>NW_027133061.1:0-4800000 GCF_026122565.2 Emydura macquarii macquarii
AGACCCAGCCCTGTGTGCACAGCGTCTCCTCCTGCCCTGCATGGAGCGGGACCCCTGACCCCTTCCCCGGCTGTGCTGGTGGGGCACAGTGACCGCCTGGCATCCCCGATCGCCCCCTGCATGAGCTGACTTGCTCCCCTTTGTTTCATTAGCTAATTCACCAGCCCCGGCCTCCCGCCCCTCGCTGTCCTACTGCCGCGTCAAGGGCCTCATCCTGCTGCTGGTGCTGGGAGCCCTGAGTGCCGGGATCATCGCGGTGCACGTCCTCCCCGGCAGGGGGCAGAGACGGGGCTGAGAGCAGAGGAGCTTCTGCTGCGACTGCTGATCCCGCCGGGCGCGGGCCGGCCCCAGCCGGCCAGGCCGAGGGAGGCTGCGGGGGACGCTCGCTTGCAGCTTCCGAAGCGTTAAAGTTCATGCAGTGGGAAGAGGGGGAACTTCTATAGGGCAGGCGACGTGCACGTGGTGGAGAATCGGCCCTGCTCGGAGGCGCCCTCTAGCAGCCGCCTGCAACACCACAGGTGCGCCTGCCTCAGTTTCCCCCCATCCACCTTTCAAACAGGTTCTAGTGTCTAAACATGCCCCTACCTGGGGCTGATTTACTGTCCATCGCCGGGTCTGGACCCAGCTGCTGACTGGTGTCACTCTGGGGCTCTGTGGCAGTGATTTTCTACTGCTACAATTAAAGCATCACCCTCCCGCCCCCGTCCTGGGCATGCCTTTAACTCAGTGGAAAGGGGCTTCTCTCACTGCAGCCCCTGCATCTCCTTAACTGTCTGTGAATGTCCTAGTTATTCAGAAAGGTTGAGGGCGTGTTGTGTTTTAATTCTGCTAACAGTGTTAATATCCAGTGGCAGTAAGTTCCGCAGGATAGCTTTACATCATGTAAATAAAGTCTCCATCTCTGCATGCCACAATATCATGATTGTTTGTATCACTGCCCTGTTAGTGGCATCCCATGCACTGCGGGGGGGTTTTCAGGGCCCAGGCTCAGTCACCATCTTCCCCACAATGCTCAGCGGCTCTTGCTCACACCAGATCTGGATTTATCTACCTGTCCTAACACTTACCTGCCGGCCAAGGGGAGGCACCTTCGCTTCCTTTGTCCGGGCCTCTATCTAGCAGAGAACCTCCTGACCCTCTGCTTCCAGGGGATCGCAGCCCCCAGGATGCAGGGCCAGATTCCCATTCACGCCAACCCCTGTTACACCGCCCTGGCTGTGCAAAGGGCCCTGACAGTGAGTGTGAATGCCCTGGGTGTCCAATCAAAGGCCCTGTCCATTGCCAGATCCGCGTCAAGGGGCCATCGTGTAACTGAGAATTCCTAGCGGGACAGGCTCTCCCATGAAATGGACAGAGCCATCGAACGCAGACGGAGCCGTGTTCGTTTCAGACCCACCCGCCGCCCCTGTCACGCCTGAGCCAGGCCAGCAAGTGGATCCTTCCCCAACCTGGCCCCCTGGGCTTGCATTGATCATTGGCCAGGCTCCCTCGCCCGGAGCCAGGATGGGTGTAGCCCCACGCTCAGCGTGACACACCCTGCGTGTTTTGGGAAACCCGGCTGCTTCGAGTTCGTTGGGCGACTTACTCAGAGTTGAGTCACATCACGGCCAGGGGGCTGGTGTTGCCAAATCCCATCACGCAGTGGGGAAGTTGCCGAACCCCAGAGCAATTAATTTCTTCCCAGCCCATCCTCAGCCGCAGAGAGGAGCCGGGATCGCTCGTCCCGCCAGCCGCCCCATCCCACCCGCTGCAGGCTCTTGCTCGATTTGGCCAGGATCTCCACCCCAGAGGCTGACGGCTCCTCCCGCGCCCGCTGCCCCACACTGCCAGGATGGAAGGGCGTCTACAGCCTTCTTTTCTTTTCCTCCTTCTGCTTTTACAGCCCGGCGGTGAGTGATCTGTCTGAATTGGAGTGCAGGAAACGGGGACGCCCGTCACCCACTGGGAGATTAGGGAGGGTTTGATTCAATCCATTGGCTATGCAGAGCTAACCCAGGGGCTGGAATAGCGGGGGGCTGCGTGTGGGGATTGAGGAGCATCTGCAGAGCTGAGGGAGGGATGGAGGAGGAGTCCGGGACTGGAATAGCCCCCCTCTCACCGCTCCCCATCCCCTCATCCCCTATCCAGCAGCTAAGAGCAAGGTCCGTGGGAAGCGACCCAGACCCTGAAGAGTCCGGGATGGTTGCGGGAAGGGTCTGGGCAGGACCCAGAGAGCCCCTGTGTTCTTGGGGGACCATGCCCCTGCAGCAGGGGGCAGAGGGACGATGCTGGGAGGGAGGGTCTGCATAATGGCAGGGCAAAGCGTAGCGGGGGGGGCTCTGGTGCAGGGAGACAGGAGGACTTGGGGGAAGGAAAAGGAGGGTCAGGTTGTGGGGCAGGATGTCGAGAGGAAGGAAGGAGGGCGGGGGGGCTCCCGCGAGGCGGCCGTGATGCAGGAGGAGATTCACGGAGCCCCCGTCCCTCGGGGGAGCAGGGTTATTACTGCTTCTCTGGTGGCACCGTCCGGCAGCTAGGAGGATCCGTGTGGGTTAGGGCTTCCCGATCCCTGCTCCCCGCCCCCTGCACCGCCACGGCCAGGGCCAGCCACACTGTGGCCGTCCCTGCCCCACAGAGCCGCAGCCGGGTCCTCGGAGGACACAGGCCTCCAGAGAGAGAGGGAGGGAGCAGCTGGGGTGGGGATGTGGAAATAACCGCGGTGCCGTGTTGGCTATTTCCACCCTGAGAAGCAGCTGCCGGCCCTACCAAGGGCTGGAACGCGCCTCGCCCAGGCGGCCTGCGGCCCCGAGGGGCCCAGAGAGTTGGGAGCACGGCCCTGAGATATTGGTGGCGTTTCTCAACCCTTTGAGGTCCCCCTGGCACCGGCAGGGCCCGGCTGCTAAAGCGTCTGGCAGAGAATCTGCTACAGGGAGACCCTGGCAAGAATATGTCCGTGGCAGCTGCCATCCCCCTGCTGCCCTGGTGACTCAGGACCCACCATTCACCAGGACCCTGAGAGAGAGACAGACAGGCCTGGAGAGAGACAGACAGACAGATTTGTTCAGCCAGGCAATGGGCTGAAATAAGAGGATCAGCCTCCCTGGAGGCTATGCAGAAACCCCCCTGGGAAAGCCGTGTCCCGCGCAAGCCCGGTGAGGGGCTTTGTCCCGTCTGAGGGTCTTTTGTCTAGTGGCAGCTCCCCACGAGAGGGTGAGAACCCCCTCCTGGCACAGCTCTGTCCCCCAATATTCCATGTGTTCAAAACCCAGATCCGGGCCCCTCGCTCTGTAGCACCCAAACCAACGCTGCCCGGCCATGGACGTTTGACATGCAGATCTGAAATCTGTGGGGTTTGAGCCCAGATCTCGGAGACACAATGTCTCCCTCAGCCGCTCCTCCTCTGTGACCCCCCGGTTCTTGGGGGAAGGTGATTGGAGGCTGGGGACAGGAACTGGCCTGGTGTGTCCCTAAAAACCCCTGTTCTTCCCTCCCGCGCACCAGAGTACTCCAGAGCAGAGGCAGACGAGTCGGAGCTGACCGGGACCCTGGGAGGGTCCGTCACTTTCCCCCTGAGGATCCCAGCACCACAGAAATTTAAAAATGGGGCTTGGCTGGTAAACACAACAAAGAGTCTGGCCACCATCATCGCAGGGACCCCTCCCCGGGTCCTGGTGTTTGCCGAATCCTACGAGGGACGCCTGAGAGTCCCCGACCAGACCTACTCGCTGCAGATCACCAGCCTGAGGCTGGAGGACTCGGGCACCTACAGCGTGGAATTCAACACGGACCAAGAGAGCTTCGCCTACCGGGAATTTATGCTGCGGGTGCAGAGTAAGTGCTGGGGCAGGGGAAACCTGGGTGGATCCTGGAGCCTGCTCTGCACAGGGAGCTCTCTGCTGCTTGCAAACGTCTTACAGCCGCTGCTTCTCCTCCTCCTCCCGCTTGTCTCTTGCATTCCTCCCGGGCTCTGCCTGCCTGCTCCTCTGTCTTCCTCAGCCCTTTCCCTCTCATCCCCTCCAGGCCCAGCTGCTAACCCACCGCTCCTGCCCCACGTGGGCCTGGCACAACATAAATCTGAATGCCCCTTGGAATCTAGGTTTCCTTCACCCAGCCCGGTGCTCCACGTTCCCCCTGCCGCTCTCCCCCCCCCCCACAACTCCAGAGAGGGTCAACCCAAGAGAGCAAGCGGGAAACAAAGCGTCCATCGCCCAGGCCATTTCGACATCTGCTCTGATCCCAGCGCGGGATGTGAAAACAGCAGCAGGAAAAGTTGCCAAAGATCTCACTCAGGAAGCTGAACGTTTCGACATTGTCACCCCCTCACAAAGCTAGGTGTTGAAATGCTGATTTGTTTCTGCTTAGACCCTGCCACTTACAGGGGACGTCGAAGCCGGGAGGGGGAGAGCCCGTTTGAAATGCAGCGTTTGGTTTTGCTTCGAACTCCAGCTTCGGAAAATTGAACATTTTTCTTGGCCTCAGCTGTTTCCCCGCCGAAAACGGCAGTTTTGAGACAACCACATTTTCTGATGGAAAAAAAAATAATTTCAACCAGTTCAAACCCCCAACAGATCTCCAAGCTGGGCCTCCCTGCGCCCCCCCTTCACCCCTTTCCCAGCTGTGTCTTTATCTTCCGGCCCCCACCCTGCTCCAGGTGTGCTGCAAAGATGCAGAGGGCAGGGCTCCCCCCCAGCAGATGCAGACGGCTAATAAGCTGCTGCAGGGATTTCAGCCTGTCCCGTGCTTTTCTCCGCAGCTGCAGAGGGAGAGCTGGCACCAGCTATCGCCTGTGACTCAGTGACCTGTGAGAAGGACACCTGTAGCTACACCCTGCGCTGCACCAGCAGGCATGCAGGGGAGAGGGTGACCTACAGGTGGACTCGCGCACCAGACAGCAGAGTCCTGTCCACTGACTCCACCTTGAGCATCCCTCAGAGGCACCAGGCGGCTCACGAGAAAGTCACCTGCACGGCACAGCTCCCCGACGGCAACAGCTCCAGGACGGTCTCCCCGAAGGACCTCTGTGCAGGTAACGCCCCCGGCAGGAAAGCGCTGCCCCATGCTCTCCCAGCACCGGGCGCCAGCCGGGCACCGATCCCGGGAGTATGTGAAGGAAACGGTTCTGGGCTCAAACGCTTTTTCACTGAAAGGGGCCCCGGTCGCCCCAGCAATCCCCGCCGCTCGCTGCTGCTCCCAGGGAGATATTAGGGGAAGGGTCTGGAGCGTCCATGCCAGTGCAGCCGTTGGGCCACCAGGAGCCCAGGCACGGAAGCGGCTCCCTAGGCCGGCGTTAGAGCACTTGCCCCAGGATCCGCTCACCCTTTCATTTCGAGCCAACGGGGCCCGGCTTTAAGAGGGGAGCCCCCCCCGCCCCCGTGGTGAGAGCGCTGGCCGGAGAAGTGGCACATCCCTTCTCCCCGTCACGGCCCAGGTGAACGCCCTGATCACGCGGCTCCAGGTGACACGAGCGACCTCAGAGCTTCGTGCAGGAGAGCTCCAAGCGAAGGCTCCCTGCTGAGCGTCGCCAGCAGAGACAGGCGTCCTGGGGGGAGACGGACGCTCCTGCCCCCCTTCGGCTAGCCTAGGGACCCCACGCCTAGTGCGAATCCCGCTCTTTGGTGCCTCCCTCTCCCCGTTCATGGTACGGGACGCCCGGGCGCCAGACTCCGGCTCGGGAATCGCAGCCATCTCCCACCCGGGCCCGTCCGCGTTAGACGTGGCAGCACGCAGCGTGCCTACGTTCCTCGGCGGGCCCAGCCCTCGGGGTCCTTCTAGCGCCAGCCCCTCCCGGGTCCCCAGCGTCCGACAGATGGGGCAATATGTGCAATGACCGTGCAATGAGCGAACGTCATGGTAACGAGGTACTCATCCCAGCGTGCCGCGGTGCATTGCCCCACCGGTGAGCCAAGCCATTGCTCACCAGCCCAGCAGATGCTGAGTCATTTCAAACAGTGTAAGTGTAACCCTTCTGCCAGGCAGAGCCGGCAGCAGCGAGGGCCGGGTTCTATAGCTAGGGTCCCTGTCAATGACACAACCCCAAACCGGCGCCAGCCCCCAGCCAGTCACTGGGAAATCGCACACTATCCCCTGGGCGCACGCACCGTCTGAGTGTAGAAAGTAACGCTTGTAATAACAGAAGGGCGGTAACACAGCTCTGGTTTGGGAAACAGAATTCATGAACTCAATGAGCCGAACCCACCCCAGAGCACGGGGCGTGTCCTTCACCTCTCCCGTCTCGCTTCCCCCTGCACTGACCGTCGTAGCTGCAGTCTCCACCTCTCGCTTGGGGCTCGGCCAGTCCCGCTCTGCAGCCTCCTGCCGGACACAGGCTTGACCAGCCGGCGCAGTTGAAGAGCTGAGCTTTCGCTCCACCGGCGCCAACAGGGAAGAGCCTGTTCAGGTTTTTCAAACACCACCCAAGAGCCAGCAACCATTTCCCAGCCCTTCCTTTCAGCCACGCTGAGGCCAGCTCATCATACTCGACGGGCATCGTTTTCCTAACATCTCAAAGCTCTGCGAACAGGCCAGCATGCTCGCTGCTCCGTGGCTGTCGAGGAGAGGCGGGCCGGCCGTTGCCCCAGAATACTCCACAGGGATGTTCTTGAGGAGGATGGCTTTTGAATGTGAAACTCAATGTTCATTTCCCGGCTTGAACCCGGCGTTCAGTCCATTCAGAAGATGGGGAAATGGCGCAGGCAGGATGAGGGGACTGGGACCTGAGCTTCTGATTGTAGGGTCCCTAGGCTGGAACCCGGTGCAGAGGGCAAACCTGGGTTCCCCTCCCGGCCATTGGGGTGGGAGGAGGGTGGCAGGACAGGACAGGAGACTTTGAAGACTTCCTGGGGCAGTTTATTTGGAGAGACTTTGATCCCCACAAAGGGAGGAAACTGCAGGGACCTGGCCAGAGGGCCAAGCCACAAAGAGGAAGCGCTGGAGCTGGCGGAGTGAGAGCGAGGTTGCTGAGAGCGCGATTGGGACAAGGAGCCAAGAAACCGCAAGCAGAGGCATCGGACTAGTGGTGAACTACTCCCTTGGCGAGCCATGCGGAGGCTCCCCAGTGGCGGTTGGCGTGAACCGCGGTAGATGCACAGAATGCTGTCTGCCTTCTAGACCCACGCCTTCGGGAACAAGACCTCCTGCGATGGTGAATCCAGTTCCGCTTGTGACCTCAGAGCCTCTCTTGCCAGTGTTAACGGATATACCGGCGAACAAACGGGTCTGACCGAGGGAGCAAATTACGGAGCAAGAGGCAGCCCGTCCAGTCGTCAAACAGTGTGGAGTGCAAGGCCAAAGCGGCTCCCCCCTCACTGCGGCGGGAAGGGTCACGCTCTCCTTTCAGTCCAGCTCCAGCGGCAGAACTGCTTTTAACCCTTTTGATGTTCAGTCGGTTGGTTTGAGGGAGCAGCCACTGAAAATGCAGAAACAGACGGAAGACCTCCACTGCTGGGAAGCTGGTGGCTGCGTATCACCGTGTAAGATCAGAGAAGAAAACGGCAGATGAAGAATTGACTCAGTGTTCATCCAATGACAAGGAAGAAGGACATACTGAGGAATCTGAGGATGCTGGCAATGATCTAGATGAAGCAGTGGAAGCTGATAAAGAAAACTAAGATCATGAAAAGCAAGATGCTTAAAGAGTCGGCCGGCTGCCCACCTACCACAAGTGCTTTTAAGAATGACTTTGCTCTTTTATTTCTGTTTAATTTCATTTCCCTTTTCTTTTGTAACTGCTCTCTCCTGAATCACATTCACCGTTAAGTGGTAACTGAACGTTGCCAACAAAGTGATACTAATTCTTCTTTCATTTTTTACAACTTCAACTCACGGGGCTTTGCATTTTCTGAGTTAAAATAACTGAAGTAAAGTTCAGTAACTGGTTTTCCCGGTAATGAACCCTAAGTAGCTAAGGGTAAGCGTCCTGGAGACCAGGACCTTGTGCTGGTACCAGTGTCACAGTTATTGGTGCTTTACAATAATGCTGACAGTATTTGACCGATTGACCGACTGTTTTTGGACCGGTTGGATGCCCATCCTGCCCCTGCGCCAATCATGTTCTCACGGTGCCCTCTGCTTCCTCCAGCCGTTCCAGGCAGCTGCTAGGAACTTGCTGTGGGGATTTTATCCCGTTCAGCGTTTCTCTCCTCCCCTGTGCAGAGCAAGCGCCGGTAACAACGATTGTCTGTGACTCGGTGACCTGCGGCGACGGAGCCTGTAACTACACCCTGCGCTGCATGGCCGGGAAGAGAGGGGGAGACGTGGCCTACCGCTGGACTCAGGAAGAAAGGGGCGCGGTTGTATCCATGGACCCCATTCTGCGTGTCTCTCTGAGACCTTTTGACCCTCACTCGGCCGTCACCTGCACGGCACGATACCCCACGAGTAACAGCTCCCGCACGGTCTCCCCAAAGGACCTGTGTTCAGGTAACGCCCCCGCCAGGAAAGCGCCGCCCAAGGAGAGCTGGTCTTGCCTCGCTGCCTCTGCTTGGAGACAGTTCCTACCTGGGGGAGAACTCAGGGAAAGGGCCTGGAACATCTGGGTGGCAGGGCCAAGGGAGGGGTCACATCTGCAGCATTGCAGAGATTCGATGAGATGCTCAGGGGGAGCCGGGTGTAGGGAGGAGCCGGCAGAGCGAGGGGCACAGATGCGGGGACCAAGGAGCAGGTCTGAGCCCTATCACCTCCCGCTCCCCTCATTCTGCTCTGTGTCACAGCCCTGGGGCACCGCACTCTAGGGAATTCCTGGGCAGAACTGACTCCAGTTCCCCAGAGGAGATGCCGGTGCTGAGGCCAGCCCGGCCCCACCCAGGCACAATCTCCTCCTGCCCCGTATGGAGGAGGGGGAAGATCCCCAGGCATCCCAGCCCCTGCCCCAGCCACGCTCTAGGGACCCGGTGACCCAGGGCATCGCCCATCACACTTGTTTGTTTAGTTCCCACAGCAAAGCCGTCCCAGGCCTCGCTGCTGTCCTACTGCCGCGTCGTCCTGCTGCTGGCGCTGGGCGCACTGGGAGCCATGGCGTAGCACGTCCTCACTGGCAGGAAGCAGAGACGGGACCGAGACCAGCGGAGCGTCCACAGCGGCTGCTAATCCCGCCAGGCCCTGGTGTTTCCCAGCCTGCCAGGCCGAGGGATGCTGGCGGGGAGGAGACGCTCGTTTGCAGCTGCTGAAGGGTTAACGTCGCTGAGCGGGAAGAGGAGCAGAAACACCGGCTCCAGCTTTGGGGCTGTCGCCTCTGGTGGACCCATGGCTCTGGTTATTCATATAAACGTCTAGGCTTGGTTGTATGTTAATACTGCAGCACTTTTACCCACCACTAATATCTGGCAGCAGTGAGTTCCACAAGTTAACACCCCGACTCCTAAATAAAGTCTCTGCCTCTCGACTGCGTGGGGTACCGATCTCTGCCCGGCATCGCGTGTGTTGTGGGGTTTTCTCAGGCGTGCTGGGGGAGGAGGGGGCGAGAAGGAAGGGTTCGTAGGCTGGCATTGAGGCGCGCCAGCCGTGGGAATCATTGCACCCCGAGAAGGTCCCCTCGCCAGGCTGGGGCCGCGGGATGTAGTGACCAGTGGGCGTCGTGGCCCCAGGCAGGGGGGGGCGGGGAGGGGGGGTTGGAGGGCGGCTTCCCCCAGCCTGAATCCTGCCGCGGGGGTGAAACGTCTGACGGGAAGGAAGGTTCAGAGCAGCTGCTCATCTCTCAGCTCTTGCTGCTCTGTGGGGCAACCCCAGCACCACCCTCTGTGCCCGACGCGGCTGCCCAGGGCACCGCTCGGACAGCGGGGAGAGGAATCCCTGCTCGCCCGGCACAGGCTGGGAGATGAGGACTCGCCCGTCACCTGCCCAGCCAGGAACCCCGTCAGCGACAGCTCGCTGCCTCCCACTCTATAGCAGCCTCGGCCTGGGCGTTCCTGGCCCTTCGGTCCCTGACTTTGGGCAGGAAGGGTGTCGCCGAGGCCTGGGGGCACCGGGCTTTATGCTGCACCTGGCACCGCTGGAAGAGCTGGGCGTTAGCAGCGGTTCCCTCCACTGCCCCTTCTCTGCCCTGCTGCCATGGCACGGGCATTGCCTGCGGGGAGCCGGGTACCCTGACCGGAATTCAGGCCTGCTCTGCTGGCTGGCGATCCCAGCTCTCCCTGGGATCTCTCTTTCTTCCCCACGGCCCCCAGGCCACAAAGCCAGATTCCAGATCCTCGCCCTTTCAGGGGGAAACTAAATCTGGGAGTTGCTGGAAAATAGACGCCAGCCCAAATTGAGAGACCCCCCTCCAGGTGCCAGCCAGCTTATAGATCCACGCCCAGCAGCCCCCACAGCCGCTTTCCTCTCCCCTATAGCTGCCCCACGCTGGGGTTGTAGGAGGCTGATTGGCAGCTCTCTCCATTAACCCTCGCCTCCCCCAGCCCGAAGCCCCAGAGAATAACGCCTCAGCCGCCCTCCCGGCCCGGACCAGTAGCACACCCCAGCACGCGCCAGGGGGGATTCAAACACGGCGTCAAGATCAATTCCTGGGGAAGCTTTGGGAGCTTGGCCACTTTTTCAATATCGTGCACAAATAAAGGTGGAAAACTTCCGCCACGATGAAATTTGTGCCACGGCTTTAGCGATGCCATCACGCCCCCGCCAACAGCCACCTGTTTCCTGCGTCTGGGACGGACGTTGGCTAGTTGTCTGGTGTCTTGGCACCACCTGCAGTAGAGATCTGGAAAGACAGTGACCCAGGCATCTCGACAACTGATTCTCCGCAGCCCTGCCCCTGGGGCTGTCGTTTAGCGGGAGCATTGCCCGCAGATGAGAGGAAGTGATTGTTCCCCTCTATTCGTCACTGGTGAGGTCACATCTGGAGTACTGTGTCCAGTTTTGGGTCCCTCACTACAGGAAGAATGTGGACAAGTTGGAGAGAGAATCCAGCGGAGGGCAACAAAAATGATGTGGGGGCTGGGGCACAAGACTTATGAGGAGAGGCTGAGGGAACTGGGCTTGTTCAGTCTGCAAAAGAGAAGAATGAGGGGAGATTTGATAGCAGCCTTTAACTACCTGAAAGGGGGTTCCAGGGAGGATGGAGCTAGGCTGTTCTCAGTGGTGGCAGATGACAGAACAAGGAGCAATGGGCTCAAGTTGCAGTGGGGGAGGTCTAGGTTGGACATTAGGAAAATGTTTTCCCCTAGGAGGGTGGTGAAGCACTGGAATGGGTTACCTGGGGAGGTGCTGGAATCTCCATCTTTAGAGGTTTTTAAGGCCCGGCTTGACAAAGCCCTGCCTGGGATGATGTAGTTGGGGTTGGTCCTGCTGTGAGCAGGGGGTTGGACTAGACACTCCTGAGATCCCTTCCAACCCGCATCTTCCAGGATTCCATGACTTACACCCGGGCACTGTTCTAACAACGTTAACGTGGCAGAAATGACTGAGGGGCCTGGACTGTCCGCATGGCAGGGTGGCTCTGGAGCCATAGACCCTGGAAGCCCCAGCAGCCCATCAGGCAGCCTGGTAGGAGAGCAGACATTTACCGTCAGAGCTCGATAGGTTTCTGTCAAAAGATGGTTGAACCTGTTACGTTTCCAAGAAACATTCTGAGGGCAACAAATCGGAGTTTCCCGACGGCACCCAAGTGTCTGCCCCCAGTAATTCACTCTGCCAGTGAACAGCAGCGAGCCAGCAAGGGCTTTCTGTCACCACAGAACAAGCATGAAATTCAGCCTCCGCTGTGACCTCTGGCTGCCCGGCTCTCAGGCCCTTCGTCGGATAATCGCGCTGTTACCAGCCCCTTCTGCAAAAGCTGCTGGTTGTGCAGTTAGCCGAGCTGCTGCTCTCCCAGGTTCCTCTCAGCTAACGCAGCGAGCTGGGGCTCAATTCAGGGCTCGGGCAGACTCCTTGAGGGGGCTGCCATCTAACTAGCCAAGGCAGGCGCAGCACGGAGAGGCTGTTATCCCCATTTTACAGATGAGAAACTGAGGCACAAATGGATTGGGTAACTTGCTCAAGGAAGCTATGGAAGAGCTGGGAAGTGAAACCCAGTTCTTCATTCACTCCGTTGCCTCCTTTGTGGTTTCCCTTGGCTATGAGCCAGCCCCACATCCAAGGGGGCCATGGGGGGCAGCCAAAAATACTCCTTAGGGCAGTGACCATCTCTTTGTTCTGTGTTTGTACAGCGCCTAGCGCCATGGGGGCCTGGCTCATGACTGGAGCTGCTAGGTGCTACAACACACTCCTGTGCACGCAAGGCAGTGTGGTCTAGTGGATGGAGTACTGGAGTGGCGTCAGGTGTATCTGCACCTGGCTGTGAGCTTGAGAAAATCACTTCTTGTCTGCTTCCCCCTCGCACGTGTGGTAGGATTTGTCTGGCGTGGATGGGCTCCCCTCCGAGTCCCGTCGGTTCAGAAGACGCGGCGGCAGCGATGTCCATTGCTAACTCACCGGCCCTGTCTCTGTGCCCTGCTGCAATACCAGCTCCTCCCACGCTGCCGGCTCCAGGGTTTGGTGCCGGCTGGGGCAGACGGACACGCAGCGCTGGAAACCCGGCAGCTACGTGCTGGCACCGGCAAAGGGGCCCAGGGAGAACAGACAAACTCTGCCACAATCCGCTGCAAAGCAAGTCCTAGAGGGGCTGCAGAGAGCGAGGGGCTAAGAGCCGTGGCGTACGCCCCCCAAGATTCTAGCGCCAAACATGTTTCACCGCAGCGCAGGTGTGGACGTGCTTCTGTAGTGTGGACACTTGAAGACCAGCTCTGCAGCGGAGACTGTCTCTCACTCGGCATGCAGGTGTAAGCAAGGGCTGAGTGTCGGAGTGGCCCTCCCCCTGCTCCGCAGCTGACGGGGGGGGGGGGGAGGGGGGCGCGTTATTTGCCTGGGCTTTGTATTTGCATGAGTACAATTAAGTACTGGGCATATTGCGTGAGCAGACTAGGTGCTGGGCACGATGGGAAATGGTCAGTGTGTCTGGGATTGTGTTACGAGTCACGTTGTGTGAACTGTAGGGGGATGAAATGCTGTCCTTCGACTGTATGAGCAAATGGCAGCAGATCTGCTCTGGTGAAAAATTCACTCACCTAAACAGAGCCCAACCAAGGTGGGGGGCGGATGTCTCAGCAGCATAAACGGGGGGAGGGGGTGACTTGAGTCTTGTGTTGAGAGGGTGGTAGCCCTGGCAAAGGGCCCCCCTCAGGCATGGCGTGACTATCTCCTCCCACTATTAAAAGGTAGAATTCATGATTCTTCTTGGAATCTTTTGTTTGTTAAGAGCAGGGACGTTGCTCCTGTGTCAGCAGCAGATTGTCCCAGGAGCTGAAATTCACTAAGAGCTGAGTCAATAGAGGGACTGGGAAACATTGACTGACAGCCAGCAGAGAGGTGCCAGCCGTGGGTGATGCCTGCAGGCGGCAGGATCACTCAGCGCCTGGAGGTGGCAGGAGGCAGCAGCAGAGGAGGCCTGGTCAATCCCGTGTCCGGCAGGAGCCTGCAGAGTGGGACTGGCTGAGCCCTCAACCGAGAGGTGGACACTGCGCCTGGGACGGCCAGCCCAGGGGAAAGGCCCCGTACTTCTGCGGTGGGTTTGGCTCGCTGAGTTCATGAATTTTGTTTCCCAAACCCGTGCTCTGCTGCTTCCTTCCTGTTATTAAAAGCGATACTTTCTACACTCAGGCTGGGCGTGCGAGAGGGGAAGTCCTGCCCCTTGGGGCGCCCAGGGGATAGTGTGCGATTTCCCAGGTGACTGGGTGGGCGCTTGCGCCGGTTTGGGGTTGTGTCATTGACAGGAAACCCCTAGATATAGAACCCGGCCCTCGCAGCGGCCGGCTCTGCCTGGGAGGAGGGTTACACGTGGCACAACCCCTGGTGCAATGACAGCGCAGCTCCTCCCGGGACCGCGAGTGTAGACGCGGGTTCTCGCCCAGGCAGCCGCAGCTTCGCTTGCTGCTGTTATATGGACTAGTTAGTTGGAAGCGAGCTCCAGTGGGTGCTGCAGACACCCTCTGATTGCAGGGTAGACACAGCCACAGAGCGTGTGCTGATCTGCGTTGCCCTGGGCTCGCTGTGCTCTAGCTAGCTCACTACCAATAAAGGCGAGTCCGTAGCGGGGGGGCCAGACGGGTTCATTTCTACGTTTCAGGAGCAGATAGAGGGGGTCCGTCTACACAAGCTGCCAGTCACGCCCCCTGGCATCAAAAACCGAACCCAGCAGTCCTGACTCACAGGCCTAGGCTCCACCCACTAGCCCATGCTACCTCCCTGGAGCAGTAGCCCTTTGCTCTACCCCAGCCCTGACAGCCAAGAAGAGGCCCCAGGTCTCTGCCAGTTTAGCCCAGTGCCCTGCTCACCAGACCACACTGCCTCTCCCTCGCTAGTCGATCCCGTATTTCATAGGGCCAGGCCTCCTCCCCCTCCATCTGACCTGAAAAGCCTTATCATCCATGAAGTAATAACCTGGCTGCAAAATATAACCGTGCTGGCAACCTTTGAATGTGCCATAAACTCCCTCGGCAGCCAGCAGAGAGAAAGAGCTACTCCGCCCGCAGGAAAGCTCCGTCTCTGAGCTCATAATCTGATCCACCGCACGGCTGTTTTCCCCTCCAATCCCCTCCGAATTGCACTAATCACCTTATGGTTTTTTTTCCCCTAAATCGCCTGCCTAAACCCATTGTCTGTCATCCTTTCAACGGCGTCTCCAGATTAGAGGCTGCGTCAGCATCGTGTGTCTGTACGAGTCAGCACTGACCGGTCCTTTACCTGCCTTTCCCAGGAGGACAGGTTGCTCCCCCCATCGCCCACAGCTAACAGAACCCCCTTCCGTTCCCCATTGAGGCTAGAAGTTCTATATCTTTTCATCGACCATGACCACATTGTGCCCTTCAACAGCCCCTTTCTCATTAGATGATCTTAAAGCTTCTCTGCAACGTGCCAGGGAATTACACCTCACAGTGGACATGAACCTATGTTACAGATAGGGAAACTGAGGCACGGACAGGGGACGGGGAGGGGGTATTGAGCTGACTCAGGAGATGATGCAGGCAAAGAACTCAGGAGTCCATAAGAAGTCCATAAGAAGTGGAAGCTTGGTCAGATGACCAGGGAGGATTATATAAACACTGCTAGAACGTGCAGGAATGAAATCAGGAAGGCCAAAGCACAATTGGAGTTGCAGCTAGCAAGGGACGTGAAGGGGAACAAGAAGGGTTTCTACAGGCATGTTGCCAACAAGAGGAAGATTAGAGAAAGTGTGGGCCCCTTAGAGAAAGAGGGAGGCGACCTAGTGACGGAGGACGTGGAGAAAGCTGAGGTACTCAATGCCTTTTTTGCCTCTGTCTTCACAGACAAGATCAGCTCTCAGACTGCTGCACTGGGCGGCACAGAATGGGAAGGAGGTGAACATCCCGCAGTGCTGAAGGAACGGGTCCAAGACTATTTAGAAGGATTGGACATTCACAAGTCCATGGGGCCGGATGCAATGCACCCGAGGGTGCTGAGAGAGTTGGCTGAGGTGATTTCAGAGCCATTGGCTATTATCTTTGAAAGCTCGTGGCAACAGGGGGAGGTCCCTGACGACTGGAAAAAAACAAATATAGTGCCCATCTTCAAAAAAGGGAGGAAAGAGGATCCAGGGAACTACAGACCGGTCAGCCTCACCTCAATCCCTGGAAAAATCATGGAGCAGGTCCTTAAGGAATCCATTTTAAGGCACTTGGAGGAGAGGAAGGTGATCAGGAACAGTCAACATGGATTCACTAAGGGAAAGTCATGCCTGACCAACCTGATTGCTTTCTATGATGAGGTGACTGGCTCTGTGGATGTAGGGAAGGCGGTGGACGTGATATACCTTGACTTTAGCAAAGCTTTTGATACTGTCTCACACAGTATTCTTATCAGCAAGTTAAAGAAGTATGGGTTGGATGAATGGACTATAAAATGGACAGAGAACTGGCTAGAGCATAGGGCTCAACGAGTAGTGATCAATGGCTCCATGTCTAGCTGGCAACCGGTCACAAGTGGAGTTCCCCAGGGGTCGGTCCTGGGGCCGGTTTTGTTCAACATCTTTATTAATGATCTGGAGGATGGGGTAGATTGCACCCTCAGCAAGTTTGCGGACGACACTAAGCTGGGGGGAGTGGTAGATACCCTGCAAGGTAGGGATAGGATACAGAGTGACCTAAACAAACTGGAGGATTGGGCCAAAAGAAATCTAATGAGGTTCAACAAGGACAAGTGCAGAGTCCTCCACTTAGGAAGGAAGAATCCCATGCACAGCTATAGACTGGGGACCGACGAGCTGGGCAGCAGCTCTGCAGAAAAGGACCTGGGGGTAACGGTGGATAAAAAGCTGGATATGAGTCAGCAGTGTGCCCTGGTTGTCAAGAAGGCTAATGGCATATTGGGCTGCATTAGTAGGGGCATTGCCAGCAGGTCACGGGAAGTGATTATTCCCCTCTATTCGGCATTGGTGAGGCCACATTTAGAATATTGTGTCCAGTTTTGGGCCCCTCACTACAAAAAGGATGTGGACAAGTTGGAGAGAGTGCAGCGGAGGGCAACCAAAATGATTAGGAGGCTGGAGCACAGGACTTATGAGGAGAGGCTGAGGGAACTGGGCTTGTTTAGTCTGCAAAAGAGAAGAGTGAGGGGGGATTTGATAGCAGCCTTTAACTACCTGAAAGGGGGTTCCAGGGAGGATGGGGCTAGGCTGTTCTCGGTGGTGGCAGATGACCGAACAAGGAGCAACGGTCTCAAGTTGCAGGGCGGGAGGTCTAAGTTGGACATTAGGAAAAAGTTTTTTACTAGGAGGGTGGTGAAGCACTGGAATGGGTTACCTAGGGAGGTGGTGGAATCTCCATCCTTAGAGGTTTTTAAGGTGAGGCTTGACAAAGCCCTGGTTGGGATGATATAGCTGAGGTTAATCCTGCTTTGAGCAGGGGGTTGGACTAGATGACCTCCTGAGGTCCCTTCCAACTCTAATATTCTATGATTCTATAATTCTATGATATACCAACCTGGGATGAAAAACCAAAGCTGGCAACCAGAAAGAGTTTGGTTTTCAGAGTCTCTATTTGATAAAAACGTTGGTTTTCCCTTAAAAAAAAAACAAAAAACTTGAGTTTTTGGTAAACAAATTCAAATTTTTGGATTGAAAAAAAAAAACCCAGGAAATGTAAACAAAAATTGAAAGTGTCTGGTTTTTTTTAACCAAAAAAAGTTATTTCAGCAACAAAAATTAAATTTGGGACCAGCTCTAGTGCTGAATGCGGTCAGGTCTCAACAGCCTTTGGTGCTCAGGGGAGGAAACGCAGTCCAATGGTTAGAGCAGTAACTTGGGGAGCTGGGGGTGGGGGTTGCGACTGATGTGCATTGCTAGCCGTCGCTTTGCCGGGGCAATGGAAGCGTGTGTAAATGAAAGCAGCCCTGAAGCTTCTCTAATTTACACCAGGGGCCAGAATACAGGGAGTGCAAAGGCAATTTAAATCCAGTTTAACCCTGGAACAGAGCGACTGAGAATCGGCCCATTGACTTGAATGGAGTTCCTCTGGAATTACACCCATGTCCCGTTCATCTCCAGTCTACACCGAGTTACTAGTCCAGAATAACTATTGTGCTTTAGATTCACACCCAACCTCAATCTGGATTAATTTTCCAGAGTGGTCAAATTAATCATGGCTTTCAAGACCCAGCCCGGGCAGGCAGTGAGCCGCTGTCATTGGCTGGATGCTCAGCAGTCTGTGGGGACAGAGCTGTGCATGTCTTTCATGAGCAGCCCTGAAGCAAAGCCAGGGACTGGAAGGGCCGCGCAGAGTGAAGGATGGGCATTGACTATCATACAGCAGATGAACTGTCACATCTATTCTGTCCATCCCAGACCGCGTCACCTCAGCCTTGTCACCAGCAACCCAGACCTATGAAAAAGGAAGTCAGAAGACTTCTCTTCTGTTTTTGGTCAGGACTGTGAGAAGAGAAACTGCTCTGTCTTCCTCTTGCAGCCGGGGCAGTGTCTAGATTCATCAGCGTGAGATCCTTCCTCATTTGCCGCCTGACTGGTGCAGAATGGACACCCCGCATTGCGCCCTCTGTCTCTGCCTGCTCTTCCACGCTGTGGGTAAGTGCCCGTCCAGTGCGCGTCTGATCTGAAAGCTCAGCTTTAGTGCATGTTACGGGGTATAACGATAAACAGGGGCATGTACAAACGGAGCCCAGTTTTCAAACATTTTGGCCTTTAGAGGACATCTGAATCTCACCTCTTCAGTACTGCCAACGCCGAGTGTTCAAAAATCATGTGAATATGCAGAAATGATAGATCTGGGGTTCTTTTTGTTTGCCGTCTGCCCTTTGAGCCACTATTGTACACGGGGGTCACTTTCTCCACAGCCACAAGTGCTAGACACTTACTTTTTCTTTAGGAAGGAAGGCTGAAATCATCTCAGAGCCATTTGACTCCAGGAGCTGGGGCTTTAAGGACAACAATAATTATCATGAGAGTTGGCCACACATCTCTGGATGTTCACAGGTTCACTTTGACACCCACAGAGCTAACCTCTCACCTATATGTCCAAATAAAGGCTAGGGATATCCTAGTAAATTGTCCACATTGAAACTCTATCCTGCACAGAACGAGAGGTTTTCTGGTGGTCCAACTGCACACGGGTTTGAATCCTTGTGGCAAGATTAATCTGTTCGGTTGAGTCTTTTCAGGAAGACTACATGCTCTAATTATTATTAATGGCCATTGTTAGTTATTCATCATAAAACTGGGTTATTCGTTATTTTTGCATTTCCGGACTGTGAGGTCACCTTTTCATTCCTAATCGCTCCCTCGCCGAGCTGGAGAGGGGCAGAACTGTGAACTGTGAATTGCAAATGCACAGAATGAAGAACTGCTCAAAGCCTAGGGGCTGGGCTGGTCCATTCTAAGGAAAGGATTCGGTTGCAAAATTCAGATATTGAACTCACCCCAGATTAAAGGAATGTTCTGATCTGGGGGACGATCCTAGCGGCACGGGCAAACTAGCTATAATAATGAGGACGAGAGAATTGCTCATTTAGATGGAAAGAATATAGTGTAAATCGATCCCTGAAAAGGAATATATCCAGGGATGAGTGGAGAGGTGTTGCCCATAACAAGGTCTAATCAATGATTTTCTCCCAGATGATTTTATTATTTGCAAGAGTGCCTACAGACCCGAACATAGCTGTGCCAGGTGCTGTACGAATATGTGTCCAACACAGTCTCCAGCCCCAAGAGTTTATGGTCTAAATAAGGATTTCATTTCATTTCATTTCCCATCTCGAAATGCCAGGGATCGATAAAGAGATCGAGGGGTGCAGTGGTAGTTCTGGGTGGCGTGACTCCAACTCAGCCAGTGAGCGGAGATTCGTGGGGGCGGCTGAGTGAGAGTCTAAAGCAGAAGCGGACGGAGCAACTGTTGACGACGGGTTAAGAGTGCTGCCAGTTGTGTGTTACCCCCTCTAGCTCCCACCAGCACGTATCATGCAGTCACCCACAGGCAGCGCGATGCTGTCTGCTGACCTGAATACGCCCCCGGAACAGGGTGACTTGCCCGTGGGCTGGAGAGCGCTGGGCTAGGCCACGGGTGATTACTGGACAGGTAAACACCTGGATTAATTCAGGTGATCCCAGGGCAAAGGACAGTCGGAAGGGAAGTAATTGAAACTCCAAGAAGCAGGAGAAAGCTCTCCAGCAATGAGGCCTAGGAGAGATAAAATACTTGTAAACGCTGTTTTGTAATGGGGGAACCTGGTCCTGGTGTTGAACCCGATGAGGAAATGTAAGATGCAGAACATATGGGATGGACCTTATCAGGTGGTAGAGCTGGTATCTGAGGACATCTACTCCGTTAAGAAACCCCAGGACAGCGCTGTTCCCCAGTTGGCCCTGGTAAATAGTCTTTTCACAGCAAGGAGGCCATGGTGAACGTGATCTGCTGTGCAGAAGGGGAAGCTGAGGCATCTGGCCTCATTGTCCTGTTGACAGAATGCCCCGAGTGACTCAACCCTGGAGGACATTGACATCTGCAGCGATTTGACCCCGAGCGAAAGGGAGGAAGTGGTGGTGGTGCCGCAGGAACACGAAGAAGTGTTTTCCAATAAGCCAGGGAAAACACCCGTGCTGAGCGATAAGATGGTCACAAATGGGCCACAACCCCCTCCCAGCAGACCCGACCAGGCCAGGTATAGGGCTGAATTAAGGCCGAGGTGAAAAAAATGCTAGATCAAAGAATTCGACAGCTCCTTGGCATCGCCCGTGGTCCTGGTCCCAAAAGGGACAGCGCGGTAAGGTTTTGCGTTGATTACAGGAATCTCAAAGCTGTTACAGTGCCTGAGGCATAGCCCACGCCGAGGATTGACGACATGCTGGATACTTCCCCTTAGCACCTTTGATTTGACTCAGGGATATTGGCAAATCCCCCTGGATGCAGATTCCCAAAAGAAAACCGCTTGCGTTACCGAGATGGGACTTTACGTGGCCCTTCGGTTTAATCAATGCCGGCGCAAGCTTTCCGAGGTCAGTTAATCGGGGGCTGAACGCTTTGCAGAGCTCTGTGCATGGCGTTGCGGTATCCAGCGGTGCCTGGGCTGCCCACAAGGAATACTTGAGCACCGTGCACTCAAAGCTCAGGGAGGCAGGCCTGGCAATAAAAGCCTCTCAGGGTAAGGTTGGGGTGGCCAAATCTCCCCTGACCCTTTGACGGTAGAAGCTGTAGTGGAATGGCTGCACCCCAGCTAAGAAGCAGGTTCAGTCTTTCATAGGTCCGGCAGATTATCCCAGACGGTTTGAGTGGGTCCAGTGACGTCGTGTCCCCAGTCACACATCTGTGTAAAAAGAACAAGCCAAACAGAGTTGACTGGACCGAGATCTGCCAGGGGGCATCTGATAAAGCGAAGCAAACCTTATCGGAGGGGCCTGCCCTAGCTAAGCCCTGACTTCGACAGGATGTTTGAACTGTGCCCAGACGCCCCCGACGCTGGATTAGGCGCTGCGCTGGTGCGACAGGGGAGACTGGCAAAAGACGTCCTATTGCTTTTCTAAGCAAGGAGCTGACTCCCACTGAGCAGAACTATTCGGTCGCGGAAAAGGGATCTGATGCCCTCGTACGGGCAGTTAAGCAACTGAGGTCCTGTCTGTTCAACAGGAAATTCAGGATCCCGACTGATTGTTCCCACTGACCTGGCTAAGTGCGACCCAGGGCTCCAAGTGCAAACTCCTGCGCTGCAGCATCAGGCTTCAGGAATTGGATATGGAAATTGTTCGTGTTAAGGGGAAAGAGAATGTTGTGGCTGCTGCCCCACCCAGGAAGGAGAACCCCAACGTTCTGCCTCCGGATTAGCCCGTGGCTAAGTCTCCTGCCGTTCTGTAGGAGGGGAGCTGTGACAGGCCGCACCCATGGACCCCCCTCTGGTGTGATCCGTGTACCAGCCATGTGCACCCTTCTCCTGACACACTGAACGGTATCGTGATGGTGGCATGTCTCCTGCGATGTCGTACAGATATGAAACTCTGCGGTGTCGTATCCCCACATGTGCGTCTCGCACGGTTTGAATAGATGCAGATGAACACAGAGCTGTGTTTCCAGGCCCCGCAGAGGCAGGCAGACAGGGACAATGGACTGGACTAAGCACCTGCGAGCACTTTGGCTCAAGCGGGACAAATCAGGCCCAGGGCCGGGCAGGGCCGATCACCTGACCCCAGGGGGCGTTGGGGAAGCTTGTTGTCTCTCCTGGAATCCATCTTCTAAGCAGCACCAAAGTGTGAGAATCTACCCACGGGGAGGGAGGGGTCTGGTTGCAAGAGGCATCACAACCAGCCTGTGTGGTAAACTGAATACAGAGTGAAATTAATCTCAGGTTAAGAGGCGAGTTATCTTTTAATTAGTCGTGATTAACTCCTTGATTTATTAATAATTTGACTTAGATTCACTTAAAATCTTGCTGTAGTCAATACACTTCTTTGTTTGTTTTATCTAAACCAGCGCCTGTGGATGGAGTGTGTGCAGAGACCTCCCCTAGCGTGACAGAGCTGGTGCATAGCACTTTCTTTGATAAATTGACAGACAAGTGTAAAGGAGCTGGCAGGGTGCAGTGTGCAGCACTGAACCCTGCCAGACGGCAGTTCCCACGGTTGCATCTGGGACTGGGGGTGTTTTCGGGGGGTCTATCTCATGAGTGGCTGGCCAGAAATGCTCCTTCACTAGGTGGGGGACCGATTACACGCAGGAGACTGGGCGTGGGCCGACCCAGGAGTGGGTGGTTCACACAGCAAAGTGGGATAAGTCGGGGCCCAGGAGTGAAGAATTGGGGTGACACAGCTACACACCAGTCCCAATTGCAGGAGGGGGGGAATGTCACAGCTAGCACGATCGCTCTGGAGAAGGATGACCTCTATACAGAGACAATGTGAGCAGGGCGAGCTACCTTCACGCTCTCCCCCAGCAGGTTGTGACTTGAGCCTCTTCTTCATCCCTCTGCTAAGCGAATCTGCCAAAGGAAGCTGCTGATACACTTTGAAATGCAGATAACTGCCTATTGGGGTGAGACCCAGAAATTGGTTCCATCCAACCCACCACTCTCCTTAGCCCTGGTATCTCTTCCTCCTGCACTTTGCTTCTAGTCCCGAACTGTTGCTGTATGCAGTTAAACTCCTACCACGTTCCTCCCCAGAGGTGGCTGCATTTCAATGACAGCTGATGTCAAGTGCTTGGATTGGATTGTTGGATTGGATTGGTCAAGTGCTTGGATTGGAAATTACTGAATAATGTGAGATGTTGTTCTAACAAATCCTTAAAGCCCTCAACTCTCCAGGGAAGTTATTGTGAGTACAGTCTGCTTCCTAAAATAATCTCTCCTTCCCTTCTTCCACCCCCCCTCCACTTGTTGTCTCTGCAGCAACGGACCCAGCCCCTGTAGATCTCACAGCATCTGTGGGAGAGACCATCGTTTTCCCCATTGAGATTCCAGAAAAAACCAACTTTGATGTTATCTCCTGGATTTCTGAGTCAAGGCAGAGAACTGTGGCCATGATACTACCAGGACAACCGCTCAATGTGCTGCTCTCGGAGTTGTCGGGAAGACTGACCACCCCTGACCAGGGCTATTCTTTGCAATTCAGCAACCTAACTATGAGCGATGGGGGGTTGTATATCGCAAGAATGACAACAGCGTCTGACATCACCCAATTAAAGCAATACTGGCTGCACGTCTATGGTAAGTGTGTGGCAGAAATGTTAGTCTGAAGTAAGGCAAAGGTGCGCGCTGCATATTTAAGCTGCGGAACTCCCTGCCTCAGGATGACATGGAAGCCAGGCACGTGGAGAAAGAGGAGCAGCTGCTCGGAGGGTGGTAGAGCACATCCACAGTTCTACCCGCCAAGATAGCAAAAAAATAAGTATGAGTGAGAGAAAGCTCCCTGCTCCGGGGCGTAATACAACTTCTGCTGCCCAGGGATGTGAAGGCCCTTTGGTTTCCCCTAACAGCCAGTTACTTCATAACGGTGCATAGGGGGGTTTCTTGCACCTTCCTCAGAAGCAGCCGGGGCTGGCACCTGTTGGAGATAGGGAGTGGGCAAAATGGAGCCAGAGTAGCCCCGCAGGGATCCAGAGAAGCCTAGACTCATCCAGACCAGCTCAGTCCCCCCACAGACTCCCCCCAAAGCCCGTCGCACTGGAGTCAGGTTCTCAGGGACACCCCCTGGCCTCAGTTACTCCATGGGCCGGCTCTGCAGAAAGGACAACGCAGCCCTAGACTGAATAATTGCCTATGCAGGGGTTTGCACTGAGCTGGGGGAGCAACGAGCCGAGTCCTTTGGCCTCCTCTCCCCTCCTCTCCCCTACGTGGAACCGAAGAGGTTTTTGCAGGAGCTGGGAGGGGGTGATGGCCGCAAGTGATCCCCACTTCCACGCAGGATGTGGGGGACCTGCATCAGGAAGGTCCCCCCAGGACTGGATTGAGGGGATAGTCTCAGTGGCTAGACCGCAGCCAGCTGCTGACATTTGTTCTGTCCCCCCCCGAATCCTGACATTGGCACGCCCAATTCTATACAGACCGAGGGGGCCGTTTCTGGGGTGTCAGCATCGATTCACCCACCATGTTGTATTTTGACACGCTCCCCTAACCGCCTGTGGGGCTGGCGCTTCCCTCTCCCTGCAGATATCGTGGTGAGTGCAAAGCGCTGGGTAAACGGGAGCTGCAGACTCCAGCTGAACTGCACGGTGGGGGCCGGAAGGACAGATCGTGTGACCTTCTCCTGGACCCACGCCGGGAAGGCAGGAGCCTCTCCTGTTCAGGGATCCACCCTCCAACTCTTCCTGGAGCCAGCAGATGAAAATCTGTCCTACACCTGCACAGCAGAGACCTCCCACAACCACAGCTCCAAATCAACTATCGTCCTCCACTATGAATTCTGCAGCGAAAGAGCAGAGGCAGCAAGTAATTATTTCCTGGGGGGGAGGAGGCAATGGGGCACAACTCCTGGGTTCTCTTCCTGGCTCCCTTTGCGACCGTGGGCAAGCCACTTCCCACACACCCCGTACCTTAGTTTCCCCTTCTGTGAAATGGGGCTGGGGCTCCTGGCTGGACACCAAGTTATGGGGCTTGAATCACTGGTGTTTGTAAAGCGATGGGAAATCCCTGCCATAGGGATGCAAAGCGTGGTTTCTATGGGACTGGAATTCTTCACAGGCAGAGAGATTTCAGAACAGGAACGTTTCCGTTCCAAAAGCATTACGCACCGAGCTCCTCGCACAGTCCTGAACCCCTCCCCTGCTATCCAGCCAGGCCCGGGTCCCACCTGCCCCACTGCAGCAGAGCCATATCTAGCCTCCTCACCCATCTCCTGGCAATGGCCTTCAGTAGAGATTGGAAAGCTAGGTTTGTTCCCAGTTCTGCTACAGCTGTTTCTGTGTCTCTGAGCCTCTTTCCCCATCTGGAAAACAGGGGTGCCAGCACCTCTCCGCGGAGCTGGAAGGACAGCTGCATGAGTGAGCTGCCAGGCAAGGCAGGATGGTCTAATGCAGAGGGGTCCCGACGTGGACCGAGACGCGTTCCGTGCCTGTGTCTTTGTGATGTCAGGCCTCATGACGCAATGGTCCCTGCTGGGCCTACGTTGCACGAAGCAGCTACGGAGACAGAGCTACCCGGGGCATGAACAGGGGTTTCATTTTTGAAGTGAGCTCTGTGTTGTCCCCCCTCTGAACTAAGCAAGTCCCCGTGTGTGTTTGTTGTAGGTCACGCCGCACCAGGCGCCTGCCCAGCCTGGATCATGAAGGCGGCCATCGCCTTGGCGGTGATCGCAAGCCTACTGCCTATGAGGGCGCCTCTCCGCTGCAATACCAGGGATTGAGCCACCGATGGGAAGAAGGGCCAGATTTGGGTTCTTCTTCGACATAATCCCTCAGACGCCCCCCGGGCACTTCCCTGCAGCTGCGAGAGGAAATGCAGCCGGCAGCTCGGTCTGCGGGGCTACTATTTCTTATGAGAGCATCGCATTTCCATTCACCTCCCGCCAGGCTCACGCCCAGTCGTCGATTGCAGCAGGGTGACGCTGACTTTAATGGTTTGGCCCCTTTCCCTACAGCAGAGAATTTGCCCTTTTTAATCCATTGCCAGGCATCGGGTGTGCTAGCCCCGTCCCCTGCGTGGATCGCCACAGCTCCATCACTCACCCAGCCTGGCTTCCGGCTAGCAGCGGCTGCTTCATTTGCTCCTCACTCGGGTCAGATTTCCCCCCCTTCCAGCCCGGTTTGCTTGCCATGGTAACTTGGCCCTCCAGCCAGCTCATTACAGGAGACACCCACCCCAGTCAGGGTACCCCAGTCCAAAACAAACCCCAGAGTCTCGGCCCGCCGGTAGGTCTGCCTCCCTGCTCACACCTTCCCCTGGGCTGCACGGAGTCTCTCCTCCCTCCGTACGGAGCAGCAACTCCCAGGGTTTCCCACCCCGGCTCTTTCCGTGCAGCTCCCTCCAGGCTTCTGTCCCCTCTCCACCCCAGACAGGCTCCGGCAGCCCCAGGACCGGCCCATCATGCAACCTTGCTCATTTCCTCCTCCTGGGGAGGTGAAGCAAGTGGGCAGCAGGATTCAGAGCCAAGGCTCGCAGCGGGCGCTCGGCAACCGGGTGTCAGAGCCCGGCTCGTGGTCAAGCAGCAAGTCAAGGGTCAGAGCCAGGAATCCGGATCCACATGGGAGCTCTAGGAATCAGTCAGGGCCAAACTCAGTGCCAAAGACCCAGACCCAGACCCACTCCACTTCTCCCCCATCTATGCCCCATGGGCTTATATAGGGTCAAGGAGCCAATGAGGGCTCTCTAAGGCAGCTGTCAATCAGCTCACTCAAGGCGGAACTTCCTGCAGAGGGCAACATCTGCAGATTGACGGGGGAGGGGGTCCCAGGGAGCAGCCAGGTGGCAGTGTGGAGCTGTTGGTTTTCTGGTCGTGCTACAGGCTTGAGTTCGAGTCCCGCTGATCCCATGGGAGCATAGGTGGGGCTAGACCAATCTCCCCTTAAAGGGTTAGTCATCCTATAAGGGGCACCCCTCCCCCTTACCCTGTCCAGGACATCTAGTTCCCTCCTCTCCCGTGACTGTGGGTGGGTCATCACCCGAGCCCTGCCTTTCTCCGTCCCGTCTCCGGTGCACACTAGCTCCGCTTGTTCAGCGCTTCGAACGCATGACCTGAATTGCATTAAAGTTAGAAATGTGGCTCTCAGGGGGTTCTCCGGAGGCGACGCTGCTTACAGAGGTGAGTCGTGTGAATCGACAGCAGTCGATCTGGATCCAGCAGGGACCCTCAGATCACCAGTGTGACCTCCTGTGTAAGACAGGCCATGGGATTCCACCCAGGGCCCCCTGCATAAAGGCCTGTCCCTTGTGCTGGAGAAGCGTATCAGCAACGAATGACAGGACTGGCTTGGCAAGGAAACAGCTTTTACTGGACCAACTTCAGGTGGGCTGAAGACACGTTCTGGGTGGCGGCAAAGCTTCTCCCTTCCACCCACGGGAAGTTGGTCCAATAAAAGATCTCGCCTCCCCCACCTTGTGCCTCTAATATCCTGTGACCACACCACGGCGAGCCGAGAATAAACTCCGCTCAGACCAGGCGATGGCAGCACTCAGCCACGCTGGGCTTCGGCAGCTCTTGAAATTTAACAGCTGGGATCAGGTCCCAGCCGCCTTCTCCCCAGGACAGGGCTGGGCTGGCACCCATGACACCTGAGTGGGAAACTCAGCCGGATCAGAGTCCGGCTCCTCGCAATTGCGTGGCGGAAGGCCGCTGAGCAGCCGGCAGAGAGAGAACACCGCAGGAGCGGCTTGCCGTGGCAGGGCAGCTCATCTCAGGAGGGAGGCTGCTCCCTGGGATGCTGCCTCGCTGCAAAGAACCTGGGCCGTCAGCAGGCAGGCCCCCGGTGTTGGCAAGTGACCATCTCGGTGCATTTCTAACGCTGGGCTAGGGGCTGAGTCTGCAGCCCCCCACCAGGAAGGGCAGCTGCGCAGGCAGGCCGTGGTGACACCCTGCTGCATCCGTCCCAGCTCTGGATGGACTGGAGGCGCCCGAGACACACAGACCCGGGCCCCTGGGAGACTCCCTAGAGAGGTTAGAACGAGGAACACCCTTGGCAGGAGGCGATTACATGGCATTGGGCTTAAATCTCTTCCCTGAGGGGCTCTGGCCTGGTTAACTGACCTGTAGTGCCTGTCGGGACTGGCCGGCAAGGAAGGAAGCCAGTCACCAGAACAAACATGGGACGGGATCTGTTGTGAACATGAAAAGCGATGATGGCAACTTGGGCTGGGGAGGTCCTGAGCTCTGATGCTGCCCAAGGGGGATACATTCCCCCAGTGCCGCCGGGCCCTTCAAGACAGGATCTGGCCCTCGGGCTGCAGCCCGTAACCCACACGGTGCAAGGGTCCCGCTTCTCCTGCTTCCCCAGGACTCCCGGGATGCTGGGTCTGTTTGACGAGGAAACCAGGAGGGGTCGTTAATTCTCTCCTGGACACCGTTCCCGAGGGGGCGCCCACTTTGGACCCTCCGCAGGCGGGGGCCTCGCTAGATACCAGACCTGGAGACAAGCAGGCCTCGGGCAGGAGCGTGCCCTGGCCCTGAGCGCAGGCCATTGGTGGCGTTATTTGCAAGTGGCATCGTGTGGGGCAGCGCAGCCTAGCGGGCGTAGCCTCCCGGCCAGCGTTAAACATTTGCTCTCCCCACATGGGTTCCCGGGGGGGGGATAATTTGCACAGACTGAACGAGAGGGTTTTTCTCTCATCACAGCAAGCGAGGGGCTGGGCTCCCTCCCCCAACCCCCAGCCCATCTCGTGGGGTCTGGGGAGGGGAAATTTGCACCCGCGGAGCCAGTAAACCCCTAATGCAGACACGCCGCACCAACCCCTCCAGGCTCTCCAGCCGCCCCCAGGCAGCAGGAGGGTCAAGCTACAGGCCCCTTCCCCCACCGCAAGAGCAGGAAGCTCCCTGCTCCCTGCTCCCTGCTCCCCCCAAGGCTGCCATCCCCCATAGCTTCCCCCCGTCCCCCCCGTCCCCCACCCTGTGGGTTGCTGCATCCCTCCTGATGCGATCGCCTGATTTCACACGCTCTATGCACCACGGGGGTTGGGGGGGGGGGGGCAGGGCAAGCTTCCCCCTCCTCCCGCGCCAAGGGGCCTCACTGCACCACAACCTCCCTCCCCGAGGAAGTCTCACGCCGCTGGCCCCACAATGGCAGGTGACTGGAGAAGCTCTGCGTGATCAGCGGGACCGCCAGACAGACTGACAGACAGACTGCCGAGGGCAAGGCCGGACCCAGGGAGCGTTCTGGAGCACTGGATTGCTCTGGGACCAGGGCAGCAGCAGTGACGTCACGGCACTGGGTGTGAGGGGAGAGGTGGTCCCCAGATTTTACCCCACAGCCAAAGGCGGGGGGGGGGCATTAAGAGGTGTCACTGCTCTGTTACGGCAAAGGAGAGAAACGAGGCTGTGTGCCCCCACGGGGTCCCGCAGGCGAGGATCTAAAGCCCTTTGCGAACGCTAAGTAAGCCCTGCAAGGCTACGGGATTGCCAGGCCCATTCACAGAGGGGGAAACTGAGGCACAAGGAGGCGGTGAAGAGGCCCTGCCCGAGGCCGGGCAGCGACTCAGTGGCAGAGCCAGGCACAGAATCCGGGTGTGCTGACTCTCGGGTCCGTCCCTCCAGCCGTTAGGACGCCTCCCCTCCCACGGCCGGGAACAGACCCCAGCAGAAATGACACCGACTCCCTCTTCTTTTTTAACGGGGCAACACTTCTTTCCAAAACCAGGCATAGAACCCAGGAGTCCTGCCCGCCAGGCCCCTGCTCCAGCCACTAGACCCCGCTGCCTTGCTCAGCACCATTCAGTGCGCTCCTTTCCTGGGGCTGCCAAGGAAACGCTAACCCTGGCAATAATCTCTCTCTGGACCACACACCCCCCAGAACCACCTCCGCTCCGGATACGTTCCACCACTGCTTGCCACAGGCAGATATCCAGCTCTGACAGGAAAGGCGAAGTGACACAAGACTCACACAGGCATATTGTGGCCATACCAGCTTCCTGTGTGCCTGGCTGGGCCCTTTATAAGAGCGCTCCCCCCCCCACCACCACTCACTCAGCACTTGCAGAGTCGCTGGAGCCAAAAGCAGAAGTCCAGGGCATGGGGCCAGCCATGGGATTGGTTCTCTGTAGCCTCCTGCTATTGGCACCAGGGGGTGAGTAGCAAAAGGGCCTCTTGTTTGCCTGGTGGGCTGGCGCTTTGGGATGGGGTCTCTTGGCCACGCAGCCAGATGTGCAGCTCCCCTGGGCCTGGCGCAGGCAGGGAGGCGGGAGTGGGATCCTTGGAGTGTGCTGTCGGGTGGCAGTGCTCAGTGCGCGAGGTGTTTGCACGATCCCTGCTTTATTCCACGTCTGGTTCCCAGTAGCTGTGCATAACAAGAGCTTCACAACCACCCCCCTGCAAACGCTCCGGGGGTGTCTACACTGAGCACTGAGCCCGGGCTCTGACTCAGGTTTGAGCCCAACCCACCCCCTTGCGTCCACACACAAATCAGCCTGAGTCAGGCCAGCAAGCACTCAGGACCCTGCGAGAAGGGGTGGGTCAGAGCCTGAGACCTGCTCAGACCTGGGTCCAAGCCCTGTCTTTCTGCAGTGCGGACACAGTAAACCCGAGTCAGCAGGTCTGCGTGATGCCGTGCGGACATGTTGGCGCAGCCGTGAGACGGGTCCAGCCACTACAAGCCCAGGTCTACAGTGCAGTGTGGACGCTTAGGTGAGGGCTTGGAAACACCGAGTCCACAAGCCCGGGTCTCTCAGACCAGGCTTAGCATGCAGTGTAGACATGCTCTCAGTCTCCAGCTTGGACGGTCACCCCTTAAAGGCACAGTCCTCAGTGCCACCCGGCAGTGAGTCTGTCCCCTGGTGTCCTTCTTGCAGGTCTGCGGCTCTCCTACGGCCAGGTGCAGCTGGAGGGCGTGGTGGGAGAGGCGGTGTATTTCCCCGCCCTGCGCCCTGTGGCCAGAGACATCGTCCGCATCATATGGTTTTCAGGACGACAGGGAACTCACATCGCAGAGGCCAAACCCCAGGCCCGGGAGTTCAACACCAATTACTTACCCAGCTTCAGCAACAGGCTGGCCATCCACGCCGGGAACCTGTCCCTGGAGATGCGAGAGCTGCGGCTGGCAGACCAGGGGCCATACCGTGCGGTGGTGGACGTCGCCTCGGACCCGACCAACCCCCGAACGTTCTCCTACGAGCTGTCAGTGCGAGGTGAGTCCCTCTGGCAGCTCAGCACATTGGCACTGGGACGGCTTTCCCCGAGGGGCTCTGTCTTCACGGGTGTTACCCCGGCCCCCGGCCTGTCCACACATAAAACCCTCTAGCTCCAGTGCTTTCAGCCCAGGCTGGCTTGGCGCGCCGGTGCCATGTTCACACAGGCTGGTCACCCACTCCCTTTGCAGTGTGATCGCCAGCTAAGCCGCTCCAGTGTTGATAGTCCTCCAATGCCTTCCCACAATCCCCTCCCCGCCCCGGGGGTCACAGCACGAGCGAGGACGCAGAAACTCACACCCAGGCTAGGCTAATCCAGGGGCTCGGTCGTGGGTGCCGCCCCCCCCCCCTCCTTTCTCCCTCCTCCTTTCTCCTCTTCCTCTGCGCCCTCGCCTTTCCGCGGCACGGCTAGCTGCTGCCAAGTTAACTGCGCCGCCTCCTCCCCCACGCCACGGGGGCCTGATCCTGGTCTGGCATCAATCGGTGCAGCTCCATTGACGCCAATGGCGCCACGGCGATTTGCACCAGCTGGGGGATCAGACCCACTGAGAGCAAAACCCAAAGGACCCGAGCCTCTCTGGGGGGGCGCTAAGGGGCCTCCACACAGCACAAAATGCCAGCAGTGCGTCTGCGTTAAAGACGCAGTCGGATCGAACTGAGACGGATCTAAAACCAGCCCCCAGCCGTGCATTGCAGGAAACCACCGCCTCCATTAAAGGGCTGCTGTTGTGCTTCATCCCCGGCACAAAGGACGGACCACAGCGGGACCCCCGGGCGGAGGAGGAAGGCCCGTGGGAGGAGAGCCCGTGACCGCAGGAGGAAGCAGAGGGAGGACCACGCTGGCGGGAGGCGATGGGGAAGTGTCGGGAGGCGGTGAGACCCAAGTTTCGACCCCGTGCCACTGCGCTCTGAAGGGTTATCTCATCGCTGCCGTCTATGGACCCCTCTCCATCGTGGTCGCGATTGTCCACGTGAAGACGAGGAGGTAAAGGAACAGGTGGGGTCCCAGGCCGCTGGAGGCCTGGCTGAGAGACGGGAAAGGGCAGATATTGGGGCAGGCAGGGGGACCACACGCCCGGGTTTTCCCGGACATTGCCTCTTGTTCGACCCTCTGCCCTCTGTCCGGGCGGATTTTTCAAACCAGAGGTGATGTCCGGGATTTTGCGGCCGCAGCTGCCGGATCCGCCGCCCTGGCTCCTGGCCCCAGGGAGGAGAGGCAGGGAGATGATGCAGCTGGCGTCACGTCCCGGCCTGCACCAGCTTCCCTGCCCCTGTGACAGGGTACGACACCGCCCCCTGCCCCGAGAGATCAGGGAGGCCACAGGTACCCCCTCCAGCACCCCCCAACTGTACCCCTTCCTCCAGCTTCCCCCCTCCCCCAGCAGTCCCTCATTTTGGGAACCTGAAAGATGGTAACCCTAGGGGCAGGGGGGCTTTGTCCGGGGAGCACCGGCCCTTTGCACTGTTGTTTGTGTTGTGATAACTCGGAGCCTCATCACTACACAGACACAAGGTGAGAGACGGTCCCTGCCCCCAAGCGCTCCCTGCCTGCACAGACAAAGGGTCGTGATTGCAATTTACGGTCTAAATAGACAAAGGTCAGGAGGGGAAACTGAGGCACAGGCTGGGAAAGTGACTTGCCCAAGGTCACCCAGCCAGTCAGCGGCAGAACCAGGACTAGCAGCCAGGCCTCCTGCATCCCAGCTGTGTTCTAGCCACTGCCTCTCCGCAGGCGCCCGGCCCTGCAGCCGATAGCTACCCCCAGCAATTCCGTTCAATTCATGTTCATACAGAGAGAAGCAATGACGTCGAGAGGCCAGCGCAATGGGCTGAGATGCAGGAGTCCTCCTACATAAGCAGCTCCATGGGCAGCCCTGAGAACATCTCATCCCCAAGCGCCGTGCCTCAGTTTCCTCCGCTGTAAAATGGGCACGAGGCTGCGTTTACCTGCCTCCTAGGCGTGCTGTGCGGCTGGGCTAACGAGCATCCACAAAGCGCGGTGTGCTCCTCGCAATAAAAACCCGGGAAAAGCACCGAGCAGGGCTGAATTTTGTCGTCTACCGCGCAAGTAGGGCCCTTGCGACCAACCATCTCACTTTGGCCACTGGCTGCTGCCTGCCATGCCCCAGGCTCAGGTCTGACCCTCCACGGTCTGAACTGGGGCTCTGGAGACCGACTGCAAAAGGGATGGAAAAGGTAACCCCAGGGAGATCCTGTGCTAATGCAATTTACAGGCCAGGCCCCAGGGCAGGGGAGTCCCAGCAAGGCAACTGAGAATGGATGAAAAAACAGGAGCCGCAAAGTAAACCCTGCAGGGAGAAAGGGGATGGGGAGAGATGACACCCAGCCTTCTCCCGCCGGTCCTAGGAAAGTCAGGGCTAACTAGGGGCAGGCAACCCGGCTGGAATAGAACCAGAACCAGAACCCTCCTGGAAACTGCAGCCCCACGTTCCCGGGAGCCGAAAACCCCCCGGCTGAGTTTATCTGGGGGGTGTTCAGATATTTCTGCTGCTCTCGACTCCTCCTATAGCTGGAAACGAAATCCCCGGATGGGGCTGTTGCTCTAGACAGCACTGCTTGTGCCCATCGTGGGCTTTGAACTTCGGGAAAGCGCGAGCCTCTGCCCCGGGAGCTAAAAGGGGAGGTTCATGCTGCCCCGGGATTTAACGGAGGCATAGATTTTAAGGCCAGCAGGGCCCATGGTGGTCATCGCGTCTGACTTCCAGGGTACCACAGGCGGGGTCCCTGCAGTACAGGGGCCTGCCCTTGGCAATGACCCCTAGCTAGCAATGGGGCCCCCACTCAACCCCCTTCCCTGGGTCTGCGCCGCCCGGGGTCCATAATCCAGCCGTGCAGCCAAAGGACGCAGCTCAGTCCCTGCCTGCTCCTCCAAGAGCCCCTGCTCTCCAGCACCGCACGTCTGCTGACTAGCTAAGGCCCCTCTGAGTTGCTAGCTGGGTGTTTCAGCACCAAACACCCCCCCTTGGGGTGGTGAGCGGGTGGGGGATAACCCCACTGTCTCTGTCTGCAGAGGCTTCATAGCCCGCCGCTGGGTTCAGTTCTCTGTCACCCCACATCGCAGGGTGTGGGCCCGGTTCTCCAGCATCTCTCTACGCCAGTGTAAATCGGGCGGAAGAAGCCGCCTTCGGACTGGGTGGAGTTCGACATCCTCCCTGCAAACCCAGTCCCCGGGGCTCCTCTGAACTCGTTCCTGCTTGAACTAGGGCGTGTCTCTTAGAAACACATCCCAGCTGGATTTAAACATCTCCAGCGAAAGCGAAGCCCCCGCCAACCTTGGTATGTCGGTCCCAGGGTTGATCGCCCTCACGGTGAGAGATTTGCACCTTGTTTCTAGTCTGAAATGGGCTCGCTTCAGCTTCCAGCCACTGGTGCTTGTTAGACTGAAGAGTTTTTTATCACCAAACGGTTGTTCCCCCGGCGCTGGCACAGAGCCCACGGCAGGCTCAGGGTCTAGGCAGCGCATCCTTGTGTAGGGCCAGATCCCCAGGGCACAGCACCCCAACTGGGGGGCAGACACGACACCCCAACCCAGCTGAGCTCCAAGAGAATCCAGCCCTGACTGCGGGTATCTGGCCCTGGGCGCTCTGAATTCCTGCTCCTTTACTGCCTGGCTGGTCACCTCCCTGTGAGCCCCTGATTTCCCCCCCTCTGCGTATTTACAGCCCCCACCGTAGAGTTTATTTATTGGTGGATTGAAATGGGAACTGACGTGCCCAAAGTGGAAACCTGATTTCATTTTATCCACAGGCCGATGCTGGCATCTAAAAATATGCCGGCCATAAATATTGATGCCTCGCTCTGTGCTGTCTCGGGCTGTGACAGTGCCAGGGCTACGCAGTGCCGGGCCTGTCTGGGGCCTGGATGGGGTTTAAAAAAACCCACAGCTGCTGCAGGAGGTGGGGCTGATCATTCAGACCTCCTCACCCCAGCAAGACAGTGGAGGGGCTGGGAAGAACCTTTTCCTCTCTCCATCGCTCCCTGCCACCCCGACGTAACCTGGCATGACTGGCAGCCTCTTCACGGCAGACCAGAGGATCTCAAAAACAGAGAAAACGGAGGTGAGGCAAGACAGGAGTGAGAGGCAGCAGGGACAGCCCAGGGACAGAATCAGAGACGGGGCTGCAGGTGGGGACTGAGGGGCCTCGGCAGAACTGGGGTGAGGGAGAGACCCCAAGGCTGGAACAGTGGGGGTCGGGGCGGATGACTCAGGGGTATCAGCACAGCTGGGGCAGTGAGGAGAGCTCGGGTTTGGAACTGCAGAGGACGCTGCAGGCGGGTGCTGGGGGGCCCTGGCAGAGCTGGGGGGCAGGGCTGGAATAGCTGGGGGGCTGCAGGCAGGAGCTATGGGGCACTGGCAGAGCTGGGGGGCAGGGCTGGAATAGCTGGGGGGCTGCAGGCAGGAGCTATGGGGCACTGGCAGAGCTGTGCGTCTTGCAGAGCAGCGGGAGGTTAATACACTGGACGTCTGAGGCGCGCTAGCAGAACGAGGCAGCTGGCTACACCGGGAATTGTCAGGGTAGCTACTGATCCGCTGCTGTGCTCAAGCAGGACTTTCGTCCCTCAGTTGTCTAGACTAGAGAGTCATTTAATGCCAGGCCAGAGAAAGGAGCTGTGAATACTGTGAAGAGATTCATCCTGCTCTGGCCGGGCAGGGAAGGGACAGAGCAGCCAAGTTCAGGGGCCCCCTCTGTCTTTCATCTCTGCTGCTTCTGATTCCCAGCCCCCCACGCTCCCAGCCACCGATGGGCAAGCATTCCCTGGGAGCTCTGCAAGGAGCAGGTGGGCGGATCGGCCCCTTTCCCGCCCTGCAGGTCCCAGGGGAAGCAGCTTTCGGAGTAAATGCGCCGGACGACAGTCAATGGCTCCGTGGCGCCAGCAGGTGTGTCTGGAAATCTCATCTCATAGGCATGATTAAAGTCACTGGGAGGGTGCCCACGGGGCATCAATGGCTTTGGACCAGGCCTGAGTCACTTAGGTGCCACTGAAATCATTGGCCCGGATTCTTATCTACACTACGGCTCCTTTGCAGCCCACTGGGGAATTCCACGCCCCTTTGCACAGCTGCAGAATTGGGGTTGCCACGCTCTGGGCCTGCTGGGGGGATCAGGAAGCAAAGACAGGGGCCCCCTCTATGGAAGCGATGTCGTGGGTTTCATATTTACGGCCCCGAGTCAGGCGTGAGATAATAACTCACCGGATCATAAAGCATTCCAGAGTTTATAGTAAGTGAATTATTTACCGGTGACCCTGGCTAAATGCTGCACGGCATAAATTATTGAACGGCAGATCTGTCAAAAAGTTCCCATAAATAAGTAATTTGGTGCTGTCTTAATGTTCCCAGTAAATTACTCATTCGCTCTCCTGTCTAAATGCTCTCCTGGGGAAATTACTCACGCCTGCTGATTTATGAATTAGACTGGGCAAATATGGCAGATTACAAATTCTAGTCCATCAGGAGGCCGGCGAAGGTGCTTATTCATGCCGCCTCGCTCCACGCATGCAGCCTCGTATCATGGTCATGCTGCTGCCATACAGAGCCGGGCCACGCTAAGCCACACACGAGCGCGGGATGGGGCTCGCAGACAGCCCAGCTCTGTTTATTGGCTCCGTAGATGGCGACTGATATTTGTTTTGCCGTAGCAGCTACAGGCCGCAACGAGATCAGGATCCTGTTGTGCCGTGTGCTGCCCACACGCCTAGTCAGAGACGGTCCCTGCCCCAAAGAAGCTTCCAATCTAAATAGACAAAGGGTAGGAGGGGAAACTGAGGCACAGAGCGAGAAAGTGACTTGTCTAAGGTTACCCAGTAGGCCAATGGCAGAGTCAGGAATACAACCATGTTCTGAGTCCTTAGGCAGTGCCCTAACCACTGGACCATGCTGCCCTTGCAATTCTGGATCACCCTGACGGGCCTAAGCCCCTTCATAGATCTATTCCATTTACAATTGCTTTGATTTTATGGAAGACAAACTAAGATTGTAACAAAGAGGCCAGTATGTGTGAGCCCGTGTCTCTCTGTTACCACTCTCTGCCGGATCAATCAGAACTGCTCCACTGTTTTCGGAAGGGGGGGTTTTGTGTTCTCTCCCCAGCGCCACCTGAGATGGCCCAGGCGGCCATGATGTGAGGTTCTCAAACAGCTACAAAGCGCTGGGTGGCCATGAAAGTTACAAGATTTTATACACCGTCGTATATTACACACTGTGCTTGCTGTATGTTTTATTGGCTCTATAACGATCAACCTGGAAATGTGCATTTCCATCTGCCCTCCATAGCTGAAACTTCACTGCCAAGTGCCTTTTGCGTTCCCGTGTTTCCATTGTGTGCAGATAAATATAGTTTCCTGGGTCTGCTCATAATTAAACCAGCATGATCCAAGCGCCGCGGTAAATGGCGACCCTGATACAAAGGCAAAGTTACGCTCCCTTCATACATTAACTCATAAAACCCACTGGAATGCTCAGGAAGAAACTATTTTTGAATTTATATCCTCCTGTATTTCACCTGCAAATCTCCACCAGGGAAAGGCAGCCAACATAAGAAGAGGCAGACGAATGTCCATTTTAAACAGGAAAGGTTGCCTGAATCCTAGGTGCTCTCTGAGCTGTCTAGATGAAGAAAAGAAGGGCTTTCTTATCTTGTTGGGTTGGCCCACACACTCCTTCCTAGGTAACAATTGGACCAGCTACCATGTCTATGCTGACAGTTGCTGGGGGTGCCAGCAGGTTATGCAGTTGGATCCATAGATGACTGGTCTCCACTGGCTTTAATGGGCTTAGCAAACACCCTTTTTCACACTCAAGGAGCAATCCAGTCCCTTTGGGCAGTAAAAACAGCGGCAAATAGTGGATGGCTCTAGGCCACCTGGCAGGTCAGAGCTGAACCATGTGAGCTGGTTGCAGTAAATGCAGGGGGTAGGAGACAGGCTGCAGCCTGCTTGTGTTAGACGCTAGAGGAGAAGGCGGAATTAGTTGTGAGCATGACGATGAGAGGAAAGAGAGAGACGGAGCTCCTTGTGTACAGAGCTAATTGGAGGGGCAAACTGGGGATTTCTGAGCAAAGAAGTTGCTTGCTGGGAGTGGCCAACAGGGTGGATCACTTGATGATGACCTGTTCTGTTCATTCCCTTGGAAGCACCTGGCACTGGCCACTGTCGGGAGACAGGAGACTGAGCTAGATGGACCATTGGTCTGACCCTTTGTAGCCATTCTTATGTTGTTTGCTTCTACTTGTGTTCAGGGAAACAGGACTTTGTTGGCTTTTTTACACACACACACACACACACACACACACACACACACACTCCTTTTGCTATTTTCTCATCCTCATGGAAACAATCCTGCAAGACCCCCACTATTGACTAAGGGGCAAAAATACGGGAAAGATACAACATTTTGTCGGCTCACGGTGCCGTTATGAGAGAGGAACAGAAAAAAAGCGGGCTCTTTGTGACTGCGCAGCGAAGATCAAGTTTGTTTTACTCTCAAGGCTCGTCCACATAGACAGCGACACGGAGGAACATTAACCTGAGTTAACAAAAGGTGTTTCATTTTGCTGGGATTCCCTCCGAGACCTTTTCACTCGGCCTATCCAGAGCATCTCACCCTGATCTGGGAGAACGCGTCAGCCAGCAATCTGGGATCCAGACACTCAGTCTGACTCTAGCGCCTCACTCAGGTTACGTAACAGCTCTATGCCCATGCTGGCCAGGCCAGAGGCAGGGGATTTAGGTACAGGGAGATGCCACAATTCCCCATCCTGTCACACTACACCATTTGTATACCTTTTCCTAGCTACTAACATCTTACATCTAATTAATCTGGGCATCATGCAGCTTGAGGAAGGACCAATTGCTCATGTCCTCACCGTATCTCCATCTACAGTTTACCGATGCAGCGTGTTTCCACTCATCTCAGCTAGCCTGAAAACGCTGGCTCCCTCGCACAGCGCGTCACACCCTTGTTTGCAGAGCAGCCCTGCACTCCAATCAGCCTATCTGCAAGTTGGTTCACGCCCAGCGAGAGCCGTGCCTGCACAGTTGAAGTGGATTGTTAAACCACCCCGTGGACGCTCTCATTCAGCGTCCGAGCGCCTCCCTTCGGTGTCCCGACGTTAATTCAGGGACAATGAATTGGGGTCACTTTATTTCGGAATAATGGAGTTAATGTGGTTTAACTAATCCGTTTGAAAAGTTAATTCAGATTAATTTGCCTGAGCGTCCCCGTGTAGACAAGCCCTTAGAGGAGCGATTCACTCTCTATGTATGAAAAATACACAGTGGGTCCTCCACAAACATACAGCCTGCCCCCGTGGAGTAAAACAGTGAAGGAGTCAATCTGTTCTTAGGTCATTAAAAACTGGCTACATTCAGAAGCTTCGCATCTGCATCGGTCTCTCCTTGATCCGGAATGGTTCTAGCAGAACCACACAGACGCTTCAGACTTTCCATTTGGTTCAAGTGACCTGAACTCTGCAGTGGCATAGGTTAACTGTGGGGTTATAATTCAGTGAAGTTACTAACGATGGTTGTATCTAATTGCTGGGCTCATGTGGGCTACAGCCGAGCGCCACTCAACAGTGGAGGTGGGGCCATTGTGAACACAGACCAAGCACCATCCTTCCCCGACAGCACATCTGCATGCAGCAGTTCTGGTGACTGGAATGATTCACGGGTCTCAAGAGCTCTCACTGGTGAATTACCCGGCCCAGCTGTCTCTGCCCTTCAGCCGTTCTATGGCAGGGCTTGAAAGGGAAACAGAGAGTGCACGCACTTAGCTAGCATGGGCCGCGCGCCCTCACACCCTTCGGCGAGCGGTTACATTAGAAACCTTGGCTCTGTTCCGCACTTGCAGTTTTTCTGCCGAGCCATTGCGCTGGCGTGGAAGACCGAAAGCTGCCGGCGCGAAGAGATGGATCCAGGCCAGAGCCTCTGAGAACTCCAGCAATCTCTGGCTCCGAAGTCTCAGCTTTAAACCATGCTTCTGCTTTTAAAAAAAAAAGGCCTGCTGGACGCCGACCCCCCCACCGGTGGTTTTCCGGCTACCGACTTGCGTGGCTTATTTTTACCACTGGGGGTCTGCCGATGTCCTGGCCTGGGCCTCTGCAAACAGCCCCCTCTAGAGGTTGCCCCAAGCAGAGCCCTGCGGGAATCCAAGAGAGGGTGGGAAACATAAGGATCTGCACCGGGCTCTGCGCAGCCTGCCGTGCCGTGGAGTTTAATAGCGACGAAAGGGGGGGGTTGGCTACGAAGCAGGGGCTTCCACGGTCGAGCCTTTAACTTTCAATGCTCCCGGTTTGTGGCTGATTTGTTTTTATTTCCCAGGAGGTTCCCACGCGCCTCAGCCAGGGGACGCGCCGAGACAAATTTCTGAGTAAATACATCTGAGCCGCCACTGTTCATCCAACGCTACACAGAGCGTTAGCATGTATCCTGGGGGACCAGTCCTGCACAGGCTGGGGGTTAAGAACCGATACAGGCCTGGCCAATAGGTTTCACTAGCTCTGATGTCTCCAGCACAGAGTCAGTCATGTGGGGCGATTGCTTTTGAACGACTGGGGAATGATGCGGGGGCTGTGGAGGGGAAATCTTCCAAAATATGAAACCTGTTGTAACTCGCCTGTATTTCCAACAAGCAAGGCTGGGTCTGTGGCTAAAGCACTGGGTTTGGCTTTAACACAACGCCTGGCTCTGGTCTAGCACTGCTCATCAGGAGATCTCCAAGCACAGTTCAAAGGAGGTCGGGATCATTATCCTGATTTTACGGCCGGGGGAAACTGAGGCACACAGGAGGTCAGAGGAGATGAGCGTGCTGGTTCGTTCTGGCGTTGTAGTCTCTGAATCCATAAACATCAAGAAGAAGCAGGGGTGGATTAGCAGCGTGTGTGAGAAGCAGCCAGCCAAGGTAAGCCAAAAGCAGAGGCCGTTTCCCAGAAAGCTGCCGGGAGGGGAACTCATCGATTGACTGGCCAGCACCTATTGCCACTGAGGTCAGAAGTTGCTGCAGGTTCTCAGCAGCCCGGGCCTCAAACGGAGAAACCCCAGGCCTGGTCTTCAGTCACATGCAGGCAGCGTAAAGGGTCTTACAGAGGAGGGCGGGGGGGACACTGCCTCCTCCACGCTGACACCTCCCCAGCTGGTGGAAGGGCGCTGCATCGCCAGCCCCACTCCCGGCCCCTGCCTAGAGGGCAGGGCTGACGTGCCCCAGGCCCTGGCTATTCTCTGCATCCCAGAGGAAGCAGGAGCATCAGTCAGAGCCTCGGGGCTGCTCTAAGTTAGAACATGGCCAAGCCAAGGCCCAGAACACAGGGGATGCAAAGCTGCCTCCACGCACTCAGAATCCACAGGGCCACTCGTGCCAATTTGTGCCGCAGCCACCCCTGCACATGCAGCTGTCTGGGCGGCTGTGTCCGAGCAGAGCGGGGTGCTGCCATCCCCCGGCTGTCTCTCTCTCTCCTTTCCAGGAGCAGGACTGATTAAAACGATACATTCACTGTGCATCGAACTCCTGTAACAGCATCATGCTGGAAGAGAGCATCCCTGCGATGAGCCGCGGCTGGCAAAGGAGGCAATTAAATCACTCCTGCAGGAAGGCAGGCTGGAAAAAGAGACTTAAACGAGCCGGCTGCGGGTTTAATGGGAGGAGATTGGGCTGGCTTCGCCAGTGTTAAACAGAGCTACTCTGGGGCAGGAGTGGTCCTAGCCGCTTCACCACCCAGGGCAGAAAACGGGTTTGGCACCCACACAGCCAGAAAACTAAATGAGTAAATAAACGGACCGCCAATCAGCGCGGCGCTAACGTGGCAGAGCCCCACATCCCACCAGCACATCCTGCCCCTAGAAAGGGCCCTGCTCCTGGCCGCTGGAGGGCAGAGGAAGGCCTTTGCACTGGGGTCTGTGGAGTGAGACAAGGAGGCTGGGTGGGTTCGAGTGGAAGGATGGAGTTGTGGTTAGGATGCTGAGTCTGGCACTCCAGGGCTTTGGGGTTGGATTCTCACCCCCTTTACACTGACTCCAAGGGCCGGAGTGGAAGAAGGGGCCCTAAACCCCTGGCTGAGACTGAGCCTAGGTCTGCACTTCGATCGCTGCAACTGCCTGCTTCACTTCTGCCCGCCCTGCGGCTGCAGTTAATCCACGTCCGAGAGGTGAGCTCTGCCAACTCCCGGGGCCAGGCTGGCTTAACGACGTCTCTCCAGGGTGTGGATTTTTCAGACCGCAGCGAGACGTAGCTGTGCGATGCACCTTTTCACTGGCCAACTGCCCTTAGACGGGGACCCGGGGCCGGCTGCTGGATTGAAACAAAGACAGGAACAGGAATCTCACGCGGCTGCTTTTCTCCAGCCCAGGAGACCGCAGCACATCCAGCTCAGCACGACGGCAGCCACAGAGAGCAGATCTCCACTTCCTGACTCCCTGCCACCACTTCTTACAGCACCTGGGGTGTCGCTACAGGTCTCGCAGCCCAGCTCCACCAGCTCTGATGAGAGAACAACCCCTGGGGATAAAGCTGCCGATGGGACCTGCCCCGCTTTCCCTAGGAGAGACCTGGAATTAACAAAAGGGGGGGAAACGTCTCCTGCAGGAAGACGGGGTAATAATGAAAGTTGGGCTTTGACGGCCCCTGCTGCCTGGTCTGGAGGAGTCTGTTCTGACTGGCCTGCAGACACTAGCTAACCAGACGGCTTCAAACAGTTACTCCTGTCCTACATGAAAACGATCTTTTGATCTCTGTTACATTAAGCCTCATGACCTCTGAGGCAAGACTGAAAGAACTGGGTTTGTTTAGCCTGGAGAAGAGATGACTGAGCGGGGACGTGATCACAGCTCTCAAGTACGTAAGAGGTTGTTACAAGGAGGAGGGAGAAAAATTGTTCTTAACCTCTGAGGACAGGACACGAAGCAATGGGCTGAAACTGCAACAAGGGAGGTTTAGGTTGGACATTAGGAAAATCTTCCAAACCGTCAGGGTGGTTCATCACTGGAATAAATTGTCTAAGGAGGTGGTGGAATCTCCATCATTGGAGCTTTTTAAGAGCAGGTCAGACAAACACCTGTCAGGGATGGTCTGGTTAATACTTAGTCCTTAGCCATGAGTGCAGGGGACTGGACTAGATGACCTCTCGAGGTCCTTTCCAGGCCCATGATTATCCTATCTGTCATTTCTATTCATTGTCTCGCCTAATAAAAGAACAAAAGGATTCTCAATGAATTGGAAAGGCAGCACATTTAAAAGCAATCCCATATAAAACTTCCCCACCACCACCCACAAGGCACGGGTTAGCCTGTGGAACTCATTGACACATGATTTCCCCCAAGGGCAAAAGCTTGGCAGGGTTTATAAAAAAAAGGGACTGGATGCTGTGATGAAGGTAGCAAACCTTCCTCCTACAGTGATTGTCCTGCTGCATACAAAAGAAAGGGCAGAGGGTGGATATAATCCCTGTCAGACCCTGCTGGGGAAGAAAAACTGCCTTCCCGGGTGGAGGATGAACCTCACAAGGCTGATGAATGTGGCCATTAAACCTGGGTCCAGCCGCTAGCCCCGACCATCACTTGGGACATTCCCTTTGATGGCTTAGCCCAGCACTCTCAGGAAGGAGTGGTTTGGGGTGTGCAGCGATTAGCTAGCAGGATCTCTCTAGGGACAAAGGCGGCACTGGACAGTGACTTAATAGCCTCTCATCTGGGGTAACTGGAGGTTTGTGCTACCCAATGGAGACAGACACAGAACAGACCCAAGGCCCATTCAGTCACATGGGAACTTAACATGTGGCCCATCTTTTCTGTAGCTAAAGAGATCATAACTTGTCCCAGTTTACTGTTAGCACCATGCAAAATCCAGATGAAATAGGAAACGGGCTAATTTTTAAACATCTTTTTTCCTCTTTCTGTTTTCAAAGAAAACGTATTTTATGAAGAGATCTGCTGCCTGGAAACTTTCTCCTCACTCTTTCTTCTTGTTGGAGAAAAAGCTGCAGGCAGGTCACCTTGCATGCAGGGCGCTGCCAGGTAAAGAGGCATGGGAGCCTACCCTCGTCACTGTCTAATGGTCAGGAGGCGAGAATTGGCTCCCCTGGACTGAGAGCTGTAGAAGGCGGGTGCAGGTAACTCACCAGGGGAGATGCCGAGAGGCACAGGTGACCCAGGGTTCACAGACATTTATGTCAGTAACAAGAACATCCAGCATAGTAAAGGTTAAAAAATAAACAGATTTGGAAGGGATCTAAACCCACATGCTTCAGGGCATCTGCCTAATTGTAACTATTGGGGTCAGGAAGAAGCTTCACTTAGGGGCAGATTGTCCCATTGCTGCAGGGTTTCTTACACCTTCCTCTGAAGCAGTGGTTGCTGGCCGCTGTCAGAGACCGGTTACCTGATTAGATGGGTCCCTGGTCTGAGGCAGTCTAGCATTTCCCGGGTTTCTATATCCTATCGTATAACAGACACATACGCTTTAGCCAACAAATCCTTTCCTTTATCCCTTGTAAACTCACTGACAACCTGAAATCCCCAGCTGCAGTTGTCACCTCCGTGCGAAAGATGCCGGGATTCTTGTTTAGATCCAGAATCCAGTTCATAGCCTCCTTGAGCCCGTCACCCTTTGGAGACAGAAGAGCTCTCTAATTCTGGCCTTCCCCAGCTCCTCTCACAGCACCCGCGTGAACGTCGCACACCGGCACTGTAATCTCACCGCTCGACTATTGGGCACCGTTGCTGCTCTCCCCTTGCTGTTCTTCGTGAGGCCAGTAGGAAAGACGGTGCAGTGCTTGGGAACCGAATGAAACAGCCAATACTTAGGAACTTTCCTCCTGTGGGAGATTTCAACTTTGCAGTGTCTCGTTCTGATTCGGACTGAAATTGTTTTCCCAGAGTTTTGTTTTCCATCCGCTCTACTGGCGAGCTCTGGAGTTCACAGGGCTCAATCCACTTCCCAGCAAACATGCATTGCAAAAAGCCAACCCCACGGCTGGAAGCCTCAGCAAAGAGGCTGAAGTCTGCATGAGTGACGAGAACAGAACTTGCCGTGTCCAGAGTCTGTCCGGGGCACGGCTGAGCCTCATTGGCTTGACTGTGTGTCAGTAGGTTTGCCTTGCTGCTCCTCACCTCTTAGAGGCAAATAAATATTGCAGTGAACTGGCTTGTGAGTGAGAGTCACCACTGCCCTCTGCGAGGTGGAGTCAGAGCCACACAACCGTGTGTCATAGCCCCTATACTGCCAGCAGCTCGTGGGGATTCTCCTTTAGCTCCGGAGATTGGGACCTGTGCTTACAGAGCTCTGAATTCTACCCCTGTTCCTGCCCAGAAGTTCCAAATAGCCACAGTGCAGCAGGGGGTTACCCTTAAAGTTCTCAGCTGACCACATCTTTGATGCATGCAAAAAAAAAAACCAAAAAAACCCCATGTAACAGTGTTTCCTGATTCGAAGCAGAAGTGCCAGAATGCAGCAAGCCCTGTTTGCCCAAGTCTTCCAGCTCAGTGATCCAGGCTGGGGAAGCGCTGGTAACATAGACGCTAAGCGAGGATGAGGCTTTGAACTCGAGGCCTTGAACCCAGGATTCCATAGGGCTGAGAGAAAGACTCACATCCGCTGGGATAAAGAAACCCAGAAGTCCTCATGCAGCTTCATTGCTGGAACAAGAGGATTAGACCAGTGTTTTGTTTAATAATTGAATGCAAGTTTGGGGACAATTATTTATTTAAGGAAAACAGCATGTTAACACGAACATGATGTAATCCCACATGACGGCCCGTCTGCTTTATTAGCACCTCTGACCAAGAGCCGAGCCCGCCAGGCAAACAAACAAACAAACGCAAAATAAAAGCATAGTTAGAAGATGTAAGGGCTTTCCAGAAGTTTGCGCGTGAAAACCAAATGACCTGTAGTCTATGCCACACAGAGGATAACAGCCTACAACTGCTGGCTGTTAACGAAGCTACTCCTTCAGCTCAAGTGACAGAGGCCTGTATTCTAGTGCTGAAATTTCCAGGTTCAAATCCCCCAAAGAGGGAGGGTCCTTCTATAAACACAGCTCTTCTAGTTTGGGGCAGACCTCAGATTTTGCAAGCTAAGTCGAGTTAAGCCTGATTACGACCACGGGTGGGAGACTTTCCAGGGTACGGAGCTTGTAATCTAATAGGTGGCCTTCCAGCCCCTGAATCCGTCCTGCAGCACTGCCCTCCCACAATGCTGGAGGTGCCATCTTTCGATTCAAATATCTTGCCCCATAGCAGCTGGACCCACACCCCTTGCCAGTCCAGGCTGGCTCGCTCTCTGGCTCTCGGGGAGTCCGGTACTGCCTGGGAATTAACAGAGCTAGCAGAGGGTCCGGGGTTTTTAGGTCCCCGAGCCAACCCCCGCCAAACAAGCAGGTCTATCCCTGAAGACCCCCAGATCTGCAGCACTTGTCTAGCCCATCACCGTGGTATCTGGGTGCCAGGCAATTGTTAATGCATCTCTCCTAACACCACCCCTGAAGGCAGGACATTGCTATCGCCCCACGGCAGAGAGGGGGCACTGAGGCATGTAGGGTGTGTCTGCTCTGCATTGTAAACCCGGCTCTGTGGGCCCCGGGCTCATGAACTCAGTGTTTCCAAGCCCGTGCTTGAGTGTCCCCATTGCATGGCAAACCCGGGCTGACAACGGCTGGGCCTGGGTCTCACAGCCGGGCTAAGGCGGCCAAGCCCTGTCGTTTTGCAGCCACAGACCCAGCCCTGGCAGCTGCAAAGCCAGGTTTACATCAAGTCCACGAGCCCGGCTCCCAGTGTAGACGTACCCCCAGAGGGGAGGTGTTGCAATGCCTACAGACCTCTCAAGATACCAGCCTATGTGCCTGGCCCAAAGTCAGGTAGGGAATCTGCAGCAGATCCAGGAGTAACCAGGTCGCCTAAATCTTAACCTAGCGCCTGAACCAGGAGATCCTCCTTCCACCTGCTCAGACACGCACACCACCCCATGGCTTCGCATCCCACTGGTCTTAGGCCCAGGATACCTCCAGAGAGGGGCTGAGGCTGATTCACGGCAGGTTAGCAATTCTTCCTGCCACTTCCGCTAATCCCGGAGATCAAGGGAGGCTGATGTTCCCCAGCTGCTGTCAATCGCCTCCTTCCCTGGCCCTAATTAGGAGAAAAATCAGGTAATGAGGGAAGAAGAAAAGCTCCCCCACGTGGAGGGAGCTCCCGTCACGGAGGGATTTTCAGCCCCCACTCAAAGCGTGGCCCAATGGGATGTGCTACGGCTTGCCAGCTTCCCCGCCTGGGAGTCCCCTCGGGCGGGTTGTTATGGAAATGGGTTTGATTTTATTTCGTTTTTTTTGCCATGCAGATGAGGAGCCGGCGCTTCCGAGGGGAGGCAGATGCCTTGACAGGAACACGGAGCGCCCGGGGCCTTTCCTTTCATGGTGACACAATTCCGTGACGAGCCCTTTTCGGCGGGGGGATCTTTGATAATCCCCATCACGGTGAGGGGATCGATCTGCTCACGACAGGCCCCTTCTCCCTGCCACGCTGCACGAAGGGGGAGTGGGATTCAGGAGACACTGGAGACCTGGTAAAGGGACATGCTTTTTGCAAGCAACCCGAGATCAGCCGTGGCAAGAAGACACCAGCCCCTGATTAGCCATGACTCCCTTAGCGTCAGGAGAGGAAGGATGTCCCAGAAATCAGGGTTCAGCTTCTCACCCCACCTATGTCTTGAGGAGCCTAACTCCCTTTGATTTCTAAGGGAGTTAGGAGCCCCAATACCTTTGAGGATACAGACTTTCAGCTCTCTCTGCCTCGATTCTCCCGCTGTGCACGGGGAATACCAGCTCTGTCCTGACTGGGTGTCAAGAGGACAAACACACTAAAGATTGTCGGGTGCTCAGAGACTCTGTTAATGGAGCCAGATAAGTATGACAGCGAGGTCAGCGGTACGGTAGCAGCTCGACTCCCCGGAGGAGAGCCAAGACCCATGGTGCTAGGTGCTGTACAAATACACAGGAAGTCACGGTCTCTGCCCCACCCCATGAGTTTACAATCAATGATGGGGGGAAAAGAGTTTGGGCTCAATCCTGCTCCCAGCAAAACACAGGGGAGTTTGGTCAGCTATCACAAGGAGCCCAGGCTCAGCCCCTTAGATGAAGCCGTGTTCTGGATGTAGGGTCAGACACCCAATGGGGCAGGGAGGGGAGGGTTACCTCCTCATCTCTGCTCACAGCACTGCACAGGGTCCTCATTTCTGGAACCCCCTGGCTGGGCTTTCCCTTGGTTGGACCCCCCACAATCACCTTTCTCAGCCAGCATCTTCCCCCCACCCCATCTGTTAAACCCTGTCCCAGGACTTCTCACTACCAAAGCCCCATCTCCCCTGCAGCCTTCCAGCCGGCTGAGCACCCTCAGCCTATTTACAGCGCCTGGCTCTGCTTGCTGGAGCCACGGGGAAAGTTGTTAATCAGCCCCAGGTGCGGCGCAGGGCGAACCAGGCCTCTTCCCCTGGCCTTGCAGGTGAGGGGGATAACGAGGGATAACAAGGTTGCCAAAACACCTTGGAGGACGTGTCGCTCAAACCACCCCCGCTGGTGAGCAAACACCTTCCCCCCCCACCCGGGGCAACCCGCAGCACAGCGCCAAACTGGAGTCACTCCTGATTCTAGAACAGCCTCTTCCCTGGGGCTAAATGCTGACTCACCTGGAGTGTGTTGGTCCCTGGCTGCAGCGCGCTGAAGGTTTCCCCTCGCTCACCCCGCTGGGTGTAGGAGACCTGCCAGGCGCTGTTGCCGGTGCTCATGAAACTTCTTGTGTCCCTTAAAGCCCCGGCTCCCGGAGTCAAGTGGCTCTGAGGTGATTGCGGCCAGGAAAAGGCGTTTCTAACCCTCGTGGCTGTGGAGGAAGCTTCCAAATGTGACCCTGGTGCACCCTAAAAGTAGCAGGCGAATGAAAAGAAACCCCCCTCCCCCCGCTCTTATTTGTACAGGACTTTAACGCCAATTGTGTGATTTGGGGCGAGCCTGGCTCCTGATTTTTGAACATTTGGGGCTGGCAATACTGGCCTATGCAAGGGCCGACGACGGCAAGTCACCCACCCTCTCGCCTCTTTCCCCTCCTGCTGCGCCCGCCCGCGCCGGGCCCCAAGAACATCTCCCCCCGGCCACCTGTTTCCACCAAACACACCCCGGGAGCTTCGGCTCTCGGTGAAATAAACCGAGGGGCTGGGCAGCCTGGCAAAGGCACCGAGGCGCTTGCAGCGGGCGCTGCTGCCAGCTCCCGTCTGCGGTGCCCACGTGCATGGGCCTGCTGCTCTCGGCGGAAGCCTCTTCCTCTGCCCTGCAGCACGGGGAGAGGTGGAGGCTGCAGGGAACATCTTTCCCTTCTGACTCCAGCACTTGGGAACGCCCGCCCTCGCCCTGCGCACTCCCTTGGCCTCCAGGGACACCCCTCCCGCTTCCATGGCCTGGGATCCCCATGCAAATTAGCCCCTAGGAGCCTGATTCCCCTACATGGTGCTCGGCAAACAGGGTGGTTTCTGCTCCCTTTGGCTCACACTTTTCCCTCAGCCCCTTTCCCTCCCTCCTGTTCTCTTCTTCTATCTTCCTTCCTTTTGTTCTTTCCTACCATAGCTTTTTCTTCCTTTCCCTGGTTTTTTTCCCCTCTGTAGCTTGCTTGCTTTCAGCTTCCAACCCTCAGCACCTACCAAACATGCTGCTTTTCCTCCATTTGCACCTGGTGTTCACTCCCAGCTCAGGCCCTCCCCTCTATCTTTGTCCCCCCACGGCCTTCTGCATCTCAGAACCCCCCGCCCCCCGGTCCCCTGTATCCGTCCCAGCCTGGTTACCACCCGCCGGTGATATCAGTCACGGCGGAAGAAGAGGGAAATTCCCTGGGCTGGGGAAATTGTTGGGTTTGCCTCTGAGGACGGTCCTCGTTGAGTCACTAATGGATGTGGCACCGCTTAACTCATGGGGCCCCGGGGGCGTTTCACCGCCTCCCCCATCTGTTCGGCTTCCATTTAGAAAATGCCTCCTTGAGCACCAGCTGTGTGCCGGCATTCAGCGCTTTGCCAGCACAGAGACACCGGGGACTGCGGAGTCTGGCCCAGCCCTTCTGCAAGGCAGCTGCTGCATTTGTACAGCACCTAGCGCTACGGGGGCCTGGTGCTTGACTGGGAACCCTTGGCATGCCTACCACACAAATCAATCATCTCTGCTGTGTCCAGGGGGCTGGATGCTCAGGGCAGGGGGGGAATCAGGACTCCAGGGTTCTCTTCCCAGCTTCAATCACCTCCCCTTCTGTGCCTCAGTTTCCCCCTGGGGGAATAATGACCCTGACTGCCCTTTGAGATCCTCAGGCAAAAGCCAGAACAGCAAACATTATATCTGCCAGCCACTGCTGATAAATCCACCCCCTTCTGCCTGGCCTCGACTCACTCATCGGTTGGCCCTCGGTTAATCCCCTCCATCCACGGATCTGAATCCATGGCCCGAAAAAAAAAATCACTGCAGTTCTTAGCAAACCACCCTCCGGGAAGCGGGCAGGGTCTGGGCCAGCGGCGCTCAGCGCCTCTCCTCCTGGCTCGCGGTTAATTACCAGAGAATAGAGGGCGCTCCGGCTGGAGCGCAGGAACGGCACAAAGAGGCTTCCCGGTAATTGCTTACGAAAAATGCTAATAACACCGAGCCCTGCCGTGGGTCTGAGGCGTGCGGGTGGAACCCTCCAGCCCTCCCGTTATTAATCAGGGAGGGAAATGCACCTGCCTTCGCCTGGAGAGGGATTTTTCATAAACTTGCAAATTATTTTTCTGCTCCCCGTTGTTCCTCCGCAGCGAGTGGAAAGTGAATTCCCTTCCCCGTGCACTGATCTCTTCCCACCAGCCGCCAGCTGCTTTGTGAGCGCGGGGAACACGTGCGGGGTGATTATTAGAGGGCTCCCTGGGGACGGAAGCAGGGGCCAGTGGGTAGGGGTTTAGGTGCCTGTTTCAGCGACGAACCCGCCGTGGGAGGCTGGGCGAGTCACCACGGGTGCGTCTACACACTGCAAGGACAAACGGGAGGTGCAGTGCCCGGGTCAATGGAGCGAGGCTAACAATAGCCGTGTAGATGTTCAGGCTGGGGCCTGGGCTCTGACACCCAGCAAGGGGAGAGGGTCTCAGAGCCGGGGGCTCCAGCCCAAGTGGAAACGTCTACACTGCTGCTTTTATCCCCACGAGCCCGAGTCAGTTGCCCTAGGCTCTGAAGCTCAGGGCCAGGGGTTTCCTCTGCAGTGTAGATGCATCCTGCGTCTCTCTGTGTCCGAGTTCCCCCATCGGCAGGGCGGGAACGACCTGCTCTAAGAGCGAGATCCAAGCTGGGGTTACGATCGGCAGCTGTAAAAGGGGGGTGGCAGCACTTGCCTCCCTCGCGGGGAAGGGGGGTGACAAAAACCAGGTTAAAGACCGTGCGGGGCCCAGATACTCCGGTGCCGGAGGGCGGGGCGTAGAAGTACTGAGCTAGATAGGAAGCCACAGCCTGGTTGGTTACAGTAGAGATGCTCTCCCTCACTTCTGCTTCCAGGCACTGCTTCGGGACCGGTACCCAGGACAAGCGCCCTCGCCCGTCTCGCTTTCCCAGCAGAGCCCCCTCGTGCAGACAGCACAGGCGACAGGCGGTGTTCTCCTGTCACCGCCGCTCGGCCGCTGCCCCGCATGTCAGTCGCTTCTTCTGTCCACACACCACTGTCCACCCGGGGGGATTGTACTGGCACGGCTGTGTCTCTGGGGGGGTTCGCATCCCCGACCGACACAGCGACGCTGACAAAACTTTGTCGCTCAGGGATTTCACACGTCCATGGACTCTGAACCCTCCCTCCATAACCTAGAGGCTGACTGGCCAAGGGAGACCGATGTGAGAAATGGGCTCGGGTTTAGCAAAAGGTGGGATTTTAAACCAATTAAGTTCTGCTCACCTCACATGGGATTTTGGTCCCGGCATATCGGCGCTGGCTACAGCTGGGATTTTTTACCCAGCGACCTCACCTGGAACGTGAAAAATCCACAGCCCTGAGTGACATAGTGAAGCCAGTCGAAGTCTCCGTGTAGACAGCGCTAGGCTGCCGTAAGAATCGCTGCATTTGGGCTAGAGAGTTGTGCCTCTTGAACGACCGCAGGCTGATTCAAGGGGTTCGACTTTCTAGAACAGGCAAATGGACGAGGCCCGGGGTGTGAGACGGACCAAAATGAGAGTCCGCGCTTGGATTTGCATCAGCGCAAAGAAGATAATTGAAAGAAAGTTCCTGAGCTGAGGTACCAGCCCTCCGGCCTTGCAGATCAGCAGGATCAGAGCTCTGCCGCTGCTGTGGTGAAGTTCCAAGTGGCGGCACGGTGCTGCGGGTTTGTTATGCTATTAATCAATTGCAATTTATTCTACAATAACACGCCTGCTAAATGTATTTGGGCTCCACGCAGCAATTATTGCTGTTGAATGAATTATCGACCAGTGGGAATAACATAATGTCTTATATTTACAGAGCAACTCTCAGCCCAAAGGGCTTTATAAACCTTGCATGGATAAGGATGGGTCCCCTGCCCCCACTGGAATCGCTTCTGAGCGTCCCCCACCACTGAAATGCAGCCTTCGCTGGGGCATGGCAGAGCAACTGCTTAACCAGCCACCCGCCACAGTGCGCAGGGGTCCCGCAGCACTAAAATGCAGCCACTTCTGGGGCGGAGCAGGGACCTGCACGAGAGTTTAGGGCAGGAAGTGAGGAAGAATCCAGTACTGAAAGAAACGTCGGGGGGGACGATGGGCACCCCTGGTGGAACCTGCTCGAGGCTTTGTGGCTCACTTCCTCCCTGTTGCAAAAAGCCGCGTTGGGATCTTTGGCGGGCAGGTGCGTCCGTCCCGTGGCCCCTCCAGCCGCACAGACGCCCCTCGACCCACACTGGGGCACTGGAGTCAGCCCAGACGCAGAAGGGAGATCACCCCCTCGCAACACAGAGCCCGCTACTGCCTCCAAGGGGCATCTGTTCAGAGGGACGAGCCCCTGGCTAGATGGAGCATTGCTCTGACCCCGTACGGCCATTCTCATGTTCACGGGTGAGCCTGACTCCGTGCACATTTGCGCCCACCTCGGGCCGGCGCACAGCCCATCCTAAGGGAGAGCACCTGGGCCCGAAGAGGCGGTGCCGGCCAGCCCTCATTAGCGATTCCATTTGGGCAGCTGTGCAACCTGACGCACACCGTCACGCAGCGCCGCTCATCACAAGCGGCTGCACGCGGCTGCCTCTAAATGGCTTCTGGAGGGTGCTTGCAAGCGGGCGGCTCTGTATAAATATCATCAAGATTGTTATTAGTATTGGCACAGACGGGCTTTCATGGAACGCCGTGCACCACGGGGGTCTCTCTTCTGCCGGCGGCGCTCTGCGAGTGGGAGAAAAAAAAATCTATCGCTGACGCCAGCCCGGGCTCAGCTCCGCAGAGGAGATTTAGGCGGGTTTTGCTGGTTGTCGCTTGTTTTCCTTTTTGGGGTTTATTTTCTTGCTAACACCTTCCCCTCTGATCGACAACGCGCTGGGCTCCAGGAGGTGCTGGGTGGACAAGTCAGATACCATGGTGATGGGCGCAGGGCGAGATGGCCGGGGGCTTAGTGGTTCAGATACTGCCTTGGGGATATAAAGGTTTATGCTTTGAGGCATAATCCCTGAAACAGACTATAGAGGAGGCTGGGAGTTTCTTCATCCCTTGACTGTTTCAGATCCTGCCTGCCTTTCTGGAAACCGAACACAGCAACTGGGCACAATACCAGGGTAACGGGGTGAAACTGTAGATCAGACTAGATGATATAATGGTCCCTTCTGGCCTTAAAAAAATCTGTGACTCCCAGGACAGGGCCTGCCTCTTTGTTCTGTTTGTACAGCACCTTGCACCATGGCGTCCTGGTCCACAGCTGGGGCTTGTAGGCCCTACTACACTATAATAATTCATAGGAGCACCCCACCAAGGGCAGGTTTATTCCTCGACTGTCCACTAGAGCATCCTCACACCTTCCTATGGAAGCAGCCGGTGCTGGCCTGCAGGCTGGATACCGGGTGAGATGGGTCCCTGGTGTGCTGCAGACAGAGAATTCCCCATGTTCCACTGTCACTGTGTAGTTGAAGCGCTGGCCGAGGGCACCCTGGTTTGTTATTGTCGGGCTGCCGCTGGGCACAGGGATTTTGCAGTCTGGTTTTTTGGTTGTAGATTGCCATCCCATGGGGCTGGTGGTGCGTATGGGTGCTGGGCTGCCCTCCTGCTGTGTTATCGTAGGAGTTCTCAGGGGCAAGGCGGCCCCGTGTGCCTGGATGCTCGTGCTGCATGGTCCCTGCAGGGTCCCTCCCCAGCGCCCATCACAGCTTCCTCGTCCTGTGCTGCTGTGTGTTCGTCTCCCCGTGCCCCAGGCGGGCCGGAAGCTGCGGTCTCCGTCCCATCGCTATTTCCCTTCCTCCCCAGGGGAGCTCACAGCCTGCTCCCCTCGCTCCTGCCTGGCCAGGCCGAGAATTCATCCCAGCTCCTCTCCTCACCTCGCCGTCAGTGAATTCCTCTCCAGCATCTCCTCCCCGGCCTCCTGTTCCCGTCCTCTGTGCTTGAAAAACGCCTTCGTGTTTATCTCAGCTCCTTCCGGGATCTCCTCTCCTGCTCGAATTCTGAGGGGCTCTCATGCCGGAGAGCTGGGGGCCGGACTGACACCCCAGCAAGACCCCGATTTCCACTTATTCCCCAGATTAGGTGCAGCAAGTGCATGGATTCACACACCCCCTGCCCTGCAAAGGGGTCTCCGGGAGCCCTGGAGGACCCTTCTCCACAGCAGGCAGCTGACAAAAGACGACAAGACTCGAAAATGCCAACCCGCCGCTACAGCCGGGCGAGGGAAAGCGGTGAGTACGCAGCAGGTGGAGGGAACGAGATCCATGCGCTGGAGACGTGCAGGCGGGAAGGCGTGAGAGGCATCAAGGGGGCCGGGGGCTCTGGTCTGCGTCAGCTGTCCCGGGCTCAGAAAGATTTGGGGATGAAAAAATGTCGCCGTTTTGGGGAATTGAAAACAGACAAACCGGATCTTTGGGCTTTTTTGACCAAAATAAACAACAACAAAAAAAGAGGTAGAAAAACTGGTGACCAAAATGTTGTTGTTGACGTTTTCCTGGGGAAAAAACTAAAACCCTCACCCAGCTCTGCGTGTAACCCCATCGCATCCCTTCTCCTCCGCTGCTGCGGTTGTCCCGGCGTAGCTCATTACACGACGCGGGCACGGGGCAAAACAACCATGCCTTTGCTAGCCAAACGATGCGTCCGGCAGGGGCTCGGCTGCCGGACCTGAACCAGGGCCTTTGAGCTGCAAACGCACGAGCTGCAGAACCTACGATCATAGGCTGTCGCTGCTACAAACCTCCTGGCGTGACCTAGCCCCTACAGCCAGAGACAAAGCCCTACTCTGTGTTTAAGTGGGTTACTCTCAGATGTGTGTCACCAACAGCCCCGCGTGGACAGATCAGCCTGTGTGGGGTAGGCCCTGGACTGCTCAGGGATGGGCCCTACCAAATTCGCGGCCCATTTTGGTCAATTTCACGGCCAGGGGATTTTTAAAACTGTCAGTTTCCCGGTTTCAGATGTTTACAGCTGAGATTTCAGGGTGCTGTAACCGCGGGGGTCCTGTCCCAAAAGGGGGTCATGGGGGAGTCGCAAGACTATTGCAGGGGGGAGGTGGGATTGCCACCCTCACTTCTGCCAGCGTGGCCACCAGCAGCAGCACAGAAGTGAAGATTCCAGGGTATGGGGGGCACAGGGGCTACCTTATGTCTGGGTTTTCCACCAGCCCCCTGCCCTGCTCAGGGGCTGACAGCTCAAGCCGCAGCCTCCTGCCCGGGGTGGGGAACTGGCCCTGCCAACAGCCGCAGAGCTTCCTGCGGCCAGGGGAGGTTCCCGTTGGTGGGTCTGACCCAGCTTTGGGAGTGGCCCCTGCAGAGGAAGAGGAAGTTCTGACCCTCCCCCGCCTGGGCCTGGACTAGCAGCTGGAGTCTGGCCTGCAGTAGGAGCCCCCGCCTGGGGCACCCCCAGCCCTACGACAGCCAGATTTCACAAGGGAGATCAGATTTCACGGTCCGTGACGCATTTTTCACGGCCGTGAATTTGATAGGGCCCTACTAATGGAAAACTCACCATTGCCACAGCCCCTCCTCGGAAATTCCCAGCAACATCAGGGCTAGCACTCAGATTCAAATGCACCGATCCCTCTCTTCTGCCCTCAAGAAGCATCTCCCTCTCTCCCAACAGCAATAGTAGGGCTGTTATCTGCAGGTAGCCACTGGAAGGTCTCTCCCCCACACTCACCTCGTGCCATTACTTTACACATCCAGGTCTGATCCACCCCCTGAGGAGAGATAATGTTATTGCTTTTAATAAAACAGGCATGATTTTCAGCTCTTTTTATTGCAATCATTAGTCTTGTCTGTATCGTCTCCTGGTGCTTCGGTGACAGATGTGCCTGCTGCTCTGACAGGTCTGTTTGCAGTCAAAATCACGGTGGCTCATTTGGCTTTGAGGCAGGAGAGGACAACCTGGGACTGGCTCACGCTCCCGTAGACCAGACCAGAGCTGAGGTTCCCCTGCAGTGGATTTAGCTACGCCCCTGCCACACCCGTGTCTGTGAACAGCCCCGGTGGGTCTCTGAGGACGCCGTTATCTGCAGAGACAGGCAGGTGTTTTGTGTTACGTTCTGTGCAGACTGTTAGAAGGGACACACCCTGTGCTCTCTCCTGCGACTTTACCGTTGCTCTTCCTCTTGCTCCAAGTTATTACTGGTATTGCCATAGCACCTAGCAGTGGCTAGGACCCGCTAGCGCTTGGCGTTGTACACACCCACGCCAGACAGACAGTCCCTGCCCCTAAAGCAAAGGGCCCTTCAGACCGAGGGTCTTGGGGCACTCTTGTGGGATGGGGAGCCCATGCTAAACCGTGTCTCTGCTGCTTCCCCAGACTGGGCGATTTCACCCTGCCCTCCCACTGACAGCAGCTTTTAGGGGACCGCAGCCCCTCCCAGGCCAGAAACGGGAGGGGTAAAAAGTTGCTCTCCAAACTTTTTTTCTCCACCCCCGGGAATCTCCAATAAGAAAAATGCTTTGGCTTGTGACTCCCCCGGCCACTGGTTCCACGCAGCCCGTCTGCTCACCCAGGTACTGCTGCAGCCCAGCTCCTCCTCCTTCCCCACCTCTCCTGCTCCATTCCCCTTATTTCCCTCCCCCCCTCGCTCTGTGTCTTCCCCATCTTTCTCTCCCCCTCTTTTAATACTCAGGATCCAGGGTCAGCCGGGTCTCCTAGAGGGTCCCTTATGGCCTGACCTGGTGCAGAAATGCCTGGGTCCCACCTCAGCTCTGCCACCAGCTCACTGTCTGGCCCGAGGGCAAATTACTTCCCCTCCCCCAAAAGGGGAATAAGGCGGCTGCGCCTACATAGGGAATTTCCAGGTGCAAATCCAAAGCAAGGGGAGTTGCAGCTCACCCTTGCCAGTTTCATGCTAGACAACAAAAGGAGTTGTCTGAGCACCGGACTGGGAGCCAGGACTCCTGGGTTTGCTTCCTGTCTCTGCCACTAACTGATCCAGGTCGAGCCAACAAGATGCTGGGTGCCTCGGTTTCCCCATCTATAGAATGGGGATAAGAAAGTTGGCCTCTCTTAAGTGGCGGGGGAGGGGGTGGAGGGTTGGGAAACACAGTTATTGTTTGCAAAGAGCATTGTAACAACACCTCTCCAAATGAATCATGAGCTGGGTTTAAACCCAGAACCTGCCCCGTTTGAACCCATTATAACGCTCTCCGCAAGATGGAGCCGTGCATCTCCAGGGAGCACCAGCGCCTGCTGGGATTCTATGACGCCTGCAGGCAGGGCCCAGCGAACTGCAGCATCTTAGGTATTGCAGGGTGTTAATGGCAGAAGGGAGAGGAGAAGCCAGGTGTCAGGGCGGAGGGAGGGAGCGGCCGGCCAGGGGAAGGGACAGCTTGGCGGGTACATCCGTGTGGGGACGCATGGATGCGATGTGGCAGTTGGGGCCTGTGCTGGCATTACGGAACTGCTGCTCCCGGAGGGGAAGGACAAAGAAAAGAAAAAGACAAGCAAACGGGTTCGTTATTCTTCCTGAGAAGAGCATGCACGGCCTGTTCCCGCCATCTGCCACTCCCGTGAGCAGCCCGGCCTCTGCTGAAAGAGGGGATGCCCCCGGTGCCGCTGAGGTCTGTAGCACTGAACGATGCTTTTCTCTTTTAAACCACAGCTCGGAGAGAGCTTCCCCCACAGCCAGCGCCGACACGCAAAAACCTTTGGATGGTGGCAGTCAACAGCACGCGACAACACTGCCTGGGCAGCTCACGCAGCACTGGAAGGCAACTGCCTGGGAATGCCAGGTGGCAGCTGTTTGACTGGGTGTGCAAGGATTGCTCGCCCAGCCCTGGAATGCAGCCACCTCTGGGGTGGCACCCAGCAGCTGTTTAACAGCCACCCTGCACAACGGTCGGGGACAGGAAGCCAAGACGATGCCTGTAACTTATTCACACAGCAGGGGGGAACTCTGGAGCCAAACTGGAGTTGCCCACATTGGAATTTGCACCACACACCAGTACTGACACCGAGGCTCAAGCAAAAGGCATTGCGTGGCTTTTGATGCCACACTGCCCCAGCACCCTGGCGTGACAGGAAGGATTTCTCAAGCAGCTCTCCCCTCACGCCCCATGAGCCTGCCCAGCACCATGCACAAAACCAAACAAAACCCAAAAAAACCGCACAGCAAGAGAACAGCTGGACTTATACTGGCTTGCTAGCAGTGCACTGAGCAGAACTATGCCTCAGCACGTTCCCCAGTACAAACGGGACTGGAAGAGCATGTCTACACTGCACACCAACCCCGGGCTCTGACTCAGGGTTGAATCCAAGCCCCCCTTTTGTTCACACCCAAATCAGTCTGACTCACATCAGCAAGCCCTCAGGCCCCGGGTCCTAGAACCCTGCTGGGGGGGGTGGGTCAGAGCCCAAGTCCACTGGGCCTGGTGTCCAAGCCCTGTCATTTTGCAGTGTGGATGCAGCTCAAGCCACAGACCCGTGCCATAAGGTCTGCGTAGTGCAGTACAGATGCCTTAGCACAGGCGTGGACGCTCTGCGTGCACCAGCCCAGGCCTTGCACACACCCAGGTTCACCATGCAGCACAGACGCGGCTCGGCCCAGACCTCAGAAGTAAGGGCTCCCCGGCCTTCCCAAACACAGCAAACTGAACCCTGTAAGAGCAGTGGTTCAAGTGGGTGGACGCTGTCCCCTGCCACGTAGGAGGGGATAAGCCCTTCAGTTAGGGGTAGCGTGGCCTAGTGGCTCAGGCACTGGTGGGACTCTGGATAGATGTGAATTGATGACCCTGTTTCCTCCCCCACTTTAGACTCTTTGTACGCTCTTTGGAACAGGGACTGTCTCTCCCTGCATGTGCAGTGCCCTGATCTCAGCTGGAAAACTGCTGTAACACAAGCAACGATCGCAAACGAAAGCGTCCTCAACACAGAGCATTGCCCTGGGGCTGCATCGTGGGGCAAGGATATCACAGAAATAATAGTACAAAGGCTGCATCGTGCTGCCTCTTGCAGTAGTGCCCAGAGGACCCTGACGTCCCAGGTGCAGTGTGAACACAAGCTCCCTGTCCTAAAGAGCGTTCGCCCCCATTGCGGCAGGATTCCACACACAGAGAGTATCAGTGCAATGGGGGGTCAGTGGCCTCGCACTGAACTAGAGCTGGGGGATGGGGGGAATGGTTTTCCTTCCCGTCCTGCAAGAATTTGAAATTTTCTCCATCCCAAATCAGCTGGAAAAGTTGAAATTTCAAAGTTTCCTGAACTGAAAATGCAACTGGGTCAATCAAAATGTTTGGCGGGGAGCCCGGGGGGAGTCGGCCAGGAAGAGAGGCGCAGGGGACACCTTAAAAACACACGTGCACAGACAGAGACTCTCTCTCTGACTTAGCCATTGAAACAAAGTCATTTTTCCTGGGGAAAAAATGCATTTTTTTTTCATTTCCAAACTGCGTGAAATGGGACATGGATAATTTTGAAAGTGACCCAAGTTTATGAAATGCAAAATTCATCAGAGCTGTCCCTTTCCCTCCAAACACTTTTGGTTTTGACAAATCGGTGTTTTCCAATGGAAAAACATCTCGGGGAAGAATCCCAGCCCAGCTCTGCACCGGGCCCTGCGTGGCGCCTCCCAGCACAGTGCCACATTTCTGACAGTGGAGGGCAGCAAGAAACCACCCAAAATTCACACTCCGAGAACTCTGGCTGGAGCAAACCTGCGGCCATGCCCTGGGACCCAGGGCAGGCTGGGACCCTGGAGATGGCCAGAAAGGGCGGGCATCCTCTGGGCCCTTTCTCCACCCCAGCCCCGAACCCTTGCTCTGGTTGATTATGGGCATCAGACCCATCTTGCAAGCAATGTTTCGAGCAAGTAGCTCAGCCCGGGGAAAGCCGGGCTGTTTCCAAAGGGGCGGTCAGAGGGGCCACGGGGCCAAACCTGAGCAGGCAGTGGGGAGCCAGCGCTGCCTCTCCTCGCCACTGCCGTGGGGCCAGCTCCTACACACCAGTCCTGCCCCCCCCTTCCACCAGCCTGTGTCCCCTCTGCTCTGCCCACGAGACTGGTTTAGCTGCAGTGAGGGCCACACAGGGGAGCCACCCAGGGCGCGGAGCCCGGAGGAGCCAGCCAGGAGAGAGGCGGTGGGGAGCCCCATGTGAAAAAATCTCTGTGGGTGCCCCTGGACCAAAGACCCATAAACTTTGAACCAGGCACCCTGCCTGGACCATCAGAACAGGGCCTGCAGGGAAAGCACCCGTCCCAAAGCCTACGGGGTCGAGATTCTGGAGCCAGGGCCATCTCGGCTGCGTCTCAGGGACTGCTCCCTGCTTCGGCCTCCCATGTCCATCCCCAGCTTTAGGCCTGACTCTTGGGGGATCTGCTGAGGCCTGCCCCGGAAACCTCCCTCCTGCCTCTATCACACACATCCCCCACTGCTAAGCTCCATGACCCCAAATTCCCACGGAGTCTCCAAACTTGCCATGTCCAGCCACTCCCCCTGCCGAGCCCACAACCCTTGGTTGGGGAGGGGGGGGCAGCAGGAAGGGTGGCAGCATGCATTGGAGACCCACAGGGAAGGAGACAGAGAAGGAAGACGTCGGAGCCTATGAGGCTGGGAGGCGCAGAAAGGTGCTAACCACTGCTGAATCAGCCAGGTCAGGAAATCTCCGCAGCCCACAGGCCCCTCTGCAGCGTGCCCCGGGGGTCAGCTCTTCCTCACGTGGCTGCCTGCTGAGCATAGTCCATCTCTGCAGGAGATGCCGCAACCCCAGAGAGTCTCCCGGTCTAGGCACAGTGCTAGCTTGTGTTAGCCTGTCTGGCGGCTGCCGCTCTGGGACTCGGCTTCCCCTCCCCCTCTTTCTCTGCTTTGTCTGTTTAAGTTGTGAGCCATTGTGCAAGGTGCTGTACATACACCTCGTACGAGACCACTCCTGCCCCAAAGTCCTTACAGTCTAAATAGCCAAAGAGCGGGAAGAGGAATCAAAGGCACCGAAAGGGGAGTAGGACTCAGGCATCTGAGCAGTCGCTATCCATTGGGCAATACGGCCTCCTAAAGCACTGGCTTGATGGCTCTAGAGGGAATTATACCAGCAGAACCGAGAAGGCTGCTGGGAAAAAAGTGATTAAACTTTGTTGTTTTAAGCTTTCTATTTTATTAGGCAAGCGAAAGACGATCCCAGCAACATTCCCAGACGCACAAACCCGCACCCATCACGGCACAAAAGAGAACACAATCCAGCTTGTATGTCACTGCCAGCTTCAAAGCACCGGCAGGTGAGCGCTGGCCTCGATCACCTGAGTGGAATAACACAGGCTCCCAATCTAAACAAATGGGAACAGCTGACCTGTTCCACAGGGCTCCCTGTTGAACCCAGGTGGAAGGAGGGCCACCAGAAAAGTCCAAGGGAAAGAGCCCTCATGATTCTGCTGCTGCTCAGAGTGTCACTTTCACCGCTGTATTAGTGGTATTGCAGGAGCAGCGTGAAGCCCCAAATTAGCTCAGGACACTCTTCTGCCAGGCACTGTACACACAGTGACCTCGGTCCCAGAAGGGTCCAGTCCATCTAAGCAGCCGAGACCAAGCAAGGGAGTAACAGGATCCCCATTTTACAGATGGAGAAACTGAGGCACAGAAAGATGCAATTTCCCCAAGGCCAGCAGAAAAAAAAAAAAACCACAGCAGAGCCGAGAAATGAGCCCAGAGCTGCCGAGCTGCCCTCCGGTAGCCGCAGAAAGTCACTGCCCTTCTCGTGTAGGGTCCCCACTTGCATGGCCTCTCGAGGGGGCGTGAGGCATAGCTCTTCCCCTGCTGGTAGCTGCTCAGGCCCTGTGGGGCTCCACTTCTTCTCAGGCCTCTGCCCCCAGCACCCCCAGGGTAACAGGGAGTCCCACAAACCAGAGTCCCGTGTCCTTACATCTGGGCCCCATGGTTCTTACGTCCCACTGTCTCAGGGCTTTCAAAAGTCTCTAGCCCCTTATGTCAGGGGGCTTCACACCCCTTCCCTGGTGGGCTGGTAGGGGCAGTCAGACCCTCCCACTCCTCTGGGTTCCAGCCCAGAGAAGCTGCCCTGAGCAGGCAAGGTCTGTCTATTCAGACCTTTTCCCCACCTCAGCAGGCCTTTCCCGCAGTCCCTTCCTGGGCCCGCTGGGCACCTGCGTTCTCAGACTCCACAACATCGCTATCTCCCCAGGCGCCACGGCTGTGCAGCCCCTTCTGTCAAGGCAGGGGCTTGAGGGGCTCCACCCGGGGTGCTCCACCAAATCCCAGCCCAAAACATAACCTTCCTCCAACTTCTGCCCGCCAGTGTGGGTCCACTATGTCAGCAGGAGAGCGTCTCCTCGGGCGGTCCACACAAGCGGAAAGCTTGTGTCACTCAGGAAGGTGTTTTTTCACACGCCCAGGCAACAAAAGTTGGGCTGGCATAAATGCTAGTGTAGACAAGGCCTTCGTTATTTTAAAAAACACCGGCTTTGATTCTGCCCAAACAGACGGCTTAGGCCACTCTGATCCCTATGGAAAACTTCCCACTCCAGGATCCTACAGGCGAAAAGAGTTCTCAAGCCCCTGATATTCAGTGCTTTTTGTTTGGGCTTCTATAGCTTCCAGGGGGAAAATGTAAAGAGAAGAGAGTTAAAAAAAAAAAATCTTAGAAGAAAAAGTGAACAGAACTGCCTGGTTATTTAGAAAAGGCTGGGCCTGGATTTGGGGGGAAGGCTCGGTGGAGGCCTGGGGTGCTTTGAGTTTCACCAAGCTGGTTCGCTCAACAACAGAGGAATTTGTCCCCAGACTGGCTGGGGGCGGTGGGTCCCAAGGATGCTACAGCCCCCATGCAAGAGCCGTTAGACACGGTTTCTGTGGGTCTCTGCAGAGGTGCTAAGAGGCTGAAAGTTCCCTTACAACATGTGCTAACTACTTATGCTAAACTTGCATTTTGCAGTGAGGCTGGGGGTACCTTTCCCAGCCCCAAGAAGAGCTCTGGGCGGCTCGAAAACTGGGCTCTCTCCCCCCACCAAAAGTTGGTCCAATAATAGATATTCCCAGCCCCACCTTACCTCTGTGTGACCTGGGCACCCCTCGCCAGAATGAAATGAGGGCAAAGGGACATCCTGTCCCTTTAAAACCACAGAAGGAATGCCTTCCCGCGGGTGCTGGGGTCAGGCAGGGGTGGGGTTCACATTCATACCCCATGGGCCGCAGGGAGAAAGGGTTGGGCTGGAGGAGGAGCTAGAGAAGCTGGCAGAGGGGTGCCTGGTTTCACGTGCAAAAAAACCGAGGGTGCACGGGGGCTTCCATGGCTCTGCAGGGAGCGGGGTGCAGGGGGAGGGGCTGGTTGGGCCGAGATGAAAGTCAGACCCCCCCCCCCAAAAAACAAACAAACAAACAAAACAAACAAAACAACCTCCTCTTCTCCCCACCCTCAGGGCAGGATTCCCTTGTCCAGGATCCCTCCATGCACTTGTCCTCTGGCAAGAATCCCCCCCACAACACACATGGAGGAACCCCTCCCCCACCCCCATTCAAAGATTCCCCCACTGTCCAGGACCCACCCCCCACCTCCAGGATTCACCCCTCCTCCTCTCAAAGATCCCACCTCTGCATTAGGGACCCCACTCCCCGTCCAAGGTCTGCCCACCCCACCCCATTGCCAGGATCCCTCCTCCCCCCCCCGGAATCCTCCCTCCCCATCTAGGATCCACCCCAGATCCCGGACCCCCCCCCCCGTGCAGTATCTTCTGCCTCGGTCCAGACTCTGCCCCAGCTCATAAACCTCCCCCCCCCCCCCGGCTGTGATCCCCCCCATGTCAATTCCCTCCCCCTGACCAGGATCCTCCTCCCCCCCCCCCCCAGTCAATTATCCGCCGTCCTGATCCAGAATCTGCCCCCCCATGTCAAAAAAATGTCCCCCCCGCAGGCCAAGAATCCGCTCCCCAGGTCCAGCCCCCCCCCCCAGTCAATCACTCTCTGTCTCTATCCAGAATCCCCCCCCCCCACCTGTAACCCCCCCCATTCCAGGACCGCCCCCCCCCAAAGTCTCCTTCTGTCTCCGTCCAGAATCTGCCCCCAACTTGGCTCAAGTTGCCGGGTTTGTTGGTTTTGGGAGCCCCCCCCCCCGGGCCCGGCCCGCGCTCCGGGAAAGTCTCCTCGGCCCCCCTCCCCCGCTCCCAGTGGTTCCTTCCCCGCCTGGCTCCATCCCTCGCTCCTCCAGCCCATCCCCGCCACTCCGGATCGGTGCGCGGCGGCGGCTGGAGCGAGTCAGCGCGGAGCGAACCCGGAGCGGGCCCCCCCGTGGCGTGCGCCGGAGCCGGAGCCGGAGCCGTGGGAATGGTTTGGCGGCGGCGGCGCTGAGCCGGGCCGGGCGCGGAGAAGGCAGAGGGAGCCGGGACCCCCCCGCGCCGCGCCGCGCCCCCCAGCTCCCGGGCCCCATCCAGGAGCATGCGGGACTTGCGGCTCTTTCTGCTCTGGGCTGTGACTCTGGCCGACGCTCAGAGCCCACAAGGTACGCGGGGTGCGGGGGGGGGGTCCCCGCTTCTTCCTGCTCCCCCTCCCCCCCCGCCGACGGCTCCTCTTTTGTGTCCGGGCCCGGGGGGGGGGGCTGCGAGTTTGCAAGTTGTCCGTGGGAGAGGGCAGGAGTGGGGCGGACGCTGGGGGAGGGGGGAGATGGACCAATCCCCCCCCCAGCAACCCCACTAAAATCCGCCCCCCCCATTCCTTCTGCAAACCCTGATCCTTTGGGGGAGGGGGGCGAAGGGCTTCTGCTCTTCCGGGGGGGGTGAGGTCAGAAGGGGGCTGCCCCCGCCGCCTTCCCACTTTTCATGGGAAATCGGAGGGGGGGGGCCGGGAGAGGGTTGCATCTGCTGGGATCTGAAGTTGGGGGGTGGGTTAGGGGGAGCCGCTCCCCATCCCCCCCCCCCCCGCCCCCCAGCTGTGGCACTTGTGGGTAGCTTCGGCTGCTGCCCTTTTTTATTTTTATTGTTGTGCTCGGATAAAAGTTTTGTTGGGGGGGGGGAAGCGCGGGGGGGGGGCGCCCGGAAGGATAAAGCGGCGGGGGGGGGGGCAGTGAAGGGAAGAAAAGGAGGAGAGCTGGGCAGGGGGGAGGCTGCGATTTTAAGTCCCCGGGCCGGGGGGGGGGTCTGAACCGTGTGGGCTGGGTGCACAAGTTCTGCCGAACAGACCTTCTGGGGGGTGCTGACCCTGGCATGGGGGGGCTGCTTTCCCGGAAATCCCCCCCTGCTGCCAGGCCAAACTGCTGGCTGGAGAACCGCTGGGGCTCTCCTGGTGGATTCCAGGAAGGGGAGATCATGTCTGACCAGCCTGGAAGTTGGGATTAAATCCTGCTCCTTGCCCGGCTGCGGGGGATCCGGGGGTGGATTTGGGGGGATGAGGGGGCGACTGACTGGACTGGACATCTTGGAGTCCCACTGACTCCCCCCAGCCCCCGGCTCCCCCAATCCGGATGGGGACCCTGGCAGATTTCTTGGGCATCTCAGCTGCCTTGTGGTGATGTCGCAGCAAAGGAAAAAGGGGAGCCTTGTGTTTGTCTGCGGCTCACGGATTCCAGCAGTCTCTCTCCCGAGGGGCAGGGTGGTGTGTGTGTGTGTTGGGGGGGGGAGAGACACTGTGTGTGTCTATAGGGGGGAAAATTCCCCAGGCTGAAGGAGCAACCCTTGTGCAGATGTCTCCGCTCCCCCAGGAATGCCTGCGCCTGGAGATGTCTCACTGATAAGGCTGCTGGGGGTGGTTTAATGAGCTGGAGGGTTCAGGCCTGGTCGTGGCTTGCAAACGGGGTCGGGGAGCTGAGCGACCCGTCAGCGATATGGACAGGCCCCCGGCTCCCCCGGGGAAGTCAGAAATCAGAGCCCTGCATGCAGGCTCACCTGCGAGGTTCCAGGCACCGGTGGGGGGTGACGGGGGCCCTGGAACACGTCCCCTCCCTGTGGAAGGTGTGATTGCTGTTCGTGTTGCGGTCGCACCCGGCAAGGCGGTTGCGCCAGGCGCTGCGCAGAGGCTGGAGAGACGGTCTCTGCCCCAGAGGGCTCGTAGGCTGAATAGGACGAGATCCTTAGGCCCATTTTACGGGGGAGAGGGGGAAACTGAGGCCCAGAGCGACTTGCCCAAGCTCCCGCAGGCCGTCCGTGGCCGAGCTGGGGCCTGAAAGGCAAAGCCGGCCCGCCTGCCTCCGCCCCAGATACTGGCTGCTTGGTGGGCCCATGGGGGAAATGAGTTGGCTGGTTCTCGAGGTCTGTGTTTTGGGAACACCGCCTCCTCTTGGGGTGAAATGGTCGCCACCTTGAAACCCAAGGGGCCGTGGGAGCCTGAACTCCAGTGACTGGGGGCTCCCTCCACCAGTGGTCAAAAGCCTGGGGGGCCAGTTTGCAAAGGGCCCTTGCCGTACCAGCGTCCCTGTGCTCGATACAGAGGCCTGCAGTGCATGCAGGTCCCACTCCTGCTACAAAATTCATTACGGGGGGAGGGAGGCGTTGCTAAGATGCTGGGAAGAAAATGAGACAATCAGGGGGTTTAAAGGGGAAAAAAAGCCTCTTACTCTGAAAGATCAAGGTGGGGAGGGCAGGATAAATAAATCTCCTCCCCCCCCTTCTCTTGCAAGACACAGGGAATCACCATGGGTCTTTACTTACATCGGAGGAACAAAAGCTACAGTTTTTTCCCCCTAAACTGTGACATGTGGATTTAATTGGAGGGGGAGGTGGCAGGAGAGAGAGTGAGCAGAAATATTTCCCTTTGAAAAATATATCTCCAACTCTTGGAAACCAGCGTGACGGGGGGCAAATGGACTGAACCTGATTTACTGCTGTGGAGGATCCGATCCAGAGGATGGCTTAAATCCTTGCCTTAGGGAAGAATCTCCTTAGGGGAGGCAAATGGCTAAGGAAGGCTGGGCTTAGGAAAAGCAGATTCTGGGAAAAAAAGGAGCTTGGGAATCTGTTTTGATTCCCTTTCGAATTAACCCCCCTTCTTTGTCTCTCTGCTCCCCACTGCTCTGCATGACATGATGGGAGCACTCCTGTTATTTTTCCAGTGTGTGTGTGTGTATGTGGGGGGATGCCTGTGGATTCTTGTAAGTTTCTTTCTCTTGCTCCCTTCTCCCCCCTCCCCCCTTAAGAAGCTTTTTTGATGGATTTGTCTGGGGCAGGAGGGGTTTTCCTCCAGGGTTGTTATCTGGGAGAAACTGAGCAGGGATTGGGGTGGAGGGTGGTTGGGAAAAAATGTGATTCTTTCTTTCTTTTTTTTTTTCCTCCAAAGGAGATTTATATAAATGAGCTTGATTGATGGAGCGGGGAGGGTGTGTGTCTGCTGGAGTATTTGGGGAGGGGGGGGAGAAGAGAAAGGATTGGTGGGGGAGGGATCTGTACCATTCATGTGGTTTTAGCGTGCGCGCACACACAAAGATGTTGAATGGGCTTCATCATTCTTCATTTCTCACTAAATAATTTTCTGTATCTTATCTAAATGAAACCCATTATTCTTTCCCCACATTTCAATCACTTGCTGTGATTGTGCCTCAAATTGAAATATTTATTCATTTTCCGGGTGATTCTTTTTCTCTTTCTCTCTGAGTGGGGGTTCCCCCCCCTTTTCCCTTCCTTTCAGGGAAGAGCAGGAAAACTGCCACAGCAAAGACTAGAGCTGACCAGGAGAAGCGTGTGTGTCTGGGGGGTGTCAGCCCATAGGGGTGGGAAGTGGCTGCTCGGGTACAGTTTTGTAGGGAGGGGGTGTACGGGGAGGTGGAGTATGTCTCATGGTGCCTGGAAATATCTGGGGGGGGGCCATGTGCTTCCCAACCCCCCTCCCCAACAAAATCATGCACACAATGCTTTGGTCCTGCATCCCAAATGTCAGCTAGATAGAACAAAGAGGGAGGGGTCAGACCAGGCACGCTTGCTCCATTCAACCAGGTGAGCTCCAGTAAAATGATCACAGATCGCTTGTCATGTGTCACCCCGGGGGCACTTCACACCCTGACAGGCGAGGAATTGGGAGTCAGGAGTCCGGGGTTCTGTCCCCAGCTCTGGGAGGGAAGTGGCGTCTAGTGGGCAGCGTGGGGTTGTCGAGGAGTCAGGACTCCTGGGTCCCTTCTCTGGTTTGCTGTGTGTCTGTCTGGCCTCCTTTCCTTGTATTTGTAGGGCAGCCTCCCCTGTTGTTTCTAGGCTTTCTGCCCGTCTGTGAAATGGTGACAAACCCCACCTCGGGGGGCTGCTGTGAGGTCCTAGTTAACGTTTGTGGTCCCCAGCCAGAGACACCTGGGAAAAGAAAGGTTTCCCCGGGGTGCTTTACAGAGAGGTTACGCTCCCCGGCAGTGTCAGCCCAGGGTTTGCCCAGCCCAAACAAATGCTTCCCGGGGCCTTTAATCCCATCCCACCTTTCATGGCCCCAAACCTGGCTTCCCACAGCAAGGGCCAGCCAGCTGTCCCTGGCCTCGGTTAGGACAATTGCTAGGAATGGAACATGCCAGGGTAGATCCTTGGCTACCAAGAGGAGGAGTGTGAAAGAAAGACAGAAAGTAAGCAAGCCGGATACATTCTTTCTTCCTTTTTTTCTGTTTATCATGTCGTTTATTCAACTAACTGGTTCCATCAGCCCGTGAGTACATCGCTAGTGAATATTCTCATTATTCAGTCTGTTTAGATGGCTGGATGGATGTGTGGGGATGGGTGGCGAGTGGTTAGCGAGGTCTGTGTGGGGATAGGTGTGGGGTGTACATGGGGATAAATGGTGTAGTGTGTACCGGGATGGATGGATGGAGGGGGCTGGCTGGGAATGCATAGTTAAAGGGGTGTATAGGGGGATGGATCAGATACTACAGTGCTGAGAGCAGTACAAGAATCTGTACGTGTTGGTAGACAGAGGGGTACTTATGGGTGGATGAATGGGGGCAGGTATGGGGATGGGTGGATAGGGGGTGGGGACGGGGTGGATGGACGGATAGAGGGGTGTGTACAGGGGTGGGGGTGGATCATCTCCCCCCGGAGAAGCAGCGAAGGAGCTGGCCGGAAGGGTCATTTCCAGCCCTGTGCAAAGCTCACGCCTGCACTGAGTTTGCTCAGGTCTCGGCCCCCGTGCCTGGCTGCTGCGTTGCCGGCTCCCTTCCACCCCCCGTGCCCACCGGCAGCCCCCCCCTCCCCCCCCCCCGGGAGCCGCAGGTAAATATTGTGAGCGGTGCGCGGGCGGTAACAGCGGGTCTGACTGCAGATTGATTAGCGCTGTGGAAAAACTCTGCGCCTGGCACGTCCCCCACCCTCACCCACACGCGCCGGCTGCTGCCCCGTGCCACTTCCCTGCCAGACTCCCCGCCCCCCAGGGCCTCTCAGAGCCCGGCCTGCCGAAACCACGGGGGGGAGGGGGGCCGTGCAGCCGGCGTTTACAGGGCAAACGCTTTGCAGGGGCACATGGCTTCCCTCGCCCGGCGTGGAAGCCAGCATGGGGGAGGGGAGCAGCCCCTCCTCCCCCCCCCCCCCCAGAGAGTCGAACTCTTCGGGCACTGGGGGAATACAATGCAGATGTGTGTGCACAATGCAGATGTGTGTGCACATGCCTGTGTGGCCTGGCCGTTGCTGTCACCTGGCTCACGCGTGGTCCCTGCCCCGGTCCCTCTGCTCTCTCCCCGTATTCCCGGCCTGCCTGTCACCCCGGTCCGCGTTTGCCCTCAGCCTGCTGGCGGCGTGGGACTGACACGGGCACCCAGTCCTGCCCAGCTTAGGGTTCCTGCTAGGGGAGGTGACGCCCCGGAGCCCAGCCCCTCTCCTTGGGGCGTGCACTTATGGGCCACGCAGGCTGCCCGCTTTCCCATCTCTCCCTCTCCTGGGAGCTTTGCAGGGGCTGGATGGGCTCCCCCCGCCCCGGCCGAGACATCCCTGTTCGGTTCCACCAGCCCCCCCCAAGGAAGCGAGCCGCGCTGCTGGCCTGCTGTGATTTGCAAGACGCCCACTGTCTGCTGTAGAGCAATAACCCTCCCCCCCTCCCCTGAGAGACACCCCTCAGCCCAGCGCAGCAGAGGAAGAGGAGGAAGAGGAAGCCGGCCGGCAACGGTTTGGTCCCCTGGTCTTGTCCTCTTCTGTAAGCGGCAGCAGGGCTGGTTTATAGCTTCCTGCTGTCCTGTCCAGCCCTAATAACCTGAACCGACTCCTGGCAGGGGACTCGGTGGTCTGGACACGAAACCCCTTGTCTCTGACTCCCCCACCCCTCCTCCCCCTCCGCGGCTGACCCACGGCAGGCCTTTCTCCCCGGCCCCAGCACACGTGCGACACGCCAGCCTGCTGGAGCCACCGGCCCGGCTGCATTTTCCGATCAATGCCATCGGCTGCAGGCACGTGGCTGGGCGCTCGCTGCCCTGCCTGGGCGCTGAAAGCCGCAGGAGGGGAATGGGGCGCTGTGAGAGGGCTGCGTTCCCTGGGGGGAGCTGACAGCCCCGATTCGCCAGGGTCTGTCCCCGTGAGACCAGAGCCGGGGATTTGCCGGGGCCAGCCCCAGATAGCGCGAGCACATTGGCCCCATTTATAGTGAAACCTGCCCCTCCCTGCCTTGATGCTCTTACAGCCCAGGGAAGGGAGGTGACTGGCCCCACGTCAGCTGGCGGGGCAGTGGCAGATCTGGGGATAGAAGCTACATTTTCTGGGCCCCAGGCACGCACCTGTCCACTAGGCCGTACTGCCCCCTTTGCGTCAGGCTGCCCCAGAAGAGGTGGCCAAGCCCAGAGCGCCAGGGCCCTCGTGTCTTAAGCAGCATCGTGGAGCGGCTTCTCCGAGTTCCTCCGGAGGTGTGGGGCAGTGGTGGAGTGCACACTGGGGTTCCCATGGGAAGCCCCCTCCAGACACCGGGCGCAGGCTGGACTCCAGGCAGGCCCCAGACAAACCGGGAGCGGGGATGGTGAGAGGGGGATGAACAGCAGGGCTGGCCCGGGTGGAGGGGCCCAACAAGCACGTCTGTGACGACCCCTCCGCTTGGGGAAATGTGCGACGGGGCCCGGCTCCACCCGCCCTGCTCAGCAGCTCAGACCCGTTTCTAACTGCAAATGCAAAGCGTCCCGGGGATGAATGCGGGCGTCGGGCCCATCCATAATGACACCGGCGCCTCGGGCTGGGGGATCTCCCAGCACATCACAGCTGATCAAGCCTTCCTACGATCAGCTGCATTTTCCCGGTGGGGAAAGTGAGGCATGCAGACGGGGAGGGATTTGCTCAAGGTCACATGGCAGGCCAGTGGCAGAGCCAGAAACAGAACCCAGGAGTCCTGGTTCCCAGTTCCCTTCTGCTCTAACCACCAAACCCACACGCTACTTCCAGAGCTGGTGCACGTGAGCGATGCTGCGCCCTTAAAGCCAATGCAGGCTCCTCCATTGATTTCAGTGAGAGCAGGGTCCAACCCTAAGACCACTCCCGTCTAGCTAGGAGGCTGTGTGGTCTAGTGGAAAGGGCCCCTAAATTGGGAGTCTGGAGACCTCAGTCCTGTTTGCGGCTCTGCCACTGACTTGCTGGGCAACCTTGGGCAAGTCACTTCCCCCCCCCCCATGCCTCAGTTTCCCCCTGGGATGCCAATCCATGCCTTGCTGTGTGAAATGCTGGGAAGCTGGTGAGTGTCTGCCTCTCCACAAGAGCTAAGCATAGGTCGTGTTATTTATCAGCAGATGAATCAATCTAACCTTGGGGGTGCTGGGCCCATCCAACCTCTGCTCCGACTCTACTGCTTTGATCCAGCCACTGTCCACCGCTGCCCACTCTGCACAGGGACTCAGGGATGAAAGGAAACACCTTCCCCTCAGGGCACGCACCCGTGCAAAGGGCAGCCAACCTGCAGAACTCCCTGCAGCAGGAAAAGCAACAAGGAAGCTTAGGAAGAGGCAACAGCCCGGATGACCCAAGAATGGCTCCTGGCAGTGAGTGCTTCTTTGGCATCCTCTCCGCCAGGGAAGTGGTGGGATCCCTGTTGCTTAGGACACTTCAAAGACGTAGCCGGAGGATGTAGCGTAGGGAAGGATCCTTCATCAGCTGGGAGAGATTGGACCCATCAGTGCCAATAGCGAGGGGACAATGAAAAGGGTCCCCCATCCTTGTGTGTCAAGGCACAAGCTGACTGTCCACCCCTGCCCCTTTATAATAGGGCCAGTTAGCTGAGTACCGCCAGGGCCAGGTGGAAACAAGGGTCTTTTTGGAATTCATAAACATGCCCAGTATTCTTGTGGGGCTGTGAAATAGCTGCTGCGCTCCACGCCAGAGGTGGCTGCATTTCAGCCAGGGAATCCCCATGCAGCATTGCGTCATGCTGTTAAACGGCTGCTGCGTCCTTCCCCAGAGGGGGCTGCATTTCAGTGGTGGGGGAAGCGATCAGCACGTTGGAGTCATGAGATTGCCCTTACTCCAGGGCTTCTGCTCCCCTGGGGCACAGGAGGCTGGGTACCAGATACAACGGCCCCCTTCTGCTACAGCAAGCCGGCTGGGAAGTGGCAGGCAGGTGAGAGGAGACTGGGAGCAGCAGGGATGGCTCAGTGCCGCCCCTGCTCTGGAGGGGAGGATTAGAGCTAATGGGCAGCCAGCATGGCGGTGAGGGGGGGGCTGACCCAGCAAATTCCATCCCCTGCCCCTGGGTCATAGACGGCGAGATTTCTTGCTCCATTGCCTGTTTTAATATCCCGGTGACTCGAGCCTCCTTCCCTCCCCCGTCCCTGCTCTCAAAGCCATTTAGGAAATTGGGATCCTCGAGATGCATCTGCCGCCCGCCCGTCCGCCGGGGCACGCTGGGATTACAGGGCTTATATCCCGGGGGGTTGGAGCCTCCCGGCGCTCGGGGGCTCCGGCACTCGCGCGCTCCCCTGGCCGGGTTATGTCACTCGCTCTCTTCCTTCCTTGTGCTCGCCTCCCTGGGCTGGTGCGCACGTTTTCCTGGGCTTGCCCTCTGGCTTGCTTCCCTAGGCTATCGCTTCAACCCGGTCGCTCCCTTGGGACTCTCTCGCTCTCTCTCTGTCTGCCCGGGGGGGGCGGCTTTGCAACCGCTCCTGCAGGGCGGTGTGGTCTCCTCCTGCGAGTCCTTTTGGCTGAGACCGAGACCGAGTTTCATCAGTCGAAAGGGGGGGACTGACTGCGGTGAAGCACGTGTGTGTGCGTGTGTGCACCCATGCGCCACCCTCTATTGGAAGACATGAGAAATGTCCCCCTGTGTGTCATAGCCCTGTAGCGTCACCAGCTCGGGGAGATTCCCCACTAGCACTAGACTTCCCTTCCGTGTAACTCTCTGGCACCATTTCAGGGGAGTCTTTGCTAAGCAAAGGTGGGAACTGCTAGGATCCCCCCAGCCGGGCGAAGAGCTCAAACTTCTCCAGAGACCCAGAGTCCCCGCTCCTGCAGGGAATGCAGGGGATGGGCAGGGCTCCAGCCCTGGCGCCATTCGTGATGGAAGCTCGGAGCGAATGCCAGCAGCCAGACGTTCCAGGGACCTTGGTGCTGCAGAGCCTGGACTGCTGGGTTCTGCCGCATCCCCCTGGGGTTCCCCCTTGTTCTGGTGGCTGAATTCCAGCACCGAGGCAGGAGAGGGGCGGATGGAATCACACTGTATGCAGCGCGTAGCAGCTCTGAGATCCATCCCTTCCTGTTCCTTCCAGATGAAGCCCTCTGTGGCTCCCCCTCTGTCCCAACCGGTTCCCTGGATTGCTCTCAGAGAGACCTAGCCTGTCGTGCAGCAAAGAGACGCCCCCCCGGCTCCAATGCGCCATGCAGCCTGGCGGAGAAGTGGCAAGCAAGCCAGCCAAGGGCGTCTGCCAGCCTGCCGTGTACGGGTGTGCGGGGAGATAGACGTGCTGGGCCCGGAGGCCCCTGTCGGGTTGCGAGCAGCGCTTGTAGGTTCCCCTCGGGCTGAAGCCTGGGGAAATGTGACTTTCCCAGAGTAGAAATCCGGGTAGCATCAAATATCGTTCTCCCAGGGCATGTCAAGGGAGGGACTGCGGGCAAACGAGGAGGCCAGCGCTGAGTGTCACGCGTCTTGGGCATGGCTGATCAACCAGGCGCCCTGGGAGCTGGCAGCTTGTGATCCACTTCCCCAGCTTGTGGTGAGATTCCCCAGGATCCCTGCTGTCTGCCCCCTCCACACATACCACTGTGCCATACAGCACAGGGACAGATCGAGAGAGGCTGGGGAGATCAAAACCCTTTGCAACCATTTGTGAATGTATCCAGGAGCGGGGTAAATATTTACAGACAGGGAAACTGAGGCACAGGGAGAGGCAGTGTCTTGCACAAGGTTAGCTGGTGACTCAGTGGCAGAGCCAGGACTAGAACTCAGGACCTTGACCCGTCCCCCGGCGCCCTGTGCTGACCCATGTTCCCTCCCGGAGCTGGGTGGGAAACGGGTTTCCCGCCCCATGAAAATGTTGGCGATTTTGAAGAATTTCCCGTTCTGCATTGGGACGAGCCCGAGACCTTTCGGAATTGTTCATGAAAAGCCAGAGGGAGAGAGAGACCCGCCCCGGGACAACCGAGAGCCTGATGATTGGATGATCACGTGAGGGGGGGGGGGGGGGACCCAGGTTCAGGTCCCTGCTACCCTTGTTCGTAGATGGGGCCGTGTTCCCTTTGCACGTGGATACACATCGCCCGTAGCTGCATCCCCATAGGAGGCGACGTTTGTCCAGCACACCCCCCGCCTGGCATTCGGTGCTGGTAACGGGGGGGATTATAGCTAACCCTCCATAAAGATTCCCCTAATTGCTTGCCTTACCTCAGGTTTTATCATCAAAGCATCCGTTATTCCCTCTCTAGCCTCCTTTTCTTTTTATTATCTCTTAATTAATCACTCTGGCTTTCACACTTAGCAGATAATTACAGTCTCCTGGGCACACGGCTCATTTTCATAACCTCCTGCTCTGAGTGGAGAGTGGGCGGGAGGCGTGAAGAAGGGATGGAGGAAAAAGGAGAAGAGGAAAGTGTGTGTGGGGTGGGGAAGAGGTGAGGTGTAATAGATCAGCCTGCTCTGCTGCCATGTCGCCCTCTACAGGCTGCAGCTCACAGGGGATAAGGGACCTACTACTGCTGCTGCGGCTAACAGGGATCTCAAGCCACAAGCCTGATCCAAAGCCCCATTGAAATCAGCGGAGACTGCCCTTGGTTCGACGGGCCCTGGACCAGGCTCTAGCCTGGATGTGTGTGGGGGGAGGGAGAGAGGAACGTGAGCCAAGGCAAGATGTGGGAGCGATGTCTGGGCCAGCGCAGGGCAGGCAGAGCCTGTTACCCAGCTGCCTGGACAAACATGGGTGAGCTGGAAAGGAAAAGGGCAAAGAGGCAGGCTTGCGAAAGCAGCCCCTGCATCAGCTTTGCCCCACCACAGCTCAGCAGGTCCAGTCCCGCCCGCTTCACGAGAGGGGAAGGCGACTGCCCAGGAAAGTTCTCGGCGGGGGGAGGGGGTTGAGATGTAGCATGGCCTAGCGAGTAGAGCAACGGCCTAGGAGAGCTGAGTCCTGGTCCTACTTTGTGTCTTTGGGCAACTCATTCTTCCACCTCTCTGTGCCTCAGTTTCCCCCTCCCACCTTTTATCTCTTGCTGAAATTGTGGGCCTTTGGGACTGTTCTTTCTCTTATGGGATCATCCAGTACCCAGCACAACTGGGCCGCCACAACGCCAGTGATAGATAATCGTGACAACCTCTCTGGTGAGCTCTCTCGCGACGTGCACATGCAGCACCCCATGGGACTGTGATCTCAGCTGGCAGTATAGCCATGGCCTGCACAGGGGAATCAGCGGTCTCCTGTCCCAGTAAAGCCTGCGTGCGTGTAATGGATCTGGGCTGCTTCTCCTTGGGGAAGAGGGGATGTTGAGAGAAGGAAAAGGATGGACTGACGGACCGGGGCCTGGAGCAGGTTCTCGTTTCTGCTGAAGAAGAGACAGGGAGCCCATCAGCTGGCGCAGGGCTGGACGGCCATCTCCTTGGCGTCTGCTCGTGACTTCCCGCTGCCTTTGTGTTCTTTTTTTCTTGGCTCTCCTGTGGAGCCCCCCCCTCGCCGTAGCCCCTGGTCACTAGACAGATGGTGCAGACCTAGCTGGCGCGGGTGGGTTAGATCTCGCTCAGCCTTTTCCACGGCCCATCAGGAAGTCTAAATGGAGCGAACCGATTCAAAGCATCAGATAACGGCAAGAAAACGATGAGGGACGTATTTAGGGCCGGCTTTAAGGAGGCCACCAGCGTGAATTCCGGGGCATGTGGGAGTCCGGACACCACCCGCACAGAGAAAAAGAGGGCGACCCCCTCGAGAACCGTTCTGCAGAACAACAGAGGAAGAAGCCAGATCCATCAGCGTGACACGCAGCCGCCTGGACGAGGCCGAAATGCATGGGGCGAACGAATGGACGCCCTGTGCACCGGTGGGCAGGGGAGAATACAAAAGGAAGGTTATTCAAGCACCTCAGTATCTTTGGGAGGCAGGACAGAGGGCAGAGAGGCTAAAAGACTTGCCCAGAGTCGTGCAGGAAGTCTGGGAGAGAAGAGAATTGAACGCAGGTCTCCTAAGACTTAGGTTAGCTCCCTAACGCCTAGACTGTCCTTCCATCGCCGTCGGAGCTTCTGTCAGCGGACAGCAGCTGTGGATCTAGGACTGAATCCCGTGTTAGGGACACACAGCTCCATCCCCAAGCTGTGCGTTCGGGGCAGGGTTGTGTGTTCGTGTGTGTCGGGGAGGTGGCTTTTGTGGGTGAATGTGTTGTCCCGGAATAGGAAAAGCTTTTGACACCCACCACTATCCACCACCCCCTGGACAGGTCAGATCCTGGTCAAAACTGAGCTGAGCCGGACTCGTCAAAACCCATACCAGGCATGAGATGCAATCCGTCTTCCCAGGCCCAGCGATCAGTTCCCTGCCTACGCAGCAGGGCTGTGAAAGGGGAAGAGAGGAGAAAGAAACTTGGCGAGCGCAGAGCAGATTGCTCAGCAATAAAAGGGAGGTGGGGAATCCTCTGAGTCAGGGAGTTAAATACCCTCTCCCCTCCGGCGTAGTGGGTGTACAGGACACCCCTGCAGCCTGCCCGCTTGCAGCAATATGGCTGACGGAGCGTTACTGTCGAGGCGACCTGATTCCCAGTTACACCAAGGCCCCTTTGCGCGGTACTCCCTGCATAAAGTGTCCTTACGGGGGGCGGGACTGTAATTTACAGGCCCTGCACCTGCCCAGAGTGGTGTCGAGGTCTGCAGGAGTGGTAGGGCATCTTTAACTCCGCCCTTTTTGGAGTATTGGGGTGGGGCATCGTTAGCTTCCCCCATTCCATGATTAGGGGATGGAGTTTGGATTTTCCAGACAGGGCTTTCTTAAAGGGGAGGTCGCCAAGTAGCATGGGCCTCAGCAATTAGGGTTTGTTTTAGTAACAATTTACAAGGCCCGGTGGGTCACCCCCGGCATTCCAAACCCATGAGTCAGGCCTCAAAAATCCCGAGAGCGGGTGAAAAATCATGAGATTTAAAAATAATGAAATGTAAGTTCTTTTTATTCACCTTCCGATGTTGGAGCCTGGAGAGGGTCGCCTTTTCTGAGCTTTTTTTTGTGCAGCCGGGCGTGAGGGTCAGAAACTTTTCGAATGAGAGCCAAGAGTCTCAAGTAGTAACATGACTCCAGGCGCTGGTGATTTTTAGCAAACACACCAAGTATCGTGAGACTCATGGTAAAATCGCAGGAGTCGGCAACATCGGAGGTGTTTGTGTGTCCCACTCGGGCATGTGTGTTACAAGTTTCCCACTGTGCCTGATCTGCAAAGGAGATGAGTTGTTATAGCCCCTGCTCTTAGCTATGGAAACCTGGCTTTTTAGCCCAAGTTATAGTCAGTAGCTCAGGCTTTTAGCTCTAGAGGTGCTAGGGTGGGTCAATCCCTATGCGATAGCCAAGAGGGCGATGATCACAATTGTGTGATTTTAAAAAAACAACACGATTCAGTGAAAGCAGTTGAAGACCTGCTCCTGAAACTGCATTATTTGTCAGTGTGGGCACCCCAAACACCAGACCTGGTTGGGAATTTTTCCAAAGGATTTTTTTGGGGGGGGTCAGAAAATGCCTATTTGTGGAACCCAAAACTTTTCACGGGAAAGAGGCGGGTCCAACATATTTTCTGACTCAGCAAAGCATGAAAGTTGTCAAAACATTTTTTAAATTAAAAACTCTGGTTTTCCCGTTCAAAATGGCTGCTCCTTTTGAAATTTAATCTCATTCCAGTGTTTTGTTTTGTTTTTAATTAAAACTAGAAAATGGTTGAAAAAAATGAAACCCGTGTTTCAGAATCAGCGAATCGAAGCGTTTCGATCAACCCGAACCGAACTTCTTTTCAGATCATGAACAATTTTGCGAGTTCGACTTTTCGTCCCAGTTCAGGACGGGGAAAATTTTTTAGTGTCTCAAAAATGTTTGCAGGTTGGGAAAACCATCCCCCTCCATGCCCCCAACTCGGCCACCCATAACAATGCAGAACTGGTGTGTTTGGATCAGACAGAGATTAAACCTTTCTCTTTCACCCTCAGACCCGGGATCTCCTGGGACTCTGGCCTGCTCTGTTCTAGTTCTTCCAGCAAAGCGCCCCTTTTGTCGGCACAGCGTGGTGTGCAGCCACGCTTAATTTTGTCTCCTCCAAACAAAACCCCTCCACTTTTCCTAGCATTGGGAACCTAAGCTCCTTTCCAGGATAGTTCTGCCGGGACAGCCGCCGCCGTCTCCCCCCCGCTGCAGCCCACAATGCAGAGTGACGGGGGCCTGAGTCCCACCGCCCTGTCCCTTATGCAGTCATTCACACCAGTGGAAAGTGGGTGTGAAACGCCGCCCGGGAGCAGTTTGCATTGCCTGTACGGTGGTGTCAAGCGGCTGCAGGGCAAGGGGGAGCCGAACCCCGAAACGCCAGGTCACGTTCTCGTTTGCGCTGTGTCTCCTTTTCCCGGCTCCCGCAGGGTGAAGGGGCCTTAACGCGAGTGTGGCTGTAATTTACACCCACTGTAGGTCCCGGTTACGCTGCCAGAGCCCTGTTAAAAGGCCGAGCTGGCCATTAGAATTCAGGCCGCTGAGAAGAATCCCACATTGTTGTCACAGCCCTTCGCCTCCAAAGCAAACAGCTTGAGCGAGAGCGGGCCGCTCTTTGTCTGTCATCCGTCTGTCCATCTGTCTGCCCGTCGCCGACTCTCCGGGCTTGATGCTCATCGAGGGCGAAGCCCCGTGGCCCTTGAAGTACCGTGGGGCCGGAGCGCGGCAAGAGGGGCCTGGGGTGGCGGCAAAGAGCTGCGGCTTTGCCGGGTCATTCCCCCTCCGCGCGCGTGTCTCTCTCGCTGGCTGTATTTGGGAACACGGGACAGCACTTTGAAAAAGAAAAGGTGTGCGTGGCGGGGGGAGGAAACCCGTCCTCTTCTTCCCAAGGCTGGAATGTAACAAGTTGCCAACATTGCCATAGCAACGGGGGGGGGGGATTATCATCCAAATGGAAATCCAAATAAGGGGGGAAGCAAAGGCGCGAGTGACAGACAGACAGACAGACAGACTGTGGTAAAGGAGAAGGGGGGGGGGGGGGAGAAAAAACTTTTATTTCAAATCAGAGGGAGCAGTTGTATGCCTTGGAGGGGTTTCCATGGAAACAGCACAGAAAAGGAGATAGGCAAAGTGTGTGTGTCTGGCAGGCAGCAGCCCAATGGACGGAGTAAATGTTTCGAGGCATGAGCAAACCCATTCAGAGATAATTAAGTAACAGACAGCAGGTTCTCGCCGCTCCGCCATTGTTAAGGGCTCCAAACCTTTTTCTCCCACCCTCCCCATCCACAGCCGCCCTCCCCCCAAGTAATAAAGTCCTTGAATGAGTGAATCAGGACAGGCGCCGTCCTCTCTTCCTTGCCTGCCTCCCTCCGTGCTGGGGTATGCCAGACAGCTGGGTGCTGAATAGGAAGCACACACTTGGGGAGGGGGGATTAGAACCCGTATTTTTCACGGCTGGAAAGGCAGGCCCCCCCCCCACTTGTGCTAAAGGAGCGCTCCCACGGCAAGCTGTAGATTGCAGCAGTAGATCTTTTATCTTTTCTGTAGGCTGGACGCTAGAGGATGATATAAAAGTTAGGGCCTAATCCATAGCCCATTGAAATCCATGGAAATGGGTGGTATGCCATTCCTCCCATCTCAGCCCCAAAAGGAGTTCAGAGCCTCTAAACCAGCTGCCCGCAGGGGCTATTTTTCCTCCCCCTGGGAAGCTTGTGGCGGGGTGTTTTTGGCATCAGACCCTCACCAGTCGGGGTTCCCAAGGTGGCAGACCCAGGGGGGTTGGCTGCTTTGTTCCCCATTGGCAGACCTGGTGGGGCCCCGCCGTGTCTCTGCAGGGAGGCGAAATGCCATGTGGCTTATGGGATCCAGCCCAGGAAACTTCCGATGTCACAGTGAGTCAAAAGATTCCCAAGAACAAAGCAGGGCTAGTTGTTTCCGTGCCCCGGGGGGCATGCATTTTCCTCACTCCATAGTGATGAGCAACTCTGAACTCCCCGCTCCTTCCGCGTTAACCCTTGGAGGTGGGGCAGCGGAGTTCTTCTCTCTCTTTTATTTACAGCTTAAAGGGGATTTCCCATGGGCCTGGGTGAAATTTGTCAGGCCTCCTAAGCGGTTAAGGGTCTGCAACACTTGGCCGAGGAGTGTAGCCAAATAACGTTTGAGAAGGACAGAGTAACAGTATCATACAGGTGGGACGCTCCTTGCTAGACTGTTGGATCCGTCCCGCTCACGCTTTTCAGAGTCAGCTAGTCCCTTTTTTAAATGCAAATCAAATTGATGCCGTTTGGGGGATGTGGATAATTAGGGCATGTCAGGTGCTGATCTCTTTGGAAAGTCTGGCCCTAACTGAGGGGGGTTACATGGCTGGAAATCTGCCCCCTCCCTCCCCAGCGTCCCTCATCTCCACGTGGAGTTGTGGGCGCTCAGCAGCGCTGGAAAGCATCCACATGGGGATGGTCCCATTGTCCTGCTCTCTGCACAGCGGTTCCTGCTCTGGCCATTGATGGGGGACAGCTGGAACCTGCCTGGGGGAAGCAGCATGGCTTTTCTGGCCGAGTGCAGATCGAGTGGTGTCAGGACTCTATTCTTCACTCTGCCACTGATTTACTGTGTGACCCTGGGCAAGTCGCTGCATCTCTCTCTGCCTCGGGCCTGGTCGACGCTTAAAATTGAGGTCAACCTCGCTACCGCACCCACGGCTGTGAAAAAGCCGGCGTGCCGGAGCCGCAACGACCTGTCGAAACTCTCCTGTCGCTTGGGGAGGCTGTTTTCCTACAGCGACGGAAAACCTGTTCCGTCAGAGCTGGCTGCGTCTCCACTCCGGGGTTGTGCCGGCTCAGCGGTGGCACCGTGGTGCTGCTACTCCAGTCCCCGGAGCCCAGACAAGCCCTCGCTGTCTCTGCCCTGCTCTTGAAAATAAGGGTTGCTGTGTGTGCTGGTGAGGTTGCACAATGAGTTCAGCCACACTAATTGCCAGCCCTCCCCCCCTCCGCGGGTGTTGTGGCTTAGGGGCCCAGTCCCTGCCTCCCGCTGCCCGTGCCCCCAGGAGCAGACGTGCCCGGTTTACACGCTGCTCTGTAAATTCGGTGTCGTGAGCATTTGCGGGTGGGGGTTTCACATCAGGCTGAGTGAGGTTCTGGGAAGCAGGGTTGGTGCGTGACCATCTCTTGATTATCTAACGGGGGGGGCTGAATTCAAGGAGCCCCAGCTGGTGGCATGGAGTCCATCTGTCTGGGGGTCCGTCCGTCCTTACCTTGGGAGGCGGGAGAGAAAGCGCTGGTTTAAAGACCTTGCTCGCGCTCCCCTTTCTCTTTCAGCCCCCAGCCCTCACTCTGTCTCCCGCCGGGATCCGTCTCTCATTCCCTAGCCTCTTTTCTGCCTCCCCCTGGATTTCTGCCCCCCACCCCGACACCTCATTCCTCACCCTGTAAAGATAAAGGGCTCCTGTGAATGAAGGAGAAGTTGGGGGGGAGGGGGGTGCAGCTTCCTCTTGAGGGGCCTTCGGGGGCTGGAGGTCAAATCCCGCGGAAGGGGATGAAGAGGCAGGAGCTTTGATTCCTACCTGGGAGATTACGGGCAACAGCGGACGCTGAGCAGCGAAGCCACCAGGAGATATGGGGGGCTGGGGACTGTGTTAGCGAGCCGCCGGGAACCAGGATCAGGCCCGGGCGGGATGGAGGTGGCAGAGCAGAGCGAGGGAGGGAGGGAGCTGGCCTGCCCGGAGCGGGATTCTGATGCCCCCAGCCGGCGGCACCCACTTATGCTGGGAGACCTGGTGTTCCGGGGGTCACCGAGCCGGGCTACGGATTTGGACAAGACAGGGCTGTATCTGGGTCCCGAGGCACAGCGCGGTCCCATGCAAGCTGTCACCAGGTTTCAGTCTGCTCCCCCCCTCTGCTGCGGCAGATGCTGTGATAGCAGAAACAAGGCCCTGGATGGGGGTGGAGGGTGGGGGGAGATAACTGGGTTTGAGTCACCGGGTTTATAAGCATCACCGGCTCGGCCCACCCCACCCCTCTGAGAAGCAGGCCGGCCTGAGGCTGGGATTGAGCCCAGTCACCGTGTGTCATCATCCCTAATCAGCAATAAGGCAGGCAGAGCTGTAGGGATGTGAGTTCGAATCCCACTTCTCCCACCATGGTTCATTAGTAATGCTAGGCAGGAAGAGCGGCAAGTAAGATCTTTACTGAGTGCGCAAAGAGGCCAGAGCAGTGTGCTGAGAGGCCTCCGTTTGTCCAGGAGCAGCCTGGCCCGCAGCGTGCTCTCCTCAGGTGCAGATGCTGTGCCAAGCGACATCCCTTCTAAAACTTCCCCCTCCAGTTCCACTCACTCCGCTACACAGAGGGGAAATAAAAAGATGGCAGCACTTCTTATTTTTAAAAGCCTCCTGATTTTTGGAGCACCTGGTGCTGGTGATGCTGTGAAATATCTCATTGGGGGAGGCTGCACCCTTGCGAAGTATTAAGGGGAAACTGAGGCACAGAGGGGCTCGCCCAAGGTCACGCAGGGAGTTTGCAGCAGAGCAAGGAATTGCACCTGGGTCTCCTGAGTCTCAGTCTAGCATCAGTGGAGACTAACGCAGGCCATTGGGTCTTCTGCAGAAGAAGCTTCGGGTTCTGGGGTGGTTTCTAGTCTGACGTGAGTCAGTGTTTAACAGTAATATTGGGGGGGAAGGGGAGGGAGTTTCAAGCTCTCGGCACCCACAGTCAGGCCCAGATTTCCCAGAGCTCTGCTCCCATTCAGACACCAAAATAAAGGCCCTTCATTCAAAGGTCTCGGCACTTGCTGTTCTGCGAGCACTTTGGGAAGCGTGGCCCCCGATGGTGGGTATCCCGCTCCGAGGGGATTGAGCCTCAGCACGCAGCAAAGCCAGAGGGAACCGGCCTGTACTTTGCAGGATCCAACTTGCAACAAAAGGCTGAGTGTGTGCAGATGCAAGCAAGCGACACCCTCCCCCCACCCCAGCTTTCTGCACCCCTCTAGTTTGATCCCCGCCTGGGATCACTGCTTCTCTCTTGTTTGCGGAGTCCGCTTGGTCTCCCCAAACCCCCGCGGCAGCATGGAGGCAGGAGTGGAAAACTCAGGGTTAATTGCTGGCTTTCCTTTCCCTCTCTAGTCTTCCAGAGAGCCTTGGCAGGAAATTTCTCAAATTCCAGGCTTGTAGGATCATTGCTGGGCTTTGACCGCAAGAGAGAGGGAGAGAGGGAGAGAGAGATAACTGCTCCATCTCCATGTTTTCTCTGCCCGGCTTACAAAATCCAGAGGGGAAGGAGAGCTGCCGGGGAGGGATTGTTCCCAGGGAGGGAAGGATCTCCCAGCAAATTCACAATGCTGGGGCCCTGCCTGGCACAGAACGGGGGGTAGACAGGGTGGGAGGAAAAGCTAGATCGCCTCCAGAAAATGGCTCTCCAAACTGTCAGAGCCCCGACTGCCTTTAGCTGAACACGTGGGGCTCCAGAGAAGCTGGGAGTGTGCGTCTGAGCCGCAAGAGCCGTCTTGTTCCCCAGCCATGAGTGATCCGGAGTCATGGTGTAGTTTAGGGACTTGTTTATTTGCATCTTCCCATTTCCGTTCGCCCCGAGGGGCAGGCAGGGTCTCCTTCACAACGCCCCCACCGCCCAGATAAAAGGAATTTACACCAGCGTGCTCTCCTCCCATCGCCAGGGAGTCTTTAATTGGGGGTCTCATTATTTATGATTTGCATTATGGTAGCACCCAGAGACCCCACCCCGATGGCGCTAGGTGCTGTACAATCATGGAACGAGGAGATGGTCCCTGCCCCAAAGAGCTTACAATCTACGTTGTCCTAAAAGGGGGATTCAGGGCAAGCGGCTCCCTGGCCTTTGTGGCATAGCATCGACTTGTGGGGCTGCAGACATAATAGACTAGAGAGAGAGAGAGTTCAGGGGTCTGGGTGCTGAATCAGGCTCCGTCCATCATGCTGCTTAGATCTTTGTTAAATCGGAGCGTCTCTGTGAGCCTTGAGAGCCCTCTGTGTCCTCGGCTCACAAAAGCCAGGGGCTAGCGAGAGAACGGCAAACTCGTGTCATTTGTGAGTGACTGCAGGACTCGCCTCCAGTGAGGAAAGGCAGGGTAGTGGTGACCCAGGTCACCCGACGGCACAAGGCACTGGGAGACGGGAATCAGGGTGTGGGACCCGCTTCTTTGTTCTCCTGCCCCACGTGCAGTTTTTTATACCAGCGCCGAGCAGGGTTTAAAGCCACCAGGTCAAAAGGGTGGCATTTGGCACCCGCGTTGCAGGGCAGCGGGAAATCAGCTCCATCAGGCGTGACTGCCCGCCACTAAGATGCAGCCACCTCTGGGCTGGAACACAGCGGCTGACGGCCAGCACGCAGCAAACACCGCGGAAGAGTGTAGGGCAGGAAGTGAAAAAGAATCCCTCTTCCAGTTAGGGGTCAGCGGTCCCCCTTTTCTCCTGTCTCTCCCTATGGGCTGAGCCCCATCCCTCCCTTAGCAGCTGGACTGGCTTCTCTGCCCCTGCCCCTGCCCCTGGCTGTTGTAACTAGTTGCGAGCTAATGCAGAAGTGCCCTAGAAGTTCTGGGTCAGGGCTGCCGGGAGAGGGCCAGCCCCGCTCTCCTGATTACTCTGCAGCCAGCCCCGGTTAGGGAGGAATGTGCTGAAATTCCTTCCCATATTTTCTTTTAGCGCAGCAGATTGGGGGGGGAGGAGGGGAGGGCGCAGACAGGGACTGGCGGGAGGAGGACAAAGGGAAAAGAGGAGACCGGAGCAGAGAGGAAGGGGGAGAGCCCTGCGGAGGAGGAGAGCATGCCTGCCATGCTGTAACGACCTGCCCTCCTGGCTAATTACTCCCCTGTCCTCCCAGGCCCGCAGAGGCTGGTGGGAGGGCCGGGCTGGCAGCGCTGAACTGTGGGGAGGGAATGGTGTGGGGCACATGGGAAGGGAGATCCCCCGCCCTGGCCTCTCCCGGCCTGTTAGCAGGCGCCAGCGAGGCGGATGTGCGTTCTTGCTGATCCCTGCATCGGGGCAGGGCCGGTCAGAGAGCAGGGGGCTCCCCCCGTCCCCACACAGCGTCAGGGGTGGGAGAAGCGCCCGGTGGGTGCCCGGGGAAGGGATGTGGGGGACGTGTTGTCTCCCAGCACCGGCCACAGGAACTGGTTGTTAATTAAATCCACTGGCTTAGGTGCCTCCCACGGCCCCGTCACTGCGGTCACCGGGCCAAAGTCTGACTCCACGGCAGCTGTGGGCCAGGCTCTCAGCTGGTGTAAACCCACTTAGCATTGTGAGCTTCCATGGAGCTAGGCCGCTTGTCATCCGTAGGGAATCGGGGCCTGTGGATTTACACCGGGATGCTGGGGCGGGGCAGGATCTGGCCCGTTATTTGTGGCGGGAAAGGCAAAGGAAGAGGGGTGAAACCTGTCAGTTGTTTCTCAGGTGGGCATTCACCTTTAGATTTTGGGATGGGGGGGGCCGGAAGCAGAGGGAGGGGAGAATACAGGCCAGGATGGAGACAGGGGAAGCTGAGAGAAAAGAGAACGGGGGAGCTGAGAGTTGGGGAGCATGGACTCAGAACTGCCCACCCATGTGTCCTAGTCCCTATAGCGCTGACACAGAGTGGAGAGTCTCCTTTTGCTCAGGTGTGAAGAGGCCGGTACTTTAAGAGCAGGAGACTCTGAGCTCTGTCCCTTGCTGGCCCTGGGAGTGGGTGGCACAGGTTGCTGCCGGGGGGGCTGGAACAATTTTTACAGAGTGGGTTCTGAGAGCCATCAAACCAAACTGGAAACCACTTCGAGCCGGGCGGTGCAGCAGCGCCCCCTCGTTCCAGCACCTCTGCATGCCGCCAGCCGTGACGTGCTTAGGTGGCTCTGGATTAGTCACCGGTGGTTTCCCCCAGTCTGGCATCTCCACCAGGTGGTGTTTACATTTTAAACAGAGAGGGGAAAAACACGTCCCCCACCCCCCATTTTTGTGGCTTTGCTTTCAAATGTCATCCAAAGCCAGTTCTGTTCCGATCAGGTGTTATGAAAACCCATTGCAGGGGCTAGAGCACCTGGCGCTATCCCAGCCCCAGGGTGGCGGGAGGGAGTTATTTTAGTAATCCCGCCAGTGCGCTCTGCCTGAGAGAGCGAATCGAATCCAGTTATGGACACCACGCTTGGCCCCGGCTCCTCGCGGAGCGTTGTTGTTGCTGGGTTTATTATCCAGCGTGGTCAGGGCTTCTTGGAATATGTCGGCTTCACCAGGGATCTTCACCTGCTGGATTGATGAGAGCTGGGCTGGAAATGATTTTCCTGGCCCAGGAATAGTTTTGAGATATCAAAAATTGGTGGTTGAGGCATTCGCCTGGGGCGTGGGAGGCCCGGGTTTGAATCCAGCGGTCCAGAGGCTTGAAGTTGGGTCTCACGTGGGAGCTCTCGCTGCTGTGCAATTGGCTTCTCTGGGATTGCTCGTTCTCACCAGAAATTCCACCCTCAGTCTGAGAAACTGTTCCTGGCTAACGTTTCACCAGCACTGAGCCCGTCCCAAAGAACGGTCCCGTTTCGATGAACCTGTGTGTCCGGACGACAAACTGTTTTCTGGAGGAAATTCCCACCCAGCTCTGTACTGATACTGTTAACGCTGGGTGTGGCTCAGCAAACACAGAGATTATCGTTACTTCACTTTGGGCTCCAGGGGCACCCAGCTGAGATCAGGCCCTGCCACACTGGGTACTGGATAGCCCCAGTCCCAGGCAGAATTGACCAGACAAAGGGGAAACTGAGGCACAGGAGAGGGAAGGGGCTGTCCAAAATCAGCCATCGCGTCAGCGGTAGAACTGGGAATACAACCCACATCTCCTGAGTCCCAGCCCCATGCTCTACCCACTCGATTACACTGACTCCCCTGAACCCATGGCTTCTCTTTAGCATTGGCAAGCTGTGCCCAGCTGGGACTCATGACAAATCTGTGGCTATGTAGATTCCATGGTCACCACCTAAGACCCGTCCTGGGATCATGGCATTAGAACGCAGGACTGTCTACTCCGGAGCGCTCTCTCTGTTTCATACTTACACACACATGGCAGCTCAATCTCCTTTAGTTTGTGGTCTGTGCCACGCAGTTCTGATTCAATCCAGTGAAGAACAATGGGTCTCTCTCTCTCTCTCTCAGACACACAAATGTGTTTTATGTGTACACACATGCCCACACACACGCACATGAGCCAGTGCAGTCTCAGTTTGTTTGGGGCAATATGTGGCCTATGACACACAGTTGTGCAGTTCCGATTGCATCCAGGAGAGGGCACTGCTCTCTCTGTCTGTCACACACAGAGGAGCCTCTCCTTTTCTTTGTGGCGCTATGACACACAGCTGTTCAGCTCCATTTCTATCCAGTAGAGGACAGTGCTACAGCTGCTTCTGCCCCCCCAAAAGGGGGGGAGGGGTCAAATAAAACCCAGGCCAACCAGTTAATTAGCATTATTTCGGATGATAATAGGTAGAAAGCCCTGACGAGAGAATCAGTGCAGGGCGGGAGTACGCATTGACTCGCGCTTGCATATGCTAAGCACAGAGGGCCATGGCGAAGATTTCAGCCTCACATCTGCTCGTCCCAATTCGATTTGAATGATAATCCCATTATTAAGAGATGCCTTCATTAAGACATCTGTAAGGAGAGCGCCTACCAGCAGCTCGGTGGAAGGATGCCAGCCCTTCTTGAATATTTTTCCCTCCATTAATGATTACAGACTGTTTTTTAAAAAAAACAAAACAAAACAAAAGTCTTAATTAGACATTGTTCCTAACACGGATATTACACAAATTAATTAAACTCAACCCAGTAAACAGCACAGCGCCGTGATTCTGCCAGCCGCAGACCTGACACTGCCTGTGAACGAAAAGCCAAAGAGGAGGCCGGGGGCACTGGACAGCTAGTTCTAAAATATATATCGCATATGCGTTCGTTGTATCTGTGTGGAAGGGGAGCAGTGCAGTCTGATGGTTAGAGTGCGGGGTCAGGACTCCTGGGTTCTGTTTCTGGAGCGAAGAGGAGAGTGTGGGGTCTAGTGGTTAGAGCAGCGGTGGACATGGGAATCAGGACTTGTGGATTCTGTTTCCGGCGCTAGGAGGACTGGCCGCTCTGAGAGGCAGCATGCCTAGTGGTTTGAGCAGGTGTGAGTGGGAAATGGGACTTGTGGGTCCTAGTCGCTGCTCTAGGAGGCAGCCTTATCTAATGGTTAGAGCAGGGTAGGTCTGCTGGGGGAGAGGTTCTTTTCCCAACTCCTGCCCCTGGCAGATCTCTTCCCCTCGCTGAACCTTAGTTTCCTGCCCGGCAAAGCACAGCTGATTCACTCACCTGCCTTGCAGGGCAGTGAGAATTAATGATTGCTTGGAAAGCGCGCAGCGAGCCTGTGATGAAAGGGGCTCCAGAAGTGCAAAGCAGAGCCGGCCGCACTTGCTTTGCCTTACATCTCCCGGAGCTTTGAAGTTCCGAAAGCGCAGACCCCAGCCTTTGTTCTGATCCACCCAGCCTCACCGCAGCCAGCTTCCCTCTGATATCCCCCAGAAGCCAAGGCTTTGAAAGGCTCCGTCAAACATCCACCTTCAGTGCAGCTGAGCAGTGAGCGGCCCTTGGCAAACCTTCCTGAGTCGGACCTCGCCGCCCTGGCCCGGGCAGGAGGTCAGGAAAATTCCCCCCCCTTAAAAACCAGGGAGCAGTGACTTTCCCCCAAGCGTCAGAACTCCCGTCCCAGCTGCAGAGCCAGAAGGAGACATTGGATGTCCCGTTGTTATTCGCTGGGTTATTATTTAGATGCCCCGTTATTACTATACCGCAGGAGCACTCAGAGGCCCCAGCTGAGATCAGGGACCCATTGTGCCAGGCACGGCACAGAGTGAGACAGTCCCTGCCCCAAAGAGCTCACAGTATGAGGAGACAAAGGGCAGGAAGGGAAACTGAGGCACAGAGGAAGCAACCTCAAAGCTGGGAAGAGCTTGTAGGTTGGGCTGAATTGAAAACGACGTTCAAGTGATAGGATAAAGAAGGCTCAGGATATCGCTTTAAATCCTCAGGGGTTTCCTGAGCCTTCCTGCAGGCTAGGGCCTGTGTCGGGAAGCTTGGGATCTGGGGCTTGCGTGGACAGTCTGCGCAGAGCCAGCTTAGAGGGAGTTGGGGTGATTTAGGCCGCTTTGTCTTGGGGAGCAGCCTGCTTTGTCTCTCTCTGGTTTGGGTTCTTGGGGTTTAGGGTTTGGGATTCTCGGAAGTACGATAGCATTATGCTGCAGCCTTCCCAGAGCACCAGTGGAGGTTGTTTTCACCGACGGCTCTGTTTGTGTGCACTGGACATAGGTCTCACTGTCCCAGGCTTCCATCCCTACCAATTAGCCCCCCACCCTGAATGCAGAGCAGCCACTGCTCTCCTGAAGGGAAACCAGCTCAGCTCAGATATGTCCCGAACCAGCTGGTTGGATCATCCACTGCCGCTTCTCTGATGGATGGAATCAGAATTGCTCTACCATGTGTCATAGACCCTAGACTGGGAGGCTCGAGAGCTTGATTCTCCTTGAGCCTCAGGCACCAGCGGGCCTGGCCTTTTGGAGCAAGAGGGTTCTCGCCTTGGCTCCACCGTCATTTGTAGGGGTGCAGGTTCTCCGCTCCCTCCTCATTTATCGTCAGAAAGGAGAGGGCGGAAGGATTATTTCTCTTGCAGATTCCTCCTCCTCCTCCTCAGGCCACATGGATCAGCCTCGTGATTGTTTTCCCTCTTCTCACCCTCGTGCCGCTGCTGGAGGGGCGCCTTCCCCCCCTCCTGCCCCCCCAGCCTGTCGCCGTACCGCCCGCTGGGAGCACAGGCTCCGTTCTCCTTTTGCCCTTTCAGCTCATCTCTAATAACTCTCAGGGCCGGCTAGATCCTCTCCTTTCCCTGGATGCTTTCCATCCTGCTGTCTCCATGGGTTACGCCAAGCCTTTATCCCGCTTGTCAGGATGCTGGTTCATTTGCAGTTGAGAGCCTGGGTTGAGACAAAGCCCCAGCCTGGCAGGAGTGAGAAGGGCTGCAGCGCAGCTGGGTTTAATGACAGGATTCGGGCAAGCCCCGTCCTCTCTCTGCCTTCAGACAGGCCTGCCGCAGGGCTCCGTTGGCCAGCCAAGAACGCTGGGAAACTGATGCGATGGTGCCTCTCCGGCACCCGCTTACCCTGGTGCAACGGGCCTGGCTTGCCGGGGTGGTGGGGGAGCATTTGGCCCTGGTGCAAACAGCTGCCCTGAGATCTGCTGTAACCCGTGCCAAGAGCAAGCTGACCCCCCCACCCTTCCCACGGCGCCCCGCAGGTGAGGATCCGTCCCACGTGCCGGCGTCGCGCCTCGGGGCGTGGTGTCTTGGTGGCTCTCAGAGCCGCCGGGCCCCCACCGCGGGGATTAAGCCGTGATTCACCTTTCGCTGCCACAGTGAATGGGCTTGACGGCGCGTGGCCAGCCCGGCGCGTCTGTCGCTGTTTGCCGTGCTCCATCCTGCCAGGGACGTCGGGCTGTCACCTGCCGCGCCGCGAAGGGCTGGAGCCAGCCGGAAGGGGTGGGGGAAAGTCACGGGGGGAGGAAGGATGGTCTAATGGTTAGAGCCAGGGTCTAGGTCTCCTGCGTTCAGTCTGTGGCACTGGGAGGGGGTCAGGGTCTAGTGGTTAGAGCAGGATGGAGTCTGTGACCCAGGATTCCTGTTGCTGCTTCCAAGAGGGTTGTGGGGTCTGGTGGGTTAGAGCAGGGGGGCTGGGAGCCAGGACTCCACGTTCTCTCCCCGGTTCTGGGCGGGGAGTGGGGTCTAGTGTCTAAAGCAGGGGGGCACTGGGAACCAGGACGCCTGGGTTCTATCCCTGGCTCTGGAAGGGACGGGAAGGTCAGTGGGTTAGGGCGGGGGTGCGGGAATTGGCCATCAGGACTCCTGTGTTTTAGTCCGGGCTGCGATAGCAGGGGAAGTCCTGGTCTTGGCTCGAGGCCAGTGGTCAACTCGGGCTTCGCCGTGCTGGAAAGGCCAGTGAGAATGAGTCTGTTAGGGCTCAGGGTGGAATCAGCGCTGGCGCTGCGTGGGGCGGGAAGGGGACAGAGAGTCGCACACCCTGGAGCGTGCAGGCGTCCGGGAGCTGCTAATCAGAACGGCCAGGCAATGAAAATACATGGGGTGAAATCCTGGCCCCGCTGAAATCAAGGGGAGCTTTGCCACTGCCGTAAAGAGGGCCAGGATTCCAGCGTGGTCGGGGCAGGCAGGGGCTGTGTCTCAGCACCTGGATGCACAGCACCCAACACAATGCGGCCCTGATCTCGGCCAGCATCACCGCGGCACACACAACCCTCGGCGGGAGAAGGCGGCAGGATCTGAGCTATAAGCAGAAGCAGCTTTTTCTCCCCCCCCTCGCGCCCCCACTTTGCAGCGGTGGGGAGGTTTCATCCACCACCCAGCAGAATATTCCTTTCCTCGGAGAGTTCCCGCTCATCCCTCGGCCGCTTAAATTGAGCTTGTCAGTAACACCAGGAGAGCCAGCTCCGGCGCGGCACCCATTGTCAGACTGGATCCCGCTCACGCACGAGGCCTGTCCCCTGGCAGAAAGTCAGCCCGGGTTTCTCTCTGGTGCGGGGTATTCGTGCATTGCAAATGGACGTGGTTATGTTCACGAGGCGGGGAGATGGTTGCATTTTGCCTGCTGTCGGGAAGATGCTCGGGAAGCAGTGGGCTGCATGGATCTCCAGGAGAAGGAGACAATCTCTGGGAAATAGACTTCTCTGATTGACACTGCGGCTTTCTGTCTTTCTCGCCGTGGAATTGCTTGCCGTCACATCCCCCGGCGAGCAGGTTTCTGTTATTTATTTATTTGCTTTTCATTGCGCCGTGCTCCTGCAGGGCCATCCTCCCGAGCCAAACAACCAGAGCTGGGGTGTCGTACCGATCGGGGAGCCGGGGTCGTTCGGAGGACCGGGGGTGCTTTGGGTTTGTTCCGGGACAGCTTCGTTCTGCAAGGGGAAGCTCTCCCCTTTCTGAGCGGCTGGCTGGAGGGGAGGGGGCCCCGGTGCGACCCGGGCAACCCCCAGCGTGCGGAGCACATCTGCAGCGGGCCCGCACATCTGCAGCGGGCCGAGGCGATGTTTGGCAGGGGTGCAAAGGGCACCGCCCGGGGGAAGCACAAACGCAGATCGTATGGTCACACCCCGCCCCCCAGCCTGCCGCCCTTCCTCATTCTTTGGATCCGCTGAGCCTCGCAGGCCGGCTAATCCTCTTGTTCGGAATTCGAGATTCCTGGAGAACAAAGTCTCTGAGGGATCCCAGCGAGTACCGCACTGGCTCCTTCCCTCCTCCTCCCCACCGCATACCAGCAGGACAAGCCATGAGGCTCAGACCCACTGCTGGTGGGGCTCAGGGGTGAGCTGCCTCATTGGGCCTGTTCCCCGTCGCTTCACACCTTGGCTCTGATTCTGCTTTACACGAAGGGCCCTGGACGCCCCCTGGGCCGGGAGAAGCGAGTCCGGCTGTGAGTTACCCGCCACAGCCCTGTCCAGGCCAAGAGCGTCAGGCACAGGTGCCCACGCAGCCCCAGCTCGCAGGTGGCAGGAGGGGGTCTCGTGCCCGGACTGTTGCAGGGATGCAGGGAATGAGAACCCGCCAGGAATTGAGCCATGCCAGCGGAGCCCGCGGGCCGAGGTTTGGCCTATGCGACATCTTGTCCACCTCTCGGCGTCCACGGACACACGCTCACCCAGGCAGTGCACACACGTCCACACGCAGGCACCCACGCAGAGTTTCTCTCTGACACACGCCCATTCGCACTCACAACCCCTTCGCTGCTCCCTGGCCCGCTTTCCAACTCTCCCAACCCCCTTTTCCCCCCATCTGGTCTCTGGGTCCCCCTGTCCAGGCCCAGCCAGCCAACTCCTTTGTCTTTCTGCCTGGCTGCTCCCTTTCACAGGGATTAAAGGGAAAAAGGGAAAGGAAAAAAAAAAGTTGTTCAGAAACTCCAGCATCCAACGGGGCCTCCCCCGCCCCAGCCTGAGCGCCAGGGGCAGGTGGGAGGGAGACAATGGCCGGCCACAGAGACACGGCCTCAGCAGGGACCAGCCCTGGTGTTCACAGGCGGGGATCACACGCTGGGGGGAGTGCGGCTCCAGCGATCCTGGGGGAATCCCCTGTCTCAGCCCCGGCTGAGAAAGAGGAGTGGGAAGCCGGGCTGTTGGGTGGCTGGTTGTTAACCTCATCCTCATGCTGGGGGGGTGAAACTTACAGGGTTCGGGGGCTGCAGGCCGGGGGATCCAGGCAGGTGGGGTGGCGCAGGTGCGTCTGCGTCCTCGTTTCGCTTCAGGGATTTAAAGCTCTGAAAGGAAGAAGCTTTTCCAGCAGAAGGAAAGCACAGGTCAGGGCCAGGGGCTGAGGGGCTGGTTTGGCTTGGCGGGTCCCTGCTGTGGGTATTCTCTAGGGCCAGGATTTCCCAACCAGCCCCGCGCCCGCAGGCACTGAGCATGGCAACTTCTTGCAGCACCACCTCCTGGGCAAGTCTGGCCGCGGGGTCTGAATTCACCCCCTTGGCTCCAAAAGCAGACGCCTTTGCTGCTGGAGCTATGGGGGGGATCTGCTACCGGGGGTGGGGGGGCAGCAGTTGATTTACAAATCCCTTGGCTTGGGCCAGCCACTAGCGGGGAGGCAGAGCCCAGCAGGCCCGCACGTTACACCCCCCATTATCACACCTGCGAGCAGCACGCCCCCAGGGGCCAGAGCCTGCAGAGGCAACGAAGGCCGAATGGGAGACGGACAGGCAGGGTAGAGAAGGAGACGGAAAGACGAAAGGAAGGGAATTGTAGCCTGCGAATCTGGCCTTGTCCATCCCGGGGATTCGCCCCAGTTGCTGCGGTGGGGGGAGGTACCCTGCTGCCAGCCCCGGCTCAGCCACCGCTTGCACTAGTGCACGACTTGACCCCAGTTTCAAGCACGAGTGAGCGGCAGTGGTGTAAATCGGGTCTTGCACGTGGAGCGCCCACACCCATCGGCGGAGGCGAAAGCCTTCGTTACCTGTAACTAATCAGACCGCACAGGGTGGCTAAATACCCTTGTCTCGGTTGGGGAAACTGAGGCGCACAGCCGGGAAGGGATTTGCCCAGCTTTATACTGGGAGTCAGTGGCAGAGCCAGGAAGAGAAACCAGGAGTCCTAGCTCGCAGACCTCAGTCCTTAGCAGCCGGCCGCACAGCCTCGGTTCCTCAGCTCAGGTCTTTTCTCCACTTCCGCTGTTGAGGGGAAGGAGTGCACGGGTGCTAGCCGCTGTTTGGGAACCTGGCCTGATCTGCAGATAATACAGAAACCTGGATCAGAGCAGGGGCCCATCTAGCTTGATAGCCCATCTCCCACAGTGGCCAGCACCAGCTGCGTCCAAGGAAGGTTCAAGGAACCCCATAGAAAGGCTGTTATGGGATTTCCTGCCCCCAAGGAGTGTTCCCTCCTGACCCCATTAGTTAGCGCTTGACTCATGCCCTGAAGCATGAGAGTTCCTATCCTTTGTTTAATTGCCGATTATTTATTCTTCTATCCCTGGGTGTGCGCATTATAAATGCCTGGTCCTTTTAGGGGATCAGGTTACGCTCTTGGCCTCAGCAAGAAGCCGTGGAACTCATTCCCACGGGGTAACTGTGCACTGCGCGGAAAAGCATTTCATCCCCTTGGAATCTGCTGCCTTTCAATTTCACTGCCGGCTCCCTTGGCCTAACGCTGCCAGCCCACCTCCTCAGTTCCATCCCTTCTTCTGTCGGCTTGTGACCGGGAGTGGGGTAAATGGGATCTGCCTGTACACAGGCTGCTTGGAGAGACGGAGCTGACCCAAAAGGAACAGCGCTCAACCTTTGCCCTGACCCTGACATTCCTTTAAGCCTCACAAAAATGTGCCATGCCCCAAAATGTGCTTTGCCTAAAAAGCAGAAGTGGTGAAATAGCAGAGCCGAGAGACTCTCCTTGCAAGAGCTGCAAAGTGTGTGAAGGCGAAATCTCCAGAGAGAGAGATTGGTGGCCTCAGATTTCCAGCTCTCCAGAGCTCTTCCTGGCCAAAGGGGCTCAGAGAAGCTTTGTTATCGGTCGGCTCGGCATTGGGAGGCTCATTCCATAACAAACCGGTCCTCTAAACCTTTGGCGCTTTTGATCTTAAAGAAGAAATTGGAATCACAGAATCATAGAAGTTGAGACCTCAGGAGGTATCTAGTTCAACCCCCTGCTCAAAGCAGGACTAACCTCAGCTAAATCATCCCAGCCAGGGCTTTGTCTAGCACAGCTTAAAAACCTCTAAAGATGGAGATTCCACCACCTCCCTAGGTAACCCATTCCAGTGCTTCACCACCTCCTAGTGAAAAACGTTTTCCTAATGTCCAACCTAGACCTCCCCCCTGCAACTTGAGACCGTTGCTCCTTGTTCTCGGGGCTGCACGCCTGCCCAGCGCCGGGTGGCAGGGAAGCCCAGACACTGAGCAGGGAGGCTGGTGGTTTCGTGGAGCCTGGCGCTTTCCTCCCTGGCAGCTCCCCCGGTCGAGGCCGCTGCTGGCTATTTTTGGACACAATGTTTTCTCTTCTCCTTTTGTCCTTTTGCCCCATTTTTGCCTGGTAACGCGCCCTCCCTTCCTTCCCAGCTGGCCTTCCTGCAAAACCAGCCCTGGAAACACCTTCTCAGCTGGCCGGACGGCAGGGTCCATCAGCCAAGAGTGAGATCAAAGCCGCTGCGGTGCAAAGATCTCCAAACACCCAGGGAGCCCAGCCCCCAGCATTAGCAAAGTGCCACTCGGCCAAGGCCATGCAGCGAGTCAGCACAAGAACCCAGGAGTCCTGACCCCCCCCCGCCTCTGACCCCCCGGGCACCCTCCTTCCCAGAACCAGGCGTAGAACCAGTGAGGTCGGGTTCCCCGTCCCCTGCTTCTGTAACCACTACACAGCTTTGTCCTGCTTCCTAGTCCTGCCTCTAACCACTAGACCACATTCCCCAGCCAGGCTCCTGCACAGAACCCAGCAGTCCTGACCACCCATCCTGCTCTAACCATTAGATACACGCCCCCTCCCGGAGCTGGGAAGAGAGGCCAGAAGGCCTGACTCCCGATCCTCTCCTCTGCCCACTGGACCGTGCTCTGCTGCCCGTGGCTGTCGCAGACCTCAGGAGTCCTGTCGCCACGCTGCCCTCCAAGCCACTAGCCCCGTGGGCCGCCCTGCGCCAGGATGAGACCCTGGTGTTGTGCCTGACCCCTCTAGAAGCCAGTTACTTCCTAAGCCCGTGGGACAGACGGCTCGGTTTCTGGAAAGGGCCAGGGGTGGGGTAGAGGGGGGTGGGAACAGCCCTTTCTTGATGGTGACCCCTTGGCAAGGGGGTGAGCTGACATCCCGGTCCCCGCTGGAGTTCTTCCTTTCTGCACGCACGCGCACGTTGGCGTGGGGTCGCAGGACCCCTCGTGATCATGCGCGGCTCTGTTTGCTGTTCGTGGGTGCAGGGGCTGCCCACGCTGGCATGTGTTGGAGGATTGCTGGTTCGTGCTTGGGTGCCTGGACCGGCTTCTTGTTATGGGGCTTTGGCTGGCCCCGCAGGGTTGTTATTGTAGGGTTGCTCATGGGTGCCGAGCGACCCGTACTGGTTTGTTATTGTAGGGTCACTGTCGGGCACTCTGCTGGCATTGTTTAGTCGTTGGGTTTTTTTTTTTTTTTGGTCCTGCGTCGAAGTGACTCTGCAGACTCTTTACCTTTATAATCACGCCCTCAGCTGCTGCGTCGCCTGGACGTCCCAGCAGCAGCCTTCGCACACCTCCCCCGCGGCCTGCTCTCCGGCAGAGGCCTGTAGTGACGCCAACTTGTGCGCGTGAAGTCGCGGAGCAGTCTGGGAGTTTGTCAGTCCCGTTCCTCCTCCGGCGCTCGGAGAGCAGCTCATTTACTGTGCCGCAATAAAGCAATTCGTTTATTTTGTTTGTTTCTCCCTGACCCTTATATTTTATTGGCATCTTTGCGGCGTTGAAAAGGAATGTAATTGCGGAGGGAATTTATATGTTCTGCGAGTCTGGAGTTCCTTCTTTTATATATATATATTAGTAGTATTAGATGGGGAATATTTAAGACTCTTCAGAAACGAAAAATAGATTCCCATTCCACCGTGTCATTTTGCTTTGTATTTATGCCTCTTCCGATGAGATTTTAATTGAAAATTGTTTTGTATGTTCCCTGTGTAGCGCATTTTTACTTGGCATCTAATTATGGCTCTGTCTCTATACACACGCAAGCTGCATTCTCAGCTCAGGGTATCAGTGCATTGCGAAAGACAGAGACTTGAATGGAAAATTTCTGAATTGATTGCAAAGATGAATGTGGCAACCGTTTGACGGATGCCTCTTCTCCAGCAACCTCTTTAAATCAGACTTCCCCTGTAACTGGCAGATGATCAGATAAATAGTCGGTGTTAGGGGCTGAATTCTGTTTGGCGGCGCTTTGAAGATTATTATGAATCTGCTATGAGGGCCCAGCCAATCCAAATTGCAATCGGTTGGGAGTGCTGGATGGTTCAGGCGAGGACCCATGTGAAAGGAAAACAAATGTGTGACCCCCGTAGACCTTCCCCGGGATGGGAGTTTGAGAAATAGATGCAATTAAAGCTCTTGCATCTCTGTGAAATTTGCAAAGGACAAAAGGTTCGTTATTCTTCATTGATTTGCATGTCGGCACCTGCTATCCAGCTTTGAAGACTGGCAAGTGCACAGAGATAATTTCTTTTCCACCTGCCACTGAGATGCAGCCAGCTCTGAGGTGGAACACTATGGCTGTTGAACAGAGCACAAAAATACAGTGCCCAGGGATAAGTTACTCAGCACCAAGATGCAGCTGCCTCTGGGGTGGGGCGTGGCAGCTTTTTAACAGAGCACAGCAATGCCCCCCAGTTGTTTAGGCCAGGCAGTGAAGAAAGAATCCTCTACCCCGTTGGACATGCAGAGGGAATTCACTGAAGCAGAGTGGAATTAATTCCCCAATTGATCCCGGGTCAGCTGGCCAGAGCTCAAATGGGAAAGGTTACAGGAACTTTAATGACTGCTGTTTGCTTCTGCAGCGCAGCACCACTTCGCCAGCCACTGGGGCAAGGGCCCCCTGCTGACCCCTCTCCCCTCCCCCATCCTGTACCCTGCAGCACAGCACCCTAGTGCCGTGCTGGGGCCTGAACTCTAGCTAGTCCTAAAACTCACCCCCAGGGCTTCGTGCGTGTGATCGTGTCTCCTGGTACCTGGGTTTGAAGCAATGTGGGCCAGTAGTTTGCGAGTCTGGACTCCTGGGTTCTTTCCCTGCCATTGCCACTGACTTGCCGTGGGAGATCATAGAAGTCACTCCTTTTTCCATGCCTCAGTTTCCCCGTGTGTAGAACGGGTATGATCACATTTAACCAATCCCCTTGGGATCAGCTCAATCATGTATTTTCCTGTGGGCTGTCGCTGCCTTGTAAGGCGCAGTTCTGCATAACCATATTATCATCTGCTGTTTGTTAGGAGAGGCAGCGTCGTCCAGTGGCTAGCACTCTGCAGTGGGATCTGGGTTCTGTTCCTGACACTGACCTGCTAGGTGACCTTGGTCAAGTCCTTTCCCCATTTGTGCCTCAGTTTTCCCCCTCACTTTGTGTCTATTTAGATTGTGGACTCTTCAGGGCAGGGACTCTCTCACTGCGTGTGTACAGCTCCAAGCACCGTCAGGCCTAGATCTTGGGTTGCCTCTAGCTGTCACCGTAATAAATAATAATGCCTCTAAATAGCAAGCTAACTAGAGATACTAATGAGCCGGCTGCGTTTCTGTAGCCCACTTTAAAAGCATATATAATGCATGGAGTGATAGTTCCGTGTCCTCTTATTCCAGCTGAACACACATCCGTAGTTGTTTCATTGCCTCACATAATAGCTCACAACAAGTTATTAGAAGTATCACGGTATTATTCAGAACCTGCAAATCCCTGAGCTGCCAACACTTCCCGGGAGCACAGCTGCTGTCAGAAGCAGCTTCCAGTCCTGAGCAGCGGTGGGAGAAGAAGAGACTGGGAGATTCAGGGGGGCAGAGATCTCTTTGCTTCCGGTCCCAACCTGCTATGCAATCTTTGTGTTCGACAGCTGCCGGGTTCCACCCCAGAGGTGGCTGCATTTCAGTGCTGGGTGAGTGATGCTGCTGCCGTGTTGTTCAACGGCTGCCACGCTCCATCCCGGAAGTGACTGCATTTCCGGGCTGGATGGGTGCGTGGATATAATGTAGTCTGTGAGTCTGGACTGACAAGCAGAGGGGTAGCTAGATAGTTGGCAAAGCATCCTGGGCTCTTTCAGAATGAGCCCTGAGGACTAGCATGTCTATGGCACAGCATTTTTCTCTGGGTAGCCAAAATCAGAAGAGTTAAAATGAGCCTGAAGCTCAACGAGGCTGTTTTGGAACCTCTGAGCTAGCTTCCGTCTGTCTGTCTGGTGCTCCTGAGCCATCCGTCTGTCCCTGGCTGGCAGCCACCCTGGGGGAACCATGGGCAGGGGCGCCGAATCCTTGCCTACGGTCAGCGTGCCTCCGAGGCTAGGTCAAAGTGTCGCTCCACTGCCAGCTCTTCAGAGACGCAGCGTTTCACTGAGCGGCCTCGGCTCCTGCACGTCACGGCTCCACGCCGCCCGGGCTTGCACTGATGGTGTTTGCCCAGGAAACCTGGCTTGTCAGGTGCTGGGAAGGAGAGCGGCTGGCAGGCTGACACACGGGCACGGGGTGGGGCTGGGAATGAGGCAGGCACGGGGCGCAGGCGCAGAGCCAAGTGCTCGGTTCCAGGGCCTGGGGCTGGCTAGCTGGTGAGATTTGCTTTTTTGTGGATTGCAGCAGGGCCTGAAGGGTCCCAGCAGAGATCAGGGCCCTGCTGTTCCTTGTTGCTGACCAGGCATAGAGTGAGAAACAGCCTCTGCCCCGAAGAGCTCCCAGCCGGCATAGACCAGGCAGGGTTAGGATCCCCATTATAATGGGGAAACTGAGGTGCAGAGCAATGAGGTAAATTACCCAGTGTGTCTCACACAGCCTGTGGCAGAGCTGGGCCTAGGACGCAGGTCTCCTGAGCCCCCGCCCAGTGCTTTAGCCACAAGATGAGGGGCCAGCTATGAAATTTGGAGCCAGATCCCAACTTCGCTGGAGTCTGAGGGTGCAGACAAGATCCACAGAACTGGTTTAAGCTAAATTGCAAGAAGGCACCGGAATAAGAGAGTCCACATGGGAGTTTGAGCTTGCTTCATTAAACCGCTGCTGAGAGAGAGAGAGTGTGTGTGTGTGTGTGTGTGTGTGTGTGTAGATGGGACCTAATACAGCTCACCACTAGGCAGTGCTGTCTGATATTCAGGCAGCTGCATCGCAGAGCGGTCATTATGACAGGCCAGATTACGGTCTCAGTGGGTTTGGTGGAGTTATTCTGGATTTACCCCCAGCAAAACAGGGCAGAGTCTTTCCCACTGCTAGTAAAAAATGCAGTGAGGTGCCACCCCCGGGACACAGCCGAGATCCTCAGACTCTGAGATGAAGAAGAATCTCCATTGGGTTTTAGCACTAGAGGGCTTGTGACACATGGTTGTGCAGTTCTGACTCTGTCTGGTAGAGAGCAGAGCGCTCTCACACATTAGCCAACTCATTAAAAAGAAAAGGGGGCGGACTAAATATTATCCTCAGCCCAGCTGGCTTCCTGTGTTGTGGCATTTGCTCCCACCAGTAGCCAGAGATCAGGTGTAAATCAGCCTGTTAATAATAATTCATAATAATTTTGTATTGGGATGTCTCTGTGAGCCCCAGTCCTGGACTGAGAGCCCAAGGTGCTAGGTGCTGTATAAAGAGAACAGTAAGACCAGTCCTTCCCTAGCTTCATTAAAGTCAATTGAGTTACATGGATTGATGTTGGGAATTTCTCCCGCAGTGTTTTCATTTGGTGTAAAAGAGCCGGCAGGCCAGGTGTGGCCTGGTCCTTGACGTATTCCAACTCCCTGTTCCTCACCCTGACCCCAGCCACCCCGCAGTGTAACGCCCTTGCAGCTGGGATACATTTAGCCCCTCATTTCTGGCTCCCTGACTGCGGTTGAAATGGTGTCAGCCTAGATTGGCTCAGTTGCCTGCACTGGAGTCACACCAAGTTTACCCCAGATTGGAATCTGGCCCCTTGTGCCATCGATTGCCAGTGCCTTGCACCCAGCGGGCGTGAGACCCCACTAGAGGGGCGCTCGCTTCCCCCCGGCGTAAATGAACACACGAGGAGCATGATTCATACCGACACTGAGGCCCTTTTACACCACTTTGGCGAGGGTAAGGGGTTATAAATGGAGCTTTGCCCGCTTTAAGGGCCCTTTGAACTGCCAGGGTGGAGTAAAGGGTGTGGGAGGGTCAGTGAAAATCGGGTCCAAGATGCAGCAGCACAGGCGTCTCCTCTATTTCTGTCCATTTGCCCATCTCTAGTCCATGCACGCTCCCCCCCACACACACACCTCCTCTGCTTCTCTTCCCCCCCCCCCCCCCCACTTGATCAGAAAGTGAAACTGATTGAGGCTGACGTCCAGGGGAGGTGTTTTCCGCTCACTTGGATGCGAAACGCCCCGTCTCCGTGGCCAGGAGATAATCGAGGTGGAATATTTGACCGGCCGGGAAATGAGGTGCTAAATTTGTTGTGAGATTGGTGTCACAACCAATCAAGGTGCCTCTCTCCTGTCGGGGCTGGGCAGTTAAATGAGAAATCATTAGGTTATTTCAGAGAGCAAGAGGGAGGGATGGATGTTGGATGGGAAGTGGGGGCAGAGGAACGTGAGAGACAGTGAGAGAATTGGAGAGAGGGAATGAAAGAAATCAGGAGCAAAAGCCGATTGAGTCCCATTAACCGTTGGCAGCATTCAGGGGCCTTAAAGCTAATGTCAATTACCGGCCCTCCACATCCACCCTGCAGTGCAGAGGAGGGCCGGTGCAAACTGAGAACCGGGCCCAGCTGGGGTCAGAGCATTTGAAACGTGGCCAGAAGGACAAAAGCCGGGCAAGACCAGAGTCCTCGTAGGACGTGCCTGTTCCGGGTTCAGTTCTAAATGGTTCTGCCACTTGGGCCTGACGCTTCTTGACATGAATGTTCCTTCACATCCCTCTAGCAGGGCGCAGGGGCGTTAAAATGGGAGGCAATCCTGTTTGTCTTCACTTTCAAGCCCCTTTGTGCTGCCCGATGGTGTAAAGGGGCCTTAGCGTAAGTGAGACTCAGACCTCTTGTGCAGCCGTTTACACTGAGTGCATGTGAAGTGCTGACAAATCAGAGCAGGGACCCCCTCGAGCTGGTGCACGAGGGGCAAGCAATGGAGAATCAGACTTGGAAGCTTCTGCACCGATCCAGTCCCACCGCTGTAAGTGCACTAAGCAAAGCCCTCGTGCCAGCACGTTGCCCCGTGGTAGATGGTGCCGTGCCCCAGTGCAGCTCACGCAAGGTAAGCCGCGGTCGTGCAAAGCCACTCGTCCAATTGTCTGTGTGTTAGCAGCGGGATTTGCGGCTGTCCCGCACCTTGCACATTTACCCCAGTGCGTGTGAAACTCTCTTGACGCAGAATGGCAGGGTCTCACACTCGCCGGGGTAAATGACAGAGGGGGAATGGAGAAGGGGGCCCCCCAGTGGGCCAGGGACACCCCCCGATGACAAACCCCCATGCGCTAAGCCCGGTGATGTGTTGCAGCACGTCCCAGCCAGGCAGGGTGTCCTGGGGCTGCGTGGGAAGCGTTAGGACTGCGGGAGCCCTGGATAGTGAAGCTACGGGAAGCTGCATCTCGCTGTCCCTGTATAACATCACATCTCCTGGCTCGCCCCCCTGCCGCAAACCACTGCTGGGTATTGAATCGGCCCATCTTGCGACACCAGTCGCCGGGCCGTTAATTTAACCGTCATCTCCGTGCCGTTTAACGCTCACTGCCCTTTCCAGAGCCAGGATTCCCACAGTTTGGGGCCCGGCCCTGCCTCCCCACTCCCAGCTCCTCCCTGCCCCATTTCTCTGTAGCTGGGAAGCTCAAGGCAGCCCCAAATTCTCACAAAACAAATAAATAAAGCAGAATTTTAAACAGACAGAAATTATGTTGGGGGCAGAGTGAGTGGAGGGGAGGAATTATGTGGCTTTATTTGGAAGCAGCTGCAGTTAATTGGGGGGTTAACCCTGCCCCCATTCCTCTCTGAGTCTGAGCCCAGAATTCCAGATGGGCTTGTTACAGGGTAACCGAGTGGCTTGGCCTGCGTTTCTCTAAATGTCATGGCTGCCCTCTGCTGGATGGACTTGGATCTGCACAATTGTGTGTCCTGCACCCTAGAGTGCCCCGAACGAAAAGGAAACGGAGCTGGCTAGTTTGGGTGCCTCCTGCTGGATGGACTCGGGGCCGTACAACCGCGTCTCCTTAGCCCTGTTGAAGCAGGAAGATCCGGGTTCTGCTGGGTTTCCCTGCTCTGAAATTCGGAGTGGGGTTGGGGTGCGGCGCAGGGACGGCTGCGGGGTCCTAGGTAGCCATGGGTTTGCCCCTGGCTGTTTTCCATCTGTGATCCAAAGAGAGAGAGAGACTCGAGAAGGCAGAGAGGCCGTGCCGTGTGGGCAGAGGCTGCAGGGGAGAAGGTTCGCACGCCCGTAGCTGCACGATGGTGCTGTTGTCTGCCAGAGCCCAGGCTGCTGCAGAGCAGAGCAGTCAGAAGAGACTGATTTGGGGATCTGGCCCCTTTAATTTAAATATGCAATGTCCCAGCTAAGCCGCCCGGCCCTGCCGGCCCTGGCAGAGAGTGGCTGATCCCCTGGGGGCTGCCGCAGTGGGTGACTCAAGTTGAAGTCAGCGGGAACATCGCCAGTGGGTTCAGTGGGGGGGGGGGAGGCACTGGGGTCCCCCAGTGTCAGTGTCAGGGGCATGTTCACTGGAGAATAGACTTTGCCCTCCCCCTCCCCCCCTTGCAGTTCCCCTCATTTGTTTTTATAATTTTTGCCTTTTAAAAAATGAAAATAACTGGAGCATCCTTCCCCTTGAGAGGTTTTCTATCTCCGACTTAAATAACAAAAAACCAGCCACCCACCGAGTACTAAAGAACCCCCAAACCAGTAACCAACCAAGGGCAAAATTGCCCTTGCGGATTCAGAGCTCTGCTCTGTTATTACATGTATTACGGTAACAACGGGAGGCCCCAGCTGAGATCAGGGGGCTCCAGGGTGCCGGGTGCTGCACAGACCCAACCTGAGAGACAGTCCCTGCCCCGGGGAGCTCATAGTCGGGAAGGGGGAGAAGACAGGAAGGTCTGTGAGCCACCTCTTCCAGATGGGGAAACTGAGGCACGGGGCGGTGCAAATACTTACCCAAGGTCACCCAAAATTCCATGGGTAGGGGTGGGCATAGAACCCAGGTCTCTTGGGTCCCAGTCAGTGCTCTAACCATTAGTCTGCACCGCCTAATTCAGCGGGCTTCAGTCTGAGGGAGACAGGGATGAAGAGGGCGGGTCTCTGGGTAAGGGGGCGCAATTTGGACGTGTTGAAGGGCTGTAGTTCTGAGGGGCCCGGCTTAAAATGACACTAAACCCCCCTCCCCTCTCCTCCCAGTGGCAGCCACCGTGGGCTAGCCAGGCAAGCCGTCGGGTGGCCATTCCCCACTTCCCACCCTGTCCCAGTGGGGCTACAGAACATGCGGGATGAGCTGGGAACAGCTGGAGAAGCAACTCGGGGCTTTTGTTCTGCCTCTTTGTCGGAAACAGCCAGCCCCCCCCCCTCCCCCTCACACGCATACACACACACACCCCTATGCTCTCACACCAGCTCAGGCAGCGAGGCCCTGGCTAAATCCCCCCATCGCTATCTTCCATTGCCAAGGGATTTCTCTCCTTTCCTTCAGCCTAAGTGCTCAAGTCCTTAAAATGGCTCTGGGCATTAGCCGCCTCTCCCCCCTTCCCCTCCGCCCCCACCTCTGGCCAACCCTCCGCCCCACAATCCACCCTGGAGAGGCAGCTGTCTGCACTCACACCCTGATTCCACCCTGCCCGGCTGATGTTCTCCTTGTGGGGCCGCTAGAAAACGGGGTCAGAACCCCTGAGGAGCATCCCCTGCAGTCCACGGGCAAGAGATGGGGTGTGAGCCATGGGGCAGGAGAAAAGGGCTGGAGGCTGAATGAGAATCAGGCTTGATGGAGTTACTGTGTTTATGTAGAATCAGCCCCGGGAGATTCACCAGGGAAAGGGTCTTAGCATCTCTGTCAGAAAGAACATTCCCACCCCCTTAGCAAGAGGCTTTTTCTCCCTTGCTCCTCAGTTCTCGCTCTCCATATGAAGCACATTCACAGGCCCTGCTTTTCCCCCCCTCCTGCCAGTCCAAGAGGGAGGGAAACTGAAATTGCTGCTGAGAGGTTCCCGATGCCTGTCACACCTGTTACTGCCCCGCACGCGGCGGCTGGGATGGGGGAGAGCCACTTCTGTTCCGAGCCCCGGTCTCCAGTGTCACGGGAGATATTTGCATCCCCCTGTCAGTTTGTGTTTGCCTCACGTTCCCTTTGTAGTTTGCTTCTCGGGGAGGATTGGATTCTGGTACGTGGAAGACAGATGCTTTTTCAGGAGGGGGGGGAAGGAGGAGGTTGAATTAAATCGGTGCTTTTTTTCTTTCTGTTTTTTTCAGGGACATGCAGAAATCGGTGAGAGCGTGCACAGGCACTGAGGGCTGGGTTAGTTTCATGTGCAATGCACTGCCTAGTCACTGTTACCCTCTGCCGGCTGGAATCAGAAATATGCAGCTGTATCAGAGCCCCTGTACTGCTGACAGCACGTGGCAGTTCTTTAGTGATAAGGCCAGTGGGTTTTTTTTAGAACATGAGGAGCTAAGGTCTGGCCCTGGAGTCATTGTGATATTCCCAGTAGCCACAAAGTGGCAACTGTGGAATTATTTTGGCCACAGGTTTGTTATAATGCTGGCATTTCCATAGCACCTTCTCTCCCAGTGGTTCAACGTGCATTTCTAACATTCACAAATTCAGCCTCAGATCAGTCGTTTCCTTTGGGAAAAGCCAGACGATGTATTCCTGTCAGATGATGATGAAATACTTTCAGTTCCAACAGTAACTGAGGAGGAGGTTAAACAGCAGCTACCATAGTTAGACATTTTAAAATCAGCAGATCCAGAGGATGTGCATTCAAGAGTTTTAAAAGAGCTGGCCAAGGATTTGTGGCCCATTGGGGATGTTCCAACGGACTGGGGGAAAGCTAATGTGCCAATACTGGAAAAGGATAATCTGGATAATTATAGGTCTGTCTGCCTGACATTGATCCCGGGCAAAATAATGGAATGGCTGATACAGGACTTAATAAAGAATTAAAGGAGGGCCATATAATTAATGTCAATCACCATGGTTTTATGGAATATAGATCTTGTCAAACTAACTGATATCTTTGTTTGATGAGCTTATACATTTGGTTGACAAAGGTAATAATGTTGGTGTAATAGACTTAGACTTCTGCCTTCTGCCTTTTGCCTCCTGCCTTTTGGGTGGGGTGATCAGCTGCCTGGCCTGACCCCAGGCCTTGTGGATCGAAAGCAACTTCCTTGTGGCCCCACCACTAGCGGGGGACAGAGAGACACCTTGGGATTCCGCTTATCTCCGGCGAGTGAAGGCGAGTGGGTGATGGCCAGTGTCGTTTATCAGGCCCCAGGTGAAAAAAGCAAGAGCCAGGTGCCTTGAAACAAACCAGCCGCGCTGGTGCCCCTCCGCTGGCTGAATTCTCCCGAGGGGGAGGAATTCCTATACTCAGCCAGCTCCCATCCAGCCCTTCCACGCTGTCGCTGCAGCCTGTCTCTTCACATCTGCCCTTCGTGAGAGTCGGATGCTCCTGCCGTTTGAAATGTCTTTGTTTCGTCCAAAGGCCCAAGTTGCCGCTCCTAAAATAGCCCCCGATCTCCTGCCTGATGTAAATGGGGGGGGGAGGGAATAAAGGGAAGTGCCACGTTCGATCGCGTCTCTGCTCCATCGACTCCAGCAGCCGGCTTCCTACCAAGCCCCACCATCGCCGTGCTTAGCACGGTCGCCTGCCTCCTGCCAGAACAGCTCAGTCCAGGAGTCCGTCTAGTTGGGCATCCCACCATCTGTCGTAGCAGAACCAGACGACTGGGCCGGCCAGCCAGCCGGCGATCCCTGCCGCCCTGGATCAGGGGCATGAGGCCCAGCTGATTGGTGTCCAGCCATCCCAGGTCAAACTTTGCTCCATCTGGTCCTGTGCCCGCTGCCCCCTCTGGAAAAAAAATTCAGAGCTTCCCCCTCCGAGTCACCCAGCCGGCCCCCGTTCAACTGGCACGATCCCAACCCGAGGGATGGAGGCTACGCGGCTCGGGGCTTGAGGAAGTGGTTGTGCGGCAGGTAGAGAACCGAACTAGGTCTCAGGGTCTGCTGGGCAACCTGGGGCAAATCCCCTCCCGCTTCGGGACCTCACTTTCCACTCTGCTGCCCTATGGCGACCGGGGGCTCTTGTGAGCAGGAGTTGGGAGTCCTGCATCTAGCCGGCCCCCAGCAAGACAGGGCGCTGACGGTCCCGGTTTGGCTCCCGTGCGGCTGGGCGAGTTGGGCGAGGCACGTCCTGTTGCGTCCGGCGCTGTATAAATCTGAGGCCGAGCGGGCTGGGGAGAGGTGTCCCCGGCTTCCTTCGTGCTGTTTGTTTGCAGCTCTTTGCGGGTTATTTCAGGGACGATTTCGAAGCTTTTTCGCTCCCGGGCTTTTAATTGAATCATGCTCAGCAACAAATCACTCGCCGCTCCGGCTCTGAACTCCGGCTGCCGTGCCCATGACAAGCCTGGTGATGCGGGCGGGGGGGCCGGGACGCCGTAGCTGGGAGGGGAGACGTTCAAGTCACTGCCTTGTGGAAGATGCTTTGTCGCTGGTTTCCGAGCGGCGTGGAGGCATGCGTGGTGCACCCCCGAGGGCTTGTTTTTCGAACCCGTTGAGGATGGCACCGGACGAGGCAGCGGGCTAGAATGGTTAGAGCGGGGGATGGAGCCAGGACTCCTGGTTTCAGCTCTGACACAGCCCTGCTGGGTAACCTTGGGCACATCACTGCCCCTCTCTGTGCCTCAGTTTCCCCTCCCACCTTTCCTTTATCGACTTAGCTTCTAAGCTCTTCGCCCTAGGGCCTGGTTCTCATGAGGGGGCCGTGCAGCGCCTGGCACAACGGGGCCCTGATTTCTTTGGGGGCTGCCGGGCATTACCACAAGACAAATGATGAATGTGGGTATCGTTTGTATTACAGAGACCCCAGAGGCTAAGAAGGGGAAGAGGTGGGGGGAATGGCACAGCCAGGAGAGGAGAGATGGCTAAGGGAAGAGAAACTGGGGCAGCAGGGAGAGAAGAATAAATGTTTTACCAGAAACCTCCATAGACTGAGGAACAGGAGAGAGGAGTTGGGACCAAGCCCGGTCTGACCCCTCCCTGCCCCCCCAGCCACTTCACTCCCATGTTTGGGGCGGGCACGTGGGGGACTATAGGGGTTAGGATCCCCCCTCTGTGCTGCCTGGATTGCCCCCCCCCCCGCGGCGTCACTTAGAGCAGCCTCCGGGCTGCTCTAACTCACTGTGTGCGCCCCACGGCGCCTACAGAGCTGAGAATAGCCACAGCGCAGTGTGCTCCAGCCACCCCCCGAGCTGGGGGCCCAGGTCCACACCACCAGGGAGACTAGCACCCTCTTCCTTGCTCCAGAGATTAAAGAGGAAACAGAGACCAGCTCCCCTCCTGCCCCCCCCCCTTTCCTGGGCAGTGCAACAAGGGGTCCCCTCCTGGCTCAATCCAGCAGCAGTTCCTCCTTCTCAGAGCGGGACCCTGCCCCCCGCCCCCCCCCCCCATCTCTCTTTATCCTTCCCCCTCCTGCTCCAATCCCTCTTTCCCCATCCAAAGTGCAAATCTCTCTCCCTTTCCGCTCTGCCGAGCACGGCCAGGAGAAGCCAAATCCTCTTTTCTCTCCCGGAGAATAAAACCACCGGGGGGGGGGGGGGGATTTCTCTCCCCCTCTGTATTTTGTTTTATTATTTTATTTTAATATAAATAGAAGCGAAAAACTCAGGAGGGGTGGGGCGGGGAGAAGGCTTATATTTAAAAGCCTCAAGAAGGGGAAGAGGTGGGGGGGGGGGTTGGAGGGATAAAATATATAGGGGAAAAAATGTCTAGCGCGCAGAGATTTAGTTCCATCTGAAAGCTGTCGGCGCGAATAAAAAGCTTTTCTTTGAACCCTGAGTTTAATAGCGAGAGGAGAGAGCGGGAGATTGGAGCGCCAGCCCCAGGGTTTAATCAGCCCTTCTTTGATAAATAGAGGGAGACAGGGCCTGGAGTGTGCATCCCCCCCGCCCCCCCGCCCTTCGCTCGCTTCTTTCCCCGCGCGCCGCGCTCTGGTGTCTCGTTTTCACCTCTCTCCGCTCCTCGCTTTGCTTCTCTCCTCTGCCCGTGGTCGCTCTGTCCTGCTGGTTGTCCCAGGCGTGCAGACAGAGGCGCGCACGGAAATAGAGGCAGGCGTGCAAACAGGTGCAGACACACGAGCACGCACACCAGTAAAGCCGCACGTGCACAGAGAGAAACACACTGACGTGCACAAGCACAAAAGGGCACAAAGGGAGACCCGGACGGAAGCACACAAAGAGCCCCCCCGCCCACACACACACACACAGACAAATATGCGTGTACACATGTAGATACACACGCAAATAGCCACACACACATGCACACAGAGACACATGCACTATTCCACGGAAGCACGCAAATAGAGATGCAGACACACAACCAGAAGCACACCAGGAGACACAAATAGAGTCTCGTACACACAAACAAACATACAGGACCAACACAAGCAGGCGCCCGTGCGTGCACGCACACACCAGAAAGGTGTCCGTAAATAGACACACACGGCTGCAAATACACACTCAAAGAGACACACCGATGCACAAACGCACGCGTGCAAACAACAGCAGGTTGCAGGGCAGACTGCCCTGCCACACCCAGGAAGGGTGGGAGGATGCGGATTAGAAGAGGGGTGGAAAAGTGCAGCCCGGAAGGTGTGAATAATTCACCTCCCGTTGAAGTTGCTGCTGACACGCCATGCCGAGGTGAGGCTGAGCGGGGCGTGCTGTTTAAGCAGCAAACCTTTTGGAAGACGGCTGTCTCCTTAGCATACGCGACAAGGCCCAGCGACCAGAAAAGACTTTCAGCTCAAACAGTCGCTCTCTGTCCAGGGATCCCTCTGCCCTTCTGGACTTTCTTATCCCCCAGCAACCGTGCTGAGTTCCCAGCCGCCCCAGACACAGCGGAGGTGAAATAACAACTCGGTGGCAAAGGACTGGTGCCCTGGTGCAGAGTATTCTCAAATCCCTGCCGGGGGAAGGAAGCCAGGCACGTGCCGTAGGCCTGGACCTGTGCAATGGAAGCAGCTGTACTACCAAGGGGGCCAGGTCAGCCTCACCAAGAACAAAAGCCATTGTGCGTCGGAGACCCGTCGGCTGGAGGGTCGGATCTGGTGTAGGGATGCTGGACTAGATGGCCTCGGGCCCTGGGACTGGTCCGGGAGGTGATGGGATGCTGGACTAGATGGATGGGATGCTGTTTAACTGCAAGGTGGACGGGTCCAGCGAGGCGGGGCAGGGCGCTGATGTGCTGTGACAGGAAAGGGGAGACGGGCTTAGATGAGCCCGTGCTCTGATTCCATGCGGGCGGAGGCTGGGATATTCGACTCGAGGGACTCCTGGGCTCATACCGCCTGGCAGGAATCGGACAGACCAATAGGCTGGTCTGGGGTGGCAGGATGCCAGCCCCTCGATCTGACCCCGGCTTGCACCACTTGAGAGCTGCCCGACCCCACCTGCCTCTGTGGCTCCAGGCCATGCAGTTGCTGGGTTTTCCTGGGGCTGTGCCGGGCGGGCATCGCTCTAAACTCATAGTCATAGAAGGGACCATTCAATCCTCCAGTCTGGCCCCTGGTAGATCCCAGGTCCCCATCCTCACCGCTTAGCCCTGCACCGACCCCATCCAGGATCCTCCCCAGGGCTTGGCTCAGTTGAGCTCTGAACGTCTCCAATGACGAGTCTGCGGCGGCTGGAGCACGATCACCCGACCATAGCGTCCTCGAGGGACGTCACGGGGGCTTTGTCTGGTAGCCTCCCAGGGCCCCAGTCTGACAAGGGCCCCAGAGCTGAGGGGCAGAATCTGCATATCATTTGCATATGCAGATCAGGTGGCGTGATCAAACAGCAGCAAAGCCGGTTTGGACCCGGGCGGGTGAAATGTGTGGTGGGAGCAGAGTCCGGTTTTTGAATTCATGGTCTTCCTTGTGCAGCACCTGCTGTCCGAGGACCGTCCCAGGAGTCACGCAGAGCCTGTCAGCCTATGCTGCAGAAAGCTCCGGGACCTGGTGTTTGCCACGTCGTCAAAGGGAGGCGGCAGTCAGAAACCTGGCATCCGTGTCCCCAGCCAGGGCTGGTTTAATCTACAGTCTCAGCCACTCGGGCGCTCAGACGCCGCAGCTCAGCGTGACTAGACAGAGACGCTCAGCTGGGTGGCACCGGAAAATTCACCTGTGTCATTTCTGCCCCTCCTTCTGCGCAGCGTTGAGTGGTCTGAGCCTGTCGCTGGTAGCCAGGACTCCTGGGTTCTAGTCCCAGCTCTGGAGGGCAGCGTGAGCTAATGGTTAGCGCAGGACATTGGCAGTCAGGGCTCCTGGGTTCCATTCCTAGTTTTGTCACTGCTTTTCTCTGCAGCCTTGGGCGAGTCGTTTCCCTTCGCTGGGCCTTGATTTCCCCATCTCTTGTGGGAGCTCCTCCCGCCCCAGGAGGATGAAATATTAACGCTGCCTGGGACATTTTTGCACCCTCTCCTTGTGTTGTTGTGCAGCTCCCGGCTGGCCCCGGAGGATCCCCCCCTGCTCGGTTTGTTGCAGTTAGACCCCGGTGGGATTCCTGGCTGTGTCAGCCTGGCCCACGATTTGTGATGTTCCACTGGGTGACCAGCCAATTCGGGTCGTTGCTGACTCAGCTCTGATTTGAAGCTGGGCTGCGCGATCTCAAACCAAACCCCTCCCTCCCCCACCGCCGAGGCTTCAGTCTAACCAACATCCTCCTCGTTCTGGCTGGATCCGGCCGCGCATGGCGGGGAAATGGATAGTAATAATTAGTTCTCTTTATTACAGTCATCCCTAGAGGCCCTGAAAGCCCGTCACGCTAGGTGCTGTACGAACACGTAGGCAGAGACGCTCCCAGGCACGGAAAGCTCCGAATCCAAAGATAGGAGGCAGGCGAAACAAGTCAGAGGAGCAGAGCCGACCCCAGGACGACGACTTCCCCGGTTTCCAAATCTGTTGTGGCTCCACGTGGGCAGGAAACCAAACCCCCCTTGGGACGTTTTCCCAGCATCAGAGCTGCGTCCCCCGCTCGGCGCGCTGGCGGCCAGGGGACGAGCCTGGCGTGTGGATGAGGCGGGCGCCAGGCGCTGCCCGGCCTGGACTGGGGTGATGGAGGCTGACGATTCTGCTCTGGACCAGGCAGCATGGGGCCTCGAGGTCACGTCCCCAGCCACCCCTTGCACAGCCTGTGTCTCTAAACCCTCCCTGATTCAAGGAAACTTCCTGAACCTGAGACCCTTCCAGCCCGGCTCTGCAGCTGAACCTGCGAGCTGGGGGGGGGTGGCTACAAAGCCAGCTGCGGCAGGCTGCCTCTCACTAATATACGAGGGAAGTCCCTCGTTTCTGGCCTGCAGCACGCTTGTTGGCCCAGTAAAAAGATCTCTCCTGATCTACCTCAGCCATTACTTTTCCTCTAGGATCAATCTAGCTGCAGGGGCTTCTGTTATTCCAGCCTGCCTGGCTGAGAGACCTTCATAAAGAACTACAATCTCCATGCCCTTTGCGGCTGGAGGCGTCCCAGCGCGTGCTATGACGAGCACCGAAATGCAGCCACCTCTGGGGGGCCACGCAGCCGCTCGGAGGAGGGGCGCTGAAGGATGGGGGCGGGGTGCATCTTTGGGGCAGGGGGCGTCTTTGTTTGCACGGCCCGTCGCACCGTGGGGCTGCTAGACGCTCCTGCAGGGCAGACGATCACTGACAGTAGCTGCCCCGTCTGACTCTGACGGAGCGACCGAGGTCAGGGGCAGGGCGTGATCCGGAGCAGCACGTCACCGCTACGCTAGGAAGGAGCAAACTGGAATGCAGCCCGGCTGGAGCTAACACTGTGTCTTGCAGAGAGCCCCCTGGCAGCTTTCATCACCCCACGCTGCAGGGCAGGTGCTGGCCCGCTCCTCGGGCATTGACTCAGCCCTTATTCAGAGGGGCAGAGCCATAGCCCTGTCTGCAACGCCCGCCGGTGAGGCCACCTAGCCGGCCCCGAGCCTCTCCGCCTCCTGAGATCTGGGGGAGCCCAGCCCTGCGGGCGGACGTGCTGGGACCTCCCCTGCTTGGCTAGGCACAGAGAAGGTCCCTCTGTCCTGCCTCTCCCGTGCTGCGTGGCCCTACACGGTGCGAGGCGGCAGCATGCTGAGACGGGGCAAGAAGAAGCCGAAGGGACCGGATCCGCGGCGTCGCTTCTGCCGCGTCCCCAGCTGCCGTACGTGGGCAATGCGCCGAAGAAACCAGCGGGGCCGCCGTCCCACGTCCCAGCCGCTGCGGCCCCGGCCTGGCGGGGCGCCGTGACGAGGAGAGGAGAAGCGGGACGGAAACCCCCCTGCCAGAGGTTTGCTGCCTGCTCGTTAGCCAGGATTGCCTTTGTGCCTTCGTCACGGTCGTCTGCCGCCACTGTCACCCGCGTGCTGGGTGGGGAAGGCCACGCGACCTCTCCTGCCCAGCGCTTGCCCCGCTGCCTGCCTCCAGCCCGCTGGCATTTCCCCAAGGGGCCACGGCCAGCGGAGCCGGCGCGAAAGAGACCATCGCCTGCCTTCCTCGGCTGGTAGCTGGCGTGGGGGATTTGCCGGGCCGGCCAGAGCGACGGTGCCTCTAGCCCGGTCTCCGGCCGCTGCCCGGAGGGACGTGCGTAGCCAGGCTTTGGGCCAGGCCGGGGGGCTGCTCTGAAGGGCAGAAGGGGAGCAGAGGGGTCTTGGGGCTGCGCCATCTCCCCCTGCTCCGCCCCGTGCTTCCTCGCTCTCTGATCCCACGCGCTTCTCCTCCCACCTGCCTCGCTCCCCCTTTTCCTCGCTCTGATCTCTCTCGGCACCTTCCTCTTTGATCTCTCTCCTACTCACCCCCGCCTCCGTCTCTGTCCCTGGCCTCCCCTCCCCTCCTTCCTTCCTCCTTTCCATAATCTTCCTTTCTCTCCCTCCGTCTCTCATCCTTTCCTCTGCTTCTCCTCCCCCCTTCTCCCTCTCCGTTCCAGGGGCTTGCAGAGCGGCAGGGAGAAGATCAAAGCACCCCCTGCGCGCGCCGTGAAATCCCATTGAGTCGAGGCCCCAGATCTCCCTCCAGCCTTTCGAGGGAGGGCAGAGCGGCTGGGGCCCAGCTACCCCCTTCTCATGCGGCATTAAAGAGCCATGGGGAGCGGCGAGGGCTTGAGGCATCACCCCGCTGCTCCAGGGATGCGGGAGGGAGCCCCTCTAATCTCCCTGGTCTCACCTCCATCCTGCTTACCCTAGTGCTGTCTTGTGCCGGCACCTGTTCCAGCCGCCCCGGCCCCAGCCAGCCTGGCTGGGCGGCCGTTAGCGCGCTACCTGCCAGACAGTACAGCCGTGCCCAGCGGCTGGATGGGAGACCTCTGCAGTCTGGTGAGACGGCTTGGAGGGGGCTGTTTCTCTGCCCATCCCGATGACGATCCCTAGCTCTCATTGTCCGCAGAGCTCCAAGCGCTTTACGAGAGAGGCCAGTAATATTTTACAGATGGGGAAACTGAGGCACTGAAAGGGGAAGCGATGTCCTGAGGCCGGAGCCGGGACTGGCACCCAGGTCTGCTGAGTGTTACTCCAGGGCTCCAGCCACTAGGAGTAGTAGGCTGTTATCCTCTATGTACCCCGGCCACTAGAAGGAGACATTGGCACACAGGGCTCACCTTTATTAGCAAGTCAGGAAGGGTCATGGGAACTAGCAGGACTTAGCAATCAGTGTAGCACGAGCACGTCTACACGGGCCAGCCCCACCTCCCCGTGCAGTGTAGACACCCTTAGTCCCAGAAGAGTTGAACCACAACCATCCAACAACATGAAATGCCACCACCTCTGTCTGCACCAAGGCTCCAGTTTTCAAAGCTGCCCAAAGGATTTAGCTACCTGTTTCCCTGTGAAATTAACAGGAATCAGGCACCCTAATCCCCTAGCCTGCTTTGAAAACCCCGCTGCGCCAGCTTCACCGTGCATTAATCGCACAAGACCCCTCAAGGTCACCTTCCGCCACAATCTGAGTGTGTGGCCGAGACCAGCCTTCCATGAGTCCTTTCCGTGCCCCCAGCCCAGGGCTCTGCACACTCAGCGCCGCACGGGGAAGAATCACTGCACGTTTTATTTTTAATTCACCAAAAACACCCACAAATCCTGGAGTAAATCAGCTGCTGGGAAAAGCTGCCAGTGTGGCCCAGTGGGCAGGGCTCTGGGCAAAAGTAGATTCTGGTCCTGCCTGTCACCGAGCCGGTGGGTGATCTTATGTCACTTCCCTTCCCACCAATCCTCTGGCTATAGGATAAGCTCTTTGGGGAGGGTGGGGGAGATTCCCTGGCTATCTTAGGTACTTCTCTGGACCCCATTCCCATAGTGTCTGAGCACCTCCCGATCGTCAGCGCATTTATTAGGAACTCGACTGAGACCTGCCAAACTCATTTCACCCAGACAATTGAGTCGCCAGCAGGGGGGTGAAGTGGGCTCAGTGCAGGAGTTCGCGGCATTAAATTCTCCGTCTTGCGCTATACAGCAGGTCAGACGAGATGATCACAATGGTCTCTTCTGGCCTGGAAATCTACAAATGAAAGGCTTTTGGTGACTGCTGACTTAAACTGAGGTTTTAACTGGCAACCTAGGGCTGGAGTTCTCCGTCTCTTGGCGCTTATTCCATTGCTACTGGTTGCCATGAAGTGGCAAGATGGGGGGTGGGTCATTCTGACCTTTAGGAACCGGTCTAGTCTCAGTCCCACTGTTAGACAGCGGAACTCCCTGCCACTGGCAGTGGCAAAGGCCAAGAATGTAACCAGGTGCAGAGAGGCGATTGGACATTGGTACGGAGGGCGAGAATATCCAGTTATAACAGTGAACCCTGACAGACATTTTGGCAGGGATGGAGGACCTCGGGTTTGACCGGTCCCTGGCAATTGGGGATTAGAATGAGACCTAGCACGGAGGGGGCAGATTATCCCGTGTCTGCTACTGCGGATACCACTGTAGCAGCCGGTATCTGCCGGTGTCGCAGACAGGATCCTGGGCTGGATGGGCCTCCGGGCTGATCCAGTCTGCCTGTTCCGTCAGTGATTAGCAGCAAAAATCCTGGCTCTGGGCACGTCTTCCTTGCTCGGCGGGTGGAGATGGATGCCAGGGAGAATGACTGGCTCATCCATCAGGGAGAACGACTGGCTGGGGGGAATTCAGGCCGCAGCAGCTATTTTTACTTTTATGGCGCGATTTGGGCTGTGTGTGGGAATGGTCCCTGGGTGTGACACGGGGGTGCCCAGCTCGCGCTGGACCACGGTGAGGGAAACACAGCGTCCAGCGTCATTGCAGGGAAGTGCTTGTCTCTGTCTCACAGACGCACTGCCCAGCGGAACGGGGCGGGCAGGATTGCTGCGTCGGGGAGAGTCGAGATGAGCTGCGTGCACCACGTGGGCTGGGGTGCAGCAGAGATGGGGGGTGGTTGGGATGCAGGGTGTGACTGGGGGCAGCGGCAGAGATGGGGGGTGGTTGGGATGCAGGGTGCGACTGGGGGCAGCGGCAGAGATGGGGGGTGGTTGGGATGCAGGGTGTGACTGGGGGCAGCGGCAGAGATGGGGGGTGGTTGGGATGCAGGGTGTGACTGGGGCAGCGGCAGAGATGGGGGGTGGTTGGGATGCAGGGTGCGACTGGGGGCAGCGGCAGAGATGGGGGGTGGTTGGGATGCAGGGTGTGACTGGGGGCAGCGGCAGAGATGGGGGGTGGTTGGGATGCAGGGTGTGACTGGGGGCAGCGGCAGAGATGGAGAGGAGCCCTTGACTGGATTGTGGTGCGCTGGTAAAGCTCTTCGGGGGGGATTCGAGGTCCGTAATGGCCGAGGGCGTTGGTGTCGGGGCCGATCCGTCGGCAGAGCGGTGCAGGGTCTAAGGATGCGCCCACGCCGCCCTCGCGATGCACGGCCACTGCAGTAATTGCACCGCTTGGCGTGTCCACGCTTCACTCCCCGTGTCGGCGGGGCACAGCCTCACAGGCGCGCTGGCATCAACGCCAGGCTTCGGGGGGCGGCGTCGGAAAGGCAGCAAGAGGCGCCGGCAGCGCTGCACCTCTCGCGGAGGGGGCAAGTTACGCTGGCCGGCAGGAGCTGGGTTGAGCGTAGGCCCTTACAGAGCTAGACCGACGTGAGCGGCCTGGCGGCCACCTGACAAGCATGGCCTGGGGCTAGGAGCTGTAGCGGTTCCGGGACTCTTCTGAGTGTGGGGACAGCCGGGGCTGGGAGAGCAGGGGGGCTGCGGGCCGCGTTTGAGAGGCTCTGGCCGACCTGTGTGTCTCTGGGACGGGCGACCAGGACTTGTCTAGCAGAGGATGCTAGACAGGACTGGGCTGTCTCATTTCCCACCCGCTGGCAGGGCTGTACCGATCTAATGAAACGCGCTGCTCGAGCCCTTCCCAGCCACCTGCCCTGGAGCCAGTTCTGTCTTCCCGAGCGTCTCCCTGCCCTGCTGATGCACGGGCAGCTACGCGGCAGCACCATTCCCCTGTCTCAGCCCCACGCGCTCCCTTGCCGGCCCCCCGGTGCCTGCGCAGGGTCTGTGTTGGGGGGGGGCCCCCGGCGCAGCGAGGCCACGGCTCTGATGGAGGAGAGGTGGCTCAAGCCACTCGGACGTGTTGATTGACTGATCTTCACCTTCATCTTGTCTGCCTGGCTCCGCCCTTTGGCTCCTGTTTTATCCCCCCATTGTCAGCTCTCTGGGCAGGACCCGTTGCCGCCTTCTGTGTTTGTACAGCACCTAGCGCCGTAAGGTCCTGGCCCATGACTGGGGCTCCTGGGCCCTACAATAATAACAACTAATCTCTGAGCGTGGAACCCAGCCAAGCTACCTGGACTCCGCGGGGGGAAAGACTCGCTTGTAAAGTCAAGGTGTTGTGTGTTCGTACAGCACCAAGCGCCAGGGGGGTCCTGCTGCAGGCCTGGGGTCTGCTCGGCCCTAGGGTAATACAAATAATAACAACGAATAATTGTAGAGAAGCAGCAAAGAAACCGCAGCCCCTCCCCGCTTTATCCGTGCCCCCGCCCCCGGCTTGCATGGGACCCGCTTCCCAGCGCAGCCTTTTCAGAGCGGCAGGAGCCTCTTCCTCCAGTCCTGCTGTCCAGGGCCGGCCTGATTCGCTTCAGCCTGCCAGTTCCCCCCAGCCCGGCCCTGCCTGGAGGCCAGGAAGCATTTTGCAGCCCCTGCCACGCAGCAGAGAGACCCCCCCTCACACACACACCCCCCACCCGAAGCCTCCCCACTCTGCTCTCGGTGCCCTGGGGCTCACTGTGAATTCACGGCCACACCCTCACACACACACAGCGTAACACAACCTGCATACACACCCTCGCGCACACACAGCATAACACAACCTGCATACACACCCTCACACACACACAGAGACTCCACAACATGCACCCCCCACTGTACAAAGCCTAATACACTCATGCGCACACACACACCGTACATAGTATAACACACAACCTAGATGCACACACACACAGGCTCTACACAACATAACACACACACTCACATAACACACACACTAGGTACACACTCATACACAGGATGCCCACAACATACACACATACACTCTACACAGCATAACACATACCTAGATACACACGGGCTATACACAACATAACACACCCACGTAGACACACACTGTACCTAGGATAACACAAAACTAGATACACACACACACACTGGCACCCTCATAGGCATCACACAGCACAACACAGACCCTGGCAATCCACATGGTAGACACACAGTCGCACAGACTGTATACAAAACACACACTGCCACGTACTGCACACCCCCTCACACGCTCATCATGCCCGTGGCAGAACCCACAACTTCAGCACGCATTCACATGGCGCCTTTTACACAAAACTCCCACTGACCCACACTGGACACCGCGCATATGGTGGCACAACGACGATACACAATATCACCGCGTCGCTCACACATAACGTAACACAATACCCACTCCGGACACAACTCCCCGGGGGCTATACACACACGCCCGGGACCAGGTTTCCACAGTGCTCTGCACGCACAGGGCGCCCCACATGCCCCGCGCTCTGCAGGGTCTACCCACCTCCTAGCCCAGGGCTGACCTCAGGGCTCCCTTGGGGGCGCCGTGCTGCAGGGAGCAGCGTGGGGGGCTCTGCAGGGGGCGCTCTCCCCGCTGACTCCCCAGTTTCATCCCACCCAACATTATGGGGTCCTGGCGGTTAGCAGGATTCAGGGTTTATGCAGATAATACGATGAGCAACTTTCCATAGGCCACTAGCTACCGGCTATTAGGAAAGAATTCGCCTGTTCTGGGCAGTTGTTTGTCATTATCCCTATTCTACAGATGGGGAAACTGAGGCACAGAGACACTCGTCCCGGGGTGCTAACGCTCATCCTCTCTCCCTTCACAGTTGTCCAGACCCGGTTCAGCGAGGAGCCGGAGGATCAGACCGTGGTGGCCGGGCAGAGGCTCGTGCTCTCCTGCGTGGTACTGAACTACTCCGGGATCGTGCAATGGACCAAAGACGGCCTGGCGCTGGGCATGGGGCAGGGTCTGAAAGGTACCGATGCTCCGGCCGGGGCAGGGAGCAGCAGGCGCTAGAGACTGATCTATCGTTTCCCTGGCCATTCCTTTTCGCCCCACGCCGCTGGAGCGTAGCCCACGCATTGGCGACGGGGCCAGAGTCACCCGCTGCCCGTCTCCCGCCAGGCTGGAATGGGGGATCCTGGGTGGGCCGGGCTGCTGGCTCCCCGTGTGTTAATGTCACTGGAGTAAATGGGCCCGGAGTGTCTGTGACTATGCAGCGGGCCTACGTCTCCTCCCTCCCTCGCTCGCCTGTTCCTCCTGCCCCGTCTTTTCGTTGCATTCCCTCCTTCGCTCTCGTCTGCCCCAGTCCCGCACCTTCTGGGGGGAGCAGAGTGCCATTAGCTGGGACACCAGTGCCGCCTGCGGAAGGAGATGGAGAGAGGGGAAGAGGCTGGAAAGCGGGATGGAATGAATCCCGGGTGTAGCTCCATCGGTTTCCATAGAGTAACACCAGGGATTAACTGGGCCTACGCTGTGAATCCTCTTCCATGTCCCATGGTTTTTATTAGCCATGGAGGAGCCGCCTCTTTTTAATCACAGGACAAACTTGTCCTGTGGAACTGACCGCCACAAGATGTTATGGGGTCCTGGAGGTTAGCAGGATGCAGGGTTTATGCAGATAATAAGACAAGCAGCTTTCCATAGGCCACTAGCTACCTGCTATTAGGAAAGAATTCCCCTGTTCTGAGCGAGTTCTTCCAGAATTGGTAACAGCTCATCAGCGGATCTCAAAGCGCTTTACAAAGGAGCTCAGTGTCATGATCCCTGTTGTACTGATGGGGAAACTGAGGCACAGAGAAGGGACGGGACTTGCCCAAGGACACCCAGCAGGCCAGTGGCAGAACTGGGAGCAGAAGCCAGATCTCCTGAGTCCCCATCTAGTCCTCTAGCCACTCAGCCACACTGCTCCCGCTAGGCGGGGTTCTTACACCTTCCGCTCAAGCAGCAGTTGGAGACAAGATACCGGGTTAGATGGGCCCCTGCCCTGACCCAGCCTTTCTTACACGCCTGGGTCTTCATTTCAGATCCCACAGCACCTTTCATGTGAATTCTTGTCCTGGGCTTATTCCAAGTCTGGCAATGATGTTCAGCTCCTGCTGTGATTTCAGTTTCCCCCTTGCTGTCTTATACCGTTGTGCAGCGTTGCTGTTAAGCAACTGCCATGCCCCACCCTAGAGGTGGTTGCATTTCAGTGCTTGGTGGATGATTCCCATGTAGCACAGCTGGCTGGCTGTTAAACAGCTGCCATGCTCCACCCCAGAGGTGGTTGCATTTCGGTGCTGGGTGAGCAATCCCTGTGCAGTGTTGCTGAGTGGCTTGTTAAGCCGCTGCCACGCTCCACCCCAGAGGCGGCTGCAGTGATTCAGGACGTCGCTTGTACGTCGTAGTTCACAGCCGGAAAGGGATTTGGGATCTCAGGGGATCATCCCTCAGCCCTTTTCTAGAGCCTCCTACCGGTGCCAAGTCCCTTCGGTCTCCACATACCGGGTGTCGACTGCGCCAGGGGTGCCCCTCTGGTGTCCCAGTGCCTCACCCTCTCTCCTGTCTCTTTCCGCAGCCTGGCCGCGCTACCGGATCATCGGCACGGCGGACTCCGGCCAGTACAACCTGGAGATCACGGGCGCCGAGCTCTCGGATGACGCCTTGTACGAGTGCCAGGCCACGGAAGCAGCGCTGCGCTCCCGACGGGCCAAGCTCACCGTCCTGAGTAAGGGGCCTACTGCTCCCCCGGCGGCTTCCCCGCGCGGCTCCCCCAGCCCCCCTTCCCCTCTCCCCGCGGCAGGGCTTTGGACTAGGCTCTCCGGTTCTTGTCGGGTTGCACAGTGGCTCGCCGGGGTGGGATCGGAGTTGGTTCTGCGGCAGGAGGGTGACTCGGTGCAGGGCACCCTCCTCCTCGAGCCCGTGGTTCCCCCTAGTGCCATGCTGGGACCCTGACCCAGAGAGGAGGGCGCCTCCGAATCCTGCTCCGGCTCATTTTCCACTCGGGACACCCACGCAACAGACCCAACTCCTGGCTGCTTCCCCCAGAGGAGACCTGGGCCAGACGGGGAGGAGAGGATCCCGTTTTCTGTCCTGCCGAGGCTCCTGCCCGGTGACCCTGATCTCCCTGCTGCCCTCCAGCTTCCAAAACCAGCTCGCTGGAAAAGGAAATGCCGAGCGCTGGGTGGCGGGGGCGCCGCTCGGCAGGCAGTCGGGAATGCTGCTCCTGCAGCCGCCTCCCGCGCCCGCCTCCCCCCGGCTCTTGCGGCGCCCTGGATGTGCTGCTCTCTTTAATGCCTTCATCTATATGCACGCCGCGGCTGAGTTACGGCAGCTGCGGGTGCCGTAACTTTGATTTCCCCGACTTTTGTGCCTTGTAAAAAAGCCGCAACCGAAATGTTGCATGAATGGAGTTTGGGGCTGGGTTGGGTTTTTTTCCCTCTCCTTCTCTTGCATTGAAATTCTTATTCTGAAGAAGGGAGATCAGATGAGAGAGGGAGATGCCGCTGGCTTGCCGAACGTGCAGCTGCGATGGCAGATTGCGTCCCACTCGCTCGCGTCCCGGGGCGGGTGTCCCACCGCCCGGTGCCTCGGGAGCGACGGGTGCGGGGTTAAGAGAGGGGGACAGGTCTGCAGGACTCGGAGCTGCCCGCTGCGCCACACACGCTCCTTCCCGGCTCCGTGCGCGGGGGGCAGCGGGATGAGCCACGGCTCCCTTCCCGCCTCAGTTAATCCAGGCGAGGGGGTGAGGCTGAGCCGTTCAGGCTGGGAGCCAGAGGGAACCACAGGGGTCCCGTAGCCTCCCTCGGGGCCGGCCCAGTCCCATCTCTCCTCGGCTGCTGGGACAATTCACTGGTGGTGTGTCAGGCTAGCTGCAGGCTCTCGGCCCCCTCTGCCCCCCCGAGCCAAGCTCCAAGAGGGGCTGAGCGGGGACGCTGTGCAAAGGGGCCGAGGGACGTGCTCGGGGACAGCCAGGGCAGGTGGAGACAGGCTGGGAGAATCGGACAGGGGCTGAGATCAGCTGATGCGAGGGGGGGTTAGGAAGAAATCTTCCCTCCCCGGGCCCACCCTGTGGCCCTGCTGCCCAGTCAGCCACACAAGGGGCGGGCTCCGAAGCCCCAGGGGTTGGAAGCCCATGCAGTCCGTGGCACTGGGGGGCCCTGGACCCACTATGGTTCTGGACTGATGGGCAGGGCTAGGTGACGGGATGATTAAATCCGGGGCAGCGCCCTGTCCGGGCCGGCGCCGGGGCCAAAGCCGCCTCTACGCAAGAGCGCAGGAGTCAGAGGAGAGGGCCTCATCGCGGGGTCTAGAGCGAGGCGGCTGGGGTGGGGATGCCCGGGTACCTGGGTGTGTGCGAGGAGCAGAGACGGAGAGCAAGCCCCTTCCTTGCTGGTGAGAGCATCCTTCTCGGCCCAGCTCCTCCTTCCCTCCCCTGCAGGCCAGGCACTCACTCCTCCAGATACCCATTATGCATTTGCATAACTACAGAGAACTCCCTGGGGCACTTTGAAAACAACGGCGGCCTTTCCAACACATCCATCTCCCCGCTCGCTCCCTGCCTGCGTGTCAGAAAAATTCCAGCCTACCTGCGAACGCATTGTCTTCCCAGCCAGTGCCCCGTCCTCCCCACCCCGCCCGCCGCGGATCCCAGAACTTTCATAGCTCACTCCTGGGAGAAGAAAGCCATAAACTGTCACTGCCACGAAGGAAGGGGCATTTGACAGCTCCCCCCCGCCTCCCCGCTTGCTTCACGTTTTAACGACGGAAGGTTGGGAGCAAAGATCTTTTCCTGGCGTCCCAGTTTCCTTCTCTTAAGGTTTTGTTCTTACCGCCAAACAAGCCCTTCTTCTTCTTCTTCTATTTTGATTTTTAAATTAAACCCTAATAAATCAGTAATGGGGCTGTAGGTATCAATCACAAAGCGGATTAATACAAAGAGAGCAGCTTCTCCATCTCATCTTCCCAGTTGACAATCAGCTGTCAAACCACGATGTCGCTTACAAAGCGCCTGGAAGCAGGCCTGTGTCTTTTTTGTGCTGCTAATCAGTTTCCCTTTATTGGAGCATCATCAATTTTTCAGTATTATGGAGCCTGGATTCATTAAGACGTGGGCTGGTTAAAAGAGCCACCCAAAAATCTGTAGAGCACAACTTGGTGGCGCTTTCCTTAAAACTCCTTTCCCCGCAGAAAGATCTGCAGGTCCAAGACAGCGCTCCTAAGCATGTTACATAAAGCCCTCATTATACACAGCTCTCTGCATATTTCATCTAACAGAATAGCGCATGTAACCACTTATTCGATAGCATCCTGTCATCCTGTCTCCATGTCTGGCAGAGACAGCTGAAGATGTGGGTTACAGCTGGGCAGGAATTTTTTGGCAAAACGGGGTATTTTTTTGCAGCCATCGTCAAAACTGAAATGGCTGGCGGGAAAGGTTTGGTTTCAACAAATGTCCCGGCTTGGAAAAAAAAAGGGTTTCGGAATTGTCAACGTTTTTCAGATGAAAAGTTTTGGTTTCTCAGTTCAACGTGACTTTCCAGTTCAAAATGTAACTTAATTTATTCTAAAAAAAAAGAAGCAGCAAAGGGTGGAAGTTGTCACTGATATGAAACGTTTCAGAACAACCAACACGAAGGGTCCGGATTGACCCAAACCAATTTTTTCCCCTCAGATTTTCAGTTCACAAAACATTTCAACTTTTATCCCCATTTGAGCCTGGGGAAAAAATGTTAAATCTCGAAAATTCGTATGGGATGGGCAAACCGTTTCCCACCCAGCTTTATTACCGGGATGTGTCCCGCCCCTGCCCAGACCAGCGCCAGAACTGGAGCTTTCTCTAAGGGGCCGGGTCAATCTCGGCCCGTTTGTAACCTGTGCAGGTTTTCAGGTTCTAATAAAAGGGTGGCCGGAGCTCGGGTCACCGTAGCCGGGGGTGTCAGGAGTGAGTCCCTGGCCCTGCGTCACCTGCCCGGTCAGACAGATGCATTGTGGGAGCGTTCTGAAGCACCTGGGGTTGACAAGTGCCGAAGTCAGCGTGCTGGGCTGGCTGGAGCAGTGGGTGCAGACGCTGGGCTGGATGGAGCAGGGCTCAGCTCAGAGATGGCCTGGATGGTGTAGACTGCACCCGGTGGCACAGCAGGTCGGCCCCCGTTTTCCCCACATCTCTCATGGTGCCCGATGAGCGTCTCCCCCCACTTCGTCCGGTCCTTGACGTCTCCCCCGCTGCCCAGGGGGCTGTGGTGTGTGCGGGGAGGCCGAAGGGGGGAATGGGTCCGCCAGAGCAGGGGGTGTACCGAAGGCCCCGCCGCGTCCCTGGATCTGAGCCAATCCAGCCCTGGCCTGCCTCTCTCTCCTCTGCTCCCAGTTCCCCCGGAAGACCCCGTGATCGACGGCGCCCCCGAGATCCTGCTGCGGGCGGGCACGCCGTACAACCTGACCTGCCGGGCGCGCAGCGCCAAGCCGGCCGCCGTCATCGTCTGGTTCCGGGACGGGCTGCAGCAGGAGGGAGCCAGCACCAGCACGGTACCGATCCTGGCCCGCCCCGCCTTTGAGCACGACCATGGAGAGGGTGGGGAGAGAAGCCAGGCAGATCCCTCCTCCTCCGTTCTGGGAATGCCCGTGGCATGGGGAGGCGGATAGGCGTGGCCGGCTCCATGTGAGAACCCTGCGGGAAGGACACATGAGAGCCGGCCCTCCAGGGTACAGCCGTCCGACCCGCCTGCAGGCCTAGCCTGCACTGCTCAGAATCCGGGGCTCCTTTTCTCCCACATGCATGAAACGAGTTTGGGCAGCCTCAGTCCAGCCCAGGAGAGCCAACAATGACCCCCCATCCCCGTCGATCCTCGTTAGCCGTTGGCCCTCCTTAGCCATGGTTCGCTGGGCTTTCAATGGGCACGTCACGGGCAGGGCGGGCTGTGCCGTGCCGGGCGCATTTGGAAACCGTGAACTGCAGCGTCGGCGCTCGCCAGCACCTCCCCGAACCCCAGAGTGTCCCCAGCAACTGCATCATCAGAGTTCGGGGTGGTTTTTTCCAGTGAGGGAGAACAGTCTAGCGGTTACCGCAGGACTCCTGGGTTCTCTCCCCAGCGTTGGGAGAGGAGTGAGGTCTAGTGGTTAGAGCAGTGATCGCCAATAGACTCCTGGGGTCTATTCCCAGCTCTGGGTGGGAATGGGATCTAGTGGTTAGAGCCGGGAAACGGAAATGAGGAATCCTACTTCTCCCAGGCCTGGGGTGGAGCAGAGTCTGGTGAGAGCAGGGGGCTTGTGGACTCTGTGCCTGGCTCTGACACTGCCATGATGTGGGATTTTGTGTATGTCCCTCGCCATCTCAGTTTCTCCACCGGGGCAGTAGGAAGCGAAAGCACCAAGTGCTCCAATTCCACCAGCCCCGTGGACTGATCTCCTTTTCTTCCTGGGGGCAGGAAGTGTTAGTGGACGGCAAGCGAGAAACCACGGTCAGCCAGCTCCTGATCAACCCCACGGACCTGGACATCGGGCGGGTCTTCGTCTGCCGGAGCACGAACGACGCCATCCCGGCCGGCAAGGAGACCTCCGTCAAGCTGAACGTGCACCGTGAGTCCAGAGCCTGCCCCGCTGCCTGGCACGGGCAGGAGCAATGGGCAACGGGGCCTGATTCCCTACCCCCCCCCCTCAGTCACCCCAGGGCCCCGCGGGTGCAGAGCACTGCCACTTACACCCACGGGTGCAGAGGGCCGGGCGAGGGGCAGGCTGGCAGGACGCTGTGTCTGCACTGGGCAAGGAAACCATCCCAGGGCGCTGCTCACATCCAGTGTTTGGTTCATAGATAGAAGGGTGTGTAGGGGATAGATCGATCGATGGGTGTGTAGATAGATAGATAGATGATGGGGTATAAGGGGATGGATAGATGGGTGTGTGGGGGGAGGGATGGATAGATAGACAGAGGGGGTGTCTGGGGATGGACGGCTGGAGAGGGGCGTGTATCAGGATGGACAGATAATTGCTGTGCCATATTCTAAGGGCTACGTGGGTTGGTGTCGCCCTAATTTCCAAACCCGGGAGCCTCGATCTACCTGTCGGGGCCAGACTGCCCCGTCCCTGCACGCCGGCGGCTGTTCCCGTGGCACGGGGCGGGCAGGGAAGCTGGCGCTGTCACCACCTGGGCTGTGCCCGGCCTCAGGGCGGCAGGAGGCGCTCAGGTCGTCCTAGGTGTGGAATCTGCCCTGGCTCACGTGGGGCAGAGACGCTGCACCTGTGCATGCCTAGCCCAGGGCCAGACGGGCCGTCCCGGCGTGGAAAGGAGCGGGGCCTAGTGGGTGGAGCCTAGGACGGGGGCTCAGGAGATGGAGGGTGGGGGGGGGTGTCTCCAGGACTGCCACTGATCTGCTGGGTGAGCTGGGGCCAGTCCCTCGCGCTGCCTCCCCCCCCCCCGGAGCGGGGCTGGCGCTGACCCGGCCCGAGTTCCCGCGAAGGCTCGCCCAGCTGTCTGTGCAGCCCGCCACTGACACCCAGTGGCTGCTGTGTGGAACCGCAGCTCTCCCAGGACCCCAGACGCTGCTGGGACGGTGGGTTTTTTGCCTCGCCCCCCTGCACGGACGGTTTAGGTGGGACCCGCGACCCCCGCCTGCAGGTTCCTGGGGCCAGCGGGATGGAGGCTAGGACCGTGGGAACCAGCTGGAGGAGCGTGTCCAGGGATTCCCGGACCCAGCCCGGTGTCTGGCTGAGCGAGGGCCTGGCCGTTAGACAGAGATGCCCAGCGCTGTTTTAAAGACTCCCCTGTCCACGGAGAAGCCGCCCTGTCGCTCAGGGACCTGCCCCTGGCGTGAATTGTCCTTGCCGCTAGAAAACCCGCGCCTCGTTTCGGGGTCTGGAGGCGTTGGGAGTGTGAAGAGTGAGGCCCCCATCTGGTCCTATAGGGAGGAGAGCTCTGCGCTGGGGCCTTTTCTGTCCCTGCCTCAGTTTCTTTCCTGTGTGGCATGCCAGCAACAGCTGTCTCTGTCTCTCCCTGGCAGATCCCCCCACGGTCACTCTGTCCATCCAGCCCCAGACAGTGCAGGAAGGCGAGAGGGTCGTGTTCACCTGCGTGGCGACCGCCAACCCTGAGATCAAAGGCTACAGGTGAGGGGCCCGGCTGGGACCGGCTGGGATGCAGTTAACGGGGAAGCCCCGGGCCAGCCCACTCGGGAATCCGGGTTCCCGCTAGCCCCATTGCATTTGGCTTTGGCCCTTGACACGTTCACCCTCTGCCCTCCCCTCAGGTGGATTCGAACCATTCACTGATGGGTTAAACAACTCCACAGACCAGTATCAACCCACTGAGCCTCCACCTTCCTGGGGGGAGGAGCCTCTCGCTGGGTCTGCCCTCCCTTCCCCCCCAGGGGGAGGAGCCTGTGGCTGCGTCTGCCCTCCCTTCCCCCCAGGGGGAGGAGCCTCTCACTGTCTGCCCTCCCCTCCCATCCCCCAGGTGGGCCAAAGGGGGCGTGATCATCGAGGAAGCCAAGGACAGCAAGTACGAGACGCAGGTGGATTATTCCTTCTTCACGGAGCCCGTCTCGTGCGAGGTGCACAACGACGTGGGGAGCACCAACGTCAGCACGCTGGTGGACGTGCACTGTGAGTGTCACGGGGCGCCAGGCGTCCCGGTGCGTGGCCGTGGCCGAGATGAGACGTGGCTGCGCTGCGGTGGCTAGGAAAAGGGGGGGTGCTGCCGGGAGGCTGCCGGACACAGGCAGAGCCTGGGGCTCTTGCTGGCCTAGTGTCGTGTCCCCTGAACGCCAGGCCTGGCCCCGGGCACACAGGCAAACCGGCCAGCTGCGGGACTCGAACGCAGGACCGTTAGCGCCACGGGCACAGCCCGCCCCTGCTGCCTGCTGGGGCACATGCTGGTGCACACCCGGGGACACGCGCACACGAGGACATGCACACACGGGGACACACGCACATGGGGACACACACCCGGGGACACGCACACACAGGGACACACACACCCGGGGACACACACCCGGGGACACATGGACGCATCCCCAGACACACACCATACCCAGGCACCGGGGACGCACGCGTCCAGGGCCCCGCGCCACCGCCGCTCTCCTCTCTTGCAGTCGCCCCGCGGATCGTGGTGGACCCCAAGCCCGTGACCACCGACATGGGCTCGGACGTGACGCTGACCTGCGTGTGGGCCGGCAACCCCCCGCTGACCCTCACCTGGACCAAAAAGGAATCCAACATGGTACGTGCCCTTCCCAGAGCCCCCCCCCCGGGCCACGGCTCAGGGCCTGGTGCGTCCCCGGGGCCACAGGAGGCGGCTCCGCCGACGAAGGGGGGTCTCCGTCCACCGGCACACGCGGCCCCCGCCCACGTGCTGCCCTTTGTCTTCGCCCAGGTCCTGAGCAACAGCAACCAGCTGTACCTGAAGTCGGTGACGCAGGTCGACGCGGGGCAGTACGTCTGCAAAGCCATCGTGCCCAGGATCGGCGTGGGCGAGCGGGAGGTCACCCTCTTCGTCAATGGTGAGTCCCTCTGCCCCGCGGCACTGGGGGGCCAGGCTGCACCCCAGTATTACACCCCTGACTTGATCCCCCAGGCACCGTACCCCAGTATTAATACCCATGGCTCGGTCCCCCTGGCACAGGACCCAGTATTTATACCCACGGCTTGATACCCAGGGCACCGTGCCCCATGCATGGGACTCCTTGTCTCCCAGAACCCCACAGCGGGGCAGCCCGTCTCCTCGCCCCGGCCTGCTGCAGCTCCCCCTCGTCATCCCGTGATGCGGAAACTAACGCGCCTGTGGGGATGCTCTGCAGCCATGTGGTGCCCGCCCTGCCCCGGGCAGTCTCTGGCTGACAGTTCCCGTTTTAAGCTGCTATTTCTCTCCCCTCTACCCCCCACAGGCCCCCCGATCATCTCAAGCGAGGCCGTGCAGTACGCGGTGCGCGGCGACCGTGGGAAAGTGGAGTGTTTCATCGGGAGCACGCCGCCCCCCGACCGCATAGTGAGTGCTCTCCCAGAGCGGCTTTCCCCGCGGGGCGGGAAGGAGGACAACCGGGACCCTCTAGCTAACACACCTCCCCACCCATGCCCTCAGCACCACGGCACTTGTGCTTCTCCACACCCCATGGGCCACCCCGTCTGAGCCAGCGCCAGGCTGCAGGGCTGCAGCGGGAGAGGCGGGCAGCGCGTGGTGGGTAAGTGGGGGGCGGGGGGGCAGAGCCAAGCCTGCATTTGTGACCCCCCCCCAAGCCTCACACTTCCCCCGCCCCCGCAGGTACAAACCCCCTCTCCCCAGGGCAGCTGCGGGGTGGCACCGGGACCCCTCCTGCCCTGCGTGTGGGGAGAGGAGGCGTGAGGCTTGGGGAGGCGCAAACGTAGGCTTGGTCTCCGGGTGCTGGAGGCTCTCGGCACGGCACTGATCTGGAGCCAGAGTCTGTGGATCCGTAAGCCTGAGTCCCCACCCGTTGAGATCCTGGGTCAGGTGGGAGCCATCGGCGGGTTCAGAGACCACTCTATACCCTCCAGCCACTCGAGGGAGACAGAGGGTCGCGCTGGCCGCCGGGACGTGAGAGCTGGCTGGAAAACGGAAGTTTTGTTCCGTGGGAAATTCGGCAATTCTGCCCCTCCCCCCAGATAATTTTTGTCCTGAATTGTAACGAAAAGCTGCAATTTCGAAATCTGGCACAGAACGAAAATTCCACAGCGTTTCCGTTCAAAAGCACTGAGACGTTTTGGTTTTGATCAGGCAAAAATGTTGTGTTCCAGGAATGTCGATGCTTTTCAACGTCCATATCATATTAAAATACTGAACTCGGTATCTGTTACAGACAATAATAGATATAATCCAGTAGAACCCCTGCTTAATGAGCTGGTTGGGGTTTGAGGAATTCATAACGTCGAAAAGTTCATAAAATTGAACATCTTAAAATGTAGGTAAATGCAGAGCACGTCAATGTATTAATTGTGCACTGATCATGTACATAGCAAATGGTAACAAAAGGATTCAGTGTACCTGATTTTTCTTTCTTTGAGAAAACTGCATCTCTCAGGGCCTGCTGAATCTCTGACTTTTCACACCTTGAAACGCTCGAACGTTAGCGGATGGGTTGAAGTCACCTTCAGTAGCCGGCAGATGGTTCTTCATAAGGCTGATGTACCTAAAACTGGGGTTCTACTGTATCGAAACATAATACACGATTAAAATGAACATTTGACCATAAAATAAAACGAAGCGAAGGAGTGAATTCGAAACGAAACGTTTTGACATTATTGAAATGAGACAGTGGAAACGATTTGTCGGACAGGTTGGAATGGGCAGGTCCCCGGGCAATATTTCGATTGTCTCCAAACCGCGTTTCTGTTTGGTCAAAAATTTTGCGTCCCGTTCTAGGTACATGCGGAGAGGGGGGCTGTGATGACTGCACTGGAGAAGGAAGGGGAGGCTGGGAAAAAAGGAGGATTGAATGAGGCCGGAACGGAGGGGTAGTGGGATGCAGACAGAGTCGGACATTTGGAGTTGGTGCATGCATTTCCCTGAATACCTTCCCCCCCATACTGCCAGCAAACAAGCTTTTCCCCTCCCCAGCTGCTTTTATGGTTTAATTGCACTCTGCACATCAAAGCAAGCTGGCTGCATTTCTTCCCCCTCCCCGTCCTGCATCATCTTTAAAGGCCAGTGTGCTGCCCTGGGCTTTGCCTTGGGATGGGGCATTGACGAATTTGTCAGTACTATTGATGACCCAGCCAGATCTCCAGTGGGGGGAAGGGGATATGATGGCTTTAGTGACTCATCATCACAGATCCGAGCTGCTGCTTTGGATTCTAGAGAGAGCCGGGATGCCGTGATTGAGGAAACTAAGGAGCTGCAATTTACACAGAGCAGCCAGGATACGTAGCCATCAGCAGCCTAACGCGACGCCCTGCTCGGTTCTGGCAGGAGCGCTGCCCCTCGTGGTGTCCCCGTTACTTGACTTGCCGTGCGGCTGCAGCGTGGCATGCAGGACAGGCCCTGACCAGCAGCATCTCTTTTCAAAAAACCAACCACCTCCTCCCCGCAGCATGAAAGCCGCTCGATTGAAAACTAAACCCAGCGTCGGGGAAGGCTTAAATGTGGCCTCTTCAGGTGGACGTGGCTGCACCCCGGGCCCAATCTGGTCCTGCTTTTCCTGGGCAATGTCTAATGGCCCGGGTGATGGCTGGTGGTGTTAAATGTTTATTACGCCGTGGCCCCGTGACGAGCAGCGGGGCTGAACGAACCCCCCCGGGGGGGCTGCACTGTGGTGTTCCCTGCTCTGGTTTTTTCCTGGCGCTTTGCAGCATTGACATTGCTCGCACGTCGCTGTTTGTTCTGCCTGCATCGCTTCCGTCACTATCCGTTCTCTGCCTCTTCCACCCGCTCGCATGCCTTTGTCTCCGCTCCTGTCTCACCTGCCTGTCTCCTGTCTGTCTGTCTGTCCCATACACACCCACCTACCTACCCACCCTGCTCCTGACGCAGCCCCGCTGCTCCCTGCTGCATGCGCAGGTCGCAGGTCACGGCTGAGCGGAGGACCCCGCCGGGCCCTGCCGTACGCCCGTTCGGTTTGAGATGGGACGGGACGGGGACTGCTGTTTCCAAGTGGAATCACAAGGGGCTGGTGGGCTGTCGTTACCTAGCTGGGGTTTGGCCCGGATGCCGGGGTTCTCTGGGGCTTGGAGGAGGGGTGATTGGCCAGGCGCTGACCGGGCCTGTCTCCCTTTTCCGCGCCCCACCTGGCCATAGGCCTGGGCCTGGAAGGAGAACATCCTGGAAACCGGCACGCTGGAGCGCTACACGGTGGAGCGAACCAACATGGGCAGCGGCGTCCTCTCCACCCTGACCATCAACAACGTGATGGAGGCCGATTTCCAGACGCGCTACAACTGCACGGCCTGGAACAGCTTTGGGCCGGGAACGGCCATCATCCAGCTGGAGGAGAAAGGTACGGGGCAGGGGGTGGGAGGGGGTGACGCAGGCACGGCAGGGACAGGGCTAGAGGGAGGAAATGTTGCCTGGATTCTACTCCCAGCTCTGGGAAGGGGTGTGGAGTCTAGTGGTTAGAGCCAGAGGCTTGATTGGTGAGTTCCTCGGTTCTCTGCCACCGATGGTGGGCAGCTCCCTCCCCTGCTGTGTGCCTCAGTCTCCCCCTCTGGGGACACTGAGCTTGTGGGGTGTGCAGTGACTCTGTCACAATCACTAAGGGCCACAGGGAGCCCTCCCCTCCCTTGGAACCCAGCCCCGTGGGACCGGAGCCAGGAGGGACAGACATCGCAGCATGGGCACCGCCAGCCCCCTCTGCTGCCGGGCCTCCCCCTCAGACCCCCCAGCCTGGGGGAGGATCCCGCGTCGTCTCGGGGCCGGCGGGGGCGAAGGGGGGAGGATGGACGGGCTGGGGAGGGACAGGCAGGACGTGGGCAGTGGCCCGGTGTGTGTGTGCGCGGCCGGGCTCCCACAGCGAACGCGCCCCCGTCCTCCCCCTTGCAGAGGTCCTGCCCGTGGGCATCATCGCCGGAGCCACCATCGGAGCCAGCATCCTCCTCATCTTCTTCCTCGTCGCCCTGGTCTGCGTCCTCTACAGGCGCCGCAAAGGAAGTGAGTGCGGGGGAAGGTCGGGCGGGCGGCGGGGTGTTTCCCGGGAACCCCCTTCAGCTCAGCCCGGCAGCGGGCAGGGGCGGGGAGGGGACCGGCGGGTACCAGTCACGCAAGGGACAGGCGCCATCAGCGGGCCACGGGAGCGACCCGGCTCCTTTGCGCTGGGTGCAGGCAGGTGCCGGGGGGAGCCCTGCTGCCGGTGGGGGGGTGCTTCCTCTGAGCCCATGGGGTCCCCCGGCTCAGCGGGGGGGACTGGTGGCTGGTGGGGCCGCCCGGGAGGAAGGCCAGGTCCTGCACTCCAGGGCGAAGGGTGGTTCCAGGTTGGAGAGGCCCACGGCGCGGCTGGTAGAGCGCTCCGTCCGTCCGTCCCTCCGCCCATCCGCGTGTCTGCCCCGCCACAGGCCGCAAGGACGTGACCCTGCGCAAGCTGGACATCAAGGTGGAGACGGTGAACCGGGAGCCCCTGACGCTGCACGCGGACCGCGAGGAGGACACGGCCAGCGTCTCCACGGCCACCCGCGTCATGAAGGCCATCTACTCGGTGAGCGGCCCCCGCCACCCCCCGGGGTCTCCCCCCGCACACCCCAGGGCCCCCGGAATGAGCCAGCGGGAGGGCAAAGGTGGGCTGGGGGCCGGGAGCCAGGACTCCTGGGTTCTGTGCATGGCGCTGGGACGGAGAGCGCAGGCTAGTGGTTAGAGTGGGGTGGACGGTGGCTGGGAGCCAGGACTCCTGGGTGTGGGGCCGCCCACAGGAGGCGACAAGGCTGCTACCTGTTCTCTCCGTTAGCTCAGGCCGTAGCTTTAAGCTCCCAAGGTCCCAGGTTCCATCCCTGGTGCTGCCGACCCAGGGTACGCGGCTTGGACTCCTGGGTCCTCCACCGACCTGCACAGGGCGTGATTAGAACAGGGAGCCCGGACTCCTGGGTCCCATTCCCAGCTGGTTATTTCAGCGCCCCCAGGGTGTGGGGAGGAGCCACGGCCGGCTTGGTTCCCTCCCCCGTTGCAGATGGGGTTGGGAGGGGCTGGGGGGGCCAAGCGGCCGGCAGGCTCAGGCAGAGCCCGGCGGGAGGAGCTGACACGACCCATTCCCTTCTCCCTCGGCAGTCGTTCAAGGACGACGTGGACCTGAAGCAGGACCTGCGCTGTGACACCATCGACACGCGGGAGGAGTACGAACTCAAGGTCCGGCGCCGTCCCCCCTCTCCGCTGCGTGTGCAACGGGGTGCGGGGGCGAGCGGGTGTGCATGGGCAGGAGAAGGTGGCCTGGTGTGTACAGGGGAGCGATTGTGCATTGGTGCGCACGGTGCCCGAGTGCACCAGCGAGCGTGCGAAAGGTTGGGTGAGGGTGTGCGCTCGGGGGGGCGTTGTGAGCGTGTGTGCAGGTCGGCGTAGGGTGTGCGGGTGTGCATGCACACGGGATTACACACGTCTCTGCTGGGGGTGGGAGCCAGGACTCCTGGGTTCTTTTCTCAGCTCTGGGTGGGCGTGGGGGTCTAGTGGTTAGAGCAGCGACGGGGACCCAGGACTCCTGGGTTCTTTACCCCCCTCTGCCCCTGGAATATCCCACAGGCCCACAGAGCTTTGCCCTGCCCCACGGGAGCGCCGTGGGTGCGGCCTGAGCCTGACCTCCTCCTTTCCCCCTCCCAGGACCCGACCAACGGCTACTACAACGTCCGGGCCCACGAGGACCGCCCGTCCTCCCGCACCGTGCTCTACCCCGACTACCGCCCGCCCGGCCCCGCCCGCTACGACACCCGCCCTTCCTCCCGCCTCTCCCACGCCAGCGGCTACGCCCAGCTCAGCACCTACAGCCGGGGCCCCGCCTCGGAGTACGGGGCCCCCGAGCCGGCCCCGGGGCCCCCGCCCGGCGCCGGGGCGGGCGAGACGGCCAGCCAGCTCTCCTACGAGAACTACGGTGGCCACGCCGCCTTCCCGCCCAGCGCCGGCTACGCCACCTACCGCCTGGGCTACAGCCAGCCCCCCCCGCCCGGCCTGGACCGCGCCCCCTACGACGCCTACGACCCCATGGGCAAGTACGCCAGCGCCACCCGCTTCTCCTACACCTCCCAGCACTCGGACTACGGGCAGCGCTTCCAGCAGCGGATGCAGACTCACGTCTGAGGGGCCCGGGGAGGGACGGGCCCCACCGGGGACCTGGGCGGGAGGGTGGGGGTCGGGTCGCAGGTACTTTGTGACTGTCCCCTGATATTCAGGGGCTTTTCCTGAACCCCCCCCCTTCCAACCCCTCACTCTCACCCAGCAGCAGGACCCTCAACCTGCCCGGTGACTGCACCCCCCCACACACACACACACCCTGCCCCGCCTGCATTCAGGGGACCCTGGCATCCGGCTGATTCCCCTCCCCCCGTATCTGAGCTTCCATCTGTCACCTTTCCGCCGTTGGTACTTTTCAGCCTGCCTCTCGAGGGGCCGGCGCCCACCCCGACTGGAAGGAAAACAGATTGTGGGGGGCCGGGGGCTCCTCCCGCGCCACCGCCCGCCCCAGCCCGCTCACGCGTGGCCCGGTGACGTCCTCCCATCGGGCTGGAGGACAGCTAAGGCGTGCTGGTAGCTGCAGGGATGGAGATCCCCTCCCACGGCCTGGATCTCCACCCCAGCACCCCCGTCCTGCTCCAAGACGCCGGAGCCCTGCCCCCAGTCCTGCTGGGGAGCCCCGATTGCTTTGCCACGCCTCGGATCTCGGCGGGGAGACGGGGACAGGAGCTGAATTTCACTCCCGGGGTTAAAGCTGACGCTGACGCGGGGCGGCGAAGGACCAGGCGGCGACGGGGGGCTAGGCGGACAGCAGGCCGGGCTGTGCATTCCCCCGGGGGCTGTGGGACCCCTGGGGTCTGCGACGGGCTCCCGTGCCGCTCGGCCACGGCAGAGAGCCGCGCCCTCGCCGGCATCGGTGACGGGGCTCCCCGGGTGCCACAGCGGGGGCAGGGGACGCTGCGCTCTGGGTTTGCCCGTGCCCAGGCGGAGGGCGTGGTGCATGTCAGGCTGGCGGGCCGGCTACCCCTGCAGGTGCCGACCAGCCAGCCCTGGTCGAAGGGCTGCGATCCCACCGGGTCCTGAGCCTCCTCAGCGCCTGCAGGTCCAGGCACGAATCCAGAAAACCAGCTGGAGCAGCGGCTTTTGACCTGTTCTGTGCCTGGGACCCCCTGTTCCATACCAGCACCCCATTTCCCATGCTGGGACGCCTCCGGCCCCGCGTAGCAATATGGGACGGGGGCGGTGACCCCGAAGTTGAGAACCCCTGACCTAGAGGGCGCTGCCGGCCCTAGGAGGAAAGTCAGCCCCACCAGCGGCTGGATCCCCCGGCCTGATCTCTTGCGCAGGAGTGGGGCTCCCTTGACAAGGGCTTTCGGGGGCGATGGGAGGCGTGGGGTCAGCCCCACCCAAGCGCTTCCATTCCCGACAGCACAAGCCAGACCCCCCGGCCCGTCCAGTATCCCTCGGGGCGACGGGGCTCCTCGGATCCCTCCCCCGCCTAGCGTCCCTCTTCAGGAAGAAAGCGGGCGGTCAGGGGACCCCGCTGGCTCCCGCACTGCCGTACCCGTCCAGGGCCGAGCGGGCGCCGTTCCCCGTCCCTAGCACTTCGGGTCCGTTGGGTCGGGTTTTTACAGATCTGTTTTATACGGGGAGGGGGGTTGGTTGGTTGGTTGATTTTCTCCGAAAGGACCAGTGGGAATCTGGCCTCTTCCGCCACCTCCTGTGCCTTGAACTGCAGCTTGCTGGGACCCGGCGATCGCGGCGGCACCCGGCCGAGGGCAGGGGCAGCGGCGGGGCTACGTGTGTGACGGGCGGGGGGGATCCCGGGAGGGGGAAGCTGGAGGTTCGTGTCTCCCCCTCGTGCCGGTCAGCGGCCACCCCAACAGAGCGTCCCCGCGGCCGGGGGAGGACCTGCCCCTTTAACTGGAGCCATCGAGATCTGCGTTTTTAGTGCGGAAGGTCGCGAGTTTGATCCCGATTCGCGGATGCAGCCTCCGCGGAGGATACAAGCTCTGCAGGGCTGCCCACGGAGAAAGGATGGGAGCCCCTGGCTTCCCTAGTGCTGGTGTTCTGTTGGGGTGGGGAGAATCCCTCGCGCTACCCCAGTATCCCGGCCAAGCGGGACTCCACTCCTGGAAGGGATGCGGGGGGGGCTCTGTGTTTTGGAGCCTCTCAGCGCCATTCCCTAGCCAGGCAGAGCGGGCGCTGCTGAGCAATACTGGGTCCTGCCCTAACTGCGTCTTCTCCACAATCAGGCCCGGCCCAGGAGCCAAGCTCTGATCTCCCGCGTGGCTGGGCAGAGTGCGAAGCCACCAGCTCTGTCTGAAATATTCCCTCCTAGGAGCTGCCGGCGTGGGCCAGGCCGTAAACCTCCGGGGCACCCGCCCCGGGTCCCGCGCGTTCCAGCACTGAGCCGCCATAGCACTGCTGGATCTTTTCGTGTGACCCTTGTGACCGTGCAGAGTTGGCTTTGTTTGCTCAAATCAGGGCCCTGATCCCGTCTGCGCGGTGGCAGGATGCGGGAGTGCCGGACAGGGGCCTGTACCTGTGTTTTGTTGGTCATAGGAGAGAAGCAAAGCTCACCGCAGGCGGCGGGTGCAAATCAGCATAGCCCCGTGGATTTCGATGCCGATTCACACCAGATTACGAGACAGTTTGTCGTACAAGAGCGGCAGTTCCTCGGTCTTGCATGAGCTGTAAGATCCGGCTCTGGATCTGTGTATGCGCGTATAAACAAAACCTCTCTGCCCGCCTGCCTCAAGCCGGGATGCTAAGCAGAGATAACAGCCCCGCTTTACATGACAGAGCCATTCAGACCTTCCACAGCTGTGGGCAGCCGGGGTTAGAGCTGGTTATGGGTCCATCAGCAGCTGGGCTTAGAAACGGTTACAGCAACCTGTTGGCCTGCTGGAGCCCAGCACAGTGGGGTCAGGTCACCGCTGATTCAAACATCTTTTGGATTCAGTGTGGCCAGCTTGCAATTTTACCATGTCTCCTGATCACGGCTGTTCTTTTCCTGCCCTATTTATGGGACGTTTACAGCCGCCATTCCCACGGTATCTGAGCGCCTCCCAATCTTTACCGTCATTTTCCTCACAACACCCCAGTGAAGCAGGGCAGGGCCGTTATCGTTTCCTCTGAAGGACACTGGCAGAAGCCAGGATGCTGGGCTGGAAGGACCATCGGTCTGACCCGGCATGGCCGTTCTTATCTCCTGGGTACGGATGGGGAACTGGAGCCCAAAGAGACTCAGACCCAGATTTTTAAAAGGGTTTTGGCGTTGCTGCGCTCAGCATTGCAACTGCCTAACTGATTTAGGAACTCAAATCAGTTGCAAACGGGGTTTAGGCACTTAGGAGCCTAACTCCCATGGACGATTGATGGGATTTTTGCACTGAAGTGCCTAAACCCTTTTTGAAACAGATTTTCTCCCTGCGAGGGTGGTGAAGCTCTGGAATGGGTTACCTAGGGAGGTGGGGGAATCTCCATCCTTAGAAGTTGTTAAGGTGTGACTTGACAAAGCTCTGGCTGGGATGATTTAGTCGGGGTTGGTCCTGCTTTGAGCAGGGGGCTGGACTAGGTACCTTCTGAGGTCCCTTCCAACCCTCATCGCCTGTGACTCTACGATTTAGCTCCTGAAGGAGTTAGGCATTGCAGCACAGGGTGCCAACAATGCCTCAATACCTTTAAAAAGCGGGGCCTGAGTGATGTGCCGGGCTCAGACTGGAGCTGGGAGAGCAGGGAGTTGACTCTTTGTCTGCCTGGTTCTCCGACTAACAACCTGACGCCTGGACCAGCGCTTAAAGCTCCACGTTCAGCAGGCGCGTTATTTTGAACGTCAGCTCTTTCCCCCTTTAATAACACGTTTCTAGCGCTCGTTTTTTAAAGGAAAAGAACCCAGGAGACCTAACGCCCAGGCCCCCGCTCTAACCACTAGACACCACGCTCCTCCCAGCGCCTGAAAACGTGACCCCGAAAGGTTCCGAAATCGGCAGGAGAATAAAAAGAACCCGGTTTTTTTTTTTAAGCTCATGATTTGTGGGAGGTGTGACTCGCGATTTGTGAACGGCTGGCAACACCGGCAATGGACTCTTACTGTAACGTGTGAGCCAAATCAGGGGTCCTGCTCTCGGCCAGGGGCTGCTACCATACAACTAATAATAACGAATAGTGAAAAGTCACAAACCGCTGCTGTCTCGTTTGATGGCATGAGTCGGTCATGGGGGAAGGGTTGGGGTTTTTTTAATATGAATGTATCTAAATATATATTTTATATAAATATCCTGCCAAGCAAACTGTTGAAAGCCAGAAGCAAGTGTTTTTAACGCTCAGTGGGATATAATTATAGATAAACACCCCCTCCCCCCAAAAAAACTTCCACCTGGCAATCTTCGAAGCAGCTGAAAACAGGGGCTTAGAATGGAACATGTCGGGCAACCTTGACTGAGCACAAGGCATGGATCATGGGGCGTGGCTGGGCAAGGAAAATGAGGGCGGAGGGACAGCAATAATTCCTAGAGGGAGAGGGCTGTGTGTGTGAGGGGAAGCTGAAGGAAAGCCATAGGCCGTAACCATCCTAGGGTTTAAATCCCGAAGCAGAGATTTGTCTTTTCACGCGATCCCAAGGCAAGTACTGGGTGAGGCGCAGCCCTAAGGGAGTTGGGCACCCAGTCCCCGTTGAATTTCACTGGGAGTTGGGGGACCGAGCTGTCTCACATTGCATTCCGCACCCCAAGCGAAGTGCCCGTTGCGCCGCATGGTGCTGAGAGCAGTTTGGAGACAGGACGGCGCGTCTCTAGCCCAGAAGGGGGCTGGGTTAGCCGAGCGCCAGCCAGCACCGGATGCGGCCGGGTCCGGGAGGGGGTTTCTCTCCATTCGGGACCTTGGTATTGGGTCGGATACAGCTCTCCTCTGTATGCGGCGGTCCCCTCCCCTGCCTGCCTTGTTCTGGGGGGTTCTTGTCAGCTGAACCCTTGTATCTGGGCAGACTTTCCTTTGCCTCGGGGCGCCGGGGCTGGGGTGCTGCGGAGAGAGTCAGGATGGAGCTGCAATACCCCCCCATGGACCCTCCCCCCCCACCTGCAGGCACCATCCGGAACAAATCACCCCTTGACTCCTTGCTGGTGCTAATTCACAAGCCTTTATCCCTTCCCCCCCCCCCCCAACGGCTGAGTGCAAGGGAGCGGGGCCAGGGAGCAGACCCAGCATTGCCCACTGGGAAGGAGTTAACCGTGACCCCCCTGAAGGTACCTTTAAAACGGGCCCGATCCTGCACGGCCTTGGGCCTGATCCTAGGAGCCACGCTTGCAGATGGCAGCTTTAATTCAGGCGTCACCACTATCCAGGCTATGCGGCCTTTTTTTTTTCCCCACCCGCACCTGTGGTTTATGCTCCCTTCCCCACCCTACCCCTGGTGACCCCCATTCTGCTCCCCCGCCCCAGATCTAAAGGGGGAGCAGTAGAACTGGCCATCACCCCCATGGGGCCAGGACCCCTTTAGCAATAGAAACCCTCGACGCCACGATACGGCAGCAGAACACTACACAGCCTGAGTTGCCGTGAATCAAAGCTGTAGCTTTAAATGGAACTCCTTGTATCGGGATTGTCTCCGAGGTTATCTCACCCCCCAACCTTCCAATTGCTCATTTCTAAACTCCCAGACTGGCTGGGTTTCCCCGTGGGAATGTGGGGGGCGGGGGGAGGGAAGGAGGGGTATTTTTCTTAGCCCAGGCCCTTTTAGATTTCTAGAGACATGTATCTGTGATTCCCCTGCACCCCTTGCCCGGCCCAACCTTTGATTATTTTTTTTTTTCATTTTCCTTTTTTTAAAAAAAAAAAAAATATTATGTACTATATTTTTAGTCTTAAACACGATATATTATATATATTTAATTTTTTATATATATATATATAAATATAAATGTTACCAAAAAAAAAAGAGGTCGTGCATCGCTTTTTTGTGTGAAAGCGACGCTTTTGGGGGGGGGGGGGGGGGGAGGTGTGTGTGTGTATGTTGGAGGAAGCATTTCAGTCGTGTTTGGGACGTGGAAAATCCTCTTGGGAGCAGAGGCTATTTGGTGCACTGAATGTGACCCTCAAGGAGGGGGAGAGCGCTCGATCTCAAAGCGCTTCACAAAGGAGCTGGGTAGCCTTATCCCCATTGGCCGGGGGGGGAAACTGAGGCACAGAGAGGGGGCAGTTAGGAGCCTGACCTTTGAGGGTCTGGGTGGAAGTGATTTACCCAGAGGCACTGTCGCTGCCCATAAGGGCTGGGGGTGCTGGGCAGGTGCCCGAGGCTGGAGTAGTGGGGGGGGGGGGGTTGGGGTTGCAGGGGCCTCAACAGAACTGTGTGTGTTTGTGGGGAGCCCAAGCGTGAGCGTCACAGCTCTGGGTTCAAGGATTCAATCCTCCTATTGTTCAGCGGCTCCGTGTGGAGCTGGATTTCCTCTCTTCCGGCTCCGCTGTGTTTGGGGCTGTTTGGCTTGGGTCCGGCCTTCGCCCTCACTAATGAAACGGGGGGGGGGGGGAGCGGCGAATGGAGCCGCGGAATTGCTTCTGGAGCAGAACGCTTTGCACAAGGCGTCGGGGGGCCCTTTAACCGAGTCCAATTCTCCTCGCTCCCTCGTTAGTGCTGCCTGCATCTTCCCCCCCCCCCAAGCCGAGGTCAGCGGCCCCCTGCACCTTCCCCAGCTCCCTGCTTAATTAGCAACCTTCTAGCTGCTTCTCTCCAGCAGCCCCCTTGGTACCTACTCTGTCCCGGGAGCTTTCCAAAGGAGCTGCTATGATTTCTCCGAGGGCGAATTTTGCACGCAGCACAGCCTAGCATTAGGCAGCAAACAGCTCCCGTTCCTGGATGCAGCGAGGCTGCCCACGGAGCTGACACGTGTCGGGGCTGGATCCTGGGCCCTGGAACTTGGGGGGGGGTTGGATATTCAGGGCCGGATCCTCTCCTGCATTACACCCCCTAATGTCTGATCTCCCCTTCCACCTTCTCCCTTTTACTATCAATCGACGGGCTCTCTCTGCCACGGTTCCCCCTCGCTAAAAGGGGAATGAGGTTTCCGTTAGAGTGTAAGCTCCTTGGGGCAGGGACTGTCTCTCGCCCTGTGTTTGAGCAGCTTCTGGCACACTGGGGTGCCGCTCTCCACTGGCACCTCTCGGTGTTACCGTACTCCCCAGAACTCTCGTGGCTGGGCCGTAGCTGGCAAAACACGGCAGTGTCGCTCTCCTCCCCTTTCTGTGCCCGGGCTAACACCGGCTCCCCTGACCTATTTCACGGAAGCTTTTAGCGAGAGCAGGTGCCAACATGGGCGAGAGAGCACCCTTGTGAATTACATGGAGCTGAGGCGCTGGGTTGTGGTGGGGGGGGGGGGGGTAGTTTGTTTGTTTGTTTTTTTCCAGGCAACCCTGCAGCCGGGCTGGCTTAATGATTTTTGTTTCTCTACAAATGTAGCCTATTAGTTTGTGTGTTTCCATGCCTGGTTTATTATGCATGAGCCAGGCACTTTGCCTGCTGCTCCCGGGACCCATCTGAAAAACAAAAAGGTGCTTTGTCAATCTTAATGGCTTCTGCTGGAGCATGGAATGGGCGCTAGATGGATGGATAAATAGATAGAGGGTGTGTATGGGGATGGATGGAGAGCTGCAAAGGCAGAACTGTGGAAAGGAGGATGAATGGATGCCTAGGCAAGATAGCGAGATGCTGCTTTCTTCTGTCTGTATCCCCTTCCCCATATTATTGTTAGAATCAGACCATATTGCAACCCCCTCCGTCTCTCCGTCAGTTGCAACCACCTCTCCTTTCTAGTAGCACGGGGAGGTGACCTAATAAGCTTTAAACTTGCACCTGCCCAGGCCTATCATCTCTCAAATTCACACTCTGGAGGCCTCCCTCTGTCTCACTCCATAGCAAAGCAGCATCGTTTCCCCAGCAAATCAATCTCCCCCCCCACCAGCCGGCTAATTTATGCCGAGATGTATTCTAATTTATTCTACAGGCTGAAACGCACAGCAGCTCCTCTCAATTGTACAGAAATCTCGCTCCTTGGTCTCCCCTCCCGCTCTCCTGCCCCGCCGACGTGGCAAGACTGTAGAGCCTTCCGAAGAACAGAAAAAGGGAATTTCTCCTCAGTGCTTTTCCTTTTGCTGTAATTCCAGCGCGTTTGTTCTCACCTTGATGTGACATGCCCCGGGTGAGCATATCAGATGAAAGGGAAGCGTCTGTTCCAAAGTTTAGGGGCTGCAGAAGGAAAAAGACAGTTGGAATAAGCAGAGGAACCAACAGCCTCAGTAAAAAGCACAGTCATGCGGATAAAACGCAGGGCTGGGACCTTGGAAATCCAGGTTCGTTCCTGGCTCTCCCATGCATTCCCTGTGTGAGTCCGGACAAGTCATTGACGAGCTGGATCCTCTCAGAGAGGCTGTCCTCAGCAGTTCTGAAAATCATACTCGGAATCTTCTTGCTCCTCTGTCTAAGGTATTGAAATAGCCCGTGTTACCGAAGCATCCAAGCACCGCTCAGTCTTTATCCTGTTTAGCCTCACAACCCCCCTGGGAAGCAGGGCAGGGCTGGTATCCCTATTGTGCAGATGGGGAACTGAGGCTTGGAGACTAAGCGAATGGCCTGTGTGAGCGAATGGCTGTGGCAGAGCAGTGGGTTGAACATAGGTCTCTTGAACACTAGCTCACCCTTCAGACTGCCTCCGGCCGCTGTGGGTACATCCGTCCTGCAAAGCAAAACCCATCACTGAGTCTTAGAGCCCAGGTCATTCGCCTTGAGCTGCAGGGCTACAAATAACAGCGGAGACGTTTTGGGCTCCTGGAACCCGCAAGGGAGGAGAGTCTCGGCGCTTGGGCACCACCCACGCTGGAATGTCCACACTGCTATTTTTAACCCTGCAGCATGAGTCTGGATCAATTGACCTGGGCTCTGAAATTCGGTGCCATGGGTTTTTCTTCCCAGTGTAGACGCAACCTGCTCCCTGGCCATCCTTGCCATGCCCCTTCCTAGCCAGCACTGCCCACTTCTTGCTCAATTCTGTTCCCCTGGGGTCCAAATTCCACCTCACCGTCAAGGGATAACGCAGGTGGAAAGTTGGTGGAAACTCTGGGGGAGGTGGAAGCAAGCATGGCTCAATGGATCAGGGACTGGGACTTGGGATGACAGATGAGCTAAAGTCTTCAGCTGAAACTTTTTCTTCCTCTCTCTGAAAAATGCAGATTCGGGTGGACCAAAACAATTCATGAATTCAGGTCAATGTCACTGAATTGTTGTCGCTGGATGAGGGGAAAAAGCTTCTTGTGGGGAGATAAATCTAACAAAACACATCATGCAACCCGAAACTTTTTTTTTCCCCCTCACTGAAAATTCTACGTTTCGGGTTAACCTGAAACAATTTCTTCCCCTCTCCCTCTGTCCCCAATTTCTCAGTACCATCAATAAAACAAAAAAATCAATGATTCACCCAGCACTAGACAGGAGACCTGGATTTGAGTCCTGACTTGCCTGTCTCCCGCTGTGTGACCATTTTATTCCCTGTGCATTATTTTGTAAGGCACTCGGAGATCGATGGCTGAAATGGGCTTCATAAGCACTGGATCGTAGTCTTACTATTATTAAGAGCGAGACAGTGAGTGGCAGATGAAAGCGAATTCTTTAGCTGATTATTCTCGTCAATTACAGTCCCGCCCCCTCCAGCCCATACAGCACAGACAGGGCCCAGGAAATGATAGGCCTGTCATCCCACCTTGAAAACCCTGACATGAACGCACACCGCCAATGAGCTAACAGAAGCCTTTTGTCTTTCCCCAATATCCTTTCTGCACTTTCTTGCCTGAGCGATGACCGGGAGGGCCCGGGCAGAGAAATGTAACTTTGCATCCCTTTGCCTTCTTGGAATCTGGCTTGCCATAAGGTGCGAGCGGGCTGTGATTGAACTCCCCTGCCATCCCTGATGGTTCCTTTGGGTTAAAATAAATAAATAAAGCTCCCCCAAGCAAACCATCATTTGTCTCGCAGAGCTCAGCACCTGATAATAACATGCTGCAGCCGGAGAGATTATTCCTGCTCCCATTCTCGCTGTCAGGCTGGAATGGAATCTTTCAGCCCCATGCTACCTGGGCCGGTGATAAGTATTATTTGATTTCTCCCCTAATAAGTCGGGAACACCTGGAAAGAAAAAAGATAGGCTGAGGGTTAAGGGGACAGTTTCTGACGCTTGCTGCGCTGCAGCACAGCTCTGTGAATTCCTCCGTACTCCTGACTTAAAGCAGTTCCCCTGGAAGCATCCCAGCAACATTTGCTCGTTGTATTTGGCAGAGAGGAGACTCCATTAAAGAGCCCTAAGGGAAGAGGAAGTGGAGGACAAAACATCCATGGAAGTGCTATGAGTTGGTGGTTAGGGAGAAGGTGACTGGGGAAGCCTGAGCTCTCTCCCCAGAGCTGGGAGGTAGGGTGACCTACTGGATAGGGGTTAGAACAGGGCTAGGAGCCCGGACAGCTGGGTTCCATTGCCAGTGCTGGGAAGGACTGTTGTCTAGTGGTTAGAGCAGGGGATTGGCAATAAGGACCCCTGGGTTCTCCTGCCTGCTGTGTGGCGTTGAGCAAGCTGCAATTGAGCCTTAGTTTCCCCGTCTGTAAAATGGAGATAAGGACAAATCCCTACCTCACAGATGGAGTGGGGGGACTGGGTGGATGAATTTAGTTTGCAAAGTGCTCCAGGCCCCACCAATGGAAGATGCTGCTCGTAAAGTGCTATTGTTGTCGTCGTTCTGGTCTCAAAAGGGAATATTTTATAAAAGTGAATCTCGATCGCTGTGTTAGTGATAAATTATAAAACACGGCGTTTCTCTCCTACATGCATTTTCTCTCTCTCAGCTCCCCACGGTGGCTGATTCTGTTGCAGGCTGGTAGGAATGGCCTATTTCACACCATGGGCTTTTGCGGTGGGGGCGGAGGGTCTGAAACATTTTTTTTTTTAATTTACAGCAGTGATGCACAACACCAGCCCTTTGTGCTTTAACAGGGCAGCATCTTTTATCTGAGGAGCTCAAAGCATTTCACAAACCCTAAAGAATGAAACCTCAACCCACCACTGCTGTGTTTTCCAACCAGGGGAGACAGGAAATTGGGTAAGTGCCTCTAAAAAATCAGGACCTGAACCTGCAGGGCGCCTGTCACCAGGGTATCTGGGCACCTGATGACCATTAGTGAATTCAATAATCTCATTTCACAGGGGGAATTAATTGATTTGCCCCAAATCTCATGGGGAGTTTTCAGCAGAGCTTTGGCTTTCCCAAGTCCTATTCTAGTGTCTTAAACCCAAGCCTAATTCTGCATCTCAACACCGACGGCCAGGAAGTGGAGAATCTACTGCTTTCTAGAATCAAATTCAGACCAAGCCTTTGCTGGGTCTAAAATACTGGGCCAATTTTCCCCCTTCTGTTGTTTTATATTTTCTGCTGCTCCTTTGCTTTCTCGAGTGTTCACTCTCTGAGATGCACTGTGGCCCAGCAGCAGTGTAATTTTAAACGCCTCCAAAATTGCCTCTTATTGAAGACAACCCTCCAAGAAACCCAACCTAGCCAGGCTCTGGGAAACGCCTGAAGAGTGTGGGGCCCTTCAGCTGTTTTATTGTAGGTCCTTACCCGGCCCCTGTTGCTGTAGTATCTGATCACCTCACGAGCTTTACTGTATTTATCCTCATAACACCCTTGTGAGTCAGGGCAGTGCTATTCCCCCCAACGTACAGATGGGGGAACTGAGGCACAGAGAGACTTGCCCAAGGTCGCAAGGAAGCTGTGCCAGAGCAAGGAACTGACCCCACATCTCCCAAGTCCTGGCCCTAACCACTACACCATCCTTTCTACCACATGTTCTTCAGGATCAAGAGACACAGGCTTAGGCAGAGCAGACTGGGGAAGTGAATTCCTGATTCTGCAGCTTGCCACTTGCCTCGGCTGCTGCGATGGGCAACGGGAGGAGCGGCTGGTCTCTGGGGCAGCCGGGCCCACATATGGGGCTTTAAAGGCCAAACAGCTGGCAGTGAAGAGGCAGCCAGTGCGGCTGTTGCAGAACGGGGGAGATGCTACCTCTTTGGCTAGCCAGTGGGTAACTGTGTGCTGCCTCGCATTGCTGTGGGCTCCTGGGGCAATATTGCTGCAGCAGTCTGTTCTCGTGGTTGCACAGGGCTGGTTTGCTGCTACGAGCTAGGACCTAAGAAGCAACAGTCTCTACTGCAGCCCCTGAGAACATCCAGTGCCAGCTGGAAGTCTAGATTTGGGAATCCCCGGGGAGCCCCTCACACTATAAACTAAGGGGTGGATTGGGAGGCAGGCAGGCAGGCAGGCCTCCTTCCTAACAGCCACAGAGAATGAGCCATGCACAGCTCTCAAGAGCCTTCCCCCGACCTGCCTGCACCAGTCCTGTCCTGGGTGGGTTAAGCATTTGCTGTTGCCTTGTATAAAGAGGAATAAACGGCTCTGACTGTCAGGGAACTGACAAACTGTCAGCCAGCGAGGAGAGCACCGAGCGCCTCGCAGCTCCCCGAGGGTGAGCCAAGTGCACGACTCCAGCAGAGCAGGGTCTGCTTCCGCTCCGGTGAATATCGATTCCTCTCTGCAGTGATATGATCGACAAAGCTCCCTGCTCCCCAAACACCCCGTGACGGTACAGCATTGCAGAGGGCGGAAAGGCAACGGTATTAAGGCGCGATCATCAGTAAAGCATCCTAAAAGCCAGCCACGTAGTGTCTTGGCTTGGACAGTAGCCAGCTCCGAACAGATCAGAGGAAGCTGGTCGAAATATCATAAACTGTCCCTCAACCTTTGCTCTTGGCAGTGGGCCACGTCAAAGCACATTGGAAAGGAAGCCTAGAATCATTATCCCCACAGTAAAGATGGGGAAACTGAGGCACAAAGCGGGACAGTGACTTCCTCGATGGCATGCAGCAGGTGAGTGGCAGAGCTGGGAACAGAAATCAGCAACCCTGACCCCTCCCACCTCTTCCCCTTTGCCCCCCCCCCCCACTCCAATTCTGTATCCACTAGACAATACTATCTTAGTGTATAGGAAATATGTTCCTAAGGCTGGGCAGTTAGAGATGGGGTTATGGCTTAAGGAATAAGGGTTTATAGGCCGATTTTTATCCTCTTTCATGGCATAGTGGACGGTTCTTCTTGTCTCTTTATTTGAATCCATCTAAGCCTCAGGTCTCAACATCATGTGGCAGTGAGTCCCACAAACTAATCGTGTCACATATATAAAAGCAACAGCTAACACAGCAGCATTGTTACACAGGAAGATCTGGTGACACAATGGCCTGGAAACTGGCTCTGGTATTTTTCATGTCAGGGATACAATCCTTGAGCCAGGATCTTTCTCTCTGCTCCAGGTAGAGACGTGTGCACTGATACTGCTACGTAATATGGACTGAAACTTATCTGATGGCTGTTTGGTGGAATAATGCATGAAAGGAGAACTCAACGGACACCATTTAGGTCCTACCGGGGCTAGTGTCCGTATTCCACAGCCACCTGAGCCTACAGTACCGGTACCTTTCCCCGCCACCCTGAGCTCGCTGGGAACGCTGCAGGGCGACAGGACATGGAGCAGTGGGTGAGAGAGGCGCTGGTAGCAGGAAACCCTCGGGCAGCGATTCTGCCGCTCTTACGCCAAGGGGCAGCGTCCTACGGGGGCAGGATAACGGTCAGCAATACGAATGGCCCCCCCGCCACACCTCATGGGTACCCCACTGCCCACCTAGGTCCCTGGGGGTCCAGCCCCCCCCAACACCCCACAGAGCAATCCCATCCTGCCCCGCGGGGAACCCCACTCTCCCCCCCGGGGGGAAATTCCTCCTCTGCTTCTCACATCAGCGAGAGCCCCCTTGGACTCCAGGCCCTGCCCCCCCCCGACATGGGGGCAGCCCAACAACCCCTGCCCTACTCAGAGCCTCGCCTCCCCTCCCCCCATCTCCTTGTGGGGGGGGAGGGGGAGACCTGCACAGCCCCGCCCTCTGCCCCGCCCACACCATGGGAGCACAAAGCCCTACAGGCTCCTCCCCCGCCCCGCCAGCAGGAAACTTCCCAGCCCAACTTCCCCATTGGCTGGTGCTGGTCCAACCCCCCCCAGAAAACAAATCCCGCGAGACCCCCCCCCCCCCAGAAAACAAATCCCGCGAGATTTGGAGGCTCTCGCCTTCCCGGAGTTCTCGCGAGATCATCCCTGAGGGGGGGGGCGGGGCGTGCATTGACTCGAGTGACTGGGCGGGACCCCGGCTGGGTCTCCGCCCCCTCCTGCCCTTGGTAGGGGCTCAACCGCCCCCTCCCGAGAGAGCCCCGCCTACGACGTCATCGGTAAGTGCCCAGGAGAGCGAAGGCCCGCGCGGGGCGGGGGGTCCTGACTCCTCACAGGCGCGGCGGGGAACGTTTTTGGTGCCCTCAGTGATCGCCTGCCCGGCGCGTCACATCGTCCCCGGCGCCCGCGGGCGGGGCGGGTCCTGCAGCCCCGGGGCCTGGCTCCCCTTCTCGGCGACCTTCCCTCCGGCTCGACCCCCGCCCCCACCCCCCCCCCCGGTGAGGCCTCAAACCTCCCCCCCCCCCTTGCCAAGCCCTTGGGCCCGCCCCCAGCCCAGAGCCCCACGTTCTCCCCTGGGGGGCCTGGAACCCCCCCTCCCCCATGGGGCCTTGGCCCGACCCCCGGCCCCGGACAAGGAGCCTGGCGGCTTTCCCCTGCCGCCCCAAGTGAGGAAATCCCGGCTCGGCTGGGCCCGGGACGATGGGCCGGGCTGGCACCGGGAGGCTGGGCTAGGGGCAGAGTTAAGGGTATTTGGGATCCTTAACTGTTGTGCTGTCGACCCCCCAGTGTTCAAAAACCAAAATTCGGGGAAACTCCCTGAAATCAGGAGAGTGGCTTCAATAGCGGGAGGTTTTAGCATAATAAATAATAAATGTGTGTGGGGGGGAGAGGGGATGTTTGTTCACCTACTGGCTTCTGGGTCATGTTTTCAAACCTTCCTTTGTAACTGGGGGCTAGAAACTTTCCTTTAAAAAAACTAAATGAAAGTGGAGCTTCTCATGTGACTCCTGGAGCTGGGGCTCTAAGAAAAGTATGAAATATTGTGATAAAATTGCCAGTGGTAGCAACTCTTGGCTGTATTCCTGAGCAAGGCAGGAGTCTACCTAGTCTCCAGACTAATTTAGAGCGGCTGCTCTGCTTCCTGTGGCCCCTATTGGCTCTGGGAAGCAGAAACTAGCCATGATGCATGGCACTATAGCCACACAACCCTGATTTCCTTCTACACTGGTGGCTGGGAGCACAGATGTTTTGGAGTCTTTGTGGCAGCTCTGTACTGGCTTGCGAGATCCCCTGGATAGAGCATATTCCCCAGGGTCTTCACTTAAAAACCCCGTGAGGCTCCAATCCCAGAGCACATTTATTCTGTGAGCCCAGCTGTGCAGTTTCCATATTCATCTGCATTTGTGTGCACAGATGTGGGGTTTAGTGCATGTCACCCAGTGGTCTCGCTAATTTTACTGGTGCTGTTTAACAGACCCTTGGAAAACTTGCTCCTGAGGTGCTGAGAACCTGCCAGGAACAGATCCTTCAGAGCGCCTGTTGGGAACTGAAGTCACTCAGCACCTCACAGGATCAAGCTTGATTCAGTAAAGCAACCTAGAAGACATTGCCCTCTTTATGGGAAGAACCGCCATTGGATGATCCTACAGGCCACTCTGAAGTCCACCCCAATGATCCAGTCTAGTCTCTTTTCTCTTTGCTGTGGTGATGAGAGTGGAGGGGTGAGAGGATTAATTAAGGTTTGTAAAGTGCTCTGGGACCCTCCTCTGGAAGATGTTGCTGGTAAAGTGCTAAGTACTGTTTTTGTCAGTCCAGCCTCAGAAGGGAATATTTTATAAAAGTGAATCTTGATCACTATCTGTTAGTGATAAATTATAAAACACTGTGTTTCTCTCCTGCATGCATTCTCTCTCTCTCTCTCTCTCTCAGCTCCCTACAGTGGGCTGATCCTGTTGCATTCTGGTAGGAACGGCCTATTTCACAGCACATGCCTTTACGAGCGGCGGGGAAAGCATTTTTTTGTATTTGCCAGAATGATGCACAATAACCGCTCTTTGTACTTTAACACTGTAGCATCTTTTATCTGAGAAGCTCAAAGCATTTTACAAACAGTAATGAATTAAGCCCCCCTGTGGAGCATTTTCATCCAATGGAAAACAGGAAATTGTAGCATTACCTGGAAATTTAATTTGAAATGTCTAATATTTGGGAGCCTGTGCACCGGGGCTTGCTTCTCCATTGCCTGGCACCTTGTGTAATCATTCACAGCTGTGCAAAGTGCTTGTAGAAGGCTACCAAATCTGAGATGGGTTTTACATCTGCCTTGCAATGGTGTAAATGACCACACAAGATAGAGAACACCAGGGGATCCGGCCCAGTGTCATCACGGGGCCACCATCGTTGTAGTATTTAAGTCCCTGACAAACACTACTGGAGTCATCCTCACAGTGGTGATTCAGAGAAGTAGGGTTATTATTTCCCTTTGGACAGATGGGAAACTGAGGTCCAGAGAAAATAGGGCCCTAGCCCTGGAAACAATGAAGCTTGTGCATAACTTTACTCCTGGTGTAGTTTCGTTGACTTCCAGCGGAGGGACTGTGGCTGCTGTGTTCTGCATGAACTGATGGGGAGTAAGACAGGAAGTGGGGATGCCAGAGAGGAGGAATGTCATGCCCATTGTTAAGTCTTGCAGTCAAAATCAACACCCTGAAGCAAAGAGGAAGCCAGGGCAGTTGTTGAAGAACTGGGGTGACTTTATCCTAATGCAGACTGCTAACCGGCAGGCCAGCAGTCGTGTTCTGCACCCGCCCTAGCTTCGCACATGGTCTTCAAATGTCGCGCTATGCAATGATCCACTGTGATGAGGTCTGGATCCAAAGGAAACTGTCGTCAATGCTTCCTTTGATGCCAACGGAAAAATCTCAATGCCATCCTGGATTCTAGATTTGGGAATCCCAGGGGAAGCTCTCACATTGAGAACCAACAGGTGGGGCAGATTAGGACCAGAAACCCAACAGCACCACCCTTGTCCTGTCCACAGTGAGCTTTTGTTGCTGTCTTGTTTAAGGGAGAGTAAACAAGGCCTAGTGTGCCGGAACTCCCTGAAACTGTAACCTGTCAGCCAGCAGGAAGAGCAATGAATGCCCTGCAGCTCTGGGAGGGTGAGCAGAGTGCAGTGCTCACAGCAGAGCAGGGGCTGGTGCCACTGCAGTGAGTATCGATTCCTCTCTGCTCTTCACCATCCATGTGAGAAATACGGCTCCGCTCAGGCTGGATGTGTACGGTCGTGATCTGATTTACAGAGCTCCTCTTGTCCTTAGCAGAGGGTCTCAGGGTGCAGGCAGTTAAGATGCATTCCCAGCTATAAGTGAGCATTGTTAAAGCATCATAAAATGCAGAGGAGCAGAGGGAATTGCCTCAGTGTACTAGTTCCAGCTGCTTCTATAGCAGGGGTTCTCAAACGTTTCTTGCTGGGACCCCCTTTGAAAATATTTCAGGCTGTGACAGCCCCCCTCCCCCATGTCTTGCCACCCTTACTGGCATGTGTGAGGGCGGACAGCTTGTGACCCCTCCATAATTACCTCGCAACCCCTCTGAGATCCCCTGTTCTATGGTGTGCTGGTTACTGTGTTTGCATGACATGCAGGAGGTTGTAGGTTCAAGTCCCAGTGAATCTAGCCCTGCCATATTAGTAGGTAGTGTGGCCTAGTGGCTAGGGTATGTGACTGGCTCACCAGAGGTCTGGGTTCTGTTCCTAGTCTTGTGACTTTGGGCAAATCACATTTCCTCTGTTAGCTGCCTACTTAGGAAGGATTGTCTAGTGGTTCGGTTGCAAGCCTGGTTCTATGGGAGGCCGGGTTTCATTCCCTGCTCTGCCACAGACTTCCTGTGTGACCTTGGGAAGTCATTTAGCCTCTCTGTGCCTCAGCGTGCATGAAGATTAAGCAATGCTCCAAGGGGTGTTGAGTGGCCGTACGTTAGATGGCAAGGTGCTCGTATGCTATTGTGATGAGGGCCAGATAAGTACCATAGCTAGTTAGTGTGCGGTTTTGTGCACCTTCTTCTATGGCTTCTGCCCCACAATGGGGCATGGGTCTGATCCAAGGGGGCAATTTGCAGCCACGGGCCATTTTGTCCAATACAAATACAGGATTGAAAATGAATCATTTTAAAATGGGCAGGGTGCCACCACCCGGGAACAGTAGGTAGTGCACTCACGAGCTTTTGGGTTTCATACCTCAGGACCTGGTCCTGCACTGAGCTGCTGTCTCCAGCCATCAGCTTCAAGGGGAGCTTTTAGTAACCTTCAGGACTGTCCAGCAGTGGCTGAAGTCAGTGGATTGGGTGCAGTGGGAATCCCCATCACTGAGCTCAGTCCTCTTCCCCCCCCCCCCCCCCCCCCCGACAGGGCCAGTGCAAGAAGCAGGACTTGACTGATGTATGTACCTTTGTTGAGGCCCACTGCCCACGTGAATTTCACCCCACAAGGAACATTTGCACTGTCAGAGGTATCACTCAAGACTGTGGGCAGGGTTCCAGCCTCCAGTTGATGCAAAGCAATTGCCTGATCGAGAGTGGTAAATCTTTGCAAAGTGACTCATTTTCTGTCAGTTGCAGGGGATGAATGGCCGGGACTGTCACTTTGATATGTTTCTGTGATGAAAGAAACCAGGCTGTGTTTCCTACAGATGAGACAGCTCTTTTCCTGGGCACACACTTCCCTCTGGTGGAAGACAATAAAGATGCAGTTTCTTTAAGGCTCATTCCCTCCTGTGAAGAGACTCACCTAACCGGAGGGAGTTACCGAATGGGGGTGAGAAACCGGGAGAGCATTTTTCAGTTCTCAGGTTTTAACACAAAAAAGAGACAACCATGTGTTGCGAGATAAAAATGTAATGAGGTGACTTGATTATGCCTTCACAGGGAGAAAATGCTGGCTACTAAAGGGCTGTTTAATCTAGCACTAAGAGGCAGAACAAGACTTGACATTAAAGCCAGGTAAATTCCTTATTTCTTTAGGAATAAGGCCTACCTTTTTAACAATGCGGGTGATTAACTATTGGTACAAACTGCCAAGAGAAGTGGTGGATTCTCAACTTCTGAGGTTTTTCGATCAAGACTGGAGGCCTGGCTGCATGGTGTGCCTTAATCCAGCCCTAGGTTTTGGGCTCAATACAGGGATAACTGGGTGAAATTTTCTGGCCCATGTTATGTAGCAGGCCAGACCAGATGATCTCATGATCCATCTGGCCTTAAAATCTGTTTATCTGTGGTGGATGTTGATTAGCTCGGAGATCATTTTCTTCTTTAATACGTTTTCTTACCATTAATTTAGTGCCAGATTCAGTTCTTGTTTAACCTCAGGACAATGTAAGCCTGTCCCAGGTGTCATGGAGAAAAATGGACCAGAGCTGGAAGTTCCTGCTCCAAACTGCCCCAGATTCCTTGCGTGTTCAACTCCAGGGTTTTGATTGGACCCATCTCAAAGATGCTGTTTTCTGCTGTGGAGGATCCTCTCCCTGGCTCCACCTGACTCTCAGCTGGTGGATACAAGGAGGAAGTTGAAGCTGTCTGAGGTAGAAGATGCAGATGGATGAACAGAGAAAGGGAACTGTTTGTTCCTGTAATGACCTGCTCAGGAACCACTCCGGTGGTTGGATGAAGGACGAAGAGATACGTGGCTGATTTTTTAATCCTGCCATCAATAATGGATAACATGGGCCGAGTGAGTGGCAAGAGTCCACCCCACGAGGGTTCGGAGAGAACATGGCAGTTCCCTGGACAATGATGGTGTTACTGGGATGAGATTCATTCTCCATGGTGACTGGTGTCGCTTGGACTGAGCTATGGTGACATGCAGCACATCTGAATACCTGGCTCAAGACTGACCTGATTGTCAAATCTGGGCTGGGGACCTTCCACCCTGGTCCAAACCTGCCCAGATCTGTTATTCTCAGGTACGCTGCAAGGTTTGTCTACGTTCCCAGATCCCGCATCTGATAGACTTACTTGTAGTTATAGGATGCTGCCAGCAGGGGTCTCCATGTGCCATGTAAAGTTCCAGTTAGGCTGTGATCCCTGGTAAACAAGAGAGACAAAGCTGGGACTGAATACTCAGTACAGCTGAAAAAACTCAGCCCTGAGACGGCTCCCCCTGGCCTCCCAGGTGCCTGATCTCAGATGCATCCAGAAATCAGAGACCGCCTTTGAAAATGTGGTTGTCAGGTTTTAGGAAGCTGGAGGCACAGCGGGGCTGATATTTGCGGCAAGAGGGAGGCATTGATTGAATTTGTCTTGGCACCTGTCACACATGGAGGAGGAAGCCCATGTGAGAGAGGCCCGGCACAACACAGTGTATCACTGGAAGGTGCCCAGATACCACAAGTGATGGGTGCAGGTTAAGAACCTGTATAGAATTGAACAGAACTGGTTAATTACTTCCTGGGTCTGGGCTGGTGGCTCTGTATAATCACGTGGCTGTATTTTTAATTGCTGACAAAGACACGTTATCGGGCCAGATCCTCCATGGCTGTAAGTCACTGGTGCGTCACTGATGTCAATACAGCTACGCTGATTTATGCCAGCTAAGGATCTGGTTCCCAGAACTCTGGATCGGTGATTTTTTGCATTCATTATACATTCAAATAAGTGGCTGTATCTCCAGGCATTTTCTAAACCAAATCCTCATAGCACATCCCTGCTCTGCTAAAAAAAGAGAGGTGTATAGCGTTGTATTTTTATTTCTGTCCTTGTTTTTCTTTGCTCTTAAGTCCAAGATATCACAGACCTGTCACAGACACACATTTCCTCTGTCCTTCCCCGCAATCACAGAAGCAGCTCTCGGTCCCGATGGCTTAGAGGTGATTATTGTGGCTGTATTACTGACACTCTGGTTCACTGCAATTGTCTTGGTGACGCATTGGCTAGAAAGCCCCAGAACAGCTGAACTGAGTCAGAGCAAAACCACATTGCAGATATCGGAGAAGGAGGTGAAAGGGACAGACTGAGGAAAGAATCTTGTTCTTAGCTCTGAAAGTCTCCCCTTCCTCATCCTCCTTTGTAATCTTGCAAGCGAAATGTTGCCGGGACCATTTCTGCAGAATACTGCCACAGACGCCCTGCGTGACCTCAGACAAGTCACTGCCTCTCGCTCTCTGCATCAGTTTCCCCATCAGTAAAATGGGAATAAAAATGCTCACTCGCTAGTTTAATAGAACTAATAGAACAGCAACCAAAGTATTTGGGGCAGGAGGGGTGCAGCAAATTCAGGAATTCTGGTAAAAGCATTTTGGGGTCCTTGGGTGGAAGGCACAAGAGCTGGGCAAAGGGTTATTAGGTTATATTGTGACTCTTGAGAAAGCATGACCACTGTTCAATACAGAGGCAGCCCACTGTGTATCCAGTTGCCTCCCTGGGTGAATTTCCATCTTAACCCGAGGACTTCAGTGTTAATTCTCTTCTTGCTTTGCTATGGTTTTGTTGGGTTCTGTATACTCTGTTGGTTAGAGCAGGGGACTGGAAACTATGACTCCCAGGTTGTCTTCCCAGCTCTAGGAAGGGAGTGTTATCTAGTGGTTAGAGCAGGGGAATGGGACCAGGACTCCTGGGTTCTATTTGCAGCTCCAGCCTTGCCTTGCTGTGTGATGTAAATCACGTCACGTCTCTACATGCAAAATGGGGATATTTCCTTCCCCCGCTCCCCAGGATTATGTGGAGGTTGTTAATTAATAGCCATAAAGAGCTTTGAAGACCTCTGCTGGATGCAAATTATTATTTCAGCAGTTATTGTAGCTGAATGCAGCACAAGGACCCTGGTGGTTGCCTCTTTACTTATTTCTTTTGACTCATTTGCTTCAACCTATGAGCTTAATAAGAACAGCCCTAAATCATTTGTGAAACTCACAAGCACACAAAGCTCAAACACAATGAGCCCACGGGGAGGGGACAGTGTCAATTGCACTGAGTTGTCTTGCTCGCCTGCCTCCTCTTGGTGAGGTGGCGTAATAAACCCTTGAATAATAAAGACAATTAACACCAAAGCTTAGTGGGTTTAAATGTCCCAGCTAGTTCCTCATCTTCCTACTCCTTAGCCATGGTGTTGGTGGAGGGGAGGTTGGAAAAGATGCTTCTAAAATGCTTCTATTATTGTTGTAGATACTTTATATTTTGAACAATGAATTAACTGTCGTGTATCTGTGTTTTAGAATACAGGTAGTGCAGGGGGGTTGGCTGGCCCACCTTGGTAAAAGGATTTGAAGCTTTCATTGTATTGGTCATTGCTTGAAATCCAGTGTAGGCCAGTAAAGATCAAAAGGGGTTCCCCATTTGTTGGCTTTTAGGTGGCTTGTAGTGGCATATCTAAGCTAGCAAGAGCTGTGCAGTAGATGCTCCCAGGAGCTGGTTAATTGCCATCAGTGCAGAGGCTTCTGCATAAGTGAGACAAGGTGTTGATATCCTCTTTGGTCAGAGACAGGATTCTCTGTCCTGCCAAAACGTCCCACCAACTTCTCATTGATCAAAACATTCTGTCGTGGTGCCGCTAGGTGGCATAGCCCGCTCTGTGATGGTGGAGGACTCTGCTGCATTTAAGCTACGCCATGAAGGCCTGCATGTTTCAGAGCCCACATAGCAGGGTGATGAGGGCCTTAAAAAGCCTAGAGGAGATTGCAAAATACCAGAGTTTAAATACAAAGGTGTACTGGTGTGTGTGAGAGAGAAGTGGATGGATAGATAGATACCGTGGATGGATGGAGGGCTACACAGACGTGTTCCTTGTAAAAGGGAAATGTTTCTCCTTTCAGTTTCCTCTGATGAATTTAGAGCGGCTTCGTCTCCTTCTCATGTCTTGCACTGATCAGTTTGTGCCTTCTGGGTGGTTATTTCAGGTGACGTGTCAGGCCTCCTGCCCTGGGTGGCGTGATCGATGCATGCGATGATCGGGGATCGTCTGGCTGATTAGTCCCAGACAGGCCCCTACCTGGCCTTTTGGGTCCCTGGGAGTGGGGCAGGATTGGCAGGTGCAGAGAGGCTGCGTGAGACGCCCAGGCCAGCGTGAAGTGTGTGAGAGGCACAGCACCTGGATGGGGCTGAGCGGAAGGAGAATCCAACAGAACAAGAGGGAAGTGAGAGCAGAGAGAGAAACTAACTGGGGCCCCCCGAGCTCCCCAAGGGATGTGCTCTGCTGCCGGCTCTCGAACTGCTGCCAAATTGACCATCCAATTCTGAGCCACATTTCTCCCTTCCCCGCCCTCCCAGGGTGAAACTCACCCAGCGCAGAGGAGCCACTTTTCCTTCACCCCGCCTCTGCATGGGACATGTGTGGTGCCCCCTCCGCCAGGCTCGCCCGCTGCTTAAAGGTGAATTCCACCCTCCGTTCTCCTCCTCCTCCTAGCCGTGACCTCATCTCCAGAGCCGTCCAACCCTCGGGGTCACGGAGAGAGGCTTTGCTGTGGGACGCGAAGAGCTGTGTTGGATCAGGGGATCCATGGAGCTCAGTCAGTAGGAAGGGTGGAGCAGCCCCGTGTCACCCGTAGAGTCAGCAGAGCGTGGGTGATGTGGTCCAGGGAGGGGAGAGACAGTGTGTGTCTGTGATCCAGGAAGCCCTGTGCACCAGGGGACGGATGGGGTCTTCTCACATGTAGATTTCTGAATGAAGCAGGGATTCTGGGCTTGAGTCCTATGGATGCTAAAGCCCCCTTGAAACAGCTGCAACGTGTGTGTGACTGTAACTGACTCTCTTCAAGGCCCCTTCATGCTGCCCCGGAGATGTGAAGGGGCCGTGGTGTCCCTGGGAATCAGGCCCTCTGAGGCTGATTGGACCCTGCAGGCCAGTGGTCGAATGTCTGAGCAAGAGGACCACTGCTCTTGGCAACGAGAGACGTGCTGCTGTTGTCAGGGAGATGTGGGTTTTGACCTTGTTCTGGGCCAGCCTGTTTGCTCATGAAATACCCGGAGTTGTCACGCAAGCTCTGTACAGCCCGATGTGACGCGGAGGGTGTCAGCCGAACGGGCCCTGGCGGGTTTTCATCACAAAGAACGGCTGTCTGTCAGACTGTCTAGCTATCCCCCCACACACCCGTCTGTCTATCATCACATTTCTAAAGCACTCATCACTTAGGCAGTGAGTTTACCAGCCCTCAGCCCCTTCCCTTGCTTCCAAATCTCTCTCACTTGAACCCATATGGAGGTGGTGTTCCGGAGCCAACGAGCTCCCTAGGAATCTGGAGACAGATGTGTCCGTGCTAGACACTTTCCATCCCCATCCCATCTCTTACCAGCTGTCTTGCTGCAGCTGTGCCAGTCTCTCCTGTGACCTCTTCAGATCCTCCAAGCCACACCACGTCAGGGCTGGGGGGTCCTTGACCCGGAGACCCGGGCACCCCTGAGTTCCATGATCCCCATGGTAATGCTGGGCAGAACTGCTCCTTCTGTGCAGACCCTGCCACGGAGGCCTTCCCCTTGTCCCACGCTGCCCCATGGGGCTGGGGAGACGAGGGTTTCCCTGTGACAGGAGTGCTCTGTATGGGAGACCATAGGGGCAGAAAGGACACAAGGGCCTGCTGAGCGCATGAATTTCCGAGAAGAGGCTCTTGTCCCTGCCGTGGGTGGCTGTCTGGGTTTGTGATTAAGGCAGGTGCCAGGGAACAGGCAGAGGGGGCAGCGTGGGCCGAGGATCCCTTGCCTTCCTCTCACTCGGGGCAGCTGTCCTGGTGCTCAGGCCAGGGGAAGGACAGTGACTGGGACCAGGGTGAGGGGTTGAAGGGACAGGAGCCTTCTTACACACCCCTTTCCACCAAGTACGCGGTCAGGAGCTAGCCCCAGCCAGGCTTTCTGGGCCTCAGTTTCCCCAGCTGCAGAATGGCCCACCCCGCTCCCAGGCAGCTGTGGGTGTTCGTAAAGCGCTGCAGTGGGAGGGAGGCGAAGCAGACGATCGCAAAGAGCGAGTGGCCTAGTAACGCCCTGGGGCTCGTGATCCGAGGGGGCTGCTTGTGTAGACGTGGCCGGCTACATGGCCACTGACTCCTCTCTGCCTTCTCCACCAGTGAGGGGGGAAGCCAAGCTCCCAGAAGGCGAATCCACCCTGCTGTGAGGGCCTGGGCCGCGCTCGGCTCCTGCTGGTCGCTTTCCTGCCTCTGGCTCTCCCAGCCCTGATGAGGGATGGAGCTGTTACGGCTGTGAGATGTGTCAGCCTTGTGCCGAGGGGAGCCCTGGAAACCACTGCCTAGTTGTGGATGAGACCCAGGCTGTTCATGTGTAACTCAGGGAGTCGTTCATACCAGAATAAAGTCACTTCTGTTCCAGAATAGAGTGTCCACATGGGGTACGATTCAGAACAGCTACAGTTCTGCAGTCAGTTCCCCATTTAGACCAACCCTTCTACCACGGCAGATAGTTCCCCCTTCTTCGTACATGCAGGAGATCAGTTGACTTGCACAGAACAGTGTTGTCTGTCTCCAATACACTCTGACCGTTGTGTTCTCCTCTGCAGCCCACCAGGAAAGCCCCACTGACTAATGTCTGTCACACGGGAAGTCGTGTGCCTCCTTCCAGACCATCCAGGGTGGAGACCGGGTCATGAGCGGCTCTCACATGGTTTGACAGGACACCGCAGCTGAAGAATTTCACCAGCTGTGTCTTGTTCCAGTCACGCTGGAAGCCCATGGGATGGAAACCCATGCTTGTTTGGGACATGTTTGTCATTTCCCCTAGGCCGAATCCTGTGCCTGTGGGATTTGATGGGCTCGAGATCTGCTCCCCTGATTGCAGGTGCGGAGTGAGGGGCACAGTGGCTGCCCCTCGGCCTAGAGAGGCCAGCAGAAGCAACACCACTGAGACTGGAGCAACATGGGAAGAGCAGGTACCAGTGCAAGGGCAGCAGAGTTCGCATTGGACCCCGTTCCCCATCCCCACTTCTTCATGGTTTATCACGGCCCCCGGAGGCCTTATTCACACCTAACACGTTGGATTTTGTTTGAACCCATTGTGCGCTGCAACGGTGGGTGAAATCCTGGCCGCAGGGATGTCAACGGGGAAACTCCACCAGACTCACGGCGGGTGGGATTTCACCCACCGAGGGCTCCGGTGCTGTCTGACATGCTGTCTTCTGCATGAGGCTGGCTGGCGGATATTGCAGCTGGAGGAGGAGCCAGAGAGCTGGAGGGATTTGGCAATGGCCGCGGAGCTTTTCACGGGTGGGTTGCTGCTTCCAGTCCAGACCAGGGCAGCAGAGCCTCCAGGCGGTTAGCGTCTGAATCACTGAGGCCCAGATCAGAAATGATATTTCAGTGCCTAACTCCCATTGAAATCAATGGACGTTAGGTGCCTAAACAGCTTTGAAGATCTGGGCCTGAGACTTCCCAGGAGATACACGTCCTTGAGAGGGTAACTAAGTCTTGGAACAATTTACTGAGGGATGTCATGCAGTGTTTGACGTCATGAAATCCAGGCTGGCTGCCTTTGTCAAAGACACACAGTATCTCATGCACAAGTCCTTGGTCTCAGTGCAGGAGTCAGTGGGTGAAAGCCTCTGGCCTGCCCGACGCCGGAGATCAGATGCGATGGCCCCAGTGGTCCCTTCTGGCCCTACTGTCCAGGGTTGTAGATGGCTTCGAGGTGGTTGACGCTGAACTAATTGGTGCCCTGTTTGTTTGTTTGTTTGTTTTTTAATGAAGTGTCACTATCCACTACCCCAGCTTGTAGGCATCACTGTGGCAGCGGGTGTTAGGGACGGTCTGGACTGAGGTGGGAATAGAAGCCCTGTGGACCAGGTATGGATGGGCAGTTGGATCCAAACACGCATGCACAGATCTAATGAACCCAAAGAGAATTGGACCCAAATCAGCTGCCAGAAGGATGCCAGCCCTTCACGGACTGGTTTCACTTCCCTCTCGCGTGATGCACGGCCTTTCTGAACAGTCTGAGGAAATTTACAACATGCCATCCAGCCTCTCTACACATGACTTCCTCCGCTATGGTAGAAGAAGATGGTTGCCACCTATTGGGTGCCAGCTTCACATCAGCATCTTTCAGTTCCTCCATCGTGCAAGGGGAGGAGTGCAAACTATGCACAATTTAGTGCTCAAGTTCCCCTTCCAGGAACCGTCCGACTGTCTGTGCATTTGCTTGAGGTTCACAACGATTCACCAGCGACCTCGTGCAAAGCCAATGGATTGTCCTGAATTCTTTGCTGTGACTGTTGGCCAGAACTTATGTGGTGCCCAGATCTCGAGCCAGTCCTCTGCTCCTGGGTGAATTTCACCCTAGGATTCATAAGGTGCTTTGAGAGCCTCAGATGCAAGGTGCTGCAGCTGGAGAATGGCTTAATTCATTTTTTGGGAAGTGGACGAATCATTTTCCTTGAATTTTCAGAACAGCTGACGGCATAACAGGAAACAGCTGACATTACCCCCCCCCCCCCCAACACACACACACCCCTTTGTCCTTCTGAAACAAAACGACCCATTGTGCCAAAGCTCTTCCTTTGTTCTTTAGCCTTGAGTTGTGGGGGTTTTTTAATTAAAAATATTTCCTTGTTAGCAACGCTTCCCTCTTTTAAAGCTCTTTACAAATGAGGGCCTGGTTTATTATTAGCTGCTCGGAAAAGGAGATTTCTCCCCTCCTGGAAAATGGCATAAAAAAAGGGGCCAGGAATCCTTTTTGTCACGGTTTTCAGCAGAAAATTGCGACTTTTTGCTGAAGCCTGCAATAGGGGTGACCTCGGGCTGAGAAACATTTGGTCTTTTGAGTTTCTTGGGTCTCTGACGAAAAATCGAAACATTTCAAGGACAGTAGATGCTTTCTGCAAAAATGTTCATTGAGTCGAAAACCCAAATTCCAGCAAAAAAAAGGTTTAGAAGGAAAACTTCCAACCAGCACTAATTAGTTTCCTGTTTCATAGACAGGGAAACTGAGGCATAACAACTGGTTGACAGATCATTGGCAAAACCAGGATTTAGAACCCAGGAGTCCCAGCTCAGGGCCAGATCCTCAGAGATGTAGATTTTAAGAATCTGGGTCTCATTGCCTACTGCCTTATCCACTGGACCCCCGCATTCACCGCTTGTTCATGCTGATGGTTTTTGTTTGTTCATGCTCTAAACCCTCCTTTTCACTGTTGTCCTGCTTACTGGCAATGCTGCTGGACCAGATCAGACCAGTGGGCCAGCTCCTCCAGTATCGTTCGTAGGGCTGAAAACCATCCCGCTGACCCCCGCGCATCACCATCCTGTGTTTGGGGCTCGTCTCCCTCCATTGTGTCAGCAGCAAACGGCCTCATTTGGTGAAGGCTGGGCCCGGCACTGTGTCTAAGCAAGAGCGTTTGGGCACAAGGGTCTCTGCAGGTGCAAATTTGCAACCGTCCTAAAAGTGAGTGGAGTGTCGAGAAGATACACGGCTAGCCTGGATGAATATGAAGGAGATTATTTACCTTGGTTGCTGGACACAGACAGACCCTGTGGGTTCCTCTGGCGCCACCAGCTCACAGTGAGTGCTGCTTAACCTGGCCCCACTGAGTCCTGGCCCGGCCTGAACGGGGTTCCTGGCTGGACTACCCGTCCACAGGCAGAATTTAGCCTCTCTGGACATTGGGAATACGTCTGTAATAACTGTCCGGGTTGCAGAAACGTCTCTGTTCTCAGAATAGCTCGATGGCCGGCTACTTCCCCAAGGACGGTGCAGCTGGGAGCCGAGCACTTCCTGTGCCAGTCCGGCGCAGGCAGCGCTAGCGCCTCATCCCAGCCGTAGCTTGTGAGAGGCATTGGGCCAGTGCCCCGGGCTGAATGAATTGACGGTGAAGAAAGCCCAGGACCTCCAGCTTCTGTCTTCAGTCACAGGGTCTGGATCAGTCAGGATCACAGGGCCCGATCCTGAAGGATTCTGAGCTCTTCCAACAAAGTACTGAGGCCCAGATCTGCCCAGGTCTGTTAGCTGCCTAACTCCCACGGGAGATAGGGGGCTGGGCACCTTCCAGGGTCTGGACCTCAGAGTCTTCAACTCCCATTGACGTCAATGGGAATGGAAGGTTCTCAGCACCACCCAGGATCAGGCCCTGGGTTCCTTCCTCTGAAACCCCACTTCGGGCTAGTCTGCACCAGTGCATGGGCCTGCCCTCAGAGTAGGGGACAACGCCCTGTCTGCGCACAGGATTTAGCCCCTAGGAATGCCTCTAGCCCAAGGAGATTTGAATCTGGGAAGTGATGATTGAATTGTCCTGATGTCGGATTCCTTAACGAGCCAGGACACCAACACGCCGCTGTAAGCAAGCACTCGGCAGCCTGGCTGGATGCTCGTGTTACTGAGCTGGCGCCATCGGAGAAGCGATTATGGTTTTTCAGCATCCTCTAGCAAATACTAATGGATAATGAGCTAATTCATAAGAGCACCAAGTCCCCAGATGCACAGTCCTCCGATAGAGGTTGTGCCATGATGCAGTTTTGCTCCTCCCTATCTCAGCTTTTGCCTCTGCCAGTATCAGCTCAGAGATGCACAGGGAGCAGCCAAGAAATGGAGGTGAAATCGGCCAGTGCAAAACCTTCTCTCCCTTTATTGCTGGTGACGTTGATCAGCCTCTCACCAGGTAGGTGAACCAGAACTGGTTTAAATTATACGTATGCAGGGCAGCGTCTGGCACACGGACAAAGGAATATTGTGATGTAAGAATTTTATAGCAAAGAGCAGAAGACTGAAGGGAGAAGGAGCTCAGCTGGAATGTCTTTCCCTCTGGTACATTGTTTTAAATGCATTTAGGGCAGCTTTCTGTGTGTTTTGCTTTTGACTGGAGAGGTATTGCATGTTAAATTAATGCAAGTGGAATATCAAAGATATATTAATAGCAGTGTAACAGTTCTCTAGACCAATTTCCTTTCACGCGGTGCAGGTTTGTTGCTAGATATTTTCCAGAGTGTTATCTAATCCAGTTGATTGTGGGGTGGGGTTTTTTTGGGTTTGGTTTTTTTTTAAGAATTTATAACAGCATCACCAAAGAAATAAATGATGCTGACAATCACGATTTCTTCCTTAGGTTGTTGATTTTCAGGTGTCTGAGGAAAGGCCTCTATTCGCTGCAGATTTAGCTTCTGATTTTTGTCAACAGCTCAGGAACGCTATGGGCCAGATGCCCAGCTGGTGTAAACTGGTGTTGACCCACTGAACCCAGTGCAGCTTTGCCATTTTATGCCAGCCGAGAGCTTGGGCTGTTATGTAAAACGAGACAGAAGAACCTCGTTAATTCTCACTTTGCTAATCCACAAATCTAATAATTCTCACCAAAGCCCCGGTTCCTAGAGAAATCATTTAATAGCAGAGACAGATCAGCAGAGAAGTCTCATTCCTAAAATTTACTTTTTTTACAAAATATGCTGCCAGACAGAATGTCACCAAATAATTTTTTTTAAAAAGGACGCTTTTTTCAACCCCCAGGTTCATGAATCTGCCGTGCAGATGAGGAAGATGTCAAATAAAACATGGAACCGCTACAATTAAAGGACATTTCTGATGATTTAACATTTCCCAATTGCTCTCTGTTCTCCTCTGTCTGCACGATTGTGTAGGATATAGGTCTGGTGTAACTATGAGCCTCAACAAAACAAAATATCCCTTAACAACTGCATGTCTCTGCTTCTGTGGTGGTCTAATTTCATTCGACCTAAATTGGACTGATCCATATACAAAATACACCATGATCACTTGGTTCAAATCAGTTAAAATTCTTCGCTACGTCTCTCTGTCTTTTATCATGACTCTGTCATCTTTCCCATCTATTTATCTAGCCTTCCCTCTGATCTGTCTGTCTACCATAGAGCTTCCTGTGGCACCGTAGCATTTATGTTCTTCTCTTTCTACTCTTAGACCTTTCTGTTATAATCCACTGGTCCCCCACAAACAGGCATCTTTTCCAGTTTGAGAACAGGGATTTACCAAGCTTAACACGTTCCAAAAAAACTTCTGGGTAAACAGGATAAAACCACCCTGACGAACTCAGGAAATGATCTGATTGTATCAAAGAGAGCCAGCGTCGGTGTTTTCCTTAGACTGAACAATGGTGCGGCGATGGCAACTGGGATCTGAGCCATTGAGACCAGATACGTGGCTACGGAAGGGTCACCTTTTCTAAAGCAGGATCTTGGTATCAGAGCAAGACCCATGCTGGCTCCTGGCAAACTGGTCTGAGAACGGATGCGGACAATGGAAAAAATTTGGGAGGCTCCAGTGACGAATCGCCGACAGATGCGTCTGTGCTATTTGCTAGCACAGGCAGCGTTAGGTTTTGCAGAGATCATGACGGACAGCCCTAAAATTAAATACAGTGGGAAGCATTAATTAAAACAAAGCATTCCACAGGTGAGGAAGGATGGTCTGGTGGTTAGCGAACTAGCCTGGCACTTTGATTCATAGATTTTAAGGCCAGAAGGGTACAGTTGATCATCTAGTCTGACCTCCTGCATAACACAAGCCAGAGGATTTCACCCGTTTTTTACCAGTCAAATTGTGTTGGGCCTTGGAGAGCCATTTCCCTGCTCTGCCACAAACTTCCTGTGTGACACTTAGTCGCTGGGTGCCTCAGTTCCGCCATTTGTAAAACAGGGGAACCGACCCTCCCCTACCTCACTGGGAGTTGTGAGAATAAATAAATGGAAGATTTGAGGCACTCAGGTGCTATGGTGATGCGGGCTGCGGTAGCCAGGAATAGAGTAGGATCCTTTTAAATAGTTTGCAAGCCTTGTAAGGGTGGGCGCTGTGCTCTCAGTTTTAGAACCAGTCTGAGCAATACGTGCGTGTGGCTAGGCCTGGTGCGTTCCTGTGTGTTTGGTAAACATGGTAGGTTGGCCCCGTTATGCCCCAGTGGTTATTTTTGTTTGCTGTGGAAACATCGAAAGACATGCCTGGGTGTAGAGGTGCCTGATGCGGGCAGGTGAAGCTCCGCTGTCAGTGGAACCCTCCCCAGCGCCTGGAAATGTTGATGAGGCAAATTAACTTGAAGTACTGGGGCTTTTGGGCCGCGTCCGCCTTCCTGGGAGTTCCTGACAAATGGCCAGCTCTGTGTGTGTGCTTCCCATTGACCGCTGCTGGGGGCCCCAGTTCAGGGAAATGCCAAGTCAATGGGAACAGAGACGTTGGATGCCCATTGGGCGCTGTGCTCTCTGGACAGTCCGGCCCCTGTTGTCAGTGCTCGGTGCTTGGACATCTGGCCCTGAGCTATTGAGAAAATCTGATCCTGTAGCAAATGCTTGGCTGCTTTCCTGAACCAGGGCTCGACTCCCTCAGACAGACACACTCACACTCCCTCTGACTCTTTGCTATCTCTTTTCCCTTCCTTCGTGCTGCCTGTTAGCTCATCCTTCTTCACTTCCCCTCCCACCTGCCCTGGCCCGCTAATCTGTTTAATGGGTACAGTAAAAGTGTAAAATCAACCCAAATCCACCCCAAAATATTTGCAAAGACCCAAAACAAACAAAACAACCTAACCCTCCCCAGAACCCCCAAATCGTGGAAGTAACGTAACACTTGTGGCTCATCTCTGCTCATTTGGCTTGTATGTTCTACCCTGTTTCTGTCTTGTCTATTTAGATGGTTAGCACCCAGCACAAGGCGGCCTTGATTTTCGTTGAGCCATTAGGCACAACTGGAATACAAAATTAGCAGTAGTCGAATGGCCAGTAGTCTTCCAAGTTCTTTTTCTCAGTGTGTGAGCAAAGGTTCAGTCTTGGGAAGACATGCTGCTTGGTGCTGTTAGTTTTGGTTATGCAAAGCTCTGGGGCGAGGGAGCAGCAGGAGATTTTGCTGTCTGCTGGGGGAGCTGATTGGAGTCAATTCTGACAGCAGAGTTGCCCTGTTCAGACATTGGTGCTGGGCTGAGACTCCTGGGAGAAAGGATTGTCCTGCATGCTGTTTGACTGCCTCTGTCCCAGGACTGGTGCATTTGTGTAAATGAACCAGTTACGCTCACAATGTATCCAGACTCTGAATCACTGGGAACCCAACTTGTAAGACCCCAAAGGACACCTAGCACCTGTCAGCAGTAGGAGCAGCGTTGTTCTTTGCTGGGTAAAAGTTCCTTAGGCACCCGGGACTCTGCTCTATGCCCCTTAAACCCCAGAATGATCCATGAACCTGGGGAGGCAGGCGGAGGGGCACCTATGTGGTGCGTTGAGCCTGCTCTAATGGTGGGTGCTCAGAGTCCACCTAACTCCACACAAAACTGGGGACGCCCCTTTGTAACTAGGCTTGGCAGAAGTCAGTTTTTTATTTTGTTTTATATTTTCACTGACCAATATTGGCTTTTTAAATTTTTATGCATTTTAATTTTCCCAGTTGCTGGAAGTCATGCCTGGGGATCACACAACAGGGGGGGAAGGCGGGGGAGACGCTAATTATTTAATGCCAGTAGACTTTGATTTAATGCTACTGGTTTTGTATCTTTTCACATGTGATGTTGACAATTTGTGTGTTAATGGTCACAAAGCGGGGAACTGAATGCTGGTCTCCCACGTTATAGGTGAGCACCCTAACCACCAGGCAACACTTCCTCTTTGTACAGGCTCTGGAAACCTGAAATACAGTGGGTGCTAAATCACAGGAAAGCCGGGAGAGAGAGAAATTCAAAAGAGTTTAAGACACAGAAGAAAAAAATAAAAATCAAAGGAACGTCTCAGACAAATAGGATGAGCGTAACAAAAGACACACTGATGCTGAGCTCTTCTTATGCAGAGATGTGTACAAAGCAATGCAAAGAGGCAGCTTGTAATGTGGGCCGCAGGAAGGTTTATAAGAAGTAAACTCTCTGATGTCGGTATTTAATCTTCTTTAATACACAGGCACATCTGTTTCTCCTACCTCCAAGCTGGCGATGAGAGAAGTCACAGCTTGTGTGACTAGCTTTAAATTCAATAACGTGGCACCTTTCCTCCCACAGACTTAACACGTTATAGACAGAGATAATTTCGTCCACCTCTGGGGTGGGGCATGGCAGCACACAGCCACAAAGTGAAACAGGACTGTATCCAACTGGGTCAGGGCACCAGCGTTAAAACTATTTATCCTAGGTGCTTTTCTGGCCCCCATCACTATATTGTCTGGGCATCCCACAATTTTTAATGGATTTGTCCTCACCACATCCCTGTGAAGCATCGCTACTGTCCTGTTTTTCAGATGGGGAAACTGAGGCACACAGCAAGTAAGGCCCATGTTCTAAAAGGTATTTAGGCACCTGTGATTTCAATCTGGGCCTAAATGACGGGCCCAAGCTCACCCAAAAAGCCTGGCACCCTTTGCCATAGCCGGTTCCCTAACTACTGGGCCTATGCTTGTAGTGAATGCCACATGCCATCGCCCCCCCTTTCCCCACCATTCCCCCCCTTCAGGCATGAGCAGGGTTTGCAAGTAGTGGGGCTAGACAAGGCCCAGACCGCCTGTTTGCTGGGGCATTGGAGGAAGCAGTGAGCCAAAGCCGCATGCCACAGGCAGAGAGCAATGAGCACACCTGGGTGGCGGCAGAGCTTTCAGTATGAGATCCGGACTCCACACGGCTTGGTGCCGCTGAAACAGAGGCCCAGGGCAGGGAAGTAACAGGCCAAGGTCACCCAGCAGGTAGAGCCAGGATTAGAACCCACGGCCACTGGGTCCCAAGGCACTACACCCTGCTGCACCGGTCAGTATAACAGCAGGCTGCCTGCCCTGTCCTGTCCTGCGCCAGACACCCAGTAGGAACCAGGGTTGGGCCTGGGAGCCGGCCTGACAGGCAGCTGCTGGCCTGGGGGGGGTGGAAATCTGGGGAAGAGCTGCCCGAAGCAGGGTGGCTCCAGCAAGGAAGCCCCTGAACTGGAGCCGGAGTTGCTGGATTTACATGGTGCTATTTTATTTTGGGTTTGGTGGAGCTTGTCGGTGCCCTGAAGAAGGGCTCTTGGTCCGGGGGGGCCCTAAGGAGTGAAAGGTGTTAACTGTTGTTTATACAGGGCCAGATCTTCACCTAGGGCGAAGCTCCCCTGTCCAGCACGTGCTGGCCTGGCCTCGCCACACGTTTTTTCAAATGCACCAGATGGTTGGTGGATCCCACGGCCTAATCCCAAAGAAATATCAGATTTCTCAGCAGGCTTTAGTTGGCTTTTTAATGAGGCTGGCATTTGTCGTTATAGAAACAAAACACAGAACATTCGTTTTTCCTCCTGCCCCCAAGGTGATTCCAGAGCTGGGCTATGCCCACACATTCGGATTTAGCAGAGGATCACGCAACCAGACCAGACATTTTTCTCTTGTAAAGTGTTTGAATGGCATATGGTGGCAGCCGAGACACACACAGTTTGGGGCTGGGCGGTCTCAGCTCACCAGCTGCCTGGCTGTTGTCAATCTCTCTTTGCAGGCACTATGGTGAAGGAGGAAAATGAGGTGATTTTGCCTGTTTATGGGGAGCCCTTCCCAAAATTTGTTCTGAAGAGATTCCCGCTCCAATTCTTTTAGTCCAAAGCCGTTTTGATAAACGTGGGCTAAGGAGAAACGGCTGAGCTCAGAGAGCCTCAGAATCGTTGCAGGTTTCCTTGTCAATAAGAAAATCTTCCCGCAAACAGGCAGCTGGGGCTGGGGAAATGCATTGCACTGACCACATTTTCCACATGTGGATCCATGCCCTTCAGTGGGGCTGTAATTCTCTGTTTGTTCTGCGGTGGCACCTGGGCGCGCCACTGCTGGCCCAGGATCCTGCTGTGCTAGGGGCTGTACAAACGCAGAACGAAGATAGTCCCTGCCACTCCAGTCTAAGAACTATGATCCAGATCATCGACGGCGTTTAGACTTCTAACTTCCACTGGCTTCCAAAGCCTAAATACCTTTGTGGATCTGGGCCTCCAAGACTATTCACCTGAGTAAGGATTTGCAGGGATAGGGAAAACTCCCGCAGGGTGAGTAGACCCCATGCAAAGGGCCACTGCGGAGGAGTTAAGCACCACTTAGCTCCCCCTGAAACCCTACATTGAGAATTCAAGTGGTGCATCATCCTTAGGGCTAGCGCTCTGCCCAGGGGGCATTTCACGTCTCAGGGTGTATGAGTGCAGCATGTATAGACATACACAAGCTAGCTTTAACCTAGCCAGCTCACGGACCAGCAGCAAAGTCGCGGTGGCGCGAGCTGTGGAAGCCCGCCCAGGACACTCGGGCAGCTCACTGCGCTGTCCTGGCTTCGCTGCTTTGGTACCCAACCTAACTAGATTAGAGCAAGCGCAGGTACGTTTGTGCTGCGATCGCACCCCCAGATTGCCGTGTGGCCGTAACCTAACGCTCTGTCAAGGGCCCAGAGAGGGGTGTTTAAAAGAGATGCCGCCTGGAAGGGCAATGAGCAAACTTAAAAACCAGGTTTCAGTTTGCATCCTGCCTGTTGCTTTTCTGTTTATCTTGCCATAGGCTGGAGAGCTGTAACACTTCTGCCTTCTCCTCTTTCCTAGATATCCTGATTGCCCAAGCACAGACCCCTCGCCGCCAGGTGAATGGGATTCTGGGAGGATCGGTCTTGCTGTCTGTGGATCCATCTGCTGGGAAAACAGTGAAAGAAATCGAATGGAGTTTTAGTACTGGGGCAGGTGTGACGATTCAGCTGGCTGAGTTCAAGGGGAAGAAATTTGAGCGACCGGATCCCAGCGATAGATTTAAGCAGAGGCTAGAGATGTACAACGGGACCTCGCTGAGGATCCAGGCTTTGGAGCTGAACGATAGCGGGGTTTATGAGGCTCGGATTAAGTTGCTTCCAGCAATTGTAGAGGATCGGGCCTTTCTCCTCACGGTCTATGGTAGGTAACGACCAACCAGTATTTAATGGCGTTTCCAGCAGCACAGAGTGGCTGAAGCTCTGATATTAACAAGAATCCTTCCCTCTTTTCATTTGTACATTGTACATCTCAAAGCAATTCACAGTGGAGGTCAGTATCATTCCCGTTTTACAGAGGGGGAAACTGAGGCACAGGGCGAGGGCGTGACCTGCTTGAGGTCACCCAGCAGGTCAGGGGCAGAGCCAGGAAGAGATCCTGAGTCTTCTGAGTCCTAGTCCAGAGCTCGATCCATTCGGCCAGGCTGCCAAATGATTTTGTGGATTTGGGGTGAAATTCTCCCCTGTGCAGAGGGGCCGACATGGGGGCTCTGCACCATTTAAGTCTTCGATAAAGGTTTTAAGTAGCGTCTAGCCCCTGCACTAGCCCCCTACATGTACCTGACTTTTACCCAGGATGCGCAAGGTCAGAGCTTCAGTCGCACCCACCACGCACCCACCAAGGTTGAGCACGGGAAAGTGCTGCCAGCTCTCACGCTGTTATTGCACCTCTCGCTCTGAAAGCCCCAGCTGCTGGAGTCAAGAGACTGTATGAAAATCTCAGCTTTCCTTTTAAAAAATAATACATTTCTCATCCTCCTGGTTGCAGAGAAAAGCTTGAAAAGGTGATGTGAGTGACCCCCAGAAGGCAAAGAAAATGTATGGTTTAGCTTTAAAAAAAAACAACCCAGCTTAAAAATCACCTCTCTTGATTTGGGGGAGTGGGGCAGGCTTGAGTCCTGGATTGTTTTAATGGTTGGGGTTGGTAACACAGAGTCCTGCAGAGAAGTTCAGCTGCAATTTACGATGTGTGCATGTTGGGGGTTGTGCTGTTTAGACAAAATAGGTTTTGCTTGCGTAATGTTTCCTGTAAACTTCTCTTGAGCTTCTTTTTTTTATTTGCATGAGACATTAAACAGCACCAAGGGCATTGAGCTGGAGACACCTCTCATCACCTGTCCCTGCTTTCCCCAGGTGACCAGGAACTGAACTGTTTATCTAGCACTGGGGACCACACAGACACACCCCTTACAATATGAGCCAACCTGCCCCGCCCAGCTGTGTCACGCTGTTTTCTGGGGACGTGAGAGCTCCCCGATAGACCAGCAGCGGGCCTGCGACAATACAATGCCATCCACGGCAGGGAGGTCGCTGGAGGTGCTGCAGCTCCAGTGGCTTGAAAAGAGACGGGTCGATCAGCAGGGAACCATCCAGGAGGGTGTGACCGAGTCCCGCAGGGCTCGTGTCCTTGAACCCCTCGGGCGCAGCCAGTCAGAACTCTAGTGCTTCGGCGTCTGCCTCTCGGGTCTCCGCACACCCGTGCTGCCGCCTCCTGACTCTGGCCTTGCAGTGTTCAGCCCCCCTGCTCCTCCTGGAACACCCTGTGTGGGACCCCCCCACCCCCGCGTGGATGTGTCCCGGGGAGTTCCTCCACGCCCAGAGGGCCATGCACCCCGCCTTGCCGTCAGAAGCGATCCACAGCCAGCGTGAAAGTCAGAAGGGTTTATTAGTTCTCAAGTTCACAGCGCAGAAAGACTTTGCTAGCTGTCAGCTTCAACTAGGAGTGACAGCAGCAACCACCTGGAGAGCCCCGTTCTCGAGGCTCCCTCCCCACCGGGCCCCCACGGGGCACTGGCCTCTTCCCCCCAGCCACCCCCAGACCCGTCCCCTAGCCCCTCCCCAGTCCTTTGTCTCCTTCCCGGGCAAGGCGGCCACTCCTCTTGGTCACAACCAGTTGCAGCTGGTTGGGCCAGGGCAGGGGGTCCTGGCCAGGTCTGCATACCCATCCACCCTCTAATGATCTCTGAAATGCTCACACACCTGGCTCCCGTCACCGACATACACGAGTGACATATGGGGGGAAACCGAGGCGCGCACACAGCACGCGGAGAAAACCCCAGGAATATCTCCACTTCGTCACAGAAGGTGCCTGGGCTCTCGAACTTGCTCCCCCACCGTGGCCTGCTCAGAGTCTGGGGTGGCTCAGCTTTCTGCACGTGCCACAAAACCCAGGCCACTGGGGTGCTGTTCCCACGCCTACTGGAGTCGCTAACAAAACGGCCATTGCATGGGTCAGGCCTGGGGGAAGAGACAGACGGAGGGACGAGATGGCAGGCTCGTGGGGGCGGGCCTTTCCTTTTGCTCTGTGTTGGTACCGCACCGTGGAGCTCTCGTTCATGCCAGGTGCTGCTGGTGGAGAGCCGAGCCATGGGAGGCCTGTGTGGAGATGCAAAGGCATTTCCATGGGAGAGCACATCTTTGACCCGGTTGTCGAAGGCTTTGGTCGGCTGTTCTGGGTTGGGTGATGGACTGAAAGAATGGGCACACAGAGGAGAACTCAGCCCAGTTTCCCCGGTCTGGTCAGCAGGCCAAACCAGCCCTCTTCCTCCCTTCCCATTCTGGTGTGAGGTGAAGGCTGCGTCCACACTGGAGACTCGACAGTGGCACAAAGCTGTGCCTCTGTGGTGTAGACACAACGGCAACAGGAGGACTCGTTCCATCACTGTCTGATGTGTCTCTCCAAGAGGCGGGTGGTCAACAGAAAAATGCCTCCATCAACCTAGCACTGTCTATTCTGGGGCTTCGGTCAGTTTAATTTCGTCTCTCTGGGGGTGAAAAATTCACAGCCCTGAGCAACATGGCTAGGTCAAGCCAACTTCTGGTGTAGATCAGCCCTAAGGTCGCCCCTCTCCTGGACCTGGCCATTGAGCCATGTTTGTAACTCCTGCGTTCAGAGGAATTTCTGCCTCATTTCGGTCACACTCTTCCCTTCTGGAACCTCCAGCCAGCCCTGAGGTTGGGGTGGGGGTGAATTGCATGTAGGAATCCGGGGATCAGCTGTTACGGTGACCAGAGCCTCTCTGATCCCCCTGACTATTGCTTTTTTGGAACACAGAACCAGTGCCACCGCCCCGGATCTGGAGTCAGCTGCTCACCAGCACGCTGGAGGGGTGCAACGTCACGCTGCAATGCCAGGGCTTGGGGAAGGGAAATGTGACCATCTCCTGGGGGAAAGGGAACCCGGGCCAAGAGCTGGATTCAGGTCGGCACCAGATCTCCCCTGACGGCAGGACGCTCCACCTGTCTCTGCAGCCCAGCTCCCTGAATTCCACCTACACCTGCACGGTCAGCAACCCCGTCGATCGGAAGATTGTCTCCTTCGACCTGCAGAGCATCTGCCAAAGTGGAGGTGAGGGGTTTGTGTCCTGTCCCCGCGTTAATGGCAACGCCTGGCCCTTGGTTTCAGGGAGAGAGTGCAGTCTACTGGTTAGATCACTGGCTTAGGGCTCAAGAGACCTCGGTTTTATTCCCAGCTCGGTCATTAACCTGCTAGGTGGCCTTGGTCCAGCCACTTCCCCCACCCCCCGTGTGCCTCAGTTTCCCCATCCTCTCTACCTCATTGTGGTGTTGTGATGCTACATTCACGAGTGCTGCCCAGATGCTGTGGTGTTGGGAGCCATAGAAGAGATGGGATGCTTGAGGGGTCACCCTAAGAAACAGCGACCCGTTCACTACACAGCGTAGGAGGGGCCTGCGTGGGATTTGGGTATAGAATGGGTCATTGGTTGGGGTCCAGCTTAGTTATCGCTCTGTGGGGCTAGGTCCATTTGCTCTTCAGAGAGGAGCCCGTGTTACCAAATAACACCCCGTAACTGGGACCTAACAGCCTTGTTGGGCATAGAGTCTAACTCCCCGTCTCCCCATGGGTCTGACCCACAGCCACTGAAGGTTCCCCAGGAGTGGTGTCTCTTCCAGCTGCGGCCTGACGGCTTGTGCAATTAGGCCCTGGCTTTTCCTTCCCCACAAGCCCGCCTGAGGTGCCGTTAACCTCCAACTTTTGTGATTCCAGATGCAAACACGTCTTTCTCGAAGCCGGGGTACATTGTGCTGACTTTCTTCCTGTTAGCGCTGAGCCTGGGGACTGCCGTCTGGTGCTGGCGGATAAACAATGAGAAGTCAGCTGACACGGGTAAAGAAAAGCCCTTTACAACCCATCGCTTGTACCAGGGCCAGACTCCACCAGGACATCTGAACTCGAGCCCTGCAGCGGGACCGGGGTCCCGCAGGACCCGCTGCCATAACAGTGGGTGGGAGTGGAATGAAAAAACAGTTCTGCACAGGGCTGTAATCTGAACTCTCTTCTGTGAAGGGGGCTGGAATCTGGCGTTATTTTTTAATGAGCACTGAGACTCTCCTGTAATCACATGACTCCAGGAGCTGGGGCTTTAAAAACCCACTGACTACCATGAGGCTCATGGTAAAATCATGAGAGCTGGCCGCAGGGAAATTAGGCCCAATGCCTGGCATATTCTAGGTCTTAACCCCCTTTTTCCTGAGACCCCCATATGATCTGAATGTACCCAAGATCCAGCATCTTAGCATAAAACACGCCTGATCGTGTCTTCTTCAGAGAAAGACTCGCATGGATTCCCGGCTCTCGAGTTTGTAGGGCTGGCTCCCAACTCTACGGATTTAGACTGGCCAAGGGTTTGGGGCTCCACTCATGGCAGAGGCGAGGTTTGACTTTCAAAGATCCTGAACCTGGGAGCTGTTTGGAACTTGTTTTTTCAGGCTGGTCCCTTAGTCTCCCACTCTTTTCTCAGCTGCCACCCCCACCGGCCCAGGGGAAGAAAGTCCGTCCGACGCTCAGTATGCAGAGATCTCGAGAAGTCCGCCAGAAGGTAATGACCAGGTGAGCCCTCTGATCTGAGGTTAACCTGCGGCCTGAGCCCCGGCCCCGCCTTGTGCAAGGTGACGTTCGTTCACAGCCAGATGGCTCCTTTGTCAAACATCCTTAGCATGTCGCCAGCTGGAGCAGGAAGTTGCATCCTCTTGGCTGTTGCTGTGTGAGGATGCCAGCTGCTGCTGTATGCTCACGCCTATCCGCCATGAGCTGCCTGGCACTCGGAGGAGAGGGAGCAGTGGGTGGGCTGTCTCTCTCTCTCTCTCTCTTTCTCCATGTGGCGTGTGCATTGCTCCTTCCTGTCTGCTGTGTCCTCCTTATGTCCGGTGGGTGTTGCCGCTCTTTGATTTGTGTATGTGCATCTCCTCTGGGGAGTGACATGCTCGGTGTGCGGGTGGGGAGGGCAGGGCACGTCCTCTCTGCTGCAGAAGTGGACGCAGCACTTCTCTCTCTCGGGCGGGCATGCGTGCAGGGCTCTTTGCTGCTGTACACGCTTCTTCCGTCCAGTTTGTGCCTCTCTGGGGCTGTCGCTCTCGCTCAGGTGTGTGTCTGCAGCTTCTCCGGGCGTTGCTTTGTTCTGGGGACTGGGGCTGTCTTTCTGGTGGGTGCCTGTGTCCTTTCTGGCAGGGTGTAGCTCTCTCTGCTGTGTGTGTGTCTCTGCGCTGTCCTTTGGCGGTGTTGATCTTCCTCGAGTGTGTGGGGGGGGGGGCACCTGACTGGGGTGTAGCCTGGTGTATCTTCCCTGCAGAGTGGGCCGAGGCTGTTATTCAGGCTGCCCCAACCCCCTCCTGTCTACACACAACCCTCTGGTGCTTTCAGACCTGGACTAGCTGGCTCCACGGGGGATGGGTTAGAGCCGGGGAGCTGCTTTCACTCAGGCTGGTCACCCCTGGACACTTTGCAGCGTCACCGCAGGCTGCCTCACTCCGAGCCCTCCAGCGCCTTCCCACAATCCCACAAGTCCTCCCACAAATCCCTGGGACAGAACCCGAGCAGCTGGGCTCACGGCAGCGCTAAGGACCGTGGGGTCTGTCCCCAGGAGTCCTAGTGATGCACGGGGAGCGGAGCGCCAGTGGGGACTCAGTAACCTGGGCAGGGCTTTGCAGGGTGGCTTCTCCCACCTGGGTGCGCTCTGCGGTGAAGACAGACCCTGGGAGCGGTCAGTGTGTCATCCCACACCACCGTCTGCACTTGACTGTTTATTGCTCCTTGTTTAGTTTGAGGGAGGGCAGCAGGCCTGCAGGCCATCTGCCTGTGTTTGTACCTTGCACACGCGGGGAAGGTGGAGACGTGCCATGACGCCCCCGCCCTTTGTCTACACACTGACGGGGAGCCCCAGGGTTCAGATGCATCCTGTCAAACAATGTAAGGTGGAAACTACCAGCCAGTAGACTTTTCTGCCAGCAGAAGTATAAGGCGCTATGGGATCGGTGCCTCCAGGGTCCCAGAAAACACGGTGCAGCCACGGGGCAGCATGCATGCACCAAAACAGCGTGGCGTGAATGTGAAACCGGCAGCCAAAGTGTGCCATGTTTCTCATGCAGAGAGGATAACAACCTAATACTGCTATCGGTTAATGGAGTAGCTCCTTTAGCTCAAATGGATGTTGTTTGTGCTCCTTGAGGCTGAAGGTGCTGGGTTTATCCCTGCTGATGACCCATGGCGGGGTCGTTACAGACGCCATTGCAAGGAATAAGGACCAAACACTTCATACAAACAATGTTCCTACCGGGGTCCCCTCATTTCATGTACAGATTTCAGAGGTTGGAGGGGTGGGATTCATCCACGTCCACTGCTGTGAGTGCAGCAGCAGTGTGTGTCATGTACCCCTTTGGCCTGCTGAGAGGATAACAACCTACAACTGCTACCAGTCAATGGAATTGCTCTGCTACCTCAAGTGGTAGAAGTCTGTGCTTTGGCAGGTTCAATCCCTGCTGATTTTTGGAGAGAACTGTCAGCAAAGTCACCTGCAGAGAAAATGGCTGGCAAAGCCGGTCCAGTCACAAACACGTCTGCTTTTGTTTCAGGCCCTGCGTCACCTGGAAAATAACACTGAGCAGAGCCCACAGAAAGAGCCTCTAATCCCCACGGTCTATGACCAGATCCAAAAGACCCCTGAGAATACATCCGAGGAGGTCACATAGGCCCCCAGGTGAGGATGCTGCTGCTTTCTGTACGTGTGTTTTAAGCAGGGACTTCCACGAGGCAAAGTGGACAAGGGAGATCACGGAGGAGGGGAGGGTCTGGAAAGCTGGACTCGGATAAAGAATCCAGACGTTGAGCTGCACTTCCGAATAATGGGAATAATAAAGTAGGACATAGCTCTTCCATAGCGCTTTTCATCCAGAGATCTCAATGCACGTTACAAAGGAGGGCAGTATCCTTATCCCCATTTCACTGATGGGGAAACTGAGGCCCAGAGCGAGGCAGTGACTTGTCCAGCCACAGAGCCAGGAATCCCAGGTCTCCTGTGTCCCAGCCCAGTGCTCTAGCCACTAGGCCACACTGCCTCCTCCAAAGGTCCTCATCTCAATGGGCCGGCCTTGTCTGTAGCCAAAGTCACCGTGGCTTAATTTAAACCGCTTTACAAACCAATTTTAGTTAAACCAGTGCAAGCCCCGGAGTGGACGTTCTTAATTCACTTTAAATCTGGTTTCTCGATTTAGCTGAACGGGATGAGGAACTGACAAACTCACTCACTACCAACCAGGCTCAAATCAGAATAAGAGCGTCCACACAGGAGGTTGCACCCTTTTAACTAAGCTGGTTTAAAAATCGCTCCTTTTGTCCAATGGTTGCGGCTTTGAACAAGCGAGCCCTTCACCCCAATTGCCAAAAGCTGCCTCCCCTCCTGGACGGCTGCAGGTGCTGGGGCCCAGCTGAAGGTTTTTGGTTTTCCAAAGAGCTCAGCACTCAGTTGCTGCCTCGCTTCTTGAGAATAAAGGTGAATCCCTGCCCCCCCTTCCTGAGGAGAGTGGACCTGCTGAGCGTGGGATGCTCCCGAAAACCTGGCCACCAGAGCATGGATTTCAGAGATGCTGACCCTCCCGGCAGCTCCCACCGACTTCAGAGAGAAGGAGCGTATTTCCTCCACGGAGGGGGAGAAGAGAACAGACTCTCCCGTCCCCCTTGGCCAATCACCCCATCTCCCCCACCCCAACCTTCCCCTGGGGAAGAAGAGAAAGAGAAGAACAGCAAAAAAAAAAGGCCACTTCTGGCGACACAGACCATTAGAACAAAGTCTTTCAAGGGGCCGTACTGCGCGGGGCTACGTCAGCGCTGAGGAGCGGGGCAGGTTTGCACCCGCTGTGATCAGTCATTTCGTGCGGGTGCTGTTGGACACAGAGTGGTGGGGAGGGGGTGTTGGCCGGCCATTGCGGATTTCTCTCTCTCTCTCTCTTCCCCACAGGAGGCGGATGAGGTGGAGTATCAGAGCTTACCAAGGGCTTTGAGGTGCACCGGCTGCCCCAGTCAGACTCGCTAGCTGAATGTTCTCCGTTCCACCTAAGAACCCGGCTGGAAGAAGATGCCTTCCTCCAGCGTCGTAACCAGCCTCGTGAAGCGTCCCCACCCCCTCGTTGTGTTGGAACCTTGTGAGTGAAGCGCTCGGACGGTTTGGGAAGAAGACGCCTGAATTAAGGCGGAGGAGCTTGCTCTGGGAGGAGCAGGACACGCCGCTGCGTTTGGTGCCCGTGAAAGCAAAGGCCGTTGGGTCGAAGGCGGCATCGTCTGCCGTTGGGCCGGGGGCCGGGAGAAAGGTGGAGAGTGCCGCACGGCTCGCCCTGCCTGTCAGAGGACGTAGGCCAACCAGACGTCCATGGGTGGTGCACAGTCCTCCTGCGGGCGTCAAGTCCCGGCACCGACCGGTGCGAGGGAACGCGCCAGGCCACGGCGCAGAGCGCCACGTCCCGAGAAGGAAACTGCTCGCCTCTGAGTCTGGACCGCGAGCGGCGTGAGCGTGGAGAAGCCTGAGGTGGAAAACGGGCTCTCCCCGGGCCGAGGCTCCCTTCCAGCTGGGTGACCCTGCAAAGCCGCGGGCTGGGGGATTGGCTGCGCCGTGTTTATTTCTCTGTGCTGTTTGACGACGTTGCCTCTGCAGGGTGGATGTAAATATGACTGAGATGCTGGATCCGGGGCCTGTTCTCTGTGATCCTTGGAGGAAGGGAAGTTTTCTAAAGGAGAAATCGGAGCCGATGCTGCTGTAGCTTGCAGGGGACGGGGGGTGGGGGACTCTAGTCAGAGGGAGAGGAAGGAAGGAGGGTGTCTGAATTACAAAGGAACTGCCTGTTTCACCACACTTGGCTGGCCGGCGGACTGAGGGCAGCAGGGGTTTCACCGGTGGGTAGGAATTGGCTGAGCGAGCGGCAGTCAGATTGCAGCAGAGTGCAAGGCGGGCAGGCTCCTGCGGAAGAAATAAAAGCAGAATATCCCGGCGTATCTGACACCGCACGGCGGAAGGGCGCAACAGCTGCAGAAAAGCAGGGCAGACTATCGGGCCCACAGCATCCTCTCCCCAGGGCTGTTCTGGCTACGGCCGGGGAGGAGGCGTTGTGGGGAAGGTACCAGGGATATTTAATAAGGGACAGGCTGACCAGGTTACAGAGTCAGGGCTAGATTCTGCCGCTCTCACCCACCCCTGCGGGGATCGCGGGGATTGCTCCGAGTGAGGGTGGTAGCAGCTAGCCCTCGGGAAGGCCCTGACACTCCGGCTGAGGATCCTGGGCTGCAGAGGGGAGCTGCCCCCCCCCCCTTCAGGAGCAGCCTCAGGAAGGAATCTGAGTCGTGAGTCTGTTTCCAGCCCTTCTCGCCCTAGGGGCAGGTGAGTTACTGCGGTGCCTACAAGGGAGCATCCGTCCGCTTGCTTCTAGGGGTGACATCTAGGGAGCAGCGACCTGGGGTCTAGAAGATCCTTGTCGACAGAGGGTGAAGGGCAGAGGTAGGGGGTTAATGAAGCGTCGCTGTTCCTCAGATGTTCTGTCACTGGGAGCCTGGCATCACAGTCGTCACATCAAAGGGGCCAGTTGTGATTAGGCGTCTGTGCAGAGTAACTCACCCCAGCTGCTAAGCAACCATCCAAAGAGCCGAGAGACCAGCATAAAACGGTCCTTCCTTCCAGGGAAGTTCCCCTTTAAGTTCAGTGACGCTCTTCAGAGGGGAAATCCTTGGCATAAAAAGCCCAAAAACCTTTCAAGGGAGGGGGGGGGGGAATAAAAGTCAACCTGCTGCCGGATTTGGTTTGGCAACTGTGGTGAGGTCGCTTCCACCCTCTAGGCCAACGTAGCCGACACGTGCAAGAGAGGGAGAAGGCTGTGCAGCCCGCGGTGACCCCGGCCCCACCTTCCCACACACTGACTGTAGAAAGCTCCCGCAGAGGAAGGTGGCGTGTATCTAGAGTTGGTGGGATAGCGACGCTTCCTTTCTCCTGTCTGTCCTGTCGGTCACACTGGGAATCTTTCAGGGCCTGGACTGTCCCTGCGTCTGGCAGAGCCGAGCCCCGTGGGTCCTTATCTCAGTGGGCGTCTCCAGGCATTCTCGTAATACCAGTAATCACGGTGCAGGGGCATCTCCTGTGAAACCTGGCAGTGATTTGTGTGTGTGGAGAAGTTGCCCCCTGTGCTAACGTGTTTCAAAGTCTCCTTTTGCCCTGGCTTCCGTCCCCCTTTAGATGATTCTGTCCAATAAAGCATCTGACGGTTTGTGCCTATATCAATGCAAGGATAAGGACATTTATGCAAATTGACAACCCACCGCTACCTTTTCCCCCCATTGGAAGACGGGGGTGGGAATGGGTGATGGGCCTTTGCCCGCACCTGCAGGAAGTGGATGGCAGCGGGTTCTGCTGTCACCCCTTTGTCCATGGAGCAATGGGATCTTTGGAGGTGGGGGCTGACCAGGGAGTGTCTTCGCCCACGCCCGGTCCCCAGCCCTGGTGTTTACTGTGATGTGCTAACGAAAATGCTCAAGGATTCCTGCTCTGAGAAGAGAGAACTTGGCCTCTCGTTGCTTCCCTCTGCGTGCGTCCCACACGGACCAGGGGGAGCTCAGGCCTTGCTTTTTCCAGAGGTCGAGGGGAGGGGAGAAGTAGCAATGCCCAGACACCACGGTGCGGGTCACCAGTTCCCCAGTGGGCAGACGGAGAGAGGGGACGTGTTTCCGTCGCGCGCCGCCTGCGTTCTCTGCGTTGCCTTATTACACACAAGCCCAGCCTGGTAGGGCAGAGTCTCTGTGGGGTTTCATGATGGCCCCTCTATCCCTGCCTCCCCCCCCCTACGCCAGCCTGGCCCAACTGACCCATTGCCGCTCCTCTGGCGCCCAGGGCGGGTCGCTCTTGCTGTCATGTTTGGTGTGGGGGTTTGTGCCTCTGAGGGGACCCCCACATCTTGTGAGAACACGGAGCACCCCTGAAAGTCCTGAATGGGCGCCCGTCCCCAATCTGCCCCAGGAACCCCAGGAGCATGACCCGACAGCAGTTTTGACAGCAGCTTCGAAATCCCCCCCCCCCCCCACCGGCTACAGGGGACATTTACTCCTAGGTCCTTGGTCTCGCCTGGCAGCACCGGGTGGATGTGCTGCGGGGCCCTTCTTCGGGTGGCCAGGGGTCCGGGTTTTGACCGGGAAGTCCAGTTGAGAAAGGAACTGGCCTAGCCACCATGGGAAAATCCCCCTCCCCCCTGCCCCGCTGTGCCTCGATTTCCCCACCCCAACCCCTCGCTCTGGGGACTAACCCCTGCCCTGCCCCACTGCGCCCCAATTGGGCAGGCAGGCAGGCTCCGCATCAGCTCCTCCCAGCCCAGATCTGCAGGCGGCAGGTGAGTCTCTGGGGAGGATGGAATGGGGGGGGAAGAGAGGCAGGGCAGGGGGCGGGGCCTTGGGGAAAGGGGCGGGGCTGGGTGTTCGGGTTTTCAGCAAGTAGAAAGTTGGCAACCCTATGTCCTCTGCCTCCCACCCTGCTGTGCTGTTGGTCCATGCCCACAGCTGGGCATCTGCCCCTGGGGGTGTTGGCAGGTATCACCCTCCCTGCCCCACCTCTGAGAGATGCAGCTCCTGGGCTCACTCGGCCGGCTTCAGCGTCTGCGTCTCAGATTCCCCTGGGCCTCTGCCACACCCTGCTCTCCCCGCCTTGCCTCCCAACACACCCTCCCGAGGACTAGTCCGTAGCCCAGCACACGGACTGATGGGCCGGAAAGCCAAGACTCCGCTTCCCGTGCGGGGTCATCTGCTGCAGCCCCGCAGAGGAACAACAGGTGAGCAGGTCTGGGGCCAACCATCACATGGCAACAGGCCATGCAGAGTACAACGGGCCGGCGGTACAGGCCGTCTTCCTACTAATAACCTGTGGCCCCAGCATGTCAGCAAATGCCAGCCCAAAAGCCGCAACCGCAGCAGAACATCGTGGAAAGGAAAGATGTAGCGACCTGCCCGGCACGTGGAGGGGAGAAGCACAGGTTGGAGGAGGGGAGCGTTTGGGGGCAGCGCAGCCGGCAGAAGTCAGTCTGTGTGCACAGGGCTGGAATCGGGGCTGCAGCTGCAACCCACTTCAAATGGGTCTCTTAATAAAGAGCCAGTTTAGTTTTACATGGAGCCCTCGTGATCACCCAGCAGGCGGAACGTAAGTCAGGACAGGAGAGGAAAGTTCTACCTAAGGTTGGTTGAAACTTTTCCCATCAAATAGGGTTCTGCCAGAAAAGTGGGATTTTCACACACCAAACTTTTTCAGGCCAGGAGGCTACATTGGGCAGAAAACGTTGATTTGTCGTCGGAAGCACGTCGGAAAAAAATGATTTTGATTTGGAAATATGGCCATGGTGAGTCATGGGAATTGTAGTTGGGTTGCCTCATGTCTCCATGGGAGTGTGGGGCTGCTTCTTGACCTGCCTACATCTCCCACAATGCATCACGGTGAGTTCCTCTCATGATGAAGAGGGGATGTCATGGTGCATGAAGGGAAACGTCGTCTGACCAGGGAACCTGGCCTATGTAAGACAAAGGGAACTGAAGGCATCCAAAACTCCAACTCCCATCAGGCAACGCGGAGCATGTCCCAGTTGAAATATTTGGGGGTTTGGCCAAAGCTGTTCAGTTTCGAATTGCTACTGAAAATCGAAGTTTTCCATAGGGGGAAAAAGAAGATCAGCAGCACTTCCAGGTGCTAGTGCCTGGAGCTGGGTGTGGGTGACTGGTCAGTGAGGGGCGAGGGGTGTGTGAGAGCGGGAGCGAGCGACCTGCGAATTCCTTGCCGCCTTCCTCAAACACCATGACCCCCCCTCCCCTCCCTTGGAGATTTCCCACTCTAAGTCAAATAAAGCTGATTAAACAGTTCCTGGAGAAGCACATGGGGGCGCTTTCCCCATTTCAGCCCCATCGAAGCCAGGCTGCAGGAGGATGATCCTGTGGCCCAGTGATTGGCCTGGAACCTGGGAGTTTTGTCACTTTTGGGGGACCTTGGACACATGACCTCATCTCAGCCCCCCACACCTGAGGTGGGCGTGTGGTCGGTGACACACAGACCGTGTGTGTCATATTTCCCCCAGCGAGGCTGGCCCATGCAGCATAGCTATTGGCCAACAGACTCAGGCCATGTCTTCACTGCCCAAAAAAGGTGTCATTTTTTCCCTCCTCCCCCTTTGATTTAGCTGTAAAATCCTCCGTCGCTTGCCCTAGGATGGAGCTAGGCGAGGTCACACGCAGGCAGCTGGGTTGACTTACCTAGCTAGAGTGGGGAAAAGCTACAGAGAATGGTCTCCACTTGAATTTTACTGTGAAATAGCTAACCCGTGTGCATTATCTATCCGTGTGTGTGTGTGTGTGTGTGTGTTTGTCAGTGACGACATACATCGCCCTTATCACTCAGTAGGTCTAAAAGCACTTAACCAAGGAGGGCAGTAGCATTATCCCCTGGCCTTTTAGCTCAAGAAATAGAGGTCTGCCCTCAAAGATCTCACATTGAAACCTCACTAATCACAAGGGAGCTGCATCTACAAGGGAGACAATGCGGTCCCTGGCTGATGGGGATAATTCATCTGTGTGTGGGAGGCATTCTAAGGCTGCGGTGATAGGAGCCATCGCTGTATAATATTTTTGTTCACTAGCATAAACATACTGCCAATAAATAGGTCTGCGAGAGTCTCTGTGGAAAGCAAACACAGGCAACGCTACCTCCGGGCTGTTCTGTTTTATCAGCGAGAAGACTGGCTGCCTTTTTGATTCACCTGGCCCCAAGAGAAACGAAAAGAGGAAAACAGAGTCCAATCAGGCGACAGTTATAGTGCGTGGAAATGTCAAGCTGTGAATGCCTGCGATGCTCGTTTCTGTCAGGGCTGGATAAGACTGGGGAGAACTGTCCGTAAGACAGGGTGCATGAGGACGAGGTCCAGTTAGCTGGGTTGCCGAAATGCTGCTTTGCACACACAGTTAACAACTTGTTAGTCATTTGATTTATGCAAGCATATTCCAGGGTAACCACCCCCAACGTGTGCCTAATGGGTGAGAAGATGAATGGCAGGTGTGTCTGTTTGCACTGGACTGCCCCCTCTGCACTTACTTGCAGCTTCGCTAGCATTCTTCAAGCTACAGGCAACTGAAATGGAGGTGAAATTTACCAGCAGACGGCCCTCTGTCCCTTTATTGCTACTGACACTTAGCAGCTTCTTCTTCGCAGGTAAGTGACTATCCACTGACTTAAACCTTACCGACCCAGGGGAAAGACCCACACGTGGGCAGGGAAGCAGGACTGTGTCTTCAGCAGTAAAGTGCTGGAGATGCAAAAGTGGCTTATTATGAACCCAGGGAGTAATTAGAGTTTTTAGCAAATTATCCTATGAGCCTGCATACACGGCAGCTACCGTGTCAGACATGCAGTCGTTTAGAATCCATGGGAGAGAAGTGAACAGCTAGTGAATGCTAGCTGAATAGTGCCAGAATAATTCTGTGGTAAATACTATCCAGCTAGTCAATAAACACATGTAAAGTGCTCAGAGCTTTGTAACTCTGATCACAAAATGAATTTTACTGCTAGGCATTTAGAAAAGTGGCAGGGCAAGTGGGATGAAATGGAGAGGAAAGTTGGAATCTGATTAATCAAAATAATCTTCCCACAATTGTCCGACAAAAGCAGTTGAAAACCTGGATTTCTGGGCATTGTTCATTTTTTGCCTGGCTCTGAGGACGAAAGGGGTTGGTCTGTGTTGTTTTTTTCATGCCTGTAACCCATTTGAATTCCCCTGTGGGTTTCCTTAATTCACTTATTTGTTTGCATTAATGTGCTCAAAAGCACTAGGTAATTTATGGGTTTGGATGTTGTCGGATATACAATAAATCTGGAGAGACTCGCAGTACAAGATATGGTAAGCAGAGACCCAAAAATAAGCCAAAAAGTTCCTAGCAGTGTTTTATTTGTTCTGTTCCACTGCTGCCCTTTAAAAAATAATGGTCTGCAGAATGCCAGAATAATGCTATTTGGAAAGTGCTATAGAAATAAAAAAAAGTTTAAAGGATTTGGGAGTTACAAAGTTACAGACTTAGACAGAAACAGACAGACTTTCTCTAAGCCACTCTCATGCTATTTGTACACCTCAATTTTGTTGTATTTTGTCTTAAAACTGCTCCTAGGACACTCAAACCAACCCTTGGAGCATAAAGACGTGTGTGGAACTGATTGGGGGGGGGACTTACGGAATAATTCATAAAGGTTTTACTGTCACATTTTCTGAATATATTTTTGGATTAATGTTACTCTCCGTTCTTGTAATTTGGTCACAGAAATGTTCGAGAAAGAAAGAGAAATTTTAACCAAGTGTTTTCTTCATTTGATGAAGGATATTTTCCCCCCTGAGATTGGCAAATGTCTAATCACAGGTTCTAAGCGTGCAGTTTCTGGCCATCCAGCCCTTTCCATGTTGCTAAATGGGACAGGCGTTCCCACTACATGGGAAGAGGAGACTTAATGTGGAAAAGGTTATCTGGTCTTCTGGATTATGGATTGATAGGTGCTAAATTTACAACTGAGTTTCCATTATAGGCTCTTTATTTTTCTTCCACCCACCCACCCATCGATCCAATTTCCAAGGGGAAATTATAAGAGTAAAAATGGTCAAAAACTATAGCCAGAAAACGGTGACAATATCATTTCCCACCCCTGAAATCCACAGAAAGTCCTATTGCTCTCAAACCAGGTGAGTTAGCTCTGTAGAGTGAGGTAGAATTTTTCTGCCCAAGTGGAAGCAAATTGGACAAGAGGATGTGAAATTAGGACACCCTAATAACAGAGCTGGAGTTCAGAACCACGTCTAACTCTTTTCTGACACTTTGTAGTACGAAAGGAGAGAGAGAGAAATAGCCCTTCAATTGCTGGACTCCCTCGCTGAGACCTAGCATCTGACACCTGTCTTGGACTGGCGCCGTCTAATTTACATAGTTATCTCAATAGTTATAATAGGGCCACGAATGAGCTGAGTACAGCAGGAGAAATGGTTGCTGGAGACCTGCTCTTTCATTAAAAGAAAGTCAGGCCTGGCTCGCACTGGGGGATTTGCCCTGATTCCAGCAGGGTGACTGCCCTGTAGTCCACCCAGGTCACTGGGGTGACTGCAAACGTGCAGACCCCGACCCTAGCCTGGGTAAACTGCTATATCCCGTTTACACCAATGCCATTTACCCCGGTTCCAAGCAGGATTAAACTCTGCTGGTGCAAGAAGCGCCTTTGCGGTGATGCATCTACGCCAGGGACTGAAGCTGGGCAAAGCCCTAGTGCAGTCAAAGCCTCAGCCTGTATCTACACTGCAGACATCTGCGGACATAGTTCTGTCAGTCAGGGGTGGGGTGATCCTTGATCTACAGAAGCCCCCGGTGTAGACACAGTTTTACCAGGATAGCTAGTTTTGTTCAGGGGTGGTGGAATAAGCTATACCTGCAAAAGCGCAGTTTTGCTGTTTGAAGCTGTGTCCACACTAAGAACGCTTTGCTGGAAGTCTGTATCGGTATCCTATACTGGGAAAGCACACAGTGTAGACATGGCTCCGTCCCTAGCCCTGCTCCTTGCAGACTTAAAGCTCTGTGTGAGGCATGTCAATAGGAAAAGGATTATGTATCCAGCCAAAGGCTTGACTGGCATGCGCACATCTTCCTCTGCTGCTTTCTTCGATTTTAACATGCTGCCCATCACCGTGGCATCCTGCTGGGTGTAAAAACTGCCTCCTTTTAGGGCGTATGTAAAGATGATTGATTATCCCTGTCATCAGTGTGCTGGAGCATACTGTTAAACAACAACCGCTCACTTTGGATATAGGTGGCCTCAGTTAGAAATATCTGGATCTGGAATTTGAATGCCCCAGAGTTCAGGGATTGTTGGAGCTGGGTGTTGGTTGGGCCTGTCTGTAATTTTGGCTGCAAAAAAAAAAAGATTGATCGATGGGCCTGTGAAATTCCATCCTCTCTGGAGGGAAGCGCAGATGTTCAGATCCTTGGATAACAGCTGCTGGTGGATCAGCGCTTGCGTTCCCTCCAGGGGCTTGTAGAAATGTTTTTGCTTAATGAATGTAACGACTCCCTAGAAACCCACTACTAATTAACCATTAATTAATTACTTGTTAAGGATAAGATCTACATCTGGCCCAAGCCAAGGGCTGTGTGTTCACTTGTGCAAAATGGGGAAGGGTTCTGATCTGGTTCTGACCCATTTTGTACTGATGGAGGGCCCCGCGCGGTGAAATTTGGCTGTGGCTCAGAACGGTGGCAGAATTTGAGGACGTTGGGGCCAATGGTTCTGGACTGGTAGCATTGCTAAGTAAAAGATAGATACTGACGCTGCAGGCGTGTACCGCGGGTGTGGCGAGGACAGGTCTCTGCTCACCGCATCGCCATTTACACAGCTGAGGAATCGAGCCCCCTGGTGTTGTTAATGCTAAAAACCCTGGAGCCTGGTTCTCATTTACACTCAGGGTGTGCGCAGCAAAAGCGGACCCAGGGGAGCGAGGCTCAGAACCCGAGTAAATGGACGGAGGCTGGCGGGGCTCGCACTCCATGGCTAGAAAAGCAGTGCAGACATTGGGGAGCAGGCTGAAGCCCCAACTCTGAAACACACCCCGGGGGCAGGGTCTCAGCGCCGGAGTCCAAACATTTACACGGCTAGTTTCAGCTCTGCCGCGCCAGCCCGAGTCAGTTGTTTCAGGCTCTGAGACTCGCTGCCCCTGGAGTGTGTTTGCAGGTAAGATGTGAAATCCTAGACAGTGCCTGGAAATCACCCCCTTCCGTGTAGACACACGACAGGCCCTTTACCCCGCTCTGGCCATGTCAAGAGGCGTTACACTTTGTGTCAATTACATTTGCGCCCACTCAGAGGCCTCTTTCCATCTCTGGCGCAGTGTAAGGGTGCTTCGGGGTAAGCCTATGTCTTCACTGCACAGAAAGGTGTGGACTTAACTCCACTGAGCTAAAGAGCAGTGAAGACGCGGCAATCCCGCTTTTACCTGAGGTTAAAGCGTGGGCGGGCAGCCTGAGTTCGAGCATGGGCTGCTGACCAGAGTTAAAAGCCGAGCTGCTGTGTCTGCACAGCTGCTGAAAGCCGAATTAAAACCACATCTCTGTATCTATTGCTATGCACCTATCCCGGTATCTAGCTAGCTAGATATTTTGCAGCAAAAGCAAGCCTTATATGAGAATTACATCCTGGCATTTTTTCAGACTGCTAAATGCTATTTCGGAGAAGGGGAAGCAGATTGCAATCTCTCAAGTAATAGATCTCCGCATCTCAGGTGTGCTTCTATTTACACTAGAGTGTGTGGTTTGTTTGGTCATGCATTTGGCTAGCCATTTCAGTTTGTGCTTTGCAAACCAAATCAGCCTCGGACGTAGATTCAGATCGGTTGCAAAGGGGGAGAGAGAGAAATTCAAATGACTGAGTTAAGGCTGAGACAAAATTACTTCTGGCCAGTAAGGGGGAGAAAAGCACGACTCAGCGCGGAAATGTCTCTGCAGCACAGGAAACGAGCAGCTGGTAATTTTGGGCACTGGAAGAATTAATGCAGACTAAACTCTGTGATGTGACCTCTTGATCTGCCTTGTAATATGCAAACGTATCTGTCACTTCTCCCTCAAAGTGCAGCATGGCAGACAAAGAACGCCAGCTCAGATCACATGGAAATTCATTAATACCTGAATTTTTTTTAATCTAGCCTGTTTCATCCCAACGATCTTTATAAAATACAGGCCAAATCCTGCAGTTCTTACCCAGGCAGAATTATCTTAGATAGGAAATGATAAGTGAGACGCAAATGACACCACACACTGCAAGTGAAAAATGTGGCTATTTTATTGGTTACCTGCCATTCGTGGGATGGCTGTAATAAATAAAACCTGTGTTGGCGTATAAGAAATGTAGGTTCTGTTGCAGAGAATAAACTACCCCTGCTTAGCAAATACAATTTTAAAACATGGGGACAGGCTAAGTTACATGAATGTGAAATTATGTGGGTGGGTGTTAACTGCTCGCAAACTGTCTGTGCCTTATCCGTAATAAATACCTGGCGAAGGGATCTAATATCCTGTTAGCTCCTACATTCTTGTGTCCACATCCCAGGTGCCTTATTAATCCTGTGTTTGATTCCAGATCACCATAAAATACAGGGACGGATTTATCTGTTCATATTAAACACCATTATGATAAAATATCACCATTTTTTATGGTGGAGAATTTGGTTGTTCTTAGTTTGTTTGTTTTTGTTTTTTTGTTTTTTTTACATTTTCTTAGGCATCATAATTAGCCAAGCACAGACTCCTCACCACCAGGTGAACGGGATTCTGGGAGGATCGGTCTTGCTTTCTCTGAATCCATCCCCTGGGATGAAGGTGGAAAAAATCGAATGGATTTTTAGTGCTGGGACAGGTGTGAAGATTCAGCTGGCTGAGTTCAATGGCAAATTTGAGCGACCCGATCCCAGCGACAGATTTAAGCAGAGGCTAGAGATGTACAACAGGACCTCGCTGAAGATCCAAGCTTTGGAACTGAACGATAGCGGAGTTTATGAGGCTCGGATTGCTTTACTTTCAGCAGTTGTGCAGGAACAGACCTTTCTCCTCACAGTCTATGGTAAGTGACGACAAATCGATGTCTTACATGTAACCGGGTTTCCAATAATGCAAAGTGGCAGAAGGGTGCGGTTGAAGCTCTGATTTTGTGCACTTTGGTGAAATGCGAGATCTATGCTCCACTTACGTCTTCCCAATAGGGTCTGTCTATGTGCAGCAGCCTGACTAAAATATCCCCTTCATACCCCTCACAACCCAGTCCAGTCTCTCTGGGCCACAAAGGCATGACAGGTTCAGGGTCGCATCAGGACGGGACGTTCAGGCAGGCTGTTCTCACCACATTTCGGTCAAACCTGGATGAAATCTAGTGAGATAAAGACGTTCTGACAGATTTCTGCCATCTTGAGCCAAAATCTCCTGGGAATGGCTGTTCCTGATGGATTTTGATTGCATCGGAATCAGGATTGGGAAATAGACCCCTTTCCGCAATAGTGTCCAACCCAGAATCTGAGAGACAAGGGTGAATCCAGCGATTCACACTAACTGCCTCCGGTCCCTGAAACTCAAAGGGTTCAGACTCAGGGATCAGGTTAGGGCCCCTCCCTATTAAACTCCTCCATAATCGTCCTGTATTTGTCTTGTGCAAATAAGCGTAGCAGTTTCCCTAACACAAATATTTGAATAATTGTTTATAACATTTAGAACACCTGCCATCTGCGACATATGGCTCTTGACGGGCAATAAAACCTTCCTGCAGGGAGAAGAAGGGGAAAGAAAAGTCTATTTACCCGTTTCTCATCTGGGCAGGGGCTTATTCTGTGCTTCTGACTACCCATCGATCTACCTCTGTATCTATCATTACTCTGTGATCCTTCCTATTCCTCCATCCATCCTGAGCTTACGACCCTGTCATCTGAGCCTCCAACATTTGTGTGGTGCAGAATTCTATGAGCAGAGCCGCGCCTGATGTTTACAGCTGGGCGAGTGGCTGGGGGTACAGCTGGGTTATGAATTTGACCCCAATTTGCTGTGAGAGCCGCACTCACCCTTCCCCTCCATCCTAGCCAAACACCCAGCACTCACAGAGCCCCGGGCTGGGCTACCCCCACCCCGCCAGGACGATCAGGTCAGTTACTCTGGGACACACCAATGTGGCTTATGGGACAAGTCAGCTCCCGTCACTTCCCCACTCACCCCTCAGTCAAATGATCCCCCTGGGACGCCTTCACTCTGGGGCTGATCAAACGGCGCCTTCCCCAGGCCCACTGGCAGCTTGATGGGCTCCTGCAAGTGGAGTGACTGGGAGTTAGAGTATGTCCACACTGCAATTAAAAACCCGCGGCTGGCCCGGGCCAGCGGACTTGGACTTGCAGAACTTGGGCTGTGGGGCTGTTTCACTGCAGGGTAGATGTCCGGGCTTGGGCTGGAGGCTGGGCTCTAGGACCCTGTGAGATGGGAGGGTCCCAGAGCCTGAGCCAGAACGGAACGTCTACATGGCAATTAAACAGCCCTGCAGAGACTGAACGAATGGGACACAGTAATACCAGGTGCAAAATATATCAGAAGGACAGAATAGGTGGTAAAGGGAAATCATGCCTCGCCAATCTACTAGAATTATTTGAGGGGGTCGACAAGCTCATGGACAAGGGTGATCCACCCAGGGGATATAGTGTACTGAGATTTGCAGAAAGTTCCTCACGAAAGGCTCTGCAGCATAGTAAGCATACATCGGATAAGAGGGAAGGTCCTCTCCTGAATCAGTGACTGGTTAAAAGATAGGAAACAAAGGGTAGGAATAAATGGTCAGTTTTCAGAATGGAGAGAGGGGTCTGTACTGGGACCAGTGCTTTCAACTTATTCATAAATGAGCTGGAAAAGGGGGGCAAACAGTGAGGTGGCAAAATCTGCAGATAATAGAAAACTACTCAGGATAGATAAGTCGAAAACAGACTACAAAGAATTACAAAACTGGGTGACTGGGCAACAAAATGGCAGATGAAATTCAATGCTGATAAATGCAAAGTAATGCACACTGGGAAATATAATCCCAAGTATACATATAAAAAGTCTAAATTACTTGTTTCCACTCAGGAAAGAGATCTGGGAGTGATTGTCGATAGCTATCAGTGTGCAGCGGCAGTCAGAAAAGCTATGAGAAAATTAGGACTCATTAGGAAAGGGATAGATAAAAATATTGTCTCGTCTCTTTATAAAACCACGGCATGCCCACATGTTGAATGCTGTGTGCAGATCTGGTCGCCCCATCTCAAAAAAGATACATTGGAATGGGAAAAGGTACAGAAAAGGGCAACTAAAATGATGAGGGGTATGGAACAGCTTCCATATGAGGAGAGATTAATAAGACTGGGACTTTTCAGCTTGGAAAAGAGATGACTAAGGGGGATAGGATGGAGGTCTATGAAATCATGGCTGGTGCAGAGAGAGTAAATAAGGACGTGTTATTTACTCCTCATAATGCAAAAAGAAGGCGTCACCAAATGAAATAAATAGGCAGCAGGTTTAAAAGGAACAAAAGGCAGTATTTCTGCACACAACGCCCAGTCAATCTGTGGAACTCCTTGCCAGAGGATGTTGTGAAGGCCAAAGATTATAACGGGGTTTAAAAAAGAACTAGCTAAGTTCATGGAGGATAGGGCCATCAACGGCTATTATCCAGGATGGCAGGGATTGCTGTTTGCCAGAAGCTGGGAGTTGGCGACAGGATGGATCACTCGATGATCGCCTGTTCTGTTCATTCCTTCTGAAGCAGCTGGCGCTGGCCACCGTCGGAAGACGGGACACTAGGCTAGATGGATCGTTGGTCGGACCCAGTGTGGCCGTTCTTAAGATAGAACAAGTAGCAATGGGCTCAATCTGCAGCAAGGGAGGAAAATATATTAGGAAAAACTCTCTAACTCTAAGGGTACTTTAGCTCTGGATCAGGCTTCCAAGGGAGGTAGTGAAATCCCCATCCTGGCGCGTTTTTAACAACAGGTTGGACAAACCCTGCTCGGGGCTGGTCTAGGTTTACTTGGTCCTGCCTCGGTGCAGGGGGCTGGACTAGATAACTTCTCGAGGTCCCTTCCAACCCGACCGTGCTCGGATTCTATGATGAGGGTTTTCTTTGTGTTTTTAAACACAGAGCCAGTGCCAGTGCCTGAGATAAGGCATCACTCGGTCTCCAGCACGTCAGACGGGTGCAATGTCTCTCTGCAGTGTCTGGTGTCTGGCACGGAAAAGGTGAATGTCTCCTGGAGGAGAGGGAACCCACTGCAAGACCTGAGCGATTTGGAGTGGTATGAGCTCACCCCGGATGGCAGGACCCTCCACCTGACTCTGCAGCCCAGCTCTACGGCCTCTACCTTCACCTGCATGGCCAGCAATCCCGTCGACCGGAGCAGCGTCTCCTTTGACCTGCAGAGCGTGTGCCAAAGCGGAGGTGAGGGATTCACAGCCAGTTCCAAAGGGGGTTTTCATTGCTCAGTGTATTCTCGCCCCTCTGGCAGGAGGCGGCAGAATTCAGGGCCCGGCAGGGCAGTTTCTTGTTGCGGGAGGCATCAAAGTGGCGGGCTCTGGGTATTTTCCAGTGTAACGTCTTTGGTTAAAGACTGCACACGAATCAGCGGCGTACCGTGGGTCTCTGGCACCCGGGGGCCACACTTGCATTGGTGTCCACCCCTCCATTGGCGGCAGCGCCCCGCGGGGGGGTCTGCGGGTCTGTTTTCCACTCACCCCATACCCCCCCCCCAGTTGGCAGCAGTGCCCTGTGCGGGAAGGGGGTCTGCAGGCCTGTTTTCCACTTTCCCGCACCCCCCGACCCCTTGGTGGAAGCAGCAGTGGTGGCAGCACCCCGTGGGGGGGGGTCTGCAGGCCAGTTTCCTGCTCTCCCCTGGCATTGGGGGCTGTCCAGCAGGAAGGGAAGGGAGCGTGACGGGCTCTGGTCCCCGCGGCTCCTTCCTGGCACCCAGCGCAGGGGCAGAGGGGCTGGGGTTATGCCCTGGCTGCCTGCAACATCTACACACACCCCGTCGGCGGCCCCATGAAGTCGCGGGAGCTCCTCGTCAACCTCCTCCTTGCCCTGGCCGAAACGGCCACCTACAAGACCAGGGAGAGGAGGTTGGCGGGGGGAGGAGGAGCGCCCTGCGACTGTGGGGCCTGCCTCTGTTCCCTCGTGCACTCCCGCATCCGGCAGAGCTCCTCTGGGCAGCGTCCGGGGCTCCCTGCTCGGTGCCCCCGTTCCGGTTCCCTTCGTTTAAACCCTCACGACCCCCCCATGCCCCTTCCTGCTTTTTTCATTCGTTGTCTCCCGTAACCAGTTGTATCCCAGGCTCAGTGACTCCTCTCCTTAGGCTGGGGGTGGGGGGGCGGCTCCTCCTCCGTGGGCCAGGCCGGTGTCGTCCCCCCCAGGTCGGCGCCCAGGGGCATCCCCCGCCCTCCCCCCTGCTTCCTCCCTCGGTATGCCACTGAGACGAGTCCTGTTTCCTCCCCAGAGGAGGACACGGAAAGGCGCGCAGCCAATCCCCTCTTGCAGAAACCTCAGCTAAGGCAGGGCTGGCCTGGCATTTAGGGCACGTCTACCCTGCGGCTAGAAACCCGCGGCTGACGCAGGATCACGGGGCGCGGGCTGCGGGGCTGTCTATTTTCGGTCTGGACATACTCTAAGAAGCCTGAGTTTTAGGTCACGGCTCAGGAAGGCAGGTTACACGATCCCCTGGGTCCTTTCTGGCCTGAAAGCCGACGGCTCGAGCGTGTATTTAGACTGCCTGCGCTTTAAGGGCAGGACCTTGGTGTCTGATTTATAAAGCACCTGGCCATATGGTCGGGGTCCAAAGTCCACGGGAGTCAACGGAAAGGGAACCACGGGCGTGGGAGCCATCAACCCTCCTTCCCACGCACAGCCAGCCCGGCTCGGTGCTGTGCTCTGGGGATGCTGCGTCGTCCTGTGTTTCCCCAGCGTGGCAACCTGTCCTGTTTTCTGATCTGTAGACACTGGCACTTGGAAGTGGCCCATTTTCATTGGGCTGTTTGTCGTCATAGCAGCATGTGCTGGGACCTGGCTATGGAAGAGAAGGAGGAAAAAGCCAGTTGGCCGAGGTAGGTAACATCTTTCTTCCAGAAACACCCATGGACCCACTCAGCTGCTGGTTCACAAATAATGACTGATTATTAACTAGTTCATTAGCAATTCTGCCAGCCACTTACAGCACAGAATTAGGAAAGTCGCACCCCTTACCCCCGTCTTTTCTGTATTTTATGGTTACACGATGTGGTCTCTTTTCTTTAACGTTACACAGTAAAGGTCCAATCCGGCAAACGTAACATGCATGTAAAATGCGTCTTGCATCCTTCTCTAATGTAGCTGATAAAAGCCTTCCATTGCTGCGGTTACTGGAGTGATTCCTGTAGCTCAAACGGGAGAAGATTGCGTTTTGGAGGTGAAAGTCTTAGGTTCAAACTGCTTGACAATCCATGCGGGGGGTCGACACACAACTGCTTGTTGAGCGGTGTAATGCTTCCTGTGGAGAGGAGTCGTAGGTAGCCAGCGGGGCACGGGGTGGTTACAGCTGGCGGTAACGGCTTTGCATTGTGTTACCGTTTCAACTCAAGGGTGCTTTAAACTTATAAAACTTTGCGTCACACATTTCACTGGAGCATTGTGTACGTGTAACCCCCGGGGCAGGGGAGGGTGAGCCCAGGCCCTCTCTGTGCATCTACAAACTGTGTTCTGCTGTGTGGCTGTTAAACAGCTGCCACACCCCACCCCAGAGGTGGCTGCATTTCAGAGCTGAGCGAGTAATCCCTGTACTATGTTGTTGTGTGATGGGAAACAGCTGCCACGCCCCACCCCAGAGGTGGCTGCATTTCAGAGCTGAGCGAGTAATCCCTTTACTATGTTGTTGTGTGATGGGAAACAGCTGCCACGTCCCACCCCAGAGGTGGCTGCGTTTCAGTGCCACAGCTCCACGTGGAGAGCCTTCGCTCCAGCTAATGCCAGCAGCTGGGGCTGGATGACAGGGGATGGATCACCCAACAGTTCTCTGGTTCTGGTCACTCCCTCTGACGCGTCAGGCCCGGGCCCCTTTCAGAGACAGGCCGCTGGCTAGAGGAACCATGGGGCTGACCCAGTATGGGCGCTCTTACGAACCTGCAGTAACTCCAGCGTTAGCTCTGGAGGTCCTGGGTTCAATGCCTGGTGTGACAGCTACAACACATCCATTACAGACAGGGCTACAGCAGCCCCCGGGAGACGGGTGAGTACCGCTCTCCTCACCGCACAGAGGGGAAAACTCCCCCATGCAGCTAGCCTGGGCCTAGCACACCCAAGACCCGGCTGGCTCCCCACGGGGGGAACGCACAGAGGCAAGCTCTGATCTCGGCTACGCTGGGGCAAATCCGCAGTAACGGCGCTGATGCCCGTGAAAGGGTCAATCCATCTGCGGCGCTGGCCTGACTGCAGATTTATGCCAGAGTGACAGAGAGCAGAATCTGGGAGGCAGCGTGGCCTAGTGTGGCCTAGTGGATAGAGCAGTGGGCTGGGATTCAGGAAACCTGCCTTCTCTTCCCAGCGCTGCCATTGGCCTGCTGGGTGACCTTGAGCAAGTCACTGCCCTCCGCTGTGCCTCAGTTTCCCCTCCCGTAAAACAGGATCGTAATTATCTGGCCCTCACTGGGGATTATTACCCTCAGTGACAGTGCTGGGACATGGCGGCTGCAGCGCCAGACCAGGCAGGGTCCCCCACCCCCTCTCGAGGTAGGATAATGATCTGACTCATGCTCTCTCCACACAGCCCCAGAAGAAGAACATCTTTCACAGCCCCTCTACGCTCAGATTTGGAAGAGAAGCCCGCCGGAGGGTAATGACCCGGTGAGTTGCCTTAAGGGGAGTCATCAGGGCCCCGTCACCGTCTAGGGCAAAGCAAAACCAGGGCCGGGTTTAACCCCGTTTAATCAGCCAACAGCTTGTGGATTCGCACCACACTTGTGCAACGACACATATTTTCCTGATCTCGGGGTGACCCGGCCAGCCCCCCCCCGGGCAATCAGCAGCAGCTCTGACTCTGTGACCCCGAGCAGCTGCGCGCCAGCCTTCCAGTCTGTTTGCTTTGCTTGTAATTTGTGTTCTGAATAAGCTGGAACCTTGGTAACCACAGGAAACGGCATTTACCGGGCTGGGACCTCGGACGATATTAATCAGCCTCGTTTGCTGGAGAATGACTGGTCAGGAAGCAGCGTCCTGAGCTGCCGTGAGATGATGTCCAACTGCCGTTTCCCTCCAGAGATAGTGTCTTCTGGGCAATGTGCCCCCGTGACACACCAGGAAGGGAGTCCGTCTCTCTCCTGTTTCCCGTCTGTTCTTATATTCACTGAATCCGTGCTGCTGTATTGGAGTAGCTCCATGCTGCCTCCCAAGCTCTCTCTGAAGTTTCAGAGACAGGGGTTTCTTCTTCACTTCCTGTCCTAAACTACTGAGCAGTTTTGCCATGTGGCTGTTAAACAGCTGCGGTAACCCCGCCCCAGAGGTGGCTGCATTTCAGAGCGGAGCGAGTGTGCCCTGTACTATGTTGCTGTGTAATGTGAAGCAGCGGCCCCCACCCTACGCCAGAGGTGGCTGCATTTCAGTGGTGGGCAAAACCGGAATTTCTGCATAATCTGTAGAATTTTTACGTAGGGAAAACTCCCACTGCCGGCGATAGGATTTGGAGTGATTGAGGACTGAGCAAACTGAGCAAAGATCGAGTCCTGTCGGAAGGAGGGTATTTCCCATTGCCCACGGATCCCCTTACACACATTGTTCCTCAAAGACAAAACTATTCTTACTGTGTTTGTGGCAGGGGGATAAATGACTGTAACTCATTGTGGAATTCCCTCCTCATTGGTCTATGCAGCTACTGAAGCCAGGGCCACACAGACAGCTCCACGGGGCCTTCAGTGAATGAAGAGCCATTTCCAGTTCTGCTAATTAACCAGCAAAGACAGGCCCAGAAACGAGGTTTTTTTCTTGTTTTCTTAGGACCCTGGCTGCCCACGCGAGAGACCGGCGATCACCACCGTCTATGATCAGGTCCGAATGGTCCAAGCTAGCTCCTCCGAGCGGCTCTCCTAAGCCAGGTGAAGGCTGTCATGAGGGTGGGTCTCATGCTGCGTCTACACTACGGAATCGAACCATTCCTAACGGAGCCGGTTGAGTGGCACTGGTTTCAGAGCGAACCGCTCCGTAAGCCTGTTCGGGCTCCTGTGCTGACCCACGGCGGGGTTGTCCACGCTATTGCTATGCCCTCTGGGTACCCATCTCGCGGTACATCGTGGGAGACTTTGAAAGGCCTCTCAGCGCACTGTGGGCTGGCCGTGGGCAGGCGACAAGTTGAAGCGTTTGTGCTGTTACCCTAGCACCTTCCGGCCGGGCTAGGGCTGAAGTGGTCAGCCACCAATGGAGCGCAGACCTGCCATCAGCCCAGCCAAATGAAGGGGTATTTGGCCTCTGTCTGAACCCTTGGGATCGCTTTTGGGTGCCGGTGGGAGGCGTGCTACAAATCGGGCCGGCTGGAAAGGTTCCATCAACCCTGGTTTTTGGCCAGAAATGAACTTTGGGGGGTGAAAGGAAGTTTTCTGTGGACATTTGTGACTCCCCAGCCAGACTACGTTTCCCAAGATGCACTGTGGTCCCGGGACATGCACAGCTGCAAGTGGGGAGACCCCGGTGCATCGTGGGAGGTGTTGTCCAAGCCGGAGGCCCCGACCCACACAGGAGAACGAGGGCCCGAGAGACTCACACTACAATTCCCATGAGGCAGTGCGGTGGCATTTCCAAATCAAAGCAGCCGTTTTTCAGCAGAACGTTTTCGAGTTTTGATTTTTTCTTGGGGGGGAGGAAGGGGCCCACGTGTTCTGGCCAGCCTCAGTTACCAGCTCTAGCGCGAACTGAGAGGACTATCCAGTTCTTAGCATGTTGGCTCTGATTCTCATTCACACTAAGCCCCCTTTGCACTGACAAGGCTGCATAAGGAGCCCTTAAAGTGGGCATAAATTGTAGTTACATGGCCAGGGCCTTAGCGTAGAAATTAGGACTTCTTCACATGGGGAAATGAACTGGAATAGCGACTGCGGAATAGTCCCCCATGTGGACATTCCTATTCCAGAGTAAGAGTGCTTTGGAATTGGATTAAGCTAATTTGTGTCCGTACAGGGAGATGTACAGGAATAGCTATAGTGCTTCAAATTCATACCCGATCTTAATCTGGAATAACTTCCCCTTATGTAAACAGGCCATAAGATCATTTGGCAGGGATTTCTCGGAAGATTCAGAGAAATAGCACAGCCCAGAACATAGGTGCTTCGCTGAATTCTCTGGCTCTCTTGCACTGGAAACATTGTGGGAACAGAGCCTGTCATGTTGTCCCTGCCAACATCCCTTTTTTACTTCCCTCTCCATAAATCACGGTGGGCTGCTAAATCCATCCATCATGATTAGGGCCTGGGAACATCTCAGCAATGTTTGCCTTTCAAGTGGGCGTGGAACTTTTGGCAGGTTACCATTCCGCAGGAACAATCATGGATCTGGGGTGAAGTCCGGCCTTGCTGGGAGTCTAATCCTTGAGGGGGACAAATGCCAAATGGAGGGGACACACATTCAAAGAACCTGAAACCTGGTCCTCGGCAGGAGGAGAGACGCCTTTAGCGCTAAAGGGACAGAGCTGTGTCTTGTCATTAGAGCAGGAGGCTGAGAATCAGGACTGCTGGGTTCTGTCTCCACCTCTGGGGAAGGGAATGTGGTCTACCGGGCGGAGAAGTAGGAGTCTCAGGGCTCCTGGGTTGTATTCCCCGTTAAGGGAGAGGAGTGGTAGCTAATGGTTAGAGCAGGAGTAGATTGGCAACCCGGACTCCTGGGTTCTTGTCCCGCTAACTCACTCCTCGTCTGTGCTTCCTTTTAATGTCTCCAAGCGAGGAGGGTTTTTGCGTAAATCTCAGCTGAAGTGCTTTGAGATTCCTGAGCGAAAGACACACACACCCCACCCGCCCCGCCCACCATGGTGACCATGCAAAACATGTTTGTTTCTGTCTGCTTTGTCTCAAAGCAGGAGTCCCACGAGAAGAGCGTGGCAGAGATGGCACTCTCCTGCAATGTCCTTGAGAGCTCTTCTGGGAGAAAATGTGTGTGTTACGGTGGACCGGGACTGCATGTAACCTCTCAAGGGGGGAGCGAGGGCAGAGGTGAGACCCTGGAGTTCACCAGACCATGCTGAAAATGTGCCAGACACCTATGGCCTTTTGGGACAAGAAGCGTGAAGTGGATTTCTTGGGGAACCCCAAGGGTGAGGTTAATGTGAATTCCCCCACTCTGGTTCTGCAAAAACCCAGCCTTTCGAAGGGACGCTTTGTCTGCTGCGAGCGTGTGATATGAAAGCTGATCTGCCTGTTCTCTGTTCTGGTTTGGTTTCTAAGACAGATGAACTTGTAACCCCGGGAAAACCCAGTTATGGGCTTTGAAGGACTGAACCCACCAGAGCCCGACGTTGAGGCGGGTGCGGGGTGTCCTCTGGCAAGCGTTTTGTCTTGGTTATTTGGTTGTTTTCATCTGCTTTCTCTATAACGCTTTCATCTGAAGAATAAACATGCTGCCTGAAAGGGGCGATGTGGTGACTGGCAACTGCAGGGAACCTACCCTAGCCCGGGGAGAGAAAGCTGAGCGCACGCGGGCCGGCCTGTTTTGGCAGATGGGGAGGAGTGTGATCCAGGCAGCTGTGCAGCCTTAAAACCCCCAGTCAGGAGGGAGCCAGACGTGGGTCTTCGCCCAGGAAAGGGAGTTGGAAACCCTGCAGTGGGTGCCCTCGAGGGCCCGAGGAGGGGGAACACAAGTGCAGTTCCCTGGAAACTGGGACAAACAGCAGCCCCGGCCAGCATGCTCGGGCTGGCTGTGCCTGGCTCTCCGCTGCAGGGACCTTGCAAGAGCTGGACGCACGCAGGCGCTAGCCAGGATTTGCTCCCGGCTCGGCTTGGCCTTAGACCAATGGATGTTTATTTTTATTTGTCCCTTTGCTTCTGTCGCCCTCGGGGGTGCTCGAGGAGAGTCGGCTGCGGCTTTCATGCTGCGGCCTTTAGAAGCAGAACTGCTGGCGCCCTGGCCTGGCCTGGATCCTACCAGCTGGCGGGCAGGATGCACCTTTCCCATCCCATTCAGGGCAGCGTACGGCGTCCTCTCTGAGCGGGGACATTCGCCCCCCTCGGGGCTGGCTTTGTGTCTGGCCAGCCAGCGAGGGCCCAGTGGCAGATGGGGGGCAGAACAGGAGCCGGGGGGTGTTGCTGGAGGTGGGGTGGGGGGTGTCCTCCCTTGGGGAGGGGTTAATGTGTTGGACGTGGGGTTGGGAGCCCTGGGGACAGTGTGGTCCTAGTGGGCGAGCTCCGGCTGGCTGGCGATGTGCAGGGCGGCAGGCCGGGGGTGGAGGGGCGCCGTGGTCGCCATGCTGGGGAGCAGAGAAGGGTGTGTCAGAGCTGGCGGGTGACTTATAGGAGGTTCACTGGCTGTGCGGGGGAGCAGCCTATAGATTTTCTCCATCGCAGACGCCCAGGCTGACGCTACCCCTGCACCTGCCTCGTGTTTACCTGCTGGCCACCAGGGCCAGGGATTGAACCGGGGACCCTGACAGCTAAAAGCACGAGCTGGGACAGCTTTGAGCTAAGGAGCCAGGCTGCTACAGCTGTGGGTTGAACCAGACAGAGCCTCTGTGGATCCGGCCCAGAGGGGTACGTCTAATTCACCCCCCCCCCCCCCAGTGGCTGATGTACACTCACACGGGTCCCTTTCCCCCCCGCAGAGCAGGGATGTGACCAGCCTCAGGCCGCCTGGTGAGGCAGGGACAGAGCCGGGAATAGAACGCAGGAGTCTGGCGCTCTAACCGCTAGGCCCTGCTGTCTCGGCCTGCCCCGCTGCGAGAGTCTGTTCTGTGCCATCTGTGACCCAGCCGCAGTGCGTGGGTGGTTGGGCGGCACGAATGACTGCGGCTGTGCGTGAACCGTTCCCCCGGGGGAGTTTGTATTCGCCCACCTGGGCACGTAAATCCACCTTGGAGGAGCACAAAAAGGACCGAAGCCCCGTGACCGGCTTTGCTGCCCCTCACCTGTCCCAGCCAACGCCGGATGGCAGAAAGTCCTAGACGAGACAGTCTCTTCCGCGAACGCTGGGGCAGGGCGTAGGCAATCCAGGCTGTGTTAAACAAGCCGGAGGCCAGAGAGAACCACAGTCGGTCTGCGTCCAGCACCCTCAATTCCGAATTCCCAGTCCCGCTCCACAGGCAGGGTAAAGCCGGCCCGGCCGTGGGCAGCAGGTGTTGGAGACACTTGTAAGCACAGCAACAGATTATAGGCTTGGTAAGAAGCAACCTGTCGACCTCCTGGACTCGGTAGCAATTGATTTAGCCCTTCATTAACATACACGTGTGACCAGGTCCCTATTTGGCGGCAGATTTGCAGACGGCCCAGAAAATCTGGATCCTAGCATGAAAACAACTCACTCCCGGCTCTCCTCAGGTCCCCAACTAGATGGGCTAGTGCTCTGTTCTGGATCGCAGGTCCTCTGGTCCTGAGGAAGGAATTAAATCCCCCACACATGGATCTGGCTAGCTAAGGCACCTGTATGGCTCCCGTCACATCTGAGCACCTCAGAGTCTTTCCTGGTTTTATCCCCACAAAACCCCTGTGAGGGGAGGGGTCCGCTTAGCCTAATTTCTTAGATGGGGAAACTGAGGCACTGACCCCATTGGTATCAAGGGGAGTTAGGCACCTAAATACCTTTTCAGGATCAGGGCCTCGATGAGTTTGCCCAACGTCACACAGAGTCTGCAGCAGTGAACCTGGGTCTGTCAAGTCCCAGGCTAGCCCCCCTACCACTGGGTTGTCCTTCCTCTCTAGCAGGGTGGCAGCTGTGATGCCGGGAGTTCAGTGGCGCTGAGCTGCGTCCTGAACCCGTCTTCTGCGTTTTTCGTAAGAGGATTAACCCAGCAACAAGCAAAGCCCCGGCGCTGGGATCTGTCACTGGCCGTGGGCGCTGAGGGATCCCACGCACGCAGCACCAATCCCAGGTGTTTCTGCTGCAGAAAGAGCCGTGTGTCCGTGGGGGCGGGGGACAGAGAGAGCCATGCGAGGCAAGGAGAATGGAAGAGGAATGAAGCACCAGCCCCTAGGATCTCTGCTGGGAAGCAGTGGGAGGGGAGATGGGGGCGGCTTCAGAGGAACCCCCTCTGCCTTCTGCTCCCCACCGCCCCGGCTGTTGCAAGGAAGCTGTGGCTGACTTGGCACCGTGGCTGCCAGCCATCGCCCAGCTGCACCGTGTGAGCCGGGAGGGGGCGAGGCAGACAAGAACTGTGTGTGCAACGGCCGGATTCTGCGCCTGATGGGGAGCGGGTAGGGCAAGGGGGCTGGTGCACGAGTGCGTGTGGCTATGCACACACACGTGTGCGCATGCAAGAGAAAGCGCTGCCGTGATCCAACAGGAAGGGAAGGGGCGAGCAACTGAGGTCCAGGTGGGAGGGAAGCTGCAGGAGGCACGCCAACCCACTGCGCTAATGCTCCGGTGCAATTAATCGAGCTGGGTAAAGGACAGGGCCTGAGGGCCCGATCCTTAAGGGGGAGAGAGAAGCAGATTTTGGGAGACCTCCAGACTTTCCATCCAAACTGCCCCTCCCCCCGCCCCTTATTCTGCAGGGATTGTGGCGTTATCAAGGGAATCTCCGCTAGCTGGTTGCAGTATGGTGCCTATGACACACAGGTGAGCAGTCCGGATTCCAGCCAGCAGAGGGCAGCAGTGCACACAGCTCGGTTCAGTACAGCGTGGTGATGGGCACGGTCACGGTGACAGGATTTGCCGTGGGGTTCCCAGTCACCCCGACTCTCTCTTCGCTAGGGTCACCACATGCCAGGTAGCATCCCAGGCCTGGGTCTGCCCTGGAGACTGGCATTACTCTGGGCACCTGTCGTTGCGTGATTGCATGAGCACGGGGTGATTTTGCGAAGGCCCCAGCCTGGGCCGGACCTTATTCTCAGTTACATTCAGGCTCCCTTAGGATGCTCTGAGCCCTGAGAATTCGCCCTGCTCACGGGTCCTCCCAGCCAGTGGGCAGTCGGCGTAAGGGCGCCGCGCCCACCCTGCTTCCAGCCACGGGTGTAAGGGGGCGAAGAAGGAGCGTGGGCCCCTCCCCTCCCCCTGCTTCACCCTGCCCCGGGCACAGAACTGCAATAACGAAGAGTCAGCCCCCTGCCCGTGTCCACGCCGTAGCCCAGCCGTTCGCTCCTGCAGGGCGCTTCCGCGGTTCTCTGTTAACCAAGCTGATCACGGAGCAGAGGGACCAGCTGTCGCTCTGCCCACCGGCTGCGCCTCCTCCTTCCAAGCACCCTGCTCCCGGGGCCCCCCGCAATCTGGAACGTGCCGCTTCCAGAGAGAGAATTCCCAGCAAAAAACCTCCCCACAGAGCGCCAGCCCCAGCGGCTTGCCTGGTACTGCAGGAGGGGGCGGGACCGAGGGGCACCGATGTCTATGTCCCACGGTTGCGGGGGCGAATCCTGCCATCCTGGCAAAATCCCAGCTGGGGGCGACTGTGTTCCACCTCCTCCTTTCCCGCCTGCGCCGTCACCTGGGCTCCTGCGTCACTGCTGTGTGGAGCTGCTGGTAACCACACCCCAGAGGTAGCTGCATTTCCGTGGGTGAGGTAAGCCACCGTCCCGGGCCTCGCATCCAGTACGAACAGAGTCAGAAGGGCAAGCGCCCGCTCCTGGGACATGCCACCCCCCGCGCGCCGTGCAGCAGGTGAAGTCTCCCGTCCAGGCAGCGCAGCCCTGTGGGCGCAGCATGATGCGGCGAGGTTGAAGCGGGGAGCTTGGGGGGTGGAGAAGGGGGGGGGGCGGTTGCACCTGGCCTGGCGTACACACAGGCAGCTTCCAGCTGAGCAGCGATGAGCAAAGCGAAAGGCCAAGCGCCCCCGAGCTCTGAGCTGCGCAAACCACAGCCGGCTTATACGGCCCCCGGCTCGCTTGGCCTAGAATAGCTCCGCGAAGCTCACCCAGCCCGAGGTAGGTGTGTTGTGACGCAGCGGGGACGGCCACCTCGGACGGCCGAGGTGGCCTCGCTCCTGCTCCACCAGCTGGGGCTCGCAGGCGCGGGCGGGAGGATGCGTGTGGTTGCCAGCAAATGTGCAAATACAGCTCAGCACACGCCAGCCGCGGTGCTCTGCGCCAGCTTGCCTGCAGAATTGGAGTCCGGCGGGAGGCCAGCCGTGGCAGGGAGCCAGGGCGGGGGCAGGAGGGGACTTAGTTAACAAGCCTTTTGCAGGGTCAATTTGCCAGAGCAGAACCGGGCTCCCTCTCCCAGAGCTGGGCTGGCCCTGAAGGACTCACAGGGAAAGATTCCGGCTCCCAGTCCCGTGGCTGGGTTGGCCTTTGCTGTTAGCTGGTGGCTGTGGCCACTTGGAACTTTTTGGGTGATAGGGAGCCCAGAATTCAGACCCTCCTGCTCCCAAAATTGCAGCCACTGCCACTTCCACAGAGGGAGAATCCCCAGTAGCTGACAGCAGTACAGGGCATATGACACATGGATGAGCATTTCTGATTCTGTTCAGCAGAGGGCAGCAGTCTCTCTCTCTCTCACACACAATGCATTCCATGCGAGGTGAGCTTGATTCAAGGGAATGAGAGCCGCCCTTCCCCACTCTCCCTTAACGGGTCGTACAAATCCAGGGAGGCTTTTTTGGGGGGGAGGCAGATGGCGAGGCCGGCGCAAGGCCTGGAGTGCGGCAGAGGGGCTGGCAGGGTTAAGTGGGGCTGGGCAGATTGGCGTGACAGTAGCAAGCAGAGGCTTTTAGGATCATATAGACATTCGGGGCCGGGAGCTGCCTGGGAGGCCAACGCAAAGATAGGCACCAAATGGGAGCTGGGCAGGGGAACGTCCAGGCCCAGCTCCCTGAGGCTTTGGGTTAATGCCAGAGGGGGCGGCTTCAGTCACCTGCCCCTGCCTGCCCTACCCAGGCACCCCCTGGCTTGGGGGAGGGGTGGAGGGGCTGATTGGACAGAGAGGACGTCCACATGGGGGGTTGTAGAATATCTCCTCCCAGGCCCCGAGTGAACGGCTTCCCCTCCCTCCCGCAAGGCTGGGGATGGGGGGGCTTTCTCCAGCTCCAATCGTGGCTGCAGGTGGGACGGGGCATGTGCCTGCCCCCGGCTGGGCAGCGGGGTGTGTGCAGGGTGCGCGGCAATGGGGCCGGGGCTGACCCCCACAGCCCCTGATCTAGGCCCAGCCGCTCTCCGTGCTGCAGGGGGTGTTCAGGGGAGAAGAGACCCCTTGTATTTTGGTGGCGCACTGTACGCAGAGCCCCCCCCACTATTCATCTCCAGCCCTGGCATGTGCTGCCCACCCTCAAACCCAGCCCTGCCCTGCTCCCTAGGGCCACTTTGCAAAGCGGATGGTCCTGCGCAGGCCTTCTTCTGGGGCTCCCCGGTACACCGAGCCCTCCCCAGGCTTCTCGGGGTACGTCTGCACCGCGCAGTAACCCCGCTCTGCGAGACTGGGGCTTCTGGGCTCGGCGGTTCCAGGCCCAAGCTGCATTGCAACCCAGCTCGTCCGTTTGTTACCCGCTCCAGCCGGTTTCATTCTGTGTGTCGGTGGGATGGCAGAGAGAGCCGGCGCCCGGGCCGCGAGCGTGTTCTTGCCACGGTGGCTTTTTCCAAGAGGAAGGTTTTTGCGGCCTTTGCTAAAGACACGGGAACTCTGGCTTTGCCGGATCTCCTCCGGAAGTTTGTTCCACAGCAAGATTCCCACCCCAGCCCTACTATGCTTTCGCCCCTGCTCTCACGTGCCCTCTGCCATGTGCGTTGCCCCAGAGGGAGTCCAGCTGTCCCTCCTCCTCGTGGGTCCGATCTGCGTCTGGGCAGTTCACTCTTTCCTTTTTTATCTTGCAACAGAAGAACACGGTCCCAAAGCAAAAATGCAACAGGATGCCCCGAAGGCTAACGGATCCCAGCTTTGGGAAGGACGGGTCTGCATCTGAAACAGCCCAGGAAGCAGGGTAAGGATTGTCCAAAACAACCAGGAAAAGTCAGGACCAGCCAACGCTCTCACTACGCAAGCTGGAAGAACGTAGCAATTACCAGAGCGGCTCAGACCCAGGTCCGTATAGCCCAGTATCGCACGGCCGGCACCAGCTGGTTCAGAGGACGGTGTGAGAACACTGCAGTAGCAGAGGTGGGGTAACGTGACCCCACCCGTAGGTCTCACCCCAGGCTCTGATAGTCACAGATCGGTTTAAACTCTGAAACCAGAGGTCTCAGATCCCTTCCAGAATTCATGATGATCACTCGGGGTATTCTCGACACCCAGATAAATACCCAGCCCCTTCTGGAATCTCAAGTTCTTGGCCCGATACAGGGCACATCTACACGGCAAAAAAAAAAAACCCAAACCCCACGGCAGCGAGTCTCAGAGCCCGGCTCTACAGGGGCTTGCACTACGGCAGCAAAAATAGTCATCTAAACGCTGGGGGTCAGAGGTGGGGGTTCCCTTTTCCAGGATATAAAGGCATCTGTGTCCAGCCAAGGAGAGGATGGAAGTTGTAAGCAAAGGGCAGGCGATGACAGCCATGCAATCTGGAAGAAAGGACTTCAGTACAAAAAAACAGAGAGTCAAAAAACACCAACTGGCCACTGACTCCCCAGAGGATTCACGGAGGCAGAGTTACGGTTGCCTAGAGCAACCTCGTCCCCTTCCAGAAGAGGTGAAATCCAGGAAAGAAAGAGTTACAGGAAAACAGATGTAAGCGTCTGAAAGCAAAGGAAGGAAATACAGCACTGAGGTAACTCTTCCCCTTAACGAACTTAACTGTGCCCCGGCAAGCCCCTTTCGGAGATCACAGGACTCTCCCCTTCCCGAGCGTGGCTGTCACTGGGGCTCATGGGCATGGCCAGGGAGTGTGCAGAAAGCTGCCACACTGTCAATGCACAGTCTGGCTCCCTGCCCACCTACCGCACGTGTAGATAAGCCCTGAGGGTAAACCGAGGCCTCAATCAGAGGCGGAAGCTAAACCGCTACCAGGCTGCTGTAAACCCATCGGGGCACCTCCATCTCCGAGGTGCAAACTCTGCACGGGAGGAGAACAGGCAGTTTGGGGGTTTTGCTACTAACCGACGGAGTCTGTCGCCGGCCAGTCACCGTCTGGAGCCGGCCCAGGGCCGGGATTTCAAAGCTGCGCCGAGCTGCCGGCCGTTGGAGCCAAGCAGTGCCGAGGGTTATGGCTGGCGTAGCTGTCTGCGCCGTCCAGGTCCAGCTCTCCTGAATCTCCTGCTCTGTGCTGTAGCGGATCCCGCGGTCTCTTTGGCCACGTGCCAGGCTCCCCCGTGCGTGCGGAAATGGAGCCCGTTGTGGTTCACGTCCCTGGCGAGCGGCCCATCCGTGTCCCTAGCAAGGAAGGGAGAGGGGGATGCTGCATCCCCTTTCTCATGACACTGCCTGATGACTGGTGCGGGGGACACACACCACCTGTTCCCAATCTCAGGGCTGCCAGGGGAACGGGCAAAGGGAAATCAGCACCGAGGAGGCAGCACGGTCTCCGATGATGGCTACTAAAGCCTGGCACCTGCTGATCGTCGATCCTGCAACCGCAGATGCACAGGGAGCATTTCTCTCTCCCCGCCCTCAATCTGTGCTCGCCTCCTCTGCCTGGGGTTGTTCCTGTCCCCTTGAGCCTTTTCCCCCCAACCCCTTCCTCTTTCTTTCCCCCTCCCCAACCCTCCATCTGCCACAAGAGCAAAGCGAAGCGGAAGCAAAGGGGATCGCCCCGCTGGGGGGCCTGGAGCCCTGCTAGCCGGACAGTCTCTACGCCCAGAGAGCAGATATGCTCCTGCCCCTGCCTGGGGGCTGGATCTCTGCTTCTGGAGGCCAGAGGAAAAATCCTCCGTCCCCACTTGCTCCCCACGGCTTGGGACGATGGATGAGGGCAGGGGGACGCAGGGGAAGAATGGAGGGGGCGGAGGGGAGTGGGGTGGAGGCAGGGAGACCAGGAGCAGTGGGGCTGGGAAGCCGGGGAGAATGGGGTGGGGGGAGCTAGCAGGAGAGGGGTTGGGGCAGGGGAAGCCGTGGGGTGCGGGCACAAGGGGAATAGGAAGGCTGAGGGGAGCCGTCGCTCTCCCTGAGACCTGCCCCGCGGGTTCTGGAGGAAGCCGTGGTCTCCACAACCCCGGCCGGCCCATGGGCCTCACCCCTGTGCCTCGCTGCCCACAGGTGTCTGGGGAGGCGCCAGGGAGCTCTCCCCACCCCTTGATGAGATTGTGGGGACAGACGCGGGCCGGCGACTGCCCCTCGTAACCCAGAGCCCTCCTGGCGGGCACCATGCGGACGTCCTCACCCTGCACTCATTTTGGGTATCGTTTTCCTGATTCGTTCAATGAAAATCTTCAGTGATGGATTTCCCTAAAGCTCATTGTCCTAATTAATCATTACCACAGCACTGCAGAGTCTCAACTGAGATCACGGCCTGGGGTCCATCTTGTCTTCAGTCGGATTCAGCCTTCAGCCACCTACCTACCTCTGGATCAACTCATCTGCAGCTGAACTGAAGCTATGAAACAAAGGACTGAAACCCATCCAGGTACTGGATGTATACCAAAGGGACTATACAAGCCTGCAAACTCCACAAGTTCTCCTAGAAACCTGATATCTATGGACTTTCAAATCATTTGTATGTATCTGATTGCTTTAATCCTTTAACATTTCTCTTAGAGTTTGTTCCTTTCTTTTTTATAATAAACCTTTAGTTTTAGTTACTAAAGGATTGGCTGGCAGCGTGGTGTTTTGGGTAAGATTCAAACGTATATTGATCTGGTGCTGTGGCTGACCCTTTGGGGTTAGAAGGAACCTTTTTGGTAAAAAGCAGAGAGTTTTAAATAACTGGTCACTTTACTGGACCTAGTGGCCGATTGGGAGCCAGAGACTCAAATGCAGTGAAGGGGGCTGTGTGTATTTGTATACTGGCTTCTTGATAACCAGTGTGGGGAATCAGAAGCGCAGTTTGTGGCTGGTTGGGAAACCTGACTTCAGTGTCACCCACCAGCGCTGGGAGAATCTGTTCTCCTTTTACAGCCTGCCCTGACCTTGGCATTTTCAGGTGGCTGCCCTGGGCATGGACTGGTTACAGCCAGTTCCTCCAAAGAGCCCGTGGCTCCCCTCCCAGCCAGCACCCCCTCACACACACCCCAGTACCCACTCCGTGACAGCTCCCCTAGCCCCACCTCTGCTATCATGACACCCTCCAGCATCCAACCCCACCAGCCACCCCTCACTGTTGCCACCACTCACCCTGCCCCAGCTGCCACATTTTGTACAGCTCCGTGCCCTTTTCACAGAGGCCGATGCCAGATGGGACTATTGTGCTCATCCAGTGTGTGTGTGTGTGTGTGTGACGACACCCCCTCCTCCCCCCCGTACAGCACTGTCCAGAGAACTGCCCCCAAACAATCCCGAGCGTGGAGCTTTTAGAAAAACACCCAATTTTGATTTAAAACAGGTCGGTGATGGAGACGCCCCACACCCTTTGCTCAGTTGTCCCAAGGGTTAATTACTCCGGCTAAATGAGCTCCTTAAATAATTTGCATAGAACATCACAGGTGGAGCAGCACAAATCCAGGGGAATGAGGGACATCTCCCCACACAGCTCTGCGGGGTCTCTCGCGTGGTACAGCCGCGCCACCCTGAGGTCTCTGTGATAACTACAGGCACACACCAGGCTCCCTAGCAACAGCCGATGGTTCCCCACCTGTATGATGGAGAGAACAATCCTTCCTTCGTGGGCCTCGTCTATTCAGGCTGCGAGCTCTTCAGGGCAGGGACCGTCTCTTGCGGCTTGTCCACACATGCAGTTATTCAGGAATAGCTGCCCCTGAGTAGCTGCATGAGTGGATGAGCCCGGAACCTCATGTCTGTGCAGCCCCTAGCGCAGGGGGGTGTCCTGATCTCAGCTGGGTCCTCTAGACACTGCACTAAATACACCCATGATAATCAGAGCTGGTGTTGGAATAAGGCTCTCGATGCGGAAGGGGAAGCCTGTGCCCTACCTGGTGCTTGCAGGATGCCCTGGGAGCTGGGGGCTCTAGGTGAAGTTTTAAAACAACAAGCCCAATTTCTCACCCCCCTGGGACTGCCCTCCTGGCTGGCAAAGACCTTGTCCTTTACCTGCTGTGATGCCCAGCTGGGGATCTGACCCATCGCCTATAAATTAAGTTAGCTTTGCTCACAGCTGGAGGCAGGAATGGCTGTTTGCCAAAGCCTGGGAACGGCCGACGGGACGAATCACTTGACGATCGCCGGTTCTGTTCCTTCCCTCTGAAACACCCGGCATTGGCCGCTGTCGGCAGACAGGAGACTGGGCTAGATGGACCGTTGGTCTGACCCAGTCTGGCTGTTCTTACGTTCACAGCCCATGTGTGCACAGGGACAGCGGCAGAACAAGCTACGCTCGGGCGGCGCCCACCTGCCAGTCTGCTCTCTGTCCAGCAAGGAAGAATTGCCATGGTGATACCTGTCCCGCAGCCACAAAGAACAAGACGGAGACATCACCGGCAAGGAGGTAACGAGGGACAGCTGCGGTGGCAGGTGGATACCTCTCTGTGCGGAAGCAGCCAGGCACCTGGCAGCGCATAGCCTCCCAGCAGCCCCCAGTGACCTAGAGGTGAAAGTCCCACATCCGTCAGCTGTTCTCGTGTGTGCAGAGGTGTCACTTCGCAGCCTCCGTGTAACTCCATGGGAGCTGTAGGACGCTCTCTGGCATGGCAGGAGCTGTATGGAATGTAGGCAATCATGCTCCTCCTGGTTCAGACAGGAACTTTGATTCTCCGTTCCTGGAGTTCAGCCACTGTGAGGCGCTCAGGCCCCACAGTAACAGGCGTGTCCTAGACAAGCTGGTGCCTAGATAGAGAGTGTTCCTATCAGCTGAGAAGTGAGTAAATACCCACTCCCCAATCTCTCATCTCAAGGCAGCTGAAGGCAGCTCAGGCAGACCTGTCCACTTTGTAACTCCAGTTTGAACGGGACGATTCTGCACGCAGCACAGGCCTGGAAAGGGGGGGTGGGCGAGAGAAACCTGTATTAGGGCAGCTCGCCGATAGCCAGAATTTTCCCGTGCCGGTGACCTAGTGACCCTCTCAAACTAAGCAGGGTTGACCTGGGTCAATACTTGGGTGGGAGACGTTCAGAGAAAGACCCGTGTGTTGGTCATGGTTATTTGTACTGCAGTTGCACCTTAGAACCACGCTGGACAAATAGCACAGAGACAGCCCTTGCTCCAGAGAACTCACAAACTAGGATATTGCAACCGGTGAATGAACAGGAGAGGGTAATAGGAGCAGATTATAGTAGCAACAGGGGGGGTATATATCAGTCATGGGCAGTATAATATAATAGGTATGCTAGGCCAGAGGTAGCAGTTTCGCTACTCCATTATTAAGATCCATCAGGACATGAAAATGGTGGTCTGACTCAGCGTGCTAAGTTTCTGAAAGGGCCCATTAAAAACTAATTAACTCGTAAATGAATGGGCGGATTTACTTGCCACTTCTCAGCGGATTGGTTCTTCACGTAGAGAGGAAGAAGGGGTGTTGTTCGGGGGTAACACTGCTGCAGTCTTCAAACAGGAGGCGGAAAATCCCTGCCGCCTTGCATGTGAACCATGCCTGGGGCTTCGATCCGAAAGGTACTTTCCCTGGTGCTCTCCTTGCTGGCCCATCTGTTTCAGCACGGCACAAGGACTGCCCAAGCGAGGTGCGGGCGTAGTCTGACTCAGTGGCTTGGCACCAGTTTGCTACGGTGCTGGACGCTGGCCCAGTTCTAAACAGCCCAGGCTAATGGCGATTACCAGAGCATGGGAGACACGCACGCAGCCCATTCCCTGGCGTGCATGCCCTGGGACTATACCAGGCTCCCTGAGTAGTTGAAACCACGGCACCTGATACTTGCCCTGGCTCTGGGTGCATTCCATGTGCCCCCTGGATAGCAAAAGGCCTCCTGGGGATTGTGGGAAGGGCGTGTGCTTGGATCCTTCAAGGAAAATGCTACTTGGGACCAGGGAATGAGGTGCCGCCACCCAGAGCCCCAGGAGTGCTCCCCCACCCCCAAACCTTCTTGGGAATGCCTAGCAGGACCCCCCTGTGCATGGACAGGGCCCCCTAAAAAGCATCAGACAGACCCCTCCCCCATAAAAAGAGCTTTGTGCATGGAGGGTGTCTTAGTGGGTGCTAATCCCTATTTCCTCCCAACCAGGGAATTCTGGGTAAGCTGACCGCAGCCTGCCCCTAGCACTGCCCCCCATAACCTTGTTGCTAACATGGGGCTCTTGCTAAAGTGTTCCCCGGTGCAACATCTTCCTAATATTGTCCCCAGCTGGGTCTTACGCTGATGCCTCCATTGACATTATTTGCATGGCAGTAGCACCCAGCGGGCCCAGACAATATCCAGGCCCACGGACACAGAGCAACGAAGCACTCCTGCCCAACATGCACAAGACTGACGAAGGGTGGGAGGGGAGACAGCGGGGAAGCGAGTGGCCCAAGGCCCCACGGCCGGACTGAGAAGAGAACCTAGGTCTCCAGGATCCCAATCCAGTTCCCCAGCCACTAGCAACGCCCTGGAAGGCTGCGTGCTGTTTTCACGGTTCCAGGGCATAGCTGGGCTGAGCCCACAGGCCAGGAGCTTCTGTCAAGTGCCTTGATTATTGTCAGGGCCAGCACCGCACCCCGCTGGCTCCGTAGGGCGGCCTCCGCCCCGCCACGCGGAACCGGCGCCGACGGGGTCCCGGAGCAGAGCGTGTGAACAGTGCCCGGTGGGGGAAACGTGAGCGTCACGGTCTCTGCGTGTGCCCCAGCCGGGCAGCTCGGCTTGGAGAAAACCAGCCCCCAGCCTTCTTCTGCCAGGGTGAAGGGCCGGGCTGGGGGGCGCCAGTGTGGGGGGGGAGGGGCATTCCTTCCCCCCCCCCCAAATTCCTGGAGTACTCAGCATCCCCCTGTGCCCCACCCCCCAACTCATCCCCCTTTCCTTCCCCTCCCCCACCCCAAATCCCCTGCCCCCTCCCCTTTCCATTCTCCCCTCCCCATCTCCTTCCTTCTTCCTTTTGTTCCCCTCCCCCAGCTCAGACCTTCTCCCCCTCCCCCACCCTTCTGCTCTCCGGGGTAGTTTGTCCCCTCCGGGCCCCCGTCGGCAGCGCATACGTGCCTCTCTCTCCCTGTGCTGTATGTGTGGCGGAGGGAGGCGCTGACGATAGCGCGGCGTGCGTGCGTGCGTGCGTGGTGACGCAACTGCGGGGCGGAAGCGCGTGTGCGTGGGCGCCCGCCCAGTCCCGGAAGCGTGTGGGCGGCGCTGGTTCCGGTTCCGGTGACTGCTGGGCTGGGTGGCGAGGGGGAGGCAGGCGAAGCAGCGCGAGCCAGACACTCGGACGGGCGCAGACTCCGCGCCCAGACCCGCCGCCCGGAGACTGAGGTGAGGCCGGGGCGCGCTTCGCCCGACCCGCGGGCCGCCGAGGAGCCGCCGCCGCCGCCGCTTCCTCCTCCTCCCCCCCCCCCCCACCGCCCTCAGCCTGGGCCGCCGCCGCCTCAGCTCGGGCCTAGGCGGGGGGCAGCGGGGCGAGGGGGGAGGGGGCTCTGGGGCTGACGGGGGGTGGCGTTGCGTGGGGAAGGGGGAACATACCTGGGCCTATGGGGCGGGGTCCTTGGGGCAGGTGGGGGAGCCGGGGGGGGGGGGTCTGTGTAAGGGGGCGGGGGTGTAGCGGGGAAGGATTTCTGGGTGTGTGTGGGGGGGCTGTATAAGGAAGTCGTGGTGGTCTCTGGATGCAGCGGGTGGGGGGCTGGAGGGGGGCTGCAGCGGGTGGGGGGCTGGGCAGGGCTGTCCTGTGGCGCTCCTGTCACGGAGCGGGGGTGGCGTAGGGAGCTAGTTGGGGGGCTGCGGTACAAGCTCCCTTGAGGCGCTGGTTGGGGGGGGGTGTTTCAGGGTGGGTCAGCATGGTGGGGGGCTGGGGAGCCGCCGAGGAGGAGGTTGCTGGAGACTCCTGGGGTATGTGTGGGGGGGAGGTGTGGGCCGTCAAAGGAGCTTGCCTGGGGAGGTGGGTGCGGTGAGCATTAGGAGAAGGGTGCTGGGGTCTCGGGTATTGTGAGTGCTGGGCTGGTTAATCCATTTATTGGCCGTTATCAGCTCCTGCTCCGTGAGGGGGAATTGCCTGCTTTAATCCTGGTTCGAGAGAGCTCTTGTTTTTTACTCATTAATGGCTGACTCCTTAGTAACTTGTATTTAAAGGGAGGGGGGAGAGAAGGAAACATACTTTGAATTTTTAGTTCCTCAAAGGAAGGTGCCATAGACGTTGAATGTTGTTGTTCAGCTATTGGGATATGGGATACCTCCCCCTTGCATGGTGTTGTGCCCAAATTAACGCCCCCAGCAGACAGGGTTATGCTCATAAATTCAGTGCTGGTGAATTCTGTAACCTTCTCAATTCCAATAATTATTTACCCTGCTGGAAATTTAGACAATAGGGAACAAGGTTTAAAGTTAAAAAAAAAAAAAAAAACATATTGTGGGAAAAAAAATGTATTGAGTCTTTGTTTTTTAGAGGGCCACACTCTATTCTCCTCACCTACCTCTACTCCCCTACTTTCCTTAGCTTTACCGTTTCAAAACATAGACCTTAACAGGAAACTTCAATGAGGAAGTATAAATCTTTAACTAAATGTTCCATCATCTCTAAGAAGGGCTGATCATAAGCACTTGCTGACAGACACATTTCCCAGCTGAAACAAGGTTTAAACTGGATTTAGTTTTCCAGAGTCTTGGTGGTGGATACTGTTCATGAGAGATTGTGTAGCCAGATATTGGGCCGGTTCTGGCCACCACTTATCTTTCAACTTGCATAGACACACATTCCCTCCCTCTTCCTCCCCAATGCTACTGAACAACTTCAGTGCTTTTTAAAATCTCTGCTTGAATAATGCCATGAATAGTAGGATCTTGTGTGTTTGCTTCCTGTTCCTCAGAATATTCTTGGGAACATGAAATGCCTATATCTTGGCTTCACTCTGTGTGATCAGGCATAGCATATGCGGGTAGTTCTTAACACAGGGTTAATCGACCTAAAGAAATCAAAATCAGATGTGCATTCTTGAGTGGAACTCAGATGTTTGGATATTTTTCCCCTCTTGCTGGTACATCTGGGTGAGCTCAGCAGCTTGTGTATTTTGGCACTCAGGCCTGTCTAGTAACAGAAGACAAACTGTTTGCCTTGTTTTGTCTGTCTCATGGTCCCGTCTTGCTGTAGTGTTTCATTTTTACACTTTAATGGCAGGTCAGGAGGGAAGCAGATATTAAATGCTGTGTTTACACGTTGTGGTTTAAAGTCAGGTACTAGTAATTATGGCCGTTAGTAGCAATGAAATCCTGGGTACCATCTCTTGGAGTTGGGAATATTATCAGTTGGAGGTAGCTAGTTTGTCTAAAGGAGCTTTATACAGGAAGGAACAAGATTCAAAGTCCTGTGTGTGATAATTGCTTATTGATATAGTTGTTGCTTATTTCCTTTTACTTCACAGTCAGCAGGAGGGAGAAAATGAAAGCAGGCTGCAGCATTGTGGATAAGCCAGAAGGAGCAGGAGGTAAGGAAATTTATATAATGTGAGACTCTGCATAGTGAGAACTCTTAAAAGCCTGATTCTCATTTATGCTAAGAACCCTTCACATGGTTCTGACATTGTAAAGGCCCTTTTGCCAGAGCTATGTGTGCCTGGGAATCAGGTCATCAATGTCAATGTCAAATCGCTCCGTAATTACATTATAGGTGAGGTCTGATGTCCTGTGAGTTTTGGATTTAGTGTCACCTAGAGCAGTTACTGGATTAAGATTTGAAAATACATTTTCCTGTATATGTTTTGCATGCAGGGGTTTGTGATCTCTGACCTTGGTTCATGCCCCACTATGGCTTATGAGTGTGTTCATACCCAATTACTATCTGATATGGTAGTAACACAGATATCCATCCATCCATCCATGACCTCTTTTGGCCTAGCACAGTTCTCCCAAAAAAAAAAAAAATCCCAAGCCACCCTGTTCACAATGATGTAGGAAACCCTGCTAACAACAGTTATGCTGGAAAACTGTTCTGGCACAGTTAAACTTGGCAATCATTCATGAACACGTGTCAGCATGGCTGAAGGGAGTGTAGACTGGAGTCTCTTAAAGGCTGGACAGCTGACTGGATTTGATTAAAGTTGTGCATGGTCAACACCTCTAAAAATCAGTCCTTTCATTTAGATGCCTAAATATGGATTTAGGTGCCTTATTTTGGACACCCAAGTTCAAATATATGACCAAGATTTCTGGAGTATGATGGTCCCTTTCCATTCTTTCTAGTTCTCCTAATATCTTTTTAATTTTTAGGTCCTGCTTCTGTTTGATTTTGATTTTTGATTTTTCACATTTTCCTCCCTAGGGAGGCAGTACTTGCATTGTTACAGCAAGGGAACTGGTAGTCAGGATTTCTGGGTTCTAGTCCTATTATTTATGCTACAATAGTATCTAGAGACTGTAACCAAAATCACAGCCCCATTCTGCTAGACGCTGTCCAAACACTGTGAAAGGCGCCCCCTGCCTTGAAGACCCTACGGATGCTGAGTTCTGTTCCTGGCTCCAATTCACTATCTGTTCTTTTGTTTTAATGGCTTTTAATTCTTTCACTCTGTTGCTTTTGGGCTCTTCAAGGGTATCACTTTCCGGAGTGGGCATACAAAACTGAATCGAGCCCTGGCTCCCGTCAGATCCAGCTCTGGCACTTCATCCTGGAGCTGCTGCAGAAGGAGGAGTTCCGCCATGTCATTGCCTGGCAGCAGGGCGAGTATGGGGAGTTTGTGATCAAGGACCCTGATGAAGTGGCGCGTCTGTGGGGCAGGAGGAAATGCAAACCGCAAATGAACTACGACAAGCTGAGCCGGGCCCTCAGGTAAATGGAAATATGCTTGAAAAGAGTTGTTCACTAGGGTGAACTATTCAGAATGGCGTTGCTGGGGAGGGATGGATGGAAGATGTGACTGATTCATGTACAAAGTTGATTGTAGAAATTGATTCAAACCCCCAGTTCAATTGCCCTTAAACTTTGGAGAATTTTTGGCTCTGAATTTGTATTCATGGTTGGTTGATATGGTTGTATGTGGAAAAGGTAAGATAGATACGGGGAGGAAATCGTTGCCAGAGGGCTGTGATGACAGCAGATTTGCTCTATAACCAATGGGGTTATAACCAACCAACATGTGTAATGACATACATTTTCATTTACAACTTGAAGTTCATTATAATCAGGATTATTTACTTCTGGGGAGCTTTCCTGTCTCTCTTCTCTTCCTCCAGCTCTGATGTTTGCTTGAGTAATGTAGGTGTTGGGGGAAAACCACTGGCTTTATTCCATTATTCCACCATTAGTGATACATTTCTAAGAAAACAACTTCCTTATTTCAGACCAGTTCCAACTTGTATAGAATTAGGGGTGAAGAGATGGGAGAAAGGTTCCTTCTTGATCCCACAATCCATTGTTTTACAGTGATTGTATTTCCCTTATCGTTATCCTGGCAGTTGTATCTACAAACATAAGTCATAGCACATTAGGGTCCTGGTCTGTGACGTGGATCCCTATGTGCTGCCGTAGTACAAATAGTAAAAAATTGCCCACCACCTCAGTATTTGTCTGCACCTCCTACAGCAGTAAATGCCACATGTCAGCTGTGCTGCATTAAAGTTCAACTCTAACCTGCTAAGAACTGCTGACATCATAGGAGTTTGCAGCAGACCGAGGGTAGTACATGGCCACTAGTGTTTGTTTAATGGTGGTGGACAGGGTGACAAGGGGATGATCAGTTTTCATTATGCACGTCATAATTCTGAATCTATCAGTAAAGTTCTCTGTTACCTTTTCTCCTTCCCAAGCTAAATCTTAGTTCTTAAAATCTTTCCCCCTGCATAACTTTTACCAGAGCACAAACCAGTTTTATTTACCCCTTTCAAGAGCTTTCCAATCTCTGCTATGTAATTTGGAGTCCAGTCACTTGCAGAAGTGTAGCTGTCATCATAAAAATGACTCTGGGTTCCATTCTGAGAAGTTGTGGTGTTACTAACCTTGCTAATAATATGGGCCTCGCTGTCGTGCGTCCTCTGATCCCTCCTGGGCAGGGCAGGCAAAGATAAACAAGGCAGCAAACACAACATACACATAATAGAACAGGAAGGAAACAATAAATTGAATAACACCAACGCTGCAATTGGTGTATGGGAGTGGAAAAAACTCCACCTGCCTGATCCGGCCATGCCTTGCTTCCTCGATCACGCTCAGGACTTCACTGAAGTGAGCTCAATCAGCAGTGCTGGCACTAGCAGCTACATCAAGTAGGAAACCTTTGTCTTCCCACCTCCTCCCTGTACTCCTGCTGCTTGATTTCTTACCATCTGTGCACACATGAAGCGCCTACAACCCAGATTTTAAATAAAAAGGGGTGTGGGGTGAATGGCGTGTAGTATTTTGCTGTTTATGACTAGGGGCATGATTCCCAGTTTGCATAGCCGTGCACTAGCTCTCATCAAGCTGGCATGCTAAAAATAGTAGCATAGTCATAGTAGCCTGGGCAGCAGTTCTGAATGCAAACCCACAGGTACGAATGTGGCTTGGCTAGCGTGCACAGTTGCTCACCACTGCCTCTGCTACCGTGGCCAAGCTCATAGTGTAGATGAAACTGAGAGCCCAAGGTTAGCCCTGATCCAAGCAGGTCTGGCTCCCATTGGAGCTGATGGGGGGGTGGGGCCTGCTTCCCTTGGGCTGATTTCAACCAAGTTCTAATTTCCTCACAGACTTTCAGCACTCCGCTTTCTTTTGGCTCAATAAAGACTGTGCACGTGGACGAAGCTGGGCAAGCTGAGTAACAGCACTGCGTACTTGTAGTCCTCTTCACCTGTAGCACTGATCAAAGCATTGTACAAAGGAGGATATGCATTACTCTTCCGGTTATAACAATGGGTAAATCATACCACAGAGGGGAAGTGACTTGGCCAAACTCACAGGCAATTGAGCGGTAGAGCTTGGAATAGAATCCAGGTCTTCTGAACCCCCATGCTCCGGACCATGTTGTCTCCTATAGTATTGTACCTTTGAGGGCATCTCCTCCGCGGCTTCTAACAATGTATTGATGCTTTGGGCAGCAGTTCCACTACGTCCCTTGAGTGGCGCTTCCATGCTCTTTCAGAATGTGAGCTTTACTTTAATACAGACTGTCCTACGGACACGGTCCTTCCCCTTCTCGATCCTTTAACGCTCCGTGACAACTATAGCTACTGCTTAAGTAGAATAGTAGCAGTAGAAAAGTAACATACTGCACTATCTTTAATGGGATCTAGCAGTTGGAAATGGCGTCAGTACCATGTGGCTGGCCACCCCGCTGTGGGCTGCCACAAATCCACTGGGGGCCAGTATAGGAACCCCTGCGTTGAGAGGCACTCTCTCACCACTTGGGAAGGCTAGTGGAGAACGCACTGCAGTGGGACCTATGGTTTTATTCTCAGCTCTGCCTGCTGAGTGACCTTGGGCAAGTCACTTTCTGTTTCTTCACCTAGAAAATGAGGATAGTGATGCTGACCTTCATAAAGTGCTTTGAGATCAGTGGCTGAACAGAGCTATAAAAGACTTAGCAATTATTATTTGGAAACTTTTCCTGACAACAGCCTCAATTTTCATGTGCTTAATTTTATCCTTGTATGCTGAGTGGTTTAATTTCTTTGCAGACAGTTGAAACTTGGACATAGTAGAGGGAAGGCAGTCCTTAGAGTGGCTTAAGCTATAGAAATAAGCTGTTTTACATCTGATTGGCAGATCGTTTGATAGTTTTTTACATGTTTTTGACAGATATTATTATAACAAGAGGATTCTTCACAAGACAAAAGGCAAAAGGTTTACCTACAAGTTCAACTTCAACAAGCTGGTGATGCCCAACTATCCATTTATTAATATACGGCCCAATGGTAAGCTGAAAACGGGGTCCCTGTCAAATCCTAGTCAATGTGCATTGATTGGCAGCAAATGGAATGCTGAGCTTATGCTGTGACATGCCTGTAGTGCAGGGGGGAGGAGGGGAGCTAAAATCACACCCAGTAATCTGCGCAGATTCATTGCACAGTTTGCTTGGTAGACGCCAGTCTGGGCAATCAGTGATAATATGGTGGGAACGTCAGTCCTAAGATGATACTTTAACTGGAGTGCTCTTCCCCTCGGCTTGCCACAAGCCCTCCTGTGGCAGCCTTTAGGGCAAGCTCCAGGCATTTCGGCTTCTATTTAAGCTCGTGTGTGGTTGGCTTTATTGGATCTTGGGGGTTGCTTTGCTCATAATTTTATTTGAGTGTGTTGTCCTTTTGGTAATAGAGGGTTTCAGTTCTATTGCAGAGACCTTGTCTTACGTGCTTGTAAAGCACCCTGTATGTTTATGGTGCCGTATAAATGTGACCTTTCCTGTTAAGATGGCCAGAGGTCTCGGGGACTGGATGCATGTAAATGTTATCAAAATGTTCACAGCCTAATGATAGCAATAAAGAGCTCCCTGCTCTCCTGAAGAGTAGTTAAACCAGCTCTTATGCTGACAGCAGCTCTTGATTGCTGTGTTCCTGCCCCTTTTATGTCAAACAGAACAATTCTTGGCTAAACTGCTCTGGCTTTCAGGGGAATTTACTAACAAGTGGAGATCAGAGCAGCTTCCAGTGGTGGGTTTTGACTGGATTCTGAGCCACCAGAGCTCCCAAATTCTTGTGGTGACCCAAATCCACAATGGTTTACAGGATCACCACAAGGTGCTTAGGCAGGAAGGAATCGGTGTTGTCTATTGGGATGTTCAGGACATTGGGTCTTGCCGCTGAGTCAATAATTCCTGAGTATAAGTTTCACACCTGGGTTTGGGCAAATGCTTCCTTTATGCAGTAAGAGCATCCATCCATCCTGACATCCACTATGGTGGGTTGTGTGGTGGAATCTAAGATCTCATGACTTGCCTTGTATGATTGAGGGCTTAACTCTGAAATCGTAGGGAGCAAACAACCTCAGGAAAAAATAAGCCCTAATATTGTTGGGTGCGTATCTAACCAGCCACCACACTCATGAGGGAGGATCATGCTGAACGTGGTCAGTGGTACGCTTCTGGGACCCATTACGTTCAGATCCTAGATTGCAGAACTCAAAGCTATAAGAAGCTGGATCAGAAGGGACCCTCGTCTAGCCATATTCAGAGCACCATGCAGGGCTCACCTCATCAAGAAGGCCTTCTGAATGGCTGAAGACCAGCCTGAGAAAGGAGAGGGGTATAGTTTGTGGGGGCTGAGCAATGATACCTAAAAATGGCAGAATATTCAAAGCGGTGGATGATAGTCTGTGAGAAAGATGTTTGTTATCTTTACTGTTGTACTTCATGTTTAGATACTGTGATGACTGGGGCACTTTATAAATACGTGGATAGACCCTGGCAGTGCAACCACTATGCATCTAACTCATCACTGGACTCTAAAATTGCACTGGGTAGCTGTAACCATGCAGGACCAGAACTGTGGTTTCAAAGAGCCTGTCCTTTAAGAAAATATCCACCCTAGGGGTAGGGGGCAATGGAGGAGTAGAAATCTCCAATGAAGTAGAGAAGTGTTGCATGTAGGGGAGAAATGTATTTTCCAAGAGTGCTGAACCAAAGCGTGAGGGATATAAAATGTTGTGTGAAGCTGCACTGCAGATCAATAATTACTATAGCAACAAGTCCGGGCAGTTCCACCGCAACATTGCTCACTACTGCTCCTTTTCCCTGTTTGCCGCCACTCCCTCCTGTCCCTGGGGCATGCATTTAAAAAAAAAAAAAAAAAAGAGTTTGGAGAATTGGAATGCATCTGTCTAATAACAACCTGTTTTCTTTCCTCCTGGCTGGGAGGGGGGTTGGGATATCAAACCTGTTTGGGGCACTGGAATCAGATTTCCCCTCTCTCTCTGTGTTGTGTGCTCTTTACGGGGTAGAGGAGCTTGACTCTATTTGTTTGTGTCTGAGGTGAGAGCAGGTACAAGACTGCATTAATCAGGCTTCTGTTAGCAGTAGCAAATCTTAAGCACAAGGGTCTTCTCAAGCCTTCAGATGGGAGATGTCTGTAATGTTGGGCAAAAGGATCCTGTATGAGTAGCAATATTACTGGGGAAAATATCTGAGATAAAAACTTTTGCATTCTAGAAAAACACCAACTGGTGGGCTTTGAAGTTCCATCGTGAGAATTTGAGCTTTATCAGCGAAGTGTGTAATGGCTTCAATAAAACTGTGTTGCATAACATCTGTCATGCACACTGCCTCCTCTCAGTGAAACAGGAGGGAGGAGGAGACCTTGAGAGACAGAAGGGTCAGGCAAACATGTCTGGATCTGAAAATCAATGATTAGTTGACAGTGCTGAGAATCCTAAAGAAGAGCTCTGTGTAAGCTTGAAAACTTGTCTCTCACCAACACAGTAGTTGGTCCAATAAAAGATACTACCTCACCCACCTTGTCTCTCTAAAGCTGAGAGAGACAGGAAGGCAGCTGGAGGCGCCAAAGGAGACGACTCCCCTCCAATGGTGGCAAGATTTTTGACTTGGGCAGAGGAGATTGAGGTATTTGTAGGGGGAGTAGAGAGTAGGTTCATAAGGCTGCTCCCAACTGATTATCTATTACATCGCTGAGCATGTGTGGTATTTTCGTGTTCTGTTTCTAAGCATTTCAAGGTGCAGCCCAAACCATGTAGCTCTTACACAAGAAACTTTCCTCCCTGGTCATGTGGGTTAATGACGCTCCCTTCTCATTCTCTCCCTTGCACCAGGTGTTGTCCCACAGAGTGCTCCGCCCGTCCCCACCGCTTCATCCCGCTTCCATTTCCCACCCTTGGACAGCCACTCTCCCACCGAGGATGCTCAGCCCAGCCGGTTCTCCAGTGGATCCCTGGTGCCATCCAGCCAGGAGCCTTTGAACGACAGTGGAGACAGGAAGCCTGACATGCCGGAGTTGGAGGATGTCTCCTCAGATTGGCGACGTGGTGTGGATCTCATGGCTTCTCGGAATGCAGTGGGCGCTGGTAGCATCAATAATCAGAAGTGCAAGCCAGAGGTCATGCTTCCTCTCTTCACGAGGCCTGGGATCTATCCAGATCCTCACAGTCCTTTTGCCGTGTCCCCTCTTCCAGGACGCGGTGGGGTTTTAAATGTCCCAATCTCGCCTGCGTTGTCCCTGACTCCAACCCTCTTCTCCTACAGCCCCTCGCCAGGTCTCAGCCCCTTCACAGGTAGCAGCTGCTTCTCTTTCAACCCTGAGGAAATGAAACACTACCTGCATTCACAAGCCTGCTCGGTCTTCAACTACCACCTGAGTCCGCGGACTTTCCCCCGCTATCCGGGGCTCATGGTCCCACCACTACAGTGCCAGAGGCATCCCGAAGAGCAGCCCCAGTTCCCTATCAAGCTACAGCCTCCGCCGGTGGGGCGCAAGAACAGGGAGAGACTGGAAAGCACTGAAGAGGCGACTGCCCCCCAGCTAGCTCCTGCTTCACCCAGGGTTAAGGTTGAGCCCATTGTGGAGAAGGAGCCTGAAAGAGAAGAGCCACCAGCCAAAGGGAAGGACAGAAGTGAGAGGGAGGAAGGGCCGGGCACGGTGATGCCAAATACCAGCCTAGAAGGAGAGAAAGGGGCTGTGTTTGCCAGGCCAGCTGCCCCGTCTTGGCCCTCCGCATCACCAGCACCTACCCGAATAAATTTCCCCACTGAAGAATCCCAGGGGCAAGGGGAAGGCGGTGGAGAGAAGCCATCCAGAGAGCCAGTGGGAGACACCACGGCCCAAGAAAAAAGAGAGGATGCCCTGATGCCACCAAAACTGCGTCTCAAACGTCGTTGGAATGGTGACCGGCAGGCAGAAGCCCTGGAGGAGCACCAAAATGGGAAGCTCCACTGGAACGGCGTGCTGAGTGCCCCGCACCTCAGCCCAGGACCCAAGGCAGTGACAGCCACAGCTGCATCAGACACCTAGGAACTAACTGGAAAGCGCTACAGTCCATTTGTACCAGAATCCGTGTATTTATGTAGCAAGGTTGCAGAGCAGGGGGAGGGTGGGGAAGGGGACTAGAATGGTTTGTTAATTCTAGAGACTAGGCTTTTGTGTTTTTCATTTTAATTTGTTGAATCGCAGATGAGACTCAGCTTGTCCTGGTTAGGACGGGGAGGCGCTAACCTCTTCGGCGCGCGAGGTCAAGACCTTGCACAAACTCCAGAAACACCAAGCCACACTTTCCAGCGAGGTTGATGAACTCCAGGCATAATCTACTTTATATTCTCTAGTATTTATAGAAGCAGGAATCTGAATATAGTTCCTTTTTATGGAGTCAGGTGCGGCGGTGGAAAAAAATTTCCTGACAGTTCGCTCTGAGATACGACTTCTTGTCAGCATCACGAGCTGAGGTTCTTTTCAGTGGGTTTGGCGGACGGGAATATTGCACTGTCTTTAAATTGAAACAGAGATTGCAGAAAGACACACACAAAAACCCAGCTTGGCATCAGTAGGGGGAAGCTGCTGAAAACTCAGCAGTCGGTGGTTTTTGAGTCAAGCTGTATTTCAGACAAACAACTCTTACTAGGACTTGAAGACACAGTGGTCCTTCTTTCAGCCTTCTTGAAATATTGAAAAAGCCATGAGCATTGTAAAATCTTTCAGGGAAGGGAGTGGGGTGGGAAAAATAACCTAACGCCTTTAATATAATGCATTAAAATGTACCCTCGTTTTTTTTCTGTCTAATAGTATGGGAGGGGTGGGGAAGTGCTTGGAAGATTAACTCTCTAATTTGATTGAGTTCATGGAATAGGAATGACAAGAGCTTTGTTAAATCTACTCCCTTTATTGTTTGGTTCCCCTATCACTTTGAGTCATGCCTTAACTGCATAGATACACTTTATGTGATCAGGGGCTGTCAACAGAAGAAACTTGGATCATCTTGACCAAGGTTGGGTTTCCATTTGGTACTGGGGTCCGTCTCATTTTTGATAGCATTGGGGGGAAACGTTGTTTAGATCGACTGCGATGGGTGCGGATATAAAGGATTGCGTGAAGGTACAGGAATAGGTCAGGGCGGCGTTGAAGACAGTGTTCTGGTGGGTGCAAGAGAAGTTCAGAGGTGAACTTTAAAGGGCAAGCTGGTTCTGTAGAGAATGGCAGCAGTTCGGTGAGTGATGGTGGCGGCTACTCAGATCTTGCTTTGTAAATCTTGCCACTTTATTTATGATAAACCTGCTGTTTCCCTGGACAGCTGTGTTTCTCATTAGAATAATTGGGCTAGGCTTAAGATTACACTGAGGAATGTGATTCTTGCCTGTTGCATTGGGACTAATTTCTAATAATTCCTTGAAAGGAACTTGAACGATTGATCTCTGCAGGGATAAAGTCGTATCTACAGTATTGTTGTTTATTCTTGCAAGTCTAGGAATATAGTTTTTGAGCAGGCAAGCTACTTAAATAGAGCACGTAGCAGCAGTTGTGGGGGGAGTGGGAGTGTGTGTGAGCAGAGTATTACTTGCATATGCTTGTAGATTAATATAAACCTGGTTTACATGATTAAGAGGGCAGTTTGCCTGCTCATCTTGGGGCCAGTAAATTGAAAACCTGGCAGTAAGGCCCTGCCTAAGCAAAAGAGTGTACATAGAACGAGGAGCATTCTTAGAAGAAATGCTCTGTTCGGTAACTACTGCCTGAGAGGCAATGGCAGAAGCGTTTGTAAATCAGGGAGTGGGGAAGAGGTTGTGATCTCTTTACCGGGATAGCTCCGCTTAGTTGCAGCATCTGTGCCTTTCTGCAGTTCCCGCTTCACACCCAGCTAAGCGGTCTCGCCAGGCTGCATGGCTCCGCTGTGGTTTAGAACCCACAGACTTCCTAATCCCCAGTTCTTGGTTGTAACCATTACCCCCACAGGGTGGCCTTTTTAGCACCTAGGTTTACCTCCAGATTTGGAGCTGAGCACAGGGAAAGGGAAAGGCATTCCCGGCTTTCGGAACATCCCTTTCCCAAAGAGAGGGCCAGCAGATGTCAGTATGAACTCAGGAATAGAAACACGAGGCCTTTCGAATCAGTGACGCATATCTTCAGCCCCATCATACCCAAGTGCCAGAATCCATGGATGCTGCTCCCATTTGGAGGAGAGAGAGGGGATAAAATCACCCGTTTCGCACTTCTTTTCAAAAGTGAAAGTTAAAACCACCTTTAAAACATCATTTGGCTTTAAAATTTTGTAATCTGTTTGGGTTGGGGGTGGGGGTCGATTGCCGTTGCACTGCAAACTGGGATCTTCAAGTTCAGGGATAAAGGACTCAGGTTCTCAGGACAATGGACCAGTGAACGCTGGGTACATCGGAGTTGGGGTGATGTATTCAGCTTTGGAGAAAGGGGCAGCAAAGCCCTTTGGCAGCGTTTCCCTCTTCCCCAGCTGGCTCGGGAAGTCACCTGTTGGCAAAGGTGTTCTTCCTGACCAGTCTTCACATTGCCTAGCAGCAGCTTAAAGGAGGAAGCTTATAAATAAATAAAATATATATAGATCTATATATTCCAGTGTGCCAAATATTTAAACTTTTAAAGTTTAAATGGTTGAAATCTCAGCGTCCACCTGTATTAACTAATCAAGAGCATGTTAATGTTTAAACCATTTTCGCTTTGTTTAGCCATAGAAAATCTGTAGGAAAGGAACTTTAATGAGACAACCAGCTGGAATCTGATGTTTTGGGGAAAGAATGGTCAGTGCAAAGCATGGGGTTGGAAATGTTAGCATCTCCCCTCAGAGCGTTGCAAAATTGTCACACCCTGGGGCTCAGTCTGCTCAACAATGAAAGTTATTCCTCACACCCCCCAGGGAGAGACGAGTTGGATTTTGCAAGGCTACACTAGCCAGGGGGTGGTATTTGGCTAATACTGCCCTGCTCCACATAGGGGATTTAACCTCTCTACAGTCCTGTATGGGCAAAGAGAAAGGAATGCCCTCCTTTACAAGCATTAAAATCGTAGTGACGAGCTGTCACTATCTTCACCTACAAGACAGGTTAAATCCATTGCTTGGTTGTCTTATTTTTTATTTATTCTATAATTATGTTCTTGGTTTTTTTTTTAAGTAACTTTTTTCTTTTTTTTCCTCTTATGGATCCTGGTGAGTTTTTAAAAAATGGATTTCTTTGGTTTGAAATATTTTTAATCAGATTGTTTAAAAAGAAAAAAAAACCTTAAATTTTAGAGTGTTTTTAAGGAGAAAAAGTATTTACTGATAGAAAGGGTTTTTAAAAAAAATTCACTTTTTGTGAGGCATGTTCTTTGACTTTATTAGAATTGATTCAGCAGGGATTAGTATAGATGCATACACATCTGACTCTGTTAGCTTGAGCTATCTGTCCACTGAAAGCAGAATTAAGTGTGTGTATATGTACATAAAACTGTAAAGTAGTCTTTAAATACTCCATTGTGCAGTGCCTTTAGCCGTTCCACTTTCTATAAAGTCTTCAAAAAAGTTTGCATATATATATATATTATATATATATGATGTAATGTTATAGAAATATATGTATAATATACATATTTTTTCAAGGGGTATCTGATAGCTCTGTATTTTGTTATGGAAGTTGAAAGGAAAAAAAAGTATTTTACCTCAAATTAAAAAGTTAAATAAACCTTTTAAATAAGTCTACATGGTTTTTTAGTTTATTTGTGCTTCGTTAGATTGTCTGTCTATATGGTGCCCATTAGCGGTGTATCTTCATGCCTCACAAACGCTAATGCATGGATGCTCACAACATCCGTGGTGAGACATGGGGAAGAATTATCCCCATCTTATAGGTGGGAAACAAACAGATTAAGTGATTCAACCATACAGGGTCTTGCAAAAAGTCTCCAGCAGAACTGAAAACTGAATCCAGATCTTCCGTGTCGATTGCCTTAACCACAAGTTATCCTAACCACAACCAAACTACACACGGCTGCCTAGCTGTTATATAGCACTATGAGATCTGCAGCGGAAAAGCTCTCTTACAAAGGGGCATTTCTCTAACAGCCCCTACCTCCTTTCCCCTCCTGCTAATGGCGATCGGCTTTCCCTTCCCCACAGTGCACTGTCAGTAGCCGTCATTGCTCCCTTAAGCCCTCGAATATGCCTCCTCTTCTCATGACTTCTTTCCTTGGTACATATGCAGCTTTCTAATCCAGCTGCTTCACACTCGGCTTCTTGTGGTTCCTCTGGTTTGCCCTAAACTGTGTCCTGGTCCTCACCGCTGACGCTAGCATGCTGTATGTTTTTTCCAGGTCATTCTTAACATTCCTCTCATGTTTCCGTGGAGATGCGCAGTGCGTTCTGGCTGTCGATATTGATGCTGCTCCTCATGCTTTCCAGCAGGAGGCACTCCCAGCAAGAGTTCGCCCATTATCTATTTCCACCATCCCCAGAGAGCTCAATCTCAGTGGTGTGTTTTGGCTCCCTCATCTCTCTAGCAGGCGAGCAAAGTCTAACCTCAAACCTGAATTTCCAGTGACTGGCTACTGCCCAAACATTACAGGTGGAGCTCCTCTTGGAACGTGTGCAGGGAGTTGAGCTTTGGCATTATTTATCTACTTGAACTTCTCTGACTTTGGAATTGATCCTGTCACGCAGTCCTCTTTTAACCTGCTCCTCTCTGAGAGAGGCACCGAAGGCAGCTGGCTGCGTGGCAGGAATTCATCTTGAGTGCAGTTGTCCCATCATGTAGTCGTAATTATCCTTGGGGTTAAATGCGTTGTGCTCTTCTGCCCATCTCTAGCAACTTGGTCCAGACCTTCCTGTATACAGGATACATTTTTGTTTGCAGTTTTAACCCCGCCCTGTGAATACCACTAACCAGCATAGAGTTGGGCAAGATCAGCAGCTGTTCAAGACCTACTGAAGAACTAGACGTGCAGCTCATGTAAGGGAAGATGTGGGGTATCCCCCTTGACTATGCCTGGCCGGAACTAGCTATATCATGGAGGTGGTAGTAATATGGTCACGCATTTTCCCCTCATTCCTATAACTGCACTGTGGGCTCTAAAGAAAATTCTTAACGGTTTCATTTAACTATCTGAGGTCTTGCATGGTGAGATTTCTTTCCTGCCATGAATACAATGAGCTGTGCTGATAACAGCAAGGTCGGTAGATAAAAGGATGAAACATGTCTTTTAAGCCTAGGACTGTGCCCTCAGTGTTCCAGCAACAGGAATCCATGGAAAGCTATCTTTGGTTACAGAAGGTCTTAATTGCTCTGTGATGGGAGGTTCTCCTGGTGAAATGGACCTCAACCCAACAACACTGGGAACCTGATGAAGGATGGTCAACAGCAGAAGCCTTTCCACCCTCCGTGGAAAGACCGGCTGGTATTGCTAGTGTGAATGTCAGATGTGGGTACAGAAGGCTGTGCAGTGCAGACGCCTCGCCATGCAGGCTTTCCCCGGGAGGTGCGATGCAGCCAAGGGAAAAGGAATGGCTGGTGCAGATCGAGTTCACAACAGAGCCAGGATTTAATCAGCTGTAGGGTTAATATCTCCATGAGCACTAACTCACTTTCTGTTCCAGCTATTGTCTGTCATTTGAAGGCTTATTTTGATTTAGCTTAAAGAAGTTCCTAATAGACTCAAATAAGTCCAGTTTAAACCTAAAGTGTCCACAAAGCATCTTGCAGCAGGCTTTTTATATTGCAATGTCCGTTGGCCTGCCCTTCAGTTGCCTGTGCATGGTTTGGCAAAGGCTTTAAAGGCTTTTCTTAAATGCACAATTAATAATTATATGTTCATTCTGTTTTCTGGCTAATCCTCAAATGTTTATACTAATCAGTCAGTTTTCGTAACCCTAATAACAGTTGCTGTCCTGTCAAATATAAACAAAATGCATGTTTGAAACACTTAAAAATGTTTCAAATAATAGCACTATATTGTGTGTGAATCCGTTAAGAACGAAAGGCAGTAAAATAGACACAAGATTCCAATGGCCTGGCTATGAGGCAAAGGGCCTGGCGGTTGGTTGGTTGTTTTTGTATTGCTCTAGAGATGAAAGGCGCCTTAATGTGAGTGTAAATGATTTGTATCTGCTTCAAGGCTCCCTGCCACTGCCAGCGTGCTGCTGAAAAGAGCATTAATGGAAGAGGTTGTCTACATGGGGAAATTGGCCAGCAGCGTTATAGCGGAATAATTATTATACCGAGATAGCTGGAGTGGTCAACTTCCTAACGTAGACTAACCCTAGATGACAACTGGAGCCAAGTGTCGGGAGAACCCGGTAAGTTTGCGTTATGCGCTTGTGTGAAATTAGATCAGCAGCGTGAGTGGTGCTTGTGAATGTTGTGAAATGGGACATTCTGCTTAAAACTTGTGGGGTCAAATTGATCCCTAACATAACTCCGATTTCCTGCCGTTTCTCTTAAACTGGTTTTGCAAAGGGAGCTAAACTGGATCCAAACTGCCCTGAACAATCTGAATCTAGCTCCGTGTTTGTAGTTTAAACCTAACTCTGCTTTAAGTATAGGGCCTAAAGTACTTTCATGGTCCCCGTTATCATAGAGGAGGGGCACCTCACAGTCTTCAATGTCTGTCCTCACCCCCCGCCCAGTGAGGCAGGGCGGTCCTATTGTCCGATTTTTCTTTTTCAAAATGTTTTGTGACGTTCTTTCCAAAAGAAAAGTCCAGGGGAAGGTGGAGAATTGTGTCCTCTCCAGGAGTTTTCTCTGGGCAGGAAGACGTGTGATGGAGACTTCTCTTATGGTGACGGATGCTTTGGCAACCGATGTAGCGATGTGAAAGATGGAGGCCGTTGGCTGAGCATGGGATACTTAGAACCCCTGGAATCAGGCCCCCCTGTTCATTAATTTCCCCCTCCCTCGTTCCTGGATTGCAGCGCCAGGGACTTGGGCTCAGTCTGCTCCCTCCCAGGTCCGGCTGGCAGTTAGAGCTGGTGACGTTTTTCTGTCGTCATTGCGTTTTGACAGCAAACGAGAAAGAGAGAGAGAAAACACTTCCACTGCGGACCTAATTTTCCACTTTTTCAAGGAAAAATCTTTTTCTTTTAAATAAAAAAACCTGTGAAATGTTTAAACCAAAAACTCTTCTCTAAAACCATTCCCTGTGTTTGGGGGGGAGGCCTGGCGTGGGTGAGTGAATGGCCTTTTCCAGCCGGCTCTCTCAGCCAGTCTCACGAGTGACCACAAAGCTGAGATAAGAGGCTCTTTCCATTCACTGAACTCAGCCGAGGATTTTTAAGCCAAGGGAGATTTTCCAGCCAGGTGCTCACCTCCCCTCTCTAAATATTAGCACAGCCCAGAGCCAGGAATTCAGGCGGAGTGCTTTATGTAGCTTGCTTACTGAAGCAGCAGCTCCAGGGGGTTAGGAGAAAGATGCACCCTCTTTGTTCTAAAAGTTGACTGGGTGGGGATGGGCAGAGAGGTGGGGAGGTTGGAATGGGCTGGGAGACTGAGAAAAAGGGCTCCTGGGTTCTTGTCTCAGCTCTAAGAGGGGAGAGTTGTCTGGGACTGGCTGCAGGGGATCTGGGATGAAATCCTGGCCCCATTGACTTCTCTCCTGGATTCTGTTTGTGGGTCAGGGAGGATGGTCTAGTGGTGAGAACAGGGGTCTGGGAATCTGGATCCCTTGGTTCTATTTCCTGCACTGGGAGGGAGTCGGGGAGACTGAGAATTGGGATCCCTGATTCTGGAGCGGTGTGATCTAATGGCGAGAACACAGGAGGGCGAGAGAAAAGACACCTGGGTTCTGCGCCTGCCTCTGCACCTTGTATGCCGCCCTTGCAAAATCGGGATAATGATGCGGAAACCAGGGGAAGTTTCTTCTATGGGTAGTGATTTGAGTTCACTGAATAACACCCCTTCTGCCTGCTCCCCTCGTTTCTCCTCCTCTGCCAAAGCCGGATTATTATTGCAAAGCAGCACGAAAGCAGTGAGCACCCTCCGCGTGGCAAGGGAGGGCGTGGGGGAGAGAGAGGATGGTGTTATTGATCTGTTAGATTACTCAATTTCACCGGTATTGATCAGGTAATTGCTTTATCTCAGTTCTCATTTGGACACTGCATTACCTTCTCCCTCTCCCCTCCCCACAGCGCGCTCGCTCTGTTTTTTAACTCTCCTCTGTCGTAGACATCCTGGACGCAGATTAAAGAAAGAGCTGGGAGGAGGAGGAGAGAGAGAAGCTTCAACAGCCTTAGCTAGCGTTCGTTTCATCTGGCCGAAAGATCACACGCGGCGTGCAGAGCCAGACCCTCCCAAAACACACCGAGAGTTTTCCGTGGGGCTGTGTGCGTTGCTGGTCTCGCGTCCCCCAATGGGAGAGTTCGTGAGCATTCCAGCCCGCTAGTGCTTTGGAAATAAAGGTATCGTGGTGATCTCTGGGCATCCTCCTGCAGCCGTGCTGCTCTCGCAGCGTCTGATCACCCTGGTGTGAATCTGGAGTAAGCCCTTGGAAATCCTTTCTGGCCTTTCAAAGGGAAGCCGTTGAGGTAAAAATCAGCTGAAATGATTCAAACAGAGTTGTACCAATCAGGGCCCTCATCCTGCAGTTGGACCCGCTAGCGCAGCTCCCAGGGCCTATACAGAACCTCCGTGGAATTCAAGGCCCCATTGCGCTGGGTGCTGCACAGAGAGAGTGCGAGATGAGACATCACCCGCCCCCCAGAGAGCCGGCTCTAAGTAGACAAAGGAAAGGTTGTTATCTTCATTTTACAGATCGGGAACTGAGGCACAGAGAGGGGAAGTGGCTGGCCCGAGGTCACACAGCAGAGCCAAGCAAAGAACCCAGGCGTCCTGAGTCCCAGGCCCGGACCTGGAAGATTTTTGTTTTCCTGTTAGAAATAACAGGAATATCAAATCTCACCTCCTGGGCTTTCCTTGAGGGCTCCTCAGAGGACTGGAGAGCTGGTGTTGAACTCGGAGAGAGCTTTCCTGCCGACTATATTTGTCAGGCTTCTGATTTCTAGAGGTGCTAACAAAAAGAACCCCCCCCCAAAAAACCCCGCACCATACAGGGCGTGATTCTTCATTGCCTTGCACAGGGTGCAATCAAAGCAGGGTGGCATTGCACACCCACTTTGCACGCGAGTAAAGGACTGCAAAGGACACAAATAGATGGAGAACAGGGCCCAGAGTTTCTAAAACGTCTGGATAAAATATTTTTTGCCTCTCATTCGCTCCTCACGCTACTTGAGTAGTTGTGATGGCCTGATCTTAGCACGGGCTTGTTTAGACTAGGGAAATTGGCTCCAGAGTGCTTATATTGATGTCGTTACACTCCTGCTGCACTGGAGTAAAATGAGGCTGGCCTTGATGCGACTTACCAGAGCCTTACCCTAGAGCAGTGTGTCTACACCAGCGGTTGCAGGGTTTAAGGACTGTTTGGAATGGCGAGCTATCGCTTTGAGTGTGTGCGTGTGGGAGGCCGTTCCCTGGCCATGCTTGCGGGAAAGACGCCATCGGAGTCCATCTGCAGAGAACCAGCCTAGTTGTGCCCGTTTGCCTTACGGGGCAGCCTGTTTTTCCCCTCTCTGCTTTTGGGTTCTTGCATGTGGCCGTTCTGAATTCAAGGAAATAAAGCCATGTTATGTTGCAACCTTCCAGCAAGAGACTTTAGGTTGTTCTCTAACTTCTCTGCAAACTTAACAGGGATTCACGTTGGTGTAGCTACTGGTACATAGGTGCAGACAGGACCCATTTCGCCAGTCATTTGGAGTCTTTCAGGAAAATTGAGAAGGCGAGCCCTGAATTTCTAACGGTAAAACCCCTCTACTTTATTTCACTTTATTGAAAACCTCGCTGCTCTTTATGAACAAGCAGCATAAACAGACTTAAAAAAAAAAAAGGACAACTCTGTTTGTTTCCTGGAGCCAGTTGCCTTTAAATGAGGGCAACAGCCTTCTGCCACAGTTGGGGACCAGAAGTGTGGGCTGTATATTTATTCCGGCAGGGGGAATTGGAATGGGTTTGCATCTTGCCTTCTTTCAAGACCTGACCCAAAGCCCTTTGAAGTTAATGGGAGCCTTTCACTTTGCTTCAGTGGGCAGAAGAGCAGATCTATTGAGCTCAGATCAAGACCTTTGCGCCTTCCTCAAACAGAAGAGCTCCAAGATGTTCCTTAGCCTGCACATCATTTCCACCTCAAGATCCAAGCTGTGTCTTGGCCCAGACAACCCTGTTCTCTCCCATTGTTCGGAAAGGAGCAGGCAGCCCTGTGGTATTCACGCAAGTATTTCTGTTGGCCGCAGCAGCTGGGTTGTTCATTGTAACAGCCTTCCCGCAAAATCAAGAAGCTGTTGTACAGCAAGTATGTAAGCCAGGGGGTGGATTTGTGGGCAGCAAATGGGGGGAAAAGATTGGAAATTTGTGGCCTGATCATGCATCCTTCGGGCACCCAGAGCCCTTGCTAGCTCCAAGGAGAACTTTGGATGCAGGAACAAAGTACAGATCCTTGGCCTGATTAAAGGTTCCAAATGTTCGAGGGGCCTGATCCTTCAAGACTTCAGCTCCTGGAACGCCTGGCAACTACAGACAAAGTTCTCCACAGTGGGCCCCCGTCCCTGATTGCAGCCTCCAGGTGCTAGCGTCATACAGATGAGTAATAACCTGCTTGGTTAACAGATGAGGTGAGCAGTGAGGATCTACCTTTGTGCTGCTCTGAGGGTGACTTCCTGGGAGCTCCGGAAAGATGACTCAGGGCTGGCTGTGGCTGCACAGATAAAGGACTGAGAGTGAAAACTGCCTTTTGCTTTTACAGGAGAAACTTCATAGGCCGATCTCTGCCATTGTCACAGATCAGAGGTGTGACCAGTCTGAACATGCACTTGTTGATCCCCTGCCTGCAGTATAACCCAGAATCCACTGGAGGAAAGTGGCCTGCTGTGTAGGCACTGATCACTGCGGGGTATTGAAAACTGCGTTAAGGTTGTAAGCGATCACTTTTAAATGCTCTGGGGGGGTTTCCTGCTCCTGCCTGCAGGCTGTGGGGCTCTGTGGGGAACCAGGGGATCTGGGTCTAGCAGCAGTCAGTCTACAAAGAGCCCGCTTGGAGCAAGGTGAGGTGAGTTGTGTGCCTAGGGATCAGTCGTGTTATGTTGCAACCTTCCTGAAAGAGACAAACCCAAAATACTTTAGCTCCTGCTTGTATGCCATGCACATAACATTCGCTACTCCAGCAGGTGGAGTTAAACGGGAGGCATGTACCAGGGAGTTGTTAATAAAAACCCCGCTGCAAAATGCAGCGAGCTGACAGTTCCCCTAAGGAACGTTGCCCGGGGAGATGAGAATTGGTGCAGCATGGTACATATATCTCTGTCTGCTGGTACCCCGGCATGGCAGTCATGTCACTCAGCGCTGAGTGAGCCGCTGTGGCCCGGATGGTTTCTCTCTGAAATCAAACAGATGATGCTGCCTCCCTTTTAGTAACTTCTTTACGCTATACCATCCAAGGGTTATTGTTGCCAGCAGCAGTCATGTTTACTGGGGAATTGTCTTTCCCAGGCTGCCTCATTAATCTGACGTTAAAAGTGGAACAGCACAAGGGACTGGGTGACTCTGGGGACTCATGATGGGGTGTGGAGATTTTCAGATGTAGGACTACAGTGGGGGTTTTTGTGTCTTCCTTTGGAGTAGCTGGTGCTGGCCATGGTTGTAGGCAGGGCACTGGGCTGGATGGAGCACTCCTCTGATACTTGTGTTGCAAGTGCTTTGGGACATGGGCCATCTCTTTATTTTCTGTTTGGACAGCACCTAGCACCATGGGGTCCTGGTCCATTACTGGGCCTGCTACGTGTCTCTGCGAGGCAGATGATCGTAATCCGGCACTGTATTTCCTAGTGTTTACACAGCCTCTTTCGAGCTGCTAATTATCTGTGGCATCTTTGGGCAGCTGGAGTTTTGCAGGCACGAGGGGGTTGGGTCAAAGCAGGTCATGTTCGGTGAAGAATTTACTGGATTCACTTTTGCAATATCATTGGGTGGAGCTTTGCTTTGCTTTCCTTATAGACTCGGTCTGCAGAGCTGGGGGAATTATCCCCAAATATATAACAGGGCTGCAGGGCCTCTGAATAATGAGTCAAGGGATCGTCTCCCCCCTCCTAAATCTCACGGGGATGGGGAAGCAGGTTGGGACCTGACAGTGAGAGTTGATTGGGATTCCCCCACCCAGCCCTCTGGACCCATGAAAATGTAGTGAAACCACAATGATTTTTTGTTCTCCTTGATATTTTTTCTTTGGATATTTTTTTTTTTTTAGCTTTTGTTGACAACCAAAAAAAGTTTTATTTTTTGGGCAGTTGAAAACCACAGTATTTGGCAGGAAACTGGAAAAAATGTTGGGGGGGGGGGGGGCTGGGCAGCGGCGATGTTCCCAACAGAAACCTAAAAAATGTCATCGGAAATAGACCGTTCCCATGGAAACTTGTTCCATCTCGAGAGCACTTTTCCTTCGGAAAAAGGCTGGGATGGAAAACTTGGGAGTAGATCTCCCTCTAAGCCCCGGCACGGCTTGGCCGGGGTGATGATCGATCTGTGGAAGGTCCTTATCTGTCCCCCATTAGTACAGTCTCCAAGCACACCTGATCTCCAACACATTTATCATCACAGCTCCCATGTGAGGCAGGACAGGGCTATCATCCAGGGGGGGAACTGAGTCTGGCTCCCCCAGGAAGTGCGTGGGGGAACAGGGCCTTCAATCTGTATCCCATCGCTTAAGTTATTGTCCCAACCACTGAGTCATCCTTCCTCAGACAGGCTGTTTGAATGGCCCCTGCGTCTCTGGGCAGCCGGTGGGGCTGGCACTCTTGAACTGCCTTTCCAGCTGCCCAGCTGCAGGGGGAAATCGGGCAGAACCTTCCCCGTCTAGCCACCTTCTCTCCCACGCACACATTGGGGTGGGGAGAGGGTGAGATCAATGCCTGTGAATTGCCTGCCTGCTGGAAATGGGGCTGGCCGACCCATGGGAGCGTGAGCCAGCAAAGAACCCCTTGGTTTCTACACGTGTCTTGTTTGAAGGGGCTGGGGAAGAGATGCAGGCAGGACGTCAGGCTGGAGAGTGTGAAAAGAGCGAAAGCTGGTCTGGTGCTCTCCTTCTCCTGCTAACCGCAGATCGATCCTGCCGGCGAGGGAGGAGAGCCAGCATCCCTGCTATTAATTTAGAGATCTCCCCGGAGAGCGGAAACTTTACCCTTCTTTCATTAGCCTGCACAAACACACTGGCCTCCCCATTGCCCCCGCCCCGTGCAGGATACAGGCGAAGGCAGGCGCTGGAGAGGGAGCTAGACAGAAAGCTGCCCTGTGACAGAAAAGTCCTGCCTGTCTCTTGGGGTGAGTGGGTGGATCTGAGGTTCCAATCATGGCTACGGCCTGATAGCATGAAGGCGCCCTGAAGGGAGGGTCGTTATAAATCGCTGCCAGAGCAGCGAACAGGAATTGGTTAAAACGAGGACCTGTTTCTCATGGTCACTGAGCACCCCTCTGTGCTGCTGCGGCGGCGTTTACACCCATTTCACGGCCCCTGTCTGCTGCCAGAACGGCAGGAAGCGGCGTCGGGTAAAAGAGAACGGAGGCTCTAGCGGAGCCATTTCTACCCGTGCCAAGCAAGTGCAAAAAGATGCCAGCTCAGCGTGTCGCCTTTTACTTGGCACAAGTGTAGACAACGCCCCCAGAGGCCTGATTCTCATTTATAGTAAGGCCACCTTACACCACACGGGCAGTGCATTTCATTAGTGCTCCTCCAAGGGCTCATTCAGAGTGTGTGTAAATGTATTCACCCTCACGCGGCTCCTGGCTGCAGGGGGGGGGCAATTATCCCCATTTCACAGATGGGGAAACTGAGGCACAGAACGACGTGATTTGCCCAAGGTCACCCGCGGAGTCAGTGACACAGCAGGGAATTGACCACTAATCTCCCCAGCCTTAGGCCAGGGCCTAGCCACTGGGCCCTCCATCCTCGCCGCCGTAACAGCCTACGCCGATCCCAACAGAACGCCACGGCTGTCTGTCTGTCTCCGCCTCCAGCAGCATCCTTAGAGCTCAAAAGGTGCAGTGCCCAATGCAATGTGCAAACCTCAGGCCCGGAAGGTTTTTAACAGCTGGGACAGAGTCCGTCCTGGAGCCTCGGGGGGTGCAGAGCAACAGCCGGGCAGGAGAGGGCTGGGAATAGTGGTTCCTTGACGCGTCTGCCCTGGGGGAGAGGGGAGAAGGAAGGAGTCGTGCTAAGGGTGGCGAGAGGCCAGTGCATTTGGGAGAGAGGAAGGGAAGGAAAGTGTTGATGTAGGGGGTGGGGGGAAGAGGGGATGTAGGGCCATAGGGTTGGGGTGCCGGGGGCGGGGGAGCTGGGGCTGGCTGTGAGGGTCAGGGAGGGTGGAGAAAAGGACCTGAGAACAGTGGGGTTGGGTCGGGGTGCTGGGGGAAGGACTGGAGTTGATGCCATGCAGCCGTAGCCGAAGAGGGGCAGTGACTACGAAGGCCAGTGTCTTTGGGGCTGTAGGGGGCACCTGAAGGGGAGCTGACTCTGCCCCAAGGCGCTGGGGCAGGGGGAAGGGTGTCGGAGGGAGGGCTGGAGGCTCTGTGGGGGGCAGGGAGGCGGCAGGGACGTGGCAAAGGGGCCAGGCACACTGTGCAGCCCGTGCGGAGGCGGGGGTCAGGCGCGGGAGCCGGGGAAGGGGGGGGGAGGCAGAGATGGGTGTGAAATGGGTTTATTACTCGGAGTCTGTTTGCCACGATTGGTATCGACCCGCAGCTGTCACCTCTCATTGCCGCTAATGGGATGTGAGGCAGCTTCTGTAACCAGAGCGAGCCGCCCTGCCCTCCTCTGTCACACGCCTCTCTGGCGGCCTTCTCAGCCCTTCCTCGCCCGCCACCCTCTCAGTCCTTCCGCTCGCTCCCCCTCTCCTGGGGGCTGCCTTTCCACGTCCTTCCCTCTTTCTGTCCTTTCTTCGTTTCTGTCTTTTCATTCACTCCTGGCTTGTCCTCATTCCCTTTCCTGTCACTCCTCCCGCTTTTCGTTTATTTCCTCTTTTCTTCTCTCTTTCATTTCCACCCTTTCTCTTTCTGTTTCATTCTGCTCATTCACTTCTTCCTCCGTCTGTCTTTCGTCTCCTTCTCTTCTTTTCCTTTTTCCTCTTCTGTTTTTCATTCCCTCTCTTCCTCCTTGTCACCAGTTGATTTCCTCCTCTCTTTCTTCTCCTTTCCCCTCTCCCTCCCCACTTCCTCCTCTGAACCCCACCACCCTTGGGGCACCCGTACCCCAAAAGTCAGCTCTTTCCTATGCTGGGAGGGGGGACGGGGGAGGTGAACTTTGAATTTGGCAGGCGGTTTTCTTAATAGTCATCTGTCAACGCCGCTCGTCCCACAAAACCAGCCTCCGGGTGTGTGGCTGCGCCGCAGCCTCTTGTTTTTTCTGTTTTCCTCCCCGACCTTAGCTTGTTATTGTTTTAATTTGCCATCTCACCCAGCGGGGGAAATTAACTGACGAGAAATGGCATATTGATCCCCGGAGCCGCAGCGGGGATGGTGTCGTTCCCCGAGCCACCCCGCCTCGCTCAAAGAGGCAAGGAGCCGCTTATCGGCTCGATTCACGCTCCCCCCGGCTGGGCTGGGGAGCGGGGGCATCTTAGTATGCACCAGCTGTTGATGCCTTCCAAGTCCGGTTATTTGCAAATAGTCGGTGAGAAGCTGGCTAGGGAGGGTCCTCGTTTGTCTGCTACCCAGCACAAAAGGGTTGGCTTCTCCCCGGACGGCCCTAGCCAGGGCACGAGCTCCGGCGTGCAGTTCGAAGGCGAAGTACAGCCGCGCTGCAGGGCGAGGAGACCAAACCCATCGACCGGCGTTTCAGTGGCCACGAGGGTAACATGGACCAGTGCGCGGGGTATCAGGCGGGGACTCGGGTTTTCTGGGTTCTGTTCCCTGCTCGGAGAGAGGAGGGGTCTAGTGGTAGGGCCATGGGGTCTGGGAGTCAGGACTCCTGGGGTCTAGGCCCAGCTCGGGGGGGAGAGGTCTATCGTGAACTCCCCCCATGGTGCTCAGGAAGGACAGACAAGTTCTTCCCCAATACACTGAAAATATTCCCAGAGTGGCTCAGAGCCAGGGGCTGGACCGGTCACAGTGCCAGGGTAAAACTGCCTCTGTCTTCTCCACTCCAGGAGAGCCAAATCAGGTCTCCAGCCGTCGCCTGTTCTTGGGCAGGGACCCATGTTCCACTTCCTTCTGACCGGGGGTTCAAAGGCTGCACCGCTCCCTGCTTCCCTCTGTGACAGTCCCAGCAAGCCAGTCTGCCTCCAGGCCAGGTCCTGCACTTCACTTTCTCTCTAGGGCTGGGAACGGTGATTTGCCAGCGGGGCGAGGAGTTACCAGCCGGCTCTTGCCAAGCAAGCGCCTTTATTCTTAAGGTAAAAGCATTGCAGAGAACACCTGTAAAACACCAGTCACGTTCCCGTCCGCCTGCCGGAAGCTCACCAGAGGTCACCCTCCGTCTTACAGGGCCTGGGTAGGGCCAGAGTCTTTCCAACCCTTCTGCAAGGGCAGACCGTCCTGTCCATTTGCTGAATCGGAAAGCAGGCTCCACGTCAATTCAAACCCAGCCTTTTTATATTAAAAAAAGCCCCTTCTTTGTCTGTTGGTCTCTGGAAAACCCAGCTGGAACCAGTCTGTGCAAGCTTCCCCAGTGGGTGGCACCTCTCGGGAGGTGTCTGTCTGTGTGATTCATTTGAATCACCCACACACACCCTGTTTTCGGTTCCTGGGGCAGCTGGGATAACCCTCCCCACTGGCGTTGCGTGCAGTCTCTGGCCCACCGGGACCCAGCAGCTTAACGCAGTGTGGTCCCCACACATCCTGCGTGTGGTGGAATCCGGGCCCACAGAAATCTTCGAGCCGCCCGTGAGAATAGCGCCAGCGTGGAGGCAGGCCCTACGTCAGCGTGGGTGTTACTCTGCAGTGTGGCCATGCTGGCCCGGGCGAGGCGAGTACAGGAGAAGTAACTCAAGTGCCGGTGACTTGCAGGAAGCGTGCAATGGCGACATACGTCCGTGGCGCTGGGAGTCCTGGGTTCCAATCCCAGCTTTGTCACTGCCTCGCTCTGTGATCTCCCCTTCCCCTTTCTGTTCGCTGGAGGAGGAGGGCGGCTCCTGAACTTCGTAAAGCGCTGGGAGATCCCTTGATGAGAATCACGATCTCCGCATCGTTATTGCTGTTAGAGGAGGTGGCTGCGTCCAGGTTCCCATTGGTGAGCTCAGCAAACGACTCCTTTCCGTCAATCTCCCTGGGGAGATTCAAGTCCGGACAAATACCAAGGTGACTGGTGTGTTATTTTTGGTTTTTTTAAAAAGATTTAAACGTGTGGCTGGCAAAGCCGGCGCAGCCCCGAGGCTCCTGGCATGGCGCCAGCATGGGTCAGGGTGTTGCAATGGGTGGGCACCCACGGATCGGAGATACACCCTGTCTGTCGGCCACCCAAATAGGCTCCAGGATCGTGAATAAATGACTCCACCCAACAGGGGCATGTGCGTGTGTGTCGTCTGAGTAAGGGCTTGGCTGCATGTATTAACAATTAATGACGTGTTTGAGTGTGCACGGGAGCACGACTGTGAATTTGCGTCTGTGTGGCACGAGTGTGTCCGTGTATGGCTGTGAGCGCGTCCAGGAGTTTGTGTGTCCGTGGCATGGGCCTGAATTTGCAGCTGTGAGTGAGGCTGCCTCTGTGTGTGCCCGTGTGTGCCCGCCAGCGTGTCTGTGTCTGTGTGCGTTTCTCTGTGACTTTGTGGGTGTGATTGTGGTTCTGTATTTGCGTGTGGTTGTGAGTGTGTGCGTGTGGTTGTGTGTCTGTGAATTTGCAGCTGGGTGTGGGGCTCTGCGTTTGTGTGTGGTTGTGGCTATGTGTACACCTCTGTGTGTTGGTGTGGGGAAATGATCCGTCCTGGTTACAAACATAATTTACACTGATGAATTCCACCACACCACACACTCAGCTGCAGCCACTTGGAGTCTCAGCTCAGACCCCTCCCTGCAATATTTTGGGCCAGTTTAGGGGGAAAAAATCCAGCAGCTTTGTGATATGTAGGCAGCCGGGATCAAGCAACTACCCCGTGGTGTTCCCTTTGTCCACTTGACCTTCAGAGAGCTGATGTCTGGACCCGAGGAATGGCAGAAAGAACCGAGTGGATGAAGCTGCGTGTTAGCACGTTCGCAGCAGGGCTGTGGTCTGCGTATGAGACCAGGGCACCAGAGACGCTCGGCTTTTCTGGAAATTGCAAGTTTTTGAGACAAAGTGGTGTGGAAAATTGAATTTCCAACCAAAAAACCCAAATATTTTTTACACGAAATGTAGTTGAAAAATGTCGGATTTGTGGACAGCAATGGGGCTGGGCTAAATGGTCTGGCTGTCCGAAAGGTGAAATTTCAAAAAAATTGACTTTTTTTTGAAATTCTGAAAAACTGGGGGGGAGGGGACTGAAAAATGTTCTGGTTTTGTGATCAGCTCTAGAATCTCTCTCTCCCTCCGCCATTACCCTGTGACCCTTCCTATTGATCCACCTACCTACCCGGTCGCCTGAGAAGAGGGAGCTAGAGAGGAATTACCACTCGGGTGCATTGTGCTATCAGCCAGTTCTTTGGCTCACTCTTGTGCTTACCTCCCGCCTGCTCAGCTCTGTCTCATCATGTGCTACGCTTTTTCTCAGACAAGCCAGACATAACTACATCGCTTTTGCTCTCACACACGTACACCACATGAACCCTCAGACGAGTTTCACTCATGCAGCACAACGTATCTTTTGGGTCTCGTCCAGGCTAGAGGCTTGTCTACTCCTGGAGTTATTCCGGCATAGCAATTCCAGAATAACTCCGGGTGTGGAAACTCTTATTCGGAAATGAGTGTGGTGCATTAAGCTAACCAGGAACCTGGCATTTTTATTCCGGTAAGAAGAACACGTGGAGTTATTCTGGAACAGCTCTTGCATTTTAAATTTCCACTCTACCGCTAATCTGAATTAACTTTCAAGTGTAGACAGAGCCTAGGATTTAAAGGTGTCTAACGTTAGTTAGCTAGGCTTTAACTCAAGTCCTAAAGTGCAATTGCTTGGTCTTAAGTAGAGTTTTAGAAGGTATTAATTAGATCACGATAGCTAGCTTCATATTTCTAAATCTTAGCTTAGACAAGAGCTATTACCTCCATCCCCCTTGCCCCCCCCCCCCCCCACACACACACACACACACACACACTCTGCCTGACTGTGTCTCAGTCAGATGCCCTCTCACATGCATGCTACTGTCTCTCTTTCTGACACACACTTCTCTACACACCTCACTCGAACGCAGTCACACACACTGTCTCCCCCACACATTCACTCCAGCACACCCCTTTCCCATCAATCAGCCCAGTGCATTTAGCACAATTCCATCATGTTCGCGTCGGGGGATTTAACCAGAAAACAGCCCCCGAGTTTAATTCCCCAGCCCTCTCTTCCCATCTTCATCAACTCCCAAGTCTGCGGGGCCAGAGGCAGTGAATGAAAAGGGCCCATTGTGTCTCACTGCCTGTCTGGAGTTAAAGCAAAAAAAAAAAAAAACCACAAGTCCGAGCAGTGCATTGATTTGCAGAGGTGACATCTGTCCATCTCTTCTCACGATAGAAGTGAACAAAAAATTGGACCCGGGCTATCTTGGTGATATGTGGTATGTAAAGAGGATGGCTGGGCTGGGGTCAGGAGGTTTGGGCGATAGAGAGAGATCCGGGTCTCCCATGAAGAGAGACGTGCTGCCTGGCATCTCCCACAAGGAGAGAGAAACGCAGCCTGGCACCAGCCTTTCTCATGGAGCAGTTCAGCCTGGCAAACTCCTAGAGCCCGGGCTCCAGCCCGAACGCAAACATCTACCCTGCAATTAAACGGCCCCGTAGCCCCAGTCAGCCGCCACAGGCCAGCCGCGCCGGGTTAATGGCGGTGTAGGCAGACCCAGAGATCCGGCATCTCCGTTGCTGCGGCCATTTACACGAGTGCAAGGTGGGGGGGGGGGAAATGCTGCCCCTTCTGATTTTACACCCATTTTGCACCGGTGTAAACGACTGCACCTAAGAATGGCCACGCTGGGTCAGACCGATGGTCCAGCTAGCCCAGTGTCCTGACTTCCCACAGTGGCCAGTGCCGGGAATGAACAGGCCAGGGCAGTTATGGCGTGATAACAGGACTGGACCCTGTCGTCTACTCCCAGCTTCTGGCCGTCGGAGGTTATGGGACAACCGGACACCGAGGTTGCATCTCAGCTAATGGCCGTTCCATGAGCTCAGCTCATTCCTTTTGGGACCCGGTTATACTGGATTTAAACAGGCACAAAACTGCACTAGGGCAAGTCGCATGGTGCTGGCGCAAATCACGGCTGCGCCGGGGGTTGTGCGTTGCAGCTATGCGAGTGGCTAAAATCCCAGGGTAGCCAGCGCCTTGTGCTAGACGGGCCTGAAGTGCTGAGCAGACACTGCCATGCCGGACACGGCAGAGAGACGCAGGGACCCCTCACTGACCAACCTTCCCTTTGCTTGTTTGGGCAAACCCAGGCTTCTCCTGAGAGATGCTGGGAGCCAAGCAGGCAGTTCCCTCGAGGATGGTTTCATTTCCTCACTGGAGCAGGGAGTCCACTGCTCATGCACAGGGCAGGGATAGCAGAAGGACAAACCTCCCTCCTGCATTGCCTTCCGACTTGGGAGGCCGGTGCCGTGCTTCGAATGTGCTTCAAAGACAGGAGTTCAAGTCCCTGTTCAGCCACAGACTTCCTATCTGACCTTGGGCAAATCACTTACTCGCTTTGTGGCTCGGTTCCTCAGTGGTCAAATAGGAAGAATAGCCCTGCCCAGCTGGACAAGACGCTTTAAAGGCTGTGATGCACACAGGCACTCCAGTACCCGGGGGTTGTATCGGTACCCAAGATAGACAGCAACTTGAGGGGTACCCAGTCCTCCGGCTGTCAACTGGGTGAGCAAAGAGGGCCCTGGGTGAAGGTGATTTCCTGTAGTGTGGACACTTGTCCCCTGAGACGTGGACCAAAACCCTCTAATTTATTTCACACAGACGCCATCGAGTCAGCAGAGGGCAGCGATTTTCAATCCTGGGTTGGATCTGAACCCGGGATTTAGGACGAGAACAGCGCGGCCACGTCTGTGAGACATCCCGCCCCCTTTTCAAAACGGGCTGGGATGAAAAAACCCTAGTTCAGGCGACTCACTGGGCCTTTCCTGTCATTGCAAATCCCCCTGCGTTCTCATCATTCACGTTACGGCAGCGCCTCGAGGGCTCAGTCAATATCCGGCCCTGCTGCGCCAGGCGCTGCACAGACAGGAGAAGGATTATCGTCCCCGTTCCACAGATGGGGCGCTGAAGCTTAGAAAGATGAGGGTAATCCAAGGAGTCTGTGGCAGTGGCAGGAATTGAACCTGGGTTGCTAGATCAACGCCTTAGCCCCAAGACCGCCCGTTAAGTTTACTAGAGAAATAAGACACCTCCTGAGTCCTCTGTCGAGCCTTCCTCGTTGTCGGCTCCAGCAGAAGGCAGCAGCAAGGAACCAGCGACACGAGCTGGAAGCAGGAGGCACAGCTAAGCTGGGTGCCGGAGGAGAACATCTAGAGGTGAGAAAGGGGAGCGATTTGTGCCTGTTACCCAGATGCGCTAAATAACAGGTCCCCACATACCCTGTGGTGCAGTGGCCATCTCCAGATGCTACCCCCGTATTGGTGCCCTCATCTAGCGGCTCCACGCTAGGCAGGTCACTGGCCGTCCTGCCTGTTTGGAGCATTCAGGTTTCATGTTCCAGCTTGCCGGACTTCCCCAAAGGCCTCTAGTAGGTAGGTGCCTCTCAGCAGCTAAGCGAGATCCAAACCCGGCACCTTCCGATTAGCTACACCCCCTCCGAAGAGTGAGGGAACTCGACCCCCTTTTCTGGCCGGGCCCTTTGCTCCCTTCCTCTGCTGCAAGCAGACTCAGAGTCCGCCACCAGTTAGCAGCCCTGGAGTTGGTTCTGCTCCTCACCCATCGCAGGAGAGAAGCCAGCCTGGTGTCTGGGCCACCCGTCGCTCCCAGCAGGGGTCGCTGCGGAGAACAGCTCCCGGCTCCAGAGCGGACGGGAGATGATGGCAGCGGGATTTCTGCCTGCGACGGGGTAAGGGGTGGGGGGAGAAACGAACCACGTCCACCCAGCTTCCTCTCCCAGCGCGAGGAGGAGAAGAGACCTGCGGCTGCCGTCTCACGGAGCGTGCAGCGGCCGGCAGCTGGAGACCTGCGAGGGTTAACGCGATTGTCTTTGCAACCGTGGCAGCCTCCTGGGAGCGCGGAGTACTGGGTTTTCATTTTAAGTAACCCTAACGCGGCATGTGATGAAATGCGCACGGGTCGTGTGTGACAGACAGAGACAGCGGGAGAGAGAGACCAAGAAGGATCCAGGTGGCCCAGCAAGGTAAGAGATCGGCAACTGATTCTGTCTTTAACAAGTAGCATTTTCTCCCCTGTAGGTATCTCCAGATCTTTGTCGTCATTTCGGATTTCCCGTCGCCCAGTTCTTAGACCCTTGTTGTCCTCTGAAACCTACCTCCCCTCCAACCATCTGGCATCCTTCTGTGCCTCCCAGCAGAACTTGCCTTGGATCAAATGGCTCTGTGCGGCCGGGTGCCTTCAAGACGTGGCTTCCCATTCAGCGCCGCTTCCCATCAGAGCTTTTGTTTCCACCCAAGAGTTTCCACTTTTGACGGGCCTTCCCGGAGGTGGAGAGATGGGGCAGAACTTGGACTCGGCATGGAACGAAACCTTCAGATCCCAGGGGTTGAGGTGCTGTCCACATTTGTAACAAGAGGGTTCCCACAAATATGTGGCTTGTGATAAGCCCCACGCCCTAGGACTGCTGGTGCCGCAGAGGGGTGTGTGTGTGGCCGGGGGGGGGGGCACGGAACAGAGAGCGATTGGGGAATGTGTTTTTGTTTTCCCATTTAAAACCATTTTCACATAACCAGAGGCCAAGGTCACAGCCCTGCTTGGCGAACTAACTTCTTCGAAATGCTGCTTGCTGGAAACGTGCTGTGATGGGGGCAGCGCAGTGCTGGACTTGTCATTTGAGAAAGGAGGGAGCATGGCCCATCTCGGAGCGGAGGGGGGGGATTGGAGGGGTCTCCTCCCCAGGGAAAGGTTGGGAAATCACCTTCCATGCGGTGCACCCCACATGCTCTTCAGACTTGTCTTTACGAGCCCCAGGGAGAAATGTCTCTCTAGTAGCAAAGGATTTAGCAGGGGGGGCGGGGGGGTCAGTGTGGTGGCAGCATGGCACCGCCTGGCAATTTAGCAAGAGGCATTCCCCCCCCGCCCCCAGTGCAGGCAGCAGACCTCGCTCAAAGCCCATCCTGTTTAGAGCTGGTGCGGGGGGACCTGGTCTCGTTGATCTGAAGCTCCAAGGAATGGAAGAGAACTGGGGTAAATGGGCCAGACCCTTAACTGGTGTCAATCAGCATAAACGGACTTCAGTGAGATCCATTCGGTCCCACGCTAGCAGGCAGCTGTATGAGCCACGGGACAGCGTCTCCCTGCCCTGCCTGAGTTCACTGTTGTTTACTGCTTTCCTATCTCGAGATCCACCACCCATCTCACTCTCAGATGCTGGCAGCTGTCTCGCAGCAGGTGGGTGGGGAGGGATGAATCGGGACCGTCCTGCTTTGCAATAACTGCTAAGCATCGTGATTCAAAAACGGGAATTGACGAGACGCTTTCCATGGCTGAGCTTTGCTTCCTGCAGCTGGAGCTCTGGGAAGGGGCAGCAGGTGGGGAAAGTTGAGCTGGGCCGCGGACTGATGCCAGCAAGGATTGTCGGTGGGTGCTGAGAAGGATTTACCCAGAGAGGGAAAACCCCTCAAGAGCTTCTAGGATTAGGGCTGGGCTGGGCTGGGCGGATAAAGGTGTTAATATCCCATCCCAAATCCAAGCCCCTCTTCTTAGTGTGAATCCTAATCTGAGCCAGTGAGGGAGAGAGGCTACACAGGGGCCCAATCCTCCAGTGCCCTGCTCCTGGCGCTGTCATGTACACGATGGGCCCTGCTGTCCGTGGCAGGATCCGGGTGACCATTTCTTTCGCCTCTCTTCCGCGTGGGGGTTTCTGCGTCTGGATCTTCACCCCAAAATCGAAGTGTCCCACTCGGCTGAAAGGGCCACGTGTTCTCTGGGTTTACACAGAGAGTAAAATGGCAGAACTAAACCAGCCCCCGGTTCTCTCCCGAGCTGCCGCGATTCCTCCAACAAAGGGGACTGGAATCAAACCTGAATCCAGCCCAGCTTTGCATTGGGTTGGTTGTGTGTGTGTGGGGGGGGGGACGTTTTCCTCCCTCTAATGACACACCTGCTTTTCTGCTGTGTCCAGTGCAGCTGGTCCAATGTCTGGCGTAACCAGGTCCATTGGTCCCTTTAAGACAGGCCAGGACCACCCCGGCCCAACAGCCCAGCTTACCAGCCCCCCCAAATCCTGGCGCAGCAGCGAACAGTGGCGAGACGGAGGAGTTTTAAAATCCTGTTTTGTAGGAATTTTCTGCATCCAAGCCCCTGATTCATCCCAGAGTCAGTCACTGGTTGAAGGGGAGCTCAGCTCACCCCGCGCGTCTCTGACGAGAGCTGTGTTCTCAGCTGCCGGGTCTGCTCCAGCGTTTCTAGTTCAGCAGGGTGAGGCTGTTTCTTGCTGGTAAAAACGAATAGGGCGGCACCGACTTGTGCGCTAGGGCCAAATCTGCTGCGAGGGGGAGAGCGTCTTCCCAGCACTCAAAGGGGCAAGCCAGCATCATGCAGGTCTGTATGGGCCTATTGCTTAACTGTATATATGTGCCGGTGTCCATGTAGGTGCGTAGGGGCCTGATTCTCCGCTCCACCAAGTCCCCTTTACGCAGCCAGGAAATGGCCCTTAGTGTAAACGGGACTCGGGCTCTACCGACCTACGCACCTTTTATAAAAGTGGGTCTCTCTCGTAATTACTGATGGGGAAACTGAGGCACGGCGAGGGGCCGTGACTGGCCTCCAGGCCCCTGAAGTGACCGACCGCTCGTTGACATGACCTCCTTTTTGTAGCCAGAGGGGGAGTGTGTGGAACTCGGGAGAGGAGCTGCCTTGTTCTGTGTGACTGCGGTGCCTTGACCCCCCCACTCGAGCCCTGCCGCGCCGGGCGCTGCACAGGCACAGCGAGAGGGAATCCCTGGTCGAAACAGACGAGCTAGGGAGCGAAATCACCCAGCAGGTCAGTGTGAGAGCCAGGAATAAAACCCAGCTCTCCCGATTCCCAGCCCGTTGCCCTGTATTGTCCTGCTGCTCCTTGCCCCAGGTGCTCTCTGTGTCCGGGCGTCACCCCACGAGAGGTCTCTCGAGCTGCCCGCACCCTGTTACGGGGTGGAGAGAGAAAGGAACGGAGTGAAAGAGCGCGATGGCGAAAGCCAGGCTCAGTTACTCACCTTGTGCTCTGGTTCCGGGTCTCAGCTTTGGCCCCCCTGGATCTGGCCATTGCCCTGTGCCCCATACCGCACCCCAGCTGGGATCCTGAGCCTTCTCTGGCCTGCCAGTTTCCAGGGCTTTGACCTTCCAGAGTGACCTTCATCCTCTTGGATCCCCCCCTTCGCCGTTTAAGGTTTCTGTTTGACAGCATTACAAAAGCCTTTTAAATACCACTTCCCCAAGAGACCCAAGCAAGCGAATGTGAGGAGTCAGCACCTGGGGTCGGGGGAGAGACTTACCGGGGTGGGGGAAGCTGCTGAGCAAGGCCTTGAGCCTGATCCTTCTCCCGCTCCCTCCGCGTTTACACCACTGACTTCAACCGGAGTAAGATCAGACTTGGGTCCGCTGGCTGGGTGCGGGGGCGGAGCCGCAGGCGGTGAGAATTGCTATACAGGAGCCGGCCGTGGGTTCTGAGTCCAAGCAGCCAAGGAGAGGGTCGAAACGTCGTCCCCCCAGAGAGGCGAACTAGACCGGCAGAGTCGGGAGCAAGGCGCAGCGATAGAAACGGGAAAGGGTTTGAGGCAGGCAGCCGCTGAAAGGGAGTGGGGTCTAGTGGTTAGAACAGGGGAGGTGAGACTCAGCATGCCTGGGTTCTGTGCCCAGCTCTACCATGGGCCTGCTGAGTGACCGCGGGCCAGTCCCTGCCCTGCTCCGTGCCTCAGTTTCCCCGTCTGTAAAACTGAGATAATGATATCGACCGGCTTTGGAAAGTGCTTTGAGCTCTCGGGATGAAAAGCGCTAGATAAAAGCTCCGTGTTATCCCCCTCAGCCCCACGTCACAGCGAGGGAAAGTGACGCACAGAGCGGGGAAGGGACTTGTTTAAACGCTGTCCGTCTAGCTATCGAATCGCAGTGGTACCATCTATACAGATAGCCTAGTAGCAGCTACACCGAGACCCCTTTATGCTGCCAGAGTGGGGTAAAGGGGGGCTGAGTATAGATGAGAATCAGGCCCTCGGTACCTGGTATCTGAGCACATAGCATGCGGCACTGACAGCGCTAGGATTCGAACTCATGTCCCCTGCTCCACCCACTAGACGCACTCCCCTGAAAAGCTGGGGATGGAACCCAGGCGTCCTGGCTCTCGGCCCCCTGCTCTGGCCAGGAGCGGAAAACTACTCCCTGAAATGAAAGGGGGGAAGTGTGCGTCTCCTGGCACCGCTCCTCCTCGGGGTATCTCAGCCGAGGACAGCGCTGTCAAACCAGCACCTTAGGTCACTTTTCAGACGTGGAGCTCTGGCTGTCCTTGTGTTCACGGCTCCGTCCACGCCCTGCTCCCCCCTCCCGGCCCCACGCCAGCCCCCTCCCAGCCTCCTGTCTCTTCCGATGTCCCCTAATCCGCTTGCTTTAATAGCATTAGACGCTTTTAAACAAACAGGCCCTTGACCGTCTCCCCCTCTCCACACTAAGCAGACGCAGGCTGAAACGCCCTGGGATGAGCGGGGCCGGCTAAGGAGCTTGGAGGGGGATTTTGGAGAGATAAAGGGGCAGGAACCCAGCCAAGTCTTGCCCCAGAGACAGGCCTGTTTGTTTTGCGCTAAGGAGCATGTACCGCTCTCCCAGCCACACCCTGTCTCTCCCATCTCCCCGCACGGCCCTTTTCTGCTTCCCCTCGGCTTTCTCCTGCCCTAGGCTGGGCAGGGCGAGCTGGGACCGAGTCACTGGAAACCGAGCTGCGGGGTGCAGCCTGGGAACACTGAGCCTGACAGTCCTTAGCTCTCTAAAGGAGGGTCAGCGCAAGGCAGCACGGGGAGGACCCCGTCTCTCCTGCTCTAACCACTAGGCAGTATGAGGAGAGCGAGGGGGAGCTCTGTGCTAGTCCCATTCGGGGCTTTCCCCACGCGCGCTGGGCCACGTTCTGCTCTCAGGCAGCCGGTGTGGTTCTACCACAGCCGCTTCGGACACTTAGAGTCACGAGCCTGCGGGAGCAGGGCCTGACTGTGGTTGGCGAAAAACCCTCCCCAATGCAACGCTCAGCAACTCCCTGCCTCTCTGGAGCGCTGGCCAGCCGCCCCCCGCCGATGGGACAGTTCTGATCTCAGCCTGGTGTACATCAGGAGGGACTCCAGAATGAGCCTGGATTAACACAAGCCTGAGATCAGAATCAGCCCCTTGTCCCTCTTCCCTCCCTTCCACCAGTGTCTGTTCTTCATCCTCTCCTCCTCTTCATCTCTCCCGCCAGCTGGGTCACCCCCCTGAGGGCCTGGTTCCAAGTGACACGAAGGCCCATTTGTTCTGGCAGAGCAGTGTAAAGGGGTCTCGGTGTCACGTGGAACCGGGCCCAGGAGGATCATTTCCACGAGCACAGTCACTCACGTGCTTCAGCTTTTGCAGGATCAGGCCCTACAATTGGATTCTCCAACTTTTAAAAACATGTAGTTTTAAAAAAGAAAAACTTTTCCACGTGTTGCTGTCAAGGGCTTGGCTCAAAGGAAAGGGAACTATAAAGAGAGGTCACGTTTTCAAATCAGCCAACCAGCCAAGATTTCATTTCTGTGCGTCTCGTAAATTCCTTTGGGCCTGGGTCCAGTAAGCAGGATTTTACTTTTCAAACAGACTTAAAATACAAACAAACAAACAACCCCGCCCCCCCCCCCCCCCGCCTCCCCGCCCTACACAGTGAAAAGATGATAAAGAAGCAAAGAAAGAAGAAAAAAAGAAGAAAGACTAGAAGGAATAAAGGGGCAAATTATTGGGAAAGGAGGAAGAAATAATAAAATCATTATTCATAAACTTAACTGCCGATCCAATAACAGAGAGATGTCTTTAGCAGCTTCTTCGCCTTCCCAGCTGTTACCCTCAGTGGCCTGTTTGCATCTCTGCTTTAACCCAAGGAGAGAGAATTTTCTTTATTGTATTTGTTTGACTGTAATGTCCAGAAAATATAATAAAAGGAAAATGCAAAAGCCGAGCTGGGGACGCTCGGTGAGTATCCATCCCAGCATAAAGGCAGGGTCTGGAATAAGGGAAAGGACGGAACTGGTAAATATCACCCTGAGCCGGTGGTAATAGGGAGTAGGGAGCTCTGCAGAGAAATCAGACCTGACCAGGGAAATTCACTCGCCCTGCCTCCTCATTGCCATGATTGTCTGTTGTTGTTTTTAAGGTGAGTGAATATTAAATCACACGGGATGTTTTCATTTAATAGCGGGAACAATCTTCTTCTCATCCATCACATTTTGGATCTGAATCCAGAGAGACTGTGATTTTTATCACAGCAGGTGCTGCACGTTGGGCCCGATCCAAAGCCTGCTGAAATCGGTAGGAAATCGCTCGCTGATTTCAGCGATGCCTGGAGCCATCCCCACAGTAGCTTTCATATTGTGTCCATGCTCCGTACAAAACCAGCTGGCTGTTTAGAATCTGCCGAAAGCCTGGTCACCTGCCTAGGGACCATCTGAACACAAATACCTAGGACTGGGAATAACTTCTTTCACCCAAGTACTCCCATGATGGGAGAAATCTGTTGTTTTGTGTGTTTCTTTTTATAACAAACTGTATTAAATGAAACCATCCGTTGTGGAACAAGCGACCTAACTGGAGTGTTGGCAGGATCGGGCCCTCCGTGGCATGCGGCAGGATCAGGCCTTTGTATCTGTGTGTATCTGAACAGATACCTATTGAAGGCAGTGGAAAAACGCCCGCTGATATCAATGAGCCCTTAGAATGGATCTTTTCTGAACAAGTATTGGGCCCACGTCTCAGCTAGCCATCTCCTGAGCAGTCATTTACACGATGAGAACCAAGGACAAAGTGCATCCCACAAAACGTGGAGAATTGTTTTCCACCATTGTCCCCCCGCCCTGCCCGGATCCTGCCAATCCAAAATATTTTTCATCTACCCAGATAATTGTATTGATGCTTTTTGGCTTAATGTTGCTTTTTCACCATATTTTTGCTTTAATGTTCCTTTTCACTCTCTTATTTGCTTTGACCCTGGTTTTACAAAATCGCTGATTGTCCGTTTCAGTAACGCTCCAAAATATTTTGCCGTGTTTTTTGGGCTTTGGTTTTTATTCTCAAACCAACCAGTTAAGACTTTTCTGGAAAATAAGAGAAAGTTCAGGAAGAAAAAAAACCTATAGTTTAAAAAAGAGAAACCGAATATTAAAGGCATTTCAGTCTATGGATTCTTTCCTTGTAGTGGAAATGTCTTTTGTGGAAAGAGGTTATGAAACAGCTTTGTGTAAAAAAACAAAAACAAAAAAACCCAGCTAATCAAACTAGATTTGACTCTTATTTTCCCAGGATCAGCGTTTCCCGGAAAGGCAATCATTACAGAGAATCCCACACGCCCCATTTCTCATGTGGATAAGTGTGTAAGATCAGGCCCTTCTTCTGCTCCCTGTTGTTTGGGGACAAAACGATAGGAAGTTTCTTCTTATAACGTTTCCTCTGAGGGTCACAGGACGTGAAATTCACCAGTCCTGGCTTTTCTCTCAGTTCAGAACCTGCCTTCTTTAAGTCGCCAGGCCAGATGCTCAGTGGGTGGAATCAGAGTTTCTCCATTGATCTTAATGGAGCTATGCCGCTTTACGCCAGCTGAGGGGCCAGCCCTTTGTCTCAACTGAACCATGAATTTCTTACATTCTTTTGTTGCAAAAATAAAAAGCAGAGTCACTCCTGGCTGGTTACAAGCTCTGACCCTCTTTTCGCCCACTTCTCCTTGCAGGTGCATTGGTCTAGGAGGATACTTCATATACGTACAGCCATGACCTGGCTGCCTGTCCAGTTATTTATTAGCTATTTAAAAAGCTGGGTGCTCAGGACTAACTGCAGTTTTTCTGTGGACCGATAGAGTAGGAGATCTCTCTCCCCCTCTTCCCTGGGAGTGGGGTAAGAAGATTTAAAATTAACCCTTCCCCTTCCTTTATATATAAAGATGAATCTTGCTAAAACTCTCAGACTCTCTCTCTCTCTCGTTCATTTCTTACTACCTGCAATAGTTTCTAGCTGAAAAAATCCCCGGAGATCTACATCTCAGCAGCAAGGTAGGTGAATTCTAGACAGGAGAGTTCCCAGGATTTCTAGTTTTCAAGTCTGTGATTTTCAAAGGAGCCACTTTAAAATCTTAGCCCATTTCATTCAATTCCCAATTCAGTTTCCCCTTCTCAAGTTTTTTTCTTTCTTTCTTTCTCTTTCTTTCTGAGCCAACAGTTTTATCTAGGGAATTTAGGGTGAATGGGGGTTTTTTGCTTCTCACCCTATGATGTTTGAAATCCTGCAATGTGTTCAGATGCTCAAAAAATGATTATAAATCATAACCAAAAAAAGAGTTTTCTCAGTAGAAAAATGATGCATTTTCCTTTAGTAACAACTCTCATGGAAGGGGAGGGGGAAAATTTCTCTCTAAATGGCAACAGAGCGAATGAGAAATATGTCCTGTGCCCTAATTGGCGACTTGGGGAACAGTAAAGGTCTCTAGAAGGTCCTGTGGTTTAATTTTCCAGCCCGGCATTTGTTATATGATTCTCCCCTTTCTGCCTCATGAATATCGTGCCCCAAGCAACAAGGCAAACACTCTCTGTTTGCAGTGATGCCCCAGAGAAGACAGCAGGAGTTAGATGGCCAGAGCCGCTGAAGAACCTGTAGACAATGAAGTGTAGAACGTTTCCTGGAGGCAGGAGAGCGGAGGACCGCTCTTCCGGAGAGGTAGACAATAGATGCGATTTTCCGGTTGCTGGCCAAGGAGACGTGAGGCGCAAAGGCTGAGAGCGATAACATGCCCTGTAGCGTGCGGGTCTAGGCTTCGTCTTTAGGTTGCAGAGGAGCTTTGGCTGCCTTCAGATCCAGCCTTTCTAAGCTCCTCACAGGGAAATCAGGAGAAGGAGCGATTTAGGGGAGGAAATACAGCCTCTTGCTGCTACCCTGTGCAAGGAGCGGAGGTAGCGTCTGACTATGGTGAAGTTACACAGCTCTTCATCCCAGTTACAGAAGTGATGGGAAAAGCTTGCGGGCAGGGGGCAGTAGTAGGGGGAGACACACACACACACACACCAGGGACCACACAGCAGTGGTCAACAAACACACACACACACCCCGTCAGCCTGCGCATGGGAAATCTCGAATCCCGAACTCCGTCGGTGGCCGGGATTTAAAACGAAAGAGGCCTTTCATTTCCTCTGTAGCAGAAGCAGGATGTCCTGGCCTGGAGTGACTCTTCCCACATCCTCCGCAGCTCACAGGGCAGGGCTCGCTTGCCGTAGCTTTAGGTTTAGGAGGGGCAGATGCAGAGAACACACCAGCCCAAAGCGTGGTGGCAGGTTTCTTGGCGTGGCCAAGAGCCGTCAGCCAAGGGCTCCCGCACGCACCCTGTCTTTATTTCCCTGCCGTATGCAAAGGTCGTGTGCCGCCCGGTAGTACGTGTTCTGCAAGAAACCAGAGAGGAGAAATCCCCGAGGGAGCCAATCTGCGTCTGTGTGTGAATGGGGCGGGATGCCGGCGGGCGGGGAGATCCCTTTCCTTTTAGCGCTGATGTCCAATGCACCTCTGAGTTAGGGAATAACCCCCCTTGCAAAGAGGGGGCGGGGGGGGGAAACTGAGGCAAAAGACAGCGAGAAGTGACTTGTCTAAGGCCACGCAGCAAGTCAGTGGCAGAGCTGGGAACGTCCTGACTAATCAGATGATTCTGTGCTCAACAATGGGCTCAACACACAACAATGGCTCGAGGCGTCGACAATGGCATTGCCCTGAGATCCGAGCCCACGTTCCAGGGCAAACGCGTTCACTGCACTGGCGGCTTTGCTTTTGTGCATCCCCAGGTCTGTAAGATGCACTGTGGCTACGTGTCCGAGGGGGTCCCCAGCTCCTACTGGCTCTCAGGTGAGAATAGAAACCATTCCGTGTCGAACTGTAAGGGTAGAGAGGAAAGTGCATCTCCCTTTCCTCCTGCAGAGCCGGGCTAAGTCCTCATAATGCTGCGCTGGGTGAAGCTGTGTCAGGGAGCTGAGCAGCTGCATCCCCCTGGAAGTACCATAATCTTGGACATTTATGCAGCACATTTACTCCCAAAGTACGGGACAGACGATACCCACAGGGATCATTCCCCTAGCGCTGAAAGGCAGCCACCTCTGGGGTGGAACTTGGCAGCTTTTAACAGCCACACAGCAATGCTGCACAGGGATCACCCACCCAGCACTGACATGCAGCCACCTCTGGGGGCATCTGTTTAACAGCCAGCAATGCTGCACAGGGATCACCCACCCAGCACTGAAATGCAGCTGGGGTGGAATGCGGCAGCTGTTTAACAGCCACACAGCAGTGCTACGTAATCATTTAGGACAGGAAGTCTCCTGGGAGTTGTGGGGAGGCTGAGGGCAGCCAGTGGCCCCGTAGCTGGGGTATGACTATGTTCACACTTGCTCTGCAGGGCTGGCTTTCCCAGACTGGGCCTACAAGGCAGAATCCAGCCCTGGCTCCCGTCAGATCCAGCTCTGGCACTTCATCCTGGAGCTGCTGCAGAAGGAGGAGTTCCGCCATGTCATCGCCTGGCAGCAGGGCGAATACGGGGAGTTTGTGATCAAGGACCCTGATGAAGTGGCGCGTCTGTGGGGCAGGAGGAAATGCAAACCGCAAATGAACTACGACAAGCTGAGCCGGGCCCTCAGGTGTGGGGCAGGGGCCACGTGGGGCGGGGAGCACGGGAACCCATCTCGATCCTGGCACAGAGAGGGAGTTTATCAATCAAAGGAGAGGCTGGGTATTAGCTGGAGAGGCGGAGAGCAGCCCGGTCCAGCACCGCTTTGGTCTACGCCAGGATTCAGGGATTCTAGGGAGCTCAGTCCCCGAACCAGAGGGAACTGCAGGGTCTGTCTGTGTCTAGCAGCCTCATTATAGAACCCCATTTACAGTCCTCGCTGCCCCGTCCTTTCTCTTCCCACTGCGAGGGATCAGAGGCAAACCCACTCCGGTCAGCAACGGGCCTGAATCTGAATTCCCTTGTCTGCAGGAGGGTTCAGGCCCAGGTCCAGCACCGAGATACGCGAGCTGTGACATCTGGACCTAGATTTTAAAGGAGGAGGGGAAACTTTGGTTCAGTCCGGCCGTGTTTGGGATGGACTCAGAGGGATGCCCTGGCCCACCCCAGAGCCCGTTGAGCAGGAAACGGAAGGCTGATGGAAGAGAGAGTGGAAGGGCCGGAGAGGGCGGGAGAGCCTTTCTCTCTTTTCTTTTTCTGGAAGAACATCTTCCTCTTTCTCTTCCCTCTGTCGCCCTCTGCCTAGCACAGAGCGGCCCGGCGGGAAGGCAGAGGGAAGGAGGTGAAGTCAGATGGGAATTTCTGCTGTCGCTCCTAATGAAGGGCTGGGACCTCGTGTGAGTTCTCGGCGCTTTCTGCTGCTCAGGGCAGAGGAGATTTTCAGGGTTTTTTTTTTTTTTTTCCAAATGTAAAAGATTTCCTGGATCTTCTCTCAGTTTCCCGGGGCTTGTCCGTGTAGTGACACGTCCGTCTGTCCCCCGCTGCTGTAACGCTTCAGGCTCTTCCCTCCCCCCCACCAGGTATTACTACAACAAGCGCATCCTGCACAAGACCAAAGGCAAGAGGTTCACCTACAAGTTTAACTTCAGCAAACTCATCTTCATCAATTGCCCGCTGTGGGACGTGCGCTACCCTTCCCCGCCGCTGCTGATGGGGGCTGCCAGCGTGTACCGCCCCTCTGGGATCACCACCGGCAGGCAGAGCGAGGTACCCACACAGCCTGGGGCTGGGATGCCCCGGGGCTAGGGATGGGTCACAGGCTGCCCCGTGCATGGGGCAGGGATGGGTCACAGGCTGCCCTGTAGGTGTGGGATGGGTCACAGGCTGCCCCGTGCATCAGGCTGGGATGGGGGCACAGGCTGCCCCGTGGGTGGAGGCAGGTGGGCATCATTCCCAGGCTGCCCCAGGGACCCCTGGTTAATTGTTAGAACCCTAACTCTGGGGGTCTGCCCTGCAAAACTCCTCCCCCCTCCAGCTCCTGCAGAACGTGCTCTTCACCCACCAGACCTTGGCCGACCAGCTGGCCTTCCACAGAGGCCTCTGGGATCCGCTGGACATGGCGAACGCAGGGACCAAGAAAGGGATGCCCAGCGGGGCCCGTAAGTGCCACGTGTGTCTGTGTGTGTGTGTGGGGGGGGGGGGTGGGGGCGCTGGGGGGCAGCAGTACAGAGCAGGGTCAGAGAGGAGTGTTTAGGAGAGCTGGTGGTGGAACCCACAAGCGTGTGTCTGTGTGTGTGTGTGTGTGTGTGCAAGGGCGTTAGTGTCCCAGGTCAGTGGGTGGCTGCTGATAACACACTCAGCGTGGGAGGGCCCCGCCGTTCCCCAGTCCGAGCGGCAGCGTCTGGCAAGCCGTGGCCGGTCCCCATCACGTCCCCGATTGAGATGCAGGCCCCATTGTGCCGGGCGCTGCACAGACACACAGCCAGAGAGCCCCTCCCCCCGCGGCGAGCAGGGTCCCGTCCTGGCAGGTGCTGCAGAGACACATGGCGACAGGCCGTCCCTGTCCTGGTTTCTGCTGGGTCCAGGGCTCCCTCGTGTGGGGCTCTGCAGGCCGTGAGAGACCGTCTTGTCCCCAAGAGCTCGCAGTCTGAATGAACAAGAGTGGGAGGGGAAACTGAGGCACAGACCAGTGACGTGACTTGCTCCAGGTCACCCAGCAGGGCAGCGGCAGAGCCCGGAGAGAATCCAGGCGGCTCAGGCACTGGGCGTAGGACTCAGGAGTCCTGGCTTCCATCTCCTAATGCTGCCACTGAGCTATGGCACGTCGCTGCCCCTCTCCGTGACGTGGGGGCTGCCGTGGGACGCGGGGCGGGGGGAGGGCAGCTGGTCTGGTCTGGTCTGACTTCGCTCCCCGTCTCTGTTCCCGTCTCCAGGGCTCAGCTCGGTGCCCTCTCCCTGCCTCTTCGGCTCCTGCTGCTGCATGGGCGTGCAGGACAAGTTCCCCCGCCTGGCCGCCTTCCCATCGACGCTCCCGCACCCTGGCCTGGGCCCCCCCGCCAGCCACCAGCTCTGCTTCCCTCCCCGGTGCCCCCTGCCCAGCTCGCCCAGCTGGGCGCACTTCTCCAGTCCTGCCTTCCATCACGGCCCGCCGGCGCTGCCCCTGGAGGAGAGGGCCCGCCCCCCCGGCGGGGCGGGACTCCCCAGATCAGAAGCCCTCCTGACGGGCGTCAGTAGGCTGCAGGGCAGAGTGTTACCCGGGCTCCCCCTGGGCGCCACGAGGGGCCGCGGGAGCGCGATGGCTGGAGAGAGGCTGGAGTTCCCGCCAGCCTGCTCCCAGCCTGAAGGGGAGGAAGAGGAGGAAGAGGCGGCCTCCTCTGCAGAGAGTTGCCTCGGTGTGAAACCGGCTCTGGAGCTCGAGGGCAGGCGTGAGGACAAGGGCGCCATCGGTCTGGGGCGCGGTGGGGGAGGCGAAGATCTGCACTATCCCCCTGAGTTACGAAGCCCCCACCCCCTTGCCCATGCCACGGCTTCCCCCAGCATGCCCTGCTCGGCTGGCTTTAAAGCTGGCTGGCCCCTGGATCCCACCTAAGGCAGATGGGGGGGGGGGATGTCAGCCCTTCTTCTCCAGCCCTGATTCCATCCTCCTGCCATCCCAGGGGACCCCGGCCATTCCCTCAGCCAACCAGCTAGCAGACCAGATGCTCCGCAACCCACCATTTCCCTGGCCATGGGGCTGAGGCGTCTGATTTCCAGCAGGGTGCTGTCCGGGCCCCCAGCAAACCAGCCACCAGGGTTCACCAGTGACTCATCCTCATTCGCGCCCCCAGTAACCCCTCCACCCACAACTCCCAGCGGGGCAACGAGTGTGCAGAGCCCTCCGTCTTCCCAGCATGGTCTCAATGCACCACCCCAGCAGCCTGAAACCCACCGGGAGGCTCTCGAGCCCTGCTCCATTCGCACCCCAAACTTTCTAGGCCTCTGAGCTGCCCCACAACTGGCCCTGGGTCCAAACCAGCCCTGCCACTGTTTGTGATCAGACACACACTCTCTCTGGGACGGCCCAGCCAGCACTTGACCCCCAGCTCTTCATTCGCTGGGAGCCTCCTGACGTGACAACAGGTTTGGTTCTGTTTTCTGTTGGAAAAAACCTTTAGAAGGAAAAATGTGGTCTGGCTCCGGTGAAGCTGCAGCTGGGTGGGTCATCCGCAGAGATGGAACCGGGGTCGCCTGGCTCGAAAGCACCAGCCTCTCCTGTGTGAGCTACAGAATAAGGCCTGGTGGGTGGGGGTGTATCTGTCCCATCAAGCTCTTGCGTCACCCAGCTACTCCAGGGGACAAAGCCCTGCACTGGGTCCACATGAGTGGCCCGGCCACGTGGAAGTTGACATTGACACACTATTTCCTAGTAATCACTCAGCTGCCCCCATGGGATAATTCTTCCCCTTTTTGACTCTGTGACTCCCCAGCCGCCGCCCCACCCTCGCTGGGGAAACGCAGGGCCCTGGTTCCCTTTGCTGGGCGACATTCCCAAGCCTGGAAACCCAAGGGGGGAGTCTTTCCTCTTGACTTTCCGCCCGCTTATTCCAACACCCTGTGGAGTGTTTGCCGAGTGCCTGGTTATTGATCCCCTTTGCCCGGCTGTTGGGCTCCCTCTGAACTCCTCCGCCTGGTCTTGTGCTGTGCTCAGTCGGCCCCCTGCTGAAATCAGGGTGTTGCTAGCACATCCAGCGCTTGGCCAGGAAGCGGGAATGAATCCAGGGACGCCCTAGGGCCCGTGTTCTGCAGGCGCCCCGACTGGATGATCGCAAAGATGGTTACGTCTGCCTGGGGGGCTCCTGGGCCGTTCGGCACAAGAGGTGTACTCTGGAAGCACCTGCCGTGCAGCAGTTCAGCACGGACGTTTCGCCTGGACAGGCCGGCTCCTTCCAGCGTCAGAACGGGGGCGTTCGCTTTGCCTGCCTCTGGAGCCTAGAGAGTCAGCAGCCCGCCTGCCCGCCCACCCAGCCTGGTTCGTCCCTAGGCATGTGTTCCAGTGCAGCATCGCCCCATCGCCTCCCCCTCTCCGCCCGCCCGGCAATGCCCCGTCGCAGCCCCGCGTCTCGTTTGTCAGTGACGTGTGCACGGCTTGTCTCCGCTCACCCCGGCTCGGTAAACGACGAAGCCGAACCTGGTGAATAAAGGTTGTTTGTAGACCAGAATCGCTCTGTCATTGTCTGCAGCGGGGGGGGGGGGGCCAAGTTAGAACTAAACCAACCTTGTCATTTGGGGGGGGGGACGGGTGCTGCTTGTCCAAATTGATTCTATTGATGATCAGCGCTGCTTATTCTGATGTGCCAGCAGGTGGCGCGTCTTAGCTCACCTGGGTGCTAGCTCGATATTAACCTACATGCCACAGCCTCCACACTGGGCTGTGCTTTGCACAGATCTGCACGCACTCAGCCACGGCGCGTGGCTAGGGAGCAGGACTGAATCCAGGGAAGCCTTGTTATGCAGGTGCCCTGATTGGATGATCACAATGACGGCTACTTCCGGCTTTAGCATCTCTCAGTCCAGGCTGCACCTGTCACCAGGTGTCTGAGCGCCTGGGACGGTCACAGCTGGAAGTGACAGAGGAGGAGAAGGACCTGGGCGTATTGGTTGATCACAGGATGACTATGAGCTGCCACTGTGATGTGGCCGTGAAAACAGCTAGTGCATCCTAGGATGCATCAGACGAGGTGTTTCCAGCAGAGATAGGGAGGTGTTAGTACTGTTACACAAGGCGCTGGTGAGACCTCATCTGGAATACCGTGTGCAGTTCTGTTCCCCCGTGTTTAAGAAAGATGAACTCAGACTGGAACAGGTGCAGAGAAGGGCGACTAGGATGATCCGCGGAATGGAAAACCTGCCTTATGAGAGGAGACTCGAAGAGCTCGGCTTGTTTAGCCTAACCCAGAGAAGTTTGAGGGGAGCTAGGATTGCTCTGTATAAATACATCAGAGGGATAAATACCAGGGAGGGAGAGGAACTATTTAAGTTCAGCGCCAATGTGGACACGAGAACTAACGGATATAAACTGGCCAGCAGGAAGTTTAGACTTGAAATTAGACGCAGGTTTCCAACCAGCCGAGGAGTGAAGTTCTGGAACAGCCTCCCAAGGGGAGCAGTGGGGGCAAAACACCGAGCTGGCTTCAGAACTGAGCTTGATACGTTTCTGGAGGGGATGGTCTGATGGGACAGCCTAGCTGGCAATTGACTGGTCTTTGACTGCTGGTGGTAGATACACCAATGGTCTGTGAGGGGATGTTAGCTGGGGGGGGTTCTGGGTTACTACAGAGAATTCTTTCTTGGGTGGCTGGCTGGCGAGTCTTGCCCACGTGCTCAGGGTTTAACTGATCACCATATTTGGGGTCGGGAAAGAATTTCCCCCCAGGGCAGATTGGCAAAGGCTCTGGGGTTTGTTTGCCTTCCTCTATAGCCTGGGGCACTTGCTGGTGGATTCTCTGTACCTTAAAGTCTTTAAACCATGATTTGAGGACTTCAGTAACGCAGCCATAGGTCAGGGTCTGGTACAGGCATTGGTGGGTGAGGTTCTGTGGCCTGCGTCGTGCGGGAGGTCAGACTAGATGATCACACTGGTCCCTTCAGACCTTAGCGTCTCTGAGTCATGGTCTGTAGGGCACTAGTGAGCAGCCTGGGTGAGCACCAGTTTGCCTCTAGCTCACCACTCATTATTACAAGGGGGATAATAGACAAAGCCCCCCCCAAAATAAAGCTTTGGTGCCACCAGGGGAAACACTTGGGGCCAAACTGGCTCATTCCCACATGGAAACGGTAGGTTCTAGCCCCAGATCTGCCATGAAACTTGGGGAAGTCACCGCTCTGCTCTGTGCCTCAGTTTCCCCTTCCACCCTTTCTTTAACAAGCCCTAGCTCTGACTGAGCACTTTTCACCAGGAGATCTCAAAGTACATTTCAAAGGAGGGTCAGCATCGTTCAAATATCCCCATCGTACTGATGGGGGAAACTGAGGCACAGGGTGGTGACATGACTTGCCCATGGTCACCCAGCAGGCCAGTGGCTGAGCCAGGAATAGAATCCAGGTCTCTTGAGTCCATTGCTCTATCCCCTGGGCAACACTGTCCCGTTTGGGGCAGGGACACTGTCTCTTGCTCTGTGTCTGTGCAGCGCCCTGCGCAACGAGGCTCGCATTTAAGTCAGTGGCAGGGCCAGAACTAGAACCCAGGGCCCATGCTCTAACCACTGAGCCAGGCTGCATCTCCAGGTGGGTGAAAAAAGATGTATTTGCCTTTCACTTTCAGAACGTAGCAGCTTGTGTATGGGACTACAGAGGGATGGACAGACAGACACCAGGCTGTAATCAGTTAAAGGAAAATAATGACAGTATTCCAGAGTAAAGGGCCAGCCGCCACTCACCTGGGTCCATGCAGCTTCCGGATCAGAACGTGACCTAAGACCACTCACACGAAGGCAGGGCAGTTCACAGCAGTGAACGTGACAGTGGGTTTGATGAGGAGTGGTGGGGTACACAGGTCTTTGGGGGCCCCCTGCTGGTAGCTGCCGTGTCATGGCTCGGCTCAGCTCAACCCAGCAGAGCTTTGGTTTATTGGAAGTTGCTGAATCTGAAAGACAGGAGTGATGATAAAATACTCCCGTTACCTCCTGTGCGTGTGCAGCACCTGGCACCATGGGCTGATTGAAGCGTGTGAGTGTTACTATCTTAGTGGTGGTATTCAAGAGGCTGGAAATGTTCTATTGGAAGCTGTATGGGGCAGGGACCACCACCATGGGGCCCTGCTGGTCCAGGACTGGAGCTGCCGGGTGCTACCGCCATACAAGCAACGATATTCATAGAGTCGTGGATTGCAAGGCCAGAAGGGACCGTTCCGCTCATCTCTCTGACGTCCTGCGGAGCACAGGCCGGAGGATTTCACCTGCTGGTCCCTGCACCAAGCCCAGAGCTCCAGCCTGAGCAAGAGCCTGTCTCAACAGCAAACTGCTCCCAGCCACGGTTCAGAAGAACACGCGAATCCCCAGACTGATCAGACCCGGGTCAATCTAGTTCAGAGGAAGGGGCCAGGGCCCTGAAGTGGATAGATCTGGTTTGACACGACCACAGGGCTTTGTGGCTGACGTGGCCTGCAGCTTGTATCCTCGGGGCCATACCCCTCGGTGTCTGGGCGTGCTGGCCCTTTCAGGGGACGGTGGGCTCACTCCAGCCTCACCTGGCCCCAGTTACCCACTGGTTTGGGCCGGTGGTTGGGTCAGGTGACCAGGCTTCGTGGTGCTTCCTATAAGAGGCAGGCTGCGGGGCCAGCGAAGGGAGAGCTGCAGCAGGGGATGCAGGGGTGAAGATGACCAGGCAAGCGGTGCTCCCACCAGCCTGAGAGAAGGGTCTGGCTGGAGCTCTGAGCAGTGGAGGGACGGGAGGAAAACCCTCCTCCGGAGGGAACCAGGAGGTGCTGGGGGAGGGTATTTCTAGAAGGAAACAGATGCAGCCTGGACAGTGCAGTGGGTGGGGAGCGTGGCACAGAACTGATGCTTGCACTTGCTCAGAGATCTTGGCTGGGTCTTTCAAGGAGGGTGGGAGGCAGTGCCCCACCCCCGGCTTCTTTCGCCCTGTTGCAGAAAGGTCAACAGGCTGCAGAGCTGGGGAGGTGGCAAGAGCAGAGCTGAGGCCTAGTGAACCTGAGACCTCTCCGAGGGCAGCTCTTGACTGAGATTCCCACATCATCCCATGACTCCAGAAGCTGGGGCTTTAAGAAGAGCCCCAAAGGTCATGAGCCTTGCAATGATCCATGCATCTCTGAGCGAAGCTCACAGACAAAGGGAGGCCGTGTGCGTAAGGCACTGGCCTGCAAATCAAGAGATGTAGATTCAGTTCCTGTCTCCTTGGCTGGATCACTTAATCCCTCTGTGCCCCAAACCCTCCTCTGATGCAACCGTCCTTTATTTCATCTCTCTGGACTGTGAGCTCTTGGGGGTGGGGAGCAGGGATTGTCTTGCTCTGGGTATGTACAGCACCTAGCATGATGGGTCCATAGGTGATGCAGGTATCACTGATCTAACCCTGAGGGTGTGGCTCTGCCCGTTGCTGCTGAGCAGAAAGGGCGTTGTGATTTAAATCTTACTATAAAGCCACTGAAAAATGTAAAGGCCTCCATAGTCCTTGCTTTCTACCTGTCTTCACTTGTACCGGGGCAAGTCAAGGGCGTGAGGGAGGGAGGTTGCAGAGGAGGCACTGGGGAAGAATGTCTTCCCTTCTAAGCACGTGCAGGCCTTTCCCACCCCATGGGCAGACAACCTCCATGCTTGGGGGGGCTGCCCCCCGCTGGCTGAGCAACAACGCTAGGCCATGCTCTAGCAACAACGCTAGGCCAACACTGAGGACAATTGGGGCTGTGCACACCGAGTGGCAGAAGAATTGAGTTGCCCAAAAGATCCTGAAGAACCTCCCTCGCTTCCTCTGGGGATCGTCCCCCGTCCCGCCCACTGGACTGACAGCACCCTGGTTGCTTCTAGGAGAATTGTGCAGCAAATGGATTTTCCAGCCTGAAACATTTTGAGATTTAAAAAAAAAAACCAAAAAAACCAAGTTTCCATCCCAAGTGAGATTAAAAAGCCAAAATTTTGGAATTTTTCACAAAACGAAATCCCCTCCAAAAAGTTTTGGATAAATGAGGATTTTTTTCATTATATTTGAAATATTTCCTTTAGATTTTGACCCTTTTCATTGTTTTGCTTTTTCTATATAAATCAAAGTTAACTTGGAAATGAAAAGAGATTCTGAAATGCACAAATCCATTTTTTTTTTTTTTTGGTTCCAGTGTTTTAACATTGTCAGAATGTCCATTGTCCATTTTATGTAAACGACTTGATGAGTTGAGCCGTGTTGGGGAAATGGTAGTTGCGTTGAAATGGCATTGTCTGATGGAAAACGGCTCAGATGACATTGTTCCAACAAGCTCTATCTTCTAGCACTTTTCCTCCTGGGATCTCAAAGCAACTTAATGAGTGTTATGGGTTAAAGCTTCCCCCTCAGGAAGATTGGGGAGTAGTTGGGGGTGTCATGGCAAAGAAGGTGGGTCTGAAGGGCTTAAACAGCTCCCAGGTGTAATTGACACTTTGCACTTTCCAGCTGAGGATCTGAAAGCTCATTACAGTGATTAGTTAAACCCAGGGGTTAAGGGAACTTGAACCAGGAAGGGGGCCCCTTTGTGCACTAGCCAAGAAGTCCAGGGAGCTAGGAGGGTGCTGAGCCAGGGAGAAAAGGGGGAGCTATAATTAACAGTCCTTAGCCTTACAAAGGCTGGTAAATATTGTCCTCCTGTCTCATGGGTGGGGAAACCGAGGCAGGAATCATTCAAGGCTGCCGTTTCCGAAGGCCGACAGATTTTTTTTTTTGCTGCCTCAGGTTTTGGGAAACCCGGCTGGAGACTTGGATCTCCTCTGCCCCCCTGCCCGGTGGGGTGCACTCACGCCAGCGTAAACTGGGGTGCAAAACGCTGCGCCACACAAGCCATGCTGCCCGCTTACTTGGCACAGAGGTAGGGGGTGCCCTGAGGGTGGGGGACCCCCTCTAAGACCCCCTCAGGGGCAGGAAGAGCGGGGACCCACCCCAGGAACAAGAGGGGAAGGGGGTGCTGTGAGGGTGGGGGATCCCCTGTAGTGCCCCCAGGAACAGGAGGAGTGGGGAGGGGCTGTGAGGTGGGGGACTCCCTATAGCACCCCCCGGGGCAGGAGGGTTGGGGAGCCAGGGGAAGGGGGGGCTGTGCCTCTCAGCAGCAGGAGGAGGGATTAGCTGGGGGGGGCCGGGATCCAGGCAGCTCCTTCCTCCCTCCTTCCCCCCCCAGCAGCAGCAGGCCAGGGGAAAGGCTGCACTGAGCTGCCCCCCCTCCTTCCCTGCCTCTGTCACCTTCCCTCCTTCCTCCCCCCCCCCCTCCTGGGCTGGCCTTTCCCCTGCCTCTGGGAGAAGGGCTGGGCTGGGCTTGGGCGACCCTGGAGCTGGGGGGAGGCAGGGCTGGGAGAGGCTGGGGATTGAGAGCTGCAGCTAGGCCGCAGCCTGGGCTTTGCTTTCCCTTCCCAGCAGCAGCAGCAGCAGCCCAGGGATTCCAGGCTTTGCCACCCAGGCCTGGATCCATCCCCCTGCCATTGCCTGGAGCTGGGGGGGGAGAAGGAGAAAGGGGGAGAAATTCCCCCCCCCCCCCCAGCCCAGCAGCAGCCAGACAAACTCATCCCAGCCAGGACAGGGACCCTGGCTTTTTTTAGCTGATTTTTTCCCCCTGTCACTGAATGCAGTGAGAGAAGGAAGAAAACAGGAGGCGGGCGCAGAGATACAGGGACCTGGCCAGCCAGATTTGCCAGCCAGCTAATAAGAAGAATTGGTGCAGTATTTTTTTTTTCTTCTCCCCCCCCCTCTCTTCCCTTTTCCTTCCCCCACTTCCCACTGAAAGACTCAGACAGAGGAAGAGCCAGAGAGAGCAGCGGATGGGGGAAAGGGAGGAAGAGCAATAGAGAAGGGAAGAAATCTCCATTTCGGGGAGAGGGGTGGGTTGTTTTTTTGTGTCTTGCAGGGGCTGGGATATTGGGGTTCAGAGGCAAAGTACAGGGGAAAGGGGAGCTAGGCCGGGAAAGGTGGAAATTGGGGCATCTTTGATTGAGGAACATTTATTTTCAGGGATCTTGTGGATTTTGGCTTTCGGAAGCTGGGTTTTGCTCGAGCTGGTATTTCATTTGCAGGCTGTCTTTTTTGTGTTTTGCTTTCTTTTTTTTTAAAAAAAGAAGAAACTGATTTGTGTCAAGTTTCAGGAACCTTAAAAAAAACAATTTGTGGGGTTAGAAAGAATTAGGAAATCCTTTTTCTTTCATTTTTTTTTTTTAAAGGGTTGAACTGGACTCGGAAACAGTGTACATATTATTGTATGGTTTTTTTTTAATTCATTATTTATTTTTCAATGGTAGCAAAGAAAGACCCAGCTGTTACCCTAAAAGAAGTGCCAATTTGTGGGAGAATCGAGCTTCTGGTATTTTTATTTTCCTGCTACAGGTTTTTCAAGTATTAGTCTAGGGATTTTATTTTATTTTTTTTTCTTTTTTAGTCTCTGTCTCTCCCCTGCAAACAGAGGAACAGCTGTTAAAACTGGATTATAAGGGTTTTTTTTATCTATGTTTTGCAGTTAAGACTTTAATATTTTGAAGTAAAACTGCTTTGTTTCCATTTAATTTTTTTCGGTCGCATCTGTAGCCTTGAAAAGGCTATTTTTGGGCATAATAAAAAGGCAAGTGTGGTTTTTAGTTTTTTCAGAAGAAAACAGGAGGGGAAAAATTAAAAAAAAAAAAAAAAAAAAGACTATGTTCAGACTCAAACTCAAGATGGACCTGCAGCTTCCAGGATCTTGATCTGTTTTCCTCTTCTGGAAAAATTTTTTTTTTCCCCGGTTGGGTGCGATTTTAAAATTATAAAAACAGTCAGAGCGGAGGACCCTGGATTTTTGGATCAGCGAAAGAGACGTGAAGAATCATGAGTGTGAGGCCTCCGCAAACTGCATTAGACAGGTATGTGTTTGCGTTATTTATTTGTCCTCTGAATGGTTGTGATTGAATATAAAATGTAGTGATGCTGCTCTGGTATTTTTCGTTCATCTTTATGGGCAGGGCCTCTTTTGAATTGAAGAAACTGGCTACTTTGCAGTGTTTGAGTGTGATACACAGGAGGGTTGTTGGGGAGCTGCTAATGGTGCAAAACAAATTGTGTATGGGCTGTTTTTGTGTGTGTGTGTGTGTGTGTGTGTGAATTGGTGTGTGGGTTGTGAGGATTTGCAGGCTTGGGGAATTCCCTATGTTTGTTTGTCTGGTCAGAGCCCACAGGGGGAAGAGAGAGAGAGAGAGTGTGTGTGTGTGTGTGTGTGTGTGTGTGTGTAGTTTTTCTACATAAAAATGTTTCTAAATAATTTTACTCTCAATGTGCAAGTTACTCACTGTCTGGGTTGTTTCCCCCCCACCCCACCCATCCTCCAGCTCTGTTTCCATCTCTTATGCAGTCTGCGGTGGGCTGCAGCGGGGCCTATTTTAAGATGGGCGCTATTCCATGTATGGTACCCAACTTCCTCTATAGACTATGCTCACTTGGTAAATTACCTAGATAAGCTCCCCTGCAAGAGGAAATGCCCTCCCTCTCTTATGCACCACATAAGTATCTGATCCTGCAGTCCTCACGCAGGCAGGGCTCCCAGTGGAAGTTAATGGGAGTCTGGACTGCAGACACGACCCCTTTAGCATGATCTCTGGCACATGGTCCCAACTGGGATTCAGTGGTAGGGTTGCTGCATCCTGCTGAATGCTGTTGGGAGAGTGGATGGCCCAGTGAGGCTAAGCGGTGCGATGGGATGGTGTTACTAGAATGGATTGGGCCAGCGCTATGCTTTCTGAAGGCTGGCGGCTGGGGAATGCCATTGGTTTGAAACAGAGGGGAGAGAAGTGCATGGTGGGATATTCTCCCACCTCTTCCCGAAACAAAAGTCCATGCAGAAAACCCTGCACGTATTCTTTCCCAGAAAGTAGTATTCTCCTTTCACTGCTGTCATTTGTTTAATATCCTCTAGCGTGGAGAGACATGAAATAAAGCAGGTATTTTAGTGCATTCTGCATGCTTGGGGTTTTGGGGTTTTTTTGGTCCTATCCCTTTCTGTGTTGCTCAGCTCTGCTCAGGGGATTTTATTTATCATCTACACACTTTCAGATTTCTAAATGCCACCCAAGCCGGAACTGATCCATGGAGTTTTTCTAAAAGTTGATGATGATGATAATATGGTGCATTTTTTAAAATAACACTTCTCATCCTCTGAGGATCCCCACAGAGCTTTAGAAGTTACAGGCTGTGCCTGCGTGCTCTTACTAGCAGGTGTAGTGTGTACTAATACAAGTAGTCTGGTTCAGCAGCAAGCACTACTCCAGCTAGGTAAGTCCACGTCTACACTACAGGCGCTACAGCAGCACAGCTATAGCTAAGCGGCTGTAGTGTAGACGCTTCCTACAGGGACAGAAGGGGTTTAATCCACCTCCCTGATTGGTGGTGGTTAGATCGACAGAAGAATTCTTCTATCATCGTAGCTGCGTCCACACTGGGAGTTAGATCGGCTTAACTACAGCGGTCAGGAATGTGAACTTTTCGAGCCCCTGACTTCTGTAGCGATGTGGACCTAACTTCTGAGTGTAGACCAGACCTCAGGCTTTGGAGCATTGGGCGATAGCTTCACACTGAAATGCATCCACCTCTAGGATGGAGGATGTCAACAGACAATGGTGAGAGGTGAGGAACGAACCCCTTATTATGAAAAGTGCCCCAGGATCTCTGGTGCTCCGGTGGAGCCGATAAGACCTGGGCTGTCCCTGCGAGGGTTTGAAGCGGTGTGCTTTTGGGGAGTCTGTGTATTTCCAACCCGATTCTTGGACAGCTGAGCCATCCCTTCTGGTGTGCTTATGGAGGAAGTCAAGTCCAGCATGGCTTGTTTCTGACAACGGCCTCTGGCGGCAACTGGCTTTGGAATGGTGGCTGCAGTTTTTCCTGAGGAGTGGTGGCTGTGCAAACGGCCATGGTTTTTCTCTTTCAATTCAATCTGAGCCCCTCCCTGTATTGGCACAAATACGGATTTTGATTAGATATGAATTAAACCCTGATAAATTAGGGTCGGGTGATTCATTTACCTAGTTAATGAGATTTCTCTTGCTCTCGTTGCCATAGTGCCCAAGTTCCTACAGGCAAATAAAATTGCTGCCAGATGTGGTGTCCCGTGCCCAGGGCGGGTAATAGAGTGGGCAAGCCAGAAGGGATGGCTGGGGGTGCTAAGCTGAAGGTTTGAAGTACCTAAACCACCTGGAGATTGAAGTCTTGGCAGTGGTGGGCAGGCACTTTCATTGGTTGGTTTCTGCAGGATCGAAGCTGTTCTTGAAGCTTCTTGCCCTCCTGGTTCTGAAGATAACTTTGTAGATGCGGCCCAAGGCAGGGCTGTCTGAGTCTGCAAGCAGGCCGCCCCTGTGCCTCTGCTGATGCTTGGAGCTTTCTGAAGGAGCTGTGTGATTGACAGGACGGTGGTAGGATGCCCAGCTGGGACCCTGTGGATCCTGCTGCTGAGGGCTGCGTGGGAGGCTGTGAGCTGCAGGAAAAGGCCCTGCAGCTGTTTACAGGGGGAGAGGATAAAGGACCTCAAAAACGAGCAGAGTGGTGGGAATCTCCCACTCCCTCAATCCCCGCCTGAGCCGAGATGGTGTGGGGGCAGGGGGTTGGAAGGAGAGAATAGTGGATACCCAGCAGACACCATTCCAGTCCTTTTCACTTGTTCCTCCTGGCTTCTGCAGTGCGGTGGGCCAGGTTCCAGATTGAGCTGGGGATTTCCATGTGAGGCCCTTTCCCCCTGGCTCAGCAGGCTTTGATATAGGGGCATGAGTCAGGGCTCCTTCTTTTCCCCAGCAGCAGAGGAGCCACTGGCCAGAGGCTTCTGAGAGAACAGCCCCTGAGTAAGTTCCACAGTCAGCGCCTGGTGGGAATCCCAGAACCCTTCCCAGTAGCTGTGAGGAGCTGGGATTTCCACTCCAGGCCATGGGAGGCTATCAGACATTCCTAGCATTCATATCAGCCCATGGGAAGGTTGGTTTGTTTGGTTTGTCCCTGCTGATATAACACGCACTTGCCAGCCGGTTACATTCTTCCTCTGATCAAAAGCTCATCCCAAGCATCTGAGGCCTACGGCGGTTCGAATCCTGGAAGAGACCCTGCTTACGTGATGGCCGACACACCAGAGATTGAGCCAGGGGCCTCCAGGGCTAAAAGCTGCTACCGCTTGAGCTAAAGCGCTGTAGGTGAGGTTGTAATAGACTCCTGTCCCCTGGGGATTAGGGACAGGGTTGGGGTGGGGGTTAACTTTTCTTTAGCTACCTGGGAGCACCATAGTTTACTCTGTAGGGTTCTGTGTCCAGGACCACAAAAACCTCCGCGCTATCTGCTTTGCCGGGATGTTGCAGACCTTGTTAACGTCTCCTCTTCCAGATGCGGGGCGGCCGGGACACTGCTGGGCTTCCGCCCTCCGCCCCACAAGCGGCTCCGGTTCCTGTAGCGCTGGGGGTGTGTAGCTGGGGTGAAAAAGGCTACAACGATGTATTGCTCAAGGGTGGCGTTCTCAGCTGGATGGTCACGTGCCTGGGAAGCTGTTTCTAGTCCTTCCTGTGGCATCTCCTGCCCGTGCCAGGAAAGCAAGCGCTTCGCCGGTTGTTGTTTGTACTACTGCAGTTCTTGGGAGCCCCAGTGTGCTAGGCCCTGTACAAACAACCTTGACTGGTGCTTTAGTGCGTGTTCTGCCTAGCGGGGGAGTAAAGGAGGGTGGTTACCGAGTGTCTGCCTGTTTCTCACAAGCACAGCCACACTTCCTCAGACCGATGGTCCATCTAGGCCAGTGTCCTGTCTTCCGACAACGGCCAATGCCAGGTGCTGCAGAAGGAACGAACAGAACAGGCGATCAAGTGATCCATCCCCTGTCGTCCACTCCCCGCTTCTGGCAAACAGAGGCAAGGGCAGGGTTCTGAAACTTTATTTTCTGGGACCTCTTTGAAAATATTTCAGGCTGTGATGACCCCTGCCCCCAAAGTAACAACCCCCCCCATGCCATGCCACCCTTACTTCTGCGCTGCCTTCCGAGCACCCAGCCAGCAGCTGCTGCTCACCAGCCACCCAGCTCCGAAGGGCTCTGGCTGTCAGCCATGCACGGGGCTGATAGCTGCAGCCACAGTATGTGCGGGGACTGACCACTCGTGACCCCCCTATAATTATCTCGTGACCCCTTTGGGGGTCGCAAACCCCAGTTTGAGAACCCCAGGGCTAGACACTCAGGGCATGGGCTTGCATCCTTGCCCATCCTTCTCGGTGCTGGTAGGGCACTGATGGTGAGGGGGGCGCAATGCCTGCAGGTGTGGACTGGTGGAGGTGGAAAATGTGGCATTGATAGAGCAGGTGTCTGGGATGATCCTTCTTCCTCAGAGCTGGGGCAGAGCAGGGGGTGGCCAGGCTGGTCTTAAAACTTGGTATCGTGTGATAATTCTCAGCCCTTGCGCAGTGTTTCTCATCCAGGGACCTCAAAGCCCTTAGCAAAGGTAGGTCAGGGTTAACGATCCTTGGGTGGTGGTCAGACACATGGAGAAACCCTCTTCCCCCAAGCCACACAGGGAGGGTCAGAAACAGAATCCAGAGAGAAACCAAAACCTTGAGCCTTGCTTTAGCCACTAGGTCACACTCCCTCTTTGAATTGGGACTAGAACCCAGGAGTCCAGACTCCCAGTCCCCTGCTCACACAGCGAGGTAATGCTGCCTTGAGACTGGAGTTTGCATCGTACAGAAAAAAATATACTGCCCTAAACAGCGGTGGCGTCTTCATTACAGGGAAGGGACAGTGCGGCCAAAAATAGAAAGGAAAAATAACAAGGTTTGTTCTTCTGGCTCTTCAAATACCTTTCGCTTGTCACGTAACTGGAGCTTGTCAAGAACCTTTATGCCCCGATGAGTTTGCAATTTCTCTGCATCTCAGTGGAAGAGGGATGGGTCTGAAATGGAGCTGTACTGCCTGGCGATGGTGATGGAGCTGTCAGTGGGTGGATAAGGAGGAGGGAAGGTTCGCTGCCCTTTTATCCTCTGCAGGTTTCAGTTCCTCGCAGGCTAATGAAAGCAAAATAATCGGCTGTGATGTCCGCAAAGCACTCGGCAATTTTACTAGCTAAATCTCTACAGGAAGCAGCCCGCTTCTGCTCCAGCACAGCAAATCAGATTAACTGTCTGTACAAGACAAGCGTTGGAGGGGGTGGCTCAGCCAGCTACACATCAGTCTCCATGGAATCAGCGGTTCAAATCCACGCCTGGTGCCCTCAGCTCTTCATTCTTACAGCTTCCTGCTGGTTATGGTGTAGGAGACTTTAGTAAAACAAGATCTGGACTCTTCTCCCCTCCCCCCCAAACGCTCAAACACCTGAGTGCATGACAGAGAAATGCGAAGGTGAGTCTCTTGTAGGGGAATGGGATTGATCCAAAAACTACTCTCCCTGCTCCTGCCGTGCTCCGTACCAGTGAATTGTTGCCCTGCTCCCCGGGGGTGGCAGCGTTGTGGTAGTAGGTTTCTGGTACATGCAGGTATGGATGCTGCACTGAGCTGGCAAACCCCTGCACGGAATCCCATTAAAGACTGGGAAAGAATGATTGCACGGTGTGTGAATTTGATGAAGAATCCCAGCAGAAGGCCTCTTGGAGGGGGCTGGTATTTCAGCCATGGACAGGCCAGTGGGGCTCTGCTGGGGCCTGAGAGGCCTGCTCAGTGGAAGATCAAGGCCATAGCTTAAAAAGTTTTATGGGCTTTGCTTGCTAAATAACCTTTCTTGGTGGCAAGTGGTTCCTTTGTTTGGCCTGTGATTTGGGCCCCCTATTCTGTATTCTGCAGAACATCTTACCTCTTAAATCCATGTATTTTCTTCTCCATACCGCAGTTAGTACTGGGATGATTTAATACCCTAGCTCTGTTATAGTCCAGTTCATCAGCAGATTTCAAAGCACTTTACAAGGAAGGTCAGTATCACTAGAGCCCTGCAAATCCGCAGATATCCGTGGACCATTTTTTGCAGATGGTGGATCAGAAGTGATCTCAAAGGCGGGGAAGCAGCTGTCTGCAGCTCATAGCCTTTGAGGTTGCTTCTCTGCCTTTGAGATCCAGGGGTGGTGACTGGCCGCCCATCAGCTGGGGCCCTATGGGCTGGCCACCCATCAGCTGTTCAGCAGGGCTCCCCCTGCCACCTGCCCATCAGCTGCCTGGGGCAGCTGGCCCCCGAACAGCTGATCAGCAGCGGGGCTGGCCTCCAAACAGATGATTGGGGGGGCCCCGGGTTGCAGGTGCCATAAACGAGAGGCTGCAGGCGGTGGGTTGGATGTAAATTGATTCTTGTGGCTGCGGTTCCACCTTTTTATATCTACACAGGACCTCTTAAATATCACCATCCTCCTTTAACAGCTGGGGAAACTGAGGCACAGAAAGGCACGTGACTTGCTTGAGGTCTTGCAGCAGGCCACTGGCAGAGTCAGGAACCTGGTCTCCTGAGTCCCTGGCCAGTGCTCTAGCCACTAGGCCACACAGCCTCTCTGTCAGCAAAGTCATATTTCTCCCCTATGCATCATCTTATGTATACCTTCAGGTGTAGCCTGATAGTCTGAGTGCTGCTTGGATCAAATCCCATCTCTAAGGCGGTGGCCTTGGGCAAATGTGCTTCAGTTTTGGACAGGGTGGATTGATTTAAATCATGATTTAAATCACCAAGAGAAAATCATTGATTTAAATCAAGTTGCCCACTGATACTACGTCACATATTTCTTAAACTTGATGCAAATCTGATCACTAAAACGTGAATTTGCAACTCAGCACAGCATTTTACAACATCTAGGAGGGTAAACTTTGTGTAACATTGTAGATAATTTGATTTTTATTAATTTAGGAAATAGCACATAATACTCGTGACCTGTGTCAAGCTGCAGATGCAGCAGCAGCACATTAGGAATGGTAAGAACTAAATCACACACACACACACAATCGCACTTCTATTTTATTAAACTAAATCTTAAGTGTTACATCAATGTTTCACATTTGCAATTGCAGCAGTCTCCTGAGTTGCCGGCTGACGGCTGTCCTTAAACTCTCTTTTATCTTTTCTTTTAAATTTTCAAATTTTATTAACTCTAACAGACAAGTCATCACAACACTAAACGTACGCTGTCCTAAAAACTTCTACAACTAGCTCTCATCTTCTCCACTGTCATTTTTATTCATAGACTGAAACAGAAATACGAGTTTTCTTGCTTTTTCAACTCCCAGTCGATTTCTTAGCTTTGGGTGAATAATACCAAACGATGAAAATATTCTCCCTGTGCCTGCAGAGGAAGCTACTGCTGTGAAAAGTTGGCTTAGCAACTGAAGGAACTCTGTTTCAAGGTGCCTGGCTAATGATTTCCACCAATGCAGGGGAGTGACTTTGTTCAAAACATCATCAGTAAACATGTACTGTTTAAATGGTTCCGGCTCCAGCCCTGAAATTTATTATGACTGGCATAACTAAGGAGTGATTTTGAAATGCCCATGCCATGGCAGCAGCATCTTCAGAAGTTAGGCATCTACCTTTATATCTGGGGTTGAGAATGTTGGCAAGAAAATGTGGTGGAGTTAGTGCTTGATCCATTCTCTGCTTTATTGCCTGCAGTTAACTTTCTGGTGAGGTATTTCTTTCTAGAGTGTCTCTTGAAGTGCCTTCCAAATTTTGACAGCATCAGCAATGCAGCAACAATTTCTCTGAAGTTTGTATAAGGCTACGGGTATAGGGTTCAGTATACTGAGCATATCCTCTACATCAGCGGTTCTCAACCTTTTTTTCCCCGAGTACCACTCGGGTCAGGTACAATCAGGTCAAGTACCTGACCCGAGTACCACTTGGGGAAAAAGGGGATGGGGGGACTTTCGGCGGCAGCGGGGTTACAGGGCGGGAACAATGCCCTCCGCCGAAACCCTCCGCCGTTTGCCCCTTTTCGGCAGCAGGGTTTCGCGGGGGTGGGTGGGAGGGCCAGACATGCGGCGGCCGGGGGGGGGTGGGGGGAGATTTTGGCGGCGGATTCGGCGGCGCGGTACGGCTCATGTACCACCCAGCCTTCTTCGGAGTACCACCAGTGGTACGCATACCACTGGTTGAGAACCACTGCTCTACATACCTCTTTAATCCAATATTAAATAGAATCATAGAAGATTAGAATTGGAAAGGACCTCAGTAGGTATCTAGTCCAACCCCCTGCTCAAAGCAGGACTAACCCCAGCTAAATCATCCCAGCCCGGGCTTTGGCAAGCCTCCGCTTTAAAACCTCTAAAGATGGAGATACTTTGGATGAGATACTTCCATCTATTTTATTACGGTTTTCTTCACAAAGTGTTATGAGAATAGGCCTCTTCATAAACTGTTCAAAACAATCAACCACAGAATTCCATCAAACATCTTGAGGGAGAATTAGTTTGAATCCTTCTGCTCTCTTCAATGAAGCGGAAGCAAAATGGTTGTTATGGAAGGATTTTGCAACTTCAGCAATATTTTCTTTTATTCCTGGAGAAGCCGTACTTCGGTCTTTGGCCAAAAGATGCAGTAAATGGGCACTGCAGCCATGTGTTATCAAGGAACATCCTTCTGTTTCTTCTTCTGAGTACCTTCTCATCTTTGCCACGTTGGCAGCATTGTCTGTGACAAAACTGCGCACGTGGCAGTTGAATTTTTGTTCACAGTTTATTACAGCTTTCACTACTACTTTTAATTCTTCTGTTGTGTGGGCGTTTCCTGATGTATCTATTGTTTCTGAAAGATACGCAACCCCATCTTCTGTTGTCACACAAGCACATGTTACTGGATCGTTGTGTACATTGCTCCACCCATCAAGGCTTAAACTGGCAAATTTCCCCTCCGTGTTTCTTGCACACTGTTCAAGTTCCTTCTCATACACTGTATTTAGCAACCTTCCACCAGTGTCTGCTCTACCAGGTGGAGCGTTGCCTGGTCGTAAGGATTCAACCATGTCAATGAAGTGTTTATTGTTAACAATGCGAAAAGGAGAATTTGTGGCATAAATGAACCGAGCAATCTTTTCATCTGTGGTGTCTTGCTGGTATTTGCTGGTCCTTACCACAAACCCATCCATGGTGGTGGTTTTACGGGATGATTGAAATCTTTTGCTTGCTACTGATACTTTATTGTCTGAAATACGTTTAGCTGCAGCACTGCTGCTAAAAGTTCCAGCGGATGACTCTGAAGTTGTTGCAGATAAACAGTCACAATCACAGTCTTTTATGCGTAAATGGGATCCTGAAACAAAATTCAAAAATGATTTTGAATAGTCGTTCTTCTCAGTTCTTCTCGCTCTATTATTCAGTTAATCATTTACATTTTTTTCAGCAAGGATGCAGATCTGAGTCCAAATTACCGAAAAAGCTAAGACTGACTGGACTTAGAGTGCACTTAATTTTGGAGTAAGCCCCATAGGACTCGCTGGCACGTCTATTTTTTGAGAAAACAAGTATAGGATGGGGTTCCCATGGGAAAACTGAATTATGCTGAAATAAAATAGAGAATAGACTTACGGCATCACCATTATGGTCTGTGGCCATGATGTTCCAAAATAAGAGGCATGTATTATGTAATATAAAATAAGAAAATGACACCCAGTGGCAACTGGTAACTCTAGATTTCTCTTACTGCAGCTTTCTGTACCGTATACTTAGGTGATAGATTCTAAACCTAGTTAACCAATTAAACAAGCCATAAGGATTAGCTAAGATAAACTTTTTTTTTCTAGCAACATCCAACATAGCAAACAGCTTGGGAATTTACTTGTTAAATCACAGTTATACTAAAAGACAGAGAGAGTCTTGAAGAATGATGCATTGCAAAGTGAATTATGTAAGTTACTAACCAGTTGATCCACATTGTTCTTCAGACATATCACCATCTTCATCCACATAATTTTTTCCCAATAAGCAGTTTTCATTATGATGTTTCATTTTTGCAACTAGGCCCTGCATCTCCTTCTTGCACTGCTTACACTTGACACATTTTCCATTTTTACCCAGGGAGGAATTTCTTCAAAATATTCCCAGATAGGGTCTCTCTTACGCCCAGAAGCCATGACAGTTTTTCTGTGGCAAACTGTGTGTGTACTGAATAATGTCTTTCCTTTTTCTTTCCAGTCCACTCCGCTGTTTCTTCCTACTCTGCCTCTGTCCTTTGTCTCTCTGTCTTAAGACAGAGTCTTAACTAACTCCTCTGCCGTGCTTGGCCCGGCTCCACCACCACATAAGCACAGAACAACAACAATCCTATCCAGCCTGTGCCTTTCTTTGCACATGTGACTTTAGTCTGCTGAGAAACAGAAACTGAAACAGAAAGAAACTGAAAGCCCAGAACTTTCAAGAAGCAAGAGCTGGTAGTTAGGCTGGACAGACTGGAGCCATTAATTCAGTTTTATGAGACTGTAAATGTAGGTTTAGCATGGGGACCAGTCCAGACCAGTTGGTAAAGGTCCTTGGACGGAAGGTGTCAGAGCGTGATGCCCTGAGTCTGGGAATTTCCTTGCCTCTCATGATTTCAACATTAACTTCCTACAATAGGCGTGAGACTTCAGCTGGGGTGCTAAATAAATCCAGCTCTTCAACCATATTTAGTGCCTCTGAAGTTGAAGCTATGCATTGCATGGTTATTTTTGTCCTTTGGGTCTGATGGCAGAGACATGGGCCTACGGCTTGCTAGCGTTTTTGTTGTTGTTTTTTTACCCCCCTTGGCTTTAGTGGATTGGGTCAGAATAGACCAGAATTTGTTCCTGCTGCCGCTGATTGGAGCATCAGCTTTTGTACCCTGGCATAGACGTTAGGGAGGGCCCTGGGTTGGCAAGCCCCTTAGAATGAGCCTTCTGTCTCGGCGCATTGTGCCCGAAAAATGAAATCACTTTTGTGAGTAACTGAGGGACAGAGGCTTATTGTTAATGGCATGGCTTGAGATATCAAATTGCAGTGAGTAGCTTCCCTGTTTTGCTGGCATTAGCCCTGCGTCACCCGCTGGAATCCCTAGTTAGCCAGCTCTTTATTGTCTGTGTTACAGTCCCGCTCCCCACTTCTGGGCGACAGCCACATGGATGTGACATTGGCACAGCATTGTCTTGTCAGAATGAGCCAGCTTCATTTATACCAGCAATCTCTGGACGTGCAAGCTCTCCCTTCTCAGAGTGCATTCTGCAGAGAACAAGGTTTCGTCGTGTCCTCTCCCCCCTTCCCCCCCCGTGGAAGAAGCTGGGACTGGGCATTGTAAAAATGGCCTTAGAAGACTTGATGCATGCTTGTTGAAGAGGCTGGATTCTCTGATCTTGAACCCTCCCGGAAGAGGCCTGAACTTCCATCCAGTCGTGCCTAACGGCCTAATCTACTAGACACATCTAATGTGCCCATCACCATGGAATCTAGGCACTGCCAACTCTGACTGTGCCACCACACCCACTCTTGGCTTTGGGTGGAAAGTCTTGCCTTCGTAGCCTAGAAGATGCAAGTCGAAATATACCAGATGGTTGATTGTTCTGCTGCCGGAATGTGGCATCCTTCATAGCAGGTGTACAGTTAATACTGGGGAACACACCTCCCAGTGACCCTGATCCAGCAGTCCTCTGCAGATCTCTTAGAAAGATTGCACACATTCCTGACCCCTAAACCACACACCGTTTCAGAGGTGGGAATGGAACCCAGGAGTACTGAGTACTATCCAGATTTCTGTTGGTGGGTACCGGGATGTGGAGACTTGCACCTCTGGGTTGCTGCTTTGACTCTGGCCCAGGTCAGTGTTGAATAAAAGCTGGTGGCTGGTTAGCGCCGTTTGTGGAATGTTCGGTGGGTCTCTGCCCCTTTCTCAGTAGCCACACGAGCCCATTGCCACGCTGGCAGCAACTGGGCATCCGTGTTGAAAACCTCAACAAGGGTTGAGTGGACGACAGAGACTGAATTTCCTCCTGCATGGAGTCTTTCCAGGCTGGGGCTCGGGTATGTGGGCAGGGAGGACAGGGCTGGTTTGTGGCTAAATACAGAGAGCGCGTTTCTGCCTCCAGAGCTGACGCGCCGGCCACTTTCATCAGCCCCAAATTCCTGCTCTTCAAAATAAACAAGCCAGACGGATGCTGATTGCATTCTCTGACTGTGGGATTCTCGTTTCCCTGTGAAGAGCACGTGTGTGTACAGTGGGGACAGAGAGTGGGTATTTGCTTGAAAAAACACTTTCTGTATGTACGTTTTTAATAAACTGAAGGGAAAAAAAACCATCCTGAAGACTAAAAATAAATAGGGTGTGTCTACACAACAGAGACGATCACTCCATAGTGTAGAGAGACAGCCTACGCGGACAGAAGGTGACAAAGTCCTCTTCCTTCGACATAGCGGTATCCCCACTGGGGGTTGATCAGTATAGCTGTATTGGCCAGGGCTGTGTTTTTTCACACCCCTGGCTGATGTAGTTATGCTGATCTAAATTTCAGCTGTAGAATAAACCATGTCTTGGGAATCTAGGATTTGCTCTGTCATATTAAACCATTAGTCCCTGCAGCCTCCGTCGGTCACCAGCACACGATGCTTAGGAATGTGAGACTGTTCTGACCTGACCGTGGGGCAAGGATTACTTCCTGACTTTCCCTCTAGGGCAAGCAGCTTGTGCCCTGAAGCATGAGACTTGGTTACGCTGAACTTATGCAAATATTGGGTTTAACATTTTCCAGCATTTTTTTATTTTAATAGCCAGGATAGCCTCTGCTGCTTTTATCTAAGCCCTCTTCTACATGGTGCAAATTGACTGGCTTAGCTATTCCAGAATAGCCCCCCTGTGTGGACACACTGTTCCAGAGTGAAAGTGCCTTTTAGTCCAGAGTTAGAATGTCCACACTGGGAGCTGTTCCAGAAGAGTTAAATTATATTGGAATAGTTTATTCCACAGCAGCTATTCTGGTTTATTTCTCCATGTAGAAAAGGCTTGAGGCACCTATCACCATAGTATCTGTGTCAGTGTATCTGCAGCTCAGTCTCATCTGGTCTCTCTAAACACAGCCATTTTAGCAGGGTGGTGTCAACTTGCTCCCCTTACCACACTGTCCTGTGGAACCTGATACCTAACTGTGTCTTTGTGGGACGGGGAACACAGCCCCAGCAATCAGTGCCCGTTACCGTGGTTTTATGGAAGATAGGTCTTGTCAAACAAGCGTGATTGCATTCCTTGAGGGGATTAAAGGTAACACCAAAGATATAATATACTTTGATTTAGCATTTCATTAGCGCTATACAATACCAATAAAGCACACGTTAAAAGGATTACAAACTGGCTAACTGAGAGATGTCGAAAAGTAATTGTCACTAGGAAAGCGATCATCGACTGGATTGTTTTTAGCAGGGTATTGCAGGGTGGGTACTAGACTCGATGCTATTCAACACTGTTAGCAATGGTCTGGAGGTAAGCAGACAGTCACTGCTGATAAAATTTGGGGTTGACACAAGGATTGGCGGCATGGTAAGCAATCATGATGACAGGACGGTCATACAGAGCGATCTGGAGCGGTTTGGGAAGATGGCCCCATTCCGATGAAACATGTTTTAATACAGTCAAATGCAAAGGTTATACGCCTAGGAACAAGGAATGCAGGCCATCCCTACAGAATGGGAGACTGTGTCCTGGAAAGCAGTGACTCTGACAAGGATTTGAGGGTTTGTAGTGAACAAGCAACCCAACATGAGTTCCCAGTGCAGCACTGTGGCCTACAGGGCTAATGTGATCCTTGGACATATAGACAAGAGTACGGACTAGGAACAGGGAGGCGATTTGACATCTGTGCATGGCATTGGTGAGACCAACATTGGAATATTGCATCCAGTTCTGATGGCCACGTTTTAAAAAGGATGTTGAAGAATTGTCAAGGATGCAGAGAAGAGCCCACAAAACGATTGGAGGGTGGAGAAAACGCCTTACAGTGAGAGACTTAAAGAGCTCAATTTGTTCAGCGTATCAAAAAGCAGACTGCGGGGTGACTTGATTAGGGTATGTAAGTACCTTTGCAAGGAGAAAATCCTGGGTATTAAAGTTTCCCCCACCTAGAGGTGAAAAATTCTTTAGTACCAACAAGGAAATATGAAACAAGCTGCTCGGTGTGGGATAACAACATCCCTCTAGAGTGGTATCGTCACCTCTTTGCTGTAGGCTGCCGTGTCACTGTTGCATTTGCCAATCTAATTTAGGCTGTGAATTCCTCTGGAGTAGGGCCTTATTGTTCTGATTGGCTTGTAAAAGCATCATGCATGCTTATGGTGCCGTATCATTGCTGATTCTCCATCCGCTTTTTGTAGAGTGCTCTGAAGTCCTAATGAAAGGTGTTAACAAGGCGGGAATAAATATTGCTGTACATTTGTTCATCTCTTTCCCATGCCTAGAACTAGTCTCTTTTTAAAATAAATGGATGCATCTCTCTCTCTCTAGTTCCGTTTTTAGTTTTCAAACAGTGAAGTATCAGTGTTCGGACAGGAAGGCTTAGATTCCTTCAGACTGGACAGTTCGCTCGTCTGGTGTTGATGCTTCACGTTGAAATACAGTGCCGCGCAAGTAACTTCAATGAATGCATTGACTTCAGTTCTGCCCTCGTGGGTCAAGTTCTAAGAGCGGGCGGGGAGGGTGTAACTGCAGAGCTGACTGCTGCTGTTTCTCAACCTTAACTGTGTCTCCTTGTGTGTATTCATCACAAAATGGTCTCCCGGTGGGTGACTGTAATGCTTCTTGAATAATTCAGCTTGAAATATGCATGCTGTGAGACTGCAGTGTTGGAGAAGGTGCTAAGTCAGTCGAAATCCCTGGAGGCTGAAATCCTGGTGGGTAAATACATTATTAGTTGGGGGGATGGGAAGGAAATGATGAGCATTTTTTATATGCCTATTGTAGATACTGCCTTAGGCTTGGCCTACACTTACAGTTAGGTCGATAGAGCTACGTTGGTCAAGGGTATGAAAACACCACAGCCTTGACCAAGGTAGCTGGGCCGGCCTAACCCTCAGTGTAGATTCAGTTAGGTCAACATAGCAAGCTTTGTTAAGGGAGGCGGTGTTCCTACACCAATGGAAAAATCCCTTCCATTGGCTTAGGCAACGTCTACCCTTCAGGGTTATGTCAGCATAGCTCTGCCGGGCTAGTTTCCAGAGTGTGGATGTCATCTTTCAGTTGACTAGAAATTTAAGCAAGGGGTGAAACAAAATTGAAGTAAGAAACAGTGTAGTGGTGATTGTAAATTCTCTGGTGCAGGGACTTCTTTCTGCTATTTCCGAAAGCCTCTCTGCCTCACTCCAGGGCTTGGTTTCTCGGATGGAGCTCGTCAACATGCAACGTTGCCCTAGTTTAATGTAAGCCCACGTCTACACTCACACGTTGTACCACCAGTGTGACTTCATCCGTCCTAGGGCTCATATCAGTAACACTATATTAGTAGAAAAATCACACCCTGAAGTGGGTAGTTTTATCAGTATAAAAACTGTGTGTAGACAAGACCTCAAGGGAGCGTTTTAAACAGAGTTAGTGAAACTAGTGTAAAAGGCTGCCTGGATGCTCTTAAGACTGGTCAACACGAACACTGATTTCACGACAAGCTGAGGTGGCCCCTGCTGATGCAGTTTGATCACGTTGCCCTACGCTTCCATGCCTCAGTTTCTCTCTCTGTGTAAGCTGGGGGGATAATGACATTTACCCATTTTTTGTAAAGCGCACTGAGATTTGGGGGTGGAAAGGGCTCAGTGTTGCTGTTAATCTTACTTGGCTGCCCTGGTAATGATGATGATACTTAGCATTTAAGTAGCACATTTCATGTTCAAAAGTTCTCTAATTACGGCATAAATACTTACTTATGCCTTCATCACCTTGGCCATTGCAGTTCACTCTGTTTCTCCTAAGCGCCTGCTCTCTAATCGTCATGGCCTCTGGAAAGCGGAGACTACGCAGCTCTTGATCCAAAAAGCCTCCATTCAGAACCTCATCTGTGGCTTCCAACCTGCTCCTCCAGTCTTAGGTGACAGCAACCTTTGAGAAACGTACCGGGCTAGAACCCAGAGCACTCTTCTGTGTGTGGCTGTTACAGGCAGGGTGGGTGACAACCGGTGGCTCTGAGCAGGGTCTCATTGTGCTAGGTACTGCACGTAGAATCGTAACTCAACTGGCTTCAAGAGGCAGCTTTAGTTAAACAGGTGCAGCTTCCTGTGAGGATGCTCTTAGATGGATTTTAAACCTTGTTTGTCTTGGTTTAGCTTGTCAAATTCACAGAGCACAACACACAAATTGTCAACATGGTGTGTCGGAATGTACAAAGCCAGTACCCTTAAATCAAACGCCAGTAAGTTCTCGAGCAGCATTTTTCTTACGTTGCCGATCTGTAAGTTTAGATTATTATCAGTGAAAATATTCTTGCATTGGTTTGTGTGTTTACGGTGAAATTGACGTTTACCAATATTTACCGATAATCTAATTCTTCCAAGCCTAGTTTTAGGGGCTCTTAAATATGTGGGGTAACCACAGCAAGTTAAAAAATGTTCAGAAATGCAATTTTAACTCCCCACCTCCCACCACACACACACTTTCTTTACATTGACAGCATTGCTTTAACAAAATTTAAACCTACCTCTGTTTGTATCGATACTTAGAACCCGAGAGATAATTACAAAACTCTTCCATGTATCATCACTTAACAGTGTAACAGGCCGTGAAACAAGTCCACTAGATAAAACTCCTCATCCAAACCCATCAATTTCCCCATCCTTTGTTTTCCCAGAATTACAGCTATTTCTTCATAAACTGTAGATTTAATTTTTGTTCCTGTGATGGGAAGGCAGATCAAGACTGATAACTTACAAATGAGAGCATTTTACAGGCTGACTGGTTTCTGCGTCCACACTAGGGTTTGTACCACTGACTGTATTGGTTTAAAAAAAAAAAAAAAATTGCAGCCCTAACAGAAATAGTTATCCTGACATAAAATCCGTGTGTAGACCAAATCTTAGTCTAAGCGGTGCAAAAGGGACCACTCTCTGATTTGTTTGATTTGATATATGGACACTCTCTGATTTGGTTTAAAACAGGCTTTTTTTGGCCAGTTTGTAAAATGCTTTCTCTTCCTAGGAGTGGTTCTGGGGCCAGTGATCATTAAGATTTACAAAATCCCAGCATCTCACACTGTGTGTTTGCCAAGCCCTGGCTGGAGACTGACCCACTTTGAGGATTTGATCCTGTTTCTCTCTTAATCTTTTAATTGCAGCATTTGTTCCGCTCTGGCTCCTGAGACAGCCGCGTTTTCTTTGCCTTAGGTGGTTTCTTTTCTCTCTCATTTTTTAAAGTCTGCTCTGACAGGAGGTTCTGGGCGTGCTCTGGCCTAGCAGTCGGCTGTGATCAGAAGAGGCTGTCCTTCTCTAACAAGGAGAGCTAGAGAGCTGTTCTGTGTGGGCGTGTTCCACCCATGCGTGGCCTGGATGGGCCAAAGGGAAAATAAGGAAGGTGGGTGGGGCTGGGGATGTGTGGTGCTTGTGATAAATCTGTCTTTGTTCTTGCTTTGGGCAATACCTTACAAGGTGCTGACAGCCCTCCTTTCCTACTGTCGTCAAATCCTGCTGACCTCTGCACCTTGCAAAATCCGGCCCCGGTATTAGCAACGCTCATTTATAATCTGGAGTCTAGACTGCTGGAGAGAAGCTAGAGGAAGTCAGATACCTTTTGCTGTGACCCTTCTGCTGCGTTGTTGCAAGAGACTCTACCTGGGGATAGCCGTAAGAGACTCCTGGAAGCCATGGTGCTGATCTAGAATGCAGCCTCCCCATTGTGGGTGGTGGGATGCTGACGTGGGCATGTCGACTTCATGTTTGGCTCGCTGCGCTGGATGTTTGGTGCAAATTCAAGGGCCCACTTGCTATACATAAAGTCTGGCGTGGTCTAGAAACAGGCTATATTAAGGATCACTTTGCCACTATTAAACCTGATGCCACACTCACTCACGCTGGGGCAATCTACTGCCGCCTTGCCAAGAGGGAACTCATGGGTGCCATAGCCAGTCTGGGCACCTCCAGCAGTTTCTTTGCCAAGGCCTTTCGAAATGGATAAAATCTTTGTTTCCCAGCTGCCTAGTAAATCTGAAGGGCACCTGCGGTTTGGCCTTTCTTAAGGGGATTTTGGATGGCACTACTTAAAGCATTGAAATGTGCCCAGATATCCTGGTAATGGCAAACCAGCTAAACGCTTGTAGTAATTTATAATCTGGGATGTAGGCTGTTGGTGAAGGATGTTAGAAATCTGTAGCTCCATCTTGCTCTCTGGGCAGTGTAGGCAGTATATGGCATTTATCATTCTGATCCTTTATAACTTGTTTTAATTAAGTAGGTTAATTATCCCTGTTTCACAGATCTGGAAACTGAGGCTCAGAGGGAGAACGTGACAAGCCCAAAGTCACAGTCTGAGTCAGTGGCAGAGCCAGAAATGGAACCCAGGAGTCCTGGCTCCCAGTTCCCTAGTCTAGCACCGGATTCTTTGGTGAGCAGGACATCAGAGGACTCCAAAGTTTCTTCATATCATTCAAAGCTTTCTTTCTGAATCATTGGTGAAAAACATCTTTATTTCTGAAAAACTGAGCTGTAATTTGCTTAAAAATAACTCTCTGAAATCAGGAAAAATAAAAACCTCAAACCAGAAACCTTAATTATATAACTAATAAGGGAAGATGGGATGATGCCCATATGCAAGTATAATATGGAGATGGCTTGGGTGTATCTGTAAGTGACTTCAGAGGATGCCAGTTGAGGTTGGGTAATAAGTTCCCCTCTAGAAACTACGGCCCCACGCTTGCATGATCCAGTCATCTACCTTGAAGGAATCTCAAGTTATTTGTGCTCCAGGGTTTCATTTTTGTGCAGAACTAACTCTGAGGCTCTGTCTGTGCTAGAAAGGTTTCGCTAGCGTAGCTATACTGCTGTAGGTATACCAACAAACCATCCTACGCTAGATGGAGTTTATGTCGGCATAAAAGTGCTTCAGTTATCAGAGTTTAAGCCATTTCCCTGAAAAACATCAGCGATAGTGACAAAAGCACTCTTTTGCCGATACAGCCGTGCTAGTGCTGGCATAGCCGGGTGGGTTAGGTGTTCACATTTTTTTTTTTTTTTTTTGAACTGACACCGCTATGCCAGTATAAGCCCTAATGTAGACTCACTTATCCCATATAAAGAATCTTTTGCCACTACAGTTAATATCTTTCGGGGAAATGGTGTAAGCAACTTCAAGAGATTTCTGCTGGGGACACCCCAGTACCACACTGATGTGGGGATGGGCGTTACTGGGCTCAACAGTGCAATTTATAAGGAGAATCTGAGAGCAAGGCAATAAATGGACTTTTCAGTGGATTCCATCGTACGTTGGTTTATACGGGGGTGAGGGAGCTAATGACCTGGCCAAAGTTAGAAGATCGGAAACTCAGGTAGGAGTGACAATGGTTGATGATGCAAACGCCCTGTCAAGGAATATATTAGCTGAAATAAATGGTTGAAAGAGAAAAGATCCTGATGGACAGCAAAATCGCTTGGGAAAATAACATGCATTATCCATGAGATTGTGGACCAGGCACACTGCAGGAATGAAATCCCAACAGCGATGGGACCAAGATATCTCAACGCTGCAGGTTTTGTCGGGAGCAGGCTGCATGCAACGTCCGCCCATGCTTTTGAATGTAACAATGGCAGGAAAGTGATGCTCTTTGGGTGGGATACGTCTGTCAAGCCTATACAAAGGACCCCGTAAGAGTCGGCAGGTTTGTTTTTGAACATCAGAGGCTATGATTATCAGGGGACAAGACAACAACTGTGTGAGCTCCGCCGGCAGAAGTACTTTTATGCGTGTATAAACTTCATCTCTACGAGGAGGATTTGCCGGCCAACTCTGCCAGCAAAACTTAACACGCTACACTTTGCACTGCTTTAATTACACCAGTATAAAGCTGTATACCCATATCCCCTACAGTGGATGCAGTCACACTTGGTTAAAGATGTTTGTACTGGTATACTATTCCTGTACAGGAAGAGGGATAAGCCATACCAGTTTAAGTTCCCTTTGTGCTGGTCAGACTGCGCGCAGTGGGGTTGTATTGATATGTCTATACTGGTTTGGGAAAAAAAAAAATCGCAGCCCTGATGGAAATAGGTATCTGGGCACATTTTGATTTCCTTTGTCAGTTCGGAGCCAGTTTAAGTTATCCCCAAATCAGCGACTCGTCAACTGAAGTAAGTGGTTTGCACCGATTGAAAAATCTCACCTTTTAGTTAAACTCCTGCGACTTTCTCATTTAGAGCCGGCATTTACGTTGCCTTCTGCTAAGCCCGGTTTGTCCTTCGCTGTGCCCTGTGTTCAACCACACCCCCGGCCGGCACCTGTGATTAGCGAGAGACAACTCCTAGAGTAGAAGAGGCTTAAAATCTGCTTCCCTCCCACCTTGTTCCCTGATGTCACAGCCGAAGACGTTGCATCCAGGCCACTAGAAAGAGAGCAGCCAGTCCTGTTACCGCAGTGTCCTCTGATTTGCCGGGAGTCACCTGGGCCAGGCCTGTTGAATAATCTCACCTTGCTCAGCCTCTGCGTAGTAGCAATAGCTCTGTAATCAGGACAGCCTGTTAGCCTGTCAGTAGCAGTGGTTCATCCAGGCTGCTGAGGTGTATGGGCTCTGACAAGAGGGTAGCCCAGCCGTGTGGACGTGGGGGGACGATGCTAGATCTTCAGCGCTGGTGTGTTAGTGTTTGAGGGTCGGGAATCTGACACCGATGAGAGACAAGCCTCTAAGGAATCTAGACCATGTGTCTGTAGGAAGCAGCAGTAATTTGGTGTGTCCAACGGGGCAGGCAATGAACTCTGGTCACTTTAAAATGAAACACGGAAGCATCTTGGGCATCCCTCAGCGGGAGACCCAGTCTCCTCTGCCGCCCTGGGGTAAATTATAAATGAGCGTTGCTAATACTGAGACCGTGCTGTTCTGGAGACCTGCTATACAATACAGGCATGCGAGGTGTGAGTTACCAGCAGGGTATCTGTCTCCGAGCACTCATCACCTGAAGTTGGAGTGTGACAGAAAACCAGCGATTGGAAGGAAGAGGGGAGGGACAGCATGGCAGGATGGGTCAGGCTGCTCGGATTGACACAGCCTTATGGCTGAGGCGCTGGCCTGGGAACCGTGGGTTCTATTCCCCCAGACTCCGTATGCCACTTTGGGCCAGTTTTTACTTCCCCTCTGTGCGCCACAGATTCCCCAATGTGCACGGGGGGATAATGATGCTCCCTTTGTCCTGTCTAATGTAGATTGTAAGCTTTTGGGGGCAAAGCCTGGCTCTTGCTCTCGCTATGCGTGCCACTTACTCTAGTACTGAACCGGAGGATCGCCTGGGAGGGTGCGTCTAGTTTCCTCGGTAGATCAGTGCATATTTCCTGGCTGCGCCCTGAAGCTGAGCTCTGCTCCCATGCAGGCACCAGACTAAGTGCACAGTGTCTGTCGGATGCTGAGCGCTCGGAAAATCTGACTGTGCCCTTTTATTAGAAAGCCCCCGTGTTCATGAGTCACAATAAGCCGGACCCTCAACTTCTGTGGACCTTGCCGAGTCGGCCTCAGACCCTGGAACTGAATAATAGGATAGAAAAGCCTGTGTAAATCTTGCTTTTTTAAAACCAACTCAAGCAGATGACATGAAATGTGTCGACAGTCCCACCTGGATTTTGATGGGACTCTGCCTGTTTCTCTCCTAACTCAGTTTATAGCTGCCGTTGTAGGTAAATAATGGACCCTGTGCTCTTTGCACCAGCTGCCTACAAATAATACAGTACTTGGCACTTACCTTGGTGCTTTTTATCCCAAGATCTCAAAACACTTCCCGAAGGCTGGTCAGTATCGTTATGCCCATGGGGAGGAGGGTGAGGTGTGAGCATACCTCCCGGCCGCACAGAGAGTTGGTGGCCTAGGTGAGAAAGGAAGTCGGGGCTGCCAGCTGCCATTTCCCAGCTGTAACCTCTGCCTTTCCCCGTGCTGGGGATAGAACCCAGGGGTCTTTCTGATTCTGTTTAGACTCTTCTGTTGTGCCCCTCACCATGGTATCTGAGCGCCTGCTTACCTGCCGCAACCAACGCGGCAGATCGGCCATGGAGAAGGTTTTGGCCACACTAAAGGCCTCCTCCTTGAGCCTCCTCCTGACAGGTGCCTGTGTTTTGGGTCTGCCATTGTGCCTCTGGGGAAGGTCAGACCTTAGAGTGATGAATTGCGTCTCTTCTGCACCCTGAAGCAGTGTTATGGGCAGCTCTGGTAGTGCTGCCCGTCGTTAAAGTCCCCTGATGCCCTTCATAAGTCCCTGATTTCAGTTGCTTGTAACTTTGCCAGACTTTCACCCTTCAAGGTGAAATTTTCCTTGGTGGGCGGCATCTGTCTCGGGTTGACCCCTTTTTTGAAAAGGTTAAGCAAAACTCTTTCCGGTTTTTCTGAGAAGGAGGTTGGCCAAAAGAACATATTATTCCCTCTATTAAATTCTTACCCCGCACTTCACTGAATGGCTCTGGTCCCGCTGAGTTTTGTAATAGGGACTTGGATTTTGGCAGGAGGGTCATCCCAGGGTCAGGAGCATGCTTTCTACCTGTGCCCCTTCATTCGGCCGCCTTGTGTGTATTCCTAATGATACAGGCTTCAGTTACGTGATCCCATACGACTTTTTCCACAGGGTCCCTGCCTTTTTCACTGTTTGAGCCGGCTGGTGCTCACGTCACAGGCTCGTAGTGAGGAACTGAGCGGTGAAGCGAGTTGCCCAATGCCTAGACTAGAGCCGGGAACAGAACCCAGGTGTCCTATAAGAACATTATTTATTTGCATTATGGTAGCGCCGTGCTAAGTACAAAGCAGTAGGGATAGTTTGGGGGCCAGGACCTCCTGGTGCTAGGTGCTGTACAAACACAGAACAAAAAAACAGTCCCCGCCCCAAAGAACTTGCAGTAGAAGTGTATGATTGGCGTTTACACTAGGGCTTCTTTGCACTGCCGGAGGAGTGTAACAGGGCTACTGTGGAAATGAGGATTACTCCCTGTTGGTTTTTGGATCAAGTGACATTGCTGCTGCTTTCCCCCCGTCTCTTCTCGGTCAAGTGTGCTCCTTTTGCAGTGCGGCCGAGAAGCCTGAGAGAACGCAGCGGGATTCCCCCCCCCGGGTGTTGTCAGAATGGCATAGGCTTGTCCAGAGTGCCTCACAGAATCCAGTCGTTCTGAATGCGTTGGGCAGTCCGGCACAGTCGAGTCCCTTAACGTTGGCTGACCGCTTCCTCCTTGCTTTTCAAAGGGCGGCGCGTTGGAGACGCCTCTGCCATCAGCGCCCCTCTCTCCTTCCCTCTGACTCCGCACACCCCAAGGTAGGGTGGGCTGTGTAACTGTGGTAACTGCCAGGGCTATAAGAGGGGTGAGGATTGCTAGCCAGCTGCGTGTGCTAGACAGTGGATGGAAGTTTCAATTACGAGTACCCACCGTGCTCTGACTTGGCCAAAGGGGATGGGGGAGGCGGGCATGGAGAGGGGCAGGAGAATGCTGATCCCATGGAACGGGGATGTAATTACCCTCCCTGCGTCCAACTTGCCTATAATTATGGTTTCAGGGAGCCGTGTCGTCTTGGAAATCTGCTTCAGCAGCAGAGTTTATGCTTCAATGGACTATGACTTTCCATTCCTCGGGATGGGGTGGGGGTAAGGAAAGGGTGGAACTGCTTTGAAAAACCCCTATTGTTCGGCCGTTCTTGCTAATGTATGTGCTGGACTCAAGTTTGTTCCTAGCGCTGGGCGGGTGGGGGACTTTCATGATTAGCTCTGGGTTTTTGTGTGGCTGACTGTGTGCAAAGGCACAGAGAGGTGAGAACTGGCTGTTTCTGTGTTTAGCTTGTGGCTGCTTCGTTAGCCAGCATTGTGGCTCCTTCCCCCCCACCTCTCCCCCCCCCGATAATATGCCCAGCCTGGCTTCCCTGTGGACTTAATGTATTTGTTTCAATTTGGGATAAAATCCAAACTGTCCCGATTGCTTTTATGCTTAATGAGGACATTTGTCCACAGGGCATCCCTGGAGCACTGGCCCAACGTTAGCTGAGCCTCATGCTCGCTGTGGGAAACGGGGGTGTCTTGCTCTCCTCGTCCTAGTATATAAGGGGTGGAAGGCGGGGGGAGGGCTGGGACCGAGGCTCAGAGGGAAAGCCTCTTGCCCAAGGCCCCCTAGCAAGTCTGTAGGAGCCCGCACAGGAGCCGAGGGTTTGTCTGTGCTGCACCACAGATACTTCCTGCACTGGCGGAAAGAGATTTTCCATGGATGTGGCATGTTTTCAGTACACTTTGACCGGTCCTGCTTGTGGTCCCTTGCTGTTCTCCTGCCGGGCCAGTCTGGACTTGGCATGGACCTGCTTGGAAACCCCGCTCCAGCTTTCGGACTGGCTTCCAATGCTCCTGGGCTTGCCCTGTTCTCCTTACCTCCAATGAGACCAGCAGGAGCCAGAGTTACTCAGCGCTGCGCTTGGTGGGCTAGTTTTGGTCTGCCGTTTGTCTTCTGGTTCCGCCAATTGCTGCTCGACTTGCTCTGCGGTGCCCGGCGTTCTGGTACGTGCCTGTGACCTCCCGTAACCCCGTTAGCTGTGGGGCTAGCTCAGGTGGCAGGAGGCCGTGGGATGGCAAAGGTTGATGGCAGCAGGGTTTTACTACATGGCCTATTCCTGAACCTGCCTCCGTCTCAAGTGGCGCTTGAAGGTGTAATAGTTCGTTGCGGTGGGGGGGGGGGAAGGGGAGGGATCACCTGAATACTCGTGAGTTTAGATTCATCCCTGTTTGTTGGACCCTTTAGAAATGCAAGAATTGCCAGACTGGATGAGCCCCGGGGTCCATTTGGCCGGTATAGCATCTCTGACGGTGGCCAGTACCTGCTGCTTCGGAGGAAGACTTGAGAGACAGCTTTAGTGGACAGTCATGGAATAACCTGCCCAAAACGTCTTTCAGACCTCCATCCAACGAGGCGTGGGCTAGGCACAGTTTTGTACCAGCGTAACTGTGCTGGTTAGTGGTGTGCCTTCTTTGTTTTTAAAACAGATATAATTACACTAGTGCAAATCCTAGTATGAATACAGTTATATTGGTATAATGCTGCCTCGTACCGGCATCATTTATTCTCCTTCCCGCCTAGGAACAAGCTATGTTGGTAAAACCATCTTTATACCTATATACCAGCATTCACACCCAGACGGTTGTACTGCTTTTGCTATACTGATGTAGTTAAAGCCGTACAACGTTTTTTGTGTGTAGACAAGGCTGCAGTGGTTGGCTGATTCCCTGAAGCAGAAAAAGCTGATTTTGCTGTCTGAATACGTATCCCAGGGTGTGTCCGTTCTACTGCCTCTGCAGTGCTGCTGTACCGCCAGAGCATAGACGCTTCGTACGTTAATGGAGGGAGCTTTTCCATTAATGAAGGTAATCCACCTCTCCAAGAGGTGATAACTAGGTCGATGGAAGAATCCTTCCATTGACCTAGCAGCGTCTATCCCAGGGGTTAGGTCACCTTAAATACGGTGTTCAGGGCGTGAGCACTATAGCTAGGTTGATCTACATTTTAGGTGTAGGCTAGTCCTACTAGTGCCCGTTGAAATCACTGGAAAGGCTCCGATTGACTTTGGATCGGGTTCTGTGTGTTCCTTTTCCGCACACATTTGAACCTTCAAGCTTCCCTAGAATGGATGCTCTCAGAAGTTGAACTTTTAGCTCTGATTTTTGCTGAAACTGGATTTCGAACCTTATACTAGATTTATGAAAGTTTGCGGATTGCATTGTTAGTTGGTTGCATAAATTGTCCCGTTGGGCGATAAAAACAATACCACATGACTTGGGAAACGAATCAGCATTGTGGGGATTTTAAATACTCCCAACAAACCATTGGTAAATAACCTATATAGGCTTGGCAAGCCCGTCAGTTGACTGGTCGAATAACATCAGAGGACCAGTCAGTTGGCGCCTATTATTTGTCTATGGTCAAATATTCCAGCAAGAAGGCCTTGATGCAGGCGGCAGCCTACGGTTTTGATTGCCTCACGGTGCCATCTGTCAGCAAGCCTACTGAAATGTCTTGATCACCTTGCTTCCACCTGTTGAGGAAGAAGGTGAACTAGTTGAAAGATGAACCTCCCGAGTGGCTTGAATCTTCAAGAGCAAACATTATATGTGTAGATCTCTTTATTTGCATACCGGGCCATCAACCTCCATGGCGGTTTACAAAGCACATTAAACAAGTTAAGGACAAGAACCCTTTCCCCAAAGAGCTTACAGTCTAAACTGGGTAGACTAAAGGAAAGAGTTGGGAATGGGATCTCCTCCCTCAACACAAAGAAAAAAGGTGCACAGCCAATAAGCTGCTTATCAGTTTGGTCTGCTGCCTGCCTCACATAAGTGCATTTAAAAAGGACTCTGTTTTCATAGTTGCTCGGTGTTATTTTATTTCTGTTTCATTTCATTTTGCTTTTCTTTTGTAACTTTTCAGTCATGAGTAATGTTCGCCCTTACATGCTAACTGAACAGTGCTAAGAAGGGTAATAATAATAATGGTTCGTTCTTTTTTTAGAACGTCATTTAATAATTTTTCATTTCCTGAGTTAAAATAACTCATTTCAGTACCTTGGGTTTTGAAATACGGCGTAAGTAGCTATCAGAGGGTCAACCTGATGGAGACCGTAACATCTCACTTCTTTTTTTTTTTTAAACCTATTGTTACTGTTCTAATAGTGCTTTAAAATATTTGACCAGTTTGGATATTATTTGGCCTGTCGATTGACCAGTTATTTTTGGATAGATCAAATGCCCAACCTTTGACACTGGCAGTTTCAGAGCTGTTTTGGGAAGTAATTTACCAGTTTCAAATAACCAATAAACCAAAGAATTTTGCCACCTCTTGGATAGCCGAAAACGAAATGGATCAATTATTTGCCATGAATTATTTGCTTGCTTTTATTCTCAGTCCATGCACAGACAGTCTACAGAGTGGAACTGGGGGAAGAGGGCCCACCAGTGAAATGGTAAATTGGAACTTCAGTGTCGTAAAAGTCGGGAGGCCTTTGCTTAGATCTGGATCTGTGTTTCATTGGGTCTGTTAAATCCATATGCACAAACGCATCCTAGGAGTCTGAGTCTCTGGGATACTCAGGATACTGCAATGGCATGGGCCAATGAAAGAGCCTAGCTAGCTGGTTTATACATGTAATATTACATGGGTGGTTTTATAGAGCTTTGCACTCAGAGATCTCAGTGTGCTTTACAAAGGAAGGCAGTCTCGTTATCCCCACTTTACAGATGGGGAAACTGAGGTGCGGAGGTGAAGCGCTCTCCCAAGGCAACATGGTATAACTGGCAGACAATACGGTTGGCATTCTTTGTTCTGGAGGGGGCCAGGCCTGAAAGGGAGGTGAGGGGGGACACATGGCGAGCTGGTGAGGAGATGGAGGGAGGTGCACTGGCGGAGCTGGTATTGGGAGTAGGAGCTATTCCAGATGAATCGGAGGAAGGAGCTTTGGAAGTGACGCTTGCCTAAGGCTCTGTGCTGTGCCCGGCTCCACCTTTGTTCTGTCTTAAAATCAAATTTGGGTATTTAAATAGGCAGTGCAAACCACGTACATCTGTGCACCTTTATTCCACCTGGTGGGCCAGGAGCTGCTTACCACAGCTAACTCGTCTCGGAAAATACAAGTGTCCCTTCCTCTTTCTTTCCTTCTATCCTTTCCTTAGCTGAGCTTGTTCCCCACAGCGAGCAGTGGGGACAGCTAGGAAGCATGCGGGGATCCTTTGGGTTACGGCAGTCTCTGACACTTGGTGCTGAGAGAGGCTGTGTACGTCAATGACTGAGCTGCAACCTGGGAAGGAACTCCTAAAGGGACCGGAAGTCCCATGGCGGCTGGATGTTTCTGTTTGGCTTTCCTGGATTCCTGTTGCAGCTCCAGTCATTTAGCTTCATCCCTGTTTCGATTCACTCCCTTGTCTCAACCACATCCCCCGAGATTGCACGAGAGAGCGGTCTGGTGCTGTGTGCATAGAGGAGGGGGCTGTGGAGCCAGGGGGAAGCTGGCTCTCCAGAAGGCAGGTCTTACTCTTCTCAGATGCAAGTGACATCACTTTTGGCAAAGAGGCAGAGGCTTCTGGCACAGGTGTGGGTATCGCTGGGGTTGCCTTTGCTGCGCACGAAAGCCCCAAGTGGATTTTCAGGGTTAAGCTTGGACGGGGAGTTTCCCATCAGCCGAACAATTCATAACAAATGGGACTGTGAAAAGTCTTATCCAGAATTCTGACTAGCAGCTAGAGGAGGAGGCTGAGCTGGGACTCCTGGTTCTGTTTCCAACTTCGCTGCAGACCCTGTACATGACTGAGTGGTTTGTTCCCATTGAATTTCATCGGCCATCCTGTTGCCCATTTGCTCAGTTCGGTTCAATGCCTCTGAAATTCTTTGCAATCTTCTCCTCTGGTCTTGACTGACCTACATCATTTTGGGTCATCTGCATATTTTGCCACTACTTTTTTTGTTTCTAGTTCACTAGCACATTCAGTAAAATAACACCAGAGTTGGTTGATTTTACTTTGATTTAACTAACCAATTTTAATCATGATTTAAATCAGCAAGCAGGCAACCTTGATTTAAATAATTGATTTCCGTCATGTTTTATCTTTACTTATTTTCTTAAAGAAAATATGATTCTCTTTGGTTGGCAGCCATTAAAACATTGATTGGCAACTAATTACAGCTCTACACTGAACCCGGTGGTGCTTTTTGCTGACCAGGAATTTACACTCTCTCTAGACACACTTACTTTAGCAAGTACATAGCTTAACTTACATTGATTCCGATTCTTACATTTACATTTTTTTTACATGAGAAAATGAATGATGCATTTCTGATTTTACTAGATTAATTTTTTACTTATGATTTGTGTCAAGCTCTATTGGGGTGGAAATTCCATTAAAACGCACAAAAATAGTATTTTAAATTTTTTTGTATTAAATAAAACTACCTCAAATGTGCTGGATACATGAGAAATAAAAGATTTATCAAAGCAAGTTTTGCATTTAAAACGAATTGATGTATTAAGCTGTTTATCTGTGTATCTAAGCTCTCTGCAGTTAGTGAATTGAACTGATTGTTTCTGGTCACCATGTCCTTCAAGATTTTAGAGCTGGTAGATCTGATCCTCTCACACTCATAGATTGGAAGAGGAAAACAAGCTTGCCTGTCTTTTCAACTCCCAGTTGCTTTCTTAACTTTGAATGAACTAGTCATTTGATTGATTTACATCACCAAGTGGAAAGCTTCAATTTAAATAATCTATTCTAATCAACTTTTCCATTTTGTACTCCAGTTATTTTCTAAAGAAAGATGCATTCCAATTGGTTGATATAACCTTTAAAACATGTTGATTTACAACTAAATAGATTTACGAATAAACTAGATTTGGTACATCTTTTTGCTACCAAAGAGGGCACACTGTAACTATAACTACGCATTTATTTAAGCAATTATAGGGCTTATTAGTTTGTTTCTTATTAATTTAATTGTATGTTTTTCGTATCTTAGAAAATGGGGAATGATATATTGCTTATTTACTAGATGATTAACCTTTTGCTCATGGTTTGTGTCAAGCCTGCATTCGGATGGAACCCTGAATTTAATTAAACGCACAGAACAGCCTATGACATTTATTTTTGTTATACCAAACAAGCCCTTGATACAGCACTTGGTGCATTGTGCAGTAAAGTTTGACCTCCCAAGTTAGATGGTCCTAAAATAGAGCCTCGGGGCACCCCGCTGTTGTCCTTATGCCATAGTAGCTCCTAGGAGCCCTGGTTCTAGTCTGGTATCCTTTCTCCTGGACAGTCTCATCAGATGGTTGTTTGGGGCTTTCACTGGGTGAATCTCACTCCAGTGTCTGCATCACAGTTGGCAGCAACTGGGCTCCCTGGTTGTCAGGGAGATGTAACATGGAGTGGGCCGTGGAGGCCGGGCTGCCTTCCCCTGAGAAGGGCCATGTGCCTTTGTCTACACTAAATGAGTTGTGCTGGTTTAACGGATGCAAGCCGAACTGATTTTTTTTAAAGCCCGGGTTAAACTGATTCAAGTTCATCTACACCGGGGTTTGCACCGGTTAGCTAGATCAAACCACTTTATTACAGGAGAGCCTAGACTCTCCGCCTTTCCAGGCGACTGGGCCCCTTTCAGAAGTTTGATTTGTCTTGCCTGCCCCCATGTTTCACCTCCCTCGAGAAAGACTTGCTTACAAAATCAGACATACAAATACAAAGGAGTTACAGCAGACTATTACTGGGAAATGGCTGGCTTTCTCATTTTTACCAGTGAATTATAAAATAAATGGATTGGAATATAAATATTGTGCTTACATTCAGTGCATAGTATATAGAACAGTATAAACAAGTCATTGTCCGTATGAAATTTTAATTGATACTGATTTCACTAGTGCTTTTCATGTTGCCTGTTGTAAAACTAGGCAAATATCCAGATGAGTTGACGTAACCCCTGGAAGAACTCTGCGTACTCCCAGGGGGTACACGTACCCCTGGTCGAGAACCACTGGCCTAGAGAACCCAGCTGAGACTGGGTCCCCAGTGTGCATTGTATGTACATAGCCCCTGCACCAAAGGATTTACAATCTCAACAGATGAGACCGAGAGAGGGTGGGAGGGGAAACTGAGGCACAGAAAGGGGTAGTGACTTGCCCAAGGTCACACAGCAGGACAGTGGCAGAGCTAAGACGAGAACCCAGGTCTCCTAGGCTAGAGGCTGGGGCCTTTTGTTTAGTAGCTCCTCTAGTGTAGACCAGGCCTGTGTGTGAACTGCTGCTTGTGCTGTCTGTGTGTGATAGATCCCAGAAGACATTGCTTGAGCGCTGCCAGACGAGCGCCTCTGACCAGCCCAGATATCTCCCTTCAGTCTAAGCCCCCTTGTGTTTCTTTGTACTTGTGCTTTGATCAGCGGGCCCCTCACCTTGACGTTCCTGGGAGTGTGCCATCCACTCCTGGGCGGGAATGTCGCCGGGTGGCATTGCTTTCTTATCACCACCATGACCCTGACGCGATGCCAGGCGGAACTGGACGTTTGGGAGGTACAAACACATACAGTTTAGATTTACCCCAGCTCCCCCTGGGATGGGGACTCACGTTACACACTGTGGTGACAGGCACGGTGGAAATCTTGTAGATTGGTCGCGTCCCTGCATCTGTAAGCAGCGGACGCTTCTTCCCACCTACTCCACAGCAATCGGTCACGTTCCTCTCCTCTTCCCAGTGTGAACTCCCTGCAGTTCTCCTCCCTTTCTTTTCCCCCCCCCCAGCGGAACATTTTACTGCCCTACAACTGCTGCCGAAGCAGAAATAGTTTTTCCCCTACATACTTGGTGACTTCTGCATGCAGTTAGCGTGATCTGTGGACGACAGCCGGATTCCATCTGCTGCCGATCGTGAGCAAAAGTTTAAAGGTTGGGTCTTTGTGTTTTGTCTGGGCCAAAAAAAAAAAAACAAAAAAAGCCCATGCAAGACCTTGCCAAATTGGAAATGGAGTTTAACGGCTGTGTCGACTTGAGGTGCGGTGCGAGCAGGCTGCCGGGGGATTGATCCTGGGGATTTCTCCCCCCCGCCCCCCCGTCCGGCGCAGAACTTGGCAATAGCTTCTTGTGTTCACATGCGTGCGTGCACGCGTCCCAAACAGCTAATGCCGATCCGTGCTTTGGACTTGCAGAGTAAACAGCCAGGGGCCAATCCCTGTGTGTATGTATTAACGGACATCTGATGCGCCTGACTTTGTTACGCTATGGTCCCTTTAGGCTGCCCAAACAATGTGCAGGGGCCTTGAAGTGGGCCCAGCTGGCCCCCTGAGTATCCCCCACGTGCAGGGCCCCTGGCCAGCTAGTGTGGAGCGGGTGTAAGAGCTCTGCTCTGGACCTGTGCCCAGTCCCTGGCATGGGGGCAGATCGGGGACGTGGCCAGAGCGCGCCTACGCTACGGGTAAGCCTGAGCAGCCCTGAGGCTGCTTTTTATGGCACTAGCCAGGCCCTGCTCGGCTCCAGAATCCAGGGAGAACAAAGGTGGCTTAAAGGCATCTTCACACCCCACCCTGACCTCCCTGCCACTGCCCCAATCCAGGAATTGAGTGGCTGAGCATCAGGCCCTGTAGGGTTGAGCTAGGATGTGCTTTTCCTAGGGAGGAGCTGAGACCTCTGCTGCGTCCAGACCTACCAAGTTTTATTAGTTCTTCCCCATCCCTCTCCCCCTTTCTGGCTTTCGTTTTTAAGCGCTTCCTTTCCCAGGCAATGTAGCGATTTGCTGTCTGCCTCGGTGCGATGGTTGCCATCCGACTCGTGAGTGGTGGTGGTGGTGGTTTTTTTAAATGAAGGTAGGCATGCAGGAAAACAGGCACTGCAACCCTGAGTCTTGATCCTGGCGGGGGGGGGAGGGTGGACGCGAGTCGTGCAATGCACAATGTGTCGTGCAATGCACAAAGATGGTGTGGATTTCTAAAAGTGCCCCAAAGGATTTAGGAGCTTGAGGGAGAGTCTCAAAAGCATCTAAAATGGTTAGCAGGGTGCAGGGGAAACCCAGCGTCTGTTCTGAGGGGAGCGCTGTAGCCTTTCTGTCAGCCCTGCTGAGAGGCAGGCAGACAGCTGGATTGGCAGGGTTAGTTAGGCCCTTGCGTGTGCAGGATTTTAGGTTACATGTAAGCTCTTTGGGGCAGGAGCTGACGCTTGTTATGTCCGTACAGCGCCTAGCACCCTGCCACCCGCTGGCGCCCTTCAAGAGCTGACCCGATAGACACATCAGGCCTGTGTCTCTCCGACGCAGCTATCCCATCCCCTGCCTTTCTTGAATAAAGGCCTGGTCCAGAGCAGACTGAAGTTGGTAGAATCCCTTCCATGGGCTTTGGATCAGGCCCCAAAGGAGCAGACGCGCAGGTGGCCCGGCGTCCCTCGGCGAGGAGGGATCTGCTCAGTGCGGCAGCTTGCCTCTCCGCTCGTGCTTGTGCCGGGGGGCCAGTGCTGCTCGCTGCCAGAGGTGCAGGGGCCTAGCTGCAGGATGAAGGCCCACGGCTGTGTGGAGAAGCACTGGGGGAAACTGCCCAAGTTGAGACTGAACCTGTAGCTCGCCCCCTACCCGCACTGTGCTGGTGGGCATTGGTGGAACCTGTCACCTTCCCCTCCCCCCACGAGTGCGTGCATGCACAACCCATGGTGTCCTTTCCTGTACGCTCGTTGTGAGCTGCGTACTCACACCGCAGCATCCAGTGACCGGGTCACGCGCAGGTTTTCTCATAAAACCCAGTCACATTTCGTACCCAAAAGCGGAAGTATTTTGTCCCAGTGTGTACAGCTTGCATTTCCTCCTCCTCCTCCTCCTCCGTGCACCAAAGAGTTGAAGGATTTTAATCCAGACTTGCTGGTCATATTCACTCTGAGCCAGACCCCGAGGCTGGAAAACTCCAGCCCGAAAGGTGAAAGCTTCCTAGAAGCGCGGGTCGTAGTGGAGGCTGCTCACGACCTTTGCCTGTGTCCGCCATTGCAGTCTTGCTCCTTTATAAATTGTCCTGCCCTGGAGCAGAGTAGATGCCTTGAGCCAGGGGAGGGAGAAGGGAAGCGGTGTGGGAAGGAAGGATCAGCTGTGGGGACGGAGTCGGAGGGAATTTGGCTCTGATCCTGCAAAAACATAAGCACTTACTTCGCTTTATGCAAGTGACTCTAGTGCACAAAATTTAAGCGTGTGCATGAGTCTTTTCAGGATCGGGGCCTGTGCGGGGCTCCGCTGAAGGCCGTTGTTTTCATCTGGCTCATCCGTGTCCTGCGGGAAACGATTCTGGCGGGGCTTGGTCCCTAGCGGACGCCTGTTGGCGTCCCATTGCCACGGTCAGCCTGAATGCAGACCTCAAGAGCCGAAGGGTCTGCGGGTGGGAGAGGGGCTCCCCTTCCGCTCCTCAGAGGAGCCCTGCGGGGTCACTGAGGGTGTCTGCAGTGCCTCCTGGCCCGGTCGGCAGCTTGCCTCTCGCTGTCTCTCCTGCCCTCTTCTGAGCCTTGAGTGTGTTTACAGCTGTCTCGTCCGTTACACGTCTGTCTCTTTTATCTGTTTGTCTCCTCTTTTCCCCTGCCCGCCCCTGCACTCCCAATGCTGTGGTCTGGACCTTGCGCCGTCTTTACCACCGCCCTTGTCTTTGGTGTCAATTTCTGTCTTCCCTCATTGGCAGCAGACCAGCCAGTAGGAAGCACCCTCACCTGCCCAGGTAAGATGGCGCTGGGGGCGGGCTGACAGAATCGCATACGATGCACTCGCCTTGTCCAGGCCCCTGTGTTCAGAGCGAAGGTGGATTTTGTGTCAGTCATTTCTCATGTACATGCCTGCGTGGTCCTTTCTTCCACCATCGTATAGTGTCCTGTCCCGTCCTGTCTTCAGCCCCCCCAAAGCCAACAAACCACCAACTGGCCGCTCGTGGGGGGCAAGGAATGGAGAACAGAGTCTTTCACCTCTAGGGTCCTGGTTCCAGTATGGCCCCAGATGGGGGGGAACTGGCTGGCTTGGGAAGTGTGGGGTGGCAGGAATGGGCCATAGAGGCTCCAATCTGGCCTCGGGCTGGGAGCAGAAAGGACTAAGGCCCTGTCTTCGCTGCAGGTAATTGAAGTTCTGCCCTAAACGCGTATCCTGGCCCCACACACACACCCCGAACTCGAGTACAGCGGTGCTGTTAGCTCAGATTGGCCGGCCTGTTTGCGGGGCCGGGCTCCAGCTCGAGTTAGCGCCGCTCCCCGGCTGCAGACGCACGCGGGCTCTGCAGCGTGGGTGTTTCGCAGCGTGGCCGCTCTCCCTCAAGCCAGGGCGGCTAGAGCGGCGTCAGCAGCTCAAGTCAACTCTGCTGTGAAGACACATCCTCTGCCGTGAGGCCTGGTCGCCGCTCACCCCCTCCTCCCGTGCTGGCTGTTGGGTGGCTCGTATGAAGAGTTCGTTGGGACTCAGCCCAGTTCCTGCTGGATAGGGGTCCGCAGCCTGCAGAACCGCCCCAGCAACAGGCCTTTGGCGGAGAGCCGTCCAGGACTGAATGGTCCGTGGAGTTGGAGCGCCCTTCTCGCCCCAGAGGCGGCCGGTCCCTCCAGGGGAGGGGTGGGGGAGTTCGGGGACGCTTGCAAGGCCAGTGTCCTTGTTGTACCCCTTCCGTGCACAGCAGTCCAGCCCCCTCCTCCTTCACAGAACTGCCCCGAGTAGCAGGAGCCAAAACAAAAAGTAACGGTCCATTGTCTCTCTTGTTCATTCCTCGCTGCTCCGTGTTCTCTTCCATCAGCCCCATCGCAGCCTGGTAAGCTCCGGTGCTGACCTCCTGTGCGGTGCGTGTGCGGGTGTGTTTGCATGAGTGCATCTCCGTTGTTCCCCGTGTTCTGTGCAAACCAAACCGTCTCCTCCCCTGCCTGCCCCTCTTGGATGAATGGACACTCCTGAGACCTCGACGCTTGAGCGTGGGTTACACGGTCTAGTGCTTTCCCTGGAGGCCGCTTTTGGGAGAAGGGTTCTTCGGATCCAGTTCTGGCCCAGCCAACTGGGGGGAACCAACGACGACGGCTCCCCGTGATAGCTGGTCTGGCTACCGCCGGGGCGTGCTGCCAGTGGAAGGAGGAGTGTTGTCCCATGACTGTTTCCGTCTCATTCCCTTCAGGTTAAGCAGCCTGTCTTCGCTGGGTGATTCGGCTCCAGGACGCAGGTCTCCCGGCCACCACCGCCAGCTGTCGGACTGCACTGAAACAACAGGTAACCCTTTACCTCTCTCCTCCCCGCTCTGTGCTGCTGTGAGGGCAGGCTCAGGGCTGTGCTATCTGGCTGTCAGGGCGATGTCTCAGCACCTCCCAGTTGCGAAGGTATTGATTGCCCTGGATCAGTGGTGGGGCAGGGCTTTTCTTCCCGCCGGGCGGATGAGGAACTCTGAGGCCCAGAGAGGTGAAGTCACTTGCCCAAGATCACTGCGGCAGAGCAGGGAATTGAACCCGCGTCGCCAGCAAGCACCCACTCCACAGGCCCATCGGGCACACAGGTGAGGCTGGCCAGAAGGTCATGGTGCAAGTGATCTGAGGCACCTTTAAGATCATCCAGTTGGACCTCCTGCATCTTACAGGCCGGACAGTTTCTCCTGGTGATTCCTGTGCTGGCCCCATCACGTCGGATCGAGCCAGAGTGAGAAAGAGACATTCAGTCTTGAGTAAAGACTTCCGAAGAGCAGCTCTGGAGTTGAGAAAAGTCAGGGTGGGAATGACATGGCAGGGGAGGGGCGTCCTCATGAACCATCCGCTGCTCTAGTCTTTGTGGGTTTGAACTGCTCAGCTGCCCTTTACCATGATGGGGGAGAAATGGGGGATAAAATGATGTTTGCTGGGAAGAGTAATGAAAAGAGTAAAGAGTAAAGGTGCATTTGCCACTTGGAGACGGCAAGTGTAAGTTAGCTCGTTCTGCTGCCCAAAGAGCACTGTGCGTCCAGGTTCTAGGAGCTGATTTTATTTTTGCCCAATCACACACGCCCTTTACTTGGTGGCGTCTTTTGTCACTTGTGCAAAATTGGGTCCGGTTTCTTACCTCCTCACCCCACAACTTTGTGTCATTTGTGTACAATCGGGTCTGATTTTTCCCTGCCCCAACCTCATGTTGTCTCTTATCCCTGTGCAAAGTGAGTGTCTAACACGGACCCTGGTATGATGTGAGTGAAGAATCTGGACTCTTTTGTACCCCCGCTTTGCACAGGTGAAGATACAGTGGAGAGGAGAATTAGGCCCTGTTTGTTTTTCTAAACCAGACCTCCAGTGCTCAAGGATATGATGTCAGAATTAAATGCGCTGAGATGAACAACAGAAGCTGGGTCACTCTATGGTCACGGCCAATGTCTGCAGTTCTACCAGCAACAGGAGCGTAATTGCATCTCTGGCTTTCAGAGCGGTGGAAAGGAGCCACAGAAGCCAGAGATGGAAAAGATCCATTAGGTTCTGTCTAGTCTGTCTTATATAGCAGCAGCCAGCATGGTATCTAGAGGCTGAAAGACAGCTGGAATGGGAGCATGGGACTTTTAACAAACGTCTCCGGGGAAACTGCAACCTTGAAAGGGAATGGAGCCACTGAAATCTTGAACCCAGGAGTCCTGGGGCATAGAGCTTTGCGTTAGTGCCCGTCCTCCTTCCTTCTCCTGGGCTCTCTGCACGGCAAGAACGTCTCTGCTTTTGACCTCCAGCTTCGCTTTCAAAAATCATCTCTCGAGCCCCCCAAAATCATGAGCTTGATATAAAAAGTCATGGGATTCTGTTAACAAATGATTAATTTCAGGGGTGGGGTTTATTTTTTTGGTTTCCTTCTGTTTTCTGGGCCTTAGTTTTCCCCCGGTCTTGGGGAACGAAGCATAGCCATGGGCCACCGGGAAACTGGAGCCACAACTAGCGGAGCGCATGGATTTAAATGCCAGCCTCTCATGCTTTTTCTTTCCTGCCCCTCTAAGGTTTGGTCCAGCGCTGCGTCATCATCCAGAAGGATCAGCATGGCTTTGGCTTCACCGTGAGTGGGGATCGGATCGTCCTGGTGCAGTCTGTCCGGCCAGGTGAGCGGCTACCCTGGCCCTGCTTCTTGGGGGCCAGTGGATGTTCGTGTCTGAATGGGGCACCCTTAGTTGACTTGGCTCCAGGGATGGGTTGGGAGAAGGGAAAAGGGGGATCCTTCTTGGCAAAGCCTATTTGATCAAGAGAGTAGGGCAGTTCTGCAGTCTGAAGGGGAGCTAAGCTATGTGGGCGGGTGGTTGGGATGGTGGGAGGGGGATTTGAGGGGTGTATGTACCTGGATGGGAGTTTTTTGATTCTGATCAGCTTGCCCATCCTGAGGTTAACCCATAATCGGCTCCCAAGGGTACCTGCCACGTTCCCGTTTTGCACCATCTCTGCTTTCCAGGCAGTGACAGGTTAACCGAGGCGCTTTACCCGGTTGTTACATAATCGCAGCTGGTGGCTGACTATGGGTGGGGAATTCCTCTCGTCGCTCTCAGCCGACACAGATTCAGCAGCTTTCATTCTTGGCTCCGTGTTACGGAGGCGCTCAAGCTTTTTGCTGTCTAATGGCTTTGTGGAGAGGGAGGGCGTTGAGCAGCGATTTAAGCAGACAACAAGCTGCTCTTATTACAAAGTGACACCTTCCCCCTGCCACCCCAAAGAAGAAGAACGCTCAGGCCAGGAAACATTCAGATAGATAAGGGGGAAAACATCCGACAAATTTAAAAGGACACAGTCGGATAAAAATCAAATTCCTTATCCTGCAATGGGACCTGCATGGAGAGACCCCGGTATTGACCCCAGGGACTTCCACAGGACTTTGGGTGGGCACAGAGTCCATTTGCATGAATCCAACGGCACGATCCAGTCTGAAATATTTTAATAAAGAAAAACCAATGGGCCGGATTCTCGGCTGCCTCACTCCTTGTGCCGTCACTTCCCCTTGTGCAAAGTGAGCTGGATTTTCCAGCACCCTGCCCTGACACAGTCACGCCCACTTTGCACTGGGGGGAAAGACCACCCCGGGCACAGTGCCGCGGGGAGACATGCCCCTTCGTTCTGACTTGCTTTGCCTGTAATGAGAGAGCATTAAAGCTGACAGAATCTTTCATGTATTTTCCTTTGCCTTTTTTTTTCGCGTGTCTCTCGGTTTGGAATTGAACCTCACGGAAATGTTTCTTCTTCGGCTTGGCTTTAGCGAAAGAGAATTTTTCAGCGTATTTAAACTTTTAACAGTTGCGTTAAAGAAGGGATGTTGGCTGGGGAAGAGCATAAATAGTTATGCTACTTTTACCGATGCTTAGGCCCCACTCCTGCGATTGGATCCACACAGACAGAAGCCCTAAAGGAGAACAAATGCGTGGCAAATGGTAGTTATGTTGCTTAATGCGCCCTTGGAAGGCTCTCGGATATTAGTGATGGGGGCGATATAAGAACCTAAATGTGACAGAATGAAACAGAGCTCCGCGTAGGTCTGGTTGAGGGGGTTCTGATTGCAGGATCGGGACCGTAGCCCGTTATCAATACGAAGAAGCCGTTATAAAAATACTGCCAACATGGTGATGCTAGCGTGACTGTAGAGCTGATTGACACATTAAGAAATAAAGAATGAGATAATGGAAGGGCCTGCACCTCGTTGCTGAAAACTGCTCCACTGATCGCAAGGAACTGTGCAAGTGCCGGGGGCGGGCAGAATCCGCTGTCTTCGTGAATGAGAAATAGTTGATTATTTGCAGTCATTGTTTATACTGTAGCCATCTTTGGCGTGGAAAGCGTCAGCTGTTTAATAGCACCCAGCAACTCTAATCCATAGTTTGGAACTGGATTCTCTCTCTGTTGGAATTTCCTTTCACCCAGCGCTGTCTCTCTGCTCAAAGGCAGGGGACTGGTTTTCAGTGCAGTGGCTTCTTTTTATTGTAGACACGCCCGTTGGAAGCAGGGCCCCGTTACGCTAGACGCTGCACACACCAATCGAAAACCACATTTCCTGTCTCGGAGAGGGAGTGCGGGGGTGTGCGTGTGTCCTTCTCTGTCTAGCAATACAGATCATAGGTGTCGTATCGAGACAATGGCATCCGCCTTTTTTTTTTCCAACCACCCAGTAAAAAATAAGCTCTCTTTAGTTTTAGAAAACCTGGATTTTGGACCCTAATGTCTCCTTATGCTCCTCCAGTGAATGTATCGAGCCCCCGGGTGCCTTGCGGCACCAGCGGCTGTTTGAACTGGGGCTGCGCTGTTATTTACTGTAACTCCCTCCCTCTGCCTGTTGCATTGCAGGAGGAGCAGCCATGAAAGCCGGGGTGCAGGAGGGCGACCGGATCGTCAAGGTGAGCATCAAACCCCGACAGTGCAGCAAACCCAGAGCCGAGGCGTCCTCAGGGTGCTTCCTAGCCCTTTGCTCTCTGGGCCGGCGCCGGGGCTGCGGGTCTAAGACTGCGGGTCTCCTCTTGCAGGTGAACGGCACGATGGTGACAAACAGCTCCCATCTCGAAGTGGTGAAACTCATCAAATGTGAGTAGGCAGAAGGGAGGGGTAAATGGGGCCTTTCGCTCCTAGGTCGCTGGTTTGAGGCCAGCCACGGTCACTAGTGGCAGAGAGTTTTTAGGTGGCGTGTTGTGGAAAGAATTGGGGGACCTTGAGACTGAGAGCAGGGACCAAATTGAGCCAGGCACACTTAGCTCTCTTCTCCACCCAAGAGGCAGGGGCTCCTCCGGCTCAGGAGGGGGAACTTGCTCCATCACAGCTGTGCCTGCTCTGTGCATAAATGGAGGCTTCTGGTCTTCTGGGTGGAAAACGCCAAAGCTCCCATGTTTAAAAAATGCTTGATGTAAAACGCGCTGCTTGGCAAACGTTGGGAAGGGGGGTCATTTGCAAGCTGGAGCGGCAAATCCGTTGTTGGCCAGCCAGCGCCCTTCTGACAGACTCAGTCAGATCTCAGTGGCGTCCCGTTATGGTTGTTACAGGAGGAGCTGTTCTTGAGAACGTCTCTTTCCGCCCCTTTCATAAAGGGACTTCCAGGAACAGCGTAACCCTTCCCTCGCTGATTTGGTGTTAGCAGCTCATTCCACTTTCCACCCTGCATTACGACATGCTCTATTTCTCCATCTGTCTGTGTCAGGGTTATATGGTGCTGCCCATCACCGTAGTGTCTGGGCAAACAGCAATAGGGAAGTCTCCAGTGGGCTTCATGAGGTGTCTGGCTCTTCTCCTTTGGAGAGAGAGACACACTCTGCCTTGTGTGGGGTTTTGGTGTTGTGGGTTGGTTTGTTTCAGGTTTTTGGGTGTGGGGGTGTGCGTGGTGATTTCATCCTCACTATGGCAGACAGGCCTTTTGGAAGAGGAAGGTTTTTCAGCATCTCCTAAAGATGGATCAGACTCTGGATTGGCCCCATCTCTGCTGCATGTCCATTTCACGGCAAAATCTTCTCCACCGAGAATGCTTTGGCCCTAGTTCTCACGCGCGTCGTGATCTGCATTGTCCCAGACGAACGCCGCTCTCGCCATGGAGCAGAGATTGAATTTCAGGCTTCTAACATAGCTGGGGCTTGGCAATTAGGAGGGAGGCCTTGAACTGGCCTTGGGAGCAGATTGAGAGTCAGAGGAGGGATCGGGTTGTGGGCCTGATGTGTTCGCAGTGGCCTACACCCCGGAGAAGGCTGGCAAATGCCGGGGAGTGACAAATGCCTGGCAAAACCCGGGGAGTGACAAATGCCTGGGTCACTGGGGCCAGCTCCTTGTCTGGGAGGAGATTCCCGGCAAGCTGGAGGAGGTGGAAGAAGGTGTTTTAGACACTGGTACTCTCTGGACATCCAAGCTTGGTGAGGTCTCTGATCAGGACCCTGAATCTTCACACCACCGTGCCAGTGGGGTGGGGGGGGTACGCCTTCAGTGGGTTGTGGGGACACGCCTATAACATGCACTCTGACGTAGAGACCATCCTCTAGTTCCTGAATATCTCACGTGTGGCCTGGCGGACAGAGCACAGGACTGAGACTCAGGAGACCTGGGGTCTATTCACGGCTCTGCCGCTGGCCTGCTGGATGGCCTTGGGCAAGTCTCTTCCCCGCTCTGGGCCTCTGTTTCCCTATGTGTAAAATGGGGATAATGATACTGGCCTCCTTTTGTAAAGTGCTTTGCGGTGTGTGGATGAAAAGCGGGAGGTAAAAACTAGAGATTATTCTGTGCTGTGGCGTAGGCAGCCTCTCTTGGGGATGTTTTAAAGAGGCCTCCGCGGCTGGCCATGTACTGTGTCCCCGCTCTGTAGGTGGGGCAGTGGGCTGGTGTCTGAATTAAATGAAACCCTAAAGCTGAGGGTAGGAGGGAGAGTCATCCACCATTTTAATCTAAGGTCTATGCTGAAAATTTACATCGGCATATCTACATTTCAAGAGGTGTGTGAAAAACCCACGCCCCGGAGAGGCGTAGCTACGCCGACCTAACCCCATGTCCGTAGGCAGCGCGAGGGCAGTGGAAGAACTCTTCCGTCGACCTAGCTACCAGCTCTCGGAGAGGTGGATTAGCTACGCCGGCGGGAGAACCCCTCTCGTTGCTGTCCTGTCTACACTGACGAGCTGCAGCTGTGCAGCTGTACCGGTGTCAGTATAGACATACCCTTAGATCTGCTTCTCTTGTAGCTCCCCCCTGGTTCAGACTCCCGCGTTGCAGATTTGGGGTGGGGGGGGAGGTAGTGATTAGTTCTCTTCTAGGTGCAGTGACTCCCCATTTTAAATCCTCATCAGCCAGCTAGTTATACAGTGGTGTCTCTTTCCCCCCCCCCCTCCCCTGCCCCGGCTCTCCTTTTCTTCATCAGCCGGCGCCTATGTCGCGCTGACCCTCCTGGGCTCTCCTCCGCCCTCGGTGGTGCTCTCCAGTCCGCAGCAAGACATGAGCTTATCGGGGGCTCCCGGGGTTGCGCCCATGTGCCCCCCACCGCCTCCCCCCCCGCCGTTGCCTCCACCGCAGCGCATCACAGGACCCAAACCGTTGCAGGTAACTGGCTGGCGCGGCACTCCCATGGGTGGTTTGCCCTTGATCTGCTGGGGGGAGGGGGTGTGTGAAAGCAGGGGCTGTCCCGCTCTGCTGCGTCTCTCCAACGCTGCTCCTCTCGGGGGGGTGGGGGGGCGGGAGGAAAGATGGGGAGATGAAGGCAAAGCGCTGTCCATCGAGGCCTCACTCTGCCCACGTCTGTTCTAAATCGCAGGACCCAGAGGTTCAGAAGCACGCGACTCAGATTCTCCGCAATATGCTGAGACAGGAGGAGGCCGAATTACAGGTACGAGGGGGTAGGCGTGTCACCCGTCTCCTTCCTATGGTGAGCCGCACTGGAGCTGAGCTTTGCCCTGTGTACGCTGCTAGGCCTTTTTGCTTGTACTGGAGCGGACTATTGCTCCTTCTAGTCCAATCTTTCACCCCTGCACACTGGGTCAGACCAGTGGGCCATCTCCTCCGATACCTCGCCCCGAGCAGCGAGGACTGCTGTTCCACCTAATCGCATGGCCTCCTTCCCGCCTCGCTCAGTAGTGTGACTCGAGTTTCAGAGGACGATGAGCCCTCCCCACCCCATGTTAAAGCCCGTGGCCAGTTGTACCGTGTCTGGGGCAATGGAGGTGTATTTCCTTCCTCACCCCCAGGGCAATCAGCCGATGCCCTGCAGCAGGAGGCATGATCAGATTGAAGCTGCACCGAGCTATTGATCTGAACCATCCATCGCTCACCCTCTTCTTTTTTGTTTTTTTTTGGTAACCCCCCGGTCTCTACTCCGTGCTCTGCACCCTGTGCCTGTTCCCCTCCCTGCATGGCTGCTGCGATCTCATTGCTCTGCTCGTCTCCCCGCTCAGCGGTTCTGCGAGGTGTACAGCCGGAACCCCGCCACCACGCTAGAGGAACAGATTGAGGGGGCGCGCCGGAGGGTCAGCCAGCTGCAGCTCAAGATCCGACAGGAAACGGGCGGCTCAGTGGTACGCCGGAGGAGTCCCTACTTCCTGGTTTGAAATGTCATGTGACCCCTCCCTCTCCCACCCCCCAGAGGTTGGCGCCCGGGAAACCTGAACTGAGTTTAGCCCCATGGTGGAGATGAACACGCTGAGGGCACTGAGGCTGAAATTGGCTAGGTGAAGGCTAGTGTGGACGCAGAGGAGGACTGTGAAACCGGTTCAGCAGGGCTAGCGAGGGTGCGCCGCATTGTTTGGGCATGACCTGGTCGAACCCTGCAGAGTGACCTATTTCGGGGTTCCCTTCCCAGCTCTGCCGCTGACTCTGTGACAGCTGCATATCCCCAGAGGTGCTGAGAGCCCCTGTGAAGTCAAAGGGAGCTGGTCCTCCCCCTTTATATATCAGGCTTGTCCCTCCGCAACCTTTCTGTGCCTCAGTTTCCCCATCTGTAAAGCAGGGATAACTACAGTGTGTCCTTCAATTTCAGGATTTGGGGCGGCCGTGCTGCAACTCTGGCTCAGCCAGTCTCAGGGGGACGGAAGGTGAGTCATGCCGTCACTCCCACGCAGCTGTGCTTGCCCGTTACCGCCGGCCGTCTGTCGATCACCTCAGCATCTGAGGCCCTTGCAGCGGATGATTGGGCTGGGTGATTTCAGCTTGTGGCAGCTGTGCAGCTCCTCGTCCCCAGAGGCTGTGGCCATCCCCGGCATTGCACAAGTTTTGCTTGCACTGGTGTGAGGAGGGCTTTGGCTCGAGTCTGGGTCGGTCCTCATCAGCTGGGATAGCTTCTCTCCCGTGCAGACGGGAAGCTACAAACGTTGCAGCGGTCCCCGTTCAGGAGTTTCTTGCATTGGGAAATTGCCCAGAAATCTTTGTTCCCAGCGGTCGCTCTGCGTACTGTAGGATAGGGACTCCCAAGACTCCCAGAATGCTGCGGTGCAGCGCCACTTGAGTTGTGCCCAACAGCATTCCTGCATGGGATACGTCGTAAAGAGACAGGAATGTTTGCAACCAGCATCCCTGTGAGAGCCACCTGGCTGGGTGTGGATAAACGCTGCACGTCCTGTATCTCTGGTCTCCAGCACCCACCCCCCGGGTTACCCTGACGCTCGTGTCCATTGGAGAGCTGAGTGGGAATTTTTTGCCAAAACGTATTTTCATCGGAAAACGTTGATTTGTTGAAGCCATAACAGTTTGCGGGAAAGGGTCCGTTCCAACCAATTTCCCGTTTTGAGGGGAAAAATTCAAAAGCAAGGCTCCATTTTTCACTTCAAAATGACGTTTTGTTTGAAATTTAAGTTCGTTTGTCGTAAAAGAATTTTTTTTAAAGGTTGAAAGTGAAATGAGATGTCTGAGAATTATTTAAACAAAATGTATCGATTGACCTGATCTGAAATCAACGTTTTGGCCTGATTTGGAATGGGAATTTATTTTTTTAAATTGCAAATTGTTGTGGGATGGGACAGCCATTTCTTGCCTCCCTCTAGTCTGCTGCTCTCTGCTTTTCCATGCTCTGTATGTCCATTGAAGCCCCCCTTTTTCTCCTCCTTTGCTGCCCTGGGTTGCTTTCCCACCTTGTGCCCAGTAGGCCTTCTGTCTCGAAGTCTGTAGGACTACCCGCACCTGTGTGTGGCTTTCTGGTTTCCTTTGCCGCTGCCCCTCGCTGGGGATTCTAATGAGCCGTAGCCCCTGGTAAAATCCGGAGCTCCCCTTCCCTCGTCAGAGGCCAGAGTTGGAATCCAGCTGGGGTTGCACAAACCCGCTTTAAACATTCTCAGTTTGATTCTCCTGTGGGGAGTCTCAGCCAGCCCACAGATCCACCACTCCTGTCATCAAAGGAGAGGAGACAGCAAAGGGAACGTGGGGAGGTAGATGCCCAGGTCTAGAGCTCTGGTGCCCTGCTCTGCCCCGTACCATCACTCGGTGTCTCCTTGCCACTGATCCTCGCACGGGGTTTAATCTGGCCTCCATCCGTGTGTCTCCTCCATTCCCAGGCCGCCTCTCTCTGGACTCTCAGGACGGCGACAGCGGCTTGGATTCGGGCACTGAGCGGTTCCCTTCGGTGAGCGAGGTGAGGCCTGCGCGGAAGAGCGTCATGGAGGTGCTGGTCACAGCTCCATGGCGGGACGTAGAGTAGAGAGTCAACCTCTGCGCTTTGTATGAAAAGGAGTTTCTGCTCCCCAGACTTCCCTGGCCCCAGGAGTTTGCAGTGTAAATGAGACCTGCCAGACGCAGGAGAGGGAGGTGGGAGAATCCCAGTGGAAGGGGTAGTGTGGGGGAAGGTAGGAAGTGGAGTCTGGGAGCGGGAATCCGGTGTGTGCGCCGATCTAATTAAACCGGTTTGGAAATTGATATGTTAAATTGGTGCCGCCTTCCCTCGCATTTGGGCACCCTGTTGAATCGGTTTAAATGTTGGCCGTCGTCTTTGATGTGGCCATTGGTCCCTTGGACCCGGAAAGCATGGGAGTCCAAACAGGTCCTGGTGTCCCAGCTGGCCTGATGCTGCCGTTGTCCCTGGGAGTTTCCCTGGCTGCCCCCTTTTCTGTTGCTGATGTCATGTCATCGTCGTCGTCCTGCGCAGATCTCTCTGAACCGGAACTCCGTTCTCTCTGACCCCGGCCTCGACAGCCCGCGCACCTCGCCTGTCATCACGTCCAAGATGTTCCAGCACCATCGCCGCCAGTGCTCGGATACGGCCTTCATGCCCATCGTGGAGCAGGTGAGGGGAGCTGCTGCAGGCGGGCAGAGCGGCTGGGCCTGGGGCGTGCTCCCTTCTCCTGCTCTGCAGAGTTGGGTCCGAGTGACAGCGACAGGCTGGTTCTGCCTCGGGCTGTGATCTCCTCAGGGCTGGGTCCGATCAGCACCCAGATTGCTGCCAGCAGTGGGGTCTGGGATTCAGTGGGGGGCCTTCTCTCCTCGGGGTCATTGCTCACCCCACTGCCCCAGGTGCTGCTGCTAGACAGGTCTGGGGGATGAGACCGTAAACCGAGGTCCAAACCATCGTGGCCTGGTCCTGTCTCCTCAGGGGTTGGACCGGACGTCGCGGCCGCTCATCATCGGGCCAGAGGAGGATTATGAACCGGGGTATTGCAGCAATGAGGTAACAGCTCCCAAGACCTCCCTCTGTCTTTGTATTTACCCTGTTGGCGTCACTGGTAACCGTGGCAGCTGTTCCGGGGGCCAGGGGTGGGGACGCCTGGGTTTGTCCCCTGCTGTAGGAGGGGAGTGGGGTGTAGTGCTCAGAGCAGGGGCGCTGGGAGTGGGAGCTCTCAGTGGGAGTGCAGTGAAGTGTGTCCCCAATTCTTACCTCCTGGGTTTACCAGACGAGCGCGCTCCAGCTGCCGGGCGCCCCGTGTAGGGCAGCAGCGATGCAGGCGCCAGTTCCTGAGCTGGGATGGTGCAAAGACTGTGTCGGCGCATGCTCACTTCTCCCCACTCCGTGCTGGTTGGATTGGCTTTGCGCACGTCCGTCTCCTGGAGCTGATGGCAAGGGCTGGTGGTGAGGAGGCAGTGTGAGGGGAACCCTGCTTCTGCTGGCCCAGTCTGGCTGTCTTAGGCCTTGCCTGGCCATGAGGGTTTGCCCCAGTGCCAGCTGACAGGGTTGCTGCTGTGGTGGAGTCTAACTCCAGGGCAGGGTTGGCGGCGCTGGCCGGTAGCCGTTTCCTGGTCTGCCCTGGGCTTTGTCTGGTGCAGTGACCCCAGGGGCTGGAATGAGGGTAAATGCCAGTTTAACCAAGGCCTTAGCAGGAGGGGAGCCTGTTCCCTGGGCATAGCCCGCCCTTGGCATTTCCCAGCTTGGATGTCTTGTTTCCCCGCTCCTCCCCCCAGTGCGACACCTTCTTCCAGGACTTGGGGAAGCTGAAATCCCGACCGGCTCACCTGGGCGTCTTCCTGCGCTACATCTTCTCCCAGGCAGACCCGAGCCCCCTGGTAAGAGCGATACACGCCCACGTCAGCTATTGCCACTGCCTCTCGGTGGGAAGAGGGGGAGGGGGAGCTGAGACCAGGGCTTCCCCAGAAGCATCGTGCAGCACTCGGGGTGGCTCCTGCCTTGATCTCGGGAGAACTGATGTAGTGGAGCGAGGGGGGAGAATCTAGGGAACGTCCCACCCTCTATCTAACCCTCGTCCAAAGCCCCTGAAGTCACGCACTTACGGCAACCGGCTGGGATCAGGTCCTAACCTCTCCCTCTTCCCTGGATCCAGGAGGGCTGCCTTGCCGTGCAGAGCAGTGCATTTCTTACCCCAGCCTCGCCTTTTCCTGTGCTCGGTGTTGTTTGCTGACTTGTGTCCATGAAGTGCAAGTTACTTCCTCTTGTAGCTACTTGCACTCAGGCCGGCCCAGGAGCACAGACTGCTCCGCGCACGCGTAGACTGGGGCGCTAAGACAGTGCCGGGCCAGACCCTGCTGTTTTGCTGGCGTGCGCTGTGGAAGACAGCGGGCTTACGCAGGTGTGAGAGGTGGAAATGGCGTCCGAAGGCTCAGATTCCTCCCCCAGCACACGGGACCACCACGAGGGCACAAGCTCCCTCTGCAGAGGTCTCCTGCGTTCTTTCCTGGTTCCTGTGGCGATCGCTGCTGTTTTATTAAGTGTTTCTCCTTCCTTTCTTCTTAAACTCTGTCTCTCTCCTCCCTCCTTCCAGCTCTTCTATTTGTGTGCAGACGTTTGCCAGCAGATGAGCTCCAAGGATTCCCGGGCGTTGGGGAAGGAGATCTGGAACATCTTCTTGGAGAAGAATGCGGTGAGAGCGGTTGCTTGGCTTTACGACCTGGGTGCGTGGGGCTTTCCTCCTGCAGGAGGAAGCAGGCACAGCCTGCTTTAATTGGGATGGGCGGGTTTAGCCTTTGCCTAGCCATAGTCTTTATAAGGTACCTGTTGCCTTGGGATTTTTCCAAGAAAAGTGGTAGGGTTTTTTTCCTTCTTGCTTAATAGGCACATTGGTGGCAAACACCCTGCTTAATAGGGACTCGTTAGCTGAGTGCCAACTGCTTAAGCGGTGATTTAATCGGGTGTTTCAATAGGTGTGAAATTCTGAGCTCTGGTCTTTTAAATAAAGACGCTGCTGAGTAAAGAGCACAGGCTTTATTAGAACTCGGGCGGTGTTTATCCTCTGGACTGCTACGCCTAGAATCATAATTAATGGGCTTTTAATTGCACTTTTTTCCCTCCCAGCCTCTGAGAATAAAAGTGTCTGACCAGTTACTAGCTGAAATAGGTAAGTGCGTGTGTGTAAATTCTTAGGCCATGCCTGTGCCCTAGGGGTAGTAGCTGGCTCAATACAATGTCTGCAGCAGCACTAGGTCTCGGACCACCACTAGTCCACTAGTGTCTTTGCTTTAAATCCAAGATTCCCTTTTACTAGGGTGCAAAGCTCTTTACGCCCTCCGAACGTCACTGGGGAAGGACAGTCTGCACAGGAGAGACCCTTTCTCCCCCCGCCTTCATATTGCCCTGCGTTAGGGAGAAAACGCAGCCTTGTAGTCGGAGTCAGGACTCCTGGGTTCTTTTCCGGGCTCACTTGGGGACGTCGCTTCCCTTATATGGTGCCCCAGTTTGAGCATCCAGAAAACAGGGCTGATGACGTCACTGTTAATTCGACGTACGGTGTGCCTGAGGGGATCCCACTGTGCGAGACCAGAGTGAGAGACAGTCCCTGCCCCGAAGAGCTTAACATTGAACTAGACAGAGGGCGGGAGGGGACACTGAGGCACGGAGTGAGGCAGGGACTTGCCCACGGGGACCCTGCAGGCCAGTGGCAGAGCTGGCAAGAGAACGCAGGGCTCCCAGGTCACTTCCCACCAGACGGTGCTGCCTGCCTGTCTTACGGTACCTGTCTTGCAGGCTGGGTTGTGCGGCTTAGGCCTGGGCTAAGCACCCAGTGTAGCAATGCAAACAGGCTGAGTTGCGTTTTGCATCAGGTTGGCTTTCTCCTGGGGTGTGCACCCGGAAAAGCAGCTGCCTGGTTGGCATTCGCATGCAGGATCCCCGGCTGGAATGTGCTGTATCAGCGCCTGGCGCGGCTGGTGCCCCAAGCAGTCTGTGTGCCCCGTCCCACCAGCCATGCGCAGCTGGTAACGAGCGCCCCTTCCTCTTCTCTCCCGCCCCTGGCTCCAGAGTCTCGCCTGCGGAACGGGGAGGACGTCCGAAACGCCTTCTCCGAGGCTCAGGACGCGGTGATGCCCGAGATCCAGGAGCAGATCCAGGATTACAGGTACCGCCCGCACCCTGCCTCTGCCTCCCGGCCTCTGCTCTACGTCCAGCCCCACGCGTCTCAGCTCTCCCCCTCTCATGCCGCTTTTCAACGGGGTGATTGCCTGGGCCACAGAGACTCGTGGTGCTGACCTGTGTCCATGTGTCCGTCTGTCTGCCTGCCTCCAGGACAAAGCGCACCATGGGGCTGGGAAGCCTGTATGGAGAAAACGACCTGCTGGATCTGGATGGGGACCCCCAGAAGGAGCGCCAGGTGGCTGAGAAGCAGATCGCTCAGCTGGGCGACATACTGTGAGTCCCAGGCTGCGGGGCGGGTCCCCGACCAGCATGAGATCCAGACTGAACCTGGGTCTTGGCCCGCTGACGCCAACGGAAATCGGGAGCGACGCCGTTGAAGTCAGCGGGGTGCAACTGGCGGGAGGGAGATCAGCACCCGGGGCTGATCCTGCAAGCTTCCCGGCACCATGGATTTACCATTGAAGTCCAGTGGGGTGTGGTTGGTGGGCAGTAGAAGGGTGTGTGTGCAGAGGGTATTGACCCCTTTCTTCTTCCTCACTGTAGGTCGAAATACGAAGAGGACAGGAGGTGAGTGTCTGCCTGGCACCCAGCAGTCATGTGTATCCAGCTGTGACGGTGCAATCCAGATGTGACGGTGTGGGTGGGGTTCTGGAGAGCTTGGGGAGAAGGGAGATTGTTTGGGGAGGTGGCCTCTCATTGCTAGGTCACTGTTTCCCCTCCCAGCGCCAGGGCAGTAGTGGCAGAAACTTGTCATCTGCGGGATGAGTGGCCCTTGTGGGAGCAGCTGGGTGGCGTCTGTCTGGGTCCCAGTGCCCCACTGGATGATCCCTGCTGTCGCAGAAGGCCTGGATGGGCCCCGACTGTTGCAGCAGAGAGAAGAAACTTGTCCCTAGAACTGGTTCTCTACCCCAAAATCCACCCTGAGACCTCCTATGCATCGCCCTGCCACCCTCCCCGTTCTGTGGATAAAACAGACCTTCAGCCCCCAGGGAACTCTGCAGAGTGAGGGAGACGTGGCTGATGTCACACCTCGGAGGGTGTCGTGCTCGCCGTCCTTTGTGCCCCATGGCTGAGTTGGCCTCGGAGTTGGGCGGGCAGCTGCTCTCTCTGTAATACAGACATTCAGCAGCGCAGTATTCCAGGAGAAAAGGTCCCCAGAGCCTACGGTGAGGGACACATGGCGGCTCCTGGGGTGCTCTACAAACGTTAATGGGACCCTTCTGGGCAGGGGCAGGAGGAAGGTAGGTCAGTGCTGCTATCCCCATTGTGTAGATGGGGAAACTGAGGCACAGGGAAGGACTTGCTCAAGGCCACGCAGCACGTCCCTGGAAGAGCCAGGAATAGAACTCGGGGGCCGGTGCTTTAGCGGCAAGCCTGTCTGCCTGCCTGCCTGTCTGTCTGTCCCGCGAGCTGCGGTGACCAGGAGGTGGGGGAGGGCTCCTTCACTCGCTGCCGGAGCCGTTGGCTGGTAACAGAATCTCTCACCCAGAGCTACAGTCGGAGAAGCTGGGGCGTGGCACCCGGCTGCAGCTCCAGCTGCCTGTCTGAAGGGACCTTTGGTGCCGAGAGAGCCTTCTGTGGTCCTGCTGTCCCGCGCGTGCCTGTCTTGCTGCAAAGAGCATTTCTCCTGTGTTGGGAAGCTGTCACCTGACTTGCCCCTTTCCCCCGTCTAAGGAGACTCAGGGGCTGACCTGCAAGATGCCGAGTGTCTTGTGAGGCCACCGTGCACCCTTTGGGGTGTCTGTCTCCTTTGTGCCTGGACAGACAGTTCCCTTTGTCTGCCGCTGGTGCAGAGCGTGACCGTGGGCAAGTCATTGCGCCTACCCGTGCCTCAGTTTCCCCTATGGTAAAATGGGACGGTGCAGACGGGGTGTTGTGAGGATTAGTCGCTGTAAAGCACGTGAAACCACTCAGGGCCTGATCCTGCATCCTCGACTGCCCCTGGGTTGTCCTGTCGACTGCAGCTGCTCATCTGAATCAGGATGGCCCCGGGGAGCCAGGATTGCTGGGCTAGGGCCTGTGCGCTATAAGATTGGTCTGCAGAGCACGGGGCGCCCTTGGGTGCTGTGCGCAGCCTCCCTGGAAAGGCACCAATGCTCTGCTAGTGTTTGGACCATGGGAGTTGCAGGAGTTCCCGTAGCTCTCTGAACCACTGCGGGCGGATGCTCCCGGCTATGCCCTGCAGAGGCTTTGGGCTTCTCACCGGCTCTTTTCCGACCCGTTATCCCTGCGGTGGCTGAACGCGGTTAGTCTCCTGCTGCGCCGGTGCTGGCGTTGTGTCCTGGAGGGATGCCCCCGGGATGATCCGCAGCGTGTCTGTTTTTTTCCTTCTCTTCCAGCTCCCCCATGGCCTTTGCCCTGAGCACGTACATGAGCCACACGGGAATCCGGATGCGGGAGGCCCGGCCAGCCAGCACCAGCGAGAAGTCCCAAGCCTTCCCGGACAAGGACAAGTGGCTTCCCTTTTTCCCCAAGACCAAGAAGGTGGGTGGAGCGTTGGCCGCGTTCCCTTCTCTGACGGGATTCTCGCCGGTGCTGTCAGTTTCTCAGGCCTGGACTGATGCAGTTCTCTTCTCCACGGACTCCCAGAGCCCAGCTCCCCTGGCAGAAATGGGCGTGAACAGGGGCGGTGAGCTCCTTCCCCGTTCATTTAGGAGCCAGCTCAGAATCACCCTTCCGCCACAGCCCCTGGCCGGATGCTTCGCCGCTCACTCCCGGGCCAGGGCGCAAAACAGGGCCTCTTCTGACCTGGCTGCAATTTACGTACACGACTGCGCAGAGCCGCAGGGCGGGGGAGAATCAGGCCTCTTGTGTCTCCTGGCCTCTTCTCGCCCTGCCTTCCTCTCTGTCCCTTTGCACTGTCTGCACTGGTGCAAGAGCCAACTCCTCTGCTGCCCGGATCAGCCTCCCAGCGTCTCTCCACCTCCGTCGACTCCATTGCCTTTCACCCCTCGTTTTCCCTGTCTCTCTCCCTCCTGCTGTTTGATCCTGGTCCTGGTCTTGGGGTGGAGGTGGGGGTGTTTAGTGTGGCAGACCCTGTGCGAAGTCCAGCTGTGTTACGTTGGAGCCAGACCCCTGCCTCGCCTCGTGTCGGAGCTAACTAAAGCACAGACTTTAAAGCAAAGACTTTTTCTCCCCCCCCAACTCTCGTCTCGTGTGTCTCAGCAGAGCAGCGGCACGAAGAAGGACAAAGATGCGATGGAGGATAAGAAACGCAATCCCATCCTGAAATACATCGGGAAGCCCAAAAGCTCCTCCCAGAGCAGTGAGTAGCGGCTCGTGCTGCGGGCGCCGTGGGTCACGCGTGCTGCAGGGGGTGCCCGATGGGGCGCTGTGCTCTTGGGTGAAGTGGCATAGCCAGCAGCTCTCCAGTGGGGGGCGCCAGCCCTGCATACGATGGAGTAGCCAGTTCCCAGCCCCGGAGTCATTCATCTCCTCTGGCTGGCTGCATGAGATCAACACTTTGGGACGTCCGAGGCGTTGTCCAGGCCGGGACTTGAGCCAGGCTGCAGCTGCACGAGTGATCTCTCTCTCGCTTCCTCCTTTTCACTCTGATCTCCGCCGAACAGATTGCCAGGGTAGCCACGCTGCAGCTGTGGTTATACTAGCATAAAAGCGCTTTTGCCGGTATAGCTTAATGTGCTTGGAGAACCAGTGTCAGCTGTTCCAGCGCAAGCCCCGCTCCTGCTGGTATAAGCTGCGTCTGCACTGGGAGAGTTTATCTGTATTAGCTGTAACGGCAAAGCTTTTGAAGCGTGGATGAGGCCTACGGGCTTATTTACCCCTGGAGCTAATTAGTAACAGCTATTCCGGAATACCAGTGCCTGCACGTGGTGGAGTTTCCAGGAATAGCTATTGCTGAGTTCACCTTGACTAAATAGGTCCTGGTGTAGACAACCCACAGTTCTCTCTCAATTAAATCACGCACGCCCTTGCTTGAGGGCGCAGTTTCCACTCATCAAAGCAGCCCCTAGAAAAACGGCACGCTCGTCCGCGTGTGTCTGCAGCTGAAATCGGTGCCTTCGAACCGCTGAGCGTCCACAGGTGGGGTTTGTCAAAAGGCAGCGACTCCTGGTGGAGTCACTGGAGACTTCCAAGGGGAGAAAAACTAGCCTGGTGCTGAGTGTGTTTGAAAATCCCACCTTACATGGTTCAATTTTGGCCCGTAGTGAAATCACAGGGAGAGATAGGGCCAGAAGGTGGCAATGAGGGTGAGTTGCCACAAAAAGCTGGTGTGGTTTGTGGAGGGTGCAAAATTGCTCCTGCAAAAAAGGAGGCTGGGCTGAGACCATCCTAAAAACTTCGTCCAAATGCTGCATGTGCAATTGGGAGCATATGGGATGGGGGGGTGTTTTTTCAAGCACTGTGCATAGCTATGGCGCTGTCCATACAATCAGAGCCTCCTGGGGTGTGTGTGTGTTTTTCAAACACTGTGCACAGCTCTGGCACTGTCCAAACGAGACGTTCCCCTCGGGGAGTGTGGGGGAAGTGTGTGTGTGTGTCTCTTCACTGCCTTCACGTTCCATTTCCTCCTTTGAGTTCTCATTGTGTAGCTCACGCACTCTTCCGACCGCCTTTGCTGTTGAAATGCAGGATTAATTTGACATCTCATTGTTTTTTCCTTTCAGCATTTCATGTCCCTTTGTCCCCTGTGGAAGGTAAAAGGCCTTTTCTTTTTCGTTTCGTTTCGTTTGCGTTCAACTTTATTTATTTATTTTTAAAGTGGGGCCGTTCCCCAAAGGTACCCGCCTCATTGCACTGTGGCTTCGGGGCGGGCGGCCTTGCCTGGCGCTTGGGCAGGGCTGTGGAGGGGAGGCAGTGTTGTCAACCGCTCTGGCTGGGACTCAGGAGACCTGGGTTCTATTCCCAGCGTGGCCACTGGCATGCTGGGTGAGCGGGGGGGCAAGTCACTGCCCCGCTTTGTGCCTCAGTTTCCCCATCAGTTAAATGGGGTGTAAATGTACTGACCTGTTTTCTAAAGTTCCTGGAGATGGACTGATGCAAAGGGTCAGGTGGTGGGGGTGTTGTTCAGCTGATCTGTGCAGTGGCTGCATCTCCACAACACTGTGCCCACCAAGATTCACCTCCCGTTGGAGTTGGTGTGAATCTTCCCCTCGACTTCCCTGGGAGTGAGGTCGTTCACATGTCAAAGGCCCAAGACCTTTGCTCCTGGGTGATTCTTTCTCCCTGTGTCTGGGAAGCTGTTGGGCTTTTCTGCCCGCTTCCCCTTTTGTCCGTTCAGGAGTTGAGCGGACAGCCGAACCGCTTTAATAACACGATGGGCATGACTCCGGAGTCCGCACTCTCCCTCCAAGTGCCCCAGGCTCCTGCTGGGAGGCGCTGCGCTGCAGGGGGTGGGGTGGCTGAGCTGGCAGGGGGCACACTTCCCGAGTGAGCACCGATCTCAAGGCCCTGGGCTGACACTCGGGGCGCCGTTGGAGGGAGATTTTTTCACACTGTGCCGCGGCCGAATTCCAGTTTGGCTGGTTAGATCTGAAAAATCTCCCGGCCGTTTTCCAGTAGATACGTCGGTCTCCTTTGCTTCCTGCCCAGCGCCACTGAGCAGTGTGACTCCACGGCGGTTAAAAACTGCCAGAGAAACGTAGGCTCAAACGCTCCCTGGGCAGAGGAGTCAGCAGAAGACCTAGGTCCCACTCGAAGCGGGCCATTCTGCCGGGGCCGGTTTGACCGTAGGGCCTGAAATCTCAGTGCCCCGCGGCCCATTTAAGCGGTTTTTCTGCTGCCCGAGCAGTGGGTGTCGCTGTCACTGATCTCTACTTCAAGGCCCCTTCGCGCTGCCACCGCCATGCCGGGTGGGCCTTGGAGCACGTGAAGATTCAGGCTGATGCTCGTCTGGCAGGATGAGATCTTTTGGGCGGACAGCCCCTGTCTCGTGAAGTGCCCAGAGGCCCTAGGACAGCGGGTTTCAACACCCTTTGGGGAGAGCAGGCTACGGCTCAGATTTCCAACGGGCTCCGCGCCTCCATTTGAAATGTTTTTGGGGTCCCCGAATGCTGCCTGAGGCCATGAGCGCCATAGACATGTCACCTGCATTCCCAGAGGGGGGCAGCAGATTGCCTCCGGGGAAGAGCCCCTCTCTCTGTTGGATAACGAGGCCGATGGTGTTGGCACGTTGTAGTGATTGGACTCTGGAAAATCTTTTGGGAGAGGGAGAAGCAGGGTCTGTAATAGACAAAAGCGGGAGCGATAGGGAGAGAGTGTGAGCTCGTGGCACCCGCAGGCGTCAGAGGGAGCGGATTCCTGTAGGCCGGCTGCACGGAGGTATGGGGTGGTGGCTGGGGGCAGGCGGCAGCGGGGAGGGGGGAAAGCTAGGGTGAAGGGGCTCACAGTAGAGACGGGGGAGCCGCCCTGCCTCCCAGAATCCAAAGAGCGCGCCCCACGGGTCCCATCCCACTCCAGCCATCTCCAGACCATGGGAGACTAGCCAGCGCCGAGAGGGTCCAGCTGCTGGGGCCGTGCTCACTGCTGCTGAGATGTATTTAGCCCCTGGAGGGGAAGGGGGGGGGCTACGGGTTACTGATTGAGCCATCGGCTCTCAGTACCTGTCTCTCATGTCTGTCTGTCTGTCCTGCTCCCGTCCCACCAGTCAAACCCGGCAACGTGAGGAACATCATCCAGCACTTTGAAAACAACCAGCACGGCGAGGCCCAGGAGCCAGGCACGCAGCGGCTCTCCACCGGCAGCTTCCCTGAAGACCTGCTGGACTCAGACAGGTAGGGCTGCGGGGGGGCGGGTTCTCGCTCCCTTCTGGGGCTCTCCGTGAACGCGACGGGTTCTCGCTCGCTTCCCCGCGCGCACGTACGTTCTCCGCTCTTCCGGCCTGGAGGAAATCCAGCTGTTGCTTGCGTCTTAGTTCCAGGTCAGAGATCAAGCTGGGCCGGTCGGAGAGCCTGAAAGGGCGGGAAGAAATGAAGAAATCGCGGAAGGCGGAGAACGTGCCCCGGTCCCGGAGCGATGTGGACATGGATGCCGCGGCAGAGGCCACGCGGCTTCACCAGTCGGCGTCGTCTTCGGCTTCCAGCCTGTCCACGAGGTCAGAGCCCAAATCCCCGAGCCCACGGGCAGGGGGACGCAGGCTTCCGGGCCACGGCTCTTGTCGGTTTCTCAGTCAGTGCCCCCCTCCCCACAAGCTCTTTGGAAAGTTGCTCCGGATCGATAGAGGCCAGGGCTCTCCCTCCCAGTGACTCACGCTCCTGCAGACTCTGATCCTGCAGACGTTGGCTCCCCAGGCTGTCTTTGTGGCCGTGTTTTTCTGGACAACCTGGGGAATAGTGCAGACACCTCCCCTGGAAATCCCAGCCGGCTGGGCCCTGCGCTGTGACGGCGGCAGGGAGGGAGGGCAAAGGTGACAGGGGAAACGTTGCCCGGGGATTGAGTGCCGTTTCCAATTGTCTCCCCAGGTCGCTGGAGAACCCCACTCCTCCCTACACGCCGAAGATGGGACGCAGGTGGGTGAGCCTCTGCCCCGCGGGGGCAGGAATCCTCTCCCTGCAGCCGCAGCGCACCGTTTCTGGATGCCTCTGTGCTGCCCGTTCGGACTCCTCCGAAAGGAAACTGCCGCTCTCCCAGCCCGAACCGGGGGAGCCGCCAGACGTTGGCATGGGAGAGGCTGCGCCTTCCCGGACCTTTTCCCAGCTCTCCCACAGCCTGGTCTCCGAGGCTGAAATAACACAGGGCCGGGGGGGGCGGAGTTGGTTCTCATGGGCCGGCCAAGTTGCCAGGAAGAGGGATTTCTCTGAACCGCCCCAGTTTGAGCCGGTTCTCCTGCCTCTGTCTAAGGACCATAAATGTTAGGACGATGGGGTTTCGGGGTGGCCGGTTCCCGTAAGAGGTTGATGAGTCTGCCGTTGCTGCCAGCTAGGGGGTCAAGCATTAGAGGCTTGTCCTCTTAGGGCTGAAGGGGCCGGGTTCGAGCCGCAACCCATGTCACGTGGGGTGTGGGCATGCGACTGCACGGCCCAGTGACAACTGCAGGGGCTGACCCCCCTTTTCCCCCCATCCGACATCCTCCCAGGAGCATCGAGTCTCCCAATCTGGGCTTCGGTACCGACGCCTTCCTCCCCCACCTGCTGGAGGACGACCTGGGCCAGCTGTCAGACCTGGAGCCGGAACCGGACTCTCAGAACTGGCAGCACACCCTCGGCCGGGAGGTCATGGCTTACCTGACTCAGCGGGAGATCGACCGCCAGGAGGTGATCAACGGTGAGGAATCCCGCCGCTCCTTTTCCCTAGGCGCTGTGGTGACACGCCTTGGACGGCACCCCCGGGGGACGGATTGATCCCTAGTGGGAACTGCAGGCCCCGCGCACGTGTGTCAGGGTAGATCTGGGGAAGGGCGGAGCTGTTCCATTCGGTGGCTTTGCTTAAAGTGTGGGGCCACGCTGCCTGGGAGCCGGTGGGTGGGGGGGAAGCTGAGAGCCGGTCTGTCTCTGAACCCCTCCCTCCCTCCTGCCCTGGGCCAGAGCTCTTTGCCACCGAGGCGTCTCACCTACGGATTCTCCGGGTCCTGGACGTCCTGTTCTACCAGCGGATGAAGAGGGAGAGCTTGCTGTCGCGGGAGGAGCTGGGACTCCTCTTCCCCAACCTCCCGGACCTGATCGACATCCACAGTAAGACACTGAAGTCCCTGGGGTCTCCTTCACCCCTTTGGCTAGAAATCCCTGCTGCCCGTCTCTCTAGGGTCCGGCCCAGGGGCCCAGGCAGTGCCACCTACTGCCGCCCCCTGGCGCTTGCACAGAGAACAGCGATTTGAATCCGCCGAGGCCCACGTGTCGCCCTGTTCCCGTGTCCTTGGCTTCTCCGTTCCGCGGCCGGTGAACGCTCCCCTTGGGATTTAGCGTAGACTCTCGGGGGCTGTGACACCTTGAGCTGCGTCTGTTTGCTGGCTTGGCGTGCGAGTACCGGGAGGGGTTGGTGGCTGGTGACGTCAGACGAGCTGGTCTCCTCTGGCCTGGAACCCCATGACCCTGACTGTAACTCTACGGGGGCGTCTACATGGCAAGGAGTCTGCGGACTCCGGCTCCTTCTCACAGTGTAAACGCCCCCTAGAGACTTGGGCTCACGCTACGGTGCTAAAAATAGCCACGGAGACGCTGCAGCCCAGACCCACCCCACAGGCTTTAGCGCCCACGCTCCAGCCTGAGTCGCTGCTGGTCTTCGCACCGGAGCACGGTCCCAAGTCTGTCCACCCCGGTCACTTGGAGACACTGCTGCTTGCTGTGTAGACGCACCCTGGGGTTTCTCCGGTCACCCGTCACGGCAGGCTCCGGTACCAGCCGACGTTAGGGCTGCGTGTGGCCATCGGACACGTTAAACGTACAAGGGAAAGTGGCTCTTGCTAGTAAATGACCAGGACGGGCCGGTGTGCCGCCTTGCGTGAGCATCCCCACGGGACAGGAGCACCGTCCCTCTCTGTTACGCTCTCAGGACACCGGCAGGGGTTAAAGCCCAGCCAGGCTCACGTCCCTCTGGATCTAGCCCGACTGTCCATCTTCCTGAGAGTTGAAACAGACCCAGAGGTTTCCTGCTCTGCCTCCATTGCCCTTGTGCAGGCCTGCCTGGCCGGCCTTGTGCACCTGCCGCTGAGAGCGGAGGCAGCTCATTCCACGAATGGCCACTGCCCCCAGAGGTATCCTCTGATGGCCCAGCGTGGGAGAGGTGCACCGGAGGGGCTGTTGGGAAGGATTTAGGGGTGAGGAATTCACAGGGACGAGACGAGAGAGGCTGGGCGTACGGTGTCCGGCACACGGCGGTCAGTTACATCTAAAATGTGTGAACGTTCCACGTGAGAAGTAGGTCAGCATGAGATCTCCCAGCGGAGGGGAACTGGACATATTTAATTTCTTTCTCCTTTCTCTCACTCCCCCTTTCCTTCTCCCCATTCCCCCTTCCTGTCCTGTCCCTGTTCAGATTCTCTGTCTGAATCCATGAAGAAGCTCCGAGAAGAAGGACCAATCATCAAAGAGATCGGGGATCTCATGCTTTCTCGGGTAGGGCCAGGCAAGCTACCGGGATGGGGCGATGGTGGGTTTGGGGGTCTCCCCTTCTCCCTGTTTCCTGACACAAGAGAACAAGGGGACACGCAGTGAAATTAAAAGATGGGAAATTCAAAACCGATAGAAGGAAAGACTCTTTCACCTGATATGGGATTGTCCTGTGGAACTCACTGCCACTGGATGGTGTTGAGGCCAAGAACTTGGCAGGGTTCAGAGAGGGACTGGACAATGACATGGATAACAAGAATATCTGGAGTCCCTGCAGCTAATGCTAACGAACTTGGGAAGGGATATAACATCCCTGCTTCAGAGCAAAGCCAGTGCTAACTAGTCAGGGGACAGGCTGAGACCTCGTGTGGGGCAGAGGTTATCCCACCTCTGCTACTGCCGGGTCCTTACACCTTCCTCTGCAGCAGCTAGAGTTGGCCACTGTCGGGGACAAGATCCTGGACTAGCTGGACCCCTGAGTCTTTGGGGTCAGGGGTTCCTGGGAGGTGCTATGGGGCCGTACAGCCGAACATCTCTCTGCAGAGGGGCCGTGCTTGAGGCTGACAGCTCAGCTCTGGTCCTTTTCCCCACTCCCAGTTCGACGGGCCGGCCCGGGAGGAAATCCAGCAGGTGGTGGCTGAATTCTGCTCTTACCAGTCCATCGCCTTGGAGCTGATCAAAACCAAGCAGCGGAAGGAGACCCGCTTCCAGATTTTCATGCAGGTATCTCCCGCCCCCACTGACCTCTTCTGCCCCCGGCTGGGACCGCGTGGTTCTCCTCACTCTTGGGTCCCTCCTGGCTTCCCACGCGGTGGCTGCAACTGTCTCCTGCTTTCTCTCCTGCCTCCCCGCCCCCCAACCCAGGAAGCCGAGAGCAACCCCCAGTGCCGGCGGCTCCAGCTCAAGGATCTGATCATCTCCGAGATGCAGCGCCTGACCAAGTACCCGCTGCTGCTGGAGAACATCCTCAAGCAGACGGACGGTACGGGGGCGCGAGGGAGGGCGTGTGGGGGTGATGGGCCTGACGGCGTGGCCACACCCCCTCTCCTGCTCCCGGGGGCCAGGCTCCACGCGGAGCACCCCGTCCCAGCAGAGGGGCCGCAGGTGGGAAGGGCCGTTCTCTCTCCTCCCTGCAGGGGGGCCCTATGGAGCAGGGCGCTGGGAGGAGCTAATACCTTCGCCCGGGTGACAGAGCGCAGAACCCCCAGCATCCCCGCCTGACGCCCTCTCCCCACCCCCAGGCGGGACCCCAGAGCACGAGAAGCTGTGCCGCGCCCGTGACCAGTGCCGGGAGATCCTCAAGCACGTGAACGAGGCCGTGAAGCGGGCGGAGAACCGGCACCGGCTGGAGGCCTACCAGAAGCGCCTGGACGCCACCTCTCTGGAGCGGACCAGCAACCCGCTGGCTGCTGAATTCAAGGTACTGCCTGGCTTGGCCAGGGACCGGGAGAGTTTGCTCTGTCCTGATCTCCCCCCCAGCAACTAATGGTGCCTTCTCCACCCCCAGAACCTTGACCTCACGTCCCGGAGCATGATCCACGAGGGGCCGCTGAGCTGGCGGATCGGCAAGGAGAAGACCGTGGGTACGTAGTGGGAGACGCGTCCCTCTGCCTTTAGTTTGAAATCGCATCCCCCAGCCCCGGAGACAGACCCCAGGAGCCTGGTCTCCTGCCAGCGGAAGGGGTAACTCCATCAGCTGCTAGCGTTAGTAGGCTTTTATCCACTGCGATCTTCCACTAGAGGGAGCCGTGATCACATGCTTCTTAACCAGTGTCTCCCTCGTGGGCGGTTGCCATTCTTCCCCCGACGGGGTGAGTTTTCTCTCTGCCCCACAGTTGGCTAGAGAGCAGGGGGTGGGGCTGGGACAGTGCAATGGGGCAGGAAGGAAGCCTGGGGAACCCAAGCGAGGGTGACTTGTCTTCAGGCCTGTGTGTTGCTCCCCTCATCAGCCCTGCAGAGAATACTCATGAGCCAATTAGTCCCTGTTTTCTGGGGCTGGGCTTGGAAAGGAGCCCAGGGGAGTTAGGCACCTGAGTTGTTTCAACTTGCAGCCAGAGTCTGGGGCCAAAAGGGGTTTGCAGATCCTGGCCTAGGGGTGGATCCGTGCCAGAGGGGTCACCGCGGGGCGGGACGGGGCGGGGGAAGAGCCGAGGCCTTTGAGACGCGGCTGAGCTTGACCCTGCGGCTGTGTCTGGCCTGTGCAGATCTGCACGTGCTGCTTCTCGACGACCTCCTGGTGCTGTTGCAGAAGCAGGACGAGAAGCTGGTGCTGAAGTTCCACAGCAAGACGGCGCTGGGCTCCTCGGACACCAGGCAGACCTTCAGCCCCGTCCTGAAGCTCAACTCCGTGCTCGTCCGCTCCGTGGCCACAGGTAGCGGGAGAAGCCCGGGCCCCGGCCGGCAGCTTGCGCAGGCATCCTGGGGAGGGGGGTCTCGTCTCCCTTGTGTTAAGTGGGTCCCCAGTGGGGGCATGGTCGTGGGAACAGCTCTGAAGCCGAGCCCGTTGGGCTGGGGGACGGGGGGAGCAGCAGGGTCACTGACAAACCAGAGCGCCGCGGCAATCGCAGCTGTCGGCCCCCGAGAAGAGGGGGGCCCCTTCCCCCGTCGTCCCTGTGGCCCGGCCCCCTCTTCCGCGTGGGTGTCCTGCCCTGCGCAGGGATCCGTTGATATTCCTTGCAACGTCCCGTCTCTCCTGCGCCCAGACAAACGAGCCCTCTTCATCATCTGCACGTCGGAGCTGGGTCCCCAGATCTATGAGCTGGTGGCGCTGACGTCCTCCGAGAAAAACACGTAAGTGGGGCAGGGCTGGGGGAAATTCCTGGGGGCGTTTGGGGGGGATGCGAGGAGCCCATGCACCAAAGTAACTGGGCTGCGGGTCGGAATTGAGGGGTGGGGGCAGAGCTGGGGGTTCGGATACCCTCCCCTTGGTGCAGTCCCTTTTGTGCGAGGGGGTGGAGCTCTGTGCGGGGAGGCGGAGCCAAAGTCCTCGTGTCTGGCCCCCAGTAGCCGGTGGGTGCCGGGGCCATTAACGCCCCATAACGCCCCCTCTCCTCGGCCTGGCAGGTGGATGGAGCTGCTGGAAGACACGGTGCAGAGCGCCATGAGGAACGCCACCTCCCCCCCAAAACTCAGGGCCCAGGAGCTGCCCCTCCACAGGCCGGCCCCGTCCAGGTGAGCAGCGCCCGCCCGGGGCCGCCCTCGCTGCAGCCTCTGAGGGGTGGACAGGGAGGGGGGAAACCGGGGACACCCTGGCTGTGGGAACTGTTCGCTCTGAACAGCCCCTGGGGTCTGGTATGGGAGCCTGGGGCTGGGGGGCAGCAGGGAAGGGAGGGGGGCAGGGCCGCGCCAGCACCCCACTCCTGGCCGGTTGGGGGTTTCTCTCCAAGTCCATGCGCTGGTCCCACCCCGCCCAGATCGGACCCGGGGCCGGCTCGCGGTGGCTCTCTGTCCCCCTCCAGTGGCCAGGCCGTGAATAGAGCCCTGCGACTCAGGCGCCCCCTTTAGAACTAGGGGGACTCGGGTTCGATTCCCGCCAGGCTGGCCAGCTGGCCCGGGGCACGTTTGGCCCACGGGCTGCGTGTCTGGAAGCGCTGGGCTCTGCTGAGCTGAGTCCCTTCCTGCGGCTAGATCGGCCGGCGGCTGCCGCTGCACGTCTGACTCGCCTCTTGTCCCCGTCAGCCTGGTGCTGCAAGACCCTGACATCTCCCCGATCCTGTCCCACGGCAACGGCTCCGGAGCGGAGGCGGAAGAGGTCTCTTCAGGTGAGCTCCCCGCCCAGCTGGGGCACGCCCCCTTCCTCCTCCCAGGGGCTCTGCCAGCCAGCAGCTTCCAGCCGCCTGCTGAGACGCCTGGAGCGGCAGCCCACGTTTAGGTGGTGCATGGCTTCGCGGTGCAGTGTGTGGGGCCAGAGTGGGAATCCCCTCTGCGAGGAGTTAGGGGTCTGAGCATCCCCCCAGGACCCCAGCTCCCTTTGCACGCTCAGCTCTCTGATCCCCTTGTGACGGGCCGGGGTTCAACCCCAGCCAGCCCCCCTCCCCCCCCCAATCCCTCTTCTGGGCCTGCATCTCCGCCACTGCCTGGATCCAAACGTCCCTCTGTGATCTCTCGCCCCCGCCCAGCGGACGACAATCCCGCCGACTTCCTGGGCAAAGGGAAGCATCCGGTGCTGCTGGAGGAGCCAGAGGCCGAAGGCAGCGCGGAGGAGGAGGAGGCAGAGGACTCGGAGGCACTGGCGGCCCCGGTGCCGGCACAGAGCTCTGCGGACTTGGATGAAGCTGGAGCATTTGAGCCACCGGAGCCCAGCACACGCCTGTCCCTCCCGGGGCTTGTGTTCACAGAGGGGCTGGCCGAATCGGCCCTGGAGGACGGTGAGTGCTGGCTGTGGGGCCCGGCCCTGGGGACAGAGGAGGGGCAGCTGCTTCTCTGAACCAGAACCTGGCTTTGATCTGTCCCTTCACCCCCTTACTGCCCCCCACACGCACTCTGTGTCTCTGCTCAGCCGTCTCTAGCCCTCCTGCACTCAGAGGAGCAGGGGGAGGCTGAGGGGTATGGCTGAGCTGGGGGGGCAGAGCTGGGACAGCAGGGTGCTGCGGGTCGGGATTGAGGGGCACCAGCGGAGCTCTGGGGGGGGATGTTTGCCCGATGCCCAGTTCCAGCTAGTGCTACCAGCCCCTCCACTTTCCCAAACCAACATGGGGAGAAGGTTGCCTGGAGCCCTCCTCTGCCCAGGTGGCGGGGCATGGCGGGGGGTTGGTTTCTCCGCACCATGGTGCTCTCGTACCCCAGCCGTTTCCAGACACACTCCTTCTGCTGGTGCCCCGGGAGACCCGGAGTCAGACCCGGCATCTGGTTCCTGTTGGGAGAGGGCCTGGCCTTGCTCTGCAGAAGTCAGCCTCGATCCAGCCCTCGGGGCCACGGGAGTGGGAGATTCCCAGCCGGGCCCGGCCCAACCTGCTCCTCTTCCCTCCCCCTCCCAGTGGAGAACCTACGGCACCTGATCCAGTGCAGCCTGCTGTCCAGCCGGGACCCGGAGCCGGAGGACGACCTGACCCCCACGCCCTCCTTGGCTGGAGGATCTGGGCAGCCCTGGGACTCAGCGCCGTCCAGCCAGGACTCGGGCTGTCAGGAGCAACCGATGGAGCCCGCCGGGCGGGGCGGCCCCGCCACGGTCAGGGCTGGTCTCGCCGGCCACTTGCCCGGCGGCAGGACTGAACCGGAGCCGCAAGGCCGGCCGAGCGTGGGGGAGGCGGAGGAGACAGGCTGGAGCTCGGACGGCGGCCAGGAGGGGTCCCAGGAAGTGGAGAGGCCCCCGGCTGCAGAGGGGCAAGGAGGCTACAAAGTGGTGCGGAAAGGTAGGGGGGCCGGCCCTGCTGGGGCCTCCGCGGGGTGGTTCCTCTCCAGGATTCGAGGGCGTGCGGGCGCCAGGCTGGTTTCACTGCTCTTCCCCTGGGACCCTTCTCCTCCTTGCATGGGGCCAGGCCGGCTGCTGATGGCGAAGGGCTGGTAGGTGAGGGATGGCAACAGGCGTGATGCAGCTCTGGGCACTAGGGATAATAGGCGGGTACGTTCCAGGGGTTAAGACACCCCGCAATCCAGGGTTAACCCTTTCGGCCCCAGCTGTAAGCGTGCGCTGGGTTTTGGGTGCTCCCGGGGGCGCCGGCCGGCCCTGTCTCCTGGGGCCCCGGGGCCGTGAATCCAGCCCTGACTCCTAAGCAGCTGTTCTTCCTCTGTCGCTCACTCCGGCGCGGTGATTTGCATGCGATCCGGGGCCTCGGGGCTGCTGCTAAACCTCCTCCCTGTCTGCCCGCCTCGCACTGCCCGCTCCGCTGGGCACAGCCGGTGATTGGGTTCGGAGTCCTTCAATCAATCAGTCCATTTCTCTCTCTTCCTTTCTCTCTTCCTCCCCCCCTTCTTCTCCTCTTCTGTCCCCTGGTGTCTCTGCACAGCTGAGGTGGAGGGCACTAACGAGGCCACGCCCTTGGCCGACAGCAGCCAATCAGAAACTGAGTTGCATGAAGGAGGCGGAGCTAATGTAGATGGTAAAGAATAAAAACCCGACCCTTTCCCCCTCTTGGGCCGTGAGAAGGGCTGGAGCAGGGGCAGCTGGGGGTCTGGACCCCTCGGGCTTGTTCCCAGCCCGGCCACTGCTGGGCAGCTGGGCAGGTCTTTAGGGCCTGGTCCCCCCCTGGTTTCATGGGGAGTTTTTTGCCTGAGAGGCGAGCGTAGTAACTGGCTCGTCGGTGGCAGGTCCAGCCTCCGCCACCCGCTCCCTGCACGGAGCCAGAGCTGACCTGCCAGTGTCCCTGTCCCAGAGGAGTCCGTGCGTGAAGCAATCGACCCCTCTGCGGCGTTGGACTTGGCACCGCACGCCATTCTGATTGAAAAGCTAGACCGATATTAACGTACCAGGGCACCCGTTAAGCGGGTTAAAAACTGGCTAGCTGATAGGTCTCCAAACGTGAGTGTGACTGGGGCACGGTCCCGGAGCGGCTCTGTGTCCAGTGGGGGTCCCGCAGGGATGGGTTCGTGGCCCTACGCTATTTAATCAACGACGTGGAGCTGTTTAGCTTTCCCGGGGGGGGGATGTTAAGGGGAGACTTGATCACACTCTACGGGTTACATGGGGAGCAAACATAATAACGGGCTCCTCAGCCTAGCCCAGAAGGGTCGAACACCGTCCAGTGGCTGGAAGCTGAAGCCAGACCCATTCAGATGGGAAATGCGGCGTAAATTCCTAACAGCGCGAGCAGTTAAACAGTTTACCAGGGTCGTGGTGGATTCTCCATCACTGACCATTTTTGAATCAAGTTGGGGAGGGGGGTTCTCAAAGATCTGCTCTGTGGACTATGTGGGGGCAGTTCTCTGGCTTGGGTTATGCAGGAAGTCGGACTGAAGGGTCACAATGGTCCGTTCTGGCCTGGGACTCTGACTCTGTCCGGGGATGCAGCTGCAGGAGAGGGAGCTGGATTCGCTGCCTGAACTCCGGCTGACTTTTTCAAAGCTGGGTGCGGAAGTGAAGCCCCAAGATTGACAGCTGGGCAGTGGCCGATCAGGGGGTGGCACGTCAGGGCACTTGGCAAAGGGTGGAATTTTCAGGAGCACCCAACCGGGGGGGTCTCCGTCCCACACGCGGCCTTTCAAGTGAATTATTACAATCCTCTTCCCGAGTGCTCAAAGAGCTTCCCCAAGGAGGTCGAGATCATTATCCCCCGTTGGCAGATGGGGGAAGTGAGGCACAGGGTGAGGCCGTGACTTGCCCCAGGTCAGGCAGCCAGGCGCTGGGGTTCGAGCTCCTGGGTCCCAGCCCAGTGTTCTCTCCACTAGGCCAGGCCGCCCGGTTTGAAACGGGCACTCGGTGCTTTTGAAAACGTGGCCTTCAGAGCGGAAACCAGGCAGGGCTCCAGGGGGGGCGGCGCTCGGTGCCCGTTCCACCGCCCGCCGATGTCAGTGGGCGTTGAGCCAGGCCCTGGTTTTGAACGGGTCGGGCCTGTAGGTTTCTTCCGCGCGCTACGGGTTCCGCGGGCACCGGACTGATGGGCTAAGCGGCTTTTCTACCCCCTTCCCCGTAACGCAGGGAATTACTTCTACGTCAGCCTGCCCGCCTGCCCCGCAGAGTCCTCTACCGAGGCCGCCCCCCAGCCGCCAGAGAACCTTGTGGAGGAGCCACGCAGCCGGCCCCACCCCGCCCTCGGCTCCCGGCTGCACCACCCCAGCGGCCTGCCCTGCCCCGGCAGCGTGGACGGGGCCCCGCCCCCGGAGCCGCCCGCCCCCAGCCTGGTGATCCAGGACGTGGACGTGATCTTCCGCATGATAGAACAGCTCACGCTGAAACTCACCCGGCTAAAGGTGAAGGGGGGCTGGGGGGCTGTCCTGGGAGGAGGTTGGGGGCGTTGAGGGCAGGGACTGGCTCCACAAGGAGACAGGAGCAGGGAGGAGAAGCTGCAGGGTGGGGAATGGAGATTGGCGAGACCCCCCGCCAGGGCCAGAGGGCTCTGACTGCGGGTGTGACTCAGACTGGGCAGCACCAGGGGCCTTGGCCAACCGAGGTGCCTGCAGCCGTCGCCCTAGCGGGTGGGGGGCCAGGGGAGCCGAGGCTGGTGCCCGGGGGATGGGCGGAGGCATCGTTACTGCCACTGAGCTGCTGCCTCCCCACGGCCGCTACGTCCTGGGGGCAGGAGCCCGGAGGGGCTGGTCTGAGCCTCCTCGGAGCTGCCCCCGGCCTCCCTGGTCTGACACCGACTCAGGCCAGCCCTGCCTGTTCCCACCTGCTTCTGTTTCTTGCCCCCGTGGCTCCGTCAGGACGTGGAGGTGGCCCATCGTGAGTTGCTGCGGTCTCTGGGAAGAGGGTCGTCGGCTGAGACGGCGCCGGCAGGGCTCACAGATCTGGGGATGGGCCGGTGGCTGGAATGCCCCCCCAGCCCCACCGGCGATCGCTGCCCCTCCCCGGCCCGGCGAGGCTGTGGGCCCCAGCGGCCAGCCAGCCCGGTAAGTGGAAGTGACCTCGCCCCGTTGGATGCACCCCGCTGCTGAAACCGACCTGGAGCCGCCCCTGCTGCGTCCGGGTCCCCAAGTTGGGCCTCCCTTCGCTCGGTTCTGGGCCACTCGCTTTCCTTTGGGTCCGACCCCCAATGCAGCTGCAGGGCTGGGGCTCAGCACAGGATGACTTGGCCCCGTGCCCTCCTCCTTGCCAAATCTCTTCCCTCCCTGCCTCGGTTTCCCCAGTGGTTGCCCAGAGAAGCTGCTGCCGTCCCAGCAGGCTCCGGGGGGTGGGTTGATGGCCGGGAGCTTTGCGGACCCTCTCTCCATCCTGCCTCTTTGCATCTCTTCCAGGCTGCGGAGCCCCCTTGGAGGAATCCCGCCGCGCCGTTGCCCTGCAAGGGGGGAGATCTCCCCACAGATGGCTGGGAAGCTGGAGCGGAGGGGCACCCCATGGACCCACCCAGCCTGGGGCAAGCCCTCTGGGAGGCGGGGCAGCCCGAGTGTTGAAACAGGCCCATGCTTCCGGCTGCAGCTGGAAGCTCGGAGCAGAACTGGAATCCCGCCGGGAAGCGCATGTTAGTTTCAGCCGATCTGGGTGTCTCTCGGCCTAGCCAGAGGGTTGGGCGGCCCTTTGCCTGGAGAGCGCGTGCCCGTCACCCCGCCCGCCTGCATGCTGCCTGCCGCTGGCAGGCTGGGCCCCCACCGACTCCACCTCTGTGCCCCCCACGGACAAGCGTCATCCCTGTACACACGAGCTGGAACATAGTCTGTGTAAATGCACTTTGTTTTGTTTCTCCCCCTGCTGAGGAACCCCCGGGGCAGGTCCCGGCCCGCCCCACTCTGCTGACCAGATATAAATATGTATGTATGTGCATTGGGTTCTTGTAAATAACTGGACTGTATCCCCCTGCACCTCTACCACCACGGCCATTACCACTATCCCGCTGGCCCGCCCCGCCCCGCCTGGGGAAACCAGATTCCAAGCGGCTCAGGGTAGGAAAGCGGCCCAGTCCTCTTACCACTAGGCCTCTCCCGTGAAGCGACAGCACGTGCTGTCAGTATTAGCAGCGCGTTCTCCCCACTCCCCCGCCAGCCAGACCTGCCGTCTCGCTCCAGCAGATGCGCTGCCGCCTCCTGGAGGCAGAGGCTTTTCTGGATGGGCTGTTTGGAAAAGGCACAGGGCTGGATCTCCAGGGCAGGCTGGGGGAACAGAATCTCCTCTTGGAACACCACACGGCGCGTGGGCTGTGGGAAAAACCCCGCACTGCTCAGAGACAATCCGCCGGCGGGAGGGGCGGAAGCTGCCTGGGAGAGTCTCCGCTGTGCTCCCGGGGGCTGGATGAGCCGGGGGCCAGTTGGCTGAGATTGCCCCATTTGCATGGATCAGCTGCTGCGGCTTGAAGGAGGAGCCCGGAGGGCCCAGACAAGACCCCCCCCCCACTTCGCAATCAGCTTTTGGCTATTCTCGAGCTGCTGCTGTGTTGTTCTAGGCCAGGCCCAGCCCGGCGTGGCCGGCCCGTCTCTATATATATATATATAATAGATAGAGGACTGACTGTTTGCTGTTCATGATGTATAATCGGTTTTATTTTCTTCCCTTTACTGGTAAAGATTTTTTTTTTAAAGAAAAGTGAAATATTCTTCCCTGGCTGGTGTGTGTGATCCTTCAGCAGGGTGGGGGGACAGGCTGCCTGCTTCCACGCCCAGCAGCGGCAGAGACTGGTTCCCAGCCCTCCTCAACCAGACCTTTATTTCCACTAGCCGGAGGCTGCCAGCGGTGACAGTGTGTGGGCTGGAGCAGAGAACGGGCCCTGCGTGAAATCCCCCGGCGGGGATGTCTCAGGGCCTAGATGGGCCTGGCCCTGAGAGACTCAGGTCAGCTGAGTTCCTGCAGTTCCCCAGCTGGTGCCTAGTGGACTCGCGGCCCATGTCTACGCGTGGTCCCAGCACAAGCTCCCCTGACACGGGCACAGCTGCATGCCCTCGTCTCTCTCCGGCCTCGGGCTGATAAAGGGGGGGAGGAGACGGCAGCGAGTCTCCCTCTGTCCAGCCGCTGCTGGGCTGTGGGACTCGGCCCTCCAGCCAGCACAGCGCGGGTGGGACCATTCACCTCTGGGGTAAATGCTTCTGACCCTGGAGACCCCTTTAGGCCTTTCCTCAGAGATTCCTCCCTCCCCGTTTCCATAAGCCCTGCCTGGAGGGGGGGGCCCAGCCCCGGCCCCGCTCGCCATTAGAGCCTGCTGTGGGGTGGGGCATTGTCAAAGCCATTTAATGCTAGGCTGGAACTGTTACAGGCAGGGCTGGGGCCAGAGGCGGAGGGGCTCAGAAATCCACACCAGGGGCTGCCCCGGACCCCTCAGTCTGCCCTGGAGGCATTCGGCCAGCGCTCTCCGGGGCTGAGGAAGTGGACGCTTTCACCCCTCCGTCCCCCACTAGCTGGGCCCAGCCAGCTCGTCGTCCAGCGCCTTGGGCCTGAAGGTGGGGTCGCGCGGCAGCATCAGCTCCTGCAGCTTGGCGAAGGTCCTGCTCTCACAGGGGAAGCGGTTTTTCTGCAAGGACGGAAAGCGGGGGGAGTAAAGAGGAGATGCTGTCGCTTCTGCCCCTCCTCCTGCCCCCCTGCTCGTGGCGAACGCTCCCTGCAGCCCTGAGCCACGGCCTGGGGATGGGGGCACGGTCCCGCATGAACAAGGGCCCTGTACCAGGTGACAGGTGAGGGCTGGATACAGCTGCCCTAATGCAGGAGCACGGTACTCACCCCCAGAGACAGCCGCAGCAAGCCCATCTGCCCCTTGGCCCCGGCCGGGGCCTTGCTGCTCTGCTGCTGGCTCTCCACGGCCGCCAGGAACGCTTTCAAGCCCTGCTCGCTGATCTGGTTCCCTGGGGGGAGGGAAGTTGCTAATCGGGCTAGTTTAAACCCCATTTCCTCAGGGGCCCAGGGAGGGGTTTGCTTCCTGGGCCCTCAGCCCGGGCCTGCTCCCATTGCAGACACCGGCACAGGTGGAGGATCAGCCCCGGCACGAGCATCTCCTGCCTGGCAGCGGAAACAGCCTCTGCTGGGATCTAACCCCCAGGGCACTAGGGTGAGTTGCCGGCTGGGCTGCTTGCCAGACGGAGGGACGTGGAGGACAGAGTGGCACTGCAAGGTGCTCTGGGGGCAGGGCCGGCAGCCTGCGGCGGCCCCAGCTCAGGACGGACACACAGTCTTGGCAGAGGCTGCTGGCAGGAGGGACTGGCTCGCAGGCCCATTGCCACAGCTCCCAGCCCGCTGGCCGAGGGCTGGACGGCCCATGGGGACCCAGCTCTGCTTGAATGGAGGGTGCTGGCCCTGCTACACGAGGCGGCAGGTTGCCCGCCAGCCCCGGCCCCTCTCCAACGTACGGGTGAGGTTTAAGTTGATGAGCACGCGGTTGCCCGGCAGGACGACCTTCCCGTCGCGGTGCTCGGCCTGCTCCAGCAGCGGGTTCACGATCTCGGTGGGCTCCAGCACCTGGGCACAGAGAACGTTGCACCGTCAGGCAGGCCCCAGAGCGGCCCCTGGGAGCGGCTCGGCGGGCGGCACCGGGGTGTTGGCGCAGCCCAGGAGATGATCTGGGTGAGTAGCTGGGGGACCCTAGCAGCCCATGTGGGGCAGGGCATGGGATCTTCTAGCTGGAATCTCCTTCAGGGGTTGGGCGCATGGATCCCATTGATTTCCCCTGGACACCGGAGAAGCTCCTCTAAGCCCCTTTGAAAATCCCCAAATCACCAAAACAGGTGACAAGCAATAAGGTGGCCCCTGGTTGCAGCGTGCACAGCCAGGTAGGACAGGGAGTGGAGCCCCCGGTATGCCACTCCCACCCCCATGGGGGCAGAACGAAACTACCTGAACCAAGAGCTGGGGGTTGGGTGAGCCCGGCCTGAGTTCTCAGTCACACAAAGGCCCTTCACACTGCTGGCCTGTAACTGAGACTCTAGCCCACACGTGACCAGGAACTCAACTCCGGATCCTAGCCAAGACGCGGGATCCTGCCCCACTGAGGCGTGCCCGCGCTCTAGCTGCCCAGAGTCCTGGCGCACAGCCCCTCACTAAGGACTGGAAGCGCGTCTGTCCGCGGGGCAGGGGAGCACGGTGCTTAGCGGTCACTGCCGAAGAACGCCAAACGTTGCACCCCACGGCGGGCCCAGGCTCCCTCACCTCGGACTCCGGCGGCAGGCTCCGCTTCTCCTTGGCACCCGATTTGGCTCCTTTACCTCGAACCACTTTTTGCTCCGGGGTGGAAACCACTAGAGGGAGGGACACGCCCAGCGCTGGGTTAAACATTCAAAACGAACAGAGCCTGTGGATCTGAGCCCCTCCCATGGGCACCAAGCCCTGCCTTGGAAACCACTGGCCATCTCTCGCTCCGCCACGGTTCACCATCTAATTCCTCAGCCAGCTCTCAGCGGGGCAGTGACCATCTCCCCCCTGGGGCCGGCAGGGACTCTGCCCCTTGGCTGCTATCACACTACTATGGGGCAGGGGGTGGGCTAGGATTTCTACTCACTTTTCTTGGCTTGTTTAGCATCCTCCTTCTTCGCAGGCACCGAGGCTGGGCCGCCCGCGACGCCCCCGCCACCTGCAGCGCCTGCCTGAGCTTTCTCCTCTTTTTTCACAGGTTCCTGGAAGGTGTAGAACAGGCCTGAAGGGGCGCGGCCAGGCAGGGGCGGGGCCTGTTTAATCTCTCGCTGGTTGCAGACCCTCCAGGCTGGACCTCACGTAACTTTTGGCCCTTCTCTGGCCCAAGCGCCTCCACACGTCACAGACGTTAACCACCAGCCTTGCACACCTCCAGCGGCATCCCCACCCCGCCTTAGCCCTGCTTGAAAGATGGAGGCACAGGAAAGCCCAAGGTCACCAAATAAACCCAATGGCAGAACTGGGAACAGAACCCAGGAGCCTGTCCTGTGGGGTTAACCCCTTGCTCCCAGGCAGGATGGCAGCATCCCTGCTAAGGGCTGGGTGGAAGCAGCTCCGCTCGGTCCAGCCCGCACCCCTCACCTTTTTCTTGGACGTGCTCTTGCTCTGTTTGGCTGCCTGCAGCTTGTCGATGGTGGTGGTGCTGATGAGGCTTGAGGGACGCTCGCCGCTTTTGGCATCTGCGTGTCTCAGGGGCTGGAACCCAGACCCAGAGGGATTTGAATTGAGATTCAGACAGCCCGGGCTACTCTACATTTGCTACCTTTCGGACCCTAGTCTGTGCTAACCGTAGCAACTCCTGGCTTGAGGCGTCGGCAAGCCTAGAAACAGGGACTCACATCCACGCGCAGTCCTCTGCAACATGAGCTAAAGGATGTGTGCCACTCGGCGGTAGCAGTAGTAGGCTGTTATCTTCTAGGTGGCTCAGAAAGTAGAGGGGAACACAGCATGTACCAGGGTAAATCTTGCTACCCTCAGCGACCCAGTCCCATGGAGGGCCGAGTTTATTGTGACATTTGGCCTGTTGCTTTGGGAACGAGGTCAGCCCCTAACCCACCAACCCCCACAGTCCTCGGGGTGAACTGATTTCTAGTCCATCGCCCGCGGGTGGGCGTGCGTGGCCTGGCAGTAACCTTACCGACCGGGATCGTTCCTGGGCTTCCTTCTCCAGTAAAAGTCGCCTCCTCTCCACAACTTCGGTGTGAGTTAAAGCAAAAGGCCCCAGAACCTGCCCCAAAGCGATGGCAGAGTCAGTGCCGCTAAGTTTCTCTTGGTCACAGTAGCTGAATCCCACCCACCCCTTCCCCACTGATGGGGCAGCACCAGGCCGTGGCACCGTTTCAATCCCTGTCACTTCTCTGCCCACGCCCGAGCTCCCGGAAGTCACACTGGCCTGCGCCAGAGAGTGCTGGGCGCCCACTGACTTCAGGCCAGGTTGGAGCATGCTCGGCCATTCGGGATCGGGTCCCTAATGTCCCAGCTCAGGTCCAGCCCCCTCAAAGCAAGGGGCTAGCGCGGCCTGTTGCCTCCCCGAGCTCGATGGAGCGGATTCTTTTCAGTCGTTCACACCAGGGCGAAGCGGCCGGGAAGCACGACCAATGGGAACGGGGCAGGGCAGCAGCGCCTCAGCAGGGATCAGCCCTGGAACTTCCTGCTGCAGGATCAAGGCCTGGTGCAGGGCAAGCCTGGCCTCCATTAGAGGAGAGCCAGGGGTGGGGAGAAGCTGAGCTGCTCCTGGGTGATGGACGACGAACAGTTTTACCAGCTTGTTTCCTTCCCTCACGGGCTCTACGGACAACTGGAGAGCTGGGGGTTCAGGCCAGGGCAGGCACTGTACCAGGGAAGCCTGGGTAGCTGCGAGAGGCTGGGGTTTGGATTCAGGCTGCGTCAAACGCTCTCTGTTACGATGCATTCGACTCAGAAGCCTTTTAAAGGGCTGGGAGCAAAGCTCTTAAATGAAAGAGACGCCCCCGCCCCCGCCCCGTCAGTGAAGGGCTGTGAGAGCTCCTGATCCACACCTCTGAGTCTGAGTCCTCCACGGAGCCCTCTGCCCCCCCCAGACGTGCCTGACACGGCAAAGGGAGGGGAGCAGCGGACATTGTGCTGGGTGAAGAAGCTTTTTAAAGGGCAAATCCACCCTCCTGGGCTAAAGCTCAAAGGCCATTGCCTGGACACACCTCTGCGAGCCGGAGTGCCCCCTGGTCTCCGATCTCATTGTGCGCCAGAGACAGGGACAGCAGAGAGCGATTCAGCCGCAGGCCCTGGACAGCCCGGGGGGGCGACGGCGGGACACAGACGTGCAAGGGAAGGAAAACAGGGTCAGCTGTTAGCAGTGACGGAACCGGCCAGCTGGCCACAGAGCGGGAGAGGCGGGGCGAGCCTCCCCGTCACCAACTCCTCCCAGAGCCGGGAGCACCCCAGGTCCCATGCCGAAGGGGCGTTCCGGCTCCACGGCCCAACCCATCCTGCAGAGAGATCACCCGGGGGCTCAGCCTGAGCGGGGGTACAGGAACGCCCAGGGCTATGCAGGGGTGGCCGTCAAGTACTGGATCCAACTCGACGGGATTGGCAGGAGAACACGCAAAGCTCCAGCCTGGAGACTTCCATCTCTTCAGCTTCCCTGCCCAGCCTCAGCCAGTAAGACCCCAGCTCCCTGTCCCTGTGCACATGAGAACGTTGGACTTACATTGGTTTAAAAGGTAATCTAGGGGCAGGGCTAGTGTTTGAATCCACGTCGCCCAGGGCAGGGCCTTACCCACAAGGCCACTGTCCCTCACTCTGCGCCCGGATCTCCCTGGGCAGAAGATCCCAGAAGTGTCTCCCCTGCCGGAGACCAGCTGCCCTCTCTCTAATGCTCATGAGTGTCCCCGCCCGGTCGCACTCTCTCACCACCCTCACCTCCGCGATGTAGCTGGCCCCCAGGTCTGAGATGTGATTGAAGCTGAGGACCAGTGAGACCAAACTCTTGTTGGAGGACTTCAGGGTGGAGAGGGCTTGGCCGATCAGCATGGCCGCACTGTCATTGATGTTGTTGTTTCTCAGCGACAGGTGAGCCAGCCTGCGGGGGCGTTCGAGGACACGGGGTCAGTTTCCGATCGGCTCTGCTCGGTCTGTTTCGGAAGGGAAAGAGACGCCCCGGGCAGTGGGGCGAGGGCTCTCCAGGACTGATCCCGCTCCCTTTGAAGTGGGCGCGAGCAATCTCAGCCACACTCTGCCTGGGACATGGAAGGGCAGGAGGCCAGGAGCTGGCGCGGGCTCTGCCTGGGCACCTCGCTGATGGGTTGACGGCTTTGTTTAGAAAAAGGCGTCAGTGCTACTAATCCCATCTCATCCAGTGATCCTCCGCCCTCCTCCCTACTGGGACCTCCCTCCCAGGATGAGAAGGCAGGATCCAGCCTGTCCCCAGAGCAGATGCAGCAACACACTCTCCAGTGGTCTGGAAACGCCCTCCCCTCCCCCACGCTGTATCTGCCCCAAGCGTGGTTAACTAGCGCACACTCTCCGGGGTCCCTTATTCCGAAGGAACTCACGTGCTGTCCTCTCCAATCAGCCGGTAGAAGGACCCCTCAGGTAACGGGTTCCCCTCCAGGGTTAGCGTCCTGTAGGGAAGAGCAGAAACTAACCAAGTCGAGAGAGATGTCACTTGACTCGCTGCTGATATGCAGCCACCTCTGGAGTGGAACATGGCAGCTGTTTAACGGCGACAAAGAAGTGCTACATAACAGCCTGGGGGGGAAAGTGAAGAATACTGTACCCTGCTGAAAATGCAGGGGGAAATCTGAGGGAGGCAGCAGGCGCCCCGCTAGGGCTTTGGTCAGGACAATGGAGTTGGCGGGTCTGCTCGGGCAAGGCAAGCTGTGGGACCCGTCATGGGTTTGAGCAAACACAGCCTTCAGGTCACAGCTCATTGGCTCCTTCAAGTATCATTCCATTAAAGTTGAAAACACCCTGGGATCCCCTTCTGGAGGTGGGAGCCGAGACGGAAGCAGTTGTCCAAGCATCCCCACCACTGTGGCTTCGCTCTCGCTTACTTGAGATTCGGGCAGTTTGGTAGGATAGTGATCAGAGAGAGTAGTGAGAGATCCGTCAGGCCGACCTTCCAGAGGCTGAAAGAAGAGAGAGACATTAGCCTCAGCAGCAGCAGTAAGTCAGTAAGAGCACTCTCAAAGCATTCTCATCCCCAGATGGGGAAACTGAGGCACGGAGAGGGAGGGGAGTTGCCCACGGTCACAAAGGGAGTCAATGGCAGAGCCAGGACTCAAACCCCAGGCCCCTGGCCCATGCGTAAACCCTTTCACCAACATCTGCTCTTCAGAAGCCAGTGCAAGCGTTTCCCAAAACCTGAGTCCTGGCAGCACTAACTCTTCGTTTTAAGGAGCTTGCTGGGTCCCCAGCTTGACTCTAATTCCAAAGAGGCCCGATTATCCAACAAACCTGGGTGACACCCAGATCAGGATCCCATAGAAGCAGGAGCCAATGCCTTGAGAGGCAACGAAACGCATTAGAGGTAGGCTCGGATATTGAGGGTTTAGAGAACTGAAATCCCGCTGTCTTTTCCATGCACATCTCTGGGCCCTTTCAGCCAAACCCCTCCCAGCTCCGCACTGCCCCGCACTCACTGAATAGCCTGCAGGTTGGCCAGGGCGGGCAGACACTTGCTGAAAACACCCAGCATTTTCTCTTCGATTTTCCAGCCTGCCAGACACAAACGGACGCAACTTGTTTTACAGACAGGAAAAACCTCCAGAACGTCATCCCTCACCCCCACCCTCAGACTGCCCACTGGCTCCCCGGCCAGCTTTGATGCCAGTTCGAAACAGCCTGGCTAGCTGACCGGGTTCTTGTATCGCCTACAGGCTCCAGAGGCAATCCTGGCAATTGCAGGCCCGTGAGCCTAATGTTGTTACAAAGCAAACCGGCTGAAACTATTGTAAAGAACAGAATTAACAGACACGGAGGAACACGCTATGTGGGGGGTGAGTTTTTGTAACGCTTCACCACTCTAGCAGAATTTGAGGGGAAGGGGGGCAACAAGCATGTGGACAAAGGGTGATCCAGTGGATACAGTGTACCTGGACTTTCAGAAAGTCTTTGCCAAGGTCCCAAACCAAAGGCTGGTAAGCAAAGTGAGCAGTCATGGGATAAAAGGAAAAGACAATGGCTCCTGGGCAGCTGGTACCAAGTGGGAGAAATCTGAGCAGCCCTGAGACTGCTCTAATGTGTGCCAAGGGCTGGTTCCGTTCCCAGGATGGGGCAGGGCAGGGAGATGACATATAGCCACCTATGCCCTGTCCACATATAGTCACCTATGCCCTGTCCACGTGCCCCAGATCTGGTCCTAGAACTGTGGTCCCCCTCTCCCCTCCCACCCATACTAGATTGTCAGAGAGGAGGCAGTAGCAGTGCCCCCAAATTCCTGCCAGCGTCTGGTTTAAATCAATCTCCCCGTTTTACGGTGCTGAGGGGCGATTGGGAGAGATCCTGCAGACCCCAGCTAAGCACCTGACCTCGCATGAAGATCTCACGGATGCTCTTGGGGTCGTCATGCTCCAACTCAGTCTGGATGCAGGGCCGGAAGTAGGCGTACTTGCTCTGGATCTGGGTGAGGCTGGCTGGGACCTCCTTCTCGGCCAACGTGTCGCTTTCCTCTGTCAGGCAGATGGTGACCCGTCACTCGGGGGCAAAGGCAGTGAGCCCGAGGGAGACTTCTGCAGCGCCAGGCAAAGGGACATGTAGGCCGCTGCCCTGTGTCAATCACCCCACACTGCCCCATCATGGAGAGACTCTCCCCTTATAGCTGCATGGGCCTCTCTTCACTACAGTCTACCTTCACCGGGCTGCGGACGCTGGGAGACACATTAAACCCCCTCTGCCCTCCCACTCATGCTATTATTATTTATTAGCCCCCCCCGCCCCCCCAGTCATCCTCTGGGATCCCCTGGGGTCCTGCTTTAGTAAAGGGGTAGCAGACAGAATCCATGCCAGAGCGGCCAAAGAAAGAGACAGTGCCGGGCCTACCCAGAGCAAAGCAAACTTCAAAGCACATGAGCCCAGACTGGAGAGACCCCCCCTACCGAAACACAGCAGGCTGGTGCGTGTCCGGCAGGGGGAGCCCGACCAGGCCTGTGACAAGCCCTCCGGACAGCAACGCTGACACTCAGCAAAGAAAGAGCTGAATTTAACCACTGGGGTGCCCAATACTGCCCCCCTTCCCCTCGGCAGGAATCCCTGGCTGCTCCACTCACCTGGCGGGAAGAGGACCGCGGTAGATGGCTGCGGCCTAAGTGTGACCCTGGGGATTCTGGTGAGGCCGGCGCGGAAGCACAGTTCATTGAAATCCTGCTCCAGGATGCCTGTGCACTGATATTCCTCTGTGGAACGAGCAGGGGAGCGTCACGCCATCTCACCCGCAGCCATTGCTAGAGCGCCTTTCGCACTAGCAGGATCCCAACGCATCTTACACTGGCCGTAAAAGCGAGTCCTAGCGACTCTTCGCCCAGCACTGACGTGCCGCCACCTCTGGGGTGGATCACAGCCGTGTTTTAACAACACACAGCAACGCCACAACAGTTCAGGCCAGGAGGTGACGAATACCCCAGCCAATTTAACCTGCAGGGGGACTTGGTTTAAGCAGCCATGCACATAGGTCTTTGCGGGGTCAGGGCCAACGTCAGCTCGGGCCAGATTTTTCACGTGCTCAGATAGACACTGCCTGTGACCCTAAGCCCCCCAGGGCGGTCCTGGCCAGGGGACAGCGATTTGGGGGTATCACCTTCGCTGTGTTGGTCGGTCCGTTTAGCCGCATTCTTTGCTTCCTCCTCCAGGCTCACCCCGGGCACTTTCTCCTTGGCCCCCCGCTCCCCTTTCTTCCCCATGGCTGCGCTCCTCAGGACACTGGCGGAAAACGAGCTGGGATCTGCTGGGAACACGCTGCCGGAGCCGAGAACGCTGGCCGTTCGCTCCAGTGGGCTTTTGTACCCGTTACACCCCCCCCACCCCGCTTTATACTTTTGCTCCTTAATTCCTTTTCTCGGGGGGGGAGGAGGGGGGGAGAACTGCACCCCACATCCAGGGGGGTTCAGCAGGCAAAGGGAGGCGCCGTGGCACGGCGGGGCCGGGACAGAGGGGGGATGGCACAGCACCGCACACCGTGCCAGCGGGAGCACAGGGCTGGGGGGTTCCTGGGTTCGGGGGGGGGGGGGGGTTGCTGCAGAAGTCTCTGGTTAGGGGAGCAGTTTTGGGTCCCTGGGCTGTGATGTGTGTGTGGGGGGGGGGGTTGGGAGCCTGGCTGGAGGGGTCCTGGCTGCGCGATGTGTGTGTGTTGGGGGGGTTGGGACCCTGATTTGGGGGCGTTCCTGGGTTGTAGTGTGTAGGGGGGTTGGGAGCCTGGCGCCTGGGGGCCGCCGGGGGGGGGTGTCCCTGGCTGCGGTGTGTAGGGGGGTTAGGAGCCGGGGAGGGGGCCCGGGTCCTGCACCGGTTTTGGGGGGGGGGGGGGGGCGCACGGGTCCCCACCTGAGCCTGGGCGGCGGCGGTTCCGCTCGGGGTCTGTCCCGGGCCCGCGCGTGTCGCCATGGCAACTCGGGGCCGCCCCGCCCAGTGGCCGAGGGGGCGGGGCGGGGCTCCCAGTCCCAACGGCCCGCACATCGGGGCGTCATCGTTGCCATGGCAATGGGAACTCCTGCATGAATGCTGGCCCGGGGGGGGGGGGGGGGGCGCCGTCGTCATGAAACACGGGGTCCAACCCCCCCCCCCAACCCCCCCAGGCTCCCTCCCCTCCCGAGGCACCAGGGCGCCCGCCTGCACCGCCTTACCCGCGGGTCCCTGCGACAGGGGCGGGGGTATTTCCATGGAAACGGGGGGGGGATCCTGTCCCCCTTAAAACCTGGGGGGGGGGGGGGGGGTCAGCATCTCCAGGGAACACACACACACACACACACACACCCATTCCCCCCCCCCCAACCGGTTGGGGTCACCGAGCCGGGGCGCTGTGTGTGGGGTGATCCCCCCCCCCCCACGGTATAACCGGGCCCCCCGCTACGGCACCATGGGGGGGGGGGCAGGGAGGCAGGGTGGCAATGGGGGTGCGGGAAGGGGGGGGCCCAGCACTGTGTAAATCTAGTGCATTGGGGGGGGGGGGGCGGGGCGGGAATAGGGGCCGGCCCCATGCACCCCCCGTTCCTGTGCGCACTGGGTGCAGGCCAGGCTACGTCATACCCCCCAGCCTCGGACACAGGTGCCTAACTCCCATGGGTTGCGATGCCTGAATCCCTTTGAGGATTTGCGCTCCCCCCCGGTGCTTCCCTGCCATGCCCACCCAGCGCCCTGCTGTCCTGCGGGGCGTCAGGCTCGGTGCCACCCTGGGCCCTCCGTCCGCTGGAGCCGTGTGTCCCCGAGAGCCGTGCTGACACCCCCACGGCGCACAGCCGGCTGACCAGCTGCGGCCTGGCGTGCTGTTCCCTCGCAGCCTGAGCTGGCTTGGCCACTGATGCAGAGGGGGCCTCTCGTTCCACTCTGCCGAGCCATGCCGGCCCCTCGCTGCCGCTCGCTGCGGTAGCGGCTCTGGCCCCTTTCGAGTAGATCTAACACGGGGGGGCCTGGCCGTCACGCTGCTGAAATGGGCGAAAAGTTCTCCGCGTCTGCACGTGGGGTGCTGTCTGACGAGACAGTCGCTGCATTCCCAGGACTGAACACGTCAGAGCGTCTCATACTGCTACATACATACAGCACCTTGGCCCCCAGCGTGCGTATAGAGCGATTGCTCCCCCCCGCCACTGAAATGCAGCCACCTCTGGACCGAAGCGCCGCACAAAGATGCCCCAGCCAGCTGTGAAATGCTGCTACCTTGGGGTGGTGCAACATGGCAGACGTTCACAGCAATGCTACACAAGTTTTGGGTTTTGTGTGTGTGTGTGTTTTAAAGGAGGGCAGGGGAACAATAATTTAAGAATGTTTAAATGTGAAGCGAAGCAGCAAAGACAGCTTTGTTCTAATTCACGCCCTTATTTTCAAATCCACGGCCTTGCTCTGTTGTCTCCAGTGATTTCCTGTTTGTGGGAAATGTGCTGCTTCATTGTGTAATGCTCTGTTCTGTATGTGGAAAGCATCAGTGTTTGTAACAATCGGGGGGGGGGGGGGGGGGGGGCTACACGGTAAAGGTGTTCTGCCCGTCTACGGACAGAGGAAAAGGTAAATTTCACCCCGTTTTGTAGTAAGGTTTCACTGTCCCTCAACTAGTAAGAAATCCAGAGAGGCTTACAGTGTGGATTGCAATTGTGTGTGGGGGCGGGTGGGTGGTGTTGTCTTGGACAATTCCCTTCAAAGCTCTCAATCAGTATTACCCTTAGCACCATTTTTACAGATAGGGAAACTGAGGCACAGAGCCCTGATCAAGTCAGTGACAGGGCAGGGAGCAGACCCTGAGAGTCCTGGTTCTCTGTTCTACCCACTAGGCAAGACTATCTCCCTTTTACCACTTTAAAGATCAGTATTATTCTTAATGCAGGGCTTGGAGGCAGTGAAGTCACCAGAGTGAAAAATGTGTATCCTACCCCCCTGCCCCTCAGTGCTGTTTCCCCACGTATCCAGAATGGGCTTGTGGTTAAGGCCCTGTATGGGGACTCAGGTGATCTGGGCTCTATTCCTGGCACTGCTACTAACCCCATGTGTGATCTGTGGCAAGCCACTTCACCATTCGGTGCCTCGGTTTCCCCATTTGCGCAATGCGGATAACACTCTTTTCTTTGTCTACCTGGAGTGTCAGCTCTTCAGGGCACGGATTGTCTCTTACTCTGTATATACAGCACCTAGCACAAGAGACCCCCAAGTTTGGTTGGGGCCTCTAGTTGTTATTGGAATCAAAATAATCCCCCTTCCCTCAGGCCATGCAAGAGCACCCCCTCCTCTCCAGCGTGACATTTGAGAGTCCAGGGTTTTTTCTCACCCCCAGGTCCCATTTAACCTCACCACTGCGCTGGTGCCAGCATCTGGGTGCAGGCTGGGCCTAAAACCAAACAGCTGCGCCTTTAAAAACAACAAAATCATCTTTATTTACATGCACATTGGGAGCTGCATGAACTGGACTACGGATGCCAGCTCTCTCCCAGAGCAGGAAGGGAAGGAAACCAAGCCATGTCCCTTAGACCTATGCCGGACAAGTTCAGCCTGCCGGTCTATCTGCCCTCCTGCGGACGTAATAAACCAAGACGGCGGCGTGCAGAGAGACAGCAGCCCGGGCTGGAGATCGAACCCAGGGACTCAGCAGCGGCCCCCTCCCATGTAAGCCATGGAGGAGCTCCCCTTGCTTCACGTGAGTAGTGGGCTGTTACAGCTGCTAGGGCCAGCCACTAGGGGGAGACACGCTCACGCTCGTCAGGCCAGTATATTGCGCAGTGTGGGCGACATGCTGGAACGGGGTAAGGATGCTCTGAACCTTGTCAGCGGCTTCCCAGAGGGGGACCACGGGCGGGGGACTGAACGGGGGAAAAGCTTGGATTCAGCGCGACCAGCTTCCCCTAACAGTGCAAATATCCTCTACGGGCCCATCGCCCATGGGGCTGGGGAGGGGGATGAAATCAGGCAGGGGTTTGGAAGCTGAGCCCAGACGCAGATCAGGGCCGAACCAAAAACCCCCCGGCTCTGGTCCCCCTGCATGGGCTGAACTTTGGGATGTCAGACACCCAGACTGGGAGCAGAATTCGGTGACATCTCACTTGGCAGCCGTGCCTCGTCTGGGAGCTGGGAAGCAGCAGGGCTGGTCTCACCATGTGTCAGAAGGGAGCCCTTTCCCCTACGCTGCGTTCCAGCGTCTGCAGCTGCCCCGCTGGGTTATCAGTCTCTTTGGGGGGGGGGGCTTAAAGGAACACGTGCCGTCCTGCGCCCCAGCGACAAGGAGCCAGGCTTCTCCTCTGGATCAGTCCTCCCCGTACGGCCGAAGAATGCGCCTGCGGACGGCTCGAGTGGGGACCCCACCCCGAAGACGAACGCCGACGGGCGGTGGGTGAATAGGGCGGGGTGCTGCAGCCGTGGCAGGAGCAACAGGGTTCTGCAATATGTCCGCATTTCAACACCACCCCACCAAGACCCAGAGCCCTGCAGAACGTGGGAGGCTCAGGATCCGGATGAGCCGTATTCAGCCCCAGGTGGCTGGTGTAAACTGCAGCAGGGCCAAGGGGTCCGATTCCCCCCTCCCTAGTCCACGGTGGCAGCAGTGGCTGGTGCATTGTACAGAGCTCGACTAGTGAAGAGAAAGTGGCTCTGGCTGAATCCCGGGGGCTCTGTAAATGGCCAGCCATGTTCCCCCCTGGCCCCACGGCTGCCGCCAGAGTGCAGCTCTCCTCCCGCTGGGATTCGGAGCCAAGTCCTCCACCTTTCCTTGGGCAGGGCTGACGGAGGCAGGAGGGGGAGGCCGGACGGACAGAGAGAGACGGCGCCCCGTGGCTCCTCACCGGTCCTTCCTCCGGAGCGGCGGGGAGGGGGGGTAGTGCCGGACCGGTGGCATGTCGTAGTGGCTGGGGATGTGGCTGTTCTTGGGGGAGTCATAGTGGTTGGGGAGGACGCCGGGGGCTGCTGGAGACACGCCTTCTGCCCCCAGGGGGCAACTCTCTGGAGGGAGGAGAAGAGGGAAAGACAAGGACATTACCAAAGGCACCTGTGAAAGTGGCCCCGGAGGGACCTGTGGTTAAAGAAGGAACCAGGCAAAGTCTTGGGAGATCGGGGATTGATTCCCAACTCTGCTACAGACCCTCTGAGTGACCCTGGGCCAGTCACTTTACCTGTCTGGGCCTCGGCTTCCCCCTCTGTAAAATGGGGACAATGATCCTTCCTTCCGTGCTGCACCTATGTTAAACTGTGAGCTCTTAGGGGCAGGGACTGCCTCTCACTCGGTCGGGATCTGTGTAGCGCCCGGACCGACGGGGCCCCCCATCCTGGTGGGGGTGGCCTCTGAAATGCGAAAGTCGACAAGCACCCCCAAGCGGCGTGGCACGCCCTCCCCCCCGCCGTTAGGTCGCTGGCATGACTGCAAAGCAAACAGGACTGGAGGGGTCCCGCTGCTCCAGGGCAGCCGCAACCCGTTGCGGTGCCGGACGCTACCTTCTGCCCCGGAGCCGGGGGCCGGCTCTTCGAAGAGCCCGATCTCAGCGTAGGACATCTCCCGCTTCACGGGGGACTTCATCTCCATGTAGCTGCCCTCCGAGGGCTTGGCCATGAGCATGGGCAGGTCCTTGATGGTGGCGTAGGGGTTCTCGCTGTTCAGAGAGCTGTTGCTGGTGCGCAGGGCCTCCTCCCGGATGTAGTCTGGAGGGCGGGCGGAAGGATGGCGAAGGGAGGGCGGGTGAGTACAGGAAGGGGGCTGGGTGATGGGATACCAGGGGCACCCCAAGCCCTATGGAATGGGCCCCACAGCGGCACCCCCTTTTGGCCAGTCCAAGCCCTACTGCCCCATAAACCCAAAACCTCCTCCAGAACTGCATACTCAGGCGGCAGGGTCAGCTGTGACTTGGGGGGCTGGGGGGGAAGCGCGTCCCCGACTGAGCCCCCTAGGGCAGCACTGTGACCTGGGGTTGGCATGGCAGGAAGTGGGGCTTTCCCCGACGGTCTCCCAGCTTAGTTTCCCCACCTCCTCGGGGAGCAAGGAGGGGCGAGGGCTGTGCGGTTCCTCCCTACACCGCCCCTCCCAGGTCCCAGCCCAGAGAATCGAGGCCAAGAGCATCTGGGGGAGATGACTGCGCCCCCTCTTCCCTCCCCCCCCCGGCGCCCCTCGAAGCCCTCTCCTCTGGCTCACCGTTGTTGTAGTACTTCCCCAGGCTGTTGCTGTAACTGTAGCTGCGGTCCATGTGGCCCCCACCTGCGAACGGAAGGAGACCACGTGAAGCTGCTAGACACGGACGGACCCTGCGGTTCCCTCTGGCTCCCCAGCCGCTGCTGCCTCTCTTAGCCCCCAGGGGGGCTCCCTTAAAGAGGCTGGGGTCTGCGAGACTGCGTCCTCCCACGCTGTCCCCACGCCGTGACGGGGCGAGGCCGGTGAGAAGTGGGGACACCGACTAGGGACAAGAGGAAGGCAGCTCCCGTCCAGGGAAGGGTCTCCCCACACAGCGCAGGCCGTGTCCCCTGCCCCCAGGGCCCTGCCCGCTTTTCTCCCCCACTGGTGCCGGGGGGGAAAGGGGGAGAAGATTTGCCTTTCTTTGGGGATGAGGCTTATAGGAATCCAACCAAAACCTCCAGCTGGAGCTGAATAAAGCCACACATAAGCCAGGACACCGGAGCCCCAGCTCCCCGTCTCCTGCTCTAATCCAGAGGCCTCACTCCCCTTCCTGAGCCCAGGATAGAACCCAGGAGTCCTGAGGCCTCCCCTCCCGCCAAGATCCTTCTCTAACTACTGGACATCACTCCCCTCCCAGAGATGGGAATAGAACCCAGGAGTCCGGACCCCCCCCGCATCTCCTTCTGAAACGACTAACCCCCCCCTCATCTTCCAGTGTCGGGAATAGAACTCACAGCCTCAGCCTGTTCTAACTGCTAGACCCCACTTCCTCTCCCCACACTGTCTCCTAAAGCACAGCCCGGCCTGACTTTTAGCCCCGCCTCGGCTCCACGCCCAGCTCTGAGCGGGCGAGCAGTCTCTTCCCCACCTTACCCCGGGCCCGGGGATTCAGTGCCCCGTGGTGCTTCCAGTCGGCCGGCAGCGTGGCGTTGCAGTCGGGCCCGCAGGCCCCGTGCCGCTCCCTCTCCACGTTCTTGACGCTGGCGAACAGCTGGTTGCAGGGCACCTGTGGCTGAAATAAGGGGCAAAATCAGCAAAGTCCGACTGCCCCCGCCAACAGGCTCCTGCCTGCCAGAGACAGGCAGGGCAAGGCAGTCAGCAGCCTCTGTGCCGGGCCAGGATTTAGGGAACCACCGGGTCTGTCTGCGTCCAGGGAGAGCCCCTTCTGGAGTGGCCCTGGCCGCACGAGAGTTACGGTTGAGACAAGCTGATGTTCCACCGTACTCTAAAATCCACACGCAGATTCAGATCGTCGTGAAAACTGCCCTGCCTCACGGCGTCCTGCGGCGGGGTGGGTGGTGCAAATTTGGGGTCATTTGGCCCACGGGTTCCAAAGATGCAGTGCCGAGAAAAAAGGGGTTCTCGGCCCTTATCGCCTCTTCTTCTCCCTTCGCTTCTTGGACCCCCCTGAGGTTCAGGCGACAGGCCTGATCTACACCGGACCGACCGGAGCTGGCACGTACCTTGAGGGAGCTCGCCCTGTCCGGGCTGCTGGGGGCGGGGGAGGCGCGCGTACACTGCGACAGGGTGTGGTAGCTGGGATTCGAGTAATAGTGGGTGTAGCTGGGTGGGACATCTGGTCAGACAGAGAGACGGACAGACGACAGAGTGAATCCAACGACTCGGGGCGTCCTGTCAAATATCCGGCTAGCTCTCCCAGGGGCCGCTCCACCACGCTAAGCCTAGGGAGGCTGGGGTCAGTCCCCGGGTGGGAGATGTTCCAGGATCTCCCAGGTGCCGCAGAGATCGGGCTGGGTGACTCTGCAAGACTTGCTGCCCTGTGTCCCAGGAGGTGCCGCGCTAGCGGGAGCAGTGGGGGGATCCCCCACGCCGGAGTCTGGGCTGATCCCGACGCCCAGCACCGAGCTAGGGGGCTGGGTGATTCAGTAAAGGGCGCTCTGCTGTCTGAGTCCACTCTAACCATTAGACCCCGCTCCCCTCCTGGAGCTGGGGACAGAACCCAGGGGACCAGCCTCAACCCTGACCCCTACACCCCACCCCCTCCCTGAGCTGGGAAGAGGCCTTGATTCGCCCTTTCCCTCGTGCAGGCATTTCCACCAGTGCCCAGCGAGCGTGCAAAGCTGCCGTGCTGAACTGCTGGTCTTGTGCACTCGTGCACGGACCCCCCCGGCCCCCGGGCAGCACCACGATGGCGTATCGGGGCCAGGAGCAGCGCTGCCTCATTCCCGTCCCTTCGGCGGGGGTCGCATCCAGCCTTCAGGGTCCCCTCCTGCCGCTGAGCTCCGCGCCAAGGCCGCCCCCTCACCTGGCACCGCGTACTCCGAGCTGTCTGTCCGCCCCGTGGTGTAGGCCACGGCCAGGTGCCTGTTCTCTTTGCCCTTCTGCCGGTGCCGGTAGTACATGAAGAGCACCAGCAACGCCACGAGCAGGATCAGCAGGACCACGATGCCAATGACTGCCCCCAGGGAGCTGTACCCTGCCGGCACAGCTGGCACCATGGTGAAGGGGTGCTCGGGATTCACTGCGCGCCCGCAGGAGAGTAGGAATCATTAGCTGGAGAAAGAACCCAGGAGTCCTGGCTCCCAGCCCCCCCTTCCCTCTCCCGCTCTAACCCACTAGCCCCCACTGCCCTCCCGGAGCTGGGGATAGAACCCAGGAGTCCTGGCTCCCAGCCCCGCTGCCCGGTCTCACTCACATTTCTCGCACCGGGCCCCGCTCCTGCCCCGCTCGCACTGGCAGCGCCCCGACACGTGGTGGCAGGTGGCGTTGTAGAGGCACTCGCAGTCCTGGAGACACTTGGCTCCAAAGGTACCAGGGGGACACTCTGCCGGGGGCGGACAAGGGCCAAGGTTAGAATCCATGGGGCGAAGGGGGCAGGCAGGCAGGGGCTTTGACTGGGGACGGTTCTGGGTGAGAGGAAGGGAAAGGCCGGTCCCAGGTAGAGGCTTGGTGCTTCAGGCCTGATCCCCAGCCTGGGGGCAGCTGTATTGATGCAGGATGCTGGTAAAGGAGGATGCAAGACCTGTGCTGGTGGGCCTCCACCTCCCGCCATGCCAGAGCACACCGGCCAGGGGGCCGGCCAGCCTCCTGCCCTGCCGGAGCAGACCAGTGGTCCATATAGCTCCATACCCCACCTCCTGCCTGTTGGAAGAGACCAATGGTCCATATAACCCAATATTAGAACTGGCTGGGAAATGATTTTTTGTTCCAGCAAAACGTTTTGATGAACAAACAAACAAAATGTTCGAGTCAAAATTTTTCTTCCAAGTTCCTGGGTTTTCACCAAAAACCTGAAAACCCCCAAAGCAAAACATTTTGGCTGAAAAGTGATTTTTGCTTTTTTTTTTTTTTTTGAGTTTCGATGGTCGGCAACAAACGGGAAAACGGGTTTTTGGCCAACGTTTCAGGGGGGGGTTGGTTGCCCAAACCCGGGTTTGTTTTTGTTCTGGATTTCTGTTTTTCCAACGAAAAACACGAACATTTTAACCCACCTCGGACATTCCCCAGGGAAATTTCTGTTTTAACACCCCCCAAAACGTGGAAAACAGCTTCCCACAAGACCCCCCAAAAGTCCTGTGCGGGCTCAATGCTCCCCTTCGCCACCAGTGGGAGCTGCAGGTGGCACCCTGGTGGGTCTCAGAATCAGCCTGGTGTATCCCCTGCCTCTGCCAGGCTGACTCTGCGACTTACTGGCTTCACAGGAGGCGCCGGTGTATCCAGCGGGGCACAGACACCGCCCGGTAGCCGGGTCGCACTGAGCTCCGTTCCGGCACTGGCAGGACCGGGCGCAATTCTCCCCATAGCTCCCCAGGGGACAGCCTACGGGGAAGAAAACAAGCGGATGAGGTCTGCAGGGGGCACATGCGATGCCCAGGCCCTCGCCCGGCACAGACGGTACCTTCCGAGCAGTGTCTGCCCGTCAAGCCAGCCGGACAAGAGCAGGTCCCGTCCACGGCGTTGCAGCGGCCTCCGTTCGGGCACTGGCAGGTGTGGCCGCAGGCCTCTCCCCACGTGCCGGGCGGGCAGGCTGCGGAGGAGAGGAGACGTCCGTCAGTCCCACCATGCACCCAGCCTTGGAAGCTGCTCTGCCTGGTCTCCTCCCTGAGGAGCTACTGAGTGTGTGTGTGTGTGTGTGTGTGAGAGCCCGTCACCCCCTGGTGGCTGCCCACAGAGAGGATAAGAGTCCTACTTCTGCCGCTGGAACCCGGTCCCATCTGACAGCCGCTCGTGTGGAACGAGTTTGCTGGGTCTCAGCCCGGATCCTGGTGGGGACGGGGCAAAGCCGCCGCCACGATCGGCGCCGACCGGCCCCTTTCGTGGGCAGCCTCAGCGGAGAGGCCCCATACGGGCCCAGAGAGACACCGCCGGGTCACAGACAAACCATAGGCTGGTGTGTTCCCCGTGTGGATTTCTCATTCCCTCGGGGGAGCAGGGATGGGGGTTTGCCCCCTACCCTCATCCATCTCCCTGAACCCACGTGCCTCTCGCCAGCTCCACCGGGAGCCTGGGACGGTCCGTACAGTGACCTCCGACCCCGCCCGCTGCACCCAAACCAGCCCTTGGCAGGGGGAGGCTGGAAAGGAGAGCGGATGCCAGGGCCAGCTTGCGAGCCAGTCACACGTGGGCTCTTTGCACCGGACTTTGCTCTGCTCCGGCAGGACAGGAGGCTGGAGGCTGGCTGGCGTCCCGGACGGGGCGATCTGCCACGGTGGGAGGAGCCGGGAGCTCGCCCCGCCAGGACAAGTCTTGTACCCTCATTCCCAGCCCCCCTGCCAGCTTCCCCAGGGCTGGGAAATCCGGGACCAGCACCCCCTCTCCTCCCCCCAGCTCGCTGGCTCCGAGCATCATCCTCGGTTGCCATGGCACGTACCGTGCTGGCAGGTGGAGCCGCGGTACCCGGCCGCGCAGCTGCAGCGCCCATCCTCTGGGGAGCAGGTGGCTCCGTTCTTGCAGTCGCAGGGCCGGCTGCAGTTCTGCCCCCAGAAGCCGTCGTCACAGACCAGGTCACAGCGGGGCCCTGGGGAGCCAAGGAAGTAAACAGGGTGTTCTCTTAGGAGGAGACCCCTCTTCCCCTCACAGCTAGGGGGGCCCCCCCAAGGCAAATGGGTCACGGTGCCGGCTCAGTCATCTCCCCCGTGGAGGAATAAAGCTTCTCACATCCCAGGCTGTCAGCGTCCCAATCTACACTTTACAGCTGGGGAAACTGAGTCGCCTCCATCACCTCAGGGAGGGGCTATCGCAGAGGCCCGGGAAGGACCTTTTCCAGATGAAGGCCAGTTGCTATTTCGTGCCTCGCTCAGAATGGAGCGGGTGGGCCACCGGTTGGCACCAGTTCAGCTCAACCGGGTGCCACGCGTGGGTGGTGTTTGGCCAAGCGCCATCCTTTGATTTTGCCCTCGGCCCAGGAGAGGCCCCGCTGAGTCCAGCCCATGCCTAGGGAGCCCGGAGGCCTCGGGCTGTTCCATCCCGGACCGCTGCACAATTCTCTGCGAGTGGGGCCTCGTTTCGGCAAACCCTGGGGGTGGGGCTTATGTTGTGGGTGGAGCCTGTAAGAGGACCGCCTCCTTCCTTCCCTGACCCCGCCAGGCCCATGGGAGCTGTGCCTTGGACTGGCAGGGATGCCAAGGGACTCTACGGCTGGAACTCAGGAGGGGCCCGCCGTCACGGCCAGAGACCGAGCCCTCCCGTCACCTCCCCGCGTCCCTGCCTCCTGCCTCCCCCCCGGCCCCTCACCCACCTGTCCATCCCGGCAGGCAGTGGCACTGTCCCGTGCCGGGGGCGCAGCCGTCCGCGTGGCTGCAGTCGCATTGACGGCTGCAGCCGGGGCCGTGGGTGCCGTGCTGTTAGCGAGAGGGGGGTGCAGCCGGAGTCAGTGGCCGGGGGACGGGATTGGGGGAGGAGGGTCTGATTTTAATCTAGGGACACCCCCCCCCCCGGTCCTGTCCTCCCTCATCTCACCCCAGCTCCAGCCCGCCAGTGCAGGCAGTCTGACCTCTTCCCTCTCCGCCCCTCCGGTGCACCTAACCCACCCCTCCCCTGCTCCACAAATTCACATGGTGTAATCCGTAACCCCCCCTCCCATACAGACCCCCCCAATCCTTCCCACCCTCCCCCCGCCCGCTTGCCATTAAATGTCCCGACCCGGGTCCCAGGCTGGGCCAGCACGTGACTTTCCCAATCAACTCGTTAGCCCAGGACACAAGCCAGTGGGACAATCACCGACAGCCGAGATCCCGGCTAGCACGTGGGCGCCCAGGGGGCAACGGGGCCTCCAGAGGCACCTGGCCCACATCTGGGCCCACCTGGCCAACAGCTGGCTGGACATCGCTCTGCAGGGCGTGCGTGGCAGGGGGCGGCCAAGGACTCGATGCACCGACCCTGGAAATGGGTTTCGGTGAAAGGATCGGGCCCGTAAACGACAGCTGAGCGGAGTGGGATGCTTCCCCGGCCTTATAGAGCACAGACTCCCGGCAGCGGGAAGCGGCTGGTCCGAGGGGGGTTGGGAACTTACCGCGCACGGCTCCTCGCACCGGGGGCCGCGCCAGCCAGCGGCACAGGAGCACGCCCCGCTGACGGGGCTGCAGGCCGCCCCGTTGGCACACCGGCAGGTCTCGTTGCACCCGGAGCCCCAGGTGCCCATGAGGCAGGGGCTGGAACAATCCCCTCCGTGCCAACCTGCCGACCGAGGGGAAGAGAGGTCGGCGAGCGGATCGACGGGACGTCAGGCGGAGGGATCGGGGCGTCTCTGTGGTCCGTGGACCCGCGCCCGCCGGCAGAGACTGGCATGGGATGTCCTGCCCGACGCGAGAGACCCTGAGCCTGGCGGAGGGCTCACGGCGAGAGCCGAGCCGGGGGGGGACGGACCTGAGTTGGTTCCAGCCCACCCCTGAAGAGCCTGGGGACCCAGGGAGCTGGGGCAAAGAGGGTTATTCCCAAGGCCTTTCCAGACTGAACCTGAAAGGTTCCCACAGCCCTTGCGGGGAACTGTCCGACTCCCCCATCCTAGCCCTGCCTGGGGGCTTAGCTAGAGCCCCCGGGGGGGGGAAGAGCTGGGGGCATTGCCGCCCCTGCAGTGAGCAATCCCAAGGGCGCCCGCCTGCACCTACCTTCCTTGCAGACGCAGGTGCCATCGGTGGGGGAGCAGGCAAAGGCATTCTTGCAAGCGCACCGCATGGAGCAGTTAAGGCCGTAGGTGTCGGCGGGACAGTGGCTGGAGCAATGCTCGTCCTGCAAACACACAAGGGCGGGCGGTAGAGGCGGGGGGGGGGGGGCAGTTACTCGCGGTCTGCTAAGCTGGAGTGGGTCTGACCCAGAGGCGTGGAGCTGTAATACTCGGCGTTACTGCAAAGCCAACCCGTCTAAGCCTCACAAAGTTATCCCTGCTCTAACCACTGGACCCGCCTCCCCTCCCAGAGCCGGGAATAGAACCCAGGAGCCCTGACACCAGTCCCATGCTCTAACCACTAGACAATCCTCCCCCTCCCCACCCCTAGAATTCCCTGGACCTCACCGCACAGGATCTCCGCCGACTGGGCCCCCAACTCACCGTGTAGCCCGGGGCGCAGTGGCAGAGCCCCGTGGCGCCGTCACACGTCCCCCCGTTCAGGCAGAGGCAGGGCTCCTGGCAGTTGGCCCCGTGGTAGCCGTGGGGGCAGGTCTCGTTGCAGTGAAGTCCCGCCCAGCCCGGCGTGCAGGTGCATTCTCCGGTCATGGGATGGCAGCTGGGCACCGGCCGAGAGACACACGCCAATCAGAGCAGCCCCCCCGCGCCGAGCGGCTGGGGCGGCTTCGGGCCCCCCGTGATCTGAGAGCAGCAGCAGGGCGGCCGCTGCCCCGTGGGGCCGCGGGGGTCCCGAGCCGGACGCCCCGGGTGCCTGCCCGCTCAGTGGCTCCCGGGTAGCGCGTGCGGCTTCTGGATCTGGGCCTTCGCTCCCGGAGCCTTGGTACCCCGGGTGACTCCCCGTCCAGCCGCTCCTGCTAACGGGCATCCTGTGCCACTCCCCGGCGGGATAGGAAGGGCGGTGCCAGGTTATTCCCCTTATGCCCGGCAGAGGGTAGCAGACCCAAAGGGCTGGAAATAAGGCAGGTATTTCCCCCCTCCTCCCCCTCACCTGTACGCTATTAACCCCTAGCGTGCTGGTGTATTCCCCTCCCATGGGCTGGCGGCCGAGCCCCTCCCGCCCCTACCTTTGGCTGTGCTGGGGGCTGCAGAGGCACGGCAGGTGGCAGGCCAGGCCGTAGAGGCCGTCCAGGCACTTGCGCTCCTCGCAGTGGCTGCCGAAGAAGCCGGCCTCGCAGAGACAGGCCCCGTCGATGTGGAAGCAGCGGCCCCCGTTGGTGCAGTCGCACGCCTGGGCGCAGTCCTGGCCGTACGCGCCGATGGGGCACTGCTCCCGGCACCTGTTCGGAGCGGGACCGGGCACAGGCAGCGGGTTAGAGGGGAGGAAAGACAAGCGGGGGGAGGGGGGGGAGTGACATGCCCCCGTGGGGCATAGACAGGGGTCGCGGAACCTGGGCAGCCTGGTATCTCTCACCTGCGACAGCCACAGCTCGGTCCAGCTGTCCCCTGTGAGCTGAGGCCGCCATGCTCATTACATGCAACACCCTGGGAAATGCTGAGGACTTCCCCCCGGCCCGTTGCTCAGCAGGGCGCTCGCAGCATGGGGACCTCTGCACAAAGGTGCTATTCCCCTATCAGCCTTGTTGGGGGGCACCAGGGGAAGCCACCCCTGTACAGCCTTTCAGGCGTCCTGGCGCAGAGAGGCCCGGAGAGCCGGGAAGCGAATGGAGCTTGGGAAGGAGCCGGCAAAGCTCCAGGGGCCTTGAGCAGAGCAGGCAGAGGCGGGGGAGCTGCAGCAGACACAAAAGCGTGGAGGGGGGAAACTGGCTGCAGGTGGGAAGCTCAGCTGCAGAGGTCACGGGGTGGTCAGGGACTGTTGTGTCTCATGGCTCAGAGCCTGGGTTTAACCCACAGGGGCCACACCTGCCGCCGGGTGCATGCACCAAGGCCGCTGCATCCGTGCACGTGCCTCGTGCAAGCGAGCTGCACCAGTGTAAACCCTGGTTCGCACGTGGGCAGCGTGTCTACGCGAGGGGCTTGTACAGGGGCAAAAATCCCCAGGCCTAAGACTCTGAATGAAACCCTCCCTGCAAGCCTGCCGTGCGGCCTCTGGCAGCTGACCACTAGACCCCACTCCTTTGCTGAGCAGGGAATTGAGCCCAGGAGTCCTGAACCCCAATCCCCTAATCTAACCACTAGACCACCCTCCCCTTCCAAAGTGAGACTCGAACCATAAAGTCCTTACTTCAGTTCCCGCAGCTCTAACTAATAGACCCCACTCCCTACCTGGGACCAGGAACAGAACTCTCCAGTCCCCTCATCTAGCCACTAGACCGCACGACGTCTTTCACTTCACAACAACAACAAAACACTTCACTGGGGATCCGTTTAGTGCTTCTTCCTCGTGTTGGAGTCTGGGCTTATTTTTTCCTCTCCATTGTTTGTGGCACCCTCCCAGAAGCTGGGGAAAGCTCTCATTTCCTTCTCCCGCGGCCTGCGTCCTTTTCCATTTGGAAAACTCCGACCAATTTCCCTCCTAGCCCTGGCCCAGCTGCTATTTACTTCCCCACAGCACAGCTGGTGAGATCATCCCTGATTCCAGGGTTTCATTGGCAGGGCCAGCCAGAAATCGGCACAACCAGGCGTTCAACGCGTTGATTGGATTATTACCTGCATGCATTACGGTAGCAATGGTAGCATTACTGCAGCCACAAGCACTGTCTGGACACATAGCAAGAGACAGTCCCTGCCCCAAAGAGCTTCCGATCGAAATAGACGGGACAAGGGGTGGAGGAGGGGAAACTGAGGCACAGAGGGGGTGGGGATGTGCCAAAGTCACATGGCAGAGCTAGGGATAGGAGCCAAAAGCCTCATTCTCAGAAGGCCCTTTACACCACTCCGGCAGCACAAAACAGCCTTAAAGAGGGGGACATTTCAGTGACATGCATTTTAAGGCCCCTTTACATCGGCAGAGCCACAGAAGGGGCCTTGGTGTACTGAGGAGGAGGGGGCAGGTGTCCTTAGTTCCAATCCAGTGCTCGAACCGTTTGTCCACATTGCTTCTAGCATTGCACACACTCCGGCTCGTAACCCCCTCCCATGTGTTAACACAAGACTGCGGGAGTCTATGAGTTGGTGCATGGCTGGGTTGGTATGGAAGGGTGTGAGGGACACGGCGTTGGCGCAGGCGTGCGTTTGAAAGGCCGCAGGCATCCCCGAGAGAGGCTGTGCGGGACCGGACAAAGGGGAGCGTTTGTTAACGTTACGGGGAAAACGTAAGGCCTGACTCTCAAGCGGTGTGCTCGAATTTAAAGAGCAGTGCGAAGTCGGGGGCCATAAACCAGAAGTGAAGTCACCTCTGCGAGTAGTAAGGGGCCTGTTCCCTCCCACCAGTTGTCCTGTAATTCGAGCACGTATGAGAATGAGGCCTTGTCTACACTCAAAAACTTTGCCGCTTTAACTAGACCAGGATAGTTCCTTTGGTACAGCCCTCCCAGTATGGGTGCAGTTATATCAGCACCAAGGTGTTTATACTGGCAACGCTTATTCTGGTTTGGGAATGAAAATAAGCGATACTGGTGGAAGGCAGCTGCACACTGGTATAACCCAGTCCATAGCGGAAGCACTATTTTGGCGCACAAAAAACCCGAACCCCACATTGCTAACTGGCTTCATAGACTGTGCAAAAGGGACTGGTCCGACATCCTGCATGCTACAAGCCAGAAAACTACCCGGAATGAGCTCCTGTTTGAACTAGAGCACATCATTTAGAAAAGCAGCCCATCTCGATTGAACATTGGCCAGGAATGGGGAATCCCTGCACAGCCCTTGGTAAATTATACCAGTAAAAACGTGAAGCGAGGGTCAGCCCTGAGAAGGAAGGCAGGAGTGTGTGCAAGGGCTTGTCTACACAGGGAAATTGACAAGAGTTATTCTGGACTAGCTCGCCGTGTGAACACACTGTTCCGTAATAACAGTGCCTTTTACTGTGTTAGCTTGATCCACTTTGGAAATGGATTAAGCTCCAATGGAAAAATCACTCTTATGCCTGGTCTACACTTAGTTCGACATAGCTACAGGACTCAGGGGTGTGCAAAATTCACACCCCTGAGAGCCGTAGTTAAAATGACCTAATCTCTGGTGTAGACACAGCTGGATCAATGAAAGAATTCATCCGTCGTCATAGGTCCGGCTGCGTGGGGAGGTGGATTAACTACCATGACAGCCCTTCCATTGCCGTGGGAAGTGTCTACACTGCAGTGTTACAGCCCGGTCGCTCGGCGGCTGTGCACCCTTAGGCTACACATGGCCTCATTTAGAGCGGGTCGAAACATTTTCACACAACCAGCTTTCCGTCCCCCCCCAAAAAAATCAGAATAAATTATTTGGAAAAGATTGAAACGTCCCGGTTTGACATTTCCGCAATGGAAAGTTTCAATTTTTTACTTGGAAATGACCGTTCATTTCAAAAGATACTTTCTTCTATATTCAGTTTTTGATACAAAAAAAAAAGGTCAACATTTTTGTGTTGAATTTCGCTTCGTGAAAAGTTTCACAACACTGGCTTTTTGTCCCAATTTCAGAGGCTTTTTAAAAAAAATCTTGAAATGCTTTTAACGGGATGAAAAGGATCAGTTTTCCAGGTAGCTGTGCTCTTAATCCAGAATAAAAGTGTCCACAAAGGGAGCTAATCCAGAATAGCAATAGCGCTCTAAATTCCCACCTTAATTTAATCCACATTAACTCCCCTGTGTAGACAAACTCCGAGAACGTGTGTGTGTGTCACAGAGAGGCGACGTGAGGCAAGCAAGGAAATCAGCAGAAGGCCACGTGACAGGTTTCTAGCCAGGCCTTATGGACCGAGGAATCTCCGTGCAAGCCCTGCCGTTCGCGACGCACTTCTTTCCCTGGCGCGGACGTGCGTCTGGCTCGGAGATCTCCCGCCGCCAGCCTGCATCCCGCCCCCACCCCGCCGTGGCAGGGCGTCGCTCGGCCGGACCCTACTCACCACTCCCCGGTGTAGCCCGGAGCGCACTGGCAACGCCCGGTGGCTGGGTCACACAGCCCGTCGTTGTGACAGTGGCACTGCCCCTTGCATTCCAAGCCGTGCCACCCCTGCGGGCATGCGATGGAGCAGACGGTGCCCTGCAGACAACGGAACAGCAATGTCAGGGAAATGCCCCCTCCGGGAAAGCCGGGGGGCAGGAAAGGGGGCTCCGACACCAGGGAGACTGATCGGGGGCATGCACCCCCCCCGATCTGATGGGACGGTCCCTGCTCAGTGCCTTCCAGGCCCGCGCCAATCCCTCCCCCCCCAGCCTGAATGCAGCCACAGCAGCCTGCGAGCGGGAACTCCCACAGTGAGGGGTGGGAGCCCATCCGTAGCCCTGGTTGCTGCTGGGGTGTCACCCAGCCCCGAGGGGGCTGGAGGGAGAGCAGGGCTCCAGCGCGCTGCCGAGGGAGGATCCTCCGGAGACTGCCTGATGGCAGGAGGGTTGCGGAGGCAGCATTGCCCCACGCCGATGCACGGGGCTCGGTCAAGGCCGGCAGGGTCCCATGGGGCACGGGTGGCGCAGTGATCGGGGGAGGAGTCAGCACCAAAGGAGGCAGGACCCCTCTGCCCCCAGCTTGTCCCGACTGGACCCTTCTCTCTCCAGAGGCGGGCTGGGCCCCCCTGCCTCGCATACGTACCATCCATCCCGGAGGGCAGACGCACTGGGTGGTGTTCTCGGGGTAGCAGAAGCCCCCGTTCTGGCAGGGGCAGTGAGCCGGGCAGCGCAGCCCCTCGGAGCCGTTGCGACAGGGGAGCTCGCAGCTGGAAGGACGTGGAGACGGGGATGAGGGAGACGGACCCAGAGGCTAAAGAAATCCCACCCTGAGGCCGGATCGGAACCAGCACCCCCCAGGGGGGAAAGGCACCGGACCCCATTCCCCCTCGCCCCAAGCCAGCCAGTCCCCCGCCCAGGGTCCGGATCGGAACCAGCACCCCCCAGGGGGGAAAGGCCCTGTGTCCCATTCTCCGTACTCACTGTGCGCCTGTGAATCCCGGCCGGCACAGACATGCCCCGGTTTCCAGATGGCACGTGGCCCCATTCTCACAGCGGCAATGCAGCTGGCAGCCCTTCCCGTAAGTGCCTGGGTCACAGGGGTCTTTGCACAGGGGGTCCTTGTACCCAGGCGAGCAGACACAAGCTCCAGTGAGGGGGTCGCAAGTTCCCCCCTCGCTGCACTGGCAGGGGTTCTTGCATTCGGGACCCCAGGCCTGGCCCGCACACGCTGGAAGAAGGAAGAGACTGGTGTAGCAATGACAACCCCTTTGCCCTTCTCTTGAGCATGTCCTACACACCGGTGAACGAAGCCCTGCAATAGCCCCGGGAAGGAGGGTCAGAGGCTGAGCCCCATTTTACAGGTAGGGAAACTGAGGCACGGAGCTGGGACATGCCGTCTCAAGATTCACAGAGCAGAGCCAGAAGCAGAACGCAGGCGTCCTGGCTCTCAGGCGCCTGCTCTAAGCACTCTGCCCCCTTGAGAGCTGGGAACGGAACCCAGGCGTCCTGATTCCCTGTCTCCTCCACTCTAACTCCTACCCTCCATTCCCTCCCAGAGCTGGGAACGGAACCCAGGCGTCCTGACTCCCAGGCCCGCCTACTCTCACCCACTAGACTCCGCAACTCTTCCTTAAACACGTTGCTTGGTTAATGATGATTTAATCGTTATTGCATCTTGGTTTGTCCGGAAGATGCCACATGGAAAAGTTTGCTGGATTGTTTTAAGTGGCTGCATGATTCAGCAGGAGACGAGGGGCAGTAACTCGGATCGAGCGGAGGGAATTTCAACAGGGACAGTCTAGGCTGAGTCCAGGGAAATCTTCGTGCGGGAGACGGCTCAGGACAGCCGCGCCAAGGGGAGAGGTGAGACCCCCATGCTTGCTTTGAATGGAGCCCTGCAAAATACGGGCAACTCCCATGCACTGGGCCTGGCCCAGCGGGAACAGCAGGGCTTTTATTTTCTGCTGGCTGTATTGTGGTAGGGCCTCAGGGCCCCGGGCACGGACCAGGAACCTCTCGCGCTAGGGGCTGTGCAAACAGACCAGACTGCCCCCTGGCTTCCAGCAGCATGAGTGTGATTGCAACTCATGGTGACGTCAGGCTGGACGGGCCCTCGAGAGGTCGCCTAGTCCAGCCCCCTGGGCTGAGGCAGGACCAAGTAAAGCCAGGCCGTCCTTGCCAGGGGTTTGTCCAACCTGCTCTTAAAACCCTCTAGTGAGGGGGATTCCGCACGCTCCCTCGGACGCCTGCTGTGGAGACCGACTACCCTGAGAGTCAGGGCGTCTTTCCGAATTAACCTAAAACTCCCTTGCTGCAGAGTCACCCATTGACTCCTTGTCCTACCGCCGGTGAACACGGAGAAACTGGGGAACAACTGATCCCCACCCCACCCAGCCCTTCACATATTTGCAGACTGTTCTCAGGTTCTTACCCACCGCCACGTGTACCTGGACGCCCAACACGAGACGCTTTAAAGCAGCCTGAGATCCAGGGGGCCCAGGGCCCTTTCCCCAAATCCAGCCGCTTTTAAAAGTTGAGGACACCCCCCCACCCAAAAAAAACCCCAGCTAGGCGCTTTCTAAACCCTCCTGCGCCCTCTCCTGCTTCCCCTGATGCAGGGGTCTGGGGACTGCTGTTTGGGCAGAGAGAGGGAGAGAGAGAGAGAAAGAAAGAGGGACACGGCAGACAGACAGAGGGATGCAATGACTCGGTGGGGGTTTTGCCCACAGTCGGATTCCCCTTGCGGAGGGTTCCCGAGCAGCCCCCTCCCCTCTGGGCCGTGGGCTCAATCCGCTCCCACGTGTTCCCCATGCAGGCAGCAACCCCCGGCTCCCGGGGGCCATCCCCGGTGCGTGGGAACCTGCTGCCTTGGGCGCCTGGGCCTAGGGGAAGGACATGGCATCGCGGGAGTCGGAGTCTGGGTTTAATTTGGCTGCGGTGAGAGGGAAGGCAGGGATGGGGGGAGGCCTGGGGGGCGGCCTGGGGCTGGCCAGGCAGGATGGCACCTTGGCGCGAGTACCCACGATGCCTCGCATGCTGACCGCTGGCTTTCCCCCCTCACGTGTGCTCCCTAAATCCTAGGCCTCCCCACTCCCTCCCGCCCTTACTCCATAACCCCCCGTCCCCCAGTCCTCGGCCCCCCTCACCCCAACCCCCTGCCCCTCCCCCTCACTCCAGAGCCGTCCCCTCCTCGTCCTGCACACCCAGGACCCACCCCCAGAGCCCCCGGTGGGCTAGTGGGCACCCCAGTGCCGGCTCGCCCGTCCGTGCCCATGGCCTGGTGTCTGCACGTGATGACTCCCCCACCCTCAAATCACCGGCCTGGCTCCTGCAGGCAGAGCCACTCCCTTTGGCCCCGGGGCGCAGCCCCCAGCACATAGCGGAGGGGCCGGGCCTGTGGTACTCACCGCTGGAGCAGTCTGCGCCCCTCCATCCCTGCTCGCACTGGCACTGGTTGGGAGCCACGCACCGCCCGTGAACGCACTCCTTGGTACAGCTGGCTGCGGGGAGGGGGCAAGCAGAAGGATTCATTTGGGCTGCGCCGAGAGCTCGTTTTATTAACGTCTCACCTGGCATTTCCTTGGCACATTTCACCCCCGAACATTATAGACTGGCATCCCCCCAGCACGGAAATGCAGCCACCTCTGGGGTGGAACATGGCAGCTGCTTCACAGCGCTCAGCAACGCTGCATAGAGATCACTCAGCCAGCACGGAAATGCAGCCACCTCTGGGGTGGGGCATAACACAGCAGCTGTTCAATAGCCACTCAGCACCAGGGATCACTCCTCCGGACCTGGATCAGGGGACCACACCAGTGAGTTGAATCGCGCAACCCACTGCAGGACAGCGTGGGGCCCCCTCTAGTGAACAGTCCATATAAGAGCCTGCCACTGCTGCCTCTGCACCCCAGGAATTAGCCTGTCAGCGCCAAAAGCAGAGCTCTGCCCACCCTAGCGTCAAACTCCCTGCCGCCTCCGCTTGGCCCATGCAGGTTCCATCACACCCCCACCAAGGTGATGAAACACAGCAGCAATTTATGGTCTAGTCTGGCGTCGGCTGGGGCCAAGGGGTGGGGTGAGGGGGCCGTCTGCGAGGGTCAAGGCTGCGTTGGCAGAAGACAGGCAGCCTGGCCTCAGGCAGCCCCGGAGCACGCTGGCTTTCCAGCACGGAGCCTGCTGGAAGTGGCCAAGAAGGCAAGAAAGGTCCGGCGGTAGCCAGGTGGCCTTGAGCCATGTGTCTGCAGGAGAGCCCAGCGCATGGAAAGAAATCGGAGCGGGCGGAAAGGATGGGGGAGGATCAGGGAGTGCAAGACAGGACACGCAGCAAAGGGCTGTGAAGAACACGCGTCCCCTCCGGGATGGGTCCTGGCAGAGGCCGTGTCGCTGGGTGAGCTGGGGGCGGCTGGATCTCTCGTCTCTGTCACAGAGGTGCCCCAGAGGAGCTGGGACGTGTTTCGGGGCACACAGTGGGAAGCAAAGGGGCTAGGAGGACTGAGCTAAGCATATAGGAAAATGCCCATGGGCACACCAGGATCCCCATTTTAGACAGGGGGAAACTGAGGCATGGAGCTGGGATGGGGGAAAACATCACCAGGGTCACACAGCAAGTCAGGCCCAGAGCTGGAAACAGAACCCAGGAATCCTGCGCCCCAGTCTGACCCCGTGCCACCTGGCAGAATAACGCCGCTAAGCCCCTTCGATTTCTGCAGGAGCATCGTCGCACGCTAGCCTGAGGGATGCAGATGCACCAGGTGCTGCCACCTGCGGCCCCGTAGTGATGGTTAGGGATGGACTTACGGACACAAACGCCTGTGCTCTCGTAGTAGCCTTGGCAGCAGCGGTACCTCTTTCGGTAGTCCATTTTCACCGCCTGCCGATACGCGGTCTTGTACACAATCCTGCGCAACACAGAGTAAAAAGCAGAGTGAACCTCCCCTGCAGAACATTTATAGAGAATAAACCGAACCTGGGGAACTCACCACCACAGGACAGTACTAGGGCTCACCCAGAGAACTTACTGTGGTGAGGTCATGTCAGGGTTAACCAGCGGAACACACTGCCACAGTGCGATATCAGATTTAGCCAATGGAACTGACTGATATGGAGAGAGTTTGGGTTACCTAGCTACCAGGGTAGAATAGGGGCTACTCTGTGGAGCTCCAAGCTATCCTATAATATGGGTGTTAACCTTTGGAACTCACTGCCACATGTTCCTAACCAGCAGAGCAAACTGCCATGAGATTATATGGGGTTAACCTGCGAGACTCCCTGCTTCAGACTGGCTCCAGGTTATTTCACTGAAATGGGAACTGACTAACATTAACCTCTGGAACTCACTGCTGCTGCTCGTAGCAGGGTCAAACAGTGGAACTTGTTGCTGCTTGTTAGGAGCGGGGTCAGCCTGTGGGACCCTGCTCCAGGAGGCCGTGTCAGGGTGAGCCCGTGGGACTCCCAGAGAGCTCTCGGGGACAGCGAGTGGCGGATAAGAGGACATTTGGCCACCTGCTCCAGGCAGAAAGGCGCTCCTTACTTGTGCTGGGTGCATGGCTTGAAGAAACTCCAGCTCCCATCACACGACTCTTTGGAGGCCTGTGCATAGGGGTGAGCGTAGGATTCCTTCATTGCCGTAGTGAAGCTGCCGGGGAAAAGACAAAGACGTTTTGGTGGCAGCCCAAGGACGGCTGAGGGAAAGGGCTGATTCAGCTCTCCTCAAGGTGGTGGGGTCCTGGCTCAGTGACAGGGGTGCTGCGCCTCCCGTGCAGGTTTCGACCCCTCTGGTAGCATCCCTGTGTCTTTGGAGCAGAGCCACAAGGTACCTGCCCTATTCCTGGGCACAGACTGGGATAAAACAAGGTGTGTACTGCAATGTTGCCAACTCCTGATGCTTTTCATAAAGCCCCAGCTCCCGGAGCCGTGAGATTATGGGGAATCTCAGCCTTCGGTTTTTTTTTAAAAAAAGGATATTTCTAGCCCTCGTCTTTGCAGAGCACAGCTTGAAATCATGACCCCCAACAGCTGAGACACCAGGAGAGGAATTAGAAGACCCACAGCGTATTATTTTTAAAAATCTCATGACTTTTATGCCACTCTCTTGATTTTTTTTTCGGTTCCTGACTGATGCTTTTTTAATGCCGGGGGGTGGGGTGGGGTGGCGACACCCACCGGCACCTCTAGACGCAAGTAGGGATCATGACAGCTTCTCACTCCCTGGCGAAGGGCTGTTTTCCAAGTAGATACAGAGACAGCCTCAGGTTAACAGCCACACGTCTGGGACCGACAGCTCCCCTCGAGGGGACAGCGTAAATGTCGGCTAAGCCCACGCGGCCGTGCTCCAGATATTACCCTGCATTATTGTTACAGAGCGTGCTGAGCTCCTTGCAGACACGGACCTAGCTCTGAGCGGGGCCTGATGGCTAGAAACTCTCACAGCTGTAACCAAAGCCCAGGGGAGCACAAGCATCAGGGGTCATCATGTTAACTGATTCCTTGCGCACCCCCGTCTGCCTCCAGCTGTCGGCTCTTGTCTTATACTAAGCTCCTTGGGTCTTTGTGTTCTGTGTCTGTACAGCGCCTGACACCGGGGGAGGGGGGTCCTGATCCGTGACCAAGGGGGGTCCCATGTGCGACCATAATAACAAGAAAAAGGGTGAGAGAAGGGGAGGGGGAGATGACAAGAAAAAGGGTGAGCAAGGTGACACAACAGAGAAAGCAACGCAGAAGGCAAGCGAGAAAGGCTTCATCATAAGGGTCTGAGATAACCCCCCACCCCACAGGTCTCAGCGTCACAGAGCAGCAGGCAGCGTGACCACAGCCTCATGCCCATTTCACCCGGGACTTCCCACCCTGTCTCCCCCCCGTTACCTTTCCCAGTAGCTGCAGACGTTGGGGTCGTTGGGGTTGAGAGAGGTGGCCAGGCCCATCTGCAGCCCCAGCAGAAGGACCACGTGCAGCTTCATCCTGGCGGGAAGGGAGAGAGACGAAGAGGAGTCGGTGGCGAGGAAGGAAGGCCAAGGGCCATGCACAGGGCTGAAGGGGCTGCTGCCAGTGCGGATCGAGTTGTGGCACAGATGGGGGTTGACGGCCCTATGGCCCGGCAGGGGCCTGAGCCCCGCAGCTGTGCAGTTTACAAGCAGGCGAAGATTGCTGCAGCGGCCAGCAACTCAGAGCTGCTCCCCGTCAAGCGGGTCACAGAGGTGGCCCCACGGCTGTGACCGACAGCTCCCCGGCAGGTGACAGCGGAGAAATGGCTCCCAGCCACGGATGCCGCTGCCACCTTAGGTTCTTGGGAGGCCGGGTAACTGACACAGCCCTGCCTGGCAGGCCATGCTGCAGGGTTTGTACTGAGGCCAAAGCACAGCGCTCTGCTACTTGAGCTAAAGGAGGAACTTCGTTAGCTGGCAGCAGCAGTAGGTTGTCATCTTCTTTGCAGTCTGGCCCCTAGAGGGAGATGTGGAAACCCCCTTTGTGTGAGACCTGCAGAGGTCGTCAGAAGCCCTGGGATTCACGCCAGGTTGCGCTGTGCTCCTGGGAAGGAGGCGCATCTTGGTTTATTCAGGCCCTAAACAGAGTTGGAGAAGGACCCAAACCAACCCCGCCAGTGCAAATGGAAGAAGTTGTAGCCAAGTCCACCCGGACACCATGGTCAGCCCATTTCCGTGCTGAGGGTAAAACCAAAAGCCCCGCCAAACATTGCACCGATCTGTGCGCACGGCCCCCATCGTGACAGCCCCTTCCCATCCGGGTCCCTCCAAAGCACTTATTGGCCCACCCGCTCCGCAGCGGGGCACCGGCAAACCGCGAAACATCTGCCCTCCGTGACTGGCCCAAGGTCTCCTGTCAGGAATCCCTGGCCGAGCCGGGAACCTTAGCCCCCCTCCAGTCCCCCGCTTGCTGGGCCATCCTTGTTCCAATGCACTTGCATTCAGGCCCCCACATGAGGGGGGGAGGGTACACTTTACTGGGGCCCGGAGGCCAGGCTGCAACCCCCAGGGGTATGTGTGTGGGAGGGGGCCTGTGTTACAAGTTTGCACTGGCCCTGAAAAAATGATGCTTGGGCCCTGCTTGCGTTCACTCCAGGTAGGTGCTTACATCCCTCCCTCTCATCACCCCAGTCTCCGAGACACAGCCCGCCATTGGTAGTCGGACTGACAGCCCTCACGCCGGGAGGGAGAACTGCCGGGGCTGATGAAAGCTCAAGGCAAAGCCCGTCTCTCCCGTGCCCCGGGCTCTTTTCTTCCCTGGCTTCGGCCTGGAGGTTTCGTGTGCGACGCCAGCCACGGCGCAGGGCCCCTTCCCCGCCCGCCGCCAGCCAGCTGGGAGCTCGGTGCAGGAAGCGTGGCGTGAAAACAGGAAGCAGGTTGTGTCAAGGATGTTTCCCTCCCACCCTGGCTGATGGCACCTCCACGTGGGTGGATAGCAAGAGGCGCATCGGCCCAGGGCTTCTATGAGCCCCACCTCCCAACTGGAAACAAAGCTGGTCTGTCTCACCGGGCCCAGCTCACTGCCGCCCCACAGCCCGCTCTGTCGTATGCGCTAGTGGCCTCTTATCTTAGCGTACGTTTACACTGCAGCTGCAGGTGCGGTTCTCAGCTCAGTTCGAAATCCGCACACTTGCTCCGCTCAAGATGGCCCATGGAAAATAGCCCTGTAGCCTTGGCAGCGTGGGAGAGCTGTCCGAGGGTGTACCTCGGGTCTGGGATGGGTCTATTTTGAGCATGCCAACTCCATCAGAGCCAGCGTTGACCTGAAAACTCCTCCTCAAGCTGCTGTGTAGACATAACCTTCTATGTAGATGCCAAACTCTTCGGGGCAGGGACTGTCATTTCATTATATGCATGTACAGCACCAAGGCTGAGTAAATCATGGATTTGGGGGCTCGCTGGCTACCCCGAAACATTTTGTTTTTAAATTGTTTCAGACTGGCCCGAAATTTGTTTGAAATTTTCAGGGAATCAAAAAGCCAGGGGGGGAAATAAAATCACTCTGGATCAAACAAAAAGTTTCGCATCGATTCAGAGCACTTTTTCCTGGCTGTTTTCGTCATCTTTTAAACAGCAAACGAAAGGCGATTTCCAACCGACCTGCCGCGTCAAATAGAAAAATCAAACGGTTTCGTTGCGAAATATCAAAACGGAAGGTTTGGATTTTTCCAGATCGTCGTCTTAGGCTGTTTTTTCCCCCCTTTTCCTGATGAAACGATTCGATGAAACCGATACGAATTCACACAATGTTCCGGGGTCGCCAAATCTGCATTTTTCCACCGGCAAAAGTTTCAGTTGAAAAATGTTGCCTGAAACCTCGAGACACTCCAGTAACAGCCGTTCCCGTCTCCCGGCAGGACACGCATCCAGCGGGACAGTGTGTGTTTTGATTCCACTTGGTTTCATTTCCCTCAGGAAATCGTTTATACCAGTGCACGGCGAGGCTGACCCGCCGCCGTTCCGACCTGATGCACTAGGAATGTCAATAACAAACCAGGCTCAGCGCAACAACCACAATTCGCTCTCTGCTCCCTCCTAGGACATCGGGCCATGTGCCTGGTCCAGGTGGAGGGTGTACTGTGTCGGAGCTGGGCGGGAGAAGGGTCTAAGAGACGCTCTGCCAGCAGAGACACAGGGTACGGCGCAATCTGGGCGTCAGGACTCCTGGGTTCTATTCCTGGCCCTGTGATGCCAGTAGGACACTTCCCTGCTTTGTGCCTCAGCGTCCCCCACTTGTACAAAGGTGGAGTTGCTGGGCTGGCACTCGGAGAGCCTTGCATGGAAGCCGCGCTCCAGGGAAGGGCGAACGCTCATCCTGAGCACGCTCTGTTCAGGCCCCCCTTCCCATTCCTCGGCCAGCGGCTCTGCTCAAACCTGCAGCGTCCTCGCAGGAACACAACGGATCAGCAATTCCTCCAGCGTCCCGCAGCCAGGCCCACAGGCACAGCCACGCCCTGTACTTGGCTAGCAACGCGGCTCCGGGCATCGGCGCTAGGGGCTCTGAGGCGGCAGGGTCAAGGGGAGAGAACAGGGCTGGGCTGAGAATCCTAGGTTACATGGCCAGGGGAAATGAGTTTGCTGCAGAGGGACAGACAGACAGACCAACTGCTAAAACCAGAGGGTAACCAGAGAGTGAAAGAATGGCCCGCAGAGTAATGAGCGAGAGACAGCGAGACAGACAGATTTTACCGCTCTGTCTGTCTGTCTGTTCTCCCTGAAATATTTAGGTGCTACACACAAATTTAAAAGACACATTCTTTTGTCCACCACCAACCCTGTATTCATCCATTCAGCCACCCATTCCTCCGAACAACACGGGCTTTCTTTGTCTTTCTCTCTCTCACAGCTAGATCCGGACCCTGCAGGGGATCAGCCAACCTCAAGCCCCCTGTGATATGAATCAGAAACCAAGGATAACACCATCCAGCGCATTTGCAGTCTGTTATAACCATAATAATCAGCCCCGATCGCCTTAGGAATTCAAAGGGTTTTGTGATCCTTAACCAATCGAGCTACACAAGGGGGGTCAGGATCATTATCCAGATTTTTAGAGGTGGGGAAACTGAGTCCCGGGAGAGGCAAAGTGATTTGGGGATGCGGGAGAACCCAGGCGTCCGGTTTCCCAGTGCCCTCCTTGAACCACCACGGCTGCCTCTGCATAGCAAAGCTGTCTCTGAGCGTGTAATACCCGGCTATGTTCCTGCACAGGATGAGCTATTCTTTGGCTGGCTGGAGGGTGTGAGACGAGCCTCGAAAATAAAGAGTTCTAAAAAGAAAAACAAAAGTCGGCGTGGGGGCGGGCTCTCAAATCCCCTGACGAGCACTTGGCTACTCCGTGAAAACAACGCGCAACTCCGGGCCCATCCAGAGCCCCAGGGGCAACCCCGCCCCTGGCTGGAATCTATAATTAGAAAATGATTTGCTTAGATTTCAAATCAAGAAGCCATCTGGCTCCAGCAGGCCGAGCTCAGACTTTAAGTTGCAAGATCCGACAGAAACCCAACCCCTTCCTCTCCGAGCTGGTTTTGCCGGGCCTGGGGGAAACGTGGCTCGGAGAAGAGAAGCTAGTCTGGAGCAAGGGCCTTGGGTGAACTTGGAACGATTTCTTCTCTAACAGAGGCGCAGTTGGACAGGAAGGGCCATAAACCCACCGGCTTCAGGGCCTGAGCCAATACCTCACTGATAGGGGTCAAGAAGGAACTTTCCCCATCAGTGCCCGCCGGGATAGTGGTTTTGTGCTGGGGGCACCCGTCCACTAGAATTCAGGCTGAGCCCGCCCCAAACTCATTGCATGTAGGCAGCCCGCGGGCGGGGGAGCCTTTTAGTGGCCAGTCTGTATTGGGACCGATGATGACCCGGGCCAGACAGTGCGCCTCCTGCTGGTGAGCTGGCGCGTGACCCCATCTCCGGCTCCCCGATATGGTTAAACCAGCACAACCCCTCGTGTGGACGCAGATAAACCAGAATACAGGAACCTTGGACCAGTAGAACTAGCTGAGTAGAGCTTCCTTTCCTGTACGGGAATAACTCTCCCCGTGGAAACATCTTTCTCTCAGTACAGCTGCACCCACACCAGAGGGCTGGCCTGCTTTGACTCTGCTGGGACAGACAAAGCCGTGTAACCCGGGAGCACAGCCAGGCCTGTGCCTGTACAGCGCCCGCGCGGCGGGGCCCAGCTCCCCGGTGGGTGGGCACAACGCGCCGACAGCAGCGCTGTCCATTAGCGACGGTGGATCCCAGGCGCTGGGAGCTGCGCGTTTCCCTTTAACGGGGAGCCCCCGTCTCTCCCTCCCCTACCCTGGAGTAGCCGCGGGAATGCAGAAAGGCCAGGCTTGGTATTTCCTATCCCATGACGGGACGGGACGGGACGGGACCACCCCGCCGGCCAGCAGCCACGCACTCCCTCGCCCCGCAAGGCGAGAAGATCCCCGGAGCGGGGTCCACCGTGGGCACTTCGAGGGTTAACCCTCCCTGCCCCTCTCCCCCGGCTCCTGCGCCCAGCCCAGCCTCTGCGCCCTTCCCTTTGGCTGGACTGGGGAGGTCAGACGCTGGGCGAGCTCGGCTCTTTGCTGAGGCAGGCGCTTTTGGGCCTCCCTGCCTCTCCCCCACGCACAGATCTCCAGCTGCACTTCGCCTGCACCCCCCCTCTTGGGTTGTCCTGCCATTCCCGCTTCCCCTCCCCTGGACTAACCTCCGCTGCAACCCTGGGCCCACCACACACCCTGGAGCCGCCGGCTCCCCTGAACCGTTCCTGGAGGATGCAGGGCGGCGCGGCAGCCTCGCCCATCCCTGCCCCGCCCCAGGGAACCGCCAGCACCAACCGGCCTCCCGCATCCTGCTCTCTTTGGACTCGCCACCACCTCGCCCTGCGAGAGGGGGGTTCGGATTTTGTCCCTCTATCAGCCCCAGCTGCAGCCCCTGGAGAGGGGGGCAGGCGAGTGGGGAGCAGGGGAGGAGGGTATCTGTCCTGTTTGGGGGTAGGAGGAGGAGATGGGAAACAAGGACAGCTCAGGGACGTTTCATTGTCAGCCCCGCGATCAAGGAGCCCGGATGGGTGTGAGCAGCAAAATGCTCTTGATCCGGCTTTTGGGGTTCGGAGCTCTGAACGGAGACAGCTGCAAAAGTGGGAGCCCGCTGGGGCTCAGATTTTAGACACCCCCAAAATTAAGAGGTGTCTAGATTGTGGGAAGCTGCCCAGCAAACTGGGATCTAGATCCAAACTGCCTCAAAGCTGGGGGAGGCTGAATCTGCAGCTTTGACTGGAGATAGCAGGGGCCAGCTGCAAAATTCAGTTCCCGACTGCGAACGCTCCTGCAATCTGGAGGGGATGGAAGCGGATCCAGACCCGAGCTCTCTTGAAGTGTGATGGGTGCTTGGATCCAGGGGGTCTGGGCCAGGCCCACCTCCAGGGATGAGAGCTGCGGGGCTGTGTTCCCATCTCCACACCACATGTCCAAATGGCATGAGCAGTTCAGCGGCAAGCCTGACGCACGGTACAAAGGGAGCAAAGCCAGGTCAGAGCTAACCAGGCAAGCGCAGGGTAGGGGCAGAGTCCTGTCCATGCAATATTCCCTCCCAGAGTCAATCCCGGCCAAGGAAATCCTCCAGGCCAGATTCCACCCACCGTAGGCCCCTCAGTACTGTTTGCATTACAGCAGCACCTTGAAATCAAGACCCCGCTGCACGGACCCCATCCCGGCTCCCAAAAACTTGCAGAAGATACCAGACAGACAAAGGGGAAACTGAGGCACAGAGCGGGGCTATGCTTTGCCCATGGTCCCCCAGCAGGTCAGTGACTGCGGCAGGAACAGAAGGCAGGTCTCCGTAGCCTAGCCCCTAGACCGCACTGCCCCCCGTGCAGAGTGAGGCACGGTTTGGTGGATACGAGGCTGGACTGGCCCCGTGTCTTCTCTAACCTCACCACAGGGCCTTTAAAACATTCCCAGCCAGGAACCCCCAGCAGCACCTGCTATTGATTAGAGCCAGAGGATGCCGCTTCCTGCTTGCTCGCCTCTGCACATAACTCACAATCTCCCGCCCACGCCCCGTCTACGCAGACCACCCCTGTCGCGGGACCCCCCCCCCTCAGAAGAACAATTGCTTGGCGCGAGCCAATTCCCTCCCTCCTGGACACCGGCAGGCTCCAGGCAGGTGGGGCAAAGGGGAGCGCCAGCTCCAAAAGGGGAGATCAACCACCCCCGCCTGCGTGCTGACCCCTCAGGCTGGACAGCTGCCGGGTGGCTTGGATCAGAACCCATTGCCGGCTCCACAGGCCGGCCTGCTGAGCGCGCAGCGGCTCGGTCTGCAGCCCCCGTCGGGTCGTAATAATCGCAACCAGATTTTGGGCCGTTTAAAGCTCCTTCCTCGGCATGGGTGGCATGTTTTAATTCATCAGAGACTAGCTGAGGTTTGTGCAACAGGGCCTGGCGGTACCAGCTCTGAGCACGCCCCCGGCTGGTAGATACCCCGCCCTTCCCAATCGAGGTAACAGATTCCCCCTGGAACACAGGAAATAGAGCATCAACGGCGCCCTACATCCGAAAGGGTTTTTGCTGTCTACCTGCCTGCAGCCATCCCCCGGCACTGAACGTGGCCGCTGTTTATCAGTCACCCAGCAACACCGGGTGGGATCGCTCACCCAGCACTGAAATGCAGCCACCTCTGGGATGGAACGCACCTGCTCCTTAACAGCGCACAGCAACGCTGCACAACAGGTCTGGACAGGAAGTGAAGACGTATCCAGGATCCAACTGAAAACGCCAGCCGACTGAGGGAGGCAGGGCACAATTCCCCCAGCTGGCGTTTGGCCAGGACATCAGGTCTTCCACCCCTGCTTATAGAAAGAGAACTGGGATCATTCTGCATCTCACCTCCAAAACAGCACCCCAGCCACTGCCTTAAATTCAGGTTTAGAATCAACCCTGAAAGAAGAGCCCAATTTCCTGTACTGCCAGGGGTCTCCTTAGACCCCCCCCCCCCCCCCCCACACACACACACACACACACACACACACACACACCTCCTCCTCCCAGGCCTGGCCCTGCTTAACACGAGAGGGGACACAAGGACAGCACGGCCTGCAGTAGATATACAAACCCACTCCAGGCCCTCACTGCCCGCCTGCCATTTGCCAGGCTCAGACACAGGCGTTCCCCTGGCTTCTCCACAAGGATGCTGCTTTATTCAGCTGACAGCGTCAGGTTAGGAAACCAACTGGACCACAGCTCTTCTGCCCAAGAGACGGAGCCCCCAGTGCAATTGGCACATGATTGTCTAGTGCAGCGTTTCTCAACCACGGGTCCCTAGACCGGGGCTGGTCCCGGAGATCTCCCTGACACAGCTTAGGAAGGCAGCAAGCCGGTCCCTGGTCTGGAAAAGGGTGAGAAACACTGATCTAGTGCGTCAGGCAGCCAGGGGAGGGGGCCAACGTGGGAGCGCAATGGCTGTTAACAGAAAGGCCGGCCGCCTGGAACATGCACCTCTTACCGGGGAATTCTCTGCTCAAGGACTGCAGCAGCCTGGCTGGCTGCCCCCCGACACGCCCAGCTACCAGCCAGAGTGCGGCGGGATGAAGCAGATCCCCCAGCTTAACCCATCACCATTTGCCTTCGGTGCCAGACTAGATGGACCACGTGCTACAGAAGCCACATGGTTCTTGCCTGGGAGGGATTGGGGCAAAGGAGAAGCTCGTTTAACTAGCCCCTAAGGGGGCTAACAGAGGGGGCCCTGGCGCAGGTCTGAGGCCAGCGCATGCTGGCGCACATGCAGCTGTCTGTGACATTCCCACCGGCCTGTCCGCTGCGTTGGCTGCGAGACCTGCGGATAATCAGCAGAAGAAAGGCCATTTTCCGAGTTCCTAAACACTTGTGTCCGTCAGCTCCTGTCCTTCCCGCTGTAGTCTGCCCCCGAAAGGCATGTAAAGAAACGATCTTCTATCTATCCCCGTCCGTACCCATCTACCTACCTAGCTAGCTCTCCCTAGACACACCCTCTATCCATCCACCCCCGAATGCAGCTTCGATCAGTCCATTTGTCCCCCTATGCACCCTCTGTCTGTCTAGTTGTCTGTCCCTCCATTTCCAGCCTGTGTCCAGGCTCCTGTCTCGCTATCCATCTACCCATCCATCTAGTCCTCCATCACCCGTGCCCACGGTCTTGCCTTGCTGTTTACTCTGCAGGCCTCAAGCACCCGCATTTATTTCTGTAGCTCCTCGAGCAACTTACCCTGCCTTGATCTACCATGGGCTGGGTGGGGACACCACGCTGGATGGGCCCCATGGTCTGAGCCAGTGCCGCCGGAAGCTGGGATACCGAGCGGGATGGTCTAATCTGGGATGGCAGGCAGGGAGACTGGGGGCTCCAGATAGACCATTGCTCTGCTAGGGCAGGTCCTAGCTGGCCCCATGGTTTCTAAAACCAGTGCGATAGGAGGCAGGCTACAGGTCTAGAGAGATCAAGGCTCCCGCTCAGGCGCAGCAAGCCGGGTGAGGGCTCAGTCACGTGCGTCGCCCTTGGCCCCGGTTCACCCAGCCTGCGGAGGCTGGTCCTTTAAGGACAGGGACGTGCAGCGCAGCGTCCATCTGGACTGCATCAAGCACAAGCTGGGCGGGTTCGGGTAATTGAACGGGGCGAGCCTCCCTGTGAACCTCGGCTAGGAGCGGCCTTCGCGGTGCGGTGGAGTTTTTATTTAAACCGGCTGGAAACAGGAAATGACCCCCTGGAGCGCTCCCGTTACCAGCTGGAGGTAGTGTGGGAAAGCGGTGCCCACGCCCCCCCCCCAGCCCGAGTGCCCTTGAGCCTCGACTTTACCCGTCCCAGAGGAGCTAAGGGGGCCGGGGAGGAAAAGGAGCAGATCTCCCCCTGCTGAGGTTCTCCAAGGGCCTGACTCTCAGCGACTGCCTCCCTGCGCTTGGGACGGGGTATTGCTTTAAGCCACCTTTACGCGCCCCATATTCAGGGGCCACGCAGGACCCGGAGTCTGTTAGAGCAGCCTCAGGGCTGCTCTAGCTTACACCCTGGGAAGCAGCGCGTAGCTGGAGTGCAGCGTGCTTCTGCAGCCGCAGCCCTGATCCATCCCCTACACCAGCAGCTGGGAGCAGGGGAGGGCCGCAGGGCTCTTCTGCCAGCTTCGTGCTGGCCCCAGGCCCCTACATGGGGGTGGGGTTGTTAGAGGGCTGCTTCCATCCACTCTGAGGCCTCTACACACTATCCGGCTGGTCCAGAGGGCCCCTAGCGTTGTTGAGAGTCAGGCCCAGAGGATGCCGGGATTCATGCTGCACAGGGACCCCAAAGCACTCAGCTTTGTTGCTGAAACTACGTCCCCTTGAGTCACCGCTAGCGGGAACATGGTGTCAAAGCGGCTGACGTGTCAGCCCCCCAGGGGCAGGTTTGTCCCAGGGTTTACGCAAGGTTTCCGGGCAGCCCAGGGAACATTCTCTCCCCCGGGGGACGCCAGAGGTTATAGCCGGTCAGTGGCAAAGGCAGCGACTCCAGCCCCGCGGGGTGACAATCTACCCGGCCGCTTGGCTCGCCTCCTGGGAAGGAAGCATGCGAGAGGGTGCGGTGTAAACTGGCACAACTCCATTCATTCCAGTGCAGCTCCACGGACTGACACCGGCCGAGCAAGGATCCGGCCCTAAAAGTCTGTTTCCCCCAAGATGGATTAGCAGCATCCCCCCAACGGAGTCTCACTGAGTCCTGCCCTGCCCACGTTTCCAGATCCTTTGGGACCACACACCTGCCCTGCCTGCTGTTCGCAGCTCCACCCAATTTACTGACAGCGGCAAATCTCCTCATCCTCCAGCGCTCCGTGTTCCTTCTTCCCGGGGGCGGCGTTTCCAAGCAGACCGGTCCTAAAATGACCCTCACGCTCGCCCCACTAGAACCTCACCTCACCCTGATCTCCCCGCTCCCTCCACTAGAGATCCCCAACTCCCCACATTCCCCCCCCCAAGACCGCCCAGGTCCCCCTGCAAGAAACCCCCCATTAAAGACCCCCCCTATTTACCGCCTTCTCCCTGTTAGAGACTGCCCCCAGCGGCCTACCTTACCCATGGCTGGCCAATCCAAAGGAAGCTAGAGGCCCGGCTCCCATTCCCGGGCAGCCAGACGCCAGGTCTCTTTTAAGCTCATTTCAAAACTCTCTTCCAGGGCCCGATTCTCATTGACACTGAGGCCCCAGCTGGCATAAATGGGCCTGAAAGTGGGTGCCAATGACAGCTGAATTCACGGCGCCAGCTGGATTTCAGTGGGAGTCCGGGAGATAATTCCCTCAGGCCTGTTTGAAACTATTATTATTATTATCCATATTAGAGTCGTGCTGTGCACGCCTGCTGAGAGAGAGGCCCTCCAGCACCCCCTGGACCAGGACCCCTTGGTGCTTGGTGCTGCACGAGCACAGAGCAAAGACAGTCCCTGGCCAAAAAGCGTAATTCACTCCAAAGGAAACCTGGCTAACACGTGGATTTCAGTCTAATTCTGTGTGATCCGGTGATTCCAGCAAAGGATCCACTGGGATCTATTTGAATGGAGTTACTGTGGGGCCCTGGGAAAGTCTCTTGACTTCCATGGACCCCGGTCCCCAGCTTTAAGGGGGGAGGGGGGAGTGATCAGAAATAACCAGGAGCCTGCTTAAAATGACAGGTCGCTGAGCATGAGTGGAGACATCCCGGGGGAGAGCGACTAATGGCAGACACAGAATCCGCCGGCCAGCACGTCGGGTCGGAGCCAAGTTCTGGGAGGAGGACTGGTGTTCTCACTTTGTTATCTCGTTGGTTTCTTTGGCAGCGCTTTGCAAGGGATGGGAAATCGTTAGCGATTGCCATGCTAACCCCGCTGGTGTGGGTGGGATAAGCAATTCCCAGAGCTAAGGTCATTATAACAACATCGAGAGAGAGATAGAGATGGGGATAGAAAGACGGGTGTATATGGGAGGGCGGGAGGGATGAGATTGGTAGATTTCATGGCAAGGGCCCCGTCCTACTGGTCAGTCGGGGTTGAGGGTCTCAGCACTTTGCATGACGAGACCTTAATTTCCCCGACCAAACACCACTTTTCTCAGCTGTCGCCTTGTGTTCTTCTGGATGCTGCATGGCCTGATTTCCACCTGAGACGTGCTCCACTCTACCTACCCAGTTACCTCCTTTCCGGTATCTGCAGTAGCTCTAACCCCCTGGGAATTCTTGGGGAATCTCCTGCCCCCCTCATTCTACGCCAGCAGCTGGAAGGCCAACAAACAAGGGCCAGTGGGTTGGGGCTGGGGTGGGGGGCTCTTTTAAAGAGAATTACGCAGTGAGTTACTGTTCGGCCCTGGAGACGTTCCCGCCCAGGCTGCCTCGCCGGGTGCCCTAACCACTGAACCCTCCTTCCTCTCTAGTCACGACCTGGAAACGATGCTCCTTCTTCTGAGGCAGCTGGTGCCGGCTGCTGTCAGAGACGGGCCTTAGGTCTGCCCCAGCCGGGTAATTCCTACAACTCTGCCACGGCTCATTCCTTAGCCCGGGGGAAATTTTCCCACCAGGGATTGGATTGGACAAGGGGAAGGATCCAAGGTGGAAAGCGAACGGGAGCCGTCGGAGGCCACAAGTACATGAGTGAAGCGTGGGAACGGACGGGGTCAAGGAACTGTTATTTACTAACGACTTCCAGTCCCCCACTCCAGCCGGGACGCAGTGAGCTGAGCCGGCCGGCCTGCCCGTCCCCCGTCCCCCTTCCGATGCTCTTCGCTTCACACAAACCACATCTCCACCCGAGGAAACCGTCCCTGCAAAAACTACCCCCGGAGCCCTGACGCGCGCTGGGCTCCCAGCGAACCGGGGCGGTGGGAACAGATACGTCACCCGGCTGCCTTTCCCCGCCTCGGCCACGACCATCGGCACCATTGCTGGAGGGGCAAAGGGAGGGCTGGCCGAGGCCCGCCCGCTGGGGTAAATCAGCCGCACTGGGCACCAGTTCAAATTTGGGTCAGGTTGGTAGGGCCCAAAAGACATGAGCATTTCGTCCCTCCGAGGTCTTTATGGAGCCTGGGAACTAGGCACCGAGACACCTTTGAGGATCGGGGCCGCGGGGGCTGCTGCAGCCCCCGTGTGAGATGAGCCGAGGGGTCTCGGTCCATTTCCTGCAAAAATCCACCCCCGGCACCGGCTCCCTTCTCGGCAGCCGTGTAATTCGGTGTCGCAGGAGCTCCCCCCCACCCCCGGCTCGGCACCTCCTTGTGCCGGGTGCTGCACGGACAGAGCGAGGCACAGGCCCTGCGCCAAAGAGCTCGCAGGCTGAGTAGACGACAGGCGGGAGGGGAAACTGAGGCACAGAAGGAGGAAGTGACTTGCCCACAGTCACATGGCAGAGCTGGGAATATTACCCTGTCGCCTCGTTCTCACTTCCACGGATGGCCCCTTCACACGGCCCATGGGCCAGAGCCTGTCTTTTCACCCCGTGTCTGGACAGCACCAGCATCAGGGGGTCCTGGTCCATGACCGCGATTTCTCGGCGCTACCCTAATATACCTAATAAACACAACCATGAATGCCGCCACCCTCCTGGCAGCACAAGGCAGCCTCAGAGTGGGGGGGTGTTTCAGGACAGCGCCCCGGTTCCGAGAAACCTTCAACACCAAGAACTCGGGATCAGGTCCCAGGCCCGCACTGCCCGTTTGGTGTTCACAGGTCAGTGGGAGCCGGTTTATCTGCACGCTGATTCATTTCCTGTGTGGAAACGTTGTGCTTTTCTAGCCCAGTGCGCCGCGTGACTCATTCCCCCCCCCCACACACACACACACGTGCCAATCTCCACACAGTCACACCCTCGTCACCCTGCACACTTCCTTGTGCGTACACACACACACACACACACACACACACACACACACACACTGTGCACGCATGCAGGAGCACCGTATGCACACGCAGACATCCATACATGTCCTGTACATACACTCCCACCCGCACCACACACACACACTCACAGCACACACACCCACACACACACTCACAGCACACACACCACATGCCATATGCACGCTCGTCGCGTCACGCACTGACTCAACATCTGTGTGTTATCCACCACACATGACCACGTTATTCACACAAGCCCCCGTGTTCAGCTCACATACATCCAGGCCATACATCCACGCATGCACACGTGTGTGCACGCATGACGGATCAGACCCACACACCGCCGGCCAAGCGACACTGGTACAGGCTCGCACGACACTCACATACACACACTTACGGATCGCGCATTCCCCACACACACAGGTTCCCACGCTCTCCACCCCACAGACACACCCCTGTCCATACAGCACGACACCCTGCCCCCGGCACGTCTGCATTGCACATCCAGGCGCACGTCGCCTCACATGCACACCGGCGGGTACGAACAGACCCAGCCGTGCAGGCCCAAGCGCCAGCTGATGGGCTGACACAGCGGAAGCGCAGGCCGGCCGCGTCCCTGCTCCCTCCAGCCAAAACACCCAGCCCAGGGTGAGGCTCCAGCTAGGCACGTTCCCTGCTTCACGGGCATCTCCATTTCCTGGGGTCTCCCCCCCCCCGGGGATGTTCCCTGCATCCCAAGCAGCCCCGCAATCCTGGGCACGGAGCTGAGGAGCCCAGCACGCAGTTGCTCCCCCTGGGAATGGCTATGCTACGCTCTGGGGCGTGGCCTGGCTTATATAGGGCCTGATCCGAAACCCAGGGGAAGGTTCCTACGACTTCCGTGGGGTGCTGGACGAGGCTCACAGGGGGCGGCACCGATGGGTCTGAGCCGACCTGGGGGTGGAACAATAACTCAGCCCAACGTCGGGCCAATGTTCTGAGTACTGCCCCACAGCGGGCACTACACCCTCCCCACACCCGGAGAGGACCCTCTCCTAACCCCCCAGGGGTCACTGTGGTTTTGACTGTATCTCACACACGTTAGCACCCAGAGGTCCCCACTGAAATCCCTGCCCTGGGCACTGCACCCACACACAGCGAGGGACAGCCCTTGCTTCCAAAGACTTTACCGTCTAGGCCGACACATGAAGGATTCCTCCCCCCGGTCTTACATACAGGCAGAGAAGTGACAGGCCCAAGGCCGCACGTGGCAGACGTAGCAGAGATCGGACTTGAACCAAGATCTCCTCTGAAGTACAGCACCAGCTTCCCTCTTTTGCTAGCCTAACCCACTGCTGAATGTGTCCCGGTCCTGGGCCCTGCTTGGCCAGAGGACGAGGCTGTGACAGCTCCGGACAGCCTGGGCTCTCCAGTTCATGCCTCGGTTGCTCGTGCGTTTAGCTCCAGAGATCCCTGGCTCAATCCCCGCTGCGTCAGCGAGACAAAAGCTGTCACGTAAGAGGGGCTCTGCCATCTGAGGATGCTGCTTAATTTACTTCCTGTTCGGCCAACTCAACCCATCACTGACCTCGTGCCGGGCTTGTGTGTCCGACCACGCTAACGTGGGGACGTCCACTGCACCTGGAAATTACACCACCTTCCCACCGCAGCGCGGCTGTGTCCTGCTGTAGCTGGCTGGGGGAGAAGCAAGCGCTTCCCTCCTGCTCTGAACATGCTTCCAAGTCTGTTCACAGAAGTGGTTTCTCCAAAGTGAGTTGCCTGGGCCAGGAATATTTTATAATCTCCAAGAGGCTGTTACTGGAGTGGGTGGAGACCTTCACTTGTCTGGCAAACGTCCCAGTCTCATGGATCTTTCCCACCCCCGACTCCAGCCCGTTATGTTCCCCATGGACTGTCCCAATCAACACCAGGTTTAGGAGACCCTCACCGGGGACAGGCTGCTTCCGGACGCGGGGTTTAGCAATCCAACTGCCATTGCTCTACACTGGAGAAGTCGGGGGCCTCAGAACGGTACATCACACCTGGGGCGTCAGAGTCAGAAATCTTCTGAGAGGGCAGAAAACACTTCCCCTGGTCTCATCTATCCACCCCTTCTCCTCTGTTAAAGGAGAAAGAGCAACTCTGCACAGGTGTTTAATCCAGATTCTCTACTGACTAATCTGTCCATCTATCCCTTCTCTTTCCCCCTCCTCCCCCCAGTTCTCTGTTTAAAAAGAATGAACAAATAGGAACAAGGCTGTGAACCAAGAAATACCCCTCCCTCCATCTGTCTCTTTCTCTATCTTCCTTTTCCCTTGGTTCTGTTCTCTAGCGGAGAAAAAAGAATGAGTGTGAATTTGTCTATATGGCAGAGAATAACCTTCCTCCTTGACCTATCTAGCCATGTCTTCGTATGCATCTGTTTCTCTGTCTAACCTTTCTTTGCTCCCTCTTCCTTGATTTCTAGTTAAAGAAGAAACAACGAACATGAAGTAGCGGAGGCTCCAGAAAATGCCCTTCTTATCTATCTGTCGCCATACACAGCCATCTGTCCATCCTCATGCACACCCATCTACCTGCCTATCTACGTATCTCCATACAGAACCATCTCTTTCTCTCTCCAGCCATCCATCTACCTACCCTTTCTCCTCTCTCCCTTCCCAGCTCTGTTTAAGTTGCGAGAAGGAATCTGAGCTGGTGTGAACCTCCAGGGTCTATCGGGAACTGAGTGCATTTTCCCAGGCTTCCAGACCTCGCTGTGCCAAAACCTCCTGCCACGGGGGAAAACTGCACCATAATCCCTGCTGTCTCCAGCACAGAGCGACAGCCGAGTGGCTGCTGCCTACCCTCCTCCCCCCGCCCCCCCACACGCCTGGCACCGGGCGGCGTCTCTCTTCAGCAGGGAGTTTTTGCCAGGGCGAGGCGCTCAAGGAGTGGCCGGCCGCCCTGGGACAGCAGATCCCATTTGATTAAGAGACGAGGCAGGCTCGCCCCAGGCAACGTGGGCAAATGGTCAGAGCTCAATGCTACGGGGGCAGGATGCCTGGGTTCTGCGCCCAGCTCTGCGCCAACTTCCTGGGCGACCGGGGGCAAGCCTCTGCCCCTGCTCTGCGCCTCTTTCCCTACCCGTGAAGGCAGGGGTGGGAGGGGAGGGTTCCCCTAACCTCGGCCCACCTGCGTTAAGCCCTTGGAGACGCAGGACTGAAGAGCCGCTTTACAAGCGCTGACTGCTATTGACCACGGTTTGCAAAAGTGTCTAATGATTTCGGGGTGCCCAGCCTAAGAGGCCCTAAAAGAGGGGTGACGAGGATGCCGCCGCAGGGCACCCACCCGCCAGCTTGACACCGCCACAGCGCTCCCGTGGGAAGAGCAAAGGCCCCAGTTCTAATCAGGGGCCGTAGCTCGCAGCTGCAGCTCCCGGGGCCAGGGCCTGGCATCCTGGGGGCTGGGTTTTGGTTTCTGACCGCACCCAAACGCCAGCAGGGCTGACGGGCTGCGGGAGGATCAGCCGATGTTTGGCGGATGGATAATTGGCCTGGCTAACGGAGACCAGGAGGACTGGGGCTGTCACTTTACCCCTGGCCTCAGAGGGAAGCACGGGGAACTCTCAGGGCAAGGAGAGCCCTCTCTCAATAAAGGAGGTCAGAGAGCCCAGGGTAGAACCCAGGCGTCCTAGCACCCACATCCCTGCTCCCAACCACTAAATCATCCTCCTCACCCAGCGCTGGGAATAGAACCGAGGAGTCCTGACGCTCAGCTCCCTGCTTTAAATGCTTTGCAAAGGTCTTCACTGCAGAGTTAAGCCAAGCTCTTAGGGGGTGTTCCCCTCGCCCCCTCCTGAGCACACACACCCTCTCACCTGCAGCTGTGATGCATTCACTCGCCCCTGGCTCGCTGGGGCTAGGGCTCGGCGGCTGCTTTCACTCAGGCCGGTTACCCACCGCTTCAGGGTGTTGCTGCAGAAGACATCACCCCTCGCCGTCCCTGAAGGACAGACAAGTCCTCCCCCAAGTCACTGGGGGGGAGGGAATCAGAGAGAGCAGCTCAGGTGAGTCACTGCAGCGTGCTGAGCCATGGAGCATGTCCCTGGAAGTGCCGGCCACACACACAGGAGAACTAAGGGCAGAATCAGCGAGGGCTGCCCGGTAACGCTGCCAAGCTGGCTGCTGCAGGTGCTAACCATCCAGGCTAACTCCGCAGTGAAGACACGCCCTAAACCACATTCCCCTCCCAGGGTTAGGGACAGAACCCAGGAGTTTGGACGCCCAGTGCCCTGCTGTAACCATTACACCACACTCCCCTTTCAGAGCCAGGGGAGGGAGGGAACAGACCCCAAGTACTCTGCTCTAGCCACTAGACCAACCTTATCACTCAGAAAATGTGGCTCAAATACATGCCTAAAGGCTCAGAAACAAGAAGGGGAAAAAAGAGACTCTCCCAGCCCCCCACATTTAAAATCTTGTGCTTTTGAGTTGCCCGACTCATGATTTTTTAACCCTGGGGGGCTAGCCACACTGGGAATAATTCAGCAACTGATTTTACATAGAAATAAACTCCAGAGAATTGTGATCTATTCACGGGCAGAATCCCGAGAGGAAATTCACTGCTTTACACTGCTTATCGCAGACGGCTCCCCCCACGGATTGACCCACTTGGGATACAGCACAGCTGTCCCGTGGCCTTGACTCGGAAACCACTCCTGAATCCTGACAACGGGAAGACAACCCAGCGCGTCTGTGAGCTGCTGGGACGGTGACCAGCTATCCTGATTTGATAGGGACAGCCCCGGTACTCAGGGCTTTTCCTTATATAGGCACCTATCACTCCTCACCCCCGCCCCGATTTTTCACACTTGCTATCTGGTCACCCTAGCTGATGGCTTCCTCCAGGCATCAGTTTTCACAGGTGGAAAAGCAGCAAATGGAAATACACCAAGACTGACCTGTGCTAAAATCAGGGGAGAGGTGAAACAGGTTCGATTTCTACAGGGAAGGCCTGACTTTGTAAGATCTTCGGGGCAGGGCCTGTCCCTTTGTTCTGGGTTTGTACCTGAGGTTGCTAGGCGCTCCCACAATATAAATAAATAATACTAAGAATACAGCAAAGCGTTTAAGCACAGGTTTAACTCTAGGCCCAGGCTTACGTCCCACTGGGTCTGATTTTTCATTTACACTAAGACCCCCCTAAATTAAATTCAATAATTTACAGCTGCGCCCACTTCACGCTGCCAGCAGGGTGTAAAGCGCTGGAGTGCTTTCCCAAACTGGAGCCTAGGTCAGAGGCCGGGCCGGCCTGCCAGACTTCACCAGAGCAGTGTCTGCACTCTGCCTCTCGCACCAGCCTGCGTTATTCACGCTGTTAGCATCGAGCGACACACCCCGAACCACAAGAAGCAGCCTGAGACTGATGTCTGAGTGTGAAGATGGTTTTCATTAGCCTCCACTCAGCCAAAGTCTTAGGTTATGAGAAAACCAATTAGACTTTTACAGACTCTCGGGGCCGGATTCCGGTCTCCACTCGTGTTAGTCTGGATTCACACGGCTGTAACCGCGATCAGAAGTTGGGCCTCACTGTAGATTCGAAAAGCACAAACCCTGCGGATATTAACTGGCACGCACTGAACATTCTTCTCCATCAAGCCAGTTCAGTTCTCTGCTTTGTAGCATTTTGCAAGGCTAGCTCCTTCCCCCCACAAGCAGTTGTGTGTAATTGGTTAAGACTCCTGACTTTTATTATCAGCCCATTTCCACAGAGAGGCAAACTGAGTCAGCAGCAGCCCTGAAGAACCCAGGAGTCCTGGCTCCCAAGGCATCTGCTCCAGCCATTAGACACCACCCCCTTCCTTTAATGTATTTAAAGTGATGGGTTTTCCATGGATTGTGATGCTGGTTCCCAGAACAAAGGACTGGGGGGAGAGAGGACAGAATACATGCTGCTCTGGATCAGAACTGCGGTTGTGTCTCAAATAACGCCACTCCCCAGCTGCGTGAGATTGTTGTGTTGTTTGCGTTCCAGCATGAGCTCACGCACATATTTGTCACTATGGTTTAACTGCAGGAAAACATCCCTTTCAGGAGAGTCCATAACTGAAGAGACAGCCAGGACAGTGAGCCGGTGTGAGACAGAGATCAACCGGTTTGTCAAAGGCAGATGTGGGGGTGAACTGTGGCACTGCCTAGAACTTGGGTCTTTCTTTGCACAGTCACGCAGCCAAAGTTCACCGGCAACTGGGCGTTCGTGAGATCTTGCCACACTGCAATGGAAAACGAGACCCTGGGTGAAATCCTGACCCCAGTCTAGCAAAGTTCTCATTGACTACCATGGAGGTCAGGATTCACCCATGATCCAACTTTTAATGTAGTAGGTACTTCCAAGTAGAAGGCACCCGTGGAGCTGGATGTTCTAGGTATGTCTAGGTAGAAGGCACCCATGGAGCTGGATGTTCTAGGTACGTCTAGGTAGAAGGCACCCGTGGAGCTGGATGTTCTAGGTACGTCTAGGTAGAAGGCACCTCTTGAGCTTCTGAAAACGTCAGATGTGTCCAGGTTGAACATGTCTACTGGGATGTTGAACGTTCCAGGTAGCAGGCAGAACACACCTACTGTTCTGCTGGGTATCACACCCAGGCACATCCTAACATGGCTTCGATGGCATGCTGCTGCACGCAGCAGCGGAAGAACCAGGAGAGAAGGAGTTAAGCGAAGAAGACCCCAGTCTCTTTCGAAGTGTCTGGCAGACTCTTCACGGGGCTGCGTTTCTACGGGTTTAACATTTACTGCAGTTTTGTGTCTTGGACCTGCCATTTTCCTGTGTAGGAAAGTGATGCACAGCACGTTTCTCGCCGTGAGACGATTTTTAAAGGGCTACCGAAGGGAGCGGATGCCTAGTTAAGGTGTTTCATACTCACAGACAGAGGATCTGGGAACCAGGACTCCTGGGTTCTGTCCCTGGACTTGGGATGGATGTGGTCCAGAGATTATATGGGACTGGGAGTCAGGCCATGTAGCTTCTATTCCCAGCTCTGAGCAGGAGTGTGGTCTAGTGGCTAGAGCAACGGAGCCTCACTTGAGTCTCAGGTTCTATTCCCAGCTCTCAGTCAACGGAGCTACGCTGATTTACACCACCTGAAGATCTAGGCTACTGGGTCCAACTCTTCCTTGTTGCAATCCTAACGTGGACCACACAGCTTGGTTGTGCTGATGCTCTTCGCCTACTGCAATCCCAGACAAACTGCAGCTTTGTGTTTACAGGGTTGTGTGTTTTATTACCCTCAGATAAATACATGTGCTAGGTAGGAGGAAACAGAGATTTCCTGACCCATGCAGCTAGATTTACAGTTGCTTCCTCCTGCCTAGGTTCACCTCTCATTCCCATCACACTGTCCTCTGCTAGTGGTGAGATCTCCTCTCTAGTGCAACAAGCAAATCTTCGCATCTTTCAGCGGGCTGTTAAACCAAAGCCCTGAGAACACTTCTGGAATCAGAGTGAAAACCAAATATTTTGACATTTCCAGCAAAACAATGGTTTTTTGTAGGGAAAAAAGGTTTGAGTCAGCTGAAAGATCCCCTTTTGATTACATTGCAATGTTTGTCTGCATTTAGAATATCAAATCAAATCAATTTCGCAATACTCCAGTCCAGCAAGTTTGCTTCCTTTCCTTTTTTTTCCTTCCAACTTAAAATTTGTTGAAATTGACAAGTTTTGATTTTCAAGAAAATGGTATTTGCTGATGGGAAAATGTTTTGTCAGAGTTTTGGGGTTTTTTTGAGCAGATGTACATACATCCCAATGTCCATTTCCGGCATGGCTAATTTCTTTCTACCTTCCTACATTCCCCCAGCGTTGGAAGTGATTCTCTAATCTCCCCTCGAAGGACTGTTGTGTAGCATCCCTGAGTATAAACATCAGGACGGGGAGACGGATATATATAGATATATGACCATTTTCATGGCTGGGGCTGGCAGACAAAATTCTACTGGCTCTGAGAACAGCATTACACTTGCTCACACCAGCCATAAATGTAGCCTGTCACCTATAAACTGTCAGTCTCACTCATGAAGAAAGGCCCTGCATACAGATCCATGTCAGTTATATTTCATCTTCCTTTACTATATTTTTCTTTAGGGAAGTCCAACATTGCCTTGTTCATCCAGAAACAACTGGATGAGAAGCACAAAAAAACCCTTTCCTTCCTTTGTAACATGATGGAGAAAAGAAACCAAGTTCTTGTAAAATTCCACCCCCTCCAAAAAGCGCAGTCAGGATTAACGGGAGAATGTCGGAATTCTGGAGCCAAGAGGAAAGATAGAAAACAAAGTATCATCTGGAATTGTTGGCAGGGAAATCTGAAGAGTCATCAAAATGTGTCAGGCAATGGATCCATATGTTAATAATCAAACTGCGCTAGCCATGCCCCAGGAGGGAAAGCAATGGCGAAGGTTACCTCTTCTTCATTGCAGTAGCGCCAGGATTCCCAGTCACGGCCCCCAAGACCCCATGGTGCTAGGGGCTGCACAAACAGAGAATAAAGAGACGGGCCATGCCCTGCAATGGGGACTTATTCTCACACCACCCCTCTGAAGTGAGGCAGTGCCACTATCCCCATGGCATAGGAGGGGAAACTGAGGCACCGAGCATCTCAATGGCTGTTATCCCCACTTTATGGGTTATGTATGGGGGTCCTGCTGGGCTCCGTCGCTCCAGAAACGAGCCGGCCAGGGTGCCCGCAGAGCCGCTGTTTATCGCACTCACAGGGAGGGGGTTTGTATACTAGATATGAGCTTCCTCTCGGCAAGGGACAGGAAAAGAACCAGGACAAGCAGGGAAACACACGCATCCTCGCGGCTCTCCCCGCCCCCACTCGCACCACACCACACACTTTGCAGATGCACTAGGCACACTGTGCGCACACACACACCCGCTAGATACACCACACACATCACACATGAAACACAGCAGAGTCCCAGACGCATTACACACACACCCACTACAAACACAATGGCCCACATACCCACAGCAGACACACAACACACCCCGGTAGCTCCCCTTGCTGATAAGCAGACGTGTGCACACCTTACAAACACACCAAGGCACGCCTCTTGGACCTCGCTGCGCTAAGAGAATCACACTAGGACAAGACCCAAACACCACACACTCACCTGTCAGGCACACACCCCACAAACCACAAATGCCCGACAGACAAAGGGCACAGCCAGGCACCCTGCCACACACACACACACACACACGCTTCCAACCACCGGTGAAGCAAGTGGCGGGTTTCCTGCATTCAGGCCGGGCATAGAGGGCTGTTGGCTTAGGAAAGACAGGCAGAGTTGGCCCTGGTCGAGCTGGGGGGTGGGCCATGGCAGGGGAAGGGTGATGGAGAAAGCAGGCACATGCACACACACACACCAGCCACATCACAACGCACCCTGCCATCACACAACCCCCTGACAACGGCTCACACCCATCAGAGACAGCACATAACAGAAGCACCAAACACAAACACACGACACCCTGACGCATCACATCCCTTCGGCACATCACACCGCCCCCCCCGACACAATCACTCACACACATGCGCACATGCACACTTCTAAAAAAATCAGTCACACCAAAGCCAAACACCTCTCGCGCACATCAAACACATCACACATACACCAAACACATCACATAACCCTCTTGACACACACACACACCACCGAGTGCATCACACACCACCCTGACATACACACACCAAACATGTCTCTCTCTCTCACACACACACACACACACACACATCCTCTCAGGGAGCTGAGGCGAGCCGATAGGTATCGGTCCTGACCCCAATTAAAACAACATTCCCAAAATGATGGACCCTACAACCCTGCCCCACCCAAGCACCTGGGTATCAGATCTCTTCTAGCAGCAGGCCAGCACTTGTGGAACTCACTGCCTAAGGAAATGAGAACAACCATAGGCCTCACTTAGCACCTTCAGGGTAAGACGTAAAAATCATATTGTCCCCTTCCCCTTCCTGATGGTAAAGGCAGCTAAACTCCAACAGGGCCAGAGATTGATGGTCCTCATCAGTATATTGGAGGGGACACATGAGGTGCCCAGAAACAACGATGAGTGTAAGATTTTAAATGCCCAGACAGGCAGCTATTGCAAGAAGATTAGCTAAGTAAAACAGGTAACGCGATCACTTAGTATCTGACCTGTCAGGCTACATCTCGCTGCAAAAAAACCAAACCCCAAAACCCCTGCAGCCGTGCGACTCAGAAGCTGGGTCAACTGACTCGGTCTTGTGCTACTGGGCTCTGAACCCTGGCAAGCGGGAACATCCACCCTGCTATTTCTGGCCCTGTCGGGAGAGCCCGAGTCAGTTGACTCAAACTCTCTGCGACAGGCGTGTTTTTGCAGTGCAGACGTACCCTCGCTCCTCGTCCTCAAAGGAAACCAGGACGACACCTTCACAAGAGGAGCCCAGGAGCTTAAATTCACGACTCCACTGGACACTAAAAACCACGGTCTTAACAACTTGCAACACCCCCTTCTACGGGCTAATCCTGGATTTGCCCATTTCATGTTAAGTGGTCTCCTGCAGCATGTGTGAAACCTTGTATTCAGTTCAGACACTCTGGTTATTTTCTCCAGACCTGAAGAAGGGCTCTGTAAAACTCGAAATCTTGTCCTTTGCACCCACAGAAGTTGGTGCGAGAAAAGCTACGACCTTACCCATCTTGTCTTTCTAATACCCTGGGGTCAACACAGCCACAGGCTAGAAAGACAGTCAGGCAGACTGCTATCAGCCAAGAGGAGCCAGAAAAGACATTCTGCGCCTGTTAAAGGCAAATGGCAACCACAAGAGAGATTCTTAAACCAGTTTAGTGTTGAAAATCTGGGTCCCATTGCTGCCCCCTCCCTCTGAATGTCCCGACAGGCCCCGTCTGGCTTCGCTCCCCCTGGTGACACTGAAACCACCCAGCGCAATTCCCGCTCCTGGAAAATCCACTCCCCAGACGAGTAACTGGAGAACGGCCCGTCTCGCCCCCTTCCCAGAGCCAGAGGATTGCATTCGAAATCCAATCCTGTGAAAAATGGAACATTAAAAACCTGGGAGAAACTGACACCCCCGACCCAGCCAATTCTGCACCGCGGCTGCCGCTCCATCTGCAGCGGAGCAGGATGCGCCCCGGCTTGCAGGCAGCTACTGCCAGGTCTGGAATAGCAAAGGCTGGGGTTCGGGGCTGAGAAGGATTGGAAGAGCTGGGGCTGGAGGGAGTCCAGGACTGAAATCGCAAGGGGGCTGCAGAGCAGGATTGCAAGGCGCTGGCAAAGCTGCCTGGGAAGGGGAGCTCCGGGGTTGTTTAACCGGGATCTGGGGGTTGGCACTGCAGGGCGATGGAAGAGCTGTGTGTGTGGAGGTGCCAGGGATGGCGGAGTGGGGAGCTCAGGCCTGGACTAAGAGGTGTAGCTGTGCAGGAAGGACTTCCATCCCCAGAGCCGGTTGCAGGGTAGCTAAGGAGCGCGCCTAGCGCCTGGTTCCCTATATCACGGGTGTAGCAACATCCATCTTTCAAGGCCAGCACTAAATTCACTTAAAAAAAAAAAAAAGCAGCATCGATTGATTGTCTGTTGTGTTCATAGAGCATTAGAGGAATGTTATCTCCACCGTGTTTCCTGGCGTGATGAATAGATTTCTAGTCCCCATTACAAAGAGCATCACTGGAATTTATTTCATTAGCATTGACGGAGCCAAAGAACTGCTGAGAGGAAAGTCTCCGAATGTGTTCGGTGCAGTCCCTGCCCCAGCTGAGAGCAGGGCCCCGTGGTGCCGGGTGCTGCACGGACTCACAGTGGGAGCGACTCCCTGCCCCAGCTGAGAACAGGGCCCCGTGGTGTCAGGCGCTGCACAGATGCAGAGCAAGACACAGCCCCTGGCCAAAGCGCTCACAGTGGAAACAGACCAGGGTGGGAGAAAGCAGGATAACTGTCTTATCTCCCTTGTCCAGTTGGGGACCAGGCGTGAAACGATAGAGTGATTTGTCCTAGGTCAAACAGGGGGGGCGGGACAGAAGCTAGATCTCCTGAGTCACTAACCAGCCCAAACGCTGCAGGCGTCCACGCATGGACAGAGACACGATAAGACAGCAATGACAGCGTGTCAGGAAGGAAAAGCCCCGGCGGGAGGTCGCAGGCGCTGGGCTGCGCTCCCAGGAGGGGTGAACAATGCTCCACATTTCTCGGGGGTGACGTCTCCGCACACGCAGCGGCAGGCGTGGTGAGTCACCCCGTCCTGCCCTTCTCGCTCATTCCCCCCACGTGGCATCGGCGCCCGCCCCTCGACCCTGCTTCGTCCAGCGCAGGGGGAGCATGCAGCCTACCCTGGGGGCGAGAACATCCCCGAGAGCCTTTAAAAGAGGGGAACCCGCCTGGGAGGCAAAGGGGGAGGCCACGATCTGGGCCAGCCCATGCGGGGAAGAGACATTGCCGAGGTCACACACGGGCAGCCGTAGGGCAGAGAGCACATGGCAGGAGTGTGGACGGCCATGCCCCTCTGGGACCCTACGCCATGTTTACCCTGCCCCTTGGGGCGTCCTCACTCCAAACCCTCCCGCGCTAGTAACCGGCCCCCTGGGCACCCCGCAGCCGGGCATGGAACCCAGGCGTCCTGCTCTCCGTCCGCTGTGGGGATGGCAACCCAGGCCTCGGCCTGTCTCTGCTTTGACGCCGGCGGGTTCTGAATGGGCCCCGCGCTGCCCCTATCCCGCGGCTGGGATGACGCAGGGCTGGGATGGGACACAGAGGGGCTCAAAGCTTCGAGAGCTATTTTAAGCCCCGCTCCCGTCAGCAAAGCAGTCACATGCCCGGCCGGCTGCACTATCCCCCCCCGCACTTGCTGGCAGGCCGGGTCACGGGGCAGAGTGGGACCTAGTGGTTAGAGCAAGGGGCTGGGAGACGGACGCCCCAGGCGGCGTCACGGCTCCGACCTGCTGGGGTGGTGTTAGCCTCATTGCTGCATCTCAGCTTCCCCAAAGGCAGGCTCCGAGCAGGGGTCGGGGAGGCAGGACGGCTGTTGTGAACAGAGAGGTGTCGAGCGGTCACAGCGGGGGGGGGGGGGGGGGGGGGGCTAGGTACAGAACCCAGGAGTCCTGAATGGCAGTCCCCTGCTCTAACCCCTAGACCCCACTCCCTTCCCCACACCCTATCACAGAACCCAGGCTGCTCCTCTTGCAGCCATCGTCTCTAAGCCCTGGCCCATCTCAGAGCACGGGACTGGGAGCCAGGACCTCTGACAGCTGTTCTGCCACTGGCTCTCTGGGAGACCTTGGGCAAATCAGCTCCCTGCTCTGTGCCTCGGTTTCCCCGTCTGTAAAATGGGGGTAATGGTAACCCCTGCCCCGCCCGTGCAGGTTTGCTTTGAGATCCTGGGCGGGAAGGCGCTAGGGCACGGCCAGCTACGCCAGGACCCCCCGCACAGAAGGGTGGATGTTGCGCGTATGGAGCCCCGTACGCTGTGGGATGGAGCCGGGAGGGGGGGGGGGGCCTGACCCATCCGCTGAGCCTCTGGGACACAGCACGTTCCCTTCTTCGGGCTGCAGGGAGGAGATGGGATGACGGCAGCGGTGACCTTTCCCCACCGCAGAAAGGGTGTATCTCCTTGCCTTGCTCAGAGTGAAATGCCACCAGCCCAGGCTGCTCCCGCAAACTTCACCAGCACTGTGCGTGCGAAGGCGGGGATGGGGTTGGGGAGAGGAACCGGGGCTCCATTCCCAGCTCTCGGACGGGAGCAGGGCCTAGTGATCAGAGCAGGGGGAGGGAGGGGGGTGGTCTGTGGACCTCACTGACCAATGTCTGGGAAGGGCTTTGTGATCCTCCGAGGGTCCCGGCTGCCTGGTTTGGTGGGGACGAGGGCTGGCCCGAGACCCGCTGCCTCTCTCCAGTCCTTCATGATGCCCCTTTAAGGGCTATCTGCCCCGGGCTGGCCCGGGAGCCACTATCTCTGCCCCTGCAGTTTCCACTGCGATGTCACACAGACACTGACGTGCTTCCTGCCCGGCTGAGCTGATGGCAAGCTGGCCCGGAGACCGCAGGCCCGGCAAGGCTTTGGGCCCCACAGTCCCGGCCGGAGCCCTCTCAGGGGTTGGCCAAGCTGTTCGGGGCAGGACAAGCCGCTGTGATGGGGTTAGATGAGATCACACCTGCCCGCCCAGCCCCCGGGGCCTGCTCCACATCCACCCAGCCCACATCCAAGAGCCATCCCACCCTGCCGCGCCACTGCCACTCCAGCCTGACCCTCCCCGCCTTGGGCCCTCTCCCCCCAGACAGGGGTGGGCAGCGGCTGCCCGCAGGAACCCGTAGCCTGGCCGGTGCGTGGCCACTCCAGCCGCGCCGGCCGTCCCAGGACTTGCGTCAGGGAGGAGGAAATCTTCCTGCCGCTGGCTCAGGGTGGGCCGGGGAGCAAGGCAGGGCTGAGCCGGGGAGCTGGGCACGGAGGGTGAGGGAGCAGAGGCGGGTGAGTCTGTCCCTCTCTTTGAACCCACCACTGGATTCGCCTGACCTCCCTTCCCCTCCCAGCAGCGGGTCCAGGTGTGAGGCCAGCCCCCGGCCTCAGCTCCAGGCCCCCGCCCGAATCCATCTGAACAGAAACCAGCCTTCCCACGCCCTTGCCAGCAGGGTCCCGGCGCCCACCGCACTGGGCCGATCCTGCTCTCCCTGGCGTGATGTCAGTCCAGAGTGACTCTGCATTGACACCAGGATCACGGACAGCAGAATGGGGACTAAACACCATCCCCCTTGCCCCCCGAGTTACTTTGGGTTCACATCAGTTTAACTGAGAGCAGAGACTGGCCCAAGCTCTCGACTCTTGCCGAGTTACTCCAGATTTACGTCAGCATCACGGAGACCAGAATCCTGCCTCATCCCTCATGAGAAGATAGAGCCGCCTAGACATCTGGCCCTGGATGCCCAAAGGAGCCCCGGGGGGTGTTATCAGCCAGCAGCAGGCGATACAGCCCCCTCTGTAAAAAGCAGGGTGCTCCAGAACGCCCCTTGAAATCCCTCGTAAACAGCCTCTGTAACGTGGGCACCTGGCTCGGATTTTAGGGCTTGGATCCCAGAACGATCGATGCCCTGACAGAAACCGAGCGGGGACGCGTCCAACAATCAGCTGTGACCAAACCCCACGGTACTCACCTTGTCTTCTGTCCCAGGCACCGTCTCCTACACCGGCAGTCTCCCAAGAAATCTTCTAGCAGGGAGCAGACGGGCGTGGGAAAAGCCCCGTGGGAAGCAGCGGAAAGAATTTGGGGGGGGAGCTGGAGGAAAGAATTTAAAGAAAAGAAAAAAAACAAACCGAGGGAGGGAGGATTTATTTCCCTCTCCAGGAAAAAAAAAGGAGCAAGGAGCCCTTTTCTGGGTTTGGGTCTCGTCTCCTGCTCAGAGCCGGGTGGCTGCGGCTGTGGGTCAGCGAAGGCTGTGGTGGGGAGGTGCCGTTAAGTGTGAGATGTGAAACATCAGCCGGGAGGCAGCAGGAAGGGGGCTGGAATCCAACTCAGGAAGTTTTGACAAGGAAACTACTAAGGGCGCTGGGTTTGGAGAAAGAAGCAAACACACACACACACACACTTTTTCTCTGGCAAGAAACCAGCCTGTTTGGAATAGAATCATAGAATCATAGAATATTAGAGTTGGAAGGGACCTCAGGAGGTGTCTAGTCCAACCCCCTGCTCAAATCAGGACTAACCTCAGCTATATCATCCCAGCCAGGGCTTTGTCAAGCCTCAGCTTAAAAACCTCTAAGGATGGAGATTCCACCACCTCCCTAGGTAGCTACAAACCAAGCGTTAAACCAGCCCCCACAGCTCTGCAGCCAGGATCCAGCCCTCGGGGGCTGCGTCCTCTCTAGGGAACAAGGTGGGTCAGTTACCACTTGGTGAAACCAAAGACGAGGCCGTTTGTAGCTTCCACACCAGCCACGGACTGGGGAGCAGCCTCAGGTTTCCTTCTCCCTCCCTCACGTTAAAGTGAGGACTGCAACCACCTGGTCTTCACTCGGCTGTGGTGCTGCAGCCATCTTGGCCCCAGAGGACTAGAGAGAGACGGTGGGCGAGGTCACATCTGCCCTGCCAGAACAACAGATGCAAAACCAGCGGACGGATCTCCACGGCTACAGTGATGAACACCCCGCACAGCCCACCTTTCCAGATCCACGAGTCCTACACACGCCGCTCACAACACGCGGGCTTCCTCACCCAGGGCCCTCCGTGCCCCAGCAACAACCCTGATTATGTGGGTGAAACCAGACAACCGCTTGTGCTCTGGAATGAACTGATGCTGGAAAACATTAAAAGATACACGCACCGCCCCCCCATTTCTTGCGGTGAACACCTCTCACCAAGCGATCACTCTGCGTCTGACCTCTCAGGCCTCCTCCGAAAGGAAACCTGCGCAATGCCTTCAAAGGACAAGGCTGGGAGCGTAAATTCCTCATCTCCTAGACACTAAAAAGTGTGGTCTTGAGATTCTGTGACCTGCGACGCGCAGGGGGTCCGACTAGATCAGTGGTTTTCAACTTGTGGTCCGTGGACCCCTGAGGGGCTGCAGACTATGTCTAAGATTTCCAAAGGGGGCCGCACCGCCAGTCGAAATGTTTAGGGGTCTGCAAATGAAACTGGAACTCCACTAGGAACGCGTCCGGTCAGCAATTCCCGGCTGACACTTCAGAGGCTCTTCAGCCCTCCGCTCCCTGCCCGGCCGCCCCGGCCGTTTCCACACTGAACCTGCTGAAAAAGAAGAAATCACCCAAAGAAATGTTTTTTTTACGCAGGGGCAGAAGCGTTTTGATCCCCTGTTCTCAAACCCAGCAGAAATGCTTCTGCTCCAGGTCAAAGACTCACCAAAAACCACACAGGGCCCAATGCACCTGGTAAAAGCACGTAGGCCAGGGCAAAGTGGGCCTGATTCTCCATCGCCCTGCACCCTGGGCCTGGTTTGTATTTACAATGAGGCCCCTTTTCACCCCAGTCACAAAGCAGGGGATAATGACCCTCGTGCAGTCCTTTACCTCCGTGGGTGTGAAATGCTCCCAAAGCCAGAAGGGTGGAGCTGTGCACACACCCTTTGCACTAATGTAAAATAACTGTGCAAGGTGAAGGATACAGGGGAAGCAAGCCAGGGGCTTTTCCTCCACTTGCGAGGGCCAGGGACCCACATCCTTAGAGGTTTCTGTCCATGGAAGACAGGCACCTAAATACCTTGGGGGCTCTGGGCTGAGGATACTCTGGGCTCTGATTCTCCTCTTGCACTGGTGTAAACGGGGAGCAGCTCCGCTGAAGTGGTGTCGACAAGAGCGTACTGTACTCTGAGAAAATGTGGAGCACGGTGGCCTGCAACAGACAACGCTCCCAGCAGAGATTTCTCCCGCTTAACAGCAACATCTGGTGGCCACAGCCAGCAAACTGCCGAGCAGTGAGAGGGATGCAGGGGCGGTCAGGACTGCTGCACAGAGGGGAGGTCTGAATATAGGCCTGGGAGCCAGCAGATTCCTTGGCTGACTCACTTGTGATCCAGGGACAAGTTACTCTGCCAACCTGTGCCTCGGTTTCCCCCACCTGTAAAGCCTTAAAGATCGTGAGAACCTATGATGGACAGTCACTGCCCTTCAGCTCCGTGTCTGTGCCATCCAGTGGGGAGTTCAGGTACCTCGGAAAGGGAGGATTGCTTTTATGGCCAGGGCCCGGGACTAGTGCTGGGTTCAATTCCCAGCTGTGCCACAGATTCCCTGGGTGACCTTGAGGAAGTCACTTCCCTTCTTCATGCCTCAGTTTCTCCCCTCCGTACAATGAGGACGATAATCCTCTCCCCCAGCCTTGTCGATTTAGGGGTCAAAGACAGAGGCCGCTGCTTACTCTGGGCACGTGCAGCGCCTTGCACAACGGGGCCCTCACCTTGGCTAGCGTCTCTAGGTGCCACCATATTCATAATAAGAATAGTACAGCCATTAGACAGCAAGTTCTTTGGGGCAGGGCTGGTCTTTTTGTTCTGTTTGTACAGCGCCTAGCACTACGGCGCTCTGGTCTGCACAGGCGCTCAGGATCATTATCCCCATTTTACAGATGGGGAAAACTGAGGCACGGCCCAGGGACGTGACTTGCCCAAAGTCACCCAGCAAGCCAGTGGCAGACCTGAGAACAGAACCCAGGTCCCAGTCCATTGCTCTCTCCACTAGGCTATCCCCCATTCTGCAGGTCCAAGTGGCTGAAGAAAGCATCAGAACCTAAGAATGGCCAGACTGGGGTCAGACCAACGGTCCATCTAGCCCCGCATCCTGTCTTCCGACAGTGGCCAATGCCAGGTGCTTCCAAGGGAGTGAACAGAACAGGGCATCATCTGGACATGAGGCTGCTCCTGTGAACTGACCTCCACATCCCACCTCCCTCGATCCCCATCAGCTAGATCTGGTGCATCGGGAAGATGCCACGTGCCTCTCACCTCCAGACAGGAGAGACGGCACCGGTGGGGTTAGCCCAGGTACAGAACCGGCCGAAGTTGACTTTCTTAGAGGTAAATAGAGGGAGGGCCAGATCCCCATCCCCAATGCACCAGTGTGATCCAGAAAGCCTGAGTCTCACCTGCCCTAAGACATCTTGACATGGTCCTGGCTGCACAAAGGGGCCTTAAACTCCTGCACCCACCCGCTCCAAGGTGCCTTTCACGTGGCCAGAGCCACGTCAAGGGTCCTTAATAGAAGTGAGCATCAGGACCAAGCTGTCTCCACTGCAATGAGTGGAGTCACCCCAGATTCACTCTAATTTCTCAGCCCAGCTCAGAGAGCCCCAGAAATTCATGGAGGCCACTCCTCCCCTGCCGTGCAACGCGTGCAGCCCTTTGCCCCAGCGCCCAGTGAGTGTGATACACGAGGCTGAGGGGGCGAGAGCCGAAAACGCCGATTGGGCCCCATTTTACACCCCGGCGGACCGGGGAGGTTGCAAGACGGAGGGCGGAGAAAGGCAAGGCCCAGCAATGCCACGCCATGGCATTAGCCCCAGCCATTCACTCCTCGTTATTACATGCACAGCCGGCATGTGGTGCTCCAACAGCCAGTGGGTTCAACGTTCTCTAGCTCTAACGCTCCCCCTATACCAGGCGGGCCCACTGGGGATACCTAGAATTCCTCAGCCAGTCTCTGGCCTTCATCTAAGCTTTACTGGAAGAAGAAGAGACTTTCCCAGGCCGGGGCAGGGAACAAGGGCTTGTGATCCCAGCGTGTGGCTGGATTTTGGGGCCGGCCCCGGCCGGGTGATGCTCCTGCCGTCTTCCAACCCAGCCGGGCAGGGGACGCGTTGCTCCAGACAATGTGAATGTGTTGTTTGCTGACCGGCCTGCCAGAGGGGGCTCGTGGGCTGCGTTCCCGTCTCCTGCTCCACCAGCTGGTTTGTCTGCTGCAGAAGGAGGCATGCGTGCATAGAAGGGGGGATGTTTCTGTGCCTAAACCGCTGGGCCGCGTGCCCCCGCTGGCGCAAAGCGGATGGTCCAGCTCCGTTGAATGCAGCGCAACTAGGACGTCTCTCCCCATCGGAGGATTTGATCTCAGAGCCACGGATGCGGATGCGCCATGTTGTCCCGGGGCTGGGCGGGCGGAGAGGTGGCAAGGTCCAGTGCAAAGTGGGGGGGAAAGGGGGGGGAACCGGGCTCTGCACCTCGACCTCTGAGGCCCCCTCAGAGCTTCACAGTCCGTTGGTTCCGGCCCTGCCGAGCCCACGGGCGACCGGCTCCTCCAGATTCTGGGGCTTTGACTGAAGTGGGGGAGCTGAACCTGGGGTTCTGCAAAGGCCGAGGAGGGCGTGACGCCTGCCCAGGCAGAACTCGCCCCTCGCCATGGACCCAAGACCCTGTCACCCTGCATCCGGCGCCGTCACTGACACCCGTGCAAAACGCTTTCCATTCACCGGCCCTGGGGGCAAATGGCCACAGGAGGGGCAGGAGGGCGGGACCGTCGGCCCCCAGGAGCGGAGTCACGCGCGCGTGGATGGCGTGAAGCCGACGGATCTTGCTCCGATTGAGCCTGAGGGTATTTGTGCCACTGTTCTGACTAGGCCAAGGAGCAGAGAAAGGGGGCAGCAGGGGAACCCCAGGGCCCGATTCTCCTCTGGCTCCCAGCAGCGTGAAGCGTACGGGTGCGGAGCACCAGCCCGTGGCCCTGGGCATGGCTCCGGTGACTCCCCCAGCCGGCTGCCAGGGAGTGGACGTAGCCTGGTGCGCTGGAGGAGAGAGCGGGCCCGCCCTGCCTCCTTCTCAGCTATTCATAGCTAGTAAGTACATTAGCCGGCCTCAATTGATGTCAAGCCACCGTTAATTGCCTCTCCTCTTTACACTAATAACTCTAATCACTCATAATGATTTTCACATTCCAGCGTGGCGCACCATCCCCCTTCCCCCCTGCCACCGGCCCAAGCTCCATCAGAAAAGCATCCACCGCCCCCAGACCCCAGCGTGCCTTAAATCAACCCCAATTACCCATCAGCGCGGCTAAATAGCTCTTCCGAGAGCCCGCTGATGAATGGACGCCTGGCTGGGGGCTTCCTGGTCCTGGCCTGGAGGGGAGGGGAGGGGGGTTCCGGCCAAGCCCCCAGGGGGGCCGGGCCGCAGCAAAGCTTTGGTTTGATCACTTTGGCTCATCATCCTTTGGCCTTTATTAAATGGTGGAAATTAACCGGGGAGCGGAGTCCTGGAATCTTTGGGGAGCTGTTTAAAGAGACAGGGACGCCCCCCCCCTCCTCCCCCAGTCTGTTCCTCTCCGTCCATTTCCGCACCGTTCCCCCCCCCGGCCTAAGGCTGCTCCGTCAAGCGGGGCTAGCGCTGAGGAACAGTGCTGGCCTGCCAGCCTTGGAGTTCTGCTTGCAGCCCTGAAACAGGAGTGACCCAGCCAGGGCAAGCAGCCCCCCCCCGTCGACGTGCTCCCTGCCCAGCCCCGCCCTGGCTGAGCCACCTCAAAGAAGAAGCCTCGGGCGACTTACGGGCCTGGGAAGTGGGCTGAGACCTGGCACGCTCGCCACGCCCTCGAGCAGCCATCCGACAGTGGGGGGGAGGGGAGGGCTTCAGTGGCTGCCGACCTGGCGCTGGAAGCAGACACAGGGCTCCTGTTCCGGTGGCAATCCCTACGCCGGCCCAGGTGCCCGCTCGGCAGGCCGGGAGGAAGTCGGTTCACCCTGGTGCTACTGCCGAGCGAAGGGGGCCCAAAGCCTGCCCTCGACTGTCAGCGGCTGCTCCCCTCGGGGTGTCCCCACCAGAGGCGCCTGCTCCATCGCCTCCCTGCTTTGGGCATCCAGAGCTGGGCGGGACCGGCCGTAGGCCCTGGTAAGGCAGGTGCCCGCTGGGAGGAAGCGGTGAACACCTGACGTGCCATGGCCATCTCCCCTTCTGGGGAGCAGATAGGAGGCGGCCCCCCCAGACCACACGCCTCACCCCCACACTTCTATTCCAGCAGCAGGGGACTGCGGCTCTGCCTGGGTCCCGGGCAAACCGAGAACGCCCGTTTGGCCCTGTTCCTGCGCTCCGCTCTCCATTGGCCTCCTTCCTCGGACTGGGCTGGGCCTCGGAAATCAGAGCCCGGAGTCCTCTGCAGATCTGGGACCGTTCCCTGTCTCTCCCTTCTCGGGGCAGGGTTAAGGAGGCCACAGGCCACCTTTGGACGCCCAATACTCTGGGGCCGTGCCCTGTCCCTGCTGTAAGAGCAGCCTCTGGGCTGCTCCAACTGACACCGCCCCTTGGGATGCAGAGAAGGCACCAAACGCCTCACTGAAGCCTAGGTAAATTAGATCCACTGCATTCCCTTTGCCTGAAAAATCTGTGATCTTCTCGGAGAAGGAGATCGGGTTGGTCTGGCCCCATCTACCTTTTGTACCACCAGGTTGTATTTTATCCCAATGACCGTTAACTTCCATGTCCTTAACGGCTCCTGGGGGAAGGCTGCGTCCCATGCGGCCCCTCCAGGCCTCTGCCTCCGGGCTGGCAGTTCACCCCCAGCCCCACACCAGCAGCGAGCGAAAGCGGGGCCAGCACCCGAGTTGCACCCAGCTCCAGTGCTCCCAGGATTGTGCACGTGGCTCCTCTGCACGTTGGCGGACTGCAAGCAGAACCTGCGAGCCGGACAGGCCCGGGGGCCCTAGGGAGGGTCCGAATCCAAACATTGCCTCTTTCTGGGAACCCCCCGGTGGCGGTGCCTCCAGCCTGTGGGGAAGCCTCCGCAGCCTGTGCCTGCCTTCCGTCTCTGCTGCCCCTTGCGCGGCCCAGGTGCTGGAGGCAGACGCCGTGTCCCATCTCACAGGTGCCGGGGTCTCCGTGTCTCTCCAAGCCCTTTCCCCTTCAGGGAAATCACGACATGGGGACTTTGCTGGACACGAGCCGTGGAAACCGGTCACCCAGCGGCCCCCGTAACTCACTTCCCAGCCCCCTTCTCCCCACCGCAGGGCCGCAGCCGGAGGTGCCGACCCTGCACAAAGCCGGCACGCATCTGCCCAAAGAGCGCCTCCGGGCTAGCTCCTCGCAGCCTTCCCGAGGAGCTACGGCGCAGCAGTGGGGCATCCACTGACCCTCTCCGCCCCCTGGATCTCCCCCCAGCCGCTCTGGGCACCGCAGGCTCCAGCACGGCTGCGCTGGGGAGAGGGGGAGACGGCTGGACAGTGGGTACCCGCGGGCGGAGGGGATTGCTGCCTTGAAACTCCTTGAGCAGCTGCAGGGCAGTGGAGGGCCCCGGCTTGGATTCTGCCCTCTGAAGAGCTGGGGGATAAGAGGGCCTGGCCGGGCACCCTCCAGGGCCCGGGATGGGCAGGCAGGGCTGTCGCCTGTCCTTTGCGGAAGCTCCTTCACTCACCTCGTAGCTGGCCTCCCTCCGAGAGGCGATGTGGAGACACGCCAGCGAGAAAAAGCCCATCTGGTGATCCGAGCCGGGCGCGGGTGGGTTTATCCTCAGCCTCGGAGGTGCAGGAGGCTGCTCCACGCTGAGAGGACACGTCAGGCAGAGGAGCCCCCGGCTTCCTGCCTCCCCGGGGCAGCAGCCAAGAGCCACAGAGGGCGATTCAGGCACAGCCCAAAGGGAGGGAGGTGACCAGCGGCTCTTGCCCTGGAAACACGCTGCCTGTGGCAGTCCCTGGCAGGGAAGGACTCTGCGCCGGGCCCGAACAGCCGGCGGAGCTGGGCCCCAGCATGAGCTGAGCAGACCCTCAACCCATTGGAGGCCCCATGGGCAGCAGAAAGACCCCTGAGGATCCCCCCCAGCCGGCGCAGAGAGCTCTTGGTCACAGGAAACACCATTCCAAGCGGGAGGCCAACGTGCAGGGGGCTTGGAACAAGACAGCCAAGGGGAACGGACATGCAGCTGCATCTGGACGCTGCATGAATGCGCCGGGGAGACGTGTCTGGGGGGAGCTGGGCCAGGACGTATTCCGGGGACTCGAAGTTTGGCCTTCTAGTAGCACCCAGAGGCCATGACCGAGATCTTGGCCCTGCCCAGACACCGAGACCCTGCCTCAAAGAGCTCCCAGTCCAAACAAACAAAGCTTATCTCCATGGTACGGGATGGGGGAAACTGAGGCACAGGTGGACGATGAGACTCGCTGGGGCAGAGCCTGGAGCACAGAATTCCACGAGTCCCAGCCCAGCTCCATCGCCACCTGGCCACCCTTCCATCTAGGCCTCCAGGAAAGGGACAGACGGCCTCCCACCTGCATCCCCCCCGGGGCCCAGAGCTGAGGAAAAAGCCCAGCAGAAGCAGCCAGAGTCCCTCGGTCTCTTAAATAAGGACCATGTGGTATATCCCGGAGCCCAGCTGAGAGGCCTTGGAGAAACCTGGTTCGCTCCCTCCCCATCCCCCACAGCCAGGAGTGAAATATGGTTCAGGGACCGTTAAGCACCACTTATGTTGAGTCTCATTAGAGCAGCGAGGCCTCTCTGGCCCCCCAGAGCTACTTAGCGCAGGGAGAAGCGGGTGGGGAAGCAGGGAGGGAGATAATTGGCCAAGTGCATTTGTAGCATCGCTACAGCTTCCAGGCGCGCCGCGGCGCTTACAGCCGGGACTCTGCTCCCGGAGCTGGCTCCATAAAGCGGGGGTGGAGGGGGAGGTTTTGGGTTCTTTTTTTCCCCTAACCCCAGATCCCTCTTCGGCTGGTGATGTCCCATCTCAGGCCGCTGGAGAGATTTGCCAATAGCCATCGCGGATGGGCCATATGCCACTGCAGGCAACATCTTCGTACCACCATCCTCCCCGAAACGCATCAAGCTCAGCCTTGAAACCAGCGAGGTCTGGCACAATCTACCTTTAGTGAAATCACGTTGCACTTTATCCCAATGACCGTTTACCTCTCGGTCTTTAATTACTCTCTCTTTCAACATTTGATCTAAGACCTTGCATATTGAGGTCAAACCAATGGGCTTGTAGTTTCCCAGGTGACTTTTTTTCACCCCTCTCTCACGTATGAAGACTGTATTTGCAATTCTCCAGTCACAGGGTACAACCCCCAGATTTACAGATTCATCCAAAAGCCTTCCTGGTGGACTTGCAATTTCGTGCACCAATCCCTTTAATACTCTTGGAGGGAGATTCTGCAAACGTACTTGCTAATTAAAAAGAATAAAAATTGTTCTCCCCCACGTCGGCAGATCGAAGCAGATCTTTGGAGTTCAAGACCAGCGGTGAATGCTGTTTCAGGGCATGTGTCCCGCTGTGGCTGGCATTAACAGTACCAAGACATCCCTGGATGGGTCATCTGTGGAAACAGAGCCTAGCCTCCCTCCATCTAAAGGCACAAGCCACTGCTACTGAAGCTGAAGGAGCATTAAGTGGGAAACTCCACTAGGTTTCGACATGGTCTGGCCACTAGGAGGGGACAAAACCAGTACTGCCAGCTCTTGCAACTTTATAATGAGTTTCACATAAATCCTCATCTCCTGGAGTCCTGGGATGATGTGAGAATCTCAGCTTTCGTTTAAATGTTTGCTGTTAGCACTCATGGTTGTGGAGAAAAATCTGAAAACCATGACCTCCGACGGCTCAAAACTCAGCTGTCACACCCTCCCCTGCGATTGTTTTTTTACAACCTCTTGTTTTTTTGGCCTTGTGGGGGTGGGCAAAGTCAACAGACGCACTGTGCCGATGCGTTACAAGCAGCCCTCGATCTGCTCTGCGTGACAGCCGCTAGGCGCCGGCGATACGAACTGCTACCCAGCCCATCCTAAATTCCAGCTGGGGCTCTCCCAGTTTATGCCCCCAACTGGTGTAGCAGATTCAAAGGCAGGGCAGCCCTTCCTCGCCCTCTGGGAGCTGTACAGAAGTTTCATCACCTCCATATTAGCGGAGCTGGTCCTTTCACTCCCCTGGCGGAGGCACCTGCTTTTTAATTAAGAGGCGCAGAGGAAGGTTCGATTCCCGCAGAGAATCCGTCAGGAGCCTCCTGACGCGGACGCAGCGGAGGCTTGTCCAGAACAGTGTCCCTCTAAATTTGGATTTAATCTACAGGCCTCTCCTCTTGCTGCAGTCCAGCTGTTCGCTTTGGGTTCTGAATTATCCCGCTGTAGCTTTTTTTTTTTTTGGGGTCCTGGAATAGCAGCTGCTATGGAAACAGAAACGGACAAGAACAGGGAGGAGCAGGCGTGTTAATAACTTGCCCCCATCGCTCTGTGAACGGTATTGAATTCTTTGCTATGCCGATCAATATCCCCCCTCAAATTCAGAGACATTAATAATTTTATACCCCTCTCGGCCTCCACACCGAGTGCATTAGCCCAGACCACAGGGCACATGGCATGGAGAGTATTGATGCGTACACACACGGGTAAGTGGAACCACCCGGGTGGGTAGAGGGAATTAACCCCTTCTGCCTCGGCCCATTAGACACCTCGGTTACATCCCGCCAGGGAAAGAACAGCTGGTTGGGATAAAGTCAAAATCGTTTGGCTCAGACCAAATCAGAGCTGGGAGGGGGGAAAAAATCATCCTCTGAAAAACGTTTTCCATCTATTTGCCAGTGAAAACCACATAGTTTCCCCCAAAGAGCTGGACTGCAACAACAAACATTTAACTTTTTGTTTTAAATTTAAGTCCTTCGAAATGCACTAAAAATGTGCGTCTCTTTTCAAATTTAACGTGGTTTCATTTTGAAAAAAATGTTTCATTCAGAGATCGGTTGATTTGGGGGATTGTCCCTATTGCTTGCTCTTTTCAAAAAAGAGAATCCAGAACATTTTCCCCACTGGAAAAGGGGGGGAGGGAAGAGAATGCTCTCTCCTCATTTTGCATTCCCTTTCTACGCCTCTTCCAATGGAGACAAAACGAGATGGGAATATCAAATATCTGAAAATAATTCTTCCCTCGCAGATTTTAAGAGCCAGAATGAAACTTTTGCCATTTTTAATCTGTTCCTGCAAAGTATTCCGTGAAGTGAGGGCTGGCTGAAAACCCTCCGTCCACGCTTAACGCGGTGGAAAAGCTGGATTTCCAATGAAATTCAAAGGTTTGTGACACTAGCGGCTTTCTCTAACAAGCTCCGAACATTTGGTTTTCAGCTGCTGCGGTCTAGTGGTTAGAGCAGGCAGGGGTTGGGGGTCAGGACTCCTGGGTTCTGTCCCCAGCTCTGGGAGGGAGTGGGGTCCAGTGGTTAGAGCAGGGAGGGGCTGGGAGTCAGGACTATGGGGTCCTGTTTATAGTCCTGACACACCCACTGGACACCTTTGGACAAGACCCAGCCGGTGTCTGTGCCTCAGTGTCCCCATCTACAAAACAGGTATGACAGTCCCTCACAGCCCAACTCGTCGTCATTACCATGGTGCTTCCAGCTCCCTGGCAAAAGTCATTCCTCTTTAGTCACATTACAGCAATGGGCCAGCGAGGCCTGATAGGCCAATAAACTATGGGGGGTGCCCTCTCCACCCCTGGCTGCATGGCTAGCGGGTGTTAGCAGTAGCCCGGAGAGGTGGCGAAGAGATACGGAGACAGGCTGCTGGGCTCCTGCCAGCTCCCCTTCTTTAGCTGCTCACTGGAGGTTGCGGCCACTAAGCGGGGGAACGCGGACTGGCCTGAAGCTGTGGTAGCGATTCAGGCCAGAACCTGCTGTGTAAATACGCTGAACACAGGGGGAGGGGAACCCAGGAGTCAGGCTGGCTTTATCCCAGAGGCTGAGCCATGGGGAGGCTTCCCCCAGGCCCTCACTGGATAGCCAAAGGCAGGCAAAGGATGACTTTGTGCTTGAAGCAGAGAAGCCGGAGCCAGGACTCCTGGGTCCTATTCCTGGGTCTGCCACTCGCTTGTTGTGTCATCTTCAAAATCAAGTTCCCCCCCCCCATCCCCTGTGCCTCGGTTTCCCATCTGTGAAATGGGGAGGAGGGGGGTCTCTCCAGCAGGGCTTTGGGAGGCTTCATTAATTAATGCTTGTAAAGTGCTCGGAGACTCCCGGAGCACAGAGCAGTAGTAGCTGGGGGATAAATCGTCTCAGAGCAAATGGCCCATGCATAGTAATAAATCTTACTCTCAGTCCAGGAGGATCCCACAAGCTGCCCATTAGCACTCTGCAGCCATAGATCAATAGCACTAGCCCGCCCCCCTCCGCCCCCACTTCACAGATGGGGGAAACTGAGGCACAGAGCTGGGCAGTGACTGGTCCAACCTCATATAACATGCTGTGGCAAAGTGGGGATATGAACCTAGAGCCTTAGCCACCAGCTGATGCTAGACAGACAAGAGTCCCATGCTCTGCTACGGAAATGCAGCCCCCTCTGGGGTGGAGACCAACACCCATTATGTTGTCTGGCAGTGGTGGGAGTTTTGACCAAGGACACAAAACCAGACTCCTACGGACAGTGCCCCAGGATGTTTGCTGTGCACCCCGCTGGTCGGGAATTCTTCCAGAGAAGCTTTGGTTGGGGGCAGTCAGAAAAATGCGGATTCCCCAAAACCGTTTGTGGTTTTGACAAAGCCGGGAGATTTCTCAGGCCCAGGAGATCCCCTCACTGCCGCGCCAGCTTGGTGGGAAAGGCACCGCGCATGATTCGGAGCCAGGACTGAAGACAGGGTTCCCCCCGTCCCAGGTGAGGGCCCTCCCCCATCTGGGCCATGCAGGGCTCCGGATCTCTCCCTAGAAAGCCCAGAGACTCCAGCCTGCAGTTTGTCGCTCTGGGGTCCCTCCCCAGCAAACTGCAGCTCCACTCTAGCTTTCCAAAGCAGGTAAACTGAGTCAGCCTGGTGGGATTTGAACCCGCAGGTCTAATGAGCGGAGGTATGTTGGACCCGCTGCTTAGCCTCATCCTCTGCTGGCGGCCAGCCTCCTTCCACCGCTCAGCAATAAAGAGGGATTTCCACAGGTCTCGCCCGTGCACTAGCTGCCTCATCCCCCTCACCCCTTCTATCCTGCCCTCTGCGATGCAATGGCAGCAAAAGTGGGGGAAGGAAATCTCTCCCCGCCCACCCGTCTCCTGGGATGGGCTCAGGGAAGTAATAATGGTGTCCTCTGGGTGTGAAAGCCACCCCCCCCCCCCCATATCCGCTGTGCTGGCGGTGGGAGCACTCCATGGGGCTGTGGAAATCAGGCTGTAATGGGAAAGGGACAGACATCATCCGGCGCAGGAGAGGAAACCGGGGTTTTGACCTGCAGGGCAAAGCGTCCAATGCAAACCCCCAGGGGGGAGATGCTGCCTGTGATTCCGGTTTATCAGCCCCACAGAAAGCCACTCGGCCCATCCACAGCCCCAGCTCCATCATTCCCCACTGGCTTTGGAGCAGAGCTCAGCCCAGCTCGGAGCAGAGCATGCTGGCTAGGGAGAGCTCTGGGAGGGAAGTGGGGGTCCAGGGGCTAGAGCAGGGACAGAACCGGCGATCAGGACTCCCAGGTTCTCTTGACAGCTCTGGCTACCCTGGCTGATCACTTCCCCACTCCGTGCCTCAGTTTCCCCACGCAAACCACATCCTCCATTGGTTAACCTCACTGGAGAGGGGAGCCTTCGGCAAAGGACCAGCTCCTGTCAACAGAGTCAGGCCGGAAGGCTGGCGCTCCCCCCCATTCTCCCTGCCGTCGGTCCCATGCAGACCTGCATGCTGCCTGCCAGCTCCAAGACTCGGGGGTTCAGGAGGTCTAAGGCCCATTGACATCCAGTCTGACCTGCACAGTGCCGGCCAGAGCCCCCCGCCCAGCCCTTAGCCTCTGGCGGAGCGAGGGCAGGCCAGACCCACGCTGGTCCAGCCTGACCGCCGCCCGGGGTGCTGCCGTTCACGCTAATAACGCTGCCTGTCCAAGCCACGCAGCTGCTAAAAGTAAGCAAGGCTGATTTAATGGGGCCGGACGGGCCGCGCGCACCACACATTACAGAACAGCTGCCACAGACACGCTCATCGCTCCAATGAATATTACATGAAGTGCAGCCAGGCCTTTATTTATGGCTAGAACGTCCACCAGGAGAGAGCCGGAGGGGCCGGCCTGGATGATTCCCGGCAAGGCTGGGCCAGGGAGGGTCCGGGGCTGTGAGAAAGGCCCAGTGCAGAAGGAAGGAAGGAAGAGCCTCCGGGGAAGCCGGGAAGGAAGGGGGAAAAAGGCACACATTTCCCTCTAGCCCCTCGTCCTGGCCTGTCCCTTACTGACCCCTCTGCTACTGGGGCAGGAGCGACCCAGCCTGTGGCCTGGGTTTGGATCCCGCCTGGCAGCAATGCAAAGAAAGTGCACGGTTTGGGGGGGGGGGGGGGTGTCAGCCTCGATCCGAGCGGGTGAGGGGTCCCCAGGGCAGAGGCGCCAGCAGACTGGGCCCTGACTGGCCGGCTCAGCAGCGAGCTGCCCGAGAAGGCGGCAGGTCGTGTTTCTCCCCCCAGAGGTGCCGTGCTGTGTGTGCAGCTGGGCCCTTGCTCACTCGTCTGCACGGCCGACTTCAGCCCCCTGCAAACCAGGCTTTACATTGGGGGGGGAGGGGGGGGAACAGACAGCTTTGCCCCCTAAGGAAATCCTTAGGTGTAGACACACCTCCGGCATGCCCCCTTGCAGCTGGGCACGGCCGCGAGCACCCCCGGCTGACAGCCGCTCCGGCCCTGCAGCGCTTACCCCCCCAAAAAAAAAACCCAACTCCAGCTGCCTCGCAGCCAGTCTTTGAGCCGTGCCCAGCCTCACGGGGCCTGCCACCCCGGCTCGCCAGGATTTTTGGCCATCTCGCTCCGCGGCCGGCAGGGAAACCCAGCCCTCCCCCTCCTCTGGGCTCCAGCCCAGGGACCCTGTAGCGAGGGGGGGGTCAAGATCCGTCTGTGCCAGCCTCATGCTTCCTCCCTGGGCTGCTTTCTACCCCAGCCTGTCGGTACAGCTGCTTCCCGGGACCCCAGGTTTCCCCCCCGGCTCCGTGGCCTCTCTGGGCTCATCCTTCTTTCAGGACCAGGGCTGACCCCCCCCGCCCAACAAATCCCACACGCAGCTGCTGCCCTCCCGGAGCGAGACACCTTCACCCATCGCCCTGGAGGTCTCTCCCTGGCAGCTCTGGCCCTATTTCACCACAGGAGCCGCCTCCTCTAGCGTCTTTCCCCAGCCCTCCTTCTGCCTGACCCCCAGCAGGCCCTTCCTCTAGCGAGGGAGCCCCCCCCCCTGCTCCTGGGCTCCCCCCTTGCCTTCACTGCCTCCCTTCAACAAGAAGCCCCCCGCCGGGTCTTACAGCAAATCAAGCCCGACACACTGTCCAGGTGACTGAGCTCCGACTCTTGTGTCCCCTTGATTCACCGCGGCGGGGTTTATCCCCCATCCCGGGCTGGGAGGAGGGGGCTAGCCAGAGGGGAGGCAGGATGAGGAGCCCAGTGAGGAGCTTCGGGGCAGGTTTCGGCAGAGCAGAGGCGGACATCTCTCTCCAGCAGGAAAACATTCCCTGGGGTCAGATTATCCACCTGCTGCAGAGATCAGTGCACTGCTCTGGGAACCGGCTGGTGGAGACAGACTGGTCTTGGCTTATTCTCAGCCTGCAGAAGTTCCTGGCCCAGCACAAGATCCCATGACGCTAGGTGCTGAGTAGCGGGCAGGCAGCCCCCTGCTCTGATCCCCTCTGCTGAGCCCTGTCCCCCTAGAAAGGCCACCATGTATTTCACAGCCTCACTCGGCCCCCCGGCCGCCTGGCTCCCTTGCGCCCGAGGTCTCTGCTTTAACAAACACTGAGCCGTATTCGCCGGGTGGGCTGTAAAGCTGGCTCCATGCAGAGGCAGTGACAAGGACAGTCCCTCCGGGTCAGCCTCATCGCTCCAGCCAGAATGTCAAACACGTTTAAAAATTAAAGGGGGGGGGGGGGCTGCTGAGTTTGGAAGGGGGCAGGGCGGGCATCTCCGTAAGTGATCAGGGGCAGGGGAGAGGAAACGTGGCCGAGCGCGCAGGAGGTGGGGACGGACAACCAGCGCAGGGCTGTATAGCCGCGGGGAGGGAGGCAGGCGAAATGCCCCCCTATTTCGTAGCCGGTTTTCAACTCTGTGGTTTAAGAGGAACACGCGGGCAGCACACAGTCTCACCCCTGTGGAGAGCTGCCAGACTACTGAAAGCTGCTGCAGCATCCATGAGAATCCGGCCTTCCACACCCTGCCCCTTTCACTCACAGCTATTCATTGAGGGAAGCAGTGTGGACTAGTGGTTAGCGCCGTGGACTGGGCTTCAGGAGACCTGGGCTCTATTCTCAATTCCACGGACACGTCGCTTCCCCGTCTGTAAAGGGGGAGGGAGAAGGATGCCGAGCTCCTTTGTAAAGTGCATGGAGCTGTACCCATGGAACGTGCTAGAGAAGAGCCGGGGCTGATCATCGTCTGGTGACGCAGCAGGGTGAGTCACACACACCGCGCTCTCCTTTCGGGGAGACTCTTGTTACGTCACCCTCCCCGTGAAACTGAAAATCAAAGTCACTCCCATTCTAGACCCATAGCAATGCAGGGCGGGAAGGGACCCCAGAGGTCATCTCGTCCATCAAGCTCACGGAGGCAGGATACCTAGTTTATGGCAGCTCCCTGGGTCTGGGGGAAAAAAAAAAAAAAGTCCCAGCAGCCTCAGGCTTTTCCATTTTCCTTCCACTCACTGCATTTCTGATCCGGTCCCTGCGCACGATAAAACAGTCAGTCATTCGCATTGCATCTCTGCTGCGCCAATCAAAGGGGCTGCATGGAGGCCTGCAATGGCTTGTGACCTCTGGTAGGAAACTGCTGGCACGGGGAAAAAAATTTCCACTGATTTCAGCTCAGCTCAGGCTTAATGCGTTGCCTCAGGTTTGTTATCTGAGTGGAACGTGTGTTTGTTTTGATGGAATAATGGAAGTTGTCAGACTTCAGACTGCCCAGCTGCCCTGTGATGGAACAAGCTAGCTACACGCAGCGCTGCCCTGTGATAAACGAAAGAAGAGCTGCTCCATGGCATGTGTCATAGGCCCTGTAATGTTAACAGGGAGTGAGGATTCTCCTCTAACTCAGAGGCGTGGCAGGAGGCGGCGTTCTATCACCCCTACGGTCAGGAAGTCCCAAGGGGCTGCGGATTTGACAGGCTGCGTTTTGATTGTGCAAGGCCATTTTCTTTCTTCCCGATTTGCTCTCATTTGCCCCAGTGCACAGCGAGCAGCACGCACGGTGGGTGTGACGTGTGCGCCATCGCACACCCGCCTCGAACGACTGTATGAGGCACAGAGAGGCTGCCCCAGAGAATTCGGGGGGGGGGGGGGAGTGGGAAGAGATCGTTATAGGCTCATAAACCCCCCCATTAAACCTTCATCTCGCTCTGACTCCAGACACCTCCCTGGTCTCTTCTCTTCTCTTCCCAGCGCAGCTCTTCCGCTCCCCCCCAGCACCCCTCTTCCCGCACAGTCACAGTGAACCCAGGCTTTCAGTTGGCAGCCATACCTGTGCTATGGGAGAGAGCAGAGCCCTTAATTACCTCATTGTCAGAGTCCATTACCGCTCCCCCGGAGCCCCTTGCTCTGGAGGAGGAGATGAAATGGAGAAACTGCTGGGGTGGTGGGGGAAATCAATCCGTTCTGAACACTTCAGGGAACACAGACCATCTCTTAACCCTTCGGGGGGCAGCATGCACCACGGCCTGGGGACCTGGGATCAGGACATGAGGAGCTGGGAATCTGCAGCCCATTTTTAGAGCCAGTCGAACATTTTCAGTCAGAAAATTCCCTGTCATCAAACTCGAGACAGGCAAGGACGGCTACTTCAACAGAGCGATGCTGCTGCGTGTAACAGCCTGGGAATCCTCCCCGCTCAGACCAACCCACAGCCTGCTGGTATCTTACAGGAGAACCTTTGCTTTTAGGACCCTAGGAATCACCCATCTGGATTAGAGATGGGGCCCATTTAGCCCTGTATCCCAGCTCCAACAGGGGCCCACACCAGAGACAGGCGCAAGAAACCTCACAGAAGGCTGCTGTGGGGTCAGCTGCTGTCAAAGGTTAGGTCTCAAGGTCACCCCATTAGTGTGAAGGCAGATACCTCACTTACCCCATACATCATTCCCTGGCAGGCTGCAGTCCCAGGGTGTGGCCCTCCAGCTGCACCTCTTTGCAAGTCCACCCCCATCCATGGATGGAATATAGTCCATCAGTTCCAGGACCCCAGAGGAAGGCTCAGTTGCTATCCTTCTGCTCTGCCACCCTCTACCCCCCCCCCCCGTTGGGTTCCTCCCTTTGAAGGGCCCACGCCCAGCCCTAATGAGCCTCACAGGTGTGGAGGGTTGGGGCTGATTGCAACCATGGGAGTTCTTTAACCCCTTCTTGACTGGTGGGGTCATCTGCCTCACCGCAGCACCCCCGGGGAAGGTTCCTTCCTGACCCCATTAGTTAGACCTTGGCTGATACCCTGAAGCATGGGAGTTTCTATCCCTTTCAAGGCGGTTGGCTCTTCTTTAAATCCTCCATGTCACAGCTCTGGATGTTCTCATTATCCAGATTAATGCCCAGGCCTGTGTTTGAATCCCACTACATGCTCAGCCTCAGTGGCACCTTGTGGCAAGGAGTTCCACAGGCAAAACAAAAAATGGCATTTCCTTCTACCTGCTTTAAATTTGCTGCTTCTTCCTGGTGCCTGAAGGTGAGGAAATCAGGGGAGAATCTCCATGGGGTGCTGCCGTTACCCAGAAGAGCCAGCATCCCCTCTACATGTTCCCCAGAACAGTAGATCGCTTAGGGAACAAACTTCCCCTAATTAAAATGACGTCGCCAGTTTGATCCTAGAAACATTTCTCCTGTGATCTCTAGGAGAACCAAACTGCTGCGCGGCATTAACGTGCGCGATTAAACAGGCTGCCGCAGCCCACCCCAGAGGTAGCCATGCCGATGGGGGCGTGTTTGCTCTCTGCACTCCATAAAACCCGAGGTGCTGCAGACTCAGCAGGGCTGATTATTCCCTTCACTGGGGAGGCTGCGCTTCTGCCTTCTGCCCTCCAAGCTGCACCCAGCATGGCACTGGATCAAACCCGCGGCTGCTGAATAGCTGCCATCACGTGGTGGTGGCAGCGAGGGGGAGGTTGATGGGGCCCTGTGAAGCCAGGCAGCGATTACGGCACTTCTGCCTCCAGCGCTGTGGCTCCCGGCCCAGCCACGCATTAGCCAGACGAATGTGTTATTTAAGCAATAAACCACAAGCAGCATGTGGCTCCCGGGGCAGGCAAAAAGCCTTGCACCTCACACCATGGAAGGAAGCAAGCGGCCCACGCCCTGCCGGGGTTATCGCTGCCGGAGTGAGAGCGTGGAAAGACCCCGCAAACTGCATCTCACTGCTCCAGCAAAAACAGTCCTCTGTACCCACCTGCCTGCCCTTCCCCTGCATGCCCAGGTGGGGAGCACGGGGGCAAAAGGGATGGCCTGGGACCTACAGAGATGGAGAGGCATTGGCAGGGCTTAGCCCAGGCGCGTGGTAGGCCCAGGAATGGGAGTGGGCATGGGGGGCTGCGGTGTGGGATTGAAGGGGGAACGGCACAGCACCAGGAAACGTTGGCAGCGCGTTCGCCTGCAGCCTGCACGGCTCTTCCCTTTCAGTTTCCTTCCGCTGACGTTTCTCCGGCCAAGCTGCCTTGGAAAGGCCGGTTTCCTGTCCCCTCTCCCCTGCCCTGTCCGGTCTGTGCACACTGGCCAGAAACTGGACGTGCCCAGACGCTCCGGCATTGAGCGTAGAGGCAATTTCCTGCCCAACGTGATGGCGCAGCACTGGGGAAGCTCCAAGTTTTCATCTCAGCCCTTCCTGAAATGGAATAAAAGGAGTCCTGTACATCAGCAAAGCGACAACGGAACCAGGCAGCCAGAGCACAAGGGAAGGAGAAGAAGCTGCCGGGCAACGGGCAAATCTTTGGTGGCACCCAGGCATAGGAGAGCTGGAAGGAGGGTAGCTTTGTGGCCGGGGGAGGGCTGCAGGGGGAGGGGTGACGCAGGCGAAGCGCCGAGCTGGGACCGCGACGTGTGCAGCACCATTCGCAATGGAGACGCGGGGGGTCAGCGAAGGGGCGGTCACAGTCCCGCTCAAATTCACGCAAGGGATGAGTTCACCCACCCCCACCGGATACATCCTGCCTTGTATCCAGCCTCCCTTTCCTTTGGCTTATTCTCAGGGGGAGGCGGCGAGGGGCGGAATAGATTGTCAGCTCTTTGGGGCAGGGTCCCTCTCTTTGGTCTGTGTCTGTACAGCACCTAGCACCAGGGGGCCTGGTCCACGACTGGGGCTCCTAGGAAACCACCACAATCCAAAACCTTAAACACATAGCACGTGGGGCACTGGATCAGGACTCTGGAGACCTAGGTTCTATTCCCAGCTCTGCCATCGACCTGCTGGGTGACTTTGGGTGAGTCTGTGCTGCAGTTTCCCCTGCCTGTGCCTCAGTTTCCCCTTCCAGGCTTTGTCGATTTGAATTGTAAGTCGCTCAAGGCAGGGATTGCCCTTGTTTGTGCAGCGCCCAGCACCACGGGGCCCCGCTCTCCGCTGAGGTTTCCAGGGCTCTCTAGACTAGGAACCATCTCAGGCCACGCCGCCACATTACACCCCCTTGTAGCACCACGATGGGTCCGTCTCCCTCCTGGGTGTTTATGGTGTGTGTGTGTGTGCCCCCTGCCAGCCAGCCCGCCACCACGTCGCCCCGGCTGGCAAATGTCTCCATCTGTGCTGGCAAGTCAACTCTTCCAGCCCCCGCTACCCCAGTTATTTCTGTCCCGCTGCTCTGATGTAGCTCTGGGCCTGAACCTCAACCCAGCTGTCCACCATCAAAGCATCAGGTCAGTTCCATCTCCCAGCTCTCTGTTCCCCATGGCAGATCCCTGCGCTACCTCGTCCCCCCACCCGCCTCCCCCAACGTGTCAGCTCCCATTTCCCAAGGGGGGGGCAGGTGTTGCTCAGATTTTTTATTTCCCACCTAACTCCACTTGCTCCCTCTGCAACCCAGTTCCCCCCAATCCTCTCTATTGCTCCTTATTCGAGGTCAATTTCATGAGCCCCCCCCATATGAAAATGCTTTTGATCATCTAACTCCGAAGGAGGCCCCGGGTGGGGCGTCTTTTCCTCACGTCTTCCCCGCGAACATTTGCCGAGCAGGGCGGCGGGGATAATGGATTCCAGATTGATTTCAGCGCCGCGAGCCAGTGGGAAACCAGACGAGAGCCTCTGACGTGGCGAATGGCACTGGGGACGGGCTTCGTTTCCTGGATGTTCTCAGCGTGCAGTAAACAGCCCCGGCTGCTCGGTGTTTGTGCCACAAACTACCGTAAGCAGCACGGACAGCTGGCCGGCGGCTGAATGAGTGAAGTGAATTCAGGGCCGTCGCCGCCCCCTCCCTGCGTGGGGGCTGGCTGGTTCAGAGGGGCTGTACCATGGACCAAGAGACCCTTCACTTCAATGAGGCACTGGCTCCAATCCAGCCCCAGATTGGGGGGGAGATTTGCTGACTCAGAGGGTCAGGGAATGGGACATGGGGTGTTTCCCCTCTTGGGGACACTGGTTCCAATAAGGCTCCAGGTTAGCAGGATTGACTGGTTTGGGGGAGGGGGGGGCACATGTCCAGGTCCCCCAAACAGCAGCTCCAATTGACACTTGTTGGCAGGATCAGCTGGGTGGGGAGGCCGGGAACTTGTGGGAGAACAGACGCGTCTTGGGGGATGTATTTGCAAAGGCGATATTGGGGTGCCCCAGATTCCACAATGAGGGGCACAGGATACGCTCCTAGCTAAGACAGAGAGAATGTGCGTACGTGCGTGCATGCGCACACCCAGGGGACACGCGTGCCAGCAGGATCACATAGACCAGCCGGATCCTGGCGGGAGTCTCTCTCATGGACCCAGCCTGGATGGAGCTGTGGGCAGCTCTTATTGACAAAGGGCGCGTGCAGAGATGCCTGCGCCACGGCCTGAGCCCCTTGGCAAGCCCGCTCGAATCCTGACGGCAGATGGGTAAAGCCCTTTGATACGAGCAACACCTCCGCACTGCTGGGCGCGGCCATGGGGAACGCTCCTTATGGTGCCTAGACACTACAGTGATGGGCTCTTTACAAATGCCCAGCTCAAAAGACTGGCCCTGTTTTTACTGTTGGGGAAACTGAGGCACGGCAAGGGGAAGGATGGCCACCCAGCAGGCCAAGAAATATGGCCCAGGAGTTCTGACTGTCAGTCTAGGGCTAGCCAGGGGACCACGCTGTATCCCAGAGAAGAATCAGATCCTTTATGCATTAGCCACCAGGCAGCAATGGGTCAGGTAGCCTGAATTACACGGCGTGAACACCATAAATGACCCTTCAGGCACAGGCTAGAAGCGGCTCCTCCATCAGCGTGGGGGCACTGAGCAGCGGTGAATCACGACTGTTTCCCTGGCCGGAGACGCTTGTAGCTCCGGGAACTGGGACTGAAACGTTCATGTGCAGCCAGGGCTGCCGTAAGCCGGCCCAGCTCCCTTGGGCTGCGCTGATTTACAGCAGCTGAAGAGCTGACACTGGCCACTGAAATGCAGCTTCCCCGGGGGGGGGGGGATTGACAGCTGTTTGATGACACACCGCAACACTGCACAGGAACAGTTACCCAACACTGAAATGCACCCACTGCAGGGCAGCGCAGGGCAGCTGTTTAACGACGTGCTTCAACACTGCACAGGGGTCGCTCACCTGGCACGGACATGCAGCCATCTCTGGGGTGGCACGCAGCCGCTATTTCCCAGCCATCTGAATGGGGAGTGCACGGGAGCCAGCTCACACTGCAAGGGGCCGTTTATAAAGACAGGCAGAAGGTAATTACCCACAACTGGAATTTGGCCAGCCCTGCTGGCGTTAACACTCCCCCACGCAGGGAAAGCACCTTGGGCTCTTTATTGACCACAAGTGGCCAGGCCTGAGATGAGTTTTATGTCTCAGCTGCAGTAGCGAGGGAGTAATTCAACACGGGGGATTCTTCCTGCCACAAAGTTCAAGGCCAGCGGATTAACTCTGCCCGGGCTGTGCAGTGCCGGCTGGCAGACCCGGCGAGCTGTGAGCTGGAAAGCCGTGCTCCCACGTCGGCTGGGGAGGTGTCAGATAAACGTGGCCTTGTGTGCATGCCAAGTGGGTTGCTAGGGCCTGTCAGAGGGGATCAGACCCGAGGCCCAGCTAGCCAAGGATCACCCGTCTCGGACAGTGGCCAGCACCAACTGCTTCCCCTGTGTGACGTTCCCCCCCCCCTCTCCCCGCCCATCTGGACTGGTGTGTAGCTGTGTCACCCCAATTCCTCACTCCTGGGCCCTGACTTACCCCGCTTTGCTGTGTGAACCACCCACTCCAGGGTCTGTCCACACCCAGCCTCCTGTGAGTACTTGGTCCCCGGCCTAGTGAAGGAGCATTTCTGGCCAGCCACTCGTGGGATAGACCTCAGCAAGCACCCCTACTCCCAGATGCAACCCTGGGAACTGCCGTCTGGCAGGGTTCAGTGGTGCACACTGCACCCTGCAAACTCCTTTACACTTCTCCATCGATTTATCAAAGAAAGTGCTATGCACCAGCTCTGTCACGCTAGGGGAGGTCTCTGCACACACTCCATCCACAGGCGCTGGTTTAGATAAGACTAACAAAGAAGTGTATTGACTACAGCAAGATTTTAAGTGAATCTAAGTCAGATTATTAATAAATCAAGGAGTTAATCACAACTAACTAAAAGATAACGCCTACCCTAAACTGCTGGGTGGGCGTGGCCAAATCCCAGTGCCTGGCTCTGTGCCTCAGTTTCCCCAGCTGTAAAACAGGGAGACCGCCGCTCACATTTCCATACCGTGTTGAGTTCCCAAAGCCACTGTCCTGCCCTTGCCTAGGCTGCAGTCCCCATTTCTTATCTCAGGTCGGGGCGGGTAACAAAGTACCTGCAGTGACCCAGCCTGCAGTCGCTAATTGCCCAGATGAAATCAATTCACCTCCATTACAGTCAGATCCAGGGCCCAACCATTAAGGAGGCCGCCCGCGAGCGCCAGCATTACCCCGCAGATGTGATTATGGGGATGCTGCCGGGGATGTGATAAGACGTTTGATTCGATGAAGGTGCACATGTGTTCTTGCTGGCTGTGCCGCTTTCAGGTTGCAAGTAAAATAAAACCTTAATGCCTCTGAGAGCTGGCCCCTGGCAGCGCGCGCCCCTTAGACGTGCTGGCAGGGGCCCTCCGCGACAGGGCCCCGCAGCGTGGTCGGGACGGGCGCAGAGGGTCACGGCTGCAAACAGGGGCACGCAAGAATTGCAAGTAACGAGATTAGCGGTGTCACGCGGCAAAGGAGCTTTTATTGGAAGCGACGGGAGGGGAGCGGGGCTGGCAACGGGACGGAAGCCAAGGGAACACGGCACAAGCTTTCACCATCACACGCACTTGCGGCGCTTCTGCGTCACCCCCATGGTGCTGTTACTTACATTCCCCACAACTGCGATCAGGGCCCCGCGGGGCCGGGCACCACATAAATACAAAGTGAGAGCGATTCCCGGGTCTGGAGAGCTTGCAACCTCAACAGACAACAGGGGGAACCGAGGCCCAGAGAAATAAATGACTTGCCCAAGGTCACCCACCAAGTCAGAGGCAGAGCTGCCTATTCGGCCTGTGAACTCTTCAGGGCAGGGACGGTCTCTCTCTGCATCTGTGCATGCTCCCCAGGGGTACCCGTCTTTCCCAGGGCAGAGCAGGCCGTGGTTGATTGGCTTTGCCCATAGCCGCCGAGAACCAGCCCAGCTGGACACGGCAAGGTCCCCGGTGCGATTGCTGGCTCTGTCTCTTGGCATTGGTGCAGCTGCCCCAGGCACCTCAATCCTCTCAGGTCTGGGGCACCCCTGAGCCCTAGAGCCAGCTCAGCAGTTGTCTCCAGATTAACGTCTCACCAGGTTTCCCACCGGCTCTCAACAGCTCTCGCTGCTCTGGTGGGACAGGGCGGTTCACGTGCCGGATACAGCCAAGGCCGCAGTAACAGCCTGTCGTGGGGCGAGGGCCAGCCAGGAGGCGAGCCGGGGAGATAGTTCGTGTAGCCGGCCGGCAGCTTGTTCAAGGTGCAGAGCTGAGCCCCCCTCCAAGCTGTGCTCAGCACAGCACATTATGAAGGAAGGTATCATTATCCCGCTTTGCAGGGGGAGAAACTGAGGCACAAAGCGGGGCAGTGACTCACCCAAGGTGAGTGGCAGGAGCTGGGAACAGAACCCGGGAGCTCCTATATCCCCAGCATGCTGGAGGCACCAGTAGCTAGCACCCCCTCCCCACACCGAGAACAGAGCATCTCTGCTCTGCTGTAACAGAAATCCTAGCTGCAGGGCCCCCATCTCAGACGTGCTTCCATTCCCCTGCAAGGAGCTAAGCTCCTGTCTACCTAACTCGCCCCACACCCAGAGCAGCCGAGCACCTCACAATCCGGACTGTCCTTTGTCTGCTCACAGCCCCTGTGAGGCAGGGACAGGCGATTCGCCCCCTTTCCCAGAGGGGGAAACGGATGCGAAGACAGACTCTGACCATGTCTCCAGTGCAGCGAAAGGCTGAGTTTTCTTTTCCCACGGCGTTCGCTCTCTCACCGCAAAATCCTGCCAGCGGCCCGGCTCCGTAGCTTTTCCCGCCATGGAGCTGGGCATGGTCACACCTGGGCCGGGGAAGTATAGCACTGATCTTGCCCAGTTACGTTGCAGTAAAAGCTACCTGGGCCTTAGCTTCACTAAAATATTATCGCAAGATAACACCCCCTCCCTCCCCGCTTTTGGCACAGGGCTTGTCTACACATGAAAGTTAGTGCAGGGTAAAGTAGAGTGTGAGTTTAAAATGGATTATCTCTGGTTAACTCTGGGTGTAGAAACCCTTATTCTAAATTCACTTAATCCACTTCCAAAATGAATTAAACTCATTTGGAACAAGGCACTCACACGCTGGAGTTAACAGCCGTGGAGTTAATCAGGAATCGCTGCTCCGGAATAGCGCCCCATGTAGACAAGACCTAGGTCGCACCCACAGCCTGCAGCAGAGTCAGGAATTGAGCCGTGGTCTCCCCCACCCAGGTGAGTGCTCTCCACCCTCAGCACACGTGCACCTCTGCAAAACGTCCCCACCATCTAGCTGGAATAGGGCACATTACATAAAGTGTCTTCCCTTCCTCCTGTGTCCCACCCTGCTCTCACTTCTCCTTAGATCCATTGCGCCTCCTGAGGGCACCGTAGTGCGGGGCAACGCTGCGTGTCGCTGCAAGCTGAGCACGGCCGGACGTGAGCCACTCCTGACACGTCTGCTCCGGGGGGCCAGAGCGGAATGCCACATGAATTGACCTCTCTCTCTGTCTCTCTCTCTCATCACCACGCTGGCTGCCTGGGAAGCCATGGCTGGGAGTACAGGAGAAAGCGGAGGAGGAGGGAGGCAGGGGGATAATCCTGTTAGGAGGAAAGTGGGTAATTTTCCAATGAAGCCAGGCGCTGAGCCTGCCACTGCGGTAAAGAAACAACACACGCAATGACTCCCGCCCAATCCAGCCGCCGGAGTTTGAGTGAAACAGACAGGAGATTTTATTACTTATTATTTTCCTTCGCAGAGTTGACTTAGTGCTCAGAGAGACGCTTGTCTGCTATCCAGAGCCCTGCCAAGGGCGGAAAACAGCGCTACAGCAACACCAAAAAAGCCAGAGATTCAGAGGGCAGCTTCTAGACTCGTAGGACCCTTTTCTCATTTACAGCAGCATAGCTTCCTTTGCCAGGCTCCAGGGAAAGTTCCACCGGTATAACCTACATTAATTGGAATCGATTACAGGTGTGAATTTAAAGTGAATCAATTAAACTGCATTAAGCCCCTGGGTGGACACGCTCATTCAGAATGAAAGTGGCCTTAATATGATTGAATTTAATTCATTTCCAAAGTGAATTAAAGTAAAACTTTTACTCCAAATAAGGAATGTAATTAGATTTAACTAAGCCATGTTAAGCATTAATTTGGATTAATTTGCCTGAGTGTCCTCACACAGACAAACCCATAAGGTGTGAATTTAAACTGATTTAGTTAAACTGGTGCAACACTCTTTCCCCCTCCCTCCATTTTGGTTTAAACCAGGTTTATTGCAGTTTAGTTTAAGTCACTTGGGAACAGGTTTAAACTAGAGCAGCATAAGCTGCCTTCACACAGAAACAAGCATCCGCAGGACAGTTTGCACTACTTAACTAAAGCAGTTTAATTAACTGGTGTCAGTCTGTGTGTGGGCCCTTCACACTGCTTTGGCAATGTAAGGGGGCCATAAAGTGGATGGAACTGTGATGGGCTTGTCTACGCTCAGAGTTATTCCGGAATAACTATAGCGCTTTAAATTCACACCCTGCCTTAATCCGAATTAGCTTTCCAATGTAGACAAGCCCTGGGGGGCTCCTAGGTGCTATCACAATACAACCATATAATAACTAATAATCATTGATGCCAAAGTCAAGACCCCTTTACGCTGCCAGAGCAGCAAAAAGGGGCCTCAGTGTAAATGAGGATCAGGTTCATTCACGTCAGTGGAGTCACTCCAGATTCCTTGGGGGTAAGTGAGAAGAATCAGGCCCATCGATTTCAGAGAGCCACGGTGATCTCCCAGTCTGATCTCCTGCACAACGCAAGTGGGGGCTTTCTGCCCAGCGGCTCCTGCATGGATCCCACGACCTGAGGCTGGGCTGGCACGTGTCTTGAGAGAGACAGTCCAGTTGTGCATCAGTTGACGTTAGTCCTGTGCTTGCTTTTGGGACCTGACCCATCCTTCCCTGCCCTATAAATCCCCTTTGCCTGGGACCTGTCTTGCAGTAACACTCCTGAACTCCTGCCAGGAAAGAATTTAACCAGGACCCTCCACAGCTCGCCCCTGCAGATCCGAGTTCTCTAGTTACCTCCACCCTCCCACCGCCCCATGCCGGTATCTCTGCCAGCCATGCTGGGATTCCTGCAAAGGGCAGGATGGGAGCTCAGATTTACACCAGGGGAGGATCTGCTCTCATGGGTAAGAGGTCAGCCAGGCAACAGCGGGCCTGATTCTTAGGGCGTGGCTACCCCGCAATCATGGAGTCCAGCTTCAACTCCGCAGACGTGCCCCAGGCCCGCCTCATGCCGGTACCAGGGCAGGGAAGTCACGACAACAGCACAGGCGTCAGCAAGAGCTGGTCCCTCGCAGAATCCCCCGGGGTTCCAGGCCCACAGGTACAGCCCACGCACAGGCCGGCGCTGCTGAGGCTTCGCTGCTCTCAGTCCCAGAGCCGGCTAGATCACGGCGAGCTGAGTCACGGCCCAGGACTGCCGTCTGGAGAGAACGCAGCCTTAGCAAACAGGGACCAGGCCCCAGAGCTGCAAAGGGATTTCCCAGCCAGCCCTGCGGGGTCAAACGTCCCACTCATTTACAATCCACTAGCCCTACAGCTTGACCCCACTGCCCCCCGCCGCCCCACCCCAAATAAGCCACTACAGGAAAGAGCTAGCACTTATAATGATAAATAGCATTAAACATGTTTGTACCATTCCACAGCACTTTCCACCCTCCCACTGCCCTTTCCCCAGACCCTGGGGGTCTGGGCCCTCGGAGCATCCTCCCCCTGAAATATACACGGTTTGCATCGGTCCTTCGGCCACGGGGTAATTAACAACTGATCTGTCCCGGTCACCTCGGAGGAGGCGGAAAGAGGGCTCCCTGCTGTAGGAAGAGGCACGAAGCAGGGGTCCTTCGCCCGCTGAGCTGGACGGCGTCCTCCGTCGTACCCCTTTTGCATCCGTCTGTCTGTCTTTCGGGCGGGTGACGAGGCTCCCGGCACCAGGAGGCTGAGTCTGAATGGCCGGGAAGGTGCGGGCAACCGCATGTCCTCCCGCCACCGCTTTTGGAGGGCAGAGGGAGCAGGAGGGAGACCCAAGGGAGCGACTTCCGGGTGAGTTTCGTGGAGCCTTCGGGACGCCCTCGGCAGCGGCCCCAACCGAGGGACCAGGACAGCTGAGGCCAGAGACGGGGGAACCCCTGTGAGGTCCCATCACCTCCATCCCCCTTTGCCTCCCCAGGATGGGGGTGGGACCCTGGCTGTTGCGTCGACGGGGTGAGGGGTAGGCGAGGGGGTAGGCGGCAGATCCTGGTGGGGTCATCCCGACGGAAGAGCGGGTTTCCTTCCCCGCCCCCGTCCTTAGCCCAGGACGTCCAGGTAGACAGGAGGGGTCTTGACCAGGGCCTGGAGCCGGCTGTGAATCTCCTTAATGTTCTGCCTCTGCTGCGGCTCCCGCTGCCAGCAGCCCTGCATGATGTCGTACACCTCCGAGGGGCAGGTGCGGGGCCGCTCCAGCTCGCGGCCCTGCGTGATGCACTCGATGGCCTGCCGAGAAGTGGAAGAGGAGATGAAAACCCTCCTGCCCCTGTCCCTGCAGCCTCCCCGGCGGGAGGGCCAGGGCAGGCGTTTTCACCCCACAACATCTAACCCCGCGCGGCGGACACGGCCGACGCGCTCTCTCTGCCCAGAGCTCAGCTCAGCAACGCTGGAGATAAGTCACAGGGGTGGGAATCAGGACCCCCCCCTCCGGGTCCTTTTTCCAGCTCCGCTGCTGAGTCCCCCTGTTGCGTCGCCGCTCTGTGCCTCAGTTTCCCCATCTATAAATTTGGTGATGGGCGAGGAGGGGACAATTCCGAGTGGCCCTTAGCTGTCCTGGTCTGGAGGTCGTGGGAGTCTGTCCTCTGATGCCAGCAGACTGGGGGCGCTTTGCCACCCTGGGGTGAATGACGCCATCCACACAAGACACTGTAACAATCTCCCCTGTGCTCGGCTGGGCTCCTCCCCCCAGAAACCTCCTGGGCTCAGCCGACGGGAGAGAAGGAGCCATTAATCAGCTCTGGGGGCTCCCCCTCTAGGCCAGGGGGCTCTTAGGCCATGCGGTGAGTTCATTAGGAGCAGGTCAGGTTTCATCCCAGGCTGGCAAATTGGATCAGATCTTTCATGCTTTGGAGAACTGAAATATTGCCCCGCTCATCGCCCCCCCCTCCTTTCCCCTCAGCCCCTGCAATGAGCCCTTGAGCCAGGATGGCCCCTCTCCGCTCAGCCCCAGCCATCCTGGAGAGTAGGACAGGCTGGGCGATGTTAGAGGGGGAGGGTGTCTTGCCCATCGCTGGCACCTCGCAGTGTGACGGTCCTGCAAGCCGGTGCTCACCGATCCCCGCCAGGGGAGCGTTCGTGGCCCTGATGGACGCAGGGGAGAGAGCCGGAGAACACGCGAGTCCGTGGAAGAGCTGGGGATAGGACCCCAGGGTCCTGATCCCCAGTGCCTGGCTCAGACCCCAGACAGTACAATGGAAAGCACGCGTCCTGACTCTCGGTCCGCCCCTCTAATCCCTAGAGACCCCTCCCAGAGCTGTGGACAGAACCCAGGAGCCAACTCCCAGTTCCCTGCTGTAACCGCTAGACCGCACCACCACATGCTGGGCAGAATGCAATCGCCATCCTGCTTTAGCCATGTGGGATGGGTTTCACCCCCTACTCCCAACCCCCCCTTATTTCTTAGCCCATCTCCTTCCCCCTAGCTGCCTTCTTGGCCGCCAGAGACCCAGCAACCGCTCCAAGACCCCGCTCTTTGGAACTAACCCAACCGTCCTTCCTGTCCCCAACCCAGGCGCTGCCACCCACCCCTCACCTCAGTGTTGGACAGCTGGTACCAGGGCTGCTTCCCGTAGGTGAAGATCTCCCAGAGAACCACCCCGAAGCTCCAGATGTCGCTTTCGGCGGTGAACTTCCTGTAGAGGATGCTCTCGGGCGGCATCCAGCGGATGGGCAGCATGGTGCGTCCGCCCACCTGCCGGAGAGAGACCAGGTGTGGGTGAGATAGACATAGGGCTGGGCAGGAGGGCAGGGCCAGGATATTGCAGCAGAAAGAAAGAAAGAAAGAAAGAAAGAAAGAAAGAAAGAAAGAAAGGTTTGAGAGACAGCAAATTAAAAATAAAAGAAAGGAAATCAGGAGAGAAAAGATGAGAGACAAAGAATGAAAGAGAGAAAAGAAAGAGAAGGAAGAATGTAGAAGAATGAAAAAGTGGGAGAAGAAAGAAAAGAGAAAAAAAACAAAGGCGGCAGAATGACAAAGGGAGGAAAAGACAGAACGGGGCCCAGAAAGGCTCGCCGTTCATACCCTCGCGCCCTCTCTTCTTTCATTAACCCTTTCACAGCAGCCCATCAGGGCCTACTCCCCGCTTCTTGGCAGTGCCGCTTTTCCACTCGCTAAGTGCTCTGCGCTCCCTTTTCCACCGCAGGCCCCATTAAATATGCATACGGGGGCTGAGGCGGGGCAGGAGCTAAAAGGGAAAATTGGAAGAGGCCCCCTCGGAGCCCCCGGCCTGTCACAGGGGCCGATCCCAGCAGAGCCAGAGGAGATGGAGATGGATGGGTCTCCCGCAACCGACCCTGCGCTCTCGGGCCACAGGGGAGAGGGGCTGGGGTCTTCGAGGGACACACAGGACGAGATAGCCCTCCATTGGCACTGAACGCAGCCTCGTGGAGAAACTGCTCTGGGCAGAGGCGGGGGCCTGGGAAATGGGGCGGGGGGGGGGTGGGCAAAGAATTTGCCTATGGGACCCCCAACAGGATTCAAACACGGGACCTCCAAAGCAGAGATTTCTACCAGAGTAATTCTGATAGCTGGCAGCAGTAGTAGGCTGTTATCCTTTATCTGGCCCAGCCACTGAACTCCATTAGCTGGCAGCATTAGGCTGTCATCCTCTATGCAGACCAGCTGCTGAATTCTCTTAGCTGGCAGCAACCAGAGCCTGTTATTCTCTACATGAACTAGCCCCTGATCTCCTCTAGCTGGAAGCAGTAGTAGGCTGTTATCCTTTAAGTGGCTGGATTGTCCATGGGGGGACGAGACACAGAGGCAACCTGCATTTTCCCCACAACATTGAGGCCTGAGCCTTCACCCCACCCCAACCGGATGGGGGCTAATCAGAAGGGAGACAGGCACTGGGGGTGGGGGAGGGAAGGGGAGGAGGTGCTGGAAGGCTGAGACGGGAGTAGGAGTTTGGAGACCCAGCGCCACGGCCGCCCTAGTCAAGGGAGGGCCAGACACAGCGTGGAGCTGCTGGGTCAGGTGGGCGCTGTCGGAGCCGCCATCCTGAGTTCTCGGAGAGCGCTGCAGGGGCCTAGGTCTGTAGCATCCGCTCCGGGAAAGGCCCCGCTTGACTCTGCCAAGTTGTGGATCGGGCCCTGGGCGGGCGTGGTGGCAGTATCAGGCCGTGGGTGGATGTGGCGGCCGGATCGGGCCCCTCCCTCCCACCCCCGTGAGGCTCTCACCCGGTAGTAGTCCGTGCTGTAGATGTCCCGGGACATGCCGAAGTCCCCGATCTTCACCACCAGGCCGTGGCCCACCAGGCAGTTGCGCGTGGCCAGGTCGCGATGGACGAAGTGCAGCGAGGCCAGGTAGACCACGCCCGAGGCGATCTGCGTGGCGATTTGCAGCATCTGGCTCAGGGTCAGCGGCCCGAAGGACTGGCCGTTCCCGTTATCCAGGATCTTGGCATCCGGCCCGTGGGACCTGGGCAGGGCAAAGGCGAGGGGCTGCACTAAGGCCAGGCTCGGAGCGGACGGGAACCAGAACCGACCCGATTCTTGGTTCGGTACTTCAGTCTGACTCCCGGTCACACTTGGGCGCAAGAGAGCCTTGGCGCGGGTAGAAACGGCCCCCTGAGAATCCTCCCACCTGTGCACGGGGAGCTGTGTGCGTTTCACAGAGTTAAGGCCAGAAGGGCCCATTGCATCGTCTAGCCGGACCTCTAAGCACCCCCCAGACACACCCCCCAGGCACACCCAACAACGGAAACTTGCCTGAAGTGTTGCCGTTCCCAGGCTGAGAACAGGTCAGGCCAAGGTGTTACCAATGGCCAGGCCCGGCAGCGAACTGGTTAAGAGGGATATGCCCAGGTGATCCTAGCAGGCGAGCCATGCCCCAGGCTGCAGAAGAAGGCGGAAACCACCCTCCACCCCCGCCAATCTGACCCGAAGGAAAAATTCCTTCCCCGGGTGTATGTGTGTGAGGACACGTTCCTGAGTGTGTATGTGTGTTGATGTGCATATGAATGTACCCAGTTGAGTGTGCGTGTTGATGTGTGTGTGATGGGGTGTGTGTTTGGGCATGAGGGTGTGTGCGTATAATGGGGTGCGTTTGGACGTGTGAATGTGTACGTCTGATGGGGTGAAAGTACCCTATCGCCTCTTTATAAATTCATGGCACGCCCACATGTTGAATGCTGCGTGCGGATCTGGTCGCCCCATCTCAAAAAAGATAGATTGGAACTGGAAAAGGTACAGAAAAGGGCGACTAAAATGATGAGGGGTGTGGAACAGCTTCCATATGAGGAGAGATTAATAAGACTGGGACTTTTCAGCTTGGAAAAGGGACGACTAAGGGGGGACATTACAGAGGTCTATAAAATCATGGCGGGTGTGAAGAAAGTAAATAAGGACGTGTTATTTACTCCTTCTCTAACACATGAACCAGGGATCACCAAATGAAATTAATAGGCAGCAGGTTTAAAACAAATAAAAGGCAGTATTTCTTCACACAATGCCCAGACAACCTGTGGAACTCCTTGCCAGAGGATGTTGTGAAGGCCAAGACGGTAACATGGTCCATTAAAGAACTAGATCCGTTCAAGGAGGATAGGGCCATCAATGGCTATTAGCCAAGATGGACAGGGATGCAAAACCATGCTCTGAATTGTCCCTAGCCCCTGTTTGCCAGAAGCTGGGAATGGGCGATGGGATGGATCACTCAGTGATCGCCTGTTCGGTTCATTCCTTCTGCAGCACCTGGCACTGGCCACTGTTGGAAGACAGGACACTGGGCTAGATGGACCATCGGTCTGACCCAGTGTGGCTGTTCTTGTGTGTGCATTTGGGCGTGTGAGTGGGTGTTTGGGGTGGGTGTGCGTGCATGTAGTGTGCGAAGCTAGCTCAACTCCCTGCACCCGCAATCCTGCGGGGCCGGAGTTCGAGGTGCATGCCCGGCTGGGGGTTGGGAGGAGCTTTCCCCCACACTCCCAGGGCTCATCGGATGCCGAGCGCGGCTGCCAGCGCCGGGCGAGAGGGACAGGGACAGGACCGCGTGGCTCCCGGGAAGCAGAACCATTAGTGCCAAGTCCCATTACAATAATAATCCAAGCCACGTCTCAGAGCTCCTCCTGTGGACACGAAGCGATGCCGCCGGCAGCCCCCCCGTCTATCGGCAATACCTCGGGGGCCAATCGAAAAGTCTCTGCTTATTTCAGCTGATGGCCAATCTCCCTCTATTTAAGCCTCTCAGACAGCTAATCTAATCAATATTGCAAAGAGGGCTGCATTAGCAGGGCCGGCTGTCTGAGCTGCTGTGGTAATGGAGCAGCGGGGAGGGGGGTTCGAAGGCAGGGAGCGCCGCAACCGGGCGAATACTCCAGAGTAACGGGCCAGGCAGGGCTGGGGGGAAGCCTGGAGAACTCTGTGTGTGTGTGTGTGTGTGTGTGTGTGTGTGTGTGTGTGTGAGTTTGTGTCACTCAGCGTGTCACTGAGTGTCAGTGCGAATCTGATGTGTGCTGACGGGCGTGCACCCTGGTGTGTGTGTGTGCGCTAGTGTCAGTTTGCGTGTTACTCAGCGTCACCGAGTGGCAATGTGTGTGTGGTATGTGCCGGCGGGTGTGCGCCACGGCGGGTGTGTGTGGGGGGGAGGGGGGTGATAGTGTATAATTTACAGGGCGGGTGGGGCGTTGTCCCCCCCATGGCGGGCTGTCATCCCTTTCGGCCTGTGCCACCCCCGGCAACCTCCATGCCAGGTCTAGCGAAGGGATTGAAGCAGGGGTGTTATTTAGCTGTCCTCAACCCCCCTCTTATCTCTGCGGGGGGCCCCCGTTCTACCCAGGGCCGTCTGCAGATCCCCCGCCACGCCAGCACCCTGGACGCTAACTCCTTCCAGCCCAGGGCCATGCCTGCCCCGCCCCGCCCCGCCACGCTTGGAGCTTTGCATTTACCAGCGGCTCCTTAATGCCACCAAGAAGACAGAGCTGGCCCGGGCAGAGGGGCCGGGCACCGCACACAGGTTGCCAGTCTGCGTTTCCCTCGCCACCCCCACTCTCCACCGCCACCCCACATCCCGGCTCCCCCCCAGCGTAGCTTGCCCCAGCTTCATCTGCCCTCCCCCATCTTCAGACCCACTTGCTCATTTCAGGATCCATGTATCCACCATCCCTCCCCCCGCCCCCGCATCTCAGCCGACCCAGCGGGGCCGCGTCTCTCCACGCCCCGGCAGCCAGCACTACCCTCTTCCCTGCCGCTCTCCCCAGCCCGGGCACGAGCTCCTTCTCCCTCACAGCCTGCGTCGCTCCCCTGGGGACCCCCCAGCGATTCCTGAATCACCTCTCCCCACGGACCCTTCATTCCCCTGCCTCCCGCCGGCGCTGGAGCCCAGTGGGGAGGACGCTGCACCTTACTCATCACGTGTGGGGCTGAGCGCAGGGGCTGTGCCAAGGAGGGGCCCAGGGGCAGGGAGGAGCAGCTGCAGGGCTCTGGCTATTCTGGGCTGCCGGATGGTGCCTTAGGCTGGGGGCAAGTTAGAGCAGCCCCAGTGGCTGCTCTAGTCCACGCTGGGGGTGGAAGCAGCACAGAGCTCCCTGCCGGCCTCCTGGGTGGCACGGCTCAGGACCTCGCAAGGGGCGTCTTCCCCTCAGGGGTTCACGCCGTTTTCCATCCCCTGCCCCGGGCTGGCTGCCGGCCGGTGCCCACCTGAGGAAGCGGTTGAGGTCGCCGAACTTCATGTACTCGAAGACCATGATGAGGGGCTCGCCGTCCGTGCACACCCCGTAGAATTTGACGATGTGCTCGTGCTGCAACACCGTCAGCAGCTCCGCTTCCCGCTGGAAGTCCAGCCGGGCGTTCTCCGTCGCCTCCTTCAGGGCCTGCAGGCGAAGGAGACAGGCCCAGAGCGGGCAGGGTGAGGTCAGGGCGGGCGGAGCACCGGGGCTGGGGGGCGGTTCCCAGGGGCCGTCTGCTGCTGCTGCCATTTCATCTCTCTGGGCCTCAGTCCCCATGTATGGCACGGGGAAAAAGCCCTCCTGGTTAGACTGTCAACGCTTCGGGGCAGGGACTCTCTCCCCCCAGGGGTCTGTGCAGCGCCTGGCGCAATGGGGCCCAGATTTCAGCGATGTGCTGTGGTGATAGAGATGGCAGCATTCAGCGAGCTGCCTCTGGCCCCATCCCATCTAACGGCCAGGAGGTTTCACTGGGCCAGTCTCTCTTCATGTGAGGTTGTGGCCACATCACAGTAAGAGGAGCACGGGCTCCTTTGGGTCTAACCCAGAGCTAGAACCATAGGCCTGATGTTGGATCCGGCCTCTGAAGGGGTCTAGATTGGGTCCATGTTTAATGCATCGATGTGTGTTTATAGTGCCCCTGTGGGATGGAATCAGCATGCCTCAGACATGTGTCATATGGCCTATACTGCTAATGGCTCATGGGGATTCTCCTGTCGCTCAGGTGAATCTGGGTTCTAGTCCGACCCTGCCTGTTGCGAGTGGCTGCAGCTTGCAGCACCTTGACGGTCGTGAAGTCCCGGGCGGGTCCTGGGATCCTCCCGCCCCCCACCCAGCGGAGGTTTCCCTTGGAGCCGGGGGAGGAGGGTGTTTTACCTTGACGGCCACAAGCAACTTCTCGTGCTCAGCGATGAGGTTGTAGCACTCGGCCAGGAAGACCTTCCCGAAGGCCCCTTCCCCCAGCTCCCACTTCAGCACGATGTCCCTGCGCTTGATGTGGTGCACGCCTGCAAGGAGAGAGGCCTGCACCAAAGCGCCCTGCACCACCCAGGCCTGGCTGCCCCCAGCCCGGAGGGAGGATGCGGAGCTGGGCGGGGAGCGGCTGTCCCTCAGGGGAGGGGATCTGGATGGGAAAGAGGGCCGGGGGGGGCAGGGCAGGCCGGGGGGGTTCAATATGGAGAAGCAGGGAGCTGGGGGCTCCCGTCAGGAGAGGCAGGAGAGAAGCCAGAGGGAGGCGGTCCAGAGAGACTGCGGGATCAGGCAGGTGGGGTTAGGGGACATGGAGGGGCCAAGGGATCCAGGGGGACCCCTTCAGATCCACCGGCCCCCTTCCTCTGCTGTGCTCCCCACAGCCAGGACTCCCTGTCACCAATCAACACTCGGACCCATGGCCAGCCAGGGCCCAGCCCGCATTGGCTTCCCCCTGCAGGGAACTCGGACGGGCCCCCTGCATGGAGTCCCGCGTCGCTGCGCCCACTTACACCCCTGTCTACCCACGTCCTTTCCAGCCCCTCCACCCTGGGACCTGCCCTGCCCCCCCCCCCCCCCCCCCGCCACTTCCCGGGACCCACCCTGCTCCCCGTCCTCCCCCCCCGCCGGCCCCATGGCCCTTACATGTGTCGCAGAAGTACTGCGGGTTCTCAATAAAGTTGGTCTTCAGCCCGTCCAGCTTGCTCTCGGCTGAGGACTGGGGGCTGCTGCCCAGGTTCATGAAGTGCAAGGACATGGCCAGGTCGTCCTCCTGGGCCAGCACGGCCGCCCCTGCGTGGGGCGGGGGAGAGAAGAGATGTCAGGCCCCAGCAGCCCCCTGGTCTATCTCCCTCCCGCCCAACCTCCAGGCCTCTGCCGTGAACAGAGCAGGTAGCTCTGCAGTAATGACTGGGAATGTATCCCGGCCGGGAGCGACAGGGGACGGAAATGCTCCTGGCGCTGTTCCGGGCACAGCTTAGAACAGCCTCTGCTGTTGCAACACCTAGTGTCGACGGGGCCAGGGGAAGCTGCTGGGAGGAGCAGGCTATATCAGTTTGGCAAACTGAGCTCAGTTTCTAGAGAAAGAATCAGTCGATGGGAGTGAGAACAGGGGCTAGAAAGAAAGAAGACCCCGAAGCCGGGAGCTGAAGCGGACACCGACCGGTTTATTAGCCCCACCAGGCTCAGACCTGGGCCCCTTTTCTCCCCCCCGGCGACACGAGCTGATCAAACCCATTTCGAGTCCGAATCCATTCGGGGGGTAAATCAGCAGCTGCCACCTGCCTTGCTTGCCATGTGGGTGGTGCGGGGAGTGGAAGGGCAAGGGGGGCTCAGACCTGCATCCCTGCGCTGCCCACCTGCGGCTCATGCCACCCACGCAGGGCCGCTCGCACGGCCTGGCCTACAAGCCACTCGCCTCTGCCTAGACGCGATTGGGCACCTGGCGGGGGGAGCCGCGGCAACTTGCTCCGCACTGCCCTGGATCTCCCCCGCCCTGCAGGCGAAGGAGCCGCAGAGGAGCAAGGACAGACTGGCAGAAGCAGGGCGGGTGCGGGGGAGCGGCCGGGCCTCGTTCGGCGGGCGCAGAGGGGGATCCCTGCGGGTGGTGGGGCAGACCCCCCAACACTGCCCCAGGAAACACGCCCCAGATCAGCTGCTGCACTGAATTCTGCCAGCAGCCTTTTCAGGTCGCCAGCTGACCTGCTGCCTTCGGGGCAGCGAGATGCATAAGCTCCGAGCTGTACCACACGGCCCAGCTGTTCCCACCGTGCTCCCCAAACCCCAGATGGGTGGGGAGGGCTCGGCCAGAGAGCCTCAATGCTCCAGAGACACAGGGTGGGGGCCGGAAATCAACATAGTTAATGAAGGGGTGTGTAATGAGCTCACTAAGGGCCCTGAGGCCGGTCCACTTAGCAGATAACAGCCTACTACTGCTACCACTTAGTGGAGTTACTCCTTTAGCTCAAGCGGCAGAGGTCCTGCACTTCTAGTGCTGAAGGTCACAGTATCGGCGAGCCAGGAGATGGGGGGGGGGGGAGTTACCTGCGGCTACAGCGGCGACCAGGACACGGGGACTTACGGTTAATGCCGAATTTGGAAGGCCGCCCGCATTTGTTGAGCACAATCAGCATGATGGAGAGGAAGAGGCAGGCGAAGACAGCCAGTGCCACAGCCACGGAGACCTGGAGAGGGGAAGGAGACACAGCTTGATCCAGAGCGTGATCTGGGCTTGGGTTCGGATCCCAGGGGCTCCATCAGGGCCCTTGATATTTATTAACTAAGCCTCACCAGCCACCTGGGAGCTGGGCCAATGTTTCACAATGGGAAACTGAGGCATGGAGAGGGGCAGTAACTTGCCCAAGATCACCCAGGATTTTAATAGCAGAGGTCAGAACAGAACCCAGGCGTCCTGGCTCCCAGTCCTGCCTGTTCTAATCACTAGACCTCACTCCCCTTCCAGAGCAGGGGCGAGAACCCAGGAGTCCTGGCTCCCAGCCTCCACTGCTCTAAGCACTTGACCCCTCACTCTCTCCCAGAGCCAGCTATAGACCCCTCACCCCCTTGCTCTAACCACTAGGAATTCTGTCTCCCTTTTAAATGGGGGGAATGCAGACTGCCCACGCACACCACAACATATCCCGCCGGGGATATCGGCTGGTGGCTCCTTCACGGAGCCATGAGCACGGGCGTGTACCTGGCGCGGTTCACCCCCATCCCGAAGCCTGTCCCTTTTGCGGCGCGAGGGAGGCCCTGGCGCACATCTACCTGGAGTGCGCCAGGTTGCAGCCCCTATTCCGGCTCCTCCAGAACCTCCTCCTGAGGTTCTGGCTACACCTTCTGCTCCACGCACACCCCATCCGTGGCCCCACAAAGTCGCGGGACCGCCTCATCAACCTCTTCCTCGCCTTGGCCAAGGCGGCCACCTACAACACCAGGCAGAGGAGGCTGGCCGAGGAGGCGCTCCGCGACTGTGGGGCCTCCTCCGTTCCTCCGTCCGGCCACGTCTCTGGGCAGAGTTCCTCTGGGCCGCGTCCGCTGACTCCTGGGCCACCTGTGAGGCGCAGCGGGCGCTGTGCGGGGTCCTCTGCTGCGTGTAGTACTGGAGCCCTAATTAAATGGGGACTGGAAGCAGCTGAGTGAGTTTACGGGGACTGGGCTAGCGAGGAGCAGCTGTGCGGCGCATTAGACAGGCCCTATACAGGCTCAGAGGCGGGCACTGCAGGGGATGATCAGCGGGTGCTGAAGGGAGGAAGTAGGCGCAGTAGCCGGCAGGGGTCAGCTAGAAAGGGGGAGACCTCAGTGGGCGGTGAGCTGCCCTGATCTGGTGGCTCAGACTGAGTGGCCCCAGGCCCGAGACTGTACCTGTAACTAGTTGGTGGTGGGAAGAAAGCCTGTAAATAAAGAGCGCCCCACAAGCTGAAACGCCAGGGGGAGCCCAGGTTGTCTGGAGGTCGCCGCGCAGGCCCAGCTGTCAGGACTCCTGGGTTCTGTCCCCAGCCCTGGGAAGGGAGTGGGACCTCGTGGTCTGAGCAGAGGGCTGGGAGTCAAGATCCCAGGCTCTGCCTCTAACCTGTTGTGGGGAACTTGGGCGAGTCACTGCGTCGCTCTGTGCCTCAGTTTCCCCACCTGTAAAATGGGGGTCGAGACACTGACCTGCCTCACAGGGGGCTTTATTGGTTCCCGTCTGCCAAGGGCAGCGAGCAATAGGCGCAACAGAGGAGGGCAGCAATATTCTTGGTGACCTCTGTCCCTCCCCCCCCCAAAATCCACTTTCCCAGGGCTCACCCCAAACGTGTGCTCCTCCGACGTTTCCACCGGCCCGTCCAGCGTGCTGTTCCCCTTGCCTGCAGCAGGGGAGAAGGGCAGCAGCATTAGCTCAGCCTGGGGAATTACATCGGGAGCCAGAAGCGAACTGCAGGAATTCAGGGCTGGAGGGATCTCAGAATTTCCAAAGTTTTATTTGGGGAATCAGTGAGGAGTCTGGGGTTTGGAATGGGGCTAGCTGGAAATTCTGGGGATCTAGATTTCAAGCACCGCTTGGGGGGCAGGCGGGTTGGCTACAATGGATGGGCCCCATAGAACGCCCCACCCCACGGATCGCCCAGCTTCTCCGACCAAAGAAGGGGGTCTGGAGTGGGCGGGCGGGATGCAGTTCTGCAGCTTGCAGTGCCCAGGGTGGACAGTGCCTCTCGAGAGCCTGGGAAAGTTCTAGCAAAAAGCGGAGCGGCCACCACCTAGGAAATACTCACCCACCGGGGGCAGGGACACTGCGGCAGCGGTGGGGGGAAAAGGGGGAGGAAACGCGTGGTTATTCTCAGTACAGCATTAGCACCAGTCCTCGGGAACCCTGCCCTGGCCACCCTGCAAATCCAGCCCTGGTTCCCCCTCAGCCTCCAACCTTAGCCTAAATCCCATCCGGATCGAAGCACCCCCGCTTTGCTACTGGGGGGCGGCGGGGGAGGGGGGCGGCCCCAGTGGATCTTGCAAATCTCAGCTGACTTTTTGCTCAGCCCAAACCCAGGGCCTCAATTTCCTTCCACTCCTGCCCGTGTAAATCTGGAGTGACGCCCCATGGAGTGACTCTGGTGTAAAACCGGTGTGAGCGGGAGGAGACTCAGACGCCTGGACCCCAGCGGAACCGCGCTCCCTTCCTGAAGCTGGGGTGGGGGCGTCAGACACAGCAGCTCCAGTCCCGCAGCGGCCCTGCCCCCCTGGAGTCATTGGCCCTTGTGCGAAGCGAGTGTCGGGCGAGCTGTGGCATTTCACACCCACGGGGCAACAGCAGCAGCGGGTGTCGCTCCAGGGACGGGCCGGATTTTGCCCCTATCGCTTCAGTCTCAGCCCATCTCGACTAAGGATCTTGTCTGGAGCCGTGTGGCGGGCGGGAGCAGCCCTGTAACGGAGTGTTGTTATTCCGTGTGTTGTGACAGTGCCGAGAGGAGATCAGCGCCCCCATTGTGCCAGGCGCTGCACAGACACGGGGGCGACTGCAGCTCGTGGAGACATTTTAACCTAGCTAGAGCGGGGGCCGGAGCCGGGAAGATGCCGCAATACGGGCATGGGCCAGGGCGATCCGCCCAGGTACCCAGAGTACTGGCTGGGCTTGTGCGGCCCGCACTAGTGGGATTAAAGCTACCTGTAGATGTACCCTCCGGGCAAGAGACAGACCCTGCCTCAAAGAGGGGGAGGGGGAAACCGAGGCCCAGAGCAGAGAAGGGCCTTGTCTGAGGTCACAGGGCAGGACAGCGGCGGAGCCAGATACCTGTTCCTCCTAGCCACCCGCCCTAGCAATTCCTCCCCGCCCTTAGCACCTGCCCTCAGTGGGTCCCGGGGGGGGGAAGATGCTGTTCCCAGCCCAGCAGGGTTATTGAGGGGAGGGGGCATACCAACAATGGGCTCCTCGGGGTTGAAGCTGAAGGGGTTGTCCATGAAGAGGCCCAGGACGGTGCGGGAGTCGGCGCCCAGCGGGTTCCGGGCCAGCAGGGTGTAGTTGCCGTTGTTGACGTGGGTGGGCCGGTTCAGCTGCAGGCAGCCGTGCGCCACGGTGGAGTTGTGCTCGTGCTCCAAGATCTTGGTGTGGATGTACTGCCCCTCCACCAGGGCAGAGCCGTTGAACAGCCACCGGATAGCCGGGGCCGGGTTGCCATCCACCGTGAAGGGGATGCACCAGTAGTGCTGGGAGACGGCTTCCTGCAGGTCCACGATCACGGCGGGGACTGGGAGGGACGGAATGGGAGAGAAGACAAAGGGCAGCTCCAGGGACCAGTGGCGGGCTGCACAGCCACGTCATTAACCCAGCTACACGCCCACCTGGGCAGCCGGGGTTCCGGCCTGGGAGATTCCTCGGCCAAGGGCCTTTCTCACCAGAGCGAAAGGTGCGCTCCCGTTGGGGTTTGTCTACACTGCAGCTGGGAACTCAGCTGACCGGGCTGCTGGGAAAACTGGCTTATCAGCTGATAACATGGTACCTGTCTCAATCTTAGGTTCAACCATCACTGTAGTATCTGAGCCTCTCTCCCGCTCTGGGCTGAAGTTATCCCCGCAGCACCCCTGTGAGGCAGGGCAGAGCGACTAGCCCCCATGTCAGAATTGGGAAACTGAGGCACGGCATGGCTCAGGCTCTGCCTACACATTGCAATGAGAGGGGGGACACTGCAGCTCCCCGCCAGCCGTAGCCAAACTAGTTCTGATTTAGCTACGTCGAACAGTAGCTGGGAAGCCAGGGCAGCAGGAGCCGGGCTCGTCTTGCAAGGGCAATATTACTGGAGCAAGCTAGATCCAAACCGACTGCAGTGCAGACGGACCCCAGGTCACGCCGGGAGTCTGTGGCAGAGTGCAGACTTGAACCCGGATCTCCCTAGCCACTGGGCTATCCTTGCTCTTGTATACCGGCCTCCGGCTGCCCGGTCAGCCCCACGTGGCACTCACAGGTGACATTCAGCTGCACGGCTTCCTCGCTGGGGCCCGCCTCGTTCTCGGCCCAGCAGGTGATGTCCTTTCGGTTAAAGTCAGAGGAGACGTTGAAGATCTGCAGGGCGATTTCCGAGTCCGACCTCTGCGGGGACAGAGAGAGAGACCGCGCAGCCTGCTGTGACACCACCGCGGTGACAGACTCTGATCTGCAGCCCCCTGCACGGAGGGGCCATTCAAAATCTCCTGCCCCACCAGGGAAAAGGCTGAACTACAGGAGAATCTCCACTCGCTGCCACCAGAGTAGGGACTTGGAGACACGGTTGTGCTATTCTGACACCAGCCTGCAGTGGGCCAGTGCAGCACAAGTGAACGGGGTGAAGCCGAGGAGCAGGGAGTGGAATTTAAACGGGGCTCAGATTCAGTCTCCCCGGGGCACCCCTGTTCTCTGTGGCCATGAACAGAACCGGTGGAAACTTTTTCAATGAAATTTTCTTCCTTGAAAAAATGTGGGGTTTGTGGGTTTGTTTGTTTTTTTAATTTTTCTCCCCGAAAGTTGGAAATTTTAGACGTGGGGGAAAAAAAATCACAATTTCCCCCAGGAAGCGGGCAGCTTCGACAGGAAGTTTTCAACCAGCCCCAGCACTGACTCGGCGCCAGCAGCTCAGCAGCCTCTCTTGGCCCCAAACCCTAGTGAGCGGATTGCACTTGCCTTGGTGATGACAGGGGGCTCGGGCCCCAGGTCGGGGACGATCCAGCTCCCGTTTGCTGGCGGCTTGCCCGTGAAGTGGCACGTGAGGTTCACGTTCTCGCCCTCCCTCACCGGCATGTCCCAGTGCTCGATCCAGATCTCTGGCGGCTCTGCCAAGGACAGGGGAGGAGAAAGTCCACCAGGAACATGATGTTCACATGGGCCTGGGGAATGGGCTGCCCCCTTTGTGAACTGGCCAGGCTGGGGGCGGCAGGGAGGTGGGGCCCGGCCTCCATGGAGATAACGAGGGGACTCACAGGCCCAGGCTCTCCCCTCCTGAGAATTTCACACACACGCCCGTCCCCGAGCCAGCCATTTCCTCAGCAGAGCCCACCTACCGCAGTCCTTGAGCCGTAGGTCGTCCAGGGGGATTTCCTCTCTCTCCAGCCAGCAGCTCAGGGACTGGTTCCCCAAGTCGGCCCGGCCGCTCCCCTGCCACAGCTGCAACCAGCGGATGTCACACGAGCACTGGAAGGGGTTCCCCACGAGGACCCTGGGCGGGGGAGAGGGACAGGAGGCAGGTCAGGTGGAGCAGGGGGGAGGAGGGGTGCTAAGGGGTCTGTGTCAGAGCTGGGGAGAATCTGGGTTCTGCTGGAGTTTGGCGGAGGGTGGGGGGGACAAAGCTCTCACGCTGGTTCCTTCACCCCGGAGCTGACCCCACCCCTGGACTCCATGTCGCAGGCAGTCTGGGATCTAGGCGGTACAATGGTATTGAGCTCATCTCGCTCCAAAACAGGCAGAGCCAGCAGACTACAGGACCCCTCTAAACACTCACCCAACAGGGCCAACGTGGGGCTCTTCACCTCGGGAAGAGAACCCCTGATTTAGAATGAGTGGGACAGTTCTAGGGGCAAGAAAATTCACTTCACCTAACGTAAACCCGCTCGATAGCATCCTTCTAGAGCAGGCCTGGAAACAGGATCCAAGCACACGCGTCTAGAACTGAACTGGAAACAGGTTCCTAGCAGTCTAGAATCGATCTGGAAATGGGCTCCCGGAACAGCAGTCTAGGGCTGAACTAGGAAAGGGTTTCTAGTCGAGCTCTAGAACAGGCATGGAAAGCTGCTCGTAGAACACGAGTCTAGAGCTGACCTGGAGACAGGTTTCTATCGGAGTTCTGGAGCAGATTTAGAAGAGGGCAGCGCCCCCGAATTCAAGCAGAAACCTGACCGTGGACTCGGAGTGTTCTAGAGCAGGCCTGGAAACCGTTTTCAGAACAAAACTGGCAAGTTCCCGGCGCTCTGGCGTCTGCTGAGTTAGAGAGACGGAGGCAGGACTTTGGGGTTACACTCCATTTCCCCGGACCAGCAATTATTCAAATGAAGGGAGAGGATGGAAAAAAATCCCCAGCGCCCTGCATTTTATTGTCTAGCGTTCCGGTGCCTTCACTAACTCACTGACCCTCCGAGATCCCCCTGTCCCTAGGCTTGGGGAAGGCAGGACAGAGCCAGAGCAATTTATCAGGTGGCACCAGCTTACACCAGTTCTGGGGTTGGCCCACCCATGACAATGGCCCCCACCTTTGGCGAGGGGCTCAATCCTCCAGCTGGTGTCAATCCAGAGTGACTCCAGTGCAGTGACCCCCGGGGCACGCGATGGGGGCGTCAGGTTCAGGAAGGGCCCTTCTGGGGTTACTTACAGCTCCTGCAGGGCCAGGGAGTGGAACGTCCGCCAGGAGAGCGACTGCAGGTAGTTGGAGGAGAGGTTCCTGCCGACGGGAAGAGAGACACCCCCCCTGAGCTCCTGGCCGGTTGGAAAGACCCCGTCCCCACTTGCTGGGCTGTGCCCTTCCCCCCAGCCTGGCTCGAAACATCCCACGAAACTGGGCCCCTCACCCTGCCCTCGGGGGAGACGAATCCCCAGCCTCTTCGCTCAGCCAGGTGCCTGTGGGACTCCGCCCTGCACATCTCTTGGGTGCTGGCAGGGCCCCCTTACCACAGGGGCTGAGCATCGCACAACTGGTATCGTATGTATCCTCACAAGGGCAGGGCTGCTATCGCCATTGGGCTGGTGGGAAACTGAGGCCCAGCGACACTAAGTGACCTGGACCAAGGTCACACAGGGATTCAGTGGCAGAGACAGGAATTGAAGGCAGCTCCCCTACCCATTAGGCCACCCTTCCTGTCCGCCCTCATTTGCCTGGACTGCCTTATAAATTGGAGCGCAGGAGTCTCACTCCCTCACTGCCCAAGGTATTTAAACACCCGTGGCATCCTGGCACAGGGGGGCACAATCCCACGCGGTCCCTCCGTCGGCAAAGCGCGTCAGCGGGGATTTAAGTCCCACTGACATCCAGTGAGGCACGTGCCCCCGCACTGAGCTGAATCAGGAACACAGGCACACGGCGGCCCAGGGAACCCAGACACGACAGGACCCGGCGAGCGGTTATTCCGGGTTTCGCTTGTTACGACACAATCAGAGCCGGAAGGGGATTTTACGTCCCTCCTTCGGGGGTCGGCCTGTCAGAGCTCCCACGCTAAGAAGGGTTGGGCTAGGCCAGTACTTGGGAAGGAGAGCCCCCCGCTCCTAAAAACCTGGGGGTGGGGAGGCCAATAAACAAACAGACCTGTCAATTATCCCTCTTGTCATCTGCCAAGACTGTCAGTTCTTTGGGGCAGGGACTGTGGGGGGCGCCTGAGAGCCCCACTCGTGGACCAGGGCCCCGTGGGGCAAGGCACTGTAAAGACACCCAGCGAAAGCCCCTGATTCAAAGAATTTACAGTCTAAGCGGAAGAGAAGAGAGCGGGCGGAGGAGAGAGACGGCGCACCAGGGAACAGCAGGTCAGCGTGGCGGGCAGGGAGCGGCCCCAGCTCGCCAGCTGGCTAAGGGTTGTTGCGTGTTGTGGGTATCACTCATGCCAAAGGGAAGTTTGAAGGAGACACTGGGTGCCTAACGCACTTAGGCACGTCAGTAAATTCCCCCAAGGTGCCTCTCTCTGCATCCCTAGGTGCTTAAACCCCTCGGTCAATCCAGGCCCCTGCAGTGGGCCCCTGTCGCTTTCAGCAGATCCGGGAGCTGAGCGTTTGCTGTGCTGCAAAGCAGGGGAAGGGGGTGAATCAGGGCCCCGGCATCGTGCGCTGGGGGGGGAACAGGTCCATCCTCCCCGCCAAGTTAAAATCATCTGGGGATCATGGGGAGTCCCCCCGCACTGCCACCGACACCCCCCTGCCCTGCCCCAGAGTCGTGCTATCGATCCCCCCGCCTTCACTCTGACGGCAGGAGCCAAACAGCTGTAAACACCCCGAGGGGACGCCCTCATGTGGGGGGGGTTGAGGAGGGATGGCGAGAGAGACACCTGTCCCGGGGACGGGGGCGGGGCGATTACTGCGGGACAGGGACACCCGCCCCAACACAATCGCTGGCTGAGCACAGGCCTCCCTCCTGCTCCGGTCAATGATTTCTCACTCAGCAGCGAGGCCCTGCGGCCCCTGTCACACACACCCCCCCTCCCCGCCCGTGCTCCGCTCTCCCCCCCCCCCAGCCCCAGCCCCTGAGCCCCAGCTGTCCGGAGATCGTGTTCTGCTGCTCCCGTCAATTTCAGTCCGAGGGACAGCTGGGCCCGATCAATCCCCCTCGCCTCCAGGCAGGGGGAAGCCAAGCCACCCAGCAGCCAGGACAGGAGTGGGGGTTAGCCGGTGCCTGAGACTGATAGATAGATAGATACATAGATAGATAGATAGATGTGAATGGGGATAGATACATAGATAGATAGAGAGAGAGAGAGAGAGAGATAGATGGGTGTGAAAGGGGTTGTGTGAGGCTGGGGGGCAATCAATGGGGCCCAGTCAAAGCGTGGGCCCTTTCCAGAAGCCTGCGGGGGCAGCAGGGTGAGAGGCAGAAGCCCTGGAGGCAGAGATGCAAGAGATCAGCTGGCGAAGCTGAGAGCCGGCTCACAGGGCAGCCTGGCCCAGTGGAGCAGGCATAACCCGAGATGCAGGAGACCTGGCTTCTTGTCCCAGCTCTGCCCCTGGCCTGCTGGGTGACCTTGGGCCAGTTGCATCCCCTCTTGGCGCCTCAGTTTCCCCTCCCAACCTTTGTCTGTTTCGACCGCAACCCCTTCAGTGCAGGGACCGACACGTGCGCAGCAGGGCCCCGTCTCAGGTTGCCCATTGCCCTAAAAAGACTGGGGAAAAGCCAGGCTGCAGGGAAAGCAGCGGCATGGAGCGACGCGACACGGGCCCTGCCGGGGGCGCTACTCACAAATGGGTCAGCTTGGGGTTGGCGCGGAAGGCGTCGGCGGCGATGAACCGCAGGCCAGAACTGGCGATGGTGCTGGCAGGGGAGAGCAAAAGAGAGGTTGTGACTTGCCGACGCCGCAGATGCGTGATAGGTATTCTCTTCCCCCAATGGGTCCAGCACACATTAGAGCAGCCTTAAGGTTGCTCTAAGTGACACCGAAGCATGGGGAGCACAAAGGAGAGGGTTAAATCCACCTTAACCCCCCCACACACCCATATCCCTGCCCCAGGATCAATCCCAGGGGCCCCCTCAGTGGAAGCGGGGTGCAGAGAGGGCATGGCTGGCAAGGGGCGGTGGTGATCGCTAGGGGAGCCCCGTGTGCCTCCAGCCCTGCCCTGGATCACCCCAGGGGCTTTTGCTCCCCATTATAAACCGCTTGTGTGCTCTCTCCCCTCCCCCCCCCACCCGCGTGCACACACACGCACGTGCAAATGGGGATACTCACAGGTTCTTCAGCTCCCGCAGGGGCTTGGTGTCAGCGCGAGTCAAGCTCGTCACGTCCTTCTGGTTCTCGATGATCCTGCCGGGGGGACACAGCCCAGAGCGGGGATCGTCAGTCCCCCCGTGCCCCCATCCTGCCCTGCCCTGCCCTGAGGGGGCGCCGTGGCTGAGAATGTGGGGGGCAGCGGGGAGAGAGTGGGGGAGGTTTTATTACCTGGCCTAGGAGGCACAGGGTGACGGGAAGGGAGGTGGGGGGGTTCCTGGGAGGCTGGGGCAGGGGGAGCGGTCCAATTTCCAGGGGAGCAAGCAAGGTTTCAAAGGAAGTTTCCAGATCAGAACAATCGGGGCTGATGAGCCGGCAGGAGAGGCAGCTCGGTGGGGCTGAGTAAACAGAGCCCGGGATTATCACACACCAGCCTTCGGTTCTGTTCCTGGCTCTGCTGCTGGGCAGGTCACCTCCCCCCCCCTTGTGCCTCAGTTTCCCCCACGTGTACAATGGCGATAATAATGCTGACTTCCTTGGCAATGCACTCTAAGAGTCAGGGCTTATTATTAAAGGGGCCAAACAGACGTACCCGCACAATGCAGGGAAGGATCATGAACCCCACTTTATAGAGGGGGAAACTGAGGCACGCAGCCATGAAAGGCCAGACAGGTCCCCGAACAGAGCAGCCAGTGACCTGTCCATCCCCCTCCCCCTTCAGCGCTCTGCCAGGCACATCGAGGGGACTGAAAACAGTGCCAGACACCCCTGGGTAACCACAAGCAGGGAGAGCTCCCCTTCCCCCCCTCCCCCCGCCCAGGGGTCTCCTCCCCTATGCTGGAGAAACCTCACCCCCCAGTCCATGGGGAGGGGGCTGAGTCACTCTCTGGCCTGACTGCGGCTGAGACCCCCCCGACTCGTTGCACGTGGGCCCTGATCCTCCAGCAGCCGGTGACCCTCCCCTAAGGGCGCTGCCGAGAACCAGCCCGCCCCCCCCGGCCCCAGCTGCGCCCGCACCCCGCGGCTCCCAGCGCCCGGCCGCCCGTCCCAGAGTCGCTGAAGCGGCGGGGCAGGGGCGGGCCGGGGCCTGGCCGTTCACACGCTGCCCTCCCCCCGGGCGGCAGGAGCGGAGCGGAGCGGGGCCGGGGCTGATTTACAGCCTCTGGCCGGCCTGGGCCCGTCTTTCATCGTCAGCCCACGCCAGCTGCGTCCTGTCAGCGCCCTGCCACCTCCACCGCCGCCCCGCGCCTCCCCAGCCACCCAGCCGGCCTCTGAGTCCCCCCCCCCCCCAGCGTCTACCCAGGGGGCTCCGGATGCCTGGGTTCTGTCCCTGCCCCCGTGGGAGCTTGGCCAGCGTCCGTGCCTCAGTGTCCCCGTCCGTACCGCAGGGAGTCAGCCCGCCCCGCTCCGGCCTCGGGTCAGGGGGCTCCGTTCTGCTGCCCCGGGGAGAGGCGCTAGTGCCTGGGGTCTGTCCCTTTGCCAGCCAGGACAGGGGGCGAAGGGCCTGGGGGCGCGGCGGGGGGGCGAGTTTCCTATAAAGATCTTTACTGGATCCGGGCAAAGGCTCTGTAAGCAATGGCCGAGCCGGTCCATGGCACCGAATCCGGGGTGGGTGTTTGTTAATGTTAGTTGGGTTATTGCCGGAGCTGGTCCTCCCCGGGGGGCCTGTTGTTCGTGGCTGCAGCTCCCACCCGGCCCCTGCCGCCAGCCGGGGGTAAATCCCTTCTGGCTCCAGGCGGCACCGGGCCCGGCGCGCTGGCTCGGGTCCAGCGGCGCGCCGAGCTGCCAGCCCGGGGAGAGGCCGCTGGGTTTCCACGGGGTTCCTTCCCCGGGGGCTTAAACTGAAGCAGGTGCTCGAGGGCTGGGCCGGACGGGGGCTGGGGCCGTCAGCCCCCACACAGGAGCGGGGCTGCAGCCCGGGCAAGGATCGGAGCCAAGTGGGACCCCAGAGCAAGGACCCCTCGGAGCGCCGGGGGCCGCCAGGGTCACCCCCCAGTGGGCCGGGAGCAGGAACTGCTGGAGGAGGCTCCCTGGCCCGCACTGTGCAGGTCTTCTGCTCTGCACCGCCCCTGCCAGGAGAAGCCAGGATCCGGGGGGAGGTCAGACAGAACCGAACCCCCCCCCCCTCCGGGAGAGCGAACCGCTTGGCGCTGTGCTCAGGGGAGCGCGGAGGACGCGCACCGAACTGAAGCCCGGACAGTCGCCGGCTGCAAGCCAGAAACCAGCCCCTGCCCCCGGCTTTGGTGCCGTTACCCTGCCCGGGGCCGGGGGCCAGCTGTTGGAAACTCTGCATCCCCCCCCCCCCCCCCCCGCGCGGCAGGACCGGACAAGGCGCAGATAAAGGCAAACGTTAACCCGGGCAGGAGGGGCAGAGCATTGCACCCACCGAACAGAGAAGGGGAAACCGAGGCACGGAGAAGGGCCGGGACCTTCTGCAAGGCTACGCCGGGGCCGAGCGGCCAACAGCGCCCAGCTCTTTCGGATGCCTGGTCCTGGCTTTTAAGCACCGGGGGAATCCTGCCTCCCGCCTCGTCCCAGCCCGCTGGGGACAAACCTAGAGCAACCCCAGCGGGGCGCCCGAAGCCTGCCCGGGGTCAGAGCCTGGCCGTGGCCGAGGCGCAGCATGGGTGGGTCTAAGCGCCCGACCCCTCAGCGCACCAGGCGGCTCGTCACTAAGGAATTAGGGGGCGACGAGGGGCCCCCCCCTCAGCGAGTGGATCCCCCCGCCCCCCCAGATACAGCAGCAGGTGGGAATCAGCCGCAGGGACTGACCGCGGCTGGGGCCCTGGCCCCACCGACTCCAAGGGAGCGAGACCCATTTACACCAGATGGGGATCGGGTCTGGTGTCACCGGGTCACGCCCTCCCAGGAACACCTCCCCCCCCACCCCCACGGGGAGCTGGGGGGAGCAGACACGGGGGGGGGGAAGCAGGCCAGGCCATGCATGGTACAGCATCGGCGGGGACTGACTGGGGCGGCTGCCCAGGCCGGGTGGGGAGATAAAGGAGCCCCAGAGAAAGTGGGGTGAATGGAACCGAGGGGGGGGGGGGTTGGAGAGAACAGGGGACCGGGCGGGGCGGGGTCTCTGCTCCATTTCCTCTGGCAGTTCAGGGCCAGATTTCTCCTCCCCCTGGCGCGCCCCCTCCACCCCCCCCCAGCCCAGCCCAGCACCATCCCTTTGCCCAGCCGCGCCTGCTGTTATGGGGTGGGGGTGGGGCAAAGGCGTCTCTCACAGAGAATTGGGGCCGGCCGCTGCCCTCAGGCCCGATCGCCCCACGGGGGCAGAGCCAGCCCAGCCCCACTTCGCAGGCCGAGAGCGGAGGGGACGGAGCGGCCTGAGATGACACAGCGAGGGCGGGTCGGTGCCGGGAACTGAACCCAGGCGTCCTGCTGCCCTGCTGGCCACACTAACCCCCCCCCCCCCACACACACACACACACACCACACACACACACACACACACACTCACACACACACGCACACGCTGCTTCCCCGCTCCGGGAATGGGACCCAGGAATCCCGACTCCTTGCTCTGACCCCGTGGCCCCCCTCCCCTCCCGGAGCCAGGGACAGGACCCAGGAGTCCCGGCTCCCAGCCCCCCTGCCCTAACCCACTAGCCCCCCCCCCGCCCTCCCGAGGCCGGCACAGACATTTCTGCCGAGACGCGGGGCGAAGAGGGCAGCTGCTCCGCATGACCCGGCCGGGATGGAAATGGGGGTGTGGAGGGGTCTGGAGAGCCCCTAATGCGGGGCGGGTGGTTGGGGTAACCAGTAAGGTGCAGGGCGTGAGTCGTGGAGAAGGGGGACCGAGAAGATGGGACGATCCGGACCAGCTGGGCGGAAACCGCCCCACATCCCGCGCTTCGGGGGCGCTGGGCTTACGGGGGGGTAGATGCACCCCAGCCCAGGTCTCTGCAGCTACAGGCGACTGCCCGGGACCGGTGCTAACAGCATCCCCTCCCCCTCTGTGGGGCAGCATCAGGCCCCCATCGCCGCCCCCACAGAGCCGCCGGCTGCCCTTCTGTCATTTCAGCCGCCCCTCCCCCGATGCCTCCTGGGGGCGCAGCCCGAGGCCCCCCCTCTGGGCCGTGCCAGGCCGTGGGGCACAGGGGCCGCTCCAAATCCGTCCCGGGGTCCAGCCAGCTGGGATGGGCAGGGGTGCAGCTGGGGAGCGGAGAAGGGGAGCCGTTCCCCTCCTGGTCCCACAGCCTGCTCCGGTCCCAGCCGGGCGGTCACCCGGCCAGGCTGACACTCTCCTCCCGGGGGCTGTCGCCCGTCCACCCCCTGGCGCTCAGCCTCCCCCGTTTCTGCCTGGACCAGGGGTCATGGGACGGGCCAGTGCCAAGGGCTTTGCACCCACTCGCCGCCAGCTTGGAGGTGGGGGGAGCCCAGGGGGTTGGTTTGGGGGGGGGTCGCCTGACCTCTTCCGTCTCTGAGCCTCCCCCACCCAACCCCCCATACATGCCTCTGTCTCCCTGCTCCCCCCACCCCGATCTCCTGGGTCCCTGAACTCCATACCGGGCCCCCCCGCCCGCATCCACCCGCCCCGACAGCCGCACGCCCCATGTTCTGCGCCCGCCTGCCTGGGCACCCCGACGGGTCATGGCCCCCCCCCGCCCCGCCTCTCACCCCCCCCCAGCCCCGGCCAGCCCCACTCACACTTCGGTGAAGTTCTCCGCCCCCAGCAGCTCCCCCAGACCGCCGATGCTGTTGGGCTCCAGGCACTGGAGCGAGATGGTCCCGTAGCACCTGCACGCCCCGGGGCAAGGGGCCGCCCAGCCCGGGGCCAGGAGCAGGCAGCCCAGCCACAGCAAGGCCGGGCAGCGGCCAGGAGCCGGGAGCATCCTCCGGGCACAGGGCATGGTGCTGGCTTCGCTCCCCAGCCCCGGCACGGCTGGGAGCGGGTGTGCAGCGATGTGCCCGGCTTAAAGGCAGAGGCTGGACCAGCCCGGGCGGGGAGGAGCCTGTCTCCCCCTTCCCCCCCCCCCCAAGAGCCGGGCTGAAAGTGTCAGGGGAGCCTGGCTCGCTGCAGGCCAGGGGGAGCCCGCAGGGACTCGGGGGGCGGGGGGGGGGGGGGCTCCGGGCGCGGGTCCCGGCCCGGGGAGGCAGAGGATGGGGCAGAAGAGCCGGGATCAGCCAGGGGCCAGCCTCAGACTATCCGCTCTGGAAAGAGGCAGAAGACAGCCAAGGATGGAAAGCGGGGGGGGGGAGGGCACCAGCGGGGGGGGGGGAGCCCCGTACTGGGCTAGCGGGGGGCAGGGGGGAGCAGTCCAGACCGGAGGGGCGTTGGCAGAGCTGGGGGTGGCAGGGGGGCGCCAGTCGTGGGGCGGGCGGCTCGGGGTCTCGGGTTGGGTGCCAGGACCCCCGGGGGCCTGGCGGGGCGGGGCGGGGCGGGGTTCCCAGGAACCCGACCCCGCCGCCGGCGCGGGTGTCAGCCCGTGAGTCAGGTTCCGCGGAACTCCCGCCCCTGGGTGGCCTGAGAACACCTGCTCCGACCCCGGAGACACCCCCCCCCGCTCCCCCCGCCGTGCCGGGGCCGGGCCCGGCTCTGCTCGGCACCTGCCCTGGAGCCGGGGGAGGTCCCGGGGGTCACGAGCAGGGACCCGGCGTGGCCTGGCCCCAGAGCAGGGGCGGGGGCGCGCCGCGGGGGCGCGGCTCACTAGGGGGCGCTGTCCCCTCACACCCGCACGTCCCCGCCCCGCACACCGCACACACACACACACACACACCCCACAACCTGCGCCACACAAATGCAGCCCCCAGGTCTCACTTAATGCACACGCCCCTCCTGGCAGTTGGCAAACACACACACACACACACACACCGTCCTGGCACGCACACTCCACTCCCCATCACACGCACGCACACACACACACACCACACACACACTGTCCTGGCACGCACACTCCACTCCCCATCACACACACACACACACACACACACACTCACTGGCTGCCCCCACCCCGCCCTTCACATCCCGCGAGACGGGCCGCGCACAGGAAAAGGTGCGTGTGAAAAGGTCTCCCCTGGCTTCTCCGATCCCCGCCGGGGGGGGACAGGCCGCGATCGATTTACCCCACATCGAACAAACTCTCGGGGTTCGCTGCCGACCAGGGGCCCTTCCAGGCCAAGCCCAGCCCTCCTGCGCCGTGCACCTCGCCCCCAGGCAGCGTTTTCTGGCTGCGCCCGGGAGGTGGCTGCATTTTAGAGAAGCGAGGGCGGGGCGCGTCTCTTTCCTCGCCTGCTTGGGGATCCTTTCAGCCTCCCCCGGCCCGTCCCGTCCCACCGCCTTGGAGCCGGGGCGGGAGAGACTGGGAACAGCCTGCCTGGGTCTCGGATAACGGATGGCTGCCTCCCCGCTGGGGAATTACCGGAAATCACGGCCATTCATAACCGTCCCCAGCGCTTGACGAAGGAGGTCGGCACCATCCTCCCCATTTTACGGAAGGGGGGAAACTGAGGCACGGAGGTTGCCCAGTAGCAGAGCTGGGACGGGAACGCAGGTCTGCCTGCTCCCAGCCCAGTGCTCTAGCCCCCCGTGGCGGGGCTTGCCAAGGGGCAGAGTTAAGGCCGTTAGGTCACCCCAACGGGACGTTTCCTCCCTCCCAGCATGTTCCCCCCCCCCCCACGCGGCCACCCCCACGTGTTCAGAAATCGCCCGCACCTTTCGAGACGTCCGATAATTGATCAGCTATCTCAAGGCCCTCCAGACCCTGGCCCTGTACAGAGGGGTTGCATATCACTGCCCCTCTTGTACAGCGGGGGAAACTGAGGCAGAAAGGGTCTCCTCGCTGGCATTCCAATCCCCCGGGCTACTGGCCCGTGCTCTCTCCCAGGGACTGTGGTACAAGATGGGGCACCGGGGCCGGCTGGAGCCCCCAGGAGGGGGGGCGGAGATTATACGTCTTTGCCACGCCCTGAGAAATCATTCCATCCACCACGCAGGTGCAGCCCCCTCTGGTGAGGAGCGCGGCAGCGGGTTAACGGCCCGCACCAACGCTGCCCCGCCCTTGTTCCCCTTTGTCTCTGGTGCCCGGCCCAGCTGCCTGGACAAGAGGGGCTGCGGGCTACTCATTAGCCGGCGTGGCCGGTCCCCTCTCCCAGGGCCGGTGGGCAGCGTGTGAAGGTGCCCGGCCAGGTTAACAGGGGATGAGTGGTGTCAGACAAGGCCCCGCCCCGGGGTTGCTGGTTACAGCACGAGCTGGGCCGGGGAGGGCCACGGATCCAGGAAAGGGACGGCGGGGTCAGAGGCTCGGCGGACTGGGGGCTGCTGGTTTGGAGCTAGGGTGGGATTGAGTCCCTCGGACTGGTCCCTTGCCGGTGGCACCCGACCTGTGTGAGGTGCAAGCTCTCCGGGCTCCCGGGAGAAGCAGAGCTGCCCTGGCCCAGGGGCTGACTCCTGGGTCCTAGTCCCGGCTGTGCCACCTCCTGGCTGGGTAAGTCACTGCCCCCCGGGGCTGTGTGCCTCAGTTTCCCCAGCTGTCAGACAGGGCCGACGGGGACGGTCTTCTGACACTACGTGTTCACTGACAAATGATGGGGCGCTGGGGTCATTCTGCAGCCGGACTGAGTCCATCCCTGCAGGCGCCAGATTCACTCCCCTCCCCTTGCACTCGCTTGCGCCCCGTGCAGCCCTGAGAGAGGCGCCGAGGGGGAACCTGTTCCTGGCAGAGCAAACCTGGACGGGAACAACATGGGAACCATTGCCCCTGGCAGGATCCCGGGCAGCCCTGTTATCAGGGCATTGTCTGCCGGGATTTGCTCCCGTTCCAGCAGCCGGCTGGGTTGCCAGGCCCAGCGGATGGATAGTCAGGATGTTTCTCTAGCCCCAAAGATGCTCAAGGCACGTCCTGCCCAGAGCCCCATGACCTCTTCCCTGGCACTGTTACCCCCATGGTGTCCCCCTGTCTGCTGCCTGGCTCTGCCCCAGCTGCACAACTTCTGGTCTCCTCCTCCCACTCTCCCTTCCACTCCACCCTGTGGGAAGCCTCATCCTCCCCCTCCAAACCAGCTCACCCCTCATGGGTTTGAGCCCAGCAACCATTGGTACCAGAGCACAGATCTCCAGCTAACAATGTGCCTTGCTGGCAGCAGTAGTAGACTGTACTCTAGCTGCCAGCTGTTAGAGAGGGGGCATGACACACATTGTAGGTCACCCCAGTGAAGGCTGTGGAGCCAATAACCCGGGCCTCAGCACCCCCGGCCTGTCACTTTGTGTTGCTTCCCAGTAGCTAATCCGTTCAGAGGATAACAGCCTACTACCGCTGCTTGTGTAATCCACTGGTCAGCATGGGTTACACACACCCCCGAGCCCAATCCACAGCTATGGGACTGTTAGAGGGCCAGCTACAGAGCCTGGCGCTTTAGCTCACACTGTAGAGATGGGTGCTTTTAATTCCGGAGCGTCCTTGGCTTCATGTCCAGTGCTGGCTAAGACGACTCCTGGCAAACAAGTTCTGAGTTAACTTCCTTAACTCAGGTGGTACTAATGGGTGCTGAAAGCCATACGCTCAGACCAGAGCTAGCTGGAAAAGGGGGGTGGTGATATTGGTGGGGAGGGGAGGTTTTCCACAGAAGATTTCCACATAAACCAAAAAAGGAATTCCATTTTCTACAGAACATTTTTCGTCAAAACATTAGAAAAGTTTCCAGGTTGCAGACGAGAAGCGGAAATTCACTGCAGAAGGCAGCCATTTTTCCACTAAAAAAAAAAAAAAACAGGTTTGTCAAAATCCCAGTTTTCCCCTCCAGACATTGTTTTGACAGAACATTGGCAATGGCCCCTCGTTCGAGCCCCGCTGGGGAACGTTGAAATGATGCAGGGCCACGCGCTAGCCATGGCAAAAAGAAAACACGGAGCTTTATTACCTCATTTCTTTGCACGCCTCGGTGCTGTGGCTGAGGCTGGCTTATCTGAATCTCCTGCCAGCAACCAGCTACAATAAACAGCACATAAAACATGTTGTGTACCTCCCCGACAGACGTCACTGAGGTTGCAGGTGTGTAAGTGAGGGCATGGCTTGGTCCGGAGTGGGAAGGTTTTAAGCAGTGCCGCCTAGTTGACAGAGCACTGGACTGGGGGCAGAAAATCAGGGCTCTATTCCTGGCTCTGCTGGGTGACCTTTGGCAAGTCACTTCCCCTCTCTGTGCCTCAGTTTCCCCATCTGTGCAAGGGGAATAATGATACTGACCTCCTTTGTAAAGAGCTTTGAGACCTACCAATGAAAAGGACTGAACAAGAGCTAAGGATTATTAAAGAGGAGATGCTCAGAGATCCATAACCTCTTGGCTTCAAATCTTCATGAGACCAATCCTGCTTTCACTCCACCGTCGTCTGGGGGTTTTCTGCCCACAGTGGAGTTACCCCAGCACAGTTTTAAAGCTTTCAATTTTCCTTTCCCCCCAAAAAAACAAAAAGAGAAAAATCACCTTTGTATGTTTTTAAAAAATCAGTCAAACCTATCCTCCCAGATCCAGGAATGTGTCCCAAAGGGGATCCGAAAAAGGGCAGTGGAAAAGCTACTGGGGGATTGAAGTTTATTCTGCAACAGGGAACACAAATGGAGGAAGGGTCTGTCATTAGCAAACACTTTCTTTTAACCACATAGCATGAAATACAATGGCTGGAGAATCCTCAAAGTTCTCAGCAGCGAAGTTTTCATGGCAAAATGTGTCCGACTTCCCAGCCTTATGGAACAACATTCCAAGTCCAGGGATGTGTGAGGCCCGAAAAAATCCTGAGATTGGCTTGAAAATCATGAGGTTTTGTTTTTTATTTTTTTTAAATCGACCCTGGGTTCTTTGTCTTTGTCAGCTGCTTTCTGATCCATTGGGGGGTCATGTTTTCAAGGTTTTCTCCACAACCATGAGAGTCAGAAACGTTAAAAAAAAAAAACTGAGATTCTCACATCATCACATGACACCAGGAGCTGGCACTTTCGTGACTCATGCTGATACTGGGAATGATGCTGCCGACGTCCCGTGCAAAGCTCTCATTGATGTTCCCAGGGGAACAGAGCCTGGCACTGGGTGAGTAGGCAGCTGGGACAAGGAGATGAGTTTGCATCTTCCTTGATGCAAAAAGGTTGTCAACGTGCATGGAGAAAGGTTGGTGAAAAGCAACAGCCACCTAAAGGGCTGGTGAGGCAGGGGCGGGGAGGGCAGATTAGGAGAACGAAGGACTTGAACATCATGTTCACCACAAGGGGCTACTCCTCCAGTCAACCCACAGGCAAAACTCCCGTGGATCAGGGTGGGGGGTAGGGGTGAAGTCCATAAACCAAGCACAAGGGTTTGTCATGGAGGGAGAGGAATTGCTTCATCCTGCAATGCCCATGCAATGCACTAGGTGATCTAATGTCTCTGCACCCCTGGCTCCAAGGGGAATGCACTTCATGGGACCAAGGAAATCTTACCCCTCATCAGCAGTCCGGAGAGGAAAATTTTGCCCTAGCTGTTGAAATGGCCCTAAAATTGTCAACTTTTGGGGGTGGGGACCAACTTTTTGGGGTGTGTTTGTACAGCACCTAGCACCATGGGGTCCTGGGCCATGACTGGGGCTGCCAGGCACTACTCAAATCAGATAATAAATAATAATAATAATGTCTGGAGGCTTTCCGCCCATCCGCCTTCTGACGCCCGTTGGCCCATCGCCCCAGAGGACAACGCTACACCTTTGCCTGTGCAGATCCTTATCTGCGAGAGGTTGCTGACCTGCCTGAGAGGTTGGCTGGAATGCAGACTGCCCTGCGGTGGGTTTTAGAAAGCAACCCCGGGGTGACAGCCCCTCCGGCACCCATCTAGGCCTGGCCCGTAGAACCAACCGTGTGTCCTTGGGAGCCGGAAGATGCAAGTTCTCCTCCCCTGGGAAAAAGGGAGGAGGGATTCGACAGAGACCAAGTAACTGTGGGGAGCTGGTGGGCAGACCCCACCCAGCCAGTGGGAAATGCCGCAGCTGCACTCATGGCAATGGAGCTGTGTCCAGTTACACCAGCCGAGGCCTCCGTGTGACCCACGGGCTGGACGCACTGTGAGCACTGAAGGGTGCCGGCCCGTGCACCCTCCACGCAGCCACGCTGGTGTCCCCGAGAGCCCTGCCCAGAGATCCAATTCTCTCCAATGCCTGCTCTGAGCCAGAGACCGGCCGGTGCTCCCAGCAGCCCAGGGCAATCGTGCCGGTACAGTCCTGGGGCAAGCTGGACCTCAGATCCTCAGCTGCGAGAAATCACAGCTGCACCGAACTCGATGGGGCTCTGACCTGTCGGGTACAGGGGCGCGACAACAATTCCAGCCAGGGAAGGGTCTGTCTGCTCCTTGGCCGGAAGGGGAAAAAACATCCCCAAAGCTCAATCCCCCCCTTCCTCCCCAAAACAACCCAAACAAGAACCAAGAGAAGAAAACACAGGGCAAGAGGTGAGGGTCCCTCCCGACAGGAGCAGCCACTCGCCTGTGCTTCCCACCAAAAGGGAAAAGACCCCGGTGACCAGGGAACGGCCCAGGCCCCAGCTGCGCGGGCCAAAAGAAACAGGACATTGTTTTCTAGCCCAGCAGGTGTCTCGGGACGTTGATTGTCCCCGTGGCTTCGCCCCGCAGCGACAGGAGTGTCCATTCCGGGCACGTCACCCCCCATCCCGCCTCGAAGCCATCGCTGGCAGAGCAGGCTCTGTCGTGCGTCTCCCCTTTGCCCAGACACTCCACGCTGGCAATTCAAAGGCCCATTCACCAGCTCCCCCAAATAGTTCATCAGCCTCTAGCTCTTCCGCCCCTGCTGGAAGTCTGCCAGAAGCCCCGGCACCCAGGAGATGGGTGACCCGAAGGGCGTAGCCGGGGGAGGCTTTCCCCAGCCAGGAGGGCTGAAAACCCGCTGCGCACGCAGATCAGATCCAGTCCGGGTGCAGCAGGGAGAGGAAGGGGTGTCCGGGCTGGGGATCTGGGCCTGCGATGGCAGGGAGGCTGGTGGCCGATGGTGCACTGAACGGTCCTTACGGAACGGAGAAGAGCCACGGGGTCTGCTTTGCAATCGAGCGCTTCGGAGACAGCTGGGGCCGGGAGTTCACCTGCTCTCAGAGGCACGGCGTCCCGTTCAAGTGACAGCACTTCCCAGGATAGCTCTGGTCCTTCCACGGGGCGACGGCCGGCCCGGGGCTGCCGTCGGCGGCCAGCGGGAGGTGCAGGGCAGCCAGGGCGGTGGGCGGCTCCTCCTCCAGGAGGTTGTCTGTCTCCACGTCCGAGGGCTCGCAGGAGCCCCGCCGCTTGTTCTCGGCGCTGTAGAAGAAGGAGAGGCTGCGGAAGCTGGGGTTCATGTCGTCCTTGATGCTCTCCAGCAGCTGGGTGAAGCAGGGCCGCTGGCGGGGGTTCTGCTGCCAGCAGCAACTCATGAGCTCATGGCTGGGGTGGGGGGGAAGGAGGGAGATGGGTTTCAGTAGGGTCCAGCCAGCCAGGGGATCAGCCCTTCCTCGCCCCGCATTCCAGCTGGGGACTGGTGCCCGAGTTAGCGCCTGAGGGGCTAAACGTCCCCCCCAAGCCTGCACTAGGGCCGGCTCGGGGCTGAGCAGGGGGGAGCTGAGTCTCCCATTCAGCCCTTGGCCTCTCTGCTGAGACTTGCCTCCCCCAGCGTTGGGTCTTATCTAGAGACCTCTGAGCTGGAACATGGGCCAGGGGTGATGGGCACCATTCACGGGAGCTGGCCGCCCAGGAGAGACGGGAAGGGGAAACTGAGCCACGGCCCCCAGGTGCCGCCCCGGGCGGGGAGCACAGGGGAGCGACTTACAGTTTCTCCGGGCAGTTCTCGGGCCTCTCCAGCACGCCGTTATCCATCACGAAGCGCAGCACCTGCTCATTGGACATGCCCTGGTAGGGCTGCTCGGCCAGCGTGGCAATCTCCCAGAGCACCACGCCAAACGACCTGCCGGGGATGCAAGCACAGCTCGGGTCAGCCGCCTGCCTCCCTCCAAGAGCCGCGACAACTGCCTGCCCATCGAGGCGGGGTTCCCCCCGCCGATCCTCCCACCCCCGATGGAAATCACCCAACTACAGCCCTCATACGCCGGTCGCATCATTATTATGGAGCCAATTCCCTGCTCCGAGGCCCCACCCAGCACGGCTCAGTCAGCCAGGTGCATTATGGGAGGATCTCATCTTCCTCAGAGGCATCAGGGACCGTCCGCTGTTGGGAGCAGGATACGAGACCGGTCGGCTCCGTCGCAATGGCCCCGACTCCTCGAACACCTACCAGACGTCGGAGTGAGTGTTGAAGATCCCGTCTTTCAAGGCTTCCGGGGACATCCAGCGGACAGGAAGCAGCCCTTTGCCGCCTTTCCGGTAATAATCCGTCTCGTAGATGTCTCTGGTCATGCCGAAATCTGTCAGGGAAGAAGGAGCCAAGAAGAAAGGGGTCACTCACCAGGACCCTCCGCCCCAGCCAGCGCTGGGCCCTCTGCTAATAACTCGGGCATCTACACAGAGCTTCCCACCCCTGCAGCATGAGGAGGGCCAGCACCGTTATCCCCATTGTGCAGGCAGGGGACCAACACCCCTCCAGTCTGCTCCGTTGTGCAGCTTGCCCCCAGTCGCCCGCCAGGTCAGCTGTCATGCCAGGAAAAGAACCCAGGAGTCCTGGCTCCTTGTCCAGTGTGCTAAGCATCTCCTGTGGGATTCAGCCCCGCTGCAAACCAGGCGCCAGGTGGCCCAAAGCAGAGTTGGATTCGGATCAGTGATGGTCCAACTCCAAGAGGTCCATGGGTTCAGCCTGGAGCTGGCCCGAACTCTCCAAGCCCTTCGGGCCAGCAACATTTACATGCAAAGTCCACGTGCAGAGAGGTTAAAAAGGGAGGGGCTGGCAGCGGGGGCTGATGGAGGCCAGTCCAGCCGAAGCAGAGATGCCCATCACCCACCTCCAATCTTCACCGTGAAGTCCTCCGACACCATGCAGTTGCGGGCGGCGAGGTCCCGGTGCACGAATTTCTTGGCGTTGAGGTAGGCCATGCCGTCGGCGATCTCCCCTGCCATCTGGATCATGTCCTTGAGTGACGGAGGGGGCAGGCCAGGGTTGTTCTAAGTGACACATCAAAGTGGAGGGGGGATGAAGGGCATGTGGCTACTGAGGGGCGGGCACAAGGGTGGGTATGCAAGCGCATCCATCACCATCCGTGGACAATTTCTATGGAAGGAGCCGCTGAACCGGAGTCCTGGCCTTCCACCCGTCCATCGCCATGTACTGTGAACTTCATGGGCTCGGAAGACCCAGCCCCACGGGGAACTAAATTATTTTTTTATCATCTGCACCCTGGTGGTGGCTAGCAGCCACAGTCATGGAGCAAGACCCCATGGCGCTAGGCGCTGTACAAACCCAGAACAAAAAGAGAGACCCGGCCCCAAGCCCTTCCAATCTCCCCCCTCCCCCACTCCCAAATGTGGGGTTTAACTCCTTCCAAGCCAATTATAAATCACCCACGGGGTGGCTAAGGAGTTTGACAGCGGGGCAGGTAGGGAGATAGCTGGACAGATAGACACACAGAATGTGTAGGGATGGATAGACGGATGGACAGCATGGGGTTGGATGGACAGGTGGACAGTATGGGGATGGATGGATAGATGGACAGGATGGGGATGGATGGATAGATATAGTGTATATGGGGATGGATGGACAGATGGACAGGATGGGGATGGATGATGACAAAGAGTCAGTGGGCCATGGAATCTGGACACGGCCCCTCCAGATCAGGCCTGGGGGGCTCTGGCCAGGGGCAAGGTGGGGGAACTTTGCGGCCATCCCCCTTCTATGCATGGAGAACATCTGCGTCCAGGGACGTCAGCCCCACACACAGAAATACCCTGGGTCCACGCCCGGACAGCGAGCACCTTCCGCCTGCCCGAACGTTCACTCCCCGCCTATCAATAAGCTGACTGGCCACTTCCCAGCAGCCTCTGGTTGAGTCTGGGCACCAGCCGGAGCTTGGGTCCCATCTCCTCTCGCCCCGGCCGGCTCCTGGTGCTCTGCGTTCCAGGCCTGGGAGTCAACAGCCCGAGGCCCGGCCTCAGGAAGCCACCCACCTCTGCGTCCGGTCTGAGAGAGCGGAGGTAACTCTTCAAATCCCCTCTGGTCATCAGCTCCATAATGACCAGGGCTGGCTGGCCCTGGGACACCACGCCCAGGAGACGGACCTAGGGCCAAGGCAAGACAAGAGTGAGATGCCCCGGGTTATAAAAGCAGCACCAGGGCCCAAAGGCCGAGGCCAGGCTGGGCCAGAAGAGGTCGACGAGGCAGAAGGTCAACCAGACTAGAGGGGCCACTGATCCCGTCTGGGCAGACGGCAGGAGCTCACGTTAGCCAGATCCCTGCCCTGGTCTCGCTTGACGGGAGACGCAACACTGAACTGGACGGGCCAAGAATCTGTTCTGATACAGCAGCTGGTGGGATCCCGGAGTTCACGGGCCACTGGTCTGTCTTGTGGGGCAGGACCCCTGATTGGATGGACCTTTGGGCTGGTCTGTGGGGCAGGACCCCTGATTGGATGGCCCTTTGGGCTGGTCCATGGGGCAGGACCCCTGATTGGATGGACCACACATTAGTTCCAGAAAGAAAAGGGTCCGGATATCAAACTAAATGGTCTGGCCTGATATATTAGGAGATAAGACAGCAGAATGGATGGACCATCGATCTGCTCTGGCATGGCAAATCCTTTAGCTCGGCGGTTCCGACCTGTGGTCCATGAACCCCGGGTGGTCCGTGAGGCTACTAAAACTAGTAACGTGGTGGACCGCAAAACATTTGGAGGCTGAAAAGGAATCCACACACGCGAGGAGGTCGGGAACCGCTGCTCCAGCTCAAACCCGTCTCCCCTAAGGAAAGTGACAGCGGGACTGAGCAGGAGAGAATTAAAATAAAAAGCAACACAGGGGGAGACCCTGTCTCCAGAGTCTGGAACGCCAAAGGCTGAATTTCGCACTAAGCAGATCATCAAAACCGTTCTGTAGGAGAAAATGGCTCTTTGGTTTAAATAGACGTGTTTGCAGGAAATGTCTATTTTCAACGAGAGTTTTCAGGTTTTCATTAAAAAAAAACCTTAAAAGTCATAAATGTTCCTGTTTTCAGTGAAATTTTTCAGTTTTTGGCTTTTTGATTGAAAACCTGGGGGGGGGGGGGGGGGGGGAATCAAGGACATTTTCAGCTAAAACTATTTCATCTGAGTCAACATTTTTCACGGGAAAAAAAAAAAAGAGAGAATTTTCTCAACCAGCACTTCCGTGAAGTTAAAATTGGAACTGGTCCGAATTTTTCAAATTCCATGTAGACATTTTGCTTGAAAACTTGAATTTTGAGGGGAAAAAATGAGAAATGAAATTTTAGGGAATTCCCCCATTTTTCAAGGAGCTGCTCAAAATTTCACATTTTGATGAAAGAAAAACAAAACCAAACACCGGGAAAGGTTCTAAAAAATTGTCACGATTTTTTTTTTTTTAAATTAATAGATTCCAGGGCCAGAAGGGACCGTTCTGATCCTCTAGTCTGATCTCCTGCATCGCACAGGCCAGAGAACATCACCCAGTATCCTTCCACCAATCCCAGCTAGAACATTTCCTGAAAAAAAGACTTGGACCGAGATGGAGACTCCGCCACGACCAGCCCTTGTCAGAATCCAACCCCCCGTCCCTTCCCCACCAGACCCACACGTACCACGTGGTGACACTTAAACGCTTTCATGACTGAGGCCTCGTTCAGGAATTCAATCCGCTCCCTCATGGTGGCCAGCTCGTTGACGGTCTTCAAAGCCACCTTCGTTTCCTCGTCCTCTTTCTCGATGCCTTGGGCGATCCCTTCGTAGACCATCCCAAAAGATCCCTGCCCCAGCTCCCGGATCACTGTGATCTTATCCCGCGACACCTCCCACTCATCCGGGATGTACACTGGTAAGGAAGACACGGGTCAGGATTATGCCATGCTACCACAGTGTGCTTCACAGCTCCCACTAGTGGCTGAGCCACAAAAGAAAATCAAAGTCTACTACTGCTACCGGCTAAGAGAGCTGCTCCTTTAGCTTGAACTGTTCGTGCTGGGACCCACACCAATGGGGGGTTTTACTTCAGGTGCCGAGCCGATGGGTGCAGGGATGGGATTAACCCTTTAGGCGACTCTTAGATGAGACAAACGGCTGGTGGTTTAAAGGGCTGAATCCACGTGCCCGCGGGAACCTCGCGTGCACAGCTCCCCAGCCATGGGATCTGGCTCGCTCACAGCCTGATCCTGGTTCCTCACAGCTGCCTCCAAAATCACTGGGAGCAGCAGGCGCCCACCCAGCACCTCTGGGAAGCAGACTGGAACAGCTGCCTGCCGGCGGCAGATGTGTGGAGACTGGTTTAGCCTAAGTGTCTGGGTTTGAAAAGCAGCCCCGTGCACAGGGGTCTTTGAGAGTGGAGCACGCTCTCGCTACTCCAAGGATGCATCCAAGTGCAGGGCTGGGGCCAGAGAAGCCGTCCCAGAGGGCTTCACAATAAGACTCCTGTCCTGCTCTAAGAGAGTGTGCAGGGCCCAGGGTTCAAGCGCAGGATGGCAGCACTGACACAAACGGCCTATGCAATCCTTCCCCGCTCCGTGCCTCAGTTTCCCCTATCCATAAATTGGAAATAATCGTTTAGCGGCTCCTTGGCGCTGGAACCAGCAATGGCTCTTTCTTGGAAGCTGCCCCAACTTGCCCCCGTCCCGGCCCCTCTCCGGAGAGCTTCATACGTACTGTCCACGGTGCTGAAGTATTCCGGATTGACCGAGGCATAGAGCGTGCCGCTGGGGTAACCGTCACTGTTCCTAGGAGGGGGAAAAGCCGGACAAAAAATAAGCGCGTCGCTCCGACAACGTCCAGAGAGGGCCGCAAGTCATACCAAGCCAAGCAAGCTCCTGGAGAGTTCTCCCGCACCTGCCATAACTCATCCACATCCCAAGCCCCTGCAGCTCTGCTCCTCTCAAGATACGGCCGAGGCCTGGCAGTTCTGGAGCTGCTGTTCTCAGCGAATGTGCACGAGGGGACTGGTGCTCCATGGCCTTGCCCCTTGCACGGTCATTTGATAGTATATGGAGCGACTGCACCCAGAAGGCGACGCCCTGGTGCAAATGACTGCACGAGGGGCAGGGCCGTGAGGATCTGGCCCCGTTCAGGAGGAAAAGAACCCCAGCAGGGGCCGAGCCTGTGTTCCAACAAGCCTGAACTTTGGAGCAGTTTGTGAAACGCTCCTGAAAGTTCAAAGGGGGAAGTGGCCGCTACCAAGGAAAATGCAAACCCGGAAAATTCCAGTCCAGTTCAAATGCAACCGGAAGGTCCCGATTCTCATTGACAGCCAGGCCCCCTTTATGCCCCGCTTTTGGTAGCACAAAGGGCTCTGGAAGCCTGAGTCAATGACACTTGAGACCCCTTTTACACCGCAATGTACACCGGGATGTAGATAGGAATCGGGACCAAAGACAGGAAGGGGTCCGGCCCCTTTGAGCTGCACGGAGATCCGGGGCCATCCGAACACCCCACACGGATCTCAGCTCCCACATTCCCACTCAGATGTGCCTCTGGTTTGTGGCACAAGCATGGAGCAGCCCGGTCTCTGCAAGCCAGACTGCCGTCCACTCCTACCAGCCACGGCAAGGGCCGGGCCAGCCCCGTCTGGATGGCTGAGGGTTCCTCTGACTCTGCGGGGAGGTTATTTTCTGAAAACTGATGCGATCTAAGGCTCAGCAGCTGGTGTTTTCCTGTTCTGACTTGGGCAAGAAAATAAAACTGAGGGAGGTGGCGCCCTATCTGGGCTGGGATCTGAGAGCTGCTGTCACGTACTCCTGCTCCCGGCTGTATGAAAGATTTGGAGGGGGGGAATCCGCGGGCTGGAGGGGAAAGTGAAAGCCAGTGAACGCAAAGGAGTCCTTTAATTCTGGTGTTGCCGTCCGCTGCTGCTCCCCCCAATTCCTTTAACCGCCTCCCCCACCCCCCCAAAAAAAGCCCTGCAGCTCTTCATGCTTACTTTTTGCTGGCTTTTAAGCCAATTTGACCTCATCTGTCAAGAGTCATTGTTATTCAGTGAATATACACAACACGAGTGGCTAGGTGCACGGCTGGTCTGGTTGGGTTCTGGCAGCTTCTGAAGCACAGAACACAGCCTGTTTCAAGGGATATGACCCTCGTCCTGGACACGACAGTAGGGTTTTCAAGCACCAGGAGCCTGAATCTCAGTGTCTCCAGGCCAGTTGTACACTTGGGCAGGGGGATGAAGGTGCGGGGAGGGGGGGTCCCGTTGGCTCTCCCTGGACTCCAGGGACTGGAACACGGCCCACTGAAAAGGAAAGCGGCTTGTCTCCCGCTGGAGGGCTCAGGACACGTCGCTGTGCAAAAGGCAGGCAAGTTCCCAGCTCCCACTGGGAACAGAGGCCCAGATCCTGTGGGGCGCCCGTCTGGAGGCCCAGCCGGGCAGGAGATGGGAGGAGGGGTGGTTTTGTGCCTCCTGAATTCTGAGCCAGTCCAGGGGACCCAAGGTCTGCCCCAAACACAAAGGAACATCCCACGGCTGGTGCATGGACCGGTCCAGCCACGCACCTTCCCACACTGGGGAGGATGGGATGACTCAGGGTGGGGGAATCTCTCCCGGCTGGGACCTGGCTCCTTTTGGGCCACTCCTTCCCGGGGCCTAGCACCTGGGATTCCATAGCCTGGTCCCGGCGGTGACTATGGCTCCAGGCCCCCAGAGCCAATGGTTCCTGTGCCGCCAGCCTTCCCCCGCTCCAAGCAGCGTGACCTACCGCCTCTTGTTGTAGAAGAAGACGAAGACGACCAGGCAGGTGATCAGCACCATGACAATGGGCATGACGGTGAGTAGCACGTAGAAGCCGCCGGACTCCTCTTCGGCTGCATGGGGGGTGGGGGAATAAACAGGCCCGTGGGCACAGAGAGCATGGTCCCGATGTGTCCTCTCCTACGCCAGTGGCTGCTCTCCACAGAGGATAACTGCCTACTACAGCTGCCAGCTCATGGAGTTAAATGGCTGGTCCACATAAAGAATAGCGGCCTACTGCAGCTGCCAGCTTAATGGAGTTAAATGGCTGGTCCATGTAAAGATTAGCAGCCTACTACGGCTGCCAGTTTAATGGAGTTTAGTAGCTGGTCCGTATAGAGGATAACAGCCTACTACAGCTGCCAGACCTTCATCCCTGGGGGTGGCCCACATGGGGCAGTCCTGCCAAGGGGAGAGTGTGGAAAGCAGGGGTAGATTACGGGCTGTCCATAAATCACATAACACGTTTTTGGGTGATTTTTCAAGACACACCCACCCCTTGTAACACTGAAACAACTTTGCCTAATTAAGGAACCCCCCCCTCTTCCCCCCGATGCATTACGTAATTTATGGACAGCCCCGTAAAGCAGGATGTGCGGATCCTGGGATGGAAGGAGCCCTCGGAGACACAAAGGAGCTCCCCTGCTGCCGAGAGTCTCCCGTGGGGATTGAGAAGCCGAACAAAGAGCCAGAAGTGCCATGAATACCCTGTGCAGGGGGCTTCGGTTTATTGAGGGGCCCTTCCTCTGGGCTTCAGCTGGGGTCTCACCGAGACTTGGTTCGTAGATTATAAGCCCTGAAGGGACCTGAGCTGCTGCTCCCCAGTGATTCTTTCATCCGGCGCATAACTTCCAGCTCAGAGAGACAGCCATTTACAAAGACTCTTCCCCCCTCCTGCCCCCCATGGGAAGGAGCTGTGGTCTCCTGCACAGACAGACTTCCCAGACAGACTGTGGCTCTCCCAAGCCAGCAGACCTACCCCCTAAACCTCGGGCAGCAGAGTCTAAGGAAAGCAGTAGCCGGCAATTTTCCCCCATCCCCACCGGGAACTCCCTCTCCAGCCAGCCTCCTGCTGGGGGAGAGCTGGATCTGCCTCTCCCAGATACGTACCTGGGCCCAGGATGTAAAATTTGATGAGTCCAGTCCAAGACCCATTCCCGGCCAGTGAGGTGGCCCGGACCTTGGCCGAGTAATTCCCTGGCTGCAGGAGGGCCAGGTGGACACCCCCGTATTTGGCGTAGCGGTGGCGAGAGACACACACCACCGTGACGACCTCCTGGGGTGGGGAGAGAAAGAGACACCGAGGTTCCCGTGGACTTGGGGCCACTTGCCGACTAGCCCAGGGTTTATTCTGAGGCACGTTACGGTAGCACCTAGAGCAGGGCCCGGCTGAGCGGCTCGGACACACCGTGCAAGCCGGGACGTGCCTCCAAGAACGCACACGCTAAAAAGGAACAGGGTGGGAGGAGAAGGAGAGGCACGGGGAGGGGGTGGGACTTGCACCTGGTTAGCCAGGAACAGAACCCAGGAGTCCGGAGCCCAATCTGTGGCTGCTAAGACAATATCCAGCAAATCTCCTGGGCAAATCCTACTGCCTTACGTCTAAGTATTTGAGGAGCGCCTTTGTGATTAAAAAGGCAAATGCTTCTGTACTCCTGAGGGGTGGTCTGTAATTCCATCAGGCAGGGGGTGCACAGCGGAACAGAGAGGAGAGGGGATGATCTCGGGTGAGCTGGTTAGCCGGCACCTCGGTCCTTTGATGGGGTTAATGACTGCTCTGTAACTCGCTTTCTCAGAAGCCACCGCGTACTGCCTGAAAGTGGAGCAGGCTGGGTGCAGCTGTCTGGGGATATCGCAGTGTAGACCGGGGACGCTGCAGCCTGGAAATGCCCCGCTCAGGAGGGAGAGAGCCGGGGTCTCCACCCAAGAGAGGCCACAGCGGAGGAGCCGGAGCCCTTGCTGGACCACAGAGAAGTAATGCAAGTGCAGCTGCCCTGAATAGAACCCAGGTGTCCTGAGCCACCCCCCGCCTCTCTCTACCCAGAGCTTCAGAGACATTCAGCAACACGGCCGCTATTCAGGGGATGGGCCAGAACCGAGCCCTGGCTGGGCTGAGCCCAGGACAGCGGGTGAGCGTACACTGGCTGCTGTCTTAGCCGGCCCCAGGGCTAGAACCAGCGACCCCCCAATGCTGACTGCAGCCACTGGAGCTAACCGAGCAGCACCCCTAGGTGGGAGCCACAGCAGGCTGTTTTTTGGGAGTGCGGGGGGGTCTCCTATCCTGAGGCAGGGCAGGCAGGTGCGACGGGCCCGGCAGGGGAAGGGGGGGTGGGTGAAACTGGTCTGGTCACCTCGTTTTCCCGGCTGTACTTGATCTCGTACTTGAGGATGAGCCCGTTGGGGTTCTTGGGCTCCTCCCAGCGCAGCAGGACGCTGTTCTTGCTGGCCGGCTCCCAGGTGACGTTGCCGGGGATGTTATCCGCTTCTACTAGAAGGGCAAAGCAGAGAAGCCGAGGCGTCGCTCAGCGCGGGGAGCAGGGCGGGGTGGGAGGGTCTGAGCGCGGCCATCTGCGCCGATACCCAAAGCCCCCAGCCCTGGCCCCTGGCCCCGCCACCAGGACGCACAAGGTAAAAGCGGAGACCTCCCGGCTCACCCCAGCAGGGGCCGGCGGCACGTGGGGAGTGGAGAGGCTGGGCCCGTGGTCCCCGGACAGGCTGAAATGCACTAGCCCAGCAAACACGCCGCCCGCGTCTTGCGTCGACTCGCTGGTGCCGGAGCGAAGCGGGCGAGCGGCGCTTTGCCCTCCCGCGGCGCTGGGGCAGCTGGTGGTCTCAGGACCCAAGGGCGGAGTTACGGCAGCCAGGAGGGTTGCAGCAATTCAGCCGTATTCTGTTGTATTTGAACCCTCCGGCCTGCTGGCCCCGGACCCTCAATTCTGACCCTCAGCTCCCCCTGCCATCCCAGCTTTGGGACCCCACTGGACCCGCAATCCCCACCCGCAGCCCCCTGCTCCCTCAGCCCTGGGCCGCTCTTGAGATCAGGCTGGTGGATCTGAACCGCGATCCCCAAGGCTGAGATCGGGAAACTCGTTGCACGTGTGGGTGTCCTGCGGGCCATGACTTGCAGTGCCTTAGCCCCCGCAAACACAAGATGGAGGATTCCCGCGCCCCCCCTCCCCGCGGGGCCAGTACGTACACTCGGGCATGGTTCGAGCGAAGACGAAGGTGGCCGCGCTGCAGCCCACGGTGTGGGCCGCGTGGTTGCAGGCGTGGATGTCGATGCGGTACTCGGTGAAGTGGCGCAGCTGGGAGATGACCGTCCGGTCCCGCACCACTTTGTCCTCAAAGATCCGGAAACGTGCCTGGGCCTTGGGGGCGGCGCCCGTGCGGTTCAGGTGGGGTGGGTTCCCTGGGGGCTCCGGGGAGGCGGCATCGGGGAGAGGGTGGCCAGAACTGGTCACTGCCAAGATGTCCCTGCGCCTCTTCTGAGTCCTGCGGGAGAAGAAGGAGTGCCTAGTGGTTAGAGCAAGGAGGCAGGACCCAGGTTTCTATCCATGGCTCTGAAGTGGAGTGAGGGGACCAGTGGGTTAGAGCAGAGGGGGCTGGGAGCCAGGACTCCTGGGTTCTGTTCCCCGCCCTAGAAAGGGAGAGGGGTTTAGTGGTAAAGCAGCATGGGCTGGGAGCCAGGACTCCTGGGTTCTCTTCACAGCTGCTCTTAACCTCCCCCATGCGTGTTAATCGTTGTGCTGGACCCTGGTTCACACAGGGGCTCCTCACTTACCTCTGAAGGTTCTTGTTGACAGACGTCACCTTCCAAGGGGGTCTGGAAAGACACAGATCGAAGGGGACCAGTTAGCGGAGCCGCACGGACAGTGCTGAACCGGGGAGTCCGGGGTGGCAGGCGCACCAGAGGCAAAGAAGTGACTCCCTCTGGCCGGCCAAGCCCCTCAACCTCACAATCAGGAGTGGAGCAAAACTCACTCTTAACGAACAAGTGAAACTTACCTGGTCTGGAATTGCGCTGCAAACCGCCCCTCCCCCCGGGGCCAGGGTCAGCAGAGAGATCAGCAAAGCCCTTTGCAAACATTAGCGAAACCTCATCCCCAGGCCCCCGTCCCGGCCATCATCCTCCACATTTTACACGTGGGAAACTGAGCCGTGGAGAGGCAGGCAAAAGGACTGGCCCAAGGGCACAGTGCAAGCTCGCGCCAGAGCCATGGCGAGGATAGAACCCAGGAGTCCTGGTTCTCGGCCCCCAGAATCCCCTCCCCCAACTAAGCCCCGCCCCTGGAATCCCCGCCCCCAACTAAGCCCCGCCCCCAACCAAGCCCCACCCTGGTACCTGGGGATGATGATGGAGTTGTGCAGGAAGTTCTCAAACTTCTTCTGGAAGGAGACCGCCTCCCCCTCCACGTGCAGCTGCCCGCCGTCCCAGTGGCAGGGGCAGCAGCGCTCCTCCGCGTCCGCTTCCAGCTCGGGGCCCCCGCTGTCGTCCACGTCGAAGCGGGTGTCTGCGCTGCTGGTGGGCAGCTTGAGGCCTGGGGGTGGGGGCAGAGAGAGTGTGGCCGGGGGTGGGCGGGGTGAGACACTGCCCCTCGTGGCATCCCCACCGACCCCCTCCCAGAGCCCAACGGGAACCTGCAGCCAAGGCCCCAGGGGCCGCGTCCATTCCCGGGCCCTTCGACTCCATCCCCATCACCTCCCCTGTCCTCTCCTCCCACGGGCTGAAAACTAGGAGGACCCTGACACACACACCCGCCCTCCCTCTGCCCCGGCTCCCCATCCTGCCATCCCCTCTGTGGATGGGTCCTGGAGGGTCCCCCGGGAGCAGGGCTGAGCCATCGGCCAGGCTGGGGGAGATGCCAGCACCATCACTGCCTGCATCCCGCTGCAGCGGGCGCTAGGTATCATCTGCCCAGGGTCAGATGGATCCCCGAGACCGAGCTCCCCATCTTTGATCTACCGCCAGGGCCCAAGGCAGAAGCACCTCCTGTCGTGGCTCTGCAGTGGCCCCGCTCCCCAGGGCTGCCAGGCTGGCCCCCCCCCCCCCCCCCATGGCCGCCGCCTCACCTTTGTGGCAGTAGTCGTTGACGTAGAGCTCCATGTCCTCGGCCAGCTGCTGCCACAGCACCAGGTAGTAGGAGATGTTCCCGTTGCGCTGGGTGGGCGGCTTCCAGCGCACGATGATGTGGGAGGAGGAGTTGGACATGAAGAGGACGTCCCGGGGCACTGTGGGGGCTGGGCACCGGCATGGCCGAGACAGCTACGTTCAGCCCCAGAGATCCAGGGCTGGAGCGCCCCACCTCCCCCCCCACTTCCTCCCTGATTCCTCTTCTGGCTCCGCATCACCCCCTGGGTCCCGTCCCCCCCGCCATCCCGCTTTGCCCCCTTGTGTGTCGCAGAGCCGCCTGCACTAAACCACAGCCACCCTGGCACCCCATGGGGCTAGATCCTCGCAGGGTGAGACCCTTCAGAAAGAAGCCCCCTGTAAGGGGGGGGAGGCCATGTTGTAACGTGCTCTTCGTAGCTATTCGGGGAGGGATTCAAACCCAGGAGCGTCAGCACCAAAGCACCGGCCTCTCCCAGTGAAGCTAAAGGAGCAGCTCTGTTAGCCGGTAGCAGTAGTAGGCTGTTATCCTCCCTGTGCAGCAGCCCTCTAGGGGCTACACATGTTTTCTAAGGGGTAACCCACTCCAGTGCCCCCCCTGTGGGCACCCCCCCCTACCTGCGGGCATGGTGCGGATGTACACCACCTCGCTCTGCGCCCCGAAGTTGCGCCCCTCCTCGGCCGTGGTCAAGGTGATGGCGCGGACGAAGATGGCGTACTGGGTCCAGGGCTTGAGGTTCAGCAGGGCCACCCCCGGCTCCTGGTCGTTGTTCAGCGGCAACTCCACGTCCACCACATTCCAGCTGTTGGCGCCGCAGGCATCCTGCCCCACGTACTCGGTCACGTTCTGAAAGGGCCTGGCCCAGCAGATACGCCACAGCCCTAGCTCAGTACACCGGCCTCCTGGGGCCTCTACGGGCCCAGCCCCTCTCCCCTCCCACAAGCCCACAATAATTAGGGACGTTCCCCATAGCCCCAAGGGGCTCAGGGTACAGTTACGTGCCAGATGGGTGGAGTGGAGCGGGGCCTCTTTATGCCACTGGCTATCGTGGCCTCTTGCAGGAATTCCTTCTCCTGCCACTGAAATGCAGCCACCTCTGGGGTGGAGCACGGCAGCTGTTTAACAGCCCCACCGCAATGCTACACAACAGTCCGGGACCACACGTATGAAGAAGCAGGGAGGGAGGTGGAATGGCTCGACTCTGTCTCCCCCCTGTCGGCTGAACTAGCCGAAAGCAGAGCCGTGTTTCCCAGCCCCGAACGTGCAAAGCAAGGCTCCGGAACTGCACAGCCAGAAGATCAGCAGCGTGGCTCAAGTCTGCCCTCTCCCAGCCTCCCTGAAATCCCAAGGGATGCCGTGGAAGAGCCAAGCCTGCCAACGCATCAGCCCCGGGCCCTAGTTCTTGGCAGGACTGGAACCGCCAGCGCCGCAGCTGAAGGAGACACATCACTCGCCGGCAGCAGTAGTAGGTTGTTACCTCCTTGGGTTCCGGCCACATGAGAGGGCGGCGTGGCCCGCACTGAGTGGGTGCAGCAGGGCCAGGAGCTGGGCAAGGGGGGGGGGGTGGGGGGCACTTACGATTCCTTGTAGTAGACGATGAAGCTGAGGAGGTCACGGTACTCCGGGGGTCGGTAATGCTCCCACTTCAGGAAGATGCGGTCGGACTCGGTGACGTTGGAGACAAAGTGCAGAGTCTGGGTCTTGCCTGCCGAGGAAGCAGAGCATGGGGGGGGGCTGCGTGGAATGGGGCCACAGGGGAGCTCAGGGGAACTGTGGGGTGCGGGGCCTGAGGGGGGCTCGGGATGGGAGGGGGTGTGCAAAGTGGCATCTGGGGAGGACTCGAGAGGGGCCATGGGGTGTGAGGCCTGGGGGGAGTTTCCTGACGGTTCTGTTCTGCCTCTTACAGGGCGGATTGCAGTCCCCACTAGGGTCTGCTCCACAGCCCAGCGCAGCGGCGGGAAAGGCTCCCTCTGACTGCGACGGCCCCTTGGACTGGGGCCTTCTCCTCCAGCGACCACACACATGCTGCCCCCGGCCTGGAAACCCAGCCTGGGACCCAATGCCAATGGGCAGCGGGCACAGCGCGGGGGCCCACGGGTTACAGGAACCCCGGGCTGGGGTGTCTCCTTCCTACTAGATCACCAAAGGTTTGTACTGACAGTCCGCATCACGCTGGTCATCACAACCACAGCAAGACAGACGGACGGACCGTGTGTACGGCGCTGCATGTATGAGAGCGTCCGTCAGGCCTGCGACGGGGGGGGCTGGTCACCGGAAGGCGACAACCCAGCTGCTTTCAGGCAGACACCATTGATGCGGCTGGCTGCATGTCACTGGGGAGTGGTACGGTCGCCCAGTGGGCGCCCACTGACCTATTGCCATAGGTACAGAGACACACCCTGCACCCTTCACCTAGCAAGCGAGCCGACACAGGCGCCCGCTTCAGGAGAAAAGGATCGTGGCCACGCCTGGCTGAGAGCCGCTGGGAAGACACTGGGGCAAGCCAGCCTTAATTTGGCGGGGGGGAAGGGGGGTGTGTGTCTCTCTCATGAATGAAGTCTGTGCTCTCGAACGCGTGCTCTGATTTGCTTTTCCCATGCAACCCTGAGCTTCCCACGGCGCCACTTGCTACCCCTTGCCTCACGGCTCGTCTTGTTTTCACTAGAAACAAAGCTTGCTGCTGGGTGTCACGCGGACTGGTGCTGGGAGGAAGCCGGGGTGCGCTGTTCCGCTGGGAGCAGAGGATTTGGGAGGTCGGAGGACCCGGGCCTGGGTACCCCAGGGGAATGCTCGGGGGACTCTGGCGTGGGGGGCCTGCAGAGGCCTGGAGGGCAGGGCCGGTGCAGCCGGCGGCGTGCGGGAGCTGAGCCACGACAGGCACGGACGAGGCCGCTGAGGGCAGGTGGCAGCTCACAGCCCTGGGTCCCCCCAGGAAGCAGCCTCGTGCCCCCCCCCCCAGGACTGAGCGCAAAGCTCAGCCTCAGAAGCCTGTCCATCCGTGGGGAGCGCTGAGACCCACCCAGCTCGTGTCACCCACCGCCCACAAGTGCGCGGGTCTGGCTCTAAGAGGGGCATCCACCCAATTGCTCCCAGAAGCCCCCCCAGTTGGGTTTACTGAAGGGGAGGAAGGGGGGGCTCTTCTAGGGGCCCATCCTGTAAAGCCTCTCCGTGCAATGGCCGGGGTCCGGAGGTACGTGGCTTCATGGAGGCTCCCGGCTCCCCAGATGGGCACATGGGGCTCTCGGCAGCCAGCCCAGTGGATGCTGTTGGCTTCCCCACTCCTGAGGCTGCAAGGGTGTGACGCGACCCCCGCCGGGCGCCCGGGACTCACAGGAAGCCCTGTCGCCATTGGTGCGGGGGTTGATCTCGGCCTTGTTCTGCCGGCCCTTGGTGCCCGTCACCTCCTCCATGTGGTAGATCTCGGACAGGCACAGCTTGGGGTTGAAGGCGAAGTACACCTTCCCCACCGGGATGGAGAGCGTGTGGTGGCTCCAGTCCCAGAGCTGCTGCAGGTTCTGGTTGTCCAGGACGTACAGGGTGTAGTTCCTGAGGGCAAAGGGAGAGGGCGGCTGGAATCACGGGGCCAGGACTGACTCCTCCAAGCAGGGGGGTTCAAACACACGCTTCCCCCGGACGTGTGCATGCACGCCCACACACACGCAGAGCTCGCTCTCTCTCACACACACACCCCTCCATGCGATACGGGAATGCAAGCCGTGTTTTGCAAGCAGCTCGCCTAGTGCCCTGGACAAGGCAGGGTAGCAGTTCCCCTAACACCACCCGTCCTGCCCTCTGTAAGAGGAAAGGGGCCCCTACCCCGGAGCTGGCGACACAGACGTGGGAGGAACTGACCCTGGAATCCGTGCACGGCAAAGAGGTCACGGGCTGAAGGGGAGGAGATGGAACGGGGGCTACCCCCCCCCTCACCCAGACGTGCCATTTCCCGGCGTCTCACCCGTCCACCATGGAGTCCCCCCGGATGAGCTTGAGGTTCTTGAAGAAGGACAAGGAGACGAGGGCGAAGGAGTGCTTGATCTTCAAGAAGCCCGTGATGGTCTCGATGAGTCCCAGGCTGCCCTGCAGCTCCGAGGCCAGGTTGTCTGGGAGGGAGCAAGGAGAAAGAGCCCCTCAGACCCGGCCGCCCACCGAGGTTCACCCACGCCAAACGCCGGGTGGGCAGGCTGGGCTCTCGGACGCGGGTGGGGAGCGGTGAATGGGACAGGCACACAAACCTGGGTGCCTCTCACAAGTATCTGCGTGTGTACGCCACACCAATACCAGCACTGCACTTCGGCCCCCCCCCCTCGGGGCTAGGCCCTGTGGGGCCATTGACGAGCCAGTTAATGTCACTTCTCGGGGTCCCTGGTGTCTGACGGGGGGGTTTGGAGGTTTGGATGATTTCTGACCGTTCGTTGGGCCCCACGGAAATCAGACTCCGGCACCAGGGACACTTGAAAGATGGCGAGGCCAGACCCCCGGCGCGCCCGCAGCGCTTTCCACCACGTGTGTGTGTGTGCGGCAGCAAAGGCGGGGGACCGTGGGCCGGCGCTCAGCACCAGGGGCTCCTGGGTCCGGTTCCCAGTTCTGCCACCGGCTCAGCCCCTGCCCCTTGGCCTCTCTGCTGAAGCTGCCAGCCCATGGGCAGAGGGGCATCGCGTGGTGGGCTGGGACCCAGCGAACTCATGTCACCCACTGCCCCCGGGCGTCAACTGCTGGCCGAAGGCTGGATCTCAAGGGGACCTGCAGGAGATGGGTCCCCGCCGCTGGAGATGCAGCGGGCCTGATGCCAACAGGCGGCATAGATTTGGGGCTTCTCACGGCTGTGCGCTAACCCCTGGGGGGTGGGGGTCTGAAGCGGGCGGGGGCATTTGCACAAGGATGGGGGCTGGCCCGTCTGGCACGGGGGGGGAGGGGGAAAGGCGGGGGGCCAACACTCACAGCCCCTGCGGATGTTAACGATCAAGTTGCCCTCGACGTAGGTGCAGCCGGCGAGCTCCAGCGCCGCGCGGGTCGAGTCAATGGTCTTGGTGCCAACCTTGCACTCCTTGGGACACAGCCCCTCGCACTCGTGGCAGAAGATGCTGGGGAGGAAAGGCCAGAGCAGGAGGGGGCAGAGAGGTGGGTGCAGATCTGTGAGCGCCCCACTGCCCTGGGGCCCCCCCCCCCCACCCCTGCCAGCTCTGCAGTTCCAGGTGGGGGGAGGAGGTTCACCCTGGGTGCAGGGGGGACGGGGCCTCAGCCCCCAAGGAGAGGCGCTCACCTGCTTTCGTTGCGCGTGTACCCCGAGGGGCACTCGGACAGGCAGCCCTCGTGATGGATGACGAACTTGGAGGCCTCGCGGGGGTTCTCGGACACCTTGCGCAGGCTGGCGCAGTACTCGGCCGTCACGCAGCGCCAGTCCTCGTAGCGGTAGGTGCGGGCCGGGCAGGAGGGCAGGCACTGCCCGTTGAAATAGAAGTGGCGGCAGGCCACGCAGGCCTTGCTGTCCCACGGCCGGCTGCAGCCTCCCAGACACTCCGGGTGGCAACACTCCCCTGCGGCCGTGCACGCGATGCCGCCTCCGCAGGGACACACTGGGGTCAAGAGACGGAGAGACTGAGTATCGGTTAGTCCATTTCCCCCCCACGAGAACCCGATCAAGGTCTCAGCTCTCTGGGTCTGTGCCCCAGCCCCTGGAGCCGGGGCTTCACATCACAACCTCAGCCGCCACGGACAACCGATTTCTCGTCCTCTTGCTTTCGAGGACAGCTGGAAAATGGGACCTGAGGGTAACCACCATGGCAATGCCAGCCTGAGTGTGCAGAGAGCCTGAGTCCGTCGCTCCGAGAGGGGCGGAGCTGCCCCATTCCTCTCAACAGAGCATTCGCTCCAAGCCCCTCTGCTCTGACGGGCCCTGTCATACCCACCCCAGCAAGGAGCTCCCTGTGGGGCAGGCAGGGGAGGCGTGCAGCAGTCCTGCCCCCCGGCCCCCATTTTCACCTAGCTGCTGGGGTCGGTAATGGGGGGCCCTGCTACTGAAGACAGAGTTCCCCTACCACTCCCTCCTGCTATCTGGAAGGGGACAGAAAACATCCTGCCACTCCAAAGGGGGCAGGGCCACCGTGCAGGGCGGGGCCACGGTCACACCATGCCATGGCATGTCTCAGTCCAGTCTTCACCTCGCTCCCAGCTCCCTCAAACTGGGTCCCCCACCCCGTCCGCTCTGTGGGGATGGACTCCTCCCACTACGTGGCTGCCCCCTATTGGCGGAGGCTCCCATATCCCTTCCTAGTCCAGGCTTCCTGGTCAGACTATATTTCCCATGATGCTCCCTTTGGATGAGGCAAAGCGGTGCATCATGGTAGTGGAATGGCTGCACTGCATCATGGGAGATAAAGTCCAACCAGGGAGCCCAGTTTTTAGAGAACAGGGACATGATGCACCCAACTCCCATGGGGCACCACAGCGACAAAATATTTAGATTTTCGGCCAAAATATTTCACTCTTGGATGAAACACTTCGATCTTCCGCTGAAATGTCTCCGTTTCTGTGGATTCGGCTTTTCCATGAAAAATTAAAACTTTCCACTGGAAGTAGACACTTTTTGCTACAACAAACAAGTGCAGATGAAAGCTGAATAGTTGTGATGGAAAATTTTCACACACCCCCCAGCCAGGACTCCTGGGTTCTATCCCTCGCTCCACCACCAACTCCCTGTGGAACTATGGGTGCGTCACCTAGGGAAACTGAGGCAAAGAGCCTAGCGGCCAAGGGCTTTTGCCTTTCATGAAAGGCGCCGCGTGATCTCCAAGGGAACAACTTCCACCAGCGGCCAACTCTTCCGCCGCTTCATTCATGTGATTCTGAAGCCTTAGGGAGGTCAAGCGAGGGAGCTGCCAGATGCGCATAGGTCCAAGCGCCGCAGGGGTCCAAAGATCTCATGCTGACGCCAGATGGGGTCTGGGTTCTAGCCTCCACTCTCCCACTCAGTGGGTCCTGGGCGAGTCAGTTTGCCCTCTCCCCTGCCTCAGTCTCCCCCATCTGGAAAACAGGGCTGATCACGCCTGGATTGAGGTGTGACGCGTGTGCCGCTAAGACAGGGCATCGCCGGGTTTGGATGAAATATCTGAGCTTCCCGGCCCAGGGGCAAGGAGGAAGGGCTACCGGATGACGTTGGACCAAAGGTCTCACGGGGGACTTTTCTGGCTCAACTTTTAAAGCAGCAGGTGCCTGAGAGATAGTGCTGGAGAGAGAGAGAGAGAGATGGATGGATGGAGCAGTGGGGGCGGTGGGGATGGATGAAAGGGTCTATATGGATGGATGAATGGAGGGGTGCATATGGGAAGGAAGAAAAGGAGGAAGAGGGGGTGGAGGGATGGATGGACGGACGTGTGGAGAGATGGACGGATGAAGGGAGGGGGGAAATTGACGGACAGTGAAACGGATCACTCCAACCATCCCTACACTGAGCTGAGCCCTGCAGTTCCCTGGCGAGGCCTGCGGTGGGAACGGAGCGACCGTTGGTGCAGCCCTGTCTCTGCGATGCAGCAGCCGCAGGAGGTTACAGCCCCGATAAGGATCTGTGTTTACAGTGTATATTTCATTACGAGGCCTCCTGTTTACAGCAAACGAGCCCGGGTGGGTCCCGTATTTACCCCACCGCTGGGAAAACACCGCAGCTGGGAGCTGGCCTCTTCTCTACAGGACGATACAAAGCAGATCCTATTACTCCCCATTGTGCACCGAGCGATAAGCGCCTCACTCCGCTGCATGGAGACGCGGCACTCTGTCGGCTATCACGCAGCACCCATCCAACGGCCCCTCTCCAACGGGATTTTGCGGGAAGTCACAGGGCCTGCGTACCAGGTTTTGAAGTGGGACAAGCCCCCATGCAGCAACACCAGGGCAGGGGGATCTCCACTGGGGTTTAGACTGGTGCAGTTATCTACACCTTGCAGCTACATCTGTCCAGAGATCTCCAGTGCAGGGAGGCCCCAAGAAAAGGATCAGAGTGGACACCTTCCCTGCTCCGTCTGACTCAAGATAGCTGGTTGAACCAGACCTGCTAGGTCATTACAGAATGGGATGTTTTTCACAAGCTCCTAACCCCCTTAGGTCTCTAATGCCCATTGACTTTCAGCTCCCTTAGGCTCCAGGGAAAAACTCATGCAACCCAAATCCCAGTCAGAATTTCAAGGCGTGTACAACCTCAGAACCAGATCTGGATCCACATTTTGCCAATGATTCTGTGTCCCACGCCCCCCAACGCACACCCACAATGGTCCAAAACCCCAATCCCAAATTCAAAATTTGGATCGTTCAAAAGTCCAGGTCTGAATTTTGTGATGTGAATCCTTGTCTAGTTTAATGCTTCAATGGGGGGTGGGGAGGTAGCTTAGCAATGACAAATGGGAAAATCTCACCTCTAGGCCCAGCCCAGGTCATTAGACACTGAGGGTTCATTCAAACGGAAGGGGCCAGAGTGGGGAGAGGTGGGCTGGGAGCAAGGTAGATGGCAGAGTGATTATGGGCCACCTGGAAACAGGAGTTTGCGGTGTACAGTACAGCTACAGATTGTGATGGGTTTAGTTTTCTGTGCACCACCCCTCTAAAACTTCTAAGCAGCAGCGATTCTGTTCTCACAGTGGCTGCAACTTGTTACCAGATGACACACACACACACACACACACACACACACACACGGTGCACTTTCTCTAGGGAGACTTTACTTTTGTTCTTTTTGTCATTGGTTTTGCCCCTTGATCTTAACAAAAAAAAAAAATCATTTTAGGCTGAAAGTTAGCACTTTTCACTCTCTGTTTCTGCAAATTGTGTCAGAGCCGGGCACTTTCCTGAGCTGCTCACCAGCTGTTTCACAGATGAAAGTTATTTCACCAAACATTGGCAAGCCCTCTTCTCCACTTTTCTCAGGGACTGTTATTTCTTTGTCTCCCCGATCCTGCCACCCATAAACTCAGGTGGCCAAGGTAGTTCATGCGCCCCAGCAGACGACCCAAGATGAAAGGATATCAACAATAGCGCCCGTCAAATTTAAACAAACAAACTAACCATTTTCTAAAAATAGATGTCCTCTTAAATTTGTCACATCAACAGAACGTATGAAGGCGTGGCAGGTGTGGGATTCATTCATGCAGGAAGTCTAGCCTAGTGGCAGTGAGTTCCACAGGCTAATTACGCTTTGTGCAGCATTTCCTTCGACCAGTTTTATAGCTGCAGACCCTGGCTGACAGGCACATCCTACTTCTGACTTTGCCACTCAATGGCTATACCGAATTCTTGCAAATAAAATGAACACGGTTATACACGGATAAAGGTGACTTTTACTGGGATAGCTTATTTCCCTTCCAGGTCTACTCTTACACTTTATCCTGGCATAGCTATGTTGGACCTCAGGGATGTGAAAAACACACACACACACCCCAGTGAGGTAGCTCTGCCAAACCGCCCCCTCTGGGTAAACACAGCTTTGCAGACAGATGAGTGTTTTGGTCTGCGTTTTGGTTTTTGGTTTTGGTTTTGGCAGAAAAACCCAGTCTGTTAGCTACCACTGAATCCATGCTAGGGGCACAGGTTCTGTCACGCGGACATGGCCCAAGGGGTGTTTGTACCATTTTAGCTACACCAGGGTAATTAAAACAGCACAACTATTGTGTCTAGAAAAGCTCAGTTTCTCCCTGATACTGTAAATGAAACCCTGGCCCCCTTGGAGTCAATAGCAGACCTCCCACTGACTTCTCTGGAGCAGTGGTTTTCAACCTGGGGAGCTGCAGACTATGTCTAAGATTTCCAAAGGGGGTCACAGCTCTATTTGAACATTTTTAGGGGTCTGCAAATGAAAAAAGGTTGAAAACCACTGCTCTGGAGGCAGGATTTCAGCCTGAATCTATCTATACCAAAGCAATATTTCATGTCCCATGGTTTAGCATTTATTATTGTATAATAATATTGCATTCATACATCTAATGACTTTATTAACATTTCGATTACTGTAACACCCAGAGGCCCCAAACGGGATCAGGGACCCCATTGCGCTAGGTGCAGGACAAAAGGATGTGAAAACATAGGGCCTGATTCTTAGTTACACCGAGGCCTCTTTTCAATGCCAGAGGAAGGTTTACCCCAAGATATGGTGGGTTCTCCATCACGGGCCATTTTTAAATCAAGAGTGGCTGTTTTTGCTAGCTCCAAGGATTAGTTTGGGGGTGTTCCCTGGCCTGCATTACACAGGAGTTTCGACTACACGATCACAATGGTCCCTCCTGGCTTTGCAATCGAGGAATCTATGACGGGGGCCTCCGTGAAAAGGAAAAAATGAGGCTCCCAGGCCTGGCCCTGAGGAGTTTCCAGTCTAAGCTGTGTCGATGGCATCCAGGTGACGAATTGCAGTGTTGCGTTAGCCACTTCACTGCCACGCGTCTTTGACCACCTCACTTGCACTCCCCGCCCACTAATCCCTCTTTGCCGGGACTACTTTTAAACGCACCAAGCTGCTGGGCCAACATTGCCAGGCAGCCACCGCTGAGGCGAGATGCGGCAGCTGTTCGATAGCTGCCCCCGCAGCTTAGAACAGGAAGCAAATAACAACCCCCCGCTTGAAACAGCAGAAGCAGCTGATGGACAGGGGTCTCCATTAAGCACCAGGGAACTTCCCAAGGGGAAAGCACCCCCTCGGGGTTTGAAAAGGCCCACCTGCAGTCAGGACCTTGCTTTTGCTCCTCTTGTGTAGGGGGCAGAATCTCAGGCACGCCCCAGAAGCACTGGCTCAGAGGGGAGAGCACAGCCGGACCCGTCCCTGCAGCTCTTGGCCACCGTCCCGGTCCCCCAAACCACAGCTGCTTAGCTTCCCAAGCCTGCCCAGCACCTAAGAGCCAGAGCCGGGGGCGGGGGACACCAACCTTTCTGGCAGTAGCTAGATGTCCAGCAGCGGTACTCCAGCTGCCCGTTGATGCTGGTCTGGACGCAGGGCTTCTCCACGTCCAGGATGCCCGGGCACACATCGGCGCACTCCTCCACCAGCTTGTTGCCCACGATGTAGTTGTTCTCCACCGAGTCGAGCAGGAGCAGCCCCCAGTCGATGGTGGAGATGTGGCAGAGCTCCTGGTTGCGCTCGATGCGCACCGAGCCCCGCAGGACGTTGGTCAGGCTGTGCAGGCCGAGGTCCCGCAGGTGGGGCATCTCGAAGATGACCAGGGCGTAGTTGAAGAAGAGGCTGGTGCCACGGATGACGGAGAGGTTGGGGAATAGGTCGCGCAGGCTCTCCAGCCCGTAGACCCGGAAGAGGAGCAGGTACTCCGTGATCATGTGGAGGCGGGGGAAGCTCAGGCCCCGGAAGTCCTCGGCGGCGGTGGTGAACATGAGGAGGATCTGCAGGTTGCCCTCGACGACGGTGCAGTTCTCCAGCTTCCGCAGCTGGGAGACGTCGTTGCGGATGTCCATGCTGCCGCAGACTGGAAGAGAGCAACGCAAGGCGTGAGCGCTCCCCGCTGACTAGGAAGGGTGGCCGGCAGCCAGGGCCGTGGCCCAGGTTTTGGGAAACCTGCGTTCTAGTCCCTGCTCACTTAGGGCCAGCTCCTCAAAGGTATTTAGGTGCCTAGTTCTGCTTGTGATCAATGGGAGCCGGAGGATCTGGGCCTCAGTTCTCCATCTCTACAATGGGGATAATGGCCCGGCCCTGCCTCTCCGGGATGCTGTGAGACACAATACATTAAAAATGGTAGGTCGTCAGACACTACGGTGCTGGCGGGGCAGATAAGCACCTGAGGAACACAGGGCTGGCTGGAAAATTGAGAACAGAGCACTTCTGTCCCGCCGGCAAAGGGGGTTTTGTTGACATTTTTGGGGGGCGGGGGTGGGGGGGGTGTCAATTTTGGCTGACTGCTCCACTGGGGTAATTTGCAAAGAGACGTTTCATTTCAGGTTGGGATCATTACTACATCCAGCTGAGCCACTGCAGTGCCTCATGGGAGATGTAGTTCTAGGTCTCTCACGCTCCCGTTCTCCCTAAGGGACATTGCTCCCCGGCAGGACTACATTTCCCATGATACATCACGGTTTCCAGCGGTGGTGGCTGAGCTGCCACGGTGTGTCATGGGAGATGTAGTACAGCTGGGGAGCAGGCCCCATAAGTGAACGTAAGGGCATGAAGGATGCAGAACTACAGCTCCCATGAAGCACTGCGGTGGCTTGGGCGGCCATAGTGATTAATGTCAACCCAAAATGAAACATTTTGGACAGATTCCCAAGGAGCGAAAGAGACGCCTCCCCGTGCATTCACTTGTCGGGCGGAGGTGCATTGGCAATGGACCGAACTCTCTTTTCTACAACCTTTTGATATTTCAACTTGTTGTGACGATTCGGCGGGAAAAAAACCTGACAAAATCCCAGAATTTCCCACGGGCTGGAAATTCTACTTTTCGGTCAGTTCTACAGCACTCTCACGTGCGCTAGGAAAGCGGAACCGGCCCCATTCCAAAATCGATCTAGTTAAACGCAGCCAACAACTGAATGTAGACAGATAGACAGACAGACAGGGCAACCGAAAAGTAGACAGATAGTTATGCATGGCGACGGAGAGTATGTCTACACTGTGGGACTCAAGGCAGCTGACCTGTGGCAGGGCTTGAGCGTCTACACTGATTCTTACTGGGTTGCTAGATTATATGCGTTGCCTGTTAGTCGCCTCCTCATAGTGTCTAATGTCTAGTCGCCTAGCATTCCACATAGCAGGGATGGGCTGGTACCAATGGGAGGGAGGGATGGAAAATCCCAGCGATGGAAGGCAGGTGACCTTCGCAGCCTTCCTTCAGGCAGATAAGCCTGCAGGGAGAGAGGGGCTGTGCCGCCCCGGCGCACCTGGGACACTCCTGCATAAGAGAACCGAGGCCGTATGTGAGGGCAGCCGGATCAGACAGAAGGACAGATTCCTTGGGAGAGAGGCGCCCCCCCCCCCCATACATTCACTCCTCAGCCCCAGGCGCATTGGAAGCTCCAGCCAATTTAAACAGCTCACAGTCCAGATAAGCCCAAACTCAAACCCCCTAGACAGTGAAAGATTTGGGCCTCAGCACCCTCCTCTTTTCACTTTGGTACCTAGCTGATCCAGCCCCCCGGGGCTCTGATCCACCCAGACCAGAGCCCCATTGTGCTAGGTGCTGCATGTACATGTCATATGAACCATTCCCTGCCCCAAAGAGCTTACAATCTAAAGCTACAACACAGGCAAAGGAAGAGGAGTTCTCCCTAGGTGATAAATGGGGGAACACCCCCATTAAGTGATTTGCACAATGTCAGCCAGTGGCAAAAGAAGAACCTGGACTCAGCTCTCCTGTGCCCCAGGTCAGTGCTCTAACCACAAGACCAACCTTCCTCCCTAGAGCCTGCTGTTGGCACACCTCTAGAATCCAGGCCCCCCCATTTCCCTCCCCCTAAACCTTGATGGGTGCTGACATGGTTCTAAAATATGGATGCACAGTATGGTGGTAGCATTTAAAACAGTGTGGCTCAGTGGTTAGCGCATTCATCTAGGAGACCTGGATTCTGTTCCCAGCTCTGATTCTGGGTGATCTTAGACAAGTCATGCCCTCTGCCTCAGTTTCTCCAGCTGTCAAATGAGGATAATGATACCGACCTCCTTTGCAAAGTGCTTTTAAACCTACTGCTAAAAAGCAACATGGAGATGTTATCATTATAAGCTGAATCAAAGTCCCAGGTCCAAAACCACCTGAATTTTGGAGATGGGTGGGAGCAGTTTGAAATGATGGTCTGAATTTTGTGGTGCGGGGGCCTATATCCATAAGATGGGCAAAAATCAAAATTCTATGTTGGATATGAGTGAAAAAGTGTGTTGGTTTATTTCTCGGACCCTTTCCTCACCCCCAGGAAAATTTTGGAATGAAAATGTTCATTTTGAAATTTTTCTCAGGAAATTTTGAAACAAAGCTTTTCCATTTCAATTTGGTTCACATCGAAAATTTGATTCAGTTCAGCTTTGGAAAAAACCAATCAGTTTGACTCTAAATGAAATGAACATTTTTCTTTGTTTCGTTTCAAATTTTCCCATGGGAATAACCAGAAAACTTCCATTGAAAAAAAAAATGACATTTTCCAGTGGGGAAAAAAAAATCAGTTTTGACATCCTCTAAAAAAATCTTTTTTTTTTTCAGCGGGAAAAAATTTTGGTGGAAGTATTTCAGTTGGTTTTACTCCACATACAAACCACCCATGATGTGCCTTTCCCAGCTCAGCTCCTCCTTCAGCTAACACCCTGCTCCACCTGCCTGGGTCAGAAGCTGGCTCATCTGGTTGGTAGCAACCATCCTAACTCCCTGGCATCTGACTCTCTCTTCCCCAAGCACCTCTAATCTCTCTCCTATTGCTGATATTTACCGAGGGGGTTAGGTAACCTCCCGAGAGGCTATTCTCATTAACTCCCCTCCACCTTCGTGCCAGCATTGCTAAATATGTGTGTGTGTGACACCAGGACACACACAAACACAGCATGTTCTCAACTCCCCACGCCCAGGGAACTTGCACTTTCTGTCCCACACAGGTATTTCTCATTTGTTGCTCTATGGTTTTATATACAGGTTTCCCAAACAATCAGACGAAGGATGGTCTTAGGGATAAAGGCCTGAGCTGGACCTCACCGGTCAACTCCCAATTCTACTACAATCCCCCCTGCATGAGTCTGGACTAAGTTCTTGGTGCCTAATTTCCTTCTTAGGACAAGAGTTCTGTCTTGTCTATTTAGAGTGCGAGCTCTTCAGGGCAGGGACCATCTCTTGCTATGTACAGCACCTAGCACAACAGGACCCTGGTCTCGGCTAGAGCCTCAATGCTCTGTTGTAACACTCTGAATAGCTGATTCCGGCGCATGTTCCATGCTTGTAACTTTCAAAACAAATCCAGTAAAAATCTCATGTTGGCATTAACTTTAAGTGGTGGCCACCAGCCCTGCTATTAGACCAGCAGGGCCCTTTTTACATAAAACAAGGATAAGGTAGAATAAGATTTAAAACGAGCTGGCTTTTTAGGAACAAGTTGTGTTTGTTGGTAAACAGTGTCATAAAAATTATTTATTTACAGTGTAAACCTTTTAGGTACAGTGAAGGGCAGGGGAACACGGTGTGGGAAATTGATGTATTATGAGAATTACAGACATTAAAAAAAATGAAATAAGACGTTAATAGCACAAAACCCAAAGCGCCTTTTATTCTTGAATAGCGCCCACCGGGGAGAAAGTCGCCAACAGCTGGTCCAGACAACTTCCCCGTGTCCTTCACCCCACCTAGGCCTCTCATTGAGGTCAACACCAAGTTCCTGTCTGCTCAGGGGAACATTAGAGGACCCCAGGCGCTACGTGCTGATCCCAGAGGTCACCGGTTCTCATACCTTAGCCTGCTGGGCGTGACGGCCCCGCTGTCCTCCTCCCCCGGCTGAGACGCCTGGGAATTGCCCGTGGGCACAAAGGACTGAGTCCAGCAGCTCGTGAGGACTGGAGCTGCCCCACGGATTGGAGCTGGGGTCCCCTAAGACCTGCCCGAATACAAATAACTCTGGGGCCTGGAGTCTTCGATAAATGTTCCCTTGGCAGAAGACGCTGCCTGGACGCTCTCCTGGCTCACGTCTGCCTGTGCAGGCCCCTAAACGTGTCTGGATGCTGGCCAGGAAATTCACTGTGGGTCTGATATGAGAGGCCAGCGGGCAGAGAGCTGCGTGCCACCCACCCCTTGCTTATCACCACGGGGCCAGCCTCCCAGCGCAAGCTACCTGGTTCCCAGCTGGACAGAGCAGCCGGGGCACACGCAGACGACACCGCCCAGCATGCCATGGTACCTCAAGAACTAAGCAATGGGGCAGCGGCCTTGTCCGTGGGGCTGTCAGGAGAGAGAGCTGCAGTCCCCACGGCCAGCTGCCCCCCCGCCCATGTTATGCCAGAGGTCAAACTCCACGAGCCCCCTTCTGCCCTCAGAAACCAAGGGCGCTCCCCTGTTCACACCGCCCGCCTGAAACCCGATGCCGAGTTATTATCAAGAGAACAGTTTTTAGAGCAGCCTGTTTCCCAGCGAGGAATTTACTGTAAACACCCAAAATCAACACAGTGAACTGGGCTTCAACCCTAAACACGCCACCTGCCAGGAGAACGCTTCCAGGGCGAAGGAGCAGCCGACGAAGCTTCGCCAGGGAGCTGTCACGGGGACAGGATGGCTCGGGGAGCTGGGAACCTTGCAAGAACTTACGGAGGGCTTTATTTTCTGGGCATGTCCCTAGTCCCAGGCTCTGTCAGCTCCTAGGAGCTGGCACCTCCTGGCCGATGGTCCGTTTCCGTGGGACCCTGATTTTCCTAAACTCTTGCAACATCAGAATCCCAGGTGGGGTTGAGACACAGAGCTGCAGCGCTCCCAGGCCCTGCACGTTTGCTTTTCCCCTGCCTTGCATAACGTGCTATCACTTACACCTGTGCAAAAACCTTACAGGCCTGCTCCTCTGCCGGTGGAAATCAGCAGAGCCTCAATGGAGCCTTGGCCATTTACACCAGCGGAGGGGCTGACCTGCGCGCTGTTCCGGTCCGGTACCATTGGTGCGCCCGGTTTGCACAGGTGGAGACGCCAACACGAGGTGCCAAACCGTGGAACAAAGCCGCTGGAGCTCACATTTCTTTTCACCTTTGCCCCATTTTGCATCGCCGGGGTATTTCTGCTTTGCAGTTCGGGCAGTCCGCCAGCCCACTTCAGCTGGCATCGCCGGTGGCACATGTCACAGTCAGTAGTTTTCCCACCTCCGAGCTCTGTTTAGAGCAAACACGCTTTTCAATTGCAACTCTGTCATTACTGTGGTCATTCATTAACCCCCCCTCCCCCCCCCCCCCGCCCTCTGTCAGAGCAGGTGAGACGCTGGAGTTCTCCCCCAGCCCTGCTTGCCTGCCAACAAATTGTGTTGTGACTAAATTTTCTTTATTCTTTTAACTGACACTTTTCTTTACATCCCCCAATACAGTTTATGCCCCATGAAGCTTTGAAATGAGATGCCAGATGCTACTATTTTGATTCCTCTCTGTTTGTAAATACAAAGGGGTTTCAGGTCCTTTTGTTCCCTGCCTATAAATCCAGACAACAGAAGGCAGCCAGAGCTTGTCCCAAAGGTTACAAGCAGCAGATATTTGTTATATGCTGTAAATCAGGACAAAGCGACTGCAAAACGGTCACCAATTGCATCTCCATTCCAGGAACTCCTCACCAACACCACCATCTTCCAGATCATTGCATTGGTAGAACGACCCAAACGTTCCTGGGTCACCCAGCTAACCCCCAGCTGAACTCACAGCTCTGCAGTGTTGCTGTGAAATCCCCACAAGGAAATTAGAACCCAAACTCCGGCGTAAAAGATGACAGCTTGACAAGAAAGAGGATGGACGAGCTCGCAGTTAAAATGCTGGCTGAAGAGTCAAGAGGACTAGACCTTGCCCTGTTCGTAACTTTGTGACGAGTTCTCCCGTTATCCTACAGCCATTTACAGCCGGGCACCGGGTTAGCGAAGCAGACTGCACCGAACCCGGATTGATAGAGAATCAGACTTCCCGTTTCCCCATCTGTAACCCTGGCGTGATAATCCTTCCTTGGTCTGTCTGGGCTACACAGACTGCACACTCTTCAGGGCAGGGACGCTCTCTTACTGTACTTCCCAGCACAATGGGGCCTTGCGCTCAGTTAGGGCTGCCGGGATATCAATTCGAATAACCTTTAGAGTGGGGCAAACACTTAGGGCAAGCTGGGATTTCAACCTCCCAAATGGGGGCTGATTTCCAGGCAGGGTTTATATCTGGCCCTTCACAGCACCCTGTACCAGGGTAAGAAACACAGGAGACATCCCAAGAGAAGCCTGGAGCTGGCTCCAGAGCGGAGGTGCCGGGTTTTGATCCGTCATCATTTTTTCCTGAGGGGTCATCGAGATCGGGCGGGGCTTTACCAATCCACAAAACCAAATGGCCAGATCCCCAGCTCCACTGGCTAATCCATGTGGCCCACTGGGAACCAAGCCTCCTCCTGTTTACACTGCCCTAAATCAGGAGCGACTCCACTCAGACCCTCTCTCCATCTATAGCGCTGCAGCAGCTCTGTGCGCAGCGGCTCCAGCCGGCGGCTCACCGCAGGTCCCAGCCCCAGGGGCGTAATCCCGGCCCCCTTGAAATGAATGACAAAAATCCCCATTGCCCTCAGCGCAGTCCCAGGTTCCATCCCGGCGAGGCCAGATGTCCCCCTCTCAAGGCTGAGCAGCCGTTCCCACTGGTGCAAAGGCAGCTCCTGCCACAAACCACACCCAGCGCTCCCAGTTCGCTCTAGGGCCCCGATCCTGCAAGGTGAGGAGGGCCCTCCCCACCCCCCACCACGGGGGCTGAGGAATGCAGTTCGCCAGCAGGCTAAGGGAAGCGGCCCTCCCCCTCCCCAAAAGAGACAGCTGGGGCGCTCTCGCCCTGGGCGCTGGCTTTTTAGGCAGACCAGCTCCCACTAAATACGAAGGCCCAAAAGCCACATTCTCTATTCCCCTGCAGCCCCCTGGGCCCCAGCTCTGCCCTCTGCGTTACCCCAAAGCCCCTCAGCCACTGCACAGGTGCCGCAGCCCATTCTCTGTTACCCCAAAAGCTGCATCCTCGCGGAGATAGAGTGACACACACACACATCCTTTTTAACAGTCCTGCTCCAGCCCCAGCCCCCTGAGGCTCTCAAAGGGCTTCCTGCCCATTCATTATTAGTTCAACCTCCCCCTCCCTGGGAGATAGGTCAGGGTCATCCCCTGTTATTATCATTATTCCCCACTTTACAGATAGGGAAACTGAGGCGCAGGGGAAGGGCCGTGCCAGGGAGAGCACGGCAAAGCCAGCCATACTCCACTGCCCTTGTCTCAGTCCGTAGGCCAGACTCCCGCAGAGCTGGGACTAGAATTCAGTGGTCTTAACTACTTGCCTTCTCTTTCCGGTCCCTATGCCCAGAATGAACCGTTCCCATAACCCCCTTGTTCCCCAAATCGCCACGGGACATGGCAGGATTTTCTCCGCTCAGTCTCAGGCTCAGTGTTCAGAGCAGGGGTTAAAGTCGTGCCTTTGCTCACCTCCACGCTGATGTATTTCTTTAGATTCCTCCAGCCCCCTCTTAGCTACAATTTTCCACTTTCACGTCTCTTTCCATAGCTCCCTGCAAACCTGAATTATTTATGTACCTGAACTCCTGTTTTCTCCACCCACCCCCCAGGATCAATTCCTCATTGCCAGCCAAAAGCCCGTTAAGAAACCAAATAAGCAGCTCCCCTCCTCCTCCCTCACTCAAAAAACTCCTGCTGCAGCCCTCTGTTTTGAAGCCAAGCGACCAGTTTCTCGGGGACACTTTGTTCCATTGTCCACTCCACCGTTGCACTGAAAAATGAGGGGCTATAGCATTTACTGCTGGGGAAAGGCCAGTGGGTTTAGCAATAAAGGACCCTCAGAATTCCCAGCCTGTTTCAGACCGAGGGGCCCATCTACCCCGGTATCTCGTCTCCTGCCGAGCCCAGCACAAGCTGCTTCAAAGGATGGTGCAGAGATCCCTGTAGTTATGAGACAATGTAAATCACACCCTGTCAAGGGGACACTTGGTTCCCTCCTCATGGTGTCTGGGCCACAGATCGTGGGTGATGACCTGGCTGTAGCCGTGCTCCTTTTAGCTCAGACAGTAGACGCTCATGCATCTTTTGAGCCTGAGGGCCCAGGTCCAAATGACCACTAGAGGCCCCCTTGTGCCAGGAGCTGCACAGACACGCTAGTCAGCAATGGCCTCAGCCCCTGAGGGCTCACAATCAAAGTAGAGACCAGCACGTGAGGGATTGTTAACCCTGCTTTACAGACGGGGAAACCGAGGCACAGAGAAACAAAGTGACTTAACCAAGGTCACAGAGGGAGTCGGCGGCGGAGCTGGGAACTGGGCCTGAGTCCCCTTATTATTTTGTTGTCTGTATTACAGTAACTGCGAGAATCAGAGCCCCGCCGTGCGAGGTGCGACACGTACACATAGCAAGAGGCCATCCCAGCTCCAGGAAAGTTTACTGCCTAAAAAGACACGAGTGAGAGGGGAAACAGAGGCCCCCCTTCGCATTACACAAAAACTAGGGGTCACCCAATGAAGTTACTAGGCAAGATTTAAAACAAGCAGAAAGAAATACTTCTTCACCCAGCGCACAGTCAACCTGGGGAACTCCTTGCCAGAGGGTGTTGTGAAGGCCAGAAGCATAGCTGGGTTCCAAAAGGGATGAGACATGCCTGGAGGATGGGTCCAGCAGTGGCTATTAGCTAAGATGGTTGAGGACGCAACCCCCTGCTCTGGGTGTCCGTAACCCTCTGACTGCCAGACGCTGGGACTGGCCGACAGGGGATGGATCTCTTGCTAATTGCCTTGGTCTGTTCATTCCCTCGGAAGCAGCTGGCACTGGGCACGGCCACAGCCAGGCTAGGGGCTAGATGGCCCTTGGGCTGACCCAGTACGGCCATTCTTATGGGACTCGCCCAAGGTCACGGAGCGGGTTAGGCGCACAGCCGGGAATAGAAGCCAGACTGTCTTGCTCGCCAGCCTTGTTCTCCAGCCCCTAGCCCCTCTCTCCCCCCCACCACTGCCTCTGCAGTCCCAGCCCTCCCTGCCGTCACCCTCACCTCTGGTCACCCACCCCGTGGCACCTCTGCCGGGAGCGGCTCTGCCGAGGCCACGAACCCCGTCTGGCTTGGAGCCCCGGGAGCTGGCTTTCGAAGCCTGCTAGCTGGGTGGGGAACTTACTTCCAGGGGTAGCCAGGGCGGCCGTCAGCGGGAGAAGGCTGAGCACCAGCAAAGCTATCCCGAGCGGCAGGAGGCAGAGGGGCGACCAGGCGGCTGTCTCCTTCTTCGCCCCCATGGTCCATGAACAGAAAATCCGCCGGCCGTTCTCCACAGCAGGGCGAAGGGCGGTTACAACATCCCCCCGTCCACACGCACCCCCGGCTGCTCCTCTTCTGGGGCGGGAAGCAGGCGCCACTCCGGCCGCGGAGCTCGGGAAGGGAGGGACCCCCAGAGCCTCCCCCTTAATTCCCAAGGGGACGGCAAAGTCAGCGCCGGTCCTTGGCCTCCAGCGGCCTCGAGTCACCTTGCTCTGGGCTTCAAGGAGCAAGGCTCCAGCTCCCGCCCGAACCCCCTTCCAGCCTCCGTGCATGGGGCTGGGCGAGCTACGCAGCTGAGCAAGCGAGCTGCACACCTGGGCACCGAGGGGTGGGCGGAGCTGCCTCTCTGGGAGGCCCAGGTGAAGCTCCAGCCGGAGGGGCAGGGCCAACGCTGTCCCACCTTCGCCTGCCGCCCTGCACAGCTGCCCTGGCTGGGGTGCAGGCAGGGCGGTGGCATAGCCGGAGCTGCTGGGCCCGGAGCAGGCGCAAGGGGCAGTGGGCCGGGCTCTGCTTCACTTTTGTTTTCGATTGTTACATTCAAAATATTTAGCCTGACAACTGAACCGAGATGGGGCTAGGCCGGGGGGGGATAAGCTTGTTTGTGAAATAAGGAGCCAGAGAGAGAGAGAGACAAGGCAAGAGAGATTCCCCCAAAGGCTCCAGCTACCTGAGCGGGAGGGGATACCTCGCCTCTTGCCCCAGCTCCGCCACCGATCAACTGTGCAACCCCAGCGAGGCTCTGTGCCTCAGTTTCCCCAGCCGTAAGCGCAGGTGAACGAGAGCAGGCAGAGGATTCGGGGGCTGTTCCTGAGGGAACGTGCTGTGACCGACCGCCCGCCCGTTCAGTATGGATCAGCGCCCAGACGCCACAATGATGGGCGTGATGGCCGAGAGGGGCGTGTATTTGATCTACACCAAGGGGGACTCTGGAAGTTGGCTTACAAAAAACAACCAACCGCTGCTCACTGCTCTGAGCAGCTGCTTTTCAAGGGAGAAAGCCCAGTGCCCAGGCCTCCCTTCAGACGAGTAACCTGCGGTTTGTGGCAACATTAACCACTTTTCTGCGTCCGTGGCTTCATGGGCTGGGCTTTTCCACCGGTCACCTTTCGGCCAGGTGAGAACAGGCAGATCTACACCCACCCACCCAGGGTGAGCTCCGTTCCTGCATGGGGAAAGCTGCTGCTTTGCCACAGATGATAAAAAAGGGGGGGGGGGGGGAAGAGGGTAATAAAACCCCATCTGCAGAAGCAAAGAGCTACACTAACATGAGCTAATGCTCCCAAGCCCCCGGTGTGTCAGAGCTGCTTTGAGATTATTTGCATCATGGTCACTGCAGCCGGCTGCGTGGAGTCAGACGCATCAAGGGAGCCTTCGGTCCGAAGGGGGATGTGCAGAGGTGGCTGCTACCATTGCCGATAGCTGCACATCCAGCTGCTGGCTGCATTCAACGTCCCTATTCTTCCTCTGCAGACAGGCCGGCCAGGACAGGCCGGGAAGGCGTATCGTTCCCCCCCCCCCCCAGCGCGGGCTGCAGTTTGTTTCAGCTCTGCAACAGGGCGACTGTTGACATCTATCCCATGTGACGCCCCTTTAAAGGGACACGCCCTGCCCAGGTGTTGTCTGACCACTAGTCCTTCCTACCCTTCCAGGGACAGGCAGGCCCCTGAGATTGCAAGTGCTCCAGGGCAGGGAGAGCCATTGGGCTCTGTCCTGCACATTACGCAGCCTGGGTCCAGCACCCCAGAGGGCCCAGTTACCAACCTACCTCAGCCATCCAGCACAGGAGATGCCAAGAGCCATGAGCTGGGGCTGAGCGCCCCCCAGGGGCCAGAGCTGGCTCTGCTCGGATGATTCAGGTCCCCGCTCTGGAGCACCCCAGGCCAGTTCCTGAGCCCTCTTTGCTTTGGGGGTTAGAGTCCCGCCCCCCCGCCGCAAAGGCAATCAGCGCAGCCAGGGGAGATGCTTTGCACCTTTATTTCTTTAAAAATAAATGTGGGGGGCGGGGAGGGTAAACCTTCCCTGGACAGCAGCGGGGGAAGGGGGGGGGAGAGCTCTCCGGCCCTCCCCACTCCTTAGGCAGCGTGCAAGGGTTGTGGGGAGCTGGGGAAGGGGCATCCACCCAGCTCTCTGCCTGCCCCTCAGGGGCTGCAGCCGGGGCAAAGGCCCATGGCACTGCGTTCCAGCCGTTCGTGCCCGCGCAACCGCCCCCCACCCCCATCCCTGGCTCTTCCCCAGCGCCCGGGCAATGCAGGCTGAGCCTGGACGGGGAGCATTGGGGGGGGGGGTCCCCCCGACTCATTAACCCCATGAGTGCTGGAAAACCCAGGGCATCTGATGCTTGGGTTAAGGGGGGGGGGAACCATTGGATTAACCCCCTCAGTACTGGTGCCCACTGTCTGAAAGTGACAGAGGTGGGAGTTTCCAATTAACCCCCCAAGGGCCCAACACAGCGTCCCCACCGGGGTGTTTCTTACTGGAAAGCGTAAGAGGGGTGCAGAAAATGCACCCCTGCCGGCCCGAATGGTGCGGGGAGGGGCTCAGTGCTTGAGCAACAGAGGAGCAATGAAAGGGTTAATAGCGGGATCTCCTCCCCGCCCCCCCACACACACACCCCCACACAGTCACTGGGTGCCAAGGTGCTGCAAACACCTCACCACCCTCAGCTCCTCCAGCTGAACCTGGCCCCTTGCACCAGCTCCATCCAGGGCCAACTCCCCTTCCCCGGGTCCTCGGGCACCAGGACAGGGAGGGGCACGGGCAGCGGGGTGGGGGAGAAGAGGAAGGATCCCCTTTCCAGCCCCCGCCTGCTCACAGCCGGCCCCTGCCCAGCCAATGCCGCTTCCTGCCCTTCAGGCTGTGGGGGACGGAGCCCAGCTGCTGGGGGGGGGTCTGGGGCGTCTGATCCAACAGGGCTGTGAGCAGGGATCCCCCCCCACTTCCCTGCCTCTCCCGACGGGGGCTGCCCCTCCCCAGCTGATGCAGAGGGTGGGGGGCAGTGGGAGCATGCTGGAGTCTGCGGTTGTGGGGGGGCGTCCTCAAGAGCAGCTGCTTCTCCGCTGGCGCAGCAGCGTCACCGGGTGGCTGGTGGCATCCTCCTGGTCACTCTCGCAGTCGCGCTACAACCGGGGGGGGAAGAGGCCAGAGAGGATCAGGGAGGGGGGATAGGATGGAGGGCACGCAATGCCCCGTGCACACACAGCTGCACCCCCAGGCCCTCCCCCGTGCACGCACACAGACACACACAGACACACACACACACCCCCAGCCACAGGCCCAGGCCCTGCACTCGCTGGCCCCGGGCAGACCCTGCGCCGGCAGCTGCGGGAAGGTGGGGTTGGTTTGGTACCCGGACAATGAACCCTACCCCCAACATCTAATCCCGCCCCAAAAGCCTCCCCCACCCCCCCTGTGACCCCTAACGCTAACCCCTGCCCAGAGCCCTACCCCCACTCCCTACCCACCCCCTATGAGGCGGGCCAGGTGTAGACAGTCACCCGCGCTCTCCCCCCATTGCCACCTGCCCAGGGCTGGGATCCCACCCATGCCCCACGGGGGCGGCTGCGAGTGCAGGAGCTAATCAGCAAAGCCTCACCAGCTTCTCATCCTCCTTTCTCTGGCCACACAAGAGCTTCAGGTTGCAGAGCCGGTTGCAGGCAGACACCATGTTGTAGGAGAGCTGGGGGGGGGATGGGACACATGCAACAAGGCAGTTTAGGATTAAGGACACTTTGAGCCCCCAGAGCCCACATATTAGGAGGGTCCCCCCCCCCCCCCCCCACCAAGCAGCGACGTCCCCTCTTAATGAGCCCGCTGTTTGTTATGCCGCCTCTTTCACCGTAAGGGATTTCTTCCCCGCCACCAAAATGCAGCCACCTCTGGGGTGGAACAGCTGATGAAAAGCTTAGGACGGGGAAGCGAAGAGGAATCCTGCACCCAGCTGAGACCAGCCGGGAGATTTTAGGTTGGAGGAATGTGGCCAGAGCTTTGGGGTTACGGCCAGTGTGGTTTCAAAGGGTGCCACAGACTAATGAACGGTCTTCCTGTGGTACCGGGCTCCTTCTGGGACGTCTCTGAAAGATGGCAGCGTGACGCCCCCCAGTGGCGTACTAGGGACTGCCAGGGGAGAGCACCCCCTACTGAGCACAGCACCCCTTCGGCGCTGGAGCTCGGGGGCCAGCCCTGACTGGGAAGGGAGAAGGTCTCCTGCAACAGCTGGCTGTCCCTGGGGCTGGGCCCCCGGCCCATTTACCTTCCATTTCCTGCGGGCGTTGAACTTGCGGAAGTTTTTCATGTTGATGGAGGAGCGGCTGCGGTTGACGGCCTGCTTCCGGCTCAGGGGCTGCCAGGGGACAAAGGCATGAGCCGTCACTGGCTCCCAGCCCCCCCACCCCTCCAGCACGCCAGCCCAGCTGTGCCTGCAGGCAGCAGGGAGAACCCCGCACCCAAGGGCGTGCACAAGATGGGGGGCAAGCAGAGGCACGCCCCTCCCCCCCAATAATCGTCAGGGGTACAGAACTCCTGCCGCTCTAGGGCAGGGTGACACCGAATGTGCCCCCCCAAAAGGGGCCAATTTAAATGTCTGTGCACGCAGGGAATCCCCTGGGCCCCACAAACACCCAGCAGAGACAAGAGCTGAGCCCCGGGCTCCCCCGCTTGGCTCGATAGCTGGTCCCTGTGGGTTCCCTGCTCATCTAGGGAACCAGGCCTGGGGTCCCCCACGCCCCTGGGCATCTTGCTGCTGGCTAGCCTGGCTGTCCCTGCCTCCCCCAGGGTCCGTCTGGGAACGCAAGCAGCCCCCTCACCTTGATCCACGGGTGGACGAGGCACTCGGCCGCAGTCATGCGACTCCTGCAAGACACACGGCGGGGAGCACAGGGACGGTTTGCTGCTTTACTACCAGGGAAAAAACAACCTCTTTCCCCCTCCTCCTCTCCGGGAACCCTGGGCCCTTTCCCTTCACCGTGCATCCCCACGGAGAGCCCCCGGCCCTGGCATCACGGGGCCAGGCTGCACCCTCCTGCCGGCCTTTCCAGCTAGGGTTATTGGTGGGTGCATTGGCTTTCGTGAATTCCCCCTCCCACACACACTGGGATCACACCCCTGGCCTAGGTCCCTCGGGGTGTATCACCCTGTGCCGGGCGACAGAACGAGGCCCCCTCAGCTCCCAGCTGCGCCAGATTACGCTGGCTGTACCCAGACGGGACGGTCACCCACGCGCGGCCCGTTCCAGCCGGTGGATGAAAAGGGCTCCTGCTTTCTGATCTGCTCTGCCAAGGGAACTCTCTGCCCGCGGCTGGCCGGGGCCAGCCCCAGGGTCTGGCTGCCCACTGGGCCGCGGCAGCTGCCAGGCATTACCTGGGCTCCTTCACCAGCAGCTGCCGGATGAAGTCCTTGGCCATCTCGGTGGTCTCACTGAAGTACTTCTCCTCAAACTCGTAGCTGCCGGCGACGACATTGGAGAGGGTCTCGGCGTCCGTCTCACCCTGGAAAGGGGACATGCCGCTCAGCCTGCACGAGACAAGGAGCCGTTGAGAGCCGGCCCCCAAGCCCCTGCACTCCCCAGGGGGAGCCGCCAGGGACAGCTCCGGGCTCCCTACCGGATCCCTCTGATGCACAGAGGCAAAAGGGGTCTGCCAAGGGCGTGACGCCCGCCCACGCGAGGGGAGCCCAGCCTCGTCATCCAGAGGATATGGACTCCTGCAGCCACGGGAGGCGGAGAGCTTGGCAGTGGGGACTGTGCAGCTGACCCAGTCCTCAACTGATATCAAAACCCTCCCCACCCCCACAATCCACCCCCCAGTGCTGCGTTCTCCCCCGAACGCTCAGGTCAGGGACCCTTCCACCTGCCCTCTCACCCACATTTACACCAGCCAAGGATCGGGGCCCGCACAGGCCAGGATAGGGGCCCCTTTCCGCACACGCCCTGTCCCAATGGCATTTGCAATCGAAGGCCCAGATTTCCCTTTGCCCCCAGGCAGCTTAGAGCAGTTTTAAAGAGGGGGTGAGGTGCAGCGACGGTCACTGCAAGGATAGCGCAGCGTAAAGGGGCCTCGATGTAAATGAGAATCGGGCCCAATGAAAGGACGCGCACGTCCCAGGCAGAGGTATCCGAGGGCGGATCAGCCAAGCATCCCAACCCCCACCCTTGGAGAAGGGGCGTGCTCCCACCATCAGAGCTCGGCTCTGAACAACTGCACCGCAGGCAGCAGGGTCCAGTGGTTAGTGCAGGTCTGGCGCTCCGGAACCTGGGTTCTGTTCCTGGCCCTGCCACGGAGCCCCTGGGGAAGCTGTGACTCTGTGCCTCAGTTTCCCCACTCTGTATTATGATATTGACCTTCTTCAGGGACATGCTGGGGGGGGGGGAGAAGGGTCTCTGGATAACAAACAATGCAAGGGCTAAAGATGGGAGAGACAGGCAAAAACAGACACCCAAGAGGCTGGGTACTTACAAGATGTAGGTAATAACGCCAATGCTCCTGAAACATACAAAGACACGCTCTGGGTTAGCCAGCAAGGGAACAATCAGTACACACAGATGACGTTGGTAGGAATCCATGAGGGGACCCAGCTAAATAAACAGCAGAGCAGGGTAAGTGTCACCCCTTTTCTGCTAGCGACCCGTCTCCCAAACCCAGCCCAGCCCTTCGTGACGCCCGCGCTTTCAGGGAAGCGTCTGGACAAGCAGTTTTCACTCTGTGGGGTGTTAATCTGCAGTTGACTCCCACCGTTCCTGGCGATGGCCGGGATTGCTCCTGGACGGAAGGACAGAAACCTTTTTTGAAGCAGGAGGATACACTAGCTGCAAGGGGATGCAAGTCAGACAGAAAAACAGGCGCTGGGGCATTCCAACACCCCCCTCCCCCCCGATCATTTGTAGGGCTTTTCAGTTGGACGCGGGAGGCTGGGGAATCGTCTCGTCACTCGGGGTGTTTAAAACAAAGACGACGCCCCGGACAATGTGCCCGGGAAAGCAATCCCGGCCTGGGACACTGACTGGGGGATGATAAGAACTTCACCGATCGGACGCCAGCTCACGTTACACCCCAACCTGACCCACGACATTAAGGAGAAGCGGATGTGCAGGCTCCTGCCCTTACCACATGTCTGTCGCCGAGTTCAGGGGCTCATAATTAATCACTTCGGGAGCTGGAGTTAAAAAACAAACACACACACACACACACACACAAAAAAACCAGGAACACAGAATTGTCATTTTGCACCCACTGCCTGGCTGTTTCTGCCCCCTACGGGACACAAGATGTACAGCAAATCAGAGCAGAAAGGACTTCTCTACATACAATCCCAGGGTCAACACCCCCCTTAAACCTTGCTGGGTTTCCATCTCTGAAATCCAGCCATTCCCACTGCTTCTGAGCGGTGCTAGGGGACGCCGGGCTGCTCTTCCAGGCAAGCTAAGAACCCAGAGGCCTGGTTGGGGGCGGTCATGAAGATTCCCTGGTTCTTTGAGCAAAGGGAGGGCGGGTAAGAACCGTATCTCCCGCAACCCAACCCTCTGGTTACTACGTTCTGCCTCCTTAAAATCCACCCCCAACTTCAGGTTAGCAGGAGACAAGACTCTCCTTCGCTTCCCATCCTAAAGGGTCTGTGCTCAAAGCAGCTGCCGTGTTCTGCCCCAGAGGTGGCTCCAATTTAGATGGGGGTGAAATTCCTTGCTCTCGAGTATTCCCAAACGCTTTAGGATGAAAGGCGCTGCAGAAACACACCAGATTATTTTTCAAGTCCCCACCTAAGGCTTTCAGGAATCTTGCTAAACCACAGGCCTCAACAATATCCTGTGGCAGAGAGTTTCACAAGTTAACACCCACAGAATCCTATGCCAATGAGTCCCAGAGGGTCCTGGCGACCTTCCCAGTAGGGGATTGTAGTGCTCAGCGGTTTACCTATGTACTGGGGAGTCCCACAAAGGCTTTTGAAGGTCACTCCATCTTCCAGCTTTTGGGCCAGACCAAAATCGATTATCTTGATTTTCGGGTTGGGCACGTCTTTCTCCAGTAGCATAATATTCTCTGGCTGTGTGGGAGGGGCGGGAGACACCATGAGCCCGGTTCCCCACGGCCCCCCCCACGGTCATTGACACCCGTGCAAAGTGAAGCGTGGGAACCTGATCAGATCCCGGCCCCACCCCACAGCCTCCCCGGCTGAACCATGGCTGGGTTGCGGCGGCAGCGGAGGTCGGACCCGTGGCTCAGTGGGCGGGTGACTGGAGGCGGGGAGGAATCAAGGTGGGAATGCAGAGGGCTTCCCAGAGGAGCACCTTCTGAGCCTCCTGCCAGGCGAGGCTGAGTGCTCGGAGAGCCATGCAGCCAGGGAGAGCTGCCCTCCCGGTCTGGCCTGAATCTGAGCCTGCCGCCCTGACCCCGGTGTGGAGAAGAGGTCGAGTTTCTACAGCTGCTTTCTAAAGGGGGGGCCACAGCTCCAGGGAACTGCCAGCCCACATACACGGGTCCATCACGGACCCCTTTGGACGTGGGAAAAGCCACAGGCTGGGCACCAGGGGCCTGGGTCTCTGAGGCTGCTCTGAAAGCGGTTTGGAAACTCCCCCCTGCAGGGGGCTTCTCCAGCTGGCGTGGAACTGGTGTAAGGGCCCTGCACACGCCCGGCTGGAGTGAGCTACATGATGGGTATTTTCAGCTCCTCAGGGGCCCTAGGGAGAGGAGTGTGAGTTACAGCAGCCCTGAGGCTGCTCTAACTTACACTGAGAACCAGGCAAGGCACCCAAGGGCGTCTCGCCCCCTCCTACCCGTCTCCAACCTGCTCCCACACACCGGGCGGGAGGGACTGAGAATCAACGGCTAAGGGGCCAGAGGCAGTGGCCACGTCGGGCTCCTGGCCACCTGTCTGGGGTCGTCCGGCAGAGAAGGGGCTGGGTACCTTGAGGTCGAAGTGGGCCACGTTCCGCGAGTGCATGTAGGCAACGCCCTGCAGGATCTGCTGCAGGAACTCGATGGCCTCCGCCTCCGTCAGCATCTCCTTCTCAGCAATGAAGTCAAAGAGCTCCCCTCCACGGATCCTAAGAACAGAGAGGGACGGCGGGTGAGGACCTGGGGGGCAGAGAGAGGGAGGGGCTGCCGGGGGAAGCCGAGAGATGCCAGAGGGCTCAATCCTGCCCCCACTTACAGCAGGCCCCAGAAAGCGGCTGGAGCTGCGCTGGCCTGAGAGTCAGGAACGGCAGGCTCACGCTAGAACCGATGTGATGTAAATGCTTGGCCCTCCCTTAGCGCCCTGGCATTGCAGGATCTCAAAGCCCTGACGTGGGCGGGGTCAGTACCACATCCCCCATGGGGAAACTGAGGCATGAAGAGGGGCACGATTAGTCCTGGCGTCCTAGAGCGGGACAAGGCAGCGCCGGGAATAGAGCCCGGAAGTCCTGACTTACAGACCTGTGCTCGATCCACTAAAGCACGCTGCCCCGATTCCACTCTGCACTTCCTGTCCACCACAGCGGCCACGTTCCTCCTCAGAGGTGGCTGCATTTCAGAGCAGGGTGAAATGCTCCCTGTTCAATACTGCTGTTAAACAGCTGCAGTGTTCCACCTAAGAGGCGGTTGCACTTCAGTGGGGGGGGGGGGGGGCAGGGAAGCGATCCCTGCATAGACATCATGCAGAAGCCTTCTACACAGGAGGCGCTATCCAGACAGATTGTCATTCCATACGCGCAGGAGGCACATGGATCTGAACATAGAGATGCACATACAGCATGGATTATGTCAGGTCCCGGCCACCATGGGCAGTCACAAGGAGGGAGAGTGGGGGGCCGTGAAAGGCTACCATGGCATCCGCTAGGTGCAGGCCACTGGAGAATCAGGGCCTTTAACCACAGGATTAAATATTTGCCTGGATGGAAAAAAAAAAATAAAAAGCCAGCCAACTGAGCTCAAAGTGGATGCTAAATCAAATCCATGCTCCTCACAGCAGAGAGGCGCCATCCCAAGGGGAGCGCCCGGTATTTCCAACCCTCAGCTGCCTGCCCCAGAGAGCTCAGGGCCGGGAACTCACAGCGCCGTCATCTGGGGCTTTGAAACTCAGCACAGGCACCTCGACCCGCCCACGGGAAGCTGGCTCAGAGCCCAGGGCTGACCCGTTCGGGGAAAGGAGGGAGCCGCTGTGCTCTGCCAGGTTAAGAGTGGGGGCTAGTGGTTAGAGTGGCAGTGGGGACCGGCAGCCAGGACTCCTGGGTTCTATCCCCAGCTGTGGGGAACGGGGGGGGGAGCCAGAAGTGATGTATTGTGGTTAAAGCAGAGGAGACTGCGATCCAGGACTCCTGGGTTCTCTTCCCAGCTGTGTCACTGAATCGCTACATGATTTTGGTGCTAGTCTTGCCTGTTTCTCTGTGCCTCAGTTTCCCCATGGGTACAATGAGGATGATCCCCCGGCGAGTAGGGGAGGCTGAGGTTCTACAAACACAGATGGTTATTACAGGGGGATGAGGGGGAGCCCATGTGCCCCACCCCCACCCACTCACAGCTCCAGGACCAGCACCATCTCGGCCTTGCTGGCGAAGAGGTCGTGCAGGCGCAGGATGTTGGGGTGCTCCAGCTGCTGCAGGATGCTGACCTCCCGCTCCACCTGCTCGCGGTCCAGCCCCAGCCGGCTGCCTTTGCACTTGCGCATCTTCACGAACTTGGCGGCGTAGAAGGTCCCCGAGCTCCGCTTCCGGCAGCGCTTCACCACCCCGAAGTGCCCGCTGCGGGGACAAGGCGGAGAGAGACAGCCTGCTGGGGCGGGGAGGGCAGGGGCTGGAGCAGGCGGGGGAGGCAGGAGTTGGGCAGCGGGCATCAGTAAGCAGTGCCTCCTCCTCCCGCCCCCAACCATTAGACCCCACTCCAGAGCTGGGAATAGAACCCAGGCGTCCTGAGCCCCCGGGCCCTGCTCTAACCCCTAGACCACACTGTCCCATGAGCAGCAGCAGCCAATGGACTATTGAAACATCGTGTTTCCATGCAAGTTTCCTGCGCAATTAAAAACACATTCCAAGCAGGGAGAAGCCCAACCCACGCCCTGATTTCGAGCAGTTGGTCCCGTAAGAGCAGGGGCCAGCCCAGCCGCTGGCTGACACCACACACGGCCACCCCGAGGGGAGGAGGAGACATGGATCTGGCTCCTTGGCGTGGGACTCCCTACAAGGCATCAGCCATGAAACTGCCTCCTGCAAGGAATGTACGTTCGGGGTCCGGAGGGCTCTGGCATCTCCCCCGGCCCACCCAGCCCACTGCGAAACACCCGGCCCTCTAAACGCCCGGCCCTCCCGGCTTATCGCCTCGCTGCATTTCTCCTCGTTGTGTCAGCAACGCGAACGAGTCCTCTGAGGCTTGGCCTGGGAAGCGCCCTGCCTGCAGGACGTCAATGCCATCCAGATGTTGGGGCCGGGGGGCGGGAAGGGGGGGAGCCAGATGCAAGCTTGGATGTTGTCGACAGGCGGGAGCAGTGTGATCCACGCACAGGGCGGGCAGCAGGACTCCTAGGTGCCAGTCCCACTTAGGGAAGGGGAGTGATGTCTAGTGGGGGGGGGGGGTCAGACCTCCTGGGGTTTCCCACCCACCCAACCTTTGAGAGAGAGTACGGTGAAGGGTGGAAAAGTGGGAGCCAGGACTCCTGAGTTCCCATCCCAGAAAGGGGGAAGGAGGGAGGTCAGGACTCCTAGGTTCTATGTGGAGCTGTGGGACGGGAGGAGAGCCTAGCGGTTAGAGAAGGTGCCCCAGGCATGGCTGATGCTGGCTCAGCTCAGCTGAACCCACCTCCCCCGTGATGCCATCTGACCCTCTGAGCTGCAGGGGAATCCTGCCCAGAGCTGGCCCGAAGGGAAAGTCTGAGCCTAGGCGCCGATGGGTCCCAAACTGGGAGGGGGGGGAAGGAGGATGGTGACAAAAAGCCATGGGGGGGGGATCCTGCCGGGGAGGGAGGTGAAGAGCAGTTTCCAGCTGTGGTTGTTCCGACCGGAGCTGGGGTAGAGACACCCTCAGTTGGTGAGAGAGAAACATGCACGCAGGAAGACAGACAGCGCAACCGGAGCTCTCCCCATCGCCCCCGGAGCCCCGGCCAGCTGCTGGGCGGCACCTCCCCAAACCCTCTGCACCGGGGCGCGCACGCACAAAGGATCCTGGGGGGCGCTGGACCAAGCAGCAGCTGGGAGACAGCTCAACGGAAGAGCCCCGGCGGCGTCCTGCCCTGGGCCCACAGCACCTTCTCACCTGCCCAGCTTCTCCAGCAGCTCGTACAGCTCCTCCACGTTGCCGGCTCGGAACGTGGCCATGGCGGTGGGGCTCAGCGGCTCCCTTAAAAAGACCTCATCGTCCTCCGGGCAGCTGGTCTCCTGCAGAAGGCAGCAGAGGAGACACTGACTACAACTCCCCGGCGTAGCCAGCAGGACCCACGGCTCCCCTAGGGGTGGCACAGGCAGCTGCTGATGGCCGGAGGAGCCCCTCCTTTAGCTCAGCGGGTACAACCCCTGCGTTTGCTGCAGAAAGTCACCAGTTCAAGCCATGCAGAGCCAGCCAGGGGTGGTTCCCCAAACGCAGCACGGGCCCCCCAGGGGCCGGTCACTTACCCAGGCTGCATGTTTGAGGAACAGCCAGAGTCGTCACGACTCCTGGTTCCTACCCTGGAAGGGGAGGCTGGTGAAGAGGTCTGGAAGTGCAGATTCCCAGGTATAATCTCCCGTTCCAGGAGAGGAGGGGGGTGTAGTTTGCTCAAACATACCAGGCTGGGAAGCAGGACTCCTGGGTTCTATCGCTGGGAGTGGGGTCGAGTTAGTTCAAGCAGAAGGGCGTGAGAGGCAGGACTCCCACATTCTGTTTCCAGGTCCGGGAGGGGAGAAAGGGGCTGGGAACCAGGACGCCTGGGTTCTTTTCCTGGCTCTGCTACTGAATCCCAGCATGCCGCTGGACAAGTCGCATCCCTTCCCCATGCCTCAGTTCCCCCCCGGCGAGGGGGCTACTGGCAGCAGGGGATTGGGGGGCTGAAACTGAGAGAAGGTTTAATAGAGCTTTTGGGATGCTTGGCTGGAAGGGAGAAATGCCCCCGTTTCCGAGGTTAACATCAGCCCTGCCACGGTCACCGTGGGGCCTGCACCTTTAAGGTATACTGAGGAAAAGCAGGAGTTTCCCACCCTGCATTGCTACAGTAACACAACTGATTGTGCCTGCAGAGTAACAGAGGTGGGGAGAGGGGCCCGGCTGGGATCCCTGAAGACTGGTCTCCTCTGCCGCCCCTGCTTCGGCCGGCACGCCTCTGTCCACGCCAGCAGGCCTGCAGTAACTCAGCATCCTCCATCCAAACGGGAGGTTGAAGACCCGGCACTCTGAGAAACTATAAAAATTCCTCACACCATGAGCGACATCAGAAAGCTCCGACAGTTCCCACACACGGGTACCTCAATGCTACGCTGCCCCAGCATCTAGGACATGGCAGAGTGGTATGGTCTCCACCAGCAAGTCTTGACTCTTCAACGATAACCAACATACGGGGTGGCTGCGATGCAGCTAGCTCTGGGGTGGGGGTGCAGCAGTGGTTTGACGGCACATAACACTGCTGCACAGGGATCGGTCACCTGCCACAAACGCAGCCAGCTCTGGGGCGAATCGTGGCAAAAACAGCCAACTGCAACGCCACCGTGGGATCATTCCCCGAGCGGCAAAATGCAGCCAACTCTGGGGTGAGGCATGGCAGTTGTTCCGTCGTGCTGCACAAACTGCAGGGGAAGAATTGTGTGTGCATCGCACTCTCTAGGAGAGTTCAGGCTCTACAGACCATTCAAGTCTTGGCCTCTTCGTTGAGGCTGCCAACCAGGGGCCAGTTAGCGCCCCATGCAACGCGTCTGAGCAAACGAAGAGAGAAGAGCAGCCCAGGCCAGGCCGCCAACCGGCCCTCAGACGGTAACGGCTTGCAAGCCACAACTGTCCCTGGGAGGAGCCGAACGAGCCGGCGACAGCACGGGAAAAGACCCTCCAGCCAGCACGCATCCCCCTCTGTGCTCAATTCAAACTCAAAAGGCGTCAGCAGGCAGGCCTGAGAGCCGAGTCCTGCATCGAGCCCAGCAGTGGGGCAGATCTTCCCAGCAGCTGCCCATGCGCAATCTGCAGACTCCACGTGACGGAGACTCCGCCACGTCCCCCAAAAAGGCTAAGCCGGGGCGACTCAGCCCCGCGCAGAGAAACCTGCCCCTTACTTCCAGTCTGGGTCAGTTTCCAGCCACTCGTTCTGCTGCCGCCTGGCAAGTTAAAGAAACTTCGGCTACCGGCTACCTTCTCCCCTGCCTGGGTCCATGGCCCCGGACCACCCAGCTCTCAGCCGGATACGAAGCCATGCACAATTAATCTGTTTATAGAACAGCACAGCACTGTTAATCAGATCCTGCCCCTTAGCAGCCAGCCGCCCTGACGTGTCTCACAAGCTGGTCTGCAGATGGGGGAGTCGGGCCGCAGGGACCGGGGGAAAGTTGATAGAGACGAAAGGCAGCCAAGAGAGGCTGGTTTAGTAGTAAGGCAACTGAGCAGGGGCTTGGGAGACCTGGGTTCAAGTCCTTACTCTTCCCCAGACTCTATATGTGACCTTAGCGGAGTCACTTAGCCCCTGTGCCTCAGTTTCCCCCATTGGTACACTGAGGATTGTTTCCCTTTCTCAAGAATAAATGCATTAACGACTGTGAGGCGCTCAGGTAATAGGGGGCCAGATAAGTACATCAGCTACATTTAAAACTGATCAAACCAAGTTTTTTTAAAATGCAAAAATTAACCTGTGGAACTTGCTGCCACAGGATATGACTGGGTCCCAGCGCTCTGCAGGGTTCAATAAAAAAAGAGCCGATCCAATGGTTCCTGGTAAAGGGCTGCTCACGGGAGGGGGGAAACCAGAGACCCCACCACTATCCCAGCATCCCCAGATGGGAAAACGGAGACGGAGAGAAAGATCAGCTCAAGCAGCCAGAACAGGGTTATTATGCACTGAGCCAAGACCCCCGACCCCTCGAGGATCCAAGGAGAGAGCAGATCCCAGCCACCAAGCACCAGGGCCACCTCTCACCTTGATGGTGTCGGTGGAGCTCCCAGACCCCCCATTGGAGAGGCCCATGGCCCCACCATCCTCAGCCATCAGCTGCAAAGACAAACGAAGGGCACAGGTTAGCTGGGAAGGGACGTGGTGCCAAGGGGTGGGGGGGACAGGGCAGGGCCTGGCCGTGACGGCGAGCCGTGGTGCTTTCGCCTCCTGGGCTTGCTTTTGCTGTCAGCAAAGGGAGCCCTGCTCTCAGCTGGAGGTGCTGTTCGGGTCCCGGGTTCTCTCCCCAGCCCCCTGTCACCGCGGGGGGCAGGTGGACTGTGGGGTGTTGTCTGCAGCACCAGGACTCATTGGCTGGGAATGTCATCAGACAGAGAGAAGCAGAACGTGGGGGGGGGGGCTGATGCCCCTCCATCCTGACCCACAGCCCCACCCCACTCATTCAACCCTGAGCTCCTCCTCCCTCCCCCCCAGTTTTTCTACTGCCCTTCAATCCCAACCCACAACTCCCCCCGCCCCCTTTCTATCCCGGCCCTGAACATATACACAGCCCCGCTGGCAGCCCTCAGTCCTGACCCGCAGGCCCCTGCTATCCCAGCCCAGGACACACACCCCCACATAGTCGGCCGCCTTGCTCCACGCATCCAGCAGAGGCCACGGAACTCACTTCACCTGTCACCGTCCCTCCCCACCCGGAGGGCTGGGTGCCCATTAACCCCTTTGCTCTCCCTGCTCTTCGGCAGCCCTCGGGCTATGTCTGGAGGTAGCCCAAGTGCAGGGATGCGGAAGAGTGCCCATGTGAACCTAAATCAGAAGCAGAGGCGAGACAGACTTAACCATACACAAGACGCCCAGAAACTGAAGCCAGGAGAGACCCTGGAGAGCGATTACAAGGGAGATTATTCTGCCAGGTCACCGCTGAGCTGCCGAGGGATTTATGGCATTTGAGTCAGCTGTGGAGAAGGATTTAAAATCCCTGGGGAGGAGGAGGGGGGTGGGAGGCAGCTCCCCCTCTCCACCCTCAGATCTTCCAATGGGGCCGCTTCTCCACTGACTTAGCAGAGGAGATCCGGAGTCGCTGCCCTGAACTCAGTGGGGCCTGAGTCTCAGTGGCATTAAGGGGCCCCTTTGTCAACTTGCTGAGGGGAAAGTCACCAGCTCCAAGGCCTTGTTCGGCTGCCAGGGCAGCCTGACCAAATGGGGAGGGGCGGGGGGACCAGAAGCAGCCTGTGGTGTGGGTTGAGCTGCTAAGATTCATCAGGCAGGGTGGGAGGGGGCTGTCATTCCTCCTGTCCCCCCCCCCGCCCAGGGTGGCTGCAGAACCAACCCCAGAGAACCCATCCCCTGAGACCACGGTGATGGGCTGCCTGTGCAGGTCTGGCTACCGCGGTTATATACTTGTTTTTCCACCCCTCTCTGGTGAAGTTCAAAGGGCCCCGGAGGCGAGTCACGGCTGCCGCTGGGGAGGGACATGGGTGGGTTGGAAACAGGACAAGCCATCATCTCTGGATTAGTTTTTAAATAGTTCTCCCTCCCTGCCCCCTGCCACCTCGTGGCCTGAAACGACAAGCAAGCAGCTTTCACAGGTCTTCCAGATCAGCCAGACCAAAAAACTCCAATCAAACGGAGTACTGGAGACCAGGGCTCGCCACGTATCCCAATTCTGCTCGCCAGCAGGGCCTCCAGAGGATCCCACCCCTAATTCATCCTGAATCCCGGAGCCAGCGAGATCAGGGAGACAGGACAGAGACAGAACCGGGGATGTCCGGGAGGAAATACGTAGACAACAGCCTGCTTGCCCCAGAGGTGATCGCAACGCTAGAGGTCCCTGCACCCCCCACAAACCCCTCAGACTAATCCCAGCCCCCATATCCAGGCTGCTCAGACTTCTCTCCCACATGCCCCAACCAGTTGCCAGCAACATATCGTGACCACCAACCAGTTGCCATCTGGAGAGGAAGGTTGGTCTTGTGGTTAAGGCAACAGACCGGACTCCTGGCTCCTGTTCCCAGGTCTGGAGGAGAGTGAGGTCTAGTGGTTAGAGACAGGGAGGCCGTGGGAGTCAGGTCTCCTGGGTTTTATTCCCAGCTCTACTGACGACAGTTTGGGGGATTCCTTTCCCTCCTCCCTCTCCCTGTGCCTCAGTTTCCTCATCTCTACAAAGATGGGGGTAGGGTAAGAACGTTCCACCTTGCAGAGGGGTTGTGAAGCTAAACTCTCTGATGTTTATAGGGCTTAGATGCTCTGGGGAGAGGCCCATAAATCCAGTGTGTCAGCACCACAGTCCAGCAGCCGAGCCCCGGTTGGGCTGCCCACCCCGCCCTCGTTCCACGAACGCTGGTAACACAATCCCCCCAGCACCTTGTTAAAGGCCCCGGTATCGTTTACCCCTACTTCTTCAAACACCCTGCGTCAGTGTTTGCGTTTCCCAGGCCCTGCTCACGTGCCAGCTACAGACTCTTCTCATCTCTGTCCCTTGTTTTCCCATCAGGAGCACAGGGGTGATCAGACCGGTTTGATGCTCTGGTTATCTATGCAGACAAAGCCAGTAATACAAAGCCAAACGGGTGATCTGTCCCCTGCAGCAATTCAGGGGCTTGTTTAGCAACCCCAGGCACTTGGGATCTGAGTTTCCCCCCTTTCTTATACTGGGGTAAATCAGGATTAACTGCACTGAAATTAACCGGGGTGAAGCCAGCATAAGGAAGAGCAGATTGTATCCAAGTTTCGGCCTAGCTGCAAAAATTTGTTTAGCACCAGATGCTAATCGTCCGTCAGGTCTCCCATCCAGACCCGGGGCCAGCTACACAAAGAAGTGAGAGGCCCCCGGACAACAGCGGAGCAGCAGCTCTGCTCTTGTTACGGCTGAGACTCGCTTACCGTTTTACTACCGTTTTCCCCCCCCCCCCCCCCCCGAGGCCATGTCTACACCATCACTTTTGTCGGTATAACTTACGTCGCTCCAGGATCTGAAAAAGCACACCTCTGAGCGACGTAAGTTACACCGACAGACGCGCCGGCGTGGACAGCGCTAGGTCAGCGGGAGAGCTTCTCCCGCCAACACAGCGACTGCCGCTGGCGGAGGTGGTTTTAGTATGCGGACAGGAGAGCGCTCTCCCAGCGGCACGGAGCGGCTACACGAGCGATCTCCCAGCGGCACTGCAGCCACTGCGTTGCTGCAGGCTCTGTATTGCAGAGAAGTCCTAAGCGCTCTTCAATTCACGGGCAGACTTGGATGGTCGTCAACACTAGGGTACCTCATAACGGGCTGAGAAGATTAGGGGTCCAGATGTGGGGCCGTTTGAGTAAGGGGTTCCCGACAGAGAGTCCTCCCCTGCCCATCACAAAAAAACCACCAAAAACAACAACAAAAAACCAAACCAAACCAGCACAGTATCGAAATGACATGGTTCTCATAAACCTGAAACACAAGTGCTCTGTGGCTTGCATTCGCCAGTCCATAAAGTGAAAATGCCTAGAAAGAGGAAGGGAAACTGACCAGTGCTGTCCACAGAGCGTGACACAAAAGAGACGTCAGATTCTCAGCCTTCTTCTGGGTCTGATAAGAACAGGCCTTCTCGACGTCACCGACAGCAGCATTTGCCTTCTAAATATACCTCAGCAAATCTGTAGGCACTTATCACGTCATGGGAAGAAGAATGGACAAAAGACCCCAATGATTCATGTGGGAAGCGTTCACTGCAGCTGTGATATAAGTGATTCCACCCGCTGTTGTCATTGCTAGGCTGCAAACCTGCCAGAGTGTCCTGGTAATGCTGGGGACAGAACTTGGATCCTCCTGATCCAAAAGCATGGGCACCTGCACTAAAGGAGGATCCCTGCTAGCAGTACAGGGCTTATGACACACTGCTGAGCAGCGCTGATTCTGTCCAGTAGAGGGCAGTAAGTTCAGTAGTAGCTCAGAGGGGTCACCCGCCCCACTCCCCACCACCCTCTAGCACTAGTTCAGTGGGGAGAATGCGCATATGCCACCTGGGGACACTCACAGCAGCCTCCCAACCAGCCAGCGCCGGCTTAGTTTAACGGTTCTGAGATGAGCACAGCCGGAGATAGCACAGATGAAAAAACAAAGGCGCTACCCTGTGCTGGATGATCAGAGTGTCCATTGTGTAGTGCCAGCCCCCCCGCTCTCGGACGTGGCTGCCTGCTGTGCGAGCGCTCCCCGAGGGCAGCATGACTGACTGCTCGGCAGCCCCCGCGTCCTTAGCATCCCCCTGCTTCCTCTCTGGGGAAATGTGGGGTCAGGTTTTTCATACAGAGGATTGTCTAAATGCTTTATAAGGAGCCTGGTGAAAGAACAATAATCACCATTCCCAGCTCTTACGCAGCCCTCACAGCACTTTACAAAGGAGGGCAGTATTATTATCCTCAGTCTACAGATGGGGAAACTGAGCCACACAGAGCCGGGAAGTGATTTGCCCAAGGTCACCCAGCAGACCAGTGGCAGAGCTGGGGTAAAGCCTCCTCAGGCCTCCTGAGTCCAGCCCAGTACGTGACCCATGGGAAGCCAATTTCAGTTCTTTATCCTTGTTTCCTTCTAAGCAATATTAAAAAGTGCCCAGATTATTGTATGGACTGTACATACATTTGTATGGACAAATTATTGTATGGTACTGAGGCTGGCAATTGCTCTGAGGGCTTCAAGAAAGGTCCATGAGCACCAGTGGGACAGGGCAACGATGCAGTTACAGAGGGGGGACATGTCTTGCTGGCTCCTGGCTGCAAGTGGCTGGCTAACCATGCCTGTATCTCACTGCTGTCCCGTCTATATTACAAACCCAGCCATGCCAGAGGACTCAGAACAAAGACTGACCTTTCAACATAAAATAGAGGTCTCACCCTGGCACGGGGAGGAGGAGCCCAAGGTCTGAGCAAAATTTATAAGATATGGCAAGAGCCAATCTATACTGCAAAACAAAACTAGTTCCCCCTTCACTGTTGCACCTGGGGTGTAGATGGACCCTCCCTGAGGTCACAGTGAAAAGTGATGGAAGCCAAGAGGCCAACATTCTGGATCACTGCAAGCAGAATGATAAAGGGACAAGCCGGCTGAGTTTTGTTTCATATTGAAAAGAACCACCAGACATCAACAATTCAGATGCTTCAGGGCATGAGCCACCAGGGGTCAGGAAGAAATCTCTGTCTTTACAACACAGCACTACACAATCTTGTGCAATCTGCAGAGAGATACACCTGCCTCTGACGCATCCCTTCTAAAGAGGAGAGACAAGGCTAGACAGAACATCTGAGGGGTCTAACTGTGCAGAACCCGCAGCTTCCCCCCCTCCCCCCAGGTCACATGAAGCATCTGTGGCAGAGGTGGGAATTAAACCCTTACTTCCAAAGCCCCAGGTCCCCACACTAACCACTAGGCCATCCTTGTGCTGCTTTGCTCTACCTCCCAGCCCCACTCTGCCCTTGCACTGGGGAGGTACCTCAACCAACATGTACAACGGATGCCCAGGGATCGGTTATGTCACAGCTCCAAGGGGTGGGAGAATCCCCATCTCACGGGGTTTATACCCTCCTCCTTGGAACGCCCTCACCTGCACCCTGCTTAGAGCTGCACTTCCAGCCCCATGGGACCATCTGCAACTGCCCTCTGCCCAAGCAGCATCCCTGGATCCTGCACATCCCCACCCTGGTTTGTACATGCTCACGTCTTCCCCATGCCACCGCCCACTCCCTGTGTGTGTGTCACTGGGCAACACACACTTCTCCTTCTCCAGCAACTCCAGCCAGCTGCAAAGGTTATAGACACAACTTTCCCAGGCTGCGCACACCGCTCCCAGCGCACAACAGCACCAAGTGTGACATACTCACACCCTTTGCTCGCTTACACCCACCACACACTTCGTCTTCCCCAGCATACACACAATGCTCCCAGGACACAAAACACACTCCTCCCTACCATATGCACCCCGCTCCAAATTCCATATACACAACACACCCCTTTCCCAGCAGCCACACAACACCGCAGATTTATACACAATCCACTTCCCAGCATGCATCCACCCCTGCAAATTCTACATACACAACACACCACCCTTCCGCAGCATGCACATAATGCTGCAAATATCTCTCTCACACACACACACACACACACACACACACACACACACACACACACACACACTCTTTCCCAGTAGACACAAGAGGCTTCAACACACATCTACAAACTCTTATATAAACACCCGTGCGCCCCACAGCACACACCATTGCAGAGCTACGGTGTGTACACACGTACACACACACACAACCTACCTGCGGAGATCGCCCCCAGCCAGGCTGCTCCACCGCCAGGACCCCCCCAGCCGGGACGCCCAGCCAGGCGCTCCCCCCCACCTGTGCTCGGGGAGGGATCCCGTGGGGCCACCTTAAAGCCGTGCCAGGGCAGCCAGACTAGAACGTCCCGGCCAGCTGGGACCCCGCTCCCAGGCAGGGATCCTGGAGAAAGTGCTCCCCCCGGAGAGAGGCGTAAAACCCCCGCAAGGGGTTGGGTGGGGGGGGGAGGAGAGTTTTGCCTGCCTCCCCCGGCTCCCAGCGCACCTGCAGCCCAAGCCAAGACTGCTGCTCACCTAACGCCTGGAGGGCTGAGGGGGGGGTTAAAGTCCCAGAGAGGGAGGCGGAGCCGCAATGAGGGATCCTCTGAAAATTTTAACTCAGTCTGGGGCGTGAAAATCCTACCGGGGCGCCGGCTGGACACAAGGACGGCCTCCCTCCCCCCACACACACACTTCTACGGGAGCTCACACCCCCTGGCCCTGCTGCCAGGGGCTCAGCCCGTGCCCATTCATGGGGGGCCAGCCGGTCACTGGGAACAGGCAGTGTAAATTGGGGCCCTGGTTTTTAATATATTTATGTATTCATTTATTTTTTTTAAAACGATGCATTGTACATTGGATCTGCTGAGGGGCAGCAGCTGCTAGGGGGAACAGTTGATGCTGTGTCGGTCACTGTCCCCTTACCCTGCTGCACCGGGAGCTCCGCTGCGCTAGGTGCTGTACAGACATAGGGGGTGACCCAATCCTGGCCCGAAGAGCTTCCTGTCTAGACTGACAGAGAACATGGCGGAGGGGTGAACTCAAGGGAGGGACTGGCCCATGGTCACCTGGCTCTCCTGAGGATCACGGGGTGGGGGGGAGGGAGAATGACCCTAGCCACTAGACCACACTGCCTCTCCCATAGAGCAACCTGGAGGCAGAAATGGGAATGCCTCTTGGCTTCCCCCTATCCCCCCGTTCCAAAGCACAGCATGCTCAAGGAGGGCTCAGATTGCAAGCACTCTGTTCTGCGTTTGTACAGCACCTAGCACCTCAGGGTCCAGGTCCAGGCTTAGAGCTCAGAGGTGCTAGGATAATACAGCTAACCCACCCCATTCGTAACCATCCCCATTTTACAGATGGGGACACTGAGACATGCAGCAATGAGGTGACTTGCTCAAGGGCAACCGGGGAGGACAGCCTGTCCATGAAGTCAGTCACACACACACACACACACACCCCCGACCCCCTGTGCGAGGACCACTGCAGAGCCGGCTACAGCCCACTGCCTGCACCACCAGCCCCTGCCCGCCATGGGGCAAGCCCCACTGATATCACTCTGGGGTGGGGGGAAAAAGCTCCTGCGTGGGGGAAGAAGAGGAGAAGATGTCACGTGGGAGGCTTAAAGCAAGAAATGACAAAAAGAAGGGGCAACTGGGGGGTACTAAAGTAACCCTAAGCGGCTTTCCCCATCCCTCCCCACTCCTGAGACCCACTGGGCCTTGGGGCTCCTCTCCAAAGAGTCAATAAGGCCTCCACCTTTCTGAGCTCAGGGAAGGGGCCGAGGAGGTGGAGAGTTATTTCAAGCCAGTGATTGGGGGGGGAAGGGGGGGAGTTGCTCAGACCCTTTAGCCTCTCCAGTGGCTGGTCCCAGCAGGGCAGGTTATCGAGAGGCTGGAGCATGGCCAAGGTGTTCAGAGGTTTTGGCCTGAGCCTTCTCTCAGAGGCAGGGGTGAGATGCAGGCCATGCCCAGGGAGCCTCGGGTGCCCGGCCAGGCTCAGGCCCGCACTACGCACCTTGTGAGCGGCCGCAAGCTACGGCCGGACGTCCCCAGCACAGCTCCCCCGCTCGGGCCCCCAGGCTCGCTTCCCCTTCCGAGGGCTGGAGGTGACAGGCAGGACTTCTGTATTCTCCAGTAACCAGTTCCTGCTGCCTCGGCCCCAGCCTCGCAGGCCGGCAGGCTGCAAGAGCCGGGCTGACCTGAGGTTAAATGAGATGCCAGCTCTGGTTTCCCAATGGCAGTAATAGCCCCTCCTGCAAACACCCCACCTAGGGACCCAGCTGGGAATTGCAGCGGGTTATTAGTGGAGTCTGCACCGCTCTGCGGCGAGCAGCACGCTTCCAGTCTAGGAGACACGTCTGCAGCCAAAAGAAGCGACGAGGCAAGAACGAACCAGTATCACATTTCTAGGAGATAACGGCGCAGTCTGAGTCCAAGCTCTTCCATCTCACCCCCCTTTGCTCATGCTTGATTAGGGCTGGGTGAACAAACAACTTTTCGGTTCAGCGGCCAACTCGGAAAAACCTGGTTTTGAACTGAATTTTTTTTTTTTTAAATAAGGTTTAAACGGTTTTTTTAAAATCACATTTAAGTCGATTCCAAAAATGTCTTTCCCAAACAAAGCGAAACCGTTTAGACATTTCTAATATCTCTCCCCCTCCCCCGGTCCCCAGGCCAAACCTATTTGTCAAATTTGACCCAAACTCATCTATTGGTTCAGGTCCACCCAAATCTGCATTTTTCAGCCAAAAAAAAAAAAACCCCAAAAAAAACCACAGAACAAAAGAAACACCTGTTTACATGAAAAGTTTCCCACAACTCCATTCTCAGTTCCCTCCAAGCTGCAAAAGAAAAAGGAAAGATTTGCCATACAAAAGGGAAATAGAGAATTATTTTTTTTTAAGTTTTTCAAGTACATCCTTTTCCCTCCACTCTGTCCAGTCTGGCTCTTGTCCACATGAGGCTGCATGAAGAGGATTCCTGGGGTCTGTTCCCAGCTCTACCCTGGATTTGCTGTATGCTCCTGAGCCAGAACTATTATTTCTATTCCAGAAGCACTTAGAGGGCTCAACCAGGGCTTTATGCCCTAGGCCACAGTTTCTCAGCCTGTGGTACGCATACCCCTGGGGGTACGCGACACAGGCAGGGGGTGCCCAGGGAAAAACTGAGTGAAGGGGAGGCGGGCGGCAGCTGCCTTCTTCTGGGGGAGGTGGGCAGAAGCCCCCCCACTTCCCGCTGGGTCCCCGCTCCCAAGTGGGAGCCTGGTGGCAGCCTCCTGAGTCTCGCGAGCTAGGCTCGCAGCTGGGTGGCAGCCACCCACACCCCAGCTCTGAGCCGAGGAACAGCCTCCAGCGCCGCGGCTTGAAGGCTGCTCACATCCCTGGGTCCCAGCTGGCACAAAAGCTTCCTCTGCACCAGTTTGGATTGGGTGGCAGTTGCCCACCTCCTGGGCTGGCAGCCAGGCGGCAGCTGCCTGCAACTTGCCCAGATGGCAGCCCCTCTCCCTGGCTCAAAGCCCAGTGCCCAGAAAACTTGTCCATTTCACTGCTCCAGCTGAACAGTGAACTTGACAACTATGACAGCCCCAGATTTGACCAGTGACCCTCTTTTCTTGTCTCTCTCTCACCCCTTCCTCTTCACAAATCTATGGCAAAACATTCAGCGCAGCGCTTTATATTCCCCAGCACTGGCATGCCGCTCAAAGCCTCCTAGCTTTGGCCAACATCACCTCTAGCCCAGGTTCACACTTGAGTTGTGCACCCCTGGTGTAAAGATGGTAACCCTGCCCACACTAGATCTGACATATCATGGCCTTATGTACTCAGCCCTTCTTCCAAGGTACGGCTCACGTTCGTCTGTAAATATAAAATCCCGTGGAATATTGAGTGCTGGGCCCTTATTAAAGTTTTCAGAAGCTAGGAGGTACTTGCCACTTAAAAGGTTGAGAAACACTGGCCTAGGCCACGCCGCTTCGCACCCATGCCCTGCTGAGTACACACCAGGCCCTGGGTAAACAGCAAGTTCAAGGTGGCCAGCAAGGGAAATGGAAGGCAAACAGGGCGGGGTCTTCCCACAACAGGAAAAAAAAACAGCACCTGGAGGATTGCCAACAGAATTTCTGGGCATGGAGCTCAGCAGAAGCCCCAAGGTCCTGGGTAGTGACCCCTGTTGGGAAGCGCTGAGCCACTAAATGCCAAGAACGCAGCTCTGGCCTTTCCTCCAGACACGGATGGAGACGCTGGCAAGATGGATGGCTGGTTTTATCTCAAGTGGAAAGGACACAGGGGCCTGGATCCTCCACGGGTGCAAATCAGCATCTCTCTATTGACGTCAACGGGCCCAGTTCTCATCTGTGTCTCTGTCTGTCAGACGGCAGCACAGATTCCAGCGACACTTGCGTCGAGACCCCTTTGCTCTGCCAGTGCACATCGGAGCAGCAGGAGGAGCGGCGTTATTTGCACTAGCTGGGGGTCTGGCCCAATGACTCAAGTGGCAAGGGCCTGGCTGGAGAGAGAAGAGATGAAAAGGAGGCCGGTGGGTCCAGGCGGGGGGAGGGAAATGCCAGAACCACAGGGGGAGGGAAAACAGCTCTCGGACAATGGACTAGATGCTAACGGCAGCCAAAATCCCAGGGCTTCAGCAGCAGGTTGCTAACACAAACGCTCCATTGCCCTCTGGCTCTCACTGTGTTTCCCCAAACACTAACCAAGTCCTTCTGGGGACCATCGAGATTATCCTCATTTTTCCAGATGAGAGAAACTGAGGCACAGAGCGGGGACGTTACATGCCCAGCGCTGCAGAGCAAAATAAGAGGCTGTCAAGGGGCTTGGGATAGAGGGGGAGTGACACGTTTAGCTCTTTATAGGTTATCCGTCCATGGTGCCCCTTAATAACACCCACCTCTTGTATAGAACTCTTCACCCCGGGATCTCAAAGCAGAGGTCGGTCGGATTACCCTGATTTTACAGATGGGGAAACTGAGGCACAGAGCAGGGACGTGACTTGCCCACGGTCGCCCAGCGGCAGAACTGGGACCAGAACGCAGGTCACCTGACTCGCACCAAAGTTCTCAGCCCCTGCCCAGCGCGGAACGAAAGGCTAAAGAGAAGACACTCATTCTGCCGCAGGAATTTCACTTCCTGCCCCGCGGCAGCAGGGGGGTGATCGGGAGCGTCCAGATGTCCAGTGTCCAAAGCGGGGGAGTGAAGGAGGGGCCAGGAATGAGAGCCCCCAGGCTGTCTGGGAGAAGTCTGGAATAGCAGATGGCGGCTGGGGGCCAGGACCAAGGGACATTGGCACAGCTAGACATGTAAGGGAGCCTGGGGTGGAGATAGCAGGGGGCTGCAGGATGGGCCTGAGGGCACTGGCAGAGCTGGGGGGCGGGGAGCCCAGGGTAGGACAGCAGAGGGCTGTAGATCATGACGGAGGGGCATGAGCAGAGGTGCTGGGGGATGGGACCAATCTCACATCAGCCTCGCAGAACCCCACGGCCAGGGTAATATACTTGACCATGTCATTGTGATGCTGGGCAAGCAGGTTTGGTGCCTGGGCTCGTATATTTCTGTGGCCATGTTGCAGAAATTCTGCCCTTAAACGTGGCTTAAACGAGACCCATCAAAAGCCAGTGAGAACACGCCAATGCATCTGCAGCGTTTCTGCATTGCTCCTCCATCTGTGCGCCACCAGCGGTGGCTAGAAGCAAAGCAGGGTCCCTGTTACTGCCCAGAACGCTCCTAAGCCCAGGACTTCGTACAATCCAAGTCGCTGCAGGAAAACCCCTTCCCCAGAGGGAAGGCAAGTCTTGGAGTGGAGACTGATTTCTCTGGAGCGTCCAGCTTGTTCAGAGCTATCCCTTTAAATCTGAACACAATGGACTGTCCCTTAATTCAGAGTATGGGGAAGTGGTCTGGCTATATTTACGGACATGAAAACATGTTGCAGTTGCTAAATTCCAGACATTGTTTGCGCTAAATTCCAGCCCTGTTAGTGGGATGAAACGTCCATGGGAAGATCTTGGCAACAGCACGCCAGGCTGCTGCTCCTTTTGTCAGGGGCTAAAGGGAAACAGATGATACTGGGGTTATCTGACTCCTGGAGAAAGCAGGGTAGGAGCTGTTATCTCCTCCAGTTGATACAGGATGTGTGGCGTTGTCCATTTCCCTGGCTGGCCCCAGACTGGTGTTGGGGTTGTATCCAGAAGAGAGACAACATGGTTAGGGCAACATCCCGATTCCTGAACTCACCTGGGGGAGGGGAGTGTTCTCCAGTGGTTAGAGCAGGGGACTGGCAGACTCCTAGGTTATATTCTCAGCCCAGGGAGAAGAGAGGAGGGGAGTCTAGGGAGCAGAGCAGAGCCGGACTGGAAGTCAGAAAATCTAGCTCCAATTCCTGGCTCTGTCTGACCCTGGCCAAGTCACTTGTCTTTTCTGGGCTCAGTTTCCCCATGTGTAAAAAGGGGTTAATAATACTCCTGAGAGGATGAACGCCTGTGTGGGGGGGGGACTCAGGTAACACAGTCATGGGGCTGGCAAAGTATCAAGACAGAAGAAAAATCTGCATCACTTGAACATGAACTTTCAGCAGAGTTTTGCTTTCAACAAGATTGTTTCTGAAGCAGGAGAAGGATGTTTGAGCCTAAAACTAAAGGGGTTCCACCCATCTCTCCACCCACAACTCTGCTGCCTTCAATAATAAATCTCTACCCTCATTCATCACAGCTTCAGCTCCATCCCTGCACCTTCAGCCTGTTCGAGAGAGGAGAATGAATTAAATTCAGAGCTCGGGGAGCGTGACAGTCCCTGTTCTAACATTAAGGAAACTGAGGCACAGAGTGAAAGGGACTTGCCCCAGGCCACACACCGAGTCAGGAGCAGAGATGGAAATTGGTGTTGAGAATCCTGGCACTCAGTCCTGTGCTTTAACCACTAGCTGATTGCATTTTGCAAGGACACTGGCCCATCTGTGGTACCGAACATTGCAGAGACACAGGGCTGGGCTGTGATGGATATAAAGGGGGCAGGGAATTCCTTATTGAAGCTGCTGGACAGACAGAAAGACCGGCCCCCTGGTTCTCTCTGCCCTGAGCTGCCAGCCAATGCTACCTGTCACCACACGGGGTCTCCCTAAATCCTGGCCTGGACCAAGTGCTCATGCAATGGACTGAAAACCACCCCCAGGGCAGATTCAATTGGCCTTGGCCCCAGATTGCACAGAGAGGAGGGGGCTGGGCTGAGATGGACCACACAAGCTCCCAGGCTACCAGTGAGGAACCTCTGGCTCAATGGACCTCTCCACAGCCAGGGTCAAGTTTGCGCAGGAGGCAGAATGTGTGCAGTAGCTTGTGGAATGAAATCACCCAGGAAAAAAAGGATCATCCCAAATCTCCCCCCCTTCCACCCCTGCTACTCCCAATGCAGCTTACCAAGGGTCCAGGGGATTCTCCAGCCCTAGCAATTTTCAAGTCAAGATGGGATGTTTCCCTAAAAGATCTGCTCCAGGAGTTACTTTGGGGCAGTTCTCTGGCCTGGCTTTGATGAACACAACGGTCCCTTCTGGCCTGGGAATGTATTTGGCCTGCCTTCGGTAATGCACACAGAGCAACCTGTGTGTTTAGAAAGAAAGCTCAATAACCACCAAAAACCCCGACCAAATAAACAAAAGACTGCACTGCACGTGTATCTCCCCTTGGGACAGGAGGAGAGAACCACAGACAGATGCTAGGCACATTGCTTAATACCCAGGTGGAAGGCTGTCAGAGACAGCAGCAGGGCGGAAGAACCTATATAGAATAGAAGGCAAGAGATAAGTGAACGCCCCAAACCAGATGGCGAGCCCAAATGGTTGAAGGCCAAAACTGTAACTGGGTTCAAAAAGGATGAGAGAAGTTCCTGGAGGACGAGTCCATCGATGGCTATTAGCCAAGACAGTCAGGGACGCAACCTCTGACTGCCAGGAGCTGGGACTGGACGACAGGGGCTGGATCTCTTGCTAATTGCCCTGGTCTGTTCATTCCCTCTGACGCACCTGGCACTGGGCACTATCAGGAGACAGGGCTAGAGGGACCATTGGTCTGGCCCAGAATGGCCATTCTTATGTTCCAGAGGCCATCTCCAAATAACTGCAGTGGGGTCAGGATGCTTGCTGGACCCACGCTCCTGGAAGGATTGTGGGGAAGGAGGGGGACAGCTGGCAGTTGTTTCTCTGCCTGGGCTGACAGCGTTTTGCCAATGGCGTGCGGTGCTGCTGTTATGATCTACAGGAATTCCATTAGGGAACCAGCCAGAAGGGAGGAGGGGGAGGCTAAGTGGCTCTGGGTCTGAGCCATACCCACAGTTAAGCTTGAAAATAGTTCAACTATTCCTCAGAAGCAAAAACCACAAAACAGACATTCCAACCACACCCGTCCAGAGCAAGAGTACAGTTAACACCACCACCACGACCACCCCTAGTTCTCCTCCAGCACGTTTTGTCAGCGGATCTCAAGGCACTTGCCAAAAGGAAGTCCCTATCGTTATCCCCATTTCTCCAGATGTGGAAACCGAGACACTGAGAGGGCAAGTGACTTGCCCAAGGTCATCCAGCAGGTGGCAGGACCAAGAATAGAACCCGGGTCTCCAGACTCCCAGTTCAGTGCACTGTCCACCAAATAGGAGGCACCCACATCTGATGCTATTGCAGAGCCGGGCCAGCGATCAGAAGCCCACTGCACAGATTCTTAGCTATCGCTGGAGTAGCATAGGCCAGCAAGAGACTTTGCAAACACGCGGGGCCAAGATCTTCAGCTGTGCGGCCAACGTTCTTCGGCTTTGTCCTTGTTGGGGTCCTCTCAAAGGGCCAACAGGGAGTTAGGGCTCCGTGACCCACGAAGATCACCAGCCAGAGCTGGGCAGTTACGTGCCAGGTTGACACCTGCCCTTCTGGAAGGCAGTCTGAGACAGACCCATTTCACAGACACCACTGGGCACATATTAGATGGTTCTGTTGCTCTTTTGGGCTGATATTAGCCAATATTCAGGGTTCTGCTGGGTCATTACTATTAGGAAGAGAAACCGACAACATGAGGTAGGTATATTCTTTGGTGCCATCCTGTTTGTTTACAAAGAAAGAGCAGAGAGTCCCATGCCCCTGAACACAGTAGAAACAAACAACAGCTGCCATCTTCCTTGTTCAGTAATCCCCACGCCTGCCTCTCTGGTGCATTCTGTGCCCAAGAAGATCTGTGTCTGTTCTCTCTCAGGACCACTCTCACCACTGCTTCGCTTGCTGTCTGCTGCTCTCACATGCAGCTTGCTTAACAATCGCCTCATCTCAGCATTTACAGTCAGGGAACCCCTCAGCCCACACAGCTTAGCACTTGCAACTCATTGCTTTGGGCAGTGGCTTCTATTGTTTCCAGCTCTCACTGTGTAAAAGGGGCTTAATTGCTCCTTCCATTTCCATTCCATGTGGAAGAAGGCTGCTTAGCTTTAACCAGGTCTGTGATTGTCTTAGATCAAAGCCCTGCTTGATGGCCATTAGCATATCCTGGCATAACAGTAACAGCAAGAGAAAAAGCTTCATAACCCTCTCCGCAATTGCCAGCTGTGTAATTTCTACACAGACATCGATTTCCAGATGGCTACAAACAGGATTTAAAACACCTTTGACCCAGCTCACGCTGGGTTGCTCTCAGCTGGGTAAAACTCACATCACTATCAAGCCAGGGAATTGTGTCTTCAGTTCAACAGCGCTAGCAACCAAAGCAGTTCTGCTCTGAACAGACCAACCAGACAAAGCAGAAGCTCAGGAGGTTTCAGCAGCATTTGCCACTGTTCCTGGTAACAGGTACCTAGTGGCTCCTATCGATAAGAGTCCTATCCCCTCCTGCTAGCTGAACAAAACATAAATCAGCACTCCCTGCTGGTGCCCAGAGGGGCAGTTTACCAAAATCAGCTTCCTCCCAGCTAGGCAGCTGTATGAAATAAATATTATTCACAGCACTCAGTAAGAGGAAAATAAGCCAGCCAGTTTTCCATGCGAATTTCCAAATACAGGACCTCACTTTCAAAAGACACAAAGTGGGGAGGGGACAGACAAAAATAGGAACGGTGGATTCCTTTGATTCAGACATTCCTCTCTCTTCCTGTCCCACTAGCAAAAAGCAGAGAAAGTAGCCCACAGGTGGGAATAAACAACAGCTTTGCAAAATTCTGCTCCACTCAGGCAAGTAAATGTGCCCGATGGGCAAGTAAAAACATCCTTTGCTTTTTCTCTGGAGTGGGCGAATAGATTCTGTGCGTGGAATAATAAATGCTCCTGCCTCCGCATGTGGGCGTGGGGTGGACCTCTTGGGGTCCTTCCAGCCCCATATTTCTATGATTCTATGTCTGACTGTTTTGCAGAAGCGGTTCTGAAACTTGCCGGTTTAAAAGCATCACGACAAGATAATACGTCACCCTCCCCCACTATCCCATTTCTAGATAAAAATCACTGACCGTCCAAAATACCCCCCGAAATCTTCCCCGCTGCAGCAAAACCACAGAGGGCTAGATTCCCCACTAATGCAAATCAACCTCACACCACTGCAGCCCAGCTGGATTACAGCAGCGGGGGATCTGCTGATCACAAAGACAACAACCTGTTTGCACTGGGTGAACGTGAACAAACTCCGTGCTGCATCCGTCATTACTCACCAAGTTTTCAGCTCCAAATCCTCCCGGCTCCGGTGATGGTTCTCCTCTTGGGTTCCTTTGGAACAAGCCTCCCCCCAAACACAACCAATATGGACAGTCACTCCAGAATTTTCCTGGGTAACAAGAGGTCTTGTCTCCCTAGCATATAAGCAGCTGAGATGAAGCCACTCCAGTTAGTTTTCTGTTGAGAGGAGATAGTTATGAAAGAGCTTTGATCTAAGACACCTCTCCCAGTGGGGGAATTCTGGTCAGTTTCCTCTGCTATTGACAAATGCCATCTGTTTCATTCCTCCTCCTCTTCATCTAACTACCACCCCCAGACTCAGCAAAGCAGCTCCAAATAAAGTGACTCAGGTTTTCTAGATTTTCTTGCTCTTTCACGGGCTCCAAGAAAAATATCAACAGCAAATCCTGAAATGAGCAAGATCCTGAGAAAATCCATTAAAAATATGATCCTTCCTTCAAGTTCTCTTGAGACAGCCCGGAGATAGGCCTTGCCAACGGAAAATCATGGCCTACAGCAAGGAGAAGCTAGGACAGGTTTCTTAAGGACATTTGAAGCCGCATTGCCCATTGCCTTGATTTTTCCAGGAGCTGGAACAGCAAATCCCAGGGTATTTGAGTCCAGCTGCTCCCAGAACCACCTGCTCTCCTGCCTTCTGCTTAGCAGTTGCTCAGCTTAGAGACCAGGGTAAAGGCGAGTGAAAAGAAAAAAAAAAAAGGCGTCTCTTCCCCTTTCTCAGCCTTTGCTCTGTGGCTTGAAGCTGGGGGGGGATTGCAAACAGGAAACCTGTTTGACAGATAAAAATATTCTAACCAAACTGCCCTGAGGGGAAATAGGGTAAGAGTGGGAGGCTGCTAAGGTGTGAAGAGAAGGAGGAGGGACAGCTCCCTTAAGGAAGAATAAAACTGCATGTCACCTGAGGGGGAAGAAAGAGGGGAACTGAACCTCCAGACAGCTAAAGGAAGTTGGTCTTGCATGGAGTCCACCAAGGCAGCCGTGCCACAGTGGCTTGATTGTGGGTTAGTAGCCGAGTCCATAAAGAGCTACGTGCTTTCCAGGCATGGAAGAAGGGACAGAACTCGCAGTCTTGTCCACACAGGATAACTGCACCCGTGTCACCTAGGGAGAGAATTTAAACGGACACAGTAACACTGGTACAAGGTGCCCTGCGTGGACGCATTGATTCTGGGATGAGGATATCTGGCAGCGGGAGGCAGTGTGGCCCAGTGGATAGCACACTGGACTGGGACTCCGGTGAGCAGCAATCTGTTCCCGGCTCCGCTGGGTGACCTTCAGCAATTCACTTTGCTTCTCTGTGCCTCTGTAAAGCTCTTTGAGAACCACACATTATAAAAGCCCAGGGTTATTATTCCCCTCCCCCCCCCCAACTTTAGTTCATTTTGCTTGAGAAGAGGTTTAAGCTACAGCAAAGAGTCAAATGTGTTTAACGCCTTGTCCACGCAAGGAAGTTACCAGTTACGCCAACGTACACCCTCCTGTACATACTCTGTTTCAAGCACCAGAGCAATCAAGGCAGTGCTTCCACCGATTCAACTAGACAGATTGAATTAAGCATTTCTCTGCAGAGGGAGTTTCCACCTGACACACCCAGCTAGGTAACTGCAGAAAGCCAGGGAAAGAAAAAAAAAAAAAACCCAACAATGACTAAATTAAGCTTGTGTTACACCAGATAACCAGCCTGGCTGTTCAGACCCATAGAATTTGTAGGGCTTCACAAAGGAAGGTCAGTAGCATCACCCCCATTTTACAGAAGGGAAACTGAGGTACAGAAGGGAGACATGCCGAGGAATAGAACCCAGGTCTCTGGGAACCACTGTCACGGGAACAAGAACAGCACACGGAGTCAGCCCCCAGCCAATTGATGCTTGGCCCCAAAGGGCAGGTGATCTGTTCTCAGCCGCCATTTCAGATCAGTTTGAACAGCTCTACCTGACGTCCCTTCATTACCACAGGCCCAGTGGATACAGTTAAGGCCTCTTTTCTCCATGCGTTGCAGTCAACGAGCGAGCAGGAATGCTGGCGATCCCAAACATTTTATCTGGTTTCCCTTCGGCTGGGCCCACCCGCCCCTGACTCTCAGATTCGCACACAGGGGAACCCTTACCTGCCCTTCACGGGGGTCTCACTGCAAACATCCCCTTGTCTCCTGTATATTTAGACTATCAGCTCTCTGCAGGCGCTGCCTCTCACTCTGTCTGCTGACAGGAGGGACTGTAATTATTATCCCATGGCTCTAATGTAAGATTTATTACACATGGGGACTGATTAGGCTGTACGGAGAAGTTTGGTCCACTAGAGGGAGGCCAGTACCTTGCAGTTGCCTGCATTGGGTTGGCTCCAGTTTTCCTTATAAGTAAATTACAGGTTTTTGCCCTTTTTCTGCTTCTCGGTAGCTCACGACTCAACCCCCTTTTCCTGCCAAGGATGAAGGTTTCCAGCTTTTTATGGGAACCATTCATGACGTGTGATTGGCAGCCTCATACTCACCCCATGGGATTGTCCCGCCTTCCTGGACAGGACAGACTGGATTCGCTGGATTTGTGTGGGTGGGGTGGAGAGAATATTTCTATGAAGATCAGCTGTTTCTCCCAGTTGTGGTGGGTGGGGCCGTAACTTTTGATCAAGCTCACACTGGCTTTACAAGCTCTGGTAAAGTTAGCTCCCCCCGCCCCACTGAGAAGGAGACCTTTGCACTCACAGCCTCCAGGGACAAATATTTTAACCCCCATTTTGCAAGGGGAAAAAAAAATCAGGCATAGCGAAGACACTCACCCAGGGTCACTTGCAAAGATAGGATTTAAACCCTGGGGGTCCTGTACCAGTCCTCAGCTCTAACCACTAAGACCTTCCCTCCCACAACTGGGAAAGGAACCCAGGAGTCCTGACTCCCCAGCCACTTCCTCAACCCAGCACTGACAACTTTTAAATCAAGGCAGGATGTTCTTCTAAAAGATCTGCGCTAGGAATTGTCGGGGGGCAGGTCTTCGGCCTGTGTTATTCAGGAGGTCAGCCGTGATCACCATGGTGCCCTCTGACCCATCTAGCCCGTCGGTTTGCTGGGTCCAATAAACAACCAGAACTGGCTCTTTTCTAGCTATTTAAGTTCCCAAAGCCCTGGCCAACCGTTAATTGGTTAATTGACAAGCCTCCCACTGGATCACAAAATATCCTGCCTCGGGTGAAATCCGGGCTAGATTCTGGGAACAGAGAATGGTGCTGGTGGGGGAAGCTGGTGTCTCTAGCAGGTATCCCCGTCCTCATCCAGACGCAAAGGGAGAGTGTTGCAGGAGAAGGGGCAGCGTCAGGCGTTCTACAAATGCAGAGCTTCTCAGGTGCCAGAGAATCCAGGATCTTCGCCTCTCACAGGCCCCTGGCTCCCTGTAGGCGCTGCGTCCCTCCCCCGGCGGCAGCTCACCCCCCTGCACTCCTGCCTCCTTCTTCCTCAGGAGGAGGATTAGGCCACTCATGACTGCAGCAGCCGGACACCTCAGCCCATCGCACCAGGCACTTCGTGGACCCAGCCCCACAGAGAGTCCCTTCCAGGCTGGGGGGGGGGTTATAGGCTAGGCAGACGAAGGCGAGGTAATTCTCCGTTATACCAAAGGGGAGCCAAGATCAAGTGATTGGTCTAAGGCCCCGCAGGGCCGCTCGGGCAATGCAGGGACTTGAACCCAGATCTTGTGGTTGCAGCACCAGGCCGGCACCTCAGAGGGCTCCTCTAAGCATCTCTGCTGCCGTGAGCTGGCTGGGTTTTCGGACCCCCAGCAAATCGGTGGTGAGCACGTGGGCAGGGAAAGAACGCCGAGCTCCGAGTCTCATTTATACCAGCAAAGGGGTGTAAGTGCACTGGAACACCTGCTTTCAGGCCTCTGATTCCTGGCCCGGAGGGGCGTTGGCCTAGACAAGGATCAGAGCCATTGAAATAGCTCGCTGGTGCCTTCTGTCTGCTCTGCAGCCATCCCTCGGAGCAGGGACGGAGTCCAGCCTTTCTCAGCGTCTCACACCCAGGGACGTTCCCATGTCCCGGCCCTTGTGTCACAGGCCCGGTCTGGCCTCCCGCAGCTGTGACCCCAGCCTTGTATCTCCAGCCCCAGCACCTCGCCACTGCCTGACCCTTCTGCTGCTGCGCTTCCCTTTTCCATGACGTAGGCCTAGCACCTTCGCTTACCCGTGCATGAAAAGTGTCTTGTGGCTTCAGTCGCTGCTTCCTGCCCTTTGCGCGCAGTGAGAGCGCGAGGGAAGCTTGCGAGGTGCCCTGCCCCCAACCTGCACTCCTGCCAGGACCTCGCCAGGGGGATCAGAGCTCGGCTCCCCACGGGGAGCGGCTCAGGGCATGGACTTCAAGGTCAAGGAGGGGCCTGGGACAGGTAGGAGCCCCTGGGGGGAGAAACGGGAGGGAGGTCGTCAGCTGGTCACAGGCTCAGGTTCGTTCCCGTGAGGGAGCGCGGTGAAAGGGCTCCGAGTGAGAGACTGCGGGACTGGAGTCTAACTGGGGCAGCGCCCCACGCCACAGAGGGGGCAACTGCACGCAGAGAGTTGTGATGATGCAATGCATGAGTCCTGCAGCTGTTCAGACCCAGTTGTGGAGCCCAGGATCCCTTGGAGGGGACCTCAGTGCCTTCCCCCCCATGCAATCCTGGGTCCCTTTATGGAGGTTGCCCAACCCAGGGGGGTTGGGTTTGGAGAATGCAGCCCCACGCAACTCGTTCCATGCCAGCATCCGGAGGGCCGGGACATCCGCTCCCTGAGCTGCTGACCTGGTCTGGAGAACCTGATGGGCCACTTGCGATCCTCCAGGCGGCCCTTAAAACGCCTTCTCGAAGGGCCGGGGTGAGCACATCACCTCCTCCTCCTCCGAGCAGCTACGCTTTCAGACCATGGCCTGATCCTCCCTCACCCCGGGCTGCTCATTTGCCCCTGTGCAAAGCAGATGCAAACTGCTACCTAATGAGAACGGCCAGCAACCCACAGCCCTGGTGGTGCTTATGCTAAACAGAGGGGCTGGAGGGGGATCAGCTGCTGCTTTTTCTTTCTTAAAGGAAAAAAGCGAGCGATGAGGTGGGGAGGGAGGGAGGCGATCTTTCTTATGGGAACAAACTCGGCTGGTGAAAGAGAGACGCTGTCGAGCGACAGAGATCTGCAGAAGAGCTCTGTGTAGCTCGAAAGCTTGTCTCTGTCACCAACAGAAGTCAGACCCCTCAGAGATATTGCCTCCCTCACCTTGTCGCTCTGATGTCCTGAGACGAACGTGGCTGTGGAGGGCAACAAGAAACAAATTGTTAGCTCCGTTTCCAGCGAGGTTTCTCTCTGTAGCACAAGTGGAGGCCCTGATCCTGTGGGCACAGACACGTATTGATCCAGTTACAGGTGTGGGGCCTTCAAAGGCTCTGTTAGTTCTGCTCTCCGTTGGAGTGGCAGGAGATGGGATATTATTCAAAGGACTCAGAATCATCATGCCCTGGCAATCATGGGCAGATGTCTCTGGGAGGCTAAGAAGGTGGGATGCGTCGACTCGTTTCAATACTCACTGCAGGTTTTAATCAGTTCTCATGAAACACGGAGAGTTCACCAATACTTGGAGCAGGCCTATAACACAATCGAATAATTGGATTTCCTGTCATTATTACCGAAGCCCTCGAGGCCTCAGTCAAGGATTGGGGCCTCCCTGGGCTAAGTGCTGGAGGTAAACGTTGTGAGAGGCCCTGCCCCGGAAAGTTTGCAATCATGTCAAGAAACATAAATCGAACATTAAGGTTGCAAAAAAAAATCAAGCCTTCAAAAATGTAAGAAGTGCCCAGTAAGGCTTCCTGTGCAAACTGAATCCAGCCCCTGGTGCACCTGCCTTATGAGGCCGTCTTTGATTACACGCTCACATACGGGATAGTAAGCATTTTTTCCGCATGGGTAAAATGACGGATTTTTCCCTACCCTCTTTCTCAGAAACAGCCGATGGTTTTAGCTGAAATTTTCCACACAAAAAAAAAAAATTCCGCCCAAGGCCGGTACCCAGCATAGGAAACTTCAGCCGAACGGTGGAAGTGGGGCAAAGTTAAAAAGCAATCCAGAATTGCGTTTTATACGGGAAAGCAGTGCACGCACAGCACTAGGCACAGTCTAGAACAAGGACAGAGAGAAGGTGACTAAGCTGAGGGGCGGATTTAGCCGCCATCCCAGCACGACAGATGTCTTACTGCAGCCTCAGCGAAGATTCAGCCAAGCAGCTGCTTTTTTTGTTGTGTTTTTGCACCTTCTTGCTAGGGCGGAGATGCACGATGCTCTTTCCACCCTTCCTCACGCACCTGGAGCAAAGCGGCTGCATTTGGAAGCTGTCTGCACCCAGGGGATTAATTCCCCCACCTCTATAACATCATGTACACCTAGGGAAAGCAAGCACGCAGGGCTACCTGCGGGGTTCAGTTCTGCCGACTCCAAGAGGTCAAAAACCATGAGTCAGAGCCCAGAAAATCGTGAGATTGGTTTAAGAGTCATGAAATTTTGTTTTTTAAAAAAAATAAGCTGACATTCTCCCGCCAAGCCACCATCGTGAGTTCAACCTCTCCTGGAGTAACGGCATCCTCTAGACTGAAGCCCACCTAGGATCCTTCAGCCCAGCCAAACGTGGCATCTAGCCCCCTTCCTGCCAGGCTGTTCCCGGCACCAAGGGCTGAGGCAGGCCCCAAGCCCCCAAGCTCCAGGGAGACAGTGGCAAAGTTCCCATTTTCCTCACTGGGCTGGGATTTCCCTCTGGGCCGGAGAGGCAAAGTTCAGTGCCTGACAGCTGTCGGCAGACATGCCCTGTGGGCCGGGAGGCAGCGTGACCCAGTGGCTAGTGCATTAGTCTGGCACTCAGGAAAGCCGGGTTCTAAGCCTAGCGCTGGCCTGCTGGGGGTGACCTCGGGCCAGTCACGTCCCTTTTTCCCCCCTCTGTGCCTCAGTTGCCCAGGCTGTCAAAGGGGGCTGGTGACACCACCCTCCTGTGGCAAGCCATTTCAGATCGGCGGCTGAACAGGGCTAGGGATGATTCCACCCCCCGCTTGAGGTGGCCCAGACAACACCCCTGAGGCCAGGAAAGGCATTTTATCTCAAAGCCCTTCTGCGGATATTGTTATGGCTTGGAGGGTTCCTGGGAACCGGGGCAGTGGAATCCAGGCCGCTCTGCATCCAGCGCCACCTCCTTCTGCCCACCCGGTGCAGCCTCCCAACCCACCCAGGCAGCTCGCAGCAGAGGGAGCAAAGGCCAGGTGGGAAAGAGACCTGGGTGCGGGACAAGAGGTGCAGAAGAGGAGACCCTTGCAGGGGCAGGAGGGCAGGGGAGCGGGACGGCTTCAGACCCTGGGGGAGGACTGAGCCCCCCGTTTGTTTCCATCCGCAGGGGCCGGCGACTGGGACGTTCACGGGCCCCTCCTCTTCAGCACCTTCAAACCCAGCGAGTTCGGCGGAGACAAGGCCGACGAGTCAGCCCAGCCGGACGGCGCCAGTGCCGGGCTCAGCGGGGGGCCAGCTGGGGCCCAGGAGGAGCGGCCGCCCTGTTCTCAGAGGGACCAGGGCACCTACACCAGGGTAGGCAGCGGGTGCTCTCGGGCCCGCCCGGTCTCAGAACCGCCCTTCTCCAGCTGCTGGGGTCTGCGTAGGGCCCCTCCTGCCGCTCTGTGGTGCAGGGGCAGCGTCTGACGGGTGCCCCCCCCCCTCACTCTGCAGCATGCCGGGGTAGGGGGCCGAAGGTGTCTGAGTGTCTGTCTGCTGGAGTGGGTTAAATAATGGAACGAGTCTTGGACGGGGGGGAAATATATCAGGCACATTATCCAGCCCACCCGTGTGTCTAACGACCCAGCTGTAACTGTGCCTTCACCCTACCGCGGCCCCCCCCCCGGCTCCGCCAGCCTCCCCTCATCCAGACCTCTGTTGTTCTCACACCCCTAGGTCCCTCCTAGCTCGTGGGCGCCGGCCAGCACCAAGCTGGGCTGGCCTCCGCTCGGGGACGCCGCGGAGACGCGGGCGAGGCTGGGGGCCGGTCTGGACCCTCCCGAAGCCCCGTCGGCGCTGCAGGCACAGACCCGGGCGTGGTTTGAGCGCACGCAGGCCAGCCGGATCCGCCAGCAAGGGGAGCTGCCGCCCTGGTTTCACGGCTTCATCAGCCGGAGGTGAGGGGCCAGGGAGGGGAGCCCGGCAGGTGCCCCAGAGCCGGCGGTGGGAGATACGTGGATGGCAGGTCTAGGCCTGGCCGCAGCATCCCCAAGAGCCTGGGGCCGTTCTCGCAGACGGCAGGACGCCCTGCTCCTTCCCCCCCTCCCCGAGGGCTAAGGAAGGAGTTTCAACCTCCAGCCTATAAGAAGGGAGTGGTGAGCAATGGTTAACGTCGAAGGCCAGGGAGCCAGGACTCCTGGGTTCTTTCCCCAGCTCCTCTCCTAACCCGCTGGGTTCGACCCCGCTCGCTGGATGCCAGGCCCCGAAGACGCAGCGGCGGGAGGTGACGGTCCCAGCCATGCTGCCGAGCTCCATAGCCAGGGGTGTCCCGTCCCCCAGACCCTCCCGCTCCCCCTTCCACGCCAGCCGACCTTTCCCGGTGGCTGCTAGATACAGGACGTTGCAAGCCTGCAGGAGCCCCCAGGCCTAGACCGTCACTTTCCAAGCAGGGGGAGGGAGCCTGAGACAGTGTCCCCGAACCGCCGGCAGCACCTACCAGGCCCCCTCCCGCCTCGGCGCTGCTGCCCCTGGGTTTTTCCTGATGCCCTTTGCCCTTCCCACGCAGGGACACGGAGCAGCTGCTGCAGGACAAGCCGTTGGGCTCTTTCCTGGTTCGCTTCAGTGAAAGCACAGTGGGATTCGTTCTGTCATACAGGTGAGGTCACCCGGCCACCCCCTGCTCCTGCCCCAGCCCCGCAGCTGAGATCCCCCGGCTGCCCCAGCCCCACGCATTGCCCCTGCTCCACCAGGGCCCCATGGATGCTGACAGCCGAGCACCCCAGCTGCCCCCGCTGGTCAGTGTCTCAGAGCGAGGGATCATTGTTATTACAAGGAGCCACACGGTGCTGATGTGGGTAACCTGCTCGTGGGAGGGCGTCTTCCAATCCGCCCGGCCCCCTGGTGCCTTGAAGACCTGGGCGCTGCTGAGCCAGACCCCCTGGGTGGAAGTAGCACAATTCCCACTGACTCCAGCGCAGCTAGAATTTCACACCACCCCCCCGTGTTGATTTCTCTCCGGGCTTCAGGGGCAGAGACCGCTGCCGGCACTTCATCCTAGACCAGCTGGAAGACGAGCGCTACGTGATCCTAGGTGAGCAGAGCGCCCACGCTGAGCTCCAGGGCCTGCTCCAGCACTACACCACCGCCCCCGTCACGCCGTACTACGAGTTCCTGACGGCGCCATGCACCAGGGTAAGAACGACTCGCCCCGAGCGCCTTGCAGCCCACCGCATGTGCAGGGGTCGCTGGAAGGCCATGACTGCCATCACACGGCACGGGAATGTGCTGGTTGGTGGGGGTCTTCGCTGCCCTCTTCTGGAGGGGATCAGAACTGCTCCACTGTGTGTCATAGGCCCTGTACTGCTAGTGGGGATTCTCCAGGGCCTGCACTTTTACAACAGGAGGGGCTGAGGTCAGCACAACGAGCGCCGTGGAATCCTAGGCCGTCACAGGCATTACAGTAATTAGCACCTGAATGAACCATCCCCGCCCAACTCCCCGAGAGGGGCAGCAGCACAGAATCATCCCCAGTGCTCTGGGAGCGTTTCCCCCACAGGAGGGAATTGAAAGGCAGGGAGGTCAAGGTGGCACGGTGAGTTAATGGCATAGCTGGGCATAGAAGCCAGGAGTCCTGTGCTCTGCTCTGACCAGTATGCCCGGCACACTAGCAGAACTGGGAAGAGAAGCCAGGAGTCCTGGCACCCTGCCCTGTGCTCTGCTGCTGTGTATTGTTTGTATTGTCATAGCACCTAGGAATCCCCCAGTCATGGAACCAGACCGTGTTGTGCTAGGTGCTGTACGGACAGCAAAAAAATGGTCCTAACCACTGGCTCATGCTCCCTCCCCTTTCTTTTAATGCCGCATCCGTCACTCAGGAGATTTTCCTTTTGCTGCAGAGCAACGAAAGCCAAGAGACCGGCGGGATCCCGGCCGGAGCCGAAGCAGCGTCAGGCACCTTGCCCGCACCAGCAAACGTCCCCCCAGCAGCGGGTGGCCAAACGTACAGCTTGGTCCTCAGACAGCCCCAGGCGCCCGGCCAGCAGCCCTGCCTGCTGGCTGCAGAGCAAAGGAACGAGGGATGCCCTTCCAGGGAGGTAAACACGGGCACAGTCAAGGGGAGGAGGGGCAGGGCTGTGGGATGGAGATGGAGGCTGACTTCATTTCATTCCTCCCTTAGGCTTCCTGTTCCGTTCCCCCACTCCCCGCCAAAGCCGGTCCCACTCAGAGGCCGAGCAGCCCAGTGCAGGAGGCAGCGGCCTCTGCAGATCCCTACGCCCGCGTCAGCAAAGCGCCCGTCCCCGCCGAGGGGCCTGCGCCGGCCCAGCCCGCAGAGGTCAAGTACCAGCAGCTGATGCGCTTCCACACCTACGCCGAGCCCCGCGAGGGCTTCCCGTCCCCCGAGCGCCGCATCTACTATGAACCCGACGACCCCATCCCCTTCTACGCCATGGGGCGGGGCTGGCTGTACGGCCCCGGCCCCGAGAACGTCTACGCGGAAGTACAGCTGGCGCGCCAGGCCCTGCCCCAGACTCTACCCCGAGTCTTTCAGGACACGGCCTCCACCCTTCCTCGGGGCCTGTCCAGACCTGCCGCCGAGCCTTCGCCTGGGCACCACAGGCTCCGACGCAGCAAGTCGAGTCAGGGGTCCAGGAGCAAGCGGCTGCCTGCAGCTCTCACCGTAGGGGTGGCCCTGGGGAGGCCAACTGGGCCGTCCTCAGAGGTAGGTGCCATGTGGAAAAACGAGTGGGGAGCAGCACTTTAAATGGCTACCTGGGGGCAGGACAAGTCGCGTCTGAGGGGCCCTGAAACCCTCTAAGTGGCTGGTTCAAATCCAGCTAGTTACTCACACACGCTGGCTGTTCGGGACCAGTGTGCAATGAGTTTGGTGGGGCTCAGTCCAGACCTTAGTGGGTGGGGGGTCTCTCCCACACAACCCGCCAGTGCCTGTTCCCCCTTCTGTTGGCACAGAGACCAAGGACTTAATGAACTGAGGGGACTGATTTCCCCTGATCCCACCAAGGCACCGGCATCATTATTATTTTGGGGTATTATGGCAGTGCCTAGTGGCTGCATCTAGGATCAGAACCCCGTTGTGCCAGGCACTGCAGATACATGGCGAAAGACTGTCTCTGTCTTACAGTCTAGGTAGAGAAGACAAAAGATGGGAAGGGAAACCGAGGCACAGAGTGGGGACATGACCAAGGCCACTCAGCGGAGCAGTGGCAGAGCTAGGAACAGCTTTCCTGAGTCTCACGCCAGTGATCTACCCACTGGTCCACACTGCCTGTGAAATCAGGGCTGAGGCATATTGGTGGAGGATGATGGGTGGGTGGCAGGGGGGGCATGGATGAGCTGATCTGCTACCGTCCCTGCTCTGTGGGTGCACCGGGAATCCCTGCCCCACCCGTCTCCCCCGCGCCACATAGCGGGAATAGGAAGGGCACAGAGCTAGACCGCTTCCTGGCGTAGATTCTGCATCCCTTTCACTTTCCTTCTCTCTCCGCCTTCCTCCCAGAGCCCGCTGGAGCTTGATGACCTGATTTACAGCGGGAAGGCAGCCAGCCTGACCAGACCAGCGCCCACCAAGGGACAGGAAAGTCTAGAAAACATTTACGAGCTGATTCCTGGAGACCGTCTTAGGCCGCAGGCCTCGGGGAGCAGTCACTCCTAAGTAGGTATTAGGGGAAATCCAGAGGAAATCAAGTAAGCAGTCAGGAAAAGCCAGGCCTTATGCATCGTGTCAGCCCACGGGTAACGTTTACATCCACTGGGGCAAAGTGCAGGGAGACTCGGGCCCCTGGGCCAGATGCTGTCTCCGTTGCAGTCACTGAGTTTTGATTTCACTGGGGGTAGGATCAGGCCGTCGATGGCTGAAATGGTCCCGGTGCAGAGAGAGCCCACGAGGCCCATGCGTCACTGCAGCTCTGAACTTACCCCCGGGTGAGTGAGTTTCACTTGCAGGTGCTCACGCTCCAGCCAGCAGCCCTGCTCCGGCTCTCAGACCCTGGAGAGACTGACCGGGGGTGGGATTTAATCAAGCTCAGAGGAAAACGGGGAAAGGCATTTCGAGTAGTAGCGTTTTGGGGAGGGGGGTGGGGGGGCAAATTTTGCTTTTTAATTAAAAAAAACAAACCAACCAAACAGTTGCAGGCTAAACCGAGGGGAGCGTCCCTTCAAAGGTGGGTTACCATTTTAACACAAACTCGAACCTGAAAGGGAAGCAGCATGGGCTAGTGGCTAGAGCGCAGGACAGAGTCGAGAAACCTGGGTTCTAGGCCCAGCTCGGCCACCCGCCTGCTGAATGCGCTGGGGCAAGTCGCTTCGCCCCTCTGTGCCTCGGTTTCCCCATCAGTAAAAAACGGGGATGGTACTGACCCACTTTGAGATCACTGGAGAATAAGAGCTGGGGGGGAGGGGTCTAACATTACAGTTGCCCCATTCCTGGGTTTGGGGCTGGGATGGACTTTGAGCCACCTTTGCCCCCCCCGTGCCGCAGCCTGGAGCCTGCGTTGACTTACACTCTGCTTCCCAGGGCCATCGCTGGGTCGCTGGCCATGTGACCGCCTACCCCAGCACATGGGAGGAGGGCCCTTATACCAGCTCCACACCATGCAGGGAGCTGGGGGATCCTCAGCGAGCCATTTCCACCCACTTGGCAACCCCTTCACACTGCCAGGGCAGCAAACATGGGCCTGAGTGACCCAGAACCAGGCCCCTGCCGCTCAGTCTTTATATTCATCGCAGTATCTACATTCTACAGATCAGAAAAGACACCCGCCGAGGCCCTGTTTGCTAGTTGGTTTATCTGTAAAACAGTAGCACAGTTAACACCGGCTCAGTGGAAACAGCCAGCCACATCCACCTGCATCAGGGCGAAGAAAGAGCAAGGACAGACAGCACTACGAGACGAGGGGCGGGGAGTGTTAACTTCGCAGGACATGGCTAGATTTTCTCACAGGCCTAAATACGTTTTCTGCCGCCACCAAAGTAGGAAACCACGCACTTCATGGCTTGTGTCACTACACCCCCGCCACCAGCTCCCTGCGCCCCCTGCATCTCCCCCCAGCGAGCCCCGCCACTCAGCCCCTGCTGTGCCACTCACCCGCCCTCCCTTCTCGAGCCGGGAAAAGCAGGATCCTGCAGCTAACAAGAAAAGAACAAAGGTGAGACCCTTTGGAAAGCTTGACGCAAGCATTTTCTCTCTTTTCAGAGCCCTCCCACATTCAAGGCGACTGCAGGACACCCACTACCCACTACCAGGGCTTGGGAGCCTGGCGGAGGCGACTTCCTCCCCATCCGCTGTTCTCTAGGACACGGCGTTGCTGCAGACAGAAGCCCTCATGACACTGCTGCGCCAAACGTCCCCTCCTCTTTGTGCATAGAGAACCCTGCTCCATTCAGGGAATCACACACACTCTGTTCGGAGATTCAGGAAGATCCTTCCATCCGAATGACAATACGATACAATGGCAATTTAAAAAAAAAAAAAACCCACCCAGCAAGAGACTAAGCTCACAAAATCTGTCCCTCACAGCTATGGCACCAGCTTTGTCATCCATCCCGCACTCACTCCGGGGTTGTTTGGAACCCAAGACTCATGCCCTGGAGAAGGGGGGGGGAGGTCTTTGCTTCTTGGTGTCATCGGGCAAAAAGTCGCAAAAGCTGCTTCACGTAGCAACCTACCGAGTCCAAATGAGGTGACGGACGCCCACTGGCACCGATGGAGAGTCCCTCTGACTGGAAGCAGCAGAGCTGTTCAGATATGAACAATTCTTATTTTTAAAAAAAGGGAATAAACAGAAGCAAATGGAGTGAAATCAACTCGCTTGCAGGGGGTCAGCATTTAAACCCCATTTAAATGATGGATGGGCCTCAGGGTTTAAGTTCCATGTGAGACCTGCAGACCCTCTGCTGCTTGATCTGTAATGTGGTGGATTGTATTTCGCTCCCACAACTTCTCAGGGCAAGAATTTATCACCACCCTCTGCTGTCTATTAAATAAAAGCAATGGGCGTTCACTGAGCTGTGAACTGCCCTTAAGGTAGCTTAGCATTCTCAGAATAGAAAGGAAACTATTTATGTAACAGCTCTCACCACCACCCCCCGACAGGGCCAGGCACATTCAAAGGCAGCATTTTCAGAAAGGAAGGATGGTCTTTAGTTTCAGGCCCAGCAGCAGACACAATAGCCTCATGCCATCACTGCTGCAAGGAACAGCTGCCAGTGAGGAGTGGCACGGGCCGAACATGGCAGTGGATGGTCGAGATACTGGGGGAGGGGGGCACGACAGAGTAGCAGAAGCCCCTCACAGGCCCCAACATGATTCAGCTCCACAGTGAGAAGCCACGTGAATGTTCCCTGGCCCTGAAGTCTCCCTTTAAACTCTGGCTTCCCCTTCACACCTGCAAGAGAAACCTGAGAACCAGCCGAGTCTGTGCCTGGCGCTTTGAGATGCAGCCATCTCCTCAGACCCTCACTGGCCTGTCCCCCCCCCCCCCCCCCCAAGCTGTTCAATTCCAGGGGTCGAGGGAATAGTTCTGGTTTCCAACTTTTGGCCAGAAGGGTCACCTCCTCGTCCCTGATGTATAAATACTGCCAGTACTCAGACACAGAAAGTCAGCTGTGTGTACACTTAGAGTGGTCCCAGAGATTCAGGATCCTGGCCTTGATTCTCATCAAGACTAAGGGGTGGTTTACAGTACAGATTCATGGCGGAACAACTGCGTGGCTCAGGCATGTGGAAAATCTACACCTGAGTGCTGCAGTTATATTGACTGAAGTCCTGCTGTACATAGCGCTATGGCGACGGGAGAAGCCCTCCCATCAACACAGCTGCTGCCTCTCAGGGAGATGGAATACCTAGGCCGACAAGAGCAGCTGGACATAGGTAGCTTCTGCACTAAGCACTACAGTAGTGCCACTGCCTGTGTAGATAAGCCTAGGACTCCTTTTTCACAGCCCTGGCAAAGGAAAGTGGGTGTACATTACAGCTGTACCCATTGTAAAGCTCCTCTGTTCTGCGAGTATGGTGCAAGGGGGCCTTGCAGTACAGGAATCAGGCACTATGGATTCAGTGCATTAACACTGGGAATAGCGAATCACTCCTGTGTCCGTACAGTTACTGAAAGCGACAAGAGCATGTGAACAATTCTAGTCCCTGGAGATGCAACCAGAGGGAGGAGGGTGGTTCATTTAAAAGTTTTATTCCTTTATCAAATCTCTTTTCAGAGGATTTCACTGTACAGATAAGATATGAATAAATTACTCAACAGTAACTTTATTCTGCTCATTGGAACACTCAAAATGGGCTTTGCAAAGTACTAAAACATCCAGGGAACTAGCTAGAAATCCGATTTTAAAATACCCAGACTCAGACTTCATTCACCAGGTACCTTTTAAAAAAAAAAAAAAACCAGGGTAGAGAAGAGCAAGGTGTCCTTTGGCGTTTTCCTCCATGGAATCGCTGCAATCAGCTGCTTTAGTTGTAGCTACAACAAATAAAACCTTTGATGTTGGGAATGTAACTTAAACAACTGGACCGACTCACTCCTTGCTTCAGCATCGTAAGAATTCGGCAGCAACCAGGGTCAGATGAACAATGAACAAGGAAGTGAGGCCAGAAAGAACTGGACAGATACATGTATTTGGATGGCTGGTCTATGTATTATTTGCAGACATGCCAGTCATGGCTGTGGGAAGTCCACCAGCTTAAATGAAATGAAGAAACTTTCTTTTTTTTTTTTTTAAGTGTTCTGCGAAACAAGTTTTAAGTCTAAATACTGACTCCCTTTTCGAGCCAGGTACATAGAGTTAACATTTAAACCAGAATTGATGACTCGGCAGGAAGTAGAAGTGATACAGACAGGCTGATAGGTTAAAAAAAAGATTAACTGCAGGCTTTTGCCTAGGATAGGATTATTACAGGAAATACTGCTGTTTCACTTTGTGATTTAAGTTTGTGGTGAGCTGCAGGGCACCACATCACACCAGAAATACTTGGATTCAACTAGTATTTAGATCAGATTTTTACAGTGCTGTAGACCTTGGTTCAGAGGCCACACACCCAACATCTACCCCATTTGTATATATCCAAGAGCTTACAATAGCTTCTTGTGCTGGCAGAGGAAACCAGAATACTTCCATGAAGTCCAGAGATTGGGGGGGAGGGGTTTCATATTGAAACAAGCACCAACTTGTTAGCCAACATCCTCCTTGAAAACAAAGTTCCCCCTCAAAGTGACTCAATCTGCAGGATGGCATGGCTAGGAAAACAAAAAAATAAACTAGACATTTCAAATCTGCTGAGATCGCTTGTAAGAGGAGAAGTGTGTCGACAAATACAAATTGAGATCTCAAAGGGTTTTTCAAATAATAAAAAAAGTTTGCTCTTGAAACTCAAACTGCCTTTCAGAAAGGAAATCACACTCTCAACACACAGTAGTCCAAGGAAGGGAACAATGTCTGACTTGGAAATTTATTGAGACTCTACCTAAGGTTCTGGTGACTAATTTAAAGAAAAAAATTGGTAATCTACAGGAGAGCTCAAAACCTTGTGCCAGTCACGTCCTCTCTGGACAAGCCTGTGGCTGTCCAGTGGCAGAGTCCCCAGCTGTACAAACCAGACTTGATTTGAACCTTCTATATCATTAAAAAAAAATTATAGTGTGGGTTTCAGAAATGGTTAGCACTTAACTTTCCTCTTCACAGATAGGAAGTGCTGTATCCTCCCACCCACACAGCACACAGTTAGATCCAGGGGCCTCAATTCCTGGCAGGCCAGGAGAAGTCTGACGTGGTAGGTCACCTGGGCTAATGCCTACAGGTGAGGAGAGGTGCTAAAATCCATATTTGGCTTGGGTCTGACGCCGACTGAGTTTGTTTTCGGACCATGTGTTTTTCAGTTCCAGCTCTCGCTCCTTTGCCTGAAGAAAAGGAGGTGGAGAAGAGATAAAAATCAGACCAGTTGTTCCTTATTTTAGTAGTTCTTTGCCCTTCTTTGTCCCTTCACAATGAGAAGCTCAGAGCACTTTGTTCTCTGGTACCAAGGTTACGGGTGTAATACAGTGGTTTTGAACTTTTTGTCATTTGTGGACCCCTAAACAATTTCAAATGGAGGTTCAAACCCCTTTAGAAATCCTAGACAGTCTGTGGATCCCCAGGAGTCCACAGATCACAGGCTGGAATCACTGGTGTAATATAAATACCTCGATGGAGACATGAATTAGGAGGTAAGGGCTGCCTAGGCATTATTTCAGCCATGCCTGAAATGCCACTTCCTTTTGGGTGGAGCCTTAGCAAACGGAAGACAGGAAGTGTATAATCTTGTATTCAACTGAAACTCGGGGAGAGGGGGAGGAGGGACAACAGAGAAGCCAAGCTGGAACAATGTTTAAAGTCCTCAATCGTGTGAGAAGCGCCATGGGATCTTTAGTGACAAACCAGAGGGCTAGGCCCTCTGGTTTAAGTCCCAGGCACTGCAACACCGCCCCCTTTAACTCCATGCTGGGACACTGGCTCGTGCTGATTCTGAAGGAAGGGTGCTCCCTACAGGACCACTTCCTGCAGCAGCTAGTTTCTTCCAGATTTCACTCTGGAGACTCCCTAGTACTTCTGCTTACTTCTTAAGAGGTTCACAGACACGTTTCAAGCCTCAAAAGCCCAGTGGAGTTGGCATGCCACCCCTCTGCAAAGTGAGGGGACTGGGAACCCAATAGGTTAACGTGCCTCAAACCCACACAGCAAGTCAATGCAGAACCAGGAACAGACTCCAGGAGTCCAGACACTCAGGTGCCTGTTTTAACCACTAGTCACTAACTCCCTTTAGCTGACTAACAGTGGGTGACCCATCTCGTGACCTCACGCCACGTGACCTCCAAATAGAAACCTAAGACAAACAGTCTCTCTGCTGCTCAACATCGGGATGCCGGGTCTCAGACGGGAAGAGAAAACACTTTCTGCTGAGGAAGGCAACTGCACCGACTCGCTCACCCTCCAGCCAGAAAGCCAGAAGTGCTGGGGGAGCAGGAGTGGTAGTGGTTAGGGGCAGTAACTGGAGGCTCTCTGCCATCTAGTGACAAGACACTACTGGTTGCAGCATTCTGGACCCCATCAGAAGCAGCCCTAGATGGGGGGGGGGGGGGGGCGGGAGGGGGAGGAGGGGTGTCAGGGATCTACCAGAAATATCTTTAGAGGTATTGTCTGTCAGGATCCTCACCTTTCCCCCTCTGGCCTTGGCATGGCTTTCCCTAGAACTGAAGACATTTGTTACAGCTGTGCAGCCCATGGAGAGGCTGGTATACCTAGTCAAGTGTCTGGGGAACCCAGAGAAGTCACACAGTAACAGTACCAGCATTAATGCACACACTGTGAAGCTTGCCAAAGGGAGGGCCAGGCTGTAAATGGTTTGCACAAACCCTCTCCACCTACCTCTGCTGTTCTGTTTCCCTAGGTCATAGGCAGACCTGGTAAGCCTGGTGCCAAAGCTCCATTGCTAAGCTTTCGCTCATGGTGCAACAAAAGTCCCTGGCATCAGACAAACAGCAATGCTGCCTGCTATTCCAGACACACGTGGTATCAATGCACTGTCCTCTACCACTTGACTGTTGTCTCTTAGGGCTTTTATCTTATGCAGGCCAGCCATATAGATACCAGCCTGCACAGTACAACAGAGGCAGCACATTCAGCCCCGCTGGGGAGGACAGAAATGGGTAGAAAGGAGGTGGCTCGACCATTTCTGGTAGATGCATGGGACACAAGAGTTGAGAGGGAGAGGAGAGATACTCATGGCTCAGATGGGGTCTCAGAGGACACCACAAATGGATTCAACCCAAGGGGAGAAATTACTGATGCACCAAGAGTGAGCTCAGCCTATGTACGGAACAAAGAAAGCCACGGCCTCTGCCCCATACAGCTGGCTGCTGCCGTCAACTCCCCCACAAAACCGCCACAGGTTTCAATGGGAGTCCATCATGCATACACTGAGGTCTGCCTGAAGTAGGAAACACAGGGGGGCCTCTCTCCTGTAACTGCAAAAATAACTGACTCCTCCAGCTCATTCCCACTGATACTCCCTGCTCTTAAGTGACATCACATTTGTAACACTGTTGAGGGCTGTTTTCACACCCATGGTAGGAAACTGACCTGGTGGATCAGGTACGTGATCTGGTGTTTTCTTCTCTGCTGTCCTGTGGGCTGCTCTCCTTTTTTCTATTAAAAAAAAAAAAAATTCAAAATAACTATCAGTGCTGGCAAGATACTGCCCTGGCTAGTGAAATCAGCAAAGGGTGGTGTCACAGAGATAGGAAGCCAATACTACAGAAAGCAGAAGTGTTTGTTTTGCTTTAAAGACCTTGAGGATGGCAGTGATAGAAAAATAATTGCCAGTGATGGAGAATCTGTTACAAGATATGCTCTAGCTTAAAAGGAATATTGTGGGGAAGTTCTCTGGCCTGTGCTATACAGGAGGTCAGACTAGACAATCCCTTCTGGCCTTGGAATCTACAAGTCAGATCCCATGTTGAGGCAGCTCCTAGCCAGTCTTCCCTGCTCACATATTGGGGTCAAGTCCTTGTTTCAAGATGCTCTATCACCCTGCTGTACCTAATTACTTTGTATTTACACAGCACCTTCCGCCACACGCTCTGAATTTCATGAACACTGACTAAGCCTCACAGCATATACAGAAGCTAGGTGTTATACCCATTTTACAGACAGGGGAATGGAAGCAGAGACCGGTGAAGTGGGTTACAAGATCATAGTGAGACAAAGCCAAGATGGCAATAGAACCCAGACGTCCCAATCCCGAGTCTTCTGCTCTAACCTCCAAGCCATGCTGCCTTCTACATGAAAAGTTTTAATTTTGCAATTCACTATTTCTGTGGTCAGTCAATTGCAGTAAAAAAATATAGTTTGTTACTATTTCTGTTAGGGGAGTGGTCAGCGGCTTTAATAAGGATCATGTTCATGCTGTGCTAAGTGCTGTACAAATCCCTGAAGGTATCACTGTAGCATTCGAGTGCCTTACAAATCAAGACACCGTCCCCAACCTGAACAACCTGCAGTGTGAGCAGTAAGCTAGCTGTGGGTTAAGTTCTCAAGGTGCTCCATGACAGAGCAAACAGCCCTACTTCTCCTCCCTTTGACAGGGTTTACATTCAGAGCACGAAGGTAGACGTGAACTACGTCTTTGGTATCTTTATTCAAAGATCTAGCAGCACTTCGGGGACATCACTAAAGTCTTCCTGCTTCAGCTACTCACTCACTACCAACTTCATTTCTGTCCCATCGCTATTGGTTTCCAGTGATCGGCTTGGGAACGGCACCCACCCTACAGGCCGCACTGTCATCTGGATTGCTTCCCAGCTGCTCTCCCCCTTGCAGCTGGGTAATTGGAAAGGTTTATCCTTTAATTTCTATTCCTCTCTCTATTAGATTCACAGATTATAAAGCCATAAGGGATGATTAGATCATCTCGTCTGATCTCCTATATTTCACAGGCCACAGAATCTCACCCATTTACCCCTGTATTGGGCCCAATAAATTGTGTTTGGCTACAGCGCCTTCCAGAAAGGCATTCAGTCTGGATTTGAAGATTTCAAGGAATGGACAATCTACCACTTTTCTTGGCCATTTGTTCCTGATGGGTGTGTGTTATTTCTAATTTACATCTGTCTGGCTCTAACTTTCAGCCATTGGTTCTTATTCTGCCTCTTTCTGCTCGACAAAAAAGCCCTTTAGTATCCAGTGTTTTCTGCCCATCAAAATGCTCTACATCATAAATCAAGTCATCGCTAAACTAAACTCTCTCATTATAAGGCATTTTCTCTATGCCTCAAATCATTTTTGCAGATCTTCTCTGCACACTCTTCAATTTTTCAACATTCCTTTTAAAACAAGAGTATGAGAAATGGACACAGCATTGCAGCATCGGTCTTGCCAACATGAGTCAGAGATGTGAAAACAAGTTCCCTATGGCTCTTAAGGGAAAGCTGAACAGCAATCCCATGACTTGTCACCGTCTGCTCCACATCTACTTATCTGACCCGCATCTGAGCAGCTCACAATCATTAATGGATTTTATTCTCAATGTCTCTTTTTTACAGATGGGGAACTGGGACACAAGGTCGATGAAGTGACTTGCCCCTGGTCTGGGGCTGAGCTGGGAAAGGAAGGTAGGTCTCCAGCAGACCAGGCCAGTGCTCTACCTTCTAGGAAATACTTCCTACCCATACCTTGCTGAAAGATTTCATGGTCTTCTCCTCTGTTAAGGATTTGGTCATCCACTGCTGGGCTCCACTCAGCTGATCATCCCCTTTGATCTCCACAAAGTTGATCTCTTCCCTCCCACGGTTCCGCTTGCCTTGGAGACGCTTAAACTGAAAGAAGAATTAAAAACAAAAGTCAGAAGAGAGTTACCCTCATATTACATAGCCCTGCCACACCGGACCAAGCAAAAGTGACTGGGGTTTGGAACAACCAAGCTTCTCTGCGGTGCTGGGCCACCACCATGCTCATATTCCCATCCAGAGTCCTTCCTTTATAGAATAACTCTGCTCTTCTACAGATCTCAAAGCACTTTAGGAACAGTGAGCCCCCCAAACTCTTTCCCCACCACCCAACCCATAAGGCAGGGAAATCTATTTTAAAGATGGAGAAACAGACACAAGTGAAGATATTTGCCCTAAGCCACTGGCAAAGCCAGGAATGGAACCCAGCAGTCCTGGCTTCCCATCCCCACATTCTAAGAATCAGGGAAGCACAGAAAACGTTCAGCCACTGACAAATCCACCTTACACGATTGAACAGGTCTCCAAAGCAACACAGCAGGGTGGTGGCGTATGAAAGGGACTGAGGCAGCTGGAAGGGAACTGCACACAACAGCCAGTGCTTTCTGCAGCATCATTTGATTCCAGATGCCAGCTTTGCTGGCAGTTTCTGGATGGCAGCAGCAATTTGTAGTGCATTTCAAACAGATTTTGAGGTAAAGCTGCTGAGCCCTTGGGACATGAATGGAGTACATTGCTGAATTAAGTAAGGTAGATCCAAGGTATTTTAGCTGCAGTTTTTCTATTGCTTTGCAGCTGTAAGCCAGCTAGCACCTGTGCCGGATACCATACCAAATTGTGTGAGATATCCACTTCTTGCTACATCCTGTGTGAAAACTATGCTGGACTTGCTGGATTGTCTCCTGCTAGAAATAGCTGATATCAGCTTATAAACAAACTAGATCACCTGGAGATCTCTGGAAAGGGCTGAGGAGTGAGAAAAAATGCTTCTGAGCTGCCCATCTTGCAATCAGTGACCTTACAACGAGGACTAGTGTAAGAGGAAAAAAGGCAGGAAAACCTAATGACATACCTAGAGTGCTACCTAGTGGTTAGAACAGAGGACTGCAAATCCAGGAGCCTGGACTCTATTTCCCGGTCTGGTAATCGAGCAGGGGACTGGGAGTCGAGACCTGGGTTCTATTCTAAAGCTAGTTACTGACTTGACATCCAATTGGGGCAACTCTGTCTCTGCCTCAGTTTCCCCATCTATAAACTGGAAATACCCACTCTGACTTTGCGACTAGCTGAAAAGCATTACAGAAGAGCAAAGCCCTCAGACTAACACCAGCATACACCACTCAGGACTCGCTGTTTTAAGCTTTGATAAACAGTCGGATTCAGGGAAAGCTAGAAGAGTAGGAGTCTTAGCCACATGCCTTGTGCAGAGATCTGTAAACCAGCCACCTGGAATTCAAATCCCACTTTCACAAAACATGAACCTCCAAACAGAGTCAAGATCAGGTGCTCAACTGGGGAGAGGAATGTTTCAGTCTCCAGTCAGTGGTACTTCTCAGCACTCCTTTGCAACTTGTTCCTTCTACCTAGTTTTCCATAGCAGAGACCTGCAGAAGCAATGTCACAGAAGGGACTCAAATCTTACTTACTCAAGTGTTCATGAACCAAAGGAGCTGCAAGCACCAGCAAAGCAGAGTTATATTCCCAAAAAAACACTCATTCATTTGGTGCATCCATCCTACTCTAATTACTGTATTAGCCATACTGTGGTCAACGCCACTGGCTTTGACGAACATGCTTCCAAGAACATAACACAAAAACCAGGGGTCACCTAATGAAATTAAGAGGCAGCAGGTTTAAAACAAGCAAAAGGAAATACTTCTTCACACAACGCACAGTCAACCTGTGGAACTCATTGTCAAGGCCAAAACTATAACTGGATTCAGAAAAGAATTAGATAAGTTCATGGAGGATAGGTTCATCAAGGGCTATTAGCTAAGATGGTCAGAAATGCAACCCTGTGCTCGGGGTGTCCCTAAGCCTCTGACTGCCAGATGCTGGGAGTGGATGACAGAAGATGGGTCACTTGAAGATTGCCCTGTTCTGTTCATTCCCCTTGAATCATCTGGCATTGGCCAGTGTCGGGAGACAGGACACTGAGCTAGATGTACCATTAGTCTAACCCAGTATGGTCATTCTTAGGTACAGGCAACAAGGCCAGATCCTCAGCTGACGTAAGATGGTGTAGCTCCACTTACTTCACATCAGCTAAGGATCCAACCAAGAGTTAGTTTCCTTCTTAGCACGGGAGATTTATTAATTTCTGGGGACTGGTGTCAATGTTAATACAGGTTCTCATATCTTCTTATTTGGCTGTGTTGCTTATTCAGATTGGTGGGGTTTTTGTAAGGCACTCAACACCATTAAAAGCAAATGTATTATTGTTACATTTAAGGAATTCTTCCCTTTTCCCATGAGATTTGGTATTACCAAACTGACTGTGTGCACTTTAAGGGAGCAGAAGAGGGTAGCATCAGGTGTTGACCACTGACCACAACAGGACACTAGACCTGAAACAACAACAGCTGGATCTGGCAAAGCAAGTAGTGAGACACCATGCTTGAGAGGCCAGTGTTTTGAGCTGCCAAGCAGACCTTATGTTCCTATAACCTTTTAGCATCTAAATGAAAACTATGTGGTAGGATAGATAAATGCCAACCGCTTCATCATCCATGAAGGACGAGTCGGTGCCCATCTCCGGTGGTGGTCCTAGGGCTGGATCCGTCTCCTGGTAATAGCCACTGGGGTAGTAATCCTGTTATCGAGAGGAAAACAAGTTTGTCATCAAGGTGGAACGAGACTGACACTGGAACAAAACTGGACAGACACCACTGACTCTGGAACCAGATGCCCTTAGGGTGAAGTAACTTTAAAAGACTGCCCTCAGGGATATCACCTGACCTTAGACGTGTGTTAGCCTGTTGATGCACATCACGAATCATGCACATGCCTTGCCCTGAGCCCAACAAGAGAATGGATTTCCCCTCTCAGGAGGATGCTTAGTGCTTTAAACCCTCTTCCCAACTCAGATCAGCTCATCATTACTTTGGCAGCACCATAGGACTGAGTGGCTTTTTACACATGTACCTGGTGACTACCTAACTTAGACTGCAGTCAATTCTGCTGTGGCTGGAACCAGAGCTTTGAATCTTCACAACCAAACCTAAGGTGTACAGTACACTCTGATGTACTGTTCACTGCAGTTTTGCCTATTTTCAGGATAAATCCGACATGCGTGGATTTCCTCCTGCACTAGAAAGGGGTCCATGAATATTTGGGCAGCTCCTGAACTCCACTACATGGACAGTATGTTAATGCCTTCTCCCCACCCTATGGCTTCATGTGGAAAGTAGGTTAGAAGTGGTTAATGCTTGCATGTAAGACCACCAAGGCAGACTCAGAATGCTACAGAAGCAGAGTTAGTGTTTCAGTCCATACTGACTCAGTAGGAAGAGCACTTCGAACCAATATGCCAGTATAGTGTTAGGAGGCGCTGTGCCAATGGCAGTCATTTGGAGATGCAGTAAAGCCAAGTCCTGACTACCTTCATTAAAGAACCCAGGGGACCTTCTGCAAGAGCAGAGATATTAACTCCTAGTGTCCCCCAGCCAGATCCCATTCTTGGGAACTACAGTCAGCCTGCCTAAGCTATCCTTGCAGTTTCAGCCGAGTGTGGTGTATGCTTCCGCATTTTCTCTCCTAATGTTTAAAAAAACAAAACAAAAACAAAACAAAAAAAAACCAACCAAACCTAAAGACCCTCAAAGAACTTTCCAGCACATTTTCAGACATTACGAAGTAGCAAATAGGACATACACTCTGTTTTTTCTCCTTTAAGGTGTATACATATACTCAACTACTACTACCCTCACATAACCCTTCTGCTGGATCAGTAAGAGCCAATCCTGTCTCAGACACTGGCTCCAGTTTCTGTAATGGCTTTGAACTGGCGCCCGATTTTGCATCAAGACAATGGCAGCTGCAATTCAAAAAGTTAGGTAAACATTTAATACTGCAGTCATGCCTCAAGACCTCACAGCAGGGGTCTTGGTGTGCTGGGTGCGGTATGTTTCTTAAGTGATAGCCCCAAAGACCTCACACAGGCTCGATTTCCAAGAGTTATAAACCTGCTCTGACAGATAATTCAAAGCACCAATTCAAAGGCTTGTTTTGAAGCCAAGCCCATTATGTTTTACCCATTGATAATCCAGGTTCTTACCTGATAGTATGCCGCCGTAGCATTGGCATCACTGTAGCCAGGGAACTGGTTATATTGCTGGTTGCCATAGTCTTCTCCAGGCTTGGGTGCCCAGCTGTGCTGAGTGGTGCTTGAACCCGCAGCCGTCTTGAACTCCAGAGGGGCATTAGCGGCAGCATCCTGGAATTCAGGCTCCGGCTCCGTGCCAGGGGGCAGATCCTCTGTCAGTATGGTGCTGGAATACACATACGTCTCGGTGCTGACCATGCTGGGCTCACTCTTGTCAGACAAAGAAAAGAAATTCTCCGGCTCCACCTCTTCGTCACTGTCATCCTCCTCTTGGGTGATCTGCTTGGTCACCTGGAGGGCAGCACTCTTGGCAGCCGCCTTGATGGCAGATGGTGAAGGAGTCGTGGCCACCGCCGGCTTGGACAGAGGTTTTGGCTTGGAGGAGGAGGTCGGAGTCTTAGCTGGCTTTGACTCAGGGGCATTTTCTGCTGCTTTCCTCGAGAAAGAATAGGGCAAAAGCAACCGGTTTGTCTCTTTTACCGTCAAGTTTTTGGGTTGAGGAAGCAAAGCAGACAAGCCAGAGCCCTCACTGAGTCCCTGTTGCGTTTCATTCAGGAAAGATGGTTCACAAAAATAGAAGACAAGAAAATAGATGAGCAAGTTTATTTTCCTAACTCAGTGCCCAATATCTCCCCCTTTTCAGTTCTGTCTAATCTTGCCAAAGGGGGGGACACCGCCCCCGGCTCAGCATGCACTGCAGAGACTGAAAATTACATTGGCCTGAGATACAAAGGAGACTGTATTCTGCTCTGAACCGGTGACAGGAAAATCTGACAGACCAAGGGGAGTTGTAAGGGGTTTTGCAGAACACCAGCGCTGTGAACTGAGGCTTTATTTCACTTCTACAATGGAAAGGAAAAAAATGCCAAAGGCTTCCTTGCCCAAAATTAAGGGGAGCTTTTAAGTGACTATATCGCTCTCAAAGGCATTAGTCTACCTTCTCCAAATTAAAGCAATGTTCAGAGCCTTATTCTAAAGAAACTTTTAAGAAAGGTATTTGATCACTTATACCGTAGAGGGGTTTAATCCAACCTTCATACATACAGGCTGGTTGCAAGTAAGGGAAAGATTGATGAGTTATTCCTGCCAGCTTCTCACACCACACAGCCTAGTCTTCATCCAGCAGGCTATTCATTATGCACTAGTCATACTTAGACTGTAGGTGCTCAGGGTCGGGAAAGTCTCTGATGTGTTTGTAAAATGCCAAGCACAATGAGGCCCTGATCCCTGACTGGGGCCTGTCAGAACTATCGTAACACAAAGCATAATAAATTCCATCATTAAGTTCACACCTGGAAGTAATGGCAGCAGAATACTGGGGGAGCAAGACACTAGAGAGAGTCCCTACAATCCCATGCTTTTGAGCATGCAGAACTGTACTTTAATGATTTGTTCGGATAGTTCTCCTGTCCTGGAGGTCTAGTTCAGTCCTGATGCCACATCTGCTTTTGCTTCTCTTACCATTAAAGTAATATTGAAGTCTAGCCTCAATATCAACTGAGGATGATAATCATCACACCTAGGTCTTATATAGTGCTTTTCATGATTAGATCTCAAAGCACTTTATAAAGGAGGTCAGTATCAATATCCCCATTTTACAGAAGGGAAACTGAGGCACAGAGCAGTAAAGTGACTTGCCGCAGTCACCAAACAGGCTAGTAGCAGAATCAGAAACAGAACCCAGGTCTTCTGAGTCCCAATCCAGTATTCTACCCACTAGGCCATACTGCCTCATGACAGGTGTTTCCTAAGTATATCAGCCACTGCCCAACAATGTTGAGACCCATATAGGACAAGAAGCAATAAACGGTTTTTTTCAATTCTGCTGTTTATCCAACCTGCAATCCATCTGCAGGTATATTACTCTTTTTTAAATGTTGCTGCTATTATGAGCTACCACCAATTTCTGGAGATGGTTTGGTTGGTCTGGTAGTTTGAAAACACTGGAGTAACCAGCTTGTCTGTGGAGGTCTAGAGGATTTGGCTAAGTAATAAAGAAATGGAAGCAGGGTTTTAGGCTGCCTAGACTCCCACAGGGTCCTTGAACTGAAAATCTTGCTGCCCAAGTGCAACAAGTTGCAGGATCAAGAACTAAGTCCCCAAGGTCACACAGACAGTCTATGGGAGAGAGCCAAGAACTGAACCTCCATTTCCCAAGCCCTGTTCCGGTGTCTGAACCAAAAGACCATCCATTTTGAAGTCAATGCAAAACACCTCTTGACTTCAAAAGCAGCAGGGTTGGGCTTATGTCATTTTTCTGAAGTCTGCTGCATTTTAATAAAGTGTCTGATTATTTTCCTTCAGTTTTATGGCTTGGAGGCAAATTCAGGAATCCAAGTGACTGGACTGTCTGCCAATTATTCTGTTTGCTACCAGAGATTAAGTTTCATATGAAATGAATTTACTATGTCATCTAATCTGATTCAACTGACTGAAAGTTTTAGTATCAACCTAACCAGTTGTTGTACAGCCTGAATACCCTATACTCGTATGCCACAGAAAGTCCCCTCCAGAAACTCTGCCCACTTGCCACTGTACATTGGTGCCCCCTGAGTCCTGATAAGAGCCTGAGTGAGAGGCCCCAGGCGTAAACCCAAGATTGTGATAAACAAATTGGTTTCCCAGGAAGCATAAATTTGAGAATTACATTTTAAGTCATTACCTGAAGAGAATTTTTCTTCTTTGCTGGTTCATCTTCCTCTGAATCTGACTGAGAAAGAAAAAAAAAAGATCAATTTAGGCAATACTTGTGACAGTAAAAAAAAAAACAAAAAAAAAACCCCACCAGAATAAACGTACTCATTATCAAAGAGATCATGTTAGCAGCAGAGTCAGCTTTTTGATTTTCAAGGATCCTAGCTGCTGAAAAGGGGGTGGGAGATTGAAGTTCTTTCACTTGCAGTCCTTCTGACGTGGGAAGAGCAGGTCAAGAAATGCTGTCTTGTTAAAAGGCAGTCCTGGGTTATCATCATGAGAGAAACAAAACTGTCCACAATGGAAGCAAGATTGTGCTACTCACTGCTATGTTTAGTGACAGTTGTAACTAGTGCTATTTGGACAGGGCCATATATAAAGCACTAAGCTGATGTCAAAACTATAGCTATATAAACAAGTACACTGGTGTTAGTACTTTAAATCTCATAAGAGCAATTTCAATGCAACTGAACAATGTTTTGTCCAACTTAAGATCAAGCTCATCTGTTTAGTATGTGGACCAAAAACCACATTTAATTAAAATTAAGCCAGGATTTAAAATATTAAGGCTGTCACTTTAATACTGTTATAAAACAGGTGTGTGGGGAGAAAATGAGAGGCACAATTTACACATATTTAGCTGCTGACCAGTGATTAGCATGCAGAGTGCCAACAGCTCAGACATTTTAAAGATCTTTTTTGTTGTTGTTTTAATATGAGAAACGAAACATTTGAGGCAAAACTCAGTTTGAGTCCTTTATAAGTCAGGGCTCTGTTTTGAAATCACAAAAAACACCCACTCCAAAACTGAATGCCTTCTGCTTTTGTGTTTAGACAATGTAAACAGAAGTGGAAAGACAAACTCTTAAAATTGACAATCTGATCATTTAATGTGGAGACTTTTCAAAGGTACTTATAAGTTTTGGACACTCAAGTCCCATTAGAAATTAGTGTTTGGAGACGGATTCTCTTTTCCACTCTGCCATCATAAAGCGACCTTAGAATATAAGGAATTTATACAACCCTATAGCTTTCCATGGCACTTTACAGAGATTAAGGGAGACATGGCCCTTGTCCCAGTTTATTATCTCAATTATACAAATGCAGAACATGAAGCTAGATAAAGGAAATAGATAAGGAGAGCCCAAAGTTAAAACAAAACTCATCATGTAAGTTCTGATATGTTTAAGCAGAGACTGATAGAATTCACTGGTGGGATACAAGGTGACAGAAGGGAATTTTGAGAGGGGGTTTGAAGGACGACAAGGACACCTGTCACAAAGGAAAAGAGATTTCATTCCAGGGGTACAGAGTAGTAAACGATTAAGAATGGCCCCATTTTTATGCATTTCTTTACCAACCTTTGCTCATCAACAGGATAGCTAGTGATAAGCTGTGCCACAACTGTTCAGAGTTAGTATGTTGCTACATGAGAGGAAGGGATCAACACACGAAGATAAACAGATCCTTTTCATGTAAGATTATCCCACAATAGTTGTCAATAAGCCTCCTTATTAACTTTATTGCAATAGGTTAGCATCTGCTTTATTATGAAATGTGTGTTTCTCAGCCATATGCTGTGAAGAAGGGAATGGGCAAACAGGGGATGTAAGAGAGTGGAACACTACTAAGTGGTTTGCTAACAAGACTGATCAATACATTGCATTGCCAACAGATGTACATTGTCATTGGTGCCAGCAAAAGAGATAGAAATAAGAGGATTATGAAACAGGATATTAGAGATGGACAGAATGGAGCACACTTAGTGAAGTCATTTGCCTCCTATCACTCTAACCAGGATGGAGACCTGCACATTGCAAAGCAGTGTGAAGTTAGACAACAGGACAATTCATTCATTCTATCAATGTTTTCACTAAAGTCAAGTTCCCTATAAACAGGTCCCAAAGTATAACAACAAGATATTCTCTGCCACATCTCTGATGTTTTGGGCACCTTGGCAGAGGGACCTTTGGTCTGGAATTTGTTAGGCTACGCCACTTAACAGACAAACCAGAGCCCTGAGTTGTTGGGACTATGGAGAACAGTGTACACTTTGTAGTGTCCTCTCTACCATGCCTGCAGACTCCTAGCAAGGTGAGAGGGGAAAGAAGATTGACAAAATTCAAATTCTCTCAGGGTTAAGATGCTGGCTGACCAATGATATCCCTGCAACTATTTATAAATTCATGCTCAGAGTCCACCTCCTGCAGCTGCCTGTCTCAAAATAGGCAGTCTGTAGTCTCTTTAGAACTTTGCTGATTACTCTTTGCACCCTACAAAAGGAATAGGGAGACACTGTGCCAGTGAATAGGTCATCTTTCAGCAGAGACCTAAAACAAAGTCCTGACCATATGTGGGGTTTAACTCCAACTTGTCTAGTCAAATTCCAACTACATTCTGCCTACCTAAGATTTTGCCACAACAGCAACTGAATTAGGATATTCTTCCACTTCCCTGTCTGGTCTTGTAAAATAGGATTTCTGGTCACTGTTAAAAAGCTGTCACTTTCCACTCAGGAGGAGGTTGTATTCCTATACACCACAGGGAGTTTATAGTTAAGTCCTTCAGCTAAAATACTATGGCATCTTTCAGAATAGAAGGCATTGCTGAACCAATGTATCTCCTAATGGGAGTAGTCCTAAACACAACTAGTTTCACTATTAGATTTGACAACAAATCCCAGCAACGCTGACTATATCCCTAATCCTTTAGCGGTAAAGGAACTGAGTTTTGGGCAGGCTCTTTCAAAAGAGAAACTGAGCTCCTATCAGTTCTGCATACTCAAGAATGACGCTTTCCGCAGAAGTGGTTACCCTCTGTTCTTGACCAAGAATATTCCCCGCCTCTCCCTATTGTACAGCACATAAGCATCAAGAAATTGCAGCTGGTTAGGAACCCAGTGGGATCAGAGGCACCATAAACACACAATGGCAGATAAACAATGTCCCAAGGGGCATCCAAAACCTTCAGATAATTAAACAAATTTTAGTTATAACGTGAAATTTGGGCTAGCAAACTAAAAATTATTGTGAATCTCCCAAAACTGGTACAGTCAGGCTGCGGCTCACTAACTAGCTAACTTTTCTAACGAACAAGCCTGTGGATAAACCGGATTTGCTGCATTAAGATTGTAAATAAGGTTTCTACGAAAGCTTAATTCTGCAAAACACTTTTAGGATTAGATTTGCCGGCTAGGACCTACCTCCCTTGAGATGCCGCAATGTCAGGGTCAACTTTGTTTCGGCACCTTAATGCGCTAGGGTGTTTGGGGTCACGACAACATTTCATAGGCACCTGAACCGGGCACGGGGTCACCCCAAGAAGAGAGGAACAGTAACAAACATGCTCTCCCGGGGCGTGGAGGGTAGGGTGTTCTCCCCCACCGGTGGTGGAAGAAGACGTCCCCTTCCCAGGAGCGCCTCCACTCCGTTATAGAAGATGCTCATTTCCGGGGGCACCCCGCCACCCAGGGTGGCAGTGTCACTGGACACCCCCAAGAGACGGCTGTCTTTCATACTCACATCCCCCTGGTGCAGCTCGGGGGCCGCGATCCTCACTGGCTCCATCCTCTTCTTTGGCTTGGGGAGGCTGGAGCCCACCCCAGCCCCGGGGGGAGCAGCGGAGGCCATGGCCGGAGGGGGGAGATTCAGTGCAGCAGGGTCCCTGGGCGGGGGTAGGGGGAGCCCCCCGAGCCTGGGCTGCTCCCCCCCCAGGCTCCCCGCGGCTGTTGGCTCAGGCAGGCCCAGGCCCAGAGCAGCGGCCTGGGCGGGGCTCATCCCTGGAGGCGGGGTGCTGAAGCCCCGGATCCCGGGAGGGGGGCCCAGCAGGAAAGGAGGGGGAGGCCCCCCGTGGGGCGGGGGCAGCAGGGGGAAGCCGGAGGCCAGGAGCTGGTGGGGGGGCAGCAGGGGGGGCTTGGGAAGGGGCAGGGCGGAGAAGAGGCCCCTGCTCAGGGGGGGCTGGGCTGGGAGGGCCTCCTCTTCCTCGCCTGCGGCCTCCTCCGCATCGCTCTCCTCCTCGCTGCTGCCATAGGCCACCAGGGACATGGCCCCCTCCCCCGCCCCGCGGCCGGCCGAGGGGCAGCCGTGGGCGGCAGCGGCCGCTAGGCGAGCCCGGGGATCCGCCCGCTCGGGCTAGGCCGCGCCCGCTTGCCTCGGTTACCGTCGTTGGGGGGAGGGAGCGGGACTAAGCCGCGCGGGCCACCATGGCGCTGGCAGCTCCACCCCCGGCCCGGGGGGAAAGGGGAGGCGAAGGCTCCCTCCGGCAGCCGCTCAGCCCACCAGCGAGCGCGCGCGCAGATAATGGCCGCCGAGCGCGCCCTCCCTCCCCCCGCTTCGCCTCAGCACAAGACAACTACAACTCCCAGAGGGCACGGCGGCCCAGCCCCGTTGGCTCGCGGCAGGGGGCGGCCGCGCTGCACCTCGGGAAGCGGAGTCCATGCTTCACCCTCTCCCCCCTCCCCCCGGGGCCGGGACGACAACTCCCAGCCTGCCCCGCGCGGCCGGCCGCTAGTGATGACGGCACCATCGCCCCCCCCCCCCCCCCGGCCGCCCCAAGGAGAGACTAGAATTCCCAGAATGCACCGCGGCAGAAGGGCGGGCAAGGGGGATTCCCAGAGTGCACCGCGGCTAAATCCCATTGGTTCCTATGGCGACAGGAAGCAGAGCATGCTGGGATTTTGTAGCCCTTTGGTCACTCTTCCCGCTACCTAATACGGCAACTCCCAGAGTGCACTGGGCCCATAGGGATTTAACAGCGTTCCCAGATTCAAATGACTGTAACTCCCATAATGCACTGCAACTAATGCCCCCTCCTCCCCCACTATTCATTGTCTGCAGAAACGGTCTGCCGGAGAGAGCATTCTTAGAGCCTGGACTACAATTCCCATGGTGCACTGCAGTGGGTGGCCAGCGACGCCCACAATGCACCAGGGCGAACTCTTGATTTGCTACGGACGTGTGACCTCACGCAGTGCGTGCCAGGACTGTTAGTTAATCGCCAAATCAGGACCCAGGATGCCCTATGGCAGATGGACTACAACTCCCATAATGCTACTGGACAACTTCTCCATCCCTAACAGCAGGGGGTGCTGTAGTGCATCCTGGGATGCGTAGTCCTGTGGCCACCAAATGGAGAGCTCCCCTTTGAGTCAGTGCTGACTCCAGTGCCTCAGTGCCCTGACAGGGGTGCAGGGTGAGTGGCTCAGTAGGGGGCACTCTGCTCTCAGAGCCACTGCTGACCTCAAAGCCCCACCGGTGTCTGGGATTCCATAAGAGCCCTTTGCTAGGAGCCCTGCCTGCCGGTCTCATGCTCCTGCCTTAATCACAACCCCATTGTTCCCCTGAACTGCTCTGTTGGTCCCTCAGTGTAAAAGCCGCCGGTTTTCCCGTTGGGCGCTGTTTCCGGCGGTACAGCTGGGACATTAGCACTTCGCAGTTTTACTGTTTAGGTTCCACGTGTCAAACAACGTGCAACAGGCGCCTGACAGCACATCAAATCGTCATTCTGTAATGGGGCCCATCTTTGTATACACCTCCCAGTCATAAAGAACTTCGGGTCAGACCAACGGTCCATCCAGCCCAGTAGCCTGTCTTTCGACAGTGGCTAATGCCATGTGCTTCAAGAGGGAATGAACAGAACAGGCGATCATCGAGTGATCCATTCCGTCGGCCATTCCCAGCCTCTGGCAAACAGCCATCAAAATACCTACTTCCCTTACGCACCACGTACTGGATTCCACGTTCCCAGCCTTTCCTCTTTATTGCACATGCTGCTTTGCCATATCATTGCGCTCTATTTACAGGGATACCTCCAAATGAAAATCACCCAGCCAAATCCCTCAGTGTTTAGGATCTGGACCAGAAAGGGTAGAATCTGGGTTAGCTACAAACTGAGTAATTATTGCCCAAAGTCCCACTTCTCAGCACCCTTAGCGAAGAGCTGTGCAGTCCAGGAATGAATTCTGACTAAAAGGACCTTGGTTCTATTTCCACTTCTTCCACTGATTTGCTGCTTACTTAGTCAGGTCGCTTCTTGCACTACTACAATAGAAATGGATAAATAATCATAATAATCTCATGCATGCTGTTTTTACACTGGTATCACTCCACTGACTTCAATGGAGGTCCTCCTGACATGCAAGAGCAGAACGAGGATTTGAGATATTATTTCTCTTTGAAAATGCGGGGCCTGATCCAAAGCCCGTTGTCGCCATTTTCTAGTATGCTGTGAAGTATTAACATAAATAATTTAAGCTACCTCAAGAGAAATGAGCAAAGTACATTTTGTGATGCAGGTGCCTTAATTTTATCACTTTGGATGGATTGAGTGTTGGCTAATCTGCAGTTGGTCCCCAGCTCCTGGACATTAGCCTGAAGAATTGGCAAGTCCCTGCTGTATTAAAAATGGATGTCCTCCCCTGTTTTATTAAGACTTCAGGTTACAGAAGCTGAAAGAAGGTCAAATCCCAAATTTACTTCTCACTGGTTATGATCTTTACTGTGACTTTCTCTCCGTTTCTTACAAACTGGCACAGTGAAACAAAACTGGTTGGTTTTATTCATTTTTAGTGAGTTTCACTTTCTTGGCCATGTTAGAGCATGGGAGAGGAGGGCTGGTCTTGTGGTTGAAGTAGTGGTTTGGTACTTAGGAGAGCAGGATTCAATTCTTGCCACTGTTGCAGACTCACAGTGTGACCTTACAGAGCCGTTTCCCCTGTGAGTGCCTCAGTTCCCGGTTTGCGACACAGCAATATTAACCCATCCTCTGCCTAATCCATTTTGATTGCAAAGGCCTCAGAGCAGGGCAGTCTCTCTCCCACTACATGTATGTACAGTGCCTGGCACAATGGGGCCCTGATCTTGGGGCCACTATATGCTACCATACATATCATGAAGTTTGGGTTTCCATCAGCAGGGAAATGTTTAATTCTTCTTCCTGCTCTCTCTCTCTTTTCACAAGCCAATGAAAACCATTTCCACGTACAACAACCAAAAGATCGTGGAAGCTCAGATCAGGTCCAATCCTGCAGTCACTTCTCAGGCCAAACTCCCACTGAAGTCAATGAAAGTTTAGTGTGATGAAGGATGTCAGAGTCAGGACTTCACTCCCACCTCCTTTGACACCCATCTCAAAAATATATCGTGAGCTTCCAAAGACTACAACTGTCAGTGCCTCTTTACAAAAGATCTCCAGAGCTCCCTTAATGTACACACTTGATTCCATGTTCTGTAGGTTTCCTTCTCCTCCACCAAAAAAAAAAAAAAGGTATTTTTGCCCATGGTATTTCCTTAAACACGCCTCCTTGTAAAATGTGTTTCCAGTGCAGCACATTCGCACTGTCATTAAAACACCAAACCCAATCATTTTCCAGCAAGGGCTGTTTCAGTGCCAGAAGCCATTACAATCCGTGCAGGGCAATGAGAACAAAAGAGGAGAGAGGTATCGCTCTGGGAGTTGCTGTGGAAGCTTCTCTGGGATGTTCACAATTCCACATCAGTAGGTGGCAATGCACAGCAGCTACGCTTTCAACTCACTGAGATGTAACCTTGCGGAAGGAGCTTTGGTTAATATGTTTATGATATGGCTGGTTTCACACGGCTGTCTTACCTTTGAATGGTGGGGGAGGAGTAATACCTCTGTCTATAAGTTTGATTTATTTACTTAGATCATTATAATATGTTATTGTTGGCAGCAACCTGGTCTAGTGGTTGGGGCTCTAGACGAAGTCAGAGACCTGGGTTGTATTCCCAGCTCAGCTACAAATCTGCTGTTTGACCTTGGGCAAATCCGTTCTCCGCGCTGTGTCTCTGTTTTCCCTCTCACTCTTTGTCTGTGTGGACTATTTAGACTGAAAAGATCACCAAGGCAGGGGCTGTCTCTTGCTGTGTGCACACAGACCCTGATTTCAGCTGGGACTTCTACGGGTTGGCGTCAGCCAGGATCTGGACCCTGTTGTTCTAGACGCTGTACATAGATGGAGGGCTAACAATCACAGCCATACTTACACCGAGTAGCACATTGGCCTCCTTGATTTCAATGAGACTCTGTAGGGCATTAGGCACAATCTAGTGTGAGTCACAGTAGCATGATCTAGCCCATGGTAAGAGACAGTGCCTTCTGTCTTCTGTCAAATTGGGAGGTAAAAGAAAGGCAGCATGAACCTGAACGAGGACTGCTGGGCAGCCAATCACAATCACTAGATGGGAGGAAGCGTCCAGGCTTCGGAGCTCAGGAAGCAGATAGTTCTAGACGCAGATGGTAAAGGAAATGCTTAAAAAGCGGGGAATAGGTCTTCTCCCGCGAGATAAAAGATTGTGCTCCTCTCTCCCTTCCAGCAGTGAGAACGTTACCGTTATCATCATTAGGGTTCAGAGTGATCAACCCATTGAGATTAGTTGGAAAGTTCCGACCTTTTGAGTTATTGGTTCAGGCTGGTGGCAGACTCAGGCAGACATCACCGTTTCTGCGTACGACTGGTTCCCGCTTCACAGATTATCTTTGCCATCGCAGGGGCTTGAACTAATGGTAATACACATAAATTAATCATCATCATAATAGAGACCTAATTTTTTCAATGAAATCTGTATTTTCCTTCTGCAAATGGGGATAATAGTATTTCCTCCTCCCCACCCTTTATCTGTCTTGTCTATTTAGACTGGAAGCTTTGTGGGGCAGGGACTGTCTCTTGCTGTGTGTGAATACTCACAGCAATGTTTCTGCAGGGGCCACTAGCCATGGCTGTAATACTAATTATTATTATTACTAATAATAAAGCCATTGGGGGGAAATTACTAACTCTCGAAGACCCTGATCCAGCAAGGTTCTGAGCACTCTGATCCTGACCCAGCAAAGCACGTTAGCACACACACAAAGCTAAGCACGTGAGTGGTCTTACTGAACTCCATGGGGTTGCTCCTGTACTTACTTTGCTGGATCAGGGCCAAAGCAGCCCAGCTGAGATTCTCAAAGGAATTCTGGGGCCTATCTCCTGTTGAAATGAACCAGAGTTAGGTACCTACTTCTCTTTGATGATCTGGGCCTCAGCTCCTTGCAAGATCAAGCCCTCAACCCCTGGCCCTGCTATTTTGACTGTCCATGTATGAAAGGGAAGGGGGAGTACAGAAGTGGAAATCCCCAACATTCAGACCTTCATCAGTTTCAGTCCTGATTTAAGTTGAAGGCTTTTCATTTTAGTATTGGGGGAAACCATGGTCGAGAGAGATTATGAATCATACATTAATTCAGTAACCTCCCATCCCTTCATGGACTTTACTTGAAAATTCTCTGGCCTGTTCATAACTTTGGCTGCATTCCTGCAAAGATTTACTCACAGGTTTAACTTCACACCTTGTGAGCAGTCCCTTCATTCAAGGCCCCCCGTTCCTGGAATTGGACCCACACAACCAGGCCATTGGCTTAAAAATCATGAGATTTTAAACAATAAAACATTTTGGGTTCTTTTTATTCACCTTCTCGTTCTGGAGTCTTGGGGTGTGTGTGTGTGTGTTACATTTCCAAGCTTTTGTCTGCAACCGAAAGGGCTAGGAACTTTTCTTCTTTAAATGAAAGCTGAGATTCTTACCTAGTCCCATGACTCTAGCTTTAAGAAACACACTAAATATAGCCAGAGTTGGCCACATGGATGTGTACACATAAGTAGTCATTATTGGGGCCTTAAGTGTTGGCCCCATTGTTATAACTGTAGCTGGAAACTTTATTTACTTATTTATTTTTACAAGACTAATAGCAGCTCTGCACCAGGACATTCTGTCCATATACAGTATTTTTAGTTGGATTGTCTTGTATTTTCTTTCTTTTTTCCACCTTTTTTGCAACAAGACACATTTAGGCCCAGTTCCTGCATTCCCTTACATGCGTGAGTAACTTAAATACACTTTGCTAGCCTCATTGAACTCACAGAGGGAAAGTTACCTGGGTGCTTAAGGGGTTGTGGGAATGGGGCTCTTAACTACATTTAGTTTTCTTTTGAGCTAAAACAAAACAAAAGCCTGATCCTGCAAATTGTTTCAGAGCTCTTCGCAAGACTAGGCCCAGAGCAGAAGACAAGTTGAAATCAGCTCAGGTCCTGATGATAGCCACATGTTTAACTTTAAACCTGGGCATAAATTCCATTGATTTCAGTGAGCTGGCAGCTGGGTGTATATGCCAGGGTGCTGGAAAATTTTGTACAGTGGGGGTGCTGAGATCCCCTTGTTCCAGCACCTACCCACATATATGAAGTTAAGCAGGTGCAAGACCGAAAACAGTGAACCAAAACCCTGTCTGATTACTTATTTGCCAAATGTTCATCACTTTACCGGGCAACTTTTTTTTCCCTCCAAAACAAATGTAGCTGGATATTTCTCTTGCCCCCTACCCCAGGAAGTGACCCGCCCCTAGGTAATAAAGTATCATTGGTGCTGTGGTAATATTTTATTATGATTTTGCAAAAAGACAAATCGAACTGGATACTTCCTGCCCCATACAAAAAAAAAAAAAAAAAGTGGCTGGAAGCCGGCTATTTTATCATGAGCAAATCATCATGTTGCAACAAGACAAATTTAGCGGGGTGCTTCCTCCCCCCACCCCCAAAAATGACCAGAGACTAAATACTTTAGTTAGCATTGTCACTACTCATAATAAACACATAATAATAACAATAATACACTATTATTTTACAACAAACAAGACAAAGAAATCGAGCTGGGCTATGCCCTGCCCACCTCCCAAAAAAAAGCCACCTGCAGCTGGCTGCTGTGATCATTTCATGTTGCATTTTATGTGGCTGGATCCCTCCAAAAAAAATAAATCAATCACCGGGAACTGGACCCTTCATGGATTATTTTTAACTCTTCAGGATTGCTTTGGCAACAACTGTAGCCAGATCCCTGCCCCCCCGGTAGCTGGATACTTTGTTCGGCGGGATGTTCTTTTGGCTACCAGACCAATGGAGCTGGAGCTGCATCTTCCCCCCCCGCCAGCCACGCGGAGCCGGATGCTGAGCATGGCAACCTCGCGGGCTGTTTCTTTGCAACAAGTCCGGGGAGCCGAGGAACTGCACCGCCGGCAGCTGGGATTTGCTCGCACGCTGCCCCCTGCAACCCCCCCGTCCCGCCCCCATCTGTTCACTCTGAGCTCCGCGCCTTCCGCCTGCATGCACCCCCCCCCTCCTTGGGGGAGGGGAAAAGGGGGGGGGGCAGCCTTGCCTCCAGTGGTGCGCCTGGGACAAGGCATCAGCAAGCGAGCCTCCGATCGCATCCACCGCCGGGGGGGGGGGGCGGGGTGGGGGTGGGGGGGTGTGGGGAGGGGGAGGGGACGGAAGGGAGGGAGCAATTGAATTTCAAACACAAACAACTGCTGCATGGGGCACCCAGCGGCCCGTCGCCTCCCGGGAACCTACCTACTACTGCTGCTGCTGCGAGCACCTGGGCGCCGAGCCGCCCGCCCCCACCCCCCCGCGCCGCCCGCTCGCCCGAGGGCTGGGGGAGCTGCTCGCTAGATCGCTGGGTTTCGCCTCCAAACTTCGCCCTCAGGCCTGCTCTTCCCCCCCCCCCAGCCCCGCCAATTAAGGACCCCCCTCCTCCTCCTCCTCCGCCCAGCGCCCCCCCCCCACTTTCCAGCAGCCCGCCCGGCGCGCCAGGCGAAGATGTCCCGGTCCCACCGGCAGAAGGAGTACAAATGCGGGGACCTGGTGTTCGCCAAGATGAAGGGCTACCCCCACTGGCCTGCTAGGGTAAGGAGCCTGCGGGGGGGCTGTGTGTGGTGCAAGGGGGGGGATCAACACTGCCCCCCCCTTCAGTTTCAATGGGATTCTCAGTCCGTTGCATAACGCGGGCTGTTGCACGTTGCACGGAGCGGCGGGGTGGCATGGGTGGGGGGGCGAGGCTGGCCCAGGTTCGCTCCACCCCCCCCCGCTCACCCCACGGCTGGGAGAGTGCACCTCGGGCTGGGGGGGAGCAGCAGAGCCCCGCGCAGGAGCCTGTGGATTTAGATTATCCACCCGGGGGATCTGGGCTCGGGCACAGACTGGGAGCTTGCATTTTAGATTAGGCGCCTGGTCTGTGGGGGGCCCATAGAGGTGGAAGTGTGGCCATAACCTGGGGCCGGGGATTGGGTTATCAAACCGTCCATAGACCTGAAATGAGCCGGAGCCAGGGAGCCTTGCCTGGAAAACAGAGATTGCACGCCTCAGTCTGGAGAGTTGGATGGGAACGTGGCCTGGGAGCCCCCAGATTAGAACTGGAGCAGCCCCGTTTGCCAGGGATTATAAACCCCCCAGATTATCCCCAGAACCCTCAATTGTACGTAGGCGCACAGGAGTCTCCTATCCGCCTTCAGTGCTTGTAGTTTCTTAATGTCGCTTTTCCTCCCCATTTGAGAGGATCTCCTTTCAACTTCCACGTGAGGGGTGTGTTTTGTATAGTTGGGGTGGAAATCAGATCAGACCAGTTAGATTTAAAAAAAGAAATTAAATGTATATGGTGTTCTCTACATCAGCCCCCAATCTGAAAGTAGGCCGTATAATGAATATGTAGGAAACAAAGTAAAGCAGATTATAACTATGCTAATCTGTTACTTTATTTTAATGTATTTTTACATGTATTGTCTCCTGGGCACTTTCATGCTGGACAATATATTGCTATGAAACAAAAGACCAACTTGTAAATAGATGACAGGCAGGTGAATATTTATAAAAAAAAAAAATGTGCAGGCGAATCTGATTAGTGTTCCATGTGTGTTTACATGTGTATTGCAAGCATGAAAACAGAAAGGCCCATCTCTGAGAGCAGAAATTAGATCATACACATATATATGGGAGTCAGAAAGTAAATTATAAATGCATACCATGTGTTTTTGTGGCTGTTTTTTATGACCTCACCTTTATGAATATTTCCTGTGATCATGCCTTATTATTCCATCAGCACTAAAAGCTGCTGCAACTTAAAAATAAATATCACTTATACTGTGGCCTGCTAATGAAAATGGTGCAGTTGGTTTTAAAAAGTAAGCCCAGTTGTATTCAAAGTTCTCTGTTAGGAGAGTCTCTTGCATTTTTTTTTTCTCATCTCCTTGGAGACAGTAAGTGAAACTAGACTTTCCCTGTTGTGTTTTAGTTGGAGGAGGGGAGCCGGAGGGGCGTACCAATGGGATTGTCATATTTCATCTTCAGGGCAACAAACAGAGCTCTTTTTTTTTTCAGCATTAGATTCCAAATAGATTAAAGCTATGGTCAGGGGATCACAGGTACCAACTTGTGCCATCTTTGTCAGAGCTTCAAGGGTTGTTGTGTATTTATCTTGTAAATTGCATTTAAAAGGGCAGTAGTTCCATTCAGGCTACTGGGATCTGTGGGCCTAATTTTCAGATGATGAAAAGTAGCTCCAGTGTGTTACACCAGCTCAGGATCTGACCCTGTTGGGGTTCCTTTGTAGTTTTATTGATTGGAATTTTAACTTTGCACGTTACAAAACAACAAATGCACAGCTAACCCTAATAAAGTTTTTCTGTGAGGCTGTTGGCTCAGCCTAGGAAATGCGGGTATATTTCTGGAAGCACGTGTGCGTTGCCTGCCTGAAGGTTTTTCAGGTCAGGCCTGTAGACGACATATTTTATAAGCTTGTGACATAAACGTGGAGTGTGTTTTCTCCATTAGTTCAAGCTAAAGATGGGGGGGGAAACAAACCACACTAGAATTTCAGCTCAGAAGTTTCCTCCTTATTTTGACCTAGTTTAGTTTTGTGTGTCTGTTACAGAGAAACTCTGTTAAACGACCTAGTCCCGCAGGCTCAGGAGTCTGACCATTTGGTTCCCTTCTCAGGATCGGGGCCCTGTTTTGTGTGTGTGTGTGTGTGTGTGTGTGTGACTGGCTCAATTGTAATATAGGCCTGTGTGTAATTTCAGAGCACGTGTGGGGTCCTTAGAGTCATGTGGTATGCCAGATGCAATGGAGCTGGGCTGGACTAGGGCAACGTCCCTCAGTGCAACCACATGGATGAGGATACACCCGTGCAAACCCCTATCATGCAGTCATGCTGCACTGGTACGGAATGGGGTTACACCAGTGCAAGGAGGTAGTAAATCAGTGCAGGCCCCATATTGCACCAGCACAGTGTGTTTGTGTGTGTGTATGGGGGGGGAGGTGCAGTGTCTATAAGTACATCGGTGGAGCTACAGTCGTGCAAAAATCCCAGCAGAGACAGTGACGTGCAGGGCATAGCGAGACGCTAAGATGCCAGGGAAGTTGTGCATTGGTTGTAATTTAATTTTGCTCCTTGGTGGTGTTGCTTCATTGTACTTCGTTATTTCATAAGAGCTTCATTTGCTGTTACGGCTGTGTCCGAACAGCTGGGTGTTCTAAAGCGGGATTTATAAAGATTGCCCGGATCCTGCAGTCGGATCAGTGCCCCTGGACCCCTTGCGTAGCTCTGATCTCTGGATGCCCCTGTGGAGAGCCTGATTCTGTTGCTGCTGGGAGAAGTTCTGCCCTTGTTTGGGCTGGAACCAGAATGGGGCTGGTTGGAGTGTGTGTGAACAGCTACATTTTAAAAATCAATATAAATATTTGGAGCGTTATGGGGGAGCATTCTGCCGCTCCACGGGCTGGGCCTGTCCAAGTCAATGGCAAAGTCCTGATCCAGGCTTTTGGGCCCTGCCATAGTGTCGTTGTTTAATAATAATAATGGGAGTAAGATCAGGCCGATGTGCAGGCCTAGGACCTGATTCAGCAAAGCCCTTGGAGCACGTACATAAGCGCCGTGGATTTAAGCATATGCACCGTATGTGAATGCGTTGCAGAATTGGGGCCTGCACCGTGAGTGTCCTGAACCCTTTGATGTCACCAGAACACGTGAGAAGGGGCTGCAGTGCATCAGCCTGGGTGCGGGTGGTTTTCCAGGCTGCTTTATCTGTGCTACTCGGGGCCGGATCCTGCTCTGACAGAAAGACAGCAAGAGCTTTTGCTGTGCACTCCAATGGCAGCCAGCCTCCAATCGCTCTGGCACGAGAGGGTGGGGAGAGAGACTCTTGCTAGAGAATACGTTGCAGGTTATTTTTAAGCGGTTGATGATGCAGTTTAAAATTTTCCTTGGAGGATTTGCCCCCGCCCTCTTCCTCCTCAGCGCAGACGGTCCCGGGCTGAAAACGAAAGCGATTTCAAATGGAAAAACGAATCCAAAGAGCAGCACGTTTGAAAGCCATGGAGGTGGTTCTGCGCCCCACCCCACCCCAGTCTCACTCTCCTCCTTGCTTTTGTTGAATGACTTTTGTTTGGTTTCATATGGTATGTGGGGGGGGGGGGGGAAGGGGAGGGGATTATAACTTGGCACTGGCCTCCAAACCTGTTTGAAAGCGGCTTTTCTAGGAGGAGCCAACAGGCTACCCTGACTGAGCGTTTCCAGTGCCCCCTTCCAGCGCGGGGAGGGGGGAAGATTAGGAAGGGGGCAGCATAGGCTGAGTTCTTGTTCGTGTGCTTTTGACCTCTGTCTCGAGGGCGGCATTGATCTTCCGTTCACATTCGTTCCCTTTCTCCCAGCCCGATTAAGGGAGTCGCCAAAAAGTAGCGTTAGAGGCTTGCTGCGTTTCTCCGGCACCTCTCGAAGGCACGGAATTTCATTCACTGCTGGAGTTTCGCTTCGGGAGAGGGGAAAACCTTCTCCTTTGGCCGTGTGGGGCTTCGGGGCTGCAGATCAACCTGGGCCTGATTCTCATCTTCACTCAGGCCCCTTTACACTGCACAGAGGGGCCTAGGAGTGTGTGTGGGGTGGGGAATTACAGTAGCACCCACTGTTAGGCCTCTTGCCGTTTGTCAGAGCGGTGCAAAGCGGGCCTCGGCATCAGCGGGAATCCGGCGCTGAGATTTCAGGTGGTAGTTCTGCAGGGAGCAGCAAGCGTCTGAGCTCCCAGTAGATCAAATTATAAAAAGAGTGTGTGGGGGTGGGGGAGGAGGGGAACACAGGCAGATTTCATATTGGGCATGTGATCAGCTCAGTGCACACAAAGAACCGCTTTATTATTCTTATTAATTGTTTGTATGCCAGGGACGCCTACCGGCCCCGAGACACAGCGACAGACAGTCCCTGCCCCGAAGAGCTCACGGTCTATTGTTTCTCGGTGGCCAGAAGCAAGTTCGTCCCTTCCCGGCCGTGTAATGATAAGGGACCAGATTCTCCCTCCCCTGCCCTTTGTGCAGCTGTTTCCACCCGTGCAAAGTGGATGGAAAACGTTGCCAGAGTGGAACGACGGCATTCTTCTCTCGTTTTGCCCTGGTGTAAACGATGCAGCCAGGTGCAGGGTGGTGGGGAATCGGACCCCGTAGATTTGCTCGCGGTAGGAAGCACCACTCTCCGAAGCGAATATCCTGCAACTCGGGGTCTAGTCCCGCAGCTCCCCTGGCAGAGAACAATCCTGAGTCAGGGCAGGATGCAGCCTTAAAAGGGCAGATGCTCCTGACCTTACTCCCACAGGTAATCCCGTTACTCGCCTGAGCAAACTGAGCAGGGTTTGCTCCCAAAGAATGGGCCATTTTGGTTAAATGTTATGGATTTTTTTTTTTTTAATGTGTGTTTTGGTCTGGTGCATTTGTGCAAAAAACCCTGGGTCTAAATCAGGTGTGAGTGGAATTTAAAGAGACAGTCAATAAATTAAAAGTCGAGAGGAATAAACAGGAGGAAGGAGTTGACCCTCAGGGGATGGCTCGAGAGCCAGGTTATTTAGATCACAGCTCATTTCGGAGGTCAGTGCTTTCAGGCCAGCAGCTGTCTGGAAGCTAGCACAATGAGGTTCTTGGCTGGTCCCTGGGCTCTGCTGTAATTAACATGACTGACCAGCCCTCTGGCTTGCTCCTTGTAGGTTGAGATCTACTAGGATCCTCACTGCGTTTAGACTCATGGGACCCAGGCAGCTTTGCGAGCCGCCGCCGCGCCCCCCTCTCCCCCCACTTAAAAGAAAAAGGAATCCCGACAAACTAACCCATGAACAATGTGTGTGAGTTAGGGCTTGCAGGGGAAGCTTGGCCTTGTGGTGGCGGTGCGAGCCTGGGACTCTGGAGATCTAGGTTCAGTTCCCAGGTCAGCTGGGTCCAGTCGCTCCATCTCTCTGTTCTGCCTGCTAATAACGACACACATGATGGTAGCCCCTAGAGGCCCTGACCAAGACTGAGATGGTGCCAGGTGCTGTACGTACATGTGAGAAGAGACAGTTCTTGCCCTAAATATAGACAAGAAGCTGGAGGGGAAACTGAAGCACAGAGAGGGGCCTGGTCACCCAGGGGAAGGGATGGGCATAGTATCCAGGTCTGTGGAGCCCAGCCCTTTAAGCACAAGGCCACGCTTTCTTGGTGAGACCTTTGTCGTGTCCGTTCAGAGTTCCAGCTCGCGGGAGCAGGGACTGCGTCTCACACTGTCTGTGCAGCCCCTGGCACAAGGGTGCCCTGATCGATGCAGGGGGACACACGCTGCGTTCAGCGGCTACAGTCCCTCTGTGTTCCGGGCCATAGGTGTCCACTCCGCCGTTGTCGGATCCACGTCCCTTCTTAATTACAGCCACCTTATTTATCTACAGAGCATTCAGATAAAAGTGTAGCAGGTTTGCTCCTGATCCGTCCGGGGGGGGACGGGACTTGGTACCAATCCACAGGTGCTCAGCACCTGGCTGAATCATGGCCTCCAGAGGCTTAAGGAAGCAGGCTCATGCAGCTGGAGGCACGTGGTGGTTGCAGGTGCTGCTGGGGTTGGGTGGGGTGGATCGTTGGCGCCCTGCGGGATCGGGCCCGTCAATGCTTCTTGGCACTTCCTTCCTTGCACTCCCTGTCTCTTTAAACAAGAAACCGGATACAGTCGGCCTTGTCGCTGCAGGCCACGGGCTCTGCTGCTGCTCTCCGCTGGCCAGGCCGTTTGTTCTGAAAGGCAAGAAAGGAGTCGGGAGTGTCTTAAAGGGAAAGGCCCTTTGAATCTCCGTCTTCCTTCTCCATCCTTCTAGAACGATGCGGAGCCCCCACCTGCCAAATTCTGACGCGGATCCAGGGTTTGGTCCCAACCCGCCACCCGAGAGAGGCGGCAGCCCCGGCTCCGGGTGCAGGGGAAGGATGGGACTGGGCTGAACGTGGGGCCCGCTGGACTCCGACAGACCCCCGTTGTCCTCAGCCTGTGTTATAAGGGCCCAAGTGTTTTCCTTTCTTTGGCTGATGAGAGGAAGGATCTTGTCAGCACAGAATGATGGGGTATATGAGGGAGAGGGGATCTGAGTGGGCTTAGGATGCCAACACGTTAAGGTCTCTGCTTAACAGATCAGCTGTGGTCTGGTTTAACCGGACACTGACTCAGAGCAGGTCCTACTGAATCATCAATACCACTTCCAGCAGGACGGGGGGTTTCCCTTCCAGTCGCTGACCGACGTGGACCTTGCTTAGCTTGCCCTGGGAGAGGTTCCCCCGGCAGCGTACACGTTCCACCCATAACCCTCCTCCTGCCTGAAGAAGACCAGCAAACGCCCCCCCAAAGATGCAATCCGGTCGGTCACGCCAGTGGTGCCACCCCAGCATTCCAGAGCCGGCCCTGGGTGAACGGGCAGCACCCAGCAGTTCAAATGCCTCACCCAGCCTCCGTTCCCCCAGCGCACGGCGCCCACGGCTGTGCAGCTTTGGGCAATCCAAATCTGTAACCTCCTTCAGCAGGGGCTGTCTCTTAGTCTGTGTTTGCAGAGAGGCCTGCCGAGGGTCCATGGCTGCATATCTGACAATGGAAGAGATCGGCTGTATCCCCTGCCCGCAGGGAGCTGGGTAGGAACCAGGATTTCTGCTTTGTGGGAAATTGCCTGACTTCTAAGTCGGCTTTAGTTCAGTATCTCCCGCGAAAAGGGGTTCCCGCCGGTTTTTGTTTCGTCGAAATGTTCTGCTCGTCTGGTCGCGTCCAACGTAAACTCGAACTTCGGATGTCAGAGTTCAAAACGGACAGGCATTTTTCAGTGTAAAGTCAAAATGTTCCCTTCTGCAAATGGCAGACATTGAACAGGACGGCCTAATCAAAATGCTTCGTTTTTTTATTTTTCTTCCACCCTCTTCCCCAACTAAATGTTGTCAAAATCCCCGCATGTGGGAAGTTTCTGTTTCAATGAAATGGCATTTTCCAACGGGAAAAGGTCCTGCTGGAAAATTCTCACTCAGCTCTGGTCCTGGGGTGAAGTTTTCCTTGATTAAACGAGACTGCAACAGATTTTTCCGTCTGGATCTTGGTCTCGAATTTGCTGATTTAATTCGAGTTATTCTGGCTTTACACTGAGATTAGAACTTGGCCAATTTTCTGCTTTAGCGCATGCATGTACGCAGGGAGCTCGGCGACTCACCGAGTAGCCTTTTGCCACCCACCCATGAAAGTTGGTTTTGAGGCCTGCTTGGGAATACAAACAAACTCATGTCATCTGCACTCAGCCCAGCCTCTGCCTGTCTGGTGGACATCTGTCTGCCTCACATGGCGTGATCCGGTCAGCGGAAAGGGGTGGGGTGCTGTTTGGAAGAGGAGGTGCAGAGGACAGCTGTGTAGATGCCTCCGTTTACACAGAGCCCTAGAGCCCATGGGAGTTAATGTGGTCTCGCCTTGCCTGCCTCCTCTCAGCACTCCTAGGAGCCTCCAAATTGCAGGAAACCCTCATTGTGCTCCAGTCCCACCAGGTGCTCCTTAGGAGAGGCAGCCCAACCCCCTTCTCCTCCCCCCGCCCGGTGCATTTCATTGCTCCAGGCCTGCGTGCAGTAATGCAGACGCATCAGATGCCAGGCGGGGTGAGCGGCTGTCTGGAGCTCTCCGACGGCAGAGAGCAAGTGCAGCCTTATTTTCTTTTCTCTGTCTCTGCATCAGCCACTGTTCATAGGCCTGTCCCCTGCCCTGCTGCTTAGGCCCGTTTGTTCGGGGCAGTGCCTGGGGCTGTTGTCGGAGCAGATCCCTTGCTGGGAGAGCCGGGCTCTCTGAAACAGGGGCTCTGTCGTTCAAGGATTCAGCCTACGCTCAAAATGCTATGGTACCAAGTCCAGGAGCACTTCTGGGTCTTGCATTGCATTGCTTGCCACGGCAGTGGAGACCAAATGCTCAGCCTCCTGTTCCCACAGCCCACCTGAGCGAGGGGAGAATCACCCACTAGTTGTGAGCAGTCTAGGGCCTGTGACACACCACTGGCCTGCTCAGATTCCATCCAGCAGGGGGAAGCAGTGCATGTATTTATGGTGCACATTGGGGCTTCTTGCCACTACCACAATCATGGACCAAAATCCCCTCGTGCACGGCGCTGTACGAACAGATCCCTGTGTCGCTTATGATCTAAATAGCCAAGACAGACAAAGAATGGGAAGGGAAAACTCAGGGACAGGAGGGGAAGTGACTTGCCCAGGGGTCACCTAGCAGGGAGACCCTGTCTCCCGAGTCCCCCAGTCCAGTGCTCTAGCCATTAGGCAACACTGCCTGCTCATGACACTTTCTAGCTAAACCGGTAACAGACGTTGCCAGCCTGTTGCACTGCTACAGCAACGCTCTGAATTTTCACGGTGTGTCCTGTGTGGGTCATGATCCCCAATTTTACAGGTGGGGAAACTGAGGCACAGGCCTATGAGTTCCCATGAGAAGCTGTGGAAGAGAGACCCCGGCGCGCTCTGTGTCCTGACCACAGCCCCTGCTTTCAGGTAACCGAATGCTCTAGTCTAGATCACAGGACCCGTGGCTGGGAGCTGAAAGTGAGATGGAGAAAGGACACGGGGAAAGCTAGGGTGTGGAAAGCCGGCTGAGCAGGCCCCAGGAGAAGATAAAGGAGTCCTTTGGTTATCGCTGGGTCTCCCTGCACTGAGCCGGCGCCTGGCGGCTGGGTTGCTGCCTGACCTTCCTGCTTCCTTTGCACCCAGGCTCCTTTCGGCCGCTCTGGGCCCTGGCGGCGGGTGTCAGTTACATCCCTGCTCACCACGAGCGCGGTGTCCATGACACAAGGTTGTCTCGTGCTGCGTCCCGGTGGGCCTGATCCTGCCGGAAGCAGAGGGCGCTTGGCCACTCCCTGGCTTGCATCCCGGGGCCTGGAGTCATTTAGACCCTCTTGAAAATGTCACCCGGGGTCTCTCCGCTCCTGGTTCCCCCCAGGGATTGCGCCTCATGCAGGTCGCCCACACACAGCGAAACACCCTGCCAGGACCGCACCTCCAGCAGAAGAACTGCTGTGGGGACTGCGAAGGCCATGATTCAAAGCCCAATGGAGTCAGATTCCTCCTAGCTTAAAGGGCTTTGGATGGTGCTCTGGGAGAGTGGGACTGAAGGTGAACAGAGATGCTGTGCGGCCCACTGGTTGGATCTGGGGGGAGGGGGCGGGGGAACCCAGAAATGGTTCTCATCTCTGCCATTGACTCTACTTTTGGGAGAGGCTTGTGGTTAGGCTGTTGTGTCAGGAGCCCTGGGTTCTGGCCCTGGCTCTACCACTGCCCTCAGGGAAGTCACTTCCTCTCTTGCATTGTCTCTGTTTCCTCTCTCTGGTCCTTCTTCTCTATTCAGCCTGAGCTTTTTGGGGCAGGGACCGTCTCTTGCTCTGTGTCTGTGCAGCGCCCGGCACAATGAGGCCCCAATCTCACATGGCGCCTCAAGGGGCTGCCACGATACACAGAATGCCGTGGGCAAGGAGCTCGATCCCTCTCTGCCTCAGTTTACCCATTTGTAAAACTGGGTGTAACCCCTATTTCCCAGGGACACTGTGCGGTTTGAATTATGTGAGTCGGACTCCAGGGGGTCGTCGGACTCCTGGCCCATCCCGCATTTACACCAAGGCTCCTTTTCACTGCCGGAATTGTGTGTGTGTGTTTGTGTGTGTTTGTGTGCGTGTGAAATCAGGAGCCTAGCCTGCCATGATTCTGACTCATTGTTCCTTTCTCAGCACGGATCAGGATTAGTCGTAGCTGCTCCGGAACGGGTCCGGGATGTGGGAATACCTTTGCCACGCTCCCATTCCTATTCAGATTTCCTATCCGAGGTGGAGGATGTGGGGGGAGGCGGGCGGCCCATGCAACACAAACTCTTGAAAGATTAAGCCCTGTGATCTTGTAGTTGCTAGCACAGCCTAGGGCGGGACAGCTGCGCGGGAGGGCGGGCCTGACCTTTGTCCTATCGGATCAGGCTAGGGAACCAATTCCAATCCGCATCAGCTGTGCTGGGGCCGCTGGTTGGCTGGGGCCAGCCCATGGTTCTCTGCTGCCTGGCACGTGCATGTTGCTGCCTGGGCAGCAGAAGCCATGGGGCTTTTTCATATCAAAGCGGAGACTAGCACTAGCTGCTCTGTCTTTAATCTGGTGCCTTTCATTGGGGGCGCTCCTGAAACACTTTGCAGACGGGGCGCCTGCCAGCACTGGGGGAGCCCAGGGCTTGGACTAGCAGGAGGGCTGCAAATCAGGATTTGAGGGGGCACTGATGGAGCTGGGGGGGCGGCAGTGGTTGGAGCAGCAGAAGGGCTGGGGGCGGGATTGACGGGCATGGGCAGACCTGTAGCAGGGGAAGCTTGCCTCATTTAACAGAGGCAAGCTGGATTAGTCACCAACCTTGAGTCACTTCTCCCCGGTCCACGTGACCGCAGGACGGAGCTTTCCACCTTCAGCCTGTCTGGTATGGGTGGGCTGCGGGGCCTGGCTCCGTGGCCTAGGACTCGCCCCTGCACTGCCAGGCCGCTGAGCTGGGCTGGATCCCCGCCTCCCGTAGTGCCAGCCTCGGACTCTGAGCGGGTGGGACTCCCCGATGCTGCGGAGGAGAACCGGCGGAGGAAGGCAACAAGCCTTTCTCAGCATCACCCTGCTCGGCTTCCAAGGGGACACCCTACCCAGGCCCCCCCTCGACATTGTTCACAGGAATTGCACCGCTGAGCCGCACTGCCCCCGCAGTGGTGGCTCATATCTCATGGGGCTGGGCCCATGCTCTGCGCCCCGGGCATGTGGGGTCACAGCACCGCTCAGGTTTGGCCCGGCCGCCCCTCCCTCACGATGGCCTCTCAAACGGGGGGACCTGAGGCAAACTGACCCTTTCCCCCTTCTCCCCCGGGGTGGACCTGTCCCTGCCCATTGTAATGTGCGCACGGCTGCGGGCACCACCGCTAGCGGAAGACTGGGGTGTGTGGTGGAGCTGCAGAGATCTTGGGGCTGTGATGTCAGGAATCGTAAAGGTCCGCCCCAAGGTAGGAAGGATGGTCGAGTGGGTCGGGTCCTAGAGTGGGAGGCAGGATATCTGCTTTTCAAAAATGAAAGAAATAAATGAAATTTAAAAAAAAAAACAATCTCATTTTCGGAAGGGATTTATGCACTTGGGAATTAGGCTCTTCAGTGCATTCAGTTTGCAACGCTGAGCCCTGCAACGCTTCCAGGCCTTAAAAGTCTGGGCCGTGGTCGCTCTGTGCCTCAGTTTCCCCATCTGTAAAATGGAGATAACCCTTCCCTGACTCCCAGAAGGAATGAAATCCATTAATGATTACGAGGGGCTGAGGGCCAGGTCGATAGCCAGGGTGGTGAGGAATTGTGGAGATACTTTAATCCAGTAGCACTTAACTCTTATGCAGTGCTTATCATCGGTGGCTCTCACTGGCGTTATCCTCATTTTACATCTGGGGAAACTGAGGCACCAGGCGGGTTGACTTGCTCGTGGTCACCCAGCATGTCAGTGCCAGAGCTGGGAATAGAACCCAGGTCTCCTGATCCGGTGCTCTATCCACTAGGCCACACTGTAGCCCCTGCAGTGGAGTAGCTGGGGCCTCCCTACGCTCAGCTCCGCAGCATGCCTGTGAACTGCACGCAGCTCTGCTCTAAGCTGCTTAACCACACGTGGGTCCTCGGCTTGCGGCACCTGCTCCTTTGCTCCTAAGATTTCCAGACAGTAGCCAGTGCGTCCCCATCACGTGACTCCTTTTGCATCCAGTCTTTACCTCTGGCCTCCTTCCGGCCTTGGCTATCCGGTACCCAGGGGCACAGAGGCTGCATTTATCAATGACACCAAGAAAAACTGGCTTCTGGAGATGCGCCCCCCCAAGAACTCTTGGGCTGGGTCATCTTCCTCCCTAATCGCTGCAGGCTTAAGGGATCAGTGGGGTTTTTGCACCCGCGTCGCTGCATCAGTGCAAATCCCTAGGGTAGATACGTTGCACAGGTGCAAGCCGCACGGGGGCAAGCCACTTTTTTACACCAGTGCCGCAGCTGTTCCATTAGTTGTTTGCACAAGTGCAGCGCGCCACTACTGGAATCAACCCCCCCGCACCCTTACCGGTGCATGCTGGCATTAAACAGAGTCTCGTGCAATTCAACTGATGTGGGGTCAGGAAGGATCCCTCCACTAGTCCCCCAGACAGTGCATCTCATGGCAGCGCTTAGCCGTGTGCTCCTGGCCCCCAGCCTTCTGTGCGGCCCACTCCTCTCTGTCCCTGCGTGACTGGAGTGTCGTAGGTGGATGCTGCCCTGGGCGGTGAGATCTCAGTGCGGGGCTGGGCACCGCGTTGGCTTTGGCTGAGTCACTGGATGGGACTCCAGGGGCTGCTGGAGGACAGAACCGCAGGATCCACCTGGGGAATGGATCAAAACAAGAAGGCCCAGTCGTCCAGGGTGTCGCTGGAGCCAGCCTCCTCTTCCCCCCCATCTCCTCAATTGGAGCACAGAATCCATGGTCAATGAGTTCGTTCCATTCTTTGCCAGGGCAGGGGGCGTGTGGCTGGGGGGCCGGGTCAGTGAGGCAGCAGAGGGCCTGAAATCGAAAGCCCTGTTGCTTCCTGTCTGTTGCGGGCTGTTAACAGCTTCCCCGGCTGCGGTGCCACGGTCGCTTGGCAGTATATTTCCTGATCCTCCCGCCTGCAGCTTTGGCGCATGGCCCTGCCAGCGACGGGAGCGAGGAGTAGATGAGATGGGACCTGACCCTCCTTCCCCCACCCGCCCCCCTTCGCAGGACGCGCCCGGGATTCTCCTAAAATTGCTTCAGAGCCAGGTCGCCGGGATCCCAGTGCACGCCAGGGAGAGCTGAGCCGATGGGTCTAGAGATGCCCTGCCCTGGCACTCTGGAGCCCTGGATTCTTTTCTTGGCTCTGCCATGGACCTGGTGGGTGACCTTGGGCAAGTCATTTCCCCTCTCACTGTCTCAGTTTCCCCTCCCATCCTTTTTCTACACAGACTGAGAACTCTGGGCAGGGACTGTCCCTCAATAGGTGTATGTACAGCACCTGGCACATTGATACCTCTCGGCACCGCTGTAATAATAAAAATGGCCAGAACAGAAGACTGGGAGCTGGAAATTAGTGCGTTCTAGTCCTGGCTCTCACAAGACTTCCCTGTTTGATCTTGGACTGCTCCGTCTCTCGTTCTGTGCCTCAGTTTCCCTATCTGTAAAACAAAGAGGATGAGCCTGACCTTCCGGTTTCACCAGCCCAGGAGGGAAAAGTCAAGACGTTGATATGTGCATGGAGTTCAGGGCTGTGAAGCAGCCTGTGCTCTGAATGCGAGAACCTTCCTGAGCAGACCCCTCTCCTCCCCCCTCCCCCCATGTGGTTTGTCTGTATTACAGCAGATGCCTAGAGGCACCAGCTGAGATCAGGATCCATTGTGCCGGGTGCTCCCCGGACAGCCCCTGCCCTGAAGAGCTCATGGCCTAAACAGAGAGACAAAGGATGGGTGCGAGAAAGGATTATCATTCCCATTCGCCGCTGGGGAAACTGAGGCACAGAGCAGTGTCATGGCCTGATTTCCAAGCAGGTCCGGGCAATAGGAGCTGCGCTTTTTTAATTTATTTTATTTTTTTAAATTCACACCTCCCTTTGGGGCGCAGAGCGTCTGAAAATCCAGCCCCACCTCACGCAGCCGAGCCAGGCCTTGCACCCACACATCCCAGTCCGGTGCGCTGCCCACTGGACCCCATTGCCCCTCTGCCTTGCCGGTGACGGGAGACCGGGCTAGGTAGACTGCTGATCCCATTCCTCGTCAGTCTTGCAATTCCCACCCAGGGAATAGTCCTGACCTGGCCCTTCATTTTTCCCCGACGCGAGCTCTTTGCCCATTCAGAGCACGCTGTTCTCTGACTTCCTTCTGGCTGAAGTCCATATTGATTGATTTGTAACTCTTGTTAGCAACCAGCTGCCAAGAGTCCGGGTCTCCCCGGTGCTCACTGGCTTTGGAGGAGCTTCTGCTGTGGTGTCGGGGGTTTTTTAAACACTGGGGTGGTGGCGACAGGCAGCAGAGAGTTAACAGTGCACTGGGTGCTGTAGTAACCTGCTACTGCCACAGGTTCTGAGCCAGGAGCACTGCACCAGGCCACAAAAAAGGCAGCCCTGCAAAGCACCTGGGCTAATCTTTAACACGCTCTCTGGCACTGCACTTTGGGTGCTGCATTTGTCCCATTAGGGCTGATTGTGTATATGACATAAAAACATGGCATGCTGTGCCTACGCAGCCTTCCCTCCAAGGATCTCTGAGCCCTTTCACAAACCAGAACAAACTCTTCCCAGAAACTGTGTGGTCTAGGTAAGTGTGGTGCCCATTTTACAGATGGAGAAACTGAGGCAGGAACATGACTTGCCCAAGATCGTGCCGTGTCAGAGCCCAGGAATAGAACCCAGGAGTCCTGGCTCCTGCGGGTAGGCGGTTTTGATTCTCGCTCGTCTCTGTCAGAGCCCAAGCTCTGATTCCTCTGAGATCCCACCCGGGCCTTGTGGAACCAACTCCTCTCTCCGGAGTTCTTCCAGCCCTCCTGGGAGGCTTTCCCTGGACATTTTGGCTGGATTAGTTCTGGCTGAAACCTGGGGCTATTTTTAGAAGCTATAAAAAGCTTTTTGCTTTTATTCACACATGGGTGGCTGGTGTGTGTGATTGTTATTTGCTAAAACAACAGCATCTGCTGTAAATTTTAACTGGCTGTCATGGAGGGGCGGGGGAAGATGCAAACCAGAGAGAAAGGATGGTCCAGAGCTTGGGGCACAGGCCTAAGTTGTGGGGAGACCTGGGTTCAATTCCCTGCAGTGTCATGGACTTTCGGTGTAACCTTGGGAAAATCCCTTAGACTCTCTGTGCCTCAGTTCCCCATCTGTACAGTGGGGGTAATAATGCTTCCCTATCTCACAGGGGTGTTGGAAGGATGACATGCTAAAGATCGTCAAGCTCTACTGATGAAATTGGCTTTGTTATTAGCTAATGAGACCTCAACTAGGTATAAATGCCCTGCATGGGATGATCATCCACATTTGGAGCCATAACCTGAGTTGGTGTAGACTGGCGCAGACCCGCTCCCCGGAGCTAATTCACACCATTTGAAGCTCTGGCCCTTTAACTGTAGTTGAGCCACCCAGCTAGTGATTTAAGTCCAACAGCCTGAGGGGAGTGGTTGTCTGGCTGGGGAGCCAGGCCCATGGAGGAAAATTGGGACAGGAACCAACTGAACTACAACTCCCAGAAGGCACTGCAGCAGCGTTTCCAGATTGAAATATTTGGGTGTTCAGGCTGGGGGGAGGGTGTTTCTGATCGACAATGGAAATTTCCCGCAGGAAGCCGGCGCTTTCTGCAGCAAGAATCCTTTGGTCAAAACCTGAATTTCCTACCAGAAAACCAGGTGCGACGGAACCTTTTCCCCCCCAGCTCGAGTTACGAGCCCTTGTATCCCCTGTGCCCAAGCCGGGCGCTGGCTGCCTGCTGGAAGGGCAAATCTCCTCCCAGGGATGGACAGACGGTTCCATAACTGCCCGTTAGCTGCCTTCCGCTGCAGCTGGTTGGGGCTGGAGACTGGGCGGGCCAGCGGGACTGAGAACATCTCGGGGAGCCTCCGCCCCAGTTGGCTGGAGTTGTGTAGCAGAGGCCAGGGCTCTGCATGGGCCATGAAGACCCATTTTGCCCACTAGATCCGGGCTGACCCTGCCTGGGGCATGCCCGCTTTGGGCACAGGCCAGAGGTCTCTGGTCTCCGGGGCTGACATCCTGGCCCATGTGCTAGCTAGGAGGGAGATTCTTGGGGGCGGAGGTCCTCCTTCTGGCCTGTGGTGTTGTGTTACCAGAGCGTCTTTATCCACAAAGGCAGGTGTGGCTTGTGTTCCTGGCTCCCCAGGGAGACCCCCACACCTGGCCAATGTTCACAGCCACTGGGAAAAATAAAGACAGGGAGCTGCGGTTTTCTTTTCCTCTTAAACAAAGAGATTAAAAATACGAGGCGTGCAGAGTTAATGGTCCTCCCGGGCAATGGCCCCTGAGTATTCCAGATTAACGGCATGCAGGTGCTCCTGTTCCAGAATAAAAGGGCCTGATTCTGGATTCCATTTGATGTGGGGCCCATGCACGCAGGTCCAGGGGAGTCGTCAATCCCCTCTAAATTCACACCCCGCTGTATTGCGGATTAACTTTTGTGGGTAGCCAAGTCCGGGGGGTGTATTGTTCTCTGTGTCAGAGCAGCGTGCTGGGGGGCAGGACTCCTGGGTCCTAGATCTGGGAGGCCTCTGATCTGCTTCATTAATAATGGAGATGGGCCCAGCCTGAAACCTCCCTATCCAAACTCCCCCGAGCCTGGGCGGGGGTTGAGACTAGCATTGAATTTTGCCGCGGGGTGGGGGGGTCCGTCCCTCCGGTCTGGCAGCCACCCTGCCCCTGTTCCTTTGGCTCTCCCCGCACTACACTCCATCTGTAGGTAGCCGTGTGTCAGCGACGCGCCTGTGGCACTGTTGATTTGGGCGCGTGCGGGTTTCGCGCTCTGTCCTGGGCATGTGGTGATCCGCAGGGAGCAGGGTGCGTGCGGCAGGGAGGGGAACAGAGACCGTGGCTGGGGGCGGGGGATCGGGTCCAGCCAGGTGGTTGTGGTTTCCTTTATGGCACGTCTATCAGGCCTGGCAGTGGGTGGCAGGGCGGATGGGGCTGCATTTTTCTATGCTGAGTCGGCAGGGGCCGAGCAGCTGGTTATCAGACAGGCCAGAGAGCCAAGGGGAGGAGCCTAGGGTGGCATACAATGGGGTGTGTGTGTGTGTGCATCTGGTGTGATAGCGGGGGCAGGCGATGGTGGGATGCATTGTGAGAGTGTGATGAGGGGCCTGGTGTGTGTGTGAGGGGGAAGGGCTGCTCTAAGTGTGCATGGGGGGCAGGGTAGTGAGATGTATTGTGAGCATCTGGGGGTAAGGGGACCCGCAGTTGTGAGCAAGCAACTGAATGTGTGTGGAAGAGCTGGTGTGACGATGTGTGGAGCTGGTGTGTGTGGTCACCTAGTGGGACTGTGTGTGGAGGAGTGGGGGGTGCGTGGTGTGTGGGGGTTGGAGTTGTGTGTGGAGGGGCGTGGCGGAGTGTGTGTGTGTGGAGGGGTGTGGCAGGGAGTGTGTGTGTGTGGCGGGGGTTGTGTGGGGCGTGTGTACATGCAGGACAGAGGTTTGTGTAAGGGGGGGAGGATGGCTTAGCCCCAGGCCTGGCCATAGTTGCTGAGGGTGGCGCGGCTGCTTTGCAAATCGGGCGCCTTAATCCTCCAGCCGGCGTGTGAAATACGTTCCCTGCTGTGGGGCCTCGGAGCGTGGGCCCAAGCCACGGACCATGGGCTGGCGCCCCCAGCCTGGTCGGGGGAGGAGAGGAGTAGGGATCCCTCCATCGGCTGATTTCTGCCTGGGGGAGCGAGGTCCACGGCCAAAGGCGTCATGTTTTAATGAAGCGTCTCGCCCCGTCCCATTCGCTCTAGACTCTCACGCCCTCCTCATCACCACCGTATCTGACCCCCTGGACCTCAGGCTGTTTGCACTTACGCGGACAGATCTCAGAGCTCTTTATAAATGGCTTTACCCCCCACCATTTCGTCAGTGGGGAAACTGAGGCACAGAGCATCGGGAATGCGACTTGATGGAAGCCACGCTGCAGGTCGGCGGCAGATCTCCCTGAATTCCTGACTTCCCAGGGCCTTTTTTGCTGTAACCCCTGGATCACGCTTCAGAACCCCGGAGTCCTGACTCCCAGCCCCCACCTCTCTCTAACCACTCGCCTATGCTGCATCATTTGAACCCTGCCCCAGGCCTCTGTAGATGTCTTTTAGCCGATCCAATGCCAATTATCTCCCTTCCCCCACTCCTGCCCACTTTCTAAACCAAGGGAGTGCAGGACAGAAATTGGAGAAGTGATTATTTCTTTTTAGTCAAGGGGCTTTCAAGTCCCTGGCTGCAAACGCCCCGGGATATGACCTCCCACCCCACAGCTCCCCCCACAGCACACACCAGACATCCCGCAGGGCAGCCTTTGATCACCCTCCAGCCCGGTGGAAAAGCTGCATTGTTATCCCAGCCTGCTCTGGAGAATTTTAATGTTGTGGTTGAAGTCAGACACCCCATGTTGCCGTGGAGCAGAGGTGTGTGGTGGCTGAGGAATTTCTCTGTGTCATGGTGTCGTGTTCCCTAGACCAGCTGCTGCCGGGAAGGGCGATTTATGAAACAGGGAGGTGGGGGCAGGGGGGGACGGATGATTTGATTCTTGCATGTAGGATTCTGCCCAGCCCGTTTTTCCTGGATACCAGCGCTGCTTCTAGGAACAGCCTGGAGGTTTGCTGTGGAAATGGGCTTCCCTCTAGGCCTCAGAAATGCCCAGATCTAGTGCTACCGTGAGAACGGGATTTGAATAATCTGAATAATCCCGAAAAACGGAGGAATAACCAGAAAAATAAATGCCACTGAACTTTCCTGGTTATCTTCTTGTTATTCATTTGTGTTGCGCTACCAGCCAGGGCCCTCGGGACTCCCTGCTACCAAGCACTGTGCAAACACAGACCAAAAAGACCGCCCCTGCGTACAGCCACTGGATCTGGGCAGGGGGCTGAGTGGGGAATTCAAAAGCTTGTTGCGATGTGCAGATGTGTGGTGTCGGAGTTAGGGGCCGGTTGGTGGAAACTGTGTGTGTGTGTGTGTTTGTGCTAAATCTCACGATGAAATATTCCTAATTTAATTCTTGGCTGTTTCACTGGGTGAGCAGAAGAGAGAGCAGATTTTGGCTCAGTGGCGTTTGGATTTATTTTGTTTTGTTGCCCTCTGAGGCAGGTCGAAATCACTGTGTCCGGTTGTAGGAATCAGTCACCACCAAAACTTGAAAGCACTGCCCCATTTCCAGCCGCACCGTTTCATCCTCCATCGCCCAACCTTGGTGTAACTGTCCTGGTGTGGAAGGCAACTTACCGCGCAGGGTTGGGTTAAAGCTAAGCGGCAACGAATCAAAGCCCTTCCGTTTGCAAAAGGGGCCCATGCTCTGTCCTGCTTTCCAGTCCTAATGGACTTCCACCGCAGCCAGCCAACTCCCTTATTTTTAGAGATATACTTTGCAGATCCGTGGGCCCTCTCCCAGTCCAAATCCATGGATCCTTGGTCCACCCCCACCGATCTATGTATGTTTCAGATCATGCCCATGTGAGACTAAACGGAGGAGTGAAAATACTAGCCACCAACTCCATTGCATGGGAGGAAAAAGCGTCTTGAAGAGTTGCTTGGAAATTTCCCTTTCCCCATCTCAGCCCTGCCCTGAGTGGATCTGATCTGTGGGTTTGTTTTTGTTTTTTCCCAGCTTTGTTACAACCTTCCCCAGATTCTCTGAAACTGGCATTCCTTTTAGCACAGGGCCCTAGAGCAAGCCCGCGAATTTGCTGAGCTAAATATGTCTGAGCCAGTCTAGACAAGAGCTTACGGTTGGCTAGGAAAGCAGCCAATCCTAAATCATTGCTCTTTCATCGGTACCCGGCCCTGGATGTTGTCACCGGTTGCAAAGGGCGGGTTGGGGGTGGGGGCAGAGCAGGAAAGTAAGGTTTTAACCAGAGGGAGGCTATTTTTGTGGCGTGCATAATTTAGGAGCAGGAGTTTAATTGGCTGCCTGAGAGGTTGCTCTTTTTCCAAGCAGGAGTTGGAGTAAAATGTCCATGATTGCTATGAAGCCAGAGGTTATTTGCACACCCGGCCTGCGCATGCTGGGTTTCATTCCTACTGCCTGCCTGCTGGAAGGCATTTAGACCAGGCCAGGACCTGGGGGTTTGGTTGTGTTTCAGCCCCCCAGTTTTGCACCGGTGTAAATGGCTGTGCAATGGTGGTAAAGGATCATGCCTCGGTCTGCAAGGTTCAATATGTTAACGTCCGCGGGGTGACTGTTCCAGGAACCTGGGGGCCACTGACCGTCTAGGGATCAGAGCTGTGCTTAAAAGCTGGAACTGCTCTCTCCACGGTGCCCAGGGACGGAGAGCGGCTGGAAGCGCTTCGGGGGCAGGCACCATCCATTTGTTCTGTGTTTGTACAGCACCTAGCCCCACAAGGCCCTGGGCCATGACTGGGGGCTCCCAGGCACTATCATTGTTAATAAAGGATGACGTTCCAAAACTGAGCGTGCGTACCCTCGCTTTGCCCTGGCTGGGGACAACACCCAGGGTGGAGCTGTGCCAACGCGGCGGCTTTTGTCCCAGCGCCGCCACACATCACCTCTCTTTGTGGGTCTGCACCAACCATGACACCCGACTGGTGCATTCTGGGGAAATGGTTAATATTTCCAGAGGCCACGGCTGGGATTGGTGGCGAGCACATCACAAGAGACAGTCCCTGCTGTGCGGGGGGGAACCCCGGGCAGCTATCCCATAATACCTCAACAAGGACAGACAGACAAAGCAGCACCAACAGCAAGGGGGGCAATGCATTCTGGGATGGCTGGTGTGTACAACCCAGGCTGTCGGGACATAAAATCTCCCTTCCCACTGGGCAGAGGAAGCCTGGCGGAGAGCCACCTGGGAGAACCTGGGCTGGAGAGCTGGCTTCAATCCCTGGTTCTACCCTGTGCCTCCGTTCCCCCCTCTGTAAAATGGAGGTAATAAATCCTTCCTTGTCCGTCTGGACTGTGAGCTCCATGGGGCAGGAACAATCTCTCGCCCTGTGTCTGGCCATGATGTCCGCTGAGGCCGGTAGGTGCTGCCATAACCACCTACGCCCTGATCCGTGTGTGACCCAAGAACACACTGGTGCTGATAGCTTCTTTCTGCTAACCTGGCCCTCGGATCAGGGTGCACTTTAAAATAATCTTCACTGCTAGTGTTATGTTAAGATTTCTCCCACCGCCAGCCCTGCCAACTGGCAAATCGTTTAATTTGCAGATAAATGTTTTTGTTCCTCGTCTAACCCTGCAGCTAGTTGGATCCTACTTTGTCTTAGACAAATTATTTGGTTTTTTTTCCCTGTGTGTTTGTGTGTCAGCAAATGATTCATTTCCAAGTAACTGGAAACTGTCTCATGCCATGAGATGCCACTTAAGGCATCAAGAAGGCACCGCATCCCTGTCTATCCCAGGCCGCTCTTTGCATGTCCTCTATCTCCCCGCTCTGCCTGCTGGGTGACCTTGGGCAAGTCGCTTCCCTGCTCTGTGCCTCAATTTCCCCATCTGTAAAATGGGGGTGACGATACTGACTTCCTTTGTGAAGCGCTTTGAGATCTGCCGAGGAAAGGTGCTATGGGAGAGCAAGGCGCTGTACAACCTCAGAAGATTTATGTTGCTAAGTCTCATACGTTGACCCGTGCTGAAGGGTGGAGGGATGCTTTCTGGTCAGCCTCTTTTGGGTGTGCGCCTCCAGCTGGCCCATGATATTCCTGCCCCGACAGACGCTCCGGCTTCCTTCTTAACACGTGTCCCAAATAGTTCCATCTTCTTTCTTGGAGAACTTCGCAGATCAAGGGTTGCTGAGCTCCTTGGCCTTTGTTCTCAGTTCATCTCGAAGCATCATTGGACCCATTGTTCGTTCTCGGTTTCTCACCCCACGATTTGTGTCCCCTGAACAGATTGACGAGATGCCAGAAGCCGCAGTCAAATCCTCCTCCAATAAATACCAAGTCTTCTTCTTCGGGACCCATGAAACGTGAGTGGGATTTAAAAAGGGGGCGCGGGGTGGGAGGAACGCGTGCCTGCGTGTGTTGGGCAAGCAAGACGGGGGGTGTCAGTCAGAGTCACGTGAGCCGTGTTCAGGCAAACGCACCAGTTGGCTGAGGGTAGGATGCTCCCTCAGGATGCAAGAAGGTCTTGGGTCCAAATCTCAGCAGAGCTGTCAAGGAGTGCCCAGTCTCTTTACAGCGAGAGCCGCCCGTGCTCTCATGAGATGAGGTGCATCCGTCGCCGGGACAGCCTTCCTCCTTGTCAGTTACACTGAGGGTGGAGGAGAGATGGTGATGAGGAAGGGGCGTGTGAGGAAGATGGGAGGGATTTGGGGGGGCGGGAAATCTGAGCATGAAAGAACCTTTTTATGACCTTTCTCCTTTCCCGGGGTGTAACCAATGCATCCCTCTTCCAACAGACTGGCACTAAAAATAAGATGAATGTAAGAGGCCATTGTAAGCTCCTTGGGGCAGGGCCATGTGTTTGTACAGCACCTGGCACCATGGGCTCTTGGTCCATGACTAGGGCTCCAAGGAGCCCCTGCAATGCAAATAATAATAATAATAAAAAGTCACTATCCCCCCGACCAGCATATGCCCGTCTGCCCCAGAACCAGCCTCTCCAAGCTCAGTCCTTGGGTGGGGTCGCGTCAAGGTATTTAAGGCCACTGGGGCAGCAGTTTGATCAGTGTGGTGCTAGGATTTTACCCAGGTTTGTGTTATCTGTGCGGGGGTGGGGGTGCTGTAGAAAGGTCAAGAGACCCCCCCACCTTCCCGATGACATAACAAAACTCCCCAAAATGCCAAGTTCTGTTGAAACAACGGAGGGTGGTTTTGTTTTGTTCTGTTTTGTTTTTTTACTAATTCACCGACACAAAACTTTGATAAGGCAGGTCCAGGAAATCAGAGCTAGGTTTTATGAAGGTCCTAAGGGATCAACTGACTTTCTGTGGGAGTTAGGTGTTTATCTTCCAGGGGTGCCTTTGAAAACCCCTAGTTACTTCCACACCTGGTGCCTCAGTTTCCCCATCGGACCCCGCCTCCCAGACAGGTCATGGGAGCTTAGCGGTTTACCTAGCAAGCCTCAGCTACGGGGTGCTGTGGAGGCGCATAATGTGTTGTATGTCATCATGGCTTCTTTCCTTTTCCACCACGCAGAGCATTCCTGGGTCCCAAAGACCTCTTTCCCTACGAAGAATGCAAGGAGAAGTTTGGGAAGCCCAACAAAAGGAAAGGGTTCAGCGAAGGCTTGTGGGAGATCGAGAATAACCCGACCGTCAAAGCCTCTGGGTATCAGGTGCGTCTACCTGCTAAACCTCTCTGCTTGCCCCTGGCTAATTCACGTAGGGCAGAACTCCTCCTTGGTTGGAGACCTGAGCCTCTTTTGCCCAGAGCAGCGACTCCACTCTGGTCTCCTTTGTTATACAAGAGTAGCTGCTGGGACCAGGTACTGGAGGGACGTGTCCTACATACCAAGTCTGGGGTAGTCAAGTTGCAGGGCGGGAGGTCTAGGTTGGACATTAGGAAAAGGTTTTTCACTAGGAGGTGGTGAAGCTCTGGAATGGGTTACCTAGGGAGGTGGAGGAGTCTCCATCATTAGAGGTTTTTAAACTGCAGCTTGACAAAGCCCTGGCTGGGATGGTTTAGCTGGGGTTAGTCCTGCTCTGAGCAGGGGGTTGGACTAGATACCTCCCGAGGTCCCTTCCAACGCTAATCTTCTATGAGTCTATTTACTTGCAGTGGCTTGGGTGTGAATTGGGAGGGCTGAGCGGGGGTGGTTGGAAAGGGTCAAAGGGCCCCAACCCCACTGATCTTTTCAGGCATGTGCTCGAGATACCACTGTCCTAAAGAGAATATTTAGGTAATCCTCAAGGGGGAAAGGGAATTCAGTCGTGTGGTGGAGCATGAGACTGGAAGTCTGGACTCCTGGATTCTGTCCCTGGCTCTGGCAGGAGAATGGGGTCTAGTGGTTAGAGCAGGGAGAGACAGGGCTCTGAGGTATGACTCCTGGAATCTATTCCCAGCTCTGCCTCAGTTTGCTGTGTGATCTTAACCAGTTACCGCCTCTCTTTGTGCCTCAGTTTCTCTATGGGGACAAAATGGGAACAGGAAAGCTGACCTGAATCTCTCCTGCCCTGATCCGTTTGTTGAAGTTAATGGGAGCCTTATTCCTTCAGCCCCTTACAGACAGGGGACGAGTGACCGTGGGGAAATTATTTCTTCCCCTATACTCATGAAATATTTTTAGACTAAAACTTTTTTGTTGAAAAGCCAAAATCCCCCAAAACTGAAAATTTTCCAGTTTAAAATTGAAAAAAGTGGGCTTTCGGTTTCATAGTGAAAAGCCAATTATTTAAAAAAATTTTTTTTTTAAGTGGAAAATTTTCACACAAATTTTCAGTTTAGTCAAAAAGTCCCTTTGTGGCGGTGGGGTGTGTGTGAAGGGGGAATTTCTACTGGGAAATTCTAATCAGCTCAAGATACAAGGGTTAATCTGTGACTGTCTGTTAATGAGGATTGTGATAACAGTACTAAAGACCCCAACCGGTATCAGGTGGGAGGAGCTGTGTGCGCACACAGTCTAAATACACCAGACGGCCAAAGGGTGGGAGAGGAAACTGAGGCAGAGGTGATTTGCTCAAGGTCACCCAGCAGAGAGCTGGGAATATGACCCAGATTCCTTGAGCCCTAGTTCAGTGTTTTGTGCCATGAGCCCTCCCTCTTTCCCAGGTCAAGTGTTAGAGGTTCTTAAGGTGCCAGGGGGGACTATGCAGCTCTCAAGCCGGGTGTATCTTTCATCCCTTGAATCAGTGAGTGAACCGGCTGACATCCTCCGAAAGCTGCAGTCTGCATTGACGTTTCGGGGGTGGGTTTTCTCCGCAGGGTGCAGAGCATGCGGGGATCAAAGCGGCTCTGCTTTGCGATCTCATTGTGTTGACTAAAATATTCCTCTGGGTAGCCTGGAGCAGCTCTGCTTTCTGCTGTGATGCTGTCAGGTCTTATTAGATCAGCGAGGGCTGGTCTTTCTGGGCGGTGGAGGGGAGATCACCAAGAAATGTCTAGGTGCTCAGCAAGTGGGTTGGGGCATTCATACAGGGGAGTTCTTCTCTTGGCGGCAGGTTCCCAGAAGCACAGCACCCTCTAGGGTGGTGCCATGTTCTGGAAGATAGCTAAAAGCAAGGACTTACGGTCATTCAAGACCCCTCCTTTCATAGGAGTTGGGGGCGTTCGCCCGAATCCTAGCCAAAATTCTGGAAACTCAGTCCTGCCTCCCTAAATTCCCCCTGCAATTTAAACCGAATGCAGGGATCTCTTCCACTTCCACCAGCTGCTGTTGTGCCCCACCCCAGAAGTGGCTGCAACTCCGTGTATGTTCTTTGGCCACAGCTGCACAGTGCTTTGAGATTCCATGTGCCCCAAGGTGCTATAGAAACGTAGTTGTGGACAGGAGGTGCTCGCTGTGTAGTAGACCCCCCCCCTCCCATCCCTGTTTCCCTGCAAGGGGGAAACTGAGGCACAGAGCAGGGATGCTGGGCTGGGGCTGCCCTGGCTGGTGGCTGCCCGGTCCGTTTGTCTCCAAGGGAACGTGTTAGACCCTTGCCAGGAATAGAAACAGTTTTATTTCTTCCCCCATGATTAAAAAATGGACTTGTGTGGACTCATCCCTGGCCCTGAATACCAGCTGGCACCGGGGAGCAGCTTTTTGGGAGGTGTGGGGCACCGGGCAGTGTCTTCCTACCACCTCGCGATAACTGTGTCCCATGTCCATCTTCCTCCACCTCTTCTCTTCTCTTCCTCCCCATGCCCCCCAGCAGCCGACCCAGAAGAAGAGCTGCCCAGAAGATGCCGAGCCGGAGCGGGAGCCGGAGGGCGACGGCGAAAAGAAAGGCAACGCGGAGGGCAGCAGTGACGAGGAGGGCAAGCTGGTGATCGATGAGCAAACCAAGGAGAAGAACGAGAAGGCCGCGATCAAGAGGAAAGCGGAAGATGCTTTGGAGGTAGCAGGAAGGCTCTGTCCTGGGGTGGGCACGGGGAGCTGCCCAGGGAGGGAGAAGGCTGTAGCTCAGAGAGAGACCAGGGCATGGTGACCGGGCTGTCTTGAACTCAGCGCCCAGGGAATAAAGATCGGGGGTTGAGGCATCGGGGCAGGGCTCTGAGAAAAGATGTGGGAGTATCTGTGCCTGCAGGCCAGGGCCCGGCTCCTCGTGACGTTAGCCAACTCAGAACCACTCCCAGATCCTGGGCAGGGAGGGGGCGGCATGGCAGGCGCCGTCACCCCCCAGGTTGACCCCTTCCCCATTGGCAGGACTCCCCGAAACGCGCCAAAGAGGCGGAGGGTCAGGAAGGGGAGAAGAAGGTAGAAAACGAAGAAGCCCCCAAGGAGGGAGAGAAGCAGAAGCCCAGCCCCCCCGAAGGGGAGACGGAGAAGAACAGCGACCCGGCCGGAGTTCCGGACGCCAGAGAGGCTAAACAAGAGGGGAAGGAGAAAGCTGCTGCGGAGGAGATCAGAGATCACAAGGAGAGGTAGGGGCTGGAGGAAGTGTGGAGGGTCTGGCACGTCACCCCTATGGGGGGGGAGGCTAGGGGTCTGGTTCCCATCACAGCATGGACATCAGCAGGGACTTTGCCCATTGGCTTCCAAGGGCGGAGGACGTAAGAAATGGGGGAGGCTGGGAAGCATAACAAGACATCAGCGGGGTCAGGCTTGGATGCTCCTTGGATGGGTGAGCTCCCAGGATCATAGAAAATCCCAGGGTCGGTTCCTCCAGCGTGAGGACCACGTCCTCCAATCCTGCAATGGGATCAGCGCCAGCGGAGGCCGCGGGGATCCGGCGGCAGGAGAACAGCCTCCGTGAACCCGCCCCGCGGCCCCAATCCCCCAGTCGCCCCCGTTCGTCCCTTTTACCCTTCTTCCCTGTTTCTTCTCCACTCCTGCAGTCTGTAGCTGGCCAGCCTCCCCAAGCTGATCTGATCGTCTGGGCTGTTCCTTTCCCGCTGGGCTCCCTGGGTGCTAAACAGTTCCGTTCCTCATCAGCTCGTCGCGTCTGCAATTCGGGGAAAAAGAAATAAAAAGAAACCAGTCGCACACGTGAACCATCCCGTCTCTCCCTGCCCACCCGTCGCTGGGCTCATGCTTGTAATAGTGATTTCTAGGGGGCGCCGCTGATCAGTCGATTTGAAATAAAAGCGATTCATGCCTTTTTAAAACGTTTCCTATCACTTCCTGCGAATCACTTTCTCTTCGGTGGCGCTTACTCGGGGGTTTAAAGTCAGGTGATCTCTGGAAAGCAGGACGGGGAAGGGCAGAGTTGGAACCTTCCTGAAGGATTCTCTCTCTTTCATGAATTGCTGGATAGTCTCCCCCACCGCCCCCCCCCCCCCAGGTTTCCCTGATGTCCAGTGAAGTTAGATGAAGTTAGGTTCCTTGATGCTGCATGAGCTGTGTTAAAAGGGCCTTAAAGTGGGCATGAAGATCCCTTTACGCTGCCAGAGCAATATCAGGGGGGCTTAGTGTAAATGTGAATCATGGCCCACTGGTCTGTTTCCAGTTCTGAATCCCGGAGGAGCAGCAGCAGAGGGAGACGCACCAATCAGGTTTGGGCCTCTTGCCCTTGTGAGGTTGCCCCCACAGAGATCCACGATCCTAACTGTGCATGCCCTGCTCCGTTTACCATTGGCTCCTGCTTCCTGCTCCGTTAATGGGCACAAGTCCCTTTAAACAGGACCTGGGGTGTTAATGTCCCACTTTGCCCCAGCGGCTGTTTTCCGAAGCCGCTGTCTTTCAGACAGTCTTAGATGGGTCCTGTTCCTTACAGGGTCTCCCCTGACACTCTGTAGCGAGGGATACTCTGGTGTCAGTGCCCACTTTCTCAAGGAATCATTTCTCTAAGAACAAAGCCACCACTTTGTAGCAGTCCTAAGCTGGCTTCGCCAACGTGCAACTCAGTGTTACCAGGTGATCTTTCATGGTATCTCAGCAGGTTGTTTGGCTGAGCTATTGAAGGACGGGGGTGGGTGGCTCAGGAATAGAGGTGGTTGAACCACCCCCACACCCCCTGGGAAAATTTAAGATTTTTTGGACAGGAATTTCAACACCAAAAAAATATGGCCAACAACTGAAAAAATTTCAACTTGGAAATGCTGCTGCAGGGCCTCATGGGATTATAGTTCAGGCCTGGCTCCCTGGTCAGAGTACATCTCCCATGATGCACCATAATCTCCCCTCTTGGAGAAGGGAAGCGGTTCATCACGGGAGACCCTGGCCATGATGCATCCTGGGAGATGGCGGGAGATTCCCATGATGCACTGCGGCAGCATTTCCGAATAGAAATATTTCAGTTTTCCGGCATTTGGGTTTTCAGGAAAAAAACAAACAAAAACCCAGAGACCATTTCCATGGGAAAAGCAGAAAATTTTCGCAAAATATTTAATTGAGTCACAGACCCAATTTCCCATTAAAAAAACTGGTTTTGATGGAAAAATTTCTGCCAGCGCCAGGCAGGAGATTAGTGGTAGATTGTGAAGTTCTTTGTCTCCGGAGCCCCATTTTGGATCCAATGCAGCAGAGGAAGGTCATGTCGTTTCGTGTCCTGAGCCCGTGGACGGATGTCTTAATTTTATCAGCCTTTTCCATCCTAACTGTCTACGTTCGCGAGAATCCAGTCACTGTCCCTGGTGTAATGCCATAGATTTCGGTGGAAGCTGCAAGCAGATCTGAGCTTTTTTGGCAACAGTTGACAAGTCCTTGCCCCAAATTGTTCGGCTGATCAGAAATCCCTTGATTTGCTGCACTCTCTGCCCCCTTTTCCTGTTGGGGGACGTAATGAGTGAACCTCTTGAAATCAATGAAGTATGTGCACTGAATATAGTGACATCTCTTATTTTATTTCTGTAGGCTTTTTTTTTATATATATAATTGAATTGCTAAAGTTTTTTTTAACACTTCTAGCATCCACCTGGAGGATTGGAATTAGCTGAGGCCTGTGATCTCTGCTGGTCCTAATTCGGTCTGATCGGTGACATAGTGGGGCTAGAAGGGCAGACAGATTTCTGCGCATTGCTGTGTTTTATCTGAGTGTTTTCTTACACAGTTGACAGAGACAAAATTTCCAGAATGTATGGGGGAGGCGGGGAGGGGAAATGGGGACAATGCAAACCACTTGCGTGCAGTTTTCCCTGTTTTCCAAGCAGTTCATAGAGGTGATTGACAAATTTGAAATTTTCAATTGGAAATTTCAGTGGAGGAAAAAAAATGGGAGATGTTTACCCAAAAAAAAGAGTCTCTAAAAATGGTTTCTTTTTAACCCACCCGTTAGACATCAGGGTGCAGTTAGCGACCTTCCTAAAACTCAGATACTTGAGTTCCCCAGACTGGTTTGATCTTTTAAGGGAAGCAAAGGAAACACCCAAAGATTTGCTCAGCTAGATGAGGGCTTTGATACATCTGGCTGCCACCCTTGTGATATTTCTGAAACTTTCTTGACCAGAACTGGTAAAAATTCCTGCTGGGATTTTAAAATTTTGACAAATTTCTTGTTGGAATTTTCATTAAATTGGTCAAAATTTCAAAATTCCAGCATTCTTATTGGGATTCTGAAACTTTTGCTGCCCTTTTGACAACCATTTAAATTGTGACTAAATTTCTATTTAAAAAAAAAAAAAAAAAAAAAAAGGGGGGGGGGGGCAGAATTTCTATAGCTGATTGGAAAATTTTCCAAAAAAATAAATTTTGTTTGAGGCAATAGGGGGAAAATTTCCCCTCCTTGCTGGTTCCTCCTTCCCCCCCTCACTCCTAACCAGCTGTATTCTTGATCATCACGTGGAAGGAAAAAGATAGCAAAACCTAGGAGGCTATTGATCATTGATTAGCTGGCACTTTGATGTTGGCTGTTACCCAGAGCACGACAAAGATCTGGGTTGAATGTAGTTTCAGTTCCAAATCTAGTGGCTTGGTGTGGCAGTCCTGGGGCATAGCATTCTGTGTAGATCTTGTGTGATCACAAATCAAGATGCTTCCCACCAGACCAAAGCAGTGTGGACCTGGGTTATTTGAGCTCTGGATTTTGGTCTTGATCCTGCTGCAGGTTTTTCCTTTGACGTGAATGGGAACAGGAACAGACTCTGCATTTCCTCTAGCCCAGTTTTTTTCTGTCTAATGGGCCTGGTTCTCCAGCGCCCCATACCCGGTGCCGTCGTTTACACTGGCACAAAATGCTCCTGATGTCACCTGCCTGTGTTGCACTGGTGTCAACAATTATCCCAGGGACAGACCAGTAGAGAACTGGGCACCAGGTGTTTGTAGATCTCCACCCCAGAAACTAGCAGGGCAGCTGCTGTTCTACAGAGAGACAGCTGGAGGGTTTTCAAGCATAAGCCCTTGGATTTTGCAGGGGAGGTGCACGTGGGCATTCTGCTTTGCAATGACAGGATAGGGCCTTTACAGGAGTCATCTGTGTGCAGAGGTGTCCCCCAGAAAGGACTCCCCCACTATCCCCTTTCTCCAGAAGCCCCACATTCCAGCAGCTCCCGTTGGCCAAGGGGAACTCATTAGTGATGCAATTTTGGGGGTGCTGCGGGGTGCTCCCTTCCCTAGGAGCTGTGTGCGCTGCCCCTCCAGGGATCCCAGACCCATCATCCCAGGAAGCAAGGGACAGGAGTCGGGGTGCACCTCAAAGCATGACAGTCTTAGTGCCCTCAGGGGCTCTGCCGGACTCCTAAATGGGGTAACCGGAGACCAAGGCCAGGGCTGAAACCTCAGGGAGAGACACTGCTTTGATTATTGGTTGCTCTGTTCCTGTGCTCTCGGCCCAATTCCCCATCACCCGGCACCGTGTGTGCTTATTTACACCAGTGGCTGTGAATCACGACCAAATCAGACCACGGAATCTGCTCCCCGTGTCCCCTGTGGGCCCTAGGAAGCAGAGAACAGCCAGAGCACGGCACGCTTTGGTCCCAACCCTGATCTATCCCCTGACACCAACTCTCTGCCATGGTGCGGGATTCTCAGAGGGCCGTTTCCACCTCTTTTAAGCCCCTGAAAACAGTCAAAAGGGACCTGAGTGTGACTGAATCAGAACGCTAACCTCAGGGCCGCCAGTCTGACCCCAGGGAACGTGCCTCTAAATAAACCGGAGCTAGGCCTCACTCGTGGTCCCAGTGGCAGCCACGATGGGGTTACCTAGGCAACCGGAGCCCAGGTCTCCGGAGAGATGTAACACACGTTCGTTCCGCGCCTGTTGCGGAAACGTGCCCAGGTTTGTTTGTTTTTGGCATGCGGTCACAGATCCAAAGGGAAATTCAAAAAGGCAGCGGAGTTAACTTCCGACCCTTTGATCTTCACTTCTAGGGAATATTTATCAAACTATTTTAAAAAAGGAAAAGGGAAAAAAAAAAAAAAAAAAAGTAGGGTAACATTTTTAATAATAAAAAAAAAAAAAACTTCTAAAAAAGTTCTTACAAACAAAACTCTGACAAGTAGCTGGAAAAGTGTTTTAGCTAATGGGTTTTTTTGGGTTGTAGTCTGGCTTATGTTTAAACTCGTGTTTCTACCTGTCGCTGAGCCCAGGTGTCTCCGCTCTTTCTCTCTCTCCTGTCTTTCTCACTACGTGATGTAATCGTATTCAAATTTGTAACATATGGAGGACAATAAAAATAAAAATCAACCCTGCCTTGGGTCTGTTTGAGGCTGTGATGAAGACTGTTGTTGAGTTTAGCTTTGGAATAGTACAGAGAAGAAAAAACAAAAAAGTTAGATGATTTCAATGCTCTAGGAAAATAAAAATGTTGATTATTAGAAGAGTGTCTGTTATTTATTGGTGGTGGTTTTCACTGTGACTTTCTGGGTTATTCTTTCAGTGGGTCTCATAGTATTTACTTCTCTACCGACGGTTTCTATTGATCTGTGGTGGCTACTTACCTGTGGTGTCTACCTACTTTCTGATCAAGCTATTTAGCTGGTTCCTCTTACTGTGGATCTGAACACCTCACAATCTTTAATGCATTTATCCTCACAGCCCCCTTTAAGGAGAGCAGTGCTTCTCACCCCATTGTACAGATTCTACACAAGCCCAAAGAGACTACGGACCAGATTTTTAAAGACTTTTAGGCACCTACTTAAGAATGGCCATGCTGGGTCAGACCAGTGGTATATCTAGCCCAGACTCCTGTCTTCTGACAGTGGCTGGGGCCAGATGCTTCAGAGGGAATGAACAGAACAGGAGAACTGTTGAGTGATCCATCTCCTGTCATCAAGTTCCAGTTGCCGGAGCATGGGGGAGTGTCCCTGGCCATCTTGGCTAATAGCCATAGATGGACCTATCCTCCAGGAACTTTTTTGAACCCACTTTTGGCCTTCACAACATCCCCTGGCAATGAGTTCCACAGGTTGTGAAGAAGTACTTCTTTCTGTTTGTTTTAAACCTGCTGTCTATTCATGTCATTGAGCGACCCCTCCTTCTTGTGTTATGTGAAAGGGCAAGTAAAACTCTCCTATTTGCTTTCTGCACACCAGTCATGATTTTATAGACCTCTGTCAGAGGCCCCCTGTAGTCATCTCTTTTCTAAGATGAACAGTCCCAGACATTTTAATCTCTCCTTGTATGGAAGCTGTTCCATTCCCCTAATCATTTTTGTTGCCCTTCTCTGTACCTTTTCCAATTTTAATATATCTTTTTTGAGATGGAGCGACTAGAACTGCACGCAGCATTCAACATGTGGGCGTACCGTGGATGGCATGATATTTTCTGTCTTATTTTCTGTCCCTTTCCTAATAGTTCCTAACATTCTGTTAGCTATTTTGTCTGCCTCTGCACATTGAGCAGATGTTTACAGAGAACTATCTATGATGACTCCAAGATTTTTCTTTAGCGATAACAGCTCATTTATCATTTTGTACGTCTAGTTAGGATTATATTTTTCAACATGCGTTGCTTTGCACTTATCGGTGTTGAATTTCATCTGCCATTTTGTTGCCCAGTCACCCAGTTTTGGGAGATCTCTTTGTAACTCTTCGCGGTCAGCTTTTGATTTAACTATCCTGAGTAATTTTGTATCATCTGCAACCACTTTACTGTTTGCCCCCTTTTCCAGCTCAATTATGAATATGTTGAATAATACTGGTCCCAGTACAGATCCCTGGGCTCCCCCTCTATTTACCTCTCTCCATTTTGAAAATGAACCATTTATTCTCACCCTTTGTTTCCTCTCTCTTAACCAGTTACTGATCCAGGAGAGGACATGCCTTCTTATCCCAAGACTGCTTATTTGGCTTAAGAACCTTTGGTGAGGGACCTTTGTTGAAGACTTTCTGAAAATCTAAGGACACCATAGCCGCTGGCTCACCCATGTCCACATGCTTGCTGACACCCTCAAAGAACTCCAATAGGTTGGTGGGAGTTAGGTACCTTTAGCAAATCTGGGCCCAAGTGACTTCTTCAGGGTTACGCACGGAGCCGGTGATTGACTGGGTCTTCTAAATCTCAGATTAGCACCGTGCCCACTGCTCCTTGCTTGCCTGTTGCCAGCCACCTCTCTACTCCCCTTGATTCACTTTGTCCTCTTGGGCAAATTGCTTTCCCTCTCTGCGCCTCGGTTTCCCCATCTGTAAATGGGGAGAGTGACTCTTCGTCCTCTTTTGTAAGATGCTTGGCGAGTGCTGTGATAAGCTGGATGAAGGGTGGGTACGCCGGAGAGCAGGCTTCAAATTCTGATGCTGTCATTGACGCCTGGTGTGAGTGTGGACAAGTCCTTTAACCTCCCCAAACCTCAGCGCCACTGTGCTGGCCGTACAACAACTGGCACAATGGGGCCACGATCTCAGTCAGGGTTTCTGGATGCTACGGTAGAGCAAAATATATAAGACAGCCAAGAACTCCCCCACGAGGCAGTGCCGTTTGACTTTCCTGCCCCTATTTTCTGGGGCACGGGGCCTCCAAACTGCACGGTCCCTTTGGCTTCGATTCTAAACTGCACCGGGGCCCCAGGCCTGTGCCGCCTGTAAAACACCTCAAACACAGGGGTGCCGCTAAGAAATGTTCCATGCACAAGCCCGCACCCCTGGTGCTGTGGCCGAGGTTTAGCGACCGCAGGATGGGGAGGGGGGGGCCGGGCTGGCCATCTTAGAAGCCGAGGGGTGAAAATGTGCCACTGCTGCTGAAGGGAACTGGCGAGCACATCCAAGTGCAGAGGCTAGGAGAGACCTGCCCTGCGGAGCTAAGGTGGGGGCCCGAGCTTCTCAGGGCTGCAGCGCACCAGGAGCGAGAGCTCGAATAGAAAATGGAGAAGAGCTGGAGTCCTGCCAAGTACCTCCAGCAAACTACACTTCCCAGCATGCCCCCACAGTCTCTTCTGAGCATGTGCAATCATCGCTGGTGTTTGCTGCCTCTGGTGCAGGGAGAGGATGGGGGCTAGGCAGTCGTGGGGCAGTGCGGGCATCCTTCACTGTTTCCTGTGCATTTTAAGCGTGGGCCACCGAGGAGGCATCCGCTTCACCCTGCAGGGTGGCCATGAGCGTGGCATGAGCAGGATTGCCTACCACCCCATAGGGCTCTGGCCGGCGCTGCTGCGCTGGCCTGCATGGGTTATGGCTGCCGGAGATCAGGGCAGCACCGCACCCGCCAAAGCAACGGCTCCTGCTGCGCTGAGCCGCGTGGGCTTGGTCCCCAAGGCTCCCGGTGTGCAGTGCGGCCACAGCCCCCGGGAGGGATGTAACAACCAGAATGCGACGCGCCAGAGCTGTGTAGTTAACGACAGGGCCCCGGGGCCGTGCAGCACGGTGGTCTGCTTGGAGCAGAAATGCAGGTGAAGGATGTATTATCAGCGCACGCTCACCAGAGGCCCCAGTCAGGAGCAGGGCCCAGTTGTGCTTGGTGCGGTACAGGCACATGCTCAAAGACAGCTGGTCCCCTGCTCTAGGGCGCCTGCTACCGAGTGACGTGGGATTGGTTTGATACATTGGCCCCGCATGGCTGATGTAGAAGCGGAGCTCTGAAAGTTGTTATGGGGCTGGCAAAAGCTGCTGCCGTATAAAATGAACCAAACCTGCCCAGCAAGGGAGATCGAGGTTAGCTATTAGGAAGAACTTTCTATGGGGAGTTAAGCTCTGGAATAGGCTTCCAATGGAGGCTAGGGAATCCCCGTCATTGGAGGTTTTTAAGAACAGGTTGGACAAACGCCTGTCACGGATGGTCTAGGTTTACTTGGTCCTGCCTCAGCGCAGGGGGCTGGATTTGACCTCTCGAGGGCCCTTTCATCCCTACATTGCTATGAGCTGTGCAAAAGGGACAACATGCAGCAGGGCCGGGTCTCCTGCAAGCATTTTGCTTTCCAGCCAGAATTTTTCAGTATTCAAATTTTTTAGCTGAAAAGTACAAAGTTCTGTTGGAAAGTGCAGACCATTATTTTCATAGCCCCATTGTTTGCAGCTCTCCTGTGTGGTCAGTGGGTGTAGTCAGCTTGTTGCCCGGTCCTGAGGGGGGGACCGGTTGCTAGACAGCTGCGTCTGCCTGTCTGTTCCCCTAGCTTTTGGTCAGTGTGTCTATCGGTTTCCTGAGCTCCCTACCTAGTAGCTCTCTGAGCCCCTATGGCCAGTGCCACCCCCGTCCATCTACACTAGCGCACGCATATGTAACGTGCCTTTGACGTGCAACATGTCCTTTCTGCACTGGGTGAGCGAGAACAGCTCCAGGCCTCAGTGTGCCAGCAAACAGGGCACCAAAATAGGACTCACAATCCCACAATACACTGCAATGCAGAGCAAATACAGCAGAGCGGATGGGACCACAACACCCAGAATGCCATGCAACAGGACAGATGGGGAGGGAGAGGCGAGGATGCTGCAATATCCAGAATGCCATGCAACAGGAAGGGGGGGGGGAAAGAAGACTGCAATACCCAGAATGCAATGCGCTGGGGGGAGGAGCTGAAAACCCAGAATGCAATGCAACAGGGCAGATGGGAGGGGGGAGGGAGGAGAAGACGCTGCCATACCCAGAATGCAATGCAATCGGACAGAGGCCAGAAGATGGGACTGGAACACCCAGAAATGCAAACACGACCCAAGGCTAGGACTACAAATCCCAGAATGCAACGCGGCAGGACCACTCTGACAGAATCCCAGGATGCATTGCGATCGGGCGCCCGAGCAGAACTACAGTTCCCAGGGTGCCGTGCGCCGGGCCGTGTGTCTGCCTTTGCAGCTGCGGCGGGTGCAGAGCTGCGGCGAGGGGCCGGGGACGGGAGCAGCCGAAGCCGAAGCCGCAGGTGAGCAAAGGTGCAGCTGCCCCCTGGTTCCCGGGGGCTGGCCGCGGGGGGTGCTTGGTTTGCACGCAGGGGCCGTGGGGTGCTGCTGCGGGGGGGCCGGTGCTGCACGAGGCTGGGCTGCTGGGAGCGGAGACCAGGGCCAGCTGGGAACCCCCGAGGCGAAACTAGCCCCCAGCTGGTGCCTCTGAAACCTGCAGCGCCGTGCACTATTGCTGGGGCGGGGCGGGGCGGGGCGGGGCAAGCCAGGCCAGGGCTGTCGGGTTCCTTCCCTGGCTCTGGGGGTGCGGGAATTGTGGGGGGGGGGGGGGAGGAAGAGCCGGAGGGGGGCAGGACGCCTGGGTTCTATTTCCTAGCTCTGCCGCTGACCTGCTCTGCGACCTTCAGGCCTTTGCCGTGGGATCTGCCTGGCCGGGGGGGACCATGCGCCTGACCCAGCTGCTGGCCATGGCGGCCCGGGTGAAGCTGCCCCCCAACTATCGCCACGGCATCTACCGGCCCGGGACGGTGGGGGAGAAGGCGAACAACCCCCCCGGGCGCAGACGCAAGAAGGTGTTTGTGGAGCCCATCAGCAAGGAGGACTGGAAGGTGTTTCGGGGGGACACGGTGAGTCCGGGCACTGAGTCGTCCCCCTTTGGGATTTCTCTAGCGTGGGGCTCCCTGCGGCCCCGGTGCCACCGTCTGCCGGCTCCTGAAGGGCCCAGCAAGCTGCTTCTGCTCTGAGCCCATTGACTCCCAGCCTGCCCTGCAGTCATCGAGTCCCTTGCAATACTCCTGGGCCCAGGGCACCCAGAGACCCTGCTTTCCCATGGCAGCCGACTCTGCCTCCGCTTTCTCCTGCTCTTCTCAAGGACTCTCCTTTTTGAAGTCCTGGAGAAGTGGCTCCCCTGTGGAACGGGATCCGTGCCTCGGTCTCGGGCATGCACCATGCAGTCAGATGCCCCGGTTAGGGGTGCTGCCCGCCTGCACGGGGATTTGTGTGTGAAACTGACCCCTCTGCTTTGCCTCTGAGCTCACGGGAGGGCAGCAGCTTTTCATCGGTTTTTCCTTTCTCCCCGGAATGTCTTCCGGCCTGGCTGGTGTCGCTGAGTTCCTGTGCCCCCAGCTGGGTCCCCGTAGAGAGTTCTGACGGGGACTGTTGGGTTTCAGGTGGAGATATTAATTGGGAAGGATGCTGGGAAGCAAGGACTGGTGAACCAGGTCATCCGAGCTCGCAACTGGGTCTTCGTGGAAGGTTTGAATACGGTAAGGGAAGGACAGGGGGGAATCTTCAATCTCCCCTGTGTTGGCCAGCTGGAATTGGAACTGCTCTGCTGTGTGTCATAGGCCCCATACTGCCAATGGGGATTCTCCTGTGATTCAGGCGGCAGGGCCCTGACCCCTCAGCACAGGGGGATCTGAGTTCTATCCCCACTGCTGCTCAAGGGGTTCTGAGTCTCTGGCATGTGATGCCCAAGGGACCCCAAGAAGGACTGTGCCGTGAGCCTGTTCCAAGCCCTGATTGCTAAATGGGGCTCTTGGGAGGAGGAACTGATGGTAAAAAATGACCTGTGCAAGAAGGAGATTTGGTTGAGGTGTGTGTAGAAGTTTGAGCACAGAGCCAGGGAGTCAGCTTGGGGTCCTATGAGTGGGTGATGTGGGTGGAGCGAGGTGCCAATTGCACATTGGTCAGTGGCTGTGAGTGTGAGGGGTGTTTAAACTGGCCTGTTGTAACCAAGAGCGACACCAGCTTTTAAACTCCTCTGAATCCGGCTCTTTGATTCCAATCCCTGATGTTGAACAAGTGGCCCAAGAGGGTGGCTGTGTCCCACCCCAGAGGGGGCTGCATTCCAGTAGTGGTGAAATGATTCTTACATGCTTAGTCCGTGAATGGCTCTAACATAAGGGTGTGTGGTTGTGTTGGGTGTGTAAGACAGTGAGAATGTGAGAAATTACTTGCTCAGGGTCACACACGGAATCTGTGGCAGAGGCAGGCTGCAAAGCCAGCCCAGGGCCATCCTTTGTGATATGGGCCCGTGGTTAGAGCTGAGGAAGAGCTGGGGGGGTGAGGAGTCAAAGGTTTGATTCCCTGGTCTGCCACAGACCACCTTTGTATCCTGGGGCAAGTCACCCCCCCTCTCTGTGCCTCGGTTTCCCCATTTTACAGATGGGGATAATACCGACACGACATGGGCGGGCTAGGAGGTTTATTCATTTGTGGCATTATCCTCTCCCCATCGTCACTGGTGCTAGTGACGTGTGAGAGCGTAAAAAGCCACCACCTAGTTCTGCCACTGCCCAGCCGGGATGGTCTCCTTGCCCGAGGGTCCCGGAGTGAGGCCAGCGTGTGCGGAAGAGGCAGTGGTTTGAAACCCAGCTCTCCGTTTCCAGCATTACCACTACATAGGGAAAACCGCCGATTACCCGGGGATGTACGTCCCCACCGAGGCGCCCCTGCTGCTGCGACAGATCTCCCTGGTCGACCCTACGGACAGGTAATCTCCCCACTCCCGGGGCTCTGGGCCATGGCTTGGCTGAGCACGTTGGCGTCCTTCTAGCTGCCCGTGGGGGCTAGCGCTGTGTTAAGCTCTCAGGGAAGGCACAGCCATGTGCTCTCATGTGCTTTGAACGTACCAGAGCTGTCTAGCTAAGCAGTGCTAGGTCTGGCCAGTCCATGGTTAGTGTTCAAGTTCTTTGAGGCAGGACCTGTCTTTGTTCTGTGTCTGTACAGCACCTAGCACCGTGGAGTCCTGGTCAAAGACTGGGGGCTTCTAGATGCTCCTGTGATGCCAAGATTAATAAGGGAAATGAAGAGTAGGGCTGGGAGGGGAAAGGAATCAGTCAGTAAAGCAGAATTGACCTCAGTGTGGTGCTAGGGGGTGCTGAGCCCCAGGGAATGGGGGTTGGGGGCTCAGGAGGGGGTGCTCTCCCCTTGGCATCCGTGCCCCCCCAGTGCCGCAGCATGGTGCGGCAGCTGAAAGACATCCCAAGTCACCGATTAAAAACCTGCCCGAAGGCTTTTTTTGGCCGCCCGCTCAGCAAACCCCCTGGCATCTCCTCTGATCCCATCGTGCCCCCCACCCCCTGCCCGTCCTTCTCTCTAGGAAGCCCACCGAGGTGGAGTGGCGCTATACGGAAGAGGGTGAGCGGGTGAGGGTGTGTGTGCGAACCGGCAGGATCATCCCCATGCCTGTCCACCAGCGCCGGGACGGCGTCATCCCAGAGCAGTGGATAGGTGAGTGGGTTTGCCGGGGGTGTCTCCCATCTGGCCGTGGGTGATGGGAACTGGGGAAAGGAGCCGGTTGGCAGGTCTGAAATGGGACATCCTGTGGCCGGGGAATTGGTACTGACAGAGTGAGCTGTACCCCCGGCCCCCGCTTCCGTATGGGTGGAAGGGGAGCTCTGTGTGTGGCCCAACCAGTCCTTGGGATCTCTATTGCGATGTGGTTCCCATTTCCTGTGGTGTCTGCAGCATGGCCCGCCTGGTGCCTGATTCTCAGTCACTCTGGCCCTGCGCTTGGGAGGTGAAGACGGTTCCAAGCCACCTTCGCGCTCGGAGTTGGCCCTGCCTGGAGCTCGGTGTGAGTGAGACCAGCCACTTGACTGATGTAACTTGCAATCCGCTTCCCAGCACGAAGGGGCTGTAGAGCGGGTGCAGGTGGCGTTTTCCTGCTGGCGGGGTGCAGAGGGGCTTCGGTGTGGCTGAGGTTCAGAGCGGGCTGCGGAGCCCGCTCTGCCGTCGGGCCAGCGAGGGGCTGTGTTGCCTTGCGCTAGCTGTACGGTAAGTCTGCCCACAGCCTGGAGCCCTGACTGCACTGGCAGCTGCTAGCTGGGGTTAGGAGCCCAGGTCGGAAGAACCCTGGCTTCACCCGGACACAGGGCAGCCACGAGTGGGTTTTGTCACACTTGTCTGGAGCCCTGATTCCACTGCACTTTGTTTCCTGCCTGGAAAGGGGCTGTACAAACGGCCACGTGGCTTTTGAGTTTGTGCCTCCGTGATCCCAGCTCAGACCACCTCAGCTCCCAAGAGACGGGCCTGATTCTCCCCCACCCGCATGTGTCACCACTGACACCGGCGTGGAACGTGACCCAAGCAGGATGGGAGCAAGGATCCCTGGGAGTTGAGTGTCAAGCTGGACTTGTTCCGCTTGCTCTGGGTCCGATGTGGCCCTGTGACTCGGAGCCGTCCGGTTCCCAAGGCGTGAGCCGGACTAGAATCTGACCCCACCCCCCAGAGCTGGGCTGTTCCCACGGGGCTAACGGGGATACATTCTGGCTCCCCCCAGAGCTGGGCTGGCCCTGTGGGAGCAAAACCCCTTCTGCCCCAAAGCTGCCTCCGGCGCGCAGATCGGGGGTGGAAGAGGCGCTGTTCTAAGCGGGCTCCTGGAGACGGCGCAAGGTTGTAACGTGCTGCCCTCTCTCACCCTCTTCCCCCGGGGCAGATGGGCCGAAGGACACCTCGGTGGATGACGCACTGGACAAGACCTACCGGCCGTCCCTGAAAGTATTCGAAGAAGAAATCATGGAGTTGCAGGGCATCGTGGAGACGCGCAGAGCCAGGAAGTCCTATTGGTATTAGCGCCTCCGCCCCTGCTGAGACAGGGGTACCGCCACGTGGCACGTCCCGCTCGCCTGGAGTCCTCACTCGTCTTTGTACCTCTGGACAGCAAAGACCTCGTTGCTGACACAGGGCAACTTGCCCAGCCCAGCGCTATAACTGTGGCTGCAGGCTGCCCTTCCTGCCAGCCGGCCTGCAATAAAGACATCCTGACCCCTTTTGTACACCAGCCCTGCCCATCTTTCCTTCAGCGCCTCCTGCAGCTGTGAACACAGCCTCTCTCGCTGCCACCATCTGGGCGGAGACCGGCCCTTACGACTGAGTGGGCTGCCCGAGGGGAAGGGAGAGCAGAGCCTGGACGGGCTTGTGAATCCCATTTGTCACAGCCCCGTTGTGCTTGGTGCTGTACAAACACAGCTGGGGCCAGTCTCTGTGCTGTGGAGCTGACAATCCAAACAGCTGCAGGCTGGGGGAAAGGGGTACAACACCCACGAGAGGCGAACACGGTGATGGCAGGATAGTTCCCTGGGTTTTTTTGGGTGGGTTTAGTCGGGAGGGGATCGGCTGAACGGAAAGCAAGGGGGGCCTCTGAGAAGCAAGGTGTGGGGGCGGGGGCGGCGGGAACCTGAGTTGGAGAGCCGCCGCGGAAGGGCTGGACAAACAGCCAAGCAGCACAGGGCTGGGACAGTTAAGTCACAATAGTAGTAATTTCCCCCAAGGGTAAATCTGGGGGAGGGGATAATTCCTTCCAGCGCTGGGGGGTGGGATAAACACCAGAGGGGTGAGGAGAACCACAAACAACCCCCGAGGTCGGATTAACGCTGTTTGTTACAGCTGTGGACGTGTTCTGCTGGAGCTGCACTCCATGTAGACAAGGCAGGGAGCCCTCTGTTCTTTTGGGGAGGGGGGTGTTTATTTTGGGTCAGAGGATCAGCTGAATGGGGGCAGGGGCATATGCAAGGTCAGGGGGGGGGGTTGGTGAGGCAGGTGGAGGTGCAGAGACTGGGCAACCAGCCAGTCAGCACCTGGCACAGCAGCTGTCAGTTGTCCCACAGTCCCTGCTGGGCTGTTTCCTCGGATGCTTCGCTGGACCCCGCTGCCATGTGGCACGGAGCACCGGGAAGCGGTGGGTGGATGGGGGGAAAAATCATCCCTGCCCGTTTCTGAGGCGAGTGGGGCTGAAGGTTTGGTCCTGAGGGGGCTGCATCGTCCCTCTCCCCAGGTGCAAAATCTGCACAACTTTCTGAGGCTGCCGGGGGCCGCCCTGGACTCCCCCAGTTCCCTTTTCCCAGCTGCCTGTTGTGCTGCTGGCCCCTGTGTGCCCCAGGACACCTCACAGCTGAACCCTGCTTGGCTGGAGCAGTGTCAAAGGAGCTCCCAGCGGGATGTGCGCTCTCTGCCTGGCAGGCTAGGCTGACGTCCTTCCCACAGCCGCGTCCTGTGGTCTCCAACCACCAGCCCCGCTTCTTCAACGGCTGCTGCGTGCTGTTAAACGGCTGCCATGTTCCTCCCCAGAGGCTGCTGCAGGGCATCCGTGGATGGGTGTGGAGGCTGCTGGGAGTCAGTCTTCCTCTGCCAGCCAGGATAACGCAGAGTCCAGCCCCGCCTTGGCAGCCACGAGCACTAGGTTCCGGGGCGAGATCCTGGGGTCAAACAGGGGAATCACCTCGCAGTGGAACCCTGCAGGGGAACAGCAGGTGGGAGGAGGGGAATTTCACCTGTGGGTGGCCCCTGGACTTGGTGTGAGTTCTTACACACCTGGCTGCTTGTTCGAAAGGATAATCCTCCCCCCCCCCAAAATGCACACGTGAGCCGGCAGCCGTAGAGACAGACGGAGATGTGCTCACCCGGTGAGTGGGAGGCAGGGCAGATGGACGCATGCACCCACCCGCTCGCTATGCCAGGACAAGGTTTACGTCCTGGTGGGAGCTTTTGGGGGGGGGTGCCCCTGCCCAAAGGGTCAGCAGGAGGCCCAGGCCCCTCTCTAGCCTGCAGGGAGTCTCTCTTGGTGGGAGTGGGTTGATGTTGCTGAGAAGAGCAAGCCCCAGCCCTGCCTCCCCTCGGGAGTGCCTGCCCTGTGCTGCCAGGGGGTGCGAGGTAGGGATGCACGGCAGAGGCCTGGGGAGTCACTGGTGCTGAGGTCAGAGCCCTCCGTGCACTAGAAGGGGCTGCAACTGGCGAGGAGGGGGTGGGTGGAGGGGGAAAAGCCAGCGCGCTGCGTCTTGTGTGCCAAGGGCCGACATGCTCATCCCTCCCCCTCCTCCAGACTCCGCTGGGGTGCCAGGAGCAGCTCTGGGTAAGAGCAAAGGGGACGGAGGCGGGTGTCTGTGCCCAGGATCCAGGCCCTGGGGCGGGTGGATGGGTCCGTCTGAGGCACTCACCTTGCTCCTGCAGGTAGATCATCCTATCCAGCAGGATGAGGGTCTCCACCAGGGGAGCGAGCAGCAGGGCCAGGCTGAAGAAGGCCACCACCTTCTGTTGCTGGGCCAGCATGGCGTCGACGCAGGCCTGATCCAGGGGGGCCGCGGGATCCAGCCCCGCACGCTGCAGGCCCAGCCGGGCGTACCTGCCGAGGCGAAGCAGCACGGCCCTGTCAGCTCCACTCCCTGCCACGCACCCCAGGGCAGCTCAGCCGGAGCTGACTGTACCCTGGCGGTGCCCCAGCCCCCGGCTTCCCCTGCCTGGCACGGGCGGGCCCCCTCCTCCGCTGCTGTAAAAAGTGGAGAGCCGTACATCTAAGTTATTTAAATAGCAATCACTGGGGGTGGAGAGCCAGGTGCTAGGAACAAGGGGGCAGGTGCCTCAATCACTTTCACCCAGGTTCTGGATCCAAACAGCCCCTGAGTTCTGGGAATTTCTGAGCAGGGATCAGACAGAACCGGAGCCCCGTATCTGGTCTCCCCTGGCCTCTAGGGATGTAGGGATCCGGGTGACAGGACAACCTGTCAGCGTGGCCACTGCTAGTTAGCGAGGCCAGGGGATGCTAAGACACTCGGGGCTGGCTGACTCACTCCTCAAACGGCAGCTGGTGGGCCTTGTTGATGGTCTGCACCCCGAGGCGTCTCCTTGCCGGGTCAGCCGCCCGGATCAGCGTCTCCAGCGCGGCGCGGTAGCAGTGCGCCCGCAGCACGGGGCTCTCGCGCCTCAGCCGCAGCGCGTAGTCCTCCACGGCATGGCAGGCCACTTCCCGCGCCTTGTAGGAGAGGGCGTGGCCCGGCAGGCCGGCCACCCAGGCGCTCAGGGGGTAGCCGCGCTCAGACAGATTGGTGGGAGGAGGAGGAGCTGTCGCGAGGCCTGGCGGGGCTGGCTCCTCCAGGGTGGTGAGCTTCATGTAGCAGCAGGCCACTGAGGTCATGGCCACCACCTGGGGGCAGCGGGTGAAGTGTCTTAGCAGGGCCACGCTGAGGTCCCCGCATGCGTGCAGGCCTGTCAGGAGCACCCTGCCCTCTGCCAGGGGATTCCCTGCCCTTGGATGGCTCAGAGGGTGATGGCCAGGGGGAACGCAGCCAGACCCTCTGCTTCCTGAGGGATCTGGGGATCCCCCGTGCTCCTCTGTTGCGGTAGCCACACAGCCCCATCCTCCTGGCCCCTTCCCCCCAGCCTTGCCCATCTCTGCCACGTCTCTGCCCCCTCCCCAGGGTGCTGCGGGAGGAATGATCTTCCGTGGCCCTGGCGAGTTGCGTGTGGCACTGGCCTCCAGGGAGGGGCTGCTTTCGGCCCTGGGAGAACCAGTTGTGTCTATTTCTCGCTGCAGCGGGAGGAGGAATTCTTGCCATGGTGCCTGGGGATCAACCCAGCCTACCATGTGGCTCGGCCCACGGAGGGAGATCTGCCCCAGATCCTGCAGGGTGGGAGAAACCAAGAGTCACTGATGTGAAGCAGACAGCAGCTCAGCCGTGGTTGTCTGAACTCCGCACTGCAACAGCGGATCTGACTAAGGGGCCGCCTAGGCTGGGATCCTGCCTCCACCCCTGGCAGTAAAGGGTTAATTCCTTAGAGACTGGTTATATCCTGGTAGCCAGCGGAGATCAGAGCTGGCCGTCCTGATAAGGGGGCGGCTCAGACCCAACAAGCGATAAGACATTAACCAAAAGCCCCCCAACAGGTCAGTGGCAGAGCCGGGACGAAATCCCCGATCCCCTGACACCCAGTCCCATGCTGTAGCTACTGGACCGGGCTACCGCCGCTTCTTCCCTGGACAGTCTTCAGGGTAAAAATATTAACATCCTCTCCGTGCATGGGCCGCAGCTAAGATGTCCTCAGGAAGGGACGTGTCAGTAGGATGTACCTGTCCAGCACCAGGATCTGAGCACCTCACAATCGGAGCTGGACTGCAGGCAGGTAGGGGGCTTAGTCCCATTTTACAGATGGGGAACCGAGGCACACGGTAGATTAAGTGTCGCTTGAGGAGCCAGGAACACAAAGTCTCCTGGGTCCCAAGCCAGTGCCCTACCCACTAGGCCGTCCTTCCGACCCCGTAGGAATTTAGCCATTTCTTGGTGTGAAGAGTCCACCAACCTGCACAGGCCTTTAACCTTGGGGCCCGCCCTCCGTCCCCCACTGCACCGTTTACCTTGGCTCGCCGGGCTTGCTCCTTCTCCAGCACCCACACCAGTTCTTGGTCAAATTGAATTGCCATGTCAACCAGTTGTCCGTCTCCCTCGATCGCCGTGACGGACAAACCGAGACCAAAGGCCAGAAATCGAGAGAGATGGCCCTTAAAGGGGAACACACGCCACCTGTCAACACAACTGCTTTGGGGGTTCCCCAATCCTCCCTCACCCCCCAGTGCTGGAAGGTTCAATGTTATTGAGGAAGGAGAAGAGGATGATTCTTCCCACACCGGGGCTTGAGTCATGACTTCTGAGTGCTTGGGTTGGCAACCCTGCTGGGGACCTGCGACAGAGCACTGGCCACTGTAAATCCAATTTGCTCTCCTAGCCCAAAGGCCTGATTGAGGGAGAGAATGGCTAATTACTAGATTGGCCTGAGCTGGGGAGAGCTACGGAGATAATTAGCCCATTAACTGCAGGAGTAGAAAAGGAGCACAGGACGGCCATGCAAAGGAGAGAGACAAAGAAAGGCAGGGCAGCGGGGCCAAGGTAAAGGGAGCTCTCTGTGTGAAGCAATCTCCTCTCTCAGGCAAAGGGACGCTGACTGCATGTCACTGTAACCAGAATTGCTGCATAGGACAGGACGGGGGGGGGGGGTGGGGTGGCTGATATCCCACAAATAAAAGCCACAGCGGTGGTTACAAACCAGAGGTGTCAAAGCCACCTGTGCAGGAAGACAGGCGTGGAGAGCTCTCTGCCCTGCCACCGGGCCCTACTGCACAGTGCATGTGAAGCAGGATGTGGTGAGTTCAGTCTCCGGAATCCATTCAGTTCTTGGGGCTGCCCGCGAGGGGAGCAGCCAGCGCTGAGCGTGCTATTGAGTTTGGGGATACGGTCTCCTTGGAAGGGAGCTGCTCCCCACGAGGTCACACGCACCATCACCTGGCAAGGTCTTAAGGTCACCCACAGTCCAGGGTGGGACTCCACGCAGTGACATAGCGGTGAAAGGAACCCTAGGAAAGTACTCTGGGATCCAGCCAGTCACCCGTCATGCGCAGCAGGAGACAATGCACGTCACCGCTCCAGAGAGGGATCTTGTAACACAAACTAGAACGCGAACGATGGAACTCCAGGCTCCCAGAGACCTACCTGGCCAGAGCCAATATCTACCACCTGGTCACACTTGGTAATCTTGCTCAGTTTCTTCACCACCTGAGGGAAAGATAAATGTGCAGAGTCATTAAGGAACTTAGCAGCAAAAAGGGAGGGGCTGTCCAGCTTAGGTGCGGAGAGGTAGTCACCGAAATCCAGGCTGCAACGTTAGGAGGTGGCCTGATTCTCAGCGGAGCTTCCGCTGATTTCGGGGCACAACATCTTGGCAAATAAGGTCCCTTTTATTGGGCTGCTCAGTCAGGGACTCAGGGTCCTAGCACTCAGCTTGGAGAACATTGGCTGATGGTCTTTGAACGTTTCCTTACTGCGGTCCTATGTCACAACAGAAAAAACTGTGGGGACCCCCCGATAAAGGGATGATGGTGGTGACCCCTCTTGGACCTGCGTGAACCAGGACCCCAGGCTGCCAGGAATCGTGAGTCCGTGGCTCTGTTCCTGAGCACACTGCACCTGTTCCAATCAACAGGCATCTTTCCATCATCTTTGCAGGGCTCTGGATCAGGCCCCTGCTGAATCGTATTTTCACGCAGCCTGTCTCCCAAAATGGTTTACAGGGCTTTAATGAGCGGACACACCAGGTTCGGGTGAACCCAGTGCAATACTTAGACCTCAACATTTGCCACAATGGCAGCAGTTTGGCAGAAAAGAGGGTTACAGTGGACAAGAAGCTGGACATGAGACAACAGGGTGCCCTTACTGCCAAGAAGGCTAACGGCATATTGGGCTGCATTAGTAGGAGCATTGCCAGCAGATCAGGGGAAGTGATTATTCCCCTCTATTCAGCGGTGAGGTTGCATTTGGAGTACTCTGTCCAGTTCTGGGTCCCCCACTACAGAAAGGATGTGGACAAATTGGAAAGAGTTCAGCAGAGGGCAATGAAAATGATGAGGGGGCTAGAGCACAGGACTTCTGAGGAGAGGCTGAGGGAACTGGGCTTGTTTAGTCTGCAGAAGAGAAGAATGAGGGGGGATTTGATAGCAGCCTTTGACTACCAAAGGGGGCTCCAGGGAGGATGGAGCTAGGCTGTTCTCAGTGGTGGCAGATGACAGAACTAGGAGCAATGGGCTCAAGTTGCAGTGGGGGAGGTCTAGGTTGGACGTTAGGAAAAACTTTTTCAGTAGGAGGATGGTGAAGCTCTGGAATGGGTTACCGAGGGAGGTGGTGGAATCTCTGTCCTTAGAGGTTTTTAAGGTGTGGCTTGACAAAGCCTGGCTGGGATGGTTTAGTTGGGGTTGGCCCTGCTTTGAGCAGGGGGTTGGACTAGATACCTCCTGAGGTCCCTTCCGATGCTAATCATCTATGATTCTAATAGCCATGGTGCCGTGCTGCCTTCTCTTCTGACTACAAGGAGATGGAGCCTGATCCAAAGCCCATCGGACCGGATGGAAAGGCTCCCACTGACTTCAGCGAACGCAGAGCGCCCCTCAGAGCAGGGATAAAACATCTTGATGCTCCTGGAGATGTGCAGTGGGAAAGGAGGCTAGGATTGGAGAAACTGAGACCCCAGGGATGGGGGGAGACCCAGTTTGGATTCACACCTACAATGATGTCATCATCAAGAACAAACCTTCTCGAGCTGCCGGATTTCATGCTGCTTTTTGGGCTTCACGTGCTTCCGGAAAAGGGGGTTAAGCTTAGAGCTCTGACACCGGTTCTCCCTGAATTCCTCCGGCCTCCCGTCCACTGACGTGCCGCCTCTACCGCAAGGTGTTCTGGAGAAAGCCAATGTGTGTGCCGTAGCTTTAAAAGCCAGCAAGGACAGTGGCCACACCGCGCTGTAACTGAGAGAAGAAGAACTGCAGTGAGTGTATGGACAAGGGGTCACCAGCCCTGTCGCACCAAAGGGACTGAGCAGACTACAGCTGCAGAAATCACTTCACCCACCAGGGGAAATGCGGCCATCTCTGGGGTAGAATGCGGCAGCTGTTTAATAGCACAGAGGAACAGTATGCAGCAGTTCACACCGGGCAGTAACGAAGCAGATCACGTCCAAGTTAAACTGCACGGGGAATTTAAGGAGGCAGAATGAAGGTTTTAGGCCAGGTCATTGGGATTAAAACCCAGACTCTTGCAACAACAACAAAACAAAAATGCAAGGGGCCTTTAAAAGCAACAAGTCTCTGTCTATCTCTGTCTCTAAACCTTTCCAAAGCACCTGTCAACATATCTAGCCACTAAGTGTTTGGGGTTTCATATCCTCTCTGATAGGTGGTACCCCTATCACCACAGTACTCCCTAGCCCCCTGCGAGGCTAGGACCAGGACAGTTGGTCCACGGCTGACTCAGAGAGAAAAGCATCCTCCAGACACAAGCCCTGCCTGCAGTCATGTGACCGTTGCAAAACCCCTGCTGCTTAAACAAGCCCCCAGGCAATGCCAGTGAAGCCCCATTTAACAGAAGCGTATTTTCTTACCAAACTTCCTCTGGTTTTCCTTTCTCCAGCAAGACAGAGGCTAGTTGTGGGGAGGGGAGATCGGTGAGCACTGCCTGCCAGGAATAGGGAAGCTTCCCCCAAAGATTATCAGTGAAAAACTCCTGCAGGAAAGAAAGGGTGATGGGGAAGGGGAAAGTTTAGGCAACAGCACTCTCATCCAAGCCCCTCCCCCAGCACTCAAACCCCAACCGAGTTAAAGGCCCCATCGTGTTAGGTGCTGTACATATACCTAGTAAGAGACAGTCCCTGCCCACTAAGAGTTTACACACTGAATAGACAAGATTGACAAGGGTGGGAGGGGAAACTGAGGCACAGAGAGGGGAAGTGACTTGACCAAGGTCACACAGCAGGTCAATGGCAGAGCCAGGAATAAATCCAAGTCTCCTAAGTCTCAGGGCAGTAGCTTGCGTGCTGAACAATGCCGCCTCTCAGCAAAGCCCAATCTAGGTTTGAATAGTACTCACAATGATGTAGGAGTCCACGATGGAGCCATAGAGAGAGAGGATGTGGGTGATGTTCACCGCTAACTGCTTCTGCTCCTCCAAAGAGAGGGGCTGGCTGGAGAGACATGTCATGGCAGTGGCTGTGGGATGAATCTGAGATAGGAAATGAGAGTGGGGAAGAAACACTTAGAACCTTCTAAATGAAAAAAGGGGAGTGAATCCCCGAGCAGGAAGGTTTGAATGAACCTGCTTGGTTCCTTTAATGACTCGTTGCAGCCAGACAGCTATTTTGTAAAGGGGTGGGGAGTGAGGGGCACTTCCTGGGGGAGAGGGAAAGTCAGTTCAAAGGGGCATTCACTCCCTGGCATCTCTGCCCAGGCATGGGGGTGGCTCCTTTCCACTAGCAAATGGGCTGAGGTCCAGCGAACTCATTTCACGTATGAAGCTGAACAGCCCTCTAAAGGTCTGGATCCAAGCTGCCGCCTGAGAGGGGAAGGCCCCGTATCCCATTGCGTGGGGCCATTGCTGCACCGCGCCGTGTGGCAGCAGCCTGTGCCACGGCTCAGTGTGGGGCTGTGACACGCCATCCTGGCACTGGCTTGCTGCATGGACCTGCCGCGGCACCGTCGCACGGCAGCACGGGTTTGTGGCGCTGTGCTGCTTTGTGCTGTTTGACCGGGCGTCACCAGGGCATTGTGGCGATTGTCATGACGGGCTATAGGCGTGACATCGCTCAGCGAGGTGCTGCGGTGCCACTGCATCATTGTGACGTCACCCCGAGCCGCTGCCACGAGATTACACTGTGACATCGCATCGCTGTGAGGTCAGGACGCGGGGCATCAGGGCGACATCGCTCCGGGCGGCGTTGCCATGACACCGGGCTGTGACAGACAGCCCAACATGGCGTGTCATTGTGACATCACCGAGGTGTTGCCATGACGTTATGCTGTGACATCGCATCGCTGTGAGGTCAGGACGCGGGGCATCAGGACGACATCTCTCCCGCCGGCGTTGCCATGACACCGGGCTGTGACATCACATCACTGTGACATCACCTAGAGGCGTTCTCATGGCATTACACAGCATCGCTGAGATGTCATGTCATGACGTCAGGCTGTGACGTCACACGCTGTGACGCAACCCACGACGCGTTCTGTCTGTGACGCAATGCCACGGCGCCAGCGGACGTCACCTGCCCCGGCCGGGGCGGGGCGCTTCCCCTTGCGGAGGCCGAGTCTCCGGGCCCAGCCCCATTGGCCCCATAGAGATCAGCCTCCTCACGGCTAGAGTGCCCACCAGCGCGACGCACCCACTCACCGCCAGCTCTCTATGATCTCCCTCGGGCCTCGCCTCGCCGCAGAAGCGCGCACGCGCAAGCACCAACACGGTACCTCCTCCCTGCCCCCACGCGCCTCCCGCGAGACGCACACGCATGCGCACAATCTCGCCTCTGTTTCTCAACAGCCTAGGCGCCTGCGTAAACTGTCTTTGCGGCTGACTCCGCCCCACCCTTCCCCCCTCCACCGCGCTCACTCCGGGCGCATGCGCACGACTCTCCCCGGCCCATGCTTCTTCCGGACTTTTGTTGTGGCGTGGGTGGGTCTTCTCCCCTCCCCCCTCCGACGGCGGGGTAGTTTCCGCTTCCGGTTCCGGTTTCAACTGCCAGGCAATGCTTGTTGGCTGGTCTGATTGGCCCGCGGAGAGAGGGTGGTGGGGGGGGTCGGTGTTTGGTGCGGTAATGGGGGGTCGGTGGGGGAGGGGGTTGGGGAGATGGGGGATCAGTGGGGCAATGGACGGGATGGGGGGTAGGTGGGGGAGGGGGTTGGGGATCAGTGGGGGAGGGGTTGGGGAGGTGGTGGATCAGTGGGGCAATGGAGGGGGTGGAGGATCAGTGGGGCAATGGAGGGGGTGGAGGATCAGTGGGGCAATGGAGGGGGTGGAGGATCAGTGGGGGAAGGGTGGGGGAGATGGGGGATCAGTGGGGCAATGGAGGGGGTGGGGGATCAGTGGGGGAGGGGTTGCTGGGGCAGGGGATCGGTGGGGGGATGGATGGGAGAGCAACGCAAGAAGGGTGGCTCTGGGATAGAAGCGGGTCAGCGAGGGAAGAACGCGGGGGGGGGGTGGGATCAGTGGAGCGGGTATTGATAGGAGGAGATGTGGGAGCCGGGGGCACGGATGGGGGAAGGGGTTGGGGGGGTTGATTGATGGGAGAGGTGGGGGAGCGGCATTGCACAAGGGATTGGGGTTGGTAGGAGGTGGTCAGTGCGGAGGGTAAAGAGGGGGTAAGAAGGGGAGGGATATTGCTGAATGCTAAAAAAGGAGGTCCTTGGGGAGGGGTGAATGAGGGGGATGGATGATCTCTTGGGGGAAAAGCATCACTGAAGAGGTTCTGGGTTGGTTGGGGAGGGGATGAGCGAGAAGGGGTCAGCATGGCCATGTGTAGTTTAAAAAAAAAAAACAAAAAAAAACCCCCAAACCTGCCAGAAACAAGACCCATCACTGCATCCGCATCTTCCCCCAGGGCAGGAGGAGAGAACAAACACGTGGTAGATGTTGGTGCTGTCCCTTAATGCATAACTGGCAGGCACTCAGATACGGTGTTGCGTCTAAGAGCCAGTTAGAGAATAGACTCAGTAGGAGGGAGTAGGAGTAGTGGGGGAAGCTTTAATGCAGGAATTGGGGGTCAGTGGGTGGGTGTGATCACAGGGAGAAGGGATGTGAGGGGGGAATCATGGAGTCAGAGTGGGCTGGGACAGGGAGGGTTTGTCAGTAAACTCCTTTCTGCTTCCATGGAGATGGGTGCCTTGGAAGTGCCCGTAGACCTTCATCATGCACATGCTTTTGCATTTAATGCTGCTGCCAAGATGAAAACGATACTTTCTAGCACCGTTAGCTGTGTTGCGGCTGAGACTGTTAACGCTGAAAGAGTCTTTAAAATCCCAGTTCTCTCGCCATTTTTGCAGCTCATCTGGGCAGGTGAAACTTTAGATCAACCAGTTTCACTTTCCGTTTCCCAGGTACCAGCACAAAGCTGCTTTGTTTGGTTCTCCAGCGCTGCACTGGAAGATTTCAATTCAGAAGTAGTGAAAGGAATGCTGTTAATCATTCTGTACACCTTAGAGCTTTCTTTGTTTACAGTCCCCACCCCTCCCTTTATATTGACTAAACCTAAATTTTGTTTGGGTATTTTCCGCAGGCATGGATAAGGAACTAAACTGAGCTCCAAAGATGAGGCTTTCATTATTGGTTGGTTGATAAACTGCATAACAAGCTGTTCGATGCCACTCATCCAAATTTCTTATGGTGGTTGTATCTGCAGCCGTAGTGCCACAAACTGATCTCCACCAATCACAGGCTGAGCAAGGCTAGGTCAGTTTCGCACTGTAACAGAAAGCCTACAAGACAAACCCAGGGGGTTCTGTGCAATGCGGTCGGATATCTACTAGGTGTTGCACCTACCCTCTGGAGGAAAGTCCTGGGGCCCATCCGCTGCAGGTGTTGATTTTCAGATGACGCATAAAATGGAGACCTTAATTGTTATTACAAGTGTAGGAGTGTTCATCCGGATGTCCTGGCCAAAGTCCTAAACCTCAGTCCTCTCCTTTCAGTTGGGGACAGGATTTTTCTTTACTTCTTGGCCTAATCTGTGGGGTAGTGTCGCTGTGCCACTGGTAAACAGCTGCCACCAAGGTGGGTGCATTTCAATGGGGAGAGGAGTGATTCTAATGCAGCGAGCGGGTTCCTAGAGTTCTTAGAGATCCCTCCATAAATGTGAATTCTTCCGATGAGGAGTGGAAACATGCTTGACTTTTTGTTTCAGGTGAGGGCATGAGCTGCAGTCGAGCAGTGTGTATGGGGCTGGCTGCTTGACAGGTTAAAGACACAGGGACCCCTTCTCTGTCTTCCATCCTTCTCCTGTTTGCTGCCTTCCTCCAGAACACATCATGTCGGATTTGATCATAAACCTGGACTTGGGGCTCCAGCAGGCTCCCAAGAGGGGAACCGACAGCAACCAGAAACACCAGCGCTTTGTGAAGCGGCGCCGCTTCCTGGAGAGGAGGGGTTTCCTGAAGCAAAAGCAGCTGCCACCACCCCCCATTCGCCCCCCCCAAGGCCAGGTCTCCCAGCAGGACTCCAGCTTCTGCGGGAGGACCAAGAAGAAGTGTCTCGCCGGGGATCAAGCAGGGATGGATCAGAACTCTTTCCAGACAGATGGGCTTTCCCATCAGCCAAAAACGGTCCCCAAGGCAAATAACCATTGTCGCTTTACCCAGCCCAGCACCACCTTGGACTCTGGCTCCCATCTGCCTTGTTTTCCATCAGGAGCAAGGAAGGTGTCGTGCAGATCAACTAAGGCAAGTGGGACCCCGGGGAGCCACAGTACCCAGCCCCTCGCTGGCTTGCAGAAAGCCACCCTGCTGAGCGAGTATGACAGTGGCCTGCCCCCGGTGCCCAGGCCGGGCAAGCCCAGCAAACTGGTGGCCATCGACTGCGAGATGGTGGGGACAGGCCCTGGCGGACGGAGCAGTGACCTGGCCAGGTGCAGCATCGTGAGTTACCATGGCGATGTGGTGTATGACAAATACATCCAGCCCGTCAGCCCCATCACTGACTACCGGACCCGGTGGAGCGGCATCAAAAAGCATCACATGAAGAACGCCACCCCGTTCAAAACAGCCCAGAAAGAGGTAAGCGCCTTGGGTTGCCTGTGGGTGATTCAGTGGGGGGCATTCTCTCTCAGCCAGCGCCCATCCCAGTGTGCTTGACTCAGTGCGGGGGGGGGCGGCGTAGGCAGTGAATTATATGGGCCCGTGGTGCCTGGGCTCCACCAATATTCCTGTGGTGCTGGGGGGCTGACCACGGAGTCTCCAGTGGCACTCGGCCGTGGAGATGCAGAGTGCAGTGGCCCCCCGCGCGGCCTGGCCGTTCTGCTTCCCTCTTCCCCTCCCAGCACACTCAGCCGCTCCCCCCTCCCAACCCTGCCCCTCTTCCACATGGGTCCAGCCCCTGGCCAGGAACTGCCCCCAGCCCCCAGCAGTGCCGCGCAGCAGCTGCTTTCCCCTTCCAGCCCCCCCCTTCCCCCTGCCCCTTTTCACCATGGTGGGCCCAGTGCCCTGGCCAGGACCCGTTATGGGATTGGGCACCACCAAAAATTACACAGAGCTGGCACCCATGGGGGGCGGTGCGCTCTCTTCCGAGTCAGTCTGGGCTAAAGCTTTCCGATGAGAGCTGCCCTGCCGAGGCCTTATGTCTCTGCTGTGCTGGTCCTTGGGGGCTCTTTGTTTCTCCGTGGCTGGCACGTGAGGCCTCCCTGATTCTCTCCTCTGGTCTTGTCAGCCCTGATCTCCATGGGGGCCTGTAGGCATTACCGTAACACACACAATAAGCATGGCCTGGGAGGTGCGGGCACTCAGCATCTCTGAAGAACAGACCCTTAATTAAGGCTGCGTCTCCACGAGAGGCTTGAGCCCATGCTGAACAAGCCAGTGAGCTAGCGCTGGACTGTGCCCAGGCAGTCAGCACCCCCACACCAGCCACGCCCAGGTGGGCCAGGTTCACATTCTGAGTCCTGTGCTCCAACCCCCTCCCTGACTCAGAGTCCTCTGCTCCAACCACTGAGCTGCACTGCCTCTGCCTGCGTATAACCTATTGGGTTGAAAGCCCACTAGAGGGCGCTCCCGCCCGCTCTTTACTCAAGTGTGGTGTTGTCTGGTTTTGTTTCCCCCGATACCTCTATTCGTGTCCGAATAGTGGCGATTTTGGTGGTGGTTTACGGGTTTTCCCAGCGTCAGATCTGTGCAGCTGACGCCCGGTGGCATCGTGTATAACAGTCCAGGGAGCAGCCACTTGGAACGCCGTTGGCAGTGAGGCGCAAAGTGGCGCGCTGGTCTAAAGCAAAGGGATAAGGATTCTGGCCGCAGTGGCGTGGGATAAGCTGTGGTCTGAGCAGAGCTTGCACCCAAAGCTGGTTCGGGGTCGGTCACTGCTGGAACCAGAGAAAGTTTTGGGGTGGTTTGGGGAATAGTGTGGGTAACTCAATAGGGGGCGCTCTCCCCTCCGATCAGTGCTGACACCAACCGTAGGGAGTGGGATGGGTGACTCAGTAGGAGGTGCCGTCCCCTTGTAGACAGTGCAGATCCCAAAGCACCAGCGTGGCGTCAGTGCCGACCCCCGATCAGACAGCCGCGGCTGAGCGCCGGCCCCCAGCATTCATCTGCCCTGAGCTGGCCTCGTTTCCTCTCAGATCCTGAAGATCCTGGCAGGGAAGATCGTGGTCGGCCATGCCATCCACAACGACTTCAAGGCGCTGAAGTATTTCCACCCGAAATCGGTGACCAGGGACACGTCCAAGATCCCCCTGCTGAACCGCAAGGCCGGCTTCCCAGAGAACGAGTCGGCCTCACTGAAACGCCTCAGCAAGCAGCTACTGCACAAAGACATCCAGGTACCTGCTGCCTCTGGGACAGGCCCCTAGGCCTCAGCCACGGGGGCCACGAAATGCCCGGGGCATGCAAGGAGCCCAAGGGCTGGCTTGGTCCTAGAAATTTGGGCCCACGCCCATGTCTTGTCTCTTCCCTGCTGCCTGGGCTGTCTCTGTCCACCTCCCCAGCCTGAAAGGCCCCTTTGTGGTTCTGAGCGGCAGCCGGGGGGGCGGGAAGTCGCTTTAGAGCTGAGCTGCAGCTTTAAGGAGACACTCCCTCCAGAAGCCAAGGGAGGTCCCTGCCTGGACGAATAAAGTGCTGTCCTCTGGCAGACCAGAGGGTGTCACTGGGGAGTGATGTGAGGCATTTCCTTTTCCAGGAATGGCTTGCAGGGTGGCCTAGTGGATAGAGCACAGGACTGGGACCAAGGAGACCTGGATTCTGTTCCCAGCGCATCCGCTGGGTGACCATGGGCAAGTCACATCCCCTGTCTGGGACTCCGTTTCCCCCTTTGTGCAATGGGACTAAAGATCCTGCCCTCTGGAAAGCCCTGTGGGGAGCTTGGTATTAATATTGCCCAGCGTCCAATCCTGGGAGCTCTGGTCACCTGGGGAAGCACGGAGTGAGGATCCCAGCTGTCTGTCGGTCACACTTGCTAACGTCCCTGATTCTAACGCTCCCCCACGCATCTTCTCTCTCTTCCCTTGGTCCTCGCAGGTCGGCAAAAACGGCCACTCCTCGGTGGAAGACGCCAAAGCCACCATGGAGTTGTACAGGGTGATCGAAGCCGAGTGGGAGAGGCAACTGGCTCTGAACCCCGAGCAGGAGTGAGGGGCTGGTCCCCATGCTGCTGAGGAAGGAGCAGGCCCCAGAGCAAGCGAAAAGAGGGGATCAACAAAACCCAGGGACCTGATTGGGTGGGGGGGACCCTAGGCGGGGCCGGGGAGGAGGAATACAGACCAGCTGCCCAGGGACACTGAAAGCAGGCAAGGAGGTGGCTGGGGGGGCAGCTGGGAGCCTGGTGTAACATTTCTGACGCAGGTGGGAGTCAGGGGCAGCCATCACCCGTCGCCTCCAGCTCTGTGCTCGCGAACGTGCCTCACCAAGTGCTGTCTCTTCCGTCTTGTCTTAACCCTGGAGGGGAACCATGCTACCTCTGCGCTGGGGCGCCCAGACTTCGTCCAACCCCCCCCCAGCGTTCTGCACCCGGATCACGCCATGGGCTCTGCTGGCCGCCCCTCATCCTAGAACCTGCTTGGTCTAGGTCTTGGGGCAGGATTCATGCCCTCTCCCCATTCGGACAGGCTCTGCATCGGCCCAGGGGCAGGGATTGCGTTCCCTTCTGATTTCCGTAGGGGCCATGTTCCAATCAGTGAGTGCAAATAAGAAATGTATGGGAGACGATCTCGGGGGCTGAAAGTGCCACTGGCAAATAAACATCGCCAACGGTCCTTTCCCTGGGAAGGTTTCTGTGGTGGGTCGGGGCAGTGCCCTCCCCTCCCCCCATGGGTAATTGGTGTCTTGCCACCCCACCTCCCTCTGAGCTTTATTTTGGATCAGAAGTGAGGGACTCGGAGATCCCAGGGGTGCACTGTTTGTGGGGAACTCAGTGCCTCTCGCAGGTGCCTGATGAACGGCCCTGGAGAGCCAGAGTCCCAGCTGGTCTGTCAGCAGCACTCCACTAAAGTCACTGGATCTGCTGGGATTTAGCCCAGAGAATCGGGCCCCAAATTCCTAGACCAGCAGGGCCCCCCTGACCCATGCCACTGCCATTGCCTGGGAGGGGAGGAGATTCAGTCCTCGTGGCCTGTTCCCTCCCTGGCCAGTCTGCCGGTCACTGCTGGAGACGGTGGTGGTTTGTTATTGTGGGCAGGGGGCTGAGACCCAACCAAACATCTCACACAGGGGGAAGGACTTGGCCTAGACTCAGGCTAGCATTCAGCAGTGAGGCTCTGTACCCCGCCTTCAGGCCCCTGAGCCAGCTGGCACAGGCCCATGGTGATCCAGGCCTCTCTAGGGCAGTGTGGGGCTGGGGCCTAGTCACATGTAAGTCGTTAAAAGAGGTGGCAGAAGCCGCATCGCTTGGGCCGCTGAAACTTTCCATTAGAGGTCACGGCCTCAGCTGACTTGTTTCTGCTCCCTCCCCTCTTTGCTTCTGCAAGGGCCGGGCCTCAGCTAGGGGAACCCCGCTGGGCTGAGAATACATCGCCCGCCCGACACCCCGCGTGAGCTGCTGCCCTCCCTGCCTTCAGTCCAGCGAAGGCTGGGATCTTCTGGCTCTGGCCAGGAGGCCCTCTTTTCTGATTCCCATCAGCCCCTGCGGCGGGACTTGGCTGAGCGTTGGCTTATGCCGTGGTTGTGGGACAAGACCCCGGGGTGGCGTGTGAGGTGGCCCCGATTTGAAGACAGCAATGGCCTCTTTTTGCATGAGACGAGTCTGCAGGAGAGGAAGCGTGGTCTAGCAGTTACAGCAGCTGCCCTGGGGGTTGGGAGAGGGGGGTTCTAATCACCAAGGTCATTCTGGGTTCAATTTGGCGCTCATTTACATGGGCATAATTCCCTTTGACTTCAGTGGAGCTACTCCTGATTTACGTTGGTGTGAATGAGAAGGGATTCAGGCCCAATGGGTGACCTCACACAAGTCACTCTGTGCCTCAGGCCCTGTCTACACTTACCTCCGAGATTCGCGGCAGTCGACTGGAGTTAGGGAAGCTACGCAAAAAACTTGTGTAACTCCCGTCGACTTCTCTGCTTCTACTCTGCGCGCCATCTTCACTGCACTGCTGTTCCTGTCCATGCAGCGCTATGACACTTGAGAAGGTGGTCTTAATACGTCTATTTCTGGATCGACTGAGCGGGTCTTCACTGACAGCTCAGTCGATCCAGAGAAATCGATCTGACAGTGGCGAATTTGCTGCCATCAGTGAAGACGTAGCCTCAGTTTCCCCACCTATGAAATGGGGAGAATGATCCTGACCTCGGAGGGCTGGGAGTAGAACTGGCTGAAAATTTCCCGGCGAGCAGCTTATTTGATGAAGAATGCAGTTTTGGCCACCCCAACACTGTGAACTTGACACACATTTCAGCTGTTCACAAAACAGCCAGGGGCAGCGGCGGTGGTGTCAGCTCCCTTCTAGCCTTTTCCCCAGTGGTCAGGGCATTCACCCAGGAGGTGGGGGACACGGGTTCAGGTTCCTGCTTCTGGAGCAGACCTGCAATGGCCTTTTTGCCACTGAACTCAAAAATCAATTATTTGCCCCGCTGTGGTTGTGAATTAAAGTACTTTGAGATCCTTCGCTGGGAGTGGCTACAAAAAGGCAACTCTCATTTGGCATTTTGTATTTCCATTTAAAATCTCTTTCCACTCAATTGCCGCTGGCTTCTTTAAAGGGCCAGATCATTTCCAAACGTGCCAAGGGGGTGTGAAATGCCCATTCAGAGTTGGTTGTGTTTCCCCCTTGCGTTGCACTGGTGTCACTGGCGACACAGGCAGCAGGGCACTGGAGAATTGGGTCCAACTCTAGTGGTGGGGCATGGCTGGCATAAACTCTGGGGCCATGGTTGAGCCGTTTGGTGGGATGGCTTGCCCAGGGAACGGCTCTTGTGCCACAGTGCTCGGCCAGAAAAGCGTTTGTCCGGGGAATGGAGCATTTTCACATGTGAGTACAGCTCCACGTGCCGGCATTTTCCAAAGTCTGAGTGTTTCAGGTTCCTTTAACACCTGCAGCGATGAACTCTTTGGGCCTTTGTGGAAGTGAGCTGGGTTGTTTTAAAGTAAAATGCGGCACTTTCAAAATCACTCTGAAAACTAAATCCGAGAAGATGGATTCGTTTCTGCGGTCGCAGCCGTGTGCTTGCATGGGGCTCTGAACGTCTGCTGGGCTGGGTCCCATGTGGGGAGCTGTCGTTCTGCTTCTGGGCAGTGGGTGTTCTGCTACAATTCCCATCAGACACGGGGGCAGGGCTTGACAGCACTGGATACCCAGAGAACAGGGCCGGTGCAGCCACTAGGTGGTTGTCTAGAGGGGCAAAATTTGTGTGTGTGTGGGGGGGGGGGAATTGAATGAACTATTACAGACATCTTAAGGTCAGAAGGGGCCAATATGTCCATCTAGTCTGACCTCCTGCATAGCGCAGGACACAGAACCTCACGCACCCACTCCTGTAACACACCCCGACCTGTGCCTGAGTTAGTAAAGTCCTCAAGTCATGGTTTTAAGGTCCAGAGAATCCGTCAGCAAGTGAGCCGGGCCCCATGCTGCAGAGGAAGGCAAACACCTCCCCCCCCCCCCCCCCCCGGACCTTTGCCACTCTGCCCTGGGGGAAAAATCCTTCCCGGCCCCAAATATGGCGATCAGTTAAACCCTGAGCACGTGGGCAAGACTCACCAGCCAGACACCCAGAATAAATCTCTGTAATAACCCAGAACCGCCCCCCCCCCCCCCCCCCCCCAAATCTAGCATAAGTAAACAAACCGGCTCCGGCAGTGGGAATGAGAGGTCAGTGAGAATGTACAATCAGTATCGTAATAATAAATCTGTAATGATAAACGCCGGGTTTTTATTTGTACTGACGGACAATCTTCATTTTCGAAAGTTAATTGGGGGGGGGGGGGAGGCAAGGCTGAAGGTTTGCCTAGGGTGCCTGATACTCTTGCGCTGGTTCTGCGAGAGTCTCTGCAGTGCCGTGTTTTCAGGACACGATCCGGGGGCGGCGTATAGGTGGCACTGATTTCTAGGCACCCAGAGACTGCAACAGTCTCTGCCTGAGTGGAGACTTCTGGCTGGATCAGTGGGGCTGCAGTTAATAGTCCCGGCGCGCAGGCTGGCGGTCGGGGTGTTCTTGGTGACCTGCGGTTTTCAAAAGCAGCCCATGATTTTAGGGTGCTTCCGTTTTGTGGGGTGGGGGGGGATGTGGCTTGAGACACCTTAGAAGGGCTGCTTTTCACACACCTTTACACACCCCTTTAAGGGAGTCTCCACTTGGGCACCCAAAAATCACTGGTCAGTTTTTAGAAAAATCTTGGCCCCCCGATTCATTGGAAATAGCCAGAGCAGGCCCGGCCTCCTCCCTGCTTCCACCCAGGGCCTAGGCGCTTACGAAGGCTGGTTGTGGTCGGTAATTTTCCCTGGCCGCCTGAGGTCGTTGCAACCCAAGCAACTGGGAAGCGCTGTGCAGCGATGGCAGATCCCGCAGTGGGGCCCTGATCCCTGGTCTAGGTGTTTCCTGCGCCTCCAGCAATGCTCCCCCCTCCTCGGCTCCCAGAGAAGAAAGGACATGTGGGATTCTTTAAAAATCGGGGGGGGGCTTCTTCAGGCTCCCAGTGAATTAGCGGCTCTTATCAAGTCCAGGTGGGGGCCGGCTAATGCAGCCCAGCCGCTGCAGCCGGGGGGAGGGTTGTGATTCCACTCAGCCCCATGGCTGCTGCAGTTTGGCTGAATTCCTTCCTGCTAGTCCTCAGAGTGCGGGGTGGGGGTGTAGGATGAGGAAGGTGGGGGGGGGATGATGGAGGAATGCAGTGGGGACATGGGGGTTGGACATAGAGGGGGCGTGTGAGGGAAGGGGGAAGGGGTGTGGGCTGGGGGTGCATAGGGGCAGGGTGTCTGTGGGGGGGAGGCGGATGTATAATGGGGGGCATAGAATTCACACCAGCAGAGCCGGAAGGTGAAACCCAAGGGCCTGCTCCCCTCCCCCCATCCCTCCCGTCTCTGCCCCCCCCCCCTCAGCGGGGCTGCGCTCTGACCTCCCGCTGACAGCTGAGGCTGAGCAGGCCCTGGAGCTGCTGGGGGGCCGGAGGGGCTGGGAGCCTTTCCCACATCTTTCTTGCATTGGGGCTGAGCGCCTGGATCCCCGGGATGTTGCTTTTCCAAATCTAAACCAGTTCAGGAGGGGGGTCAGTGAAGGGACAGCCGGGGGGGGGGGGGGGGGGAGTGTTGTAACAACGGCTTTCCAGGCAGGGCAGGCTCCTGGCTAAGTAATCCCGTTGGGATGAAGCAGCAAAATGACCCCCTGACACACACACACACAGAGTCAGGAGGGACTGCGGGTTGGGAGTGAGGGGCATCGGCAGTGCAGGGGTGGGGAGCCCAGGATTGGAATAGTGGGGGGCTGTGGGTCAGGACTGGGGGCTGTGGGTCAGGACTGGGGGTGATCCTAGAACTGGAGCAGCGGGGACAGGGCCGGTGGGTCAGCACGTTGGTCAGGGGCTGAACAGACCACAGGGACAGAGCTCCCCTGGCGCTTTGGAGAAGCGGTCTTTCTGGGGAGGGGCCCCTGGCAAGCTGATCTGTTTGGGGGGGGGGGGGGGGGCATGCCCTGCCCCTCTGTGGGCTCAGCCCAGCACCTTCCCCTCTGCTGAACTCCTTGGGCGGGAGAAAAGTTCTCCCCTGAACAGCCCTGTTCTCTAGCTCCCAGCGAAAGCGGCTGCGGAGTTGTCCTGCAGAAATTCTGCAGCCCTGGAGTGTACAGGAACCCCCTAGGCCCCTGGCCGGAGCCCGCTTTTAGAAGCTGCTCTTTGTGCTGCCCTAGGTGCTCGGTAACGGGAGGCAGAGATGGTTGTAATGTCGTAGCGTGCGTGAAGCGGGGTGCTTCGGGACTCTGGGGATCTGCTCCCAGCCCTGGGAGTTGCAGCTAGTGGTTAGTGCAGGGAACTGGGCGCCAGGACGCCTGGGTTCTATCCCCAGCCCTGGGAGTGGGTGTGAGTTAGCAGTTAGAGCATGTGCCCGCAGGAGATCCCGCTCCCCCCTGACTCCCAAGCACCCCCATCTTAACCCGCACACAGCTCCTGTTGCGTTCAGATGCCAGCCGTCCCGGCCCCCGGGATGTGGCTGGGCAAACCAGGAGCTGCTGATGGCAATTCCAGGCAGCTGGCCCCACTCCAGTCCTCACAGAAAGGGCTGTGTGACTCCGGGCCCAGTGGGGAAATAGCAAAGCAAGGAGCTTCCCTACAGGAAGCGTTTTTGGATCCCCCACCCTGGCTGCAGAGCTGCAGCCCTTGGGCCAAGCTGTAGCAGGGTGACGCTTGTGACAGAAGCAGTGGCAGGCGGGAGCCAAAGGCACCGGTCTCCACGCAGCCCTTCGCGCTGTGTGTGATGGGGAGTGATTCCCGGGGCTCCGGTGAGCACCATGGGGATGATTCTCAGTGATGCCTTGGGGGCAGTGGGTGGAAATGGTCCCCTAAGAATCCCCACCCCACTTTGTGCAGTGGGTGGAACTGGGAAAAGGGCCCTGTGCCCCTCCTGCTCCAGCCCCCCATGTCGGGGGCACGGCCAGAGCCCACGGTGCTGTGTCTACTCCTGCCTCCCAGGGCCATGGGGAGCTGAGTGTAAGTTAGAGCAGCCCAAAGGCTGCTCTGATTGACACGGAGGCTGGGCTGCACAGAGGGGGCTTGAAGCTACCTTACCCCCACAAAGCACAGGGGCGGGGCAAGGCGGGGTGGAGGCCTCTGTCTTTCCTTTGGGCCTGAACCAAGAGCAGCGCCATTCCCATTAACCCTTTCTCTCCTGCAGTTCTCTCCAGCCCTCCCCCTGCAGTCACACGCCCTCCACTAGCCTGCCAGGTCCCAGCCTCCCTTTGCCGTTGCAATCCCTTCGCTCCGCTGTCTAGATGCCCCAACCCACCGCCCTCCTTTCCCTCAAGCTGCAGCCCAGACAAGGCGTGACAGAGGGATTTCTCTTGTCTGCACGGATGGGAAAAGCCAGCCCCACTTCCTGTGGGGGCCCGCCCTGATGTTCTAGCCCTGGGGGGAGACTCAAGCGGGAGGGCTCTGGATGGCTCTTCTGCTCACGCCGGGTATGTCTGCTCGTCGATCAGAGCCCCACAGCCTGATCCCCGGTCGGCTGCCCCGGGCCAGCCGTGGCTCTGCCACGTGTCGCTTGTTGCAGTGCAGACGTACCCGCAGGCCAGCCGAACCTGGGTGACAACGCGGCCGGAGCTGTACAGGGTGATTTCCAGAGGCCTGCCGGAGGTCGAAAGCTGGCAGAGGGGTTAGGGCGCTAGGCTGGGGTAGAAGAGACCCAGACTCAAGCCCCTGCTCTGCCGCGGACGCCCTGGGGGGCCTGGGCTTGGCCCCACAAAAGGACGAGACCTCCCTTCCGCCTGGTGGGCAGGGACTGTCTGTACAGCACCCAGCACCACAGGGCCCTGATCGTGATGGTCAGGTGTTCTTTACCAGGAGACGGGGCTGTGGGGATAAATACAGAAAAGGTTGGGAGGCGCCCAGACACTACAGTGATGGGCACCATGTGTAGGTAAGTGTCCGGGGGAAAGATGGCAGGCTGGGACTCGCGCTCAGCTCCTCCCAGGTATTTGGGATCCCAGAAGTTAGGGGCTGAAATACTTTCACGGGTGGGGCCTGAGCCCCTGGCAGGGGTGGAAACTGAACCGAGATCTCCAGAGTCCCAGCCCTCTCCCAGCTGGCCCTGAACCCTAGGAAATGGGCCAGCACCCCGAAGAGCTGAGCTAATAAAATCAGCTGCAAGCTCTGGCCCGTCTGAAACGCTAGGAGGGGAAAGTTGGGTTCAGGCAGTGAGAGGATGCAGGTGTGTAAGGAAGAAAGGGGTGGCGTGATTACTTAGGGAGGCGATCCCTCCCCGCAGAGAGAAATGCCTCCTACTGAGAGCAACTCACCCCTCTTGGATTTGCTTTTTGATCTCTCGCTAGCCTGCCGCATCCTGGAGCCAGCTTCACCTTGGAACGGCTTCACATTTTGCCATGGCCCGGGAGTGTTGTTTGATAGGGAAGAAAAGTGCGTTTTGCCTGAAGCGGTAGTTTGAGGCCGGGGGGAGGGGGGGGCGGGGAGTCAGCTCTGCAGGGCTGAGGGTGATCTAGTGGTTAGAGCATAACACTGGGAGTCAGGACTCTCGGGTTCTCATTGCGCTGCTGGGAGAGAAGTGAGGTCTAGTGGTTAGAGCAGGGGACCAAGACCTCGGATCCTGGGTTCTACTTCCAGGTTTGTTACTGAATTTCCACGTCAGCTGGTCCAAGTTGCCTCTCTGTGCCTCAGTTCCCCTATCTATAAAATAGCAATCATGTTTCCCTACCTAACTGGGGTAAGTTCAGGCTGGTGAGGAAGGGGGGAGTCAGTTGTTAAGGCCACATGCAGTAGTGAAATACTGTGCGAGGACGGGATCTGGCAGTCCTTTCACTACAGCTCTGTCCTTCTGGGGTGAGGTGTGGCAGCTATTTATCAGCCCTCAGCCACGTTGCACAGGGTTCACTCACCCAGCACTAAAATGCAGCCACCTCTGGGGCGAGGCGTGGCCGTGGTTTAACAGCCCTTAGCAACACTGCACAACCAAGGGAAATTTGGGCAGGCAGTCCATGGAATTAATCTAATTAGAATTTGGCCAGGAAAGAGGTGTGCTGAAGGGAACAGCTCGGTGACTCCTCTTTCAAAACGTCTCCCATAAAATACAGCTGTCTAATGTTTGCATCCAAAGTTTCTTCTCTGGTTTGCTGAGGATTTCCAGGGCCCAGCGTGCACCTAGCGGGAGGGGCAGGATGGATTCTGTCAGGCCGCTCTGCAGGCATCACCCGTCACCCGCCAGCATCTGCTTCCCCAGGAACTCTCTCCGCCTTCACCTCATGCCTGTTACAAATGAGCTTCTCCTTTCCTCCCCACATAGCCCAGAAACTGGTTGCGCCAGAGGGGCTGACAACCGGGCTAAGTGCTGATGAAAGATGGCTTGGCGGGGCGCTGGAGGGAAAGGGGGACTCCACAGTGCAGTTATCACCTCTCCTGCTGTCAGGCCAGGCCATGGGGCAAGCTGAGCTGTGTGAGACGGTACAGCCGTTCCAGCTGATGCAGATGGGCACGCCGCGGGGAGCAGGGGGGACAGGTCAGCAGGGGGATGCCCTCTCCTGAATCCATGTGGTGCTGTATTGCAGGGAATGATACCTCACCTTCAGAGGGGCTGTGCAAATTGCTCAGCTCCCTTTTGCTCCAGAAAGATCAAATACCCACGCAGGAAAGGGGCCTGAAGTCCTCTCAGCAGACACCCCCAGGGTACCTGAATTGCCAAGCGGGGCAGAATGCAGTCGCTCTAATCATGAGGTTTATTTTTAAGTGGGTTTTGGGGTTTTTTTTTTAAAAAGATTTTTGCCCATTTAAATTTTTCACCCTTGTGCGAAATCATGGGCGGTGCGCGGCGGGCAATAATTATTTATTGGCAGTAGCTGCTGGGATTGAAAAAGTTCAACTTACCGAAAGGGGATCCCTGCTCCACCCTGGGACAACACGTTTTGCCCTTGTTAAGGCGCAACTGTAAAAAGTTGTCAGGCAGCAGTTTGTGACTTTGCCCCAGCTGCCGATTTTGGTTGTTACCGGTAGCACAAAGAGATCGTCACCAGGATCAGCCCCCCGCTGTGCTGTGCGCGGCACAGACACATAGCAAGACGGTCCCTGCCCCAACCAGCTTACAGTCTAAACAGACAGAGGAAGGACTATGATCTCTATTTGACAGATGGAAACCTGAGGGTCAGAGAGATGAGGGAACTCACCCGAGGTCACATGGGGAAGCTGTGGCAGGGCTGGGATTTGAAGCCAGTACTCACCCATGCCCTGAAACACACGGCTCAAAGAGTCTCGAGACCGTCTTTACCTTGTACAGTGCCTTGCACAATCCAACAAACCCTTTGCAAATAGCACCAGTCGTCCCTCCGCACCTCCTCTCTGTTGCCTCCTCATCTTGCATGCCCTGACCCCAGGAATAAATAAAACAAGCCACAAGGCAAATAACTTGGGGTCAGGTCCCTACCTCCTCTTCCCCCAGACTCAGCCAGACCACCTCTGCGCCACCCCTCCCCTTCCCCTTTGATCCGTATAGTTTTGTGGGTGCCCTCCAGAGCCATAACAAAGGACCCTATCTGAGATCTGCTCAGGATGCTGTCTGGAAAGACCCCGGGCTCAGCTTTCGTTTGCTTAAGTGTTTTCAATCTCTCCCGTGCGGTGGGAACGGCTGGGATGGCGCTAAGGTTAGAAACAGCCCATGGGGCCCCTGCGAACAATGAAAAATGAAAACACCCACCCGGCATTATGACGGCAAAACCTCGAGACATGCCAAACTAATTAGAGCCTTCGGCTAACTCCTTTCACATCTGCAGGGTTTCTCATGCCGCGCGGGGGCTGCGTTTGGGGGGGGGGGGGGGGGCTGGAGGGAGGGGGGCGCTGGAAACGGGATATGGAATCTGGCACCTTAAAGTCACTGGTTTGCATCTGACCCCAGCTGGGTGTGAGCAAAAACTGCCTGAGATTTGTTCAGCAACTTGTGTGAAATGAGCCTGGGGGGAGGGTTGTCTCAGATGGCCCCTTCACTGGACAGGTGACTTCACTGCCAGGACAGCACCCTGATGCGTGCAGGTCCAGATGTCAGGCAGGGAGCTTATCGGGGCAGGGACTGTCCCTGGCTACATCTCCGGGCAGTGCCAAGATTGTAACACAAACAATAATCCAGACATTGACTCCACTGCTCCGATGGGATGGGATGGTCCCTACTCATGGTCCAAAGGAGGGAAACTCCATCATTTCCTTAGCCAAGGTCTCTGCTAACATGGCCTCACATTGGAGCATCAGGATAAACCTCTGGCTGGGAGCAAGGATCACGCAGGCCTGGCTAGGCATCTACTCCCAAATCACCACCTGTTTTCTCTTGGGTGCGTGTCTGCATTGTGTGCTTCCAATCAATCAATCAATCAATCACTCACGTATAGCCCAGGGGCCTTTACAAACACAGCTCTTTCCAGTCCCCCTGGCCCACTTTTTTCGTTGATAACAGCCTGTGTGGTAAAGCCAGAGAGGGGGAAATCTGTCAGCAACCAGCGTGTGGAATGGTAGTGCCAAAAACAACAGCCCTTGCCTGGACTCACGGCACCGATGTGAAGGTAATGGGTGCGGAGGAGGGTCTGTTCTAGCATGGGGTTATCATCCCTGAGGCCTGGTCTACGCTAGCCCTTTTACTGGTGAAACTTTTGTCTCTCAGGAGTAAAAATACAATGATCGGGGATGTTCTTGTCTGGCTTATCGTATTCTCTGGCTAGCAGGGATACCTGGGGGTCTCCCTTCTTCCTTGCCAGCAGAGAGCGCTAAATTGGTATCAGCAACCCCCAGGGTTTAGAATTCATGAGTTGGGGCCTAAAATCATGAGACTGGTTTAAAACTCATGAGATTAAAAATAATAACAGATGTTGGGTCCTTTTTCTTTGCCGTCTGGTGTCAGAGCCTTGAGGAGGATCATGCTTTCACGTGTGCCTCTTCTGTTCTGTAAATGGAAGCTGAGACCTGACCATATGACTCCAGGATCTGGGGATTTAAGGATGGGTGAAGGTTGGCAACGCTGCTCGTGATGGGTGGAGGAAAAAAAGGCAAACCAACAGGAGCCACTGTTCAAAGCAAAACATACTCCCCTCCCCTCCACGCACCCCTCCTTCCTTGGCAAACAGATGGCCTTTGCAGTGGAAGCTGAAGGGTCACAGGTGTTGGCTGTGGTGGAGCAGCAGGGGACATGAGCTGTAGATAGCGCTATAGTGCTAGAAGTACCCTTGGTGCTGGTAAGACGCACAAAAATGGTTCTCCTGGCCACTGGAAGTCCTTGACACTTCCTTGTGTATGCAAGAGTTGGGGGCTTTAGCACCAGAGGGCTGGCTTAATTCTGGTGTGCGTCATTGCATTTTACCTCCGTGATTGCTCTCTGCTTTTAGTTGTATCCAAACACCCCTGGCTTCCTGCACTGCACTGAGCTGTTGCTGGGCATTGTTAAACAGCTGCCATGCCCTGCCCTGGAGGTGGCTGCATTTCAATGATGAGTGAATGATCCCCATGCCATGTTCTGTGTGGCTGTTGTACGGTTGCCATGCCCCACCCCAGAGGTGGCTGCATTTCAGGGACAGGTTTGTAAAATCTGCTTGAAAGGCCTCTAGATAAATTCAGGACCCATTAACTATACCACCCAAGAGGAATTTAAAATACGCCCCTTCAGGGTCACATTCCTCCCGTGTATCAGATCCCGGGAGATTTTGCCTTTGATTTGTTTAGCTGCTGCAAACACATCACACCCACAAAGGAAACATGACCTTTGCATTGATATTTAATTTCTTTGGTACTTCACAGTCTGGGATGTTTGTAGCCTAGATTTTTTTCCCCCCCCGTTACCATGGTACGATAGTTAAAATGAACTAGGCAGTGGCGCTTAAAGCGTCCAACCTTCCAGCTATTCAATCTTATTAGAGGAATAATGGCGAAGTGAAATAGACATTAAAACACAATGGATGCCCAGAAATATTTCAGCCGTTGTGGCTGGTGGGTCCTTTCCAACATAGTTGGAATAGTTAGTGCATGTATCCAGGGGTCAGGGGGAGAGTACAGGAGACCAGATGCAGAGAAGGAAATGTTCCAGGGAAGCAGGAGATGGAGGGAGGTGCTTCGTCTGGGAGAATGCAAAAGAAGAATGGGCCAACTCAGGTGTGCCAGAGTCTTTCACAGCCTGTTCACGGGTTCAAAGCCAGCCCTGGGGCCGTGGCGACTAAAAGTTGTTTGAGAGCAACGGTTCAGCCGCCAGGTTCCACCTCAGAGGTGGCTGCATTGTACTAATGGATGAGCCATCCCTCTTGGGCAAAGCCTTGGCAGTTCCTTACGCACAGGGAGGAAGGGTGGACTTAGACTCAAGAGACCTGGGCTTCGTTCTTGGCTCTGCCTCTGGCTCCCTGCCTGGGCAAATCATTTCATCTCTCCGTGGGCCTTGTTTTCCTGCCCCGGGTGGAAATAATGAAACCTCCTGACCAGACAGGGAGAGAAGTGGCAGCCTGACAGAGAAAGCTGCTGTGAGGGGGGAGCCCTCTCCATCCTGCAGACATCCCCCCACCCCTGGGTGCTGCGTGTAGCCAGTCATCTGAGATGCTACGCCTGTTGGAGGGCGTATTCCTGGGTCCTAGCCACACAGCTCTGTGTGCCATTGCACTACGGGGCTGTCTGTCCGGCCCCTCTGGGTGGAAATGCTCTAAGTCCAGGGAGTTTTGTTTCCCGACAGGACCCCAGCTGGGCTGCGGTTCCCTCCTAGGCAGAGGGATCTGTGCGACGGCCGCCGGTTTGGCTGGGACACGAAGGACCTGAGCTGATCTGAAGAGCTTCATGTGCTTTGTGGCTCAGGCACAGACGCTCACTAGTGGACTGCAGCTGCACGAGACACCTTCTCCTCCAAAGCCAGGGAGTCTGGCGTGTCCCCTTTGGCTCTCTGAGCTTGGGGAGGGGATGAAAAACAGCCCCCCCCCTTTGCAGCATCTAAGGGAGCAGCAGGACCTTAGCTAGAACCACAGGGAGTCTCTTAGGTGTGACAAAGTGGGGATCTCTCGTAATATTTTTAGGGAGTCGGTGTGTGCCTCAGTTTCTCCTGCATGCAGCATTGTTACTGAGTGGGTGGACAAGGGCTGTCTGCTCTCGGGGCAGGCTGAGAGGCCGGTGTGAATGGCCTTAGGCCCCATCTCAGTGGAACATCCGAGAAGACAACTGCAAATCCAATCGCCCGGACGTTGGCACCTGGCAACTCACGACCCAGAGGGGTAGGGACTTCTCAGCCTCCCTCCGGAGAGGCGGGGCGGCATGTCCCTAGCTGGAGCGCAAAGGACCGGGACAAGGGAGGTGAGGATCAGAGCTGGCTGCTGGAAGGAGCCCGGGCTCTGACGTAGAGTTCAACCAAGGCGGGTGAGACCCAGCGTGGACCCATGACAGCATGGCTGGGCTCTGGGCTAACCAGACTGGACTGTGCTTTAACCTTCTTTTCTCTGGGCTACTTGAAAGACTTCCCAGGCTGGGTTCCCGATGACTAACAAACCCTAACGCTGTGACAGCGCTGTGTGAGCGTGGGCGAGGTGCCCGAGTCCCCGAAGAGTGGATGAGCCTCTGTCGCCATCGGTCTCCAGCGGCGCTGAGAAGCCGGGGCGCTGCCGGCCCAGAGGTTCGGTTTAAGGAGGCGGTGAAGTCACGTGGCTCTAGCCTGGAGGAAGTGTGAGACGCCTGGAGGGGGTCTGGCACTGAAGAGCTTCTCCCAGACACTGTTCCTATAGATCCGTGACAGGCGTCTAGGATGTCCCCTGTGAAATGCGATCTTGGGGCCCTCTCTTGTGCCGCCTCTGGCTGTCACCTAGAAAGACTGGGCTATAGCGGCCAGCGATTCCCACAGCACTCTGCGAGTTAGATTGTGCCCAGCCCTGGGTACGTAGCAATCACGAGCAGGGCCGGGAAATAAAGTTCTTTCTCTTACCAGCCCTCCTGTGCGTTACGCCTTCGTTGCAAGCGATCGCCGCCCCAGCAATGCAGCTGTCTCTGGGGTGGCGCACGCTGGCTTGTGTGGGCATTACGAAGCGCTTTGGAACACGTAGCGTAGGAGAGAGGGTGAGGGAGCCCAGGAAGGCAGGAGGTCGGGCAGGATCTACTTAGCTCCGATGTGGCTGTAAATCTTACAGAGAAAGTACGACTGGCTCTATTTGTAATGCCAATGTCCCTGAGAGCTTCACAGTCACTAATAGACTGGACCCTCACAGCATCTCTGTAGGGCAGGGCATGCTCTCATCTAGCTCCATTTTACAGATGAGGAGTCTGAGGCCCATAGACATGAGGTGACTTGCCCTGGGACTCTGGGTCTGTGGCTGAGCCGAGATTTAAACCCAGATCTCCTGAGTCCCAGCCTTGTGCTCCCTTAGTTCTCCCCAGAAAGGAAGGGGCAGAGCAGCCTGTCATACCTCAACAGGGCGTCGGTTGGGTGAACCTACTGCATGTCCAGTGCCCGCTCCCAACAAGTCTCTGGATCCCCGTCTAGCACAGGAGGGGTGGCGTTAAGGTGATAGTAGAGGGGGTCACTTGTCCCGCGGCTCCAGGGAATGTGCAAACTGGGCAGCATTAAGTCTAGGTAACAGCCTCACCATGGATCACCGCAGGGACTGGGACCTTCTGCCGCTTTCCACCCCCTTGAGCGACGCAGTTAAACTAACCAGCTGTATAGATGGCGCTCGGTCGAGGGGAGAATTCTCCTACCGACCTAGCTACACCGATGGGAGAACCCCTCCCTCCAGCATAGGCAGCGTCTCCATTGAAGTGCTGCTGCTGCACCCCTGAGATTTTTGCACACTCGCTGTTGCGGATGAGGGAACCTGCAAGAATTGTGTCCACATGGCCAGCTGTTTTCCTACTCATTGCGTCCACACAGCCGGGACTTAATCTGGAGTTCGGCATTCTGGAGGCATTTCTTGTGGTGATTTGCCCTGGTGCTGGGCTCGCTGCGTCCTGGGACGTTTCCTGCGGCGCACTGTGGGATACGTAACGGAAGCAACTGGAGTCCTGGGACGGAGGGGGTCAAACTCAGAAATCCCTGTGATCCCAGGGGGCAGTGCCTCCTGATTGAGGGAGGCACAAGAGACGCCTGGGTGAGCGAGCGACCATGGAATAATCTTGTCCACGGGAGAAATTTCTTCCGATGCGCCAGCGGCCCAAAGAATCGAAGGTGACAGCTGCTTTTGCAGACGTCTAGGGCTGGATTCTCAGCCTCTGAAGTCAGTGGTGATTCAGCAGTTCACACTGGCTGCGGATCCGGCCCTGAAGCCAGCTGCGGGCCCATACAGGACATGTGTCCACCAGACCCTAATCTGCTGGGTTACAACTTCATGATCCAACGTTCCTCCAACACGAACTAGCCGCACATGTTAATTCAACTGTTAAAAAGCACATTCACCCCTCGCAGCCTTTTAGCGTAAGCTTTATATTTTGTTAGGCAAGCTGCTGAAAGCAGTTTGATACAGACACACTTGGGACAGTTCAAGGGTTACGGTCTCATCTGGAAGGATTTACGGGCGGCTGTCACGGGAATCTTAGACACCGCTCAGTTTCAGTTGCTCCGGAAATGTTGCAACTTAAGGACTCGTTCTGTAGCTGTCGGCACCAGACTGGGACTCGGGACTGACTCCTGTGTTCTTTCCTGGCTCTGCGAGGTGACCTTGGTCAAGTCACTTATCCTCTCCATGCCTCAGTTTCCCGTCTTCTCCTTTGTCTGTAAGCTCTCGGGGGCAGGAGGAGGTATGGCTTCGGTCTCCACCATTCCCTGCTGCTGCAAAATTGCAAGGGGAGGGTGCACATTAGACGGTCACCACACCCCTAATCCTAACCCGGGGGCTGCCCACGCTTTCCAGAAGCATCACTCTAGGGGACATGCAAGCGTAGCCCACTGGAGAGTGTGTTACAGTCCCCCCCCCCCTTGGTGCTGATCCACAGGAGATGATTCTGTCACTGACCCAACCAGGCAGCTGGTTCTGGAGGTCCCTGGTTCAAACCCTGGTCCTTCCACCGAGGTGGTGGCCGTCACACAAGCAGCAGTTTCTAGTGCTGATGCAGGGACCAGGCAGGCCCTGCGTGTGTCTGGGATGATTGAGCTACCACCTCATTCAGGCTAAAGAAACAGAGCCAAGAAATTGCCCCGTGTCTCTGCCTACTAACTCAGTTAAATCTCGAATATATATATTATATATATATAACACCCCTGGCAAGGATAAGAGGGGAAACTCCTGTCCCTGTCTGTGTGATGTCTGTGTGCTCCTTCTGGCCTCTTCTCCCTCCGTCCGCCGGATCCCTAGGCAAGCTTCATCCAGCTCTTTTCCCCTGCTGATTGCCAGCCTGTGGTGAAATGCATGTGGTCCAGGGACTCAGGGTGCCCCACAAGTGCCCCGAGAGGAACAGAAGAAAAGGAACATGGAACAGAGGATCACCTGACCGGATTGGACCAGAGGGTCCATCTGTTCTGGTATCTTGTCTCTGATGCTCATCGGTACCAGCTCCTTCAGAGAGCCCAGCCAACAGCAGAGATGAAATGGGCCCCCAGGCAACGTTCCCTCCTGACCCCCCCCAGTGATTAGATGTTGGCTCAGGGCAACTTGATATCCCTTCCCAAAGCTGTTTTTGGGAGAGCCAAGTTCCTAAACTCTATGGTGGCGAGTGACTTAAGGGGATCCCGAGGCTGTCTGCGCCTGTGGCTCTGCTCTGCTAGGTCCGATGTCAGCTTGTGCTTAGGCAGTGCTCGGCGGCTGGATTTTTATTTCCTTTGGCTAGACGGAGGGTGGCAGTGGAGTAGCCTGGAGCAACTGAGACTGATGCTGGGGAGGGATAAATGGGGTTTGGGTGAAATAAGCAGTCCTGGGGGTTTGTTTTGCAGCAGTGCCTGGAACCTCCTACCCAAATCAGGGCCCCATTGTGCTAGGAGCTGTACATGTACCTAGTGAGAAACCGTCCCTGCCCCCAAAGAGCTTTATAATCTAAATAGAGAATGGGTGGAGAGGGAAACTGAGTCACAGAGAGGGGAAATAACTCGCCCAAGGTCACTCAGCAGCAGTGGGGCAGAACCAGGAATGGGACCAAAGAGTCCTAGTCCAGGAGGAGCCCAACCCCTTAGTTTAAGGGACCGGCTCAGAGCCTCCCCTGAGGACGGGTCCCCAGCACTTTTATCCCCAGGCGGTTGCTCAAGGCAGGTTTTACCATGCTCATAGCACTTCCCGTTGCCCAGTTCAGCCTCCTGCTTGCTAGGGTGCTGCTGAAAACAGCCATGAATTAGGTTCCTTCCTTCTGTCTCCTGGGTCACTATGCCCTTACCCGATCCCCTAGGCCTGGCCCCCGCTTTCCAGGCTATTCCCAGACGTCCCGAGGCTCAGACAGATGGAACGGCCCAGAAACCTTTCAGAGGAACTTTCATTAAAACATGGACAACGACTTCCTTCCTTGTCACTGAAACAGGCAGTCATAGAAACGGATGAGTGCTCCGGGGCATAAAAATGATAGATGGGCGCACAATGGCAGGAAGGTAATATACAGGCTCTAAAAGCAACCCCGTCTTCCACTGCCCGCGCTCGCTTCAGCATCTGCAAATGCACTCAGGGCTTCTAGGGGGCGGGATGGCTCGGAGCAACTGTGGGGCTCGCTTGGCGCGAGCGGCTCGCTGTCGGGACCGGATTCTGTTCACAGCTCCACCTGGAGTAACCTGAATCACAGCGCCGGGCGCTGCAGGTTCTAGGTTTAGGGAGATCCGTCGGGCCCTTCGTTTTTAAGAACCACCAAGGCTGGTTCTTCAGGGGGCCTTGACCTCCCCAGGACCCTAGCTGGAGACCGCCTGGCTCAAGGGATTGCAGATGGCACTCCAGGATGAGCCCCAGCCAAGTCGGCAAAGCTGTTGCCATCTGGTCCTGTGCAAAGCAAAGGTTTCTATTTCCTGCAGTTCCTGGCCTGCTGGGTGACCTGGGGCAAGTCCCTTCCCCACTCTGTGCCTCAGTTTGCCCATCTGTAAAATGGGCATAATACTGCCTTCCTCGGTAAAATACTCTGAGATCTATGGCTGGAAAGTGCTAGGTATTGCTGTTACTTATTAAAGCCACTGGCACTAGTCAGCTGCATGGTGGGCCGTCTGAGCACAGTAGCAGAGGGTGGAATGAGCGTGACTCCTCCGGGGCAGGGAAGAGATCCCGTACAGCCTGTCCAACACCGCATGGGGCCCACGCGGCTTTTCCCAGTTCTCCCTCTGTGTCCTGACGTTCAGCGGAGACACTCAGCCTCCAGGTGTGTCAGTCATCCCCAGGTGCGGGCCTTTCCTTGTCCTGGGGGGCTCCGCCCACCACCCTAGGCTTTAAATAAGCTGGTGTCTTCCCAGGGTAGCAGAAATCCATGAGGATGCAGCGAACTGACCCTGCACGCAGGAATCGGCCTTAGCCTTGACCATGGCTCACTTGGCACTGGTGGAAATGGCTGCAGGGCCATGGAGAGCCAGCCCACCCAGGGGGGAGAAGTCCGCAGCATTCCTAGCCCCCCGCTGTCAGTTACACCCTCCAGTGGTCCGACAGCAAGGCCAACGCGCGTCCCGTTCTCAGCCAGGCTCTTTTCTGGCCAGGGCAGTGCGCTGCTGCCCCTTGGGCCGTCTCCCTGGCACGCCGGGGGAGGTCTTGGGGGAGTGGCGGCTGGATGCTGTCCATGGCAAAATGGCCATAATATTAAGAGCGTTGTGCTGGGCGTGCGAGGCGTAGGAGTCAGGTGCGATCGGCTGATCCCGTCTCGCCAGGGTCCTGCCTCCCGCCCCAGCAGAGCCGGCCTGAGATGCCAACCGTTGTTAACGTTAAGGAAAACAAAAATAAACCTGCCCTCAGAGAGAGCGAGCGAGGGTGTGAAAGCAGGAGGGGTGGGCGGGAAGAGGGGAATGGGAAAAGCAGGAGGGGGAAGCCGGGTGCTTTTGTTTCTGGCCTATGCTGCTTTCCCAGCCGAGGTCAGCCAGGGTTCAGAACCGGCGGCTTATCACCCAGACAGGGCGTCCCGCGGGATCCGGTCACCTCAGGTTCCCCCTTGCGCCGGGCTGGCGCTCAGACTCCCGGTGGCACAGACGGGCAGGAAACGTGGCGTGAGGCCAACGGGGCCCGGCCCGGGGTCGTGGTCTGAATCTCTCCCGCCAGCTTTGGCTGAGCCGGAGCCCGCTCGCCCCCTCGGAGTGGGGGCAGGAGAGAGACAGGAGCACCTCCTTGGGAGAGGAAAAACCACTTGTCCCCCCCCCCCCACCCACAAACTACCCCCACCGCTCTGGGGCTGGGGCCCTGCTCTGCTTTCCTTCAGCCAGAGAAGAAGGGGCCCTCCCTGCCCAGCCGCTAGGCCCCCGCCTCTACCTGCATGCTCACCCCCCTGGCCCAGGAGCCTCACAATGCGTGAGGAACCCAGCGCCCCTGGCATGGCCAGCAGGGGCGCTGCAGATGGGCTGACGGGAGCTGGGTTCGACCTTGGGTCCGTGGGAGCCAAAGAACCGGGCCCCTCAACTCTGAGGCAGTCGCGGCCTCACCAGCCTCGCGGTGGGGCCCGGCGGAGGCGAGAGCCAGGCTGGGTTAAGTGTGAGTTACGCTGCCCCCAGCCCTGTCACAGAATCGCATCGAGCCGGGCATCGCTTTACCCAGTCTGTGAGTGGGGGGAAGCAGGATGCTTGGAGGGGGGCAGATGTCTTTCCACTGGGACTCCTCAGGCCGGGTTTGTGCCCCTCGCTCTGCCTCTGCACTGCTGGGTGCCCTTGACCAAGTCACTGTGCCTTCCCTGTGCCTCAGTTTCCCCACCTGGACAGAAGCGATACTGATGCCGATCTCCTTTAAGATCCACCTGTGGCAAGTGAAAGATAACAGCTGGGCACTATTTCCTGCCAGGCTGGCTGGCCTTTTTCATGCCTTCTCATCCTGCCTGAAGCTGCAGGGCCTAGGGGAGTAGGAGGCCGGGGCTAGACTGGGCAGGAGAGAGCTGATTTTTCAAGGCCTGAGCAAGTGTTGAGAGGGGGCTGATGGGTGGGCTTGGACCCACCAGATTGCCCCCCAACTTGGTTCCCCTCCCCCTCTCCAGGCCCTGCTCTGCAGGCCGTGATTCCCCAGCTAGCTGCACCTTCCTCTATGCCCACCCCCCCCCTCGAGAAGTCAGGGGAAGCCACTTGCACGTCCCACCGTCTCTCCACCACCCCCCGGCCCAGCGTGGCAGCCAGGATTGCGTTGCTCAGCTCACCCCCTGGGCGGGCTGGGGGGGGGAGGGGAATCCTATTCTCCCCTGGCTGGGCAGCCTCCATCCATCGCTCTATCTCATCGTTTTGTTCCCAGCTCCCCCTGTCCATCCCCCCCAACACATCCTTCGCCATTGCGTCCCCACACCCCAGCGCTGCCTTGGCCCGAGTTCAAAGGAGAGGGCGGCTGAGCGAGGAATTCCCCGCACCCCTTCCAGCAGCCCTCGCTTGTTAGCGGGGTTTTGAGGCGGGAGGGCCAGCCCTTTATGAAACCTCACCCCCCCCCCAGCTCCCCCTTTGTCTTACCAATATACCTTCATTAAACTACAAAGGAAGAATGTCTTGACAGAGAAAACCACAGAGGAGAGGGTGTGCAGGGGACGGGGCGGGAGAGCCAGCGGATTATTTATTTCCCGAGAAGGAAAGAGCCGTTCAAGTTGAAGGTACAAAGGAAGGTGAGAATCAAGAGAGGAGAGATCTGGGAGCCTGTGTGTCTGGGCTGGTTCGGGAGGCAATTAAAGCAGAGGGTTTACGAGCCGGGTTAGAAATGGCCAGTCGTTTAACATTTTTACGTCTTTGGAAATTAGAACCAGGCGTCCCAGCCAGGCCCCATCTTGTCGGCAGATGCTGGCCGAGCCCCTTCTGGGAAGGGGAAACGCTCCTTCCGTGGAGTTGGTTTGGTTGTCGGCATGAAACGTGGGGTCAGAGAGAGACGGGCTCGTGGGGGGGAGGAGGGCGGCTAAGGGAGCCCACAGGTAGGCGAGGTTCAGCTGGGAGAGACCTTGCTGGCATGGCATCTGAGCAGCATACTGGCCTTGGGGTTGGTGCTATTAGCCACCGTGACGAGTTAGGAAGGGGGAACCTGTGCGCATGTGGCTCTGAATCTGGGGGTTTTGGACAGACACCCCCCAGGAACGGCAAGATCAGACCCTCAATCTCTGCACTGCGCACGTTCCTCTCCCGTACTCATCACCGCGCCCTGTGAGTGCCTCTAAGGGACGTGACTCGCGGTCGTCACGTGTCTTGTTCTCTCCTCCGCTCTTGCCAGAGGGAGATGCACATGCAGTCAAGTGTCTTGTTTTGGTAGGGTCTTTTCCTGGTGGGTGGGCGGGGGACGGGGGGTTAATACACATTTGCTCCCTGTTAATGATAGAGAAGGCACGGTCAGAGAAAGGGAGCAGAAGGCGGGGTGAGTGTGTGATGGGCCCTAGTGCCTGGAATTCATTTCCTCTGGCTCAGATGGGCCCCAGAGACCGGTCTGTCTCCTACCCTGGCGGGAGAGGTTCCTCTTGGCCGGAGGAGCAGCTGTGTGGATCAAGGCCTTTTCGATTTGCTGGGCCCAGACCCGGGAGTGTCTGGAAGCGAAGGACCGAGACCTTTGAAGTTGCCCTGCCCTGCATGTTGGGTTGTCGTGTGTGCCAGGGCAAAGTGGGGCTGAAATGCTGGTGCATCAGAATGGCAGCGGCCAGCAAAGCACAGCTGGGCTGGGCCCAGATGCTCACATCAAACCGCCCCTGAGCTCGGGGGGGCGCTTTGGAGCCTTTCCCAGCAAGAGAGAAGCAGGGGATCAACGCTTCAGTGTCCTGCTGGTCGGATTTGCCTGCCTTGGGCCTGGCACGTCCGCTGTGCTTTCCCCCTGCCCCGCCCAGAGGTGTCGCAGACCCTGCCCCTGCTCTCGTGCTGGCCCAGGCCGGATCAGCTGCTCTCCGGATGCGCTGAAGTCTAAACCATTGTGCTGATTCCTGCAGGGCAAGGGATTTGGGGGGGGATGGGCCGGGCGCTAGTGGAGAAGTCGGGGTACAAAACAACCCACTGAGACCTTGGTCTAGCCACCGCGGACCTGATTCACAGTTACTCCGTTCCGGCGCTTGGGCAGGGGATGGGGAGTAATAGTGGCTTTAAGCCATGGGTGTGCGTCCCGAGTTCAGGGAGTGCGCAGGGCCCTGCCTGGCACCTAGCATCACTTAGAGCAGCCTCTGGGCTGCTCTGACTTACTCTGTGTCTCATGGACGCACAGAATACCCACAATGCACTGCACTCTGGTCATGGGACCCAAGCTGGAGTCTGGAATCAGGGTAGGGGCAGGTCCCTTACACCAGGTCCACACTGGCTGGGGAGACCCCCTGCATAGGGTGGGTCCATGGGGGCATTTCCATGCCCTTTAAGGCCAGGGCTGCACATAGTGTAATTGAGAATCAAGTCCTCTGTTTGTTAAGGGGAAACTTCTCCACTGATTCTAACGGGCTGTGGGTCAGGCCTTGTGCCAGGTTTTCATGTAGCTGCCAGCACAGCGGGTGGCACATGGGGCTCTACCACCAGCCCAGGCTGGCAGAGTCCCAACTCTACCTTCTTTCCTGTCTTTGCGGGATGGGTCACGGCAAGTGTGTCCAGCTGCATTTCATTTCCCCCTCCCTTGCAGAGTAAATCCTGCTTGGCCATTGTCCAAACCCGGGAGCCTGGTGGGAGTCATGGCTTCCATGGCACATGGGGTCTCGGCTCAGGGGCCAGTAGGAAGGGAAGAGAGGCTGGAACTGGGAAGCTGCTGGCTGGGGCCAGGGCACTGAGTCGAGCTGGGATGAGTTTGTGCTGGGATACAGAGAGAGGGGATAACTTTCCCTGTCTAGCAGGGGAATCGGTATCTCAGGTCGGGCTAGCTGGGGGGTGACTGGACAGGATGGGAAGGGCCTGAACGTAGGAAAGAGAAATGAACCAGCTCCATCCAAATCCCAGTGGAAGAGACGAGCTGGGTGCAAGTTTCCAGCAACCTGCAGGTGGCTTACGGAGGATTTCAGGACTGCTGTCCCCAAATCTTCCAAACTCGTGAGACCTGCTGAGAAAATAGCCCCATTCTAGATACAGCGAATAAATCCGGATTGGGGTCTTCTGATTTGCCTTCTGCTCTTTGAACCGTTCGGGATCAGGCTTTCAAGCTTTTCTGGTTATTTAGTGGGTGCAGTAGGGTGGCACAAAGGGGTTTATGGCCGTAAGTGCAGTACAAACACAGAACAAAACCACTGACCCCGGCCATGAGTAATGACTGCGAGAGGCAGGAGGTAAATGTGAACTCTGCCTGAGGTGCAGTGTAATGGAGAAATAGGCCAACAGCCTCCCCTCCCCCCGAATACCTCCCTCTTTACAAAGTTGAGTTGCACTAATTGAAATAATCTGCGGCTTCTGAAACTCTGAATCATCAGGTTGCCTTCCCCAAGCAAGATCTTAAGGCCAAGAATCACATTACGATGTGAAGAATGAAGGGCTGAAGGTCCCGAGCTCCGGCATTATAAAACCACACTCCTCCCTTCCTTCTCCGATCTGCTTCGGGGGAGGTTAGCAGGCTGGATGGGTGTCGGATCCAGCCCATTGCGGAGGTCCAGGCTCAGACTCTCCGCAGGTGTAAATCCACAGCTCCGTTGGCTCAGATGGGCTGAGGGTCTGGCCCTGTGAAGCTGCAAATCCCGGCCCCTGTTCTACAAACACTCCCATGAGCAGCCAATGGACCCCCGAACATTGCATCACTCTTTTATATGCCAGTAGCACCTAGAGGCTTCCAGCTGGGATCTGGGGTCCCATTGCTCTAGGAGCGTAATATACATGTATTGGTAGACAGTCCCTGCCCCAAAGAGCTTCCAGCCTAAATAGACAAGGCGAGCAAAGGGTAGGGAAGGGAAGCTGAGGCAGAGGGAGGGGAAGTGACTTGCCCAAGGTCACACAGCAGGTCAGTGTCGGGGCTGGAAATAGACCGTAGGTCACCCAATCTGGTGCCCTGTCCACCGAGTGACGTGACTTCTTTATACGTTAATGTCCGTCCCCCAGTCCACAGTGTATTGTAAAATATCGAAGGCTGCAGTCCTGCCAGGAGCTCTTTGGGTGCAGACTCCTGAGCCCCTCCGAAGTCAGCAGAGCTCCGCCCACCCAGAGCTGTTTGCAGAGATGGGATCCAAGGGCTCGGTATATCCTGGATCATAGGCACTGCCAGGCTGCGTGAGACCTGAGGTCTGGTTCGTCCCGTCTCTGACAGTGGCCTTCAGCAGCAGCTCCAGGGGAAGGCATGGGAATTTTGCGGCGGCAGGCATGAGATGATCGGCACCTGGAACATTAAGGCTTGTTCTGGTCTCTAAAAATTAGAGTTGTGTTTAAACGCTGAAACATGAGGTTTAATATTCCCCTTCCAGAATTGTCACTGGTTATGGTAACTCTAGAATTCAGGGCTCAACACTGAATTAGGCGTCAGGAGACTGGTCTGTATTCCCAGTTCTGCCACTGGCTTGCTGGGTGACCTGGGGCAACTCACGTCCCTGCTCTGTGCCTCAGTTTCCCCAACTGTAAAATGGGTTTAACGATACTTCCCTCCTGGAAAGTGCTTTGAGATCTACTGCTGAAAAGCACTGTGGAAGAGCTATTATTAATATGAATAACCATTTAATAGCGTTCTTCATATTTAATTAATAAATATAAATGTCAATCCCTTATTTTGGGTTCAGAATAACTTTTTGTTTTAGAAAGGTTTAAGTTAATTTCTAGTTAAACCGGTTTTTAAAGAAACGTTTTGAAATGATCCAAATGAAACATTAACCCAAACTGTATCCCCCCACCCAGATTCTTGGTGTGTGAAAATTTTCAAGATTTTGAATTTTTGTCCCAATTCAGCATCAGACGTCTTGAAATATGGAAAATTCCTTCCTGTGCATGGGTATTTATTTCACTTAGGGAAGGAGTATAAATTATACTGACATAAACTGCATCCACATTAGAAAGATTTGTCGATCTGGCTAGCCCAGTGTAGACCTGACTTTGATGTACAGATTCTGAGTGATGGAGGAATCTGATCCAAATGTTAATTACCCAGTATGGCCAACCTCCAGTGTTCAAAAACCATGAGTCCGTTCTGTCCCCTAAAAATCATTCAATTTAAAAAATATCTATATGATAAAAATGCGGTGGTTCTTCTTTGCTTACTGGGTCACATTAAGGTCACACTTTGTCTTGACGGCAGCCACAAGGGCTGGAAACTTCGCACATTATATATATATATATATAATATAAAATGTATATAAGGAAAGCTGAGATTTTCCCATGACTCCAGGACCTGGGGCTTTAAGAAACATCAGTTTATTGTGACATTTGTGCTAAAATGGCAAGAGCTGGGCAACATCTCCTTGTGAAAGAACATGGGGCCTTCTTTCTCCCCCCCTCCCCAGTCTGAATTTTTCTAGCTTCTTTGCTGTTTATGTCCTAATATAAAGCATCTGCACTACACTTCCGGCTCAAACGAAGGCCTGAGGCGTCTTATTCCCACACTGACATTGGTTATTTATTTCCAGATTCCAGTTCTGCATTTTGAAAGCATCGCCGCAGCTGGCTCCGATGCCCTGGGTAATTCTCCGTTTGTGCCAGCCCCGTCCCGTTCTTGGGGAGGATCGGGAAAGCTGGGAGAGGACGTGGGGCTGGTGGTTGGCCGATGGGGCTGTTGCTGCTGGGAGAAGGGTTGGATGCAGGGGGTGGGGGGGAGTGCTTAAACTGCTGTGGGGAAGGGTAGATTGGGTCTGGGGAGACCTGGGGGAGGATGAGGAAGGTCTAGGCACCTGGTAGGTGTTTGGATCCGGGGGCTGGTCTCATGGCATACTGGTAGGGGGTGCAGGGAGATGAGAGAGCGCCCTCCAGGGCAGATCCAGCTGTTTGCCTCTGTCGCCCACCCACTTGTGCCGGGCAGGGAGAGGGGGCGATGCGGCTGGAGAGAAGAAACTGTCCCTGCCTGTAGCTTGTCTAGTGACTCCTGACTAATCCCAGCCACAATGCCCGGCCTTCCCGTCTGTTGACTGGGTTATTTTGTTTTATGGGAAGATCAGAGTCTGGAATGTTTGTCTCTGAAAATCCTGCCTGCCCTGGGGGCTCCCAGAGGAGGAGAAAAAGGAAGAGTGGGGGGGGATGGGGGAGGGGAAGAATTGAAAAAGGGTTTATCTGACCTTAAAAGCAGAATTCTTTCCAGATGCGTGTGTCTGCCAGGCTCTCCCTCTCTGTGTTCAAGCCTTTATTAATAACCGCAGCGGGTTTCTGATTCCAGTGCCAGGTTGCCTTCCCTGTCCCATTTTTCTGAGCAAAATCTAGAGTGTGATCAGATGGGCACAGGCAGCAGATCCAATCAGTGTGTCCCTTCGAACAGGAAAAAGGGCAGGAATCCAGGCTGCTGGCTAGAGCCCGGGACTTGGCACGTGGTGCACCTGGGTTCTGGTTCTGGTTCCAGTTCTGGGGATTTGGGTCTAGTGGTTAGTGCGGGGGAGGGGAGGAGGGCTCTGCGTTCTGTTCAGAGCTCTGGAAGGGGAGTGCTGTCTAGCGGTTACAGCGGGGGGAGGGGGGGACTGGGTTCGGTCTCTGACTTTAGACAAGTCGCTTGCCTGCTTGTCTAATGGGTGGGGGCGGACGCTGAGCCTCCTTACTGATGGGCTGTGAGGTTTTATTCCCAGCTGCCGAGCTCCCAGAGCGAGAGCTGATCTCGGTGTGCAAAGGATTGCCGCTGTTACTGCATGGAAAACCGCCGTTCACTTTGCGTCCTCTTTGGAGCCTGGGCCGTGTCCACCTGCTTTATATTTATCCAGCGGCTGGAGGGAGTGGTGCAGACATGCTTGGGAATGATCTATATATTTTCCATTCTCGGGAAACACACGGGTTAGCATTTAAGCCTATGACTCAGGCTCTGGCCTCTTGTGGGCAGCCCAGATGTCATGGCATTGTTCGTAACAGCAGGGGCGTCATCCGTGCAGTGCTGAGCAAATTCTGACGGGGATCGCTAGATTCAGGCTCCTTAAACGTCACCCTGGAGTTTCAGCTGCCTGCAGGATGCTTTTCTCTCTGTTCCCTAACCCGCAGCAGCTTTTCCCCAAATGAGAGATGCTCTTAGACTTCAAGGTCAGAAGGATCCATGCATGATTGTCTATAGTGACCTCCTGCACGTTGCAGGCCGCAGAACCTCGCCCACCATCTCCTCTAGGATCCTCTGCCACCAGCCTGGGGTATGTGCACCCCATTCACTTCAGTGGGAGCTGACTCGGAGAGGATACTTGATATGTTAAAGATGCTATTTCGCTGCTCATCAAAGCCCCTGTGAAAGGGGAGGGAGGATTTGATATGGCCCTCGCAATGTGTCTACATTGAGTAAGCGCTCATAAAAATGTAGGGCGGGGTTGAAATGGAGCGGGGAGGCCTGGGGTGTAATAGCCTTCGTTTTTCTAAAGAGGGGCTCGGTTTTCAAAACGCTGGGAAACACAGGGCTATGGAGTCCTTAACTTGCTCTGAGATGTGCTTCTCTTGGAGCTGGGATTCTGCTTCACTTCCTGTCCAAAACCCCTTTTTCAACTGGTGACAGTATTCTTCACTTCCTGTGCTAAAGGGAATGCATCTTGCATCCGGGATCCTTTTTCACTTCCAGGCTGAACCGGCCGTGGTGCTGTGCAGCTCTTAAACAATTGCCGTGCCCCACCCCAGAGGTGGCTGCATTTTAGTGCGAGGGCCAGGGAGTGAGCCCTGGGCAGTGTTGCCCCATGCTGGCTAAAAGCTGCTGCATTCCACCCCAGAGGTGGCTGCATTTTAATGCTAGGGGAGTGAGCCCTGTGCATGGTGCCCCAGGCTGGCCAACGGCCGCCCCACTGCATCCCAGAGGTGGCTGCATTTAAGTGCTTGCTGCCTATAACAGTTTGTGGGGTGAGAGGCACTATATGAATATATGGCACTACTGGAGGATCTGTGTATTTTTCAGTTTGGTTTTATGTATTTTGCTGTGGGCTAGCTGCAGATATCTGACCACCCACCCGAACTCCGCTCACACCAGCTCCTCCTGTAACCTCAATGTCCTCTTCACACCATCGCTCGCTGGTAACATCATCCTTTCCCTCCATGCATTTATTATGGCTTTGCGTTTGCGATGCTGTAGGTAAAGTCATGTCAGCCCTTTTTGTTATAAATCCCTTTCTTTGGGGGATTAGAACTTGACAGTAAAAAATTCACTCCAGGCCAAAACTTGGCTCACAAAATTCTCAGCTGAGAAAGTTGGGGTGGGGGGTGTGGGCAGGGGGAGAATGTGAAGGGGGGGGGGAACAATCAATCCAGCTGTTTTGCTAAGATAGAAATTGTACAAAGAGCTTTAAAAGGGGATGGGGGGGAGGGGGGGAAGGGAATTTGGAATCTCTCAACTGCCTTGAAAGCAGCACATAATTTGCTATATAATCATTGTGTTTTAAGCCCAGTTGTGCAGATGCCGAGTCTCCAGGGCTGAGAAATCGTCTGGCTTGTTTTAGTGACTATTTTTGTTTTTAATTTAAAACAACCATAATTTATTAAGCTATAAAAGTTTACATGGTGCTGGGACGCTGGATGGGCAGGGCTCTGAGTTGCTGCAGAGAATTCTTTCCCAGCTGTCCGGCTGCTGGGTCTTGCCCATGCACCCAGGGTCTAACTGATCGCCGTGTTTGGGCTTGGATGGAATTTTCCCCCAGGTCAGCTTGGCAGACATCCTGGGGTTTTTTCATCTTCCTCTGTAGCATGGGGCACGGGTCACCTGCAGGTTTAAACTAGTGTAATCCTCTGTCATTTGAGGTCTTTAAACCATGATTTGAGGACGTCAGTAACTCAGCCAGAGGTGACGAGTCTGTGACAGGAGTGGGTGGGTGAGGTTCTGGGGCCTGTAACGTGCAGGAGGTCAGGCTAGATGGTCCTGATGGCCCCGTCTGACGTTAAAGTCTGTGAGTCTTTGATCACTGGTGGAAGGGGAGGGAAACAAGAATAAAACATCCCCGCGGTCGTGGCCCATGCTGCCTGCGCCCGCCTGTCTCACGGAAGATGATTAGATAAATAATCTATTGTGATTAGACAGATAGATAATCTGCTTAGACAGCTGGTAAACTAATAGATGACCAATGATCTCATTTATTTTAATGGGCGCGGCTACTCTCGACAGCTAATCGATGCAATGCTATCAGGTTATCTAGCTATCTGCCTTTTTAATCCGGTCGTCCATTTCGAATGCAGTGCCCGGCCCGGGATCAAGATGTGTAATGAGATGTAAAACCGCAAACAACTGAAATTGTGGCAATGATGTCACCCTCCAAACGATGCAAGGACTTTTGGAGATGTGCGCCGGGCGGGACGTGGTGCCCATTTCACCAGGTGATCTCCTAGGGAATAGACTAGCTGGAGTGGTCGGTCCATGCGGCATTTAGTCAGCAATCAAGTTGGAGCACCAGTGGGGAGTGGGGAGTAGGAAGGGGGTAAGAAGTGCAGGTGGTGCATTTATATGCTGCAGGGCAAAGAGGGGTTCGTGGGCAAAGATGGGGCTGGGATTCCCAAGCCCTGGGATCAGCTTTTGGCTCTGTCACGGGCGGTTTGGGGACCTGTCACTTCACGTCTCTCAGCTTCATTGACTAACAAGCCCCCACTTTGTTTGCCTTGTCTCTGTTGATGGGAAACTCCTGGGGGCATGGATGGTCTTTTGTGCTCTGTGCCGGGCCTGGCACCTGCGGATGGAGGCAATGCTGTAACACAAGTAAAAGCCAATAGCATTCCCTCCGCAGGTTGGACCCACGGCCTGGCGGTTACGACTGCCAGGCCCAGTTTGTCAAAGTATTTAGGTGCCTAACTCACAGGGGGAGTTAGTGCCTAAATACCTTTGACTCCTCTCCAGTCTCTCCGGGGTGATCTTGGCCAAATCACTTTAGTTTCTCTGTGCCTCAGTTTCCCCATCGGTGACAGTGGGAGATGAAACCTTCCTTTTCATGGGTTGTGAGCATGTGAGGCTAGGCCAAGGAGGACTATAGACGTACTTTTTAAAAAAAAAAAAAATCTCTCCTCTAGAAATTTTCCGCTGTTCTAGGCTTGCCCCCGTACTGGAGACATTAGGATTGAAGACTGGTAATACTCAGACAGGGTTTTGCTTTGCCTTTGACTCTACATTCTGCGGCAGAGAGGCCCCCCGAGGCGGCAAAGACTTTCGGTGTTTAAATAAATATGAAGAAACCCCAGCAGATAATTAATCACTAAAGCGGGGGCTAATTTCTCCAAGTTTTTAATTCAGCATTAGCAGTTAATCTTCTTTCTGGACCCCAGGCCAGGAGCCAAAGCAAACTTTACACAGCACAGTAAAGTCTTGTTTTTTAAAGGGACAATGTCAGAGCTGACAAGCGGCAGAAATTCTTTCATAAAAATGCCATACCTTTCACAAAAAAAAAAAAGCGGACCTCCTGACCCTAGAAAAATCAATCAGGGCTACCTCCAAAAATATCACATGCTAGCTGGTGTGTATCGCTGCTGCCCCCTATTGGATGGAATCAGACCTGGCCAACTGTGTGTCCTAGGCCCAATACTGCTAATAGTTGAGGGGGATTCTTTTCTAGTTCCGGCGGCAGTAGGCTGGAGCGGGATCTGAGTTCTGTTCCCTCTTGCTGCCGTGATGTTCTGAGTGGCCTGGTGACAACTGTGGAGTCCTCTGCCGCTGACTCCATGTGTGACCTTTGACACCTCACTCACTTTTCCTGGGCCTGAGTTCTCCCTGTAAAGTGAGGAGAACACTCCTTCCTTTCTCCTACTCTTTGTCTTGTCTATTTACATTATGAACTCCTTGGAGCAGGGACTGTCCACCGACGTGTCTGGGTGTTGTTCAAATAACAAATATCACAGGATCTTTTCCCGGGGATAAGGCAACAAGCCACATTTATTGTGAATACAGAAATTTGGTCAATAGTATCAATAATGCAAATACCAGGGAAACAGGATCAACGCTGTAACAATATCAGTGTTGTGCTTTACAAATACAGAGATTCTTGCTAATAAAGTGTACTTACTTCATTGACACATGTTTCAACTGGTACTGTCATTCACACTCACGCACACTGACAGGCACACAGACAGGGAGACAGACAAACATACACAGGGGTCTCACAGATGTTATAGTTACCAGACTCTTGGTGCTCGTGGTAGTCACTGGCCAGGTGACTGTAGCAGGATGGTGAGCAGCAAGGTTCTGCCGATGCGCACCGGTACTCCTGGCTGGTCGGTGATGTAGACCTGAACCTCCAGCCTTCATCTTTCTGTCCCATTTTATAGGGAAGGGACCCCATGTCAGTCTATGGGTTTTTGCTCTGTCCTGCTGCATCTGGCGTGATCCTTAAATCACTCACATTGTTGCAAGCCTGATCAGATTTTGTCCTTTGAAGTGGGCTGACTCCAAAGTTACCAGGGTGGGCTCCTCTTCGGCCAGTTGAGTGGTAAAAGTTATCATCTTTGCCCCTTTCTTCCTCCCTCAAACCTTTGAGGTGAGGCTGGTGTTTTCTTCCCCTTACTCAGACCAATTGTTCAATCACTCTCCCTCTCTACACCCACCTCAGTTGCTCGGCCATTCACACTCCAATCACTCAGTGCCAACTCCTAGCTGAAGAATTCACACATTATTTTTAAAGCAAACGTTATTTCATTTTTGCCAGTGTCTTTCACAATGAGGTCGGTGTATTACATTTCACCGCGTGGCCTTTTACACTTAAAATAGGGTTTTTACAAGTATATTGAAAGTGGGTAAAATGAACAGATAAAAGGGCCCGTGGAGTGGTTTTACAAACAATCTTAAACCAAATAGAATTATAGAAAGCAAAGGCAGACTTGAATTATTGTGCAGTAAATGGATATTTTAAAAAGGCTGAAGTGAACATTTCCAAGGGTAGAACAATAGGAGTCCGTTGAGGTTTTAGCTGTTGATTAAAGTTACAGTGGGTCAGGCTGAAGTGCCTCTTGGTAGGAAGAGGTGGGGGGTGTTTGTGGCTTTGTTCTTTCGTGTGGTTCATGAAAACAGGATTGGGCCAACACGTGTGGCTCTGGTCTGAGCTGAGGTGCTACCAGAGTGCGAGCATGACAATCACATTTAGCTCTTCCACTGCACGCGTCATCCATAGAGCTCCAAGTGCTTTGTGAAAGTAGGTCAGTCGCATTAGCCCCGGGGTGTGTGTGTGTGTGGGGGGGGGGGGGGGGGAACTGAGGCCCGGGGGCCATGACTTCCCCTGTAGTGTTGTTGTTGGTATGTCATAGCACCTAGAGGTTCCCATGGAGATTAGGGCCCCATGGGAATTAGAGCCAGGCCCTGCCCCGAGGAATTTACAATCGAAATCGACAAGGCAGAGAGGACGGGTGATATGCCCCCTTTTACAGAGAGGGGCGAAGAGACCTGCCTAAGCAGAGTGGGACGGGACAGCATTTAACGAAGGTCACGCAGCAGCTCCATGGTGGCTGCGCTGGGATTAGGTCTCACCTCTCCTGATGCCCAGCCCCGTGCTGGCCCCACTGCTCCTGGCTGGCATTGGTGGCTGAATAGCGGTGGACTATTTTGAGAGCTGTGCTATTTCCCCCACTCTGGTAAAGCCCCTGGAGCTGCCTGAACCCAGCAAATCGCTGTCTTTGCAGATGACACCAGGAGCAGACAGCCCAGCCACCTGCCGGCTTAGAAGGAGAGTGACATGTTGGAACGCCCCCTCACACACCTTAGATCCAGCCGGGAAGGCCTGGTGCCTGCCCTCTGTTTTCCCTAAACCCCATCCCAGGTCTGGGGCAGGAGAGGAAGCTTTTTACAAGCTTGAGGATGGCGGCAGAGAGCTGTTGCTGAGAGGGAGAGAAGAACTGGAGACAACTGAGAATAACCGAGGGGATGATCTCACCATCCGAGCCTGCCCGGCCCTCAAGGAGACATCGGATACTCTCGCCAGAGGGAGGAAATCTTGTTTGCTTATTTCCATTTTTATTTCAGAAACAATCTGAATTCTTGGGCCCTGATTCCCATTTACACCCCAGGTCCTTCACGCCACGCTGCCAGCCAGGAGACGTGACCGTCCTTTACACAGCCCCAGTGGTGTACAAGAACTTTAGTGGACGTAAGAATTTGGCCCTTGATTTTTTCTCCCCCTGCCTTCTGGTTTTTCTTTGTGCCAAATGAGGCTGCTAGAAAATCAGTCTTTGATCAGTTAAACTGTCTGGATTCCCTGCTCCTACCATCCCTGCTTTATTATTGTAGCACCTTTTGAACCCCACTCATGGGCCTGGACTCCAGGGCGGTAGGTGCTGTACAAACAGAGAACAAAACAATGATCCCTGCCCCAAAGAGTTTCCAATCTGAGTATCAGACGTGAGCATAAGGGCTGTCTTTTGTTGGCTGTCTGTACAGCCCCTGGCACCATGGGGGCCTGGGCCATACAAAAAGCAAGTGACGGTGGTTCTGGCTCTCAATAGTTAAGATTCTTAAGCCCCCGGCTGTTTTAAGGATGACTTTTCTTAGCGCTTCAATAACAAGAGGAGAGAGATACATGTGGGGGAGGCAAGGAAGCCATATTTTATGTTGTAGCAGCACCCGGCTACGCTCAGGGCCCCGTTGTGCCAGGTGCTGCATAGACACGTAGTGAGAGACCGTCCCTGCCCCAAAGACTTCTCAGCCTCTTGGTCCCCTTTGACAGATGGGGATACTGAGGCCGAGGGAGAAGTGACTTGCCCAAGGGGCATGGAGGAAATCGGCGGCAGTGACAGGAATAGAAGGCAGGTCTCAGCGGCCACGGGCAGTGCTCGCACCCACCCTTTTCCTGTCAGGGCTCAGCTTATGAAGTTGGCTGAGATAAAAAATCAGTAATTCAAGCCTATAGCAAAGCCATTCTTGGCCATTCAACCTGATGGAGGTGGAGAGCAGGCATCTGTCCTGCGGGATGTTGGCACCACCTGCCTTGCTCTAAATGGAGCAGAGGGATCTTTTGTTCATCTCAAGATATGTATTCCTCTCCCCCACTCCTTCCCCCCCCCCCCCCCAGCCCCGTGATCTCAACACTGTCCCTTTAAGAGTCTCCCATCCCCAGTCGCCTCTCCTGCCAGAGGGGCCCCTGCTCCTTGGCTTCCACCCTGCCATGGTTCTGCCCTAGGACTATTTTGTTCACCACCACCAGGCGGAGCTATTGCTTCACTAGAGGTTGTGACACCCTTGGCCACCCTCCTCTCCCCAAAAAAACAAAACAAAACAAAAAAAACCACCCCCCGAAAAGTCTGGTCTTCAGGAAAAACTCTCCCCTCTCAAGGTCTGTCTACACTGCACCAGGCTCTGACTCCAGTTTGACCTGAAACCCTGCTTCCGTCCACAGGTAAATCAGTCTGACTAGGGGCAGCAGGCACTCAGGACTCAGGCCCTGGGCCCCTGCTGGGGGTGTGAGTGTGGGGGGGTCAGAGCCCAACACCCCCCCCCCCCCCGGTGACTCGGGTCCAAGCCTTGTCATTTTGCGTCAGTGTGGACACAGCTCAAACCACAGACCAGTGGCAGAAGCAAGGCGGCGCAGGGCAGTGCAGACGCTGTCCTGGGACGCAGGCAGGAGAAGTGTTTAACTCTCCCTTGGGGATGTCCGTCTCCACCACAGCTGCGGGCTGTACGGAGAACGGGAGGGAGGAGGCTGCGGTTTGCTTGGGTGGGGAAGGAAGGGGCAGAGGTGGACAGAAAGGAGCCCGGCCTACTGGACACAGCGCCCCTTAAAAAAAAAAAAAAGCACTGGAGGATTGCGATAGCTGGGAAGTGCTTCTTCCATGGTTATAGCAGCGCCTGTCCTGTCCTAGGCGCTGTACGTACCTGCAGTAGAGATCAGTGCCTGCCCTGAAGAGTCGGAAGTCTCTACAGGTGGAAGATTATTGTCCCACTTACTGCTGGGAAGCTGAGGTGTGGAGAGAGAGTTTAAGTGATTTGCCCAAGGTCTCACAAGTTGGCTGTAGCAGAGAATTGAACCTGTAGTCTGCTGAGTGCGCGGTAAAGGCCGCCCCACAAAGCCGCCCTCCCCCTCTGATAGAGAAAACTGAATCCTGGTTCCATTAAAGCCAAACATCCAGTGATTTCATGGGGAAGAGATGGTTTTGGCTTCAAGCTGACAGTAGGTATCAGCTAGACTTGGGTGGATCCAGGACATTGGTTGTGATGGGCCTGAACCAAAACTCTGGATCCCCATGTCATGGCATTTCCAAGCCAAACCAGGTTTTGCAGGTGGCTCATATCTTTTTAACTGTCCGAGCCAAGAACCCTGGGTCACAAACCCCCTCAGGCCCTGGGGAGGTTTGGAATGTGGATCTGGACTGCGTGACCTGAGTCCAACGCTCCTACTGATTGTGCAGAACCTTGTCTGGGAGGGATTCGGTTTGGATCCAAACACTCCCACAATTCGGTGGGGAGGCCTGGGATGTGGGGTGGTCAGAATCTGTCTGGTTTCAGATCGATTCCATTCAATAGATGAGCAGAGTCGGAGAGTTACGCAGGAAAGTTGGGTTGGCAGGGAGCACGAGCCCCATGTTCTGTTTCCCAGTTCTGCCCCTGATCTGCTCGGTGACCATGGGCATACCATCCCCCTGCTTCGTGCCTCAGTTTCCCCATGGGTAAAATGATTCTTATCGCCTTTGTTAAGCCCTGGGAGAGCTATGGAGGAGAAGTGCTATATAAGAGGGAGGCATCTAATCCCATCCGCCCGGTCAGTCCTGATCAGATTCTGCTGCACATTAAATGGGTGTAAATCTGGAATAACGTGACTAGCGTGGAGTTACTCCAGATTTACGCTAGTGCGAATGCAACGGTGTTCCCGTTCACGGCAGTGGCTTTGCTCCACAGTTGCCAGAGTAGCTCCCAGTATCGCCCCACCTTTCCCTGGATTTCGATCCAGAGTTTCTCCAGGAGCTGCAGTGGAGGGGTCCCAGGGTGAGATTGGGACCTGACCCTGGGGGCTGCCTCCCGGCTGACTCCTTTAAAGGAGCAGAATCCCCAAAGGGGAAGAGACGATGACCAGAGCTGGTGGGGACGCGGGCACATGTGCTCCACGCCGGAGTCAGGCTGGATTATGCGCTGGGGCTGGGAGCGAAGGAGCATGACAATGGAGGGATAGATCGGAGTGACTCCTGCTGTTTAAAGCGACGCCCACACTGATTTTTCTCTTGCAGGGGGGGAGATCAGTAATTCTCCTCCCCCCCCCCAAACAGGTGAGACTGGAGCCATTTCTTCTCTGCTGCCAGAACTAAGAGGGGGAGGGACTAGCCGGGGAGGCTGAGCGAGAGCCTGACACATAAAGGGGTCGGAGCCCGGGCGAGGAGGACTCCGAGGAAGCCCGGGAGAGCGGAGGAAGGAGGCGGGGGGCGTGCGTGGGGCAGGGAGCAGCCGCTCATTCATTCCTGGAGCCGCCGATCCGGATCGCAGCCTCCGAATCAGCCGGGAGAGGGGCAGGTCCTGTGGAAAGGGTCGGGAGGTTTCCAGGGGACTCCCCAGCCCACCGCGCCCCAGGCTGGTCGGTGCCTTTCTCTCTCTGCCCCAGCCAGCCACCCGGGCCGCGATGCCCAACTTCTCCGGCCACTGGAGGATGAAGCACTCGGAGAACTTCGAGGAGCTGCTGAAGGCGCTGGGTGAGTGGGGGAGCCCGGCCCCCGTTACCCCTGCGGGGAAGCGGGGTCCGGCCAGAGCCGGGGGCGGGGAGGGGGGCGAGAAATAGCCGCTGACTCAGTGCGCAGCGCCGGGCACACGCCAGCTGCTTGAAATGACCCGCGCATCATCCCGCGGGGCAGGGCTGGGGGATTCCCTGCCGGGGTGCCGGGCTGCCTCTCGGGGGGTGTGAGCCTGACCCTCCCGGGTCGCATTCTGATCCCACTTCGGCTGGCGCAAATCCGGAGTCTCTTCCCCCAGTTGCTCTGGTTTTACACCGGTGTCCCCCTGTGAGACCAGGAGTAAAATCCGCTGCATGGAAGCGCCCTGGGTTTACACAGCAGGAGTCTGGCCGCTGAGTGCCTCTGCTCCGGATTCACGCTGGGAGTAACCGGGACAGAATCCAGCCCGGAGATCACAGACCTCTCCTGAGCGACAATATGGGATGATATAGCAGAGGTTAGTCCTGCTTTGAGCAGGGGGTTGGACTAGATGACCTCCTGAGGTCCCTTCCAACTCTAATATTCTATGATTCTATGATTCTATGACAAAGGAAATTGATTTCCCCTCCCGCACTGGTGTCAATCTGGAGTAACTTCAGTTGGGTGGCTCTGAGTTTACATGGGTGTAAGGGAGATCAGCCTGTCACTGGATTATAGGGAGCCTCAGAGCTACAATGAGGAGGATTCTCCTTGCAAACTGGTGTAAATCAGGAGTGACCCTGGCCAAACCACTGGTGAGTGCGTGGCTAATCCACCCCAGTGGCTAGTGTATCTGGGACTAACCTGCCTGATGGGGGCAGGGCATTTTCCCCTTCTCTTCACCCCCTTTTTCTCATTCTGGCCTTCAGCCTCCCTTGCCAGTGCCCTTCTCCCACCTCCTGTTTGATCCACACGGCAGCTGGAGTCAGTCAGGTTAGGACTGGCTCTGGCTGTGATTGCTATAATCCGCTTTGCGGATTGTCCCGGGGGCTGCTGCTGGCTGGAGCGGCTGGGAATCCAACGGGGATTCTCCCAGCTGCAACATGGGAGGCAAACCCCAATGCTGCCCTCTGGCTCTGTGCTGCCTGGCACGGGTGTGGGTTGCTCTGCCCAGAGCCTGGGAAGCGGCTGTACAGCCTCAGCTAGGCTCCCCGCCCGGCTTTTGTTTCCCCTGTGGATCCCCCCAGTGCTGGGAGGGGAGGGAGATGGGACTTTCCAACCAGCCCCACATATCTGCAGAGGAAGTGACTAAAAGCTGATTGGGGTGAGCGCGTGCGAGGAACCATGCACGCCCACCGGAGAGAGGCGGGGTGGGCTTGTGGCCCGCTAGGACGTGGTTCTTCTCCTGGCTTCTGCGATGAGCTCAGCCTGTGACTTGAGCGAGTGTTGGCGCTGTGCCTCAGTTTCCCTAGCTAAGGGCACTCCCCACCACCGCCCCCTAGAGGGGGTTGTGAGGCAAAAGGAATTGGTGCTTCGATTCTTCAGCAAGGGATGGGATAGAAAAGCCCGTGAAGCTGCAGGGAGGGGGTGTCTGGGGGGGGCCTGGTCTGGAGCCGGTGTTCAGGGATGTGTTGGGAACTGGGGTTCAGGCCTAGCTCTGTGAAGTTTTAAGTCTCTACTGCTCCTCCCCACCCAGCCCCTCTAAAGTTCACTTTTGTGGGGGGTCGTCACAGCCTGAAATGTTTTCAAAGGGGGTCCCGGCAAAAAATGTGTGAGAACCTCTGGTCTAGGGGCTCCCAGGGGATTGGGGGAGGGGGAAGTGGGCTGCTCCCATCGCACGTCCCTTGCCACCATAGTCAATGTTCTGCCTGCTAGTTGATTGTCACAGATTCATAGACTTTAAGGCCAGAAGGGACCATCGTGAACATCTAGCCTGACCTCTCTCATCCACCCACTCCTGTAATAGGGGGATTGTTGCGACTGTGTGTGTGTGTGTGTGTGTGTGTGTGTGTGTGTGTGTGAGAGAGAGAGACCCCCTTGTCACGTGAGACAGGTAGGGCGAGCACCTGTGACAAACACGCAGGAACCAACCTGATAACCCCTTTAGAGAACGATCTGTAATCCCCCCCCTTGCACCAAAAAAGGCTTCCTAATAAATTAGAGACGGGCTGAGACCAGCCTGAATTATTAACAACGCTCAGCACTTCTAATACGCTGATCTCCTGGGGCGTTACGAAGGCATGGTTCGTAGGGTTAGTCCCGTTTTACAGAGGGGGGGAAACTGAGGCACGGACAGTGGTGGGCGGGTGAGTGACCTGCCTGAGAGTCACATAAGTCATCACGTTGGTAAGAGAACAGAGACGTCCTGCCTCCTGCTCACTAGGCCCCACAGCCCTCACAGAGCCGGGACTAGAAGCCAGGAGTCCTGACGCTTAGCCCCCCCCCCGTCCTAACCCTGGTGCCCTGCTGCTTTCCCCTCTGCCGCTGAACTTTTCCCAAAGGCCGTGTGCACTCTTTGGCTCCAGGGCTCCTGCTGCCCATTATCCACCCCCTGTACATTGCAGAGGACTCTCGCCTTGCTATGAACACTAACCCTACTGACGCTTGGGCCGTTGCTGCTCGCTGCTGTGCGTGTACGTCCTGGCTGTATCTCTTGGCACCGGCCTGTGCCTAAATTGTGGGATGCCATCTGGGAAACCTGCCTGCGTCCCCGGCGCCCACAGAGTTGCCGGCCCTGTTGCTGTGGATCCTGTTACGACTGGCCTTACAGCAATAAGCATCAGCCGCCCCCCCGTGGCGGCGAGATCTCCCACCCTGGCCATCACGCTGCACAGGGAGGGCTTTGGCCGTGTCCTCTTCCCTCCCGGCTTGATGCAAACAATGTGGAAGCTGGTGGGGAGATCCCTTTTGGGTCTGACTGCACAGCAGAGGAAAAGCCGCGGCTCGCTGGCCCATGCTAGCCGACTGGGGCAGTGTGACTGTTTCATTCCGGCCTCGGGTTGGAGCCAGAGCTCCAGGGTCCTACAGCCTGAGCCCAGAGGTCTACACCACCCTGAAATAGCCCCGCAGCCTAAGATGCAGGTGGGCTTAGAGGATACCTCACTGGCGTGGGGCTTAGGAGATCTGGGGTCTAGTCCTGGCCTGGTGAGTAACCCGGGACACATCATGTCCCCTCTCTGTGCCTTAGTTTCTCCATCCATAAAATGGGGCTAATGATGCTTATCTCTTTTGTAAAGTGGTTGGCGAACTATGGCTGAAAAGTGCCAGGTGGCTGATGAGGCTTTCTTAAGTGACCGTGCTAACGTAGCCTGAAGGGGCCCCTCTGCTGGGCCTCGGTGTCTTTGCTCTCGTCCCAAAAGCTGAAGTGTCGATGGTGCTGGTGGGGTGGGCTATGGGTGTTGATCCCAGCAGTTTGGGATCTAACGGGTGTGGGATGCTGCGGGTGGAACTATAAAGGTCTGTTAGCTTAAAACCTGCCCCAGAGAGAGCATGGACTGTCTGATGTAAATCTGTATGGGATCTGGCCATGGGTGACTCAGAGTGCACAGCATGTTAGCAGGGGTGGATACGAAGCATCCCATCCCAGGCACTACAATGAAAGACGGGGGCTAGCCCGGGTCAGCTGAGGGCTATAAAACTGCAGGGTTAGACGTTCTGGCTTGGGCCAGAGCCTGGGCTCCGAGATCCCGTGAGGGGGAAGGGCTCAGACCCAGGTCCGAATATCTGCACTGCAGTTTCTAGCCCCACAGCCCAAGCCCCAGGCGCTCGAGTCGGCTGACCCGGGCTCTGAGACTCTATGCAGTAGGTTTTTTATCACCGCGTACCCTACACTGCATTGTCAACCTGGCCTGGGACTCAGGCTTGAGCCCCCACCCCTCCTACCATCCACACACCAAGCTGTCTGACGTGGGTCGGATTATTCTGCCCGGTTTCCAGGTGGGGAAACTGAGGCACCGAGTGAGGCCGTGAGCTGCTGAAGGCTGCAGAGACAGAGCGGGGAATTTGACCGGGGCTTCTGACCCTCTGGTGTTCTACCCACTAGATCACAGCCCCTCTTGTGGCTGTCCTATTCCTTGAAGGCAGTCACTGGCATGCCCTGCTCCTGACTGCAGGAGGATGACTCGACTAGAAAAGCATTTCCCAGTTCCCAGCCCTGCTGCTGCTGGAGCAGAAGCGCCCCTTCCCCCAGTCTCCTCCACGAAAGCTGCACTGGAGGGGGGCAGCTGGCTGAGAACTCTGGGGGTGCATGTGCAATGTGCAAGGTGTGTGTGTGTGTGGGGGGGGGGAGGACGGGGGACAGGAAGAGCCTTCTTAAAGAGACAGGCACCCTCCCTCCAAAAAAATCTATGCTGGGGGCAGCTGTGACCCGGGGTGCTGCAACTGGGCAGGAGGTGCCGGTCTGTGCATGGAGCTGGCCCTGCTTGAGGTCCGTCCAGGCAGAACATATTAGTGAGGAAAGCCCGGGGGGAAGGGGGAGGGCAGGGGCATCAGGCTCGTGGTGTGATCCTGGGATTTTAAAATTGGGGAAACCTCTTGCTTCAGGGGAAAGAGCTGCCTTCAGAAGTGGGCAGCGTCTAGTGAGGCCTCAAGCGCCTTCCGCGGCATCAGGCCCCTTCAAGGTGAAATGGCCCCTGATCTCGGACCTTTCAGGTCAGATTTCCCAGCACTTGGCATCCAAAAGCGTCCACTGGGGAACGATGGAGAACCCGCCCCCCCCCTCCCACATTGGAGAACAATGAAAAATTCCCCCCTCCTCCGCCACTGGAGAACAATGGAGAACGTGTCTCCCCTCCCCCCCCCACTGAGAACAATAGAGCTGCTTGGTTCTGGGCCCTTTTGAGAATTTGTCCCTAACTACAAAAGCCAGTGACCAGAACGGAGAGATTCCCCCCAAACCCTCATTAGGCAGTGGGGCGAAACAGCTCCACATTTCCAGAGCTGTCTCGCTCTCCCCTCAGTTTGACCCTTCCTCGGGGAAATGAGAAGCTGGTGGAGCAGAATATTTTCCAGGCTGGAGGATATGTAACAAATACTTCAATATAATTATCACTTACTTATGTTTCACTTGGTTCTCTCCTCCCCGCCCCCCGTCCCGGTCTCCGAATCACCGACGCTGAAACTCACAGGCGCTGGAGAACGCTTAGCAGAAAAATCTATCTGCCAGCTGATAGAGTAAATCTTGTGCTTTCCCACAAAACCAACGGGGGTCCCGGCTTTTATCAGGCCTGGGATTTCACTGGCATCTTAGCAGCGTTAATTGAAGCTGATCTTTCCTGGCACCTCCTGTTTTGTGGGAGGACTGGGTGGTTATAAAGGGGAATGGACACTCAAGATAATGAGCCATGAAATTTAAAGATCCGACTTGCTTCCCTTGGCTCCTTCTGTTTGACTTTTTGCATTTGGCTAAGTTCAGGTGGTTGAATTTGGTTAGTTGGTTTCCTCCCGCCTTTGGTTCTAGTCGATTTTGCTTCCTACGGTAGTAAAAGGCTGTTGTGTGAAGGTCCCTGGCACCGCCAGAGCCGGGTGTAAATGCAGCAAACTCGGGGGTTTATTCTGATCATCGCTTGTAACGCACAAGGCCAAGACTTTCAAAAGTAACAATGGTTTGTTTGTTTGTTTGTTTGATCTCGGATCCCTGCTAGGGGTTTATTTAAAGGGGTCTGGCTAACCCCACGAGCTGGAAAATCATGAGTCAGGCCTCAGAAACCAATGAGATTCCCAGAAACATTCATGAGGTTTTTAAAAATGATAATCGTTGCATTCTGGGGTCTGCGCTTTCGGGGCCACACTTGTTCGCCTTTTTAAAACTTCCTTCTGCAAGGGCTAGAAACGTTTTTTGAAATGGAAGCTCCCGTGACTTCAGGTTGTGGGGCTGGAAGCAGAACACCTAGCGTTTGTGCTGCTCACGAGGAACATCACAAGGGTTGGCCACCCTGTAAGAGGGACTGATTCCCCCCACCTCCGCGGGTGAGTGCTCAAAGGATCTTTCTGCAAATCACTGAGCTGGGTGGGACATCACGTCTGGGTTTGAATTCACCCAGATGGGGTAGGCAGCTCACCCCCACCAGCTTGTAATTTGTTCAATCCAGCTGCAGCACCAGATAGAAAGCATATAATTATTGGGTGAGGCTCTTTGGTCCGGGCAGGGAGGGGAGTCAGACTAGATGATCATAAAGGTCACATCTGGCTTTAAAATCTATTAATCTTGAGTTGAGCTTTCCAAGAGAGTCACCTAGGAATTACCAGGCTGGGCCAAACCAGTGCATCCGTCTAGCCCCGTATCCTGTCTACAATGGCCGGCGCTTGCTGGACGTTTAGGGGATAACCTACCCACAGAGAAACTTTCCGCCCTGATGCCTGAAGATTTATATCCAAAGCTCTTGGCTCCCTTTTAAACCCACCCCATTACAATCCTGGATGTTCTCATTATCCATAGACGTGTCCAATCCGTCTCCGAATGCTGCTAAGGTCTTTGTGGCAGTGAGTTCCACAGCCGCACGGTCGCTTGGCGTTGTTGAGACGCACAAGAATTGTCTGCGTCTGGTGGCTCCCTCTAGAAAGGGTGGCAGGGAGGAAGCCCCACAGCAAACACCCCAAACATCTTGGGAGCGCCGGCTCACAAACCAGAACGAAATGGCCTCACCCCAGGGGCAGGAGAGTCGTTTGTGCACTTAGCCCCTCTCCTAACCCAGTGCCCCACGCAATACGGGGAATGCCGTGGGAACCACAACTTCCGCACGAGGTCGGGCCGCTTCCAGGGCGTTGCATTGCTCAGAGACAGGCCTGTATTGTGAGGAGACGGGAGTGCCGAACAATGGAGGGGTCTATTCTGCCACCACCGCTCCTGCCTGGGCTCCTGGGGCTCGGGTCAGCTGGGACGTCAGACTCTCCAGGAGAAATGTCCAAGAATCTGAACTGTGGCTTTGTGCAGCCAAAGCTCAACCCCGCTTCTGCCCTTACCGCTTGCCAGCTAACCTGGGAACGAGGCCTGGGAGAGCAAGGCCTCCTGTTTTATACAAGCCAGATCTTTGCTACCCGAAGGGCTGGATTCTGGGCAGCTGGAGCGTGACTGTGTTGTTGCCAGTTGGAATAAGCCAGCCAACGACAGGGGCAAGCAGCTGGGCTGCGACGTACAGTCCCGGGCGGCTGGTCAAGGAGCTGCGAAGACGTCGACTCCTCCTGGAGCTAAGTGCAAATGAAGCAATAAGCAAAGGCCGCTCGTGTCGGATAGAGTCCAGCCGCCGCTGGGAGCGCTTCCGCGACCCGTGGCCAGTGAGCGCCGAAGGGGAAGGGGGATTGCGCCGATTTTTAGGAGCTGCGACGTTGCGGCTGCGTCCTGGCTTTGGAAGTCGTAGGTTCTGCTCTCCAAGACTCACGGTCTAGCGCATTGGCCCACGGGGGGGTTCTGGTCCTGGCTCTGCCAATCGTGACTGAGCGGAACCTCTTTTGGGCCCAGCCGACCGATTTCCCTCCTGATCTGACTGTTTTGGAACTGACACGACACTCCCCTTTGCCTGGCTAAGGTGACTTCATCACCCAAGGGAAATTCTCTTTCCATCCATAACAAGCTTCTGTCCGTGGATCTCACAGCGTTTGGCCAGCAATAACCTCCACAGCTGCCGTGGGAGGCGGGTCAGCATCGTTCCTGCCGCTAGACAGATGGCTGAGAGGAAATCGAGGCACAGAGAGGGGAAAGAGACTTGCCCAAGGCCATATGACGAGTCAGTGGCAGAGAAGGGTTTAGAACTCAGAGCCTCCCACTCCAGCTGCTGGGCGCCCTCCTCGTTTGACTCAAGCAAGAAAAGCATCCTGCTCCCTGCACCCCCCACCTCCATAGCCGCAGCGAGCAATGCAGGCAGCCAGGTAACACAGAGGCTCTTCCGTGCCGCTTCCAACCTGTGCTGCCTTGAGCCCCTCTGCCTCCCACAGCCCGGATCCCCGGCCGGTGTAAGCCCTCACCCTCGTTAACCCGCAAGCGTCAGCATCATCTGCCTTCTCCAACTGCAGGGTCAGTGGTCCTGTGTCCCACGCTCCCCCCTCCCCGACCCCTGCCCCATATCCTATGCGTGACTCAGCATCCGGAGCAGCCGGTCGGATCAGGCCCTCCTCTCTCCCCAGGCTGTGTGACAAAGGACCAGCTGCCAGCCAGAGCGGGGCAAGGGGGAAACGTATCGTGGCTGGGGCCCCCCACCCCACAGGGAAACGCAGCATGTGGGAGGCGCCTGGAAGGGGGCCAGCTCCCGCAGCCGGGTGGCTGGCAAGCCTCAGGCAGGCGGGGTGGGCAATAAGCATTTTTGTGCTCGGGGAAGCTGGATCTAGTCCTGTCATCCCCTCGCTCCCCCGCCCCGCCAGCTGCAGGCTGCCTGTGCAGAGGGGGAGATCCTAAATTCCAGAGCCCGCCCGCCCCCCTCCCGTTCTCCATTTGCGGTCAGACCTCCAGGGCGCTGCCGGGGAGTCTAGGGGCCCACGCAGAGCTCCCCGGCAGTGCATCTGGGAAGTGGGTTTTGTGCTGGGGGGAGCCCCCTCACCGACAGCTCCGGAGGCCTCGGTTACTCACTGTAATAAGGGGGGCAAAGGCAGCATCTGCATGGCTTTTCCTGGGGGGGGGGCAGCGTCTCAGCCTTGGGAAAGCCCTCACCCATCTGCGGAGGCTGCTGACAAGGGGATGGTACCATTCTTAGCAGCACCGGGGGCACTGGCCCGTAAGGAACAGGGCTGAGACCTAGCAAACTTGCTTCATGTAGGTCGCTAGTGTGTTCTGCCCCCTCCCCCCCCCGCCCGGTGGGTGGAGAATCACTGAGCCAGGCTGTGATCCCACCTGCTCATGTCACATGCACCACAGGGCTGAGACTGGTGCAAACTCGCTTCAGATGTGAAGCGAGCGCCTTAAATCCAGGCACTAGGGAGTGCCTTACATCCAAGCACTGGGACGCGAACCTGAGCGTCACTGGTGCACTCTGCGTTGGGTGGGCAACCCCACAGTACGGCCCAGCATGCACTGGGCTCAGAACAAGATGGAGGATAGATTCTCTAGGGAACGGCCTCTGGCTTGGTTACTCCAAAGTCCTGGTCAGGCACTGGGGGGTGGGGAGGCTTCTCCCCAGATGTTCCAATAGTATCCTTGGGGCAGTCCACTCCACTGGGGCCCTCCTCTGCTCCCCAGGGCTGGGGAGAGCTGAGTGTAAGTTAGAGCAGCCCTGAGGCAGAGGTGACTTGGAGTAACTTGCCCCAAGTGCAGGGACGGAGCAGCCTTCCCCCCCTCCACTCCCTCTCGGCTCACGCTTTGAACACGTTGAGGCAAAACCCACCCTCCGCAACAAGGTGCTGAGCCCCTGCAGCTCCAAGCACCTCACAAAAATCAGGCCCCGGGTGTCTCAGGCTCAAGAGGATGGTTCTGAAAATCTGGGCTGTGGCCACTCTCTACCTCAGTTTCCCCCATCTGTAAAATGGGGATGGCACTATTTCCCTGCCCCGCAGGGCTTAAAGTGTTAATGTAGTCATGTCCGGAGAGTGCTTTGAAGAGGGAAAAGGGCTCGCTAGGGTTTGGTTGTGGACATTGGTCTGAGCGCTCTTGAGCCTGTCCTCGTAAATAAACACGGGGGTGCTAGGGGGTGCTGTGTGGCAGGGAGCGGCGTGGGTGCGTTTCCCTGTGTGTCCGCTGCTGACCCCAACGCTCCAGCTTGATGCTAGGGGGTGCTGCGTTGCAGCAGGTTCCAGGGTGAAGATGAGATGTAAAACAAGACCCTTACTGCTTCTGGCTACTCAGGATCCCATGAGCTGCTAGAGGGTTGTCCTGGCCCACCCCAGAAGTGGCTGCATTTCTGTGTGGGTTGAGTGATCCCTGGGCTGCATTGCTGCGTGCTGTTAAACAGCTGCCATGTTCCACCCCAGAAATGGCCCCCGTGCATTGGTGAGTGAAGCAGGCCAAGTATATCCATTACCCTGAGATCATGCAGGACAAAAGATGCTACGTTACATGCCAGAATCGTTATTTTTATGACCTATCATCATGAAGCTCTTTTTACAAGAATACTAACCTTGCCGCGCCCTTAATAACATCACAGTGATCTCTGTTTGCATCGTGTAATCAATGTTCCCCCCAAAAAAGTAAAAATTGGCAGCATGTAGCACTTGAAACAAGTTCAGTTTTCAAAACAGCCTTTTCAGAAACAATAAAATGTTCCCAGCGGGAGAGAACGTTACTTTCCATCTCTCGTCTGCGGCCGGGAGAGTCATTTAACCTCTCTGGCTTGGGTTCACCCACGTGTAGAATTCCAGCTATCAGCGGGCTTAGGAGGATTAGATGGCTTGGCTTGACCCTGAGGGAATAACCACAGTCCCTCGCTCTTATCAGCAGTAGATCTCAAAGCGTTTCACAGAAGAGGTCAGTTTCATTGTCCCCATTTTACACATGGGCAAACTAAGGCACAGAATGGCGAAGGGACATGCTCAGTGTGGGAGCGAGGAATGGACCCCAAGTCTATTCTGTCTCAGTCTGTCACGCTACCCACTAGGCCGCACTGCATCTCCTGCATAAATCAAGAGTGACTCCACCGATGTGGAGTTTACATGGATGCGGCAGGGGAGGGGAAGTGGTCTCACATACCTTATACTGAGGCCTGGTCTGCATAAAAAACTTAGGTCGCCCCAGCTAGGTTGCTCAGAGGTGTGAAAAATCCACCCCCGCGAGAGACATAGTGACGCCGACCCTACCCCTGGCATAGGAAGCGCTAGGTTGATGGGTGAATTAACCACGCTGATGGAGAACCCCCTCCCGCTGCTGTCATAGTGTTTATGCGTTTGGAGTGTAGACGTAACCTTAGGTTCCAGGGCAAGAGATCAGTCCTTACCTGTCTGCATGGGGGAGCGGAGAAGGTTCCTGCTTTAGCTGCCTAGATAGGGGTAGGGATCCCTATTTACCTGCCTTGGTGTGAAGCCGGGCGTTTGCTGCTGGGCTGCAGCGCCCTTTCCCCAGCGTTATGTGAGCTGCCTGGGTTCCCACCATCAGCTCTGCCCGGCGGGCTAACAAAGCCTTCATTCTTCCTCTGTGCAGAGCAAGCTGTTCCCAGAGGAAGGTGACATCTCTCTGTCTAGGACGAGATCCTCCTTGTTGTCTTTGTCAGCCTGGGATTCGTCTCATTTCCCCTCCCTCCGGCTCTTGTGCAGATGAAGTAACAAGAATTCTGTCTCCCGCCACATTTCTCCCCCCACACAATGCCACCTTTCCTTAGGTTTCTACTGCAACAAAGCCGCTGTTGCATATGTCATCCCTGCCTCCTACTGAAGAGAACTGGAACTGCTCAACACTGTGTGTCATAAACCCTCTACTGCTAACGGGGATTCTCCTTTAGCGCAGGTGGCCCAGGAGTATCTGATTTCTATCCCCACTTATAATTTGTATTACAGTTGCTCCTAGAAGCCCCGAGCGAGACCAAGACCCCATCATGCTAGGTGCTGCACAAAGACCGTTCCTGCCCTGAGGGGTTCAATCTAACAGACAAGAAAGAATTATTATCCTTATTTTACAGATAGGGGAAACTGAGGCACGGAGGGAGTTGCCCTGTATTAGTTGGTGGCAGCACTGGGAATTGAACGCTGATGTCCCGAGTTCCAGTCCAGGGATTTAACCCCTAGTCCAGCTTATCTCTGCTGTGCATGGCAGTCTGGGAGCTGCGACGCTGGGAGCTCCTGGTGGGCGGCCTGTTACTCTTTCCTCCTGAAGTCCCTCCCTGGGTGGCCTGACGCCGTCTCCTTTTGCAGGCGTCAACGTGATGCTGAGGAAGATCGCGGTGGCCGCGGCCTCCAAGCCGGCCGTGGAGATCAAGCAGGATGGCGAGACCTTCTACATCAAAACCTCGACGACGGTGCGCACCACCGAGATCAACTTCAAGATCGGGGAAGAGTTCGAGGAGCAGACCGTGGACGGGCGGCCCTGCAAGGTAGGGCGAGCTGCTCTGGAGCTGCGCAGCCCTTGCAATTTTGAGCCCTTTATTGTATTTGCGGGGGAAGCAGAGAGACCCCTGGACCGCTCGGGCCCTGGCCGAGGGGCAGATCCTGCTCCCACCAAAATTCCCTGGCAAAGCCCCCGTGAGTCCGCTGGTAGTAGGAGGGCGCCCAGCGTGTAGCCTAAGAGCAAGCTGAATAGCACAGCTCCAGTCACTGCTTTGCTGCCGCGAATGGGGAGAGGGGAAATAGTCCCTCGGGTGTCCTCTTGTTGGCATAGGAATACCCACGGTGAGTGATGAGTCCCAAGATGGCGTCTCGGAAGGCAGGGAAGCTCAGGCAGTAGCAGGACTGAGCCTGTAGCATGCGGGTCACGTTCTTCGCTGTGGCCCAGCCTTTGTCACCGTTTTGCTTCTGTTAATGGGCGGGGGGGGGGGGGGGGGAATAGTCCCTCGGGTACCCCGTGGATGGGGCAGGGATACCCCGTGGTGAGTGCTGAGTCACAAGATGGCATCCCGCCTGCTCACAAGCCGGGCTACGCCTGGCCCATAAGGGCCACGTCCTCCGCGACCGCTCAGCCTTCGCCTGTGCTAGCACGGAGGCGGGTAAAAGAGTCCCTCGGCTATCCGTGGCGATGGCGTAGGGATTCCTGGTTAGGAACGATGAGGCACGAGAAGGTGTCCCGGCGGAGGATAAAAGCGCTGCCCAGGAGCGTGGCGAGTCACGAGCCGGCGCTGCAGACGCCCTCGCGCAAGGATGGCAGAGGCCACGTCCCATGGTACCCTCCTGGCTCCCGTCTCCAGGCAGCTGAGACGCTAATAAATATCCGAGCATGCTTCCCTCCTTAATAAATCCGGGGGGGGGACCCTTCTGAGCAGGCCATGTCCTGTTAATATTTACCTCCCCTGCCACCGTCCCCCTGCATGGCCCCGGCCCGAGACCCATCCATGTGCGCTGAACCTGGGAGTGCGCCGGGCCAGGACAAAAGCGACGGGGGTTTTTCCCTGCTGTGCTCTTCATCTCCCCACGCCACCGCTGTCGGGTGCGGGAGGGCGTGGCTGGTGCTCTGCACAGTGTCCTGGCTTGGCTTGTTTCTCTGGGGCTACTGAGGGTGGCCGGGTGGCTGCCCCCCCCTTTGGCGGTGAGGTCTGGACAGGTTTTCATCACGTAACCCCCCCAGCCCATGCAGCTCCACCTGCTCTTGGTTTGTGTCCCAGATCGAAGTCTCTTAAAGGGGCAGCTTACTCAGTGTGACAGGTACACAGTCCTGGACGCCTGCTCAGGCTGTGTGACACCCCCCAGCCCTGGTCTCCAACTTGGTATGACACAGACACACACACACACGGAACAAGTGTCAGACAGATACACACACACATCTGGACTCCTCTCTCTGTGTGTGTCACACACATTCTGTCTCTGGAGTGCAGTCACTTGGGTGTGACACTACACATGCAGACACACACTCTGGACCGCAATCACTCGCTGTGACACACACACACACACCCTGGACTGCAATCGCTCGCTGTGACACACACACACACACACCCTGGACTGCAATCGCTCGCTGTGATACACACCCACTCTGTAGCTATCAGCACAATCTCCTCCTCCTGTAGGGGTGAGGAGGGCTCCTTTCTTCCTTGTCATCCCACCCCCCCCCAGCGCTCTTCCAGGTGACGGATGAGCCCATGCAACTGTCACGCCACACTAGAGTGTGGAACAAATTGCCAGCATCTCTCTTGTCAAGGACTGGGCCTGTCAGGTGCATGATGGATGAGCCCTGGCTGTTGCCGGGCTAGCAGGGGCATGGCGGGGGCTTTGTTATTTAAAATGCCTCTTTCTCCCGGCGGTTGCATTGATCTTCTCTTTCTTTCTTCCTTCCAGAGCCTGGCCAAATGGGAAAGTGAGAACAAAATGGTCTGCGAACAAAGGCTGCTGAAGGGGGAAGGGCCCAAGACCGGCTGGTCCAGGGAAATGACCAATGATGGGGAGCTCATTCTGGTAGGCTGGGCTCTGCACGCAAAGGGTTAACTCCCCCCCTCCCCACCCCTGGTTGCTGTTAACCCACTTTGCTTTCTGGCACAGGGTTGGTAAGCAACAGCTGCAAATACAAGGGTTGCCCATGGAATGACTGCCCCTGTTTACACTACAGTTGCAACAGTGATTTGTAACCAGCTTCTCCTCTGAGATTCTCTGGGTCCTCCGTTTTTGTGGGTTGGCTGCCTGACTGGTGCATTCTGGGAAATCCTGGGCGGCGATCCCATAGTGCCTCAAGAGGGAGAGAAAAAGAATGTCCTGGGCACCCGCATCGCCTGAAGCGCACTGCATTGTGGGAAGAAGGAGGCCCAACCAAACTGGGTTGTACTGGGAGAGGGTCCTGCCTACACTGCAAACAGCTAGGGTGCTGAACTGGGCCTGGCTTCCTAACGACTCACAGACGCGACCCTCCCCCCCCCCCCCCGAGACTCCATCCCAGGAGTCACGCTGAGCCCAGTGCATGCTGGGATAGGACTTGGGACAAGGGGCAGGGCCTGACTCCGCTGCCTTGCACCGTGTGCAGTCGCTTACACCCGCACCACCCAGCCTGCACTGGTGCAAATGGCTGCCCCAGGGGCAGAGGTGACAGGGGCATGGGGCCCTGGGAGTTTGGGCCGCGCTGCACCGTGCACCCGTGCACTTCAGCTTCCTGGTGCAGACGGGCAAAGCTGCCCTGCTGCTTCAGAGCTGGGTAGGCTGCGGCGCTGCGGCAAATCCCAGCTCGTCGTGGCTTTGCCAGTGCAGAGGGGGCCATTTAGCAGGGTAGGAATCCAGGCAGATTCCCCTGGGTGACAGGCCTTGCTCCCAACTCTTGGACTTGAATTCTCTGGGCCCAGGCCCCCTAACACTGCCCCGGGGCTGCCTGGGTCCCGTAGCGTAACGCAGAATCAGAGCCGTGGTGCTGGAACTAAGGCTTCCCGAGCAGGGGCTGCGGGAAGGACTCCCTTCTCTAGGCACCCAGCTCCCATTGCTTTCGGTGGAAGTTAGGAGCCTAAAGACCTTTTTGGTTCTGGGCCCACGTGCTTGGCTTGTCTGCTGGGACTCTGCCTGCAGGTCCGGGGTCAGAATAAATCGACAGGGTAAAACCCTGAGCAGCTGGACTCGTTGGTTCTGTTTCCTGGGAGCCGGTTGGCTACTTTTGGGATCGAAAGACCCAGGAATGCTGGCCCGTGGGATGGTGTTGGCGGACTCGCGGGACGTGAGCCTGGGGACCCGGCCCCGAGCTGTATCCCCGCAGCAAAATGATGGCGCTCGTTCATTCCCCCCTCTTGCTGTTCCAGACCATGACAGCTGACGACGTGGTCTGTACGAGGATCTATGTCAGGGAGTGACCCGCCCCGCTGGGCAGCGACAGACACTCCTGGCACCACCCTGCCCCACTCGCCAATTCCAGCCTCTCCGCCGACCTTCAGCATCCACGCCGCTGAACTCCAGAGTATCCCGTTTACATGATGCAGGCCAGCGGCGTTGCTCCACTTCATATTCTGCTATCGGCCGATCTCCCCTTTCCCCTCCCCGCCCTTCACAGCCTCTCTTTGCCCAGGGACAGACGGTTTCAGGTAGCTCTGGTTAAACCCCACAGAGCAACGAGGGCCCCTCCCAACCCCTAGTGCAGGCGAGTAGAACAGAAGGGCGCCATGCATCCTCAGCCAGAGGGGACGCTAATGAATGAGGTGAGGGGGGGTGTTGCCTGGCTTGCACCATGATGGGGGAGCGTCCTCTCTTAGCCAGTTCACGGTGGGCCCCGGGGAATGCCCGCCTTGTTCTGTGCTCGGCGAGGCGATGGGCCTGAGCCAAAGCCTGCTTTCCGTCAGCTTCCATGGACTTTGGATCAGGCCCATCTGCTGAGCAAACCCAGCTGTCCACTGACGTCACGGCACCTTTGGGAATCGGGCCGTGAATTAACAGCCCAGGACTTGCTGGGCCCAGGGTCCTGCTTTGGTGCTTCAGGACGATTTGGGGGCTCCTGGATTAGGAGCAGGGTTGAGACCAGGGGTTCCCAGCCTTTTTGGCTCAACCCTGAAGGGCCGCCCGTCTAGCACCTCACAAAACGCAGCTTGATGGATACGCCATTAAGGGCTACAGATCACTGCAGAGTTACCGTCAACGTTTGGTGCCACTGGGCTCAGTTTTACATTCACTATTTTACACCGACAATTGATTCGCAGCCCGTCACACGCTCACAGACAAAGCACCCGTGTAGACGAGGGACGGTCACTCCGCACCGAAGCGCGTGGCCTGGCAGCTAGGTCACGGCGGGTGGCCTGCGAAGTGCGGGCCAAACTGGAAGGCACTGGTTTGAGTCCTGCCTCTCTCCGCAAGCATGGTGGGTCCTGGCTGCTCCAAACCCCACCCACCCCACTGCAGCCAGACGGAAGGAGTTCAGCGGGGAGGCTGCCTCCCTCCTCTCTGATCTCCCGTCCCCCTGGCTGCAGCAGGGAAACCGCCCCCGTCCTGTAGCCCCGAGCGCCCCACCTGGGTCCCTAGGCAGTGGTTCCCTTCTGCAGCCAGGAGGACAGAGATCAGTGCCCCCTCCCTCCGACTCCAGCAGGGACCCCAGGGCCTAGGGACCCAGGCGGAGCGCTTTGCCGTGCTCCCTGCTACAGCCAGGGCAGGGGACGCTGATCTCCCGTCCCTTGGCTGCAGCCAGGAGCCTGCACCGGTCTTGTAGCCCCGCGGCACCGCGCTCCGCTTGGCTCCTTAGGCAGCAGCTCCCTTCTGCAGTCAGTGGCAGGCCACTTTGAAAGACCCCGGGGACCACTTTTCGCCCCCGGGCCACGGGTTGGGAACGGCTGGTTAAGACAATGAGGGCCACAAATGCTGTAAAATCCACTGGATTTCCCCCCTCCACGCTGGTTTCGCCAACGGCTGCCGAAATGCTTGGTGGTGCAGAGATGCATCTGCATTTCCTGGTGCTTTATTCTGTTCCCGCATGTGTAGCAGGGATGTGGGTGAACGGGTGAAGGTGGCTCTGAGCCCCCTTTGCCCTCCTTGGATTCCAGCATTGTGCCTAGCCCTCAGGGTCAGTCAGAGCAGCCTCTGGACTCCCCTTCATTGTGCTCCGCTCCCCATGGCCTCCCGGATGTAGGGAGTAGCTGTTTACTGCGGTGCACTCTGGCAATGCCCCCACTTTCCCCTTCGCTGGGAGCAGGGCTAATGGAGAGCCCTTCTCCCAGCTCCACACCGGCCAGGGAGGCCCCCGGACAGTTGCACTGGTTTAACTAGAGGCGTGAATTTAAACTGATGCTCTTAAGCCAGAATAAGAGCATCCACACGCAGGGATTGGCCCTGGTTAAAGTGAACTGGTTTTAAAACCAATTCAAATTAAACTGCTGCAACTTTCCTGTGCAGGCAAGATCTTAATTCCCATGGGACGAACAGCTTAGCAGACACCTGCTGAGGAGATCAGATTCCCTTCAAGTTGCTTAGAGGGCAGAATCCAAAAGCTCCTGGACTGTAGAGCTGCGTGCTCTGAATGTATCTGAACTGTGGGCAAATGGAGCACTGATTCTCCCCCTCCTCCCCGCTTTATTCTCCCTCTCTCTGGATGGAATTTACCCCCGTGCACAAATCCACCCTGATGCAGTGCAATGCTTTGTTCTCCTCTGGTAAGAACAGCAAACTCCAAAGGCTCTGGCATTTGTTCAGTTTTGGGTTCACATTCTGGGTTCAGTTCCCTGTTGTGACCCACTAAGGGTGATCAATACCAGGAGCTGCGTGGGATTTTTTTTCCCCCCCGCTGTGAAAAATATCAGCACACACACACAATTTCAGATTTTCATTAAAAAAAAAAAAATTCAATTTTCAATGAAACCTCACATTTTGGACCCCTTTTTTTCACGAACATTTCCACTGCATTTATCCATGGCGGGCGGGGAACGCTCCGATGGGCACATTCCAGCGCGCTCTAGTTGTTTGGAATGCACCAGCAGGACACCGTTCAAAATGGAGTGTCAGCGAGTGAATTGGTGCCTTTGAGCTGGCCTTGTCTTCAGAGGTAAATTACGCCAGGGGTGCAACGATTTCAGCTGGGCCTCTGTTACACTTGGTTGAAATTTTGGGAACACAAAGGGGTACTTTTGTTGTCAAGAAGCGGCCTTTTTTTAATGGCCAATTTCAGTGAAAAACCCTTCCGTTCCCATTTTATGTATGTTACAATGGAAGCCCCTAATGATGTACTAATTGGAGATTGAGGAGCCCCTAAAATGGAAAAGTCCGTAAAATCGAACATCGCCAAATGACAGCAGGAACGAGGCATAAATTACAGGATGGTGCAATGCATCCAGTGCTTGAAATGGCTTGAAAAAAAGTGAGTGGGAGCAGCAGCTTTGGGAAGACCGTGCTTGAAGCGCGCCCCCTCCGCGGCCCTGCTCAATTAAAACAAATATTTTGGGCTGGGTTTATGACCCCTGGCAACCCCCTCCGCTTCAAGCACTGACGGCATGGCTGTCTTCACGTCCTGCCAACTACCTTACAAAGAGGTTCCCGGTGCGTTGAAGGTCATGGAATGGGAAGGGATTTGTTCTTCCTCAGCATCACTTGGTTTGTATAAACTGGTCCTTTAGAAAGTTGCGGTTCGTAAAATCGACGTTACGCTGCTTTTGGGGTCACTTACTGCACAGGCTTGTGCACTGGGGTAATTCACCGCCTCTGAGATGCTTTCCCCTGCCCCCCATCACATCCCTCTGGACAACAACATTTTAAAGTTACAAGGTGAAAAGTGGAAAGTACTTTTATTTTTTGTTCTTTAACTGGCTTCGATGTTATTTTATACAGAATATTTTTTCATAGTCCCGTAGGAAGAAGCTGTAACCTAGCTGAGACGCATTCCTCTTCCCAGTTAGAGCCTTGTACTTTCTCTCTCCTCTCTCAGTAGTTTAAACCTTTTTTGAGTATTTATTTGTTAATATTTTATTACCAAGGAAACAATGAAAGAACCCATCTCGTGTGCCTGTGTGCCGCATCGGATCTTCCCTGGACCACAACGTCCTTCCGACACATCTCTTTCTAATAAACGTTTGGTGAACGTGTGTCTTGTCCTGGTTGTTCTGGAAATTAGCAGCACTTCCCTGGTGGTGAAATTCACCAGCTCTGCTGGCTCACTCTCCGAGAACCTGATTCCCCTTTACACCGTCTTGGCAGCAGGTTCAGGATGGCCACCCCGCAGGGCTCAAAGGTCTGAGCTCCGATCTCCTGACACCTGCCGAAGCCTGAGCCAGTTTGGATCCAATGCTCTGGATTCAGTCCCAGCTCAAGTTTGAACTGGAAGCCCAGAAAGGGAGCTCCTGTTTGATGCTACGTAAGGGCCAGATTGAAGCCAATGTGGCTGCACTGATTCATGCCCAGCTGCAATGCCAAGATGGGAGGGAAATGCCCCCTCCCCTGGGATCTAAAGGATGGGAGAATCAAGGACAGAGAACTATGAGCAGTAGTGGCTATCGCTAGAAGTAATGGGGTGGAATTAACGGAAGGGAAAGCGTAGGCGGGGTAGCAGGATGAGGGAGGTTGAGAGCAAGACGTGCTGGCAGCACCAAAACCTTGGGAACTTTAGGCCTAGCTGGGATGATGCACCTGGGAAGATGCTGAGTATGGAGGGCAGGCCTGTGCTGCATGCGGGTCTCTCTTTTTTCTTCTTCACTTCCACCCTCTTCTGAGAGGAACCCTCTTCTGCCACCCATGCTGCCCGTGTGACCAAGCCACTTAATCAGTTCCCCACCTGTGACATGGGGATAATAGAACCCTCTCTTTCCTCCTGCTGTAGCCTGTGAGATCTTTGGGGAAGGGACTTTGTACAGCCCCTAGCGCGCCGGGGTCCCGCTCTCAGCTGGGGCTCTAATGTAACACCCATCAGAACAATCCCATTGCCCAGTGCCCTGTTCTAGAGCCAGGTTTGAAACGTCCCAAGAGAAAAAGTGGGAGAAGACAGGCTCGTTCCATCTTTCTTTCCCCTCCCCTGGCCCAGGTTATGCTCCAGCTCCTGGAACCGGTCCGGTAGGGACCCCTGGCTGTAAAATCGCTTCCTTTGATTCTAATTAACCCCCAGCTCTTCTAACCCAGCATGAACTAGCCTGGCTGGCGCGAAGTGTAACGACAACCAAAGCCATGCAGAGGCCCAGAGGGTGCAGAAAAGCACCAGCTAGCATCAGCCCTGCCAACCGCCTGGGGAAAGGACACAAATGCTGCCTTGTCAGCCAGAGACAATTTAGATTCCTGCTCCCCCCACCCAGGCCAAGCGGGGCTGCCAAGGAGACTCTGGTTCCATCCTCCCTGGTCGTTCCTCTTTATTAGCTGCCTCGACTCAGCTTGGCCTCCTGAATCGGGCCGTTTGCTGCTTCTGGTCCTGTTTGTTTTGGGTGTGCCGCTCCCGCGATGGCAATGGGAACCAGCCCCAAACTGGACCCCACTGACAGTGTTCCCCCTGCTGGAGATCACGCGTCGAGAATCGCCTCTCCACGCCACAGCCGAAGGAGGCAGCGGACCGGTGCCAGCCCTGACGTGCGAGCAGGTCAGGCTCCCTGACATGGTGCTGGTCTTTGTCCCATTGGCTGGCAGGGGGCCAGATCCTCAGTGGCTGCAAATCAGTGTTGACATGGACGGAACAAGGCCAATTTACACCCAGTGAGGATCCAGGCCTTTCTTCTGCCCATCTGCCTGTTGGATCAGTGTACACTATTCTGTCCTTCCTCCTTGTATCAGTGGCTACTACCCAGAGGGAAAAGGAGGCAGAATTTGGCCGGTGTGAGTACCCCTTTAAGAGCAGGGCATGATGGGAGCCCTCTACAGGGTATAAAAGAGAACACTTAGGGGCTAGAGCTCACTCCGGTGGCATCGACAATGAAGGGGAATGTAATGCCTGCTGTCTTGGGTTTTGAGCCCCGGTCCTTCAAATCTGACCCATAAGCCTCAGTATTTTGAGCTGAAGAGCTAAGTAATGGCAAATTCTATGGATTGGAGTGTGTGTGTGTGTGTGTGTGTGTGTGTGTGTGTGTGTGTGTGTGTGTGTGTGTGTTGGGGGAGGGAGGAATTCTAAATTTAGGGAAAATTTTGGTTTTTGGGCACTGATCCTCTGTCTGGCTGTGAATTCCAGTGGTAAACTTTGTCTGTGTGCCCAGAGCACAAGGCATATATTAGCAAATAAACCAGCCTGCGAGAATTTGGAGACAGCACCAGAGTTGCATCCGAGGTATGGCAGAGCAGCGGTTTCAGTTGAAAGGGGATTTTTTTCCAAGTACTGTCACATCCCCACGCACCGGCGCCATGGCCCAGCCGGCACGCCAGCTGCACAGACCCACCCCCCATCCCTGGCTCTGTGCTAGAAAGCTCCCGGCGCTGTGTCTTCCACAGGGCTCTGCTCCCTTTAGAGGCCAGTGCAAGTGGCCAATGCTCAGCAGCTGGGGCGGGAGGGGTCCTGGTGAAAATCTGGCTGGTCGGTGTCACAATGGCAGCTGCTCTCCCCACGGTTGCCAAGCCCCCAGGATTATCCTGGAGTGGAGTCTCCGAGCGTTAACGATGAATCATGAATGAAGGATTATGTCCTGTGATGAAACCTCCGGGAATAGGTCCAGGCAAAATTGGCAGCCCACCCTGGGGTGGGTGGAGGAGGGGGGGATGGCTTCCAGCTCTTCAGGCTTGTGGGTTTTAGGCCCAATTGAGTGAAACAAGAGCGTGACCTCCTCCCTCCGGGGCAGCGTGGGGAGTGTCGCCTTTCAGCCCGCTGGGATGCAGCTCCCAATGCATCTTCCTGACAGGCCAGCCTCTCCCCTGCTGCTGCCGCTTTGTCCTGGCTCTGCCCTTTGCTCTTGCGGGGCCCGCTCCGCATTTGCACTCCCCCATTCAGAAGCTGCCATTGAAATAATGAAGCCATTTGTCATGGGTGGGAGGGAATCACTTCCCTTCCCCAGAGGCTGGTTGCCGACCTGTGCGTCCTCCCCTCCCACCTCCACCTGCCCTCTGAAGGGGGGGGCTTTCTTTGCTCCCTTGGGGGTTGCATTCTGCTTTTCCTTCCTGGGGAAGGGGATCCAGGGAGATTTAATTCCCAGCAAACTAGGGGCTCAGTGCCCCCAAAGAGTCGGCTAACGCCTTTCTGAAGCCGCTTTGCTGCACTGCGGGCTGACTCTAATAGCATCCTCAGAGCGGAGAGCCCGGGTCTCTGCCAGACCCAGGAAATCATGCCCGGTGTGTGCGAGGTCACACTGCATGAGGATGCCAGTTTAAGAGTGCCTCATGCCTGGCACACATCGAGCAGGGCAAGGTCCTGTCGGTGGGGATGAAGCAGCGTGCTCTTCAAAGTGGTATCCTCTGGGCATGATATCGGACAGGGGACAAACCACAGAAAAACAGGACTGCCTGGCTCAAAACCGGACCAGTGGCCTGGCTACTCAAGAATTCCCCTTGTGCTGTTGTCCCTCTGCCAAGTAACAGTGGATCTATGGGGAGGGCAGCCTGGCAGCTCAGTTTCTTGTTGGAGGAGAACTTAGTGAGGCAGGATCTGGGGATCTTCTTAGTGAAACTTGTTTGTTCAGACTTTATACTCTAGCTCTGGAAGAGAGTGGTCGCAAACGGCCCTCGGGCAATCCCTTCGTTCAGACATCTCGCCCCAGTACCCAGGAAACAACTATGCACCCCAAAATTGACTCTAATTAGAGCAATGAAGGCAGAGAGCAAACTTCATTGATACGTGGAAGAGCTGCCCCTAAAAGAAACAGCAACAGAGAATTAACACCAATGCAGCATTTCTTCCAAGACTGAAAACTTGCTCACACGTTAAGAAAAAGAACTTGTAAGACTATGTGCAACAGCACCATCTGGTGACCCCCCCTCGCCCCCCAAACACATATTTATCACAGCTCTGCCCTGGGGGTTCTCTGTCTCTAAGGCCAATAGAACCAAAACCATGGATCCAGTCACCTTCTTCCTCCACGAGTTAGGGACGCTTTCTTGATAGAAATGTGATTTCAGGCCTGTTTCTAGCAAAGACCTTTGTATGTTTATGTCGGGGGAAAGGGAGAGGTGCGGGCTCTGTGTTCTCTGGCTTGGTGATTCTGTCTCAATAAGATGCATTTCGCTGAGAGCTGAGGAGGGAATGGTGATGCATAATTGCATCATTCTTCATGTTGTCTTTGCAAGGAGGCATGTTTAGTTAGATCAAAGCAGGATTATGCTGGAGAAACTGGAGGAGAACAAAGAACCAGCCCTTTAAAGATTACATCAGGGAGGTTCTCCTGACTCCCAGGGTGTGTGACAGATGCACTTTCCCTGAAAATAAAGCCAAGATGATTTCCTGAATGCCATCGTCATGACATGAGGAGGGAATGTGGTTAGAGTGGGACGACTGGGAGCCAGAACACCTGGGTTCTATTCCCAAGTCTGGGAGGGGAGCGTTGTCTCGTAATTAGAGCAGTGGGGACTGCTGGTTTTTGTTTTGGGTTTTTTTCTCCTCCAGGTCTGCGTGGGGAGCATGATCAATTTGTTAGACCCGGGGGACAGAGGAGTCAGGAGGATGGATGTGATCTATTACCAGCTCTGGACATGGAGTACGGTCTAGTGGTTGGTGGGAGGGTGGGGGGAGACTGCTGGTTTCTGTTTCCTTCTCTTTGTTGTCCTAGGCATGTTCCCTCACCTCCTTGTGCCTGTGGTTAGTGATATGAGGGGTATAATAATATCTGGTGGGGGTGTAATTAATGTACAGGTCAAGAATTTTGAGACCTTCAGAAGAAACGCACCGGAGAAGCTAACAATTACAATAGCTGTTCCTGAAATGCTCATGAAAAGTTCACATGCGTTACCCTCGGGGGAACTTGGTATATGTTAAACGTAGGGTCTGATTCGCATCTTATTGACCACGCAGAGACTCCACCGATTTCAGCGTGACGCCGCTGTAAGTGGGCTCAGACGCCGGCCAGTCAAGTGAACTCCAGCGTCTGGCGACTCCAGGAGTGTGTCACGGGGTTACTGGAGTGGGGCGTGGCTTGCTGTGTGAATTGTTCTTGCTATGCCATTTGAAGGCTAACGAACTGGACAGCTGGAAGCAAACAGGAGTCCCCACACCGCCCTCCATTTTTAAAAAACCAAAGTGGCCAATGTTTACCAAGGTTTTGTTTTGAAAGAAACTTAAAAACATTCTCAAAAGTCTTAAAAGCTGTTTTAATGAGACCCCTTCACTCTCCTCTAAGCTTTCTCTTCCTTAAAGTACTTCTTGTGAAAAGAGACCTCGCTCTTCCTCCGTCTCAGCCCCAGAGACATCTTGGCTTAATGGCCTGGGGGGCTTTCATTCAATAGAGAGACAGAATTCAGAGCTGAGGTTCTGGGGGCTTCTCTGCAAGGGCGACAGAACCTTTGTAGAAGTGGAGGGGGCTCAGGCCAAAGTGCCCCCTCCCTCTCCCTGCTTGGCTGCTCCGGCACTGAGCCAGCTGCCCTTTATTTTCACGCCCTCTGGTGCGTGAAAGGTGTAATCGCAGTGCCTCCCTGCCGATCGATTATTCTGCGTGCGGGAGGTATCTGCGGGGGACGTGAATTCTGCGCTTACGTTTCTTTTGTTAAAAAGTGGTTAGGCCCCGACCCCCCCAGTTCCAGCACCGGTGCTTCTGGGTAACAGAGAATGCCCTGGGCAGGGGCCCCAAGGGCTTCTGGGTAACAGACAATATGGTGCTGGGTCTGGACAGCAGCAGGTTTGGGTCTCTGGGTTTCTGTTCCAAGGGACGTCTTTAAAATGTATTTGTGCTGCTGTGTGCCACTGAGCCCCTCGGAGGCGCGGAGTGAGGCTGTTTCTGCTCCAGGGGTAGAGTTAATCCGAAACCACAGGGCTTGATTCTGCTCTGACTTACGCAGGCGTTAATCAGGTGCCACTCTGGTGACCTTCGTGCTAACTCCAGCAGCTCAAGGGTTTTACTCTGAGGAGGCAGGGTCTGGTCCAAAGCCCACTGAAGTTGCTGGAGAAACTCCTGCTGTTTCTCCAGTGGTTTGGGGAAAATCAGGCTCATGGTGCATGTGCATGGGGCATCAATTAGCGGCTGTGTGCTTTTCTGAGGGCTGCCAGGCCTCTGAGACATACGTATTTCCAAGCCCCAATTTCAGGGCCCATGCAACGCAGAAAAGCGCCACCAACTCCTGCCCCAGTCGGGTTGCTCTGTTAACACTGGTGCGTAGCTGAACCCTGCGCTGTAATTTTGCCCGCAGCGTTGGCACTGCAGTCACTGCTGTTTGTTAAACAAAAGAGAATTCCTCCTCCTGGGTTGTTTATTGTGTTAATACCGACTGGGAGTTGAATCATTTGCAAGACTTCTCAGAGAGGAAAGGTTGTCAGTGTGCATTTCGCTGATGCAGCGCTCTGCGCGGGGCGACTGGAGCCCGCCTCTGGCTTTCCTGCAGGGAGCTGGAACTTTTTGAAAGTCCGTCTGTCTTTTTCACACCGACTGCGGCTGTTGAGGATAGACTAGACCAAGGGTATCAAAAGCAGCTGGGATCGATGGTCTTGCAGTTAAGGCCCGGCGCTAAGAGATCTACATTCAAATATATTAAGGGTGGTTACAAAGAAAACAGTGACTGCTTCTTGTCTTACCTTTAGCGGGCGTAGAGAATTGATTAACTTAATTTGAACCAGGGCAGTTTCAATTAGACGGTAGGAAAATCTTTCTCACTAGAGCTGTGTAACCTTCCCAGCCCTGAAGACAGAGCTTGGAGTAGCTCGGAAGCTGATCTCTCTCACCAGCTGAAGTCGGTTCAATAAATAGGACCTCCACCACGTTGTCTCTCTCAGGCTACGTCTACACTAGAGACCGCACAGCTGTAAGGTCTCCCATGTAGCCGCTCTATGCTGATGGGAAAGAGTTCTCCGGCTGGCATAACTCAGCCTAGCGCTGTGCACACCGGTGCTTCTGTCGGTGAAATTTATGTCGGTTGGATGTGTGTGTTTTCACACCCCTGGCTGACAAAAGTCAAACGTGCTGGTGTAGACATACCCTAACTCGAAGAGGAGTTCAGCTCTGGAACAGGTTTCCAAGGGAGGCTGTGGAATCCCCAGCACCGGAGGATTTTAAAAGCAGGCTGGGTAAACACCTGCCAGGGATGGTCTAGGTTTACATGGCCCGGCCTCCGTGCAGGGGGCTGGAGTTGATGACCCCGTGAGATCCCTTCCCGCCTGACGTTGTGACTCTAAGCGGCAGAAAAGCTTCCCAGTGCCCCCTCCCCGGCCCTCCTGGCCCGGCTCTTGTCAGAAGGGTCGAGGAGCGCCTCCCTTTACGGTGACAAAGGGTTTTTGACACTGGGTGAACTGGGCCTTTTGGTTTAATCTGAATTTAATCTCCCCCAGTGACCTTAGACCCACAGCAACCTGGGGGGAGACGGTTTTGCTCTCCCGGCCACAAGAGAGGGAGGGAGAAAGGGGCACAGGCCCCTCCACAACCCTTTCATCCCTCCGAGACAAAGCCCGGCCCCAGTTGTCTCCCGGCTGCCTCCTGCCCAGATGGGAACCTTTTTCAACAGCCTCCTTTTCTCCCAGGCGCCTGTGTCAGAGGACCCCTCCCCCCGTCTCCCCCCCCAGCCTGGTCCATCATCGCTTTGTGTGATGGTTAATGAGTGCCCGGCCTCCCGGGCTGATGTGTCGCCCCCCTGCCCTCCCGTGTTTTAATTAACTTTCTCTCTGAAATTGATTGATGGCTGCATCCCATGTGGCGGGAGGGGGGGATTGGGGCTCTAATCTGGAGCTGCCATCAGGCAGTTTGGACGGGAGCTCTCCCACGAGTCTGTTCTCTGCAGGAGTTTGCCGTTTGCAGCCTTTCTCTCTCTTACTCCTGCGCTGCAGGCTGGTTTCCTCCAGCGCCTTCCCTGGCTTCTTCTAGGGCCCCCCCGCCACCATTGCAGAGGGGAGATCGTGGAGTAATGCTGAGGGACAATTCCTGCCTCACTGCTTCCATGGTGACTAGACAAGGGGAGAAGGGAAAATGTATCCTTCCCATTGTACAGATGGGGAGCAGAGGCACAGAAAGGCAAAGTGACTCGCCCAAGGTCATGCAGGAAACCTGTAGCAGAGCAAGGACTCACTCCCTTGAGCTTAGCCTCGGGGCCACATGGGTGAGCCCGTCTGATGCAGGGGTGCCAGTGTGCTAGGAGTATGGCTGTTAAACACTGTCACGTTCCACCCCAGAGGTGGCCGTATTTCAGTGCTGTCTGAAGCCTTGGTGTAAATGAGAATCACGTCTGGAATAATTTCTTTGCTAGTCCTGTGATCATAAACAATTGTAACAACCAGTGAACGGTAGCTGGTGGTGTGGTCACTTATCACATGGTGATGGGAAAGGATGACAGTGTTAGTATGGTAACAGCCAGCCTACACATATTTCAATAGGTAATCCACCAAGGTGGTAGCTGCTAAATTCCCACTCCAGTTTCAGCTGCTGCCTACCGCACTCCACTCCAGAGGTGGTTGCATTCAGTGCTGGGGGAGTGACCTTCGTGCAGTGGTGGGGTGTGGCTGTTAAATAACTGCTGTGTTCCAACCCCAGAGGTGGCTGCATTTCCTCGCTGAGTGAGTGACTCCTGTGCAACACACTGACTGTGCCCCTGATCCACCCCCTGATGCCAGGGGCTGGGAGAACAGATCACCACCAGCTTCACACCAGCCAAAGGGGGACTCTTGGGGGGCCACTTCTGATCCCTTTAAAGTTGTCTTACTAAGAATGAGGCCCTGATGCATGCGGAGGGATAGACACCTTTTTAGGGGTGACTCGGTCCTTTCGGACCCACATGGCATTGCTTTCAGTGCTAATACTCCGCTGGTCCCCATCCCTGGCCCTGCTGGAAGTGATCCAGTTCAGAGCATCTCTCTCCGCCCACCCGCCCGGGAACTAGCTCACACCACAGGGCTCTGAATCCCTCCCATCTGTGAAGGTAAATGATCCCCAGCTCATTAACCTGGGAAAAGCACTGCCCATTCCCCCACTGGAAGAGCAAATAGGCTTGAAATAAGCCCTGTCTGGAATGGCACTGCCGAGGGGTGGGGGAATTGCTCTGTAAACATCCACCCCCAAATCGCAACCCACTCCTCTTTAATGAGTTGTTCACCCATCAGCTGAGCCTGCCTAAAGAGAGGGATTCCCTGGTGGGCGCTATCTGTCCGATAACGTTGACTTAAGAACTGGCTGCTGTTGCTAAAGACACCCCCGGTGCCCGAGAGACGGCCCCTGCTGAGTAGCTGATGGAAAAATGGGTTACACCTCCGTTTACTCCTGGGTAGCTAAGTCACTGCGCCACTTAGCCTTGCAGCCCCCCCCGAGTCCATGGCATATCTGGGTATTAACCTAATTTTACAGATGGGGAAACTGAGGAACAGGGTGATGCTACAATTTGCCCAAGATCACCCGGCAAGTCAGCGGCAGCGCCAGGAACAGATCCCAGGAATCCTGACTCCCAGCCCTTCCCACTTTGGCAGTGTGGGAAACTGCCTGGGCGTGGAAACCGGCGCGAGTCGCTCACGTCCTCCAGGTGGGCTCGACAAGGTGAGTTAATGAAATGCTAACGTTACTCGAGCCGGGCTGTGGGTGGAAGGGGACGGAGGGGAACTGAGAGAACTTGGTCTGCAAAGGGTCCCCCCGACCCTCATGGCTTGTGCGCTCCCCCTGGGAACGTTCACGCATGGCAGGACCAGGGGAATTTCCAACCCGTGAGAGGAATGAGTTGGTTGTTGGTGGGTGATCTGTATCCAGAGCAAGCCCAGGGTTGCAAAAAACTGTGTATGCATCTCCCCAGTCTGACACCCACGCATGCACAGCTCATGGGCATGACAGAGCACGGGCAGAATATACACAACACACACGGAGCGCCCAGACACAATACATGCCACACAGAGAAAGACACGCAAACACACCTTTAGGCAATAAGACTGGGCAGACACACTGCACCAAAATAAAGACGCACATGTGTGTATATACACACACAAGAAGTAAATGGATACACAGCTGCAACATACACATCCAGACTCATGCACCAAAACACACCGGGAAACACAAGCACCACACGCAGGCATGTTGCACATCGCACACGCCTGCTGTCCCATCCCCTGCCTCCAAAACAACAAACCAACCCCCACGCTCGAGGTCGCACATGCAATCAAATGCACAGTGGGGGTCACGCCATGCAGCCAGGCACATCCCAGCGCACACACAGGTACACCACACACACAGCGCACCCCCCAATAACTATGCACCACACACAAGCCATCCCACCCGCAGGTGTGACACCCACCCACCCTGCAAACACAAAGGAATCATGCACACACATATGCAGTGTCTGCTAGGGCAGCTGTGGACATCTAGACACTGCTGGGCCCAATTCTGCTCTCACTTACGCTGCCTTTTGCCCTGGCCTGGCTCCATTGTCTACAATGGAGTTATTCCCTCTTGACCTCACGGTGACTGAGATCAGATTCAAACCCCCATTTCCCTGCTTTGCTGGGCTGTGGTGCTAGCTACAAGAAAAACAGACTGGCAGCAAGTCAGATCAGCTGATGGTCTGTGACAGCTCCTAGCACCCACAAGTGTGCGAGGGGGGTGTGAGAGCTGGGAGACAACATGAGCAGAGTCACAGCGGGTGACACCCCATGTCCCTCCACTGAAGCTGATAGATCCACATCGGTACACACCACCTGAAAGGACCTGACTCAACATCCCCATTTGTTTGACAGGGTGACCCAAGCCCACCCATCTCCAGGATCAGGATTTGGGTTTGGATCTGGTTTTACAGGGCCTGGTTCTCATGCAGCCATGTGTCTCGGTGCATGGCGTGTGGGAAATGCCGCCAGATCAGAGTTCCTTTGCACCGGCTAGATGACTGTGCGAGGTGCGGGGCGACACAGGTTGGATCTTGGATCTCCCTCCATCCCAGGACCTCCTGGACATTGTGTGTGTATGTGCATGGGTTTCGTTTAGGACAGGTTAACAAGCATCAAATGTGTGTGATCCTGGCTGGGATCTTCCTGCAGAAATGGGACTGCTATTTATTTTAGCCCTAGGAGCTGTAAACTGGTCTCTAGCTGTTTCCCCAGCTGGTCCAACTGAAGGCGAAGGGCTCCCGGTTCCGTAGCCGTTAGATGCGGGGCAGACCAGACCCAGGAACAGAACGGATCCGGGTTCCTAGCATCTTCGTGCCATGGTGGCTTCTACCCAGGTTTACTCCTTAGCTGTTTGCTGACGGACTCGTTTGTCTGCTTGTGCCTTGACCTCAAATGGAGCAACCAAGAGCAGGTAACACCAGCTAGGAGTGGCAGGCAAAGTGGTGCCAGGAGCGAGTGGTGCAACAGTGGATCTGGGAACTACTGGGCCTGGTGTTGCAAAACAGCCTGGTGAGAAACAAGTTCAGCCCTTCAGCCACGCCAGCAAGGGGGGCTGGTTGGCACCTGTGCTTGCTTTCGGGCTCCTGCTGCAGCCGGGCTGAGACCCGCCACGCTCATTTCATTGTGGTCACGGAAGATCGCACCGTGCTCCGGTCGCACCCGGGCGGAGCTGGATTTGAACTGACCCCTGTGGTGGGAAAGGTTCTGACGCCCAGTCCCTTCTGTCCCAGGCCTTTCGTGAACCAGGGGCTCAGAGCCGGGTGTCAAGTCAAGCACAGGCTGCGTCTCTGGGGCGACGGTGTGGAGAATCGTCGCCCCCACCCTCCGCACGACAGTTGCTCTGTGGAGCCTGCAGGCCGGTTCCAATTGCACAGCCTCTTCCAAAGGGCTGACTCGGCCTTCCTTCCCACCTGCTGAGCCGCATGCCCGGTGCCACCTCCGGTGTCAGACGCCCCCGTCCCAGCCTTCTAGAAATACCCGCCAGTTGCATGTCTGATTCAGCAGTATCCCCCGGGGCCGGCTCGCCAGGTGGTTAAATGGGGAAAGTGTCTCATGGCTCTTGACCTTACAGCCTGTGGAGAGAAGCATTTGTGGCATTTGCTCCATTTAGAAAAGGCGACGCTTCTCCGCGCAGCAGCCGTCCCTTTCAACGATACCTAAATGGCACGTGGGAGCTGGCAAATTGAAAATGCTAGTCTATCCTTCCGGGGAGCTAGAGAAAAATGGAAGCAAGATGGTAGGAGGGATAAATTGTCTGTCTGTTTTTCTCTCTCTCCATAGTATCCTCGCTTTCTCTCTACTGGAGCTGGTGGAAATTTTTCCTTCAAAACATTTTTTCAATGAAAAAAATGGCTTTTTTCATCAGGATGGCGATTTCCGCGGGAAATGTCTGCTTGTGGCAGAAGTTCTTGGGTTTTCATCGAGATCTGAAAATACCTTGTTTTGATTCTGGCAAAGAAGACTGAGAACAGACCAATTTCTGCCCCAGCCTGAAAGTTTTCTGGTTTTGGAAGACACCTTTCACTTTTTGATGAGCCAAAATCCAAACACGTCTGGCGCTTTGGTTTCGCCCCAGAAACCCGAATGCTTTTGAAGGAACGTTTTTGATGGGAATGAAAACTTCGCTGTTTTCATGGGAACAAAAAACCAACCTTAGCAAGCTTTGCTCTGCTCTCTATCCCTTGAATCTACATTAATTTATCCACCCTCCCCTCCTGTGGGGTATCTGTCTAGCTAGGATGGATGTACCCAGTCACCCACTACTGTAGTATCTCAACATCTTCCATGTAAAATTAATGGCAATAATGAAATCCCCAGCTTAGTGGACTTCATGGCGTCTCTCCCTTTTTGGGGTCAAAACTTTGGATGCATTAGGCTAGCCTTTTCTAGAAATTCCCCCTGGCTGCAACGCCAACTCTCCAGCCTACCATACGGGTGGGTATCTATCTCCCCCTCTGTGTACTGTAGAAATGGGGTGTCCACCTAAGGTCTGAACGTACCCAGAGTCTGGGGTGGTTAGCGTTGGAGTTTTAGACTCGGGTCTTCAAAAGTTTTGAGGTGCCTAACTTCTATTGACTTCAACAGGAGTTAGGTGCCTAAATACTTGTTAGGATCTGGGCCCTAGAGACTGGGGTCAAGCACCGGGTTAGGTTGGGTACCCAGTCCACCGGTTCTGGGTAATCTGGACTAGAAGTCTGCACGGGATCATGGTCCCCACGTCACAGCGGGAAGTTTGAAAGGGGACAGAACTCACCCAAGGTCACGCATGGCATCAGTGGCAGAGTTGGGACATTGACTCAGGTCTCCTGTCGCCCAGCTCAGGGCTTTGACCCCCCAACTCAGCCTTTTCACTCACTTTCCGTCCTATGGCTCTGAGCCCAAAGCGTGACCCAGCTCCAGTCCCGTCTGGCTGGTGACCCCTCTGTGCCGCGCGTCGGGGCGGCTCTGATTCCAGGCCAAGATTCTCGCTGAGTGAGACACCCAGGAGAGCCAGGACAGCTGCCAAATCGCACAGCCAGCGCTTTCTGTTCCTCCCCCAACTAATTATAGGGTTGGGCTGACAAGCCCGGAGGTGGGGGCTTGACAGGAGGCGCGTAGAAGGTGTCAGGGGGTCTGCAGGGGGGCGGAGGGGAGGCTTGTTCCCTGGTCACTAGATCCTGAGTGTGCTGAGGGCCTCTTTGGGGGAGTCTCAGGGGCGAGCTCCCCTTCCCCCCATCCCCGTGTCTGCTAGGCTGACCCCTGGAGACTCTGCCACGCCAGCTGGGGGAAGGGCTGGACCTAGGGGAGTGGGACACCCGAGTCAATGGGCACTGGGTGCCTCACTCCCTTCGGCAAAATGCCCAGCCTTGTTCTCCAGGGGAAGTGTCCAACCCCAGGGTCCCGTCTGCACAGTCAGGAGCGCTTGTGTAGACAGGCTTCAGGTGCTGTCACTGCACTTGGCTCCAGTGGTGGTGGTGGTGGGGGGCTGCCTCTTCTCCCTGCTGTCTGGTTATTGCTAACTCCCTTCAGGCTCTTCCCTTCCCCGTGCTCTTGTGGGGGGGCGGGAGGCACGCCCTTGCCCTCCCCCCCGGGGATCCTGGGCCCAGACAGCTGATTGCATGACGGGGGAGCGCAGGGCGCGGGCCGGGGGCGGTGTGAGAGGTTTGGTGCGGCTGCAGGCCCATTGCGCAGGTGGCGTCCCAAGCCACGCGGTTGCGACACCCTGTAATCCTAGCCCCGGGGCCGGGCCGTGCTGCCGTGACTCAAGGTGCCTCCCTGACGAAGGCTGTCATGAAGGCTTTCGGAGCCCAAGGCCCCTGCCCGGAGGAGCCTGCAGCTGGCAGGGTCACGGACGGGACGTGGGGTCAGTAGTTCAGCTGGAGAGCGAGAGAGCAGGACCCAGGAGCTCAGCGCCGCCGAGTTCCCATTAGCGGGGGCCTCTCGGCTGCCTCCGGCTCTCGGCCCCTCTCCCTTTGTCCTGCCAGTCACGCCGTCTGCCCATGAATGGGCGCAGCATTCCTGGAAGGGGCCCGCGAGCGACCCATGACCCTTCCAAGGGCCCGAGACCTTTTCAGACATTTCTTTTTCCCTCGGCACGCTCGGGGCAGGGAGAGAATCCCAACCCAGCCGCTTGCCGGGCAGCCTGGAGCAGCACCGAAGGCGGAGAGAACGCATCTAACAAGCAAGCCGAATCCTGGCCAGGGAAACCTACCCACCCAACGGCTCATGCAATTCGAACCCAGCTACGTTAGCGAGGGGACGTTCCCTGGCAGAAAGAGGTCAACACTGAATGAAGGAAAGACTTCTTCACCCATTGTGTGAGTGGCCTGTGGAACTCACTGCCACTGGAAGCTGTCGAGGCAAAGAACGTAACGAGATTGTAAAAAGGAACTGGACAATTCACAAGAATAGCCAGCATTATAATTACTGGTGGCACAGTTTTAGAGGGGATGTTGAATCTCACGTTTCAGGGTTTAAACCGAGCTCTGTCAGAGATCAGAGCAGCAAGGGGGGAGATTCGCCCACACGTAAAACTGGGAGTTTCTCCCTGGGGAGGAAATGGGGGAGGGGTGGGGGGTTGCTTGGTTTTTAATGAGCTGCTCATGTGAGCTTTATGGGGGGGGGGGGGGGGGATTCTGAATGTGTGCATGGACCCCAGTGAATGATGGTCCCCGAGGATGAATGAAGAGGAGACCCAGGACAGGTGATGGCTCTGTGTCGCCAGCGCTCAGGGGGTATAAGCTAAGCATCCGCGGCCCAAGGGTGTCTGTGAGGCTCCGGGCTGAGACCTACCAAACTCATTTTGTACATGGCTTCCCCTTTCTGACCAAAGGTAACAGGTGCGGCATGGGGTGGAACTAGAGGGTGAAAAGCCAAGTGGGGCTTTCACAGTAGACACCCCCCTCCCCGCCCCAGGTCCTGGTCTCCCGCCTTCCCTGAATTCCTAGATTGTGAATGCAGCAAAATTCCAGGGGTGTCCAGCTCTGAGGGGGGAGGGCGGTGGAGGGGACCGGTGGGACCCGGAGCGGGATTTGGGCGCTGAACCCTGTGGGTTTCAGATCTCAGAGCGAGGCGGCGCCATCGCTGAGGGCTGCTCCCGGCACCGGTTCTGCTGCCCGGCCCCTTTGCTGAGAACGTCAGACTTATTACACGGCTGCATCACCCGTTCCCAGCCTTCTGGAGCCAGCCGGGTTCCCTCCCCCAGATGAGAACGCCAGATTCATGACATGCATGGCATTCCCTTCGGTGACAGCCCCCAGGGGTGAGAGGTCTCACACACACACCCCCCCCACCCCCCCCCCCCCCCCCCCCCCCAGTGCCCTCTTACAGCCTGAATCCAGCTCTTGCCCCCATGGTCACTTGGATCCATAATCCCTTGTGTCTTGCAGAGAATTTGGCCTTGTCAACCCCCCTTCCAAAAGAGACATGATTGGCACAGATAGCCCCCCCCCCCAGCACCCTCTCCCCAGCCCCCCCCCCCCCCAATTGTGAATGGGGGGGGGGGGAACACCCCATTGGGCGGTGCTCGGCCAGCCCTGGCCTCAGTTGCCACAGCCAGGGTGCAGCAGGGGGCTGGGCCGGCGAGGAAGGGTGCCCCTGGGCGGCCGGGAACCGGCTGCTCGTTCACCGGACCTGCTGGCTGAGAGACAGTGAACCGGGTTCGAGCAGCAGCATGCGGAGCCGGCCCCCACCCCGGCCCCAGCGCCGGGAGCACAGCCTCGGCCGGGCCACAGCAAGACGGCGCAGGGCAGGGCGCAGAGCAGGTGCGGCCGGGAGCCAGGATTCCTGGGTTCCACGCCCAGCTCTCATAACTTGGCCCCTGACTCCTCTCCCAGAATGGGGCCAGGAACCCAGGAATTCTGGCTCTGAGGCCCCTACTGTAAGCATCAGACACCAGTCCCCCAGGAGTCCTGTCCCCCCGGTTCTCCCCCACCCCCGACCCTGTTCTGCCCCCCCCCAGCCGGGTGGGGGTGATGCCCAAACGGGTCTTTCACTCCCTCCCGGCCCCGGCCTGGCACCTTGCCAGCATTGTTCTCCAGGCTGACAGGAGGGAGCCCGTGTCCCCCACTCCGCATGTTTGGGTGTCAATCACGGTCCCTGGCTGCCCGCCCAGCGCTGCCTAGGGGAGTGAACCTGCAGCCTGTTTGACCCACAGCTGCTCTTCCAGTCCTGGCTCCCCTGGCCCCCCCCCCCCCGCCCCCCCCACTGATGCCCCTCAGTTCTAGCCCTGCCAGTCCAGCCTGGGCCCCAGTGCCCCGCAATCCCAATCCACAGCCCGCCGCCAGCTGTCCAGCCCCTGGGGCTCCCGGCCCACCAGCGCCCCTCTGTCCGGCCCCTCAGCACCCTGCCCCACTAGTCGTCCGTCCCCCAACCACTGCCTTCCCTCTCCCCCACCATGCCCATGACCCCATCCCACAGCTCCCCCTGCTACTCCGCTGCACAGGCGCGTTAGGACAAAATCGTGCTAGCGCCCAGCGTTGTTAATGTCCGCACCAGGACTTGCTGACGTCTCTTCCAATGCGATGTCACTGCCCCATGGTGCGGGGCTGCAAAATGCACATATTGGTGGCGGCTGGAGGGGGGGGGGTGCCTGACTGCACCTGTACAAAACAATGTGTGTGTGTGTGTGTGTGTGTGTGTGTGTGTGTGTTCCCCAAAACCAGGGTGCGGATGCATGGCTGTGTGTGTTGGGGGTGCACACGTTGGCCCAGGGCTCCCCCCCCCCCCGCAAAGGGCCTGCGTGGGTGCCAAATGCTGCTGCCAGCCAGAGCGTTTCCTGGCGCGACAGCCTGACCCTGGCTCAGGCTGGGTTGGGGGCTTGTAACCTTTGTGGTTGATGGCACAGCACATTGCCCCCCGCCCCCAACCAAAGGCTCCCCCAGCTCCCTGCTCAATCCCCAGCCACCCAGTGAAACGGGGGGGGGGGCCCCCCCCGAAGGCCCAGCCGTGGTGCCAGGCACGGTGGCTTTGCTGAGGCACTGCTGGCTTCTGGTGGCGGGCAGGCGCTGGCTGCTGCAACGCACCCCACCCGCGACACGGGCAGCGGGGCCAGCCCAGCACCCATCACTGGGATTTCGGTCTGTGGCCGTCACCTATTTCCTGTGTTGAAGGAGTGTGACGAATGGTTAGACCGGGGCGGGGGCCTGGGTGTCGGGATGCCTTGGTTGGGTCTGGGCCCTCCTTGGCCATTGATTTACTGCGCTGCTTTCGGGCACATCGTGGCACGCTGTGCCTCAGTTTCCCCAGCTGTGAAACGAAGCTAATGGTGCTGACTGGGCGGGCCTGTGTGTAGCCATCACTGACTCATATTTGTCATGCCCTCTGCGAGCCCACGCAGGGAGCTGCTGATGTAATTAGCTGCAGATGATAATGATGGTGCGGCTGACTCAAACCCGACTGTGAGAGACGCCGGGCTGCTCTGTGATGGCGCCACATACCGGCGAGGGGTGGCCTCTCTGGGATTCAAGCCACAAAGCTGTTGGGAAACAAAGGGGACGGAGCCGCAGCGGCTGTAGACAAGACAGGCTACAGCAAACCCTAGCGGGGCGCTATGGGACAGTGGGAGACGTGTGGGGCTGTCTTGGCCTCCCGTTGCGCTCACCGAACTGGGAAGGGGGGGGGTGTTGAGTAGCCGGGCCCTGAGGCCTGTGAACCGAGAGAACAAAGACACCTGGCTCTAAGGTGGGCAACCCGCTGGGAGGGGGGCAGATGTAAGCTCAGGGCTAGCCTGGGGGACGGACGTAGAGCTCAGCTAGACGGTGTGTGGGGCTTTAAACTCCTTGTTTTCTGCTGCTTTCTGCCACCCGCCAGGATGAAGCAATACTGTGGCTGGCGGGTCAGCCTGCTCCCGGCCGGTCCGGCCTCCCGCAGAGCAGAACCCACGCGGCGTTGGCCCTACCTGGTACGTGCGCTTGAGAGAGGTAAAGGTGCCGGGCCTGAGACCTGGGAAAGAGCCAGTTTTGGCCCTGGCCAGAGTCAACACAATGGGGAGAAGGAGCTGGATTCTACCTGGGCAAAAGGAACCAGCTACGTTTTCATAGACCAGGCAGTAGCACCCCCCCGGATCCATGTGCCCGGCTCACTGGGTCTGGCACTCACCAAGGAGGAGAATTGGAGCTCTGGTTACAGCCATGCTCGTGCTAACGAGGGGCAAATGGTGCAACGTAGTAGCTCCCTGCTAGAGCTGAATGTAATTTCAGAGCATATGGCTCAGAACCAGAAACGACCCCTGAACTCCCATTCAAAGCAGCCCCTCCAGGAGCAGGGCCGTTCCCTTTGCTTGTAAAGTTCTCTCCAGGCTGGTTTTACATCCCCCAAGCCGTGAAACTGCAGAGAAATCCATTTTACAGATGGGGAAACTGAGGCACAGTAAGGGGCAGTGACGTGCCCACGGTTCCCCAGCAGTGACAGGAATTGGACCAAGGGGTGATTCTTTCTGGGGGAGCCCCCGATCACACAGCAGATCAGTGGCAGAAGGGGTAACAGAACCCATGTCTCCTGAGGGCCGGTGCAGCGCCTTTTCCCACGGCCTAATCATAGACACGGAGGGCTGGAAGGGCCCGCAAGAGGTCATCTAGTCCAGCCCCCCCAAAAGTGAGGCAGGAGCAAAGAACCGCAGGCCACATCTGCCAGGTATTTGCCTAATTTGTTCTTAAAAACCTCCAGCGATAGGAATTCCACCACCCCCGGTTACCTGGTCCCCCGCTTAACTAGCCTTCGCGTGGGAAAGATTTTCCTAATCTCCAACCTCAACTTCTCTCGTCACAAACGGTGCCGATCCCTTCTTGTCACGGAGAACAACTGGTCACCGGCCTCTTCCTAACAACCGTTCAGGCATGTGAAGGTGGATCCTGTCCCTCCCCAGCCTTCTCGACTCTAGATGAAAAACGACCAGGCCTTTCACCCTGTCCTCACAGGGCCCGCTTGCTAAACCGCTCAAGTTTTGTTGCCCGCCTCTGGAGGCTCTCCAGTTTGTTCACATCTTTCTTGGTGCCCAGAACCAGCCCCAGTCCTCCAGCAGAGACCTTGCCAGCGCTGAGCAGAGCAGCACAATTAGCGGGTCTTACACGACACTCCTGTTAATCCACTCCAGAATTAACAGCGCTAAGACATTTCCCTTCTCTCTGCCTCCTCCTGCATGCTAACTAAATCGCCTCCCTCCTGCCCGGCTTTCAGACACTTCATCTCTCTGCTGCACCTTGTCACCTCGCTGTTGTTGACTAGGCTGGGAAGCCGGGAAGATTTACATGCTTTAGTCCATCTTCCTAAATCACAGGCTCCGGCTCCCTCCTTTCAAATCTTTCCTAAGTGAAGGCTGGATTCCTAAGCGCTCTGCAGAAATGGCAACCTCAGACTGCCAGATTTATCCCTGGGGTGTAAGTCCTGACAGCTGCACCAGTGTGGAGTACAAGGTGCAGGATGTTTATGATGGAGATGCTCCTCTTATGTGCATTACGGTAGCACCTAGGGTCTCCCAATGTGCTGGGTGCTGTACATACATATAGTCAGAGACAGTCCCTGCCCCAAAGAGCTCACAGTCCAAACCGATGAGACAGGCGCAGGGTACTTTATGCTGCCTTCAGTCCCTGAGATCTGGCCTCACATTGAGTGAGGTGCAAATGACTACGGATGCCTGCAGACCTGATTGGACGTCAGAGAAACGAAGCAGGTGAAACCTAAGGGCAAAGGGCAGGGATTTTGTACCCCCTCTTGGCTCAAAAGCTCATTAACAATGCTTACCTCAAATGCCCAGGGGACACTAAGGAGAAAAGCTGTCTTTGTTTAAAAAAAAAAAAAAAAGTCAGTCTCCACCCCTGCCCCTTTCCCACCGCTGGAAATCTGAGTAAGCCCACAGGCCACAGCTGCAACCTCAAAAGCAGCTGTGAAGCAAAAACACACCCCACAGGTCAGACCCGACTCAAGAGGACGGCTGTTTCTAAGGGTAATTAACAGAGCTTCAAAACCTGCCAGCCCATCATCAACAATCCACTGTCTAAACTGGAGGCCTGGCATCAGCCCCATTTTACAGATGGGGAAACTGAGGCACAGGCAGACTTTCCTCAGGATCACCCGGCATGCAAATGGCAGAGCTGGGAATAAACCCCACATTTCCCGAGTCCCAGGCCAGGGCTCTGCCCACTGGGCCACGCTCCTTCCCTGGTGAAGCCAATGCCAGAGTGTGGAATAGATCCCAAGCTGTCTGGTTCCCAAGTCCTGGCTCTTAACCTCCAAGGCCTGGTCCCGACCGTTGACTGGGTTGAAATAAAGCAGCAGACGCAGCCTCTGTCAGACGTGGATTTGCTTTTAATGCCATGTACAAAGTTTCCCAAAAGAAGAGGAGAAGTGCCACCAATTCAAAGGACTTTCAAAAATAAATTAAAGGGATCCTTTTTTCTGTGCAAAAAGGAAAGAAAATCTCCCCCCCCCCCACCCCCCAGCTACTCCATGGAGCCTAATTTAGGCTTAGAGCGAAGAAAAGGTTTGTACCCTGTAACCTCAGCCTGAATGAGCCTGGCCGGGACATGAATGTGCACCGAGAACACAGATTCCCTCCCCACATGCCCTGGGAGAAGCTGACGCCTGGATAAAGGTGCCCCCCCCCCACCCAGGAGCCTCTCCCTTTGATCCCAACACCTGCTTGTGACCCCCACGTGGAGAACCTCAGGCGAAGGCCTCCACCCCCAACCCCCCAACTAATTACATGATGTGGAAGCAGCTTGCCAGCTGCAGCCCTGAGATCCCGTTTCCCTGCCTGGGAAGGAATCTCCCTGGCCAATGAGGTGGGTTTGCCACGGGCTGGGGCACCCCAAGCAGGCACTGGTTCCTAGATGCAGAAAGGGAGGAGATCACCAGTGCGGGGTGGGGAGGGAGGAGATCAAAGCCAGGGCCGGCTCTGCCCTATTAGAAGTCCAGTCCCCCACTCTAACCAGTTCCACCTACCTGCCCCTCCCAGGATAAGACCCACAACTCCCAGCCCGTTCTAACCACTAGTCAGTGCTCCCTCCCTAGAGGGAACATGCATCTCCCACACACTGGATGGGGAGGGATTGTTTGGAGAATCGAAGCCCCGCTCTGGGAATGACTCTGCAGGACTCCAGAAGCCAGCTGGAGGAAGGAAGGTGAAGTGGCCTGGTATTTGGGCCAACGCTAAGCTCCTGCTCCAGGCAGAAACTGCGATGAGGGGGCATCTCAGCCACGCCTCCCCCCATTCCACGCCGGTTTTGGAGTTTCTGCCCCTGCAGTGGAGTCTGACTCGGTGCAGGATGCGGGGACGGATCCCACAGCAGGTGTTACTGTCTGGGGCTGAGCGGCTGGGGATCGTGTTGTGTTGAACATGCAGATGCAGCGACTGGGCCAGCCTGAAGTGAGTGCGAAACAACCGTCTCTACTCATCAGCTCTGCTCCTTGCGGGCCACAAGACCCGCAGATGGCGGCGGCACAGACTGTCCCTTTGAACTCCCATTAGACCTACAGCCAGCCGAGAACAGGCAGGGGAGCTAGATTCTAGCCTGATTCCCCCTGCTGCACCGGGTGTCCCCGAGACTCCTGGAACTTCACCGCTGACGATGCCTGAGACAGACACACCAGCTTGACTCTCAGATCCCCCCTGGGCTGACAGGAAAAGCTGCCCATCTTTTTACTCATACGGGGGGCACAGCTGCAAGCCACGGTGGATTCACTCAACAGCCGCCCTTTGAGGTGGGAGACGGACACCCCAGGGTCAGATTCACAGTGATAGCGCCAGCCCCACCGCAAGCAGTGCTACCCCATAGCACTAGGGCTTCAGCTGTATCTTGACCTGTATAAAAGACGAGCCACGCAACTGTCTTCACCTTGGGGGGCAGCTCTCTGCATTTCTGAAGTGCCTCTCACCCAGGCCAACACTTCCTTGTGTTTAATTGCCTGGCCCAGAACACGGAGGCGCTTCTCAAGCAAAACTGCCCCATGGCTTCAAGGGTGACCCTTCCTGACCGTTTAAATCCTCAGCCCAGATGTTGCGTTCCCATTCGGCCTGCCCCGTGCCACACAAGAACTGCCAGACCGGCTCTGTCCCAGAATCTGTCTAGTCCGGTATCCTGACTAACAGTGGCCAGCACCAGCTGCTTCACAGGACGTGGCAAGGAACGCTGCCGCAGGACTGCTGTCTTCCAAAGGAAGTGGGGTTCCTTCGACGCTCACGTGCATTCTCCGTTGCTTCCATGCCCCCCACCTGCCGGCAACAGGCGACTGGCCGTGAGGCAGCTCCGGAAGACCTAGGCTGCAGCTTTTCTTCACCCGAAGCAGGCTGCTCACTTGAAACCCTTCTGCTGCAGGGACTCGGGCAGCTCCAGGGCTAAGTCAGGGCCTCCAGGTATGACTCGGAGGAGCAGGAAGAGTCCCGCAAACCCAGCTCTCTGCTGCTCCGCTGTGGTAGCAGGAGGAAGGGCTTGGGACCAGTTTCAGGGCAGCTCTGAGTGCCCAGGCTTTTGCAACGTGAACCGGGCAGGGAGGTTTCAAGAGACGACTCTGCACTTCGCTCCTGCCATCCACGGAGGGCGAGACGCCTCCCAGCCTGCTCCCGCAATGTAGGCACGATCTTCACTTTATAGCTGGGGAAACCGAGGCAGAGCCTTGCCAAAGGCGCAGTAGCAAAGCTGGGAATTGAAGCCACATTGTCTGCTGCCCAGTTGCCTGCTCTAACCACTCAACCCCGCTCTCCTGCATTCTGCTAACAGGTATTGTGGGCCTACCAAACACAGATCAACTTCTTAACTCCTCTCTCAGCCCATGAACATCAATGGGGGGGGAGGGGGTTTCATGACCCATTCCTTAACCGCCTCCGAAATTTCACTGAGAAGGTGGCAGCACAAACCAGCCTTCGGCATGAATTGGTGGCGGCCTTGGCTGCTGTGAACGGCGTAGCAGATCTGCCGTCAACCACCCCCGTGGGGCGGGTGCTTTACAATGGAGTGCCTGGCACAGGGCTGATAACTCAGTTCAACGGTATTTGCACTGTAAAAAGTTTAAGGGGTTGGAGCGAGCCCCAGGTGAAGCCGCACGATGCACCATGATCAGACAGACCAGAAAGGGGATTAAAACAATGAGGCAGCCCGAGCCCTTTCCACCCGACTAAAAGAAAATGCAACCGTGTGACCTTAAAAGGAACGGCGGAGCCATGCTTTATTCTGGGACAGCGCACAGCTCAGGACTACCAGTAGATGGTGCTACAATCCCCAAAACACCTGTGGGCAGGGCCAGTTCTTCCTTGCCCTACACTCGTGCACTCATTTACACTGGTTCTGATCTGGTAGCATTTTGCACCCTGTGCCAGAGGTCCCCGGAGTGTGGGGCACACGCCTCCCCCCCAGAAGGGTGCGGAGGAACGTTTGGGAGAGGCACGGCAGGGCCAGGGAGGAAGCGCCACCCAGCCCTGCTACAGCCCCACACCCCAGCCTCCCACCACGGCTGGAGGGAGGGACGGAGGTGCTGACGGGGGTAAAGGGGGGCGCAGCATAACACGTCTGGGGACCACTGCACTATGTACCGGTGCAAACGAGCACAGGCCACAGAAACTGGGACTCAAGGCCTGGGATTTCAGTGCTACTGGCAGATGAGATCTGTGAAGCAGACCCAGGTTCCTGATACCAGATCTTGGCACCCAGACCTCCCATTTGACTTCAGCCAGGGTTGCCGGGCGGCTCCGACTGCAGGATCGGGATCATTTGTAGCTAAGTGCCACGGACTCCTCAGAATTTGAGGCTTTCCCCGTTCCGTTACTCGCGGAGGAAACGTGAGTCAATGGAAAACCCAGGCGGGCGGAAACGTCTTTGCGAAGCTGCTGGCGTTTTTCAAGTGGAGGAAAAGCGGCTTTGTTTCGTAAGTCCCTGTTATTCCCTCCCTGGGAAAACGGCCCCTTTCGCTTAAATGTGCAAAAGATCTCTAGAGCGAGTGAGTGCGTCTCTGTAGTTCAGGCGGGGAAGCCGGACAGTCCACCCAAAAGCAGAGCAAGAAGCGAAACTCTCGGGCAGATCGCGAAAGTGCAGGAAGCGTCTGGGCGAAAACCGCACGGTAACTAAAGCTGGTCAATTCCCCATGGATCTGAGCGGAGCATCTGGAAGGGGCTTAAACCCAAGGACCTGACTCTTGATGACACGAAGGTTCCAGCAGCACAAAAGGGGCCCTCCCATGGGCGTGGGGGACAGTTACCCCAACTTTAAGGCCTCATTAGTGGGGTGGAAAGTGGCCTCAGCGTGCGTGAGAATCAGGCCCAGAGTGCGATCGCCTGTAGCCATCGATCCTGACACACTGTGACCAGGGATCCTTCTACAAGACTACGGTCCTAGGAGGCAGCAACTACTGTCAGCCGGGTGCTACGTCCTCTCCCCGCGCCACGTCCCTGGATCCTAAGCCCTTACCCTGGCTCCATCTCCCTTGAGCACGTGCTTGTGGGCTGGGGGGGATGCGGGGAACTCCGCCGGGACTGCGGCGTGCAGCACAGAATCTCCTCCCGCCGCAGAGGCTCAGCGGCGCCCCCCCAGGGGGAGCGGCCGAACTAGGCCGAAGCTACGCTAGTTCTGCCGAACCGGACCAGTAGCCACGTTAACTATTCACCTCCCTGAACCGCAGGACCGTCCCAACCACTGCCATGTCCCAACCACTGCCATGTCCCCACCCCCATGCTCCCTCCCGCTTCCGGGGGGTGGGGGGGAGGCGGTCCGTGTGGCTACGACGTATGGCACTAGACATGCGGGCGTGAGGCCTCCTCGAAGAGGTTTTCGTGGTAGGCCTCGCCACCAGGGGGGTGCCACCAGTGCCCCCCCTGGGAGAAGCAGTCGCTCAGTTCCACCTCCTGCATGTCCTCCGTAGCCATGACCTCTTCCTGGGGCGGGAAGAAAGTTCGGAGCTGACGGAGACGGTCGGGGGGAAGCCAGCCTGGCTCCGGGAATCTCACCTGGGGGAGGGAAAGCGAGATGTGGAAGGACATCCGGGACAGAGGCACAAGGATGCAGGCCTAGTACAGCTCCTCCCTCCTGATGGAAATGACCCTGAATGAGTCAATGGAGGACTGAACCCAGGACGTGTCTCCTGAAAACAGGAGTTGCTACTGCCATAACCAAAGCACTGAAGTGGAGTAGCCGGAGGCAGCAGCCGACTCATAAGCCTCCCCTGGGAGGAGACAAGGGGGAGTCATCAGGGGCTATCGTCCACCACCCTCACTGGCCATGTGCGTAAGCCAGAGACACTGCAGCTCCATCCATCCCTGATCGCGTCTCTGACCTTCCCGTTAACTTGGCCACATCCTGCTTCCCCCGAGATAGTCCCCTTCCAGGCCTGGCTCCGGATCCCAGATCCACATAGGGAGGGGCTAATCATTTATACAGAGCCCAGCATGAGGTCTGTGGGTGCTTTATAGGAGTGAAAATATTGTAGCTAGGGAGCGGAGCTGAACCCAGGGCTTGAGAGAGAATCAGCTTCTGGGTTTAAGTAACTGGCTCGGCCAGAGCACCTGCCATCTAAGAGGCTCGGAGTCATTCGCAAACAACAGATCAAGCGCTCCCTGGAGGTATTAGTAGCTACATGGTACAAAGAGGGAAACTGAGGCATGGAGGGAGGACGCAACTTGCCCAGCGGCACCCAGCAGCAGCGCCGGGAATAGATCCCTGACCTCCTGAGTCTCAGCCCCCAGACTGTCTCTGCTGCTAGGTGCAGGGCTGACTGAGACACTAGGCAAAATCCTCTCAAGGCTGGATGGGGTTTGCTGGGCGTCTCTTTGGGGCGGCCGGTCATTTCATTGCTTCAGACCTCAGGGAAGGATGCCGGTGTGAACTGGAACGGGGCCATCGATGGGGCTATGGACCTGGATGCCAGCGACACATCAGCCCCGTGGCATCCGCGCCAGGTCCCTTGGGAGGTGTCTCCCCCGCCCACACGGGCAAGGTTCCTCACCTGGAAGTGTATGATGAGCTGGCCCTTTTGGGCGTTGTTCCTGTAGATGGGCATGCCCTCGTTGGAAATGCACTTCACTGATCCCGGCCGGATGACATCACCTGAGTGGTTGGATTAAAGAAAGCCAGGCAGTTTCAGCCCGTGCGTGACGCTGCTTTGGAAACCCATGTGCCAGCAGCCTCACCGGGCTGGGGCAGCTCCCTGCACAACCCCTGGCTTGCTGGGCTCCAGCCTGGGTTGCCCTGATGGCAGTGAGCCCAAGGAACTGTATCAAGGTCAAGCCCTGGCATGCTGTGATCAAGAGGTGCCAGGGAGATGCCCAGGAGACGTTCAAGAGGTTGGGGGGGGAGGTCCCTAGATGAGCCCGTCACAATGGTCTGGGTAGTGGGGGCTCCTAGCTGCAGGGCTTTGCTTTACTAACCTTCAAAGGAGGCATCCTTCGGGTCCAACGTGCTGGGGTATGGACCATCCCTGGGCTAATAGGGAGTATTATTGAGTCCACGTGGTTGCACTTAATCTGAGTCATGTGGCCAGATGGCATGGGGATGGGCACACAAATAAATAAAGGTCTGTCCAGAGAGGGCAGGTATCACCCTCATGCTACAGGTGGGGAAACTGAGGCACAGAGTGCCAAGGTGGGAACAGAACCCAGGAGTCCTGGTGTCCAGTCCCTCCCTGTTCTAACCACTCCCCTCCCAGGCCCAGGAATAGAACCCAGGAGTCCTGACTACTCCAGGTGGCTGGCTCACCTCGCTGCGAAGAAACGAGCAGGGTCCTGTTGTCCAGAGTGCGGATGACGTGCTTGTAACCGCAGAGAGCCTCCACTATGCTGATCTCCTTTCTGACAATGAGGTTGTTACCAATGCGCTTGAACACAGGATGCTCCTTCTGATCCAGGACAATGACTACGTCCCCAGGCTCTAGGCCGGGCACCTGGTCCCCTTCCTCGTGGAACGTGATCCTCTGCTTGTCCTGCATGCCTGCAAAAATCAACACAGATAGCCTGTGGGGTGATGTAGGGCACCAGGTTATTTGTAACGGTGCCTATCACTTTGGCGTTCAAATTACATACGCACAAAAATGATTTCACCTAGTGTGGGAATGCAGCCACCTCTGGGGTAGAACACAGCAGCCGCTTAGCCGCACCCAGCAGCACTGCAGAGTGAGTGCTCACCCAGCACTGAGATGCAGCCATCTGTGTGGAGGAACACAGCAGCTGATTCACAGCCACACATAACAGGACAGGACAGGAAGCGAAGAGTACTCCCACATATGACTGAAACTGCAAGAGGAATTTAGGGAGGTGTGAAAACCATGGGAACCGAAGGTCTGATGGAGTGGACCAGTGATACTCAGACTGCAGCGCAGGAGCCAAAAGCGGCTCTTTAATGTGTCTCCTGCAGCTCTTCGCAGCACATGCTCTGTGAGATTTAATTATTAACCAGCCTCAGTTATTAACCAATCAGGATGCTTTCCCTATGTTATTAACCAATTAAATTATCAACTTGCACTAAATTATTAACTTATTTGCTGTGAGAATAACACATATTTGCAAAGACCTACAAGATAATAAGGTGATAAGTAACAGTCAGCATGGATTTGTCAAGGACAAATTGTGCCAAACCAACTAACTTTCTTTGACAGGGTAACAAGCCTTTTGGATAGGGGAGAAGCAGTACACGTGGCAAATCTTGATTTTAGTAAGGCTTTAGATACTGTCTCGCACGACCATCTCATAAACAAGCTAGGGAAACACAGCCTAGATGGAGCTACTATAAGGTGGGTGCATAACTGGTTGGAAAACCGTTCCCAGAGTACTTATCAATGGTTCACCGTCAAGTTGGGAGTGGCGTATCGAGTGGGGTCCTGCAGGGATCAGTTCTGTTCAAGAACTTCATCAATGATTTAGATAATGGCATCAAAAGACAAGTGTTTTGGAGGCTAGGATTAAAATTCAAACCGATCTGGACAAACTGGAGAAATGGTCTGAAGTAAATAAGTTGAAATTCGATAAGGACAAGTGCAAAGTATTCCACCTGGGAAGGAACAATCAGTTGCACACATACAAAATGGGAAATAACTCCGGAGGAAAGAGCCTTGTAGAAAGGGATCTATGGGGGTTGGGGGGAAGAGGCGACTGAAGCACAGAGGGGGTCATGGACTTGTTCAGGATCACATCGAGTGGGTCAATGGGAGAGCTGGGAGCAGAAGCTAGAAGACCCGGCTGCCAGATGGCCACCGGACCACGCTGCCTTGCAGATGCAGGAATGGAACCCAGGAGTCCTGGCCCCCAGTTGCTGGACCAGACCGCCTGGGTTCCCCCTCTCTTGAAATACCAGGATCCAGACAGTGCCCTGGCCTCACCTTTGTCCAGGTGGACATTCAGGATCTTCTTCTCGCGCACCACCCGCCTGCCGTTGCAGCTCAGGCAGCGGTCTAGGGGCCGGACCCACTCGCCCTGGCCGTGGCACTGCGAGCACATGGTCTGGATCTGCTGGATCATGCTGGGCCCCACCTGGTGGACCTGAAACTCCCTGCCGGTGCCATGGCACTTGGGGCACCTGCTGTCAACACCATCCCGGACCCCGAAGCCTGCGGACAAGGGAAGAGAGACAAGACAGGGGGCATCAGTGCAGGTCTGGGGGCTCCCTTGGTGGGACGGGGTCTAGTCTCTGAGCCGGGAGACACAATGCAGAGCTACACAGCAGCAGCTTCAGGGCGAAGCTCCCACATTGTCTCCATCTTACATCCCCCCCGGCAGGGTAAACAGGTACATGGAACGGATGGACGGGAGGCACCAGCCAAGGATCTTAGCGCTCGTGGCGGAGAAGAGAAGGGGTGGAGCAAAATCCTCATCCCCACTGCCCGGCTTTGCCTATCTGGTGCAGTGATTTGCCCGTGAGGACAGTCAGGCAGTCCTGACTCCGTCTCCTGCTCTAACCACTAGCACCCACTCCCTCCCAGACCTGGGAAAAGAACCCAGTAATCCTGACTCCCAGGCCTCCCTGCTGTAACCATTACCCCCCTCTTCCTGCTCAGACCCAGGAACAGAACCCCGGAGTCCTGACTCCCAGGCCTTCCTGCTCTAATCACTAGGTCACACTCCCCTCCCGGAGCCAGGAACAGAACCTGAGTCTTGGCCCCCAGTCCCCTGACCACGCTTCCTCTCCACACATGCACGGCAGGTGCCATAATCTGAGGATGAGACCCAGCGGGAAGAGCCCAGGCAGGAATGCACTGACCTCCCCTCCATTACAGCTCCACCCCCAAATCAGGGTCACTCCCGGTGTTACCCAGAGGGAGCTTTGAAATGCACATGGGAAAAAGGAAGTCCCAATAGGCTCCGCCCCTCCTGTTCCTCCTTGGATGGAGACTAGGGGGCAGAGGCGTGCTTCCCACCCCACTTTCTACATTGAACCTGGAACTCCCGCAGGGCCCTAGACCCTGAGCCGGTGGCTCGCTCACCATTGCACTTGCTGCAGATGATGTTCTTCTGGAGGGACAGCTTCCGGCTGGCGCCATTGTACAGATCCTCCAGGGACACCGAGAGCGTATGCACCACTGTCTTGCCTGGCCCCAGGACAGAGAGAGACCAGACTCAGATCAAGGACATGGCTTCTCTCCCTGCTCCTACCTTTGGCTTGCCTCCCGGCTCCACCCGTAGTCCTTATGCCCCTTGGGGAAAGCAGTCTCACATCACCATAGCGCCTTAGAACAGCTTTACAAGCTAAACACATACAGGGATTGCTTGCCCCAACCCAGAAATGCAGCCACCTCTGGGGTGGGAAGTAGCAGCTGTTCAACAGTGAAGAGCAATGCTGTATATGGATCACTTGCCCAGCACTAAAATGCAACCACCTCTGAGGATGAAACATGGCAGCAGTTTAGCAACTACATAACCTCACGCAACAGGTTAGTATCAAAACTGTTCCGTCAGTTACAGGGCCATCTGCACCTTGGACCCTCTCTCCAGTCTCTCTGAGTGCACCACTACAAGTGACACACCTTTCCCACTTCTGGACCGGGTAGCAGGGCTATAGCCCCGTGACCAACCCTGATAACAGGCCTGGCTGCGTTTGGTCCCTGCAATTCTTCCCTTTGGGAGCCACGACCCGTGGTCAATACAGAGACCAGACAACTTTCTTACAACGAAGTATCGTTCAATCTTAACAGCAAAATACAGCATGAGAGACCCAAAAGTCAATCTCCAAATCCACCTTCCTCCAAGGCTTGCCAACCCCTGGAAACTGAGGAAGGCCCAGACACTTCAGCCTGTGTCTCTGTCTTGGCCGATTCTCCAACAGCTCAATGGCAACTGCCTTCCTCCACCCCCGGCTCTCTAGAGAACGACCTTTTAACTGTCCAAGGACCTGTCAGTTCCCAGCCTTCGCGAGGAAGCCTCGGTTACTTGCAAACTCCCAGAGCCAGACACCCACCATCTCCCTTGAAGACCTGTCCCGCCCAGCTCAGGCAGACCTCTGGGCTTAACCCTGATCTCCAAGGGCGAGCCCATCCCAGGTACCTCTCCTCTCTGCCCCGCCAGGCATCCGCACCCCTCCTCTGAAGAACGTGTTGAATATGTCCATGGGGGTGCCGAATCCGCCTCGGCCTCCCATGGGGCCTTCTTTCATGGCTCGTTCCCCGCCCCGGTCGTACAGCGCCCTCTTGTGGTTGTCCGACAGCACCTCGTAGGCGTGCGCGATCTGCTTGAACTGGGGAAGGGGAGAGGGTTAGAGGCGCCACGCTGCAATGGGCAAGCGGCTGGCTCAGCTCCCACCACAGAGGGATCGCTGCCCTCTCTACCTACCCGGTCTCCTTCGCTGGGGTTCTTGTCGGGATGGTATTTCAGCGCCAGCCGCCGGTAGGCTCGCTTGATCTCGTCCAACGGGGCGCCTGGCTTGACGCCCAGCAAGTCGTAGTAGCCTGTTTCCTTCACCATCTTCCCTCTCTGATGTGCTGGTGGAAGAGGAGAAAGCAGGTTCAAACAGGGCCCCCCGCCCCGCTAATCCAACGCCACGGCACCACCCGCTGGGTCCCCCAGACTGCTGCACCCATTCTGACAGGCCCCGTGCCCTGAGCTGGCAGACTATACATCAGCCTAAGATACCTGTATGGCCCCCATCACCACAGTATCTCAAACTCTGTAACATATTTATCCTCAGAACACCCCTGTGGGGCAGGGCAGTGCTATTATCCCCATTGTACTGATGGGAACACTGAGGCACAGAGCAGCTAAGGGACTCACCCAAGGTCTGTGGCAAAGCTGGGATTTGAACCCAGGACTCCCAAGTCTGAGGCGACTGCTTTAGCCATGGAATATATCCCCAAACGTGACTCTAGTGTTAGCACCAGGATTAAGAGGCCTGAAGGCTGGAATCCGACGTTTATCCAGATGGCAAGACACGCCATCCCCACTTCTCCTCCAGCGGATCTTCCATCGCTGCTGGGCCAAACCTGAGTGGCACTGCGACCCCACACGAAACGCCCCCAAAGCAGGAAGCTGGGCCCAGCCCTACAGGGCAGGAGCTGAACCACCACTGCAGATTTGCACTTTCTCTGTCTCTTCCCCCCCGCCAGCCACAGCCTCCCCTCAGCAGTAATTTATTTTGGAATGGGGGGAGCCTACATTTCAGATTTTGCCCCGGGCCCCCGGAAACCTCTGCGCAGCCCTGCTTCTGGCCTTGCAATCTACAGATTAATGCTGCTGGCAATGGCAACATGGATCTTAATGCCCTTTGGGAAGTAGGACAAGGCCCGCTCTGAATTTACCGCATACCTGACAGGCAGGAATGACTTTTTTTTAATCACTAGGGACCAGGGGTGTGGCGTGTTAAGTGGGAACAAGGCTCAGAATGGGGACGCTTCTCCCTTCCTACGTTCCTCTATTTAATCCCTCCCTACGCATCTGTCCTAGCTCCCCACCCCTGCAAACCAGGGCTGCTGAGCCTGTTTAGTACCTACTTCCAGCCTGCCAGTGTAGGCAAATGGAAAAGGTTCTTGGATTAGGTAATAAAGGGGACCACCTTGACCACAAGCAGCAGGCTGGCCCACGTCAGCTGTGCTGACAGTACAGAGAAGGCCCGGGGCCATGCGGCTGACCCTGGGCATAATCCATTATGATTATGTTACCCAAGAGGGTTGAATAACATGGCTCTGGCAAACTTTGTTGGCTGATTCTGTAAGGAGTTGAACGCCTTCCGCTGGGGAACAAGTACCCTCTGCGGCTTCCGAAGCCAACAGGTGCTGAGGGTGCTCAGTGGCTTTCAGGAGACACTCAGCAGGTGGCAGGTGCTTTGCTTCTGGACCCGCTCCCAGATCTCCGGCCAGCTTTGACTGAATTTGTGGGATTCCTAGCTCTGTGCCCTTGCTACAGATCCCCAGTCCAGGATGCCGGAGAAACTGGAGGGCATGGTGTAAATTACACACCCAGGAGCTTAGACAGGGTAAGTCTGAAGCCAGCGTGATCTATTCCCTTGACCCCCCTCCCCATCCAATCCACACAACGTAGCTCTGAGCTCATACCCTTATCCTAAAGGCTGCAGCTGGAACCTTGGACCAGCTTAACATCCAAGTCATCCAGAGCAGGGTTAGACCCTTGCTAAAACCAGCCATTTTAAAGGGCAAAGAGCTGCAGTGTGGGTTACCAACTTCGTTTCACAATAGCTGGGGCCAGATGTTGGAAGATTCATCCCCGACTGGTTGAACCAGCTAGCCCAGGACGAGGTGTGAAAGATGGTGAGGTTGCAGGATCAACGCCCTGGTGACAGACCTGGCAATCCCAGCTGTTGGCAATTTCAGCAGGGTGCTGCCCCTGGACCCTGTTGGGGTGTAACAGCCTCTGGCTAGTAGAGACATAATAAGATCAAAGTGCCACCATCCCCCACCTGCTGGAAGGAGTTGCTCCCTTGTGCTCCTCTCTTCTCCTCACTCCTGAGCCTCTTAACTACTGCCCATGGGGAGGGTCTTTGCTACTTTACACCCCCCCACCTCTGTTTTTAGGGCTGCCCTCCTCCGCAAACAGCAACAGCATCTCTGCGGCTCCTCAGCCCTCTCCCAGGAAGCAGCACAGCCAGATCAGGCATATAGGGCTCCAACAGCCATTGTGAAACTGACCAGAATCTTGTTAATTACAGGGCCGTCACAGCTCCCAGCCACAGAGCCTCTGTCTGCAGACTCAGGCACATGGGGCTGCTTTGTTCATACTTGGATGGGTTTTTTTTTTTTTTTTTGCAACTTTAAGGGCTGGAAACGTCTGTTAAAATGAAAGCTGAGGGTGTTACAGCTGCTGCCGGGAACGGCACTTTCAACTCACGGGATCCGGTTTTTTCAAGAGAACGCTGGGAGTATCTTAGGAGTTAGGACAGCCCTGCCAACAGGTGCTCGGAAACGACAGTGCTGAGGGCCATATAAGAACCTAAAGAGAACAAAACACCCCTCTTTCTCCACACTGGAAACCCCTAATACCTGCAGCAAGCGGAGCGGGCCTGTCAGCTCACAAGAGTTCAATCAGCCCAAGCCAGGATGTGGGGCTGGGCCTTTGCCCCCCATACCACAGTGCCATTTGCTTGAGCATCACCCCCAACCTGATGCTCATCCACTCACAGAGCTCTTTCACTGGAGTTAACTGGTGCTTTAAACCCAAGCTAGCTGGCCCACCGGGGTGGGCAGCTGAAGCTGGAGTGCTGCTCCAGAGGACCCTGTTCTACTCGAGTTAATTCACCGTGCAGCCACTCTCACTTACGCTGGTGCAAACCCCTCTGTAAACATGCTTGTATCGGTTTGAAACTGGTTATGTCCGTTAAACTCACGCATGTAAATCACCAACAGATGCTAACCCAATACAACAGAGTTACCGTGGTTTAACTAATCCTGTTTAAAACTGCACCTTTAATTAAACAGGGGCAACTCTGTGCCTAGAACAGGCATCATGCTAGTTTCAAATGGGAAGCCACACCAGGGTACAAAAGCATATCCAGGGACAGTCTCAGCAGAGAGACCAAGGGTACACTGTATCATTTGTGTGGATAAAGGAAAGATCTCAGGCTCCAGGGCTGTCAACTCAGAGGGCAGTTAACGAACTCGAGCTAATTCTCCCCAGTAAAGACATGCTGGAGGAAACCCCCCCATGGCCCATCAGCTGGGAAGGCGGCAGGTGCTTCAGAGGCTGTGAAGGATGAGCCTGAGTATGGGTGGATTGGGGGGGGGGGCATTGCTGGAGAGTGAATCTTCTAGGCAGGGAGCAGGCCTAGCGCCGACCGGCCCCATCCCTGCCCCTGGCCGGGTGAATGGGGCGCTGTCCCCATGGCCTTTCTGCTCAGGGTGCAAACGGGGGAGGTGATGGCGTTGCACCCTGCAGCACCTGGGGGCAGGGAGGGGCTGCCCCAGTTCGCCCAACCACCCTTCGCAGGGTACACCGGTCTGTGCAGTGACACGGTACACAGCCCTGACCCTCCCTCCTGGGGGGGATATGGGGGAGCGTCTGGACCCTAGGATGGGGGGGACGGGAGACTCAGACATCTAAGGACTGGTCAATCGATTCCTGGGGTGGGGGCGTAACCCAGGCAACCAGGGGCTGTTTGGGATTTTCCCCAAGAGGGAAAGGACCCAGGCGTCCGGGAAAGGGGGATGGGCGGGAGGGGGGACGGCGCTGGCCTCTGGATCTCCCAGCGGGGACAAGCCCCTCAGTCCTTGGGGTGGGAAGAAGACCCAGGCGTCCGAGAAGGGGGTATACGCTTGGGGCGGGGGAGGGGCCGGTCCCCAGGGGGGAAGGACCCAGGCGTCCGGGGAGGCCGACCCGGGGATGGCAGATGCCGGGGGTGGGGGAAGAAGGGACCCAGGCGTCCGGGGGGGGGGGGGAGGGGAGGGGCACCCGGGGACCGCAGACCATGGCGGGGGGGGAGGGGACCCAGGCATCCGGGGACCCCCCCCCGTAACCGTAACTCACCTACCGACCCCCCAGCTGCTTCCACCCTCCTCCGCTTCGAACTCTCTGGAAGCCCGGCCACGCCCCCTCTCCACCCATTGGCTGCCGCCCAGCCCCCTGGACACGCCCCTTCACCGGGCCCGCATCGCCCATTGGTTCGAGCTCCCCCGCGAGCTCCGCCCCCCAGGGCGGATAAGGCCACGCCCCCCTCCCCGCCGCCCATTGTCTGGCCTTCGGAGAGGGCGCCAAGCCCTCCCTTCCTCCTTCCCGCAGGCAGCCCGGGACCCCGCCCCCTCCCTGCCCTGATTGGCGGCGGGGCCGGCCTCCCCACCGCCGCATGCGCCCCAGCCATTGGCTGTCGTCACGCCCCTCCAGGGGAAGGCGCTGCTGTGATTGGTCAGACCGCTAGAAAGCGTGGGCCAATCATCTTGAAGGGTGCGGATTTCAAATTCTGCCTGGAGCAGCCAGGCATGGGCAGGGGGGAGGGGCAGGGGCGAAGGGGGCGGGGCTGGGAGGAAGAAGAGGGAGAGAGGAAGAAGGGGGAGGGGGAAGGGAGGAAGAAGGGGGAGGGGTGAGGGAGGAAGAAGAGGGGGAGGGAGGGGAAAAGGGGAGGGGAGGAGTAAAGGGAGGGGGAGAGAGGAAGGGGGGTGGGAAAGGGGGAGGGGAGATAATAGGATAATGAAATGGGGGGACTAAGGTTCGGGCCCGGCTCTCCTAGGCCAGTTCCCGCAGGCTGTACTCAGGCCGGCTAATCTCATTGCCCAAGCCCCTCTCGGGGCTCTGTCTTTCACTTGTTGGGGGTGGGGGGTGTTTCCTGGTTGCTGATTTACTGGTGGTCCAATATCGGAAGGGTCCTGAAATTGGGGGCACAGCAAATGCAGAACGAAGCGGGCCCAAGGACTGTAAAGGCCCGCAGCCCAGGAGAGGGGATGAACAGTCCAGCTACAAAAAGGAGGGTGTGTAACTAGACAGCTGCCCCCATACTTCGTTTTTAATAAATTACACGGTTAACAGTGGAACTCACTGCCGCAAGATGGAAGACGCTAAGTGTTCAGCTGGATTTTTTTTTAAAAGGATTAGACATTTATTTGGATAATGAGAACACGTACAGTTGCACATTTATAAGCGATATAAACCTTCATGCTTCAGGGCATCACACAACTACTAATTGCTATGGGGTCAGGAAGGAATTTCAGCTCTAGGCCAGGTCATTCCATATTTGTCCATGAGGGGGTTTCTTGCACCTTTCTCTGAAGGCCTTAGTGTGTTAGCTCCTGTGGGAGCTACAATACAGCTCTTAGGTGGACCACGTGTAGGGGTACAAATAGATACAATGAATTGAATTGATATTACAAATGAATTGTCTTTACTGTCTATATAATACACACTAAAAGTGCGCTAATCGATTCATTCATAAAATCATACTGTGCGCATATTAGGAGCCGCTGGGTAGAGCCGCTGCTTTTGTGTGTTCTCTGAGAAAGTCGCATCTTTTAGTTACCACCGACAAAGCTGTCTCCAAGTCACTTGCTGCTGCCCCTCTACGGTTTAAATCACGTGTAGCTTTTATTATTATCATGGATAGAAATTGTCTGTTTTTTAAGTAGCTCATTCTTTTATGGTAGCCATTAGAAATTGCCTTTAGCGTATCTGATACACAATATTGACTATCTGTTATTTGATGTCATAACTAAAGTAACTCTGGTTAATAGCTTGTCCTATTACATTGTAACCAATGTCCCACGAGACTCCATATTGCAAATTTGGAACTCCATCTTGAATAATCTTCTCCATTTTGTACTCTTGATGAAACTAGTTTTTAGGTGTATACTGTGTAATTTCATTTAGATGTGTAAATGAAGGGGGTGTGTGTGACGGGATCAGTCTCCGAGGCCAGCCTGTCCTGATGAAATGCCAGTACCACCTTAATGGCTGAAGAATGCAGCCAAATCCATGAAAAAGCAACATGAAGGATCCAACCCAGAAAGAAAAGAACAAAAAGAAAGTATAAATCAAGACAAAATGAAAGTCATGTCTGCAATTGACTGGTGATCAATGATCACAGGAGCCCTGAGGCAGCGTGACCCAGCAGGACACAGACTCACGTCAAAAGTAAAACCTATAAAAGAATGGGTGAGATTGTAAAGCTTTGGGTAACGTTCTGCATAGCATATAACACACGGATCTGATCCAGTCTGACAATTCCCATGGGACTCATCTTACAACCATTAGTAAACAGATGAAGGGGAGCCCAGAGGGCAGCTATAATGGAACAAGAATGATTGCAGCCTGGAATATTGTTGGAAAAATGCAGACTGCAGCTGCTATTTGCACAGAGCAACAATATAATGAAATGCCAACTGTCTTGCTATGCCCTAGGACGTTCATTGTGAGACTCCGTGAGGTCAGTGACCAGGGATAGCTGTCTCTCTCCTAGGCAGAAAAATATTTTTAATTAACTGGCCTTGCAAAGAACATAGCAACTTTAGAACAGGGTAGGAGAGATCAGGGGAGGGAGACATCATCCATGTTTGGCTGACAGTTCCCTAGGAGAAAGGATGCTTTTTTAAGCACCTTGCTCTGCTAGCATAAAAAAGCCTTAAGGTTGGTGGGTATGGCCCTCTGAGAATCTGCACTGGCAGGGGTGGAGCTGACATGAGAGTGTTCCCTGCACCAGCCCCTCTCCTAGCGTCCAGTGCACATGGCAGATCAGGAGTGCATCTGGAATTTACTTCACTGCGGTAAGTCTCTGCTTCTCAGCAGCCCTGAAATGCAGAGTAAACTAGAGCACCCCTGAGACTGCTCTTACTTACACTGGGATCCAGGGAGGGCCCTGCAGGGTCCCAGAAAATGAGGATGCAAAAGGATCTTAAACCTTCCTTAATCCCGCCATGTCCCAAGCAACTGAGAATATCTGTGTAGATTTAAAAATTACTGCTGGAGCTATATCTGGAATATTACAGTGGTGCTCAGATACTATCGTGACAGTCCCATTAGAAAAAGCTAATTTAGACAGCTAGATTAGATATGGTGGCACGGCTCGAAAGAGAGGTTAGATCATGTCCTCTCAGCTACAAGAGGACGGACGCTTGCAAAGAAACAGAAATTAAATTACTTTACATTTCTGCAGGACCATGTGCCCCAAAAGGCATCCAAAGAGCTTTAGTGATGACTCTAAATTGGCTCATCACGGGACTGGAACTCAAGAGACCTGGGGTCTATTCCTGGCTCTGCCACAGACCTATTGGGTGACCTTGAGCGAGTCACAGTCCTGCTCTGTGCCTTAGTTTTCCCATCTGTAAAATGGGGATAATGATACTGACCTCCCTTATAAAGCACTTTGACAGCTATGGAGGAAAAGTGGTAGATAAAAGCTAGGGATTGTCATCCTCCATCAAAATGTACATTCTACAGCGTGTACTCTGCACCGTAATAAGAGTTGGTCTTATCACATAGAATTATAGCGAGCTAACAGCATGGGAGACAGCATGCATTTGGATGACAGTAGGACTCAGGTACGTCTACACAGCAAAACCAAACCAAAACAACCTGCAGCAGCAAGTCAAAGCCTAGGTCTACAGATTGGGAGTTGTGCTGTGATGCTAAAAATATCCATATAGACGCTCCGGTTCGGGCTCTGGTGCCTGGGGAGTGGTGTGGCTTTCAAAGCCTGAGCCGGAACGTCTGCATGGCTATTTTTAGCACCCAAGACCGGAGAAGCCGGGTCTGTAGACCCGGCCTCTGAGACTCGCTGCCATGGGGTTTTGGTTTTGCTGTGTAGGCATGCCCTCAGAGGCCTCAACAGAGATCAGGGGTGTGCTAGGTGCTGTACTTACACAGCTTGGTCCTGAAGAGGTGAGAATCTAAACAGACAAAGGGTGGGGGAAACAGATCATTAGCCCCCATTTTACAGATGGGGACCTGGTACACAAAGAAATGAAGTGACTGGCCAAGGTCACACAGGGAGCCGGTAGCAGAAGCAGGAATTGAACCCAGGGTAGTGCCTTAACCACAAGGCCAACTTTCCTGCACACCAGTTAGAACCTGGAGGCGGGATTTAAAGCAGATCAGACATCCCCCACCCCGGCGGGCTTCTCTTCCAAGTTGGACCCACACCTGAAAGAGGCCCGTTTCCTGGCTCCGGTTTGTACACATGGGAAATCCTGCCAGACCACGGATCTGGCTAGACTTCTGCTGCTTTAATCGGAGATCTCCCCAGGGTGCGCCCGTCAAATCCACTCCCTCCTCCCGGCCTGGAAGCCCGGTTCTCTTTCCAACCTGAAACTCCCTGAGGTGCAATGCAAAAAAGCATCCCAGCAACAGCCTCCTGGCCTTTGCAATGTACTGTCAGGGGCTCTAGGTGGTGCCCTGACCACTTCTCAGGCATAGCAGCTGTCAAGGGTATTGCTCCAACAGCTGAGACAAATCCACGGAGTGTTTTAAAATACCTCCCGTGCCGGGCAAGGTGGCTGGGGCCAGCGGTAACGCTTTGGTTTGGCTTAATTATTATCATCATTATTATTTTTTCATTTCCTTACTCTGAGTCCGCAGAACCAAATCCAGAGGAGGAAAAGACAGGCTGTGATGGAAGTTGCATCATGGCAGCATCCAGGGGCCTTCAGTGAGATCACGGCCCCGCGGCGCTTGGTGCTGTATATACCTATAGTGAAAGACAGTCCCTGTCCTCAAAGAGCTCGCAGTCTAAGCAGCAAGAGGAAGCATTATTATCCCTCTTTTGAAGGTGGGAGAAACTGAGGCATAGAGTGATGATGTGACTTGCCCACGATCAGAGGGAGTTTGAGATTTTGAACCTAAGCCCCCTGGGTCCCAGCCCAGTGCCTTAACCGCAAGGCCAAAAAGGGTTGCTTCGAGCCCCCGGTGGTCATGACAGTAAATTGCCACCCGCGTGGCTGCTCAGTGGCCTGTGTGAAATGAGTTTGAGGGGGTCTCCTTCCACTCCCCGGTGAACAGATCAAGGCATCCACCCCAGCTGGCCCTAGCTGGCCCTTTGGGGTATGTTTACACTGCAAAAAACCCAAAACCCCAAGCACCCCCTGTGGCAATGAGTCTCAGAGATCTGGTCTACACACTTGGAGCTTGGGCTCTGGAAACCAACCCCCTCCCCAGCAGGAGCTGGGCCATGTACAGGGCTATTTTTAATAGTCCTGAGGATCTGGGCTCTGGGATTTGATGCCGCAGGTTTTTTTTTTTTTTTTTTGCAGTGCAGACGTGCCCTTGGAGACTGAAGATTGACTAGGCCATTCAGAAAGAACTCCCCCTTCTGCCCTAAATAGGGTCCCTCCAGGGCAGGGCGGATGCAGGGGTTGTGGGGAAATCCCCCTCTGCTGCTGCCCATGCTGTACCCAGAGAGGAGACCTCCAGTTCTCTGAGCTGCAGTCCTGATCCCCCTTTGCCCACCCTACAGCTTCTTTTGGAGGCAAATAAAAAAAGGCAGTGAAATAACTCCCTTGCTGGAGAGAAACGCGTCTCCTTTGGGGTCTGAGTCAGCTGTTTTCCACCTGCAGCAGAGTGGGATGCGGGATTAAAATAAACACATCAATCCCAGCCCTTTCGTTCCTCTGGTGTGCGCTTATTATTCTGAGTGGCTTGCTCAGGAAAGAGGCACATCCGCTCCCCTTTCAGAAATGCATTAGTCACCGAGCACCAGGGCCTGATGTCATTGCATTAGCTGCAGAAGCGTGTGTGTGGATAGGGCCGTGAGGAGGGCTGGCAGACAGCAAGAGGTGAGGCTGTGTCTCCCCTGCGTGGAGAGGTGTGCTTTTCACCTGGAGATTGCTCAGGCACTGTAGCGCATACGAGGCCCAGGTAGCTTTTACCATTTAGGATTGGCCTTGACTAGTTCCCTGGAGGTGAACACAACACTGCCTTGTCTCCACTAAGATTTGACGTTGAGATGGCTAGCGGGATAGGAAGAACACCCCCTCTTTTTGCAGTGAAGTTGGCGGGGGGAAGGGGGAATGAGAGAGAAAGCACACAAGAGCATCAGCGAGAGGGGCAGAGAGCGATGGAGAGAAAGAGTTGAGCTTTCGCTGGGTTACACAGGCACAACGTTTTCTTTCCTCTCCCGTTCGCTTTGCCAGTTGTTCTGTCTTCCCTGCTCTCCGGAGACTGGTGCTTTCCCCCACGCCAAGTCACATCTTTGCCCCTGATTGGGACCAGATGGAGAGTCTGGAAAGAACTGCATTTTCCTCCCCTCTGTCTGTCTGTGTGGGGGAATTGGATTCCCCTCATCTCCGCTGGGAGATGGGAGGGGGTCAGAACGAGCCAATGCGCTGCTGATGGAGGGGGAGACCCTGCCTGGGAAGAGAGGGGGAAAGAAATGCTGTAGCATTAGAACAAACTGCAGAAGGGTCACAAAGGGAGACCCCTTAGACCAGACCTTTTAAGGAAGATTGGAGGGGAGCTGTGGGGGGGTAGGGGGGCTATGGAGCTGAAGAGGAAGGAGGTGGCGATGCGGGGGGGAATAGAAATGTAGCCTTGTAAAGTGAATTCAGTGATAGCGTGTTACACCACTGTGGGCTCGGCTCTGGTGCCTACAGCCTCAAATGCAGCAGAATGACCTCGGCCACTTGTTTCAGAGCTTCTAGGAACAGTCAAAGACCCAGGAAAGTTACAGACCTGCCCCAGAACAAGGTCTAGTATCTTTTAACGAAGTTACCAACAAAGCGATGAATCCCCAAGCATAGCTAAATCTGACATCTATCCATGCCCAAATTATGGCTCCAATCCTACCATAGCCTCCTAGATAGACTTCGGGGCTGATGGGTGTCTCCTGGATTGATCAGCAGGAGAGGGATGATGTTTCCCCAACCCTCTTTTAGAATGCGATTCCGACTACACCTCAGACCCTGCACATGTGTGTGAAAGTGTCAGGGCCCCCATTTTCCATAGGTTGGGTCTAGTTCCTTTTATTCTCATTAGTGTTGATACACAACCTGTGTCCTGTGGTTGAGGCAGGCATTAGAAACAAAAAGCGCCTCGAGGGCATTTGGTGAGCTCAAATTAATCTTACGGTCAATTTTTCACAAGACCGCCCATTGATACATCTTTTCCCGTCATCGTGGCATCTCCGGTTATTCTTCAGTCCATCCCCTGGAGATTTCTGGGGCTTCAGTTCCACTCGAGGGTTTTGGAGACGCAGCTTTCCGAGTCCCTGGATGAGAGGGGCCAGATCCCCAAAGGGAGTTAGGCACCTACATATCTTTGAGGCTCTGGGCCAGTGTGCTTTAGCAGATAGGGAATTGGCTTTGAGCTCACTGCCTCGCTCTGTGCCTCAGTTTCCCCTCTCTGCCTTGTCTGTTTAGGCACTGAGCTTTTCCGGGACTGTCTCTGGATGCGCAGCAGTCAGCTGTACCGTGGCGCTACTGGAATAAACAAAATGAATCTTGCCTGCTGGACCTCAGTCCCCTGGGTCGCCTCCATTAGTTACCGCACTCGCTTTCCACTTCCCATCCTAAACCGTGTGGTGTTTATGATTCACCTCGCAGTAACACCTAGGAACCCCAGTCATGGGCCAGGGCCCCACTGTGCTAGGTGCTGGACAAATAACTCCACTCGCCTTCAGGCGGTGATGCTGGTGCAGAGGGTTAAATACACGCTCAGCTAAATCACCGAAGACACGCGAGCTTTGGGTGCTGAGTGGGAAGTGCTTTGGGAACCTCTCGGGGGGAAAAAAACACCAAAAGGCATTATAAGACAAGCCCACAACCACGCAGGTTTGAGGTATGCAACTGCCCTGCCCTGCCCCCATGGGTCATCCACGGGAGCTTCTGCACTAAAAACATGGCCTGCTCCTGCTTGAGCTAAGGGAGCCACGCCTCTAGGCGGCAGCAGTAGTAGGCTCCTTATCCTCTGCATGGATCTGCTGGGCCCTCAAGAAACAAGGACAGTTCTATGCAGTGATGTCAGTGGGGATGCCAGGGGCAGGCTTCTTATTTATCTCACGCCACCTGTGAGGAGGTGGGGGGGGGGGGGGGAAGAACAGCTGAATGGCTAGGAAGGAAAAGCAGGAGCTTTGTCCCAGCTTCCTATGCCGTGGGGGAAAAGGGGGGTGGACACGGCTGAGTCAGTTCCATGCATAGAAACCTCTGGCCGCTCCCTGCACCACGCCTGCTTCACGTCTAACCCCTCAGCCCGTCCCTGAGCTTGGTTCGGTTAACCCTTCGGACACTGCGCTGCTGATCACCACCCAGATTCGCCTCAAAGCCATTCAGACCAACCTCTGCACTGCACCGGGACACCCAGGGCCAGGACGCCCCACTTCTGCCCCCTTCTCTCTCCCCACAATGCCTCCCTGCTGCACCCGAGGGTTGCTGGGGAGTTGACTCCATGCCTGGCCCAAGGGCAGCCCAGCTAACGCACCGGACAGCAGCGGATCAGGCCCTCTCCGGGGCCCGACAAGCAGACACCCAGCAAGTCAAGCCTCCTGTGCCTGCCCCCCCCCTTTTCTTTACCGTCTGTCTTGAATCGGATTTACTCTTCCAATGCTGCTGCACCTGGCCTGTCCCAGGAGAGGGCAAAGTCTCCGGGGCCGCATTCCTTTCCGTCCTAATCCTGGTCCCACTGGGGGACATAGCATCTGCTCTCTGCAGCTTCCCACCCCAGACGCTGGGAACCATCAGACTCAGGGAGGGGGGCAGCAATCAAAAGGCACCGATTGTCCTTTTATCCCCTCCCTCCCCATTTCTCCTGCTGGCCCACATCATCCACGGCGACCCTGTTGGATACTCACAGGGGTCAGAACAGCATGGGAGAGGCAGCAGGGTGCCAAGGGGCCACGGCTCCTCCGGGGAGCACCCAGCGAGGGGCCGGCCAGAGCAATGAGCAGAGGTGGGGCCCGGTTCCCAGTGGTTCTTTGGGGCAGGGGCTGTCTCTCACCGTGTGTCTGTGTAGCGCCCAGCTCAATGGGGCCCTGGTTTTGGTTAGATGCTATTGTAACACAAACAATAAATTATAACCACCATCATGCACCTAGTTGGACCAGGCTGCTCCAAGGGGGCAGTTTCCTCCTGACCCTCCAATAATGCCCTGAAGCTTGAGGATTGGTAGCTTTGAATCCTAGCTGGGATGGTGCAGGCACAGTTCTTATTCACACAATCCTTAACATCACTGCTTCGATGTTTCTAAGCAAAACCTCCCTGGGGTCGGAGCACCATAGGAAGAACAGCTGGACCCCTATGCTGGAGACATATGTTGGATCAAACTCACAGGGACAGATTCTGTCTCCCGCTCCAGCAGCTCAGAGGGGCTGTAAAAGGCACTACAAAGGGCTGGGGGAGGGCGGGGGGAAATTCCCCTGGTGCAAAGAAGAGGGCCATGGGGAGAATTTGTGTATTAAGCCAGCGGTTTTCAACCTGTGGTCCACAGATTAGGTCTGAGATTTCCAAAGGGGTCCTCACCTCCATTTGAAACTTCTTACGGATCCGCAAACGAAAGAATTTGGAAAACCACTGTATTAACCCATCTTTAAACCACTTTTGTGCTTCCCCCCCCCACCCCCCATTCTTGAGCCGCCCAGACTTTTCCCAGCCGCTGAGATAAATTAGAGCAGCCCCGAGGCTGCTCTAACTTACACTCTGCTCCACGTGGCCTCTGGGAAGAGCCACAGTGCAGTGCATGCTGGGATCAGCTCTGGACCAGTCAGAGATGCCCCCTGCGCAGCGTGTGGATCCCAGGAGGTCCTTCCCACTCACTCTAAGGCCCCTTTGTGCTGCCGGAGCAGCCTCAGCATTGCTAAGAGCCAGGCGCAAAGATTCAGAGGTGCCAAAGGGCCATGCCCCATAGAAAGGGCCTGAGAAAGGAGGACAAAGAGCCGACGGGGGGGGGGGGGGGGGTGTGTGAAGAGAAGAGGAGGAGGATTCTGGAGGGCTTCCGAGAAGCCGAGGATGATGTCAGTCCTCCCCTCCCCCCCCCGCGCTCTAATTAAAACGAGATCATTTTGGGAGGCTGGAACAATCTGATAGAGAAAGGGGCCTCTGGGCACCCATCAGTGGCTCTTGCAGATGCCAAGCACTGGCTGCAGGACAGCTGAGGAGACCCGGAAGGCTCTGGGCCTCGCTCATCCTCGCTGGTTCTTTGAGTTTTTTTTCCCCAAATAGCAGCTGCTGCAACTGCTCAAAGGGTGGGAAGGGAAACTGAGGCACAGAGAAGGGAAGTGAGGTGCCCATGATCACTGGCAGATCTCCTGATTTCTAGTCCAGAGTCCTAGCCACTGGGCCACACTGACTTTCACCCTCCCACTGACCGCTTATCTCCCTGCCGCTCTTCCATCCACGCCTTCCTTGCATCTCAGCTCCGCACACCCTGCTTCTCCCCCCTTGCCCTGACTTCCCTGCCTGCGCTTACAGAGCTTCAGGTTACTCAGCGCACAGCCCTGGGGCCCCGCCTGAGCCCAACCACCGCCGTGGTCAGCATTTACTGCTGTGGAAATTGCTCTTTACGGATACCAGGGTGAAGCCGGGTCCATCGGCACAGCCCAGTTGGCTCTTTTTAGAAGTGGGTTGGCTCATCCCTGCCTCGGTTTACCAGGAGGGGCTCTTCCGAGATGGAGAAGATTTTCAGGGAGCAGGGGAGTCATGGTTTGTATTTCCAGTAGCACCGCGGGGCGTGGCTGGGATACTCTGCGCTCCCATGGCCCTGGCCTGCTGTCAGGCAGACCTACCTCTGGGGCTGCTCTAACTTACACCAGAGGCTTCCTTGGCCCTCCGGGAAGCAGCCCGGAATTGGTCGGGCAGGAGGGTGGCACGCAGCAGGGGGGGGGTTCTTAGGGCGCTCGAGGGAGGCAGCTAAGGGGCCAGGATCCCACTGCTGGTGTGAGCCATGAAATCCAGCAGCAGCCTCTTGGAACGCAGGAGCAGCACCCGGCGCGGCTGGGTTTTCACGTAACATGAGCCGTTCTTGGCCCAAAACTCCGCTCAGTTACTCCAGATCCCCACTCACCCCCTGGGCTTCCCCCCCCAACGACGCCCCATACATCTCAGCTCTGATGGATGGCTCCAAACACACATTCCAGCAGCTGCCCCCTCCCAGAGCTGGCAAATTTAATCTGGCTCTGGTCAAAGGTCCCGCTGTCTGCATTCTGGGGTGAGAGCCGGAAAATCCCGGCTTGCTTTTTTGGGACTCGTTCTGGCAGCAGCTGCAATGGTGTGGAGGGCTGGTGGGGGAGGATGCACTGAACAGAGGTATTAGCAGAGCAGCTGCTGCCTTCTGGAAATGCCCCAAAATAAGGGGAGATCTTATTCTGGAGCACGGGGAGCTGCCTTCCCTGGCTTCGATGTGGACTATTCTTGGCTGCGTCCGTGCGGCACGTGCCCCGCCAGGGCAGCATTGAGGTAGGGGCTTGGCGAGGGCTGAGATTCAGGCAGCGTGATGGCCGGAGAAGGGGTGAATGCCAGGATGCAGCTGGGACCAGAGTTTGGATGGATCGATCGCCCCTACGCCTCCCCACCCAGCTTTGCCAGCCAGCCTGGTTTTTCAGGGGTGCGAGTTGTAATACCACGAGGACAATCCTGGAAGCAGGCCCTGGGGCGGGGTGCGTGTGTGTCAGATTGGTGTCCTCAGGGGATGCTGGGACGTCATCTGTCCCCCACATCATTGCACGGGGTCCCCTTGCACTACAACGTGACACAAGATGGGACAAGCCGGGATGGCGGGGAGGGGCAGAGTGAATGGCATCATCCCCTGGCAATGTGGTGATGCAGGGACACACGGCAGGGCAGCTTTATGGCCTCACCCTGCCACAGGGCAGGATGGCTCCCACTGGAGGGGGTGATTAACTCACCGCAGGGTCTCCTCCTCAGGCTCCACTGGCAGCTGCTCCAGTTGTCTGGTTCTGGTGACAGGGCCTTCCAGCCAGGTCGCTTACAGTCCTGCCCCTTCCAGGGGAAACCCAGTCCTGTAAATCTTTAACCCAGCCACATCACAGCAGAATTTCTGTCCCCCCCATCAGAACCGTTCATCCTTTCTAGCCCTCGGCTTCCCCACCCCTTTGCTTCCGGGATGTCTCAGGCCTTCCTTCTACTCCAGGATCCAGCCCCAAGAGCCTGTAATGAACAGCTTCATGGCTGTCTGCTCAGGTTCACCGCTGCCTCCCTGACCTGCTGCTCAGCTTTCCCACCAGCCCCTTCCCGGGCACGCTCCCCTGCAGATCCCCCCAGGAAAACCCCACAGCCCCAGGGAACAAAGTACACAGAAGAGTCCTGTAGCCTGCCTGCCTACCTATCCTCCTGCTCCTGCTCCTGCTCCTGCTCCTGCTCCTGCTCCTGCTCCTGCTCCTGCTCCTGCTCCTGCTCCTGCTCCTGCTCCTGCTCCTGCTCCTGCTCCTGCTCCTGCTCCCTGTCCTCTTGCCCCAGCCAGGCCTTCATCCAAGGGTTTGGCTGAGATCCTCTCCTCCTCCTAAGCCCCTACAGAACTGGGCTTGTCCCTCCCCCTTTTAACTGCTCTCTCCAAGGCAGGTGAAGCAGGTTGGGGCTGATTGAGCACACAGGCTGTCCTTAACCCCCTGCACAAAGCCAGGCAGAGACTTGCCCCAGCTCACCCAGCAGGTCAGGGGCAGAACCAGGCCTAGAACCCAGGGTGCCTCAGCCCCAAGCTGGTGCTCTATCCACTAGGCCACACTGCCTCTAAGTTTTCTCCTTGAGTGAGCCCTTCTTTTTGCTCCTGCTGCAGCTTAGTGGCTGAGTGGAAAGCCACTCCTGTCGGCTAACGTGGCATCCTAGGTGAAGTCCTGGCTCCACTGAAGTCACTGGAAACTTTCAGTAGGGTTCGGATTTCACCCGTTGGGGCCACAGGGGCCATCCAAGAGCCTTCCATAACAGGAGCACCCACCACTTAATGATTCGTTAGTGAATTTACACTCCCAACGGGCAGCCCTGCGTGACAGGTCAAGAAGCTCGACCCCCCTCGCCGCCATTTTGTAGTTGGGGAAACTGAGGCACAAAGAAGACGAAAATGACTTGCCTGAGGTCATGCAGTGGGCCAATACCAGAAGCAAGAATGGAAAGCACATCTCCTAGTACCCCTGCTGCACTAACCAGAAGGCAACACTCCCTCCCCAAGCCAGGGACAGCGTGCAGGCCTCCTGACTCTCAGATCCCTCGCACTAACCATGAGACAGGGGCTAGATCCCAGGCATCTGGATTCCCATCTCCCTCTGCTCTAACTAGAAGGCTCTACCCCCATAGCTCAATCCCACCCCACCCAACACTTCCACACCAAAAAAAACCCAACAAAAAACACAGCAGCCAAACAACTACATTGGGGAAAAGAATAAAGTTTTTTAAATTATTTTTATCAATTCTCTCCCTCCCCGTGCATTCCTCCAGGGCTGCAAGAATCCACCAGCGCATTCCGCGTTGCCTCACATTCCTGCTGCCATCAAGGGCCTTCCATTGTCTCCAGGAACACAGCGAAGTCTTTGGAGCTGGGACAAGGAGCGGGAAAATAAATAGAACAGTGACATGCACACATGATGCTTGCAAAAAAAAAAAAAAAGGGGTCAATTTCATTCAGTTGCAAAAGGGGCCTGGGTGATGCTTTTATATTTAGAATCCCCAGGGGGACTGGGGTTTTTTTGGTTGGCGTGTGTGGGATATATATATTTTTTGGTCCTTTCCTTATAAGGTTCTTGTATATCAGGAGCTGTGCAGAGTGAGGTCATCCTACTGAGATCATTCTACCTCCCCCCCTTCCCGATTGGCCCCACAGGCAGGCTTTGTCTGGGCTCCATTGAACCAGCCATCGCAACCCAGCCTTAAAGGAAACAAAACCCTTAATTGTCTGGCTTGGCTCCAAAGGGCTGCATAGAGACAAGCAGCAGAGAAAGGCAGCTGTCTGTGTCTCTTAAAGGGGCAGCATCAACGGCCCCCGACCCCCCCCACCTTGCTTCCTAAAGCTAGGTCTACACTACAGCGGCACAGTTATGCAGCTATCCTGCCGTAGCCCTGTAGTGTAGACGGGAAGGCGTTTTCCCACTGCGGTAGTTAATCCGCCTTTCTGTGGGGCTGGTAGTAACTAGGTTGATGGAAGAATTCTTCTGTTGACCTAGCTGCATCTATGAGAGGGATTACGGCAATCGATGACGTGGAATTTTTCACAGCACCGTCGCTAGGTCGATCTGATAAGCTCACCCCCCCCCTATTTTATCGTTGGGGAAACTGAGGCACGGAGAAGAAAAAAACAACTTGCTTGAGGCCATGCAGTGGGCCAGTGCCAGAAGCAAGAATGGAAAGCACATCGTCTACTACCCCTGCTGCACTAACCATAAGGCAACAGGTTCTCCCTTGAGTCCTCACATGGGCCGGTGTTGTTTTGGTTCGTTTAGTGCAGGGGGAGACAGGGCCGGTTTTTGGAAATATTCACCGTACGCCTGCGTGTGTGTGTGTGTGAGAGAGAGAGACTTTGTTTGTGACTGTACTTGTGCGTGTGTGAGAGTCTGTGTCTGAACGACCCCTGCGTGAGTGTTTGTGTATGTAAACGAAGGAGAGACTGTGTTTGTGTGACTGGGCTTGTGTGTGTGTGGGTGTGTGCATGTGACAAAGTGCATGTGTGAAAGTGTGCGTCTGTGTGAGACCATGTGATTGTGCTTGTGCGTTGGATCTGTGTATGTCCCCTGCGTGCAAAGGGGGGGGGGGGGGCGCGTGTGAGAATATTCACCTTCTGTGAATGTGTGTGTCTCCCATGGACAGTGAGTGAACAACCGCAATGCTCTGTCTTGCACATACCAATCCTGCCTCATAAAAGAACCCAGAGTCCCCAAAATTACATTACATGTGCTCCACTGACTAGATTTAACAAGGCCGGATAATTACTGTTCAAGAACAGGACTTAGGTTTGGACCAGTGACTCCTCGTCAGTTACAGGTTTGGGATTTGTTTTGACTTAATTTCAGGGCCTCCGGCTGGGACCCCGCTGTCAGGTGTGTCTTACCCAGCATCTCCCATCGGTAGCTTTCAAAAGTGCTTTATGAAGGTCAGTAACATTAGCCCCATTTTACAGCTGGACTTGCAGGGAGGCCCTGGAATGGGAGGGGGCACGCAGGGAGTTTGCGGGGGATACGGAAGAACGCGCAGAGCCCCTGGGGAGTGGGACTGGTTCAGCCCACGGAGGCAATGTAGCATGCAACCCCTGAGTCCTGCTTTGAGCAGGGGGTTGGACTAGATGACTTCCTGAGGTCCCCTCCAACCCTGATCTTCTATGAGTCTATACGATTCTATGACTAGGGAAAGATCAAGCAGCGCTGAGCACAAAAGCCTAGGGAAAATCAGAAGCAGGTATGCCCCTCCCCTGCCTCTCGAAGCCTGAAGGGAGCCGGAGGTGGTGATGGAGCTGGAAGGGGCGGTGGCATAGGGGAAGAGCAGCAAGAAAAGGGGCAGACATTCCTGGTGAAATTAAACACATTCCTAGCTGCCCAAGAGTTGACAAAAGAGGCCGAGTGGGGACAGATGGCGGAACCAGAGCCACATCCCCCAGGAGAGGGGGAACGGCAATAAAAGGGATCCCAGCACTGGGGGTGGCTGGGACATCAGGGCGAAGGCCAGACAAGTTGTCTGGGGGCTAGAACCACACGGACCCGACCCCAGGAGGAGGTGGCAACCAAGACAGCCTAGGGATTCAGTGTGGTCTGCTGAGCGAGGAGCGGGATTGCAGCTGCAGGAGCTAGTGGATGCTTCCAGGGCCCCAAAGGGGGTGTGGTTTGGCAGGCAGGGGGTGTGGCTAGTTCTCAGATTGGTTCTTCAGCTCAGGGCACACCCCTTTACTCCCAGAAAGCATGCTATAATAATAATAATCCCCTGGCTCTCATCTAGCCCAGCGGTGAGTATCATTATCCCCTTTTCACAGATGGGGAATCTGAGGCACCGAGCAGGGAAGTGAGGTGCCCAAGGTCACCCAGCAGGCCAGTGGCAGAGCTGGGACCAAAACCCGGGTCTACTGCGTCCCAGTCCAAAAGCATAAAATATTTCCCACCACGTTTGCAGCTGACACACAGTTTGGGGGCACAGTAAATCAAGAAGAGGGCAGGTCACTGAGCCACGGTGATCTGGATGGCTTGATAAGCTGGGTACAAGTCAACAAAATGTGTTCCAAGACAGCCAAATGTACAAGCAAACGTCTAGGAACAGAGCCAGTCGGCCATATGTACGGGCCGGAGGACTCTGTCCCAGCAAGCTGTGACTCTGAACATGATGCGGGGGGTTGTGGAGGCGAAGCAGCAGAACAGGAGCGCCCGGCGCCATGCGCTGGCTAAAAAGGGGTGATCCTTGGCGGCATGAACAGGGGTGTCTGGAGCAGGAGCGGGGTGGTTACGTTACCGTGGTATCTGGCAGCGGTGCAGCCGCGGTTGGAATCCTGCGTCCGGGCCTGGTGGCTGCAATGTAAGAAAGATGCTGATAGATGGGGAAGAGTTCAGAGCCGAGCTGTGGGGGTTGCAAAACCTGCCTCAGCGCCATAGACTTGAGGAGCTCGATCTAATTAGCTCATGAGAGAGAAGGTGAAGGGGTGACTTGATCACAGCCTATAAGTACCTACACGGGGAACCCAGTGTGGCCTCCCCGGCCCGTTCTCTCCATGCCAGGGGCTCTGTGTGCCACCCGTTCTCCGCTACCAGGCTCTCCCATTCTTAGCTTCATTACTCATTAGAGCCCAAGCTTCAGCTTCTAACGAGTTAGGTTGTTTACCCCTTCTCCTCCTGCCGGGAGGCTGTTCCAGAGCCTCCATCCATCGTCTGCTGGTTAGAAATCTGCTTCCGCTTCCCAGCTTCAGTTTATTCATGGCCCGTTTATCCCCACTGAGTTTGGTGCCAGGGTGGGTGTTCCCTTTCAGTAGCCCTGAAATTAGCTAAATCGCTGTTCCAGTCACAGGCAAACCAGCCCCCCACCTGCGCCGTCTTGGTCTTGTGGCTGTCTCCGCAGAGGCTGGGTTTGAGGGGACAGCTGAAGGAGGCCAGGGCAGACTGACTGACGAGGGCGGCGTTTCTACTTTGCAGGTCTGCAGCTCCTTTCTCCTGAGGATCTCACAGCGCTTGATGAGTGAAGGCCATTTTATAGCCTGGGGAGCTGAGGCATAGAGATGGGGCGTGGCTTGCTGACAGTTCCACAGCTGGGAAGTGGACCCTGGCAGTCTGGGCTTCCAGTCCTTTGCTCTAACCATTAGACTGTACCGCCTCCAGTGCATATCAGGCCTGCAGCTCACTGTTGCCCTGTGTCACGCTGGCTGATTCCCCTCCCTCTGCCCCTTTGCCCCAGCTTTCCCTGGGCGTGCATGCGAGCAGCCACGCCGCAATCTAGTCGCTCTGGCACGCATGTCGTATGCACAGGCCCTCAACCTGCTGGAACCACAGCCTCGGCGCTGGGGACCGGGAAGCGGGGTGGACCCGAGACCCACCAGCAAGGGGGAGCATGGCAGGGACTCCTGAGAGCCGGGGACGCTGGCGGCAGGGGGGGGATAGCCAGTGGCCGGTTTTTCTGCAGGAGTTATCCTCCACGTCCTCTGTGAGAAGAATCGTGAGTCAAGGCCCTGAAACAGGCATCACAGGGCCCCCCCCCCCGCCCTGCGGCGTCCGGCGACCGGCCAGGAGCCGGAGAAGTGACTGTGGCTTGACATTGAGCAGCCTGCGTGTAGGGCCAGCTTGTGATTCAGCGCAGGCCGTGCGCCTGAATAAACCACCGAGGGGCTTTGTGTGTGTGTGTGCCTTTAGCATTATTATTTTGTTCCCATCCCGAAGAGTGAGTTTGCCCTTAAAAGGAAGCGGCTGCTCCTTTGCGGGGCTGGAAAAGGCCAGCTCAATATTAGCCCTTATCAGGCTTGGACTCTAGTGCTCCCCACAACAGCTGGAAGAGCCCATGGTTGGTTTAGGCCTCTGGCTGCCTGCAAACTAAATTAAGAGCATGGGCAAGGAGGAGGAGAGACAGCCGGGCAGCGGGCAGCCAGCCAGGGCCAACGGCATCCATGCCCTGCCAGGGCAAAGCTGTGCCCCTTGTGGCAGCATCGGCCTCGGGGAAGGAGAAGCCTGCTGAGGGGTTTGCTGGGGCAGAGGCGACGGCTGGAGAATGCCAGATTTCATGGCTCCGGTCAGGGTGGGCGAGCTGCTCAGCTGCAAATTGGTTTCAAGCAGGGGGACTGGGAGTCAGGACGCCTAGGTTCTGTCTCCAGCGCTGGGTATGCAATGGGGCTAAGGGGTTGGAGCAGGCAGGGACTGGCAAGCGGGCCGCCAGAGTTCTTTTTCCAGCTCTGCCACGGGCATTCCGGGTGACCTGGGGCCAGCCCCTCCCCCGCCGAGTGCCTCAGTTTCCCTACCGCTAAACCGGGGGCACTAATATGTTAATAACAATACCCAGGGCTTTTCAGCCATGGATCTCGCTCTGGCTCACGCTCTTGCTTCCATGCTCTGCCTTCCTCTGTTTGCTTATAAAAACGAGAACGTTGCCTGACTAATTTAAAGGGCTGCCACAGCAGGGCCGGATTTTCTACGGACCATAGGCTCTGGGAAGCCGAGACTAGCCCCAGCGCAGTCTGCTCACGCCCCATCTGCTCCCCGAGAAGCAGAAAATAGCCCCACAGGGCCGTGCACTCTCCCCACACCCCTGATCCACCCCCCCCCATGCCAGGAGCTGGGAGCAGGCTGGGTGCAATGCACTTATGCCAGTTTCACACAGGGTGGGACAACTCCTCCCCGCACACCGGGGCTGGTACCACCCACTCTTTGGCCCCTCTACACTGCAAATTATCTTACTACAGACCAGGCCACAGCGGCTCAGCGTTTGCCCCAGCGCAAAGCGAGACTGGCGTCAGGGGCCCATGCTCTCCGCGCCAAACTGAAACAAGAGGCTCCTGGGTTATGTCCACACTGGCCCCTCTCCATTGATTTGCACCCTGCCCGCCGCCCCCAGCCCAGACAGCGTGTGCCTCTAAACCCTCAGCGTCAGCGGTGCCGGTCCGGCCCGCCCATGACTCAGCCCTCTCGCCCGCTTCGCCTCGCACAAAGCCCCCCTCCATTCTCCACCCTGGCAGGGCGAGATTTATGCAGCACCCGCTGCCTGTGTGCGGTGACTCAGCGGCTAACGTACAAAGGCCCGATTGACTTGGCTCAAACCCTGTCCTGGCATGTCAAGCCCCGACGGGCCAGCGGAACAAGGGCACAGGAGGTTGGCGCCGCAGAACCAAGTGCTGGGGATGGGCGTAGGCCGCATGCTGCAACAACACCTCTCGCGGTACAGCTGGGAGGGCTGGAACTGCGGCCAGCGTGCTGCTGCCTATTCGCGCTAATCCAAGGGCTGGCCTTGTTACAGCTGATCTCGCTAAGCAGCCAGGCAGGAGTTTTCCAGCAACCCTGGAAGAGTAGCTTGGTATCTGCATGCAAAAAGAATCCGGCTTGCTTCTGTCAAAGACCCCCCTCTGCCAAAGGGTGGCTAAGGTTTTGTTTCCCCCCATTCCACAGGCAGGGAAACTGAGGCACGGTAGGAGTTAAGTGACAGGACCAAAGGTCACCCAGGGAGGGCTGTGGCAGAGCTGGAAACAGAACCCAGGTGTCCTGGCTCCCAGTCCTGTTTTTGCACAGATGGGGAAATTGAACGCCAGGCCAACATTTTTCAAACGCCAGGTGCCAGTTGCAGGACATCTGAATCCAAATCCATACCACAGTGGCTTGATTTTTTCATGGGTGCTGAGTCCCCTGCAGCTTTCATTGACCTGACTGCAGCGGAAGGAAGGCCGGCGGGTGCAGCCTGCATAATGCCTGGGCTCTCTAGCCACATTTCAGCCCCTCTCCCCTGGGCACAGCCGGTCGCCAGCTAGCGAAGTATTTATATCCTGCCATGTGAGGAGCCAGCCCTCATCTATTCAAGAGGCAGCAGCTGGCCGCCAGGGTGTTGCTCATTTATTTTCGGTTGCCAGACTCACCGGAGGAGCCGTGGCAGGATGGAGGCTGCACTCACCCTCTGGCCCTCATTAAATAAAGCAGTGCTTTGCTCACTGCCCTATGCCGCCCAGGGGGCTGCCATCTCCCCCCCCCTTGGAACAGCCTCAGTTCTCCCCCTCGGCTTCCATTTCACCCCATTAACGCCGGCTCTGCTCGCTTAGAAACTGCCCTGGGCAATGCCTTTCCATCCCTGGGCGCGTCTACACAGTCCAGCTGCAGTCCATAGACGCCGGCTGGTGCTAAAAACAGCCATGTAGAGGCTGCGGCTCCGGCTTTGTTAAAAAATAAACCCCCCCTTCCCCACCGCCCTAGGCTTCCGGGCCCGGTTCCAGCCCGAGCCTGGCCGTCTACACGGCTATTTTTAGTGCTGCTGCGTGAGTGTGAGGCTGCAGACCCAGGCGCTGAGACGCGCTGCCGCTTGCTGGGCCAACGTCCCCCTGAACGCACAGGAAGGTTCGCCCGCCAAGACGCAGGCCTGGGCGCCAGGACGGCTGGGTTCAGTTCCCGGCTCTGCCACTGAGCCAGGGAGAATGACAGAGTGGTAAAACCAGCGAGCAAGTTCTGTCTACCTTGCTGGTTACACACTCCCCCCGCCTCAACGGGCGCGTTATCTGAGCCCCTCTCAGACATCCATAAATCCCTCGTCCCGCTTCCGCGCTGGGGTAGAAAACTTCACAAGCTCCATTTTACAGCAGTGGTAAACTGAGGTGCGGGGAGGGAACGGGAGTGGCCTGAAGTCCCCCAGTGACTCAGTAGCCGAGCCAGGAACAGAACCCCGAGTTCGGTGTCCGTGGCCCTGTGGTCAGCCTAGGCTGCCTCTCCCAGGAAGAGACGAGAAGAGATCCTGGCTAGCCCAGGTGACTCTGGGGTGAGAAGCCTTGTTGGAGCTGCAGCTGTTCAGTCCCCCAAGGACCACAGGCTTCCCTGGCTGTCTGGTGCGGGAAATTGGTGGAAGCCACGTTCTCCACGTCATTAACCCACACGGGACAAAGCCGCGTGGATCTGGAGGAAGCCTCGTTGGCCCAGCATAAAGAAGGGCGGAGCCTTCGGGTAGCAACTCATGCTCTGACGGCCCAGCTCCTCAGAGGATTTAGGCACCTAAAGATGTTTGCGGCGCAGGGCACTGGCCAATTTTCCAGCAGACTGGCTCGGGTTGGTCCTCTCTGGCTCGCCCCACACAGCTGAGAGAGCCGTACCCCAGGGGATCGTAAAATTGGGCTGCAGAAAGGAGTTCTAGAGTCATAGATCGTAGGGCCGCACCATCCAGCTTGCCCATCCTGTATATCACAAGCCAGAGACTCTCGCCCAGTTACTCCTCTGCCAAGCCCTCCCCTCCTACCCCATCATCTTATCTCTCCCTGGGGGGAATGGCCCCAGAGGTGGGGAAGGAGCAGAATCGCTCTTATCTTCTTGCCTCTTAAAATACATCCCAGCTCATGGGGGAGTTGCATCAGCTGATCCCAGCTGACACATCTTGCAGGCAGCTGGTCAGGCCTCCTTTCCCAGCCGCTGTAGGAAGCAGCTGCGTTCTGCTGTCTCACGGTTCAACGCATGCGGTCATGGTGTTTCCAAGCGGGCGCTCGCAAATAGCTGGGCTTGGACTCTCCCGCGCGCCTCTCGCCTGTCGCCGCTGGCTTTGCATTTAATTATACCGAGGGATTCTGCAGGAATCCATGTGGTGGCTGCTCAGAGGTCACAAGTCCGAGTTGCTCTGCTTTATCTGTCTCTGGATGGAGAGGGAATCAATAGAGGAGCTGAGAGGATTCTCTGAGCACACCCCTGAGAGGTGGAGACACGTACCATTACCATTTTACAGTAGGGAAACCGAGGCCTGGGGTCTCACACTATGGGCTTGTCTACATGGGCAGCGACTCCTGATTCACTGCTCCTGATTAACTCCACGCGTGGGCGCTCTTATTCCAAGTGAGCTGCATGCTCTTTGGAAGTGGGTGGAAGGGAATGCCAGGCGGGGCCAGATCGGGATCTGAGGATGGACAGCCCCTCTGTTAGCTGCACTCCTGAGTCCCTAAGCGACACCAGTTGGGATCCAAGGGGCCGGATTGAGAATTGATACCCAAGCAGGGTGTGGCTGGCTATGAAACATTTTCGATAAGTGGGTGGAAGGCCAAGCAGGAGGGAAGCTGGCCTGGTGGTTAGGGCGCTAGCCTAGCAGTTGGGAGATCTGGATTCAATGCCGTGTGCGGTCACAGGCTTCCTGCGTGATCTGCAGCAAGTCACCGGCAGCCCATGAGAATCGGGTTCCTCAGAACATGCGAGGATCTGGGCTTTAATTGCTCTGTGCCTCAGTTCCCCATCGATAACATGGGGCCAGCAGCCCTTCACAGGGTGCTGCCAGGGTGGACACATTTAAATTGTGAGGTGTCAGATACTGTGGTGACGGGAGGCTGATAAATATGTGAGTCACTCCAGGACAGGCCAGGGTAACATGCGTCAGATGGACAGAGGAGCACAATCCAGCAGCCCCGTCCTTCCCGGTGCTCAGGGTGAAGTTACACTGAAGGCAGAATTGGGGCAGTTCTGGAGTGTAGTGAAGGCCTCTGGGCTGGGTACCAGGGATGTTTGCCCAGCTATAGGGACAACGCTTTGCTCCAGCCCCTCCGTGAAGGTGCTCGTGTGTTGGCCAGCTGTAATGACCTAGGCGGGCGCATGCCAGTTTTCTTGCTCCAGTTGCCCTCAGGCACCATCACGCTGGATCACTGTGGTAACCACTATGATCGTGCTGCCGCTCCAGCCTCTGCATGCCCAGACCAGCTCTTGGCCTGACTTAAAATCCCACCAGCAGTGAGAAATTAAGGTGAATCCTGGAATTGCCCATAGGCCCCCCAAAGGGAGAGAGGGAATATTGCCTAGGGACATCAATAACCATCTCTTTGTCTCTGCTTCCTAAACCCAGCAGATGTCTAGGGGCTGGCAGCTAATCATTTGTGGCTGTGAAAGGGGATGCGGGGGGGAAGGATTACCAAGACTCTTTTGATGTGACTGCCTCTTTAAAGAGAAAGATGACTTCACCCCAGATGTTAGCCACGCTCCATTCAAACTCCATGGGACTTTTCCCAGGGCTCTTAACACCGAGAGCGGATTCCCTCTTCCTTCCCTCCCCAGCCCACACAGAAGAGCTGTGCTCCAAGTGAAAGTTCGGCTGGGCTGGGGCGGATGCGGTGGAATTATCTGGGACTTTCTGTGCTTGCACCGGTTCCATTTAAGGTTTGTCTAGACGAGAGTTTTTGCTCTTGTTTTAACTGAACCAATTCAGTTAATTTTAGCTCCTGAAGATTTATTACTTATATTGTGGCATTACTCAGGATCCCCAGTCCTCGGCCAGGACTAGGTGCTGAAAAAACCCAGAACGAAAAAAAGGCAGTCCCTGCCCCAGAGAGATCACTAATCTAGGCACACCACAAATGTTTGCAATTACGGCTCAGCCTCTGGGACCCGGAACAAATGTCTGTGGAGTGTCCAGACTAGCTAATGGGGCTGGTACACTACTTCGAAATCATATGGGACAGGCGGGCAATTAAAGGGCAAGACACTGAACCCTTCAGTTGGGAAGCGGATTGCTTTATTAAAATATAGATGAGGCACAGAATACATTGCGCAACTCAGCGGGCACGTCTCAGCTGGTTTTATGGGCTGGAAGACACCGCAGCAGAGCAGAAAGTTGGACGGGAAGCGACAGATCCGCGTGTCCGCTTCAAAGCCGGCTGCCAGGATCCAAAGCCACCAGAAGGCACGTGGACGCCTGCAGAGGAGCCCATTTGTCTTTGGGTTACACTGTGTCATCTTCATATCCTTCCCAGAGTGGATACCAGCTTGGTGATAGCTCCGCGGGGGTGGGGGGGTCTCATTCTTTCTTGGATCGGGAATAGCCATGAATGAGTTGGACAAACTGCGCACCAGTAATTTCCTCCATTGGTGAGGAATTTGAGTGACCATCTATTCATGGTCGCTGGGGAAGAGGGAGCTTGCCCTAAACCAATGTTATTAGGGTGTTTCTTCCCAGATCTTTGTTAGATCAACAGGAGGGGAGGTAATTAGCAATTTTGAATGACTTGGGCCGCATCTTCCGCTTGTGTCAATGGACGTTCTCTACCGGCTCTGATGGAGCCATGCTGATATACACTGGCTGAAGATTTGGCCCATTGACTTCAAAGGAGGTGGGATATTCACCCGCTGAGGATCCAACCCTGTGTATGTGCAGGTCAACGTGTGGACCTAACCAGTATGCAATGTGTCTCTAACCCCCCAAGGCAGACCCAACATCTCTGGCTGATTGCTGCAGGTAGGGGGAAATAGACGAGTCAACACCAGCTCGGAGGAGACCTTCATTGCTGTAAGAGGAGCACTGTTGTAAAAGGGTGTCGGGTGGTTCTCTAGACTGGAGCTACCTCAGCCTTTGCAACTCAGGAACCTGTTCAAGTGCTGTCACCTATTTCGCTGTGGATCAAGGTCATTTTCCCCATTCACAAGCCAACAGACGTTCGTCATTTAGATTAAAAAAAAATGCCGCGTAGATCTCGTAAAGACATCAAATGTAAATTAAATACCTGTGCAAACAAACCAGACAAACACACCAGAAGACTGAAAAAAAAAAATTCTAGGGCAGTCATGGAGTAGGGAAAATGAACCTGATTCTTATTTACTCTAAGGCCTACAAGTGTAATGAGGCCTTATCATGCATGTGAATTATAATTACACGCTGCCAGGGTGGTGTAAAGGGACCTTAGTATAAGTGAGAGTCAGGTCCCAGGTGTAATTTGTTGTATAACAAAAGTAATAAAAAAATTTGATTGGTGAATTCCTCCCAATCTTAAATTCCTCCATGTTGCACCTGAAAGAGTGAATGTCCCTTGGGATGGGGAATGGATGTAGCCAATGCATAAAACAATGCAGAGCTAGGGAGTTACTCTCCATGAACTGCATACCCCCTGGAGCCATGACTGAGCCCCCAAGCCCCTGATTCTACTTTGCTACATTCTACAGGACACAGGAATTTAACTCTCAAGTGTTTAAAAAGAAAATCCAAACAAGTGCATTAAAAAAATTATTTAAAAAATAGGTAAGTGTTACAAGGGTAAATTTCCTAAACGATGCTTCTGATTGTCAATAGAAAACTGCCTATTTTAAATTTAGAAGGGGGCCAGCTATTAGAGGAGAATGGGGTGAAGAGATCCCCTCTGCCCTACAATGACATGGTTTCACTTGAGCAGAAGTAATAGCTGTGATGTGTCTGCGGTCAGCGCGTCTCCACACTGCTTCAGTCATCCTCTGAAGACCACGATTCTTGGTCATCTCGGAGCTGGAATTTCAGATTTTGGTTGGGTCCCAGGTGAATGACATTGTCCCCAAATGGGGGTGGGACAGAGATGGGCTGAACCTCAATGTCCAGGCTTTGCATGTGAGCACTCTGCATTATGTCAGCGAATTTGCTGTCGTCACTTTCATTGGAGACCTGGCCTTTCTTGGCGCATTCTTCTCCAGCCCTGTGGCCTTCGTCATAGACCGGCGTTTGCAACGGGCTCTGGCTTAGCATTGTTTCTGAGATGGGGAAGGCCTCCAGTTCCTCTCCGTGGAATTCCTGGGTGATGGTGACCTTCCCAAAGAATTCGTCCCCAGAAGAGCTCACCTCGTCCCGTTTGGATATTGCACTATCATTCTGACCAGTTAGCAGCGGCAGGTCTGAGATCCCGTTCAGTACCTGTTCTTCATGCAGCCCGTTCAGTTCTCCGTTGGCACTGTTCTCCGTCCAAATGAGGCTGGACGTCGTCAGTTCCTTGGCACGCGGTGAGGAGCCCATGAGAGTCTCCTGCAGACTCCCTGACTCACTCACGCCGGGCAATGCAGTAGAGGAGTCGCTGCCATCTTTCCCAACCTCCTGGGTCTGATCCGACACTTCAACCCCGCCTGGAGCCTGCTCATCTTCAGGGTGCAGCTCCGAAAGCCTCACACCCAACATCAGCTCCTGGTTAAACTCCAGAGCTTGCTCCACAATCTCCAGGATGTCTGAATCTTTCATGACGTCTGCCGGAATCTTTGCCACCATCTCCGCCGAGCTGTCCATGCCGCTTGGATTCGCCTCTGTAGCATCCTGCGGCTGCCCAGGGTCAACTCCTTCGCTGAACTCTGGATCAGAACCCGGCTGGGATTGGGTGACATTTGGTGACTCCTCATCCTCCGAGGAAAGAGGGCTGCTGGAATCTGGGCTTCCTTTCTGGTTGTCTTGAGGCTCTTCTTCCAGCACACTCCCTCCTAGGTTGGCCACGCTGGTCAACAGAGAATCCTTCTGAGCATCTTCTGGCTCAGCAGGGCTGATAGCATCTAACATACCATCGCTCTCTGTCTGAGCGCCACCTGGGCTGCAGCTGCCCTCGCTGTCTTTTGTGGGGAAATCATCATCCTTTTCCGGCTCCCAGGTGAAATCCGAGCCGTGGGGCTCGCTCTCCTCTAGAGGAAACGCTCTCCCCTCACTTCCTGTGCCAGTGTCACTCTCCTGCGCGACGGTTCCTTCAGCCTCCTCCTCCAGTTCCGCAGCAAAGAGCCTCTCGTCCCTCGGCACTTCAGGCTGTGCCCCGGGCACGGCTGGGTCTTCTCTGGTGAGAGTTGACGTGTCAGCCTGGATTTCCTCAAAGTCTTCCGGACCCGAAGCTTCCTCCCAACTGGGTGTCTCTTGGCCGGGCGCGGAAACCATGAAATAACTTCCTTCTTCCTCCAGGCTCTCTGCTGGTCTCGCCAACCCCATGCCAGGTCCACCCTCCTCGCTGCTCTCCTTCATTCGGGGGCTTGTTGGCTGGGCCCTGCTCTCTGGCGGTCCTACATCCTCTGGAGAAAGTGCAGTGCTGGCGGGAGCCGGTGCTGAACTTCCAGCACTGCCACTTGTTGGAGGCTGTTGGGTGGACGTGGTTCCAGCCAGCACTTCCTTTTCGTAGAAACGCAGGGGTGTGGTATCTGGCAACGTTTCCTCCAGCATAATCCTCGGGCCGCTATCCAGTTCCTCCTCCACCCCTTCCAGCTTCTGGGAGGCATTGGGGGAGATATCCTCCAGGGATTCCAGGGAGTCCTCCGATTCTGAAGAGTCACCTTGTGTGTGAGGATACACCTTGGAGGCCACGGTTACGTTCTCTGGCCTTTCAGGCTCTTCACAGAGCTCTTCCCCCGTTTCACCCGCATCTTCTACCTTCATTTGCGTCTCCCAAGGCTCCTCCAGCGCCTTGGTCAGTTCATTTCTGATCTCAGGGCTGGGGGAGACTCCAAGCTGCAGGGCAGGTTGGCTCTGGATGTCCTCGGGCCCGCTTTTGCTGCTGTACTGGTCTTCCATCAGCTCTGGGATGGGGCTGGCCTCCCGTTCTGCTTTGCTGTGTGGCACTGGATACTCCCCGCCTATAAAGTTACCTGCATCCTCCTCCTCATCTCCCATTATTTCTTCCATCTCCACACCCAAGCTGCCCTTTATCTGCTCGCATTCGCTTTCTGTTACTCCTGTGCTGGTCATTAAAGAGTCTGCCCATGCTAACTCTTGCAGAGCAAAGCCAGCAGCTTCCCCCGTCTCTGGATAGCCCACGGCATCTCCCTTGCCCTCCCCTTCCTGCTCCTTTGGCAGGCGCCTTTCATAGTCTTCTTCCGCTTCCTCCTCTCTGCCCAAGGACTCTTGCCTCTGAACATACTCCAGATCCTCGCGTCCCAGCAGAACGTCTTGTTCAAAGCCGTTCTCTTGCAGACCCACAATCTCCTCCTCCAAGGTATCTTTCTCCTGCTTTAAGATTTCATGTCTGGAGGCATTCTCATCTGCACTGAGATCCTTGCGGCCCAAAGTTTCCACTCCCAGCTCTTCCTTGTGTCCTTCACTACCCTCTCCTGCTACGTCCATGGTCTCATCTCCCAGGGTATTTTCTTCAGCCCTTGACACGGTCTCATCCCCAAAGATGGCCTCTTTGATGCTCAGGAGCTCACGTTCAGATAACATCTCTTTCCTCCCTTTCTCTTCTAATGTAGCATCAGTCTCATGAAGCAACGTTTCCTGCTGCTCAACATTTTCCATCTCAGCCCTACTAAGATGCTCTTCTTGGTGGCTTTCCACAACCAAAGCCGGCTGACTTTCCAAAGGCAACGGCGGGCGACTTTCCATGGGCAAAGCTTCAGTCGCTTGTATTTCTGTCTGCAGAAATTCACTTTCCTGCATCTCTGCTGGGACGCTGAGGTCTTCATTCTCCCTGGAAGGGCTCAAGGGTTCTTGCCTTTCCTGGTCTTCTGACAGATGCAACGCTTCTGTGCTCTCCACCTCCAGGTCGTCTTCTCTTCGGTCAAAGTCTCCCAAATTTCTTTCTGCAGCAGCTAAGTTGCTGTGGCCACTTATTCCAGCCTCCCAGCTCTCTCTCTCTGCCCCAGAGAAAACCAGCCCGCCTTCATCCAATGGACTTCCTGGCTCTGTGCTTTTGCAAACCACATCCGGCTCCCCACATGCCTCTGTGCTCTGTAATCTCGGTGCCTCCTCTTCTTCTTCACTCTCATTCTGCTCCCATGATCTGGCTTCCTCCTGGGTCTCTATTTCAGATCTTCCCTCAGCGGCTAGAACGTCAGGGATGCTTTCTTCATTCTGCTTGGTGGGGGAACCTACCTCTGACTGGGGCCATTCTACGTCCTGGAACTCCTGCGTTTCTGCTTCCCTGGTCCCCTCTTCCAAGCAGGGTTCTAGGCCACTATCCATTTCATCTGGGGCTTCAGTGTCCGTGACTGCCTCGAGCTGCTCTGCTTCCATCTGGCCTTCACACTCAGCCACCTTTCCTTCTTCCAGGAACTCCGCGCTGGGAAAAGCAGCTAACCCGGGAGCCTCTTCCAGGACAGAAGAGTCATAAGAAGGCACGTCATTTGGGATCCTATCTGCTTCAAGAGGGCTGGAGTCCACAGAGAGATCTATTACTTCCTTCAGTGCATCTTCCAATGCTTCGCTGACCAGCTGGCTGGGACAGAGCGAATCCTTGGCAGTCAGCTTTCCGGGTGGTTCTTCAGCCGGCTTTTCCTTGACCTCTTTCTTGGCTTCCTCATGGCATTCGCCCTCCTTGCCCGTCTCCTCTGCTTCCACCTTGCTCGCCGTTTGATCTTCACCGTCTGCTCCCCGGCTGCTGCGTTCCGTGTCTGAATCGGAACACCCCGACGGCACCGTGGAGCCCAGCCTCTCGAACGGCTCCCGGGAGAAAGAGTGGGCCACCGTCTCTGCTTTGGCAGCTTTGATCGTCTCTCCAGGGTGGGCCGAGCCCAGCGTGATGGCGCTTGAGTTGCCCGGAGCTGCAGCATCCCTCACGGCGTGGGCACTTTTCAGGAGTGGGGACTGAAGGACTGAGTTTATTTTTTGGAACTCTCTAGCAACAGGGCCATCGCTCTTGGGCAGCCCGACGGCGGCTTGTCGCCTGGGGGAATCGTTTTGGTGTCTTGCTAGCTGGGTCTTGTTCTCTCCCTTCTGGAAGGTGGTGGGGCTCGAGCTGTGGTCCCAGGAAACCAGTCTCCTGCTCTCAGGCGTCGTAGCTCGCAGTTTGCTGTTGCTAACTTCCAGCTTGGCATCTGCGAAGAGCACAGAGGAAAAGGAGCATGATTAATATGCCGAAGGATATCACCAGCGGGAAAACACCAGCTACTCAGGGGCCCTGTAATTCCAATGAGCAGGCATAAAAGCAAAGGTGATTTAACTGGTTGGAGCAGACTACCAAAGGAAGTGGTGGATCCTCCGTCTCTTAATGTCTTCAGGTCAAGACTTGCTGCCTTTCTGGAAAGATGCTTCAGTCAAACGCATGACTTCACTGAAGCCGACAGAGTTGCAGCTGCTTATACCACAGGGAAATGGTCTGATTTTGATATAGCGCCTTTGCTCCAAAGGGCGGGTGAAATTCACTGCTCAGCTGTGAGCCAGCACCGCTCAAGTCTCAACTATTTTGAAGCCTTAAGTGGGGCTTCAGTGGTGCAAAGGGATTTGTTTTGGACACAGGGATCAGTTTCGCCCCATATGCATCCAGGAATGGCCCACCACTGGAATGCAGCCACCCTTGGGGTGGAACATAGCAGCTGTGTAACAGGGCACAAGAACGCTACTCAAGAAGTTAGGTATGGGATGGGGGGTTTAAGAGCCAAACGCTGCTCTCCCTTGCAATCCTACTGACATTTAACAGGGTTGTAGAGCTGTAACTAAAGCAGAATATTGGTACTGTGGATAGAACTTAAAAATCACATTTTGTTTTTATGCACAAGGAAGATGACTGTCCTACTACACCCCAGATGTGCATGATGATAGCTTCCTAATTAACTGTAATTGAAAACTAAAATGGATAAGATCTTTTAGAAATGAGAATGATGCACACTCTGAGTGCTTAGAATTACACTGCAATATTTCCCCTAGATGCTAGCTTCAAAGACTTAATAACCGGTCATGCAGATTATTTAGAAACCTAGGGCTGATGACAGGGCTACAGAGGAATCCAAAACAATAATAATACCTTGTCTCGTGTTCTCCACCCATTCACTTCAGCATTCAACCATCATCTATTACATCTCCCAGTGCCCTATTTGTGGTCAATGCCAACTCCTGCAATATTAGGGCAAATTTTGTGATATTTGGTGTTTTTTCTTAAAGCCCCAGCTCCAGGAGTCCTGTGATTAGGTGGGACTCTCAGCTATCATTTGGGGGGAAAAAAGTTTCTAACCTTCGTAGCTGCAGAGAAAACCTTGGAAACATGAGCCTCAAAGACTCAAAAACTAGAAGGACAATACAGAGAACCTCACAAATGTCATTTAAAAAAAATCATGATTTTTAAGCCAATCTCATGGATTTTTTTGTGGGGGGAGGGGGGTAGGATGATGACGGACGCTCAGGGATGACATGCGACTGCCCCAGAAGAGGAAAGCATGCATGTCCACGTTGGTCAACGCGTGTTGTGTGCCTCCCATCTGCGCCCGATCCACAGAGGACACAAGTCTGTTCCCGCAGCCACCCACAGGGTACATCTGCCCTGCAATAAAAGACCCATGGCATGGCCGCGGCTGGCCCGGATCAGCCAACACACAGTTATAGAACTGCCGTGGTGACTGTTCAGGCGAGGAGCATTCCAGTGTGACAGGGATGTCACACGTAGCCCGCATCGCCCCGTGGGCGTACAGCTGCTGGGAGGTGGCAAGGGGACCTTCTTACCTCTGAAGCCGTTGACCAGTTTGTACTCGGCTGAAGGCATCTGCAGCCGGCTGCTCTCAGCTTCCAGGAGCGTCCTGAAAGGAACAATCAGATGCCGCATTATTTACGGATATGGAGCCCGGTCGCTCGCCTGCGATCAGGGCCCCGTTGTGCTAGGAGCTGCACATAGACTGTACTTGTGCAAGTTGTGCCCTGACATGCTCCTTTGCAGAGGACATTTGGGGTGGGGCGGGGGGGTGCTGTCACCTCTCCAGCTGTCGTGGAACTAAGGGGCTGGCACAGGACCCAGCTAGGAAAGGACCAAAGTGATCAAGGGCAAGTATAAAGAAACCAGCAAAGTAAATACGGACCCCGTCCTAGCTCGGAAGAATCATAGCAGGCGGGAGGAGAGCAAATCAAATACGAAGAGTTGCCACTGAAATTCAAAGGGATGCGGGGGGAAAGGTTCCAGTTTTGGTCCATTTCAACAGGGAGGAAACATAAGCCTGGAGAGGGAACATAACTGGGGGACAGTCATACTTCCGGCGAGCGGAGGGGCTGAAAACAGAGCAGGGGAAACCGAGGAAGAGGTTGGCAGCCCTTGACTTGTGTCTGTCTGTCATATTGGCTGTACTTACATGGCCTGCCAGCATGGAGCTGGCCTTAGACACCTCTGAAAACTTGGAGCAACCCAAAAATCTATCACATATTTATCCTCACAACCCCTCCACTCCCCACATCCCCATTGTACATGTGGGGAAACTGAGGCACAGAGCAGCTACGTGATTCGCCCAAGATCACACGGGGAGTTTGGGGCAGTGCCGGACGTTGCAACCTGGGCTTCTGGGTGCTAGGCAAGTGCCCTGAGCGCTAGACCATCCTTCCTCTCAAGCTGCCTGCTCGCTGGAACGTGTAGGGAGGGGCGTCTGGCGACGGGTGCCCCCAGATCGCCAATCCCAGCCACAGGCTGAGGGCCGGCGGATGCGCTGGGATTACCTATGGCGCCATCCCAACCCCCATGTCCAGGGCTGGGACGTGGGTCAGACAGGGACCCTGGACCCTGTTCCCATGGGGCGGCTGTGCCCGAGGCCCGCGCTTTTCAACGCTGCATTTTGCTCCACTGCTCCCTTCGCCCCTCCCCTCCGTCCCCACACAATCCCACACGTACACACAACCCTTCCGCAGCCTGCCCTGCAAGAGCCGCCATCTATTCTTTTTCTCCTTCCAGGGGGACCAACACCCAGGCACTCGATGACATAATGCCTGGTTCTGGAGGGGCTCCCCCCGGCTCCATGGAAGTCGCTATTCTCATGCTAATCTCCCTCCCCCCCCAACTTTTGTCTGGGAGCCATCTGGATGGGAAAGGGGGGGTGGGGGGAAGGAAGGCAGCTTGCTGCAGGTTCCCAGGGAAGGTCCTTTGGGGAGGGGCGGGAGAAGAGAAACAGACAAGAACGCCAAAGGCGCCTTTCGCCACCGGCAAATGAATCCCGCGTTTCAGTTACTTGTTTATTAATCCCTTTGCAAAAGGGGCTTTTCAAAACACAATACAAAAAACAAAACCCAACTCCTGTGAGGTCCGGAGGCTGCTCTCCTGGCTGTTTAACCGCCTCCTTCCCCCCCACTCCTCTCCCAGGAAGGCGGCTTTAAGCCTCGGGTGCAATCCACGGAAGGACACGGGGTTTAGGCCACGTCTACACTGTGGGTGCAGCAGCGGCACGGCTACAGAGCTGCCGCTGTTTTGCCCCTGGAGCGCTGGGTACAGCCACAGCATTGTCAGGGTCGCCGTGTCTACACGAGGAGCTTCTGCTGGCTGGCACAGCCGTGTGGGTCAGGGATCAGACCTCTTTCCCCCCACCCCACCTGACAGAGCCATGCTGGCAAATGTCCCTAGCATAGGCCTGGTCTATGTGGTTTAGGAGCCTAAGTCTGCACTGACTCTGGCCTGGCCTGCACTTAAAATGCAAATCGATGTCGCCACCTCGCTCAGGGTTGTGAATCACACACACACACACACACACACACACACACACACACACACACACACACACACACACACACACACACACACAACCCCCCCCCTTTCTGAGCATCCTAGTTAAGCTCACCTAGCCCCCAGTGAGCCATGCCCCAGGCTGCGGAGGAAGGCGAAAAAACCCCAGAGCCTTTGCCAATCTGCCCTGGGGGGAAATTCCTTCCCCGACCCCAAATATGGTGATCAGCTAAACCCTGAGCACATGGGCAAGACTCACCAGCCAGACACCCGGAAAGAATTCTCTGTAGTAACCCAGAACCCCCCTACCTAACGTCCCTGCATAGGCCATCGGGCGTATTTACCGCTAGTCTCTGAAGCACAAAGTGGGGGGGACGTTGGTGGCCTGTGGCTAGGACCAGACCTGGAGCCTTTGGAAGCCAGATGAGCTGCCATGCTGGGGCGCTGGGGTCAGTAGAGATTCAGAGGGGAGAGCATCCCCATGGGGTCACCCACACTGCCACCTGAACAGCTCCCTTCAGCCATGGAAGCGGAGGGAGATACAACCGGCGGCAGGCGACCCCGGGGTAAGGGCAGCTGTGTCTGTGCACCAATTCGCCAGGGCACACGTCCAGAGGGAAACGCCCGGTGGCCGCAGCGGGACCGACTCACCTGTAGGTCGCCACCTCCAGGCTGAGGGACATCTTCAGGTGCATGAGCTGCTGTCTCTCCTCCAGGACGTGCGCTATCTGGACACTCAGGGCCTGTTTCTCCTGCTCCAGAGACTCGAGGGCCAGCTGGAAACGAAAAGCAGGAGGGAGCAAAGGTCAGGGTGCTGCCAGGAGCGCTAGGGGAACGTGCCCACTCGCCCCGAAGACCAAAGCCTCCCTTTGCAGCTGCTCGTGAAGATCTGCTAGGCTGGGCTCCAAGGAACCGACCCAGCTCCTCTTCCGGCAGGACCTGAGCCCCTTCCCCATCTGCAATGCCGTGCTGCTCTCCCCGCTGTACGGATGGGAACAGAGGTGCCGAGAGACTAAAGGACTCGCCCAAGGCCACGCAAGGAGTCTGTGGCAAAGCAGGGACCCCAACCGCTACCTCATCCTTCTTGTAGCGCTCCGGGGCCCGGCTCGGAGCCCTGGACCACCAGGCGATGGAGGAGGAGCTGCGGGGAAGCACAACAGGGTATCCCAATGGCAGACAGCCGGGCTGCTCCGTTAGCTGGCGGTTCCTGGAGGCTGCTGTCATTTCTGCTCTCCTGTTTCAGGTGGCTCTCTTCTGGCAGGGGTCGGAAAGGGATCCCGTCCAGCCCAGCCCACGGTCCTCGATTCCAAGGCCAGGGGGGACCGTGGTGATCATAGCGGCTGACCCCTGGGGGAGCACAGGCCAGAGAGCCGCCCCCCCCACCCAAGTAGATCCTAGGGCAGGAGGGCAGGTCTTTTAGAACAACCTCCTGTCCTGAGGAAAACATTGCCAGGGAAGGAGAATCCACCCCACCCCGGGTGAATTGCTCCAGTGGTTAATTACTCTCCGTCTGGATTTGTCTAGCTTCAACTTCCAGCCCTTGGCTCACCTGAGACCTTCCTCTGCTAGATTGAAGAGCCTGTGTAGGTACTTACAGACCGTAATCAAGTCACCCCTTCACCTTCTCTTTGTTACCCTAAATAGTGTGAGATGATCGCCCGTCAGGCCCATCCCATTCCCGCCCCCCAGATATTCAGGGGTTCCACCATCAACCGTTGCTAGAGACATCAGAGGACACGCTACTATTCAGTGCTGATCAGCTTTCAACTCCCCTTCACTGGGAGAGGAGAGCTCTCAGCACCGCCCAGGATCAGGCCCTACCCACCCCGCCACCCCTGTGAGAGATAATGGCAGAAAAAAATGGGGATCTCCCCTCCTGCCGCCAACCCCACCAAGGAAACAGTGTAGTCCAGTAAATAAGGGATGTTAAACAACTTGTCTCTCTCCATTCTTCTGCTGTCGATTTGCCATGGGACCTCAGCTAATCCCCGCCACCCCATCTGTGCCTCAGTTTCCCCAGCTGTACAATGTGGGAAGCTAATACTACATCTCCTCCCCCCCTTCCCCCCGTGTAAAGTGCTTGAAGATCTACAGACACAGGGCGCTGGGGTTTATTAGTAGTGTCTAGCTCAAAAGCCACGGACCATGGTGTGTGAGGGGTTAATGATGAGTAGACGGTGCAGAGCTGCAGTCTCCGAGGCTTGGGGCGCCGGCCTCGGAGAAGAATGGCTGGGGGGCGGGGTGGGCGGGGAACGCTGAAACCGTCTTTTGTAGCCACCAAGTGCTAACCAGAATCTAAATCAGAAGCTGGAGAGCGAAAAGATCAACTTGCATGCCTCAGTGGGCTGCCCTGCAAAACAGCAGTAAAGAGCAAGAAGGAACAGCTCCCGTCTCACTTGTGGGGGATCATCCCCCCCTCCCAGGTTATTTTCCCAGCCTCCGCCCATGCAGCCAGTGGGAGGGGAACGGTGGGCCACTTTGAAAGCCCCCACAGGCTCTGCGTCACAAACAATTGACTTAGACACTTCTGCAAATCCCACAAGGCACCTAAATCCCTTTGAACACCCAACCCACATCGGGTCAGTGACTTATCCCAGGTCGCTCTGGAGATCCGTAACCGCGCGGGGAATTGAAACCAGGTTTCCCCAATGGAGGCTCGGGAACCAGCCCCTGCACCATCCTCCCACCCCGTTCTTGGCTCTCTTCCTTCTCTCTGGATGTTTTCACACGCCGGCTTTCAGATCTTTCCCTTCCCTGCTGTCCTCAGGCCCTACCCCAGTGAGACCCACTGATGTAACTGTCCTCACAGAGCAAAGCCGTACGGTAGGTAGGCTGATCTGCTGTCAAGCCAGAGTTTGCAGCAGTGCAGTTTATGCCAGTCTCAAGGACAGGGGAGGCTGCATTAGCAAATCTCAAAGGAGGCTGGTTTCGTTATCCCCATTTGTCACTGGGGGAAACTGAGGCACAGAAAGAGGGAGTGACTTGCCTGAGGTCAGGTTAGTTAGTGGCAGAGCTGGGAATACAACCCAGGAGTCCTGGCTCCCAGTCCCCTGGTGGGATAGGTTTTTTGGAGTACCGGATCTTACCACTCACCCCACCCACTCCCCCTATTCCATTGACAAGTCGCAGAGTCGTACTGGAAAAATTTGTTGGCAGGGGGGAGCGGGGAAATTTTAAAAAAGTTCCATTTTGAACCTGCAAAATGGAAACAACTTCAAAGTTTGGACCGGCTCTGGGTTATACACACAGAGCAAGAGACAATCCCTGCCCTAAAGAGCTCGCAGTAGAAAAGACAAGGGGGTAGGGAAACTGAGGCACAGAGCGGTGCAATGCTCTATCAGCTCAGTGACAGATCTGGGTGTAGGACCCGGGTGTTTCGGTTCCAACTGTAGCCAGCCCTCTAGGCCACAGTGTTACCTCCTGCACTGCTCCCACACCCTGAAATGCCTCCAGCGAGCCCCCGTCTCATTTCAAAGTTCCTCCGTCTGGAACGGCGATTTCCCATGGGCCTCTTGGCTTGCGCTGCATCCTGCTGTGCACTCTGGGATGCAGTTTGCCTGCAAGCTGCTGGTCCACAGCCAAGCTCTCCTATCGGATTTCTCCCCTCCCTTTCGCAGCCCTTTGCCCGTACAGGAAATAATCACTCAGCCTTCCTTCCCGAGGATGATAATTCAGCACTAATGGTCTCTTCCTCCCCAATCCAAGGGAAACCAGGGGGGAGGGAGGGGCAGAGACAGAAGAGAAGAATGAGAAAGAGAGAAGAGAAAGAACTGGATTATAGTGCTGAGGAAGCCGGGCTGAATTACTTCTCGGGTGGGGTCCAGGCATGTTCTGGAGGAGCCAGAGGGCGTGGTGGGGTGCGGAGAGTGAGCAGGGCAGAAATCTGCTGCCACAAACCCAGGCAGCGGCCCCCTTCCCACTGCTCTGACCCCGCAGCCTCCCACCCCTGAGCCTTTTTTTATTCTTCTCGCACACCAGGCTGGGGGCCTTGGGCAGGGGGGTGAGGTGTGAATTCCCGGCTGTTCCTATCGGCAGCCTCTTGTCAGATGTAGCCCCGGACTTTCACAGCATTCCTTGACCCCCTTACACGCTGGTAAAAACCCAGCGACATCCCTGCTCCACGGAATTATTTTTGCAGCTGTTCAGTTGCAACCGAACAAAGCCAGGCGAGATGTCTTCCCCTCCTTAAGCCCATTTGCTCCCTTGACCACAGTTACCTGAACCAAACAGCTGCTGGGACAGCTGGGACTAGGAGATCATGGGGGCACATGGAGGCCACGGGCAATTCGATCTCTGTCCCAAATGAGGTCTGGTGTCTTTCGACAGAGATTCCTTTTGAATCACTCTCCGGGAGGGTGCAGGAGAGATCAGAGAATAAAATTGCTGGGTCTGTGAAACTGGCCCAGTCAGCAATTTGCAGGTCAGAGTCAGATCTCATTTACAGTGGCGTGAATTTGGAGAAACGCCATTAAAGTCAATAGGATTACTCTGGATTTACACCAGTGTATGTGAGATGAGAATCTGGCTGTAACCCCGTTAGTTAACAGAGTTACTCCAGATTTACACTGATGTAACTGAGATCAGAATCTGGCCCTCCCGCCATTAAGATGAGCAGAATTACTGCGGATTTACACAAGTGTATTTGAGGCCAGAATTTGGCCCTTGTGCTTCCAAACCAGAAACAAACCCGCATGAGATCCTCGTGAGCCAAAGACACCTCTGAACTTTGAGGATGTTTGATATCTAGTCCACGACCTGAATTTTGGAAACAGGCCCAGGGGCTCATCTCCTGGATCCAAAACCTGATGCGTTTGGCATGATTCTGATCCCAGTTACACTGGTGTAAACGGGACGGAGTTACTCCTAAATTACAAGCAGCCAGATTCTGGCTCCTGTTCAGAAAATCCCAGCAAGCTGAGATGCTCACTACAGCCTGGAGCCACCTTTGTTCCATATAGATCTGGCGGCAGGAGGTTTTTTTTTTTTGTTTTTTTTTCCTAGACAGCAGCACTAAGTGATCCAAGCATCTCCCCTTTCAGAAAGCTTGGAAAAACCAGCGCTGGCAGGCGGAGTCCCTGAGGTTTGCATCCGCTCTCTGGTTCGGAAAGCGATGAACCCAATAACTGGGGCAATGTTTGATCCAGGGTGGGATAGTTTGACTTGCCTGGTGACAAGGGATGGACAGACAGAGGGACTGACCAGCCAGGACTCTGAACAAGGCGGACGTTGGGTCCATAAACTCATCAGTTACCCCGATTTGTATAGGATTGTAAGGGACTCCTTTACCTTCCAACTCCCTGTGAACATGTGTGTGATCTAAGATCATAAATCAGGCTGGACAACGCACCTGTCAGTCTAGGAGTCAAGGTAAATGTCCATATATGTTCAATACACGGAGACCGGCAAAACCCGGGCTAGGCTGGCGGCTTGCAACACGCTGATGTTTCGGATTCCAGGAGCTGCGGGGAGTTTCCCCCTCACCCCCACGCCTGACCTCGACTCCAGGCTGTGTTCGTGGCTTGCTCGTCTCGACCAACGTCCAGGTGTGAGTTCATGGACTGGATCCCGTTCCCAGCTCCGTCGGTGCAGCGCTGAGAACGTTAATTGGAGCCCCTGCTGCCTGGGAGGTAAGTGTCATTGTCCCACAGTGACAGTGGGAGTGACCCAGAGTAGAGTCAGGGGCAGGACCCAGAAATTGACCCACACACCTGCCATCAGCTGGTGGAAGTCTCTGATCCACAGGGGCTGGTTTTCCGGCAGAGGCAGAGAGGTGGGGATAGAACCGCTTGGAGGCGGCTCCAAGTCCGCCCCGGCTCTAACCACTAGAGCACATTCCCTCCCCTACCAGAGATCGGAATAAGTCCCTGGAGTCCTGCCTCCCACTCCCCCTGGGTCTAACCATTAGAGAACATTCCCACCCAGAGAGGGGGTTAGGACCCAGGAGTCCTGGTTCTCGATCCCACACCCACCAGGCTATCTCCTAGGAAGTGAACGGTTCTGTAAGCACACCTGTTCTCTCTCCCTTCCCCCACCCACCTGCAAGAACCACCCGGCCGGACCCACCTGGAACTTCTCGGCCTCCCCTCGCTGGTCCTGCCACTGTCTCGAGAGACTTTCCTCCAGCATCCCCTTCCGTGCCTTGAGCCCAGCCAGCTCCTTCTCCAGCTGTTGCAGCTGCAGCTGGTTCTGCCGGTTGCCTTCCACCGCCTTCCACAGGTTCTCCTTGGCCTGGCAGAAGGAGCTCTCCAGCTGGGAGACCTCGCTCTTGTAGGTCTCCACAGCTCCCCTCCAGATCTCGGAGAGCCGCTTGGAATAGTCCTCCACCTCCACGGGCTGGAAAGCCACCGGCCCGGTGCGGAAGTTCTCCAAGCTCTGGGAGAAGATCGCGATCTCCTGGTCCAGCCCAGCTTTTTCCTCCTCGTGAACTTCCACCAGCGCCTCCGCTTCCTTCTCCAGCTGGGCAGCTCTCTCCTTCAGCCAGATCTGAGCACGTCTCTCCTCTTCCAGCTCCTTCTTGCTCATGGCCAGCTGCTTCTTGGCTCCTTCCCGGGCCGCCCGCTCCCGCTGGCAGCTGCTCTTCACGTGCTGGATCTCCTCATACAGGTTGTCTCTGGCCAGCTCCGCCGTGTACTTCTCCCTGAAGGCGTCATCCAAGGTTGCCCTCAAGGCGCTCAGCTCCTCCTCATACTTGCATCTCCAGGAGCTCTCCACCCGGCTTTCCTTCGTCCTCTGGATCTCTGCTCTCAGCAGCTCATTCTCCTCTTCCAGGAACTTGACCCGGGCCAAGTAGGCTTCCAGGCGCTTGTTGAGGTCCCACATCTGGAGGGATTCCTCCCCGAGGGCTTGGCCTGTCAGGAAGCCCTCCATGCTCAGGTACACCAAGGCGCTGCTTGCCAAGAAAGTGCTGGGCTGGGCTGGACGGGGCCAGGGGAAGAGAGGAAAGGCAAGGGAGCCAGTGGCTGGGAAGGGAGCAGAGCAGAGCTATTCATACTCCCGGCTGCCGAGGGGGAGGCCCCTGAGAGTCAGCGAGAGCATGAAGTGGGCTTTAACCCTTCCCTGCCTGGGATGAGCGAAAAATCCAGACGCCTGACTCTGCTTTGGAATGAGACACTTTCACCCCAGAGCGAGAGGCTTACACCATATCCCAGGCACGGGCTCTGCTCAAATTGTCCGCGTGCCCCAGGCTGGGGAAAGGCTGGAGGGGGGATAGTGATACGAAAAGAGGCAGCGGCCAAGGCAATGGGCTGGGGGTGTCAGGAGAACTCTGGAGCCCTCTTCCCAGCTCCCCCACCATCCTGCTGTGTAACTATGCGCAAGTCCCCTCGCTCTGCTTGTTTCCCCTCCTACCCCTTGACTGGCTTGTCTGTTTAGACAGCAAGCTCCCTGCGGCGGGGGCTGGCTCTCATTACATGTATGTACAGCACCCAGCACCACGGAGCCCTGATCGGAGGTGCTACAGTAAGGCCAATAATTAGAATAAGCTACGCATGCCTCTGTCCATGTCCTTAGTCCACCATCTCCTAGAGGCTGCCAAGGGTCAGGACAATCCCATCCGCAGAGGGGCTGATGTGAGGTGTATACACCACTTAATTCCCACACCAGATGGCTAGTGGTTCCATAGGCCTTGACGGAGCCTGTGCCCCTCAATTAAATTTCACTGTAACAACCCAGGGATTTAAAGGGGGGAAAAAATCATGGTAGAAATTCTCGGAGGAAGAGTCAATGCTCAGGATTTTGTGGTGCAGGCGCCACCTTCCCACTGGGAACTGGGCTGAGAATCCACCAAATTCATTTCACCCTGGGCGCTGGAAATGGAGAGGAAATAATAGTAGATCTTGTGCGCGCGCATAGAGAGAAAGATAAAAATGCCCATTAATTAGAGCAGGGCAAAACAAAGTGGGAGGAAATTATGAGAATGTTTCCAAGTTTTATTCCCTTTTTAAAAAAAAAAAAATTAATGTTTCAATTAATTCCTAAATTTCGGAATTGTTTTGAAATATATAAAAAAAAAATCGCCAGGGGAAAACTTCAAAGATGGGATCTGTGATTTTCCTGGTTCTTTTTTCAAATTTCAGTCGGACACTTCAATCAGCCCAGCCATCCGTTCATTCCCCTCTCCATTTCAGCTACTTCTATGGCCCTCCTTGCCATAATGCTTAAGGTGTTTATCTGCACAACACACTGTGAGGGAGGGCACTGTTGTTATCCCCATTGCACAGAGGGAGAAACCGAGGCACAGAAAGACTAAGTAACTTTTCCCAGGCTCACGCAGGGAGTACACTTGATCCCAGGTCTCCCAAGACCACAGGACCAGCCTTCTTGTTAGTTTGGCTCCAATCAATACACTTACGGAGACTGTGTTACCTGGTGGGTAGAGCACTTTTCTGGGATTCCAGAGATCTAGGTGCAATTCCTGGTTTTGCTACTAGTTAACCGGCTTCTCTGTGCCTCAGTTTCCCCACCTGTAAAATGAGGACAACATGTGCTGTTAGAAAAGCTACAAAGCTGCAAAGCTCTTTGGAAATGTAAATTCCTAAATATCCTAATTACTTTGCCTGTTTTTTTCCTTCCTAAACTCAGAAAAATCCTGCTTGCCCCAAAAATGTGCCCAGCTTGCAAATGACACACGGAATTCATCTCATTATAACGCTACGAAGCTGGACCCCTCAGTATTATTCTTTAGCACCTTCCCTTGTTAACTTCCAGTCAGCTCTAGGATCCTCAGCTCTGTGCTTCCATATCCCCCGGTGACTCCCAGCCACGCCAGGTAGGAAAAGTTCACTATTCTATTCCCGTTTGCAGCACTGTCTGGGGCCTCTGGAGTGAAAACCCCCCTATGTCCCTCTTCCCCCTACTTCCCAAGGCAACAGAGGCATCCTCCAACAAGGAATGGGGACAGACTTCTGAGATGCCAGGTTCCTAGAGTGTTTGCCTGTCTCTGGGCACAAGAAGATCAAAAGGGGGTGCTGGGAAACAGCTATTGGAAGTGGTGGAGAAAGTTAGGGGGGAAAAGAAAGAAAGGAGAGAGACAAAGTTTCCTCACTCTGTTCCAATGCTGGTAGCACCAAGATATAGACCACTGCTGGTCAGGAAATTAAACTAGTCTACAAATTTTTTCAGGTTTCTATTGAAAACCTGGAAGAAATTTTGGTTTTTGGCAACTAAAACTGAAAAATGTCAGCCAAAAACGTTTAGTTTTACTCCAGATTTTCACAAGCCCGACCGGGCAAAATATTTCAGTTTTAATTTGCCAAAAATATTTTTGTTTTTCAAAAAGATAATTTGGAGGGTGGGGGGACGACACACAATTATCGCTTTTTGTTTGCTGAAAACAGAAAAACGTTCACTTTTTGGTTTTTCCAGAAAAACCCGGAAGATTTAGTTAAAAATCAGAGGCGTCCCACAGACATTCCCACATCAGCCAAATAGCCATTTTCCATCCCAAAAACCTTTTAGTTAGAAAATCCTCTCTCAGATCTAACAGAAACCATTGAAGATTTCACACCAGCGTACGCATTTCAGAAGGGAAATCATGGGATCGAAACACTTTGGGAGCTGTATCTCCTACAATCAGGTGTACCCTGAACCTGCAAATATACAGGTAATCCCAGATTCCCCCCACAGTGATAATTCAAGAACACAGAAATTTGCATGTGGAGGAATAGAAACAGAGGCATAACTGGGCATTGAAGGTTGCTTTCCCATAATCAACACTGCCCTCTGCTGGGAAATGATAAGGCAGAGCATCGTACAGGAAAACTATAGGTACCCACCAACCAATTAAAACGCTGATGCCCGCCCTCACTTACGTTTTGTAGACCTCATGGACCTTTTGTCTCATCAAGGTTTGTCCAGTGTTTGCCCCAGAAAAATTAGAGAAAGGAGAGGGGGGAAAAAAAACCCCTCTTGCTTGATCAAGGGATGCGGCCCAAACCCAGATCTTAAGCCCCCTGCCCCCAGGGCGCTCAAACATTTGAATTTGCACCCTGGTCTCCAGCGAGGTCACAGCTATAGTCCATTATTTATTTGTGTGTGTTACAATTGAACTAGAGGCTGCAGCACCGTCAGGGCCCCATTGTGCCAAGCACTGCACATACACGTACTGAGAGACAGTCCCTGACCCAAACAGCTGCATAGACACAGGTTGGAAGGGGAAACTGAGGCACAGGGAGGGGACGTGACTCGCCCAATATCACCCAGGAAGTATCTAGCAGAGCTAGGACTGAACCAAAGTTTCCCAAATCCCTTAAACCCCAGACTAGCCTTCCTGTCTGCAGCAAGCAGAATCAGTTGTTTCTTACGGTATATTTCCCAGTCCAATTTTTAAATGACTGAAAGTCATGAAGCTTTTGCCCCTTCCCTCGGGAGTTGATTGCAGCTTCCAAGAGCTCAGGTTGCCTAGCGTAATACACATATTAAAAGATCATGAAGCGCTTTGAGATCCACTGATGAAAAGTGTTACATAAAAGCTAGGGATTATTACCACCGTTTCGTCGTTGGTTAATTTCACCCAACGTCCCTTGTTCTGTCCATCCTGTGCCATTCTACCAACCTCTCTCCCGCCCTCTAGTTTACACCTTGCAGATACTTGTGGGCCGTTCTCATAGCATCCGTCCTTAGCCACACTCCACACATTTAGCTCTGGTAATTCTTCACTGTTCGCTCTCCGGCTCCTCCATCTTCTCTTCATTTTGGCCCTGCTCCCCCAGCCCCAGCTTCGCAGCAGCCAGCTGCCGCCAAGCCACCCCAGATCGGCCTGGAAAGAGAACGGAATTGCAGGAAACCAGCAGCGATTCCAAGTTTGAATCTTCCTCCTCCTGGCTTCCAGAGGAGAAGGACACACAGATGGTCACACCTCCCAAACGGCTTTGGGAGGACAGCAGTCCCATGTGGACTTTTCCCCCTTCATTTACATCAGTCCATTGGGCCAGACTGAGAGATTCCAAGGCCAGAAGGAACCAAAGGGATTTTCTAGTCTGACCTCCCCTATAACGCAGGCCATCAAATTTCCTGCATTAATTCCTGGTTGAACTCGGGCAGACCTTCCCGAAAAGACAGCAAATCCCGATTTAAAAATTGCCCGGGATGGAAAATCCACCACAGCCCTTGGCAGATCGTCCCAGTGATGAATGACCCTCCCTTTTAAAAATTTGCACCTTATTTCCAGTCTGCATTTGGCTCGCTCCAGCGTCCGGCCATCGGGTTTGGTTAGGCCTTTGTCTGCTAGAGCGAAGAGCCGGTTGTTAAATATTTGTTCCCCACGTAGGTAGGGGCAGACTGGGATCAGGTCACCCCTTCACCTTCTCTGGATTACACGAAACAGCTCGAGCTCCTGGAGCCCTGCACCCACCCAGCCCCCAGCGTGAGGAGGGAAGATGTGGCCAGATGTGGGGCTACTTGTCTTAGCAGTCACCTCTGCAATGTACAGAGCCAACCGCTCCCTCTTCCTTGGCTTTGAGGATGCCTGGGCTATATCCTTTCAATAAAGCAAAAGGCGGCTCCCCCAGCCCTCACCCCTCGGATGTCTTCACTCGAGAAGATGCTTCTCTGGGCATCCCCTGCTCCATTCAGCAGCAGACCTGGCCCATGCCCAGCAGATTGAATTTCCGCCGAATCTCCTGCCAGACATCCTGTCTGCCTGCCCAGCTTCCTTGCCCCAGCTCTGGTTTATTTCAGAGAGTCGGCATTGAAATGCCATTAAGCGACATGGATGGCTCTGACCAGCACAAAGGGCCTGTAATTCATCTCCGGCGCACCAGACATCGAGAGATGGATCTGTGCAGCGCTTTCTAATAGGAGGAGATAGCTGAGAAATCGGGGAGGCGGGTTGCATGGAGGGGACGGGACTGTGGAAGCAAAATGCAAGCGGCTAGCACGAGTGGAGAGGTTGGTGGGCTCAGCTGATGTACAACAGGAGACTCTACTTGTTGCTGCTGGTTCAATTCCCGCCCAAGGCAATGTAGGACTCCCAGACATGGCTCTGGACCCCACTGGGATGGGTGCTGCATTGACACAATCACCCCAGTCCCCAGCTCTTTCAGATCCAGAGATCTCAAAGCACTTTCCAAAGGAGGGCAAGTATCATCGTCCCCATTTTGCAGAGGGGAAACTGAGGCACAGAGCGGTAGGGATGGGGTCGTGACTCGCCCAAGGTCACTCAGCAGCAGCGCTAGGAAGAGAACTCAGATTTTCCAACTCCCAGAGCAGTGCATTAGCCCCCGGGCCCAGAAATTACACACTGTGCCTAAATCAAGAGACAACCAGAGGACAAAGACAGATAAGGGAGCACAAGGAGACAATAGCGGTCAGCGGCTCAATAGCTCATAGGAGTCACCCCCAGCTAAGGCACAGGGCAGATGAAGTGACTTGTCCAAGGTCACGCCAGGAGTCTGTGGGAGAGTCGAGATCTGAACCCAGCTCTCCTGAGTCCCAGCTCCGAGCCTACAGCAGCGAAAGGGAGTGAATAACCCTTCCTTCGTCTGTCATGTCTCTTCAGATTGTAACCTCGTCGGGGCAGGGACTGTCTCTCACACTTGTGGCTGTGACAGCGGGGCCCTGACGTCCGTCAGAGCTTCTGGATGCTAGTGTGTGCAAACAACAACAGTGCTGGGCCAGATGGCGATTGCTCAGAACGGAGTGACTCTTGTTTACACCAGCTAAGAGTCCAGCCTGCCTTGTTTGAGAGCAGGACAGACCCCGGGACGTGGCAGCGAGCGGCTGCAGAGAAAAAGTCCCATGTGCTCTATGAAGTAATCAGCAAGGAATGTAACCCAGAGGGCCAGCCGCCTCTGCCCTGCCTGGGCTGACATCATGTGGCTTTGCTGGATGCTGAGCCATCGCTCGAGAGGACAGGGGCGAACACAGACAGGCCTTTGGAGGCAGCTGCAGCAACGTACGTAGACAATTGAGAGATGAAGGTTCAGTCTCATGCAAGTTCTATTCTGTGCTACCAGATCTGTTCGTAAACCCGGCTGATTGCTGTAGAAGCTGCGACCCAGCTTGCCCAAGGTATTTAGGCACCTAACTCCTAGGGGAGTTACGCAGCTACATACCTTTGAGGATCCAGGCCTGAGCGCCTAGTTTCATACCGCTGATGTCAACAGTTATCAGTGTCCCTTAGCATTAGCTTACCCAGAGGCCCTTCCCAAAAGCAGGGCCCCGTTTTGCTAGTGTGCCTATTGAAATACATCAACTCTGCTCTTAAAAGCATACAGTCTACACAGACCAGGAAGGGAAACTGAGTCAAGGATGGCAGAGCCCAGACTGGAACCCAGGTCTCCGTCCACGGTTCTACCCCCTGGGCCACCCTGCCTCATCACTTAATTACTCCTAGTTTACACCAGCACAGGGGACAGCGACCCTGTGGTTCTTCTTTTGCTGCTGGCTGGAGTGCTTTGGTTTGGAGTCCCCCTGCCCTGCGGCTTGTGGCGCCAGTGATGCTGGTGCTAAGCCACTCCCGGCGGGTGTCACTGATGCCAAGGTGCATAGCAGGGCAAATTGGGCCCAGCGTGTGGCAGGGTCTTGCTGTTACGTTGCTGGGCCGGCCGGTCGGGTGAGGGAACATAAACATTCCCCCTCCTCTCATCTGTTTCATCCAAGCATCTTTGAAGTGCTTAGCAAAGGGTCTTACAGAAGCCCCAGGGCCCTGCCAGGAGGCAGGTATTATCCCCATTTCATGGATGCTGCTGACGCTCCTTCAATGCTCCTGCGCTTGCTGCCAGAGATGCGATGGGGACAGGGGACTCAGAACCACCTCGTCCACCCAGCCTCACGCAGAGACTCAGAAGCACTGGTGCTCGGTGATTCTGTTCCTGCACCTGCGGTGGGAGACTTTAGCCATCTTTGCCTTCCCCATATTCTTGGCTGTGCAGGAGCCCTGCCTCATATAGGGGTTCTGGACCATGTGCTTCCAGAGTAGTAGGCTATTATCCTCCGGGGGCCAGCGATGGGGGACACAGCACGCTTTACAAGCACGTTACACGTGTGAGTGTGCAGCCCCATGCTACTCTTTGCCTCCCTCTAGGGGCCAGGCTGCATAAGGGGTTCAGGAGTCTCATCCTAGTATCATTTGCTAGGGAGGTGAGTTCTTCCATGCAAGTGAGCCAAGCTTGTTTTGTCACTGCAGAAGGATCAGCGTTCAAATCCTGCTGTGGATCCAACTGGAAGCAGCTGCACAGGCAATCCCAGAAGGGGCAGCTCTTTATCTTTAAAGCCAGGATTTTGGCCCGAGCAATTTTGGTTTTGACAGGACCCAGGTTTGTCAGCTCAGACACACGCGGCCATTTAAATCTGCGCTGCACGACATAGACAGCGGCACGTTCTTAGTCCTTCCTGAGGCTTACTTATCACATCCCCTCCCCTTTCCTGAACCATTTCGGGATGCTGCAGCCACCTCCAGGGAGGCACAGTTAAGGTTGCGTTGTGGAGACCGGGATACAAATAACTTGGCATTTCCTGGTTGTCAGAGATTTAAGCTCGTGTTACCTTAGCTCTTCATTGCCTGGTTTTCAGTGGGTTCCTTTTCACCACGTGGAAGGGCAGAAGGCAGTGCAGGGCAACCTGCATTAATGAAACTTTGGGGCAGTTCATTTGTATCAGGGCCGCATTCGTTAGCAATATTTTGTCATCTGAATTGGGATAATCAGCTCTCCCGGCCCTGGCCTGCTCCGTCTTTACCCAAATATTTTTCAAGTCTTTTTTTTTTTAAAAAAAAGAACTCCCGAGTCTTCCACCTGTCTAGAAATGTTGCCGACACTCCGGCTGGGTGCTTTCAGGTAGCACGCGCCTCGGCAAAGACCGGGCAGAAGTCTGGCTAGCAGGGGGAACCCGCAGAGGAGTGATTTCACCAAACGGAGTGGATAGTGGCAACGCATTTCTCCAGGGATGTCGCAGGGCTGGCGCAGAGGGACATTTAGACAGAAAGGGCCAGAGTCTCAAAGGTTTTTAAGCTCCTAACGTGCACACGGCGAGCGGGCCTTAAATACGCCTTAACTACCACCAGGAGGCCCTAGACTCTCACCGCTGAGTTAGCAGAGCCTCAGCAGGCTGCATTCATCTCTGCCGAGGTGCTGGATCACGCCTCTCCTCCACTCCCACTCTTCACCTCCCTCCTTCTTTGCCGCTTTCCTGGTCCCTTTCTTCTTGTTTCTCCCTACTTCGCTTTCTGTGGTTCCCCTGCGGCAGAACCATCCAGGATCTTGCAGGCAGGAGAGTTAAATGGAGGGGGGCAAATCCCCGTTGGGGACAGAAGGAGAGAGAGGGATCGACCCAGCTGATCACAAAATCCTGCCGGCAGAGGAAGATAAATGCCCCGTGACCTGAAAAGACCCCAGGCCTTTCCCTGCCGGGAGGGCACCTGACCCACAGGCTGGGTGTGCCCAGGGAAGCTGAGAGCAAGAGATGCTTCACGACAGACAGGATCCTGCCTGCTACCTGACAGAGATCCATGCGGGAGAGTATATGCACTGAGATGCTGGGCGTGTCAGAGAGACCCAGGCCAGATCCAGACCCTGGCACGGGTGGCCAATGCACCTGCTTACTTCAGGGCTGGATTTGGCCCCTTGGACCTGATTCTCCATCACCCTGCACCTGGCTTTCACCCATGTGAGGTGGGTGTAATGTATTTTACGCTCACTGGGATAACTGGCCTGATTCTCTTACATGGAGCTCTGCAGTGTCAAGGGGCCTTTTCCACCCCCTCTGCAAGGGGCTTCCCCGGTGGGCGTGGAGATGGCCTATGGCCTCTGCTCTCAGCCCCTGGCATGAGGCAGATCGGGGTATGGCTGGAGTGCACTGCCCTGTGAGTATTCGCTGCTTCCCAAGGGCCATAAAGGGAAGCAGAGAGTCAGTCAGAGCAGCCCTGCGGTCGCTCTAGCTTACACCCCAGACCAGGGAGGGCCCTGCACAGCTGCAGAGCACAGAAGGCCGGGTTCCCAGTTCCGTCAACGCTCTCTGACAGGCAGGGTGCAAAGGGCCAGTCCCGTTACACAGCCAGAACGGAGAAGCAGAGCTTTAGGGGCACGGAGGTTCAGGCCCAGGGCAGGCTCAGACACCCCCCCCCCCATCCCCGTCCCAAGGGCAGGAACAGAGAAGTACAACATCAGGGGCTGAGGGCAACGCGGACCCCGGTTCCACCCACCAAGGATTTGCTAAGGGGCTGGGAGTCTGGGCCGACCAAGGCGGGCGTGGGGTGGGAGCTGGGATCTATTTCATCCCGTCCCCCCAGAGTGTGTTCAGCTCCAGCCTGGGGAGGGCTGATTTAACTCCCCCTCCCCTACATCAAGCCGAAACCACAGGCAGCTGCGAAATTAATCAGCCGACACAGAGCCGCCTCCAGCCCCCTTTGACAACGGCTGATTCATTGCACCGGGCCAGGCCGCTTAATGTTCTAGACGGGGCTGGGGCAGCGCAGTGCCGTGGGCCGTGCAGCCTGCGGCAGGTAGAAGCGAGCCCAGCCCAGAGGCATCTCCACAGCTGAACTCTTCATCTCCCTGACAGCACTCTCCTGTCTCGTGGATCAAAGCACCGCCAGTCCTCACCCAGCTGATCCGGTGAGGTGGGCCAGAATCCTTGTTATTTATGGGGAAACCGAGGCACACAGACTTGCCCGAGCTCACACAGGGAGCCCGCGGCCGAGCCAGGCATTTGGATCCAGACTGTGAACGGGGCCAGATCCCCACAGCTGGCGGAAAACCAGCAGGGCCGCTTGGGATTCGAGGGGGCCGGGTCCCGAGTCAGTGCCGCACCCTTTTGAAGCCCAGGCAGCTGCTCCCAATCGCCAGCTGCTGCGCTTGGCAGAAGCGGGTGCTGGCTACGTGGAGCGGAGCAGGGGCCGAGTGAACAGAGAGGAAGGGCGTCTGAGCCAGCCATCTCGGCGCAGTGCGGGGGCAGGGGGGACCCTTTCAGCTGCTCAGTGAAAGCTCCAATTCAGCTGAGAGCTGTGGGGGCACTGAACACACTGTGCCCCTTTGCGGCCTGGGCTGGGGAGAGAAAAGCCCTGCCCACCCTGGGCAGGGGGATGCGGGTAGCGGAGAGGGTGTCTGATGGCAGTCAGTTTCTGCCGTGCCTTTCCCCGGACCGGGGGGGCTCTGTACGGCCCTGAGCCTCAGCCAGGACTGCAGAGGGGACCGGGCTCACGTAGGCAAATGCAGCCCCGTGCTCAGGGGATGTTTGTGTTGCAGAGGAAGCCTCATCACACAGGGTCGGCTGGGCAGGTGGGGGGAACCACGGAGGGGTCAGGATGGGGGTGGCAGGGGGCGAGGTGAGGGAGAGTCAGGGCAGCTTCCCTGCTTCAGAGCCCCTCTGTCACGAGGCCTTGTCAATATCAAAACGCCTTTGCCCGTCTCTGGTGTTTCCCAAGCCACCGTCTCCCAGCCCTTTGCAGACAGACGCACAACACCGCCGAGAGGCAGAGCCTGGGGAAACTGAGGTACAGTCTGCCTAGATTTACTTTAAAAGAAAGCGTCCAATCCCAAAGCACTGCTGTGCTCACGCTGTCCTCCCCCCCCCCGGGGGAGAGAACGCTAAAACCGAGGACAGAAAGTCAACTGGGGAGAGCATGGGGTGATTGGGGAGAGACAGGACAGGTGCTGGTCTCACTGCCCGCAGTGTAACCTGACCGAGTCACTCCAGATTTACTCCAGCATCCCCGAGATCAAGAACCGCTTTTTTTGACGGCAGTGGATTCACACCAGTGTAACCACTACCTGCTTGGGTCACGAGCCGGGACCGAACCTCTGAAGCATGGACCTGAACGGCTGGATCAATTCTGAGGCAGGTCTACCCTGAAAGCCCTACATGGACACAGCGGGGCCACTGTCGTGCTTGAGTGAAGATGCTCCTACCCCGACAAGAGAGTTCTCCCCTTGGCGTAGTCCATCCACCTCCGCGAGAGGCGGGAGCTATTTCACGGGGGTGACTCTTCCATGCCCAGGGCAGCCACCTGATAATGCCAAGGTCAGGGCAGGCTGTAAAAGGAGAGCAGATTCTCCCAGCGCCTGTGGGTGACACTGAAATCAGGCTTCCCAACCAGCCACAAACAGAGCTTCTGATTTCCCACACCGGTTATCAAGAAGCCCAAACTACAAATACACACAGCCCCCTTTACTGCATTCCAGTCTCTGGCTCCCAATCAGCCACTAGGTCCAGTAAAGCGACCAGTTATTTAACTCTCTGCTCTTTACCAAAAAGGTTCCTCCTGACCCCAGAGGGTCAGCCACAGCACCAGATCAATATCAGTTTGGATCTTACCCAAAATCCCACGCTGCCAGCCAATCCTTTAGTAACTAAAACTAAAGGTTTATTATAAAAAGAAAGAAACAAACCCTGAGAGAAATGTTCAAGGATTAAAGCAATCAGATACATACACGTGATTAAAAGTCCATAGACATCAGGTTTCTAGAAGAGTTGTGGAGTTTGCAGGCTGGTAGAGTCCCTCTGGTGCACATCCAGTACCTGGATGGGTCTCAGTCCTTTGTTTCACAGCTTCGGTTCAGTCGTAGATGAGCTGACCCAGAGGTAGGCTGGCGGCTGAAGCTGAATCCCAACTGAAAGACAAAATGGATTCCCCAGGCTCCGCCTTATATCCCCTCTGGCCCTGGCCAGGCTGCTTGTGGGATTTTACATGAACCAAAATGGAGTCCAGAGTCACATGGGCAAGTCCTGGTGACTCATCAGGTATGTCCCTGGCTTCTCCCCTGGGCCCTTTGCACCTGTGAATGCCTCAATGGGCCATTAAGCAGGCCATTGTCCTGCTGCTACCCTGTCTAGGATGTGTCTCAGGCAGCACAATTTGAAATACAGATATCTCAACCATATCCATAACGTCCAGTACACACGTAACACACGAACACAAGTATTACCATCTTACTGAGCACATTACAGCCTTTCCAACAGTGCCTGACATGGCAGATCTCACATGAATTATGATTTTGACATGCTGATGTCAAACAGTATCCTAAACGCCCCCCCCCCCCAATCTAACCAGCGTGACACCCCCAACGCGAGATTGGTGTAGAAGGGAGTAATCAGCGCTCCTGAATACACCTCCAGGACCCCCCCGATCTAGCCAGCATGACAGCGGGGAGAAGCTCTCCTGTCACCTTAGCGGTGTACGCCCCTGAGCGATGCAGTTACACCGACATAGGTCTGCCCTGGCCTTAGTTACAGTGATCAGCTGTCCTCAGTGGATCATACGCCCCCACCCCACATACACACCCCAACCCGCCCCCAGCCAGTGTATTGCACCCGCCCCGAGGCATTCCTGCCTTTCATACAGGGGATTGGGGCGGGATTCCCTCATGGGGGCCTGCATTTACCAAGGGTCCTGGTATTTCCTCCATCACTGGCAATTTTTAAATCAAGACTGGATGTTTTCCCTGAAAGCTCTGCCTCAGGAATTATTTCAGGGCAGTTCTCAGGCCTGTGCTAGCCAAGAGGCTGGAGCAGGTGATCACAATGGTTCCTTCTGGCCTGGGAATCTAGGAGTCTGTCAGTCACGGAGGCAGGTGACGCTGTCTGATAACGGGCGCAGCACCACCGAGACGCGGCGAGAAGTCAAAAGGAGCAAGGGAGACAAAGGCCGCAGAGGGAAAGAGACAGACGTAATTGACGGCCTCCAAGGTGGAGCCTTCCATCATTGTTTTCCTTCGGGCTCCAATTCTGTCCAGATTCACGGCCGCCCTGCCCAGGGAATGCAAAAGGGGCTTAAACCCACCTCCCTTCACCCCATCCTCGCCCTAAGCACAGGAGCAGGAGGAACTGAGAATCGGGCCCTTGTTCAAAACTCAGTTCAAACGCGGGGCGGGGGGGTCACCGACCCTCGTTTAAAAGCCTGGTGAATTCTCCTGTCGAGCTAGAAGGCTGCAGAAGTCGGAACCTCATGGGCCTTCTTACCGAAGAGCTGGAGAACGCAGGATGCTGCGATTCCTTCACCCGCTGCAGGGCAAGGATCAACACCCACCCGGGTCAGGTGCTTCCAAGGCACTACCGACCCCCTGAGTGGCATAAGCTGGGCCTGGATTTCAGAGGCCCGGGAGACCAGACTAGGATCCCGCCTCTGCCGATGGGCAGTTTTGCCCACGTGCCCGCCCCAGGCCCCATCGCCACCTCAGTCCCGTTCGGTGCATTGATTTCAGCAACGATGCACCGGAGCCGTAACTCGGGCCGGCTGCAAGTGGAAAATCAGGCCCTTTGACTGCATGGGCAGCGGGGTGGGGCTGCCTCCCTTGGAAGTGTCTGGCCCTGTTGGAGGGGCAGGATTTGCTCCGGAGGGGGTGCCCTATCTATCATCCCGGGGAAAGCGGAGCGGGCGGGCATTGTATAGGAGAGAGAAAGGAACGAGGCAGGCGGACTGGGCATGGAGTGAGAGATAGGTCTAATGGGACTAGCTAATCACAAGCAGCAGGAGGAGATGATCCAGTGCTGAGACAGAGGAACAAGCGGCGCTGCCAGGTGACAGGGCAGATGAAGATAGAGAGGAATGGTCATGATACAGGGCCAAATCCTGAGCTTCCTACCCCGGCTGTAGCTGCACAAGGGCATCAGGTTTAGTCTGTGGAGAGGAAGGGGGACAGTGGGGTGTACCAGTCAAGACACAGGGTGCAGAGGCCCGGCTGGTCACGGGTGTCAATTAGAGCAGCTTCAGGGCTGCTCTAACTTTACTCTCTGCTCCTTATGGGTCCTGGGGAGCAGAGACAAGGCACAGCGCAGTGCGCTGCGACCATACCCTCAATCCACCCTCCTGCAGCATGGGCTGGGAGCAGAGCTCTTACTTCACACTGGCCAGGGAGGCCCCCCCTGCACCAGGGGGACTGTCAGGGGGTCATTTCCACCCACTTTGCCCCAACCTTTGTGCTGCTCTCTGCACAGGGGTGAATTTCACCCCTGGAGGAGCAAAAAAAGCCAGGAGGCCAAGAGCAATGTACAGGCCAAGCAGGGAACATTTGCTACCAATTATGGTTTAACATCCCTTGCTGAACATGCAGTTCAGCTTCCCCGGCTTTGAGCCTTTTGCCACAACGGTACCGACTCAGGATGTGATCTCATGAGCTAAGAAGCAGGGGCTGGCTGCGTCAGGGCTTGGATGGGAGACCCACCGGTCACTGCTGATGCAGAAGGTGGCAGAGAATCAGGGTGGAATGAATGGGCCATTGTGGAGTTCAGGCGGGGCGGGGGGCCCTGGGGAGGCTGTAAATCAGGTGAGATGCAATCCCAAGTCTCTGCCCACTTGTGGTCCTGGTATTGTTAGCATGATGCGACCGTGAGACGTGGCATCCTGGCTCTGTTGCACTAGGGAACTCACATTCTGCAAACTCCCTGTCCGGTTTCAATTGGACACGGTATTTTCCTCCCTCACTTCCCGTCCTGAAGTCTTGTGCCGCATTGGTGTACAGCCGTCAAACAGCTGCCACGCCCCAGAGGTGGCTGCATTTCAGAGCTGGGTGAGTGCTCCCCGTGCGGTGGGATGTTAAACAGCTCCAGCCAACCCCAGAGGTGGCTGCATTTCACTGCATTGGAGTGATCCCTGCACGGGGCTGTGGGCTGTTAAACAGCTGCCACAGCCCTCCACGGGGATGAGTGAAGTGACCCCCTACACAGCCATATCCCTTGCCCACCTGTCCGAAGTGTTTAATGCTTGTCAAGCACTTTGAGATCAGCAGATGCTGCAGGAACCCAGGGTACAATTATCATCAGCAGATGAAAACAAAGGCCAACAATTAAGTTCTATGGTAGGAAAACCTTTCCAACCCTGGGAAAAAAATCAGAGATGGGGCAAAGCTGCCAAAGAAGCCTGTAGAATTGCTGGTCTGGCAAATATTCCAGGCCAGAATAGACACTCATCTATTTCAGATGGTTTAGGAAAAACTTAAATCACTTCTGCTGTGACTCAGGGTGGGGATGGGTTTAGGTTTAACATGTGCTGGGCTAGCGAGGCTCACACATCTAGCACCCCTGGCGCTAAGAGAGAGGGGCTGAAGGAGAGAAAAGGGCTCATTTGTGTTGGGCAAGGGGCAAGATGGCAATCTGCAGCAGACAAGGAAAGATGGCAGCGTCTTCCAATCCCCACCTACGCCGGGGTATCTTCCCTGTTCTGTACGGGAAAAAGGGCACAGTCACATTTGACAGACCGGACGTTTATAAGGGATACACTGAAATATTGCCACTGTGGGGCAGGATGTGACAGCTATTTAACAGAGCACAGCAACACTGTACAGAGATCATTCACCCAACACCAAAATGCCACCACCTCTAGGGTGGAACCTGGCAGCTGTTTCAGGGTTCAGACAGCACTGCGCGCTAGATCTCCCCCGTACAATTAATTCTCAGAGTGATAAATGATTAATTCCATTCCGATGCTGCTGTTTTCTGTAAATTCATTGGAGCATTTTTCCAGCAGGCCTCTCTCCTGCTTCCTTCTGGTAAAGGACATTTGAGAGAGACCTAGTTCTAAAATACAAAGTTCTACACTAGATCCTGTCTGCAAAATATGAGCCCTTCCAGAGTAACTTTTATCCTCCAAAAAGAACCAAAGCTCTTCACAAACTAAATGCAACTTTATGCCTTTAGTTCCTTCCATGAAATCCAACACAGTGTGTTCCAGTGACTAAGACACTAAAGCAGGACAGCTGTGTCCTAGTCCTATTTCTTCCACTGATCTCCATGTATATGTACAGCCCCTAGCAAAATGGATCTTGATCTCAGCTGGTTCCTGTACGTGCTCTCATAATAATAAAAGAAGATGCCTTTGTACAACCAATGGCAGAATCTGGCTTTACCATTGCTGAAATGCAGCCAGCTCTGGGGTGGAGGCTGCAGCCAGTTGGCACAGAGCATAACTTTGTGGGTTAGGAGAGATTCCCGCCAAGAATAATGAAGACAAAACTTCACTGTTATGAGAAACGCCCTGAGATATTTAGTGTCCACGTAGGACAGACGGGATCCTGATTTTTAAAATGATCGGTCAATGAATATCCAGCGAACTATTTGCTTAAGATAGATTGATTACTCCATCTTGCCAGGATTTGAACCTGTGTCTACAAGGAGTCTTCACTCGCCATCATAGCTAAACTAAACTCAACCCAACCCCCAGGGATTCTAATCAAGCCACTCCTGATTTACCCACTAGAATCAGTTCAGAATGAGGCCCCAATCGTCCGAGCAGCGAAGCTGACAACATGGTGTAAAGTAATGCCAATACTTAACCCCGCATTACCACCCCTGCATTGCCTTACCCAGGATTTCCAAGCACCTAAACATGAATGGACCCCTTTGAGATTTGATTAGGTCCTCCTCCTCCTTTTCCTGATGGGTAAACTGAGGCACAGAGGATTTCACTCCAGGCCCGCAGAAGCGGTTTCTATGGGTTCTTGGAGGGGGAGGCTCCTTAGGATTTTCTGCAGCCGAAAGCATCAACGTAGCCTCATGGACCGTACTGCACTTGGGAACGGTTAAACAGACAAATATTGTTTCATTGCACTTCCCTGTCAGCCTCTCCGTACTCAGTGGTTGTCTCTTATGCTTAGGGCACCTCTACATTTGAGCTGGCAGCTGTGATCCCCAGCTCGTGTGAACGTACCTGCATTAGCTTTGCTGGAGCTAGTGCCTAAAAACAGCAGCGTGTCTGCACCACGACGGGCGGCTGCTCAGCCCAGCTGCCCCGCATACAATCCTGTCCGACTCCCCGGGCACATTGTCAGGCAGCTAGCCCGGGCCACCGGGGACACATCATGGACAGGAACAGATAAATGTCCCACCTCAAAAGTGGATGTGCCCTTAGATTGGAAGCTTTTTGGGGGTAGGGACTGTCTTTCTGTTCTGGGTCTGTACAGCTCCGAGCACCCCGGGGTCCTTGGCCATGACTGGGGCTCCCCAGTAAGACGGTAACAAAATGAATAACAAAGTGACCAGGCTTTCATTCCCCACCTTGCACCACTGCCGCCAGGTGTCCAGCAGAGCTGCCGTCAGCTATTCAACAAACATGAACAAAAGCTCCGAAGTTGCAGACCTGGGAAAGAAGCAGCGTTAAAGAAAAAGCCATTCTGGGCTCTCAATTGTCACTCTCTGCTGTTACTAACTGCCGCCAAATGATATGCAGTGGAGTTGGAGCTGTGGCGGTCCCAGGATACTGGAGAGACAAGGCGGGTGAGGTCATATCTTTTATTGGACCAACTTCTGTTGGGGAGAAAGAAACAAGCTTTCAAGCCACTCGCATCCATCCAGGCTCCCCCAACACTCACAAAGGCTCTGAGTAATTTACATGACAAAGCATCAGCCACGCTGGACACAGTGCATACCCCTCTCTCCTGCCCCTCTGTGTCTTCAGCCAAACGCTGAAAATAACTCAGCCCAGAGCCCAAATTGCCCCCGCCCGCCCCCCCTCCAAGAGGGAGATGGTGGGGTTGGTTTGTGCATTTTTGCTTGCAATCTGAAATGATGCATTAAAAGTTATCGACTAACGTCCATGCCACCGGCTCCGGCAGGTGACCGTGCCTGTGTCTGTTTAAACCCACGCAGGTGCAATGAGATGATCAGGGTAAGGAGACGGTACAGGGAAAAACCTGCATTCCTCCAAAGCAGAAGCCCTGCACTTTGGATTGCAACTCCAGAGCATCAGCAAGTTTTGGTGCATTGGATTAAACACATGCCCTGCTTCAATTTCCCCCCCTCTCTGCTCTTCTCGGGATATTCTGCTGGGTTTTGCCAGTCGCAAAGGAGGAGGAGGGGGGGGGGGAATCTTGCCAGCACAGCATTGAATTAGAAATGCATTTGTCAAGCTGGGTAATTTCTTGGCACCCTTTTTATTTTTAAGGGGGGGGGGGAGATAAAAGGAGGGGAAAGGGGTTTTCTTTCCCTTTTTCGTGCTTGTGCGAGCATCAAGGAGATTGATTCACACTGGGTCCTGCCTCGCCTGCTGTCTGAGCTCCTGGCTGTATATTTTATCTGCGCTCTCGTTTGGAATAACTGCAGTTCACCTCTGCATTGCCCCACTGCAAGATCCAGCCCAGCTCCCGAGGAAAAAGTTCTCACTCTCTGGCTCCCTTCACAAGATCAGCACCCACAAAGCCTCGCTTAAATTCCCACCCTTCCAGCCGGCTGCCTTCTCAGGAGAGGTTAGTGAATGACTTTGATGTAGCTTCTTCGTCCTGGGGAGCAGGGGAGACAGAAAACTGCTGTGTGTGGATCAAGGTTGGGATCTTTGATTTCTTCTGGATTCTTTTAGGACTGGGTTGAGCGTCCTTTCCTGGCATCTCTGGGTAGCAGCTACTCCCATTGATATACCTGGGTCTGTTGGGGCTCACCAATGTTAATAAAGGAGTCACAATCCAGCCCTTGGGTCCCCCCCCCAGTCTGACTAGATTTACTCTTCAATTTCTTAATGACAGACAGTAAGAGGAAAGCTCAGACAGGGAATTAGATATCAGCCTATTGCAGAGTTTGACATGCATATCCGTTTTCCCCTGCAAACAATTTTTTGTTGGGGGGCGGGAGGGGGGGGGGGACAGGACGTGTGTTGAAATTGATGCATGAGAGGGCATGATGTGAATATTCCACCTGCAATATTCAGCTGTGGGCAGCATGCCTGGAATCCATGAGGGACGCTCATCCCATCAGCTGGGGGCACTTCCCGTGGCTCGCCGATGCTACTTGGGGGAAGGATTTGTCCTTGGAGCTGGGATTGTCCAGGATGTCTCTCTCTGCACTGAACAATTTTATCTGTGTGCGAGCCAGCCTTTTAATAGATCCGCTTGTCCTTTATGTGACGTGTGGATACCCTCTATCCCTCAAACTCCTTCATGTCTCCAGCCCTGGGAAACGGGGCTGGGGGGGGTTTAATTAGTTTTATTTCCTATTTTGTTTTTAAAGTTGCATGTCAGAGAATTTGGCACTGGCCCGTGTTCCTGCATTAACAGCCCCGGAGCCTGGCATTTGCTGTCTGTATCTAGAGGGCAGGTACAGTCCAGGCAAGGGCGCTAATCTCCTCCTGCCTGTGTACCGCCGAGCTCTGCCCTGGGCAAACTGTCCATAATGGAGCAGATTCAATACAACTTGATCCCCAGGCTTTCTGCTGGGACCGCCAACAAAGGGGGGGGGGGGGGGGCGGTGTGTGTGCTAAGGGCTGATGGCTTTCCTAAGTCATGGTCAGGCAGTGGGCTGGGATCCAGGTGACCTTGGGCAAGTCACTCCATCCACTTTGTGCCTATAAAATGCGGTAGGCTGCCCCGAGGGGTAGTGAGGCTAAACTCACTCCTGCCTGAGAGGTGATCGTCTGCCGTGGGGAAGAAGCCAGTTAAGCGCTTGGAGAGCTGGCTCGGACTCAGCGCTCTCAGTTGTTGTTCAATGCAGAGGTTCCTGGGCCTGCAATATGCAGCAGGTCGGCCGGCCCATAACGGCCTGGTCCAGCCTGGGAAGCTACAAGATGCAATGAGCCCAACCAGAGCCCCGAGTGGCTTGCTCACGACTACCGTGCCCCGGGAACGGCAACGGCGCGTTTGTGGTCTGCGATGCAGTGAGCCGCAACCAGGCCGGAAATACACCCCCGGGCCTTGCAAACGGACCCGACCCGCAGGCTGTTGAAATCAACGATGGCTTTGCCAGGGAGCCGAATGAGGCTCCCTGCTACAATGCCTGGGCAGGGGGATGGAGTTCCTGACGGGACCAGCTGCAGTGTTTCAGTGTAGACGCCCTGTGGCGCTGGGAGCAGCTCTTCCGGCAGCATCAGTGCAGGCAACCCACCTCCCCGAGAGGCGAGAGGGAGGCTAATGGAAGAATTCTTCTTTCGACCTAGCGCTGTCTGCACCAGCGGGTAGGTTGGCTTAACTGCGCTGCTCTGGTAGGTAAAAGTTCCCATTGTAGACCAGCCCTCGGTTTCCAGGCTGGTGAGGGAATTAAGACCCTTAACTTCACTTTTCAATATCTGTTTGCTTAATTGACACCTATTTATCCTGCCACAAACATTCCCACCCTTCTCTGGCAGTTCACACGCACACCAGAATCCTAGCCCTTCCTCTAGCAGAGTTGTGGTAACAGCTAGAGGCTCCAACCTAGATCAGTGGCCAAGTGTGCTAGGTGCTGCACAGACAATGGCCCAGATCCTCAAGGGTATTGAGGCACCTAACTCCCACTGCAGTGAAGTGCCCAAATCATGGAGTCATAGAAGATCAGGGTTGGGAGGGACCTCAGGAGGTCACCTAAGCACGACCAACCGCAACTAGACCACCCCAGCCAGGGCTTTGTCAAGCCAGGCCTTAAAAACCTCTAAGGATGGAGGTTTCACCATCTTCCTAGGTAACTCCCTAGGTAAACAGAGGCAGGTCTGGGCCACAGTGCTTAAAATGGGGGGGAGGGGAGAGAGGGGATCAAAAATCTCCCCCCCCCAAATCTGAACGCTGAGCTGGGTTGTGCAATTTAAGCTCTCTTTCTAAAGCTGTTGCTCCCAGATTAGGATAGAATCCCTCGTGTTGCTCAGACCGCTGTAAGCAAAGCAGCCCCATAGTAAGAGACAGTCCCTGCATTGCAGGGTGGACAGTCTAAATAAATGAAAGGAAACTGAGGCACGCAGAGATGTGACTTGCCCCAGGGCAGCGGCAGAGCCGGGACTAGGACCCAGGGGGTCCCAACTCCCATTCCAATGACCTAACCCTTAATCAGCACAGCCTGTCCTGCTGCAAGGAAACGCAGCCCTTCAGAGGGGGCAGAGCGGGGTCAGAACTTTCCCAGCACCACCAAACACTGGGGGATCTGGGCTTGGGGTCCTTGGACCGCGCCTGTCACCGTAGTAGTGGAGAACCATCCAGCTGTGTCTTAAACAACAGCGATCCCGTGGGGGTTCATTTCCTCTCCCGGCTGGGGTTACAGCCCTTGCACGGACCTTCCAGATCATGCACCAGTCCACGCTCCCCACATCATTCCAGACACCTGAAGTGGAGGTGTATTGGGTGTATTCTCCCCGCTGCAGATCCTGGGGCCAAACCCCGCTCCAGCCACTCGCCTAGGGTGGTTAGAAGCTTGCCGAGTCCGCGCCACCCTCGGTCTTTGATCCTGTGCAAACCTCACTGCAGCTCCTGGCAGGAAATGCAGGATCAGCCCCCGGTTTTTCTTTTTTATTTGCATGGCCTTTTTCAGAAGACACTGCCCCTCATCCCAGCAGGGAGGAGAAGTTCAGCAGCAAGAACGGGGAGAAAGATAGTTTTCTAGCCAAGCTCTGAAAGGAGGGAGCGAGGCTGAGGCAGAGGGATAACGGGATGCAGAGGAGAAGGCTCTCTCACCCGCTCTGGGACTAGGCGATGGGAGGGAAATACACAATGGTGCTGTTAAGGGAAGCTAGACAAAGGGGCAAAGTTCCCTCCGCCTCCTCCACACCGACATCTCAATTCTCCAGCCAAGAAATCCCAAGCAAAAAACGTGAACCTGTTGCTTTTCCTTCTTGCTGTCAGAGGGCTCCCTGAACCTTTACTCCAAGCAGCAGGAAGGGTGGAAAAGGCCCATCCGGCTCGCCATCCTGCCCACATCGGACATTTGTTCACGGCTGGCCCATTCTTTGGAAGCGCTCTGCAGATTTATAAGTGACTCCACCTTGCTGTCTGCTTATTAGTGGCATGATGAAGGCAGGTGGCATGGGCTGAAGTGAACTCCCAGGATTGGGGGCAGGATGCCTGGATTCTCTAACCACTAGACCACCTTCAGTGGAAAGAGAGGGGGAGACTGGGAATCAAGATGCCAGTGTTTTATTCCCAAGGAAGATGATCTAGTGGGTGAGAGCAACAGAACCTGGTCATTCAGACTCCTGGGTTCTCTTCCCAGCTCTGGGAGGGAAATGCGGTCTAGTGGTTAAAGCAGACTAAGAGTCTATCCTAGCTCTGCTACTGTGTGAGCAAGGGCAATTCACTTCCCTTCCCAACACCACTCTTTGTGCCTCAGTTTCCCCTTGTGTCAAATGAGGATTTGTGAAGTGCTTTGAGATGAGTAAAAGCAAGAAGCTAGGAGTATAGTTTAAGAGCTCTCCTGAGCTGCTTGGCTGATACCAAGTACCACACGCTGCAGGGGGTAAGCTGCACTTTATCATTCCCAAAGGAGACAGGCAGGAGAAGCGCATGCTAATATATTTTTAAGGAGGAGCCCTGATACCTGGCCAAGCTCCAGTCTGGATAATTCTGTTCTGCCCGCTTAAACGCTGCCAGAGGCTTTAATGGAATAGGGTTTCCTTCTTCACTTTCTACCCTAAACAGGTTTAGTGGCGCTGTTATACGAGACCAGAGTGCCCCTCCTCAGAGGTGGCTGCATTTTAGCACTCTCTATTTGCATGTGGCTCTGCCCAGCACCCAGATGCTTGGGAGACCCACAGGGATGACAGTTTTGACCTCAAGCTTCCTGCGCTGCTGTTGTTCTGATGCATCCCCTGCTTTTAATCCCAGCATGCCACAAGCCCTCTCCTCCCGAAGACACGTATGAGGTTAGCACAGGGGCCAGGGATTCCTGGGTTCTATTCCTGGTTTGGTCACTCTTGGCCACGACGAGTCACATTCCCCTCCACAGCCTCAGTTTCCTCATCTACAAAATGGGGTAATACTCCAACCCCCCAGGGTGCCGTGGGGACGTCTTCTCAAGTCCTTGGAAGATGCTATGGGCACATTAATGGATTGATTTAGAAGATTGCTTTAATAGATATTTCCCCCTCTGCAGAGGGTGGGGGGAATTTCTGCTGGGAATTGGTAGCGCTCCAGGGTTCCTAGAAAGGAAAACCAGGGCTAGTGGGTTTGTAAAAATGCTCCTAGGTTTTGAACTAACAGATCAATGCAAAAAAAATAATAATAATTGCTCAGCGATTTCTGGAATAAGATCTAACGCACCAGCCAGGGCTGTAGACATGCGGGTCCGACTCCCCGGCATAGCAATAATCATCATCCTTCCCTCTTACAGAGAGCATCTCCTCTGCAGAGCTCACCGTGCTTTACAAAGGTGATTAGTATCATCATCCCCATTGTACATGGGGAAACTGAGGCCCAGGGCAGTGACATGACTTGCCCAAGGTCACCCAGTAGGGCGGCGGCAGAGCCAGGACTCGAACCCAGCTCTCTCGCGTCCAAGTCTGCTGCGGTACCCACTAGGCAAGATGATAGAAGAGAGCAGGACCTTACCCTCTGCATACAGTTCTGCACACATGTGTGTATCTATGTGGACATATGTCTATACATGTGCACCTGTGTGTCCATAGGCATACACGTCCTCAGCGTGTGTGTTTATATCTACATGCAAGCACTTGTGGGTCTTATACTTAAGTGTGCGGGCATGTGCTTATAATTCTACCGCGTGTGCACGGGGCCATGCTCATGTTTGCACGTGTGTCTCAGCGTGTACACCTGTGTACACGTGCGAGAGAGAGAGAGGTTGTCCCACACTGCCATTAGACGCCAGCACCCTCCCGCCGATTGCATTGTGACTTTCGCCCCCGTCCTTCGAAGTCTGCCCCCCCCTCTGCCATGCTGACTGTCTTTGCCCTTCACAGTCCCAGCCCTCCCAGCCCCAAGGCCCTAGCGGCGCTGACTCAGCACAGGGAGAGCCAGGGGAGGGGGAAGGCAAGCCTCCTGCCCGCTCTAGCCCATGGACCATCGCCAGGCCGGATCTCACAAATCCCCAGGAAAGCCTGACCTTATTAGGATGTGCAATGTGACAGCACCCAGGGCCCCCCGCCCCCGAGATCGGGACCCCATTGTGCCAGAAGCTGTATATGAGCACAAGACAGCTGCTGCCCTGAAGGGCTTACAAGCTATGTAAGACAGACACAGGGTGGGAGGGGAAACTGAGGTGTGGAAGGACTGGGACTTGCCCAAGGTCACCCTGTACGTCAGTGGCAGAGCTGCGAACAGAACCCAGATGCAGTCACGCCCCCGCTAAAGCCTCTTGATGCTGCCAGGTGTAATGAAACCTTTGTGTAAATGAAAGCCAGACCCCACATACCCACACGTGGGTGGCTGAAGTTGAGAATTACCCCTGCCTGGTTTCCCTTGGGAGCAGAGCACCCACAGCTCCCCTTGACTTCTATCAGGATTGTGGGTGTGCAACATGCCCAGAAAGTGTGTGTCATGTTCCCCCCCACCTTGTGGCCACCTGGAGGATAACAGCCTACTGCTGCAACCAGTAAATGAGAGTGCTTCCGTTAGCTCAAAGGATCTGTGCTGGGCGGGTGAAAGTCTCGGGTTCAGGCCTTGCCGGCGATGCAGGCAGGGGAGCTGTGACAGGCGTTCAGCATCCCTGAAACATCAGTCGGCTTAGCCACATTCAGGCACCTACATTAGGTGGAGCCGTGGCCGAAGCAACTTGATCAGGGTCACAGAGCCAGGGACAGAATCCAGGGCCCTGACCCTCAATTACACTATTACCCTCCACGGCCCCTTCTGCTGCTTCGGCAAGGGGCCAAAAGTGCCACCGTGAGAATCCACCTTGTCCCAAGGGCCACTGGCCTACAAGCCCTATTTCCAACCTCCTGTACAGGGGGTGGACTGGAGTCTTGGCCAGAGCACATGGCCCTATGAGTATTCTCCGTTTCCTGGGGGGCCCAAGGCAGGCAAAGTGCAAGTTACAGCAGCCCCTGGGCTGCTCTAAGTGACACCAGGGTCCAGGCAGAGCCCGCGGATACAGGGACACAAACCAGCCACTTTTATGCCTTGTCCTTCCCCGTCTCTCAGAGGGCCAGCTGCCGATGAGGCCGCTGCTCTGACACGGGGAGGTAGTGTGGTCTAGTGGGCAGAGCACGGGACGGCGAGTCCCATGGCCTGGGTCCGTTCTCAGCTCTGCCCCGACTTGCTGCGTAATCTTGGGCACATTCGTTCACGTCTGCCTGCCTCAGTTTCCCTCCCCGCCCTGTCTCCATTTAGACAGTGAGCGCTCTGAGGCAGGAACGGGCTCTGTCTCTGTGCAGCAGTGAGCAGCGATCCTGTACAGGCTCGCGCTTCTAGGCACCATTCTAATAGTAACATTGCCTGGGTGCTCGCCCCTGGACCACTGCTACCTCCAGGCCTCCATTTCAGAACGGAAAACTCGTCCGAGTGCTCTCGGCCGCCGCCCGCACCCTCCCTCCTTCCTTCCCTCCCTACGTCCCAGCGGATTTATTCCTCTTCCACAAAACTCCTCCCTGGCTCCGGCCCATCACGCCTGACCTGGCAGCCCTGCTCTGCGACCTGGAGCTCAGCCGCGTCCCCTCCACATCCGGTATCTCAGCCACTGACCCGGCGCTGCAGCTGCCAGCTTGCAAAGCGTGGGCCTTCAGCCAGCCGGATCGTAGCCCCTGGGAGCTTTGCTCTCCTCCACCGAAAGCAATTCGAGGGAAAGGAAGAAAGTGTAGCTGGAGCTGCCAAGTGGGGACCCCCCCCACCTCCCTCTATGCCCCATCTGGAACAGAGAGTTTCAGTCTCGTCCCCTGGGGGGGTAATCAACGAGCCCTAAGTCACTGGCTCGAGAAGCTGCCCCCCTCTCCCCCGGCCCATTTCCGCTCTTTTAGGCTGCTGCCAAGTTTTTCTTGCCATCCAGACGGCTCCCGGGTGCTGCCATCCCACTCTGCCCCTCCGCATAGCTCCCCCCTTTCTGCACCTCCAGCCAGGCATGCCCACCCCTGTCTCTTCCCCGCCGCACCAGCGCAGGGGAACTAGCGCTGGAGAGACAGTGGGGCCTAGCAGATAGAGCAGGAGAGTGGGACCCAGGAGAGCTGGGTTCCCACCCCAGCTCTTCCTGCTGGGTGACTGCAGCCAAGTCACGTCCCTGCTCTGTGCCTCAGTTTCCCCATCTGTAAGAGGAGAATGAAACTGACCTCCTTGGGCACGTATTTTTAGTCTGCAGCTGAAAGGCGCTTGATGAGAACCAGCTATTATCACGGTTCAGCGGGCCACAAAGAATGGACCCCGCCCCCAGCTGACACGACGCTTTTAGAGTCCCCCCCCTTGGTGGTATGGAACGCATCCTCCCCCACGTGCTTCAGTATGAGTTTGTCTGTGCCCCAGCCAGAAGCGAGTCTCCCACCCCAGGGGATAAGACTGCGGGCTTGAGTGCAGGTGGCTACCCCGATCGCCTCTGCCGGTGCTGCGACGGGCACGCTGCTCTTTCCAGTGTGCCGGCATGTGGCCTGCTAACAACCGGCTATCTACCTGACCTGGGCAGCTGGCTGCCGGCTGCCACCTAGACATCCTCGCTGGTGTGGTGACAAGCTGTCAAGGACAGCGGGTGGAAAAAATTCTCCCGCCGGGGGGGGGGGAACGTGCAGCTGGGAAAGGCTTTTTCTGCTAAATTGAAGCTTTCCGGGGGAAATGGGCTGATGGCGACAAGTTTTCCTCAAAATTGAAATCTGAAAGCGTCTCGATGAGGCCAGAATGGAACGTTTTGATTTTTCCTTTGGAGATGGCTTCTTGGTTTTAAATAGGGATTTTACTTTCTATTCTCCTGAGAGAGGCGAGGTCAGGGAGACGTCCCGTTGGCAGCCCCGCAGGGTGGATTCGTATAAAAAAAGCCCCTCCCTTTGGCACTGGGCAATCGGGGTTTTAAGGTGGAAGGCGTGCTTCGAAAATACCCTGGAAGCGCACCGCAGGCTGCCTGGAAATCACGCGCCGGTCGCCGCAAAGCGGGCGGCGCTTTTTCCTTGCGAGAGCATTCCGAGCATCTGTCCTCGTCAAGCGGGTTTGGGCGTGCGCGGGCATGCACGCGCCCTCTCCTCCATGCAGGCGCGTGCAAGGAGCACGGGGCGGTAGTGTGCGCACGCATGATTTTGCACACGCGTGTGCATATTGGGGGGGGAGGGGTGAGACAAAATGGTGGGACTCTACAGGAAGGACTGCCCTGCCTCTTTGGAAGCATGCCAGGGCCTCGGATGAGCTGCTGACTCATTCTACAGCCCAGAGTCCAGCAAAGCCATCTCTCTGTACCTCTCTGCCTCTGCTTTCCCGCAGGCTGAGAAGGCACCTTGTGATGGGGGATGACTAACCATCACGTGGCTCGGGAGGTGAAGGGGGAGTAGGAGGCACATGGGGATCAGAGCAGGTGACCCTCCGACAAGGGGACAAGCTGCTGGGAAGAAGGAGCAGGTTGGGGACGGGGGGCTGAGCAAACAAGCGTCTCCGAGGAGATGGCAAACCGGAGGACAATCTCGTGTAGTCCTGTTGTGATGGGGAGAGAAAAATAAAAATAAATTCAACTCGGCACCAATGCTTTCGATCAGCCCCTTTCTAGGGTTCAAGCAATCTCGAGAGCAAATCATTCAAGCTGCGGTGGCGCCTTGGGAACAGGGGTAAAAAAAAAAATTCGTCCAACAAAGTCCTTCTAGTTTCATAGGTTTAAAGCAAACCAGTCCTGGTGTGACTGGACTGATCCCACGAGCTGCCCGCTGGGGTTGAATCTGAGCCATGGCTGCAGGGCGACCGGGCTTTGTATTTTTATTCTCTCTCTGTCCAGAGCAGTGATCGTGAATTCCAATTGACCCATAGAGAACAACAAAAGCCTCAACTTGGCTGTAGCGCCATTAAGTTTGTAAAGAAAGGGGAAAGCTGGGAGGGGAGCGCGGCGTTCAGGGATCCCTCCGTGCTTACAAGAGATCTTGTTTATTCTATGTCCGGGTCCAAATGGCTCTGTGTAACAAGAGTCGCACAGTGTATGGCCCAGTCTCTGTCTGGGAAGCTCAGTCCTGAAAAGCAGTCTCCAGTAGTGTTGGTTTGTGCGTGCACATGACGAAATCGACATTTCCCGGCGTTACCAATAAAAATCTAACCCTTGCAAGCCAACTCAACTTATCAAACTGCATCGAGTTACAGCCGTCTTCCCTTATTCCACCACGCGGATGGTCTTCAGAAAGGGCAAAGAGTGTCACTTCTGAGTCTAAAGACCTCAGGGGTTTAAATGGCGCAAGAATCCCCAGATGACAAACTCCTATCAAGGCAAGAGCAACAGACAACAACCCAACAGATCTTCCGGTACTTCCCAGGCAATGCTGGGCTTCTTCCTTTGTGTCTGAGTGGCTGCTACAAGTAGAAATGTTGGCGATCTCATGGGGGCTTTTCCCTTCAACTCCTATGGCACGTCTTCACTGCAATTGGAAGCGGGATGGCAGCATGCGCACACATGCTGGAGGCAGCTTTAATCTAGCTAGCTCAGGGACCAAAAGCAGGGCGTGGCAAAGTCTGACCCTGCCAGGGAGCCTGGGTTGGGGTGCAGTAGGGTTCGCCTACCTGGAGAAATTGACCGGTAGAGCCATTCCAGCAGAGCCCCCCAAGTTAGCCCTTCTGTATGTACCTCACATCTAAGATACTGATCTGATCACTTCTCAAGCTGCAGTGCATTTATCTTCTAAACAGCCCAGTGAGGTAGGGCTGTGCTGTGATTCCCATTTACAGTGGGCCTCAGTTTCCACAGAGAGACTAAGTAACCTACCCAAGGTCACCCAGGGAGTCTGTGGCAGAGCAGAAAATAGGATCCAAGCCTCCTGAGCCCCAGGCTAGCACTCTAACCACTGCACCGGGCTTCCCTCCCCCATGGGCTGCAGCAAGTGACACAGATTGCTGACCACCGATGTTTGTCTGAAGGGGGGGGGGGGGGGGAAAATCACACGGCAAAGCCAGCATTCGCCTTCTGAAAACGTCTTTAAGATTTATTCATTGGCAGCAGCGGGGGTGATGGGGAAGCCTCTTTGTGCCAAGCGGGATTGAGAAAAGGCCGAGGATATAATAAGCTTTTTGGTCCGAGCTCAGCATTCACAGCCTGCGAGCAGCGAAACGCCAGCGTGAGCAGAATGTCAAAGACGGACCATCTTGTGCCTGCCTCTCCCCTCCCCCCACCCCCATCTTCGTACATCGTTGTGAAATCCTTTTGCAGCTTCTCTAACTAATCAATGACCCCCCCCCCCCCCACGGTTCTAGCAGACCATCTGGGGCAAACGGGGTAAACGCACACTATTAAATCGTAATCCCGACGTCACCAAAAATAACACCCAGTTCAAATCCAGCCACCCTGTCCTCACTAAATTAGAGGTTTTCTGCACAGTTTCCAGGAAGCCAGGAGCTTTTGGCTTCCTTTGGCAGAGCTCTACCAAAGGCCAGTCACTCTGGGGCACGGAGTAGGTTTGGGCCAGAACCAAACCCCTGGATCTACGTGCCCTTCCCCCCACCCTGCTGTGTTTGCAAAGTGCTTTGGGATCCTTTGGAATGGAAGGTGCTTCGTAAATACGAACGATTTTAACATTAGCAGCAGGGAAAAGTGTTTAAAGAAAGAAAACTACAGCTCTGAGCAATTCATTTCTTAGCCTCTTTGAAACTCTTTTTAGTTAGACGTAGAAGGGAGGAAAGTTAAGGGAGCAGCCTCCGTGAACTCTCACATATGCAGAGAGAGACAGAAGAAACCCAGCCAACCCTGTGTTTCTTTCACGGGTGACATTTCTCCCTGTAGCGGGTGGTTTGCAGAGACATTGCAATTACCCCTCAGCGGCTATCGCACGGTGCGAAAAATAAAAGAGTGATTCGGACTCCAGCAGCATTGGGCGCTGTTAGTTGGTGGGCTGGGATGCAGTTACTGCCCCAGGGAGAAAGGAGGGAGGGGTGAAAAGACAAACACCTTGATTCGTGTAAGCCATGAGAGGAGGGAAATGAGGAAGGGGTGGAAATCTCTCTCTTTGCATCTCTTTCCAGACATAAAGATCCATCTGTGAGGGAAGGGGAATGTCATTATGGGATCTAGTCATCCATCTCTCTCCCTCTCTCCCCGTCCATCCATCCATGTTCTCCTCTATCCATACATAGATCCTTCTTTCTAGATCTATTTAACCTCTGCTCGATCTGTCCATCTCTCTCTCTGTCCTTGCTGCTGGCATTCTCGGTCTCATTACAGCCACAGTATCCTTCGCTCTCTTTAGTCGTTTAGTGCTAGGGGCACAGGATAAAAGCTGTAATGGGTGATTGCAAATCTTTTCAGGACCGTGGGGTCTTTCTAACGGGGGAGTGGAAGGGTTGGGGTCTCTTTAGCCCCGTTTAACTCATCTTGTATATATTTTTTCTCCCTCCCAGGCGAAGCGACGATGGACTCCATGCTGCTGCTCTGGGTATTTGCCCGCCTTGCTTTTACAGAGGCGTTTGTCTCGGAGGACAGCACAGGTAACTTAGACAAACATCCTAGCTGGTCAACAGGCAGGCTTGCGATGGCTGCGGCTTGAAATCGGTTCAAAGCGGATAGGAGAGGCCGTAGGGTCTAGTGCCATAAGGCATTAGCCTGCCCCTCTAGAGACTGAGGTTCTAGTCCCAGGTCAGCCTCTGACCGTGGGTCAGTAGCTTCCCCATGGTCTGTCTCGTCTACCTGATTTCACGGCAGGGACGTCTCTTACTATAGGTACGGGCAGCATCCTGCACAGCGAAGCCCGGATCTTGGTTTGAGCCTGTAGGCCAGCGAGTCCCAACTGTTTTCCCTGCATGGCCCCATGTTCAGATGTGTTGTTTCCCCACTATCCCAGACAGCACGGAAGACGACGCCATTTTGCTTTACATTTTTATTTGACATTTGGCATGACCTCACACACAGACGGTGCGTGCGAGCTCACGCCGCAAGGAGGGTGCCATTTTGTAGTGCAAAATAGCTTCCCCCGTGCGACGTGCCCTCGTGCGTACGGTGCGTGTGAGGTCACACTGTGCGGAGGAGGCCGTTTGGGAGCTGCTGCTCTAGGCATGGCTGTAACACGATTATAGATGGGGCTAGTAGCATCACCTCTCAGTATGGTTGTCCAACACGTCCCATGATACCACCCTGTTTTCAGCTGCTTTTAAATTTTGCCAAACTTAAATGGGCTGAAAGGGGCCTGCCTCAGGCTTTTTTTTGTTGGTTTGTTTTGAAAACTTTAGCTAAAATAGCTCAACGAGGCCAGGAACAGCCCTGCTGTCTCGCCCCACGTTACAGAGTCTGGTGAACCTTTCTTTGACCAGCTTTAGCACCCCTGGACATGACATTTGGCAGGGCGTGGCCTCTGCATCCAGGATGTGCCTTTTGCAATCCCGGTGAAAATCCACCCAAATTTGACCAAGTCATAAAAGTCTCTGGGGGGGCAAAGGGGAGTTTGCACATGCCATGCAGAGACTTGGAATCACAGAAACGTTGGGCTGGAAGAGACCGTGAGAGGTCACCAAGTCCAGCGCCCGGCACTGAGGCAGGACCCAGTCAATAGACCAGCCCTGACTGGTGTTTGTCCATCCTCTCCTTAAAAGCCTCCAATGGCGGGGATTGGAAGCCGGTTCCAGAGCGTAACGATCTTAAAAGTTAGAAAGTTTTTCCTAATATCTCACCTCAATCTCCCTTGCTACAGATTAAACCCCTTATTTGATGGCCATTCTCTTTATAACAGCCCTTAATTTATTTGAAGGCTGTTCCCAGGTTTCCCGCGCACCTGCTTTTCTCGAGACTAAACATGCCCAGGTTTTTTTGTTTAAATCTTTCCTCCTACGTCAGGTTTGGTTTGTTCTCCTCTTGCCTCTGTCCACATCTTTCCTAACTGCACACAATACTCCAGCGGAGGTCTCCCCAGTGCTGAGCAGAGCGGGACAATTCCCTCCTGTGTCTTACCTACGACGCCTGGTCAGACACTCCCGAAATGATATTAGCCTTTCACAACTGCGGCCTGTTGCCAGCTCATCCAGGTTGTGAGCCACTAGAACCCCCCCACGCCTTCCCAGCAATGCGGCCACCACACCAGCTAGTCCCCATTTTGTAGCGGGTCTTAGATTTCCGTGTTAAATTCCCTGAAGATCTGGACTGAGCGAGCTCCGGTCTGGGACTGAGTAACCATTTCCCCACAATTACAGCGGCAGGTGCTGGCCCCTGAACAGAAAGCAGGCGACCCGTCTGCCCTGGGCTTGCAATGACCTCCCTGTTGGGCCCATGCGAAGGAAACCTCGTTAAGCTCGCAAAGCCAAGCCCTCAAGAGTTAGGAAAGGTCAGAAAACGGCCCCCTTGGTCCTAGGCATTGTGAGACAATCTGTAATGACACGATCACATGCCCCTTCCCTCAGGCAGCACCCGGGAGGGAGGGTGCCCTGGAGACACACAGAGGCTGGTCTGCAGGACCCCGGCTTTGTTCAGTGCAACGCTGGGAAGTGCGCAGAGGCGGAGGCAGGGGATTGCAGGAAGAGAGAGGAGGGGCTCCTGGTTAAAGCAGTTGAATGCTGCCCTGCAGGGCTGGAGAGTCCTGCTAAAAACCTGTAGGCCAGTGTCTCATATCGGGTCGTCAGCCTGGACGCGGTAGTCCTAGCCCCTTTAGTACTACGCTTTACTCCTCCCATCCTGCCAGGCAGGGGTAAAAGGGGAACCCAGCCCCCCAGGGTCCAGCCCACAGCCCTGGTAAGCAGATGGAGTCTGTCATTTCTTACAAACCCTCACCTGGGCGGTGCCCTACCTTGTCCTGTTGGCAGACATCTCGCCCAGAGCTGCATTCTCCAAACCTCCTTCCTTGGAGCGTCCGGTCTTTGGGTAATTTCCTCCCAGGTTGTTGCTGAGACACTTTCTCAATAGAGCTCCCTAGTTTCTCTGGCAGCCAGCCTCCTAGGTCTGAGCTGATCCCAGCTGTGGTTAATGAGCTAGTAATTAGTAGCAGCTGGCTAGGTAACAGACCCATCTCTTAACCCCTTTTTGGCTACCACAGCGTGGGGCCTGTACATCCCAGCACAAGGAAATTAGCAATTCTGTCTTCAGAGCAGGGTAGGAGTGGCATACAGTAAATTAAGGCCTGGGGCCACGCAGTGAACAAGGAGGAGAAAGCAAAGGATCGCACGCTCACTAAATGAGCCTTGTCCATCCTGTGCGCTGAATGAAGCAGGGGGAAACAAACAGCAGGTGATCACGTGGTTACAGACTGTATCACGATCCCTGTGCACAAGCGGGCCCAATGATGGTGCGTCCTGGCATTTCCTAACCTTTGAGGGCTCGACTTTGCAAACATGCATAATGCTCGTTTAGCGTCCGGTTTTTGTTTGTTATGAATAATAAAGAATAATTGGCAGATCCCGCAATGAGCGAGGGGCTTGGGGGACTAGAAATTGGCGTCCAAACCCACTCTGAAGCCAATGGAGTTACACCGATGGTGAATGTGGCCCCGAGGTAGGTTTCCTGAGCTGGGCCTGGTTTAGTTGGGTCTGTACAGATAGATCTGCACTGCACCACCAGGCGTGCTCTTAACCTGGGGGAGCTGACTCGGGTTAAAACAGCTGGGAGGACACAACAACTCAGCCCTTAACTGGGGAGGAGCTCACGTTAAAGCCTGTGTTTGTACAGCACCGAGCACATGGAGTTCTGGTCTCTGACTAGTGCTAAGGTAAATACAAATAATAATAGGAGAAGTGAGTCTGGGGTTGAACATGAGCTGCTTACCCAACCGGTCATGTTTTCCCTGCTATTTTAACCCCACCCGGGAACTAACCCAATGCCCCGCATACACTCACAGCGGTCAGGTCAGGGAGTTGGGCTCAGAGCTGTTGCCAGTGTAATTTTAAACGGAGCAAGGTCCAAGCAGACAGATGTCACACTGAAATCCAGGACAGGGTAGTTAAAAATGTGCACCCAGAGTCAATTCTGGCAGCGTCCTGAACGGAGGGATCAGATGGGGGGGAAGAGACAGAACAGTAGCAATTTATGGGACAACAGACTGAAAATTGCCATGTACTGGCTAGTGTATGCGTGTGTATGTACACAACCACCCTCTGGAATTGTGCGTGTGTGTGTGTGTATGTATACCCCACTTCTCTCTACTGCAGAGAATCGATGCACATCTGCATGCATGTGCACATGCCTTAGCTGGATGGAATCAACGTGTGTGTGTGTGTGTGTGTGTGTGTACGAACCATTGCCTTCTACTGGGTGGAGTAAGCGTGCGTGTGTGTGTCCACGTGCATGTGTGTGACCAATGACCTCTAATGGATGGAATCATTACTGCTCAGTTATGTGTCATGGCCCCTATATTGCACGGGGGGGAGAGTCTCCTTTAGCGCAGGCGGCAGGAGCCTGTGCCTGTGGAGCAGGGGGTCCAAGTGCTATCCCTGCGGATGTCGTGAAGCCACAGCATGCAGCGCAGCGACACCCGTGAAGGCTGCTGACCTTTTGTTTCCCTTTCCTTTGCAGATGACCTCAAAGCTCTGAGAGTCTCCATCAGCAAACACCCACCTGTCCGGGCCGTGCTGGCGGGCACCCTCACCATCCCCTGCCACGTCACCTACTTGCGTCCCCTGGCCACTTCCAGCACGGTGGGGCGCCGGGCCGTGCTGGGGGCACCCCGGGTCAAATGGACCTTCATCTCCGAGGGGAAGGAGGCGGAGATCCTGGTGGCCCGGGGGCAGAAGGTGAAGGTGAGCGAAGGCTACCGCTACCGCGTCTCCTTGCCCTTCTACCCGGCCTCGCCCGTTGATGCCACCTTGGTGCTGAGCGAACTCAGGTCCAACGACTCCGGGATCTACCGCTGTGACGTGCAGCACGGCATCGAAGACGGGCATGACCTGCTGCAGGTGAAGGTCAAAGGTAACAGCGCCCTCCCCTTAGCATCCGTCGCAGGTCCGGGGCCGGGAGGGAATTCGGGGCTGACACAAGCTCTAAGGGGTTCGTAGTTGCCTGGTTGCATGTTTAAGTCACAACCGCTGTGTGGGGCCATCTCCCTCTGGCCAATCCAGAGGCTGACACAGCTTTGGGTCTTTCAGCTCAGGGCTGTACTTGTAATGCCACACCCGTGGGTGAACGGCCAGTAGCGGAGACTGAACTGGGAGTCTCTGGTTGTAAGCGCATGAACCTCTCGTGCCTGAGCTAAAAGACCCAGCCCTATTTGCTAACACTATTATTGTATTCCTACATCGTATTATTCCCTGCCTGAATCGCATCTCTTGACTCTACATTGAGGAGGTGATCCCACTTCTCCTTGCACTGAGATCTGTAACAAAGCGTGAATTCTGTCGTCCTCGAGTGGCTGATCCGCTAGAGGATAACAGCCTACTACCGCTATCCCCTCTGGGAGCTGCTCTTTTAGTTCAAGCGCTAGGTCGGTGCTGTGTTGCTGATGGCCCAGGGTACAATAACTGCTGACAGTCCATGCTGGTCCTACCATTGTGTGTCATTAGACAAATACTTTTATTTATTGCCAGGACTGAGACGTTTCTGATGTATTATTTTTATTTATTTCACTTTGATTGATTTCCCTGGCAAAACCAAACAATTTGCTTAATGCATTCGGTGGAATGTTTCTCCCAGTTCCAATTAACTTTGCACACGTCTCTCACATATAAATAGTCAAGTGTTAATCTCATAAGATTGTCCGTTTTCTCCCCCCTGGATCCAGATTGTATTGCTATGGCAAAAGCCCCTTGCAAACTCCGGCTGGCAACCCAAGCTCCCCTCTCCTGCCTCCCTAGCCCTTCTCATTGTTTTCTGCCTTTCTGCAAGAAGCCCAAGTTCACCCATTCATTTTAGAAATGTTTCCGGCTGCTCTGATTCCTCGCTTGACCTTGCCAGACATGCCATTTACACTGGAGCGATGGGCAGCCTGGTTTAAAGGATGATTTCCTCTGCAATTTATCTGTGTCTCTTTAATGGAGGGAAAGCATGGTCTTGTGGTTGAAGCTTAGAGCCAGGGGACAGGACTCCTGCATTCTGTTACTAACCTGCTGTGTGACCCTGGGCAAATCACTTCCCATCTTTGTGCCTCAGTTTCCCCATCTGCAAAGGGTGTGTGTGTGTAAGGGGGACTAATGATTCTTACCCAGCAGAGAAGGAAGCAGGGAGTGCTAGCTTACATATAGATCATTGCACAAAAGCACAAAACTATGAATAATATCTGGCATGTTGCATGCATATGTCTCGAAGGACTTCTTAAAGACGGGTAGGTATTTACATCTCCTTTCGACAGACCAGGAAACTGAGGCATGTAAAGTCGGGAAATAACTTGTCGGAGGCCAAAAAGGAAGTCGGTGGGCAGAAATGGGTGTAGACTCCTGATCTCCTGATCCTTTGCTCTAAACCCCGTCCCCCACTGTATGGATGGTTGTGTTTTCAGAACAGTCAAGACCCAACAGCTGGGAACTGAAGCGATTCTGGCTAGAAATAAGGTGCAAATGTTTAACAGTGAAGGGCAATCAACCATCGGAACACCTGACCTCAGGGGTGGTGGGCTTCACGTCTTTAAATCAAGCCTGGATAAAAGATGCACCCTAGTTCAGCAAGAAGTTGCGAGTGTGGTGTAGGAGTCGCAAGGGGAAGTTTTCAGGCATGTGCTATGCAAAAGGCCAAACTAAAGGATCATAATGGTCCTTTTTGCCATTCAGATTTTGTATAAGATCTGTCCTAGCAGGCTACTGATGCACGCAGCAAGCGAACGGACAGCTGGGGCTAGGATTCAGGGCTTCTGAGGCTGAGCCAATGGCTTAGACAATAAAGTCATGCTGTCTTCCTGTTGTTAGCTTCTTCTCCTTGCAGGCAGTAGCCTTCCCATCCACCTCCTGTCTGCCATTCGTGCCATGGCCTGGGTCCATTATGTACTCAGACGGCACCATAGCTGGCTGCTGGCCGGCGGATTTAGGATGACCAGACAGCAAGTGTGAAAAATCTGGACACTTTTTTTTCCAGGAGGTGGGGACATAGTTGCATATATAAGACAAATCCCCTAGTATCGGGACGCTGCCGATAATATCGGGATGTCCCGTCACCCTGAGTGTACTGTACCGCACCTCCCTGGATTAATTGCACACCAGGTTTGTGGTTGCAAGGACATTTAGATGCTGTTTCCCGCTCTGTCCTCTAGGGGTGGTGTTCCTTTATCGAGAGGGCTCCATGCGCTACTCCTACACCTTTGCCAAGGCTCAGGAGGCCTGTGCCAGGATAGGGGCGCAGATTGCCACCCCCGAACAACTGCATGCCGCATATCTCAGCGGCTACGAACAATGCGACGCAGGCTGGATCGCGGACCAGACAGTCAGGTGAGCAACTCATGCAGTGGCTAGCTTCCAAGCGGGTGCAGCGCTCACATGACACATTGTTCACCTGTGGAACTCATCACCACAGGATATGAAGGAGAGGCATGTTGAAGAGTTCCAACACAGGGCAGTCTGCTTCCCCAGCTGCTCTTGAACCAACATGGAATTCTTCATTCGCCATTGAATGAGGAGGAGGAGATGTGTCACCCTAGCGCCTTGAGACCCCAGTACTGGACTGGGATCCCATTGTACTAGGCACAGCACACACACAGAATGAAACGATGGCCCCTGCACCGAAGGGCTTGCAATCTAAGTCAACGGATACGTCTGCATTTAAAACAAGGTTTGGTGAACTTTTCGCCTAATTAAACGCTGAGTAGAGCCGGCTGAAATTTTTCACTTGCAAAAATTCCAAAGCTGGCTGGAGTTAGGGGGAGTTCTTGGGCACAGTTTGGCGTCTGTGGGCACTGACTCCTCAACCTGGAGATTGCAAGCACAGCAGGACGTCATGACCACCTTGCCCTCCCTGCATAGCTAAATGGGGACAGCTGGCTGGCTTGGGGGAGACTCCTGGAAAGGAAAAGGTTGAAAACCACTGCTCTAGGAGCCTGATTGAAACCCCCCGGTTGCCAAAGGAAAGGCTGCCCTTGATTTCAATGCGCTATGAGCAGAGTTGCTGGCCACCTAACCAATGGGCCCGACATGGGCTAACGTTTCCAAAAGCGGCCACTGACTTTGAGTGCCCGGGTTTTGGCTGCCTCACCTTTGATTGTTAGAAAGTGCTGGCTCCCCACATCGTCAGCTGGCGCCAACGGGAGCTTCAGCTGCTCAGTCCTTCTGGCACTCAACCCCCAAGAGTGGTCTCGAGTAGGGTGTCCCAGAAAACCGGGGCATCCAAAAATCAGGGGCCACTTTGAGTAGGGCCGCTTTGCCAGGGTCCAGCTAGGGCCACCCAAGGGTTGTTTTTAGCAGCATCTGACCACCTGGCTCCAGGGGGCCTTTTCTCATTGTGGTAACTCAATACCTGTGCTTTCTCATTCCAGGTACCCAATCCAGATCCCTCGGGAGGCCTGCTACGGAGACATGGATGGGTTCCCTGGGGTCCGTAACTATGGAGTAGTGGACCCAGAAGACATGTACGATGTATACTGTTACGTGGAAGATCTCCACGGTAAGTCTGATGCCGAAGTGCATTGTGTACTCCTTTGTCTTGACGGCCGTGCTGGATCAATCCAGCCCAGTTTCCTGTCTTTGACAGCAGCCAGCACAAGGCCTGGTAAACCCCGTAAAGGGTGGAACAAGCTACCCCCCATGGCTTGGCTTATGCCCTGAAGTCTTGCAGTAGTTTTTAAGCAACTCCCTTGCTGGATTCGTGATGCACATCAGACACAAGCTCTAAGCACATTTTTTAGTCCTGCAGTATGGGCCCAATCCATGGAGCTGCTGAGCACCCTTCGCTCCCATTGACTTCAACAGGTCTGGAGGGTGCTCAGCACATTGCAGAACTGAGACCTCAGTCCTGGCTACTGGAAAACGTCCTCGAAGCAAATTGAGAATCTGCCCCAGGCGACCAAAGTACAAAGCAGATGCTCAGATTCTCTCTCTATAACCTGGTTTCCAGGAGATATGGGTCATGCTCAGGTCTGGACACACACAGTGTCCCAGGTTTTGGGCCCGGGTCCCATTTTCTGGTCCAGCTCTTGATTAAGATCTGAGGGATGCCTTGAGTTAATGGACAAACTGTCCTAAATCTGGACAGGTGCCGCAAGTCCTGACTATACAATGTATGCTGAGGATTTTGCCATGTATTCTGGGATCTTGGGTGGACTGGGATGAACACAAAGTCCATGCCTTGGGTTCTGTGCTTACTTCCTACACGCGGGGAGATAATCCTGGATGGTGCTGAGCATGTTATCTGACTTTATGGAAGCACGTTCTAGTCTTAGGGTGGACTATCTCAGGTTCTGTCGTAGCGCTAAGCGCCTCACTTCACAGCTTGGATTCGGAGCGCATGTCAAGAGTCTGGCAGATAGTTTTGGTTGGTGAATGTCCAAAGACTAGTAAATGGCTTGGATTATTGGTACACATCCCAGACTTTGGGAGATACATATAGCTGGGGTTATGGACACAAACCTTGAGTCCTGAGTTTGAGAGTTTGAGTGCATGTCCTAGTGTCTCATTGCATATCCTGGACTGGTGGATTGTTGCATGTTCTGAACTGGTTGATGGTCCCACGTCCTTTCCTAGGACATCATTGCATGTCTTGGCCGGGTGTCTCATTACATTTATGGCTCTACCTGTTACATGCATGGTGCTGACCTGGTGGACTGTCACATCATAGCTTGCCCTGGGGTGCCGTGACATCGATGGTGGTGTGCTAACCGTGGTACATGTGGCACTGCCCTGACGGATTGTCACACATCCCATCCTAGGAGACTGGCATGCGTCAGACCCTGCTCTGGTGGGTCATTACATGCATGGTGGTGAGCTGACCCGCACATGTCTGACACAGACGTGGTGCATCATCACACGTGCTGCCCCGATGTGTCATTACATGTAGGATCTGACTTCCGTGATATGGGCTATTGGCATTTGTGACGATGTGCGCAGAAAAGTATTCGAGGACTCAGTGGTGCTTGTCCCATTGGCTATTCCTAAGCGCTAGCCCTTCAGCTGTCTGGGATGGAGGTAGCATAACGCAGGGGACAGTGCACTGACCTGGGAGCCCAGTGACTTGCATCCCCTTTTGGCATCTGGCACTGACCTGGGCCCAATTGTGTCTGTTTGTGGTTTCCCCATCTGTAAAATGAGGCTACTGACCTCCCGCATGGCTAGCGCTCTGAGAGAGACGGGAGCGAATAGATCCACTGGGAGTTTGTTCCATATTGTAATTAGGAGGGCAGAGTGGGGTCATGCAGCCCTAGGGAGCGATAAGAAATGGGGCGGGAGGGGGAAGGCTGAAAAAGCCCTCTTTCCTGGACTGGCCGAGATCCTCTTGGCTCTGATCCCTCCCCCCTTCATCTGTGTTCGCAGGAGAACTCTTTTTGGGGAGCGCCCCAGACAAATTCACCCTGGAGGAGGCCAAGTCTCACTGTAAGGAGCTGGGAGCGGAGATAGCAACGCCGGGCCAGCTGTATGCAGCCTGGAACGAAGGGCTGGACCACTGCAGCCCGGGCTGGCTGGCTGACAGCAGTGTCCGATACCCCATTGTCACCCCGCGGGAACGGTGCGGAGGGAGCCGGCCGGGAGTCAAAACCATCTTCGTGTTCCGGAACCAGACTGGATTCCCCGATGCCCAGAGCAGATACGATGTGTACTGCTTTAGAGGTAAAGGACCCATCTCCAAGGTCGCAGACACATCTGCCTACAGCCAGAAGCCCCTGTTGCTGCACCAGGGGGTGAAATTCTCCCCCCTGCAGCGGGGCCGGCGTTAGGGCTAGGGCACCATTTATACCCTCAGATGTGGGTTTAAATGGGATTTCAGGGATGCCGGGGCATGCAACACCGGTGGACTGCAGCCATCCTTCATCATGGGTTGAAATTCTCTTCTGTGGACGGGGGGCCTCGGGCCGCTCCTCGGAGTAGAGGACAATTTCATGCCATGATGCAAGCTGCCGGTGCTACCTGCCAGTGCGCCGTGATAGGATAAGCATGCCCTGCCTGGTACAAATGTCCACCTCGATGGCTTTTTTATTTTTTTAGCAATCTGTCCGGAAAACAGCTCACGCAGATACAGATCCACGTACGTTGCTAAAAGTACCCGAGCCGACATCGCCATAGCTACTGAAGAGCTGATTTTTGCCTCCAGCTGATGTTTTGGGCGCTGTGCACGGCTGCCAATGACGACCTGCCATGAGAACGGCCGTGCTGGGTCAACCCAATGGTCCATCAGGCCCAGGGTCCTGGCTTCCGACTGTGCCCAGTGCCAGGTGCTTCAGAGGGAGTGAACAGAGCAGGGCAATTAGCGAGTGATCCATCCCCGGTCGTCCAGTCCCAGCTTCTGTCAGAGGTTTAGGGACACCAGGTGCTTCCCCGACTGTCTGCTGGAGCTTACAACCCTTAGTTACTTATCTGAGTTTGGAAGCCAAAGAGCGAACTCTTGGGGTGTCATCCTGGCTCCAGTCGATGGCGCCTGGATTTCACCCTTGAAAGAGGAATGCACCAGGAGGGGAATGTTCCCCAAAGAGGCCTCAATTTTCACAAATTCCCACCTCTTCTGGGCCAGGTGAGCAGCCTTGGGCACCCGCCCTGGAGTTGTAGAAGTGCTGCACCTCTGCAAACTGAATACCTCATGCCTGCAGGCCGGATGGAAAATATAGGCTGGCTTTGGGGGGGGGGGGTTGATCCTGGGCAGCTGCTGTTGGGGGTGCTGCAGTCAGCAGGAGCTCAGCCGCCGGCAGGGCGGTGTGTTGGGTTTTCACCCAGCCATGCCGGGAGGGGTAGAGCGTTTTGTTTAGTTTTGCAGACCCAAGAAGGGTTTGTGGCTGGCTGCCCTTTTGTGAGAAGCCCCCGAGTGCGACGGGGCATGTGTCGTGTACGGTTCTGGCTCCGGCCAATCCCTGCCCTTGTTCAGGGTCTCTCTAGGGCGACACGCAGCTCTGCAAAGGAATCCTTATGGCTCATCCCTGTGGTTATCTAGGGCTGATGGAAGAGCAACTCCTCTGGCTCCAGGGCTGCCACCTGGCCAGGTTTTCCCAGGAATGCCCCTTCTTTGAGGTAGCTGGCCTGGGAACTCTGTACAGGTGCTACGTACCCACCGCCGGCTGATACACCCCAGTCCCATGGCTCCCGATGCTCACCCACGGCTTCTGTCATTACTATCGGCAGCTGTCAAAATCTCTTTTTAGCACTGACGCTCTCTATACAAGACAGTAAAAGCCTGTCGTTGGCGCTACCGTCTGACATAGTCCGTTCTTCTGTGTCTAGGACTAAAGATCTATAGCCACAGTGTAGTAGTAATCACTGCTACATGCTGACCGGTGTGCACACGGGATGGAAGTTAGCTGCCTTAACACCTTTGTGTGTATTGATGCGTTTGTGTGTCCGGGCAGCAGAGGGATGGAGGCATTAAAAACAGAAACTGACTAGTCAGGTGACCAGGGTTCTATTTTTGGTTCCCTCGCTGAGTGGCTATGGTCAAGTCACTCCCCCTCTCCGTGCCTCAGTTTCTCTATGTTTAAGACCAGGCAGATGATACCAGGAGCTTTGGGAGGGTATATTCATTAAAGTGCTTCCAGCGAGTTGGATGGAGGGTGCTGCCCCTTGTGGAAAGGCCTGGGACTGCAGCAAAGACAGTCATAAATCAAGGAGAGAGAAAGGCCAGAAAGCGAAGGGGAAAAAGACATTTCGGTCACTTGCATTGATAGGTTCTTGTTCCAACCCTTGCTGATCTCCTCCTCGCGGTTATGCTTCCACTGAGCTTGCAGCCTTCCCTTAACAAAACCCCAGCCTGCTTCTAAAACAGTGGGTGGAAAGCTTAATTCGAGCTGAGATCTGCCTCCTGAGCAAATCAGACACTTTCCGTAGTGTAAGTGCAGGGCTCCCACGTGGGGGGGAGGACGGGGGGACGGTACACTTTACCGGGACCCAAAGACCCTGGCGGGCCCAGCCCAGCCTGCAACCCCCATTACCATGAGCAAAAAAAATGTTCATGGCTCACGAGATTGTATGTGTGGGATGAGGGATTGTGGTATGTGTGTGGGAGGGGGCCCGGGTTACATGTTTGTATTGGGCCCGAAAAAATTATGCTTGGGCCTGTGTAAGCGACCCCCGCGGTGCAGCGCAATGGAGCCATCATGCCATTTTTACATACCGTCACAAAGCCTTAAAATCCCAACTTTCCTGCAAGGCCCCCCTATTATTCACATTTGTAGCCGTGGCTGAAATCACGCTGCCATTGTGCTGGGTGCTGTACATACACATAGGCAGAGACAGTCCCTGCCCCAAAGCGCTCACAGGCTAAATAAACACGGGTAGGAAAAACACAGTGCTATTGCCCTCATGTTACAGAAGGGAAATTGAGGCTCAGAGATTTAAGCAAGTCTGTGGCAGAGCTGGGAATCAGCCGCTGACTTCCTAGGATGCAGGCTAGGGCCTTTCCTTCCTCAGAGCCACAGATCTGTACTTGAGGTCCAGAGGGGTAGCCGTGTTAGTCTGGTTTTAGCAAAATGCGAGAGTTCTGTGGCACCTTAAAGACTAACACATTTATTTGGGCGTAAGCTTTCGTGGGCAGAAACCCACTTTGTCGGATGGTGTACTTGGTCTCCTGTCCCGATTGTATGTCCTTCTTTGTGCTGCACAACAAGGACTTTCCACCAAATGACAGCATGGGACACACCAGGACACTGTCTGAGGGCTGAGACGTAGCCAAGGGAGTTACCCAAAATACATCTTGCTGCCTGTTTTATGGCTGCTGTTGGGCACGGTGCTGAGATCTCAGGGACTGGGTGAGCTGATGGATTCTGGCAGGCGTCGCTCAGGGACAGTGTGACTAACCTTGGCTTTTGATGTCGGCAGAAGAAGCCCCTGGCAGCGTTTGAGCTGGGTTCGCCGAGCTGGTAAGCCTGATGGGTTTTCTGCAGGAGATGTGGATTCAGGCCGAATGACAGAGTCCCACCAGAGAAAAAAATGCCGTGGCCCGAGTCTCGATGGTTTGTCAGCTCGTCCCGGTGGGGCATCACAAGGATTTTCCTGCCCTTGTGTGCGTGAAGCTAGAGTGGGGCAAAACAGCTCAGGATAAGAGGCGAGAAGTGAAAGCTACGAGAGAGAGAAAAAGAAGGGCTTTTCCCGGCTCAGACAGATACAAATCGGCAGGTCCCCGAAGTATATCAGGGCCAGAACCCCGGGTGGTATAAATCGGTATCGCTCCTTTGGAATCAGTGGGTCAGATTCACAACTGGTGTAAATGGATGTCACTCCACTGAAGCCAGCGGGCCAGATCCCCAGCTGGCATCATTTGGCATAGTTCTATGGGCAACAATGGAGGGAGACTCATACCCCCTAGATAATGATCTGGCCTGTTTGAATTTTATTATAGATTATTGAAAATGAAGAACACTGGGTCGGTCCTTCCTCGTACTAGCCATGGGACTGGAGTGAGGATATTCTGAGATGAAACAGATAGGCAGGGTTGGGAATAGATATCTCAGGGAATCGGTATGGCTGTTTTCACCTCTTGGATGCGGGTTCCACGATCGATCAGTGATGACCAAAGCTCCTGGTAACATTTGATGCCTTGAAGCCACCTGTGTGATAACTCAGAAAGTCTCATCCCAGGGCTTGAAAGATTTTTTCATTCCTGTGATAAATTTTGACCAAAATGAATGTTTTCATTTCCGTTGATATTTTCTTCAAACATCTTTTGGGGTTCTCATTTTAAAAAAACCCACAAAAAAGGTCATTGTTTCCCCCTGAAAACACACAACATTTAGTGAAAAACCAAGTTCCCATGAGAAAACCAGACCTGGGTTTCAGTGGGCAGGCACTCTGCGCTGTTTGAAAACAAACCAGCCTTCTTTACGGCATCTCAAGTTGGCCCCCTCCCAAATCTCTAGTGATTTCTGAAAATCTTGGCCATTTCAGTTGCCCCCTCATTGGCAGTGTTAAAAAAGGCCTCAGTTCCCCTCTAGGGCAGAACTGGGGGTGGTGGTGGTGGAAGAAGCTTTTACACTTAGGCTCTCTGCTGTGGCTAATTCCATGGCTTCAGTTTCCAGTGCTACTCATATATCCCCTGTGACGACCGCCACCTTGGCCAACACATCGGGGATCGAACCGGTGTACCAGTAGAGCCAAAAGCATACCCTGCTCCAGCATTAAGCTGTCGTAGAGGGGGCGGTAGCAGCCTCGTAGCCTCTGGATGGCTGCAGATCTTACACTCACCGTGCTTTTAAGATGTTTGGTTTGGGATTACACAAGAAAAAAAGAAAGGCGATAAAGTAAGCTGAGAACAGAGAAAAGAAGAGCTAAAATTACGGTAACCGGACACACATCTTAGCTGCAAGGTTCAGACTGAGAGGCGAAGTTACGGGGCCGGCGGGGGTGCCTCCGAGCCAGGGCGTTTTGCTTTGGCTCCTTGTAGAGCGAGGAGATGCAGCTCCTCAGCGAGGGTAAATCAGCGTAGCTTTAATGGAGCTGGGCCCGGTTGAGCGTCTGGGCCAAGATTTAATTTCACGGGTCAGCTCTGGAGCTGGAACCCGACCTAAATCGCCAGTGTGTTCTCTGCGCCGGGTTCAGGCCTTGCTCGGATATAAACTCCAAAGGCCTGATTCTGCGTTTCTGGTACTACCCATAAAGCCCCTTGTGACGGGGGATCGAACTGGTGTCCGGTAGAGCTCTATACCCTTCTCCCGCTACACCCTGCCCTGGTGGTGTAAAGGGAGCCTTAACGTGCATGTCATTACACCCATTTTAAGGTCCCTTTGCACTGCAAGGTGTCAAGGAGAATCGGGACCCAAAGTTTGGTATGGGCTGGATTTATCCCTGAGGAAACTCCATGGGAGTCACTGGACTTCACCAGGGTGAATCCAGCTCATCCTCTCCGCCCCGCCTGCACCATGCGTGTGACAAAGAGCGAGGGCGGTCCTGCTTTGGAAAGCTTTTGGTTGGAAGGTGCGTCTGCCCGACGCCCAGCGGACAGGACGAGGCTGTAACCTCCCGCTTTCTTTTTGCCCCCAGGAGAGGCAGCCTCTTTCACGGCGTCGCCGGAAAAACACCGAGTCACTGAGCCCGATGGCATCAGGGAGATTGTTGCAGTGACGGAAAAGATGGAGGAGCTGCAGCTGCCCAAAGCGGAAGTGGAGAAAGAGTCAAGAGGGGCCATATACGCCGTCCCGCTCTTTCAGGACGTGGATGACGCTGAACAACAAAAGCCAAGCAGTGCCCCTGCAGAGGCAATGACGCCAGGACCCCGGGAATCCCCACTAGATCACGCCATATCCTCAGATCTAGGACTTCACCTGCCACCGCATTCCCCCAAGAGCCCAGCCAGTCCCGAGGGAGGTCTGGTTAGCAGTGATGCAAAACCAGGGAGCCTTGTCCCTCCACGTGAGGAAGGGGAAAAGGGGAGCACTGGAAACTGCACAGAGACACCCAGGAATGGTAGGTAGAGAATCCTGCTTAGTATGATCAGGGAGTGTTTTCAGGATGATGGCTGGAATGGGGTCACGAATGCAGCTTTGAAGGCATGCCCCCAAAGCTCCACGGTCCACAGGGCTGGTATTTTCAAAGAAGCCAAAGGGATTTAGATGCCCATGTGACAATGAGAGTCGGGCACTTTTGATAATCCCTGTTAATCCAGTCTCTCCCCCGTGTGGCTCATCAATTGGACCCGTTGTCAGAATCTTTCCAGGTACTTTTCACCGGGAATATTTATTCAGAGAGCTGGCTGAAGAACCAGTAAAAGAAAACGTAATGACCATCTTTGGATTTTTTTTAAAAACTAATTTCTTTGAAACCTCGATGAAATGTTGCCAAAAGTTTTCTATTAAAAAAAAACAAAAAAACCCTGAAAAATGTTTGTCAAAAACATCCAGCTTCTTTTTTTCCCCATTGAAATTAAATGAAAAAAAAAAATCAAAATTTGAAAAATTCGCATCAGCTCGAACTGGAGTCGGGCTTGGTGCTGAACTATCCTGCAATGTATGGCAGGTTCCGAATCTGGTTCTAGCGCCCAATTTGGCTGCTGGCTCCTTCCTTCCACTTTTAATAAAATAAAAGGGGTGAAAAAAGAGGGGAATTCACATATTTATGGAAAGTAAAACACACACAGTTGTAGCCATTTCATTTTTTAGCTCTGGCAGTAAAGGACTTGGAACCAGATTTTCTCCTGGGGTAAATGGCCTCACTCAATTTGTTTAAATGGGAGTTCACACCAACTGAGGAATCTGACCCATGGTTTCTAATTCCCAGACAAAACAGTGTTAAAATGGAGTTAAGGTTGATGGTAAGGTAGCAAAACGAGGATGGATGGTCTAGTGGTTAGGGCATCAGCCTGAGATAAAGCAGACCTTGGTTTAATTCCCTTCTCTGCCACAGACTCCTTGTGTAAACTTAGCCAAGTCAGTTAGCCTCTGGTGCCTCAGTTTCCCATCTGTAAAATGGGGATAACAGTATTGCCCTATCTCACAGGGTTGTTATAAGGATAAATACTTTGAAGACTGAGGTGCTCAGATATAATGGTACGAGGGCCATAGAAATACCTAAGACAGCTACAGTATGGATGAGCAATGTTACAGAGATGCTGTGATTATCATTGACAACACTTTTGTTTCGAAATGTCAGTTTGCAATGAAAGATGTGGTTTCGAAATACCTGGTTTCGTCACATTGAATCGATTAGTTTTGATTGAAAATGCTGAAATATTTCGTTCTGACATTTCCACTCAGGAGCTTTTCGTTCTGCGAGAAGTTTTGATATTTCAACTTTTGTGGAAGGGGAACTTAATTTGAAATGTCGACGTTTTCCCCATGGGATGAAAACCCCTTTTCTGAGCCGCTCTGGCCATTGGTACGGAAGGAGGCAGGAAGTCGTTTGCTCATGGTCTTTTTAATTTGAATTTTGCAGAGGAAGAGCGTGGAACTGACCCGGAACAAACCTCGAGCTCTTTGTTGGAGGGAGAGAACATGAGGACTGCTGACGAGAACCGGACACCGAGCAGCAGCCAGCAGGGATCGGATGGGGCAGAGAATTCAGTTCATCCCACTGAGACGGCTCCGGGAGAGAGACAGTCCACGGTCCCACATGCACAAGTAGAAATGACTGACCGAGGCACGACCACCAGCCCTACAAATGCACCAGCAGAAATCTCACCGAAGCGAACCGGATCCGGTGATGCGAGCAAACCCAGTGTGTCTCACGGCCCCCTGCGCCCTACCCCTGCCACACCTCACCAGCAACACAGAGAGGAGGCCACAGGAGAAGGCAGCGCTGCTGACCTCTTAGAGGCCCACCTCCCAGAAGTAAGCGGTGAGGCGGATTTCATCCCTGGCTCCAGGCAGCGAGAGGTCGTGGCCGTGACAACGGCGGCGGATGCTCTGGAGCTGTTGGCTCGCAACACCAGTGCCAGGGGCATTGAGGGGGACGCTGGGGAGCAAGAACGTTCGACTGTCGCCGTGTCTGCGGCCCCAACTGCGGGGTGGAAAACAGAAGCTCCCAGAGAACCAGGCCAGGAGGCCGGTGGGGAGCCCTCTCTGGAACGCGCCCCGACCTTCACCACCCTGCCGAGCGGGCTTGTTTCTGGGCTGAGCAGCACACGCTTCCTTGACCCGGGCAGACACCCGGGGGCTTCCGAGGACGCGGAGCAATCTGGAGACACGGCTCTCGGCACGGCGATGCCGGACACCCTGCGGTCCGTATCCCCGGGCCCCCAGGAGACCGAGGAGCACTCGGGTTCCGCCTGGCTCCTGCTGCCCGCCGCCACCGGCTCTGGCCCCCGAGCCGAGGGGACAATGGTTGCCCTCACCATTTCACACATCGATGGAGGCCAGCGCCACGCCGGGCTGCCGCCCAGCAGGGAATCTCCAGCAGAGACCACCCCCCAGCTGGTGGAGCCGCCTGACGCCGAGGCGAGCGGCCCATTGACAGGGGAATCGTCTGAGAAGGAGGCAGCTGGTGAAGAGCAAACCGTTCCCTCTGCCACCACGGCAACGGCGGCCATATCCCCCACAGGTGCGCCGGGGGAAGCAGAAGGGGACAGATGCTCGTCCACCCCCAAGGATGGCCTCCCCTCCTCCTCCACTGCAGACGTCGCCGAAGAAGCATCGGGTCCAGCGCTGGAGGGGATCCCTTCCACGGAAACCCCTTTGACCACCACCCACCCTCTCCCCGTCCTGCCAACAGAGAGCGCCAACCTGGGAGCAGGGGTGAACATTTCAGGTAACCCTTACGGCTGTGCTACTGTAGCCCTCTGGGCAGCCATTTACACGGGCCTCTCGCACTAAACAACCTCTTTCACGCTGTGCTTTCCTCTGTCTGTCCATTCATCTGTCTGTCTCTCTCTCCCCTCTTCAGCTGGATCAGGGAAGCTTAACGTTCTGGAGAAGCACATATTTGTCAAACAAATTGGTCTCAAGCGTGCATGCACTTTAAATCTCTGCTACTTCTATGAAGTGTTTTTAACGACTGTTTCAATGAAAAAAAAACAAATCCTTCGACTAACAACGGTACTAATAAAGTGAATTAAAAGCTTTCTAGACCAAAACCACCTTGGCTAGATCTGTGCTTCGCTTTGTCCTTATTGGTCCGTTGTCTTGTGTCTTATTGCAATTTTCCTCATATGCGTGTGTGTGTGTATGTCTCCCACTGATGAACTAATTCTCTTGACACCCAGACTAAGAACTATGGGTCAGATTAGAAACCCCTTATATCTAGTGAGCCTGATTCTCACTTACACTGAGGCCCCTTTGCACAGCTCTGGTTATCGTTTTCATTGAGACAGTGTCATGGCGGCCGCCTTGTCGGACACTCCAGGGATTGAACCAGGGACCTCCAGAGCTAAAAGCTTGGGCTGCTACTAAGGCTGGACAGGAATCGGTTTTCCCGTCCCGTGAGAACTTTCAAGATAATACTGGAAACTTTTCCTGTCCCGAATCGGGATGAAAAGTCAAAATCTTGAAGATTTTTGCAAACTGAAAACAATTTTCAGTTGGGGTAAATGGAAACATTTTGATAATTTTGAAATGTTTCATTTGGATTTTGACCATTTCCCCCTCCTCAACCTTTTTTTTTGCTATAAATTAAATTTTGAAACAAAAAGTTGTTTGAACTGAAACCCCGTCCAAAACTTGTCATTTAGAAAATGCCAGAATAGAATATTTCTCTTTCAACTTTTGTTTGAGCCAGGAAATTCACTGAACCTGACCTTTGCCCATGAACAGTTTCAGTTTTGATGAAATTGGCATGTTTTGGTGACAAAACATTCAGTCAAAAATTCCTGACCAGTTCGAGTTGCTGTCGCCTGGGCTAAGGTTCTCCAACTGGGGCTGGAGAAACCGATTCATCTCCTCTAGGAATTGGCAAAGAGGAGGACTTGTGACTTATCCTCCCCAGTGGTTACAGCTGTGTCTAGCGGTCCCAGTAAGGGATCAGGGTGAGAGTTGAATGAACATTTTCATCCAAAACTCTTTTTCGCTGGACAGTGCAGATTCAGCAATGCCAACACGTTTGTCGAAAAGAAAACCCAAACATTTTCAAACTGAAACGTTTTGATTTGTTGGTTCGAAACGACTCTTTTGTTTAAAAATTTCCTTTAAATATTTTTAATAAAAATATTTAAAAAAAATACTCAACATTCAAGTGAATCATTTTGGTTCAGGTTGAACAAAATATATCATGGGACCCAAAACTAAGTTTTTTTCCCCAAACTTTTCAATTTGCCCAACATTTTGAGAAATTTCATTTTGAAGTGTAATTCAAGCCACATTTTTTCTTGATTTTTGCCTGCGAACCAAAAAAATCTGTCCTTTGCCCAGCTCTGATCAGGCCTCTGATGCTAGGGGCTGTACAAACTCACAGAAAAGACACAGTCCCTTGCCAGAGAGCTTACAGTCAACTAAAGAGGACTACTCTTAATTAAACCAACAAAAGTCTAGTAGGTTGCAATAATGGCTCAAACCATCGCACTAAAGAATTAAGAATTAAATATAATTATGACCACCCAGAGGATAGGTTTCCATGTGACATGTCATATGAAAGACAGTGCCTCTTGCATCTCAGCATTGGGGCTCAGTGCTCAATCACAAGGAAGAGCTCCCCTTGCTGTGACAGAAACACAACCTCCGGCAGCAACACCAGATCTCTCCCGGCGACTCACCGACCTAACCCGACCCAGCTCAGCTGCTTCTTATCCCCGCATTGGCTGATACGGTGCAGTTCATTCAGATCGCAGCAGGAGTGAGGGAAATAAGGAGTCTGCGCTGTGTTTCTAAGGAGAGAGATTTGTCCTGCTCCCTTAGGACTTGTCTACACTGGGATTGTAGCCACTCGTGGAGCTGGGGTGGAGTCAGACCTGCTATTTAAGCCGTGCATTGCAATCTGCATTAGTGTAGCTGCCTGGGTTTCCCGGGTCAGATAAACTGTGCTGCTCTGATAGACAGAAAGGCATGGAAAAATCTACTCACCACCAACATGCACCCTCGTGGCTGGGCGTAGCGTGGTGGCCTCTTATCCTTTGGCACCCATGGCCAACGGCCATGCCAGCCCTGCGGCGCTCCACCTCCTCCTATTGTGTTGCTTTGTCCTGCCCCTTCGGGCATGAACTGGGAACTTCAGCCTGACTTCAGGCCTCATGGGTCCTCCAGCCCTTGGCTCCGGAGTCTTCCTGCTACCACCCTAGGAGGGCCTGGAGCAGAACCCCGCCCTGCCCTCTAGCAGCCCAGAGACTCTGGATAAAGCAGATGAGGTCAGGTTCTTCAGACCCTCTGTTGTATCCCTGGGCTGCTTCCAGCTGTGGCCCGGGGCCAGGTCTGTCTCACAACATGCAGGTCTGTCCAGGTCTGTCTCACATCATGCAGATGCTGTGTAGGAGATGTCTGCCGACATAGGAATGCCACCTCCCTGGATGAGGTTAGCTAGGCTGACAGAAGCACCCCAAGAGGTTTCCAGCGTGGGGGGGTTAGGGGGGATTTTTTTTTTTTTTTTTGCCAGCAATATTTGTCGTTAGACCAGACACCAGACACAAAGAGAAATTTGGGCCACAGATCAAGGCAGGTTTCCTGTTGCTGAGAGCGGAACAACCTCCCCCCAAAGGACGTATCCATCACCTGCACCATTTTAGGTGGGATCAGACAAAGTACTTGAGATTAGGATGGGGAAACGATCTTGTACCTGGTCTGCGGTCATGTGGGTCCAGATGACCTCATGGCTCCCTCTCCCTCTTTAAGAAGTTCACAGAGGGCCGGATGTCCTCACTCAGACACTCCCACTGGTCCAGATTCATGCGATGCTCCCAGGAGAAAGAAAGGACTGATTCCGACGTGAACCAACCCGATCTCCGGAAGCCTGGGATCCATTATTTGTCTGATTAAGGCAGTGATTTTGAATACTGTCTGCACTGCGCGTTCCCCTCTTTAATCCCTCACCCACGATCAAAAGGCAGAGACTCTGGGTTTCTGGACGAGCACATTGATTTTGGTGGGAGTTAGGCACCTGAACTCTGGGGAGGACCTGGGTCTAAGATCACACATCAAGTCTGCAGCAGGGGATGAAACTCAGGACTCCTGGGTCCCAGCCTAGCACCCTATAACCACGGGGCTATCCTTCACTACATCATGCAGCATTGTGCCCCCAGTACTGGCCACTAGAGCTGCAAGAATCCCTGCAGTAGCTAGATTAGGGACAGGCAGCCCATCGAAGGCCTGACAGAGATGGTCTTACGCCTCAAAGCATGAGGTTTTCACTTGATATCTAGTCCAAACCTCTGGTCTAGAACAAAACTTTACGCATCAGGGCAGTTGAGCCTTGAGGTTCCAATATATCAAGGCTAAAAGGCTTCCTTGTAGGTAGCAGCAATGGGAGGCAGTTTTGCCTAGTGGCTAGGACAGTAGCTGGAGGCCTGTGTTCTAGGCCTGGCTGTACCTCTGACACTTAGGGTGACCAGATAGCAAGTGTGAAAAATTGGGACAGGGTTTGGGGGGTAATAGGCGCCTATATAAGAAAAAGCCCTGAATATTGGGACTGTCCCTATAAAATCAGGACAGCTGGTCACCCTAATGACACTGGTCAAGGTCCTGTCTCACTCTCTCTCTGTCAGTTTTATCATCCATAAAACAGGGATGATGAGAGATCTGCAAATGAAAAGCTCAGTATTAGAGCTCAGGAGTGCAACTCCAAGACAATGATGCTTTTGATGTTCTTCATGAGTGAAATTTTCAAAGCCAAATAAAGGATTTTGGACACCCATTTGCCACTCAAATTAAAATCTTAGCCTGCATGTTCAAAACGCTGTGAACACTCTAACTAAATCTTCACACAGACATCCCAGTACGTAGGCTGGGCAGAAGTTGATTTTTTATTTTTTTTTATAATATTGATGTTTATTTTTAAGCTTTTTTTAAAAAAAAATTGTAATCAATTTAAATTTTCACAGTTACTTAAGCCCCATCATTTTGTGCATTTTCCCCCCAATTTGTATTGATTTAAATTATTCACAGTTGCAGGAAGTTATGGGCGGGCCAGGCAATGATTATGGCAGTAGCAGCTGAGATCCAAAAAGTTAAAACTTTATAGCTTTTAAAACACAAATTGTCAGCGTTGCATGCCAAACCAGACCAAAGTGAAGAGTCTTTAATCAAACATCTAAGCAGTTCTCAAGCAGCAGATTTTTTTTTGTTTTTTGTTTTTTACTTTGCGTAGCTGTAAATTTCGATTGTAATTGATGGAAGTGTTTTTTCATTGGTTTGTGTGTACACGGTTCAATTTTCGTTTAACGACATTTACCAGTAAAAAATCGACTCCTTCCAAGCCTGTGAGATCAATGTAATTCTTCCCTGTTTTAAAAATGAGGAACTGAAGCACAGAATATTTTAACTTATACAAGGCTACAGAGCATGGGAATGGCGGAGCTGGGAATGGGACTCTGATATACCGGGGGCTAGTGCTTGGATGATTCCCCCATGTTGCCATCACCCGAGGGTATTTCACAGCCAACGTTGTGTTTCCCTGTCCCTGAATGAGTCTGACTGTTTGATCAATCTGATCTAGCAGGAGTGATGCAGCACGAGAATTCATTCCTATTCCTTGGGGGACAGGAATCCATTCCTGAGAGGCAGGTCTCCACCCCTCCCTCTTGGCTTTGCAGACAGAAAGTGGCAGTGAGAACCGAACGTGCAGTCGATTCTCTTGCTCAGAGAGGGTCCCACCTTATCCCTAGAATCCCCTGCATGGGTCTTCTGCACTCCACCGCTGGTGCCCACACATCTAATGTCTAGCACCGAGCTCAGACAAAAACGACGTTTTATATTTGGTTGCAAAATTATTTACCACCCCTCCCCACCTGCCGAGCACTTACCTTCTATAGGAATCATTTGAAATGTCCGCATCCTGATGAGCAGCCATCGTCAACGCTCAGTTCTGCCCCGTTGGCCCGGCGAGATGGAAGCACGTTTGATGCGCTCACTGCATCCGGGGGAGGACGGGGCGGGGGCTGTTGGACACGGGGTCTCCCAATATGACTGAAGTCCTCGCACAGATGGAGCTTTACCCGCCTCTGCTGCCTTGTTCCCCGCAGCAGAGTCCGCACCGTGGGGTATCCGGTCACACGCAGCTCTCCGAGGGGGATGGGGCCATTCAGTGCCTCGCCCCACTTGGTCCCACAAAGTTGGCTCATTGCTGCGCATCTCGTACGAACCTTGGGCCGAAACAAAATCGGTCTCCTTCTGGTTTAAGATCTGACAGAGAGCCAGAACTTTAGGGGCAAGCTTAGAGCTGGGGAAGGGGGGTTTGAATCCCTCCCCCTTCCGGGGAGCTGGGGCTGCGGGGGGGCATATCTGAGGGTCGGAGTCCATTTCGCTTTACGCTGCGTTCTGGGCGTCCGTCTGCCCGGAGATTAGGCAGCAGCAGGAAAGAGGGCTGCCTGCTCTCTCCAGGCAACTGGCTCTAAGACCCCATCACTGGCTGCTGGAGAAGTCTGGAGCCGTGGCAGCCAAGCCTGATCTCTCGGGGTTCGGCTCAGCCCAGATTTGCTCCCAGTATTAAATCCACATGGGATCCCAGGGCTCAGCTGCCCGCTTCACTCTCTGCCTGTGCTTGCAGGTGACTGCATCCCAAACCCTTGTATGAATGGAGGGACCTGCAGCGAAGAAGGAGACCGCATCAGCTGTATATGTCTGCCAGGCTATGGAGGAGACACCTGTGAAACAGGTGAGTCCAGGTGGGCCCCACAGACCCCGCATGAAAGGCTGCTGTATCCTGAGGAAATCTTCATAACTAAACAAACCCACAGCCCACCCAGGCTTCTAATTGTGCTGTGTGCCAGGGACACGGGCAATTTCAGGGCAGCGGCTGGAATACAGCCCAGATCCTCCAGTCCTAACAGCCACCGGAGCTCAATTGACGGAGGGGCCTATGACACATAGTTGAGCAGTTCTGATTCTGTCCAGGAGAGGGCAGTGGCACACACATGCCACACACACTTTCATAAATAACAACAACACGTCCTTGGTCTTCAAATCAAACCCACCAGCCCAGTTAAAGGCTAAAGAAAATAAAGTCCTGCTTTGAGCTAAAGAAAATCTAATATTCTATGATTTAATCATGAAAGACCCAAGGTTGGAGGGAAGCAAGGAGGAAAGACAATGAACGAATGAGAGCGAAGGCGCCTGATTCTCCATTGCTTTCTACCTCGGGCAGTCATTTAAACCACTGCAATGCGAGTGCGAAACGCTGCTCTTCGAATCTGGTGTAAACGGCTGACCATGGCGCGAGGCAGTGGATTGCTTCTCATTAAGGCCCCTTTACCCTAGTCAGGCTGTGAATTCACAGTCACGCTCACTTTAAATCCTTTTTACACTGCCACAGCGGGGTAAAGGGAGCATAGTGCAAATGAGAGAACCAGGTCTTTGTATTCGAGGGAAACTGTAAAACATCCGCCGACGGGGGTGGGTGATCCACCAGACCCTCTGGGGTGTACGTCTGGAGGATCCAGGGTCACACCAGGTGCCAATCTGACCCAAACCAAAATATAGGGCCAGATCCTCAGCAGGTATAAACTGGCTCCATTGACTTCCGCCAATTTATATCCGCTGAGCAGCTGGCCCATGGTTCATAACAAGGCAAAGCCCTCGTCAAGCACAGCATGTCCTGGGAAGAGGATTCTCAGCAGAATGAGGTTCTCTCTTGATCATGTTTCTTTTGAAATAAGCATGTGGCTGTTGCGGGGTGTAGCTGATCTGTCTCTGTAGCAACATACTTGTTTCTCTGTCTTCTCCAGCCATCTCGTCACTTTCTCCTTCATGTTTTCCTTCTTTTCTTCCCTCCAGATCTGGAGAAGTGCAGCACCGGCTGGGACAGCTTCCAGGGGTCCTGCTATAAACATTTCTCCACCCGAAGGAGCTGGGAGGATGCAGAGACTCAGTGCAGGCGCTACGGTGGTCACCTGGCCAACATCATGACTCCCGAAGAGCAGAACTTCATCAACAGTGAGTCTCGCTGCCTTCAGGTATCGGGAAGGTGGCCGGCCACCCTAAAATCCAGAGGCGGGCTTCAAAATCATGTTAAAACCCGCCCCAGAAACTCAAAACATTTGAGCTCTTTTTATTTGCCTCCAGCTTCCAGAGACTAAGGAATAGGCCTGCGCGGCACTGCAAACTGCTGTATCTAGCTATGTGCAGTGAGTTGTAAGTTTGTTCCTAGGTAGTTTCTGTAGCCTTTGGTCCAGGAACCACAATTCCCAGGATGCACCACAGAGAGGGTGAGGGCATTGGGGAAGGAGAGAGAGAGGAGGAGGAGGAGGAATAAGAATATGAGCTCCATGGAGGAGCAAGGGGAATAAACTTTACCTTTGCTGCTATCTATCCTCCTGAGTCTTCCTCACAGGGGTTGAGGTACAAAACAAATTGGTGACCAGCATTGAAGAACCCCAGCGAAGCAGAAATCTTGCTGTTGCAGGGTGATCCAAGTGCCTCTGAATTCCTGCTCTGTGACCTGCAGCGGGCTGCTCCCAGGGAAACTCCACCCTGGCCTAAAAGCCTGCTGTTTTCAGCAACCACAGCTTGCCGCGCAGAGAAATTTGAAGGCGCGCTACTTATTTTGCAAAGCGTTGCATTTTCCCAGCTGGCCTGTTGCGCTGCAATTCTGGGTGCCCAGCTGCCCCGCCAACATAGTTTTACAGGGCCAAGCAGCCATTCCTGTGACCCAAAAATCTTACCAGCTGATTGTTCTCCACCTTTCCTGCTCTTTTCACCGGACTCCTCCAACTTGCTTATTACCATGATGCACGTTCTGTGTCCACTGATCTTCATGCCTTCCCCAGAGGATCCTTCACTCCCATGGCAACAGTGGAGGTCTCATGTCAACAACCATGTGCTTGCTACAGAAACTTCTCAATACACTCCAGAAAAGCAAAATGCTTCCTGCTTCATTGCCTCGGTCCTGAAGGGCAATAAATCTCCAAACAGCTCCCTCCTGTCCCTGACTTACTGCAAAATGTGACTCCACATGCTACTGCTCTGAGCCCTGGATGAGGATTTTAATCCTTTAGTGACTGTCACTGCCAGATGCTTCAAGTTCTGTTCCCGTGTACAGATGCCTCGTGCGTCCATCGGCTACTACGTAGCTGCCTTACGTGAGCTGAGTGCAGCCTGTGAATGTGCTAGGTTCACGGATGAAATGATCGGATTGTCATGATGATGGAGAGTTCCAAGACTTGTGAAGGCCTCCTCCTGATAAAAGGCCGAACCTTGAAGAAAACCGTAGAAACTGCCCTCCGAGTGGAAAGTTCCATCCAGTTCCATCCAGTGTCTCTTCCCAACCTGCAAAGCTCCTAAGTCAACATCCCCGGTGCCTTCACCCTCCCACCTCACATGGCTATCAACGTTACAGATGCCACGCCCCTGGTCGCAAATCAGACTTTCAAGGCTGTCCTGCCACAATGTCAGCATTCAAGAAGTGCAAGAAAAAAGGGACATTGTGCTAAAGTCTGTCCGTCTGCCGTCAGTGTTGTACCTGGAGTTTGCACAGAGGAGGAGGACGGCAAACTGAATCCTGACAGTGTTCTGAATGCGACAGGAGAGCATCGCACACTGCTAAGTGCAAGTCAATGGGCAGGCGATGAGGTGGTTAGTGGATTCTGCTTCGTATTACACTGTACGTCCCAACCAACTCTATCCTGTGCTGTTTGCCAGCTCTCTGCCTGAGTTGCATCCTCCAGACATGCACTCGAGGGCACGGCGGATCACCCGGGCCCATCAATGGCTATTTTACAGCTACCCTCCAGTTCAAAGGCTATAATGCCCAAGAAAAAAAATCTGTGTCATCCAAAAGTGAATTTCCATTTTAGGATGGAATTATCAAAGGATCCTCAGATGACGTGAGATCTGACTAGTGCTAAACCTGTCCTGCAAACTGAGAATAGGCTACAACCAGGAACTAGCTCGGACTTTCTTCACCGACAACACAAGTGTTGCAAAAATTTCCAGCACAAGCTCCAGCTAAAAAACAATGCATGCAGCACCCGTGAAGCATAAAGTGTGAAATGTCCCGACTGCACCGGGACAACCGCTCAGAGAGGAGATGCTGAAACTATGCAAAGCAGAGCTCATGGGACCAGATGCCTCCTCTGAGTGGGGTTCCCTATCGCACGTGTGTGCGTGCCTGTGTGTGAAGGAGGGGCTCACTTCAAGTGGCGAAAGACACAGAGATGCAGATGCATTGGGCAAAGGTTGAAGAAAAAACAATAAATGATTATGGAAAACCCAAGGATGATTGGATAGAGAGCAGGATAGATCGATACTTAGGAAAAGCAATTAGCAACAATGAAAAACCCAGGGGGGAAAGAAAGAATGACAGTGGGACACAGTGAAACAGGGACAGGATCAGAGAGACAGCAGACGTTGTAGCTGGGCAAAAAAAAAAAACCCAGTTCAGGGCAGTGGGAAGGCCAGGTGTAGAGCCAGGGGAGGGAAAATAGAATGGGGAGCTCTGCCTGCAGCTTGGCATGCGGGATGGGGAAATGGATAAGCTCTGCTGCCCTCTCCTGGGAGGACTAAGAATGAGCCCTGTTTAAATGAAATATCTTGGGCTCAGCTCCCTGCCCCTTGTGCAGTTATTTACCCCACTGCACACCGGTTACCGAACGCTACCAAATCAAAGTGGCCGCGTCTGACACTAGAGCAGGTTGCAATTGCTTGGACTTTTCCTGATTTTTGGATGCAAAATGGAACCCTCCAAAAGTCCTGGGTTTGGGTCATTTTTGGGGGGTTGGGGGAGTCCCAAGAGACCAGAGGGGGAATTGGGCATCCAACTGCCACTGAAAGTCAGCTTCTCATAGGTTTCTTTGCAAATCCCTTTCTAAAAATACAACCAACAGTCTTGGCAAGGATGTCAAGTCCCCTGCATCAGGGCATAGACTAGCCACTGAATGATGAGCGCCCAGTACCCTGTGTCCAGATAATTCCAGCATTACCCATAGGGGAGTTCTTGTCCCTTCCGCTGAAGTGAGACAGGATCCGGATCTAGGTGGAGCATGGTTCTGATCCGGCCTGGCGATTCCTGTTGGTTTTATTCGTCCTGCCCTAATCAAAAACCTGTTTGGCTTCCAGATCAGTATAAGGAATATCAGTGGATCGGCCTGAACGATCGAACCATCGAAGGAGATTTTCAGTGGTCTGACGGGAGCCCCGTGGTAAGTCACAGTCGGAGATGGACTTAAGAGCTCAGTTAAATAGACACGGACTTACCAGGCAAACACACTGGCTTAGGTGGCCATTTCAAATCATACACTGTAAAGAGGGAAAAAACCCCTGTCAATGGCCTTTTTATTCTTCACAATCACTTGGAAAATATTCTGCAGCTGTGGGTATGAATCAGCCACTTAAATCATCCTTTGCATTGATGGTCTGGTGGTTATATGTGCTCATTACCCTGGAAGGCGGGCTTTAAACTGGAGCCAAACCACCTTGAGCTTAGACAAGCCAAGTCTGATTTGGCCGGGAGATCTCCGATGAAAACCCAGGAACTGGTTTTAGTGATTCAGTCACTGGCATTTTTCCTCTCTGAGTCAGGGCTGGACTACTGCAGAGGCAACTGGGCTACTTCAGGGATCTGTGCACAAAAGACCCCTGTGGTTGTTAAGGGCGAGGGCCCAGGTTTTTCAAAAGCACTGAGGCGGCACTGCACTCAGCACGGCAGCGCTTAACTAATTTAGGAACCGACACCTCATTTTCAAAAGCGATTTAGACTCTTCGGAGCCTTAATCTCATCGATGGTCAAAAATTCCGGGCCTGGCCCTAATTATGGATGCTGAAACCTTGCGAGAATTCTTGGCCTTAAGCCCTCATGTTTTTTTCAAACCAGAAGCAGGGCCAATGCAGATTAAATTCCATTTTGCTGCACCTCCTTCAATTCCCCGTGCAGTTTCAAGGGATTGTCATATTCTTTCCTTTCTGTTCATGTGAGCTGTTAAACCTTCCACCCAGAGGTGGCTGCATCTATGGGGAGGGTGTAGAGACTTTCAGGGTTGCTGCCTGACGTCCTCGATGCTTCTTCCTAAAAGACATCCTCTAACTCAGTCAGAAGTTATGCACCCAATACAGGATGAAATTCTCTGGCCTGTGCAATGCCGGAGGTCAGACGCGATGATCACAACGGACATATCTGGTCTTTAAAAAAAAAAAAATCTGACTCTCCCCAGGCCAGGTCCTGCCTCCTACATCCACAGCATCCGGGTGACCCTATTGGTTTGGAGCCATAGCTTTTTATGCAGTGTATTCCCAACTGTGGAGTTTACTTAGTTTTCTTTTCTTGACAGCTCTATGAGAACTGGCACCAGGGGCAGCCCGACAGCTATTTCCTGTCTGGAGAAAATTGCGTGGTCATCGTGTGGCATGACGGGGGGCAGTGGAGCGATGTGCCGTGCAACTACCACCTGTCCTACACCTGCAAAATGGGTCTAGGTAAGCTTCAGGTGTACCACTTCCTCCACCGATGCTGGCTTCCGCTCGGAGACCGAGATGTTAGCGCTGGCAAACAATTTGGTGTTGAAAAGGTTTTTTCCAATGGCAAATGGACCCTGTGTCCAAAACAGACATTGGAATTGGCCGGTTTTTATTAAACTTTTGAGGGTTTCATTAAAAAAAAAACCCCAAAATTGACATTTTGCTGGTTTTCGGTAACTAAAAAAAAAACAAAACCCAAAACCCATCAAACAGTTTTGCCAGTTGGGCAATAGATTTGGCTTTACCAATCATTTTTGCCCAAAGGACTGGAGGGTTTTGATGTTCAGTTGCCAAAACGTTTTTCAAAAAAACGTTGGTTGCTGAAAACAGGAACATTTTCAGTTTTGGGTTTTTCAGTTAAAAAACAAAACAAAACAAACAAAAACCAACCCCAAAAGGGTGTAGAAACATTTTGACAAAAACAAAACAAAACAAAACGTTTTCATGCAGGTTTTTCACAAAACACCCCTGACTGCCCAAGGCTCTCTACTAGACATGCCTGAAGCACTATACAGAAGCAATACTAACCAGCTTGTAATTCAGCTGCCTGAGGCTCCATTGCGCGGCACCTTCTATAGGTCTTCCCATCAGTACAAAATGTTACCAATCAGACGGGGAGCATTTTACACCCATTCTGCACCGGGCTAGGTAACTGCACAAGGTGCAGGGCAGCCAGAGATCAAGTCAGACTCTTTGAGGTGGCGACCGTCTTTTTGTTCTGGGTTTGTACAGCGCCTGGCGCCAGGAGGTCCAGGATGATGACTGGAGCTGCTAGGCTCTACCACAACACACCAAGTAATTAATAACAACAAACATTAACTGGTCATAGCAATACATAATAATAAATAATAGACGTATAAACGGACCATCCATGAATGTAGGCAGGAAACAAACGTTCTAACCATCCGAAGAGGGAGATTCTGGACCAGCATCCCAAGAGCAGTCGTGGGGGCAAACAACCTAACTAGCTGGAAGACAGAGCTTGGTCAGCTTATGAACGGGATGATCTGACGGGGATGGGACTGGAGTTGACGAACCAGGAGGTCCTTTCTGTCTGCTCAGGTTGCATGTAAAGCAAGCTGGTCAGAACGTTTCCCTTTCCATTTTTTTCACCCCTCTGAAGGTACAACACCACTCCCAGCACAGCTCTGAAGGGGAGTCGGAACCATGGACCTTCCACACCCTAACATGGTCCCTTTATGCCCCTTGAGCGACTGCTAGCAGGCAGCAATAGTAGGCCGTTATCCTTTCTGTGGACTGATCGTGAGAAGAGGGCACATGAGACACTTTTTTCCACGCATGCTACAAAGAGAACTGGGTGGAAATGATGCACACACTAAATAGGATTGAAAAAAAGAAGCGGAGAAGAAAAAAATGCCAAAAATTTAGATTAAAATCCTGCCCCCTCCCCCCCTTGTTTTTGGTGGAAATGAGAAAGGTTGGTGGAAAATTTCCCCCACCTCTAATGTCTCTGGGTTCCTGGGGGCAATGGTGGATGGGGGATGGTCTTGCAGAAGGAATCCTTAGCAGGGAGAGGGGGCATCTTGCTAGGGGGTACTTGTGGAGGTTACATCACGTCTACCACGGCCAAGCCAGCGTTATATCCTGCATGATCTTAACCCTTTGTCTCCCTTTCCCTCGCCCTCCAGTGTCTTGTACCTCCCCGCCAGCTGTAACAAACGCCCACATGTTTGGCAAACCAAAGCAGCGCTATGAGATCAACTCCATTGTACGGTATCGGTGCCTGGTCGGCTTCACCCAGCGCCACTCGCCCGTGGTTCGGTGCCAGGAGGACGGCCGGTGGGAGCAGCCGCAGCTCAGCTGCGTTCCGAGTGAGTGCTGGCAAATGTAGGGCAATTGTCCCGGTCTGGGGGCAGGAGACAGAACTGGATGGACCAATGTCCTGATCGGCTCTGGGAGGAGATGGGAGGCTGAGCTCTTGTGGTCTGCTACCGGGTGGCCGTCGGTGGCATATTGGGCTAAATGGACCAGTTGTCTGATCCACTGTGGCAAGAGATGAGCTAACCCAAACTAAGCAAAAACGCAGTGTCCTGAGCCCCAGGCATGTATTTTGTTGAATGGGGAGCAGGAAGTGACGGAGGGCTAGCGCAAAGACGTGGGGCTGCATTTGGGTGATCTGTTTGAGCATGCCTGGAAACCCGGGAGAGCTGGGGCAAAACGCGTGTTGCAAAGAATTGATACCGTCCCGTGTCGAAAATCCTAGATCCTGCCGGACAGCGCCAGGAAAGGCACACATGAGCTTGATGGGGGGGGAATCATGCTAAGCCTTCCCCAGCTACTGGACAAGCAACTCACGAACTTGCAGTGCGATGGCGGGTTGGCAAAAAGGGCAAACGCAATCCTTGGCTCTATAAAGGGGATTAGTGAGTTAGCGGCAGGGGGGTGATTTTACCTCTGTAGACAGCGTTGGTGAGACCAAGCCTGACACACAGCCTCCAGTTCCTTAGCCACGATTTTTTTTTTTTAAATGTTGACAAATTGAAAAGGATGCAAAAAAAGACCCACAAAATTAATTTGAGGGCTTGAAAAAACATCTTTCAGTGGGAGATTTAAAGGGCTCGGTCTGTTTACAATGGCTAAATACCTTATATTTTTCCCCATGTAAAAACACCAGGCGCCTTTAACTTGGTGGGGAAAGGCAGAACAAGACCCAATGGGCTGGATGTTAAAGCCAGAAAAATTCACATTAGAAATGAGGCACAGATTTTTAATAGTGGCTGACCATTGGCACAAACTACCGGGAAGTGGTGGAATCTCTATCTCCCGATGTCTTCCCAGCAAGCCTGGCTGCCTTTCTGGAAGATGTTTTAGTTAAACCCAAGTCATTGGGCTGGGTGAAATTCTCTGGTCTGTGTTATACATGAAGTCAGATTAAATGAACTAATGGGAAATGGTCCATTCTGGCTTTATAATCTATGAATCCAATCCTGCTGGCATCTGACCCTTGTTTTCACTCCTTGTCTATTTCTGTCTGAAGGATTGGACCAAACCCTTGATGGCTAAGAATGGACCAAGCTGGAAGACATCACTTCCCAGGGCATTGGGACCAGTTCTGAACGGAAACGGAGCTGGGAAATTTTTTGTAAAACAGTCTGAAAACCAGCAGGAAAAGCAAGGCTGCCTTCCTCCCCATCACATTTTTTATATATGTATAAAGAAATTCTAATAACTAAAGATTCCCTTAAAAAAAAAAATCAACAACAACATAAAATGTAACTTATCACCTTGTGCAAGGAGTGTTTTGTGAAATCATTGTGGGAGCCAAAGACTGTGGGAGCCACAGGAGAATGATCCTGGAGTTCCCTGCTCTCCACCCCTGCTCCCAGGCACTGCAACTACAGGCGCTTTGGCCTGGCAGGTTTCCTCACTGCCTCTGGCAGCTACTCCTGGGACCTGCTCTGCTTGCTTCGGGCCCTGTCTCAGGAGCCCCACACCCCTCTTCCCTATGGGTCGCTCCAGCCTGATTTCCTCAGGCCCTTCACAGACAGGAAACTCCACCTGCTCCTGGGTCTGCCCCACACCGGGTTCTCGTCTCTCTCTATGTAGCCCGCCCTGGCCCTTTCACAGCTGGGTTCGCTAATTGTAATGGAGTCACCAGATCAGGATCAGCTGCTACATTGCAGGCATTGTCTCCACTTAAAGGGCCAGCCGTCCTGTGAAAACCCCATTGTAGAGAAACAAGCCAGCTGTGAACTGTACATCTGGATGGACCTGCCTAGCTTAGTAATGTATAAGGCACTTCGTCAGGTTGGTATCTTTAGCCAACATGAGAGAGAGAGAGGTCATCTTTTCCTAGTACAAACATCACAGGCCTGATTCTCTGTTACAACATTGCAAACGCCCACAGAGGACAAAAACTGAGTTGAGCCACCAAAATTCCTGAAATTGGCCTCAAAATCCTGAGCTTATTTAAAATAATACATACTGGGCTCTTTTTCTTTGCCTCCTGATTTTGAGCACATAGGGGCACGTTTTCAAGCTTTTCTCTGCAACCACAGTGTCTAGAAATTGACATTAATAAAAAGAAATGCTGAGATTGACTGATTTAGTAGGAGTGTTGTAAGCAAGACATGAGAAGCCATTCTTCCACGCTGCTTGGCACCAGGAAGGCCTCTGCTGGAGTACTGTGTCCAGTTCTGGGCAGCACACTTTGACAAAGATGTGGACAAACAGGAGAAGGCCAGAGGAGAGCAACAAAGACAATTAAAGGTCTAGAAAAGGATCAGAGCCCCCCCATGGTGCTAGGTGCGGTGCAAACGGAGAGTGAGGTGGTGGTCATGGTTCCACCTCACCTCGTGTGACCTTGGACAAAATCACAGTCGGTCTGGGCCTCCATTCCCCCATCTACAAAATGGGGATAAACAGCCCGTCCTCTGTGTGTCTTGTCTATCGACGTGAAACGGCTCAGAGCAGCAGCACCTAGCGCAAAGGGGCCCTGATCGCCGTTGGCGCCACCAGCTGCTCCTGTACAACACACACACACACACACACACACACAAAGATTCAGAGGCCAGGTCTACACTACAAAGGTGTGTCGGTACAGCGATGTCATTTACAGGTGTGAAGAACCACACCCCCGAGCACGGTATGTAGCTAGGAGAGCTTCTCCTGTCGGCAAAGTAGCATCTTCACTAAAGCGCTACAGCGTGCCCCCCCTGTATGTGAAGACAGGTCCTCGGGGGTGGGGGGGGGAGAGGGTTGGTGGCTGGGACTGGCTGGTTCACAGGGCTGTGCTGGAACCTTTCAGCTGTGGGCTGCTGGCGAAGCATCAAACCACCCTGCCCGAACACCGGGCAAGCCTGAGTCCAGGGAGGGTCTCGCGCTGGATGGTCATTTCTCCTACAAATGCAACGAGGTCTCAGATTGAGCTGGATCTCACAAGGTATCTGCAACCCACAGCATGGGCAATTCTGCCCCCTCGCAATTGGCTGGTCCACACAAAACGTTAGTGAGAGTCCGATACAGCGAAGGGGACCTAGACCTTCGGTTGCTGCATTAGCGGCTTATGCCTTCTAACTTCGAAAGTCCTTGGTTCACGTACCTGATTGGCTAATATGCAGGCAAACAAACCCGAACATGCACTTTCTGGGGGTAGATTTACTGTCATTTTATTAATTTACATGGATAAACTCAATTAGTCGAACATTAATGTCCGTTCTTTAACACATTTACGCTGAACGGCTTCTTCACGTGGGCAGCTGGGCTGGTGTTGGGGTTAAAAAACAGCCCTTCATGAGCACAGTATAGTGAGCTGGCTGGGGGCTTGCGTGCACCGCTGCCCTCTGCTGGAATGGAAGCAGAATGGCTCGACTGTGTGTCATAGCCCCTATACTGCTGCTAATTAAGGAGATTCTCCTTTAGCTCAAGTGGTAGGGACCTGTGCTTTGCAGGAGCAGAGGGATCTGTGCTGTGACTCTGCTATTTCTGTGAATTTCCACAAGCATGAGTCCATTGAGGGTCAGGAAGTCCTTTATCTCCAGGGGCACCCGTCCCCTGTTGGCAATAGGTGAATAATGGATGCAAAATGCCATTTCTTCGTTAGCCTTAAACAAAACCAAAACATCGCCAGCTACTGGTTATTCCTCTGAGGAGCCCAGTCACCTCACTGGAGCAGGGCACGGGATTTTTACTGAGTCCCATGATTCTGTCTCCTCCTGACGACCCCCATGGCTCCAGATGGCAGCTAACAGATAGCAGGAGCCAAAACCTAGGAGAGCCACTGCCCCGAGAAGACCAGAGAAGTTCTGAGGTTAGGGGCTTTGGTATTTGCTCTCTATTTTGAAAGGGGGGGGGGGAATTCACCCCTGGGCAGAGGGTCAGAATCCAGCCAGGGCGCCACTTAAACCTTCCAACGTCAATGTGTAGGAGGACCACAGAGGCTGAATTTCATGCCAGATTCACCGCCCCAGAGAGCAGATTCCTCTCTTCCCAGAACAAGGCAAGCAGCTCATTGGCCTCTCCCTGCCCATGCTCCTGGAGGAACAAGGTCTAGAGATGAGACAGGATTCGGGTCTCCAGGGCCCGTCCAGTCCTTGGTCTCTGCTAAGGCTGAGGGGATGGACCGAGCAAATGCTGGTGTTACGTGCTGCTGGAAACCAGCCTGAGGCCCACTGGGAAGGAGAAATATACATGGAAGACGGATCTCATGATCCTTGAAAGGTGCAGGGGTGGCTGGAAACCAGAGAAGAGCTGCCGTCTGTCCCCTCCCTCCCCCCGGCGTCCCATCATCACCAACCCGCCAACCCTATTTCACCAAGAAGCAGTAGGTCCCGTACGTCCTCTGCTCCTTGTCGGGGAAGCCGAAGCTCCGGACGCCGGGGTCCGGATGGCCCCCGCAGTGGGTGCGAGGGACGGTGATGGGGTAGCGCACGCTGCCGTCCTCCAGCCAGCCCCCGTCGCAACGGTCCAGCTCGGAGAACTTCCAGGCCGAGTAGAGCTGCCCGACATTGGCCAGGGTGGCCCCCTGGCTGCGACAAGCCTGGCCTGCCTCTTCGAAGCTCAGGTGGCCCTGGATGAAATAGACATGGCCTGGGGGAAGAGAGAAGGGGACGTTTGCCTTTGCACTGGAAGCAACGGGCCTAGGGGCTGACCCACAAGGGGGGGGGGAGGGGATACCAGAACAGATGGACCCGTGAGCGAACCTAGAACAAGAGGAGATACCCGAGCTTTGGTCCGATCTTTTATCCCGACACTTGGCAGGGACACGGAGCAGCCGCAGTTGCCCCTGGACCTACCCTTCAGAGCAGAGGTGAAGCAGAACGCGTCGAACCGATCCTTCCGCTTGTCCTTGGCCCCGTAGGTCCGAACTCCCGGGAGGAGGAGCCGCCCCCCGCAGGGATCTCGGGAGTTAATAATGGGGTAGTGGACCGTCCCGTCCAGAAGCCAGCCCGCGTTGCACCAGTCCAGCCCTTCGGTCCACGCTGCAGGTTTGCAGGAGAAAAAGGAAGGGGCCAGCTCAGTGCATTGCAGGCAGCAGAGCGTGGGAATGAATGAAGGGGAGTGGGGCATCAACCAATGTCAGAACCAGGAGGATTTCAGGTTAGAGGTGGCTTTAATAGATCTGATTCCTTAATAATGCGCCTGATTCGCTGTTGGCCTGCATCGCGTACAGGGCTAAGGGGGTTCTATCCCCAGATCCAGGAGCGAGAGTGCTCTGGTCCTTAGAGGCATTGCTGGGGGATTAAAACGTCCAGCTCTGGGGGTGCGGCATAGCAGTTAGAAGAGAGGGGTTCAGGGGCAAGGACTCCTGGTCCTTTTCCTAGCTCTGACGATCCTACTGTGTAATGTTTCTCTAACACAAGCTGGCTGTTGGAATGATTATCCTTTGATCTCTGATATTTACATGGCAATCATTTTTAAACATGTTAAAAAACCCTAAATAAATAAAGAGATTAACATATTGTTTTCAAGCATACCTAAAGCCAAGCCTGTGAATTAGCACTGGAGGGGGTTGGTGAAAGAGAGACAGGCTGGTTACCTTTGTAGAGCTGCTGGTAAGTAGCCAACCTGGAGTCTTGCTCCTCGCATGCCTGCTTCGCCTCAAAGTAGTTGAACTTGTAGCGCCCTTGGCTGGCCTGGTAGGGGAAGACGACACCTGGGTGATTGTAACAGAAAGGGATCAAAGATGGAGAATCTCAGTGCAGCTTGCTGGCCACTTAACTGTTTTTGGATGGAATGCTTCTCTGCTGGGAAATGCAGGTTTGTGGAAATCAAAACATCCTGCAGGAACACGTCCGCGTCAGTGACATTTCCCTCAAGGAAAAGTTGATGCGATTCGCTTTGACTTTCTCATTTCAACAGTGTTGGAAGCATTTCCCTTCAACTTTTTCATTTCACTGCAGGGCCATGTTTGTTACATGGTATTATTATAAGACAATAACCCATTCATGTTATTGCTAACTCCCAGAGGACATTTTGTATTTGATTACAACATTTCGACGTGTCCGACTGGAAAGTTTTCAGAATTTCTGTCCCACGGTCAATTTCAAATTTTCAACTTCTCCTTCCGATCCCAATCAAAAACGAAAGTCTGAAATGTCGGGATTTTCAGGCGGGGCAGAAATTCTGGGTCCCGACCGGATCTGCTGGCATCCCGGGGAAACCTCCCGGCATTTATCCTGTTACAGCAGCACCCGGAAGGCTTAGATGTGATCAGAGCGGCAGGGCAAGAGACAATCTCTGCCCTGGAAAGCTTGCAGTCTGAATAGGCGGACACAGGGTGGGAGGGGAAACTGAGGCACAGTGAGGGGGACCCCCTGGTGTGAGCATAAGGGTGGCTGGAAGGACCCAACTCACCCCTAGAAGAAGGAGCTGGGGGGATAGAGGCAGAGTGAGTTAGGGCTTTTAATACCACTTTTTAAGTGGGCCCCTGCGATTGCATGTGGCTCCCCGCACCTCCCCTTGGGGGCTCGCATCAGAAGAGGGTCTCTCCTCTGAAGGGGAGGGGAGGATGGGGAGCCACTGCTGGAAGGAGGGGGACCGTCACCAGGCAGCCATCGCCACGGTGGCCGCGGGAGCCGGGACTTACCGTCCAGCTGCAGGGTCAGCGCCAGGCTCTCGTCGTCCAGCCCGTTGACCAGCTGGCAGCGGTAGCGCCCCTCGTCCCCCAGCCCCACCCGGGCGATGGTGAGGGAGGCGTCGTTGCGGTGGGCGCGCCTCAGCCGGGCCCGCCCGCCCAGCGGCCCGTAGGCCTTGTGGTGCGCTCCGTTGGTGATGAGGATGACGTGCTCCAGCAGGCTGGCCGGCTCCACCTTGCTCCATTTCACCTTGTAGCCGGGGGGCCGCGTGCGCAGGACGCAGGGCAGGGTGACCGTGGCGCCCTGCCGGGCGTGCACCACCTCATGGAGGGGCTCCAGCAGGTACTGCAGGCGCGGGGCGGGGGCTGCAAGGAGACACCGGCGGGAGGCGGCACGTTGGACCCCAGCCCGGCTCAGCCTGTGGCCCGCCGGAGCTGCTGCAGGGGACTGCCGGCTTCGCAGCTCTCACCCATGTCCTGCTCCTTTCGCCTGCTGTCGCCCCCCAGTCTCGACCCGCAACCCCACCTGGCTATTCCAGCCCTGAGCTCCCCCTTTTCTGCCCCACCCGCACTGCAATCCTGATTTGCCTCTGACACTCCTGGTTCCTTTCTCCTGCACCTCTGCGAAGGCTCTTGACCCCAGCGTGCTGCTTCCCTTCCTATTCCAGCCCTCAAACCGCCCTCCTGCTGGTCCAGTCCCTCCCCGGCTTCCCCAGAGCACCTGAGCCTTAACCTGCAGATAGGCATGAGCCCCCCTTTAGGAGAGTCTGCAAATCACAGCCAGAAACCCCACGGGGCTCTGTCCTGCTGACGGGGGACGAGCGTAAGAGCCAAACTGCCACCTGCCAGAAAGGGTACCGGTGAAAAGGAGCTCGCAGATTCACGGGGAGGAAGAGAACACTGTTACCCACCTGGATTGCCAGTTGCCTTCTGGTAAATAGTTAAAGCAGCCGGCAGAGAAGAGAGACAGGCTGAAGCCAGCAGCAGCAGCAGCATCTGGTGCATGCTTAGATGTGGGGCTAGGAGCTTGCCTGAAAAAGGAAGGATATTTTGTTCTAGCTGGGGTCACCGGGTAGCGCTGCGCCACCTAGTCTTACAAGTCCTTTTCCTCTTGCATTGCTAGTTTGCAATTCCTCCGCACTGCTAGATTTTGGTGATGAAGTCTCGTTTATGGGGAGCTGTTGCAAACAGCAGGAGAGTTTGCTCGCAGGGAGTCTGTGGCAGAGCAGGGAATTGCACCCAGATCTCCGGCTAACCCCCTAATCCCCGGACAGTCCTTCTTCTCTACCCACTCCTGTAATCCTAGGAATGTCGGGCTGGAAGGGACCTCTCAAGATCTTCAAGTTCAGTGCTGTGTGTTGAGGCAGGACCAAGTAAACCTAGACCATCTCTGGCAGGGGTTTGTCCAACCTGTTCTTAAAAACCTACAAGGTGGGGGATGGCACAACCTCCCTTGGAAGCCTGCTCCAGAGTTTAACTCCCTTTAGGAAGCTTTTCTTAATCTCTAACCCTAAATCGCCCTGGCGGCAGATTAAGCCCATTGCCTCCTGTCCTGCCTTCAGTGGACTTGAAGAACTGATCCCTGTCTTCTTTAGAGAAGCCCTTCACATATCAGAAACCGGTTATCAGGTCCCACCTCAGTCTTTTCTGAAGACTAAACATGCCCATTTTTTTTTTAACCTTTTCTCACAGGTCAGGTCTTTTTAAAACGGTTTAATTATTTTCATTGCTCTCCTCTGGACTTTCTGCAACCTGTCTAAAGCGTGGGGCCCAGAACCCTAGCTGAGGCCTCACCAGTGCTGAATAGATTGGGACAATTATCTTCTGTGTCTTACATACAATGCTCCTATTAATACACAGCAGCATGATATTAGCCTTCTTCGCAACTGTGTCTCACTGTTGACTCACATTCAATCCACCCTAACCCCCAGATCCTTTCCAGCAATACGACCGCCTCGACCGTTATTCCCCGTTGCATAGTCATGCACTTGATTTTTCCTTCCCAAGTGAAGTACTTTGCACTTGTCTTTACTGACTTTCAGTAATGCAGGAGAGGAAAGGGACACCATGTGCCTCCTGCAGGATGGAGCAGAACGGACCACTGTTTGACCCTTTGTGTTACTGGCTGGTGCGGTCTCTAGTGCAGTGGGGCCCTGGTTCTCGGTTTGGGCCCCAAGAGGCGTCATTGCAGAAATAATAATAGTGAACAACAGGATTTGGTTTTCTCTTGAATACTCACTCCGTCACTTCTTACACCGGTGCTGTGGAGAGAAAAAGGATTCAGTTCAGCCGGCCCATTGGCTCCCCACTCACCTCCCCTTGGCTTCTCCTCTCAAGAGCAAGAGGCCATCAGGGCAGGCTGACCCAGTCTGGGTGAAACAAGAAGCGACCCGCACACCCACCCAGGGCTCAAACCAACCCAGAGCGAGCCTCTCAGTGAACAGAGGCTTCACCCATAGGCCTGAGGTTCTCCCACTGTGGATGGATACCAGGTGGCCAGACCAGTCACACAAAGCACTCATGGATGGGGGTCTGCTACCTCCTGGATCTCCAGCTTGTTACAGTGCTTAGGCAGAGTCAACAGGCTGTTGGGTGTTTCTCCGAGCTGTTCCAGACATTTCATCAGAGCCTTCCAAGGAGACAGGTTCCCCTGAGAGCCGGGGGAAATGTTTTGGCCAAAACTTTTGGTGCCAGAAAATGCAGACTTGAGTCAACCAAAACCTGCTGCAGATTGGTGTTGAATTCGCTGAATTTGTTTTGGTTGAAAACAAACAAAACTAACAAACCAACCAACCAAAAGACATTTTTTTTTTTTTTTTTTACAAATCCGCCCAATTCGATTTTTCAGTTCGAAACAACTTCTTGTTTGGACACTGATTTATTAGCACAGTTTTTAATCGCTCGCAAATGAAATGTTTTGTTTGAGCTCAGACTATTCTGGCCACTCCCAATTTTCGACACAGCCAGAGAACTTTAAAAAAAACACAAAAAAACCCACTCCAGTCTTTTGCGTGGTTCTAGTTCCAGCACAGGCAGCTTCATGCAGTTCCCAAGAGATTTTTGAACCTCACCCCAAATTCTGCCTCTGCCTTCGTATGCTGCACTGTGTTTGATTTGTTATCATCATCATCATCTATATTGCAGTTGTACTCAGCTGACCCAGTCAGAGACCAGAATCCCATGGTGCAAGGAGCTGTCCGAACACAGAACAAACCGACCACCATCCTTCCCCATCCGCCACTGTTTGGCCCCCTCCTCTGACCCGGGGGCCCAATTCTCCATCACCCTGCACCTTGCAGTCGTGTAGATCTGTGCAAAATGAGTGCAAAGCGGGTGAAAACCACCGACGGATCAGCCCAGATGTTATTGGCACCTGTCTTGCACAGGTGTAAATGAAAGCACAAGGTGCAAGGCAACGGGGAATAAAAACTGTCTCTATATAGCATTCCTCTACCTGGCCATACCTCCAGTTCCACACTAATTGTATGAGATATTGTTCCCTAAAGATATTGTTCTCCACAAGATGCACTCGGTCTGTTACCCTTTGGTACGAACAATGCTAGACAAACACAAATTGCATTGTCCTGTGGATTCTGCACGGGTTGATTCTCTATGGTGTTAAAGTTTCTGGAATCCAAGGGGCTGGAGGTTGGAAGCTGCCTGGGACAGGGATGGTCTTTTTATTCCGTGTTTGTACAGCACCTAGCACCAGGGGTTCTGGTCCAAAGCTAGGGCTCCTAGGCACTGCCACAACACAGATAAATAATAATCAACTGAAGATCAACATGGGATCATCACTAACCACGTGTAAGGAGCATCAGAGGCAACTCATGCTTGGGGAAATGTCCCCCTCAAACCCAGTCTGGGCACCAGGTTTCACAAACACTGGCATTCATTGTTTGCAGGCCATTGTTTATTGATATCAGAGCAACACGTGGAGGTCTCCCCCCAGACCAGGGCCCCATTGTGCTAGGCACTGTACGAAAACATAAGGAGGGACAGGTCCTGGCCTGAAGAATTTACAATCTATATAGACAAGAGGTGGGATGGGGGAAAACAGCGAAGGGAAGTGACTGGCCCAAGGATCACCCAGCAGGCCAGTGCTCTACCCACTAGACCATACTGCCCTGCCTATTGACTCTTCTGATCCTCTTCTCACACAGCTGCCCCCAACAATCTTAGGATCCACCCCCACCATCAGATCCCTTTGAGGATAGCGGGTAAGAGACGACAAAGAATGAGGCAAAGGAGTATTGTGGGCAGAGTGGGCGACACGTGGCTGGGAGGGTGAAGTTAATTAAACTCAACCCCTGCCCTCTATAGCAAACTAGGAGGGCAACTAGCCGACTTCCCACGAAGCCACACGTACCAGCATTGTGAGGCTGAAGATCTGGGTCTGGGTGTTTGACTCAGCTGCATATGACTAGTTAAAGCAACAACTAGAGGCTCCAAGCACGTCTCTGGCTCTATTGTGCTATATGGACACATAGTAAGAGACAGCCCCTTACAATCAAAACAGACAGGGGATGGGAGGGGAAACCGAGGCACAAAACTTTGCCCTAGGTCACCCAGCGGGTTGGCATCAGAGAGGAGACTACCCACATCTCCCCACTCCCATGCCAATGCCATATCCACTGCTGCCTCTACAGCCCCGCCCCCCTTTGCATCTCACCCCCTGAGAACCAAACAGCAGGGGTTGGGTTCACAAGCAGAACCCCTACCAGCTCTCACCAGCTCCGGGTCCGGTCTCGTACCTCGTACGTTCACCGGGAACTCCTCCGCCAACCCTCCGCGCTCCTCCAAACAGAGGCCAGGGAAAAACAAGGGAACCCTTTCAGAGCTTTCCTCCACCACCTGCTGCCGCGCACCCGCCCGGGCCAGACTGCGGGCCTGGGGGTGACTCAGGGCCCCGTGACGCGGGCTCGCAACAAACCGGTCCTGTCTCCCTCCACAAACGTCCCGTTGTTGGGCGGGAGAGGAACGAAAAGACCAACCTGGCCCCTGCAGTGACGTTGGGTTCATCGGCTGAGGCGGCTTCTGGCTCCTTCCACAGCTGGCAGGCGCATCTGCTGGCATCGGGCGTCGTGCAGGGCTAACGGCCTGCCCGCGTTGGGAGAGGAACAACGAGAATGAATTCTGCAAGGGTCAGTGGGCTGGGGAGGATCTGTGCTCCGTGTCCCTGGGGCAGCATCAGAATTGTCTCAATCTCAAATGGTGGCAACTGTATTGCTTTTTCCCTATCCATGCCACCCTCCTTCCTATCTCTCCAGCCCTCCCTCCGGCACAGGACCAGAAAACAGTTGGTGTGTCTGTCTTTTTCTTCCACGAGAAAGGAGGAAGCACAATTTCCCATTGTGAGCATCTTTCCCTTTATAGTTCTGCTCAGAACAGAACAGAGTGGCCCCAGCTAACAAGCCCGGCTTTATTTGCAGCCGCAGTCGGGGAATTCAGAGTAGATGTCAACACCACACAGACCCACATCGCCCCCGGCCCAGGCCCAGATCCAAAGCCCATTGGAGTCGGTGGGAAAGCTCCCATTCACTGCCAGGGGCTTTGGATCAGGTCCTTGGAGCCGGCGCTAAACTCACCTTGCGCCAGGAAAAGTAGATATTCCCACAATGCATCAGGCCACTGCCCCCTCCACCAGCCAAAATCCGATGGCTCCGATTAAATGAGGAATCTTCTCTATTGCGCCAGGTTGACTGTGTGCTGTCATCACACTGGCTGGTGGAATCCCCTTCCCGCTCTCTGTACTGATCAGCTGATCCCCTAAAGCAGGAGAGCGGATCATCCCCAAAATGCTGATGTAGGTCTGCACATTTTCTCCCCGCCTTCACACACAGGCTGGCCGTCTTGGCTTGAAACAACCCCCTCAATCTGTTAAGCAAGGGAAAAAGTTAAAGGGTTCCAATGACTCTCCGCTGCGGGTGGCTGGGTAGCCCGGCTGGGTATAAGAGAACTGGGAGTGGCTCTCGGAGATGAGAGGATCTAGGGTGTGGGCTGAGCAATCCTGAAAAAGGATCCCAAGAAGCAGACAAGCCTGGGATGTCAGGGAGCATCTGCCTATCTAGATTCCTATACAGTGCCCATCACAGTGGCCTTAGAGTGCTTTACCTGGATCTACTGCCACTGGTCCAGTTTCCCAGCTGGCATAAATTGGTGCAGCTCCCACTGAGATCAATGGAGCTACACCGGTTTATGCCAGCTGATGATTTGGCCCACTGACCTCAATGCCGCTGTGCCCATTTACGCCAGTGGAGGGACTGACCAGCGATGTGAATCACAGCTCTGCCAGCAGCATCTCAAGCTCAGCACTGCTAGAAGCTCAGCACCGTGCCACATGGCAGCGTCAGCACTGGGTGGGCCGCTGGAGACATGAACCAAAGCCATAAGAACCAGAGACTTGAACCACGGGTCCAGAGGAAAGGATATTACCAGCCAGGCTCTCCCTCAGGGAAGATCACCATGCAACCTGGCCATTAGAGTGGGTTAAACATTTTAATTTCAAAACTTTTAATTAAAATTTGCCCTTTTTATTAAAACATTTTGATTTTCTCAAAATGTTCTGTTTATTCATTATTATTATAGTATTTATTTGTATGATGGTAGCATGTAGGAGCCCCAGAGCCTGATGGCGCTAGGTGCTGTACAGCCAAAATAAAAAGCTGCCAATCTTGCAAAACAAATGGTTGTGACTGTTGTTTGGCTTATGGCTTTGGGTGGGGCAGGAGCTGGGTTCTGTTTTGGGTTTGTTGGTTTCCCTCCCTGAACCCCCGTGTCCGATTTTGATCGGGCAGCTTAGTCACACGGTGAGATTTTTAAAAAATTAAATCTTTTGGAAAATTAAGACTTCCAAAGTTTTATTTTAAGGGGTGGAGGGAAGGTGATTAAAAAAACATTCACAGATCATTTTGAAAAATGAAAAAAAAAAAAAAAAAATCAATGGTTTAATCCAGTACCACAAAACTGGTCTTCAAAAACTGCAAAATGTCTGTGCAATTTACATTGTTAAATGCTGGTTAGCCCCACTGACCGTTCCTCATTGCACCTATGGCCTCGGGCCGGGATTTTCAAAGGTGACAAGTGATTTGGGTGGCTCCCTTTTGGGAGACAGCCCAATGAAGACACCGTGAGAGGGACCTGCTTTTCAGAGAGCTCTGATGGACCCGTTCTCTGAAAACCAGACCCCTTTCATGTGTCTCAAGCGGGGCACCCCAAATCACCAGTGACTTTTAGAAGTACAGACCAGGGTGTCCTAAAGGCAGAAATTCCTCATTATCCCAAAAGAGAGATGCTCAGGAACAGGCAGGGCTGGATGAGGACAATCCGGGATCCTACGTGTTCTATGACCCTGGACCCCATCACGGCACAGCCTTTGTCCAGGTTATCCCCAGATCGCCCTTTTTTCGAGGCAGCCGTCCTGGGAAACATCCCAAGGAGCTGCCAGCTGATCAGTTTCATGGACTCAGGAGCATCCCAGATGTCCTGGGTTTTTGTACCTCAGCCGTGGCAATCCTAGACCCCATAATGTGGCTCTGGCTCCACATTAGAGCAGCAACGGAAGCACTGATCTCCTCCCCTCTCTGGAAGGATGGTAGGTGGGGAATCTCGCCCTCAAGCTGCATTCACACCCCTCCACGCACACAGGCCTGGCGTCCCCGGTGTCAAACTGGCTCCAACCGGGACCCATCGCTCTGCTTCTGTAACGTACCTGCCTCATTTTGGCCAAGGTCTGATCCCGGGGTCGCTGAAGTCGCCGGAAAGGCGGCTCCCCATTCACTTCCCCGGGCTTTGGGCCAGACCTTCGGTCACGACACATCCCTGCCCGCCTCTCCCTCCGGGGAAGGCTGAAGATGATCTTCTGTCTCTGAAAGGAGATACGGGGAAAACAAGGAGACAATGAGGCTGTGTTCTGGGGCTGCGGCATGGAGCTGGGCCTTTTCATTCCGCCTTCCCTCAAGGTCCATCTCCAGGGAAGGAGGAAATGTGCATCTCGGATGAAATCCAAGACAAGCGGCAGTTTGTCTCGGGCAGCAAGGGACAAAGCGATCCCGGCCCCTCGGTGACACACACTCCACTGAAAACGAGCTTCCCCTCCGGCCTGGATGAAAACAAGTCTCCGGGCCTCACTCTTACCGGCTCAAATGCCCCTTTACACCGAGCGGCCATTGTAATTCACAGTCAGCCCCACTTTAAGGCCCCTTCTTGCTGCCGGGCTGTGCAAAGGGAAAGGTTGCCGAAAACTGGAAATCATTTTTCAGGGTCTTTTTTGAAAAACATCATTGAAAATGGACATTTTCCTCCAAAATCTCAGTTTCAACAAAGCAGCCATTTCCCCACCCACCACCCAGAAAAGCCTTTCAACACAAAATTGCTGAGAGCTCTGCTCGCTGCTTATCCATTCCCTAGCAACATAACCCCCCCGCCCCCAAATCAATGAATTGATCTGCCTGTTGCTTCCGTGATGTACTGCTAGTTCCATGTTAGGAGTGGAGTACTGAGGCATGGGACGATGAAACGACTTGCCCAAGATCACAGCTGAAGTCAGGCCTCTTGGCACCCATTCTTCTCCGAGAACCCACTTCTTTGCTGGCAGGTGATGTCAGAGCCGGCAAGCGGCAGCGAAGCAACGGCCCTGATCTTCAACCGGCAGAAACTGGCATCACGCCTTGAAGCTAAGGGATCTGGGCTGATTTACGCCAGCTGAGGATCTTGCCCCTTGAAACCAGGGCCAAAGTTACTGGGGGGGGGAAGCCACGGCCTGGCCATGTGCTGCCCTAAAAGAGAGGGGGTGTGGGAGTGTGTTCCCTGGGTCTGCTTGACCAACACCTGAGAAAAGCGACAGCAACATTAATTGCACTGGGGACAGGACGAAAGTGCTTTTCAGCCAGGGGAGGTGCGGGCAAAGCTTGCTGTAACCAGACCGTGCCGAACTGAGCGGTCGCAGATGGCCGTGGCTTTGCGCCAGATGAGCTGACTGTGGGTTGACTGGAGTGAGACCTTATTGATCGAGCTCTTAGACTGCAGGGGTCAATAAAGGTTCGGTTGGCTGAGGGCTGCAGCATCAGCAACGTTAACATCAGTACCATTCGCGTGAGAGACCCTAGGAGCACACCAGAAACAGCTGCAATTTAGCACAAGTCCTTTATTAACCAATCCACGAAGCAGACAGCTGGTCCCACAAACACTGAAATACAACAGCAGACGCAGAGAGAGTGCAGGGTGTTTAGCCCGCTGACTGGCCTCACTCACATCTCCTGCTGCGGGAACCTGGCGTGTTAGTCGTTATTTCCCTCCTCGTCATCTTCGTCATCACCACCAGTGGTTGTCATCCTAGTGTCTCGTCCGGCCTGCGTGCTGGGCAGGGGAACATCTTTTATCCTGAGTTACGCTTTCACCTACTAACGCTCAAACGCATGCATCAGGGTCCCAACCTCTTTTCCCGTATCCCGACTTCCACACCCCGCTAATTTAGGGGTGCCCCATTTTTCAGACGCTACCTCGCCAGCTCCTTTCTCACTCGCTGACACCGACGTCAAACAGTTACCATAGCGAGTTGCCGGCGAGCTCCAATTCCCCGAGATGTTTCTATACCAGTCATCTTGTCTTGTTAACATATATATGGCGACATATTTTCTAAAACATCAGCAATTAACACATCTTCTACTGTCATCTTGCAATTTACGGCATCATGTCAACCTATTTCGGGCCTGAGGCCTTTTGCGCCTAAGCTGCATATTTTACAGGGCTGAGCCCCTGCGTTAGAACATCCATTTATACTTATATTTCACCTCCATATCCCAAATATACCGGATATCTTCTATTCTTGGCTGCAAGAGAAACTCAGATGAGGCCCATAAAAAGCCTGTGGGTGGAAATGAGCTTCTTGCCCTGTGGGGCTTGATTCTAAGCCACTGTGGACCGGATCCTCCAAAGATATTTAGATGTTCCTCCGAGCCTTGGGGCTATTCTAACTTTTGCTCTGCTCCTGACAGGCTGCTGTCTCTCAGAAAGGACGGCTGCAGTGGAGTGTGCTCCGGCCACACCCCTGATCCACCCCCCTAGGCCAGAGATGCTGCTTCCACAGCAGTGCAGAGGGGATTCCTTAAAAGGCCCTTTTTTGGCCCATCTGTAGGCTACTTTGTGCTGTCCGTGTGGCCTTAGCGTCGCTGAAAACCAGAGCCTACTTATCTGCCCCGTGTTTGGGCTACGGGGTGATTTGGAGCCAAACATAGGGCCAGATCCTCAACTGGTGTAAACCAAAATTCAGCATGGTGTAAATCAGTCCATGAAGTGACACTGATTTACACCAGCTGACGATCTGTATCGTCCCCCCCCCGGCTCCTTTATTTTTGAAAGGGACAAGAGAAATGGGCAAAAAGGGCTAACCTCAGACTAGTTTCTCTGAATTCTTTGCACTGAATTTAGCTAGAGGGGAGCCGTCTGTTTACCCATGAGCAGGCCATGGCAAGTTCTCCACACCAGCTCCTCCCAGTTCACCACATCCTTCACCTGTGGGGCTTGCCGCTGAGGGCGGCATGGCCCATTCAACCCGGGGGTCTCTCCCAGGAGCCTGCCAGCTAGGGGGCCGTCGTTCTGGGGGTTACTTTTGCCAGACAGACACCTCTCCACTGGGAACTGGGCTGCGACCCGCCCGCTCATTTCATCTGGTTCCATCAGACTCAGGGTGACTTTTACCAGCATGAAATTAACTGAAGCCCGTCCCATCACAAGTCCGTTAAAGCATCCAGAACTTTCCAGTTTCTTTAAGTTCTAGCCAAACATGGGCATGAGAATTGGGCTGATTCCTCCCAGCTCAGACTAAGATAAGCAACAACTTTCGTTCCGCAGGCCAGATCCTCAGCCGGCATACATCAGCGCAGCACTATCAGCTTCTGCGCAGCACAGATTTACCCCCCGCTGAGCATCTTGGCCCTACATTTGAGACGGCAAACAATCAGATGGAGGGAACATGATTCTCATTTACACCGGGACCCGCTTCACACCACTCTGCCAGGATGACAGATCCTTAGAAGAGCATAAATGTAATTTAGGACTGCTTTACACCGCTAAGGGACCCCAGTGTAAATGTGAACCAGGGCCAATGTTTGCATCAGATAAGCAGCCAGCTCCAGGGCTTGCTCTCATTAAAGAACCCTGTTTGTTGATTGCATAATATTTTGATTGGCTTAAAAAAACAGATAAAGAATGAAGATAAACTGGATTGAAATTTTAGGCTTAATGATTAATTGGGTAAATCCTTTGTTTGAGGTCACTTCAGTTTTATCTGTGTCAAACAGCAGGGGTAAGAAGCCAGATTCTCATTTACATTCGGGCCCCTTTACACCTCTCTGGCTGTGTAAAAGGAGGTGTAAAGGGGCCTACAGTGTATGAGAGTTATCTGGAGAAATAGGAGTAAATCTGGGAACACGCATTCCCTTAACTAGCCAAGTCAAAATGAAATTTTGCCGCAAGCAGCGTGTGGGGTGAACCCAGCTTTAGGTTGCCAGGTAGTTAATGGAAAAGAGTCTTTAACTGGTTCCTTATTTTTTTTTTTTTTGGTGACCCAGTAGGTACGTCTACACGGCAAAAGAAGACTTACAGCAGTGAGTCTCAGAGCCTGTGTCAACTGATACAATAGCAATGTAGACGTTCCCGCTCAGGCTGGGGGCTTGGCTTCCAAACCCGGCAAGGGGGGTGGGTCTCTGAGTCGAGTGGGAACGTCTACATGGCTATTTTTAGCCCTTTCGTGCGAGACCAAATCAGGTGACCCAGGCTCTGAGACTCGTCTCTGCAGGGCTGTTTTTTTTTTTGGAAGTAGAGACATACCCAGTTTTATCGGGTCTTTGGGGCTGCAGGAAATAATACTGGGCCAGATCCTGCGCTGGCACAAATCGATGTTGCTTCAGTCAAGCCATGCTGATTTACAGCAGCTAGGGAGTTGGCCTAGAGTTTAGAGCAAACTATGGTCCTGATCCTCCTTTTGTGTACACTGGATTAACTCAAGGCTGACACCCCTGGTGTTAAGTCATCTCAGTGGCAGACATCTCATCCTGTCCAGCCCTACATTTCTACAGTTCTGTGTTTATTAAAGTAGCATCTAATGGCCAACCAAGAGCAGGGCCCGTTGTACTAGGGGCAATACAAACAGAGTAGACAGCTCTTGCCCCAAAGAACCAACAGTCAAAAGATAATGTAACCCTTCTGCCAGACCAAGTCGGCAGCAGCAAGGGCCGGGTTCTATATCTAGGGGTCCCTGTAAATGATACAACACCAAACTGGCTCGAGCCCCCACCCAGTCACCTGGGAAATTACACACTATCCCCTGGGCGCCATCCAAAGGGCAATACTTCCCCTCTCGCACGCACAGAGTTTTAATAGCAAAACAGAGATAACACCGCACTGGTTTGGGAAACAGTGCAAACAGAGTCCATGAACTCAACGAGCCCAAACCCATCCCAGAGTGCAGGGCGTGTCCTTCGCCTCTCCCTGCCTTCTTGCCCCTGTACTGACCGTTGTAGTTGCAATATCCACCTCTCAGGTGTGGCTCCGCCCCGTACACAGGCTTGTCCAGGCCCCCTCTGCTGCTGTCTCCTATCGCCTGTGGGCCTCACTGAGTCCCCCACCACTGGCAACGACCACGCCGATCTCCCACCGACTGCTGGCACTGACTGTGCCGGCCCCTCCGTTGACTGGGCTGGCACCGACTGTGCTAGCCTCCCAACAGAGTTGCCTGTTGCCCACTCAGGTCTGTTAGTGGTCAGGCAAAGTTTTCCAGTTCCTCTACTGGTTCAGCTCTTAGTGATTTCAGCTCATAGGTAAGCTTCTGCTGTCACATACAGGGAATGTCCCTGCTTTCAAGAAACAAAAGACTCCAAGGTGTGTCATTAAGTCTATCTTTTAACAATGGGAGGCAAGAGTCACTCCCTGCCTGGGGCAGCCCTTTCACTTGGCCCCTGCAAATCCCAATAGGAGACACCTCCACCTTTTCCAGGCTGAAACATCGGCCTGCCACCCTTGGGGAGCTCTGTCTAGTTTGGGGTGAAGTGTTCTATCATAACAGACTAAGCACAGTTGTGCTGACATCTGTTCATACAACTGAAGGACAACATTTCATTACCCCAGCAGTTAACACAAAAGTGGTTTGTAACCCAAACCCAGCCCTGCTAACCATTTCCCATTATGCTCCGCACCTAGGTAAATTATGCTAAGTACTTAATTGTACTCATGCAGATACAAAGCCCATGCAAATAATGTGCCCCCCTTTACTCAGACACTCAGACCTTGCTTACATCAATAATACCTAGCTCCTGTACAGTGCTTTTCTAAGCAGAAGATCTCAAAGCACTTCACAGTATTTATCCTTCTAACACACCTGTAAGGCAGGACAATTATCCCCATTGTATAGGTGGGGAAACTAAGGCACAGAGAAGCTAAGTGATTTACCCAAGATCACCCAAGGAGTCAGCAGCACAGCCAGGAATTGAATGCAGCTCTCAAATTTAAGGCTAGTGCCCAAACCACTGGGCCATCCTAAGACATACGCAGGCTAAGGCAAAGTATACAACACACAAGTAGAGTGAATAACGGGCTGGCAACAGACAACATATTCATTCCACTTTCTTTTTATTTTGTGTCCCAGATTCCGATCTCTTTCACACAGCTGCCAATCTGGAGTAACTCCCATTAATTTCAGTGGAGTGACACTGCTGTAACTGAGATCAGAATCTGACCCAGTGCCTTAAGGAAAAAATAAAATAAAATGTACCCACGTCATTTTTCCAAAAGGCTGTTTTAAGTTTATTCAGTGTCAGTTCATTTCTCCTCCTCTGCTTTTTCGAGTCTTGGATTTCGCACTGTTGCTGTATGTTACAAACACCTCTCAGGAAATGCAGATGCAGAAAAAAAATGAAATCACACTCCATGTTCCCCACTCCCACTGCCTGCCCATATTGATGTGTGAAAAAAGAGCAGAGAATTTAAAAACAGTACAGGCTGACTCAGCTTCTCTGCCCTCAGCTGGGAGACCAAATTTTCTCTCCTTTCCAGCTAATTGACAACCTAGAACTGGGCAAAACTTTTCGGTCAAAACTTTTTTCTGTGAAAAATGTTGATTCAGTGACACCGAAATATTTTATGAATTCACATCAAATTCTCCAAGTCATTTGTTTCAAATCAGAAACACAAAAAATTCAGAAAAAGATCAAAACATTTTGTTTCGATAAATGAAACTGGGTTTTTTTTGTTTTGAAATCACTTTTTGTTAAAAAATTTCCTTGAAATTCGCCACTCAAAAGCAAACTTTAAAAAAAAACAAAAACTGAAACCTTTTATTAAAAAAAAAAAAAAAAAAAAGTTTTAATTCTCGGAAAATTTTCAAAAAATTTGTTTTCAGTTTAATCCAAAACATTTTGGGGAAGATTTTTCAGAATTGCCAGCAAATCAAAACATCCATTTTTCTTCCAGTGCTGTTCTATAGTCCAATCCATCTGATCTCATATCTACCCAAATCCACTGACTCTAAACAAAAAATACTTGAACATTGAGTTAAGGTTGAGAGTATGTGTCAGTAATTTAAAGCTAAAAAGCATTTCAGACAGGTTATAAAGTATCCCAAAACCATACACTATAAATCCAGGAAATTCAGAGTTAAAGACACATTTAAAAGAAATGCAAAGATTTCATAGTAAGAAATGTACAATTCAGGTACCCAAACAACCTTAACTCTGCCCTGCAGTGACATCATGCACTAAACATGATTACAATTAAGACTTTTAAATAATTTTGGTCCCAGATTAGATACAACTAATTTTTAAAGACACATTTACTTTTTCCTATATTTTGTTCCCCTCGTAGCATCATTATGGACCACTGTTAAAGCTGCTTGAGTGCCTTCGCTGTGCATGTCAAGTAACCTACCAATGAGAACTCTTGACAACTGCCCTGTTCCATACCACTTAGTCATTACAACCAATAGAATTGTTGCATGCAAATTTGTTTTTGAGGAAAGGTGGTGATTGGTTGAATTCCCTCATGTCACAATGGCCCTACTTAAGAGTATAAAAAGAGAATAAAAATTAGATACAACAATTCAGATAAATTGCAAGCTAATTTCTCCAATTCACCCAGTTTGTTTACTCAAGTGCCTGTGTTAGTCTGTTAACAATATTTGGGACAAAGAAAAGACTGACACGGATACTAAATTTTTTCAAGGATCCAGATTTGGGTTACTCTAGGCTAATCAACTAACAAATAGATTTATTCATAAATTCTCAGAAAATTCATGCTGTGCTGAAAGAGGAAGCACTGTGAATTTGGGGAGGAGATTCTGTCTTTTTCACACAAAATAAAGAGGTTGACAATCTGCTTTAATGGCAATACAGAACTCAACTTTGATTTGAAGTCATGACCAACACTTCCATAGTAATCTAAACCAATTTATCGCCTGAGTCTAACCTAATCCATCTAACCTATAATTTAATCCATCTAATCCATAATGTTGTCCATCTAATCTCTTCAATCTTGAATCTGTAGAAAATAGCACACTATGGACACTAACACAAACAAATAAATACATCCAATATCAAATGTAACCAATCTAATCCATAATCTAAAACAATCCATCCATTATAGAACCAAATCCAATCTAATCCATCTGCTTTCTAATATAATTCAATTAATCTACTCTCTAATTTAGTGGCTAGTGCAAAGCAGCCCAATTTGGGAGACCTAGAGTCTAGTCTTGGGTCTGCCATGGCCTGCTGAGTAACCTTGGGCAAGTCACTTCAACTTTCGGTGCCTCAGTTTCCCCATCTATAAAATGGTGATAATGAAACAGATCCCCTTTGTAAAGTGCTTCGAGATCTACTGATGAAAATGTGAGATGATAACAACAAACAACAACAACACCCGTTTCTTGTATAACGCTTTTCATCAGCAGATCTCAAGTTGCTTCACAATCTTGAATGTATTTATCGTCACAACACTCCTGTGAGGTAGGGAAACAAGAGGTCGGTATTATTATCCATCTAATCCAATCCATCTGTTCTATGACCTAATCCATCCAGTCTAATCTATAATCTACAATCTAACGGAATCCAGTTCCCTCAAGCCCCATTCCAGTGCTAGGACTTGCATTTAAATTGTCATCGGCATGCAACAGTTGTGCTGAACTCATTTGATTTGTCTCTGAATCATAAAAGGTTGACTCAGCTGCTGTCAAGATGTGATGCAATGGGCCAGATCCTCAGCTGGTGTAACGTGTCAGCTCCATTGACTGCAGTGGCGTTACAACTGATTTACATCAACCAGGGATTTGGTCCCATGAATCCATACCTGGTGCTTCTGTCAGTGAGCCATTGTCATCTGTCCTAGCAGGCTCTCCACATTCCTCTGCTCCTGCCTAAACAGACAGCCCGCTTGCAAGCACGCAGCAATTGAGACATGAGCAAATATTTTCTCATCCTCTGGAGTTGTGCTGTGGTTCAGTGGGAGGGACCCAGCTGGCAACTCATTGACTTGCGGGCGGGGCTTTCCACAAGTCATTAACAAAAGCCTTGGCATAAGTGCAGAAGCTTGTTCACTTTTCCACCTGCCGCTGGTTGGAAGATCAGTTTCATTTTCATCTCGCCCCTGCTTTCTCCTTTCAGCATGTCTGGCCATGCAACCAACCTCAGGCTCAAGCTCCCGGCAATCTGCTTCCTCCTCCAGCTTCTCACCATCATCCTTTTTGCTGTTTTCGTCCGTTACGATCAAGAGACCAGCGCCCGGCTCTGGCACGAGGAGCGGCGGGATCACAACAAGAGCAACCGGGACAACGACTTTTACTTTCGCTACCCAAGTGAGTACAGCCCTCCCAACTCGTCTCAGTTTTCAGTGGCCTGTGTCCTACCCATCGCCAAGGCCAGATGCCATCCATGGGAGGGAAACCCAAGTGCTTACATGTTCCACGGCCCCTCTCTGTGATGGAGGGCGCTCATGTCAAGGGCATGATGCCCACAGTCACTTAAACTCCAGATAAGCCCCGGTTTATATGACAGCCAGCTTCTTGGCTGATCTCTGGGATTGAACCAGAGACTTCCAGAGCCTAAAACACAAATCTCTACAGCCGGGGGCTGTATCAGACTCACAGCCTATCTATCTTAGGGCTTGTATGCTGCTGCCCATCCCCGTAGCATCTGAGCACTTTCCATGTAATATCAACAGCAGTAGCAGAGTCCATTGTGACTCAAGCACGGAGGGAGACATATGCAGTACAGGGCCAGCTTCTCAAAGGCATTGAGGTGCCTAACTCCTGTTGAAGATCTGGATTACGCTGACCAACGGCTGATACTTCCAGGGGGAATTTAAGAACTTAGAAGTGCCCCCAAACAGGTGTCTGCTGTTGGTACCATCTTGGTTTTTCTCCTCGGTGCAGAAAGATCGCGCAGCGCATGGGAGATGCAGGCGAGGCAGGTGCCGGCTGTGTGGGGATTGAAACAGGCTCATGTTGAGTTTGAAACTCACAGGAGTCAGTGGGCAGCGCAACTGTACGGCGAAAGCTGACCCTTTCCTGGGGTCTTAGAGTTCAAAGCTGGCCTCCAGAAAGGGAGCATCCATGTGACAGGGCAGGCCTTGCAGAGCAGAGGAGTTGGGGGGCTCGTTTGGAAACTAAAGCTTGAAAGATGCTAGTGATTTCAGGGGGAACAGAGGGCGCTCAGCGCCCTGCACCAGGCATGCAACAACACCGGGTTGGAATTCCCAAGGAGCTGCTCTGGTGGGGAGCATCTTCTGAGTCAGGCAGGCGCCTGGATCTCGAGAGAACAGGGTTGGAATCCCTGCTCTGCCACGACATCCGTTGGACAAATCACTTCGGTGATTCTGCAGTTGCGGGGTGACGGCATACCCCAGCCAGCTCGGGCACCAACAGCAGTGAGCCGTGGCAGCGTGGGCTAGCCACCAGAGGAAGCTTCTGGGGACTGCTGCATGCTGCTGCAGCTTCACGGCTCTTGGTACCCCTGCTAGGTCGATCGACGCTCGCTTAAGCGCGTCCACATGTGCTGCAATCTCACCTTCGCCTGCAGTGTAGACACACCCCGCAGCACAGAGAGACTGAGGGTGCATCTACACTGCCATCAAAGACCCCTGGTGCTGCTGGCCTGGATCAGCTGAGTTGGGCTGGGGGAGCTATAAAATTGCAGTGCAGGTGTTCGGGCTCAGAAACCCCGCGCGGGGAGTTGGTCTCAGAGCCAGGGCCCCAGTCCAAACACCTCCACTGCACGTCTGAGCCCCACAGCCTGAGCCAGTTGACGTGGGTTCTCAGATTGGGTGCCCTGGGTTTTTTTTTAAATCACAGCGTAGACAAAGCCCGGGTGTCCCATCTTACGATGGAGATCATCTGCCTTTGTCTATTTCGAGAGAATTGGGCTTTGCACCTCCAAAACCATGTTAGAATATTCTAGAGCAACTGTTCAGACCCCCGTAGGATTACTGGCTGATTACCACTGACCATGCTGTAGAAAACCCAGCCTAGAAATGTTAGCCAGTAAGCCCCAGAAACACTGGACCACAACTAGAAATAGCGAAAACCATATTGCACTTTGGAACCCCGCAAGCTGACGGCAGGAAGCCTGGCCCATTACTTTAGAAGCCTTCAGGAGGGTTGTTAATATATGGGAGGACAATATATTGCTAGCCTGTTGTCTGACGGGATCTCTCTTTTTTATTGTAATAATCTCACACTGTGCACGCTGCTCCTTGATCAATATAACTAATGCCTAAGCCAAAAGGGAGATCGTTGCACTGAGCTATGCATGCACTGAATGCAGCATGACAGTAGATGGTACACTTTCCCAGCCCTGGCTCATCTCCTGACCTGCTATTTGATCTTGGATAAGTCGTGTGCCTCTCTGTTCCCATTCCTCGCGCCTGTCTATTTGAAATATGGGGCATTGCCAAAAAAAAAAAGGTTCTTAAGCAGCTAAGACTATAGGGGAGCCTGCAGTTTATTTTACCAGCAAATCTGTGTTAAAACTACAACTGACTTGTCTTCTCTAGCGTCTACTGCTGTTTGCAGTAGTGTTGTTGTTGCTGTGTCGGTCCCAGGATATTAGAGAGAAGATGCCTGAAGAAGAACTCTGTGTCACTTGAAAGCTTGTTTCTTTCACCAACGGAAGCTGGCCCAGTAAAAAAATATCACCTTACCCACCTTATCTTCAGCAGGATTTTAACGCTTGCCAAGAACACACTTCTCAAATGACATGCTCATAAGGAAATGTCTCTTGCTATCTGTGCATATAGGCAGTAGCACAGCTGGCCTCTGATTTCGGTTGGTGGTTCTAGCTGGTGATAACCGCTGCTTGGCAAAGCTATTCAAACAACTTTGCCACTCATAAATCAATCCCTCCTGTCCCCTAACCATTTTTATTGCTCTCTGCAGAACTTTGTTTCGTGTTCCCACATGCCGGCTGTCATCATGGGCCACTGTGGGATATTGATACTGGGGGAAAGTTCTTCCATTTCATGTCCACGGAGACTTTCAACTTCACCCAGTTGGAAATTCTGATGAAACATTGGTTGGAATTTTTCCAATCTGCTCTGATTTATGCCCAGTGTGGCTTGGTTATAAGCTAAACTAGATACACACCACTGCAGAATGGCTTTAGGGCTTGGCCCACCAAAGTCAAAGAGAGAGAGCTCTGTTAAATTCAGTAGGCTTAGATCAGGTTGCGGTTGAATAAGTCACATGTTTTTAAAATCTCCATTGTGCTTTACTAATTATAACTGCTATTTAGTGCTGTCCTACTATTATTACTGTTTCTTAGCTGTATTACAGCCCCACTCATGGATCAGGACCCCATGGGGGTGCCAGAAAATAGTGCTTCTAATCTGAGTACCAGCTAATCATTCGAATGCCTCATTTTGCACTGCTGATGCTTCCCTGCTCCAGTACGGAGAGCCCAGCACAAGCAGAGAGGTCACTGCACGGCTGGAGGCGCGCTCTTTGGAATGAGTGCTATTGCGAAACACAGGCGCTGACCACTCATGGGGATGGAAAGTCCCGTGACTGCTGTCACGAGTCAGGGTCATTAATCCTGATATCCTGGTCAAATGGCTCAGGGCAGCCAGCGAAACTGCAAGGCAACAGGTTTGAAATGGATACGGATCAGACGCTGATAGGAATAAATGAAAGCAGCCCCCGGTTGCTCTAGCTAGGGGGACAGAATGAAATAAACTGAAACTAAATGCTCACACTGCAAAAGCTAGCGACAGAGAAATTAGGTTTGTAGTGTTGTAGCCGTGTTGGTCCCAGGATATGAGAGAGACAAGGTGGGTGAGGTCACATCTTTTCTTGGATCAACGTCTATTGGGGAGAGAGACAAGCTTTCGAGCTACAGAGAGCTCTGCTTCCGGGCTGGGAAAGGTCCTCAGAGCCCGTCTACACTTAAAGCACTACAGTGGCATGGCTGTAAACAGTACCTTTGCTGTAGACGGTACCAATGTCGAAAGGAGGGGTTCTCCCCTCGGCATAGGTAATCCCTTGAGCTAGGTCGCCAGAAGAAGTCACACATAATTTATGCATATTTTAGTGTAGACCAGGCCACTGTCTTTATTAAGGCCTGGTTGATGCTTGAAAATTAGGTCAGCATAACTACGCTGCTCAGCGAGAAAAAATCCACTCTGCTGACTGGTGTAGTTAAGATGCCCTGACCCCCAGTGTAGATGGTGCTAGGTGGATGGAAGAATTCTTCCATCCACCTAGCTGTCACCTCTTGGGGAGGTAGATTATCTACGCCGATGGGAGAAGTCCTCCTATCCAGGTAGGTGGTATCTACACTGAAACGTGACAGCAGTGCAGCTGTGCTACGGTAGCATTTTACATGTAGACAAGCCATAAGTCTCTTATTTTTAGAGAAATGAGGGGCAGTTTTCTGTAGCTAGTGTAAATAGCTACATTGACTTCAACAGAGATTTGAGAATCAGTCGTTACTTTGGAAAATGTTGGCCTTATTATTCTGCAATACCGCCGAGGGAAGGAACGTTACCTAGCGTACAGATCATTGGCCTGGGACTCAGGATTCATGGGCTCCACCCTTACCTCTGCCACTGCTAGCCCTGAACTGCTCCCCTAGAGCCACTCCGGACTTTCCTTCCCAGTCTGAACTTGCCTTTTCCTGTTCAGCTGGATAAAGATTCCTGCGGTCAGATCGGTCATTTTTTTTGTGTGTGTGTGTGTCTCCCCGCCCCGCCCCCGGTCATGGGGAAATGGAACGGGAGCTGAAACCGCCAGTGTTCCTGGTACAAAACGAAAAGCTCCCAGCGAACCCTGCGTCTTACAAATCTTAGCAACTTCTTGGCTTTCCACGACTCGCCTGCGATCCAGGCCATTTTCCGCTTGCATGGAAGCCCTTTACAAGCGGAGGGGTGGGTGGGTGAAAGCCGAGAAGGCAGGGCAATCCCACGCCTAGAGTGACTCAGCCAAGCAGATGCTCTACAGGTTCTCGCAGTTCCCTCTGCCAACTTTAACGCCACCCAGGCCTGACAGAGATTCACTCATCCCCCCCTTCAACACAAAGAGACGTCTACGTCCTGGCAGGAAAGAACATGGCCTGAAGCTGAAGCCACTGTAGTGTAGATGCTTCCTGTATCCAGGGATGGGGCTTTTCCACCAATGTAAATCATCCACCTCTCTGAGAGGCCGTAGCTCAGGGGTCTACAACCTTTGGGAAGGGGAGGCCCAAGCCTTCCCCCGCCCCTCTCCCATGGGCCCAGTGCCCTGGCCAGTAGCTTATGGGGTGCCCGGTGCCCAGGGGCAACTATTTGTATTTGTGTCACTACCCCCCCCCATTCAGCAGTGGGGGGGTTCTGCGGGCCCATTTCCTGCTCTCCCTCCGCTGCGGGGGTGGTGGGTGTAGCGGGGGTGGCGTACTGAGGGGGGCCATGTCCCCGGGCACTGGCCTGGTGGGGCACCGGCCTGGGGGAGCACCGGCCGGGCCCTCCTCTGAGGAGCTGCACCCCGCTGACATCTTCGGCGGCCCTCCGATGGGGAACGGGAGTGAGAGGGGCAGATGGCCCCGGGCTGCCCAGTGGCGGGGGAAGGCTGCCCAGCCCCTGCGCACCCGGGGTCGCCGCAGCTCCTTAGATGCGCCCAGCGCTGGGGCAGAGCAGGGGCTGGGTTGGCGCACAACGGGCCCTGGCCAGGAGCCTCTCCCAGCCCCAAGCAGTGCCACGCGGTGGCCGTTCCCCCCCCCCGCCTGCTTTGTGCTGGGAGCGGCGCGGCTCCGGGCAGGGCACTGCTGGGCCCAGGTGCGAGGGGAGCAGGGCCGGAAGCAGGAGCGGCCACCGCACGGCGCTGCTCGGGGCCTGGAGATGCTGCTACGCTGCCAGATCAGTGCAAAGGGACCTTAATCGTGGAACTGAGAATCTGGCCCACAGTGCGTTGCACAGGCTTTGCATTGGTGTACACGGAGGCAGAGGGTGCCGGACAAGGGAGAATACGACCTTCCTACTCCGAGCTGCGTTTGGATCGCGGGTTTCAGAGTGACTCCACAGGAGGCATGGCACGTGGCAGGCCACATTTCTGCGCTCGTTTACACTGGTCTAAAATCCACTGACCGGTTTTGAATTATTCTCTCACCACCACTTGACTCCCGGAGCCAGGGCTTTATCACGGACAGCAAATATCAAGAGACTTGTGATAAAATTGTGAGAACTAGCAGTGATCTGTAACAACTCCCCACTTTTGTAACGGGAGGTCTATGCATGAAAGGTGCTGTGTAATGGTTAAGAATGATTGTCCATGTTCCCATAGGAACACAGCGTAAGGTTCTGGGTGGAAATGTAACTCCTACAAGTGCTAAGCTGTTCGTTAGGCTTCTAAACCAGGACTTCGGCATACGTAGCCCTGATCAGCCTGAAGAATTTCAAAGTGCTTTACAGAACAGGGATCACCTGTTGTCCCCCACCGAAATGCAGCCACCTCTGGGGTGGAGCACTGCACTTCTGATTCTTCACGTCTGCAGAGGAATCATTTCTTCTTTGGTAGGGAAAGCGGCGGGGGGAGTTGCTCCAGTTGGAAGTTGTCCAGAGCTCTTGCGAAAAGGGTCATGGGTTCTTTCCAGTCAGGACCTTGCTCTTTACATCTCGCTCGAACGACGGTAGAACAAAGTGGTGAAGCACACTGCACCAGTGGTTGTGCAGCAGCCACTCAGTGAGGTCATCATTCCCTGGGCCAGACCCAGAGAAAGGGTCCACATGGCATCTCTCAGTGCTCAGGGCATTCTCAAGGTCGCTTGGTTGCTGTCATGCTCCGGGTGCTGGCTTCCCATAGCCAGACAGGGGTTGCTCTGTGTCCTGATGAAAACAGAGGGGAAAGAAACGGTCGTGGGAAACTCTCAGTACATTTGTGCTGCGATGATCCTAGCACTGTAGCGTATGTATCCTCTGGATCTTATTCCTGACAGTGAGTTCAAAACCATTTTGAAGTTCAGAAGCAGTTTCAAATTCAGATTTTTATTTTTTAAAAAGGAAACACAATATCAACATTTTTGTGGATTTTCCCCATCCTGGGTTTTTTTGGACCAATCATAGAGCATGTCAAAATCTGTCAACTTTAGAGGTTTTATTTTTTGGTGGGGCGGGGGAAGAGGGAAATAAACATTTCTGAAAAAAATTTGTTCACAAATTATTTTCCCCACTCCTCCCAAATCAAATCCACTTGTGACACTTTCCCCTTCCTTCCCCCAGGTTTCCAGGATGTCCACACCATGATCTTCATTGGCTTCGGTTTCTTGATGACCTTCCTGAAACGTTATGGGTTTGGCAGCGTGGCCTTCAACTTCCTGACGGCGGCGTTCGCCATCCAGTGGTCTACGCTGATCCAAGGGTTTTTCCACTCCTTCCACAATGGCAAGATCCACATCGGAATAGAGAGGTGAGTGTGCAGAGGCCTAGGTGTCCAAGCGGGTAGAGGAAAAGCCTAAATCTTGCGACACATGAGGTCATTCCCAGCTCTGCCACAGAGGGGCAGGTCTCTGTGTTTCAGCTCCCCATTGGTAGACCTGGAATGACAGCCCTGCCCTGCCTCACAGGGGTTGTAGGAGAAAGGTTCGGAGGCGCTTGGATATATGCATCGTGCCACATGCAGTCCCACATACAGCTTTCCTTTCTGTTCCAGCTCTAACCCAGGTCACCACGCCGAGGAGCGCTTCAGAAATGCCTGTAATAAGAATGCCACCTCTGTTGCCTCAGCCTGGTTGCCTCATTTATTCCACAGTTAAAAGAGGAGTTTGCAGTAGGCACCGGAGGGGGATTCTGGAGACCTAGGCTGAAATCCCACCTCCCTGTGTGACCTTGCACACTGTGTCTGTCTGGGTCTCAGCTCCCCAACTGTAATGCAGGGACAAGAGCTCATTTCTCTCGTCTATGTAGGCTGTGAGTTCTTCGGGGCAGAGAGCGTCTTTCGCTGTGTGCGTGAACAGCACCTAGCGTGATGGCTCTCTGATCTCAGTTGAGGCTACTATAATACAAGTAATAACGGAAGGGCTTTTTTCACCCATTAGATTAAGGCTAGACGAGCCCATTAGATCATCCGGCCTCCTGCGAAGCACAACGCAGGCCAGAGAATTTCATAGACGTGAAATCCTCAAGCTAATTTCTTTACCCTTCCATCTGCTCATCAGCGGAGCCTAGCATTCATAGAAGATTAGGGTTGGAAGGGACCTCAGGAGGTCACCTAGTCCAACCCAAGCCTCTATGGATGGAGATTTCATCACTATTCCACCAATAGCATTTCTAGTCCGATGTCTCCAATCACACTCCCTTAACCGCCTCTTCCTTTCCTTCTCGGGAAGACCTTTCACCTGGACACCCTTGTGAATTTCGCAGCCAGCGCCGTCTCCTCTGTGCCCATTAAACTGCCTGCCGGCTGAAATTCACTCAGGTGCAGGGGTCCTTGCATTATTTAAATCTAGAGGCAGCGCCCAGAGGTAACCTTCTCTCACAATCTGTTCTGCTTTCTTCACTATTCCTGCTAGCATGATCAACGCGGATTTCTGTTCTGGAGCTGTCCTGATCTCCTTCGGAGCAGTTCTGGGCAAGACAAGCCCCGTCCAGCTGCTAATCATGGCCTTATTCGAAGTCACGCTCTTTGGTATTAATGAATACATCCTGCTCAGCGTCATTGGGGTAAGTCACCCTTTTCATGGCTCTTCCGGTCCCCAGAGGAGAGGACGGTCTAAGCTGGGTGACAGCATGGCCAGTGGGTCCAGTAGAGCCGAGCAAATACATGACTTGCTCGTTCAAAGGCTAAATACATTTTTAAAAAATTGTTTTGGGTCAAACTAAATGTTCAGTTTGTTCCGAAATGTAATTATTTTCATTCAGGTTTTGTGATTTTTACCCTCCACTATTTACTTTTTTTAAAAAAAATCCAGTTATGTTTGGTTTGGGTCCTTTTAAAATGTGTTTAATTAAATTAAATTAAAGGAAGCTTCCAAAAGAAAAATAGTTTTCCAATCAAATGTTTAGATTTTAAAATAATTTTTAGGGTTCCCCTCCTCCGCCCCCCGATACACGCGGCGAAACTGATGTGAATTCGCAACACATTTCAGGACTCTCGAATCTGCATTTTTCTTTTTGCCGAGAGCGTTTTGGCTGAAAACCCGTTGCCCAGTGAAATCCAGTCTGTGTGTCCTCCTGCCCCCCTTTCAGCAGCGTGCTTTCCTTCCTCTACCATCCAGGCAAAGGATGCTGGGGGCTCCATGACCATCCACACCTTTGGGGCTTATTTCGGATTGATGGTTTCGCGTGTCTTGTACCGGCCCCAGCTGGACAAGAGCAGACAGAAGGAAGGCTCCGTGTACCATTCAGATCTCTTTGCTATGATCGGTAAGGACTGAGCACACATAACTCAAGCCCAGAAGTGGGCAAAATCACGTCAGAAGAATCAGAAAGTCACGTCTGAGATGTTTTTAGGGGGTTTGATCTCGAGACCCCCCCCTTACTCAAACGACCCCAGATTTGGACCGTTAACCTTGTCCCTGACGTTTCAAAACAATCCAAGCAAGCGTGTGTATATTAGGGCACTTAGAAAAGCCCTCTGTTAAACAGCAAACAACACAACTACAGATGGGCAAATCGCTGATTTGTATGCTCAACGGTAGTTAGGTGGGGGGAGGAGGAAGGAGTTTGCGTCAAACAAAACCTAAAAATTCAGTGAACCAAAAAAGTCCATTTTGCGTCTATTCTAGAGTGAGGATTTGAACCCAGATTTCCCAGCTCCCAAATAAGTGCCCTAAAGATCAAAGGTATCGGGGCAGCAGCAGCGCCAGCTCCTCATCTTTTGCCGTGAATTGACACAAATCGTTTCGGCCGATTCACGAATAGTTTTGGGTCGACCGAAACGGAATTTTTCATTGACTAAAGTATTCATCGGGAAAATTTCGCCCAGCTCTGCTCTCAACCTTTGCGATAGCAGAGCTGCTGCTCTGCTATAATATAGCAGGGAGGTCCCAGGCCCACCCAATGAGTGTTCGAAGGCCTCAATGCTTAGCTTGAAGGTTCATTTGCGTTTAGACCCTGATCCCGTGAGCACTTACCCATGTGCTTACCTTTACACACATGGAGCTTAGCAGGACTGCTCTCATAGGTGTGAAGTGAAGTACGTGTGTAAGGGCTTGTGGACATGATGTGAATGGGAATCAGAATCACTAGCGCCCCTTTACACCGCTTTGGCAGTTTAAAGGGTCCTTAGAGGAAATAAGACTCAGGCCCAAGTGTATTTTATTTGTCTAAAAACCTCTTCCTCCTTCTAATTAAATTGCATCAGAGAGTCATAAGTGGCATGAGTTTTAGCCAGACTCAGCCTTGTATTTTAGTAGAGAAGGTGCAGAATGAACAGAGAGATAACTTCCAGAGCAGGACTGAGATGCACCAAAGGGTGTGCTATAAATGGGCACAGGCATAGATAGAAGAGGTAAGAAAAATGGAATTTTCATGGAAAATTACATTTTCCCCTGAGAATTTTCCATTAATTTTTTGGGGGCTTTTTGGTGAAAAATCAGAAACTGAAAATTTTTGGTCAAAGTGTTTCGTGTTTTGATTTAAATGAAATCCAACAACTTCGCCTTTCATCGCTTTCTGGTTTTTCCAGTGGAAAACAGGAAAATATCAACCAAGAAGAAAAATGCCTGTGACCATTTTCATTTTGGTCAAAGACCCATTTTTTTAATCGAAAAAGAAAAAAATTGTTTTGACGAGAAGCGGCTTTGGACCAAAACGAAAAACCTTCACAGAAAGTTTTCCACCAGCTCTGGGGGAAATGCCCTACATTCACAATCTGCTTTCAACTTCGCTTCCTTCCCACGCAGGAACAATTTATCTGTGGCTCTTCTGGCCTAGCTTCAACTCGGCCATCACAGCTCATGGCGACGACCAGCAGCGGACAGTCATGAACACCTACTTCTCTCTGGCAGCTAGCACACTGGCCACCTTCGCCATGTCAGCCCTCGTCAACGGGGGAGGCAAACTGGACATGGTGAGTCAATTTGATGGTGGGTAGGTCTTCTTGCTCCTGCCGGTCATATTTCTCCCTTTCAACGAAATCCTCGGCGTTTTGGCCGTAAGGACTCTGCTACGCACCGCAGGAGAGCAGCCCTGATCCTGGCAACTTTGCGGAGATGCACAAGGGTGGGGTTCCCTTTGTGTAGGCCTGTCTTGCCAGATCACCCTTCCCATGATGGTGGATGGGAACTGTGGTGAGCTCCCACTCGAGACTCTCAGCTGCCCCGCCCTCACACCACTTAGCGGGAGACCCCCGTCTCTCTCCCTCCTGCCCGAGATTTTTCCAAGCTGCACTGTGATATTCCCAGCAAGCCAGTCTGCCTAAACAGGCCAGCGTCTGCACTGAGTCTCTGGAGAGAAAGCAACGACCGGCGTACTTGCTCACCGTTGTAAGTTACCACCCAGCCCTTTTTAAGCAAGCCCAGTTATTCTCAAGGTAGCAGCATTACAAGGAAAAGGTATTAAAAAAACAATGCAAGAACCTACCCCCGTGCTAAAAGGCTGACCGGAGGCCACCCCAACTCCAGTCTCGGGCTCCAGCAGGTGGCAGGTGTAAATGCCATCAATAGATAATATGGTCACAATTCTCACCTCCTGGGCCTTCTAAGGTCTGTTTGGACAGGCTTCCCCTCTCGGGGGGCTGCCGTTTTGAACCGTGCAATCCTAACACAACTTTGAAATTCTTTCCAACTTGGCTTTCCCACCCGCTCTTCCTCCCGCCTTCACTTCACCTTACCAGCATCGGGCGTGGGAATCTCTGCTGAGCCCTGCCCCCCCTGTGCTCTCCCCCTCCAGGTCCATATTCAGAACGCGGCCTTAGCCGGCGGAGTGGTGGTTGGGACGTCGGGCGAGATGATGCTGACGCCCTTCGGTGCCATGATCGCTGGGTTTCTCGCTGGGTTCATTGCCACCTTGGGCTTTAAATTCCTCACCGTAAGTCCCGCCGGCTGCCTTGTGCGCCACAGCCCTCTCGTGGCAGGCACACGCCGCGCCCCAGAGAGAAGCAGGCTGTGTCCACGCTGCGGCGGGTCGCTCCGCATGCCAGCGAGAGGACGTGGCGGGAGGAGGCGGTGGGACATCACGCTGCTAAAAACAGCCGGGAAGATAGGGAAGGCCCTGGTCTTTACGCTCCTTTCCTGAGCCCTACCTTACCATCCACGCTGCTCTTTGTACCCGTGGGGGGGCGGAAGCCATGTACGTACTCTGCACACTGCTGTAAGAAGCGTGCCATGTAGACGTGCCTTCAGACAGGCCCCCAGGGATGTCTACATTACACCAATGGGTTTACCAGCCCCGGGCGCAGTCCAGGAAGGTGGCGTAAAGTCACCGTAGCCCTCCCGCCCCTTGGACTGCGCCTCTTAGACACTCACCCCAGAATCTCGCTCTGAACGTGCCGCTAGTTCTTTGCGTCCTCACAACCCCTCTGTCCTCTCTCCAGCCCATCCTGGATTCTAGATTAAAGATACAGGACACCTGTGGGGTCCACAACCTCCACGGGATGCCGGGCATCCTGGGTGCTCTGCTGGGAGCCCTGGTGGCAGCTCTGGCAACGCAAGATGTCTACGGCGACGGGTGAGAACCGCTCAGTATGCCAGTCTCGCTCACGTGTGTGTGTGGTGGGGGGGGGGGGGGGCAAATCCTTCCTTCCAACACTCCCCCTAATGGATTCCTTGCGGTCTATCGTAAATTGCACCCCTCCCCCTGCCGGTGATGGAGTGGGTGGGATGTGAAACGTAGGCAGCTCCATGCAAGCCAGGCATTGCTTGCGCACGGCTTCGCAGAAGGTTAATTAACACCCCACCTCGTCCTCTGCTCGCTAACTCTGTACGGCTCCCGAGAGGCAGAGAACCACTGCACTGCTCTTCCCTAGGAGACCGTATTTCTAGAGCAGCGGTTCTCCATTTTTTTCAGTACCAGGCCCTCTTCCTGAGTACCAGCATCAGATCAGGGGTGCCTTATGGAAAAGGCAGGACAGCTACAATATCCCCTTCCCCCCAGACACCTGTTTGCAACCTAGCTGGTAGGGCAAAGCCTACACATCCAGGACCCGTGCTTTACAGCTAGGCTTGTCAGCATTCGGCTTTTCTGTAATATTTTCAATGGATAACATAGATGTTTACTTTTAACACCCCCCCCCCCCCGGTTTTTATCTATTTAAATGGTTGGGGGAAATTATGGCGGGTGGTCAGACAATGGAGGCCGTCCGACAGGATTTGGTTAATGACAGTAGAGGCTGAGATCCATAGAGTTAAAGAGTCCACGTCACAAGGCGATATCCTTAAATCAAACTGTAGTAAGTTCTCAAGGGGCTTTGTTCTTACTTTGCCTGACTGTACATTTCAATGAGCATCGATGGAAATATTTTCCGGGGGGGGGGGGGGGTGGTGTGTGTGTGTGTGTGTGTGTGTGTGTGTGTGTGTGTGTGTGTGTGTGTGTGTGTGTGTGATCGACGTTTGCCAACTGTGATAGGCTTGGTAGGATTTGATTTTTATCTGTCTATAGCACCTTCCAGCCCCTGGTGCTTTACTTTACTAGCTAGCTAAGCCTCATAACGCACCGCCCTGCGAGAGAGGGTGTTATTATTGCATTCATAATGATGGGGAATCCGGAACATGGAGAGGTGAAGAGAATTGCTCAGGGGCAGGACTAGGTCTCACAGTCTCTAGAGATGAGTGATCTGCTTCGGGGTTGAACCTCTGTGCTGAGACTTGCTGAGACACGAACACACAAATTTGTTGGGAGGTTAGTTTTAAGAAAAGGCCTGGTTACCATCCCCTTCCCTGGGAGAATTGCCAGCATGCTCCTGCAGATCTAATGGTTGCAAAGATGAAGTCATCGGAACCTCTGCACCTTTTGATCTGTAACTATTTAAGAGCCGCAGGGGCCACTGCTGTGGTGCCCAAATGCTTTCCCTGCTCCAGTCTGAGGCTGTGGAGTTGCTTCTGCGCTTGCACCCCACTGCAGTGGACAAGAAAATACCCCTCCAGCAACAGATGCATCTGATCCAGCCCCAAAGAGCCCCTGCAGGGGGACAAGGAGAAGTCCCAGCAGAGGTGGGCTGCAGAAGTTGAGGACTGTCCCTCAGCTCCCCAAATCCTCCCCATCCTAGCACCGCATCCTTCCTGCTGCATCTAGACAATCCATCAGTCCTTAGAGCCCTCCTGGGCCGCCACAACTTGGCTTTGATGCTGGTGCAACAAACCATTTGCCGGGCCCATCCGCAGAGTTTGAACAGGTGACCTTCAGCTCGATGAGCAGAGGTGCTACGGCTCAAGCTAATGGAGTAGCTTCCTTGGCTGCCAGCGGTAGTAGAGTCTTATCCTCTTAAATGGATCAGGCGAGCGATGGAGGACAAAGACCTACCTCGGGCAGCAGGAGTTACAGGCACTTCCAACACATACTTGGCTCTTGCCTGTCTTGCAGGATGGCTGATGTGTTCCCTTTAATTGCTGATGGGAGCCGGACAGCAACGTACCAGGGAGTCTGCCAGTTATTTGCATTACTCATCACGCTGGTGCTGGCTGTGGTCGGAGGAAGCCTCGTGGGTGAGTTTTGTCCATCAACGGAGCATGATTTCACTGTGGTCAAAGTACTCCAGGAACATCACGCGGTCACATTACTGCAGCATTTCGGGGGCGGTTTCAATAGCAGTTACTGCTGTTGCGGTAGCACAGGTCTCAGCAGAGATCAGGGCCCACTGTGCGAGGCACTCCACAGGTGTAACAACAGAGGGTCTTTGCCCTGAAGACTTGACAGTCTAAATCAGCGGTTCCCAGCCTTTTTGGCTCGAGGGCCACAGATACCATTTTTACAATCCCCAAGGGCCGCCCGCCTAGCACCTCACAAAACGCGGCTTGACGGATACGCCATTAAGGGCTACAGATCACTGCAGAGTTACCGGAATGTTTTGATGCCACTGGGCTCAGTTTTACATTCACGATTTTACACCGACAATTGACTCGCAGCCCGTCACACGCTCACAGACAAAGCACCCGTGTAGACGAGGGACGGTCACTCCACACCGAAGCGCGTGGCCTGGCAGCTAGGTCACGGCGGGTGGCCTGCAAAGTGCGGGCCAAACTGGAAGGCACTGGTTTTAGAGTCCTGCCTCTCTCCGCAAGCATGGTGGGTCCTGGCTGCTCCGAACCCCACCCACCCCACTGCAGCCAGACGGAAGGAGTTCAGCGGGGAGGTTGCCTCCCTCCTCTCTGATCTCCCGTCCCCCTGGCTGCTGCAGGGAAATCGCACCCGTTCGGTACCCCCATGCGCTCCACCCGGGTCCTTAGGCAGCAGCTCCCTTCTGCAGCCAGCGGGAGGGGAGCGGTGGGCCACTTTGAAAGACCCTGCAGGCCACTTTTGGCCCCTGGGACACAGGTTGGGAACCAAAATAGGCAATACAGAATCGTTATCCACCCTAAAATGACTTGACTGAGGTCACACAGGGAGTCTGTGGCAGAGCCAAGAATTGAACCCAGGACTTCCACGTCTCAGTCCAGCGCTTTACTATTATTGTTGGTGTTGTGGTCATGCTTCAGCACTCCAGTCAGGGAAAGCGCCCCCTCCCCCCGGTGCTAGGTGCTGTACAGACACAGAACAAAAAGAACCTTGCAGTCCACATAACCCAGAGCCCACCTTTCTTTAGTTAGAAGACTCTCTGAAATACTATAATCACCGAGTGCCACTAGAGGTCAGCGTAAGCCAAGGCATCGGGAAATCAGCGTCTGTTCCAGCTCTTAGCATAGCCAGCAACTGGGACGCGTTTTTCCAGCTTGGGTGGCTGAAGTTAGACATCCAAAATGCAAGCTGCAAAATCAGTCAGCCTGGTTCTTAAAGGTGCTAGGCCCTCGCCGCTCTCACTAGACTAGAAGAGGAGCTGCGGGTGATCAGAAAAGAAAAGGTAGAACAGGTCAAACTTTTCCACCCACCCCTCCTTTGATGTTCCCAGGAGCTGTCTTGAAAATCCGCATGCTGGGGTCCCCTCCAGACACACAGTGTTTCGAAGACGAGATCTACTGGGAGGTGAGCCCTTGCTTGTGTTTTCTTTTGGTACAATAAAAAATGATTAGGGTCCCCCAGGCAGCAGATGCTGTTGGAGAGAACTAGCAGACGGGGCACCACATATTATTATGTATTTCGCTGTAGCACTTAGCAGCTTCTACAAGGATTGGAGCCCCATGACACCGTGTGCTGCCCGTACACACAGTGAGACACAAAGTTATCGTCCCCATTTCACAGATGTGGGCCAAGACTCAGAAAGGAAAAGGCCTGATATTTCCAAAGCGCCCAGCAGCTGGCACCACTTTGCGAAGTGGTCAACGGGAGCGCTTGAAAATGGAGCCCCCGTGTGATTTCCCCAAAGTCACCTGGCAAATCTGGCTCAGCACTGGGAACTGAACCCTGGCCTTCTGATGATTTAGTTGGGTTGGCTCTGCTTTGAGCGGGGGGGTGGATTAGATACCTCCCGAGGTCCCTTCCAACTCTAATCTTCCATGACTTTATGAGTCCAGGCCAATGACTTAACCAAAAGGTTAACTGTGACAGCAGTGATGGCTGGGAGCCGGGAGCCATGAAGTGAGTACGCTCAGGGGCTCATGGAGGGAATAGGTGCGTTTGCCCCGAAACTGTCACCAGCATCCTGGGGGTCGCTCGCCTTCAACAGAATAGGAAGAGAGTTTCCCAGTCACTGTGTTTAACACTCACAAATGCTCCTGGCAGGTGCAAGCTGGTCACCCTCCAGGCCTGGACTCGCCGCCAGCGTCCCTTCCATGCAAGGTTTCTGATTCTCCCAAATTGATCCGAGCAGGGAAATACCCAGTGTCTCACTGCCTCTCTGGTTTCGTCCAGGTCCCTGTGGATCATCCTGATGGATATGGACACATGACGGACGTGAATTCCGAGGACCCGGAAAGGAGCGCAAGCGTCTAGTGAGATTTCCCTCTTTGGCGAGGCTCTGCATCGGCAATCTTCAGCCTGCTCACCATGGGGGCCAACCTGATTCAAGCTATCCAGCATAGGGGGAGATCTTCCAAGCGTTTGCAGGCCGGAAGGGGCCTTGGTGTGGACTTAGTCTGAAAGAGCCTCATTTAGCCTGAGTGTTGGACAGAGATGTCGCTTGTGATGGGATGAGAGAAGCCAGGGCCATGTTCTCTACCTCATCTTACAAGGATCTACTCAGTGCATTACAAATATGTCCCCATTTGTGCCTGTTCTCGCCGTGACATCCACCCTCTGCCTGGAACATGAAGAGACTGGAAGCCAGGATCAAAGTTCTCATGGGGCTACTGCCCTGTCCACCCCAATTCTAGCGCGATCGCTGTCCGGGTTCCTTTAGAGATGAAAGGCAGGTGATGCAGATAGGAGGCTAGACTGAGAGAGCTGGGTTCACACCAGCCTAACTGGACTAATGCAAAACTGAAATAAGAGAATCCACCCCGTTAACAGTGGCTTATCTTCAACCCCTTCCTAACTGACTTAAGTTAAACCAAAATAAAGCACGCCGACTGAAATGATCACGTCCACGCTGCCTTTGGCACTGGTATAAAAACCACACCTTTAGTTTAACCAGCCCAGCTCTGCATGTAGACAAGCTCTTACTCTCTCTGGGCCTCAGTTTCCCCTCTCTGTATTAAAAAGCTAATCCTTCTCGAGCCCTTTAGATCTTTGGGCAGGGACTCGTCAGACTGGCTTGAAGTCATCATCGCAACCTGGCTTCTATGCAGTTATAGCAGTACGAAGGTGCCTCATACCTGCACAGTTTATATTCCCCTTCCCATACAGGAATAACTATTCCAGTATAAAGCACCTTCAGACTGGTTTAACTGCAGCCACACTAGGGCGATTGCACCGGTGTAACTATATCAGTCCTGCAGGCTTTTGGGCTCAAGGAATGTGTTGTAACCATGTATGATGTGGTTTGATTAATAAATTGTTTTATTTTTAAATCAACGGAAGGGACTGAGATATACTAAACCACAAGGAAACGTGTTAGTTATTTATCACAAATGATTCCATTCTTTGTTCAGGGTGAAACACAGCCCAGTGGAAGGGGCCTGGGAGTGGCCGGGAGGAGAACTTTCTTCTGTTCCTTGGCTGACCTTGGGCAAGTCACTTCCCTGCCCCGTGCCTCAGTTTCCCTATAGGTACTATGGGGACTATGATCCCGGGCCACCTTTACAAAGTGCTTGGAGATCAATGTATGAAAAGAGCTCAGCGTGATTGCAAAGCGTACTCGGGGCACCACGGGTGGTCACAAACCGTAAAATCACCTGCGCAAAAGTTTTTGAACGAAGCCAAACATCTTCGTTTTCTTGTGGAGTCTCAGAATTTTTTCAGGGAAACGACTTTGAGCCAACAACTCTTGGGTGTCTCTGCCCCCCCCCCCCCCCCCCGACTTTAACCCTCTTTCACCCTTTTCCAGTGGGGAGAAAAAAGGGGGAGAAAATCCACCCTTCTCCCCCACAAACTTCCCCAAAACTAGACACACGAGATTTTGATTCAATGGAACGACATGAAGTTTTCAACTTTGCTCTCCTTTGTGGAAGAATTCAGTTTAGAAGGGAAAGTGTCTTGGAATGTTTTATGTCTGAGCCATCACGCACCAGAGGGCGATGTAGCCTTGGACACGTGCGTCTATCCACCCTGCACACTCAGGTCAGTCTATGGCGCAACAAAAGACCTGGGGCAGAGAGTCCCAGAGCCCCGCTCAAACCCCAGCTTGCACTGCAAAGCTCAAAGCAGCAGCAGAGACATTCCTGCTCGGCCTGGAGCCTGGGCTCTGAAACTCGGCGGGGGTCACTCCAGTCAGGAGGTATTTTTTCTGCAATGCAGAGGCGCAGTAAGTCACACCAGGCGGTGCTTCCAAAGCCAGCACTGGAGCGTCCACACTGCCTTGTGAAGCTGGGCTTACAAGTGCTGGACTCCCATGGGAGTTAGGCACCTAAAGACCTTTGAGGATGCAGGCTTCAGGGACACAAGCTAGAGGTGGAAATTGGAGGGGGGAAGGGGTACAAAGCAGCATGTGAACCTAGAGAAAAGACCCTGGCAGGGCTGGATTAACGCAGGGGTTTAGGGGTTGCAGCCCAGGGCCTCAGGCTAAGGGGGCCCCGCAAAAATAGGGGTTGGCAACCTTTTGGATGCAGTTTGCCACGTTTTCCTCCTTCCCCCCCCCGCGCTGCTCTCCCACATGCCATGGCCAGGAGCCGCTCCCGGCGCTAAGCGGCGCCGCTCAACATCATCTCGAGTGCCACATCTGGCACGCGTTCCATAGGCTGCCGACCCCTGGTCGACATGTTTTAAGACTGAAATGTAGCCACGGAACGGCTTTAAGTTAAATAAAAGGCAAGTTTAGTGTAGCATTAACAGCCCCGATGCCATAATTGTGATCATTTTGTTTGAAATGAGGAAAAAAGACTTGTAGACGGGGGCCCCGAGCCCACAGGGGAGTTAATCCGGTGTAGGCACTGGGACAGATTTTCTACCGAGAGCAAGAAAGAGATTTCCTCAGATCCCCAGGAATTGTAAGATACGTCTCATGGAAAAGTGCCATGGAACGCCGCCGCCCTGCCCTGGCAATGAAGGAGACAGCACTGTGAGATATAGCAACCTGTCACCAGCACAGGAGTGACAAAGGATCAGTCCCCGGCCTGGGTGGGTCCAATTGCCCCTGCAGACACCTGACGCCCAGAGCTGGTCAAATTTCCTTCTGCCCCCGCAAAACGGAACACCCACAAGCTGGAACATTTTCAGCCCCAAACTAAAACATTTTCTGGGTTTTCAATTTTCCAACACCGCAGCCACCCAATTCCCACCGGAAGCAGACACGTCCCATGAACCTTTTCATTTTACCCCAAACCCAATTTCTCATTAAAAAAAAAAAAGCTCTCTCTCTTGGGGGCAGGTCTGCCTTCTGACACTGCGGGGACATCCCCACTGTGAAGGGAAAAAACGCCCGGCACCGAGTCTCAGAGCTCTGGTTAATTGGCACGGGCCCGCAGGGCTAAAATCAGCGGTGTGGATGCTCCCGCTCAGGCTGGAGCCCAGGCTCTGAAAGCCGGCGCTACACGTTTTTCTTTGCAGTGTAGATGTACACTTTGGCAACACTTGGTCTAGCTCCCCTGCATCTTCCAGGAGCGGGGGCACCTGGCCCCTCGATGTTGCAGGGAAGGGGTGCTGTGGATAGAGGTCGGCCTTGCATTAGCTTCGCTCAGCCGCCCTTTGTTTCTTAACAGCCTCATCTCCCCCCTCTCCGGCACGCAGAGCGGATGTCTGGCTAGGGACATTCCCGCAGCTGATCACCCAGCCAGAGGAAGCGGTTATCTCAGAAGGCCACCTCCAACTAGGGGGCTTCAAGCTCCTATCCAGGTTCTTTCACCACCTTCAGCCCTGCCACCCAGACCCCCGTTTGTGCCATAACCGCCCGTCTGGACTAATGAAGCTTCCCTTCTCTCTCTGGCCTCCTTGCAGCCCACCTTCCCCACGCCCCAGCCTGGCCAAACGGTGTTTTCCCTGCCCGCCTCTCCCAGCCGCATCCCTTCACGAGTCCTGCTCTGGCTCTGCGTCGCGGTCGGACCTGCCGCCCTGGCGGTCACGGCCCTTGTCCGCATCTCATCTCGGACGCCCACTCAATTCTGTCCCCCCAGTGCAAGCCTTGGCCCCCTTCTCTTGTAAGAATCTCCGTTCCTTGCCCCTCGCTGGCCAGCGTGCCAGAGAGTTCCTCTGATCCAGAGAGCCAGAGAGCCGGCTGGGACTGGAAAGCCAGCAGACAGGGTTTGATGAGGATGCCTGGCACTGACACACCTCAGACCTTGCAGGAGCCTGTTACAGGAGCCAGAAGACAGGTCCAGAGTTGATAGCTACAAAGTAATAAACAATAGTAGGGGAAGGAGGGGGGCCAGTTCCCTGCTGTCATGATGTTAAATCTGTCAGGTTAAGGGCTCAAATATGCGGCGTATCTGAGCCCTTCTTCTGACAGATTTAAATCTTTGCGTTAGGGCTTGAGGCTGGTGGGACATAAGTGAAACTGGAGGAAGGGGGCTAGGGTCCAGGAGGGCCCTAATCAGTTGCCAAAGCCTTGCAGCAGGTACCACTGGCCTCTATGTACACTGACAGCCAAGGAAGCAGTCAAGGCCTCATTGTGCTTGGTGCTGTACATATACCTAGTGGGAGACAGCTCTGCAGGGTAGGAGGCTGATGACTGAAATAGACAAGACAGGCAAAGAAAACCTCATGTTCCTCATTTTACAGATGGGGAATTGAGACCAGAAAGACTTGGGCCCAGATCCTCCAATGTATCGGGGCACCTAGTTCCCATGGATTTCAATGGGCGTTAGACACCTAAGAACACCCCAAAGACTGGAGGTTTCATCACAAGATTCCAGGACAATCCAGGAGGATTGGCAATCCTAGCTGCCACAGCTTCACTGCTATAGGTATGGAAGCTTGCGTTAAACACACAGCTTATTAAACAGAGCTGGGTGGAGTTGTTTATTTTGACTGATTGCTTTTTTATTGAAAATGCATTTTTTCAGGACCCCAAAACTGTTTGTCCAATTCAGTGAATGGTTTCAGAGGAGTGGGGAGAGGAATAATTTCAAGAGTTGATATGATTTATTTAGATTTTTCCTTTCCAAAGAAAGTTTTGATTTCAAATTTGGGCGATTTTCTGTCTTTCTTTTTCTTTTTGAAATGAAAAAACAGCTGAATAAAATGAAAAGCTCCGAAACAAAAAAAAGTTTCAAAGTGACTGACAATGGTTCGGTGGACTTGAAATGAATCGGAAAACTGCAGAAATGATGTTTCAAGGCAACTCAAAATGTTTCAGCCAATTCAAAAACAAAAAACTTTTTGGACTTTTTTTTTTTTTTTTTTAAATAGGATTAAAAATTTTGAAAGAATCTGTTTTCAGTTCAAACAACTGGATTTCCCCCTCCCCTCCCAATTATTTTTGGGTTTGGTCCTCAAGCTAAAAAAATCCATTATTCACTCAGCTCTGCTATTAAACGTTATCCCACATATGCGCACACTCGAACACTCACTTTCTACCTTTTGGAGTCATTTTTTATTGGCCTCCCTAACTCTTTCCTCCTCTTTGCACTTGGTTAAGAGCTGGGAGGGACTAATCTGCACCCTCTCATGGAGACAAAGACATTTCCCTTGCGTGACTGTTTTTTAAACCAGGCGTGTTGGTTTAGCTTTCAGAACGGAAAGAGATTCTCTCTCTCAGACTGCCCCCACCCTGGCAAATTAAAGGGGAAGTTACTCTTATGGGGAGTAACGAAGGGCTAGATTCACAAAGGGGACATGGGTATTGTGCCCTCTCTCCTTGGCCCAACAGACACTATATTATTAATACAAAGTGGAACAGCTCCGGCAGGAGAGGTTGGGAGCGACTCCTCACTGCCCTGGAACACCCACTAGCGTGGTGGTTAGGGTGCTCATCAGAGAGGTAAGAGACCTGGGCCAAATAATATCACCCGCTAACCCACCAGGAAGCACCCTGACCTGCTATCCCTTGGCTGCTTTTTGTGGAGGACCCGATCTGGCCATCGTACTCAGAACTCATCTCCCGGAGCGAGACCGGTGGGGGAAAACGCCTAGTTTGAGAATCAGACCCGGGGCTGAGGCATGGACCAGGGTGAGCAGGTGAGCAGGAGTCTGGAGGATCTCAGTGGGGCCCAAATATTGGACTTTGATACCTGATGTGGCAATTTAGACATCCTTGTGGGTCTCTCCCTCCAAGCCCCTGTGCTTCAGTTCCCTATCAGGGGCGATAAAACTTCCTCACACCTTGCCGGGTGTCTGGCTGGGGTGTCTTATCCACTTGCTCAGGGTCTAACTGATCACCATAGTTGGGGTCAGGAAGGAATTTTCCCACAGCTCAGATTGGCAGAGACCCTGGGGTTTTTTGGGGTTTTTTTTTTTTTTTCCTCTGTAGCATGGGACCCGGGCCACTTGCTGATTTGACTAAATGGTGGATTCTCTAACTTGAAGTCTTTAAATCGAGATTTGAGGACTTCAGTAACTCAGCCAGCGGTTCCAGGCCTGGGACCAGACTGTGTGGGCGAGGCTGTGACACCTGCCATGGGCAGGATGGATGATCGCGATGGTCTCTTCTGGCCTTAAAATCCAGGAGGCTGCGAGATTGTAAAGTCCATACAGCACCCAGTACAATGGGGCCCTGAGGACCAGAACTATCTTGTTCTCTCGCTCACGTTGCGCCCTACACTTGGGAGGAGCGCCTCATAACCATCCACACAGCTGCTTCCTTCAAATCCCTGCTTCAAACTCTTCTCGGCTAGGACACTTCCAAAAAAAACCAAACAACCAAACCTCAACACCTGCCAGACTGCTGAGACGACTGCTGATCATGCTGACCGTGGCTGTTTCCTTGGACTCCCACCAGTCTGCCTGTATCCACCTGTTGTGTCGTAGCTTGTAAACTCCTTGGGGCAGGGGACTGTCTTTTTGGTCCATCCGTACAGAGCGTAGCCCTAGGGGATCTTGGCCCATGAGGAGTGAAGCCCATGGGAGCTATGGTAACAAATGTGGATGGATACAAACGATAAGGGTGCCAGTCATGGCTTCGTAGTGAAGGCTACATTGAATTTTGCAGTTTAATAATAATGGTTTAGGAGGTGAGAGGAATTAGGGTTGGGGGCAGGAGAAAATAAATCATAGGAGCTTAGAGATAAAGCTCAGATCTCCCCTCCCGCCCCGATCGGAACATTCCCGACATGCTTGTCTCTGGCTCTGCATTCCCATGGGCCTGGCTCACCCCTGGCTCACAAGCCAGGCCCGACTCCCTGCTCCTTTACACCTGTCTTCCCTCAGCGCCCAAAACCATCTGTTCCCTTGGCTTCCACAGCCTCACACCCGACTCACCAAAGCGCAAGTGAGAAAAGACTCGGGCCCGCAGACTTTACACGGACGCGGCTCGGCGAAGGAGGGGGTGGCAGCCCCATTTGCAAAGGCGCTACCAGGCCCAGGCCTGGGAGGCAGCACAACACCTGCCTCTGCTGTTAGTTTCTGGCTTCCGGGAGCTTTAAATTTACTTGCACATTAAGGCAGAAACCCTGGGTTATAACCAAGGACTAATTGCTAATTAGTGCGGGATCGGCTCCTCAAGCTAAGGGGCCTGGGCTGTGAATTCCTCAGCTGCTGCTTGTAAATTACAGGAGGATCTAACTAACTAGCCGCCGCTAACACCTGCAGCCGAGGCTCATCAACAACTGCTTGATTAAATGGGGCCTCATCAGCACAGACTCTTCCACATGGCGTGGTATATTGCACCTAATGCAGGGGGAAGGCAGGCCAGCTGGGCTCCCCTCCACCCCACGCTCCTGCCCCCAGGGTTTAGCCGAGATACATTAGCTCAGTGCTGACATATAGATGGAGCTATCAAAGAGTTGGAACCCAAAATCACTCTGGTCCAATGCCTTTAGGGCAAGTCCAGGTATAAACGAGGCCCACCCCGAGGGCGCATCTCGCTGGGCTTCTCTGAAATCAGGAGAATACAGCCTTTCCCAGGGGCAGTGTATGTACGTGTGCATTCCTAGAGGTTAAAGCACCTGGGAGGATCAGGATCTGAGTCATCCACAAGGCCCAGATTCTCAAAGGTGCCAAACTCCCATTGATTTCCACTGGAGACCCAAGTTACTATTACAGGAGCATCCAGAGGCCCAGCTAAACTCAGGGCTCCATTACGCTAGGTGCTGCGCATCCAAGAGTCCCTCTCTGCCTGCAATATAAAGATGAAGGAAGGAATGTCACCGAATTGCTGATGGGGAAATTGAGGCACAGAGAGGGGAAACAAATTACGTACAGTTACCCAGCCTAGGAGTCTGTAGCAGAGCCAGGAACTGAGCCCAGACCTCCCAGGAATTAGCCTGGCCTACAAGCCCAGTCTTCTGCACTCAACGGGCTCTGAATATTGGGCATAGGTGGTCGCCGCTTGAATTTCATTCTGGGCTTATCCCTCATGCTCTTCCTCTGCAAGCGACCAGTGAAGGCAGAGGGTCACTGGCTTCTGTGAATCTACTGATGGCCCCACAGACCAGGGCGAGACGTTAAACAAAGACTTTCTAGGCCTGGATCGCGCGGGGCTGCTGACAGACGGAGCGTTGCGAGCTCGCCTTCTGGGAGCACGCGAAGCAGCGAACCCAGGGAGAAGGGCGCCATATGCTTCCCGCCTCTGGCGCCAGACTCTTGCACTTGGCCTGGGCATCTCCCGTTGGCACAGGTGCACCCCAGCTGACTGGATAGGTCCCGCTGGAGCTGGGGAGCGGAGGAGGTGTGTGAGTGTATGCACAGACTTTTCAAATTGGCCGTTAAGGAAAGACTAGAAGAAAGGCTCCAGTTCGCCAGTGGTGGGTTGAGTCCGTCTGGATGATAACGGAGAGGACTAGAGAGGCAATGTCATCTGAAGACTAGGGCGTTGGCTGGGGAGTTAGGAAACTGTGGTTCTAGTCCTATCCTTGTGTGCCTGTAGCCAGCTTTTCCCTTCTGCTCTTTGTCTCTTTAGGCCATTTACACACCGAGCAGCTCCAGTGAAGGTAATGAATCTTAGCAGGATGAGGATTTCATCTCAGATTGTCAGAGGAGCCGGGTGTTTCTAATGCGCCTAGCACTGGCCTTTCCAGACACCCCTTTGGGGATCTAATTTTTCCCAATGTCCAAAGGCACTGCCAATGTTGCCAGCGCTCACCATTTTATCGAGAATTGGGTGTTTTACTCAAATCTCCAGTTTCTGGAGTCATGTTAGGACATGAAACTCTCAGCTTTCGTTTAAAAAAAGAAAAAGAAAAAGTTTGTAGATCTTGTGGTCATGAAGAAAAACTTGAAAAGCCTGAAGGCTCAAAAGCCAGAAGGCAAATGAAAAGAACCTGGATGTAAAAGGTCATTATTTTTAAGTCAATCTCATGATTTTTCTTTTTGAAGCCCAACTCATGATGTTTGACTGTTCAGAGCTAACAGCACAGCAGTAGACCTGAGCGACCCCAGAGGACAGGGAATAAAGCCCTGTGGGTAAGAACAGAGCGGGGCCAGGTTTAGTGATGCTTTTCACAATGTCTACAAGAATGGGGATGGCTATTAACCTTTCCAGAAAGGGATAAGGAAACTGAATCCAGATGCTTTGCTTTTAAAGGTCTAAGGGGGTTAGGTGCTCAGTGCCCAAATCCCATGGCATTTCATGGATTTAATGCTAGTGATGAATGGCTCTGGTTTTCCCCTTGCCAACATTCTGCCAGCGTGCCTCCCCCCTGAGCTGCAAAACCAACGACACTACCCAGCTCTTACCTAGTGCTGGTCATCCATACAGCGCCAAGCGCTTTGCCAAGGAGGTCAGGATCATTACCCCCATTTTACAGAGGGGTAAATCGAGGCACAGAGGTAACGGGACTTGCCCAAGGTCATGCAGCAGGCCAGTGGCAGAGCTGCGGACAGAACCCAGGTCTCTCACGTCCCAGAATCAGCCTAATGCAGCTCCAATACGGTCAGCTTTCCATCCCCTTTTCTTTCCCATGCTATCCACTCTCCCCCCCCCCGCACCCCTGGTTTTTCCCTTTTTGATCTCCGCTCGGCAGGTTTCAAAAGCAACCCACCGGGACTGAAAGAAAGGCTTTTCCAGCGGGATCATTACTAAGCCCCAGACAGCCAGGGCTGGTGTGAAACTGACCTCCCTTCCCCCATCTCCATAGAAGCTGTTATGTTTTGTAATCGGATTAAGAGAGCTCCCCCCAACCTCTCCCCGTCCCTTTTTCTAACCCTACCAGTTTGAGCCCAGCTACTCTGCAGACAGATTGTTTAAGTGAGTCAGTAGCTAGGAGAGCCCTAGCCTTCCCCCAATGGTGGTGGTGGATTTGGACAGCCAGAGCCTGAAAGGTTTAGTCAGCGAACAAATTGCTTCTCTGTAGGGGCCATTTTTCTTCCCAGGTTGAACATAATGATGGCAGTTTGGTGAACAGATGGTGCTGCTAAGCAGTTAATCCAGGCAGCCCTTTTAGCTCAGGGATAGCCCACTTTGCTTGCTACCTCCAGGTCCAGAGGTCTGCCCTGGGACAGAGGAGTCACCCATACATTATAGGCATCAGGATCGTGATTATTAGAGACGGGCCAAAGCTGAAGAATTCACATCCAATCCTAAACTGTCCCGTCTTTGGGAGGTTCTGCTTCCGCCAAGTGGGGAGGCAAAGTTCGCAGCTGGCTCTGGCTCTGGATTGTGGCATGTCAGGAGCTGGGGTTCTGAGTCAGCCCCATCCCATTGGGTTCTGGGGGACAGGTCGCGTTGCCTCTCTGTGCCTCAGTTTCCCCACAGGGAGGGAATGTGACTGGACCCACCTCACAGGCTTCACAAATGCCTGTGCGGTCCTTCGCAAGCCACAGTTCATGGCTGAAGCATAACCTCACGTAACGCAGACGTTTGGATGGTTTAGTGGATTGCTGCTCAGGAGAGTAGAAAGATCTTTCTGGTTAAGGTGCTGACCCAAGACTGAACAGAGTCATTTGGTCTTTCCGCTGCAGACTCCCTGTCTGACTGAGCACATCACTTAATTTCTCCGTGCTTTGCTTCCAGCTGAATACAAAAACAACAGTGTCAGTCCTTCCAGGCAGGGATTGTCTGTACCAGAACTGGCTGGAAAACAAGAATGCGGGTTCATAAAAAAAAAGGGGGTTTTGTGTTTTCAGGCTTGGTTTTTGTTCTGCATCAGGATGAAACTGAAACATTGAGAGTTGGGGGGTTTTTTTCTGGGGGGGGGAGGGTTGATGGGGAGGAGAGGGTGAGAAAGCAAGAGAGAGATCAACCCCAGAGGCAAGTGCCCTAACCACTAGGTGTGTGTGGGGGGGGTGGAGGGCAGGGGGAAGGAGGATCAATCTCTCCAGTTCTGGGCAGAAATCCCAGCCTGTACCTTCCCAAGACCATTTTGGTTGAAACCAATACGTGGCTGAGAAAAGTTTGCTTCCGACAAATCTGCATTTTCCAAACAGAAAAACATTGTTGAAAGATTCCTGACCTGTTCTAATCTGTGCAGCGCCTTGCACAATGGGGTAACGACCTTGGTTAGGGCCTTTAGAAGCTACTACCAAACACACAAAATAATACTCCGAGGTTGGGAGACCTGTCTAAAAGGAACACAGCCCCTCCCTGAAACTTCACTCCACTTTCACGTAGATGAAAAAGGAGGCGTTCAGAAAAGATGGGTTAACGCTTTTTGACTTCCCAATCAACTCTCCACTTCCAGAACGTACCTGAAGCATGAAAAGGGAGACAGGAAGCACTACAAGGTTGGATATGGGTCAGAACTTTCCTAAATTTCAGGAGGCGTGTTAGGATCTGCGATTTTGGTTCATGCTTATCTCAAGATCTGGGGGTTTTCAGTACTGTCAAACCTAAGTGTTCAAAAATCCAGGTGCCCGCCAAAGAGTCATGATTGGCTTAAAAATCAGGAGATTTCAATATATGTAATACATACGGGGTTCTTTTTATTTGCCTTCTAATTTGCAAGCTTTTGGAGGTCATGTTTTCAAACTGTGCTCTGCGACCAAGAAAGCTAAATAGGTCTTTTTTTTTTTTTTTTTAAATCACAGCTGAGATTCTCATGTGATCACCTGAGTCCAGGTGCTGGGGCTTGAAGGAAAAATGTCAGATATTGGGTGGGAAAAAATGTCATGAGATGTGAAAACACCGGTTTTTAAGGCAAGCCGATGTCACGTTCGGCCTTGTGCTGAGATTGTGCAGCTCTCTCATGTCTAGCTTTGTGTTTCCATCAGCCCTGTGTGACTCACTCTGATGGGCAGCTGCGCAGCCCTGAAATCGGCCTGAGTGCGGGTCCTTCGGAGGCCACGTCAGCCTGGGAAGCACAGCGGCTGTGACATGTGTCACGTTAGGAACAAGACAAGTGCACCCATTTTTCTTATCTCTAAAATTATAACATCAAAGGATTCCACCACCCCTCTCTATGAAATGACAAGCCGATAATGCCCCGAGGACAGGCTTTATACTCTCAAATTTAATTTCAGTTCAGCTTTATAAGAGTTTTATTGAATTCATTTGTTTGCCCTTCTTCGTCTTTATTCCTCCCCCCGCCCCTTGTTGGGCTCCCTCTTTTCTCCTCTTTATCCTCCCTCCTCTTCGTGCCAGCAACAGCTCCCCTTGCGCCTCCACCATCATCAAAGCCGTGACCTGCTGGTTTAACTCAGTGCAGCGGTATTAAGGATGGAGGAGGATTATAAAACGCAGCTTCTACTCTGTAACTAGAGCCCTGCAAATCTGTGGAGATCAGCTGACCATTTTTGTGGATCATGGATTGGATGTGGGTACAAATTTTGTATCCGCGCAGTGCTCTATCTATAGCTATGGAGAAAAGGCACCCTCATAGCAAATAAAAATAACCTTTTGCTCTTATATGGCATTTTTCACTCAGTAGAACTCAAAGTGCTTTGCAACAGAACTCAGGATCATTAATCTCATTGTATAAATGGGGAAACTGAGGCAGAGGTTTGTCCAAGGTCACCCAACAAAGCGGTGGCGCAAAGAGGAATAGAACACAGGTCACCTGGGTCTTAGTTTGCTCTATCCATTAGACCGCACTGTCACCTAATGGGCTCCTTGTTTGTATCAGTTATACCTGCTGACTTTTTATTCCCATTAGCTTGGCAAATCCAGCCCAGCTCTGAGAGCTGGAGTCTATTCCATTTTGTGCATTATCGGCCGAACTGTTTGTTAACCCTTGATCATTTGCACATGTTTGGAAGGCAACAGGTGTCTCTAAAGGGCTAAAATGACCTGAAGTCTGAAAATTTTCACAAACCAAAAGGCTGAAAAAAATATTTCAGTTCAGGTCAAGCAAAATGTTTCCTTCTGATAACTTTAAAATGTGTTTCGATTTTTGACCCTGTCAACTTTCTCCCCTTCCCCTAAATTTACTAAAATTTCAAAACCAAAACATTTTGCCTTAAATGCCCTCCCCCAAATTTCTGATTCAAAAAAATGTCAAAAAAGGTGGCGTTTTCTGACAAATTAGAGACTTTTCCCCAAAAATTTGAGACGGGAGATTCGAGTCAGGGGAGGTTTGTGAACTGGTTCATTTTCAGTGAATTGACATTTTTTCGACAAAAAATGGTTAACTGAAAAATTCCCAACCAGATCCAATGGCCTGTTTGTAGAGCATTAGCCCATCCGGTTGGCTATTTGTACCACAGAAACAGCCCGAGGCCCCTGCAAGAGCAGGGAATTGATGAAGTGAGATACCCCCAAATAATCCTGGCACCCCCAAGCTGCAGAGAAAGGTGAGAACCCCCAACATCCCTGCCAATCAGACCTGGGGGAAAATGCCTGCCTTACTCCACACATGGCCATCAGCTAGACCCTGAGTGCGGGAGCAAGAACGAGCCAGCCAAAACACCTGAAGAGAGGATGCTCAGTGCCACCTCAGACACTGGGCGGGGAGGGCCAGGGCTCCCATTTCATCCATGGCCACCCCGATGCTTCAGAGGAAGGAAATTAAAAAAAACAAACAAACCCCAACCCAATCTAGACTACATTGCGCGGGCAAGAGGGGACTCCCTTCCTGACCCCTGCAGGTGGCCAGCGGAAACCCTGAAGCATGAGCTTCTAGGTACATAGAGGAGTTGTGCTGATGATCCGGCCTGTCTGTTCTTAAAGTGCATTTATTTTTTAAAAAACAGCTCACTGAGAATGACGGTCCAACACCCAAGCAAACTGTTTCAGACGATGAGATGGTGGAAGCTTCAGCCTATATGGGAGGAGATTTGTCCTTGAGAACGTTCAGCTCTTTATTTCCATCATGCTAACCCTTGTAGGCTACAGAACAGAAGCTATGCACCCGCCTCCCCCCGCCTTTGGTAACACAGCTGATGTCATGGGCTTCCTTTGATAGAAATCTAGCTAATCATCTTTCCCACCTTCATTAGAGTGTGACTCGTTATTCTAATGACACCTGTAATGACACCTGTAATGCTTCTCGTTAGCCAAGGTTTGTGCGATATTATAATAATGGGAACCATATGGGAAAGCAGAGACAGATAATCAACAACAGGGAGCAGGGAGAGACAGCCCCTCCCCGGTTTGAACAAAGAGGAGAATGGCTAATCGTTCCTCCCATGTTCGGTGTCATGCCAGCTGACATTGAATGCATTTCCGACGTTAAATAATGAGAGGAGGGGGCATTTATGATATTATTTAACATCAATGTGTCAAAATCATAGTAATTCATGTGAGATATGCCATGTCAGGTAATGTTAGAAAGGCTATAATGTGCTAAGATGATGATGTTTATGTTCATGTGTCAAAATCATGTGTGTGTATGCCATGTCAGGACTGTTAGAAAGGCTATAATGTGCTAAGATGATGATGTTTATGTTCATGTGTTGTGTGTGTACTGGAAGTTATGGATGTGGTTGCTATATCTGTATTTCAAATTGTGCTGTGTCTGGGCGACACCTCAGACAGGATGGCTGCAGCACTAGCCTGCTTATTGGCCCATTAAGAAATTCACAGGTACAGGGGGCCCAGGGTGAGAAGCCAGGGATATACCTGATGAGTCACTAGTCACTCATGTGACCCTGGACTCCATCTTATTCCTGTAAATTTCCACAAGCAGCATGGCAAAGGCCAAAGGACATAAAAGGCAGCTGCACCCCACCCATTTGTCTTCAGTCAGTCTTCACCTACCTCTGGATCACCTCATCTACAGTTGAACTGAACTGAAGCTGTGAAACAAAGGACTGAGACCCATCCAGGCACTGGATGTACACCAAAGGGACTATACAAGCCTGCAAATGCCACAATTTTACAAGAAACTTGATATCTATGGACTTTCCAGTTATGTGAATGTATGTGATTGCTTTAATCCTTTAACATTTCTCTTATTGTTTCTTTCTTTCTTTTTATAATAAACCTTTAGTTTTAGTTACTAAAGGATTGGCTGGCAGCGTGGTGTTTTGGGTAAGATCCAAACTTATATTGATCTGGTGCTGTGGCCAACCCTTTGGGGTCAGGAGAAACCTTTTTGGTAAAGAGCAGAGAGTTCTAAATAACTGGTCACTTTACTGGACCTAGTGGCTGATTGGGAGCCAGAGACTGAAATGCAGTAAGGGGGGCTGTGTGTATTTTTATTTTGGGTTCTTGATAACCAGTGTGGGGAATCAGAAGCACTGTTTGTGGCTGGTTGGGAAGTCTGACTTCAGTGTCACCCGCCAGTGCTGGGAGAATCTGCTCTCCTTTTACAGCCTGCCCTGACCTTGGCATTTTCAGGTGGCTGCCCTGGGCATGGACGGGTCTCATCTGGCTCCAGGAAATGCTCTGTATTGCAGCAGCATCACCTCAGAACCCCAGAGTGCAAGTTCATGACCATGGTGCTTGGCACTGTAGAAACCCAGAAGAAAAAGGCAGTCCCTACCGCAAAGAGCTCCCCATCTAAGTAAGCTCCTTCCCATCACACATGATTTTAAGGGTATTTAGCCTGCCTGCTCACAAATACACGGAGTTCAGATTATTCAGGAACATGACCAAGGTTTTCTTTAGAATACACAAGCTACAACACGTTATAAACGAATTGGTGGAGGCCAACCCCTCTTAACTTCTCCCTCCCCCCCAACCCAGTGAGATTTAGTAGATTGGAGATTGAGGGGAGAAGGAACCATTTTTTGGCTCTGTTTGTACAGCCTCTTGCACAAAGTGTCTCCAGTTCTCCACAAGAGCTCCTAGATTCTACCAATGAGGGCTGATTCACAAGCCCCACCCACCTCCTGTTGCAGTTAAAGAAGGGCAGAAGTCATAAAGCCATTGGTACTCACTGCAATGTGTTGTTATCATCAGCCAGCTCAGACCTCCTCTAAAAACTCTCAGCAGTAACTAAGCTCCATTCCAGTGCCATTTTAGGTCAACCTCCACCGGGTTGACACATATTCTAAAAAGAATTTTAACACACCTTGCACCCTCTCGGCTGGGCTATCCAGCCTGAGCCCAGTACTTTCCAGATGAGGGTGACCAATTTCCCCCCTTGATAGCACCCATATGTTGTCACAACAATGCCCCCCCCCCTTTTCATGTAGGTGCAGTTCCACAGAATATTTATCACAGTTGTAAGTGTGGCACAGGGGGAAATTCCAGATTGAACAGCTTTAGGGGCTGTCTGGAACTGCTGGTGTCTATGCAAATTTATACCTACCAGCAGGTAAGGAACCCTGCATTTTGCCATATGCAAATTAACCAGGCAGCAGGTAGGAATACACCCTCACTTCTCTCACTTCACCTTTACAGGGAGCCAAGGGGCTTCTGTTTTTACACCTGCTGGGCCTGCAGGTTATGCCATTATTACCATTATGCATATTATAGTCAGGACAGCGTAAGTCAGGGCCTTGTTGTGGTGAAATGCCTTAAGGACTTGGGCCAATCACCACAGAGGGACTTTGACATTGCAACGCTCAGCGTTGCAGCACCACACTTTTACATGTCTCGCCCCCCCAGTGGAATCCGCAGCTCTGAGCTGGGCCTGCCAATGCATGGGCCTATGAATGGGATCCACCAAAACCAGCATGCTAGGGGGGGAGCTGCCTTAGCTAGCTAGCTAGCAGTTCAAGTCCAGTCTGCACATGAGGGAATTGAACGTGGGTCTTCCACATCCTAGAAGAGTGCTGCAACCCCACCAGGCTAAAGAGAGGTGTCCTCCTCCCTTGTTTGAAGTGGAGTTGGGCATGGTCTGAGACCAGCGACTGGCCTGGACAAGAGAGGGAGGGGCACACCGGACTTAGAGGTGAGATAGGCGTTGGTCGTCAGGACTGTGGCAGTCCTGTGCATGCCCAGTGGCAGAAACTGAGCTCCTTTGGCAGAAACAGAGGAGCTTCCAGAAGATGGGAGCTGCTGACCAAGGGTTTGGAGACACTCAGTGGTGCCTCAGGGTTGGATTTAGACATCTATGACCCTATATGGATCTGGGCCTTGCTGACTAGTCCATGTCTTCACCTCCTTCCACCAAACAATTCAGGGTAAAAATTAGATTTCCTTTGGGAAATTATTTCCAACCTTCTCCCACCCTACCTCACAGAGGAAGCCTTTTTTCCAGCCTCAAAGGCACAAAGTGCTGATGTTCTCGCCCGTTCGCTTAGGTGAGACATGCCCGTCATGCATGCGGTGCAATGGATTGCACAAGGATTTACCAGGACATGGGCCCTGCATTGATAACAGGGATGTGCTGTTTGAAATCAAGATTTCTGGTGCATTTCAGGAGATTGAGGACAGAGCCTCAGCTGACATTATTAAATAATAAAGGACACCTGCCTACCCCAGGCTCAACTGATTCCGTGACTTCAGGAGCTGCGGCTTTAAAGAAAACCACCCAGTCTCTCCAGGTGTGCCAATACCGCAAAGGGCAGAAGGTGATACAATCTAGGAGGCCCTGCCTCTAACTGACGTGGCCACTCTGAACTGAGCACAGAACTCCGATGTCCTGATGCCACACTAAATCCATGCTTCTTCAGCTGCTCTGCACAAAACCAACCTTCACCCCAGCCTCAGGGGCCTACAAAAGAGACACACATAGCACTTGGGCATTGATTTTGGCCCGCTGCAATTACCACATTCCATTGTCAGCTCCCGATTGACCTTCCGCACCGTAATTAAAATATTTGGCAGCGTGGCAGTGCGGTAGGTTTTGTTGTTGTTAGGGCCTGCTTGCGGAGAATAGGCACTGTAAGGCCGGGGCTCTCGAAGGAAAGCGTCTCCCTTTGACACGAACAATCGGCTCGTCCTTTGCTGGGTTAAGAAAGAAAAGGTCCCAGTACAACAGAGAGTCAAGTTCATGTACAAACGGAGTATGAAGTGAAGGACTCAGAACAAAGGGTTATGTAAGGGGACAACCAACAAGGGCTTCTGTGTGAACGCTACACAGATGCCATTTCTCCCGTGGCTGACATGGCCTCCTTGGCTTTCATGCTGGAGAATTACGTGTGTGCAAAGCTGCCTGGCATAATTAGCTTGCAATATAGCTCTATGTATGTATTCTTCCTACCTACTTGCTGAGAAATAAATCAACCGGTTACTCTCCGTTCTCCCTGAGAATCATAGAAGATTAAGGTTGGAAGGGACCTCAGAAGGTCATCTAGTCATCTCAGCCAGGGCTTGTCAAGCAGGGTCTTGAAAACCTCTAAGGATGGAGATTCCACCACCAGAGATGTTCTCTTGCAGAGCCAACGGCTGGGTGTGCGGCGGGGGAAGAACGTGTAACACGTTGTGCTTTTCCATCCGTAGATCTTCAGGAGCTCCCCTAAGGTGACTATCATTTTCGCTCGTTTGCAGAGAGGGAAATTAGGCACCGATGGGATTGGGAGGAAAACTATGGCCAAGGTCAGAGAGTGGCAGGATACGCACGTCTCATAGGCGTCTTTGCTTCCAGACCCCTGCTCTAACGAACAGAGGGATTTATGCCAGCTGACGCTCTGGTTTAAGCATCCAGATCCCACGAGGCAAATTCTAGCGGTTCTTCCGATTATTATCCCAAGGTGTCTTTGTCTCCCTCTACTGGGTGGATCGCACGCGGGGGTTTATAAGCTGAAAGCGTCAGCTTCTGCTGTAAAGGACCTGGTCACCTGGCCCTAGGGGAGGAGCAGACTCATGAGCCTCTCACTAGTTCAGCCACAATAAATCAATGTTTTTTTAGCTGCTTCGTGCAAAACCAGCCCTCGTCCCAGCCTCAGGGGCCTAGGAAAGAGACACACACAGCACTTGGGCTTTGACCTTGGTCCCCGGCAATTACCACATTCTATTTTCAGCTCCCTATTGACCTTCCGCACCATAACGAGCGTTCGGGAGTTTGAGCGATGTAATTAAAATATCTGGCATTGTGGCAGCGTGGAAGGTTTTGTTGTTTGTTATTGTTAGTGCCTGCTTGGGGAGAATAGGAACCTCAAGGCCGGGGTTCCTGAAGGAAAGCGTCTCCTTTTGCTACGAACAAAATGCTCGTTCTTTGCTGGGTGAAGAAAGAAAAGGCCCCAGTACAGCAGGGAGTCAAGTTTATTTACAAACTGAATATGAAGTGAAGGACTCAGAACAAAGGGGGTTGTGTAAGGGGACAGCCACAATGGCCTCTATGCTAACGTTAATTGCCCCTAGCTACACGGATGCCATTTATCTCACGGCTGAAATGGCCTCCTCGGTTTTGACATTGGAGCATTATTTGTTTGCAACGCCGCCTGGCACAGTTAACTGACAAAATACGTATGTATATATTGATATGTATTCCCCCTGCCTACTTGGTGAGAAATAAATCAGCTGGTTACTTTCGTTTCTTCCTGAGAAGAGACATTCTCTTGCAAAGCCGACGGCTGGGGGTGCGTCAGGGGAAGATAGTTCCACACTTTGTGCTTTTCCATCCGTAGATCTTCAAGAGCTCCCCTAAGGTAAGTATCACTCTCGTTCTTTTGCAGAGGGGGAAAATGAAGCACCGATGGGATTGGGGGGGAAAACTATGGCCAAGGTAAGCGTGGGGCAGGATACCCAATTCCCGTGGGCATCTCTGCTTCCAGTCCCCTACTCTAGCCAACGGAGGGATTTAAGCCAGCTGACACTCTGGCTTAAGCGTCTGGTTCCCACGAGGCAAATTCTAGCGGTTCTTCCGGCAATTATCCCCATGTGGCTTTATTGCCTTCTACTGGTTGGATCACGTGAGGGGATCAGAAGCTGAAGGCGTGAGCCCCTGCTGTAAAGGACCAGGTCAGCAGACCCAGAAACCTTTCACTAGTTCAGCCACTAGAAAGGGGGAAAGACACACCTCCGCTGGCCAGGGCTGCTCAGTTTGGGTGATGAGGGCCCCACAGCCGTTCTAATCGCTCCGTAAATCACCACTTGGAACAACACCCGGTCTTCTGCAGGGACTGAACACAGGACAGCTAGATCAACAAACACGAGCGGCTACTGTATGACCTAAAGATGGGAGACTGCAGCTCCTTCCATCCCCTCCCTCCCTCGCTGAACACGTGTAACATTCCCTTCATGCAGGTGTCGGGCAGAGATCGCACCATGGCACAATGTTCTGACCCAGGCTCAACACCTCCCGTGTCTGGGGCTGTTTAGACTCGGGGTTTTGGTTTGTGCCATTGTATAGATAAGGGCCGTTTCTTACCTCAGATCTGGGCTTCTCACAAACTTTGTGGGGGGCTGGATCTTAGCTATCAGTCCCTCTCCGGAGACTTTTAGAGGCCAGCCGCCATAATCCTGGTGCATGCCCACTCAGAGGGCTAGATCCCGAGAGGTGCTGACTAAGCACTTGGAAACTGGGCTCGATGCAGGAATCACTGGGGGAGATTCTTTGGGTCTGTGTTATAGATTCATAGCTGTTAAGGCCAGAAAAGACCCATAGACCTGCTCATCTGACCTCCTGTGTATCACAGTTACCCCTTCATTGAGCCCAATTACCTGGGTTTGACTAAATCATCTCTCCCAGAAGGGCAACCCGTCTTGATCTGAAGACCTCACGTGATGGAGAATCCACCACCTTCACTTGGGAGATTGTTAAAAGTTTATACCTTATTTCTCATTTGACTCAGTCTGGCTTTAAACGGTAGCTGGTGTTTTTTGTTAGGCTTTTCTCCAGTGGGTTAAAGGGCCTCTTGGTACCTAGCATCTTCTTACTGAGAGCTTTCCCTTCCTTTCCAAAGGTTATTCGGGATTGGACACAGTTCCGCCAACATCACAAGAAATTACCCGCTACCCAGCTAGCTTTGCTAAACGCATTCATAAAGGAGGTCAGATTAAATGAGCACCATTCAGCTTCGAATCTATGAACTCGGTGCTTCTCAAGATCTGGCCTTAAAACCAGGCCGTGTATCCAAACAAAGGGTTGGCGTTCAGGAAACCTAGATCACTTCTGCAGGAAGCATGCCCCAGAGTCACTGAATAAATCATATGCGGGTGGCTTTAATTAGCAGCCAGCAAACACGGTGTTGATTTGACTTGCGCTGAGAAAATGATAGATAAGGGTTGTCAAATGAGAACAATATTTGGATAACATTTAATGAATTCAGTGCTTAAGATAATGTTCTTAAGTTCTTGGTGTATAAATTCCAGACAAAAATAAAGGGTAAGAAAGACACAAACCAATCACGGTTCTGTATGCTGCATATGCGCTGACGAGGTTTTCCATTGTCTGTTCAAATCCCGCAAAGAAATGTCTAAATGAGTGTTCAGTCCTCCTCTGCCCAGCACAAGCTATTTGGCTCAATTGTGTCACTTACAGAGAAGGGAAAAAGAACTCCCTCCAATGCAGGAATCATGGGGTGAGATTCTTTACCTAGCATATCAAACTAGATGACTATGGAGGTCCTGTTTGCTTTAAAATCTCTGGGTCTGAGTTTCCTCTTATTGAAATTGATGTAAAGACAGCATAGGTGGCGTGGCTGGATTTGTTTTGTAACTTTGACAGACGTCTATGTTTGTTTTTAAGCATTTTTTCCAATGCAGGAAATAATGGGGGGGGGGGGTTAAACAATGAGGTGGGGGGTGTCAGACAATTATTTAATGATGCTGACATTGAGATTCAAAAAGTGAAATAACTGTTTATAACAAACTGTTTAGAACAAAAGTTGATAACTGTTAACACACAAATGTTCACCATCCCACCAAGATACAAAGTAGATATACTTAAGACAAGCTCTAATCCGTCCCCAAGCAGCATTTGTCTGACTTTGCCTCGCTGTAAATGTTGATTATTGTCTATAGAAATATTTTTTCATCAGCTTGAGTGTAGCTGGTAAACTCGATATTTACCGATAAAAGTCCAATTCTTCCAAGCCCAAGCACAGGCAGTGGAACTACTTTGTTTTACATCAGCTGAGTATACTAAAGTCCACTTAATCCTGCCTCAGCACAGGGGGTGTCCTTTTGAGGTCTCTCTCAGTCCTACATTTTATGAGTCCGTGCATTGGGAATTTTAGCAGGCCTTGGATCTTCTCAAGGGTCTGATTACAGACACTCCTCTCTATCTATGATGCTTAGCTGGCCTCCATTACCATGGGATCTGAGCACTTTACAATCTTTAATGCACTCACTTTCACAACACCCCTCTGTGGTACGGCAGGGCTCTTAGCCCCATTGTACAGATGGGGAAACTGAGGCAGAGAGCAGCTAAGTGGCCTGCCCGAGGTCACACAGGGAGTCTATGGTGGAGCTGGGAATTGAAGCCAGGTCTCCCAAGATCATTCCCTAACCACTGGGCTATCTCACCTCACCTAACGCATAGTGGTGTAAACCCCACCCCTTGGAGGGTTCCATTTGCCAAATCTGAACTGGGCTCTGGGATTTGGGTTTCAGAGAGCCTCCCTACTCATGGTTTTTGGTTCGTACCCGTCTCTGAGCAGAAAGTGAGTTTTGTGGTTAAAGCATTGGCCTGGAGTTCGATTTCTGGGTCTGCCACAGACTTCCTGCCCAACCTTGGATGAGTCAATTAATTCCTCGCTTTCCCAGGGACCACCTCCTCCTGCCTTCGCTGCTCTGCACAACAGAATCCCAATCTCAGCGGGGACCTTGAGGTGTTACTATCACATTAATAAAAACCTCCAACTAGGCAGCTGGCAAGCTGAGACCACTGTCTCCCATGCTGACCTGCAATGTCTCCCTTTTTCCTTGAGCTCCCCTCTCTGTCGGCTTGGAGCCGTCTGTTGTTGGGCGTCTGAGATTGCAAGCTTTTTGAGGCAGGGACTGTCCATCTTGCTGTATGCCAGTACAGCACCTAGCACCATGGGGTTCATGACCTAGGTGCCACTGCAATGTAATGAATAATAATGGAGCGAGTGATGTTCCAAACATTTGGACATTCGAGACAAATAAACCCCAAACCTCTTAACATTCATCCCCTGTCTCCCAGGCAGGGCGTCCCTAGGGGGTGCAGGACCTGGGTCAAATCACACTGTGTGCCTCCCCCCCACCCTGCTCCAGTGGCATACCCTGGGTCTCTGGCGCCTGGGGGCCAACCCTGCATTTGGGCCCCCTGCCCAGGCCTCGCATGTCTCCCCCTCCCCCCCATGCAGGGCAGGAGGGGTCGCTGGCTCCCACAAGACGGTACCACCCCCCCAGCTGTCCCTGGGACGGGGAGTCTATATCTGCGGGGGGGGGGGGCGACTTACTTTCTCCTGTGCAGGGTGGTGGAGCCCGGCTCTGGCTGGGCTCTGCCCCCTTCCCACAGTTACCTGCCATGCCCGGCTCTCCTGCTCCAGCCCCACAGCCTGGCGCCAGCATGGCTGGTGGGGGGTGGCGCTGGGCCGGCCCTTCACGACACACAGCGGGGACGGGAAGGCGCAGGAGGCTCTGAGGGGCAGCTGGCTGCATCCCCTGCCCCCGCTGCGCATCATGAAGGGCTGGGCCGGTGCCCCCCCCCGCTGGCCAGCGCCCAGGCCCCCGCCGTACACGACTGCCCAGCTCCCACCCAGTCTGGAGCAGGGCCCCCGAAAGAGGTCGCCCCAATCCACCCTACTCTAGGGACGGCCCTGCTCCCAGGCCCCCTTCTTCAGTGGAAATATCCACCCCCCACACTTCATCAGCACCATTCCCTCTTTCCTTTTCTCCCTAGTTCCCCCCCATCCCCCCCGTTACTTTTCAGGATGCTCATCCTCCTAGGCACAGCCTTGGGAATTCTTGACTCCTAACAATGACGTGGGACTGAACAAACAGCCCTTAGGAGCCTGGAGGTCAGTGCTATTGACACACTGCCTCTTAAATGGAGCGCGCTGCGGGGGGCCATACAATAGGTTAGCGAGGGGAACGGCTTTAGCGAAACCCTTCAGGCTAGTGGACATTGTCATGGTGTTTATCTAACCCTGACCTCTCCCATTGTGGCTAAGTTGAAGTCCTAGCTGGGTGACAAATTGACATGATCCAGGGGGGCCGAGAGGTGGGGCTGGGAATGCCAGCCCCCTTTGGTGTGAAGGCCACTCAGTGCTCGGGTTAGAGGCCTTGTCAATCCTACACGGCGGCTGAGGCTTTGTCCACAAGGATTATGGATGAAGGACAAAAGATCGGGCTAAAAACTCATGTAAGGTGGAGGCTCTGGAAACAGCATTAAGGTTAAATGAACCCGGCTTAGAGATGTTGCCAGATGTGTGGATTAGCGGGGAAAGCTGTATTCAGATTGCTTTCCCAGCCTGCGTGGGAGACGAACTAGACCAAGCAGTGAAAGTCGGCTCTGGATTTCTGATGCTTCCCAGCAGGACTCAGGCCCCGGGTTTCTATTTTGGCCCTATTTCCGATAGGAATGCACCTTCGCCGCATGCAAAAGGTGTGAAGAAGCATCCATGTCTTTGGATAACATTCCCTGTCAGTGGAAGTTTTTAAGAACAGGATAGACAAAGATTGGTCAGGGATGGCCTAGGTGTACTTAAGCGTGACTCAGCACAGGGGGTGGATTAGATCAGAGGTTCCCAGCCCATGGCCCACAGGACAAAAGTGGCCCACGGGGTCTTTCAAAGTGGCCTGCTGCCCCTCTCTGCAAATCAGAAATTTGCAAGGCAAGGATTTTGCTGAAAACCTGATTTTCTGTCCAAAAAAAAATTTTTTTTTGAGCAGCCCAACTCACTATACCTGTTCTTTGAACAGGCAGAAGGTGTGAAAATGAGAAGAAAACTTAGACTGAGTATCAGATTTTTTTCTGGCAGTGTGATCTAGTAGATTGTGGAGAAAACTTAACCACTGAGTTATTTAAAACTATATTAAACAAAAAAGTAAAGAATAAAGCTAGTTGATATTTTCTGCAGGGGATTTTTGGATGACAAAATTTTCATTTGTTCAAAATTTTAAAAAATTCACCACTATAGGGTTAAAATCTCTTGACATTTTTCTTTATTTTGAAATTTTCCAATGGAATAGGAAGAGGAAAAAAACAACAAAAATTCAGCACATTTATTGATTTCAGATTTTGGGGGGTTTCAGATTTTCAAGTGTTTGAATTTTCATTATTTGCCATTTTCCTTTCCTTTATTCTAGTTTTTATTTTCTTTTTCCTTTCCCCCCATTCTTCTGTGTCAAAATGAAATTCTGATTTTTGACATTGAAAATTTTCACTTCTGGAAAAATGACAGATTTTCAGAAATGAAACCCTTTTCAGTTTTAAAAAAGCCAAAAAAAAAAAAAAAAAAAAGGCAGAAATGTGAAAAACCAGTACATTTAAAAAATAAATTAAGTGAAGGTGAATTCAAAAATTTTGTGGTTTTTTTTCTCTTTTTTTCTCTTTCAACCAGCTGTTGGCTCTGATTTAGGAATGGAACCATCAGCTGTTGAGCTTAAAGACAGGTGCGTTTCCCATGCATATTTTTATTTTAAATAGATTGCCTTTAAAATAAATACCAGCTGCCACTTCATTTAAAGACAAATCCCCTCCCTGGCCAAATCCTGCAGGGCGTCAAATGGTTGCCATTTCCTTCGAGACAGTGCGGTTTCCCTCGTCTAACAGCCCGGTAACCTGGTCTCACATCATTAACACAAGGGTTGGGGCTCTGGGCATCAGGCGGATTGTCTGGTTCTCAGGAGCATGGCTCTTTTGACTGTTTATTGGCTCTGCGGCTGCATGATGTTCAAAGCAAGATGGCCCCAGCTTCATGGAATTTGGCATTGGCCTAATGGGTGGGGCACTGGAGTGGAAAGATAGTGGTTCAATTCCTGACCTAACCAGAGTTTCCCTGTGTGACCTTAGGCTAGTCACTTCACCTCTCGGTGTTCTGCCGCTATAGGCATCTAAACCAATTTAAGTTAAACCAGTGCAACTTTCCTGTGGCAACAGGGCCCAGCCAGTGAAGTTGTTCCTTCAGTGAAAGGAGTGGAAGCTCATATTTATAGATCCATAAGTCCCAGCTTCACTTCCTGTTGACGAGCCAACTGGGACAACAGGAGCCCTAAATTCTGACTCTTTGGAGACTCATTGGACATAGGACAGCCAAGGAGCACCTGGGCCATTGAGTCCAGCTTCAGCGACCACAGGCCCCCTCATCAGACCATCCCGTTCGTGAACGGAACAGGCTCCACTGTTGAACGAGTTAGGTGGAGTTTTTTTGTTCCCATTCCTCCTATTGAGCAACTATTCCAGAACCTCACTCCTCTGATGCTTAGAAACCTTCTTCTACGTTCCAGCCTAAAGGCATCCATCCCCCCCTCTTTGGTGACGGGGCAATCTCTGACGCCATCGTGGAAGCACCATGTCAAAAGCAACAGGCAGGGGCGATTTAACCATTTCCGTCAGAAGCATGTCACGCCGCCGCTGATGAACATACATCCCTGGCATGGATTTGAGCTAAATTACCTTAAAAATAGAGCAGCTCCAATTTGCTGCAACGTCCAAAAATATCTCCGATGGCAACCACTCGGCATTCCATACAAAATTGCCAAATCATTGACAAGGCTGTCTGCATCCTTTTAAACTGCAGGTTCCATCTTAGTTATCTGACACTGATTAATACAGGTTACTTCTAGTATCGTTATTATTATTATTATTATTATTATTGTAAAAGACACGCTAGTCCAATCCACAAACCAGGTAAATCAATGGCAGGAATCAGAGTTAATTTTTCAGGAGGTCGGGCCGTAATCAGAGAAATGTAGGACCGAAAGGGGTCATCTAGTGAGTCCCTCCCCCTGTGCTGAGGCAGGAAGAAGTAGTTTGTTTGTCTAATCTGTTCTTAAAAACCTCCAATGACGGGGAATTCCAAAACTGCCCTTCGTCACCTGTTCCAGGGTTTAATTTAACTACTCTTAGGGTTAGAAAGTTTTTCCTACTATCCAACCTAAATCTCCCTTGTTGCAAACTAAGGAATTCCTTCTGACTGTGCTTCTTTATAATAACAAATAAAGTTAAATTAAAGAAACACAAGATGGCCACTCCGGTAGACAGGGAGGGTGAAGCCTTCTTTGTGCTCTAAGCGACCTCTGACAGCACAAGAAAGATCAAGATTCAGTGCCTTGAGGCCTCAACCCAGACTGGGATCCCATCGTGCCCGGCGCTGTACATACGTTCAGTAAAAGACTCTCCCATAGCAATTTGGATCAGACGCGTGGTCCATCAAGGTTAGCATCCTGCCTCTGACCGGGGCCAGCGCCAGATGCTACAGAGGAAGGTGCGGGAAACCTCATAATACCAGATGTGGAATAAACAACCCTCATCCCAATCCCTAGGTGTTAGAGATTGGTTTAAACCTTGAAGCATGAGATTTTATCTCCCTTCCAATGGCCTGGTCTACGCACAGATTTTGCCCTGGTATAACTATGTCATCGATAATATCTACCGGGATAATTATACCAGTACAACCCCTCGTGTGGACACTGTTATACCAGTGTAAAGGTGCCTTCTCCTGGAATAGCACATTCCCGCACAGGAATAGCTATACCTGCATAAGCACTGATATAAATGCACCCACACTAGAAAGCTTGTACTGTTTCAGCAGCATCGGCATGGTTAAAGCAGGGCTACTTTCTAGTGGAGAGCTGGTTCAAGGCCCCCCAAGCCCCCAGTTAGCTCCGCCACTGGCTTTCCAATGTCAGAGCAATATAAAGCGACCTGGGTGTATAAGAGGATCGGGCCCTTATTGTTTGTTATCGGCTCCATAAAGTGAGCTCCCCGCCCCCCCCACACACACACATGCGCATCGTGGCTTGTTAGTTTTCGTACCAATAATCCTGAGGGTGAATTGACCTGGCTCTGTGGGCGATAGGGATTGTCAGAGACAGGAGTGCAAATAAAATCGCTTCATGCGTCCTGCAGGCGCTTTGAAACAAGGTCTATGTCCGTGGGGAGGAACGATTGTTTTTTTAAACCAACTCCAACTCTCGGCCCGATTCCGAGCCATGGCAAGCCCCCTTTATACCACTCAAGTGGTGAAAAGAGGCTTAAAGCTGGTGTGAAGGGGCTTTAGTGTCTCTATGAATCAGGCCCCATTCTCCAATCTAATATCTAGTCCACTGTCCGTCGCCCCTGGCTTTCTCTGTATGTCCTTCTTTTGCTAGCGATGCCCGCCACCCCAGCTCTCCCTCAGTCCCGATCACGCTCTGTCCCCAACCTTCCTGCTTTTCTCTCTCGCTCACTATAGACAAAGCACCCCAGTGTCTGCAGGAAGAAAAGTTGCATTATGCAAATGGGAAACTGCATGAGAGATTTCTCACTCCGGCTTCTCAGAACCCCCCATTCCCGGCCCACACTTCGGTTTCCATGGCGTGGCCAAGGCTGTCAGAGTCTGTTTTGCATACGGATGAGAGCGAGGAGATGCAATCAACAAGAAAGCCCTCGCTGACAGAGCGCCATTGTTTAGCCCGTCTGATTTGGAAGCTAATGAAATGCCATCAAAAAACGCTCTCATCTATCTTTGCTCAGGGCTGCGGGTTTGTTTTTTTCAAAAAAAATATGATGATGGGATATCGTCTGCGTGATTGGGCTTCAGGACAAGGTATCCTGGCGCCGTGGAAAGGAGTGCCTGCGATTCCCAGGATGCACAGTCCTAGCGCACAAGACAAATTCAGACAGGAGATGGTGCTGTGGGCAGGGGCTAGGCTAAGACAGAGCCTGTGAAATCAGTGAAGATCCCCCGGAAAGCTGCAATGGCATTTACTGTAAAAATAAACCAATCCACCAATGTCAACACAAACGTTCTGTTCTCCGATATGCAGAGGAAAAAAGAAGTCTGATTGAAAACACAGGGCAGGTCAGAATGTGGACAGGAATTCTAGCACGCCGCGGAGGCCAAGATTCAGTTGTTTTGGTCAGGGGCTTGCCATCCAGGGGCCTATTGCGATGAAACTGAGAACAGGGATGGCTCTGAACTGAAGACAAAAAACCCCAAAACCCTGTACAAAATACATAGTAAGAGGCAGTGCCTGAATATCTATCTCTCCACCGGTAAATTAGTGGGGCAAGGACTTTGTCTCACTATTTGCCTGCAATTGATTGTGATTTGTCTTTCACGAGCATCTAGGGACCCCAGCTGAGATTGGCGCCCCATTGTGCTAGGCCCTGTACAGACACATAGTGAGAGAGCGTTCCGGCCCCCAAAATAAGACAAACAAAAGGTGAGTGAGAGGACATGAGAGAGAGAGAGAGGAGTCTCTAACTACCTGGCTGTACAGGGGCCAGCAGAACAGGTCCCCCTCATCTTGGTTGTGGCCGCTAGGCATTATCCAGAGCTGACAATCTCAATAAACAAGACAATAGGGGGAGGAGCAATAGCAGCCTGGCTACACGGCAGGTGAGTGGCAGAAGTGGATTTCAGGCCCCGCAATCCTGCCCCCTGCCCACGGGGCAATGTGTTTACAGCTGTATATAAAGGGTTCAGGAGTGGGGGGTCCTCATCCGATTTGCTGAGTGTGCCGGTCCCAAACTTCCTATGGGAGTTAGGCACCTAAATACCTTTCGGGGATCTGGGCTGCACTGTGTCTTTCAGAAGAAAGCCCCCTATCCCACAATGCCACGGTTCGCCGGACACCTGTGGTTCCTTCTGACGCAGGTGGAGGAGGTTCATTTGTCACTGGGCAGCCTCACAGCTCGCCTGCATTTTTAAGCAATCCCTAAAGTCTATGGGCTCAAGTGGGTGCATTTGGGAACAGCACATTTTGCCCTGACTGGATTGGTTTTATTTTTCTGGCCCACTGAAACATTCAAGGCCAAAGCTTATTCCTCCAGCCGCTCCGCCTCCTGGCACCTTTTCTACTATCCCTCCCAGCTCCACTCCCTCAAGACAGACTCACGCTGAGATTTTGCTATCCACAGAGTTTTGTTCCCATTGCAGGGGCTGATAGAGGGGTTCTCAAGGAATCTCAAAGGGTTGGCCTCTTTTCTTTGACACCCCTATTCTCCCTCAATCCCCCCACATCCTGATGGACTAAACAGAACACAAAAATAGAGTTGGTTTTATTTGCATCTTCGTCCTAATTAATTTAACTAATTAACCTCATCCACACTTGGCCTGATTCTCATTGACACTCAGGCTGCCCGCTGCCCAAGCCCCACAAGCCGGAGTCAACTGACGCAGGCCGGCCACAGGTGTCTTATTGCCGTGTAACCTATCCTAAATGGCCAAGAAGGTGGCTGTCTAAGTCTGAATTTTGTTGCAGCAGAGTCTTTCACTGTTTGCTATTTCATCTGTTACAGATTCACTCCCTGTTTGTAGACTAGGGATGTACAATCAAAGTCAAATGTCATCTGAGTTATTGCACACTTTTTTTTTTAAATAAGGCAAAAGCACAACCCCAACCTTCATCATAATTAGCAGAGCCAGCTGGCTGTTATCCCTGGCAATGAGTTTTCCTTACCCAAATAAAGTTTCCTGCATGAAGTTTATTTTTCCCGCAGCACCAAGCTCTCAGAAGAGCTGCATTTTCAACAGCCATCGCTCTATGACTACACTGAATTTGAATCACTATAAGTATGTCTCATATGCCGGGGGCAACACTGGAAATCTAAGGGCTGGAGAAAGAACATAAGGGAATCTCCAAAACATCAGCTCGTGCTTCGCTATGAAGGAGGAGGAGGAAGTATCCCTTAAATGTCCATACCATTCCCCCTGTTTATTTTATTCTGGGAGAGTGAGATCTGAGTGCTCATTATGCAAGATCTCAGAAAACACTGTGTAACGCAATGCTGCTGGATGGGCCTTCAGCCTCCCGCATCCGATCTACCTCTAGCTCAGCAGTTCCCAACCTGTGGTCCATGGACCCCGGTGGTCCGCGAGGCTACTACAGAGGGTCCGCGGAAAAGAAAAATAAGAACATTCTCACCAAGGAAATGTACAATTGCAAAGAGAACTAGTAGCACGTGGCGGTCCGTGAAATGTTTGGAGGTTGAAAAGGTTGGGAACCGCTGCTCTAGATTTACAACCTGGAGCTGCTATTGCGTGATCTAAGGGAGCCCGCTTCGTTAGCGTCACAGCGGTCGCCGACTCATCAGTCGCTGCGTGCTCCAGTCAGGAGGGAGAGACAGAAAGCCGCAGGCTGTACCTGTGGGTTACAAGTGGAGCTCTTCGGAAAATGGGTTCTCCTGAGGAAAATTCTTTGTTTGACAAAGAATTGAAAGACTGAAATATTTTGATTCGGAAATGCCATTGCGGTGCTCCATGGGAGCTGTAGTTTGGGCACCTCATGCTCCCATTCTCCTCCATAGGTCAGGATTCCTGCCTGGACTGCAACTCCCATGATGCACCAGTCTCCCCTCTCATTCTGTTTCACTCTACTTTTACCACTGGGTGGAGCCATGACTCAAAATTCACCTCATGCCTTGACCACTCTGCAGACCCGTTTCAGAAGGATGAGTTGGGATGACGCATAGGGGGTAAGAAATGTGGCCTACATGTTTATCAGTCGCAATGGCTTCTATGGACGGGCATGCTTCCCGACATCTGACAGGATCATTCTCCATGGAGAAGCAGTGGGCAAGTGTCCAGCCAGCTCCTGCAATAGAGGAGCACATGGAGAAACAGAGTTGTGCATTCTTGCAACGAATGAATGGCTAGGTTAAGACATAATGGTCATGAAGCATTAAGGATTGCCTAGACCTTCCCACTGACCATGGGGATAAAAGCCACACCGTTCAGCTCTCAAAGCACAGGTATCCTGCCACATGAGCAAACGGCTGATCTTCTCTAAGCAGCAGCAGTAGAGTGCTTATGACACACAGTTGAGCAGTTCCAATTCGAACCAGCAGAGGGCAAATGTGCACATGCAGATGGCACCTGCGGAATCGCTCCGGTGAGCTTTAGCATGAGTCTCTACAGTTGATCTAAAGAAGGGGGGGGGGGGGGCGCTGTGCTCAAGAATTGTAGATCCAAGATCTGTGGCTCAGACTCAGCAGGGAGCCGGGTAACACGCGCAGACCAGCGGCAGTGTGCACACAAGGGAGCTCACACGTTATCGTCGAGGAGATGATTTACTCTTTCGATAATTCCCGATGACCTGGTTCTGAGTTTGTTTTTTTCTAGTTTGTCATCAATCAGCTTAGACCCAGATTGCCAGGTGGGGAGGGTGGGGGGGAAGAAAAAGAAAAAGAACTGCGAAAGCTCAAGTCACGTCACCTCCCTAAAATGAGTTTTAATTGTAATCCTTTAATCCCTCTCAGATGGCCCTCTGAACACTGATGCTTTTCATAATTACTCCGTGCCATTTTCCCATCGGCCTCAGGAGCATCTTCAAGAGGGAGTGGGCAGGGAAAAGGCCCTTTATCAAACAATAATAACCGGCCAAATTAAGACAATCGGGAGAGAAACGATGACGGGGCGAGGGCTGTGAAAACAGAATGGGGATTATTACCCACCCCCTCCCCGAGCCCCAGAAATTTCAGAGATGAGTCCCTCATTCAGTGGAAAATTGAGGCTTGTTTGCTTTAGCCCTGGTACAATGGTCACATTTAGCCAAGTGGGTGCATTCACAAAGAAGTGCCAGGTGCTTATGATTGTAAGTGGCTGAGAGAGCGCGCGGAGTACCAGCCGATGATAAATATTAGTCAGCCATTGACAGGCGTTAGGCATGTCAAGTATTTGTGTTTTCCTCCCAAAATTGCACTTCCCTGGTTTGAAGCAAAGCAGCCCATTTGGAGCAATTCTTATTAATGGCTGGCGTGACAGAAGAGGCCCTATTTATTGCTGGGATGACTCACGGGTAGAACTGGCTGATTAGAGGAGTTTTCTTAAGAACGTAAGAATGGCCACTCTGGGTCAGACCAATGGTGAATCCAGCCCGGTGTCCTGTCTTCCAACGGTGGCCAATGCCAGGTGCTTCAGAGGGAATGAACAGAGCAGGCGATCGTCAAGTGATCCATCCCGTCGCCCCTTCCCAGCTTCTGGCAAACAGGGGCTAGGGATGCTCAGAGCATGGTTTTGCATCTCTACCCATCCTGGCTAATAGCCATTGATGGACCTATCTTGTTATTTTTTGAACCCTGTTATAGTTTTGGCCTTCACAACATCCTCTGGCAAAGAGTTCCACAGGTTGACTGGGCGTTGTGTGAAGAAATACTTCCTTTGGTTTGTTTTTAAACCTGCTGCCTATTCATTTCATTTGGTGACCCTAGTTTTTGTGTTAGGAGGAGTAAATAACACTTCCTTATTTACTTTCTCCACACCAGCCATGATCTTTATAGACCTCTATCATATCACCCCTCAGTCGTCCCTTTTCCAAGCTGAAAAGTCCCCGTTTTATTAATCTGTCCTCATATGGAAGCTGTTCCACACCCCTCATAATTTTTGTTGCCCTTTTCTGTACCTTTTCCAGTTCCAATATATCCTTTTTGAGATGGGGTGATCAGATCTGCACGCAGCATTCAAGATGTGGATTTATATAGAGGCAATAGGATATTTTCTGTCTTATTATCTATCCCTTTCCTAATGATTCCCAACATTCTGTCCGCTTTTCTGACTGCTGCTGCACACTGAGTGGATGTTTTCAGAGAATTATCCACAATGATGCCACAATCTCTTTCTTGAGTGGGAACAGCTAATTTACACCCCATGATTTTATATATATAGTTGGGATTATGTTTTCCAATATGCATCACTTAGCATTTATCAACGCTGAATTTTATCTGGCATTTTGTTGTCCAGTCACCCAGTTTTGTGAGATCCCTTTGTAACTCTTCTCAGTCTGCTTTGGAGTTAACTCTTTTGAGTAGTTTCGTATCATTGGCAAATTTTGCCACCTCACAGTTTACACTTTTTTGCAGCTCATTTATGAATATGTTGAGCAGTACTGGTCCCAGTACAGGCCCCTGGGGGACACCACTATTTACCTTTCTCCATTCTGAAACCTGACCATTTATTCTTACCTTTGTTTCCTATCTTTTAACCAGTTACTGGTCCAGGAGAGAACCTTCCCTCTTATCCCATGACAGCTTGCTTTGCTTAAGAGCTTTTGGTGAGGGACCTTGTCAAAAGATTTCTGAAAACCTAAATACACTATATCCCCTGGATCATCCTTGGCCACATGCTTGTTGACCCCCCACCCAAAGAATTATAGGAGATTAGTGAGGCATGATTTTCCTTTACAAAAACCATGTTGACTCTTCCCCAATAAATCATGTTCATCTATGTGTCTGATGATTCTGTTCTTTACTGTAGTTTCAACCAATTTGCCTAGTACTGAAGTTAGGCTTACCGGCCTGTAATTGCCAGGACCTCCTCTGGAGCATTTTTAAAAAATTGGCATCACATTAGCTATCCTCCAGTCATCTGGTGCAGAAGCTGATTTAAATGATAGGTTATATACTACAGTTAGTAGCTCTGCAATTTCACATTTGAGTTCCTTTGGCACTCTTGGGTGGATACCATCTGGTTCTGGTGACTTATTCCTGTTTAATTTATAAATCTGTTCCAAAACCTCCTCTAATGACACCTCAGGCTGGGACAGTTCCTCAGATTTGTCATCTAAAAAGAATGGGTCACATTTGGGAAGCTCCCTCACAAATTCAGCCATGAAAACTGATTCAAAGAATTCATTTAGTTTCTCTACAATGGCCTTAATTTTCCTTGAGCGCTCCTTTAGCATCTCCATCAGCCAGTGGCCTCATTGGCTGTTTAGCAGGCTTCCTGCTTCTGATGTACTTAACTTTTTTTTTTTTTTGTACTGGTTTTGAGTTTTAGGCTAGCTGTTCTTCAAATTCTTTTTTGCCCTTCCTAATTATATTTTTACACTTCACTTGCCAGAGTTTGTGCTCCTTTCTATTTTTCTCAATAGGGATTTAACTTCTACTTTTTAAAGGATGCCTTTTTGCCTCTAACTGCTTCTTTTACTTTGCTGTTTAGCCAAAGCGGCAATTTTTTGGTCCTCTTCCTGTTTTTTTAATTTCGGGTGTACATTTAAATTGAGCCTCTGTTATGGTGTCTTTAAAACGTTTCCATGCAGCTTGCAGGGATTTCACTTTTGGCACTGTACATTTAATTTCTGTTTAACTAACTTCCCCATTTTTATTGTAGTTCACTTTTTTTAAATTAAATGTTACCATGGTGGGCTGCTTTGGTGTTTCCCTCCTCACAGGAATGGTACATTTTATTATGTTATTGTCACAATTAAAATGTACTGTTTCGCTACATTCACACCTCTTGGACCAGATCCTGTGCTCCACGTAGGACTAAATCAAGAATTGCCTCTCTTATACACTCCAGGACTAGTTGCTTCAAGAAGCAGTCATTTAAGGTGTCAAGAAACTTTCTCTCTGCATCCCTCCTGAGGTGACATGTATCCAGTCAATATGAGGATAGTTGAAATCCCCCATTATTATTGAATTTTTTATTTTTATAACTAATCTCCCTGAGCATTTCACAGTTACTATCACCATCCTGGTCAGGCGGTCGGGAATATATCCCTATTGCTATATTCTTACTATTCAAGCATGGAATTACTCATTTCCTTTTGCTGGTGATTCGGAAAAAAAACCTGAAGGGAAAATTCATTTTTGAGTCGAACCAAAACTGAATTCTTTTGAAACGTTCACCAAATTGGAAAGCTCAAAAATAAAACGGCTCTGGGCGGAACACAATGTTTCGTTTCTATTTTGAGCAGTTTTCAACATTTCTGACTTGTTTACAAATAGAACAGAAGGACAGATCTGAGTGAAAAGCTATTTTGAACCGAAAAATCAAAACGTTCCATTTCGAAAATGTCACCGTGAAATGTTGTGATGGTTTAAAAGGGTTTTTGAGCTGAAACAATTTGGTGAAACTGACAGGAGTTCGCAGAACATTAAGCAGGGTGGCTGAGCTCGCGTTTTTCGTTGGGAAAAAAAGGCGGCACAGAAAATTTCGCCCAGCTCTGCTGGTGGTAGAAAAGTTAAACACGTGCGTAGGCGTTTGCAGGGTGGGAGCCTCAGACAGTCAGGCCCACGAGCAGTTACTGAGGATTTCAGGCAAGCTTCTGAAGTTCTCCCTGCCACAGCTTCACTGCTCGGAAACCTGAGCTGGCTAGATTAAAGCTAGGCGCATATACAGCACCTCGCTGATTTTGGCTGGGCCCTGAGCCGCTACAACAAAGAAATCCTACTTTGTATAATTGCACCAATAAGTCACTCAGAATGGCATAGCCTTAAAATATGTGTATACACACACACACACACACACACACACATACACACACATTATGTGGCTATGTAATATACCCATTATATTACCCAGAAAAACATGACGTTAAAAAAAAAACATTATTAAAGGTTGCAAAAATCAAGCAGGCAGAGTCAATCCAGGGCAACCTTAATTCGGACCCCTGCTACTCACAATGCTCTTTAATTACATGAGCACATACTATAATGTCGGGCAACCTTATTAAAAGGAGGAGACCCCTGCTCCACTGATAATGCTTCTGATAGAACTAGCTAATTCGTTGGCCTGAGTAGTTAGACAGGAGGTCAGACTGTGTGATCTTGAATGTGTTTGTCCTCATACCCCTCTCTCCCCCTCCCCCGCCCCGGTCAAGCAGAGTTGCCGGTTTGCAGCTGGAGAACTGAGGCATAGAGGGGCTAAATGACTTACCCAAAGTCACCTGGGGAGTCTGTGTCGGAGCAGGGAATTATACCCCGTCTCCCAAATCATGGGCTTGCACCCTAGCCACTCACCCTGTCTCCCAGCCCTAGAGATCAGGTCAAGGTGAGGAGCAAAAGCTCCTTGGAAAAGAATTAATGAAGACAAATGCCCATTTCACACTCTGCTTGGCTTTTCCCACTGTCCTTTCTCCAGCTGAACACAAAGGACCCACACACACACACGCACAGCCCAGCCCCAGGACTTTCAGCCATTCCCACTGGTTCATTGTCTCCCAGGATTAAACATCTCTGCAAACCCGTCTGCCGGCAAAGACCATAATTAGATCACTGCCTCCATCAGCTTCCCACCTGCTGCTGCTTACCCGCATCTTCGCCCCTAAAACGAGTTTTAATTGTAATTCCTTCATCTCGCTCACATGGGGCTCGGAGGCAGCTAGAAAGGAACAGGGCTTCCCTCCTAATCACGATTCACAAAGGCCGGTCGCACAGCGTGCCGCCCATTGGAAAACCTGGGGTCGCCGGGGACCAGGGCGGGTCCGACTGGCCATGGAAACAGCTCAGGAACCGTGGCTTTGTGATTTAGCACGGAACCAGGAATGACGGGGGATCTGAGTCCCAGTCGGCACCAGCCCAATGCCAGTAGGAGATCAGATCCATTGTGCTGGGGGCTGTACATAGAGGTGCCTAACTCCCATTGGAAACTATGGGAGTTAGGGGCCTAAATACCTTTGAGGCTGTAAGCAAACACGAGCAGCTTTTCTGAAAATATGAACGGCCCGATGAGCACTCTTGGGTGTCGAATTCTTTGGGAGTTAGGCACCTAAATCCCTCTGAGGATCTGGGCGCTGGCGCCTAAAGGGGGAGCCGAGCTCCTGAGAGAATCTGGCCCCTCAGCGCTGGCTGAAGGCGGAGAGGAACCCAGGAGTTCCCGTAGCCAAGGCTCCCTGGCGAAAGGCGTGCCTCTCCTGACCCGTGAACTCTGACTTAATCCAGGCAACATCTTGTACGGTTCTGATTGGGGTTAATCCACCCTAACGTCTCTTTCATTCCCTAGCCCCCGTGCCCGCCCCCTGGCCCCCCTCCAGGGCCACGATAATGGCTGCTAATCGTTGAATTACTCCAATGATTCTCCCCTCCTCCCCCCCATAAAGGCTTTCTCTCCATGACAACTGGCACCGTCCCCTCCTCCGCCGTGATGCCCAAATTAAATGGACATGCATGTAGAAGGCATGACCCCCTAGTGGCAGGGGGTCATAGCCCGGGGGACCCCGAGGGTCAAGTGATTCTTGGGCAAACAAAAGGCCCTGTGTGCTGATGGACAGAAGCGCGTGCAATTAACTCTGGTCAAACCAAACAGACTGGGCTCCCGAGCTCTGGGCTGAAGAGTGTTGTCTTTACTTTATAGACTCCCTTGCCCCCAGTGCTGCTAGGGGCGGAGGGCTAGCGGGAGGGGCAAGGGCCCAGCCGCAGGAGCGGAAAAATCCAAGGGGGGGGGGCGGGAAACGAGGCATGAAATCCAAAGACCGATGCAAGGTGCAACCGGGTTGGCTGAACGGGATGAGGGGCTGAGGTTTGGCTGACAAATTACCCACGTCAGCCCCCACCGGGAAGGCGAAAGGGAAGCAGAGCCACAAAGGAAGGATCGTTTTAATTGCAAAGGGCTGACAGCAGGAGGAAGCATTGTCTGGTGGTTAGAGCACATTCAAAGGCAGCCAGGACACCTGGGCTGTATTCTCAGCTTTGAGCGAGCGTGGCCTGATGGCTGGAGCTGGGGAAGGGGGGGGTCAGGATCCCTAACTGCGGGAAGGAGTGTCATCTAGGCATTAGAGCAGAGAGGCAGGAGCTCTGGGCTCTAGCCCAGTTCTGTGTTGGAATGTGATCTAGGGATTAGATCAGCAGAAAGCCCGCTGGGATGCCTGGGTTCCATTGCCAGCTGCGATGGCGAAGAAGGCATTTAGACGCCCCAGCTGAAATGCTGGACCCCCAGAATCCAGAGGAAGTTTGCCATTGACTACAGCGGGGCCAGGGTTTTCTCACTCCCTGCGCCTCAGTTTCCCCATCTGTAAAACAGAGGGGAGTGGGGTGGTGGGAAATCATGATACTGCCCTACTATATAGGCCTGGTGTCAGGGGTCTGCATTCTACAGGTCAGACTACATGATCATAATTGTCCCTTCTGAATCTAAAATTCTATGGGTAAAACCCTGGTCCCATTGAAATCAATGGTAAAATTCCTAGGATTTTAACTGGGGCAGGAATGTCACCCTTATTCATCCATGACTGCTGTGCACTTCAATATTTGTAAGTACACATGGAGCCATCAAAGTGCTAGAGAAGACAAAAATGTCACTGCAGTGGTGCTGCTTTAGATGGGCGGCTGATGATTGGAACTGGTTCTAAGCACAGACTTCACTCTATTAATAACTCAGTGACCTAGGAACTTTGCAGTTGTCACTATGCTGTACACCCAGGGGTCACACAGAAGATCATAGTCATAGCAGAGGTCGGACTCAGAGCTTCCTGCTTGAAAAGTACTTGTGCTAAAGGAGAGTCTCCATGTGCTGGATACAGTATAGGGTTTATGACACATAGCCCAGCTGTTTTGGTTCCATCCAGAAGAGGGAAAGCAGTACACACACCAGGGAGATCATTATGCTACTAACTAGAGTATCATGAGGTATAATTCATTAACATTTGGAAAGTACTTTAAATAGTCAGAAGAAAGATACTATGCACAAGCGAAGTATTAACATTACTGCATTAAACTTTATCTAATCACTACCACAGGGTTGGGACCTACTGGTTAATGATCCCACTGAATGCCTTCCTTGTCAAATACATTATTCCTAGCGGGATGTTAGTATTAAATATATAACAATTTACATCACTTACTTCTGGAAGGATGAGCTTGTGGATAAGGCACCGGGCTGTGACTCAGGAGATCTAGGCTCAGTTTTCACAGACTCCTTGTGCACCCTTGGGTGATCTCTGAATCACTCAGTGCCTCATTTCCCCACTTGTAAAATGGGAATTATACTAATAATGTCTTTGTTTTGCCTATTTAGATTGCAAGCTCTTTGGGGCAGAGCCTGTCTTATTAAATGAGTATGTACAGCACCCAGCACAACAGGGAATTGCTGTCTTGGAGCCTCTGGGGGGCTACCATAATACATCATAATCATGTCTAAAAGTGAGGCCAGCCTTAGCATATAAGCTCTTTGGGGCAGGGACAGTCTTCTGTATTTGTTCAGCCTCTAGCACCCAGGGTCCTATTCATGACCAGAATATAGCTAATAGCAATAAAAATGTACAGCCCCTAGCACCATAGGACTCTGGGCCATGACTGGGGCTCATAGGTACTACCGTAATACACCAAAGAGCAATAAAAATGTACAGCACCTACCACAATGGGGCCCTGGACCATGACTGCGGCTGCTAGGTGCCACCGCTATAGAAATTATAACAATAAAAATGGGACTGGTGGGCTTTGTCACAGGCCCTCGCCCTCAGCGGCTACAGAACCTCGCCAGCAACTGAGTCCAGGGCACAAAAAGGAAAAGACACGGGTGTGTAGGCTGTAAGGGCGGAACAAAGGAACAGCAAGAAGAGAACAGCCGCTGTTCCGAGAAGGAGTCTGATCAGTCAGAGGAAAACCCAAGTCTTTTATCCCCAGGAAGGTGCCTTCCCACCACCCCCTGTCCCAGAGTATGGGCTGCAGGGGAGCTTGGTTCTCCAGCACCCTGAGCAGATCCGGACTGTCGCTTTAAACGTGCAGCAGCAAGCCAGGCAGAGGGGATTGTTATTAGGGCTGTTTGAAATGTGGAAAACTGTCTGGCAAAATTTTCCTTCCCCACCCCCCCAAAAAAAAAAAAAAAAAAAAAAAGAGGAGAAAAATTATTTCATTTGAAATTTTCCATGGAATTAATTAAAAAAAAAAAAAAAGTCCATCAAAGTGAAAAATTTGGTTTCAGTTTGAATCAAAATGGAATAGGTTCAGTGGCGTTGTGGGTTTACTTCCCTTTTCACTCTCTTCCTCTTCCCCCCCCCCACCATTTTTCCCCACGGGAAAAGAGAGGGGGAAAAAGGGGGGGAAACCCCCCCCAAACTGAAATTGAATATTTTTATTCTACCCCAGTCAAAGTTCTGATGACCGATTGGAGAAATTTAAGGCTGAGAAAACGTTCGTATTGTCTCAAAAGCCTTTTTCCCCCAATCCTCCCTAATCCTTATCATGCGTTACCATTTGTTTCAGGATAGCCCCTGCCGAAAGCAGAGCCCTGCTGCGCTAGGTGCTGTACATGCCCCTACAGGCCAGATCTTCCAAAAGCTCCGATCACTGCACCCTGCTGATGGGGTGGCTGCAGCTAAATGGCAACAGGAAGGAAACGGTATATGCCCAACGAGGTTGTTTAAATCTGTCTTCTCTCTAGCCAGGGTTCAGGAAAGGCTTCACTCCAGAGCACTCAGACAAGAGTCACTAGTAAGTGAGAGGGACAGAAGAATTTTAAGTACCCACCTTGGCTTGGAGTAGGGTGGCCAGAGAGCAAGTGTGAAAATCGGGACACTACTTTTTTTTTTTCCCCAGAGGGTGGGGGAGAGTCATTGCCTATATAAGCCTGTGATATCAGGACGGTCCTGCTAATCTCACCCTAGCTCAGAGTCCCTGTTGGGGTACCTTTTCCCAGCAAGCAGCAGCCCATGGCACCGAGTCTCAGAGCACGAGTTGACAGACTAGGGCTTCATGCTCCCAAGCCAAAAATAGTTGCATAGACCAGTGGTTCTCCCCCAGGGAGACGTGTACCCCTGAGGGTATGCAGAGGCCTTCTAGGGGGGTGCATCCATTCATCCAGATATTTGCCGAGTTTTACAGCAGGCTACATAAGAAGCACTAGCAAAGTCAGTACAAACTAACATTTCCTACAGACAACGACTAGCTTATACTTCTCTGTATCTGATGCACTGCAGTGTAAATACAAGACTGATATTCCGATCAATTTCTTTTATAACGATATGGTCCAAATGAGAAAGTCGGCCATTTCCAGGAACAGCGTGCAGGGACACGTTTGTATTTTTAGCTCTGATTTTGGAAGCAAGTCATTTTTAAGGGAGGTGAAATCAGACTCTGGAAAGGGGTACAGTCACTTGGAAAGTTGAGAGCCACTGGCGTAGACATTGCAGTTTGGGCTGGAGCCTGGCTCTGTAGATTAGGGAGGCCAGCGGGCATGGGCTACCCCCGGAGCTCTGCCCGGAGGCTGGGCAGACTTGGACACGGGGGGCTTGCCTGGGCCACGACATCTGAACTGCTATTGTTAACATGCTGGCTTCACTCAAGCCAGCCCAAGACCGTCACCTGGGGCGGAGCGATTCACGCCCAGCTGCCGTGGAGATATGTCCTAGCTGTCTAGAAACCAGGGAGCACAGCCAAGAACCCCAATATTTTTTTAAAAATCTGGTCATTTTTAAGCCAATCTCAAGATTTTTTCAGGGGGTGGGGGAACCCAACTCATGATTTTTTAAACGCAGAGGCCTGGGAATACAGCGTAGCCACAACACGAATTATCTTTGCCTGGAGTCAGACCAATCCCAGCGCCTGGGCAGGAGCATGGAGTCCGAATGGACACCCTACTAGGTAACACCGCCCGGCTCCCACCACCCGTTTAACTCACCCCTCATTTATTTTCTTTACACACACAAGCTGGCACTGAGTCGTGGGAAGCAAACAAGCAGCTGTGGGTCCTAATGCTATCAGTCTGTTGCTTCTGCCAGCCCCCCTCCCAAAGGCAGCTGGAAAGGCTTAGAATAAAAAAAATTTAAAAAAACCAAGAAAGAAAACAGCCCCCTTTAAAATAAAGAGGAGGAGGAGAAAGAAAGGGGGTGGGGGGGTGTAAAAATCGTTAGCACTAATTATCAGGCGCAGGGACAAACGATTAATTTGCAAGTCAATTAGGCTCAGATAGGTTCACGCTTCCTGTTCTCAGCCACTGAGGGGGAAAGAAAAAAAAAAAAAAGAGAGAGAGAGAGAGGCACACACTGAGGCCTTAATCCTTCTTAGAGAAGCCGCCATGGTGGGGCTGGTTTTCCGTGCCAACGCTCGGAAGGCCAGCGGGATGAGGTTCCAGCTGGCACAGCGGAGGCTGGGCGGGGAGTGGGGGGGGGGGATTGCTACGTGCCAGTCATTGTGCCCTTCGGAACAGCAGTGGCTTGTCTGGTCTTCCCTGCCCCCACCCACCCACTGCGTTTCTCTTTGGCTCAATGCCCCCCCCCCCCCCCCCCGCTTCTCCATCCACCTCCAGTTGGTGGCCCTGCTCACAAGAGGGGTCTTGTTGATTTATTAGCGTCTGGAACTCCAGAGGGACTGGCGGCTGCTAAGCCCAGCCATCGTTGCGCAGGTGAATCCCAAAGGCTACCCTATGGCCCGCTTGAAGGCCCGTTGGCGGTGCCGGTTCCGCGTAAAGAGGTGGCAGCATCAATGAGCATTATAAACCCAGGTCCGTGGGAGCAGGGCTTGCGGACTCGGTGTTTCCAAGCCCATGCTTGAGCGTCCACACTGCATGCTAAACCTGGGCTTTCCATCATTGGAACGGGGGGTCTCAGAGCCCTGCTAATGCATTCAGACTGCACTGCGGTGACCTTCTGACTTAAGTCTGCGGGTTGAGCTGCGTCCACACTGCAAAGGGACTGAGTCCCAGCAGGAGTCGGGCTCCAACTCACCTGCCCCTAGCAGGGTCCTAGGAACTTGGTCTTCAGTGCTTGGGGTCCCCCCCCATTGCCACCCTCTGGCACTGAATTTCCCTGGGGGCTGGAAGTGGACAAGGGTGGGCAAGGGATGGCAAAGAAAGTTAGGGCGGATGTTGTTAGGAGCCTGGCCATGCCTCTTCAGACCTTCACTGTCCTGGCAGGAGAAGACTCAGGGGGAAGGCTCCAAGCCCCCCAAGGACCTGATCCTGCGTACTGCCTGGGATCCTGTGTACTACCCAAAAACCCTCACTGCCCAGCAAAAGCAAGCAGATTCGAGGGTGGACAACAAAAACGGTGTGAGTAACGGTTTTCCCACCCCGGAAGCCTTTTCACAAAAAATTTCCCATCCCCCAAGCGGGACAAGGGTTCAAAATCATGAACGTGGTCACGAACCAAAAATTTGAAACCATTTCACCTCGGCTCCATCGCAACATTTTGTTTCCATTTTGACATTTGCAGAAAGACTGTTTAGCGTACCAAAAAAAAAAAAGTGCGGCCTCCACTTCAGAAGGAAGAGGCGTTCTGAGCAACCGGGGCATTTTTTTGTTTTTGTTTTGAAAACTCACTCGGCCTGAAATTTTTTCACACAAGAAATTTGTCCCACCTGCCCCTTTCCCACACTCACACTTTGGGGATTTGAGGAAGCAGCACTTTCTGATGAAAAATGGTTTGTAAAATTCCTGACCAGGCTACTCAAAGCCCCCTGGGCTTAATCATAGAATCACAGAAGATTAGGGCTGGAAGGGACGTCAGGAAGGCATCTGGTCCAACCCCCTGCTCAAAGCAGGACCAGCCCCACTTATGGAGCCTTTCTCCACCAAGCAGCGATGCTCAGGTGAAAAGCAAACCTGATGCGCTTGCCCAGCATGTCAGAGTGGTAAATCCTGCAGCTCACTGGTCCCCACACCCCACTTTCCTTTCACTAAGGCCAGGAGGCCAGGTTGGCTCTACTGAAGCATAAAAATTCCCAGATATCTGTGAAACAAACATAATGGGCCAGACTCCCCACAGTATAAAACCCAATGGAGGCCCAGGTAGTGATGGATTTAGCCCATTTCAGACCCTCAGCCAGTAGAGGGGGCTTCATAGAAATCATGAGGCATGGAGTTCCATAGGCTGAGTTTCTGGAATTTCCCCAGCCTAGCTGAAAGGGAAGCACAGGATGGCCAGCAAGGGGAATCTGGTCCACATCAAGGTGCAGGGCAGCGAAGAAGCAGGCCAATTCTTAGTACTGCAGCTCAGGAGTGCTGTGCTAAGTGCCATAGGTGGACATGGTCCCTTCTCTGAAAAGTTTAGGGGCCCAATTCTGTTCTTTGTTACACAGGTCTAAATCCAGACTAATTCCACTGAAGTCAGTGGAGTTACAGAGTGTGTAACTGAGGAGAGAATCAGGTCCTGGTATTATATTATCGGAATAGATTAGGATTGCATAGCTCAGTAATTGAATATCTAGAACTATTGTAATAAAATATTGAAATACTATAATTACAGAATTAATCATGGCTCACATAGCCCCCCAAACCATGCAGTTTAACTTTGCTTTTATGAAGAAGCGGGATGTAATGGTTAAAGCAGATGGGTGGGATGGAGGCAGGACTCCTGGGTTCTTTTCCTAGCATGGTCAAATGGCCACAACATGGGATTGGAAGTCAGGGCTCCTAGATCCTGCTCCAGACTCTGCCACTGGCCTTGGGTCAGTCATATTCCCCTCCTGGGCCTCAGTTTCCCCATTTGTAAAATGAGGATAATAGGACTGACTCTCTTGTTAAAGCCCTTTGAGATCTACGGATGAAAAATGCTGTTTAAGTGCTTGCAATAAACTGGAAGTGACATGAGATTTTTTAATAGCCATAACCATTCAGGGACCTGGCTGTTGCATCTCCTCTGACACAGGTATTCATAAAAACTGCTTGAAAAAAGGGATGGAGGAGAGAGAACATGTCTCATAAAATGTAACGTTCATTCTCCAGAGCCCACTGAAGACAAGGCTGTCTTTTCATTAGGTTTAAGCAGCAGGCCCCAAATGCTTGCAAGTTATTTCCAAAAATGCACCTATTTTAAAATGTTGAGGGCCCAATCCTGCATGGGTTTAGGTGGCAGCGGAGGGCTCTCTGGACTTTGCAGAGTCAGTTCCAAGACCTGGTATACACACAAATTTGCACTGGTCTAAATCAGTGCAAACTCCTGCCTAGATGCTGTTATTTCAGTTTCAAAGCAGCTTACTGCGGTTTAGCTTAACTTTCTTCCTAGTAGAACTAGGCAGGAAAGTTCTCCCATCCTGTGAAAATATTGGAGACATCAACATTTTCCCCCATCCTGAATCAGGAGAAAAAAAAGTTTTAAAAAAAATCTCAAAACTTTTGAAGAACTGAAAAAGGTGAAAAAATAAATAAATACATCAATTTGGATCAGTTCAATTGTTTTGTTTTGAGTCTCACCATTTAAAAAAGAAAACAGTTATAAATAGCTTAAATTTAAAAACAAAAGGAGATTCAAGCCATAAAACTGGAATTTTTCATTTTGAAAATGTTAAAACAAAGAGTGTTTTGACAATTCTGAAACCCTTTTTTCCCCCCTCAAAAATCTTCCAAGTAGAAAAATGAATCAAAGCTGATGACCCTTTGCTATCCAAAGTTTTAGTTCTGAAGCAGCGGCATTTTCCACTGAAAAAATGTTTGTCAAAAATTCCAACCAGCTTTGTTCCTCATCGACAATCAAAATAGGGCTGTTTTATACTAAAATACGGGCATCCACACAGCCTTTTTTTCCTGCTTTAATTAAACTGAAATCACATCTCCATATAGATACATCCAGTTTAACGTGATTTTTAAGCTGAGTTAGTAAAACCAGTGCACTGTTATGGACTTGCTTAACTCTATTTAAACCTGATAGGTGCATTCACAAAGAGGGTTGCACCAATCTAATTTAAAGCAGTTTAGGCTTAACTTGGAGTCATTTTTAATTTATTTATTTATTTAACCCAGTGCAAAGTACTGTGTGGAAGCATTTATTTTGCTTTGAAGAGTAGCTTATTTCACTTTGCCCCTGTCTGCCTCAGTTTCCCGAGCTGTTAAATAGGGATAATGTACTGACCCCCGTGTAAAGAGCTTTGAGATCTAAAGATGAGAAATGCTATCTAAGAACTAGGAAGGTGTTTATTATAATTAATTATTACTGTTAAACCAGTTTCGTAATTAAGTTAACGTGAAACAAGACTGGTTTAAACATACGTGAGAGCATCCACACAGCCTTTAAGTAAACCAGTTTAAAAATCACTCCTTTACTTCTACCGGTGTAACCCTGAATATAGACAAGCCCTGCACGTAAATGACTGCCAAAGAGAAATGGCAGGTTTAAGATTTACTGTAACCAGCACACCTGATGCCTTGAAACTGGGAAGTGTTAGGAAAACGCTGCATCTGTTCCTGATGTGACCCACTTGAAAGAAATGATCAGACACCTGTTTCCTTCTTAACACCCTTCCAGTTGACAGTTACAGTCCTTACACTGCAACAATGGACAAAGTACACCTGGGACAGGCATGTCATAATAATACTTTGTACCTCAACTGCGCCTTTCATCTGAGGATCTTCAAGTGCTTAACGTATGTTAATTAATTAAGATCCTCATAGACTCTAAGGTCAGAAGGGACCAATATGACCTTCTAGTCTGACCTCCTGCGCAACGCAGGCCACAGAACCTCACCCACCCACTCCTGAAATAAACCTCTAACCGATGGCTGAGTTATTAAAGTCCGCAAATCATGGTTTAAAGACTTTAAGGTACAGAGAATCCACCAGCAAGTGAACTGGGCCCCATGCTACAGAGGAAGGCAAAAAAAAAAAACCCCAGAGCCTTTGCCAATCTGCCCTGGGGAGAAATTCTTTCCCAACCCCAAATATGGTGATCAGTTAAACCCTGAGCATGTGGGCAAGACTCACCAGCCAGACACCCAAGAAAGAATTCTCTGTAGTAACTCAGAACACCCCCCTAACGTTCTTTCATAGGTCATCATGAGTTAGATGAGCACTATCAGTCCCATTCTACAGCTGGGGAAACTGAGGCATGGAGAAGGGGGTGTGACTTGTTTTGAGTTCACACAGCGAGTCAGCAACAACATTAGGGATGCTAACGCCCTCTCCCCTATTCTAACTAGTAGGGCAACAACATTGGGGAAGAGTACTCAGAAATCCTGGCTCTCACCGATGGCTCTAACTGCTAGACCACACTTCTCCAAGAGCTGGGAGCAGAACCCAGGAATCCTGTCTCTTGGCGCTCTGCTTTAGCCACTGACTAGACCACGCTGCAGTGTTAAGAATCACATCCTCCTCCTCCTCCTCTTCCTCCTACACCCCCACTCTACACTTTGATCAGGGCTTTCATTGTATGTAACTATCCAGCATGCATATAGAGTGTAAGTTATTTTGCTGTACATGATCTGAATTAATGGCATTTGCCCACACGCTGTGCCAGGTGTGTGTGTGTGTGTGTGTGTGTGTGTGTGTGTGTGTGCATAGGAACACACACAACATGTCTGAAATGGGACGAAAGCGATCTAATTGGTACTGCAAAGGAAGCTGAATTTGGGCCAAAAGGCGAAGAGGGCTGCACCATGCAATGCTGTTGGACTGCATCAAATGAAATGAGAGATTTGTGACAGAACTATTTTCTTTTTAAGAGCACGCCTCCATTCCAAAGAAAGGTACAAATGAGTCTCTGATGCGGCGTTTGTAGAAATCAAATGCAGCCGCCTCTATCCAGTGAGACTTTCAAAAGCAACATCATCATCATCAGTAGTAGGAGTACAATTACTGTAGTGCCTAAAGACTCCAGCAGAGATCAGAGACCCATCAGACACATTCTAACAGAGAGACCCATGCCCAAAGTTCTTACAATCCTGTATGCCCTGCAGGATGGTGAAACAGAATCCTTTTCATAAGACTGGACGATGGTTCAGAGCTGGCTGCTTCCCTGTTGGTGCTGCTCCGCAATGGCCTGATTCCCATTTATGCGAAGGGCCCCTTTACACCGCTTTTGTGGCATAAAGGAGCCTGCAAGTGGGCCAAAGTGGTGTAAAGGGGGCTTGGTGTAAAAAAGGATCTGACTCATCATATTTGATCCCTCTCAAAGACTGAAATTCTGCCTTGCAGTTTCATTGAAGACACCTCCTGACAAGTGTCACCCCAAGCGATGCTAAGGTTTTTCTAAGGGGCTCAATCAACCTGGGATTTCTCCCTCCCTGTCTTTGCTAGTTACTGCTTGCAATTCAAGCAGATTCACCCTTATTCAGTAGTTCTGAAGAAGGAAATCACCTAACCCAGTAAACCAGATTGTTTTGAATGCTGCTGTCTACGTCATGGGAGAAAGGCTGGTAAAAGAAAAAAATCCCAGATGAAAATTTTCATTAAAAATGCTGAGGTGGGGGGGGGGGTGGAGGAAGCAAAGTTTGTATTAATTTTTGGGGAGGTTCAAAAATTAGAAATTCTCCACCAGCTGCATAACTGGTCAGTGAAAACGGTGGGGGTTATTTTTCTCCAAATCTCAAGTGTTTGAAAATGAATTTTTAACCATTTTTTAAGGTTGGAAAACGTTGGCCAGCTTTCAGTGTGGGATTTTTCAAAAACGTGTAACACCAAAAAACCAAACCAAACCAAACCAAAAAAGCAACAACAACAACAACAACAACAAAGTGAATGCTAAATGTCAAACCCAAGATTTTAAAAACAATGGACCAGATCCTCAGTCGGTGTGAATCAGACAATGGAGCTCTGTCTGTCTCAAATCTTGCTAAGATTCCTATGCTCTAAAACAGAATTTAAAGTCAGCAATGTTCTAGAAACAGATCTCCAATACATAGACTGCAATTGTTTAAGGCCTGGCATTTTAATAAATAATTATAATGGTTTTATACGTGGTTCAGATCCTTATTATTTCTACTGCTCTTAAAACCTCATCAGAATGATTATGCTTCAAGCAGAAACGTATCTCTGCCCCCCACCCCCCACACCTTTGTTAAAGTGAGAGACAAGGGGGTAGAATTATAATGTATTAGGTGGTTTAAAGGGAATCCCTGACTGACCGAACAAATTATTGCTATCAAAAAAGACACCCTGGCCAGACAAGAGTTGCAATTCCTTAAACGTACGTCGGATATGAAAACAAAGGGATCTGCAATAGTCACCCAAATTTCTCCTCTTGGTTTAAAGGAGCTAATTTTATTGCAAGGATTTTCCGTAAAGCACCGGAAAAACTGTAGATTAAAAAAAAAAACCCAACAAACAAACCAAAAGATTTGCAGGGTTACTTTGAGAGATTAAATGATCCTGGGGAGCTTTGAAAACGAAACCAAATAGTTTGGGGAAAAAAAAAAGTCCAATTTCAAACAAACAAACAAACAAAAAAGATCCAAATGGAATCTTTCCCACACGTCCAGATTCTACCCCATATCATTTGATATTTTCTTTTCACTGTTTTGGAGCGAGGTGGAATGAGAAAGGAAACACAGATCAGAAGATGGAGAAGTGTGCGGGAGGGAGAGAGAGTCTGAGTTCACCAAGAGATTTCAAAGAACCAGCAAAAACATACAGTCCGATTTTTAGTTGTGACTGCAGAGACTGAAATGCAATTGCATGCCAATTGAGTTTCTGATCTGATCCAAGGATTTTCGTTAGAATCATTCCAGAAAGGGGAGGGGGCAAATTTTGGGCAGGTTTTGATAAATATATATATATATATTTTAAAAAAACGTTCTGTCTTTGAAATTCTTTTCCGCTTGAATTATTGATCAGAAATACAAGCACTGCTACGTGTTTCTTCATCATTGGCTGTTGATTTAAAATCAAGAGGGAGGAGGGACGGTAGAGTTTAAAGCAAGTCAGTGTCTGAAAAGTTAAATAAAAACCGTTTTCTCGTGGAACACAGAATTGTGTTTGTAAACGAATGTTTGGTCCAGCAGCAGTGCCCGTTGCAAAACTACTTTCCATTTTATTTTTAGAGCTGGATTGTACTTGTAGACTTATCCTGCAACATTCATCCTGCAAACACTGGTCTCTCCTCCACTTTTTCTAGTTTGTTAAAAAAATAATCTATTGAAATTCCAAAGCTCCCACTTTAAAAAAAGATATGCCATTTTTTTTATCATTTGCAAATTTCATTTTTGCTTCCTTGTTTTTGCTTTCTTTCTTTCTAATCGGAGGTTACTTTGATTCAACTGTGCATCGATTGATTTAATTTTTTTAAAGAGCTTATTTTATAATCTGATTTGGGAAGGGAAAACCGTTTATGATTTTTTTTTCTGGCGGCAGTATGTGATCATCATTCTTGCATTTCCTAATGAAACATAAGATTACAAATTAATTGAATTGCTCTCCCCCAATCTGGCATCTCCTCCAAATGTATGCCTAATCGGTAATAAATCGCAGTAGGACAAATATCCAGAACGTTGTTCTCTTTGAGCATCACATTCTGCAGATAGGGAAGAAATTCCAGCTAGTCAATTTCCCCATCGGAGCAGCTTCTCTCAAAATCCAGCTAGTCAATTTCCCTTTTCTAAATTCGACCTAGTCAGTTTCGCAATCCTATTTACCTTCCCAAAATTATTCTACTTATAAATAAATGTAGTAAAACAACAAGACAGCAAAGCACTTAACAAGAAAGAGATCGGACTGGGTAGACGACTACAAATTATTATTTTTTTCCATTTGAAAACATTTATATTCTAGTTGATTAATTGGCTTCACAAAAGCGATTGCAAGAGGAAAAGATGGTTTATGCGAGCCGCAGAAGTTTGGAAAGGTGCTGACAGAAGACATATTAAACATGATAGATGGATTTTTTATCCTGTAAAGAAATATTACCATATACTGAAAACTAATAACCACAGGTCTTTGCATAAAAAGAAACGTATCCTAAACTTTTGAAACACACAATCTCTTTCAGCTTTTACTCCACGGGAGAATTTTTTTATGCAGTCTTCTCAGTCAATCAATCCATTGATGTTTGCATCCAAAATTCAACCCCAAGGTATTTTGACACATGCAAACTTCAGACAATCTGGAGCTTTCCCCAAAATTTATACATTTTTAATACACAAACAGCACCTCAATTTGGTAAACTACAGAAGAGCTGTAAATCCTGAAAAATATTAAATGGCTGAATTATAGGGTATAAGCTTTCCATTTGATCCTCTGATATTAATTTTATCTTCTATCCTGAAATATTGTTTTTGTTTTCCTGTTAAAGAAACTTCATACATTTGTAGCCACAGAAATTAAATATGCTATTGGCTTCTTTAAAGCATTTATTTATTTGTATAAAAAAAGGTCTGTTAAAAAGTATTGCAATTCGATATTTAAAAATATAGCAGACTTCTTCATTTTTCTTTTTCCTGTTGGCACTGTCCATTGTCATATGATCATTTTTAGTACTGTCAAGAGGGCTTGAACTGACAAATGAAGCATTTTGTTTCATGCTGCATGATGATTTAAATAACCATGTATATTAAAGGTTATATATATAAAGATAAGGAGCTATTACTGGAGTTATGAGGATTGTCTGTTTATATTATATTATATACACACACACACGGATTTCATATATGTAAATATTGCTGCAAGTGTATTATATTTCCCTGTAACTTTCATACATATGCCAGATCCTCAGCTGATGTAAATTGACACAGTTCAGAATGACAATCAGTCCTATAAACTTTCATTCCAGAAAGACTTGCTATTAAGCACAAGCCTCCATCCTTCAAACAGTCAAGCACCTACGTAGCTCCTCATATGAGTACATTGCCACATGCATTTGGAGGACCCAGGCGGCCTAATAGACAGAGCACTGGACTGAGACTCAGGAGACCTGGTTTCAGTTAGCTCTACCCCTGGCCTTCTGGGTGACCGTGGACACTGCTCTGTGCCTCAATTTCCCCATCTGTAAACTGGGTCTATCGATACTGCCCTCCTATGTAAAGTGCTTTGAGATTTACTGGTAAGAGCAAGGGATGAATACCCCGATTGCCTTCGTCACTTCAATGGAGGTATGCCAACTCGCACCAGCTGGAGGGACAAGCTCATGTATATCTAAACAGGCACATAGATTGACAACATACAAGGCCTGGGGGTTCAGAGGGAGATTCCGGATCCTCTGGAATAGTGTAAAACTGGTGTAAATTTCAGTGACACCCACAAGACTCCTTTACAATGCCAGAGTGATATAAAGGAGCCTTAATGCAAATGAGAATGAGGCATTATTTTTCTTTCAATTTATTATAATGTCAGGTGCCTGTGGAATAGAGCCCCTCAATACACATTGTTCTTGAGATTGTGAATGTCAATCAACAGATATCGTCAAAGTGACCAGGCCTGAATTGGAAGTGGTTTGCTTGTGAAGTGCCTAAGATGCTTGGATAAAGATATATACAATTCACTGTATTGCTGCTAAGTGACAATAGGTAGCTCTTGTATTAATCATTAACAATACCGTTGTGCTTATATAGTAATGTTAATAAAATGAATATTCAATATTTAACAACTCCAGCAATAAAAATCCAAATTCAGACCTAATTCTTATCATCATCCCCCAAATTCGGCAACATTTAGATCAGAATCCAGATTCTGATCCCAAATACATACATGTTCAGAGACACAGATTACATGTACATCCATTTAAAGGCCCTTTTTCACCTCTCTGGCAACATATAGCAGCTTCCGTGTAAATGAGACTAGTGCTTTACATACACCGTTGGTACCAAAAAGGCTCTTGCTGTTGCAGTTTTAGACCAGCCTATCTCATGATCAATGAGAATGCCATACACAGGGAATCTGGAGTAACCATCATGGATCAGCTGGAGGTTCCCAGGTTCTGTAATACAGCAGAGGGAATGCAGCCAATGTCTCAGTGCTAGAAGCTCCCAGGGGCTGTGATAGGGTGATCATAAGCACAGCGAACATGCTGGACCTAATTCTCATTTATATTAAGGCCCTTTTGCACAGTCAGGTGCAAGAGGACTTAAAGTGGGGCTAAATTGCAATTAAGACGCCTTTACACTGACAGGACAGTATAAAAGGGCCTTAGTGAGTTAGTATAAAATCAAAGCAGATCCAGACTTAGGGACAGGAATCTACAGGGATGAATTTGGGCCCTGGCGTTTGCAGAGGTTTGCAGGCCTGATTCTCGTTTACATTAATGCCTGGTCTCCAGTAAAAAGTTGTGCTGGCATAGCAATGTTGGTCGGGGTTGTGATTCTCTCCCCCCCCTCCCCATCTCGACTGAGAAAGCTGTGCTGGCAAAAACCCTAGTGCAGACAGTTACACCACGACAAAAATTCCTCGTGGTGTTCCATTTGGAGAGCTGGTTTAAGCTAAACAACTCTTTGAACAGTATAACCCATATCTCCAATGGTGGTGTGAGTGGGATTGCCAGTATAGTTCTACGGGAATATCTACATTGGCAAACCCTTTCAAGTTTAGACACTATCTTAGATACCTTTCTCCTGGCATGTGTCCTTGGTATCAATGGGAAGTGGGCCCTTCAAGTGAAATCCCGGTCCTGTTGACATGAATGGGAGTTTAGCCTTTGACTTCAATGAAGCCAGCATTTCAGCCTTTGCGTCTTAGAATCGTAGGGTTAGAAGCGACCCCAAGGTTCATCTAGTCTAATCCCCTGCCAAGATGCAGGATTTGTTGTGTCTTAGGAGATGGCAAATTCTTCTTCTTCATTATTTTGAGTATTGTGTCCTGTTTTGGGCCCCCCACTACAGGAAGGATGTGGACAAATTGGAGAGAGTCCAGTGGAGGGCAACGAAAATTATTAGGGGTCTGGAGCACATGACTTATGAGGAGAGGCTGAGGGAACTGGACTTGTTTAGTCTGCAGAAGAGAAGAGTGAGGGGGAATTTGATAGTGGCCTTCAACTACCTGAAGAGGGGTTCCAGGGAGGATGGGGCTAGGCTGTTCTCAGTGGTGGCAGATGACAGAACAAGGAGCAATAGTCTCAAGTTGCAGGGCGGGAGGTCTAGGTTGGATATTAGGACAAACTTTTTCACTAGGTGGGTGGTGAAGCTCTGGAATGGGTTACCTAGGGAGGTGGGGGAATCTCCATCCTTAGAGTTTTCAAAGGCCTGGCTTGACAAAGCCCTGGCTGGGATGGTTTAGTTGGGGTTGGTCCTGCTTTGAGCAGGGGGTTAGACTAGATGACCTCCTGAGGTCCTTCCAACCCTAATCTCCGATTCTATGATTTGAGCTGCAGTAGCATCTAGAGGCCCCATTGTGCCAGGTGCTGTACAAACAAGCAAAAAGATGGTCTCTGCTCCAGAGCTTAATCAATGACAATTAAAGACAGCTTCCATCACTACCTCTGGAACTAAAACAACAACCACCATAATAACCCACCAACGTACTGGCAGGCAAGGCTGTTTCTCTGCTATCGCGCTTTTTCTGTGGGCCGCTCAGCGTTTCTTCCTAATCCTCCATTAGAAAGAAAACAAAGCTCTTGTTCGAAAGATGAAGAAGTCAGACAGACGTGTCCTCTCATGAGATATGGACGATTTATGAGAACAGGGTCTAGGCTTTTTGTTGCCTTCCTTCCTCATCCTGAAAAAGGTTGAATCAAAGTGATCTGAAGGGATCTCGTTTCATTCACATTGACATGCATCTTGGCAGCAGGGCCGGCCTTAGGGAAAATGGTGCCCTGGGCAAACGTGTATTTCGGCACCCTTTTGTCGAGCGTGGGGAGCAGAACCTGGCCCCCCTCCACCAGCCCAGCCGGGCTGCACAGGGAGGAGTTTCTGAGACCAGGGGCTCGCCCAGCCTTACACCACCCTGACCATTCAGCAGGAGAAGAGCAGGTGCACGGGTGGACTCAGGGGTTGGCCTGCTGGCATGAGCCCTGCTGCCTGTGCCTCCCGCCAGGCTGGCAGATCTGGGCGGCATTGCCCGTCCTCCCCCACCAGCTGGCCAGGGGCTCCAGCCCCAGGCTTGTCCACACTCACGCCCGCCCTGGCAGCCCAGGCCTGCCAGCTCGCAGCACTCGGTCAGTGCCCCCTTGACCATGGGCAGTCGCCCACAATGCCCACCCATAAGGCTGGCCTCGACTGGCAGCATAAAGAGGTCTGAAAGTAGGTGTAACTGTAATTTATACCTACATCAACCCAGAGACAGATCTGCAGAGCTGGTGTATAGCCTTGACATCACCGGGCCTGATCCTCAACTGCTGTAAGTTGTCCTAACTCAACTGAAGGTAACGGAGCTAGGGTCTGCCCCTTACGTCACTGAATCTCCTATTTCACTGCGATCTGGACCACGTCATTCCTAAACTACATGTGCTCTCTCGCTCTCGCTTTCTTTTTTAAAAACCCTCCGATTCCAGCAGTGGTTATGGGATTTAACATATAAGGGTTTCTAAGATTTCTAATCCTATTATAGTTCTACAGACACACAGGGTAATAGCCACTGGACTTCCAACACGGAAGAGGGAAGTCTTCATAAGAACAAAGACCCTAAATGTCTGGAAAAATTAGGTATGTATGAACATGTATTGAGCTCAATGAAGCTACTCCTATTTACACGAGCCGAAGATCTGGGACCAGATTCTCATTTATGCTAAGGCCCCTTTACACTGCTCTGGTGATATAGAGGGGCCTAAGTGTGGGTGGAAATTAACATTACACCATTAGGTGCTCAGATACTACAGTGATGAATACTGTATACAAACTGACATAGAATAGGACAGACACCCACTTTAAGACCCTTTACTCTGGCCCTGCAGGGTAAAGAGACCTTAGTGTAAATGAGAATCCGGGTAACCTTGGGTAAGTCACTTCCCCTCCCTGTGCCTCAGTTTCCCCATCTGTAAAATGGGGATGGTGCTACTCACCCTCTTTGTAAAGTACTTTGAGATCTACTGCTGAACAGTGCTATACCAGAGCTAGATATTAATTATTATTATTAATCAGTCTTTGGTGTAAATGAAAATCAAGCCTATCAAACCCAACAGCAGAACTTGCACTAAACAAGAGTTAGAGCAGGATTGCTCCTAAGGTGTTTGCTCAGGTAATTTATAGAGTTACTCTTAAGGCAGTAAAGTGAAATGTATCTGTGTGTCTGTTGTGCATGGATTTTACATCTAATCTGCTTGTACCTGAGAACACACAATGGTCTCTTCAGCTCCAGTGGGGTGATGCCCTGACCTTTATGGCCATCGCCGTCAATAGCCAATCAAATAAATAAAAAATGAATGCAGCCTCTATCCGGTTGGAAATTTTTTTTTTTACATGTTTTTAGATTAAGAAAAGGTTGTGCTGTGCGGCTATATAATAGATACATGTATTTAAAACAAAACCCAAAAAAACGTGTGTCCTTGAAGAGGGTTTGCTCTCCGCTAGGTACAACATATAATTTTTTCCTTTTTGGGCATGCTTTAGATTAAGGATTCATTTATAAACAGTATATAAAAGAGTTAGTAAAGGACAGATTGATGTTACAGGCATACCACAGACGGGAGCCGCGTGTGTGATATAGGTTATAAGCACATCCGTTGAAGGCATTATAGATCATTATGAGCCATGATTATAAGCAGAAGTGGTTTGATGAACACTAGGCCAACTATTTAGCCATTATTGAAAGCTCTGTTTATCATTTATGACCCCACCTATGTTGTTTTGTAAGTTACCTTTAATATGAAGTGTGATTTTAAAAAAAAAGCCTGCCTCACCAATGAAGGGGGGGAATTGTTTGCTTTGGTATACTTGGGGATGCACAAGAAAAAAGCAGACAGTTTGCTGATTAGGTACAAGATTAGGTACAGCTAGATAGAGCTGGTCAAAAAATGTGCATCAAAACTTTTTCCCCTCCCGGCAAAAAAATAGCTTTGACTAAATTGAAATTGTCATGAAAAATTCCTGTATTTGCTGAAAAACTGAAGATGGTCAGTTTTAAAGCAAAAAAAAAAAGTTGTTTTTATTTAAATTGGCAACTGAAAATCATTTGTTTTTTGAAGGAATGCCTCCCCCTCCCCACTCCAAAATTAGAAAAACAACTTTGATGGAAAAAAATTTTTTTTGACAAGTATTTTCCCAAGGAAAAAGAAAGTCATTTCCCAGCCAGCTCAGACAGACAGACAGACGTTCTAAAAATCGGTTAAATTAACAAAACAGAGTAATTTTTCCTGTAGCTGTCATCACCAACGCTACTGCTACTTGATATGATTCATCCACCAAAAATACATCAGCCCCAAGCCAGTCTGCTTTGCTTACTCTGATCAGTTCAAAACAGAAAAAAACCAAACATTAGAAAGACAAATGTTCAAAACATTCAGATCCTTAGCTGGTGCGAATCCACCTAACTCCACCGAAATCAAAGAAACTGCTACCCCGGTTCACACCAGAGGAGGATCTGTCGCTAAGTGATGAAACTTGGTTTTAAGAAGAATTTAATATAATAAACAATAAGACTGGATTCTGTTTCCTTTGCAACTCATAGCTACTTCTGTGATAGAAGGATGTGCTCCATCAATTCTGAGGCCAAAGTACACTAGCTAAGGATCTGGCCCTTAGCAGATATGTACCTGTACGTCTGCCACGTTGCTCCAGACAGGATATGACAAGAAAATAACGACAATGTGCAATATTAGGGGCCTCGGTCTCATTGAGAGCAAAATCCCTTTACACTGGCAGAGCAGAGAACAAAGACTGTAGGCCGAGATTCTCATTTGCATACAGCCCCTTTACACCACCTGGCAGTGAAACGGGGCTTAAAGGAAATGGGACTGCAATATACGTCTACTGTGAAGCCCTTTTGCACTGCCAGAGCCTGTGTAAAGGAACCTTAAGGTAAATGAAAATCCAACCTTAATATTTCATCGGTCTGATTCTTACCTCACCCTGGTGAGAATCAGGAATAATCCCCAATCAAATCAATGGAATTAGGCAAGCCAAAGCAAGAAGAGGGTCAGACCTATTTGTCCTGATTCTTATTCACACTAAGACCCCTTCCCAGTACTTTAACGGTGCAAAGGGCTCTTAAAGTGAGTGTAAATGTAATTTCAGTCTACTTCATGGCCCCCCGGAGCGGCATAAAGGGGCCTTGGTGGAAACAAGAATCTGGCCCATTGCCATTATCAGTCACGTGTTGCTGGCATTCATTTTTCTAGTGTTTTCCACGATCTGCCTTTCTCTCTCTCTCCTTTCTGTGGATTTTGGCTGGGAGTGCAGTTCTAAGGCTTCTACCAGTAGAGGCTGTCATAGCCGCTCTTTCTGCCAGCCGCAGACTCGCGTTTTTTTCATGTTCCAAGCATCTGAAATGCTCCTGGCCACACTTGGAAAGGCTCACCTGGGGCTTTGTTACAACTCTTGGCAGGTCGATATATGCTGCATATAAGAAGTGCTCCATTTTTTTTTTTTTTTTTAAACACCCCGTGCCGCCCTCGGTACCAGAGAAGGAATCAAACATTCAGCGACAACACTTCACGGAACAACGGCCTTTCCCCTTCCAGATCTGTTGCTGTCTTTTGTACGGATTTCTGACGTGGTTTGCGTCTAGCGGTTACACTTTCTGGATGGCACATCTCAGTTCTCTGCTTTCTTGCTAGAACAGATAGTGGAGTGCGGACATAACCAGGGACGAAAACGCCGAGAGCTGACCAGGGCGCTGAGATTGGGTGCTGACTCAGATTGGGGCTGTGGAGCTAAAAATAGCAGCATAGACATGTAGGCTGGACCCTGTGAGAACCCCCCCACCCCCTCGTGGGGTCTCAGAGCCTGAGGGCCAGCCTGAGCCAGAACATATACACTGCTGACCCAGGCCAGCCACAGGTCTTTTATTGCAGTGCAGGTATACCCTCTGAGGCCATGTCTACACTACAGGAACTGCTCAAAGTGCAGATGCAGCCTACGATGCCAGAAGGAATTTTTTCCACTGCTGTAGGAATTTCAGCGCCCTGAACAATGGCCGTTAGAACGATGGAAGCGTTCTTCCATCCACCTAGCTACGTTTACACTGGGGGCTGAGGTCAGCAAATCTACAGAGCTCAGGGCTGTAGATTCTTCACTTTCCTGCGTGCCATAGCTAGGTCAACCTAAAATGTAAGTGTAGTCCTGGCCCAAGTTTGAGTCCCAGTCCTGTTGATGCTGTTCCAGCAAAGTAAAGGGGGTTTTATAGCGGGGGAAACGTATTTACATTCACTTTATGCTTCCAGAACAGTGTCATGATCAACCCCGTGGGGCCTGATTCTCCTGCACCTTGCACAGTCGTTTTACTCCCTGAGACCCGTACAAAGCGCCCCCAGTCTGAGCTGGTGCAGGTGACCGCACAAGAAGCAGCATAAATGGAGATTCTCTCTTCAAATAATGAAATAAGGACCAGGTTTGTCTGGCTAACACAAAATGGTTATTTTCATGCAATGTCAATGAATGGTTTTGTTGGGGGATGGGAGTGTGATGGAAAAGTTAAAAAAGAAAACCCAAAGTGTTTTTGAAGAAAAATTGACAAAGATAAAACCTCATTTCTATAGAAATTTTTCATGGGAAGATTTCTCCCCCTCCCCCCCCGGCCGTCCTAGCCCTCACTGATTTGTTACATTCAATCCCATTGACAACAATGGACATTTTCCCTGAATAAAAACCAAGTCCTGGATTCACCTCTTGCTCACACCTGTGTAACTCAGAAGTAACTGCACTGTAGTCGGTAGGTGTCCTTCAACATAACCGCATTGATGCCAATCGGTCCAGGTTCCCCACAGGTGTAAATCAGCATTGCTCCACTGAAGCCAGTGGGCCAACAGTGATCTGCACCACTGAGGATCTCACCCAATGAAAATCCCTTGATTTGCACTAGCAGAAGATTTGGCCCTCAACCTTTTGGGTTTCTCCATATACCAAGAATACTCAAGTATCTCAAAACTAACTAACAATCAAGCTGTTGTAACAAATGGTCTGACGACCGGCAATCGGTCAGGAAGCAGAGACAGGCTTTGGCCCAATGCTGGCACCACGTTGGGTGGTATTCCCTCCACAAAGCCTACATTGCTAGCATTGCTCTCCACGTGGCTTTGTCACCACTAGAGAGCCCAGGTTTTACCCTTCCCTAAACATCACTGCCTTCTGCACCGGCCCCTGCCAAAATACTACACAGCCCAGTACGTGGGGGAAAGCCAGAGTCCTTCGTCTCACGCTGCAGAACCAGAGCGATCTGGCTGCTGTAGGATCCCCAGCCACTGCTGGGTGAAACGGACCCTAAGCACGTTTCATTTCCCGGTTGGAAGGAAAGAGCGGCTGCTCTTAGCGTAGGGCAGCTAAACACGGGCAAGGTTCTCTTTTGGCTATCAGCCTGGAATCGCTGTTGGCCCGCATCCATAGGCCCAGTGTATCCACGTTGTAGCAAAGTCACTTATATCCACACTGGAGGGAATCCTCTGTGCCCACCTCAGCCATAGGAGAGAAACGGGTGTGGCTGTCTGGGGCGAGGGGAGAGGTCTCTGTATACCCTTTTATGGGAGCAGAGGGATCAGTTTGCAAGTAGCGAAGAGGTTCTGGAAAGTGGTGATGCAGTGACTGTGTCTAAATGGATGGGTGGGCCCGTGGGATAGTGTTTGCCTTCCGCTCATGGGACCCAGGTGCCATTCTTTGCTCTGCCACCGATTCCCGTGGCTAGGTCTTTGTGGCTTGGCTTCCCCATCTGTAAAATGGGGGGTGCTGGGAGGATAAATCCCTCTTTAAAACACAGCAATTTTAAAATGGTGAGGTGCTCAGATCCTAGGCCACAGAAATCCCATAGCCAGACAGATTTCAGCACTGGCGTAGCTATGCCTGGCAAAGCGAACGCAGGACAGCTCCCTAGGCTGAGCTCCCTATTTACACTAGGGCCCTTTATACAACCCTGGCAGCGGCAAAGGGCCTCGAGCCTCTACACCGCCCTGCAAACCCCCGTCAGTGGGACCTGCTCACGTGGACTCCATCTTTCCACGTCCGTGCTTGGGTGTCCACACTGCATCGTAAATCTGGGTTTACAACGGCTGGATCCTGGTCTCGCCCCCATGTGAATGCATCTGCACTGTGCTACGCTGACCTTCCGGCTTGGGTCGGTGGCTTGAGCTGTGCCCACACTGCAAAGTGACGGGGTTTAGCCCAGAGTCACCGCAGGACGTGGGCTGCGCCCCCTGGCTGGGCCCACTGGCCTAAGTCCACAGGGCTTTCTGGCCTGAGTCAGACTGATGTGTGTGTGGACGGAAGAGGGGCTTGGGCTTAAATCTGAGTCAGAGGCCGGCTTTGGCATGTAGAGCAGACATTCCCCCAAAGTGAGCGTAATACACAGGAGACCAAGTATTTCAAAGAGCTATAAACTGCCCCTGGGCAAGCTGGGTCCGCCCCGGGAGTCTGGTTCTCTGGTGGCCTGTAATTTGTGCAATCACTGACACTAGTGCAACATGGGTGTGAAACCTCCCTAGGTCACAATGGCAGCTCTTCTCATTTGCACCAAGCCAGCCTTAAGGGCACGGCCACTAACACCGTTTAAGGGAGCTGCAGTTTTCACCCGCTTTGCGGCCTGAGAGGGAAATGAGCTTCATGCCCCAGGCAGTGGAGAATCCGGCCTTGCCCGTCTGCTGAATTAGAGTGTCACCATCCCTTTCCACTAGTGCAAATGCCTACACAAGGCGCAGCGCACTGGGAAATCAGCTCCCCCTTCCCACACGTCTGTTCAGTCTCTCCTCGTAGGGAGAATTTTCCCATGGCCCTCATCCCACGGGAAAGCAAGCCGTGGGGAGACAGAGGGAGGCAGAGGTCGAGCCGGGAGGGGAACCCAGGACTCCCAAGCCCCTTGTTTTGTGCCCCAGCTAGCCGCCCGCCCCCTTTGTGCTAACTGTGTTAATAGCTGCTGCAGTGCGTGAAGTCATTGCCACTACCTGGATGCTTTGGCTTTCCCAGCTCGGCTTTCCCAGCGGATTTAACCGAGACAACGGCTTCTCAAACATGGCTCCCTACACACGGACGCTGCCAGGCATCCGCCTGGGCTAATTCTGCCGCCCCTTTTGTTTTACGGCATTAAACAAAAAAAACCCAACCCCCCCCCAAAAGCCCGTTAACTTTGTTTTGCTGGTTTTTTGCCCCCCCCCGCCGCCAGCTCCAGCCCCCTCCCCCGTCTGTCAGCCCCTTGATTAGTGGGTCTGCGCCATCACCCGTCTGGCACCGGTGCCCCTCGACACGAGAGCCCTGGCAAAGCCGTGCACAAACACATCGTGCCGGGCTCGCCTGGCTGCCATAGAAACACTGTTTAGCTGAAAGTATATTAATGGTGTCGCCCGGCCGGGCAATGAATTCATCACATTGTATTCCCCCAGAAAAAACTAACAACCCAAAAAAACCTTCCCCCTTTGTCTCTCCCATTTGCTTTCTCTGGCTGAAAGACAGTCGGTTTATGGATCATTTTGCACTGGGAATTCCAACCCCCACACACCCCAAACTCCACTCAGCATGCCCCATCCCCCCCCCCCCCGGCTGACTGGTCATGCGTCCTTCTCACCCCTTCTCTGGCTGCAGCCTTGATATTTCCCAACCACCACCCAGGAAGTACCAAAGCCTCCTTTAGAGAAAACCGCAGAAAGGGGAGTTGGGGGGTGGGGAAGAGAACCATTGGATAAAGCTGCTTGTGAGAGACCCCTGCTCTCTGGCTTTGCAAAACGATGAGAAAATATTCACCCGGCGTCTCCCTCTCACCGCCTTCGTTGTAGCCCCTCGCCACCTCTCTGCATGCAGCAAACTACAGCCCTGGCGCTAAGGGCTTGCCTTTTCTTTCCCCAGGTGCCAGCTGGGACGGTGGCTTGTGCCAACCCACCATTTTGAGCCACTCACCATTGCTGAGCCAGCTCCCCAGCAAACGGAGCCGCTGCCTGCCCCCCACCAGCTGAGTGTGCAGCTTTCCTTTTTCTCATTCCAGGCTAGATTTTCAGCGGGTGTAAACCGGCCTAGCTCTATTGGATTTCAGTGGAGTTATGTGAATTTACACCAGCTGGGAATCTGGCCCAGTGGATGTGCAGAGCTTCCAGAGATCTGGGCAAAACCCAATTTGGGGCAGGTGCAGAAAGCAAGGCCAGCGTTTTCCCCCTGCCTATTGCATCCGATCTGCACAGACAGCCCGTGCCAGTCTGGGGAAATCAATGGAGCCTTTCCTTTGGATTCAATGGGCTTGGACTTCATTGCTTACCTAGCCCATGAAGTGTTAAGTCTGGTACCGAAGAGCAGAGCACGGGCATGGCCTAAAAGCGATCTAGTTTGTGCTGATGTAGGACGACAAACGCAGCCAGAGCATGCCAGCAGTGTCTACACAGGGCAGAGCGCAAACGCATCAGAACACGCTGGAGATCACAGCCCTGTAGACCGCACTGTGGCGGCCCATAGACAAGTCCTTAAATGGCCATTCAAGTGGCACTTGCTTCCCTTTCCCCCTCCCCTCAGCTTCTTTGCAGAGATTTTTTATTTTTAAATGAAGTTGGAGCATTCTGCTCGGCTCACTCGGTCTCTATTTGTTCTAGGCTTTCTGAACAAGACGCTCCACATTGAAACTCGGGCAAATGTGCGGTGGGGTTGCATGAGAAGTGGCTGACTATGGTCTAGAATGTAGAGGAGACACAACCACCTAGAATTCAGACAGCACCATTTGCCCCAGAGCATCAACAGCACTTTTGCTTTATTAACCCAAGTTTCCCAACCGAGGCGCGGGGAGGTTGACGGATATGCAAGGCCATGCTCTGAGGCAGCGTCAGAGTTTGGAACACAATTCGAGTCCCACGTGCCAACCCCTCACCTCCTTCTAAGTACTAGACTTCAGTCCCCTCCTGGAGTTAGCAGGGCAACCCATGAGTCCTGACCTCCAGCCCTCTGCTCAATCCATTAGGCGACACCCCTACCCAGGAGTCCTACTCCCAGTCCCCCACTTCCTGTTCTAAACCACAAGACTGCCTTCCCCTTTCAGAGCTGGGAATAGAACCCAGGAGTCCGGCCGGTTCCCAGTCTCCCTCTGATCCCCCCCACCCTACTGCACCTTGGCCTGCACACGGGTATATCAGAGCCCGTCTCATCACCGTTCCAAGACACCCAAGGTCCGGGGATGAATTCTTGCATCAGCCTGTGTAAAGCCACAAAAATCAATACACGCACTGGGGCTCAAAACAAACGGAAGGTCTAAAGCAAACCCCAGGTCTTGACTGGACAAGAGGAGAGGGTGAGGAATTGCAAGGGAGGCTCCGTGCTGACCCAGGAGGACAGCTCAAGTTTGCCCTTCCTTGAGCTCATCTGGTCACATTTCACACGACCGTAAAGCTGCAGGAGCCCCTCTGAGCGCCCACCAAGACACGACTGCCCCCCACTATAGCAGCCGCCCTGGTTTTAAAATGTCTGATCCAAAGGGGGTTTCCACCACTGCCCTCAGGGAGTCAGGACATTCTCCCTTAGTTCCTTTTCAGCCCGTTATTCACTGGTACGCCCCCGGCATCATCCTAACCTATTACTGCTACTTGGATTGGAATAGCTCTCAAAGGAGGCAGTGCAGCCTAGTGGATAGACCACTAGACTAGAATTCAGGAGACCTAGGTTTTATTTCTCAGCTCTGCCATTGGCCTGCTGGATGACTTTGGGAAGGGACCGCCCCTCTCAGCCTCAGTTTCCTCGTCGGTAAAATGGGGATAACGATATGCCCTATGTAAAGCATTGATAAAAAAAGCACTATATACGAGCTAGGGGTTATTATTGTTAGAATTGGGGCCGCACTCTCCGGGCCCACGCAGCCCCAGTCTCATCTCCGCTGAGGCCTCTTCGATCGAGCTGTGTTGCTGACGTATGCAAGTCTCACAGTGCCTGCTGCTATTAAAGCTTCAGCGCCTGGAGTCATGGGATGTGGTGCTAATCTCAGTTTTCATTTTAAGAGAGTAAGTTTCTTGCCCTTGCAGTTGTAGAAGAAAAAGCTTGAAAATGTGACCCGACTGTGATTCTCAACGGCTCAAAAGACCAAAAAAAAAAAAAAAAAGACCCACAAATTAATTTTTTGGCTAAAAAAAGCAAAAAACCATGAGGATTTTTAAAAACAAATCTCAGGATTTTGAAGCACATGGGGCTAGCCCTATCATGACTAATTTCTGCCCACTTTAAGGCTCCTCTAGATGGCCAGGGAGGCGCCGAGGGGCTGTAATGTAAATGAAGATATGGCTCAAAGAAACCTTCCTTGCCAAATCTCACCTGTGTGTGACTTTGCCAGGCATCCCCTATGAACCAAGGAGGAAGTACTGGGCAGGCATGGAGCTAATTTAGTTATTTCCCAGACACATCTGGCTGTTGCAGTTGGAAGCCACCTAGTCAGTCGGATTTCACGCTCTGCCACTGGACGTCTCTATCAGAGTAGCCAGCCGGTCTTAATAGAGAAGTGTAGCCAGTGTGTGGCTGGTAGGTTGACACTGACACACCCTGTTTTCCAGGCATGGTTCACAGCAGAGCACACATGTTGATTTCTACACAGGAACGGCCTTGGGGAAGGTGAACATTTTGGGATTTTCATTGTAGACCCAAAACCTGAAGAATTTAGGCTGAAAACCAATTTTCAGCGGATTTTTTTGTGCTGCTGGGGGAGATGGCATGGCCTGGGGGCCCACACTGCTGTGGGGGGGGGGGGGGAGACACACACACCCAGGAGTGGGCTGCTGGGGTGAAGACACAGGTGGAGGGGGGCACACTGCTTGAGAGGGGGCATACATGGATAGGAGGGGCATGCTTCTGGGGAGGGGAACAGACATGGCTGGGGTGGAGGGAGGGGGGCGCTGCTTGCGGGAGCGGGGCCGAGGAGCAGACAGCAGGGGTGTGGCGCTGTCAGCGACTGGGGACTGACCCACTCTTGTGTCAGCCCAAGCCTGAACTTGCTCCTGGCACTAGCAGAATGCCCCCCCCCCTGCAGCTCTGGCTCATGGGAAACAATTTTCAAAATCTCAAGAGTTTTCCCAGGCTGGGAAAGCCATTTCTTGGCCAGCTCTAATGTCTTCTCTACAACTGGGCCTGCTGCCTTGTTCACGCACAGCTCACACACAGCCTTTAGCGGAGGCTGAGAACTAGAACCAAGGATCTCCGGGTTCAAGTCAGTGCCTCAATGCAGGACACGTTTCTTGCTTCTGCCAGTGACAGGTTGAGAACTTGGTCTCAACTGGATCTCTCCCCCTCTCTCTTTAAGATCAAAAACCATCTTTCCAGCTGGAAGAAAACGACTTCTCAGGGGAAAGTCTAGGAAAACGTTGGGATGTTTATTATTTCATTTCAATTAAAGGGTGAAAGGAAAAAAAAAACAAAAAAAAAAAAACCTCTCAGCTAATACCACTCCAGACCGGGAGAAAAAAAAATCTGGGCAGCGAGAGAAATATTGCTAGCCATTTCTTGATGGCTGGGAACTCCATCAACAAAGGCCAGTGTCTCAGCTCAAGAATGACCCCTTCATTCACCAGCCACCCTCTCCCCCCCAACCCCCACATTCATTCAGGAAAGTTTTAAGATCCTTCTTTTCCAGGATAATCTCCTGCTGCACAGAATCATGTGAGGTGAATGTGATTGTGAGAGCTAAGTCCTCCTTCCGCGATGAAGGAGGGAATGAAGAAGAGAGGGAGAATGAGAGGGAAGCTTTGTTATTCCAGTTTCTCTACGTGATTGGATTTCAGCGGCTTCCCTGGAAGACGGGGCTGGAGAGTCTGAACTGGGGATGCATTTCAATGTAGAAGATGAGGGGTCAGAGTTATTGTTGTCCTAGGGCCCTGGGGTGGGGGGCGCAGACAGGCTAATGCAAAGGACTGGAGACTGGGGGGAGGGTGGGAGAGAAGAGGAGGGAGGGGGAAGGAGGAAGGAGGAGAAGGCCTCTGCTTGGTTCTACTGCTGCTACAAAACCACCCTACAACCCTTGCACTCCCTGAAGATGTGTCTAGGCGGTCCTGCACCCCAGCAGCTCCCCTCTACCCTAGCTCAATTGCTCTCAACCTTTTTTCCCCCCCCCATATCCGGGCCCAACCTCCATCTGACCTCACATCCCTCTTCCATTTAGCCATCTGGGAAGGGTAGGGTTAATTGCACCTAGCAACCCCAGTCCTGGACCCCAAACCCCACCACGCTAGGTGCTGTACGAACGCCAAACAAAGAGTTTGTGACCTGCTGCAAAGGGCAGCAGCCAAGTGTGGGTGCGCGGGCACAAAACCCAGTACGTGCCTGCGAGGGGCCGTGCATGTTGGTTGGATGGATGAGAACGCAGGTAAGTTTTGCCCGGCCCCGTCTGTTCCTACGTGTCACAGGGAGACTCACCCCCCCTCCCCCCACAGTGCCTGCTCGGATCAGAACGCAGCATCGCGGGGATTCTTCCCACTTCAGTTAGCGGATCTGGTCGGCAGCGGTTTTCTTTGGGGCAACTCACCCCAGAAGGAAATGCAATGGAGGGCTAACAAGAGTCCAGCTGTAACTAGTCCAGCTCAAAGCCTCTTGAGAGAGTCTCTTTGCCCAGCTCCCCCTTGGGCTGGCAAACAAAACCCTTCCAAACCCAACCGAGCGGGACAGCCTCACACGCGTCTTCTGCAGAGTAGCAGGTCCCAGGGCTTCTCCCCAGGCGCCCAGTGCAACGCTGCCCAGGAGGGGTGGGGAGCTGGACGCTTCTCATGCCTCTCGTGTCCCTCTGCACCCTCCTCTTGTAGAGCCCCAGCCCCTGGATGGCCTCCCTGGATCCTGCCCCGTTGACGCAGGAGCCAGCTCCAGTAACACAGCTCTCCGACCACAACCCACCTCCACTGCTCTCCCTGCCTGGGCTCTCGGGAGCCCTTTTATGATGAGGCTCAGGTGGGCACAATACGACTATGTAACCCCATTGGTCCCACCCACTCAGGCTGGGATACAGTTCATTAAAGCACAGGTGGGGTTGGGTCCAATAGGGTGGGGCTAGCCCCCTAGACCTTACAGAAGTAGACCAGCATGTTACACTACACCACCTTATCCGTCTACAATGGCCAGCCAGGTATCCAACCACCCATTGATATCCATCCGTCCACAGTATCCATTCATCCACCCACTGCCAGTCATTCATCCATCCATGCCTCCTGCTAGCCAGGATGTCCACCCATTCATTCAGCCAGTGGCAGAGGGTGGGTGGCCCTTTAATGGGAAAGAGGTCTCAGAACCATGTGTGACATTGTTCACTCGGCTCCCCAGAGGTGGGGGAAATGAAGATGGGTCAATCAGGCCTCTGGGATAAATAAGAGGGAGGCAAAGGAGAAACTTCAAAGGTCTGGAGAGGATTGCAAAACGACAATAGGACTCATCCAGGAGACCTGAGATGTCAGGGGAGTAGCAAAGGGGGATTTCCCTGCTGGCCTCTGAGCCAGAGAGAAGATAACCTAAGGAGAGTTTTGGATCCTTTTCCAGAGGGAAGGAAGAACTCCAGGTAGGAAGCCCTGGGACTGGCTGATGGGTGAAGAGGAGAAGTGTCCTAGGACTGGCAGAAGACATCAGAGCTGAGTCTGAATTTTTGGGTTGTGGTGATGGACTTTATTTTGGGATTTTAGAGGAGTGGTTTCAACTGTTTGTTATTAAACCAGCCCCAAGCTGGGATGGTATTAGCCATGAGAACATCTTTGTGGATTATTTACAGGAAACTGAGGCAAGGCTGCTGCAGAGCCACCTTTGGCCACAAGGGGGACGCTCTGGAAGTAACAAACCAGTGACACAGAGTCTGTCTATCCATGGTTTCCACCGACCTGTCTGTTCACCCATCCACAGTATCTATGGGTACCATCCATCTTCAACCACACTCGCATTAGGATCTCCAAGCACCTCACAACCACATCCTGACCAGTCTGAATTTATTAATCCCAGAGGATGGACTGGGAGCATGTGGAGAGGGAAAAAACTAGTACTTGGATTTAATTTAGTTTGCCTTACTAGTAATTTGGTTTGATGGAAGGGAAGCTTTCCCATTAATCTTCAGTCAATAACCAAAACATTTTTGACAAAACAAGATAACTAAGTCGATCAAAAAGCTATGGAAGTTAAACTGTTTTTGGAGTTTGTCTTTTTCTTCTCCCTCACCCCTGATCTCCCATTTTTCCAGTAGAAAGTGAGGAAAGCTGGGAGAGGGATGACCAAAAACCACACTCATTTAAAAAAAAAAAAAAAAAAAAAAAAAAGTTATTCCAGTTCACTGAGAAACAGAAATTGTGAGCGATCACCACCATCACACTTAAGAGCCTGACGTATGGACCAGGGTCCCATGGTGCTGGGTGCTGTACAGACACAATGAAATTAAAAGTTTTGGGGGTTTTTTTTTGGTAAATTTCCCAGAAAATACTTGCCAGTTTCAACCAGCTACTTATTATTTATTATTATTAGGGGGTGGGGAATGCAGACCCAGCCTCCACTGCTCAGTCTGGTCTGGGCTCAACCCATTTCCATAACAAAGGCGTCAATTCTTGTGAACCTGGGTGACCTCCTGCCCTCCCCGGCTCAGGGAGTGAATGGCTTCAGTCTGTAACCCACCATCATGTCACTTTGATTAGTGCGTGAATAAACTCTCAATCCAGGGGGAGAGTCTTGCCTGCCAGTCTCTGGCCCCTTTCCCCAACCCACCCACTCATCTAGGGGCTAACTTATTTAAACGCCTGCGTAAGTTTCACCTCCCTCTTTATTGGAGACAAAAAGCGTATGGATCTCAAGATCTAGGAGAGGTGTTTGCTTCTCTTTCTCCCCCCTTCCCTCCCCAAGGATTTGGCCTAATCCGTTTAATCCACTTTTCTGCCTCTTGTAGGTGAATAACCCACACAGCTCTGCCCCCTCGGCTTCGTTATTCACCCTCCACTGTTCCATCCACTCTGCAGAGAGGCTGTAGGGCCTGAGTGACTCAACTAGACTCCCAGATGGCCGTTAGCTCTCCAACGCTCCAAGCCACCTCGGCCTTAAACAGAGCAAAAAAGGATGATCCTGTAACTATGGCCTAAAACTGGCCAGCCACTGTAGCGGTGTAAATGACCTGGAAGTGACTCCCCAGAAAAAATATCCCCCTTTTCCCCCCCCCCGTGGAGAAGACCGCCTTGGCCAGTGTGTAGTTGGGGTAAGGGCCCTACTCTCAGCCCTGGGTCTAAGGGTGGATCTAGGGCACGGCCAGAGTGCACCACGCCATGGCTAGTTCTGGTTTCCAGGGGCTATAGGGAGTGTAAGTTAGTGGTCTCTGCTCTAGTTTACCCTACAGGGCTCCAGAATACAAGGCTATCCTCCGGTAAAGGAGAATGGAACCTTGGAATTCCATTTCATCCCCCTTCCTCCCCGCTGCTATCCAGTCTGCACTTCGATCAAGTATTTTGAGCGTGGGCACTCATTTGGGGTGACTCCATTTTGGGGTTGCTCTGGTTTGGGCACCTGAGGCCTGATCTTAATTCTGAAGTGTTGAGCATCCACAGCTCCAGCTTTCAATCAACCAGGAGCTGAGTGGGGAGGCTCTAAAAATCAGGCCTGAGGTACCAAGCTCAGAACCCAGGAGTCCTGGTTCGAGCTGGGCAAACAGTTGGGGGGGGTTGGTTCACTGGCAATGCTGAAAGAATTAAAAAAAAAAAAAAAAAACCCCATTTCAGGTCAAACTGCAAACTAATTCTTTGGAAACTTTTGGAATCAAAAACAAAAACAAAACAAAACATTCTCTGCTGTCATTCAAACGCTTGACCCAAAATGAAATGTTTTGTTTTGACGGAGTCTTTTAACATTTAAACCACAAAGAAATCTCAAAACAAAAAAGTTGTTTTGAATCAAAATACCAAAATGCTCTTAGAAAACCTGCTTTACCTGCAAGAATTTGGCAAAACGGACAATTTGCTAAATGTTTTGGTGTTGTCAAATATGCATTGGGGGTGGGGGTGGGGGTCAAATAGCCCATTTGAAGATCTTCACCCAGCTCTTGTCTTGGCTCCCCGTTCCCTGCTCTGACCACTAGACCACACCGTTTCCCTGTGTTCACGTCCGCTCCCCCTTCCTTCTCTTGAAGGCTTCATTCTTCCCCTTCCCTCCTTGCGTGTGTCTGTTATGAATGGAGCTTGAATATTTGCAATCTAAAATCCATGAATGGCAGAAAGAGGTCAGATTGACTGGGGATGTGATGTCACAATGCTGGGGGCTTTTATTTTTAGCCTATGGAACACTCTCCCCTCAATGAACTGGCTTTACAACCATTCTTCCCCCACCTTGCCACAGTACCACAGGGCCCTTCACCCTCAGAAGTGGAAGATCCTTGCACTTTACTGCCCCTGCATTTCCTAAGTCTTGGGTGGCTCGTAGGTTAGAGCGTTAGCCCAGGCTTTGGGAGAACTGGCACAAAACTCTCCGGGGGGCCTTGTTTGCACTGTGCTGGTGCAGTTTTAGCACCAGCCCTGCTCGTGCAGATGCAGCTCTTCTAATAGATTGCTCCTTCTGTAGCATTTTTGATCACTAGAGCTCAAAGTGCCTTATGAAGGAGGTTCATATGAGTGTCCCCCTTTTGCAGAAAGGGGAACGGAGGCATAGAGAGGGGAAATGAATTTTGCCCAAGGTCACCCAGCAAAGCAGTAGCCAAGCCAGGAATCGAGTCCTTGTCCAGTAGGTCACATGGCTATTTCTATATGAAAGGGAAATAGCTATACTGGTTCAAAAACACCTTTCTATTGGTCTAACTCGGCCCACGTGAAGGGTTATAATAAAAATAACAATGTCTTAATGGATACAAAAACAACATTTAGACCAGGCCTAAGTGTCTCTGCCTCAGTTTCTTCATCTGTACAATGGGGCTAACAGTGCTTCCCTACCTCACAGGGTGTTATGAAGATAAATATAAATCTCAGATATCCTTGGCCCTGTAATTACACTGTGATCATCTAGTCTGACCTCCTGCAGAACAGGCCATAAATTCACACCCCTGTCCCTGCAGTGGGAGAAATCATCATAACTTACTATAACAGAATGTATGATTGGACTGATCAATAACTTATGGTTAAACTAGAGTGGATGTTTTAGGTCTAATGGATGATTAGTCTTCAGTCTTTAGGACTCAGGGTTTGTATCAAGCCATGTAAGTTCTAAAGTTTTACTAAAATCAAGCTGTTGGGGAAAAAAAAAAAAAAAAGGGTCTTTTTTTTAAGCTTTCCTTTTTTTTTTTTTTTTTTTTTTTTTTAAATCTAAATTGCAGATTTTCCTCTACCAAGGTCCAGGAGAATTATTAAGTGTGACACTATTAGAGACCCTGTTTGAAAGGGGAGCTCTGTTATAGTAGGTGCTAGATAACAGTGTGCTGGTTTAGTGGGGGATCTAGGTATGCTTAATGGGATGGTCTAAGAACATAAGAATGGCCACACTCGGTCAGACCAATGGTCCATCTAGCCCAGGATCCTGTCTTCCAACAGTGGCCAATGCCAGGTGCTTCAGAGGGAATGAATAGAACAGGCAATCATCAAGTGATCCATCCCAATTGCCATCCCCAGCCTCTGCAAACAGCAACACCTGCTTAGGTATACTTAATCCTGCTTCAGCATTGGGTGGGTAGGAGAGGAGACTAGACCACCTTCTGAGGTCCAGTCCAGCCCTACACAGTTCCTGTCCTAAAGAGCACACTGTGGTATTGGGAACAGCCCCTTTCCTGGGTTTGCCTCAGAGCAAGTAATCTGGGGGGCTCTGCAGAAGCCCGTTATGCAGGGGCAATTGGAGGTGGTCCCTGAATAAAAGAGGATCTGTCTCAAGCTCAGATGTGATTATCGAGCAGCACACTTAAAGTTTAAATGGGAAAAAAAAAACCCAAGATCCTCATTTTTAAATAACTTGGACACGGTCACTTGGCGTCCACGTGGCAGCATTAGAAACCGAACGCAGCTCTCCCATGTCCCAAGCTGCTGTGGCTTCTTTAAGCTACCCCAGATCAGTAGCTGTTTAAAAACATTGCCACTCATTTCACTAGCCCTTCTCTTTCAGGATTGCAGCAGCTCATCAGAAACTCAGGCAAGACAAAGCCTCATCCTGAGTTGGCATGAATTGACTTCACTCCCCCGGCTGCCCTGCTTTGTGCCGGCAGAGGATCTGGTCCCTGGGCTTCCTGAGCCAATCCGACAGGAGCCAGGCAGACTTCAGCACACGCAGCCAACCTCAGCTTGGATGATTCAGGAAGGCCGCACATTTTAGCAGCGGCCAGAGCACGGCTGACCCACGGAGCCCGGTTGCTGCATTTCAATGCAAGCAGGAGACTTGCAGAGAGGGGTGGCAGAGGGCATCTGATCACTTTCAGACTAAAAACAGCAACAGCAGGATGTGCCTTCCCACCACCCTTGCTTCGCTCTTATTTTTTTTTTTCTGCTGCGCACACCAGCTCCAGATACATGAAAGGCCCGCCCCTGTGTTTCCATGACAACCGCAGCCAGCGCTGCTCCCAGGAAGGATGGCATCAGGGCTGTATCCATGTGCCAGGTTGCAGGGCGGGGGAAAGGGGGGTGAATTTGGAAGCATGAGGCCTCCAGCAGATGTTGGTTCCCCACCTCCAGCCCCAAGGACTGAGGACATCTTGGTGGCACTCAGGAAAGGCAGGTTTTTCTGAGGGGTGGGGCCCAGAAAACGAACCTTGGCTGGGTGTGGGAGACAGGCTTGTGACTGAGGAGGAGGGGGGAAATCACCCGGCCGATCCTTTCAATTTGGTAGCAAGAGACAAAAATCCCTCCCCACTTCACTAGTCATAAAAACACACAGCGTCTCAGAACGCCTCACCAAGCAGGTCGGTATCATCACCTCCATTTTTAGGGCTCGCTAGAAATGGAGTTCTATTGAGTGGGAAACCAGTGAGGTTTTGACATTGGTTTTTGTGCCCAGGCAGAATGAAAACTAGACTCAAATTTTTACATAAAAATATTCAGCGAAAGAGAGAGAGAGAGAGACCTAACCCAGAACAGCCCAGTGGCTTGGGTATTCAGCTGGGATCTGTGAGATGCAGATCAAGACCCTGTTCCAAAACCCGGTAGAGCAGCGACTTGAACCTGAATGTCCCACAGCTCAGGTGAGTACCCAAACGACCTCTCTACTAGCAGGAGACGCACACTGACTGAACAGAGCCATTCCCTCAAACAGGTTTGGTTTCGACAAACAGGCATTTTCTGACCAAAACAATTGTCTTATCAAAAAATTCCAGACCAGTTCTACCCATTTTATTGATGGGAAAACAGAGGCACAAAGAGGAACCGACTTGCCTGAGGTCACCAGCAGAACTGAAAAGAGAATTCTTTGTAGGCCCTAGGCTACAGCAAGGAACTCATGAGCAAGGCTCTGGGAGAGAACTTTAGAACAAATACACCCCAAATACTCCTAAACTATGAGGAAGTTATTCAAGATTTTAAATCCTGATCCTGACACGTGATTTGCAGAAACACCAGCTCCAGGCATTAAAAAAAATCATGAGTTGGGTCCCCCCCCAAAAAAAAATCTCAGTCATTTTTTCAGGTTAAGCCATCGATCCAAGTCAGAAGGTCTGTGTGGTGCAATACAGATGTGTTAGCGTGAGTGTGAAACCCAGGTACAACAATTGTAAGCCTAGGTTTATGCAGGGTGGACATACCCAAAGTGAGAATAGGGATCTGGTCTGACCTGTATTTTTACTTTTTAAATCAAAGAGTTGATAAAGATGAACTCAACTTGGCTGGATTCACAGCGATCAATCCCTGTATGCACCCATCTCTCACTATATATGCCCGCCTGCGTCTATCCAGCTAATCAGAAAGTCTCAGCTATCTCGGCCCCACCATCTACTGCTACGATGTCTTTTAATCTTAAGGATAAAACGCCAAGTCTGGGGAGAGGGTTAGAATTAGGGTAAATTAGGAGCTGTGCTAGGGCAGTGTTTCCCAAGCAGTGTGTCGTCAGGCCTGAGCCGGTGCCATGGCATTTTTTGGAAAAACAAACGACTCAGAGTTGTGAATTGGCTCCTGAATATTGAGGCGTTCATTTGGAGACTATGTGGGGGGGTGTCTCAAACGAATGAAAGGTATCAAGGTGTGTCACAGCAGAGAAAAGTTTGGGAACCACCGCGCTAGCGGCTCGACGTGGGAAGTTAATGACCTTTTGTCTCTCCTGTCTACAGCCAGGCCTCATTTCCACGTATGCAGTTGGAATACTCAAGCTCATATTTAGAGCATGGGGCTAGATGCCTGCATGTCCCTTTGACTAGGCCACCTCCTGCCGTGCCTGCCATTATAGCAGTCGGGCTACTCCTGATGTCCGTTAAAACTGCATCCCGCCAGCTAGCCCCTAAAGTAAGAAGGGCGTTGCTCCTGGAGAAAAAGCTCCCCGAGATCTAGTGTGCTTTTAAAATCATCCTCAGGATGCTTGAGCGTAAAGCATAGTGTACCCAGAGGTTGCACAGCACTCCTTGCCGTGGCTTCCTATGGTTGGCCCAATTCTCCGCTGCCCTGCACCTTGGCCTGAATCGAATTAACACTGAAGCCCTTTTACACCACTTCAGCAGTGCAAAGAGCAGCTCAGCTCCCCAGCGATCGTCAATCAGCATAGCTCCCTTGACTTCAGTGAAATGTTCACGGCATGCCCCACCGGAGGACTTCACGCTGAACGGTCAAGAGATTTGCCTGAGGTCACATCGGAAACGCTGTGGCGGCACCAGGAACAGAAGCCAGACGTTCCATTGCTCTGCACGGTGTACGGTCATTTACGCCAGCACCATGAGTGTGAAACACTACAGTTCTGAGCTGGGAGCATGTCGCACAGATTTCCACAGATGTAAACGACTGCTCCCAGGTGCAGGGCGGGGAAGCATTACCCCCCCCCCCGCATTGAGAGACAGGGCACCACACGGCAGACCACTTTTTGCACCACTAAGTCCACTGGAGCCTAATTCTCATGCCTACGGAGGCCCCATTCCACCGACAGAGTGGTGTAAAAGAGCCATATTATAAATAAGAATCAGGTCCTTTGTTCCTGTGTTCATACCAGCCTCTGTCCATCTCTCAGTTTTAACTCAGGTCAGTAGCTTGAGTGGAAGCCTATAAAGGAACCTGGAGTTGAATTCACACTGCTAACTCAAGTTAAAAACCAAGTTGCTGTGTCTCCCCTGATGAGTTAACTCAAGTTGGCTAATCCAAGTTAAGAGCACACCTCTTTTGCAGTGTAGACATGCCCTCCCTGCTCATTTTAAAAAGAATCAAAGTCTTATGAGTTTAGGCACCGCACTGGATGACAGACAAATTCCATTCCATGGCTCTGGCCTGGATTTCCTGTGGGATCTTTGGCGAGTTGCTTGAAGAAAGAGACACCCAGAAGTGATGAGCTTGATGCACGAATCCCTGGGGAAAGCTCTCTGGCCTGTGCTGTGCAGGAGGTCAGATTAGATCATAAAAGTTCCTTCTGGTCTTAATAGCTATGTATCTGAAACCTTCCTGGGCCTCTGTTTCCCCAGCTGTCAGAGTGGCAACACTGACCTAACGCCAGCAGGGTGGCTAACTTCAGGAACATCAGCCAGTATCTCAGATCTCATAGAAATGTCTAACTAAATAGCCAATCTAGGTGGCACTGAGCATTCTACCTCAGGTGCTCGGCTGGCTATTTTTTTATTCACATACTCAGGGTCTAATTGATTGCCACATGTGGCATCAGGAAAGAATTTTCCCCAGGTCAGATTGGCAGTGACCTTGGGCTTTTTGCTTTCCTCTGCAGCATTTTGGCACAGGTCAGTTGCCAGGATTACCTGGGTCTCTCTCACCTAATGATTTCCCTGTCACTGCTGGGGACTTGGGCACTGGTGCATCTTGGCCCCTCTTATCTGCCTGTGGCACACACTAGTCGAGTTTTCCAAGGGCTGAAGAAATTTGGTCTCATTTAGGTTTTTGGGCTTGGTGTGCCGTGATGAGTGGTATCAGTGGTCTGCCAGATACAGGAGGTCAGACCAGCTGGATCCTTTTGACCTTCAGCTCTGACTCTGATCTCAAACTCTTCAAGAAGTATTGATGGCCCTAATTTTCATTTACACAACTCTAGCAATGTGGAGGGGCTTTGGAAAAAAAAAAAAAAAGTCACAGCTGTATTCAGGTCTGGTCCACACACATATCTTGGAGCAGGGCACCCATTTCGGTTAGGGTTGGGAATTTTTAACAGGCACAGTTATATTGGGCCAACCTCTAGTGTGGACGCAGTGAGACGGATATAAAAGGTGCCTTATCCCAGTACAGGTGATTCCCTTTCCCGTACAGGAATAGCTAAACTGGTATAAAACACCTTTGTACTGATAGAACTGTATCCATCCGAGGGAGGTTGTACCGTTTTAATGATGCCGATGTAGTTAGAGTGGTACAACTTGTGTGTTGTTAGCTACTCCGCGCTATGCCGCTGGAGTGGTGTGTTGAGGCTAAGGCCCAGACCCTCCCCAGTGGGAGTTAGGCACCTCAGTTCCTCTGAAGATTGGGGCCCTAAGGTCAATGAGACTCAGACCTCTATACCCCTACAAATCTGCTTGAGCACTAACAGTTCCTGATCGAGTGTTCTCCCAGGGCATAATCCAGACCCCGCTTCTCATTTTCACGGAGGCCTCTTTGCAGCGGGTTGGCATCGCTTTCCACTGGGAAAGCTGGGCAAAGGAAGTCTTGGGGAAAGTGAAAAAAACAAAAAAAACTCAGGCCTTTACCACTGAGGGAGAAAACACTTAATGCCTTTTTTTTTTTTTTTTTTTTTAAACCATCCCTGTGTTCAGCTCTGGGAAGGTGGCTTTGTGGAAAATGCAAGGCCTCAGACAAGCAGAGCTGTCAGTCCAGCTGGGATCTCTCAAAAGATTGATTGTTTAAGGACAAAAAAAAACAAACAAAAGAGTAAAGGAACTTATGGACATAGGCTAAGGGGTGGGGTAAAGGGGGGGAAAGCCCCTAGACAAACCAAGTTAAAATTCCGACAGAACATGCAGTCGAACTATATAGAGTCTAGACAACCATTCATAGACCAGGCCCCAATTGTTTCATAGCCTCTATTGTCTTAATTAGCCATTTTAGCTGAAATGGGAGCAGACAAAATCTTTTCTTCTCTATTCTACTCCCTGTTCTGCCACACACTCATGCGGACAAACACGCAACTAAGTCAAGTGCTTTGATTTAAACACACACACACACACACACACACACACACACACCCCTACCCCTGTTTCGTGGGCCATCTTTGCTAGATTCCTTGAGAAAATGACTCTTGAGAGAGTGGCTCGTTAAAGGTAGAGAAAGAAACGCAAATGCCCTCGCAACGTGAGCAGGAACAAACAGGTTGATTCTTTTAATCTCCTAATGTGCTTAATGAAGCATTATTGCAATGCAAATTTTATTTTAATGCTTCTACATATTTTATTTGATGTGCCGGTAATTTTAGTTGGCTGAACAATCTACGGCTTTGTTTTATTGAAAGGTTTTTTCTTAGTAAAACTGAGCCGCCCTTGTTACTTTTTGAAAACTCTGGGAATCTTTTGTGACACATGATTTTTTTTTTTTTAAACTTAACACTAAATAACTTGGGGGCTAAGTTCTGCTCTTACTGATGCTGATGCAACTCCAGAGTAAAGGCAAGGGCCTGATACTCCATTGCCCTGAATTCTCATTTACACCACAGCCCCTTTACATCACTCCCTCACAAAAAAGGGACCTTCGAGTGAATGCAAATTATACTTCTACTCCTTTTAAAGCCCCTTTCCACTCAAGGGACCTTAATGTAAATGAGAATCAGGCCCGTAGCATTGTGTTTTACTCCAGTGCAAAGCGGGTAGGGCTCGATTTTTGATTAACACGATGTCTCATTTACACAGCTCTGGGTGGGTAGGGAACTTCACGCAAAGGACCCCAGAAGCAGAGGGAAGATTTGGCCAGGCTTTGCGCTCCATTTGCCCCTATGCAATTCCTGCCCCATCGCAGGTCTGGGCAGATGTTTACACTAGTGCAAGGATTAGGGGGGTGATGATCTGCACCCACTTTGCCCTAGGGTAATGGCTGCACGACATGCAGAGTAACCGAGAACCGAGCCCCCACCGTCCCCGCACAGAGCGGCAGTCAGCCTGCTGCCCAAGAGAGGCGATGCAGTTAGAAGGATGTAGGTAAGCCAGGTCCCCCTTGGGGTTCCAGGCCTTCCGTTGCGGCCCTTTGCGTTCCTGATCCGAAGCCTAAAGAATTCAGTGGCAGGGCCCCTAGTGACTTCAACGGGCTGTGGCTAACACCCTACGTTTTGCAGACTACCATGGACAGCGCCTCTTCCAGCAACTGGGAAGGCAGCGCAAGCGCTTGGTCCACCTCAGAGGAAGAGGAGGAGAGGAAGAACGGGGCAGCAGTAAGGGCACCAGCTCAGAACTCAGGACACCCCTCAGTGTGTCCGGTGACTGTAAATTATGCCAACTTCATAGACTTTAAGGTTAGAAGGGACTGTCATGACCATCTAGCCTGACCTCCTGCACATTGCAGGCCACAGAACCTCACCCGCCCACTCCTGTAACACACCCCCAATCTCTTCAAGGCCCCTTCACACTGCCAGGGCAGTGGATCAGACCCAGATCCGTCTAGTCCAGCATGCTCTCTGACAGTGGACAGCAGCACGTGCTCCAGAGGAAGGTGCAAGAACCCCCACACTAATAGACATGGGATCATCTGTATCTCCAACATTTGGAGAGTTCCTTAAACCTGAAGCAAAGAGGTTTGATTTCCCTTCCAAAATTCATTACCGTTAGTGTGCTAGTTTTGGACATTCATGTTACCCAAGTAGCTGTCCAACCCCTTTAGATCTTGCTACACTCTTGGCTTCAGTGACTTCCAGTGGTGGTGAGTTCCACAGTCCAACAAGGCCTTGCACGGCCAAAGGATTTGATCAGTTTTCAATTGGCCACCTTTTAATTTCACCAGATGTCTCCTTGTTCCCATGTGAAGGGGCCTTCGAGTAACTGGGAATCAGGGCATGTTGCAATGGGACCGTCAGTCAGTCACCCCTACCCAAAAGCTGAGCTTTGCCCCCCACCCTGCCTGCCTCCAGGCTTTGCTCAGGCCTAGCCAGTTCAGAGGCTGGGATTCTAACTGGCAGTAATTAGCCAAGTGCGTTGATGGTGCAGCAGGCAGCCACCAAGTGCCCGTATAAACACATCTCTTCAGGCTCCACAGAAGCCTGCAGCCTTCATTAGCATACCAATGACAAGACATACAAGCCAAGGGCCTGAGATAAGTGGGTGGGAGGAAGCTTCCATACATTTCTGGTAGAGAGCAAAGGAAGAGAGGGTTGCGTAAACTCTCCCCGAGAGACTGAATAGCCTCTTGGAGTTTAACTCTTTCCTTCCCTCCAGCAAACCCCGTCCCCCCCCCCCTTCATTCTCCCAGCCTCTGAGCTAGCCTGAGAAGCTGGGAGAAGACCACCTAGCTGAAGGGTCAGTGGCTCTTGAAGTCGCCCCTGCCCATTGCCTTGGTTCTCAAGAAGCAGGTTCCCCCCACACTCAGCATCCACTGTCAGGACTGCATTTTCCGACGAGACCTGCCGGCATCCGTTGGCTCTGACTTCAGTGGAGGTACGCTGATTCGAGGGCCAGTTTCCCTGGCTGGCGTGGCACTTACAAAACACCTTCTATCCAAGGATCTCAAAGCATGATCTGAGCTAACTCCATAGGGAGGAGCCATGTGTAGCATTACTCCCATTTTACAGGGGAGTCATTGGGGCACAAGTTCTACCTGGTATGAACCACTACTACGACTCCTCCCTCCCTCCTCCCAGCATGGCCTAGTGGTTAAGGAACTGGACTCAGGAGATCTGAGCTGGCTCTGCCACCAACTCCCTACGTCACTTGGAGCAGTTCAGTTAAATGTCTCTGGACCTCAGCTTCCCCATTCAGAGATAGGAGCCCTGCTTTTATTTGCGTTGTCTATTGAGATTGTAAACTCTCCTGGGCAGGAGTTCTCTCTAGGTGGATGTACAGTGCCTAGCACAAAGGGGACCTGATCTCAGTTGAGGTGTCCAGATACTACTGCAATAGCAATGATAAACAACATACAAGGCTTGGCATCCAGGATCATGACCTTTCGGATTGGATTCAAATGCATTTGAGCACACAGCAGCTCCTACTGTGGCTTGATCACACCAATAAAACAGATGCAAGAATGCACGAGGGCTGTATTGATCCCAGCTGGGGTATTTCACTACTTCTACAAACCTCCATCCTTCATTCAATCCTCGGTCTTTCTTCTGAGGCTGGCACCGAGATTTTCAAGAGTAGCTTGTAGCCAAACAGAATTTAAAAAAAAAAAAAAAAAAAAGTCATTACAGGTTGCCCCAAAATGAACTTTCCAATTTTTTCAGCAAACTGAAGTAAAAACTAAAATTCACATCAGGTCAAAAAAACATTTTGTTCAACCAAAAAAAAAAAAAAAAAAAAAAAAAAACCACCAAAACAAACAAACACAACCCAAAAAGCTTGTTTTGTTTGAGGGTTTTTTTTTTTTAAAAAAAAAACACCTGTTTAAAAATTAAGGAAATCAAACTAAAAAACACAAAATGAAAAAAGTCATTTTGAAAGGAAAAGGGGAAACATTTTCTTCTGAAAGTATTTTGAAACCTTTAGATTTGGGGGAGAGGGGATGGCACAAATTCACTAAGTGTTTTTTGATCAAAGCAAATCTGCTTTTTTCTGAGGGGGGGAGTGGGAGAAAAACGTTTCACCCATGAAGTTTCACTCGGCTCTTCTGATGACCTAGGGGAAAAGGGCAAATAGCCCATTACTAATCCACTCCCTGAAGCCCCAATTTAGCTTATGAAAAACACTTTTGTAGTCAGGGGAGCTCAGAGTGGTCTCCATCATTTCGTGCCAAGGTGGCAAGTTGCAAACCTGATTGCAAGAGAAAAATTAGCGGCAATTATAATCACCGTGGCGGGCTGCAGCTCACTAATAAAAAAAACGTCATTGTGGCATGATCAATGCCACTAGGAAAGCTCAGCAAAATAAATAGTGTGTGCGCATGTTTTGCATGTGAGCAACTCCGTTGGTTCCCATTGGCAACTAGATTTTGGAAGGGAGCCAACAGTTCTACTGGCTCCGGGGATGACTGAACCATAGGGCGATTGGTCCCCCCCAGTAGAAATCAAGGGAGACCAGTTGAAAGATTTGAATGGAGGATGTTGGAAAGTCCACCAGGGTGATCAAAGCCCAGCACTGCCATTATTTGAAACCTTAGCTGTAAAGTGGTCTAGTACAATGTTTCTCGACCTTCTTAATACCAGAGACCAGCTTGCTGCCTTCTGAAACTGTGTCAGGGAGATCTCAGGGACTGGCACCAGTCCAGGGACAGGTCGTTCGGAAACGCCAACTAGTAAGTAGGCTGTCTATCTTGGAAGGGGTTCTATTCCTGGGGGCAGCGACTGTGTATGTGCAGCACCTAGCACAACAGACCCTTGGGGGGAGGGAGGGGCTGCATTTTTTTTTTTTTTTTTAAATAGTGAGGTTCTGAAGGTGGAAAATTTCCAGGTGGCAACTAGGGTCTGGAAGGGCACAATGAGTTTATTGGCACGATCAGGACCAATGGAGGCCAGCTGGGGGGTTCTAATGGAATCAATGCCCATAGCTGCTGATAAAACCAGTCACACAAAGGCCACCAGGTGGGAGAGGTTGATGAGGTCTGGGCCTTGTCTCTGTCCCCCTGATCTTCCCAGGGTGTCTCTATCCCACACTGTGCTGCAAGACAGGTGCCTGCCCTCATCTGCCGCAGTTCCAGGCCCGAGTGCGGAGCTGGCAGATGGCATGGCAGACAATCACCCTTTGCCCACCGCGGGAAAGATGAATGTGGAGAATTTAAAACAATGCCGCTCAGTGCATTATATCCATTCAAGGCTCTCTGAATTGGGAGAGGAAAAAGAAAAGAACCCAGTGCCCGGCCAGCAGGTGCACCCTGCCTTTCTAATGCCATGGGGGGAGGTCTCAGGAGCATGGTACCCCAGATGGGGTGGCAAAGCCCTTTGTCAGGATGGCATCTTCCACCCAACTTCTCCTTTTATGCCAGCCTGGCAGACATCTCTTCCCCTCCTGCCCCCCCCCCGTTGCTGAACTGGACAGATCTCAGACAAGAAAGGATTTCCCTTTCCCCCCTCCTTTCATTCTTCTTTATCATAACCAGAAGCTTTGATAATAAATCTCTGAGCCAGATCCTCAACTCCCCATCACTGCCAAAGGAACTACTGAGCATGCAGCCCATCAACTCCAGTGAAGTTATGCCCATTCACACGAGTGGGAGAAATCTGGTTCTCTAGACTTCTAGACCCCATCTAAGGACCTCAATCCCTTAGATGAATTAATTTAGCACCTAGCAGGAAGGTGCCATGAATAGCATTAGCCACATTTCACAGGTGAGTAGCAGAGCTGGCTTGTTAAACATGGATCAACCTGTACTAGGACTCCTGCCCCGCAGCCAAAGAAGAAGGGTAATTTTGTGGTTAAGGAACTGGGGTTGGACTCAGGAGATCTGATTCTCAGCTCTGCTACCAACTCCTTGTGTCACCTGGGGCAGCTCACTTAAATCTCTGGGCCTCAGCTTCCCCATCTGTCAATCAGAGACAGGGCACCTTTTCTCATCTGTGTTGTCCACTTAAGACTTTAAACTCTTGAGGGCAGGCATCTTTTCTTTCTAGAAGGAATGCACACTGCGAACCTGATCTCACGTGAGGTCTTCAGCGACCAGTGCAAGAGTAATGCTAAATAATAATGTATTAGCCTTGACATCCAGGATCACAAGCTTCTGGATCTGATTCTCCATAGCCCTGCACCTCCTGCAGTCATTTCCACCACTGCGAAGCAGGTATAAAATGATAGCAGCTCAGAACGGTTGCTTTTCACTCATGAATGACTAGGCAAAGAGCAGGGTAAAGCAGAATTAGGCCCCTGGACTTCAGACATTGATTTCTCTAAGGTAAAGTCATGTCCTTGTTGCATGCTCTGAATGGGAAACGCCCACTCAAGATCAGAATTCAGCTCTCACAATGGAAATGCATCAGAACCTGCTCTCAGTTACACTGGTGGGACTCCACAGAACAGCACTAACATAACCAGAATGAGAGACAGTCCCAGGCCCTAGCCCAGACAAATGCAAGAGGTATTGTCTTTTCAGCTTTCTTGCTTTGTTTTAAAGTACAGTGATCTGTAATTTTAGAACTGAAGGTTTGAGAGATGACTTAGTCATTGTGTTTAGGTACATGTGGGGAATAGATTTCGGATTGAAAAACTCTTTAATCTAGCAGACAAAAATCATAAGGAGATCCATGGCTGGAACCTGAAGCTAGATAAATGCAGACTAGAAATAAGATGCAACACATGCTAATTAACCAGTGGAAGACTTCCCAAAGCAGATGGTAGATTCTCCATCATGTGAAGTGTTTAAATTCAGGATTGGACAGCTTTCTATAAACACATCCCATAACACAACCACAAGATATGGGCTTAATGCAGGGACCATTGGATGAAACGCTCTGGCCAGTGCTATTCAGTTTGGATGATCACAATGGTTCCTTCCAGCTTTAAAGACCTAGAAATTCACCAGCACAGATGCTAATTCTGCTGATAAATTACAATTTGTTGTGCTTCTTATTTAAATAGAAATGAGCCTGAACCCCAACAAGAAATCAGACAGCAGTAGCCAGGCTGTTCATGAGTATAGCAAGATCCAATTTGGAGGGGTCAGAAACTTATCATACCAAGACTGATTTAAAAAAAAAAAACAAGGAATACCTTCCAGCACAGACCTCCAACAGCTCCAGGTTCCCTTTCCTTCAGCTACTCTGACTGTCAGCAAGCCTGCCATCAGGGAGTTTTATAAAGGGATTCCCTACCCAAAAGCCTTTGCTGGGAAAACCTGCCTTTCTCTCTCTGGGTGATTGACAGCCCATCCAGCCAATCAGCTCTCTTCTCCCCACTCCTGGCTCTACATGCTCTACATGCTCATCTCCCCTCATAAGTCATGTTTTCTAGACCTTTCATCAATTTTGTTGCTCTTCTCTGGACTTCCTCCAATTTGTCCACACCTTTCCTGAAATGTGGCACCCAGAGCTGGACACAGTACTCCAGGTGAGGCCTAATCAGCACAGAATAGAGTGGAAGAATTACTTCGTGTCTTGCTTACAACATTCCTGCTAATGCAAAAAAAGCAAATATTATTCTGATATGTAACCGTGTTACACTGTTGACTCATATTTAGCTTGTGATCCACTATGACCCCCTCCCCCCCCGATCCCTTTCTGCAGCACTCTTTTCTAGGCAGTCATTTCCCATGTTGTATGTGTGCAACTGATTGCTCCTTCCTAAGTGAGCACTTTGCATTTGTCCTTATTGAATTTCATCCTATTTACTTCAGACCATTTCTCCAGTTTGTCCAGATCGTTTTGAATGTTAATCCTAGCCTCCAAAGCACTTACAACCCTTCCCAGCTTGCAAACTTTATAAGTGTACTCTCTGTCCCTCACTCCAAACTTGCCCCAGGTTCACCTCTCTTCACCAGGTTCAATCTTGCTCTGAAGGTTCACTAATCTTAGCCAATTTGGGAACCACTTTTCAAGCGAGAACGTGTCTAAGTCACAATCATGAGTCCAGTCTCGAGATGGAGCTGAACTCCATGTGCCTAAATGTTCATTTACACTAAGGTCCCTTTGCACCACTCTGGCAGCATAAATGGGTCTGATGCTCCAGTCCTGTTCACCTGATCCCACACCTGTCAGACCCAAATCCACAAAAGCAGCCAGGCTTGTAACTTCCATTGAAAGCAATGTTGTTTGCAGTGTAGTTTTAGCCATGTTGGGCTCAGGGTATTAGAAAGACAAGGTGGATGAAGTAAAATAGTTTATTGGTGAAATAGACATATTTACACAGAGGTCCCATGTCCCTTCCTTACGTAAACTGTTGTACATCACTGGAGGATGCTGTTATACCAAGATGACTGACACATTCCACACCTGAGGTGGATGAAGCCATTTCAGCCATGGCCACAGCCATTCCTATAGGTACACACTTTGAGATCCTTCGGCATGACCGGTGCTGTACTCCAAGCCAACAGGCATTTGGCTGCTGAGTACAAGGAGATAATAGCAGTATAAAGCCCCCATGTGTCTACTATTAATGTAATTCTCCTTCTCTGGAGACTGACCTGAGATGCGACCTTTGGTGAGTCACTCTGTACCTGTCACTCCGCTTCAGAATGAAAGCTCGTGGAGGCAGGGACTGAGAGGAAGGACTGGGCAGCAGTTAGGGAATTAACCTCAGACTCGGAAGGTCAGGATTTGAGATCAGGGTCAGGGTTTGAGATCCTGCCCTGCCGCGGGCCTCTTGTGTGATGTTGGCACGTCACCCACCCTCAGCTTCTCAAAGGTCTTCCGGCACCTAACTCCCATTGATTGATTTCTATGGGATTCGGGTAACTAAATACCTTTGAAGATCCTGGCCTGAGCCTCTTTGTGCCTCAATTTTCCCATCTGTACAATGGGATAATAGCCCTGCTGCCCTACCTCACAGGGGGTTGTAAGGATAAATATGCTAAGGAGACCCAAGTGTTATGGAGGCCACAGAAGTAACTAAGACAGGTAGCCTGTCACTTGTTATGGATATGCTCGTCACATAGCACAAGGAGGATTTCATCTCGTCTAAGAGCCGTCTTAATGCAAAACTAATAATATGTCATCTGCCTTATCTGATTAGGTTAGTCTCATTTGATCTTTGCAAAACTCCTTTAATCACCTTGCAATTTCCACGTCGTTATAAATGAAGACGCCATAAACATTTTCAGCAATCCAAGTTTTATTTTTGGCAATCTTTTTTTTTTTTTTTTTAGTACAAGAAAGGCAGTCGTAAAAAAAAAAAAAATCCTGAACAAGACAGAGGCTGAGAAAACATGAACAGGGTCCCCACGCTTTCCGCTGAAGTGCCTTCATTTCATTATCATTAAATTTGCCTAGTAATTAGATTTCCGTACATGAATATTTAAAAAAAAAAAAAAAAAGTAACAGACAGGCTGTCAGAAAAAGCACGACGACATCAATTTGATAATTTTTTAGACAGAGACATTCAGAAGCAATTAACACAGATTTCCAGGGTTTTAGGAGTTTTCTGCTCTTTCTTTATTTCTTTGATTATCAAATTCTTTCTTTCCGGCTTGCATCTTTCACCTGAAAATCAGAAAGAGAAAAAACAAAAACACTCTAAATATCAACACTTCAATTATTTTTAATGTTTTACCAAGAGATTAAAGTGATCTCAAGGCCATTTTTCTTTCTATCCATCCATGCTGCGGGACTTGCTTAGCATGCTAAAGCATTGCTGTCTTCCCCTACCCCCCCATCCTTGCTAAACAGAGACAGGCATGAGCTTGGGTCACATATTAGACCTCCCCTCTCCTGCAAGGCCAGATTAAATTAAGGTTGCATGAAGCTTCTGTCTTGATCTTCAGGCATTTCTGCTGAAAACAGTGATTTTGATCAGTATTTGCATAATTGTACAGTTACGTATTCACCGGCACCCTAATTATACAATCTATGTTCAACACCGTTCCAGACAGGGAAAAGGCTTGCGACGGGCATACTAAACTGGTACTGTATGTACCTATCTACAGACTCCACCCTGGAGTCTAATATCCTCCAAACCTGGATCGCAGGGTACACACCAGAGTGGTTGGGGAACTAAATCCATTCTCCAACCTTGCCCTACGCCCTTCCCACAGGGCTATTCCATGCTATTGGCTGGAATCATCTAGAAGCCCCACCAAAATGAGATTGTGCTAGGGTCAGTGGTCACATCGTTTGACTGTCCCTGCCCTGAAAAGCTTACAACCTGAATAGACAAGGGGTGGGGAAATTATCCCCTTTTTACAGCTGGGAAACTGAGGCACAGAAAGATTAAGCTGACTTGCCCAAGATCACGCAGGCAGTGTGTGATGGAGGCAGGAATGCAACCCAGATCTCATGAGGCCCAGCCCCATGCATCTCCTCAGGGGCCAAAGGCCGCTGGAGTCCTATAAATATGCCCGCAGCTGGCCGGCCATATTGGCCTTCCACACCAGCTTATGCAAGGCTGGCACAGAGACCCTCTTCACAGGGCCAGCGAAGGAACAGCCGGGCCCTTCACACAGCCACTGAAGTACGGTGAATTTCACCTGGGCACATAGGAGCATTGCAACTGTGGCGACAGCACTCCGGGCACAGACATGCAAAGCTTAGCTTTGGTGAAGTCAATGGCAGCTCCTCCGATTGGCACCCACTGAGGATGGGGCTTGTGCTGACTTTCCCGTGGTCAGCATCTGGCCACAGAAACCTGGTTCCCTCTCGCTGCTCGTTCCTGCCAGAGCTGGGCTGGCGATGAAGCATTTGTTCCCTGCGTTTCGCCCTCTTTTCCCCACCTGCAGTTTTCTCAAAACGGTTTCACCCAAGAATTTCCCACACATAAAAGCTGGCCCCGGAGCAGTTCATTGTAACAGCTATTCCTGCTGTTGTGATTGGCTGCAGAGGTCACATGGTGTGGTTCCAGTCCCCTGACTGGAAGCAGGTGTCTGGCCCAAACAGAAAATTTGCTTTCTATGAATATGCATAATAGTGACTTTTGTGAATATTAATAGTAAATAATATATCTGTTTAAAATTCACTGTTTTCTACCACAATAGCACTGGAACGCCATCGTGCTGGGCACTGTACGAATACATAGTGCAAGACAAACCTGCCCCAAAGAGCTTACAATCCAAATAGAGCCAGATAAAGAGTGAGAGGGGAAACTGAGGCACAGAGCAGTGGAATGACTTTCTCAAGAGCACACAGCACACCGGAGACAGAAACGGAACCCAGGTCTCCTAGTCCACCCCATTGTCCACTAGCCCATGCTGTTTCACACACACTCTTCCTAAGAAGCTGACTCTATAGGGGAGCGTGAATTCAATTCCCAGCTCCATCGGAGTCACTTTGTGACCTTGGGTGAGTTACTTAATGTCTCTGCATCTCTGTAAAATGAGGGTAAAAATCGTTTGACTAATTAGATTGTAAACTCTTTGAGCAGAGACCGTCTCCTCTTCCTTTGGGCATGTACAACACTCAGAAGAGCTGAGCAGGAAAACTTCAATGGACTTGTTTTCCATTGGATAATGCAGTTCTGTCAAAGTCAGAATGCTTGACGAAAAGGTGTCAAATCCCCTGAAATTCCATTTTGGTTGGGAAAAAAACAGGGAAAATAGTTCAGACAACATTGAAATGGAAATGTTTTGATTTTTCCTTTCAAAACAACTTTTGCTTTAGCTTTTTTTTTTAAAAATTTATATTATATTCTATCATTAGAACGTATACCATTTATACAAGTCAACATAGAAATGAACTGTTTGGGCTGACCTGAAGTGAATTTTTTTGTTCAGAATTTCCGTTTGTGAAGAATTTTGAAATTTGCAGGGTTTGTTCCTAATTTGAACCAAAACAAACTTCAAAAATCTTCCATGAAATGCTATTTCTGTTCTCCGCACAGTTCTAGCACCTAGCACAACAGGGAGCTGATTTTTGGTTGCTTCCGTAGCACAAATGATCAATAACTGTTACCAGAACCTGCATTAAGAGACTTATCTACTTGACAATAGCCCTGTAAACAAATTCTTCCCACATCAATCATTTTGTTTCATTTTATGGCTTACGCAATTGCTTGCCACATGTTTTAAAGACAAGAGTTCAAATTCTGATCTCTGTGACTCTTGCGCAAATACCAAGTAAAGTCACTGAAGTTAATAGGTTTACGCTAGACTTACATTGAGAGCAAAATTTAACCTGTGGGACCCACATTGGAACATAGGGCAGTGCAGAACTATAGTCAGTGGGTGTTAAAACCAGCAGGTCATAAAACACATGCATCAAAAATGCTCAGTCAGAGGGTATATAGATGGATGAATGCAAGCATTTTGACCTGGGCACATGCTGATTTTTTTTATTATTATTTTGAGGACTTTTTTTAAAAAGTTACACAAAGAAAGAAAGAAAATCCTAGACCTCAGTCCAGGTCATGCCTCCCCGAAATCTCCTTTGCGAGGGCTTTACTGGAAGGAGCAGGGAGTGGAAGCAGTTGGTACGAGCGAGCAGAGAGCCCAAATCAAAAACATGTGAGCAGATTTAAAAAAAAAAAAAAAAAAAAAAAAATCAATCCCCCATTTGATGCAGAGGAAATCCCACTAATTATAAAGAAGGGGCTTATTTCCTGGAGTCACTTTTGTTTGAAGTCATCGCAACTAGTATTAATTACTCTACTTTATGGAATATGGAAAATCAATCTCCAAGTCCTTGGGTGCTATGCTGGGGCTGGTCTTCACAGGGCTGGCTCTGATGCCTGGCATGGACCTGTTTGTTCACATGAATGTCTTACCTGCTGTCACATGAAATAGCAGGGAGGTGTTTCAACCTGCTTTAAAAAGGGGGTTTTAACAAAAAGGACTCATTTATCCAGGCGATCTCCCTGATTGCTCTTTGTGTCTGCTGGGAGTCCCGCTTTGATCTCACCTCGTCAGAAATCAGGTTTGGAAACAGGATGTTGCAAATATAAACGAAGCCCAGGAAAAGAAGCTAACCCTAAGGGTAGAAAAGGACCATGTCCTTAAAAGGAAGGGTGGTGTTGCCGGTAAGGTGCTGGACTGGGCTTTGGGGTTCTGGGTTCAATCTCTGGCCTTGCTGCACTTTCCCTGGGGAAGTCCTGAATGCCCAGATCCACAAAGGGACTTAGATGTTGTACGCTGAGCGCCGCAGCACCTAGCTGTCAGTGCCAGCCCTGAATTCGGGGAGAGAGATGAGGCTTCAGAATGGGGTCCCCAAAAGCCAGCATGCTCCAAAGTAGCCAGTGGGAGTTGCTGAGACGCATTGAACAAGGAGTTAGGCACTTCACTGGCGTAAGAGCTTTTGAAAATTGCACTAGGCATCTATCGGCATGTTTAGCTGCCTAAATGCTTTGACAATCTGTCCCTCGCTCTCTATGCTTCCCTCCACAGTCTATAAAAAAGGGAGCCGAGCCCCTACTTCCCATGCTTCCTATTTAGGCCCCAATCCAGCAAAGACTTGCACCTGGTAATGAACATTACACATGTAATTTCAGTGCGTAAGGATCAGGGCCTTAGGTGATACGGATGACAGGCCAGGGATATGTTGCATTTGGGTGCGGGTTTGTACAGAGAGTAGCACAACGGAGACCTGATCCGGGTTAGGGCTTCTGTTTGCCATATTGATAATAAAAGACTCTTCCAGAGAAAAGTGCATGCTGAGTTTTCATTTTTGGATGCATATTGCCAACTCTAAGCGTTCAGCTATTATAAGCCAGGCTCCAAAAAAATCATGAGATGGACTTTCAAATCATGAGATTTTGAGGGGGAAAAAAACATGAGGGTTCTTTTTTCTTGCCTTCTGGTGCTAGAGCCTTCTTGAGTCACATTTTCAGGCTTTTCTTTGCGACCACAAGGGCTAGAAACTTACTTTCAAAAACCCCCCAGAAGCTGAGGTACTCACTTAATCACCTGACTCCAGGAGCTGGGGCTTTAAGAAAAGCATCAGGGATCATGAAAGTTGGAAACACTGCTACAAAAAGAGCCTTGGCTCATGAAGAAGTGGGTTGTACAGGACACAAGTTTGCTCCTCTGGGTTTTCTTTGCTCCCACTAGGAGTTTCCACAGAGCAAATAACCAAATGCTACTTGAAGAATCAAGGGGAGATTTGAAGCTACATGCGATTGCTTGAAATTCTGCACATGCCACCAAGCTTAAGGATTGCCCTAGGAATGTCTCTTTCAGGTCATGAGTATCTCAGGCAGAAAACAAACCAAAGCAAAAAAATGGGTATCTTCCTAAGAAACAAATTGGAGAAAAATCTATCACCACTAAACCAAGGTCTGGATTCTTTCAGAAAAAAACCAATGAACTCTTCACTCAGACTAACTGTGCCATTGTAGGGCCTGATTTTTAAAGGAGTCTCAGGTTTTACAGGTACAATGAATTGTACAGGCCTCAGATTTGCATTACAGGTGCAGTTTGCCAAGCATTTAGCTATCTGAATTGTCAGTACAATCAGGTATTTGAGACATTAAAGAACTGAGCTGGAACTTGGCAGTTCTGGTTCAGTTCCAGGCTCTGCCCCTGGCTACTTGTGACAGTGTGGGCAAATCACAAGGATTTACTTGGGTCTCACTTCCCTCCCATCTATAAAAACAGGGATGATGAGGATTCTGTCTGTCTTGACTACTTAGATTATAAGCTCTTTAAGGCAGGGGCTGGTCTTTTAATAAGTGTATGTACAGCGCCTAGCACAATAGGCCCCAACCTAATTTAGAATGTCTATGTACTGCCATAATAATAATTTGGAGGTCTAAAAGCCATCAGTTGCATCTGCATCGTGCTCACAAATTTGTACTCATCTGATTATGGGCACAAATATGAAAGCCAGTTTTAAGAATTAAACTCCATCTAATTATTTTAGTCTTTCATACAAGGTACAAAATCCACTGCAGGTCATTACATTTCATCTCCCTAAATTCCTCCAGCAGTTTCAACTGAACATACTGTTCTGCTTTCACTTCCTGTTACTGTGTGCTGTTAAGCACCTGCCAAGTTCCACCCCAGAAACAAAAGCATTTCAGAGACAGGTAAACTGTTTGCTCTGTAACCCTTACAAAGCTTGGAGGAGAGATATGAGGCATATTCATTTAATGAACCTGATTCTCTAACTGCCCCGCACCTTGTGCAATCGTTCACCCCAGTGCAAGATGAGCACATGCTAACACTCTGATCTGGTAGCATTTTGCATTCACTTTGCAATGGTGTAAATGACTTCATAAGGGGAACAGAATCAGGCCCAGTGGTTATAAAGTTCTTATAAGTTCTATTTTCAATAGAATTTAGGATTTCCAGGCCTACCTTCTGCCCGGATTTCTGTCCCAGTATAACTATATCAGTTAGGGGGGTGAGTTTTTTTATCAGTACAACCTTTACACTACTGTAAAAGTGCCTTATACCAGTACAGCTATTGCCTTTTGCAAGTAGGAATAGCGATATTTGTGTAAGCCTTTGCATGCCTATACACCTGCAGCGTTGCTTTCACTGTGCTGGAATGGTTAAAGGGATCCAACTTGTGGGTATAAAAAGGTCTAAGTCATCTGGCACTTTTGACAATTTTAGCCTTAATTGTTATAAGAGTGAGGGAAAGGGAGGTTTTCCACACAGAGGTAAGCTGAGGCACGGAAAGGGACCGTGACCTGCCTGAAGTCACACAGCCGGTTAGTGGCCAGGCTGGGAAAAGACTTTAATAGCTCCTGAGAGCGCCAAGGTTGGGAGAGGAAAAGTTTTTCTATTTGACCCAATCTTGGTGAGAGAGAGATGTTTCTGAGCTACTTCAGCGCCCGTCAGCCCTGCACACATGGAACGCCCAGCGGGGCCATGAGCGTCCAGCCTGCAGCGGGTATGAAGGACTAGGCCCTGTGCTCTGTATGAGTGACACTTCCACCCCCCACACACCCAACACTGGGGAAATCTGGCAGTGATTACTTCAGAATGAAAGAGGTGCCGGGGCTCAAGCAATTTTTTTACTTTCATAACTGCTGGGGCTATGACGTGCCAAGCCTAGCAGCAGAGATTGGGCTGACTAAGCACACGCTCCCCCCGCCCCCGCCTTCCTCCTCTCAGAGCGATTTGCAGTGGTTTTTCAATGTGTGCCTATGCCCATCCGCCCTAACTGACAGGTGACATTAGCGCAGCTGTTGAAAGGAGGAACAGGACAACAGAACGCATTGCCCCTCGCCTGGGAGCAGAGCTGCTGGGTCAGATTTGCTCGCAGCATTTTAAACTCACGCTCAGCAGACATCAGTGAAGCTGCACGGGACGTGCTGAGCCGTGCGACGGCAGCTAAGGGGCTGCACTGGAAGCGGACTGTCTGAGTAGCGTCGCCTGAAAGCGGTCGGCACATTCTCAGCAGCAAGCCTGTCTACAGAAATAGGGGTGGGCTAGTGAAAAGCTGACCTCAAAAAGTTACCAGGGACCAGATTGTGGGGCGGTGTAAGTGAGTGTAACTACAATGATGGCAGCCCAGCGCCACTGCTTTACAGCAGCTGTGGATCTGGTCAGCTGTTTAGACAGGCGCAGAGGTCAAGTAGGCAGACTTACAAGAGTGGAAGGCAGGTATTATCCCAGGATCGGCCACAAGCCTCGGGCAATTGCCTTTGCCTCTCTGTGCCTCAGTTTCCCCATCTGTAAAATGAGGGTAATAGTGACCTACCTCAGGTCACTGGTTGTGAGGTTTAATTACTTTATGGGCATGAAACGCTTCTCATTTACATTAGATTTAGACTGGTAGCTCTATTGACTTCAATGGACTTAGCCCTAATTTACATTGGCATGAATGAAGTCAGAATCCAGCACTATACATATAAAAAATACTAAGGATTAAGGCGCCTGACTCCCCTCTCACACCAGTGTAAATCCAGAGCAGCTCGTTAAGTCAATGCCTTTACACAGATATGAAACCAGTTTAAGTGAGAGGAGAATCAAACCCTTGTGTTTGGAAACCAGGCTGAAAAATCTCAGCCACGAGAGGTTTCGCTCTAGATTTCAAGCACTTACATTTCCAAAAGAACTGCAGAGTCACTCAAGTTAGCATGTCAAGAGAAAGACTGTGGGGATGCAAAGGATTTGCCTTGACTTGCTGACTTGTGTAAAACCTACAAACTGCCTTGTCTTCATTAGGATTTTACCTGATGTTAGTTACAGGGTGTCAGCCTATGGCCTGATTCACTGTTGCCCTGCGCCTTGCACGCTTCATAGGCACCAATGCAAAGTGAGCAGAATAAGCTATGGAATAAGAACAGGCAGCTTTCCACGCTCACTTTGCACAGGGGTAGAGGACAGTACAAGGTGCAGGGCAAGGGTTACGAATCAGGCTCTGAGCATTTAAAGTCAAAGTAACTTTTTCAAACAAGGGACATTCGTGCCTCTGACGTTTTTCCGCTCACTGCAGAAATCAGTCTGCCCTTCCCTAGAGTGGGCTCATTGCTCTGGTTCAAAGCCTTTCTATGCTTTGCCCTGTGCTTTTTGCTGACAAGCTCCAGCAGAGTCCCGGCTGCATCGCTCCACCCAGTTTGGCCGAGAAAGCTATCCACAGTGTATCAGCATCCAGAGAAGAAATATAAATGAGTTCAAAAATATATATTTAGATAAGCTCATGGAGGATGAATCCATCAAGGGCTATTAACCAAAACCATCAGGGATGCAACCCTTGCTCCGGGTGCTCCTAAACCTTGGCCTGTCAGAAGCATTGGCCGCTGTGGGAGACAGAATACTGGGCTAGACAGGCCATTGGTCTGACTCAATATGGCTGATCTTATGTCCTTATGCAGGATGGACTTGTGGGTCAGGCACTTATCTAGGGCCTTGGAGAACTGGGTTCCAAATGCCCCCAGGCAGCACAAAAGTTTCCCTTAATTGTCTTTGGCAAGTCACTTAGTCGGTTGGCATTCCAGCGCCTAGCACAACAGGGCACTGAGCTCAGCTGGAGCCATCTGAGGACTAACATTATATAATCATAATTCCCCATGTAGGGCAGGCACTGGAGGGAAAAAACCCTCTGAGGCCTTTCATTGAAGCGGATGTGCAGAACAGACACCATCCTCTGGCTAATGGGTCAGCAGCTTTTCTTTGAGCACATGGTACCTGAGGGAGGATGCTAATGGCTGGTGGGTTATACAACAATCCACGATGGACCCAAAACAAAACACGGATCTCAAACCAGCACTGGAATCTGGGAGATTCCAACTGAACCCAAGCTGAGCCCGCCTCTAATACCACTTTGCTTTTTCTCTAGCACCTTCAGAGACAAGGATGGCTTAAAACCTGAATAAATTCATCTGCTGGGAGGTAAATCGCCCCATTTCGCAGAGGGAAAAAAACTGAGCCAGGGCAAAAGAAAATTATTTAAACATAAGAGGCGTTTTGACACAGGGCACATTTTATAATGTGATCCACCTCAACTCACCTATAGCAGAACTAGCTGTCCTGACTCCTGGTCTGTTATCTTAAGTCCTAGATGAGAGTTTTATCCTTCAATATGTGGGCAGGCCTGGTTAGATCATAACGAAAAGAAAGAGGGGTGTGGGAAAGTCCGAGAACCACTGCACTCGACCCTCCTACTGCTCGAGAGGGGTCACTTTATCTCACTGTAACTTCCCACGAAAGAAATTAAAAAAAATATATTGAAAAGTAAAACTATTCCTATGTTCTTTGTCTTCCCAAATGTAAAAGTGATCTGGAATGGGGATCTGTGACAGAGCTTCATAGACCTGGATCCTCAAAGGCAGAGGCACCTCAGACCCATTGGAGAGCACCCAGAAGGCAGAAAAACCCACGGTCCCTGCCTTTCTGATCTGGCGGAAAATTCCTTCCCAACCCCAAACCTGGCGATTAGTTAGACTCCGAGCGTGTGAACAAACCCGCCAGCCAAACATCAAGAAAGAGGAGGTGACAATCAGCAAGAGAGCACCGAACACAATATCAGAGGGCGAGCAAAATAGTCCGAGGCTGGTTATGGTGAGGGCCATTCTAGGGCAACAGGTGACAGACATTTTTCCATAAGCCCATCGCAGCAAAAATGAACCCAGAGTCCACACCAGACAGCGGGATTCTTCCCACAGTCCCCAGTAGAGGAGGGCCCCCCTGATTTGGGACAGACATTTCAGCAAGGGCTTAAATCCCATGGCAGTCTAGGAGACTTAAGCACATGCTTAAGTGCTTTCCTCAGCTGAGGCTGAAGCAAAGGCTGAGATGGGGTTTTGGGCAATTCAGTAGTGGCGGGGGTGGAAGAAAATTGGTCAAGATCCCATCTCAGCCGCTACCGAGAGCGGAAGGTGGAAAGTTTCCATCAGCGCCCCTTTTCTTTTGTCCCAATGAAAGGGTGAAGAAAGGAGAACAGGAAGAGAAAGGCGGAAGACCAGGTCCCTGCTGGCGATGTTGCCGCTATACAACTAGGATCTCACTGAGACGCCCATAACAAACAGCTCGGCGAAAACAGACCAGGGTCCGTTTGTCAGTTTCCCTTCATTATTCGCAGTTTGTACACAGCGGTCATTAGGGATTCATTCCGTTTCCCTGGCAGCAGGCATTAGTCTAGCTTTTCTCTCTCTCCGGCTCCCTTTATTTTTAGTGTCTTATTTACAATTTGACAGAGTAACAGTATCTCTTGCAAACTACTCCAGCGGCTTTAATCGGGGGAATAATGGGGCCTGTCGGGAGCTGAATAGAGTTTAAGGGACAGATTGTTCCACCCTCACGCGGTGGGGGTAATTTATTTATGTGCGCACGTCAGGAGGAGAAAGGGACGGAGGGATCAGTATGCAGCGAGGACAGGGACAGAGCTGAATGGCTGCGGAGAAGGGAGAATTGAGTCAAACGCCCAACTCCCCCCCGCCCCCTTGTCAAATGACCTCCAGTGGCCATGAACTTGAGGGGCTGCAGAGACCCATTCCCAGGCCCTCTGGGCGTCACAGGGGCCAAGTTCCGTCTAGTCTATTGGGAGGTAGGCCTCAGGTTCCAGATGGGTCCGGCCGCAGCCATCACCCCCTCCCCAGCCGTTCTCCGCATAGCGACGGCTCAGGGAGCATGTCACATAGCAACGGTACAGTAGCAGGAGCGCAGCAGGGGTCTGGGAAGAGAGGCAGAGCCCTAAGAAAAATACAGGATGGGCCCAGACAATGGCGGTCTCTCATATCATAAATTACACGGCAGCTACGGAGCGGCACCCTGCCCCCCACTCTCTGATTCCGGCTGGCACCTAAGGCAGGGGGGTCCGGGCGCTCGGATGTTGGTGGCACGAATGTTTTCCAAAAAGAGAAATGCTTCTTTCTTTCTCCTACCGCCTCTTTCCCACCAAGTGGCCCCCTCCTTCCTCGACATTAGTGGGGGCCGTGGCTCCTTTCCCTGTTTTTCTCCTCCCAGCTCCGTCGCGTTCGCGGCTCTCTGCTCTCACTCCCTAGTGCAAGAAGAGCCCTGCTCAAGTCCCTGGGATCTCTCCAGCCATCTAACACAGGAATGGTTATGGTGGCCCCCGAAAGGTCCCAGGTCAGGCTCAGAGAGCCCCCTTGTGCTAGGTGCTGCACAAAACGCCTAGGGAGGGGTAGACTTGTCCTGTAGCACTCATAAGCCAATAATTTAAGACAGACAATGTGAGCGGCAAGATGGAGAGAAGGGAAAATAGTTACAGTTAGAGAGTCTTGCTGTGTGCATATCCATCCATTTAATAGCAGCGGCTGCTCTTTCTCTCCTCCCTCCCCCCGCCCCTCAACATCGCCCTTCTAGTTTTCCATCCTTCACTCCATCCATAGCACGGACCCACAACACCCATCCAAACGTAGCATCTATCAATCGCATTTTTATGGTCCCCGTCACCGAGCCATTGAACAAGTGAAGGTGGGATAATCGTGTCCCAGGAAAGAGGCTAAACTTTCTTGGTTTTCCCACATTCCTAGTATATAGTCATTTTTTTCCTTCTATTTCTCTCTTTTTTTTTGGTTGTTGTTCTGTGGGAAGAAAATACCTTGAGTAGGAGACAAGCCTTCTCAGAGAGGTGTGTGTCTTGTGTTTAAAGCTGGGTACAACTCAACTTCTCTGGTAAGGCTTTTGCTATCCAGGGTCTCGCAACTGAGAACAGTCATAACACGCTGCTTTCATCAACCCAGTTTCTTACCCTGGAGTCCTTCAGACACAGTGACCTCTTCCAGCACAGCTGCCTTGGTAAATTGAAGATGGCAAAGGTAGGTTCTGATATAAATTGGTACAAACCCAATGAGGGCCTTCTAGATTGGGATTAGGACTTTGAATTCAACCTAAAAATGAATGAGGAGCCCGTGGCTCCTTCAATGGCTTCCCAGCTGGTATATCATCAAATTTAATCTTCTTTTCACCACCACCAAAGTGTTGCCCCCTTCTTACTTTTCCTCTCTAGATAAGCTTTGCGTTGCTCCCCCCACCTTTGTTCCAGCAAGGCTACCAACCTCACCTGCCCATTAGTCAGATTTTGAAAGTCACTTTCCTGACTTGTTTCATGCAACTCTCTAAGCACTGCGTGACCTCTCAGCTCAGCCAGGAGGGCCCCTACTATGGCAAGGTGAAAATTTTCCTTCAAAACTGTTTATGGAAGGAAAACTAGGTTTCGACCAAAGACATTTTTAACAGACAGCATCCGCTTTTCCTGGGCAGTTTTTTTCCTGTCATAATCTTTCTGCCAAAAACCAGATTTCTTTTTTTCTATTATCGGCTGAACTCTTTCAGGCTTTGAGTTTTTGACTGAAATCTTTCGGTTTTCAGATGAAATCTTTCAGTTTTTTGAATTTTTGGATGGAAATTTTTGGGTTTCAAGTCTCTGGCTGAAAACTCAAAAATTTCCATGGAAAATGTTGGAGCATTTGTTGAAAGTTTCCATGAGATGGGAGGGGAAAAAAAATTCCAATCAGCTCTATCCCCTCCCCCATACACATTCAAGTCCCTCTTGAAGATCCATTATCTACTCCCTTGCCCCTAGGGAATCATGTTGACTTGGATCTGAATTGCCTGTTTGTCTTTCCCCGACCCCGAACCTCCATCTGCCAATCTGTCCATCCTCCGATTGTGAGCACCGCTGAGCAGAAATGGTGCGTTTTTGAGTGCCTGGAAAGCACCTAGCACACACTGAACGTGGCTGTAAGTAAAGAATATTGGCAGGACAGTTTGCAGGCACAGTGTACACTGCCGCTCTATAAATAATGCTAATAATATCAGTACAGAAATTCACTGCCTTGTCAACATCCAGACTCAGCTAAACATTGGATCCCACGATGGCAAAAATGCTTTAGTCCGTAACTGGACCAACGCCCTACCAGGATGTTATACAGCCGGCACGAGTGCCATAAATTCAAGTTAAATGTACAACCAGGATCCTAACAGCTTGTGGACATTAGAGTTCACATGCAAGTGTTGGTTGAATCAAGCAAAATGGCTCAACTGCATTCAGCTTCCCTGACATTCCTCTGCACACCCAATCTCGAATGGCGAAGGACTTCTTCATTGGCTGTTGCAGGTGGCGCAATGGATGGCAGCCTGAGCTTACACCGTGGCTCTGCTACTAAACCTACTGTCATTGTCAGCTGTTGGGGCTGGAATTGTTTCTTACTACATGTCTGAACAGCACCTAGCACAATAGGCCCCTGATCTCAGTTGAAGTCTCAAGATGCTACTGTAATGCGGGCGACTGAGAAGGATGAAGATCCTTGGGCAACTCACAGCGTTCGAAGGAGAAGATTCTATCTAAGGCACACATCACACCTTCCGTTCAGGTGGGCATTAGTCATTGCACATACTTCTAAGGTGCCCCTCAGCCTCGTATTTGGGTGCCATTTGTATTAATATATATTCCCCCTCCCCACCTCCCACAAATGGTGCCCAACCTTAAGAGCACCTGCAGTTTCCAGTGCTATCATTGGGAAGGGCTAATATTCAGTATTTTTCTGGTTTGGACTTCTTCTCCATTCACCACAGATCATCCAAAAGGACTCACACCAACTGAACTCCCAAAAGTAAAGAGCCCAAAACCCTGTGGATTCCCAAAACCCAGGCTGAAGGCAATCCTGGCTAAAAAGAGACAGCTCACATCACAAACCTAAGGGAAGACAAGACTCTGGCTAACTATCAGCCAGAGTGAATTCTAGAGCCACCTGCTTTCCATCCTGGGAACCAATAAATGAAGGACAGCTCCTCTCCCACACACACACCCCCACCTACCCCTTTTTGGACAACCTCAATAGTACATCCAGAACACCCTAAAAATGTGCAGGGACTCAGTAGGGTCATAGGATGCACAGAAAGTTTTGCAGTTGTCCCCTCTGTTCTCCCCTCCCACTACTTGGATCTTTGGATTGAACGCTAACACGTTCAGTGACATGAAAACTTACCTATGGACAGAACTGGCCTTAACGCTGACCTCAACCCACCGACTTTACTGGTGTGACTCCTGATGCAAACCGGCGTCAACTAGAGGAGAATCAGTGGAAGTGATCGAAAAATGCCAATGAAATTTTGACCAAAATCATCGTTTTGCTTTTAGAAGTTTCCAGGGTAAAACTTTCAATTCAGAAAAAAGGGGGAAAGAGAAAGAAACAAACTTGTTGGGTTTGCAAAACCGTTTTCAGTCTACCTTTTTGGCTTGTAGAAAACCAAATATTTTTACCAAAAAATTTTTTGGTCGGTTTGTCAATTAAAAACTGGACAATTTCAACCAAAAGTGATTTTTTTTTCTCTATTGATTTAAAAAAAAAAAAAAAAAAAAAAAGGCTTTTTTCCCCCCTCATGGAAATTTTTGTCAAAAAAAATTTCCACCAGCTCTAAAAATCAAGCATTGACTTCAGTGGAATTACTTGATTTATACTGGGCTATATCAGAGGAGAGTGTATAGTTCTTTCATTGTTTGAAAGGCACAGCTCAAATACCCTTCTTTCTTTTTATTTTAAATTCAATTTTGTGCCTTTATTCTGAGGTTTCTAGATTTGAATGACCCCATTTCTGTAGAAAAATCACTATTGAGCAGGAGTGAAAGACGGACTGGGGCAGTCGAATGGGAGTTAGCAACCAAAGTTTAGTGCCCTATTCTGAACAGATTCCCTGGGTGGTCTTAAGCAAACCACTTAGGGCTTGTCTACACATAAGAGTGCCTTAATCCAAAATGGATTAAGTCTTTTTCTGAAAAGCATTCATTCTGAAAAGTGTCCACACATGGTGTTATTCTGGAATAGCTAGTCTGCTTTTAATTCACTTTCAACCTTCTTCTGGAATAACTTTCATGTGTAGACAACCCCTTACGTCTGGGCTGACAGGTACTGTGAGGGGCTTGGATACTGAAGTAATAAGTACCCAAGATGGATCGAGGAATAAGGGGGCTCTCAATGACAAGCTGAGAGTACTACTCTTACACCCACCAGAACAAGTGAAGCCACGACCAGAACATTAACCAGTCAGGGGCACGGGTAAAGAGGGACAGTGGTCTTGTCAGGGAAACCCATTAACAATACCAACGTGTGGCACTTCCACAGCACCTTTGCTCTGCAAGTCTGCAAGGGCTTTACGAAGGCAAGCAAGCAGCGCTAAGCCCATTTTACAGAACAGGGAAGCTGAAGTCACTTCCCCACGGCCACAAGGCAATTTGATGTCCGTGCCAGGACTAGAACTCAGCTCTCTTGCTAGCAAGAATTGTGCTCTAGTTACACAGCTACACTGCCTCCACTCTGAGGAAGATTTTTTTTTTTGGTGGGTTGGTTTTTATCCCCTCCATCTCCCCATTTTGCCACTAAAAAAGGGAGAGGGAGAGAAGAAAGAAGAAATAAAAGGCAAAAGTCAAACACTGAAAGTTTTTCATTTTTGAGTTTCATAAAAAAAGTGTGGGGTGGAGTTGCCGGGAGAAAAACAATAGATTTTTTTTTAGAGGGGGGGTGGGGGGGAAGAGGCCATTTTTCAACCAAAAATTGTTTGAAAAATGTCAAACAGCTAGTGCTAGTTCTAGCCACGTGTGATTAACTAGCTTGGCATTATTTCCACCCGAAGAAAGGGCTCAGCATTTCCCAGACGTGCTCAGGGCCAGATTTCCAAGTGTTCAGCACACACAATTGGGACCCAATTTTCAAAGCAGAGCAGCACCCTGTATGCGGAGTTTTTCTGCAAATCTCTCCACCATTGGGGACGCAGAGTTCTTTTGAAAACACTTGGAGCAAAGCAGCAGTACAGCCAGGAATATTACCCAAGTCTCCTGGGTCCCACTCCTCTGCCATAGGAGCAAGATATATCCCTGAATCAATACTCTGCCCCCCCACAAGTACAACTAATTCTTCTGTACCAAGCACTGCAGAAACGTTGCCAATTAGCAAGCAGTTGTTATTGCACAGACAACAAGCCAAAAGGTAAGACGTTTTGAAGAAGCATTCCCTAGTGGTAAGAGCATAAGGCTAATGAGAGATAGAGAAGCAAAGGGTCTTATTCCACCTCGCTGACTCTGGCCCGCTTTGGGTCCGATTCTCATTTACACTCAGGTCGGTCTACACCTAAATCTTAGGGCAACCTAGCTAGGTCACTCTGAGGATGGTAGTTAAGTCGATCTAAGCTCTGGGACAGACACAGAAGAATTCTTCCGTCAACTTAGCGCCCGACTCTCAAGGGGGTGGATTTGCTCCACCACTGGGAAAGCCCTTTTCTGATGCTGTTGCAGGTGTCTACACTACAGCACTGCAGCTGTGCCGCTGTAACACTTGTAGCATAGACTTATAGCTTCAGATCCTTTCATACTTCTCTGGCAGGTGATTTATGGATGAACGGAAAGGAGGGTTTCGGTCCCAACGCTGAGCTCTCTTGCAGACACTCAGCTACAGAATTTGGTGTTTTAAGACTAAACCAGGACAGACGATGGCACAAAACTGGTTAAAAATGTCCTCCGGTCATGGAACAGCATGGATGGGAGAGAGAATTCCCTTTATTCCCCAATGCTGGATATTGCCCCATTCAGTCCTCCGCTCGCTCCCAATTGGTATGCTGGCACCTGTGTAAACGCACACATTGCAGCCTCTTATCCCCGACACTGCCTGTGGTTTCCCAGGCCGAGGACAGAGGACTTACACTTGAGGAGAACTGATCTGAACACCACCCCGTACAGTTCTCTCCACAGAGCACCGCGTATTAAACCCGGCTCGAATCCAGAGCTCCATGCGGCACACAAAATGGCTGCCCCCAACTTCGGCCGGAACAAGGAAGTGAAAGGAGAGTGGGTGACAAATCACGGTGCCTGAGCCCTCCCTGTCATGCTTCAATGAAGTCACTTTGTGGAGGAGGCGGCTCTGTGGCGTTCCCTTCGTCCCTGTTCACCCTGCAAAATGCTGTGGGCCCTTGACTCCTCTAGTCGTCCACGGGAACAGAGGGTGCTCAGAATTAGGAAATGCTAGACTGGATCAGGCCCATGGGTCCATCTCACCCAGTTCCCTGGCCCCCAAGGGTGGCCGGCGCCAGCTGCTTCGGGGGAAGGTGGAAGAAATTGAGAGCGGCAGTGTGGCCCCCTGGGCAGGCTACTAAACTACTCAGGAGACCTGGGTTCTGCTCTACACAGCCATGTTTGTGATCTTCGATGAGACATTCATCCTCTGTTTCTCCTCCCATCCTTTGCCTGTCTTGTCTACTGTATGCTCTTTGGGCAGGGAAAGTTTTGCACAACCGCACCCTGATTGTACCTAAAGCCTCTTGTTGCTACTGTATTAAAAATAATAAGTGGGCAGCTATGGAATCACCTGCCTAGTAATTAGAGGCTGCTTTACTCCCTGAAGAAAGAGAATTTATAATCCCTTCCCAATCACTGGGGACTTTTTAAATCATGCTATTGTAACTCTGTTACCCAGAGAAACATCTAGTTTTTGATGGTTTGTTTAACCCTGCTAAGCTGTTGGCATCAATAACATCATGTGGCAATAAGTTCTACAGGTTAATTGTGCTCTGTGCGAAAAGTCAGCATCTGAGCAGGACTTTATCAATCCTAGGCCTTTCCAGATGGTGTCAAATGGGCAAGAGGACATGACAGTCATCCTGGGGATCTGCGGAAAAAATCTCTGCTCTCATTTATAGTAGACATTTGGTTTCTCCAAGTCCTTACACAGGGAGAAGATTTTTGATAGACGAGGGCTCTTTAACTTAGCAGGCAAAGGCATAATACAATCCAATAGCTGGAAGCTGAAGCTAAGTCCATTCAGGCTAGGAATAAGGTGCAAACTGTTAAAGGGAAGATAATTAACCACTGGAACAAGTTCCCAGAGGACATGGTAGATTCTCCATCATTTGAAGTCTTCACGTCTACACTGGGCATCTTTCCAAAAGCACCTTGTGTTTAGCTAGAGCATGCTCTGGGCTTCATTGCTAGGTATTACTAGGTGAAAAATTCTCTGCCCTGTGCTACTTTGGCAGTCAGCCTAGATGACCGAAGTATTCCCGTCTGGGCTTTAAAAGTCTATAAAATCTGATACCAAAGAAATGCTGTCCTCAACTTTTATCTTGATTGACTAATAATCCTTTACCCTTCCAGAACTAGAGCCCTCGGAGATGTTACTACGCTCACTTCACAGATGGGGAAACTGAGGTACAGATCGGTGAAGTGAATTCACCCAGGGCACAGAGAAAGTCTGTGGCAAAGTCAGGAAAAGAACCTTGCCTTCCTGACACTTAGTCCTTGGCATTAAACGCGAGGACACGTTTCCTCTCCAGCTGGTATGAAAACATCTGTGTCGGATGATTTTCTTCTAGCCAATAGCAAGCAACTTAAGGCTCCATCAGTACAGAGAGCTGGACAGCTCCTCGGCTGCTCTAGATTGGCATAACTTCATCGACTTCAATAGGGCTATGTTGATTTACAACGGAGGATACGGCTCAGTATTTATGTGCAGTCGGACAGGTCTTCTCTGACGTCTAAACCTAATATTACGTACAACGGGAAACCCAGAATTTCCTCCTTTGACTTGCCCTGCAGGCAGGTTTATATCCTGTGGAAGGGGACTAACCCCAGTGAATTGTCCTCTCTCAGCTGGCAGAATGTTAATGAGCAGATTTCACATTCTGAGTAAAGTCAGGGAATCTGCAATTATTCATTGGTGAATTTCATAGCTTTTAAGGCCAGAAGGGACCATTGTGATCATCTTGAGACAGTTAAGATCAGCTCATTTACTCCCCAGCTTTGCTCCACCATAGTCAATAGTCAACGTTTTTGGTCTTCATTGGTCAAGGAAAAAATCACAAGGTGTCATGTCTATTCCCTGAATGGAGGGGTGTAATCTCTCAGTTGAGTTAATGTGTAAATTTTCACAAAAAGTGAATTAAAAATTCACATCCTTGCTAGTGGTGGAGCATATGAGCTGGAAACTGGATTCCCACAAGCACATTGCATGTGTGTTTGTGGAAAGTGAACAAAACTAGGGGCATAAAAAAAAAAAAAGAAGTCCAGTCAAAGCCCTGATTCTTGCCTCAGTTTAAATCTGGTTTATATCAATTTAGCTTGCACCTGTGGTGTAAGCTAAACTGATATAAACTAGGTTTAAACAGATTTAAAAGATTTCCACACACAAAATGGTGCCAGTTTAACTATATTGGTTTAAAGTAACACCTTTAATTAAGGTGCAGCAACGCCATGCGTTAGACCAGGCCTTAGAATGTAATCTCTTTGGGGCAGGGGCTTCTCTTATTACTTGTATGTGTGATGCCTGCCATCTTGGCCAACACACCAATGTTTGAACAGGGACCTCCAGAGTGGAAAACATGCTCTACTATACCGTGAGCTGAAGAGCCAGGTCTCTTTTGCTGGCGACTGTAATAACTCATAACTTCTGTGGCCTGGTACAAAGGGGGAACCTATAACAGCCTCTCACCAGCGGCTTACATATCTCCAGCACTCCATACAAATGCCCCAACTAAGGTCAGGGCCTCATTAGGCGCTACCCTAATTCTAATAAAATAACAAATGGTGAACTGACTCCAAGATGAGGTCTTCCACCTTTCCAGAAACAGACAAATGAGATGCTGTCCCCCCTAACAAGGACATAGTGTCACCTGTTCACCATGACACTGCACAATTCACCTGTGGAACTCATGGTCATGGGAGTTCATTGACAGAGCCTTCCAAATCTGCAGAGATTCACTTTACATCCACACTTTACATTTTTGTGCCTCAGATGCGGATACAAATTTCATATCTGCGCAGGGATCGAATCATTGAGGCTAAGAGCTTGGACCTGCAAGCAGGGTGTTAGGGGCAGGGATTGTCTGGTGGCAAACCAGTCAGACTAAAGCACGTTCATTCAGTCCACCTCAAAGCTGACCCACATGAGAACATACACAGACATTTTTAAAAAATTCCCCTATAGACTGGTAGTACCTCCAGCTTTGCATTTCATTTCTACACTGCCTGGGCCCAACCGTAGCATAGCACCGAAGGATTACACCAGATGAGGAGTTGGGCCCCGTGTATCTCTCTATCCCAATGAGATAGGAAAGAGATGACAATTGACAGAGAGAACTTCAGTGAGATAGACTTGGGGGGCGGGGCGGGGCGAGAGGGGGGTGGAAATCTCACACACACACACACACACACACACACACACACACACACACACACACACACACACTTAAGGGTACAATGAGTGTCTATTCTCCCAATCACAAGAGCTAATCCTCTTCGGTTTTAATTGGCATTTGGGCTAAGCTGATTTAAACCTCTTCACCTTGGGTTGTTTCTTCTTTTTCTTTCCCCCCCCTTTTTTTGGGGGGGGGGGCCCAAATAACAACCCTGTTACCACCGAGTCCCCAGGACACTGGCATCTTTGTGTGAGGGAGAGAAAAGAGGAAAGAAGGGGGGCAGGAGGGAGGGGGGAGAACCAAGCTGAACCGACTCTAAAACAATGAGGAGTTTGTGAATCAAGCTAGGCCGCTGGCAAAGAACCTGCGTCAGCTGTGCCTCATTAATAAAAGCACTGTCTATGGGTCAGATCCAGACTTCAGTCCATTCCCATCTTTCTTTCCCTTCCCACTCCAACCCCTCCCTCCCAACCTTTTTCTGAGGTCAAACTTTAAAGAGCCTGTCAGCTGAAGGACAATCCGCTATTGTGGGAAGCGTTTCCACTGTCACCCACAGATTTCATTTCTTTTGGGCTGGAAACACCTGCTCCAGCATACCCTTGCAGCCAGAGAGAAAAAGCACGCCTGCCTAGAACCATCCTTGTGTCAACCGACCGCTCACCATTCTTGTGCATCTTTCACCACACGTGCAGATCGATCTATCGCCACACGCCCACATGGTTCTATCACCACAGGTCCATACCTATCTCTTGCTCTGTGTGCTTTACCATCTAGAGATCACTCTATGGTCAGGTGCATTTACCTAATATCTATTCTGTTCCATGCCTAGTCCTACCTGAAGTCATTTATACGCACTCCAGCCGTGTAGAATCAGATACCTCTCTGTAGTACCTCTGACATGGAAACCTTTGGGCCTGATTCTCATTTATATACTAAGGCTACTTTATACCACTGTGCAATGCAAAGGAGCCTTGAAGTAGTACAAATTGTGCTTTACACTAGCTTTAATGCCTTTTTATGCTGCCAGAGAGGTGTAAATGAGAATTAAGGTCCCTTATTTCTTCAAAAAGTGAAAGAGTGATTATTTCTGTACGCAGCATTTGCTGCCAGACATATGGACAATAGACAGACAAGTAGATGCCAACTCTCCTAATGCAAGAGTCGTTATATTCTGAGGTATTTCTTAAAGCTCCTGGAGTTATGTTATTTTGAGAGAATCTTAGCTTTCATATTTTAAAAAAAAGTAAGTTTCTAGCCCATACGGTTGTGGAGAAAAGCTTGGAAATGTGAAGTAAGTGTGCCCTAAAGGTATAGAAACCAGAAAGCAAAGCAAAAGACAAACACACACAATTATTTTTAAAAAGCCTCCTGCTTTCCAATACAATCTCTCCTCGTTCTTCGAGCGCTGGGGTTTGACAATACTGAAATATTTGACACACGCAAGGTGGAATGGGAAAAGAGATACAGAACAGAAGTCCAAAGGCACACGGTCAGGGCCATATCAGAGCCAGGAGGAGAATTCAGTTCTTTTAATGCCCAGTCCAGCACCTGGGCCTCTGGCCTCTTGACTATCACCTGTACCCATTTTGCAGATGGGTAAGCTTAGACACAGTTGGCCTGATTCTCATCCTTTGGCAGTGGATGGATGGTCTGGTGGTTAGAGAAACAGCCTAAGACATGGGAGACTGACACAACAGGGAACTGAACGCAGCTCTCCCTCGATGACCTCGGGCAAATCACTTTCTGTGCCTCAGTTTTGCATCTGTACAATGGGAATAATAACTCTTCACTACCTTACGCACACTGAAAATTGCGAGGCTCTCAGTTATGATGGTGATGGAAGGCGATATATATACACCTTAGATATCTAGAAGACAGCTAAAAGGACCTTTAAATGGTTGGAAATTAGTTATGTCCACTTCAAGGCCCCTTCACACTGGGGCCTGGGTATAAATAAGAATCTGGCACAGAAAGATGGAATGACTTGTCCAAGGTCACAAAGTGAGTGAATGGCGGGGGGTGGGGGAAACAGAACGGGGGGTATCTAATCCTTGCTCTAACCCCTAGACACACTTCTTCCCTCCACCATGATATAGGGAAGCTTGGATTATTACCCTGCGGTCTCATGCCTGGTCCATAGACACACACCGGGGGGGGGAACCAGGGCCGGATTTAGAGCCAAGCAACCGCTTAGGGTGCCAGGTTTGGGGGGGGAGAGAGGAGCGCCGGGCTCAGGGTACTGTTTTTGTTGCTAGCAACAAAAGAGAAAAAAAAGTATCATCTTATATGACAGGAATAAATCATGCATACAAATCATCCACCAAAGTCGTGAAATGGGCTACAAATGCAATTAAAAACAAGGTATTCCTTGCCTGGGGCACCATTTAGTCTAGGGCTGGCCGTGGGGTCGATTCACCCCCACTACACTAGGACTGCATGCCTGTGTTTCCCCAAAAACAAAACTTGCCCCAGTTATGGGAGTGGATAGAACCCTTTTCAAATAAGTCCACTTACCTGGGAATTTCTAGTGAACATTCACAGGGTCCCAAGAGTCTCCATCCAGAGAGAAGGTGGCATGGCATGAATAGAATATGACCTTAAAAGACATCCATGCTAGACCCTAAGAGAGAAAGAAAGGAAGCCTTTTTTGTATTAAACAGCAATAGACTCTCCCATAGCTGGATAACCTTCTCCTCCTGCTTTTTCCAGCAGGAACCAAGAGAGGAAGATAGAGGTCAGTTTGTGAATGGGCCTTTCCCTCCATTACCTCATTTGTGGTTGTTTCCAGAATTGAGTCCTAGTAGAAAAGATCATGCAGGTTTTCAATAGAGAAGCCCACAAGCAGAGCTGGGGGAAGAGAGAGAAACCCATATCCCAGAATAGCCAATAGCCTGGTGTCTAGACAATCCACTGGGAGGTGGAAGATCCTGGTTTAAATCTCTGATTTGGACCAGGGGATTTGAACCCAGGTCTGTCTCTCTGGTTTTGATCAGAAATTCCATCCTGGATCTGAGAAACCTTGCCTGACAAAAGTTTTGTTGAAATGGATACATTCTCGGGAAAATTTTGGTCTGAGCAAATTGACATTTTCCAGTGAAAAATGGTTTCATCTGAAAATTCCCAGCCAGCTCTACTCACAAGCTTGTTTTCACTTGAGATGATGTAGCAACTTGGATAAAAAGTATAAAGGGCCCAAAAATGGGTGTCATTTACACCTAGGCTCACTTTAAGGCCCCTTTACACTATCAGCATGATGCAAAGACCTTAGTGTAAATGAGAAGCAGACTGAAAATATTTAATTTAAGTCACTAGAGAAAAAAAACCATTAACACAGGCCTTACGCACATGGGCCTAGTTCTCCACTGCCCTACTCATTGTACAGTCATTTACAGCAGTGCAAAATGGGAACAATAAACTAACCCATTTTACACCATCTTTGCATAGGGGGACAAAAGACACCAGGAGTTTATATTTGCCAGGCTAATATTATAGAGCCTTGTAGCTCATCTGCAAAGTTTGTGAAATGCAGTCAATATCAGAGTGGTTTTGATTGGATGTTCAGGCCCAAGTGTTTTGATACTATAATGAACGGCGCTATAGAAAAAATTTAAACTGGATAGAGACAATACCACGTGACCCGTTTTCTGACTGCAAAAGTGTAACGGTTAGAACAGACTTTCAGATGCAAATACTCATGATTACAGTATTACCAACTCCAAAATATCAAGAGTCATAGGGTTTTTTTGAGGCTTGAAGACTGACTTTAAAATCATCAGATTTAAAAAAAAATAATAATAAATTTGGGGATTCGTTATTTGCCCTCTGGTTTTTGGGCTTTTCTCTAACTAGGGGGGCTAGAAATTTACTTTTAAAAAGTTCAAATTCTCTCCTGATCACATGACTCTAGGAGCAGGGGCTTAAGAAAAAAAAATCAGCAAATGTTGCAAGTCACCACCACAGTTGGCAATACCATGATTACGCATTTGAAATTCACCACCCACAAATATTTGACAGATAAAACAGGCTCCTTGAGCAAAGATTCCAGCCCAAAATATCATGGACTGGAAATATTCAGGGGAAGCAAATGAACTCTCACTTTATGCCACTCTGGCAGCATAGCTGGGCCTTAATGAGGCCTTAGTGTGAACAGGAATCAAGCTGCCTAGCTGGAATTTTCAGAAGGGACCTGCAACCACAACCGGGGCAGGTTTTTCAAAGAACTCAGCTCCCATTTAGTGAGTAGATTTTCAAAAGCACTCAGCACATTGGGCCCTCCTCTGTAGGTGCCGAGGGTTTGAAAATCTGGTCCCACTTATCTAGCCCTGTCCCTCCCCAATCACTATAGTACCCGAGCAATTAGTGAAATTATCCTCCACACCCCAGCGAGGAAGTGTAATCCCTATTTTACAGACGCCGATCACAAAGCATGGGAGAGCTGGTGGGAATAAAGCACCCTCAGTGGCATGGCTCCAGCTCTGGAATGAACTTCCAGAGTAGATTAGATTAATCTGGAGTCTGACCTCCTTTAGGAAACATAGCCAAAACCTTCCTGCTTGATCAACCTTCTGTACTAGAACCACAACAACATTCACAACATAAGCCACTTCCTTCTCTTCTTCCCCACCAAAAACCAACATCCTTCTCCAAAGCAGAGCTTTCTACAACCTGACAAGGGAGAAGTCTCAGAGACGCCACAAAGCCCACGGAGTACTTCACCGCTGCTGATCTCTTTCACATGGCAGGCACTCGGATAGTCTGGGGATGGGCATGGGCCAACACCCCAAAAGGTTAACAAGAGGACACGAGTGGCTTACTCAAGGTCACACAGCGAGTCTGTGACGGAACCCGGTGCCCAAGTTCCAGTCCTGGGTTTTTACCATGAAGACCATCATTTCTCTCTTAGGAGCTTCTGCAACGCGCTCCCGTAGACGTCAATGGGCACTGGACGACAGCCTGGGAACATCACACTGTAGCCCCCCAATGCTGGGGAAGGGCAACAACCAGCAGCCACGGTGCTAGTACTGATCCCCTCTTTCCACCAAAAGGTGGACACCGCCTAGTTCCCACCACATTAGCAACACAGCCATTCGCCCATCATCTTCCCAGCTTTGCAGGGCCTCTTCTTCCTGCTTCTGTAGCCGGAGAGGACCCAGGAACGGGGATCAGAACGCTTTGGTCTTTGCAGCTGCCTACGCACGGTGCATCGTAGTTTATTTAGTGCTGTTTCAGATCAGAAAGCGTCTGGTTTCTCTTATAGCAAATTACTTGCCAATGTTGTTGTAAAATGTGGAGCCAGATCCTTGACTGTTGTTGACGGGAATGCTACATTGACTTCAGCAAAGTCAAGCTCATTTGCATTATCTGGGCCACACCATTTGGGACCATTACCCTGTCACTTTTATGAGAGGCTTCATTTGCTTATAAGTGCTAGCAAACTCCCTTTCTTCATGTTAAATAGCACCGTAAGCCATCAGTAATTCCTCCAAAATCAAATGGGGCTATTCAATGGAAGTAAGGGGCTCCCAATCGGACCCAGACAGAAGGAAGCAAGGTCACACGGTGAATCAATGGCTGTGCTGGGAACAGAACCCACGAGGCTTGACTGCTAGGCTTGCCGTGCTCTCACCATTAGGTAACGCTACCAAAGAGCTCACAGTACTCTGCATAGGAATGGGAGGAACATCTCCCTGCATGGACTAAGGTTACAAGTAAAAGTAGCGAGAAAGGGGCTAAGTGGATCCTGCTAAGCTAAAATAACTAAGAGCCTTAGCACATTTTTTCAAGCTTTAGGCTTATCCATCCTTGGATAAGCGAGTTGGCAGTCAAAGACGGACACACAGCTGCCTGCCCTTTAGAAGTGGGGCTATAATACCTAACTGGGTGAAAGAGTCCGACACAGTTTGGGCCCCAAATTATTATTGGCCTGAATTCTCATTTACACGAAGGCCTCCTAATGCTGCTCTGCTCATGTAAGGGGCCTTAAAGTGAGTATAATTGTCATTTACTCCTACTTTAGAGCCCCTTCTCTCTGCCAGAGTAGTATAGGGAGGCCTTGACTTAAGTGAGAATCAGGCCGTCTCTGGTTAATTGTGTTGCCGTAGTACTCAAAGGCCTCGTTGTGCTAGGCGCTGTATATGCACATAACAAAAAGGTGGCCACTTGTCACAAAGAGCTTACAGTCGCTGTTGTACCTACCTGTCATCCCTCTTCAAAGGGACAGGGTCAGCACAAGGGAACAGGGAGACAATCGGGTTTTTATTTCAAATCACTTTTGGGGGTAGGGACTGTCATTTTGCTCTGTTTGTACAGCGCCTAGCGTAACAGGGTCCTAGTCCATGTATGGGGCTTCTTGGCTTTACAGTAGTACCAAGAAAGAAAGGAAAAGGAAAGAAAAACTTTACCAAACCCCAAGAAGAATGTTTCCTGGTCAAAAGAGAGGGATTCACATCACGATGCTGATCTTGCCCTGCAGCATTACCAGCCAAACCCAAGCGCCTTGTGCTATGCCATAAGAATGACTGGGAAATAGACCAGAAACAGGAAATTAATCTGAACAGGGCCCAGATTGTGCAAAGTGCATGCTGGACTTTAAGCCCCGCGCACTGAAACTAGCAGGGCTCCTCAGAAGTTTAAAGCGAAGCACATGAGTCTTTGCACAATCAGAGTCTTAGGTTAGACTGGCTTCCTGACCCGTCACATGAGGGGAAAAGCGATTGAGACTTTCCATAATCATTTCAGTTTCAATAATCTCCAGTGTACTTGTGCGTATTTCACTGGGCACCCTCACATCTGCGTGTATAGGATAACACTGAATCAGTATCTCCAGTACCAAGGGTTACAAGATGAACCTCTTTAGTAATTGCTGACAAAACGCTGGCTTCCCAGAGGTCTCCTGACCTGCCTATCTAAAGCTTCAGTAAAGGATCTACATTTTAAATAGAATGAGAAATTAGTGTCTTTGTTAATTGTTAGCGGATAGGCTTTGTATTGCACATTATTGGAAAATGTGACACGCACACCCCCACACGCACCCCTACTATGGAACTGTGGTATAGTAAAATATGGATTGTCTGTTTGTACGTACTTGGTGCGAAAACTTTACCATTACAAGAGAAGCACACAAAAAAAGGAGTAAAAGTATTTAGAAATTTGGTCACCCTATTTTAGTATACTCAGAGGAGGAGGGCTCCCCAGTCAGCAAGTGTATATTAATTTGATCCTGAATGAGTAATCTATAATGTAGCATATTAATGGTTTATTGTAACTTTGCTTTAATAAAAAGTTGGGTTTGGTTTTTTTTAAAATCAGTCAGAAACCTCCCCCCAAATATCTTAAAAATCATCTGATGTTTTTCAATTTCAAACCAAATAATTTTGGGGTTCGTTTTATACAACTTCTAGTTTTTGAGCCTTTAGGGTGCATGTTTTCAAACTTTGCTCTGCAACCATAAGAGCTGGAAACTTGCTTTAAAAAAAAAAAAAAAATAGTAGGAGGGAGTCTGACCTAATCACAGGACTCCAGCAGCCGAGGCCTTTAAGAAAAAACACCGAATATGGTGAGACTCCTGTTACAAGCATGAGAATTGGCAACACTAAGGTCTTATGTCATACAGGCGGCTTTCGCTCTCATACGTGACAGAGAACAATGCCTATGACCTAACACAGTAAGATTTTATATACAAATATATAAGATCTCCTTCCATTGTCCTTTAAACCAGCAAAGCAGGTATAACACACCACCATTCTCTGGGAGTGTTTCACACTCATCTTGCACTGATGTAAATGACAATCCAAGGTGAAGGGCAAAAGAGAATTAGGCCCAGAGAGGTTTTTACTCATGGAAAAAATAAATATTATGTATTTATCCTACTGTTAATATTCTACAGTCCATAAAAAATGATAAAGGTGAATAAACAATCTCACATAGTTACAAAGAAAATTCTATTGTTAAGTGTTAAAACAAGTGATATCATCTGTTCTGTACGGAGTTTTTGTTTGTTTGTTTGTTTTAATGTTAACATACATTTGTATCCAACCCCATTGCAAATAGTGTGTAAGGAGATAGGGAGAATTAATTCAGGCTCTGTCTTCACTGCACAAAAGAAGTGCATTTTTGACACCGCCATAACTATCGCACTGGGCAGTGTGTACCTTGACGTGGTTAGGCGAGGTCAACTTTACATCTCCTGCCCTGGGTTCCCTCGAGGTCACAGACTACAGCGCCTTGCCTGCACTAGCATTTTATCTCAAAGTCAACAACAACACACTCTTTCCTGCAGCGAAGTCATAGCTGCGGACCGGCTGCATATCAAGCCATGAGGAATTCTGCCACGGCTCCCTCAGTGGGGTGAATAACACAGCCACTTTGACACGCAGTATGCTACCAAGCATATCACTCATTACCTGTGAGGAGGGTCGGCCATTTTAGAGATGCCGGCTGCCTAAGATGGTGGATTTCATCCTTTTCCTTTCTGTGATAGTCTTTTTTATTTCCCCCTCTCCCCATGCACACATAAGCAATGAATGTGTGTGTGGGGGGGGGGGAGGGGGGGATCTCAGCATTTGTGGTGGGGAGGGGGGGGGGGGAGAATAGATCAGTGAAACAAACAATTTTTAAAAGGACGTAGTTCGGTTCAGAAAGGCCTATCTGCCTTTGGCTTTTGTGTATCCTGCGGAAGGAAAAGGCAGACAAGACGTGTTAAATTCTCCGTTTGGGGGAGGATTGTGTGGGAATGTGGAGGGGGAGAATCGTCCCCTTTTTTCTTTGCCGACCCCCTTCACCCTCCCCGCAATCCCGCTTTGACTTTTCCCACAGAAGTAGCCAACCTCCAAGAATGCAAATGACATTCATTATGCAAATGCATGCAAATCAGGTTTAACTATCAGAAGAGGGGCTCGGAATTGCTAATGGGTTAACTCTTTCACTCGCAGCCACCACGGCGATTCTGAAAGGGCCAGTGGCTTCCTTTGGCTTTTTTATTTTTCTCCCCTATTCACTTTCACATACACACCATTCCCTCCCTAAACTCTGATCCACCACTCCAAATCCAAATTGGTCTGGTAAATGGTGGCAGACACAAGGCACCTTTCTCCTGCTATCTGCTTGTTGAGCCCCACTTTTCACACAAGCGTAAGGTTGAGGGAACACAACCGGGGCATCCGGTAAGACAAAGCAAAAAACATTGGCAGGGGAGCAGCAACCCCTTCATTAACTGCATCTGCAGGAGAAGAGAAACAAAGCAGGCTTAAGCCCAGAATTTAAAAACACAGCCATCGATGGAACATAAAAACCCCTCCGTGATGAACCGGCAAAAAGCTAGGGCAACCACCCAGGGTTCGAATCCAACCAGCCGCCGGATGCCAGGATGGCTGCAAAAAAATACATTCTCTTTCCTTCACCCGCAAAAGCCCTTCACCTGTTGGAAGTTTCATTTTTGTTTTAAAATTGAAAGACAAAATGGATCATTTCCCACAATGGTGAGTGAGCAAAAGGGAAAAGAGAACAAAAATACAGATTGCAACAACTGCGGATGTATAGACCCCGATCCTACAAACCCCTCCATTCTCACTTGGGCGAATGCCGGGGTCCGGTTCAATGGAGCTACTCATGGGAGTAAAGGCCTATAGAGACATGTGTAGACAATAGGATTAGACGTGTATCCCCTGCTCCATGGCTCCCACTTATTTTTCTATTATATTCTGGCCTTACAGCGTATGCTACGATAGAAGGACTCATTCTGCAGTTCCGGGAACAGGGCAAGGACGGACGGACGGATAGAATAGCTCAGAATTAACCTCCCTATAACCTAAGCTAGATGACTTCTCTGAAGAGCAAAATAAATGTGTGAATCAAAAAAAAAAAAAAGAAATGAACATTGGAGTGCCCAGTAAAACACAGAATTACATTAAATCTCTGTAGAACTCTAAATATTTCATAGATCCGTTATGAATTAGAAATATTTTAATATCATTGCGGCTGTTTGGCTAGTAACTATGAGGCCTGCTAGTCTGGGCTAAAGCATGCTATAATTTCTATTACCCCTGCCTTCCTCACCACACCTACCTCTTTATTTCAACCAACTGTTATCACTTATCTTTTTGATTGTAAGCTCTTTGGGACAGCAACGGTCATTTATGATACGGCCAGCATTCTCCCCAAGTGCCTAGTGATTTTCAGTGTCTAACTAGAGGCACCTTACAGGGGTTTCCTTTTAAGACAGGGCTGTTCAATTTGGGGGGAGGGCGGGGGGGGGGGGGGGAAATCAGGCTCCTTTAAAGTGTCTCAATTTGGGCACGACTAAAATTCAGGTGCCCAGACTCACTAGTCATTTCTGAAAACGCAGCCCTATTTTTGTACAATGCTTAGTGCAACAGAGCTCCAGTCTGAGGCTTCTAGGTGCTAATGCAATATAAAGCATTGTGTTTGTACAGCACCTTGCGTAATGGGGTCCCAGACCCTATCTACGGCTCCTAGGCACTACCGTGATGCAACAAATAATAAAAACATTGGTAAATACTATAATGATCATCATCATCATCGAGTATTCAAAAAATCATAAATCAGACTCTCTATGTACAAAAACACCCGATGGGATTTAAAATAATAATAAAGTTGGGGCTCTTTTTATTAGTCTTCTGGTCTCTGAACCTTTTGGGGATGTACATTTCCAAGCTTTCCTCCGAAACCATGAGAGCTTACTGCCTTTGTTATAATAGTTTAGCCTCCTGAGGGCTGGAAAAGGTTGGTCTAATTTCAGTCGTTGGGTTTAGTGGCTTGTGATATACAGGAGGTCAGACCAGACAATCTGGTGGTCCCTTCCGGTCTTAAACGCTATGACTACGTTATTAAATGAAAGTTGAGAGTCTCGCATGCTTCCAGGAACTGGAGGTTCAAGAAAAAAAAAAAACCAATCAAATATTGTGAGACTTGCAATCAAATCAGGAGAGTTGGCCACTTACTCAATAAAAGACAGCAAAACCACAATAGCAGAACCATGAATGGAAACGTTCCTTTAAGAAAAAGGAGGAATATTTTGCAGCAACACATTTAGAAGGTTCATATTTGACGTCACTTAGTTGACGATCCCTTTACCTTGTCAGAGCATTGTTAAACGGGCTGGAGGGTAAATGAGAATTCACGTCTGATTTTTCGATCCCTCCTGAATAATGGTGGGTTGGTTGGAAGAGCTGACTCACCCCTGGGGGTGTATCCCAGGATACTTTCCTGAATCAGGGCCTGGGTGTATGTTTTGCTTGGGGGGAGGCGGGAGAGGAAGACTTAAAGAGCAGAGAAGAGGGAGGGGGGAAAACCCAATAAAATACAGGATGGAAAATGGAGCAGGTGAAGCGATAAACAAATAAAGAGAGACAGCATGTGGTGAAGAGCAGAGGAAAAGAAGAGGAAAAAGGGATCATTTAGAATGAAAAAATGCATTCAGTGAGCATGCACTCACATCAACGTAACACTATTGGGGCTGATTCTGGAAGTACACCAAGGCCTTATTACATCCCTATGGCCATGGAAAGAGGCCTTAACATGAGAGTAGCTGTACTTTGCTTGGTAGACAGTGCCTTGGAGGACTGGGCTCTGAGCCCAGCTTGCCCTCAAGTTACATGCAATTTTTAATGGATTCTAAGGGAGTTGGGTACCAAAATTAAATACCATTTAAGGGCTTAATTTCTTTTAGCTGCTCCTTTGGAAAACCCCAGCCTTTGTATTTAAGCATGAATAACTCCTAGACTTTAAGGCCAGGAGGGACCATCGTGATCATCTTGTCTGACCTCCTGCATGTCACAGGCCACAGAACCTCACCCACCCACTCCTGTCACAGGCCCATAACCTGTGGCTGAGTTACTGACGTCCTTGAATCTTAACTTAAAGACTGCAAGTGACAGAGAATCCACCATTTACTCTAGTCGGGTGGTTTTCAAACTTTTTAGGCCTTTCCAAATAATGTAGTTTACCGTGTACCCTCATCTGAGATAGGGTCATAATATACCTGTGATTAGATTGTCAAGTCTTACTAAATAAAGCACATTGACCGCCATTACAGGATTTTTTTCGCGTACCCCTAGACAAGAGCTCGCATACCCCACTTTGAAAACCACCGCTCTAGTTCAAACCATGCCCCACGCTGCAGAGGAAGGTGAAAACCCAATTTGACATGGGGGGACATTTTTTTCCAACCCCAAATATGGTGATCAGTTAGACCCTGAGCATGTGGCTAAGACCCACCAGCTGGGCATGTGGGAAAGAATTCACCGTAGTAACTCAGAGACCTACCCATCTAGTGTCCCATCTCCAGCCGCTGGAAGCATTTGCTAATAGTTGCGGATGGGTTATACACCATTGCAGGCAACCACATCAGACCATACCAACTCTCTCTCTCTTTTTTTTTTTTTTTTAAAACCCTAAAAGATTTAAAATCAAGAAGAAGAAACCAACTCGTCTCGCTTCAGAAATATGGAGCCAGGCCTGGTTTTTTTTTTTTTTTTGTAAGCACACGCTGTTCAGCTCACAGGGTCATCAAAAGCGCCACCTGCTCATAGGTGCACCTTGTCCACGTTTTCTCTGCACAGTCCGCAAGACTGAGACAGACAGCTACTTATTACTAATGACTGATATGCAACATCATTTTCATATCACAGTGCTGAGAAGGCAAACTTCGCTAATGCTTTTTTATGAGCACACAAAACAGCATGTAAGTTCTCATTAACCTAGGATGAAAACTAGTTAGGATTCCACTTAGCAAATACCTACTGTCAAATTCATCCCAGGAATCAACAGACTTGGATGAAGCTGGGTTACCAGAAAGGAAGATGGATTTATGATTAAGATACTGTGCTGGGAAGCAGATGATATGAGTTCAGTTCCTAACACCAAACACAAACTCCATGAGTAAGCAGTAGGGTCAACTCTTGTGATATTTGGTGATTTTCTTAAAGCCCCATTTCCTGGAGTCATGTGATAAATTGAGAGTCTCTGCTTTCGTTAAAATAAAAGAACAACACATTTTATAACCCTCATGGTTGCAGAGAAGAGTTTGAAACTTGACCCTTTTAATGACTCCAAAACCAGAAGGTAGATAAAAAAAGAACACATCATTAAAAAAACATATCTTGTGATTTTTAACCCAAGCTCAGGATTGTTGGGGGACCTGATATGATTTTTGAACGTTTGGCTTTGGAGAAACAGAGCGAGTCATTTAAGGTCAGATTCATTTTCTTAAACAAAAACACAACCCAGAGCCCATTTTCCACAGGCTCAGCATTCGCTGTTTGCAGATTTTCAACATGCTAAGTTCATTCAAAACCTAGCCTTGCGGGAGCTGAGAACCCTTCTGAAATTTCTGACCTTGCTCATTGGCGGAGCCAGGATTAGAACCCCTCCTGCTTCTCAGTCCAGCGCCAAACCCACTGGACTATGCAAGTTAAAAGCAAAAGAGTGGCAACTGGGGCACAGAGAGCTCAGATCCCCATACCCAGCTTTCAAATTACATGGGCCCAGTGGATAAAGCAACAGTCAGAGATTGAGCAGACAGATTCTATTCCTGCTCTGCTGTGTGACTTGGGTCCTCCTTTCCTTCCCACACACTTTATCTACCTTGAATAAAGTCTCTCTACAATGTGTTTGTACCACACCTTGTAAAATGGGGCATAGGGCTCAGCTGGGAACCTCTGATGCTACTGGAATACAAATAAATATTATAATATTTAAGGCAGTCATTTACCTTAAGATCTCAGATTTCATCCAACAGGTCAAAAATATTATAAAAGATATTAATACAAAAAAAAAAAAAAAATGAAGTTCTGTGAATATTCACTCCAATTTTTTTTTCAGTGAGTATCTTTCATGTCCCCCTTTTGCACTGCCTTTCCACCAGCATTTACACCATCCAATTGTGCTAGGAAAAACATTCCTGTAATGTGACTTCCAATTACAACAGATTGAAAAAGTGAGAAAACAATTGTGTGTGTGGGGGGAGGGGGGAAATGTCCTTTTGGGGGCATTTTTCATCCAAATGAAAACTTTCAACGTTTTCAAACCAGCTCGGTTTTCAAAAACCCACAGGCAAGTTTGGTGTGGAGTGCTCACCCAAACCGGGGGCAGAATCGATGCTCTGTAGCATTTCTGACCCATCACAGCTTGAACAACAAATACTTGTGCAGAACTCTACACCGTTAGCTCATTCTGTTAAAGGACATAGGAAAAACAAAAACGAAACACCTGGATTTGTGAGGAGGTAGAAAGAAAGAATTGAAAGTTTGTGACATCACTCAACCAAGGAAAATTGGCCATTTTCAACATTAAGTGGAGGGTGAAGAGGGAAATGGATACATCTGAAAGTTAAAATAAGGATCTCGGGTTCATGCTTCTGGAAGGGCAATATGTTCCAATGGACTGAGTATAGAATCCAGGGCTCCGCGTTCTATTCCCATCTCTGGCAATGACTTCCCCTCACTTTGTGCTTTGCTTTCCCCCCATTTGTAAAATGTGAATCACAACATTGTGCCTGATCCTTCCGACACAGGCTTTACAGCTTACAATCCTAATACAGGACAGGAGTCATCTTCAGGAGATTAGAATCTTTGAAATCACAGGAGTAAGGGTTGCAGCTCAAATGCTCAAATATGGTGCCCAACCAGAGATTTTGAGCGTTTTTTTTAAAAATTAGCATTTTTCCATTACAACAGTTGGGAAAGCAGCATAATGGCAGCATGGTTTAGTGGACAGGGCAGTGATTTGGGAGTCAGGAGACCTGGGGTGATATCCTGGTCCCACTGAAGTCAACGGAAATTTAACTTCAATAGGGTCAGGATTTCACCCCTTGGATTCTATTCCCAGCTCTGTCACCGACCAGCTGTATGGTCTTGGGCAAGTCATCTCGCCTCTCTCCGCCTCAGTTTCCCCTCCCACCTTTTGTCTATTTAGATTTCAAGCTTTCTTGGTAGGAACAGTTTCTGACTAGCACTTTGCACATCTCCAATTTTGGAGGGCACCTCTGGGTGCAACTGTATTTCAAATAATAATGAAAGCATGTGCCAAAATAGCCCTGAATTTTGACCATTCCTACTGAACAACAGCATTGGAGGAGGAGAAGGAGAAAGGAGTTCACAGGCATGTTGCCAATTCTCGGGATTTTAATGAGCCTCACAATACTAGGTAGTTCTTCTTAAAACTTCAACTCCTGGACGTAAGTGATCAGATGAGAATCTCTGGTCTGGTCTACCCTGCAAACTTAAAAAAAAAACAAAAAAACCAATACACCTCCATTACTAACTTAGCAATGCCAATAAAACCCTGCCGACAGAAAAAAGAAAGTTTCTAGCTCTCATGGTTGCAGAGTAAAGTTTGAAAATGTGACCAGACGTAACTCTAAAGGCTCAAACACCAGAAAGCAATCTCCCCTCCCCCCAATTTATTATGTTCTTTTAAAAAAAAAAAAATCTCCTGAGTTTTAAGACACTCTCACGAATCTTCCTGAGGCCGGACGCAATTTTTGAATGTTTGAGGCTGGTGATCCGTTCACAGATCAGCCCCTCTCTCTGGTTTCTCCCGGAGGCGCAAGTGTTCGAGAGCCAAATTTGCCCAGGACCCCCGTTCCTTAAGAAAGCAAGGCTCGGTTGCCTTCTACAAACTCTGCAGTGGCAACAAAAGGCCCTTTCAAACTCTTCCAGACGCAAGTCCTTCAGCTCAATTAGTCAGGCACACAGAGACACAAAAAAAGCCTTCCATTCAGGCTAGTGGCTGGCTGTGGAGGACAAGGGAAAAGAATGGATCTTTCTCCAGTGCTTTCACTGGGTGTCATAACAAGCAGAAAGACCTCTTATTGGGGGATTATTGGAGATAAGAGCCCCACCGAGGAGTTGGCGCAAAAGCTGGGACGGCAAAAGCAGGGGAGAGAAAGAGGGGGAAAAATAAAAAACATTTGGAAGCTGAAATTCCCAAGCTCAGGAAGAAACAAGCTGATCATAATTCATTCTCTCTACACCTCTTACATGGCATCTCATTTTATCATGATCATTCAAAATTAGGTAAGGGGGAGGGGGAGGAAATGCAACCAATTCTCCACCGACCTGCACCTTATGCAATTATTTACACTAGTGTAAAGTGGATGTAAAATGCTACCACATCACCATGGAAACATTTTACAGCCACTTCGCACCGGCTCAGATACCCACACAGGATTCAAGCCAACAGAGAATCAGGCCCAATTAATATCCCACTCCCTTTAATTTGTCCCTGTCTGAAAGAGAAAATAACCAAGCATTGCCAGCTCTCGTGATCTTATTGAAAAAACTCATGATATGATTTAGTTGGGGTTAGTCCTGCTCTGAGCAGGGGGTTGAAATATATGACCTCCTGAGGTCTCTTCCAACCCTAATCTTCTATGATTCTATGAATATTTGGTGGTTTTCCTAAAGCCCCAGCTCCTGGAGACAAGTGAAATCAATGGCAGTTAAATGCCTAAATAACTTTGAGGATCTGAGTAAGTTTTTAGCCCTTATAGTCATGAAGAAAAGCTTGAAAATATGGCCTAAGTGTAACCCTGAAAGCACAGAAACTAGAAGACAAATAAAAAGAGCTACTCAGTTTCGTTTTAAATCTCATTTTTTGAGGCTAGACTCCAGATTTTTGAATGTTTGCAAAGGCAAAAGTGACTAGTGATTTTGGGTGTCCAGTTTGAGATCCATTAAAGGTGCCTGATTTTCTGAAAACCAGGTTCTTTTAAGGTGTCTGAAGTTGGGCACCAAAATCTCTAGTCCCTTTTGAAAATCTTTGCCTAAATTCTTTTTCGGGAAGGTTGCAGGGAGGGGAAAAGACAAGAAATCATCTTCTACTTATGTTTGTACAGCTTAAGTGCACTGCTGCCACTCAAACAAACAGACTGGGACGGAGGTGCAGAACTCTGACCCAGATTTCAAACACCATCGAAGTCGGAGGGGGGGGTGGGGAGGGAGGCCAAATCATGGAGCTTTTGTAGGACTAAGTATTTGCGTGTCCAATTTGAGAGAGAATTTTTAGGGGGCAGGTGTTCTGCATGGTCTGAAAATCAGGTCCCTTGAAGGGGGTCTTAATTTGGGACCCCCAAAATTGAAGTATTCAGAAAAATCACTTGTCACTTGACCCCCAACTTCCAGTCCTGGGCCTTAACCCCAGAGTTATCCCTTCTCCACAGCTACTTGTGCAAGTGTCAGAGGCTGCATCCCAGTCAGGCCTGGCATAATTGTATTGCCATCCTCAGAACTCAGACCTCTATAACCATTCTTCCAATCAAGCAATGGGTCTTCTAGAGGAACGAAAGCAGCTAGACTGGGCTGAAAAGCACAGCCAGACTTCAACTTAAAAAGTGAAAAATTCAGATGGAAATGAATGGTAAATCAAGCACCAGACAGCAGTCACCCTCAGCCAGATTTACGAAGGTATTTAAGTGCCTAAAGATGCAAATTTACTGCGATTTACAAGAGCTCTTAAACAAATGAGGCTCCTAAATCCCAGAGACAAGCAAGAGGAGTTAGGTGCCCCACTACCACACCACTCACTTGGATGGGTGGATCAGGTCCTAGGGGCATAATTACGGTCTAGCAAAAAAAAAAAAAAAAAAAAGACTCCTGACACAGGAAAAAGCAAAATTCATCCAGGGTTTGTCTACCTGGGGGTATCCGGGGAAATTAATCCAAATTAACAAAAGGTGTGAATTTGAAGTGCATTCGTTAAACTGCATTAAATCCCTGTGTGGATGCTGTCATTCAGAATTAAAGTGGCCTTAATTTGGTTTTGCCCAATTCGCTTCCAAAGTGAATCATGCTAAACCGAATGAAGACCACTTTAGCTCTGAATGAGGGTGTTCACACAGGGGTTCAATGGGGTTTAACTAATCCCCTTCCAGTTCACACCTTTAATTAATATGGATTTATTTGCCTAGATATCCCTAGGTAGACAAGCCCTATGTCATTTTAGAGGGGCCTTTCCCCACTCTCCCTACTCCAGCCTGCACCCAGAACAATTGTTGACCTGACGGAGTGGGTGCCTTGAAAATAGGTTTTCTTCCCCCCTGCCTCCCTCCAAAAGTCAGATCCCTTGAGAGGAATTGTCCTAGCTCTGGTTGCATGGGGGCAGATCCTAGCTCCAGGACGCTAAGTCATTGAGGCTGTGCTGATATACGCGAGCTTGGGTTCTGCCCCATAACTTCTTGTGGGTACGCTCCATGGAGTGCCGGCCCTGATCTGTTAAGCTCAGCTCCATTCCACTCAACAGTAGCTAAGGATCAGATGCCTTCAGCTAACGCCCCACAAGGCTGATTATTGCTTAAATGCCTTGTGAGAAGAAAATTCCCTCCCATTCTCACCTCCCAGCTCTTAAACTACTCGCTACATCAATCGCCCCCTTTTCCCTGCTTTTTAAAATAGCATGGACCAGACATTCTGCTGACATCAATCCACATAGCTCCATTCACAACAGCGGAGCTTAGCCAGTTTCCACCAGTGGAGGACCTGGCCATCTCGGTGTTATTTTGGGAAGGTGCTTACCTGGGTCTACATCGTCAAAGCACCAGCACAAACTAACTTATCCTCATCACAACCCTGGAGAGGAGGAGGCGGCGCATTGACCCTATTATGCAGATAGGGCAACGGTGCCACAGAATAGATCCCCTGAGGATACAAATGGACTTTAGTGGGGGCCACCTCCATTTACACCTGCTAAGGATCTGGCCCCTAAGGTCAGGTCAATCTTTAGTGTAACTCCATTGACCCCAGTGGAATTACACCACAATGCATATGTGCGCAAGGGTACACCGAGTCCAGAACAGAACCTAGGAGTCCTGATTTCCCCAGCTTAGGTTCAGTCAACCAGACCATTAGGAGCAGACAAAACAAAAGCATGTTCAGTGTTTATTAATTAGGTCTTTGGGCTAGGATTTGGCAGTTTCCCTGTGTCACAGAGTGAGCGAAGCCCGGTAGTCTTAAAGGGCCAGCTCACTCGGTTTCAGTAGCTGCCTGTACCACTCTTCCTACCACGTCACCGATTAAACATTTAAGGCACCCTTCCTCCTGTAAAACAGAGGGATTTGGGATTGTCTAAACTCCCTGTCAAGAACTGGCTTGCGATACCGCCAGTGTGAACACAGCATCTCTCACGAACCCCCTTAAATATTCCTAAATCTTAGAAACCCATTCCCGAGCCATGCTGCATGGCATTGGTCTCCTGCAGAATGCATGCTCCCGTTTTGACACGTCCAGCTACTCCTGGTCAGGCATATGCACTGACGGCCAGATTTGCCGTTTACACCAAGGCCCCTTTATACTGCTCTGGCAACGCAAAGGAGCCGGAAAGTGGAAATAAACTACATGCACACCCGCTTTACACCACTCTGGCAGCACAAAGGGCCTTTATAACGGAGATTTAGGCCCACAGGTATCACCCTTCGTTTTGAATTAAGCTGCATACTGTTAGCATGACAGATACCAGCCCAGATTCTGATGACAGTCACATGATTATAAAAGGCAAGAGCTCTCTACCAGAGTCATTCCGGATGTACACCAGATTCTGGTCCACCCTCTACTACTCAGAGATGGGCTTGAACCAAGCTCACGGATCCAAGCACCCCTTTAACTTTGGAGGTGTTTGGAATGCAAACACAGACCCCGACCCAAAACTGGCAGCTGACCTGCTAGAACAGGCCAGCCCAAAACTCCAGAAGCAAAACTTGCAGTGTAGGTCAGCTGTTATTAAGAATTTGTACGATGACGCATTTCATCTTCAAAAATGGCTTTGCAAACACTAACGCTTTGCTGTCTTCCCGGCCCAAAAGCAGCGATAATCCCATTTTCCAGATTGAGGGATTGGGCGGTGGAGGGGAAAGAAATGAAGCAGAGAAGGTAAGACCTACTGACGGCCATAAATTACATTTACATTCACTTTAAGGCCCCTTTACACGTCAGGATTTTACTGTAAACGAGAATCAGGTCCTGTCCGTTGCTAAGGGCTGCAGATGCACCTTTCAGCCACGCAGTGTTCTTCAAGGCAGCCAGCTAGATCTGATGCTGTCACATGAGCCTAGGCCAGCAAAATCTTCACTTGATTTGCTTGTGCATGTGGGAAGGATGGGGACATGTTCTCCAGCCTGCCGGCGGGTAGCAAATACCCTGGAGCAAGCTCCACGGCTCCTCCATCACATCCAATCACCTCCTACTGCATCTGAGCGACCTTTCTGGTTGCGGGCCGTCTCTTTGGACTAACCTAAGAGCCGAGAGTTCCTCGTTCCACTTCAGGCCGTGGTCGGTGTGACTTCAATCAGGCTACCCACTCGGGGCCAAAAGTCCAGTCTGGTCCCACTGCAAGCCAGCCAACACCTCACTCAAACTCGGTGACTGATTTGAAGCGGTCCCCCTGCACCCCTCAACTCACCACTCTCCTCCTCAGAGACATCAGCCTAATGCAGCTTGGTTCCACCGAACGGAGCTAAGATGCTTCAGGGACATGGGGTCTAGACGGCCATCACACGCACCAGGGGACACGGGACCAGGAGCATGTCAGGGAGACAAAGGTCAGGCCACCATTGCACCCATCAAGGGACATGGGTCCCAGGCCAGTCTAAAGAGCCCACTGCTGGTACGAACCCTGAGCTCTGACATCCCTAGTCAGCCTCTCTCCCCACCAACGCTCAGTGCCGGTGGCAAGTCGGCTGTGAGGCCTTCTTGAGCCAGTCACATTCTTTATTCGAAGACTTTAGCTGCTCTGGATCTTAGGTCCAGGAGTTGACACGGTTATTCATCGCGTCACACAGGCTCCTGTTCCCACAAACTCCGCCACTTGCTGAAATTAAAGCAGGGCCTGATCCAATTCGTACGGCAGTTTAGCTCCCCCACTCCGCTGGTTTGTCATAATCCCAACATAAAAAAAAAAAAAAAAAAAAAAAAAAAAAAAATCACTCCCTGGAAACCGCACAGGTATTCCGAAGCCCCAATTGTTTGAAGAGGGAAGATTGTGTTCTCCACACAAAAGATTTTTCACCCCCTTTCCATTGATCATTCCCCCCCACGCATTTCCACAGCTGGAGGTTTTAATAAGCATTTTGTACTCCAAAAGATGCAAATTTCAGGAAACCTCTCTCTTTCCCGGGGCTCAGAGGGTCCCTCCAAACCCAGGAAGCTAGTGTGACAGAATAATCACTCCATAGCTTCACATTATATCTGACCTGCCACCTTTAAGCAACACACAGGAATTCCTTGGACTCAGAACAGAAGCTGCCTTTCCCTCTATGGAGTGAGGATGGACTTTTGACTCAGGCCCGGGGCTGAACCCAAGATCACTACAGTCCAATTGCCAGCTCTGCTACCGACTCTCTGAGACACCCTGGTCAAGTCACTTAGTGAACGTAAATGAGAATCTCTACGTTACTCCCACTTTGCACACTGCAAGAAAACATCCTGCCACCACTCGTCTCCGAGCTCAGATCAGCTCACACTACAGCTTGGGCTCGCACTACAGGGCTAAAAATAGCAGTGTGGACATTCCCAGTCAGGCTGCAACTCGGAAACACAACAAGGGGGGAGGTGGGGTGGGTCTCAGATCCCCAGTTCCCGCTCACGCAACGTCTACCCCATGAGCCCAAGTCAGTCCATCTAGGCTCTCAGACTTGCTGCCGCTAAGGGTTTTTTTAGTAGTGTACTTACCCTTTTAAGGCCCCATTACACCTCCAGAGCAGTGTGCAGAGGCCTTAGTGTCAATGAGATTTACACCCTTAGACTCTGCCTTAGTTCCCATCTGTCAAACCAGGATAATCATCATTCTTTTCACCCACCTTTTATCGGTCGTCTCTACTCAGGTCCTGATCCTGCAGAGACGTGACTAACACTAGACACGACGGCCCCCCATCAGCAGTCCCTTCCTTTTCAGCAGAGCACTGAAGCACAGATTTCAAGTTTAGACCCAGGCTGATGTCCCATTGGCTTCCATGGGACTTCAGCACCGGCTTAAAGTCAAGCCAATGCTTACGTGCTTTGCAGAATTGGGGATAAGGAGTAGTTCCGCCCCGTCCATCATCTCCCGGAAATCATGGAGGAGCTCAGGCTTCAATTGTCAACAGCCTAACACAATGGCATCCCTTTCTGCTGGGGCCTTGACGTGCAACTGTAATACAAACGATCGCTGGTGTTTAGATCTCTCAGGGTTTGGGGGACCAAGTCTCTTCTGTGCAAAGCATAAGCCTAGTTCTTACCATGAGGCGTCTGTGATTCGCCAGGTAATTAAAAAGAAAAAAGGAGCTAATAAAAATGTCTATGTTGCATTAAATAAAAATTGCTTACCTGACTTTCTAACAGCACCTGTTAATACTGAAATGAAGTGAACGTATTATTAAAAACAAAACAAAAAACCCTCTAAATTAACTTTTCACCACCAAGGCTGATTAAAGGTATTAAAAATAAATTATTATCCAGAAGCAAATTCTCATTTGCACAAAGGGGCCTGAAAGTAAATAACCGGAGTTTACACCCATTTAAAGGTCCCTTTAAGCTGGCAGAGAAGCATAAAGGGACATTAGCGTAATGAGAAGCAGACCCTTTCAACGGCCAAGGTTTTTAAAGATGATTAATGATTCTGGGGTGCCCAACTTGAGACGCCTTAAAGGAGCCTGACTTTTTCTCCAGTCCCTGTCTTCAAGCTTCCATCCACCCTCTGAAAAATGTTATACGCAGGCCCTGGCCTCATCACTTTTCACAAGAGTCAGGGTGTCAAACTCAGGATCCCGGCCAATTTCAAATTTGGATCATAATAAAGGCCTGCTTTTACATAGCACCTTTCATCTCAGTCATTTTACAACTGTATATGTACAGCACATATATGTAATGCAACTAATTGGCCTACAGTACCACAGTAGAAGTATGATGATGTTTTTGGCTAAGGACCAAATTTATTCTATTGTAGGACTGGTCAAAATTATTCCACTGAAACGTCTTTACTCTGGAAAATTGGGTTAGTGACCAAACAACAAATCTGGCGGAAAGCGTCTGCTTTCCTCAAAAAAAAGTTTTTCATCCAAAAACAGAAAAATGTTCAGTGTCCAGAAGTTTTGGGCCCAAAACGTTTCCCTGTTCAGCCGCCGGAAACCAAAATACTTTTGTTTTTTCAATGAAAAGTTAAAAATTGCCAATGAAAATGTGGATGAAAATGAAAATATTTTCATATTTGTCAAAGCTTCTTGGGGAGAGGGGGACATTTTTGACCAGCTCTGTTCTTATGGATCTTTACCATTCATGCAGAACAGAGAAGATTTAGGTTTTAAGGACACAAAGAACTGTGTTCATAACTCAGAAGTACGAAGCAGTCAGCAATGGGGAGGATCTGACTTTATGAACCCAAGAAATGTAGGACGTTCACAGCAGGTAATTAAACCACATCATTTATTCCACAACTGCTTTCCTCTTACCTAATTCCACTCAAAGGCAAACCCACAATTCCGTTGCTAGTCTTTGCCTCCCATCTCAGAACCGTTGTGCAGTATTATTAATGCACAGTGGCGGCAGTAATTCCACCCTAGAAGTGGCTGCGTGTCAGTGGAAGGTAAAGCACATCATATGATGTGCTGATTTTCATATATTCTGAGGCCCCGTTACACAACTCTGGCAATGTGAAGTGACCTTAAAGCAAGCGTCAATTATGCTTAAACTCACTTTAAGACCCCTTTGCATGGCCAAAGCGATATGGCCTTAATGTAAATGAGAAATTGGCCAATAGTATCTTGCACCCATCGTGTGTGTGCATAAAAGGTGCAGAACAATAGTGAAATTAAGCATACGATCTGTAAACCTATTCGGGAACCTTCCAGATGAAAGTCACTCTGTAAGAGTAAGGGATTATTAAATGATTATATGGGACATTTTCTCCCAAACTGCTTCACTTAAAGACCGAAGAAAAGAGTACTGCAGCAGTTTCTTTTTAAATAAAATAAATAAATAAATATGTCATGCCACTCTTCAGCGTGTAACAGAACATTAGAAGCTAATCTCTCTACACAAGGTATGTAAGCATAACTCCTATGAATGTCAATGGGAGTTATGCAGACATAAGGAAGAACAGAATGGACACTGCTGAGTGTTAACCAGTCAAATCAGAATGTCCAGGCAAGCTTAAATGGCGGCACGTAAGCTGCAATTTGGATCAATGTCACGCCAGTACGCTGAGATTTCTTATTGCAACTGACTTGTGCTGAAATATATTGGGCAGGGTGGTGAGGAGTCTGCCGTTTACCAGATCTGTATTGTTATGGTTCAGATTCTGTGCAGCTTCAGAAATGGCCAGACCTTTAGTTTGGTAGCTAATTCGATACTTAGCAACGGCCATGCACTGCAGACAAGGATGGAAAAAACCCCACCCATCCTTCCTTCTCAGCTCAGCTCCCCTTAAACGTTCTACACTAGGCAGCTAGGCCGCACCCGAACTCCACGCCTCTCTTGGGTGTGATGCCATCGCTACGGTATGTTGCCGGGTCCCTAGGGACAAATTGACCTGTGAAGACTGGGGAGACGAAATAGACCAGCAGGAAGAAAATTCTGGCCTTGTCTCCATAGCAAAGGCTTGGCGGAAAGGAGAAAGCACTGCATAGAACTCAACCTTGAAATCCTGCTTGTGAGATGTCAGTAGGCCTGATTCTCATTTACACAAAGATCCCTTTATATCACAATGCAAGCCTAATAGGACCTTTAAGGTGGCTGAATATTTACTCCTACTTTAAGCCTTACCAGAATGATGTGCAGGGACCGGAGCGTCAACAAAAATCATGCCCGTTGTCTGTACAGGCCCCCATTCATCACTGCCCTGCACACTGGGCCAGGTTCTCATGGACACCAAGGCTCCCCTACACCACTCAGGTAGTATAAAAGGGATTTAAGGAAGATGTACACCTGTGTCCACTTTAAAGGCCCCTTTACAGTGCTAGAAAGTGGTGTAAAGGGACCAGAGTATAAAGGAGAATCAGGCCCAGTTGGAGTCATTCATGTGAGTCAGACAGCAGCTCTTTGGCCCAATGGCCCTGACTCTTGATGACTTACTACGGGCAATTAGAGTCCTAGCCTATTCCCCCAATACAACCTGCACCTCATGGATCAAATTCAGCCCTGGCGTAACTCCACTGACCTCAAAGACATAACAGCATGGGAGGAATTTTATCCCAGAGGTCAGCTACATCTGGCTGAATTATTTGTTGTGCATTAAATCTCTCTCGCCATGATTTCTGATAATGGTTTTGCTATTCCCAGGCAGTTTACGTCAACAAATTACAGCTTATGGTGTCTCCCCTACACTACTGATAGCATGTAATTGGTCACCTAAAAAAATCCATAGTACTGTTCCTGGTCCCTGATTGGACGACTTTTTTAAAACCAGAAAATAACCAATGGCAGGTCGCAAATGGCGTACAGCCAGTGCTTTTGTTCATGCACAAGCACTCTCGCTTCCACAGGACTACAGGCGTCTACACTACCAGTGGCCGTGCTCCAAATGGTCATGTGAACGAATGCGTTCACACAAGTGCTTGTGCACAGCAAGCGCGTGTATAAAATGAACGGCCATGCGGAATTCCAACACGTCTGCAAACACGCACCGCTCTGCCCCCGGGAGCATTTCGATGTGTGTCAGTCGTTTCCTCAATGTCACCCATTTAATGAGTCTGCTTTCTGGGGAAGAAGGATGCTCTTATGATAAAGCACAGGACTGGAACTCAGGAGATTGTGTCAAAATACTGGCTTTAATGAAGTCAGTGGTAAAACTCCCCTGGGCCTCACTGTGGCCAGGATTTTCACACTGAGTTTCTGGCTTTGCCCCAGGGACCTGATCTGAAATCAATGGGAATCTTTCCCCTGACTTCAGTGGTCCCTTAACCTTACCCGCCCCAATTCTCCATCACCCTGCACCATCACTTATGCAAGCGCAAGGTGGATGTGGAAATACTACCTGGCCAGAATAACAGTACTCTGTACTGGTATAAGCAATGGCACAAGGAGAAGTACAACAGAGAATCCGTCTACTGATAAACTGGAGTTTTATAACTTCCCTGATTCACAGGAGCACTGGGGAGATAGATCCATAAATACACGGGAGGTGCTCAGATACTAAAGCGACTGTGGCAATATAAATACCTAAATAGATGGATAACAAAATAAGTAAGGTAGGTTCCTCTTAGACTTTCACTGAGTAGATTGCAAACAGATAGTATGACTGCATTGAATTCTTTTGCACTACGGGGCCATGGCTGAAGGAAAAAAAACCTTGTTTATTAATCATATGTTGGACAATCTTTCATATTGCACTAAGAACTACATCAACAACAAGGATAAGTTATAGATCAGGGTTGGTTTCCGCTGCTTTTTTAAAAAAGTTTCTGATGAACTCAGTCAACACAAGATAGAAATTAACAGGTCCAGCAAAGTTCAAGAGTGAGTTCTTATTATGTACATCACAGGAGAGGAGTCACATGAAGTTGCAATGCTACAAAGCATTCTTTTCCAAAATTATCGCAGATGGTGTCACTGAAATTTAATATTGGCTTTTTAATTCATTGATTATGAAATGTTTCTTGGAGTATAGTCCTGAGGTTTTTTTTAAGTCTGTTACAGGACCTTTGAGTTCTTCGAAGCGCCATAAGATAACTTTCCAAATAGGTTGGTATATTTTGTTGACGAAGTCTATGTCAACCAATATGAACGTTTACCGTCAATACGGCGCACAGTCCAAATCTTTGACCCAAAATTCCCTTTTAAGATAAAGTAGGTAAGATTTCTCAAATTCCTTTGGAAGCAAGTTGGCAGATAATCCAGGGAAGGGGGTAAAGAGCAAAGTGAATTTGAAGTCAGAGAGGAAGAATTATACACAATTCAGTAAAATCCCATTATTCTCATGCAGATTCACACAGAACATGGATTTTTTTTGTTGTTGGTAAATTCCCAATTTTGGAATCTTGAATCCTTTTAAAGAAATGTGCAAAGACAAAAAACTTTTTTTTTTTTTTAAACGTTCAGGTAGACATATTGGGAGAAAAATTATATAGACAATTTCAAGAAACCACTTTCCAACTCATCATATCACTTTTTTTTCCCCCCTCTCTGTCCCGATAAATTAGATCTGTTAGAGAACAAAATTAAAAATACGTATATAACAGATGGGGGGAAAAAGGGGGAAAAAAAGCAAGAGCCTGTATTTTCAAAGCAACCATTGATAAATGCTATGCTACTGCTGCTTTTTTAATGTAGTACCCCCTCCCTCCAAATAGGCAAAGTAAAATGTACATAAGTAATGGTATTTTTAAAAGACAATCCAACATAGCTATCTAGATTGATAGATTGATTCCTTGGTGCTGTCTGATTGGTTATGCAACTAAAGCGCATCCCTTCTCTTTAGTCAGTGTCCTGCTATTCGACTAATTCATCATTTATTAGAAGTTTTACTTGTGCAATTCAATTTCAGGAAGCTAGTTTTGCTTAAGACAGGTGTTTTCTTGACATGCACTGAACTGATAACCCCCCTTTAATTTATATAGAGCAAATAGGTTCTTAAAAAAAAATCCTACCTCAGGTTTTAAATCCCATTTCAAAAAGGTGCCTTTTTTCCTCTTTTCCTCTCTCTTTCTTCTTTCTTTTTTCCTCCCTCCTCTTCTATTCAATGGCTTTCTTTCTTCTCCTCATCCTCCTCAGGCGTGTAATGGGGTTATTTTTACTTTCGGTTATCTAGCTTTATGAAGAATTGACACCACTCATACAGCTAGATAACCAAAGATAACAACCAACCCCTGAAGTCTATAGCACCAGCAGCAAAAAACCAAACAAAAACAGAAACACCTTCTTTTTCTCCAGTGGGTTTCAGTTGCGCTTGTCTTTTTAGGAGAAGAGGGAAATAAATAAAAAGATGCAAATATTAACAAAAGGAACCAAATCCTGAGAACATAAACGCATTGGGGACCCTGACCCTGTAGCTCACTGAAGTCAATGGCAAAACGCCCACTGATTTCAGTGAGACAAGATCGAGCCCTGTAATTGTAAAATGCATTTTTAAAGCAAAAGCACAGTGATTACGAGAACCACACAAAAGAGTCATTTCTTAACTGAGCTGCAAATCTTTTTTTGACTCACTTCGCTTGGTATCACCTAAGATTTGTAAAGTGGAGAATTAAAAACTTTAATATATATATTATTTTTAATGTGCAGAGCTTTAAGAAATTTGCAAAACAAAGCCAAAAAAAAAAAAAAAAATCAAGGGTCTGACACAGGTGAATATCATTTGTCCATAGATCAGCATGCAACTTTAGAGATACATATACCACTAAGTGACCCCCCACAAAAATATTTCATGATTCCTTTAGCATTTCAACACTGCAGAAAAAAAGACCGCCGATGGTAAAGCATCAGAGATGGTTTTTTAAACCAATGCCTTGCAGAAAGGAGAAGGGAGGGTTGAAAATACAGACGGAATGGGAGTGGAGGAGGGAAAAAAGAGGAAAAAATAAGACATGAGCAGGCAGGCTGAGAATCTCTAGCAGAAGACGGGTGACCCTGGGCACACAATCACACCTCTGCAACCAGCCCCGCTGAACACCCCTCTCTTAACAGCAGCTTCCATGCTAAAAGCACTTACATGCTGGGGGGGTGCGTGGGTGGGAAATAGTCGATTTCCTTGAAAACGCCGCGGGTTCTCCTCCTCCTCGCCCCCAGATCGGTCTGCTGCTTCGCCTGGGGCTCCTTCCAGCAGGCAGTCTAGCCTGACTGCCCGAGAAGTCCCCCCTTCCCCGCCCCCCAGCATGGACTAAATGCCACGAGAGGGCCATGGGCAAAGGCAGCATCCTCCACATTCCCCCCAGCGGATCCCGGTGCGAGCAGGTCAGCCCGGCACATGTTCTGAGCAACTCGGAGCTCACCGCCTGGTTTTGCTCCTTCCATCCCAGCCCCTCCGCGTCTCCCCTCCTCCCGTCTGCTCGCTCGCTCTGCCTGCAGCCTCTGCACCGGGGGGAGGAGGAGGAGGAGGGGGGGAGCTGGGAGCTGCACTTTTCATTCATTCTTTCACACTCCCTTCCCTCTCCGCTGCCCCTGATTGGCTCGGGCCGGCCTGACGTCACCCACCCTGGCGCCAACCTCTTTCCAGCTCCCATCAGTTCATCAATGAGCAGAGCCGGGCTGGCAATCCGGAGCCGCAACCTCTGCGTGCACACCCCGGCGCAGAGTGCTTTTCCCTGAGCAGTGCATTCAAATCTGCCAAAAACCTGGTTCCACTTGCCCATGAAGCCGGCAGGCTGCTACTTGAATTTACTCTGAAAACAATAAACCCGGCTTGCTTTTTTTTTTTAAACCCCAAACCCCTTTTAATTGCCCGAATTTTCCAGATTATTATCGTCTGTCATGACGATCACTAATTGTGGCCGAGCGGGGTGGTGTGGAAGGCACCAAGCACTGATTGTGCAATTGCACATACACAGAGCTGAGTATTGCACACACCTATACACATGCATTTGCATCCCCATTTGTCTCTAGCTAGGTATAGATTTGCACACCCATTTCTATCTCTCTATAGCTGCATATCCATCTTTTCCCAGCAAGACCTTTTTTTTTTTTTTTTTTGGTAATGCAAAATGTATCCCATTTCCCCCCCAATTAGCTGCTTTCAGCCAAATCCACCTTTTGTTTTATTGTCTGCATTTTCAAGGGTCTCTTACGAGTCCTTAATTACAGAATGGCGATTGATCGCTGTACTCGGATTGATTTGGATCGTTTGTGAGACGCTGCTATCTAGTTATCCTTGGATTTGCTCTTTTACATACGCACGGGGTGAATCAAGGGATGTTTTCCCTTTAGACTAAAACTTGATTAGGTCAATCAAAAAAAAAAATCATTTTGCCCTCCAATCTTTTATAGAGAATTGGGTGAGAATTCATTTAGTTTAAAATCGGACCAGAGTAGGATTTTTTTTTTAATCTGTCTTTACCTTCTTCTGAGAATGACTTGATCAAACCAGCTCGTCGCGGCGTCCAAGGACGAGCAGGTGTAACTCCTCAGAGGAAGGTTTATTGCAGAAAAGGGAGGTAAAGAAGTCTGTTGTTCCGACCACGCTGCCTTGCAATTTAACAACGCAAGCTGGTTCCCAAGTTGCTTTTCCAAGGATTTCTGTTCCCGTCTGAGCCAGGGCACGGGTGGCTAACAGGCTGGTTATTTCTCACGCTGACTTTATTATTTGTTATCACTTTAATTTGGAGGCTCGGACCGGCAGTTTCCCCTGACCCATTTGGTGGAAATAATCCTCGCCAAATCCCTGCAGTCCGCCCCCACTGCGGAGTGAATTCGGTTTCATTCCGCCTCGACTTTTAAATGGACACTGAGTTGCCCTTTGCGGATTTGTTTCTCCATGTTGGCAACCCGCCGTGTTCTGCATGTGCGGAAATACCTAGACACCCCCTATTTTCAAACCCTGCTGGGCAGCTGCCCGAAGACGCTAGAAAGACCCACCTGAGACGTGGCGAGTGGCAATACCTTTTAAAGCCAGCCCAGCCATTCGGCTAGGTGCGCAGTGATCAGACGGGTGAGGGTGTGTCTGTGCGCATGCCCATGCCATGGGTCTGGGTCTGTGTCTGTAAATGGGTTCTGACTCGTCTCTCTTAGCAAATATCCTCGCCCTTTTTCACAACCCTGCTCGATTCCCCCCCAGGAGCACAGGCTACTCGACTTCCTCCTGCTTTCACATCCATTCCCCACCTCCTCCGCTTTACCCCTTTCTTGCAGATTCACATCCAGGCCTCGGATTGGAGACCCTCCGGCTTGGTCCCTCTAGGACCAGAACCTGACCGAAACATTCGGTTCGTTCCCACCGTCCTGGCTAAATAGGTCCTTCAGATTCTCTCTGATTTTCTTGACGACCCCTCTCCCTCGGCCTGGCCCAGAGTGAGACTTTTGTAGCCACTTGTGCAATGCAATTAAGAACGGGGAGATTTTTTTTTCCTTCATGCTGCAGCCACCCCAAACATCGCTACCCTCTTCTTCATGTTAAAAACACGGTGGTTCCTGCCGTCCACCATATTTGACCAAATCAATCCCGACTGCGGCACCTGAAATAAGCAGGAACTGACCGGGAAGAGCTTTCTGATCGGCACGAAAGATGTAAAACCAATGTACGAGGAGGTTGCCTATTGATTCGGATTCTTATTTTGTCTTTGAAGTGGTAAAGGTACCATTAGCCCTCCTCGCCAGAGGAGAACTGCATCTCACGTCGGTTTCTTTGTGTTCTTGTTTGTGTGCAAATCCACTTTCCATTGCACAGAAATCTTCCTTCCTTCCTTCCCCCGTGAGAGTTTTTGTTTCAAAATCTGATTTTTTTTTTCAGGTGAGACCTACAAAAATTACTGAAAAAATAACGGTATTATTTTGACACCCGATTCCTGCGTGAAAATACCTTTGAATGAACTCCCAAGAAAGGAGGGTCCCGGTGTATTCCAGGTTTGCTGCTTCCTTAAATATTCAAAAATGCCTCGGAGGTTATTTTACATTCATCTCCTTTCTCAGAGCCGTGGATGTTTTGTTTGGTTGGTTTTTTGGTTTGATTCGGTTTGGTTAGGTTGATTCTCTCCCCCACCCCCTCTCTCTCTTTTTTTTTTTTTTTCCCCAGGCTGTTCAACTATGTCTTTTCCATTCTTCCAGCCACTTAAAAAGGGGCTTGGAAAACTTTCCGGGGCTGAAAGGAAAACTACAAACTTTTCCATACGCAGTTTATATTTAACTATTTCTAGTGATCTGGGGGAGGTCACAAGACATTTGCTCACAGACTGGTACCCGCCCTTTAATTATTTCATTCTTTGTTTGCAAGGTGGCTAATGCCTTATTTATTATGTGAGAGATTGTCGAGCTCCGGTTTGCTTATCTTGTCCTCAGATTTGTCTTTTACCAAACTCTTTACGGTGAATTATAACCTCGAGAGTTTAGTAAAATTTGAGAGAGACGAAGGTGGGTGGAGTGATCTCTTGTACTGGACCAATTGCTGGTGGTGAGAGAGAGACAGCACCGCGGAGCTCTGCGGGTGCCCGGTAACATCTGACCGTGCAGCTCTGCAGAACAGAGCCACGGAAGGGCTGGATGCGGTCTTCAAACCTGCCAGCCACATCCGCCCTTTTCCTCATTAAAAGGCTTTGCCGATCTACCTCCTCTCTCTGGATGCAACGCCAGAAGGTGTGTCTCGTGCCTGGCCGGCGGTTCGGAAGTAGCAGGAGGCTGGATGCTATGGCTCAGAAATGAAATCTTGGTCTTGAATTAAAAGGAGACAAACACCAAGGGGGGGGGGGGGGGGGAAGCTACAGGAAGAGGATGCTGCGCGGTCCGCTTTTCCAGACCCATTGGGGATAGACTGTACCCCCATCTTGTGCCAAGCAAACTATTTGGGGCCTTCAGGCCCCAGCAATGAAATGTACAAAGCTGAGGTTCTAAATACATGTACCCCAATTTTGCCATGTAGCCATGGAAATCAGTGGGATTTTAGTGGAAGCAGAATAAATCCCCCCCCCCCCCCCCCACCACACACACACACACGCTGCCTGTATGTGATTGACTGTATTTTAGCCCTTTGGTTTACTGTTTGGGAATGCAGCTGTTGTTTATTCATCAAGACCAAAATAAAATAAAATAAAATAATGATACGATTGTCTGCGGTGCTGGCGTCTGTGAAGACAGTCACTGAAGCCAGCCACCCACCGGTCAGATTATTTTTATGTATTTTTTTTTTTAAATCCCGAGTATTTTAATTATAAGCAAACCATGCCAGTTATTTCACTAAAATCACCTAAGAGCTTTTTCATACACTGACTCCAACAACACCCAGAAGATTTACGTTTCCAAGCGATTTTATGTGAAATTTGGTAAACAGTATTTCTCCATTAGCCCTACCCTCGTTTCTCTCTGTAGGTCTGTCCCTCCATCTACTCCATTTCTACTGGTGTCTGTCTCCAGATTTGTAAATTTCAGAAATACCATCCCTTGTCTGCAGTGATGTAGCCCTGTTGGTCTCTCGGTCAGAAACTGGTCCAATACAAGATATTACCCTACCTCAGGCACCTCCTCTCAGAAATACCAGCAGTCCCATGCTGCTGCGTGGATTTAAGTTCCTTGCTTTTACTTTGCTTTGTGTGTGTGTGTTTTAGAAAACAAGGAATTACCATCCACACAGCAGCATGTAACCGATGGTATTTCTGAAATTTACAAACCTCGACACAGCCACCTCGAGAAATATCGTCAATTACATGCCGCTGTGTTGATGTTTAAGTTCCTTGTTTCTGAAACATCTCTGCGGTGGATCCCCGACAGGTTTGATGTAAGTTCCTTGTTTTAAAAACCATTATATCACCTCTATATTTCCCAAACCTATTATTTATAGATAAGTTTTGCATCTAATTAAATGGGTCATTTATGGATCCCTATGCAGCCCTGAAGTGTTTTGGTTTGATTTATTTTATCTTACATTCCTCTGCTTTTTTAATCAGCTACTTCAGTCTAAAAATCACACATTGATTTTCTTCCCATTGGGTTTTACCATCACTTTCCCCTCTATTTCCTCCAACAAATAGATCAGGATCTAGTGGTCCAGCGACTGTATTACACGGAAACACTTTTATTTAAAGGATTTCATACACACGGTTAAATTAAAATGTTTCGAGCAAATGCTATCTAGCCGCGTTGCATTTGCTTTAAAATCAGTCTCCACACATTTCCATTCTGTTTTCAATTACAAATAAAAAGAGATTATTCCCCGCCCCATACGCAGGGTTTTTATTTTAAAGCCACCCTCACGCACACAAAGAAAACTTGCACATTCGGTCTATCCATTCTCCAGCCAAGAAGAATGGTCAGATTTCAGTCAGAAACAGTAGACTTAAATGAAAGCAGGTAATTTTTTTTAAGGGAGAACAAACCCGATGAGCTTAGATGTTACCTTTGCAAAAATCAGCGCAGTGGGTGTCCCGATATGCCTGTAGGTGAATCTGTGTCTCTCTCTATAGCTATGTCATTGTATGCGTATTGAGATATAGCTATTTCTACACACATATATATTTAAGGGCGCACACACACATGCATGTACACAAACGGCTCTCTCTATAAACACACATACACACTCGATGCATTGGATACATGTAGGAAACACTGCATTGGATCCTTTCACCTTTCAGACTCCTCTAAAAATAGTCATTTCAAATCCCTGACTAGATTCGGTCAACTTCTTTATGGAAACTGGCAAACCCCAGGAATTGCTCTCTTTAGCTTGTGCTGTGCGTGTCCAGAGGGGGTGTAATGGGCCTCCTTTCACCTGCCTTTGGCATCTACCTCCTTGCACTGGAGAAGGAATGCTCGTGGGGGTTTTTTATTTCGTGGCTTTCCTCTTAAACACTCTCTAAATGGGCAGAAATGGTGGCAACCGCTTTTAATAGTTGCTCGCCTTATAATAGACTTGCTCCTGCTCTAAGCGCACAGAACAGACTCCTACCTGTCCACTTGATGTGAGAGAAAGGTGGCTCATTTCCTGAAGCAGCCTTTCACTGATCATAGAAGATGAGGGTTGGAAGGGACCTCAGGAGGTTTCTAGTCCAACCCCCTGCTCAAAGCAGGACCTACCCCAACTAAATCATCCCAGCCAGGGCTTTGCCAAGCCGCACCTTAAAAACCTGGAAGGATGGAGATTCCACCTCTTCCCTAGGTAACCCATCCCAGTGCTTCACCACCCTCTGATGGAAAAAATAACAGGTATGTTGACTATGAAGAGGACTTGATAGATAGATAGATAGATAGATAGATAGATGATGATGGATCATACACCCATGGATAGATATGTAATGTATGTATGCGTTTACCGAAGCAATTGCTTAAAACTATCTTTGAAAGATATTGTCTAAAGAAAAATACCGACCCATTGTGTCTCTGTTTCTGGGACTAGAAAGCCCCGGCCTCCCATTTGAAGGGATCTGGGCCCATCTTGCAGCGTCTGTGCCGCCTCGCAGGGCTGACTCGCGGAAGGCAGGCTGGAGTTTCCTGCCTGCTCCTCGGCTGTGTGTGCTGCCTGTCTGCCCTTGCTCAAGAAGTAGGTGCCAGCATTTTTTTTTTTTTTCGAATTAAGAGGGAGAGAAAGGGAAACGCTGCGCGCGTGGGTGTGAAGAAATGACATGACTTGGTGTGGCTCGTATGACCCGGCAAGAGTTAATGCGATATTGAGCCGTTTATGGAGCTCCATCCTGCTCTCTCTTACACTGGTGTAAACCCGGAGTGACTTCACTGAAGTATGCGATAACGCACAGTGTAAGTGACCACCGAAGCCGTCCCACCCATTTTTATCTTGGGACTATGTAACACTGGCGGTAAAATATAGAAGGGAATCATGCAAGACTTATGCAAGCGAAGCAATAAACAGAGATCTGGGATGGCGAAGGGAAATGCATGCAAGGCATAGACTGGGGGGGGGGGGAAGGGGAGGGAAAAGTTTTGCAAAGCGAGGGTAAATGCATGTCCAGTTCCTGCATTTAACGGAGGCAGAAAGAGATCTAAAGTAAAGCAATGACTATACCTGTTACCTCTGACAGCAGGATCTGTTCTGCAAGAGAAGAGATTAAAAGAGAACAGTTAAAAATCCTGGACTCCTGGTCAGTTTCAACACAGCTCCCGAGTGTGTAGATATCTCGCAGTTGCATAAGGCAACCCAATTGCCACAAGATGCCCGTTACGATTTTAATATTCAGGGGAAATGTTATTATCCTGAAATCTGTTGAAATACTTCCTAGTCCTTGTTAAGGCAGAACCTTGACCATACAACCGCGTTCCTTTCTGCCCTATCCGTATGTTCTCTCTCTTGTTAAATCCACATCAAGAATCAATACCTATACTGCAAGCTCCTGGGGGGGGGACACAATGGTGTGTGTATGTGTGTGGGTGGGTGAAATCAAAAGGTTTTTGTTTGTTTGTTTTTTACCTGCCAAAAGAAAAGCCACAATGGACTGAGCTGTTTAACTAGCGATACATGCACTATGAAGACATGTCTTCAGCCTTCGAACTCAAAACATCCATGGGATAAGCCTGGTGATACTGCACCTTTTTATTATTATTATTATTATTAACATGGCATTTTACATGTACCGATCCAGAAGACTTATGGGAGACTGAGAATAATTTGCAGGAGAGAGAGAGAGAGATGTATCTTTTCATTAACAAATGCGGTGTAAGATGACAAGATGAAAACATGCTGTGGATATTTTATATGAAGTTAGTGGGGACACCCAAATGCAGACCCATACAGTGATCTGTTCCAGAGACTGACGAATCAAGATCACATTCTGTGAGTTGCAGGTTTTAAGTTTTCCTAGGGTCTTTAAAATGAATTTTTTGCATATGCACAAACATAGAGAGGGCGGTGCTTATGCAGGCTTCAATCCTGTTCTTAAAAAATAAAATCCTCTTTGTAGGCATTAAAATCGCATAGCACCTGGCCTAATACAAATGGCATATATCGATGGGTGACCATCGGACAGCCTGTGTATTCCAGCTCTGAAATAATGCTGCAGATTATTCTCGAGACACAAAAGATTGTAGCACAACTATATTTCCCTCCCCGTGCATCCGGATCGCAATGTATGGCCATAACACACAGAGGTGTATTTCATAACAGAAGGTCAGAGGAAACTCCTGGAAACAGGTCTGCCCGCCACTAGAAATAATGTCAGACCGGAGAATGGGAGAATTCTGAGCGCCTGCCACTCTGCCTTCCACCCTCCTTTGTGCCCGGCTGCACGAAAACCAGGGGATTGGGACACTAGGTTTGGTTCCTTCTATTGATAGCCAGGAAGCCATATTTCTGCTGTGTGATGGTAATTGACAAATGCACTTCCGGCTGATTCTGTGCTGTATCGCATCTGGGAAAGAGTTACTTGCTAGACATTATTTTCAGATAGCTTTTAAATGCGACAGACGGCTTTAAAATAGATTCTTCACATACCCAGTGCAATAAAGATGGGCCACCTTCGGTTGGAGAACTGTATTGCTAAAGGGGAGTGGATTTTTTTAAAAACCCCAATGTACAGCAATGTAAGGGCTTTGAGAAATTTATTTTGCTGTCTATCAATATACACATGCACATATTACACAGAGGGAGAGCCAGCAGAATAAGAAGTTTATTGAGGGATAAATGTTTCCCTTTCAATGCATGTTTCTCCAGAAAAGGTGAGTCTAAGCTCTGTGTAATACCCTTTATACTTTCCAAACTTGCTCTGATTTAACAGCAGGGATATAACCACTGCAAACTAGACATGGCATTAGTGTTGAAATTCCAGAGTTAATGCCCAGCACTTAAGTCTATTGTAACTCAGATTTACATTTCTTTTATACACATAAACCCATCAGGGTAGATCTGCTTATTTGATCATGAGCTCCAGATAATGTTATTTCTGTGTTCTGGTTTAGAATACACTAATAATCTTTCGTATAAAAATGTCAGTAGTTAGCTAATAAGGCAATAGAATTTCAAATCACCTCACTGTCATGCTAAAAGAGAGAAATTAAAAAAACCACATACTCATCAAAGAGAGATGGAATTCAAGTGTATCCTGCAGAAACGTGGTGGTATCTACGTGTACACAACTTAGAGTGAACGAGAGAGAGAGATACACACACAATTAAAGAAAAGATCCATCTATTTTTTCCCCTAGGCCTTTCAGCAATGTGTTTAGGGGAGGAAATCCTGGATCAGTGGTTGGTATGTGTGTGTTATGTAAGGGGAAATTATGTGCATACACACACATTTAACACAGAGAGATTTGACTGTGTTTGCAAAAAGGTATGTATGTATGTATGCAATACCCCCCCACCCCACCCCCATATAGAAATGTTCTTCTCCGGAATATGATCTATATTGTCAAAAGGCCTGGGAGGTGTTTTACATTCTTTTTCTTAATTGTATCCCTTATTTCTCCTATGCAGCTGAACTGATTCAAGTTTAAGTCCAACCCTAGACGCTCCAGAACACATGTGCTATGTCTTCCTCCCCCTTCGGACTAGTTAAGAGGCATGCGTTGTTTTTTTAAAAAAAATATTCATTTATTTTTGCTCCCTAACCCTTCACGTTTATTTCTTAAAAGCCAGGGGTTTATCCCAAGACACTTTTAAATCAGAAGGGAATTATAAATGGATCCTTCGTCAATACATTGCATTTCAGGACAAAAATGAGCATGCCTTTCTGGAGAGAAAGAAGCGTCCTGTGTGTGAACGGAGGGGGAATGGTATTCAGCACACATCTCAAACCCCATTATTAAATTAAATCGACACACAAACCCAGCTCCCTTTGAATTTGCTAGGTTATGGTCAAGCAACATCACCCTCTCCAGATGAGTATTTCAATCACCACGGGTTTTTTTAAAAATTAAGGCTATCGGATAAACGACATGTTCATTGAAGGGCCGTGGGTTTGTTTGTTTTTTTAGAAGGGAGGGAGGACAGGGGAGAGAAAGGAGGAAAGGAGGAAAATAAAGACGCTGCTGGGGTTTGTGTGTGTGTACGCGAGGCCTGCGTTTTAAGCATATAAGGACCCAGCGGTCCTCAGCCCTCTAACGCGATCTGATTCTCCTTCGCCTGGACAAATTGAGATGCCAGGAGTCAGCCGGGAGGGTTTTAATAGGATAGGAGCAAGCGTAACCCTCTCCTTCCTCCCTGCTTGAAAACTTATTGGCTCCTTCTAATCTGCTCCAGGCAGCCGCGTGCGGAGCGGGGGCTGGGGGCGGTGAGTTCTTTATCACCGGCTTCAGACTCCATCCTGGTGCCTGGCTTTTTTATACCCCGGATCGAAATGTGGGCTTTCAAGCAGGCCGGGTTCCCTTTGCGACCACCCTCAACTCGCCTTTTAGATCCGCGAGGAGACCATAGCAAGGGGGGCGGAGGGGGGGGGGGAGAGATTTGAGAAACCCAGCGAGCAATCGCTCTGCAAGACAACCCATAGCAAGCCTCTCCCTGCACGGACGGCTCCATCTGCAGCTGCAGAGCCGCCGAGCCCTGGAACAGCGGGACCCGAGGACTGCCAAGCACACACACACACACGCGCACACACACACGCGCGCGCGCCGTTGCAACGTTGCGTCCTGGCCACTTCGCCAGCTCCCTCCTTAATTGCAAAGAATAATCAGCACTTACCATGGAGGTTCCGGGCCCCAGCCTGCAGCCCACCGGCGGCACCTAGAATGAGCCCGTCCCTCCTCCTGCCTTCTACCCACTTGTGGATGGATGGTTGGAGCTGGGATGACGTAGCTGCTGCCTATCCATTCAGGGGTGTTTTTTTTTTCCGCCTCGCCCCACCCCCACCCCTACTGGGGGAAAAAAAAAAACCCGTGGGTCCCTACCCAGGTAACACCAATCTTGCAGAGAACCAGTTCCCCTCCCAACGTATCCACCCAAATCTTAACCCCCCCCCCCAAAAAAAAAAATCCTGATAAAAATGAATGGGGAGAAAGAAATCAATCTCGCTGGGGGTTATTTTATGTGCACCCAGAGCCAGGGCAGGATCCAGGCTATTCCAGGCACAGCTTTTGATCTAAAGACAAAGGGGAAGTGTTCCCAGACACCCCTTCCCTCTTTCTGCCCCACTAGGCTCAAGAGAATATTAAGAGATCCACATGAATGGCGAAAAATGGCAGGGTTGTCTTTTAAAAAAGGTGGGGCGGGGGACTCGAAGTGGGGGTGGTTCCTCTTTAAGTGTAGCCAATAACCTTAAGCCATATTCGCCACCAGCCCCCCGCCCCCCCCAGGCTCTTCAAGTCTAGGAATTCGTCCAGGTCATCCTCAAGACCGTGGAAATGTACTGCTCAGCTGTCAAGTTCAGCTTTCCAGACTGGAGGTCTTTAAAAGAGGTGGGGGGAGGAGTGGGGTTGAGGGGGGGGGGAGAGGAGAATAAAATTACCATAATAATCACATCTCAAGCAAATCGCTTTGAATAAAGGAAAAGGAAACACTAGACTGAAAGTCTAGACGGGGAGGGAGGGGTTCGGCACCCTGGTTTTGCACAACTTTATGTCTAGATACGTGTGTGCGTGTCTGTGTGTGTGTAAAAAGCTAAAGCCTCCAAGAGTCGGGAGGAATCAGAGGTTTGATTCCCCCCCCGATGGGGGAGGCTGCAGCTCTGCACAGTGTGCATGAATTACTGGCTGGCTAAGGTCCTGTTTTGGTTTTGGTTTTTTTCTCTCGCTCGTGTCTGGTTTCCAGGGTAGATTCCCTGGCTCCCCCTGGAAGGCAGCGGAATCTAACGGTCCGTAGAAAATGCACAATGAATTCACTTTTTATCTGAGCGTGCCTGGGAACTCAGGGCGCCCTGAACTTGAGAGAGAACCTCCCTGCATGCTGATGAGGCCCGTCTCAAGTTCATTGTCACAGAGCCCTCGCAGACAAGTCCCCCCCCCCCCAGCTCTCCCCCGTCCACACGGCTCCCACGTCTAACTTTTGTCCAATAACTAGAACACACCCTCCCTTTGGGGACTTTTTTTTTTTTTTAAATGCATTTAAGCTGCCACCCCTTCAGTAGACAGGCATAATGAGGCGTTACATTTTGCATAGTTTAACCCCACTGCCAGCGATTCAGTCAGCAGGCATATCTTCGGGCTGCTTATACGCTCCCCCCCCCCCCTTCCCCCTGCACACACACACACACTCCGCAAAGTTTTGGCTTTGTTTCTTGATGCTTTTAAAATAAAAATCCACATTAAGCGTCCCACACTCGCCCCTAGGAGACGGTGCTGTGACGTGTTCATTTCACTTCCTTCCCCCCCCCCCCCCCCCCAGTGCTAAGGAAAGATGTCATCTTCCTACCTTTTGCAACGTTTTTTGGAAGAGCTGCATTTTTTTTTCTCGCTTTCCTCTCTAGGAAGTGTCTTTACATCTTATTTTTCCGGGGCGGGGTATTTATGCCTCTCCCTCTTATTTCAAACACGGAGGGCTGCATTTTTGGGGGAAATGGTACCATTTGTGTCTCCGTTGGTCCATCTTCCAGCCCGCCCCACACTCCTACACAGCGACCACTGGGGTCGAAAAGAAAATCAACCGAGGATTTGGGGTGCACCGAGTCCTGCAAAACACTTCCCCCAACACACTACCTGGGCTTCAACCGCCTGCATTACCTCTGCTCCACTGCCTCGCCTAAAGAGGGTTTGAGAGACTAATGTCTCCAACCTCCCCCCCCCCCCCCGACCCCTCCTTTTTATATGTTTTTATTATTATTATTATTTTCTCACCAACTCCAATAAATTGAGCTGCTTGTCTAGCCTCAGACGTGTTCAGCAACCAAAGCCTGCAAGTCTTTTGTTCTGGCAAATCTCATATTGTTATCACTCTATGGGACTTGATTTAAACACGCCTTCCCCCCAACACCACGTGAGCCTGGCTTTTCTTCCCCCCCCCCCCCCTTAAAAATTGCTCATTAGCAAAAAGGAAGCTAAGAGGGGGGTAATTATAATTAAAAAGAGACACCTCCTGATTGCTCGCTTTTCATACACACACATTCTTCCTTGCAGTGCAAGGGGGGGGTTCAGGGAATGGAGGGGCGTTCTCTTAGCCCCATGAATCGGGACGCTCCCAGGCTTAGTTTCTTGGCTGATAGATCTGTCTAGATATTTTTAAATTTGATTTAAAACAAAAAAACAACCCCCCCCCCCGTGCCAGAGGTGCTGCCTCCTGGCTTCAGCCACCAAAGGAGGGGAGAAAGAAATCCAACTTCTTCCTCCCTATTTCCCCCCCTCTATTACTCTGATGCAGAAGGGGGGGGGGGAAATAAGCATTGGAATATTTTTTTTAATCCCATATTGTTTTGAGCCTTACCTCGTGGATCTGCCACGAAGCCCCTCTCTTTTTGCTACAAAGATGGGGAGGAATCTTCATGTCAATCTTCCTATTTTTCTGGCTGCATAAAAGAATTTGTGTCTGCATCTTTTCTGTCTTGCTTTCCTTTCTCTCTCTCTCCTTTAATCCTCGGAGGAGAAAAAAGGTCTTCAAGGAGGGAATCTGAAGATGGAATTGACAAGGAAAAAAAAGGGGGAAGAAATGCGAGGCGTAAGGATATATATGAGCAGCAAAAGGAGGCTTCCACGTAGCCTATACGTAAAGTATACGTATTATATTTAAAAAAGATGATATGCAAATGTTGGGAGGTCAAACTGATGCATTACCAGGATATTTTGAGAGGGGGTGGAGGGAAGTTGGGGAAGCAATATTGCAAATCTTTCTTCGCCTATGTATTTATGGCAATCGATCAGCAAAGCCCAGCAGCCTGGCAATTAGAAGCTCATTACCACATATGCAAATATGGCAACCTATCTCTCCCAGCCATGGAGGCGCTCAGGGCTGAGATTCTAGCAGCGTTTCTGAGCAATGACCCAAAATTTATACCGTGTCGTTGAGTTTAAAGGGAGGAGGCGGGGGCTGGCCAGGGAGAGAGGCACATATTTGGTGGCTTTTTACTGTTTTAAGAAGGAAGCAGCTAAACGCAGCGCGGGTTGCTCTGAGGTTTAACCAGCGAACAGGGTTTTAACAGCACAAAGTGGGGCGTGCTGGAAAATGGGGCTGGTGGTTTTGGAGGTCAGGAGCGGTGGTTTGGGTCACTCAAAGGAGTTATTTAGGCAGAAGTCAACATGTGCAACACTGCCTATATTCTGCCCTTGTGCATGCGTGTGTGTGTGTGTGTGTGTGTGCATGTGAAATGGACGTAGCAGAAACCAAGCAGGGGATAACAATATCAGGTTGCATCAATATTCTGCAGCCCCAGACGGACACACCGACTCCTCGGGCAAACCGTCAGCTGCGGTTTCGGACGTTGCAACACAAAAACGCCTAAAATACAACCTCGAGTTTCTCAGACTCAGCTCCGAGGGTGTGTGAAATACACAAATCTCAGCCTCCAGCGTTTCATCCCGGCAACAAAAGGCTCGCTAAAGCCCCACGAGAAGCCCCCTGGCTTGCAAGGGTCTTTTCACTTTTGATGACCCCGCGTTATGTACGGTGTATTTACACTCGTTCATCAGACTGCAGGCAATTGCACACAAAAAACCCAACCATCAACAATCAACAAGCCTTTGCTTTCCAGGTGTGCTAACTCGTGTGTTTTCGGGGCAGGTTTCCTGACACGAAGAGTTACCTGCAATTTTAGAAGCATGATCCCGCTGTTGCTCAATAAAGGATGAGAATCGTGTCGCTGAACCAGGGTAGATTCACAGCAGGTCCCCTCGGCATTGACTGAAGGCTGAGCGAAGTTGCCCAGGTGTAAGTACAGCAGCAAGAGGGCCATGGATTTCTTCTTACAGGTCCATGGAGGATGGGGGTGACCCAGCCCAGAGTCTATGCCCGCTGTGTCATTGCGTTAAAATACAATCGACTCCATGCGTCTCCCGCCCATTAAATCTCAATTTGGATTTCCCCCCCGCACCCATAAACCCCAAATCTCATCTCGTTTAAAGACGAGCAATGGATAGGCGAAGTAAGAATAACATTTTCTTCCCAGGTAGGTTAACGTTTTTGGAGGGGGCGAATGGTAAACCCTGAAAAACCAAATGAAAACAGGAATCGGTTCCTACCACTAACACATTTCATATTTTGCTGAGCGGGAAGGGGGAAGCCCCCACGGAATGCGATGTGGTATAGCCAGCCAGACACCACCAAAGCACACCTCTAGCATCAGGTTCACTGCACCGAAGGTTTGCAACAAATGCTGGGAATTGAGTAATTTATTGTATTTCCCTTGTCCGTGGTTGCCTTACCCACTTGCATGTCTCACCCCTTCCAGATCAATGTACATTTCACAGAACTGTGGGTACTGCTGCCTTGCAGTCGGCAGATATAACTACTGGTCTTTAAAAAGCTCAGCGGTGCAGTCCCCATGGAGCAGTCGGTGAAAACAGGTCTCAGACCAATCTGTTCTCTCGCCACATTCCGTCACACAGCTGGAACAGATCATGCATTTCCCAATCATTTCTTGTTCTACATTAGTTTATCTCTCTGTTTATTTTGTCGTGATGGAACATACACTTAACGGAGAGAAGATTCTTTCCCACATTGGAAAGTTCGCTTTCTTTTAATTTGGGGAACGGTTTTTTGTTTGTTTGTTTGCCCATTTGTTTTTGCAAAGTCCATGTGAAACTGAGTTTTGCAGTATGCAAAGATCACTTTTTTTGGGGGGAGAGAGGGGGGGGCAAATTCTCCATAATCTATAACACGCATACATCACAGACGTATTTTCCTGCAGAAAGCAACCCAGATTTGTTAGGGCATGGTGTCATTGGACTCAATTTTAGAGAGGGAGGTTGCATCTTTGACCAGATTATGCTAACGAAATGGATTTATTTTCTTCCATGCTCCAGCGTAGCAATTACAACAAGTGAGGAGTTTTGCCTTTAAACGAAGAGCCGATGTTGTCGCTGCTTTCAATGGACTGGCATTGATAAGCCCCTCGAACTTCCTCACTTTCTTGTCTGTAACACAGAACTCTGCTTTAGTCTACGGCTCTGGTTTTGTGTGTGTGTGTGTGTGTGTTTGTCTAAGACAATTCTTGCAGGGGGGAAACAAAAACTTCCTGTCAGATTTTTGGACATGCCAGCTTCCTTCGTAAATCTAGATTTGTTTTGTTTCTTTATTTTAGTGCAACAAGCCGCCTTTGGAAATATCTGGGGAGGTTTACACTGCTCTGACAGTATGCCTTTACAACAAAACAAAAACCGGGTTGGTCATTTGAACTACAGCCCATCAAAGGGAAAGGCATTTTTCTTTCACTTTTTAAAAAAATGGTTATGATAACTGAAGGGACACACAGACACATTAACCAGCCACATTTATCATGCTAGAACACACAAAAAAGGAGGTCTTTAAAAACTATATTCCAGAACAATGTCTAAAGCTAGGTACTGTAAGGTGTTCAGACAGGATTATAAATCTGTAGCTAACATGAGATATGCACTTCTATAGATGTGTTCTTGTCCGCTAACACAGAATATTCCTTTGTGATATAGAATTAGCCGTCTATAGTTTATATTGGTTACAAATATATATATATATCACTTTGGGATATACATACATATCAGACACACATATAACCGACCGACCTCCAGATAGATCATCTATCCCATGCCTATATGTTTTTAGCCAACATAAACTATACAAATCTGTTGAAGGGGCTTGTGAAAAAGTGCGCTTACACACCCACGTGTTTTACACACACACACAAGAGGAAAGCCAAGCCAGCAGTGTTGTGTGTTAGAGAAAACATCCTTGTTATTAAGAGCAAAAATCTAGTCTCTCTTCCGCGGAGATTTGGAGCAAGCCTCCGAGTAAACCATTGACGTGACGCTGCAGACGTTCCATCTCCCCACGCTGAAGTCCATGGCGTGAGTCTCGAAGTGTCTGTGCCTGGGTCTGAACTCACGGCTGGCTTTGCTCCCTGCCCTCAGCTCCACGGAGAAAATCGCAGCGCTGCACGTGCTGGGGCGTCCTCCATTTATTGATCGAGAACCGGTGCCAGTCAATAATTCACGCCCATGAACAGATTTCCCGCACCAGCGGTTGCGGGGTCGCAGGTTAGCCAGGGGCAGCTTTCACTCGGTAACGCTCACCTAGGCAGAGAGGGAGCAGTGTTTTACCGGGGAACAATGCGGGCTCCTGCCCGAGCCGTCTCTGCAGGGTAGGTAGGAATGACACTGTGGTGAACACAACTGCATTGGCAGCTTTAGCTGGATTTGGAAGCTGTCCCGTACCTGGCTCCACTTCTCGTCTTGTCAGACTGTAATCTACGCCATTAAAACCTCAGAGGCCACTCTGAAGTGGACAGATCTGTTAGTGTAGCACTGGCTAAACACACACACACATAGGGCCTTATTCTCAGTTACACCGAGGATCCTTTACCTCGCTCGGGCATTGTGAAGGGACCTTAAAAGTGGGCTCCAACCCCGTAAGTTGTATATAATATTTGTATAAAGACGTATGTGCTGATGTATGTACAACAGATGGAGATGGAGATGCACATTTTACATATCACATTTGTATGCATAGCTAGCTAGTTTTATGTAGATACACTAGCTAGAGGGACGACTCTGTGTGTGTTTGTGTATGTCCCTACCCCTGACACACAGACTTATTTACACCTACACCATTCAAATATGGGCTGTATTTAGTCTGCAAATATGGAACTGTTGTCTGTGTACAGCGACTATCCCTGCATACTATGCAGCCTGTTTTGTGCACACAGAGCATAGCTGTATCTCTGGGCGTGTGTGTATCCGTACAAACACACATTTCTGTGTGGCCAATGGTGCATTTATGAACACATCTAGATGTCTACATGAATAGGGACGAAGATGCAGACTGTGTGTCTATACATGTGCACATATACATAGCAATTACACACACACACACACCCTTCCAGCCCCAGATTTCTGTGATTCGAGACACACGCAGCTCTCATAGACAAACCTGGTTGCACTGTCTGGGCTTCAGTCAAATGCACTGAAGTCAGTTCCATTGCTTCCACTGGGCTTTGGATCCAGGCCGAATTGCAGAACGCATGTGCTGCAGAGCACGTGCATACAGTAGCGGCCCATATGCACCCTGTGTATGGCAGACCCCACACAGCAGTAAAACGCGTCTATATTCTTTCGTGTGCACACCCAGCTGCAGTTCTAGACCGGTGGAAGCCTATTAAATAACGGGTATTCCTACCCTTCATTGTGGACCATCCTCTCGTGAGCAATGATGCACACGGAAGGGAGAGAAAATACCTCCTAGACCCATTGCCCTGAAGGTATTTGCAATAGAGGCAAGACAAGGGCGGTGGAAAGGGTTAGCAAAGGGTGTTCGTAAAGTAAAGTATAGAACAATACATCAACCTCGGGAGAAACGTGCCCCCAGTTTGTCACGGGACTTCTGCAGAGAAAAAACCGCGAAAGATCGACATAGATGCCCTTATGGACCTAGGGGCTCTGGGGAGGGGGGAGTCCCTTTAACACAGAGACCAGATTACGCAGTCCAAAGACTTTAGCTTCTACTTAGGCACCTAAATGGAGTGGCTAAAAAAGTTCAGAGCATTTACAAGCCCCCATCGTGCTCGGCTGGGCGCTGAACCATCCAGCCACTTCATTTAGGGAGCTAAGCTCTGTTGAAAACTCAGCCCGTCTCTGCTCTCTCTTCCCTTGACTGGGTTAAGGGGGCTTTAAAACTATTTAAAGAGACACGCTTTAAAGCGGCAGGGACATTTTTCAGCGCTCCCTCTCCCTCTCGCTGCTTCAACGTGGATCTGGATGGCCAGCGGCGCTGCGCCTATTTTGTTTTGAACCGCCTGCAAATGAAGATGTGTGGAAGAAAACGCGCAATGCAAACGCGAGAGGCTTTTGTAGGCAACACAAATTATTGTCAACCCGGCTGTTGTTTGCCAGCACCCTCTTGCACAGAGCATTGCTTTACTGATCTCTTGTATTTTTCCCTGATGCAACTTCGCAAGCGAGAATGCAGCGTCGGGACGTTTGTATCTGTGGTCATTGGTCCAATACAAGACTATAAAACACGGGAGTTGTTCTGCTTTGAACTGATATTTCTGCCTATAGCATTGGTCGTTTGGCACCGTTCATTGTGCATCATCGCACTGACTCGGAAGTCTATTTTCTATTCCCCTTTTAAAGAGGAAAAAAGTGACACAAAGAGACAGGAATACAGAGACTTTTCCTGAAGTTTAAAATGTTGACGAATTACTATTTTCCCCTGCCTGTTGATTTAGCTTTCCTTTCTTTAATGACGTTAAAATGCAGATCTATTCCTTATGAACGTCCCGTCCTCCCTTTTCACACTACTTCCTAACATCACCATCTAACCTTTGGCACAACTGGCTTTATGCAACTCTTGAAGATACAAAACCTGATCAATTTAGAGCGATGCAAAACCCGAGTATATTATTCTTCTATCGAAAGGTTTGTGACAAATGCAAAATATACAATATCCTTGTATGCACAGAGGGGCATATTGCATGTAATAAACATATATGCAAATGATAGCATATGCCTATATCATATTTAATAACGTCAGAAGGCGTTTATTATTTTAGTAATGAGCGTTCTGGTCATATGGAAACAGAAAAGCACATCCACACACACTTTTCTGTCTGTGCGGGTGTGTATATAAACACACACACACACACACACACTCATAGGAGATAGACATATTTGTCTATGTATATATGCCCCCAAGGAGATGTACACATATATATTGTGTACATATGTAGATATACAGACACTTACATGAAGTTTATAGGTAAGTTATCCATACGTTTTTGCATCTTCAATAATTTTTACTTCATTTTATTGAAAGGAAAAGAAAAGTGGTTCAGGGTTTTTTGTTTGTTTGTTTGTTTTTAAATCCTTTGCTTCTTTTAATGATTTTTTTCTTCCCCTTTCAATTCACTTCGTTTGCCATCCTTTCTTTTTTTTCTTGGTCCTGATTCCCACAGGGACGCTCCCCACGACCCAGCCCCTTGTGTCTGGCGACGGTCCAGTCACCCCGCCCAGTCCCTGGTTCTGGTGCAAGGTGCAGTTCTTCTCTTGCTGATAATCACGGTTGGCGGGGGGCGGGGGCGGCGGTTTAACCAGACACATTCGCTGCGGAGAGGAAAGAGGGTCCCTTTACCTGAAGCGTGGCAGATAGTGCAGCTAGCTGCAAAGTGAGGACTGCGAGAGAGAGTCTTTGAGGCAAGGCACCTTCCTTTGACCCACGCTGGCGTGGGTAGGGATTGTTTCCCAGCATTTTCCTGCCGAGGGAAAAATGCTCCTTTAAAAAGGAAACGAAATCGGAGGCTGTAATCACCTCGTGACATACCCGCATCTTTTTTCTACCCGGATCAGGAGAAGGGGGGGGGAAAGACTAATAATTCGGGCTGCGCACGTGCATTAGCGAGAACCCTGCAAGCAGCAGAAGGGAATCCCCGGCTGCCGGAGTTGACCAGGACTTGCCCTGTTGGAAAAGGGGCGCAGGGGATGCAGCACCAGGAAGCTGCTACATCTGAAGACAGATTTCTCTAGGGGGGGGGGGGGGTTGGCTCACGATAGTTCACGACATCGCCAGGGACTGACGTGGCTCCATCTCAGCTCTTGACGCCGGGAGCCCACGAAACAGCTTCCCTGGGACATTTGAACTCGCTTCCAGGTGCACAGACACGGTCACCTCTGGCCCTTGGGCAGGCGATCAGCTCATGTCAGGGACACAGAATGGACGCGGGGGGGGGGGAGGGGGGGGGGAGAGAGAGACGAGGATACCCGAGCAGGGAACACGAGCTACATCGAAATATGCCTCAGACCGGCCCGGCCCGTTCCCCAGCCCCTAGTGCGCAGGGCGCCGGTGGGAAGTCGCTCCTCTCCACCTTGAGGGTCGCACGGGGCTGAAAAGTGCGCGGTGCGTGTGCGTGTGCGAGAGAGACTCACACTCACTCCGGCCCCGGCGGCCTGCAGCCGGCCAGCAGCCGCTCGTCCAGCGCGGCGAAAGCAAAAATAAACATTTGTTCGCGCACACACGCGCACACACACGCCCGCACACACACGCCCGCACACACACACTTTTCACTCCCATCAATATCTCCTCAGTTGCAAACGGTAACTCGGAAGGGCCCCTCCGCTCCCCAAGGAGATGCGCTGAGATGCAACAGGCACGGAGGGCGGTGGGGCGGAGGGCGGTGGGGCCAGCGGCAGCAGACGGAGTTTTTCCCCCTTTTCTTGGCCCCGGCCCCGCAGCCCGGCCAGCCGCGGCAGGGAACCAGAGCGGGCGGACTCCGCGTCGGCTGCCCCTGTCTCACCTGCTCGGGAACAGAGCGGCTTCTCTTGGGGCCCGATCCTGCAGTCGACCGGGATCGGGGCCTCTAGCGAAACCTCTCCCTGTCTCCAAGGGAGGGAGAGAAATTCGTTTAACCAAGCCAGGAAGAAAGGAAGAGGCCGATGGGAAATCGCCGCCGAGATTTTTTTTAAAAAACATTTTCCCCTCCTCACTAGTCAAAGCGTTGGTCAGATCACATCACATCCTCGGATCGGTTTCTCCTAGAGTAGCTGAATGCAAAGAGCATTTTATGATGCCTTATTTTATTTCTATATTACACAGACGAGCTCAAAACTAATTACAGATCTCCAATAGCTTTTAATTACCCCGCGAAGTTAGATGCCTGTTATATACCCAGCATAGCATATCGGCATCACCTATCTAGGACACGCACAAGCTGTTTATCGTATGTTAGATACCTCGCGTTTTTAATTATTATAATATAGAACAACATCATGCCTATATTACATACACCCTTCGCTATATAACGTCAAATAACTATATATTATTTAATACATATAGATAGACACGATTAAATATATTTAATATTTAAGCATATTAAATATGTGAATTATCACGCCATCATAGATTCGTATCTCTCTGCCTCTATTATAATATGAATGTGTGTGCACGACATAGATGTATTTAATATGAATGTGTGTGCACGACATAGATGTATTTGTCCGTTTCACATTCACCTCTAGAATTTCGGCACTGGTATTTCTGACAGCTGGACCAGGCAGCCCCAGTATTCTGTGTTCAAACCTTCCACCTGCTCGTTCTTTTCTCGGGCGGGGGAGAAGTCATTTCAGAGAAGGGTTTTTAAAAAAATAAAGTTGTTCTGCTATTGGGAGGATTTACTAAAATGTGTGTTATTTGTATACAGACACACACACGTTTTATTTCTTCATCCGCTTTGCAACGGTGGGACTAACTCGCGGTGGGTTGAGAACTCGGCCGGAGGGGCACCTGACAATAAACGTTTTGTTCAAAATGCAGTGGGCGTCTTGCAATTCTTTTTGTTTTAAATCCAGCCCTTTCGAGGTTAACTTAAATCTCTCGCTGCCGGGAACAACTTTTGGGTCTTTCTTTCAGGCTGAACATAAAATAGAGCCTGATCCTTCGAATCGGTATTTTTTTTTTTAAAGTGAAGATTCATATCCAGAGATATGCACGACAACCACGGGTCGCTGAATAAAATACAAGCGTCTTTGAAAGGAAGATCACAGATCAGACCACAAACGCAGAAAGAAGTCACGGCGTTGCAACGTCCTTTCTAAACCATCCCACCTCACGGCTCATACCTCGATTAAACAAAAGCAGTGTGTCTCTTGTACAAGAGAAGCATTAACCCAGGAACTCCAACGGCAGCAGAAGGATTTTGCTAAACATATCCCTGTATGTGCATTGATTAGATGTAAGCCCAAAGTTTGGAGGGAGATCAGCTGGGGCAGAGAGAATCTCTTTTATTGGACCGACTTTTGTTGGTGAAAGAGAAGCTTTCGAGCTCCAGAGATTTCTTCGTCTTCCAATGCAACATTCAGACAAACTAGAAATAAAGTCTTTTGACATCAAAGACAGGAAAACGTTAAAGAAGAGGGACTCACGTCTACCTTCATCTAGTCAGAGTCTGAGGGGTCTAGAATATTTAAGCCCCAAAATCAACACGCTTTAAAACCTCCACCCAGCCATGTTAAAGAAATAGGGGCTACCCCAGGCAGCTCTCATTCAAAGATCCGCAGAGGTCTAGGCCCGATGTGTTGGTCTAAGTATTAAGTTTGAATGTCTGGGAAGGATCTTATAATAAGGACCCTCGATGTTGTTGAGAAGCGAAGCAAACGAGCGGCTGCTCTGAATTCCCAGATTGCTTCAGCCAGCGGAAAGTCGAAAATGTTCATCTCTTTGAGATGGGATTTTTTTATTCTTTTTCTACTGGTGGGTCTTAAAAAAAGAAAAGAAAATATATGTTTAAAGATGATCTCAGCATAGATTCTCTTCGGATTTATTTGATCCGTTCTCCTGAGAACTTTCCACCAATTTTAGGAACCATATAGCAGCCCGAGTAAAGAAAAAATACGAATTTTATAGTCAAAACTGTTCTGTTCCTATTGAAGGATGATTGTAAACCTCTTTGCTCTCTTCCCCACCCCCTCCTCAGTGTCCATTCCCCGATGATCTTTTCAGAAACATTATTCGCAAGGAACTGAACTTTTTCAAGTCACAAATATTCATTTTTTAAAGGGAATATGTTAAGACAATTCCTGGGAGATTGATTTCATAAGAACTACAGGGTGGAGCCCACTATCTGTGATAATAATTAAAACAACAATAAGAGAAAAGACTTCACAAGAAATAAATGCATACAGTTTATATTATACCTATATCAGTCTCTACACATATGGGAATTTTTAAAAGTATATTATAAGCAAGAGACAGAAATATATGTCTGAATGAGTCTCATATGTCTGAGTATGTGTGTGTGTATACATACTCACACACACAAATACACAAACCCATGTACATATTTAATTACACACACGTTTGCAAGAACAGGGCCATAGACATTTTTAACAGGTGTATTAGCGGCAAGATTATATATTATATATATATGTGTATGTGTTTGTAGCTTATAAGTGTAACTAGATACATACACGTGCATTCTATATATGAATGTGTATATACACATTATTTTAGGTACAGATTATATTACTTTACATGTCTATCATATAAAATACTGTATATAATGTTCATATGACTTGCTTATAATACCCTCATTACAAATTTCTGTGGCCCCAAAATGGTAAAGTTTCGTGCATGTGATTAACGAAGTGCATTTAGTGGTCACTTTGAAGACCCCGAACTTTGCAGGATTGGGCCCAAAGCGAATTTAAAATCAATTTAGCTACATTAAATCTACTCCCTATATTCTGCAATACAGCTCGCTGTAGAAAGTGAAATAGAAATAAAATTTTTAAAAAGGTGCAGCTCCCTGAATTTAATGGGAATCTAGAGTTCCCCTAGTCCCACTATTGCCTATCCAGGAATTTTAGGTGTTAAAAATTGGTTTTGCTGCCCAGAAGCAAGATTTTGTTTGTTGCTTTGAAACTAAAGTATCACTTTATATGATGGCAGAGAGAGACCCAGGGAATGCATCTGAGAACTGAAGTTGGATGGATTAGTGTTATTAACAGAAATGTTACGGGCCAGCCGCTAACACCATGACCCTGATTCAGTAAGAGCCTGAGGCGCATGCTTCACTTTGAGCAGGTAAGTAATCCCAGAGGAGGGTGGAATGGCTTAAAGCTAGGCACACAGTCAAGCACCGTGCTAAACTGGGGCCGTGGGCTATCGCCTTCGGGAACACGGGGACAGTATACAGAATTCTTTAGGAAGTGAGGAGGGGTTTACTAGTCTATAAGAAATGGGTTACGGTCCAGTGTGGCTTTGTTTTCTTCCCCAAACCTCTCTATTTTGTACTGACTTGTAAACACGATCACGGACAGGGCTAATCCCACCCCGGGCCCCCACAGGAAGGGTTCACTTCACCAGGGCCCGGAGGCCCTGGACGGCCCAGCCCAGGGTGCAACCCCCACGGGTGTGTGTGTGGGAGGGGGCCCGTGTTACAAGTTTGTACTGGGCCCGAAAAAGTTATGCTTGGCGCCCTGCTTCCACCCACCCACCAAGACCCTCAGGGGTAAAAGTTTCAAATGTACCTGCATGATTTAGGAGCCTCGCTCCTCTTTTCAAACTGGATTTAGGCCCCAATCCTCAAAAGTTGAGACACTTAACTCCCATTGAGCCGGGCGCCTAAAGACACTGGAGGATCTGGGCCTTACCGGGTGAAATCCCACTGAAAGTCACGTAGGTGCTTACTCCTAGTGTCCAAAAATGGACTGAGAAGCTACGGGCATGATCCAAAAGCCCCTGAAGTCAAAGGAAACTTTTCCATCAAGTTCAGCAGGCTTTGGGTCAGACGTTAATTGCTCATTTGGAGAAGGGTCTGTGTTATCCAAAGGGGCCTGTATGCACAGGGCCTGATAGTCAATGTGCTTGTTCAAAAACCCATCGCTGGGTATTTGCAGGATAATATGTGTTTTTAAATAGTCTCATCTTCAAGTAATAGGATGTAGGGAGAATTGTGATAATTTAGCTCAATATAGCTTCTTTATGGACCTTGGCTTTCAACGGGTTCCTTATCCGCATACGCTTAGACTCAGTAAACGCCGCCTAGGGTATCTCGGTCTGCAAGAACTGAGGGCCTCTGAGGCTCAGTGGGGCGAATTAAGCTGGCTACAGATGGACTAAAGCGTGGATGCAACCTTTCCCTGGGAATAAGAAGGGCTGAGGTGGTCTATATAGAGGGCCTAGAACAATAGAGGCCTAATTTCAGACTAGTTCGCCCGGTGCTAAAATAAAAAACAACAGTAAAACATGATTGTTATTATTGGTCGTGTATTTGAAATGCTTTTTGTGTGAGGCTATAACCTCGCTGATTTTTGTTTGTAGCTTACAAGAAACCCATCCAACACGACAACAATTTCATTACCCTGAAACGGGGTAGATGACGGTGCCTTTCAAAGAATATTGCTTGTTCTACTTCCAAGGTAACATGGAATCTTGGATTCCATAAAATGCATACAATAAATGACACCCCTATGTCCTTTCCATTGCACATGATAACCGAAGCACAAGACTTATTTAATCAGACACGCACATAAGAGTTAGTGTGTGAAGGGGGTGGGAGGAAGGGAGAATTGGTTCTGGACTATGCTGCGGATTTGCTGTGTTATCGTGAGCCAGCCTGTCTCTCTCCAGCTGAGAGGAAGAAAGGTCCTAGGCTTACTGCCTGACCCACTGGATTTGGGAAACCCAGGTTCAGGCCTCTACTGTGCCACAGACTTTCTGTTTGACTTCAGGCAAGTCACTCAGCCGCCTTTGCCTCGGTTTCCTCATCTGTGCAGTGGGGATAATAGACCTGTTCTGCTTCCCCGAGATGTTCTGAGAGTAAGTTCGCTAAAGACTGGGGGGTGTTCAATGGCCATGTAACTATGTGAGAGAGACAGAGTCCCCATTTTAAAAATGGAGATGGTTCAAAACTAGCGCACAGGGGGAAGGCGAATTCATTTATATTTGCTAAGCGCCTTAATATCCGCTCATGGAAGTCTGCATAGCAGGGGAAGCTTTTATCATCACCATATGCTACTGGCCTGCTGAGTGACCTTCGGCAAGTCGTTGCCCTGTCCCGTGCCTCGGTTTCCCCATCTGTTAAAACTGCGACAGTCCTCCTTTGTTAAGAACTTGGAGATCTACTGATGAACCGCGCTGCACACGAACTAAGCTGTTATTGTTACTATCCTCGAATAAGAGCACACATTTTCCAAGCTGCTTGACCTCACATGATCATTATTATATATTTCTATCACAGCGGCACCCATGGTCCCTCGCTATCGGAACTTCATTGTGCTAGCTACCGTCTACACACCCACCGGCACACTATTGCTACAGTGGAGTAACACCAGTGGCTACAGTGGAGTAACACCAGTACGCACTAGCTAAGAATCCGGCCCACTATGTCAAGAGATTTAAAAAACAGCTAATTCCTTGGTCGGCTCCAAAGCCTGGTGGAGTCAATGAGACACTGTTGACCTCAAGGGGCTTTGGATCAGGTCCTGCGATAGGAAACCCGTTGTAAATAAGGCAGTTTTTGATGGGGACAGAGGGCAAGCCTTTAGCCACAGGGGCATGAAGGGACTGTATGAATCTTCTGAAAGGGGAAATCTTATATAGATAAAGGACAGTACCCTCAAAGCTCTTCCCAGGCAATGACCTCCTCTTATATCCTAACCTTAGGGGAGAATTGGTCTCTAAATTTACCCAGACTCCTATAAAACCCTTCTCCATTCTAGCGAATAACCTTTATGTCTAGGGACCAGCAAAGTTTGTTTTTCTCCCTCCAGGGTTAGTCGCAGCAGGAGTGAAATAGAAAGCAACGGTTTTGTAGGAGGTTCCCCCAGCACAATAATCTCAGAGGAGTTTAGGTCTAAAGACTAAAAGGGTCTATTTACTTTCACTGACAAGGAACAATATAAGCAGATGTCCTTTGATGGGATTAGGTTATTAATCCTTGAATCATGCGTAAATGGGAAAATGATCCATTATTTTCAATGAAATCCTTCACTGCTTTAGATTTCAAGGAAGGAAAGGCTGGATGGAAGGCGGTTAAGAGAAAGGTCTGTTTTACTGTTGAAAATTTATTTTGCAGTTTGATCTGTTGAATCGAGCATTTACGTTAGGATTCCACTTTATCCTGAGATTAATTTATCATGTGGGACATTTATCTATAGGGACCCCAGCATTCCTCATAGTGTCACACCACCGCAAACAATAAGGTATACCTAGTGCCGTGCTCTGAACAGCTTTCGCAATCCTGCCTAAATGTTTAGATCTTTCAAACGCCTCTGTGTCATGTTAGCAGCAAAACACAAAGCAAACGACATCGTGTGATATTTCATAGGAAAGACACGGTTTTGTGTCTGCTGTATATTCCAAGGGGCGGTTTATAAATAGCATGCGTAGGTGGATGGAGGGAGTTCTCAAGATAGATAGGCCTGAAAATATCTTGTAAGGAATATCTAACAGTCGATGGGGCCATATCCTCAGTGGGTGTAAATTGGTGTAGCTCCATTGGACTTGATTCTCATTTAGACTAAGGCCCCGCTATATGATTATGGTGGTGTAAAGAGGTCTTAAAATAAGGCCAAATTATAGCAGCACCCACCTTAAGTCCCCTTTACTTTGTTCCAGCTGTGTAAAGGGGCCTACGGTAAATAAAAATAAGGCCCGTTTACTGCAATGGAACTTTCCCAATTTAACCAGCTGAGAACATGGCCCCCTGTGAGTAACCAATTCCTCTCGTCTCTGAAGAATTTATAAACTAGCCGACAACAAATACCTGGAAAGCCCAAAGGTGGATAAACAGGACACTTCAGGCTCCAAAGTAATTGACAGCTCCGTAAGCTCTTGATGCTGGGGACATAACTCAACTTATCCGAATGAATATTAATGGCGCGGAGACCGCCCGATGCACCAGAACTAGCCAGCTGAATCTCCTATGTAGCAAACGCAGAAATAGATTCCACATGAATAATTTACTACGCTTTCTTTTGATTTGCGTTCTGATTGTACACTGCCGTGCAAGCGCAGAGGGGGAAAAATATGTTCTGATTAAAGATTTACACTGGGCTTATCACTTTTGTTGTTGTTGTTGTTTAAATCTACTTCCAAGTTGGAGCATGATCTTCTGTAAAAGAAATACTCATTAAGTAGATAGAAGCAGGACTCTCGTATTTGCTAGAAAATTACAAACGCTCGCGTGCGTGCCTGTGCATATTTGGATCTGTTTGGGAGAGTCGGGATAGGCGTTTGTGTAACTGGAATTGTGCGTGTTTGTCTGAATGGTGTGGGTGTATCTATCTGGATGGATACATGTGTCTCTAAGTGCGTGTGTGTGGTTATAGGTACCTGCGTTTCTGAATGGGTGCATTCTCTAGATGTGTGTGGAGCTAGGCTGTTCTCAATGATGGCAGATGACTGAACAAGGAGCAATGGTCTCAAGTTGCAGTGGGGGAGGTCTAGGTTGGATATTAGGACAATCTTTTCCACTAGGAGGGTGGTGAAGCACTGGAATGGGTTACCTAGGGAGGTGGTGAAATCTCCGTCCTTAGAGGTTTTTAAGACCCAGTTTGACAAATCCTGGCTGGGATGATTTAATTGGGTTTGGTCCTGCTTTGAGTAGGGGGCTGGACTAGACACCTCCTGAGGTCCTTTCCAACCCTAATCTTCTCTGATTCTATGATATATACAGATGTGTGGGCCTGTCTGGATGGATGCATATACACCTTGTGTGCATGTGCGAGTGTGTATCTGGATGCGGGTGCATGGATGGGTGTGTACGTATAGCTGGGTGTGTGCACGTGCAAACGTAATAGTGTAAGACAGGCACTGGAAATCCAAGAAGCCTTCTTCTCTCTGACATGGACATGACCCAGGTTTAGTACAACAACTGTCTCTCCTATGCTTATTAGCGGCAAATGAAGATGGACTATGATTTTTAATGCTTTGTGTTATCTTATATTCTACCTTCCATACCAAGAAATCTACCCCCAGGCAAAGACGTCGGGAAATGCCAGAGATAGGGTTGTGCACCTAACACCAGCACAATACTTTACACCTGCAAAAAGCTTTAGAAAAGCAAGATCCCTATTGGACAGAGGGGGAAACTGAGGCACAGAGAGGGGACATGACCTGCAGAAGGTCTCACAGCATCTTTGTAGCACAGACAACCTGCCAATTCCCCACAGCTTGCTGGGCGGTAAACTAGAGTGAGACACAGAAAATCCAGATTATATTCCCAGGCAGTTCTGCCATTGATCTGTTGCACGACTTGGGCAAGTTGCTTCCTCTCCCACCCATTGTCTGAGTTGTCTCTTTAGGGCACGGACTGTCTCTCACTAGGTGTCTAACACAATGAGGCTCTGTTATATAAATAACATTATCGCTCCATTTTAAACATGCCTTTTAAAGTCTTCTAGTTATTCACATGTTCGGCTCCTGTTGATTTCAGAAGAGTTATTCTCTGGGAGACAAGCCCTGGAGTTATGTCAACCTATAGAAGCTGTGGATTTCACTCTCTGGGCCTACACCAGAGAAACTGGAATCAGAATCTGATCCCACAAGTGGAAATGTGTTGTAACGCACTGTGGGCCCGATTCTGTCCTCAGATGCACAAATTTACTGGTATAATTCCCCTGAAGTCAACCAAGAGGGGCCAATTTACCCCAGCTGAAGATCTGACACCCCCTCCCCCCCCTTTTTTTTTTAACCCTGCAGAATCCAAATCAGTAACAGGAAGCTCAAAGACTTTACAGCCAGCTGCGAACAGCAACACCAGAACCCAGCTCCATGCCACAGTGCAGGGGAAATCCAGGGAAGCTGCTGTCAGGCAGCAAGGCTGTCAGGATGGCAGACTGACCTGGGAGCACTGGGAAACACCTCATTTCAATGCTGAGCAAGAACCTCACCTCTCAAGGAGGCCTGAAATCCACTCACCAAACTGATCCGGCCCTATTTATTATCTAAAACATCTCGCCTGCTAAATCAGGTTTTCCTGAATCATCCCAACGTTTTATCCTCCCTCCCCCTCCAGCCCCTTTCCTCTCTTTTGCCAACAGGCAACCCCTGATGCCTTATTCTGTGCAGAAACAAGCTGTGGGCCGTTTGCAAAATCTTTTGAAAGTCAAAGGAGGGTGGACAAAGTAGATCCAGGCAGGTGGCTTAAAAAAAAAATCCTGTTGATTGGGAGAGGGAGCAAGCTGCATTTATGAAGACTAAAAACGCTCCAGGAAGATGCTGACATGCCAGTTGTCAGAGAAGGAGGCAGACGGACATACAGTACATGGGGATGGATGGTGAGACCAGGCTGACTCTTCTGTTCCAGCGCCATCTGGTGGCCAGTGTCGTGTAAACACGAGGGAGAAAAATCCACTGTGTAAAAACACTTATTTTAAAAAGAGAAAATGGTAAAGAAATATATGTTCAATTAAATTACCCATAAAAGTCAAGAGAAGAAATACCCAACATTTTGGCCTGCGAAGGGAAGGGATCATTAGCTCGGTTTGCTTTCTGCCCATGGGCTCACGTAAATATGTTAAAAATAAATTAATATTTACTTTTCAATAATTAAACGAAATAAATATTGACACTACCCTGTTATTTTATCGGCGCCATTTCAGTTCAAGACTGGAATCGTCTCTGGCAAAGCTTCATCAACAGATAAACCTCTCAGGAGAGGAATTAGGCATACATTTGGAGAATCTTTGAGAATCCTATTAAAAGTGCTAGTGAAATTTATCAAGAGCAGATTTGCTGAAACCCCGAGTGATAAAGAGAAGCTGTGATACAGCCCCCAGATTTTAAGCGAGGCATCTTTAGAGGACTGGCTGTTTAAAGGGACATTTCCATTTTAAAATGAAATTTAAATGTCCCCCCCCCCCCCCCACACACACACACTCGTTACTCAAAATCAGAACACACGAATTAAAAAGGAAAGTTTAAACAAAAAATCCTATTGGCATTTGAATTTGTCTCTGAGATTAATCAAAGAAAATCAAGTATGTCAATTTCACTTTTGTCTCTAGTCACTTTCACAAGTCATTTGTCCTGGCTGCAGAATTTGGATTGCAAACGTTAGTAGAGACAGGAGAGGGTTATTTTGTTTGTAAAACAATTTGATTTAACTGATGGCAGCATGGCTGTCGGTCAGGACTTGCTTCTGTCTGGTACTTCTCCTTGGGGTGCGGTGAGGGGCTCCCCAGAGTTCTGGAGTTTGTTGGACTGGTTAGATCTTCGTTTAGGAGATTTGTGAGATTTGTTTCTGTCCTCGTGTGATTTTGGGGGAAGGTTTTTTCTTTGTGTGTGTGTGTGTGTGTGTGTGTTGTTTTAGAGTTTGGGGGCTTGTCTGGGTTTTTTTTTTTTATTATTATTTGAATTTGGTTTGTGTTGTTGTTATTGTGTGCTTCCGTTGTCTGTCTCCCGGAGGAAAAAACTCAGTGTGAAAACACGGATATATTTTCTAACCCCCGCCACACACACACACACACACACACTCTCTCTCCTCCCCCCCCCCCCCCACCAGGACTCGATGGGGGGAGGTGCACACAGAACGACCAAAGCACCATGTAAGTTAACCTTTAAAGGCAAGGCAAACTGCTGGGAAACCCTCACGCCCAGGAACTCCTGGAAATAAAAGGTGCCAACTCTGGGCTCATCTCTGCTCTCCCCGTTCCCGGCTGGGAGGCGATGGGAAAACCAGTTTTCCTCCCGCCTTGCAATAACCGCTGCCCTGCTCTGCGCAGAGTTAAAGCACCAGCTACACCTGCGGATACAACGCCGCTGCCTTGCAGGAGCCGGGCTTGAATGGCCCCTCGGACACTGGCCCAGCAAACGCTTCTGGGGCAACACAATCGAGGGCAGCCTTCGACTTTCCCACCCCCTCCTTCTGCAGGAGGCGTGATCTCTGTTTAAGATAGTCTGTGAGGCGGGCAGGAAGCCGGGACTGGGAGCTCTGGATTTCAGAGGGAGAAAAAATAAATACAAAAGGATTTAAATGAAGAGGAAACCAAATCAATCGGGGAGGGGGGAGGCAGGAGGCAAAAGGAACGAACTGATCTGGTTTCACTCCCCTCATATTTATTTCGCAAGGGGACGCCTCTGCAAACCAGTCCCCTCCCCATGAACTCTGCTTTCCCTCAGGCAGGAGTTCTGTGGGGGCTGCAATATTTCGGTTGCACACTGGCTCTGTCCTTTGCCCTGCAACAATAACATAGATTTTTTTTTGGGGGGGGGGGATAAGCTGCATCACATTAAGGCACTTCAACCCCATCCTCCAAAGCTAGGTGGGCATTTTAAGGGGTTTTTTTTGCGGTGGGGGGGACACAAGAACATTCGGAATGAAGAAAAGCTGCCTGGGGACTGGGCTGGGCTGGGCTGGGCTGGGCAGACCCAGTGGGTTCTAGGTTGGATCTAGGTTGACCACAGCAGCCCGAGGGCAGGGAGAAAAGTTGCTTTGGGGGCATCCTCCCACGTGATCACAAAATAGGGGGGCCAACTTGGGGGGTGAGGGGGCATCCGCTTTAAAGCCCGCCCAGCATCGCTGCGCAAACCGGCGGTGCTGGGAGTGGCCCGGGCCCGGGGCAGATCCGGGGTTAGTTCTGGTGGTTTCCATTTATTCTTTCCGCCTGTTGATCTCGGGGTTTGGGGGTTTTTTTTTTCCCACCTGGTTGCAAAGTTCACCCGCAATGAAAGAGGAACCCAGGCGTTTCACTGGCAGGGTGGAAGCCATCCCTGCTGATGTTTCTGTGTCTCTAGACCAGGACTCGACCTAGCTACACACCCCTTGTGTAGCTCTGTGCTTCCTGCACAACACCAGCCAGGAAGAGGAAAGATCATAAACCAATACCTCCACAACCCGCAGCACACTGAATCCAGGAGGGAGGGAATGCAGGAGGGTGCCAGCGACCCCGCCCGTCTGTCTGGAACTCCTGGAAGATTTAAAAGCCGGCCCATTTTTGACACATTTTTGCTTTAAATATTTTTGCGGGACAAAACAAATGAAAAAAGTCCCTTGGATTAAGAAAGCAAACAAGCCGCTGTTCTAACTTGTAATGCTCAGAAATGGTCCAAGGTTTACATTTTACAAGGTGCTATTGGAGAAAGAGAGTCAAATGAAACAAAAAGGCAAATGTATTCGATTTTACAGATATATTTGTGATACTGAGGAGCAGTATTTTCCACATTTATACACAAGGCAAAGACACACACACACACTTATGACTCATGTATTGGGCACACTGAACTTAAACAATGAAGTTATTACTAAGGCATTTCCCCATCTTCTCATACAGACTCTTACCATAATTTCATACCATAAAATCCCTGTAATACTCTCCTGCCTCCATGTTTATGTTCTAACTACTTGGATGTTAAATAACAAGAAACCAAGAGACTCCCTATAGTTCTCTATTAACAAATTTCAAACACTAGCAGGAAAACACGAGGGAAAATGACCTTCCTCTGACCGTGGTGCAGCCATGAGACCAAGCACCCCCACTCCAAACCATACACCCGCACTTGCAAGACATACACACTTTAAAGATCTTTTCCCTTTAAACTCTAAGACAATTTTAACAACATTTCTCTGATGTTAAATTCCAAAGACAACAAATAAAATATGAGACAGGGGGGGAAAAAAGCAGGTCTGATTGTTGGGGGGAAAAAATAAAAGAGGTAATATATTTCACTTAAATTAAAGTTGTAATGAAAGAAAAGGGACTATTTCTCAATACCAGAGCCTGAAAAGGGGTGGAATATTTGTCAGAGACAATGAAACTCTCCTGCATCTGTGCAGAAATAATTTCTATTTAATACGAGTCCTTCTTTTATTTAAAATGTATTAGTAAAATAAATCCTAAACTAGAATTTTGGGATTAAAAGATTCAATATTTGCAAGTGCATTCACCAAACATATAATTCTTGTTTTTATCAGCTTATTGCACTGTATATTATTCATAATTATTAATCAGGAATTTTGTTATTGCAACAAAGGAAGTGATCATTCCTGTTATATTTCTAAGGAGGGGCCAGTTGTAGTAAATTCCTTTTATTAACTTTCTAACGATCTAATCAATTGCATAAGACAAAAACCCGCCAGTTTTATATTTAAAAAACACAATTCACTGGAAAACATGTTGTCTATTTAAAAGCAAGTGTGAAAAAATACCTGATTGAAGTTATATTTATAAATGTAGCAAAGTGTTTGGAATTATGAATAAAAGTAACTTTGCTTATATTTACATAAATATAATCCTTGGGAAATAGCATCACTGTAATTAATGTTGAGACTAACTTACTGCTTTCATATATATTTCACGCAAAGAAAAGAGGACAAAAATCTTAGAGTGAAAAAAATTATAGCTCCATGTTCAGTTTTTATTCTAGTTTGAATGTTATGTTCCTTTCTTTAAAAACAATATAAAAAAGGCACTTTCCCCTTATTCAGAGAAATATTTTCACCTACCCAGATTGCTATTTCTTTCTTGTTCCTCCTAGATCTTTCTTTCTTGATTTTTAAGTCTGTATTGGATTTCTGCTCTATTTTCCAAATTCATTTCATTTCCTGTTGCAAAATGCTACAATTTCAAACAGAACCCCCCCAAACCTGAATGAGAAACAGGGTCAGCTGAGTTTAACTCTTTCAAGTTACCGGCATTTGGGGGCCAGATTCTCATTTACTGTAAGGCCCCTTTACACAGCTTTGATTGTGTGAGGCTCCTTTATGGTTCCAGAATGCAAAGAGACCTCAGTGTAAATGAAAGTCAGCCTTTTTAGGCTTCTTGCAATTTTATCTAAGATCCAGCTCAGCCCTCCTGTTCTGTTTCAAACTAAATGCTGCCTGGCTAGAAAATAACACCTGCTTGCACAAATATATCGTCTATTTCTTCCCTGCTGTTTCTCTGTAGGGTTTTGTTTGAACAGGGAAAACAATAGAAAAAAACCCCCAGAATTAATTAAAATCTTGAGAGTCATATCTACCTTTCTGGGCTTATTTAAATGTGTCTCTATCTTTTTTTTTTCAAGGTACAAAACAATAAAGATCCAGAATCAATTTTCCATTTTTCACTATTTACCAGAACCATTTTTAAGAGGACCCTAATCCCAGAATTTATTTACAGGTTAACTCTAAGTAGGTGAATAGCCCCAACCAAGAAAATGAATCAGCACCAAAATCTTAACCACTCACCAGGTCTGGCAAATTCTCTTTGAGATGAGGCAAGAGACTTGGCATAGGCCCGGAGCCCTTAAACATTTACACAGGTGTTTAACTTTAAGCACAGGAACAGGCCTGTGAATGCCCACAGGATTACTCAGCTACTTAAAGCTAAGTGACTGACGGGGCCCAGCCTTGGCAAGAGGCTGTTTTGGACCCTGGAAGAGAAGGGGGTGATGGTGAAAGAAAGAGAGAAGGGCTGGTCTTTTTTTTATTATTATTATTATTCTGTTTGGACAGCATCTGGCACAATGGGATCCTGGTCTAGAGATTCCTGGGGGCTGCAGTAATGCAAATAAAGAAGAGCTCTGTTATCTAGACACATCCCCCTTATTGTCTCTGGGGCAGAACATCCGGCATGTGCTTTTAAAAGAGTCTTCCATGGCCAGGAGTGTTTTAGAGTAAAGGGGCTAGACACACATGTGGAACTAGAAGGGATGTGGTCAAACACAGTTATTGGTGTGTGTGTGTGTGTGTGTGTGTCTCTCTCTCTCTCTCACACACACACACACATCATCAGCCAGAGCAGGTCTGCTACTCAATACTGCCCCTTGGTGGCCAGATTGGATCATTTGCGAGGCACAGATGTTTGGGCCTTGAGTGGCAGAATCACAGATTTTTTCTATCTCTGGTCTATCCGCCCAAGCCAGTACATCTCCCCCAGCCAATGTGGGAGGGCTCCCGGCAGTGCCTCTTTCGTCCAGTCTAATTTTAAATGTCCCACATGAGGAGGATCCAGTCACCCCAAGGCAAGCCCTTTACCGCCAGCTACCGCGTCTGATGCTCTTACGCCTTGGATGCAATGCCCCAGACGCATTCTCTGAGACTCTTCCTGTGGGCAAAGGGCTCCTTTTAGAAAGCCGAAGGAGGGCACTGACCCAAACGGGTCTCAGAAAATAATTTTTTTTTTGGGGGGGGTTCTTCTCAAACAACGAGGATCCCGTCGGCAATATTTGAGTCATTAGGTTACAGGACACAGTTCATATGCTTAATATTTATATTGCATTAGCCCTGTCCCCAGCATCTATTACAATGGATACGACCCAAAGAGCTTACAATCTGAATATGTGCACAAGATGGACAGAGGGGAATAAAAGGAAATATGACTTGGCTACGGTCTCACATTAAAAGGCAGGGATAGCCCCCAGGTCTCCTGATTCTTAAATCCAGGCCTCTAGCTGTCTCTGTAAAAGCAACTCTCAGGGCTTGAATTTACCCCATTGTTTTTTAACATCACAATCCTCTGGCTGGGTTCTGAGCAGGGACTGAATCCATTCTAAAGCACTGATCTCTACGAGGAGCGCTACAGAATTAAGGGCTGCCTTATTATCGTTAATTTCCAATGAATCCATCTCTCTGTTAGTGCAGGGAACTTCTCCACAGTCCATTTTTTAATGCTTAGAGTGAGGCATTCCAAATGCTCCTGAGATACCACGTCACTTTGAAGCCTTTTTAATCTACATTTGTAAGGAACTATGCCTTTGGAGAGATTGGCAAGGGGACATATCAGGCAGCAGAAAGCCACGCCGGGAGGTGCTGCTTGCTATAAATGATATCTGGCGTATAATTTATTTGTTGGGCCAATAAAAGGGCCGACATTATCTGACTTCTACATGTCTCAGGCAGCTTCCCAAGCCGATATTCACGTCATAAAAGCAGAGAGGAAAAAGCCTACGTCCCAGCACAGAATGCGTCCCATTTTTATAGGGCTGGAAATGATAAAATCCTGTCGCCAGCAAATCTGCAGCTGCTTACCCATTACCCAGTTCTGCGAGTTAGAGGAGATATGGAATTTATTTTCAATTTCCTGGGGAAGAAATGGACACAAACATAAACTTTTCTCTTTTTTCCCCCAAATTTTCTGCTTTTTGTCAAAAAGCCTAAACCGTCGGGTTTCCGTTTTTTGATGAAAAGCTGAACATTTTTGACAGAAATTGACCTTTATTTGGGGGCAGGAGGTAGAACATTGCTCCTTTGTCAAAAAGACGTTTTTCATTGGGGAAAAAATGGTTAAATATTTAGCTATAAAAATAAAATTAACACAGAAATGCAAATGAACGGCAGCCTCTTTCTAGCTGGAAAATAAAAACGTGCTATTTGTAAGTATGAAGCAGGTAAAAGCGCACCCAGAGGCAGGGGAAACTGAGGCACAGCGTGATTTGAAGGAAAGTAATTATGAAGCTTGATAGATTTTTTAAGGCCAAAAGGGACCATTATGATCTTCCCGTCTGACCTCATGCATAACACAACACGGGACTGCCTCATCTTCTGATTCCTGCATTTGAGCTCAAAGGCCTGGGACTGAACGAGAGAGCATCTTTTAGAGACCAGTCCTGAGGTAAAGACTTCAAAGGATGGAGAATTAATCCCACCTCTTGATGGAAACAGTCACATCGCGTCTGTCATCCACTGATCTCAAAGCGCCTTGTAAAAATTACAGCGCCATTAGCCCCATTTCACAGATGGAGAAACAGGGGCACAGAGAGTGGAAATTTAAACAATAGCCCCATGGCAGAGCTGGAAACTGAACCCAGGTCTCTTGTCTACAGACCACTACCCACCGCTACACACTGGCTCAAATGCTCCCTATACACTTACACTAGTGTCCGGACCATAGAGTCCCTAAGTGCTGCAAAATGGGCTTAGGGTGGTATCTCCTTGTGAGCAGACCTGGGCTTTTGAGGTGCACAACCTGCAGGTGCTTTTTCAAGCAGGAGTCGCTTAGAGAAACAATTTCTATCCGTCACTCTGCAGCGCTTAGGATTAGATTTTTAAAGGTGCTGAAAGATGCAGACAGATGCCTAGTGGGAGTTTCAAACGCACCGGGTGCCTAACGGCCATTGAGTTCAAGTGGATGTGGCCCCTACCTCAAGTCCCAGCATCCCATGCGTGCAGCTAGTCCTCCAGTGCCTTCCCACAATTCCCCCTGTGCACCCAGAAAGGACAGACAAAGTCTCCTACAATTTCCCTGGGAAAGACGGCATAGAGCAGCTCAGTTACCTGGTCCCATGAATGACAGCAGTGCCAGTGTGGACGCAGCAGCTTGCGTGCAGCTCCCGCACGCTAACACGGCCACGACGTCCTACCCAAAGTTACCAACCGCTTAAAGACACACCATCTGGCGCTGGAGAGCAGGATGGCTGTCCGGCCATGCTGCTGCTATCCAGATGTGAGGACAGCAGCGGGATACTGGCAGTGAAAGGGAAATCGCACAGCAGTCACAGAGGGCAGGTCATGACATAATCCACTTTATTGTTGTTAACGTTTCTATCATGGTCTCGCGCCTAGAGACCACTGCTGAGAGCACAGCCCTGGGGTGCTAGGCTCTGTACGTACACAGAGCAAAAGACAAGGCCTGCCCCAGAGAATTTATAACCTAAAGAGAAAGGATAGACCAAGGAAGGCTTATTCTTCCCATTTTACAGGAGGGGGAACTGAGGCTCACAGAGGGTTCAATTTTCCAAAGTGACGTAGGTACTTGTCTCATTGAAAGTTAATGGAATTTAATTTCTTAAGTCTCTGAGGCACCTTTGAAAATGTTAGTCTAAGTGACCTGTCTAAGTTCACACAGGGAGTCTGTGACAGAGCTGGGTCTGGGAACTGAACCCAGGCGTCCTGGGTCCCCGTCTGGGGCCTCAACTGCAGACCTTTCAGCACTTGCCTGTTCTTTTCAGCTTTCAGCCATTGTGTTGCAACCTGGAGCCACCTCGTGGCTTAAAGGAAGAATTACGCCCAGTTGTTGTGGCGGATGCTCATCAATTAAACTAGTTGTTGCCACAATTATCAATGGAGATTTTTTTGTCTGGTTTGTTTTTTGTTTTGCTTTTCTTTCAGATAAAGTGAATTTAGTGCAGCCAAGAACATTCAGGGAAAAGAAAACCTCTATTTTCGAAAGAAAAGAAAAGAAAAAGCACAGAGCATAGCAGTATAAATCCAGCATGTGAATCCTGAACCAAACTGTTCAACTCTCTGCTGGAGCTGTGTGAATACCAGGTTTTGTATTGCCAAAAAACTGAGGGGGGAAATTGTGTCATGTTGCACAAAACTTGCGTTTGACCCGAAATGAACCATTTAAATTTTGGGCATTTTTTAAATGTCTTAATTGTTTTTTTTTTTCATAAAAATCAAAGGACATTTTTAAACAAAAAAATCATGGCAAATTAAAAAAAAAAAATCAGTTTCATTTCAACAATGTCAAACCAAAATTCTTCCATTTTTTAAAGGGTTTTCATTCCTTTTTTGACAGAAACAATTAGGTGAAAGTGACACGACCTCACAAAATTTTTTTGGTCAACCCAACTCTGCATTTTTCAATAACAACAAAAACTTTTTGGTCAAGAAATTTCACCCAGCTCTAGCTTCTGTGCCTATGTCTTCACTGCAGAGTTGGCCCAGGCACCTGCCCAGGAGATGCCTCTAACCCCCCTTTCCATCCACACCCAAAACCCTCCCTCACCCAAGTTTAGTGGGGCTTTCAACGAAAGAAAGAAAGAAAGGTGGGATAGGCTAGAGTTCAGGTTCTCTTTCACGAGGGCTGGTAACCCACCCGCTCTGTACTCAGGACACAGAGTAAGCCACTCAAAAGCTGCTAGTTCTCCACAGCACCTTCCCACACTGCCCCCAGGGGCCCAGAAGAACAGACAAGTCCTTCCCCAATTTACTGGGAAAGAATCCAAACGGCTCAGCTCACTGCAGCACCAAACCATGTGGGATCTGCACCCAGAAATCCGAGTGACACACACACACAGTGGAGTGCAGCCCCTTCGGATGGATGCAACAACTCAGACAGGGCTTTTCCATGTGTTCGCTCACACTCAGCCTGGGCTAGCTCTGGTGCCCGTCACCGATGTGAATTCTGTGGCACAGAGGCATCCTGTAGGGGAAGAAGAGAACTGGGCATTCACGTTGCACTGTCTTTGCTGAGCTGGCGTTGAGTGTGATGTGATGGGGGCTTTGTGTCAGGGACAGTAGGATCTGAGCTGAGACCCCAAAACTTTTGGCAGATACCACCAGGCAATGAGGACTTTTGCCAGTCAAACCACAACATATTTCAATTTGGAAATACTGTCATGGCACCTCCCAGGAATTGTACTTTAGGTGCTTCGGACTCCTATTCTCCCTGGGCTGGGCTCCCCTGACAGACTTCATCTCCCATGATGCACTGCAGCCATGCAACTGCCATGATGCACTGCCTCTCCTCACCAAGAAGGAATGCTCTGGTGCCTCATAGGAGTTGTAGTTCAAGAGCCTCATGCTGCCATTCCCTCCTATAAGCCAGGCTCTTTGGTTGGACTACATCTCCCATGATGCACCATAGCCACCCTCTTGGTGAGGCAAGGCAGTGCATCACTGTAGTCACATGGCCATGGTGCATCATGAGGAATGAAGTCGGCTGGAGAGCCTGGCCCATAGAGGAGAATGCAGGCACAAGGCCCCTCCCCTTGAACTCCCACAAGGCAGTGTGCTGGCATTCCAGAATTGAAATATTGTGTTTTTCAGCTGAAATAGGTCAGTTTTTAGCTGAAAATGGAAAATACTTTGGTTTTGGGGGTCTTTTTTGGACAAAAAAGAATCAAGATTTTTCCACAGGAAATGGATACATTTTGTAAAAATTTAATTGATCTGAAACCCTGATTTTCCATTGAAAACCAGTTTAAATGGAAACATTCTGACCATCCTTAGGCTTGTAAAGCTCCTGTTTTGGAAGCAGCACATTGGGGAAGCACCAGGCATGGAACAAAACGGGATGGACCATCTGTGCTTTGTGTTAGTTCTATGTAGTTTGGATGCTGGCTTCCCAGCGAGACGATGCTACTGACCCTGCACCAGAGAGGCTTGCTAAGGCAGCAGTGTGGATGGCCTGGGGGATCAAGCCTGAGGCTGGGACTCAGCAGATGTGTGCGCCATGTCTGGTTCTGCTGCTGGGTGATCTTGCACAACACACTTCCCTGTCTGCGAAATGGGGACAATGAGACTGACTTCTTTTGTAAAGCGCTCCAGGTAGCGGGGATAGGGAATGCATTTGATTTATCAGCAGGAACCTGCCACTGCAGGGCAAAACGCCATGCTGCACAGAGCATGAGATGTACACACACATCCCTGTAGAATTGCTCAGCCCAGCCACTAGAGGACGAAATGTACACACACACACACACACACACACACACACACACACACACACACACACACACACACACACACACACACACACACACACACACACACACACACACACACACACACACACACACACACACCGGTACAATTGCTCAGCCTAGCCACCAAGTTTGTGAGTTACACAAACATACACACACACTCCTGTACAATGCTCTGCCCAATTAGGCAGTTTGTTTCTCTCACATTTAAGTGCAAGCCAAGGTCCATCTGACCGATGCAAACAGCTAAATGGCCCTGGGCAGAACACGGCTCCCAGTTATTTCCCAGCACTACACTCTGGGGCACAAAGGCATGAGCAGAGGGGGCCTGAGTGGGACGGTGCATGAGGACAACTGACCCCTTCACAAACACACAGACGCAAGTGCAGAAGGCAACCACCACCTTCTCAAGAAGGGTCAGAGGCAGTCACAGGCCTGATCCTGCGAGGGGCTTATCAGAGCTTGTCAACGTCTTTTGGAACAAATTAGTTCTTCATCGAAGAAACCTTAAAAAAATACTAAGGCCTTGTCTACACTAGCACTTATGCTGGCAAAACTTTTGTCGTGCAGGGGTGTGGAAAAAACACATTTTGCCGGCATAAAGCGCTTGTGTAGCCACATTATGTTGACAAGAGCGAGCTCTGCTGCTGACATACTAAAACCACCCACACAGGCAGCGGTAGCGATGGTGACGGGAGAGCATCTCCCACCGACATAGGCCTGTCCACACAAGCACTTATGCTTTAAGCTTTAAATCTTAAGATTTAAGGGAAAAAACGTGATCTGCTCTGTAACTGACCGGAAAACATGGTAGCAAATTAGCAAACATGTCACTGAAATTCTCTCCCCTGGCCCCGCCACTCTCCCCCCAGTGAATTGTGAATTTCAAAATGAGAAAACTCCCTCTCCCCCCCCCAGCTCTAGCATTCACACAGTCACGCTGAACGTGTTGATCAGAGGAGGGGGGATGGGAAATAATCAGAGGCAAGGAAAGTTATCAGAAACGTGTATTTTTTTTTCTTTTTAATAGTAAACCTCTTTACAACAAATATAGTGAAAGAGTTTCCAAACAAAACTCATAAGAATTTTTCATGGTAATTTTTTTTATCTCTTTTTCTTATCGTGTAATATACAATAAATCATCACCATACAGCACAAAGAAAGGAATATTGAAAAAACAAAACGGACATCTCACCAACGTGCTGCTGTCCCTGGGAAGGAGCCACTGATTGTCAAGAGGGGGTGGGGGTGGGAAGGGATAGGATTGGGGATAAGAAAGCAAGGATGTACCAAGAAAGAGCTCCTGGGGTTGGGAGGTTACTATAGAAGGCCAGACCCCATGGCCTAGAGAAAGATGGAACTAGTAAAAGATTCCGGCTGGAAATTTACAAGCAACTAGCATCTATCCACCTTTCTACTGCTTTCTTGCTTCCAGTGGATCATTGGACTCGAAAGATCCAGATGTATCAAAGAGGTGCAACATCCCAGAAAAATCACCCTTTCCCCACTCTCTCTCCTACACAAAGATCATGGATTTTTTTTTTTTTTTGTTTTAAACTGATCTGTCGCCACACAAGAGAACAGAATCCCTTAATTGACACACAATAAAGGGAAGTGAGCAGTAGGGCTGGGTGGGCGGGAAAGAAGAGGTTAAATATATATATAGATATATATATATACTTAGAGATACACAGTATAGCTTTTTTAAATTGCCTTTCTAAACAATAAATAAAACTAGTAAGGGGAAGTGCACAATTTTTTTTGTACATTTGCACCATCATGGGAGGGGAAATAAAAGCTGCCCGTGATAACACAGCCGGGCTGAATTGTGTAGGAAATTCGACTAACCACAATATATATATGTTGGGGTTTTGTTTTGTTTTTTAGTGCATAATTTAAAGAGTTTATTCTATTTTACAAAGGTCTTTGCACATAGCCCAGAGAACACTATATCTATCCTGATCTCTCTGGTTTACAGGGAGCGGGGAGGGTGCAGAGCAGGAGGGAAAAAAGGCCCTGATGTTAACATCACCCATAAGAGATCTGAGATAGGCATGCGTGGTCACAAACCACACTGCGGCCACAATCCTGAGAATTTTAGTATCGTGCCAGTAACGGCAAGCTCTGGTGAAACAGGCGGCTGGTGGAAAAGAGGGGCCTGTACTGAGCTGAAACAAAGTGCAACTGCACCGAGCGTGACCAGAAAGTGTGCTTTCTGGCTTGTCTTCTTTAAGGAGAATGTGGCCCTTTTTACATAATTCTGGCTGGGAAAAAGGGAATAAACTACGCCCATACAAGGCACCTTTATACTGGTATAAGTGCATGCACACCAGGGGTTGCACTGGAATAACTATATTGGTGAAATAATCATCCTCTCTAGATGATATAGTTATACTGGGACAAAAAATCTGTGTACAGAGCAGGTGTTAGTGTAAATGAGAACCAGGCCTTTAGATTCGGGGCTGGCAGATCACTGTCCCTAACTTTGACCCCACTCAATTGTTGGGGGTTTGTAGGCTCAGCCTGGAAGGTCTCAGATTTGTTTTCTCTGCTGGACAGACAGAAATGAAAGGACCAGAGAGAAATATTCTAATGGCGAAATAAATGCAGTCTGCTTGATTCTCATTTACACTGACGCACTCTGATCCTGCCAGAACGGCGCAAAGGGGCCTCAGGGAAAATGGGAATTAGGCCCAGTGGGGCAGGGACCCAGCTAATGTAAATTTGCATAGCTCCATTGATTTCACAGACGTTACAGCAGCCGGGGATCTGGCCCATTGAATTCAATGGAGCTACTCTGATTTCTACACCAGCTGGGAATAGTTCCTACATTGGGAATAGGGGATACCCAAGAGCCGGCCCAGATGTGCGAGGAAAATGTTCTCTCCCCAGTATAGTCACACACAATTTCCTTTTTGCTAGCAAAGCAAGATTTATTAAACAGAGTGGAACGGACCCACCCAGAACTTCGGGAACGTTCCGATCCAGATTGGACTTCCAAGTTCATGGCCCAAGCCCCTCTCTGGCTTTTTTTTTTAGAAAAAATGATCAACCTTAACAAAAATAGGAGTTTCCGCAATAATTAAGGGGGAAATAAAGGCTCAGGAAGGTCCTTTCACAACCCTCCCAAAAAGACAACAAGGTCTGAGCACTCCTGCGGCTGCTCCAGTGCAAGAAGAGCCTCTCTCAACTTCTCCGCCTCTTAGGGGCAATACAGAGGAGGGGGGGTGCAATTCACCCACATGCAGAGGGGCCAACGCAAGACGTATGCCTCACTTGAGATTTATCTTGAAGGCTTACATGGGATTCTAGTAGCTCACGCTGGCTTCTCTGAATGGGGTGGGGAGGAGGAATTCACCCAAGCTGGCCGTGGGTCCGTGATGTGATCATAACTCCCTTTTCCAATACTGTTTCTTAGTGGTACTTTGTCTGCAGGAAGGATTGCACCTGGCACTTCCGGCTCTGAATGCACGAGCCTCCACTGCTTACTAAAAGGCCTCTTTAGCCAAGGTGGTGGAAGGCCAGCCACGCCTTTGTGGGCTGGCCACCACCAGCAGAGAACAGAATAATAGAATATGAGGGTTGGGAGGGACCTCAGGAGGCCTCATGGGGACATCTGGAGTGGAACCTCCACCAGCCTGGCATCAATCAGCGTCTGAGACAGTCACCCTTCTAGGTGGGCCGTTTCCATTTAAAAACCAGCGGGGGAACAATCACAACAGACACCACCACACTGTTACATAGCTGGGCCAGATGCTCAGCCGTATAACTCAGCACAGCTCTGTTGTCGTCGACAGAGCGCTGAATACGTTTACGCTAGCTGAAGATCTGATAGCAACCTGCTAAATCCACTGGGAAACAGAGGCCTGATTCCTCGCTGCCTTTAGCCTCTGTCCCCTGTAGCGGCTAGAGGCTGACTAGCAGTTTATGGGTTGGACGGCACACGGGCTAGCTCAGGCAGGAGTCAGAGGATCCTGCTTTTAGATCCTGAGATCTCAGGTTCATTCCTCAGGCAGCCCAGCCAGGAGAGCTGTTACACTCCGCTCGCCTTGTCAGTGACACCTGTGCAAAGCCGGCGTGAGACGCTAACCAAATCAGAACGCTGGTGCTCTACATGCTCACTTTGCACGGGTGTAATGTGCAAAGGCGTGGGTGAACAGGGCCCTTGAGCTTTCAAGGCTTCTCTTCTGGGCTCTGGTGCAAGCTTTCTCTTTGCTCAATTCATCACCAACTCCTGGCCCTCTATCCACCCTGAAACAGAGCCTTGGTGGGTTGCAATTCTGCAATATATAACAAACGGGGGAAGGGGAGGAGGGAGAAGGTCTGTGGATAAAGGAGTGGAAGAAGGACAGATCAACAGAGGGCAAAACCAAGAATAAGCTGTACAGTTGCGGCCATGTTCAAAGTCAGTATTATTACAATATACTCTGACAAAAATATAATCTCATTTCATATCAATACAACAAAAAAACAGTTTCCCGTACTGTTACCATTGCTAACATATTGAAACTTGCTATTTACAATTACAGTAGCCAGGTAAAATACTACAAGTTAAAGATCAGGGAGAAGGGAGGAAAGACAGGGAGACAGCATCTCAAGAAGAAAGAAAAACCAGAGGAGAGGCCCTTTTCTACAAACTGTTCATGGCTTCTGGTTTTCAGATGAAAGGAGGGATGACGGAGGTAGCGAGAAGATAACACTCAGTTTATGGGGTGGGGTGTTTTTTTTTAACAGAGGGAAGGAGGGAGGGTGAAGGGGCGGGGGGAGAAGGATGGAAACAGAGAGGTGAGAAAGGATGAAAATACAGGGCTTAACCCTTAACAGATGTAAATGGGCTCCCCCAACAGAGCTCTGCTGATTTACACCGGTCGAGGACGTGGCTCATGGTAAGATGTAAGGGAGAGGAGGGAAATGTCAGCTATGTCAGGACAGGGTTGGTAAGGATCAGTTCCTTGCCCAGCTGCCATTCAGTTCGGGGGCTCTCCGGGAGCAGGGAGGTCGCCACCAAGGCAAGCTGGCGGGAGCGGAGAGCACAGCGACAGCCCTTCATGACCCAGTCTTGATTTCTCAGCACCCCCCCGGGGCAGTTTTGGGGTGTGGGGGGAAGGCGGATCAAGCACCTGTCTCTCGTCTGGCCCAGCTAGCAGAGCCCGTACGGCTGCCGGGGGACATTCCCAAACTGCTTTGGGCTCCAAGCACTGGGTCCTAGCACAGCGGGACATCATCTTATTTGACTCTAGGCCTCAATCGGGACGTAGTATCTGGCCTTTTATAACTGTAGAGATGAGTTCCCCCCAGCTCAACGCCCTCCGAATGGCTCTGGGCCAAACCGGGCTCGCTTTCCTCATGGGAGTAAGCCCAGTTGATTTACTCTCAGGCCCTCTACAACAGGGAAATCCCATTCAGCCTGAGCTTCCCCACACCAGAGCAGAGCTGCGCCCTGGTTCCTGCCGGCGGTGTCCCAGCCCGGCATCCCAGCCTAACCCTGACAGATTGGAGACCAGCAGCCATGTCGCAGCTAGCACCCATCTGCCCCCTCCAGCCAACGGGGCCTTTGATCTTTTCAGCAGAGCTGAGGCAATGCATGGGATGAGGCTGTCATGTCCCCCGCTAGTGGTCGTTGAAGAGGATAAAAGCTTGCTGTTGCTACCAGCTAAGGGAGATACTCTTTTTGCTCAAGTGGTAGAACCTATGCTTTTGGTGCTAATGGTCCCAGGTCACTCCACTGACTCATCTTGTGTCAGCCTTTGAGCTTTGGATAGAGGAGGCCTGTGTGTGTGTGTGTGTGGGGGGGGGGGGGTATTTAAGTTTATCCGGGAAGGCATGACGCCTCCTTAAACCCAACTGGGGAACCTAAACTCGAGAGTGGGATAGCAATCTTGCCAGTGGGCAGTTCCCGCTTCACCCGAGGCAGCCCCTGGCGTACAGCAGGAGAGGACCACCAGGCGCCACTCAAGTGCCTCAGGCACACACAGTTCCCACAACCACTGTTCTTTCCGCCATTGCTCTGCCAGCCTCTCCTAACTCCAGCTAAGCCAAGATGGCGAACAGTCGTACACCAATCCAAACGTGGAGCAAAGCCTAACAACCGGACAGGCCAGGGAGGACCAGGGCCGGTCCCTCTATCACTTCCCTCTCTCACCGCCACGATTTCATTCGGTGAAAAGAACTACAGGCCGTCGAAGAACACCTTTCGGATGCTTTAAATGGACGGGATCTCTCCAAATCCTACATTTGGGGGAGAGAAGGGGGAAGAGAGGACAGGGTGGGACACATCACGATGAGATGGGGAATGGCATGGAACAACAGGCCGGGGAAGAAACACACCTGAAACCTTTTAGCAAACTGAAAACAATTCTTTGACTCCATCAGGTTACAAAGCTATGTAAACTTTCGCTAGAAACCTTGCAGCTAGTACGGATAGCTAAGCAACGTAGGGAGTTGGCATTTACCAAACAAAAAAAAAGGAGCTTAAGAACTCCCATGTAGCTATATATATATTTATATATATATTCTTTTCCTGCAATATCTCTTAAGCGAGCCACTAAAAGAAATAAATATTTCTCTCTCTATTACCCGTCCGCCTGGTTATTAACAGTTTTACAATGTTTATCCTAGAGCTGGTCAAAATGTTTCAAATTGCTGCTGAAATTTGTGGAGGGAGTTTGTTTTTTTTTAAGCCAGTCAACATTTATTTTTTAAAATTTCAACAGAATTTGCTGGCCAAAAAATGAACTTTTTGGGTTGTTTTTTTTTTTTAAATCCATTTGTATTTTTAAAATGGATGAGAGTTTTGAGCCACGTGGAAGTTAGACCATTTTCTTTTCTTCCTCCTGCAAAACACATTCACTCTTTTTTCAACCGGCTCTAGTTTACACCAAACTCTGCCCTCAATTATATACCCGCGTCAACCTTCTGGGTAGTAATATTGCTTTATGGTTGTATAACTGAGGGTGGGGCGGGGGATTAGCGTAAGATCTGTGGTATGCAAAATTTCAGAAAACCATCTGCTGTGTTGCTGATACAACAGGTATTATGGAGGACATTTCTGCTATGCCTGAAGGAACAAATGGTAGTAACAGCACCCAGGTTGGAGAGAACTCAATTATAGCCACTCCTCAGGCTGTGAGCCTCAGCCTACTTCCATTGGCTCTGGTTTACACCAGCTGAGGATTTGGCCCAATGTACTTTGCTGCCTAAAACCAGAGGTGGGCTCAGACCGCAGCTCTGTTCTGGATTTCGCTCTCGCTGGTTCGCAGCTGCCCAGCCCCTTGCTCGCTCATTGAAGTCAGTGCAACGTGAGCGTGAAACGTGACCATATGATACCACACCCACTTTGCAACGGCGTCAGTGATTACACGAGGAGCGGGCCAGCGAAGAACTAGGCCCTTCACTTTCGGCTTTAGCCCATTAAAGAGATAGGAGCCAAATATGAAATTTGCATTCACAGCCAGCCACCCCCACTCCCCCACCCCCCCCCGCCAAAGCAAAGGGGTGGTAGGATCCAAGATTTTCCTGTCGACTTATCTCCATCCAGTACTTCATTCAACCCAATTTATACCCATTCCCATATGCAATGGTACCTGATAGCCATTGGATAAATCTGTTAAGAGTTTGGCTGTCCAATTATTTCTATTCAGTTGCTCCCAGACTTGAATTCTCCTTTACACCAAGGTCTCTTTACACCACTCTGGCAGCATAAAGGGTCCTTAAAGTAGGTACCACTGTAACTGACTTCCACTTTGAGGTCACTTTACACTGCTCGTGACTCAGACTCTTATTTAACTCCGATCTCTCTCCACTCTACTCCATCTTAGAGAAATCTTCTTTCTGGCCTTATAATGCGGGAGACGCCACGTTACACAGATTGATTGCACCTTGGATAATATTTTGCCGCAAACCCAATTTTGAAAATACACCGATCTCTGAAATTTTGCTCCCTTGTCCCCAACCCCAGTTCCTTGTTTGGAAGGAGGAGAATCAAACCCAACTCCTTTCCCTAAGAGATGACAGGAAATAGAACATTATTTTTGAAGTGGCCTAAAATTTCTGTAAGCCTTCGGGCTGCAAAAACCATACATACGACCACAAGCTGGCCCAACGCAGTCAAATGGCCTCTGTTACGGTCAAACATAAGCACACCCAGGGGTTGAAATGAACAGCAACCAGGGTACCAAAATGCTACAGCTCCCAAGATCATCACCTCCGATGTAAATGGACGAAACTCCTGATCCAATTTCATGCACTGGAATCTGCTCGACAAAATCGGACTTTAAACAGGAGTCCAGTGTTGTATTTGATTCTTAATTTACCCATGAAATCCTCAGTGCATGTCTTGATTTGTCTCACGCCCCATCCTTGAAGGACAATTTTGTTCTCCTGATGGGTTAAAACAGTCTTTGATGGAACATTTAACCTGTGGTTAAAAATCTGTTCATGGCCTAGGCGACGCCCTACATTTTTGGTGTTGGTAGGGAAGGTACCACACATCCAGGCAAACCCCATATCTGAGTCGCTTGAGAAGTAAACCAGTTACCCTCAGGACTCTTTACGCCGCTCTGGCAGTGTAAAGAAGCTTTAAGATGGTGTCACTGTAATTTCCACCCCGCTTTGCACTTTCAAAGCAATGTAAAGAGGTCTTAGCGTAACTTGAGTTAGGCCTCTTGTATTGAACCCCAGAGTATGTATGTTGAAGGATCCACATAGGTTTCAAGAAGGAAAAGATCAGAAACAGACTTTGGTAAGTAACCACACCTTTAGAAAGTAATATATCATTTTTAGAAACATATAAGTGCATACTTCTTATATGAAAATATACACAATTGTATTTCATTCTCCAAAAAAAAAAAAAAAAAAAGGAACAATTAAAAACAAAAGCAAACTAGCCAAACACAATATATTAGCTGTTTTCATTGTTGTCATCGTTTAAAGTTTTTTAAACGCTACACTTTGTTCAGGTTACACTTTTTTTGTCTTTGTTTTTGTTTTTGTTTTTTGTAAATGTTTTTTTTTTCTTCATGCATTTTACACCTTTTATAGCTTTTGAGAATAAATAAGCTCCATTTTGCCTCCACATCTCTAAAAACTGCAGCATTTTAACTATTTGTCATTTAAATCGTGCAATTTTTTTTTTGCAACACCCCTTTTTAAAAAATGGAAAAAATATATATATATATATATTTTTAAAACTAAACCCTATACAACACAAAATTCCAAATTAAAAAAAAAATTATACACAATGTAACTGTCAACAGTACAGTGGAGCACGAGAAATAAAATTAAAAGATCAGAAACATATTTATAGAAGCACAAAGGAGGGTGTTGATTTCTTAGATTGTCATTCTTCTGGTTGTCTTTTGAAAATTAGGAGGCGTTTACTGTATTCTACAGTCTGTGGGGAAATAGAGAATAACCCAGACGAAAAAAACCCAAACAAATCCAAAAACCATTTCACCAAAATGATGACGCTAACGCCATTGTCAAACCCCACGCTCCCCTCCATCCATTCCTGTTGCACAGTCCCAACTTTCCCACAAGCCATATTTGCAAATGGCTTGAGCCAATGCAAGGTTTAGCATCCCACCACCAGATCTCTGAAGATCAGCTTTGATTCTTGGCTTTTTATTTATTATTTATTTGAAATGTTAACTGCTTGGTGCTAGTTTAATGCCATTTTGTAACTGATTTAGTCAGTCAATTGGTGGTCTGTCTGTCTGTCTGTCTGTCTCTCTATATATATGCACCCAGGTTGTGATTTTATTTTCCAAGCTCTCAGCTCCAAGGTAGACGTGCCAAGTTGGGAGTTAGGGTATGAAGTTAATGAGCAAAAAGGATTTTCCTCAGGTTTGTTCTACATCGATGTTCAAGCAGTCAAATGCTGAGTACCAGATGGTCTTTTATACCTGTCAATGGAGTTAACCATTTGGGATCCTCTGGACTAAAGAATGCACTGAGAGCTGCAAATGACATTCCACCGTAAGCCTCCCAACAGGAAAGAAAGTGTGTATTTGCAGGATAGTGGAGGAAAAATAAAATCGATGACTAATTTCAAAGCAAGGCCGTGCAAAGGCTTCGGATGGATGGATGGTACCCAGGCGTCGCTAAGGTAATAAAATGGGACTTGATCTGATTTTGATGGTCAGATAAAATTCAGATTGGGGACTTCTGCTTAGCCTGACATATGGAGGCAACACAAAACTTGCCACAGAGACCTCCCGAATACCGCCCAGTTTGCAGCACAGCCCCCGTAGCCTTGCAAAATTCCACTCTGCAGGAGAGTAATCAACATTAGCATGATGGAAAAAATCTGTTGAAATTTGGAACCTTTTTTTTTAAACAAAACGAAACAAAAAATAACAACAATCAAAACTTTTTCTCAAAAAAGTGCTGTCAAAGTTGCAAGCTGCTCAACTTTTGATGTCTCTTTGACGAGCAAATAGAATAATTTGTTGATTTGTCCATCATCATGACGAGTAGGATTTTGCTCCCAGTCTGATAAATGTTCACGCTAATTTTGCAAGGCGGCAGAAGTCTGTAAGCACAGAATTCACCAAGGTCCAGATCCCCAGTGAGTGCAGAGCAATGGAAATACACCGATTTACACTTGCAGGAGAGCTAACCCCCAGGATGAAACTCACCCACACGCAGAGGGGCTAACATGAGATGCATACACCACTTAATTCCTATTTAAGCCATATGGCTTGGATACTAGCGGGCTAGTGTTCTATAGGCCTTGACTGGGCCTTTGCATATCGAGTGATTTCATTTAAAGGGGAAAAAAGTCATGGTACAAGTTATCAATGGAAGAACGTGCTAGCGAATTCATCTGAAATTGCAACACAAAGTGCTAAGTTAGCATCTGATTATGTAAGACAGGCAGTGCCAGTTGAGCCCTGCTATTCACAAGGGAAAGGTTGATGGACTTGGACAATGTCTTTCCTTGATCCATAGAACCACGCAGTCAGCTGCATTGCTACTACTATTGCTCTGGAGTAACTGCCCCCAGGGGAGTTCAGTCTCTGTGCACGTTCCAGCCATGGCCTTTCTGCTGAGGCTGCTAGCAAAAGGGTCTAGTTTGTGCCAGTGGCGACGGTGGTTTTTGTGATGAGAACTTATGACCATGCAGGGAATGGATTGAAATCTACCAAAGAAAGCAGTGTTTGAACTGCACAGATATATTTAGAGAGGCTTTAGATCTGGGAGAACCGGGCAAAAAAAAAAAAAAAAAAAAAAAAAAATTAAATGAAAAATTAATCCATCAAAAAATGGCATTTAAAAAAGGAAGAAAAATGTCACCCCCCAAATTAGATTTTGTTTACACTTCCCCCTCCCAAGAAAACCTGAAATTATTGCATTGCATTTTCATGCAACTGTTTATTTTTGGGATCTGGAGGGTTTTTTCCCCCCTCTCTCCTTATTGCTAGTTTTGGTTGGCCAGCATAGCATAGCATAGCATCCTTGCATGGAAGAGCTTTTCCAAAACTGAAAATGTCCATTTTTCAAATTGAGAATTTTAAAAAATGGACCAGGGGAAAAAAAAAAAAAAAAGATGAAAAAATTCCTTTGGAAAAAAATGTTGCAGAAAATGTTGGAAAAAAACCCCCAAAATGTTCTGTTTGGAAACCATCTCACTTTTTAGTGCTTTCTTCTTATTATTATTATTTAGCTGCTCTAATCTCAACAGGCCTCTGTTTCTCAGTCTTCCATCTCCCACCGAGCTGGAAGTATTCTAGACGTCTATAGGCTTCTGGAATAAATGCTGGGCCACAAGAAGTCAACTACACTTACAAGTCCTACCAGGACATTTTTCTCCTCCATTGAAGTATTTTTGGGCCTGTTCGGCGGATCCCAAAGCCACCCATCTTGGGAAACCACTGAGCTGGTAGATGCTGAAAGAGAATTAGCTTTCTCAAACTCTCCCAAGGAGCAGCCACAAACGGGAGCAGAATTCCACTGGCTACTACCAATCATAGGTAATTACAGAATTAACCAAGTGAAAACAAAGCTCCCCTGCAGCTGGGTAGCTGCAGAGCTGAGATGCCCTAGCGGGTTTGGTGGGGGACCATGATTTCAAGCAGAGGATCAACATAAAAGGCCGGATGGGAGAGCAGGTTAGGGAATAAACTGAGCCCTGATACTAGTGCTCATCCATTCACAAATGCAGGCGAAAGGACAGACTGAACATTTGGCTGCAGAGGACTCGGACGTTATCTGCAGGAGCTCTCCAAAGCCCGGCCATACAAGATTCCTGAGCTAACTGCACCGATTTCCCTTCTCGATTCAATTCGCTGATCCCAGGGGACAGGATACCCAGCGTTTACTGCTGGAGAACAAAGCTTTTGAAGATCTCACCTAATGATGAGAGAGGAAGCTGCCACCCCACAGCCTCCCCAGTGTTTGCGAGCTGGGCAATGAGATGGAGGCGTGGCACACACATATAAATTAGATCAATAACCACAGGGAGAAGAATGGCTACTAGAAATGACTAAAGAACCCCCACTCGCCATTTGCCCCATAATCTGCCATGCTCCCTGTACCTCAGATGACCATGCACTTTGCCAGTCCCTCAGCAGGGGTCAATCGGGCGTTAGCTCCTTTATGTGTCAACATACACCAGGGAGGATTTTGCCCTTTGGGTTATTTAATTCTTGGGAGGGGGTTAAGAGTGGAAAAAATATGTTCCTCCCTGCTGGAGATCGGGGCACAAAATAAAAAAGTCAGAGGTGTGTGGGATAGGAAATTAAAGAGAGGGGCAGGGGGGGCAGCTTGGCATTTCTGACTGGAATGCACAGCAGCTGCCATTTGAACACACCTGCTAACCTGCCAACCCTTCCGCGGTGCCATCATGGCAAGGGGGCAAAGGGGTGCGTTTGAGTGCCCTGAGACCCTCTGGGTAGAAAAGTGCAATCTCCTGATTTCGAACAGGTCTTCTGATTTCACACACTAACATTAGAGACAGTAACCGAAGGGGACAAGCGCCCGTCAGATAACTGCTTAGCATAATTATATGGCTCCCGGCCCACTGAAGTTAATGGGCCCTTTGTACCATTTGCTTCAAGGCAGTCAGGGATTTGGGTGGATGGCTGGGATTCAACCCATGCAGACACGCCAGCCCCACGTCTATACCTCACCTGAAACCCGCCCAGATAAGACAAGTGGTACATGGGGCCTCTGCGTGGAGTGAATTTTACCCTGCACAGACAAGCACTCAGCGCACATAAGCTGTATCTCAGCTCAACCCTTAAGCACAAATCTTACTATCATTGAAATAAGGGGCAAAGCTTCCATGGACATCAGTGGAAAGTCGGACCAACGGATATGGCTCTTGCAGAATATAATTTTTTTCCTGCTAATTCATGAACCTGATTGTGGTTTTATCAGCCTTTGTTTATACTCTGATGAAGTCTTATATGGACAACGTTGTCATCCATAAAGGTTAAGCAGGGAGAAACCTTAATTTCCCTTCCACAGCATGTGTGTTTCTACTCACTGGATAGTACAAAGCTTTAGCTGAGCCGATTACAATATATTAGGGTCAGGTCAGTACAGGACATTGGCAGTAATATTGTCAGGATGGGATGAAGATGCATGTTCTGTCCCATCTGTGATGTAGCTAACTGCCTGATCCTTTGGGACACGAGAAATCCGTTTGAACGGCACGCCCTAGAAGAAAGTATCACAGGGCGCTGTCCTCACTAGTTTATACTGTGCTGACTTCCCTCAATTGAACCGCTAACGTAAAACGTTACGTTGGAATTTTTCAACTCACGAAGAAAATTTTCATCGAGATTGCGACATTGAAACCAATAAACAGGAGGGACGATCAATAAAACGTTTGCCACTTTTTTTCACCTGTTTTTGTGACCAGGCGATAGTACAGGTCAGAACTTTTGAAGTTCAAAATGAGGAAAAATGTCCAGATTCTGATGAGGAGAAGAGGAAGGAAAACAAAGTTCAATGATATTTTTGTACATTTTCCCCCGAGTTTTTCAACCAACTGTAGAACTGACTAAAACTTTCTAATTTCAAATTACTGATAAACATTTTTCATTTTGGTGAAGAAGAAAAAAAAGTTGATGACATTTTTGCTGATATCCCTCACACGTTGTTCAAGGGCATTGTCAGAATTCTTCAAATTTCAATTAAAAACTAGAATTTCAATTTTAAAAAATCTTAAGAAATCTCCAGGAATCATTTTTTCCTGTTTTTTTTTTTACCATCTCGAATTTAAATCTACAACTTCACTGACATCCAATTAGTATGAGTTTTAATTGATGAGAGATTTAGCTGTTTCTTTGTAATTTTTTTTTCTATCTTTGGTTGCTGAAACTGATTAAAAAAAAAAAAATCTTTCCCCCATTTTAAATGTGTTTTGATTCAGGTATAAGCCATATTTCCACTATTTACCATTCTAGACCTCAGTGGGGTGTTCAAAAACTTGCACTTTGCAAAGGTGTGTGGAACAAATCTGGTGATCTACCAGCGGGGATGTGGTCTTTAATTAAATTTCATCTGAACAGCCAGAGAAGGCCCTAAAAATCAAGGGCCTGATTCTCATTTACCCTAAGGCCCCTTTATATGGTTCTGGCAGTGCAAAGGGACCTTTAAATGGCATGCATTTACACTTGCTAGACAAGCGCACCCCTTATGCCATGCAGCGAGGCTGAGAATCTGGCCCTACAGATTGGATTTGGAAAGCTCTCTTTGAATGGATGATTACTATTCATTTTCAATTTAGCAACATAATTGGAGTTGAAACTGATTAGGAAAAGCCAAGCCTCCTAACTGTGATATTGATCAGCATTCTGATCCAAGCCTGTCGGAGCGAACTACAGACAGAGCAGCGACACGGCATCTGACCCACCCTCACTGGTAGGTTACCAGTTCGTGCTAGGTGACATCCACCCCGTTGTGCTGAGGGAGAAGAAAAAAGAGGCATCGCTTTCGTCTCACTGAAGTGCTATTTTTTTTTTTTTTTAGTGGAACTTAAATGATGCGGCTACGTCATGCTCGCCATTCTGCGTGGAAGGTGAATGCCACCCTTTCACTGGGAGCACAGGGCGCAAAAAAAAAAATCAGATCTATTTGAATTTGGCTGAAAAGGGACCGAAAAGGGAGTTTAGAGTGCACAGAGCCTGGTGGACTCAGAGCTAAAATGTGCATATATGTGGGTGCATAAGAAATCCTCTGCAACGCATCCAAACAGACGTCCTGGGTACAGTTCCTTTCGAACCCTTATCGTCAAAGGCACTCTTCTCTCAGAATTAGGTCTGGCCTTATAAACTGGGCCTTTGGGTCAAGCCCTCCCTGACTCCCGCTCGCCAGTGGGTGAATTTTATCGACAACAACCTAGCACACACGCCTGACACTTGCTCACTGGGATAAGTGATTGATTTTTTTTTTGGTGACACTTCCCCCCCCCCCCCCCCCTACCCTCCCTCTTATTCTTGATTCTAAGCTGCTCTCAGCCATGGAGTGCTTTATGTACTGCAAACGTTGCCTGCTGCGCTAGAATGAATGCCTACAAAATCCTAAAGCTATTTCTCAGGCAGTTTATAATAAGTCCCCGCCCCTGCCCCAAACCCGTTTAGCTGCACCCCGGCCCTCCCTTTTCCCCTCCCAACCCTGCCACTGGTAACCGCCCCACCCCACCCCCACATCTGCCCACCCCCACCCAGACGTGAGCAGAAAGGAGCTCGAAGAGAATTGGAGCTGGTTATGTTACCCAGGCGTCCAGCCGCACGCGCTTTACTGACGGGCTCTCTCCCTCGGCCTCGGTCGTGGGTCTCAGGAGGCCGAGGGATGAGCTGAAATCGGCTCGGGCGGGGTCATCCCGCTCGTTGCCTTCGTAGGAGCTGGCATTGCTGCTGAGGCTGTCGACGGGAGAACGCCCCGTCGGCTCGTGCCGGCTCTGGTGCGGGAAGGAGCTGAGCGGCGTGGCAGTGTTACGCTCCCGGTTGGGCGAGACGGGCTCCGACTTGATGCTGATGTTGGGGTTGGTGTTGACAGTCAACGTGGTGGTGTGAGATAAGTGACTCCCTTGTCTGCAGCCAGCCGGTGGAGGGGTGGGGATTGGAGAGAGAGGAAGGGGAGAAAAGAAGGGAAGGGGGAAGACAAGTGGCAAGAGGGTGGGAGAGAAAACGTAGCGGAGTGCACACAGGGGTCAGAGAGATGGAGGGAAGGTAAAAAAGAGACGGATGGAGAAAGAGAAAGAGAGAAATATTGATAATTAATTTTTGTAAAGGCCTTTTCTATCACAGAAATTCAGCGGTCTTATCATCCACCCTTCTCAGTGCAGTTTAATATCGGTTTACACGGCGAAGCAGAGACAGAGAGAAAGGAAGTAACTTGCCCCCAAACCCCCCCAGGTCTGGGGCAGAGACAGGACTAGAACCCACGTCTTTTAAAGCCCAACCTAATGCCTTCACACAAGACCACCCTACCTGGATTGCGGGAGCAACATACAGGGCCTGCATGTCAAGAAGAACCTAGGCCCTAATGTTCGGCAGTGAAACTCACTGTGTTAGCATCGAATGCATTTCCTGTATGGATAAAGGACGTTTGTGTCCTTTGGAAGTCATCGGGGACGCTCGGAACTAAAAGTCCTAGGGGGCTTCTGTAACCGGCCAGCTGCATTCACCTAGAAAAGTCACAACCCGGCCGTTGGATGGTTTGATCGTTCCAGGCCCAGACAGACACTACCCCTCACTCGACAGTTATTGCCAGCAGCACAGTTTGCTGCTGCTAGTGCGGTTGGAAGGCAATATAGGCACGGAGAATGCACTAGACTGGGAACCAGGAGAAGCGCAATCTGCCCTTGGCCACGCTGCCCGCCTGTGTGACCCTGAGCAAGCCACTTCCTCTCTGTGGATCTTTTTCCCACCCCTACCCTTTGTTTGTCTTGGCTAACTCGACTCTAAGCTGTGTAGCTTGAAGCTTTTCTCTTGCATCAAGAGAAGTTGGTCCAATAAAAGATATTACCTCACCCACCTTGTCTTTCTCATAACTTGGGACCAATACAGCTGCATTAACACTATAGAAAACCATAGCTGAAAATAACAAAATATTCATTGACATTTCTCATGTGGGGGAAAGAAATGATTTCTAGGCAGTTCTATTGGGTGTATGCTCTTTGGAACAAAGACAGCCTCTTGCTGTGGGTTGGGCTACACGAGGAAGTTAGCTCAGTATAACTGTACCAAACAGGGGTGTGAAAAATCCAACACCCCTGAGCGACTCAGTTGAAATGCCCTAACTCCTAGTACAGATAGCACTAGGATTCTTCCGTCCACTTAGCTACCGTCTCTTGGGGAGGTGGATTACCATGCCAACGGGATAACCCTGCCCGTTCTTGTAGGCAGTGTCTCCACTGAAGTGCTACAGCGGCACCACTGCAGTGTTTTAAGTGTACACAACCCCCCTAAATGCCTGTGCAGCACCTAGCACAAGGGGGTGGGGGTAAGAAAATCTTGGTTGGGTCCCCTAAGCACGGTTCTGTGTTTGTGCAATGCCTGGCACACCGGGGTGCTAGCCCACGAATAGGACATCTAGGTGCTATGGTAATACAAACGAAAAACAATAACAATATAAATAATAACAATAAGCAAACAGCTGTTACACCAGGGAGTACAGGGCCAATGACACGCAGTTCTGATTCCAGCCGGTAGATGGCAGTGGCCTACACACAGTAGCCAGCTGGCTGCAACATTCTCCCCTATGCCTATAGTCTGCATACAGGCCGGCGTGTCCCCTTCGCTGCGCCTTACCATACGAGAGACTTCAGCACCCGCTCGGTTCAGGCCAAGGACAGAGGAAGGTCACCCACCCCTGCCTCCACTGAGAACTCGGCCTGAATGTGCGGCACTTGGCTATCCAACCTGCCTTCGGCTGCAGGCAGAGCTTCCCTCCAAGATTCCCAGTGCCCCTGGCTAGGATTCAGGGCACTTCAATTCCTGCCTCTACCGCCTCTGTGTTGTGTGACCTGGGCCATGACTACGTTCAGGGCCCCCACATGGGGGGGGAAGGGTACACTTTACTGGGGCCCAGCAGCCCGGTCCAGGCTGCAATCCCCATTACCATGAGGAAAAAAAATTGTCATGGCTCCTGAGACTGTATGGCTGGGCTGAGGGATTGTGGTATGTGTGTGGGAGGGGGCCCGTCTTACAAGTTTGTACCGGGCCCGAAAAAATTATGCTGGGGCCCTGTCTGCACTGCACCTCGGAGCAAGCCTTCCGGCCTGCTTGGCAGGCTGGTGCTAGCACGCTAAAAATAGCTGTGGGTAGAGGTTGCTTTGAGGTTGTAACTCCGGCTCTCAAGTCCACCCCACCCCTCAGCTTGAGGACCCGGGTGGCAACGTCTACACGGCTTCTCTTAGCGCATTAGCACAAGTCTGTGGACCCCAGCTGGGAAGCTCTACAGTGTAGACACACCCTGAGGGCTTGTCTGCGTCGGGAAACGGATGGCAACGGCTCCCCGTGTAGACACTCAGTGGAAGAATAATTACTGCTTTGGAAACACTCTTAATTATTCCCAAATAAAGTGTCCCCGAGGGGAGCTACTGTACACAAGCTACTTGGGGCAGTGTCCCCATGCAGACAGGACCGTATGCTTTCTGGGCCTCAGTTTCCCAGTCGGGAATGAGGCCAATAATTCTTCCTTTGTCTATTTAGACAGCAAGATATTTGGGGCAGGGACCGTCCCTTACTAAGGGTATGTCTACAAAATAAAAGGCCCGCCGCATGGGCACGGCTGACCCAGGTCGCGGGGCTATCCCATTGCAACATAGACGTTTGAGCTCCGGCTGGAGCCTGGGCTCTGAGACCTGCCAGGTGGGGGTGGGCTGACCCGGGCTGGGAGACTTGGTGCTGCGGGTTTTTTACTGCAGTGTAGACGGACCCGAAATATCTGTGCAGCACCAGGAGCATTGTAAGGCCTGACCTCAATTGGTGCTGCTAGATGTTACTGTATTAATCAGGGGCTTCATTTCATTTGGGGGTGGAGGAGACAAAGTCGTGTCAATCTATAGAATATCGTATGTGATTAGATTATATCCTGCCAAGTCGCGGAGGGGAGGAAACGAAAGACATAACAAAGCAAACAGACCTAGGAAAAGCTGAGCGGGGAGTGGACAAACCGAGGTCTGGATGGGGAGGTAATTGCCCCCCCATGTCCCTTAGCAAATTAAGCCCCTGGTATTAATAACAGAGATCAGATACAGAACCCCCCAAAGTTCACGGCTCTTTTGGGTTGGTTCGTTATGGACCTATGGGCCACCCACAATGTTGAGATCAGTCTCATTACTGCTAAATCCTGGGGCACAGCCTGGGCCCATCTTAATGACAGTGTTGTCTGTAGGCTAGAGTGGAATGGGGAACAGCAGTGTGTTCTTACTCAACAGCGGCTTCGGCCAGCAGGTCCGACAGGTTCTGAACTCGACAGGAATTCCACACTTCCCGCTGAATATTTTGCTTTCCTCTAGCTATGACACTCAGAGCTAAGGCAGTTTTTCGATGGAAAATCAGGTTTTCTACTAACTGAATTTTTTTGCAAAAAGGTCCTGCTTTCCACAGAAAACTTCCCTTTCCATTGACAAACCAAGCTAGTTATTTCAGCCAAAACACTGAAATATTGCGATTTGGATCGCTTCTGTGGTGCCGCATAGGAGCCGTAGCGCCGTTTCCTTGTGTCCCCACTCTTGACTACATCTCCCATGATGCACCATGGTCAGGGTCTCCCATGATGCAACTGCCTGCCCTTACCGGGGGGGCGTGGGGGAGGACGCCATGGTGCAGCATGGGAAATGTAGTCTGTTGAGGGAGCCCTTCCTGTAGAGAATGGGAGAATGAGGCACCCAAACTACAGCTCCCATGAGGCACCACAGCAGGATTTCAGACGAGAAATAGGTCGATTTTTCACCAAAATGTCAACCATCTCACACATGAAAGAAATAAGAATTTATCCTTCTAGAGAATTCTCTGGACCAGACTCTCAAAACACCTTAAATGAAGGCCCTGAGAGATAGATCAGTATCATTCTCCTCTTTTTACGCCTGGGGACCTGAGGCACGGAGCAGGGAAGTGACTCGGCAGTCTGCAGCCCAGGCAGGCATGGAACCCAGGAGTGCTGGTGCCACATCCCCTTTGCTCCAACCAGTAGGAAAAGCTGCCTCCCCAAATCACGAATAACCGCGGTTGAAATACACAGTGTTCGAGTCACAAACCCACTGAGGACTGAAATGCTTTCGCCTAAGCCAAGTGACTGAGCTCAATACAGGGGTACCTGGGTGACATGTAATGGCCCGTGACACCCAGGAGGTCAGAGTAGACAGGCTAATGGCCCTGTCTGGCCTTAAACTCTATGGAACTCAAACTACGAGTCCATTAAGACAACACGGACAGAGTAACCAATGCTGCCGTTTCCCTTACATTAAGTTGCTTAGTGATACAGGAACAAGATGTTGTTGCTGCTGTTGTTGCTGCTGCTGTTGTTGTTGTTGTTGTTGCTGCTGCTGCTGCTGCTGCTGCCAGGCAGAGATATTGCCGAGTGACAACCCGCCGGGTGAGCTGAACGCCGGGAGGGATGATAACTCCGCACTGGTCAGCTGATAATCTGAAACAAGAAGGCACGCTGTTCAGAAGAAAACGTTTCACGGTTTCAGCAGCAAGGCGTCTACACGCCGAATCCTGAGCTCGGCGTCTGTTACAAAAGAGGGTGGAGATCAAATCCTTCTCTGTGTTGTAACGCATCTGTAGGCGGCTAAGGAACCTCACAGGTGTCACTGTGCCATGCACAGTTGCTGCTCGGACCATCCCAGCAAAACTGGGGATAGAACGCACCTCCTCCTCCAAAATCACAGACCCCTGCCGCTTGAGCTAAAGGAGAATCACCATTTGCTGTGTGCAGTAGGGGGCTCCTGACACATGAATGTGCAACTCTGATTTCATCCAAGAGACTGCAGAAGATCATGCGCACACATAAAGAGATTAAATCCAGTACAGGGAAGTGGTGTAGAAACACACGCGCACACACACGCTGATTCCATCCAGCAGACGGTAGCGGTATATAAAACACACTCACACATTACATCCAGAACAGGACAGTAATAAATAAACACAAACATGTACACCGATTCCACCCCACACCGGGCAATGGTGTATAGACACCACTACAGACATACACTTACCCAGTTTATTACACTCTGTAAAGTGCACCAAGCGGCACTTTTACCCCACACAGCAGGACCAAGCAGCCCAGAGGAAGTGGAAGCAGGAATGGTACGTTCCGTTGATTAGAATTAGTTTACGTCTGAATCAAAGACACGCCCGCGTCTTAATGGCCAAATCCACTTTTTGTGTTTGATCAGCGTCTTATTCTGTTATGAAAGGTCCTTGAGATGCCTGGCACGATAAAAGCGGCTGCAGACATTGATCTCGCTGCTGTTTAATTGAGTTAGCTGGCACGTCAGCCAGGCTATCACGTTAATGAACTGCATGTGATCATACTGTGTAATCAGATACAAGCTATCTTTGCTTCCAGATCTGCTCCACCCCACCCTCCGCAGCACGGCAGCCCCCTCCTCTCCTTTCTTCTCCCTCCATCCTCAGCCTTTCAAAGATCTTGTGGTCTCTTTATTTATATTGTGGAAGCGGCTAGAAGCCTCAGTGTGCTAGGTGCTGTACATGCTGAAGGCAGGGGGAGGAGGAGCACAGAAGGAGCTGCCGGCTAAGGGCCAGAGAGGGCTGAAGGCAGGAGAATATTGGGGAAGCTAACCAGCTGGACCGAGAGGCAGGGCTGGATTTACACCTTACCCGCCCCTAGGTACAGCAACAACAGCGCCCCCCCCATCCCACCTACAGCTGATCTTTGTGTTTTCCATGCATGGGGGTGGAGGCTGGGAGCGGGACGGGGCAGAGAGAGGCTGGCTGGGCTCACTCCGTGCCAGGGGATTGGTGGGGAGAGGGGCTGGGGCGACCAGCTCAGCCAGATCCAGGCGGGGGGAATATGCCCACCTCTGGGCTCCGGTTTCCGGCCTGGCCAGGGGGCGGGGCCTCAGGGGAAAGAGGAGGAGCAGGGGGCGGGGCCAGAGTTCCGGAGCTCGTGTCGGGGGGGCCCCCAAATTGGCCAGGGCTGCTGGGCACGGGCCCCCATTGACCCCGGGCGATAATCTGCCACTGTTTAGGTGCCCCTAGGCACTTGCCTACTGTGCCCCCAACTGGAAATCCAGCCCTGCCCAGAGGAGCTGTGAGAGATGCTTCCTCCTGGCCAGGAGGCAGGGGAGAGCGGGATTGCACTCAAGTGCAAAGGCTCGGGTGGCTGAAACTATTTTGCAGATTTGATCCAAATTCACAAATCATTTTGGTGCCCTGAAAAATGCATAGTTGTTGGGTTTGTTTGTTTGTTTTTGGAAGGGGACAAATTTCTAGTGGCAATTTTTTCCCCCTTGTTTTAGTAAGTACATACACAGAGATACTGGGCCTTATTTTACGTTAAGACTTCTTTACTCCTCTATATTAGGGGATGTAAGTACTTTTTACGTATACAGTTCTTGTAACCTCTCAGGGGTGGGGATATCTGTTGTGCACATCAAACTCAAAGAGACAATAACAGTTCTGTCAATCCCAGGTGCTTAGACATCATGAATCATGCCCCTGAAAAATCACGAGACTGTTTTTGGGGTGTCATGTTTTCCAGCTTTTCTCTACAATCATGAGGGCTGGAAATGTACTTTAAAAAAAAAAAAAAGAAAAAAAAAGACGACATTTCATATAATCACATGACTCCAGGAGCTGGAGCTTTTGGAAAAAGACCAAACATCATGAAAATTGTGAAATCACAAGAGCTGACAAGACTGTGTGTAACTACTTGTTGCCAGAGAAATGTATTGTCTTCTGGGAAAAGAACTGACCTTTGATCAAAGGCGGTTCTGCCGTATTGTCTCTGCGTTTCATGCGCAAACAGCAGATCCAGAATTCCTGTGCGCAACTCATCACCCACTCCACCCCTCATTTTGGGCGTCTGTGGTTTCAGTCTTCCCCACCCCTACAGGGACACACCTGCCTGCGGCAGCGTGTCACAAAGAGATGGCTGAAGGGGAGCTGAAATGCTGCCAAAGTTAGGAGGCTGATTCGAGGCACACCCACCAGAAAGTCCCACCTCTTGATCCTCTGCGGCTCTGTGCCTGGCTCAGACAATTACAACAGTGTGAACCCTTCGGGCTTGATAGCCACTTTACTGCCGCTGGGTGCGACAGCCACCAGCTTTGGCCAATGCTTGAATATTGAACTGCAGATTTTCCCATGAGTGGAAATTTACATGGCTACAATTTGAGCTAATTGGGTAGGCTCTGCAGAGCAGGCATAGAAGGGGAGGGACGGACGGACGGACGGACGGACACACACACACACACACACACACACGAGTGGGTTATAGACTTCTCCTGGGTGGAGGACAGTCACCCCAAGCCCATCTACCACCCATGGCAGTTCAAATTCCAGATAACCCTATCTGGGGAATGTCTACAGGGGGACACTCAAGAAAATTAATCTCACTTAATGGTGTGAATTGAAAGTGGAGTAGTTAAACCACATTAAACTCCCGTGTGGACACTCTCATTCAGAATTCAAGTGGCCTTAACTGGGTTTAGTTTAATTCACTTTGGACATTGTTGTTATTAGATTGGCTCATCCGCTAGGACTTGTACAGAAGAGAAGAATTCTGCCCAGTCAAAGAGCGGATGAAAGATGAGATGCTCTTAGACAGGGATCTCTTTGGGGAAGAGACTGTCCCTCATGGTGTGTGTGTGTGTGTGTGTGTGTAGCACCCAGCATAAGGGGGCCCTGATCTCATCTGGGACAGCGAAGCCCCACAGTAACGTAAGGAATGATCATCCTAGTAACATCTCTGATATCAGCCTTTTAGTCAAATATTCAGGTGGTCACGTTTGAACATTTTTTCCCTCTGGTTTCTTTGCAAGAGAAAAACAGGGAGAGAGGCTGCAATTCACCCCGGTGCAGAGGGCAGAACACAGGCCTATACTCCCCTTACAATCTACTTTGAGGACTCGGGCAGTGAACAAGCCTTGCCCTGGCTGCTCTGCACAAGACTGAAATCCACGCACAGAGAGGTGTCTTCTACTTGCCTGGGAGCAGACATCTGCTGGGCTACACCTATTAATTAGAACAGGGTGTTCCCCACACACCTATTCCGGGCTCTTCCAGACAAACAGCTTCGTCTCGCATTTTTACAAGATATTCTCTGAGCAGGTGCCAAACTGAGTTACACAAGACACCGATAAGCCTTCAACTCTGCAGAAGTGTGAGACAGAATCCAGAGGAATAATGCCTTTTCTGGGGACAGGTGTCTCATAACCTTCGTCTTTCTTTCTTGCTAACCCCCATCAGTTAGCAATTGGCTAATGCCCAGAAGCCTGCTGGGTTTTGGGCCGGATGCTCATTTGCACCAAAGACTTCTTTACACCACACTAGAATCATTAAAGGGCCATGAAGTAGATGTAATTCAAGGCACTTCGAGGCATCTTTCCATTTCCAAAATGGAGTCATGAGGCCTCAGTGTAAATGAGAATCAGAGCCTTAAAATCCTTACGGCTGTAACGGTGGATGTTTTAAAAACAAAAAATACTGCTAAGCTCCGGTCCTCAGAGATATCTTGTGGCAATGAGTTCCACAGGGTGCTTATGTATTGTGTGGGAAAAGTTGGCAACATCATGGCAACGGGACACTTGTCAGTTCCAACCAATACTATAATTTCATGTCCATCACACTTACCTGTGTTGTATGCTGTGGGCATGGCAGAGAAAGGCAGGCCCTGGGTCAGCAAACTCGGGGTGGCCACCGAAACGACGGGTGTGGTTAAAGAATGAGTTGCTTGGGAGACTCCTAACCTCTGTGCATTTTGCTGGGGAAGCAAAAGGAGAAGGAGTTATAACCCGGCTGGGTTTTCACCACCAGTAGGTTAGATTTCCAAAACCTCATCTGTAACCGCCGACTGCAGGGTCCCCGGCACCTGCGTCTGGCCACTGTTGGAGACAGGACAGTAGGCTAGACGAACAGCTGGTCGGAGCCGCTCGGGAAATTCCTGTACACAGCAGATTACAACACCACCATACCTCTTTCAAATCCATCAGTTACAGGCTCTCAGGACCCCTACACCCTCCATTTGCAGGCTCATTTGTACTGAGTTTTATTTTATTTTTTTCCTTCTGACATTTAAAATACCCCGAGGCTGATTCTCCTGGCATGAAGGAACCAGAGCAGGGAAAAGAGGCCTTCACTTAAAGAAGAATATAGTTCAACGTAACTTGACCTCAGCAAACCAGCCAAAGTGAATTGGTTCGAAGAGCTGCTTCTTTTTTAAACACAACCACCGTGGAGGCTGGCGCAGTGCTTTAAGGGACAGTCACCCCACGCAGAGAAGAGTTCCTATGCACCACTTATGTCCCACTTAAATCCTGTTTTGCTGGTTTGCATAGGTCTTGTGCCGGCACTCTGCACAAGGGTGAATTTTACCCTTAAGGATGAATGCCCTGAGGTTGCTCTAATTTAAACTCTAGGGGCTGGAAAGGCGATTTATCTTAGATAATTATCTGGCCCCTATCACCACAGTACGTGAGCACCCTACAGTCTCTAATGCATTTGTCTTCACAACCCCCCTTGTGAGGTCAGGCAGTGCTATCATTGTACAGATGAGGAAACTGAGGCACAGAGAGACGTTGACTTGTCCAAGGTAATTTACACCCAGTTTAAGGCCCCTTTATGTTACCAGAGTACACTCAAGAACAGTATAAAGGGACTACTGTAAATGAGGATCACGCCAGAGAAGTACAGAGGTGACTTAAAACTACCTTAACCCCCTCCCTCCCTGCATCGAACATGCCTGAGAATCAGCCCCTTGGACTTCTCGGGGAACTGAGAGTACTCAGCAGGTCTTGGAGTGCTAAATTCTTCACGGGACTGGGCCCCGAGTGAGGCTGATGGGTCTCAGTCATTAATATGCCCCCACTTTAAGAGTGGTCCCTGAGGCCTGACACACTATGCAAAAATTCTGCCCTTTGGATATCACCCCCTAACCCCTCCCCCATCCCATTGGTTAGACTGGGTGGGGCGGGGGTCACTTGGGTGGATCGGAGGGCAGGATTCAGCCCTGTTTACAAATCAGATCATCTGAGCTGTCTATGCTAATCTGATTTAAATGGGAATCAAGAGGCTTGGCTATAATCTGAGGCACCCGGGAACATGTCATTCGACGAAGCCCGAAACAGAATCCAGCTTAAATTGTCCTGGGCGTGGCACGATGCCCGCCATGTCCTTTAGGGACCCGGTCAAGACGGTGAGTTTCTGTCCGTGCCAGGTCCATGGGCGTTGACGGCGACCGTTGCCTTGCAGGATCGGGGTTGTGAAGGAAAGGGAGCAAAGGAGCCGCGTCAGAAAACGGCACGTGAAGATGTTGCCAGGGAAACCTCTGCAGTGCTGATCCGATTTACCGGGCAAGCATTTAGATACAACGGAGACGGGGGCTATAGAACTTCTAGACATAGACCGATTCACACTGGACTCCTGCTCAAGGCTGACCTAACTCCTGAGCCCCTCTGCCCAGACAGTGTCTCCCTGACGAACCAGTTTCTGAAGCCAGCTCTGAGCAAAGCTGCAGGTCGTGCTGGCTCGGTGTACAGCTCGGCTCTACATAAGCGAGTGAAGACGATTATACGGCCTATAATTACTAAATCCTTGAGGCTGGAGAAACAGGTTTTCCTGGCATTCATCCTGCAGCCCACAATAGCCAGGGTTGTGACCACTGCCCCCGCTGGGTTAAGAGTATTTAAGACAAATGTCTTAGAGGCAGCGAGGAGTTCACCTTTCCCTCTTGCAGCTTACACTGGCAACACGGTTCTTGCTGGGACAGCTTCCACCAGCTCCCCGAACAAAATGTGCTACATTTGAGCTTTCGCTGGCATAGCTTTGTCGGTAAAAAGTGTGAAAAAAAACCACACACCCTAGCCGACACGGCTATGTCGGCAAAACCCCTAGCACAGACGCAGTTATGCCGGCAGAAGAGGACTTCTGTCAGCATAATTTGTCATTCTGGGAGGTGGCATTACTATTCTGACAGGTAAACTCCTTCTCTTGCTGTAGGCTGTGTCTACACTAGGCAGCTGTGATGACATAGCTGTACTGGTAAAGCTATGTCAGCAAAAGGGTAAGTGTGGACAAGTCCCAATGGCACCTTTCCAGCTCCCTGGCAATAAATTACAGTCACTCTCATTTTAAGGTCTCTTTACACTGCCAGAGTGGTGTAAAGGGGCCTTAATGTAAATGAGAATCAGGCCCCCTTCACACCAGCACAAAACAAGTGCAAAGCACTACCAGATGAGACTGGGGGTATTTTGTATTCCTTTTCCCCAAGGTAAAGGGCAATGGAGAATCAGGCCCTTAGTTCTCACACTGGGATTTAAGTGGAATTTGTAAGGGCAGGTCCACAAGGAAAAGTTGTTTCAGAATAAGGTAGGGTGGAAATTTAAGGGCACGTCTACATCTGGAGTTATTTGAAATATTTATTCAGGAATAACTATTCTGGAAAACTCCATGTATGCATGTTCTTATTCCAGAATAAGGGTGTTTTATTCTGAATTAGCGTAATCCATTTTGGAAGTGGATTAAGCTAAACCAGAAAAAGCCACTCTTGCTCCAGAATAACGGGGCCCACACATGGAGTTATTCAAAAATAGCTAGTCTGCTTTAAATGAACAACCTACCTTAATCTGGAATAAGTTTCATGTGCAGACAAACCCTAAAGCACTATAGCTGTTCCAGAATAGAAGCATACACGAGAGTTATTCTGGAATAGTTTTTGCAGAACAGTTAATTCCACAATAGTTATTCCGGTCAATTTCTCCACGTAGACAAGCCTTGTAGTAATGTACCGATTTTCTGCTGACCCTCTGCTCATGATGATGTCAAACAAACAACTTTTCCTCAAACAATCTGAAAAACCAACTCCCTTAAAGAGCAAACAGCTTCTTCTGTTCTGTACGGTTGATGGGAGTGTTACACTAATAGCAGGATGACAAAACTTTAAAGCACACAGGGCCTGATTCTCATTTACACTGAGGCCCTTTCCCACCACTCTGGCAGAATAAAGGAGCCTTAAAGTAGGTGTTAGTGTAATTTACACTAACTCCCTGAGTGGTATAAAGGGGCCTTGGTGTAAATGAGAATCAGGCTTCAATACTGCAATCAAGTCAGCAACTTAGGACTCACTGTGATTTCGCACCATGTCACGTTGTAATTAACAAAGTTTCAGTGCCTATCCATGCAGGCAAATTTTGCCAGCATTTTAATGCAGCCCCCGCCCCCCAGTTATTTTGACAGCCATGCAAGATTGTGAACTGTTCTGAGTACCACACTTCCATTCAAGATGATTACAAAATCATGCACACATGCTCCCAGGTGAAATCGCTTGAAGCTGAAGGGTTGGTGGATGGTGACTGCTCTACACTTCAAATGAAGAGTCAGAATCTCAGTGTAGGGTATAGGAAAGAATAGGGTAGTATCCCTTTAAATAATCTGCGAACCCTCTCCGGGTGCTCTCTGTGTTCTATGATTTAGAAACGGCCAGACACACGCCCACTCTGTTAGCAGAGGTTGATCCTGCTGGCAAAGGTTTAAGTGGGTTCCACTGACTAAATGAGAGTCAGGTGACTCATCAGCCTGCCTGGCTATAAAGGAGATGGGAGAGGTTGTTTATAGAAAGAGGATCTGGGGTGTGGGCTGAGCAATATGGAGGAGTCAAGTGTGAGGGGGAAGGTTTGAGCTGACCTTTGTGTTAATAGAGCCAGGGGAGGATTGCCCCTAAATGGGGTGGGTTTGTACTATCTAGCTCTCAGACAGCACTTCTCATCAGCAGATCTCAAAGTGCTTTACCAAGGAGGGCAGTATCCTCATCCTCATTGTATGGAAAGGGAAACTGAGGCACAGAGCAGGGAAGTGTCTTGACTAAGGTCCAGCCAGCAGCAGAGCCAGAAGTAGAACCTACATCAGCTGAGTCCCTGCCCAGTGTTTTATCTACTAGGCCACACTGCCTCCTCGCAGGGGGAGAGGAGGGCGGGAGGCACCTGCCTGTGTCTAGATGCAACTTGCATCTGGAGACTTTTCCATCAGGTGCTCTGCAATCCCTTGCTCTGTAACACTGTAATTTATGGCTATCACAACCTTCCCCGGCTGCCACGACCCTACGACCCTGTTACCAGAATAGCATCAGTATGACATGGTATTATTGCCACAAACAAGGTGACACCGTCCACTTTGCCGGCAGGAAAAGCTGTAAAAACAATGAGAAGCCGTGTTCCTCTGCGGGAATTAGTTCTTGTGAATGAACTTGTGGGACAGTGAATTCAGATTTCCCTTTCCTTTCCTTTGTTTTTGTTTTGCTTTTAAATTAAAAGTTCCCCTTCCTATTTAAAGAAATTGATTTATTTCCTGCTTCCCACGTCATGGCTACAGGCCAGCTCCGCATGTGGTGTAAAATCACTGGAGCTCTTTTGAACTTCCTGGAGCTCTGCTGATTTACATCAGCTGAGGATATGACTCACTGACGCCAATGGAGTAATGCTGATTTACCCAGGCTAGGAATCTGGCCCATTGACTCCAGTAGAGTAACACCAGTAGAGGAACTGGTCTTTGGACTTCTGCGGAGCTTTGCTAATTTAAACTGCTGGGGACATGGGCCTATAGCTTTACTTTTCCATGCAGAAAATGATTCTCTCTAAAATACAGACCCCCCCCTAGGGCCCGATTCTCTGTTGCTCTGTAGAATAACAGGGCTGGAAATTACAGTTACACTGACTTTAAGTCTCCTTTGCACCACCAGAGCAGTGTAAAGGGGGCCTTGGAGTAAATGAGAATCAGGCCCATGATGTTCAATACCTTCTTTAACCCCTTCTTTAATCCCCCCCCAGGCACAGTGTTTAAGGAGGAGTTAAAGGAAACAAAAAGACTCATGTCACTTTAAGGAAACACACACACAGCAAGGCAACTCACCAGATCCAAGTGGTCTTCCGTCTGAATGCCAAAGAACAGAAATAAAACCAAAAGGCACCGTTACATTTACACCTTTCACAACTGTTTCCAAGCCCAATTCCAAACGCCAGATTCTCATTTACACTAAGGCCCCTTTACCCTTCTCTGGCAGGATAAAGGGGCCTTAAGACGGCCATAAATTACATTAATATCCACGTCAGGTCTCTCTTACACTGCCAGAATGGCCTTAGTGTAAATAAGAATTCAAGCCTTCAGTTCTCATGAGGAGAAATAAAGAGGCCATTGCATTTATCTTCCTGAGAAACGTCTAAAGCTTGCTCTGCACACAGTTCATGCACTAGTATAGCTGTATAGGTTAGGAGTGTGATTTTTTACTGATGCAGTTATACCGATACAACCCCTGTACAGGAATAGCTGCACCAGTGTAAGCACCTTTTACCAGTATAACTGTGTCCACACTGGGGGAGGGCGTATCCCTTTAACTATACTGCTATAGTTAACATGGGACAACTTTTGTGTATAGACAAGGTCTCAGAAATTTGGTTTGATCCCTGTCCATTATTTTGGATTTAAGCTGGCCAACGCTGTTCGTTAAAAAAAAATCTTTTTTACGAAATGTAGCCTCTTCTAGAAAACAAATTCTCAGGAACATGTTTTCTCCAAATGTTTTGTTTTTCAAAACTTCTCCATGTTTTTTTGTGTATCAGAATATTTTGCTTAGTTTTATTTTTTGCCTTGTCAGGTTTGACAGATTCTCTTCAGCCCCAGTCTTACCTACACTTATGTGAGTTCATAACTTTCAACGTATGAGGCCTGGCCTACACCTAAAATTTGACCAAGCTACGTTGTTCAAGGCTGTGAAAAATTTCACACCCTAAGCACCATAGTTGGGTTGACCTAATTTTTGGTGTGGATATGACTAGGTCAATGAAAGAATTCTGTCCACCCTTGGAGAGGTGGATTACCTATATCAATGGAAAAAACCCTTCCATCAATGTAGGAAGCGTCTACACTACAGCACTACAGTAGCACAGCTGTAAAAATAGCAGCTCCAGTGTAGACATATTCTGAGTAGTCCCACAGGGACTCTCTAGGCTGGGAAGAAAGGTCTGAGGGGTTTTAAAACTAAGTTAGCTAACTCACTACCTGCATCTTCACTGCAAAGTTAACTCGAGTTATCTATACTCAAAGTTACAAAGTTATCTACAAAGTTAACTCAAGTTAACACCACTCCAGTTAGCCTAGCTTGAATGAGAGAGGACACACTGTAAAATAACACTCCAGCTGCACAGAGTGATTGGATTCCTGCATGGAGAGCAGGTCTACATTTCAAAACACTGTATTCTTCATTTAGGTGAGCATCTTGCATTAAAGCCCACGGGAGCCTGGAGTTAAATTCGAGCTCTAACCCAAGTTACAAGCTGAGTTACCATGTCTTCTCTGCTATTTTACTCTAAGTAGCTAACCTGCATCAAGAACACACCTTTTATTTGCAGTGTGGACAGAACCACAGTGATGTGTTCGCAGTTGACGTGCTAACTCAAGCTGTAATCTACACCCCCTAAGAGGCCAGCCAACGTGTGCTAATAGCACCACACTCGGGTTAAGGGTTTGTGTGTGTGGACAGGACTCAAGTGAGAGGCAATGCTCAGGTTATAACTCAAGTTAATTTTGCAGGGAAGACGAGCCCAGAATGAAACTCCCGTTAGCGCCCAGGACTTGATTCTCATTTACACGGAGGCCATTTTACACAGCTCTGGCAGTATGAAGGGGCCTGAAAACGAGTATAAATTACTTTGTGTGGTCGCTTCATGAGGGGTTTAAAATGGCCTGGGCATAACTGACAATCTGATCCACTGCATTTACGCTTGCTTTAAAACTTTTTTTATGTTACCAGGGTGGTGCGAAGCAGCCACAAAGTAAAAGAGAGTCAGCCCCCTGCACTGAGGCAGGACCAAGTAAAATCTTGTTAGCTTGCCACGTCCTAGGTCGTGACAGGCTACTACTGGGGAATATGGCAGCATGTATAGGGATGGCCCAAAAGAAACACCACTGTAAATCGCAGTGACGGGCCATCCCTGGGGAATATTAAGGGTATTTTATAGTGATAACCCAGTAGCAACGCCGTCTACAGCTGCGGCATTCCGGAATAACAATCTCTTGGCAGGGCGGGCTATTACTGGGGAACACGGCAGGACTCAGAGTCTCTCTACAGCTGCCTGGCCTGATTTGCAGTTGGCAGAGGGAGTTGCATCAGCTCAGAGGCCTAGAGAATTCTCCCCTCCCCGCCCTCCAAGAACTCAGCAGCACTCACCAAATGGTGCATCAAGCCTTTGGCGCCCTGCGAGGTGATCACACGTAAGTCCGGCTTGCGGCTGTTGGCGGCGAGCTGCGTGCCGTGGGAGGGAGGTGGAGGCGATTTTGCTGGGATGATTTTGCCCAAGGTGTTGCCATTTGATACTGGGAGGAGACCTGGCGAAGCTCTGGCACTGACATAGCCGTTTCCTGCAGGGACAGAAAGCAGGGACACAGATTTTGGAAATAGTCTGAAGGAGAAACGTGGGGCTCGATTTTCCATTGCCCTGCACCTTGGACCCCATTCTCCATAGCCTGGCATATCTTCCAGTCCTTTACACCCCTACCAAATGAGCATAAAAAGCCTGCAAAGCCAGAAAGCAGGACCTAATTCTGACTTCAACGAAGTCCGGTTTACACTGCTCCAGCAGCGCAATGAGGGCTTAAAGTCATTTCTGCGCATTTTAAGGCCCCTTTGCATTGCTAGAGTGACACGAAGGGGCCTTAGTGTAAATGAGAATCAGGCCTCATGACCCTTCCTTGCTCTCTCCTTTGTCGGTTTGGTCTATTTGAACTGTAAGCTCTTTGGGGCAAAAATGCCCAGCACCCGGCTCGATCTATTTCAGTTCTCAGCTGGTCCCATTCCCGCAGGATCTGAGCACCTCACAATCTTCAGTGCATTTTCTCCCCATAGATTCACTGTGTTTGAATCTGACCTGCTCAATAACACAGGCCAGAGACTTTCCCTAAAGTAATTCCTAGAGCCCATCTTTTAGGAAAAGGGCCAATCTTTGATTTAAAATTGCCGGGGATGACGAATCCCACCATGACCTTTGGTAAGTTATTCCAACGGCTAATTACCCAGAACAGTGCATCTTCTTTCCAGTCTGAAGTTGCCTCGCTTCAACTTCCAACCTTTGGATCGTATTGGACCTTTCTCTGCTAGACTGAAGAGCCCGTGATCAAGTGTTTGTTTCTCATGTAAAAATGCTGCCCTGGCTGAGGCATGAACTTGGGGCATTCAGCGTGTGAAACTGACATGCTGATAACTGGGGTAAGAAGGAACCTGTGAAACTGATTTAGTTTTAAATCTGTGGCAATGTTGAGCTCTAAACCCATCCCCCCCCCCCAAGTTCCAGTCCAGTGCCTTGACCACTAGAGACCGTCCTCTCTCATGCCACAAACCCCTCTGAGCCTCACAACATTGCTATACAGGCAGAAGAGTGTTGTCATCCCCTTTGTAGAGAAGGGGAACCGAGACACAAAGATGGCCTACGGTCACACAAAAGTCTGAGACTTGAACCCACGTCTCTAGAGCCCCGGTTTACAGCCTCACCTAACCACCCTTCCTCTCACTTACTGGGGTCTCTAGGCACGACTGCAATACAAGAATAAATATTAAGGGCCTGATTCTCATTTACACGGAGGCCTCTTTAAGCCGTTCTGGCAGCGTAAAGGGACCTTGAAGAGGGCATAAATGACAATCACACCGACTTTAAGGTGTAACGGAGAATCAGGCCCCCTTATCTTAATACCCTGTGAAGTGCAGAGCTCCGTTCTCCTCTTCCCCCCCCCCCCATCCCGCCCCAGTTTAGCATTTTATGTGCGAAGCAAAAAAAAATAAATAACATTAAAAATTAAAAAAAGATTTGATGAACGTCAGGAAAAGAATAAATTGGATGAGATTATTGTTCTGATGAAATTATTATATTTTTTTTATGAATAGGCCCCTAAGATAGAAAGGCATTTAGCAATCACCAAGATTCAGCCCTCATATTCATCACACATTAGACCGGGAAAAATAGGTCGCTGATTGCATTATTAATCAGATTCACAGGCGCGCTACATCTGCATTTTAGGGGGCGGCGTGGTGGCAGTGGGGCTTCAGACATGATGTGCGCCCAGCTGGGGTGAAAACCGGCTCACCTGGCTACTGTGGGTCGTCCCATAGGCCTGACCTGCCTCACAACTGCTCTGGTGCAGGGGTTTTAAAGTGAGTGTAACTGTAATTTATACTCACTAATTACCCTGCCAGGCCTCTGAACCCTAACAGTAATTTGCTGACACCAGAGGCTCAGTGACTGTGTGTCTGTGTGCGCATGTAGCCCTGCACGTGTGTGTGTGTGTGTGTTTGTGTAGCTCTGCCTCATGTGCATCTTCCTAGTGTGTTGGTAAATCAGCACGCTGGCCTGGTGCACGGATGCAGTGTTCTGCATCGCTGCAAACCTGGAAATGCACTGACGTCACAAGAGCTGCCCACACCACGGTACATGTCTGAGCCTGCCAAAGCCGATGGAAATGCTCCCCCGGCCTGCAGCTGGGCTTTGGATCCGGCTCGGCGGGAGAGGAGAAGAAGGCCCAGGGAGAAGGTGCGAGTGAACAAGGAGACACTGAAGATGTGTTGTGAGATTACTGGGCCATCAGTGCTTGACACAGCTGAGCTGGAGGGAGGGGGCAAAGCTGCCTTAACGCCACCTTTGCTCTCATCTGATTCAAGGGCTGCTCTGTGCCAACTTGGACCCCCCCCCCCCATTTAAGTTAGAGAAGCCTAAAGGCTGCTCTAATTTGCCTCAGCTGCCAATGGCCTCCAGAATTTGTCCTGCAGCTGGGGATCACTGGAACATAAAGGAACTCAGGCCATATCCCTTTCCTTGACGGTACCCTTATGCTGGCACAGGGAAGGGGGTGCTGACAGAGCCGGTACAGCAAGTCTATACCACTGAAGGATAGGGACAAGGGATCTTCCCGGGGGGAGTTGAATCTGCCTTGTTTTGGGCTGCTTTGTACCGAAGAAACGTAGGACCTGCCAGGCCCGTGGTCCATCTGGGTATGCTGTTTCTAACAGTAGCCAGTCCCAGTTGCTTCCAAGAAACACACAAGAACCCCAGCTACAATAGGGTAACTATTCCTTGAGGAAGGTTTCCTCCTGACCTCAAACAGTTAGAGGCTGGTTTATGCCCTGACAAAGAATTTGGGGAGCAGGGGCATGTACCCTGGCCTCCAATGCAACTCCCGAGCATGTTGATAAATCAGTACGTTAGCCTGGTACATGGTGCACTGCGTTCTGCATATACAGTTTTCACTTTGCAAGGCCACCGGCTTTTATATTAATTGATGACGGAGGTACATAAAATTTCCTGTGCGACCTTCACCGCTTTCGGCAGATTTCTTTTACCTCCGCTTGTTATAGGGTTTTATGCAAAACTGTGCGCAAGCAGCATGGGGCAAGGCCGAATCAAGTTCAAAACGCTTATGTTTTCTACCCATAAGGCTGCCTTAACATAAACGCACAAATGGCTTCCATGGCAACCATAACTGCGGTATTTTGCCTTATTGTCTGTGCAGATTTGGGTGTGTGTATTGCAACGGGCTGGCTGGGGTGCATGCACAACACTGCCCTCTGCTAGATGGAATCGGAACTGCTCGCCGTGTGTCATAAGCCCTATACTATTAACAGGGATTCTCCTTGTATTCAAGCAGCACGGGCTTGCACTTTAAAAACAGGAGGAGTTGAGTTCTAACCCTGACACCACCATGAAATGTTGAGCCCGTGCAGAATAGCGACCATTATGAAGGCCCCGGGACCCACAGAGGTGTGTCTTTCAGGGGGTTGGGTGGGGCAGTTCACGGTCAGGAGGGAGATGCGGGCTGAAGTGCAGCAGAAGAAAAGCCTCACCCATCTTGACACCACTGCATCCAACCCCCACAACCGGCAGCACGGCTGGCCAGGTGCCTGCTGATATTTGCGGGCCACCTGCCAGCATCTGGCCCAGAAGCCTTATGTGGTGTGTCAAAGCCACACAGGAAGCAGGCTGCTCTGAGAGGCCAACGTGCCACGTTTCAGCTGTTCTGCTATGTCCCATCCGCTGACTGCAGCCGGGGGGGCAGAGGAACACAAGTCAGCCGAAGAGCAGGATCTCAGCGCCTTCTGCTCGGGCCTAGTTCTCCTCAAAACCCCCTGGTGTGATTCCCAGCGACACTGGTCACCCAGATGCGCCACTGGGAACAAACATCTATCGCCTCGACCCAGAGGATCTCCCACGTTTCTGATCCCCCGCCCCCATCCCAGGGAAAAGAGACGGGAGCTAAGAGGCAGCAAATGCTGGCTTCAGAGAGGAAATGAGGGACTTGGCAGGGATCCACTCCTGGGGAGGCGACAAGCACCACTCCTTCCAAAGGTGAACGTGAGCTCGAAGGCACACGGGAGGGCGTCGCGGAGGAAGCTGTTCTCTTTGGCGACTGTGAGGCTGAGATGTTGCAAAGCAACTAACCGGCCGGCCGGGGGTCTTTGTTACACCTCATAGTGTATTAGCTGCTCTCTCAAAGCCCCTTATCCTATAGCCCTACGTTGTTCCACAGAGCGGGACTCAGCGGAAGCAAGGGAGGGCTGAAAACACGGGGCCTGATTCTCAGTTACTCTATTCCCGGGCTTCGACGTGTTCGCACTTGTATCCTGAGATTGTTTGCATCAGGCCCAGCCCCAGTGTAAGTTAGAGCCGCCTCAGGCTCTGCTCCCTGCAGTCCCCTATGGACCCTAGGAAGCACAGAATAGCCACAGCGCACTCCGCTCTGCCCATGGGCCCAGTCTACCCCCTATGAGCCCTGGGAGCAGAGAATCGCCACAGTGCAATGCGCTCTGGCCATGCACCTACTCACCCCCTATCGGCTTGGAAGAGAGATCGGCCATACCCCCGAGCTGCCCCGCAATTAATCCTGGGGAGAGGGGAATAGCTGTCGTGCAACGCGTTCTGGCCAGGTCCCTAACCCACCCTCTACGCCCGGGGCTGGGCGCAGGGTACAGAACCCTGACGCCAGCTCCACCACGCCGGCTGGGAATCACAATGTGACCCAAGCCTGCAGTCAGAGGGGTCCAGAGAGGAGAATGAATCCGAGGTAGCCGGTGATCGCACGGTGCTGAGTGGGTGCCTGCCAGGCTCAGCTCCCTCGCCGAGGGGCCCGATCACAGACTTGAGAATGGAAAAGAGGCAGGAGAAGGGCAGCGACCGAACGTGAAGTCGACGGCTGGCCCCAAAACACACTGGAAGCTCCTTAGACTCTCATCCACCTTCCCCACCTCTCTGTCCAAATGCTGAGTCTGGGGCTTGGTGGGGACAGGGGCCAGGAGGCCTGGGTCGAAAACGAGAGGCGCCGATAGAATTGCAGGCCTGCCTGCAGCCCCACAGGCCCCGCTTCCCCGCTCCCGTTTCCTGGAGTGGCCGGAGGAATGAGAAGAATGCGTCAGTGACGTCAATTCTGACATTCATGGAACCTGCCAAGTTTGAAGCTGGAACAGCCGCTCACAACAGCTGAGGTGGGGGTTTGGGGGGGAGGCGGGTGAGTTTCGGGGAGGGAGGGGGGAGGGATTGATAGAAAGTGACAGAGCGTGTCTCTGCCTGGAGGTACGGGCCAGTCCTTAGTGCCTCTTCCCCAGCAGCTCTGACTTTGCCGACGAACTCAAGCAGCAAAATTCAGAGTCAGATTTCGAACGCTCTGAAGACCCAGGGACAGGCTCTGGCCTCTGCTCACCGCTCCGGCAATATACAGAAGGCCTAAAGGCACCGCAGCAGGGCAAGGGAGAAACCCCCCCAGTGCAGGTCTGCCATAAGCTGCCTTACGTTGCCTCGCTCCCACAGCCAGCCCTGACATAGGGGACATGCCGGTCGCTGGCCCCTAGTGCATGGCGCGATGGGGATTCTGGACCGCACGGCAGCCCATAGGCAGCCTGGGATGGGCGGCCGTGGGGGCAGCAGAGACTCAGCACCCTGGGGTGTTTAGATGTGGGGTTTTAGTTTGGCCCTGTTATAAAGGGTCCACGTGACTCTAGGATCAGCTTTTTTTCACTTGGGGAGGGTTGGAATCCGTAGCCCAGCCTTCGCAGCAGAATAAACAGGACTTTTAGTCTTGAGCCCCCGACCTGAATCTCACTTGGGAGACGAATCCCCATCTCCTTTACACGAAAGCATCCAGGGCAGAGCGCATCCTTGATTTAACCCTCTCTGTGCCGCATCAAAGAGGCCACGCGAGCCACCTCTCATGAAACCCAGCAACTTGGTTTGGATGTAGGGCTCTTTTTGCCTGATTTGGATCATGATTGTTAAAAGCAACAGTACGGTAGCACGTGCAGACCCAACTGAGATCAGGGCTGGGCTGTGCTAGGTGCTGTACACGCACCTAATAAGAGACCAGCCGTGCCCTGGACAGCTTACAATTTAAATAGACAAGACATGGGACAAGTGGAGTGTTATTAGCCCCATTTTACAGATGAGGAACTGACACAGAGGACCTGGTTCTCATTGACTCTAAGCCCCTTTATCCCACACTGGCAGTGGAAAGGGACCTTTAAGTGGATGTTGCACCAACATTTAAGGTCCCTTTATGATGCCAGAGTGGTATATGGGCCTTAGCATAAGTGAGAAGCAGGCCTTAAGTGTCTTGCCCAACATCAAAGACACACAGTCCCTGACACAGCTGGGAACTGAATGTAGCTCTCCTAGTCCCAGTCAATTCCTTTGCCCACAAGGCTACCATTCTCCTCCAGCAGACTAAGGGAAGTTTGACTCAAATTTGAATTTTATTGGGTTTATGTCTCCCTTGAGACATAACTGTAAAAAGGACCGGAGATGGGAGAGAGAAAATTATCCCCTATGGCAGAGTCAGGAACCAAACCCAGACCTCCTGTGTCCCAGTCTAGCAGTTTAAACACAGGACCATCCTACCACACAAAACTGGCCGACCTGAAAATCCACATCTAAAAGACCGGGTGCTGCTTGAACTTGCACTCCACGTCTGACTTTAGCCGCTTGAGGGGATCGTCACTACCAATAACGACACCCAGCACTTTTCATCAATAGGTCTCAAGGAGGGCAAGTATCATTATCCCCATTTTACAGATGGGGAAACTGAGGCACGGAGCGGGTCAGCGACACGCCGACGGTCACCCAGCAGGCCGGTGGCAGAGCTGGGAATAGACCCCAGGTATTTTTGAATCCCAGTCCCGTGCTCTTGGCCACCCTGCCTCCAAAAAAGGAGGAGCTCCCCATTCTCACTCACCAACTGGGCTCGGGCAGGCTCCATTTGTGTTGTTCAGGTCTCCCCCAAGCATCGCCCCTGCAAAGCAACGGGAGACACAGGGACAGAGTTAGTTCACAACACAGTGCATTGAGCAGCCTTTGACTGTTCGCAGGTGGGGGGAAGGGGAAATCAACCGTGTTACATTCCCATCAAGAAAATCCAGGATAAAATGTACAGCCCTTCCAGGCTTGGAAACAAAATCCACACAGATACATTTCCTTCGGGGACGAGGCACGCAGCACAGACGCTCAGGCCAGAACACTCGGCTTTTGGAAAACAGCGTGGCTCTGCCGTTCCAAGCCCTCCTGGGGACACAGTCTGCAGAAGAGAACCCACCCCCCGGCTCTGGACTGGAAAGAAGATCTGTCGGATAACATTTGCACCGAATAGAAACCATTCCCGCAAGCAGCCAGAGAGCCGTGACGATGAGCCTGCCATGGTGGTGTCATGTGAAGACAAACGGTTGGGAAATGTTGCTTTTCACTTAGGGCTTGGAAAGCTGCTTCCAGGGAAGGATCAAACCCTTTATCCGCTTTGCAAACGGACTTTGACTATTTATTTGCTATTTTGAATTGTTTGACCACATCTCAAGACTGTTATTTATTCCAGCAATCCACATTCCCTCTCCCCCACTATAACCATCTAGGCATCTTAGAGAGCTGGGAAAGGAACCCAGGAGTCCATATTCCCAGTCCCCTGCTCTAACCACTAACCCACACTCCCCTCTCAAAATCAGGCGCTAGAACCCAGGAGTCCTGATTCTCAGTCCCCTGCTCTACTCACTAGACCGCAATCCCTTCTCTGAGCTAAGAACAGAAGTCAGGAGCACATATCCTCAGATGAATGTCTGCACTAGGAATTTTTTTGGACCAGTAAATCCCAGTGGTAGATAATTAGGACCAGATTTTCATTTGCATGAAGGCCCCTTTACACGGCTCTGGCAATGTAAAGGGGCTTTAAAGGGGATGTACATCACCATCACACTCATTTTAACGCCCTTCCACAGAGACAGAGTGGAGTGCAGCAGCCGTCCAGTAAGTGACATCAGGTTCATGTGATTCTAGGGCAGAGTTCAGAGGTCTCTGACCAGCACTAATCATCTCGGACACACACAATACACAGGGTTCTGTGTAACAGTTTCAGAGACGCTTCTCGCAGAGGGCATTAGCCTATACCTCACACCGGGCGACCACGCGCTCGGCTCCGTTCACGCCACTTTGGATTTAGAAACTGCAGGGCGGATCTTTGTTCTCCTCTGATGCGCAGGGTGAAAAAGCACTTCACAACGTGCAAGCACGCAGTGCCTATGAAACGGGATTTCTTCAATGCGCTAAGCACCCAGGAAGGAAATGCTGGCAGCAGCTGCCTCAGAGGGACCTCTGAGCCAACGGGGAAGAAATGCCCTCCCCTCAAAACAAGTCCTGTCCTCCCCTGATTTTTCGGACTTGCCAGTGAACTGAAAACATCTGTTCTCTTCCCAGTTCTAGTGGCTATACAATAATTGTGTTTGCCATTTGCACTCCATAGGATGTTTGCTGAGCACCCAGGACCTTCTCAAGTATTATTATTATTATTTATTACTTGTACTGCAGTACCGCTTAAGAGCCCCAGTTGTGGACCAACACCCTATTGTACTAGGTGCTGTACAGACAACAGATGGAAGGAGTGGGATCTCTGGAGGTGAGAGAAGTGATGGACTCAAGTAGGGGACCGAAGACACTGGTGCCCTCTCTTGGCTATTCTAGCACTAGGTCAAACACTCACCTGCACTGGCTGGCCTCTGCGGCAAACCGGGCGACACGGTATTTCTCTGCAGAGCCGACTGCTGGGGCGACAGGAGTCTCGGGTCCGTCAACGAAGAGGTCACCAGCGACTGGGTCACTAAGGAGCCTCCAGGGTTGCTGAACTGTAACGTGTTTTGGTTGGTCACCGGAACCGTAACTGGCATGGCGAAGTTTGGAGCGGGCACTGCAGACTGAACAGAGAGGCAGATGAAACTGGGGACTGGCGCTGAGGAGTCACCCAGAGGTACTTGCTTGGCCAAGGAGCAGGCTTCTGCTAGGTTCATGGCGTAATAAGGGGCCAGATTCTCAGCCTGGAAGGCAGCGACACTGATTTACACCAGCTAGGAATCTGGTCCAAACATGAACCCAGCTCATTATTGTCCTGCAACTTGTGCAGTCATTTGCATTGTTCTACGCTGCTAGCATTCTGCAGCCACTTTACACTGGTGAAAATAGCGGAGGGCAGTGGGGAATCTGGCCCAATGCACAAAGGGGCATGGATCCCCTCCGTGAAGACAGAGAAAGAAGGGCAAATGGATATCCAGCTGGGCACACCAAAGCTGAAAAGCACTGCAACCTGCTGCATTTATTTACCTCCAGAGCTCGACCAAGTGTTTCTAAAACAGCTTACAGAGAGGTAGCTGGAAATGTCTCAAAGCATTAAAGAGGCACCCTTGGAACGCCAGAGAGGGGAATAACGCAGTGGTCTTAGGATGAGAAGCTCTGAAACCACAGGAGACAAGTGCCAGATGGGTTAACGCTGCCCTTCAACCTCCGAGGTAAATAAACAGAGCCCCATGGGAGTCTCAACAGACCAGATCCTCTGTTGGTGTAAGTGGTCACAGCTGTTTTGAAGTCAATGGAGCTACACTGATTTACACGGCTGAGGACCTGGCAGAGGCTGTCTCAGTGAAAAGAGCCTGCAGGTTCCACACAGAAGTGCATGATCCCAGGGCCCTCTTCACAGCCGTTATTTGTATCCCTGCAGCACCTAGGGGCTCCAATCGGGACTGTGCGAGACTCGGGTACAGACACACAGACCCAGCTCTGAAGAGCTTCCTCTTCCCTCCATGCTGGTATGAAGGTTGATAATGCCTGTGCTCGCTCCAGGAGGAGCATGGTCTTGGGGTTACGGTACTAACCTGCCCTTGGAGTCAGGAGCCCTGCGTTCTGTTCCCACCTCTGCCACAGACCCTAGCAAAGACCCTTAGGCAAGTCACTTAATTTCTCTGTGTTTCAATCCCCCACCTCTTAAATGGGGAAAATAATACCTCCTTTGCCTATTTAAATTGTAAACTCTTCAAGGCAGGGACCATCTTTTACTGGGTGTATGTACAACATCTGGCACAACGAGGTCCTGGCTTGGGGTGTATGTTACCATAATATGAATAATGAGATGGTTGTATTTCAACAGCCTGCTGTATGTATCTGGGGCTAGCTCCTTAGATGGTGTAAATCAGAGAAGCTCCATTGATGGCAATGGTGCGAAACCAAGTTACAGCAGCTCAGGGTCTGGCCCGTGCTTTGGGGCGCTTCTGGAAGAAGAGTTCTACAGAAACGTAAGGTGTCGAATATTCCTTGGAATAAGCGTGCACGCAGCTCAGATGCCTGCGTGTGCAGTTACCCCATTGCAGCGTCCACGGGTGGTTTCCTGGGGTGTTTTTTTCTGTGGGTACAAACTGATGTGGTTGCAACTATTGCAGTGCAGGAGGCCCCCGGGAAAGCTGGCCTGGATGTTTTAGTTTTTTGCCTGAAAGGATCTGAGTTCAAACTGTCATGTATAGACAAACTCCGGAATTGTGAACGCTATAGCGGCAGGGGCTGTCTCACTGTGAGCAGGCAGCCCCTGGACCAAGATCCCATTGCGCTAGGCGCTGTACAAACAAAAAGACGGTCCCTGCCCAACACAGCCGACCTCCACTGGAGCCTCTAGCTGGCTACTGGCATAGAAAGAGTGACCGATCGGAGCATTCCCAAAGTGCAGCTTTGCTCCTACCAATTCATGGAGCTGCTGGGATGCCAGTTAATGGATAGACGTGGGGCCCTGACACCCCCGAAGCAGCAGAAACTCTTCTAATTCATGATCGTCTGCTGCTCAAGGGACAGATCCACCTAGCTTGGTTCCTGTTAAAGCCAGACTTTGCCCAGATTATCCTATCACTCTTTCTTATGTCACTGATTTGCTTTTCATTAGCAGGAGCAGGCACCTGCTCAGAGGCTTTGCCAGGGCTTTGCTAAAGCCCCCTTTCAATTTCATTGGCCCTGGGAAGCCAGGAAGCTTCCCAGCCTTTTGGTGTTGCCGAGATGTTATCACTAAAGCGCTGCTGGGCAAACACAGCTTTTTATTGCAGGAGAGGAAGAACGAGTGTGAGAGAGGATGAGCCGGGCCTCCATTCTCCCAGGGGCTCCTGGTTGGGAAAGCCTCCTGCCTGCCCATCATCCCCCATCTCCTTCAAAGATCTCCAGGGCATTCAGCTGTTCCAGGCAGCAAGCAGGCACTGAGGACCACTCCCTGCTCTGAACTTCAGACTGAAGAAGACTTAAAGACTGAAAGCTCTGCAGGGCAAGGGACTCTTATGGGCTGGATCCTCATTGACACGAAGGCCCCTTCACGGCCATGGAGGAGACTCAAGGCTGGTCTACACTCCAAAGTTAGGTTGGCTATACTACATGCCTCAGGCCTGTGAAAACTTTCATGCCCTGTGCGATGTCATTAAGCCAACCTAAGGCACAATGCAGTCACGGCTCGGTTGACACAAGATTTCTGTCGACCTCGCTACCGCCGCTCGGGCCACGTCTACGCTACAAAATTATGTCAACCTAACTTTTGTCGGCCTACAGCCACCGCAGGGATTAAATCGCTTGTGTGTGTGCGCGCACACTCGGCTCCTTGTGTTGGCGGTGTGCGCTTGTAGTGATTGTATTGTCAGCATGGAGCATTGTGCGATGGCTCCTGAAAGCTAGTCAGGGGCCCACGTAAGCCCTGCACTGTCCCAGCGTCGACCTAATTACATCGACCGTGACTCCACGCCGCCTGGGGAGGTGGTGTTGCTAAATCAGTACGTCGGTGGGAGTGAAATTTACGTGAAGACATTTCCACCGCCAGGTTGACGCATGGCAGCTTACGTCAACCTAACCCTGTAGCGTACAGCAGGCCTCAGAGAGGGGGCTATATTACAGCAACAGGTCTCCTCCCTTCATTCTGTAGGAAGCCTCCATGCTGGAGCAACGCAGCTACAGCACAGCGGGAGTGCCAGAGCAGCATTGCTAGTGTAGACACACCCTGACTGTCAATGAGAATCAGGCTCTTATATGTTTGGCTGTTGCACATCTACAATGCAAGACTGTGTAATAAATAACAATAAAGAGAGGAGAAACTAAAGCACAGAACGAACGAACGAACGAACGAAAGAAAGAAAGAAAGAAAGAAACTTAGGGCATGGTTCTACCCCAGATGCACGTGTGAAACCTGCTGACATAAACGGGAGTTACATGAATGGATTGAGGACAGGATTTGGCTCTTAACTATCACACTGAACCTTCGAACCATTAGCCAACCGATCCTCCCAATGCTGCTGCCCAGTTGTGTGCACACAAGGGGCCATTCAACCAGCAGCTCCCGTCCTCCCACAGGCCAGCTGCTGATTACCGAGCAGCAGGAGCTGCAGTGAGTGTTATGGCGAGCAAAGGTTTGGAATGAACACAACAATCCAAAATCCGGGGGGTGGGGAGCGGTTCGTTAATCAGTCAAACGTCAACGACTTTCTGTTTCTTGAAAGCCAGTTTCAAATGCACACTGAATGCAGGGCCCTGTTAAGGCCAGTTTGTCTGGAACAGGCCGTCATTAGCTTCCCCGGCAGATGAGTTGTGTTAGTTCTCATAAATCACACAAAAAGCTGGTTAAGAAGAAAAGCATCTGCTCCAACAATCCACTATTCGATCCTGTCACAAGAGAGGCGTTGTCAAGGAGGCAGATGCTATGCTTTTGCGACCAATCAGCCTGCAAGACTGCAAGATCTTTGGGGCAGGGACTTTCCCTTTTTTTAATCCTGTGTTCACATCACCTAGCATAACGGGGCCCTGATCCTGGACTGCAGCCTGCAGTCGCTACTGTCATGCAAATAAAAGAGAAATTCTAGGTTGATGGCGCCCTGTTCTCCCCTTGACTTGCCCTTGTGTAACTACCTTCCCCAAGGCAAAGCAAGCGCTAAATGCCATGAACTCATCTGGCAGTGTTTTACACCCACTTCGCACAGCTGTAAACAACAGAACAAGGGCAGCTGAGAATTAGACCCGCAGATTCTAAGGGCAGAAGTGACCATTGAGATCAACCAGTCTGACCCTGGCTTAGCACAGGACGTAGAATTTCACCCTGCGATCCTTGAACCAACTAAGACCCTGGCAAAGCTCCAGATGAATCGCATAAGGCAGAATCCAGCCCACTGAGCTAAACTTCCCTTAAAATCCAGTGCCGGGGGGCTCGATTGTCATTTACACTAAGGGTTTGTCTACACTCGAAAGATAATGCAGATTAAGGTAGGGCATGAATTTAAAGTGCAACAGCTGCAACTGAGTAACTCCATGTGTAGATGGTCTGAATCTGGAATAAGAGTGCCTTATCCCTTGGTTAGTTGAACCCACTTTCAGAGGGAGTTAAGCCAAACAGAAAGAAGGCACTCTTCTTCCAGAATACGAGTGTCAACACATGGAGTTATTCAGGAACAACTCCATAAGTAATAAGCCCTAAAACCCATTTATCCCAGTTTGGCAGTGTAAATGGGTGTGTATTTTAGTTCCACCCACTTCAAGGGGCGTTTACACGGCTCTGGTGGTGTGGTGTGGCCTTAGTGTAACTGAGAAACTGGTCCTTGGTTGGGATTTGGTTCAAACCATCATCTTGCTGACAGAGCCCTGGGCTGAAGAAGGAGGGCCTGATTCTAATTTACAGTAAGATCTCTTTACACCACTCTGGTAGCGTAAAGCATATGAGGCAGTTACACTCACTTTAAGGTCTCTTTATGTTGCCGGATGGGTGGAACAGGGGAAATGAGTATCAGGCCCACAATTTCTTACTGGCTGAGTCAGCCAAAAATAAAAAAAAGCCCAAAACAAAACCACCTCTGGGTTTTGCCAAAGTGAAGTCTCAAAAAAACAAAAAATAAGCTCACGTGGTCCTTGTAAGGAGCAGTAGGAAGGATGTTGGCGTTTTTTTCATACTGAATCCACCACTTGGAAAGCAGCCCCCCTTTTTACTCCCTGCAACATTAATTACGGCTGCCTGAGAAGAAAGGCTAATCCCTCTGAAGATGGCTTGCCTGCCTCAACTGTCTTTGCTCCCTTGAACTAACAACTAATTTGCAATGCCCCTGTTCCCTCCTTCGACACAAATCCCTTTCATCGTTGTCCTGATGCCACCCCAGTGCCGTTGTCTCTGAAATCACAGGCTAAAACCACCTTGGATTTCTGCCACATCCACCAGCTGTGCCAGGAGCTTTATGGATTCGCACGGACTGAAAGTGGAATGGCCCAAATTAGACCTGATCCCAAAGCGGGTGCAACTGTCTTAACCTGACCCTCCCTTTCCCCACCATGACTCAGAGTAACAACGAGGGTCTTAACTCAAGCAAAACTCCCACTGAAGTTACGAGGAGTTTGGTGGAGTAAAAACCCTCAGGATCTGACTCAGTATTAATAGCAATGGGGCAGATTTTTAAGGTCCTGGGGTTGAACTTTTCAAACGCGGGGGCCTGAAGTTAGGCAGCAAAGCCCAGATCCTCAGATGTATTTAGGCAGCTAACTCCCTTCAAAATCAATAGGATCTAGGCACCTAAATATATCCGAGAATTTGGGGCCTAGGACCTGATTGTCATTTACACTAAGGGCTTGTCTAGAGATAAAAGCTGCATTCCTCTAAATGAAGCAGTCAACCGCACAAATCCCCCAGCACAGATGCAGCTATGGCGCTTTATCTTCTTCTTGTCCGGGGAGGGGAATAAGGCATCCCGGTGAAAGGCACTTTTGTCACTGTGGCCGCACTGGGGGCTGTGCAGGGTGAATGATTTCTGTTAAAAAATGACACCTGCCCCCCTGAGCAAAATAGTTACACCCGTAAAACATTTTTAAGTGTAAACCAGCCTGAGAATTCTTCACACCACTCTGACAGCGTAAAGGGGCCTTAAAGCCAATCTAGTAGTAATTTAGACCCATTTTAAGGCCAGAGTGGTGTAACTGAGACTCAAGCCCTATATGGCAGGGAACAACCATAATGCTGTGTGTTCTAGCCATGCCCCCAATCACCCCCCCATGCCATAAAAGGAGAGATGGGTGGGTGCAGGCTACTTCTGCCAGCTCCACATCAGCTGGGCAGGGGAGGGCATTTCCATCCACTTTGACGCCACTGAGTGACCTAAAGGGGCCTCAGCATCACCGAGCCTCAGATCACTAGGCCTGTTTCTAACCATTAGACAACGCTGCCTCCCCGACAGCCCTGGGTTGGCTTCGTCCGACGGGAGCAAACTGACAAGGCAGAGCAAGGCTCCATAAGCAAAGCCATGCAAAGTTGTGGTCCCCGCCACGTCGCGTTCTAAGTTGCTACGGGTCCAGGGCAGGATGTGCAGGCCACCAGCTACTCACTGCGAGCCTGTAACTCTGCATCATTTTATCAAACTCCTCATCAATCTTTTTATATTTCTCCTCCGTCTGCGGGGTCAGCGCAAACACCTCGTCCCCTTCCGGGCTCTCGCATTCCCTGTGCTTCTTGTTCAGCGCCTGTTACGTTTAGGGGGTGGGGAGGTGTTGGGGAAGGGGTGGGATTGGAAAGAAATCGAACAAAAGGAAAAAAAAAAAGAAAAAAAAAGAAACAAAACACATAATGAAGGATTTCTAGCCAGAGGGGCGAGTACTTACACCGTAGCGTTTGAACAGAATATCCAGATCCTCGCTGGCTTTGCGATATTTATCCTCCATCAGGGGGCTCTGGTCAATGGAGTCATCTCCGTCGGGTTCCGGGCTGTCGCAACCGTTAAAACCTTTCTTTCTTAATGTCTGAAAACACAACCAGGAGAGGTTGAGATCTGGAGCAGGACGGGTCTGATGGAGAGGGCAAAGCCGGTGTGGGGTGTTGGAGGCAGGTATGTGACATGGAGGGATGGGCGGGGGTTTGTTCAAAACGTTGTGGCTGCCTTTCCAATAGAGCTGGTTTGGAAAAAGGCTGGGGGAAGGGGTATATGGCCTGAATCCGGGGGGGAAATTACTCCATGTTTTGAAAAAAAATTGTGGGGAAAAATATCAGTATTTCAAAAACAAAATGAGTAAAAACAGCAACGAAATGTAAAGGGGTGAAAAAACTAATCCGAAATTCTAAGTATTTGAAGAAAACTAATCATTTCAAAACCATGGAAAAACAATCTTCAAAATGTTTAAAAAAAAAAAAAGGGGGGGGGGGAGGGAATCATTAAAATTTCATTAAAAAAAAAAAAAAAATCACCCAACATTCAACCACCTCTGTGCTTCCTTGTTACGAGAAAAGGCCTACAAGGCTGATCCACATTTACTCCAGGACTCCGCTATATCGCTCTGGAGCTGTGGTTAAGGCACGGTGCTTATCATAATAATTGTAGCGCTTATGACTTTATCCTTACAGGCTCAAGGCTCAGCTGTGCCCTAGACCTGTTATGTGATCATGGGCAAATCACAGAGGTGTGGATTCTTCTTTAAAGTGGGTGTACATGTAATTCATTCCCATTTTAAAGGCCCTTTACACTGCCAGAATGGTATAAATGAGAATCAGACCTGCAGTGTTTAAAAGACAAATGACAAAATTTAATAGACAAACGACAGATCTTTGGAACCCTCCTCTAGAATTGAATAGAGTTTTATGAACTAACAGTGCCCGTTAATCCATGGAACTCACTGCCACAAGATACCACTGAGATTAGCAGGATTCAGCAAGATTATGGGCCTTATTCTCATTTGTAATAAGGATCTAGCCCATAGGATTTTATTAGGATCACACCTCTGTTTTAGAAGAGAATATGAACCCAAGACAGTGCGAGTGGAACTTTATTGACTTCAAAGGATCCATTTACACCAGGAATGAATTTGGCCCTGTGCCAGCTGAGACACAAAACCTATTCTCCCACCATTACAATGATGAGGGGAGGGGCGGCGGGAGGGAGGGAAACACTAATGATATTTACTCTCCTATTAAAATATTTCCTCTTCTATTAAAACAACAAAAATATTACTTGCCCCAAGCAAAATGGGTGGGTGGAATTCTGCAAGCTTGTTTTAAATAGATATAAGGGGGTTGGGAGCATGGTACAATGGAACCTGGCAAGCCCAGCACAGAACTTTATTAAAGAAGTAGGTTGTGTCTGCACCAAGAAGCGATGTATATTTTGCATGGCAACGGTCCTCTTTAATTAAAAAAATAACAGGCACACATTTCCAATGGCCAGCTGCCAAATTCACCTTTGGCATAAGCTGGGTTACAACTCTTGAAATCAGGGGGTCGGGTTCTGATTTCACTTACATTGTGTAAACCCGCAGCAACACCACTGAGGGGAAGTGGAGTCACTCTGGATTCACACTGAGGTAAGTGAGATCAGAATCTGTCCCAGTGTGTTTAGCAGCTCTCTACTCAATTCTGTTGCTCTGGCTTTGTTATTGCTTTACCTATTATTTACCAAATGCCCCCAAATGGGCTGGGCACCTCACAAAACAGGGAAAGACCTGCTACTGTGCCAGCCTGACCTTGGGGTGTTCGAAATCTGGACCCAAATGACACCCGTTAGAGTTGATCTCAAAGAAGAATGTTGCACCCAGGGGAAATGCAGACGGGAGCTAACCTGACTGAGCTTGAATCTTTGCAGTGTTTGAAATCTGGAGCTGAATTTTGCGGCTCCGGCACCTTGGACTGATTCTCATTGGCACTAAGAGTTCTTTGTGCTATTCTGCCAGTGTAAAGGGGCCTTGAAATGAGATGTATTACCCTGCAAGAGTAGCTGCAGGCCTGATTACTGATAGAACTATTTCAGTTAAGGGTGTGATTTATTTTACTCAAATAGACACACCAGTAAAGGCCCTAGTGTGGACAGCTATACACAGTGATGTGTACTGCAGGCGCACCCATAGCTATACCAGTATAAACACCTTTATGCCAGTGTAATTTCTGCTGAAATTAAATTTGTTAGTCTTTAAAGTGCCACAGAACTCTCGTTGTTTTTGCTGTATACAGACTAACACGGCTACTCCTCTGGAGCTCTTCTACTAGGAGGGTTGTATCACTTTAACAACGCCAGTATAGTGAAAGCCGTATGGCTTTGTCTACACTGCAAACTTCTGCCAACATAGCTATAGAGGGCAGAGGTGTGACCCCTGAACCACAGAGCTAGGACAACAGAATCCCATACTGTCGACTCAGCCTGGGTCTACTTTTAAAACTAGATTGACCTAACTATGTTGCTCAGAGCTGGGAAAAATTTTGCACCCTGTGCAATGTAGTTAGGTTGACCTCACCCCCTGTGTAGACAAGGAAAAATTCTTCCATTGACCTCGCTACCGCCTCTCGGAGAGGTGGATTAACTACATTGATGGAAAACCCCTTCCGTCTATGTAGGAAGCACCTACGCTACAACGCTACAGCTGCAGTGCCATAGGTGGGGAGATTGCCGGTATAACTGAGGGTAAGCTGTGCTTTTACCAGTAGAGCTTGTTTCATTTGGGGTGGAGGAAGGGAAGGTGTAACAAGCTATACCAGTATATGCAGCTATACGCTGCTTCCACATGAGGATCGCTTTGCTGGTGTATTAAAAAGACTCCTATTATAGACAGGACGTAAAACTATTTAGTGTAGACAAGCCATTAGCAGGGGAGAGAAGGCAGGCCAAGGAGTCTGTAGCAGATCAAGGAACTGGATCTCCTGACTCAGCTGCAGCTCCTGAACTGCAGATCCATCTTTCCACTCTGAAGGAAGTGCCATTAACTGGAAACACAGGCAGCCCATGTTTAGGCTATGCACTGTGTACAGTAAGAATCCTTCGGAGAGTTTGTACAAAAAGTTCCTGTCTCGTGTTCAGTAGCCAATTTACAGATTGCATTACACATGCACATTTAATCATTTTATTTTCAAAATACCAGAAGCAATTAGGCATTATTATGGAACCAGCACTTGCCAATTTTTTTTAAAGTCAAAGCTACATAATTTCCTGGAAGTCTTGATCTCTTTTCATGCCAAACTTGAAAGGAAAAAAAAAATGCCTTGACAATTCTCCTCTCGTCTTCCCAAACACAGATAAACATATCTGCTTCTAGGCCAAATTTTATCCCAAAGAGGTTTCTTACTTACACTGTGAGCACTGGGAAATATGGGTTTATAATGGAACTGACTTAAGATTCTAAGGTCCGTGGGGCAGAGACTGGCTTTTTGTTCTGTGTTTGTACAGCACCCAGCACAATGGGGTTCTGGTCCATTTCTGGAGCTCTGAAGTGCTACTGCAATAAATAATAATATTTCAAAGTGCTTTGAGATCTACTGATGAAAACGTGTTATATAAGAGATAGGTATTATTATTATTATTATTTAATAATAAGATGTAACATTTTCCCTTATTGCATACAGCTGGTGAAATAATGGAAAACCTGATTTTATGACACACTTTGAAGCTACTTCTGGTTTTGCAACATTTGAAACAAACCCATTTCCCTCTCCCTTTTTCACCAAATTTTTTTTTTACCTGCAGTATTTGTTACCAATGTTTGAACTGAAATCATTTTCAAAATTGTTTGGGTTTTCAAGTAAGCAAACTGTTCTGCTGACAATTTTGATTATAAAATGAGATGAAAAATTTAGCAACTTCCCCCCTCGCCTCACCTCCCCCCCCACAAAGATTTCAATAATGCATTTTCCGTGACAAGTTATATTGCCAAAAAGTGCGCATATAAACACACAAACACACGCACAGAAAACCTTTTTTGCGCAGGAAAATTTCAAGCATCTCTAATAATCCCTTGGGTGAATGGAAGTGAAATCCATTTCCTTGCTACTTCAAATCATAGGAGACACGCTGGTTTGTTATTGGAGCATGATCTATGAACCTAGACTGCATCGACTAGTTAATTACTGCACAAGTGCCATCACTGGGCACCATGGCTCATTGCCCGTTCGATTCTGCTTTTATACCATGCTCATCACCGTAGTATCTGGCTTGTTGCAGATTGCACATGGATGGAGGGCTGCGCACACGGGCTGACTAGGTTGGCTGCCATCAGTTTTAAAATAATTAATTAGGATGTTGTTATTATTTTGAACATTAAAGAGCTGTGAAGTACTTTCTTCCCTCTTTCCCGCAATGCACACACGTGCAGCATGAGCACACACTAACACAAGCGTAACGTAACCCATTTTGCAGCGCTCAGATGATCTTGTGTTGCCAAAACTACACCCATCACATCATCGCCTTTGTAAGATAGAAGGAGTCTTCTCAGTCCGGGCCCAACAACAATATTAAAAACAGAGACAGGGCCTGAAGTCTGTAGTCTGTTGCGTGGGAATGGAACTGAAGAAAGTGAGTCAGGTTTCAGGAGGGAACTAGTTTGATGTGACATCTAGCGGCTCTGGAGTGCAACCTGATATTCAGGCTGCTACCAGATGAACACAAGCCTTTCACTATGTAATTGGCGCCTCTGCACGCTCAATAAAGATCTCTTTCCTACAACTCTGCCTGCTCCATCAGTTATTGCTAATGAAACAGGGCCAGTCACAACCTTCAGATTCCAATGCCTCGGTATTGCTGAGCATACCGAAGCCCAAACCTCCCAGAGCCAAATACCCCCGTACGGCTGGGATAAGATCTGAACAGTGACTGGGATCCAAATTCCACACCTGTTACATCCGTGTGACTCGGTTCAGAATCTCAACTTATCTCTGCTGAGTTCCATGGACCGATTCCGGATATACACCTGAAAAACTGAGAGCAGCATCTGGTCCTAATGCTACTGAACTCAAAGGAGTGACTCTGGACTTACACCGATATAACGGAGATCAGAATCTGCCCCCCAAAGTGGAGATAAACCTTCAGAAGCCAGGGCCTGCTTTATAAGGGGGTTCATGGAGGGGATCGTTTGGTGCAGTTATGTTTGGAGGTCTCACCCCTCTATTCCCTACCGCCCGAGTCCCCTCAATAGGCTGAGACTGGGATCAATCAGTCCATGCACACCACCAGGTCCCACATGAACTTTGGGGTTGCTCCACTACACCACACATAACAGGCCCCAGCTTGCTCAAGATCAAATGTGGATTGGTACCGAACAAGGTCAGAGAGGACCCTGAGTGAGAAGCCTCCCACAGAGGGCAGCACAGAGGAAACTACCATTTCTTTCCTATACCGCTATTAATAGGTCTCGCTGTAAGTTCACTTTCTACCCTACTTCTTATTTATGAACCTCTCTCTCTCTGTCTGAACTTCACAGCATTAATTCTTTTATCCTATACTTTACGTTTCAAATTCATGGTATTTAAGGCCCATTATTACGCTGCTTTGATTTAAACCACTGGGGTGGAGGGGAAAAAATCCATATCACTATTCTGTCCTGAACGTAACTCCAGCAAACACCTTCTCCATGAGTTGGTTTCTTATCTGTATTATGGTAGCACCTGGAGGCCCCAAGATCACGGCTCATTGTGCTAGGTGCTGTACACACCCAAAAACGTGGTTCCCACATACACTAAGGCCCCTTCAAACCCTTCTAGACTGGGTGTAAGTTAGTTACTCTCACTTCAAGGCCCCTTTATACTATCAGAGTGATGTAAATGAGAATCCAGAGCCCTATGGCTTGCCCAAGTTCACACAGGCAGTCTGTGACAGAACTGGGGCTTCGGATTCAAAAGCACCTGAGTTGCAAATCTAGCACCTTACCCACAAAACCAAGTGCTCAGCTGTATACAATTTTTAATTCACCCTCCAGTGAAATGCAGCCACCTCTGATGTGTTTCACTGGCGTACAGCAACACTTGCATGGGGATCACTCACCCAGCACTGAAATGCAGCTACCTCTGGGGTGGAACACTGTAAATGGTTTGCTGGCCTACACAAATCCTGAACAAAGATCATTCATCCAGCACTGAAATGCAGCCACCTCTGGGGGGAAACACCACAGCTGTTTAGCTGAGAACAGCAACATTACACAACAGTTAGGAAAGTTAAGTCCACAGGAAGATTAAACCTGGGCCCAACTGAAACAGCAAGGGAATTTAGAGAGAGGCGGTTAAAGGCAAAAAGGCATCTTTTAAAACTGAAAGTCAAATCCGAGTGAGGAAAACAGAAAGGAGCATACACTGCCCAGTCAAGTGTAATGTATAATTAGACAGGTCAAGAAAGAATTTGTAAAGCAACTAGCTAAGGATACAAAAATGAATAGCAAAAAAAAATTCAAGTACATCAGAAGCAGGACACCCGCCAAACTGTCAGGGGGGCCACTGGATGATCAAGGGCTAAAGGGGCACTCAAGGAAGACAAGCCTATTGCAGAGAAGCTAAATTAATTCTTTGCATCTATCTTCACTGGGGACGAATCCCCACATCCTGCACATTCTTTTCAGAGGACAAATCTGAGGAACGATCCCAGACTGAGGTGTAAATAGAGGAGGTTTTGGAACAAACTGATAAATTAAACACTAATAAGTCACCAGGAGTAGACGGTATCCATCCAAGAGTTCTGAAGGCACTCAAATATGAAATTGCAGAACTACTAACTGTGGTGTGTAACCTATTGCTTAAATCAGCCAGATAATTGCAGTGTAGCTAATGTAATGCTGATTTTTAAACAAAGGCTCCAGCAGAGGCGATCCTGGCAATTACAGGCTAATAAGCCTAACTTCAGAACCAGGCAAATTGGTTGAAACAATAGTAAAGAACAAAATTATTAGACACATAGATGAACACAATATATTGGGGAAGAGACAACATGGCTTTTGTAAAAGGAAAACATGCCTCGCCCATCTACTGGAATTCTCTAAAGGAGTCAACACGCGTGTGGACAAGGGTGATCCAGTGGATACAATGTACTTGGACTTTCAGAAAGCTTTTGACAAGGTCCCTCACCAAAGGCTTTTAGGTAAACTAAGCAGTCATGGGATAAGATGGAAGGTTCTCTCCGGGATCAGTAACTGGTTAAAAGATAGGAAATAAAGGGTAGGAATAAATGGTCAGATTTCACAGTGGAGTGAGGCAAATAGCGGTGTCCCCCAAGGATCTGTTTTGGGATCTGTGCTGTTCAACACTTTCATTAATGATCTGGAAAAAGGGGTGAACAGTGAGGTGGCAAAATTTGCAGATGATACACAATTACGCAGGATAGTTAAATCCAAAGCAGACTGCAAGAAGTTACAAAGAGATTTTACAAACCTGGGTGACTGGGTGACAAAATGGCAGATGAAATTCAGTGTTGATAAGTGCAAAGTAATGTACATTGGAAAAAAATCATCCCAACTACACATACAAAATGATGGGATCTAAATTAGCTGTTACCACCCAAGAAAGAGATGTCAGCCTCTCTGTGGATAGTGCTCTGAAAGCATCTGCTTAGTGTGCAGTGGCAATCAAAAAAGCTAACAAAATGTTAGGAAGCATTAAGAAAGGGATAACTAATAAGACAGCAAATATCATAATGCTGCTATATAAATCCCTGGTACGCCCACACCTCGAATACTGTGTGCAGTTCCGGTCGTTCTATCTCAAAAAAGATACATTAGAATTGGAAAAATACAGAAAAGGTCAACAAAAATGATTAGGGGGTACGGAACAGCTTCCATATGAGGCAAGATTAAAAAGACTGGCACTGTTCAGCTTAGAAAAGAGAAGAATAAGGAGGGATATGATAGAGGCCTATAAAATCATGACTGGTGTGGAGAAAGTGAATAAGGAAGTGTTATCTACCCCTTCACATAACACAAAAGAACCAGGGCCACCCAATGAAATGAACAGGCAGCAGGTTTAAAATGAACAAAAGAAAGTACTTCTTTGCACTATGCACAGTCAATCTGGGGAACTCATTGCCAGGGGACGTTGTGAAGGCCAAAAGTATAACAGGGTTCAAAAAATAATAACCCCAAGGATTAGCCAAGACCTCCTGCCCCCCTCCATCCCTACCCCCCACACACACACTTTGTAAAAGAACCAAGGGATCAAGTTTTAACAAAGTAAAAGACTTTTGCTGTACTTTTCTTTAGAACTGGTAAAACAAAAAATCTAAATTGCTTTTGGTTTGGTTTTCGGTGGAAAAAATTTCTCCTTGTTTGAGAATCAGAATTTTTTCCTAAAATTTTCCTTTGTTCCAGCAATGACACATTGAGTTGTTTTCTCTGTTTTTGTTTTCTTCTAACCTTTCTCCTCGCTTCTCTTACTTTTCAGTGATGAAATGGAAAAAGGAAACAAAAAAATGGGAGTTGGGGGGTAGAAAAGAAGGGAAAAAACCCTCCAAACTAAAATTTTTCACAAAGCATTTAAAATAACAATAATCCCTCACTCTTATCTAGGGCTGGTCATCAGTAGGTCTCAGAGTGCTTTACAAAGAGAACAGTATCACTATTGCCATTTTACAGATAGGGAAACTGAGGCGCAGAGAGATGAACTGACTGGTTCAAAGTCACCCAGCAGGCCAGAGACTGAGCCTGGTGGGTTTGCACGGTCAGAAATCACTATAGTTCTCTCACAGCTTATCTTATCTTATCACCCAGTCTTATTGCACTGAAATCTCCAGCAAGAAAACGCTTGAGGGAGGTGCGGACAGGTGGTTTCCTTCAGCGATGAGGTTAAATTAATTGCAACCTGCATGAGTGGGTGAAACGGAAGATCAAAGAAGGCTCTGGGTAACTTTCAAAGAGGTGAATTCAACCCTGGCTGGCATCTCCCTTAATGAACACTTGGGTTGAATCCTTTCAACTACCCCAGCTCTGCCCCTACCAGCATATATTCTGCTGTCTGGATATAGAACAAAGCTGCAGATGGGAGTGCAAAGGGAGAACAATGTTCAGATGAAATCTCCTTTAAGTCTGCCCTCAAAGATGCTCTGTGTGTGCGCTTAAAGGCTTCTCCAGCAAAAGGCACATAGGGTCCCATCCAAAGCCCCTATGGAACCCTCCCACTGCCTTCAAAAATCTTTGGAGCAGGGCCTGAGTGACTGGCATACCTAAGACGACACAGTGCTGTAAATTTAGGCTAGGGTTGAATTGACAGCTGTCGGCCCCCCGTAAAATGATTAAAAGCGGAATTTATCTTGGGCTGAGCCAGGTATTGCCTATCAACTAGGGCAGCTGGAAAATCGTCCATCAAAACAGCGATTCAGCAGCAAATTGGGTTTTCGACTATGTAGTTTTTCATGCAAAGCGTCTTTCGCTCCTCAGCAGGTCTTGGTTTTCCACAAGGTTCAGCCAGAGGAGGTCAAAGATGGGGGAAAAACAAGCCCCTCCTGTTCAAATAGCATTGTGTTCTCCCAGGCTGACCGTATAATTTGACGAAGACGCCACATATAGCAGATACAGAGCTTCGCACCGCTTGGATCCACTGTAAAACCAGCACATACCTTTGGATATGGCCAACTGGGGAACCTTCCACCCTCCCACACGGGCTCTCTCTGGGGACAAGGGGTTGGCTGATACTGAGAACTGGTGATTTTATGGTATGTACCATGCTCCACTAAATTATAAAGCACAGGCAATCAAGGGAGCTGCACCAGTTTAAACCAACTGAGAATCTAGCCCTAGGATCCCCAGCAGACTAGTTCCCACTCCCCTGTTGCTGGTCAGCATTGCATGTGCCAGCAGCCAGCCCATTGCTAACAACGGCTGCTTTGCAGTGCTGGTCAACGTGTTCTGAACTGAGACGTTTCAAGGACATTTTTTCATGAACATTTCAAAATGTCAGCACAGAAAACAGGGTCGGGGGGAAATTCAGCTACATTTCTGGAGCGGGGGAGGGGGAAAATCCCTCCTGCCCCTTTCTAAACCAGCTCAATATTATTTTTTTGTATTCCAGTAGCATCCGCAACCAAGATTTGGACCCCCCCTCCAATTGCTCTGAGCTCCATGTAAACACAGCAGGAGAGCCCCGCAGAACTTACAGGGAGCGAGGGGAAACTGAGGCACAGAAAGTAAGTCGTTTGCCCAAGCTCACTGGCAGAGCTGGGACTAGAACTCTCGACTCCCAGCCCAGTCCAGTGCCCTATCCATTTGACCACACACACATTAGCCTCCTAAATGATTCCATGATCCCACACTACTCTCCCAGCCCTCCTTTGCCGGCTCTCATCTTAGACTGTAAGCATTCTGGGGCAGGGGATTCATCCGCCATGGGGAAGCACAGTGTACTTCTGTGGCAAACAATAATGCCATGTGTAACGTAGGCTGCAGATTCTTTAGCACTTGCTAATCTCCATCACGGCCCTTTCTAGCCACCAGGCAGCTTGTACGGAGGAGGAGGAGGAAGGGGGAGCCCGCTATTTGTTCAAGAGCATGGCTAGTTCTTTCCAACTGGCAGCAGGCTGGGATAACACGCTGCTCTGCTGGATGGAAGGGACCCTCATATCACCAGCTGGAGCAGAGACAGCAACAACGGTGGGCAACATGCTCAGCACGAGACTTTGTCCTCTGGATCTCAAAGCTCAGAACTGCATTCAAGGGACGAAAGGCCGAATCCAGGTCCCATAAGATCAACCGCTGGAGCAGTCAGAGGAGCAACGGTGGGTCACAAATGGAGGTCAGACAACGTCTGTCACTTTCATCGAAAAATCGGAACATTTTCAAACATGACAAAAATGTTAATTGCATTCAAATTTTTTTTAGTGGAAAAGGATTCCCAGTTTTCAAGCAGCCTTCATTCCAATGATGCACCACCACTGCCATGGCCGTCGGTTTGGCCCTTCAGTATGGACTGCCGCAGATGCCCTTTCCTTTGACAAATGGCAGCTCTCCTATTTATACCCAGGAAACGATTCCAATCCCAGCCTGCCTTGCTTTTAAAGGGATAGCATTCTAACTCCGGAATGGTTCAAGAGCCAGCAGGAAATTCAGGGCACGCGAGAGCACAGGACACTCATTCAGGACGGGGTCCACTTCTTTTAAAGGAGGTAGGCTGTGGTTGAAACAACCTCAGATGTTTGAATCTGGATCAGAATTTACCATCTACACCCTTGTTTTGAACCTTGTAGGCCAGATTCTCCATCTCTTGCAACTTGCACTGTCATTAAAAACCGGCATAAAGAGCTGGCCTGGGTAGCACTGTGGGTGTGTGAAAATGACCACACAAGCGTGCACAGAAGGGGGTAAAAAATCAAGCCCCAGGTTGGGCTTTTGAATGCGGGAAGGGAAGGGAAGAACGCTGTGTGGCTTTAAATGGATTCAGAGCACCCAGTCTCCTGACAGCCATGTTCCCGTCCAAGTCACTTACCAGAAACTGGCACGTCAGCCAGGCTGTAAGGAAATGAGAAGCGACAGCAAGGAGCAAAGCCGGCGTGATCTCAACTTTAACAAGCACGTGGCCGCCAGTGTGCCTGTCTAGGGGACTCATCTGTCCCTTGCCCGATTAAGGAAACCCCCCTTTGCATTAAAAGAGATTTTCTCCGACTTAAAAGCTTGGAATAGCCAGGACTTTGCCAGGGCCAGAAAGAGGCACGGGGGCCATGCGGCTAAAATCCTAAACTGATTGACACTGCCATTTCACTAACGCTTTGCAATATTTCTCTGCGGGGCATTTCATCTAAGAGATTGGTCCGAAATGGCAGCTGGAGTTCAAGGAGCCCTCTTAAACTGGGCCAGATCTAGACAGCTCCAAACTGTGTGACTCATGCCTCTCTCTAAAAAGATCCCGTTGACCTGAAAATAATCCTGACTCAGCCTTCAGTCTTCCAACTGCCCCACCACATTAATTGCTCTTATGTGTGTTCCCTCAGAACTTCCAGCCCCCCCTCCCCCCCCCCGCGACTGGAGCCCCACTGTGATGGGTGCAGTACAGACACAGAGACCATTCCAGTATCACCATACTATTGCGAGTCTCCCGATACCCCTTGGTTTTTCTTCAAGCTCCAGCTCTTGGAGTCATGGGATGATGCAAGAATCTCAGTGTTAATTTTAAGAACACAGTAAGGCCCAGATCTTCAAAGGGACTTCGGCGCCTCTCTCCCATAGTTGTCTAAATAGTTTTGAGGATCTGGGTCTATGTTTGTCACGCTCCTGGTTGCAAAGGAAGGCTGGAAAACAAGACCCTTAAAAGTTCAGACACCAGAAGGCAAAGAAAAAGAACCCAACATTTATTATCTTTTTAAAATCTCACGATTTTTCCTTGGGGAGGAAGCAGAAAGGAAATATATAATCTCCATTATAGACACAAAGAACTGAGGTTCAAAGAAACTAAGCAGCTTGCCCAAGATCAAATAAGTGCCAGGAATTTTACCCAGATCTCACGAGTGCCAACCCAGTGTCTTAACTGCAAGACCAACCTTCCTCGCTGTATATAAAGCACTCTTAACTAGGGGGAAATGTGGATTAAATCTTAGCTCCATACTTTTACACCATGGTCATCTCTCTATAGAAAAATGGGTCTAAGCTGGAACTCCAAATCCAGCCCTTCTCACCCTCGCACTTTAGAAAAGTCTGGACTCGGATCTCTGCTTGGATGCAGTTCTGTAGGCGCATTTCAAACTCCCCAGTGCAAATGGACACACAAGCAAGTGGCAAAATCCACAAGCAATTTCCCGCTTGCAGATTCCACAGTGGTGTGGAAGGGAAAGGCACGGGTCAATCATGAAAAACATCTTTGACTCCCAGAGAACAATCTGCTCAGCCAGTATCAGCGCCTATCATTATATAAGGATGGAAAAGCCCCTTTTCTTCTACTTGACACTGATATAAATAACATCTAGGCAACTTAACCTCTCCATTGGCTTCAGATTACCTGAGGAGCAGGGACAGTCTTTGTGTTCTGTGTTTGCACAGCACCTAGTACCATGTGGTCCTTGTCCATGGCTGGGGTTCCTAGGTGCATGCTACCACCATAATACATTGATTATCCACTAGAACTGTGCAGTGTTACCAATTCCAAGAGTTCAAACATCATGACCCAGGCCCCCAAAACTCTTGGGATTAGCTTAAAAATCATAAATTGGCTTTAACATTATACATTTGTTTGTGTTTATTTTCCAGCTGACTTCTGAGCCGTCAGGTGCCCCATTTGCAAGCAATTCTCCACAACCATAAGGGCTAGAAACTTGCTTAAAAAAATGAAAACTGAGATGCTCAATCCTCACAGGATTCTAGGAGCCGGGGCTTTAAGGAAACCACTCACAACATTCGTGATAACATCACAAGTGGGCAGTACCTGTCAGTGTTTCAAAACCTTTGAAAACTGAGCCGCCACCCTCCTCTCCTTGCCCTCTTCAGGAAAATGAAACTCATCAGCCCCACCAAAAGCCTGCCATGTGTTGATAACAGCCTGCACAGCTTCATTTATACCTCTGCCACACCCCTCTCTCATTTTGAGACATGCTGGTTGACAACTTCATAATAAGAGACTTCTCCTTTCTTCCATGATTTGATGATCTGTGAAACAGTGAACACTGCTGACACTTCATGCCGTATCGCTGCCATCTGAGTCGGCACCCATTGAGATGAATGGGGCAGCTCATATCTCAGGCACCCTGCAAACTCAGGCAGACATCTCTATCCGGGTTACACTTCAGTTACATTTTGAAGCTTTTCTTTGCAACTGTAACAGCTGGAGACTGACTCTTGTTTCTTTAATGAGAGCAGGGGCTCTGGAGAATGACTGTGAGGTCTCGCCATGCACATCTAGCGAATCCTTCACTCCCTGCCCTTTGGGAAATACTACATTAGACAGAAGAATGGAAAGCTACAGACAGAAACACGACCTCAGCAAAGAGCGTCAAACTTGAATCACTTAAGATTTCATCTATTCATCTTCTCACTTGGACTTAATGAACCAAGCTCCGAACTGACCAGGATTACCTTCTGGAAAAATTATCCCAGGTTCTTCTGGGTTCCCAGGCAAAGAATAGTTTCCCCATATTCTTCTCACAAGGCTTGTCTGCATAAAAAGCTCCATAGTTTTAACTTCAGGCCAGGCATGTCATTTGCTATAGGGTGAGGGGGCAGTTCTCCCATCCAGACTTTCCATGGGTCTATATACCCGACTTTTTGCCCCCTGCAGGATATCATATAATCACAGACAATGCTCTACATGCTGACACAATTTTGCCCTCACCCCACCGAATGTTTCCGAAACGACACCCCATCTTAAGGTGTGAGTTTAAACTGATTCAGTGACCGGCTGCTACGCTCTGGTTTTGGACAAAAGGGCTACTCTACAGTGCCACACCTGCTACGGTCGCGCTTCAGTGTGACCGCTCACTACAGTGATGGGAAGGTAGCTAGGACGACAGGAGAATTCTTCCATCGACCTGGAGCTGTCTACACCGGCCGGCTTAACTCTGTCACGCAGAGGGGTGGATTTTTCACACCCCTGAATGATGTAGCTGGGTCGACTTAACTCTGGAGTGTAGATTTCCCCTAAGAGTGGCTTTGGTCAGTCTCCTTATCCCCACTTTACAGATGGTGAAGCTTTTGCAGCTGAGGGCTAGTCTGTTCCTTTAAGTGTTCATGCGACGATGGCTCAAGGGTTAGCATAGCAAAGTTAGCAACCCCTAAGGGCTAAGCAAGGGACGCTCGATTCGTCCTTTACAAGGCTTCCGTTGTCCCTGCACTCAGCACGGAGACCTGGCCCTTGCTCCTTGGGTCTCCCCTGCATCGCCAGAGAAAAGAAAACATGCTGCACTCTCTGTGAGAGAGCACAGAGTCGCTGGCCACCCTTTCTGGGGCGTGCAACCAGGATACCGGCCATCGAGTTCCACAGCCATCTGGCTGCCGGCTTGGACATGCGGAGAAACAGGGACTGGGCTTGTCGCTGTCAAACATACGGAAAGTCACGGCAATATCTTGTCTCTACAGCAGGCCAAAAGCCGGGGAGTCTGATCCTTCATTGCTTTGGCTCAGATCCTGGAAGGTATTTAGTGCCTAACTCAGTGATTTCAGTTTCTGGGCCTCCCTTCCTGCACTTGTGTCAGGGATAGGGACAGGCTGGTTTTAAGCCATCTTTGTGCTCCCCGGCCCCATGGGAGTTACAGCAGCCTTTAGATCTCTCCACCCACACATATGCACACGCATGCAATTACACACACACACTCCAGCTCACACACACGTGCACACAACACACAATCCCATACACTCACATGGTCACACTCATATATATATATATGTACCCACTACACACGTGTTCGTTCACACACGCATATTGGCGTATACACATAGGCACACTCGCTCACTTTCATACGTAAACACATGTATTTACATTCACACGCACCCCCTGTTCCTCAGACAAACACGCACACATGCTCACATTCACACACTCGCCTACACACACACACACACACGTTCACACTTGGCTGATTCACGGCACCCTTCTTGCAGCTGACACAAGGCTAAATTGACACCTTTCCAGCTAACACCAACCCTCCTGCCTCCCCAGCCAGCAGCTTGTCCTCCTTCCCCAGAGACCAAACACCATCACCTCCTCCTGGCTCCCAACCTGCCCATCCCAATCTGTCTTCAGAGCAGATTCTCTCTACCGCTGGGGCTGCTCGCTAAATGCGCTTACCAAGGGTTTGTTAATGCAGAACAGGGAGGGTGACCAGAGCAGATGCTCCACCCCATCCAAGGATAGAGACACATGGGCAAGAAGGGAGGGAAGCTTTGCGTCTGAGGGCCAGGTCACATTGAGTGCAAACGAGACCTCTCTGATAGGGTAGCAGAAGTGGCAATGACATGGCGAGATAGTCACTTGTATCCCACCGCCGCGTCAATATCTCCTGGAGGCACGGACCGAAATCAGGGCCCCACCGTGCTGGGCACGGCACGCAGCCAGGGAAAGTCCCTGCCTTGAAAATCAGAGAAGCTAAATGGACAAGACAAAGGATGTAAGGGGGCACAGAGAGAGGGGGGGAAGTGAATTGCCCAAGGTCACCCAGCAGGCCGGGGACACAGCTGCAAAAAGGAGCTAAGTCTTCCAGTCCAGCGTGCTAGCCACTGAACCATGCGGTCTCTTCTGAATGGGAGGTGGGGGATCCCCATTTGCTTGAATTTGCGGGGGGAGCAAAGCAGCATAGAGAGTAAATCAGGGGTCCCACGCTTCAGCTGATGCAAAATGGTGTAGTTCCCTTGTAATCAGGTTAGAAGCCGATGTCTGAAATAAAAAAAAACCAAGCCACTTGCCGCTCCTAGGTGGAGGATGAGCCGTCTAATCCCTTCTGGAGAGGAAACACCTTAACACAGATTTAGATCAGTGCTTGTCTCGCCGGCAAAGCAAAAAAAAGCATCAGCTCAGGCAGCAAATTAAAAACTCTCTGTCCCCGGGGCTTCAAAAGAGACTCTGCGTTCCGCGCACTCTGGAAGCTGCTACTCAGTTATTCGATGAACCTCGTCGAGATGCTGTTCGGGGTGGAGGGCAGTGGACAGTGAACTATACCAGGCGACCCAAAGCAACTTCCAAACCCCACCGAGAGCCTTGGTGCCATTTCTGGTTTGTTTTTGCCTAGTAAGGGTCAATGGGATCTGCTCCGCGCCGGTAGCACATCAGTGTAGATCGCTGGCTTCCGGGAGAGTCAGCTCCAGCTCCTAAAGAAGTGGTTTACACACCAGCTCTTCATACGCTGACATCAAAGAGCTGGTTTTGACGATCTACTCTGTCACCTGGCATATTGATCATGGCTCAGGGAAAGGGAGCATATCTGAAGTGCCTCACCTTGACTATCCCTGGGTGCTGGAACAGCCTCTTGGGGTGGGAAGAATCTGGGGAAAACTTAGAGCAACTTTCAGGCTGCTCTAAGTTGTGCCGGGGGACCAGACAGGGGCAGGGAGGGCTGTAACGGAGGGTTAAGAATCCATCCATATGGGGGTCTTCCTCTTCTGGGTGGTTGGGTGGGGGGAATCCGGCGCTACATGGTCCCACTGACAGAGTTGTAGAGCCCAAAACATTCATTTTTCTTGCACATTCACTAGTACTTTCCCCCTCTTTTCTTATTTCAGTTTTGGATGCGGATCCATCTATTTATTTGGTGTAAGGAAAGCATTTCCCTGGGTGCCAGGGGCTGACTGACTAACTGACTAAGTGTTTGGATCTTGGACCATAAGGAGAGGAGAACGCTGCCCAAAATGTTTACGATATTTTTAGGCCAAGACAAATCTGTTGAACGGTGCGAGCTAAGCAGAACGAGCACCATGGAGAAGGCGGGTGAGGATGTTATTATAGGCTAGCGAAGGAGGGACTTCACACAGCTCCACTCACATGGGAGCAAATGGCTGCATCTGTCGGGGGGAGGGGGGGGCAGTTATTTCACCCCCACATAGGGGTTGATTCGGAGCTCACTGGCACCAGGGTAATTCCACTGGCTTGAGTCACAGAGGATTTACACCAGTGTCAATGGGAGCCAAATCAGAGCCATTGTGGGCCTGGACCTATGCTCGCTCGGCACCTTGTATGGTCATCCACACCAGTGCAACGTGGGAGTGAAACACCATCGGATCGGGAGGGTAGAATTTTACACTGACTTGGCAGTGGTGTAAATACAACTGCACAAAGGACAAGATTCTTGTTTACACTCAGGCCCCTTCACACCACTATGGAAGCTGGAGTAAATTACACTGACTCTCACTTGGACACCTCTTTAGGCTGCCAAAGCAGCGTAAAGGGTCCTTCATGCAATTGAAAATGGGTCCAGTAAGAAAGACCAAACATTGTGATCCCTTGTTGCCCTATGGCCTGAATTCAAAGCGCTACAAGCTTTTGTGTGGAGACAGCACTTTAACTACCCCTATGTAGTTAAAGTGGAGCAACCCCTTGGTGGGGACGCGGCTATACCAGCATAGAGGTTCTTACACTGGTGTAGCTATGCCTGTACAGAAGGGGAATAAGCTATACGGGGGCAAGACAACTTTATTTCAGTAGAACAGCGTCCCCACTAGGGATTGTGCTGTAAACTAGATCGGTAAAAGATCGCACCACTAACTTACCGAGGCCGTGTCTACACTGCCACTTACGCCGGCAAAACGTATGTCGCTCAGGGGTGGGAAAAAACACCCCCCTGCACGGCATCCGTTTCACTGGCACCAGTGGCCGTGTGCACGGCGCTGTGTTGGCGGGTGGGCTCCTCCTGGAGAAGGTGGAGGTTTTATTATGTCGACAGGAGAGCTCTCTCCCGCCGGCACAGAGCGGCTACACGAGTGGTTTTCTGGCGGCGCAGCCACGTCGGTACAGCTGCGCCGCCGTAAGCACACTGGTGTAGACATGGCCATCGTCACTCCAGTACAAAAACTGCGAGAGAGGCCAAGTGTTACCTTACAGACTTCCGCTGGCAGAGCTGCGACGGCAGGAGTGGGGAGAGGTGTGATCTCTGACCGGAAGAGCACATGGCCCTGATGTAGCTGAAGTTAGACTGGCAACAACATGCTTCCGCCAGGACAGCTCGCTTTGCTCCCGGGGGAGAGGCTTTACTCTCTGGGTACAGACCACAGCTTTGCCAGTCCAGCTGCGTCCACACGAGGAGTGCTTTGCCGCTATAGCAGACTGATATTGCAATACTGGGAAAGTGCCCCTCATGTAGACATAAATGAGAATCTGGCTCCAGGTTTTATCAGCTGAACAAAGAAGTGAAAAGCACCTTAGTTCAAAGCTTGCTCTCAAAAAAACCCCCCAAAAAACCCCAACCAACGCGGCATATTGAAAGAAAAGAAAAGAAAAGAAAAGAAGCAAGATTTGGGAGGGTTCCAGTAACCCCCCCCCCCCCCCCCCAAGAAATCAAAGCCTCAGATAGATGATCGAGGCTGCCAGTACACACCAAAGGGATTTAAAAGCAGATGTGACACGGCCAGAACAGCAGGGGGGAGATTATTTCTCCAGCAGCACTTTGAAGAGGTTAAACCTTGCTGCTGTGTGAAGTCCAAGCGCAATCATACGGCCTGCACAGCCGTTCGCTGATCTTTTCAAGGGTTCTTCGCATCCGCGCCGTCTCCAGCAGATAAATTGAATGACTAAGGGCTCTGTGTGCAATAATTTACGTCCGCCTGTAATGGCAATAATTACCCGGCCCACCCTTTCATTTGTCGAAATGTGCTCGGACGTAAAGGGAGTTGCCCACAAGCCGCTCCTTCATTGAAAGTGACAAATGCACGACTCTGATCACGGCTTTCTCTGCTCTTGGGAACATGGCGCACGTCTCGCAGATCCTTTTGTGCTTGCGAATTCACTGCCGGTGGGAAGGGAGATGGATTGACAGCTGAGAGGTGGAGATTCTCCAACGCAGAGCGGTCCTCGGTGCCGGCTGCGGCAGTACAAGTTCTGCACAAACACGATCATCTTCACTGTGACGTTAACTTGAGTTATAACTCGAGGGTCGCTCCTAACCCCGTCCACACACGAAACCCTATCACTCAAGTGCAGCGATGCTATTCGTTCAAGCTGCCCCGGCCTGAGGGGGATGTATAGGCCAAAACTTGAGTGAGCACAACTCATCAGCTGCTAACACAACCACTCTGAAGTGTGGACACAGGGTAGCGCCACTCAAGTGCAACTAGTCCTCCAATGCTTTCCCACAATTCCCCCTGTGTCCCTGGAAAGGACAGACAGGTTCTCCCACAATCCCTGGGGAAAGAATTCATAGAACAGCTCAGCTCCCTGCAATGCTAAGGACCCCGGGATGTGTCCCCAGAAGTCCTAGCACCACAGGAGTGAGTGAGGTGCCAGTGTGGACACAGTAACTTGAGGATTATTTCGCAATGGGGCAGTTCTCTCATGAGTTTGGCTAACACAAGAGGAGTCACTTGAGTGTAGATTACTGGAGCTAACTCTGCAGTGAAGAAAGACCCAAAGAGGGCGTGTATTAAAACTCAAGTGAGCACAACTCGTCAGCTGCCAATGCGACTCCTCTGTAATGCGGATATAGAATAGCGCTTAAACACACACATACTCACGCCTGGTTTTTTCAACACCCACAACAGGGTCCAGATTTTTAGCTGGCTGGGAAACGATTCCTCCCCCCGCAAAAAAGTTTTGAAGAAAAAAACAACAAAAGGTCTCTCCAGCCATCTCCCCCCGGCACCTATAACTCAATGCACAGCTCCTAATTCTCTGCACAACTCACTGAGTGGGGCAAACGCACGCTCATTTCATGAAGTCCGCTCCAGCAAGCTTTCCGCCTCATTAAACGCTCCCATTGAGACCTAGGAGATTACACCGAGGAGCCAGGATTGTGTGGGATGGGGATCCTGGTTCCCATCATCACCTTGATCCTATTTGCAATTTAAAGCTTTATCTCAAGGTCAAGATACCCTGATCCTCGGCCTCCTGCCATCCAAACACCAGAGCCCCTCAGTCATGCACTGCTCATGGCAGAAGCCATGCAGCAGAGTTGGGTACAGCCCATGCTAAGAGGTACCGTGCATAGCTCAGTCGTGATCGTGGCAGCACCATGAGGCAACAACCGATTCCCACAAGCCTCCGGTGCCATCCCACAATTCCCATCTCTTGCCCTTCATTTGCAAGGGCAAAATAAACTCCATGACTTTATGTAAGTCCAGAAGGGACCCCCAGGTCATCTAGTCCGAACTGCTGCGTAGCACAGTCCTCTAAACACCCCCCAGCACCCACACGCCAAACCCAACAACCAAAATGAGACCCACGTACCAGGACCCACAGACTAGACTATAATGTGCAACAGGGAAGAATAGGAGGGGCCGAGGTACAGCAGACACCTGCAATGGCAGGGAACTGCTTGTGATACACCCAGATAATCCTGCCAATGACCCACGCCCACACTTCGCAGCAGAGGTGGAAAAAACCCAACGTCCTTGTGGATCGGACCTGCGGGGAAATTCCCTCCTGACCCCACACGTGGCCATCAGTTAGACCCTGAGAATGGGAGCAGTGAGTCAGGCCTAAGCAATCATGAGTTTGGCTTCAAAAATCACGATTTCTTTGAAAGACGATAATAAATTTGGACTTCTTTTTATTTACTGTCTGGCTTTTGAGCCTTTAGCGTTCACAGGTGCCGCATTTTCCAGCTTTTCTCCACCACCAGGGCTAGAAACGTCCTTTTTTTTTTAAACCAAAGCTTAGATTTTCACATCATCCCATGACTCCAGCAGCGGGTGCTTTAAGAGAAACGCCATATACTGCGAGACGAAGATAAAACCCCGAGAGCTGGCAACACTCCATGGCAAAGCACTACAAAATCGTACGTCGGGCCAAAGAACTCACGAGATTGGCTTTAAAAATCAGGCGATTTTAAATAAATAAATAACGTTGGGGTCCTTTTGCATTCGCCTTCTCGTTTTTTGGGTTGCTAGTGGCCACATTGTCCAGCTTTTCTCTGCACTTTCCAGGGCTAGACACTGCCTTCTTTGTTAAACAAAAGTGGCGATTCCCCTACCATCACATGCCTCCAGGAGCTGGGACTTTACGGGAGACACCAAACACGGTGAGCCTTGCAATGCTGCCGAACCTGTAGCGACCCCAGAGTTGGCGACTCTGGAGTTACAAACAGGGCCTCAGACTCTCGCCGCGGCTAACTGCCAGGGAGAAGTTGGGGGGTCGGGGAGAAGGGAAGGCCGGGTCTCACCTCGATGATGTCTGCATTGGTCCGGCTCTCGTGCGGCTCGTTGTACTCGGTGTATTTGAGCAGCACCTTGTCCATGTCGGTGCTGGCATACTGGAACAGCTTGTTGGAGTGGTTGAAGATGATCAGGGCGATCTCGCAGTCGCACAGGACGCTCAGCTCGTAGGCTTTCTTCATCAGGCCGAACTTCCGCTTGGTGAAGGTCACCTGCAGGGAGAAGGCAGGAGATTCAGAGAGTCATAGGTCTCAAAAGGAACCATGAAATCATCGAGCCCGGCCTTCTGCATCACGAAGGTCACAGAATTGTTCCACCTGGTTTCCCCCGGATTGAGCCCGGTAATTTGTGTTTGGCTAAATCACCTCTTCCGGGCTGGGTCTGAGGAGGAGGCCAGCAGGTTAATAGGTGCGGGGAAAGGACTTTGGATCTTTTGGACCTCCTGATTGGACCAGCCACACCGCTAGCATGGGACAGAAGGGGGAACATACGTGCTCTGGGCTGCCGTGCTGCAGGGGGGCTGCCGAGCTCGGCATTATGGGAGGTTTAAAAAGATGCACAGCCGGAGTCACGGGTGGGAGGAGGAGAGGACAGGAGGGGGTTGGGAACCATATTGGAAGTTATATGTGAGAGCGGGCAAAAGGGGAGAGAAAGTGCAAGAGGGAAAGATAAAGGGGAGGCAGAGAGGAGGAGGACAGAGATAGAGGGATAGAGAAAGGGGAATGGAGTGAGAGGGGTGGCAAATCACAGGGCAAGGACTTGCCCTTTTATGCCTCAGTTTCCCCAACTGGACAATGGGGAGGATAATACCAAGCGCCCCCCCCTCCTCCTCTGGGCTTTGGCGAGGCAGACCCGATTCACATTTGCCAACCGCTTTGGGATCCTCCGAAGGCAGATGCTACCAAAGTGCAAAGATGATTATCGTCGTTGGAAGTTACATATTGCGGAACCAAGGGAAAATAAATTTTAGCAAAATCCCCAGCAGAGCCACCATCTGCCTGGCTTTTTTAAGACCGATTTTCGAGCAGGAGAGATCTCTTCGGCACGTGCTGCACTCGCTCAGAGAGCACAGTTCGCAGGAAACTGCAGGGCTAAAGCCAAGGGGGCCGATTCTCAGTTCTGCTCAGGCCTCTTTACCCCACCCTGGCAGCATAAAGGGACCTAAGGCCCAGTAAAGGGGTCATGGCATCATTGAGAATCAGGCCTCGAGTTTCCAATGACAGTAAGAACTGAAGAGCATCTCTCCACTGCCCTGCGCCTCCTCTATACCAGTGCAAAGTGGGTCATCGGGGGACCCTGCATCACACCTATCTGACAGGGGCCTTACGGTGGGTGTCATGGCCTCTTTGGCGTAGTTATTTGCTCTGGTGCAAAGGGCGTGGGAAACGCGCCCAAATGCGAGCAGTGGAGTTAGACACCCAGTTCGTACTGGTGCAAACCACTCCACAAGGTGCGGGGCAACCAGGCCCGTAGGTTTCTGCGATCCTGTCTTAAAGGCCTCGCAAATTCTGGGCCTGATTCTCCACCCCCTGGAACCTTGCGCTGTCATAGACCCCCAGTGCCCAGTGAGCGGGAAACGCTGCCCGTCCTGATCTGGCAGCGTTGCACACTCACTTTGCACGACAGCAAAGAGGTGCCGTCTGGAGCCCACTGCACATAACTTCCTGCCGTTATACTCTGCCTGCCCTGGACTCCAAACCAGCAGTGGCCGCTGCGGTCCCTAGCTGTGCTTCGGGCACACAGACAGCATGTTCACTCACCCCGTGCCGGAGTCAGCGAGCATCCCGCTGCATCCCAGCAACTCAAATGCCACCATAAACCAATGCTGGCACCTTCCCGCTGGCTTCATTAACCATTCATGGCTTGGAAACACCAAATGCACAAGCCCGGTTCCCACAGACCCCACATTACATTGCAGTGTAGACATACTCATAGGGTACAGAGACGTTACTGCTCACGCCAGAGCTCAGGCTCTGAAGCCCCAGGACAGGGGTGGCTTCAGACCCCAAGGGGGAACGTGTACCTGGCTATTTTTAGCACTACAGCATGAGCCCAAGTCTGTAGACCCGGGCTCTGAGATTCACTCCTGTGGGTGTTTTTTTGTAGTATAAACACATCCTTAAAGACCAGATTATCCCTCATCTGCCTAGTGTGGGGTTCTTGCACCTTTTCCAGAAGCTGGTCACTGTCAGAACCAGGATCTTGGATGAGGTGGACCTCAGGTCCCACCCAGTCTAACAATTCCTATGATTTGCTCCCAGTCACCCGCAGATCAATGGCAGAGCCAGGGCAGAAACCAGGTCTACTGTCCTACCCACCAGGCCATTTGCCTGCCTTGCCAAGTCAGGTTGGACTCTCTAGGGCAGGAACTGTCTCTTAGGGCTTGTCTACACTGAGAAGTTAATTCAGATTAAGGCAGGGTGTGAGTTTAAAGCAGAGTAGTTCTTCCTGATTAACATCCCATGAGGATGCTCTTATTCCAGAGTAAGAAGTCTCTTGTTCTAAAATAGCTTAATCCATTTCCAAAATGGATTCAACCAATTCACTGTAGAAGTGGATTAAACTAATTTGGAATAAGGAACTCTTATTCCTGAATAAGTGCACCCACACAGGGAGTTACGCAGGAAATGTTAATCTGGCATAGCTGCTCCAGAGTCACTCCCATCTTTACACAAACTCTTACTTTGTGTCTGTACAGCACCTAGCACCATGATTCCACAATCTCAGTTGTCGAGCTAGGTACCAGGATATTACAAATAAATAATAATAATAGCTTGCCCCTTCTTTCCTCAGTGCATGAGAGGGCCACTGTGCAGACCTGTCCCTTTCTTCCTACAGGCGTTGCTCTTTTCTCAGAGACACTCTGAGCATCTGGATACTTTAAGCACACCAGGATGGTCTCCTCGGGTGTCCCACATATCAGATACAGCCCTCAGCTGGCGCAGCCTTCACCACCACTGCCCTCATGACCTTGTCTGAGCGTTTTTCCACATCGCCTGTCAGATCTGGAGGGTCACCGCACTCGTGACCCACTTCCCCCGTCTTCCTCACCCGCCCCGCCTCGAAAGTAGCTGTTATTAGCGATGTCAGCTAAAGAGGCGTCCTTTGCTGGGCAGATCCTCTATTCCTTTTGCTCCTGACAAATAGGAGCACTGCCTGCCCTTATCTGCAGATAAGGCCACCTGATCCGTGGCAGGCTGCGTCTTATCGCACTGTGCACTTCAGCAGAGGGCATGGCAAATGGAAACTGAAGAGCGCTCAGAGGATTGGCTTCTTATTGGATTGAAGAACCTGTGTCAGTGAAGATTAAAGGGCTTGATTCTCCGTTACCCTGCAGCTCGGCCGCCATTTGCACCAGTGCGAAGACTGGGGTGTACAACGGAGCCGTGCTGATATTTTGGCACCCATTTTGCACGGGTGTGAACGAGAACTGCTGAGGCAACAGAAAACCAGACCTGGCAGAGGATAAACCACCTCCCGCCCGGCCTCTGGGCGCGTCCGCAACACCCTGCCACCCATCTCTCCCTCCTCAGGGCCCCAGGTCTATGCCCATCACAGGTCAGTCTCACATGCATGTAAGCTCGCTTCCAAATCCTAGATTTCTCTGCCGGGGGCCTACTCTGGTCTGAACTAATCCCCCTCGCCGCGGCTTCCTGCTGCTCTGTATAGGAGAATCAGCCAACAAACCTGTCCAGGCGTATGCTTCCTTTGGGACTGGGGTACACAGGTCCCTCTGTGACAAGGCCATAAAAACTGTAGCTTGCCCCCGATCCTGTGAAACCCTTTCTCCCACTGGTAGGCCAGGCACTCACCCATAGGAGTAAGGAATACTCATGAGAGCAAGGATTTGCAAGATCAGGCCCTTACCATTCAGACTGAAATAGGCCAGAATCTTATTTATCCTAAGGTCTCTTTACATGGCTGTGGTGGTGTAAAGGGGCTTCAAAATGGGTGGAAATTATAGTTGAATCCTTTTGCACCGACAGACATGAGTGTAAAAGGGCCTTAGTATAAATGAGGATCACACCCTCAGAATCCCCCTCATCCAATCAGAGAGGGTCAAGAGAAACCAAGCAACCAACACAGCCAATCAAAACTAAGCAACACCACACAGCTGCTGAAGGCTTGCAAACAGCTAGCAGAACAAGGACCCGTTGCTGAAATTCCCGGGCCCAAAATTTCAAAGAGCAAATCAGTCTCGACCAAACTGTCAGCGGCTAAATGAAGGTTGAGGAAAATCTGCTCTTGGACAACGTGCAAACCACCGCACTTACAAACGCGCTGAAACCGAGACAGGTATCCGAAGACTGGTTTAAATGCCGTAAGGTATCATTTGGTCTGAGTGACTGTCTCACACTGTGTGCACGTACAGTGCCTAGCGCAACAGGGCCCTGAGCTCAGCTGGGGCTTCTGCCCTAAGGCTGCTCAGAAAGTGACGCTGCATCAAGCTGGGGCCGGGGAGGAGAACGCGCCAGTGAGCCAATAAATCTGCTTTGCTGTCCAGTTCCAACACGATCACAGGCATTACAGCAACTCCTGCCGCTGGGTGCCGCACGCACACAAAGCGAGAGACGGTCCTTGCCCTGATGAACTTACAATCTCAGGGCTTGTCTACGCAGACACGTCTGTAGCCTGCTGCACGCTGAGGGGACGTCTCCACTGCGTTTTAGGCCCCGGTTTAGGAAAGCATCCCTGTTCAGATGGCGTTAAGCGCTTAAAGTTAAGCACCTGCTTAAACCCTTCCTTGAACTGGAGCCTTCGCCTGTAAGCACCTGGGGGCAGGGCCCGTCTCTTGCTCTGATTCTCCCTGGCCCCTCTACACTGCTCTGGCAGTGTTACAGGGGCCCTAGCCCCGGGCATAACTACGTCGCTCAAGGGTGTGAATAACCCGCACCCCTGAGCAGGGTAGTTTACCCCGCCTAAGTCTCCGTGTAGACAGGACGAGGGCGATGGATGAATTCTTCCGTCAACCTTGCTTCCACTTCTCGGGGAGGTGGATCATCGACGTCGACCGGGGAACCCCTCCTGTCGGCGGAGCCGGCGTGTGCTCCGGCGGTGCCGTGCTAGCGTTCCAAGTGTGGACGAGCCCTCGGTGCCCAGGAGCATCGGGCCCGGGGGTTTACATTGGGTGCCTCACCCGGGGCTTAGGTTGGGTGGCCGCCAGCTCCACCCTCCCAGCCTCTTCCCTCCCCTCTCTGATGTGATTAAGTAGTAACGAGATTCGGCTCTAATCCTCTCATCCCTTTTAAAGTGCAGGGACGGCACACCTCGCAGCTGCTCCCCGCCACGTGAGGCGGCTAACCCCTCTGATACTTTGTCTTCTGGACTAACTCCCTCTCTCTCTCTGCCTCTGAGCCGTCACGGTCACGTTGCCAGGGTCTCCGAGAGCGCCAGCCTGCTCGACGGGCAAATCAAATTACTTCAGGATGATCGTCAGACTCCACCTCGCTCTCTGCTGCCCGCTGACAGACGGGGGGAGGGAGCAGCTTAACCTTGCTGCATGATAAGGATATCTTGGAAGCTCAAAACTTCTGCTCCCAGGGGCTTACGTGGGGAGCCACCAGCCATTCTCTCCCCTGGCTCTTGCAAGGAGAGGGGAATTAAAATGCCCTGTGCACCACGCTTATAAGGGGCAGCTCTTTCCCCCACTGAAAGGCATCTCATTCTGTCTAGTGGCAGAGCAGCCATCACCTTAGCATCTGAGCAACTGAGTCCAGGGCTCAGAGACCAGATAGGTGGGCGATGGATGGATGGATGGATGATAGATTCATATATGGGAGTGTTTACAGAGATTGATAGGTTAGATGGCTAGATAGAGGGGTAAGAATGGGGATATAACTAGATAGAGAAAGGGGTGTGTATGGGGACAGACAGATTAGATCAGTGGTTTTCAACCCTTTTTCATTTGTGAACCCTTACAAAATTTCAAATGGAGGTGTGGACCCCTTTGGAAATCTAAGACAGTCTGTGGACCTCAGACCACAGGCTGAAAACCACTGGATTAGATACTGGGGTATGTATGGGGACAGCTAGCTAGATGGAGGGGTATATATGGTAATAGCTAGCTAGATGGAAGGGTGTGTATGGGGATGGATGGATGAATGGATAGAACCACACATATGAACTGAGAAAGTGAGAGAAATTAAAATAAATTTGATCTTCCCCCTCTGAAAAGAAAAGGTTTCTTGAAGAACTGGGCGAGTAACACCAAAGCAGCCGGTACACTGTCTCACCACTACAGGGGGGAGCCGGCTCCACTCTTATTCCCAGAGTCATTCCTATATGAGCAGTCACACAACAGCCAGGTTATTCATGAAACTGGCCAGGAATCCCAGAGCTGCCCCAATGGCGTTTTGTTCTCAAGTCCACCGTGCGAACTCCTCTCATTCACACTGAGCAAAGCCCCTTCACAGGGCTCTGGTAGCATAAAGAGGCCTTTAACGCATTTTGCACCCGATTTCAACCCCCCCGCCAGCTCTGATCAAGATCGTGTAGCCGCGGCCCTGCGAGAAGCTAGCCACCCCGAGTTTGGGCTCATCTAAGACACAATCGAAGTACTTGGTTGGCTAACCCCTGCTGCCATTTCTGTCACAACTACATTCCCTTTTGAGTGTGCTGGCTCAATCAGAGCGAGCGTGGGAATGTCCCCTCGAACTGAGAACCACACCCACAGCTCTAAGGGTAGACAAACCTTTTTAGTGTCACTGAGACTCAGCTCCTGGGAATATAGGCTAGTTATATTTGCTGATTCTTTTCACCTTCCCTTTAAACAAATTCCTCTCCCCCACTGGATGACAGAAACAACAGCTTGTGACTCGGAGGACCAGAGACACAGACCAGACGCAGAAATAACAGATAGCTTGCAAATGGGCCAGCGGGTTGAAAATCAGTAAGTTATCTGGTAGACACCTATGCACAACAAATAGGTTCACAGAAACCGGATCTGTCCATGAGTCATTCAGCTACAGCTGATGGGGTGAAATTAATCTGAAAATGTATTTGTGTAACAACACAGGGTTCAACACGAACTCAGGTTTTCATGAACTTTTCCCACAATGCTATTTTTTTTTTGGTTACTAAAATTGTTCTTTTACTAAAACCGCGGTTTTTTTCGGGTTTTCAGTACACAACCGTTTTGAAAATGATTTTTGTAAAAATGCCAGGAATATATATCATGGAAAGTTTTGTGGAAAATGAGGGGGGAAAAAAAATTGATACCGCAGATGCAAAGTTTTGTTTTTGGATAAAAAGGCCATTATTTGACCCCCCCAAAAAAGTTCACACAAAAAATGATGAAGAGCTTTATTTAGAGGTTTCTGTTTTGGGAATCCACAAAACATTGCACCAGATTCATCCCCTGTCTAACGGTTTTGACTTTGACGGAATCACGCCAAGCAGGAATATGGTTGAGGACCTGCAATGGCATGTGGAGCCTGCTACAGCTGTGCCCAGTGGTAGATAATCCCATGCTACCAATTCCAGATCCTTGGCTCAGTTACACTCAAGGTGGGAACATTTCAGACTCACTTCAATCAGGTGTCCATGGCCATATAAGATGCACACCCAAGGAGGAGACAGGAGCTAGAATGATTTGATTCACTGTGATGTGTCAATAAACAGCCCTTACACGCTGTGCTGTGACGTTTCATGGGGTCACAGCTGGAGTTTGTCCCACTGGGCTCACTCCGTGGTGGCAACACTGAGAGTGACCAATTACAGGGCTACCTGGGACCGATGGGGGCAAGGATGTGGCTCATGGCCATATCTGTTGAGCTGAACCTGGAAAAGGGGGAGAGCAGAGCAAGCATGCTGGGTGCTCTCAACCCTCTGAGACAAGAAGGATGGTCCAGTGGTTAGGGTTTGGTGTTAAATTCCCTGCTCTGCAGACAAGATCAACAAACCAGACTCTGGCAGAATCAGAAATAGCACCCAGGAGTCCAGGATCCTCAACTTAATGACTAGGTTATACTTCCTCTCCAGAATTAGGAATTGAACCCTGTGGAGTCCTGTCGCCCACTCAACGCTGCTATATCTAGACCCACCCCTCCTTCCAGTTCCAGGAATAGAACCCCAGAGTCCCAACTTTCAGTGCTTAGTTCTAGCCACTAGCAAAGCCCCTGATATATACTAACCATCAGTTAACATTATCCTGCCATTCAAGTCTACCACGTTACCGTGAAAAAGGAAAGAAACCAAAAATCTTTCAACTGTAGCTAAGCAGACAGGCTGGGATTTACATGAGCCTGACCCTCATCTAGAAGAATTAACCTTATAAGAGGGTAATTAAATCTCATGCTCCAGGGCATAAGCTGATCACAATAGGGGTCAGGAAGGAATTACTTCCACACACAGTCCTGTGCTATAGGAGGATTTTTGTCTTCCCCTGATGCATCAGGTACTGGCCTTTGCCAGACTCGCCTTGATGGACTAGTGAGCTGATCTGTTATGGCAAATCCTATCCATAATTCCCCTAATGTCATTAGAGACTATTACTGGCTCTCCTCTCTTGTGTTTGGTTTCTACTCTAGGGCCTTGATTCTAGTGTCATTGATCAATGGTAACTCCATTGATTTCAGGGGAGTCAACTTGATTTCCTAGCTCAGCCAAAATCATGCCCTTGGAGTCTAAATAGAACTCGGTGCAGCACACTGATGTTGCAAAGATGCAGATCAGGTCTGGCAAGGTCCATACGAGACCCACACAGCTCAAGAGAGGAAGACAGGACTTGCAGCTAAGGCAGCGGACTAGCTCTCAGGAGACCTATCTTTGGTTTTCACTCTGCCACCGACGTGCAGGGCTTTGGATCAGGGCCCCAACATCTTGGAGATCCTTACACGGCCGAGGCAAATGATTATTTAGGAATTACATTTGCACAGGGAGCAGAATCATTGGTTACTCCCCAGAGATCACCCAGACGGGAAGGATGGTCGTGTGGTCAAGGCTCTAGAGTTGGATTTGGGTGATCTGTGTGACCTGCAATGACTCACTTAATCCCTACAGGCCTCGGGTCCCCCATCTGCAAAACACCTTCGTCTGTCTCTTCAACTCGGACGGTACGCTCTCCGGAGCCCGGTCTGTGTCTTCCTATGTGTGCATACAATGGAGCTCCGCTCTAGCCTGAGTCCTTTAGGTCAGTGTTTCTCAACCTTTTAGGTAACAGGTGCCCCCTAACTTCTGAAAATTGTAATAAGTACCCAACACTCAATTTTCCACTCTGAGAAATGCAACCTTTTCCCCCTTTACTGCTGGACGACTGTATTTCTCATAAAGCAGGAGAGTTCTGAGTTCTGCAGTGCTGTGTAGATCACAAAACCCCCTGCTGTTTCTCCCCTCCTTCATCCTCCCCTTCCTCCATATAGGAGCAAAGGTCAACGCCAGCCAATGACTATGGCCTGATGGCGGAGTAACGTGGGGTTCTCCTCACACAGGCGGGAACTTGTGAGGTCTGAGCAGGCACAAGCGGCCCACCAGAGTGGATAGCAGCGCTCCCCATGGCCTCCCTTCACTGGGTTTTTCACCGCGTACCCCCTGCCTGTGTCTCGCATACCCCAGGTTGAGAAACTATGCTTTGGGTGCTACCGCAACACATGTAATAATGATGGATCAGGCATCCTTGAGAAAAGGGTCAGGGCCTGGGATTGTAAGCTCTTTGGGGCCTTTGCTATGTGTTCGTACAGCTCCTAGCACAATGGGTGCTACTGCCATATCAGTGTTAAATAACGACAATCCAAGAACCTGCCTAATTGCAAGTATTCAGTGAGGTCAGGTTCGGTCGAGAGCTAATAGTTCTGGTATGTAAGCAAGCGTGTACACCCTAAAGCGAGCACACACACACACACACACACACACACACAGGGGGGGGGGGGTAATATGCGGCAACAACCCACATGTAAAGCAGCATTAATGGGAAGACCTTGATTTCCAGAGGTAGAGCCACGGCACATGCATAATTCAGCAGCATCAGAGTCCTTAGCTCCTGGTGAGCAGCACGAGAGAGGCGAGATTCTCCCCTCTCAGGATCTCAGGAAAAGCTTCCATGGAGACGGGGATGGAAAATGTAATAGCTGAGCTGCCACCCAGCATGGGCTAAGGATGCAGGGCGGACCTGAGTTTTGGATTAAAACCAGTTTTCCCCACCCCATTTTGAGTCAATACTGTGCAACTAGTTAGGGCGGTTCCGGAGTCATACGATGTCCACAACACACCCCTATGGACAGTTTAGAGCAAAGGTCCCCAAACTTGTGAATCACACCCAAAGTTCGGGGGGAGGGGAGGAGGTGGGCTGGGCTGGGCCACCCAGCCACTCAAAGCTCTGCTCCGGCCGTGGCCCCACTCCCAGCCACAGCCCCTAGCCCCAACCATCTCCCCGCCCCCAGATGGGGAAGGGACAGGTGGGCACAGACAGAGGTAAGTGGGGGCGCTGGGTAAAAATTTGGGGGACCATGGGTTTAGATCCTGGAACTGAAACAATAGAGGGGTGAGAAACGATGTAAGAAAGGTGGGACCTTTATTAGCGCCTAGAGACTGCAAGTGAGATCCGAGCCCCATTGTGCTAGGCGCTGTACGTACACAGAGTGAGAGAAGGAATAGATTTACAATCTAAATAGATACGGGCAGGAAAAGGAATGATTATTATGCCTATTTTTCTGATGAGGAACTGAGTCCCAAAGGCATTAAGTAACATGACCAAGGTCACACAGAAAGACTGTAGCAGGGCCAAAGGGAGGCTGCAGGTCCCATGAACGTGTGCCTAATGGATAAGGCATCTGACTTCGGATCAGAGGGTTGAGAGTTTGACTGATCGTGGACACAGCTGCCGAGGTCTCAGCTAAGGATGCAGCAGATTCTCCATCACACAACGTCTTTAAATCAGGACTGGATTTCTTTCCAAAGCACCGCTATAGCGCAGCTGGAAGATAAAGGGCTTGATACAGGAATCACTGAGTGAGTTTCTAAGGCCTGGATTATGCAGGAGATCAGACTACAGGATCATAATGGCCCTCTCTGACCTCGAAGTCCATAAGTCTTCTGAGCATCAGACAGGCACCCAATCCACTGAGCCACGCTACCCTCCTTTCAGAATCACTCAGGTCTGTGAGCAGCTCAGGTACTAAGGGACCATATAAATACCTAAATAGACCATGGGCCAGATCTTGGGCTGATTTAAACCAGCGTAGAGCCAATGGCATCAACAGAGCTGCACCGATCTCCACCAGATGGGGATCGGGCCCGCTGCCCAGAGCTGTGATTCTTCCAAAAGCTGCTTCTTGCCTCTCATCCCAGCGCATCGTTGCTGGGCAAGGGAGGGAGCGAGGGGAAATCATTGACTCTGAAGCCAGCTCTGATGACCAATTAAACAGCCTGCTGCTTCGTTAACTTCTTGGCTCAGAGAGGGTTTGCGCTGGGTTTGTTTTAAAAGCAAACCGATACATTCCTTGATCATGCAAAGAGGCAAAGAGCGTGGTTCAAAGCCTGGGCGGGGGGGCGACTGGGAGGTTCTTTATGGAATCCCAGCAGTGTCAGATAAGAAGCATCCCAGTTCGAAATGTTTGTGATGACAATGGGAGGGCAGAGAGAGAACAAGATTTTAAAAAAAAGCTGCAGGAAAGATAAAGGAGCCCCTTGACTCGCCCCCAGGCGACCGTTCCAGCCAGATGTTCTCAAGCCCTCAATTGTCTCTCTCTTTGTATCAGACCCACTTTGTGTTTTTATTATAGGTATCGTGCACATACTGTACTCAGCTCTCTTTTTCTTTTTCCATTAGCCCTTTATAGTAGCTATAAATCCCACTGCCAGATTCCCTTTTTTTTTTTCCCCTCGTTGTTTTTGTCCTCACTGTTGGCTCCCGAGCTCCCTGCATCTCTCCTGCCGGCAGTGCTGTGGCAAAGCAGGAAGAAAGGCGGAGGAGAGAGGTGCTCCAAGGAGTGCAGCGTGACCTGGCAGATCGGGCACAGCGCCGAGACGCTGGAAACCTGGGCTCCAGCGCCAACACTGACCTTTCGGGTAAGTCACTTTCTCTCTGTGTCTCATTTCCCCCGCTTGGTCTATTTAGACTGGGATCTCTTTGAAGCAGGGCTCTCTCTATCTCACTATGTGTATGTACAGCGCCTTGCACACTGGGGCCATGATCTCAGTGGCTCTTATATTACCGTAGCACTTAGGAGCACAGGACCGGGCCACTCGGGTGCTAAATACAAGACAACATAGGGATACAGAAGATGGGGGAATACAAGGAGACAATGACACAGTATTGGTCGGCATGACAGCCAGTGGATCCAGTGCGTGCCATCAAATGTTGGCACTATTCACCCCACTGTCAATTTCAATGTGGGCTCTTCTGCTCAGCACCCCTGGAAATCCAAGCCCAGGTAGCTAGGCGTTTATTTCGCCCCTGCACGGATGGTTAGCACAAAGCTTAACTGAGGCTGCATGGGGATGACCGTCATCTTCAAAGGAAGAGCCTGGTTGTTGATGTCAGCAGACCTGGCCCCCAGTCCACACAGAGCTGTGGCACTGTGAGAAGCGCAGCAGCCAGTGCTGCTAACCCCAACCATTCAGAACTCATGAGGCAGGCCCCCCAAAAACATGAGACTGGATTAAAAATAATGAGTTGGGGGTTTTTTAACCACGGGGGGCGGGCGGGGGAGGCACTTTCTATAGGCTTTCTGGTTTCTGAGCCTTTTGGATGATGCTCAGGTCACATTCCCCAGCTGTCCTCTGTAATCATGAAGGTTAGAAATTAAAATTAAAAAAAGCAAGTCAACAGTCTTGTCTAATCACCTGACTCCAGGAGTTGGAGTTTTGAAAAAAGCACCTGATATCGTGAGACTCACGATAAAATTGCAAGAGCTGGCAATGCTGAAGTAGCTCCCGTGGGAACCCGAACCCGACTGTCACACCCATCTCCTATTCCCCGCCTAACCACAAAATCAGTGGAGAAAAGTCCTTCACAAAGGTGACCTGTGGGCAGGTAGGAGAAACTGAGTCCTACAGCCAATATTGACCACCTCTTACCCCTTTCTTTGTTCATTTTTACACCCTCTCCACATTGTTATTTATTTATTCGATGGGAGCAAACAGAGGGTCCCCAGTCATGGATCGAGGTTCTGTGGTACTAGGTGCTGTACAAACACAGAACAGAGACACTCCCTGCCCTGAGGAGCTTACAATCTATGTATAAGATGACAGACAAGGGGTGATTATCCCCATTTTACAGATGGAGAAACGGGAAGTGACTTGCCCGAGGTCGCCCAGCAGGCCAATGGCAGAGCTGGGCACAGAACCCAGGTCTCATAAGCCCCAGGCCATTGAGGCATGTACAGATTAACTGACTTGCCCAAGGTGAGTCAGTGCAGAAAGCCACAAACCAAACCCACATCTACCAGGTCCTACTCCAGTGCTTTAATCTCAAGCCCTTCCTCCCAACTGTCTTCTCACCCAAGTTTGGCTAAAGGAACTCACAGACCATATAGCAATTTAACCACCCCCCCGAAACATCCAGTTCACTTGGACCCTGGGCTTTGGCAGCAAATTCACTCTTTCCTTTCCTAAAGGGTTATAAAACTGGGCTAGAGCAGGCCATCAAACTCCAGGATTACTAAATATTTTCCATTCATTTTAACTTCTAATGGGGCTCCAATAACCGGCTTTATATATGTTATAACCTCCTGCCTATGTACGGCATTCAGCAATGTACTGGCATGCCAGATAGCCGTGCTGCCCTAATAAAAAAGCTCCAGCTCCTTTAATAATCACTAATGCACCATTTCCTGCTAGTTATGGAAATAAACAGTGCCCTGAGCAACTGGGATACTTTCGGAAATATTTCTCCCCCCTTCGCCCGCCCAAGTGAAACTTTAATGAAGAAAACCTGCAATTTTCTCTTGTTTCAACGTGGAACGAAAAAGCGACTTGGTGGAACTTGCTGCTAATGGTTTTTCTTTTAGCAGCAAAATCCCTATGCTGGGTTAGGAATGCTGAGGAGTCACCCGTCGAGTTCGACGGAGAAGTGACAGTCGCCAATTGCGGGTCCAGAGATGAAACCAGTGACCAATTTCGGACCTGCAGCCCCACTCACAAGTGCCGCAGGCTTTCACCTGTATGCCTTGCACTTCTCTCCTGAGGTTCGCTCTGAGGTGGCAGACCCTGTCACAGGCTAAGTGCACCCTGCTTGTTGCAGGAGATACAGGGGTTCGAGGTCTCAGCACGCCTGGGGCCCTGTTTTCCAAAGAGCTCAATTCTGTTGGCATCTACAGAGGTCCTTATATCGCGTGCTTCATCGCAGCATCTGAGCACCGTCCAGTCGGGCATCACGTGACGCGACGAACAGCTGCCATTTAGGCACTGAAAACAGAGCCAGCTTTTCAGCAGCTCTAGCTGCCTGTCGGGAGTGGAGACCTTTGGAAAATCTGGCCTCAGAAGTGCAGATCTCTACCCCCCCCCACACCCAGTTCTAGCCACTAAGCCTGTTCCCCAGCTGTAGCCACTAGACTATGTGGGAGCAGAACCCAGGACTCCTAACGCTCGTTCCCCAGCAGTGACCACGCCCTCTCGGAGCAGAAAAATGGAACCCAGGAGTCCTGACTCCTTGCCCCCAGCTCTGAGCTCTAGCCCACACTCCCTCACTAAGCTTTTATCACGCAGAACATGCACACCAGAGCTTGCTTTTTTTGGTTTTTTTTTTTTGGAATAGGCTTTGCAGGCTCCCGGATTGCTATCAAGATAACAAACCCACTGGGTTTACGGATCCGTAAGGTAAGAACTACTAAACAGGGCATCTGTCACGGTGGGTTAATTTTAAGACCTAATAACCTTGAGGGTGTTCCCTGAAGGTTAGGAGAATTCTGCTGCAGCAATAACCCACAACTTCCCCATAGCAGCCTCCTCGAAGAATCCCCACTGCCAGCTATGGAACGGCAGGGCTTCTGGCAAGTACAGCAATCACTGGGGCACGATGCAGGTGGGGGTAAGTTTTGCTTATTATAACTCAGAGCTACTCCTCTTATTTCAGAGAGAGAGAGACAGGCCTGCCTGATTATCTGATCCTGATTATCTGATCCGTCCTCCGGCTCGTGCAGAGCTGTCCCGCATGTCTATGATATTGTTTCTCTTCCCCCATCCATGGATTCCACACTCAGGGAAAACTGACAACCCACCGCCAAGCAGTCTGGGTGGAGACAGTGCCGTCTTTCGATTCTGCAGCAACACGGGTGGCTTATGGGCAGATCATTGTAGACGCCATTGTCCCGAGACCCCAATCTATGCCCAGATTCCAAGGATATAAATTGTTCCAGCTCCAAATTACAGACCCTGGGCTTTTCAGCTCAACCTGTAGCTGTGGATGTTTTTAGGTCGAGAGATCTGCCGTTCAATCCCCCGTGTGTTGGCCACCATGTCAGCTGTCACAATCGCCTGTGGCAATCCAAGCTCAGGGTCCCCAGGGAACCCAGGGACTGCTCCAGAGCAGAGCCTCAGCTGTGAAACACTCATGCCCAAATCTTGCAACTGCGAGGGGCGAGACAGATGCTCCATATGCACAACCTGGGCTCGATCCTGCAAAGTGGTGACAGGGCCATCCGGAGGGGGGCAAAAAGGGACTGTTTGCCCCAATCCTCCCCCCGTTTGCGATGCCCCCTAAACTTGAGTGCTGCTGTGATCTGGCATGCAGGATCACAGCAAAGTTCAGGTTTGGCCCAGCCGCACCTCCATCACGACGGACAGGACTCCAGGTCGTAACCCCTGGGGACTGGGTGGAGGAGAAGGGGGCACTTTCCATCTGGAACAAAATGTTTAGATGGAAAAGTTTTGCTGAGCTCTAAGAGCTGCAGCCTCCAGCCCCAGACCTTACTCCCATTAATGCATCACTATTCAGTAATGCCACTGCTTTGCATCGAGCTGGCTATTGTACCTCTAAAATTCCCAAGCTACAAACCGGGCTGGCTTACCTCCTTGGAGCACTTTTCATCTGCTGATCTCAAACCACTTTAGAAAGGAGGGCGCCTGTCATTGGCCCGCATTTGCCAAAGCAACTAGCGATGCTGGTTGCCCCAACTTAAGACAATGTAAAGGAGAATTTTCAGAGAGCGGATGCTCTGCAGTGTCTGAAAAATCAGCCTCTTTAAGACATCGGAGTTTGGGCAGCCAAAATTGCTCATCGCTTTGGAAAATGTAGGCCATTTTACAGATGGGAAACTGAGGCACAAACAAATGGGCGTTTGGTCTTTGAACTTCAATGTTGGGGGGTGGGGCAGAATCAGCCCTACAAAAAGATCAGGAATGACTGACCTGTCGATTTCGCTCATCCGTTATCCGCTGGATCTGGATCTTTTTCCTCCCCATCTTCTCCGGAAATCCTCACCGTATGGGGATGACTTTGTTTTTCGGGGAAGGGGAAAAGTAATCCCGGTTTTAAAATGTTCTCATGAAAGAATTTTTTTTTTTTTTTAAATGTAAAAGTTTTTAAAACAAAACCAAACAAAAATCCAGGTTGTGTCTTCCTCAATTCATGTTATTCTGCCGTCCGGTTAATTCCAGGTGGAGGGACCTCCCAGGGCTGCTTGGAAACCTAGGGAAGAGAGGAAAAAAGGAGTGAAAACATTTTCCAAGCAAAGCTTTGCCAATCATTATTATTCCTATTACCGTAGCACCTAGCAGTCCAACCATGGACCAGGATCCCATTGTGCTAGGGGTGGTTCAAACAGAACAAAAAGACAATCTCTGAGCCACAATGCATTACGGTAAAAGCGAGAGACTCCAGTAGGTACCCGGGCCCCATTGTGCTAGACGCTGCAGAGACACAGTGAAAGATCATCCCAGCCCCAAGGAGCTTCCAATCTCAAGAAACTAAATACATGCAACAACAGAACAATACACACACAAAACCAGGATGCAGAACAAACTTCCTACCATCCGGATAAACACAACTGCATTAAGATGATTTACACTGACTCTGGTAACAGAAAGCAGCTAACCTGTCTCGGTTTGTACCATACCCATTACCACTGTAGCTTAGGCCACGTCTACACTACAGGCGCTATTACACTGCTGTAGCACCAGACTGTAGACGCTTCCTACATCAATGGGGGAGTGAGGGCGGGTTTCCATTGCTGTAGTCAATCCACCTCTCCGGTGGATAGCTAGGTCAATGGAAGAATTCTTCTGTCAACCTAGTTGCAACTGCACTGTGGGAGGGGGTTGGGGGGGGAGGGTAGAAGTCAGCTTAACTACACCGCTCAGGGGGCTGAATTTTTCACTCCTCCTGAGGGACGTAGCTAGGTCAATCTACATTTTAAGTGCAGGCCACCCTTGAGGCCTGGCTCGGGTGACCACCTGTCCCTAATTGGGCAGGACAGTCCCGAAACGTACATTTCAAGTCCCTGTCCCGGGCTGAATGACTCCAAGACACTGTTTGTCCCCGATTCCCTGTGGTGCTGCTCCATGAGGAGCCCCGGACCCTCCACTTGCCCTGGGTGGTGCGCCCTGGGAGGTGGGGACATGGGCCTGCTCTTGGGCCCCCCGGCACCCCACCCAGGGCATTTTTGCATTTTGAAAAGATGGTCACCCCAGACCTTGCCTCCACACTGCTTTACCTGTACTGCAGAACGCTGCGTGCCGGTGCCGCTAGACTGGTATAAATGGGCTTATACTGATACGGCCATTTCCATACGCAAAGGGGACTAAGCTCTTTATACCAGTATAAGTGCATCTAGACTTGTGGCTGTACGGGTATTACTACATCAGGAAAAAAAAACCCCAAAAAATCACACACCAACATAGTTATACCAGGACAAAACCTGTGTCTGGAGCAGGCCTGAGCTGTTTGTCCAGCCATGGCACTGTCAAAAAATCTAGACAACCCCCAGACAAATGAAGACTCAGCATAAATTAATCTGTGGCGGTTCCTTACGTTTTAATTGCTTATTGCGTACAAGGACTAGGGGTCGTGACTGAGATGGGGGCCTCCTTGAGCGAGGTGCTGTACGTACGCAGAGTGAGCCCCTGCCCCAAAGGGCTTACAGTCCAACTAGACAAGGCAGACAAAGGTGCCAGGGAGGGAGAACTACTGGGGCTGATTCTTATTTATCTTAAGGCCTCTTTATACCTCTCCAGCAGCACAAAGGCGCCTTCAAGCGAATGGAAATTTCACTGACATCAGGGCACGTTATGCCCATTTTACAGAGGTGCTAAGAGACGCATGGCCAGACTTCCCAAAGATCTCAGACCTCGGTCAAGCACCAAAGGAAGCGGTGAGATTTCAGAAGTACATAGGAGGTGCTGAGCCCTTTTGAAAAGCCGCCCTTTATTAAGTGCCTACCTAGGAGCTGAGCGCCTTCGAATATAGCCCAAACCGCAGGCGCTGAGCAACTCAAACCATGACTGCAGGTTGCACTACAAGTCTGGGATAGAACGGGGACAGGAATCCAGGGTCAGCCTTCGACCCAAGTTCCACGGGCCTTTTGAGACAGCAGAGAACTGACCAGGGCACAAACAAGAAGCACACATGAGGGTGGGAGAAGATGGCAATAATACACCAGTGAATCACTGTTCCTTTGTGACTGGAAAAGCAGTGTGTGTGTGGTGGGGTGGAGGGGGGGAGAGGCGAGGGGGTTGTGGTTTTGGTTTTTAAGTCATAAGAAGGCAAGCGGCTGGTGATTACCCTGGATACATTCTTCTCCGCTTTCTTCATGAATCTTCAGTTTTGCACTGTAAAATGTCTGTACCCGATCACACACAGAAACGTCTTTATTAAAGGGCATCGAAGAGAAAAATTTTTTTTAAAAAGAAACCAAAATGGTCTTGGGGTTTTTCTGTTATTAACAACAATCAGATTTGGAATGGTCTGATCGTTCTGGTTTTAGGTAGATATTTATTTAAATCTTTCTGCTTCAGATTCTGTATTCTGAAAAAGCAAGTGCAGCAATCGGGGGGGGGGGGGGGGGTGGTGGGGAGATGTGTTGTCATTCTTCACAGAATGCAAAGCAAGGGAATCCCAGCTTTACGAGTAAAACTCAACTCATTCCCGATGACAAAGCCATGGCTGGCCCCTCCATAACAACAGCTAGCTGTTCCTCCTACTTCCAGGAAACCTGGAATCCAGCATGTCCCGCCGCATGCGGTCTCAGCTGTGATAAGGAGAGAATGGCGGGGGGCGGGGTGGAGAAACACTAGGCCGTAGGCAGCTCCCACTGACATCCATGATGCTCTCTGCCACGGCTTCAATACCCGAGCCAGATAAAGTTCACTCCGGTATGTCTCCGGGAGCTGCAATCACACCCCCTGACGGCAGTGTAGACACACCCCATGTGTAGACACACCCCAGGCAAGTCAGTCTGTGCCTCAGTTCCTTGGTCTGTATAAAGGGGATAAGTGGACTTCATTGGTTTATTTAGGCACTGATCCTGCCTTTGATAGCGCACAGACTGAATGCTGCCCCAAACACGTCAGACAATAAGCGATCTGAGGCATTTTTATGTCCCCTATCTCACAACCGTTAGTGTATTTATCCTCACAACATCCCTGTGAGGGAGGTCAATGCTTTTCTCTCCATTTTATGGATGAAGAACTGAGGCAGCCCAGTGACTTGACCAAGGGGACGCAGGAAGTTTGTGGAAGAGCAGAGACATAAGCTCAGCTCTATGGCTACTGCCCTAACCACTGCACCACCTTTCCCTTCCTCTCTAAGCTTAGTGCTGGCCCTAGAGGGGTGAATTTCACCTGCTAAAAGGCCACAGAAAGAGGCCTGAGCAGCAGGAATATTTTCAGGGGTGTTTCGAAGAGGCTGAAGTGACCCAGCAAGGCAAAGCACCCGACTGTTTAGTGTTACAATCAGCCCCCAGGAGACGGCATGTCTCAGCAGGGAGTGGGGCTGAGCCGCCCGCAATAGGATTCCAAAGTTGGCAGCTCTTCGTTTTTCGACTAGGCTGAGCCATTCTAGCTCGCAACGTCACCCTTAAAAGCTCTTGGCAGCTCCTTTTTCAGCCCAAGCGTCAGCTCCCCCAATGGCTTTTGAGCCCCGACACGGTTTCATTCAGTGGACAAAAACAACAGCAGGTCAAATTCAAAATTCGGAGTACAATTTTTCCTTGAAATTTCACATGTTGGTGGGGAAAATGGGGATGAAAGTTTTGCATATAGTTTCCCCTCTGCTTCTTTTTCCAGCTAGCAATAAAAACAGTAATAATAATATTACATTGTGCTACCGCGGCATCTTGAGTGCCTGGATCAGAATCAGACCCCAAGTGCTTGCTAGTTGCTGTACAGAAATAAATATGGCCCCGGCCCAGATTTATAGCGCTTCATCCTAAGATCTCCCAACGGCTTCACCAATACAATTTTTTTCACACAACGCAGAATTAACCTGGAACTCAGTGCCACAAGATATCAATGTAGCAAAACTAGGAAGAGAACCCAGGAATCTTGACTCCTGGTCCCCTGGTCTGACACTAGACCATACTTCCTCCCAGATCCAGAAGAATTCCCAGGAGATCTGACTCCCACTCCACTGTCCTAACCACTAGACTACCTGCCCAAAAAGCAGGCAGCCCTCGTCTTCCCTGCTTTGTTTGCCATGAAGTTTGACTGTGTCTACTTTATTTCTTCTGTATCGCTTACTTTAATTCTGGGTAAAAGGGTTTATACCAAGGATATTAGTCAATGTCTGTGTGTATATATATTATCACATTTGCTAATAATGCCATAAATAAATGGCATGGCAGCAGGAATTGGCTTCTTTGTCTGTCCTATTGACTCAAGTATCAAAGCATAACAGGGGGAATATTTCTTCTCCAAAACCCACTATTCATTTTTCATGAAAGAGGAACGCTTAGAACCCTAAGACAGGCTTATTCACAGGAGATCACAGACAGACAAGCAACAAAAACCTCTTTTGATCTCCCGAGTACCAAGATTCTTTACCAGGCAAAATGGTATTGAAACGACATTTACCGGTTGAACCCTAGTTTTTATTTATTTATTTAAACGTAAGCACCTTTCCCTTTGCAGTTAATAAACGGTCGTGCAGCTGCAGCGTTGCGACAGTGGTTTGGCGATGGAAGAGCAACAGCAAAAGGGAAGCGAGACCTATATGATCATGTGTGATGGGGGCCCGCTCTATATAATGATAAGATAGGACACGATACATGGGACCGGTAGTTCAGTATCCCACTTTCTGCCATACCAAGTGAGACTACGGGCCCGCCAGTGGCCCACCTTCTGCAGTACCAAATCCGGCCAGTAGTGCTTCCCAATCACCCACTTCCTGCTACATCAGACCAGGGCAATGGTCTAGCTGGCTAAGAAGAATGGGCTAGCTCAGTGGTTTTCTACTTTTTTTCGCTTGTGGACACTTAAAAAATTTAGAATGGAGGTGCGGACCCCTTTGGAAATCTTAGACATAGTCTGAGGACCCCCAGGGGTCTGCACACCACAGATTGAAAGCCACTGTTCTATGGTAATGACTTTTCACAGACCCCTTAGACATAGTCTGCGGACCCACAGGTTGAAAACCACTGGTCTAGAGGATTAAACTTTCAGCCAGAATGCTAGATGTGTACCAGGAACCAGCCCCTAGCGGGAAAGTGAAAGAAGTGGAGCTGTTTGCTTTGTTTTTCCTCCTTGAGATTAAACAAAGAGTTCAATTCTATTTTTATTTTTTGTCAAACCATGAAACATTTCTACTCACAGGGTATTTTCTATCCAAAAAAAAGAAAAAAAAGGTTTCAAAGGAAAAGTTTCATTCAACTCAAGCTGGTGTATCACTAGCTGTTTATATCACAACAGGAAAGATCCCCGTGCTGGAAATATACATAATGGACCTCAGCTGGCATATGTCAGCATGGTTCCATTGACCTCAATGAAATGAGGCTGAGTTACACTACCTGAGGATCTGACCCAGTCATTAATGAGAGAGATGCAGTGATTACTCTCTCGTGGATACTTTATGCTGGTTTTTCCTTCATTTGCTGCTTTTCTTCACCTGAAATAAAAAGCATTCAGGCTGAAAGGGCTCTATGTTCTGCTAAAGGTGTATGCTGTTCAAAATCAGACCTTTGGTTCATGTCCCAAATCCAGCTGCTGCAGAGGACAATACAAATAACCCCCTAATATACAAATATGTAATAATCCGATCCTGAGAGAAATTTCTTCCTAACCCTGGCACTTAGTGTTTATGCCCTAGAGCATGAGTATTTACATCCCTTATAAATGTTTAATCCTATCACATATAAGTGTGTATGTCCTTATTGTCCATAAAAATGTCTAATCCTGTTTGGCATATTTCTACTGCAAGCCTAAATAATATCCAGTGGCCGTGAGTTCCACAAGTTAATTATATGTTGCGTTAAATATGTGTATGTTGGCAACATTGCCTAGCCCTTTCTTTTCAAAACCAGTCAGTGACTTTGGATGCCACCTTAAAGCTGGATTTTGCAAAAGGGATGAGTATCTGCAGCCTCCCAAAGTCAACCGGAACTGAGGGTCCCCAACACCTCTGAAAATTGAGCCCTTCTCGCCTCATGATGGGTACACAATTGGCACCCAAAATCGCCATATTTGACGTTTAAGGCCTGAGGGCCTAATTCTGCACCATTAGAGTCAATGGGAGTTCCCCACAAATTTACTGTTCCACCATTAGCCAGTGGAACTCACTGCAACAAGTTATTATTTAAGCCAAGAGTTTAGCGGGATTAATAAATAACAGATTTGGATACTGAAGTTATCAGCGTTACAGCAGAAGCAGTGGATGCTTAGCATTTCTGAAAATCAAGTCACAGAAAAAGGCAGTGACAGGATTACACAGCACGCCCCCTCCAGAGCCCCAACTAAAACTCAGGTGTCCTAATACAATAACCACTAGACCATATTCCTTCCCAGAGCTGGATACGGAACCCAGGAGTCCTACATCTCAGTCACCTGCTTTGACCATTACCTCCCAGAGTTGGAACAAAACCTCTGACTCCTGGCAGCTAGCTCCTTCTTTTAACTGTTAGCCAACACTTCTTCCCTAGCTGGTTAAAAAACCCCCGGCATCCTGACATCCAGTACTTTGCTCTCACCACTAGACAACACTGTAGGAAAAAGAAAATGCTGCACGGCTTCTTGTGTCTGTCACAACAAGGAGAAAAAGAATCTGTGACTTTACAAAATTAATCCCTTTCTCCCAAACAAGCCAACAACCAAAAAAATAGCCCATGACAATTCAGACCTTCAGGAGGGAGAAAAAAGGGATTTGGAAAAGCGAGGCATTATTAAGATCCACTGTGAGATTCAGCTGTCCATGAACGGAGCTGGGTTAATGCTTATACAAAGGGGATGAATTGCAAGTCAGTCTCTGCTGACAGTCCTTGTCTTTCCTTTCCTTTTTCAATAATGAGCAACACTGAGGCCCCCTGAGGCAGGAAGACAAGGCTCCCAAATCTGACAACCCAATCAAGGCCCCGCAGCCCCGGGATGCTAAGCTTCTGCTGGTTTCATCCTGCCTTCTCGTGTGTCACAAGACAGGAGAGAGAAATGGAGCTCTGTCTGTTTATGGAACTTGGAGCCGACTCTTCTAAACCAATCGTTTGTATTGGAGATGTCCTGAACCCACAGTGTCTGGAGCCAAAGGGTGTCAGGACACCTGGGTTCAGGGCCTCAAGACTGCTGGGTTCTATTCCCAGCTTTGAGGGGGGGGGGAGTATAGCCAAATGGAGAGAGCAGGCAACTGGGAACTGGAGCTTTCTCCAAGAAGGAAGCATGGGAAACAGGCTGCTATAGACTCTTGGGGTACATCCACACTGCAATCAAAGACTCGCGGCACAGCCTGAGCTGGCCTGAGTCAGCTGACACGGGCCCATGAGGCTATAAAATTGCAGTGTAGACGTTCAGGCTTGGTCTGGAGTCCAGGTTCCGAGACCCTGTGAAGGGAGAAGAGCTTAGAGCACCGGCTCCAGCATGAACCTGGGTGTCTACCCAGCTCTTTTTAGCCCCATAGCCCGATCCTGCTAACCTAGACTCTGAAACTTGGCGCCAGGGGGTTTTTATTGCAGTGTAGACATACCTTTGGGGTGTATTTCCAGGTCTGGGAGGGAGATTAGAGCAGTGGAATTGGCATGCCAGAACACCTGGCGTCTACTCATAGCTTGTCTAGCTATTAAAACAAGGGGAAACTGAAATGCCCAAACCAGTGTTTTATTCCCAGGTCTCAGAGAGGGTGTGTCAAGAGCGGCAGCAAGGACTCAGAGATTTCTGGGCTGCAGAACCGATGCTTGGGGTGGGTTAGAGTGAGGACCACTGGTCTCTGTTCCTGCCTTCGTGAGGCAGTATGGCCTAGCAGTGAGAACAGAAACTTAAGTTCAGCTACTGATTGTGCTGCTGGCTCAGTGTATCACTTCGGGGGCAAGTTACTTACCACCTCATGTTCAGCGGGGCCGAGTGCACTCCCACTCCCGTGAGCTAGCTCCTGTTACATGACGAACATGGAGAAGGTCACTAAGAAATGAGTGGACTTTTTCGCCTGGGACGCAGACCCTAGGGTACGCAATTTTGGCTGCCCTAGATAAAAGCACACTCGGTACAAGCAAGGGATGAGTGGGCAGGGCAAAGAAAACACTGGAGACTGTGGAAAGAACCACTCCGTCCTCCATCCAGATCAATCCACATCCATGAAAAACAAGGGAAGACGGCATTAACCTCCTGTGACAGATGTTGGCTGCGTCATGCCGACAGCCGCTCAGACATCACTGTGACAGACGCAGCACAGACCGGCGGTGGGATCTGGTGGATTAGGCAATTCCCTGAGAGTTAGAAGATATGGTTTCCATACCCAGCTCTGCCATGTGACCTTGGCGCCGCCCCTCTTTCTGCCTCAGTTTCCCCGCCTACCAGTTGGCTATATCGACTGTAAGCTCTTTTGGGCGGGGACTCTCTCTCACTAGGTGCTGGTTCAGCATCCACCCATTTCCTATAGATTAAGGTTAGAAGGGCCCATTAGATCATGTAGTCTGACCTATTGGGTATCACAGGACACGTTCACCCACGTTCCCCTATATCGAGCCCACTGACTTTAGTTCAGCTAACGCATCTCAGTCCTCAGGAGACTAAACTGCCGTGTGCCGCAGGCAGAGAACAGGCGACCAAGGGGCACCAACGGCCAAGCTCCCTGCAACGGAAGGCAATCAATCAGCTGAGGTGACCCCGCATGGGATCCGCCTAGCACTGGGCAGCTTCTAGACTCTGCTCTAATGTAGTAAGAAGAACCTGACCAGAAAAGAAAAGGAAGCGACTTGCAGGCAAACCGTTACCAGTGCTGCTGCAGTGGGCTGTATTTTGAGTTCAGCATCCAAGCAGAGGTGAAGATCTCATTAAGGAATAATCCAGCCCTTGACAGACACATTCTTAAAGATGCTTGAAAATCCACCCATCTGCCTGGCTATTTCAAAGGGAGGGAAGGACACACACCCCAACCTGCCCTCACTTGCAGTGATTGTTTTATGACAGACAACAGCTGAGGGTGCAGAGTCGCCTGCGTGTGATCAACCGGCCAGGAGAAGGGACAAGTCACTTGCATTTTCATAGCGATGCTGTTGTTTGGTTGCTTTTTTTTAAACACACTTTAAAATCCACTTATTCTTTCAAGTGGCCGGACCAAATGGCTGCTTAGACTAACCACAAAAGGGCGCTTTCAGGCAGGGCTTGTATGCAAAGGAAATCTAGCTGGAGACCATTGCCTTGCGCTTCATGCCCTCGTCTACACCAGCACCAAGTGGGTGCGGAAACGCTGCCTTCTGCACCAATGCAAATGGTTACACAAGATGCGAGGAAATGGATGCAACAGGTTAGCTGAGTGACTGCCACAGAAATAAAAGAATTGCTGGCGGAGCAGGGAATCTGTGAGGGCTAACGGAGAGGGCATGAGAATGGGAGTTCAGAGAGCTGGGTTCTGTTTTCTGCCTTGGCCATGGGCCTGCTGGGTGACCTTGGGCAAGTCACTTCCCCGTCTGTGCCTCAGTTTCCCCTTCCATAAATGGGGATAACAATACTGACCTTCCTCTGGGAGGAGCAAATGAAAAATTGCTATGAGAGAGGGAAGATTTATTACCTAGTGAACCAATTGACTGTCCCCTCCTAATCCAAACTTTGATTGGTGCTGTAGTTTGATTGTAAATTCTCCAAGACAAGACCTCTTACCATGTGGATGCAAAGCGCATAATACACTGGGTCCCTGACCCTTGACTGTCGGTGCTACCCCAATACCAAGAACATTGTATTATATTATTCAGGTGAGAGAGATCATCTTTGCCTCTGGACATAACATTTGCTATTCCACTCTGCACAAGCACATAGCTGTTATTTGTTAATTATTATTTATATTTCGTAGCACCTGGGAGTAAGGTGACCAGATGTCCTAGTTTATAGGGATAATCCTGATATTTGGGGCTTTGTTTTATAGAGGTACCTATTTCTCCCCACCCCCGTGCCGGTTTTTCACACTTGCTAGCTGGTCATCCTAACCTGGGAATCCCAGTCATGGACCAGAACCCCCTTGTTCAAGGCATTGTACGAAAAGGCGGTCCCAGCCCTAAAGTGCGCAGAATCCAAGTATCAAGCCCTCATCCCTGTGGAATCCAAGATCCTCGCAATCATGAACATATTTTCTTCCCTTCTCACACCTCCTGTGAGGCACAAGTATTCTTTCCCTTTTATAGATGGGGAACAAAGGCACAGGGTATGCTATGTAACTGGCCTAAGTCATACAAGGAAGTCTGGCGGGAGCAGGAACTGGGCCCAGGTCTTCAGAGCCTTGCATAAGACACTAGCCCATCCAGGCAGTAGGAGTTATTTTGGGAAGGTCTATGGCACGCGTTAGCCCAGAGCTCAGACTAGATCACCACAATGGTCCCTTCTGGCTTTGGAATCTAGGATTAGTTCCTCCCTACTTTAACTCCCGTGGTTTCAACAGGCCTGCAGTCATCCCAGTTCAGGTGCGGACACTGTTTTTCTATCACCTTTATCCCGCTTCTCCGAGAGCCGGGCACAGAGAGAGCCAGACACTCTGAACGCATGGCTACGGATGAAGTGGTCTCCGTGGCAACAGTCACCATGCAACCGCTCTTCGGATTTTCTTCCCTTACTCGCTCGGTTTTCTGCCGCTTGGTGCCAGCGGTAAAGAACGGGCCGCCGCGGATTGACGGGCGAGCGAGCGCTTGAGTCATCGACGCCCGCGGCTCTCGGGGATGGCAGAGTTCAACTGCTTTATCCAGACCCCCCTCCAAAGATATGTCGCAGCCTCTCGTCCATCTCTAGGCACATTAAAGCGCTCAGCATTGTGAAAAGGGGAAAAAACCCCCCCCCCCCCCCCCAGGAGCTATATGGGAGCTGGGCACATAATTCCCTCAATACCTTTGTCCATCCAGACCTCGTTTATCCACTTGTCAAATGGGACTGCCCCCGTCTCCCGTGGCAATTGGGAGGTGCTCAAACACTCCAGTGATGGCGGCTATGTAAGTATGAGAGATACAGAGGGGCAGAGACTCACCCAGGGCTACACAGCAGCTCAGTGGCGGAGCTGGGAGCAGATTGTGGCCCTCCTGAGTTTCACTACAATCCTGCTACACCACACCAACTCTCACACACAGCCCCATGGGCTGCCCCTGGGAGTCTGAGTGGGTGGAAGGGTCTCTTTGTAAAGTACGTTGAGCCCTGTATCTGACATGGCCTATAGAGGAGATCTGTATTATTGATCTGGCGCTCTGGGAATAGTCAGATCTGATCCAAACACTCAGCCTTCCAACTCCAGGTTTTTGGGTCAGGCCTTGACTTCCCACCCTGCACTTGAAATGTGTCTCCCCAGAGGTCGAATGGGCATGCAGTTAAGGCACTGGGCTGGGACTCAGGAGATTTGGGTCCAATTCTTTCCTCTCTCCCAGACTCCCTCTGGGACCTTGGGCAAGCCCTTCAGTCTCTCTGTGCCTCACCACCCCACATGCAAAGTGGGAAGAGCTGTTCCTTTCTTGGCTGTTTCCTTTCTCACTCTGCGGTCACTCAGCACCTCATGCAATGGGGCGCTGACTTCAGTTGAGACATTGAGGCGCTACTGGACAACAAATAATTGTACAGTCCAGAAGAGACCAATTTAGCGGCTTGAGGGACCTGGGTGTCTTTAAAGGGCATCCAATACATGAGAACTATCAACCCAGGGAGGAGATAGATCTTTGATGGATCCCTTCACCAGAGGCACGCAACAAAACACTCGGGCTACGGAGCCTGGTAGGGAATGGAGGCAGCAGAGAACTGCTGAATCGCTCCGCCCACCTCCTCGATATTATGCAAGTATGACTATCACAGCAATTAACAGACGTGCCAATTAAATACAAGCAGGTGCTGGTTAACTCTGCATTGAGTAATTCAGACCCGACTCCACATAAATTGCTTTAAATTGGAGAGACGGACGAGAGAGCAGAGTTTGCATTTTGCTAAGGGGGGGAAAAAATCATCTCAGCGGGGAAATGTTTTTGCAAAAGCAGGGTTGGTTAGGAGTCTGGGTCTACATGATCCAATCCCCCCACGTTTAGGGAGTGGACAATTCAGTAGGAGAGTTTGTCTCGCATCCAAATCTCTTGCCACTGGATCTTCTTGTTATCCATATTAATCCCTTTTTAAAATCCTACTAAACTTTGGCCCCACTGATATCTTGTGGCAATGAATGCCACAGGCTAATTGTGCAGTGGATGAGGGGAAAGTATTTCCTTTCATAATTTTTTAATTTGCCTTCTCTCAATTTCACTGAAAGTCCCCTGGCTCTTATGCTACTAGACAAGGTGAAGAGAAATTCTACATCCACTTTCTCAAGGCCATTCATTATCCTGTATATATTTTTTTTAACATTGTCCCTTCTTATTTGCCTCCTTTCTAAAGGGTTGCCAGCTGTCATGATTTGTTGGGAGGTTCATGATATCTTTTCCTTAAAGCCCAGTTCCAGGAACCTCGTGATTCTGTGAGAATCTCATCAATTTCTAAACCAGAAGGCAAATACATAAAATTTAGGTTTTTATTTTTAAAATCCCATGAATTTTAAACCAAACTCATGATGTCACAGGGGAGGGGACTGACTCGATTTTTTGAAAGTTTATCGTTGTTAACACTGAAATAATCTGTCTTTGCCGTTTCTCCTCATGAGAAGTTTTCCATGCTCCTAATCATTCTTGTCACCTGCCCCTGAACCTCTTCTAATGCAAAAATATCCTCTCCAGCTGGGAGGACCAGAACCCCACACTAGGACAGTGAGATCAAAGGCTCAAAGTGAAATTGACTAGAAACTGACCCGTTTTTTTCATTGTTCAAGGTCATTCAAATGTAACAAAGAGAGCAATCAACAGAGCATGAAAAGTCAGTTTGGATTTTAAAAATCCTTTCGGTTTTAATATTCTGAATATCATCAGTAATACAATGACATTTCTTGTTTTAAAAATATTTTAATGTAACGGAACTGTAAACTTTTTTTAAAAAAAGAAAGTTATTTAAGAAAACCTGGCCATGATTTTCAAAGTAACTTGTTATTTCCTAGTGCCCGATTTGAGGCGCTTTAAAGAGGCCTGATTTTCAGGGAGTGGATTCTCAGCACTTTCTGAAAGTCACACCTCTTTAAGGTGTCTCAAGCTGAGCTTCTGAAAACTGAAGCAGACAAAATGAGTAGGCTTACTTGAAAATCCTGGCCTCTGTGTCTTTAGAAAGCCTTAAGTTTCAGATCCTGTGTTACCCTGTCACAACAGATATCAGTGGTTAAATCTGCGCTCTTGGCACCCGTTGCAGAGAGCGAGGCCCTATATGACCTCATATAACAGAAGCATAGAGTCCCTGAACTTAGAAAATGGAAGATAAGTAACTGGTTTTAAAATGTGTAGCAATGGGGTCTAGTGGTTAGAGCTGAGGATGTCAAACGCACATGGCTTCTTCCCTGCTTTCCGTGGGTATGTCTACACTGCAACTAGACACCCACAGCTGGCCCGTTCCAACTGACTGGGACTTGTGGGGCTTAGGCTGCGGGACTGTAGAACTGCAGTTTAGACGTTCCCGCTTCGGCTGCAGCCAGAGCTCTGGGACCCTCCCACCTCGCAGGGTCCTAGAGCAAAGGCTCCAGCCCGAGCTCAGATGGCTTCACTGCAATTCAACAGCCCTGCAGCCCAAGCCACCCGGGCCAGGTGCAGGTTTTCAACAGCAGTGGAGGCATCCCCCCTGTTGCAGCAGGCTATCCCGTCACTGCAGGGTGTCTCACCCCTGCCCCTGAAACAGCTGGTAACAGCCACTGCCAGAGACAGAATATTGAAATACATAGAGCCCCGATCCAGGCTGCCAATTCCAGTATTCTTCTGTTCCTCGATTTTAGTTGCTCAGTTCTTTCTTGCACAGAAATAATATAAAAATAAAGTGGACTTAGAATCTGCAGCCCTCGCTCTAAAACCATGCAAAGAAAAAACACTGCCCCGTAGATTTTCATTATATTTATACATCTGGGTAAGTTCCCATTGAAATCAACCGAAGTACTTGTACTCTGCCATAGATTTGGGGTCTGAACTAAACCCCATTCGAGTCAATAAAGGAATCTTTCCCACGGACTTCAGTGGGTTTTGGATCATTGCCCTGAGAGCGCAGAATCTGTAGGATATTCATCTCATCATCTCCTGAATGGCCTGTGTCCAATCAGGACACATCATATTAGAAAGCCCTAAGGTTCACCTGGTTGATACAGTTTTTATGTAGCATCTCACCGTGCAGCGGGTCCCTGAACAGCATCCATCTAGGCCAGGCATTTTCCCAGCATTTTCTGTGGCGAAGATTGATGGCATGAAATCACAGAGCTTCTCTGCACTCTCTTTAGCCTCCTTAACATCTCATTTTACTCCCAGACCAAAGCAGCTGGCCCAACCCCCAGTTCTGGTGTGAGCTTCCTGCTTCTCATGAACTTAGAGGACAAGGTTCTGATCTCATGTGGACTGGTTTAAATCTGGAGTAACTCCACTGACTTGGGCCGGTAAGACCGAGATGATTATCTAGTGGAAAGATTTTTTTTTTTAAATCTCTTTGATTATTTGCTCTTCATATTCCCCTGTAGTCACCAAATTTCCCTCTGATACTTCACTTGGCATTGTATATGCGCCTTTCTATGGGTTTCACTATTGTTATTCTTATTAATAATTATCTGTAGCACCTGGAAGCCCCAGTTGAGATCAGGGCCTTGATGTCCATAGCCACAGCGAGACAGTCCCTGCTCTGAAAAGCTTGCAGTCTAAACAGACAAGATAAGAGAGAGTTATTATCCCCACTTTACACATGGGGAACTGAGGCACAGAGAGATACAGGCCTGAATTCTCAGTTAAATTAAGGCCTGGTCTTCATACTGGTTTTGTACCAGTATAACTGTTGGTTAGGGGTGTGATTTTTGTATTGATACAACCTCAGTGTGGACGTAGTGCTTTATACTAGTATACCTTATTCCCTTTGCCATATGAGAATAAACTATCCCGGTATAAACATGTTTATACTGTTATAACTGCATTCACAGAAGGGAGGTTTATATCACTTTAACTATCACGGTATAATTAAAATAGTACAACTTTTGTGAGTAGACCAGACTACTCAGCCAGCATAAAGGGCCATAGAATAGGTCAAAAAGCAATATCAAAACACAGCTGAGAGTTCAGACTTAAGTGACTTGCCCAAGGAAATCTGCAGTAGAACCAAGATCAAACCCAGATCTCCCGGGTCCCATGGCAATGCTGAACCCAAAGACCAGCCGTCACTACTGCAGATACAGGCAAGATTTCAATTTTCTGAAGGATACATGTTTAGCTATAATAACCTCTTGAACCTGGCTATTTAACCACATTTCTTGTCTTCCTGTTTCCTTTTTCATAGAGGTCTATGCATGCCGTCTGTGACTCAGTTATTGTTTCTTACTTATCCGCCACACTGATCTAAGGGTTGTAATTTCCTCACTGGCTTTAGATTCTTTTTTGACCAGCTTCCTTTTAAAAAAAAAAAAAAATCCCCCTTTTTAAAATTTAATCTCAGAGGTCAATTTTTGGTATCTTTCTTCCCTCTGCAAAGGATATTGAACTTAATCACATTGTGGCTGCTCAACTACAGTTAACTTATTGAACCAAATTTTGGGCGATTCTTGGAGCTTCTTTTGCACATGTGCTAGCTTTAACTGTTCTAATAAACCACCATTTAAGGATCAGAGGCTGGACATTACTTCTCTAAATGTCCCGTAAGAAGAGTAGGTCACAAATAGGTCATTTATTTTTCATGCAAAATTTAGGGGCGGAAAAAAAATCATTTTCCCCCCAGAATTTCCCATGAAGATTTTTCCCTTTGTTGCTGAAAATCTGAAATCTTTTTAAAAAATACAAAGTATTTGGTTTGTTTAGTAAATATTTTTAGTAATTTTTTTTTCCGGTTTCTGACTGTTTGGGAAGGGAAAGAACAAAATATTTTGACCAAACTGAAAATACTCACAGAAGAAAGCCATTTTGGTCAAAAAAAGAGAGAAAGATTTATGGACTGACAGGGGAGCACCAGGAAACAATGAGAGAATTAGTCAGCAGGAGCGGGTGTGGTCTCAGAACATAGGCATCATAGCACTGGAGAGTTTGAAGGAGCAATTTAAAGGAGACCACTGAGTATCTGTGGGGATGTTTACAGGGAGATTCTCCCAAGTACGAGGGGGACATAATGCCAGTATAACCTCTGCAAAAAAGGTGTGGGTATTTGTCCACCTCCAGGCTGGTCCATGACTCTGCCACCTGTAGCAGTTTGCAGACCATTAATTCTTCGACACAAGCAATAGAGGCTGATGCTGTTACATTCTGGGGTGCAGTGCAGACCGGCGAAGAGTTGCGTCACCTCTTTAACCCTATAACCTGTGAGTTGCGTTAAAGCTTTGCGACTGTTGCTCTCTGCCTCGGAGGCCCACAAGCAGTAGCAAGCCTGCACTTTAGAGGTCTATGTAGTGGGCAGCTCTGGTCCAACACTTTGGATTGAGAAGGCTTCCCACAGGCTTCCACCTGGCTTGGTTATCAACTGGTCAAATGACTCCACACTCAACCCAGCCCCAAATTTCCCTCACAAACCGTGTGTTCGGACACGCCCAGCCCTGTCCTGAAACAAGCAAAGGGAAGTTAAGGTTCGTTGCTCCTTTAACAGGGTCAACGTCCAACTATTTGTTCCTGTACCTGAAGTTACCAAACAGTTCAGTTCAAACACAGCCCTGGATTGGTTTAGGGGCTAATGGTTCCGGTCTGGAACTGCACCCTGGTTCTGGTGGTAGACGCTCATAGCGTCAGAGGCCGGAGGTTCAAATCCCACTAACTACCCAGGCAAAGTTGGTTAAAGCAAATAGGCCAGTGGAGGGGGAAGCCTGGTCTTTAAGGAAAGGGACTGAAAGCGACACAGCCAGGGACCCTGCATAATTTTTTCGGGCCCAGTACAAACTTGTAACCCGGGCCCCATCCCACACACATACCACAATCCCTCAGCCCAGCCATACAATCTCATGAGCCGTGAAAATTTTTTTCCTCGTAGTCATGGGGGTTGCAGCCTGGGCCGGGATCCCCAGGGCCTCCGGGCCCTGGTAAAGTGTACCCTTTTTCACCCCCGCGTGGGGGCCCTGTAAGGGGCTGATTTTTAAAGGTGCTGAGAACCTGGCACTCTCATGTGAGCGCTCACCCTCTGAAAATGAAACCAGAACTCATCTTGTGCAAACCCACCCAAGAGCTCATTGCAAGAGCTGCACACGCCTTAGCTAAAGCCCCCTACTGAAGAAGGCAGAGACATAACGTCGTGTGTGTTTTCCCCATCGCCCTCAGTGCTCAGAGATGTTGAGTGCAGTAAGTCACCAAACACGGCATTGCTTAGCACCTCTTTATCTGCAAACCGAGATCAAACCGCACAAACATGTTAAAGTCTCCTCCAAAGCTTCTATTCTGGTTTCAGGATGATGCTATCTAGGTTCCGGTGTCGAGCCTACAGACGTGGGGAGGGGAAGGGGAGAGCGAACAAAAGTGCAGCCTTGAAACAAAAACTTCGCCCTCGGAAATGCAGCTGCAGGGACCTAATGCCACAGTCCGGCTCCTCTCAGCTCAGCTTCGCGGAGCCAAATTTCACCCACAAACGGATGTAAATCCAGAGTAAACTGCACAGGAGACAATGGCCTGATTCCAATCTCCCTTCTAGGGCTCTCACAGTGGCCTCGTTCCATGGATTTCAGGGGAAATGACTCCTGCTTTGCACAGATATATCTGAGATTAGAATCAGGCCCAAGGGGTTCCTGGCCTATTCCAAAGACTCCCCTTCAATGGACTGACTGGATCAGGCCCTTACACCTGTATAACAGAATCCATCCCCTAGATTTCAGGTACAATCTTCAGGAGGCTCAGAGAATAAAAATTGAGGTTGGATTCAATAAGGCCCCTGAGGAGTTTTAAAAGATACATATATTCCTGACCCAGATTCAGGCATTCTCTGGAGAAAAGCAGATGCCAACTGCACTGTCAGCTCTGCTGGGCTGTAAGAAAATCACCGTCCATGCCAAGATCTACAGGGTCTGTGGAGAAAAGCACAACTCTTGAAAATCCGTGCATGTCTTGCGGGGGGGCTGCTGAAGGAAGGGCAAGAAATAATGAATATTAGTGGGCCCACGTCTCTGCTGCCCTACACCTGCAGTCATTTGCACCAGTACAAAGAAAGCGTGAAATGCATACACACTTTGCCGTGGTGCAAATGGCTGCAGGAGTTGTACAGCACCAGGCAAGCACGCTGGCTGCCTTTTACCACAGAAAACCAGCAGCCTAAATGCTCAAGACCCTACCTTTGCATTTCTGTAGGACAGGGGCTCTTTATTTCCATAAGCTTTTCCATAGTGTTCATTGCTCCAGTAAGTGAGCCCCTCATAAGCATTAACGGCAGTGGGACCTAGTGCATAGCTCCGGAGACCTGGATTCTGTTCCCACATCTGCCACTGGCCTGCTGAATAACCTTGGGCTTCCCTTCTCTGTGCCTCAATTTCCCCATCTGTAAAATGAGGACAGTGATACTGACCTCCTTTGTAAAGCGCTTTGAGATCTATGGATGAAAAGCACTAGATAAGAGCTAGGGATTATTATTAATGGAACACAACACCCCTGGAAGTAAGGACACAATCCCCATTTTGCAGATGAGGAAACTGAGGCACAGAATTTACCTGTGATTTGGCCAACATTAAAGAACAAGTCAGTGGGTGTAACAGAATCCAAGAGTCCTGACTCCACATCCTCTACTTTAATCCCCTAAACCCCACAACTGGGGACAGAATCCGGGTCCCCTGAGTCCCACTCCTCTGCTTTAACCTGCTTCGGTACTAACTCAGGGTTGCGGTAACATACACCAGTGGGACACAGAAGGTATGTCTACACTACAGCACTGAAGCCGGACTGCTCGCGTGCCATAAAGCTGACGCGTCCTCCCCCAGCGGACGGGGGTTTTCAGCTGACAAAGTTAATCCTGTTCTCTGAGAGGCGGTAGTTTGGTAAACCGACGAATCCTTCTGTCAGCCTAGCCACACCTACACCAGAGTCAGGCTGACCTAAGTGAGGTGTGAAATTTTTTGCAGCCCTGAGTGACATGACGGAGTTGATCAAATGTTTGTAGACCAGGCCTGAGAATAACCACAGCATGGAGCACTCTAGCTACACCCGCGATCCACCCACTGCACCATTCTGCCATCTCCCCACCAACCAGGGAGGGGGACTCGGCGGGGGCACATCTCCACCCACTTTAAGGCCTCAGGCTTGCCAGTCTGGCCTACAGGGGCTTTAGTGTAACTGAGAACGGGAGGCTCGGGGGCTGTACGCGCTGCAGCTGCTTTCTGGACAGGACAGCTGGCAGCTGTCGATGCGAGGGAAGCAGGGTTATGAGGAACTGGTGATCTCCGAGAGAGCGATCTTGCAGGCATGTCCGCGAATCCTGTCCAGACCTCACCAAGAACTGGCCGGCCACAGCCGACCGGAGAGTTTTCCTACCCCGACCAAAGGCCGAGAAAAACCTCAGAGAGAGTTTAGGGACCCAGGGCAAACGAGGATTTATAAGTCATTCTCCCGTGTGGTTTCCCATTTGAAAGCCAGGCTATCCTGTCCTTCAGAGGGGAGCTCTGCTCACAGAGAAACGTAAGGGAACAATCAGGCTTGCTATCCCACGTCAGCAGGCCATAGCGTTTCCCCAGCTTCACCAGACCCGTGGCCCCTTTACACCAGCTGAGGATCTGGCCTAGCGATCCACAGGGGGAGAAAAAAGAGCCCGGCGCTCAGACGCTGTATGAGCAGGGTCTTGGTAACATCACACTTCTCGGAGCTGCCTGGCAGCTCCTTGAAGTCAGTGGAAAGACCCCCCACGGGCTTTGGATCAGGCCTAGAATCCAATGGGCCCGGATACGGAGTAGGGAGTCCTTGGTGAAATCGCTCGCCTAGCGTCCCATTGACTGCCAGAGCTGAGGCAAAGGAGCCTGAGTGCAAGGGAAATTCTGGCTTGGTCTCTCTAGCAGCATAGCAGCTCTCAGCCTTTTCAGACCACCACCCTGCTAGAGGAAGGGCAGGGGTGGCCCCAGCTACCTGGCACCACACATCACCCCCCATGCAGACTCATTGCCCAGGAAAGAAGAGCCTCATGGGCATCACGTCCTGCTGGTTTTCCCCAGAGATCTCCCCTCCAGTGACCGACCCACGCTAACGCTGGGAAACGTGGCCAGGTTTGCGGAACCTTGAGATGGGTTCGGTGCCAAAGCCCCATCTTCGGATCTGGAGTTCTGGTCCAGCCCACGACAGGGCTGGGACGCGCTTCAAAGTTTGGATCCACACCCTTCAACGTTCGGTGGCCGCCGATGGTTGTTCCCGGGGAACATCTTTAGATTTGAACAGCACAGGTTGTTTCACAGACGTGCACTCGTCTGTAGTCATCATCATTCCCGTCACACAAGGCGGGAAACTGAGGCCAGCGGCTTGCCCAAGGTCTCAGGGGCACACAGGAACAGAACCGTGGAGTCCTGGCTCCAAGCATTCTCCTCTAACTACACCCCTTCCCAGAGGCAGGAAGAGAACCCAGGAGTCCTGGACTCCAAGCACCAGGCCGACAAGCCAAGAGCAAGTTGAACTAAGTTGCCTGAGTTATTTGCAGAATGAATTGCAGCTTCTTCTCCGGTAGGGGAAAAGGGAGCAGACGCCTCATTTGGAGTTGCTGTTTCATTTCCCTACTGTCCTTTATCAATCGACAGCTCCCGAGCTGGGGACTCGGATAATTTTCCTCTGCACTAACTACGGTTTTCTAAATGAAGGGAAGCGAGAGCCCATTAAAATCGTTCCCTCACCCACCCCTCTCGGCTCCCTGCAGGGCATTAAATAACCACCTGCCAACTCCCCAGAGCTGCATGCCATGGCAGGATTGCTGGAGCATCCCCTGTCACTATTGTCAGAGCAAAATTTAGATACCTGGTAATGAGGAGGTTTCATGTGACAGATGAGAGGTTGGCTCATTAATACACACACACGGTTATAGGCCGAATTCTGTTCTCATCCACGGTGGGGTAAAGCAGGAGGATGTCAGTAGAGTTACCCCAGCGATCGGATGGGTAAAAGTAGGAATTCATCACAAGCCAGATCTCCTCTAGAAACTATCACAGATGTAGCATTGTCAGTTACAGGGAGAGGCTGGTGAAATTTTTCACACACAACTTTGGGGGGGAGAGGGTGAAAAATGCAGATCTGCTGATGCCTCAGTGTTCTGTGAGTCTGGGTTGATTTGGACAAATTGTTTAAGCCCAAACAAAAAAAAAAAATCTGGAGTAAAAAAAAAGAAGTGTTTTCATTTTTCAGCCTGAAGAGGCTTTTTCTTTCGACATTTCTTTTACTGTTCTTAATAAAACAATTCCAAATGTTTTAAACGGCCAAATATGTTGATTTCATCGGAACTAAATGTTTTGATCGAGACAAAAAAAAAAACCAAACATTTTTCAGCTTTTCAATTCTCTGAAAAGTTTGAAAAATTTTGTTTTCAGTTTGACTTGAAACAATTTCTTCCCCCCCGCCACCCCGAATTGCCAGCGAATCAAAATGTCCCTTATTTGCACAGTCCTAGTTAGGGGTGGGATTTATTTTCATCACATTTCTATCCCGGCAAAACCCCTGGTGTAGACGCAGTTCTGCTGACCTGCCAGGGGTCTCTGAGCTAATCACTTCCTCTCTCTGTGCTTCTGTTTCCTCTCCCACCTTTTCTTGGACTTGTCTAATTAGACTGTAACTTCTTAGGGACAGGGATTGTCTTATTCTTTGTGTTTGTACAGCACCTGGCACAACAGGGCCCTGATCTCCATTGGTGCCTCTAGGCCCAACTGGAAAATAAATAATAATAATATACCAACACGTAAGTGGTTACAGATGAATCGGCAGGCTCGGTAAAAATGAGCTGCAGTCAAACAGGATTTTAAGTGGGGAAATGGTTTGCACAGAGAGCGAGGTGCCCAAGGTCTTGCAGAGACACTGTTGTGGAGCCAATAACAGAAATCCAGTCCCCATTGCTCTAACCATTAGCCAACACTTCCCCTTCCTAGCACATCGATTTTAAATCAGATTAGCCGGCGCTGGCCATTTCCTATTCTGTAATCTGTTGATCTGTGACATCTGAAACTGAGACCTCGTCCAAGCTGAAATGTGTTCAGCTCACGTACCATGGAAGGACCTTGACAGCAATCTCAGATGTAGCCCTGCACACCTGCCCGGACCAGAAGGCTCAGCTGACTGAGCCACCATGGCCAGCCTGATTGCCCAGCTACTTGTCTCCAGACTAAAGCCTTGTCTACACACAAAAGTTGGACCACTTAATCTGCACAGTTGTGCAGCCCCTAGTAGGGATGCAGTTCTACCAATATAAAGGTATGGCACATTCCCCTCATTGTATGGCAGAGAAGATGTGTGTCTTGAGACCAGACATTTCACACGGAGGATGGAGGGGAACCAACCAGCATCTGTTCCTACCCTTTGTGTCATGTGGCCTGGATCTTAAGGAAGAGACGGCAAGGCAAAACCAGCCAGCTCGAGCTCCGTGGCGAGACTGCAACACCCCCTCCGGGAACGTGACCGAAGCCCAGAGACCCAAGAAAGACGCCCAAGCAGCCGGGAGACTGAGCAGCCGGATGAAGTGCAGTTTGCCGTCATGTCTGGGCGAGGAAAGGTGGCTCCAACGGCACTGCTGATTTAGTCCCTCCTGAGAGAACATCGCTGGCACCTCTATGTTCATCTCTGGAGACAACATGTCAGCACTGACGTCTGACGGAGAAAGAGCCGAGGAGCCACGGAAGCTAAAGGCAAGAGGCAGGTATGTCCACAGCTCAGAGCCAGGTGACAGGACCTGAGTGTGACATGCACTCCATGAGCCCATCTATGCACCTACGGTACTTCTCTGGCCCTCCGTCACCATAGTAGCGGAGCTCTTCACAGCCTTGAATATGTTTGTTCTTCACAACCCCTGTGAAGCAGGGGATGGGCTATTTTCCCCCATTTTACAGATGGGGAATGGAGCCATGAGAACCTCTATAGAACAGAAGGCACAGAGAGGCTAAGTGACTCACCCAAGGTCACACAAGAAGTCTGGGGTAGAGCAGGAATTTGAAGCTAGGTCTATCAAACCCTAAACCAGCACCCTAGCTACCAGGCCATGGGAATCAATGCAAGGCCTGCGGTGGATGGTGCCTCAGGTCTCAGAAGGGCAGCAAGTCGGACAGCAGTTTACAAAGGGGAAGCAGGAAATGCTGAGCTGTCCCCAAGGACAGTATGTAAGGACCCGAGAAGAATGAGGTTTGCGCCCGCAAGCCAATTATCTTGTACTCCGAAGGCTGGAACCAAGGCAAAATACCTAGTGAAGAAGCATTACTGGGTGCAGAGAGGCGGCGGTATTCTGAAGGAAAGTTAGGGGTTATCCATAATGAGTGTTGGGTTTTCCCCCCAAGATTCAGAGCAGCTGATTCTGCTCTCCAACAGGTGGGTTTTACCCAGGGGAAACTCCACTGGACAGATTCTCTGTTGCCCAGCATCTTCTTCAGTCATTCACACCAGTGCAACGTGGGTGGGAAATGCTACCGTTCTGGTACTGTTTTACGTCCCACTTTGCACTGGTATAAATCACAATGAGAATCAGGCCCCATTCAACAGAGACACTCCTGATTTACACCACCATAAATGAGAGCAAAATCAAGCCTATCATCCCCTGATCTTCCTTCTCAGTGAGATCTCTGCATGGACACCTCCCACGTACACCAGATGTTAGCTATATTGCTTACTGCTCTACTAGAAGGCACTCAGGTATTACAGTGATGAAGGCAGTAGAAGACTATATAGAATAGAATAGAATAGAATAGAATAGAATAGTTTTTCTATGTTTGTACAGCACCTAGCACAATGGTACTACTGCAATAATTAGTAATAGTAATAATAATATAGATAGCAAGAGACATTAATGAATATGGCGCAAGCCAACGGCACATTCGCAATGATTGGAGCTGGTTGACATTTTTTATTTGGAAAAAAAAAACAAAAAACTTTTCAGTTAAATGCGGTCATTTTTTTTCCAATACGACAATTTTACAAAAACATTTTGATTTTCTCATTGTTTTCCATTTTTCAAATGTTTTCTTCTTGAAAACTGTTGTTGTTGAGTTTGTTTGGGGTTTTTTTACTTTTTTCTTTTCTCACTTATCCATTTTTTCCTTCATTTTCTAATCACCAGAGTTCTTTCCATATACATTTTCAATTTCCAGTTACAATTTTCCACTTTTTATTTTATCTTTCCGATGATCAGTTTTTGTTTACCACTTCGGGTATTTTTTCTCTGGCCCAGGTGCTACTGATGTACAAATAACAGCTATTTGGTGCTTCTATCCTTGTGTTTTGGACCACGATCCATCACCATAGTATCTGAGCATGTAAAACCAATAGCAACAGCAAAGTCCTTAGTGGATTTCATGGAGTCTCTGACACTACTCCATTTTCAGGGTCTAAATTCTGCTCGGGGTTGGGTTTTTGGATTGATTTTTTGGAGGGAAAGAGAGGTTGGTAGGAATATAGAGATAGAAAGTGGTGTCATTTTGGATGTCCAACTTCAGCACCCATCCTCTGAAAATCAGGCCTCTTTAATGTGTTTCAAGTTGGGCATCCAAAATCCTTAGTTTCTTTTGAAAATCTTGACCAATAATATAATAATAATAAACATCATGGGCGTGTGGGTTTTATTTGCATTATCCAACTGTTAATTGCATTCGTATGTGAAGCACTGATCAAATCAATCCAGATCAGGTACACAAATGAAATACAGAAGCGCACATAGTTCCCTCCATTCCCCCATCATAATGCTCTTATCGTCTAATCCACTCAGACCCCTACACACAGACACTGCCAGTTCAAAGCCTCACTTTCTGTACGATGAGATTTTGTAGAGCTAATGGTGCTAGCAGTTAAATCACAGAGTTTCTTTAAACACCAGAGTGAAAAAAAGCAAAACAAAAGCCACTCTGATCAAGCAGCAGGGAGTTCCACATTTCAAACAAACAAACAAAATTATTCTCTTTGTAATCTTGCCTTTTAACACGTACTTTTAAAAAGCTGGTTAATTACTTTCATATATTTTTCCCTCCCCACTAGCTACATCTGACTAGTTTTTCCAACTTTTTTTTTTTTTTTTTAATTTCCTTCTCTCAGTTACTTTTTCTTACCCACATGCTCCTGCACAGAGTGCTTTGAAATGTCATAGAAGATGTCCAGCAGTGGGATTACATCTGTGATTTATTTATTAATTATTTTGCAATGGAACCTGAGGTGATAACCGAGATCAAGGGGTAGGGACTGCCTCTGTGTTTGTACAGCACCGAGCACAACTGGGTCCCGGTCTACAATAATATGAGCAGTCTTCAATGTGCGCTGCACAGATACCTAGCGAGCGGCAGCCCTTGCTCAGACAAGCTTCTTATAATCTGAGCAGACAAAGCACTGGAGACACAATTAGCCAGCTAACATCACCCAGAAGCAGCAATGGGACTAGAACCTAGCTTTCCGCAAGCCACTCTGCTAGCTGCTACGCCACGCTACTCCGTCAGTACTAGCATTCGGATACCAACTGCTGTTATTGTCAACCAAGAGAAGACCAAAGGAGATGTAGCCGAGTGACAAGTTAGGCTGGGAGTTACAGAGTTCAGAACAAACACAATGAGAGTCCTGTAGCACTTTAAAGACTAACAAATTTAATTTCTGCAGGCATAAGCTTTTGTGGGCTGCAACCCACTTCATCAGATGCTTATGCCTGCAGAAATTGAATTTGTTAGTCTTTAAAGTGCTACAGGCCTCTGGTTGTTTTTGCTGTATACAGACTAACACAGCTACCTCTCTGGAATAGTTCAGAACCTGGCTTAGAACCTCTCTGTTTTAAAGGGATCCAGATTTTTGGTTTGGGGGGTTGTTTTTTGTTTTTTTGGTTCGGCCATGAAATTTGTACCTCGAGTCTGAACTTTCCGTTTTGGGGGTGCATGGATATTGGGGTTCACGCCATGCTGCTCTCTGAGCAGAGCAATAATGGGCTTGATTTTCCATTGCTCTGCCCCTTGGGCCGCCATTGAGACCAGGGCGAAGTGGGTGTTGAATACAACCGAATCAGAATCAAGTAGCATTTTGTACACCGTTTGCACCGGTGCTTTTGACCACACAAGGGATAGGGAGAACTGAGCGTTCATGGGGCGGGTCCCTTGTGCCTCCAGCTGCATGACTCATGGCTCCACCGAGGCACGTGACCGCACGATGACAAGGTACATTCGGTCGTGCATGTTGCCACATCCAAAGGAATGCAACTGATTCACAGGCACATCCCGGGGCAGCCTGGACAACGGGCTTTCCCACCTGCTAGTAAGAGATACAACTCCCTCCCTTAACTCTAACAACGCCCACCCGCGCATAGGTCCACAAGCAAAAGGCTGAGGATGGAAGCTAGGGACTAATCCTCATCTCTAAGGCCTCTTTACGCCCACTCTGGCAATGTAAAGAGGCCTACTGACACCCACATTAAAGCCAGATTGGTGCAAAAGGGGCTCGGTGCAAGTGAGAATCAGGAACTGAAATGCAAAGAGACAGCTGGTTATCAGCTGTTGCCACTCACTCATAGGAAACATACTCTGCAGACACACACACAAACACACACAAAACCGGTCTCCACCGCTCTGTGTCATTGGCCCTTCTGCCTGTAAATGACATAGGTTGAGCAGGGCCAAACTGGAAGTGAAAATTAAAATAAACAAATAAGCTTGCCTTGTCTCTAGTCACCGACTCGCTGCCTAATGTTTCCTGTTAGCAGAGAAGGCTACCCCAGACCAAATCTGTTTTTAGAAGGAAGCGTTTTAATCCCATTCCTGTCCAGTGCTCTTAGAAGAAAGGAATTTTTCCCTGCAGAAGCAGCCTGGCAAACTATTGATGCAAATCAGTGGCCCACCATCTGCCTCCGTGCTGCGCCACAGGAACTTGTAGTGTGTTCTTGATGGTGACGGTGGGGTTAGACCCTTAAATCTTATTGTTCCAAAAGAACAGATCTCTGCCACCTAAGCAAAAGGAGAATCACCACAAATGCTTAGCGGTATAAGGCATATGATACATAGGTGGGCTGTCCCGATTCCATCCAGTAGAGAGCATCGCTCTCACACTCTCTCTCTCACGCACAAACCAGCTCATGACGCTTCTTGCCAAAATCCAAGTTCTTCGCCCATCCAGGTGGAAATGATACCGTTCAAATCCCAAAAGCCAGCAAAGGCAATGGCAGTATGATGAGTATTAACATCTCCTAACACAGCACCTAAAGGGAGCCATGGATGGATAGAGCCATTCTCATGACCTGAAATCAGGCAATCATCCTGCCAACTCCCACCAGCAAAACAGGGCCACCTGGGGAGCATTCAGCAGGGACGCCTCTGTGGAATTCCCAGGATACTGCAGTGAGAGGAACCAGTGATTCAGTAAGTGTCACTCTTCCTTCTGAGTCACTGCTGAGCCAATGCCAAAGGACATCTTGCTTTGGGCCGTGATTCCAACCAGACAGATCGCCAACGTACTTTGGAGGGTAGCTATGCCCACTGCACAGACAAGGAAACCGAGGCACTTGTGACTTGGCCAAAGTCAGGTGGAGAGTTGGCAACAGAATCCCTGCTTAGACACACTTCCTGTCAAAGCCAGAAATAGATTCACAGTTCCCCTGCCCTTACCAGCAGACTACATTCATTCCCAGAGCTGGCCTCCTAGGAGTCCTGACTCCAGTCCCCAACTCTAACCACTAGACCCTATTACCTTCCAGAGCTGGGAACGGAAGCCAGGACTAACTCAGCTGCACGCTCACTCCACTAAGGAAATTTGGCCTCCAGACATCTCTCCAGTAAATATGGCTCCACAAAACTGAATGGCTTTGCTTGAAACAGCATGGCTTTATGCACAGTAAATCCATGAGAGATTTACTCCCCCAATTGGCCCCAATACCCCTTACATGGCTTCCAAGCCAAAGACATCATTGCACATCCACGGGGATAAGACACCAGCAGTCTAGGATGGTGGAATTCACGCTTGTTGCGTTTGGGCTTATGAACCGAGAAAAGGCAGAGAGCAGCTCCGTATGGAAGCATCACCTGCGGGCCATATGAGATGGCCAATTACGGCTTCATGTGCTTAAAAACTGGCCTGAAAGAGAAAATCAAGGGCTGGGCTTTTCAAAGCTGCTTCAGATATATGGATGTCTTTTGAGCAGGGACAGATGAAAGCAAGAATTGTCTAGTGGTTAAGGTGTTAGCCTCCGGCTCGGAGAACCTGCCTTCAATTCTCTGCTCTGCCATAGACTTTTTGCGTGATCTTGGGAATGTGCCTTAGTTCTCCATCTGTTGAATTGAGACAATAGTATTGCCCTACCTCAGAGAGATGTTGTGAGGATAAATACCTTAAAGATCATAAGGTGCTCAGATGTAGCTGTGGCCATTTAAGCGTTTCAGTTAAAGGAGCACATTTATATTGGATGCCCTTGATCACTGGCGCTGCTCAGAAAACGTATTTACTGCCAAAAAAAATTCTTTGAAAGAAACAAAATTTTCATTTAAAAATATTTTTCACTGAACTTTTTTGGGGGGTGGGGAAGGGTCAGTTAAAAAGAATGTATGGTTTTCAAAACCCAGACATATCTGGATAGAAATGGAAACCTCCTCTGAAAACGTTCATTTAGGAAAATAAAAATCATGTTTTTGTCAAACACAAACATACAAACAAAACTTCCAGAAAAAAATTTGTCCAGCGATATCCGTTTGCATAAGAGAGAGCAAACAGGGACATGAAAGGTCGTCGTAAATGTCTCAAAACTGAGTAAACTGAGGCACAAAATTGTCCAAGATCAATGACGGCGCAAGGAATAGAACCCAGGAGTCCAGTCGCCCTCAGTAAAAGTGTATTAGCTCATTTGTATGGATGCAGTCATTCTAAAGAGAGATCACTAGCCTGGACCAGACCTGCTCCATCTTGCTCAGTAGCCTGTCTCCAACAGCAGCCTGCCAGGTGCTACAGAGGAAGATGTAAGAACACAGCAGCAGAAGTTCTAACCTGCCCCACCCCAACACACACACACACACACACTCTCTTCTCCTGGTCTCCTCTTGGTTTAAGCCTGAAGGGTGAAGTTTAAAATCTTTTCCAGGATATTTATCATTAATGATGATAACTCTGGATATCCTTGAAATCCATTATCAATGGCTAATCCCTTTCTGAATCTTGCTGCATTCTTGTCTTCGCTTACTTCTGGTGGCAATGATTTCCACCGCCCAATTATGATTCGTGTGGAAAAACCATTTGAACAAGACCTTGTTTTCCTGCTTAGGAGTTTTTCTACATTATTATTATTATTTCTATTTCAGCAGTGACTAGAGGCTCCAGCAAAGATCACCATACTGTACAGCCTTTACCCCAAAGAGCTGACAGTCTAAAAAGACAAGACAGATGAAGGATTTTCCCAAGGTCACCCACAGAGCCAGTATAGAACCCAGGTGTCCTGATTCCCAGGGCAGTGCCCTATCCCGGGGGGGCAGAGATGTTTGAAGTTCTGTGGAATACTCATTGGTTTTCTTTTTGTGGCCTTTCCACCATAGGCTTCATAATAACAGCAAAAGTGAGATCATGAAAACATAATAATACTTGGGTCTATCAACCATAACCCTCAAGTGCTTTAGAAAGGGAAGCAAGCATCAATTACCCACCTAGCGAGATTCAGAGAGAGGAAGTGACATGCACAGGAGCGCAGAACAAAAAGAGCAGGATTAGAACCTTTAGTTCCCAACTGCCAGCCCAATCTCCGCCCCCGGCCATACTGCTTCCCACAACCGAGAGCCAGGATTTACCACTTCTGTTCAAACACAAGGCATGCTGACCTTGTCTTCGCTAATATAAGCATACAGCACATCATGCACAGGAACCAGCAGACAGAGTTTATGGGAATAATCTGTAACAGTATATGCACCTTTCTACCAATATAACTTCATCCACAGATACAGCTAAAGGGGTTCAAAAAGAGAGAGCAGATCTTTCGAATTTTTCAACCTATCTAAATTATTTTTTTCAGTTTTGAAATTTTGAATTCCCCACCCCCCAAAAAGTCTAACTCTTTTCCACACAAACCCCCCCTCTCCCCCCCCAAAATCCATACACAATTTTCCCCCTAGAGACAGAATAAAAACTCACATGAAAAATGCCAGTCTCATAGCTTGATACCCGGTTTAGCAAGTGCTCAGATACCATGATGATGAGGGAAGTGAAAAAAAAACTGAACAGAATAGAAAAGGATTCCTGCTCTTCCTTAAAGCATCAAATCTGGGGAAATCTCCCCAACTTTGCACAGATGCAGAATGATAGCAGAAGGTACTGGAAAAACAGACTCATCATTAGAAGAATTTCACCCGGATTCTGAGACCTTGCCTGATAATTTTTTCTTCTGCTCCAGTTATGTTCCTGCTTTGTGAATAGATCTAGGCAGCAGAGACCATTAGCCTTCAGCAGGGATTTTCAAAATAGCCTGTTGGAAGTCCCAACCTTAAACAATCTGTTCAACCCTGCAAAATGCTCCTAAGGTAGCCCACAGTCCTATCTGATCCAGTACAATTCGGCCAGAAGTTTTAAAAGAACTCAGCACACACAATCACACAAAGTACGTAGGGTTTTACCCCTTTCCCCTACCTTGGGTTTGTTGCCTCTATTCGGTTGTCAGCTGTCTATGCTGTGTTTGTACAGCGCCTTGCACAACGGGGCACCATTGCTGGTTGCTCTCAAAGTGCTTCCAGAATAAGCCTGGCCTCGTGGCTAGAGCGGTAGACTGGGACTGACTCAGGAGACCAGAGTTTGATTCTGGTTTCTGGGCCCACTGGGGGACTCTTGGGCCAGTTACTCCCACTCGCTGTGCCTCAGTTTCCCCCGTCTACAAAATGGGAATGATAAGGTCTACTGACAAAAAGAGCTGGGTATTATTAACAACAACAATCCAGAGACAGGTTTTTCAGGAGACCTTGGTTCCCATTTAAATCACTCACATAAATAGCTTCATCTCAGCACACTTTTGAAATCTCCACCTCACTGAGTGCTGATCTCTTTGGAAACTCTGACCCCCAAGAAACTTGAGTAATTTTGGAAAAAATTTGGCCCCGGACACATTCGCCGTCCCACCCACAGTGTAAATTTCCACTCTGCAATACAACAAAACCTGATGGAAACAAAACAACCCCGTGCAATCACTTCTGCAGAAGGATGTTAGAGAAAAAAAGACCTCAGAGGAACCACTGTCAACAGCCTGGCTAAAAGCAAGTAAATAAAGTGGGTTGCTCCCAGCCCTGCTTCCTGTTTGCTTTCGCAGCATGTTCCAGGCTGCTTCACAGCCCTGAAATTGACCATCTTGCTATGTTTGAGAGATGCCATGCTGAGACTCCATGCAGATATTCAGCCCTGCACTGTCGCACAGAGAATGGGGGAAGCAACTTACGTCTCCCCTATTCTGGGGCTCCCTGGGCCAACTGATTCCCAGTGCTGACCTAACTTATTATTGGTCTTGCAGGAGCTCCAAAGGCTACTCTCTTCCCCCACCAAGGATCATGGCCCCACGGTGCTGGGTGCTGCACTCACCTATAAGACAGCTGCTGCCCTAAATAGCCTACAGAATAACTTGCCTCCCCCACTGCCATAACCTCTCTAGGTTTCGTGGCAACCAGGAATGTATTATTATTAATCCGTTGTATTACCGCAGAACCTAGGAGCCCCGGATCAGGATCCCCTGGCGCTAGGCACTGTACAAACAGATTGAAAAGACAGTCCCTGCCCCAAAAAGCTTACAATTTAAGAATCACACCAGCTATGTCTCCCATTCCCTGATGACCCCAGGAGCCAGGGGGTTCCTGCAGGGGCTATCAGATCTAGCTCTGCGCTTGGCAGAAGGACCCCCTGTGAAGGGGCCATTAGGTCAGCCCCATAGCACAGCCTACCCAAAGGTAATGCAAGGGAGCCAACTGAAATCAGTTCTTTCTAAACACCCTTGTCCCTGGGAGATGGGAGCTATTTGACTTCTTATTCTTAAAGCAGCAGCGTTCCTCTTTCTAGAAGAAAAGAGGCCCCCTCCCATGACGCGGACTTCTGTGGCGGTCAGGATGCCTGTTTTTTGTTAGGGGTAGGGACAACATGTGGATTCTGAATCCACCCCCTCGACATTCTTACCTGCATGGCTTGGCTTTTGTTTATTTTTGGGCAGCAGGGCCCAAAGCCTAGCACACTGGACCAGGACTCGGAAGACCCGAGTTCTATTCCTGGCTCTGCCACGGGCCCACTTGGACAAGTCCCGTCCCTGCTCGGTGCCTCAGTTTCCCCATCCTACCTTGTGTCTGTCTGGTCCATTTAGACCGCAACCTTTTCAAGGACAGTCTCTTACTATGTGCTTGTGCAGCACCTAGCACAGCAGGGCTCCGATATCTGGGTGCTACCGTAATACACATAATAACAAAGCCCCTGACTTTGCTCAGAAATTTGGCTCAAGAAGAAACATTCACAGAAGATCTACTTCACGAGTATTAATCATCATCACCAGAATCATAACAAAACCTCCAGCAAAAAAAGACAACCGGTGCAACAAAACCAGAGAGTGACAACAAAGAAGGACGCAAAACACCGCCCAGCTCTCAGCACAAGGCAATCCTTCAGCAAGCTGGTCGGGAGGATGGGGGGGGGAAAAGAATCGGGCTTTTGATTTGTCTCCTAAACCCCATGGGCCATTGGAGAGTCATCCAAGCTTAAAAACAAAACCCAAAAAAGCCCTAACGCAGTTGGGCTGGTCAAACTAAAGCAACGCCTGCTTTTTAAAAAAAGAAGTTGCTAATTTTAAACTCCCCAGTGGAAAGAGTGAGAGGTACTTACAGGAGACAGGATGGCTGCGTCCTTTTCCACGTATGCTCAGCCCTGGACGTCTGAAAGGAAGCTCTGAGGACAAGGGAGCCAGTCCCAGCCCTGCAGGAAAGCAGTCTTGGGTCCCGTGTCTTCCCCTCCACCCCCGCCTCGCCAGCGCCTGAACAACTGTCCCCAATCTGTCACTGACACTCGATGGAGGGAACGCGCCAACCCCCACTCTTTCCCCCAAACACTGTCCTAGAGTGACAGAAAGAACTCGGCCTGTCTAAAGGGCAGAGACAGATGTAGAACTAGAGGGAGGTGGTAAAGTGTGCAGGGGGGGGAGAAGGGGGGGATGGGAGACGCCAAAGCGGCCTGCATGGAAACAGCTGTTGAAAGCAGCCGCTTGGCTTGCTTCCTTTACAGCCAAAGGAGTGGTGACCACAGTGTGTGGTCGGGTGGGGGAGCCTGCAAAATCCGCGCTCCCTGGCGGATCAGACAGCAAGGCAGGCTAGCATTACCTGGACTGAAAACCCTCCGAACGTCCACACCCGCGCACCCCTTGCACGTCCACGCACCACCATCACTACCAGCTCTGTCGACCCGCTCTCCCCCGCTTGCTCCCCGGGTAGCCCTGCAATCTCACGGTGGAAAGGGAACTAGGAAACACACACCCAGGGCTCGATTCTTCCATTGCGCTGCATGAGTGGACACTTGCACCAGCGCTCAGTGGGTTGTAAACGGCTACTCAGACAGAATGGGACCACTTGACACTGGGGGCAATGAGTGTGAGAGACGAGGACTAGTCTGGAACAAATATGCAAACACAGGGAGACAGACTGAGGATTGCCCTTTAACTATACTGCAGCCAACGGCTTTATTTTATTATTGATTGATTGTCTGATGTTGTGATTAGCGAACACGTTCGGTTATATATAATCATCGTACGCTAACTACATTTAAATTGCAGGATTCAAAAAGCATACGACTGATCAGCAATTAGAAGGGGTGAGCATGCAGTAGGTAGCCAAGGCTATGTCTCTACGCTAGCACTTTTGTCGAGAAAACTTTTGTTGGTCACGGGTGTGAAAAACACTCCACCCCGACCAACATCAGTTTGACCATCAGGGCTACGTTAGCAGGAGACACCCCGCTGCTGACACGGCTACCACCGTTCGTTGGGGGCGGTTTAATTACACCTACGGGAGAGCTCTCTCCCATTGGCATAGAGCAGCTACGCGGGAGACCTCACAGCGGCTCAGCTGCAGTGGTGCGGTGTGCTGCTGTTAGGTCTGTAAGTGTAGACGTAGCCTTGGTAAGCAGGGCTGAAACACGAAGCCTACAGGCTGAAGCCTGTAAGATTTTAGCCTAGCCATATTAGGCCAGAGACTTAAGATATGATCAACATCATATATGATGCTTCCTTTCTTGGTTTGAAAACGGAGCTCAGTCAGTCTCAAGACACCAAATGGCAATGGATGAGTCAGAAGGACAAAACTTGCCTTAAGCTACCTAGATGAGTAGCAGAACTGAGGTCTCGGGGTTAAAGGACAAGGGCTGGGCATCAGGATTCCTAGGTTCTCAGCCTGATTTCTGGAAGGGGAGACGGCCTGCTGGTTGCGGGGGCGGAGAATCAGGACTCCTGAGTTCTATTCCCAGCTCCGGGAGAGCTGTATGGTCTACTGGTTAGAGCAGATGAGGCTGGCGAATCAGGATTCCTGGGTTCTATCCCTAGCTATACCACTGATTTGTTGTGCAGTCTCTAGTCACTCACTTTGCCTCTCTACTGGGAATCAGTTTCCCCAACTCTGAAATGGAGATTTCAACCTGTTAGGAATCTTTCCAAACACAGAGGACAGCCCCACCTCTTACACCAAAGGGCAAAGCGTTACCCACCTCCCCAGAGTTCATGGGGGGCTTAGGCTTTTTTTCCTTGAAAGACTGGAAAAATGTAGTAAAAAATGAGATTTTTTTTCCTGTGAAAAAGTCCATTTTTGACAAAAAGCCATTTCTCATTGAAAGGACATTTTCCATAAAGCCAGTAAAAGGAACCCAAGATTGAGCTGTATCTATATCTTTTTTTAAAATCTCATGATTTTTAAGTCGGTCTCATGATTTTTTGGGGTTTGACCCATGATTTTTGAGCACCTAGGAGCTGGCAATGCTGCTTTACAATTTGCACTGCAGTAGCATCTCATGGCCCCGCCCGTTGTCAGCTCCTCATTGTCCTGGACATACATGTAAGAGGCAGCCCCTGCTCCAAAAAGTTTATGGGAAACTGAGGCACAGAGAGTGTAAATATCCTGCCCAAGGTCACACGGGGAGTCTGCTGCAGACCAGGGATTGAATCCACGGCTCCTTAGTACTAGGACAGAACCTTAAACACAAGGCTCTTATTTTCAGTGTTACCTTTTCAACCCTGGGAAATCAAACCATCAGTTCATTCAAACTGGAAATGGAGTCAGATCTGGATCCTAACTTTCCAGAGTGTGGGAAGGGCAAGATGTGGCATATGCTTTGAGTATGATCTAGATCCTCATCGGACCAGATTTTTTAGAGGTACTGAGCAACCACATCTCTCATTGACTCCAACAGATGCTCTGCACTTTTGAAAATCAGGCTCACGCCGTACAGTATAAAACAGAGGCTCGGTTAGGGAGCTCTTTCACCGGACTGGCACAGGCAAAAAGCATAGGCCCTGCAGATGGAGCGCAGGGTACAACAGGGTCGTCCCTCTCCCAAGCATGTCATTTACTGAGCACAGTTGCGGTGGGACGATGCTGCAGGACTCTGGAATGTGAAAGCAGCCATTCACGTACGGTCCCGGTCCCGGAGAGCCTTTCTGCACCAGAAGTGGTTGGGTACAGAATGCAGGAGAGGTTTTCTTGGCGTATCTCAAGGACACAGGAACCAAAGTGCCTATCGATCCTGGACAGCAGCGCTGCACATTACGGGACACGAGGACCTGGCCATGTGGGTTTTAAATCACCCCGGTGTTGGTTGTCACATACTTTTGAGGCAGGGTCAATAATGCGCTTATTTAATTGCTCCACTCCTCCCGCGAGGCTGGCTTGGAGAACAGAAAGGGGATGAGTTTCAAAGCAGTGCTTTTCGGATGACCTCCTCCATGCTCACACCTGACGCGGTCAACCCAGGAAGTGAGCAATTCCGCAGCCTCAGGGCAACTGCTAAAAACCCTGCTCTGGTCAAAAACTAAATGTATCAGCCAAGAACTGGGGCCTTCTGCCCTGCAGTCAAAACCTATGTCTGGAGACCCTGCAACAACACCGGTATCCTCCAAACAGCAACATTTTGTCACCTAGACCTGGTCTACACTGGAAGAGTTACACTAGTCTAGCTCTGTTGGTTACAAAGGTGATTTTATACCAATGTACCGATCTCCAGTGTATGTCCCAGTGTGGGTACAGGTACACCCGTATAACTGGACCTCATAAGCCAGATCTCCCCAGTTACTGAACCAGCATAAGCTATACCAGACTAAGCACTTTGATACCAGCGGAACCGCACCCACACTAGCGGGGTTTACTGGTTTAGTTTTACCTGCATGGTTAAACTAGCCAAACTTTCTAGTGTCGACAAGCTCGCTAAAGAAACCAGGAAAGTGCGCTCAGGTTCCACTCCAAAAAGGGAAAGAATGACCAGAGAGTTAAGAATTAGAATAGGAGCTGGATTCAGTTCCTGGGTTCTGTTACCAGCTCCCTGTGGGAATCCAATGGGACCCAGGCCCCTACGCATCTTTGTGAATCTAGGGGGTACATCTGCACTACAGTGGCACTGCTCTGGTGCAACATAGACACTTCCTGCATTGGCGGAAGGGTTTTTTGGGTTTTTTTTTCCCATCGATGCAGTTAACCCACCTCTCCAAGAAGTAGCGGCAGCTCGGTCGCCGGTAGAATTCTTTCATCCACTTTGCCATGTCCATGCCAGGGGTTAGGTCAACCTAACCATGGCACACAGGGTGCAAAATTTCTCTCAGCCCTGAACAGTGCAGTTAGGTCGACCTAATTTTATGTGTAGACCAGGTCTGGGACTTAGGGCCTGATTCTTTTTTATATATTAAGGCTTGATCTACACTGAAAATTAGGCTGGCCTAGCTACATTGCTCAGGGGTGTGAAAAATCCCGACGCCAAGCACCATAGTGAAGCCGACCTACCCCCAGGTTTAGGTGTGGTTAAGATGACGGGAGAATTCTTCCATCGACCTAGCTACAGTCACTCAGGCAGGTGGATTACCTACTGCAACAGAAAAACTCCTTCCGTTAATATAGAAAGTATCTACACTACCACTGTTGCACCCTTAGTGTAGACATGCCCTTAGATCATAAGCTCTTCAGGGGAGGAACAGTCTCTCTATATGTTTTTGTGCAGCATTTAGTCTTGAACTCGGCTGAGGCCTTTATGTATTACTGTAACAAATAATAATCATAATATTTTGAGCAGGGGGTTGGACTATATGACCTCCTGAGGTCCCTTCCAACTCTAATATTCTATGATTCTGTGATTCTATGAATTAATACTTTAAGATCCAGAAGTTTTCATCTAGGGAAATACATGGGGATCTTCTACTGATTTTACACTGGCATATTTCCGTGATTTACACTGGTGTCATTTAGATCAGAATTAGGCCATCAACCCTGACCTTGGGAAGAGACAATGACCTCACTAGGGCTTTTCCATATACAGCCACTATGATTTCAAGTCTATTATCTGCCCCAGGTCTGACTCCATCCTCTTCAGAACACCCAGCAAAACCTGCTTGCTCAGCAGAGAAAATAACCACCCCCCTTTTGGGAGCTGGTGTCAGATTATTTTTAAAATCTTTCCTTGTATTGATCTTAATATCAGATGCAGAATACACATTACATGAAACCATAGAACCTCATAAAACGGTTACCCGGCCTTGTCTCTACCCACAACCTCATTACAGACAATGGAGATACAAACATTTACTGTAACAGCAATAAACAGCGATACGAGTTCTAGAAAATAAAAATACCCTCTTTTAAATTATTCCTACGTCCCCCCTCTGTTATTGCCATCAGCAGTCCTCATTTCCGGGGATGGGAAGGAGATAGGGACAGGATAAGACTCTTTTCACACATATTTCAGATTCATGATGGATGAGACCACATATACAATCTGCTTCCACAGGAAGGGAATGTTGTCTAGTAGTTAGAGCAGAGGACAGGGAGTCGGGGCTCCTGGCACTGGAGAGGAATGGAGTCTAGTGGTTAGAACGGACTAGTGGGACTCGGGAAACTGAGTTCTGTACCCACGTCTGCCACCTAATCTCTGCGTGGTCATGGGAAACTCCCATCGCTGGGTTCGTGCCTCAGTTTCTCCATCTATAAAAGGGTGATGATACTTTAACTCTCAGAGTTTGTAATGAATGTTTGCAAAGCACTTTGAGAGCCTCAGATAAGAGGTCTTCATATAAAGGCAAAGAATCATTTCATAGAGAAATAGATGCTCTGAGATTCCTCTCTTCCGTCCAATAGCTTCATGGTCACACCCTTTATGCAGACCTCAGGGACGTGATTCTTATTTACAAAGGGGCATTGACGAGGGTGTCAATCTGTTACACTTTAAGACCCCTTTACTCTATCACAGTGGCGTAAAGGGGCCTTAGTGCATACGAGAATTCAGACCATGGTCGTAAGAGGCACAGTGATTCCCAGCTGCTGTCATTCTGTCTAGCTCTACTGACTTCAATGGCGCTGCAACTGGTTTACACCAGCTCAGGATCTGGCCCTGTAGTTATCTCTAATCAGCACTGCTCCTGGACCCCTGCAAGCTGGCACAGCCGAAGACCAGGTTTTCTGCCGACGCTTGAGTTCTTGCATGAGCAATCCCAGCCACTATGGCCAAATCTGCTCTCATCTTGTTCTTTGTTTATTGCAACATCTTTTGACATTGAAATTTACATGGGAAATTTACAGCCTTGTTGACAGGACTTATCCCATTCGGGATGCAACTGGAGGAATAAAACCTTGGAGACATCCACTCAGTGCTGCTTGGGGGACTCTGGCTAGCTACAGACCTTTTAAATGGGTATCCTTCCCGATGTCCACGCACATGTTATCGCCTGGTTGTTAGAAGATTTAAGGACCTGATTCTACACTGTTCTTCAGGTGGAGTATCCACTTACACCAGTACAAAGTGGATGTAAATCACTACCAAACCACAAAGGCGCAGACACTAGTGTCAATGACAGTGGCCTGATTCCGACTTACACTCAGTTGTGCTCTGCACACAGGTTTTGTTCTGGTATAACTATGTCAGTTAGGGCTGTGATTTTCTAACAAAATAATTATATCGGTACAACCCCTACTGCAGATGCAGTTATGTCAGCATGAAAGTACCTTATATCATCACACCTTATTCTCTTTCCTTTAGGAGAACAGTGATTCCAGTACAAGCACTTTTATACCAGTATAACTGCTTTCACACTGGTGGGTTAGATCACTTTATCCATACCAGGATAGTTAAAATGATACAACTTTTCATAGAAATGTAGGGTTGGAAGAGACCTCAAGATGTCATCTAGACCAGTGTTTGTTTCCCTTCCTAAACCGTGTCTGGGAGATCTCAGGGATCGGTGCCGGTCCACGGGCCAGTCGTTGAGAAACACTGATCTAGACCAGCCCCCTGCACCCAAGGCAGGATTAAGTATAACTAGACCATTCCTGACAGATGCTTGTTTCACTTGTTCTTAAAAAGCTCCAGTGACGAGGATTTTACAGTCTCCCCCTTGGTAGCCTGTCCATCAAGTACAGCGGAACAATTACGGTCAGTGTCTTACACCTGACACTCCTGTTGATACATCCCAGGACGCCTTTTTTTCAGCATCATCACACTGTTGCCTCACATTCCATTTTTGATCCACTATAACTCCTTGATCCTTTTCAGCAGTACAGCCACCTAGCCTATTACTCCCCATTGCGTTTTATGCATTTGATTCTTCCCTCCCTCCCACACCAAGCACTTTCCCTTATCTTTACCGAATCCCATCTGAGTGAATTCAGACCAGTTCTCCAATTTATCACGGTCATTTTGAGTTCTAATCCTGCACTCCGAAGTCCTTGCAATCTCTCCCGGCTTTGTGCAGTTCGTAACTGTTACGAGTGTACTCTTCACGCTGTCCTCCGCTTGTTAATGCAAATCTTGAGTAGCACTGGACCCAGGACGCACCTTGTGGGACCCCACCTGAAATGGCCTCTCAGTCTGACCGTGTGTAGCACGTGTATAAACAAACCCGGGGGCGCCTTTACACCTCTCTGGCAGCATAAAAGGGTCTTACAAGCACTGTAGCCTAATATACAGAGCACCTGGGTTCTATTCCTGGCTCTGCCACTGGTCAACCGGTGACCTTCAACAACACTTCACCGCTCCGTGCCTCAGTATCCCCATGTGACATGGGGATAACGATACTGACCTCCTTTGTAAAGCATTTTGAGAGCTACGCGTGAAAAGTGGTATAGAAGAACTAGGGATTCTAATTATTATTAAAATAGGAATAAATTACAGGGGCATGTACGTTAAGAGCCCTTTACACTGTCAGGCTGGTGTGACGGAGAATCTGGCCTGTCATGCGCATTCATGGCTAGGTTTTCATTTATACTAAGGCCCCTTTATGCTGCCATAGGTGCAAAGGGACCTTAAAGCGGAAGCAACCGTAATTTAAGATCACTTTAAGGCCCCTTGAAATTGCTTGTGAACGACACCAGGTTGACAGCGCTGGTGACAGAAGGCCCCTCTTTACACACGACACTTCAAACAGGCACCGCTTGGCCATGGGCCAGGCGCAATTCCCACACAGACTGCCCCCTGCCAACATGCCACGCTCCTGAGTCTGGTGGGAACCTCCCTTTCCGGGACGAGAGGAATTCAGAGCCGGCTGCTCTCCTGCCCCGCACCTTGTGTAGTCATTTGCACCAGACTGCACAGCTCTGACCCAGGAAGGCTTCACTCGCACTTTGCACTAGTGTAACTGGTTGCACAAGGTGCAGGGCAATGGTGAATCAGGCCCGGTGGTCTCTCGGCTCAGGCTGCCAACATGAGGGCTAATTAGTGCCAGTGGTGGTGAGCAGGACCTCTGCCAGCTGGGGCCTGGGCTGAGCCCCAACCAACTCATTTCACACACAGCACCCCTCAGGTGGCAATGGCATTTACTCGCTACCCAGCTGGGCTGGATTCAAGCCAGCACCTTAGAGGCTCTGGATCCCATTCGGCACTTCAGAGGGTAGGTGCATTTCCCCGAAGCAGTATTGAAGACACCCATTCTCTGAATGCCTGGACCCTAGGACAGTCCCTTAGCTGCCCCCCGACCACTGTCCGACTCATTTCAGCTCCAGAGCCCCCATTCATTCCTCCCCACTATGCAAGGAAAAGCCCATCTCTCTAAGCAACTCTCCGAACTGAATCCTCCTCCTCAGCTTGTGCTCAAGGCAGATTAAGCAGTTACCATACCCCCTATTGCTTTGCAACTGGTAACAAATGGAGATTTGGATGCAACCCCCTGCAGGATTCATCCAGAGGAGGCTGGCAAAGCCGTCCTGTGCTATCAAATAGCTGCACGTCAAACTGTTATTACCCCATCCAGTTTGACCACAGGAAATGTGATCTCAGCTCAGCCTCTCCTTCCAAATAGGGAGGGGAAATTTCTGCCTTCTCACTCGCTCTCCCTCTCCTCGGCAAACAGCAGGGCAGACGGAAGACACTGCCATACTTGGAAGGGTGGAGCGTGCAGGAGACATTCCCTAAACCTCACAGTTTTCTAGGTTTTTCATGCAGCCCCGTCAGGAGGGAGATTCCATCCTGAAACCATTTCATCCTCCACCCCGGGCCCCCCAGTTCCCACCAACGCTGGGATCCCAGAACCTTTTGCCCTGTGGACCGGCTGGCAAGGAGGTTCATGAATCACAAGCCAGGGAACCGCTATCTTGTCCCATTCAAAAGGAAGATGCCCTGGAGATACTGGAGCAGGTCGTCAGCTGGCCTTCTACAGAGCGGCTCTGGTTTGCACCAGAGATCTGGCCCATTGACGCATCAATGGCGCAACGCCCATTAGAGAACACGACGCTGGGCAGGGAGGAAACCAGCTATTTTTTTCCTCCATTGCTTTCTGCCTTGAAACTAAATCCTAATTAGTAATTACAGGTCAGATGCTCAGCTGGTGTAGACTGGCGGCATGCCCCTTATTTCTGCTAATCTGCACCAGTTGGCGATCTGGCCCATTGACTTCAATGGAACTATGCCATTCTACCCCGGCTGGGGATTCTCTTCCCAAGTCGTCTCTTTGTCATGGGCCACAGAGCATGGGGCTCAAACCTCTATGAAATCCCTGCAGTTCAGGCAAGGCAGCAATACAACCCGCATAAAAAACAAACAAACAAACAATCAACAGTGGGTGTTAAACAGGGATTTGCCCCCCTACCTGTTAGTCGGATGGCTGCATCTTCAGCTCACTCCAGAAGGCAATTCGTAGCCGCTGCCTGTCAATCAAACTGAAAAAGGAAAATGCCCTTCAGTTCCAAGGAGATAAACTGAACAATGCAGATAAAGTGCATATTCTGTCCTGGATGCAAGGAAATACCGGGAATCAGGGACCCCTCCCCTCCCTGTCCTGTCAGGGCATCCCTTGCCTGTAAGGAGCCGGGATCTCAAGGTCCATACTTGGTCCAGTCATTTATGCTTTTGGTTTTGCGGATTTCATCCAGAGATTTGTTTTGACCCGACTGAAAATTTCAGGAAACCTGAGAGAAAGGGAGCTAAGACCCTGATTCTGCAAAGTACTGAGGGCTCTCTACTCCTTGGAGCTGAGGGACAACAAAACTTTCTTTCTTTCCCAATCCCACAAAGACAGACAGACAGAAAGATCTGGAACTGGAAAACCAGCTGTCTACCCTGCCAGTTGTTCAAGAATCAAGCCGGTGGACCAAAAGTCACATTTGAAAGGCCCACAATGCCTCAGGTTGAACTCAGGTGTTACAAAACCCAAGCAGTCCTCATTCCACAAAGACTGCATAACCCACAGCAGCCATCGCTTAAGGTCTGTGCAGTTTGCACATTCTGCTCTTAGCCATACCAGTGTGAATCTGGAGTTACTCCAGATTTACACCTCCGAGAGCAAGAACAAAAATTAACCACAATGGGCCAGATTCTGATCCTATTGACATCAGTAACTCCATCTAGAAGTCAAATGAGTTACACAAGTGGAAGTGTGGTCAGAATCAGACCCAATGTACGCAGTAAAGAAGGCCTAAATTCAGACCAGTATAAGTAGGTGCCTTTCCATTGAAGTCAATGAACTTGCACCAGAAGCCATCTGATCTGACTTTTGCTCTTTTAGTTTCAAGGTCAGACTTCCCTCTCCCAGGTGAGGAGATGGCCTGAAATATCCAAACATTAGGGGGTGTCAGAAAATGAGGGTTTTTTTCCTGCAGAAAAGTCTGATTTTTAAGCAACAATTTGAATACTGAAATATTTTGACTCCGTGTCCTATGGGAGTTGTCGTTCCGGCGCCTCGCACTCCCATTTCTCTCTATAGGCTGGCTCCCTGGTCGACTACATCTCCCACAACGCACGGCGGTCTCCCTTCCTGGAAAGGGAACGTGCGTCTTGGAAGTCCCTGGCCAGTCGTGCTGCATGATGGAAGATGCAGTCTGGCTAGGGAGCCCAGCTCACAGAGGAGAATGAGAACCGTAAGTCAGCTGAACTACAAATTCCACAAGGCACTTCCCCAGGATGCCCAAACTGAAATATTCTGGAGGTTTGGGCTTCAATTTTTTTTGAAGGAAAAATCAAAATTTTCCATGGATCACAGACCCTTCTGGTGAAAATTGTAATTGTATGAAAACCCCCATGTCCCATCAAAAAACAAACAGTTTAGCTAGAACGTTTTTAAACAACGGCGTTTTAAACGACCCCTGAGCGACGTAGCTAAGTTTTCGGTGGAGACCAGGCCTAAGTGATTTGTCCAAGGTCACACAGGGAGTCTGCAGCAGAGCTGGGAATTGAGCCCACTTTTTCTGATTCTGAGTCCTCCGTTTTAACCACAAAGCCAACCTTCCTCTCACTGAGCCGCCTACCCCTCCCATTACCAGCTCATTTCCTGATGTTACAAAACGCAGTCTGAGCGCAGATGGACCAGAGAATCGCACAGCTTAAAACCTCATCCACGTGCACAGCTCAGGGCTGTTGGAAGCTGGAGGGGTTCAGTTAAGGGCCCCGTCTCGTAACCGAAGTCTTCGCTGTAACAAATATCTCCCTCACCCAATGGCCTGCCAGAGGAAGACGCTGTACACAATTCCCCAAAACAGCTGAGGCACAGACAGCTTTCTAGCTGTCAGAACACATCAAGCCTTGAAACATGAGGGCCGGATCCCTTCAGACATATGAGCTGCAAAGTTTTCCAGCTTCCTGAAGCAAATGAGTAAATCTGCTTAGCTCCAATCGACAGAGAAGGGGTGGAGGGAGATTCCAACCCTTTTCCTCAGTTGGATCTGGGGTAGCAACGGAATAGGATTCATAATTATCCTCCACCGGCTAGCTGGCACTTTATGGGGGGCAGTGTGTGTGTTAAGTTCCCGTCAGCTCAGATTCTGGCCCTCTGCTTTCCTTAATAGAGAGGAGCTGTCCAAAGATATTAAGGCCTCAGATCTGACCAATTACTCCATCACAAGAGGCGAAGGGGATTTCAAAGGGAGGAAATCTGGGGCTATGTCTACATTACAGTACCAGTGTAGCTGCGCCGCTGTCAGGTCTCCCGTGTAGCCGCTCTGTGTCGGTGGGAAAAGTGTCTCCTGCTGACATAGCGCTGTCCACAGCGGCGCTTTTGTCGGTGAAACTTTTGTCAGTCAGAGGTGTGGTTTTTTTCCCACGCCCCATACCAACAAAAGTTTTACCAACAAAAGTTCTAGTCTAGACAAAGCCAGGGTCTTATGGATAAGGCACTGGACTGGAACTCAGGTGATAGGGATTCAATTCCTGGCTCTCACACAGGCTTCCTGCATTACCTGGGCCGAGCCGCTTTCTCTCCCTTTTGCCTATTTAGACTGGAAGCTCTTTGGGGCAGGCGCCGTCTCTCACTATGTGTCTGTGCAACACATGGCCCCAATCTTGGTCAGGGCCTCTAGAGGCTACCGTATTGGCACGTGCAGCTCCCAGTGATCTCAGCAGCAACTGCTCTGAGAATGAGCCCTCCTGAACTTAAAGCGGGCATGAGACGTTGGCCCGAGTGCCCGGCCGAGCTGTGCAGAGAGCACTTTGCCAACACCCTGAAGTGTGAAAGGATGGGGACTGCAGTGTGGGTGGAGGATGTGTGAACGTGTGGTTTAGGTCATTATGCAGGGTTTGCTCTGCAACGCTGAGCCCTCACCGCGTCCGCTCCCCTCATCTCCAGCCTCTTTCCCTGCCCCTGTTCTCCGTGCTGTCTTCAGAGCACATCCGCAGGGCTCTAAAAAAATGCCACTACAAACCCTTGCCGTCAGCAAACACATCTTTGCACTCCACGCACTGCAATCCTTTCAGACCTCAAGATAATCAGGGTCATTCCAGGCGAGCAGCCCCTTGATCTGAGTGGAGATGGGTTCTGTCTTTCAACCTACACCTACAACCCACAGCAACACCTGGCCTACCCAGATATCACAAGTTGGAGTCAGGGTGTTAACCCCAATGTCCTGGCCATACGCGTATACATAACCAGTACAGTCACCGTGGTGCAAACCCCCTAATGTGGGCACAATTGTACTGGTATCAACGTGCTTATACTGAGACCACTTATTCCTATACATGTTATCCCAGCATAAGGGCCTTTATACGCTTATAACTTCTGGTGATTATACTGGTGTCGCTATTTCGGTAAAAAATTACACTCCTCACAGATGTAGTGGTACCAGTACAAAATCTCTGTATACACCAGGCTTACATTTCCTCCCACCGTTAACAGTGTTGCAACCACCAGGCATTCAATAACTGTGAGACAGGCCCCCAAAATATCCTGAGATTGTCTTAGAAATCACAAGGGTATTTTTAAAATGACATCTTTGGGTTCTTTTAATTTGCCTTCTGCTTTAAGAGCTTTCAGCAGCCACATTTTCAAGCATTTTATTGCACGTACAAGGGCTAGAAACTTTTTTTTTTTTTAAAGAAAATGAAAGCTGAGGTTCTATTTCCTGAGTCCAGATGCTGGGGCTTTAAAAGACCAAATTATCACAAGGGTTACAATAAAAAAATTGCACGTGTTGGTTGCCGCATGTTGTTAAAACAGCTGCTGCATTCCCAGTCAGAGGTGGAAGCATTTCAGTGAGGAGTAAAGTGGTCACTATATTATACATAGTGCTTGATCCTCTGCTGCTCTGCACTTGTGCAGTTACTTCCGCCAGTGTCGAGTGAGCGCAACATGGGTGTGAAATGCTACTCTTCTGATCCGGCAGCATTTTAGACCACTTTGCACTGGTGGAAATGACTGTTCAAGGGGTAGGAGAAATGAAAGAATGAGGCTCAATAATCTGGACTGAGGCTATGGCCATGTCTACACTAGCACTTCTGTGGGCAAAACTTTTGTCACTCAGGGGTGTGCAAAACATCCCCCCTCCCCTCCCGAGCGATGTAAATTTTGCTGGCATCAATGCTCGTGTGGACAGCTCTATGTCGGGCGGAAGACGCTGTCCTGCTAACATAGCTACTGCTGCTCATTGAGCTGGATTTACGAGGTCTCTCCCGTCGGCATAACGCAGCTACACGAGTGCTCTCACAGCGGCACAGCCTATAGACATGGCCTCTGTCTACACTGGAAGCTTCCTACAGGAGTTCAACTTTCCACCTGAGCACCTCATGCTCTTTAACACGGTAACACCCCGGTGAGGTAAGGCACCGCTGTTATCTCCATGGCACAGAAGGGGAGGTAAAGCACAGAGACAGACTAGGTGACTTACCCAAGAGCTGTAGCAGAGCAAGGACTTGAACCCAGGACGCCCGCGTGCCTTAACCACTAGACCACTTCCTTTCCACAGCCTGGCAACTGCTGTAGATGTCAGCTATTGTTTACCAAGCCTACACACTAGACAGCAGCGTCGTCTTTTCTGCTTATTTCAACATTTTTATGGAACGAATGGTTCTATTAACCACAGAACTGTGGGGCTGGAGCGGACCTCCAGGGGTCATCTAGTCCATCCCCCGTGCCAGCGTCGGATCAAGGGTATCCAACCATCCCTGACAGGTGTTTGCCCAAACTATCTTTAAAAACCTCCAATGACGGGGATTTCGTAACCTCCCTAGCTTCCCCGATCCAGTGCTGAGCACCACCCCCCTCCCCTTAAAATTCGAAAGCTTTTCCTAATATCCAACCTAACCTTCCCTTCCAGCAAGCCAAGCCAATTCTTTCTCATCCGACCCTGAGCGGACACAGAACAATTGATTGCCACCCTCTTTCCCACAGCCTTGTTACTATTTGTTGTAAACAATCACTGCACCCCCAGGACTGCTGGCCATGTGGTTAGTTGTGTTTGCTCCCAACCCCCACTTGTTTCTCTCCACCCCCGGTTACATCTGATCTTTTAGACTGCCAGCTTCAACTCCTCCAAGATATTTAGGTTCTTAACTTCCATCGATTTCAGGATCTGGGCCCCCGCTCTTCGTTTGCTGTGAGTCTGTAGAGCTCCCAGCATAATGAGGATTCAAGACAATAGGCACAGAAACAAGGCAAATAAATGATCAGGGCATTGCCCTGTGGGCTCCAACCCCGGGTCTGCTGATGCTGATCCGCTGTCAGACTTTGGGTAAGTTGCTACCCCTCTCTGCTTCCCCTTTATCTGTTTTGAGGATTTGTTTGTAAGTTCCTTGAGTGCAGGGACTGTCTCGCCCTACGTGTCTGGGCAGCACCTAGCAGAATGGGGCCCTGATCTCAGTTATAGGATATGCTGCAGTGTAAGCCCAGGGTTGGAACCCAGGTTCAAGCCTAACCCCCTTCTGTCTACACACAAATTGCACTAACCCAGGGCTTGGACCCAGGGTCCTAGGCCCGCACAGGGATGGAGGAGCAGAGCCGGAGTCAAGCCGGAACCCACAGTTCAAGCTCTGTTACTTTGCAGTGTAGACGCAGCCACACTGGATTCATGCGCCGGGAGTCTGCCGAAAGTATCCCACACGCCGACTTTCTCTGTCCTCTAGACAGTCAAGTTTGGTGAACAGTCAAGATTTCCCACACTGCACCACAAACAAAGTGCTGGAGCAGCCACCTTTTGGGAGGGCGGCAGGAAGTCTGTGATACCAGTGGTTGGACTTGGGCCCACATAATGCAGTGTAGACGCTGCAGCCCCAGGTTGGGACCCAGGGCTCAACACTTCCTAACCTGGGGTTACAAACGAGTGTAGATGCTCAAGCCCTCGGATAACATACCCTGGGTCTGCTAACTCGAGTCCTCCTCACCCTGAGCTCACATTGTAATGTGGACAAACCCACCGAGTTTATAGCCAGAAGGGGCCACCAGACCGCCTAGTCCAACCGCCTGTTTAATCACAGGCCACTAACCTCTGCCCACACACTAACACCAACAACCAAAATTAGACCAGTCTCACAGCCCACAGGAGACTAAACTAGCACGTGCCACAGGCAGAGAACAGGAGGGACCAAGATGCATCAATGCCCGAGGCCCTGGCAATGGCGGGGACTTGATTAAGTGAGATATACCCAGATGATCCTAGCAAGTGACCCATGCCCCAAGCCGCAGGGTAAGGTGGAAAAAAACCAAGGTCCCTGCCAATGTGACCTTGGGGGGAGGCAGGACAGGGACCTCTAGCTCTTAATGGTGTAATATTGACTTTACAGTGGAGGTACTAGGGAAGGAAGTGATTTGCCCCTGGTCACACATGGAGTCTGAAACAAAGCTAAAAACTGAATCCAGGTCTCTAGGGTCCTCACTCATTGCTCAGAAGCCCTTCCGCCCTAGGGAGGGGCATCTAATGATACAAGAAGCCCTTAGAAAGACTGCCTGCCTGACCCAGCGGGGCCAACCGAGTCCCGTTGGAACCTTGGCTTGTCTGCTGAGTGGTGACATGGAGACCCCCCAAGACATTTCGCATTAAAGCACCAAACCGTCACGTGGCAACGATTTTTGGTCGCTTATATAGCCAGACCTCCTGCACAGCCCAGCCCCATTAGCTTTCACTAAGGTACCCTGAGCCAAATAACTTGTGTTTGGATACAGCATCTCTTCCGGGAGGACAGCCAGTCTTGATCTGAGGACACCAAAAGATGGAGAATCCATTGCTTCCCACGGTAGTTGGTTCAAACGGTTAATCGCCTTCACTGTTAAAATACGTGTCTTAAAATGTATTGTAATGACTGGGGGGAGGGGTTCAGAGAGTGTGTGCATGCACATTTATCATCCTCAAGTCAGTGCATTCAGTTGGAATTGCTCACCTGTGTGTCATATGCCTTATATTGCTATTTGCTAATGGTGACTCTCCTTAAACTCAGGAGGCCTGTGCTCTTGGATCAAGAGACTGCGGGCTCTATTCCCTCTACTGCTGTGGCATTCGCACTGGCTATGACAGGCAGCGTAGTGACACATGGGAAGGCCTTGGTGACCCTGGATTAGTCCCAGGATAGTTTTAACCTGACAGTGGTTCTGAGGGAGCAGGGGGTTGGATTTAGGACAGCCTAATCCAAAGTCCAATGAAATCAACAGCAAAACTCACTGGCCTCAGGGTCAACAGGCTCCGGGCACCTTCCTAATTCATCTCGATGCCAGAAGCTGGGACTGTATGACAGGAGCGGATCACTCATTAATTGCCCTGTTCCGTTCATTCCCTCTGAAGCACCGAGCCCAAAGGCTGCAAGTATGCTACACTTACTGACCCATTGGAGGGACCTGTTTTAAGCACAGACAGCTCAGCCACCCCCCTAACGAACCTCATTGCTCTGAGTTAAGGAACTTCACAAGTTTGCCTGGCGTCCACATTAGTTCTGTGCGAGAGTTCCCACTGCAATGCCGTCCGGGCACAGCTCCCAGAAGCGGTGGACACTGGGAGATTTCCAAAGGTCACACAGTGCACCCTGGCACAGCAGCGGGAGGTGGGGGCGGAGGAAGGGGGGGCAGTGAGCGTTTTGGCCAGTCTGCAGCCAGGCTGGGACTAGAACGGTTCAAACGGACACAATTTTGGAGCTCACAGCATGCGGAGCTCGGGAAAGCAAGTCCAATCCAGCCGTATTTGGCTCACGTTTCATTTTTAAAATGTCCAAAAAAAAAAAAAAAAAAAAAAAAAGAGGCTAATGGAAATATTTGCAAAAAATCATTTGGACAAAACAGAATATTTTCAGGGTTGGCTTGTGGCGGGGGATGGGGCTGTCTTGTTCCTCCTTTCCCTCCCCCCTCCTTTTCAGTGAAAAAATAGGAAAGGAAGGGGGGAGAGAGGGAGGGAAAGAAAGAGGAGGAAAGGAAGAACCTTTTGGATAAAAACTTTTGAAAAAGATCCCGAAGGAAAACGGAAACTCGTTCCTTTTTGAAAACGGAAACGCTTCCGCTTCACCCCCGTCAGGCGGGTCCGACTGCCTCCATTCTGGCAGAGAGGGAAATGGCCACAAAGGTGGCCAAACAGACTGAAGGAAAGGGCACATCTCGCTGTGACTGAGACAGGGCAAGAACCCGGCAGCCCTGGTCACCATCTTCTCACTAGCCCAGACCCTCCGGCAAAGTCAGGACTACACTCCAAGGGCTGGTCTGCACCCGGGCTTTGTCCTGGGATAATCATGTTGGGCCGGGGACTGATTTTTTCGCCAGTACAGTAATACCAGTACCACCCCAGTGGAGTATGACTGGTATAAAGGTGCCCTATAGCGGTACAGCTTATCCCCTTATCCATATAGAAGCTATGCCTGTATGCTACCAATAGAACTGCATCCACTTGGGGGGTGGGAGGGCGGCTTACTGCTATCGGTGTAGTTAAAGCAGCACAACTTTGGTGTATAGACAAGGTCCATGGGTCCTGACTCCCAGCCCACTGCTCTAGCCACTAGACCACACTCCCCTCCCTTCTGTGAGGATTTGCTATGCTATGCTAGTCTCTGCGGGGGGCTCAGGTCCGTACAATTTCTTGGGAAATCTGCCTCTTGTGGAACAAGGTGGTTTGGTATTAAACTGCCCCATGAGTCATCAGCTGAAGTCTTTAAGGCACTCAGAGGAAGCCCCGGCCCCATCATTAAATCAGTCGTGAGCTAATGAGTCCACTGATGTGAAACGACTGGGACAATACCTTCCCCATTGCTGTCTCCCTGCATGGGAACCACATTCTCCACTGCTTTGCCCGTGGGCAGCTGGCTGGCAGGAGGACGTGGCTAATCACTGCAAAAGGCCAACTCCCCAGGGAGGATTTCTTAACTGCGGTTTCCCCAGAGGCCGTGGGGCTCACGGCAGCCTGGCTTTCATGCTTAGCTTAAGGGACGTCTGTTAAGACACAGGGCCTGATTTTCGGGTCCTCTGTTTCTGCACTCAGGGCAGGGGTGGAGTGGGGGGGAAGGTGGATTTAAACCACCTCACTGCATGCTGTGGCCTGCCTGGCTCCTGGCGTCAGCTTGCTAGAGCAACCTCAGAGCTGCTCTAACTTACACGCTGCTCCCCACAAGCCCCTACGGGCCCTGGGAAGCAGCAAATATGCACAAATCGGAGCACTCCAGCCATGCCGCCAGACCACCCCCTACACCTAAGGGGGCTGTTTCCACCCGCTTTACTCTGTCAGAGCAGCCTAAAGGGATCTGAGTCCAAGTGAGAACCAGGCCCAGATCGCAGAGGGGGAAGGGTGGCATTACCGCAATCTCCCCTTCCCTTTTTTGAGTTTCCTCTAGCAACGAGCCTGGACCACAACCTTTGGTCTCCGATCCACACTTCCCCATCATTCGGGCAGCATGCGACTCCTAAGCCAGCTCTGATTTTTGAGGGCCCCTAGGTACCTGGTTTCCTGTCTTGCAACGGGCCAGACTTAACACAGAGAAAGTCAGGACCTCATTCTCATTCCACAAAGGCTCTGTTAACACCACCCTGCCGGCGTCAAGAGACCTCAAAATGGGGAGAAATCGCGGAGTTGCTCATTTTAAAGGCTCCTTGGCACAGCCAGCGGGTGACCAGAGCCACTTCAAGGGACCGAGGCGTCCACCAGGAACAGCTCTTCTCCATCGCAGGCCAATAAACACATGGCCTGATATTCAAAGGCCAGGGGGCAGTGGGAGTTTCCCAAGCTCTCCATCAGGCCAAAGGGGGCTTTTGCCTCTCGGCTCTGCCTTCAGAAGGCAAGAAGGAAGGAAAGTCTGTGAAGAGATCAGAAAGCGGGGGCGGCACGACACTTCCCCAGCAGAAGGGAAACGGGCAACGCCGTGGACGTTCCAGCCCGCATGCTCCCATAGGAACGTCACTGCGGCCGTGAGAACAGGGGCGGGTGATGCGCTAGGGCGAGGTGTCACGGAAAGGGGGAGCGAGCGCGTTCCCGCCGGCCTCTGGGGGCTTGGTTCTCAGAGGTGGCGGCTGAAATGGTTGCGTTGGCGCTCTCAGAGGTCGGCTGCTGCTACCTTCATACAAACAAGAATGAGGGAGGCAGCAGACTAGAGACAGAGGGGAGGCTAGGTCTCCCCTGCGCAGACAGGTGGGCGTTTCACACGAAGATAGCTATCTTGGCGTAAAACCCTAGTGGAGGCAAGGCAAAGGTGGCTTTTAGCTTGATGTCAGTCGTCAAGGTCAACACTATGGCCCCAAGCACAGCTAGGGGATACAGGGTCACGGTGATCTTGAGACACCGCTCAGTGTAAAACCACATCTTTTTGGCAGGGAAGGTGTAGGTGGAGAGAAAAGCAGGAGGGAGAAAGATGAGGTTAGGAAAGGAAGGACGGTCCAGTGGTTAGAGTCAAGTTGCAGGCCACTAGAAACTTGGGTTCAGTTGCCTGATCTACCATAGACTCCCTGCTTGACCTTAGGTAAGTCATTTAGTCACTCTGTGCCTCAGTTTCCCATCAGTAAAACGGGGACCATAGTTTCTCCACCTGGCAGTTGTGAACAGGTATTCGGGGGGCAGGTATCATCCCTCCCTCTTTCTTTATAGGCTGGGTGGGTTCCTGAAACGTTTTCCTGTTATAGCACGGGGAGGGAGCAGGGTGTCATGGTATGGGCTAGGTCACCGAGCTAGAGGGACAATTGTTAGGTGGCAGGGAGGGCTGGCGGGGGCCACGGGACAGTGACAGGGTAGCTCAATGGACGACGCAGCAGCGACTGAGAGAGCAGGTGTTGCGAGAGCGGCCATAGGCCGCCCCAGGCCCACGGGATGCGAAGGGGGGAATGTGGGGTGATGTGTGACCGTTAGCGCCGCCGAGTTTCACTCTCACTGGCCAACTTCCTTCTTGCCAGGGCAGATACAGAAGTGAAACTGACAGCTGGATGGATGCTGCAGGAGTGGGGGTAGCTGGGGGGGGTGGGGGGGAGCATGATGAGTAGGAGCGGGAGGTGTAGGAGGGACAGGCATTTCGCATGGAGCCCAACGCAAGCCAGTCATCGCGCTGCCTGTTGCTGTGCAACGGAAAACGTTAACGAACAAAATATTTGGGGCGTCTACAAAAAGACGTTACCGTGGCACGGACGGGCAGGTACCTGACTGCAGCACGAGCACCGCCTCTCCTGCCACCCCCCGTTCCCCCGCCAGCTGGGATCCATATGAATCCACCCTGCCTTCCACACCTGGGCACGGCCGGAATGCCTTCTCTCGCCCCCACACACATCTGGATGTGGCCGGAATGCCCTCCCTCGCCCCCACACACATCTGGATGTGGCCAGAATGCCCTCCCTCGCCCCCACACACATCTGGATGTGGCCGGAATGCCCTCCCTCGCCCCCACACACATCTGGATGCGGCAGAAATACCCCCCACCTACCCACACAGGCAAGAGCGTATCGAAGGAGCCAAACCAGTTTACACCATCTGAGGGTGCGGCCCAAACAACTCAGACCCAGCGCCCGGGTACCCCCATACTCTGCACGACACCAGGTGCTCTCGGCACTTTACAGTGTGTGTCATCGGAGGATCTCACAGCCCCCTGCAAGCATCGTTACACGTCCCTTGCCAAAGGGGAAACTGAGGCACAGAGTGATGCCGCCCCTTGCCACAGAGCGCAAACAGCCGAGTTGGAAACAGAACCCACGAATCTTAGTGCCCAAGCCCAGACCTACTGACAGGGCTGCATTGCCTCTCTCAAGTACAGCCACTCTCCTGACCCCTACCCCCTACCCTATAATGCCTCCCTTAGCCCCTCTGCATCCAGCGCACCATTCCTACCCTGCTCCCTCATTCCCATCCAGAGGATTCAGCAGACGAAACTCAGCCCCGGCCAGAACTTGGCAAGGAGAACATACAGCGTGGGACGAGGTTGGGGGAGACCCTAGGCTTGAATTTGTTTTCGAGATGAACCAAGGACACAGAGGCCCTGACAGACTCTTGCCCTGCTCCGTGGGCAGTCATCTACACCCAGGCAAAGTGCACAGCACACGCCCCAGGTGCACAGGGCAGCACAAGACACAGGGCGGCAGAAGACACAGGGCGGCTGAGAATGCGGCCCTCTGGTTTTCATATTTGCCCTTCAGAACAGAAGTATGATCCAGAGTGACACCTACTGGCCCAGGCAATTTAGCAGGGCCGACCGTCGGCTTGCCAGACACAGTGCTTCTAAATTACAAGGCACTCTGGCAGACCTCCAGGCACTTTACAATCAACCCTTCCAGTTCCACAGATGGGCACAGTGATTACTCCCATTTTACTGATGAGTAACAGAGGTTAAGTGATTTGCCCCCGGTAAATCGGTGTCAGAGCCAGGCAGAGAATCCAGGAGTCCCTCTATTTCTAACTTCTTGACCGTACCCTCTCCCAGAGCTCTGTACAGCCTGATTCCCAGGCGCCCCTGCTCTAACCAGCTGGCCAAACTCCCTCAGAGAGACAGGAAAAGAACCCAGGAGTCCTGATGCTCATTCCTCCCCCTGTTAGTTGCCACCTCTCTCTTGCTAATTGTTTGGGGCCCCTCCTCCTTGTAATTGCAACTCCCATGGCTTTCAAGCTAACAGCCTCCCTAAGTTTACTTGGGGTTGGAACTCACTCCCTGCCTCGGTTTACCAGAGACTGGCTTTTGCAGCCTTCAGGACAGAATTCAGGTCTCACCTGCTCACCTACACTTTCCCTGTGAGAGAGAGGCACAGGGGAACGCAGCAGAGGTGGTAAAGGTAAAGGAAATGAAAGTGAATTATGCTGGGCGTCATTTAAAGTTTATCAGGGGAGTTATTATTAGTGTTACAGTAGCACCTAGAGGTCCCCAATTGAGATCAGGACCCCCACTGTGCTGGGCACGGCACAGATACAGGCAGACACAAGGGCGGCTGGGGAGACAGGCACAGAGAAGAGAAGTGACTTGGCCAAGGTCACACAGCAGATTGCCATCAGAGCCAAAAAAGGGTCTGTCTACACCGCACACTAAGCCCAGGCTCTGATTCCAGTTTGAGCCCAAGCCCCGCTGCCGTCCACACACAAATCAGTCTGACTCGGATCAGCAAGCACTCGGGACCCAGGGCCTAAGACCCTACTAGGGGAGGGTCCCACTGTGACTTGGAGCCAAGCCCTGTCACTTTGCAGTGTGGACGCAGACCTGAGCCGGAAGGTGGGCGTAGTGCAGCACGGACACACCTGCAGAGCCGCGAGACCTGGGTCCCCAGTTTGGATGCTCAAGCATGGGCTTGGAAACACCAAATCCACAAGCCCGGGTCCACAATACAGTGTAGACATACCCAAGGAGAACTCCTAGTCCAGTGCATCGTCCCCTAGACTATGTACCTCGTGGTTTTACTTAAAGATTTATGGGACACATTTAATAGCTGAGTACGGCTGGGTAACTACAGTATATTTTAAGAGATGTGCCTGTGAAAGCTGATAATTAACGGCCTCCAAACTTCGTTAGCACAGAGTTAAGGTTGCCTAATGCTGCCTGGTGCCCTGCCCAGAATGCAGCTAACCTTAAGCCTCTGAAACCCAGGACACTGTCGAGATGCGCCTGGTGAACTCCAACTCAACCTGGCACAGAAACGTCAGACACCAGACCAGGCGCGACTGCCCCCTCCGGAGCGCCAAGCACCAGGCACTTCCAGGGTGTGTCAACACCGAGTCAGAAGGGTGACAATGTCTAATTGACAACGGCAGGCGCGGCCAATCAAAGGAGTCACCGCTCTGTTTTCTTTGCTAATTTTTGACCTACTTACCAGCAGCCCTCCTGAGGCATTAATGATTTAAAGGCCTTCGGTTAATCACACGCTAGGTACGCTGCAGTGTTATATAATGCTGTCGTTAGGTCTCGCACAGCATCACTCTCAGCAATGAACATGTGCGTGTGCGAACCATCCTCCTCTGCTGGTATGCCTGCACCTGATTCCCTGTTGCATTAAAACCCTAGTGCCTGGGCAAATTGTAGCAGAACACATTTTAGTGGGTCACAGTGAACACTAGGTTCCCTCCTAGACTTCGTCTCAACCAACACACACGTTACAACACAGAAAGGTTTTACAACAGGTTAGCTAAACTGGTTTTTAAACATCTTCAACCCTGGTGTGGACGTGGCCCCAAAGGCCCATAAATCCCACACCAACACCCGCTTTTTACTGGGAGAACCAGCCGGCAAGCTTAGTGCTGAAAGCTGGGTTGCGATCCTTAATGAGGGGCTCGTGGATGGAACTGAAGAGAAAAGCTGTGCGGAGGACCAGAAGACTGTCTAGCTCCGGGCCGATAGGTATGCTACGTATGCATGCAATTAAAGACGTGTTAATGTGGTAATCGAGGGGGTTCAGTCTTTTGATAAATATCCGACTGCACGAAAGCTAGGCAGTGCAAATCATATTAACTGAGTTTCAGAGCTCTCGCGGGCAGGCTGCCACTGTTAACAGCCAGCCACAGAACACAGTTCACGAGCGATTGTTTGGCGACCCTGTTTTTTCATGTGTCTTACAAGAATACAGGCACCAACTGAGATTGGGGCCCCATTAAACTAGGCGCTGCAAACACACAGTGAGACACGGTCTCTGTCCTTAAAGCGACCAAAGGCAGTCTGGCCCGCCGGGTAGGGGCCTGGACCGAGCATCAGGAGACCTTGAGTTTATTCCCAGCTCTCCCACTGATCCACTGCACGACATTCGGCAGATCACTTCGCTGTGCCCCTCCCACCCTCTATGACGTTATAAACACGACAAAGGGCGGGAGACAGGAGAATCGTCAGCCCCATTTTGCAGATGGGGAATTGAGGCAGAGAGAGAGAGAGATTACAGTGCCAGGTTCTCAAAAGCTCAGTAACTGTCCAGTTAATTCATAAAGACGCCTGGCTGGGAGCTGAGCCCTTTAGAACAGCCTGCCTCGTGCAACCTTTCCAAGGTCATGCAAGGAGTCTACGGCAGACCTGAGCCGAACCCACATTTCCTGTGCTCTCTGCACAGTGGCTTAGCTTAACTATGTCTCTTGGGGGGGTGAAAAAGTCAACCTAATTGTCCAGTGTAGACCAGCCCATAGAGGTCTCCCTCACTTTCTTTGGAAGACTATTCCAGAGCTTAATACATCTCAACCTCAGGATTTTTTTTCTCCCTGGTACTTAGCCTCCATGTTCTCTTTCTTCATCTCAACCCATCACTCCTAGTTCTATCACCAGTGGGGCCATATGCAATAGTTATCCCCTCCTTTGCCGTTTACACCCATCAAATACTTCACAAACCTGATTTCCACTGCCCTGCACCCAACACAAAGGGGGCTGGATTCTCAGCTCCATTGAAGTCAGTGGAGCAAAGCTGATTTACATCAGCTGAGAATCTGGTCCAGTGAGTATAAAGTGGTGGATGCAAAATGCTATCGTTCCGTAGCATTTTGCACCCACTTCTTATGCCAGCGAGTCTGACTGCACAAGACACAGGGCCCCTCTGGGTATCTCTACACTACAGAGCCTTGATCACCATAACCACGTCCACATAGCTATACCAGCCGAGCCCCTTAGAATAGACACAGCCTACTTTTTCTGTTGGTGTGGAATGGTGTTAGCTATGTCAAGAGAAGACCTCTTCCACTGATGCAGCTGTGTCTATATGGGGGGGGGGTTTGTCGGCATAGCTACATCACTTGGGGGGAGGGGGGTTTCACACCCCTGACCGATGTAGCTACCCTAATGTGATTTTAAGCGTAGACCAAGCCTGAGGATCAGGCCCTGTTCGCTTTATTGATTTGTTCCTTCGGTTTTTAACTGGAGCCCTTTTGTCCATTGATTCGAGTGATTTCTCAAGAATTGCAAATATACAGGTTAGTGATAGAAATCAGTGCCAGTGATACATGAGATTTGGGGGGGGGTAGGGCAACCGTTTTTGAAGGCTTTGCAAAGCTAAAGCAGAGAGCAACTTGTTTCACCACAAGCCACAACTGCCGAGCAGTTACACGTGTTCAGAGCAGCGCTACGTTCACAGTGAATTGAATTTTAAGGGCCCTGCTTCCCCCACAAGCACAACTGCATTTCTGTAACCAATCTACGACCATCTCATCTCAACCAGTTACAACAGCCCCGGTCGAGTTGTGCAAGCTTTTTTATGCTGTGTGTGGGAGGCACTGTTGGCAGACCAGTGCATTCTGGGAAAATCCAGGCAGCTATCCCATAATGCCTCCGTCAAGATAGTGCACTCAGGAGATGTGCCCCCGGAAAAGCACCAACACCACATGGAGCAATGCCTTCTGGCCAAACGGATTCCATAGAGGCGGTGTTGCCTATACTGCAATAAACCAGGGTACGCAGCCACTCTCTGGAAGACATCCATGTACCAGCCAAGGCTGCTGCCATGGTTTCTGAGAGTTGTGTGTGGACACAAACTCTCTCTGGAGCCAACCCTAACGCAAAACCAGCGACAAACTCAGTTAAAAGTTGTTGCGTAGATGTATCCAGAAGCACAGAGAGGCCCTGTTGAGCTCTGCACAGACACATCACGAGAGAGGCTCTCTGCCCCGAATAGCCTACCATCTAAAATCGACAAGACAGGTGCAGAGTGGGAGGGGAAACTGAGGCACGGAGGGGAAGTAATTTGCGCAAGGTCACCCAGCGGGTCAGGGGCAGAGCCAGGAACAGAACAGAGGTCTCAAGTGTCAGTCCAGGGCTCTAACCACTGGATCATGCTGCCTTTAAAACTCTAGTGGTGGCCCCTGAGAGGAAAGGCAGAGGAGGGGAGTCATAGAAATAGGAAAAAACAGCGACAGCCCTGTGGCACCTGAAAGACTAACACATTTATTTGGGCATAAGGTTTTGTGGGCAGAAACCCACTTCGTCAGATGCGCGAAGGGGAAAACGTCCAACGAAGCGGGTTTCTGCCCAAATAAATGTGTTAGTCTTTCAGGTTCCACAGGCCTCTTGCTGTTTTTTAAGCAGCAGACAAACACGGCTACCCCTCGGGAACTCCCATAAAGAGGGTTTAACAGGAAAGAGTCCAGAACTAGTCCATTCAAGCCAGGCCTCCCCTCTTTTAAGGGCCTCTGCAATGAGGAAACTGGCCAAAGAAATGAGAAAAATTCTTCAGGCTCGATCTTATGACTCCGCTACACCAGGGATGGGTTTGGCCCTTGGCATCCGGTGAAGGAAGCAAAGCAGCCGGCCAGGCTGATTTCAGGCAGGCCATCATCACCCTCCCAGAAGCTGGGATTTTAAATCAGCTGGGAGGCAGCCAAGCTCTCCTTCGGGCCAGTCACCAGACGAGAGCTGGGTAAGAGATACCCTCCGCCTCCTCCCCGCATGCAGGCCCGCAGCGGGGCAACCAGGAACAGGCTCTTGGCAGAGCTCTGGGGCAGGCGTCCTCCTCAGGCCTCCACGCTCTATCTGTGAGACAGGTTCAAATTCCACGGCCACGAGGTGAGGCGTGGCCGGCTGCGGGCCAGGGTGGGACGAGCGAGGCAGCGGCTGTGAAGCTTCCAGAGATGGGCAGATCGAGGCTCCCTCTCCCCACCGCGCTCTCCTTTTGCATGAGTCAGCAGCCGCCTGCCCTGTAACTTCCACGGGACATTTTTCAACCACATGAGGCTCACGCCTCCCCCAGCAGCCCCGGGTTGGACTGACTGCAGGGCCCTGTCCGCCTGCCATGGAAACAAAACAAACAAGTCTGCCCAGGTCCAAGCCTTCCAGCCTGTAACTCTCCTAACTCTGACAAAACAGGCAGTTTGTAAGTCACCTCCCGGCTGTAATTAAGCCTAATGAGTCGAGGTAAAGGGCTTTTCCTGGGGGGTTAACAACTGACTGGGGGGGAAGCCAAAACACCACCCAGGCTTGTCATTAATCTCTTTCATGGCCAGCACCCAGCTGATTATTAGTTACTGCAAATAAAGACCAAGAAATATCAAAGGGTAGGCCTTGAGATGTTTTATGGTTGATGCAGTTGCTATGTACGGGGCATTCCTAGGACACGCGTGAGCTGTAAATTAACCAGGTTGCTTTGAATCCCCTCACAGCTTTCCATTCAGCTTTCAGATCATCCCACCTCCAGATCAGGACAGAGCTGGATCCGAGCCCAGCAGAGGGGTGCAAAATGCCCGCCGCCTTCATCATCTGGCACTTCCAGCTTTTCTTAAAGGTGTCTTGCAACGGAGACTAAAAAGGAGCGTCTGCTCAGAGAAAAGCTGGCTTCGGGTGTAAGGCATCAGACTGGGACTCAGGAGATCTCACTTGAATTCTTGGTTCTGCCCCAGATTCCCTGTGTGATCTTCAGCAAAAAGTCACTTACTCCTGAGCACACCTTCCTCTGACGTGATTATTTAGTCTGGTGCCTCGTCCTGGTTTAAATGACTACACACGGTGCAAGGCAATGGAGAAGCAAAGCTCAGTTCGTCATCTGTAAGACGGGGAAAACATAACCTTTCCTTCGTCAGCCTTGTCCCTGTGAGTTCTCTGGAGCACAGACTATATTATGCACTAGAACTAGGCCTGGCAGAATGCGATTTTTACATTTGTATAACTTCGACGGATACTATCTATGTTTAAGCATTTTTTCCCCCCCAATTTTTATCTATTCAAATGTTCCCAGTTATGGGAAGCTACGGGGGGAAGGGAGGGGTCAGACAATAACTATTTAATGGCCGTAGAGGCTGCACTTGAAAGAATTATAGTTTTATAACTGGGAACACACAAATTGTCAACATCACATGTCAAAAGACCCAAAGGAAATATCCTCAGATCACATGCTAATCAGTTTCCAAGCAGCATTTCTCTTAGTTTGCCTGTCTCTAAATTCCAGCAAGCGTCAATAGAAATTGGTGGGTGTGTGGTGGTGGTGGCGGGGGGGAGGAGGGGTGTTAAAAATCAGTGTTACGCGGGAAGTCAGACTAGCTGATCACAATGGATCCTTCTGGTTTGGCAACCTATGAATCATGATGCTACTGTAATACACATAATGTTGGGCCTCATCAAACTAGGAGCTGTACAAACAATGTGGCCATCGACTCCAAGGCGTTTTGCCTGAGTCAAGACCACAGGGGATTCTGCCTGTTAAGAATAGAAGATGCTTTGCGTGGTTCCGTGGGAGCTGAAGCCTCGAGGTCACAAGGTCTTGAAGCCCAGGGGTCTTTTTGAGCATAGTGGTAGGTGGGCCCATCCCACGCCACAGCCCTGCTGGGAAACTCCTCTGAGAAATCACATGAAAGCCCTTCCTGTGCTGACCTCCCTCAGAGCCTTCTCTGATCAGAATCGGTTTGATTCATGACTGAAGCAGGATCCAACGAGCGCAAGCAAAGAAGGGAAGGGAAAACGCCCAACCTTCCAGCCAGGGGTGGACAGAGCAGCCTCAGGAAAACCAAAAATCCAGCCTGGGCTTGCGAACGACAGGGCCAGGTTTTCAGCTGGCGTACGTCCGTGTCAATGCATTCAGTGGGGTTACATCGACTTATTCAGGAATAAAAGCGCCCACCCATGGAGCTAATCCGGAATAGCTACTCCAGGATAGCTCCCTGTGTAGACAAACCTTAAGAGGGATGGCTCAGGTCAGAGAGGAGAGTAATAGTAAGAAATCCCAGAATGGACAGGAATACTGCGATATTTGTGCCATCAAAGGTAGTTGGGCCTAAAAATTGACTTGATAGGATAATGGATTGATAAATCTGATAAATCTTGCCTCAAGGACTGTAAACAGATGACTTTATCTGGGGAGGAAATATTATCTTATGGTTACGGGTTTGTCTACACAGGGAAGACACTTGAATTCAGATGCGAGTGGGGTGCAAATTTAAGACAGAATAGCTATTCCTCGTGAACTTCCTGTGTGGATGCTCTTATTCTGGAGTAACAGCACATTATTCCAAATTAATTTAATTCCTTTCCAAAGTGGATTAAACTAATTCAGAACAAGGCATCCACACAGGGAATTAATGAGGAATAGTGAATCCACTTTAAATTATTCTGGATTAATTTTCGTGTGTAGACAAACCCACAGAGACCAAGACCTAAGAGCTGAACCATGAGGTTTAATATTTCTTCCAAACTTTATGTTAGCATGAAGTCTTCTAACTCTGAATAATAATGTTATCCAGGTACCCTGGCCCAAAGGCCTTACTTAAGCATAGAATCTAGCCTTCTCCCTTGCGTGTGTTTGACACCCCGGCTTCTGGTGTCAAATAATCACCAAACATCATGAGACTGATAACATCATGAGACGCGCTAATGTTGTCACAGGATTGACAGTAAAATTGTACAAGTTGGGAGTTTCGCAATGTGGGGTGAAACCCTGGCCCCATTAAAGTCATTGGCAAAATTGCCACAGATTTCAGTGGGGCCATGATTTCACCCTTGGCGTTTTTTCTGAAAGTTCCAGCTCCTGGACTCATGTGATTAAGTGGAAATCTTAGCTTCCATTAAAAAAAAAAAAAATAAGTGTCTAGCCCTCATAGTTGTGGAGAAGAGATTTAAAACACGAGCCCCAAAGACTCAGAAACCAAATCAAAAGAACCCTGAATGTAATTTTTTGGGTTTCTTTTTTTTTAAAATCATGATTTTTGGGAGGCCCGACTCCTGAACGATAGGAATCGGTCATGCTCAACACACCAGCATAATGCCATAAAGACGAGTAAAGGATTGGAGAATCAGGGCAACATTTATTCCTGTCCTCTCCCACTGATTATCTGTATCCCACATTTTTCTCAGAATTACTGTACTATTTAAAAAAAAAATCAGAAATTTTTAGAAACTTTTTAGTTGGGGAACTTCTTCTCAGTGGGTGGTGGGGGGAGTTTTACATTTTAAAAATACTCTTTCACTTTGAATATCTGATGGGGCAGAGTCAGGGGAGGTGATTAGGAAAATCAGACTACCCCTAGCTAACGCCATCCCCCATGGGATGAAAAGGGCTTAGAAGTTTTGTCATAGCAGGCCTGGTTTACACTTAAAAGTTTTACTGTTCTAAGTATGTCAGCACAGTTGGACAGGCAAACCTCCTCTGTGCAGACCCAGTTATGCTACATAAAAGTGCTAATAGTACATCATATTCCAGTTTGGCATAGTGAAACAATCTAGCAATATACAGCGCTTTATACCAGTATAACCGAGCAGGGCTCGGAGAACTCCAGCATAATTATTTCAGTAAAATCATCATCCCCTTACCGACACAACCTTTTTCAGTGCAGATCAGTCTCAAGTTTCACCAAGAAACCAGAATTTGCCCCTGTAGCCCATCAGAGCAGCTAGAGACCTAGAGTCTCACCGTAAGGCCTTGTTACATGAGACAACTGCACCAGTTTAACTTCAGGTGTGATTTTAAACCATCTCAATTAAATTGGTTCCCACTCCTGAAAGAGAACCCCTATTTCAGTAAAAGAGTGGCTTCTGTTGGTTTAGCTGGTTGGTTTATTCGACTCCTAACTTGACTTCAGCTAAACCAAAATGAGAGCGCCCACAAGAGGGTTGCATCAATTCAGCTAAATCAGTTTAAAAATCCCATTAAGTTAAATCAGTGCAGCTTTCTCCTGTGGATAAGGATTTAAGTCCCCTTTGCACAACCCTGGTAGTGTAAAGAGGCCTTAAAATGTGTGCAAGCTACAACCACTCTAAGGCCCCTTGATACCCAAAACTGGGTAGGAGGGCCTTAATGTAAATGAGACGCAGAACAGTACGTTTTATTTAAAACTATAAATTGGTCCTTAACCATGTCACGCTACAGATTTTAATCATTTTACTGGGTCTGAGCCTCCATTACACTAATGTCCTCTTACACAACTCTGGACATAAATTACAGCTATATGCACTTGAATATAATAATAAAAAAAATACACTCACACAGAGCTTTTCATCAATAGATCTGAAAGCGCTTTACAAAGGAGGTCAGTATTCACAATCCCCATTTTACAGATGGGGAAACTGAGGCACAAGGCAGGGAAGTAAACCCAGGTCTCCTGAGTCTGAGGCCACAGGTCTAGCCACCAGGCCCCACTGTCTCCCCTGAGGCACTTTGAGAGTGGCCCACCGGAGCGTTAGTGTAAATGAGAATCTGACCCTTACATGTGTGAGTAATTTTCCGTTTGTGAGCAGAACCATTGGGACTGATTCTCCACCACCCCGTTATTTTCACACCCATGCTAAGCAGGTGTCAAACACTACTAAATCAGTGAAATTTACATTCACTTTAAGGCCCTTTATGCTTTACAGTGCAAATGAGACTCAAGTTCTAGTTGTTTGCAGCCCGGGAACTATCATTATATTTACACTACTGCAAATTTCCCTAAGGGCTGGTCTACACTACAGAGTTTTGTCAACAAAACGGTGGAGATCTACACACTGAAATGCTCCTCCTACTGATGCAACTCCCTTGTTATGCCAACATAATAAAATTACCTCAACGAGAGGCGTAGGACTTATGTCGGTGTAGTCAGGGTGCCGCAGTGTCAGTGTAGACAGGGGGTTCTGCTGTTGGCTGTCATTCTTGTCAATTTCACGGCTCCCTGGGAACTGTGAAATTCACAAGAAAGCTGGGCAGCTACAGCTCAGCTGCCCCCCCTCTGGGCTGGAGAGCTGAGCAGCCGGACCCCACTCCTGGCTGGGAGCCAGGAGGGGAGAGCTGCCAACAGAGCTGAAAGACCGGGCTCTCCGCTCCCACATTGGGCGACTTATCTTTGTAGCGCAGACAACGCCTAAGTCTAGACAAGCCCTAAAAACCGGAGAGGGGAGGGAGAGGGAAACACAAAAATCCAGGGCAACAAACAACTCACATTCGGGTGCGAGGTTAATACTGAAATTCACACACCCCTAGCGTTGCATAGGAAAAGACAAGAGAGGCATTCGAAAGGCACTGCCTCTCCACTCCCTTCTCTCGCATTCCGGGTTTGTATGGAGACCTTGCAACGAGCTGAAGGTGGCTGGGAATTTCAGCCTCTTTGGGTAAACCACTTCCCCTCTCGCCTCAGTTTCCCCCATCTCTGAAAGACGCTAATAACACCTTTGTAAAGCCTCAGCTGCGCCGTACTGCTTCAGAGGATCATTTTGTTCCTTCAAGCAATGGAAGGCGGGGGAACATCCAGATGCCATATATGTGCGCGCCCCCCCTCTCCCCCCTTATTTGCAGAAGCAGACTGCATTTGCCTCCATTTTCTTATCTCCTCGAAAATTCCACAGCTTACCCAGCTGTGAAAGTAGCTACCACGTTCCCAGGAATTTCAAAAGAGGCCGTGACCTCTTTCCAGGATTGTACAGTATAGGATGGCAGGGAGCCAGGGTTAATTATAGGAATAGGAAAAGACAAGAGAGGCATTCGAAAGGCACTGCCCTCTCAGAGCTGGTGAGCCGGGCAGCTGACACGCAGGCAGCAATGCAAAGGAAGAGTGATGTTTCGAGGTTTTCATGCCTATTGGAGCAGAGAAAAACGATCTGACACACAGCTGAACCCACCTCTCTAACTGTGGTGTCTCGAAAACGGTGTTCAAGTTGCAAGCTGTCACTTGAAATTCTCAGGGGGGTTTCCTAGTCCTGTTTTCAGGCTAGGGGGCTTTGTAGGGAAGAGTGGGTTCTGGGCCTCGTGCAGTCAAGTCTGCAAAGAGCTGGTCTGTGCCTTTCTGCCTTAGAGAGCAGCCTGATTTGTCTCTCTCTGGTTTTGGTTCTTGCGCAGCAAGGTTCTGGAGCTGAAGAAATTGGGTCAGGTTAGGGTATTTGATCTTTTTATCTCACTTCTCTGATTGGATGCCATGAACATAACACGAACATGAGTATCCCCAGTCCGTGTCCGATTCCAAAGCGACTTTCTTTTTGCAGGTGCTGTAACTCCACTTGTAACACTGCCCTGTGACTGGATAACAAGCTCACAATGGGATCCTAACACAGGAATAGTCAAATACCATTTTTAAAAGATTAAAGGACTGAGCGTATCATTAATGCATTTTCGGTAAGTGTTAGAAGCAGAGATGGAGGACCAGACCTGAACCCCCACGAAGTCAGGGAAAACGTGGCTCTCCGGTCACAATCCAAATGGGCAAGATTTTCAGACGTGACTAATCATTTCGGATGACTCAGTTTTCAGGTGCTTGACTTGCGACACCTCAAACGTGCCTGATTTGTCTCAAGTTCGAAACCTGAGGTCACTGGTTATGTCTGAAAAAAATCTTTCCCATGTGGTCTTAAAAATCAGACAACGATGCCCTCTGCCTCCTCCCCCCACCATCCCCCACACATCCCCCCCACCCTGTTTTTTTAACTCCTTATGGGCCAGATTTACCACTGCCTTATGTCTCACACAGCCATTTACACTAGTGCAATGCAGGGCCAGTCACACTGGGCACCACGAAATCAGTATCTGGAGGGGGCATCACATTTGTTTTGTTTTGTTGGTGGGCCGTGGGGGAGGCATTTTCTGCCCTGGGCAGCAAACTACCCTAGGACCAGCCCTGGAGCAAAGTGCTTCCAAACCAGAATGGAAGGATCGTACTCTCATTCACACGAAGGGCTTGTTTATCTGAGAAAATTACATGGCCAGAGCAATGCCAAGGGGCCTGAGTGCAAAGCAAATCAGACCTTACCACTCGGATCTGGTGGCGCCTTGTACCCACTGTGCACTGATGTAGAGACTGCACGAGGGCAGGAGGATGGCGCGCCTGGTCCTATTTGTGACCATGGCTGAGTTATTTATCTCTGTGGAGATTTTCAAAGGAGCCTAAGGTAGCTGGGAGTTGAAATCCTCATTCAATGGGAGCCCTCATCATGGACCAGCTAGGCGATGCATAAACCCAGAACCAAAAGACTGTCCAAGCGTCCCAGAATCATGAATCAGGCCCCCTGAAATCATGAGATTGGCTTAAAAAAGTCATGCGACTTTAAAACAAAATAATATTTTTGCAGAGCTCTTTCTTAGCCTCCTGGTGTTAGAGCTTTGAGGGGGATACATTTCCAAGCTTTTCTCTGCCACCATGAGAGCTCGAAACCTTTTAAAGATATTTATTTATTTTCACAAATGAAAGCTGAGGTTTTCACATTGTCACAGGAGCCCAGGAGCTGGGGCTTTAAGAAAGACAGACACCAAATATCACTAGGCTCAAAATAAGAAGATGGCCGCACAGGAGTTAGGTGAAAAAATCCTACCCCTAATTTTGGCAAAGTTGTAAATAACCCAAGAAAGGCCAGAGCAGGGGTGTTGGGGATGCAATAGCACCTCTTGGCTTGAAGTGGTTTCCATTATAAACGGGGTTTACAGTTTTGTTCAGTGGCCTTCAATCCATGGTAAAAACTGTTCCAATGCCACTGGTTGAGGGGGGAGCAGGAATGGGAGGGAATTTGAAAACATCCATGTCAGAGACTTTAAAACAAATCAACCGAAGGTGTTTGGTGCAGGTTCAGATGTTTACTAGTGACGCACATGGACGTATAAATAATTATCTGGTAACAATTTCTTTTTTCCCCCACAGGCGTCTTTCCCTTATCTAATCAGATTTGAGAATGGAGTGTCACGCCCCTCCCGGCAAAAAATAAATAAATAAAAGTACAACAAAACCCACCCTTGAGAAAACCAGCTGCAAAATGAAATCACTGGGAATTTAAGATTCAACCCCATTAATCATCAGACATGTGAACCAGAGTTGCCAGCACTTAAATCTCATCTTGGCACAGCTCTTACGAAAACGGGGAGGGCTGAGTCCCAGAGAGAGCCCTGGCTCACACTCAGAATCCCTCCTAAAATCCCTGCAACAGAAGCTGTATGCTCGCGGGCGTGTAGTTCACTATGCTGCACTCGCCACTGAGGGGCAGCAAAGCCAGTGCCCCGCCTCCATCCCACGCCTTTTGGGGACCCCCTGTGTCCCTAGGGAGGTAAGGACCCTGAGTCCACGGGCCGCAGTTCTGCCCGGCCCATGCGCCGATCACACAAGGGTTTTATTTAGGTATTTATTTGGGGCAGGGAGGTGGGGAAGTGCCCTGTGCCCTCCTCTGCACTGGGAAGCTCCTCACAACCAGGATGCAGTAATATACTAAGCAAAGCACCGACCCTGCAAAGCGAGTCGGAGCAGCAGCCCCCTCTCAGCCCTTCCAAATCCAAATCGGGACTTTCTCCGACCACTCTGATCATGGCCTAATGGATTCTCCAGCTGGCTATTGCCTCTTGCCCGCGATAAAACCCATGAGCGGTGTGCTGCTGGAGCTGAAGAACCACGCCCAGGGGTCAGTGATTCAGCACAAACCTCTATTCCTGGTCCAGGGTTAGTTCCCAACGTTTCCTCAATGTGCCACGAGTTTCTGGTTCTTTCAGACTGGGACCAACGAGGTCTCAGTCCAGTTCCCAGACTCCCTGTGTGACCCTGGGAAAAAATCACTGACTCTCTCTGATTCTTGGTTCCCCATCTGTAAAAGGAGGAGGAGAATTCTCTGTGCCCAGCCTTTATCTATTTAAGTCGTTAAGATGTTAAGGACAGGGACAGTCTCTTTTTCTTACAACAGGGACCTGACGTCCTCTGAGGCCTCTAGCAATGCTAGTGTCAGACAAATGCATAATAATAAAGATCAAGGAGGAAAAAAAGAAAGGAAAAAAACCCCAGGTCTTCTTTATTCATCACACAGCAGGGAAAGAAATGAGCAGGTTTCTAACCATAAGAGGAGGGAGGTTCTAGAAGTGCAATGAGGGGCAAAGAACCTAATCAGGTGGAAGATGGAGCTTGATCAGTTTATGAACAGGAGGATATGACGGAACTGGCTTGTGACAGCAGAGACCCGGGAGGTCCTTCCCAATCCTGTGTCCTTCGTTCTAACTGACCTGGTTTATTCCTGTCCTCCTCAGGTCACCTTGGTGGCACTTTACACCTCTCAAAGTTTGCATCAGGACCTGGAACTAGTCAGCTCCCCGCAGCTGCATCCACAACAGGGAGCCTTTGCCCCCAATTCACGGGCATTCTCCCCCTGCAGAGATCTGGCCAGCAGACTCGCTTGCTCTTTTTCCATCCAAAAATCAAAGCGTCACCCCATTGCCAAGCGCTGGTAATTTACGTTTAGGCTTCACTTGCCCTAACTTTGGGAAGCACGGCTCCATCCCAATGACAGGATTTGTTGTTCATGTCCTGGCAGAGGACTCAGGAGATCAAGGTTCCATTTCCTGCTCTGCTACAGGATCCGGGTGTGACCTTGAGCAAGTCACTTAGGGTGTGTCTACACTGCACACTCACCGCAGGCTCTGACTCAGGTTTAAGCCCAAGCCCCCTTCCGTACACACACAAATCAGCCTGAATCGGGTCGGCCAGCACTCGGGAGCCAGGGCCTAGGACCCTGCTGGTGGAGAGGTCAGAGCCTAAGTCCTGCTGTGACTTGGGTCATTTCGCCATGTGGACGCAGCTCAAGATGCAGACCCAAATCGGAAGGTCTTCAGAGCGTAGTATGGATGTGTTAGCACGGCTGGGAGACCTGGGTCCCGCAGTTGTAAACCCCAGTTTACCAAGCAGTGCGGATGCTCAAGCATGGACTTGGAAACATCAAGTCCAAAAGCCCATGTCCCAGCTTTACAGTGCAGTGTAGACATACTTTTAGAGCCAGGTTTTCATGCGCGCTCAGACTGCTGGGCGCCGCACTCTTTTCTGGATCCGGCCCTTATGCAGGGCCAAATGGGGACGAGAACTCTTTTGAGAACCTAGCCCCACCCGTGGGCTCTGAACCCTTAAAAGTCTGCCCCGTCCCCATGCCCAATTCACTGCTGCCCGACACCCGGGCAAAGGGAGCATGATCAACTCCCGATCAGAATGGCAGAGCATTACACGAGCGCAAAGCAGACGGTGCAATATTCAAGGCAACAGACAGCATCAGGACCTTTCCTGCTCGGTGCCTCAGTTCCCCATCTGTAAAATGGGGATAATACATTCTCCCACCCATTGGGTCGGATTCATATTTACAGTAAGGCCCTTTCACCGAGAGGAGGCATATTAAGTGGCAGTAAATTACAGTGACACATAAGGCCCTTTTACACTGCCGGGGTAGTGTGATGAGGCTTTAAGTCTCGTCTTACCTATACACGGAGCTATTCAGGAACTACTACTTCGGAATAAATACATGTGCAGAGCCTCTCGTTCCAGAATAAGGATGTGTTGTCCCTCTTTAGCTTAACGCACTTCATTATTTGTATTAATAATACTTTGCCATAATAACACACTTTAAGAAGTAACACTGATCCACTGCCTTATGGGTTTCCTAAAATAATATAGGTCGTAAAGAGCTTTTGTACAACGTCAGCCAACCCCGAAAAATGCCATTATACATCATCACTCTTCATTTTCTTAAATCCCTCGGGCCCAGTTTTGGCTCAAATTGGCTTGACACTCAGTTCAGACAAAGCTGATAATTGCAGATGAAGGAGCTTCTTGTCATCTACACTAAGACCCCTTTATAGGGCTCTGTAAAGCAGCTGTAGAGTGAGGGTAACTCCATTTAAAGGTACCCTGGCACTATAATGAGGGTCTGTAGTGTAAATAAGAGTCAGCCCCTTAAATTGTATTGGTAGCCAAAAAACAGCATTGCAAAGCCAAGAACGCCAATCAGTAATGTAAGAATACAAATCAATCCCAGGAACGCTGCACTTCTCCCCAAAAGAAGTCTGGCGACGCCAGGGAATTCAGAGTTAAGGTAAAACGGCAAAGAAATCCAAACACTTTCAGATATGGCAATACATAGTAAAGGCACCCAAACAGTCTCACAGCATGGGCTACACAGTCTGATTGGAAGTCCCGCTATTTCCCAGAGCGCTACCTGTTAATGACTGCTACTGGATACATTCAGAAGTGACTTTTACAAGCTACCAAAGGAAATGGTGGATTTTCCATCTTTTGATGACTTCAGATCAAGGCTGGCCACCTTTCTGGAGGAGAAGCGTTAGTCAAACGCAAGTGATTGGGCTAGGGTGACCAGATGTCCTGATTTTATAGGAACAGTCCCGATATTCAGGGCCTTCCCCCCCAATATAGGCACCTATTACCCTCCATCCCCCATCCCGATTTTTCACACTTGCTATCTGGTCACCCTAGATCGGGCTCAATACAGAGGGAACTGGAGAAAACTCTATGGCCTCTGTTATACAGGAGGTCAGACTAGATGACCTAATGATCTCTTCTAGCCTTAAACTCTATGAATCTTACAGATGGGAAAGATAAGGCCCAGAAATAGAGTTATGGCGTTTAATGAAATATAGATACCAGGGGAGGTCTCATCAAACATTGTCCGCTGTTGCCTGGAGATAGCCTCACAAAACACATCGAGAGTCTGCAACCGCCTCTGAGCTCTCCTCAAATGGACCAGTAAGAAGAGGCAACTGTCTCAAGTGGCTTTCGGGTCCAACAGGAGGGAAGATGTTCCCACCACGTCCTCCCAAGACAAATGCTGGGACCCAGGGGACGCAGGCTGCCATCTGTGTCAGCTGGTTTCAAAACAAATCAACATACAAAAGGCAACTGAATTTTAAAGAGCCAAAGATTAGGGAAATTGATGCTGGAAACTTGCAGAGGAAATTTGCTGCCCTGGTCCCACAATGTGCTTGTCTTGACTGGTGAGAAAGTCTATACATCTCCTGGAAAAAGAAACAAAATGCCCTCCCATTTTATCCCCTTAGGACTAAAAACCAAGAGCGAAGATAGGGCCTGGATGCGGCAGCGTTTCTGTGTTCCTACGGAGTCTGGGCAACCTGCCATGAGCAACAGCGGCTCCGGGGGTGTGGAAAAAAATAAGTGTTTATTTTGGGGGATGAGAGAGAAAACTTGCAATGTACAAACTGCGGAGGCAAAAAAAAAAAAAAAAAAGTGTTTCGGTCGCTCCTGCCAACACTGCGCGCCTCGCAATATAAAGACTTTTGTTTAGGATCCAAGATTTCTGGTGGGAATACTTAATTTACTAAGTATATTCTTTCCTGGGGCTTACGCCTGGAGAATCTAACAAGATCTCATTCATATACCGCCCAGGAGAGTCAGCCCCTCTCGTGACGAGAGTGGCTTCCATGTTTGCCATAATACCCTATATGGCCTTCTTTTTAACATAGGGCAGTGGCCCGGTATAATCCAGCGATTTGGGCGCTGGGCAGGGGGCCAGGAGACCTGGGCATTGATTCTTAGCTATATCCTGGCCCCTTTACTCCCCTTCTGTGACATAAAGAGGTTGGAGAATAGCCACAACATCCTAGCCTCTCTCTTCCTGCTGCAAAAGCTCACTCCCCTGATGTTTGAGCTAAAGGATCATCCCCATTTGCAGTTAGCTGTATAGGGCCTATGACACACAGTTGAGCAGTCCTGATCCCATAGTTAGCTAATACTTGAAAAGCACAATCTATGCGCTAAATATCCTTATCACCTCAATTGTTTCCCCCTTGCCAGCAGCGTTCAGCGCTGCCCAGATAGCATTAGGAATTACTGAGGAGACACTGGAGAACAAGCTTCCTCCCACCATGACCCAGATTCTCCTTCAGCCTCATCCTTCAGTGAAGTCATAATCCAGTGGAGGGAGGAGGGATTGGGGGTTGTGTTTTTTTTTTGTTTTTTTTTTAAATATCCCACAGCGTTGCCATGGAAATGACTGTGATGCCATCATTTCCGCCGTAGAGACTTAAGCAGAGGAACTGTGACGAGGGGAAAACGCATGGGTTTAAACCAGAGGGCTGCCGGAGAAGAAGGGCGGCTTTGTAGTTCAGGCACCCGACAAAGGCTGGGGAGACACGGGCTCAGTTTCTGCGGTATGTCTGCATTCTCTCTGGAGACGCGATTCCTCTACGCCCGTGCTCATGGCTAAAAATAGCAGTGAAGACATGGCAGCACCTGAGGCCTGTGTGCTCCTAGCCCCGGCCGCTGTGTCCTCATTGCTATTTTTAGCCATGCGAGCTAGATTAGGGCTAGCTAAATTAGGGCTAGCTAGAGTATGCAAATCTGTGATGCAGGCACATCACCGATAGCAGCACTGACCTACCCACAGACACCCTTGGTGAGCCAGTTAATCTCCCAGTGCTTTAGCTCCCCATCTGATCATAATCCGCACTTTGTCTGTTTCAATTAGAACCGCTTTGGGCTAGGGGCTGTCTCTTACTCCATGTGAGTCACTGAGCAACTGCAAGGGGGCCCAGATCTTGCTGGGCGGCAGTGATGCATCCAATGTAACAAAAGATCCTGGATCATTAGCACAATGGGGTAAGGCGCATTAGGGGGAAAAGGAGAAGCCCCTGAAATCTTTGAACCAAACTCCTCCTGGGCAGAATTCCACTGACTTCAACTGTCCCACACCCCTCCCAACCTCAAACCTAGGCGGGCGGATGTGCTCCCGTGCAAAGAGAATCAGCTGACACGAGGGGATCTTTCTGCAGCTGCATTGGTGGGAGCCCTAGTATATATAAGGCTCCTGCAGTCGCGAGCATGCTTAACGCTGTGCCTGAGATTTTCAAATTCGCCTAGAGGATTTAGACACGCGCTGCAATAAATGGGAGCAGCGTGTCAGAATTCTCCAGGCAGCTTTGTCAGCCTCTGCCCTGATTTGCATTTGCTGTGAGCTGGGTTAAATGGCAAAGCGTCTACATGAGGGCCTGGAATGACATACAAAGTTTAGCGGTTTAACGGGATATGTGATTTTTTTTTTAAACCGATTTAGTCGAACTGATGCAAACCCCCGTAGGGGTACTAACTAATCATTTGATTTTAAAACAGTTGGTTTTAAAAAAAAATATTGTCACTCCCTAGTTAAGGTTGAGCAGAACTCCCATATTAAAAACCATCATTTCGAAGTGCTCTGAAATCCACATGTACGCTCACATTGTCTTGAAAACGGCTCCCCCTCAGTGGGGCTTTGGGTAGGGTTAGTGGTGCAAATTTGGGGTCATTTTAGTGCAGGGGTTCCGGAGATACAGTGCCTAGAGAACAAGGAATGGGCCATACTTTTGACCTATTTGTATCACTTTTTTGCACACACCCGTGGCTCAAACGATCGCACTGATATGCCCTAAATTGAGCTCAACTGGTTGGATTTGACCTCAGCTAGCATCCAGCACCCTGCTCCTGGCCAAGGGAAGCCATGTTTCAGGAGTTATCAGAGGTTCTGCCTGGCTCTGTGAAGGGACATGCCCCAGAGAAAGTGATCTGCACAGGTACCATGAGACAGGGTCAGCTCAGATCACACCACACTCAGACGTGGTGTGGGGACATTCTCTTTACTCTGCATTTCCTGCTTTGCCGAGGTTTGCGCTTAGCCACCTCCACATTCCCGAAGGGCTCGAGGCAGCGTCGAGCATCCTCAGCTCTGAGTTAACAACGTTTCGCTAACGTCAGTAAATTTGCAGGTGCAACTTAATGGTCCAGGACCCAATTTCATGGCCACCTCACACTGGTTTCCGTCACCACAAGGACTTCAGCGTCACATTCTCTGCCCCGCCGGCAGGCAAAGCCCCAAAGGAGCCCAGAAAACCTATGGTACACCACACACCCTCAGCCCACAGCCACCTTCTCCCACGCACTCTTCCAACAGATGGTCACAACAGCAGGGGAAGTGAGAGAACTGGCATCTGCTCTGATGTGCAGCACCTGGGAGGAGAGCTTCAGATGGTCTAAATCAGCACGGCTCCCTGGGCTTCAATGGAGTAATGCCAGTTGACACCAGCTGGAGACCTGGCCCCAGCTACGCCCATTAAAACCAGCTGGGGTAAGTGCCAGCACCCAGAACTGGGACTGGGTTTTCAAAAGAGCTCAGCACCCAACTCCAGGCCTTCACGGGAACGGAGCGCTGAAAAATCTGGCCCCGGAGTCCAATGTCACGGTTTTGTAGATGTTAACTTTGCTTTTAGAAGCAACCTGAGCTGCCAGGTTTGCCTGAAAACTTATGGGGCTTAGAGAAGCAGAAGAGCCAACTGGCATTTGCATAACAAAAAGACACCACCTGTGCTCTGTTCTGTTGTGGCAGATCTAGATCGTATGCAAAGCAACCTTCACTACCTTTTCAAGTACCAGCAATACATTGAGGACTATAGGAAATGACACATCAGATCAGCGGTCCATTTAGTCCTCTCACTAACGGTGGCCAATACCAACTGCTTCCACGTACTGATTGGATAACCTGTCCCTAAAAGAAGGATCTTCCTGACCTTGATCAGTTAGAGGGAACATGAGGTTTTACAGCACTTCTAAGTCACCAGGACCATTCCACTTCACAATCTCTGTGTGAAGCACCCTTCTGGCTCCCCTATTTCAGGGACTCCTCCTCCCAATCTCCCCCCTGCCAGGAGTTCTGAGTACCACCCCCATTTCTCCCTCCTCCCATACCAGGGTACCCCAGGTTTTCTTAAAATCTGCCGAGCATTTAGGCATCTAGCTCCCATCTACTTCAGTTGAAGATCTGGGCCTTGGCCTCCGTGACATCCTGTGGCAATGAGTTCCACAGTCTAACTGTGTGCTGCCTGAAAAAGGATCTCCTTTATCAGTTCTGAATTAGCCTGCTTTCTACTTCATCAATTGTTCCGATGTTCTTGTATCATTTGCGATCACTGCTCATCTAAATAAAATCCTCTTAAACCTGACAGACCCCAATGATTACAAACAAACAGCCCTCCAGTTTCTTTCAAAGCGATGCAATACACAGCATTGCCAACTCTCATGCAAGTCTCGGGATAATTGTTATATTTTCCTCAAGCCCCACCTCCTGGAACTCTGGGAATCTGAGAAGCTTAGCTTGCACTTCAAAAAACACAGAAGTTACAACCCTCACAGGCATGAGGGAAAGCATGCAAACCTAACCTCAATATATCCCAACCAGATGATTCAAATGGTCCCTTCTGGCTTTAAAATCTAGGAAGCCCAAAGGCTCAAAAACCAGAAGATAAATAAATAGACGCCAAAATGTATTTTTTCCATCTCATTTTTTAAGCCAATCTCATGATTTTTGAACATTTGGGGTTGGCAACGTGAAGGACGTACCAGCCCCCTACCCATCCAGGAACAGACCGCCCTGGGAGGTGGAAAGGCTTAGATCTAGTAGTTCAAGGAGGTAGGTGTGCTTCTCGGAGGGGGAAGGAGATGTTTCAAATCCCCAAAACCGCCACAAGTTGCTCTGGGTTTGTTCATTCATAAAGTCCTTTGGGTGCCCCTGATGCTTCGTCCTTCTCTTTCCGCATACCGAAGGAGGTCACCCTCAGACAGTCCTCCAGCCACCCGCTTACCACCAAGCCTAGACACTGCCACCCTCCCACTCCAATCTCACATTTCCTAGGCCACCCCACCTCTGCCGAGTGACTCACAGATGCTTCCTTCGAGTCAGAAGTGCGGGGGGAGGGCACACAACGGGATTCAAGGAAGGATGGAGGAGAGAACAAATCTGATTGTGCGTTTATTTCTCCCACCCGTCGGACGTGCCAGATCGGAGCTGCTGTACCGTAACACGTAGGAGGATTGGCTTATGTTTTAAGAGGATAATGTTCCTTTTAAGTCTGAGCCACACAAAATACCGAAGACCCTGAATAAGGCCGTTCCTCTTAGGCCTGGCCTACAGAGTGATCCGTGGGCAAGCCCCAGTTGTAGACGTGTTTTGCACCGGTGCCTGGCTTCCGGTGCCATTCCCGCAGCTTTGGTGTCAACACGGTCTACGTTAGGGGCCTGATTCCCTGCTGCCCATCACCTGATACAGTCATTTACTGAATTAGAAGTGAGTGGATAATGCACCCCAGCTCAGTTTTTCACACCCACACTTCACACTGGTGCAAAAGACTGCAACAGCATAGATCAGTGTTCTTCATTGCAAGGCCCGGGAGCCAGTGGCGGCTCCAATCAACCCTAAATGCAGTTCCCTGACTAATTGTTTATATTCCAATTTATTTTATTTTCAACATTAGACTATGTGCTGAGCCTATAAATCCGCCTTCTTTACGCGTCACACTGACCATCGGTGCCTTTTTAATTACATATCTTTTCCTGGGTTTTTTTAATAAAAGTGGTATTGTTTTATTGTACAAGTAGACTTTGGTTTTGTTACATGAGTTGCTCTGTAGCATTACCTCATTAAGGAGCTGCAAGCAACGTGTTAATTTAGTAACTGATGTGGCTCTCACATTGAAGGTTTTTTGCCAAAGTGGCCCCCCCACTTGTAAAAATAGTGAAGACCACAGGCACCTTAGAGCCGGAACTGTCTTTTGGTTCTGTATTTGTACAGCACCTGGCACACACGGATCCAGGACTAGGGCTCCTAAGTGTTACAGCAGTACAAATAATAAATAATAATAAATGCATCCTTCAGCTCGTGGCTGGGGGGAGGCATGCATCAGTGCCTAGGTAAAATGGAAACTCCCGTGTGTGCCCTGCGTGAAAAGAAATGGGGAACATGCTTCCATCCTGCTCAATACCACACGGCTCCTTTTCACCAAGCCCCGGCCCACGAGAAAGGACCTCAGCAGCTTCCATCCACGGGGTTGGTGCAGGGAGCAAGAACCATACAAGCCACCTAGGAACAGAGATGCGGCTGCTTGAGCAACAAGGATCCTGCTTAGAACACCCGGTCCGTTTCTGTTTTAAAAAGCAAGGGTCTTATAGATACACATCTCCTGTCCTCCCGCCTGCAGATAAAGGCGACAGATTTCTCCAGAATGAGGATGCAGCAGCAGCACCCAGCAAGAGCTCTGGGCAACATCTTCAGGGTTGGCTTGCAGGTACTTTTGAACAAATGAGCAGAAAAGAGCTAAGACGGTCCACTTTCTACATGGCGTCCTGCAAGCCAGCAGGAAGCAGGGCTGTACGTCTGTCAAGGAAGACTGAGCTTGTGGTTGAAGTACCAGACTGGGGTTCAGTAGATCTGGGTTTGATTCCTGGCAAGTCAGGTGGGGCTAGCTTCTCAAAAGCCCATTGGGTATCGAGCTCTTGAAAACACGGCCGGCAGTTTCATGGTGGGAGGTGCTGGAAAGCTTTACAAATCTGGCCTTTAATTAGGTGCATGAACATGAACTGTGTGGAAAAAACAGCCCCACTTGTGAGCACTCCACCCTTGAAAATCCAGCCCATGGCTGAGATGAGCTGCCATTTCACTGCCTCGACCACGGGACCACCCTTCCTCCATTGACACGGACAAATAAAGTTGCATTGTGTGGACTTTGCCTGGAGTTCAGCCCATGGACGGGATGCAGCTGCATATTTTAAATCAGCCTCAGCATAAACGTGACTCAAAAAAGCAAAACACAAGCAAACAAAGTGCAACACATTAGGATTTTGGGGACCCGTTTGGGGACCCGTTTGAACCCACCTGACCCAGTCCACTTTCCAGTCACCAAAACCACCTGCTTCCATAACGAGAGTTTTCGTAAGAACAAGAGGCAGCACCCTGAGATAACCACACCCTGGGGCGCAAGCGATGAACTTCCTGGCACCTCACCCCTTTGCCAAAGCCCTCGGAAGCATGAGAATTGTAGGAGAGACTCAATTCTCAGCGCAAAAGGAATGACTTAATGCATCAGGTTTCCAGTAAGTTATTAATCAAGGTCTGTGAACTGCAGTATATATAGATATTGATAGATAGGGATATGGCTATAGAAGACACGAGATAATTTCATGCATGCGAAGCTCAACTCTTTGGCTAGCGTATTTCTTAGCTGTGGCAAATGCAAGAGTCTGTCTACACAATCCACGAAAATGCACATACCACCATGGCTTTACAGGGTGAAATTCACAATCCCTATGCAACACTTATGTGCTCCTTACGCCTGGGGCTTACACTCTCCTTGTATCTACCATTTCCCAAGCATTTAGTTTTCAACAGCTCATAAGCCAGCTAGAGCAACAATTTTCAATATCATACGAATTTCAACCCCTTTAGTGTCGATGCTCCTTCTTCCAACACCATTGTTATGTTCTGACACTAACATCGTCCTCTGATGGGCAGTAGCAGGTATCTGGGGCCTTTGCACATTGGCTTCCCAGGGGAACAGAAGTTAGAATATACCCAAACTCTACACCACTAAGTGTCACTTGCTCTATTTACACATATACAGCAATCCTGATTTATGATCACAAGCAACGTCCAGACAATGTTCCCTTCCAGAAATCTCACCTCCACCCCAATGCCGCAACTCTGCGCCAAGAACGGACTCTAGCAGAAATTAAACCTTCTAACTGCTCGTCACAGCTTTCTCTACCGAGAGCCTTGTAACTCAACCATCAGCAACACAAGCATTTCTTCCAAGACTAAAAACTTGCTCAAATACAGAGAACTTGGAAAACTGTATGCAAAACGTGCCGCCTGATGACATCGGCCACAATAATGCACACAGCACAATGGTGGGCTGGTCTTGTGGTGATGACACTGGCCTATTCCGTTTCTGGCTCTGTCACAGACTTTCTTGGCAAATCACTGAACCTCAGTTCAGTTTCCCACCTGTAAAATGGGGATAATCATCCTTGTTTGCCTTGACTAATTAAGATGTAAGCTCTTTGAAGCAAGGACTCTCTTGCTATCTGCACATCCAGCACAATGGGGTTCTGTGGCACTGCTGTAATACAGAGAATGGCCGTGACTTTCAGATTCAGCAAGGAATGAGAACAGCTGTCCCCAAAATTGGAAGACAGGACCCCAGTCCTGCCAACTGTCCATTGATTTCAATGGAAGTTCCACGCCAGAAGGATGCCTGCAGAATTAAGTGCCATAAAATTATAACTAAAGATTTCACGACAGTCAGGAAAATTGGTGCGTGGGAGCTAGGTTTGGAGATTCCCTCCCATCACAGGCCTGGCTCCCCTCTCCTGAACACCAGAGCGAAATCAGGATTAACCCCAGCAAAGCCAGAGGTATCAGCGAGGGGAAAGAACCAGCCCGCGAGCTGTTCATGGAAAGGCCGTTTCCTTTCTAGACTTTAGGATAACAACTTGGCAGGACAACGAACCGACCTATGCATTTAATGGCGTTACCAAGATCTGTATCGAACAATCTACCTGCTCAGCAGCTCCATGACAAGTAAATTACATTGCTTTGTCAGATTGACCAATAGGCGCACTGCAATTGGTTTCATGACAATCCCACGCCCTTTAGACACACGCCTTCTTTGTAATTGCCTCTGGATTGTCAGGTACTGACTAAAGGAGACATGGCCCAGGGTTTAAAAGCACAATTCAAGAAGCGAAGAGAACTGGATTCTGTTCCTTATTATTTATTTGCATTACAGAAGCACCTCAATGCCCTGCTCCATGACGGGGCTTCCATGGGCTGGCACAACACAGACCGTCAATGATGACGACGTCCATAACATGGTTAGACCGTCATTTATTAACCCTTTCCAATCTATTTAATCCATTTCTTCAATATTAAGTGTGACTGAACTCACTTTACAGAATCCTAATACACCCAGGTACATCTTATAACATTAAGGGGCAATAAGACAGAAGCAAAAGCAGGCACGCTTTGCTGACTGTTCCTCTAAGGCCCAGAGAAAGCAGCATTAACTGCAGGTAATTGGCTTTGTCAGTCTATTAACCATCTTGAGACGCTGCCTTTGCACTAACAATGACTTCAGCTGATCCTGTATAAGCCGGATCCCTCTGCCGGGGTAAATCAGGGTCACTCCACAGATGTCAATGGAGTGACACCGGTTTACACCAGCTAAGGACCTAACCTATTTAAGAGGACAGCAAGACCAAGAAGACTTCCCAGAGGGAAACTGGGCTTGTTTAGTCTGTAAAAGAGAAGAATGAGGGGGGATTTGATAGCGGCCTTTAACTACCTGAAAGGGGGTTCCAGGGAGGATGGGGTTAGGCTGTTCTCGGTGGTGGCAGATGACAGAACAAGGAGCAATGGTCTCAAGTTGCAGGGGGGGAGGTCTAGGTTGGACATTAGGAAAAAAGGTTTTTCACTAGGAGGGTGGTGAAGCACTGGCATGGGTTACCTAGGGAGGTGGGGGAATCTCCATCTTTAGAGGTTTTTAAGCTGAGGCTTGACAAAGCCCTGGCTGGGATGATATAGCTGAGGTTAGTCCTGCTTTGAGCAGGGGGTTGGACTAGATACCTCCTGAGGTCCCTTCCAACTCTAATATTCTATGATTCTATGATATAGGACACATTTACATTGGAGCTGAGAGGTGTGATTCCCAGCTCACGCAGAGTTGCCCTCTGAAGCAGAGGTGGCATGCTGAAAATAGCCGGGTGGCCATGGGTGGCGGCTCCGGCTAGTTACCCGAGTATGTACCTGGAGATCCAGGTGGGTTTGTACTCACGTGGCTAGCTCACCAGGCTGCTATTTTTAGCACACTGGCTCGAGCAGGGCTAGCACAGGTACGTCCACGCGAGCAGGGAATCACACCTCCCAGCTCAAAGGTAGACAGCCCCATGCATTCAGGCGCCAGTTCACACACCTGGCCGGCGATATCGTTGATTGGTGCCACCCACTGACCACAGAAAGGCGACTGTACGGTCGCCCCATTTATTTTCACTAGGAAAGTCAGAGCGGCTATTCCGACCCCAGACAGGTCCAGCTAGCATTCACCCTAAGGCAGCGGTTCCCAAGCTTTTTGGGCGAAAGTCCCGCTAGTTAACACTAGGTAAAACACGCGCCCACCCACCCACCCCCCCCCCGACCCACCACCTCACTGACCGTAAACACAGATAATGAGAACAACAACACTAAATTACATCATCATCATCGTAAATCACTCTTACCTGAATCAGAAGCTAAGCCTTCCCCGTGTGGCCCTGCCTCTTCCCATCCCTTATGGACTGGGAGTCACGGAAGCGGGCTCTGGCAGGTTGGCCGGGGCTACTCCAGACCCCCACCAGCGCAGGGCTGCTCCTCTCCGGCTGGGCACCTGGCCGGCGTGGGTCTGGGGGGAAGGGGTGAGGGCTGCTCCTCCGCTCCAGCCGGCATGGAGCTCGGGGGGCTAAATGACCTCAATATTACCGAAGCCTCCTGGATACCTTGTAATCTTTGGCGCCCCCACCCCCCCAGGTTGGGAACCGTTGCCCTAAGGTATGTCGATTTCAAATAACAGAATGCTCTTCACCCCACTGCACTTTACAAACAAATCACCGGTCTATCCGGTATTTGCCCTGTGTGGAGGGATGACATCCAGGAGACAATGGTGTAAATCACTGATTTTTGCCTCGTGGCGAGGTCAGAGATCAATTTCATGCGCCTTTAGCTCTTTCACCTGCACTCTGCCCACCGACACCTCTCTGCTGGGGTGACAACGTTTCAAAGCTACAAACAGCTTCCAGCAGGAACCATTAGAAAAATCACCCCCGCCTGCCAGGGAACGTCACCCCTTCTCCCCAACCAAAAAGGCCGTGTTTTACCCTCCTGCTCCAACTAAAAAAACAAAAACCATTCAGTCCTACACAGGTTAATTCACTCCAGAAACGGGGAGACCCACTGCATTTTGAGATGGAGAATCTAACCCTGAGTATCCCTCAACTGACTTCAGTGGAAGATGAAAGTGATCAGTGCCTGGAAAAATCGGACCCTAATCACTACTGATTTAAAAGGCCGAATTCTCATTTATACTAAGACCTCCTTCCTCCGCTCTGAATGTAAATTACAGGTCTGGTCTACACTTAGAATTTAGGTTGATATAGCTACAGCACTTAGAGAAGGATCTCACAGGAGGAGTTCCAGGTGAAGCAGGGGGGGCTGAACCCTGCAGGGCCAGAGTCAGAAGGCGGTGACACAGGTGTGCGGAGACCCGAGAGGCAGACGCCGAAGCCCTTAGAGTCCTGACTGGCTGCGCCCGAGTGGTTCAAGGGCACGAGCCCTGTGGGACTCGGTCACATGAATATAGCTCTGAAGTACACCCTGTTTAAGGTGTATCCAGATGCTACCACAGGTAAAGAATTCAGGCCCTCCATTTTAGTTTCACCATCCTAGAACACTTCATAGCATGTTAGTAAATGTCTATTTGATACAAAGAATAAAATCCTAGGTGTAAGTATCTGTTGTTCAGATCTTTACCAAGAAGCAGGGAAAGAAACCAGCAATATTTTTATTTTTTTGGTATGGATCATAAGGCCTGTGGCTTCAGTTCCTCTCTGTACAAGCACAGCACATGTATCGGGCCATGGCCGAGACATTTGCACAGAGCAATGCTAGCCAAAGAGTGGCAGAGTTCCAACTCCAATGGCGAGACGTACACATTCGGCCTCTAGAAAGACCAGCACTTAATTGCGTGTTGCAGGGATAATATATGCCCTGCTTGTCACAGAGCAGTAAGTTAAACATGCATCTCTGGCACTTGGCACGTCCCTGGCTGTTTCAGCAGAGGAGTCATATGAGCTGGGACGTCTCAGAGCGGAGTCGACCCCAGCTCAGAGGGGAGCCACAAAGCACGGCTGTTATATTCACGTCTTCCATGTGCAACCCTCCCCCCTACGAGATAGTGCTTCACACACTGCCCTTGGGAAATACTTCATAACTGGTGGTGTGGCCTAGCGGACAGGGACTCAAGAGAGAGGAGTTCTATTCCTGGCCCTGCTGCTGGGCTACTGGGTGATCCTGGGTGAGTCACTTCACCTCTGTTTCCCCTTCTGTACCATGGGGATGATGATACTGACCTCCTTTCTAAAGCACTTTGAGATCTGGGGCTAAAAAAAGCTATATTATAATCTGATTTTCCCTCTCCTTTCTAATATGCTGAGCTGAGCAAAGAAATACTTACCAATGTTCACATTTAATGCATCCTGAGCATCTGAGTTAGCACCCATTTAAATGAATGGGGCAATTGACACCTTAGAGCTATTGTTCCAGGCTCTCTGCAAACTCAGGCTACATGGGCTTTGCCTACAGTAGGAAGTTTCACTGGCAAAAGTTTTGCCAGCACAGTGCCATGAACAAAACTAGTTTGGAGAAGTGCATTCACGGTCTGCTGCTTTTGCTGGTGCTTTATGTCAGCACCAAGCATAGTGCATTGTGGGTAGGCATCCCAGTGTCCCCCGCCTTCAGGCGCATTGCCTTCTGGGAAATTGTTGCTGGGTACGGCGGGCTAGCGGCTGTGTACATTATTATTATATTGTAGATGCACCCAAGAGCTTCAGTCATGCCCCATCGTGCCAGGTGCTGTACAAAAGCAGAATACAAAGACCATTCTTGCCCCCAAAGAACTAACAATATTATAGGATTCCTGCATGTCTCTCAAGGAACTGGGCAAGCTTTCCCAGTAAAAATTTTTAGTAACTGAGGAGGTCTTAAGACATTGGATCATTCCCCCCCACACCCACGTCCCTCTCCCCTCACACACACACCCTTCATCTAGCCCTTCTGCTCCACACTTTAGGAAACACTGGTTTATTGCCCAGCCCAAAGAGTAAAGTGGTTTGAATATACTTCTCGGTACCTTTTGAAGAAAGATTTATTTCTTTTATAGCCCCAATGCTTTTTATTATATATAATTATTATTGTTTTAAACAGGAGGAAATAAAAAACTGCACGCAAACACATGCAAAGAAAAAAAGATGCTGCACGTGACGCCAGAGTGAAAGATTGAAAACGACAGATCTGCGAAGACAGAGCTGCTGGTAGATGACAGTCAGAGATGACTAGATTCACCTTAAAGGGAAAAGCACCACACACAGCAAACTGCTTCTTTTATAAAAAAATTTTTTTTAATACACTAAAAAAGGTCAGCCTAGCTGTCTCCCACCATCACCTAAATTCTGATCAATCCAGATGTTTAATAAAATACAGCTCTTTACTGAAAGGTTTATGTAATTTTTTAAAAAGAAGAAATAAATGCCAGGGAAAGAAAAGTATAAAATATAATTTCTTAGAAGACATGAGCTGATCTGTGCCAGCTTAACTCGGACGGCCTTATTGTTATTATTCCTTATTTCAGTGGCATTTGCACCAACCAAGATCAGAATCCCTATTGTGCTAGGGGCTGTACAAGCACACAGGACTTTGTCTACACACAGAAATGGCACTGATTTAACTAAACTAGTTTCTAAATCGATTATGGGCTTTGTCTCGAGGGGGACATCCAGGAAAATTTATCCAAATTAACTAAAGGTATAAATTTAAAGTGGATTATTTAAACTGCATTAAACCCGTGTGAGCACCCTCATTCAGAATTCAAGCATCCTTAATTTGATTTATCTTAATTCACTTTTGGAACCAAATTAAGGTCACTTTCAGTCTGAATAACCGCATTCACACAGGGATTTAATACAGTTTAACTTATCCACTTCAAGTTCACAACGTGGGGCCTGCTGTACAACTAAAATTTAGATCAACCTAGTTACATCACTCAGGGCTATGAAAAATGTCATGTCCTGTGCACCATAACTAAATTCAACCTAACCCCCACTGCGGATGCAGCTAGGTCAGCGGAAGCAGTTGTGCTGCTGTCACTGCCGAAGTGTGGTCATACCTTAGTTACTTCAGATTAATGTTCCTGCCCAACCACATGTAGACAAGCCCTAACTCAAGTTAGGAACGCTCCTTTTTCTCTAGTGAAGAGGTAGCCAGTGTAGGAATTCTTATTTAGAAGTTAAAAGTGGCTAAAATTAATTACACCAGTGGAAATCGCAAGGTGACGCATTCCACCAAAATAGTTTCGGTTCAACTATATTGATTAAAGCTGCCCCAGTGCAACATCCGTGCATAGACGAGCACTTAGCTAAAGTCAGCTGGGCCTGATTGTCCTTCACACTATGACCCCTTTGCACCAGCCCAAAAATGGGTGTAAATTACACCATTCCTAGCTAAAGGCCCCTTTATTCTGCTGGGAAGTTGGTGGGGGAGGCGTAAAGTCACTGTAGGCCTTGTAGTGTACACACGGCTTTGGTATAAAGGACAATCAGGTCTGGTTTTAATTCACACTTTTTGTTATTTCAGTGCAAATGTGTGTGGAGATTAGCCTTTAGTTAAATCACTGCAATCGCCTGATGTGGACTTTTTTAAACCAATTTATCGCAACAGAGTCGGGCCGATTTAAATACATTTGCTTAGAAATAGGGTTAGATCAGAACAATTTCTGCATGCAGGTTAAGCCCCAGCAAAAGACAGCACAATCTAGAGGACAGAGCACTGGACATGGACTCCAGAAATCTAGGTTCCTCTGCTGCTGGCTGACCTTTGGCAAGTCCCGCCCCCTTTCTATGCCTCAATTTTCCCATCTCTAAAATGGGGCTAATGAATACTGACCTTTGTAAAGCATTGTGTAAGAGATAGGTGGTCTTATTATTACTCCAAAGAGCTTGCAATGCAAAGAGACAAAACAGACAAAGGGTGGGAGTGGAAACAGAAGCACAGAGATGCTCCAGGTCAATGGCAAAGCCAAGAAAATAGACCCTCAGTCCCAGCTAGTGCCCTGTCCCCAGCACACATGAATTCAGAGATCCTGAGAACAAAATATTGATTTTCATGCACACGCAAACACAAACAATTTAATAGGGAGAAACAACCTGGGAAAAGAAAATCTGAAACTGTTTCAACGGTTTTTTTGTTTGTTTGTTTGTTTGTTTGTTTTTTAAAAAAGCAGCATGTCATTTAGATACATTTTTAAAAGCAAACCATTCTCTCGCCCCCGATTACGTCTTTAAGTCTAAATTCTTTAAGACAGGGACTGTCATTTGCTCTATGTTTACACAGCCCCTAGCACAATGGGGTCCAGACCTGAGTGCCCCCAGGCACTACCACAATACAAATGTTCAATAATAAAACAGTCCCTAGCCCCAAATCCTTATAGTCTAAGTCAGGGCTCGACAAATTTGTTTTGGAGCTAGGAGTCAGCCCAAAAATTAAGGAGCCAGACAACGTGGGCTCAGTGGCGGGGCGCCCTGGCTGGAGTGCAGCAGTCGCTCCCCCCGGAGAAATACTAGGAGCCAGACTTAAATTTCTAGGCGCCATGGCTCCCGGGGTTTGTCGAGCCCTGGTCTAAGTAGACAGACATCAAAGGGTAAGCTAGAGAGATGCTACTATCCCCATTTTACAGATGAAGAAAGTGAGCCATAAAGGCAGTAAGAACCTGTGAACACTTAGAAGTAGTATTGCTTTAATTATACATGACCGGTGAGGCAAGGTTGAAAGAAATGGGCATGTTTAGAGTAGAGAAGGGAAAACTGAGGGGGGCCATGACAACAGTAAAACGTTGATAGAAAGAGGACAGTGATCAATTGTTCTCTATGTCCACCGAGGCTAGGACAAGGAGGAATCTTTTGCAGGGAGATTTAGGTGAGACATTAGGAAAAACTTTCTAACTCGAAGGCATCCAAAGGAGGTTGTTTTAAAGAACAGGTTGCACAAACCCGTGGTGTAGGTTTCTTCGATCGTGCCTCAGCACAGGACTAGATGACCTCTTGAGGTCTCTTCCAGTTCTGTGATTTGATACCAGCCTCATTAAAGTGGCCAAAACAAAAACAAACAAAAACAAGCCCCTCAGCTGCAGATGCAATGAGAACGGAACAAAAGTGCTTGTATCCATGTAGCTCACTGCAATTGAAGCAATATAAACTAGTCCAGAATAACTAAATCACGCTTGGGCTTTTATTGGCATCATTATTTCAGTAAAAAAAACCCAAAATCTCACACACTCCTCAAAGCGTTGCACCACTAAACCTTTGACGTGTAGATCAGGCTTTGCCCAAGGTCAAACAGAGGAGTCCGTTGGGGTGCAAACCCCTCCTGCTTTTCAGCTGGAGACGTTATTTACACCAGGGCAAGGTGAGCATTAATTGCTCCCAGAGCAGAGTGGGATCTTTTTTCTACATCCCCTTTGTTAGGCGTCAGGTCAGCCCGACGCTTAAAGCCGGGCTTAACTTTAAGCAGGGACGCGGCCCTGGCGACGTTGATAGCGCCGCTCACGTGCCAGCAGCGGAGCACGGGCGTCAGTGCTTTGCTGAATCAGGGCCTGAGGATCACGCCTGCACTGCAGAGCGTGCCCACAGCCGGGCGCCCGCACAGGCAAACTCGTGCTTGCCGAGTGCCCGCGCTGCAGAGCCACGCGCCCTCTGTACCCGTCTAGCTGCAGCCACGTTGCAGTGACCCAGATTTGGCACTAGGATTTCCGGGGGCATATCCCAGGGTTCTCAGCGCTTCCCTGACGAGCCCGTTCTAGGAATCGGTTCACAGGCAGTGCACTGGGTGGGGGGAGAACGCATCGCTTCCTCCAAGCCTACACAACTTGTAAAGCAACAGAGAATCAGGCCCTCTCCGTCTATAACACATTGGCCCGGACAGAGAAAAATAGTTCAAGGGCTTGTTGGCGCACAGCTCGTATAGCGGCATAGTTAAAGTGATATACCCCCAGTGTGAATGTAGTTATACCTGGATAAACAGGCTTATACTTGGATAGCTACAGAGGAATAAGTATCCTGGTATAAAGGTCCCTTGATAACGGCATCCACACGAGCGGTTGTACTGGTATAACTGTATCGGGGGGGAGGAAATAGCACCATTAACTGACCTAGTTATTCGAGTGCAAAATCTGTGTTTCACGCAGCCAGAGAGGGGTAAAGGCTCCTCAGTGTAAATGAGAATCAGACAGTCGAAGGGAAGCTGTGGTGCTCACAAGTCACTTCCCAAACCAAGCAGCCTCGGTAGGTGCGCCCCAGGTTCTGTTCCACGGACTGTCACAAGGCCCAGCGCTCAGCTCCCACTCCCGTCCCAAAACCAAACCGGCAGGGACAGCAGAGGAAAGGCCGTCCGTCAGCTCCGCCGGGTGGGGAGAGCCAGGGACACGGGATGGTGGGGCGGGAAGCAAGCAGGAAGAGGAAATGGACCAACTTGCGGCCGACCCTTCCCAGTCATCACCCCCTCTCCCTTCAGATTTGGAGAACGCGACTTGGGGATTTGGCACCAGAGACAGAACGGACACCCAGAGCCGGCGGGTGTGTCTGTGCAAGAGACAGTCAACAACCAAGCCCAGGAGTCAGCTGTTTGTGCAGAGACCTACCGATGGCAAACAAGCAGCTAAGCTGTATCTTATATGCCAAGCAAGACCCAGATCCCAAGGCACTCAGCCCTCCGAAACATCTTCTTAACCCCCCCTTCTCTCCTGCAGTACTTCCGCTGGCCTGCCAGTGCCGCCCCATTCAGGTCCTGCGACATGGTGATGGCAGGAGCGCCTCTCCATCTCCTGTCACCCTCAGCGACGCGGACACCCTCGGAGCCAAAGCCCAGCATCCCCCGGAGCTGCCAGGTCCCCTAAACCTGCATGCGCACACCCGTCATATGGCGGCTGCTGTCACCCCCCCCAGACACACACACACCCCAACCTCCACACACCCCAAGGAGAGTCTCGGAGCTTCACCATGGCACCTTCTTCCAGCTGTTGTCAAATGGCAGAAGTGCCTCTTCTTACGCCCCCATTTCCACCCTCCCCAGTTTCCCCCTCTGCCCCCCGCCCCCCTCCCACACACACAGACCAGCCTTCAGCAGTATTTCAGCCGGAGAGGAACAAACAACCCCAGCTGTCAGTCCCCAGAACAGGCAGTTGTCCAAGTCATTGAAGCCCCGGGACTCTATTTATTTAAAAGCTGCTGTTGCCAATCAAACACCCGCCCCCTCCCGGTGCTCCATACACGAAGCCAGACAGCCTCCCAAACACAGAGGGCACCGCTTTAACCCCCCCACCCGTACCCCAACACAGGGGGGCCCATTGCTTGCACCCCCCCAGCTCCCACAACACGGGGGGGGGGCCATTGCTCCCATCCCCCCTAGTTCCCCACACACAGGACAGATCCCACTGCTCCAACCCCCCTGTCCCATTTCGGTGGTTTGAGTTGCTGGCCATCACGCCGGGGGAAGGAACAGCTGCCCGGGGCAGAGGCGCACACTCTGGCATTTAGCAGCTCTGGGACCCTCTCTGTACTCACTCCAAACTGCTGCTGTCCCCCCACCGCCCCCCCAGTTACCAGACACCGCCTGCCCCCCACCCGACACCGCCTGCCCCCTTCACCCTCCCGGGACAGATCCTCCTTCCCCTCTGCACCATTTTGGTGGCTGTTGCGCTGCTAGATGGCATGATCCAAAGTGCCCCCCCCCCCTCCTCCAACCTCAGCAACAACCTCAGCTGTCACCACCCCCCCCCCTTCCCCAAACAACAGGCGAACACCACAGATCTGGGACTCTGCTGTCTCCCAGGCACCCTTCCCCGGGGCACCCCCAGCCCCCTTCCGACCCTGGCAACAACTCGCCCCTCTGCACCATTTTTTTTCCCGGTTGTTGCTAGCAAACGGCACCAGCACCTCTCCCTCCTTCCTGTCACCCACCCGAAGCAGCATCTAAGACCAGGGCGGGGGGGGGAGGGAAATCGACCCCCCCCCCACTACCCTGGGGGGCTATCAGTGTCCTGCCCCCCTCCACCGGTGCAAACAGCCGGCCACACGGGAGGCAGCAGCAGCTCCCCTCCGCCTGTCCTTCGCCGGGCACCTCTGCACCATTTTGGGGAGGGTTTGTTGTGAAATGTCAGCGCCGGGCTGGAGGATGCGCACCCCGCCCGCGGTCCGAGCCCCGGCCACGGGCCCCCCCAGCCCCAGCCCCAGCGCCGCCCGCCCAGCACCGCGGCGCCCGGGCCAGGCTGCCCCGATGTCCTGCTTTTCGAGGGGCAGCCCCGATATCGGGGGCTGGGTTTAGAAACGCTTCTCCCCCCCCCCCCCCAACCCAATTTTTTGGTCACCCCCAACTCCAGCCATTGCCAAACGGTTTCCACCCAAGCCCATCACCCCGGGGGACTCCAGAGTTGTCCGCCCCCCCGCCCTGTGCGTGTGCCCCCCCCGGACTCGACTTACCCTCCAGCTGGCAGCCTCTGCTCGGCGCTGTCCTTCTCCTCCTCCTCCTCCTCCTCCCCCCCCAAAAAAGGCCAGGTGACGAGCCGGGAAGGAGGAGGGGAACCAGCTGCGGGGGGGGGCTGGAGAAGAGGGAGGCGCCTGCGCCCCCTTTCCCCCCCAAAAAAAATGCAACAAACACCCACCGCCAGCAGCGACCCAAACAAAACCAGGAGCAATCTCGGTGCCTCAGTGAACTTCCTCCCTGTGCGTGTGTGATTGTGAGTGAGTGTGTGTGTGTGTGTTTCAGTTCCTTCCTTCCTCCTTTTTGGCTACAAAGGTAACTACTTCCCAACCCCAGTGGGGGGGGGGGAGGGTGAAAAGCAACAACGTAACAAGCCCGGCACAGCCTAGCCTGGGGGACAGACAGATGCCTCCCAACCACCAATGGCCAAGGCCCAGGGCCGGGAGGGCGGGATCAGTCACCCGGGATCCCTCCCCTCCACCCCCACCCCCAAGCTAGGCTGCAGCGTGCCTGCTGAAAATCCTTCCGCCTGGCTGGATTCTGTAGCAGGCAGGGTTTAAAGGGCCCTGGCTAGGCTGGGGGCTGCTTTCCTTCTCCATCCATCTTTTCCCTCCAGCTAGACTAGCCTGGAGGTCAGGGGCGAGCTCCTTCAGACCCAGCTTGCACCTCTGGGGTTTTTTTTTTTTGGCCTCCACCCACACACACACCCCCCCCCCCCGCACCAGGGGCAAGGAAAGGGGCTCCCAAGCAAAATCCCCACTTGCCCCCGTTTTGTTCCGCAGAGGTTCTGGCGCCACGCTCAGCGCCTGAGCGCCGTTCAGCCATGCCCTAAGCCAGGCCTCGGGACAATTGGTAGGGGGGGGTGCTGAGAGCCGTTGAACAAAACTGTATATTGAGGGGTGGGGGTCTCACACTGTGGGTCACGGCCCTTCAAGGGGTCACAAGGTTATTATGGGGGGGTTTATGAGCTGTCAGCCCCCACACATACCCGTACGGATGGTATGGCATGTGGGGGGGTCATCCCAGCCTGAAATATTTTCAAAGGGGGTCCCAGCAAAAAAAGTTGCAGAACCCCTCCAATGATGGAAACCACTTCAAGAGAGGGGGGTGGAGCTCCCCCCCCCCCCCTTCCACCGGCACCTCTGCACTGCTGGTGGATTTTGGAAGGCAGCGGGGTGTTTTTAGACAGGCAGCAACATTGCAGGATATAAACTGGACAAAGGGCAGTGTGGTCCAGTAGTTAGAGAAGAGGGTGCTGGGAGTCAGGATTCCTGGGTTCTATTCTTGTTTCTGGAAGGCGGCTTTGATCTAGTGGTTAGAGCTGAGGCCTGGAAGTCAGGGCTCGGGGTTTTGTCCGTAGCCCTGCACGGCCATGTGGATTAGAACAAGGAACTGGGCCCCGGATTTCAATGAACCGATGCCAATTTACACCATCTGGGGATCTAACCCATTGACTTCAATGGAACTAAGCTGATCTATACCCACTAGGAATCCATCCCATTGACTAAAATGCAGCTACATCAAATTTACACCACCGAGGCTCTGGCCCAAAATATATAAAAGCCAAAAATGTACTCGTATCTTACATAATAATATTTAGTGTTTTACAATTTCCAGGCACTGTACAAACATTCACTAATGCCCGACAGCGCTTCTGTATGGGGGGGGGGGGGGTGATAGATTATCAGCATTTTAGAGGGGAAACAGACACAGCAGTGAAATGATTCGCCCAACTCAATGGCAGAGGCTTAATTAGGATCCAGGAGTTTCTGGCCCCTAGCCCCATGCTCAATCCTTCAACATGAGTCATTATTAGTCTTAAAATTCACACTGGAAAATGTATTACTCACAATTTGCTCCTCTAATGTTTCAAGACTAAAAAGGCTGGTCCTGTGGCTAAGGCATCAGAATGGGACCCAGGAGTTCGGGATTTAGTTTCCCTCTCTGCCACAGCCTCCCCATGTGACCTTGGGCAAGTCACCTGATTGGGAATGACTTTTCTGGGAAAATGAGATAATCCTCAGGAAAGCTAGAAGCACCTGACACACTTACCACCAGTTACACAGCATCCCACCTCCTCTTTGATGTGTGCTGGAGACTGGGAGCACACCTGCCGCCTTATTGATGGGGGATCTGAAAGACCAGGTTCTCAGAGACAATAAGGTCCCCTTAGGCCACTCCAACAGCACAAAGAGCCTTAAAGTGGGTGGAAATGACCCACAGAGAATCCCCCCTGCACAGGGGGCCTCCCTGATATAAGGGCCCTGCTTCCAGCCTGGAAATAGGGGGTTGTGTGGCCAGAGTACATGCATTATGAGAGCATGGGAAGCGGTGCGTAAATCAGAGCAGTCAGTTCCAACTTATCGTATGAACTGTGCAGGACCCTACGTGGCCCCAGAATCTGAGAGGCACAAAGGGGGCCTTAAAGCCACCTTCGTCCCTGGCGCTCAGGAGCAAAAGGAGTGTCAGGCCCCGAGAATAATCGGGGCAGCGTGGAGTGGGAAGGACGACAGGCCAAGTACTGTATTTCTGCCAGCAGAATTATTGTAATGCTGTATTGTTTGTATTGGGGTAACAGCTAGTAGCTCGGGTTATGGGCCAGGACCCTCCCTCCCTTCCCCCCTCTCCCTCCCCCGTGCGAGGAACTCTACCGACACAGACCCAAAAGACAGTTTCTACCCGCAAAGGATTCTGCCGGCGTGGGAGCTCAGCAACATGCAGGCTCCAGTGAAACCTCTTTTTCACAGCCTTCAGCTTCTTCCAGAGCACAAGTTCCGGCGCCGCTGAGGCAAGGAGAGGACCCACAAAGCGAGTGACTCAGGATGAGGAGGAAGAGTTTGTGTGAGGAATAGGGAAGTTTTACAATGCATTTCGCGTAGGAGGCGGCTCCCCGTGCATGGAAGGTAGGTGGTGACTTTTATACAACATGTGTGAACGCAGCAGCACCAGGAGGCTTTATGGCCGGGAGAGGTAGATAAACACTGCATTTATACTGAAAAGGAGCTCATAAAGGACGTTGGATGTTCAGTAGTGATCAATGCTGTCTCATTATTTCCTTGTACTCCCGTCTGTCTGTACCCAGCTGTCGTCTCTTGTCTGATCTTAGATTGTAATCGCTTTGGGGCAAGGACTGTCTTTTTGTTCTGTGTTGGTACAGCACCTAGCACAGCAGGGTCATGGTCCAGGACTGGAGCTCAGAGGCACTACTGAAATACAGATAACTGATGGGTGCCTGAGGTTTCAGAAAGAGAAAAAAGAAGTAAGCTTGTCGGCTGCTCCTGTAAGATGAAGATCGGGGTTAAGGCACTGGAGTGGGACTCAGCAAACCTAGTTTCAGTTTCCCTGTTGGGCAAATCACTTAACCTGAGACCTTCAAAAAAGCCAAAGACTTGGACATCAAACATCCATGAAAATCCCAACCTGAACTGCTTTGTGCCTCAGTTTCCCCCGCTGTAATTTGGGGATAACCAGCCATCTGGTCTATTTAGATTGTCAGCTCTTTGGGACTGACTGTCTCTTACTACGTGCAGGTAGAGCACCTGGTACAAAGAGGCCTTTCCACACTCCCATAACTCCAATAATGGCGTGTGTTGCATCTGGTTTGCGTACAGGGTAACAACCTATTATTGCTGCCAGCTAGAGGAGCTACTCCGCAGGGTCTATGCTTTGGTCATGTTGACCAATATGCTGTCGTTGTTTCCTTGGACTCTCCCATCTGTCTGTATCCATCTGTTGTCTCTTGACACATAGACTGCGAGCTCTTTGGGTTTTTATTCTCTGTGTATAACACCTAGCGCAATGGACATTTCTGGATTCAAGCCCCATTGATGACTCATGCAGGGGGGTGCTTTATTATTTAAATTGTAACTTTCTGGGGCCAAGGACTGCCTCCTATTCAGAGACTTTACCGCCAGAAGAGACCATCATGATCATCTAGTCTGACCTCCTGTACATCGCAGGCCACAGAACCTCACCCATCCCCTCCTGTAATAGACCCCTAACCTCCGGCTGAGTTACTGAAGTCCTCAAATCATGATTTAAAGATTTCAAGTGACAGAGAATCTGCCATTTACACTCCTCCAAGTGACCTGGGCCCCATGCTGCAGAGGAAGGCAAAAACCCCCCCCCGGATATCTGCCAATCTGACCCGAGGGAAAATGCCTTCCAGACCCCAAACTATGGCGATCAGTACCTACCACACTGGAACCCCTTCTTTGCTGGCCTCTAGGCATGACTGCAATAAACGTGATTAGTCACATTTGTTCTGCAGTAACAGCAAGAGGCCTGGATCTGAGATCGGGCTACCATGCACCCACAGAACGAACAGACAGCCTTTGCCTCAAAGAGCTTCCAGTCCGAGCAAAAGGTTGTTACACGAACGGAGCCGATTGCAGGATTGAGGCCTAAAATCTTTCAGCTGACCTGTAAGGAATCTGATTTATGCGATGGCCTCTATCAATATTCATATTTTTTTTGTGCAACAAAATATATTTATACATTATTATTTTTTAGGAGACCTACATTCTGGACCAGAGTGAAGCGATAAGGACCCTTTAATTAACAACCCTGCCATCTTCCCTTTGTCTGCCACAGTTAAAGTTGCCTGGGCTCATAGAGTTTAAGACTAGAAGGGACCACCAGGTCATCTAGAGCTCTGGAGACTAAACTATGGCAGTACCACAGGCTGAGAACAGAAAGGACTATGGGCAACAAAGCCCAGGAAAGGATAAAGTGAGATGATCCTAGCAAATTTCATGTCAGTCCCTTCCCACGTCATCTCATGATGCATCTTTCTGGTGGACTTTTCTGTTTGTTTGGCTTTTGGACTGTTTGTTGTTGGTTTTTTTTAGTATTATTATTGTTAGTGGCTCTATTTTTAGCACCATATCAGTTTATACTGAGACGGAATTAGTCATCCCACCGAGGGCTGTTTGCAAGGATTCTTGGGTGTTTGTTTTCCAATCAGCTGCAATCATGTAACCAGAAAAAAAAAACTCATCTCCAACAGGCCCAACTCTCTCTCCTACACTAGCTTATTTCCATGGAGTTCCTCTTCATCTGTCCTGGTGCAAACAAGCGAAGAATGAAGCCCAGGATATTTATTAGGCTCCTGGCAGCCCCTGGAAACCTAGAATATTACTGCAAGGGCGCCTCCGAGTATGTTGGAAAGTCAGTTTGAGCTGCAATTTTTCTCTTGGGAACCAAATGCTGAGTAACTCTCTTCCCACACCCCAGCGATGGGTTGATCTTTTCCTACAGCTGGTATGCAGTCTATTGCTTTCCCTTGCCCCGTGCCGGGAAGGGGGATGGGACGGATAGGAGGAGGAATCCTAGATGTTCAATCATAAATACACGCCACCCCCCGCTTGTGCAGCTCAGACGAAGGGTGAAAAATGTTTGCTGCTTTCACACATTGCGTAAATAGCAGGAGTATAATTTCCCTGCAGTTAGGATGAAGATCATCAGCTGGTATATAGCAGCATTGACTTCCACAGAGCTACAGGGGAATCTGGGCCTTCAGACACAACTATAGGTAGCACACCAGCATGCACCAACATCCCCGTCTAGTGGCTAGTCAGCTAGAGGATAACAACTTACTACTGCTGCCAGAGTAAGCAGGGCCCATTGGGACATCGGTGGGGTTCAAACTCACAGGGCTTTTAGCTTTAGCTAAAGAAAGGATTCCATTAGCCACTTTATGCTGCTAAAGAATGAGAAAGAGTTACAGAGCACTACGGTATGTCTCCTTTAGCGCAAATGGCAGCAGTCTCTGCTTTGGTGCTGAAAGCCCTGCATTCAGACCCTGTTGATGACTCTGGGGGAGCAGGAGGAGGGGATGTTATTACACAGGTATTTCCCAGCTCTTCTTGTCTCTGACCAGTCAGCCACTGATGCGTATTTCCACTGATGCTGTTCCCCCCCACAACACACAACCCCCCCCCCCCCCATTGGGTCTATAATGGGGTCAAAAAGCAAACCTGACTCTTATATTGCACTTTTCATTCATAGATCTCAAACTGCTTTTACAAAGGGAGGTCATTATCCTTATCCCTGTGGCGCACATAGGGAAACTGAGGCACAGAGCAGTGACGTGACTTGCCCGAGGTCACCCCGTGGCAGAGCCACGTACAGGACTCACGTCTACTGAGTTGCGGTCCAGAGTGCTAGGGTCTCCCTGCAGCAGGTCACGCACAGCTGGAAAAAGCTGCGTATAATTAAGTATGGGGACACCTTTGTTCTGAGCATCATTCCGAGTATTTTTAACACAACCTCCTCCCGAGGCAGGCCCTTGTCATTAGCCTCCTGTTGTAGGTGGGGAAACCGAGGCACAAAGAAGTGAGTGAGTGACAGATGTGAACAGTTTCACACCTCTGGCAAGAGGCAGCACGGTCTAGCGGTTGGACAACAGGACCGGGACTGCTGGGGTCTATTCCTAATTCTGTCATTGCCATGACTGGTAGTATTATAACAGCAGCTCAAAGCCCCTGCGCCAGGTGCTATATAAATATAACAGGAGCCAGCCTCTGTCCCAAGGAGCTTACAATCTAAATAGACAGGACAGACAAAGGGTGGGAAGGGAAACAGAGGTCCACGGAGTAGTGACTCACTCAAGGTTATAGAGCAGGTTAATGGGGAGCTGGTAACAGAATCCAAATCTCCTAGCCCACTGCCCGCTCCACTAGTCCACTGCCCGCTCCACTGGCCCACCCTGTCTTTTCCACGCTCGTTGCGCCAACTTTGGGCTCCTCATTTAACCCTCTGGGTATCAGTTTCCCCCAGCTCCAAAGTGGGCATATTAACACTTCCCTACCACACACAGGTGGCGTGTGAAACTCGGCTGGTTATTACAAAGCCTGTGAAATAGAAGCATTATATAGTATAAGGGCAAAGTCTATCGCTCATCAAGATATAAATCCTCCCTGGTGCAAAAGGCCTGGCCCCGCTCAGCAATTTCCCTGACGATCAGCTTTCCAACCACAAGCCCGCAGGCTGTTCTTTCTAGTCCAACTGGGCCAGGGTTGAAGGCTCAACCCCCCCCACACACACACACACACACAGGGCTCTACAGAGAACTCAGGAGGGAGCAAGGCAGAGTCTGGGACTGCAGCCTCAATTCTCTGTGGTGCTGCACCTTGCGCTGTGACCCGCACCAGTGGAAACGCTGTGCAAAACGTTCCCAGATCGCTGGAGCTGGCCAACCTGCTATTTTTAAAGAAAACGCTTTTTTTTTTTTAAAAAACACACACGCACTTTTTTTTTTTTTTGCAGAAAAAAATTCCTCCTTTCCAAGAATTTCTGATTTTTCAATGAAAATAAAACAAAAATCTTTTTGATTTTCAAAACTCATCCTGAAAATATTTCAGGATTTTTTTCAGTTACTGTTTGCCCCCCCCCCCCCCCAATATTTCTGTGGCACCGTTTAAAAAAGCCGACTCCCTCCTCCGTCTGCTTCCCCAAGGGGCCTCTCCCTAGGGCTGGTGACAGGCTAAGAGCTCTGTCTAGGAGCCAGCAATGTGTATGCACTGGGCCAGGCCCCTGGAGATAAGAGGTGCAAAGGGGAAGGCTCTGGGCACGGGGAATCAGTGCTTCATGCATGCTGCATCATAGAATCCTAGAATATTAGCGTTGGAAGGGACCTCAGGAGGTATCTAGTCCAACCCCCTGCTCAAAGCAGGACTAACCTCAGCTAAATCAGCTTTGTCAAGCCGCAGCTTAAAAACCTCTAAGAATAGAGATTCCACCACCTCCCTCGGTAACCCATTCCAGAGCTTCACCACCCTCCTGAAAAAGTTTTTCCTAATATCCAGCCTAGCCCACTGCAACCTGAGACCATTGCTCCTTGTTCTGTCATCTGCCACCACTGAGAACAGCCTAGCTCCATTCTGCCTGGAACACCCCTTCAGGTAGTTGAAGGCCGCTATCAAATCCCCCCTCACTCTTCTCTTCTGCAGACTAAACAAGCCCAGTTCCCTCAGCCTCTCCTCAGAAGTCTTGTGCTTCAGCCCCCTCATCATTTTCGTTGCCCTCCGCTGGAATCTCTCCAATTTGTCCACATCCTTCCTGTAGTGGGGGGCCCAAAACTGGATACAATACTCCAGATGTGGCCACACCAGTGCTGAATAGAGGGGAATAATCACTTCCCCTCATCTGCTGGCAATGCTCTTACTAATGCAGCCCAACGTGCCATTAGCCTTCTTGGCAACCAGGGCACCCTGTTATACGCTATACGAGGGGCAGCCATGGGGTGCCCCATATCCTCTGTGGCTTGGGCACATCTGGGGACACGAACACACCACCAGCTGGTCATGCTGGTCAGGTGACAAAAGCCGGGCCCAGGACCTGGCTGGACGAGGGGCTGACCCCAGGGCCAAGCCGGGGAGTGGGGCGTTAGAGGGAGCGGCAGCCTTGGGAACTGGGGACGCACCAGGAGCCAGGCTGGGTGCACGATGCAGGACGCCAGGGGCAGCGCGGGGAGGGGAGGGTAATGTCCTGCTTGTATAAGGATAGACCCAATATTTGGGGCTTTTTCTTCTATGGGGGCCTATTACCCCCACCCCCTGCCCTGACTGTTCACACTTGCTATCTGGTCACCCTGCGGGAGGGGGGGAACTGGATGGGAAATGGGGGGGGCAGCCCTGGCTCCATGCCCTCCCCCAATCAGCTGCTCGGCTGCTCTCAGCAGCTGCCACGCGCCCAGCTGCCCGTCTCACGGGCACACCCGGGGGGATTATTTGCCCTCCCCAGCTGGCGGCGGAGGGACACAGTGTTTACTGCAACACGCAGCTTGAGCAGAGGCTGAGGGGGTTGCGGGGGGGGGATGCACCCTGGGAAGGGCTGGGGATGAGCCTCCCCCCCCCCTCCAGCTGGAGCATGCACCGGGCCCGAACCAGCCCTGCCCTGCGCCCCGCTCCCCGCCCCCCTGGCTGGGCACCGCTGTATTGCAAAGGGGTGGCCCCTCCCCCCCAATCTAAATTCTCCCACCGCCTCCATTGACGTCCCGCGTGCGTCACCGTCTCCAGCACGACCAGACAGCACGTGGGAGAGAGAGATTTAAAGAGGCAGGCGCCTGCTTTGGGGGTGGCAAGTGGGGGGAGGGGGTGGCAACTCAAACCAGAGCACTCAGGGGGTTCAGGGGGCCCCCCTCCTCCCCCAGGGGCTTGGATTGCATGAGGGGCTAGAGCCACACCCCGTCTCTCCCCCCGGGGGCTGCATCCCTAGACCGTGTGGGGTGTTGGGGCAGCCTCAGAGCCTGCAGCCCTGGATTGCGGCTGTGGCTGGGGTGAGCTGAGGGTGGCCAGATCGCCAGTGTGAAAAATCAGGACAGGAAGTGGGGGGGGGGCGGGGTAATAGGTCCCTATGTAAGAAAAAGCCCCAAATATCAAGACTGTGCCTGTAAAACCCTAGCTGAGATACAGCCTAGGAAGACGGCGGGCCTGGATAGTGTGGGTGCAGGAGAGGAGTGTGCCCAGTGTGACCGGTGTGTTTTGCCCCCAGGCCATCCTTACAGCTGCTGCTGCTCCGCCAAATCCTGAATTGAAACCCGTTCCCTGGTGGGGAGGGGACTCATCATAGGCCAAGAGCAAACTGGTTTGTGTTAGAGCCCCACGTGCAAACCTTTTGTCACGGCCTTGAACCCCTGCTCCTCCACGCCACCGCATTTCTGCAACCTTCCAGGCTGCAGCCCCAGGACACGCGTGGCCGGGCCAAACCCCCCCCCCCCCGGGTCCCTCTGTTATTTGCATACCGTATGCGCTGAACCGGCTAATCCGGATGGTTTCAATTGAGCTTTGAGATCTGGGCTCCAAATAAACCCGAAAACCTGAATGATGTTTGGCAGATCTTCCCCATTATCTGAAATCACATGGCTTTAAGTTTGCACAAGTGGGGACTGAAGTGTGGAGTGGAATGAGTTGTGTGGCGTCTCAGTCACGGTATGGTCTGAGCTGTGCAAGTTCATGGGCATGGGGGTGTAAAGTGAGTTGTGCAGGATCTTGGGGATGGGGGTGAAATGAGTTGTCCAGGGTGTTTGGCAGGAATGAGATGTGCAAGATCTTGGGTGGAATGAGTTGTGCCAGGTCTCAGACCTGGGGTACATGAATTTTTGCAAGGTCACAGGTGCGTTTCTTTAGATCCGTTTGCAATTTTTTTTTTGCTCCTGGACATTTTGTTACACCACTAAAAATAAACTTGGTGAAGTTACCCAATGATTCACATGCAGCGGGGTTGAGGGGAGCTAAGGAAATTCCATACACCCCCACCCTTGTAAACTATCCGCTTCCTGCCTGAGCCAACATTGCAGCCATGGGATGTATTTTTGCTCCTTTCCCCTCTATTATGTGCAATGAATTTGTGTGGCTCTAGGTTTCTGTAGTATTTGTATGAGCACTTTCATTCCTGTGCCTAATCCTCGGTCTTGAAGTGAGATTGTTTTACCTCTCTCTACCTAATAATACGGTAACAAACTGGTGGCTCGTATAAGTGTCTGCCTTCTACTGGACGGTATCGGAACACCACCCCTGTGTGTCACAGACCGTATACAGCTAACAGAGACTCTCCCTTGGGTCAAAAAGGGACTAGGGCTTTTAGAGGCGGGAGGATCCCAGTTCTAGCCCTGATTTCCTTGTGAAGTTCTCCGTAAAGTGACAGCTGCAGCCATCCATGCAGCACGAGGGGTCTCAGAGATACAAGGTGGGTGAGGTAATATCTGTGACCGGACCAACTTCTTTCTGTTGGTGAGAGAGACAAACTTTCGAGCTTCCACAGAGCTCTTCTTCAAGCATCTCTTATGTTTTCACGTGGCCTCTATTACCGCAGCCTCCGAGCACCTCACGGTCTGTAACATATTCATCTTCACAGCTCCCCCTGCGAGGCAGGGCACCAAGGTCTCCATTTGATACCTGGGGAAGTGAGTCAGAGAGAGACCAGCCTGTGATCACACAGGAAGTCAGTGGCAGAGTAAGGCATTGAACCCACATCTAGCAGGCGTTAGGCTAGCACCCCAACCACGAGATCATCCTTCCTCTCGACAGCATGCCTGTAACGGGCTTCAACAATCGTCTCACAACTGTGCAAGGTGCAGAGCCATGGGGAATTGCCCCCGCTGGGAAGTGCAACAGGGAATGGGGGCTAATTTGTTACATTATTATTTAGTCTTCAGTCCAGCCCTTGAATGTGTTTCCTTTTTAGTAAAGCTGAGTCAAGCTGCAGAATCTGGAACTGGATTTCAAACACCCCAGAATTCAGATCCTTTCATTTGGGCCCTTGTCCCCATCCATGTAAAATGCTGTGGCCGTGCTGTTGGATCCTCAGCTGGGGTCCATCAGCATAACTCCCTTGAAGGCCATGAAGCCAACTGACCTCACCCGAGGGAACTACCTGCTGAAGTTGGAATTCAAATCCTCCGGGTGGGGCTGGCTGGGAAACTGTTTTGCAGAAAGCTTTCAAGGTTTTGGCATTTGTTTTCATTCCGCAGCAGCACAAACCAGAGACCATCCCAAAAATGTTGAGGACAAAATATGAAAGACCCTCCAACCAAAGGGTATCCGACAGCTTGATACTTCGAGCACTCGCCTGCGAAGTAGCGGACCCAGATTTAAGTCCCTGTTCTATCTGATTCGCAGCGGGGGCTTGATGCTGGTCTCCCAGGTGACTGCCCTAACCACTCAACCCTTAGCTATTGCCGGGCGTGTCCCTCCTGAGCAGAGAAGCCCAGCCTGGACGTGAGAAGCACTTTTGGCATTTTGCAGTGGGATTGAAATTTTTTCCGACCCGTTCTGAGCCCTGGAGCGTGATTCTCATTCACGCTGAGGCTCTTTTACACCATTCTTGCCCCATTACACTGCCCGAGTGGTGTAATGGGGCCTTAGCATAATGGAGAATTAGGCCTCACCAGTTCCAAGGACCTGGACATAACTGCTTACAGTCACTGGTACAATTGCACTGGTACTTACACAGCTGAAAACCAGTAAAACTGCCACTGGTGAAGTTTACCCCTGCCTGGGATAAACTCAATGGAGCTAATAGCAGCTTTGCCTGTCTACACTGGCGGTTTCTGGCTACCCCAGTGGCTGTAACTGGGGCAAATTCGCAGCATGCACAAGGCCTCATGGAGACTTCCTTCCCCAATTCCCAATGCGTTGGATTTACTGGCAGGGGAGAAGCCTGGAGGACTGAGCCCAGCAGTGCTGTTTATCAGCTAATGAGGCTATGAAAATATTTGTCTCACAGAACAAAAATGCAAAGTGTCTGAGATTTCAAAGGAACCAGATCTCTCGCTCTCTTTTTTAAGCACGCAGTGACACCCTGGCTTTCCCTTTTTTGGTGAGTTGTGTGTGGCTTTATTGTGGGCCCAATTCTAGGCTCAGTGGGGCGCTCATTCAGCCAGCTCCTGGCACCTGTGAGGAGTAGCGCTGCACGGCTGCAGTCTGGTTTCAATGGACTCCTTAAAGTTACACTTTGCAGACCTAAATCAGAAGGTTTTTAAGCTGCGGCTTGACAAAGCCCTGGCTGGGATGATTTAGCTGAGGTTAGTCCTGCTTTGGACTAGATACCTCCTGAGGTCCCTTCCACCTCTAATATTCTATGATTCTAACTCCAAGTAAGTTAATGGCATTCCACCAGCAGAGGTGAGATCAGAATCAGGCCCCATTTCATGTGGCTAGGACATCTTGGGGGAAATCTACTCCATGGTAATGCTACTGGGTCAATTTAAGAGCGACTTCTCTGTGTAGACAGGGCCTTACTGGCAGGACCTGACTCTAGACTGTCCTGCAAATTGTCTCGTGGGTTACACCTGTGCAAAGTGAGCGCGTCAACAATCGAACCATGATTGGGCACATGCTAGCCCCACTGCCGTCAGCTGAGAAGCCGGCCCTCCATTCGTATTCGACAGCATTTTACACCCACTTGATGGTGGCGTAGAAGGTGCAGGGAAGTAGCGAATCAATTGCTAGTGATCCTTCTCTGGACTGTGTCCCTTTAAAACGAAACCTCTCCAAGGCATTTGCTGTCACAGCCTGCTGCTGCTCATTTGCTATTGAGCAGCGACCTGCTGCCATCACCTATCCCTGTAATCCAAGTTTCCCTCCCAGCGTCCTTCGCTTTAATGCCAAACGTTGGCCAGGAGCCACCGGGCTCCAGAGAACAAATTTTTCCCGGTGATGTAATGTGCAGCTGAGCTGCCTTCCTCGTGTTGCAAAGGGACGTGTTAGCGACAGGGCCAGGGACGGGACCCTCATGCCAGCTGATTATTGCAATGCAAGGAACAGCCCAGTCACAATGACTCTTCTCCACTGCTCTGTCTCCCTCGCCTTCCTTCCCCTCCGTGTCCCCGCGCCCTTCACTTTTCTTTCCATTTAGCTGACCCCTCCTAACTAAATCCCTCCCCTCCCCCCGAAAAAAAATTGCAGAACTATCATGATGTTTTCTCTGCTGGTGTGTTTTAACCCTTTCTCCCTACCCTGCGTCTGCTCTATTTTGATTGTAAGCTCTCCAAAGCAGAGACCGTCTGCGTCTGTACAGCACCTAGCGTGAGGAGGAGAGGCCATGTGCAAGTTGGGTGTAGGAAATTTGAATTGTCTGACATTAAATGGAATTTAACCACAGGATCACCGTCACCAGGCTAAATTAGTGAGCGGTAATAGCCCCGTTCGTCATTTGTTTAATGCTGTAAATGTGCTCAGTGCAGCTCAGGCGCCCGCAGAACAATCAGAACGTTCGCTCCCCGTCCCCTGGCTCGCTCTGCTTGTGTGTTTGCCTCTCCTTTCCCCACCCGGCCTGTTTAGGCCCGACATCCTGCATTCAGATACATGCACAGGGAGTGCCTGGGCCAGCGAAAATCCCCCACCCACCCACACCACATAGACTTGAGTAGATCTCCGCATAATTCGGATTGCAGGATCGGACTCTTAGACTGTCGGCCCTTTAGGGCAAGGGCTGTCACGGGAGGCAGCGTGACCTAGTGCATGGAGCGCTGGCGGGAGACTCGTGATATCCGGTTTCTGTTCCTGGCTCTGCCGTTCTCCCGCTGGGTGACTTTGGGCAAGGCTCCTGCTCTCCCGGCCTCTGCTGCCCGCACACTGTGCGGTCATTGACACCGGTACTGAGTGGGTGTGAAAAGCTACCACCTATGTTAGTGCAGTCTGATTCTTGGCCCTCGCCTACACCTAAAACTTAGCTCAACCTTGCTACAGCGCTCAGGACTGTGAAAAATGCGACTTCACGAGCACCGTCGTTTGGGTGACCTAAACCCCCACTGTAGTTTGCAACGAGACCAATGGAAGAATTCTTCTGTTGACTTAGCTACCACCTCTCGGAGAGGTGGATTAACGACAGCAATGGAAATAAACCCTTCCGTCGATGCAGGGAGCATCTATACTATCCATGCAACAGCGGTGCCGCTGTAGCGTAGACATGCCCTTGGTAAACCAGTGTAAATCAGGAGCAACGCTCATCCACGCCAATGGCGTTATGCACAGGCCCCGTGACACTCAGTATAATTTACACCCGTTTGCCCTGCCGGAGCAGAGCTGTGAAACTAAACTCACTGACGTTCGTAGGGTGCTCGAATATCAATGTTGTGGGCCAGAAGGCTTCGTTCACCTTTCACTCCCCCGGTGCAGAGCTCCGTAATCAGTAGATCATTCTTCCAAGACCACCCAAAAACCCCAGCGCAGAGCAAGGTCCGAGGCTATTTAAGCAGCTGTGCACAATGAGGGCGACCGTCCCTGTCCTGAAGAGTTTGCAGTCTAAATAGCCACCTCAGAATGACCAGCTCCATGAGACGGACGGGGAGCTGAGAGATGAAGTCACAGAGTCTGTAGCAAACCGAGGGACTGACCCCAAGTCTCTTGAATCCTAGATATACTTAGCTACGTCGCTCAGGGCTGTGAAAAATGTTGTGCCGTGAGCACCAGAGTTAGGTCATCCTAACCTCCAGCATAAGCACGGCTACCACCTCTCCTAGAAACGACAGGACAAACCCCTCCCATCGACGTAGGAAGCATTGACACCACAGTGGAGTGGCAGGAGTCACTGTAATCTAGACACGGCCTGAGCCACAAACCAGCCTTCCTCCCTCTGGAAGCAACACAGAGGAGAACCAGAGGAACAGAGTTCACCTTAGAGGTGATATTCGTGTCGGCTCGACAGCATGGTTGTATCTACCCTGTGGCAGGCTGAAGAGATGCCGTTGTTTGGGGGTTGGCTGTGATTAGGACCTGAGAGTGCAGTACACCTAGGTTCTCTTCCAGACTCTGCCTGACTTAGACCACGTCACTTCCCTCCTCTCTTTCCTCTCGCACCCTTTGTTTTGGCTTTTTCGGTGGCAAGGTGCATTGAAAAGTGTGTTAAAATGACATGCTATCACGTTAACATTTTAAATTCCTGGGCCTGCCTGCAGGCTAGGGGATGCTGTATGGTAGCATGGGATCCAGATGAGGCAAGTCTGAAAAGAGCCATATTAGAGCAAGCTGGAGTGAGTGATGCCTGTCTGCTTTCGGGAGCAGCCTGTTTTGTTTCTTTCTGGTTTCTGTTTTTGTTTTTTTGGTCTAATGGGTTATCGTTCTGGATTCTAAGCAATAAAGCAGCGTTATGTTGCAGCTTTCCAGAAAGAGTATTCTAACTTCTGTGTGTGCTGGGATCATAACAGATTGCAAGCTCTATGGGGCAGGCACTGTGCATGGATCTGCACAGTGCAGAGCATTTGAGCATGACTAGGTGCGACTGCAACACAAAGAAAGAATAAACAGCTTCACCTCCTCAGAGTGAAATTTTTCAGTGCCCATTGTGCACAGTCATTTTGAAAGACATTCAGACCATCCATCAACAAGAGTCTGTCACCTCAAATGTGGCAAAATGTATATGCCCATCCAATGCCCATTATTTGAGTAATCAGGAGAGGCTGGGAGAAGGACATTTTCTTCCCTAGAGCCCTGCTTTCCCCTTAAATTAGCCTGCCACATATTGTAGAACTCAGTGCTATTTTTAGTCCTTGCTTGTTTAATTATTGAGAAAGATTTTGAAGGATCTATTAAAGCTCAGGAACTGATGACAGGCGCACCCAGGTAATTCTTTTCCAACTGCACCACTTCTTTGTGGGAAGAAGCCAATGTCTGTCACCGACACTTCACATGCTGTATGGGAGGCAATGTGGCCTAGTGATCAAGCACTGGGCTAGGACTCAGCAGACAGACCTGGGTTCTATTCCCAGCTCTGCCACTAGCCTGCTGGGTGACCTCGGGCAAGTCACTTCCCCTCTCTGTGCCTCAGTTTCACCATCTGTAATGTGCTATGAGATCTACTGATGAAAAGGGCTATATAAGAGCTAGGGATTAATATTTATCGTACAGCAGCACTCAGAGGCCATAACCAAGATCAGAGTCCCTTTAGGCCATACTCCCATGGCACACACTGCCTCCAAGCTAAGACCCGTCCTGCGGACGCTTGTCTTTGAGTAACTTTCCTTTCACTGGGATTCCTAGTACAGGACAGCGTAGCGTAGTCTGGCTTGGTAGTCAGGAACCCAGTGTTCTATTCCTGGGTTCTGCCATTGACCCCCTGTGTGCCTTCCCCTCTCTGTGCCTCAGTTTCCCCATCTGTCCAATGGGGGCGTCATGATACTGACCTCCTTTGTCAAGCGCTTTGAGGTCTAGGGAGGAAAAATAGCTAGTTATTGGTGTCATCTTTGAGTAAAGTTACTCACGGGCCAGTGTTTGACGGATCAACGCTGGACTGGAAGCTACCCAGGGTAGGGGGCCATAGGCCAGTGTGATGGGTCTACGTGCCCCACACTGAGCCACAGCAGGGAGCAGAGCAGTACTGGGTTAGGGAGGCCTCACCCTTCTACAAGCGCAAGGCACATTCCCAGTGGAGGAACCGTTTAAAGGGACACGGAGCGCCTAGGAGATGGGGAGGCGGGAATGAGTGGTATGTGGGATCAGTCACACGCAACACCCCTTCATGCTGCGATGGCCTGAGGATCTCCCCTGCACTGGGGCCTCCCTAGCCTGTATGGAGTTAGCATAAGGGCCCTGCACCCACCATACTCCCACCTTCTGGAATGCAGGGGGGTGGCTTTGGGGGCCATGGCTGGAGCACACAGTACTATGGGTATTCTTTGCTTCCCATGGGGAGCAGAGGGGAAGTGAGAGCAACCCCGAGGCTGCTCTAACTTACACTGCGGCTGGGTAGGATTCAGACTAAAGATGGCTTCAAGCCATCTTGATACCCGAATCAGGCCCAGGGAGTGACTCCAGATTTACACCAGTGTAAGCGAGATTAGAATTAGGTCCCACATCCTGTTTTGCTCTGTAAGGTCCTGTCCACACCCATGGTGCCCTACAGAAATGTTAAACAAAACACCTGTATTCTGCTTGTGCTTGAAAGTACAGAGCCCGGTTCTGAGAGGCTGCCAGTCGGCGCATTACCTCACTTACATCAGCTGATCATCTGCCCCACCGCTTTTTAACTCCTTTTGGCCCCTCCTGCTTTTCTTGCTGAAAAGTGACCTTATTTTCAGCTCGTTGAATGGCATCTCAATGGCAGGAGGTTTTTAAAAACCTGCTCCTTTCATGTTCCCACATCCAGCGAGCCAACATCTGCAGCCCAGAATGGCCTTTGTTTTGGATTAAAGAGGCGCTGTCACACCGACGTCTGCTCAGGTTAAAACCAAATGAATTAAGCGCAACCTCCTCGGCTGATGTAAATCAGCATAGCTTTGTTGACTTCAATGGAGTGACACTCATCTGCACCCACTGTGGATCTGGCCCTGTCTATAGTTCTGGGAACACCACCTGCCCCGAGCCAATTTTGTGTGGATTTACAATCACACATGTCCACTTTCATTCTCCGTGTCTCTCTGCTCCATCACCGCCTGAGACCCAGACAAACAGCCTAGCACACAGACGGTATGGGAGAAAGGGAGAAACTGACTGCACAAAAGTACCATCAAACATCAGCCGGGAGGAATCAAAGTCAAGGCGCTGTCTGGGCTGCATTTCAGCCCCTTTTCTCTGCTGGGGCCCTCAAGGAGGTCCCCCCTAACTGGGAATCCCCCCCACAATGGGGCAGGCTGGTGTAAACAATCTGACCACTCACCCATTGTGTGAGTAAGCCATGGAAGGGGGCAGGTCCAGACTGCTGCATGCACCAGCTAAGTTGGACTGCTGGACAGCTCCCTAGGGAGCCGTTGCAAGTAGCAAATGTCAGAGCAGCCCTGGGACTGCTCTCATTTACGCTGGGGTGGGGGAGGCGAACGGGGGCCTCCCCAACCCAGGCAGACCCAGATTTTGGAAGCCGCCTTTGTCCCATGTGCTCTACATCCAGGAGGGCCCCCCCCTCGATCAGCGATCTGGATCCAGGTCTCTGGGGGGGCCGCTAGAGCACACACACATCCCATTTCCTTTACCAGTGGGAAACCTCCAGGCTGGACCCTAAAATGGGCCGCTCCGAGACTCCTGAGTAGGGATGAGTAGGGGGGAGGCAGATGGGGCGCTGATATTCTAGAACTGGTGAGATTGGGGGGGGGCTTAACACCCTGACAAGCTTATAACTATTTCATTTGTTACACTGTGAACCTTTTTAAATTAATGAACATAAGGTTGTCATGGTTGCCGTGGAGACGACACGTTGCCTTGGCAACGGCAGCGAGGCAGAGCCTGCGGAGTGTAATAAGGGGTCACGTTAACGAGAGCAGAGAGAGAGAGAGAGAGAGAGAGAGAGATGGGGGGGAGTCGGAACCCACTGCCGCCCAAGCCACCCACGAGGTAAACGCATCTGGCTTGGGCCTGTGACTTGCTGGCTGCCTCCCACGCCAAGCATGAAACCTTAGCAAAGGATGTTCCCCCATCCCCACCCCCAACAGATCCCAGATCTCTGCCTCTGGGGTCAGCTAACGGGTTTATCCATCCACCGAGCTTAAAGGGCAAAATAAAATCTCCTTGCAGTGGAGATGCAGCCACTTAAGACTTCATGGCCTCCTTGCTTCTAAAGAACAGACTTGGGCCACCTAAGCTATGGGAGAATCTCCAACAGCTATATAGGGCCTTTGACACACAGCGGAGTTGTTCTGATTCCATCCAATAGAAGGCAGTGGTCTCCTTTTTCTTTAAAAAAAAGAACAACCCAAAACAAACATTGGGCTTGATGCAACTGAAAGTTTCAACATTTCACACAGCGAAGGCTGGGGGAGTTTGAGATAAGAAAATAAGAAAAGCAGCTGGAGAAATCGCCTCTCCGAGCAGAGTCTCGGAATAAGCCTATCTCCGCAGGCAGCTAGTGATGAGACGTTCACTACTCTGCAAGGCTTGTATGGCACTTCCCAAACATGAATTAATGGAGCCTGTGAGGTGGAGATCATTGCCCCCGCGAGGGAGAAGGGAGAGATCTTCTCAAGGTCACACAGCTGCAGATTTGAGACTAGAATCCTGGTGCCCTGTCCCGTGCTCTAACCACTAGACCCCATCCTCCTTGAGCGGAGAAGAAGAATTCCTGATTCCCAGTCCCCTGTTCCAACAACAACCCCCCACTCTCGCTCCCTTCCAGAACTGAAAACAGAACCCAGGCGTCCAGATTCCCTCTTCTGTCTTAAAAAGGACAGAAGTCTCCTGAAGCAGTGGAACGGGAGGCCGCATCCAGACAGCAATGCGATGAAAACCCCTGGTTCACAGCCTCTGCTTTAGTGGAGCAAAGCCTTTTCAGACACAGTGGCAGCCCTCCGCTTCTTTAGAGAGATTTATTTTCCTCAGTCCTGGTGACTCACTGGAAGGGGGAGGGGGGGGGGGAAAACAAGCTGAACTTCACAGGGCTGTAGCCTTACTGGAGTTTGAGGTGGGAAAAGGCCTCCTAGAATCATCACTTCCCAAGGGGCAATTATAACAACAGGCAAAGGGGCCTGTGAGTAACTGAGCCCCAATGCCAACTTAAAGGACCCTTTGGCACAGACTACCGAAAGGGTTCCATCCAGTTCTGCAGCTCTTTGGTCTAACCCACTCTCTCCCACGGTGCTAGGTGCTGTACGTACACAGAGTACGCCCTTACTGGAGGGAGACAGTCGCAAATCCTCTGAGAAAAGGCCACCACTGCTGCGTGAGGCACCATGGGGCAATGATGGATCCACTGAGGGCCCCTGGGTCTGGGTGAAATGTCCACCTCCTCCGCAGGGCAGAGGCAGAGCCGGTGGGTGGAGGGTGCGGGTCACTGACAGCAGAGATCCAGTCCTGACCTGGCAGTGGGAGGGAGAGGCAGCTGCAGAGGCAGGGAGAGGGAGCTGGGATGAACATGTAACAAAGCAGAGCATCCGTCAGATGAGCTCCCAGACCTGAGAGAGGGGAGAGGCCCCGGCAGCCCTGCTATTCCAGTCCCCCTGGCCTTGGGTGGGGTTAAAGCCCAGCCTGGGTGGTGGGGAACAGGTCTAGCCCCTTCTGCCTCTCTCAGCTCCTGGATCGCCTTGAGAGGAAGAACAAGGGTGTGATAGAAAAACAGGGTGGGGCAGGGCAAGTTTCGGGGTGGGAGCAGCTCTCTGGCGGCGGGGAAGGTAGCGCTGGATTGGGGAGCCTCATAAAACCTAAAACCCCTTCCTCCCCCCCCGTTTGTCCACAGCAGCGAGCTCCACCCTCGAGGGGAGAGAAGGGGAGTTGGGTCTCCACGGCCCATCCGGTCCTCTCTGCTAAGGTGGATGGAGGATTTTGCGGTGCAGACACCTGCCCACTAGGGGCCGCTTCCTCCCTGCACCAGCACAGGCAGGGACCAGCACGGGCAGCTTGTGCTTTTACTGGGAGACTCTGGAGGCCAGGTCAGCCCCTGCTGCAGGGCAGGGCAGGCCCCCGTGACACTCCAAGTGTCTTTGCACCAGTACAGGGCTGCCCAGCCCTTCTGCAACCTACCTCCCGCCCACACCCCAGCCCCTGCAGGCAGAGCCTGCTCTGTGCCGGGGGGGAGCATCCCCTGCATAGAATGGACGGTCCAGGGCGCTCATCTAGGGCTTGGAGGACCCACCTTCAAGTCCCTGCTCTGCCAGATTCCCTGGGTGACTTTAGGTAAAAATCTCTTGGCATGTCTGTGCCTCAGTTTCCCCATCAGTGAAAGGGTGATAAGAGCACTGCCCTGCCCCAGAAGCGGGGGAGGTGCATATAACTACGTTAAAGGTTGTGAGGTTCTCTGGTAACTGAGCCCTGCAAGTACCTAAAATAGAGCAGGATTGTTCCGGTCTCTATGGCAACACTGAATCGGGTCTGTTTAACGAGACCCGCCCCACTGGCGCACGGTGGGTTTGAACTTGCAAGCAGATAGAAAGTGCTGCAGCGCCGGCTGCGTGACCCTGGCAGTGCTCACTCGTGCCTTTTGTTCAGGCTGCTGCTCAAAGCCTCAGCTCCTGGACTCAAGTGATGACTCGAGCGGCTCAGCTTTCGTTTAAAAATAAATACCCAGACCCACATTCTCAAACCGTTGAGGAGCTGGGCCCAAGCGTCGAGCCATCACAGCTGCAGCGATCAGCTGTCAGATCAGAGCAATAAAGCGTCCAAAAACCAGACGGGTAAATAAATGAGCATCCAACAATTATTCATTCTTTTACGAAAATCTCTAGGGATTTTGGGGGGACCCGCCTCCCGGGTTTTGAGCCTGTGGGGCTGGCCATTCTGCAGCTAAATTCCTCCTGGGTGCACAAAACTTTTTAGAGCCGAGCATTCACCCAAAGAAAGGCCGTTGGAGAGGCACGTAGCTTTTGAGCCGGCGTTTCGTGCCGGCGTTTCATAACCACGCACGTAATCAGTGCTCCATGGCAGCAGATCAGTCAGAACCTTCCCAGCCACACAGCCTGTCAGCGAAATGTCCAAACATTTGCCTTTTCCTCAGCTGCATTTTCATTGACATTTTAAAAAGAAATTAAAAAAGGAGTCACAACAGTGAAACCCAGGTTGTCCACCACTGGGGGCTCTGGCCCCTTGACTTCAGGGGCTCTACAGCAATCGATAGCAGGAGGGAGGTCTGACCCTGGATTTTATTTCATTCTCATTCTTGGGCGGAAGACTAAAATTAGAAGTACAAGGCCAGCAGCTGCTTTCACTTCCACTGGTGTAAAATCTGGAGTAAATCCCCAGAAATCTCCTCTCCCGCTGGTGTAAATTAGGAGTCAAAGCACCAGAGCTGCTCTCCACTGCAAACTTACACCGGCCTAGCTACGTCTTTTGGGGGTGCGACCCCTGAGCGGTGTAATTAAGCCAACCCAACGCCCGGCCTAGACAGCACTAGGAATTCTTCCCTCAACCTCACCCGTCTCCCAGGGAGGTGGATTAAACTCCAGTGACAGGCGAACCCCTCCCATGGCTGTAGTGAGCATCTACACTGAAGCACTACAGGGCTGAAGCCATGTCACCCTAGTGTTTTAAGTGTAGACGTAGCCTCAGTCTCCTCTCACGCCGCAGCACATCAGAAGTAGCTCTGTTGAAGACAGTAGAGTTACGCTGGCATAAAGCGGGTGTGAGATCAGCATCAAGCCCAGAGATGGTTTCCCAAACAGCTCTGTGCTATTTCCCCACTGGCCCCATCATTACTGAGCCTTTCCTGGCTTTCTTCCCATCCACACAATGTGCTGATGGGATGAAGGAGGTGAGAGCCTTTGTGGTTGTCCAACGAGATGCAGGCTCCTCGGATAAAGGTATGGGCCTAGGATAAGGAGTCTGGGACATGGAGCCTTTCCCATTCTACGCTTCCAAGCTCAAATTCAGCCCCAGCCGATACTCGTTCATTCTCTGGTAGATTTGTGAGCCCCGTCTCCATTGAATCAGAGCACCACACCCCCCTTAAGGGATCCATTGTGCACAAGACCATTAGCTCAGTCTATAGCTGGGAAACTAAGGCACAGAGACGCACAGACTCAAAGCTGCCTGACTTTGGAACTGAAATCCATGGCAGTAAATCCCTTCGAGCGGGACTCACAAAGATCTCTAAGTGCCAAAGATCCCGGAGGAAGTCCAGGGCAGAGCACGGAATTAAACCTTGCTTTGCAGAATGGCAGGCTAGCATCCTAGCCCCCGGATGACCCTTCCTCTTTGGACACGAGCGCTCTTTGGGGTTAGTCTGACACCAGTAGGGCCGGTCTCAGTCCAGGTCCTAGCGGAACCTGGCCATCCGAAAACCCCCAGCACAGCTGGTCCCCTGGCTCAGCAGAGAAGCCGAAGGCTCAATGAGCCCGCTGAAGAATTCTCCTTCCGTTGCTGGAGGCAGGGTGAGATGCACTGGCAGGGAACAGTGGGTGCGTGCATGTGGAAGCTTTACCTTACCACTGCCCATGCCGCGGCTGGTCAGCAGGTGAAGAGGCCCTCAGGCTGGGTCCTTTCAGCTGCGCGAAACCCACTAGGAAATTTAAAAAAGCACCGTTTTAAAGTGTGTGCGCAAGCCAAGAATCGCAGCGCTCAGGGGGGTGCCTTAGAGAATTCCAGGCGCCTCTTCCTGCACAGCCCCTCTGGGGTCGGCCTGTCAGCCGGCAATGGGGCGCAGGCAGCTCCCCCGCAGCCCTGTGCGGCGCTAGCAGCTGACTGGCAGGAAGCGAAGGCTGCTCTTATTACACTGCAGGGCGTTTGGTGACAGCTCCAGCTGATCGTCTCGAAGGCAGCCCCGCGTGCTGTCAGCGCAGCTTCTTCTTGCTGCATCGCGGCTCCCTGAGCAAGCGACGGGGGTGCGAGCAACAGGCTTTGCAACAGGAGTGCTCACGTGAAGAAGAGGCCTTGTTTACATCGCTCCCGGCCTGCACCGGGGAGAGCGGTGCTGTCCCGGGGCTACAGCGCTAGCCTACCAGTGAAGAGACCCGGCTTCTAATTTCTCAGCTCTGCCACTGACCCGCTGGGTGACTTTGGGCAAGTCACTTCCCCTCTCACCTTTCTGCTTACACTCGAAGCGCTTTGGAAACGGGAACTCGTACGTGTAGCGCCTCGCACGCTGAGGCCTTAGTTTGCACTGGGGCCCCACCATGCTACTGTTGTGCAAATAATAAGAAGCAGTGAAGCTGTGTTGCCCCACTGGGGTTTATACCCCACCTGAAGAGTTCATGTGGGTGTAATTACACCGGCGCCAAGCCAACATCCTTAAAAGAGACAGAGCCACGAGGGGGTGCGGGGGGGCATGAAAGATCCAAGGCTGCTTTCTCCTCTTGTAAATCAGGCATTGCTCCAGGAGAGAGCAAACTGCAGCTGTTGGACCAGATCCTTAGCTACAGGGATAGCAACAGAGCTACTGTTTTCATCGTAGCTCTCAAAACACATCGGTTTCTTTTTCCCCATTTTACATATGGGGAAACTGAGGCACATCATGGGGAAGTGGTTTGCATTAGCTCACAGCAGGCTAATGGCAGGTCTCCAGATACCAACTCCGGTGCACTACCCATTAGGACACGCTCCCTCCCCAACACAGGAGGATCTGGCCCATTGTTCTTACATAGCACCTTTCACCAGGGCTCTCGGGCAGTTAGAGGCCAGGTGCGGTTATGTTTCCTGTATCTTATGTTTTTTAGTCTGAATGAAGCTTATTTTAGATTTAAGGAAAACAAGACAGACCAAGAGTGAAGTCTGCATGGAGAACAGAGATGCACGCTGTGCTCTCTCTCCTTTAAGAACAAGAGGGCTGCTGCCTCAGCAGACAGGCAGTTTCCAGAAAGATTTATGGTTGCAGTAAACTGAAAAAGAGGCAGTGTGGTGTCACAGCCTCAAATGTGATTGCCTCAATTTTTCCGGATGGAGAAACTGAGGCACAGAGCAGTGAAGTGATTTGTCTGAGGACAGCCAGCAGAGGAGTAAAATCCAAGGGCAAGTTCCCCACTCTGGAGTAAACTGGGGTAGATTGAATCACACCAACTGAGGACTAGACCTGTATTCTTTGCATTGTGGTAGTCACAGACCTGGGCCGGGTGGTGCTTGGTACCATACACAGAACAAAAAAAAAAAAGGGCCCTACCATAAAGAGCTTCCAATCTAAAGTATTTTACTCCAGCCACCAGCCCATATGACTAATTCTATATCCCACTTCAGGACCAAGCCCTGGATTATATGACTAACCTGATCTCCACTGTGCAACCACATGGTCAGAAAAACGCTGAAACCTGCAAAAGGGAAACAGGTTTATTATTTTAAGCCTGATCGCCGTTTAAAAATGCAGCCCCGTTGTGAGAGTCTCTCTCAAAAGGGCCCACTCCATTTACAACTCTGAAGCGTTGAGCTCAATGACATTCCGATGCCCTGCAGTCTTTCCCCCTCGCCCGGAGAATGGAGCAGAGCAAAGTTCCAGTCCTTACCATACTTGGTAAGCCACCGCTTATCTTTCCAAGGGGCCATTTCCGAGGCCTGATATTTGACCCGACAGCGAAACCACAAGTTCCCCTCCGCCGGCACCCAAGTCAGCATCATGTGCCGGGATGATGCCGTGTTTCCCTGTCCCTTCCTCGGCTTCGCTTGCCTTTCTTCTTGTGTTCACGGAGTGAAGATGCAAAGAGTCACGGTCCAGCTTAGTGTCTGCAGCTGAGGCCTTACTCAGAAGAAAAAACAGATCCACGCTGGAGTAGAGAAAGCCAGGCAGGTCTACGACAGCAACACCAAAGCGGATCAAATAGGAATCAAGCCCCCAAGGCTGCAGCATATTGCTAGCCACGGATCTGCCGGGGACCAGCTGCGTGACCTTGGGCTTAGCTCTGTTTACAGCCCACTACTATTGCTTGTTTCATGGTAGCACCTGCAGCATCAGGGCTCTGTTGTCCTGGGTGCTGCATAAACAAAAATGAGACAGTCCCCTGCCCCGAGGAGCTTACAGTGTAAATAGACATGACCCAATATTACAGAGGAGTAAACAGTATTGTCAGCTGCCATTAATTCATTATTATTTATTGTTTGTATTATCAGAGGAGCCTCCGTCACAGGCCAGGACCCCATGGTGCTAGGTGCTGTACAAACACAGAACAAATAGATGGGCCCTGCCCCCAAAGTATGTAAAATCTAAGTACCAGCCGTGTGGCCAGAAGCCCTAGAGATTACAAAGCTCGTTATTAACACCTGCAGGTGAACAGGGAGGAGAATGGCTTGAGAATGCCAGATGGACAGGGCTCCATTGGGAAGGAGCTCTCTGCTGCTATCTGTTGGTGAGCCAGGGGAAACCCGAGAAGGGGCCACACTTTGCATGCCAGTTTTATGTCACTTTGAGGACATTTTGCCAAAATACAGTGATGTTTTGAGTTTGGGGGTAACAGAACATTGTCGTCCCTGTCGGGAAATGAAAATGCAAGAGAAAGGCACCTACATGCCTGGGGTGAGGGAGTCACCCTGACTTGTTCATAGTCTGGGCTGGCTGAGTAACAGAGCCAAGAACTGGTCTATTTACAGGGGTTTGGGGAGATGTGGTACGGTACGGTACGGTACAGAATGGATCAGAGTGGGTGGATCTCTTTCTGAAAAGTCAGTACACAGCCAGCTGATAGCACAGTGTTGGCTTGAACTGAGCTAAAGCAAACTGGGGTGGCTCTCCTTTCTTGGCACCAGAGCTGTGATCACTTCAGCTGGGACAGAGGGGAGAGCTCCCCCAGCAGCCTTCCCTGAGGAGGCTAGAGACAGCCCTGCCCGCGTTTTGGACTCCCACCACCCAGGACGTGCAGCCGTGGAGGAAGGAAGTGGCCAGTGTTAGAGCATGTTGCCTCAGTCATCGCTGGCCATGGTGGGTGGAGGACCGAGGCAAAGATGTCAGGCTGTCACCAGGCCAACCAGGTGGGGCAGGGGGAGGGCTCTTACCTAACAGATTATTTTTTAATTGGCGGTTTCCCCACCTTTATACTGTTGCCCGCCCCCTTCGCCACCCCAGTCACCAATCATGTTCTCTTTGTTTTAAAGCCCTGGACTCAGTGCTTGCACATGGGGAATTATTGCCCATCCCAGGGGCCATGGGGTGGTAATTTACCATGCGTCTACACGGCAATAAAAGACCCATGGTGTGGCTAAAAAATTGCAGTGTAGATGTTCGGGCGCAGGCTGGAGTCCCGGGTCTGAGGCCCCATGAAGGGGAAGGGTCTCAGAGCCCAAATGGCTCCAGGGTTATTTTTAGCCCCGCAGCCTTGAGCTAATTCACCTGCTCTCCCAGACTTGGCACTGCAGGACTTTTTCATGGCAGAGAAGACATACCCATAGCTGTCCCAGCATTGTGGGAGAGGGCTTGAGTCCGTGTTATTTAAGTTCTCAGAAGGCAGCCCTAGATAATGGAACCTGGCCCTATTTGCTGCTGAGAACACCTGGCAAAGAGGTTACATAAGTGTAGGACAAGCGACAACAGATGGAGACAGACGGACAGACAGATGGGGGAGTACAAGGAAACAGTGAGTCAATATTGGTTAGCATGATTGGCTGACGCACCAGCAGCCGAACTGTTGTCAAGTGTTGTGTATACATCACAGCAAAGGAGAGTTTGAAGAAGGGATCTGAAGGCGAATGAGGTGGTTTTGTGGATGGTGACTGGGGCTGTCTTCCAAGCGTGAGGGGCAGTGGGGAAAAAAAAAGCACAAAGGTGCTTGTCTGAAAACTTACTGAGTAGGAAATACTTGATGTTTTCCTTCAAACCCCAGCTGCTGAAGTCACGTGATTACATGAGCATTGCAGCTTTTTTTCTTTTTTTTTTTTTTTAAATAAAAAGCAAGTTTCTAGGGCTGTGTTGCAGAGAAAAGCTAGAAAATACAAACCGAGTGTAAAAGACTCAGAATCCAAAAGCATAAAATGAGCCCCAAGTGTATGAACTGTTAAAATCTTCTGCTTTGGGGGGTGGGGGCTCATGGGTTTTGAATGTGTGACGCTGGCACTGTCAGGTAACTGAAGCACAGAGAGATTACAGCCCAGATCCTCAAAGGCACCCAACTCCCTTTGAGTTCAGTAGGATTTTAAGGAGAGCTAAGCACCTTTTGGAGGATTTGAATCTAAATGGCTTGCCCAAGGTTAAAGAGGAAATCTGTGGCAGAGTCAAGATTAGAACCTAGGTCTCTGGACGCCTACTCCACTGCTATATCTACTGAACATCACCGCTTGTGTTAGTCATTAAGGGGAAGGATGGCCTGGTGGTTAGGTCATTAGTCCAGCACTTAAAAGTTCTTGCTCTGCTACCAACTTCCTGTGTCACCTTGAGCAAGTCAGTGCGTCTCAGTTCCCCATCCATTCCCCATCCCCACTAGACTCAGGAGTAGAACCCAGGCAGCCTGATTCCCAGACCTAGGTGCTAGCCACTAGGCAACCACACCTCCCAGCTGCCATCCTTCCATTTCTTCTTCTCCTTCTACATATGGCTAGGATTCCTGGTTCCCCTCCGTCACCAGATCAGAGACTCAGGTTCACACATTTAATTCCCGAGAGAGAGAACCTGTCCCTGCCCACTGCACCAAACCTGTGTCTGTTCCCTAACACTCTCTCCAATCCCTCGCCCAATCCCCTCCCATCTAGGGCCCTCTCCAAATTCTGTGCCCCACCCTAATCCCCCTTAAATGGGGAAAGTTTCTTATCTAGCCATCTGGTCTAATTTCTGATCCCTGGATATCTGCCTTCCCACTGATATCCTATCCTCATCTCTTCCATGCCCTATTTCCTTCACCCAGTCTTGCCCTGAGTTGATCTTTCTCACTCCATTGCGTACAGAGCTCTTCTCTCTTCCTCTAATCAGACTGGAGCAGACTTTCTCTAGCTAATTGCACCTCGACCTGAGCGTCCTCCTCATCTCAGGCTCTCCAAGGCTCCATTTCCTCACTGAACCCATCTCGCTGTGTTCCTTGATCTAATTATTCCAAGGCTCCGTTGCGTTACCTAAATTGTTTTTTCTGCCAGCCTGGCTCCCTCATCTAAATGCTCCCCAAGCACCTGGGGTCAGTTCTCACTTACATGGGTGTAAATTTGGAGTGACTCAGTTTTAAATGAATGGATTACTCCAGATTTGTAACCAAGAGCAGAATCAGGCTCATGAATAATTAAGAGTTAAAGGGCCCGATTCTGTTCTCAGTTACATTGGTGTGAATCTGGACTGACTCCACTGAAGCCAGAGGGTGAAATTTGTCCCTGAAATTTAACCCAGTGACATTACTCTGAGTTAATGCGGATATAAATGAGAGCAGAATTTGACCCAGTGGCCCACCTTATACAGGTATCAATCCAGAGTCACTCTGGATCAGTAGAGTTACACCTGTGTAAATGAGATCTGAATCAGGCCCAATGTACTCCCACTTATTCCAAGCCTCTCATTGGTTGGATCTACCTTCCTGCTGCTTCAGATGCAAGGGACACGAACTCTTTCTGGCGGTCCCTGTGCTGGACAGCTTACAAACTAATAGACAAGAAGAATAGTGTTCTCCTCTTTTGCAGATGGGGAACTGAGGCCCGGACAGATTGAGGGACAGATTTTTAATGGTATTTATGCACTTAAAGATGCAGATAAGTGCTTTTAAAAATCCCGCTATGCACCTGTCTCCCCACTTTTTTCAATGGCACCTAAATACTTTTTAAAAATCTGGTCCTAAGTGACATGACCAAGGTCACACAGTGAGTCTGTGGCAGAGCCAGATGCTGAACACAGGTTGCCTGAGTTCCAGTGCCTTAACCCCTACACAAGTGGCTCTCAACCTGTACTATATTAGGGCTCTCAAAGGAAAACAAAGTTTTGGGGGAACCTGTTGTCATCTAACTATAAAGAAAACAAGAGTGTTTGCACCCCCCCCCGACAAAGAACTTATCTGTTAGGCCCTTCTTCCTCTCAAGTCCTCACTGCATTCTTTGCTGGTTCAAGGCCTCCTCTTTGATTTATTTTACAAGCCAATCCTTCTGTAGCTCCATTCCCCTCCGCTCACTATCTCCCAGCCTCAGCCGCTTTCTCCGGCTAATTGATCCACTGTTTTGTTTTCTTATCAAATTGCTCCCGGCCTCCCATGCCTCCTTTAAATCAATTCTCAGCCCCATCTCCACCGAGGGCCTCCAGGAAGCTTTGTTTTCAGACACCACCCTATCTAATCACTTGGGGAACTTTACCTAATTGGTGTAAAACCTGATTTCTTTCCCTAATCATTCTGAAGTCCTGATTCACTTCTCTAATCGCTGGGCCTTGTACTTACTCTCACTGTCTCTCCCTGGAGCTCCAGCACCTTCCCTTCTGGCTCGCTTTCTTTTGGATACATTCCTTCACGCCTGCAAGGCTTTGGCTTCCCCGGCGCTAATCCCTCACAAACTCTGCTGCTTTGCCTAATTGCTCGACTGCTTGATCCCCCTGGCGAATGCAGCCACAAGTCAGGCCTCTCGCTCACCCCACTTACACCCGGGGTAAGTCTGTGTCACCTTCCTGGGTGGGTTGTGGGCAGCAGGAATGGAATCTTAGGCACTTAACCCATGAATCTTCTCGGCCAGAGCTAAGAGACCCAGATGTCAGCCGGGGCCATAGCCGGCTCATCACCCCCCGGTCTGTGGCTGCCACTAGGAGGAGAACAGATGCAGCTTTGCAAACCTAGCGACCGTGGCTAGTCATTACTTACACCACGCATGCCAAGCGGAAAAACTAAGTACCCTGGATGTCGTCTATGCTCTGCAGCGCCAGGATCAGACTCTGTACGGCTTTGGAGACTAACCCCGTGTCTTTTCTGCAAGTTACTCACTAGAGGACAGCGCCATGCAGACTGGGTGTGGCTTTAGAACGTCTCTGCTCGCGAGTTATTTCTCTCAAGGTGACCTAGCCCGAGGGAGAGCAGCCAGTCTGCAAAACACGTGCGGGACTGCATGCAGGCTGGGACTGCAATGCATTCACTTGCAGGTGGCACTGGGGACCTCCGGGACCACATGCCCCATGGGCCTTTGCACTGCTCGCTTTGCGTTCCTTCGCAGGGTGTTGGAGGAGAACTTGTCTGTCCCTTCCGGGAAGAGCTGTTGGCCCAGGAACTTGCTCCAGTCAGTCATTTCTGATATGGTGCACTCTGGTTTCTGGCTGCAGTCTGCGTTCCAACCAGCAGCCGAGCATGGCTCCTGCGCTAAGTAGCCTCTGCCAAATGTTGGCAGAATGCGCAGGGCCCTCGCTAATTACAGGAAGGCTCAATCGGAGATGGGAAGGACGGATGGGCTTGTGGAGAGCCTGGTTCTATTCCCTGGCTCTGGCCAGGTTCCCTGTGCAGACATGGACAAGTTGCATGGGGCTATTTTTCCCCCAGGACTCACCAACCAAAAAATGAGCCAGATTTTCAAGAAGGCCTAGGCAGCTCCCATTGAAGTGCCAGGTCTTTCCAAAGAGCTGAGCACGTTGGGTGGAATATCTAGCTCCAAGGGTCACAGCAGGAGCTGCTGGATCCCGAGCACCTGAAAAAATCTGCCTCTAAACGAGTGCAGAGTTCTTTGGAAAATCCAGGCACAGATGTGGGTGGGGGCTGAGCTCTCGGGAATCCATCCTTTTGGGTCTTACACCTACAGAGCCAAGCCCTGTGCAGAAGAGCCTGCAATGGAAATTCCTTTCTCTCGTGTATGTACAGCACCTAGCACAATGAGGCCTGATCATAGTATGGGTTTCTAGGTGCTACCGTAATAAAAATACTAGAGACTCCTGTGTATTTCCCATGAGATTTCAACCCATCCCAGCAGTCGGTCCCATGCTGACGGCATTGAGATGCTGCACCCCTGCAGAAAAAAACCCCTCTCTCTTTTCAACTTTTAATTGGGACCCTGGGCTCAACTGATTCCAATTCTCTGCTGCACTTGTTCATCTGGGAGGAATGGGGAGAGGAGGCTGGGAGGAGACTGTTTCTGGCAGTTGGAGAAAGAGACTGAAGAAAAACAAAAAACCAGATTCATAAGTCAAAAGACTCTGGCCCTTCTAGATAATGGACTAATGAGGGATTCCCGCCCCCCCCTCCCCCCCCATCATCTAATGACTCATCAGCTATGATCTGATGCCATCTTTGTGTGGTCTAGTGGTTAGAGCGGAGTCCTGGAAATCAGGACTCCTGGCTTTCTTTCCTAGTTCTGGGAGATGAGTAGGGTCTCGCAGTTAGAGAAGTGCGTGAGAAGGCAGCATTCCTGAGTTCCCTACTCTACTGCTGTTTTGTTGTGTGTCTTCAGGCAAGTCATTACCTGCTTTGTGCCTCAGTTTCCCCACGTGTGAAATGGGGAGAATAAATGCCCTATGGCACAGTAGAGGGTTCCACTGCTCAGCTATTTATCTGAAGATGAAAGTGCTAAATTATTAATGACAGCAAAGTGCTGCGAGATCCTTAGGTGCAACATTTTAATTAATCATTGAATACCAAGGTGAGTCAGACATACTGGATTTGATTCTAATCCTGTTTGGCTTTGGGTAAAGAAGGAGTAACTTCACGGAGGTCAATGGGGTCATATTAGCATGAAGAAGAGCAAAATCCAGTCCACGGAAACTGAGAACAGAGGGCAGATTCTGTCCTCAGATACGCTAGTGTAAATCCAAAGTCACTTCATTGAAGTCAACGGAGTGACTCTGGATTTACACTGGTGTACTGCCATAACACTCTGGCCCTCACTGCATCAGGGTCAGTAGAATGACTCCAGATTTACAGCGGTGAGACTGGGATCAGGATCTGGTTCTAGCTCTGCCAGTGTCAGAGTGACTCTGGATTTACCCTGGTGTGACACTCAGAATTTGCCCAGCTCTGTAACGAACCAGGATGAGAGGAAAGAAAAACAGGGCTGGATTTGGCACCATCCCCCCGCTGTGACTGTGGAAGGAAAGCAGGGGGGGGGGGGGGGCTGGGAGCCAGGACAGAGCCTGGGAGCAGTGGAAGGCTGCCTCTCTGGGGACTCTGCACTCCACCAAGGGCAAATCAAGGACAGAGGCAACAGGGCTGTGTGGAGGCAGTCGAATGGCAGAGACGGTGCACAGGGGACAGAGGGGCCTGGCAGGAAGCGCCAGGGTTGCCTGAACTGGTTCAGCACCTGGAGCAAGATAATTCCCACATGGGGGAGGCAAGGGAGGGAGGGGACAAAGCTCTGAAAGTATGGGGTGGGGTGGGGGTACAGACTATGTGGTGGGAGGATTCATACTGACACAGAGGCACAGGGGGAGTGGGCAATGCAGGGAAAGGAAGAGGGCAGCATGGAGCAGGAGTGGAGGAAATGGTGGTGGTGGGGTGTCAGTTCTCTGCTCTGCCACCGATTCCCTGTGTGACCTTGGCCAAATCACTGTTTCCCCTTCTGCGCAGTGGGATAAGAGCACTGCGCCCCGCTTCACGGGCTGTGTCATGGAGGGAATAAAATCCTACAGTGGTGGTTGGGGGGGCTCCCTGGTTCATAAAACGCTGCTTTAACCACTAGGCAACCTGGCACTTGGAGGGCATTTTCTCGAGTGGTTACAGCAGGGAACAGGCACTCCTGGTCAGGCTCCCGCCCCCTCTCTGTGCCTCAGTTTCACCTTCTGCGAAAGGAGTATCACGCTACGGACACCTGTCTGTAAAGGGGTTTTGAGATCCCTAGACCACCTCTCATTCTGCAAGGGGCCTGTGGGCACCGAATAGCCACCGTGGCCTGTGCACACAGCGATCCCCGGCCCTTCCGCAGGCTGCCCTCCAGATCACATTCGCGGAGCGGGTTTGTTTGCAAAAGGAAACAAACCAGAAGAAAGGCCCAGGCCCCTTTACACTGCAGGAGAGATTAGAAAAGGTGTGTTGCTTAGTGGTTAGGGAGATAGGTGGCATGGGGCAGGGGGGATAAAAGGCCTGGGGTCTTTTTCCAGCTGTAGGAGGGAAAGTGAGACTAGCAACCAGAGCAGGGAGACCGGGATACAAGGCTCCTGGATTCTACTGGTAGTTCCCGGTGGGGACGGTGCTGCTGGTTACAGCAGGACTGGACCAGGACTTGTGGGGGGGTCGCTGAGCTCTGGGAGGGGTTGTTTTCTATAGCCTAGAGTTGGGCCCCTCCATAGTAATGGAAGCGGAAATCCTTCACTCCATGGTCACCAGTTTGAATCCTGCTCCGGCTGGTAGCAAGTGAAAGTGGTCGCCCCCACGGGTGACCTACGTGAAGTGAGTTTGCTGGGCCTCAGCCTAGTCACTCACAGACAGGCGTCTGTCTCACAAAACCACCTCTACTGGTCTTCCTTGCTGGCAGATGCAGAGGGTTGGAGGCAGAGAACTCCACACTGATGCCGCTGTGGGGCTAAGCAATGGATTTCAGTCTCCAGCCTACAGGAGACAGGGGGCCTGGACTCAGGCAAGTCAGGCGCTGGCCTGAGACTGTAGACAGACTTCCCACAGGAACTAAGGATCGTCCCTGCCCATCCGAAGTGCTCGGGGCTCTCCTCTGAGCAACCTCCTCGGCTAGGAACACAGAGCAGCAGGGCCATTTAACAAGAAAAACCTACTGAAACCACCCACCCCAGCACAGAAACCCCTCTCCCCTGGGCAAGGGCGTGAACGAACCACGCGCAAGGGATGGGGGTCACGTGGCATAATGCTCCACGGGAAGGGGCTCCAAAAAGGCACAGCTGAGGGTGGAATAAGAGCCTGCCCAGAACAGAAATACACTTGACCGGTTGTTAAACCTTGAGTCACTTGGGCTGCTTCGGAAGATCCGTCTGGCCAAGGACACTACGGCAAAGGCCTAGGGAACATTTAACAGCCACCCTCTGTTCTCCTGGCACGTGCCCTGAATGGCAACCCCCCCCCCCCCCCCGGAATGGAGTAGGGCGCCGTGAAAAGCAGGTGAAACACCCGGGTCGCCTGCTGCTCCAGCAGAGCCGTGACCCTCCAGGAGCCATCCCTGCTCAGTGGCTCAAACTCGGCACCAAGCTGGCCTCCTCCAGCACTTTGGGGGTTAAGAGGCCGCCCCGGAGCGCGTGGGTGTTTAAAATCAGACTCTGCTGGGAGAGCAGCAGCCCGTCCCCAGAGGCGAATTCTTCACCCACTCCCCGGGAACAAAGTTAAGCCCGGGGGACGCCTCTGGGCGTTCCTCACTGGCTGGCAACTTGAAAGCGCCGATCTCCCTGCGGAGGCAGGTTGCTGCAGGGCTGGGGGAGTGTTGAGGAGTCAGGGAAGGGCCCCCACCCGTCCATCCATCTCCCCCTGGAGGTGGGCACCATCCTGTGCTCAGCTCCCGGCAGGTGAGAATCGCCTGGTTTGGCTCGAATTGTTCTTCTGCAGCTCCCGGCGGAGCTGTCCGGGTACTGCCTGAGCAGGCAGGGACTGGCAGCGGAGATCGCCCTTGTGCGTCAAGCAGGGTAGTGGGACTCGACACACCCAGCTTCGAGTCCCCGCTCGCTGCCCATGTCCCCCCATGCCTCAGTACAACAGCAGGCTACGGCCCCTTTACAACTGCAGCCACACTAGGGGGTTGGACCAACCAAACGACTGGTAAAAAACCATCACCCCCCCCTTAGCAGACAGAGTCCTAGAAACCCGGGGCAGGAAGGGACTTTGAGAAGTCATCGAGTCCAGCCCCTAGGATGAGGCAGGGCCAAGTAATCGCAGACCATGGCGGACAGGCATTGGCCAACGTGTTCTGAAAAAAAACTCTCCCATGACAGGGATTCCACGGCCTCCATCGGGCCCTGTTCCAGAGTTTAACTACCCTTAGCGTTAGACAGGTTTCCCTATATCGAGCCCAGATCTCCCTTGCTGCAGGTTCAGCCCATTACTTCTTGTCCAGCCGACAGCGGACACAGGAGAACGATTGATCACGGTTATACAGGGGTCAAATCCGTATGTAGAGCAGGCCTGAAAGCCTTGTATTCCAGCCACTTGTCCATGATGCTAACAAACCACATTCAGTCCTGCCCTAGGTACGGATTCAGGAAATCGGACGGCATGTAACCTCACGGCTTCTCTATGCGGAGAAGTTAATTGGGACTAAGTTAGGGTGTGACTGAGGAGCTAATGCTATTCCGGATTCACTCCCCCTGTAGACACTTATTCTTGAATACCTGTTCCGGTCAATTCCCCCATGTAGACAAACCCTTCCTTTTCAATGGGACCTAAGCACCTGTCTAAGTTTAAACACATGCCCCAAATGAATCAGGGCCTCCGTAGGAGTCTGGTCATTTCAACAGACTGAAAAACAATCTAAGCCCAGTGAGAGAGAAAGGGGGACCTGCGACCCTCCCTCCCAAAAAAACCTGACATTTTTTAACAGCACATTGGTACCCATGATGCTGCAGCCTGGCATGTCTTCCCCAGCATTGCCATGGCAACTGCAGAAACACAACAAACAGCAACAACACACAGCAGACAGTCGGCAAACATTCCCATTTTATTTTCTTCCCTCATTCGATTTGTGCTTTTTCCCTTCTCCTACAACGAAGCTGCTACCCGCAGAAGAGAATGAGATTATTCTTCCATGTACAGCGCCCACAGCAGGATCTCAGAGCCTTTCGGAAAGTTACAGCACCATCAGGAAGGCAGCCAGCTCTGGGGTGGAGCAGAGCAACCCACCGTATTGAAATTTTAAATCCAATATGGCCAAATTTGGGTTTTGCCTTGGATGTCCGGGATCTGGATTTTCAGAGGTGAAACAATCAGGGCTGCTCAGAAGATATAATTTTGGCTGAGAACAATGGGGTAAATTCCTCCTCTTATGCAAGAGGGCTATAGGATATTTAACAGTCACAAATACACACTTTATGATCTCACAGCAATATGCCTGAGAGGCCCAGAGATGTGGTACCTGCTAGCTAAACCACTCCACACTATAACAGACTCCCTCAGAATAAGGCTCGGACTCAAATGACAAGGCCTTGCCTTCCTGGGACTTCAAATTGTTTCACCACTGCAAACTGGGAAATGGGGCTTCTCTGGGGTTATGTTGGCTGTGAATGCCTGCGTGGCTTGGGGCAGGGGGGTGAAAGCACTGGCTCAGGATGCAGGAGCCCTGCCGTTGACCTGCTGTGTGACCTTGAGGAAGTCATTTCACGGCTCTGTGCCTCAGTTTCCCCTATCTGGAAAACGAGGAGGCTATCTTCTTTTGAGAAAGTGTTTTGACAGCTAGAGAGGAAAAGATCTTGGTAAAAGGTGGGTATTATTATTATTTCATCAGTAGATCTTAAAGCGCTTTACAAAGCTACAGCCTCCCTGTATGACCTGGGGTCAGACACACAGGCACCTAACTCCCATTTAAAAAAAAGTCAAGCCACAGTCAGGGACCAAGCTCCCCTTGTGCTAGATGCTGTACCTTTTTATTGCTATTCGCGGTTTTACAGTAGCACCTAGGCACCCCAGTCACGGAATAGGACCCTATTTTGCTAACTGCGGTACACTCTTCTTTGCGATTCTGCGTATAATGGTAGCGCATACGAGCCTCGGTCATGAACCAAGACCCCACTGTGCTAGGCCCTGTACGAACACACAACAAAAAGACAGCCCCTGCCCCAAAGAGCTTACAGGCGAAGACTCGATCAGAACGGTCCCTTCTGACCTTACGACCTATGCGTCCGAGAAGGGCACAGGCCACCAAAATACTTTTAAATCGCACGTCAGTCTACTCTCTCCCAGCCTCCTCCGCGGGTGAAGGATGAATGCCTCAGCCAGCTCAGCTCCCCAGAAGTACAAGGGAGTCACACAAGTCAAGGATCAGACCCTGGGGTGTTTAACCTCTGAAGAGCCACAATCCCCTGGGGGTTAAATCTGAATCCCCCCCCCAAAAAAAAAATATCTTTGGCCAGGTTAGCTGTGAAATCCCACGCACACCCCGTCCCCAGGCCACGTGGCTCTCACGTTGCTGGCCGCATTCCATCAAGAACCACACACAAAACCCAACAACGCACCCATCTGTCAGAGCGTTTGAAATAGTTTATGCTCACGGAGGCACGGAGGATAATGGAGAACAAGGGAGATGGAGTGGGGCTGGGAAGCGGGAAGGCTGTTGCTAGGGGTTGCCTGGCAACTGGCGATTTGTCTGACTCCACAGCCCCATCCTGGGCGAGGTGACGCGCTTCGTGCAGAGCCGCGGGGGGGGGGGGGGGGCAGGAGAGAGGCGCTCGTGCTGGGGAGAGTGGGACTGGGCGGGGAGCTGTGATGAAATTGGGGAATTCGCCCCCCCTCCCTGCAGCACACCCACTGCTCCACCCCGAAGCTGGGCCTAGGGGGTTGGAGGGCCACATGACGCAAGAGGGACTGGGGCTGGAATCTGTACCGCTCCCAGCCATCTGGGAGGGAGAGAACTGGGGGAGAAGGACTGGGCGGGGTCCCCAAATTATGGCAGGCAGGTCAGCGGCGGGCGTGTCTTAAAGTCCTATGTGATCACCTGCCCGGTCTCTGTCCCCAGCACCTGACCCCCCTGAGCCGGAAAAGTCTCAACAATCCAAAAGATGATCCCTCCTCCAGCCCCTAGGAGAAGCACATGGGGGTAGACGGGGTGGGGTGGGGTGGGGGGCCAGGAATAGCACAACAAAGAGGGGGCAGGACAAGGCAATATCTCTGGGATTCTGGAGATACAGGGCCTATTGCCTGGCCTGATGCATCACCTTCACTCTACAATGCCTCATTTATTTAGATGTTAAGCTCTTTGGGACAAGGGATTGTCTGACTACCCGTACGTACAGCACCTGGCGCAACACAATCCCGATTGCAGCCTCTAGCCACTTTTATTATATACATAATTACGATTATTTGCACAGAGGCAGCACCTAGGAGCCGCATGGACACAGAACAAAAAGGCAGCCTGGAGAGTTTATTATTTAGATGGTAGCCATTGGCCAAATCAGCCCCCTCTGTGCCTCAGTTTCCCCTCTGTAAAACCACGGGCAGCGTTACTTGCCCACCGCAGAGCTCCACAGCGGAATTATTATACGAGTTCGAAGTATTATTGTCACACTCCCGTGATACAGCGTCGCCAGCCCAGCAGAACATCCTCCCCCCATGGTGTACCGTTCCCCAGGATACAATGACATCTAGTGGCACTGCCGCTGGAGATCCTGCTGGTGCGGCAGCTCGATCACATTTTCAGGATTTCTCCCCCCCCCCCCCCCCCCCCTTCACCTTTTAAACATGCGGTGAGGAAACAAAAACCTCACACCTGGCTTGGAGCAGCAGCCAAGGCCAGGTTGCAACAGAGAGCCGCCCAGCACGCCTTAAAATGTGGTTCCACTGGGTCCAAAACACCACCAGCTGCTTCAGGGATTTAGGGTCAGAGCCCAGGGTGGCGTGAGTGGACACGGCGCTGCTGAGCGCTACGACACGGCGCCCATTCACATCCGCTGAAGATCTGGCCCCGCTGACATCAGTGAAGTGAGACTGATTTACACCAGAGCTGAAATCTGGGCCATGGACGCGTGCTTTTCTTTTTTGAGGGGCTGGGGGGAGGAGGAGAGGAAAGGGAGGACAACCAATGAGCTAAATGTTGCTATTAGAAACACGAACCGGCCTGAGGGCTGGTCCTGTGCTTAAGACGCTGCTATAGGACACAAGAGCTCAGGCTTGGATTCCTGGCTTGGCCACAGACCCTTCCATGAGCCCAATGGGGCAGATATTTACATCAGCCAAGAGGGAGCGTGCAGCAAAGCGGAAGGGTAGTGTTTCGCCACTCACTTTGCATTGTTGCCGATGACTGCCGCCATGTGCCTGGCAGCAGAGAACCAGGCCCTGGCACTCTGTGCCTCAGTTTCCCCAGCTGTATGAGGAGGATAATAATACTGCCTGAGCAGGGTAAGCAAACACCAGGGGTGGGGGGTGAGAATAGCATTGTGTCAGGTGCACAGACACCACGGGGAAGTGTCTCAGCAGTAAACCTCCTCCCCCCAAAATATCCAGGCCACAATTTTCAAAGCGGGCAAGTGATTTTTAGATATTCAATTAAGACACCTTCAAGGGACTGGATTTTCAGAGGGCGAGGAGACAGCCTTGCCTAGTGGCTAGAACACTAGGACTTAAGAGACTGCAGTTCAAGTCCAGGCTCCACCCCTCCTTCACCGGCGTGAACTTGGCCAAGTCACTTCCTTCCCCGTGCCTCAGTTTCTCCATCGGAGAAGGGGGATAAATGATACTGACCTCCTTTGTAAAGTGCTTTGAGATCTGCCGCTGAAGAGAGGTAGGCATTATGATTATTAAAGGGATCTCCCACAGGGCCTCTAGCACTTGAAACACCCCCCCCCAAAAAAAATCACTTGTTACTTGTGAACGTCTTGACAGCAGCTTCCTAGCTCAAACCAAGTTGAGGCTGAAAGGTTTAGACTGCCGAGAGCAAGGGAACACGCTGCGTCGCAGCTGAAGAGATAACTGTGTGTTTCAGATAAGGACCTATTATTTCTCAGCTGCAAATGGAAGAAGGGGAAAAAAATAGCCACACATCACCCTCCTGCCCCCCCCCCAGCCGGACTGTTCATGTACATAAGCTTTCTTCTCGTGGCGCAGCATCCAACAGGTTAACCACCGCTCGCTCCGATTTTAGAACGTGAAGAGTTTCTGCAGCTTGCTACAAATTTATTCTTTTACAGATATAATCATAGTCTTTATGAGCTGTAATCATAGTATTTATGTAAGAATTAAGTGTGTCTGAAAGTGGTCTAAATTCCCTGCACAAGAGCTGAATAGATACCTAAGCATCTGACTCAGTAGGACTTAAACGAAGCGCATTCTGGGCTAACGTCGCTATTATCTCGCTCATTATAAACGGAATGATCTGCACTGCATATTAATCCCGGGGAGGTGCAGCAGAAGGCAGGCAAAATGGGGGTGGGGGGTTGGAGGGGACGGGTTTTGCTGCGTGATCTTGTTTTCCCAGCTCCATGGAATTTCAATGGATTAGAAGTGAGTAAATAAGAATGCAAGTGCAGGCCTCGCCCGCTGGGCTTAGTCACAAATAGCGACGCTCTGCCCGCATGACCGCCACCTACCGACCGTCAATCATCTCACCGGACAGAAGTCCCAGCCGCCCTATCATTAGCTGTGGCTGAGCTTCTCCGACAGCTATTTTGGAGACACCTGGGTGGGGCTGGATTGTCAAAGGGCAGGTGTCCCAGCTCACGCTCAGCGCCAGGGTTTGAGGTTGGACACCAGGGGGAGAAATGACTCTCTCCCCCTTTTGGAAATGCCTGGCTTGTTTGTATACGCAACCCCAACTGCGCTGGGGGCTGTACGTACACCTCGTGAGAAACAGTCCCCGTCCCAAAGAACTGTCAATCTAAGCACATGGGGAGACAAGAGCCCTGTGTTACAGATGAAGCCCAGAGCCCAGAGGTTAAATGACTTGCCCAGCACAGGGAAGCTGGAGCAGAGTCAACGGCTGCAGCCACATCACACAAAACCCAACCCTGTGCCTTCACCACAAGGCCAGCCTTCCTGCCTGTAAGGTCAGGCCACATTTTTACCTCTCAGCCATGAATTTCACATGGTATCTTGTGTAATCTCAAGCGAAGGCGTGCGTGGCAGTAGGTGGCGCACCGCCCACTGAACTGGGATGGCCAGGGGGCAAGGTGAGCATTGGAAGCCACTAATCCTACAGCACTCTTCATAAAAGTCGAGGGAGGGTAGCGCCTTTACGTTGGCCAGAATCCCATGAGGGTAATTATGTTTCTCTTGCCTGAAGAGATTTTTATCTTGTGGTTTGAGTTGGATAAAAGAAAATCTTCACTTGGAACAGCGATGTTGCTGTGGAACAGCAGGCGTGCTTCACCCCAGCAGTGGCTGCCTTTCCCTGAAGGATTCAAAGGATTTTTTGACCCTCTCACAGGGTATGTCCACCCCAGCCTTCTTTGGGGTGTGGGGCAGCCCCATGGTGAGCACTCACCTGACCATCTTTTGCCTCAAGACGGTACAGCCGAGCAGCCACAGTCAATATTGCTGCTCTGAGGACCAGGGCGATGTGGCTCCATTGCCAGTCAATACAGCAGTCGCCAGGGGAAGGGTAGCCAGTGCAAGAGGACCCAGACCCCCCCACTCCACCGGGTCCCAACCCAGGCCCCTGGCAGTGGCAAGGGTGCTCCCCAGCCGATCAGTGGAGAAATCCAACAACACACTGACCCTTCCCAGGTGGGGTCGCAGTTGTCCCCACCCGCTCCCTGGGCCACTTCCTACCTCATCTCCTGACGTGGTGGTCCACAGGTCATCAGCACCACCAGGCTCCCCGGCACAGGTAGTTCCCTGAGAGTCTGACTCACGTCAGAAGCCCGTAGGCACTGGGGATCCTGCCTGGTTCCCAGGCAAAGACTGTAGTAGCTCCAGGGTTAGCACCTCCACCATGCGTCCTTCCACCTTGGTGGTAAGCCTAGAGTGAGCTGGGCCGGGCTGCTCCCTTTTATACTGAGGCAGGTGGTTGGGGAGGAGGAAGGGGCAGGACTTCCTCTGCCCATCGTGTGGGGTTAACCCTTTCTTGGCCAGTGTAGGGTACATCCACCCCAACACCTAGTGCTTTGGGATCCCTCTCGCCATGAGGAGGCGGTATAAACACAAAAGGTGTTTATCTGTGGCATTTCAAGACGATCAAGTGGGGGTCGTTTTTGCTAAGAATATTGATCGAAAAGCAGCCCCCCCCCCCCCCCTCGGCCTCCTTGCACTTGGAGTCTGCCCACGGGACTGTACTTGTTTCTCCTTCAATGCAATAAGAGCTACAGAGGTGGAATTTGGCCCTTATTATTACTTAAAGTAGCATCAAGACGACATAGTTTAAAGTCACAGTCCTGTTGCTCCAGGTGCTGACTGTGTAGAGAAGCGATACTCAGACTGAGGCGCCCGAGCCCCAAGTGGCTTTTCAATGCGTCCCCTGCAGCCCGTGATTTTAAAACACTGTGATTTAATTATTAACCGGTCTAAGTTCTTAACCAACGAGGAGGCCTTCCCTCTGTTATTAACCACTCTTAGCTGATAAAATCATAATGCTTGGTCAGTCGTTTTGCTGTGAGAATTATATATATATATATATATATATATATATATATATATATATAAATAAAACTAGGAAATGAAACAATGAATTCACGCCACTGTGGCTTTTCTGGGTAATGCTGGTTGCTAATTTGGCTCCTGAACCACTGAGGTCTGAGTATCACTGATATAGATAGTTCTTGCCTTATAAACTAAATAGACAAAATGGCCAAAGGGGAAACAGAGGCACAGAGCAGGGATGTGACTTGTCCAGGGTCACCCCGCAGACCAGTGGCAGAAGCAGGAATAGAATCTAGGTCCTCTGACTCTAAGTGCAATGCTCTAGCCACTACACCATGCTGCCCTCTGCTCCAGAGAATTGATCTGTAACAAAAATAACTGAACTACCATTTCTTTCCAGACACACATTTATTTGGAATAACCCGAGCCAGGTGCGGGCGTAGAGAAGCAATGGCGATTTGAGTACAGCATACACGAGCTTGGCGAGGTAGGACTAACACACTATGTACAGCAATTGCATGACAAAAGTGAAAACAGATATAAAAAACACAAAAATTCCTTCCAGAGACACAGCAGGAACTGGTCTCCAAGACCGTTAGACAGCAATACAGTTCCCAGCTTAACCGCGCCGTGTGAGAGAATATCCCAGAGCGTCACGACTGCGCCGGAAGGTGAGTTACACGAGCACATATATCGGTGTGACAGTCTGATTCTCACTCACACTCCGGCCCTCTTTACGCTGCTCTGCCAGTGTAATGGGGACTTTGCTTAGGTATAAATTACAGTTAAAAGATAAGGTCCCCACTTTAATTTAGACTGGCTTTAAGCTCCCTTTACACTGCCAGAAGGGTGCAAAGAGGGGCCGGAGTGTAAATGAGGATCAGCTCCTTGATTGCTACCCGAATCTCTTTTTAGGACCCGGTTCTGCACAATCCCCATCACTCTCTATCCCTATTGACGTCTACAGGCCCAGTTCTGCTCCACACCATTTTTTCCCCCTTCTAGCAATGAAATTACTTCTGCAGAGAGTTACTCTTGGTTTATTCCAGTGCCGAGAGGAGCAGGATCTGGCTTCACGGGAACAGAGGATGTGCAACGCTTGGCAGGATCAGGCCCACGAGTGCTTTCGTCCTGGATCAGGGCCAGTGCCCTCAGCATCTTGCAGGATTGGGCCCTAATGTACGAGCTGGCAATTGGTTGAGTGCAACCTCACTAGACAAAAAGATGTTTGACGTGTGATGTTTTTTTGGTTTGGGCAAAAGCCAGCTGAGACAGCCCCTGAAATGTTGGATGTTTTAGGCATTTCCCAGCAACTGGGAAAGGAGCCCGGGCTGGTCAGAAGGCTAAATCCAAACACGTATTATTGCATTGAAAAAAGCAGCAGATTTAGCTCCATCTCTAATTCAGCTATATTTTAAAACAGACTCCAAACCAGTACCCACGGGGAATAGCTAGAACTGGACGGGTTAGAAGCTCCCCTTTATTGCATACCGGGAGGAAGGCAGCATTCTGACAGCGCAGGTTGTTAGCTGGAGGAGATCTTGACTTGGGCTAGGTTCTCACTGATATCAAGGCCCCTTTCAGTGTCTGTGTACTGATCTGCCTCCCATTACTGTAGTATCCAAGCACCTTGCGATCTTCAGTGCATTTAGGCTCCCGCCACCCCTGGGAGAGAGGGAAGGTTTTACAGAGACTTGTCCAACCTCACACAGAGAGGCTGGACAAAGTAGGGAATCAAAACCAGGTCTCCTGCCGCTCAGTCTAGTGCCTGAACCCCCTGGGTGTGACGAGTTGACAGCGGCTTTAAGGCTTCTTTGTGCTGCCACAGCAGCATAAAGGGAACAAGACGCAGGCCCTGCTTATGGCACTGGTGGAATTCCTGAGAGCACACGCCCATGCCCCTGATGAGAAAGGAAGGTTCGCCTAGTGGTTAAGGCCCTGGATTGGGGATTCAGACCTCAGTCTCTTCGTTCCCGGGTCCTGAGCGAAGACAACAGGCTCGATTCTGTTGCCTTGCAGTGGGTGGACGTTGCTACCACAGCAGAATAGTATTTTCCACCCGCTCTGTACAGGTGCAAACTGACTCGGCAAGGATCAAGGCAATAGAGAATCAAGCCCAGCCAGTCTGGGGCTAGCACTTGAAAACCAGCGGGGCAGGCAGCACTTTGAAGAGGTATCTGAGGTTGGGGCAGACTGTGAAACATCAGGGAGCAGAGAGCGCTTCAGACCCTGCACGCCAACTTTGAAGTACGACCTACACAGCGATTTTTAGAACACTCGCGTGAGCCCAGCTAGCCCGAGTCTGCCAACCAGGCCTGAGAAGGTCGCTGGTGCGGGCTGTGTAGACATACCTCGGTTCCCCATCTGCATCATGAAGATAGGGCGAGATAAACCATCCTTTTCTCCCAACTTTTGTCTATTTAGATTGAGGCCAGGTCTACACTAGACTTCTGGTGGTGTAACAATGTAGATGCGGGGCGGGAAGAGGTGTGGTTTCCGATCAACACCGCTATGCCAGCAGAGATCGCTACCGCCGATGCAGGCATGCTGGCAAAACCGTGCTTTCTGGGGCATGGCTTGTTTCGCTCAGGGTGGGGTGGAATTAGCAATATTGCTTATTGTGCTCATATAGGCTAGGATGCTTTGGCGGTATAGCATGCTGGCAGACCTATACCCTAATGCAGACCTGGCCAAAGCTCTATGAGCCACAGATTGTCTCTGACCATGTGTACGTACAGCTCCCAGCACAAAGGGCCCAGTCTCTGTTGGTGATTCAGGACTCTTAAGTTTAGACCTGGCTCTGTCCTCACTTGGAGGGTAGTATAAATCTAACAGCTGGGCAGGGAGGATGGTTACTAAACAGCTCTTCCAGGGGATCACTGATGAAGTGCATCAGACTTTTTTTCCTAGTATCAAACCTTAATCTCCCTTACTGCAGATTAAGCCCCTTACTTCTTGTCCTATCTTCAGTGGACCTGGAGAACAACTGATCACAGTCCTCTTTATAACACCCTGAACATAGTTGAAGACTTATCAGGTCTCCCTTCAAATCTTTTTTTCCTCAAGATTAAACATACCCATTTTTTCAGCCTTTCCTCCTCGGATCAAAGGTTTTAAAAAACCTGACAGTTTTGTCACTCTCCTCTGGACTCTCCCCAATTTGTCTAGAAGTGTGGAACCCAGAACGGGACCCAGTACTCCAGATGAGGTCTCTCCAGTGCTGAGTAGATCAGGACCGTTATCTCCCATCTCTTACATGTGCCACCCCTATTAATACACCCCAACAGGATATTAGCCTTTTTCACAGCTGCACCGTGTTGTTGGTTCATATTCAGTTTAATCTACCATAACTCCTAGTTCCTTACACACACACACACACGCACGCACACACACACCCCCCCTTCACTCCTGAGCTTCTGCAAAATTATGTCATTGAAAAAAATGTCTGTTGTTATAATACTGCTTTGTAAAGCTAACACCAACTCCCTGTAGCAGATTCATAACCCTCCCCACAGCTTGAAGTTAAAATGTATTTTAAAAGGCAATACTCCCATAGGCCACGAGGTGACAGTGTGTCCGCAAAGGAGCGTGTTTTAAAGGGAGCTGAAGCTGGACTTTAAGATAAATTTTCTGCTGCCGCTAAAGCAATCGTCCTTCGTTACCACGAACACCCAGCTCAGGGCGTCTTTCTCTTGCCCTTTCAAGGTTGCAGCCTTACACAGGCTGCGCCAGAGCCTCCACCGGAGGAAGACAGCCTGGCTCCATTGCCAATTTGCATCAGCTGAAGATCTGGCCAACAGTATGCCTTGGCAAGGGGCATGGAAAATGCCAGGGTCCTAAGGGTTACGAATCTATTATTTAGTCTAAGATCTCTTAGGCAGAGACGTGCCCGTTTTAACACGCAGCGTTAACACAGGCCTTTTCATCCACAGAGCTCACATTGCTTTATAGAAGTGGATGATAAATGGTTCTCTCTGTAACCAGCTAGGTATTCTTTTACTATCCCTGTTTCATAGACTGGGAAGCTGAGGCCTAGCCCTGGTCACCCAGCAGGTAACTAGCACAGCTAGGGCTCTATCCTCAGCCTCCTAGCTCCCAGTCCACTGGACCACACTGCCTTGCTCAGCGATGGTTATGTCTTCACTGCAGAGTTCTCTTGAGGGTGGATAACTCAGGCCGGGGCGGCCGCTCACACTTAAGTTACACTCAAACAGCACAGAGCAATTATGGTAGCTGGCGCGTTGTGCTAACAAGCTGTGGCCACCTAGCTAGCCCACTTGATTTAAAGGTGTGTATACATCCAAGGAATTCGACTTCGGGACAGAACTCGAATTTAACTGTGTAGTGGAGACGAGCCCTGTGAAGTGTCCTGCACACCCCCAACACCATGTTATAAAACACAAGTAATATAAAGCATTCGCCGGGCTGCTTTGTTGCCTGACTATAACAGGCACTTGTAGGCATGCTGAGTACATGCCCCGGAATAGGCAGTGGAGTGTTGTTAGCGCTAGGGGGGCAGGTTTCATTAGTGTCTTACTGGGGTTCTAAAAATTACTGAGAAGAAAAATTCCGAGTACATAAGGTTATAAGAAATAGCAGGTGCTTTTGTAACACAGGGGTACAGACATCTGCCATCTTAGACCCCTTTCTCCCCCCACGCACGCACATGAGTAACCCTAGGGCACTTTTGATTGTAAAGTCTGGGGAGAAGGGGCCATCTTTGTGTACTGTATTTGTACAGCTCCTAGCACCGTGGGGGTCTTGGTCCATGACTAGGGCTATCAATAGCATTATTCATGCTTAAAGTTAAACACAGGCATAAAGGTGTCTTGCAAGACCGAGGGCCTAGTCTGTATTTCCCCTCATGGCCTCGGGATTATTCATTCTAGAATCACCTCTGTCAGATATCAACCATGGGCTTTTATCCTCTTTCCTATCATTCAAAGATCAAGAGTGATTCCTCACCTCCCCACCCCCTTCCTCCTATAGGGGCAGGGGCAAAGACCAGCCAGAGAACATGAAGATTAAAAATATATATCTATATCTCACATCACACCATTAAGATTTTCCATAATTTTAGACACGACCATGCACCCTTCCTCCGCCCTTTATTACAGATTGCAGTTGGGAAGGGCACCCTGCTGAGCTGATCTATTGTGATCCATTTTCCCCCATTAAAACCCCTGAGAGGTTTTAAGCTGAAGTTAGTTTCCTTAATTAGGTTTCAACTTCTCTGTATTGCACATGGGGCCCAGCCAGCCCACACACCGTGTTTATTATTGGAGGGTGGCCCACAGATGCTGGGCAGCCTACCCAGTGAGTTTATTATTGTAGGTTGGTTTGTTTATTGTAGGGTTGCTTACGGAATTTCTTCTTCTTCTAGGGGAAGTCAAATTCTGAGTAAGAAAACAGAGGTATCTGGGTTTTCTACTGGGGTAGGGACATCACAAAAAAAAAAAAAGTTATTTTAATTAACTGTATTTAAAAAAAAAAAAAAAAAAAAACCACTTAAAAGATCAGGGCTACAGCCTACAACCTGTGTTCTTAAATAGTCAAGAGAACTCAAACATTGAAAAATACTAGTTTAAAAAAAAAAGAAAAGTATACATTAAAAAGACAGCCTGCAAACTTTTCCACCCCCTCCACACAGGTACCATGCAATGTGATAAGGGTGGTCCGATCCTAACTGTTCAACTAATTCTGAGCCCCATTCACTACCCTTCAGCAGAGACCACGAATGGGAGAGGGCCCGTGCGTGACACGTGGATCGATTGCAAACGTCAGTGCAGACCGAGAGCTCTCACACGGGTCTCTCTGATTTTGCCCGCGTTGGGGGTCAAACATTTTCAAACATCGCGCCCGTGTGGCTGAGAAGGGATAAGCCAGAGCTCAGATGCTTAAGAGACTCGGCCTCCTTAAAAAACTAAAGAAACATGAACGTTGCCTTGTTCCCTGGACATGCGCAGCAACTCAGAGTAATAGTGTTTCCTACCTAGTCAAAGCAGCAGCGGCATGGCTTAGGCGCCGAGGAATCAGATCTTTGGACTCCCTTGGACTGGTTAGATACCACAAAAGGACTGCAGCTCAGGCCCGAGTCTCCTGGCTCTATACCCAGCTGCAGAGGGAGGGGCAGATGTGCACACCAATAATTCTACACCACGGCAAAGCACCATTGCAACAGGAGGGCATTTAAGACTAGTTGCCCTGGAATCAGGCAGGCACAAGCTTCTCCCCCACCTCCCACGGTGGGTGCTGGGATGAATCCAGCATTAACCCCCAAGACAACAAGATGCCGCTTGAAGCAGAAGAGTTGGAGCATGCCAGGTCCAGGCAGGAGTGAACTGCGGTGGCTCGGTTGCTGTTGTTTTCCCTCTGCGTGTGAAGGTACCGTTCAGAAGCCAGATTCTGTCCCTGAAATTTCTTTGGCAGGTTCCCTCCTCCCTCCGAGCCCCCCGCACTCATTCCTCCCCCACCCCAGCCCGGTTACTTCTTGAAGAACTTCTTGTTGAGGAGGAAGATGAGCAGGTTGACGTTGATTTTGGCCTTGTCGAACATCTTCATGACAGCCACGCCTTCGTACTGCAGCTGCAGCAGGTCCTGGGAGGGGAGAGAGAGTCTCTCCGGTGACTGGGTCTTTAGGAGAGCCTGACCCACTGCCCCTTTGCGATCAAGGGAGGATCTTTCCAGCGTAGATCCTTCCCTCAGCTCATTCAGAGCAAAGACTTCTACTAAGGCCATAGTGCCAGGATTCTATAGCCAGCTGCATCCGCTCTAAGCACTGGACAAGCCTCCCAACACCCCACCAAGAGTAGATAGCATCAGCTGTTTTACAGATGGGGAAACTGAGGCAGGGGAGAAGCAATGTACACAGCGAGTCAGTGACAAAGCTGGGAATACACCACCCAGGAGTCCTGGCATTCCTGGTCCCCTGCTCTAACCACTAGATCAGGCTCCCTCCCACAGCTGGGAATATAGAACTCAGGAATCTTATCAGCCAGTTCCCTGCTCCAAGCGCTCTTCCTCCCTGGAGGTGTTTACTCGGGTGTAAATTAAGACGTCTACCTAGCATCCTTATCCGCCTCGCCCTCCATAGCATGCCCCTGGATTTGCATTCCTGGAGATACTGAGGGCCAGCGGGGAACACACTCCATCCAGACTAGGTAGCAGGCTGGCTGCGTTGTCAAGAATAGAACCTAGGGAGATTTCAGATCTCCTGCTCCGAACGCCAGACTAGCCTCCCCAACAGAATCAAGAGCCGAACCCTCGGTTCTGTTCCTGGCATGGGAAGGGAGCGTGGTCTAGTGGTTAGAGCACGTGGCCTAAGCCAGACTCCTGGGTTCTGTCCAGTCCCCTGCTCCAACCATGATATTAACCCTTAGGAGTCTATGTGATGCATGCCTCTTGGATGGCATGAATGAAATGTCGCTGTCTGAACTCCAACCCCCTGTTCACTGATTGCTGTATCGACTCCCCCTCGGTTCTTCCATGCTGCTTCAGGTTCAATCCCACCCTGCAACATCCTTCTGGGTGAAGGCACCAGGGCTGGTTCCTTACCTGATAGTGGAGCAGGAATTTCTCCATGTCAATTCCCATAAATTTGGCCTTCACCTGGAACTTGCCGGCTTCCGCACAGGGCATGATATCGAAAATCACATTCCGGAACCTGGAAGGGGAGAGAGAGTTAAACTAGGGCAACAGAACGGCTGAGACAGCAGAGTCAGGACACCTGGGTTCTCTTTCCATTCTGGGAGGGTTCCCTAATGGTTAGAGCAGGGGGTTGGGACTCAGGACACCTGGGTTCTAGTCCCACCTTCTGCCACTGATCAGCTCTGGGGCCTTCACTCTGTCCGTTTCCTACTGTATAATAGTGGGAAAAATTTTGGCCAGCTCTAATAATTGTCCCTCTCACACCGCCATGCCCTGCCCTGCCAGTGACCCTAGAAAGTAGGGTTCAGAGGAAACTGTAAGCCTGTATGGCCTAAGACAGTCAGAAAAGGGGGAAAGCCAGGCTGAGAAGACCAGATCTTAGCACCTGGGCAGCTAACTGTGTGGCTGTCGGACTGGGGCAGCGCTGATGGCGGCGAGGTTACTTACTGGCTGACTGGCAGGTCTTCTATCTCCAACAACACACCCTTCTCCAAGAGCCGGGCTGCCGTGTAATGCAGCGACGGCTGCTTCTTGCTCTTCCCGTTGAGCCTTAAAAGAAAAGAAATCAGGGGAGTTAGAAGCGGAATGCAGGGGCACTGAATTCTAGCCACACGGCAGCCTGCCTGGTACGCGATAAATGCAGAGCGTCGCTCGACGCTGGCTTGTTCAAGTCACAGATCTGGACCTACAAGGCCGTTGGTGGGATAGGGGCCAGAGTGGGGGAGGTCAGTGAGGTGGAGAGATGCACAGAGGGGTTTCCGATTAAAGGGATGGAGGGGAAAAGGCTCTGGACCCAAGGACAAGAGAGGAAGTAGGTGCTGAATGAACCCAGGAGGCTGACTAGCAAGACGACTCATGGAGGGTAACTAAAGAGGGATGTGATGTACATACAGAGTGGAGCAGAATTCCTTCCTGACCCGTGGTTGCTGATCAGCTCATGCCCTGAAGCATGACATTCAGTTACCCTCTGGCTCACCCCATGTAAGTGTTGGCGGTTATAGCTTTGAGCTCTTTACTGGCCCACAGACAGCCAAACGTACTTGCTACTGGCAGCCAGGTTGTCCAGACACGTCTGGATGTACTGGTTGTAATAGTCGATTTGCTCCTCGTAGAACAAGGTCTTGGAGTTGAGGCCGCAGAGGGTCTGCCGCAGTTTCACCAGCTCCCCCTTACGCTGCTGCCGGTAACGCCGCTGATTGCGAATATCCTGCAGCGCGCGTAGGAATCAAAAAAAAAAACAAAACAGCTGGAAAACCCCCTGCAGTGAGCCAGTTTACTGAAGTGAGGATCACAGCGACTCGCGCCTGGTTACATTCCACAAGGATCCGACCCAATCTGAAATGCCAGTTGGATTCTGCGAGCAAGATCAGGACCGTGGGACTGGACCCAGCCCACGGGGCAATCTCTCACTCACACAGCCCAGAATGGAAATGGGGCTAACCCTGCGGCACTACTGCAGAGTTATTGGGAGCATAAAGCCCACGGACACCAGCTCCGTTGCAGGAATCATTGTCTAACGTGGCCCACGGTTAGTCGTGTCTGAGCACCACACAACCATTCGTGCATTTATCCTCCTCCAAGGTCACCCGGGGAGTCTATGACAAAGCAGGGACTTGAACCACGCTGTCTGCGGGAGCCCTCTGCTGTCTGTCTGTCCGCCCAGCTCCTTAATTTGGTCCCCATCGTAACAGAGCCCTTCAAGCATTAAACGGACTCTATGCATCCAACCCCTTTGGCTTATCCTGTTATGGACCCAGCTGAGCCAGTTCCTAGACCCCTGGCCTTCTCCTCGGTTCTCTAAGCAGGGCCGGGCTGCAGGGCGCGGTACCTTGGCCATCTCATTGATGATCTCCTGGTACTGATTGGCCGAGTCCACCACCCCCAGGCTCTCCAAGCGCCGCAGGTTCCGGAGGACCTTCCGCTTCTTCTCTTCCATGGAGAGCTGGTTGTTGCCAGCCAGGGAGCGGTTGCGTTTCAACCTGTCTGGGGTCTGGGCCTCGCACAGGGCCCGTCTGTGCATCAGGTGGTGATGGAAGGCTTCCTGGAGAGACAGAGGGAGATGGAACGTGGCTTCCATTTGACGAGGCACGGGCAGCAGCATCCCCGGAAGTGGGCATCAAGACTTGTGGGGTTACGGGGGGAGCTTAGGAAGTCAGCCCCCGCCACCACACAAACCCGCTTGACCCCTCGGCACCACGTCTCCTCCCTGAGCCGAGCAAACTCCTGCCTCTCCGACTAGGTGGGGGGCGGGTGGGCCGAGGGAATCAAACATGCTCCTGCACCAGGGTGAGATTGTAACAGGCTGGCCTGCCCCTTGAAAAGAGCAGGAGGCCTGCCACCAGCCAGCCCTTCTCAAGGATTCCCACCCACGCAGCAATTAGCTGCCTCCCAGCCGCAGGGGCAGCTCAGATGACAGCCTGATAAACACCTGGGGCTCAGGAAAGGACACCGTGGGCGGGCGGGCATGCGTGCGTGCGTGCGTGCAAGGAGCACCTTGGACTCCTGGGGAAACCCCTGAAATGGGACATGGAAGAAGCAGGTGACTCCCGGAAGGCAGCCTGGGGGTCTGGGCTGTATGCCAGAGTAGAGACTGAGAGGGAACCCAGAGGGGCAGGCTGAAAAGGAGCCCACGCAGGGCAGAACCACCTTTCCTTTGGCCTTGTTACCCTGGAAGGGGTTAAGTTTTAGTTCGTGACTTGGGCGGCAGGGCTAAGCCACAGCATCAACTCCAGCTTGTGTGGGGAAGGCTGAAGGGGCCCCATGCTGGAGGAGGGAATTTAGGCCAGGATTGCCTACAGCACCACCACACATGACTGGCAGGGAGTCCTATGGGGCAGCCCCACAGTTAAGCTCCTCTCCTTTGCAAGGACGCGGACTTGCAGCGTAGGTCAGCCAGTAGATGGCACTGTGGGCTGTAGTGAGCTGTAGGGAGGGTGTTTGCCTCTGGTAAACAAAGGAAGCAAAGCTGGGACTCAAGCTGGGCGGAAGGCTGTTTGTTATTTGTAGCGGTTTTCTTTAACAAACACCTCCTGCGATTCAACGTGACCCCCAACACACTGCTGGCCAATGCCTCTCGGCTACTCTCCATCCCACCTGATCCTCTGATGCAGTTGTCCGTAAGATCTCCAAAAGGGAATCCCCGGGCTGGGACTGGATCACATCCACTAGCATCTGTTTGGTGCTAAAAACAAAAAAGAAAGAGGAGTTGGAGTTACCCGTTTTGGTGGCTGTGAGGAGGCGGATGGGTCGAGGGTGATGAGCCAACAGTGGAAGATTTCCTGGCAACGTGGCTTCTGGGGCATTTAATGTCAGAGCAAAGCAAGGAGCTGAGATGGCCTTTTACTGGCTTGGCTTCTGAGTGTAAAAAAAGCTTCACTGAATTCCTTGGGCCAGCGGGTCCCTTTCAAAGGAGGACGCTCCGTAGACCCACTGGATGCTGGATCACCACGTCCAGAGGGCCACGCTCACCTCAGCAGCAAGCTCTTTGCATCTGCCTCCTCGCTGCTGGCCTCCGCCACGTCAAACTTGTTGGTGAGGGTGAGCGAGACCTCCAGTTTGCCGAGCTGGGCCAGCGCTTGCTCAGCGTTGCCGTCGGCGGGATTTGGCGCGCTCTCTCCTGCAAGGCCAAAGAGCGTCAGGCGTCACTAGCTGGTTGTTCATCAGGGAAGCAGGGTGACCCGAGCCGGAGGGGAGATCTGGGTTCTACCCGGCGCCCTGTGTTCTGTGGGGTAGGGCACTCGGGCCCTCCCTGTGCTTCTGCTTGCAAAGCAAAGGCTTTGACCAGTAAGCAACTCCTGAGTGGTACCCGGTGCCGTCACATTCCCTGCTAATCACTAATCTTCCCAGCTCAAAGAAGGAAGAGGAATAAGCCCGACCATCATATAAATGAGTGATCTTCCCTCCCAACTTGCTCATATGGCAGGGAAACAAATGGATGCGACGGTACTGCCAAACCCACGCCGTCGAAAACCCAGGAAATGGACGTAAAAATCAGGAGATCTAACATATAAATAGGTTCTCTTTGCCTCCCCCCCCCGTGATCTTAATGCACTCGGCTCCGGTTTTCAAGCTTTTCCCGGCAACCATGAGGGCTAGAAACTTGTTTTTCTAAAAAGAAAGTGAGCTGAGGTTCTGTCAAATCACCTGACTTCAGGAGCAGAGACTTTAAGGGAAAAAAGTCAAGAGGTGACAATGACTATTCACCTAACAAAATAAAAGACTTGCCCCAGGTGGATGGAATTTTGCAAGGCTATCATTGGGGGTGGTAACAGGCAGTATATGCTCACTTGAAAGAAAACAGGGGAGTGGGGGGTTCTTGAAACTTACCAGGGGTCTGTACGTACCTATTAAAGACTGGACGGTAGGCAGCTCATCAAGATCTTCCAGAAGCTCATGCAGAGGGTCCTTGTGATCAGGTGCAATGGAGTCCTGATGCTCTAACAACAGCTACATAACCAGAGGGAGAACATGAGCGAGACAGAGAGCACAAAAGGAATGGGATTAAAAACCACAGTGCAGACGTTAAGCAGTATTCCAGATGAGGCCACACTATCATAAAAGTCAATGGTACGCGGCGGCCTCATCTGGAATACCGCGCGTGGGACTGGCTAGGCCAGGCCAAAGTGGTTATTGCAGAACTAGAGGAGGGGGTCAGAAAAGGGCAAGGAATGAGTCGGGACCTAGAGAAGCTTCTCTTATGAAGAGATTGAAAAGACTTGGGTGGTTTAGAAAGGAGATGGCTAGGAAGGGACAAGATCAAATAAAAAATGGGCTTGATGGGGAGCGTCTGGTCTCTCTGTCACACAATGCACAAACAAGGGGAATTCAATGAAATTAAGCAGTAAATTCAAAACCGATAGATGGAAGATTTTTTTCCTTCCGGAAGGGACGTTAAACCTTGTGCTTCAGAATTTAAACCAAACTATGTATTAGAGATCAGGATGAGACCTGAAGGTGGGACAGATTAATCCCAGGGTTTTTGCCCTTTCCTCCCAGCCCTCTGGTGCTGGTCACGGTCTGGAACACGATACTGGACCAGAGGGAGCCTGGGCCGGATCCAGGCTGGCAATCCTTACGCTAGTCAGAAAACAGACTTAAAATAATGCTGTGGGGCCCCCAATCACTTCAGTCTGGAGAATCAGAAAAAGATTTGTCAGGCCATTGCTGCTTTTTGTGCATGCTGCAGGGGAGTTATGGGGCCACCAGGAGGAAGGGGGGATTTCAGTAGGTCTGGGCATCTGACTCACATGCCACTTGCATATGGCGCAGGGGTCAGGGTTCTAGCGGAAATGTGAGTTCAGGGCCCTGCTCTGCAGCTTTCCAGTGTGACCCAAACCCCACCACTTCTAGCAGGGGCCGGCTGGGCTCGGGTTGTCGGGCTCTGGGTCAGACTGTGGATCTGAGGGTCCAGGGGCTGAGTCCGACGCTATGGTGATAGTCACCAGTATGAGCCTTCCTCTCCCTCCGGACTGCAGCAAAAGGGGGGCAAGGCAGACACCCAAATCCTTTCCGGGCCCCTCACCTTGTGGGTGTTAATGAGCTCCTCCGCCGTGATGTAGATGAGCGGCTTGGCCACGGCGACAATCTCCGAGTACTCGTCCACGTTAAACCGCTCTTCCGGCTCTGGGACAGAGCAGGCAGCACGGATGAACTTCCTACAGGAGGGGGGGAGGAAAAAGAAAAGAGTGTCCCTTCCGTGTCTGCTGAATCCAGTCCAGGATTTAGTGGGAGTGGGAAACGGGCTGGGGAACTAGAGAGAACCTGGGGGGTCTGCCTGGACCCAGCAGCCTCAGTGGAGAGAATCCCATTTAGTTTCATCACAGCCCGGCCCTCCCTCTTCTGTGCCATCAGGGAGGTGCTGGAGGGCAAAGCAAGAAGCACAGGTAGGAAATCTCACTGCAGCACCAGTGAAGGGAAGTTACCACTGCTGAGCATGCAGCAGGTTATCCCAAAGCGACACGGGGGTGGGGGGGTTTTTTTTGTGTGCATCTTCCTGTGGCCCAGCTCACACTTCCAGACGTGATACTGGGCTAAATCAGAGCTGGCTCTGGGCATGTCGACACGTGCCGCCGTCACCCCTTGGATGCAGTGTAGACTTACTGCCTGAATGTGCCTTCCTCTGGGGTTTTACGATGCATTAGCAGCACGGGCTTTTAGGCACCCGAATGGGCTGGAACTCACAAAGCTGCTGGGGGGTTCAAGGCAGCAGCACCAACCCGAGGCTGCTCACCCTTTCCAAAGAAGCCTTGCCGTGTCCTGCATCACCCTCTCCTGCCCCTTTAAGAATACACCGCTCCCCTTTTTAGGTGTTGCGGTAAGACCTATTCTTGCAAAGTGCCGTCTTCTCTCAATCCTCACGGGCGCCATGGAGTTGAGGGTGCTGAGCCCCTCACAGGATTGGACCCTTCAAGCAAATCCTAAAGATTTCATGCTCTTTGGGGCAGGGAGGGGCAATTTGTTCTGTGTCTGTACCACGCCTAGTACGAGGGGGCTTGTCCCAGCCAAGCCCCCTGAACGATGCGAGGTCAATTTCAGGCCCCTGGACTGGGATCAGAGCTCAGTGTTACTCCCTTTGCTGTTTCTCAGCTGCTGTGCAAACTACTGCATTAGCCACAGCCATCAGCTGCCCCCTGAGAACAAACACACACGCATTCTTCCAAGTGCCTAAAAGGTTTTTAATGATGGATTAATTTATTCACTGGGGCCAACAGGAGTGCCAGCAATGCTGTTTAATCATTGCACATTCATTTTCACTCTGATCTCCTTCGCGAATCCTGATGCACCCCAGTGGCACATGCTAATTACTCTCAACGGCTGGCAAATGCTAGACTGACAGAGGGCTGGGGGTGGGGAGTTGCCTGGAGTTTTGACTGGCTTCAGGGACACTTTGAATTGGACAGCACAGAGGAGGAATCGTTGCAATGGGATCTTGTGCGGTGTGTGGATGTATTAGATTAGAGCTGAACTGGGATCAGACCAAGGCCTTGTCTACACTAGGAACGTTTTGTTGTTTGAATTATACGGGGATATTTAAAGAAATAAAGTTTAAAAAAAAAAAGAAATCACTCCCCTAATAGGCCTAGCTTGACCAGTAATTACTTATCTTGTCATAGCACCTTGGAGCCTAAGTCATGGACCAGGACCGCATGGTGCTAGGTGCTGTACCAAACACAGAACAAAAGACAGTCCTGGCTGATTTTTAAGTGTTGATCCTCATTTCCACCCAGGTCCCTAGCTAAGAAGGGAGCTGCCCTCAAAACTCAATTAAGCTTTGCTGTTGCCACCCCCCCACACACGGCCCCTGCTTTGCACAGCACGAGCAAAAGGAAGCCTGGCCTTGTGGTTAAGAGCTTAACCTAGAATTTAAGAGATCTGGGTTCAGGAGACTCCCCAGCAGGAGACTCAGCAAGTCACCTAGTCTCTCTGGACCTCAGTTTTCCCATTTGTGAAAGTGGGATAAATAACACCTCACGTCTGTTTTGTTGGTGTTAGTTGTCCTCTCCCTGCGGCCCCACTAGCTGTGGGACCCTGGATCCAACCACCACCGCGTGGCACCCACCTGAACTTAGAGTGGGTTTCTTCCAGGTACTGGTTCACCACCTGCAGGTGGCTGTTCGCCCCCTCAAACATCTTATTGGAAGCCGCGTGCTGCAGGATCTTGGCAATGGAGCCCAGGTTGCGCCGGTGCTCAGCGTGCAGGGCCACCCCAGCAGAGATATCGACGACGTCGAAGCCGTCCGGAGCCACCACGGCCGGGTTCATGAAACGGTAATAGAGCAGGCTCCCGACAATCTAGGTGCAGAGAGCAGCAGGGAAAGGGAAACGTTATTGCTAAGAATACCTAGCTCTTCTGTGGCACTAGCCTTGTCTGGATGCTGCCTAAATGTTTGTTCCAGGCTATAAAACATTAGTAGTTTACTGTACAGCTTTACAGTACGGGGCCTATGAAACATAGTTCAGGAGTTCTGATTCCAACCCACAGGGGGCAGCAGTGCACATACACTAGCCAGCTCATTACAGTAGAATTATCCTTCTTACACAGATGGGGAAAACGGAGGCACAGAGCAGGCACGTGACTTGCTCAAGGCCACACGATATAGCTGGAACAGGAATCCAGATTCCTGGGCTTACACCACTAGGCCATGCTGCCTCTCTGATGGGATGCCAGGGGGAGGCACGATGGCCAACCGATGCCTCTCCAGCCGTGACGTTCACTGCCGAGACCTTGCTGCTGTCGCCTTGCCCAGCTAGCCGCGTCCTCTACACACCTTGCAGATCTCCTCCTCGCCGGCGTCTGGGAATTTCTCAGCCAAGGACGTCTTCAGGACTTTGGCCACGTACCGCATCCCGTAGCTAAGAGAAAAGTCAGAGGAGGGGTTCAGCAGAGGCGGGGCAGGTCAGGGCAGAGGTCAGCCCACTGGCTTAGATTCACATATGCTAAGGCCAGAGATCGTTACAAGCATCAGTCTGACCGCCTCCACAACCTCTCCCAAGGATTCCTGAATCCAGCCCACAACCTTCGGGAGAAAGATATCCAGCCTTGATCTGAAGACTTGAGGTGCTGAGGAAATCCACCGCATCCCTAGGCAAGTTATTCCAATGGCAAAATTACCCCCACCATTAAAAAGCTCTTCCTTATTTAATGGAAGCTCTTTGGGGGCGGGGTCTGTCTTTGTTCTGTGCCTGTACAGCGCCTAGCACCATGGGATCCTGGCCCATGTCTGGGGCTCCCAGGCACTGCGACAAAAACAGTGACTTGGTACAAGTGAGGTCTCCACAGCCAACGAAGCCCAAGCCAGATTCGACAATCCCTTGGCCACCCTTTGCCTAAATGACAGTGTAAGCTGGTGGGGACATCTTCCTACAGGTCGTGCCAGCCTGTGGTGCTATATCCCGCCATGCGACCTTCCCAGAGAGCTCTCAAAGCCCTCTACCATCTCTTAGGTATCTCCATAGCATGTACTCTAGAGAGTGGGAGGTGTAGAATATTAACCGAAGTATTATCCCCATTTTACAGATTGTGGGGGTAAAACCAAGGCACGACTTGCTCAAGGGCAGGCAGGAAGGAAGCCCAGGTCTCTCTACACCCAGACCCGTATTGCAACCGCTAGGTCCCACTCCTTCTCTGGAGGAAATCCTCCTACCTCCATTCCCGGGATCTGAACTGCAGAAAGAAGATTCACACCACAGAAAAGGCAAGCGAGCCAGAACAGCTGCCCCACAAGACAAGCCAGCTGCATTCTTCCTTATTAAACTAGCACAAATAGCCCTGCCTCAACCCTTTGCTCTGCAGGTCTGATTGCTCCATGGAGCAAGGCTAGGATGGTCATCCCTGCTTTAGACATGGAGAAACTGAGGCACAGAGCATAGACCTGCCTTACTCCAGCTCATACAGCAATTCAGGGGCTGGGAACAGAACCCAGGTCCTCTAGCGCCCAGCCCAGTACCCCTGGCATTAGGCCACCCTGCCTCACAGGCCACAGACAGGCCCAGGGCTACCTACGGAATTTTGTCCACGGACGAGATGATGGCAGAGAGGAACTTGTCCGTCACCGCCAGGAGGTTGCGGATGGAGATGTCCAGCCGTCGCTGAACTTCAGGGTGGCTCAAAGCCTGGTCAGGGCTAACGTCATACGGCAGCTTGCTGTGGACAGAAGAGAGACACCCCTAAGCATACGGCAAGCCAACGTGACCTCCGTGGGGAGGCTGGGCGTAGGCTGGGCGTGGGCCGGACCTGACCTCTTTTGTCCGCTCTGAGACTCCAGCTGGTTGATCCAGGCCTTATAGATGTCCACGGGGTTGGTGCGGATGCTGAGGGTTTTGTCTTGCAGGACCTCCTGCACGGGGCTGCCCAGGATCTGACGCAAGGCGTTCTGCCCCCGGGCGTTACGGTAAAAGCTCACGACCAGCCTGATCACGGTGGGGTTCCCCGTGAGGATATCGCGGAGGTGGTCGACTTTGGACCTGGATGGAGGGTGAGAAAGGAGGCAGCTCTGATCCGGGCTTGAAGGGGCGGGATTGCAGCCAGTGTAAACGAAGAAAAGCAGCACCGTTCCGGTGCCTTAGGGAGCTGCCGAGCCGTGGAATCGGCCTGCCTTCTAGTAGCGTTGCCTAGCTGGTGCGTGTATGGTTTAGCCCAAGAGGGTGCGGGTGGCTGCACTAAAACCAGATTGCAGCAGGTGTAGACATACCTGAGCTACCTCGAATCAGGCTCACGTGGGCACCAAGAGCAGCAAAGCCGCAGCCGCATGGACTGGCGCCAGAGCGCACACCCCAGGCCTCTGGCAGGCGTGGACAGCAGCTGCAGCTTTACTGCTCTTGACACCCGAGCTCTGTAGAGTAAAGCCCGCTTGGCTCTGTTCACACCTGCTGCAAATCACACGCCTGGTTGCAGTGACGCCGTCACCTACGGGGAGGGTCCCCAGCAGCACCAAATCCAGGTCAGTAGGCGTCTGGCCAGGACCTAGCCCTACGTCCTTGCACTGAGGGCAATGGGGCATTCTGTTAACACCCAAGCGCCGTGTGTCTCAGAGGGTTCGAAGTACCTGAGCAGGGATCCGGCAGAGACGGGTTCGTCGCCCCACACTCCAGGCGGCGGGAAGGGTGCTGCATGAATGTAGGGAGGAGACAGACGCCCGGCTCCTTAAGACTGGCAGGCGTTCGAGCCCTGGCATCTGCGCAGCCCTGGTCTATGGCCTCCCTGGGCCCTTTGTCTGCGCCCGTAGCACTTACCGGATCTCTTCCTGCAGGGCGGTTTTGAAGAGCTGCAGGAGCAGGTAGGCCTCTCTGGGGTTGGAGGCGTAGTTGTAGAGTGTGAAGACCACGGATTCCATGAACTTGGTCGACTTGTTCTGGGGCATCTGGAAAATCAGCCTAGCCAGGTACACAGGATGAGTCTGCAGACAAAAGCAGCGAAGGCTTGAACAGTCATTTCCCTTCTCTGGGCCCTCCCACCCTTCGCCTTGCTGGATTAGACGAAGCTCGTTGGGACAGGGACTGTCTCTTGCTTCGTTCGTGTGCGGGCCTCGCACAACGGGGGCCTGATCTGTTATGGCCTCTAGGTGCAACCGTAATCCCAGATAACAAACTAACCCCCAGCGCAAGAAAACTAAGGAGCCGATCCCGGCGTCACAGCCCCCCTCAGTGCATGCACGCATCCCTGCACCTGGCTGGGGCCGGTGACAAAGCATCACAGGATAGCGACTAAGAGATGGCGCTTCCTTTTAAGGAGGGAGATGGTCCAGACACAGAAGGGAGCCCCAGGGTCAGAGGAAGGACCTGGGGCGGGAGCCTTCACAGGTGGAAGCCCAGAAGGGACTATTAGATCAAGAGACACAAGTGCTACGAATACCCAAGACCCCTGCAATGGTAGGGAATTGATTCAGGGAGAGATGCCCTCCACTTCTGCATCAGCGAGAAGACACCTCTGCTGGGTGAGGCTTTAGGGAAGACGAAGGCAGCAGAATCCGAGTCGGGAAAGGGACCATGAAGATTTCCATTCGATCTGACATGGACCTGCCGGCAACCCCCTACCTGAAGATGGGGTTGTGCTCAGACCCCAAAACCCACCTGCCATCTCTTCAGGGAGCTGAGCTGGGGAAACCGAGGCAGCAGGCACGTGACCGGATGCAGGGGAGGGGGCAATGCAGGATGTTGCCCCAGCAACAAATCGCCTCCCCCAAAACTAGCCGCCGGCTCACCTGCAGCAGGTAGAAGAGGTGCTGATACGCCTCCAGCTTCCGGCGCTTCTCCTTGCTGAGTGACTTGAGGCCCTTCTGTTTGTCGACGGCCATCAGATGCGACAGCTGCTCTTTGTTCTTCTTCGTCAGCTTCTTGCAGTGGGAAACCACCTCCTGTCGCGGGGCAGGCGAGCAGGCAAAGGTGGGGTTAGCAGGAGCACCAGCCCCATTGAAATAATTGAGACTGGGGAGCCCAAGACATTGACTTGCAAAGGGAATTGTGCTCCTAAAGCCCCTGGGAAAATCCAACCCCTTCGGGCCTTGGGATTCACGCAGCTTTGCCGTTTACACACCTAAGGGAAATTCATCCTCCATAAGACTGCACCCACCAGCTCCACACGTACAGCGAGGGCCTGTCTACCTCTGCATGCCATTGGCCGGCTCCCCGTTCCCCAGCAGGCCTCCTGTAAGTCAGCAAGGCGCTGCTGCCTCCCGATGATGTCGGCGTGACTTGGTGCCTAGCGCCAGACTGGGAGGCAGGACACCTGGATCTATTCCCAGCTCTGCCACTGGTCTGCCGGGTGACCTTGGGCAAGTCACTTCCCTGCCCTGTGCCTCAGTTTCCCCATTGGTGAAAACAGGGATGCACGAATGAAAAGTGCTACAAAACAAAAATAGATATGCAGCTCTTATCAGGCCCCTAATGAGCCAGGTCAACTTATCCGAAGCCCCCTGAAATCAGTAGAAAGATTCCCTCTAGCCAACAGACAAAGAAAACGCCTGAGTTTAAACACTCAGGGCCTGCTTTCGGATCCAGCAAACCGACGGGACCTTCTATCCAAAGGGGGCCCCAGCCCTTCCTGGGAAGGACTTGACTTATTCAGGAAGGTACTTGTTCTAAGCCAACAGCTGTTAGGAACCTGTTACCCCAGAAAACCCCCTGGGTGGGGTTTGTAGGACTGACCACGGGGAAGACCCTTGCTGGAAGTGGGGTGATCTCTGGTGAGCTTATTAGCATGGGTGCAGGTTTTTAGTCTGTTTTCTTGGTCATGCTTGTGCCTAAAGAATAAATCTGCTTGCTTAGAAAGGGCTGGGGGGGTGTTGCTTACACCTTTGGTAATAAGGCCTCTGGGGAAAAAGCAAAAACAGTATAATCAGGGAGCTGGGCAGCCTGGAAATACCCCAGTCAGGAGGGAGTGAGCAATGCGGGTCTCCACCCCAGAGGTGACAGCTGGGGAGCCGGGTGCCCTTGGCAGATCACAGAGGGGGAAGTATAGGTGCAGTTGCCCTGAACTGAAACAAGCCCTAAGGGCCAAAGTCAGTTCTGGCATAAGCAAGCCCGGCTCCATGCCTACGCAGGGGATGGATTTGACCCTAGCATCATTGGGGGGAGGTTTTCCAGAGGCACAAAACGGGCACATAAAGAAGTCTAAGGGATTTAGGAACCCCAGCCTTAGTCGGTTTCAGGGAAGCGACTCCAGAATCATGCTGGTGTAACAGAGAGCAGAGCCTGGCCCCTGAATGGGAAAAGAGGACCAGCGGAGGAAAGCCACGGAACAAACAGCTGAGCTACTCCCCCCCCACCCCCCGGCCACGACCCCGGACCTGCAGCGTGATCCTGTTCTTAACCAGAAGGCCGATCTTGATGTCCATGAGGTTGAGGTCGCTCTCCAACTGCTGGTTGGAGCGGATCCTCTTCACCACCTCCTCCCGCAGCTTCAGCAGCTCAGACTCCTCCCAGAAGTCGTGCTGGCTCTGCTCCAACAGGTGGACAAAGCGCCGGACGATGCTCAGCGGCGGGTGCTTGGCGTGGACTGGAAGGGGACAGAGAGAAATCACCCTTGAATGGGGTTAAATGGCTATTGAGGTTTGGTTTGGTTCTGTTACACTCAGGGCCAGCATAAAGGGGGCCTTAAAAAGTGGGTGGAAACGGGCCCTGAGCATTGCCCCTGCACAGGGGCTTCTCCGGCTGGCGTGGGGTAGCGGAAAGGCTCTGCACCTGCTTCCAGCGCAGGGGTGGATAGGGCGTGAAGCCAAGAGCACACTGCTCCGCGGCTATTTGTTGATTCCCAGGTCCCTTAGGAAGCACAGCCTAAGTTAGAGCAGCCCTGAGGCTGCTCTACCTTACACCGAGGGGCTGGCGCAGTCTCTGCACAGCATCAGACTACAGGGACTGCAAAGGTGCCTTCAGCCCACGCCCCAAGTGTAGGAAGGGTCACGAGAAGCAAGGCAACCTCCTTGCAATTAAAGCCACAGCTGTATAAAAACCAGAGACAGGCACTTACCCAACATCCTGTAATCCCCACGGGCCTTGTTAGCTCTCATAAAAGCCTGGATTTTAATTACGGCATTAATCTGCCAAGACAAACAAAGGGGAAGAAGGAAGTTTCCTACAGCGTCCCCGCAGCAGGCAGCAAGTGTAAAGAGAGAAAAATATAACCAGCCATGCAACTAGCGAGCGGATTAGCTGGGATGGAAGGCAGAGAAAGCCTACTCACTGGGAGCCTGCTGTACGATCAGCTCCTGAGGAAGCGGTCCGAGCATGGGACAGGGATTCGGGCTCCTGGGTTCTAACCCCAGCTCTGGGAGGGGAGTGGGGTCGAGTGGGTTAGAACAGAGGGGGCTGGGAGCCAGGACTTCTGGGTTCTATTCCTAGGTCTGATGCTGTGCGCCTTTGGGCAAGTCATTTACCCTCTCTGCCTCAGTTTGCCCCTCAGCTGTAAAGTGGGTTGAATATCTTCCCGGCTCACAGAGGATTTGTGAGGGTTTATATGTTTGCAGAGTGCTTAGGGTAAAAATTTCCAAAAGCATCTAAGTCAACGGGACTGAGGAGCTGGGGTCACTTAGATACTTTTGAAAATTTAACCCTGGGTCTTATCGGCTGCTGCTTTCCTCAAGAGCTGCTACATTTGGCAACATGCTGAATGAACTCGACACTCAGCTTCTCAATGCTCGCAGGCAGCAGACTTCCTTACCCCCTGCCCCTTTGCTCCAAGGGATTAGTAACCTTGGATGCCACACCTGAAGGTCTTAAAGAGGTCTGATTTGCAGAGGGAGGGTACTCGGTGTGATGTTCACAGCATATGCACAGCAAAGTTAGATAAAAAGCAAAAATACTTTTGCTAGAAGGTTGCGATTTCACAACACATAAGAACCCAAACACAGAGAGAGAGAAAACAGGCTGCTCCCTAAGGCAGCGTGGCACCACTCATCCCACCTTGCTTCAGACTGGTTCTTTACCAGCTCCTCTGATCAAACACTTACTCAAGAACCCCCTGGTCTGCAGTGAATGAACCACACAACACACAGCTTGCAATTCCGACACAATGCTCAGCACAACACTCAGTCCTGTCTGAAAATCAGGCTCCCGGAGGTGGCTCTCATCCAGGACCCAAGGTCACTGGGCACTGACAAGTGTGGACTTTTGTACCTGGGCACACCCCCATCCCCTCCTCCTTGTCAGGTCCCTTTCCTGCATATTCGTACATTTCAGGTGAGACTTATATAGAAACCTTACAACCTAGTGACTGATTCTAGCCCCCCCAGCTAGAAACGCCAGGCTCTTCCCTCATCTCCGGGTTGAGATGCTGGAATGCCACACACAGATATTTTGCTGACTCACTTTAAGAAGGCATCTCTTTGCTCCAGTGCAAGATACAAGAGGGCACGAGTGTCTCCCTCAGGCAGAGGAAAACAAGGCCCAAGGACTCTCAGGGTGCATTTACACTTTGAACCGGGGGATATACCGTAAGCGTGGAGTCAGACTTGCCCTGGCTCTCATCAAGCACGCTTGCTAAAGATAGCTCGTAGCCCTGGCAGCATGGACTAGGCATCCTGAATACAGACCTAGCATCTCTGAGAGGCACGCACTCAGGATGGCTGGCATTCCCACTGCCGCTACAGTCGGTTTTTAAGCATGCAACTCAAGTACGTCTCCTTGAGCTGGGAATCACCTCCCACCCCAGTGTCAAGCGTGAAAGTGCCCTCAGTCGATTTGCAAGAGGCTCTTTTCAAAGTCTCTGGGGTTACATGTTCTCTTGCACCCATAGATCAGCCACTCACGTTCTTCCTGAAGTAGCGCAGCCGTTCCTGGTACCTTTTACGAGCGCGCCACATCCTCGCGTATGCCTGGATCTGAGAGGAGGGAACAGAAGACACAGATTTGGCCATTTTAACTGGACACTGGAAGCCTTGTAGGATGTTCTCCCCAAGAGAACTCTTGGATCCATTTCCACGTAGGCTCATTTATTCCATCTACACAGCGCTAGGGTGCGCAGGGCTCCTGCAGGTGTCATTTCTGATCACAGGTAATACCAAGGTTCTTGACCACCCGTGCTCATTGAAAACCCTGTAGCGCTCTCAGCAAGCGTTTTGGGGTCAACAGCCACTTAGAGAAGCTACGTTCTGCCTCCCTAAGGTTCCCTCAGCTATTAGATACATTATTCAGGACTGTCCGAAGTCGCTGCATTATTGTTGCTACGTTCCACCCCAGAGGTGGCTGAATCTCCACAGGGGGTGCAGCGATTCCCAGATCTAGATGGTAAAAATAGCTGGGTGTTCCTTTAGGATGGAAATATAGAAAGATGTTGCTACTAGAAAACAGAAGCAGGGGATGGGGAGGAGGAGTTAGAGAAACAGACTCCAGTACCTTTATCACGGCATCTGTATTTTTTTGCAAGTACCATAGTCTTTGCAGGTAAGCTCTGCGCTGTCTGTATCCTCTCCAACAGGACTGGAGACACCAAAAGAAAAGACACACACACCAAATCAACCACGGTGTGACACTTCCAGGGTTACCCGAGGTGTCTGGGGTCTCACTAGCGCCAGTTTACAGCACAGGGGGGCCTTGTCTGTGCCCACAGGAGGAAATCCAACTCTGCCAGCCGCTGGCAGCACTAGCTACCCTACGGAGGCCATGGAATACTCCCATCAACCCCTCCTCATCAGCTCATCCTGCCTAGGCTGATCTTCAACAGGGCTTACGAGAACAGTGCTGGCGCCCTCTGAAAACTCAGGCTGCAACTGGAAAAATAGAAAAGCGCCCAAAGAGCGGCTGTTCTGGAAAATACAGGCCTTCTGCTGTTGCCACTGCACTGCTCATTCTGCTTGTATGTTCCACCCTTTCCCTGACCCTGCGTGTCTTCTCCGATTGCAAGCTCTTCGAGGCAGAGACTGTTTAGTACTCTGTACCGCACCTAGCACATGGTTTCTGCCTAGTCCTGAGGCACTGCTGTAATAGACAGGATTAAATACTGACTGTGTTCTCCTATCTGTAAAGAGGGGGTAGTACGGGGAAGTGGTCAGGATGCCTGGGTGCTTGCCTGAAGACCCAGCATTAGATAAACAACGCCGTGCACATCAGTGTAGGATCTACTCTGCAACGCAGTGGCATTCCTCACCTGGATTTTGATAACTGCCGGTAACTGCTCCCGCGATAGATGTCTGCGGGCCATGAATTCCTGGCGGACAAGGTAGCCCCTCATGCGAGCCTGCAAGCTCACGAGGAATCGAGTGTTGGATTCCCATAGGCATTCCCGGTCGTGGGCCGCGGTCACTCTCGTGATTGTTGACTGCAGAAACAGGACACATGGATCAGTTCAGGAGGGCTTAGTACACAGCAGACCCCCCCCCAGACGCCATCCAGCAATGAGACGGGAATAACATGCCCAAATGGGTCAGCAGCTGAGATCGAATCCAGGCCATCTGCATGCGAAAGCACAATCCTCTGCCGTTTTGAGCTACCAGACCAGATCCATTAGCTTGGAGACAGGGACTGACTCATAAGCTTCTCACATGGTTCAGCCAATAGGAGACAGAATCACGCTTTGCTAGTGCGTTACATCCAAAAGGATATATGCTAGTAGGATTTAGTTAAAGGATCGGATGCTTCTGTGGCTGGAAAGTTCGTCTGAAGTAGTCAGGATAAAAATATCCCCTGGCTTTTGGAAGCATTAGAAACCCTCACGCTTCAGGGCACGAGACAATCTCTAATGGGGTCAGGAGGAAACATCTCCTGAGGGCAGGTTATCCTGTAACAGCAGGGTTCTTGCACCTTCATCTGATGTGGCCGGTACCAGCCACTGCTGGAGACAGGACACTGGGCTAGACGGACCCTGGGTCTCATCCAGTCTGGCAATTCACATGAGCCAGCTGTTTACGAGCTAGGATTGCTGCTTCCAGTGATATGACCCAATCTCTCTCGAAAGCCTCTATGCAGAACAAGAGGCCTGGAGAACTAATGCTTTGTTAATTAACAGCTGTGAAGCGCTCTGACACCTCCCAGTGGGATAAACGGGCAAGAACCATGGACACAGCCAAAGCACTTAACATAGAGCGCATTAGCCTGGATGCGTCACGTATGAACACTCAGGCCCCAGCAACAGCAAGCCGGACTCTTCTGTTGGTTTTCAAGGCCTGACCAGCAATATTCCAGCCCTCAGGGCTTTGATTACACCCCCCTCTCGACTGCCCCCTCACCTGGATTTCCTCCCAGCTGAGGTGTGTGGCGTTAAGGACACAGTCACGCGGCCGCTCCCAGCTGCCTTCGAAGGTCTGCAGGCTGAAGTAATACTCGCCTCCATCTTTCAGCTGGTGTCGGACCCAGTGGTATTTGGCATTCCCTGAGCAATGCCATCGAGACGGGGAGGGGGAGCGTTAGTACATCTGGCTTTGGTCGTGCTTTTCATGTAGCCAGTTATAGAACTAGGCAAATCTCTAGATGAGCTGATTTGGATTGCAGCAGTACCTGGGGGTCCCAGGCATCCACCAGGACCCTGCGGTGCTAGGCGCTGTACGGACACAGACCCAAAAGATGCTCCCTGCCCCCAAAGAGCTATGGATGATCTCCACAACAACAACAACGCTAAGCGATGCGACCAGATGGAGACTCACCTCCACCCTGGTTTTCGAGGGCCTTTTACCTGCTTGTCTCTTGACAGCCGTGAGGGCGGCGAGCTGTGCCTGGTATGCCCCCGCGCATTCTGCCACGACGCCGCGCAGGGAGACGTCCGGGTTACGCAGCACACGCGCCGTCTGAGCTGGCTTCCCTTCTTTGATGGCCTGGTTGATGGCAGCAATGCCTAGAGCCACTAAGGGAAGAGAGAGGAGAAGGAAGGGGTTAAATAAATAAAAAAAAAGAGGGCACATTCATCCACCAGCAGAAGCCCAGCTCACTTTTGCAGCAGCCCTTCCCATGGGTAGTTAGCAGCTGATTGCATGAAGCTTTGGAGAGGGAGATTAACCCTTCCTGCCCCTGGAGAGGGTGGATTGCAGGCTGTACAGAATACAAGGTTCTAGATCTGGGGGCTGCTCAAAGTCAGATTGCAACTGGAGTGTTAGGGGAGAAGCAAGAGGTAGCAGAAGGATCTCAGCTGGCACAGCATTCAGTTGTGTTCAGTGCGGCAATTTATGAGTCAGCATCCCAGCCTGGCTCATCTCGCAGGGCCCACCCTGATCCCTGGGGCCAGCCCCTTGGGACCTCAGATCAGAGTATTTCACAAGCCCTGGAGGTTCAGGGAGGGTGGAAGCAGAGAAAGACAAACATCGTTGGCCTTGAGTCTCTCCCAATCCTGCATTTCTTGGCATGCATAGGAATAACAGAGGAGGGCTGGGCAGTGACTCCAGCCAGCACGACACAGCTCAGAGTTCGCTTCCAAGCCCTTACTTCTCTGAGCCGTCTCAGTGTCCTGATTAGCCTTGGAAACACCTTGTTGGATCTCCTCCCACCAGAGAGCTGTTCCGTCATCTCGCGTCACCTGGGAGATGGGAGACCAAAAAAAAAGCAATGAGCTGGGGGAATCTCTATTCACTTTACAAACCACACACAGAGGCAGTGCTTCCGTCACCGAGATGCAGCCACCTCTGGGGAAGGAGCAGCTGGCAAAACACCATATAACAGAGTGGGAGGAATTTAGCTTAAAGGCCCTAGGGCTCTTCTGGAAAGTGCAAAGGGACCTTCTGGGACCAGGTGGAGCAAGATGCAGGCGAAAGCCCGGAGAGAAAAGGCAGACACTCCCCATGTTGCACTGAGCATCTAACCAGGGCAAGAGGCCACTGCCAAGAATGTGAATCTTTAGCTCGGCCTTGGAATGACAGACATTAGGGACAGGGAAGGATTATTAAGACATCAGCTCCCCCAGCACTCTGGATTGTTCTCGGCCACACAGTGGGTTGAAAGCGTAGCCGACTGTCCTACCTGGGCTTTCTGCCTTAGTGCGACGGTCAAGACGTCGTGGTAACGCCTCGCTCGCGGCAGAGTCACGTCAGAGAGCCCGGCGGAGGGCAGCAGCAGAGCAGTCAGCGTTTTCTCCGGTTCGTTCTGTGCCAGGGCCTCGTTGACCAGTCTGATGGCCAGGATCTCTGTAGCAGGGAGGTGGAGAGAGGGCAAAGACGGCCCGTGATTCAGAGCGCACGATGGTTTGCGGAGCCCAATGCTCAGACATAAAAGCCACTTACTGTCGTTTTCCTCTTGCACCGACGAGTTGGTGCTGTTCACACAGGCCTGGAGGTCGTTCCAGCTCAGGAACTCAACCCCTGCTTTCCCAGACTGGCGCTTCAGTTTCAATAAGTCATCAAAATAGCTGAAGGGGAAAGACAGAGCAATTGCTCAGCAAGTGACTGACAGGTCGCGCATCCGAGGGTCCGAAAAACACTGTCACAAAACTTCAAAGCCCCCCACCGCAGGAGGCATTCTCTCTGCTTTCCAAATGGGGAAACTGAGGCACAGAAGCGTGACAGCCACAGAGTGAGTCAATAAAAGAGCTAGGAATAGAACCCAGTCCTTGGATCTGGCCACCCAGACCACCACCCCTCCTGCCAGATGCAGGAATAGAATCCAGGAGTCCTGATTTCCACACACAAACACAACACTAACTATTTTTAACGTAAGACCAACATGGATTTCCTCCCCCAGCAACATATCCCGCTTGCCACCTGACTGGCAGGAAGCTGGGTCCAAGCGGTGACTCCTGCAGGCTGTGGAGATCTGCTGCCAGCCCCAGATGACACTGGGTAACGGGACCAGGTTACAGACCGTTTAACCCTTTGGATCATGGGTTCCTGCAAGTTCTTTGGTTTGTTTCAGAGCCTCAGAAATCTCCCTACCCGCTCCACCCAACTCACAACTTGCAGGGGCCCGGCTCTATCATTTTTAATGGCAACAAGATCTTTTAACACATTCATGGCCAATTCACTCCATCGGCATCGGTACAAGGTGCATCCTTCCCACTGAAATCCACCCCCAATTACCGCTGCGCGTGTGCGTCCTCGATATCAGACAGGCCCAGTGCAGGGCTGACCAGGCTACTCCAGAATCCATAGACATCCCCAGCTTCCAGCGCCCGGTTGGTCAGCGCCACGGCCGACAGCATCTCCACAGCAACATACAGCTCCTCCTGCACCAACTCGCCCTGCAGGAGAGGAGACAACGATGATCCTTTTCTGCCCGCCCCCAATACCCCACATGAATCAGTTTAGCCTCAGGATCCCCATTTTACAGCAGGGGAAACTGAGGCACAGAGACTTGCCCTGTGCCAGAGGCAGGACTTGAACCCAGATCTCTGGAGGGCCAGTCCAGAGCTTTTTCCACCAACCCCAAACCCACACTGCAAAGCAAAGAGTTGTATGAAGAGGTCAGATGTCCTACGAGCCATAGAGATTCCCCAGCAGGACCTGCCGTCCGGGCGGACCCTGCTTGTGAAGGGTGATCGTGATGACAGCAGCAAAGACCTGGCTGTCTGACAGCCTATGACACCTCCCCTCTTCCCCCTGCGATGCCGCCCTTTCCTCACCTGCGGATGCTGCCGCTGGAGCAGGGACAGCTCGTGTTGGTATAGCCGGGCGGCAAAGGGATACGCTTCGGGCAGCTGGGCCTCGGGGCTCAGCAATTCTCGCACTGTCTCCGCCGCCGCCCCCCGGCGGATGGAAGCGTTGATGCGGCTCACGGCCCGTTGCACTGCGCGCCGGCGGGAGGAAGAAGATTGGGGTGAATGAGCAGGGGGTGGAACTTGCCGGCGGGTCTCCCTGCAGCGGTCGAGGGGAGCGAACGCTGCTCGACCCGACCGGGCTGCAAAACAACGCCCCAGCTGCACGGAGCGACGGCGTCCCCCCCCCCCCGCACTGCTAGCGGCAGCACCCGCCCACCCCGACAGGCCAGCTAGCGCCACGTAACGCGAGGTAGAGATCTGTGTGTGCGGACGGCAGCCGGGTAAGGGGCAGCCCTGCAGTTCTCCCTCCCTTGGGGTCACAGGGCTCCTGGAACCCCAGCCCCGGGCTACTGAGGAATTGGCCCACCCGCTTCCATTCAGGGCAGGCACGACGCTCGGCCCCTCTGCCCAGGCACGGGGACCGGCCCTACCAGCTCTTTGTTGCCTGGGCAACGGCGCGGCATCGCAGGGCAGGGGCTGGATGGGGGGGGGGGGCCCCACTGGGCAAGTGATACTCTGCAAAGTTCCCCCCGAGTAGGGACGCAAGTGAGGACAGATGATGCCGGCTACCTACAAGCCAGTGCCTGCCTCGTCCCTACAGCGGCCTGGGCATAGCCAGATGCCCAGCATGATGTTCCGACCCTCTCCAGCCGGGGCACCGAGGGGTTCGCATTTCCGAGGCAGGGGAGGGAGCCAATGCAGCACAAACAAGGTTACTTACCAGTACCTGCTGTTCTTCGAGACGTGCTGCTCATGTCCATGCCATTACAGGTGAGTGCACGTCACCCGAACTGTTTTCCCCCCCTTAGCAGACCCGTAGGGCCGGCTCCGGTGCCCCCTGGAGCCCCGTGCACATGCCGTGGTATAATGGAATGGACATGAGCAATCACTCGAAGAAGAATGAACGGAGCTAGGGAGTCCCGCCGGGGCAGACGTCTCCCAACAACCCGTTCACACCTCGGCCTCTCTGGTGGCCAGTCACAGCAGGTTTGCGGAGCAAGGCTCACAGGGATCTGCTGTGGGTCGCGCAGCGGAGCAGGCAGAGGCCGAGAAGCCTGGATCTGGCCTGAGATTCATAGCGCCGCCAGTTCCGTACCAGCCCCCTTCATGGCGCTGGGAGGGGGGAGCAGGCGGGCACGACTTACTGGCATGTTCCTGATCTCCCCGTTCATTGGCCGTGTGGACCCCCGCCTGCACCTCCTCCTGCTCCAGCAGGTCCACGTAGCCCAGCTCCTGCAAGCAGCGAAGCGGCAGGCGCTCAGACACAAGGGGGACCAGCTCAGCAAAGCCGCTCTTCTCCCAGGATCACCCCCCGCATCCATCCAAGGTCGCTCACGGGCAGGCCAGCTGCAGAGCTTCCTAACCCATGGGTCACAGGACACCCTTAGGGCATGGGGGCTCTCACTTGACCTAGCCCAGGGGGTTTGCCCTCCTAGGGCCCAATCCCACAGCGAGCTGCTGGCTAGAGGAGCTTTGGCAAGGCGGATCAGCAGCACAAGACCGTCTCCCACACTGGGGTCTCTCCACCCCAGGGATGTCCTGCCCGGTTCCCGTATCGGCAAATCTTCCTCCCCGCTCCAGTCTGCGCGCTACTTCCACTTCCGGGCCTTACCAGCGCTTTCTGCTCCCGGTCCAGGCTCAGCTGATCCAAGTACCGGGCTGCGTTCTCCCGCTGCACCCCGCGCAGGGCCAGAATGGGATCCTGCAGGGCCCGACACAAAGCCAGCGGGTCCAGCCTCTCCAGGGCGTCGTCCACGTATTCCAGCGCGCTGTGCACTAGGAGAGAGAGGCCGGTTTTTAAAAACACGGCCACGCAGCACCGCAGCGGTCACGATCCAGGAGACACAGCTAGAGAGGCACTAGCCTGGGCTGCTTTGTACCACGGCGCACTAGAGTCAGTGTCATTTGAATCCCTGGGGGATCAACGCGCACTGGACTCCACTTATCCCACTGGCCGGCTCGAAACCCCAGCTGTCCCGTGGATGAATGGCCCTTCGCCAAGGGAGCCTGGTTTGAAAGCGCTGGTTGATAGCGGTACAATATGTTAGCAACCTGTGTCCTGTCCTCTGACAGCAGCTGGCTCACAGAAGAAAAGAGCCTACTACTACTGCCAGCTGATGGAGCTACTCTCTGCCCCTACTGATGACCTGTGAGCTTTCGTTTTCTAACCTAACCGCAATGAAAGTTACAAAGCACTCATCAGTAGATCTCAAAGCTCAGTATCTTTATCCCCATTTTACAAAGCTGCCCCAGCTTTGACCAGCAGAGCTGCTCATGCCCTAGACTAGACGCTTGCGCTTTAAAATCCTGAGGTTCAGGGTTCAATCCCTGCTCCCAGACAGGGGCAATATGTTAGGGCTCGTCTACACAGGACAATTAATCCAGAACAGTGTAAAGTGTGAATTTAAAGTGGATTAGCTGTTCCTGATTAATCCACTTCCAAAATGGAGTTAAACTCATTCACAACGAGGCACTCATTCTGGAATAGGAGCATCTGCCAATCTGGAGTTAATCAGGGCTAGCTATTCACTGTGTAGACAAGCTCTTATACGGAGTTTACCCAGAGTACCTGCTTCAGGGATACAGGAGCCATGAGTCCACATGTCGAGAACCTCAGGCTTCTCCTGGAAAGAAACCCTTTGCCCCAGAATAGGGAGGGAGAGATTCCCTCCCTAATTGCTCTGAAAACAAGCAGCGCAGAGGCCACGCCCCCACTAACGAACCCTGCCTGGGTTTTACGTGAGACGAAACCCTTTGGAGAGCTCGTTCGGGCTGTGCAGACACTGAGCAAGTCCCCTTGGCGTGGGGTAAGCAGCGTAGCAACTCCAGCAACTCTCGGGGACCAGAGACGCAGTGCAAAGGCCACTGCTTTGCTCACCGTTGACTTTGTTGATGTTCCCTTGTATTTCGGCCTGAGTCAGACACCGGTCGTAAATATCCTCGCTTTCCGGGCTCTCCTGCAGGTACTGAGAAGAGGGAGAAGCCACCCACCATTGTATCTCTCGGTCTAGATGTGTTGCGCTACTTCCAATCACGCCAGAAAGAGGTGCTGGGACTCAACCCGGCACCCCAGAGGCTGGTGCACAGGCTGTTGACAGCTGACAAAGACAGCCACACACCCTTTTTCTCCAGCCGCACCCCCATACCCACCAGCTCCGCTCACCCACTGTTCCTCCTATGGCCAGCTCAGCCAGCTTTAGGCCAGCACTCCTGGAGGTTCTGGCCCACTTCCTTTCATTGCTGCAGAGAAATCCACCCTGCGTTGTCCCTCGATCCATTTCAAAGAGGATTTGAGTCCTGAGTTTTAGGTGTCAAAACACAAGGAGCAGCCTCCAGACCATACTGCACATCACACCTCTGTGGTCCACCTATAGGATAAGAGTCTACTACCACAACCAGGAAATGGAGCTTCTCCTTTCACTGAGGGGACCCAGCACTCTGCCCTTACCCGGTTCCTTGCATTGCCAGCTTTCTCCATCTTGACCTGATAGAGCATCTCCTGGTAGACGGCCGCGAGGTTCTCTCGCAGGTTGAGCAGCATGGCGTTGGGATTGCGCAAGGCCACCAGGGTCTGCTCCACCACCCCCCTCTCCACGGCTTCGTTGATTGCGAGGACAGCAGCGTGGGCTACAGCAGCCCCGGCAGGAAAGAGACAGAGACATGGCGTCACGTGGTCAGACAGGGAGCAAGATGCTGGAGCAACAGGATTTGAGTCTATCTATGACCTGGATCTACAGAGTGACAGGGCATTGCAACCTCTAACTTTCAGGCGTCATATTGAAGGGAAAAAGGCACTGGAATCCACAAACCCTGGGCCAGGTGCTATATCTAATGTACGGGGAGAGATAGGCCCTTGAGAACAGGATCCACAAAAGCCAGCCCGTAGGCAGGGAGAGGTCGATGAGAGCGGTGTTTCTCAAGTCCCACCCCTCTCCCGGAGAGGGGTACCTAGGTCCAGACAACTTGTGATCCACCGCCAGGAACGGCTCTCCCGGAGTCAGATGCGTAAGCACCTAACTCCACCCAAACGGGCAGGAAGGAGGAGGAAAGTGACAACTCCCCTTTACAACCGTTTAGCCCCGTGATTCAGGAACTCCCCCTGCCCGTGGGAAACCCCCATTCAGTTCCCCCGCTGCCTGATGAGATGGGATTTGAACAGGGGTGTCCTGGCCTCCCACTGGGTCATAGAGTCAGTCTCCAGGATTTCTCTGGCCCGATGCACATTTAACACAAAGTCAAACAGCTGCACCGGCAGTGATTGAATGAGACCCACATCTCAGCATCCCTTAGCCCCGTTGTCAGAGCTGAGCTAGACAGACCCTTAAAGGGGCCAACACCTTCAGGGGTTACAGAACCGGATTAAGCCCGGGAAGGGACTCAGACAAGTGCCGCTGAGGGGGGAAAACCACAGGCGGGAGTAAAAATCACCTGCTGCTTCGTCCACTGAGAGTTCGCTGGCGAGAATCCCGCCGATCTTGCTGAAGGCCGGCATCTGGAGGCCGCACTTCTCCAGCTCGCGCTTCATGTTGTCGATTTCCTCCTCTAGAACAGAGCAAGCCCAGTCAGCGAACGCACGCCCCGTTTGGTCCGGCGCTGGTGTCAGACTCTCCTCTGGGTGCGCCAGACACTGTGGAGACTTCACCTCCACCCTAAACAGCCGGTGATGTCAATGGGCAAGGCCCCAATTCGATCTGTGCCAGGAGCCCCCCCCACCTCCCATGCAGTGCCACAGGCGTCAGCGGAGCGGTGCCTGAGCGCAGGGATCTGCCCGTGTAGACTCCGCTGCAGAATCAGGACCATACGGTAAAGAAACGTTCAATGTCCCGAAGAGCTTTAAAGAAAAGCTAACAGGGCTAAAGGCAGCAGCACGTGTTTCTGTCGCTAATGTCAACAGGACTGAAGCAGATACATACAGGGAGCCAATCTCTCAAATGAGACAGGGTGGTCCTGTCGGTAGGATCATTCCCACCTTTGTCACTGACCTACCCTGTGACCTCGGGCAAGTCACTTCCCCTCCCTGGGCTTCTAATTTTCCCTCCCCCCCTTAGTCTATCATGTCTGTTTAGACATGGGCAGAGACTGTCTCTGAACAGGTGGACGTGCAGCGCCTGGCACAGTGGGGCACTGATTTTGGTTGGTTCCCCCAAAAAGTCAATTTTCCATCTCGGCTGAAATAAAGCTCCTTATAAATAAAAAGTCTGCTGGCGTGTCCCTTCTGCAGGACAATTCCAGAGGAACAAGCGCTAAATACAGATCGGCTATCACCACCAAGGAAACGCCCAGGAACTAGCCCAGATTTGTCCTTTACCATCCCATACCTGTAAAATTCACTTTCCCGTATAAATCCTGGATCTGCGGCGCCAGCCCCAGCTTAAACAAGTATAAACTGAAGATTTAAAACAAACACACTTCATGGATGAGTTTAACAAATTGCATTTTTTCTTGACACATGGTAACACACACACACACACACACACACACACACACACACACACTCAACCAGAATCCCCTTGGCTTAAAAAGGAGGGGGGCCCCTGTCAGGTGTTCTCCCCTGGGTTTTGAGGATCACTCCACCCCTCTGCTCTGAAACAGATCAGACCCAATGGCTTTCAGAACATGTGACAAAGCCCCTCTTTACAGGCATATTTGTGGGGAGAAGGGGCTTTAGCGACAGAGTATTTTATTTTTAGAGGGTCCTCCGTAGCAGACAGGATTCGGAGGAATCAGCAGCTGTTCTCCCCCCTGTATTTGGCGTGGATTGCATTTATAATGTTTTGTCCTGGCATTTGGAGTCTGGATTGTGAGAGGCACCGATCCCCGCCCCTGCCCGCTGCAGTCAATGGGAGCTGGGAAGAGGGAAGTACCCAATCATGGATTTAGGTGTTCGATTCTGGTCACCCAGATCCCGCAGAAGCACACACATGCCCTCACTTGACACACGTGGGAGTCATCTATCAGCCACGGCGTTAAATGCAGGCACGGGAGTTCACAGGATGAGCGGGACCCAAATTTGAGATTTATCGGCCTCAGTATATAGAGAAACAACGGCCACCAGAGGGTGCAAGTATCATTGATTGAAATCTACGGGCAGAAAACTTTCCTGGATTCCTCTAGCCCCAGAGAGACGTGACCTTTTCACACGTCACAGCCTGGATTTCTCACTCACCTCAGAGCATGAATGCAATAGACCACGCGCGGCATGTTCTTTTTGTCGTAGATGTCTGTTGTCTCTGGGTGAAAGATCTGTTGGCAGGACAAGAGGCAGCAGCCGTGTAAGTGCCAATGAGCTTTAACTATTTAGCAGCACAGTATAGCCAAGTGGCTATGGCCTGGGTTCAATTCCCAGTCCTGCCCTGACCTGCTGGGTGACCTGGACCTGACTGCCTCAGTTTCCCCATCTGTAAAATGGGGACAGTGACATAGACTTCCTTAGAGACCTGAAGATGACAAGAGCTAGGGATTATCTTTACTATCTTTGCTGACCCTGAGTGCCAATGCTGGTGCATGTGGGGGGAGCTTCCACACGGCCCCAAGGGGAGAACGTGATTTAACAGGCCACTCTGTCCAGCGTTCGGCAGGATTGTACAGCCATCGAGCCTTCTACCCTTGATGCAGCAACCCCTTAACGTCCCCTCCTCCCACAAGTTTCACTCGCAGGTCACTGCAATTTACAGATGGGCTGCCACAGAAGCAGAGGGGAATCCCTTGTGGAGAATCAGTCCTGACTGCGCCCTAGAAAGTCTTATGCCATCCCTGTGCAAGAGACAGAAGAAGGTTCCTTCACATCCACGGGGTTTCAGATGAAGGTTTTATTAGCCTGGCCAGCTGCCTTTTACTCCCCAAGGCGTCGATGATGCACCTGGCTGAGTGGAATCACTTGAGTGGCTCCCACTTATGCCCAGGGACTCTGCATTTTTATCAACCCAGAAAGCACTTCTCTACTTTTCCAAGCTCTGCTTTTGGCCCAGACACACGGACGCCAATACGTTACCGAAGGAAGCCCCAGGTGGGTCATGGCATCGCGCCAATGGTTGATATTGTCTGTGTGTCGAAAATGAAGTCCAGTTGCCTGGAGAAAAGGAGGAGAGATGAAATAAGAGTCAGAATGAACCTTCCCTTATGAGTGCTTTATGTCCACTAGAGGGTTTCTTGCACTTTCCTCTGATGCAGCTGGTCCTGGACCACATCTAGTTCTTCCAAACCCCGTGCTTGTTTTGTGCCAGGGCTGAGGCCCAGCACCTCCAGGCTTGGCAGTTCATAGCCCCGGCACCTCCTGGCTTGCTGTGTCATTTATGAAAGTAAAAAAATTGCTTGAGCCCCGGCACCTCTTTCATTACAAATTAAGCACTGTCCAAACCCATGTAAACCAGCACAGGCCAGGAACAACGCAGAGGTGACCCTGATCGACAGTCAGCTCTGCATTGACAGGGTCTGGAGCAAGATGTGTCAGAAGCATCAGATCATGCAAAACCAAAAAAAAACAAAAAACCCATCAATCTGCCTTCAACACAGGAGAGGCTGATGCAACGCCAGTTTCATGCAGCACTCAGCTCACCCACAACGTTTTAGCACCTAAGCCATTTGAGAGCCACAGGGGAAATCGGACAGATCCTGCAGCACGAACCAATATTCATCACCTAGAATTACAAAGGATTTCTCATTCATGCCAAAACGCATCAAATCGAGCAAAAGCTCCAATCCTGCAAAGACAATTTGTTTGTATGTATTGCAGTAGCACACAGGTGCTTCAGTCAAGGACTAGAGAGAGCTCCGTTGTGCTAGGCCCTGTACAAACACAGAACATAAAGATAGTTCCCACCAAAGGTTAACTTTAAGCACAGCAAACAGCCCCATTGAAGTCAATGGATCGGTTACATTGCAGGATCAGAGACTAAGGTGACAAGGTTTTTGTTAATTTAGTTCTCTTTTTAAAATGTTCTGCTTTTCCGAGTTCAAATAATTGCACAAACATTCATATAGGGCCAGATCTTGCAGACTTACACACATGAATAACTCTACTCACAAGAGTTAACGTGCTTAAGTCATTGCAAAATGAAAGCCTTCATTCATGCAGTGGGATTAGTTAATCTAGGAGGATGCTGCACTAACTGATTCAAAAGCATCTACCCAGTACAAATTTTCCCACCGGCTTCAGTGTGAATAGGATCAGCCCTGGATTCCTCATGTTTTATGGACCATCATGTTATGTATCAGAAACAGACACCTGGGCTGCATTCACCCAAGACAGTCTTCGATGCATTGGAAATAGCAGGGGACTTCGAAGATCTAGAATTCATGATCTAGAATGAATCACCGACAACCTTAAAGAAGGAGCCTTTTTCCTGCCTTGATTCCAATGTGCAGAGATTTAATAAGCAGCTGGGATGGAAGCTTACAAAAGGAAGATGGAACCCACATGCTGCGGAGTTAAAGACATTAATTGCCACATTAAATAAATAAATTCCCTTGCAGGTCATGTGTGACAAGCCTGTCACACAGGCAGAATCTCACACGCCAGTTGCATAGTGGGGCTAAAATATTGCCGTGTTAAGTTTCACTAGCAAGCTAAAGAGAAAGGGAGCATTTAAGAGCAAGTCATTGGACCTAGCAGAGTGGATACAAGTTAAACTTATTAGGGGCCTTAATTCTCATTCACACCAAAGCCCCCCTTTGCAGCGTTCTGGCAACGTAAAGTCTTTATGCACTAATGGGTTGAAATTCACCACTTTACAGAAGGCTAGCAAAAATACCTCGGTGCTTAAGGTGGGGTTTTCAGAAGCACTCAGCATTAGCGTAACTGCTCCCATTGACTTGAACTGGTGCAAAGGTAGGCCAACACAGCATGCTTCTGAAAATCCCACACTTAAAGATTTTGAAGCTGCATTTTGAAGATTTAAGCGGCTCATTAGCCTTTGCACTGGCCTCTTAGAGGGGTGAATTTCTACCTTATACAAGTGAGATGGCATGCCAAATTGTGGGCACTTGCTATATATAGCGTCATTGCATCACCAAGTGCAGTTATCCAGTTGAGCCACCTGGCCAGCATTTTGAAAGCTGATCTCTTAAGGTTTTATTCTGCCACTCATCATCCTAGTATTTGAGCATCTAAAATCTTTGAGGGCTACACACATAATTCAACCAGGAATCTCCTAATCTGTCGAGAAATGGTCTTCTACTGAGTTATACCTCCCTCTTCATAGGTTGATAATGCTACCCAGCACTTTATAGAGCTGGATAAACAGTAATTAACCCTCACAACACCCCCATTTAATTTGGGGAACACCCCCATTTATTCAGGTCATTAAGTGAAAATAGGCTGTGTCTCTGATCAGTTTCTCTTCCAGCATTTCCTTCAGGGGGCAGCTGATTTGCACAGGTACTGAGCAGCTGTAGCTCCCGTCAACTCCAGCTGGAGTTTTGGGTGCAAGCAGTTTAGGTAATTTGCCCAAAGCCACACAATGAGCCTGATTTAGAAACCGGGTCTCCAAAGCCTCAACCTCAACCTCGCTCCCTCTAACCCACGCCAATCCCTTCGCCCGACTCTTTTACCTTGTAGCGCATCTGCTCACGGTCATAAATCTTTTTCAGCGGGACGACGTCAGGTGCAAAACAGTGTCCCAGCTTGGCGAGGACGACCCCGTTCCGTAGGTTCTCTTCCAGCTCTGTAGGGGAGGCCAGCTCCTCGTTCAAACAAGCTTCCATCCAGCTGGCATGAGACACGGAAAACCAGTTAGGAAGACATTTATTTTTATAACACCACCAGATGCTGCTAGCCCATCAAGTGTAGGTCTCCCACTGACCCCATGGGGCAGTCCAGACACAGTACAGCCACAGGATTAGGCTTCAGGATACTGAGACGTGCAATGAGGATAATATTTTGCATCTGTTTGCATAGTGCTTTTCCTCCTTGGATTTCTGCATTTTAGAGACAGGAGACAGCAAGGCACAGGGGGTGAATTGGCCCTGCACAATGTAAACAGAAAGTGCAGCAGCAAGGACTAGAATCCACTTATGCCTGAGTCTGTGCTCAGCCCACTAGATCCCAGTAAGATTCCACTTATTGTTTGCTGGTTGTCTAGCAGTGCTTCCCCTGGCTTTTCAGATTGGTGACCCTTTATTCACAACCCACTAGTCAAGAAACACTGATCTAGCAGATTGGCCCATGCATGCCAACATTGAGGGCATGGTGTTTGCAAATCCAGACTCCTCAAGGAATGACTTCAGAAGTGGTGGGTCTATATAACCCCGACAGGGCTCCTCTAATAAATCCGTCACCCTTCATATTGGAATTCTCTCTCACCGTTTAGCTTCCTCTAAACGACAGAGATATTGATAGGCGACATTCTGTCTCCTCTGCTCATCCATCTCCTCTGCTGTGAGGCGCTCATCTGGACAATTAGAGAGAGATGATGGCAGGTCAAGTGTAGACAAGAGTTTAGGTTTTGTAAAAAGTCATTAAAATATTTCAGTTAAGATTTCATAAAAAACATTCTAGTAAAAAACATTCCCATGATTTTCAATGTCAATAGCATCTCAACATCTCCTCTGTTGTTTGCGACCTGGATTTTGCACCCCTCTGCTAATGCATGAGAACCTGAAAGTGAAGTTAACATGCTTTTCATTCAGTTTGGACAATGATCAGAGACAAGAAGGAAACGCAGCATCAACGGAGAAAGACAATGTTTAAAAAGCTGTCAGTTGCAACAAGCAAAAGGTGCTTGCCAAAAATGAGTTTTTAAATATGAATTTCAAACCACACTCCCATTTTAGCTCTTAGATTTATGTAAAATTACTTTTTAAAATTAATAACAGCATGAATTTTATTCTCAGGTAGCGACAGCAGCAGATTCTGCCTGCACCAGCTGAGCGTTAGCAGATCAGAAATTAAAAGTAACAAGCTTCTATCCCCACCATGGAAAAACACAAACTGAAGTGACTTCATTGACGGTTATGAAATCATAAACTGGGTGAGGCTATACGCACGCCGCAGAGAACAGTCATGCACTGCTAGAGGTGGGATGGACTATCACATGACTTAAGAGTGCTTTTCCATCTAACGGCTACTTTGCTCAGGCCACCCACTTTCATTTTGATATGTAAACAGAACCGGTTTCCCCTCCCTCGCTCCTCCAGAGCTGAGTTAACAAGCCCCTGTTGTATTCAGTCCATGCGTCATATTTAAAACGTCTTCAGCCAGATCTGTATTTTTTGAACTCACACACACACACACACACACACACACACACACACACACACACACACACACACCTTGTGCGCTCAAACCTTCCCAGAGGCAAAGACACACACACACACACACACACACATTCTAAAAATCAGGGTTTAATCAGAGTTTTGCCATATGCCCTAGAAATCTCCCCAGCCCTTCCCTCCCATCCCCTGGCTCCAGCTGTGTATTGGCTGCCCTCTGAAAGGGCTCTGCCCTCACTGATATCCTACCCACAAAATATTACCCCTAACCCTTTGCTCCGATCTATGGTCCTTTTCTGGCCCCCGTTCCCCTCATATCTAGACACCTCACAATACTTATCCTCTCAGCACTCCTTGTGGAGTGCCACTGTCCCCATTTTACAGATGAGGAACTGAGGCACAGAGACGCTAAATGGCTTGCCCAAGATCACGCAGGCCGAGGAGGGAGTTGAACTGAGTGAGCGCCCCAAACTCTAGACCGACCCCCTGGACCATTGCCTGACTCTAAGGAGAGACAGGAATCACCCAACGAGACCCACAAACTGTGCCCTCATTGGCAACAGTCAGTCTCCATCCTGGACGCTACTTACCCTGTCTGCCCCCTCACACACCACTGGCTGGTCCAAGCCCAGCTCTCTGCCTGATCCCAGCCTGCCTGTCCATCTGTCTGTCCATCCCCTGCAGCACCCCAATTATCTGTGCCCCATCTACAGCCAGTTCACTGCCCCCCCCTGTGCCCCTGCCCTTCTGCACACCCCATCCGCCCCAGGGACCACACACCCCATCTCCCATCCAGGGCCCCCACATGGGGGGGAGGGTACACTTTACCAGGGCTTTAAGGCCCTGGGGGGCCCAGCCCAGGCTGCAAACCTCACCCCCAGGGTATGTGTGTGGGAGGGGGCTTGTGCTACAAGTTTGTACTGGGAAAAAATTACACTTGGGCCCTGCTCCCATCGGTCCCCCCACCCCAGCGCTGGCCCACTGTCTGTCCCCACCTGCCTGCAACCCCCAGCCATTCCCTTGCGTCCATCTGTCTGCCCGTCCATCCGTCCCCTTCCACCACATGCCTTTTTTGGCTGCAGCTCCCTCACCACCACACTCCAGTCCATCAGTCTGTCCCCCTGCTCCAGTCTGTCTGTCTGTCCTTTCTCCCCAGCCACTCCCGTCCATCTGTCTGTCTGCCCCCTTCCACCACACCTCTGTCTGCAGCCCCCACCACTCCTGTCCATCAGTCTGTCTGCTTCTCCCCTCTCCTGACCCACACCAACGTCCGTCGGTCCGTCCGTCCACCCCCCATCAACTCCCTCCACCGTTCCTGTCCATCAGTCCGTCCCCCTGCTCCTGTCCGTCCGCTCTCACTCACAGCCCGACCGGGCCGGCCCGGATTCCTCCACCGCCGCCGCAGGCTCCATGCCGCCCGGCTCCGCCCGCTCGCTCGCTCGCTCCGGCCGGGAGTCGGGATTTGAATCTCCCGCCGCCTCCTCCCGCAGCTGCTCCAGGACACGTGGCCGCGGCGCGGGGGACGCTGGGGAATGTAGTCCGCGTGGTGGGGGGCGGGGCTCAAAGGGGGCGGGGCCTCCCTCCCTGGACACTGAGCACAGCCGGGGGGGGGGGTTCCCGGCATGGGAGAGTGTCTGGGCACAGCTTGGGGGTGGGTAGGTTTACAACACCCCCCCCCCCCCCCCCCCCCGCCGGCCCTGCTCATCCTGTGCTTGGTTCCAATGCACCTGCCCCATGCACTGCAATGGGGTGGGGGGGGGGCGTAGGATCAGAGCCCCTGCAAGAGTATCAGGCGCCCTGGGTGAACCTTCAGCCTTGCTCCCCCCCCCAAAAAAAAATTAATATTGTGCATCAGTATGAATAAAAACGTGTAATTGCCGGTTTAGTTGCCATGGCAAAGGAGAATATTATGGTACCGATCGTACCGTCCCATTGACCTGTCCTTCCCACGGCTGCAGCCTGCGTGTTCACTTACCTAGCTTCATGAATAAGTTCATGCCGTTTTTTGGCCACCCACCCCCTCCACCACACACAATTTTGCCGCTCTAGGCGAGCACCTCCTTGGCCTAGCGGTTACAGGGGCCCTAGATAGGATGTGTGTGGAGAGTGGGGAGGGAAGCTAGACAGGGGCAAAGAGACTGTCTCAGGTCAGCCCTGGCTCTCAGTAGCCCTGTGCAGGGAATGGGGAGCTGTCTTTCCAGGGCAGGCCGGGGGGGAGCAGCTTGCAGAAGGCAGCGGCTGCTCCTGCATCTCTCATTGGCATTCGAGTGCCCCACAAAACAGCCTTAGATTAGTGGGAAGAGGGGCCAACAGAGTCCTCTCCCCTCCTCCCCCCGCCTCTGTCATCTGCACCACTAATATAAACCAAGCGAGAAGAAGCAGGCCTAGTGGCTAGAGCAGGAAGAATGGGCAGCAGGACTCTCTGTTCCAAGCGCACAGACCCCTGCCTCTTGAACTACAAGAGAATCTTCATTAGCTCTTAGCAGTGTAGGGCCTGTGACACACAGCTGAGCCGTTCTGATGCAACCCAGTAGAGGGCAGCAGAGCGCACACACTAGCCAGTTCTTTGCAGCCTTCCCAGGAGTTTTGTGAGGTTTCATTAATTAATGACTGTGAGATGCTCTGAGCTCCTCAGGTGAGAATGGCTGGGTGTTATGCTCACTCTCTTAATACACCCTATGGGGCCCTGATGTTGTCAGGGTTATAGCAGAGGCAGGTGATTGTGCTATTTTGTCAAGTTGTTTTGTGCTGTTTCACGCAACCATGATCTGGAACAATGAGGAACGCAGGGCCAGATCCATCCCTGGGGTCAATTCCACAGGAGCCCTGGGACTTATACCAGGGCTAAATCTGGCCTGTGTGTTTTATTAGCTTTGCAGCTCCTTAGAAAGAGGCATGTGCTCAGCGCCTGTCATGCATCATGTCCCCATTTGAATCAGCGGGATCCAGGAGTTCGCCTCCTTTGTTTTCCACAGCACAGTGCAAAAATCACTGCACCCATGCGAATCCTGTTGGCCTGCACACTAAATCACTCCGCAGCTACAAAGGCTGTGGGTGTATCCCGAACCCCTAGACACCTGACCAGAGCTAGGCATCAGGCTACCAAAACTAGGGAGGGAGAAGAGAAGAGCCCTACAATTAAGACTGAGGGGCAGTGTGATCCAGTGGCCTGGGGCTCTGGAGATTTGCGGTCTGTTCCTGACTCTGCCACTGACCTGCTGGGTGACCTTGGTCAAATCACTGAAGCTCTGTGTCTCAGTTTCCCCACCAACGCCCTTTGTCTTGTCTTGTAGAGTGTGGGCCCTTTGATGGTGGCAGGAGACAGAGACATGCAAAGGAGGGTGTCTCGGGAGAAGAGCTACCAGCTACAAGCCCAGAACAACAGCTGGGTCTGGCTAAAACTCCCACGGAAATGCAGGTGGGGGGAGAGAAGCAGCATCTCATGGCAAATTGGTTGCTTATGTGCAGTGAGTTTGATGGGTCTCAGCCCTCCAACAAAAACAGCCACCTCATTGTTACTAACAGGCTCTTTTGCTGGTTGCCTGATTAGAGATTCCAAGACTGAATGGGTCACGACAAGCCAAGTCGCTTCTTTCCCCAAGAAACAGTGTACGGGGAAAGCCAGCGCCACTGGCTCCCGGGCTGCCCCTGTTCTCTGGATAAAGAGGACTCCAGTCTCCAGGGCTCTCGATTTGGCACCTTCCACCCGCACTCAATTCACCCAACTTTTATTTGTTTAAAATCCATAAAGTGTGATTCATTAAAAAAAAAGCCGTTCCCAGCCGAGAGCTGGAGAGGCCGATTTAACCATCCGTCAGGCGACAGGGCTCAGCGGGGGAGGGCCCAGCGTTGTGGAAGCCTTGTTGCCATGGCACGGCCCAACGTGTCTCAAGCAATCAGAAGGAGACTGAGAAGAAACCAGACCCCTAAGGGCCATCGTGGGAAAGCCTCCACCCGAGGAAGAACCCCAGCGCTCGAGAGCCATGCACGCACCTGCTGGGGGTTCAGTTGTTTCCTTAGAGCTTTCTTCACACTCAGGGGCACGAGCAGCCTGTTGCACGCTCGAGCGCAGCTCACAAGGAGCTGGTATGACAAGCGGACGCAGCTCCAGCTTCCTGTGGTGTTGCAAGGTTGGGCACTGAAGCAGCTTGGCCTAAGGATGATTCCAAGGAGCCTTTGACATTCCTGAGCACCATTCACGAGGCTTCTTCGAGACCACTGGCATTTTGGCATAAGAACCATGCTCTGCACCTGCTATTTAAACGTGTGACGTGCGCCACAAACCATAATGAAGCATTAAGTAAGTAGCCCTATTTATTACTCCGAGTTTGCAGCTGGGGAAACTGTGGCGCAGAGGGGGAGATTTTTCCTGGCACTTGGGGACCGAAATCCAATGGGAGTTAGGCACCGAAGTGTGACTTTGAAAATCTACCTCAGAAAAGTTAAGTGACTCGCCCAGTGTCATTCAGCAAGTCACTGGCAGAGGGCAGGAATATAACCAGCAGGCTATATTCCCTCAGCTACTGTGCTGTTAGCTACACACAGTGGCTCCTCCTCACTCTCATTCAAGTGGGAATCTGTAGTTATGAGGAGGGAGCGAAAAGATCAAGGAACTCAGAACGTTGATGTTCTGTGTAAGTAGGGCTCTGATTCCCATTTATACCAAGGCCCCTTTACGTCACTTTCGCAGTGTAAAGAGTTGCACTCACCTTAAACCCCTTCCCACTGCCAGAGCAGCGTAAAGGGGAAGTAAAGCAAATGAGAATCAGGCCCAGAACAGAGTGTAAACAGTCACTGGTGTCTCTCCATTTGAATCTCCATTTAGCCAACCTAGGTATATTTAGTTCTTTTAACTTATCTTCCAACCCCTTAAATGCTGTTGTTAATGCCACTCTGCCATGTTTCCCAGTCACCGTGGTACCTGAGCCCTGCCAGATCAGCATGATTCTTGCTGGTACGGTCGAAATTTTAAAAGCATCGAAGCCAGGATGTTCCAAATCATGGTCCCTGCAGCAACCCTAGCTCAGCAACACCCCACATGGATAGCCAGGAAATGCTAACACGGCACACAGTAACCCAAGATACTATTGAAAGAACCAATGAGAGTCCAAGACACTATGCACTATGCACACTGTGGTGTAAACTCTGCTGGTTTAGCAGCAGTAAGACCAATCCCAAGGGTTCAAAAACGAGCCAGCCTCCCCCAAAATCATGAGATTTTAAATAGTACATTTTAGGCTTTTTTTATTTCCCTTTTGGGTTTGGGGTTTTTTTTGTTTTGTTTTGTTTTTGAGTCTCTAGGTTGTGCCCAGATCACATTTTCAAGTTTTTCTCTGCAACCATAAGAGCTAGAAACTTAATGATTTTTTTAAAAATGAAAGCTGAGATTTTCCTGTCATCACCTGGCTCCTGGAGCTGGGGCTTTAAGAAAAAAAGCAAGTATTGCAGGGGATGCATGTGGCCCCATATGCAGCAGAGGCAGAATGTGCCTGGCAAAATATTAGTCACCATGGCTAGGAACTTAGGAATTGATCAGAGGAGTGGTCCATCGATACCACTATCCTGTCTTTAATACCAAGAGCCTCAGAGGCAGCTGTCAGAAAGGCAGTAGAAGGCTGCTATGGGATAATCTCCCCCCACATCCACACTCCGATCCCACGCATGGGAAAAACTCCTCCCATCTCCTATGTATTAGACATTGGTTGCTTTTGAAGCTTGGTGTTAAATTTGTGCCCTGTATATATAGAGTCATAGATTCCAAGTCCAAAAGAGATCATGTGATCATCCAGTGTTTCTCAGCTCCCGGTCCTGGACTGGTGCTGGTCCCTGAGACCTCCCTGACACAATTTAGGAAGGCAGTAAGCCAGAGTAAGCTGGTCCCTGGCATCATAAAGGTTGAGAAACACTGATCTAGTCTGCCCTCTTACACAACACAGGCCATAGAAGTTCCCCAAACTAATTCCTAGAGCAGAGATTTTAGGCAAACATCCAGTCTTGATTTAAAAATTCTCAGTGATGGGGAATCCACCACGCCCCTTGGTACATTGTTCCAATGGCTAATTACCCTCACTGTCCAGAAAGTACACTTTGTTACCAGTCGCAATTTGTCTAGTTTCAACTTCTAGCCACTGGATCGTGTTAGACCTTTCCTTGCTCCCATCGGCTTGTGGGAGTGATTGTCTGCAAGGAAATGCTGGTGATCGTAGTCGTGCAATGAGATGCTCACAGATGGTGGACCAGAGCAGTGGCCTGGCTAGAGACCTGCACAGTCCCAACTCGCGTTACTTTGGGGTCTGATTCAACAGCCCTGCAGTCACTTCCATGTTGAGTCAGTCCTGTCTGGTCTCATCTGTGTGACCCTTCCTCTTGTCTTCTGCAGACCCCCAATGTCCTGTCATCATCAGAACCGTCGATGGCTTCGGTAGAATCCACTGGGTCAGAAGCTCGACCCGCGGACCCGGATCCTGCTGCACCTCTGGTCTCCAAGAAGAAGAAGAAATGGAAGGAGAAGGCCCAGGCCCCTGGGGAAGCAGGAGACAAGTCTTTGAAGAGCCAAGCCGAGATTGAAGGCCTCACCCAGACAGGCCACCAGGCCCTGTTGCTTGGTGATTCTCGGGAGGCCTTGGCCTGCTTCAAGAAGGCCTTTCTCCTGTCGCTGGAAACCCAGAGCACACAGGTCCAGAAGGCCTGTGCTTTCAACCTGGGGGCAGCCTACGTGGAGACCGGGAAGCCGGAAAAGGGCCTGGAATTCCTACTCAAGTCCCAGCCCAAGGAGGGGGAGGCTGGGGAGCACTTGGGGGACCTTTACTTTAACATGGGGGTGGCCCAGGAGGGACTACGGGACTTCCCCAAGGCCCTGGAGCATTTCCGCAAGGCTTTGGGTCACTACTGCCCAGCTCAGGTTGGCAACCAGGCCAGCACCTATATGAAGATGGGCTACTGTTATTTAGGGATGCAGGACCCTTCGCGAGCAGCCCAGTGTTTCCAGGAAGCCGGGCAGGCCTACACCGAGGCTGAAAAGCTAGAAGGCGCCGCCGTGGCCCTGACTGAGGCTAGCAACTACATGCTGCAGAGCCGGCGGTACGGGGCAGAGGAGATCATCGAGGTGCTAAACGAATGCCGGCTCCTGTGCGAGCACATCCCGAACAAAGCCTTGCTGGGTAAGAGGACAGGCTGGGTGGCTTGGGGCTAGCGAGCCCCGTGAGCTGCAGCCCAGCGGTTCCCGCCTCACGCAGGCCTGTAGTGCACGGAGCTGTCCTTCCTTTGCTAGCCACTTTTAGATTCCTGTGCTCTCCCTCCCGGAGGCTGCAAGGTACAGATCAAGCCCAGTACAGATCTGCGTAGCTGGTGTAAATGTGGATTCCTTTGTGCTGCACCTGTAAATTCATAGGAGCCCTCTGCTGCCATTTGGTGTCCTGGCCAGATGCAGCCTGTTGTGACGGAGACAGACACACACACGTCTCCATAGGCCACTCACCGTGTCACGAAAGCCACCAACAAAGCTGACGTTGTCTCCTTTCAGCAGAGGACCCAATGACACAATGGGCCATGGATAGAGTAGGTCCAGTGATAGCTAGTGAGGAATGTTTGTACTGTACGGAACAATCCACAGGCCCCTGGGTGGGATGGACCAGGAGGTCGCTCCCAGCCTCTGATGAGGTCCTTCGCTGTACGCTGCTCTCTTCTTCATGCTTCGACGTCTGAGTGCGTGCCCCTTTCTCTGATCTTTCCACTGCAGATCTAGGACCCAGGACCACAAACCCAGTTCTCTCTCTCTCTCTCTCCCGCTCTGCAGGCAAGCTCTATAATGACATTGGCCTCAGCTACGCCCAGCTCAAGATCTTCTCCCTGGCAGCCGACAGCTTCGAGAAAGCCCTCCCGCTCTGCCAATCCGACCAGGCAGACCGGCGCAAGGAAGCTGTGGTGCTGCAGAACCTGGGTGCTGCCCACAACACCTTGGAGAACTTCGGCGTCGCTGTGGGGTTCCACCAGAGAGCAGCTTTGCTACACAGTAGGCGGGGGCTGGGGAACTCAGGGAGCTGGAATCAAAGGAGCTGGGACTCCCCGTCTAAAACCTTTCGTGAACACCAAAGGGAGAATTTTGCTCTCTGGGCCTCTCCATCTAGAACTTTTCGTGGGTGCTAGAGGGAGGGTTTTGGTCTTTGAAGCTCTGACTCTAGAACCTTTCATGAGCACTAGACTATAGAAAGAGGAGGGAGACCAATCACTTTCCCCCCTCCATTCATTAACAGCTTCAGATTCCATTGGAAGCAAATGAATTATCTGTAGCTGGCGCAGACCCACAGCCACTCATTCAGCACAGAGAGTCACCAGTCTTGGGTACCCACCTGCCTCCAAGTTAAACAGAGCCCCCCGTCTGCCTTTCTCTGTGACATGAGGACAATGGACACAGCAGATGCCCACAGGGCTTCCATAGCTGATGTACACTTCAGAGCCGATGCCGCGCTGATGGTCTCTGGCTCATTGATGATGGCAGTTAGGACACCCTAGGAACACATAAAATGCCACAGGGGATCTGACCCACGGCCAGGACCCAGAGGTTCAGCAGAAGGCGAAAAAAAACCCTAGTGGACAATTATGGAATAACCAGAAAGTCTCTTCCTGTCCCATTCAGTTAGTAAAGAGACTTATACGCTGAAGCATGAGCATTTATAACCCACATATTTTTTATCTTATCTAATATAATCATGGATGATAAACGCCTAGTCCTTTTTAAAATCATGTCCTCGCTATCCTGTAGCAGTGAGTTCCACCAGTTAACTAGACATTGTGATTTTTTAAAAGTAGCCTTGGGATGAAGCAAAGAGAATTGTGGGAACTTGACCTCAAGCTCCTAGAGTTTCCCACAGGGAGGGTTGCTATCCCACAATCCACTGCAAAAAAGACCCATAAGGCAGTGCGCCGAACAGTGGTGCAGGGGAAACTGGGATGCCTAGCACATATTTTGCCAACGCATCCTCTCCCAGTGAGGCGATGCGACTCTAGCAAAGGCAGCCAAGTGTCCGCGCGCTCTAACAGCCTTGCAACGTCGGCAGCTGTATTGCTGGCAGAAATGCTACCGGGAAAACTTTCTAGTGTAGACATGCGCTAAAGCCATTGATTGGAGAACCCCGCCGGCCAGTGACTGGCACCCTTGGAGCGCATTCCCTGTGGATGAAAACTGCGGGTGTGTCTACAATGCAACCAGAGTGTGATGGCAGCTCCTGGAAGGTGTTTCCCGAGATAGCTTTAATCTAGCTAGATCAAAGCCAGCGCGAGTAGCCATAGACTTGTGGCTGCATCTGCAGCAGCACAGGTAGTTTTCTGAGTACAACCCGCCCAGGAGCCGGGATGCTACTTGTGCTAGACCCCTCTGCTATTGTTAGCTGAGCTGACGAGACCAAAGCCGGTTCAGGTGCGCCCACCTGGGCTGCTGTCACATCTCCCGACTGCAGTGTGGACGCACCCCGCGCGACACAGGGAAGCCAGCTCTGAAAGGGGGACGGGTTTGTCTGTTTCCAGGTATGCTGGGGAACAGAAGGGCCCAAGGTCAGTGTTTCGGCAACTTGGCCTACGCATTCAGCAAGCTGGGGGACCATGAGGCCGCGGGGGAGAACTACCTGCACGCGATGCAGGCCTTCAAGGACTCAGGTAAGGGGAGACGCGGCTCAGGATGGGGCATTCGCCATCACTAGCCTGTTGGCGGGATTTTTCTCCCTAGGAGCATGTTGGGGGCCTGGTAACAGGCCGAGCCGCTTGATTCTGTCCTCTTAACAGCCCTCCCCAGCTGAGCAGATTCAGGCTGGATCAGCCCGTGGGTGGGAGACCTCCAAGGAAGCGAACAGGAGCGGTTTTGGTGACCGGATAGGTGATGCTCTTCCCTTGGAGTTGGCACTGTAGGAATAAGCCGGCAAAGCGCAAGGGAATGCCGGGATGACGTCTGACCGATCAGCTGGAAAGGCGAGGACTGATCTTCTGACCTTACTGCTCCGTCTTCTGAACCCGTCTCCCCCTCTGTGTCCAGATGACCTCCAGGGGCAGTGGCAGGCTTGCGAAGGGCTCGGCGCGTCCCGCTTTCACTTAGGAGACCCCGAGAAGGCGATTCTGCATTACAAGGAGGCATTGACCTTGCTCTCGAAATGCCAGGTAAGGGAGGGGTTTCAGTGCGTAGCCGTAAATCGATCCACACCCCGTCTAGGGCTTGATTGACCGGGAAAGCCCTTTGTACCGCTCTGGCAGTATGTCCACTTGAAGGCCCTTTAGGCTGCCCAAGTGCTGTTAAGGCGTGTCAGTGTAAATGGGAATTAGGCCCGTGGTGTCTGTGCTGCAGAGCTGGGAGGGATCGTTGCCCAGTGGTTAGAACAAAGGGCTGGGACGTCAGCGCTCTGCGTCCGTCTCCCAGTGCAGCCATTGTCATCGCGCCTGATCCTGAGACATGCTGAGCCTTCACCACCCCCACTAAAGCTCATGGTCACCCCCTGTCAGGATTAGAGCCCTGGCGGTGCAATTTGGGGTGTCTGTGCCCTCGTAATGAGGTACCGGGTCCTCCTCGAGTGGTGGCTGGGCCGGAGACAGAGGTTGAGCCTTTGCAAATGGAGCAGAGTCTTTTAGCTTTTCGCTCAGGCAGCAGCAAGTGATGTTTTGAGGGCCCGGGATTCAATCCCCAGTGCCAGTGACCCCCGCCCCCAAGGCAAAAGAGAAAGAACGATCCTGACCGGACTGATCGGTGGGGAAGGGGGGGAGGCGTTCATTAGGCTTGTAATGTTCTTTGAGTGCCTCGGGTCCGGGTGGAATTTGATGTTGTTGTTGATGCATGAGTATTGCCTGAGTTGCGATCACTGCTGGGAGAGCAATGCCGGGGCAAAGCGCCACTGGGCCACAATTTCCAAGTCCGACTGGCGAGCCAGGCGCAGGTGCGTGGCAGCGGCAGCGGCCACCCCTTTTCTCCGTTCAGTCTAACAGGGGCCGTCTTCCACTTCCCTGCAGGATGTCCCCGGAACGGCTCAGGAGCGGATTGTGAACAAACTAACAGACGCCATCCAGTACCAGCTCTCCCTGGACAGTCGCTTCTCCCACGGGGGCGGGATAGCAGCAGCTGCACCTCTGGTGAGTAAAGAACTGCTTCCCCTGGGCCTCTGGCTACCTAAATAAACCAGGCTGCCTGTACCAGCAGGCGTATAGTGTTTACAGCAGCGGTTCCTGGTGGGTCTGCATTGCTCACCCTAGCACATTCTTGGGGCCTGATTCTCAAATGCACTCAGGCTCCGTATGCTGCCGTGGCAGCATAAAGTTGGCCGAAACAGCCCCTTGAAAACACCATGCCACCAACGGAGGCAGATCAGAGACATGGCCAGAGAGCACTGCACTATTCTCTCTGCTTCCCACGGCCCACAGGGAGCAGAGCATAAGTCAGAGCAGCCCCCAGGCAGTGCAGGGAACTGAATCCAGGGTTTCTAAGTGCCCGAACCACTGGGCCCTCCTTCCTCGCTTGTCGCCATAGGGCAGGGTTATTTGGGCAACAGAGCCCATGCCGTGAAGGTCGCATTTTGCTGTAGTATTTACCGCCCCCGCCCATGCCTTCCGGGCCCCAGGCTGAACGTAGAATGTAATTGTCCTGCTAGCGATGTAGGGGAAACCCCATCACTCGGTCCTTTACGGCCTGAGCAGTCCTGCAAGAATCAACGGAACCAAAGCCGAAAACTCTCCCGGTGCCGCAGAACAGGCTTCAGCAAACAACCCTACCTTGACCAAGCCAGAATGGGGAGGAAGGGGTGGACTAGGGGCCTTAATACAAAATCTGCCCTCAGTTACAGCCGGGCAAGCCCATTGGTGTATCAGGTTGCATGGCTGTAACTGAGAAATGGGTGGTTGGGTTTTCCCATCTTTAATGCCTGTGAGTCCATGAAGGCTAAAGGGGCCTTTGAAAGCTCCCTGAGAACTTCCTTCTGGCGCTCCCCAGGCTGAGATAGATGAGCTGATTCGCAGAGTCAGAGACTATAAGGCCAGAAGGGACCACTGTGGTTATCTAATCTGACCTGTTCGACAGCAATGGCCCATAACACTGCAGTTCACCCCAGTGGTACCGCAGGAGTCTGGATTGTTCCTGGAGAACACTAGAGGGTCAATACTCAGGGCCTGATTCTTCCCTGCCCTGCACCTTGGGCAGTTGTTTACACCAGTGAAAAGCGGATGAAAAATGCTACCAGATCAGAGGGGTCATGTAACAAGAGACAATACAGCTCAAGTGGCCAGTTTGGTCCGTATCACTAAACAAGGAAAAGAGGAGTGTTTACTTTTCCTGAGATCTATCTATCAATCTATCTACACGCATTTATCTGTCTGTCTATCCCCAAATACACCCACCAATCTATCCATCCATCCATCCCATCAACGCGGATCTCTCTCTCAATCACTCCCAGCACTGCAGTTTATAGGCACCGAATCTCTCTCAATTTCTCTGCACAGAAACACTTTCCTGGGAAGTTGCAGACCTCCAGTCAGGTCCGGTTTTCCACAGCACTGCACCAGGGCCATGGGAACGGGTCCCAGCCATTGCGCCAGGGAAGCAATTCGTAAGTCGGAAAGCATGGAGAACACAGCGCCCAGGGGGTCTTTCCCCTTCCTTTTGTGTCTCGCTAGACGCGGTCAGAGCCTTAAACAGAAAGCCAACCTTCTTCTCTGTGACTATAACAGGTCCTTCATGAAGCACGTCCCCCCAGCGCAGACCATAGAGGGGCAATATGACTCTGTGCTGGGTGCTCCAATGCATCAGAGACCTTCTCCACCGGGAAGGGCAGTGGACGGCTCACAGAGGCCAAGGAGGCAGCCTCTGCAAGGACCAAGTTACAGGGCTTCAGGTAAGAGGGTGGGCGGGCTGGAATAACGTTCGGTATCACAGCTGTGTGTCCCGGTCCCAACTGCGATCTAAGCCCTGTTCTCATAGACTCAGAGACTCTAAGCTCACAAGGGACCATCTGATCTGACCTCTTGCACATTGCTGCACAGACAGTCCCTGTCCTGAAGAATTTATTGTCTACAGGACAAAGGATTATTCTGTGCCGTGTAGTTGGAGCTGTGTCGGTCCCAGGATGTCAGAGAGACAAGGTGCGGAAGGTCATATCTTGTACTGGACCAACTTCTGCTGGGAAGAGAGACAAGCTTTGGAGCTTACATGGGAAAGGGCTGGGACAGGTCCTCCCAGCGTCACAGCGATAGCAGCAGATGCAAATCACTCTGTCTCTGACTTCTCAGTCCTTGTCTTCAAAGGAAAGCTGCACAACACTTTCAAAAGACAAACCTGGAAGCTTAAAATTCACGACTAGACTAAAAATCCTGGACTGAAGAGCGACGCTGGATTTATGGCTTGTTACAATAATCTCTAACCCACTAACCCCTTCTTTTTGTCCTATGACTGCAGAGGTTTGAAAGGGCCACTCTGCTTCGAATGGTCCCAAGAGGGGTCCCTCGCTCTCAGGTGGGGAGGGAAGCCACTTTGTGCTGCTGCATCAGGAAACAAATAGGTAGTTACCAGTCTGGGCTCCGGCCCTTTGGCCGGGGCAGAGCAAGGAGCAGGCTTTCGCCTAGGCCTCCTGGCTGGAGCAGGGCAGAGCTATCCGTCAGACCTCCTGGCCTAGCGAGAGGTAGCTGCCACTCCAGAGGTGGGTTTGGCAGTGGGGAGAGAGGGGTAGGGGAACCCGGCCCCACCCTACCTCACCGAGTCCCGGCCCACGGCCCTCTCAGCAGCGGAGATCTGCCGCCGGGTCCCAGCCGAAACCTGCCGACTCATGCTCCGATAACCAAACCGGATTGAAGCCTGGCTTCCTTGGGCTACTTCCCACCCACCCTCCCTGGAGTACCTGGATTCGGGGTTGTTGTCCATCCTGCCCGGCGTAGGTAGCTAGCGGCAGCCCTGGCAGCTCCTTGGTGTCCCAGGTGGCAGCCTCGAGCTCTGGCAGTGATGGGGGAGAGACATCCTTCTCTTCCAGCGGCTCCAGCCCAACTGAGCTGGAGGGCCTGGCTTTTATCCTTCCCCTCCCCGTCCTGCCCTTCTGCTTCCGGCAGGGCGGGCGCGGGCGTCCTGCTCTCCCCACCAGATGGGCATGTAGTGGAAGTCTGGAAGGAGGCCGCGCTGCCTCGCTGCAGTCCCTTGCAATATGTTCTCACTACTTCTGCTAAACAACCTGTTCCACCTTGCATCTTGCTGTCATGCTGGGAGAACCTTTCCCAGACCTGGAAAAGAACTCGGTATGGCTCGAAAGCTTGTCTCTCTCTCAGCACCAGAACTTGGTCCAATAAAAGATATTACCTCACCCATCCAATCTCTGGTCTAAAGAGGTATTAGCTCCATTTTACAAACGGCAAGTTAAGGCGCAGAGAAATATAAGGGACTTGCTCAAGGTCACACACGGAGTCCATGTCGGAGCCAGGATTTGTACCTAGCTCTCCTGTGTCCCAAATCCAGGGCCTTAGACTCAAGATTCCTGGGTTCTGTTCCCAGCCCTGCTACTGGCTTGCTGGGTAACCTTGGGCAAATCATGTCCCCTTTCTGTACCTCAGTTTCCCCATCTGTACAATGGGGCTAATGCTACTGACCTCCTTTGTAAGGTGCTTTAAGATCTACTGATGAAAAATGCGATATAACAACTATATTATTAATTAGAATTATTACCAAACCATTTAATCTTCTTAGAAGAGGCGAGCCTTGCTGCACAGACCACAGTCCTTGCGGAAGGACCCACGGGAGGTCACAGAGATCCACGCTCCCACCTGGCGCGAGAGCACAATAGCTTCGAGGAACTCAACAACTCTGTCATGGCTCCAGAGTATCACAACCAGCCCCAGGCGAACAGGTGGGTAAAAGAGCGCGAGAGAGACTCAGAATAGCGGCTGCCTTGAAAACTGCCCTAGGAAATGGTTCAGAATGAAGCAGTGGCGCCGTAGATGGGGCGCCAGGACATTGCATCAGAAAGTGGTGTCACCATAACGACGGCCTTGCAAAGCGAGACTGGATCCTGGTGCCAACGACACAAGAAGACTATAGGCGGCACCACCAAGGCGGCGTTGACAGGCTCTCGCACGGACACAAAGTTCAGCGTCCACCTTGTACGTTAACCGGTTACACAGAATTGGGTTCACCTGAGCCACTGAGGCGTCTTGCAAACCAAGCTTGTCTTCATTTAATAGCCACAAACCGACGGCTAACTCAAAATGGCCACCTGGCCTTCAACTCCATACCCTAAAAACAAGAGCTCTTCCGTGGCCCAACCAAGATGGTGACGTCAAAGGTAGCCCCAGCGTGATCTGCTAGTTAGTGCAAAGGACAAGGGGTCTGGGTTCTGTTCCTCGTCGTGGCAAGCAGCACTCTGCTGGCCAGGGAAGAGATCGCTAGGAAGATGGTTTGGGCCCTGTGTTGAAACTAGTTTCTTGGGTTAAAATAAGAGAGATCAATCCTTCCCTGTCCCAGTTTACCCACCTGTCCCTAGAAGAAGCAACGAGCCCTTTTTATCTTCTCTGCTGGACTCTGATTGGCTTTTGCCTTTCGAGCCAGTGGAAGACCAATTCTTGTTGATTCTGCCAGCAGCTGACCCTGGGTCGCCTCTCTGGGCAGTTCTTTGAGGTCTGAATTCACTGCTCGTTTTCTTCAAGGGAGGCGCACCAAGATGGCGGAGCCTCCAGCAGGGGGTAGCAACCGCATAGCTCACCCCCCTCAACGCTGATGAAAAAGACCGTGAAAGAGATTGTCATAGAGTAGTTACTAGGGCATTACATGTGTGGGGAGAGGGTCAGCGGGGTCACAGACGAAAATTAAATGAGCAGGGTCAGCGCGTGTTGCACTTTACGTACCCTTTTACCCAAGCGGAGGCTCCCAGATTACAACAGACCCCTCCCACACACACACTTTTTTCAGCCCACTCTAAGCATGGACCATTCCCACACTTACAAGACTTCATTACAAAGTGAAATTGACAATTAAACCTTACCTTGGTATCTCTTAATTTTGTATGGGTTGGGAAATGAGAAATGACTGGTCATGAGAGCATCTGTAACTCAGGTTCTACCAAGTTTTTTTTGTTTATGAATTAGACATGAAGATGTAGGCGTGAATTCTCATTGCGACATCAGTGCAAAGGGGCCTGAGTGTAAATGAAATTTCAGACTCCCATCTAATCTGTCGTGTTTCTGATTAGCCCATCATTGTCATATCAAAGTGCCAGGATGTCTTTGCTTTGTTCTCCTAGCAATCTGAACAACACTTACCTGCACCCGGAGCCTTTCTACCACAACTGCCTGCAGACTGGAAGACTCCATCATTCATCGAACAGTAAGTAGGAAAACAAACTATCGATCCCTTCTAAAGAAAGCAATACTAGATCGTGATTCCTCATAAGGTCCGTCCCAGTTCTATGATTTCATGATTCCCCATTGCCCTGCACCTTGTGCCGTCACCTGCAGCATGTCCAACTCTCTGCAGGTCTTGCGATATTTGGTGTTTTTCTTCAAGTCCTAGCTGCTGGAGTCAGGTGATTGCATGAGAATCTCAGCTCTCACTTTTTAAAAAATGGTTCTAGCCCTCATGGCTGCAAAGAAAAGCTTTGAAAACATGACTTGAGTGTAACACGAGAGGCTAAAAAACACCAGACAGCAAATAAAAAGAACCCCAACATTTATTATTATTTTAAATTTCATGACTGGGGGGCAGGAGGGCTGATGCATTCTGAATACTTGAGGGTGGCAATTCTGCACTCACACCTGTGCAAAGTCGGTGTGGCATGCTACCAAATCAGAGGCAGCGTGCTCCAGGGGCTAGAGCACTGAACTGGCTGTGAAGAGGTCTGGGTTCTCTTATTCCTGTATAAATCCTTAAAATGGGACATAGGAGCTGATTAGACATAATCCACTGGTTTGGATTCAGTTTGTATCAGGGATTGGACATGTATCCGGAGTAGGCGGAGCTTTCAGAATTAATGACAGCAAATTCTGAAAGGAATATTTCATGCTTCAGGGCTGATGACGAGCAAGATCTAACTATTAAAAATCAGGATGAGATCTAGGCTGGGAGCAGATAATCCCCTATCTACCTACTGCAGGTGTTGCACAGAATTTAATTCATCGCGTTTAAAGCCAGATCACATAACACAGACCCTTAAACTCCTAACAGTTACTGCAGAACTGAGCCCAATAACTTGGATTTGGCTAAAGTGTCTCTTCCAGCCAGGCAGCTAGACTCGCAATGAAGACCTAAAGAAATGGAAGGTTCTTACACCTTCCTCTGACCTTCCAGTGCTGGCCGCTGTCAGAAACAGGATATGGACTAGGTGGACTTTGAGTGTGATCTATTCAGCCATTCCTGTGTTTATCGGGCCAGGTTCATGCCTGGTATAACTCCATTGCCTTCCATTGAAACATTAACAACAAACAACAACGTTAACATTGAAACCTTAAACAACGTTAATAACGAACGTTAACAACGGGACAATGTTTAGTATTGACTGGAAATCAATGGTTCCGCTTGGGACATTGCTGAGCGTTGCTCTTTTCCATCAGATTTCACAGACCAGCATGACTATGAAACCCTCCGACTGAGAACAAGGACCCTGGAGCGGTAGGTGATGTTGCAATAAGAACGGTTCCCAAGGCCATTGGGCTGGGGTCGCTTGTCAGGAGTAGGTCCATTGGGAGTTTGGTTGGGACCGTGCACTGAATGAATCCCACTAATTTCTCCACAGAATCCCCAAAAGGAAGTAAGTTTGGATACTGATTAGAGCGGGAAGAAGTATTGTCTAGTGGGGGGAGCAGGGAAAGAGGGGTTAGACCTGCTAACTAGCGGAATCAGCTGCACAAACAGCTCACCTGGGGCGAGGAGTCACTGCCTCTCCTCACCCTGCGTCACAGCTGGAACGCCTAAAAACAACTTTAATTGCTCCAATCCTATTTTCTCCCCTCCTAGAGCTGCTGCCAACCCAGCTGGATGTCTCCCCTGTGAGAGACAGGAGCCCTGGCCACAGCAGAGGAGACGCAGGTTCGAGTCCATCATGTGCACACTCATGTGATGGTAACTAGCAGAGGCTCGGCTTTGCTCTGAGTAAACCGGGGATGGTTAGATACGGTGTCACAGCAGGATGCCGGGCACATTTACCCTTCTCTGTCTACAAAACCCTCCACAGGGCAACATCCTCCTCTCTGTCTCTCCTTCACTGGTGCAAAGGCCTTCCCCTCTGCATTCCTCGCCCTCTGAAACAGCTTTCATCTTGCTGAATCCCTGGCTCAGTTCAACTCTGCTACTGAGACATGAGACGGGATCCCGGCTTTCCACAAGAAAGCTTTCACTGCGTGCAATCCTCCTGCCTTGTCTTTGCCTGGAGGCCAGACTAGATGACCAGAGTGATCCCTCCTGACATTAAAAATCCATGATGCAAATTTAGATGAGACGTTCTTTGAGGCGGGGACCGTCATTTTGTTCTGTGTTTGTACAGCACCTAGCACCAGGGGGCCACGGTCTATGACTGGGGCTCCTAGGTGCTACAGCCACACAAATAATAAATAATCAAATGCAAATGTCTCTTTCCTCCCGCCTTTCTTCACTTTCTTCCTTCCCTCTCTGCTGTTCCGTGACTTTGCACACTGCACAAACAACTGGCAATCGATTGTCTCTGTACATTGCTTTGCAATAGTTTGGCAGTAAGCTGCTCTCCAACGGGGTGCTGTATTGTACTATATATAACGGGTCTGCCAAGGTGCCAGGCACAGCCCAGGGTTCATTCTGTTGTAAGTAGCAATGATCTCTGCTGCCATGTAAGATACACCAAGATGCTCCTGGTGAGTGGGTGTATAAGGGAATCCCGGTTAGTCTAATTTACACCACTTCTGAGTTTGGCCCTTGGTCAGGTGGATTATGGAAAGCCAGGGGCTGCTGATTTCATTACCCCCCCTTCCCGGGTCACAGTGGGGACACTACGCGACAGTGCAGACTTCCGTTGGCTTAGGATCCGGCCCTGTAATAATGAGCCTTCAGCATTTGAGCTAGAAGAATAACTCCCTTGGCTAGCAGCTAATCACTTCTCTGGGCCAGCCACAAGAAGACGGAGACCCACACTCTTCTTTTGTGGGTACAGGCCAGCCACTAGGATCGTCAGACGGGGTTGTGCATCCTTCCTTCTGAGTCAAGGCACCCCCGGCATTAGATAAAAGGACTAGAGTAAGGGATGGAGGGCAGAACAGAAGCCTGAGAGGAAGGAGGGGGCTGAGGTGGTACCCTCATTCTTGGGAACTTAGTGGAAACCACTATCAAGAGAGTCACCAAATCCTGCAGTCCTTACTCAGGAAATAGCTCAGTGGGAAACTTGTCTGAGTGAGGCCTGCAGGGTGTGGTCCAATATAAACAGGTAGAGGTGCAGGATGAGGGCCTTAGACTTGTGAGCTCTTTGGGGCAGGGACTGTTTTTTCACAGTGTGTATGTACAGCCCCATGCACAACGGGCCTCTGATTTCAGGTGCAGCCTTGAGCTGTGACCCTAACATGAATAATAAAGTGAGCAATAGATGGGTTTTTTCATTCTCAAAGTGGCATTGGCAGGAACATCTGCTTTAAATTCCTATTCCTTTGTTTGCCGTTTCTTGCTGTGAAAAGTTATTACAAATAAATCTGTATTTTGTACAAAGCGTCCCAGTGTCACAGCTTTTTTTTGGTCCCTTTCTGCTGGATGTTACTTGGCACCAGGCACGTTGCAAGCTCTCACCAGAGGTAAAAGGCACTTCCTGTGCATGGGATCTATGCACCACTAAATCCTGGTGAAACACACACCCCCTGCGTGGAATCTATGCACTACCAAGTCCTATTCACTACCAAGTCCCTGGTGAAATACACCACTGACATCCTACTTAACCCCCTTTGGGGGATGGCCCTGTGCACAGGACAAGTTTTGCTCACAGAGAAAATACCAGAGCAAAATCGACGCTCAGCTGATTTGAAAGTGTTTTGCATCCACTTTGCATTGGGGCGAGCGATTGTACCGTGTTGCAGGGTGATGGTGCATCCTGCTCATTGACTTGTCTAAGAACCTTAAATACAAGGCCCCAGTCCTACAAACATGGGTGTGACTTTGAACGAATGATCCCATGGACTTTAATGGGACTACTCGCAAGAATAAAGTCAGACACCTGCTTGTAGCATCACGGCTTCGGAGAGGGACATTCTCATTTGAGTTCCTTCCTAAGGCCATGATTGAAGGCTCCCATTCGTAGAACGAAGGCGTTTTGCGCCGTGTGGTTTAGAAATCACAGAATTGGGAGCGGGGTTCAGCTCTTTGAACCCTCTCACCCTCAAAGGTTCCAGAAGGTTTAGATTCAAGTTATTAGTTCTTGGGTCATCACAAGGTGTGTTTCCATAAGGCATTGAAGGCCTGAACCAAAAGTCCATGGACATCAATGGGAGGCTTTCCATCGGCTTTGGTACATCAGGCCCTTCCTGTCACTGTCCACTAACATAAATACAACATTGAAAGGGTCGTTTAAAAACAAAAGCTTTACAAAACCTAAATTAACATGGAACTGATGTTTATTGATATAACTTCAATTGTGTTTAGGTGAGAACAGTCCCCTGCAACCCAAACATAGCAGCCTTTTTCTACAGCAGGTGGCTTGGAGGTGAAACTCGCAAGACACTGGCTAAGTGAAACTGACTAAGCCCCTGATATGGGGGTCCCAGGAGAAGATTGACATGGCAAAGGTGTCCTGCACAAAACAAGTTGCATGGCTGGTTACCTAAAGACCAATCCTAGATTTGTGATTAAGATTCTGACCTGGGACAGATGTGGCTTCCAGGCCTGGCTCTACCACAGTCTCCCTGGCTGACCATGGGAAAAATCACTTAATCTCTCTGCGCTTCAGCTCCCTTCTGTAAAACAGGAAGAGTCAGCCACAGCGTCTCTCACTATGCGTCTAGACAGCAAACAACACAACGCAGCCCTGATCTTGGTCAACGCCTCTATCATTCATGTGCTACTTTAATACAGCTGAAGTCTCTCGAAAGCTTATGCCTGCAAATATTAAATTTGTTAGTCTTTAAAGTGCCACAGAATTCTCGTTGTTTTTAATACAATGATACTAGTTCAATCCATCCACACACAACCTCACCCCCATGGGACTCTGCCTGGAAACAGAGCCCTTCCGGCAGCAACAGGTATATTTCCATTCGGCCTGATGAGTGAATGCAAGCAAGTAACGCAAACCTTTACCTCCCTGGTGAAAAGGGAATTAGATGGTTTTTAAACTCTGTTTCAATCATCTCAGGTATCACTGACACCCAGGTGTAGGATACTGGTGGCTTTTATTTACTGCATCATTTTTTTAACCCTAACAATGTCCCCTTTGCCATTTCAATCAGGCGCTCTAGAAATATTTTTTCCATTTGCTCAAAAGGTCATGCATGGTCTGAGTCAAAACCGAATTTAAACAACCATGAGAAGCCAAGCCGTAGGGTACCAGGCCTTTAAAGAGTCATGGGTATATTCCACTGGGTCTTTATTGCTTTTTCTTATCCCCCCAGCACATACAATCCCCCTTGCACCTTCTGAAGGTTTTACATGTGCTGAGCCTCACCAGGCCTGTGTATTTCGTAGGGCTTTCATTGTCTAGGGTGGACAGGTTCCCATTTTCAGATGGTTTTCGCATATCCAGAGGCTTAGTATATCCAGAGGCAGAGGAGCTTGCATAGCCAGAGAAGTTTGCATAGCTAGTTGTGGAGTGGTTTTTGTATCCAGTGGGGGCAGGGCTCACACATCCTGAAGAGGTTGCATATCCAGAGGAGTTTGCATATCCAGAGAGAGCAGGGCTCGCATATTTGGGTGTGTTTGTACTTCCAGCAGCAGGGAGGCTTGCATACCCGGAGGCAAAGGAACCGGTGTATTCAGAAGTATATCCATATTCTGAGGTTGAGGTATATTCAGAGGGGCTGGTATATTCAGAGGTTGAGAAGCTGGTATATTCAGAGGGGCTGGTGTATTCAGAGGCAGAGGAGCTGGTATATTCAGAGGGGCTGGTGTATTCAGAGGAGCTGGTATAGTCAGAGGCAGAGGGGCTGGTAAATTCAGAGGCTGAGGGGCTGGTATATTCAGAGGGGCTGGTAAATTCAGAGGCTGACGGGCTGGTAAATTCAGAGGGGCTGGTAAATTCAGAGGCTGACGGGCTGGTAAATTCAGAGGGGCTGGTATATTCAGAGGCTGACGGGCTGGTATATTCAGAGGGGCTGGTGAATTCAGAGGCTGACGGGCTGGTAAATTCAGAGGGGCTGGTAAATTCAGAGGGGCTGCTCTCCCCAGCGCTGGTAGCAGGCGCTGGTGGGGCCCGTCTCTTCAGCGGGCTTTGCAGAGCCCCAGGGGGCTGCATGGTCCCACCCAGGGTGTTTGCGCGGCCGGGGTGGCGCAGAGGGGCTGGCCCCGGCGCGGGGGGCGGAGGCAGAGCCGCAGGAAGAGGAAGGCGGCCGAGACCCGAGCCAGGCTCCGGACTCCGGGATCCACCCTCCACGCCCGGGCGCCTGTGCGCGGCGCCTGCTCGCTGCGCTCCGGGGCGGAGTCGGGCTCGGGCGCTGCGCTGCGCCGCGCGGCCTCGCTGGATGTCCGGGCTGCGGGCGCTGCTGGGGCTCGGCCTGCTGGTCTCCTCGGGCTCCCGGCTGGCGGCGGCGGCGGGCGGGGGGCGCTGCCCGGTCTCGGTCCCGCGGTGGCCGGCGGCGGGGGCCTGGGGCAGGGGCGCAGGCGGGGGGTGCAGCAGCAGCAGCGCCATGGAGAGCGCAGGGCGCGGCGGGGTGAAGTATCTCAGGTAGCCCCGGGGGGGGGGGATGAGAGATTGGGGGACAAGGGGGGGGGTGCAGAGGGAGAAGAGGGGAGTGCTGGGGGGAGGGGAAAAGGGGAGCTGCAGGGGAAGAGGAGAGGGGCTAAGGAAGGGGGCGGCAGAGGGGGGAAAAGGAGCCTGTGGAGGAAGGGAGGCATGGGGGGGGGGGGGGTGTTGCAGGGCCCTTGGGAACCTCTGGGGGGTGGGAAATAGCCTGTGTATAGGGGTTTGGTGGGGGGTAGGAGGCCTACAGGTGGTTGCTAGGCAGAGAGGAAAAGCCTTACAATTAATTTAAAATATGGAGAATCAGAGGCTGGGGGAAATCCTCTTTTTGCACCTTTTGCTGCCTGATTCTTTCTCCCTGCCCATCCCTTGAGTGAGCGTCCCGGCCACAGCTGCCTTTTAAAATGGCCTTTGCTTGTGCAGTCTGGCAAAACAAACTCCCAGCCCTGAAGCCCCCTGCAGATGGCTGGCCAGGCTTCAGCACTGGGGGCAAAGAGAAGGCCTAGAACAGCTGTCGAGCCCCTTGGCACAGGGGCTCCCTGGAGCCGCTGGCTGAGGTGGTGAGATGGAATGTAAAAGCCGAGCATCCGGATAACCGGGGCAGCACTTGGATCTCGGCAGGGTCGGGACAGGATCCAGCCCGCACGCCCGGCGTTTAGCACGGGCATTCCACCTTCTTCTGATGCTTGACCATGTCCAGGGACAGGATGTTGGGCTTGATGGGCCGATTTCCAGCATGGAATTAAGGGCGAGCGGAATAGATGGTCCAGTGGTCAGGGCTGATAAGGCAAGAGACAGGTGGCTGTAATGGCTGGCTCAGTGATTATGACACAGGTGCGCGGTTCCGCTAGCGTAGGTGAATTCGTGCTCTGAGGTGGTCTGGCAAATCCTACGTCACGTGAAGCAAACCGATGTGTGTGTTTACTGGGAGATTATTCATTAGAGGTGGTCAATAAATGGTATTCCCCATCCCATGGGAAATTCCAATACTTCGTTTTTAACCTACATCGGGGCAAAAAAATAGAAATCGGGGCCTTTTTTGCTCAATGAAATACTCCGAAATATTTCATGGGGCCCTTCTTGAAACACGGAGCTTTCGCACTGTTACAGTCAGCCCATGTGATGAAAGTGTACGTTTTCACGTGGAAGTGGAAGTGGAGGAGTAACAATGCAATGCTTTGATAACTTCCCAACCAAAATATCAGCTTCAAAACATTCCCCCAGAACGTTCCCATTTTGTCGAATCAGCCTTTTTCCCAACAGAAGAACGTTCTGTTGGAAAGTTTTCAACCAGCTCTGTTATTAATATGGGTCTCTGCTATCAGCAAGAGCCGGTCCGGAAACTCTGTGCACACTCCAGGAGCGGGGGCAAGATGTTGGAGGGCAGAGATCCCGAGGAAGAGAGCCGGGATGTTAAAACAGGAGAGATTGCAAATGAGCAAGGGAGGGTGGATGATGGTTGTAAGGCTTGTGGTGAATGGGAGGCTGGAGCTGTTGTGTGCGTGACTTGGGCTTCGCTACAGAGTTAGCTCGAGTGCTTTAAGCTTGAATGACGCCTCTCGAGTCAGCCGAGCTCACACAAGCGCAGCCGTGCTGCAAAATAACCCTCGGGTGGCTGTGTCCACGCGGGTGCTGCATGCACTCGCATGTCTTCTGGGGACACATCCCGGGCTCCTTCGCGCTGCAGGAAGCTGAGCTGCTGCTGAATTCTTGGCCAGTGAATCGTGGGAGGAGACCCTGTCCGGTCCTCGCAGGGTGCGCGGGGGAATTACGGGACGGTGCTGGAGGCGCTAGCCCTGTCTCCACACTACAGGGTGGTTGCGCTGGCTTGAGAGGCAGCACCCGCGTTAACTCCGGTGCAGACAAGTCCTTCGATAACAAACACCCGGTGGCTCATGTCGTCTGCTTCTCCTCGCAGCCAGGAGGAAGCACAAGCCATCGATCAAGAGCTCTTCACCGAGTATAAGTTCAGCGTCGACCAACTCATGGAACTGGCGGGGCTGAGCTGTGCAACGGCCATTGCCAAGGTGAGCAGTGTCCTAGTGCCTCTGCAAACGGGAGTTGCCCCGGCTCTCGGGGAGCCCCCCTCTGCCCTGATCCAGCCACGACCTTCCATGGAGGGGTCCTGAGGGTGACAGATCCAGGGTTGTAAATGGGGTTCTCACATCAGTTTGCCCTCAGAAGCAGCTTCCAGGGCTTCGCAGGCTGGATCTGCCATCTCCAAAGAGCCCCCATCCCAGAGCACAAGACCATACACAGAAGGATCCTCCCTCTCTTTCACGCGCGCGCGCACACACCCACCACGGTAACGTAGCCACCCTGAGCGGAGGCCAGCAGAGAGCAGGAGGCAGCATGACCGTGCATTGTTATCCAGGTTGGTTGCAAGCAGCGCGGCTATCTTGGAGGTGGTGTTCCCGGCACGTCTCTCTGCAGTCGGTTACAGGGCTCCGCTCCCTGCTACCCCACCCTGCGTTTCTACTAGTTCTGCGTCAGGCTGTTTAACCGAAGCCTGTTCTTTCTCCCCGCCCCCAGGCCTACCCACCCAGCTCCTTCACCAAAAGCCAGCCCGCCGTGCTGATCGTCTGTGGCCCAGGGAATAACGGAGGGGACGGCCTGGTCTGTGCCAGGCATCTGAAGATGTTTGTGAGTCTTTCTTACTAAAGGATACGTAGCGTTAGCAAAACGTGCCAGCCCTGGAGACCCAGGTCCTCTCTGCCCACAGCAGATACAGCAAGAGCAGCATCCGAGCAAGCATCCTGCATGCATACCGCCTGCTGCCCATAGGCCCCATCCTGGACTGAGCCAGGCCATGCCTGGAAACCTCCCCGGTCCTTTCGGATCTTAGCCCTTCAGCTGAGCCGTTCCATCAGGGGCCTGTTCCTTTAGGACAGACCAGCCTCCCTGCCTCAAATACGGAAGCGGGGCTTTTCCGTGAGCAAGCCCGGGTGAAGTTCTGCCAACTCGCTCTGGCAAACGCAGCTGTTTGACTCCGCCCTGGGCACGAGAGAGCAGCTCTGGATGGGAGAAGGAACTGGGGAGCTGGGACACAGGAGATGCTTAGGCTGAGGTGTGTGGTGTTTGACCGAATAAAACCTAGCCCCAGGCGGGTGAGTGTTTAGACGCTCGCTGTGGGTCTGCGCTGGGACTCAGCCCATCCACAAACCCCGGTGACTGTACTGGAGCGTCACTTGGAATTGTTCTACCCCTGCAGGGCTACGAGCCGGCTGTGTATTACCCCAAGCGGCCCAGCAAGACTCTGTTTGAAGGGTTGACAACTCAGTGCCAGAAGATGGACATTCCCTTTCTCTCGGAGTTCCCGTCGGAGGTAGGGCGCGTTGCCGGTAGCTAGCACATCCAGCACTGCCTGAGCGGCGTTACTTTCGTGCTGGCTGTGTCCAGTTCATGTCTTCAGTTACATGCCTCGCCCTGCACAAAACAGGGAAGGTGGGCCTCTGCAGAGATGGTGGCTGTGCACGCCAGAGACAGACCAAGAGTCCGTTTCCCCCTGCCTGTAAAACCGTGGCAGTCCCAGGGGGATTCATAGATTAGATTCTAAAGCCAGAAGGGACTGTTGCAGTGACCTCGTCTGATATCTCCTGATGGTATCATACCATTAGATAGATATCAGAGGGGTAGCCGTGTCAGCCTGTGTACACCTTTAGTATCAGAAGGGTAGCCGTGTCAGTCTGTGTACACCTTTAGTATCAGAGGGGTAGCCGTGTCAGTCTGTGTACACCTTTAGTATCATACTATTACTAAAACTACATTCATTGGCCTAAAAATTGATATATTCCTGTAGCGACTTTTAACCATTAATATTCAGCAAGTGCTTTGAGATCTCAAGAAAGGTTCATTAGTGGAGGAGGAGCTAGGTATCCCCGTGGAAAGGTTACAGGAGGGACCGTCTTTTTGCCCTGTGTTTGTACAGCACCTGGGGAGCTGGTCCATGACGGGGGCTCCCGGGCGTCGCTGCAGTGTAAATAAATCCAGTTAAAAGTGGAAATGAGCAAGGTGGATTTGTTGTTCACCGGCATCTCTGTGGTGCTTATCGCCATAATATCTGGGCGTCCCCTGTAGTAGATGACAGATTTGCCTGATGGGGCTACCAAATTATCTGGAGAACAGAGGGGGCATTTGTAAATGACAGGGCCGTAGTCTGATGTTACACTGGTGTAAATCAGGAGTCACTCCACTGAAGCCAGTGGGCTTAGACTGATGTAGACGTGTTCTCCTCCTACAAAGATACTGGGCTTGATTGTCCTTTCCCATACATCAGTCTAACTTCAGTGGAGTGACTCCTGATTTACACATGGGAGAGATTAGGAGGCTTTTTGTATTTAGCTTTATCACTCCAGATTTACCTGGCCTGAGCTGGGCCACCCTTCCATGTAAATCCATGGAGTTACTTTGGCTTTACACCAGTCTGAGATCAGGATCTGGCCCCACTGGCGATGCTGGCACTTGAGGATGTTCTTTTAGACCTAGCTGTGCCCTGTAGCATGCGTGTTGCTTGTGGGGGTGGGGACGCTTCTGCTGTTGTAACTTCCTGACCCGTTTGCCTGCAGGCCATGCTGATTGATGAGCTGTATGGCCTGGTGGTGGATGCTATTTTCGGGTTCAGCTTCAAGGGAGCCGTGCGAGAGCCTTTCAACAGCATCCTGAGGACCTTGGAGGAAGTCACCATACCCATCGCCAGCATCGACATCCCATCCGGTGCGTTCCGGCCCACCCAGCTCTGTCCATGCCTGGGGGTCACAACTCCAGAGCAGGCTCACCCCTGCTCGTAGGCCCGTTAACTTTCCTCTCTTGATCACGTTTGCTGCATCAGCAGGGTTAGGAAGTTCCTAGTGGGCCTCTAAGGACTCGGCGATGTGCTGAGCTTTGCAGCAATGCTGCTGGTCGGTACAGTGTCAGACCTGCTGGTTTACCCCAGGCTTCTGCTGTGAAGATTTGCAGTATTGATTTAGACTCACCGGGCCACTGCCCAGCCCCCAGCTATGGCCAATGCCCCAGGCTTCAGAGGAAGGTCACTGTCTATGCCAGTAACACATTTAGTCAATGTGCAGTGCTGAGGGCAGGGAAAGTGAGAATTCCTTCCTGACCCTTGCTGGTTGTGCCCTGAAGCATGAGAGCATCCTCATTGTTTTAGCTTCCTAGTGACAGATGCTAACACTCATGCAAAAAGCCGGCCCTTTTTAAAAAAAAAAAATCCTCCTGTGAGTGAATTCACAAGCTGGCTTTATGCGGCGTCATCTGCTATTTGCTTTGTCAGTCATAGTGAGGTTACTGTGCTGACCTACGGCTCAGGAGAAATGGGTTCAACTCCCAGTTCCATGTGACCTTGGGCAGATCTCTCTGTGCCTCAATTCACCAGCTATAAAATGGGTGTAAATACCTTTTTTCCTCCCCACACTCATCTATTCAAAGCAGATGATTTTGGGGACTGTCTCTCATGGTCTGTGCAGCACCTAGCACAGTGGGGCCCTGCTCTCAGCTGGGGTTTCTAGGTGCTGCCATAACACAGACTAGACATCCTGGGAGTTGTTACATCATTGTAGATTGCTGAGAGGGGAGAATTGAGCCTCGTGTATTCAGCGGCAGGGGGGAGCTATTAATGCTCGGTGGTTTCATGCCAGGGAAGCTCTTCAGACAGGTCTGTTGCAGGGAGGGAGTCTGCCTGGCACCGGAATTCGCTGGGTTCTAATTGCCTTCCCCTTGGTTTATTTCAGGCTGGGACGTGGAGAAAGGCAGCCCTGACAGCATCCAGCCCGACATACTCATTTCTCTCACTGCTCCCAAGAAGGCGGCGCTGCATTTTGCCGGCCGCTACCACTTCCTGGGGGGCAGGTTTGTGCCAGCGGCGCTCCAGAAAAAATACTCGCTTAATCTTCCACTGTACCCCGAGACGGACTGCGTCCTGCAGTTAGCCTAGCGAGGAGGCGGCAGCCTGGCAATTGGAATGAGAAGGGTGATTTGTCTGTGGAGCAGAGATGATTGTAATAGACATCCTGCCCGGGGTTTGACCGGATTGAGGGGGTTGCTAGTTAGTATAGGAGGAGCGAGGCTGGAACCTATGTTTATTGCACAAGGAAAGCCTGGGCTCCAAAGCGCCTTTGACTTGCGCTGATCTCACGGGTGGAGGGTGCTCAGCACCTCCTGTGGCCTCTTTCCAGCTGGCGCTAGGAAATCCCAGGCATCGCTCCAGGGATCTAGCACTAGCCTAGGAGGACGCAGTCAGCTGCGGTAGGCACATGGGCGCTGGGGACTGTGATTGGCCTGACCCAAAGCCCTTTGCCGTCTTTCCATGGACTTCAACGGGCTTTGGATCAGAACCACGGGTTTAAGATGAATTAAAAACGCCAGTGGAGGGGGAGAGATTATTTTTGTTGGGAGTTACACGGGGGTCTGGAAGCAAAGCTCTGACACTAACTCTGTTTAACATTACACACGGAAGGGCCATCGTTTTACTGGCTTTACAGCTGTATGTCTATAAAATCCACCTTGGTTTTTCTTTCCAATACAAGTTTTATTGATGCTTTAAATCTCTCTGAATTGGCCTTTCCCTCCCTCTCTTCCCCTCCATTCCGGTGCACCTGACCCATCCTGCAAACACACACTGGATGAAAACTCCCATCAGCGCCCCTGCTGGGAAGCAACAAGCAGAAATGGGTTTTCTAAGGATGCAAAAGCTGGAGAATTGGGCTATTCACTAACGTTGTGATCAGCTGATTCCCGTGCAAAGCTGAGCCACGCTCAGCGGTTGTGCTCAGTGCAGGGAGTGGTATGTTTAGTCTGCTCTTCGCCCCGGCCTCCTCTGGGGTGAAAGGGTTTGTCTACACAGCACATTTCTGGGTGGCAAGCCAAGGTATGCAGCTGCTGCAGTGCACCGAAAGTCCTACCTTGGCTTGTCACGCAGTAATCTGTTGTGTGGACAAGCCCAGGCTCAAGGCTGAGGGTGGCGCCCACTCCAACCCTCTGCTGTGTCTCGCCCTCATTCACTGCACCTGCCCTTTCCTCGATTTCTTCTTTTTGGCCCTTTCCTTGGGGCTGGCCCAGTCCGTCCTGCCCTCAGTCTGCCCTGCTGCTGGCTTCAGCTGCTCCCTTGAGTCCAGCATCTCACCCTCCAAACCCTCTGCCAACTCCTCCTTCCGTTTCTTTTTCTCCTTCCTCCTCTTCCTGGTCCTCCTCTCCTCCTCCCCTTCTGGTTCTGGGCTCCCGTGAGCCTCGGCACAGCCCCCCCTCTCTTTGGATCTCTTCCGTTTTTTCTTCTTGGCTTTCTGCCACCTCTCAGCCGGGTCGCTGCTTTCCAGGGCTGAGGCACCCGCCACTGCCTCCGGCTGACGCTCTGGGGCGCTGCCTCTCCGCTCCTCCTGGCCGTACTTAGCCAGGAAGGTTCGCTCTTGCTCTTCGAGCCGGGCCAGCTTGGCGCTCATGGTCAGACCGTGACGGGCTCCCCTGGGAAGAATGGATCAGACAGGGAGGATCAGCAATAGCCTAAGAAGAGATCATGCCTAGGCCAGGGAGACCTGCGACTGCCCTCTCATAAGCCATCCCCGTAATACCGCCTCCTGCCTTCCAATATAGTTGCATCCAGCAGACTCTCAGCTGGATACCAGGCTGGGTCCCTTTGTGGCAGCCACTAAGGGATGCATGAGCCACCCCCTTTCCTTGGCTCTGAATTGGATTCCAGCTAACACCCTGAGTCAGGCTAGCACAGAGGGAGTGGGGGAGTCAGCGCTATGCCACCTCCCACTTGGGGGGTGGCGGAGAAGCCCGGCCGTGCTCGGTGGAGAAAGCAGGAACTCTGGGACACACTGACTCTGCTCAGTGATGGGTGCAGAGGGCGCGTGTCAGAGGGACTAGAACAGGTCCCGCGCGCAGGGTCTGCTCCTTAGCCATGAGCTGGGGCAATGTGCCCGCAGGGGGCAGAGCAGAGGGTCAGAGGCTCTCACAGGCGGGGATGGGTCCCTGAGAGGTGGAATCAAACAGCCCAGCTCAGCCAGCTCTGGATAGCCCCCAACCCGGGACACTACAGTCCAGGAGCCTTAAAATTCCCCCCGAGCTGCAGGAAAGGCAGGTTCCCCCGCTGCATAGCAGTGGAAGGCACCGGGACTGTAAGGGATCCTGGTGCAATAAGGGGAGGGAGGGAGGGACCAGCACGTTCACAACCAGCACTAGCCACGTTGTTCCACCCGCTCACTCACTTGTGTGCAGTTCGGCCCCCGCAGGCTCTGACCAGCTCCTCATCCGTCAGCCTGGGGGAGAGAGACACGAATTTGCTGCAGGGACCCATGTGGTGCTAACTCCTAGCGGGTCATGCACTGCAGTTAGCGGTGCCGGTTTTGGTTGGACGTGTTCCTGGCAGTTTCATCACAAGACGTAATCTTTAATTCCTGGAGGGCTGGCAGCCCTAAGCGCAGTGCCGCTGTAGGCCGCGCGGTATAGCCAATGGGTGAAAGCAGCCTGGCACCGTCGCCTGCGATGTGTGTCAGGTAGCCGCGGCGGAGAGATTCCAGCAGTGAAAATCAGGCGTTTCCAGTTGTGCCCAGCATCAGTGGAGGTTTGCCCACGGCTGCCTAGGCCATTCCCGGAGAATCGGGAATTGATGGGAGGCGGCTTTCAAAAGTTACCGCGTTAGACATTCAAAGGGGGGCCAGTGAGTTGAGGGCGAGTCTGCCCTTTACCCCAGGGATCTGGGGGCGGGGAACCTGGATAGGGGGCCTTAATGCCTCTAGGACCCCCCATTTAACACTTCGCCCATGGTGGCAGCAGCAGCCAATTGGCCACAGTCAGCAGGACACATGGCGAGGTCTCCCTCCGGGCTCCAGCAGAGCAGTTAGCCGTGTCCCAAGAGCCCTCGCTGCAATCGGCCCCCCCTTGATCCTCTCCGTGGCCGCCTCAGGACTGAATGAATGAGAGATGGCCCCCCCCGCACAGTCACCGGCTGGCTGGCAAGTGAGGAAGCTCGCCACGTTGCAGCCCCACCCAGAGCTGGCAGGTGGGGGGAGTAAACAAGGTGCGCTCCCCAGTGTTGCTCAGTGCAGTGGGCCCATGGGGTCAGGCTTTGGGTCCTGCCCCAGCCCTACCGCCCTGGGCAGAAAGGGACAGCTGCCCATTTACGCCGCACAGTGCTTGCAAGTCCCGGCGAGGAGGGGAGAGCTGGATGTCTTGCTCCTAGGGCGCCACCGAGAAAGCGAGTCCACCGCTCTCCTGGAGAAATGGTTCAGCCCCTGACCAAACCCTGAGTCCTCTGGCAAGTCGGGGGGGTTGGGTGGGAGACGCAGCAGGGAGCCTGCCCCCCTTGCATGCTGCACCAGGACTCCTCCTGTACTGCAGGGGACGGACCATGGAGGGAAACAGCGGCTCTGAGAAAATGAAGATCAGCTAGCCACAGGGGCTGCTGCAGAATCAGGTCATGGAGTAAGACTGCCCCTCCCCCAGCCTCTTTGAGTCTGTTCACACAGGATCTGGCCTTCTGAGCAGAGCTGTGTCCCGGGGAAGGTGCCTTTAACACGTGGCCCAGCCCAGTGGCTCAGAAGGGCTGCTCGCTGCCCCATGCCTGGCTGGGCACTTACTTCCTAGCAGTAGACAGGTCCAATTTCTCTTCGTCCTCACTGCTCTCAGACATGGAAACCTGGTTCGTTGGCTCCTCCCCTCCTGCCGTCAGCGTAGCCGCCTGGGATGGAGACCAGCACAGTCAGAAGTCACCGAGCGCTGGAGACACCCGCCCCCCATCCCACAGCCTGTGCTGCAGGTGTAGGGAAAGCTAGTGGGGAGGACGGGAGCAGGGGCTGAATTAGAGGGAGCGTTGCAGAGTGGCCTGAAAGTCAGGACTTCTGGGTTCTATCCCCAGCTCTGCCTCTCTCGGTAGCCTTGGACAAGTGATGGTCCCTTTCTGTGCCTCAGTTTCCCCATTCCCATGTTTGTCCACAATTCAAGAAGGACGGTGATTAATTGGCGAGAGTTCAGAGAAGAGTCACAAGAATGATTAAAGGATTCGAAAACTTGCCATATAATGAGAGGCTCAAGCAGCTCAGTCTATTTAGCTTAACAAAGAGAAAGTTAAGGGGTGACTTGATCCCAGTCTGTAAGTATCTACATGGGGAACAGTCAATAAGTGGCTCTTCAATCTAGCAGAGAAAGGTCTAACATGAGCCAATGGCTGGAACTTGAAGCGGGACAAGTTCAGACTGGAAATAAGGTGTAAATTTTGAACAGTCAGAGTAATTAACCACCGGAACAATTGACCTAGGGGTTTGGTGGATTCTCCATCCTTGGTGATTTTCAAATCAAGACAGGATGTTTTTCCAAAAGATCTGCTCTAGGAATGATTTGGGGGCAGTTCTCTGGGCTGGGCTGCCCAGGAGGTCAGACTAGATGATCACAGTCGTTCCTTCTGGCCTTGGAATCTATGAAACGCAGCCCATAGAAATACAAGATGTTATAGCCAACAGCACATGTGCAAAAGGGAATCACGAATGCTGACCCAGGAGTCCTGTTACCTTCACGAAGCGGCCGTACAACATACTCCTGGCGCTAGGTGCTTTGCGTGGCTTCTTGTTGCTGATCTTCCCGTCCTGCTCAGAGAGCTTTTTCATTTGAACGCCATCCTGGGAGAGAGATTTAAACAGATCAGCCGAGCGGCGCAACAGGCCGCTAATTAGTTTAATCATCATGCTCCCTATGTCACACTTACATACTATTAATCATAGAATCATAGGGTGGGAAGGGACCTCGAGAGATCATCTAGTCCAGTCCCTTGCACTCAAGGCAGGACTACGTAACTAGACCATTTCTGACAGGTGTTTATATTCATATCTGTATTGCAGTGGCGCCTAGGAGCTCTGCCCCAGGGCTCCATGGCGCTAGGTGCTGTACAAACACAGAAGAGACAGTCCTTGCCCCCAAGAGCTTCCAATCTAAGTATGATACTGGAGATGAAGAGGAGCAAGGAGACGATGTGACAATACTGTTCAGTGTGATGGACAATGGTTTCTGCACACCGGCTGCCTAAAAGTTGTCGAGTTTTTCTAGAAGCATCATGGCAAAGGAGAGCGTTCAATCTCAAACCACTTTACCAACGTGGCTCATCAGCTCTGTTCTACAGATTGCGTGCCTCAGTTTCCCAGAAAGAGAGTGCCATGCTCGAGCCGGCACAGCAACTCAGTGGCTGCGGCCAAGAGAGAAAGCCGGTGTCCTGCCCATCCAACCCAGCACCTTTCCCCAAGAGACTTTTGCACCAGTGAGCAGAAAGGAAACAAATAATCAACTATAATAATTTTTTCCTGATCACTGGTCTGAGGATGGTCTTCTGGTTAAGGCACAGGGGGAGCCTCCGGATTCCTTGGTTCTACTCTCAGCTCTGGCACTGTGACCCTGCGCAAGTCATAGCGCTGCTCTGTGCCTCAGTTTCCCCATCCTTAAAAAGGGTATAACGATACTGATCCCCCTTTGAAAAGTCCAGCATCTCGTCAGATCAGGTCCATGAGGCATGGTGGGAGCACGGTCCTTAAGAACTTACGTGACAGTCGGTACCAGGATGGAACTAAGGACCTCCCAGCTAAAATCATAAGTCAGTACAGATTGAGCTAAAGAGTAACTGGTGATTGTTACAGACACGATGCGTCAGTGGATTGGGCACAGAGGGAGACTCACACTTACCAGCCAGTTACAGGCGCTCCATTTATCATAGCTTCGGCAGGGGAAAATGCCCAAAATGCTTATGGAAAAGTGAGCAGGGTCCAGCTTTGTTCTGGGAGGGTCTCTCATGACCACGTTTGTGGCCTGGTGTTGGCCACTCATTGTCAATCCCGTCTAGCTCTTAGCATTTAGATCAAAGCATCCAGACCTCTCTGATTCCTCCTGCCCTCCCCGCTCCCAATCTCCCCTTTTACCTGCCCAGTCTCCACTGAGATGTTTGCAGCCGATTTGTTGAAGAGGTGATCCCACCAGTGGAAAGTGAACTGCTCTGCTGGGTCGTGACCCACCTGGGTTGGAAAGGAGAGGATTAAAAAACCCTGCCTTGCTCCTCATCATGATCTGCTGACCCAACAGGGCAGCTCACGGCTTCCCAACTCAGCCAGGCTCTAGGTCCTCCTTTATTTACAAAGCAAAGCGCTTGGGACATGTGTGTGTGAAAGGGGGGACCCTGGGTTGGCAGTGGGATGAGAAAGCTCAGCCCAGGGGGAAGGCACTTTAAAGCCAACCTCATCTGTTGGCCTAGCGGGAGCTGGGAGAGCGGTGGAGGCGGTGGAATCACCTCTGGGAAGGCAGGTATCAGGAAAGGAGCAGCTGATTCTCTCCAGCCAATGCAAGAACAGCACTGATGGAGCCACCTCAGGCTCTCCAAGGAGAGCCTTTGAAAGAGGAATAAAGGGGGCCCAGAGAGGGCTGTCATCACCCTTAATCTCCTCCCTCCCACACACACCATCAAAAGAAGTCTGAAAAGGGAGAAAAATAAGACAAACCCGTGATTTCAACTGACCTGCCCCACTAGGAATTGGGCTGCGACCCTTCAAGCTCATTCATGCAGGCCCAAGGAGCAGCCGGGTGGCAACTGGTCTGGATCTAAACCAGCAACTTGGGGATGCAAGCCTCTTTGCAATTCCCTGAGTCATCCAGCCCCCCTCCCGCCCTGAGCACTCGGCTTCTGCATAAACCCAAGGGACTGCAGCATTACACAGCTAGGTGTACTGGTAAGTTTTGCTTGCATAGATGAGGTCTTCCTTACCCCAGCTGTGTCGCATTTCACTTTCACCTTGATGGCTTCAGAGATGCCATTCTCTCGCTTCCCCAGCCCTTTGCCTAAAGAGAGCACAGCAAGATAAATGCAGAACTTCCCTCACATAATGGCTCCAGGAGGGATCGTAGGCAGGGATCAAACCAAGGACCTCTTGATCTAAAAACAAAAGCCCCTGCAGAACCAAAAACCTCTTACATGGTTCAGGCACTAGAAGGGGACAAAGATCTAACAGGCACCTTGCACGGAAATGGAAAACCCAGTGCATTTGAGACACAATGTTGTGAGCACAAGAATCACCATACTGGATCAGCACTGAGATCCTTCTAACTCAGTATTCTGTGTCCAAGAGTGGCCAGCACCAGCTGCTTCAAAGGAAAGTGCAAGAAACCCTACACTGCTGTGATAACTAGTTGCTGGGCAAGGTTTCCTCCTGACCCTCATAAATTAGAGACTGTCAAACTCTGAAGCATGAGGTTTAATATCCCTTCAGAAAATTATTTATCGTTAACTTCTTAGAACTTTGGCCATTCTTATAATCCATATACACACCCAGTCCCTCGCTGAATCTAGGCCCCACTGACATCTTGTGGCTTGGAGTTCCACAGTCCAACGGCAAATTGTATCAACAAATTATTTGCATGCATCAGTTTTGAATGTGCCACGTTTCAACTGTACTGAGTGTCCCCCGGTCCTTTGGGAGACAGGGAACACAGGAGCTCCCAATCCACCTCCTTCAGACTAGCCATTATGTTGTGCACTTGGTTTTCGGCTACGTCTAGCCCATACCTTGTTTCCAGCCGTGCCTCTGCAACTGCTGCTCTGCAAACTTCATCCCTCTGCTCTTGCTCTCAGGAGAGCTGCTCATGATGGACCCAGGTGACTCTTCCCCAAGTGTGATGCTAACTGATCCCCGCAGCTTCCGGGCCACCCCGTGCATCAATCTATCACAGGAAGGGGGTGCATGGGTCACACGTACTGGAACGGCCATTTGCACAGAGCAGCACCCATTGCCACTCACGCTGACGGCAGGATTTTCCCTTCCCCGCAATAACCGCGTGACCCACCCCCACGCTGCATGGGGGCCGCCATCTTCCCGGAAGTAGAACCTTTCACCGCCGCGGCGCTCTGTGTTTCCGGCGAACCATCGAGAGGAGCGCGTCACCTGAGCGCCCACACCATAGAGTTTGAGTCCTCCGGGCTCTCCTCGCCCCGCGGTCTGGAAGCACGTTCCACTTCCACCCCCCCACCCCTGGCTGTCCCCCTGGGGCCCCTGCATCCTGGCTCCCATTGCCCCAGCTGCTCTGCTCCCATTGCACCTGGTCACTGTGGAAAACTTCCCAGAAATATATTTTTTTTAGGGAAAACTGGTTCCCCCCACCACAAAAAAGAAAAAAAAACCCAACAAAACCCCCAAACCCCACTCATGTTTGTTGTGGGCTCGCTGGGTTTGGTTGGTTTTTTTGCAGCATAAAAGCAAAACACAAAACAAATCGATGTAGGCCGCCCTCCCCCCCACACACCTGCTTGGCCGGGGTTTGGTTTGGTTCCTTTTTGCCACTGGCACAGGGGCGGGGGTGGGGTTGCATATACAATTTTGGAAGAACGGGGGGGGAACGTCCCACGAAAAACAAGCGGCATTTTGTGGAGCTGAGCAAGGAGGCCGAGACGCCTGGGTTGGGTTTCCCAGTGAGCCCAATCTGCTTGCGTGCAGCCGCTGACTTAGCTTGGAAGCTGGGGCAAGGACTGCGTCGTTCTGCGTTTGTGCTCCAGGAGCCATGCGGCACGACGGGGAATATTTGTTGTTCTCTGAGCTGCTGTAAAAGGGGGACAACGATCTGGCCTCCTTTGGAAAGTGCTTTGAGGCCCACAGATGAAATGTGCTATATAAGAGTTGGGGGTTATTATGACACACACACACACACACACACACACACACCTGGAAGTCCAATACTGGCTGGCTCTCAGGTGCTACCACACTATAAATGTTAAATAAAACTAATGATATATGTATTTATTAATAAATGAATTACCGGGGTATTTAATTCAATAAAGGATGTGCATGGAAGAAGCTTCAGTTCATCCCCCTCCACCATCTCCTCTCCCCTCATCGACGCGGCCGTCCCCATTCCCACTCAACCTGTCTAGGATCAAGTGGCCTTCCCATCGTGTTATTCTGTCACCTTGCCTGTTATGCCTTTGAAAGGTTGGGGGGGGCCCATAATTTTAAAGGGACCCGCAATAACACGACCACAACGCAACAAGGAGCTCGCTGCACAACAGCAAAAGATGGGGGACTAATGGGAAAATCTCTGATCGCTGCCGAGGGGGGTGAAAGGGAAATAGCTTCCCCTCCTCCCCCCCCCCTTGCAATCATCATATGCGATAAAAGCTTTGCTATTACAGAACAAAACCCCCAGCTCTGGATTGCATCACTCAGAGACAGACCCTGTCAGAAAGCTTTCTGTTACCACGGCAACCGTCACATGGCACTTGGCCCCCTCAGCCTGAGGATGTTTGTTTCTTCATGTGGCTGTACATAAAAAAAGATGGCCAGATCTCTTCCCCCTCCCTCCCCCCGGTGTAAATCAGCATAGCTGCACCGGAACTAATGGACCAGATTCCCCCTCTCCCCGATGTAAGTCAATAACAGCGGCCCAGATCTCACCCATCCAAGGAGAAATTGGTCCCCTTTAGAGGGCTTGGAATAAGAGGCTCTAACGGAAGACCAATAAGACTCCACCAGGCCTGGTAGAATTACCTGCCCCTTTCCCTCCATCCTTTTCATTATGAGCTATGAGCAAACTACAGAGCCCAAAGAAAACCACTGCCCAGGCCGCACGCAGAGCCCTGCTTACAAAAAACTTGATGCCCAGCCGATCTTGCTGCCTAACATTGTCTCGCTGTTTCCTGGTGCCCCCGCATTGAACTGTCTGTATGCAGCGGTTGTCTCTTATCTCATACTTAAACTGGTAGCTCTTTCGGACAGGGACTGTCTTGTTCTGCGTTTGTACCTTACACCGTGGGGTCCTGGCCCACGACTGGGGCTCCGAGGCACGACCACACTACAAATGAAAAATCCTAACACAACAATTCAGCTGATTTGGCTCCCTGTTCCGAAAAGGCTGCACTAAAACATGGAATTAAACCAACCCGTCTGATGTCCTTCATTCACAGCACTAATAGGGTCCGCTAAATACCTTAACCAGCATCCTGTGTACGTTTAACAAGCACACGTTGCACTTTTCTAGTGTCTTCCCTCTCGGGATCTCAAAGCACTTTCAAATCTGTAGCTCTTTTCATATGTAGATCTCCAAGTGCTATACCAAGGAGGTCAGTATCCTTATCCCCATTTTACAGCTGCAGAAACTGAGGCACGGCGAGGTGAAGCGATTTGCCCCACCTCACACAGTGAATCTGTGTCGGAACCAAGATTAGAATCATAGAAGATGAGGGTTGGAAGGAACCTCAGGAGGTATCTAGTCCCACCCCCTGCTCAAAGCAGGAACCCTCTGCCCAGAGGTCCTGTCTCCCACTCCAGCACTTCAACACGTCTGCCCTATAACAAAAGGCGAAGCTGAAAGATGACTCCAGATCGTTCCCTGCATGTGTTTGTTGTGTCTCAGCGACTCCTCTAAAGGCAATTCAGCATCGTGGCTGAGGTACTGGCAGGGTAACGTAAGAAATACAGAATCTGTTATGCCAGCACAGACCACTTAGAGCTTTCTCTCTAGTCCAGAACAATGTAGAATAGGTGATCCAGAACAACGCAGCGCAGGCAGTCAGGTAAAGCTATCTAGAATAGTCTATCGAGTCTGCTACGGTTTTCTGTCTGGTTTGGAGCAACCTAGAACAAGACCACCTAGAATAACACTTCACGTCTGGGGCAGTCTAGAATGGGCATCTAGAACAATGCGTCTAATCCTGGTGAACGAGTCCAGAAAATACTATCTAGCTATGTAGTCTAGATCCGTCCATCTAGAGCAATCGGTCTAGCCCAGATCTGACCATCTAGACTGGTCCGCTTCATTTTTGGTCCTGAATCCAACCCCATCCAATGCTGGCTGCTCCAGAAGTAGGTGAAGTACCCACCATGCTCCACATTTCCCACCCTCCCAGTGTCTCATGGCAACACGGCCAGGGACCCTGCACCAATCTGGCAATCGGCCACCCCTGAGTGGGAGCCACTGACTAGCAGCATCAGAGTCTGATGCAGAGGGATGCAATGGTGGTTGCCCTGAGAGAGAGAGAGAGTGACGCACCATATCCCTGGCCACCAGGCTCTGTTAATGAGATGCTCTCACCTTGATTTCACCAGGCCCTCAAGTCATTCCCCTTCATTACGAGCAGGAAATGAGCCATCTAGGCTAAGAAGCCATGGGCAGGAGAAAGGCGGGAGCTGATTGGTTTTTTTATAGTTCATTCATTGAAGCTGCCCATTGACTCTTCCAGCCTCGTATGGGCGTCATGGCAACAGATGCCATGGACACTGGTGAGCACCGCTAATGAGCTGCTAATATCCTGGGCCTTAATTAAACCCCTTTGGAGAGACAGAAGCTTCCAGCCCAAAGCAGGGTTTATGGAGACTTGAGAAAGGGGGATTTTGTGGGCAAAGGGCAGAGCTCAGTGCCAGCCGGGGGACCTCACGCACCCCAAAGGGGGCAGAGTCACCCGTCACGGTCACTTGTGGCTTTGGATTCCCATCACTTCCAAAATGGGGCGGGGGGCTCAGACTCATCAGCTAATTAGCCATGCCCCAGCCAGTCACTGGCAGAGTTGGGAACAGAACCCAGGCATCCTGACCCCACCGCCTCCACTCAGTAGATTCAATCCCCCCCCCCCCCCAGGCAGGATTTCTGGATTCTATTCCTAGTTCAGGGAGGGGAGTATAACCTAGTGGCTAGAGCAGGGGGTTGGCCATCAAGACTGGTTCAGTCTGCTCCCGCCTCTGACACTGACTTGCTGCATGACCATGGGCAAATCACATCACTGCTCTGTGCCTCAGTTTCCCCACCTGTGACATGAGAAACACTTGGCGGCCTATTTCATAGATGGGGGGAGCCTTAGATGAACAGCAGCAAACCCTGCTAATCCTTAGGTTAAAAACCAGCTGCATAATTAGTACTAAACTAATTTCTTCTCAAAAGCCCCTCCCCCCACCAATACAAGCTCAGTCTCTTGCCTCTGGGGATTGAATGAAGCAGAAGCAACGCGCTCAGGCCCTATTGCTAAGAGACAAACTCTCTGGCGCACAGAAGAATCTCCAGGCTGAGACAGAGCAACTGCCATCCAATTGCTTCTCTTCTTTTCAGCATGCAAGTGACTCAGGATTCGGTTGCATGGCAGGATTCGCAGCTTATTCCTGAGGATCTGCAAAATAATATGGCTAAGCAGAAGCCCAGGGGTTTAAAGGAACATTTTCTTTGGAACAGGCTAAAAGGTGACCTGCCTACTTCCCGGCCCCCTCCTCCCCCCCGCTTACAAAGTCCTTGTGAATCTTACTAGCTGAGGTTCTGTGTGTGTGTGTGTGTGTGTGTGTGTGGAGAAGGGTGGGTGGGGCAACACTGTTTAAAGCAAATGCTTTGAACTTGTTGCTCATCATAAAAAATAATGGCTGTAGTCCTGCTGCTCATTTTCAGCAACCCTACAATAAACAAACCAGCGCATGCACCTCAGTCTTTATGAGCGACACCATAACAAATTAGCCCATGCAATCCAGCCATCCCCGAGCAGCCCTACCGTAACGAGCTCACGTCGTCATCCAGAGCTGACGAGCAACTGTACAATGAACAAAACTTGTGCCTACACCGCCCCTGCTCGCTAACAACCCTACGACAACAAACCGGCAATCATGGTCATTTCCACCCACTTTCAGGCCCCTTTATGCTGCCAGACTGGGGCAAAGGGCCTTAGGGTACATGAAAAGCAGGGTTAAAGTTGTTCTGCTCGCAGCACGTTTCCACTTGCAGCCCAGCTGCGCGGGGCGGGGGTGCTCCCTGCCGGTATTAGGAAACATCACCGAGGTGATAAGTGATGCAGATGAAAACCCCGGAGACAGACATGCTGGGCTGGCGTCTGGTGCAAGCCCTGATTTGCACTGGTGCGGCATGTCTGAATGCAAGAACACGTACGTACCTAATCCTTTGCCAACTGCGAAGTGGGCAGGTAGGGGCAGGGATCTGCATGCGACACATGTTCCAACCCACGCCAGCATGGGTTCAACCAGCCCTGAAACCCGCATTCAAGCGGGGATGGCAGAAGGGCTTGAGAAATGAGTCTACACAGGGTAGACATGCCCCATGTTTTGGCTGCCATCTTAGCCTGCACTAGGGATTGAACCAGGGACCTCCAGAGCTAAAGGCAGAGAGCCTGCAAAGGCCCCAGGATGGGGCTGTCACAGAGACCTCTCCTGTGAAAATCAGGGACTGTAACACACTCCCCAGGGGGGCACAGCTACACGATAGGCCAGAGCCTCAAAGGTATTTAGATGGCCAACTTCCAATGGGAGTTAGGTGCCTAAGTATTTCTGAGGACCTGGGCCCAGAGCCTGAACGTGGATCTGAATCACAGGGCCGGAGCCGTGCAAGAGGGCCTCAGGGTAACCAAGGATCAGTGCCCGGGGAATCTGCCCCACGTAATGGCACTGACGCTGTTACACTTCACGCACATTTCCTCTAATGCAGGCAGGGCCAGCGCGGGCGGCAGCACTTCCCCTCCATCAGGCGTGTTATCTGTCAAGGCTCTGCAGTGCAAGGGTCCCTCTGCCATCAGCTATCTGGGATTCCTGACTGCAGCACTTGATAAAGGGGCAGTATTTTTAGACCACAAGGCTGGGTTTATCTCACTTGTCAGGCTGCTTTTATGTGGGCTCACGAGTTGTTGTTTTTTTTTTTTTCCAGCCTGAGAAACGGCCTGACACTGAACATCTGCCCTTCGCTTGGAGCACTGGCACCTGGAAGCACCTTCAGGGGGCGGGTCGCTGTTATTCTCCCTGTTTTAGAGATGGGGGAAACTAAGGCACAGGGAGGGGATGTGACTTCCCCAAGCTAGCACATGGCCAGGAAGAGAACCCAGGAGTTCCTATTCCAACATCCCCCCCCCCCACCATAATCACCACTAGACCAGATTTTTTCCAGGGGTGAGAACAGCACCCAGGATTCCTGGTTCCAAGTCCTATAACCTAACCACCAGCTCACCCTCCCATTCCAGGCATAAAGAACCCAGGCATCCTGACGCTCCGACCCCCCTGCAACCCCTAGACTCCACTTCTCGCACAGAAATGAATCAAGGGATCCTGACCACCTAGGTCCCTGCTGCAGCCATCAGCTCACACTTCTCCCCCGGACCTGAAAATAGAACCCAGGTGTCCTGGCTCCCACACCCCCCACCTACCTTAACGCTCCCCGCCCAGCGCTGGGAACAGAACTCCAGACTCCAGTTCACCCTTTTACATTTCGGTCTTGCTAATAATCCAGAGCAACTCTGCCCCCTTTTGTACGCCGCAGCCAGGGCCTCGATCCTCGCGTACGCTCAGCCGTGATCTACGCACAGATTTTATATCACCACAAAAGCGGTCAGTAAGGGGAGTGATTTCTTTTCCTGATCTAGTGATACCAGCACACGCCGCCGTGTGAACGCAGTTACAGCAGTATAAAGGTGCTTACACCATTAGAGCTTATTGCCCTGCCCATGCAGAGATAGCCTCTTTATACTGGTATAACGGAGTCCACGCTGGGGCGGGAGGAGATGTGCTGCTTTAACTAGGCCCATGGAAACTGAGTTTCCAGCCTACTCTGGCTGCATAAAGGGGTCCGGCCGTGGGCACTTCACGACCCCTTTCCACAGGCCAGGCGGGAGAATCCAGCTAGCATTCGCTCGCCCGTGTTGCTGAGGGACGGGACTGCTCTGCTTCCCAAACAAGGAAGCAGTGCTCAGATAGTCCAACCCCGAACGGCGCCCTTGACCTGTGGGATCCTTGAGCACGACGGCGCATCTGCTCCCGGGGGGGGGGGTGTCAGGGAGCTGGATTTCATCCGCTGTCTCAGGGTCTTTAAGCCAGCGGCGCATGCCTCCCCCAGAATCCTTTGCACCCACAGGCGCCTCGCCCCTCGGAGACATCGGGGCAGCAACGTGAGCTGGCGGGCAGCTCTCCCCACTCACACCCCAGCGGTGCTGCCCCTGAAACCCCTTCGAGTCTGGCCCGGTCCGTGGCTCAGAAGACGGGGTAAGACCAGGCGGGTGGGGGTGGAGGAGCGAGGACAGCAACGTGGAGAGCTACGGACGGCGGCAGGCCAGCTTCTCGGTGGGCGTAAAGGGGCACTGGTGCAGCTCCATCAGTTCGGATCTGGCCCAAGGCCTCGTCTGCTTTCCTTCGGGATCCCCTTCAGGGGGACATCGGTGGGGTTTCCTCCCGGGAAGAGGGACGTTTGCTCCTTCCCTGTCAAAGCAAACGCCCCGCTTCCCACGCCGGCTCGCAGGACCGGGTCCCTCCCCTCCAAATCCCCGGCGCCGTGCCCCGGCCACCAAGGAGGTGGGGTGGGGAGGGTCTCTCTCTGTGTGTGGGGGGAGGACAGGGAGGAGCTGCGTCAGTGCTCAAGATGACATCACTCACGTGGATGAGAACCCCCCACCTCTGCCTCCCTCCCTCCTTCCCTCCCTCCCTCCGGCTGATGAAGACAGCGTTCCCCGAGCTGCCACTCCAGCTGTCACCAAGGCCATGCGAGTCTGAGCGCAGTCTTGAGATACAAGATTCCCGCAGCTGCCTGTGGCTTGCCTTTACACACACACACACACGGCGGCTGAGGCTCAGCGGGACAGGGGCTGTGCAGGATTTTGGGAAGGGAGAGTCGATCCTGTTTTTAGGTGCCCGGGGTCCCCTTCTTAGTGAACGGAGAGGGGCTGGGTGTTGAAGGTGCAGCAGCTTTGGGGGAAAACAAGGAACAAAACAAGATGGACACAGCCCAGCCTGGTGGGGTAAGTGGCTCTGAACTCTCTTGTCTGATCCGCTCCTACCCGCTTTGCTACGCAGGTGCGTTCCGCTGTCAGGATGACTTGAACTACAAGGCAAACGTGTGTCTGTGTGTGTGTAAAAGAGACAGACAGAACATGTGTTGGGTGAGGCAGTCTGGTGAGATCCGGGCCAGGTTGGGATGTCAGGTACCCCCCTTTCCCTCAGTAACTCCATTGGCTTCAGTTCAGTTGTTCTTGATTTCCACTGGCGTAAGCGAGAGGATAATCAGACCTTGTGTGTGCACACGAGGGAGTGAGAGACAGCGTGTGTGTGTGAGAGATGGGACGTCTGTGGGAGACAGTGAATGAGTGTGTATTTGCACGCTTGGGCTAATTCACATTTACGCCAGAGCCCCTTTACACGGCCCTGGCAGCATCAAAGGGCCTGAAGGTGTGTGTAAGTGTAATACACGCCTGCTCCTAGAGCTCTTTGAATTGGCAGAGTGGTGCAAAGGGGGCCTTGGTGTAAATGAGAATCAGGCCCATGGCGTGGGTTTGCGAGACGGTGTCTGCAGATGTGTGCAGAGAGGGACAGGGGCGGGAGGTGCGTGTGAGAGAGATTGTGTGTTGTCTTTCTCTGTCTGAGTGTGCGTAGAACCAAAGCCGTGTTTCCACCTGTCTGGAAGATGAAGGCCCTGATTCTCCCCTGCCCTGCCCCCTGTGCCGTCATTTACACCAGCGCTTTGGGCAAACACTGCCTTTCTGATTCAGTAGCATTTCACCCCCGCCTTGCACTAGTGAATGTGACTGCCCAAGGTGCACGGTGGTGGTGAATTGGATGAGTGAATGTGAGAGACCCCCCCCCAGCGGTGCCTTCCTGGCTGTACATGGACCAGGGCTAGATTTGGATCACAGAGGGTACGTCTACACAGCAATTAAACACCCGTGGCTGGCCTGGGGCAGCTGACGGGCTCGCAGGGCTGTAACATTTTTGTGGGCTGGAGCCCGAGCTCTGGGACTCCACGAGGGGGGAAGGTCCTGGAGCCCGGGCTCCAACCCGAGTCAGAACGTCTACACAGCAATTTTTAGCCCGGCAGCCTAAGTCCTGCAAACCCGAGTCAGCTGACCTGGGCAGCTGTGGGTCTTTTATTTCCATGTAGACATACCGTGGGACTCCAGCGTCAGTTCTAGCGTGACTCCCTGGACTTTCTCTGGCTTTTACACCAGTATCAATGAAACCAGGATCCAGAGCAGGGGGAGGACGTGGCTGGCAGCAGAAGGGAGAGCCAGGCAGCTTCTCGGTTCGAAGCTGGTGCAGGTTAGAACGACTGACACTTACATTTCACATGCTGATTCTGGCCAGTTAAAGTCCTGATGATAGAAGGGGCCTGGAGGGGAGGAGAAAGACACAAAGTTCTTCAGTCCTGACCTGCAGCCTTCACACCCTCGCTATCACAGCCCTGAACTCCGCTCCAAGCTCTGCCAGGGCCCCTAAGACCCGGATTCCCTCCCCACCCAGTTTTGCTCAGTTTCAACCCTTGGCCCCTCTGCTGCTCCCCACACAGTTCTGCCAGCACAGCCTGACCCTGGCCTGGCATTGCCCCCCACACTCTTTTATTCCAGACCTTCCAGGCCAGCCCCAGCTCCACTCATCTACCTTCCTTCCCGCTGCCCATCCCTTTTCTTCTGGGTCCTGGAAACCACGTGAGCCCTAGGCCCGGTGGAGCAGTTTTGTAGGGTGGACGACTGCCCCCAAGGAACAGGTTTCCCAGCCACCAAAACCACTCTCACTTGAACCTCAGCCTGGATAAGTGCTCCAGTTCTCTTCCCTCCAGCTGGTGTGAGGGCTGTATAGAGATTTGGGGCCAGATTCGGTGTAACTCAGCGTCGCGCTGTTGACTTCAAGGGAGCGAGGCCGGTTTACACCAGCTGAGGATTTGGCCCCTGGTTTCCGAGATGCCTGGTGTTAATTAGCTCACGTCACCTTTAATGATGATGCTGTATTATTTGTATTGCCACAGTGCCTAACAGCCTCCGTCGTGGACCCGGGCCCAGCAGTGCCAGGTGCTGTACAAAGCCAGAATAAAAAGACGGTCCTTGCCCCATCCCCCGCTCCTCCATCAACACCCCTTTCCCCCCCTCCGAAATCTACCTGATAGAAAACCAATTCTTTTGCTGTCTCTTGATTACCATCCCCTGTGCCAAGGGAATTTTAAAACTAAAATTATCCGTAGGGGTCTGAGTTTGTGAGCACTGGAAATTTTGTCATTGGCTCCAGCGGGGCCAGAATTCCCCCCTAAACCAGAATAGCTTCATTTTACTCTCCGTTGGCACTGGCGTAAATGACAGAAGAGGGTGCAGCACAACGCAGAATCAGACCCCTCCCCCCCATTCTGTATTTCCTCCCCTCCCTGGTCCCCTTCACGTGGCACTTCCTAGCGGGTGCGCCCGCCTACTTAAACCGGGAATCCAGCACCTTGCACCACTGCTCAGCCCTGCTTGTCATCCAAACCATCCCCCCAAGCCCCACTGAAGCTGTCAGATTAACGCAGCTGCTTTGATTTCAACTGCCTGTCTGATCCCGAGGGACCCTAAAAGTTGCTAACTCAACGGGTCCCTTAAACCCTTTGAATTGGAGTGTGAGGTGCCTTTCCAGATGGCAGGTGTCCACGTGGAGTTTGAATTGTTGCTACGTCCTTTGATCTTTCTGGTCCCATCTCCCCCTTGCTGCCTCCTCCTCTTCCGCCCAGCACTCAATAATTAAAAGCATTCCCCTCTCGTTGTCTGCAGGGGTGGGAACGAGACGAGCTTTCAGCCCTGCATCCATCGGGGCAACATCCTTGACTGTTTAATATTTCATCGCTATCTGCTCTGTCTGCGAAGATAAAAACAAAATAACCTTTGAGAAGGGGCCAGGACTGGCCACGTTCCTTCTTCCAGCTGTACCTAGAACAGCCATCATCCCTAGAATTTAACTAGCACCTTTCCATGGGAGATCAAAGCACTTCAGAAAATGTGGGTGAGTATCACGACCCTGGCTTTACAGGTGGAGAAACTGAGGCAACAATAGGGGGAAATGTCTCACCCAAGGGCATACACCAAGACACTGGCAAAATTGGGATTAGAAGCCAGGAGTCCTGACTCTCTGTCCCATTCTCACTACCAGGCAACTTTTCCTCCCAGAGCTTGGTGCAGAATCCAGGAGTCCTGAGTGCTAACTTCCTGGTCTAACCACTAGGCCACACGGTTTAGGAGGTGGGGGGAAAAACCAGGGGTCTTGGCTCAGTCCTGTGTCCTAACCATGAGCCGGACACTCCAACAGCTGGGAATAGAAGCCAGGAGTCCTGACGGCCAGCCCCTGGGACGCGACAATACGAACATCATCGGGTGGCCTGCAAGAGCTGAAGATACGAGTCCGCTCCCTGGCAGGCAGGCGTCAGGGAGAAACCAACCTGACTCAGCCTTAGAAGATCATCCGCAGCCCTGGCCTCAGTAAAACTGGATGGAAGGCATCTCGCTAGAACCCGAGGGCCGTTTGGTGGCCTGTGTGTGATGAGTTTGGTGGATCTCAGCCGGTTTCCAATTGACAAGGGCCTGCACCACCAAAGTTCACATCAACTGGCCCCCCTTTGTCGTCAGCCCAGCAGAGAGGCCAAGGACTTTTTTGGGCTGCAGCGGCAGAATGCCCCTTTCAGCAGCAGAAAGGGGGTCCTCACAAGCAGGTGGGGGGGGAGGCTTGCAACATACAGACGAGGCTTGGGAAAGCTGGCCCTGCCGCTCCCTGTTCTGTGGCTAAACAGAGGGAGTCGCCTCGCTGGGTTTTGAATCCAGCACCTTGCACTCGCCCGTGAAAAACAACTCCAGCTTGTCTGTAAGGCAGGAAGAGAAGGAGGTGGCCGGTTGTTTTCTGAAGAACACAGGAAGCGGAGTCCTCGATGGAGAGGTCTCAACAACCCAGACAACCGGACCACCAGCTTGATTACCAACATCCCCCACCCCACCTCCAACCACTGACCTCCCTGCCAGAGCCGGGAGCAGCACTTAGGGGGCCTGGCTCCGAGTCCCCCCCTCCAGCCACCAAACACTCTCAGAGCTGGGAGCCCGGAGTCCGCCACACTACCTCAGCGACCCTATTCCATCCTCGGTGGGCGTTTTCTCTCCCTTTTTTGGGGTGGTGGGAGGGGTCAATTATTCAGTCCGAGAGAAATCCGTCCCGTTACATATTTTTAAAAATGGATGAATAAATAACAACAACCCCCCCCCCCCTTTTCTGGAGCCAACCAGCTTCCAGGTGCCTGTCCCTGCCGGGCGCGCCGTTTGTTTGCTCAGAATGGTGCATGGGTGAAATGAAATGGCTCGGACCGATTTCGCAGAGAAGCCAAGAGCAGGGCTCAGGCGGATTTGGCCCCTCAGCGGGGTCGGGCAGGGGGCCTGGTATTCCCTCTCACACGGGTCGAGAGACCTAATTTAGCTCTTGGGTATTTTGCCCCCCTCTCTTCAAACCAAGGCTGCCCCAGACCGAGATCTCAAATCACGCTCGTTGCGGACGAGGCCCAAGCCTGTCAGGTGCGGAGCACCCCTCCCCGGTGCCAAGGGGAGCTGAGGGAACCTCCCTCCGCCCCGACAAGATCCGTTCTCTCTCCACCCTAGGAACCTGGCACAAGGTGATTGAGCAAGAGGGACGAGGCCATTTGGATTGTGGTGGTTGCCTTGGCAATGGGAGAAGGCCAAGGTCTCTGTTCAGAGAACGGCAGCATGTTCTTCCCTGGATCCCAAATCAAGGGATCAAGGGGATTTGCTGATGATGCGTCACCTCCTCTGTGTGTGTGTGTGGCGGGGTCACAATATTAGATCAGCTGCTCTGTCCCCACACGCCCGATGCTCGGTTTTTTGCTAGCAGAACCCACCGGTGAATGAGTTACAGGTCCCCCTCAGTTCCTGCTCCACGGAGGACAGGGGTCGGTTACACCAGCCGCTAGGAAAGCTCGCGGCTCCTTAGCTCACGCCACCACTCAGCGCTAGAGATGCCTGGTTCCCTGCCCGGCTGCTGGTTCAGGCGGCTGCACCCCATTGTGGGGTTTAAAGTCCCTCCGGTGCCCGGCTGTGGTCCCGTCCCCAAGAAGAAACACCCCCGGGCAGGTTGTTTTGCAGCAACAATCCCAAACCAGAACCCCCCCCCATTCAAACTGTAAGGCAGCGAGGGTCTGACACTGAATCTAGGTCCACCAGACAGAGCTACCCCGAACAGCCCGTCCTGAACACTCTTCACCGTGGGAGCATTTGAAACCTGGGTGCCAGGGCAGAGGGGCATCAGAACTGAGGGTGACCCCAGACTCTGTCTGGAGCGGAGGGTGTGGATTTCTTCTCTGATGACAATACTGAAGTGTTTTGTCCTTCTCTAGGACATTTCCTCAGACGACCTCACCCCACTTATTCCCTCAGAGCCCGTGAGGACGAGCAAGGAGGACAAACTCTTATTTAAAACCCCGGGAGGACCCCTGCAGCCCAGCCTCTCTGCGAGGGGCTCCCACCTAGAAGGGAAAAGAGCACTTCATTTACAGCAAGTCCTCGGTAGTTCTATGTAGTCCTTAATTTGCACCCGTCTTACTGCTAGAGTCGGGTAAAAGGGGCAAACGAGACTAAAGGCCCAGGGGCTCCAGCTCTCTCCTTACCACAAGAAGCTGGGGGAGCCAGGTACTTAGCGTTGTACAGGAGCCAGCCCCGCCGTGCACTGCCTAGGTCTGAATCACTGATAAAAGCAGCCTCTGTGGAACGCAGATCCCATTCTCTGTGTCTCTTTCAGCTTCTCGTTAAGGAGACGTCCCTGGGCCAAGTAACCTGGTGAGATCTTCGCACAGGGGAAAGATGCTTCTCATTCCAGATCCTCGCAACACTCATTTCTGGGTCAGTCTGGAAGACTTGTGATTTTGTTGTTTCCGGTGTCAGGGAAGCGAACAACAAATCCCAGTCTCCTCACAGCCCCAGGACTGGCCTCTGAGAATCCATCCACGCTCCCTTCCCGCGGACCCAGCGGCACGAGGAGAGAAGGTGAATCTATGCTATTCTTCTTTTAGCAGCAGGAAAACACACAGCCCGTGAACTCATTGCCACAGAGCCTCACGGAGGCCAGGATCCTAACAGGATTCAGCCAACGATTGGATAGTTGTAGGAATAATGAGAACAGCCCAAGATATAACAGCAGAAGTTTAAAAATAACCCCCCTGCTTTAGGCCATGAATCAGCTTCTAACCATAGGGCCAGGAAGGGACTTTCCCCTGGTGATGGTTATCCTATCACTGCAGGGTTCTCTGCACCGCTGCCTTCCTCTGAAGCAGCTGGTGCTGACCGTGGTTGCAGACAGGCTAGGTGGACCACGGGTCTGACCCAGCAATTCCTATGACTTTCAGCACAGATCTAAACGGGCCATCTGTGGAGTCCATGCAGGGGAAGCCACATGGCGCAGGGAGATGGGATTAGCCTACGGCGCCTTGGTCTGTAATGATTGAAAAGTCAGCCCCTTTCCAGCAGCCGTTCCAAACAAGCTGGGGCAGTTTGGGAAAGTTTAATGTAGGGTTTGGTTTTTTTTGCAGGGGTGGTGGGGCGGGCTTTCCTCCAAAAAAGGGAGAAACGGGTGGGAGCGGAGGACTGAAAAAACTAAACATTTCAGTGAAAAACTCAAATAAAAGTCATTTACATCAGACAATTCCATGACACATTTTAAATGAACCGGGCTGGATTTTCCCTGCCATTTTTGTGTCGTTCACAAGTATTTTTGCAGCAAGCACTTACCATTTTTTTGATCCAACCCTTGTTTTTACCTCTCTTTCTCTCTCTGAAGCAGCTGGTATTAGCCGGCTTCAGGCTATTGGATTAGTAGCGCTATAGATCTGATCAGATTTAGCACGCCTCATGTTCCTATCCCACAAACAACTTCAGGGACATTCTCTTTGTATTAAGGATAATCAAGCTTAAGGGAATTAAATCTATTCACCTGTGTGATGGGCACTAATAACAGAACTCAGCTTGGCAGGCAGCACCTTACGGTCAACTCCTAGGGGAAGGAAAAAAAGAAAGAACATAATTGTTCCTTTAAGAAAGGGTTTCAGAATAGCACAGTATTGAACGTTAAGGCTCATCTTAGCTCCCTTGAGTGGCTCAGGTCTTACTAACAAGCTGCCTTCTTCAAAGCTGCCTCCTTGAAAGCATCAGCTAATTAAGAGAGAGACTAGACCGGCTTCTCTAGAGAACAGGTGCAGCAGCTGCATTTTAGAGGCCACGCCTGCTCTCAGATCATCAGCAAGCCCCGAATATAGAACACACGTGCTTAGCCGTAGCTCTTGCTGCAACGACAAACCATGCGTTATACTCAATCCCAAGGGCTGGGAAGGGATTAGACAAGGGGCCTGAGACCCATGCCCTTCTGCATCCTCTCCCCAGCTGCAGGATCCTGGGCTGGTGGCTTCTCTTCGGCTCAGTCCAGCCTGGTTCCTAGTGGAAAAGCTTCCACGCCCCTAAGGAGCAACTTTGTCGGGCAGGCTCAGCAGAGGACTGGGATGGAATGGGCCATGGAACTGAAATCCCATCTCATCCCAGGGAGGTCATGGGTAAGATGGGCTGGCGTGGGGGAAAGCTTTCATTGCCACTGCCTGGGACAGCCGTGGTCTGTGGACAGACAGTCTGATTCTCAGCTACACTCAGGCCCCTCTGGCAGCAGCAAAGGGCCTAAAAGTGAGGGTAAGAGGCCCAGAATCTCCCCCCGGGGTGGTGTGTTCTCGCTGACTCTGCACTCTCCCTGCTCCCAGCCCCAGGGCGAGGGGCAAAGCAGGTGTGGCCAGGGTGCCCTGTGCTGGGGCTATTTCTGTTTCCCAGCGACCATAGAGGGCCAGAACGTGCTAGGTTTCAAGGAGAGCCCCGCAAAGCCCATGGACGTGAGAGCGCAAAGATGGCGTAAAACAACCTTCCGTCCCCTGCCCTCTGTCCCTGCCCACCCCCAGGAATGGAGAATTCAGCCCCTGCAGTCTCCAGCGCTCGCCCACCAGCACCTGGCCGCATCTATGTTAACCGGGCACCCCGGCTCAGACTGCTGCACGCGCTTTGCTAACAACCACAGCCCCGCGTGGAGGAAATGGGTTTGCCCCTCGCAAACCTGCCCCGGCCACCAAAGACCAACCTTTGAGTCGCTGAAGGGACAACGCCAGCTTCGAGCCAAATCACACACACACACACACTGCGTTGTGGCGGGGCTGTTGCATGGACAAATAAAAGGCACCGGCTGGGCAGAAGGAAGTGGGGCACGGCGGATGGAAGCCTGGCCAAAGCAGCCACCAGAAACAGGAGAGCCGGTAAATGAACACGGGAGGCAAACAGGGGCTGCAAAGAGAGATCGCGAGCCGCCCTGTTATCTGTGTTTTGGCAGGTTGGTTGCTGGTCCAGCAGTGAGGGAATGGGTGGCTTCCTGCTGATGCGATGGCAGATTTTGCAGTCAGGGTGAAAGGGGCGAAATGTGGTTTCTACTTAAACCAGCAAAGAGCGTCTGGGCAGTGAAGATCGAAACCCTGGGAAAGTGGGACGGGTCACTGGCTTTATACCCAGGAGGGGGCTGTTAGAGAAAAATTCCACAAGCCGGTGGAAAAGTTGTCCTGTAGCAACGTTTTTTTGGGAGGGCCAAAAACCGGTCTTTTGTCCAAACAGAAGTGTCCACAGGAAACATTTTCAATTAAATGTTGGGGGTTTTCTTAAAGAACATTCAAACAAAACTGTTTTCAAACAAACAATTTTCATTTTTGTCTAAATTTTGTCCCCTGCAGTGAAATTATAGACCTGGTCCCCAATCAGCTCTGCTACAAACACAACAGGTGGCTTATACACCCCAGCTATGTCTCTGTTTGCCAGAGGACCCCGACCCCCACCCTGCCCTGGAGAATGCAGAGACATCTGGCAGTCGAATAAAATACTGAGTAGACATATTGCTTTCACTTCATTCGTAATGCACTGGCCCCTCCTCACAATGACTTGCAGAGAACTCAATTTAACTATATAGAATGATGTAAATCTGGGCTTGACCCTGCCAGAATTTGGACAGCCTAGGGATTTCAGGACACCAAGACTTTGATCCTACTCAGATTCTAGACTACTGCAGCTGTACCACTGCAAAGACCTTTGTGTAGACATGATTTACATCACTGCAGCTTACCATGGTAAACTAGGGAGAGGCCTAGAAAGATGTTGGCAGCTGAACCAGAGACCGTTAGGGCTTTTGGCTTTAATTGGATAAGCACAATAGCAGAATCATCTGGTTAAAGAGATCAGCAGTGAAACAGTTAACAGCGTTGCATGTAATCATTAGGCTTCAGGATTAAAACCCAGGCCTCCGAAATCCTAGTCCACACTGTGTCTCTTGTACACAAGCTGTGGTGAGACAGCGTCTCTGTTCCCATCACACCCCCAACCTCCTTTTTCCTCTCTCCCAGCAGCCACTGCTCCAGTTACCCTCTGACAAAATGACGTAGGATGCCAAGAAATCCCTCATTGGACTAACGAAGAGGGACTAAAGGAACAGGGAAAGCTCAGGATCACTCACCGTCCCCCAACCCCAAAAGAGAACTGGCAACTTGATACACGTCCACCACCAAGTATAAAGCCCAGGCAGGTGTCCAAGCTACTGAACAGCTGGAGGTCACATCAACAGCCTGTGATCAATCATAACACAGCCCAGTGGGTTGCTTTGAGATCCCGAGATGGAGGGCAGCCCTGCTGGTGAACATGTCCTCGGCCATTTAGTATTCAGCCGTGTATGGAACAGACCAACAACTCGTACTCTTCAGGACTGCCCGAACTCTGGAGGAAGCTAGATGGAAGGGACAAAACCTGGAGAGAGAAACTCCTTGGGTGGTGGTTCTGCTTCCTGCCAGATATTCTGACCCACAACCAACTGAAGTCCATGGGAAGAGTGCCGCTGGCTTTTGGTGAGGCTTTGGATCAGGTCAATGGAGGGAGGTGGTAAAATGATGCAATGAAACATGAGGTGGGCTTGCTAAAGAGATGACGCAGGGGTGCGGATAAGGGATTTGTGGGTGTCCTACACACGTAAAGTACAGGGGAGGTTTCTAACACGACACCGTTGACATCACATCGGCCAAGCTGCCAGCATGGGTTCTTGGTGCATCTCAGCCAGCGTCCGAAACCTTCTCGCCACAGCTAAAGCAAAGGTGCCCCAAAAGGCAGGCCGACTGTCACGCCAAACCCAGCCACCTGCAGGACAGAGGTGGGGGACAAAATCTGATCAACTGCAGGTCACTCAAGGGACGCAGGGCCCCAAAAAGTAACTGCAGCCATCAAGGAAGATATGTGGAGCAAGGGGAGACAGATGGTTGTGTGCATTTGTTTTTGGTAAAATGTAGATGCAAATAACATAACTGCATTGGCTCTTGGGTAGTTACCCGGCTGGTCCTCAAAGGGGTGGAAGGGTCATGAGGTTTGAGCATTCCTGAATCAGAGAGCATACGTACAAACGCAGAAGAACGAGGACTTCCAACATTTGCCAGTGGAGAGAAAGATCTTTAAGATTTTTTTTTTTCCATTTTGCTTTTACACTTTCAAAAACCAGACAGCAGAGACACAAGAGCCAACACCCCCCAATGCCACAGTGTGAGAGCACTGTACTGCTTGGGCAGAAACCTGCTTCTCCAAAGCTCCCCTCGGCAGGGTACATTACTTCCAAAACTTGGGTTGAAAATAATAAAATAAAATACGAGGACGGGCCTGATTCTCAATCACATCAAGGCACCTTTACACCACTCTGGCAGCATACTGGGGCCTTAAAGCAAATGTAATTTACAATCAATTTAAGTCCCCCTTACATCAGAAACATCCAAGTCATTTCAGTTCCTCTTTTGATCCATTCCTGATAAGATGTTGGGGAGAAAAAACTCTGCCTAGGTTTAAATATTTGCCTGGAAGGAGGAATGGGAAGGAATAATGTACAGTTAAAATCAAGCTACTCAAACACAATCATTCAGGTAAGTAACTAGAAGTATCGCCTCTACCATCTAGAGAGAGAAGAATGTCTGAGACACAGAGGGCATATTTAGGAAAAATACACATCTGAAGTCTCTGTGGCCACTTGATGAGAATCGGGATCCACACACAAGCCAGTTAAAGAGCATTTCAACATGAAATCTTAACTTAGTAGGAATGTTGGGGTGAAGCTGTATCTTTTTTTGTTTGTTTTAAATACATGGACAGCTGTCAGAGGACATGAAACCGATGGCGGGTCTCCCGTGTGTGTGTGACGACTGTGGGACAGCATGACGGAGTTTACGAAGGCTGGGAGCCCAGCAGTCTCTCAATAGCTGCGTTGATGTCTCCACCAGTGGCGATGAGCGCCTGGAGGTTGGCCTCCCGGTTAATGAAGCCCATTGCGTTCAGCTGCTCCAGCTGCTGTTGGAATCGCACTTCAGGACTCTGCACCTGCCAGGGGAAGGGAATAAAGAACTTAGATTGCTACTGACAATACCATACCTCCTGGCGGGGCCTGCACAGATAGCGCCAGATGCCCCGCTGGTGTAAACAGGTGTCGCTCCACTGAACTCGAGGGGCCAGCTCCCAAGAGTCACTCAAATGAAGGCAATGGAGTCGTACTCCTGCACAGCAGCTGAGGATCCAGCCCAGTTAAAATCCATGAAGAACCGAGAGAGGCTTGTACGACCCTCATCACTATAGTGTGCAAGTACCATGACAGAGGTAGGTGTATATATGGTAAAATAAACCTTTCCTATGGGGAGCAAACCCTTGCTAATTATTTGATGCTTTTCATTAGAGGAGTTCAAAGCACTTTGGCAGAGGCAAGTTTGTACTATACCGCCCTAATTCACCCATGAGGCAGAGAGAGAGGAAGTGACCTTCCAAAGATGCTTGAGTGGCAGAATTTGGAGTAGAACCCACGTCTTCTGATGCCTGAGTCACTGGGCCAGGGTCCTTCCCAGGATCAGCAGGTAAGTGATCGATACATGCTAAAATCTCTTCACCCCAGCTGAAACACAGCCACCTCTGGGCTGGAACATTTCATAGGGCAGTGTTGGATAGGGAATACCAAGCTCAAGAAAAACTTGCTAGGGGCAGTCGCTGCATCCAGCTGGGATGTGACCAACACCATCATGGTTTAAGACCCTCAATTCATGCAAAAGATGCCACAGTCTGAACCGTTTTATTTATCAGAAAGATGGCACCACACCGCCCAGCACGATGCTTTGGTATTGAGCAGTGTGGCCTAGTGCAGTGTTTCTCAACCTTTGTGGTACCAGGGACCAGCTTGCTGCCTTCCTAAGCTGTGTCAGGGAGATCTTAGGGACCGGCACTGGTCCATGGACCAGCTGTTGAGAAACACTGGCCTCGTGCATAGGGCACTGGACTGGAGATCTGGGTTCTATTCCCAGCTTTGCCACTAACTTGCTGGGTGATCCTGGGCAAGCCACTGCCCCTCTCTGTGCCGCAGTTTCCCCCATCTGTAAAATGGGGATAATGATCCTGGCCTCTTTTGTAAAGTGCTTGGAGACGGATGGCTGATCAGAGCTGGGGATTATCATCACTGGGTCAACGTTCCCAGGGAGCATTGCAGTTTGGCTCCTAGCCTCCCACAATATTTACCATGCAGCTTGCCATACTGGGCTGAACCAATGACCCACCTGGCTTATGCCAACGGCCGCAAGATGCCCTGAAGACCATACGGCACTGGAAGAAACCCAGCTGCATGGACACAATGAGGTTGTGCATTACGTACTTGAGAGTTTCCTCCGGCCAGCAGCTGGATCATTTGCTGCATGAGCTGCTGTTGGGGGTTACTGCCCCCTGCTGGAGAGGCACTGGCAGGCGTCGAAGCGGAGGACAGGGGGTTCTCTGGGATTGTGCTTCCTGCTGCAGAGGGTGGGGGGATTCGAGGCATTCCAAAGGAACCGAGGCTGAAACGAAAGTGGAGAGCTGGCTGCCGGAGAGGCTAGTCGGAAGGCACGGTCGCCCCCTGCCTGTCTCCCTGGGACTACACAATACAAGCGTTCTTGTAATGCGGGTGTGGAGCCCTTGCTCGGTTGCCAGTTTGAATCCAGCCAAGGTCACAAGCAACCGTCTGCCATTGGCCTGGGACAGCTGTTCCACGGCCTCTGAAACGAGCCGCTCGGTCCCAGTCCAGGTACCGCCATCGCTAGTCACGCAGAACTGGGATCGTTGGCACTCTGGAGAGAGCACAAGAACTAACAGGGTGGTGAAAGCTGAACTCCCCTCTTGCCCATCCAGGGAATCCCCACCCTAGGGCAGGACTGAGAGGCGCTGGCAGGGTTGTTTGCCCCGATGTACTCACCCATTTCCAGGCCGGTCAATCTCAACCCTTTCCCCAGAGCTAACTTCGTGAATCGGGGGAGATCAAGTATTTCTGAACTGCAGCCCAGATAGGGGTCTGGTAATTCCCAGAAGAGAGCAGCAGGGGGAGCCTTCAGCGATTGTGAGCAGGCAGAAGGAAGAGCTAATTCTCCAGAGCCTGCACACAGCTGCACTGGGACTACAGGTTTTTCCGGTCTGACTTTGGCTGGACATCCACAGGAGTCTGATGAAGGAAGGGCTTGTTACCTTGGCACTAGTCCCGGGGCCTCCGTTTGCAGCGTCTGGAGTCCCTGCTGGATCTGGAGAAGGGCCTGCATGGCTCGGGGGTTGGTCAGCATTGAGAGGGAATCTGGGTTCTGCATCTGGGAAACAGAGAGGGTCAGATTCAACTGTTACCAAAGATCCAGAGCTTCCGTCAGTCCAAGTTCTGCTTTAGAGGCAGGAGGGCCCTGACAAGACAAACCCCAAAGGATCATCCAATGGGACACAGAGGGATCTAGTAGCTACAGCAGGAGAGTAGGTTCCTGGGTCCATTTCTCCTTCAGCTCCCTACGCCTTAGTGGCATCACCTGCCAATCCAAAGTCTCTGTTCTTTCAGCATCACAACCCACCCCCAACAGGGCTGTGCACTTCCTGTGAGTCTTTGCCTGAAGCACCAAAGGTCTCCCCTGCTGCAAAAGCCATGGAACAGTTCTGGACCCCAGGACGGCCAGCGCAGAGCAAGGGGCTGGCGTGGATCCTCACCTGCTGCAGAAAGACGGGGAGCTGAAGCTGTAGCTGCTCCTGCAGCTGTGGGTTCCCGGCAAAGAGTGGGACATTTACCATCATCTGCCAGGAGACAGCACACGCAGCATGAGTCAATGGGGTTATTAAACTCTCTTCTACCGAACTAGGCCACGAAGAACATGTTAGCTGGGTCCTTAACACCCCTTGCCACTGGTGGCTTTGGTACGCCCCACTTCCAACAGGAATTGACATAAGACAGCCTGATCCCGCCATCAGAGGCGCATGGGAGCTGCAGCCAACAGAAGGGATGGGGGAGCTTTTCAGTGAAGACCCCCCACCCCCAGTTCCTTTAGAGACAACTGCACGGCTCCCGGGGTTGCTACTTAGATACACAGCCTCCCCCACCCTGATCCAGGCCCAAGGGCAGCCCAGCATGGCAGCCGCAGGAAGCTGTTACCCAGGAGAGTTGGTGGCTCTCAAGACAGGTTCATGGAGGGCAGGTGCAGCTGACTCACGCAGGCCCCCAGCACTGGCTGAGCCCCTTTGCTGGCAATCCGAGCAGAGGGGCTGAGGAGTGAATGGGCCGTTGGAATCTGAATTCCCCCTCTCCACCCCCAGGATCAGGAAGGCGGCACGCTGTCAGGCTGGTGCGTGGGGGGATCTTTGCCCTCCCACTGCCCGGGCTGTACACGCTCGCCGAAGACTTCACTCATCAGGGATCTCAGGCCAGTGGTTGGGCTCACACTACCCAGAAGCACAACAGAGCTCCGAGCCTGGACTATCAGAACTCTGCTTCCTTAAAATGACCCAGCCCTCATGCTATGGTGGCAAAGTGTCTGCACCCGGGCTGGGACCCAAGGCCAGTTTGTGACAGAGGAAGCTGCTGCTACGTTTTTACCTGTGCTGCGAAGTCTGGGTTCTGGGCAAGAGTCTGCATCATACTGCGCATGTACGGGGCAGAGATCATGTTCTGCATCAACTGGGGGTTCTCGGAAATCTGCTGCAGGAGACCCTGCATCTCAGGGCTGTTAAACATCCCTGCAACAATATAGGAGAGAGAGAGAAACTTACAAGCCGGATCGCGGCTACCCAGGAGCTAAAATCAAATACGAAACACAGAAGGCGGAGGCTGTGGCTGAATTTAGCGTTGGCAGAAGATGGAGCACACAGCAACACTGAGCAATCTTGCTGTTCATTTCTCACCGACTGGTCTTTGTAAGAGTAGACCAACACATGGAAATTCTCTCATTTTAAACAGCCGGAGCCCATGGAGACTACAGATCCCAGCATGCAGTGCTCCATCTTGATCTGAGCAGCCAGGCAGGGAGTACTTTGTCTCGGTGGGCTCCCCGTAGAGCTGCTACATGTCTCATCCTGCGCACGTCGGGAACCCCAAAGCACCAGAGCTCCCAAAGCGGCCCTTGGTCCGGCACACGAAGAATAATCCATTCTAATCTGCTGCAGGGGCAGAATGGCCAATCTGAAGAGCTCAGCTACTACAGCAAACATACAAATGCTGGAAGTCACCTGACGCCATCTATAGCTGGGTGGTTCTGTTACCAGCACCTTGCTCCTGGGTACGTACCGGTCCCCAGGCTGGCAGCGTTGAGTCCAAAGGGATTGGATACAGTGGGTGTGCTTTGGGTTGTCGTTGATCCGGTACTCCCTTCGCTGCTGGGTACCTGAGCATGGGAGGCAGGCGGCGTGGGACTCCAGGGGTTGGGTAAAGGTTCTCTATTTTCCGTCCGTAAAGGCTGGGAGCTGGAGCTGTCAGAGTTCCCGGCCAAGGATGAAAAAGGATTGTTGCCAAACTAGAGAAATAGAGAGCGATCCCTGAATCAGACAACCCTAAAGGAGAGGGTCAGGCTAAACCCACCATTGCACAATAATACCTAGCTCTTACATAGCGCTTTTCATCAGCAGAGCCCCAAATGTTTCACAATCTTTAATGTATTCAGCCTCACAACATCCTTGTGGGGCAGAGCAGTGCTCTTATCCCCATTTTTCACTGAGGCACAAAGAGGTTAAGTGACTTGCCCAAGATCATAAACAGGGAGTCTGTGGCAGAAGAAGGAATTGAACTTGAGTCTCCCACGTCTTAGGCTAGTTCTTAACCCCTGGACTATCCTTCCCCTTCTGCAGGTGTTAATGGAACACATGGAGCACAGATCACGTTCAGTAGGACCTGCTACACACACTGTGCATTTTCCCAGTTGAGGAAGCTGCACCAGGCAATACAGACAGCTGGGCAAATCAGCTCTATCAGCACCTGCAGGCAGGAGTGGATAAGACCCACCAATCTACCCTAGCTGGAGCAGGCGCGCTCAGTACCTGCTCCCTAGCTGCGCTAAACATGGGCTCCTGGATGTCGGTGTACATCCGGCGCAGGGCGTTGTATCCTCCTGGGATGCTCTCTAGGTTACTCAAAGCTCGGTCCTGGTTCCGCATCATCTCCTGCATCATGGCGGGGTTGCGGGCCAATTCCATTGTCTGGGGGAAGGAGAAGAATTTGGGGAAATCAGGCCCATTTGCACCACAAGAGAGTCCGGTGGACTGAACAATGGGCAGCACGGCCCAGCAGTACCCCACCGTTCTGTGCCCAAGTACTGAAAAAAAAAAAATCTTGGTTCCCTGGGAGAAAAGCATAATTAAAGCCATTTTACAGACCAACAGCGGAAATCATTTGTCCAAGGTAATGCACAGCAAAGGAAGGGAACCCAGGAATCCTAGCCCCCCAAGTTCCCTGCTATCAGTGCTAAACTACGCCTTCCTTCTTTGTTTAAAAAAAAAAAAAAATCTCAGTGGGGCTGGTTAAGATCATGTATTTCTATACAAGATCAAGTCACCTCGGCACAAACACCGAGCTACCACCCTCGGGACGGAAAACCGTCTGTAGGTTGACAAGAAAACAATTCCCTCAAGTTTCAGTAAAAAATAAAATCATCTTGTGGCGCCAGATCTCCGACAGGTTCTGCTTTTGTGGGGAATGTCCAACTCCAATTCGAAGAACCATAAAGCACAGATCATGCGCAAGCCTGTTTAATCCAACTAGCACAGTGACAACTCACTGGGAGTTTGGGAGCTAAGAACTGGCTAGTGTGGTCCAAGCAAGCGTAAGACTAGGAGTAAGGGACTGAAACTGGGCATAGGAAACACTGGACCAAATACCAAGAAACATTTCCCAACAACGAGATCTCTTCTCCCAAGGGAAGTGATGGAAGTCTTGTCACCGGACATATTTAAAACTAGAGTTCTCCTTGCTTTCTTGCGCTCCCATCTGACTCCGTCTCTTGTCTAATACTTAGATTATCAGCTCTTTGGGGCAGGGACCATCTTTTTGTTCTGTGTACAGCACCTAGCACCAGGGGATTCTGATCCAGGACTGGGGCTCCTATATACTGCGGTAATAAAAATAATAATGAAATAAAGAGCCCTGAAGAACACACTGTAGAGAACAATCCTGCACTGGCAGTGGGAGATGGAACACGAGACCTTTCTCTGCCATCTTTAATTCCTATGTAAAGTGACCTCTTTTGCTTCTGGTCCCTGCAGTGGAACACTCTAGCCTTCTATAGTGTACCATGGGCTGCTCTGAAGATGCTTTTTGCCCCTGTATATGTGGTCAATTCAGCAGCACTGAAATGGGTAAAAGCATTGGAAGCACATGGGTGCATGATCGTGGTACACACAAGACGCACGTGTTGACACACAGACCGCTGTGTGTCTGGGAGGAGCCTGCAGCAGGTAGGTAAGGTACCTGATCTCTGAATCAACCAGATCCGGAATCCACTTGCTCCCTTTTCGGAACGGACACTGATGCTGAGGGAGCACAGAGAAGCGAGGAGCTAGCAAGTCCACGCTAACAATCTCAGAGGCACCCGAAACGGGCTCCCCAGGTGTAAACTCTCTCACCCACCTGTCTCATGAGTTCAGGGTTGTTCAGCATGTGGCTTATCTCAGGGTTTCGCTCCATCAACTGCTGCATCTGGGGATTGGCCATGATCATCTGTCTCATGAGGTCGGGGTTGGACATCATGTTCTGCACTAGGGGGTTCTCCATGATCTGCGAGAGCATCTCCGGGTTGGACATCAGCTGCCGCTGCATCTGCTGCTGGAGCTCCATGAAATTGGCGGAGCCCATCCCGAGGCTGCCAAGCCCACTGATGCCCCCAAAGCCAGCTGAAGAGGGAACAAGACACGGAGAGAGAGACGCATGCCAGTCAGTGCAGCTGTTTGCAGCTGGAAAGCAAGGGGGTTGTCTGAACTGTATACACTCCAACCCGATGACTGCTAATACTACCACCCTCAGTTCTGTCATAGCCATCTCGGACGGACAGCTTTTTATCCACAGACCTCAAAGGGCTTTATAAAGCAGGGCAGTACTATTAGCCCCATTTTACAGAAGGGGACATTGAGGCACAGAATGGGGAAGTGATTTGCCCCAGGTCACCCAGCAAGTGGCAGAGTCAAGAATAGGTCCCAGAAGTCCTGGGCCCTTGTTTTAACCACTAAGCAACTCTCCCTTCACAGAATAAGCACTGGGATGCCAAGAAGCAGAAAGAAACTGAAGGTGTCACCTACAGAGGATGGATGTAGCGTTGCTGGGTGCTCCATCTCCGGCACCTGCCGTGGTCCCCGCTCCGCTGCTCCGCCTGCTGCTGCTTCCAGCATCAGAGACGGCGCTGCTGGATGTGGAAGGCTGGGGTGGCGCCGCGGGAGAGGAAGGGGTTGTAGAGGGGACGGCCGTGGCAGCTGGCGTGGCAGGGGCAGAAACAGAAGCAGCGGCAGGGTCCTGAACCCTACAAACAAAACAGATGGGTCGCACCCGGGGCTCAGGAGTCTAAACAGCACCACCTGCAGCTCATAAGAGGAACTCTGGAACACCCACGTCAGCTCAATGGGCCATCGACTCTGCATGCTTCCACCCAGGACGGGCGCGGGCGTGTTCTTTCAGATCCCCACACGCGCACACACCGCTGGTGACAAGGCATCTGCCATGATGTACAACAGCCTGGCCGGTGTAATGGAGGAACTAGTCTTATTCTGAATTATGTCTATCCCCTTCTTGAATCATGCTCAGCTATTTGCCTCAATAATTCCTGCTTGGAATGAACTCGTTGCTACAGGGTAAGTCTCCTGCTGCCTCATTAGAAAGCTCAGCAGGTTAAACCATGCTTACTGCATGGGGCAAATAATTATCAACATTTGCTTTTCTGTAATGCCTTCCATCTGTGCCTCGCAATGTATATTGCTAGCAATTTAGCTACACAGCACTCCTGGGAGGTAGATAAGTATCCCCACTTTGTAGATGGGAAAACTGAGGCAGGGAACGGTGGGAGTATCTTCGCCCACAAGGTCACACAGTGAGTCTCTGTCAGTGTGGGGAACGGAACTCAAGTCACTTAGCTCCTGGCCGTGGCCTCATCTACAAGACCATCTATTCCCAGAAAAATTCATTTTGGTCGGAGTATAAAATACAGCTGTTTTGAACACACATTTGCAGATGTGGCTGTTGGGACGGTGCTGAATCACTCGATAGTATCACAATGGACACGTTTGGTGAGCCTGAGTGCGAGAGGATTCTGGGAGCAGGGCCTCAGAGCACTAGACTGTGGAAAGTCACTGAAAAGGCAAACTTGCCCTTGGCATCAACATGTCACAAATGTTTGTCCAGACCCTGGGTGAGCAGCTATGCTGATGTAGAAGCCCAATGGTCATGGTCAGCCAATGGCCAGTTCGCCTGGTGTGTACACGTGGAGGTGTGCAATGGCGAACCGGGGGCGAGCTGACCTGGGTCAACTGACCCTACAGAATGATGTGACATTAGGTGCCTGGAGAGGAGAAGTCTCCGATAAGTGAATATCAGCCAACCCCTGCAGCCCCTCCCAAATGATGAATTAATTGGAGTACGCCACATAATTCGCTGGCAAAGCATATTTTGGGGACAAGTGACTTCTTTGGGAAGAGGGTATAAGTGCTGAGAAGATCACATGGTATCTAGCTTTTTCTATCTATATCTCGTATATGCAAGAGGGCCAGTGATACTGTCGGCAGAAGAAGGATTAAGACCCGAGGGTTTCAGGGAACCTAGACCCTGCTCTGAGGGATCATAGATCAGAGGGCCTCGGGATAGCCAAGACCCCACTACGAGGGACTCAGAAAATAGACCAAGGACCTGAGGGAACCTGAAGGAGGAAGAGACAGTCGTCACCTAGGAGTGGTAGCTATCACGCTTTGCTTACCAATCAGGATATTGTGTGGGGCCAGCATAGTTACTGAGGGTTTTATGCTTGGGAAACTGAGGCTTACTAAGGAGAGGCATTGTATAGTCCTTTCTATTTGTCTGTGATACCTGCTTTTCCATAAACAATAGCTCTGCATTGAAGATACTGACTTTTGGTCTTCATTGGCATGGTCACTGGGTGCCGAGCTGTGGGCACATGAATTGATCTGAACTGGTCCCCGTCTCATCAGTGGCATCACAAATTCTAGAGCCAACCTGAACTGGTACCTTAGAACCAGGATATTTCCCCCCATGATTCTCTTTTTAAATTCTTATGAATTTGTTTGCAACCCCAACATTGCAACACTGTGTGTGTTTGCAACCCCAACATTGCAACACTGGGCTAGTGCATGAGACACTTCACCTGAAAATGGACTACAAACAAGCATAATTAACTCATGTTCATTCAGTAAGCTGAGCAAAAACAAATGTGTCACGGACGTTAAATTTAAAAATCATTTCAGATTCAATAACTGACGTTATCAATGAAAGAATGTTTTTAATATCTACATTGAATTCTGACAAGGTCTCTCCTATTAAATGGTCTAGTTTGTTTCCAGTTTTGGTTTAACAAGTTACAAACTTTAATGTTGAATATTACACTGTTTATTTACCAGTGTTTTGATTGCTAACTAGACACAGTTAACTTGCACTCTCTGATTTTCTCTTAAACCTACTACGCTGGTTATAAGCAGCACCTAAAGATATCTACACCCCCCATCCTGCAAATGCGACAGGGACCACCAGAGCTAAAAGCACGAGTTGCTACAGTTTGAGCTAAAGAGGAAAAGCTCTGTAAGCATGGGGCTATAACAACCCACATCCTCTGTGGATTGGCACAAAAGGGAACCTGGAACATACACTCACCAGTGGATTACACAAACACTTATACGTGTGTTTAACTTTAAGCACAGGAGCGGTCCTGCTGAAGTCAAGGCTACAGTTAAGATGCACAAGAGTTTGCAGGACTAGGGTTATAACTACAAGATCGGGGGGCTGGGAAGGGAGAAAGGATTCACTACTGCTTCAGCTTTAACCTTTCGCATTTGACAGTGATTTACGTCTAGTCAGTTTCCCCTCTTTGTTTGGGTCTTTCACAGTAACAGGAGAAAGAAACATCCTATAAATAGGAAAATCCACAAAAGTACAAAAATCAGAAAGGGGATGCAGGGCCAAACCTGAAACTACTTTGAACTTCCTTAAATTGACTAGATTTCCAGCTGGCTCGGCCTTGCACTTCTACAGGGTATGCTGGAAAATGACTCAAACATGTGGATCGCTACTTGGGCCACCTTTCAGCAAGGTGGACACTTAATCCCAGTGATGGCTTAACATCCTCACACATCCTCCGCAAAAAACCCCCACCCCCCGTTACCGGAAATAAACTGCGGATAAGTGCTTCTAACCTGATGAGCTTTTCAATTCCTGAGCTGAGCAAAAATGAATGCAGATTTCTCTCTCTCTCTCTCTTTTTTTTAAGACAAAAATATTCTGGAAACATTTGAGAATGATGGAGGGGAGTGATCAGACCAGGAAAGGGTAATCTGGACTCAGCCCCCTTCTAGAGGTCAGAGGCTTAAAACTTGCAGAGACAGCCATTGTCTTGTAAAGAATGCACAACTGAGCAGCTAACTCAGAGATAAACTTTCTGAGTTCTCCAAGAGCTCCCTTTACCGCCATCTACCTCTGTTATTAGGCATCCCATATCCTGCCATTCAAACAAAAGCTGCTGAACCAGAGCTGCTGTAAGACGCTGGATTCAGAGACCAAGCAGTACCAGAGCTAGACGCTAGCTCCAGCTACCATAACTCCCCAGGTAGCAAGCTCAAGGCTGCTGGGAAGGTAGGAAGAGTCAGGTGTGTGTTTTTACTAATAATACTGTACATTGACATAGCACCTTTTAGTCCCCAAGCACTTTACAGACTCAGTTGACTCCTACTGGAAACCAGGGGAAGGAGGACACAGGAGGAAGCAAAGCAGATGGGAAATAGGAAGTTTAAAAAAAAAAAAGGAAGGAAGGAAGGAAGAGGTAGATGGCTAGAAGTCACTTGAGTCTCTCAGCACAGGAAGAAGCGGTAACGTTTACGATAAGCACATTAGCACCCTGCCCAATGACCATCATACAGAATAAAATGAATGACAGGCCAGATGTTGTGAGCGCTGTAAAGACAACAGTTAACGGCATCAACGTACCATGCTACACAGATATGCAGAATTTAGTATACGTGCCTTCTGCAGCGGCTGACAATACCCACAGAAAACACTGATCATTAATAAGCCAGTGAGTAAGGACTCCCAAGGGGGCAATGGCGCTTCAGAAGGAGATGCAGCCCTGTTTGATCACCAGCACATGCTGCTCAGGCAGCACTGGGAGCCCATGAAATTGTTGCAAAGGGCATTTAGAAATCAACGACACACGTTCACGTCAAAAATGAAACCACTGCTCCTGGAACCATTTGAGGTCTAGGACATTTACTTTGATCGTAATACAGAAAAATCTCATCTTGGTGGCATCTGATATATGTTTCTTAGTTGCCCAAACTGCCACTATATACTGTAGATAACACTTTGTACTCACTGCATGTCTTTCATCAATGCACCTCAAAGCACTTGAGACAGAGTGAACGAAAGATTAGAGAACACGAGTTGGGTCTAGTCTAGCAAAAACACTGACATTACGCCTGGCTTTAGGAAAATCATTTAACCTCTGTCAGTCTGCCCATCTGTAAAATGGGGGTGACACCTACTTCCCTGGGTTGGTGCAAGTATTCACCGATGTCTGTAAATTCTCTGAAAAGAGCTCCACATTACAATTATAGCGATGAAAGATCAAATCCCAAGTCGTAGTAATAACCATTTTACAGATGGTTAAAATGAGACAAAACCAGGTTAAGTGACTCATACTGTGGTCACATGGCAAAGCAGAGGAAGAAAGGGGAACAGAACCCAGGAGTCCTAATCCCAGTTCCCTTTCTCTAAAGATTAGATTAAGCATCACCACAGAACCAGAAATAAAACCCAGGAGTTTTGTCTCCCAGTATGCTGCTTTAGCCACTGGACAAAATATTGCCATTCTAACAGACTTTGTTCACAAAGTAAATTTCTGACAGCACCAGGAAGGAACGATTTCTTACTTCTGTGGGGTCTTAATGACCAAATGCACAGTCAGCCCATCTTTGATCCCATGTTGATTCAAAGTGTCTCCATCCTTCAGGATCTTTCCAGCAAAGATCAGAACCAGCTGATCCTGTTTGGCTTTAAACCGCCTGGAAATCTCTTCTTTGAACTGGAAAACAGACAACAAGGCGATTTAAGAACATAAAAACAGCCATTCTTGGTCATACCAATGGTCCATCTAACCCACTATATTGTCTTCCGACAGCGGCCAATGCCAGATACTTCAGAGGGAACGGACAGAACAGGGCAATTATCAAGTGATCCACCCCGTTTGTCCACTCACAGCTTCTGGCAGTTAGAGGCTTAGGACACTCAGAGCATGGGGTTGCATCCCTGATCATCTCGACTAATAGCCATTGATGGACCTATCCTCCATGAACTTATCTAATTCTTTTTTGAAGGCAAAGGACTGAAAGCAACAATTTTAAAATGTCTGTTTAAGTGTCTGCAACAGAACATCATGCTCCCTTCACAGACAGTGCGAACAGCTGACATTTCCATAACGTCTCCTCCTGAAGGATGCCAAAGAGGTATCAGTTCACTCACCAACTGCTGGGATGGGATGTCTAAGCTGTTTAACAGGGATAAGAATCCTGTATTCACTTGGGAAGTACAGGTCGGGCTTGGGGTGGAGAGGTGGGAAGCCACAAGTGCAATTACCTCAAACAGAAACGAGGGCTAACAACGTCAGATCAGTTGTCCCTTTTAGATCTCATCCAAAGACACTGTTTATCCTCTGAATGTCTGCAACCTTTTTCGTCTCTACTCATTTGAATTTGATAAAGCAACTGAGTGATTTTAAACCAGGGCAAAACTCTAGAAAACAGGGAACCATGCTGCATTCGCCAGGAGAAACAGACTAAATGAAGTCTTTCCTAGGTCTATCTTCTACCGTCATATTCTTTTTTCAGCATGCCTTACCATAGTCCACTGTCTGACACTGCTCTTTGGGATCGGGTTGAATTATCCTCTGCAATAAGCTCATTCAGCTAGTGGTCATTCCCCAGCTTTGCTTTTAGTAGCCACAGACTATGGGAAGACCTCGCAAGGGAAAGGGTATTTCCTAGGGGCGGCTAGGAATTGAATGCTGGGGACCGGGGGTGTCAAAGGGACCAGACGTGTCTAATTCTAACACTCAAGGACTCTGCTACAACCATCCCACCCACGGCTCTGTACGCTCGGTCGCCTACAGCAGAGCCCGGGCTGCCGCTGATCCTTCGCCCTGGTAGCCACGTCCCTTTTAAACCCCTTTGCAACCTGCACTTCGTGCCCTAAATCCCAGCCCAGCCCCCAGCCCCTCTCCTCCGAGCCCCGCCCAGCTCACTCCTGCCCCCAGCTGCTCCCCGCCACCCCCCAGCCCGGCCCCCCGCCTGCTCCCTGGGCCCCGCTGGCTACCAGATGACAAGCCCCCACAACCAGCGTCTCACCCCCCCACCCCCCTTCGCTCCTGTCCACCCCTCCCCCCTCCAGAGCCAGACCCCGGCAGCCCTTTCACGTACCCCGGGTCCCCCCAGCCTCACAGCCCCGAGCCCTTCACCCTCCCCCCAGGGATCTGTCCCCCGCCCCCCTCCTCTCCGGCCCACCCCCCCCGCTCGCCTAAGCCCCACCCCCCACAGGCAATCCCCCCGGCCCAGAGTCCCCGGCCCGGCCCCCCCCATACACGCGGCCCGGCCCGGCCCCACGCCCGGCCCGGCCCCACCTCCCGCACGGAGGCGCCGTCCCCGATGACGATCTCCTCCTTGTCCTTGGGGGTCTTCACCGTGACCCGGATGAGGAGCCCCCCGGGGCCGCCCAGCTCCGCCTCGCCCTCCCCGCCGGGGCCGGGGCCCGGGCCGCCGCCGCTGCCGCCGCTCAGCTCCGCCATCTTCGCCGCCCGCCCAGCCAGCCACTGGCACTGCCTCCCCCCCGCGGGGCCGGGGCGCGGGCAGCCGGCGTGGGGAGAGCGGCGCCCGGCCGCGGCGGGGGAGAGAGCCCGGCTCACACCGCCCCCACGCGGCCCGGCGGGGAACTGCAACCTGGGGAGGCGGGCTCGGGAGAGAACGTGGGGAGGGGAGTCAGACTAGAGCGAGAACCCCGTGCGGGGAGGTGGGGGCGGACCGTGGCCGTGGGCGTGATCTCAGCAGGGGCAGGGGAGGGAGCCCGACGTGGAGGTGGACCAGGGAGAGAACTGCAGTGCTGGGAGAGCCACGGATGTCTCAGAGCGGAGTGGAAACTGCGGGGGGGGGGAGGGGTTGACTCACTGTGCAGGCTGGGGGAACCATAGAGGGGAGGACAGGAGAGGGTAACTGGGGCGGGGGTGGGGTAGGCGATGTGGGGTTCTTTCCATTGAGTTCCTATTCCAGCAGCCAACAGAATGTCCCTTTAACAGGAGAAGCAATGGAATGTCAGGATCAAAGGGTTCCGGGGTAGTTGGGGATAGAATGCTGGGATCACAGGGTTCCAGGGTAGCTGGGGATGGAATGCTGGGATCACAGGGTTCCGGGGTAGCTGGGGATGGAATGCTGGGATCACAGGGTTCCGGGGTAGCTGGGGACGGAATGCCGGGATCACAGGGTTCCGGGGTAGCTGGGGATGGAATGCTGGGATCACAGGGTTCCGGGGTAGCTGGGGATGGAATGTTGGGATCACAGGATTCCAGGGTAGCTGGGGATGGAATGTCGGGATCACAGGGTTCCGGGGTAGCTGGGGACGGAATGTCGGGATCACAGGGTTCCATGGCAGCTGGGGAGGAACAGATAGGAAAGGACAGTTCTGAATGACTGCCAGCTGGGAATGGGCCTCTGGAGTGAGAGGAGGAAAGGTCTGCATGAAGTGTGGCGAGAGCCCTGTCTACAGTACAGCGTCCGTGTCCAGAGCTGCACGGGTGGCTAGTTTCAGCTATGCAGTCTGCTGCTGTGGGCAAGACCTAGGGATATCAGCTACTGATACAATTCTATTATTATGCAGGATCCAGCCCTCCTGTAGGTTTGCTGAGATGGCAACAAAAACACAGAGAAATACAAATTGCCCTGTTAGGACCTGTGTGCCACAGCAAAGTTAGTACCCATATTTCAATCATGGCATCAGCAACAAAGGGGCAGTTGGCCTGGTGCAGATAAAGACAGGCCCAGCTGTTTCGTCCAATGTGTGCATCTATCTAAGGTACTTATACGGTCTCCATTGCCTTAGTATCTGAGTCCCTCCCAATCTATAGTATATTTATCCTCTAAATAACCCCCTGTAAGGCAGGCAGTGCAGTTGTCCCCAGTTTTTACACATGGGGAACAGGCATAGAAAGATTAAATGATTTGCACAAAGTCACACCGGAAATCTATGGCAGAGCAGGGAGCTGAAGGTGGGTGTCCAAGTCCCAATCTAATTGTATAAAGTCTGTCAGAGGGAGGGTTCAAAGGCTCCTCCCACACAGGCTTGCTGGTGCAAAGCTGCTATAAAAAGCACAGGTGTGAGGTGCTCCCAAGGAAAGCTAAAGCAGGAGGATGGTGATTGTAGCACTTGCATAGAACATGAGTGTCTTAATGTAAGTAGTTGTGTGTAAAAGTGATTTACTGAGTTATCTGATTTTTTGAGAGGGTATCAGTGCTACAGGTGTAGCTATACTGTGGGGCCAATGCAGCTACAGCAGAGTTTGATTGTGTGAGGCTAATCCTCCCCACCCCAAATGAGGGGCAGATTTTGTCAAAGTGGCTAGCTTCTGCTACGATATTTATAACGTAAATAAATCTTAGCTATAAGTTTTTTAGGGCAGGGACTGTCTTGTACAGTCCTTAGTATGAGGGAGTCTTGGTCCATCACTGGGGATCTTGCGTGTTACTCTGTATTTGCCTGTGTCCAGCCCAGCTGAACTCTTCTGCTTTTTGAAAACAAAAAGGTTCCCCCCTTTGGGTGCAAAATGGGATGTGTGCTCATCTGGCAACCTGACCGGGTGTGGAGGAGAGCAACTGCATATTTATTGTCCTCTTGCGGTCAGAGTGGTGGAGTGAAAACTGCAATACCCACTGCATTTTTGCAGGAAATGTGGGCCGTCCGTAACCTGCTGCATTAGCTCTGTGTCATAGGCTGAGAGCTGCCCTTGCATAGATCCAGAATTCTCCACTGTTAAATAGCGCAGCGCTAAGAAGACAAAAGTTGTAACTGTTTGCCAGTTAACTCAGCCAGCCTGTTTTTTCTTGCACTGGGTTGCCAGGGTTTTGGAGGACCTGGGGTAGTAGTTGGGAAAGGTCTGCATCAATGGGACAGCAGTGGGGGAAAATGACACTGAGGCAGCAGTGTCCCCTCCTAAATGATCAAAATCATGGGTCAGGCTCCCAAAAAAAAAAACCCATGAGGTTGGCTTAAAAAATCACAGAGCTTCCAAAAATATGTTTATTTGCTTTTTTCCCCTGAGTCTTTAGATGTCATGCTTTCAAGCTTTTCTCTGCAGTGTTGCCAAATTGTGGTGTTTTGGTTTTTTTTTTGGTTTTTTTTTTTTTTTTAAATCGCATGCCTCATCATAATCTGGTGTCTCCTGGAGTCGTGTGAGAACCACACATCGATATAGATCTCATAGTTTTGGAGGAAACGTTGAAAATGTGACCTGGGTTTTGAGCCTTTAGGAAGCAAATAAAAAGAACTGTCTTTCTCTCTCTCTTTCTCTCTTTGGGGTTTGCAATACTGAAACCATGAAGGCTAGAAACTTTGTTTTAATTAAAGCTGAGATTCACCTCACTCCATGAGCTGGGGCTGTTTTTAAAAAAAAAAACAAAACAAAAACCCAAATCCCACATAGTGTGAGTTGCCTCCGCAATGGCAGCGTTAACTGTATGTCTGTAGCTTGTTTGTCTGTGAATGCTACCCTTTGTTGCTCGCAGTGTACTTACAGAAGGTCACATACTGCTGTATGAACTGCTCAGGCGTGGGCTCCTTTGGGGTGTAGCACAAGCTGTGTGCATGTAACCTATAAAGAGAACTACACCGAAATCTATGAAATACCATGGCCTTCTGCATGGACTTGCCTATGCAAAAGAACTGGAAAGGAACTACAACTCCCAGCAAGCTCTGGGCTGAGGTCATCCCCCCCCCCCCCGCACGAGTTGATCAGCTGATGGGGAAGCGGGAGGATCTCTCTCTCTGAGCTGTGTATCTTTTTTCCACCACTGCAGGGAGGAAAGAGGGTCTGTTGCTACCATGCTGCGCCCCAAAGCCCTTACCCAGGTCCTGAGCCAGGCCAACACTGGAGGGGTCCAGAGTACCCTGTGAGTATGGGGGAGAGGGAGAGCGTGTGGGGTGGTGGCTGGGTATGGATCAGGGGGGCCAGATCAGTTGTCCCATTAAGGATTAATGCTCCAAAGGGTCTTCCCCTCCCATCTCGGTGTCCCCCACCGGAGGAATTGGGCGGTACAGCTGAACTGATCTCCGAGGAGGAGGGGTCAGCACACTGCACCCTAGTAAGGAATAGTCTGTGGGTTTTCCCCCTCCCCCAAAGGCAGTAGGGGTGGATGAGGGTAAAGGGGACAGGTCAGGGCTCCCTCCAAAAGGCCCTGTGGGGAAGGGTGGACCGGGACTTGGAGAACAGATTACTAGTATTCTCCCCTTCCAGGCGCTTGGGAGAGGGACGCCGTTGCAATGCACCTCGGTTTCCTTGCACAAGAGTAGTCTGTGTTCCTTGCTTAGGTCTCTCTGTGCTGTGGGTTTGCACGGGGGCAGCTACGACTAACAGTTGGATCTGTGTAGATCCAGCGTCTAACGTGCCCCTTCCCACAGAAACCCGCTACGGAGTGTTTCTGAGTGAGGGCAGAGTTGCAACCCTATGAGAACTTGGGGTGTCGGATCCTGGGATTGCACAAGTGCAGTGGTTGTATTGAAAGCAGTATCCCATACAGTAAAAAACTGGGGGGGAGAGTCCATTTCTCCTTGATCCCTCTTCCTAGTAGCAGCACCCATGGAAAAAGAGCACCCCTGCTACGAAGGAAGGATGGTTTGGTGGGTAAAGGAAAAGCTCTGCCATGGGGAGTGTGACCTTGGACATGTCACTTCACCTTGGGCCTCAGATTCCTCCTCTGTAAAATGAGGATGAGACCTGCCTCAGAGGGTCAATGCATGATCTGTCTGATCGAGTCCTATGGTGCTGAGCATCATAGAAACCCCTATGAACAAAGTCCACGTCGAAGCAGAAGCGGCATAAAACCCTGGGAGCTGCAGGCATTTGGCTCAAATTCTCCTCTTCTCTCCTTTATAGGCTTCTGAACAATGAGGGTTCTCTGCTCGCCTATTCTGGTTATGGAGACACAGATGCCAGGGTCACCGCGGCCATCGCCAGCAACATTTGGGTGGCCTATGACAAGAACGGTCACCAGGCTTTCAATGAGGACAATCTGAAATTCATCCTTATGGACTGCATGGTACATCTGGCTGGGGGGAAGGGGTGGATGCCTTCCCATAGGGAAAGCTGAGGTTCTCTGCAGGAGTGAAATGCTACTGCCTACCTCTGCTCTTCCTGGTTTAACCCATCGATCCCTGAAACAAGTGTGGAATTGGAACACAGGACTCCACATTCCTGTTCCTAGCTCTGACATTGGGCGACTGCCTCTCTCTGCTTCTGTTTCCTCATGTGTAAAACAAGGAATAGCTGCCCCATGGGGATGGGGTTAAAATTAAGGGCTCCAAAAATCCTATAATGGCAGGTGCTATAGGAAGGCAAGTTATCTAAAGCCAAAACTTCAGGAAGGTAGCCATTTCTTCCCCCTCCCCCCTCCTCAATGCACGCACACTTGCTTTTTAAGATTGGCCTAGACTTTCAAGTGTGACTGGACAGGCCGATTGGATACCGGTGCACACTTGATTTGACCACCTTGTGATGGGCAGTAGGAAGATAGCACCTAGCTCCCTGTCATCAGTAGATCTCTAAGGAGGTCAGTCGCCAGTCCAACAGGTGGGAAGTTGAGGCACAGAAACTAGGTGACTTTCCAACATCCCCCGGTAAGTCAGTGGCAGAACTGGACAGAGAATCCAGGTCTCCTGAATCCCAGCCCACTCCACCACGCTGCCTTCCCAGTGGAGATTTGGATCCCCAGTGTCTTGACTGTAAGAGCAGAACGTCAACATGTCTGTTCTACGCCACCTAGGGACATTGGGAGGAGAAGGTCTAGTGCAGAATTCTGCAAACCTAGCAATCAGTTGCACTTTTCTTCCCCCTTGCAGGAGGGTCGTGTTGCTATCACCCGGGTGGCGAATCTCTTGCTGTGCATGTATGCAAAAGAAACTGTTGGATTTGGGATGCTGAAAGCCAAGGTGATGCAGAGCTGACTGGTAATGTTGGAGGGGAGGGCAGGGGCTGCTGGCAGCAGGCTGTGTAGCTGCACTTTGAAAAGTGGGTTAGTGAAATCTGCATAGGATAAGCGGATCTTTCACTGGTGTCTGGGGGGTTATTTTGTGTTTTGCAGAGTGGTGTTTGATGGGGGCAACCTAGACGGGGTTTTGGGGAACCAAGGGGCCTCTTTTTTTTCATTTTACCCAAAGGCTCCATAACCTTATTCTAGCAAGGGGAGTCTAAAATTGGGAACAAATTACACTTACACTTTAAGGCCCCTGTAAACTACCAGAGCTTCATGAAAGTGGGATCCGTGGTGTATAGTGCAGAATTTATAATGGTCTACGAAAGCTGTGTGACTTCATGGCAGGGCCTGGGTTGTCTTTGCTGTTTTGTACAGCACCTAGCACAACAGTCCCAATCCTGTGCCACTGTGCCCACAGGCAGGCTGCTTGCCTTGGTTTCCCCACTGTAAAATTGGGACAATATTTCACTCCCGCTTAGTAGGGAGGGTTGAGAGGGTGCATTCTGGAGGAGCAGCAGTTCTGCTGTAGTCCAGGCTGAGCGTGGCATGCTGTCCACTAATGCTCGTCTCACTGTGCTGAATAACGATCTGTTCGCAGGCACAGGCCCTTGTCCAGTACCTGGAAGAACCCCTCACGCAAGTAGCTGCATCCTGAGCAAACTACAGCGGGGCAGGGCGAAGGAGGACTGAGGCCGTCGTGGCGCCAGGGCCGAGAACCCTTCCCCCGAAAGCTCTTATGATGGAGAACCTGTGATATGAGCATGTGGCTTGTTCCATGGGCAGTCCAGGCTTTGGCATCGCACTGAAAACTACCTGGCGGCAGTGGAGGATGCTTGGAGCAAGCTTTTCATATGGTAAAAAGAAAAATAAAATGGCGTATTTGACACTTGAGTCCCATTTTGACTCTTTAAGAGTGACGGGGCCCTGTGGGCTTTCACCCAAGGGCTTGTCTACCCTGGAAACGCAACAGCTGCAGCACTTCAGTGTAGACACGACCTACGCCGACAAACGGGGGTCTCCTGTCAGCACAGGCACTCCACCTCCTCAAGAGACGGGAGCTAGGTTGACCTGGCCCGGTCTGCACCGGGGATCAGGTTGCCTTAATGACGTCGCTCAAGGAGTGGGGATTTTTCACACCCCTGAGCAATGTAGCTGGGTAGTGTGGAAAAAAAATGTAGCTCACTTCAGTATAGACCAGCCTCGAGAGGTTAAAAAGAGGTGGAAGGTGTGTGGGGAGGAGGGGTTAGGAAAAGGAAAGGTGCATGGATCTATACTAGAGCTGGGTGACAGACCGTTTTCCCATCCTACTCTCAACTTTCCCCAGCCCAAACTGGGATGGAAGAGTTAAAATCTTGAAAATTGCTGTGAACTGAAAAATCCCAAGACAAACATCCGTTGGGGAAACAGCAACATTTTTTGTTTACTTCAACCTTTTATTTTTTTTACTCCTTTTGTGACCATCACTTTGAGTCAAACACATCTTTTCATTTAAAAAAAAAAAAAAAAAAAAAGCCAAAATGGGGCATCTTGACCCCTCTGAAACGCTCCTCAAAATTCTTATGAAATGAGTTTTGTCCAAATCAACCTTTTCCCACAATTTGTCTTTGAGAAAAGGGGTGTGTTGTGATTTTGAGAACTCCCAACCAGCGCTAACCTACACCCTCCTTCTCTGATGTGTAAACAAGGGCAAACGTCTCATACTGAAGGCCTGATCTAAACATAGGCTGGGCTCCAACAGCTGTGTCCCTAAGCCAGAGACTGATGGATGGGTCAGTGCTGTGTGGATGAGGGGTGTAATATCTGAAGCCTGTCAACACACACACACCTCGAGGCATTCTCTAGCCAGGGCAGTGCCTGGACGGAATAGCTGGGCTCAGCCAATGGGGCAGATAGCAGCAGCCTCCATCTCAGATAATATCCCCCTGATCTTGGTGTTAGGTTGGTTGTTTTTTAATAAGGTGCAGGATACAGCTGCCTGGAGCCTAGACTGCTTTCCCACTCCCACTTGGTTGGATCCTTAACTTAGCTTTGCCCATACTAACACCAGGTTTGCTGCGAGATTTAGTTTTTCCTTCTGTTGCTCACATGAGGGCAGCAGAGGATAAGGAATGCCACTTTCATTTTCTAACAGAAAACACGGGCCAGATTCTGCTCCCAATAACACTGGTGTGAATCTGGAGCAAGTCACTGGCATCACTCCGGATTTATAGCCATGTAACTTCCAGCAGAAGTGGAATCGGAGCGTCTGCTATTTGGAGATACCAGCACCCTCCTAGTATGATTCTGTAAATCCAGCAGCTGGAGGAGTTGTGAACGCTAGTATCTGATTCTTCTCCTGGTTATGTTGATTGGTTTCAGCTTGTTCACTTAAGTGGAGCTGTTCCTGATCGACACCAGCAGCGGGAGAATCTGGCCTGGTGTTGTTTTTTAAAGTGAAACAAGCAAATTAATCTAACAGCTCAGGCTGTTGACTTAGGTCATGTGCAGGATATCTGAAGTGCATGGATAGGTACCCAAGTTTAACAAGCTAAATAAGTGAATTAAATTTTGGTCCCTTAGATGCAAGTTTTCTGGATACATGTTTAAACACAGCTAAAACTGAAAGAAAAGTTTCCATGAGATCAGTTTTGAAAAAAATCTTAAAGCAGTTTAAAAAAAATAATCAGGGCGTGTCTAGGCAGCGCCGCAGCCTGGCCTATGTGTGTGGATGGTAGGGCGTTTTATCTGTCCCATGTAGATGCTGCTGGTGTGAACTAGAAGGTACCTAGTGCGTGTTAACACAGTCCTGGCTGATACAGGACTACATCAATGCGAACTAGCTACCTTTTAGTTCATGCCAGCAGGGTCTACACAGGACAGGATGACTACAACAGGGGAGAGCACTCACCAGTTCATGCCCCCCCTCTCCCCCCCTCCCAGAGTCCAGGCTGTGGCATTGTGTAGACAAGCCCTAAATTGTGTCCCCGCTCCCCTCATGTCAATACAAATTAGTGGAAATAGAAATAAATTTGCTAAGGGGGAGACAGTATGGCCTAGTACATAGTGCATTGGACAGGGAGATGGGAGACCTGAATGGTATTCCTGGCTCTGCCTGGTGCCTCAGTTTTCCTGCCTGTAAACTGGGAATAATGATCCTGCCCTCCTTTGTACAGCGCTTTGATCTTAGCAGAAGAAAAATACTAGCTATAATTACAGAGGAGAAAGCTGGCCTGAGTGATGCCCAGGGGAGCTTTGCCGCTGACTGCGGAGGAGCTGGGATTTCACCCACTGCCTCAGCGTGAAAGAGCATTAGTGCAACTGAGAATCAGCCCACTGGCCTTTGCATCACACCCGCTGTGTGGGCATTCAGGGGTTGCAGGAATGCAGCATCCGGGCCACACATTGCTAATCTCTTCATGTGTCTGATTTCTCCTGGCCTCTCCCATCCGTGCTGGATTTTCATCTGCCCATGTGGGTGGTGAGATTAGCCCGCACAGCTGCCCGCCCAGCAGTAAAGGGGTGCGGTCCCAGTCACAGAATAAGGTCTTTGTTGACTCTGTCACACCCCTTCCTTTCCCTAGGACCCGATGGTGGATTCTTTTGCAGCCACCGCTCCAGTCTGGTTTGTAGTGGCTCTATGGCTAGGAAATCAGAAACCTATCCACTTACCCAGCCAGAAACATAGTGGGGTTCCCCACCAACCCAACTTGGTTTAAATCCTTTCCCAGGACCGCCTCTGGAGGACTTCCTCACGTCTCCTATACTGGTTCCCAGAGCAGATGCTGATGCAATTACACAACCTGCTTGGGAGAGGAAGGCCTGGCATAGCGGCCAGGCCACGGGACTGGGGCTCAGACGAGCTAGGTTTTATTCCCAGCTCTGCTGGTAGCGGTGAGGGAAATCACGTCCCTCCTTTGTGCCTCTGTTTCCATGTTTTGCTCTCTAAGGGCAGGGTGTGTCTCTCACAGTGTCTGTGGATAGCACCTAGCAGCGGGGGACCTAGATCTCAATGGAGACCCAGAGGTGCTATAGTCATATAAACACTGATGATCGAGGATGATCTGACAGGTTCTCCCTCATGCTCCTTGTGTTTGCATTAGAACGATCAGGGACACAGTCCACAGGCCAGTCGAGAGAGTGGGGACCTGGGCCCCCTCCCCTTCCCATTTCACTTTATTTACACAGTTATTTTGGGCTAAGAACCCTGATATAACTGGACCCTCTTTTCCCTCCCCTTCGGTCAGCTCTTGGCAGAGTCTTCTCAGGTCAGCCTCCTCCTCCCGAACACTCAGTCGTGTGTCTCCTGTGATGTAAACATCCCTTTGGATCTTTGCTCCTCCAAGGAGTCCTCGGGGAAAAATCTGTGGAACCCTCCCAGGCCAGAGTGTGTGTTGAAGGTCTCCCTCTCTTTGCCCTAGCCACAGCGGACGGGTCTCTGCCTCCAGGGCTGAGCTCACGCGGGAGGGGCTCAGGATTTTCACACTGGAGGTCCCTGCTTCAGTCCGGGGTATCAGCCGTCAGGCTGGCACGTCCTGCTTCTAGGGCAAGTGAGCAATTGAAGCAGCTGAGGCAAATCGTGTTTTCTATGGCCAAGGCCCCCACATGGGGTGGGGGAAGGGTACACTTTACCGGGGCCTGGAGGCCCTGTGTGGCCCGCCCAGCCTCCAACCCCCATTACCATGAGGAAAAAAATGTTCACAGCTCATGAGATTGTATGGCTGGGATGAGGGCTTGTGGTATGCGTGTGGGAGGGGGCCCGTCTCACAAGTTTGTACCGGGTCTGAAAAAATGATGCTGGGGCCCTGCCTGTGGCACTTGGCCCAGATCCACAGAGTTGCTTCATTCTGCAAAATGTGCCTCTCTCCATCCTCAGCCCTTTTTTCCTTGTCCCCTCTGCCTCCCACTCCCTGCTCTCTGGCCTGCTGCAGTCTGCGCTTTGGCTGGAGGTCCCGGGGCAGGCCAGCTCCTTCCAGCTCATCAATAAGCTGCAGTGCCTGAGGTCATTACCACAACAGGCAGGGATGGCTGTTCGCCAGAGGCTAGCAATGGATCACTTGATGCTGACCTGCTCTGGTCATGCCATCTGAAGCAGCTGGCATTGGCCACGGGCGGGAGACAGGAGCCTGGGCTCGATGGACCGTGGGGCTGACCCGGCGTGGCCGTTCCGATGTTCTTATGAGGCTTATGCAGCCTGGGCCAGTTTGCAAGTCGTGGTCACTTCCACGGAAGAGGTAAGGAGGCACAGGATGGGCCCGCTCTCCTCCAGCGAGGATTGCCCGGGGTCGGGGGGAAGCGGGAATGAAAGACGAATTTTTCATTCAAGATCGTGTCATGTGACGAACCCCCCCAGGAATAGCCCACAAGTGGCAACCCGACGCTCCATTATTAACATGAGCCGAGGCAGCCCGGGGGGTTTCAACGGCCATGTGACACTACCTGACAAACCTGTACAGCGACACCGGGTCACACCCCATTGAGTCACACCCCCTTGACTCAGCCAGCCCAGCACAGCGACGCCTTCAACCCGCCGAGCAAGTGACTCCTCTGCACCCAGCCCCCTGTACAGAGCCCGGAGAGAGACACAGGGCTGGCTTTTTTTTTTTTTTTGTGGTTGCTGCAGCAAAGGGAACTTGGCCCCGTGGGTCTCCTCCCATCCTGGCCCGACGACTCCCCCTGGCAACTCTCCTGTCTCCTCCCCAGTCGCTTTCAACGTCGCTGCCTGGTGAGGAAATTTTGTCCTCCACCTTCCTGGTTTATCAGATTGTCGCAAAAAAAACCAACCAAAACCTCCCCACACACACACACACACACACACGCACGTCACCCCCCGCTGCTAAGGAAGCAGGTAAAGGCAGGAGATTCCCAGGCAGGAGGGGCCAGGTGGGGCTCGGAGAGATGGGGGCAGCGGAGGAGAACTACAACTTTGTCTTTAAGGGTGAGTTTTCCTTGCACCCACTTTTCATGGCTGGTTTCAGGCTCGGGGCTGCGTCTTCAGCAACGGGCTGGGGCTGCCTTTCGAAAGGGGTGGCACTGGGGCCATGGGGCAGGTGGGTGGGAGCCGGGCGAAGGAAACCTTGGCTGACTGTGAGGCCCGATGGAGTGGTGGTGGCCTGGGGCACGTGACTCAAGGGGTGGAGGGGGAAGCAGCCGACCAGAATGGGAGCGGGGCTGAAGGGTCTTTCCGCAGGGGGGAGTGGGGAGTCCTTGGTGGGGGATCTTTGACCTCAGTCCAGCCTGGGGACAAATCCCACCTCCCCTGGGTATAAACCCCAGTGAAGTTGGGATGATATAGCAGAGGTTAGTCCTGCTTTGAGCAGGGGGTTGGACTAGATGACCTCCTGAGGTCCCTTCCAACTCTAATATTCTATGATTCTAAGTCAATGGAGAGGCACCAGGAATTTGGATTGGATGAGCCCCTCTGCCACTCCCTCTGCAGTCCCTCCGAGGTTGCGCCTAGCTCTGCGAACCCACTGAGCACCCTATCTGTAAATCAGTAGCCCAGCTCCGTGCCTGGCCCGACAACGGCATCGTGGGGTGCATTTCGGGGCCTTGCCATCTCCCTCTTCAGCAGTAAGTAGTGCGCACCGATGGCCTCGCTGGACAGCTGGGCCAATCTGATGTGGCCAGCCTTACAGTAGGGACCCTGCTGGGGAACCAGCGGAGCGGTGCTGAGGGAGGGCAGCACGGCCAGCGTGGAGGGACAAGGCTTCTAGCAACTCCGATTCCCCAGGGATTTGCATGGGTCCTGATGGACCTGTGGGTTGAACACCCTGGGGGCTGATTCTGCGTCACACTGCACCGTGAGTGGTCATTTGCATCTGTGCAAAGAAGGGGTCGCCCTGGTGTGAATGCCTGCACAAGGTGGAGACTGAGGAGCTGGTAGAATAATGGGTGGAAATCGCCCTTAAGAATCCTGCCTGCACAGTGTGGAGTGGATGTAAGGGCCATAGAGGGTGGGTCAGGGGTGTGGCTGGAATGCAATGTGCTGTGGCTATTCTATGCTTAATCTCAGGCCCCATGAGGGGCAGGGACTGTTTCTTGCTCTGTGTAGTCACAGCGCCCATCACACTGAAGCCTCAGGCTTGGTATGAACCTATAGGTGCTACTGTAATACAAGAAATAAAAGTGCCAACCTAGCGTAATGCCCGATGACAGGACCAGGGCCCAACAGGTTTGCACCCCTCTGGGGAGCAGTCTCATTTTTTGCTTTTCCGAGAAGAAATTTTTTTTTCCCAAGGAAATTAAACGCTTTCTGTGAATATTTTTGTTTAATCAAAACCCCCAAACTTTCTGGAGAAAAGTGGCTTGGCTGGAAAATTTCCGACCCTCCCTAGTTGAAGCCAACACCTTGAATTCCACCCAGAAGCTTTTTGGGAACAAGTGTTGGTCATAGAACATGGTCACGCCCCACGACGTCCCTTAGTAAATAAGCTAGAGCATTTTGCAGTAGCTTCAGCTTCTGAATGGTCCAGAACAGCAGGTTCAAATCCTAGCTGAGGTGTAACTTACATTCTTCTTATTTCATTTTGTATTGTCCATGGGTTTTCCTGGGAATGGTGCTGCCTCGTATGATGCAGGAGTTATGTAGGGCACAGGACGTAAGTGCTGATGATGGGGGGGGGGGGGGGGGGGGGAACTGTGTTGGTTTGAAATTGTGAAAATACAGGAGGGGCAAAGAAAAGCAAACTAGACCAGGGTGGCTGAGTGGAATGCAAAACATAAACATTGGACAAGCAGCTGAAATGGGGAAAAGCACATCGGGCGTTTAAAAGTCATTCTGCTTCAGTCGTCTTGGGAGTTGTCTTTAGCGTGTAGGGAAAGGACTTTAGGGTTTAGAAATATTATAATGATCTGGCCCATGTGTATCTCAGCATTTTTAGGGCAGGTGCTGTACAGAAACATAATAAGAGACAGCCCCTGCCCTGCTGAGCTTACAGTCAAGATAGATGAAGGGAGAAACAGTGGCACAGAACAGGGTCTTGAGCAAGATCAGCAGCAGAGCCGGGCCAAGAACCCAGACCTTCTGAGTGCTAGTCTAGCGCGCCAGTCACTGGATAACACTGCCACTGCCCTCCACTGGATGGAATCAGAACTGCTCAACTGTGTGTCAAAGGCCCTATACTGCCAGCACTAATGAGGAGTGGCCTGTAGTTTGGGTGAACTTTTGGAGGTGGGGGAGTCTGAGTTCCAGCCCCGTGGTCACCATGAAGTTCCACGTCCTCGGCAGTCACAGATCTGCTACGATAATTTTAAGCGAGGGGTGTCCTTTTCAGCACAAAGCCAGGGGAGACAGTCCCAGCAACGGCTGCTTGGCCCTTTAACGTCCCATTCCCAGAATTCAAGAGAGCGGGTAGTCTTGTGTTTGTGCAGACTTTGCACACCGCCTCCTGCCACACCTGCATGAGCGAGCGATACGGCCCGTCAGCACCAGGGCCCTGGCAAGCTCCGCCAGGTTCCCAGCAGCTGCGGCAGGGTTAGCTGCGCCCACAAGGAGCAGAAGATCAGAGCTACGGGCTTGCTTTGCAAACGGGACGGACACGGGTTAGCTCAGCTGCAGGGCGGCTTGAACCAGGGTGGAGACGGCGCTCTCTGTTGCCATACCAGGCACTGCCGCCCTCGGTGGGCCGTCTGGACAAAAGACACACACACAGACATCCATACACCTCAGCAAAGCACCAAGACAAATCCCTCACTATAGGGAGAGGGGCGTGGAGGCTAGAGGGAGTAAGCCAAGAGGAGGCTGAGAGAAGCAAAGGGAAAAAAAAAAAAAAGATGGGGGAGGCGATTTGTTAGGAAAGGCAACAGCCAAGACCTATTTGCCTAAGGAGTCACCCCTAGGACTAGCCCCGCCCACCTGTTACAGCCCGTTCCCAGCTGGCGTGCCAGTTACGCAGAAACCGTCCTGGCTCGTGGGTGCAATTCTATGGCCTGTGTTACTCTGAAGGTCAGACCGACGGGACCAGAATGAGCCTTCTTGGCCGAGCCTGATCCTCCCCTGCCTTGTGCAGCTGTGTGCGCCAGGGCAAAGCGGGGTGTAAAACGCTGCTGACTCAAACGGGAGGCATTTCGCACTGGCTCGGCACGGGTGTAACTGACGGCACAAGGTGCCGGCTGACGGGAGAATCAGGCCCAGTAACTATGAATACAGACAAACTCAGCACCGTTAGGTTGGGTCTGTTTGAGTGGTGAGATCAAACACGTCTCACTGAAACACACGCTGCAATAATCCTTTTTGGTGAGAAGCGAAACTGCCTTGACATTTGAGACGGGCCCATGCTCCAAACCGCCAGGAGGTGAAGGGTGTTCAGGAATGAAACCGGCACAGGAGAGCAATTTTTTGTCACCCTGCCCCACCCCACTTCAGAAAATTTGGAGGTTTTGGCAAAATATTCAGCCAAAATCCAAAATGTTTCAATTCAGAAATGCTGCCATGATGCTCCATAGGAGTTAGAGTCAGGGCTGAGCACCCCTGCCCCACGGCTGCGGCCTGGGCTCTGCGCCCCCCACCCTCTGTAGCAGTGGGGCTTTCCCCCATGGGGCTCCAGCTGTCATCCCCCCCCAGCCGTGCCCTCTCCCACTCCTGGTTATTTTTAGTAAAGTCAGGACAGGTCACGGGTTCCATGAATTTTTGTTTGTTGCCCGTGACCTGTCCATGACTTTTACTAAAACAACTGTGACAAAATATTAACCTTAAGCATGAGATGTTAATAATTGGTGGGCTGTTTTAGTTTGCCTTCTGATTTTGAAGACCTTGTCACATTTTCATGCTTCTCTCTGCAATCAGGAAACTGCCTTATTCTCTTCTCAACATGAGAACCTCAGCTTTCATTTACTCACGTGACTCTGGGCGTTGGGACCTTTAAGAAAAGCACCAAATATCGAGAGCATTGGCAACTTTTGATCTGCACCATGTTGTGTGCTAGGGGCTGTACAAACACTTATGCCTGCCCCTGAAGAGGTAACAGTCTATAGACATTGGGTGGGAAAGGAAACTCAGGCACCGAGAGAGGACGGGGACTTGCCCCAGGTCACCCTGCAGGCTGGTGGCAGGGCCAAGAATAGAACCCAGTAGAAATGAGTAGAGGGATTCAAGGGCACATGCTAGGCCTGGAACTACTACGAACTCCTGGTTTGAAACTAAAGACTTGTCTACACGTGGAGATTGCCCAGAATAAGCTATTCTGAAACAGTTTCACAGGCGGACACTCTTATTTCAGAATAAGAGTGCCTTTTCCCTGCATTATCTTAATCTGGATTAAACTCCAAGGTGCCAGTGTCCCTTTAAAATGAGGCGATTTGTTAACTTCCCAGGCAGGCTGCACAGCCAGCAAATGTACACAGGTGTTTCGGGAGGAGAGGAGTGGAATGAGGTGGGTTTGATCACGAGGTGTTAGCACAACAGACGTGCACCCACTGGTCATTCAATGCGTCCGTTAAGGCTTGGGAAGGGAGTTTATTTGTGAGTTGAAAATTGTTACTTTCCTTGCTGCGGAGTCTCGAGGGTGGAAAAGCATTGCTGCAAATAAATGAATTCAGTCAAACCTGTGAAAGACTTGGCAGGGCTGAGACAGGAGAAGAAAGTATGGCCTAGTGGCTGGGGGAGTACTCTAGGACGCGGGAAATCTGGCTTCCATTCCTTAGTCTGAAATTCAGTAAACAGAAGTGCAAAGTACTGTGCTTAAGAAATAAAAATCAAACCCACGACTACAAAACGGGGGAGGCTAGGCTGAAAAGCCCCTGGGAATTATAGTGGATCACAAACTGAATATGAGTCAACAACGTGATGCAGTCGTGAAAAGGACTCCGAGCATTCTAAGGTGTATTCACAGGAGCCTCCTATGTCAGCCACGGGAGGTAATTGTTCTGCTCAACTCGGCACTGGCGAGGCCTCAGCTGGAGTCCTGTGTCCAGGAAACGTGCACAAACTGGAGGGGGTGCAGAGGACAGCCACACAAACGATCCGCGGTTTAGAAAACCCAACCTACGAGGAAAGGTTATAAAAAAGCCTGGGCATGTTTAGTCTTGAAAAAAGAAGAGTGAGGTGGGACCTGATAACAGTCTTCAAATATATTAATGGCTGTTATAAAGAGGCCAGAGATCCCTTGTTCTCCACGTCTTCTGAAAGTAGGACAAGAAGTAATGGGCTTAACGGCAGCGAGGGAGATTAGGTTAGTGATTAGGAAAACTTTTTAACTCCAAGGGTAGTTAAGCTCTGGAACAAGCTTCCAAGAGAGGCTGGGGAATCCCCGTCACTGGAGGTTTTAAGAACAGGTTGGACAAGCCCCTAGGTAGAACTAAGTAAATGGTCTAGGTTTCCTTTCTTCTGCCTCAGAGCAGGGTGCTGGGTGGACTTGATGACTTCTCAAGGTCCAGGCCCTGCATTTCTATGATTCTGTGATTCCCTGCTCTGCCACACACTCCCTGTGTGATTTTGGGCAAGTCACTTAGCCTGTCAGTGCCTCAGTTTCCCCATCTGTACAATGGGGATAATAGCACAGCCCTGGCTCCCAAGGAGGGCTTGTGAGAATAAATCTATTAAAGATTGCGAAGCACTTATGTACTATGGTAATGGGGGCCAGAAAAAGTGCTTTAGCTAGATAGGGTCCGTCTACACAGCAAACAAAGACCCAGGGTGTGTGTGTGTGTCTCAGAGCTCAAGTCTTAGCCAGAGCCTGAATGCCTACACTGCTATTTTTATCCCCTAAGCGTGAGCCTGCGAGCCTGTCAGTTGACCCTGGCTGAGACTCACTGCTGCAGGTGTTCTTCTGCTCTGTAGATGTACCCCTAAATACTAAGCCACATTCCTGACAGAAAATTCAAGAGCATTCCACAAACAGAGAGATCAGAAGATCCAGCACCATAAGAAAAGGCAAATCTTCAATCCAGCATTTTCGGTTGCTGTTTAGAAAAGAGAGACAGAGAGAAAATGCTCTCAGGTTTCATTTCACTTTGGCTTAATACAGGAGAGGCTGTAGCATGAAAAGAAGGAAAACTGTAGACCAGCAGCAGACATTTGGGGTATTTAGTGAAAGTTCCAGCACTCACTGTGATTGTTGTTCAGGGTAATCCAGAATCACCAACCCCAAGTGTTGAAAAATCATGAGTCAGGGCCCAAAATCATGACTGGCTTAAAATCTTGAGATTTTTAAAACAAATAAATGTGGGGTCTCTCTTTATTTGTCTTCTGGATTCATGCGCTTCACATTTTCTAGTTTTTTTCTCCACAAACCAAAGGGCTAGAAACTTTCTGGGTTTGTAAATTAAAGCTGAGATTCTTCTCACACCATCACCTGACTCCAGCAGCTGGGACTTCAAGCTTGCACAAATATCTCAAGAGTTGAGGTAAAATCGTGAGAGTTGGGGCAGCATTGGCAGGCGTATTATGCAGCTACAATGATGTGTGCAGCTAGAAAACGTTTGTCTTGTGTGTCCTGCACCACTGCGTTTCTAAGAACTCTCCCTGAACGCAGATAGCAGCTGTTGTGAGTCAGTCCAATGCAAACTGTTACAGAGGAGCTATATACACTTTGCTCTCTCTCATATGGGACTTTCCTTTTGTTCTTTCTTTTTTGGTTGGTTTCCTTAATTTGATTCTGACTGAAATCTGCTCCTTGTATATGGAAAAACATAACAGATGGGGGGGGCTAGGAAAAAATTTTCCTTGTGGGTTTGTTTTCCCCATAACTGCTTAATGAAGAGACAGAATACTGGACTCAATGGACACATGGGCAGCTCCAGTGTGGAAATTGCAATGTTGCGAAATGCAGCCCTTGTCTGTTATGCCGGAGTATTAACTCGCCTAACTCGCCATTTCCCTGCAACTTGTGTCATCCTTTGTGCCAATGCACAGTGGGTGATTCTGGCTTGGTAGCATTGCACGCCCACTTTTGGTGGCGTAAATGACAATGCGAGACGCAAGGCAGTGGAGAATCAGGCCCCAAAATATTTGCATTGCAACCATCTTGGGAAGAATGATTCCTCTGTGTTTGTACAGTGCTGTGCACCGTGAGAGAGTGCAGTACATTATTAATAAAACGACGATGGACTGGCTAGTATGTATGATTATATGTACTGCGGTAGCATTTAAGAGCTCTAGTCATGGATCAGTACTCCATTGTGCTAGGTGCTGTACAAAGAGAATGAAAAAACAGTCTCTGCCCCAACAAGCCAAAGTCATGCTCCATTGCTCTCTACTGGAATTGTAACTGCTCATCTGGATGTCATATGCCCTATACTGCTGCTAGCTCATGATGATTCTCCTTCATCTTTTGGATGAGGAGGATCAGAATCCTATCTCTGGTGCACGGTTGCCATTTGTATCTTATTTTGCGAGGCGTTTCTCTCTTGTCTCCCTAGTGGTCCTGATCGGAGAGTCTGGTGTGGGGAAGACCAATCTGCTCTCACGCTTTACCCGCAATGAATTCAACCACGACAGCCGCACCACCATCGGCGTGGAGTTCTCCACACGCACCATCATGGTGGGTGACGCCATGGTGAAGGCCCAAATCTGGGACACGGCCGGGCTGGAGCGCTACCGTGCCATCACCTCAGCGTAAGCGGGCCGCATGGCTCAATGCCCCGGCGGGAAGGGGGGCAACAGCGGTACCATCTAAAGGCAGAGCTCCAAGGGTATGGCACAGGGGTCTAGTGTAGGTGACCCACCCATCCTCGGCATGACTCACTGTCTCCTGCCAGTGGCTGGAACACACGGAGATTCCTGAGTTCGCTACAGCCTTTGTGCTAACAGTTCTTTTAGCTCAGGCAGTTAATGCTAGCACTCTTAGAGCCAAAGATCTGGGGTTCAATCCCCACAGCTAACCACCCGCTTAGCGGAGTCACGGTACCCACAGAGCAAGTTGGATGGGGAATGTCTATAGCCCAAATGAAGTTGTAGGGCCTGATTCTCCATTGCCCTGCACTTCCTGAGTTATTTACATGTGTGCAAAACAGGCTTAGGACACTGCTGTTTTGACTGGGCAGCGTCTCACACTGGCTTAAGGAGTTGGATCCGCAGCAGGTGTAAACAGGTATCCTTGGGGCTCCGCACAGATCCACATGCAGGACCAAGCTGGATTTTAGGGGCTGACAGGCCCAAGTTGTCTGCGCAGGGGTGCAAATCTCCTTCAACAGCAAGAGAAATATTTGTATTGTGAAAATTAAGGGGGAAAAAGTCCGAGAAACCAGGGTGTTTATTTGACTGTAACTGATGCCCAGCAGTGTTCGAACCCCAGCCCGCCAGAGACACAGATCTCTGCCAGTGGAGTTAAAGGAGGGAGGCCACTGCTTGGTAGCAGTAGTAGGTTATTATCTTAGTAGCTCAGCCACAGGAAGGGAGGTGGCAGGGGGGAAAGGACAGGGATGTGGCAGCCACTCTGTGGAACTGCTCTTGGAGCAGTAGTGCTGGGTTCTGGGTAGAGGCACTAGGGGTGTGTCTACACTGCACACTAAGCCCAGGTCCGTGAGACCTGAGCTTTAGGATTCGGTGTTTCCGAGCCCTCACTTGAGCGTCCACACTACACTGCAAACCTGGGCTTGCAATTGCTGGACCCAGATCTCACAGCCATGCTAACGCATCCACGCTGCGCTGCCCGGACCTCCTGACTCGGGCCTGAGGCTCGAGCTGCGTCCACGCTGCAAAATGATGGGGCTTGGAAGGAGAGTTTCAGCAGGACGGGGGTTCTGATCCACCCCTGCTAGCAGGGTCCTAGGAGCTGGGCCCTGAGGGTTTGCTGACCTGAGTCAAGGTGATCTCTGTGTGGACGGAAGAGAGACTTGGGCTCAAACCCGAGTCAGAGCCTAGGTTTAGTATGCAATGCAGACTTTAGCTATGAGGCCTGGCCCCGTTAGAGGCAGTGGGGCGGTGAGGGGCTCTGGCGGAGGCCGCGTGGTGAAGGCCGCCCTCTCTCAGCAGGTATTACAGGGGAGCAGTGGGCGCCCTCCTCGTTTTCGACATCACCAAGCACCAGACCTACGACGTGGTGGAGCGCTGGCTGAAGGAGCTCTACGACCATGCTGAGGCCACCATCATTGTCATGCTGGTGGGCAACAAGACGGACTTAGCTCAGGCCCGCGAGGTGCCGACCGAGGAGGCCAAGATGTTTGCAGGTACGGACCCACCACCCTGGGGCAGACCCACGCCGAGACAGTGAGCGCGGCGGCGATCTGTTGAGAGGCCCGGGACAGCTGACCGGGCCTGAAAGCTTCCCATTCCAGCCAGAGCTCTGCCTGGTCGGGGGTGCTCCCCCGGCTGAGTCAGTGTTGATCCTGTAGGGCCCTGGCGGGGATGGGGGCTGTATGACAGGGAGCAGGGTCAGCTCTGAACCTGATGCCCCACTGTCGTTCTGCTGCGGGAGATGCCAGGCTAGATGGGCCAGTGGCCTGACCTTGTTCTGGCTGGAAGAGGGATACTGGCTAGCTGGCCCCCCAAACGGTCCCGGAGGTCCCGTGCCTCTCACGTGACCCTGTCCTTGCAGAAAACAACGGGCTGCTGTTCATCGAGACATCCGCCTTGGACTCCACGAACGTCGAGCAGGCCTTCGAGACCATCCTGAGAGGTGTGCCTGGGGCGGGGGGAAGGCGGAGTTGGGGCGCTGGGGTCTGAGCAGAGCACACTCTGTGGGTGGGGGTTGGGGGGCTGATGGCTAAACACCTAGGGGGCAAACTCTCCATGGAAAAAGATCAAGGCGCCACGCAACAACTGCTCCGCCGCCAGGGAGGCGCTAAGGAGACGGAGCGGGTTATCGCACTCTCCTTTCAGCCCGTGTCCCACCTCCTGCCATGCCTGCATCCTGCTGGGCCAGGTCAGACCATTTGTCTATCCACGGAGCTTCTCTCTGCACCAAGGGGGCAGGTCAGCGACGAGACCACCTGGTCTCCCTGAGCTGCTTTGGGCTGGAGAGGGTTTTCCTAGGTGTAAAACTCAGGGGCTGGGACAAAACACTGCCTGACGCTTTGGAGAGAGAAAAGGCTGGGAAGCCGGTTTCGGCAAGGAATTACCCACATGCTGCCTGTTTCCACCACCGCTCAAGGGGATCGGATGTAAGAACATGCCTGAGCTGGGCTGACATGAGGGGGAGAAAAGGAGGGGACAGTTGTACCAGGGCCCTGAGCTTTGGTGGGAGTGGAGGGATAGGAGCGTGTCCCAAAATGTCTGTGTAAATAAAATGCTGTCCGTGGCCCAGCCAGAGGGGGACTTAGCACCACCCGGGTGAGGGAGCAGCGTGGGGGGTGAGTGGAAACGCCCCAGGATCCCTCATTTTCGGTCCCTCTTCCAGACATTTTCAACAAAGTGCAGAAGCAGCAGCAGAACAGCCCCCAGGGCAACGCGGTGTCGCTCTCCAGCGAGAACCCCCACGGCGCGTCCCAGACCCTGGAGGAGAAGCGATCGTGCTGCGTGAATCTCTGAGATCGGGGCAGGAGCTGGACCGGGAGTCGCTGTGGCATCGGTGGGCCCCTCCTGCCACTCTGCTTTCTGACCAGGGGACATGCCCATCCCCTCCCTCAACCCCCAGCACTGCACCAAGCCAGGGCATGGCCGGGAGATGGAAACAGGTCTACAATTGATCGGTCCCTTGGCCCCCTCTCAGGCGCCCTTCCGCAAAGCTGTTACTCACCCCCCACCTGCGGGCAGCAGCACTAGAGACAGGGATGCTGCATACTCAGAGCTCTGCCCCCTGAGGGGGGGATCTTGGGACGGGGGTCTGCTAGCACCTCCCCCCTAGCAGAGGAGGAGTCAGTCATTGGAACACGCCTGTCTGTCTCAGTTATCTGACCCCCTTACCATAGTGTCTGAGCATCTTTTTAATGTGTTTATCCTCACAACCCTCTACAGTGCTCTTGTGCCCAATGTACAGATGGGGAAACCGAGGAACGGGTTGACCAGATGATGTGCCCAGGGTTACACAGAGCATCTGTGGCAGAAATCTGGGTCTCCCGAGTTCCAGGTTGGCGGCCTAACCACTGGGCAGTCCTTCCTCTCTTCCTGCAACCGGGCAGATTTTAAGGAAGGAATTTAAATATTATAACATATTGGTCTGATCCTGCCCTTGGATCCACGCACGTTTAGAACCTGGCCTCAGTGCCACTCAGCTCAGCAGGGCTTACTCCAGATTCACCCAGCTGCGTCTACGGTCAGAATCCGGCCTTCCCTGGGGAAGCCAATGGCAGGGTGCGGCCACCTGGTGCCAATTCCAGGATTGAATCCACCCTTTCCGCCTCGACGCCACAGCTTTAAACAGCCCGCCCTTTTCACCGCCTCTCATGACCTCGGCACTGATGTAGCAGGATGCATGTCACACCGCTGTCCTCAAAGCCAACCCGCTCCTGGGGTGCAGAATCGCTCACTGAATAGCCAGCCTCTGTAAAAATACGACTGCCCTTCACAGAACAGAAATACCGGCGTGTGGCGAGAGAAGGCAGATATCTAGGGCGTGGATTGCCTAGCTAGGGTTTCTTTGAGCTGCAGCCTGGCTTTAAGGCCTGAGATCTTGGGGATAGGGGCGGGCGAGAAGGGGGGATGGTCCCTCTGGTAAAATAACGCAACACTGGGGTTCATTTTCAGAGGTGCTGAGCACACGTCGCTCCCATTGGCTTCAGCTGCAATTGTGTCTACCTCACAGAACCAGGCCCTCGGTCAATATACACCGAACCAGGCTCTGATTCAGCGGCTACTAAGGATTTGGCCCAAAATTCCAAGATGCCCGTAGGAGTCTTGCCACGGAGTTCAATGGGCATTGACTGGATCTAGTTTCTAGGGCAGGAAGTGGGGGGCAGGGGTTTCCCTCTGATTAATGGTTATGCATCTGAGCTCTTTCTGGATCCTGGGCTGGATTCTGATCTCTGGGCAATCTGGGGAAGCTGTGGACATGCGCTGATTTCAGCGGAGCAAATCCACAGGCACCAGAATCCAGCCCTAACGTCGCTGAAGTCAGTGGGCTGCCTCTCAGCTGGTATAAACTGGCAAAGCTCCACCCAAGTTATGCCAATGCACACCAGTCCGGTGCGTTTACGCTGGCTGCGTGCACCAGTGTGTCCGAGATCAGACTCCAGCCCAGCCCTGTTGGAGTTAGTGGGGTGACTCTGGATTTACACCCGTGCAATTTGTTGGTTTGGGGCCCATTCTGCGCCGAGACAGAAATACTAAATCCCTGTTGCGCCCCTTGTTCTGATCTAAACCTGGCTTTTGCCTGTCGCTAATCTAACCACAGTATCTTGTGAACGTCCGGATCCAGTGGGAATTATATGTGTGGTCGCTGGAGCGGGGCTGGATCTTTTTGCACAGATTGGCTCACCAGCAGCCTGGGCACGGGGAGTGCGTGTGATGCGATGTACTGTGCAACGTCAAACCAAACATTAAAACCTTTAGCGAACGTTTCACCGCCAGGGGTCGGCTTAGCTTTAATTCCTGAACGTTCCTGCGGTGAGGATCTCACCCAATTTTTCCATCCTTTTCATTCCCCTTCCTCCTCCTCAGGGATGTTAAGGGGTGAACCTGCAAGATACGGGGTCTCAGACTGGATGGCCAAGGGTCTGCGAGCTCTGAAGTGGCTCCTGTCGCGCTACTTCCATCCGCAGGGCTGGGAAATCTTCCTACATGCAGTTCTGCTAGCGGATCTCAGGCCTCATCTGTAGTCCCTGCTATTGCATCTCCTGGACTCATCAACACAGCTCTGCTGGTGCCCCTCATTTCACTCTCCCCCCCCCCCGCCCAGCTGTTCCAGCCCGGGCTTCCCCCCAGCGAGATATTTTTATAGTCATTGCGGGGGCTTCCTGTATTCCCCCTCCAGGATTCCCAGTTGCATTTGATCTCCACAGAAGAAAGAAAACACATCCTTCGCCTGGTGATGAAACTCTGCCCAGGGGCTGACGGGGAGCAAGAGCAGAGTTCAGCTGGCTGTAATTCGTCCAGCACTGGGCTCAGCCACGACGAAAATCTCCAACAAAATAGGCTCCAAGCTGTGCCTGGCCCTTGTGCTGCTGCCTCTGCGCAGAGGTGACTTTCACCCTGGCGGGGAGAAGACTCCAGCTGCTTACCCATGGCTCCGTTGGCTCGCGTGGGGCTCTCAGGAGTGGGGACGGATCCTCAGCTAGTGCAGATCAGCACCGATCTCGGTGGAGCCACCCCACAGCCGCTCACTAGCAGCGCTGTGAAGAGGCCTGGTTACAAGGCTAAATGCTAGCGAGCGGACCCAGCCTCAAAGATCACACGTGGAACCATCAGAGAGTTTAAAGAGAGGGTAGCAGGGTGCAGTGCCCAAGGGCAGGCTATGCCTCAGCACAGCAGTCCCCCTGCCTCAGTTTCCCCTCACCTGGGTCCGGACCTGCAGACCTCCCCTGCCTTTAGTCTGTCTTGGCAGAGCTAACAGCAGGCCCTTGTAATGCTCAGGAGGTAGTTACCTGTCCCTGGCCCCCGTTCCCAGCATGGTCTGTTACGCCTGTCGGAACATCTGTTCTTAAAGAAGCCGGGCCCCAGCGAGAACAGAGAGAGTTTAGCCACACTGAGCATGGCAAGCGGGGGAGGGGTGGCAAGAAAAGTGGGCTAGCTGGCCAGGTTGCTGTTTTGCAGCATCGCTGTGAATTGGGAAGTGGGGGCAGAGCAAATGTCCTTCCTTTTCTATCCCAGAGCCCTTCCATCCGCTACAGTGTTAGCAACCAGCAGCCAACCCCCACCCCAGGCAAATCAGTCCCCTCGTCCCCAGACCCCAGGCAAATCGTTCTCATCGTTAGGAGCGGTGCTAGCAACGTGTTATAACACACGTTCCTCGTAAAATCATCATTGTGTGTGTAACGCGCAGATCAGGAGTCAGACCCCTCGCAAATCAGGAGACTGTCTTTAAAAATAATTAGATTTATCTTTTTAAAAAAATCACGAGATTGTCTTACAAATCATGAGATTTTTTAAAAAAAATCGTCGGGTTCTTTTTATTCGCATTCTGGTTTCTGAGCCTTGAAGGGGTCACAGTTTCCAGCTTTTCTCACCCCCTCAGAACCCCCCCTTTTTTTTTAAATGAAAGCCGAGCTACTCAAGTGAATTCAGAAGCCAGGGCTTTAAGGAAAAAACTCCAAATATCGCCAGGGCCGGCAACACTGTATTATCACGAGAATGATTTATTCAGGCCCAACCGAGATCAGGCCCCATCATGGCAGGTGCTGCAGAGACACACCCAGAAAGAGACAAGCCCCGCCTCAAAGAGCCCACAAGGGAAACGGACAAGAGAGACGACAGGTGGGAAGGGAAGGGAAGGTACAGAAAGGGGAAGCCTGTCGTTCACCATCACGTAGCAGATCAAGGCCTTTCCTAAACCAACAGCCAAACCTGCTGTGACTGGCTCCCCGTGGCAGCGGGATGCTAAGGATGAATCTGGCCTGTTATATTTAAATCTTAGTGACCTGAGATCTAAAGAGCTAAAAGAACCAGAGGGCGAAGCCGAGGAGCATTCAGTCAGCCCGGAGAAGCTCACGCTGCCCCCTAATGACCGCTCAGCCGCCCATGGGAAATGAGGGAGTTGTCAGTTTGTGTCCCAGGGGACAAGCGTCCACGTCACAATAACTGCCGCCCCCCCCCCAGGCACCACTTAGCCCTTGATGGGTCATCTCGGCTGGGAGTCTGAGATCAGACCGGGCCATGGAGACGGAGCAGCCGGTTCATCCCTCGGGGAGGTGGGATGTCTTTTCAGGGCCTGGCGTGTGCACACACACACAGGCCCCCGCATCCACCCACGCACACAAAATCCTGGCTCCATCGAAGTCCGTGTGAGTTTTGCAACCGACGTCAGTGAGGCCAGGATTTCACTCGGGTTTCCCCTCTCGCTGGACGCTCCCTCCCTTCCCCCAACACACACACCCGGCCGCTAGTGCTTTCCCTGTGCTCACGTCAGCCCCGTGCCCTGGGGGTTCAATCAGGCATGTGGCGCGGGTTGTGCCCCGTGTCACTTTCAGAGGCTGGCTTGACTCGGACGGACCTGGGCGGGCTCTGCGCAGGGCGGGATTCTCCCGGGGGCTGTTTCTACCCACTTTAGACCCCTTCACACTTCCAGCATCACCTGGCTGGGATGGAGACCAGGCCCAGAACATCCAGCGCCCCTGTCCAGCCCACAGCACGCCACTGCCTCAGAATTCCCTCTGCCATTTCAACGGGAGCCAATACTGTCCTTCACGTCCTATCCTAAACTAGCAGGCAGCATCACGCTGTCCTGCAGCTGCTGGGCCCCCCCGATGCCTGGAGATCAGGGCCCAGGAGCACGGGGTGACGTCACTATCTCATGTCAGGGCACGTTCTGCTGTCCTGCCAGGCCGGTGCCGGGGGCAGGGCCATTCCAGCACAGAAGAGCCTTCTCCCCTGAACCCCAGCAGCGAGGCTCGGGCAACAGGCTGGCTGGCTTTTCCCAAGACCGGGAAACTTGCGTCATCCCCACCCCTTCCATGTGCCGCGGGAGAAAAAAGGGGTGCAAAGGGTATGATTTGCCCCACGGAGACAGCCGGTCTAAAGGGCCTGCAAGGTCTGCACCGCACGTCAGGGGGCTCTGTGCTCCGACTTCAAAGCCGGCTGGCCAGCGACGCAGAAAGTCATGGCTGTTCCCCCAGCGCTCTGGATAACAGGGGGTCCCGCTCTCTTTAAGTGCCCAAGGGCTGACGTAACTCAGCATTTGGCTCATGGTTGCCCTCTAGTGTCTGGTCCAGAGAAGGGGGTTATGGCCCAAGAGGGGGTGGGTTACACTAAGTGATGGGGGCAGGGTGTGAGAGAGAGACTCTCTCTTTCTTGGGGGCTCCTTAGTGTTGGTCTGATACAGGGGAGGCCTAAACTGCCTGCATGGCAGGACGGGGGCTGGGTGGCAAGGGGGTGGGGCTGGATTTTGTTCCACAGGTCAGTTCTCAACCTTCCCAGATGACTGCACCCCTTCCAGGAGTCTGATTTGTCTGGCTTACCCCGAATTTAACCTGGCTTAAAAACGACTTGCTTACAAAATCAGAGATAAAAAACCACCAAAGTGTCACAGCACACCAGCACTGCGCAATTGCTGCCTTTCTCATTGGTACCAGATCATTATAACAGAAATCGACGGGGATATAAATATTGTACTGACACTTCAGTGTGATGCTTAAGCCTGATTTTTACTTGTGAACCGTGTCTGAAGCCTGAGCCCCCCGGCAATGGGGCTGAAGCATGTGACTTAGCTTTGTGGGGGCCCCCTGTGGCGTGGGGTCCTGGACAGTTGTCCTACCTGCCATCCCCTAATGCTGGCTCTGCACTTGTGACCCCCCCCTAAATCCGTCCTGCAACCCCACTGGGGGCTGCAACCCTCAGGTTGAGAAACCCTGATCTAGATGAGTTGATGTACCCCCTGAAAGACCTCCGAGTACCCCCAGAGGTACATGTACCCCTGGTTGAGAACCTCTGCCATAGGTCACTGCATACAGACTCCCCTTTCTCCCCGCAGGGAGCAGCCATTTCAATCGGCCCCTCCTCAGAGCTGCAGGACCCTGGGCTAATGACACCCAGCCTCAGGCCAGGCCATGGATGAGCCGTCAACCTGCAAGGCCGGTCAGGTTAGCTGAAAGGCTCCCGGAGCCCAGAACTGGGGCCCTGTTTCCCAGCCCGCCTCGGGGGAGCCGGCTGAGCATCTGGGGATGGAACCGCTGGGAGCCCAGGGCCTTGACTGCGTGATGAAGTTGGGGGGCTAGCTGGAACAAACCCAACGCTGTGGTGTGCGGGTGAGAGCCACGTGGGTGTGCGCACAAGCATGCGTGTGTGAACATGTGTGCACACCTATGTGTGCACATACACGAGTATGACTGAGCATGCATGTATGTGAGCGAGAGCATGCAAGTGAGCATACGTGAGCGAGCGAGCATGCGTGCATGCACGAGCGTGCCCCTGAGCCTCTATGCATGGGAGTGTGTCTGCATGCGAGCGTGCAGGAGGCCACTGCCACCTGAGCTATTGGAGACTCCCCACTAGATGCTAGCAGTCAAGGGTCTATGACAAACAGACCGGCAGTTCTGATTCCATCCAGCAGAGGCAGCGGTGTGCACACACATGCACGCACAACACACGCCAGTCAGATCAGTTCATTCACATCCTCACACAAAATCCTGCAAACCAAGCCCCCCCCCCCACCCCCAACTGTGACTGCCTGGTCAAGACAGAGTTAAAGAATATGAGTGGCACCAGCTGTGCTTTACACACTAGCCCTCAAAGAGGCTGGGGGGTGGAGGGAGTGGGGAAGAGCAGCAATCCTTGCTGCTCAGGCTTCCCCATTCATCTGCCGCCTCCTGTCCCTCCCCCTTCAGTCCCAAGAGAAAGGTGAGGGGGGGAAAAGAAACAGGGCTCCTTTAAAAATAAAAAATCATGCAAGCCCCACCCCCACATACCTGTGCCAGGTGAGCACCCTGCCCGCCTGGCCAATGAGAGACAGCCCCACCGGCCAGTCAGAGCAGAAGAGGCGGAGCGCCACAGGCCAATAGGCCTGCAGGGAAGGCTTTGTGAGGCCTGCCCCAGGTGGTCGCTGGCCAAGCCCAGGAAATCCCGGAGTGGTGAGATCATCCCCCACCTCCCTCCCTCCCCTGTGCTGTCTGGGGGCAGCCGGAGCAGGGCGCAGGTGTGCATAGGGAGGAAGCGTCACCTAGGGAGTGCGTGGCAAGATGCGCGGCAAGGACGATGAGTACGATTACCTCTTCAAAAGTAAGTTGCCCTCCTGGGGTTTCCTTTGCTGCTTCCATCCCTGGGAGGTACCTGCTCAGTCTGGGCTGGGAGGTGAGTTGTTACCGGAGTCGGCTGCTCTATTCACCCAGAGATGGGCTGGAACCAGAGCCCCATGGCTTGGCTCCCCCTTGGAGTTTGGATCCAACTGGTCTAGCTCTCTCTTCCCTGTCTGCTTCCCATGGCCCATGCTTAGACTGTAAGTTCTCTGGGGCAGGGACTGCCGTTTTGTTCTGTGTTTGTACAGCACCTAGCACCATGGGATCTGGGATGAGACTGGGGCTTCCAGGGGTTGCTGCAATGCAAGTGATCACTCTCAACAACCCCCTTAAAAAAAAAAAAAAAAAAAAAAAAAAAAAGCCACCTGGGTGGGTTGTTCTGAACCCAGAATCAGGGGAGGGGACCTCCCCTTGGCTTAGGGCTGTGGGCATGACCCCCACATGGGGAGGGGGAAGGGTACACTTTACTGGTGCTCGGATGCGCTGGGGGGCCTGGCCCAGGCTGCAACCCCCATTATATGTGTGGGAAGAGGCCCCTGTTACAAGTTTGTACTGGGCCTGAAAAAATGCTTGGGCCCTGGCTGTGGGCCTCTTGCCGCCGGCTCGGCTGCCAGTGAGGGAATGGGAAGGGGGCTGATTTCTGAGGCAAGAGTCCTCTACCACCAGGCAGGGGACAGGTGGGGGAAGAGATGGCCATTGGTGGGGGTGGTTAGCGGCCTGATCCGGATGTGCTAGGTGCTGTACAAATATATAACGGAAAGACGAGCCCTGGCCCAAACAGCGTCCTATCAGGGTGGGCTGGTGGGTTACTTTACGAAGGCTGCTGGGCACCGACAGCCCCTGTGGTTCTCTCTGGCTCTGTCTGGACAGACTAGTCTGCCATGTGCATGCATGCGCCTGTCACCTTGGTATCTCTGCCTGCCTTGGCAGGGTCGGCCCCTCACAGAGCCCTGCAGGTTTCAGTTGCCTGCTCTGAACTGGGCTGGAGCACAAAGCCACCAGGTGCTGCTGGTTTCTTTAAGTGAGTCATATTGAAACAGGTGATGTCACTAACTCTGCTGCAATTAGCAAGGGGAAGGAAGGGCTTGTGGCTGGAGCACAGACTGGGAGTCAGGGCTCCTGGGTTCTACTCCTGCCGTTAGTCACTGGGTGACCTTGGGCAAGTCCCAGCCATGCTTTGTGCCTCAGTTTCCCCTGGTGTGCAACGGTAATAACACTGACCTCCCATTTGGGATGCAAAGCGAAATGCACTAATGTTTGTAAAGTGCTTTGAGACCATGGATACGAAGCTCTAGGAAAATGCAAGCTGCTGCTGCTGCTATTTGGGGGGGTGGGTCAGAGAGAGACACACACAACACACTTGCTTTTTTTCCTATCATGAAGTTCCAGCAAATGCTCCGGGGACTTAAAATACTTCGAACACAGACTCGCACTATATTATCCTGACGATGCATGTGTGCCTCTGCTGGTTGGAACCAGAGCAGCTGCCCTGTGTGTCATAGGCCGTTTACTGCTGGCCCCCCGGATGGGGATTCTCCTGCAGCTCAGATGGCAAACACCTGTGCTGGAGGATCTGGGTTCTATCCCCGTTGCTGCCATGAAGTTCTGAGTGTCTGCCATAGGCCATGTAGCAACCCTAGAACTGCAGCTGGCCACAGATTGATTATGACACAGAAGGGGGTGGGAGGGAAGGTGAGGCTGGATGGGCAAGATATCATCTACTGATGAATCAAGGCTAGGCTGCATGAAGTCATGGTGCTCGGTTCCTGATGAGTCACTTTCCCTTTCGGGGAAACTGACATAAAGGTGCGAGATGAGAACCCTTTAAGCTAAGATAGCCTGGGCCCAAATATCTATTGCCCAGCACCTTCTCATGGAGTCACTTTATGCTGCGGTAAAATGCTGTCGTTCCAGGGTGGTAGCATTTTGCACCGGTGTAAACGATAAAGGACGCGGGAGATAGAATCGGTGCCTTGATTTAGGGGCCCCCGCCCCACCCCAGCTCGTTTGCACTTTAATGCAATCATTTCATGGCTTCATGCATCATGCTTGAGGCAGATCAGGCCTTTAAAACCCTTGGGTATTTGCAATACCGGAAACACAGGAATTCAGTGGAACTAAAACTTCACCCCATAGCTAGTGAAAGAGTCGGGGCTGCCACACTTCTGTAGCTGCCCGCCCACTGAATGTAAAGCGGATTTGAGATGGGTTCCTGGTCAACAGCCGGGGAGGCCAGCTGCACGTCAGACGTAATCTTGTGATCGCTTCGTGGGCAAGAAATCAACTTGAGCAAAATGGCTGTAACCAGGGTTTTCCACTGGTTGACTTTAAAAAAAACAAACAAACAAACAAAAAAACCCCACCTTTAGATAAGCCTATGGGCAAGGTTGATTCTCCGTTACCCCCTCTGGTACCAGGTATTAAGATGTTTAATTGGCCCCTGTCACTGTAATATTGGAGCACCTCACAATCTTTTATGTGTTTACCTTCACAACACCTCTGTGACGCAGGGCAGAGCTGTTATCCCCATCGTACAACAGGGGAACAAAAGCACCTAGATGACTTGCCCAAGGTCACTCGGACAGTCAAAGGAAGATCAGGGAATCAAACCCAGTAGGCTAGCCCCCTAACCCCTGGGACATCCTTGCTCTCTAGGGACCTTCGTGTAGAATTGTAACCGCCACCCTCTTGAAAGCTCCTTTATGCTGTCAGAGGATTGCAAAATGAGGCCTGAGTATAAATGAGAATAAGGCACGAAATCTCTCCATCAGGAGCCTGTTGTGTGTACCTCAGGCAGGGTAATAACATGAGAGGCCTCCATGATTCCAAAGCTGTTAAGAGAGCTGTCCATGCAAATGCTGCATTCATGTGCACGCAGACTGACTTGCGGGTGCCTTCCTCCGAACGCTTCCCTCCTGCAACCTGTGTTCCTCCCGCCAAGTTCTGTGTGGGTTGCTGCCCAATCGGAAACGTCAGGCCTGAGCCCGATGTCAGTTGCACTCCCCCTCCCCCCCCCTGAGACAATCGAGAATCGCTCCATTGCAATCAATGGAGTTGCAGCCCTTTAAAATCAGTGTCTCTGAGATCAGAATTGGGCCCGTTCTCCCCAATTTATGGCAGATTTTCATTGAAACCAATTTATTTCCCATTAAGTCAAGAAAGGGCCTTGTTAAACCTGACAGTCAGTCTTGGCCTGGGTCTCATTTACAAGACGCCTTTCTCCTGAATGGTGTGGAAAAAGTGACGAGACGTGTTTGCTCTCCCCCATGATACAAAAATGCAGGGACGACCTGAGGAAATCAAGGGGCAGCAGGTATAATACGAACAAGAGGAAGTCCTTTTTCGCACCGTGCACAATTAACTTTTGGAACTCCTTGCCAAGGGACGCTGTGATGGCTGGATGTATAACTGGGTTCAGAAAAGAACTAGATAAGTTCATAAGATATTAGCCAAGATGATCAGGGACGCAACCCCATGCTTGGGGCTACCCTCAAACTGACTGCCAGAACCTAGAAGGGGAAGATAGGAGTGGATTTCTCCAAAATTGCCCTGTTCTCTATACTCCCCCGAAGCTCTGGCTGGACACAGGATACTGGAATCGATGGACCATTGGTCTAATCCAGTATGGCCGTTCTTTGCACTGAGCCTATAAGGGCCTGTAACTTACAGTTATACCCACTTTGCATTGCCACAGAGGAACAAATGAGGCTGATGAGCTAGTGGAAATGAGAATTAGGCCCTTAGATTTCATCTCATCTCATCTCAGTCTTTCTTGGTGCTCCTGTCAGCTCAAGGCTGTATCCATTGTTTTCTCCAGTGCTGGAAATGGAGTCTCAAGGATATCCCTGGTCCCTGCTACTGAGGCTTTGAAGGACACACATTATTCAGAGCAAAAGGCACTGCAGAGAGAAGGTTAAGGCAGGGTGAATTCTTTGCAGTGTAACTGTTTATCCTGAACGTTTGCAAGGTGGGTGCAGAATAGAATTAATTTAAGACTGATTGCATGGATGTAAAGGCCTGAAGAGGCTATTATAGTCTAGTCTGGATTCCTGCATAGCTCCAGCCAGAGAACTTTTACCCTTTCTAGGAGGGAACAAATGGGAATTGAACCTGTGACCATTTATGGTCAAGGCTAGGAAGCCTTCCCTAGACCACAAGCCTTTTTCAAGTATGTCCGTCTTTGCAGTGCTTTCACTTCTTCATGTGCTCTGTGTGTTGGTCCTCCACTGGATGGAATCAGAACAGCTCTGCTGTATGTCATAGCCCCTATACTGCTAACACCTAGGGGCGAGACTCCCTTAACTCAGACGGCAGGGCCTTGATTTAGGCACATGGGGATCTGAGTCTATTCCCACAGTAGCTGTGAAGTCCCATACAGCCTCGTGAACAGCCTGGTGGTTATCATAGTTCCTAGGTGACCTAAAGAGTATTTTCAATTCCTTCTGGACTGCCACGCTCGCCATATTAATACTGGCATTTGCTATGTAAAAACGTGCAGTGCTGACATCCGAGGACTTCCAAGTAGGAATTGAAGCTTTGCGGTGGTGTGGGTCAGACTCGTCGTCCCCGTTTCACTGATGGGGAAACGGAGGCACAGAGGCCAAAATCTTGCAACCGTGTGGGTGTCAGTGCTGGGATTACGACGTTGAGTTCCTGGCTCCCAGTCCAGTGCTCACACCTCACCTCTGAGGACGACGAGCTAGCGTGCCCCAGCACTCTGCTTTTGCAGCCCTATTCTATTAAATCACACTCACGCACCCTTTTCAGTCTCTTCGCTCTCCCCCTATGTCCTCCCTTCCTGCCCATCTCCTCTGCCGCCGCAGGCAAGCGGCATGGGGGCCTTGAGCAGAGAAACTGCAGGCCACCTGGATTCTCTTCCCAGCTCTGCCACTGACTTGCTGCGTGACCTTGGGCAAGTTGCATTAGTGCCTCATTTTCCCCACCTGTGAAACAGGTCCAGCACCTCAGGGGTGCTGAGTCGCATACGTCCGTAAGAGGCTGTCTGCGTGGAAGGTGGCTAGACCAGTACAGAGTAAGAGTCATTGTTCTCCGCATGTATCCAAAGGTGCAAAGCTGGTGACCTGGGTACGAAGTCACACTCTAGCCTGGCCTGCCCATGGCGTGTGTCCTGGTAGAATTGTGGTGTTTAGGGGGCGATATGTACATTTTTAACTAATCTAGTAACACCATTACAGCCGCTAGAATGGATGCAATTATACCAGGACAGCTTATTCCCAGCCCATACAGGAGCGACTGCAGGACAACTGCGTGCACACGAGGAGGGTTATATGGCTCTAACTATACCCAGATAGCTAAAGGAGCACAACTGGTGTGTGTCCGCAAGCCCAACCCCTTTACCCGGCTCTGAGATGTTTGTTACACCCACTCTGAGACCCCTTTGCGCTTCCAGACTGCTGAGACAAAGGCCTTGTCTGCACTAAAAAGGGGTTGCAAGAACAGTTTTATTGACCACTCCTCCAAGTGGAGACGCGGCTCAGCCTGGCGAAAGAGGGCTTCTGCCGGTCTAGCTTATACCCGCTCCCCCAAATGAAGGAAGCTACACCAGCAAAAAGCCACGCTGGCAAGTAGAACTACATCTACATGGGGGAGGGGGGTGGTATAGAAGTGCCTAAAACAAGTCACACCTGCAACCGAGGCCTGGCCTGGTCCACACCCGTGAGCAGCACGGTTAAGCCAACCTAACCCCCGGGGCAGACAATGCTTCCGTCGACCTCGCTGCCGCCTCTTGGGGAGGGGGATTACCCACACTCCTGTCAGACACGACCCGCGCCGAAGGGCTACAGACAGGCCCTGATGCGGTTTGTAGTAGCACAAGTTCCTCGTGTACACCAGCCTGCAGGGATAGCTACACCAGTATCCTCCACTGGCAAAGTCCTCCTAGTAAGGATGCCATTTATAGCCGCGTAGCTTATTCCAGCTGCGCCCCCCCCCCCCCCCCCCCCCCCCCCACACACACACACACACACACACACACACACACAGCAGAACAAGCTGTACTGGTACAAGCGCAGCGTGGCAGGTATAACTGCATTTACAGTAGGAGCTTCTGCCGGCCCTGCTGTGTCCGTCACGAGCCCCTGAGCTAGGCTGGAAAAAAGCCTGGTGCAGACCCGGCCCCAGCTGCAAGAGAGAATTCAGACCTCTCGCTTTCTCCGTTCCCCACCCAGTCGTCTGAGGTTTTACCATGGTGAAATACTTTCCCCGTCAGCGGGTAGGAATGTAGGTAGTGACAAATTAAGGTGGCTCACTGTAAATCCCCGGTACTTCCCTGCAGTCTAGAGACAAACAAGAAAAGCCAGATCTGAGCACAGCCTATGTGACAGACAAACCCGAGTGCCGCGCTCTGACTTGTCCGGGATGTGTGAAACCTGGATAATCCCCTGAAAGAAACAGGCAACACAATGGGTAACTGTTCCCAGGGTCCTCTGCGCTGCCTTCTGGGAAATTGTCACCGTATGGGAGGGCAGCTGCCGTGCATGGGGGGAGACCTATGCCCCTCTCAGATGCCCACAGATCTCACAGTCAACTTCTCTGAGCTGTACAATGGGGAAAACGGGGCTCCCTTCCCAGGGGCTGCTCAGATGCAAGGGGCTCCCGTGCAATGGCACCCGCAGCTGTACACACGCTGCAGAGGGGCATGGGGCTAAACCTCAGGAGGTGGTGAAGCACCGGCACTGCTGCTCCTCGCCATGGCCGTGGGCCAGTTGCTGCACCAGACCCCTCCCCTGGAGACCGCCCTGACCTCGGCACACTTCCGGCGGTCCCTGTCCTTTCTGCTGTGCCTGCAGGACTTGCTCAGTGACAGCCTGGAGCAGCTACAAGCAGGGGGAGGCTGGCTACGTGAAATATTTCTGGGGGCTCCTGCTCAGATGCTGTGGTGACAGGGACCACGTAAGCACCTTAGATTGCAATTCATCAGGGCGGAAGACCCCGGCTATCTGATTCATGGCAAAACCCACTTGATCTCAAGTCCTAGGTGTCTGAGGGCCTGTCTACGCCTACGGTGGTGTGTAACCTGCAGGCCCAGCTAGCATGGGAATAAATAGCTGTGTAGACGCTGACGCATGGCTTAGGTGGGCACGGCAGAGTGCCCTGCACGTCTGAACCCCGCGGGTATGCATCCTACCCAAGCAGTGTTTCCCACATCTACACCGCTATTGTTGGCAGTGCAGTATCCCACTAACAGCGTCTGTCACTGCGACCTGTAGCTACACACACCGTGCTTGTGCCCTACGCTCTGCTGTACGTGTAGACTTACATGGAGAAGCTGGAGGAGAGAACTAGATTCCTGGCTCTGCCACTGACCTGCTGGGTGACCTTGGGCAAGTCACATCCCTGATCTGTGCCTCTGTTTCCCCTCTTACCCTTTGTCTTGTCTGTTTTTAAACTGTAAGCTCTCTGAGGCAGGGACTCTCTCACTGGATGTATGTACAGTGCCCAGCACAATGGGGGCTCTGATGTCTGCTGTCCCAGTTAGATCACGTCACTTCTCCGTTCCTCAGCTTGACCCGCCTGGGGAGAATGCCTACTTGAAAGCTGAAATGAAAGGCACGGGGCCTTACTTCCTTTGGCAGAATCACCTGTTACGCAAACAATAGCAGCAACTGGAGGAAGCCCTGCGGTTAAGCAAGGGGAAGTGGCAAATTCCTGTTGATGAATGCGGAGTGGCAATTCCAGAGCGGCCTGCTTGGTCTGACTGAATTCAGTTTATTCTGGTAGGGTCTTCATTTCTGGAGTGCCTGTGTGCGCTCTTCTGAAGTGAGTGTCCCGCTTCTGTCACTTCCCGGATACAGCGCCTTGGAAAACTTTCGTCAAAACCATTTTCCCTTGGAAAATGAAGTTCTGACAAAACTGGAACGTTTCGGCCAAATCCCATCCATTCTGACAATTTTGTTTAAAAATAAATTAAACAAATAAAGGGCATGTTGAAAATGTCTGAACGTCCTACCTGCGGCTGGACCAGTTTAGATTTTTCATTCTGAAAGCGCTTTTCAATTTGAAATTGATGTTTGTCTATTTTTAATATAAAGGGTCAAAATCAAAAGAAAGTGGTTTGCATTTATCTAAATGAAATTGACCCCAAAACAGAATTGTGTTTGGAGTTTGTGTTTGCCCAAAATACTTTTGACATTTTTCTTTTTCTTCTCTATCAGGAAGGAGAAAAAAATTTTTTTAAGTCTTGAAATTTTTTTGTGGAAAGGAAAATCTGTTTTCCAGCCAGCTCTAATCCTAGACTTGTGAGGAAAGGACATGCCCAAGGTCACCCAGCAAGCTGATGGCAGAGCTGGGAACAGAATGAAAGGTCTTCTGAATTCCTGTCCAGTGATCTCCACCCTAGTCCATGCGGGCAGCGTGAAATATTCAAATGACTCTTTATTCTCCTTAAGGGAGCCAGCATGGCCTAGTAGATAAAGCACTGGAGTGGGATTTAGAAGACTATGGGTTATATTCCCAACCCTACCATTGACCCCGTGGGTGACCATAGGCAGGTCATAGCCCCCCTCTGTGCCTCAGTTTCCCCCACTGTAAAATGGGGATAGTGATACGCCCCTCCTTTGTAAAGCACCGAGAGCCAGGGATGTAGACGTGCTGGATGAGAGTGAGGGGATGGTGATATCTAGTGGTCTGATTCTTTCTTTAATGTCCCTTTGCGCTGCCAGTGATGTTAAGGGCCCCCAGGGAGAGTGTCACAGTGTAACACCCGCTCGCTCTGAGTCCTCTTTACAGGGCCAGAGTGGCGCAAAGGGGCCTTAACGTGAATAAGAATCAGGCCCCTGTGTACTTACTTTTGCTGCTCTTGGCTTGATGGCATCATACCATGCTGGCCTGGTACCATGACCATTCCCACTCCTGATATGTCAAGAAAGCAGCCACTTCCCTGGCTTCCATCTAACATTAACCAGCTGTTGACTCTGGATTTGAAAAGGCCAGCCTCTCCCGGTTACGTCCTACCTTTTTTAAAAATATTGCAATCATTAATGAAGCTCCCATGCCTTTCAAACGACCTTGCTAATAACAGCGACTCATTTCACACTACAATAGGTTTCGTAGATTGCTGTAATTCACTTGCTATCCAGCAATTCCCCACACTCTGTCCCTGTGTTATTCAGCCATCTGGGGCTTATTTAAAAAGAGATGTTAGTCGTAAAACGTTATTTTTAAGAAACATTCTCGCCATTCCCTGTGGCTTGGAGTCTGGTCTGCTCGGTCGGCCCTCAAGCAGTCACCCTAGCTTGGCTCTTACAGGAATGAAAGGGAGAGTGAAATGGGTTCTCTTGAGAATGCAATGACTTGCGTAATGGATTAGACCAGTGAGGAAGGATGGCCCAATGGTTAGGGCATTAGCCTGGCACTTCGGAGAGCGGCGTTCAAGTCCCTGCTCTGCCATAGCGACCTTGGGCAAGTCACCTAGCCTCTCTGTGCCTCAGTTTCCCCATCTGTACAATGGGGACAATAGCACTGCCCCTGCCTGACAAAGGGGTTGCGAGGAGAAAACACATTAGAGGTTGTGAGGTGCTTGGATAATGGGAACCAGATAACTAGCTTAGAGACTGTCCTGGGGGCCAGTACCAACTGCTCCAGAGCGAAGTGCAAGAATTACTGTAATCTGCTCCTGGGGATACCTCCTGCCACCTGTTAGCTAGAACTTGATTCGTAGTTCCCAGGTTTCTGTCCTTTCCAAAGCTTTCAATATTCTAACTCTGGATCTTCCTGTCTATCTCCATATCAATGTCTAATCCTTTTTTAACCCTGCTAAGAGCTCGCTGAAATTTTGTAGATGTGTGTGAAGAAAAGTATTTTCCTTTGATCGGTTTTGAATTGACCCCCTGTCAGTTTAATTGAACACATGAACACACACACGAACACTCTTGCCTTGAGCCCTGGTTTCTGGGCGAGACAGAGCAGTTTTGTGTCTCCACTCCCAAGCTGGGTTTGCAGAGCGGATGGCTGGAAAAATAATTATCTGCTGAGTCATAAACTGAACAAACGTGATATGGAAACCACAGAGAACCTCTGGCACCACTTTTTGTTTAACCAAGCCACTTTCATGCATGGGTTCTACAGGAACAGACTGATGGGAAATGCATTTTCTAACCCACATGCTGGACATTCAGCACCAAGAGTCCCAGCCTCTCTGCCAATTGAGATAAAGGGGAACTCCATTAGCTGGCAGCTATAGTAGGCCGCTATTCTCTGTGGCAAGAGAGACATTTTTCCTTGAGAGGCAGTATGTCCTAGTGGCTAGAACCCAATTGGGACTCAGAAGATCTGGGTTCTAGTCCAGGCTCAGCCAGTGCCCTTGGGGAAGTCCCTGTTCTACTGTGTCTGTTTCCCCCCCGTCTTGTCTGTTTAGATTGTAAGCTCTTCAGGGCGGGGACTCTGTATGCCATTGATAGCAGTAGCTTCTGACGCTTGTCCAGAAAGAACTGAGGCCCAGCAAACTCATTCCATGCAGGCCAGTGAAAGCAGATAGGACCCCTTTCACGCTGCTCTGGTGGTATAAATCCGAACCCAACCCAGGGAAACCAGGTGACTCACGCAAGGTCACATGGGGAGTCAGTGGCAGAGGTAGGAACCTACATCTTCTGAGTCCCAGCCCAGTGCCACAGCCACAAGACCCTCTTTCCTCTTGCTGCTTACAAAAGTTTTCCATCAAATTCCATCCACCTCAAGACCTGGCTCAAAATTTGCATCCGGCACCAGCTTCTTGCTTTCTTGTTGCGGGAGGAGGCGGCGGAAGAATGAAACCTTTGGAACCTCTCCAGCTCTCTCAGGAATTGTCCTGAGACCTGTTTAAAGCCTGTTGCGTGTCCGCAGTGTTATTTAAACGGCCATTAAGTTCTTCGGTTCCATTATCTGAGAACAGGGGCTGCTTCTCACCCATACCTGCTCTGGGGATCACATTTCGTAGAATGGTAGAATTATAGGGTTAGAAGGCGCCGCAAGGGTAATCTAGTCTAACCCTCCTACCAGGAAGCAGGATTTGTCGTGTCTAAAAAATGTCATTGTGTGATGTGGCTATTGCAGAACTAATGGCCAAGCAGGCTTGGCAGATGAAGTCGAAGGGATCAGAGCTTGCCCAGGGCTATTTGAGATTATTCTTGGGGGCTGGATTCAGGTGCCCCTTTAAGAGTATGGAGTCAGTGGGAGTTGCTGGGTGCCCGCCACCTCTCAGAATTGAACCTCTTATTTAGCTGCCCAAGCGGGGAAAAAGTTGGCCTGAGTTCTGAGAAGTCTTCGCCTGGAGCTGTAAATAGCCTGGCTGGGAAAGACGGCCCGGAGATTTCCTGTGATGGGCTGGCCTCCTCCAGGGTCCAGCTCAGATGTTTATTCTGACCCCTTGTGTCACCAAGTCCCTGCTGCTGTTTCCACTAGACAATCCCTCGTGACCCCCACTGCTGAAACGGTCTCTTCTCCCCTTGGTCCCGACCGCGTGCTCCCCGCCAGCTGCTGCAGTGGGGATGCACAGGGGTAAGATGGAAGGTCTGACTGTGGGCTGGGCGCTGTGGCTTTACACCACCGGGCTGCTCCAGGGGGCCAAACCCCAGCGCGAGTCGATGGCACTGTGCGACGAAACGCAGGTAGCATGGCGCTAATCTGTCTTCAGTGCAACTGTAAGTCTTGATTGCTGCAGGGAAGCCGCGCTGCTGGGCCCCCTGGGGTAAAATGGCAAAGCTGTTGCTGGCTATTTACACTGGTGCAAAGCTTACAGGAAAGGATTGTGTTGGAATAGCTTCTCAGGGCCCAGGCCACAGTAAGTGAGGCCCACGGCGTGCACTCCTGAGCGAGCCAAATTGCTGCTCCGTGCCTCGGTTTCTCCAGCCGCAGAACGGGGACAATACTCGCTCTGATCAGCTGATGCTGGGCGAGAGCTGACGATGGCAAGCGCCTTCGTGCCATAGGCCGGTGTTAACCCTGGGCTTTCTGCCTCGCAGTCGTGCTGATCGGGGACTCCGGCGTAGGGAAAAGCAACCTTCTCTCGCGCTTCACTCGCAATGAATTCAACCTGGAGAGCAAGAGCACCATCGGGGTGGAGTTCGCCACCCGGAGCATCCAGGTGGACAACAAGACGGTGAAGGCTCAGATCTGGGACACGGCGGGCCAAGAGCGTTACCGCGCCATCACCTCAGCGTGAGTAGTAGCCTTTTGCCTTAGAGCCCCGGTCACACAGGCGGAGCGTCCTTCAGAATGCAGCCACTTCTAGGGTGGAGCATGGCAGCTGTCTAACAGCACACAGTAACATAGGAATTGATAGACTGGATCAGAGGGAAGGTCCAGATAGTCCAGGATGCTGTCTTGGACAATGCCCAGCACCTGCTGCTTTTCATGCTGAAAAGACAGCCCTCCCCTTCAATCCCATGGCTCCAGGAGTCCATCTCTCTTCTGCAGCTCTCTCCACAACTGAGCCACTGGCCTGCATTTTACAATCACTTGCTCCCTTTCCTGGCAGCTGCGTGTGATGATTGAACAGGGCTGACTGGCCCTTAAAGGGAAAGACCAGCCTGTTACAAGGCCGCAGTGATATCTTGTGGCAGTGAGTTACACAAGCTAACAGCACAAAGCTGGGAGGTGGTATATAAGGAGGACAGAGGCAGGAATCTGGCCAGGGCACTGGCCTGGATGCTCCTGACTTTACAGTGGATGCTCACATCCGATGTCTGGGTTTTTCCAAAGAGAGGGTAGGTTTTTTTCCACTATTCTGTCCTCCCCTTGAGGGTCCCCCCAACTTTAATACACATTTAGCTTTCTAATTCCCTGGGGATGTAGATAAACATGGGGGGGGGGAGGCAGAGGGGGGAAGAACTGAGGCACAACTGTTGTATTGATTCGCTATATCCGCTTGGGCGGAGCCGGGAATAGAACCCAGGCGTCCTGTGTCTCCGCGCACAGCAGCTCCCCCAGGCTACGAACCTGGAACGAGCCCCGTCTGTGCTGGACCCGGCTTGAGCCGCTCCATTCCAGCACCCTGTACCTCCGGCCCCTCCCCAGGGCCACCCGTGACCCCACTGTCCCTCTTCCCCCCCCCCCCCCCCGCCAGGTATTACCGGGGTGCGGTGGGGGCCCTCCTGGTCTACGACATCGCCAAGTACCTGACCTACGAGAACGCGGAGCGCTGGCTGAAGGAGCTGCAGGACCACGCCGACGCCAACATCGTCATCATGCTGGTGGGGAACAAGAGCGACCTGCGGCACCTCCGGGCCGTGCCCACCGACCAGGCCAAGAGCTTTGCAGGTACGGGCCCCGCTCCGGGCGCCAGCCCCGTGGCCGGCAGGAGAGCAGTTCTGCCATGCCGCCCTCGCCCTCTTTGCTTTACCCCCCCCCCACCCCCAGATCGGGGGTCAAGGTGCAGCTGCCGGAAGGGGGACAAGAGCTCAGACGTGGGGGGCAGGGCTGCTCCGGTGCAGATGGAGGCAAATTAGCAGAGGACATCAGGAGAAGGGCATCCGGGGGGGGAGGGGGGATGGTAATTTCTCCCCCCCCATGTAAATCAGCTGCGGGCACTTCCTCATTCACCCGAGGAGGTGACCGGCATCGCGGATGCTTGGCATGGGTGCCCGCTTGTCCCTCCGTCCGCTGGGATCTGCCATGGTCTGAGCTGGGAATAATCCTCCCCGGGGGGGGGGGGAGGATGCTTGAGGCCCAGTTTCCTCTTTCCTTCCCCTTCTCCCACAAGCAGCCCCAGTTGGCGGCTCCCGGGCTGGGGAAGCTGGCCCGCCATGCCCTTAATCACATGGGTTCCCAGGGGATGCTGCCATCCAGCCACCGACGGGGAGGGGGGAGACAGACCTAGGTGTTACCGGGGCCATTCGCCTCTTGGCCTGAACTGGAGGCCCGGGGGGGGGGAACAGCCCAGCCGGGGACGGTCCTGCTGGCTCCTGTCTGCAGCCCTAGCTGGCCAATGCACAACGGGGTCTGCTGGGCTGCAGGGTGCCCCAGTTAAAGGAGTCGGCTGGAATTTCCCCCCTGGGTGGGCGGGCGAGGGGGTCTCTTGGGAGGGGGAGAGAACTCACAGGCACATCCCAGGGTAGCTCCCCTGGGGAGCGGGTGCCACAGGTCCTCCTCCCCTCTGCCCCTGTGGAGGAGATGAGTTGGTTACTCCCCCTGCTAGGGCGCCTTGGCTCCTGCTGTGGCAGCCTCGTGCTATTGGCTCGGAAGGTCCCCGGTTCAATCACCTGGCAGGGTGGCTTGTCACGCTAGCAGCCGGTTACCGCAGCCCGAGGGGAGCGGTGCAGGGTTTGGTGTCTTAATACAGGCGAGGGAGCTGGGGATGGGCTCAGAGGGATCTGGAGCTGGGTTGGATTAAAAGGGGCTCCATCTGGGTAAAGAACCACCAGTGTGTCCGTCTGTCTGAACCCTCCGCCCTCTGTCCCTGCAGAGAAGAACGGCCTGTCCTTCATCGAGACGTCTGCCCTGGACTCCACCAATGTGGAGACGGCCTTCCACAGCATCCTGGCAGGTACAGGGCTCCCTGTTCCCTCGCTCCCGGGGGTGGGGCAGGGGACGGGCCCAGGTGGAGGCTGGGATGGAAATTGCACCGTCCTCACCGCCCGGGGCTGCTCTTTCTCGCCCGCCTGCAGAAATCTACCGCATCGTGTCTCAGAGGCAGATGACTGGGCAGCAGGAGCCGGAGTTTGGATCCAGTACGGCCATTGAGCCCATCAATGTCTTGCCCACGCACCAGGAGGGGAAGCAGATGCCCTGCTGCCAGAACATATGATCCTGACGGGGGAAGCACCTGGACAGCCCCAGGCAGCCGAACTTCTGCCGTAGCCCCCGCCGGGGCCACTTCCTGGTCGGGGGGTCGGGTCGGAGTGTGTGTTACGTAAGATCCTGTCTTTTCCCTGTCTCTTGTCCCCTCCTGCAACCCCTGGCTCATGGAGGTCCTATATAAATGTAACTGGGCCGCAGCCGCTTCCTTGGGGAGATGGGTGTTGTGTGGTTGAGATCATGGTTTCCTCTGGTATCGCACCTCTCCCTTCCTGCACGCAATTGTACTTGTTTCTATAGGGCCTACTCTAATGGGAGAAGGCACACTGGGGGGGATCTCCCCATGGCCCCAACGTTGTGGGATCCAGCCTTTCCCCTGCTGGACGAGCATAGCTGTCTGGGTCTAGCAGTGGCTTCTGGCCGCCTCCCTTGGACACTTGGGTCCTGCAGGTCAGAGCAGGCCCTAGCTAGTAACCTGGGGTGAGGTGGGTGGGGAGGCAGGATCAGGGTGGGTGGGGGCGATTGCCCAGCCTTAGTCATCCCGTGGGCCAAGGTCCGGTCTTCTCTGGCTCATGCCTGGTTCTGGAGATGGGTGCTGGCGGTGCCAGCCTGACCGCCCCAGAACGGCACAGGTGACACCAGGCGGGCATCTCTGCAGCTCCTTAAAACACAGGCCTCTTTTTAAGATCCTTAGTACGTGCAGGTGGGCGTGTGTGTGCGCATGTGCGCGTGCAAGGCTCAAAGGGCCTCCCCCGCTGGTCCATCCTTTCAGGAGTGGCTCGCTAGGCAGGTCTGACTGGGACACCGGGGCAGGGAGAGTGGGTGGTGGTTCTGCAGCGAGGTGGGCCGGAACCAGAGTGCAGTTACACCCATCTTAATCCAGAGTGACTCTGTTTAAAGCCCTGGGGCTGAGCCCTAGTGTTCTCAAGGCGTGCGTGCACACAGCCCAGCCCAGACTGGCTGACAATTACCGGTCCTGCCTGAGTCAGGCTAGACCTTGAATTCCAGCAGCGTTAACTCCGGATTTACCCCCCCCCCCCCCTCCCTGCCCTATCAATGGGATTGGAATCCGGGCCCTGGGTGAACGCTAGTGGTTTGCAGTGCTTCCATTTTGGGGGCCCCCCTGTACCCCCACCCACCCTCCCGTCTGATCATTTTGGTCCCCTGCTACAGTGGGTCCCCTGCTAGAGTGGGATTGCCGGAGGTGCTGAGCATCGACTCCCGTTGGCTTCACCCGGAGATGTGGGTGTGTCCCATGCTGAGGGCACCCCCCCGGAGGCAGAGCTGTGTCCTGCCAGGAGCTGAGCGCCGGTGCTGCTCTTCGCTGGCCTAGCAGAGCCCTGAGCGCTAGATAGAGGAAGAATTGGGTGCTCTTTTCACACCCCCTTTCCAGAGACATCTCTCTTAAACTGTGGAGCTGCTGGCTGGAGATCTGAAACTGGGGTCACTTCACTGCTGCAACCGAAGCTTTGCTCTCTCCAGCCCCAATCCTACTAAAATTGCCCTATCGGGGATTAGCCCCCACTCGGCCTTTGGTGTAGCGGCAGCTTTGCTGAGCCCGATGTGCAGGCAATGGCAAGCCGGGGGCGGCCATTAGTCCCCCCACGCCCTCGTCTGTGTGATGGGCGTCAATGCCACAGCACCCACGGCTGAAGCAAGGTCATTCCCCAGCACAGCCACGGCCTTAACCTCTCACCCTGGGTTTTGCTGCTGAGTTTAGGTCTGGATCCAGTCTTGGAAACTGATTCCTAGTTTGAGCAGAGGAGGGGGGACGTCAGGGCAGCTTCCCCAACTGTGGACTGAGAAGGGAATTGAATCTATATGGTAACTGGCCTCTGGGCTGGGGCTTCTACCTGTGATGGGCGGGGGGGGAGGGGGCGGAGTTTGCACTGGGGGGTGACTTTATTCCCTTTTCCTTGTCTGCTGTGGTCTAACTGTGTGCCTGGCTCTGAGCCCGCCCCCCGCCCAACCTGTGTAAATATGATGGAGCCTTTTAATGTCTGCTCTCGACTGTGTCTGGGTTTTTGTTGACTGTGCGTTTAAAAACATTTAAATAAAATATCGAACATCTTTCCCTATTGCCTCCCTCCCTCTCTGTCCCAGGGGGTGGGACTGGAGCATGCCCCAGGCTCCTGGGGGTGGTCTGAACTCTGGAACCTTCAGATTTAAAAGCATGAGCCTCTCCTACTTGAGGGGATAACTCTATCAAATGGCAGAAGCAGTAGGTTGTTATCTTTCCTGTGAACCATCTCCCTCCAGAAGCCAGCGTATTCAGGAGTGAGGGGAAAGATCCAGCGGTCAGTGGCATGGACTCCCCAGCCATCTGGGGGAGGGAGGAGGTTGAGATTCCTATTTAAAATGGAAGGTGGTGGTGAAGGCAGCCCCGTCTGGGCTGGCGTATGGGCAGCACCTTGCACGTACCCCTCCCGTGCTACTTGGACAGGGACAAAGCATGTTGTCCTGGAGAGACCCCAGCTAGGGGTGAGCGAGGGACTTCATAGGATTGAGCCCAAGCATTTAGAAACCATGTGGCTGGCCTCAAAAATACTGCGAGATCCATTTACAAGAGAAGCACGGGGGTCTCCTGACTTGCCTGCTAGTCTCCCAGCCTTTAGCTCATACTGTCTGGTCGTGTTTCCAAGCTTTATTCCACCGCCCGGAGGGCTAGAAACGTTTTGTTTTAAGGACAGCTGGGATTCTGCTCTACATCACCTGACTCCAGCAGCTGGGGCTTTACGCCAAGCATCGAGTGGGCAGTCCCCAGGGCTGTCTCCACAATCAATCCTCCCTCTCTCTGTGGAGGCTGCCTGCAAGGTGGCGGGACGCGGGGTGGCCTGGAGACTCGTTTCACAGAGGGGCGCCCAACAGGCCTCGGCTGAGAACAATTCTCCATCCCTGCACCGGATTTGAAGCAGGGTGGGTGAAATGAGAGCAGGGGGGAGAAAGGCAGTACCCTGGGGAGCTTAGCAAGGGAAAGCAAATGCCTAGAGAAACCCAAATACCTTGCAAATGGGTGTGTCCTGATGGAAAGTGTCTGTCCTGTCCCGCTTCTAACAGCTGGGACCAAATGGAGACAGCCAGGGTTTCAGGCTTCCAGTAGCAATCTGTCAGTCAGTCTGTGGTTCCTCTCCCTCCCGTGCGTATTTTGCAGGGAGGGGCGTCAGCACCTTTAAAAGCCCCCCGCTGATTCCTGTCCTCTGCCCCCGGGTGCAGAGGAATCCAGGCCAGGGTCCAAACCGCAGGGGAGCGGAAGCGGGGGGTGCTCTCCTCTTGGAGTCCTGCTGACCCCGGTGCTGCGTGGCTGGCCATGTCTTTAGGAGGCAAATAGACAGCTGAGGTCCTGGCCACCCCCCTCGTCCCTAGGGGTCCCTGCTGCTCTGCAGGCGCTGGGCCCAATGCCTCAATCCCGAGCCGTGCTTCCGTTTCATGCTCTTCTCACAGGGCTGCACCTTTCCCTTCACCCCAGAACTGGCTGCATTTCAGCTGCCGGGGAAGAGGTCCCCTGGGTGCGGAGGGCTCCGAACCACCGTCATCTGTCATCTCCAGCCCCGGCTAAGGGCCTGTGAATGGGACGCGGAGGAAGCACCCAGCTGCTATGTGTCCTTATGGCCACGAGGTGGTGATATTTGCTGGGTTTAGGGGGCGATGCTGGGTGCCACTGTGTTTCCACTCACCCAGTGGATTTAAACACCAGGCAATTATCCCTGCTGCTTTATCCCGGGTGTAAGACGGGTCCATGGAGTGGCATTTGGGGGGGGAAGAGCCTTTCACCGCTGCAGCCGGAGGTTCCACTGCTGAGCTAGGCTGCGAGGGCGAATTGCACCATTTGTCGGCTCTCGGCCCCTGGGTGCACATCTCCCTGCGTGGCAAAGCCAAACACAACCCCGCCGGGTGTGAGGAGCAGCTGCTGTTCAGGAGAGGCCCTGGATTGCACGGGCAAGGGAAGCTGCAGTGCGGGAGTAAGGTGACACGGCAGCGCCAAGCGTGGAGGGCGTGGGTGGTGGTGGGGGGGGAGATTGCCCAGCACAAAGAGCGTGTCTGTGTCCTGCCGGCAGAGCCTCCTGAGCCACGATTCCCAGCTCGTTGGCGGCGTGGGAAGGACAGGCCCAGGTGAGCGTCTGCGCAGGGCCTATGGGAACAGCAGCTCTCTGGCAGGAGAGGGGCCCTGCTGGCTACAAAGCAGAGGCGTTAGGTATCAGGGCAGGTGCCATTCCTCATTCTGCTACTCGCTTCCTGGGTGACCCTGGGCATGTCACTGCCCCGCTCTGTGCCTCAGTTTCCCCCATCTGTGTAATAGGGACAATGACCCTGTGGAGCCACACAGGCGATGGGCAGGAGGGAAGTGCTGGCGTACCCGCAGTGGGCACGACGTGGGCTGCTTCCTCCTCTCCGCCTGAGCCATAGCCGAGGGAGGGCAGTTACAGCCGCCCAGCTACAGACCCTGGCTCGCTGGCTTAAGTGTTCAGCTCTGGAGGGAGCCTAGGCGGACCCCTGGCGTTGGCCCAGCTGGTGGCTGGCACGTTACTAGTTGTTATCAGGCCTTTCCCTTGGGTGAGGGGAAAACGGGGTGGAGAGGGCAGTGAGCGAGGAGGGAATTGTACCATCTACCCCATGCAACTGCTCCCCCTGTTCTGTCCGGGGCAGGGGGGCCTGCTAGCCCAAAGCTCACACATCCCCATGGATCTGGACTGGTCCAGGAAAATTGGGGTTCTGAGTGACTGTCCCCCTAGTCCTGGCTCCCTGACAACACACCTATACGGGAGAGGCTCAGCGGGTTCCAAGCGGCAAAGCTCTCTTGGCTGCAGTCGCTTAAAACCATGGGGAAGTTGCCCTGCAATTGTCTTTCACCTCGGAGCGTGGCTGAGTGCTGTGTAAAAACAAACAAACAAAACCAGCTGGTGCATTCTACCCTCGGAGGGGGGGGGGCTGCATTTCAGCAGCGGGTGGAAGAATCCCATGGCAATGTTGCTGTGGGCTGATAAGCCGCTGCCACGCTCCACACCGCAATGGCTGCATTTCAGTGCCAGATGGAGCAATTGTAACCCCCCCCCTCCACCATTGCCAGGGATATCCGTTATTACAACCCCACCTGAGAGCGGGGGCTTTTCAGCTCATGCTTTTAGCCCTGCAGGTCACCAGTGTGATATCCAGGACATCATACTCCCCTGGCCAGGTGTAGTTTGCGGTGTGTTTTGGGACCCTTCCAGCTGAAGACGACTGTCTCCAGGTGGGAAATTATTATTAGCCAGGATGACTCTGCCCTGAGCCAAAAATAACGCTCCGAGGGGAGCGTGGAAGAGGCGATCGCACCTCGGCCACGCGCTAAGTGGCTGTGATTACTGGGCCTGCATCGATCGCGCTGACAGAGCAGCCAAGTGTTATTTTGCGCCCTCCCCCCCCCCCTCCGTCCGCCCCCTCCTTGCCACCATCTGCCTGCGCTGTGACTCGGTGCCAAGTGGTGATGTCATCCTAGCCCCCCGCCAGCTTCTTCGCCCACCGGCGCTGCCAGCGCGGAGATGAGGAGGAGGGTGAGGTTAGTCTAACCTAGCAGGGCTGGTGACTCATTCTTACCGCACGGAGCCGGAGCAGGTGTGAGACGTGTTCCCTCCCCCTGGGAAGGTGACCCGGTCACAGGGGCAGTGGGGATCCAGAGGCAGCGCTGGATTGGTCAAGGGCAGAGTAGTTGGTCAGTTTCCCCTTGTAAACGGAGTTTAGGAAAAGGTTTGTCTCACCCCTGCTCGTCCCAGTCTGTGCCTTGGTCACTTTCTGACCGGCCCAGGCCTAGGGAGCTTAGACGCAGAGCCTCCAAGCTAGCTACGCTCCTGCCTTCCGCTGATTGCAGTGGAAATTAGACGCCTCGTTACCTTTGAAGAGCTGGACCGTGCACGCTGAGGGGACAGCCAAAAAAACCCATGGCAGCGCATCTTGGTGCCCAGCTCTCGGGCCTCAGGCTAAAAACAGCAGTGTAGACGTGGGTGCTGGGGCCGGAGCCTGGGCGCTAGCACCCTCTCCCAGCGCCAGGTTTCAGAGCCTTGCCTCCAGCCTGAACCTGCATGTCTGTCAGTGTTTTTAGCCACGCAGCGTGAGCCCCGCGAACCCCAGTGAATGGACTGAGGCTGAGACTCGCTGCTGGGGAGGTAGGGGGTGTTTTGCTGTGTAGAGCTACCCCCAAGGCTTTGTCTACACACAAAATTTGCCCGGCTTTAACTATCCTGGTATAGTGAAACCAGTACAACCTCACTAGTGTGAACACAGCTATTCCGAGATACAGGTACTTTATATCTGTGTGGGAAGAGGAAAAAGCTATACTGCATAAAGGGACCTTGATAACTGGGTCCACATTAGTGCATGTATAAGTACATTGGTAAAAAAAAAAAAAATTACCTCTCTCACTGCCATAATTATATCAGGACACTAACTGTGTGTAGGAAAGGCCTAAACAGACAAGAGACAAAAGATAGGAGGGGAAACTGAGGCACAGAAAGTGGATGCGAGTTGCCCATGGTGCGGTGTAAGAAGGTTCCATTTCATGGGTGCAAGTGATTAATAAAGTTTTATTTTTCTTGCATCCTTTTTGGGGCATTTGCTCCCCTCTTTGTATTTTTAGGTTTGAACAAACCTTGAACAAACTATTTAAATCAATGGGAGTTAGGCGCCTAAAACCTTTTGAGGACCTTTGCCTTGGGCGTCTAAGCGTCATTGATAGTCAATGAGATTTAGACTTCTAAATCCCAGCGTGACTTTTGAAAAAGGGCAAATGGCTCTTAAGTCACTCAGGTGCTTTTGAAAATTGTACCCCGTAGCTTTTAGAAAGGCCGTCCAGTCTCAATTTAAATCAATCCAAATGAGGGAGAAATCCAAACTACTCAGATGATTAATGACCCACACTGTTAAAAATGTGCACCTTGTTTCCTCTCCGATTTCATCTAACTTCATCTTCCAGCTGTTGAATCTTGTTCTGCCTTTGTCTGCTAGATTAAATAGCCTGCTAGCCACAGAGACCTCCTGGCCAACAACCACCATAGTTCAGGTTTGTGAGTAAGTCAGATGGATTTTGGTTCCAAAAACATATTCCATGGAAGACATCTTCGATTGTTGGAACTGATCTAAAGCTCAAAGAAGAAATCCCAAATCTTTAATTTAATTTCAGTGAAATCAAAAGGTGGGAAATTCAAAACCAATACAAAATAATGTAGACTGCGGAACTCATTGCCACAGGAAGTTGACAAGGCCACAAACACAGCAAGATTCAGAAAGAAATTGGACACCGATACAGATTTCAATATCCAGAGACATTGTAATTGTGACCATGAACAATTTTGAAAAGGCTGTTAGAGCCAGGATGCTGGATTAGAAGAATTTTGGGTCTGATCCAGTCTGGAAATTCCCATGTTCAAACCCCGGAGCTGGGACCCCTGGCCAGGAGACCACACTGAACTGGCAGCTCAAATGACTGAATCAGGCAACAAGTCTTTGGATCGCTCCCATCCCAAAGGGAAGGCAGGAAGATGCAGGAAACAATCAAAACCAGGACACCAGGTTTCTTAAGTAATAATACTTTAATAAAATTAAGTTCTTAATGTAATTTAGCACATTTAATACATTAACCCTTTCCCTTCTTTGTTTTCTACAAGTTGTGCAACATCATTATTTTAATTTTTTATTTTAATTTTTTTTTCTTTCTTCTTCTCCCCTTTACTATATGCCTCAAAACTCAGACATCGAGCCTACCTCTACTTTTCTATGTTCGGTTATATATCTCGCAGGCCTTTATTTATTTATTTATTTAATTACTTTCGCGAGATGCTGGAGAGATGAAAATACCTGGATGGAATATGCAATCTGTTTCCGCTAGTAACAATCCCAGCTACAGGTTTCCTACAATGAGAACAAAATCAAACAAGGAATGGACTTTAAACAGAGTGGCCACACAACTGGGAAATCAAGGCTAATGCTGGGGAATTTTGTGGCTGGCTGGCTTATCTAGGGCTGTGTTTTGTTTTCGACCCAGTGATAGGAACATACACGAGTGCCCAAGTAAGAAGACAAGCGAAGTGCACACACAACCTTGCATAGCGTGTGCAATCTCAGACAAGGGAATGGTAATTTTGCTGTTCTTAAGTAAGACACACAAAGGGCTGAAGGGACATTTGTAATTGACTTTGAACACACTGAGCCAGATTCTTTAGTTGTGTAAAATAGCGCGGCTCCACTGAAGTTAACGGGCCCAAATTACACCCATTAGGATCTGGCCCATTGATAATTTAGATTCTTCTTATTTGTGTCTCATCTCACCAACCCTGTTCCGCAGGGTCCCTATAGAGCACAGTGAAGTCCCTGATCGGGATTCCAATCTCTGGTGCTCCAGCGAAATGTGGAGCAACTCCACTGAATTAATCGGAGCTAATGTGGTTTGCAGCCAGACAAATGAGAGCAGAATCTCACATGTTGACTTCAGTTTGACACCCATGTCAATCTAGTGTAATTTCAGTGGGGATATGCCAGGTGTAAATTAGATCAGAAGCTGGCTCAGTGGAACCGTGTGAACAGGAGAATGGAATTTAAGGAGACTGAGGTGAAAACAGCACTGTCATTTTAGGAGTAGCAACAGTATACAAAGCTCAGCCTCGTAAGTTTGAAGCCCTTCACATTTGCTTAGCATCATTTCGAATCAAGGAGCAAATCCTGTAGTCAAAACAGGATCTGGCTCTGAATATTTGTAATTTGAAAAGCAGGTCGGTTGTAATTACGAAAAAAAAAAAAAGTGCTGATCATTTTGCAGAATAGCAAAGCAGTTTGCAAGAACCAGACCTCCCACTGCTAGCTCCAGACAGCTGTGGAGGGAACAAATTTAGGAAGAGATCTGAGGAGTTAGAGAGAGTTGACAGGCGTTGCTGCTACATTTCTTTGCAAGTTATTTCAAAACAATCCTGGAAAATCATAGCAAGTCTGAGAAACAAATTCTGCCGTTAGCTGCCAGCATAAATCTGGTGTCGCTCCAATAGTGACTCCAAATTTTATCCCAGTGTAACTTCATTGACATAAGTGGAGTGACTCTGGATGTACTCCACTGTCTCCACTGGAGTGATTCCAGATTCCATTAGTGTAATCCAACTGAAGTCAATGGAGTTACATTGGATTAAAACCTGGAGTCTTTTTATTTCCATTGAGTTTAATGGAGTCACCCCAGCTTAGCACGGAGTAACACGGGAATTCCACCAGAGAAAGCAGAATCTGGTCTTCAGTTTCTACAGTATGTGAAAAATAGTAATAAAAATACAAATCCTTCCCTAAAATCCTAGAAATGCTTTTTGACTAGTTAATCTTTCCTGGCCCACTCCTGCTACGGCAGTCAATGGGAATTTTGCCATGGACTTACCAGAGGCAGGATGGGGCCAGTACACACGTTAATATAAAGTGCATCTGATCTCCAGTCCAGGGCATCACTGCATAACTTCAATCACTGACTGTTCAAGTATTAAAAACAAAAGTGAGGTAAAATAAAAACGAATAAGCAAACAGTCTGCTTCTTGACCCCTGTTGGGAAGGACTAGATATCTGACTCTACCTGCCACAAACTCCAAGGGGCCAGCACACAAACCAGAAAATATCCTCCCCTGCTTTCAAACAGCTGCCACCGTTTAATTTTGTTGCAAGTTGGACTATGGGGGTTAGGGCTCTGTTCTGCTCTCCTGGACGTTGGTGACTCTCCTGATTTACAGCAGTGTCAAAGAGAGTAGAAATCAGGCCCACTGGAGTTACTCCTGATTTGCAGTACAATAAGCAGGAGCATAACAAGAACTAATTGTCTTCACGTCTGTCCTAAGCTGTCAAAAGGCGTTACTGTGCGCTGTTAAACAGCTGCTGCGTCCTACCCCACAAGCAGCTGCATTTCCAGCAGCTGGGGTAAGGGATGCAGCGACTTCACAGCCTGTGGTAATACTTTGGGATCTTTCTGGGTGCTACTGAAATGTAGGATGTTATTGGATTCTTTATGGATGAATTACAGAACAAAATATTAAAAAACCAAAACCAAAGGCAAACACCTACTTCTCAGAGGCATCTTTTTTGCGCTAGTTAATTTCTTCTGATAACACCTATATATTTTAAAACTATGTTATTTATTTTATAATAATATAATATAAATGGGGGATTTTGGTGCAGCAAAGACCGCGATCGTCACTGCTCTGGGACACAGCGCTCACCTTACGAGGGTGTAGCATGACAACACCCAAGGTTTCTAGACAACCTTCACCCCATCTACAGCTGTCCAACGCACCCTCTGGGCTGTGACTCCTACAATAAAACCTGCCTCGAGCGAACGCCCAGGACACCAGACAAGTTTCCACTGGCGGATCTCAAAGCTCACTGAAGTCAGTGGAAAGGCTCACATTGATTTCAACGGCTTTTCGATCACATCCTTAAACCTGAATACTGTTCTGCCAGGTAGGGAGTTGCTAGCCACACTCCCTGCAAAAGCCAGGAAAAGAACCCAGCAGTCCCTGCCTCCCCTTTTACACAAGGGAAAGTCCGGCACATGAAGCACGGGGGTGACCTGTCCCTGAGATCATAGTATCTCAGCTGCAGAGCTGGGAACGGCTCGCTCTTATATTCTGGATTCACCGGTTAGCCAAAATAGGTGCATGCTTCATTCACTTCCATCCCTGCCCTTTAGTGGTACTCTGCACTCCCCCAGCACCCTCCGCTGGAACATCTCAAACTGCTTTATCGCCAGTTTACAGGCCGAGGAAGCTTGAGGCACAGAGACCGGGGCTGTGATTTGCCCAAGGTCTTGCCCTGAATTCAGAGGCAGAGTCAGGAAGAGAATCTCAGAGTCCTTGCGTGGGACTGCTGGTCTAACCACCGGACCACACTCACTCCAAGAGCTGGGAATAGAACCCAGGAGTCCTGGCTTCCAGGTCCCCGTTCTAACTTCGAGAGAACTCTGTCTGCCCCAAAGGTTGGAACAGAACCCACAAAGCCTGACTCCCTGTGCTGGCCTGTAGATCACACTTCCCTTCCAAAGCCAGGCATAAGAACACAGGAGTCCTGACTCCCTGTCTCCTTCTTTAACCTCTACATCATGTTGTCTCCTCTAGAGTTGGGTACCAAATCCATGAATCCTGACACCCAGCGCTCCTTTCTCGAACCAGCAGACCCCACTTCCACACTGGAGCCAGGAACAGAACCCAGCACTCCCGACTCCCCGTCTCTCTCTCTCTCTAACCAACAGAGAACGCTGGTGTCTTTCCTTTTCTACCTAGGAACCAGAGAATCATCTTAAATATTAACCTTCCCACAGCGGACCTGCACTCTGCTGAAGCCCTGACCGAATGGTACAAATGTTTAGGTCTACCTGCTAATGCTGGTTGTCCATGGAAACGACAAGTAACGGCTTTCCAGGCCATTACGCTCACCTCGCCTGACCTCCTGCATAACACAGGCCATAACATTTCACCCAGCGGTTCTTGCAGGGAGCCCAAACGCTTGTGGTGGAGCTAAAGCTCGGTGGTTGAGCACAGTCATTCTATTGGCTTCTCCACAGAAACTAAGCTGTTCAAGATGGAAAAGCACATGGTCTGACGTTCCCCTCGCAACGTCGCCGGCAGGGCCAGCACCCGCAGATGGCCTAGCAAGCAGGAGACTTTCACGTGACGAAGGCCAATCCATCCATCTGGAGTTTAGTGTCACCCCACAACGGACAGGGCCAGTAACGCTACGAGACAGACACACACACACTTTGGAAGTTAACCTCATCCAGAGGGGTATTTCACCTCCAGGCTTTCCCTGTGTGACTCATATGGTCAGGGAAAAGATAATGAAACAGACCCCCACACTATGTGTGTCCTGACTGCAGCGTCACTGTTTACTCTGTATATTACAGACAGGCCACGTGATGAACAAAATGGTACTTGCAAACCATTTCCTCCTGTGTTATTAAGGCTAGATATAAGACCGAGACGTAGACAACCTGATGGCTTCCTCACGTACCAGCTGATCTGTTGCCCACCAAGGTGAGACATGCCCATGTATCCTGTTATTTGCATCCTGCAGCCTTTGGCCACTCAGAACTGCCTAGGAGTCCAGGGAGACTCATGGAGAATGCAGGCCCAGCTCCTACACACAAGCACCGAGTCCCTCAGTCGTGCCTCAGGGTCTGCACTGATGCCACTGGGATGCCAGCACGTCCTGTTTGCCAAATCAGGGCCCAATCATGCTGAGTATCAGAAGCAGACACCCCGATCTCACTAAAGATGATGCCGAAGAGCTGCACAGCGCGTGTGTCTGGCCAGTGCATCACACAGGACCCTGAACAAATCTCACATGCCAATCTAGACCCCATACCTACGGCACAGCGGTCTCAGAGGGCCTCATTCTCATTTGCACCAGTTACTTGAAGGCACCGGCCTTAGATGTAAAAGGAACGCAGGCCCCAAAACTGACCCTGCATGATCCACCAGGGGGTAAACGCACACCTCTGACCTCAAGACACTTGGTAGAAGGAATAGCTTAAAAAGCACCATCCTTTTCCAGCACGTTTCCTCGCCTTCCAACTTTCCCTTTGCAGAAAGAATTTTATTTTTCTTTCCCTCTCTGCCTATGTACAATGTACCTTGTCTCCATCAGCCTGCCACAGGGACCGTCCGAAACCATTAGTGCTTTGAGAAGTTAAAAAAAAAAAAAAAAAAAAAAGTAATAGTACAAGAAACGTAACAACTGCGAGATATTTATTTACTTTTAACCCTTCTGTCTCTGAAATCTCCACTTCCACCCATGCTAGAGTTCAGAATAAGGCAAAAACAAGGGCCTAACTTGCCAGTTTTGTGTGTTCAGTGGATAGCCAATTTTTATATATTAAAAAAAGGAACATAAAAACCCAAACTTATATTTTCTAAAAAAATACATATCAGATCCCATTTTCCCCCCTCTATAAAAATAACTTCAGGACTTTGATTGACAGAAGGTATCAGACGGAGGTTTGAATTTTTGTTAGGCTTTTTTTTTTTTTTTTTTAAAGTTTCAGAAAATAGTACTGAGAAAAAATGGATGGAATTTGTGGGGAAATTAAAACAGCAACAACTGACCTTGTTTACAAGTTTAGTTTACATTCTGTTCTGTCTGGGATCATCAGCTCTACTATAGATTAAACAATATGGATAGTATCTACTATACGAACTAGTTAAGTTTATTTATTTTTAATCTTTTCTATAGGATTATATGAAATAAATTTGAATGTTTATTATTATTTTAACATTTTTATACCCATCAACTCAAACTTTTTTCTCTCTCTTTTTGGTTAAAAACAAACAATTCTTACTTTTAAAATGCTTCTTTAAAAGGCAACAGAATAGAAACACCCCCCACCATCTTTTTAATGCCTTGAAAAGGGTACGTACCATTAAGGTTGGATTTTCAGAGCGGACACAAGTAATCACAACTCCTGCTGACTTGTACTGGGGTCGAGGGGACTCAGCACTTCTGAAAGTCAGCTTCAGCCAAAATCATGCAAAGCACTTGAGAACACAATTAAAGCTTAAGTGCTTTCCTGAATAGGGATGGATTGAAACATCTGCTTTGCAGGATCAGGACCTTAACGGCTGCAGGGGTGCGAGGAAATTAACATGCCCACCCACTCCACCAAAAGCCTACGGTTTTCTTAGAGAGGATGCATTATCATTATGATTTTTTTGCACCTGGTGCTCTTACTGCTCTGGTTTGTAGGGAGTCAAAAGAGGGCAAGGTCAGATAGCCAGAAATCCATATAAAAAAAGATAAAGGCTGGGCTCTATTCTGTGTACCCTCTTCCCCCACTTCTTGCTTGGCCATATCACTTATGATAACCTAAGAAGGCCACATTAGGGACCCCATCCTGCAAAAGCAGCTGGGTGCAGCGGAACCTCTCGTGACAACAGGCACCGGAGAAGTAAGTATTTGCAAGATCAGGCCCTGTACAATGGATCAAAAAATCCTGCTCCCTGCAGGGTCAAGCTTCTGAGCCATACAAAGGGCTTGATCCAAAGCACATGGGGAGGGGGTCAAGGAGTGAAATCCTGGGCTTGCTGAAGTCAAAGGCAGAACTTCGATGGGGCCAGGATGATTTTGCCCTATGAACATTCTGCCATTGACCGAGGCCCCGATTCAGCAATGTACTTAAAGACTCTCATTGACCTCAACAGGCTTTGGATCAGGCCCTTAAGTGCATGCATAACTTTAAGCCTGGCTCAAGTCAATGGGATTTAAGAACGTATTTAAGTGCTTCACTGAATCAGGACTTGAAATGACAGCATGATTGCACCAGATAGGAAAATGCTTACACACATAATTAACTTTAACCCTTGACTCTACTGGGAATTAAGCACATGCTTAAGTGCTTTCCCACACAGGGATGGTTTCCTGGACTGAAGCCACGGCGAAATTTGCCACTGATTTAGCAAAGGCTTGTGGCCCGATCCTGCAAAGTCTCGTGTACGCTGTAAACTTTACTCCCGCAGGTAATGGGACTAACCCCATATGTGAAGTGACACGTGTGCTCAGCTGTTGGCAGGACTGGGGTTTTACATGGCAGCAAGATTTTGGATTCATAGTGGTTTTTCTCTTCTTCTTCTCTGGCTTTTAATTTTTTTAAAATACATACAACTGTGTGTTCTCTTTTTGTTTCTGGGAAGGGCTATTTGCACTGTAACTATCAACTTTTACATACACACGCACACACACAAAAAAGAAACATATATTAAAAACACTTTTTAAGCAATACTCTGGATACAAATGTATTTTTTTTAACCTACATATATTCTAAACCTTCTAAACTTTTTAAGGATCACTTTATCATAAAATAAAATATCCTTTTTTTCTTATAATAAATTACCTAATAAAAAGTATTTTTATTAGCCCAGTTCCTTGCTACATTTCCATGTAATAAATGCATTTATTAAAATAGAATATTAAATTATAGAGAAATGTTCTAATTTTTAAATATTAATTTTTTCCTCCTCTCTTTTTTATTTTTAAAAAACGCCTGTAAAAGAACCAAAATAAAAAGTCAAATAAACAGGTTGAATATTTTTGATTTAAGAGGTTCTTAATGTTAACAGTCTTAGCCTTTGCATGTATGGAGATTTAAAAAAAAAAAAAAAAGTAAAGAAAAGAAAAGAGAAAAAAAGAATAGATATCCCTCCAGCTAAAAAATAAGTTTGCACATGGGAGCTAGGACATGATATTCTTATAGTACCTCCTCATTAAATATAAATCCAATTTTGGTTCTTTTTTAATTTTATGTATTATAATACATACTATTCTCTATATAATTTATGATGATGAGGATATCACAGTATATTTTATATCCCTGCCCCTTTTACATTTATCACCCTCCCTAAATCATCTCCCCCCACCCTGCAACACCCCCCACCCCCACAAATACCTCTAAAATAATGGCCAAAGACATAGCATCTTTGTGTCTCCTTTCACAGGCAAAGCAGATACTAATTAACCCCCTCCTCCGAGCCCCACATCCTAGTGTCACAGTCCACCATAAAGGGGTGATTTGTCCCAAAAGCTCACAGTACCATATACAAAACCAAGGGATCTCCCGCAGTCCTGAAAGTCTTTACTCACCCATCGGGACAACTTGTGGAAGGTCGCTTGGTGAGTAAAGATTGAAGGATTAGGCCCCAGTACAGCAAAGCATTTAAGTCTGCGCTTATCTTAAAGCACAGGTTTAAATCCATTCCTGTTCAAAAAGTCCCAATGATCTGCTGAATCAGGTACCAGATATGTCCCTGTTTTCCACTCAGATTCCTAAAGGCCCAATCCTGCCAGGTCCTGAGAGTCTCCTGTGAAAGTGCTCCGCACCCTCCAGTCCCAATTGACTTTAATGTCACTACTAGTATGAGTTAAGGACTATTTGCATAAGTCTGGTCCAAGAATCTAGTCCTGATGTACCAGAGACACCCCTTTCTCCTCATCCATCTATGCATCTAACAGATCTAGTTCTTTGGGAGAGCACCCATCAGCGCTGAGCCATTTCACCTCCTATTGACTCCATGACCTCACACAGGCTGGGCCCCTAACACGCAATGAGGGCTCCATCCTGCCCTCTGCTGTTCAATCAGCCCCCGATCTCACAAAGAACTTAGCACCTTGGCAGGATCGAGCCGCTCATGTAACTGCCTTGGTATTATATATGGTCCCTGCTAATAATAATCTGACCCTCCAGTTTGCACTCCCCCACCTGCTCCATTTCTCCCAGAAGCCCGTATGGAATCTAAGTATCGCCTGCTGCGGAAGTTACAATACACCCCCAGTCTGTCCAGCAGTGCTGAGAGGCAGAGCAGGAGCAGAGTCCTACCCTCTAAGGTCCCGATCCTCCAAACACTTAGGCACATACATAACTTTGCTATTACGAGTAGCCTAATTGATTTCAATGCGATGACTCATGATAGCAAGGTGTAAGTGTTTGCAGGACTGGGGTCTGATCCAGTTCCCGTTGAGCATTCAGTTTGTTCTTAAGCCCCCGAGGTGGGGAGAGGGTGGAACAATTCAGATGAAACCTGATACTGGTCACATTTGCTGGATTCCATTTCAATGCAACATTGCCTTTTTTCCACCATGTTTTGGGGGAGTGAAGGGGGCAAATCCCCATAAATTTAGCACCCCAAATAGTGTCTCATGGAGTCCTAAAATATGCCACGTCTCCCATGACGGCAAGGCAGAGACACTAAGGATTTGTCTAAACTAAAGCCATCTGCACTGGTGTAACAATTGTCTTGCCCCTCACCCCAAACACACCCATACAGATTTACACTGAGTGTAGGCTAGCAAATAAAAACCAGTACAGATGGATTAGACTGGAGTTGGGGCATTTCTTTCATTTATCCTTATTGCTGGTGAATTGGACCAACAAGCCATTTCTAATCACTTATCCAGGAAGGTATAGTCAGAGCAAATAGTTAAGGTCATGGGCATTTTTTTGTGGTGTTGTTTTTTTGATTTTTTTTTCATGTTTTTTTTTTTAAAGATTTTTTTATATATATACATATATTTAAAAAGAAAAAAAAGTTACACAAATTTATGCTCAGCTGCACGCTGGGGTCTTGGTGAGCTGCTAAGAGGGTGGGGTCTGAGGCATTCCATCACTTGGGTGCCCCTACAGGAGTTCAAGAGAATTTAGACCTCCCCCCGTACTCTTCTCCTCGAGTACAGCCCCCATCTCAGACCAGAGGTAGCTCTTGGTGCACCTGCAGCCTGCCGTTCTTTCTTCTGAAGTTGCTACATCAAAATATAGAGAGGGAGAAGGGGGGTAAGGAAGGGAAAACAAAATAAAACAGGTTGCAATACTGCTATTCAGTATAAACTAGAACTGCTACATCAAGCTTTCTTTTAATATATATCAATGTGTGTGTGTGTGTGTGTGTGTGTGTGTGTATATGTGTGTGTGTGTGTGTGTATATATATATATATATATATATATATATATATATATATATATATATATATAAAGGTTATTGGAATTAAAGATTTCATTAAAGGCTGACTCAGAGGGTGAAGTGAGAATGCCTAGTCCATGGAAAGATGGACAGGCCCACTGGCCATACAGATGGCTTCTCCTCCTAGTTCTGATCAGCAAGATTGGATGGTTGTCTGGGTTAGGGTTTTTTGTGTGTGTTTGTTTTAGAAAGGTTTTTCTAACATTTTCAGCATGCAGGAGGCTTTTACGTCACTTTATTTCATTAAGGGAAGGGGGAGATAAAAGAGGAAGAGAATCTAAGCCCCCATACCTTCCTCCTCCCCATCACTCCCTAGGGTCAGTGCTAGAATACGTGCCCCTCCCCAGGCCCCCAATCTGGGTATCTTCCCTACCCCATCCCACCCCACCCAACCCCCTTCACAACCTGGCATCAAAGAAAAACATTGATCAAAAACTCGCTCACATTACCACGAACAGACTTCACTTAGCCAATAATGACTAGTCACTCAACTAAGATATTGGCCCCATGGGATTCAGCCAGGGAACACTGGCTGTTGCATTGTAAACCCATCCATTACCAACACAAATATTTCTGAACGCCCCTTTGGAAGGCTGGTTGGGTTTCCAACCCGCTTTGTCCCACAACCACTCTCTTGACAATCAGTGGGAAAGGCATGCGCAAAGAGGGATGGTTAAAACATAATCTGGGAGGAACAGAATTGTGGGGGGGAGAGGGAGGGAATTACTCCCCAAAAAGAAAACATTTTTTTAACCCTTCCTTCTCTTCTATTGGGATTGAAACAAATCTAGATTTCAAATAATACTTGGACCCGTTTGGAAAAGGACACGGTCAGAACAGACCAGTTCCTCACGTCTTCACTGAGATTGTATTTCTGCTGAAGCGGCTGGGAGGAGGGATCTCACCGATGCATACTGGGGACAGCCCAAAGCTCATGCAGCACGCAAGCCCTCATGATTTGAGTCAACAGGCCCAATTCGCCATTGTCTGCAGTGCTGGTGTAAATGAGGATACGAGCAAGCAGCTCTAAAATGCTATGGCTGTGATTTGGTAGCAGTTTTATACTTTCTTTGCACTGCTGTAAATGACTGCATAAGCTGCAGAGCAATGGAGAATCAGGCTGCTTAATGTTTGTTAAAGCTGTGGGGGGAAAGAAGAGGGGTCATATAACTTTGACCTGACAGTGTTCCCTTTAGTACATTTTCTATCAGCGTCCGCTGCAGAACCTAGAAGCACAGTGTTCCGCCTCCTTCTATCCCCTGCCCTGGATAACAATTCACCATCAATGCAAAATGTTGTAAGTACAAAATTTCACACCCCTCCACCTAATATCTGAAGATCATACATGGACCTTTACCAAGGTTAGAGTCCAAACAATGGCCTGCCTCAGTATCAGCAATCCACCCCCATATGTGATCGAAGGATGTCTCGAAAAAATTGTAAAGGGGCTCAGCTGGGGGCGAGTGGCAATGAATCAAGAGGAAGAGGGGATAGTCCCAGGAAGCACATTATGATGAAATTAAAGTCTCCTGTAACTGAGGGAACATCTCTGGCTATTTTTATGTATTTATTTTTGGCTGTAGAACTGTCTCTCCCAAGGTGCTAAACTCATCGGTCCACAGTTCTAAATCAGGGTCCAGGATTCGAGAGTAGAAGTAATTTGGGGGTAGGAAGAGAGTAGGGTTGGGGGAAATATATATATATATATATATAGATAGATAGATAGATAGATATAGATACTTGGTAGGTTAATCCAACGCACGTAACTTTGCCACCACGGCAATTTGGCATCCAGGTACCAGTTGAACAAACCTGATCACGTTAAGATGCTGGATTATGATTGGTGTTGAGGCCAGATTCGAAGCCTGTCTCTCCCACTTCCCAACAGTTTAAAAAGTATCTGATTTAACAAAACCAGGAGTCTTCAAATGATTAAAAGGATGTTCAACAAGGCAATTCATTTATTTTATTTTTTTTTTGTTTTGTTCTGAAAAAAATATAATATATAAAAGTGGCAACCTCCGGAAGATCCAGGTTAAGGACAGTTGAAGAGGTTTTGGTCCATAAAGAAATACTTTCTTCTTTTTTTTAAATTTTCCACTTGGTTTTGGGTAACAAAAGTTTTGGTCCAGTTTAAAAACAACGACGACAAAATTATATATATAAACTCGTTTTTTTTGCTTTCTGTCAGGATGCATGTTGGTTTCAAATGGGCTCATCGCCTGTATTGCATGATCGTCTTTCTTAGGTTTTGATGCGGTATACTTTCTTAAAGAAAAGAATGTTAGCTTGTGTGTGTGTATTTATTTTAAGAAAAGAACAATGCTGTGTGTGTGCACGCAGAGAGCTGCAGCGGGCATCACTTGGAAAAAGCAAAGAAGAGTGAATTATGGAAATGTGGAAGTCAATCCTCACCCTTGGATGGGAACTTAAGACTGGTTTTGAAATACCCTGTTAGTGACTCCTGATTCATCTGATGAACAAATCCCTGTTCGGATTAAAAAAAAAAAAAAAAAAGTTCCAAACTCCGCGGTGGCTCAGAATAATAAAATAAACGCTAAGCACCCAGTGTGACGCCTATAGGTTCTTCCAAACCTTCTTCAGTTTCACCGGCATCATTTTTATTTTTTTTTTCAATGTTCTTTTTTTAGAAAAAAAAGGAAAATAATAAAGTTCTTTAGCTGCTGTTTTTTTTGTTTTTGTTTTTTTTTGTTTTTTAAATCTTTGAGGTAATAGAGTTGTGCCCTCGTTCTAACAGGTTCCCAGAGGTTGATGTTTTTTTCTTTCTTTTTTCCCCCTTTGCCATCTGTTTTCTTTTCTTTCCGTTTGTTTCTTTCCAAGCTCTCGTCTGCTGGTTGGTTTGATGTCCCCAGGGGGGAGGCTTCAGACCAAGTTAAAAGATGAAGTGTGGGTGGTGGAGCAAGAGCTGTCGGGGAAGCCCCTCACTTCTCACGCCTCCACCACCCTCTAGTCCAATAAAGATGACCAAGCATGGTCAATGCAGAGGAGCTGAGAGTCCCATCTTGCCACCAAAAAAAATTAACTAAACCACTTTGCTTACGAGATCCAAGTGTGCGTTCAGAGTAATTGTTTTAAAAAGACTTGGTAGGCTGGAGCATTGTTTGCCCTTCAAAATTTCTGGCTTTTCTATTCATTTTAATTTATTATTATTCACTTATTTTTTTTTAAAAAATAACGTACATTGCTCGTAAAATAATTTCTTTCTTTCTTCTTCTTCTTCTTTAAATTAATTATTTTATTCTTTCATTCATTTGTTCATTCTTCAGATGTCATTATTATCATCATCATCTTTTTATGGAACTCCCTCCCCCACCCCATTTCTGTCCCATCCTCCCCCCACTGCCCTGCACTGTCTCTTTAAGAAAATATTCTAATGGCCTGAGTGGCTGCAGCATGGCAAACCGGGCACTCCGGATCGGTCCTCTCGCAGATCCGCACAGCGCACTCCATGCAGAAGAGGTTATGGCCGCACGGCACTAGGGCTGCCGTCACTTCGCTTTCAAAGCACACCATGCACTCCCGGCTGCTGGAGATGGATGTCCGGGCAGTGGTGCTGGCTCCCAGTTTGGAAAACCCTTGCAGTGGTTCCCCTTGAGACCTTCTGGGGAGCCCAGAGAGGTTAGGCTCTTGGATAGAAGAAGACGGAGAGCGATGTGAGTTAGGATGGACTGCACCAGTGCTGCTGGATCGCTGTTGCTTAGAGAAGAGCACTGAGACGGGGTTGGTGTTTTCCTGCCCGGCCCACATAGGGGCGCCAGAATCCGGCACCCCATAATACAGATCTTGCTTGTTCACACCGTAGTTGGGAAAGAGGTAACCGTAATTGAAGTCATTTTGGTCGTTCAGTCGAGGTGTCTCATAGACCGGGTCCACGGAGCAGTCACCGATGCACCCAAGGCTGTTCTGTCGAAAGGTGGAGAGGGGCTTGCAGCCTGGGGCAGGCGTGTGGACCCGCCACGCCTCTGAGTAGCGGTTCTCCATGCCTGAGTCAGGGCTGCTGGACAGAAAGTCGTTCTCGTTGTTGTACTCCAGGATCTTGCCCGTCCTCACCGCGATATGGGTCTCAATCTCCTCCCGGGCCCGCTCCACATTGCCCGGTGCCCCCGTGATCTCAAAGACGGGGTCCCGGTCCCGGCTGGGTGTGATGATGTAGGTATTGGTTTGTTGCTGGATCCGCTTGATGGTAGCCCCTTTGGGACCCACTACCAAGCCCACCACGCGGTAGGGTACGCGGACCCGGATGGTGACTTGGCCAGGCAGGGTAGGGGCACTGCCAAAGGTGGTGCCGGCCTTGTTGCGGGAGGCCCGGATCATGGAGAAGTGCTCGGCGGCCGAGATGATTTCCCGCCGCGCCATGGCAACATCCTCCCGCCGCCCTGTCACCATGAAGACCGGCTCCTCACCGCGCACCGGGGTCTTGATGTAGGTGTTGGTTTTTGCCCTCAGAGCTTTGATTTTGCAGCCTTGGGGAAAAGCAAAGACAGAAAACAAGGAAAAGGGATTAGAGTCAAGGCCTTCTCCCCAACATCCTCTACACAAAACCCAACTCGGCGCCCAATTTTCCCTCAAGCCCTACCCTTAGGTCCAGTCCCGCCAGGGACCGAGCTATCTTCCACTCAAGGCTCAGACCCGTCAGGGATCTAATGGTCTTGCCAGTAGCCACACAAATGCCCTTCATCCCCTGGGCCCAACTCCACCAGGGGCCGAATGACCTGATCCATATATTCTACCCCCCAGGTCTGTGTGTCAAGTGACCAGGCATCCAGATTTTCATGGTCTCTCCGAGATATTTAGCTCAGCAGCTTCCCCCCACACTCCTCCCTCCCTGGCAGGGGGTGCTGAGTAGCACTTCCCCCCCTCCCCCAAATATATCTGTTGAGGGAAATTTGGGACCCTGGGACATTATGTTTGCTGGGGCCCCACCCTCTCCCATTTCCTTTTCTTTTCACAAGCATTAAGGTGTTTTGGGGACCCGCTGACACGGGGCCCTGGTACAACTGTCGTCCCCCCCACGTCAACCTGCCCTTGGCAGCCAGGCAGAGGCTGGTGACCCGGGGGGGGGGGACCATCTTCAGACCGGCAGCCCCAGCCCAGGAGAGGTGGGGGCTAGCGCGAGCACTGGGGAGGAAAGCTTCACTTCACCGCCGCAGGGGGTGGTCCCCTGATGAGTGAGGACTGGGGGAGCGGACCCAGTTGTGTCCCGTCCCCCCCCACACCGTTCCCCTTCCCCCACACACACGGATGAGGGAGAGGTCCCTGGGCTCACCCCACACACACTGGGGAGAGGTCCCCACCCCTTCAGACACCTCAGACCTCACCTCACCTCACCACCTCAGACCCACAGTGGGGAGGGGGGGAGAGGCCCCCCCACTGCAGATACACAGTGTGGGGGGGAGGGAGAGGCCCCCACCCCCTCAGGCAGTCAGTGGGGGGGGGAGAGGCCCTCATCCCCTCAGACACAATGGGGAGAGGTCCTCCACCACACACAGTGGGGAGGGGAGGGAGAGGCCCCCCATCCCCTCAGACAGTCAGTGGGGAGGGGAGGGAGAGGCCCCCCATCCCCTCAGACACAGAGTGGGGGGGGAGGGAGAGGCCCCCCATCCCCTCAGACACAGAGTGGGGGGGGAGGGAGAGGCCCCCCATCCCCTCAGACACAGTGGGGGGGGAGGGAGAGGCCCCCATCCCCTCAGACACAGAGTGGGGGGGGAGGGAGAGGCCCCCATCCCCTCAGACAGTCAGTGAGGAGGGGGGAAGGGAGAGGCCCCCACCACCTCAGACACAGAGTGGGGAGGGGGGAGAGGCCCCCATCCCCTCAGACAGTCAGTGGGGAGAGGCCCCTCACCCCCTCAGGCAGTCAGTGGGGGGGGGAGGCCCTCATCCCCTCAGACACAGTGGGGAGAGGTCCTCCAACACCTCAGACACACAGTGGGGAGGGGGGAGAGGCCCCCCCATCCTCTCAGACAGTCAGTGGGGGAGGGAGAGGCCCCCATCCCCTCAGACAGTCAGTGAGGAGGGGAGGGAGAGGCCCCCCATCCCCTCAGACAGTCAGTGGGGAGGGGAGGGAGAGGCCCCCCATCCCCTCAGACACAGAGTGGGGAGGGGAGGGAGAGGCCCCCATCCCCTCAGACAGTCAGTGAGGAGGGGAGGGAGAGGCCCCCCATCCCCTCAGACCCACAGTGGGGAGGGGGGGAGAGGCCCCCATCCCCTCAGACAGTCAGTGGGGAGGGGGGATAGGGATGTGGGGAGGGAGAGGTCCCCACCCCCTCAGATACACAGTGTGGGGGGAGGGAGAGGCCCCTGCCCCCTCCCCCCATAAACACTGCATGTGCAGGCCTCAGCAATCCCCCTGCCCCACAGTGGCTCCTGGCCCCAGCCCCCCCCCCCCGTCCCTGTCCCAGGGCCTGGTGTCCCATCGTGTCACCCTGAGAACCCTGCCCTCTTCCCTAGACACTGCCTGGGCCTGGAGGGGGTTAAACGGCTCCCCCAGCGACGCAGGACTGGGCCTGCCTAACGCGCTGAGGGGCTGGAACCCTTCATTCCCATCGGCGCTGGCAGCCCCCATCCCACTGACTCCCCAGGGCCTCGACTGCAGGTGAGGGAGGCTCAGCCCCGCTCAACTCCTGAATGAAACGCTGGGTGAGGGGGATTGTTGGCGGTGCAGAGGTGGGTTGCTTGAAGAGATGGGTCTAAAGGAGGGAGCAGGGGCTTGGCAGAGGAGTGTCCCGGCTTCGTGACAGCAGGAAGGAAAGCATGAAGCAGGGAGCAGGAGGAAGAGGAGAGGAAGGGATAGTGTCGATGGTGGGCCTGGGTTCCCCAACCAGCCACTGGGAAGGCGACATGAAGCCCCCTGACATAAGGGGATAAGGATGATTTAAAGCCTTGAGCGCAGGGTGGGAGGACCACGGACGGGGCTGAGAGTTTGGGCTGAGGACCGGACAGGAGGACAATGGACTTTGTTCCTCCCCCCCAAAAAGGGGTGGAATTAAAACACTACCTGTCCAAAGGGCTGAGTTGCAGGAAAAGACTGCCCATTGCAAGACTGGAGCAATCACTGGCAGGGGACACTGCAGAGGAAAGAGCTGCTATGCCACATCCAGCAACGAGGGGACGTGCCAGTGGTGAGTCTTGTTTTATTCATTTAGATGGACTACGTGGACCCAAAGAGTTAATGGCGTTAACATGACGCTGTCACTGTCCCGCATTAAACAGTGTTAAACAACCCACCGGGCTTTGGTATATGGAGCCTGCTTAGTATCATAGCACACATGCTAGGAAATTCACGCCAAAGGTTAGAAATGTATTGATTGAAACACACAAAAGGAAAAGAATCAAAAGAAGGCAAAAAGCGTTGGAAGTGAGATGGAGTGATTATGCAAAAACAAACGATCAAAACCCATCAAAACCTCTTTGTAAAGATGGTGAATATTGGTTAAAGTCTTTTATTCTGTCAAACAGTCATTGGTGGGGAAGAAAGGATTAGTTATGGTGTTCAGTTCTGAGTCAGGAATGATAGCCCCACCACTGAAGGGAGAGAAGGGCAAGATGGGGAAAATACAGCTTTGGTTGATGTTTTTAGGGTACAGGGCAGCTACTCAGTCAGGAATGGATGCTTTAGGATGGCAGGTCAGCTGTGACAGCCGTTGCTCTGGACCCTGCCTCACCTCCGATTGATCTGGGCAGATCCCTCTCAAACCCTACAGGGCTGAATGGATCCTTTATGTCATTGTGCTGTGTAGTGCAGTTGACTTCAGGATCAGGTGAAAAGCTGAGAGAGAGAGAGAGAGAGAGAGGAAAGAAGGAAGATAATGGGGACAGAAAGACACATATGATGGAGGGGAAGACAGAGCAGGATCTCTCATGTCTGAGCCTAGGGTCCTCACTGGTGCAGCAATGATGCTCAAGCGTCCCCAATGGTGTATCAAGGTAAAAATCCCTACACTGCAGCTGCAATAGTTGTAGCAGTCCTCTTTCTTCCCAAGTCTCTTTTTAGTGCCCCCAAAAGTATAATGGGTGGAATTGTCCATCCTCTCATTATTTGCCAACCAATTAGGCCTAATTTCTAAAGCACCAGTTTTGGCCCATTAATTTCTGGTCCCCTGCTCCTCTTGTTTACCAGTCATAGTCTTAATGCAGTCCTTGGGTAATATCAGTAAGCCTTCTCTGTTTAAATTAATTCAGTCTTTCTGTCTCCTTAAATCTTTTCTTAAAACAGTTTTATATGACAGGTCATTGTAACAATTCATGAACCTTTACCCACTTTCCACTGGCTAGGCTCAGAGTTATTACAAAAGTGAAATTTTACAGTGACATTACCTATTATGGTAGCACCTCGGGCCCATCCCAAGATTGGAATCTATTGTGCTGGGTGCTGTATAAATACATGGTGAGGGACAATCCCTGTCCTGAAGAGTTTACAATGTAACTAGACAAAGGAAGGATTATTATCCCCCTTTTACTGATGGGAAATCAAGAGAGATTAAGTGATTTGCCCCAGGGCACGCAGGGAGTGTGTGACGGAGTCAGGAAACCAGATCTCCTGTGTCCTAGCCCAACAACTCAGCCACAAGACTGTCCTTCTTTAGGGTGACCAAGTGTGAAAGATTGGGACGGGGATGGGGGGTAATAAGCACCTATATAAGATAAAACCCCCACTATCAGGACTGTTCCTATAAAATCGGTACATCGGTCACCCTAGTCCTTTTTATAGGTGGGAATAAGGGATATTTACTAGTTGAAAAACAACTTTGTCCTTTGTAAGTTAAAGAAAAAATTCTTCCTGGGGGTATTCCTGTAGGACATAGATTCTAGTAAAACTCCTTTTTACAAGCAGATCAACTCTGGGGACAAATCTGATCAGGCATTGGTCCCTTTGAAATAAAGAAGCCGGGGAACTGGCAAGCTCAAAGGGGATTGCGGATGGAGCCTCTCACTTCTAAGCCACCCGTTCAAATCCTGTCCATGCTGGTAGTGACCCAGTACTATTACTATTCAGAGGCTATCGGGTTCCTTGTGAGAAATGAGTTCAACAGGTCTCAGCCCAGATCCCAGCAACACAAAAACAGCTGTTGTGATGGATCCCTTGTTGTCAGCCTCAGCGGAGAGGCCCAGAATTGAATGTGCTACAGAAACTGAGCTCCCCTCTCAGTCATAGAGATGATCCCCTCAAGGTAGAATTGAGGCACATTGGAAAGCATGGAATGTGTGGGGTGGGGAGCGTGGAATCTTGCATTGCCACTGCTGTGTTGGTATTGAAAACCTGCAGCTGAACAGCTCTGCCCGCACCCTGAAGTTCCTGGAAAGACCAGTCACGGGCCACGTTTAGGGCTCCAATGGGCACATGATCTCACCAGCTGGATCCGCAGCTTTTGTCCCAAGCTGCAGCTCACCTAGAAATCCCTCTTCTCTTCACTTTAACTAGGGCGAACCCTTCCCTCTCCCACTGCAGCATCAAGCCTGCAGGTAGCCAGCAGCAGCGCCCCCGCAGCCCAGCCCATCGAGGGGCAGCTGCTCCTCTGCCTCTCTGTCTTTTCTGCTGGAACGGTGGAGTAGCAAATCTTACCACCTTCAAAGCCCCGCTGTGAGGATGTGCACAGAGTGGGACTTCATGACACCTGGACTCTGCCCATGCGCCCCGAGTCCTCCTGTGGAATTGCATCAAATCTGCAGCATCTGCTGCCATAGAGGGGGCAGGATTTTGCCCTGGATGAATTTCATGTGGGTGAGATATGCAAAATAAATAGGCCTTGCAGCTGATGGTGAATCGTGAGCAGTAGCAGGGTGAGTTTTTTTCCCATGCCAATATCCGAGAGGAACCCCATCAAGACGCTGAGAGAAGAATTAAACCTCCAAAGTCCAGTCTCTCAGCTCATCTGCTGAGGCTGCCTGGCAGGCTGGTGCTTTTCCTGATATGGACAGCTATCTGCTCGGGACTGGACTGGGACCCACCGTACTCATTCCACACCCACTGAACAGTTGTGAGGTTTCTGGTCACTATTGACCTGGGTGAGACTTACACACCATCATAAAGGGGAAAGTGTGTCATACTTTATGACCAGTCCCCTCTCCCTTGGTCAGAAATTGCTTCCTCTCTTTCCAAAGGGCAGAGAAAGGAGATTCATGATGGTTTGATGTAGGAAGGAGCCATGGTATAAACAGCCTTATACCAGGGAAAAAATTAGATCTGAAGATGATCATTCCCCCCGGCCCCCTCAATACAATCTGCAGTAGGCAAACAGGGTTCTTTCCAGCTGCAGTAGGTTGGCATAAAGCGTCTCAGTTACCGTTGATCAAAAAAGGGGGTGTTTTCAATCTGCACCGGTCTGCTGATAGGTGAACACAGAGGTTTCAGCTCCCAGCAGAAACTGTGCAAACTCTAAACCCAACTGCCGCTCACCTGCTTGCCCGTTCTGTTACAGCTCCAAAAGCTGGATCCGGATCTTGAGTATGCCTGAAACTCAAATGAGATCTAGAGGTAGGAAGGATTGCCTAATGGGTAGAGCACTGTGCGCCAGAGATCTGGGATCCATTCTTAGCCTTGCCGCACACTGACCTTGGACAAATTATTTTGGGTACAATTTTCAAATGCACGCAACTGACTTCAGAGACTGAGGCCCACTTTTAAACGTGATCTAGGGTCTATATCCATTGATTTTCAATGCACTAGGTTCCTAAGTCACTTTTGGAAAAGTGACGTAGGGCCAGATTTTTTAAAGGATTTAGGTGCCTAAAGATGCACACAGCGAAATTTTCAAAAGAGCTCAGCCAGCCACTACGCACCTACCCGTATCTTCAGCCAAATAAATACTTTTAAAAATCTGGTCGGTAGGCTCCTAAATCACTTTGGTACTTTTGACAATGTTACCCTTCATCACCCCTATGCCTCTGTTCCCAGTCTGTAAAAATGGGGATAATCTTTCCATACCTCACATGGGGAGTTGTGAGGCTAAAACCCAATAACAATTATGAGATGCTCAGATACTACAGTGAAGGCCCAAAAAGTACTAGAACTAGACAGACCAAGAACTAGGTGTTAAAGGTATTTAGGAGTCTAAAGATGCAGGTAGGCCCTAGTGGGATCTTCAAAAGCATCCAGGCACCTAACTCCGCTAAGTGCCTATGTAAGTCACACTACGTGCCTATCTGCACCGCTAGGGGCCTAAATACACCTGCATTGGCCTGAGTGGCGCAAAATGCAATGACATCACATGGAAAAATAACCAACGAGCAGAGGAACAGTGGAGTTGTGGTTAAGGCACTTGCCTGGGACTCAGCCCTATCAGGCACAACCCAGCTGGAGCATTCTCGCCCTGAACTCCAAAGAAAACTTCAGGGTGCCCTATTCTCTGCTGTGCCAGGCCTTGCGCCGTCATTTCCACCCCTGCAAACCAAATCAGAACGGTAGCGCTTTGCACCAATGCAAATGACTGCATACGGTGCAGGCAATGGAGCACCTGGCCCAACAGGGCTACTGGTGGAGCAAGTCGATGAGGCTCTGACCGACATTCTGTATAGTAGAACAGCGAGAGCTCTGCGTCACCTTAAAGACTAACAAATTTATTTGGGCACAAGCTTGCAAAGAACTCTCGCTGTTGTGCTAAAAACAGACTAACACAGCTACTCCTCTGAACCGCTCTATTTGGAGACTGCCCTCCAGCACCCCTGGAACTCCCTCTCCTGGAAAATAAGCGAGTTCCTTGCCTTCTACTGCCCTCAGGTCCCAACCTCCTTTCCTCCCCTGACACTGTACCTTTAACAAAAACACGGCCCACCAAGAAATGTTCTGTACCCAAGAAATTGGGACTCAGCTCGCAAGCAAGAACATTATTTATATAAATCCTAATAAATAACAGCATCTCACTGAGCCAGGAATTCCAGACTGGAGTGTGTCTCACAGGACGCAGGCTTGTTGTGACATCATGGCATTTACACAAATGTAATGCTCCCGCTGCCACGGGTCAGCAGCAGGGATCCAACCCTGAACCTTCAATGCAAGGCTACCCCACTTGAGCTAGAAGGAGAGCTCATAAGAACGGCCGTACTGGGTCAGACCAATGGTCCATCTAATCCATTATCCTTCCTGGGTCAGACCAATGGTCCATCTAGTCCATTATCCTTCTTCTGACAGTGGCCAAGGCCAGATGCTTCAGAGGGAATAAACTGAACAGGTAATCATCAAGTGATCCATCCCCTCTCACCTATTCCCAGCTTCCGGCAAACAGAGGCTAGAGACTCTGGGTAGAGCTACTCTTTAAAAAAAAAAAAGAGAGAGAAAAAAGACCTGCAGCAGCAATTGCAGCGTCAACTGACTTGGGCTCCTGCAACAGAGCTAAAAATAGCAGTGTATATGTTCCCGCTCAGGCTGGAGCCTGGGCTCTCAGTTCCACCCCCTTCACTGGGTTTCATAGCCCCATCAGGCTGAAGCCTAGAACACAGACACGGCTAGTTTTAGCTCTGTAGTGGAAGCCCCAAAAGCCCGAATCAGATGACCCAGGTCCTCAGCATCACTGGCGCGGGATGTTTTTTGCACTGCAGATGTACCCTCTGTCGGCTGGCAACAGTAGTAGGCTAGTTATATGGTTCAGCCACTAGATAGGGCTGCATAAAGTGCACTGGACCACCGCATCAGGCTAGTCCACCACTGTGTCACGTGGTCATTTGGGCTGCATTAGATTGCCTGGCAATGAAATGCGATGACACTACATTGAAACATCACCAGTTAAAGAAAGAATAAAGAAAGACCCTGGCCTGGGACTCGGAAGGCAGAGGTTCAAATTCCAGCTCTGCCACAGATGCTCAGGGTAAGTTAGAGAAGGTCACTTAGACTCTCCATGTGTAAGATGGAGAAGATTTTCCTCTATTTAGGGCAGGGCCTGTCTCTTACTATGCATCTGTACAGAGCCAAGCACAATAAGTAAGGTGACAACGTTGCATTACACCTATCTCTCTGCCAAGGCATTGATTTCACAGAGCCCCATGGAGGGGGTTGCTAGATGCAACCCTGAGAAAGATCAAGGCAATTCCCAGAAAATCCAGGCCAGAGAGAAACCCTACTGAGTGCTACCTAGCCTGATGCTACTCCCCACTAAGATTGTGCCCTGCAGGAGATTTGCAGTGCTTTGTCCAGTCAAGGTTTAAAATGGCTCACGTGGACTGATTATTATTTATTATTTGTATTGCAGTAGCATCAGTCAGAGATCCGGGTCCCATTCTGCTAGGTACCGGACAAACACAGAACAAAAACACAGACCCTATCCCACAGAGCTTGCCATCTTCGTAAAATTAATTGAGAGCCCCTCATTTTCTATGGAGGATAAACCCACCATTATATAGAAAAGGGCGTTCATGACATTGTTCTGCCTTGGGGTTAACGTCCTCCTATTTGCCTGAGACTGAAGTTATGTTTGCCCAAACACCGTGGCTTTTAGGTAAATAGGGCTGCATCCAAGGAGCAAGAGTCCCATATACATTCACAGTAGGATGTCAGGCATGCACTTGTCAGGGATGAACCTGGGATCTGCTTTCAGGAGACCCTGGAACAATCGTTGCGCAGGGAGGGAGAAAAGATCGAGGCCGAGAGTGATAGGAAACAATCAAGCGGGTGACACAAAGGGTCATGCAGGCAGAGACAAAGGAAGGGTGCTCCATGATGGGGGCAGATGGAAGAAAACAGAGGCAAGACATATACACGAATGGGGACAAATGTAGAAGAGGATCATACCAGCGGGAATGGGTGGGGAAAGGTAGGGATTGAGAAAAGGTTACAGAGGAAGAGCAGAGACAAACAGTGAGGGGGGGGGGGTGGGAGGGATGCAGGGGCGGGGAAGGAGAGACACTCCGAATGGCAAAGGGGACACAGGCAAGGAGACGGCATAGGGAAAAGGGGGAGGGAAGATCTAGAAACGGACAAAAGGACGCATGGTGCAGTTGATGGTGTGAGAAGCAGGGGGAGGAGGGAGGGTCTCAGAGCGGCCTGCAGACAGGAGAACTAGCTTTGCAGAGGCAGACAGATGGGGGAACCTTTGCTTTAAGCTGAAAAACACAGGAAACAAGGCTGACCAACACCCCAACCATTAAGCCAGCAGGACCCCTCACAGTCCAACGGGCCAGATCCTCAACTGATGTAAATCAGTGTAGTTCCACTGAAGACAATGAAACAGATCCTCAGCTGGTGTAAACTGATTTAGTTATATTGTCTTCCAAGGGAGCCATGCTGCATTACACCAGCGGAAAATCGGGCCATTCTTATATCTGATTTATCCATTTATCCCTATGACAGAGCCCTGATCCTGAGCCCAGTCCTGATCCTGATCTCACTTTATACCAGTGTAAATGGGGGTGTAACCTCCACCGACTTCAGGGGTGTTGTGCCCCATTTTCAGCAGCATAAAGCAGGGTCAGAATCTGGTTTTACTTCTATTCATCAGAGCTGGAATAAGCACTAAGGGTGGTATCTCTTCCCCGCAACACACGTACACTCTTTTCCCCTATTTTTGTCATTCAAGGTCTTTCCTCGTCTCTAACTAAAATTTAAAAACAACACAGAACAAACCCCTTTACTTAGTGGATTATTAAAGGGGCAGAATTTCCTAATATGCCATTAAGAATGTAAAACTAAGTAGAGAAGAGAACCTCCAGCACATTCCTATAGGGCAGTACTCTTTAAGGCGCCTTGTAAACATCAGCTAATTGATCCCTGCCAGCCAGGTTTTTTTATTGGGAAGGGAAATAAGCCCTGCTTGTCTATACTAGATTTGGGGTTTTTTTTTAAACTTGAGTTAATTGATCGCCAATTAACTCAAATTCACTAACACATTTGTAAATTATTTCACTAAACCACAAACCTTTGTGTACTAGAACAAACCTCTGTGGCATGTCCAGACTTGCATGTACAAAGGAGTTCACTAATTGGAGGCAACTGGTAATCAGTTAACTCCAGCTAAAAAGTCTAGTCTGGCAATATCCATCTAGTCTAGCCATATCCCAAATATGGGTAGGATTAGTGATTAGAAATGCTGGAAGACTGGGATGAAATGAGTCAAAGTCTCTTCTCTGTTACCCCAATGTAAGAGCCTGCTCCCAAACTACACTGAAGTTGATGGATCAGAGATTAAGGGCTTGATTTGTCATTGCCCTACATCTAATGCAGTTCTTTACACCAGGGCAGAATGGGTGTAACATGCTACCAGTCTGATCTGATCGCATTTTACACTCCATTTGCATACACTGGTACCAATACTCTTCTCAGAGTTACACCAGTGTGATTCCATTCAGGCCCAATTCTTGTTTACACCAAGGCCCCTTTGCACTACTCTGGTGGCATCAAGGGGGCCTTAAAGTGGATCTAAATTACAGATGCACTCACTTTGGGTGTAAATGCTGATGCAAGGGGCAAGGCAAAAGAGACCCTCAGATCAAGGAGCCAATGGTGCTATACCAATTTACATCAGCGGGTGATCTGGTCCTGAGGTTTTTAAACAGATTGGATCAAATCATTATAGGTTTTTACACACACACACACACACACACACACACACACACAAAACATAAATAATCTCCACAGATAAAAGTTTTTAGCCTGATTTCCATTCAGACCGCCCCTTCATGCCACTCTGGTGTAAATTACATGCGTATGGACCCACCTTAAGGCACTTTTACACTACCAGAGCAGCGTAAATGGGCCTCAGAGAAAATGAGGACCTGGCCCCTTGTCTGTAATATTCATAAAATTAAAAGACACCTGTAAAACAAACAAACAACCATAAAATATATCTGTGTGGTGAAACTTTGTTTGGTTGCTGGTGAAAGTTGAGCTCAAAACACGTAGACAAAGGCACCAGAACCATGCAACCATTAAGTATCTGTGGGGTGAGATTGTGCTGCTGATAAAAGCTGTATTAAAAAACACATACACACAAAGCACCAGAAATAAATAACAACTAAATCTCTTTGCAGTGAGGCCTTAGTGTGCTGATGATGTAAGCTGTGTTAAAAAAAAAACCCAACACCACACCATAAAAAAGCAATCACTGAATTTCTGTGTCGTTGAGGCCTTTTTGCATAGCTGATTGAAGTTATTCAACCCACACACACACACACACACATGCACACCCCACCCCAAGACACCACAAACAACCACCATCTTGTTGTGTTGCAGATGGAAGTTGTGCTAGAGAGAAACCCAACCTCAGCAGCAGTTGTCAAACAGCAAGGCATCATCCTACCGGGTGGGTGTGTCACTCTTGTGCCCGCATGGCGCAATCCTGACATCTGACTTTGTCACATGTTTTAGACCTTGCTGGCAGAACAGGGCAAGGAGAACTGCACAGGGATGGGGGGGCTGCCAGACAAAGGCAGGAAATGCGGAGGGGGCGGGGAGGGATCTGGACTCTGGATGGAGGGGACCAAAGACCAAACAGCAACATGTTTTCCTATTGCCCTAGATTCCAGCCACCCACTCTGCAATGAGGCTTATTTGGTCAGCAGTAGCATCCAGCAACCAGACCCAACACATGGAAAATTCCCTTTGTCTCTCTGGGCCTCACTTTCTCCTCCTGCCACGCACTTTGGGTTAGGTTCTTAAGAACCACCCAGGGAAGATCCCCCTCTTGTGTCTACTGGTGTAAATCCAGACCAAACGGGGCCTGATTCTCCTTTACACTTGACACTGCTCAGGCACTCACTGCAGTTTACACCCACTTCAACGCCCTTTTGCACTGCCAAAGTGAGAATCAGGCCCCGCTGCACCAAAAGGAGCTAAATCTGGGATTTCCACGGCAGAGCAGACAGCAGGATCTGACCCCTTGTTGCTCCCCTGGTGCTTTAGATACACCTCCACATGGGGGGGAGGGAGGAGATATAATCATCAGGCTTCCTCAGTGAAAAGGCTCCCTTGGACTATTTTTAAATGCCGAGAGCGTTAAAGCATGTTCAGAGCGACACAAAGAGCCCAATCACCTGGGGTTATGGAGGGCCTCTTGTTATTTGACTTCACCTCACCAAGAAAGCATAATTTATGTTAAGCTCCCCTCTCAGCATAATCTCGTCTCTGTTGACAACAGGGCTAGTAAGAGCAGGCTGGAAGATGCTTCACTGGTGGGTCTCTCCGGATGTAGGGAGTAATGATGCTGCCATTGCTAATAAAATAATAATAATTATACCTAGGTCTTATAGAGGTCATCTTTTCTCAGATGGGTTGGGAGCATGGAGTTTGCAAACCCATTGCTCCGAGCATTAGAAAGCAAACTTAATCCTCCCCATCCCCTCCCTATCCATACAAAGAAACATGACTGCATATCAGCTCAGGATGCAGATTAAAAACTGCCCTCCTTGGTGTCTCCAAGCCCCTAGCTAAACCCCAGCCCACCTTCCCCACAGGCAGGAGTGGCACCAATTTACCCTGGCAGAAAATTCAGTTCCTTGCCTCTCTCAGACCTTTCCACAACTGGGCGCTGGGCTCTGCAGTGAAGAACCCAGGTGTCTTAGCGGCTCAGAATTTTGTCTCATTCAAAGTCCAAGGCATGTGTAGCGAGGGGTCACATCCCTAGCTCCCTTCCACTCTCAGCTGGCATCAGTCCCCTCTCTGACAATCTCGACACCCTGGGCACAAGAGCCTTCTCCTTTGCAACTCTGGTCTCTCTGCTCTTTGTCGTCGCTTCAAAGTCACCTGCAAACCTACTAAACTTCTCCCTTGCCCTCTGCTATGAATTTTGTGTTTAACTTGATGAGCATATTCAGCGCTAGGGAGCAGTTTGTATGAGTGTTGCCGATACAAAGGGAGGCTGGACGGTGGAATACACGAGCCATATAGTAATTCAAAGCACCCTAGAGCGGACCCAGAATAGGTGAATATCTGAACAGAGGGGTTCAGAAAAAACATAAAGGGATCTCTACACACCTCAAACTCAGCAGAGCCGGATTCTGCACATGCTTCATGTACAAAAGTGGTGAGCAGGGGGCTTGGGTCCAAGAAGGGGTACATGCAGTGGGTTTGCACCTCCAGTGGCCACAAGCCGCCAAGTAGGGGTTTGCCTAGGAATCATTGTTCCCACTCCAATGGGAGGGGAAGGGAATGCCTGGCTGATTCTAGGGGGTGACTAGGGGGTGGATTCTGCCTCCCCTCCAATCCCTGTGCACATGGGAGTTCATAAATGCCACTCTCAGGGAGCATTATTATTTTGCTCCCTGTCTTTCCTTCTTTAGTTTCCTTCCATCCACTCTCATTTAAAAAGGCAGGAACTGGCTCATTACTGATCTTTGTGGCAAGATGTACCTGGCCCTCTGTACCTGGCCAGCCAATTCCTCCCCAAACCAGGCTCTTCAGGTCAGAAGTCAGTGTCCTAGTGACTTAGAATCTTGTCCCTTCTAAAAATGCACAGCCCACGTCGCCTGGAGTTGCATCACTAACAAGGCTCAGCACAGCAACTGGAACCACTGCAACTCAAATGCAACTGGCTCTTTAAGGGCATATTAACAGTTCCTATGAAACATGCATACCCACCAAGCACAAGTTTATTTCCTGAAGCATCTATCATTCAAACTGGATCCACCCCTCCTGCTCCCAAATTAAACCACTTTGCAAATAGCACTACAACCATTCAAATAAAATTATATGGGGCTTGAGTCTCATTTACACTAAGATCCCTTTACATTGTTCTAGCAGTGTAAAGTGGGCATAAATTGCACTGCCAGAAGTGTGCAAAGTGCCCTTGTATGTGTATATTTTTAATAAGATGATTGCACTTTTGACAGCTGGGAAAAGTTTAAAAAAAAAATCAAGCAATATAGCAATCTATTTAATTGGAACAATGTCAAGTTTAAAAGAAAAACAACTGGTTTGGATTAAAAAGCCTGAAACAAGTTTTTTTTTAAAATTGGATATTTATATCTCTTTTCCATACATTTTTATCTCCTGATCCACAGATATCCTCTGCTTGCAAGCAATGATTCCCCTTTAATGTATCACAGGCACGCATAGGCTCCATCCACTCCATTTAACAAGGGACCTCTTATTTATAATCTTCATGCAATGGGTTCTCTAGAGACTCCAGACAGGCCTTTCAAAAGAACTCCACACCCATTCACCAAAGCAGTCAGGTTCTCAGAAGTGTGTAGCACCCAACAGCACCCATTGTCCTCAATGGATGCTCAGGTCTTTTGGAAACCTGACCTCCCCCATCATCTAACCTTCCAAACAAAAAACAGACCCCCAAGGGCATCACGTTAGGCCTTAGAAAGAAAGAAAGAAAATCATGAGGTAGATCCTTAGCTGGGGTAAATCAGTGTGGCTGCGTAGACTTTAATAGAGAGAAACTGATTTAAACCAGCTGAAAAATCTATCCTGTTTACTTTAGATGGAACAATGCTGATTTACCCCAGCTAGGAATCTGGCCCATGGATACTTTCCAATTTCCCAGACATTGGAACCAACCCTCCCTCCCCCGCCAGGCAAAAAACCTAGTGGGAGAAATGCAGCAGGTTTCTGCATTTCCTTCCATCACTCCATTCACAACAGACACACTGGTGCATATAAAACAAATCAAAACACACCCCTCTGCTTTAGAGTTTGGGTCAGCAATGCTACCCAGACAGAAAACAACACAGCATCTTCCTGGCATCACAGATACATTTCCAGTTTTGATTTGGCCTAACAAATCTCTCTCTCTTTTAACTTTATTAAACAAAGGGGGCCAGATTCTCCATTGCCCAGCACCCTGTGCAATCGTTAACACTGATGCAAACACAACCCTACGGACCACGCTCACTCTGCTCCGGTGCACATGGTGTGGGGCGACTGAGAATCAGGTCCAGGAAGATCTCCCTTGGTAGTAACATACCCTCACAACCCCTCTCCTCTCTATTCACAGAGACGCTGGGCCAAATCTGGAGCTTGGTGGTATGAATCAAGAAGCATAGATGCTGGAACTAGCGGTACTGCCGCCCCCCCCCCCCCCCCACTTGAAGTGGTTTCCATGATATACGGGGTTTAGTTTGGTTCAATGAACCCCCACGATACAAATTGTTCCAGCATCCCTGAACCAGAGTGAAATCCATTGACTAGGAATTGCCCTAGGTTTACACCAAGATCAGACCCGAGGCACTTCTGCCCGTGCTGGGGTCCTCTCAAGGCAGCAGGCACCTTGCTGATGGCAAAAGGCCTAAAACATGCCTTCACAGGAGAAAGTCAAGCCACCGAGGGCCCTATTGTTCCAATAACATGTTCCACTTAACGATGCACAACCATTAGTCATTCATATTTCTCCCTCTCTTCTCATCACCCTCCCTGATCCCCCCCACCTCCTCCTCTGGGAGCATCAAGCTCAAGAAAAGACCCCTTTCTGGCTTCCTATTCTCCCCCAGTGTGTCAACAGTAAAACTCCCTGCCAATGCAATTTTGACTCACAACCCAGGAGGCATCTGGGTTTTGAACTGCAGTCTTTACCAGTCACACTGCCAGTGTTTCAAGTTACTTGTTTAGAAAAATATATATATATCCCACGTAGCCATACTATCCTCCCCCCCCCAACATAAAACTTCTCTGGCCAGCCTTATTAATTTTAACCCTGCCTTGGCACCAGTCTGATGGCTTCCAGTGATTCCTTCTACTTGGAAGACAAGGGGGAAGGGGGGGGGTGGACCACTTAGGAGTGGGTGTGGTGTATATATATAATTTTTTAAAGCCCTCCTCCATTCTACCTCGCTTCGAATGGAGCCCGTAAAGAGAACAAAAGCATCACTGTCAAAGAGATTCTGGTCAGCTCTGGGGGTTTGGGGGGGGGGAGTGTAGAAAAGGAGGATGGAAATAAAGAATAGGGACAAACAGGATTGTTAAATTCCAAACCCTCTAGTCACATGATTCCAGAAAGAGTTCAACTTTCATTAATCTGTTATTTGAATCCTTTATAGGCCTTAAAAAGCCTCCCCCCTCAGCACAACCACAAGCCCGGAGCCCAACAAAGGGGATTTTTCCTAGCCTCTCTGGAAGGACTGACACGAGTCCCTGGCCGGAAGGTGGGGTGGAAGAGAGACATATTTCACACCAGGGAAGTAGCGAAGGAGGGTTTTGCGAACAAGCGGGATGATCTCACACACATTCCTCCAGATTTCCTCCTGCCGGATTTTATAACAACAAACAAACTCCTGAGTCGCTCTCTCCCCGCTCACACAGAGAAGTCATTTTCATTTCACTCGGGGGCACAGGGATCAGAAGTAAGCTTTATTTATCCGGAGCGGGGGATCCAAATATCCCCTCCCCCCAGTTGTTTCTTGGCATGATGAAATGCTTTGGAGGGTGATGATGGGGAAAGGGGAAGGGAAATGGGGGGTCGGGGGGGGGGGGGGGGGAACGACCTGCAGTGGCCATTATTCATAACCGGGGAGGGCGGGTGCAAATAATACTAGGAGATGCTCCTCGTTGATAACAATGGAAGAGGAGGCCTCAAAATTGGGGGGGGGGGGGCAGAGCTTCTCAAGTGGGCACTCTTCAACTTTAAAACCCACTTCGAGTGCCCCCCCCCCGACACAACAAACAAGGGGAAACTCACGGGGGAGGGGGGACTTAGGGGGTGCCAACTGAGCGGGTGCTTTAACTTTTACCACTTCCGTGCATTCCCCCCCCCCCCCCGCATCTTAACAAAAGAAATAGGTGGGATGCGAGAGGGCGAAGATGGGGGGGGGGGGCGGCGGGGAGAGAGGAAGCAAACAGGAGGCAGAGTAATGGGGGGGGGAATAACTGAGTGGGGGGCGGGTGTCTGGGAGGGGGGGAGAAGAATCGGGAGGGGGGGAGGTAGGTTACGGGGGGGGGTTGCTCGATGGCGGGGGGGCCACGGGGGCCGTGCACGCTTGGGGCACAGACAAAAGCCCTCCCCCCCCCCACGCTGCCGTCCACCCGCGTACCTTGCCTGCCCACTATCTCCGCCACGTGCTCGGAGCTGGGCACCGGGACGCACTCCGTGGTGTTGGAGCTGCTCTTCAGCCGCAGCTCAGCCTCCTTGTACAGGGCGCACAACTTGGGCTCGGCGGCGCCGGGAGCAGCGGCGGCCGAAATGGTGGCGGCGGAGCCTTTCGGGGCAGGCGGCGGCGGGGGCGGCGGCGGCGGGGGCGGCTGCTGCTGCTGCTGCTGGGGCTGCGGCGGCTGGGGCTGGGGCGGCGGGTGGTTGTTGTTGTTGTTGTTGCTGTCCTCCGCGCCCACCACCACCACCGCGGCGGCGGAGGAAGAGGAGGAGGAGGAAGGCTCCCCCAGCCCGAGCAGGCACAGCTGATCCAGGGCCAGCTGCAACGCCCGGTCATCCTCCAGCAGCGCCCGGTCCTTGCTGCCCCCGCCGAAGCAGCCTAGCTCGCCGAAACCCCCGTTCCTTTCCATTATCCCTGACACTACCAGGCTAGGCATGGCTAACAAAGACTTGAGAGGGGGGTGGTGGTGGTGGTGGGTTGGGGAGGGTGTGTGTGTGTGTGTGTGTGTGGTGCTGCTGGCGGGGGGGGGGGGAGTGTGTGAGAGAGAGGAGGGGAGTTGGGGGGGGGGGAACAAAGAGCTCGGGAGAGGAAGAGAGAGAGAGAGAGGAAGGGGGGAAAAAAAGGCAGAGGGAGAGAAACAGACAGAGGGAGAGAGAGAAAGGGACCCTCCGCCCACCTCCCCGCTCACTGGCCAAGCCCCTTTCTTTCTGTCTCTCTCTGCTCCTTTCTGTAACCTGATCTCTCTCTCTCTCTCTCTCTCTCTCCCAGGCACTTCCACTCTCCAGCGTGGATCCCTCCCACCTTTGCACTGAAAAGATTCCCCCCCACCCCCTTTGGCAGACCCCGCCTTGGCTTTGAGGGGTGTGTGTGGGTGTGTGTGTGTGTGGAGGGAAAGGCGCAAGGCACAGCACCCGCCCGCGTGTGCAAAAAGGAGGGAGAGAGGGAAAGACAAGAAAAGACACGGGGGGTGAGGGGGGAAAGAAAAAACTCTTTTGTTTTAAATTCCCTGGCTGCAGCATGAAACTGACACTCGGGCGGAGGATGCTGGGGGATGTAGTTTCGCACACAGGCGCACACACCCCCTTTTCCTGCTGCTTCTGCAGTCTAGGAAAGAGGGAGAGACGGGGGGAAAGAAAGCAGGGCGGGGAGGGAGGAATGGATGCAAGAAGGTGAAAAGCTTGGTCTGGTCCGTAAGGCGCTGGCTCAGGACTCAGGAGATTGTCCTTCAGCTACTGGTTTCCCTTGTGACCTTGGACCAACCACTTAATCTCTCAGCATCACAATCCCCCAACTGTAAAATGGGGACAATAATCCTTCCCGATCTCCCCAGGACGTTGTAAGGATAAAATCCATGAGTGACAGCCAGGGGCTCAGATCCTGCAATGATATGTATGGGCGGGGGAGGAAACTAGAGAGAGAGAGAAAACTAGACAGGAGTAAAGAGAGAGAGGGGACCTGCTCTTGTTTAGACCTGTGCAAAACGGGAGTGACTCCACTGGAATCCAGAGGAGAAGCAGCCCCAGAAGCTAGAAGGAGGGGTGAGAAAAAAGAAGCAAGCTGGGAAGGGAAAGGAATACACATACACAGGCTCCTGATTCAGGAACAGGGCTGCATGTGGTTGCTCTGTGCCTGTGCAGAGCGTAACTGATTTCAATGGGGGTCTCCAGGTGACAGAGGAGTCAACACGTTCAGTGCAGGATCGGGGCCCTGTCAAGAAAGCAAGGCAGAAAGAGTGAGCCCCGGAGCCAGAGAAACAGACACGGTCATTTCACTGTAGCCTCCTGCAGCCCTATGTATGAGGCTAATTACCCACTGGACCAATTTACCAAGCATTGTGGTGGATTCTCCATCCCTGATCATTTTCAGATCAAGATGAGATGTTTTTCTAAATGGTCTGCTCCAGGAATGATTTGGGGGGGCAGTTGTCTGGCCTGTGTTAGCTGAAGGGCAGACTAGATGATCACAATGGTCCCTTCTGGCCTTGAAATCTGTGACTAGTGCAAGACGCTACTAGATCAGAATACTCCCACTTCATGAGGGTGTAAATATCCGCTCAGGTTGCAGGGCAACAGTGAATTGGCCCAGGGGAGAGAAAGAGACTAGAGATGAGGGCGGGAGGGGCTGATTCTCCACTGCCTTGTGCCCTGGTCCTTTGTACCACTCTGGTCTGGTAACATACGCACTTTGCACCAGTGTAAACGACAGCACAAGGTGCAGGGGAATGGGAAATCGAGCCCACTAAGACTGTTTCTCAACCTTTTTAAGTAGCAAGTACCCCCTAACTTCTGAAAATGTTAATAAGTACCCCAACACTCAATTTTCCGCTCTGGGAGCTGGGACCAGGCGGGAAGCGGGCAGCTGCCGCCTGCCTCTCTTTACTGGGTGTTTTGCCACGAACCCCCTGCTTGTGTGTACCACAGGCTGAGAAACTATGCGCTAAGAGGTATTGGGCCATCTCAGACAAGATTTTTTTAAACCTCTTAACGGACAGAGACCTGGCCAAAAAAAAAAAAAAAAAATCACCATCTACCAAAAGAAGTGAGATCCTTGGAAAGAAAAGATGAACAACCCTTCTTTCAGATGATTCCCCGATGAAGGATTCCCTCCATGAGCCAGACTTGGCAGAGCTGCTGGGATGGGGGATGGGGGCAAAGGAACTCATGTGCTATTTGCTCCATGCAAAAGCAGAAAACCCTTGATCGCAATAACCTAACCTCCCTTCCCTCCAAATCTAGAGCTGGGGTGTGTGTGTGTGGAAATACAGTGTTCCCTTTTCTTATTGAAATGAGGGGTGACTTGGTGGAAGGGGAGCATTGAAAATCGCTTTTCAGCTCCAAGCCTGCAAAGCTGTTTTCCTCCCCCCCTTCCCCTTTCTTCCCTTTGAATCAAACCAGATGTCTCTCCCATGAAATGAGATTGCATGAGCTCACGCTGAAGAGAGACAATGCAGAGAGATGCAAGACCCCCATTGAGCCACACTACACTGCAGCTTTGGCAGAGGCGACGTCTGCCTCTCTGGCTGAGAGGGGGTGTGGGGGGAGAGCCTTGTTATTGAAGCAGGAATTTGCTGCCCCCACTGTATTTTGCATGATTTCCTCTCTCTCCCTCTCTCTCTCCCTCTCTCAGATCCTTGCAACTAGGTCTCGCTCTCTCTGTCTTTCGGGTTCTGCAGAGGTAGAAGATCTCAGCTTTGCAAATGAACTAAGCAGATGATGAGGGATACTGCACAAGGAAATGTCTCATCCAGTGACTCACAAGGTAAGGTGTTGCTACAGCTTTCTTTGCAACTTTGCCTGGACAGTTTGGGAGTGGGTATTTTGCTTCTTTTCCAGCCAGCCTCCCTGATCCATAGTAAAAAGTCAGCCAGATGCTGAAACACCATCAGATCAGACAGCCCAGCATGTTATGTTTTGCTTCCACATATGAAATGAATCTGATTTTTGTTTCAGCATTTCGTGTTTATGATTTGATCGTAAAACCCTCAAGTATAACAAGAACAAAAAAGCCACCATGTTATATTAAATTGATCTTGTTTTGACCGTGATTTAGAATTGTGTGTGTGTGCGTATACAGACATGCATATATATAAACCTACATACATCCCACAAACACTGTGCATGCATACTCACCTATGACACATGAATATTATATATAATCCATATGTCTATATGTGCATTTGTTTAATAGAGATAGATAGATATTCATATGCTCACACTCTATCACGTCTACACATACACACATGATCTATATCAATTACACAGATGCACACATAGACAGATATATCGAGAGAAAATAAAGTATGTGTGTATATATATAGATATGTAGTGTGTATGTGTGTGCATAATATGTGTATATATCTGTGTGCATAAAGTGTGTGTGTTAAGGTCTGTGAGTGTGTATATATAGTGTGTGGGCATACTATGTGTGTATATTTTTGGGTAAAGTGCGTGTGTGTGCACACATAATACCTATATGTAATTTTTGGGATGAGTGACAGAATATATATCTTTGAGAAACAATGTACTTGTCTTCTAAATTACAGCATTCAAGAATTGTTTTTCACCTGGTCAGAGCTTGATCTCTTTTGAGAGACAGATAACACATTTTGTCTTGAGATATCATTTCATTTTAGGGAGACAGTTTCTCTTCCAATCCCCATTTTATGATCTACCCTATAACTTCAGGAACAGAACCCTGCCCCCTAAAGCAATGAAAGCGGGAGGAAAAAGCACAAAATTGGCGGAAAAATATTTAATTTGGAGTTCTGTCTCTTTGCCTTCTGGTGTCTGAGCCTTTAGGGTCACACTTGGGTCATGTTTTCAAGCTTTTCTCTGCAACCATGAAGGCTAGAAACCAGCTTGGTGTACACTTAAAACTTATATTGGCATAGCTGGGTTGGTCAAGGTGTGAAAAAAGCACACCCTTGACCAACATAGCTATGCTGACAAAAAACACAGGTAGACCCAGCTGTGCCAACAGAAGAAGGTTTCTGTCATTATAGCTGACTTTTTGGGGGGGAAGTGGTGTTCCCATGCCAGCAAAAAAACTGTCGGTGTACGCTGCATCTATGCTTGGGGTTATGCCATTATAGACTCTGCTGTGGAGACATAGCTATAGTCTTACATTTTAAAAATGAAAGCTGAGTCTCACATATTCACATGACTCCTGGAGCTGGGGCTTTCAGACATACATTGAGACTTGCAACAAAATCCCAGGAATTGGCAACATACTGACAATAAATAATTCTGATGTTTATAGGCCTGATCCTGCAAATACTGTCTCACTCAGCCTTTACTCAGGCAAATAGCCCCATTAATGTCAGAGTGGCAACTTTCATAGGGGTCGCTTGTTACTTACTCACATGGGTAAGCATTTGTACACGGAAGTGTTTATTTCCTCCTTCACATGGCACAAGAACCAGGGGTCATCTAATGAAATTCACGGGCAGCAGGTTTAAAACAAACATAAGGAAGTACTTCTTCACGCAATGCATGGTCAACCTGTGGAACTCATTGCCAGGGGATGTTGTGAAGGCCAACACTACAACAGGGTTAAAAAAAAGAGCTAGATAAGTTCCTGGAGGATAGGTCCATCAATCGCTATTAGCCAATATGGTCAGGGACGCAACCCCTGCCCTTGGTGTCCCTAGCCTCTGATTGCCAGGAGTTGGGTGTGGACGACAGCGGGATGGATCACTCAATGATTGCCTGTTCTATTCATTCCCTCTGAAGCACCTGGCATTGGCCATAGTCAGAAGACAGGATACTGGGCTAGATGGACCATTGGTCTGACCCAGTCTGGTCATTCCTATGTTCTTATGTTTGTAGGAAGGGCTACTATGCTTGAAATCCAAACTTGGATTTGAATACAAATGTGTCACACCAAAACGCAACATGCCCTTGAATTTGATGGGTGTTCAGAATCCAGATCTGGATTATGGATCTGATCTGGAGCAGTAGCACCACTACTACAGTTCTGGTTACTAGTTTGCTATAAAATTTGGTTTGCTAGTTACGCTACAGTTCTGGTTACTAGTTTGCTATGAAACAGCCAGAGGGGTAGAGGTGCTCTTTAACTCTGTGTTTCCTGGTTTTCAGAGGTTTCAGTGTGACTGCACTTGACGGTCTGGAAAGTTGTGGGGCACTGCCTGCCAACCTCAATGTTACATTAACTAAGTTTTGGGGCAGTGAATTTAGATCCACAGTTTGGCTCTGCTCCCGCAAGCTGTGCCAGGGGGTGGGGATGCCTGTGCCCACATGGTGCCCCAGTGGCTTCAGTGGGATTGTATATGTGTGCAGGGGGTCTACCCGTGCAGAAGAGATTGTGGGGTTGGAGTCTGAGAGCACGGCAGCTGGGAGGTGTAATTCCCAGCATGGGTGGACATACCTAGGCTACTTCTGCTCAAGCTAGCCCTTAAAAATAGCAGTGTGGACCCGGCACAGTCCCACCCAACCACTGGGTACCTTCCGAGGTGGCTAGCCCGTGCCGCAGCTCGTCCTGCCATGGCCACCCTGCTTTTGTTAGCACAGTAGCTTGATCAATGGTACGGTGTGCCCATCTCTCCATTCTGGGAGTCACACCTCCCATTTGCTGTGTGTAGACATACCCTTAGTGGCTTGTCCCCATAACCCATGCCCATTTGGTGTGGCGCTTGGCCCCCTTTAGTTGTGGCTGAGCCACAGGCAGGGGTTAATCAGCCGACTACAGGCTTGGCTAACGGAGCTGGGGTTGTCAGCTCAAGCAGCAGTGGGTCGTGCTTTAAGAACCAGAGGTCTGAGGCTCACTCCCTGCTGTTTCTGAGTCACCCCGGGGTGCAGCGTTACCTCCCCCTCTGTGGTAGCCAGTGTTCATACAATTCATTTGCAACACATTAATTTTAAACCTGTTTGCTTTGTAGCACAGGCTGACAGCAAGAGAGGCCTTGCAGTTACTTTGCTTTCCAGACAAAGATCCCAAAGCGCTCAACAAACATTCATTCATTAAGCCCCTTTCTGAGCTAAGTAAATATTATCTGTAAAGGCCTTGAGTCCAAGCCCTTTCAAGTCCATTTACTTCAGGCTCCAAAGGCCAGATTTTCAAAAAAGAAAAGCTCAACTCCTAAATGGGAACTAGATTCTTAATAGCTCAGCACGCTGGGTGCCGAGCCCTTCTGAAAATCTAGCCACAAATGTCACGACGAAAGCTGCTGGAGACTGAGCACTTGCAGATCTGGCCCCGATTGAGGGTCCTGAGCGCTTGGAAACCTGGCCCTGAGCTTTCGGGAAAATCTGGCTCGTGGTGGCACCACCGGCTTGAAATCTAGCCAGTTTTGAACACGGGTGAGTAGCTTCAGGGATTACACTTGCCTCTGAGTCCCACTGCCAACTTGTGTGGTTTTACAACTACGTTTTCCTTGTTCAATAACCATGTTTTGCTGCCCCCGGTGTGGAAGAGCCCCACAATCGAAGGTGCCAGTCCTACGAACACAGCAGTGGTGATGTCTGTCGATTTATTTACTGTAGCATCTGAGCAAACTCACCATCTTTAATATATTTATCCTCCTGTGAGGGAAGGCAGTGCTGTTATTCCCAGTTTATAGATGGCAACTGAAGCCCAGAGAGACTGAGGCCCAGATCCTTAAAGATATTTAAGCACCTAACTCCCATTGATTTTGATGGGAGTTAGGCACCTAAATATTTTTGAGGTTTTGAGCCTAATTGTGACTCACCCAAGCAGTCCGTGGCAGAGATGGGAATTGTACTGTGGCCTCTTAGGTTATGTCTACAGTGCAATAAAACGCCTGCGGCTGGCCCATGTCAGCTGACTCGGACTCGCTGCAGGACTATAAAATTGCTATGTAGGCAGCCTGGCTCAGGCTGGACCCTCTCGGGGTCCCAGAGCCCTGGCTCCAGCCCAAGCCCAAACGTCTACACTGCAGTTTTAGAGCCCTGCAGCCCGAGTCCGCTGACCCGGGCCAGCTGTGGGCGTTTTATTGCAGTCTGGACAGACCATTAAGCTTCAGGCGAACAGCCTCACCACTAAACTATCCTTCCCTCTTACGCTGCTCTGCGCACAGGTTTAATGCCATTAGGGGTGTGATTTTGATGCTGAAATAGCGAAGGGATTAAAGAAGAGCCCTCTGCCCACCTCAGATTTGACCGCACTAATCCTGGTTTGCAGAATTGGGGTAAAACAGGAAATCTGAGAGGCAGAATCTGATATCCCTACTCTCACCGAACCCTAGGTCAGAGCCTGCCCTAGTGGACTGTCCAGGTGAAACTGTGAAATTGACCGCTCCACATCAGACCTCATCTTAGAACAGATATCGGAAGCTTTCAAATGACGTATGGTGTGTGGCTGTGTAGAGGGGGTACATTAAGTCAACTAAATCAGTGGAGTCTGCCACTTGCCTACGTAGCCACGTTAACCAGGATTTCAGTGGAAGTTAGGAGCCTGAGACCTGAAGGGCCTAAATCATTTATCAAAGAGAGAGGGTTGCTCTGAAAGCGTTTTGCTCCCACCAGATCTGGCCAGATGTGGCAGAATACCAGCTTTCCAAGAAATGAGTCACATGGCAGAGATTGCAACAAACCCTCCCTGCTTTCTTCTTGTTCTACTTCTGTACAGCTCCAAGCACACTGGGATTTAGGTCCAAGATTGGGGGGTTCCTAGGTGCTACCGCAATAGTAAATAAATAATAAATAATATTAATAGTATTAGTAATTAATGTCAATTCATGTTGTTGATGGTGAATACTGATATTAAAATTTAATGGTGATTAGTAATGGTTGATTAACAATTACTAAATAACTTCTTTGGGAGATCACCACAGATTTGGTTAAATCGGGGAAATGCAGATTAGTTTTCAAAAAAGTCTAGGCCTGGATTTCCAAGAACTTAGCGCCCTCAGGGGGGACCCAATTTTCCACACTGCTCAGTTCACACATAGGCACCTAATTCAGGGCCAGATTTTCCCAAAGTGTTGACCTCTTAAAAATCTGGTGGCTTATTTTGATGCCTAAGTGGGAGCTGAGCTCTTCTGAAAGTTCTGGCTGTAGCCATGGCTGTGAAAATTAGACCGTGTAGTAGGGGTGCAGTCATCAAGGTGATAACAAACAAACAACACGGAAGGGTTGCTGTAGTTCCTTTTTGGATCACATTACAGCTTGAAGGGTGCTTTAGTTGCTTACCACCATTGCTGCAAACTCCCACTGGGGATCCAAAAATCCAGCTGTTCTAGTCTGCCCCAGACATCACCGTGTGACTAAAACTAGTGTTAACAGAAAGCACTCCACAGAGTCCCTGACTGAAAGGGACAATTAAAGTATCTTGTGAAAGGAGATACTACATAATGAAATGTAATAACATCCCTCTTCTTCCATAGCACTTCCCCTGCCCTGCCCTGCCCCTCGATGAGGAGCAGGGCTAGGGTGTGTTCCCAGAGCTCCCCTCTCTTCATTTATAACCAGCAAACACAATGGCTATATTTCATGGGTTAGTCACAGCAGCGGAGTCTCCAATTTCGCATCCTTGTCGCTGGTTAGTGGGGTAATGAAGAGCAAATGGGCAAGATGATGTTTCTAGGGCATCAGTGGTGATCGGGGCAATTAGCCACATAGGTTTAACTGCTGGGACAGCACGGGAACATAAGTTACCATCCCTAATTAGAACTGGGTCCGCCCACCTAGCCCAATACCCTGGACCCAACAGTGGCCTGCGTCAGCTGCTGCAGCGGAAAGTGCAAGAACCCCTTCATCTCTGGGCTAACCTGCCCTCAGAGGATGTTTCCTCTTGACCTCACCAGTTACAGGTTGGTTTATGATCTGAAGCAGGATGATTTTCAACCCTTCCCAAACTCTTGAGGCCTGATTCTGCATCTCCCTATGCCTCGCACAGTCATTTACACCAGTGCAAAGTGGTTGCAGGGTGACGACATTTCACAATTCTCTTTGCAATGGTGTCAGTGACCGTGTGAGGCTCAGGGCAATGCAGAATCAGGCCCTGAGTTGAGACAACCCTGCGATAAATCTGGATGTTCTCATGAGCCAGATAAATGTCTGATCCCTTCTGACTCCTGCTACGCTCTGGGCTTCAAAGCGCTTAGCTCAGACAGCAGCCAACCTGTCCTTGTGCTCCCCTTTGGATGTGCAATTCTGCCCCGGCATACACATGCCTGCACCAGATGAGCAGATCTCTGGCTGCTGTGTGCGTTACGTTATTATTAGCCTTTAATATTAATTGTTTTTACCAATATTATTCATGTAATTATTATTTAATTGATCCCGTTAATTATTGTTAGCTTTTTCTGTATTTGTTTCCATAGCAACGCAAGGACGCTGGTTGGTTTACGAACACACAAAGCAGACAAGCTCCCTGCTCCCCAGAAATGCTTATGAGTTAAGCAGACCTGTCAGGGGGTGAGCTGGCCCTTTAAGAATGCCGGGGCTCAGCTGCATCTGTGCTAAAGCTCAAGTGCAGACAGAGGAAAGGATGTCAACTAAGGGCAAAAGGGCCAGTCTTCGCCTGTCACAGAGAGATCCTCCCACCCCCTCACTGCACCATCAGAGTGTGGCCCAAAGGCCAGAGGGTCCACCCTTAAATACTGTGGATCCCCTGGGATCTGCAGTAATTCAGTTTCAGGTTCCCAGGCACTAGCTAAATGAGACATTGTGGTCTAGCATTCAACACAGGGGGACGTTTGGGTTCCACTCTCCGGTACGACCATTGCTGGAATTCTGTAAAAAGTATTGGAAAACCTGCCTTATAGTGATAATCTATTTAGCTTAACAAAGAGAAGGTTAAGGTGTATCTCAGGCTATAGGTATCTACATGGGGAACAAATATTTAATAATGGGCTCTTCAATCTAGCCGAGGACAGTCTAACAGGATCCAATGGCTGGAAGTTGAAACTAGACAAATTCAGACTGGAAATAAGGCCTAATTTTTTATTGGTCAGAGTAATTAACCATTTGGAACAATTTATCAAGGGTTGTGGTGGATTCTCCATCACTGAAAATTTTAAAATCAGGATTGGATGTTTTTGCAAAAGATCTGTTCTAGGAATTATTTTGGGAGAAATTCTATGGCCCGTGTTATCTCAGGAGGTCAGACTAGATGACCACAGTGATACCTTCTGGCCTTGGAATCTATGAATCTGTCTCCCCCTATTCCAGAGGAGTAGGATGTAGTGGCTAGAAGATGAGGCAATATGTGTTAGGGCCCCAGGGTGTGGAAAGCATGGTCTAATGATTAGAGCAGGCAGGTGGGAGTCAGGATGCCTGGGTTCTGTTCTTTATTTGCCACTGACTCCTCTGACTATGAGTAAGTCCTGGATCCTCTCTATGCCTCTCTTTCCCCACTTGTATAATGGAGATAATCATACCAACATCCTGGGAGGATAAATGCAGTCACATTTGTAGGGATGCTCTTTATGTTCTGTTTGTGTATAGCACCTCACTGCATGGCATCCTGGTTCATGACTGGACAGTAATAGAAATAAATAATAATAATTAAAAAAATAACAGTAATAAAGTGCTATGAGATCCCTGAACAAAAGCCGCTGCTGTTAATTATTTTATTGCTCATAATTAGTGTGGGAGTCTTCAAAGCTTTTTAACAGAGCGTTTCTGTCTCCCTTATATTTTCTGCTCTGTTGCAAAAGGGGAAGGCAGGACCCAGGTCAGAGCTCAGAAGCAATGCTCAGAGATCCAAAGCTTCCAGCAGTTCCCGGAACCAGCGACATTGCTTGACGCTGGGTCTGGTACAGAGATCTGCAGCAAGATGGCGCGAAGATGCCTGTTGTGTCCTGATTGCTCAGATCCTCCTACTTCTGCTGAGATGGTACCTGTGGGCCAGACAGACACCCAGCAGCTGCGAAGACCACAGGTGGGGTCTGCACTGAGACAGAGAATCAGCTGTCTGTAGGAGAATTCGTGCCAGCTCCACGGTCCCAGGTGGTGGTACAAGTTTTGTATTACAGGTAGGCTCATGGCAGGGTGGGAGGAAGCTTTTAATGAGCAGGGGGTTGGAAATTGAGCTGTTTTCTGCAATGCATATCTGCTGGAGCTGAGAATAGAACTCAGGCCCCAGCTTTAACTACTAGAGAACGCTCCCCTCTGAGAGTTGGGACTAGAGCCCAGGAGTTCCTTCCATTAGCCTTGCAAATCTGATTTAGGTTCAGTATGTCCATTTACTTCTCTGATTCTGTGATTTATATTTAGAGCCTGAATCTTCATTTCCGTGCACTTGGTTTAATCATTTACACCAGTGTAAAGTGAGTTTAAAATGCTTAGACCAAAGAATGTAGAAAAGAGACTCATGTCTTGCAACCTCACAGACATGCTTTCCCGGCTGGGGGTTTGAGTTCAAGACAGCTTATTAATACAATGACTCTGGAGGGGCCTGGGGGGGCCATAGCTAGAAAAGGAGCTGAGAAAACAAATCGGCACCTGAAGCAGAAGCTGTGTGCGATCCAAATTGTTCTTAGAGGGCCTGATTCTCATTTACACTAAGGCCCGTTTGCCCCATTCCGGCAGCAGAAAGGGCCCTTAAAGTGGGCACAAAATTACAGTTACTTATTTTATGGCCCCTTCATGGTGCCAAAGCAGAATAAAGGGGCCTTAGCATAAATGAGAATCAGGCCCTGTGTCTTTAGAGGGCTGGGGAGCTGGTGCGGCATAGACTGGGTGCAATCAGTGAAGGGTTTTTCTCAGAGGATGGGAAATCAAAGCAGGTCACCAAGCCAGAATCAATGGAGTAAGAGAAACTGTCCCTGCTGGGAACCAGCCCAGTTCTCCCACCATGGCTGGGGAGCCAGGTGTATCTGTGCAAGGGGAAAATGAGCTGTAGTTGACTCATTGTTTTCTGGGAACCAGACAGTACACAAGCTGCTCTCCTCTCCCCTCCCCTCCCTCCTGGCCCCCCCCAGGAATTAACTCTCTCTGGCACGGGAGAAATTAACCAGTGCAGTTACTACTACTACACTGAGTTGCGGGTCAGGACCCATTGTTCAAGGTGCTGTATAAACACAGAACGAAAAGACAGTCTCTGCCCCAAAGAGCTTCCAATCTAAAAGTGTAAGACAAGGGACAGTCGATGAACACAGACAGGGGAACACAAGGAGACAATAGCCAGGAGCTATATATTTGGCAGCGCTGTTCTCTGTAATATTCAATGTACGAAGGCTCATGAGAACCAGATGGCATTTTGGTGCTCTGGGCAAAACGAGCTGGGGCTTGGAGATCCTTGGATGGAAGAGGCTATGGGCTAGATAGCGATGCACCCAGATGGGCATCAGGAAAGCTTAGATTCACGATTGCTACTATTAATTGTTTTACAGTAGCACCTTGAAAGCCTAACCAAGAGCAGGGCCTCCATGTGCTGGGTGCTATACAGAGCCCCAAAGAGCTAAACAGACAAAGGATGGGAGGATAATTGTCCCAGTATCACAGATGAGGTTTAGGGTCTGATCCAAAGCCCATTACAGTCAGTGGAAAGACTCCCCATGGTGTGTACCAGGCCCTCAGCGATTTGCATATAAGGAAATCTGTGGCGTAGCTGGGAATCGAGCCTACCACTCTTGAGTCCCATCCCTATGCCTCATCCACAAGACTATAGAAATGCGGGGCTGGAAGGGACCTGGGTAGGTCATCTAGTCCAGTGTTTCTCAACCTTTTTGCTACCAGGGACTGCCTTCCTATACTCTGTCAGAGAGATCTCAGGGACCAGTGAGAAACACACTAGTCCAGTCCTCTGCACTGAAGCAGGACTAAATATTATCGAGATCATCCCTGACAGGTGTTTATCTAACCTGTTGTTAAAAACCTCTAATTGGGAGATTCCACAACCACCCTAGGAATTGGTCCTAATGCTTAACCACCCTTATACTTAGGAAGTTTTCCCTAATGTCTAATCGAAATCTCCTCGCTGCAATATAAGCCCATTACTTTTTGTCCTGTCCACAGCGGATAAAAAGAACAATTTATCACCCTCCTTTTTATAACAACCTTTTACGTACTGGAAGACTGTTATCATGTCCCCCCTCAGCCGTCTCTTCTCCAGACTAAACAAACCCAGTTTTTTTCAATCTGTCCTTGGCGGTCATGATTTCTAGACCTTTAATCATTTTTGTTGCTCAAACTTTCTCAGTTCGTCCACATCTTTCCTGAAGTGCGATGCCCAGAACTGGACACAATACTTTAGCTGAGGCCTTATCAGTGCTGAGTAGAGCGGAAGAATTACTTCTCATGTCTCGCTTGCAAGGCTCCAGCTAATGCACCCCAGAATGATGGTTGCTTTTTTTTGCAACAGTGACTGAGGCTCAGGGCTGGTCTACACTATAGAGTTTTGTCAGCAAAAGTCAGCTTTTGTCAACAAAACAGTGGAGATGTGCACACTGAAATGCTCCTCCCACTGATGGAACTCCCCTGCTATGCCCACATAATAAGATCACCTCAAGGAGAGGTGTAGGGCTTATGTCGGTGTAGTTAGGGAGGCAGTGTCAGTGTAGACACTGCATTCCTTACATCTGCTGATGGCTGTCCTTCTTGTCAATTTCAGGGCTCTGCTGGAGCGGTGAAATTGACAAGAAAGCCAGGCAGCTAGAGCCCAGCTGCCCCTGGGCTGCTGGACCCTGCTCCTGGCTGGCAATGGGGAGGGGAGAAGCCTGGGCAGCTTCCACAGACTCCCGAGGGGAGAAGCCCCTCTTCTCTGTCCACTCCCTGCTGGGAACTGGGGCAGCCTTGTCAATTTCATGGCTCGCCAGGCTGATGGCAGGGAGTGGGCTTCTGGGTGAGGGAGAAGCTGGGACAGCTGGACCCTGCTCCCCAGGGGCAAGAAACCCCAGCAGATTCCCCTGGCTCCCAGTGGGGAAGTGGGGGGGGGCACAGCCCGCCAGGAGACTGTGGAGCAGTCAGGTTCCCGGCAGCGAGCTGCCAGCGGAGCTGGGAAACCGGCTCTCAGCTCCCCACGTGGCCCCTTTTAGGTCGGTGGAAATGCTCCCGGTGAGGATGCGCATCACCGACCCAAGAACAGTCGTGCGGACATCAGTGGCTGAAAGTCGACCTAAGGTAGGTCGCCTTATCTTTGTAGTGTAGACAAGGCCTCCGTGTGGGATCCATGATAACCCCAGATCCTGCTCTGCAGTACTCCTTCCCAGGCCCTCATTTCCCATGTGGTATTTCTGCAATTGATTGTTCCTTCCTAAGTGGAGTACTTTGCATTTGTCCTTATTGAATTTCATCCTTCCTCTCAATGCAGATGTAGCATCTTACTATATATTATTACAGAGTTATTATTACTAGTATCCAATATCAATCCAGTCCCTTTTCACCCCAAGGATTAGGGTTACAGGAGTTGTAATGCCTAATGGATTAATGTGTGTAAAGCTCATTGGTTGACATATTAAAGCAGACTGAGGGATGTAAGATGCATCTCCCATTAACTAACTACAGGTTTGCAGAGTGTTGGATTCCAGCAGCAAAGGGAAGCTTTAACTGCAGCAGCTGATTGAGCAACCCAATCCTAGGCGGTGGGGGTAGGAAAAGAAACCAGTGCGCGCCCCCCCCCCCTCCATCCCAGGATGATTAGAACAAAACCCTTGCATAGAGGATAACTCACAAACAAGACGTGGCACTAATTGGCACCTTTGCTAGCAGCCGTGACAGAGGTCTGGTGCCAAGCAGGCCATGGAGACTAACTCCTCTCATCTGCCCCCCTTGAAGGGGTCCCCGTGGGGCAGGAGGGAGACATGCTGGCGGGGTGATGTGTTGGCGGAAGCAGCTGCCCGGGCTGTATGCCCGCTATGTGGGGAAGGGAAAGCCATTGCTTTAGGGAGGTCTGTGTGGCACCAAGAGCTGACGTTAAATTCAGGGGGGCAAGTGCACACACTGAGACAGGGACCAGAGGGGATGCACACTGGTACGTATATGCACATGTATCAGGATGCCAAATGCAGCCGACGCCATCACTTACTGATTCTTTTTTACATCAAGGCCCCTCTGCACCATTCTAGAACCACCCAGGGGCCTCAGTTACGTTTCCATCCCTTTCTCATCTTGCCGGCTTGGTGCAAAGGGGCTGTCTGCATAGTGTTTAAGGCCAGAAGGGCCTTGGGCAGGGCATCCCATTTCACCTACTGCCCCCTTTGTTGAGCCCAGCAACTTGGCTAAAGAATTTCTTCCAGAAAGGCAGCCAGTCTTGATCTGAAAACCCCAAGAGATCGAGACCCCACAGCTTCCCAGGGTAGTCTGGTTCAGTGGCTAATCACCCTGACTGTACCAGATTTATGTCCAATTTGAATTTGCCTTAGGCTGCGTCTTTACTGCCAAAAAAGTATGGGTTTGGCTGGAAATAACTATCTCGCTGTAAAATCCTGGAGTGAAGACAAGATAATTCCTGATGTAGCTAGTCAAGACAAAACCCCAGCTGATGGTGGGATGTGGGATTGATCTTGACTAGCTACAGTAAAGTTAAAAACAACCTCTGCTTCATCTCCACTAAGATTTTATATCTACATTGCTAGCTCCATGTAAAACACATACCCTTTTTGTAGTGAAGACGAAGTCTGGTTTCTGTTAAGCCAGCACTGCTTTCTCACCTAGATGAGAGCTTAGATCAGAACCTGGCTTGAGTTGAGCTGTTTCTTCCGCGCTCTGGCTACATCTACACTGGAAACAGAGGTGCAAATTGCAGCTAGCTTTAATCCAGCTAGTGTGGCTAGAAATAGCAGTGAAGAGATAGCAGCCTCAGTGCAGATGGGCAATGCAAGGGTCCCAGACGGGCCTGGGCAGCCCACACTGAAGCTTGCACAACCATGTGCTCACTGTTATTTTTAGTGAACTGGGTAGATCAAAGCTAGCATGGTACCTCTGCCAGTTGCAGAGCAGATGTGCTGTGGATAGCCCCCTCCTCTCCTGCGCTCTAGTCCGTGCCCCAGCAGCAAGCCGCCTTGTCGCTAATTCATGGTGCTTGCAGCCTGCTCCATTAGGGAGCGAGCTGGTGACCTCCAGCTGCATGTGACTGACCTGCCTTCCCACGAGGGGCAGATTCCAGCCTTCTACAGGTCTGCGGCTTGTTGCTTCCTGTCCTCTCCCCGAATCATTTAGCTCCATCAAGCTCTCCTCCCCCTCCCGCCAAGGAACTCTCAAGAGTCCCCTTCCCCAGCACTGCGCCAGCCATCTTGTCTTAGTCCCGCCCCTTCCAAGAGGTGCCTGTGGCCAGATGCTAGTAACATCTGGATGGATGCTGTGGGGAGCACAGAGGGGAGCGCATGCCAGTTGCCTGTTTGAGTGAGACGCGTCACATCACCATGAGAGGGTTTCACCCCGGCATAACAATCTGCTCCTACCCTAAGTAAGATGAAGATAAGTGTGAAGATCATACAAGAGGGCCTGGTCTGGGAAATAACCCTACTGAAGTCAGTGGGAGTGCGTGATATGAGCCCTTATTCATCCCAGAGCCAGGAGTGGAACTCAGGAGTCCAGATGCTTAGTTCCCTGTTCTAACCACTAGACTCTCTGGTCAAAGAGGATTTGGCAGGGAGATGGATTAAAAGGGCCTGATCCTTAGTCTCATTAGGCCCCTGTAGTGGTGGAAGTGGCCCTCTGACAATCATCCTGCACTGGGGGCTTCCCTGGCTGTTGGGGGCTGGTGTGAGAATTCCCGGCATAGGAGCAGGTTGGGGGATGGCCAGAGTGCAATGCAATATGGGAATTCTCTGCTTCCCAAGGCTTATAGGGTGCTATGGGAAGCAGAGTGTAAATTAGAGCAGCCCTGAGGCTGCTCTAACTGACACTGGGTGCTGGGCAGGGCCTCAGAACACAGCGAGCACAAAGGTATCTTAAAGTGCCCCTTAACCTGGATCTCAGCTGGCGTAAACTGGTGTCACTCCATTAGCTTTAGTGGCATGAGGCCGATTTACACTAGCTAGGAATTTGGCCCAAGCCCTAACTTCTACCAGCCTAAGAGAGTTTTTCCTCAGGTTCCTAGTGTGGGGGATGATAAACCATGACCCCCCTCCCCCCCCCACCGCACTCCTCAATAAATCTGATCTCCACCAGCTGCTCCGAGGGGAGAAATGCAAACGACAGGTGTTTGAAGGAAGCCTGGGACAAAGGCCTTTCTTTCCACATGCACCCCCCCCCCCTCACACACCCTCCCCACCCCCATGCTCCTGGGGGATGCAGGCTGGGGGAGGTTAGGTTTTCTGTTTCCTTTGCTTGTTGAGAAGTCAGGTGCATGCAATTATTGTCTAGACGAGTCTCGCCGGGGAACGCGGTGGCGTAATGGTCCCACGGGGACACCCGCCCGGCTCTTCGCGGCACAAAAGCCGCCTTGAGAGCCTGCGCCTCCCCCTGCCACTCAGAGAAGTAGAGAAACACAAAAGAAAGAGGCGGGGGCGGGGAGTGGGGGCTGGGAGGGGACGGAAAGACCGCCCCCCCCCCCCCCACACCATGCCCAGCAGCTAATTCTGGCTCCACTTTAAGAGGGATCGCGACTCGTAAATGTCGGCGTCAGGGCTGGCTGGAATTGGTTTGATTTAAGAACAAAGCAGGGGCCTTTGGATTCTTTCAGCGCTCTTCCAGGGCCCAATCCTCAGCTGATGTAAACGGGCCACCTGGCCTCGATTACACCTCAGCTGGTGCAGTGCAGTTCCCTCGCCCTCAGCGGAGCGAGGCCCAGCTGGGGAGCTGGCTCGTTGCAGATCTCGCCTGGAAACCGTTCCTCTCACACACACACCCCCCTTCAAATTTTTCCTCGCCTGGCATGCCTCTGAAAGCTGGGGCTGCGCCGTCTAGGCCGCCCGTTTCGCACGTGAAGAAGGCTAGGAGTGGGAAAGTTTTCAGGGCACTGGGAACAACGGTTAACTGACTCCTGCTTCCGACTATTCTGGTGGCATGTTACGTCCATAAAGCCGCAGCTGTTTGCCAGGTTGACCTACAGAGGATGGTCTTGTGGGGAACTCTCGGGATTGGCACCCCACAGTCACCTGGGTTCACTGCATGACCTCCGGCATCTCGCCTAGAACCTGGTTCTCATTTACACTGAGGCCCCTTTACATGCTTCAGCATCAGAAAGGGGCCGGAGTGTAACTGGAGAATGAGGTTCTTTATCTCGTCGGGCCTTGGTTTCCCAACTGTAAAATGGGGATAATACTGCCATTGCCTTGCCTTTTGAGATTGCAAGTGCTTTGGGGCAGGGACTGCCTCTCACTAGCCGTACATACAGTGCCTGGCACGATGGGGCCCTGCTCTCGGTCTCTCTAGGGGGTAAATCATGACTGAAAGGGATAGCTGAGGATAATTTGCTCCGATGTGACAGGGAGGGCAGGGCAGCGGCAGCATCTGGGAATAAGGCAGGGGGTAGAAGGTTGGGTGAATCATAGGGCAGGTTATTATGGGTGTCTGGTTTTCTCCCAGTTCCTCAGAGGTCAGAGAGCCTTTCTCCTCACCCTTTGCCCCCGTGCTGCTTGTAAAACATGCTCCGGTCGGCCTTATTGACTTATAAATGGTGGGTGAAGATCGCTGCATCCTTTACGCTCCCCGCCCAGTGTGACAGGACTGGGAGACATGGCTTGCTCTGGCCTGCGGGCTTTTACGGGTTTCTTCCTCACACGTGGCGCCCTTTGGAAAGGAGCCACCCGCCTGGCCGCTCCTCGGTTTCCACCAGGACGCGTGGGCCTGCTTCTCAGTTCCCCGTTCCTGCTTTCGGGGCTCCCCAGAAGCCAGCAGCAACTTGCACCTCAATCAGGCTGCACAACTGCTCCCCTCTTCAGCAAAGCCAGGGGGCTGGCGTCCAGGTCCGAGGATGAGGAGTGGTTGCGGGTGCTAATCTGCCTGGGCTGGCTTCCTAATGCACATTAGCAAAAAGGGGTGGACGCAACGCCTTCCATCACAGGGTCTATGAGCCGCGCACCCATGCTTTCGCTATTGCAACTGCTGGCGGGAGTGAGGGGTGGGGGAGAGAAAGTGGGTGGTGCCAGGAGGGAAAGCAGAATGGCCAGAACTGATTCAGCCCATCTCCTTGGCAAGCGTCCCCATTGTGGCGCCCCGACTGCCACTCGCCCACTCCCATCCTGCAGGCTCCGCCAGGAGGGCGGGTGCTATCGACGCCCACTTGGGGGGCTCCTGCCTTAGGACGCTGGGGGCTTGGCTGGGCCCAGGAGGGGACGAAATGGTTTACACCCACCAGGCCGAGGGGGTGGCCGGCCTCTGATCTGTGTGTGAATGGTGCCACTTTGACGACACTCAAACCAGACACCCCCCCCCCCTTGCCTCTTGGCTGATTTCCCCTGGCTTCGTTACCAGAGCCTCCTGGGCTGGAGCCGGCCGCGTGGCACTCCTGGCGCCTGCCAGGTGGTGGATGGGCCGGCCTGCCTCCCTTGAGATCTTATTTCCTCTTTCATGAGGGTCGAAAGGAGAGAAGCCTGGATTCCACCCACCCAGTGAAAAGGGATGGGCTTCCCCGAGCCTGACACCTATCGAGCAGCCTGCTGCCGTACTGTCTGCCTGTCTCCTGGCCACGTCCACCTCTCCTCTTGGCTCCCTGCCTTGGGAGCAATGAGACGCCGGTGCCAGGCCATGCCGGGGCTGGGGGTAAGCAGAGGAAAAGGGCAGGGTGTGGGCAGCTGGCTTGGGGGAGCAGGGAGGATGGGGAGCCCTTCAGACACAGGCTGGGAACACGTAGCCAACCGCTCTCTGTTGCCCTGGGGGAACCCCGCTTCCATTTCCACGCCTGGGACCTGATTCTCACTTAACCTCAGGCCCCTTTAGGCTGCTCCAGCAGCACAAAGACGCCTCAGAGTGGGTGGACGGCCACCTGAAAATCCCCCCCCCACCGCTCCAGCACAAGTGTGGGGCTGGCCTACAGGCCCTGCGCCCACTTCGGTCCCAGCAGAGGGGGCAGATCGGGTGTGGGGCTGGATCCCAGTGTAGGGGGGCGGATGGGTGGTCAGGCCAGAGAGCACTGCACTGTGGTTTCTCTCTGCTTGGGAGAAGAGCATGTTAGAGCAGTCCTGAGGCTGCTCTTACTTACCCTAGGCGCAGGGTTAGGCTCTGCTTGGCCTCAGAATATGGGGAGTACAAAGGCCACCTTAAAGCCACCTTAACCCCCTCTGTCCCTGGGCCACGTGCAGGGTCACAGTAACTGAGAAGCAGTCCCTGCAGCTCCTCGCCAGCTACCAGCAAGAACAAGATCAGGGCTAGCCTGGCCCAGCTGCTGCACCCACCCTCCTTCCCAGCACTTGGTATGGGGGTGGGGGGGAGATGTTCAGAAAGCTGTGGGAATTGTCCCTCCCTCCCCCCGTCCTGTGAGGAAAGTGGGATGAGACAGGATGCTTGGTGGATGCAAATCTCTAGTCCCCAGAGGGAGATGCCAGCTGGACTGGGTCAGAAGCTGCAGTCGGTCACTAGGGGACGCCGCTGTTCACTGAAAGGAGGCATTGAAGGAAACAGCCGTAGCTCCGTGTTTTATAGGGGATCTCTGGGGTTCAGACAAAGGATGCTCCTTTCCCCCAGCGCTGTTGCGCCCCCCTCACTGGTACAGCCCTCGCCAGGAGCACATGGTTTATCGCCACGATTTGTTGAGCTAACAAGGAGCAATTCTTGCACCACGCCTATTAAAATGAATCTATACGTAGTGGCGTTTGCTGGCCTGCACGTTCCAAAAAGGACATCACGCTGCAGAGCAAAAAAGGCAGGGGGCTGTGACGGCCTGGGCCCCAGAGCAGCCCTGAAGTCTGATCCTCCCGGGTTGGTTCGGGAATGTGGGCCCCGATTCCACACTGCGCGTGGGATAAGCAAGTGGAGCTCCAGGGAAGTCATCGAGAAGGCCGCTGTGTAGCTAGGGAAGGGCGAGCTAGTGAGTAGGCCACACGACAGGGGTGCTGGGAACAGTCAGTGAGTTCTGCTCCCGTTTCTGGCTCCTGTGAGCAAGTGTTTTCCTTTTTTCTTTGCCTCAGTTTCTCCACCTGTGAAATGAAGATACTACTGACCTGCCTCGTAGGGGGGTGATGGGGTTAATGGATTGGGTTGGGCTTTTTTTTTTTCAGAGCCCTATGTATGCAGCAGCCCAAATGTTCACAAGTGGCCACTGATTTTTGGACGCCTCAAGTTTCTGACACGTGAAAGGGCCCTGATTCTCTAAGCCCCTGCAGCTCCCCTTGACTTCAGCTGGTGGTTTTGGGTGTTCAGCGTCTCTGGAGGTGGCCAGTTCTCCCTCTCTTTCAGTCTTCAAGTCAGAGCTGGATGCCTTTCTCACACATTCTGGCATAGCCCAGTTCAAAGTTAGGAGCTTGAAGCAAATATAGCAGGTGAGGTCCTTTGCCCTGTGCTACGCCAGGAGGTCAGACTCTAGATGATCAGAATGTCCCTTTCTGGCCTCAAAACCTAGGATGATCCGGCTTGAGGAGAGCACCCAGAAAATGTGGTACCCAAAGTTAGGAGCCCCTGTTGAAAACTTCACGCTGAGTGCCAGCCATTCCTGTTGTGTATCACTAGGTGGCACCGTTGCTCATGCTTGTTTGGGTGACCTCAGCAATGGTCAGGTTGGTAAAGCAATTGGAGACCAGGGCTGGTTTTGGAGTGAGAAGTACCGGCCCTTTACAGGGCGGCTGTCCTGGATGACAGATCCAACCCTAAAGGGACAGCAGCTCTCTAGGCAGCTGATAGCCTGCAGTGAGTGACTGGTGCTGTCTCCTGGGGCAAGGGAGGGGGCATTGGAGTTAATCATACATTGGGGGGACTTAATCTGGTGCCCGAGGGATCTGGTTTTTCCCAGGAACAGGAGGCCTGATTCTCTCCTGACACTGCTGGAAATCAGGAATAACTCCACTCGTGATGGTGCAGTGGCACTTGTGTGAGTGAAGGGAGAATCCCATCTTGTGACGCGGGGAGTGTGAGTCTGTGTGCAGTCGTGCCGTGGGGAGGGATGTCTGTGTGTATGGCTGTGCGCGTGTGCAGGCACGCGTGCACAACTGCGGCTGAGGGAGAGGGGGATCTGGGTGTGCGGGGGCGATTGTGTGCCGATGTGTGATTGCGTATTGATGTCCGTGCCAGTGTGTGGAGTCAGGGGGTGAGTGTGGGTGTGCACAACTGTGCGATCAGAGTCTGTGCACGTGGGCATGAGTACAGACCTGTAGACGCAGCAGATCTGGCTGTGCGCGTCCATGTGTGGTTGTGCAGAGATGCCTGCATTTGTGAGGCATGGGGGGGGGGGGGGGGAGACAATGGTGCATTGAGGGAAGGTGGGAGCGGGTGTGTGCGTGTGAGTCTGTGTAAGTTTGTGGGTGTGAGTGCACAGCCACGGCTGGGGGAGATCTGGGTGTGAGTGTACATGAATGCAGCTAGACACTTGAGTGGGAGGTCTGAGGCTGCCTGGGCACAGGTGGGCGCCTGTCACATGTACATGCGTGCCGTGGGCAGGTGTGCATGCTGCCGTTAAATCCGAGCTGGGTCGGAGGGGAGGGTGGAGCAGGACGGGAGCACGATGCTATTCAGACATGCAGTGGGCCCGTCCTGGCTGAGCCGCGAACCCTTCGCTGTGCGGCCGCAGAGACCGGCTGCACTGGGTGTGCGGCTTGGCAGGCTTTTGTACCTTGCGTCCGCGGGTTGGGAAGCCGGGATGGGCTCTGGGAGGCTTTCCTCCCCTCTGAGCTGCATCTGCAGGAGCAGCAGGCTGATCGCCAGCTGACTTGGTAAATGATCCCCGCCCTGCACGCAAAGGATGGGGCAGGCCCTGCAGGGGGTGCACTTGTGATCCATAAAATGGGACAGTCCCATCAATGAAATCGCTTCAGGCACCTTCCGAAGCAGTTAAGAAGAGGTCTGCCCAACCTCAGGCCCATGGCCCACTGCAGTATACTAACGGCTGATTCATTAGCGTTTTGTCCTCAGGTTTACATCCATTTAGTTTACACAACCTATATATCCATATAAATACAAAAGAACCTACCCAAATATGTACGAAATAAACTGAACTTCAAATATAAATCGATACAGGTGACGTTAAATCTTATAACATATGTAGACTTTGTCCCACCCAAGGTTTTGCTTAGGTTTACGTGGCCCTGCTGTATAACAAGTCGGGCACTGCTGGCTAAGAGCCATACTCTCCAAATGTGGCTGTATAGAGAGCCTGGGATCAGACAGGGCTTTTTACCCAGATCCTGTTTTATTAGCACCTCCACAGTTAATGGAGGTGGCTTAGCTGAATAGATCTGCTTTTGGCCCAGTACTCATATTGACTGTACAAGCCAGCCTGTACCTTGTAGAGTATATGGACTGTGCATTATAGATCATATGGGCAGTACAGGGTGTAGGGACCAAGCATGATAGAGGGCATGGGTTCTGCAGACTATACAGACCATGCTTCATGGAGCAGGTGGGACTGTGCCAACCATATAGTGTAGCGCACATGGGCTGTATATTATTATTTATAATTATTAATAAGAAATGGTTATTGTTTGTATTACTGTAGCATCTAGAGTCCTCAGCTGGGATCACGGCACTGCGGTGCCAGGCGCTGTACGTGCACACAGTGAGAGAAAGTCTCTGTCCTGAAGAGCTTACAAACTAAACAGAAAAAACAGTCAAAGGCTGGGGGAAAGGAAGGACGGTTCTCCCAGTTTTACAGATGTGGGATCAAGGCACAGAGGGATCAAGGAACTGTGCGTTATAGAGAATATGGACCATGCAGTATAGAGTGGATGAGCTGTGCAGCCTGCCTGTCCCCCTAGGCCCCTTTGCACTGCCAGAGCGGCACAGCCTCACCTGCAGGAGAATGAGACCTCTCAAGCAGAAAGATAGAGTGGTTAGGAGCTGTACCTGGAAGCTGCAGGGAGGAGAACCCCGACTCTGCTCCAGGGCACTGGATGCTGAAGGCGTGTCCGGTGAGGACGAGCGTTCCCTGGTCTGAGAGACAGTCCCATGAGGCTGCAGGGCTGCAGGCAACCCCACCATGATTCCTGATGGTTTTGAAATTATCCAGATCGCAGCTTCCCTCTCAGTGGCAACTGACTCCCCAGACAGTCTGCTCACCACACTATACTCCACCTCCTGGGGCTGGTAGCAGCTCGTCCTCAACTATTAAAGCGCATGTGGGTTGGCGGGGAGGAGGAACGGGAGCCAAACTCAGGGTGTGACTCCGTTTGCTTCAGTGCCCTTGAAGCAGAACTGGCCTGTGCTCTGCTTGGTGTCCACTTTGGCTGCGTTAGCAGACGTCTATCGAGCCAGCAGGGACCAGGGTTGGAAAGGCCGCTTGGCTGAGGCAGCTGGAATTCTCTCTTCCTGCTCATTGCCAGGGCTCTGATGTAGCAATTTAATAGGGGACGCTCCTGCCTTCCTCTCCTCGTGTATGTTACTCTCGTTATTTGGGGTCCATTCCTCAGAGTCTTTCCCCCATCCTTCAGTTTGGGCTCAGTTAATCTCTGCAGCTCCTTGCAGTAAAGCAGAGATGCTAGAGATGCTGTTAGATATCGAAGATCTCCCCAGGATGTGATGGGAACGTAGGAGCTAGCATAGCAGCTCCAGGCCATTGGCCCATCTAGCTCGGTGTCCTGCCTCCAACCTGGCTGGAATAGACTTTCTTCTCTGTCTAGTCTGGTTGCCCTGCTGATTCTATCTGGATTATTTCAGCCACCTCTCAAATGCAGCCACCTCTGGGGCGGAACATGACAGCTGTTGTAACAGCCCACAGCAGGAATTGCTCACCCAACACAAACAGGGGTTTTAGCCTCTGAGCTGCCCTACCTTGTGCAATGTTCCCTATGAGCTGTAGGAAGCAGAGAACAGCCATCTCAGAGTGAGTGCACTCTGGCCGTGCCCTTAATCTTCCCCGACACTGAAGGGCCGGTGCACATCCCATACAGCTGTGCTATACTTGCTGCGGAGGCTCTTTGCACAGCATGGAGTGGTTGTCAGGAGGTCGTTTCCACCCAATCCAATGTCCCTCTTTGCTGTCAGGGGCCTCAGCATCACGGAGAACCAGGCTCAGACAGTGCAGTCGTAACACATGAGAACAACCCTGAAAAAGGCAGGCTTTATAATCTGCATCTGGGTCCCCTCGGACCCCCGCACAGAGGGCCCCATTCTGACTGATTGCTCCTTGTCATGTCCTGGGACCACGCCTGTAGCTGAGGCATCCTGGCATGTGCCGTTTGGTTGGGGCTCTTTTGATCCCTTTTCGTGATGCTCAGACGCTGTGTTAAAGTCAGTCAAACCCGCCGCTGCAGATCGCAGCCTTTCGGTGTAAGATGAGTCAATGGATACTGAGAAAATATCAGTTGTAGAAACCTTTGTAAAGGGAAATGAATGAAGCACGGCTGGGACTGGTTGGAGTGTTGTGGCAACAGGGCCATGGTGTTGTTAGGTTACGGGGATCTGTGATTCATCTCCAAGACATGCAAAAGAGGTACTGAAGGAGGAAGGGAGGAGACTGCTAGCCGCTGTAGTGTGTCCCTGCACTGCAGAACCTGGAAGGGTCGGATCCATGAATGAATCAGGAGCAATTGGGGCCTGGCAGTGAATAATGGAGGAGAGGGCCAGATTCTCCCTCGCCCTGCACCTTAGCTGGTCATGGACAGCACTGCAAAGTGGCTGTGAAATGCTCCCAATCCCATCGAGGAGAGTTTGATGTCCTGTTAGCACTGGCCTCTAGGGTGTACCTCAACCTACTAACACATGGGAAAATTACAAGCTGCTTTATCTTCACTAGGCTTTTCCCGTGCGTTAGCTAGTGCATGGTAAGAATACACCCTTTTTCTAGCAAGAACCCATCCAGGGTTAATCCAGTGCAATTTTGAATGTATAGACAAGGCCTATAAAACAATAGGGACCTTATTCCCATTTACTCTTGATTTAAATTAATCTAAATGAACTAAAGGTATGAATGTAAAGTGGCTTAGTTAAACCCCATTAAACCCCATGTGGACGCTGTCATTCAGAATTAAAGCGGTCTTAATTTGGTTTAGCTTTATTCACTTCCCAAGTGAATTAAATTAAATTGAATTAATAACAGTAATACCTAGTTCTTCTCATCTTTAGACCACAAAGCACTTTACAAAGGTGATCAGTGTCGTTCTTCCCATCTTACAGATGGGGAAACTGAGGCACAGAGAGGGACATGACTTCCTAAGGTCCCCCAGCAGGCACTGGCAAAGCTGGGAATTGAACCCAGGACTTTTGAGTCCCAGTCTGGGGCTACAGAGTGTCCACACAGGGGTTTAATGCAGCTAATTTGGATTAACTTTCCTGAATGTTGCCATGTAGACAAACACTTAGGCTATGTCTACCCTAGAGTCCTTACAGCTATACTGCTGCAGCTGTTCCATTGTATGGTCTCCCATGTATCTGCTCTGTGTGGGTTTTTTTTCACACCCCTGACTGACAAAAGGTTTACCAACAAAAGGGTCAGTGTAGAAAGAGCCTTAGTCCCCATCCACACATCAGTGTAACTCGCCTTATATCGGTGGGAGATGCCGTGTTCACACACGTCTCTGCAGAACTGCCAACCCCAAGGACTCAAAAATCACGAGTCAGGCATGCCAAAATCATGAGATTGTCTTAAACATCATTATATATATATTTGGGTTCGTTAAAAAGTGAAGTTGGCCCAGCTGCATTTCCCAGGTAGGTGAACAAGTGACCTGTGTAAGCCAACCTAACCCCGTGAGTAGACCGCCTTGAGTAGATAGAACATTTCTTCTGTTAGCCTAGCTACCACCCCTTGGGGCGGTGGATAACCTACAGTAATCGGAGAACCCCTCCTGCCGCTGTGGGGAGTGGCTACCCCGAAGCGGCACAGCTGTGCTGTTGTGTCGGTTTAAACGGAGACATAGCCCTAGTTAATGTGAATTCATTTAAATCAAAAGTAAATGGGAATCCGGTCCTCGTTGTCTTATAGGCCTTGTCTACAGATTCAGAGTTGCATTGGATTAACCCTGGATGCGTTCTTGCTTGGAAAAAACCACTAAGGAACCTTGTTTCTGTTTTCACTGAAGTCAGAGGGATGAAGTATAGAATCGCAGAAACGTAGGGCTGGATGGCACCTTGAGAAGTCATCAAGTCCAGCCCCCTGTGTTAAGATAGGAGCGTGTAAACCTAACTCATCCCTGGAGGTGTTTGTCTAACCTCTTCTAAAAGCCTCCAGTGACACGGGTTCCACAACATACTTGGAAACCTGGTCCAGAGCTTAACTACCTTAGAGTTAAAAAGCTTTTCCTAATATCTAACCTAAATCTCTGTGGGGTCTGAGTACAAATCTCCCTTTCCTATTAAGCCCACTACTTGTCGTATCTGCTGTGGACATGGAGAACAATCAATCACCGTCCTCTGTGTAACAGCACATTTGAAAGCTGTTACCAGGTCTCCCCTTCAGTCTTCTTTTCTCAAGACTAAAGCCTGGTCTACACGAGAGACTTTTGTCGACCAAAGTCAGCTTTTTGCGTCAACCCAATGGAGGTGTACACACTGCAATCCCCCCTCCTGTCGACCCAACAAAACTGATTTTGCGGCAAAATAAAACCACCTCCATGAGAGGTGTAGTGCTTTTTGCGCCAAACTTTTACCGACAAAGCGTCAGTGTAGACACCGTTTGGTCCCGTCATGGTAAATGGCCTCCAGAAGTGCACATCCTGACCGCTCCGGCCATCCGTTTGAACTCCGCTGCCCTGCAGCTATCCACCCCGCCCTCTTTAAAGTTCAGGGGATTTTTGAAATTCCACTTCCAGCTTGGTCCGCGTGGAGAGCTCACATCTCATCTTCCCAACTGACCACGGCGGCGCCATGCACCAAACGCTCTCTTACTCAGAGCACATCAGAGCTTCTGGATCTGACTGGCACGTGGGGAGACAAGGTTGTGCAGTCCCAGCTCTGCTCCAGCCGAAGGAAATTCGATACGTACAGTCAAATTTCTCGTTTAATGGCAGAGAAGGGCTATGAACAAAGGCCAGGGAGTCAAACCGTCACTCTGGTTCAGAGCCAAAGACCGGCCAACTCTCTAAGGAGCTGGAAGCTGTCCTCGGTGGCAGCCCCACCTCCACCACCAAAAGACCTGTGGATACTTCCATGGGCCCGGGGGCAGCAGACACTGGACTCAACCTCGATGAAGAAGTCGTGGACTAGGAGGTCGAGTTGGAGAACGATGCGGAGCACGGGACTGGGTCGTTTGCTGACCCCAGAGAGTTCAATCCAGTCCCAGCTGTGGCATGCAGGATGCAGGAACGGGGAGGTCGGGTGAGTGATTTCTTTGAGTTGATGCTGCTCGGTTACCCTTTGCTTGGTTGCATTATACAGCTGGTTGAAGGGATAAAAATGCACAAAAGTAGCTGTGTTTGCATGTGCTTCCCATTCCCCTGTTCAGGTCGGCAATGCAGCAGAAGGAAAAGTGTGTTAATGCACACCGAGATTTCACAGGAATCCTCCAGAGAGATCTCTAGGAAACTTTCCTGGAGGTACTCGCCAATCCTCTGCCGGAGATTCCTCGGCAGAGCTGCTTTGTTTCTTTCCCCATTGTAGGAAACTTTCCTATGCCAATCGGCAATCACTTGTGAAGGGACCAAAGCAGCACACAGGTGAGCAGCATAGGGACCCATTTTGAAGATGCTCGCATGATGGAGATGCACCCTAGCATCGCCGCTTTCTCTCAGGAGTGGGATATCAGCTCCTATGACCCCTGCCTGTGGAAAATGGTGGCACAATTTGAAATTTTGTCCCTATCTACCTGCATCAATACCCCAAACAATCATGCTGAACCTTTTCCCCAGCTTGAGTCCCCCCCACCTCTCCGGGCACAACTCACCATCCCCTAGCTGATCATCGAGCTGTGTGCTGGCCGGGGGACAGTGAGAAGGAGATGTATTTTCCAGTAATCCATCAATGCTGTCATTGCACTCCCAATCATGCTTCTGTTCAGTGTTTATTGCGCTTCTACAGATGTGCCCTTGAGGAGGAATCCCTCCACACCTGCTGAGCGCCTGCGGCTGATAAGAAAACGATCCCGGAAAAGAAAAGAGATGTTCTAAGGTGTCCACATCTTTCCTAAAGTGTGGTGCCCAGAACGGGACACAGGACTCCAGCCGCGGCCTCACCAATGCTGAGTCGAGCAGGACAATTACCTCCCGTGTCTCATATCCGACGCTCCTGTTAACAGAAACCAGAATGATGCCAGCTTTTTTCACAACCGCATCACATTGTTGACTCATATTCAATTTGAGATTCACTGTAACCCCAGATCCTTTTCAGCCGTACTGCCGCCTTGCCAGCGAGACCTCGTTTTGTGGTTGCATAGATTTTTTTCCTTCCTAAGAAAAGTACTTTGCACTTGTCTTTATTCAGTTTCATCTTGTTGATTTCAGACCCATTCTCCAGTTGGTCCCGGTCATATGTGATTCTTTATTTCACCTCACTCACAAAACCTAGTGGTCTCAGGCATTTACTGAATCTACTCTTGCCTGCTGTCTTCAGCTGGCATTATACGTTGTCCACTAATGATATTCTGCTAGTGTTAATCACAGGTCAGAGGCTTGAGGCTTGCTATGGAGAGGGACTCTCTGCCTGGGTGAATAATTTTAACAGACGCCCTTTGCCAGCAGGCGCTAGTGCAGCTCTGAGAATGTGGGAGGAATCGATCTGAAGTGTCATCTCGAGAGGGGTTTCGCCTGCAGAGTGACGTACGGTCCCCCTGCCACCCACACGCACGGGGAAGCAGGCAGAGGGGTGCACAGGAAAGCACACGCTTCGGGGTTTCCCTCTTGTCGCTAAGGAAACCAGCTCAAGGAACAACACAGCCTTCGAGCGATGGTCTCAGAGTCACCGCTGCCCACGCTGAGTTTGGATACAGTCTGCCTGCCAGGCTGCAAAAGTAGCAGCCATGGAGGCCGGCTACTGTCTGCTGAGCCTTGGCGGGCTCCCGCTCATAGGGAACCTGCGCAGACGCCTCCCCCAGAATCATTTCTACAGGGGCTTTTGCTCCGGAGAACCAGCAAAAAAAAAGGGAGGGCCTCATTCCCATTGACACTAAGGGCCCTTGACACCTACTTGGAAGCCTAACTGGGCCTCTTACTTCTACTGTGCAGTCACAGCATGTGACTGCCGCTCCGTGTAGACGTACGTGAGCTGGCTTTAATCTAGCTAGCCCGGGCTGCTGCAGCAGCAACGGCCTTCAGCATGGGCCGTGCAAACCCGCCGGAGACGCCGGGCGGTGCCTCGAGCAGCTAGCCGCACTGAAGGTGCTGCGAGAGGACAGCTGGCCGAGGTGTGTTTACACACGCTGCAGTCGCGCCCTAAGACTGAAGCCCAGGCATATCCTGAAGCATCAGAACGGTGTCAGAGGGTTTTATTGTCCCAGAGAATCAGGCTGTGCCTCTAGAGGGGGTCCGACCCTGCAGTCCCTGCGCAGACAAACCTGCCGTTTTGCCCAGGGAAGGGATGAGTCATTGTCCGCTGGGAGAGTCCCACCACGAACGAGCTAGCACGCTGCAAGGGCCAGATCCACAACTGGTGTAAATCGGCATCGCTCCCATGAAGCCAAGGGCCCTGATCAGCAGCAGGTGTAAATCTGATGTAGCTCCACTGGAGTCATTCCTGTTGACACCAGTGAAGGACTTTTCCCTGCTGATGCTCTTCTTTGGTCCCTCGCTTGTGCCCGCCTGTGCTAGGGAGTGGCCACTGGGAGTGGCCGTGGCTTACCTCCTTCCCATGGAGAAGTCTCCCACACACCTGGTGCATTGGCCTCTGGTGCCCCCCGACCCCACTCCCCTCCCTTGCATGGACCCGGGACCCTCTCAGAGAGCCCTCTGGAGGCTCCGGTGGGGAAACAGCCCCTGGGGCGGCCCAGCCTCTTGTCTGCATCAAGGGGCTGAGGTCCATTCCATGCCTGGATCTGAAGGTGGAGACCCGCCTCTCAGCTTGGGTCTGGTTTCAGCTCCTTGGTGAATCCAGACTCACTCTGTTGGTTTAAATGAAGTCACTCTGGATTGCCACTGGTGGAAGTGAGATCAGAATTGAGGCGCCTCTCTGCCTGTACCAGTCCTTGGGCTAATCTCTCCCTCCTCTTGACGTCAATAGGAAGTTCTCCCATTCAATAGGGCCAGTATTTCGCCCGTAAAGCAGGACAGAACTTGCCCATCTGCAGGTTAACTTTGTTTCCTGCAGGCACTTTCATCTCCAGCCACGGTTGCCAGGGGAAAGCTGAGTACCACTAATACCCTGGATGGGTTCCAGCTCCATCCTGCACAAACATCTCCCCCTCCCAACCCATCCACTTGGGCTGCTGGAAGTTGATAAGCTGCTGCCTGGTGATTCAGCCTGGAATGTCTCTGGTCCGGGAGGGCAGGGCGGCAGCACCGGATCCTATTCACAATGTCTGGTAAAAGAGCCAGCCGGTGTGTGAATTAAAGTGGGCGCACCAGGGTTTTGAGCTCCGGGGAGACACGCTTGCATGTTTCACGTTCTCATGTAACGCCTGCATGCTCAGATCTGCATTGTTGGCTGCTGAGATACGGCCTGGCCCTGGGAGCTGCTGGTGATGCTGTCAACAAGGAGGCCGGCCCCTGCGGGTTCTGCGAGGCAGAAACATAATTTCCTACATAAATTCCCCCCAGCAGGCCACAGAACAGCTGGCAAAGGGGGAGTGACTTGTAGCCACGGCCGACCCACGGCCACAGCCGCCCGGCTGGATTCAGACTGGTGAGCTGCAGGTGAAAGAGTCCAGAGTCTGTTACTTCTGCTCAGAAATGATGAGAAATATACAAGGAACCAAAATTTTAATACACACACCTACATGAAGCGTCCGCCGAGCTAGTGCCTTTGATACTGGGCCAGATTCTCCGCTCCCCGTCCCTGCTGTGACACTGTCTGGCGTATGAGTGACCATTTATAATATTATTGATACCAACGTTACAGAATTACAGTAAATATCATCTAGGCTCTGCCATGCAAGGTACCAACTGAAAAGTCAGGGGAACTCAAATACACAATGAATCCAATGAAAGAACCCAGGGGCTGCATTCTATGAGTCACCAGGGCATGTAAGAAGATGTCTATGGACAGGGCTTTTCCATGCCATGTGCTGTCAGTATGTGGCTGGGTTGGGACAAGCCACATGGCAAAGGAATATAAAAGGCAGCTGCGCTATCCCCACCCCATGAGCTTTCTCTTGTCTTCATTCCTGCTTCCTTCCTACCTCTGGATCAGCTCATCTACAACAGAAGCGGTGAGACCCACCCAGCTACTGGATGTACACCAGAGGAACTGTACAAGCCTGCAAACTCCACAATTCTGCTAAGAATCTGATATATATGGACTTTGAAGTCATTTGTATGTATCTGATTGCTTTAATCATTAAACATCTCTCTTCTTATTCGTTTCTTTCCTGTATGATAAACCTCTAGTTTTAGTTTCTAAAGGATCGGCTGGCAGGGTGGTATTTTGGGTAAGAGCCAAACATATATTGGTGTGGCCATGTGGCTGACCCTTTGGGGATCAGGAGACCATTTTTGGTAAAGGGAATAGAGTTTTAATAACTTGTCTCTTTACTGGACCTAGTTGCTAAGGTTGGGGGCCAGAGACTGAAATGCAATAAAGGGTGCTGTGTAACTTCTTGTTTTAGCTTCTTGATAACCAGTGGTGGGGGATCAGAACTCCTGTTTGTGACTGGTTGGTGAATCCAACTGCCAGTGTTAGCCACCAGTTTGGGAGAATCTGCTTCCCTTTTGCAGCCTGCCCCGACCTTGGCATTTTCAAGTGGACTACCCTAGGCCCTTTGCATGGACGGATCACACCTGCCAGAGATGGAGGGGGCGAAGGGAAGGCAGCCTTGAGCCACGTTAGCACTGTCAATATTCTGGGACCATGCAAGAACCAGTCTAAGTTAGAGCAGCCTCAGGGCTGCTCTGATTTACACTAATGAGTACATTGGCCCCGGGCGGGCAGAGACTAGCCGGAGTGAAGTGTGCTCCAGCTGCACCCCTGATCCGTGCCCTGCCAGCTCCACCCCGGCTGGGGATGCCCTCTGCTTGGTGGGGCTCTAGGAGGGTTTCCACCTACTTTGTTTGCCAGAGTGGCACAAAGGGCCATGAAAGTGACTGAGGCTCAGGGCCAATGTCTCATTCATGCCTGAATGTGGACGGCAAATCCTCTCCTTTGTCACAGACGCACATGACTTTTCCCTAGAACTGCCCGCAAACCGCAGCGATGAAAGGGCGGGGTCCTCTTCTAGAAAGGAGCTGTGCCAGGTCCTACTTCCGTCTCTCCCCCATGGGGCTCACAAGCCTTTCCAACCATTGTCAGCCTGGGGGGAAGCTCTCTGCCCGCCACCATCGGGCAGAAAACGGTGCCAACAGGAGCTCCTTGGAGACTGCTGGACTGCGTCAGAACATGTTGTCTTCCCCAGCAGTTAAAGGGGTAGGGTGGGTGCATATAGGGGGAATCTTTCTTAAAGGGCTGGAATAAAACCTTGGATCTTGCACTCCCCAAACGCTGGCCACGTTTGCACTGGGGGAAAAGCAACATGTGATAAAACGGGTTAACAAATGGGCCGTTAAACAATGCTTAGCGTGGGACAAGCTGTGTTTAAAACCCTGTTAGCTAGTAGCATAAAGGGGCCTGGTAATGGGTGGAAGCAGCCCCCTGGGAATTTCCCTCTGTGCAGGGAAGAATTGGCAGGAGGGCCCAGCCCCCAGTGTAGGGGGCAGATTAGGGGTGTGGCCGGAACACACTGTACTGTGAGTATTCTCTGCTTCCCAGTGTACAGGAAGCAGAGTGCAAGTTAGAGCAGCCCTGAGGCCACTCTGATTTACACCAGGGTCCAGGCAAGGTAGTGCAAAGGTGTTTTAAAGCTGCCTTAATCCCTTTCATCCCTGCCCTAAGAGCAGGGAGGGGGAACTGAGGCTGTGCAATCACAGGATGTCAAACAGACACACCTGAGCTAGCTTTCATCTCGCTATCTCGGGTCCTGGCATGGTGAAGCTGCAGCGGCGCGTGGGCTGTACAAAGCTGGCTGGAACCTGGGGTAATTGCACCCGGGGCTAGCCCCTACCGATGTCTGTGCTGGCACGGCTGCACTGTTCCAGGACCTCAGCTACTAGCTAGATCAAAGCGAGCTCCTGGATTGTCTACACATGCTGCAGTCACACCCTGCCATGTTCCGTGTCCATGTAGCCTGAGAACCAGGCCTTTAGGGGCTCAGTTTGCCTACAGGATGCCAGCGTTGTTCCCAGAAATACCTCCGAGACTGGCATTTCGCGTGGCACGTCCTAGGCTGAAGGGCAGGGAGGTGCCTGCTTCCCTTTGCCCCCTCCCCCATGCATGGATCCAGAGCCAGCTAATTGTGTTTGAATTTCCCTGAGCTCTCCAAATTTGCTACCTTGGCAGCCACAGAGGAAAAAACATACACTGAAATTTGAACTTAACCCCAACCCACCGGCATTCCTGGTGTGAGGAGGGAGGGGGGAATTTGGCTTGGTGAGGCTTCTTCACCAAGAAGCTGGCTTAAGTGAAACAAAGCGGTGTTGGGGAGGAAGGCGGGCGGTGCAGGATGTGATTGGTTCTCTATGTGCATCTCCCACTGGTAAGAATTAGTCATGGCCCCTTAAGGCTGTAGCCTGGGCTATTAGCTTTCCCAGCTGGGGCCTGATCCAACAGCTGTTAAAGATAATGGCATCCCCTTGAGCCAAAGGGGAGAAGCCGTTTGCTTTGCCGAGGACAGGCGCAGGGAAGTTTTGTGGACCTCACGTGGCTGCCCGCCCGGCGAGGTGGGTGCTGGAACTGGGGCACCGAGACAAGAGGTTGGGCAGGTTTTCCTTTTTAAAAAAAAAAAAAAAAAAAAAAAGCAGCTCCCTGCTCCAATGGAAAGCAGGCCGGGTGATTCAAGGAGGACGTGTGTTTCCCGTTAGATGGCCTGGAACAGCCTGCATCCCTGGGGCTTGGCAGCGCTTCCCCAGCCCCAGCACGCTTGTGTTTTATGGGAACACAGTGGGGACGGCATGTCCACAGGAGCAGAGTCTCCAATCCCTGCCCCTTTATCCATAGGATCCCTGCCCCTTTAACTGTAAGATTCCTACCCTCTAATCCCTACTCCTTTACGTATAGGGTCTCTGCAAGCTGACCCCTGCCCCTTTATCTGTAGGGTCCCTGCCCCATGATCTAGAAATGGAAATGAGAAAGGCTCCATTGGCCCCAGGTGCTGTTATGCACACTCTGCATTCCCAAGATCTGCTCCCCCTTGTTCCTCTAATTCCCTTTAATTAGGCTCAGCTGTTTCAACCTGTTGGCTTGGGAGGGTTTTTCTCCTCTCCAGAGCTCTGAGCCGTGACCCTCCTCCCACCCCACAAACAAAGCATGGGCCCGCTTGGAACCTGGCGCATGGATGCTGTGCTCGCCCTGTTGGATCCAAGCAGAAAAAGACTCCACTTGCTTCTGTCTCCTGGTGACCCCCATGGGCAGAGGCCCCTGCAGAACTGCGCCATTGCTGGTCTGCATGACAGCTCCTCCTGCTCCAAGAGCTCCATGCGGGAGAGTTACACTCTGGAGAAGATGCTTAGGAGAAACTGATTCATATCTGAAGAATGTCTGTGGCCCCTGGGCCACATTGCTTCCTCCATGTGCTTTATTTCATATGGAAACAGCCAGAGTTTGGCTTCACAGGGTTGTTGGTTTTGGGGCAGGACTGGTTTTTTGTTTTTTTTTCTGATCTGTGTTTGCCTCTGTAGCTGCACGAACAGCAGTTCTTTTTGGTAAGTCCTGCCAAAACTGGTGTTTCATCTTGTGCTGGGTATTTTTGGACAAGGGACTGCATTAGTCCCTGAGAAATCATCTTCGCTAGCTCGCTGCAGCTGCAGGGTCAGTAGTTATTACCAGGAGGCCCTACCACCCGTGCTGTTGTGGTGGGTTTTTCCCCTTGCTGAATATTTAGGCTTTGGATGTTTGGTTCCCTAAATCTCAGCCTTGCAATCGATAGGCTGGTCTCATTATGTTACCCTCATAATTTTGCCAGGCAAAACCAACTGTGGACAGTTTGTAATTCTTGCCTCTGCTTTGCTTTGCTTTGGGAGCAAGCTGAAGCCCAGAGAGAGCTCTCTTCTGCCAGCTGGGAGAAATGCAAAAGGCACAGTGACAAAGAACAGCTGCTAGGACAGAAACCAAACCGCTGCGTCTGCATGCCCTTCCCTTCCCTCCTCTGCCCCTCGAGGAGGCAGCGCTTCCTGCCTTCCAACCAGCGCTCCATCAAAGCCCTAACTTGGTGGATCTAGAGCTCAGATCCTGCTGCTCCAAAAGCCCCCTCACGTTAGAGTCCCTATTAGCACGGATGGTCTATGACACACAGCTGGGCCCGTAGAAGGCAGCGGTCTGTCTTTCTATCAAACATGGCCACCACACAGTCAGTTCATTGCAATATTTTCTCTTCCGCTGAAGGATCTCAAAGCCCTTTGTCAGAGTTGGTTAATTCAGAGGGTGAAGTGGGTAGAGATTTAGGAGGGGTGGGAAGAATTGGGGGAACCGGGTGACTGTGGATCAAGACACCCTCAAAGTAGAGAGCAAACATGTCTGTTGTAGCCTGTGTTGGTGATGAAGGATCCTGGTCTGTGACCCATTTAACCTTCTTGTCTCTGAGCCTCAGGGGTTGTCTACACTCAGGAGTTACTCGAGATTAAGATAGGGTGTGAATTTAAAGCATAATAGCTATTCCTGATTAACTCCACATGTGGACAGTCTTATCCTGGAGTAAGAGTGCCTGCTTCTGGTTTATCTTAACCCACCAAGCTGAAGCCACCTGACATAGCCACTCCCAAATAAACCCATGTGTAGACAAGCCCTGAGACGGAAATCCCTAAGGAAATGCCAAGTGTTGTCAAATCAGTATCCACTGTGGAGCTAAAGAAGGATCTCAGGAAGAAGTGGGACTGATGGAGGAACAGATGCCGCTAGTTCTGAGAGAGGAATTTAATGAGCGGTGTGGGCCGTACCCTGGTCATCTGCATTACTCCACTCTCGTGTGGGGAGGAGGAAGGGCAGGTCGGGGGTGGACAGGAAAGTCTAGGCTTCTCATCCCTGCTTGGAGGGGGGGCTCTAAGGGGTCATGGATCCAGCTGCTGCTGATTGGGCCCTCTGGATAATTAGCTGCTTCTCACAGGTGGGGAAAGGGGGTGGGGCACTTAGAATAGGGTTGTCACGGCTTCTGGGAAAAGGAGAGATTGTTCCCTGGTAAAGGTTAGGGGAAAGCATGTTGCATGGGGCAAAGATCAGCATGCAGAGACTTTATGGAGAAAAGGTCCGGGATCAGAGTGCAAGGGTCCTATGGAGAAAGCGTCAGGGAACAGTGTTCAGGGATCCTGTAGCTAATGGGGCCGGGAGCAGAGTGCAAGATTCCTAAAGCTACGGGGGGGCATAAAGAAAGATACAGGTCCTATAAAGTGGCAGGGATAAGAGGGAAAAGATCCTATAGATAAAGAAGTGCGCCCCTGTAGGTAGATAAAGGGGCGGAGATCAGAAGGTAGGGACAGTATGGATAAAGGGGCTAGAAATCTGAGTGTAGGGATCCTATAGCTAAAGGGACGGGGTGCTTCATGCTGGCTGCTAAGGGCTGGGGAGCCTGGTGCTCTTTAGGGTCTGTCTACACTGCAGTTAGACACCCCTGGCTGGCCCGTGCCAGCTGATTCGGGCTGTTTCATTTGTGCTCGCTCTGCAGCCGGAGCTGTGGGACCCTCCTGCCTTGGAAGGTCCTAGGCTCAAACTCCCATATGCCTAAATCCCTTTGAGAATCTGGGCCTAAGTGATTTGCCCAAGGTCACACACGGAGTCGGTAGCAGAGCAGAAATCCACCTGACCCAGCCACTCGCAGGTCTGCTGATTTCCAGCTAGCACCTCCACTTCAAGAGCAACAGCCTGGCCATCTGGCAGGTGTGTTTTGATCTAGCATCTTTCCCCAGCATGCATAGTGTGTTCCCTGCATCTGTGCCTTAACCCTTCGACCGCTGCTTGCCATTAGCGCACTGGCTCGTGGTTTGCTTTGCCTGTGATTTCTGTGCTCGGCTCGGGTGGCTGGGACTTTAATTGGCTTCCCTGTCGCATTAGCAAAGGTCTCGTTCTCACTTCCGCTGGCACACGCATCTCCAAGCGGGCGCCTTGACAGCCGCCCAGGCTGCTGCTGGCTGGAAGTTTCAGCTCTTAATAAATACCACTGGTAAATCTATTAATTTCACAGTGTTAATTGATGCAGTGCTGTAATTACCTTTTATAACAAGGCAATTAAGCCCTAGTAAAGATTATTAGCTCATTAAAGCTCCTATACGTACACATGCACGCACAAACCCCTTATGTGCCCAGGCTGTTCGGGGTTGGAATGAAAAGTCCACCAAAGCAAGGCGAGGAATGCCCTGGTCATCACCGCACGTGTCATCAGCACCCCCATGGCATTGGGGGCCAGGCACTGATGGGACAGGGACTCGGAAGGTCGGGGTTAAATTTCTGGCTATGACACGTACAGTGTGACTGGGGGCAAGTCTTTTTCAGTTCTCCATCTGTGTAAGGAGCTTAATAACAGTCAATCTGTCCGCCCCACCTGTTTAGAGTGTAAACTCTTCAGGGGAGGGAGTGTCTCCTGCCAGGGGCTCGTCTGTATGAACAGTGAGTCCATGGCACGCCAGGGTGTAAATCTACCCTGCGCTAACCTGCCGCGCACTCCCTGCCCGCGTGGACCCTGGCCCTGCACTTTGATCCGGCCCATGGCGAAGCAGGAGTAGATAGTGCATGGCAGCAGGGGCCACATGGACACGTGTGGCGCAGCGGGTGAGGGCAGGGTAGATTTACATCCCAGCGTGCCGCGAAGCACGTGTTCACCTGGACACGTTCTGTGTGTACGTACAGCTCCTAGCGCCACAGGGCTCTGATGTGGGGGGGGGGGGCGGCCTTTTAGGTGCTACTGTTAGCTGTGATACGAGACTGAGGTGGGGGTGAAAGGTGTAACTGGGGGAGGGGAAGCGATCGGCATTTGGATCCTGGTTTTTACTGTGTCCTTGGGGGATGACTTGTCCCGGGCTGCGTGAGAGGCAGTAAAGTGGGAATGGCCGACCCCGTTCTACCGTCGCTGCCCTCGGACTCCTGCTCCGGATCCAAACCGCTCTGTCAAAACTCTGACAGGCAGTGGTTACCTGAGGCCGCTGGCTCATTCCTGGCGTCCCCCGCTGCAGGGTGCTGGCTTTGGCTGATAATTCCCGGCACTGGGGGTTGCTGGAACGATGCCCGCAATGGCCAGTGGGATGGGAGATACATCCGGATGGAAAACATCAAGGCAACAAATGCTGCCAAGGGTCCCACGCCACTGACCCCCCCAACCTCAGGGCAGCAGCCTTAAAAGCAAGTGATCCCTTGAGAGCCTGTGATTGGGGGGGACTGTTGCAAACGTTCAGCTTGCCAGCTGGCTCAGCATCGGGGTTGGCCGGCGAGTCACCTCATAGGCCAGGATCTTCCTCCTCGGCTCCCCTTCCCAACGGGAGGAGGAAGCGCTCTCTGTCGGCATCCCTGCCAGCTCTCATCAGCCTCCCCCAGCCCTGGGACACTCAGGGCAGAAGGACACCCCCCTCCCCCCCCCATTGCAGGAGCTTTGGTTTTGGGCCTGGATTAACTGCAGAGACCCCGGTGGGAGGGTCGGCTCCAGTGCTCTAATTTGTAATGCAAGAGGTGCTGGGGCTCAAGTCGGTTTTTTACACTCATAACTGATGCAGCAAGCCCAGAGGGGCCGGGTCCACGAACGGCCAGGCCTAGAGGGGCCGGGGCTCAGCTGCGGCCAGCCCTAGCACATATTAAGCACTCGTGGGCTTCCTAGAAGAGTGATGGTTAAAGGAGCCTGTCCAGATTGTAAAGGGGGGAAAATCCCAGGCTCTTTCAGCAGCGATTCGAAGCCGTGGGCGCTGGGTGTGGCTGCAGTGCAGCCTGATTGCCGGGAGCGAGGGGGGGCCTGGAAGCGGCACATTAAAGGGAGAGAGCTGCCCAGCCTGGAATCCGGTTTGTTCCTTCTTGTTCTGCTGTGTGCTCATTGAAGCTGGAGATGAGTCTGGGTTGCACACGGGTGGGGGATTAAACACGGGGATTTTTGGACAGAGAGTGTGACCAAAAATAGAAGGTTTTGCTGAAAAGCCAGGGTGTGGGGGGGGGGCCTTCCAGCGGGGGTGTGCTCACCCGCTGAATCGTGCTGATGCCAGTAGCCTGGCGCGGTGCGGGGGAGGCGCTGCAGGGGATGGTGGGGGTGACTCAGGGAGGGCCGTCCGCCTCTGAATCTGCGCTGACCCCAATGCCTCAGTGCAGAACTCCGGGGTTCCATATTGCAGGTGAAGGTGTGAGCAATTCGGCAGGAGGTGCTCTGGACAAAACTTTCCAGTCCTGACTTTCTCCCTGACTCACAGCTCCCCTTCCAGTCTCGTAGGCAAAAGTCATTCCTTTCCCCTCCTCCCTGAACAATGACCGTAAAATTGGGCTGCAGCGCTGTTTGCTGTGTTGCACCCCAGCGGCAGCTGTGTTTCACTTCTGGGTGAGCGCTGGGTGCGGGGCCATGTTTAGAAATGCTCAGCACCAGAGAGCCCTCGCGGTCTGACCAATCAGCCACCAAAAAACCCCTTGGGAATAAAAGGTGAGTCACAAGCGGCAAAGGGCTATTAATACCATGGAAATGACTTGTTTTCCTTCCGAGTCACCACCAGGGTTTGGCTGGGATCAGCTCTTTGACAGGCCGCTTTGAAAGCGGGGGAAAGAACGTGAAAGCAAGATCCAGCTTTCATTTCCTCGCAGCGGGCTGGCTCACGGCTCCGACCGTTTCACACACCCGCTCGCTGGGCCTCTGTGTTTGCTTTCAGATCTAGAAAAAGGCAGGATCAAAACCCTCCTTCCCAGGCCCCGGCAGGAATTTGGAAGCGGTTGCACGCTAAGCCGAGTTATGTAGGTCTCTCTCTGTTTAGTTTAGACTCACCCAGGCTGCTCTGAGGAGCTGGTTTGCCTGGGGATGGAGGAGCTGGCAGGGCAGGGGAGAGGGGGTGGAGAAAGGAGCTTGTCCTCATGTCCCAGGGAACGTAGGGCATGTGATCCACCCTGCCTCATCTGCTTCGCATTACCCAATAAGTACAACCCCTGCATTATATGAACGATAAAAGATTCGTCAGCCACCAGCTCCGGTGCCCTCGATCCAATGACTGTAAAGAGATGGGCCCCCACTCCACTTTTGTTTTGCAACAGATGTTTTGCTGGTCCCCGATGTCACCTTCCCCTGTAGACATGTCCTAGAGATTCTACCCTTACTCGCTCTGTGCCTCAACCTCCCTTCGTATAAAATGGGGGTGATAGCCCTGCCCTACCTCCCTGGAGTGTTGTGAGGATCAGTGTGTTCAGAGATGGTCAGGCACCCAGACACGTGCCTCGGTCTCCCATCGCCATCCCATCAGACAGGATCTTCCCCAAAGCACCTTGACTGCCCCTGGCCACCCTGCCTCTGATACCAGGAAAGGATACTCTTTCCTTTGCTAGACTGTTCCCCCCAAGCAGCGTTGTCTAGTGGATGTAGCACTGGATGGGGACTCAGGAGATCTGAGTCCTGTTCCTGGCTGTGTCGCAGGGCTGCTGTGTGACCTGGGGTAAGTTACTCCCCGTTTCCGTGTGTTATTCAAATATCACAGGATCTTTTTCAGGGGATAAGGTAACAAGCCACGTTTATTGTCAATACAGAACTTTGGTAAGTTTTTTTTTATTGATACTATCAACACTGTAACAACATCAGTATTGTTCTTTACTTAGTGACCTTCATTCACACTCACGCACACTGACAGGCACACACAGACAGGGAGACAGACAAACATACACAGGGGTCTCACAGATGTTATAGTTACCAGCCTCTTGGTGCTCATGGTAGTGACTGGCCAGGTGACTGTAGCAGGATGGTGAGCAGCAAGGTTCTGCCGATGCGCACCAGTACTCCTGGCTGGTCGGTGATGTAGACCCAAACCTCCAGCCTTCATCTTTCTGTCCCATTTTATAGGGAAAAGACCCCATGTCAGTCTATGGGTTTTTGCTCTGTCATGCTGCATTTGCATTTGGTGTGATCCTTAATCACCCACATTGTTGCAAGCCTGATCAGATTTTGTTCTTTGAAGTGGGCTGACTCCAAAGTTACCAGGGTGGGCTCCTCTTCGGACAGTTGGTGGTAAAAATTATTATCTTTGCCCCTTTCTTCCTCCCTCAAACCTTTGAGGTGAGGCTGGTGTTTTCTTCCCCTTACTCAGACCAATTGTTCAATCACTCTCCCTGTCTACACCCATCTCAGTTGCTCAGCCATTCACACTCCAATCACTCAGTGCCAACTCCTAGCTGAAGAATTCACACATTATTTTTAAAGCAAACATGATTTCATTTTTGCCAGTGTCTTTCACAATGAGGTCGGTGTATTACATTTCACCGTGTGGCTTTTTACACTTAAAATAGGGTTTTTGCAAATATATTGAAAGTGGGTAAAATTAACAGATAAAATGGTCAGTGGAGTGGTTTTACAAACAATCTTAAACCAAATAGAATTATAGAAAGTAAATAAAGGCAGACTTGAATTATTGTGCAGTAAATGGATATTTTAAAAAGGCTGAAGTGAACATTTCCAAGGGTAGAACAATAGGAGTCAGTTGAGGTTTTAGCTGTTGATTAAAGTTACAATGTGTCAGGCTGAAGTGTCTCTTGATAGGAAGTGTGTGTGTGTGTGTGGGGGGGGGGTGTTTGTGTTTCTGTTCTTTCACGAAAACAGGATTGGGCCAACACGTGCCTCAGTTTCCCCATCTGTATGATGGGGATAATGATAGTGGCCTCCTTTGTAATATGCTTTGAGATCTACTAATGGAAAGAGCTAGAGTATTATCTGAATGAAAGGGCCTCTCGTGGGAGCTGAGCATAGCCTTTTCTCCTCTAGCGTCAGCTGTAGTGGTTCCCCAGTGCCTCAGTTTCTTCACTCACAACATGAACCTAAATGAATTCCTGTCACCAGAGAGCTGTGAAATCATTGGCTGAACAGTGCTTTACAAGCAGGAGTAGAATTTTCTCTCAATTGCTTCCCCATTTATGGGGGGGGGAACCCCAACAAGCAGCAGTGTTGGGATGAAAAGCAAACGTCTAACATCCCATTATACTTCCCAGCCTGGGCGTGGCGCCGAATGCCTACCTGTGCCTCCCAGCGCCCCGCCCTCCCTCAGCGAGCGGGGCCTGTTCTCAGCCGGCTGGGGGGAGGATTTCCTTGAGCCGAAAGGGAATCCGATCCAAAGTAAACCGGCGCTGAGCTGGCAGAGCGCCGCGTCAGCTAGTGAAAGGTGCTGCCGGGACATCGGTAACAATGGGGCCCAGGCTGCTGGGATCCGGGCCCAGCGAGTGGGGAAACCGGCTCCGGGGAGGGAAAGAAAGAGCTGTCTACAAAAGTGGGCTGCTCCCCCAGCGGGTGGGAGCAGTGCATAGAGCCTGGAGCTCTATGGACGGGGCAGCTGCATGGCACTCCTCATAGAGAGTGTGGAGCAGGACATGCAGTGATGTCACGGCCACCCTGACAGCCCAAGGGGGTGGAAACGGCCCCCTGAAAATCCCCCCAGCACAGGGGACTCCCCAGCCACTGTGGGGCTGCTGTAAAGGCTCTGCACTGCTCCTCGGGCCAGAGGACATTGCATTCTGGGTATTATTCTCTGCTTCCCAGAGGGGCGTGGGGAGTAGAGTGCTAACTAGAGCAGCCTCCGGGCTGCTCTAACTGACACGGGGCCGGGCAAGGTTCTGCCCCGCCCCACAATACAGGGACTGCAAAGGTCACCCCTTTCTGGTCCCTGCCTCAAGCAGCTGCGATCCAGGCCCGAGATGTGGGGCTAGGATACCGCATCTCAGCCCTGCCGGCTGCTCCCATGCATCCCGCCCCCAAGGGCGTGTAACATGATGAGTGAGAGAGACAGGACGGAAGACGGAGAAGAAAAAAAACATGCAGGAAACAGAAGAGGCAAGAATAGAAGAAGGAAAGAATGAACTGAAGGCAGGAAAAAAGAGTTGAATGAAGAAGGGAAAAAAGAATATGAGAGAAAGACAGGAAGCAAAGAGAAGTGTGAGGGAGGAAGAAAGAAGGAGGTGGCCCCATCTGGGGGAGAGGGAGCGCTGGACTCTGGGAAGTCTGCTTAACGGTCCAGCTAGCAGCCGTGCATTGTGCTTTCGCTCTCCCCTTCTGCTGCGGGAGCCGACAGAACGAGATTGCCCTAAAGTCTCTGAGCTAGACCCCGCACTGCATGCCGCTGCCCCAGTGCAGCGGGGGAACCATGCGCCCAATGCCCTGCACCCCCTGGGGTCATTCACACCAGCACACAGACAGCGGGCCCGATTCCCATGACACTCAAGCCCTTTGACACTGAACTGGCAACATGTGGCTCCTGGGAAATGGGGGGCCATGACACTCACACCCACTGTAAGGCCCGTTTACGCTGACAGGCTGGTAAATGAAGTCAATGAGAATCTGACTCACGGGATATAAAAGGCTGTTAAACCAGGATGAGAGCCTTTTGCCGCCACTTTGCCTTGCAGGGCGGCTGGGACTCAGCTCAGTGGTGAGTGGCAGGTGGGACAAATAGCTGTGTCTGAGAATGTCCTAGGAGAGGCAGTGTAGCCTAGAACACGCAGGAGACCTGGGTTCTGTTCCCTGCCACTGACCTGCTGGGTGACCTTGGGCAAGTCACTTGCCCGCTCTGCGCCTCAGTTTTGCCACCTGTAAAATGGGGATAATGATGCTGCCCAGCTTGGTAAAGTGCTGTGAGCTCTCTTGAAGAAAAGGTGATTCCAGAGCTCGGTATAATCTGTTGAGCTATTGAGGGTCCCTGACTGCAAGGCTTGTGGGAATCTGGGCTCCAGATGAGTTGCCTTTTGGGGGAGAGGGAGGGAGAAATGTTATTCAGCGTTTCCCTTTTAAAATATCCACACCAGCTTCTCCACGTGACTCAGATTCCAAGGCTCAAGGAGATCATTCAGATCATCCCCCTTCTCCCCCCCAGCTCATACAGGCCAGAGAGCAATTCCTGCAGCAATACCTGCATCCAGCCCAGGGTTCAGTGAACCCCAGAAAGCTTCCGGGGAGGCCAGGCCCCCTGCAGCCCCCTTAATTTTCTCTGCTGCCATGTGCTGGAGCAGGTGGGTTTTTCACATATGAAGTGATGAGCTGTGGGAGAAGCTGGGAAACTGTTAGGTTAGCGGTGGAGGGAAGAGAAGCCCCAGCTGCCGGAAGTGTGGGTGCATTCCCTCCCACCTGCCCCCCACCCCAACAGACTGGCAGAACTCAGCCCCACTGGCCCTCTCCATCCTGGCGGGGGCTGAGAGACTTTCTGGTTTACCAGGGAACTCCCTCATGCTGCTCAGGAAGGCTGCAGGGATTCCCCCGCTGCAGGGAAGGGCTGCCCTCGGCTCCCATTCTGCTCTCAATTACTGGTGTAAATCCAGCAGCTTGGATGGAGTCACTCCAGATTTACACTGCGCTGATGGAAGTCATTGGCCGTGCACTCCAGCCCAGCTGCCTGCAAGACCCAGTTGGCAGCTGGAGCCAGCTGCTGTACAGCTGGATGGTGGGGAGGCACCAGCCTGGCACAGAGCAGCCTCAGGATCGGGGGCTGGCATGCAAAGGGTAGCTTTCCAGCCTTCCTCTCCTCCCAAGAAACCATGCCAAGACCCCCCCACTCCCATAGCGGAGAATCTGGTCCCCTGGCCACAAGATCTATCAGGCTGCAGAACCGCCACTCAAGGGAAGTGGTGGAAACACAGTTAAAAGGCCATTGGACAAGATGTGGGATGTTAGTACTAGACAACGGTCCTGCATCGCCCAGGGTGGCATACTGGGTCTTTGTCTCCTAGAAGACAGGGTTTGTGAGCAGAAAGCTGCCTGGCTTGCCGCACCCCCTGGAACCACGCCAGCCCCGTGGTTAGGAGACCATGTGGTTTCCTGGAATGGAAGTGTTATTTTTTAAAAGGGGGACCTTTGATCTTTGCTGGGATCGGGGCAGTTTTTCTGCCCCGATGGGAGCAGACGCCCCCCCCCCCCCACACACACACACACACATTTCTGTATGTTGACAATCGGTGACTCATTGTTCCCGTGACAGAGAGAAATCAGATTATTTATTCATAAAAGCTGGACTGTGTGCGCGTTGCTGTGGCTGCAGAATGAGTCACCCCCGGTTGCTGGGGAAACCAGGGGGCTTTGCTTCTTTCTAATTAGTTTGGGAGGGAATTTTGTCTAATTACAGAGGGGGTTTGATAGCACCGGATTGAATCGGGCTCCTGTGTGTAAGTGCTGGGTAAACGACCACGTGCAGCTCCGCCGATGCCCCTCAGTCCCGACTCGCAGCCGCCACCTGGCTCTTTCAGCCCGGAGCAGAAACTGCCCTGCACGTGAAGTTGTGCGGTGGTGAAACCACCAGATCTGATTTGTCACTCGTGTGATCTCCTGGTGCAGGATGCGGGGGGGGGGGGGGGGGGAGGTGCACCGCAGAGGTGAGACGGGGCGTCTGCCATAGCCTGCCACCTGGGCCACGAGCTACCCCGTCCGGCCAGATCCTCAGCTAGTGTAAACGGGCACAGCTCTAGGGAGTGCCATGGAGCTGTGCCCCCACTTGACTAGCTGTGGATCTCCCTCCCCCCGACTTCTCTAGCACTTCGAGCACCTTTGCCGGCTGGAGAATTGCCAGTGCCACAAGCGTTCCGAAATCAGGGCCCGGCTCCTAAAATCACGAGATTGGCTTAAAAAATCACGAGATTTTAAGACCATTATAAATGTGTGTGGGGGGGGGTCTTTTTATTTGCCTTCTGGGCTTGGAGCCTTACGGGGTCAGAAGCTCGTGGGGGCAGGTACTGCCTTTTTTGTTCTGTGCTGCGGCAGCGCATAGCCCCGTGGGGTCCTGGTCCGTGACTGGAGCGCCGACCTAGGCAGTACAATACCAATGTTCTCCAGCTTTTCTCCACAGCTACGAAGGCTAGAAACTCACTTAAAAAAAGTGATTAAGAGTCTCACCTAATCACAGGCCTCCGGGGTTGGGGGCAGTCAAACACTAGCTGGCATTAATGGGTCCATGGCTACTTGGCTTGCAAGAGCTTCTTCCCCCCCCCCCCCCCCCCCCCGCCCAATGCAGCATGCATTCAGACGTGCAGGTGTGCGCCAGCTGTAAACATCTGCCACCAGGAATAACACACTCCCACCCTCCAGCTTCGCTCCGAGGAGCTTGGCACCGCTGGGGAATGGCTGAGCATACAGGCAGGCTGCTTGCAGTCCTCCCAACCCATGGCCCCCAAAAGCACCCTCTGCCGGGCTCGCCACCTAGGCTGGTCGCCTCCAGACATGCATCCCCTGGCAGCTTGCAGCTGAGGACAAGTTGCACAAGGGGCCCGTGCCCTGGGGTCAGCGGAAGAGCCTGGGATCCATTCCCACTGCAAACAGACTGTCCCAGGCTGGCACCCTTGAAGCCCAGGGGGTGAAGCAGCCAGATTCCCTCGGGGTTAACCTCGCATGGCAGGGGTTACCGCAGACAGGGCTCACCACACTGAAGGCAGGTCTGCAGTGCAGTCACGGGTTGTGAGGGGGGCTCGAGGAGACGTACCTGAGCTAGCTTGGATCTGGCTGGCTCGGGGACTGATAGCTGCGAAGCCACAGCCGCACGGGCTGTCCAAGCCCACCTGGAACCCTGGGGTGTCCCTCGCCGGCCCAGGCTAGCCCACAGCTGGAGCCTGAGCTGGTGTAGCGAGGTGAAAACTAGCTCAGGTACCTCTCCATGTGCTGCAGTCACTTCCCCATTAGAGTGTAAACACAGAGCGAGGTGTTGGCCTCCTGGGTAGGGGGAGGCGGCTGCTCTGATCCACAAAAGGTGCCTCTGCCTGGTGCTGGGAGGGCAGGACTGGTCACGGAGCCCAGGCAAGTTCCCATGACAGCTTCCATGTGCTAGGTGTCAGCTTCCTGGGACTAAGAGATAGAGACAGCCCCTCTGGCCCGAGGGCGGTGGAGGGAGCCTGCCTTCCAAGCAGAGGCTAACCTGCACCCAAGAGGCCCTGGGTAGCTAAGGGGCAGTGGGGAGGCCGTGGAGATCAGGCTGAGGATCCCCAAACTCATCTCACTGGTGGACTTAGGACCAGGCCTGCTCCACTACACTTTAGAGTTTGTCTACAGTACTGCTTGCTCCGGGAGCAAGCCGACGGCCTCATGCTACCGCCCTAAACATAGCTGCGGGCGTGGACACTGCAGCATCGCAGGTGGCTTGGGCTGGCCACTGAGCTCAAGCCCACCCTAGCCACTGGCTCCGAGCTCGGGTGGCTAGTCCGAGCCCCGCCGCCGGAGAACAACCAGTCTCAACTCTGCCCGGCTGCTACCAGCTGCCCTGAACCTACGGCCCCTTCAGTCACTGTGAGAATCCCAGAGGGCAGCTTTTATAGCCTGCCCTGCGTGCCCACCGTGCCACCCTCCGGGAGGGATTGTCCCTCCTGCCCAGGGATCGTTAATCAGCAGCCTCCGGACTGCAGAGGGTCCCCACAGAGGGAGGGCCAGAGGCCAGCGGCAGAACAGCCAACCCCAGCTGGCAGAGCCCCCCCAAATCCTGAGATTGGCTTGACATCCAGGAGCTTTCTCTTCTCTCTCTCTCTCTCATGTCTGTTGATGCTAGATTTGCAGGGAGAGACATCTCCTGGGTGTCAGGTCAGTCTCACAGTTATCGATCTCTCGCTGTACTGGGGGGGGGGTCTTCGATGGGCACCGGGTTTGGGGGGGCTGCTGCATGCTTCCCGCTTTGTTTCTGCACCCCCCCACGAGAGCTGGGAGGCGGGACTGCAAAAAAAACCACAACGGCCTCGGTCTGCGCGAGAGGATGACGGGTCCCGCCGGCAGCAGCCCGGGGCAACGCACCACAAAAACAAACACACACACACAAAGGGGGCGGGGCGAGCCCAGGCGGAGTGACAGCCCCACCGACCAATGAGGCACCAGAAAGACTCACGGGCCCCCTCCGCCCGCCGGCTGGCACGCGCACACGCACTCACACGCTCGTGCACGGCGGGGCCGGTGCAGTTTAACCCCTTCCAGGCCGCATCTCAGCTGCTGCAGATCAAGGGAAGGGTGTGTGTGTGTGGTTGGCTGGCGCGGTGGTTTAAGGAGGCAGGTCGTGGGGGCTGCTCCCTGGGGCAGCGCTGGGGGGGGTAAGTAATGCTGGGGGGGCCGGTTCGCTGCCTCTGCAGGGAGCTGGGGTGCAACAGAGGGAAACTGCGATCAAGGGGTCACTTCTCCCCCCCCCCCCCCGCTGCAGAGCAGCCCTGCCCCACTGCAAGCCCCCACTTGGGGAGGGGGAAAGGGCAGCTCCTTTCCCCTGTCCGTCTGCTGGGAGTGTGATCCCGTGCGGGGTGGGGGGGACACCAGGCGAACCCCTCCCTCCCAGAGCCCCCCCGTCTCGCTGGACAGAGCCCCCTTCTCCACCTCCCCCCCGGCCTTCACTCCTCCGCCAGCTGCGCCGCGTCATCACCATCTGCGTCGCGGTAGCACCTAGGAGCCCCAGGTGTGGGCCAGCACCCCATGGTGCTAGGTGCTGTACAGAGCAAAGAGATGGTTCCTGCCCTTGATCTCCTCGGGCATTCGGATTCCCCAGGTCCTGGGCCATAACTCTCTAGATAGATACCATCTGAACCCCTTTCCTTGACAACTTTTAGCACTGAGCCCCCTCCACCCCCTGCCCTTCCTGCAGCAAGCCGTAACCCCTGCTGATCCCACCTGTGCAACACGGATTCCCCTTTGCCACTCACCCCCGCACCGTGGTTTCCAGCAGAGGGCGGGGCCCCTCCAAACTTTCCAGATGCCTGAATCTGAGAGGGGCTTTGTTCCAGGCAGGGGGGATGTAGGGGAAGTTGCTCCCTGGCTTTTTAAGGGGGGGTCCCGGGGTGCCAGTGGGTGGCAGGGGAGATGCCTGTTCCAATGCTGAATCAGAGCCGCCGTCTTTCCTCTTATCTGGGCTCATCCTTGGCCTTGCATTCCTGGGCTGGAAAGAGCCTGGAGCTGCCCCCCCCCAACACCATCCGGGCTAGGCAGAGACCAGCTGGCTAACTCCAGTGCATCTCCCCTGCCCTTGCTCTCCTGCCAGATCCCTGGGCCAGGTGTGCACACACAGACTGTCACACAGAGCTCTCAAGAGACCAAATCCTACCAAAACAAACCCTTCTGTGGCATGCCCCCTTCTCCTGGGGAGAGGAGGAGAGAGAATGATGGATTGCTTAATGCATGCCTGGAAGGGGGTGCCCGGTGAAAGAACCTGGGTCGAATCTCCCTGCCCCCAGAGGTCATCCCTGGGAGAATCCCTCCGGGTGCTGGTGTTTGTTGGGGCAATGCAGGAGGGCTGCAGTTAAACTTGCCGTTTCCCATGTGGGAGCCTTCCCTATGGGTTAGAGCAGGAACCTGGGTGTCAAGTGGTGCCGGGTTCTAATCCTGGCTCCAGAAGGGGGTGTGGTCTAGCAGTGAGAGCCAGGCACTGCGTACTATTCCCAGCTCTGCCACTGATTCGTTGTGTGACCTAAAGCAAGTTACGGCTCCTCCCTGTGCCTCGGTTTCCTCCCTCAGATAACCCTTGCAAGGTGCTGTGAGAGCTAGCAGAGAGGAATGATAGGCCAGTGGTTAGGGGCTTCCCTGGGACTCAGAAAACTGCAGTTCAACTCCCTGCTGTGTCCCAGACTGTGCTGTGTGATCTTGGATGAGTCATTTAGCCTCTCTGTGCCTCGGTTTCCCCATTTGTACAATGGGACTATTAGCACTGCCCGGCCGCACAGAGGGTGTGAGGATAAATACCTAGAAGATGGGGAGGCGCTGACGGTGATGGGGACCAGATATTGTAATGTATTACTTGTATTGCGATGGCACATGGGAGCTCCGCTCACAGACCAGGCCGTCCGTGGTGCTAGGGTCTGTCCAGACAGCCCAGAAAGAGAAGGACCTTGTCTAGGGACCTGGCCAGACCTAGGGTTTAAAAAGTGCTACAGAAGGACATAGCATTATGACTCTCTGGTGCTGATGAGTGAAGACGTCTCATAAGCTGGGCGGCTGGCTGGGGCCAGGAGGCTCAACGAAGAAGTAAATTGGGGCCTGCTTCCTGGACTAGGAAAGCTTGGGAGGCACCAGCTCTGTAGGGCCCTGGCTTTGTAGGTGTCACTCCAGAATGAATTCAGCTAACATGCTCCCCCCGCAGCAGGCTGGGCCTGGGATCAGGGCAGTCCCGAGATGCCTGCAGGTGCAGGGTGAAGGAAGCGGTCAGTTGCCACCCTCTCTAGAGGAAGAAGCTGGCTGGGTAATTGCTTCCTGCTCTAATCCCGCTGCCAGGTTGGAGGGGAAGAGGAAAGTGGAGATCCCCTGCCTTGTCCCTAGAGATGAGCCCCCCTCCACGCACACAGAGCTGCTTGCCCTGTCACTGCGTTGGGCTGTCTTTGGCCTGCATGCCCAGCTGGGTTTCAATAGCCCTGAGCCCACGCTGCTGACATGTCTGCCCTCCGCTGAGCCTGACAGATGGAAAGTCACCTAGCAAGCTCAGCCTGCTCGAAGCGGCTCGGGCTGCAGTCTGCCGGGCAGCAGGGGGAGGGGAGGGGAGGGCAGGCTCCTCTGTGCAATTAATGGGTCTGGCTTTTGAAGGGGGGGCAGGGGAGCTGGAGCTGGAGAATTGGGACGGGATATGCTTCTTCCCTGGGACGGTGAGCAGGGGCAGAGCCCCCCCGTGATGCTGATGTGGCGAGGAGCCTTGTGGCTGGCCTGGGCTAATGAGGCTTGGCATTGAATGGCTACGGTGCTTTGGCTTCTGCAGGTCTCTCAGCATGTTAGCGGTGGCCGAGTGCTGTTGCAGATGGGGAAACTGAGGCATAGAGGTGGGTGAACTGTCAGAAGGAGGGGGAGAAAGAACCCAGGAGTCCTTGTTCCCAGCCCCCATGCGCCAGCTGTGGACTGCCTTCTCTTCTCAGAGCTGGGAGTAGAACCCAGGAGAGGAAAGGGTCCTCCCGGAGACCTGGAGTGCAGTCACTGCGGCCACAGGCAGCCCCGTCAGGGCAGCCCATGTAGAAACTGATCAAGCTTCCGTCTTCCAAGTCGTCAGGTTGTTTTCTCCCCCTCCCCCTGACCTCCCCTCGCTCCTACTGGGGGGCTGGTCCTGGACCTGCCTCCTCTGCTGGACCTGCTTTTGATTCCCCGTCAAAATTTACTCCTGGCCAGTTTCTCCCCACCGGTTCTGGTGCCAACATTGTCCTTAAGCTTCAGTAGCTCTTCTCCCTCCCTGGTGTCTCCCCTCTGCCCCCCGATGTATTTACAAGCAGCAATCACATCCTCTCTCAGCCTGCACTTTGCCAGGCTAAACAAGCCAAGCTCTTGTAATGTCCTCCTGTAAAACTGGGTCTCCATTCCCTGGAGCATCCTAGTAGCACTTTTCTGCACCTGCTCCAGTTTGAATTCGCTCCTGAATCCCTCCTGTTCTTCTCACTAGACCCTGCTCCTCACGTAGAGCTGAGCGTCCTGCCAGCCGCCTGTTCGAACTAGGACTGTGTCTACGCTTCACATGCTGCAGCGGCAGAGCTGTGGCACTTAAGACGCTACCTGTGCCGATGGGAGGGCTTCTCCTGTCAGCGTAGGTTATCCACCTCCCTGAGAGGCGGTAGCGAGGTCAACGGAGAATTCTCCCCTCGACCTCGCGCTGTTTTATGCCGGGGTTAGGGAGGCTTAACTGCGTCACTCAGGAGTGTGAGTGATGTGGTTATACTGACTTAATTTCCTAGTGTAGACACTGGCCTAATAGACCACATTCCCCTCCTCGAGCTTGGAAGGGAACTCCTGACTCCCTGAAGCCCTCCCTGCTGTAACCACTGGACGCCGCTGCCAGGGCTGGGCGGGAGAACCCAGGAGTCTTGACTCCCACTGGACCAGTTGCCTCACTTAAGGGGGTTACTGCGTGTGCTGAGTGGATGCCTCACCCCAGCACCCCCAAAGTCCCTCGATGCCGAGATCTGGCCTGGCTCAGATCTGGTTTGGGATGGGGGAGGCGTCTCTAAGAGTTTGTCTACACATGGGGAAGTTATTGCAGAATAATCCAGGATGTGAATTTAAAGCGCAATAGCTGTTCTGGAACAGCTCCCCAGGGGGACAGTCTTATTCCAGCGTGAGGGTGCCTTCTTCTGGTGTAGCTTCATGAGAAGAAGGCTGCTGCTTATTCCCAATGAGCGTGCCCACATGGGTTTAATGCAGTGTAAATTCACACCTTCTGTTAATCTGGATAAACTTTCCTGAGCCTCCCCCTGTTGGCAAGGCCTTAATCTGGAATAAGAGTGTCCACGTGGGGGGCTATTCTGATCAACTACCTGGCATAGATAAGCGCTGACTCCCTGTGTGAGCACTCTTATTCTGGAAGCAGTGTGGCCTAGTGGATAGAGCATTGCATTGGGACTCAGGAGACCTGGCTTTGCCACTGCCCTGCTGGGTGACCCTGAGCGAGTCCTTTCCCTGCCCTCTGCCTCAGTTTCCCCACCTGTGCAATGGGGATAACGATACTGACCTCCCTTGTAAAGTGCTTTGAGACCTGCTGATGAAGAGCGCCCCAGAGAGCTTGGGATTGTTGTTTATTATTATCCTGGAACCAGAGTGGCACTTCGCAGTTCGGTTTAAACCCCTTCCAGAGCAGCAGGAACTGAACTGCAAAAGCCGCTCAAAGGCCAGAATACCCACAGGGGAATAGGCCACTCTCATTGTGGCTGTTTAAATTCCCACCGGAGCTCATCTTGCTGTAATTTTGCCATGTAGACAAGCCCTTATTTTAAACATAGCCTGTTCTTCCAGGAGCCTTGGCTCCTTTAAATAATCAAAGCAGGGGGCCGGCCTTCTTTGGCATAGCCCCTCCCACTCTCCATCCCAATTCCCAAGGATATTTGAGCCGCGATCGGTCTGTGCTAGTGACTCAGACTGTCACTGCCAGCGAGACGGACGCAGACGTGGGGAAGGCAGCTCCGGAGATCTGAGCCACTGACCCGTGCTTCTGTCTCTCTCCCAGGCTGTGAACCGCGATGGAAACCCCGGCTCAGAAGCGGACCACCCGGAGTGGGGCGGGTGGCACCCCGCTCTCTCCAACCCGCATCACCCGCCTGCAGGAGAAGGAGGATCTGCAGGAGCTCAACGACCGGCTGGCCGTCTACATCGACCGGGTGCGCTCGCTGGAGTCGGAGAACGCCGGCCTCCGGCTGCGCATCACCGAGTCCGAGGAAGTGGTGAGCCGCGAGGTGTCGGGCATCAAATCGGCTTACGAAGCGGAGCTGGCGGATGCCCGCAAGACCTTGGATTCCGTGGCCAAGGAGAGGGCACGGCTGCAGCTGGAGCTGAGCAAAGTGCGGGAGGAGTTCAAGGAGCTGAAGGCACGGTAGGCACCGGGGCAATGCCACAGCGCTGCAGTCATGCTAAGCACTGGGGCAGCTGGTAGGGGAAGAATTCCCTCCCACCCCCACCCTTTCAAGGATGGGGCAGTCCCTCAACGCTGGAGTGGGAGCAGTCAGGGCTGGCAGCCTTGGGAAAGAAGCCACAAATATCCCGAGGCCGTGGGCCAAACGAATAGCATGTTGTAATGTGTTTGGCAAATGGTGAGAGATGTGGGGGGGGGGGAACCCAATCCAGAGTAGGACGACGGGAAAAATCTCTACCCTGGCTGGGATGTTACCGAGGCAGCGGGTGTAGTGATGGGGGGAGACGATTCTTGGCTTCCCCCACCTCCTCGCAATAAAGTGCTGCGTGGTCGGTGCGTAGATTGGGCCCTGGGTGTTCACGAGCCGGCGCCGTCCTTGGAGCGGGCTTGTCTCGGCAGCTGTCAGCGGGTGCGGAGAGATCCCGGCTGAAAGTGCCTTTCATGACATGACGTAAAATTAGCAAGGGATCTGATCCGAACGCCCGGGCTTCAGAGGAGGGGAGCGGGTTTGGTATCCTAACCTGAATCTAAACTCTGCGTCTGGTCTCCGTTTCTCTGATCGGCTGGCCCCAGGGCCCCAGATCCAGATACCCCTGAGTTTGCATCTTGGGACCTTTCTCTAATTTAGATTCTCTCTCTCAGGCTGCCGAATAAGCCAGGTGGCAGCCCAGCGTACCTGGCCCGGGCTCTCCTGCCTGCAGATCTTGCTCACCCGTCAGACTCCCCCACCTCCGCCTTTGCCAGTCATTTAAAACCTGGTTTGTGTGAGCAGAGGTGTCCCCATTGCTGATGGCCAAGGGGTCTCCTGTGCAATGTGCATGAGAGGCCAGGCAGGCTGGTCTTTGGGAACGGGCTGGCGCCGAGCTCCCCGGCTCTGCTGAGCCTCTTTCTATTCTGCCGTGTCTCTTTCAAAACTAGGCTGAGCCTGCTCAGAGAAATGCAAGTCCCAGGCTTGGATTTGGGGCTAATTCTTGGTGTGTCAAAGCCCCCTTCTCATTGCCACGCTCTGGGCGTGATGGGGTCCCTGACTGTGTCTGTCTTGTGGCTTCAAATTCTGTCCTTCCCCTCTCTAGATTGTATTTTACTTTCCCCGGCTGCTGCCAAATTTGCTTAACCCTCCCCTTTCCCCACACACGCACCTCCCTGCTGTGCTAGCGTTGGCACTGGGGAGGCTGGGTCGCACGTGGTGGCATTCTGCCCATTCTGATTCCCTCCCACGCTTTGGACCATGGCACCCAACCAGCAAGGGTACCCTGGGGACTTGGGTTTTCTCCGGTTCGGTGGCTCCTCGGCCCATATGGCGGAAGCGCTACACATCCCCCAGCGGGTGGTGGCGAAGCTCAGAGGGACCCCGAGGACATCGGGGGTGGTTCCTATATCTGGAAAGCTTCAGAGGTTTGCAGCCTCGCTCAGTGGTCCTGCTCCAATAGCGGTGGACTCCCATTGACTTCAGTGGCGTTTGGATCAGGGCACAACCGTTTAGGGACTTCAGCTCTGGCTGCTTGTGTCTCTGCCGAGACCCTCTGCACGAGGCAGTTCCTGCTGAGCAGCAGGGGACACTCCCACAGGGCTCAGTCTGCTGCCTCCGTCACGCTCCTGTCCGCAATCGGTTCCAGGGAGCATGAGCAGGATTCGAACCCAGGTTTGTGCGACGGCAAACGGAGCCCGTCTCTCATTCCGGCGTTAGATCTGCAGCATGTTACCTCCCTGGCATTGCTATAAAGGAGTTTGTTTTCTAAAGGGCCCCTGAAAGGGCCAATCTGTCATAAATAATCCCCACCCAGAAAAAAAGAGAACCTTTTACACGTGTCTATAAAAGCTGCCCAGGATTTTATATTTAGCTTCCTGTGTCTCTCCCCAGCCATGAATGTCTCCGTGGTCATTTCTGCACTAGAAGTTTTGCTAGTTCTGCATTAGATCCCAGGGACTCATTGCTATTTGGAGATAGATTTTGAAAACAGCTTTCATTGTGCTGAATGTCCCTGTCTGTTTCCCCCGGCCGTGGGCATGCTGTGATGGGGGAGGATTTTGCAGGGTATGGGGAAGAAAAGATTTTGCTCCTACAACCAGAGCCATGTTGTCTACAGGCTTTTGCAGCCTTCAGCAAACTTTAAAACAATCTCCTTGATCTTTTTCTTAAGACATCCATTACAGTAATGACCAGCCTGCAGCCAGCTCCTGCTGCTGTGTGGCTGTTACACAGCGGCCCTGCTCCACTCCAGAGGTGGCTGCATTGCAGCAGTCCCTGTATATAATTTACGATCTGTTGAATGCTGGAATGGAATGTGGGTTCTCGAAAACTGTATATTGCTGCCTTCATTCTCTGACACAAACAAACCCTCTTGGAAACAGCTCCCTTCCCCAAGGGGATTCCCAAATGCCCACTCTCCTGTTCTGAATCTAGTTACTAAAAGCTACTCTGTGTGACTCAGGCCATTTATCTTGAAAGCTCTGCCCCTACCTTGCTTTGTGCTTGCAGAACAGGCGGTGACAGTGGTTACCAAGAGAGACCGAAGTATTGTGATGTCTCAAACAGAGTCCCGTGACTCAGCAGCGAGAGTGAAGAACTGAGTTTATTTCCCTGGCTCTCAATATTGAATTATTCATTCACTTCTCAGAGTTACTTTACCGGTTACTGAGAATATGAGTTCCGGGAAAAGCCTGAAAGTGAGTGCAGGGGTGTGTGTGGATGGGTTGCGTTGGGCTTCGGGAAACTTTACTGATCTAAAAAGTGCTTCTTAGAGGATTTCCCCCTTGTAATAAGCAGGGTTTATTGCATTCTGCTCTGATTGCTTGCTCAGGGCTGTGAAGTTATTCAGCGTCAGGCACAAGTTAAATTAATCAAAACATCACTCCGCATTGGGGAGGCTTTCCATAGAAACAGCATTTTGTGCCTGTATAGCCTGCCTCGTCTGAGGTTCCCAAAGCAATTTTGTTATGCCCCCTGCGAGGTGTAAGTAGCTACTAGATTCACGTTCCACAAGGGGGGAAACTGAGGCATGGTGCTGAAGTGACTGGTTCGAGGGCCTTCACTGAGCGAGGAATGGAGCCCAGGAGTCCTGGCTCTCATCACCTGCTCTAACCACAGAGAATATACAGCGTCTCCTTTTCTTGGTTGGAAAGAGCTCGGCTCTGTTCCATGCTAAAAGCTGGCTGCGTCGGCCGTTGAGTCTGAGCAGCTTTTCACGCCTGTTTCCAGGATAAAGATGTTTGGATCCAGGTCCGGTGTTCAGGGAGACCTCCCTGAATTGACATTAATTGCTCTACCAGGTGCTGACGGCTTGGAGAATAGCTGCCCTGTGTGGCCTAGCCCCAAAGAGTTGATGGTATCCCTGGTGCCAGCTGGGAAGGGAATTTGATAGGACAGCGTTTATTGGCTAAAGCTCCGGATTGGGTAGTCAGGTCCTGGTCCCAGCCAGCTGGGCACTGGGACCTATGGAGCAAGTCCCGGCCCCTCTCTGTTGGTCAGTTTCCCCCTCTATAAAGGAATGGGGGGATAACAACACTCACCCGGATCCCAGAGGGGCTGTGAGGCTGGACTTGTTGGGCAGAGCAAAGGAGTCAGGCCCCTCGTGGAGTCACTTTTCCCATTGCTAAAGGGATGCCACACACTGCCAGCTCAGAACAGGTTCTGCGCTTGCTTTGAGCTGGGGTAAGTGACCGCACAAGGGGTCGGGCATGGAGAACAGGGCCCACTGTCTATTAAATGCGCCGATGGACGTGCTGTAGGAGCACGACTAGCCCAGCCCACGCACACGCTCATCTAGAGCCTAGGCGGAAACGTGTGCTCGGTATCTTCCCCCAGCAGGCTCCCGGCCCGACCTCCTGCAATAGCGTTATCTGGGCTGAGCAGCCGCTGTGCTGTTCGAAGGGCTAGCATTCATGGATGCGATGGACTCTGCAGCCTGGGAGAGATGACGGGAGGGGGCAAACCAAGTGTCTAAAGGCGGGTGGGAGTCAGCGCCCGATGTCTCTCGCTGCTGGGCTCTGCTTTGGGTGCTTCTGGCCCCAGCGTCTCATTCCCGGTGCCGGCCGAGCCTCTAGAGTGGCTGGATCCACCCGGCAGGGTGTGTGAGGAGAAAGGAAGCGATGGTGCTACTTGTAGCACTTGGCTGGGTGTCAGTAAACGCCGGGTTGGTGCTGATCTGAGGCCGAGGGCGTTGGCTTGCTCAGCGGAGATGCCCTCCTGCTGCCGTAGGTACAGCCCCGCTTCCCGCCAGTGCTGGAGTCCCTAGTTCTTGCTGGTGAAATTAACACTGGCGTAAGGTGCCGCGTGGAGCCAGGCCAGCGGCTGCGTGCTAAATGAGTGCTGCTCTCTCGCTCCTTTCCTCAGGGATCTTGGATGTGTCTTGGCGACTGTTAGCTGAGCCTCCCAACGACTTTGTGCAGTAGGAGATGCATTACTGAACCCATTTCAGCAGTGAGGAAACTGAGGCAGAAAGGGGCTCAGTGACGGGCCCAAACTCTCACAGCGTGTCTGGAACAGGACCCATAAGTTCTGACTCCCCCATCTGCCTCATGCCCCTTGATCTCATTGTTAGATCACATTCCCCTCCCAGAGGCAAGGGAACTGGACCCAGCAGTCCCCAAAATCCTCTGTTCTAATCGGGCGGCAACATTCTCCTTAAAGCTTTCCTGTCCCTTGTTGACTGACTTAGACCAGGGCAGGTTGTCCGAGTATCAGACCAGGTCTACACTAGAAAGTGAAGTCAACCCAGCCACGTCGATAAGGGGTCTGAAAAAGCCATGAACTAATCTTATCCCCCATGTAGACGCTGCTAGGTCAACGGACGAATTCTAGCGACCCCGTCTCGGGGAGGTGAATTCACCACAGTGACAGGAGAACCCCTCCCGTCGCTGGAGTCAGCGTCTATGCTGAAGCACCACAGCTGTGCCACCGTAGCCGGTTAAGTCCCCCAGCCCTGCCCGTACAGGCACGAGGGAGTGGTGTCTCCCTTGGCCTGCTTTGCCTGGGGACGCGTTCCAGTGTCAGCGGATTCCTAGGCCAAACCCTGCGCCCTGCCGTAGGGGCCCCGGCTTATTGCCGGGCTTCCAGTCACATCTGGCCCTAACTTCACACCCCCCCTCCCCGGGACAGGGAGTGGCGCATGGAAGGGAGATCTCATTGCTGGGTCGGCCTCTCCCAGCGCGAATGATCGTGGGAGATGGCCCCAGGCTGCTTCCGTGCAGGGCCGGCTGTGAGACCCGATCCCCGGTCGGGACGCTGGAGCCCCTAAGGCTGCTGTTGCTCCAGCAGGCGCCCGTTGTGTGACTGCTTTAGCGAGCAGGGCAGGGCTGGCGGCGTGGAGGTGAAAGGTGATGAAGCAATCGACCGCGGTGCAGCGCCGGCTGGGTGATGATTAACTCGCCCGCTTCGGGCTCAGAGCTCGGAGGACAGCAGGCGTGCGTCTCCGGGCAGCTTTGCCGTTGCTTAGCCCTTCCCACTGACCTGGCAGCACCCAGGTAGCTCTGCCTGCGGTGGCCCTCGTACGGACTGGGCAGGGGCGAGCCCTCCACGCGGCGGGGGCTGCCCCGGTGCTAGAGGAATGGTGGGAGGTTGAGAGAGCCATTGATAACAGCCTATAGATTATGGCCCGGCACAGGGTGGGTGGACACACGCTTGGCCTGCATCATTCAGGGCACAAGACACCAGCCGGAGCCCTGTTCTGTGCTGGTCTCCGGCAGGAGCTGGCGGCCGGGCAGTTGCTCTCACAGCCTCCTGTGCTGTGCAAAGAGCTGGCTCTGGGGAGGAGCGAGCCACACGTGTCCCGAACAGCCAGGCTGGCCTGTCTGCCCCAGCAGCCAGCGGCTTTCTAACGGGCTAGCCCCACTCCATGGCGTTCCCTGGCGGGCTGGGACTGGGTGGCGGAGCGGTAACCCGTGGGGTGGTTTGGATTTAGAGGGTGAGATCATGGCGGGCACAAGGGCGTGGCAATGCCGGGGGCTGACTCACATCTGCAGGCGGCAGTCAACGCCCTTCCCTTCAGAGAGAGAGCCAGGCCCCTCCTCCCGCGCACAGCCAGGCTGGAGGGATTGCAGCTCAAACCAAGCCCCCCCTCCCCTCCAGGGTCAGATCTGAGCCCCCTTCACGCCACCCGCTGTTTTGCTGCGCCATGGTCCCTGCCCTCGCGGCGGTGATTTGTTCCCCCTGCACCGCTTCGTTGGCTCGTCTGCACCCGCTTAGGACAGCTATGTCTGCACGGGGGCATCCCGGGAAAACCTGGGTCACTCGCCTGGCCTGGCCTTAGCTGCTGGAGCAGAGGATTGTGGGTGTCTGGCTTTTCCGATGAAGCAATGTGCCGTGGCGTGTCCTCCCGCCCGGAGCAGCATGGGTTGGGGTGGGAGCAGGCAGTCGCCCAGATGTGGGAAGGGCGTGTGTGTGTGTGCGTGTGTGTGCATGCGTGTGCGTGCGTGTGTGTGTGGGGGGGGGCCCTTGCACTGGAAATCCTTAAAAGCAAGTCAAACCACCTCCTCCAGGAGGTGACCGATGGACAGCCGCTCAGGACTGCTCTCGGGGAGAATAGGTTTGCCAAGTCCTGCCGCAGCTGATCCTTTCCTCTCCATGGGTCCCTGCTTGGGCTGAAAGCTTCTTTTTAACAAGCGCCTCTCAGCCCAGCCTGCCTGCTCCTTCCTCGCCCCCTTTCGCAGCGTGGCGCAGCCGAGGCGTGTTAGCTCCTCCAGGTGCTGGGTGGTATCCAAAGTCTGCACGAGCCATTGCTCGGGGAAGAGGGAAACCTGCAGGAGCGATAGGAGGAAGATCAGCTCCTTGAAGCAGGCCGGGTCCCCGGCCCTGCCTTGGGTTTACATTGCAGAGGCAGCTCCTGCTGCTCCCAATCTCGTTCTCTTGTCCCGTCCCGTCCCCCGCCACATGGGAAGCTCAGTGGTCGGTTTCGGGTGTAGCTATGGTCCTGCCTTAATCGGATCCTGCTGCTGCCCTCCTGGGTCTAAAACCCTCGCAGCACCGCCATTCTGCTGGCAGCAGATCCCAGCTGGGTAGCCCAGAGCCTCCGTGGGGAGCTAGCCACTCGTGCCGTGCACCCGTAGTTGCTTTGGGTTGGGAAGTGATGGTCGGGTTGTCTCCAGGGCCCCCATGGGAACGGATCTGGACCCAAGGCTCTGCAGGGCTCCTTCCTCTGATGATTGTGGAGCTGCGTTGCCAGAGGGAAGGGTGATATCCCTGCTCTTGTTCCACATTTGGGGCGGAGCCGTGAGTCAGCCCTTTGTGGACCCCTTATCGCACTCCTGGAGAAATCTAGGGTCTTGCCCCACAGCAGAGGAACCTGGATTCTTCCTGGGCCTCCCACTGCTGCAGGGCCCGGGGAGGTGCACTGGGCTTTGGGCTCCCCAAAGCCTCAAGCCCTGAACTGTTCCTCCAGTCCATGCTTCACGTCTGGTCTAACAGTTAGCTACTTCCATTCCCGGCACTGCTGGTGGCGACGCGGTTTTGCTACAGGCCTGGCTGGAGAGGAGGAAAGATTAAAGGGGTTGGGTTTTTGTTTTTCTCCCGTTCCTTCTTCGAAACAGGAACCAGACCTTGCTCGTTATAAGATTGTTTGATGAGCGATTGCTTCCTGAATTGCAGCCCCTAACTTGATTAAACCGGGTAGGCTCAGTATTGACTTTCTCTCTTTCCCCAGCCAAATCCTCCTCCTGTTGGTTAATGAAGACAAGTCTCTCGGCCTTTTGAAAACCGTGTGGATGTGGATTAACCAAGCAGCCGTGCCCGGCTGCAGGCAGAGGGTGGTTAATTCACATCCAGCTCTGATTTTCCCATCCCCTCCCAAACCTAAGCCGCAGTCCTTTGTTAGTGGCGGGTGGGTCTTGGCCTGTTCTGGGGTTTAATGGGAGACTTTCAAAAGAGAAGCCAAGGGAAGGTGGGGGTGTGGAATATTTTCGTTGTGTCGGATTGCGCACACCTGGAGAAGGGGCAGTGACGAGGCAAGCTGCCCACATGCTTGTGTGCCTTGATCTTGTCTTACAAGGACCCCGTGTCTTCATGAGGGGGAAAAGGAATTCAGTCTCTGGTCCATCCAGTGCTTTGACTTCTCTGCCAACTTTGTGCCGGTGAACGGTTTGAGGTTTGTGTGTGCTGTGGACACCGTCCCTGCCTGCTGGGAACTCTACTGAGACCCACCAAACTCATTCCACACAGAGGGTCCCCAAACCTCCATCAGATGGAAATAGTATTTGATTCCTCCTAAACTCAGTTGGACTTCAGCAGGCAAAGTAGAGATGGCAGGCCCTGCAGCACATTGCTGATTCCCTGTGCCAGCCGGTCCTAGAACTTCCACTTCTTTTTGTATAAAGAGAATTAAGTGGCTGGGGATTGTTTGTTTTTTTTAAGCTGAGGGGTCTCTTGCTTTGTCTAAACAGCCGATCTCAGCCTTGATCCTGGATTCACTTCCTAGGTCTGGAAGGGGAGTGTGATCCAGGGAGTAAAGCAAGGAACTGGCAGTCAAGACTCACGGGTTCTGGTTCCAGCTCTGGGATGGGAGTGGGATCCAGTGGTTAGAGCAGGGGAACTTGGGAGTCAGGATTCCTGGGTTCTGTTCCCAGTTTGCTACTCACTTTCAGTCTGACCTTATGCAGGTCACTTGTCATTTGTCTGCTCTCAGCCTCACTTTCCTCATCTATAAAATCTCACATGGGGACATGAGGATTAAGGTTCCCAGAGTGCTTTGAGATCCTTGTGAATATACGTGGATGTGCTTGCTAAAAATCCCCACGCTGGAAGCAATCTACCCTCGTCCATTCATCCTGCGCGAAGCTGGCTTGGCTCCTTTCTGAAATGCTTCACCGTGATGATGTGGTTTTGCTGGAACGTTGTGCGTGGGGAGAAAATTCGATCTTTATGGAACATTCCTTTCCCCCCCTCACACCCGCTTTATAAAAAGCCTCCAGAGGAAAAACCGTTTTACTTAGGGGAAGATCTGCCCTTTTGGAATGAACAAAGAGCGGATTGTATGGTCAGGCCACACTTCAAAGGGCGGCTGTTCAGGAATCACAAGAGCGACCTGCTAAAAGAAAATTGTATTGGGCGGGGGGGGGAATGTCCCACGTTTATATCCGTGCTAATTTCATATCCACAGGGCCTGATTCTCATTCACACCCGAGCCCCTTTTCACACCTCTGGCAGCAGAAAGGCGCCTTAGAGAGTGTCAATGCGAATCGAGTCTGGTGTGTTCAGTTTACAAGTCCAAGATTATTTCCCCCGAACATTCAGTCATTGAAACTCCAGCCCGGGCTCTGCAAATGGGAGCGGCCAGGCTGGGTTAGACCGAAGGTCCGTCTAGCACAGAGCCCCGTCTCTGACTGGCCAGTGCCTACTACTTCCAGAGGAAGGTGCCAAAACCCCTGAGGTGATGGGATAACCCGCAGGTTAATTGCCAAGCGTGTTGTATGTATAAAGCCAGATCCAGCTTTTCATTCTTATGTCAACAGACCTTACTCGTCTTTACACGAGGGCTGTTTTAAACCCATCTGGCAGCGTAAAGAGGCCTTAGAGTAAATAAGAATTGGGTCCAGCCGTGTTCGGACCTAGGCGGGGCTTAGCTGGCGATGTGGGTGCTGTACAAAGAATAAAGACTCCAGCTTGTTCCCCTAGACAAATCGGACCCAAACTCAGAAAGGGAAAAGGGGTTTTAGGCCAGGAGGGAGGCTGTCTTTTCACATAGGGTACTTCCACTGTGAGCGCTTTGGCACGGGGCCTTCCTTGGTTCTGTTTGTACAGCGCTAACACTCTAAATCAGAGAGAATGGCCCAAAAGAGCTCACAGCGAGACAAGCCAAAGGGGGAAACTGAGGCACGGAAAGAAGTGACTTGCCCACGGTTGCCCAACAGGTCCCTGGCAGAGCTGGCAATAAAACCGAAGTCTCCCCGTCCAATGGCCCTGCCTGCTGGACACCGCCGCCTCGCTGATTCGAAGGGGTGCCCGCTGGGGTTCCTCCCCGTTCCAGCCGTGTGGCAGGGTGAGGGGGTGAGGAAGCCACGCTGCTTTCTCAGCGCTGGTCTCGCTCTGCAGAGTTACTCGCGTCCCCTTCTGCAGCGCGTGAACCGGTTGCTCGATCTTCCTGCTCATGCACGGCCGGGAGATCGCCATGTCCGTGAGACACCCGCCAGTACGACAGGCGCTTTGTAAGACTCGGCTCTATACATAGCCCCTGTCAGTCAGAGCCCGGCCTCGTCACTGATCAGGGAGGGGGGACCAATTGTCCACCTGTTCTCATGTTCTCTTCCTCCCCAGCAGGCGCTCAATAGCTTCAGTGTGAGGCTAACCAACTGGCCAGGCAGACAACTGCGAGGGGTGAGGGGGACTGAGCGTGGGGAGGTTTAAAGAGGATCTAGTGACAAAGGGGCCGATCTGTGTCAGTTTCACATCCAGGACTGTGGTGGAAAGCAGCAGCCTGTCTCTTCGCAAGGCCCGGCGGTTGAGCTTACCACGGAGACCCGAGAACAAGCCCTGTTACTCGTGCATTTGCCCTGGTGCAGCTGAGCGCACACGGAGCAGGGCAGCAGCGAATCGGGCCCTGCGGCATTGCCCCGCCGGCCCTCCCGACGCTCTGCGGCAGGCTCCAAGCACAGCTCCAGGCCGGCATGGTTTGCACTCAGGGACAGGCACAGATCCTGGCTGCACTGTAGGAAAACACCTTACTGGGGGTGGGGAGCCCTCACAGCATGGCTGTGCGCCCCTCTATGCAGCATCGTGCGGAATTAAACTGGATGAAACATGTGTTATTCACGTCCCCGAACTGCGCTGCAACCTTGGACTTGTCTGTGGCTAAAACATGCTTCTGCCCCGTGTAACGCTGCCAGAGCAGCTGTTCTAACCATGGTGCCGCGGACACCCGTGTTGTTACCAGCGCCCTCCAACATGGTGTGTTCTGCTGCATTGCGGGATCTTAATTGGTCGTAAGTTAAAAAATAACTTCCTGACCACACTGACTATGGAAATGGCAGAGCAACCGTTGGAGAGCACTTGTCAGTCACTGTCCTCGCAGGAAGGATGGTCTTGTGGTTAAACATTGACCTGGGATTTGGAGACCCATGTGCAATTTCTCGCTCTGCTACAGACTCCTCCCCTGATGACCTTAGTCAAGTCACTTAATCTCTCCATGCCTCGGTTTCCCCATCTGGAAAATGATGATTCTGACCTTTGTAAAGTAGTTTGAGGCCTAGTGATAAAAAGCACTATAGCAGAGCTAGGGACGATTATTTGTCTTGTCTAGTTAGACTGTTTGAGGTGGGGAATGTCTCTTACCGTGTGTATGTACAGCACCTAGGACAATGGGGTCTTGATTTCTGTTGGCGCCTGTAGACATTGCTGTAATACAAACAGAAGTGTGCTTGGAACAGTGTTGTTGCTGCTAACGCCGTTCCAGCATTAGTGGGATAGCAAGATCCTTGCTATCTATGGTGAAAAGGACCGTTGCTTTTGTTTGAAAATCATAATCACCATAAACACACCCACATATCAACTGGGGCAAAGTCCTCAGGAGCACAAGAGGTAAAACAAACCCACCCGGAGATCAACACCGGCAGGTGTCAGGTTGGAGGTGTTGCACTTTGCCCCCGCTGTATTACCGGATTGTAGCGCTAACTGCCCACGGGAGGGTGACGGGGCTGATCCATGTCGAAATGCCGCACAAAGGGAAGATGGCGGGAGGTTTCTGGAGGGAACAATTTGAGCCTTGTCCCCTTCGAAGCTTTTGGATTTTTGGATTGAGACTGAATGGTCTGGAAGCACCTGCAGGGAGAGACGATTTCTGGGAGCGGAGGGCCCTTTGCTCTAGCTGGCAAGGTCAGAATGAGCTCCCATGGCTGGGAGTCGAAGTGAGATGAGATCAGACTAGAAGTAAGGTGCAAATGTCTTAGCATTGAGGGGTAATTAGCCAGAGGGGTGGGGCACTCTCTTTACAATGAGGCTGGATGTTTTTTTTTAAAAAAAACTACACAGTAGCTCAGCCAGATGTGAAGAACTTGATGTGGGAACCACTGGGGGGAAATTCTCTGGCCTGTTTGAAGCAGGCGGTCAGACTGGATGATCATGCGGGTCTCTTCTGACCTTAATGAATGGACATAAATACACCTTGTGGACATAAAAATCAGATCCAGAGCTTTTATTCGTCATGTCTCTTGTGGTAACAACCCCGAGGTCTCAATTCAAACCGGGGGTTCTGATGTGCTAGGTGCTGTACAGATACACAATAGAAGAGGCTCTCCGATACTGTAGTGATGAATGCAGTTTGAGAACCTGAATAGGACCATCCCTGGCCCAAAGATCGAAGGGGTCTTGCTTGGAACCGGCTCCCTTGCAATCACTGGCAGTTAAATCCAGATCCTCAGACTGGTTAGGGCGGCCCTTAGGGCTCTGGAGAGTGCAGATTTCTCATGGTCAGGCTGTCAGGTTGTTGGCTCAGCTCCCTGTATTGGGGACGGCCTGTCCCCTGTGAATTGCAAAAATCCCTTCTCTCTTTAACCATTTCATTACCAAGCAGAATCCCCTCCCCGCCCAATGGAGAACCCTGTCTGCACAACCATTTCCTTCCAATCACTTGTATCCAGCTCTTATGGCAGGTCCATGGGGGTTGCTGGCAAGGCCGGTGAAAGGCAGCTCTGGATCCTGCGGCTCTGGGGCTGTTTTGTGGCAAGTGCTAAAGAGATCTTGTGCAAGCAGGGCTCGCTGGTGCCTCCATCGTGAACCTTGTCTTAAGAACCCAGCCTTGCTTCTCAGCGCTGCTCTCCAGCACCCATCAGTTCTCATGGACCAACTCAGACAGCAGCTCCTCCGCCTGCTCATCAGGTGTCCCCCTGAGCTGCCAGGCAGGGTGGGTGCTACCCTGGACCAAAACACTCTCTGATGGGCCGATTAAGCCACTTCAAACCTGTTGTTAATTTTGGGATCTGAATGTCAGAGTTGCTGACTCTGATTTATTGTTTATCTTGTGATGTTTACTGGTTTTTCTTAAAGCCCCCAGCTTACGGGACTCATGTGATCTCAGTTTTTGTTCAAATAAGTTCGTTTTATTTCCTTAAAGTCAGTTTCTAGCTCGTGTGGTTGTAGAGAAAAGCTTGAAAATGTGACCTCTTACAGGCTCAGAAGCTGGGAGAAGATAAGAACCCAAATACATACAATTTTTTTTAAAAAACCTTGTGATTTTTAGGCCATTCCATGATTTTTGAGGCCTGCCTCATGGGTTTTTTGATCACTTAGGGTGGCAGAACAGGAAACTTGCATTGTAATCCCCGTCCCCCCCCCCAAACCTTCATGGTCAAGTTCCTGCATTTGCTATCAATCCCTTAAGATCATCATCAGAAAGCAGCAAACTCGACTCGGAGTCTGCTCGCAAGAGCCCGGCGCGTTTTGTTCCTTGGCTTCCTAGAGAGGAAGGAAAGCCCTGGGAATGAATAGCTACGGCTCTGATGCCAGGCTCCGCGACGGCAGCCGCAGATGAGCCTCGTGGAGCCCTTCGCTCATAAGGGGACGTGGGGCTGAGCCCACCCGTCCCGCCATCGTGCTGCTTTGCACGTGCTGTCTGCATTGATCTCAGTCGCTGCAAACCGACAGAGAAGGCGGAACCATCCTGTATTGGGCCAGCTGATGGTGCCGTAGGTACAAGACAGTAACAATCTCCCCCTCTTTCCCCCTCCCCCCCGCCTCCCGTATTATGTGTATTACAGTAGTGCCTGGAGACGTCAGTTGTGCCTGGGACTCCTCCATTGTACAAGCTTACAATCTAGACAAGACAAAGGCTGGTAGGGGAAACTGAGGCACGGAGAGGGGGCGAGTGACTTGCCCATGGTCCTACAGGGCTTGTCTACACAGCAGTAGCTATGCACAGGCTCGCCTACCCACGCTAGCTCGAATCCGTCCAGTGCGAGTAACAACAGCCGTGGAGACACTGCAGCGAACAGACTGGGTGCGTAGTCTGCTCGCAAGCTCTCAGGCCTGCACTGGCCTGTCTTCACTACCGCTGTTACCTGTGCTGGCAGGGCTTGCCCGTGCACGGCTATCGTCGTGTAGACAGACCCGCAGGGAGTCTGGGGCCGAGCGGGGAATTGACACTTGACTCCCAGCCCTGGCTCGTGTCCGCCGGACTGTGCAAAGTGCCGGGCGCCCAGGATCTTTGTCGTGCTCTGCTGCAGCCCCAGGAATGGGAATAGATGAGAGGAATTTAGCAAATTCTCCGCTCTTGGGTGGTAAAAGCAGTGGAGGGAGGGGGGGTGAGGACTCAAGGTCAGCTGCCTGGGAGCTGAAGCGATCCAGAGAGCGGTTGGTTCTGGAGAGGGACATAAAAACTGAATGGGAAGGTGGTGGTTGCTTTTCCCCCCGCCCCAACACACACGCTCTTCACGGAGCACGCTCCACTGCTGTTTCCTTCCTTAAATATTGCATGAGCCGACATGTGCGCGTCAGTGGAAACGTGATCTAGCCAGAACGCCGCTCCCAGGAGCGTCTCTCTGCCGTGCTCCAAGCTGCTTCGCCGATACCTCCGCTGCCGCACCTGGCCGCTTGCGTTGGAGGCCTTGGCTGCGCTGCGGTTTCGGCCACCCGTGTATCGTGCCGGTGCGACTGCCCCTAACACGCAGGGGATCGGACCTGGTGCAAATCGTACTGCCCCAGCGGGAAAGGGCCGCAGCAGCTGAAACCCCTGCATAGACGAAAGTCCGGGGCCTGGTGCTTCGGAGAACCTGGAAAGAGGCTGGCGGGTAACGCAGCCAGAATGTCGTGGCCAGCGGCGCACTCCTTGTCGGGCAGAGTGGGCAGGATTGCGGGTCTTAAGGGCATTGTGTTCCTAGCTAGGAAAGCAACCTGCTCTGTTGCACGTGGGTGTTAGGAGCCCGCGGTTAACCAGCAAAAAGTCTCATGTCATAGCAGCCAAGCATGCATGTGCCTCCCTCCCCCCCACCTTCTCCCAGTGCAGCCCAGCAAGAAGCCTGGCTTTGTTTGTCCGTTCTGGCAGGAGGTCGCTCTGAATTCCTGAGCCAGCACCCCACAGATCAGTGCTGCCAACCCCACCCTGCCCCGGGGGAATCCTCCCACGCTGGACATGTCGTTATAGTGAGGGCAGTTGGATTCCATGCTGCAGGGCGTGAGATGATTGCCCAGTGCGTCAGAATTTCCCCTTCTCCTTCCCCTCTCATCCCTAGAAATGGGCATGGCACAGGATGAGAAATTTTCACTTCTCATTTTGTTTGGGGGAAACAAAAGCTGGAGTTTGGGACTCCTGGATTCTGTTCCTCGCTCTGAGAGGGGAGGGGGCCTCTGCTGTCGTGGTTAGAGCAGGTGTCCTGGGAGTCACTGTGGTCTTGAGGAAGGCAAGGCCTAAACTTTAAGTGTCCGTCTAATTTTGGCTCTGGTCCCAGCTGTGCATTGGAACCCACAACTCTGAGTTCAGCACCTCTGAAAATCAGGCCCCAGCTGTCCCCACAATTAGAGGGATACTTCTGTAAATGGAGATGGGGGGGGGCCGACTTTGTGCCTCAGTTTCCCTGTCTGTAAAATGGGGGCGATGCTGCCCCTTCCCCCACCTTTATGGCACTCTGAGATCTGTGGGGTGGCAAAGGCTTGTAGATTACCAAGCTAACTTCCCTCTCTTGGACTTTTGTCGAGGGTAGGACTGCTCGTGATTGCTGGCCTTGGTCGCACGGAAGAACTTGCCTGGGGCCAGATTCAAGCCCTGGTGTAGCTATGGTGAAGTCGCTTCAGGAGCGGACTTCTGCCTACAGTGCTCGGAGCACAACAGTGGCTCTGCAAAGAGACGCATGGAAACGCAGAGGGCTGCAGCTGAAATGGGGAAGGGGGGGGGATGGTGGCAAAAAAAAGTTTTCCTGAGTAAGAGAAATCCATGATCTGCCATGTATCCTCCCGGGTTGGCAGACGTGTTGGAGAAGCTGATTACCCAGGAATAATGGGAGCTCGGCCTCTCTGCACCCTTTGGTGGTATTTTTCTCCTCATTAATCTCTGCCCTGTTCATGGAACAAGGTGCTATTTGTGGCCCCCACAGTCTCGAGGTTACTCTGCATCCTGATCGCTCGGAGGCCGCGGCAGGGCTGTTTGCTCTGTGCATGCATGTACAGCAGAGCGGAGCACTGCGGTAACAAACCGTATTGCTCCTCCTCGCGGCTAGCGCATGCCTGTTTCTGGATTCGCCATAAAAGGGCCTTAGGAATAAGTGCCAGCCAGGGCATGTTGCGAACATCTGCCGTTCTCTTTGGGTGCAGACGGTAGGGCCGGTTTGACTGCACCATAGTCAGATCAGTGACTGTGTATAGAAGGAAGGGGGGGCTAGTGGGGGGACACTGGGTTGAGACCTGGGACAGTGGGTTCAATTCCTGGCTCCGCAAGACTTCCTGTGTGACCAAATCTCCCCTGTACCTCCGTTCCCCGGGTGTGGAATGAAATAGTCCTTCCCTAACACGCGGGGGAAACGGGAAGATAAAATCCTCTCATAATAACAACACTTAGCTCTTTTCAGCCATAGCTCTCAAAGCACTTCAGTATCAATATCCCTCTTGTACAGATGGGGGAAACTGAGGCACAGGGTGGGGAAGTGACTTGCCAAAGGTCAGCTGGCACACCAGTGGCGAGGTCAGAATTAGAATCCAGGTCTCCTGAGTACAAAGCCCCATCCATTAGGCCACACTGCCTCCTTTGGTGTTTGGGCCTAGGTACCTATCTGTGATTTTGAGGGCCAAGTAGGTACCTAGACAAAATTGGATTCTTTCTCTCCTCTCTTTCTCGCTCCCCCTCTTTTTCCCTTTCTTCTCTGGCCTCTGGATTTACAGGCCCGTTTTCTCCAGCAGCAGCAGTTACTGTCGGCCTCACAATGCCACGTTTATAGACACAACAGCAGCTGAGAGCTTGCTTTTAAAGGGGAATGACTCATCCACAGGCATCCCGAACTGGGCAAACAAGCAGGCTCCTCCGTCTGCTGCCAGCACTGGCTTCTGTCGGGCCTTTCTTCTGCTGCTGCTTTTCTGTCTCATGCAAAACAAATGTTCTGGCCTTGTGGAAATGTAAATAATTCTCCTGCATTTATCTGCCTCTTTTCCTGCCAGCCAAAATATAAAACTCCTTTTGTTCCAGCACAGCCAGTTGTGACTCCTCTTTTAAACAGAATCTAGTTCTCTTTTTTCTTTTCCCAAGTGGATATTACCCACTGGAAGTTTGCATAGAAAGATATATGCAAAAGGTGGAGGGAGGGGGAAAGGTTGTCTTTTACCGCGGCTTGATGGTGGATAAAGAGGGCTTGAATGGGGACCCCTATATCTAGCCACCAGCCCCCTCCCATTTCCCAACATGATTGTCGCACCCCTCTGATGCCTGTGTGGTGAATCCCCGATTCAGAACTCCTCCCCCGGGTTAGAATTTCAGGTCTCGTCTACCCCATTCCTGGACGACACCCGGGAAACTGGAGACCCGAGGAGCTATGGTTATAGAACCAGTGTCCTGGATACTCGCGTGAGATGGATTGCGACGTGGGCGAACTATCTTTGGCTGCATTAGTTCTTCCCAGTCAATCATGAGTAGGTCGCAGAAAATATCCGGCACTGTGCTGGTGCTTCGTTGAGTCTATTTGTATTACAGACACCAACAGCAATCGGAGCACTGCACAGCCACGTAGTAAACGAGATCGGGGCACATTGTGCTGGGCTCTGCAGAGACACCAAGGGAGGGACAGTCCCTCCCCAAAGAGTGCCCAGTCTAAACAGACAAGCTGGATACCAGGGGGCCAGAAAGAAAGGATTGTTCTCCCCGTTTAGAGCTGGGAAAATGAAGGCACGGCAAGTTGATGTGACTTGACCGATGGCACTCAGAGTTTGTGGTAGTGCTGGGAATCGAACCCAGCTCTTCAGGGTCTCAGGTCAGCGTCGTAACCTCAGAACAGCCCGTTGATCTATCCGCTCTGTGCATAAAAACCCAAACAAAACAGACAGAGACACCAAGTGGCTGGGTCCAGGCACCCTTTAGCTGTTTTGATCCTACTCGGTATCATCTCTTGTGTGCCTTCATCGAGTCACTGTCTCTCTCTGGTCTTGTGCGTGTTCAAACTGTGTAACTCTTCCAAAAATGAGCATAAAACCTTGGCGGCCAGGCTGTCCTAATGCTGAAAGCTTCAGAGAAGATCTCGCTCCGGCTGTCTGGTCTGTGTGACGAGCTCCAGGAAATGTGGGGTATGTTTATGTAGATAGGTAGACCTAGCAAGTTAACCCCCAATAACTTCACACTCACTCTGTGTATATATCAGTGTGAGAGACTGCCGGGGGTTAGCTTGTGATGGATGCTTCAGCTGAGCGCATCTTTTGTCAAGTCTAATAAATCCATATCTATCAAAGACTTCACATCTGTTGCGCTGCATGTTGGAACTCCAGCAAGAGTGGGGATCGAACTTGGAGCCTCTGATCCAAAAGCACAGGCCAATACCATTTGGGCTAAAGGAGAATCCCCATTAACTGTATAGGGTGTATGAAGCACAGTTGGGCAATTCTGATTCCATCCAGGAGAAAGCAGCAAATGACACCAACTCTTAAAACCTGGTGCAAGATTTGTAAATTAGCTGTGAGGTTTGAGGTTTGCATCAGGCCTGCTTCTCAGCTACCCGGTTCCTGCGCTCAGGGCTAGGATAGACCAGAGAGGTGGCTTTAAGCCACCTTTACACTTCCCATATTCTGGGCCCTGCCTGGCACCCAGCCGTTGGTCTGGCTCCCTTTTTGCTTTGGGAGTGTGGAGTCAAGACTGAGACGCGCCAAAGGGTCAGGCTTCCCGTTTCAATGCTGCTGTCAGCTGTGCTGACTGTACTGGTCTCACCCTCTGGTCTGCGCCCAGCTGTTCGGCACATATGTATACAAGGCCTGGCGCTGAAAAGAGGAGCTAAACCAGTGTTTGGATGTTGGAAGCAAGTTTTGTTTACTGCTGGGCCCACACCGTACATCCTAAAGGGGATTGGACAAGACTTCTGCATTCCTACATTTAAAGGCTACACATCAGCCCTTGATATTTTCTGTCAAGTTCTGTCAGAATTGTCAGCCCTGACAATTTTTTCGTGCATATGTGAGGTTTGGTGTTTTTCTTTATGCCCCAGGTGCTGGAGTCATGTGATTATATAAGAATTTCAGCTTTTTTTTTTTTAAGGTAAATTTCCAGCCCTTCCTAGTTACCGGGAAAAGTTAGAAAACGTGACTGCTAAAGGTTCAAACACCAACAGGCAAATAAAAAGAATCTCAACCATATTGCTCTGTTTTAAGCCAATCTAGGGGGATCTTGGGTGTGACTCAGGATTTTTGAATCCTCGAGGTTCGCAATGCTGAGTTAGCAATCCCTCAGTCCACCAGGATGTACAGTTACCTTCTAGGGGCAGAATTGCTAGGACATCGCTATCCTTTTGGGGCTTGTGTTAGTCACAGAAGTTGCATCCGTTTAACTGAGGCCTTTTCTACATGGGGGAATTGACAGTATACACAAAGCAGAATAATTATCTGGAATAAAATCACTTTCATTCTGGAATAGCATCTGCACGGTGGAGTTAGTCCAGAATAGCTAAATTAACTATAATAATCCAGAATAGTTATGTTGGTCAGTTCCCATGTGTAGACAGGGTCTTAAATCTGGTTTTCTAGCTGATTTAGATAAACCTGTGCGGACCCCCGTGTGGACTTTTACTTCACTTTAAGAGCAGTTTATTTGGACTTATCTTAAACCTGTTCCTAATTGACTTAAACTAATCTGAAATAAGCCTACTTTAACCTGAAATAAAGGGGTTTGGCCCAAAAGGCTGTGTGGTTTAATTGATCAGTTTGAGGTAACACACTGGTGTAATTTTAAAATGATTCCACATGTAGACTACCCATAGACAAGGGTTTAGTCTGTTTTCAAAGTTGCACCAGCTGAAATGACGATGCGATTTGACTTAAACTAATTCAGTATAAACCGGTTAAATCAGATTAAATGTGTCCACACAGGGATTTGCAATGATGTTCCCTAACTTTTATCATCCATAGAACTCAGAGCACGCTACCAAGGAAGTCACTATTATTATCCCCATTTTACAGATGGGGAAACTGAGGCACAGGCAGGGCTGGGATTTACTCAAGGTCTCCAGCAGACCAGTGGCAGAGGTGGGAATAGAAGTCTTAAGTCAGTGCCTTCACCCTTAGTCCGTCTTTCCCCTACCTTAATCTTGCCAGGGTGGGGAAGGAAGCCAGGCAGCTGAGTGAGATTGTGAGGGGCTTGGCTGTGTTTGCTGTGGGTGTGTTGTGTGCTGGAAGCGATAGCAAGACTGAAGCTGAGCCAAGGAGCCGGTGGGGGCGAGGGGGTGTGATGGTGGCGCAGGAGCTGAGGGTTGACCTGTAAATAACAAATGTCTTGTTTTCAGCAACTCGTGGAAGCAGGAGAAACGCGGGGTGGGGAGAGGGGAGGGGAGTTTGAAGCGCCTGTCTGGTGACGTACAGATGTTCTTTCTAGCTCGTCCGGCTGTGATGGAATAGAGAAGCCCATTTACAAGGCAGGCGCCTGGCGGTGGTTCTGTGACTGCTTTCCCACACGTTAGGGGGGTGACGGGGCGTACAGCAGAGGGAGGGCTCCTTGACTGCCAGATTGCCTTGGGAAGACCATTGACCTGGATTAGCGTGCCAAGGAAGAGGCGTGTGAATGCTCCGTTTGTCTGATGGGGACAGTCCCAGGGAGGCTGGAGGGCGGGTTTACATACATGGGGCTGAATGCTGAGCTCTGTTGAATCACTGGGAATCTGGAGTAACTCTATATTTCACTGGGCATTGCAGTGTAACTGAGATCGGGGTAAATCAATGGAGTGACTCTGGATTTACAGCGGCAGAATAGAGATCAGAACCTACCTCTACATGCCCAGCTTTTTCCCTCTGTTGCTCCCAGGTGCCCTGTCACCTTCAGTAAAGTTGCTCGGGTTGCTTTGCAAAGGCTGCCTGAGCCTCACAGCCACCTGCGGGGTAGCATTACTGTCTTTGCACATGGGGAAACTGAGGCACGTCAAGGCGGAGTCACTGTCAGAGCTGTGAATAGAATCCAGGTGTCCTAAAGCGTGCCTTGCTATAACCACTAGGTTACACTGCTTCCCTGGCTGTGCACTTTTGCACGGCGTGGGTTGGATACATACGTGTAAATAAGCACATGAGTTCGGTGTCCCACATGTGCTCCTTTACATGTACGTTGCTGAACTGTGGTGCGTTTCCAGGGCTGGCTGTCCTGCGGACATTACAGGCCGCAGAGTCTGGTCAGTGTGTGACGGCCAGCTGGGAAGGTCAGGGGCTTCCACTTTGCCGGGAGAAGTAATGTTTTGTCCATTGGCATTTTAATGAAGGGCTGGGAATGCCGTCTAGTGCTGAGAGCCAGAGGGGCTGGGCATCAGATGACTAAGATTCTATTCCCAGCTCCGCCACAGACTCCCTGTGAGACTTTGGGCAAATCACTCCCTGCCCCGTGCCTCAGTTTCCCTGTCTGTAGAAAGGGGATATAATTACTTAGCTGGTCCTGGGGGTCGGGGGAGTTGATCCGATTATGAAGTGCTCCCAGATCCTCTGCGGCCAGGTGCTAAATGGGCATAAACTAATCATAGCATCTGGTTGAAGCCTATCTCAACATCTGCGCTAGCCTGTTCTTTCATGTACATCCTGGCGGCACACAACCATTTGCATACACCTGGCTCCGGAGGCTCACCACATCCTGGCTAAGCCAAATACAGCTGCTGAAGGGATTCCCCAGGCAAAGAGCCTTGGGGCAAGGGGAGAGGAAACTTTGTTACTCCAGGGCCAGGAGTCACTTGATACCTGTATGCTGGAGACCAGGACGGACCTCAGGTCTGCTCCCCTGTCCCCCTGAGCGTTGTGCAGGCATCCCCCCCCGACTGGCAGGGTTGTGTTCTGAGCCCACTTTGCACTGGGGTGAATGACTGGACCGGGCCGAGGAGATTGGTTAATGTACCAGCTGACCCGTAGCCTTGCAGCTGCCACGTGGGAAGCAGCGTTCCTGTCTCTTTCCCCCGAAACTGTCCCTGCATAGCTGGCTGGCTGCTCATGGGTAAAGTTCTGCTAAACGGTGACATTTCAGTCAGTCGAGGCCCACTCCCGGTGTTACCCAGCTAAGATCTCCTCCCCTTCAATATCGCCCTGCGCTTCTGCAGCAATTCCTAACCACATACAAATTCCCTCCACCCCCACCGTTGCTAGGGGCGCGTCAGCCCAAACAGCAGCAAACCCTGGTGACTCGGGGTTTCCATTTCTGGCCTCATGGACTCACAGGAAACAGCCAGGGTGACTCACCAGTATGGGCATGGCAGGCCGGGATGGGCCATAGATCCAGCCCCTGGGCTTTGAGGGTTTTTTTAATGTAAGGTTTGTTCTAAAATCCTGTTTCTTCTTCTTAAACAATTGAAAAAAAAACAAAGCTGCGTTGTGCTCAGAGATTTCGATCTGTTGCAGGAATGACTGACTCCAGTAATTAGTCGTTAGGTGAGATCTGCTGGGAAGGCAGGTGTGTTGGGGTGTGTATAGATGCCCTGTGTTGTGGTGGGAGGAAGGGTGGTTCAGTGGTTAGGGGATTCGTCTAGAATGTGGGAAACCCAGAATCAATTCCCTACTCTGCCACAGACTTCCTCTGTGACCTTGGGCAAATCACTTAGTCTCTCTCTGCCTCAGTTTCCCATCTGTGAAATAGGGATAACAGCCTCACAGGGGGGTTGTGAGGATAAATGTATTTTTTTTAAATGGTGAGGCTCTGAGAAGCTATGATGGCCAGATAAGTACCCAAGATTGTTGTTTTTCACACAAACAGCAGGATCATAAGAATTGCACTGGGGGGATTCTGTGTGTGTTGCAGTGATGAAATCTGAGCTGTAGCGTGCTAGGAGTGGTGCAGACACACAGCAAGAGACGGCCCCTGGAAGGTTCATTCCGTGCTGGCTTTGATTGCTGGTGAATTCCACTGATGAGCAGAACCAGCTGAAAAATGGAGGGGGACAGAGGGGGGGGGGGGGCAAAAAAAAAGAAATCTGGCACAAAAAGTTTTGAAAAGAGGGAAGCTGTTTTCGTTCGGTGGCTTTAGAAATGGACGCTCCTCCACCTACTCAAAACCTGTTACATTTTTTTTAACCAAAGATTCCCCCCTCAGCCACCTTCTTTTTCTCCTCCTACCCCTCATTTTGCCACTGAAAAGGGGAGAGGCAGGAATGCGCTAAGGGAAACGGGGGTGAGGGGGCACCCAGCTAAAAGCTTTTGCTTTCCGGTTTCATTTGAAGTCTTCCTTTTTTAAGAGAGAAACGCTTTGCTTGTGATGTCAGGAAATGGGGAACACCTCTCGTTTGGGGGGAGGAAGCCGTTATTTTAATGGAAAAATGTTTTGTTCACAACGTTTCCACCGGCTCTGCCAACGAGCCATTTCCATCCCGTGGCCAGTCAGGCAGCCCCGAGCGAATCCCCGTCCCGCCTTGATGAAAGACGTATGCCTGTAGAGGCCGCTTGGGTGTGGCCAGCAGGCGCCCGGCAGGGAGGCTGCTGTCAGCTTTGGGTGGCACCGCTGGTGGCCCCCAGGTCTGGTGTGTCTTGTTCTGGGAGGCGTGGTCTCGTAGCATCCTCGGATCAGAGTCGGTGCTGGGTTTGGTGCCCCGACAGGATGTTTGCACTGTACAGACTGCACAGATGTTTCGCTGGACACAATCCTTCTTGGAGACCGGTGTGTGTTTACCCAGGCCATTGGCAATGTGTCTTCAGAGCTGAATGGGAGGGATGAGTCAGAAGCCTAGAGAAGCAGTTTCTCTCCATTTCCCATTGCCACATTGTAACACTTCCCATTCCACCCTTTCCTGCTTTCCGCATTGTTTTCCCAGGCAGGACAAACATTTCGACAGGGACACTGCACCCTAGGGAGCCCGCCGAATCTCCCAACCTGCTTCTAGTTAGTATGACTTGAAATCGAAGAGTAATTGGGGGCAACAGGTGCTCTTGCAGGGGGCAGTGAGCTGAGAACGGGGGGCTGGGAGGAGGCAGGACTCCTGGGTTCTCTTCCCAGTTCTGGGAGGGAAGCATGCTCTAGAAAGTGAGTGCAGGTAGAGATTGGGAATCAGGACCCTGGGTTCTATTAACAGATCTGTGCACGTTATTGTCGCTCCTTTGTGCATGGGTTGCCCCATCTCTAAAAGTCTCCTAAGTTTCTCTGGTTTGAGACTCCACTGGAGTTGTAAGGATGTGGTGTGGGGGCGGGTGGTCTGCTAAGAAGTGATTTTTTCCCTCCCATTGGGTCTCTAGGGAGGCGGGACACAAACTTCACCGGGGTGTGTCTGTAGATAACCACAAGGCTCATAAAGGGAAACTCAGTGGCTGACTATCTTGGCACGAGTGTCCGTCACTTCTTCCACTCCAGGTTAATTCTGCTCGAGCAGGCGTTTTGCATGGCGCTGGGTGGATTTTAATTTAGAAAGCAGCGCGGGGAGGCAACGCCCATATTTCTACAGCTTAATCCCGGCGTGCTGGTTCAATGCCAACTTTGCAAACTGAAGGGGAAAAAAAAAAACCCCAAAATCCCACTCGCCCCAGCTCCAAGACCCGAAATAGCAAGGAGCTTCGTGACCAGGAAGTGAAGCTGATGGTGATTTATTTATAAGAGGCGCATTGGGGAGGTGTTGCTTCCTGAAATGAGTCTAGGGGGAAACCCGTGGCGGGCATGTCTTGCAGAAGTGAGTAGGCAGGGCACTCGCTGCCAGTGGCGTTCCCGAGCTCTCTCCTCTGCTGCAGCAAATGTCATGCTGCTACCGCTCTTCACCGCAGTGCCTTCCGCGTTCCCTCTCTGTCGCCGCTGCCAGCCAAGCCCTGCTGTGCACATTCTTGAGATTATTTCCACCCTGGCTTTGCCCTCCAGGCTGACGAGGGGCCTTGGTCGCAGGTAAAATCGGCCTCCGCCACGTTGTTCCAACCAAGGCAGAGTTTGTACGAATCCCACAATCAGAGCGACGTCGGGCTGGAAGGGGCCTCGAGACATCATCAGGTCCAGCCCCCCTGTGCCGAGGCAGGACCAAGTAACCCTCTAGACCATGCCTGGCAGGTGTTTGTCCACCTTGTTCTTAAACATCTCCAGTGACGGGGCTTCCACCACCTGCCTTGGAAGCCCGTGCCAGAGTTTAACTCCCCTTCGAGTTCGAAAATATCAAACCTAAATCTCCCTTGCCGCGGATTGAGCCCATCGCTTCTTGTCCTACCTTCAGGGCCCCTGGAGAACAATGGGTCACGATTCTCTTTGTAACAGCCTGTAACGTAGCGGAAGCCTGTTCTCAGGTCTCCCCTGAGTCGTCTTTGCTCAAGACTAGACATGCGCCTTTTTTTTTAACCTCCCCTCATAGGTCAGGTTTTCTAAACCATTTAACATTTCTGTTGCTCTCCTCTGGACTCTCCCCAGTGTGTCCACATCTTTCCTAAAGTGTGGTGCCCAGAAATGGGGGGACAACTCCGGCTGAGGCCTCACCAGTGTGGAGAAGAGCAGGACAGTTACCTCCCGGGTCTTACATATGATGCTCCTGTTAACAGAACCCAGAATGATACTAGCCTTTTCACAACTTCCTCACGTTGTTAACTCATACTCGGTTTGTGATCCACTGTAACCTGCAGCAACACTGCTGCCTGCCTAGCCAGTTATTCCCCCTTGTGCGGTTTTAATCTAATCTTTACGTGATCAGATACTTGACCGGGTCGTGGAGATATACCTCCATTCTTGCACCTATGGGGCATCTCTGAAGGTCAGGGTTGTGGCACAATGGCAGGGCAGGATGGGTGAGATGCTTGTCCGGCGCTGAACCTGCCCTGTGGATAAACAGATCTTTGTTCCCTACAAACCTTTAATCTGGCGTCTCTCGATCCATGAGGAGTGTAGCAGCTGCACAGTTAGACAAGTCACTTCCCCTCTCTCTGTGCCTCAGTTTCTCATCTATCAGAGGGGAATAATGATGTCTCCTTCATCTGGCTTGTCTGTTCTGATCGTAGGCAGCTTGGGGCAGAGACCGTCTCTCCTTATGTCTGTGCAGCACCTGGCACAATGGGGCCTTGATCTCCGTGATCAAGGCCAAGTATTTAGGCAAGATCTCTCTGACACGATGCAGTGACTTGCTAGCCCAAAGGGCTCCCTCTAAAGGGCTGTTCCCTTGTATGTCCCATTCCGTCCTGGAGCCTGCGCTGTCTGTTCTGAGCCTCAGACTCATTTCTCTCTCCCACCATCAGATTAGAAGTTTTTTCTCCTGTTTCTGAAGCAGCTGCCTTTATTTGCAGCAGTGTCTGCCTGGAAGCTTCCCCCCACCCCCCCCCCCCCTCCACCCTGTACTAAAGTAATGGAAACTTGGACCTGATCTAACTGTAAAGTTTGGATTTTCTCCCAGCTCAACCATGTTATGTTTTTTCTGTGTTTCAAAGCTAAAAATAATCACCCCGCCTGGAGGCCCCGTTTTTCCCTCTCTTTCATATTTTCTCTTGTGACTTTTGCTTCCTGAGGATTTGATGCATCAGTTGCATTTTTGTTGCTGATCCTGATAAATGCCTTTTTTATAAAATCTAAATTTAGATGCAATGGGGGCTTGCTCCTGGGAGACTCTGAACAAGTTCTGGAGTGCTGTGCACCCGCCACTCCCCACCGTCGGCACTCAGCCCCCTGCAGAATTGCTCCCTGGTCGGTAATGAAACGTGAACTGGAATCAGTTTGAAAGGAAGGATTGCATAATGATGAGGGCGCTAATCTAGCTTCAGTGTCCTGCTCCAGCACAGACTCCATGTGTGAACAAGGGCAAGTCACTTAGTCTCGCTGTGCCTCAGTTTCCCCACCTGTGAAATGGAGATAATAGCACTGACTTAGCTTGCAGGGGGCTGGTGGGGATAAAGTATATGAAAGATTGAGGTGATCAGATATTACGGTACTGGGGGCCAGAAAAGTACCTCAGATAGATCTAAACTCTATTGTCTGCCTGATTCTCAAAAACCATGAGCCAGGCTCTCAAAATCCTGAGGTTTGGTTTTTTTTTAATTGTTGTTTGGTTTTTGAGTGTTAGGCAGAGCTTCCTTTCACGTTTTCAAGTTTTCTCCATGGCCCTAAGGGCCAAACACTTACCTGGTTAAAAAGGAAAGCTCAGATTCTCCCCTGACTCCAGGAGCTGGCACTTGAAGAAAAGTATCAACTATCACAAGAGTTGGCAACACAGCAAAAACCTTTCCCAAAGCTGATACTAAAACAGTATCCTGACGTCCTAATCTGAAAGACAACCAGTCCAAGCAGCACCGGGCCCCCCTTGCACCGTTCTGTGGGTTTGGTTCTGTGGGTTTGGTTCAGCACCATCCCGAATCTAGGCTGGAACTGTTTGGATAGAGTGTAGCTCGTGACTGTAACACTTCAAAGCAAGCAGGAATTATCACGCAGTCTGACCTCCTGCAGAACACAGGCTAAAAAGCCCAGAGCCTCGCCCAGTGACCTGTGCATCAAGCCCCAAAATGTATAGTTGAACTAGAGCATATGTTGTAGGGCCTGGATTTTCAGTAGCTCCTGTGTCATTTAGGGGCACAAGTTCCCTTGCAAGCCAGTGGGATTAAGGCTCTCAGTTTATTTAAGTGCTTTTGAAAACCACCCCTGTGACAGCTTCAGAAATTCCAAGTGATGGAGAATCCACTTGGGTCCCTCTTCCACTGGTTCGTTCCCCTTGCTGTTAGTTTTTAACTATCTTCGCTCAGTTGATTTTACAATGGAAAATGAGCCCTGCGGCAGTTGGTTTAGTCCTGAAGGTGGGTGCTGGTGGGGAGATCTGGTAGGGAGAAATGAGAAAAGCTCTTGAACATTCGTATCCTGGTGCACAAGGGCAGCTAAGAGACATTTCTATTTTTTTTTTCCAGTGGAGGTGTGAGTAGCCCAGCTCCCGTCAGACTGAGCTACTGATTTTAGCTTGGCACAGGCTGGAGGACAAAGGGGATATACAGGGAAACGAAAGGCCAACACACACAGGGATAAATGGCGCCAGATTCTTCCTTTTTCTTTAGCGATATAGAGCCTTTGGGCCGATCTACCAGACAAAGCTGCTAAAGCGAGTGCTAAGATTCCCTGGAGAGAGAAAATCGCTAGAGGGCCACATTCTGGCTTCGGATGCACATGCTGAAATTAGAGGGAGCTGAGCAAATGTGGTCAAGGTCGGTCAGAAGTTTGGATCCATGTGTCAATTTGCCAGTAGGCTGCTTCCTTTAGAGAGAGCTCCAATGTGACTGGACTTTGAAACGGCCGCTTGCATGGTATGGGCCAGTCCAGTGGTTATGGGGAAATGTTGAGATCTGACTGATCCAAGCCTGGTACATCCCACAAGAGCTCATACAGCTCCTGTCACCAGCTCACACTCACCATTCACAGCAGCCCCGCTGCATTTGCAGGAATTCCCCTCCCGAGCTTGCACCCTTGTCTGTTTCAAACGGCCCAGAGAGCCGCTATAACATCCTGGCGCTTATCTTTGGTCTTCACCAGGCTGCTCTAGTGGTACGTAGATCCACATCACCCAGTGCCTAACAAAGGGACTCGTCGAAGGCTAAAAGCTAACCCAAGACTCTCGCAAACACACTTCTGCAACCCATCTTCTGCCTGTCTGTGCCGGCATATACTGGAGAGGGAAGACTCCCTGTGATAATTGCTAAATCATTTGCATGGAGATGACAGCTCTTTCCAAATTAGGATTGGCCTTGTTTGATCACACCCTGGGCAAACTGGATCCAAACAGCTCTCTAATGGTTGCATTGCACAGAAAAACCCCTAGCACCTGTGTCTGACACCTGCTCCAAATCAACCAAACACAAACGCGATGGGCAGGGACTCGTGGGACCTGGTCAGCTGGTGATGGGGAGGCTGCAGCCCATGCTGGAAACAGCAACAGCAGGGGAGGGTAGGAACCTGATTACACACCTCGCTTCCAGAGGATTCCCCCTCCGGCTTGTGGAACCTGATCAGATCTTTGGGCCCAATTCTCCATTGCTGGCTCCTGGTTCTCCATTGCCCTGCACTGTGTGCCATCACTTACACCAGTACCAAGTGGGTATAAAATACCAACTCAGAGTGGTAGTGGCACTGGTGTAAATGAGGGTGCAAGGTCCAGGCCAATGGAGAATCAGGTGCTTTGTGGCAGCTAGTCGGTGCTTTAAGCCTTTAATTAGTCTCGTGTTAAATCAACAATAACTAGATGTTCTTGAGATATGAGATTTTCATGCAGGCAGATCTGCAGCAGCAGCACATTAGCATGCAGCTCCGCTGAAGCTGTGACGTCTGTCCAGCCCCACCAGCCGGCCAAAACAGCCCCGACTGTCTTGAAACGTGGCTATTTTTTCCATGCATCTTTCACCAGATGTGTGGGGTGGTTGGTTTTTTTTTTGTTTTTTTTTTGAAAGCGTATCCTCCAGCCAGTTCTCTGTGCTAAGCTTAAGAGGCGATGACTCTCAGCCCCCAGGTATTTGCTGTTGGCCTCGTCTTTTCTCCCCTCACCCCAGTTCCCACTCCTAAAGCACTGAGCTGTTGCTGTGAGCATTTGAATTGAAAAGGCACTTTCCCTGCAAATTCTTATCCCCCTGTTGATTAAAAAAGACCCCAAACTAATACAGTCTCACCAGCCTCACGGCTTCAAAAATCCTGGGATTGGCTTAGAAATCATGAGATTTTAAAAAAATAATTGGGGGTTTTATCCGCTTTTGGTTTTGAAGCTTTTTAAGGAGTCACTTTTTCCCAGCTTTTCTCTGCAACTACAAGGGCCAGAAACTTGAAAGCTGAAATTCTCACATAGCTCAAAAACCACCCGGAGCTCAAGACTCATGATAAAATCAGCATGGCTGGCAACACTGCTCTGCTTTTCAGTTCAACCCACAGCTACTTCATAACTCATGCATCGGAATAAGTCAGATGATCATATAATACCTAGTGCTTTCCAACAGTAGATCTTAAAATGCTTCAGTCTTTCATATATTTATTCTCACAGCAGCCTTGTGAGGGAGGGCAGTGTTGTCACCCGCATTTACAGATGGAGAAACTAAGGCACAGAGAAGCTAAATGACTCGGCCAAGGTCACAAGGGGAATTCCAAATCCCAGGGTCGTGCTGTAACCACTGGACCATGCTTCCTCAGGAATATCTTAGGAAGGGTGTGTGTGTGTGTGTGTGTGTGTGTGTTTTTCTCTCTGAAACTCTTTGCAGTAGTAGTTCTGGTGGAACATACAAGAAGGCAGCAGGATTGTGCCAGCTCCCTTGAGATGAATAGCAGTGGTGTTAGGATCAGCCGGTTTTTAGATGGCGTGGGAGGAAAATGACTCGCGCTCAGACTTTTTGATTTCTGTTTAATAAAAGAGCCCAGCATTATACACATATTTTCCCCCTGGCCGAGGACGCCTCAGTTTCTAGTGAGTGAATCCAGAATCTGTCGTTCTACCGTGCAGGAGAAACTGCAGCGCTATAATCTTGGCACTTCCGTGTCATTACTCCCGTGTTGCAGTTGCTGGTGTGTTGAGAAGGCGCAGACCAAAGGAGAAATTGGATCCATTGAACAGGCAGAGAATTGCTAAGTGCTTTAATATTGATTTGCTTCTGAACAGAAAAACACGAAACAGCCATGAACGTTGTTTGGCTTTTGTGTATGTGTATGCTTTAAATTAGATTCTGGGGCGGAAGGGTGGCCTAGTGGTTAGAGTGTCTTGGGTGTCCTGGGTTTAATTCCCTTCTCTGCCACAGACTCCCCATGTGACCTTGGGTTAATCCCTTAGCCTCTCTGTGGCTCAGTTCCCATCTGTAAAATGGGGATAAGAGCCCAGCCTCACCAGGAGGGGGGTGGTGAGGATGACTACACCAAAGATTGTGGGGCACTCAGACAGTTGGGGACCACATACAACCTGGTGACTCCGGTTTCTTTTGGCCGGATGCATCTGGCTAGATCCTTTGTTTTTTCCTCCGAATGGTGAATTGTGGGAGAAGACACATTGCCAGGCAGACTAGCGTCTTTGGCCTTCCTGTAGTGGCCTCTGAATCCAATTGCCAGAGCCTCAGCTCCCACTGACACCCATGGAATTTGAGGGTGTTCGGAGTCTCTGCAGGACTGGACGCAAAGGGCTTGATTCTCAGTCACACTAAACCTGCTTTGCTTTATGCTGCTATGTCCATTTAAAGAGATTGGTGCCACGGAGAAATCACATGCGCAGGGGCCTCCCCAGCTGGTGTGGGGCTGGGGTCAGGGTGGGATGTGCCAGGGGCAGGGAGTAGGAGAGAGGCAAGGCCAGGACCTGGTCATAGCATCTACTTTACGGCTCTCCTCTGCTTCCCGGGGGCCATGGGAAGAAGAGTGTAAGTAAGAGCAGCCTCTGGGCTGCTCTGACCTACTGTAAGGACTGGGCAGGTCGTCAGCTGCCCCAGAAGATACCTGCAGTACCAGGGATTTGTGGCGTATTGTTGATCTGGAGCATAAAGGCTGCTCTTGCCAAATGCAGCTGGGTGTGTTTTGCACTCTGCTCTCAGAACTGGACGCGTCTGTTCAGCTGCTAACCACCGCCCTCAAAGATGCTCTGGGTTTGGTGCCGTAGCTTCCCCGGTGATGTTAACAGCAGGCGTCCGCCTCTCTCACGGAGTTTAGTGCAAAGAGGATCGGCCTCCCAGTTCCTCCTTGCTTCGCGAGCAGCTAATTCATCACCAAAGCTTTTAAGGAAGTTGGCGTGAATTCTTTTCCTTGGTGGAAAAGCACACAACACAGAGAGAAATCCTTCCCCTTCCGCCCCAGCTGTCTGCTGGCCAGTCTGCTGGTGGCTAGTCTGCTCTTGTGGTTCCTCACGGGAACGGAAACTGAGGCTGATTGCACATGTACAGTTGCTATGTGGGGCACATGTGACTGACCCTTAGATCCTACTGAATCTTCCAAGGATATTTAGACTAAACGAGTTAAGGTTCCCCAAAGCCGGACCAGCAAATTTGGTTGCCCCATTCCCAGTAAATCAAATGGGAATGGCCCCTCCGGATCCCCTACGGCAGCTTTGTAATGGTCCACCTTCCAACCTTGCCCGCGCTCGTTGGGGAATCGCTGCCAAAAAGTTCCCACTGCTGCCAGCGCCCGTTCAGCTCCCCCGTAGTTCAAAATGTTGGGAGAGGAAGGACTGCCCAGGGGGCAAAGCACTGGGCCAGCACTCAGGAGACCTCAGTTCAATTTCCCCTCTGCCACAGGCTCCCCTTGTGACCTTGGGCAAGTCACTTGTTCGCTCTGGGGCTCGGGTTCCCCATCTGCAACATGGGGTGAATGATACTCCTCACAGACTCTTAAGTCAGAAGGGACCATTATGATCATCTAGTCTGACCTCCTGCACAACACAGGTCCCGGAACCGCACCCATCCACTCCCGTAATAGACCCCTAACCCGTGCGTTGCCTCTTCACTTTCCAAGGGTGTAAAATTACTGGCCCCGTTTCAGAGGGGTAAACTGCAGCAGAGAGAGTGTAGGATTTACACAAGGTCCCCCAGCAAGTCAGCAGCAAAGCCAGAACTGACCAGTCTTTGCTCTCACCACTAGTCTACACTCCTTCCCATGCTGGAGGGGTCAGACTGACTGCGCCAGCCCAGGCTTAGCTGAGCCTGTCTCATTCGGACCCCGATCTCTAGAAACGAGTGGCCGGGCACTGTGCCCTCTTCCCAGGCCGTTTCTGCATCTGGAAGTGTTAGGCAGCTGTCTTTTCTCTGCTCGCCACATGGGCTTTTTCTTCTGGTAACAGCCCAGTTAGTGGAGCAGGAGTTCTGTGGAAAACCCCTTTGCCCAGAAAGGAAACCAGACCCAGCCTTCAGAGGCTGAAAAGGGGAGTGAAGAGGAAGGAAGGAAACCACGGCTGTGCTGCCTGCTTATCGCTGATCCTCGTTTCTTTACTGCTCGCTCGTATCTGCCATCGGCCGCCGGGGGTCTGGCCCAGCATTGCTCAGAGCAGGCCGAGCAGCTGTTCCTGGCATTACAGTAGCCCCGAGAGGCCCCAGCAGAGATCAGGACACCGCTGCGCTCCGTGCTGTCTGTACATCTAGCGACGCAGTCCCTGCCCCAGAGAGCATACAGTCTAGGCAAAACAAAGGAGGGATTATTCTCTCCCTTTTACAGATGGGGGAACCGAGGCACGAAGAGACTAGCTGTGCACCCAGAGCTTGTGGCAGAGTCAGGGATCGAACCTGCGTCTCTGCCCAGTGTTTTACCCAGACGGCCATCCTTCCCGGCTGTTTGTCAGAGCTGATGGAGGAGGAGAAGGCGGAAGCTGAAAGGAGGAAGCAGCCGGGGGCAGCACCACTATCAGAAATGTAATATCGCTGAAGCCCAGCTGCAGGAAAAGGCCCCGTTCGTGGCTTCCCTTGGCATGCCCTGTGTATGCCGCTCTGAGCCGCAGCCGCTCTGTTCCCTGCTCTGACGGCTGCGTGTCTGTCCGTATTCAGTACTCTCCTGCCGGCTCAGTGGATGATGGGAGTTCATCGCACAGGCCGAATGTGTCTCTGCTTATTGTGCCTGCTGCCCTTCCTTGGGTGTCTGATTGCTGCGACCCTGATCACAGGGAAAGTCCAGAGCTGCTCTGGTGGTCAGAACCTGGCCCGGTGGCAACAGGATAGGAGCTTTCACTGGCATCACCTTGCTCCCAGACTAATCAAAGCTGAGCGGCGTCTCTCGCAGAACAACAATTCATGATATTTCTTTGTGGGAGCCCCAGCCAGGGACTGGGACCCCTTGGTGCTCGGGGCTGTACAGACGCAGACTAAGGCGGTCTATTTCTCCTGCTGCTCTCATTTTTCACATTGGCTGGCGTGATTCTTGAGTGCCCTGCGCCTCACGTGGCCATCTACGCCAGTATGGAATGGGTGTGAATCGCTGCCCAGTCTGATTCGGTAACATTTGCAAAGTCCACCCGAGGCGCCGGGCGCCAGGGATGCTGTGGCTGCAGCTCTTTGTCCTGGGCAGTTCTCAGTTACGCGGTTTGCCCCCAGCTGTGGGAATTACTTTCTGCATTGGAAAGACAGGGCGCAGCTTCACGTAGGCAGCTGGGACCGGCCAAGTCCCACATCTCCGAGCCAGTGGGTAGCCTTGGAGAGAACTGCTCCTTGGCACTTGGGGCCAGGTTCTCATTCGCACTGAGGCGCCGTTACACTGCTAGAGCAATGCCAAGGGGGCCTTCCTGCGAAGGAGACTCCAGCCCCAGGCACCCGGCTGCAGCCTCTCACAAAGGGCCCGATTCTGGGAGATGCCGCGTGCCATTCATTCCCTTTGGGAGTTGCAGGAGCTCGGTGCCTGTCAGGGTGGCATCCCGAGTGCCCTGCCTGTCTGAGGTTGTTTGTAGTACCGCTGTGGCGCTAGGCGCTGTACAGACAACTCATGTCTGTCTTGTTCCTCCCAGTTCTCTCTCCCTCTCTTCCCCGCAGCCCAGCAGGGACTGACTTACCTGCTTGTTTGTAAGCCACAGGCAGCCCCGTGCTAGGTGGCTGGAGACAGGGAGTCCCAGCAGCTGGGCTCCCCCTTCTCCCACATGGGAGGGCTCCGCTCTAGGAGCTGAACAGTCACGATCACGGCGATGCCACGGCAGGGCCCGTGCGCTGCACGTGGCTGGGTTTTAACGGGTACTGAGCCTGGTCTTGCAATGAGGCAGATCCAGACCAGGGTTTGGGGTCTGTAGAGCCATCCGTGCTCTCTGCTTTCTCTAAAACTTTCCTAGCCTCTGCCTGTGCTGCTGTGTGCAGTGACCCCTGCTGTTCCTGGAGCCTTGGATGGCAGGAATCCTTTCTCCCCAGCAGCAACCCTCTGGGAGGCAGTGCTGAGTAGTGGTTAGAGGAAAAAGGGGCTTGTCTATATAGGGAGATCTGACTATTAAAATCCAAGGCTGGCTCTGCCACTGTTTACTCCATTGCCTCGGGCAAGTCATTTCCCCGTCTATAAATACTGCTGACAGTATCCCAACTTCCCTGGGGGAGAGAAGAAGGGTGGGATTTTCCAATTCAGTGGGCTGTGGGGTCCTGAAATCCCAGACCGTATGCGCTGACCTTTGACTAGCACATGGAGAGCTGCATTCAGCAAATCTCTGGATGGGTTGGAGGATTGAAGCCAGGACCCTCTGCACTAAAACCATGAACGTCTGCTGCTCCAACCTAGTGAAGTCCAGTAGGTTAGAAGCTGCAGCTGACTCTGAAATCCCTTTTATCTAGGAGGAGACAATGATGCGTGCTCCATACAGGCACCGCATGGTGGCTGCTGCCGTTGTATCACTTGGGGAGGCTGTATTGCTGGCCCCGCTCTTCAGAGTTGCAGGTCTCCTGGCTTGGGGAGGAAAGAGTTAAGGAAACACACAAGGGAAGAAATAACCAGAGCGAGAATTTAAATGGTGGCCAATAATCAAAGGCCGTGGGGATTAAGTGGCTGCCAGACCCATCATGCAGGCTGTAAGGAAGAGATTGTAGCCGGGCGGGGATAATTCAGCATTAAAGGGCGTTTGTAATAAGCCAGAGAAGCTCTAAAAATGCTTTCATTTGGCATTTTCCTTCTCTGAGTCACTGGCAGGAACAGAGCGTAGGGTTCTCCTGGCAGTGACGTGGGAGCCCTGGGGCTGGGTAGGGCCGGGAGTGTTTTGGGTAGATTGGGGCGGTTTGGATCTTCTCAATGAGCATCTGGAGCCGGGTGTCCGTCCAGGCCTGCCTCTTGCTGGAAGTTGTCTGCGGTGTGGTTGTAGCCATCTTGGTCCCAGAGAGACAAGGTGGGCGAGGACAGGTAATATCTCGTTGCCTTCCTCCACCTGCTCACATGGCCTGAGCCACGTCTGCAAGAGACCAGAAAAAGAGCTTTGCGGCGCTCGAAAGCTTATACCTTCCACCCACCGAAGTCAGTGCAATAAAAGATATTCCCTCACCTGCCTTTTCTGTCGAAAGGGCAGGTACCCCAGCCACAAGGGACGTCCATTCAGGGTTTTACCAAATAATCCACAGGCCGGATCCTCACATGCTGTAAACTGGGGGTGGCTCTGATTTACCCCAGCTTAGGATCTGGCCCCCCTGTGATTTTTAAAACCCTAAACAACGGCTTCAGTTGAACTGCAAGTCTGAGCCTCTCATGTTCATCGAGCTCCTGGTGTATTGAGGAACCTGGAGCTGGCTGGCACCGGAAAACGTCCGATTCGCTCTGTGGCCCGTCCGTGCTTCAGCCAGGGCCCATATCTCGTTAATTAGGTCGCTGCCATGTTCGGTTACAGGCTAAGGTCCTGTTGATGGTTGAGGCGTGGGGTGATGGGGTGGTAGCTGTTTAAGGCCACCTCCTGTAATCTTCATGCAGAACCAGCTGGCTGGGATTCCAGCGGGAGCTTTGCTCGTGTGATGACTGCAGGGCCGGGCCCTCTGAGTCCGATGCTGCTAAGTGCTGTGCGCCCCGTCGGGCACTAAGGAGGTGCTGGAGAGCTGGCTGCACCCCCCACGGCCCCTGCCCGAGAGGGCAGCATTGGGGCCTGTGTCTCAGAGCTAGGCAGCAGCCTCAGTCCGTGCTCTCCCTGCCTGGCTAGGAAGGGCCCTGTGTACCTGCCTGATGCCCTCGTGGCAGTTGGCAAGCCCCCAGAGTCGCCCTGGCTCCTCCAAAGCCGCCGAGGGAGCAGGCCCAGATTCCCGCCCCATCCGTTTCTGCATTCGTGGGGCTGCAATCCAGGTACCCAAGACGGTCTGGCTGCTCCGGGCGTCGGCAGAGCATGCAGCAGGGCAGTCAGAATGGCCGACTCACTGAGCGCAAAGCGGGTCAGCTCTCAGCACAGGGCATTATTTTTACTCATGATCTAATGAGCCGGGAGTTTGCTCCTCTCCTCTCCTGTCCTCCCCCCACCCTCTCCGCCTTTTCTGCTGCCTGCGGAATGTAGCCACTGTGTGCAGTCGGGAGTCAGCTTGGCAGCTTCACAAAACTCTGCCCTGCACTCGAGAGTCAGTTGCTGCAGCAGTGCAGGGTGGTTTAACAGGACGCAGCGTGGTCTAGTAGTTAGAGCAGAGGGTCTGGGACTCCTGGCTTCTATTCCTGACTCCGTGATGGTTTTTTGCTGGGTGACCTTGGGCAACTCCCCTCTCCTGCTCACTTTCCCCATCTGTAAAATGCAGATGACTGTAACATAGATGGCTCTCTCTTTAAAGGTCACCTGCGTGTGGGTGCTCAGATTTGGGCTCCAGCACAGAGATGCCCGTTCCATGCAGCTGTGTGCCAGTCGGAGGCAACATTTGGATCCCCAGGTTTATGAGAGCTGAGTCCAGATTGTTTGTTTGGAACAGAGCTGAAATTGATGATGCTTGTTGAAATTAACAAACTTGCCTAGATCCTTCCTCTTTCCAGCCCATCTTTTCCTTGGGTGTTGATACCCATAGCAAATGTTTCCAGCACAGTTTTGGGGAATAGGATTAATCAGCAACCTGATAATGCAGAAGGACTGGAGCATCAAATCTTTCTTTTTATAGGTCCTACCAAAATAGTAGCAGATAGTGTTTGATTGGTTTTGGTTCAGCAACCTCCTTAGAACCTGAATGATGATCAGCACGAACTGCATCAAATATTGAAAGTAACCTAGATGCCGTCTCCTTACGGCGTAGGTAGTAGGTAGGCTACTGACATCTGTCCAAAGCAAAGAGCAAAAATTCTGAGTGTAATGGATTTTGTGCTTGGGTAGGCTCTGGGTGACCTTTTTTTGCGGGGGGGGGGAGGGTGGAGAGAGGGGGGAAGGTTTGGATGTGGAGGGAAACAATTGAGCAATTGGAAAGCCAGGGTCCTAGGGTGGAATCTCAAATTTTGCCAAAATGCCCAGAAGGCAAGAAATCCCAATTTCTGTGTGGCCACAGATGCAGATAAAGAAACACCTAAAAAGTTCTCTTATACTCTACAGTGAGTAATACCACGTAGCAGCATTTCCCATCGCTTTACAAACATAACAGCTCCTGTCCTCAAAGGATTTCGAAGCATTTCACAAATGCCAATTAAGCCTCACAATGCTGGTGCAAGGTGGAGAAACTGAGGCCAAGGAAGGGAACATACCGCACCGAAGGCTGCGCAGCTGGGAATAGAACCCCGCAGCCCGGGTGCAAGACGACTTGTGGTGATCGTCCCCCCGTGCAGAGTTGGGGAATAGAACCCCGGAGTCCTGAGCCTCAGCCTCTGGCCGACATCCTAGCATTCCCCCATCTGCGAGCTGGATTTTTCTCCTAATGGAATCTGTGTCAAATTCATTCTAGCTCTGTCCTTCGGCAGATGTGTGACTCTGGGGAGTTAGCGGGGATAGCAAGTGACAGCAAGGGCAGCAGACAGCTGACCCGCCAGTATCTGGCTCTCTCTCTCCAGGCCTCGTGTGGAATGTACAATGGGAGGGACCTGAAGCGGTCTCTGCCGGCAGCTCTGACGGGTGGCCCTTATGACGCAGTCCAGTGACCACCCACGTGAGGGCGTGCGTGATGTGTTTACATGACTGTGCCAGAAGAGATCTAAACCAGGAATCCTCCCTTCAGCACAGACTCTGCCGGCATGAATCCATCTGCCCAGCCCTCCTCAGGAGAAGGAGCAAAACGAATAGGGCTTGCGAAGGTCTCAGCAGTTTAGATTCCAAGTGAGGATGTTTTTGAGGGTCCGTTCCTCTCCTTTATGCCTGCGCATTGCCGGGCCTTGCTTGGATTGATAGAGATGAGAAGAGACCACTTGGATTTCCTTATTTTAAGTAGATCTTCATCCCGAAGCGTCGTCTGTTACTAGTCCCAGCACTTCCCTCCACCCGTGTCTCCTTTGTTTAGACTGTAAGCTCTGTGGGGCAGAGACTCTCTCACTGTGTGTGTGCAGCGCCTAGCACTGTGGCGCCATGATCTCAGTTAGGGCCTGAACACATTACCGTAAATACACTAAGGTAAATAGCTACCCACAGAAAAGCGCGAGGGAGGAGATGTTAACTTCAGAGAACTTGAGGGGTAGAGTTGTCCTCCCCTCCCATGCTGTGATTCTGTGTGGAGTCAATGTCCATCTGAAACGGGTTTATTTACCAACCTCTCTACAGATCTAAACAGGCTTCCATACCGCATGTGTTCAGCTTTGTCTTCTGTTGTATGCCAGGGATCAGCCCCACTTGGAGATACGTGCAGCACACAGCAACCTCTAGTGGGTACATAATATATTGCAAGCCAAACATATCACACCCACCAACCAGGGCAGGAATACTGTGTTTTGCCTGGCACTTAAGTCTGGTTTTAAATGTCCCAAGCAATGGGGCTTGTGTTGCTTCTTGTGGAAGACTAATCTGTCGTCTTGCTAGGAGGCATTTCCTGATGATCAGTCTGCAGCTTCGTTCTCCTTCATCTCTGCCCTCCTCAGAACACCCTGAATCACTCCCTTTCCTTCCTAGGTGTATATATCTTTCAAATACCCCCACACCTTTAGGGCCAAGCTGTGAATACTTCTACTGTGAATTTCCTGGTCGTTCCTTCTCAATCAGTCCCTTAATAACCGCTGTCTAAGGTCTTCATTTACAGAAGCAGCTGGGGATTTTTGGGTACCTAGATTTTTCGTTTTTTGAAAGGGGATCGCCTTTCCAAAAGAGCAGAGCACTGTCCCTTTGGAAATCAGGTGCCTTCCTGGTGTCTCATCTGGCACCCAAAACCACTAGCCACCAAAACGTTTAGGCCCAAATTCCCCCCCCCCCCTCACCTTTTTCTATCCCTCGTACATGTCACGTTTCTGAAATGTTCTGTGGATCCAAGACATCTTCAGGAGGTAGCGTGGAGTAAGGAGGTTGCTTGCTTTGTCAGGTATTTGAGGCAGGGACTATCTTTTTGCTGTGGGTCTGATCAGCGCCGAGCACCGGGGGATCCTGGTCCGTGACTGGGATGCCTACATGTCACCACGATATAGATGATAAGTGCCAATGACACAGCACTGGCTCCAGCGTTCTGAGATGGAGGCTGGTAATGGGGCGGTTGTGTGTGCGTGTTTTCCTTCGGATGTGCTGTAAAAGGGATCATTGCGTTGATTCCTCAGGGAGCCGCTTGCCAGTTCATACGTCGGCATGTGTTTAATTTTTAAACATCCACACGCCGCTCTGAATCACCATCCAATAAACACCAGCAGGGCTGGGCCAATAAACCAGCCCGTAACATGGGATGTATCACACGCTGCTTTCACGGCTGATCACCCGGCAATGTGTGTAATGGGCAGCTGGGAGATGAAAGAGACCCAGGCCCCCTCTGTACAGGGGATATTTGTAGCAGGGTAGCAATGCCAGGTGGCGCAAAGTGGAACTGCTGCATCAGTGTGAATTGGGGCTAGTTCCCATGTCAGTTCCCTGGTTTGAAGCATCACAACCTGCTCTGATGCAAAACCACTCCTGCCTCTGCAGATCCCAAGTCAGGGACACGGTAGCTGAGTAATCCAGGAGAAAGGGGGCAGTGACTGGGCAGTCAGAACCTGTTCTGTGGCTACATGAAGCACCCGGGCTGTCAGTCTGGCATCTCCCACTGATGTGAAATTCACCGGGACTGTTGGGATCGGGCTCTGAGCTCTCCCCTGGGGGTGGAGGGGTGTTTGGAGCCAGGGGTTGTGCTCTGGGCCTCTCATTTGCTCACCGGAGCTGTCTGTTGGCTGTGTTCCAGGAATGGCAAGAAGGAAGGAGACCTCCTGGCCGCTCAGGCTCGCCTCAAGGACCTGGAGGCCCTGCTCAACAGCAAGGAGGCCGCGCTCACCACCGCCCTGGGGGAGAAGAGGAACCTGGAGAACGAAGTCCGGGAGCTGAGGGCGCAAGTGGCCAAGGTGAGCAGCCGGTCCTGACTCTTGTCCCTGGCTGCCCTGGGGTGCCTCGCGGCACCAGAGACCCTGGCATTCCCCGCGCACATCCTGCCCCGCCTGCTGAGAAATGGGACTCTGCAGCTCTGGGCAATTAATGGTTTCAGCTAGGTTCGAGCTAGGGAGCTAACCCCAGGCGGGGTGGTGGGCAGGCCAGGCCGCCCTCTCCTCTGAGGATCACCTGGGAGGGGCACAGCCACGGGGTTTGATCAGTGTCCGGGGGGAGCCGGGAAGGCTCCAGTTTCAGTCACGCCCTTACCACTGATTTGTGAGCTCTGGAATCGCTTTGCTGATGGGAGAGGCGAGGCTGGAGCATTGGCTGCTTCCTGTTGCAGAGGGGGACGAATGCAGCTGGCCCGGGAACTGGCTGTGCCGATTGCCAGCCCTGGTCCCTTTTGCCGCCCTTGGCAAGCTGGGAAATGCCCAGCCCAGCCCTGTCAAGTCACCCAAACTGGCCTGGAGACTCCGGATTCAGAGGGCCCTCTGCTGGGGTCCTGAGCAGCTGTCACAGTCTTGTGGACAGGGAGAGACACTGACCTGCGGGATGGGGGAGTGGATTTGACAGGCATGATTTCTGTATATGGGGGAGGGGAGAATTGATGGGTTTAGCTCTGATCTGGTTCATGCAAATGATGCAATGCATATGTACGATATGCAAATCGTGATCACTGTTTGCATAAAGTCTCCAGGCTCAGCAGCCACCCGCCTAGGGACCTCGCTCGAGACCTGTCTGCTGGGTCTGCAAATCTCCATCTAACTGCGCTCACTTTCCCCTCTCCCCCAGCTGGAAGCAGCCCTGAGCGAGGTGAAGAAGCAGCTCCAGGACGAGATGCTGCGTCGGGTGGATGCCGAGAACCGTCTGCAGACGCTGAAGGAAGAACTCGACTTCCAGAAGAGCATTTACAGTGAGGTGAGCGGGGCCAAGCTGCCTCTGAGCGAAGCCCCCCCACAACATAGACCCTCGGTGCCACCTCATCACTGTCCAGGCCTATGGTTTATCACTGTGCCCTGAGCACGGGTCATGCCAGTGACCTCGGCAACAGAGAACTCGAGGTGAGGTGTGCTGGCGGTGTCAGCTCAGCTGAGGACAGGCAGGGGATCCATTTAGCACCATTCACAAAGCCCCACCTAGCTTCTGGGGAGATGGTTCCCAGTAGCACATCGGTGAGAGCCTGGGACATAAGGTAAAGACCAATCCAGAGGCAAGATAATGTAATGGTTAGTGTTACGGGATCAGGAGCCAGGACTGCTAGGTTCTATTCCCGGCCCTGCCACTGACTTTTTGTGTCACGTTCATTAAGTCACTTCCCTTCTCAGTTTGCCCATCGGTAAGTTGGGGCTCTTACCTGCCTTGTAGATTGGCTTGGCAGAATATTTTCTTTTTTTTAAAAAAATGTAGCTGGATAATATCAATGTTTATTTGATATCTATTTGGTATCTATTTTTAAATTGTCAGAGTTGTGGGGAATTGGGAAATTGGGGGTGGGGAGGATCTAGACAATTATTTAATGACAGCAGACCCTGAGATTCCAAGAGTTAAATCTTCATACCCACTAAAACACAAATTGTCAACATCACGTCAAAATATACAAACTACATGTCCTTCAATCAAACTTCAATAAGTTCTCAAGCAGCATTTTTCTCATGTTGCCTAGCTGTAAATTTCGATGATCATCAATGGAAATATTTTTCATTGGTTGTGTATGGGGTGAAATCGACATTTACCGATACAAGTCTCAGAGCCGGTCTACACTTAACACGCTGCATTGACACAGCTGCATCATAAAGCTTAAGTGAAGATGCTGCTTCGCCGATCGGAGAAAGCTCTCTCATTGGTGTAGTTAATCCACCTCCCCGGGTGGCGGTAGCTAGGTGGATGGGAGAAGATCTGGTGCACTGAGGCCTGGTCTACCTGAGGAAATTAGGTCGCCTTAACTACGTTGCTTAGGGGTGTGAAAAATCCATGCCCCTGAGCGGTGTAGTTAAGATGACCTAAGTCCCCAGGTAGACGGCGCTAAGTTGACGGAAGAATTCTTCCATCGACCTCGCTGCTGCCTCTCTGGGAGGTGGATTAGCAGCGCGGACGGGAGAAGGGGAGGTAAGTCTACACTTGAAGTGCTACAGTGGCCTAGCTGTGCCGCTGTAGCATTTCAAGGCTAGACAAGCCCTGAGAATCAAGCGCCAGTTTCTGGGACATGAAGTTACGCACAGAGCAATTCCGGCCTGAGCGTGGCTCGGTGCAACTCGCGCCTAGGGGGCAGGTGACTCCCAGCCGACGCCGGAGCGGGTCCCACCAGTTAGGCTAACAGCTGGTTGCTGCCCGGTGCCAGTGAGCTCCATCTCTGGGACCCATGGCTCACATTCCCCTCCCCTTACTGCTGTGGCCCTCCCCTCCTCCCCCAGGAACTTCGCGAGACCAAGCGTCGCCACGAGACCCGCTTGGTGGAGATCGACAACGGCCGCCAGCGGGAGTTTGAGAGCAAGCTGGCCGATGCCCTCCAGGACATGCGGGCCCAGCACGAAGCCCAGGTCAGACTGTACAAGGAGGAGCTGGAGAAGACCTACGGCTCCAAGGTAACACGCTGCCCGTGTGCAGGGTGGGCCGGTGGCTTAGACACGGGACGGGGAGCCGGGACGCCTGGGTTCTGTTCCTGCCTCTGCCACTGACATTCTCTGTGGCTTTGAGCAAGTCACTTCAACCCAGATTTTCACCAGCTGCCCTGATCTCCAGGGGTTCAGCTCGCAGCACACGGGGTCTGACTTTCTGAGACCTCCCCGCCAGGTGAAATCCAGGAGGAATCAGGCCGAGCTGGCAAAGCGGCTAAAGCGGGACCCAGGAAAGTAGGGCCCACTTGTGAAAATGTCAGGGGCCCTTTCCTCTCTTTGGGCCCTGATTTCCCCAGCTGTAAAATGGAGAGAACCCTTAGTACCAGCCTCCCAGAGGGGGCCGTGGAGCTAAATCAGCGCCTGAAGGGCAGATTCAGAGCCTCTGATGGAAGCTGACTCAGAGGCAGGGGTTTTTAAAGCCCTGGTCTAGATCCCGCCATTGATCCTCTGCTGAGCAGCACCGTCGGTGCAATTGTCCCCCGTGAGGGGCTGATGGAGGTGACTGGCCCCTCCCAGGACCGTTCGCTCCCTCCACAATGGGATATCGGGAGGAAGCTGCCTGGTAGGGAGCCTGGGCCGCTCCTCTGCAGTGCTAACCCCTCCTGGTCTTTGGGTTGCAGCTGGAGAACGCCAAGCAGTCGGCGGAGAGGAACAGCAACCTGGTGGGCGCCGCCCACGAGGAACTGCAGCAGTCGAGGATCCGCATCGACAGCCTGTCGGCCCAGCTCAGCCAGCTGCAGAAGCAGGTGAGCAGGAGACGCCGGCGAGAGCGTTGCCCAGCTGTCTGCCCCCTCCTCCCACTGGTTCCCCCATGTGGCTGCCCCAGGCCTTTGCTCCAGAACCAAGCTGAGCGCCCGTCAAGGGGCGAGCTCCCTTTAGTACATAAAAGGCCCCTTTGATCAGTGCCAGGTGCTGCCCTGTAGCCACGGTGCTGGGCAGCGAGGGAGGGAGCCTTGAAATGTGCGTTTGCCTGCGGCACCCACCTGGGGGCAAACCAGGGGGCTGCCTGCATCACTGCTGGCCTCACCCGCCAGCTCAGTCTTAAACCGCCCGCAACGTGCGTTAAAAGAACTAGGGAGGGGGCAGACCGGGCGCTCTGGCTCTGGGCCCCGTAGCATCCTGGGGATGGGAGACGCTCAAGGGCCCAATTCTCCACTGGCTGCAGTTCTATCAGCACCTCTGTACGCCGGAAGAAGAGCTGACCCTGCCTCTCCAGTTCCGATCCTGCCCCGGCAGCTCCAGCCCGGCTCCAGGTGCCATAGGGCCTCTTGTCCATTTCCACTCGGGACGCAGCTGGACGTCTCTCTCGGGGGCCACAAACTGGCAGGACTTTGCCAGGGCCAGACCCTGGCCCTGATTCTGCACCCTGAGCCGAACTCTGAATACGCTTAGGGCCAACGGGCTCGTGGGCCTGATCCAAACCCACTGATGCTATAGGCCGCCACTGACTGGTCTAGTTACAGTCCGGGCGGTGTAAGGGCTCAGTGGACCCTGGACGTCCACCCCAAGAGAAGGCGATGTGTGTGTCTCTAAGGTGCCAATGGGCCTGGTAGCGAGGGGCACCCTCTGCTGTGCTCCGCCTCACCCCCTTCCTCTGGTGTCTCCTCTCTGCTTCCAGCTGTCTGCCAAGGAGTCGAAGCTGCGCGACCTGGAGGACGCGCTGGCCCGGGAGCGGGAGAGCAGCCGGCGCATCCTGGCCGACAAGGAGCGGGAGATGGCCGACATGCGGGCCAGGATGCAGCAGCAGCTGGATGAGTACCAGGAGCTGCTGGACATCAAGCTGGCCCTGGACATGGAGATCCACGCCTACCGCAAGCTGCTGGAGGGAGAGGAGGAGAGGTGGGTGCAGAGAAAGGCTCCTTGATGGGCTGGGGGCATCATACCTGAAGGTGAGGGAGGAGCCTGTTGGGGGCGTGGCCAAGGAGGGCAGGGGAGGAGCCTACTGGGTGCGTGGCCAAGGAGAGGTGGGGAGGAGCCTGCTGGAGGCGTGGCCAAGGAGAGGTGGGGAGGAGCCTGTTGGGGGCGTGGCCAAGGAGAGCTGGGGAGGAGCCTGCTGGAGGCATGCGCCAAGGAGGTGGGGAGGAGCCTGCTGGGGGCGTGGCCAAGGAGAGGTGGGGAGGAGCCTGCTGGGGGCGTGGCCAAGGAGGGGTGGGGAGGAGCCTGCTGGGGGTTTGAGAAGGGGAGCTGGTTCCTGCCGCTCCAGGCAGGGATTATCGTAACACCCCCGACGTGTGTGGAACTGCCGGTCCTGGAGGCTGAGCTCCCTCTGTGGGGAACAGGCAACATCCCACCTATGAGCCTCCCCGCCCCACTGCTCAGCCGCCACAGCCAGGTCAGCCCTAGGCCTATCTTCTGAGAGGTTGGGGGGACACTGTGGGGCGGGATTTTGCGATGGAGACGTGTCCTTCAGGGACACCTTGTGGGTTGGTGGCCTCTCTCTGCAGGTCACCAAGCAACCATAAGATGGTGTTCCCTTTGTCGCTCCTGACTGGGCCTGGATCAGAGCCGGTGCCCTAACGGGTCCAGGCCCTGATTCCCACCCAGCCCACATTCACTCCCTCTCGCTTTCTCCCAAGGCTGAGGCTGTCTCCCAGCCCCACCTCCCAGAAGGGGGGCTCCAGGATTCACTCCACCACGCCGGGCTCCTCCAAGAAGAGAAAGCTGGAGGACGGGGAGCGCCGGACCAGCTTCTCCCAACACGCGAGGACCAGCGGCCGCGTGGCCGTGGAAGAGGTTGACTTGGAAGGGAAATTTGTCCGCCTCAGGAACAAGTCCAACGAGGTAGATTTCGTGGTGGTGATGCTGGTCGTGCCTAAGCAGGGTCAGGATGAGTCAGTGGCTGGAAGGGAAACCGCCATAGTTCTTGGAGTGTCCTTCCCCTTGGGTCAGCCCTAAACCCACTGGGCAGACAAAGGGCGCTGTGATTTTTGTATGAGACATAAAATGTAGGGCCAAATCCTAATGTAAATCGGTGTTGCTCTAATCAGTGCGCGGTTGGACAGTTGCTGTGTCCCACCCCAGACGTGGCTGCATTTCAGCTGCTGTAGTGTGCGGCTTGCACGTTGCTTTGGGATGCTGTAGAACGAAAGGCAACATAGGCGGGTCGCTGACTTTGTTCGGTCTGATACTCGCTTCCAGGATCTGCTAGGACAACGGTTCCCAGCCTGGGCTGCGGGACCCCCTTGGTGGGGGGTGGGGGGGCCACGCCAAAGATTACAGGGGGTCCAGGAGGCTTCAGTAATATAGAGGTCATTTAGCCCCCCGAGCTCCGCGCCGGCCAGAGCGGAGGAGCAGTCCCCCCTTCCCCAGACCCACACCGGCTAGGCACCCGTTTCTCTGTGATTCTAGGGGTTATATGTCTTTATGGCCAGTGAGGTGGCAGGTGTTTTACCTAGGGTTAACCAGTGGGGCTTTCGCTCCCTGTGCTAGAAGAGAGCAAAGATCTCCTAGGCCGTCCCATCGGGTGAATCGAGCAGGCGCAAAGCTCTGACTCCTTCAGAATCAGGCCTCGCATGAGCAATGCCTAGCTTTATCTAGCACTTCTCATCAGCAGATCACGAAGCGCTTTGCGACGAGGCCAGTATCATCATTCCCCTTTTACAAAAGGGGAAACTAAAGTGACTTCCCCAAGGTCACAGGGGAGACTGGGGTCAGAGCTGGGAATTGAACCCGGGTCTCCTGAGTCGCCGTCCAGGGCTCTCGCGACTCGGCCATGCTGTCTGCGTAGTGCCGAGAGCTCCAATGGACGTCAGGGCCCCACTGTACTGGATCAGTCCCTGCCCCCAAAATCTTTGTGAATATAGGCAAGACAGACAAAGGTAGAGGAAGGAGATACAAGCAGAAGATGGGGAAACTGAGGCAAAGGGAGGTGCTGTGACTTGCTAAAGGTCAGGGGGGTGTGGCTGGATCCCAGCTCAGTCCCTCGACCCCAGGACCGGTAGCCCCAGGACGACTAAACCGGAACAACTTTGAAGGTCAGTTTCTCAAGGCCTCTGCCTTCTGGTTCACAGGACCAGGCGATGGGGAACTGGCAGATCAAGCGTCAGAATGGAGACGAAGCTCCCCTCAGCTACCGCTTCCCTCCCAAGTTCACCCTGAAGGCCGGCCAGGTGGTGACGGTGAGTCACAAACTGCCCTAGGGCTGAGGAAGGGTTAACGCCCTGAGGAACTGATGCACCCTTCCCCGTTTGCAGTTGTCACCATAGAGTCGCCCCCGGGGTGATAGAGCCGTGGGGGGTCCCCCCTCTCCTGAAAAACAGAGCAAACCCCAGCAAACGCCTCTCACCCCCCCGGCTCCCCCTCCGGGATTGCAGTTCCTGGGGCTCCAGTTCTAGCTGGGATGGGGGAGGGACTTGATCTCCCCTTCACCTGCAGGGAACTGGCCCCCGTCAGCTCAGAACGGCAGGAATCGCCCCACAGCGAAGCTCTTGGGGGATTCTCGCTGTCGGGGACTTGAAGTGGGCCTCGGTTTTGATGTCTTAAACTCCAAGTCACCAGCTTAGGGATGAGCAGACGCCTGATATGCAGCACCGGGCTCTGCCGTCTGGATTCATAACCTCCCTCTGGTTTTCTCAGCCCTTTTTTCATTCAGCCGTTCCTTGCAGCTTAGCTAGTAGCGAAACTGTCCCCCGTCCAACACGGGGGTTTGAACCTGGAACCTACAGCACTGAAAGCGGGAGCCTCTCTAATTTGAGTTATTGGAGCAGTTCCTGTGGGTAGCGGCTGTAGTAGACTCTTATCCTCTTACGTGGAGCAGCCGCTAGACCGGGGCAAAGACCCACGTGGGGCGTTAGGCTTAGGCTGGTGCTGCCGGCACGGGGTGCTACCGATCTCTGTGTGTTCCTTTCAGATCTGGGCTTCTGGAGCCGGTGCCACCCATAGCCCTCCCACCGATATGGTGTGGAAGGCCCAGAGCTCCTGGGGGTCTGGAGATAGCCTGCGTACCGCCCTGATCAACTCCGGCGGAGAGGTGAGGCTCCTGCCCCGGTGGTGGGGTGGGGAGAGTGGCCGCTAAGGGGGATCGATGCCTTGCGGCAAGACGCTCCAGCCGGATGCCAGAGCGGGACGGGTAAGGGGTGGAGGGTGAAAGTGACGCGCAGGCTGGCGGGGTCGGGTCTGATTCTCCCTCGTGTGTTGTCGTTGTTGGCGGGCCGGGAGTCGACTAGGGTGATCTTTCAACCCGAGCCACAGAGCGAAGGGGAGGGGTGTCAGCAGGCGTAGCGGCCCCCTGACTTTGCCCTTCATCCCTTTGCAGGAGGTGGCCATGAGGAAGCTGGTGCGCACGGTGATCATCAACGACGACGATGAGGATGACGATGATGAAGTCAACGTCCACCACCGTCACCACCATGTGAGTGTCGGGCTCTGTCGGGGACAGGCAGCGGGATGCGGTGGGTGGGGGGACCCGAGACCTGGTTCTGCCACTGGCATGCAGGGTGATCTCAGGCAAGTCTTCACCTGCTGATTGATGCATGGATCCTGCACCTCCCAGGATCAGACCCGGGGGAACAGGGAACTGAGGTGCCGGAGGGAGGGGCCCTGTCACTTATCTGTCTGGAAACCAACCAACCGTAGTCTCAGGGAAGCAAACTGCTATCCAGCAACTGCAACAGCAACGTGGAGACGCTCCCAGTGCCTGCATCGATGGACCAAGTTGACAGAGTGGGACGTGGGTTCGTTTGGAGCATCTCGAACAAATGGGCTGTGCTCATCCCCGTGGAGGAGTGGCAGAATAAGCTTCCACGCTGGAACGGTGAAGATCAGCTCTGCAGCCCAGCCCGTAGCCTGGAGCAGGCAGGGTTTCGTCTGGAGGATGATGTGGGTGTTAGTAGAAACCGAGCTGTAGCGAGGGCTGCGCTGATATCCTCCGCTTTGCAAGGTCGCAGCTGACTGCTGAAACGCATCCAAAGATGCTGGTGGCTGCTGTGGTTTCAGCCTCCCTCCCCCCCTCCCCACGTTCTTGGATTCGTGTTTTCCTCCCTGCAGAGTTGAAGGTGTCCTTCCTACTCTGACAGATGGCTTCCTGACACAGAGAATGGGCTGGTGCCCTATCAGAAGCGTGTTCTTCTGTTCTCTCCCATACAACGTCCTCTATCGAAATGGGCATGAGACAGAGGCACCTCTGGCGCGTATCAGACAGGAGAAGATCGAGGGCTCCTCCTGTAGGAGATTCTGCAAAGGAACAATTGCAAAGAAGGTCCCTGTTTCCTCCGCGCTGTACACAGTAACTCCGCTTAGGGGCTGGTGCCAGATGCAGCTCTCAGCAGCTTTCGTTGGCGCAGCTGGGCATGTATCATGCGTGATCAACTTTTATTTTCCATTGCTTTGGATCCGAACAACCGTGTTAGGATGAATGCTGATCAGCCCTAGAGAAACGAGCCAGGATCTCCAGCCGGCCGGAGCTTCCCATTTGTTTTGGGCACTGAATTCCTTCCTGGAGTGAGCGTCCTATGTAAAAGCAGCTTCATTCAGCCCAGGTTGGGTCCTTGACAGCGGGGATGTTAGCTGTTTAAGACGGCCTTGGCCAGGCCAATCTCCATCTTAGCCATCAGAGGCAGGGCTGAGGAATGGCCTGGCTAGTTGGGTGCTAGCTGTAGGCAAATCACTAATGACACGGCCCTTGATGACGTCAGAGCACTGAATTGTCCACACTATTGGTGCAGAAGAACCAGGCATGACAAGGAGAGGAAGCAAGCAACAGATCTGACTCCAAACTGGCCACGTTTCCTTACCTAGCGTGGTCATGCCACTGCTGAGTACCCATCTGGGTAGGCCTGACTCAAAACCCCAGCACCCCGATACCATGGGGATGGGCTCACGCTAAGACCCGGCGTGGAACAGACTCCAAGCCTTCCTTCCTGTCCCTGAACGCTCAGCAGGTCAGAATCCATCTCCGATCACCCCACCGTGGTCCGACATCTGGAGTGGTCCAAAGTGCGACTAACTCAGCTCAGGGACTGCGCCACTTAATTACGTTTTAGGTGATCGTGATGTGAAATGTGAATGCCGGGCATCTGGTTCCTGGGGTGCTGGTCCCCTAGGTACAAAGGAACTTAAGGGAGACACGATTCCCTTCTTGCTACAAAAGGGCAGCTCCTGGCACCGCTAGTGGGAGTCACGCGCGTGCGTGACGAGAGGGAGCAGCACCGCTGCTAAGACAGACTGCAGGAGGGCCCATGTGTCCCGCCGGCAGCTATTTCGAGGGTCCCTGTTTGCCCACCCCAGGTGTGAGTTGCTTCCTTTGCCTTCGGTAGGAATTTGTCCATTCCAGAGGTTCTCAATCTCTGCCCTACGCTGACCACCATTAGCCGGTGCCCCAGACCCCCACATTCAGCAATACGGGGATGACAGGGAGGTCACGTCCCCCAGATCAAGAACTCCGCCCCATACACCTCTTTTGTTTTATTCAGGTTCTTCTAATGTGCCCATCACCGTGGTCTCAGGGCCCTGTGGCTTGTGGGCCTCCTGCAATGGCAGAGCATCTGCTGGGGTGCGACGTCCCAAAATCATAGAATCATAGAATCATAGAATATTAGAGTTGGAAGGGACCTCAGGAGGTCATCTAGTCCAACCCCCTGCTCAAAGCAGGACTAACCTCTGCTATATCATCCCAACCAGGGCTTTGTCAAGCCGCAGCTTAAAAACCTCTAAGGATGGAGATTCCACCACCTCCCTAGGTAACCCATTCCAGTGCTTCACCACCCTCCTAGTAAAAAACTTTTTCCTAATGTCCAACCTAGACCTCCCTCCCTGCAACTTGAGACCGTTGCTCCTTGTTCTGTCATCTGCCACCACCGAGAACAGCCTAGCCCCATCCTCCCTAGAACCCCCTTTCAGGTAGTTAAAGGCCGCTATCAAATCCCCCCTCACTCTTCTCTTTTGCAGACTAAACAAGCCCAGTTCCCTCAGCCTCTCCTCATAAGTCCTGTGCTCCAGCCCCCTAATCATTTTTGTTGCCCTCCGCTGGACTCTCTCCAACTTGTCCACATCCTTTTTGTATTGGGGGGCCCAAAACTGGACACAATATTCTAAATGCGGCCTCACCAATGCCGAATAGAGGGGAATAATCACTTCCCGTGACCTGCTAGCAATGCCCCTCCTAATGCAGCCCAATATGCCATTGGCCTTCTTGACAACCAGGGCACACTGCTGACTCATATCCAGCTTTTTATCCACTGTTACCCCCAGGTCCTTTTCTGCAGAGCTGCTGCCCAGCTCGTCGGTCCCCAGTCTATAGCTGTGCATGGGATTCTTTCTTCCTAAGTGGAGGACTCTGCACTTTTCTTTGTTGAACCTCATTAGATTTCTTTTGGCCCAATCCTCCAGTTTGTTTAGGTCACTCTGTATCCTATCCCTACCTTGCAGGGTATCTACCACTCCCCCCAGCTTAGTGTCGTCCGCAAACTTGCTGAGGGTGCAATCTACCCCATCCTCCAGATCATTAATAAAGATGTTGAACAAAACCGGCCCCAGGACCGACCCCTGGGGAACTCCGCTTGTGACCGGTTGCCAGCTAGACATGGAGCCATTGATCACTACTCGTTGAGCCCTATGCTCTAGCCAGTTCACTATCCATTTTATAGTCCATTCATCCAACCCATACTTCTTTAACTTGCTGATAAGAATACTGTGAGAAACCGTATCAAAAGCTTTGCTAAAGTCAAGGTATATCACATCCACCGCCTTCCCCACATCCACAGAGCCAGTCACCTCATCATAGAAAGCAATCAGGTTGGTCAGGCATGACTTTCCCTTGGTGAATCCGTGTTGACTGTTCCTGATCACCTGATGCCGGTCACAGGGCTAGGCTGGGTGTAGGACAGGCATAGTCCAGCCCTGGCGGGGCGAGGAGGTTCTGGGCCAGCTCCGATGCCTGTCTGAAAACAGGAAAGGCCAATTCCTCCTCTCGGGGACCCCTCCACAGCCCTGGGACTCCTGCCAGGCGGGGCGGGTGTAGCGTGAGAGCAGCCTTACGCCTCTGCCTCCTTGGAGTGCTCATTAAACCCTCGCGCTGACTCCGCTGGGCCTAAAATCTGTTCCACTCCGGTCTCCTTGGGGGGGGGGGGGGTCTCAGGCCCTGGAAGAAGCTCCATCAGGTACTGAAGCCTTTTTGTTTCTATTTCGACCCCTCCCCAGGCCCACTGCAGCGGTTCAGGCGATCCCGGCGAGTACAACCTGCGTTCCCGCACCGTGGTGTGCGGCACCTGTGGCCAGCCGGCCGAGAAAGCCGGCGGGGCACAGAACGCCGCAGCCGGCTCCATGTCCTCAGAATCGTCTGCTTCTAGCCTGACAATCACCCGCGGCTACCGCTCCCTCGGGGGCACCGGTGGAGGCAGCAGCGGCCTTGGAGAAAACCTGGTGACCAGGTCCTACATCCTGGGTAACTCCAACCCACGCAGTCAGGTCAGTGCAGGAGGAACGGCCCCTCTCTCTGGCGCAAGGGGACCAAAGGGGGCTCCAGGTAGCCAGGGGTCTAAGCGCGGTCCGAGCTCTAGGCTAATGAATCTCGCTCATCTGAAGGTCCCGGTGGAAATATCAGTCGGTGGGTCCCCATTGTAACTCGGTTCTTCCTCCTGCCCACGGGCGAGGGCCCGCTCTGTGTCCGGATCGAAGGGCTCTCCCCCCGCGATAAACCAAAATCCAGCTCTCTCCTCTCGCAGATCCTTTGCAGGAAGCACGAGTCGTGTGAGATTGGGGGTCTGGCGAAGGCGCCTCGGCCTGCGGATCTGAGTTGGACAGATTGCGAAATGGTCTAACTGGATTCACTGACCCAGATTTCGCTTCCCCACATGTCCCCTGGGCTGTTTTACTGGCCAGTCAGGTGGCCAGGGGCTCAGATCTCCAGGGCCGGCTGCTAGCCAAGTTTACAAATTAAAAGTCTCCCTACCTCCAAGCCAGCCGCTGAGGATCCCGCTGGCAGCGTCGCCACAGCAGAGCCAGGAGCTGTGGTTCCTATTTTAACATTAGCAGCAACCCTGAAATGGGGGCAAAACCTGCACCAAAGACTCAACTGGCTCAGCTCGTCTGAGCGAGAAACCCACTCCTAGCTCCTGGGAGGAGCCCTCTTAACCCTGCCTCTCCCTCCTAGCTCTGACAGGGAGGGTCTTTACATTCTCTTCCATCTCCCGTGCGGGGCTCCTTTCCTGGCTCTCCCCTTCTCTCCGTCTCCTGACTGCTGCTCCCCTTCTGACACGCAGTTACCCACATCTTCCCACGCCCCCCACGGCTGCCTCCTGGCGGCCTTCTCTTGACTCAACCCATGGCCCTGTCCAGGCTTCCTTGAGCTGAACGTCTGTGATGGAAGGTGCTTCTCTTAGGGCAAGTGGTTAGAGCCTCCCTCCTGAAAAATACCGAAATGCATCCGTCCCCCCTCCCCGTCTCAGGACCCAGTCCTGGCATCAGGCTTCCAGCCTTAGTGCTAAGAACAAAAATTCAGTAGGGACTGGAGGAACACATGGGTCCTATCACCTACTCTGTCCATGTCTCGCTGCATGACTCTGGGCAAGTCACTTAGCTTCTCTGTGCCTCAGTTTCCCAGCTGTACCGTCGGTTTGATGGCCCTGACCTGCTTCCCAGGAGACTGGGGAGGTTTAATTCATTCATGTTTGTAAAGTAGATTGACGCTATTGGATGACATCTGCCAGGGAAGTGTTGTATGGGTGGTGTGTTACTGCTCATGCTGTAACAGCAGAGTACAGGAGAACTCTGTTTATCCAACCCCCCGTTATCTGGCTCTCCTGTTAACGAACAACCAGCAAATCGCACCAGAAGCAGCTGATCTCTCCTGTGGCCGCTAGATGGCGACACAGCCTTGAGCGTGCCCATTCTCCAGATTTTGCAAATTTCTGATGATCTCATCTGGCCCCGGGCCCAGTCAGATCAGATAACTGGGGTTCTGCTGTATTTATAAGAGTCCTGTGCTAAATAATACTGCTTCGACCAATGAAGTATTTATAATACTCCAGAACTAAATAACTTGTAGTGACTGAATATTGTAATATTCCACCATTAGATCGTTAGTAGTAATATTTTACTAGTTAGTATTCTTTTGTTAGATTAACACTATTCTAATCTACGACCGGTAATTCTGAGACTACTTAGTGTGATAGATGCTCCATCTATAAAGTGGGAGGAGTGATATTATTTGATTATAGAGCACTGTGTGATATGGATGAAAAGCACTAATTATTATTAATAATGATTTGCATTACGGTAGCACCTAGAAACTCTCACTCATGGACCAGAACCTATGGTGCTAGGTGCTGTACAAATTCAAACAAAAAGATGGTCTCTGCCCCAAAGGGTCACAATCTAAAATAGGAGCTGAGTATTTTAAAATACCTATAGGATTATTCCAATACTCGAATGCTATTAAGTAATTACAGTAGTACTTAGCAATAGATTTTCTTGATGGCTATTGCTGTTCCCCTTTATTAACTGAAGCAAACAGACATTAATATTAATTTATTTTTTCTTTTCTCCCTCCAGGCTCTGCAAAACTGCAGCATCATGTAACCAGCAGAGGGCACGGTCCTTGCTTACAACCTGCCATATCATGCTATTTTCCCCCAAAGCAAGAGAACCATTTTTTCCCCTTTTCAAAACAAAGGGGTTTTTTTTTGTTTTTTTTTTTCTACGGCAGAAATTTTATATATATAGATATATATAAAAATGCTAAAATATGCTTTGATTTTTTTTAAAGAAAAAAATCTATTTCTATAAAAAAAAAAATTAGCTTTTCAGCTTCAAAATTTTTTAAAAACTAAAACCCAAAGAGGTGGGAGACTTGTGGTTACCAAAAAAAATAGAAAAAAAAAAAGATTGTAGTTTAATAGCTCTCTAGATGTATTTTTTTGCCAAAGCTTTTTATATAGGACTAGACGCTGTAAAGCCATCAGAGCTGAAATGCTGATTGTTGCTTCCCAGGGGCCATATCTCTATCAGAACCATGTGATACCATTGCACTTAGGCCCACAATCCTTTAGAAAGAGGATCACGTCAGGCCTGATTCTCATATACGCTAAGGCCCTCTTACGTCGCTCTCACGGTGGGAAGGGGCCTTAAAGTGGAGGGACCCGTAACTTACGCCCGCTGTAGAAGATGCCAAAAAAAAGGACCTTGGTGCATTTCATCCATTGAGCCTGATTCTCATTGACAGCACTGTCAGCTTCAGATTCTGTTTAATCGCATGGGGGCATTATCTTAAAAGATTTCCTTTTGTCCCATTTCCTCTGCTTATTTGCCATTCCCCCACGAGCTGCCGCACTGCTCTAGCCATGGGAGACACTGCTGGGTGTAGATCTCGTACTGTACCGTTCTTATTCGATGACATTTCTTTTTCTTTTTTTAAAGGCAGCCAAGTTGTGCCTTAAAAGGTGATGCTGATCGGTTGAGCTTAATCAGAGAGGGAGACAAAAGAGGAGTGAGGAGAGCTGTTTAGAGAGCTGGCTAGCACAGGATCCAGTTTAGAGACCAAGGACGGAGCAATCGGGGAAACGGAAAGAGACAGTTTCTGAACGTGCTTCTTTCAAGCCTGGGACCAGATGTCGATGCCAGCCCCGAGCAGAGCGACCTTTAAGGTTGCCAGGAGGCTGAGCAAAGCAGGCTGGGTTGTGGGGTTTGTTCCGGGAGCCACGTGCTCGGCTGGTGTGAAGTCTGCCTGCCCCTTGTTATCTTAGCAGGCCCGACTGACACGAGCTGAGGCCGTGGCCCTGTGGGATTAAGGCTGCACTAGCTGCTGCTTCTCCAGCGCGGGTCTGCTCCTGCGTCCTGCCCGACTCCTTCTGCTGATTGCAGGATCAGACCCCAAGTCCACTAAGGAATAGGGGGCTCATCTGGTTTGCAGGAGGACGAGTCTCCTTCCCACTCTGTGTTACGCTAACTGATTTGGTTTGGAGGTCTGTCTGAGCCCGGGGTGGACAGAAGGCCGGCCCCTCCAGTCCATTAGCCCTCTTGTGCTCAGTGGCTTTTGTTTTTGGGTGCGGCACTGCTTGTGGAAGCCCGCCGCACACCCCTCCTCTGTCCTAGCCGGGTGGGGGAGCCGAGGGCAGCTCAGAGTAGAATCAGTGTAGAGTTGTCCAGCCCACGCTTTGTTGGCAAAAGTGTTACCCTTTTCTTTTGGTGCAAAAATCCAACACTAAAATAAAACCACCCCAGTCCCGGGATCTATAGATCTTATTCTCCTGGAGACGCTACCACTGGCCAAGGCTTGTACCCACGACAGCGCCCGTCCTCTGCCCCACCACCTCCCTTTCAGCGTCAGCCACCTCGATCCGCTGTGCCGGGGGCCGCTCTCTCCTCTGCGGGGGTCGTCCCGGCTTTGTCGCTGTTCAGGTTTGGTCGCTGTAGGTGGATCTGGCAAGACCTTGCATTGTTAAGTGGAAATGTTACGTTTCTGTTTTTCAAAATCAATACACCAGAGACCCTAACCCAGCCTGTGTCCTCTCGTTATTTCAGCTGCAGTTTGAAATGCATGGGGCGCCTCTAACAACCCTCCCGCAAAGGGGGGACTGGGAGAACACCTTGGTTGTCACAGTTCAGGGCAACTGCACTTGTATTCCCCCTCCCCATGGTCCAGCACGGGCACCCACTGCAGGCGCCAGGCTCCTCGGCCGTTGTCTGTCTTGGGTAGAGACCCACGTCTCTCTCCCTCCTGACTGGGGTATATCCAGGCCCCACAGCTCCCCGATACAGGTTCTGCTCTGGCACATTGTTTTAAGAGTCCTCATAAGTGCATGACACTTCTCAGGGTTTACATTAGTCCTGCCTCCCCCTGGAGAAGTCACAGCCAATCGCACAATAACACCACAACATTTGCATTGCTAACACAACGAACCCCTACGATACTGAATCCGGTAAGGTTTGTCCAGGAAATTGCCATCTCTGTCGCACGGCTCTCTTTGGCGGGGCACAAAACTGCATGGATTTCAACTCCCCAGTAAAACTTGACGCCTCCTATGCCAGGGTCCGCCATCCGCCCCCAGCCCTATGCCAGAAGCACCAGCCTAGAACAAGGTGGGTGAGTTGGGCTTCTCTCCCTTCGGGAGCAGCCGGCTTTGTCTCTCTCTGTGTGTGTTCACGGCATGTCATCGTGCTGGAGGCTAAGAACAAAAGTAGCACCATGCTGCAGCCTTCCAGCAACAGCATTTGCGATTTGTTTCTCACATGGCCGTGCGTGTGTGCCGTGAACAGAACATGAGCAAGGAGCAGCGTTAGACCAGGGCCAGGGATGGTACAAGGGGCCGGGCAACAGAGCAGCAGGTCCATAGGTTGTGTGTGGGGAGGTGTTTTTGGTATGCGGCAAGTCCAAAGAGGAGATGAGCCCCCATCAGATGCGCCATCAACCCTGGCCAGGACGCTGCAGTCGGGGACTGGATCGCGTGGGGCTGGAATGGCTCAGAGCAGCAAATCTAAGCCTTCGAGTGCTTCTCACGCGGGGAAGTTGCGAAAGCGTTTGGTTCTCTTAGCAGCACGGGTTTTAAGTGCCAGGCAGTGCTCTGCGGGCAGCCGCTCGCCAGCTAACGCAGCGGCACTAATACTCCAGCATTCATGAGGCTGGGAAAGAAGGGGGGAGAGGTGTGGGGAAAAAAGCAGCCTTAAAACCCTCCAGTAATCTGCTTTGCTGGGCGCAGCGCTGGGGAGCTGCTGGGCAAACGGGTACCGGGGCTACCCCCCTGGACAGCGCGGGGAAGCGGCTGCTGGAGAGATCATGCCGAGAGGGGGCGGCCGGAGGAAAGCGGGGCCTGCATTGCAGCCGTGTAAGTTATAAACAACCCTCCCGGCGGCTTTCCAAAGCATGAGACCAGGGGGAGTGCCCCAGCCATTCGCGGTCACGCTCTGGGACTTTTTATGGTCAAACAGACTTACAGATGGTGCCTGAATGACTAAGGCGGGCGAGGGCTGTCTGTGTCAGGGGGAGCTCTGTGGATGTGCCAGTGCCCCAAGTAGAAGATGAGCTGTCAGGCTGCCTGGATTCAATTCCACTCTCTGCTACTGATTTGCCAGGTTATCCTCAGGTCCCTGTACCGGCGTTGAAAAGAACAATGCTGGGCATTCACGGAGCTGCTCATCCTCCCGAGAGTGCAAAGCGCCTGACAGGGGCAGGGTCGTTCTCTCCATTTTGCAGAGGGGGAAACTGAGGCGTGGAGCAAGGTGGCGACTTGCCCGAGACACCCCAGCGACGACAGGAATCTCTACCCTCCTTTGTAAAAAGGCTGTGGGAGCAGCAGAGGGAAGCAGGGTGCTTGCATTAAGGCAGTGCAGTGTGACTCGGGAGCCCCTACCTCTGCTACCGATCCCCTTGTGCGTCCTTGCTTTAGGTCTGGTTTCCTCTGAGTACAGTGGGGTGATGATGCTGACAAATCACTTGATCAGTGCCTGAGAGGCGCTGAAATATACAGCGCACGGGGGCCCTGGAAGTACGTAGATGGTGTGATCTGATCACCATGCAGGATGGAAAGCCCTGCTCAGGCTTTAGCTTCTCTTGCCAGAACCCCAAAATGGGTCCTTGAATTCTGACGGCAGCCAGGGAAGATCGTCGTAGCAGTTAAACCTGCCGGTACATTGGGTCGCCCCAAGGAGCGCTCACTGGTTCCGAGATTTGCAGTCAGAGAAGGTGACACAACCGGGGTGTCAATGGGAGTTTTGGCTTCCATGAGGTCAGGATTTCACCCCCCGGAACTTTAAAAAAACCCTGTCAACACTAAAGGGTGATCTAGGGACTAGAGAGCTGCCCGGGGGACCTCACAGAGCTGGGTTCAATTCCTGGCTCTGCTGCAGGCTCCGTGTCTGACGCTGATTTCAATGGGAATCAGGTGCCTCAATACTTTTGAGGCTCTGGGCTTGTATCTAGCTTCTCTCTTAGTTCTCCAGCTGCAAACTGGGGTTTCAGGTTCCACTGTGAAGTGTTGAGGCCAGGTGTATATTTGCAAAGAACTCTTCACCCGTATGACTCACGACAACTGGGATGACTAACCCCGAAAGCGGAGTTTAAACCTTATTGACGCTGCGCTGCTGACGGCTGATGGCGTCTTTTTGTTAGTAATTTCCCTCCTGCCATCTAGTCCGGGTGGATTCACTAGGCTGGTCAGTTTCACTTCCTGATTCTCCCTCTTTAACACATCCCTGTAGACACTGGGTTTCCAACCCACAGAGAAAATGTGAAGGGCCCATTTTCAAAGCAGGCGAAGCCCTCGCCTACACGGGGCCAGAGCAGAGTTTGTCGGTATAGCTGTGTCAGTGGAGTGAGACCGAAGCCCTCGCCTACGCGGGGCCAGAGCAGAGTTTGTTGGTATAGCTGTGTCAGTGGAGTGAGACCGGCAGGAGAGTTCTTTTGCCAATAGTGTTTCTATCAGTTCCCCAGAGGAATAAAGTAAGGCTAAGATTTAGTCATGGGTATTTTTAGTAAAAGCTATGGACGGGTCATGGACAATAAACAAAAGTTCACTGCCGCTGCCCGCCCGCTGCGGGGAGGCCCCCAGGAACCGCTCTCCAACCGTTTAGTTTAGAGCAGGCCGACAGCAGCGAAGTGCTGAATTCTGGGCAACGGCTTACCTTCATCTCCTGCACACCGAACCCCACAAAACAAACACACCCTGGGGCCAGGGAAACCCTCCCATTCCTACTGCCCCGATTCTGGGTGCCGTTAGCCAGATATCTAAGAGCCTCTTTCGGCACCAAAGAAATTAGACTGATTGGCAGAGACTCGGAACGCCTGCTGGTGTCAAACAAGAGTGGCTTCTGTTCTTCCCCCGTCACTGCGGAGCAGACCCCTTTACAGAGCCGCCTGGCTTCAGGCACACGTTAGCTGGGCTGTTTTGCAATTGTAACCCACCCAAGGTGGCGCTCTGTCCCCTATAGCAGGGGGGTCGAGGCGTCTGTGGCTAACTCAGGGGGCTTTTCACGCAGGCAATAGCCTCTCCTGCTTGAAGTCCCAGGTTCCATTCCCACGCCCCAGGACCCACCGGGGGATTATTATGCAGCCTCCCCTTTGTGCTTGAAAGGGCAGGTTTAAAAGTGGTTGACTGTGCCCGCTCCCCGATTCGCTCGCAGAACAACCGTTGGGAGGGCCGTGCATGGGAGCCCTGGGCAGCGGGAATCTCGGCCGCCTTTGAGAGGGGCTGATAAGATACGGGTCGAGTGGCCTGCCCTGGATGAGCTCGGCTTGCCTGCTTTCCCTGAAGTCAATGGGACTTTCCCTCTCCATTATCTGCATCGGTGGAGGATTGGGCCCTTGCTACAAATTGCGCAAGCTCCATGGGTGAGTTACAGGGGTTTTTATCTCAAATATGTGAGCGCGCACAGGGCTTGGAGATTACAAGTGGGGCTAAATAAAGCAGATTAGCAGACTTCAGTCACACCAGCTATTTACTGTTCAGCAATGGCCCATGACCACAAACTAGCAGTGCTAGAGACTGAAACGGCCATAAATTTAAAGCCAATGTTATAGGCATCTGAATCGGGGGAGAATTGGTCAACGGAGCGATTTCTTTGGCTGCCCCCTGATTGCCAGAATCATTCAATTAGGATGTTGTATAGGAAGTCCACTATGTGTGGAAGAGAGAGAGAGAGAGACTGCCTGCTTTGTGCTGGATGGAATCGGAACTGCTCAACTGTGTGTCATAAGCCTTATACTGCGACTAGCTAGTGAGGATTCTCTTTTAGCTCAGGTGGTAAAAGCCTGGGTTTTGGAGCTGGCGGATTTGAGGGTCTAGACTAGCTGCCTGGCATGGTAACCTCTACCGTTTAGCTGAAGTGCCTACAGATTTGTTGCAATAGCAAACTGTGTCCCTCTCCCCGCCCCATTCAAAGCAGTAGTCGATCCTGCCATCCAGAGGTGAAGTGAGAACCCAGGAGACCCGGCTCCCAGCCCATTCCCCTCTTCTAACGGCTAGTCACACTGTCTTCCCGAGTGAGGAACAGAACTTGGAAATCCTGCAGCTGATTAAATGTCGCAAATACTTTTGATTCTGCCTTACACTGAGCCCTTTCCTCACCCCCGCAGAGTTACACAGATGATCATTGAGGCTTGCTTTGCCCTCGCATTCCTCTGCGCGGGGTCAGCACTTCGGGTCATTCGAACAGCAAGTTAACCGCAGGCCAGCTGCCTCCCTTAACATCTCCCTGCCCTGCACCAGAGCTGCCAGGCCCCTGGCTAATCGATTGGCCCTGCAGCCGCTCAGCTGCTGCTCAGCTGTCACATGCCCCCTGCAAACAGGACCTGGAGTTAACCTCCAGATCCAGTCTACCCTGGGGCTGGCACCGGGATCTGCCCTGGGAGGCCTGGTTCTCAGCACTCTCCCCACCCTGGGAATGTGGGAAAGCCTGACTCCGCCAGCCCCCTCTTCTGACTTGCTCTCGCTCTGAATCAAGCCCCAGGTGAGCCGGACTTGCTGCGCTCCACGCGCACAGGGGTGCAGATTTTCTAAGGAGAGCAGCAGCTGGTTAGGCACCAAGAGAAGTGGCTGGGTGAAGGGTGGTTTTGTTTTTAAAGAGACTCAAGGGCTGAGCGTGGCTGAATTGTGAGGGCTGCCTGGGGACCGGGAGTCAGGGTTCCTGGGGTCATGTCCCTGCTCTGCGTGGGGTTTGTTTGGAGCCTGGGAGGACGGGGAGTCAGGACGCCTGGGTGCTGTGCCTAGCTCTGGGAAGGGAGTGTGATCTAGAGGTTGGAGCAGGGACTGGTGTGGTATGGGGGCGGGAGTGCCCTGCCCAGACTCTGTCTGGGAAGCTCAGCCCTCATCCCACCGCAGCTGGGGGTCAGGATTACAGGATGCAGCTCAAGGCTTCAGGACAGAGCAGTGGCGCAGGGGATGGGGAGCCAGGACTCCTGGGGTCTGTGCCCAGCTCTGGGCGGGGGAGGGGGGTGTTCCAGTGCTTGGAGGAGTTGGGGCAGGGACAGGGAGCCAGGGTTACTGGGTTCAGTTCAAGGCTGCAGGAGGGGGTGTGGGTGTAGTGGTGAGAGTGGGGGAGGGGGAGTGCAGGACTCCTGGGTTCTTGGCCCAGCCCTGGGGTGGGGGGCGGGGGCTGCGTTCAGTGGCTGAGGCAGGGCACTGGGCGTCGGTGCCCTCCCATTCGCGTCAATGGGCTCTGGAGCAGGCCCTAGTTCTCCCAGCTGTGTGGAGCCCACGTGTGGTTTCAGATGCTCTGCAAACAAAGCCGGGCACGGACCGGGCCGGCGCACGGCACAAGATCCTTAGCGCGTGAGATCAAGCTGCAGTAAATCCCTCAGCACCGTGGGAACCAGCCTGCTTGGCTCCTCCAGCCCTTTAAAAGGGAATGACCCTCGCTCTGTGGGATCAGTCATGGTGGGTGGAGCAAACCCCTGACGCCCCCGGGTGGAGAGCAGGGGCTGGGAGCCAGGGCTCCTGGGTTCAATACAAGGCTTCAGGAGAGAGTGCGGTCTAGTGGTTTCAGTGGGAATGGGTCAGGGGGGGTCAGGACTCCTGGGTTCTCTCCCCAGCTCTCTGGTTGGATCAAGAAAGTGGCATCAGGCTGGATTCGTGCGTTCTGTCTCTGGCTTGGTCCCAGGCTCTCTGTGTGACCTTGGGCAAGTAACGTCCCCTCCCTGCGCCTCAGTTTCCCCATCCGGGGAATGGGGGTAAGTCACAGGGGTGCCGTGGGGCTCAGCTAAGGTCTGTAAAGTGCCGTGGGCTCTATGGCAAAGGGAGGCGCGAGAAGGGCGAATCGACGCAGAATAACGGGCTTCAGGGCCCATTTCACAGCCGGGGCTTCCCCGGGAACGGGACGTGCGCAGAGCAGAGCCGCGGCTGGAGCTCAGGGGGTTAGTCCAGAGTGGCTAGTTCTGTGGACGGGACGCCCAGCCCGCCCCAACGCCGCGGGGCAGCCTTTCGCATCCTCCATTAGCCTGCGCTTCGCGTCATCGATGGCACGGGAGCAAAACCGCCCAGTTCTCTGCTGCTGCCCCGAGCCTCGCGCCGTCGTTTGCGCCAGCTCCGCCGGGGGCGAGACGCTACCGCCGCTGCAGGGGGGGGGATTTGACACCCGCTGGCGCGTGCGAGCTGCCCGGCGACAGGGAATCGGGGCCGCTGGGCCTTCTCTCCGGGCAGGAGGCACGGCTTTGCCTTTCGGTGCCAGCGCCGCCTCTGTTGGGCCTGCAGCCCTTGGGGACCGTCCAGACTCCCGCCTTCCAGTGTAGCTCTTTCTCTGGGCAGCTGGGACGCTTTCTGGCCTCTCCCGCCCCTCTCTGAATCTCTGGCAGGAGGCCCCTTGTACTCTGCGTCTATTCTTGGGCACCGGCCAAGTATCCTTGGTTTCCCCCCCAGCATTTATTTCCACAGCTGCCAGCCAAGGCAACTTAAGTAAAGGAAGAAACTTTCCCTCTAGATCAGGGAGCCTAGAATGAGATGGGCTGGGTGGAAACTGACGACACTCCCAGGGCCCAGTCCCAGCTTTTGAGCCCCCCAGGTCCCAGCATGCTAATCTGTCCTGCCTCCTCCACACAGAGGCTGCCCCAGCGGGTGGTTTCTCTGCCACGGGAGACGTTTGCACAAGGACCACCCCCCCGTGGCCAGAGAGCATTGCTTCTTCTCAGGCCGGCAATCTCCGAGCAGTGAGGAAGGAGAGTGGGAAAAGCTGCACCAATATAAATGCTGTGCGGCTGACTTGGCCTTGTTTGCTGAGCAGCAGTTGTGTATGGAGCAGTCATGCCCCATCCACCCGGCAGCCCTGCTTAAAACGCTGGCGCACCAAATAGTTGTTGTGCAAAAGCAGCCATGCCTCGTGCACAAAGCGGTGGTGCTTGGAGTAGCCCCTTGTGCATCATGCAACCGTGCACAAAGCGGTGGTGCACGGGGTAGCATCTGTGCACCACACAGCAAGCAGCCGTGCATAAAGCAAACATGCAGTGAGTAGCAAACCCACTCGTGCACCGTGCAAACAGCAGCCGTGCATAACGCAGTGGTGCAGGGAGTAGCAGCTGTGCAAACCCGCTCATGCACCGTGCAAACAGCAGCCATGCATAACGCAGTGGTGCAGGGGGTAGCAGCTGTGCAAACCCGCTCGTGCACCGTGCAAACAGCAGCCGTGCATAACACAGTGGTGCAGGGAGTAGCAGCTGTGCAAACCCGCTCGTGCACTGAGTCTCCATGGCCCAGGCTGTGCTCTAGACGTGATTCAAACATGCTAAGTATAAAAATGAAATGAGCTCTGTGCAAAGGGCGTTTTTGGTGTCGCTTCCCGTCCTAGGCTGTAGTCAGAGAGTGCGTCCAAGGTACAAATGATGTAAAGCAGAAGCATAGCGGGACCTGCGGTGAGAGGGCAGCACTAACCAGCTAATTAGCGGGAGCACAGCAGGACCTGCTTGCCAGTTCCGCTTGCTAATAAGCCTGGGGATCTTCTCCAGCCTGACCTCCTAGGAGCAAGAGGGGAACTCAGGCTTCAGAGCGCCGTCCATCCCTGGCCTCTCTGCTCAGCTTGCCAACAAGAGGCCAGTCGGGATGATGGGGGCGGGGTTGTGACCTGGACTCTCTCTCCAGCTAGGACTGAGAACAAGCAAACTCACTGCGCACGGCCATCAACCCCAGCCCGGCCTGGCTTTGAACCCGACATCTAAAGGAGGTGGTCAGAATGAATGGCAGAATTTAGCAGGGCTGTTAAACCTCTGGCTTTGGATCTTAGAGATGTGGGTGAGACCTATGGGTGTGTGGGGGGGTGAGGGCAGATTATCCCCCCTCTGCTACTGCAGGGTTTTAATCTAGGGATACCCACCTTTTGAAATGCAAAATAACCGACACCTCCCCCCCAGCCACAAGGTAACTTCGCACCTCCCCCCTCAACAGCCACCTCTGGTACCTAGAGAGAGAGCACGCACAGATCAGATTGATAACCTGGCCCACCTCCTCCCTCTCACGTGCCGGAAACCCTCTCTTGCACACGCACAGGGAGCTGACAGCTGCTGCATTTTCACCAGATTTTGAGCTGCGTCCTTAGCTGGACATAGCAACTTTTAACCTCAGAAACCCCAGCGTATTGTGATGATAATGCAAATCTTTAGACCCATGTAAAAAACAACACAAAACACCCCCGGCTGATTAAATTATTTGTCTGGCAACTGGCAAATCTGTTTAAAGAAACCCAAAAACCTGTCCAGGCCGGTCAAATACCAGCCGGGTAGTAACCCGAGTTTTACACCTTCCCTGGACCAGCTGGTGCTACCCAGTGGCAAAGGGAGACTACTGGGCTAGATGATCTTTGGGGCTGATCCGTTGTGGTGGCGTCTGTGTTCCAGTGAAGGGGGACTGGCTGAAATCCAGGGGAAGGGTCTCCAATTACTCGGGTGAGGGTCCGCACCTGGCCACTCCACCTTGTTCTGATCTGCAACTTTGTCAGTTTCCTGCCTGTGGCTGCCCGCCGTGATCCTTGCACGCATGACTGGCCCGAACAAGAGCTGGTGCGTTGCATCTCCCTGCTGCTGATGGGGCCGTGTGGGGGAAGGCTCTTTCCGGTAGCTGTTGTATCGTGTCTCACTTCGCTCTCATTAAAGGAAGGGGGAAACCACAGGGGTGTCAGCCAACCTCCCTGGTGGGAGCCCAGCTAAGGGTTCGTCTGTCCCTAGCGCTGGCGTAAATCAGCAGGGCCTGATTCTCCATGACCCTGCAAGCGGTGCGGAGTGGGTGCGAAATGCTGCCAGCTCAGAAGGCTGGTGTGTTTCGCTTGCGTTGCACTGGTGTGAACAAGGGCACAAGGTGCTGGGGAGTGGAGAACCAGGCAGGCTCTGACGGGAGGGAGAGGGAAATGGGGCTGCATGGCTCTTGGGAATATTCTCCTGGAAGCAACTTGGGCCCAGTTCTCATTCACACCACAGCCCCTTTGCACTGCCAGAGTGGGGGAAAGGAGCTGTGGTGTAAATGGGAATCAGGCCCCCTTCTGTTTTACAGCTTTTCACCAGGTCCCTGGTACTCTGCAAACATGACAGGCTGTAGCTGGTACAGTCAGCACCCCTAGTAAGTAAGGAGGGGTAACCGATGGTGGGTCTGTTTCTCAGTTACTCTAGAAGCCCCTTTGCCTTGGTCTGATAGTGTAAAGGGACCTGGCAGCGAAAAGGGAGATTCACACCCAGACCCCACTTTGCACAGCCAGCGTGGTGTAAGGGAACTCCCTCCTCCCCGGCATTGCTGGCTCCCGCAGTTTCCTGCGACTCGGGCGATATTTGGTTTCTTCCTGCAGACCCCGGTTCCTGGAGTGACGTGAGTCCAGTGGACTCCTGGTGTGCGTTCGTAGGAAAAGTAGGTTCCTTGCTCGCGTGGCTCCAGAGGAAAGCGTGAAAACGTGACCTGTGCAAAAGCCAGGAGACCAATCAAAAGAACTCCAGACGTATAAAATCTCACCTTTTTTTTTTAAAGCCAGTCTCATGGGTTTTTGGAGGCCTGGCTTATGCTTTTTGTAACACTTGGGGTTGGCCAGATGGGCCTTAGTACGAATAAGCAGCAGGCTTGAGGTTCTTAGTGTGACTGTACATAACTGCAGAGCAGACACGTTTTGGAATAGAAAAAGGGCCTGTCTCTGTTTATAAAGTGTTGTGATGGCACTTGGGTCAGGTCACAAGAACTAGACTGGGTCAAGCTGGCTCCGGACTTGCATGGAAGATCCCTAAGCAGCAGGTCGGTGCTGGAGGAAATGATGATTCAGCAGGTGACACGCTCTCCCCTCTGAGTCAGTGGTGAACCATAGCCCCAGCCTTCAGGCACTGTTTTCAGTGATGAAGAGCAAAAGTCCTGACCATTTGTGGTTATAAAAGATTCCTGGGGCCTCCCGACCAACTTGTGAAATCCTTTCCACACTCCTAAATTCCTAGATTGTTTTTCATTTCCTGTCTTAGACTTTTGGGCGATGTAACTGTGTGCTGTTCAGATAGCTGCCATCTTCCAACCCAGAGGTGGCTGGGTTTGAGGGGTGGAGACTGTTATTAATTGTTGCTAGACTATGATCATTGACTGCTTGTATTGCAGTCGCACCTAGGAAGCCCAGTCATGGAGCAGGACCCCGCTGTACAAACACAGAACCAAAAATATGGTCTGCTGAATTAGGGTTGTGTGCTTGTCTGAGATGAGTTAATAGGTGTGTTGCAGTGGGGAAATGCTCCTGTCAGCTTCTCCTTTCGTTCTGAGAAGAACAGGAATGACTCATGCCGGATGCTCTGTAACCCAGCCTTCCGCCGGTGAGGACTGACAGCCATTCTAGACAGGAAGTGAGGGTGCCTGTCTGCCACCTGTTATGGGTACTCTGCGCTCTGCAAGCCTTTCTTTCTTGTAACCCCTTGTTGCTCTATATGGTCCAGGGCCCAAAGCAGGTGCAGGTTTTGCTCCACCTGCCACTGACATGCAGCCACCTCTGCGGCAGAGCACAGCAGCGGGTCTGTGCCAATTAGGATGAACAAGTTGAGTGATGGCATTTTGTTTTTTAAAAAGGAGGGGAAGTGAAAAATAACTTCCTCCACTAAGACTTTCAGAGGGTGGGGAGGGGGATTTTTGCACAAACAGAATTAGCTGGGTTAGCAGGATTCATCCAGGAGCTCATGCTGCAGGGGGATCTTTAACACCATGGACAGATGGCTGCATTATTGCCTTTAGCTGAGTGAAAGCTGAAGGCGTCTCTAGCCAAAGTAGGCACAGCCTGGACAGGGGCAGTGCGAACTTCCCCCGTCCGGCACACGCAGCCCCTCAGCCCTCTTCCTTACACTGCTGGGTGTTTGGGGAGAGGACCGCTGCTTTGTGCAGTGTTTGTACAGCCTCTAGCTCCGTGGGGATCTGGCCTCGAGGGTGCGACTGCAATACAGATCATCGATAATAATACCAAGCCTCGCTTTGATTGCAAGCTCCTTCCCACAGAGGCTGTCTCTTTGTTTTCTCTTTGTACAGCGCCTAGCACGGTAATACAAATAATAACGATGGCTGGTTGCTGCCACGCTGGGCTCTGTTTGAGCCAGAGGCCCCCATCTCAGATCCCTTCCCCAATCTGATCACACCCCACCCCTCCCTTTGCAGTCGGTGGACCCGATCCTGCAAAATGTTGGGCACCTTCTGCATGGGCCTTCACCTTCTCAGCTGCTATTGCAACCAAAGACTGCCCTGTCTGAGGTCAGTGTGGACAGGATCAGGCCCCTGGATGCAGAAGATGGGGGGGACAGGGAGGCAAGAACTAACCCGACCAAGCGCATAAAGGGCCCGGCCCTGCCTTTGTTCACTCCCCTGGCTTTAATTATTCCTGATTTACACCGGGGCAAATGAAAGCAGCACAGGGCCTGGCTCGTGCTTCCTCCCGTCTCACGCAAATTGGGTGTAAAACGCTATGCGGGGCGGGGCATGCAAAGCGCTCCCGGATCAGCACAGTAGCCGCCTGCGCAGGGGTCAGTGACTGCACGGCGAGCTGGGCAATCGGGCCCATGCTGCGCCGAGCCACGAGCGCTTGGTGCCCGTTTTAGCTGGGGCGTGAGTGACCACCCGAGAGGTGAGGCGGGAGGAGGGGCCCTGAGCCGCACCCGGTATCGCTCAGGAGTGACCCCACTGATCTCGATGGAGTCCCAGCGGCGCCGGCGCCAGGATCCGGCCCGGGAGGCGCCAGGCAGGCGTGGCCTGCGCCCGGCCAGCAGCTGCAATGCGACGCCGCCCGGTCACAAATGAGTCAGGCGGGCGCTACGCCTTGCAGGTGAGGCCTGCATGTGGAAGCTGGGGAAACCCATGCGAGCCGGGGTGCTACTGGGCAAGGAGGGGTGGTGCCTGGCCCTGGCACCGCCGTGGCACCTCCGCCCTGCTCAGGCGACCGGCTGGCCGGCCGGCCTGCCGTTGCGCACCGGCGCGGCCGGATTTCGAGAGAAGGGGTGCAAATGGGAAGGACTGACTCTCCTGTTTCTCTCCAGCCAGGCCATGCGGTTCAAGGAAGAGGAACTGAGCCTTCCGGCTCGGCCCCGGCATCTCAACTGGATCCCAACCGGAGCCGCGCACAGTCTCTTCCCGCTTGGCCGCTGCCTCGCTTGTGCCAGTCACACACAGACACACACCAGCTGTAGCTGGCTCGCCGGGAGGTAAGCTGTCACCATGGCGACGCGAGGAGGGTCCCCAGCCGGCCGAGGAGGGATGCGCGGCTAGGGAGGGGATTTTCCTCGGCTAGATCGCAGGAAGCCCCGTTCCCAGCAGGTTGGTTTTCCTCGCGCCGGGAGCTGCACCGGGGTTAGGTCAGCGAATCGGCGCTCGGAGGGGGCAGGGCGGGGGTTGGAGAGCGAGGTCTGGGCTCCGCTTGGGTGAGGATGGGGCCAGCTCAGGTGTCAATCAGGAGCAGGTAAGAATGTGATGTTCTGTGTTGCGGGATGATGATGATGATGGTGGCGGGGGGGGGGGGGGGGGAGGCTGTTGTTTGGATGGGAGATTCTGGAGACAGCAGGCCAAGGGGGGAACCCACAGCTGGCTTTTTGCAAAGGGTTTCCTAGCTGGGGAATTCATGCAGCAAAGAGCATCGGTGCCTGGTTTCCTCCAGGAAAACCCCAGCTGCTGAAACAATGAGACGCCGACGAGAAAACGTGCACGTCCCCAACCGGCGCGCCGCTCGCGTTCGCTATTAATTAGGAAGCAAGACGAGGCACTGGGGACCTTTTGCTAAGCCGGACTCCCTTGTACCTTCTCGCTGGCAGCCCCAGGGTGGGAAATCCATAGCTGGACCCGCCGGTCTGTGTTACAAGCCATTCTCCCATCTGGCTTGCGTGGCAGCAGAACACAGGACCAGGTTCACAGCTGGTGCAAAGTGGCGCTAGCCACATGGTCCCGTGGGGTGTAAATTCACCGCAAAGGCATGAACTAAGGCTGCCCGGTGGGGCTTTTCTTAATAAAGCTAAAGAAGCCAGCGCTGAGGGTTATCTTCCGAAGCTGGATGCTGTGCTCGGTAACGCACCAGTTGCAGAGGAAAACGGCTGACATAAATCTGCCAGCTCCATTGAAGATCTGGGCTGTTGACGCCAATGGCGCGACGCCAATTTACACGAGCTTCCCAAGGTCTCCGTCCCGCCGAGTTTACTACGGAATGGAGGTGTTGGATAAAGGGATACGGATGGATGGAGGGAGGGTGGGTTATGGATGGATGGCTAGAGGGGCGTCGATTGACAGGGAAGGTTGGATAAAGGGATACGGATGGATGGAAGGAGATGGAGGGAGGGAGGGTTACGGGTGGATAGAGGGGCATGTTTGGTGATAGATTGACCAGGTAGCTAGGAGCCCAAGGGGCTGGTGTCTTCCCTGGGAATTGCTGGTCAGTGCCTGGAATTACCTGGGGTCTCTGCTCTCCAGCTCTGTAATTCCCCGGCTTGGCTGGCTCCCCCAGGGGCTGGGGTGCACACAGCCAGGCTGCTAGTTCAGTGATAAAGAGGGCTGGACAGATCATCTCTCTTTGGCATTGGTGAGGGGGGAAGATGGGGGAGGGAGCCAGGAGAAGCCTCCCCTGCTGGTCATTCTCTGTGGAAGGGCGAGAAGGCACCAGGCGCTTTTATTCCCAGCCTAGAGACCTGGAAAGAAGCTGCTGTTGGAAAGATAAAGCCAGGGATGGGCGGGGAGGTAGAGCAAAGCCAGGCTGATCAGCTGCAGACCCGCAGGCTCGGGCGCCAGACAGGCTGCAACTGGCCCACCCATCTGGGGGGAAGGGCAGCCGGGGAGAGGGGAGGAATCTGTCTCTGAATGGCAGAGCTGCAGATACTGATCCCCAGGGGGTGAGATTTCGGCCTGTGCAGAGAACCCAACAGAAGGGCCGCACACACCTTGAACCCCACTCAGTGAAGTGTGTGCATTCATTTTGTGTTGGCTCCTCTTAACCCCAATGCAGCGCATCTGGGGGGCAGCACTACATCATATAACGCCAGTATAGAAGGGCCCCAAGAATCAGCAGGGGTGGGGGGAGTGCATTACACCCTTTCCGCCCCTCTGCTAGCAGTTTCCTGCCATTGCCATGGATTTCCTCCTTGCACTGGATCTGAGAGGGATGCAAATGGATCTGGACTAGGAGCATCCCAGCATTTTGAGGATGCTTGGGTTGGGGGGAGCGGCTTGTTTCCAGGGCCCACCCCAGAACAGCCCGTAGCCCAGTGGTTGGGAGGCTCACCTGGGGTGTGGGGGGACCACATTCAAGCTGTCGCTCTGCCTGTGTGCAGATCAGGGACTTGAACCTGCACATCCCAGGGGAATTGCCCTCTCTTTTCTGGCATGGCTCGCTCAACCTCTTGCAAGTCCGTTATCCTGCTTCTCCGAGCAGTGACTACACCAGTGAAGGTGCAATAGATCCTTCTGTGATGCACCTGGCCGGCTGGCCAAGAGGTGGCGGGACAGGGCTCCCTGAACAGTGGGATGTGACAATTACAGCAATCTCACCTGGGAGTTGGGAGCTGGTTCAGATGTCGTCCTGTCCCGGGTAGCATCCAAGCAGGCTAAATAGACGAGGGAGCGTCCCCCTGGACTTGGCTAGGGGCTCCCCTTTGCACCCCCCTTTTGAGGAGATAAGGAGCTGAGTTGATTTCTGCTGCCTCCAGCTACTCGCCAGGGGAGTCTGCAGCCAGGGCGAACTCATCGCTGATGCAAATCAGAGCCTCAGCCCCGGGGACGTCCACCCCACCTGGATTCTTCAGGTGCAGACAGATCTCGCTGCATTGACTAGACGCCTAAGCGAGGCTAGGAGGAGGAGAAAGTTGTTCCGAGTCCCAGCTGGATTTTGCAAAAAGGGGCAGTTCAGGGGGGCAGGGAGCAGCTGAAGATTGGCAGCCAGATGTTGGGGTGCTGCGTGGCCAACCAGAACCTAAAGGCTGAACCCCCCTCAATGTTTGTAACCCCAGCGCGTTGAGCTGAAGTTTGCAGAGAACTATTCACGGGGACTCCGAGGTCTTTCTTGAGTGGTAACAGCTGATTTATATATGGGTCGTTGGGATGTGTTGCTTTGCGCTCATCAATGTTGAATTCCATCTGCCGTTTTGTTGCCCAGTTACCCAGATTTGGGAGACCCCTTTGCAACTCTTCACAGTCTGCTGTGGACTGAACTCGCTGGAATCATTTTGTATCATCTGCAAACTTTGCCACTTCATTTTCACTCCCTTTCCCAGACCATTTATGAATATGTGGAACAGCGCTGGGCCCGTACAGACTCCTGGGAGGACCCCCCATTTACCTCTCTCCATTGTGAAAACTGACCACTTATTCCTACCCTTTGTTTCCTGTCTTTTAACCAGTTACTGATCCAGGAGAGAACCTTCCCTCTCATACCGATGACTGCTCAGTTTGCTTACGAGCCTTTGGCGAGTCAAAGGCTTTCTAAAACCCCAAGTACCCTATATCCACTGGATCACCCTTATCACATGCTTGCTGATCCCCCTCAAAGAATTCTCATAGATTGGTGGGGCTTGATTCCCCTTTACAAAAGCCGTATTTGCATCGAACATGATTTTTGTTATTGAGTCTGCCAAAAAGCCCGACCTAAATGACAGCGGTTTGGATGAGCCTATGTGCCTATTTCTTTGCTTTTCCTGGAATTAATTCAATAGTTTAGGCAAATTTGTCCGAGCGGTCCCCAGCAAGAGTGGGTGGCCACACTCCGAGGCCACCAAAAACTGTTGTCGTGGGCCTGCCCCCCATGTGCCTGTTTGCAAAGTTTCCTGCCCCCGAGGTACTTGAAAACAAATTCTTGCGTCTTTAGCCAAGTTGCTGCTCAAATTCTTCCTTGGCCCTGCCTCGTTGTATTTTTACACTTCACCTGCCAGAGCTTGTCCACCTTCCCATTAGCATCTCTAGCACTTGACTTCCACATTTAAAAGGACGCCTCCTGGCCTCTGGTGCCCTCCGTTACTCAGGCCCGGTCTACACGGGCCACGGATTTCAGCAGCCGTCGACGGCAGATACGCAAGCTATGTACAGTAACTTCCTAACGCCTACCTACCGCGGTGTGTCCCCTCCACGGCGCTGAACCGACGGGAAACGCCCTCCTGTCACCGCAGCGCTACGCTGCTTGCCGGGGTGGATTTACAGAGTCAATTTCCAGGTTCGATTGAGCGAGTCTTCGCTGCCGCTCATTCGAACCTGCAAAATCGATCCTGCACGGCTGGCGGTGTAGACGTAGCCTCAGCCGTTTTGACGTGCTAGCGTTCGTTCGGTCCTCTTACTGCCGGTTCTGATTTAGGGTGGCCGTTTAGCCTGCGCCTCTCTTCTGGGGGTTTGAAGTTGTACCAGCCCCTTGTGCTGTTTGCAGGCAATTAACCCTTAGGCCGGCTCCACACGGACCAGGGAAGCCACCTGTGTATGGGGGACTCTTGGGGGGACTGTTTCCACCCACTTTAAGATCCCTGCGGCTGCCAGAATGGCATAGAGAGGTCTTAGCGCCACCGAGGACCAAGCCTCGATCGCTTTCCGTTCGTGGCTCCGGACCAGCGCAGAACAATGGGAACAATTTAAACCTCCCAGGGACCCTGTTTTCTCAGCCAACAGCTCTAGGGCAGAGTAACCTAGTTTCTGTGTTACAAGGAGCTTTCTGTCCCGGCCGAATAGCGAATGCGGTGGTTTCCCCTCCTTCCCAGCGTTCAGACAATGCGCTCAACCTCACACGTCCCTGCCATCGGCTCCTCAAAGGGGGAAGCCAGCCCACAGCTGTTCTCGTGCCAAAGCCAGCTCGGGCTGGGCCCCTTTCCTGGAACCTCCCTCCTCGGAGTTCAGTGCCCCCCAGCTGCTACCAGTCAGCTAAGGCAGGTGAGCAAGGTCTTGAGCCTCAGTCATTTCCTTCTGATCAGTGAAGGGCATTTCCTGCTAGGGGTAACGAAGAGCTGAACGGTCTCTGCGTGGAGCAGTGTCGTTTATCAGAATGAGGTAGTATCCCTTTAAATAGTGCGTGAGCCCTGTAGTGGCGCTCACCGTGTTCTGTGCTTTAGAACCCAGTTGGTATGCAAAGCTATTTAAAGGGACACTACCCAATTCTTTTACCCCACATGCAGAATGTGGTGGGGAGTGACCTGCTTGTTCCTGCTCCGGATGGATGATCTGCGGTGGAAGCATCAGGCCATTCCCTGCAGACAGATGCCGCTGAGAGAAGTATCATCAGGGAACGGCTCGGCTCTGTGGCACCATGGGGGAATGGCCGGGAATGGGCAGATCAAGACTGTCTTGGCTGGGGGTGAAGTGCTGTGCCTTTATGGCCTCCTGTGGATCTGTCTGACACACTGACAGACAGACCTACTTGGCACATGCTGCACGGCTAAGGGAGAACGGTGATGGATAAAGAGGAACAAGCTGCTGCCATCTAAGACACTGGTAATGCTAATTGTACTTTGCAAGTGGGAGTTCTTTTCACGCAAGGATCTAAAAGCGCTGTCTAAAGGCGAGTATTCTCTCCCATTTTATTAGGGGAAACCGAGGCACCAAGAGGTTTAATGTGGTCCAGTGCTTAGAGCAGAGGATGGGGAATCAGGACCCCTGGCTTCTGTCCCAGGCTCTGGAACAGAAGGGTGCTTTGTGGTTAGAGCAGGGAGGATAGGGGGTCAGAATCCTGGGTTCTAGCTCCGGCTCTGGGAAGGGAGTGGGGGTCTAGTGGTTACAGCGGGGAGCTGGGACTCAAGATTCCAGGGTTGGCCAGGTCACCTTCTCCATCTGGGGTACGTGTGCAGAATACTGGTGAAAAAGGAGCTAAAACTGGTGGCATGAACGTTAAAGGCGATTGTAGTTGTGTTAGCTGGGGTTGGTTTGATCCTGGGTTTAACCTTGAATCAATTTCTCCAAGGCAAGGGCTATGAACTTGTCCTGCAAAAAGATAAGGAGCAAAATCCCGGCCCCCCCCCCCCCCCCCCCCCCCCCCCTTGAAATCAGCGGGAGTTTTGGAATGGCACCAGAATCCCATCCAGGGCGTGTCCTGACCAGAATGTTTTCAGGCAGAACCAGGCTTTTTGCACCTTTCCCACCACAAACAATAGAGTCTTGTTAAAAGACCCTTACTGCATGCGGATAGTGTAATGCTGGCTTCCTGCTCCCTACCTCCGTTTCCCCACCTGTATGTTGCAGTGCTAATGCGGATCTCTCACACGCACAGGTTGGGAAACTTGCTGACTATGTGGAAAAGGCTCTGAGGTCCTGAAATGACAGAGACTGGAGAATGGTGAGGGATCATTAGGGGTAGTGGGAAAGTAATGATGCTTTTATAGCTTCTTATTGAGAACTCGGCCCTTTTGAGAGGTTTGATTATCCCCACTGGACTCCTGGGGAAACTGAGGCACCGAGAGATGACGTGACTATCCCCAGGCCACACAGCAGCAGAGTCGCCAAGCCAGGCAAAGAACCCAGGAGTCCTGCCTTTCACTCTTCTGCCTTAACCACAATGCTATGCTTATTAAGTGAGAAAAGCCACGTTCCGGGGGTATTTTGCTAGACCAAGATGATGGTTCTTCCCATGAACCTCGAGAGAGGGCCTGGTTCTTTTACACTGGCTATTACTAGTAGAAAATCTGTGTAGAGATGATTCCTAAGGCCCCATGTACCTCATTCTGGAAGTGTAAAATAGCTATAGACATTGTAAAGGGGCCCTAAATTGAACCCAGCCACAGAATGGCACCCGTAGGTGCTATCACAATACAGAAGATAAACCATCGCAACACAAAGGGTAGGGCTGGTGGAAAACTTTCCATCCAAGCTGTTTTTTGACCAAAAATTGGGTTTACAACTAAATGATACTTTGTGAAAAGTGGCAGCCTTCCAGGGGGAAGAATGGATTTTGTCGTTGAAAAAACGAACACCCGAAAACCAAAATATATTTCAAGTTGGAAACGTTGCTGCAGTGCCACATGGAAGTTTTATTTCAGGGGCCTCATGTCCCCTATTCTCCTTAATGGAGCGTGCTCCCTGGTCAGTCGACGTCTCCCGTAATGCACCTTGACCAGGGATCTCCCCGGATAAACCGCCGCCCCTCGCCAAGAGGGGACATGGTGATGCATCATGGGAGATGTAGTCCAACCAAGGAGCCTGACCTATAGAGGAGAGTGGGAGCATGAGGCACTTGGACCACGACTCCCATGAGGTGCCATGGCAGTATTGCCAAATCAATATTTTTCAGTATTTAAATTTCTGCTGAAAATTGATTTCCCCTCCCCTCCGCCCATGGTGGAGAGAAAAAAATCCCAGTTTTTTTCTAGTAAAGAAGCCCTAGTGCCAATAAGAATCAGGCCCAGAACTGGTCTCGACTGAACAGTCATGCTTAGGCTGCAGTGCCAGAGGCTGGGCATGGAGGTGTTAGCTGTCCACACCCACAGCTGGGCAGATCTCCAAGCAGTGATTTGTTTCTGCAGGGTGGTTTTCCACCTTCTGCTCTCCAGCCCTCTGTTCCCATTTCTCCTTCCTGTTTAATTGTCAGCTGATGACAGATCCAGCTGTTGCGGCACGGTCCTCAGCCGGATTGGCTGAGCGAACCGACAGCTTCATTCCAAGCCACACCCGGATGCTCTCCCATTGCCCTAGGATGCAGCGGCGGCCCCGTCTACATCTGGGGCAGCGCGGCAAAGGAGTTGTAATAAGGGTAACAGCAGGGGACTGCGTGGCAGGGCGAGATGCTGCCAGCCTGAGTGGTGTCTTCTGCCTCCTCCGTCACAGATTGAGCACTCAGATTAGTGCAGCTGACTCATCAAAACCCAGTTCTTGGGGAAGGGAGGGAGTCTCCCAGCACCCGAGCCAGGGCTGAGTGGAAAGGGAGTGAGGTCTACGGGGGTCTGGGAGCCAGGACGCCTGGGTTCTGTTCCCAGCTCTGGGGAGAACATAATCCAGTAGAGGGGAGCACTCTTGACTTCCATGCCCGGCTCTCAGGAAGTTCTTAGAGCAACAGAAAAGCGGGACTCCTGGGTTCCCTTCCAGTCTCTAGAAGAGTGTTGCCTAGTGGTTAGAGTTTGGGGGCTTGGTAGCTCAGATGCCTGGGTTCTATTCCCAGCTCTGCCTTCAAATCTCAGTGTGACCTGGAGCAAGTCGAGTCCTGGCTCTGTGCCTCATTTTCCCTCTCTGTAAAATGGTGATGAACGATCCCTGCTTCAAGAAGCGCTGAGGGTTGGCAGCTGGCGGGATCTTTTCAGAAAAGGCCACAGGGCAGCCGCAAAGCCCCGGCCCAGCTCTCCATGGGCCCAGCCCTCTCCTGGTAAAGGCTGTGGGTGGGAACTGACTTAAACGGCAAAGGGGCTTAGACAAACAACTTGTAAAGAACCGTGTAGTTGAAAGTGCATGGCGGAGAATTGGGATGGGCCTGTAAGTCATCATCATTAACCATCACCATAATGATCATAATTAACCACAAATACTTACGGGGAGAGCGTCTACGAGCGTGGCCATAGGCGGCTCACCCCAGGTGAGGGATTTTGTTTCTTTGAATGACTAACATTTTTCCTCATCATCATTTCTAAGGCAGGTCTGTACTAGGGGTTCCTGCCAGCACAGCTCTGTTGGTCCGGGACGTGAAGAGGTGAGATCCTTGCCCGGCAGAGGTGTGCCGGCAAGAACTCGGAGCGGAGATGCAGGTATATCGGCCCAGCTGCACTTTGTCCAGTAGCAGCTCAGAGTTCGGAACGCCGCGGGAATGCAGGCTGCTCCTAACTCTGAACGAAACGTTAGTGTTGTTCTTTCGAAAGTTTACAACTGAGCATTGACTTGAGGCAGCTTTAGAACTTCACTGTGCAGAAGAAAAAATGCTGCTTTGAACCATCTTAATTTAAGTGAAACAAGCACAGAAACAGTTTCCCAGTTTCCTTATCGGGTTAAATCTTTTGTTTTAAACTTTCCCTTTAGTGTTTTAGTAGTTTACGTTTAACGCAGCACTGTATTGTATTTGCTTTTTTTTGGCTCTCTGTGGCTGCGAGATTGCGTGCATACTTCCAGATCCAAATGAGGTGCGTGGATGACGGGTCAGTTCGTAACTTTAGTGCTCATATCTCTGAGCTTCTACTGTACCAAGAGCGCTTGTTTTGCCTGGGGTCGGGGGGTGCTGATTCTGCCAAGCTGTGCTGTGTTGGCAGTCACTGACCCTCAGAAGGCAAGCACCATCATCATCCCTGTAGTACAGATGGGGAAACTGAGGCATGGACTTGCTACACCTTGCCCCTGGTCACACAGTGGTAAGCTGAGAAGGGAGTCCAGGAGCTGCTAGTCCTACTCTAACCACTAGACAGCACTCCCCTCCCAAAGTCAGGACTAGAATGCAGGTATCCTGACGCCCAGTTCCCTGCTCTAACCACCAGACCCCACTCCCTCAGAGAACTAGAATAGAACGCAGATGTCCTGATTCCCAGTCTCCTGCTCTAACCACTGGACCACATTGTCTCCCAGAGCTGGGAACAGAACCCAGGCATCCTAGCCCCCATTCCTGCTCCATCCACCGGCCCCTGCCACCTCCTTCAAAAGCTATATTGCCAGCCGAAACAACCACCCAAGGCGGCTGCTTCCTGCCTGGCTGTGGGGAGCGGGGGAAGGTCCCTAGAGCTGTCAGGACGCGTCCTTGGAGGCTGGACTTTCTGGTTCCCTGACTCACTGTGAGTGACACCAATCTACCGTGCCCTTCCCCTTCCCAGCCCAGGCGGCTGCCAGTGTGAGCTGGGGACTCAAAGCAGCCTCAGCTCCCGGTGCTAGCGTGGGACACAAGCCAGGAGGGGAAGAAAACGAGGCCGCATCTGGGAGCAGAGCCCAGGAGCCAGCACCTCCAGCTGGAGCTTGGCTGGTCCTTCCAATCCTGTGGGCGCAGTGGCCACCCCAGGACATCTCCCATGGGCACCAGGCACCGGCCAGCAAGTGCATCCACCCGGCGCTGTGGGGATCTACCAGGGGCTTAGATGCCAATGGGTGTGGATGGCCGAAGGTCTGAGCTGATTCTCTCCATGCCCTCTGACCTCAGCCTCGGGAGAGGTAACGTTGTCTGCTGGAGAACGAGCAGCCAAATCCCTGCTCCGGGATCTGCTGGCAGAGCTTAGGGGGCGCGGGGCTGTGTCGGGTGCTGAGATCGGCAGCTCTTTGTACAGTGGGCTGGGAACCAGGGCAAGGGGCTCTGGGGTCCGTGGGCAGGTCAGGGCTGGCTAGAAGAGGGGACTTGGAGGGGCTTTCTCTCTCTGTTAGACACACGGGGGGACTTTCAAAACTGCTACACTAGGGGAGGGGGGCTTTCTTTTCTTTCTTTCCCCATATTTAAAATGCCTCCCTTCCCCCCTCTCCCCCCGGCTGCAGCGTCAGGCACTGGGTCCCATCTCTCGTCCGCATGTGGTCTGCGGGTACAGCTCGGGGTCTGGGTGTCGTGTTCCAGCTCTACGGTTGCATCTGCTTGCGGCTAGTAAAGGCAGAGTTCTCTGGCCGAGAGGCCAGTTCTTGCTGGCGTAAGCAGCCTGCAATCAGTGCCGTTACCCCGGGGCTGCCCTTGGTCCCCCCCCCCCCACCCCTCTGGTTTATTAGCTGCCATGCATGGAACCCAGCGAACAAGGCTGAGTTGCCAGACGGGGGGACGCTGGGGCTCAGCAGAGTAACAAGGAGCTCGGGTCGGTGATGACCTCTTGCCCAGAGCGGGGACAGTGGGGCCCGGCTGGGGGTCTAGGCATGGGCCCCTGGCCATCTGCCTGCCCTGCTTCCAGCGGCATTTCAGGGGTTGGGGAGGTTCTGGGTTAGGCAGGGGCCAGAGTGGCTGTGAGCAGGGTGAGGGTCAGTGCAGGCTGTGATCCTTTCCCAGCCTGCGCCCTGATGCGCCGCTGCTGCTGGGAGCCGCGAGCGCCCCGTGTTGCAGTGCCCCGTGTTGCCCAACCTCCTCTTTCCCCACCGTTTCCAGCAAGGATCACAACAGCTCAGAGGAGCGGCTGCCCTTGTTGCAATCAGGCCTGGGGGAGGAGGAGGAGGAGGAAGGGCTACGGAGCAAGCGTTGAGGCCTTATCAACCTGTCACTCAACCGTCAGTGGCTTTTGAGGTCAGTGTGTGGAGCGCTGGGGGGAGTTTGCCACCGCCTGTGAGCGCCTGTTGCAACGGCCTGCCACGAGCCAGCCCCCAGCGGCATCCTCCGGAGCCACGGTGCTAGGTGTTTCTGAAGGGTCGGGGCTGCCGGGCTGGCAGACTGGGCTTGGGCTGGCCCCCTGGGTCTGATCGGGAGCCCGTTGGGGGCGTCTGCGGCACGGCCCCCGCTGGCTTCGGATTGGGGCTTGGATCCGGCCCACAAAATTCAGCCCCAGCCTCTCGCTCCCAGATCCTTGAAGCCAGTAACACACATTCCCCAACCCTCTGGGGAGGGCGAGCGGGACTCAGGCAGCTCGGCCACATGGTCTCCATAAAGGGCTTCCTCTGAGGCTCCCCGGCCCCGAAGAGGGTGTGAGGAAATGAGTCGGGTGACGGGGGAGGGAAGAGAAGGGCTCGTGATGTGACCAGACAGGAGCACTTCGTAAGCATCCGCTGGGGAGGGAGGGGACCCGTCCCTGGCACCGCCACAGGAAGGGTTAGCCTGCGTGCGAAGACACCACCCATCGGCACCAACCGGAGCTAAAGGAGCTGGCAGCAGCAGTAGGCTCTTATCTTCTATGTGGACTGGAGGGGACATGCATGACACGCCCACCCAGCATGGGGGCGTGGCCAGAGTGCTGTGGGCTTTGCTCTGATTCCCAAGGCCCACCGGGAGCTGAGTGTAAGGTAGAGCAGCCTGGAGGCTGCTCTAACTGATACTGGGAGGCAGGGTCCTGGGCGGCGCCTGCACAGTCCAGAACATGAGGGGGTGCAGAGACTTAAAGGCACCTCCCATGTCCATCCCGTCCGAGCCGCCGAGAATCAAGCCTGGGTCAGCCTCCCGGGATCCCTGTGGCCCAATCCCGGCCCTGCTCTCCACTGGGAAGGCTCCTTTCCTCCCTGACACCGCGGCTATCGACAGGGCTCCTGCGATGGCGCAGGGCGGAGGGGGCGGAAAGCGCTGCCCCTAGTGAAGCATGCCTGCGTACGAGCCTCTCTCCAGCGTAGTGCTTCTGCTGCAGGTGGGGTGCTGGGCGGGGAAGTCTTTCATGTAGTTATCTGACTCCTTCCTCATTTCAACAATCCCTCCCCCTTCCTCCCCCCTCTGCTTTCTTGACAGTTCAAGAGCTGGGGCCAGGTCCCGGCAGATTTCACCGAGAGCCTTCCCCTTGCTGCTCACCAGCCATGCCCGGCCGGGCATTCTGCCTGCTCTGCAGTTTGGTGATGCCAGCCGCCTTCCTGTGCGCGGATCTGCTGCCCAGGATCAGCTTCCCGAGAGGTGAGCAAAGGGGCTGGGGGGGGGGGGGGGGAAAGAAAGAAAGAAAGAAAGAAAGAAAAAGTGGTGGGCAGAGTGCAAAGACAGACAGATGGGCCTGGACAGACAGAAGGCAGAGAGAATAAAAGAAACAGAGAAAGCAAAGAGAGAGAGACGGCTGGAAGGAGGAAATGAAGAAAGGGATTAAAGGAAGAGGAGAGAACTACGCCCCTCCGATTCGCTCGCTGTCAGCCTCCCAGGCCCCGGCAGAGACACAGGGCGCAGGTAGAGAGAGGCTCCGTGTCTGTAACCGGGATTGGGGGCCCCAGATGGCCGGGGGCAAAGGGGTGGCGTCTCACGTCTCCCTGTCAATGCAGCACAGGGGAGGGCTCTGATCTCGGAAGCTGCTTTCCCCCTGTCCTCGGGCACCTGCGGGGGGAGAAGGGGATGGAGGCAGGATTTTGTGGGAGGGGGGGGCTGGAGGGGAAGACGTGAGCTCGGATCCTGCACTCTACCCCTGCGCCAGAGCTTGGGGCATTGCCGGCCTAACGTTGACGCCCTGTGGCTTGATCCAGGGCCCACCAGATTCAGTGGGAAGGTTTGAAACGGGGCCCCACGGGTGCCGTATAAACTGGCGCTCGCGGGGCCGTGCCGAGCCAGCGTCAGCCACACGGCACGTTGCAGCACCGTGGCCCCCAGCAGGGAAGGGCAGGGGGTGGGAGGAAGCCGCATGGAGGGCATGTACCAGGAATCCTTGACGTGTGCCAAGCACATGGGGTGTTTGGAGCCGGGGGGGGCACAGTGAGCATCTCTGCCCTTGCGGCTCCTCCTCAGCTCATACAGAGAGCGCCCGTGGGCTGCCGGAACCGGCAATCCAGCCGCTGTCCAAGGCGGAGGCTTATCGTTACAGGACTGGCTGTCAGGACGCCTGGGTTCTGTTCTCATGCTGCCACCAAAGGTGCTGTGTGACTGGCCGGCCCTCTGCACCTCTGGGTTCCCATCAGGGACGGCAGTGATGGTCTTCAGCGGCGGGCGAGTGGGAAATGATCTAGACCGAGGAGCAGCTATCTGCGCACTCGGGAACTGATCCAAAGCCCACAGGGGTTGACAGGGCCGGAGGTCAGATCTCGGATGGCCCCGTTATTCTACCCGAAGGAGCTGGCCGGGAAGTCTGACGTTCTCTAGCTCATTGGCTCCCAATGTTTTTGGTTCGAGGGCCACAGGTATCGTTTTTACAACCAGTCCCTGCCAGCAGCCCCCCGCCCCCCCACACACACGGCAGCCAGACAGAAAGAGTTCAGGGAGGAGGCTGGTCTCCCGTCCCCCTGGCTGCAGCAGGGAAACCGCCCACATCCGGTACCCCCGTGCGCCCACTTGGGTCTCTAGGCAGTGGCTCCCTTCTGCAGCCAGGGGGACGGGAGATCAGGGCTCCCCTTCCTCTGGCTCCAGCAGGGACCCCAGCTCCTGGGGACCCCGGCAGAGCGCTTTGCCGTGCTCCCTGCTACAGCCAGCGGGAGGGCAGCGCTGATCTCCAGCAAGGCGCCTGCACTGGTCTTGTAGCCCCGCGGATACACCTGGGTCCTTAGCCAGCGGCTCCTTTCTGCAGCCTGCAGGAGGGGAGCCACAGGCCACTTTGAAAGCCCCCGCAGGCCACGGGCTGGGAACCACTGCTCTAGCTAGCCTGCCCTGTGCAAGAGACCAGACTAAATGACCACGATGGTCCCTTCTGGCCGGGGACTCCACGGTGACATGAATCTTCCCACTGATTTTTGGATCAGGCCCTGACTGCACAAAGCAAACTCATTCTTCGTTTTCCAAACCCAGAGGCATTGAAGGCCAGAGCTCCCAGGAATGCTTCTAATTACCCTGGCATCTGCTGCCACACGGTGAAAACAAATACCAGCTGCAGCTTCTCGAGCAAGCAGCCGTCTGTTAAACCTGATCGCCTCTCAGCTCCTGCTGAAAAGAAAAGAAATATTGCACGATTTCCGCTGAGCTGGGAAGGGACTTGTTTGGAGAGGGGGCGGGGGAGAGACGTGATTTAGGAAGGAAGATGAGAAGCACTAAATACGTCTGACTTGGCTAGAGAGGAAAAGCATCTACCAAGCGCTTGAATGTCTAGGAAAGAGGCTGGTGTAAAAGGGCCCAGCAAGGATATTTATTATATGCGTTTTGGTAGCACTTAGCGGTTCCAACCAACGTCAGCTAGGTGCTGCATAGACACAGTGAGAGACAGTCCCTGCCCTGGACAGCTTATAATCGAAGGCAAGACAGGCTAAGCATTGGAGAAAGAAAGGATTGTTTGCCCAGCTTTACAGAGGGGAAACTGAGGCACAGAGCCATTAGGGCCCAGATCCCCAAATGTATTTACACTCCTAACTCATAGGAGTTCGGTGCCTAAATACTTTTGAGGATCTGGACTGAAAGCCAGGAATAGAACCCCTCCCTGAATCCATATCCATGCACCACAGAGTCCTCCTTCCTCCCTGTACCAGAGAAAATGAAGCAAAGGAACATTCAGGCTGGATATCAGGCAGTGTTCCTAACAGCAGGAAGCAGGGTTGTAATTAGAGGAGTTGGAATTTGTCCAGAACTCCACGGTCTAAAAGGGCCAGGAAGCGTTAAAATCATAAGCCCGATTCTCCCTCTGCTAGAATGATGTAAAGGAGCCAGAATAAAGGGACTTTAAAGAGGTGTGTAAATGACATCACTTTATGTTGCCAGAGGAGTGAGAATTAGGTGTCCCCCCAATTTTAATAAGACAGTTTCTCGTCTCTGGGTTGGGTTGTTAAAGCCATAAGAGATTTGCAAGGTCTCATTTTCTTATTTCACTCTAGGTTTTTTTTAATTTTATTTTGCTTCAACTCTGGAAATAGACGCGGCATTTCCGCATTGGGAGCTAGTCCGTTTCCGTTCATGGATCTGGCGCGCACAAATGCTAGGAGAGGGCTGCAATTTGGGATGCAAATGCCCCAGGGGGGTTTGTCGTCTGTGTGCTTTCTGCATGTATAAATAAATAGAAATGGCCAGGGAAGCCTTTCTGGTGATCCTAGGCTTTCTGGAGGCTTGTTTTTAATATTCCAGGCTGAATCCGGCATGGCAGCAGCCCTTGTCAAACCTTCACTCCTGCAAAAGGACCGCAGGCTCTTTAATGACTACAGATGAGCAGGGCTTCATTACATTTGTCTCATCCTGCTGGCAGACACAGAGGGGAGAGCCAGCGCCCCTGCCAAGCCCTCACCTCTGCACCCTACAGCACAGCACCTCCTAGCCCTGCACTGGGGCACGGGGGGTCAGCACTGACAGAGGGAAAAGCGCCCCTTACTGAAGCACCAGCAGTGGCAGCCTCCCCCTTTCCCACCCACACTCAGCCCGCTGATGATGGGGGAAAAGGCAGGCTCTTCACCCCCGGCCCTTGCAGGCTCCTGCCGGCCATGGTGCAGGCTGCAGTACCCCTCCTGCTGGAGATGCTGGCTGCTGCTTCTGCCCGTGTTCATAAAGGATGTGGAGCCTGAGCTAAACCCCATCCCAGCCCCAGTCAATTCCTTTGACTTCAATGGGCTTTGGGTCAGACCTCTAGATCACTGAAAGACTGTTACAGTATATAGGTGCTAAGTACTGTGTGTGTGTATTTATATATATGCTATCAGTGCTCTGTTATAGGACATGCATTTATTGTATCTGCATTTTCTCCAAGAGGCCCCCCAGTGAGATCAGAGCCCCATTGTGCTAGGAGCTGTACATACACACGCTGAGAGAGGCCATGCCCCGTGAAGCTTAGAAGTCTAAATGCACAAGGCAAACAAAGTGCGGAAGGGAATCCGAGAGGGGAAGTGACTTGCTCCCTTACCCAGTGGGTCTGCAGCAGAGCCCGGACTAGAATCCAGGTCTCCTGAGTCGTAGTCCAGAACCCGCCCCACTACCCCACGTACATGCTCTCTTATGGGATGTGCATATGTGCTGTGTTACGGTATATTGGTGCTAAGTTCTGGTGTATAAATGTAAGTTGCTGCATATAGATGCCATGTTACAACATATACATCTTAGGGAGAGTTTTGCGGGAAGTTAAGTGTCTGGTTTTAGCAGGAAATTCTGCCATTTCAAAACGGGCTTTTGTTCCGAATTGGAATGAAACATAGAATTTCAACATTTCCTGCTAAATGAATTTTAAAAAACCAATGGGTTTCGAGTCAACTGATTGTGATGTTTTTAAAAAACAAAACGCCATATATAATATAATATAATATCAAGTAAACAGCGAAACAAAAAACCGGAACAGTCCGTTCCCTGACCAAAACACTTTGTTTAGGTGGGTTTTTCCCCCCAGAAGTAAATGCTGTTGAAATCAACGTTTCCAACAGGGAAACATTCTGTTGTGAAATTTTCAGCCAACTCTCATGCTCTGTTGCAGTATATAGGTACAACCTTACAATATATTGGTGCCGCTCTAGAGTATGTGGGTGCGATGTTATGGGATATTGACGCCTCTTTATGCTGTATAGGTCCTACATTATGGTGTAAAGGTGCTAAGGAACGTTAACACCATGCACTGTTTGATCCCTGCCAGGAGACCCCCGGAGGGCCTTAACCAGCTTCAGCCAGGACGGGGTCTTCAACTATGATACTTTTCTCTTGAGTGAAGACGAGGGCACGCTGTATGTGGGAGCTCGAGACACCATCCTTTCCCTCCGGGTGGACAGTGCTGGGTCCATGGAGCTGACAGGCTCAGTGAGTAGAGCTCGGCCTTCTGCAGAGCAGGGAGCATTTGGGGCACAAGAGGGAGGCAAGAAGGTCCAGGGGGTGTGGCAAGTGGAAGTCAGACCTGGGTTCTGGTCCACTCCCTGTGCCTCAGTTTCCCCATCTGTTAAGTGGGGATAATGATACTGGGGGGCGAGGGATTGTGAGATGTACTTCATGAATGTTGGTCAAGAGCTTTGATCCTAAAGTGGAAGCGTACAGAGAGAATAGAACTCAAGAGTCCTGACTCTCTAGCTCTGACCACTAGGCCACGTTACCTCCCAGGACCAGGCGTAGAACTCAGGAGTCCTGATTCTTCCCTGTACCTTGCTCTGACCACTAGACCATGCTCCCCTCCCTGAGAAGTTTGCTCTCAGCCGCTTCCTCTCCTTCCCATGTGCTATTCCAGGCTCTTGACCTTTTCTCCAGGTGGAATCTCCCTCCCAACCCCTGAAGAATCTCTCTCTCCTTTTCCCCTTATAGATAGTGTGGCAACCCATGCCCGAAAAGAAGCAGGAGTGTGTCTTTAAGAAGAAAAGCAATCTGGTAAGGAGAGGAGGAGATGCCAGCGCTGAGGTGGGCTGTATTATGTCCTTAGAGTGTGCAGTTACTCTTGGATTGTACGCGGGGGGCGGGAGGGGAGGCATTGAATGCTGGTGACAATGCAGGGTGGCGGGTGCTGGGATTGGTTGCTTTGTGGTGCCATGAGAGGTGGTACCAGGCTAGGTGCAATCCATGGGCCCCACTTGAATGGGAAGAGGTAGTGCTCGCTGATGCACGAGGCGGCATTCTTTTTCTGATCTCAGCTGGAGCCAGGGGGCACTGGGTTGTGCGTGGGGTCATTTAAAGCCTCCCAAGCATGGGGTGTTAACCCTGGTGTCCTGGGCCAACTCTTCATTGCCTCCCTGACTTCCCCTTGCAGCTCAGCTCCATTGTGTTCTTCTTCTCCTAAACTGTTGTACAGCTGTCACGCTCCACACTAGAAGTGGCTGCTTTTTAGTGCTGGGTGAATGAGCCCCGTGCAGTGTTCCTATGCACTGTTGAACAGCTGTCACATTCCACTTCAGAGGCGGCTGCTGTTTAATTCCGAGTCGTGATCCCGGTATAGCATTGCTGTGTGCTATTGAACTGCAGCCAAGTCCCACCCCAGAGGTGGCTGCATTTTAATGCTGGGTGAGCAATCCCTGTGCAGTGTTGCTGTGCGCTTTTGAAACTGTTGTCACCCTCCACTCCAGAGGTGGCTGCATTTTAATTATGGGTAAGTGATCCCTGTGAGGTGTTGCTGTAGGCTGTTAAATCACTGCTGCATTCCATTCCAGAAGTGGCTGCATGTCAGCGCTGAGCATAGTGATCCTGTTCTATGCAGCCTGTGAAGTGATCTGAAATCTAAGATGATCTTTTAAGTGGCACATTCTTTTCTCCCACAGACAGAGTGCTTCAACTTCATCCGTGTCCTGGTGCCAGTGAACCAGACTCACCTGTACACCTGTGGGACCTACGCCTTCAGCCCCACCTGCTCTTACATTGTGAGTGTCTGGTTTGGGCTGGGGAGAAGCTCTAACTCCGGCAACCTGTTGTCTGAGTTTCACCCATCGCTGCACTTCAGAGCCTGCAAATGGTTTGATTCCGGAAATGGGCCAAGGTTTACAGAAGAGCCAGGATTGGTCTGTGACTGACACTGAGGCTCCTGGACACACAGACTCTGTGGTTCTCTCCGGCCCTCCAGTTCCTTAGGCTGCACTAGGGTTAGCACGTGAGGTCTGCCTAAATCCTGGCCCGGATTGGAGGGACACAGAAGGGATTTAGGGACAGATCAACAAAGGTGTTCAGGTGCCTAATGACACAGCTAGGAACCTATTGGGATTTACAGTAGCACCTAAGTGAGATAGGGGCTGTGGCCCATTGATTTTCAAAAGGAGTTAAGTGCCTAGGTGCTTTTGAAGATCCCACTAGATGCTTACCTGTATCTTTAAGCATGTGTGTGTGTGTGTGTGTGTGTGTGTGTGCGCGTGCAAGCGCAAGAGCAAGGGCGGGTAGAGTCAGACTCCTGGGTTCTATTTCTGGGTCTGAGAGATAGTGTTGTCTAGTGGTCGGAGCAAGGTGGGGGGAGGAGTCAGGACTCGAGTTCTAGTCTCTGTAGAAGAGGCTTTGCTGCCCCCTGTTGGCTTCGTGTATTTGTTGAGGAGCCTCTTATATTTTTTGCACCTAGCCGTGGTTATTTTCCTTTACAGATGAAATGCCCGGGTTTATGGGAGAAACGGTGAGTTTATAGGAACCTGGGTCAACATCTTCAAAAGTGGCCTCTGATTTTTCTCAAGTTGCATTACCAGAATACTACATATATATGTAGATATGCAAAAACAAGTGGCCACTTTTGAAACTAATTGGTCCTGTTATTTTGGAGTCACCATAGAAGTAAGCTAATCTGGGCTATGGCCTGGGTTCTGAACTCCAAAATTCAAGGGTGTCCCGATTTGGGATTCCTGGTTATTGGGATTCCATGGGTCTTAGAATTTGACTTTACTGGGATGATGTTATGAGTGCAGCATAGTGGATACAGCCCAGCGCTGGGTCTCAGAAGACCTGGCTTCCATTCCTGGCACTGCCATTGGTGGGCGACCTCTTTGGTAAAACACACTGATTTATAAAATAATGTAGAGAGAATGATCTTAATTATGATGGCTGGCTTTCCCCCCCTCCCGCAGAATCTGGAGGGGACTGGCTCTAGGGATCTGTCTCTAGATTGAACTCAAGATCCCACCATTCAGTTTGTTTTTCTGTGATTGACTGATTGATTGATTTTTTTAAATTCCTCATAGAATCTGGCCAATTTCACCCTGGTTTCTGTCAGTCGAGGGCAGCCTCTCCTCCAGGATGGGAAGGGACAGTGCCCCTTTGACCCCCGCCACAAGTATACGGCCATCCTGGTGGGTGAGTATGGAGCAGCATGGAGCAGTCCCCTGATCTGCCACAGACTTCCCGAATGACCTTGGGCAAGTCACTTAGTGGCTCCGTTGCCTCAGTTTCCCATCTGTACAATGGGATAATAGCGCTACCCTGCCTCATAGGGGATAAATACATGGAAGATGGTGAGGTGCTCGGACACTACAATGATGGGGGCCAAATCAGAAGCTTGAGGTAGAAGCAATTTGGGCAGTGAGGGGTTTTCTGTGACCTCCTGCAGGAGCTGGGGCGCTCGTCAGCCAGAGGTGTTTTCTCCTCTCTAAGTGGCTCGTCCCAGCCACCCTCTGCTAGGAGAAGGCACCGCCCATCTGCATTTGCTTTCCTGAGCAACCTCCCGGCAATCCTCTCTCTGACCAAATAACCCAGCCCAGAGTCACCGGCACAGCTGCCGGTCCGGGCTTCCCTCACTGCCTCTCTCTGCCCGCAGATGGGGAGCTCTACACGGGGACCATGAACAACTTCCAAGGCAATGAGCCCATCATCTCCCGCACCCTGGGCAGCAGGACCTTGCTGAAGACCGACGCCTTCCTCAGGTGGCTGAATGGTGAGGATGGGCATAGGCGGGCCTGCTCCTGCTGCTGAGAATGAGGTTTGGGAGGGGCCAGGGGTTGAGGTAGCATCTGAAATTGACAGCTGCCCACTTAGGGGTTTCCTGACACATGGGGCCTGACGGTTACCCCGTGGGGCTGGGTTGAGGGGCTGCAACCCCCTTTGCACTCTTCAGGTCCTGAGGCTGTGCGGGGCCTGGCTCCGGGGCTAGTTAGAGCAGCCTCGGGGCTGCACTAATTTACACTGTGCACCCTGTGGCCCCCTGCAGTCCCTGGGAAGCAGAGAATAACCCCACAGCACAAGGTACTCTACCCATGCCCACAATCTGCCCCCTAAGCTGGGGCGGGTGTAGCTCCACGATGGCCGGGGAGGACCCTGTCCAGAGAAGGTTCTCCGGGGAGCCATTTCCACCCAGCTTAACAGCTTAACAGGGTCTCCCATCACTAAGAATCAGGCCCAGAGACTCTCTGCTCCAGTCACGGTCATCTGTCAGCCAACAGGCTAATGGCTGGTGCCCCCTGGCCCTCAGGGATGCGCTTCCCAGGCAACAAGACCCCAGGGTCCCATGGATATTTACACAGACCCCCCCTCTGTCCCTCGGAAAGCCGCGTCTAACCCGTCTGGTCTGCTTCCTCCCTCACAGTCGACGCGGGTTTCGTGGCCTCAGCCAACATCCCTGGCGACGAGAAAGTCTATTTCTTCTTCGAGGAGACGGCCGAGGAGTTTGATTTCTTCGAGAAGCTCACAGTCTCCCGGGTGGCTCGTGTGTGCAAGGTGCGAGGCGGGGCCGAGCCTGCGATGAGCGTGCGTGCACTTGGGTGTGTCGCACCCTGGCGTCGTGGTCTTGTCTGCTCGCGGCCTGCCCCAGTGACGACCACCGACCCCTCCGGTTACACGGGGCTTTCGTTCTGCCCTCCGTGACGCCGAGGCAGCCTGATTGCCTTCAGATCTGTGCCGGCGGCATTGCACGGATGTAGCTGATTGTCTCCTATGGTCCAATGACATTGACGAGGAATAAAATTCAGCTGCCCCCTCCCGGAGCTGGGCTGATGGGACTCTAGTGTTGCCCCTCTAGCTGAAATCCGGGATGGTTCTGTTTGGATGAGAGGTTGCTGGTGTCAGAAATAGACACATGCTGTCCCGTTTCCCAGCTCGGCACCAGTCTGGGGCCCAAGAATGAGCCAGCTGACAGGCCTCCGCTGCTTTTCAGGGTCACACTGCGACAATCCCTGGAGCCACCCCCCAGCCCCTGCATTTGGACCCCCCTAGCTTTATCGGTGTTAAGGGGTGACTTGAGCCCTGTCTAGAAGCATCTACGTAGGGAAGAAATATTTGATGATGGGCGCTTCAGCCTAGCAGGGAAAGGGCTGACAAGAGCCAGTGGCTGGAAGTTGAAGCTAGACAAATTCAGACTGGAAATAAGGGGTAACTTTTGAACAGGGAGCGTAATTCACAGTTGGAACAATTGACCCAGGGTCGTGGTGAATTCTCCACCATTTTTAAACATGAGGTTTTTCTAGAAGATCTGTTCCAGGAGTTATTTGGGGGCAGTTCTCCGGCCTGTCTTATCCAAGAGGCCAGACTAGATAATCACAGTTGGTCCTTTGGGCTCTATGAATCTCTGAATCCGTGTATCTGAAGCCAGCCCAGTCTAACAGTCCGGTAACCACTGTCTGAGTGGTTTCCTGCTTCCAACTGCTGTTTCAGTTCCTCATATCATACCAGCTGTGCACGAGGGCTCATTATATCATTGTCCGGACCATCAGCTGCTCAGATCCCGGTGGAGCAGGGGATTGAGTTCAGGTTTCGCTTCTGGGCCACCCTTCCTCTCAGACCCTGCATTCGTCCACACTAGCTCTTCCCCTTTTCGGAGCAGCACACGCTGACGGAGTTATACCAGCGCAATGGCAGCCTAGCTGCGTGCTGACCCCCGCCCCCTGTATGAGACGTCCTCTCAGCCCTACCTTTAAGGAGAGGCCCCCGCTCCGTTCAGTGTGACCGGGCATTCCTCTCTCCTGCAGAACGACGTGGGCGGGGAGAAGGTGCTGCAGAAGAAATGGACCACTTTCCTGAAAGCCCAGCTGTCATGCTCCCAGCCCGGACGCTTCCCTTTCAACATCATCCATCACTCCTTTGTCCTGCCCCAACCAGGAGGGGGCACCATCTTCTACGGGGTCTTCACTTCGCAGTGGTAAGGCAGAAAACTTTCCCTTCCTGCCCAAGGGGCTCAGAAATCCCCCTAGGACCAACCTATTCTCAGGCTCACACAGCCACAAGTCCCCTGGCTCTGTCTCAAGAATGACATATGGGCGGCGGGGTGGAGAAGCGTCTGTCCACCCTGCCCATTCAAATGGATATGCTGCACCCAGAAAGTAGAGCGCCTTCTGCGTTATGGCTCACCCTGCACCTGGATACATCACTATTCCAGAACATGTTAACCTGTGGAACTCCTTGCCACATGGTATTGCTGATACAGGTTGCTTAGTAAATTTCAGAACTAAGGGATGAAACTGGTATCTAGTGGTTAGAGCAGGTGGCTTGGGAGAGGACTCCTGGGCTCTAGTCCCATGTCTAGGAGTGAATGTGATCTAGAAGTTAGAGCCCTGGGACCTGGGAGCCAGGACTCCTGGGTTCTATGCCCAGCTCTAGGAAGAAGCATGGGCCAGTGGTCAGAGGAGATGGGGGCTGGGAGTCAGGACTCCTGGGTTCTGTTCTTAGTCAAGTGCCCGTCGCTCTGGGGCCGTGGGGGTGTGGAAGTGCCTGGGGTTATTATTTCAGAAGGATCAGACGTTTATATGGCCAAGGATCAGCACTTACAGGGCCCCAACTTGGGTGGACGTCTGAGGCAGAGTGTGGCTGGATCCCAGCTCTGACCTGCTCCCCCTCGCACTGGTGTAGACCGCTAACGGGCTCACTCATCCCTGGGCAGGCAGATGGGAGAGGCGGGCAGCACGGCGGTGTGTGCCTTCAGCCTGGACTCAATCGAAAGAGTCTTCAACAGCAAGTACAAGGAGAGGAACATGGAGAGCTCCCGATGGACAACGTACAGTGGCGCGGTCACACCACCCCGCCCCGGCAGCGTGAGTATCCCGGGCTTAGCGCGTCTAACTCCATGGCATGATGACAGGCGGATGGATGACTCTGCAGGACAGGCTTGGGGTTAAGTCACAAGGGCTGGGACTCCGGACACCTGGATTCAATTCCTGCCGGTGCCACTGACTTCGGGCAAGGCACTTACCTTCTCTGTGCCTCAGTTTCCCTGGAGAGTAGTCGGTCTGCCTTGCTCTTTACAGGAACCTGGCATAATCAGCCATGCTTTCCCCCTTTGCAATGGTGCCTAGAGCAAAGAGTCCCCTCCCCCCAAGCCTGTCACTAGCCTAGTTCCCACTGTTGATAGCCCTTCTGCTCACCTGCCTTTCTCATCCCGCTGCAGTGCTCAGTGGGTCCATCGGCAGACAGATCCCTGACCTTCATGAAGAACCATTTCCTGATGGATGGGCAGGTTGTGCCCATGAACAAGCAGCCGCTGCTGGTGAAGCAGAATGTGAAGTATACACGGATCGCAGTCGATCAGACCCAGAGCATCTCGGGCACCTCTTACGAGGTGATGTTCCTGGGAACAGGTACGGCTCCCGTGGGCAGGGCCAGCTCCTCATGGCACCACCTCGTCTGTGCGTGGGGCTGGATTCTGCACCCAACTGATGGTTCGCCCCGTGGTCAAGCTCCCGCTGACAGCGGTGTGACAGGAGCAGGCGCTTCTAGCCGGAGTCGGCCGAGTAACTCATTTTCCGGTTCGGCAGCTCAGAAGAATTAAGAAAAAAAATTTCATTTTGGGTGGATCTGAAACGAAACTTTTTGGGTGAAACGAAAAAGTTTTTAAAAAACAGTTTAGTTTTTGAGGCTTTTTTACCTTTTAAAACAAAGGAAATTGAAAATTCAAAACAAAATTGAAACATTTTGACTTTTTTATTCTTTTTGGCCACTTTGTGTATTTGCTATGTGGGTATTTTGAAATTCATGCGTTATGGAAGCTCGTAGCAGAGCAGTGGGGTGTTTCACCCCATTAGATTCAGGTACTCAAAGATATTAAGGCTTCTAACTTCCACCGAAATCAGTGGAAGTTAGGAACTTACCTTTGCTACACACTGTCAGCTTAGAGAAGAGATCAGCTCCTCAAAGAGGATGCACTGTCTCAGCCCCATGGCAAATACGCTTGTGTCCCTTTATTTCCTCCCATAGATCGAGGGTTCCTGCACAAAGCAGTGGCTCTGGCCAGCGGTGCTCATATCATTGAGGAAATCCAGCTGTTTAAGGACCCAGAACCTGTGCAGAACCTTCTGTTCTCACCGAGGAAGGTAGGAGGCCTGCAGATCAGCCTGGTGCAGGAGGCAGGAATGATGCTCTGGGGAGATGCTGCTGGGTGGTGCTAAGTAGGTGACGTGGATGTAACTAAGTGTCTGACCCCCGCAGGGGATCCTGTACGTCGGGTACTCCAAGGGGGTCCTGCAGGTGCCGCTGGCAAACTGCAGCGTGTACAAGAGCTGTGCTGACTGCGTCCTCGCTCGAGACCCCTACTGCGCCTGGGACGGGCACAGCCAGTCGTGCCAGGAGACCCGAGCCAGAAACAAAAACATGTGAGTAGCTCAGGGAGTGCAACAGCTCAGGGTCGCCTCCGAGAGGGAAGCATCCATGTCTGGTGGCTAGAGCAGGGTACGGAGAGTCAGGACTCTTGGGTTCTATTCCCTGCTCTGGGAGGGGCGTGGGGTCTAGTGGTCAGAACAGAGGGTGGGAAATCAGCACTCCTGGGTTCTGTTCCCACAGCTCAAGGTATGGGAACAGTGGGGTGGTTAGAGCAGGGGTCTGGGAATCAGGACTCCTGGGTTCTGTTCTCCCTTATCCCACCTTGTGAATTTAGGAAAGTGACTTACTTCATTTCCTGCCTGCAAAAGGAGGGAAATAACACTTCCCTGCCTCCCGGGGTGTTCAGAGCTTGCCAAGTGCTCTGAGATCCTCCCAGGACAGCTGCTTTAAAGGGGCAGACGGGCATTTCTGGGCCTCTGGGAGTGGGAGGAGAGGGGCGGGTGACGCGTTTCAAAGCCCCTAGTGTTCCCTGCGCGCTAGCCCTTAGGAAGGACTGCGCTCAAGGAATACAGCCCTAAGGTGTCGCTGACGCACTTTGCTAGCGCTGCAGGGTGCTCCACAGACACCAGCACGCTGTTAGAGCGTATGCCACTGGCCAGTCACCTGCAGTTGTCAGCCAGGATCCCAGCAACAGCCATGTGCTTCCTGGCTTGTGGACCTGCTGGCTGGCCATTCTCCAGACCTGGAGGAGGCTCCTCATGAAGGAAATGGAGTTTCCTTCCTACCCTTTGCTTTGCAATAAGCTCATGCCAGGAAACCGGTGCCACGCCAGCTCTTGGCTGTCCTCCACGGAGGCTCTCCGGATAGGCCCACGCTGCTCTTTTTAACACGCTCCCTCCAGCCCCGTTAACACCAATCTGTCTACCTGGCCTGCGCGGCTCACTCCCAGCTGCAACGTCCACCTGCCCTGGCTGCTGGTGGGCGAGACCCGAGATCATCCTTCAGCCAGCAGAGGTTGTAAAACAACCAAACCGACAAACGTGGCAGGTGAAGTTAAGGCACGAGGAAGTAAAGGGAACATGTGCAGCTTCCCACGACCCGTGTGCCTCCGGCCCAAGACCACAGGCCCTCGCCTCCTCTTCCATCCCAGCCCTGAGCTCCCCACATACATAGCTCTGCCAATGCCCCTCGCTTTTGCAGAACGCTCTTTGCTTCCAGTCCTGGGCAGACACGGCCGTGTCACCAAGTTCACACAGATCTGGAGCCACAGGTGGTTCTGTTCTGGGACCTAAGGGAGACTTGAACCCAGCTCTGCAGGGCCAGCACAGCAACCACTGACCCTCCCGGTTCACCTGCCGTCCCCATGCCACGCAGCTCATTGCCTTGGGTTCTCAGCATGTTCGTTCTCCCCCTCTAGGAGTGACTGGCTGCAGGACGTTGAGACGGGGAGGCCGGGGACCACGTGCCAGCAGATCAGTGGGAAAGGCAGGGCCACGCCCAGGTCTCGGGACGACGCGGGCAGCGGCGTGGTAAAAAGTTCAGTATCAGCCTTCCGAGTTTACTGTGCATGGGGCATGTGGGGCTGGGGAGGCCCAGCTGCGAGCCACAGCAGCTTGTCGGCTATCGGAGCCTGTGAAGAGTGAAGGGGGCAACGCTCGGCCCAGACTCCGCGCCCTGCGTTCTGCAAACAGCGCAAGCAAATCCCAGGACGAACCCTTCAGTCGAAAATAATGTCATCGAGGCAGCGTTCGGCCCAGTAATAAATAACACGCCAGGGTGCCGGCCCCCCCCGGGACAACCCTACAATAACAAACTGTCCGGGTGCCCTTCTGTGCCCAGTCCACAGAGGATTAGAGGCTGTTGCGGTGCTGGGAGTTTTCGCTGACGCTCCGGCAGCACGTGGCAGCCGTCACTTAGTCTGACACAGCGGATGGCGCTTGCTAGCTTAACCTGCCGGTTCCCAGCAAAAAGTGGTTTCAGTTGAAAGCTGCCAGGACGCTCTGGGATGTGGCTTCTCTGGCTGCCGCCCCGTAACTCTGCCTGCTGCTGGTGCTCAGCGTGTCCCGGCGCTTCTTTCCCTGGCTGCAGCTCGGAAAGGAAGCATTGGGATGTGCCCGGTTCAGGCCCTTTGTGCCAGGGCAGGGCGCAGCCTGGAGAAGGTACCGTGCATCCCCGCACGCCCCAGTGCCCTCACTCCCTGTGACAAGCCCTCACCTGGGCTGCAGTCCTCTCCCTGCCGCTGCCCGGCCTGCAGCCTCCCCTCCTCACCCGCAGAGCCAGGACTCCAGCAGGCGCTCCCCAGTTGGCTGAGGATGCAGGCGCCCCGACCGGTTCCCTCCGGTGCAGGTGGTGGGTCCCCGGCTGCAGGCAGCTTTATGAGGTTGTAGCCAGGGAAGGCAGCACTGGGACGTGCCAAGTCTGGGACCCTGGTGCCAGGGCAGGGCGCAGCCTGGAGAGCGCAAGGAGACGTACCGTGTGGACCTAGCACTTCCTCCCCTGGTTGCAGCCCTGCCAACCTGCCCGTGGTGGGGCCTTTCTTCCAAAAACAGTTGTCGCTAAGCAGCCTGCCCGTTGCTGACAGCTGAATCCCCAGTGGGACAGGACTGGCTCCCAGCAAAACGTGGCTATTAACCAAAAGTTGATAATATCGGGATTGCTGCAAACTGGCATCTGCTGTACTTAGATATACCCTTCGGCACAGGCACTGTCTCTTAGCTCCATTTCTACAGCAACCAGTGCAATGAGGCCCGAAATAATAGCAAGTGACTGCCCGAGGTGCAGGGCAATGGAGAATTGGGCCTGTTGACTCCAATTTCAGCCTGGATTCTGCTCCCAGTGACACTGGTGTGAATCCAGAGTCACTCCAGTTGTTTCCATGTAGTTTACACTGCACTCTAACCCTTCTTCCTGGCCTGACTTTCCAAAGTGCTTTGCTCTTGTAGCAGTTCCCGAGGTGGTTGGGGGAGGGGGTCAGTGGGTGCTTGATTTTGAAAATCAAGTTGCTCACTGGGTGCTGGGGTGGAGGCACCCAGCTTGGAGGTGGAGTTGTGTGAAATGTTTCGCAAGAACTTGTTGTTTGATGGAAAATGCCAATTCAGCGACACCAGAACATTTTGTGCATTCGTGTCTGTTTCGCCCAATTGTTTCAACTGGAAAAAAACTTTTAAAAGATTCTAAAAATATTGAAACATTTCAATTTTTCAGTTCAAAATTTCCTTTAATTTAAAAACGTGTTAGACATCGAAAAATGCTCAAAATTGACACCTTTCGTTTGACCCAAAACACTTTTTTCTTTTTACTTTTCAATTGGCCACAGAAATGGTCGCTTTGGGCCCAATTTGAAATGAATTTTGTTCCCCGAATTTTTGGGAATTCCCAGTGAGCCGAAAACTCGGTTACTTGCCCCGGCTCTAGCTGGAAGATGCTGGTGCCAGGTCTTTAAACAGCAGCGTCAGCTGGTCCAGTTGGGCAACCAGAGACTCACCACTCCCTCTCCCCACCTTGTGTCTCTCCAGCTCTGAGCCCGGCGCTGAACTCTGTCATCCGGCTGGCGTGCCCGCAGCTCTCCACCCTGGCCAATTACACCTGGAACTACCCAGAGCGTAAGACCCCGGCGGGGCTGGTGGTGTTGGCTGACAAGACGCTGGTGATCGTTGTGCAGAGCCAGACGGCGGGCGAGTACGAGTGCTGGGCCAGCGAGAACGGGCACCGCCACGCCGTGGCTCGCTATGTGGTGCAGGACCCCATGGGGGGCGACGGTTACACCGACATCCTGAACGAGGACGGAGGGGACGGCCTCGCCGGGGAGGGGCTGAGGCCGGGAGCAGGACCACGGGGCGGGCACCGTTCCTACTGGGCGCAGTTTGTGACGGTGACGGTGCTGCTTGCCGTGACGCTGGCCGTAGCAATGGCCGTGGCCACCTTCTCCTACCACGACAGGCTGAAGGCCAAGAGCAAGGTGCAGGGGTGCAGCACCCCCGAGGCCACCAAGGTGTCCAACCAGGAGAAGGTGCCGCTCAACGGTGGCCGGAGCCCGCAGCGTGGGGGAGAACTGCAGCTACAAGGGTCCTTCCAGGAGGGGGCCAAGGGCCCCAGAGCCTGCTGTGTCCAGATGGAGGGGCTGTACCAGGGCACAGACGCGGACAACAACAGGTTAAACGCCAGCCTGGGGAGTGGACAGGACTCCCAAGGGACGGCTCTGGAGAAAGCTTAGACTGGCCGTGCCTGCCCCCACCCGGCTTCGCTCTGGAAATCAGCTGTGTCCTGGTAATGAGCAGCCCTGCGATAACAAACCAGGATGTGCGTCTCAGTGGTTGGGAGCAACCCTACTATAACAAACCAGGATGTGCGTCTCAGTGGTTGGGAGCAACCCTACAATAACAAACCAGTGTGCGTCCAGCCCCCAAATGCACTGGCCTGGACTAGCTAGACGCTGCCATGTGAGTGCTGTGAACGACGGCCACGTACTATGGTGTGGGATGCTGCCTCGCCCTCGCTGTACGTCACCTAGCAGGCACCTGGCCTTCAGCCCGCCTCAGAAGGTGCCAGTCGACGGCTGGGCGTGGCTCTGCCAGGGCCCGGTGCAGGTCGTTACAGCTCTGATTATGGGATCTGATCATGTTCTGCCTTTCGGTGCAGGGTCGGTGGTTCAAATCCAGCCCTGGCTGGTAAGGATCAGATAGCTGATTCTCCTTGGCCTGCATGCAATGAGTACTGGGCTCCCAATCCAATTCCTGTTAGGCTAGAGGTCTAGGTCACAAAAGCCGTCACTATCTGGGAGACCGAGGGTCACCCACGTCAGGGAGACTGCGCTCTGCTCTGGGCTGTGTCCTTCCATCAGAGGGCATTGTCTTTAGGGTCTGATTCTCATTTACACTGAGGCCTTTTTACACCACTCTGGTACAGTAAAGGGGACATAAATTAAAGCCCACCCCCCCCTGCACTGCTGGAGCTGTATAAGGGGCCTTTTAGTGTAGATGAGAACCAGGCTGAGTCCCTGGGGTTACCAAGCCAACAGCCTGAAAAAGCAGCTTGGGGTGGGGGTAGTTGCCGGAGGTTTTGGGGGCTGGGGAGAAGACCGAGGCTGGGACCGAATGTGAAGTTGTTGGTTTTTTAATTTAATTTTTAAAAATTTAAATTAAACTTTTCCCGGTAGCAGCAACGAGCGAACGAACCCTTCGTTTCACCATGTCCAAGCCTGGGGGAGGACCGTGGCCACCAAAACCTGCTCTGAGCCCTGCTGCTGGCCCGTAGCCACACTGAGATTGCCCAGTGACCGGCTCCGTAGCCTCCGAGCTGGGAGTGCAAACATGGTGTGGTTTTTGCACAAGCCACTTGATTGCACCCTGGGTTAAATGCAGCCAGGCGGCTGGATTTCCCCCCAGGAAAAGCCTCGGATTTCTCTCTCTCAAATGGGATCAGTTTGCTGATTTCTAAACCCTTCTTCAACCGTGTCAGTATTATTGTATGACGGATACATTAACCCCTGCATTGCTGGCCTGATGCAGCTCTGACGCTGCTATTATGCTTCAAAGAAATCAACGCAACATGGCGTGGGTTCACTTGTTACGTTTTCCAGCAGAGCGGGCAGGTTCTGCCAGGATGTCCTTGGAAAATCCGGGCTTCTTTCTCAGTTATACTCACACCCTCTAACCCTGCTCTGTGCAATGCGAGCTTCTAAGCCCCTGTCTGCACTGGGGGCCTGGTTTTCCTTTACACCCGGGTCTTTTTATCCCAGTCTGGCAGTGTAGATGAGGGATTTCAGCTGCTGGGGTAGTTGCACCGTTGCAAATTACGGCTTCGAGTGGCAAGGCCTGTTTGCACTCGGGTTGCAACAGTGCAACTCTGCTGAGGCTAGTAATCGGGGCAAATCCCCAGCCTACTGTGGCAGACTCGGCGCCCTTACAAAACACCCAGCAAAACATTTCTCTGGAACTTTTCCCTCTTTGACTCTGTTCACTGGGAAAAAAATATCTCCACGGAGATAGCGACCTTGACAGTAAAACCCTGCTGGAGACGAAGCCAGGTAGTTGTTACCTCGCTATAGCTAGTCGAGGTGAACTCCAGGTGGGGAATCCAGGGTTCACTTGGACAAGCCGCATTGAGGTAAACGTTACCCGAGCCTCGTCTGCGTGTGGGTTTGACAAGGAGGCGCACACGCCTTCCTGCGGTGAAGACCTAGCCTGTGTGCGCTATCTCCTGCTCTTATCCTGTGCTCTCGACCGCTCTGTAACAGTGACTCGATTCTTCTATCAAGTGCCTGCGCGTTTACCGTCTGGACAAAGCTCGTCCTGTCTGGCTGGCACTGATCACCAGGGTCTGCGCCGTGTGGTGTGTCCGGCCGTGCCACGCACAGCTTTCGGGCCTGATCCTCAGTGGGTGTCAATCAGCCTAGCACCTTGGGCTTCTGTGAAGCAATGCTGACCTTCACCCCCCCGCTGGGGGGTCTGGCCCCATTAACTTCCATGGAGCTGGGCCAATTTACACCCACTGGGAATGTAGTCCCATTGACTTCAATGGATCTGTGTTGATTTGCACCAGCTGGGAGCTGATTCTTTGTTGTGTGTTTTATGATGTTTAACATTTGTTTTTTAAATGTAAATCTTCCTTGTCTCGACACATTTTATTTTTTATTAAAAAGAGAATGTCACACTCATGTGCTCCTTTTTTATTCTTATGTAAAGAGCGTGTTGCTAATAGGAGAGAAAAAGGGCCTGATTCTCCATTGCCCTGTACCTTCCCTGTCATTTACACCAGCACAAAAGGGTGTAAAACATGCTGACTTGATGGCACTTTGCACTGGTGTGAATGGCTATTGTAAAAATATCTGTTTAATAACCAAGGACTAGGTTATGTTTACTTCGGTTGTTGATCTTAAAGGAGCTAAATTTACTTATGCCATAGGGATTACCTCAAACGCCATTGAAAGGCAGCTGGCTCTGGGGCGATGCCTTTTAACAGCTCTCAGCAAAGCAACGGGATGGGAAGAGGCAGAGAAGCCGTTTGCTGAATCAGAGGGTTGAGATATTAATACTCGTGTCTAGTGGCTTACATTGCTCTATGAGAAAGTGGGTATTCTTGTCCCCAGTAGACACAGGGAAAAGGAGGCACAGAGCAGTAGGAGTGACTTTCCCAAGGTCATTGGCAGAGCTGGGAGCCAGGAGTCATCATTACCAGCTGCCTACTTTAGCCATGAGCTTTTCCCCAGTAGGAGAGAGGCTCCTAAATTCCTCTGAGGATCCACATGATTCCACAGAGCCATCATTTTGTGCCCCGTGACTCATCACGCCTAGCTGGAGCATTGATTCAAGGTATGAACACTCCCCTACTGAGTCACCAGCTATGGATCAGCCCTCGTGCTTTCCCACCCACGTACTAATTCCGTCCAAGGCTGCTTAGTTTGTGAGATGAGACGAGATCAGAGGATTACAGCTGCCAACCTACCTATGGCCCCCAACACCGTAGTATCGCTGCACTTCACAATTTCTAATGTGTTTATCCTCACACACACCCTGTGAGAGGTAGGGCAGTGCTATTATCCCCCTTTGACAGATGGGAAACTGAGGCCCAGAGCGACTAAGGCCCAGATCCTCAAAGGTGTTTAGGCACCAAAATACTCTTGAGACTCTGGGCTAAGTGATTTGCCCAAGGTCACCCAGCAAGTCTGCAGTGGAGCAGGGAACTGAAGCCAGGTTTCCTAAATCCCGGCTAGTGCCCTAACCACTAGGCTGCCTTTTCTTTGGGTAAAGGACAACCAACCCTGGTCCTTACTGATTGATCTTCCAAGGTGTGCTCCCCTCTGCTGACTTCAAGTGCAGCTGTTGGCTCAGCTCTCATGCAAATCAGGGCTTTATCAGCCAAACACAGGGTCACCGCAATAAAGAAGGAAGACAAGAAATGGGTCATGAACCGTAATGGCAACTTTCCCCCAGCCAATGGGAAAAGAAAGGAATGTGCTGACAGCGTGAACTGCCAGGGATCAATAAAAGCAGTGATTTAAAAGTGTGGTCTCAGAAGAGATAGTACGTTCACAGATCTGAATACAAGCACCCTCATTACACTGTAATAACAGTTTTCCGGTAGTCATTTAGAGGAATTAACAATTTCTGGCCCTTACTTTAAATTACACAAATTGTCTTTGTCCCTTTAAGTGCCTCTCTCCTATTAAGCATTAGCTCTGGTCTTTTAAGGGTAGTTAACTGACTCCATCCCTTTACAGAGGCATTATTTGGTCTAACCCATTAAGAGTTATGTATTGACTCTTTAAGAGTCATTAATTGTATCTTTGTTGCAGGGTGGTTGCAGCCAAGTTGGCCCCAGGATATTAGAGAGACGGTGGGAGAGGTAATAGCTTTAATTGGACCAACTTCTGTTGGTGGAAGAGACAAGCGTTGCAGCTACACAGAGCGCTTCTTCAGGTCTGGGAAAGGTACTCGGCGTGTCACAGCTAAATACAGATGATGGAACATTGTTTAGCACAAGGCGTTAACACAGATTCTAAGGGACCATGCAAAGTGAAGTGGCTTGTTAACACCCCTGCAGTCAAAGGACAAAACAGGGGGCTAATGTCCCAAGCTGTCTTCACCTTCCGCCCCACGCGGGACCCCAGAGGGGGTCGCATCGAACAGCTACAACCCAGGCTCCACTGGGAACCACAGCCTGACAGAAATCCTTTCTGAACCCCCTTTTCTGTCCTTCAAACAACCCTCACCCCCCAACCTGGCCAAGCCCCCACAGATCACCCCGCCCCCATCCCCCACGGATGTGGAAAGCTGCATGCAGCAGAAGGAACCCAGGGCCAGGACAGCTGTGAGAGGGCGCATGCTCAGACGGCACGACTGAGCCTTGCGGGCCGCCATGTTTGACTGGGGCAGCACGGGAGGGAGGACGCCATCTTTGTTAAGGTCAGGAATCACGCGGAGGGAAGCGGGCCCTCGCCATGCTTCCGCCCGCACCTACGATGGCGGGGAATCCGGGCCGGTGATTGGCCCGAGCGGGCGGCTGCGCGAGCCGCGCCTCCTCCTCCGTTGACTTCCGGCCAGGCGTGGGGGGGCGGGGCGGGGGTTGGTGGGTGCCGGCTGCTGGCCCGTCTGCGGCTTGGGCCGGGGGGGCCCATGGGCTGGAGCAGGGGCCTGGGGGCGCCCGCCCGAGGTGAGTGAGCGGCGGCCGCGCAGCGGGCGGGGCTTAGCTGGGGGGCGGTGGGGCCCCACCAATAGGGACCATCTTGAGGGCAGTTGGGGGGCAGGATGGGAGGGGCTCTGGGGCAGGGACCTCCTTGAGGGCAGTTGGGGGCGGGGAGGGAGAGGAGAGGGGCAGTGGGGGGGCTCTGGGGCAGGGACCTCCTTGAGGGCAGTTGGGGGGCGGGGAGGGGCTGAGGGGGGCAGTTGTGGGCTGTTGAGCTGGGGGAGGGTCCCGGGAGAAGGGCATTTGAGCAGATGCATCTGAGGGAGATGTTGGGGGGCCTTTTGGAGGGGGGCTGTGCGGGAGGGCAGGTGGGGAGAGTGCTGGAGGGGGCAGGCTGGGCACAGCTGGTAGGGCTATTGGGGCAGGGCATGGGTTAGAAGGGCAGTTGGGGTGGCAAGGCCCTGCCCAGGTGGGATCTGGGGTGCAGTGCTCCGCTTGGGGTGCTGGGCAGGAGGGCGGTTGGGGGGTAAGGCCACAGGCTAGTCTGTGATGTGAAATGGTGGTGGTGTCCCAAAGGGCTGCCGTTTAAGAACTTGGGATTTAAGGGTCCTGTTCTCCACTCAAATCACTTCTGCCAAAATTTTCAAGTGTGCACTAACTTCTGGATGTGTCAGTGTTTGGGTGCCCCAAATTAAACATCTGTAGCCTTGTTTTCAAAGGTTCTGGAGATGGGAATTATACAGCGCCTGTCCTTACCAGTGGCCCTGAACTGATCTGCACATTCCCTAAAACAAGGAAAAGTTCATGAGCTGTGCAGTAGATCAGAAGAGCAGCTCTGGCTCTTTCCAGACAGACAGCAGGTCACTTGATCCACTCTTGACTTCAGCTGGAGTGGTGGGCGCTTGCCTCTTCTGAAAACCTGCCATGGAATGTCCAAATTTGGGTGCCCAAAATGGAGGCAACTGAAATCAGTGGATGTGTTTGAAATTATAGGCCTTAACCTCTCCGTGACTCAGCTTCACTCTGTGTAAAATGAGGATGATACTTAGAGGGGCTGTGAGGCCTCATGTTTACAAAACACATATATTTTTTGATCCTTGGATAAAAATGGTATAAAAATGTGAAGTGTTTATTGAAAACTATGAATGCTGAGCTACCTAACCAGCCCAGGTTCTCTCTGGTTTAGTGCAGAGATAAAAATTAAAATTAGGAGACACTCAGTGGCCTTGCGTTTGGGACCATTTGACCTCAGGCTTTCCTGTGTTAGAGAGAGAATCCAGAGGCAACAGACCTCGGGGAAGCAGTTGCTCAGCCCACTTCTGGATGACGTCCAGGTCTTCAGGCTAAGGCATTCGTATGTTGACTGGGAGATCTCTCCTTGTTTGGAGCAAACAAAGGCCCTGTCTTCATTGACCAAAGAATCACGTTTAAATACAGTTGCAGAAAAAAGTTTATAGCACAGCTTGGCCAGCCTGTGTTAAAGGGGTACAAATGGTGTGGATCAGTTGTGTTTGAGACTGGGTTGGGCTCTAGTACCAGTCATTGCTTGGCCTTGTTTGGCATAGACTACCAAAGCCTTGTGATGCACAAATTTTGCCGCAACTACACACGAACCTACAGAGCAAAGTGAATTTTCCAAAGGACAGGGATTATCAGAAGATGACTCCCTTCAAGCTTCCTAGGAAATTATATGGACTTGGCTTAGGTTTCCCCCTGAGTAATACTCTGCACTTCGACTTCAGCTGAGGTTTCATAGCACTTTAATACTTCACACACCCTGTTGGTAGGTAGGTAGGTAATGGCCCTGTTTTAGAGCTGGGGAAACTGAGGCACAGAAAGGGGAAATGACTTGCCCAAGGTCACATACTCAGGCAGTGGCAGAGCCAGAAACAGGAACCTAGAGGAACTGCTTCCTAATCATTTGCCTTAACCAACAGGCAAAACTTCAAGAAAATAGTTTCCTTCTGTTCTCAGTGAGGAGTTGCTCAAATCTTTGTTTAAAAGTAGACTTACTTATATGTAGTGTGAGGCTTCTGGCTGAAGCCTGCTGAATTTCAATGGACTTTTTGGATAGATGAGAGCAAGTGAACGGATGGTCTCCATGTCCTTCCCCCAAAGTTAGAGAGTCATTTGTTACGGTAGTGGCCGAGAATGGGGCCCCCTTATGCTAGGATCTGTAAAATATGTAGCAGGTAGACAGTCCCTGCCGCAAAGAGATTACAATCTAACTAGACAAAATGAAGGGTAGAAGAAAGGTATAGAAGTTAGAAGTAGCGTGAAGAGAATGGTGGTCTGGAAATTTCGTATTGGTTATATGCTGTTTGGTGGAGGGGGAGTGATTGGTGGTTGCTGGGTTTTTTAATTTGTGGGTTTTAGACAGGGATTGGCTAATTTGGAGTTTGGCAATTTTTTTATCTTCTTTTTCTTTTGCTGGAGGCTGGTAGTTAGAAGATGGGAAGAGAACGCCTGAGGGTGGAAGTAAGTCTAATGAGAGCATTGCTTTGACTGAGGGTACAAGTCTTCACTGACTGCCACCGTCAGATCAATCTATCTGGATTGAGTGAGTGGTCAGTGAAGACCAGCTCAATCGATCCGAAAGTCAACGCATTAAAACCATCCCCTCAAGTGGCGCAGCGCAGTGAAGACGCTGCGTAGAAGAGGAGTTTCGAAGTCGATGGGAGTTACGCCAGCTACTCTGCATACCTTGCGTAATTCCCATCGACTGGCGCTGAATTTGAAGGTAAGTGTAGACCAGGCCTAAGACCTTGCATTTAAATTCTGGAAGCATAAGAAGTAAAATCCTGGCCCCTTTGAAGTCAAAGGCAAAACTCCCATTGATTTCAGTGGAGCAAGGAATTTGCCCAGTATTTTTAATCAAGCATCTCTAGTGATGCCAGGCACTCCTCTCCCCCTCTTACCCTTCCCCCTTAGAGATTAATCCACTGCCATAGCCCTGCTTCCATCACTTGCAAATTTTGGGATTAAAGCAACATTGTCTGTTAGATCTCAATCCCAAATAAAACTGGTTATCATCAAGACATAAAGGAAAGTTTAGTCTCTACCCCAAGGTAGCTGATTGTTTCAATAATAAAATCAACACAGCATAGAACTTAAAACCAGTGCAAATATTTTCTTGAACTTTTAAAACTCCAGTTCCCTGTAGGTAGAGGGAAGGCATTACAATCCAAACATTGCAGCTCTTGCAACAGCTTGAGAGCCAGACAAATGAAACTAACTAGATACAAAAGTGAAAGTGACCTGTGTGTTCTTGTCCACAATGAACATACTCTGAAAAGTAAACTAGACATCTAGTTCCATGGATCGAATAATCAATAGTGATATTAATAACACTGGTAAAACCAAGATGAGTTTTGACTCAGCTGTGTTACACTTACAAACCCCTCTTCTTGAGCAGCAGAGCAGACTGGGTTGAAGGCCTGGATTACACCGGGAAGTTCCACCAGTGTAACCGTGTTGGTTAGGGGTGTGATTTTTTTATGCTGAAATAGTGATACTGGTCTAAGCCCTAGAGTGGGCACAGTTATGCTGGTATAAAGGTGCCTTGTGCTGATGTTGCTTAAGCTGTGTCTACACTACCACTTATGTCAGTATAATTTATGTTGTTCAGGGGTGTGAATAAGCCGTGACCTAAATTATACCATCCTCAGTGCCAGTGTAGACCATGCCATGTCAGCGGGAGAGCTGCTTCTGCCAACATAGCTACTGCTGCTCGTGGGGGCTGGAGAAATTAAGATGTCGGCTTAGAGTGGCTACATTAGAGAGCTTACAGTGGTGCACCTCTCTATTATAGTCAGAGCCTTATTCCCCATTCTCCTAGGGAATAGCTAAACCGGTTTAATCACTTTTATATTGAGATATATATAAGTCCACACTAGGGCGGGGGGTTGTACTAGTTTAGCTATACCAGTGTAGTTAAAGTGGTACAACTTTTATGTGTAGACAAGCCCTTAGCTTTCTTATGTATTCCATTTCTCTATTTCTCTTGGCGGTAGCAGTGAGTCAATAACAGTGAGACAGTTACCTTCCAAATACCTTCTAGTATTTTCAATCTGACTCTCCAGTCTGAGCATCAGTAGAGCTGTGACCAGTCTGTAACAAAGTTTCCTGATGTTCTGTAAACATTTTATTGGCTGATGTTTAAAAAAAAAATTAAATGTTTGTTTACTAAGGATTTAAGGGATTTAATAACCTTCAAATCCTCCATTTCCTTCCAAGGGAATAAGCAAATATGTAAATTGCTTTATCAAGGTAATTTCTGTCATAATCCTGATTACTTGACCTTTATTGATGGAGCCTGAAATTTGGGGCCTTATTCTTATTTACACCAAGGCCTCTTTTTGTCAATCTGACAGTGTAAAATGGCTTTAAAGTAGGTATGAATTACAGTTACACCCACTTGAATGCACCCCTTCTTAATCTTGAAAGTTATTTAAGTGTAGACAAGGCTTTTGAAGCAAGTAGTGCAAGTTATGTCTAAGGTAGCTGAATGGCTCTGGCCTTTGTGTTACATAATCAGGATGTTCTCTGATGGGTATTTTTTTTTTACCTGTAAAATTTATGAATGTGTATAAACACACTTTTCATGGGTCAGGCTCCCCACCTCTTCAGAGTGAAAGAAGAGCATCCACAACTTGGAAGAGCTCTCTTGCGAGCCCTTCTATGTGGCTAACCTTAGTATGATGCTTTAGAGCCTTCAGATACAAGGGCATGGGGGATACCATAGCAGAGGTTGTGTCATATGAGTGGGGTGCAATCACAGAATCACCTGAGCTGTGATGGCTGTCTGTGTCGAGTCTTTTATTTACATGCATTTCAGGAGCACACGTCACTGAGGATTGCAGGCTGTGCATTGTATCTTTCCACCTCTTCAGAGCTGATTTTAAGGGGGGTTGTTTTCAGTTTACAGGAATTGCATGAAAATCAAATACAGTCTTTTTCTGCTGATAGACGGAAACTGAATGAGGGAACCAGCTGGAAGCTCCACTTCCTGCCTTCCCTGGCTTTGCTTGAGAAAGTAAACAGACTTCCTAGTGAGAAATCTGGGGGACCTATTGGCTGCTCTTCTGATCTCTTGTGCAGATCATGAGCTTTCCTTTGGTTTATGGAGCACCCAGATCAGTTCAGGGTCACTGGCGTGGAGTGGTGGGCACTGTATCATCCCTGAAGCATCTCCCCAGGAAATGGCAACTTATAGCCGGTGTTTTTGAATGATCTCAAGTGCATAAAGGCCAGAATCCTTTCCTGTAATAAATTTCCCCCTTGTGCTACCACCTGGTACTGCCCCAGGTATGGGGGAACACAGAGTCTGGCTCTATCATGTGGGGAAGCTGATGACAGCAGAGGGGTTCCTAACCACCAAGACTTGTGCTCTAGCATTCCCCTCTTAGCTCAGCAAAGCACCTCTGTACTTTGTCCGGAGGTACCCTTCCTGCCTTTCTCCTGTGGGTGGAGCTAGGCCTGCTCCAAACCACCAGTTCCAGCTTTGTGGCAGGTCAGAACACAACAGTTCAATTCGAGGTGGGACGAACAACTCAGAATCCTATCCCAGAGAAACACATCCCCACAAAGTTGGCACTCATTGGCTTATGGCATGGGGGGCAATTCAGCAGAGCTCAGATGATGGGTTGTTAGGCGAGGAGACCTGGGTAAAATAAGGTGGGCTGGGTTAAAGGGAAAAATGTATTTGTGAGTAGCTTCTTATTGTGTCCTCTGTTGGAGATCACTATGGTCTGTGGTGTGAGTGCCCATGTGGTCCCAAGGAGTCATTGTGTTGTATTGAAACTCAGCTCAGTCTCTTGCCTCCCTGACCCTGCAAGTGCTGCCATAGCTGGAGGTTTAATGGGTATTTCAGGATCATTGCTCCAGAGAAGATTATCTAGTAACGAAACTGGTTGATGAACTTTGCTCACCTTAGCCGTAAAGCACAACCTGCAACTCCTTGGCTGGGGGCTCCTTGAACCATGTTCTTTGCTAACTTTCTTTTCAGGTTCGTTGTCTTCACCTTAGAGGCTCTACTCTCTGCTTGTTTATATCTGTGCTCTCACGTCCTCCTCCTTTTAATCCCTGTTCTTCACCCCTTGACTTGCATTTCCATTCAGCTGGGCACAATCAATGGGGGGGAGGGAAAAACACAGCTGTGATTCATGCAGTGAATCTAAGATCTTGTTTAGCGATTTCAGAACATATCACTCTTAACTTGTAGGACCGAAGGACAGAATCCTGAAGGCCAGCTGCACCAATGAACTCAGAATGACAGGAGAAAAGCTGCCCTGGTTGCCAAACAATTTTCCTGCTCTGCATGTTTGATAAGAGGTAATATTTAATGCTCATCCAGAGATCACAAAGCTGCTCTCAAAGGACAGTAAGCATTATTTTACAGAGGGGAAAACTGAGGCACGGAGGGGTGTGGTCACATACCTAAGATTTCAGTATGTCATAGCAGGGCTGGAATAGAATCTGGGTTTCCTCCCTGCTGGTCTCTTATCAGTTGGATCATAGCCACGCCACTCCAAAGGAAACTCAAGTTAGGATATCATGAAGTGAAGGGTTCTCCCTAAGATTAGGTTATCTCTTATTCTGGAGAGCAGATTTTAATCATGATTTAAATCAACAAATGGGAAACCTTGATTTAAGTCTTGTTTTCCATTTGTATTTTTTAGTTATTTTCCTAATTCTTTAGGTTGATTTTCATTGGCTGGTAATCATTAAAACATATTGATTTGCAGCTAAACATGCCCTTTGCACTAAATTTGGTACTTCTTTTTGCTAACGAGGAGGATACACCATACCCATGCACATTTATTTAAGCAATTATATAGCTTAACATACACTTGGTAAGATTCTTCATTTTTACATTTTTATTACATTAGAAAATGGTGAATGATGCATTTCTTATGAGATTAATTTTTTTACATGTAATATGAGTCAAGCTCTGTTTGGAAATTCAAATTCAATTAAAAATGCACAAAACCAACATTTAAATTTTGTATTAAATCAGACTGCCTTAAATGCACTGGGTATATAAGGAAAAAAAGTGTATCAAAACAGAATGACTGGTTCAAAAGCGGGCTTAGTCCAGCCCTTGGCTAGCAGGAAGGTTACTGCGGGGCTGAACCCAACAGAGAAGGGAGGCATAATCCAAAAAGTCCCTTACTCCTCTCCACTCTCCAAAAGAGCTGATTAACTGGTGGTCACTAATTTTTCTTCCCCTCCATTCCAGGGAATTATGGAGGACAAACGCAACATCCCGATCATCGAGTGGGAGCATCTGGACAAGAAGAAGTTCTACGTGTTCGGTGTCTGCATGACCATGATGATCCGGGTGAGCGTTTACCCCTTCACGCTCATCCGAACGCGACTGCAAGTCCAGAAGGGCAAGAGCCTCTACAACGGGACCTTTGACGCCTTTGTGAAGATATTGCGGGCAGAAGGGGCAGCTGGGCTGTATCGGGGCTTCTTGGTCAACACCTTCACCCTGATTTCAGGCCAGTGCTATGTGACCACCTACGAGCTCACCCGGAAGTACGTGTCCAAGTACAACAACAGCAACGTCGTCAAGTCGCTGGTGGCTGGTGGCTCAGCCTCCCTGGTGGCGCAGAGCATCACGGTGCCCATAGATGTCATCTCCCAGCACCTCATGATGCAGCGCGAAGGTGAGAGCATGGGCAGGTTCAAAGTCCAGTACCGAGACTGCAAACATGCTGTGGTCTTTGGCCAAACCAAGGACATCATTGTACAGATCTTCAAGGCCGACGGACTGAGAGGCTTCTACAGGGGCTACGTGGCCTCTCTGCTCACCTATATTCCCAACAGTGCGGTGTGGTGGCCCTTCTATCACTTCTATGCAGGTAGGTGAAACACGGAGACGTCCACAATGGCTTGGGCCGGGCAGCTACTTGGCACCTTGAGGGATAAATGCAGAGATGCCAACGCTAACTATTTTTCAATAATCTAATTTTTTTACATGTAATTATGAAATGACATGTAGGATTCAGTCTGTTAATTTCGCAAACTAATTTTGTAAGTGCGCACACATTAAAAAAGAAAGCACATATCATTCACTGCTCATGAGGTCCAAGGAACACAGGAAATTGTGTTGCGAGCACTGGCATTACTCCCCACCGCCCCATGGCATGTGTGCGCTGCACAGTGAGATTAATAAGAGGCAAGCGGCAGCAATTGTCAGTGGGGTTTGGGGCGCTGGGTTCACCACTGAACCCACTGGCTGTGTCGCAGACTAACTGCTCAGAGTGGACCCTACGTGGGGCTGTTAGAGTGCAACATGCAGCCTGTGGTTTGGGTGAGGAATGCAACACCCCACAATGACAGTTGCTGCAGCTTGCATCCTGTCAGACCCTTTCTACACAGTCTGCTGGGGAGGAGAAGTGGGAGGGGCCGGAGGAAGCAGTAGCAGCGGAGGAGATGGAAGGCAACAGAGGAGGAAAAGAGAAGGCTCATCCTGGGAAGGATGTCCAGGCCCGGGATTGGCAACAGTAATTAAAGGCCCTAGGCAGCATGGAAAGGCAGCCTTCCTAGGGCCAATTCACCCCTTCTCCTTGTTTGGGCCTGGATTTTTCATAAATATCTCTAAACATCTCAGAGCAAGGTTGGCATGAGATCAGAGTCCCAGCCACAGCGATTCGCACTCATGCACTTGAACTGAGGAGGGGGTGGAAAGGCATTTCCCACAAGGCATGTTGGCAGAGAGGAGGTCAGGAGAGGCATTACCGTCCACTGGAGCATTGAGCAGCCATCATCTCTTGGATCAGGTGACTTATCCCATTTGATCACATTCTGCAATCGGAGCGTGAAGAATAGATAGACCCCAGCTCTGGTAAAGGAGTGGCATGTTCTAAACACTGGACTGGGAGCCAGGAATGTGAGTATAAATCCCAGCTTTTGCACACACTGTGGCCTTGGGTTTGTCATTTGGCACGTCTGCCATGACTTCACCATCAGTTACTTGTGGGTGATACTTGCTTCTCACACAGGAGTGCGGAAGGGCTGATCATATAATGCTCTGAAAATTAAAACTGCTGCGTTCATGTGACTAGTGCTTTCCCAAGTGTGGAATCTGGGTTCCTTTAGGCTGTAAAAAGACTTCTAGGGTGTGAAATCTCTTAGCAGAGCCAGAAAATAGAGTTATGAGCAAGTTCAGCTGTGGTTGTGCACCTCAACAAGACATGCCTGTGTTCAATAGGTTTTTAAACCTAGTGCCAAGCCTAGTGTTACATAACAAAGCGTTACCTTTCAGGAGATCATTGTTCCTGTGCAGAGTGCTTCTGAACTGAGGTAATTTGTGCAAAACAGGTAATGTTCGGGCTTTTACCAAACGTAAAGTTGCTAGCTCAGTTGATATCTTTGTCTCCCACTTGCTGTTTGGTGTGTGGGAGTCATTACACAAGTGTGAATGGAAGGGGGATTTGTTGGTAGTGATTATTGGGTTAAATTGACTGTAGCAGATTCAGATTTCAGTGCAGTGCACTTCAGTGATTCTCGGGATTTGCCACATGAAAAATACATGTATCTCAGTTGTCCAGTTCACTCTTCAGAGTTGGCAGGTCCTATTAGTAGAGCCCTGCACAGATACAAAAAATGTGGATCCCCATCCAATGCACATCTGCCTGAATCAATTGACATCCGACCCACCATCTTCAGGTCTTCAGGTCTTCTAGGTCATCCGCACCTACACTCATCCGCAGCTAATCGGTGGCCGGCAGGGGGAGCCCCTACCCCCGATCTCAAAGGCAGGGAAGCAACGTCAAAAGTATGAGTTGTAGACAGCTGCTTCCCTGCCTTTAAAATCCACATCCAATCCACCATCCACAAAAAATGGTCCGTGGATATCTATGGATTTGCAGGGCTTTACCTATTACTGATGCAGAGAATTGCCCTAATACATGGGTCTTGGACCACTCACTGGTTACGATCAGCCCATTGCCATTAATGCTGCAGCTTTTCTTTCTCCAGCTCTTGGGACACTGTTCTGGTTTGGCTTTCCGGTAGCTGCTATCCTTGCCCTCGAAATCTGCTCTGCCCTGTTTCACCCAGCTGCTGCTTAGACACACACAGCACAGTGTTGGGCACTAAAATCTCCATGGTGTATAGGTGCTGAAATAGTGTTTTGTTTTTAGAAAGAAGGGTGGGGGCATAGAATAGTCACAGTTAAGGTAAGCTTCATTCTCTCCTTCCGAAGCCTGATCACTTGTAATTGGATGTTTATTTTTAATGAATCATCTTAACTTCTGTTACCGGGTCAGCTTTCCCAGAAAGGTGGTCAAATCTCTGGGACCCCGGCTCAAAATGCCTTTCCTCCAGTTCCTGATGCTCTGGGTGTTTCTAGTTTGTCTCTCCACAGTACACTGGTCTTGATCTATCAGCACAATTATCATATGACCTGCCCTGAGGCGCAAAGTATGCCAGTAGAAATGATCCATGGTTTTGGGTTTGCAGCCAAAATAGTCTCTAGAGTTCTCTCCTTGTTTTCTAAGCAGACACCAGTACATCTTAAAATAAGAGCATGTCCAATAAACAGCGAATGGGGAATAACTGGTGAGGTGTCAGTACTGCTGAAAAGGATCTGGGGGTTAGAGTGGATAATAAACTGAATGAGTCAACAGTGGTGCAGTTGCATAAAAGGCTAGTGTCATTCTGGAGTGTATTAACAGGAATGTCATATGTAAGAGACGGGAGGTAATTGTCCTGCTCTACTCAGCACTGAGGAGGTCTCAGCTGGAGTACTGTGTCCAGTTCTGGGCACCACACTTCAGGTGAGATGTGGGCAAATTAGAGTCTAGAAGAGAGCAACAAAAATGATTAAAAAGTTTAGAAAACCTGCTGTATGAGGAAAGGTTAAAAAACCGGGTATTTTTAGTCTTGAGAAAAGAAGACTGGGGTGGTGGTGGAGTGGGAGGGAACCTAATAAATCTTCAAAAATGTTAAAGGCTGTTATAAAGAGGATGGTGATCAATTGTTTTCCATGCCCACTGATGGTAGGACAAGAAGTAATGGGCTAAATATGCAGCAAGGAAGATTTAGGTTAGATATCAGGAAAAACTTTCTAACTATAAGGGCAATTAAGTTCTGGAAGAGACTTCTAAGGGAGGTTGTGGAATCCCCATCATTGAAGGTTTTTAAGGAGAGGTTGGATAAACACCTGTCAGGGATGGTCTAGGTTTATGTGGTCCTGTTTCAGTGCAGTGGGTGGGACTTGATGACCTCTCAAGGTCCCTTCCAGCCCAACGTTTCTGTGATCCTATGATAAATGGCCTCTTCCCTGCAGAAAATAGCCCTCAAATTGCTGTGTGTGTTTAAAAACTGCCCATGATGTTACTTAATTTATTAAAAGGTAAAAGCAGAATGAAGAAAGCTGTGGGAGCAACAATGTGGTAAGCTCTTTTTTTAGAGAACGTGCCATCCTCTGCATAGAGGGATGTTGCAAAAAGCGGTGTTACAATTCACTAGGTAGTACCCTTCTGGAGACGTAAATGGCCTATGAAGGACTCAGTTCAATATGAATCTTTGCAGATAACATGCAGTTTCTTTATATTACAGCAAACAAGCTGGTTTTAGAAACATAATGAGGTATGGAGCAGTGTAGATGTATGTAATAAGTTTTCCTGTCTGTAAAACACGGATCCTACTCCATGAAGTTGGTATGGGTGAATGCTGGGAGTTTTGGCTGGTAGGAAGTACAGAACAGCTGAACATATACATATATACACACGTGTGTCTGTAACTTTACTCTCTCTCCTGTTCCCAGAACAGCTCTCTCGCCTGACACCTAAAGACTGTCCACACCTTCTCCTCCAAGCTATATCTGGGCCACTAGCAGCTGCAACAGCTTCCACTCTCACTAACCCCATGGATGTCATCAGGGCTCGCGTGCAGGTAAGAGCTCGGCATAAGGGTAGGGTGGTCTAGCAGTCAGAGGACAGGACTAGGAGTCACAGAGCATAAGTCCTGTCCCGTCTCTGCCGCTGATCTGTGCAGCTGTGAGCAAGGCACTTTGTCTCTCTTCTCAGTGGCTTACAGCATTTATTTCTGGGTTGTTGCATATTGCGTCTTGAAAACCCCTGAGCCTCACTCTCTTTGTCTTTAAAATGGGGAGAATATACCCGTTTGTTTTTCCCCTGATCTAGTGTCATTAAAGGCTTGTCCAGAGTGGAGTTAGAACCTTGCTGGCTACAGCCATGTTGTGGCACTGTTGTTGGTCACAGGGTTCCCTGATTGTTGTGAACAGAGAAATGGTATTGTGTACATTTCATGTGACCCTTGCTATGAACTGACCTCTAGGGGAATCTGTAGCACTGTTCTCAGGGGAAAGATCCCTATCTACAATGGTCGTGGAATCCATGCTAGAACCCTGCTAGCATTTACATTCAGCATATTTCATGTGTCTTTTATTTGGTTTATTTCCTGACCTGATGAGCACAAAAGTACCAACCCGATTTCAGTCCTGTGCTGCTCCTCTGAAACTCTGTTCTTGTCGATCAAAGCTCCTGTTTTGTTTTTCCTCTACACTTCTTCGCTTGATCTCCTGTCTCTGCTCTCCACACTGTAACAGCATCGGTATGTAAAGAGCTGCTGTGATGCAGTGAGCAGGGGGAGCCTGTCAGAGTAACTTATATCTTACACCTGCATTGCACACTTTTATCCCCAAATTATACACATGTGGCACTGCTGAAAGGCAGCCACCTGTGGGACTGAGGGCAGCGCGCAGCAGCAAGTGAAATTGTGTCCCAAGACAAAATCCCAGCTTGTGGGGTGATGGAGCAAATATAAAATAATGCAAGTGCTTAAATTCCACTATGGACAGGTTGTTCCATAATTGCCTTGTCACAGGGTGGGCTGGTCTTTTAAGGGAATTGGGTTTAGCCGCGCGTGTGACTAATCAGCTGCCTTGCAGGTGGTGAGATGAAAGTCCAAGCAACTCAGTTGGTTGGGAGAGCTGCAGTGAGGCTCTTACAGGACATCCTGGGTTAGGGAAAGGACCTGGAAGGGGGCTTGCCATACCAGCTAGGTGAAAGACTGGACTCAGGATCCTTCTGAATAGGCAGCAGTAGCAGAAGCCCTCTGAGGCGTAGGCCTTAGGAGGGTTCATGTGGCAACACCTGATTTACCTGTGCGACGATGAAGTGTGTGTGTTTGAGTAAATGCTTTATTTGGAAAAAGGAATGAAATATTGACACTGGTGGCAGCTTCATTGACACACTGAGGAGATGGCCTCCAGCTTACACTGGAGTGGGGAAACCGAGGCAGGGTCTGACTGCAGGCTTTTGGAGTCCCAGTTACAACCCTCTTTGAGGTTTCTTGCATCTTTCCCTGAAGTAGCTGGTTCTGGTCACTGTCAGAGCAAGGACACTGGACCAGAGGCACTTCTAGTCTGATCTGGTGCTCTAGTTCTTATGGTTCCTCCTCAAATTGAAATCATAAGGCAGTTCAATGGTACATGTCTTGAAGGATCTGGGCAGAGTGAAGTATCTTCCAGTCTTATTGCAGATGCATTTGTTTTATCTGCTGTTGCCCAAGCTGTGTGCTGAAGCTGCCTCTCTGAGCAATTGCCTCCCCTAACCGTTTCACTCTTGGCTTTGCAGGTAGAAGGCAAGAGCTCCATCATTCTCACTTTCAAGCAACTAATGGCAGAGGAAGGTCCCTGGGGTCTTACTAAAGGCCTCTCCGCCCGCATCATATCAGCCACCCCTTCTACCATTGTCATAGTGGTGGGGTACGAAACTCTGAAGAAGTTGAGCCTTCGCCCAGAGCTTGTGGACTCTAGACATTGGTAGCAAACAGTGAGTGAGAGAGCTTCTTATAAACCCTATGGATTCAGACCATGGCAATGGTTGAAAGCTCACCAAAAGAGAGACAACTGGGGATCTCCTTGGTCTCCCTTGGTTACAGGCTTGGGTGGTTTCGCCACAGAGGACAGAATCAAGAGCAGCTGCATTCACCTCCTCAGATCTGGTTGCAACACAACATTCTGCTGCAATCCATTGGGGGCAGAGGGGGAAACAAAAAACCTATGGCAAAGCTTTTGATTGTGGCAATTCATTCAAGGACGACCAGGTGTGTGAGTGAAACCTGACAATTTCCTGATCTCTTTTTAAATTAAAGATTATTGGTTTAAGTGCAAAAAGAAATTTATTCTTGAAATGGATTTTAATCTTTTAATTTTGCCAAATTTCCACGTGGGGGGAATGTACAAACGCTAGCAGGGCCTCCTGGTGGAAAGTCTGCTAATTGCAGGGGTATCGTGGGGTGTGGAAAAATATATTCTATATGTGTATATAGGGAAACTTTTCTCAAACATCCTTTTTTTATTTTTAGAAAATGTGGGAAGAGCGTAACAAATACCTAGATCAGTTTTTAAGACATTGCTTACAGCTTTCTGAATAGATCTGTACATAATTTTTGTATATTCTTGGAAAATTTCACTTCCTCACACTTCCGAATGTCGGAGCTGGTGCTTCTGATGCTTGAGAGTTAAGTAACATTTGAGTTTTGTTTCTTTTAGCTACTGCAATTATGGCTTTTAATCCAGGTTTTAATCATCTTTTTTTTAATTGTGTTTTTTTTTATTTGAGTGGGGGGGGGAGGATGCTTTATTGAGGGACTGACTGGTTATTCAGTGGCCTTGACAAATGTGAGTGTAAACATTCTACGTCCAGGGGAAATGTCTGCTGCTCCCCACCCTTAATTTCTTTAAGCACAAACAAATCCAGAGACTGATGGAAATGTCCAACTGCGCTGTCTTCAGGAGCAAATTGAACTAGATTAATTGACATAGGATGCAAGAAGGAAAAATGCTTCTGCCTTTCCATCCAATGCATGCATACCTTATAGGTGTGCATGTATCAACTACTGAGTTAATGGCTCATTACTACAAAATAGGTCAAAATCCGGTGTCTGGGGGAGAGATGGGGGTGGGGTTTTCATCCATTTTTGCTGTAGAGAAAAGCTTATTCCAAACTATGGCTTGTCTCTTACCAAACTAAGGCTCCAAATCAAGTTGGGCACCAAGAGCCTGTGGTCAGTGGGTTCAATGCAGTGCTTAGTCACGTTACCTCAGCCTCGCATCCTGTGATTGAGAGCAGAATCTGGCCCCCAAGCCTGGCTTTTCCTAACTAGTCATAGAGGGTGGGGGGGGGGGGGGTCAGTAAGATCAAGTAGATAACCCAGTATTTCCAAATAACTGGTACGTGTACCTCAGACTGGTACTTAGCTGCTTGTTTTCATCCATCTCGCTACCTTGATGATGAGTTCTTGGCCTGGCCTTGGTGCTGACACAGTTGTACTTCAACTGCCCATTTCTTGTTCAGCTGTCCACTTGTCTTCTAGCCCGCAGTAGAGCATGGGCATCCCCTGTCCCCCAGATGTGCTGTTTAGCCTGTGCACAGACTTAAGGAGCTCCAGTTTCCACTGCAGATGGAGTGAGCTCAATCAGCCCTGGGGCAGAGCATAGAGGCTCATCACTAAAGCCCAGTCTCCCTGTGTGACACTGGGCAAATTGCTCAATCATTGTGCACCAGTTCCCCTTCTGTAGAGTGTAGAAAATAGCACTCTTCACATGGGGTGTTACGAGGATAAACTTGACATGCATGATGTGCTAACACACCATGGTGATGGGTATTATATCAGGAACTATATAGAGGCAAAAAGACCAGCAGGTGACCAGCTGATAGATCCAATATCTGATCATGACTCCTCTCCTCTGACCTATGTGCATGAACGTGAGGTTTGTAGAACTACCTTCTTCAACACACTATGGTCCATAATCTGGTACAGAATTTTGTTCCCTTTAAAAGGAAGGATGGGGGAAGAGGAAAATATCAACATTAAGAATCGAACCAGATGAACTTTGAGGGAAAAAATGGGGTCCTAAAACAGTAAATGTGGAGAAAGTTTTGTTCAGATGACCTGGGATCATGAGTTCCTTTGTTCCTGCACCTGCTGCAGGAGGAACACGCTGCTTCGTGTGTGTTCTCTACATTTTACGTCTGCAACATCGTAAATGGTTATGCAGGTGAGGGGTCAAATATAGCAAATGACTGTAGGCATAGTACAGTGTGCTGAGCTTGAACGCTGGCAAGTAAACTGAAATTGTATCCCATAATAAATTAACCCACTTTCATTTGAAAACCGGTTTTCTTCATTCAGGCAGGTAACTTATGGTTTCTCATGGGTAACTATTTCAAATACTCTGGAGTCATGTTGCTCTTTTTAACTATCATTGTTTTAACTGAATTGAGGGACCTGGAATAAATCCTCTCATGCAGAGCAGACATGGTGCTACAGTTGCCAGAAATTGATCCTCAACGAGTTAAAAAGCACTGACCAAATGGCAAAATCTCCTCTCTGAAGTCCATACAGGTGGCTGTCACTACTGTCTGTGGGAATGATTCACAGGCATTTGAGGGCAGAATTTGGCAATTTAAATGTAACACAATCCAGTTATTTAAAAATAAAATAGTTGAGTCTTCAGACAGCACACACAGGCTGGTAATGCCACAAAGTGCTTCTGCAATTGAAGAAGAGCTGGGTTCTTCAAATGAGGTATTTCACCCTTGAGCCAGTGTGACAAACTGACTCAAAGCATATTCAACAAACTGCTCTTTGATTTTTTTTCATCGTTGTTCTGGCTGAAAGATGTATTTGTTTCAAATCTGCTCACTCCATAATAGCTAGTTCTCCAGGGAAGGTTATAATCCTGTCTTTTGACACGGTTCTATTTGGGATGTTCATTTGTATGGTATCCATGTCTTGATCTGTAGAAGGAAATGGGACGTTGGTCGTATAAGGATCCTTTCTTTTAAACATCAATATCTGACAATTTCTAACAGGTGAGGGAGTAAGTAGCTTTGTGTGTGTGATGGGGGGACACTATCTTAATGAGTTTATATATCTAAGGGGCAGTGTCCAATTTAAGAAACCTAGTCAACTTCAAAAGAATTGAAAGTAGGTTCAATTCTACATTTGCCTGTGGGTCCCCCTGACAATTTTTGTGATTTCAAAACACTTTCCTATCTTTAAAAAATGTTGTCTTTGCACAGCAACAGAGGAGATTCTCGCTAACTGAGACAGTGTTGAAAGTGAAAATGATTATATGCAAAGTATCAAATTTAAATATAGTGCAAAGTTAAAAATACTGGAAAAACAGACTAAGGCATGTGTAGTACCTGAAACTGACTTCACTCTCTTTTAAAATTGACTAGGTAGCAAGTTTTGTCCCTTTGTATTGATGTGCGCTTTAGCTAGTCTGAATTTAACTTTTACAAGCAGTGCAGTTTTTTTCCTGCAGAAAAATGTAGGCAATCTGTTTTCCTTCTTTTTCTGCAGGAATCTGACATCTCCAACCAGTTTCGGTTATTCCTCCGCTCCACATAGTTCAAATTTAATTGATCATTGATCATGAGAAAAATCTCATCTTTTCTGGCAGATAAAGCATTTCAAACCCATTGTGGTTATATTCATTTGGGTTGGTTTTTCTGCTCAAGGACATTTATCAGCTGTGACGTAACTGTTAATCTCTGCTGTGGCGACTTGTGGTAGTACAGTATTTCCATGGAATTTTGCTCATCTGCTATGATATTGTCAATTTATTCTTGTGATACCCCCAACCCCCAGCCTTTCTGATGTGCTGCTGGTTTTTATGTACAGTAGATAACCATCCTCCCAGTAAACTGAGTGGTTATAATTGTTTCCTGATGAAATCCATGCATGTCTTTATCCTAAGTGAAAACCCCTCTAGATAATGGAGTATTTTGAAGTTTTACCACTCTCTCAGGCCCAGTCTTACTTTTTATTAAATATGGTGATGTGATCTGAACTTTCCCATATCCACATGCCAATGTGCAAGAAGAGAAATCTGGGAATGGCACATTGTAGGGCTTCCATTGTATTAGAGTAACTGTTGTGCTGGAATAAAGCAGTGTCCCAACACGATACAAAAGATCTTTAAACCATGATGTTGGAATTTGACTGCCTACATCTGTCGCAATGGGAGTATAGAGTGATACGACTCAGTGCCTGGTCTAAAATCTGATGCTAGGTTGAATGTATTGTGTACATTTAACAGGTTTCACTGTTGCACTGTAATATGTCTGTGTAATTAAAATTTTTATTATTTATTTGATCATCTCTTTATGCATCTGTCTTGGTTTGGTAATTTACATTTTGAAATGTTTGCAAGGTAACTTGATATTTTTCCTACCCTCTGATAAGGTAGTCTGTTTTGTGTAACACCTTATTAATTGCAGCCCCAATCTTTTACAGTTAATTTTCTTCCTATAATATCTAAGGTGGGATAAGTCAAAGCGAAACTTATGAGATGCAGCCTGATTCTCCTCAGTTTACAGTTAATTCCTTTGACTGCAATGGAGTGACACCTGAGTTACTCATGTAAGTGGGTGCAGGCTTAGGGAGTCTGTTAAACACTTCAGTAGCACCTAAAGGCCTCAACCAGATAGGACCCCATTGTGCTAGACACTGTACAAACCATATTATAAACGACAGGTCCCTGTCCCAAAGAGCTCCCAATGGATGTGGAGACCTCCTAGCTGGTGGTGCCAGACTAATAATGCAGGGAGGTTGCTCTTGATGACAAGAAATGCAAAGGAGAAGGCTCTGTACTCTTTGGGATGAGCTCTTGGGAAGTCAGAGGAAGCCAATGTTAGGTACATGAAAGTATGAATGGAAGTGTGAGGGGCCAGGGAGTGTGTGAGGTAGGGTGGGCCAAGTCCCACAGAACATGTTATAGAAGAACTATATCTAGCACGTGTTGAGGTGGGGGGAGGGAAAGACTGAATGGTGGTGTTAACAGAATTATAAATGTGAATAAAATGTTTTCATTTTTACAGTCTAGAGCAGTGGTTCCCAATCCCCAGGGTCTTCCAGAGTGGCCAATGGCTTCCCACCCTCTGGGTGCAGAAGGGAGCTGCTCTGCCGAAGTACCCAGACAGAGCTTGTTGTCAGTGCTAAACCTGCAGCTGGCTGGATAGGAGATCCTTGTCACTGAACTCCTTCCCTCTGGCTGCAGTGGGCCAGTGGGGGCTGCTGGTGGAGACTGGCGGCCCTTCAGGGTTGTAAACATTACATTTGTGGTCCTCGAGCCAAAAAGGTTGGGAACCAATCGTCTAGAGCTTTCATTCTTAGGTCTGTCAAACCCCACTCATTTCCTGGACCTTCTTGTGACACCATCACTAACTATGTTCTTCCACTGAGAGCTTACATAAAGCTTGGCTGCTTTTATAATTGTGTCCAGGTTTTTATGACAGCACCTTGGTTTGCTTCTATAATAGTGTATTTGTAATAATATTTCCCCTACTCCCACTATCTAGCCATGAATTGCTCTCCCAGGAGAGTGCAGAAAAGGATAAACTTATTGCAAAGTGCTTTACAAATGTGAATCAAATCACCCAACGTGCCCTTAAGATGGGTATTATATTGCAGAGAAGGGAAACTGGCCACAGAGCTGCACGGACTTTCCTAGTACTACCAAGCCCCTGTGTTCAAAACTCTTAAATTAAGCCCCTGAAAACTGAGATTACTTCTAAATGCATGGATTTACAAACACAAACTCAACAGTCCCACACTGCTCAGGCCTGCACCGTTGCAGAACACAAAGATGATTCCTGCCTCAAAGAGCTTCCACGTTGTTGGTTTTTGTTTCACGGTTTCCATGGCTGCGGGGGCCATCTGTCCGCGGTGCCAGGCCAGCTTTCCTCCAGGCTCAGGGCGATAGAAACTTTCCGTGACTCTCTCAAGGCTGTTTGGAGCACTTGGGTTGAAGAAAAACAACTCACGAGCGGGAGCCTGGGCTTGCAATTAAAAAAAAGCCCGAGTTGGCAGCCCTGCTGCTGGAGCAGAGCCAGGATCTGGGGCCTCCTGCCCTGTTCCCATGGAAGGGGGGGTTGTAGCTCTACCTATGGGCCGGAGCTACACCGCTCTGCCAGCTACTCCAGGGCAGAGGCTCTGCTAAAGGGCTCAGGACAAAGGGAACCGAGCAGCCCGCGCGCGCTCAGCAGCTGTGTCTATTACGGGGCGTGGGCGTGGCCTGCTCTCCCGATTGACACCAGACTCCACCAATAGGGGCGGGGCGGCCGTTTCAGCCAATCGGCAGAAGCGGGGGGCGGGACTCTCCGAGCGCTTGAAGATTTTTTTTTGGCGGTTCGAGAATAAGATGGCGGCGGCTGGCGGCGCGGGGCCGGCGGAAGGCGAGGGGCGGGCCGCGGCCGGTTGCTCTTCCCTGCCGGCCCAGGAGGACGATCCGGGCCGCGGGCAGCTCTTCAACACCGTGGTGGACGCTTTCCTGGAGAACCTGCTGGCCGCCGGCAGGTGAGGGCTCATTGAGTGGGGGACGACAACATCTCGCGAGAGAACGGGGGCGGGGAAATCTCGCGAGAGGTGAGGAAGCGCTGGGGCGAAGTCTCGCGAGATCTGGGGAGGAAATCTCGTGAGATTAGAGGGCGGGCCTGCAGTTGGCCAGACTCTTGCTCACACCTTGCTGTGAGAGCCACCTGCACAGCTGCCTGCCCAGCCTTGGGAGAAGACGGGGGGTTTGCCTCTTATCCAGCCCCCCATCTCCCTCCAGGCAGTAAGGTCGGTACCCCTGGCCTGCCCCCTGGACCCTATACAGAGCGTCTGATCAGCTTATTTTTGACATTCTGATTTCAAACACTGATGGTGCGAAGGGCTCAGCTGTTGTGACACCTGCTGCAAACGGATGCCGTGAATGTAATTGTGGGGGCTGCCCTGAATCACCGACAGCGTCAGCTAACTCTCAGGCAGCTGTCTCGTATCTCCTTGAGATGTAGGGGCTGCTCTAGGTCTCAAGGCCTAGCAAAGTGAGCACCCGCTTCGTTCTGTTCCTGCCACCTACTTAACGCATGAGCCAGAAGCCCTGTTGTGGGGAAAACTTGCCATTTGTCTAGAGCCATCCCTCCCAAACACAGGGTTGGCAGTAAGTGCAGACCAACACCTGTGGCTCCATCCTGTTTCCCTTACTCTCCCACAAGGTCCTGCCATGGACTCAGCTGCTCATCCAGCAATTCCATCCAACAGCCTTACTGGCTGCAGGTTCAGTGTTAAGTGCAGATGCCAGAGAGGGCCACAGCCTCCCTTCAGAGAGGTAGTCTTTCTGCATACTTAGCCATTCATGGGGTCATCTATTCTGTCATGTCTGTAGCTTACTGTAGTAAGAACTAGTTTTCCTGTATCTCCTTATATGCCAGAGGATTCCAAAGTGCTTTCCTGATTGCAACTGCTATACATCAACATGGCTTGAAGGGGTAGTGAAGGAAAACCTGTCTCATTTAGCCAAATTCTGCCTTCAGCTATACCACCGTAATCCTGCTGATTTCAGAGGGATTTTATAGATAGCCTTTTACAGATGATTGTGAATGTGACATAAACGTGAATCTCCAATCAGGCTTTTACAGTTTTGTGACTAATTTCCAGTGCATGATATTTTAAACCACTTGTCTGGTTTGCATTTTTTTTTCTTCTTTTGCACAGTTACCAGAGGTTTGCAAACTGCTACCATCGCTTCTACAAGCTCCAGCCTGAAATGACAAGAAGTATTTACGATCAGTTTATATCCCAACTGCAAACCTCCATTCGGGTAAGAAGAAGAAAAACAGATCTTTGCTTTTATATCTATATCTCCTTTCCTTTCTTTTGATGATTTAGGCTGCTTTAAACAAAAAATACATTTGCACCAAACAGGTTCAGAAATTAAAACAAGCTTATTTATATTTAAAGTTGAACTGCAAATATTTAGCTGAGAATTGAAGACTTGTTTGTAGCATCCCAAAGGTGTGTAGGTAAAATACTACTTTGAACATTGCAACATTTTTCATCCAAAGGTTTTAGAACATTTTACAAATACTATTGAATTAAGCCTCATATCAATCCTGTGAGACAAGTGTATGTTACTCATTTTACAGATGGGTACACTTTTACAGACTAGGCACAGAGCAGCTAAGTGACTTATCTCAGATCTGACTCCCAATCTCTTGTACCAGCTAGTAGGTGATGCTCCTGTAAATGCAAAACTATGTGCTTCAGCGCACGTGCTATGATAATTTGTTCCCTGATATCCTAAGCAAAGTTGCAACTAATGTACCCTTCCCTGTCCCCCATTTTTATGGGTTCTCCCCTGTGAATAACTCCAATGCCTGTCTGTGCTGATGGGTGAAATTGATCTGATCCTTGTCAGTTTCATGTGCCTGCAGAGTTCTGAATAGCTTCCCCAAAAGCTGACAAAACGGGGACAATTTTCATTCTTCTGCTGCGTGGGAAAGCTATGAGCAGCAGCAGATGCACTGGATCTGTCTAGAGACTCAGGAAGCACTGCAGAGGCTGTACTTGTTTCATGTTTTGAAGAACATTCTTGCATCCATGAGGGCTAAAACTTAAAGAAAAATGAAAGTTTGGATTCTGCAGAAGCTGATGCCACTGGCCTAGAAAAGCTTCCTGCTTTCCAGGGGGGAAAGGAATTAAATTCAAGCCCTAAAATGCTGCAAGAATTAAATAATATATTCACATGTAATACAGCTTGTAGAGTAGAAAGTGCAGTTACAGAGCAGTAGAAAGGGGGATAAGTAAAGGCAGTAGAGTGGGGTGGAAAGAGGCTTTCAGGTGAGACCTGAAAGGAAATGGAGAGTAGATGAGGCAGACTGTTACAGGAAGGCTGTTCCAGACAGCAGGAGCTCCAGAGGAGAAGGTCCTTGCACCCACAATGGGAAGGGCCAGCACTAGCAAAGCAGAGAGATATCTGTGCACTGTGTTTCCATTTTGTTATTGTTCTTGAATCCCTGATGGTTTTCCTCTGCAGGAGGAAGTGCATGAGATAAAGGAAGAAGGGAATCTTGAGGCGCTCTTTACCTCATTGGATAAAATTGTGGAGGAAGCAAAGAATCGGGAAGAGCCTGCCTGGTAAGGAGCACTTTGTTTGGCAAGTCGGAAGTATGCTTGTGCTGGGTTTATTGGAGACCAATTCCTTTGATTCTCAAAGAGATAACATTGACCCTCGTGCAGCACTTAAGCCCCGTGGGAGTAAAGAGGTGCAGAGGTCTTGGGATGGCTCTCTGGATGGGTGAATTTCACCCAAAGTTTGAATGGCAAAGGGGATTTTTAAAATCATACTATACAATATCCCAACTGGAACGTGATTTCCAAACTGCACCTTCCATTTAATTGAGTCTATTTGAATCTCTGACTCGGTCATCTAGCTGGATTTCTGTCTGTGCCAGAATCACGCATTCTTGGCCATGTCCATGGAGTTGGAGGGGAAGTAAATTCTTGTGCTGAATGTCACTCTGAACCCTGACTGCTCAGGGTGTCCTGATGCGTTGAAAACACACGCAGCACGTCGCCCTTGTGGCTCATTTGGCACTGGAAGTGCTGGCAGTCGCATCGTGTTGTCTTTGAAAGGCAGGCTGGATACTCTTTTGGACAGTAATATTTGTAGCTTTCTGTGTCTGAGGATGGGGATGTGTGAGATTCAAATCTCATGCTTCAGGGCATCATCTGATTGCATGAGTGTCAGGAAGGATTCCTCCCCTTCCCCCATCTACATCATGGCACAGTGAGACAGGTCCATTATGAGGTGGGTTCGCCTTGCTCTGGAGCTTCTATTGGGCACAGCCAAAGATAAGATGTTGGACTTGATGACCTGATCAATTATTGTAATATTACATGTTCCAATTAAAGCACTTAAGTGTAGCACCGTGCAAACTTGGCGCATCCCAGTCCTCACAACAACACCACTGTCATTTTCAGGCGCCCCAGTGGGGTCCCAGAGGAAGACATTCATAGCGCCATGGTGCCGTACCTCCTGAAGCACCAGGCGTACCTGCGTAAAGCCCTGAAAGAAAAGGAAGAGGAGAACAGGAAGCTGGCAGAGTCCGTATTGGCCGGACGGGAGAGAATCTCAGCACTGCAGCAGCAGATACAAAATCGCAAACAAGCATGGCAGGTAAAATCTTCATTCCAGCCAGCCTCCAAATCAAGGAAACTGAGTCAAAGTGTTTCAGTCTCACCAGTTTGAATAGAAAATGGTTGCACTTGGATGGAACGTTCCAAGAATCCTAGCTGCAACAGAACTACACTTAACTGCAAAATTTGCTTATGTGCACAAATCTTGAGGCCCCAATCTATCTTCATTGTGCTGCATCTGTTGATGCTCTGATTAATTGCATATCAGCTAATTGCATCATTCTGTTAATTGCTTACATCCCACAGTGAGGTCCCACTGTGTAATCACGCCTTTTACGTGAATAGTCAGGAAACCCAGGAGATTTTGCTGATTCATGTAACAGCTGTGAGGCCGTGCCGAAAGCGGGGAAGATGAGATGTGCCAGGGACATAGACTGTCCCTGTAATGGAAGAAGAACGTGGCAAATATCTAGTGTCAAGTACAACAGTAGAGACCCCTAAGGGCAGAATTTTCAGCAGGGCTTCCTCTGTGCATGCTCTTAGAACCAGATTTTCCAAAGGGCTGCTACAATGGGTGTCGAGCTCTTTGCAAATCTGGGCCTTAGTGCCTCAGAAGCTGCTGCATGCTGAGCATTTTTAACAAATCTGGCCCTTACTGAGGTGCCCAAATGGGAGCTGAGCTCTCTGGAAGAGTCAGCCCCAATGCATAGCTTCACTTGTGTGCATTCACAGTGGGCTGGGGGTTTGTCCTACATCTGTGCTCATAAGCAGAATGTTTTGCCCCGGGCAGTACTTGTGTACATGCAGTTCCTCCCTTTCTGGAACCTTGTCTGATATGCTGCGCCCGGATTGATGCATATGAACAATGAACGAGCTGTATTCTGCACATGCAGTCAACAGTGTTACATTGTCCTGTCTCCAGGTGTGGAAAGGATGCTCCTTTTTGCATCAGTGCTGCATTTGTTTCCTGAACACTGGGGTCTGTGGAGGAGAAAGACTTCACCATTTTTTTCTTCTTCTTCTATCCAGGCACTTAGTAAAGAACAGAGAGAACTAATCCTGACGTTCAAGGAGCCCGAGTGAGGAGGCAGGGGAAGATTTCGCAGGAGTTTCACACATGGGTTTTATCTTCATCAGTGAAGCCCTGAAGATCTTTTAGGAGGTGGGATGCTCTGTGCATTGCATAAATACCCACTCACATCGTGCTGAAAATTTGACTTGTAAAGAGCTTTTTTGTTCCTTTGTTAGACAGAAAGGAGAGAACCATTTACCACGTTGTGTGAAGGTCGGGCATTCTGAAACAAGCACAGGGACATAATTGATCAAAATGTGCTGAAATGAGTGAGTGCACCAGGATTTTAGTAAAATCAGCAGTAACCCCAGATTCCCAACTCACTTCAAAGGGAAGGAAGATCTCTCACAGGCTTTGAAAGCGATAGCGGATCTGTGCATTAATGCTGCTCTCTATTAAGAGTTTTACCAAACAGAGAAACCCACCCTCTCTTTCCAAATTTAAATGAATGCAGAGTTTTTAATGCTGATCACTTTTCTGACCACTCTTGGGATTTCAGGAGGATAATAGAGCCAATCGTAGGTACTTTATGCAGCAAGTAAAACACAGCTAAATTTGAAGGAAAGAAACAAATATCAAAACTTCAGCTTATGGGATCTCTGTCAGCAGAATAATTTGTAGATGTTGAGGCAAGTTACCATCTAAAGAATCCATTAATAGAGGTGTTACGCAGGCATAGTGTATGGGTAACTTGTGTGCAGTTACTTGGAATGGTGTTTTCACATCATAAAACTTATTTTTATGTTAGCACCTACTTCTTTTTTTTTTTTTTTTTTTTTTTTTTACATGTGTCTTCCATTAAGCAAAATAAACACTTACATAGTAGCAGCTGCTCTAACCCGTTATGAAGGGGTTAATTTCCATTCATTGTCGTCTTTGCAGAAACACACACAAGGTACGGTGGGAGCTTTGTCTTCCAAGAGCCTAGATCCAAAAGGCCTGATTCTCCGTTGCCCTGTAGTCATTTATACCTGTGCATGTGGGTGTGAAATGCACCATTCTGACTTCATGCTTGGAGGGTGTAAAACACTACTAAGCCTGATGAGCTTCCCCCATTAGATAGGGAAACGGAGGCATATAAATAAAAAGGGACTTGCCCAAGATTGAACAAAGAGTCAATAGCGTCTGAGTAAAACCCACGTAGACTGGCTCCCAGCGCATGCGCGAAGTCCTACGCCATGGTATTCTAGCTAACGGTGAGGTTTAAAGCACGGGGTGGGACGTGGGAGATGGGAGCTCAGTTCCTAGATCTGCTACATAGCTCTTGTGTGACCTTGGTCAGGTCACTAAGATGCTTTTGGAAATTGTCCCCTGTGTCTCTCTGGCCCAGATCCCACCTCCCACTGATTTCAGTAGGCGTTAGGAGCCTAAATACCTTTCAGGATCTGGGCCTCTCTGCCCTAATTCCCCATCTATCAAATGGGGAGAATAATCTGTTTTGTGAGCTCTTCAAGGCAGGACTTGTCTCTCTGGGTGACTAGAGCCGCACAGTGGGGTCTAGATGCTGGTTGGGACCCCTCTGTGCCGTGATTGGACAAATAACATCAAGAACAGGCTCGTGACTGATTTCCTAGGCAACTTCTGGCAGACATCGGGCCTGCTAGTATCTGTAGGGCGCACCCCTACCTAGCAAAGCCTTTTCCTGCCCGATATTTTTGGGAGCTTAAGAATTTACACTTTGAACGAAAAGCCAATATTTAAATGATATGCAAAAGGAGCAGCTGCTCTCTGCAATACCCGAATATTAACGCTGTGAACAGGCAATGAGTTTACTGTACCCAAATGTCTGTTCACTCAGAGGCGGGTCACAGCCGACACTGACCAAATTAGGTATGTTTTTCTTGTTCTGTAAACAAAGCTTGCCTTGTGCAGTATAATCTAAATAGACTGGGCCTGCAAACCCCTTGTTCTTGGCTCGGCCTCTGTGCACTTGGCCCCAGCAATCCGTGGTTTATGGCTTTGTTTGACAGCTTCTGGCTGCCTTAAGCTGCCCACAGCATCCCTTTCCCACCCCACAGTCAACGGTCCTCCTCCTCAAGACGGAGCGAGGCTTGTAGGGTTTGGAAGTGGTGAGGATCTGGAAGTGGAGCGCTGGCCTGAGGAGCGCTGGTGATTCTAAACAAACCGCTTTCTATTCAGAGCCAGCCATGAACTCAAAGCCCTCCTGCTGCAAACGTGTGCAGGCTGAGGGGGCGGGGGGTTGGGTTTAAGCAGCCCTGCATACGAGCTCCCGAGGGGATAAATTATGAGATTGAAGGGCAAAAGGGTTCCTGCTTTATTGCAGAACACCTGGCTAAAGTCTAAAAGATGCCCAGCCATGTCGCTCCACGCCAGGCCCATCACCAAAGCTTAAAACTAGAACGCGTCAGTTAAGCCACGTGTTCAAACATGGCCCTGAGAGGAAGTATCTGCAGGGATAAGTGCCTATGCTGCAGGCCTGGAAGGTCGCAGACAGAGCCTACATGCGGCTTCTCCCACAATCCTTCCTGCCTCTCCACCCCACGCCTTCGCCTTCCTCGTCCACACGTCCCAAACCATTCCTTGCACCTTCCATGATGCTCACTAGAAATGAGTCAAGAACTGATCCTTTAAGCTGGGATTTTTCAAAAGCACTTAAGTGCCTTAGGCCTGGTCTGTACTTAAAAACTAGATCAACCTGTCTACAGCACTCGGGGCTAGGAAAAATGTTGCACCGTGTGTGATGTAGTTAGGTGACCCTGGTGTAGACGTGATTAGGTAGATGGAAGATCTCTTCTATCGACCTCACGGCTGCCTCTCGAGGAAGTGGATTAACTACAGTGACACAAGGCTCTTCCACGGAGGGAGCTGTAGCTGTGCTACTCCAGTGGCTGTGGTGTAGACATACCTGCAAGTCCCATAGAAAGGCAGCGTGCTTAATGGGGAACGTTCCGCCCTTCCATCTGGGCTGGGCTGAGAATTGTCTTAAGACGTGCAGTTAATCCTCCAGTGAGCTTGGTGATATGAGTAATGCTGTTGGGCCACAAGACCAGCTGAGCAGTAGGTCTCCATGCACTTTACCGGGGGGAGGGGGGGTGATATTATCCCCATTTTACAGATGGGGAAACTGAGGCACACAGCGAGGCAGTGATTTGCCCAGGGTCACTCAGCAGGCCAGTGGCAGAGCTGCAGTTTAGAAGCAAGGTCTCCTGAGTCCCAGCACGGATGTTGCTGCTCTGTGGCTCGTCTGAAAGTGAACCCCCATCCCTGCCTCAAAACAACAACCGCCTCTTGCAGCCAGCAAGGTCAACTAAATATGCGGGCAAATTAAAAGGGGGCAGAGCTGGGGGAGAGCAAACCCAAGGGGGGAAAGAGCCCGAAGTAGGCACTGCCCAGAGAGCCCTGGATGCCCCCACCACTTTGGGACAAGGTGCAGGGAGCTGGTGGGTGCTGGCACGCTGGGCCCCTGCCTGGTGAGTCATGAGTGAGGGTGAGGAATGGAGCCCTAGGGCCACAGAGAGCCTCTTACAGGCGTGCTTGCCTTCTCCGGGGTTTAGAACAGGCCGTGTTGGCCAGCGGGCGCCGGAGTGACAGGTTAGCAGCCATGGGAACTGCAGTGCTCTGTCCGCAGAAGAGGTGCAGCAGGGCAAACGCTTCCCAGCCCCACGTGCTGCGATCCTGCACACGGGCGCTAAGCGGGGAGCTCGGTCTCCCTGGGTTATCCAGTCCCGAGCTCCTCCACTGAGGCTGGTTTGTGCCCATTGCAGCTCTTGTGCGGGGGGCCAATTCGGTCCCTTGCAGCCCATCCACAGCCTCCCTGCTAGACGTGCCGTGGCCCCTGCCTGCCGAACGCGGCAGAGCACAGCTCGGCCGCTTTGCGTTGCTTCCTTGGAAGGACTCAGCAGAAGTCTGGGGTGAGCGAGGGTTGATCGGCTTCGTGCCGTGTTCCCTCTCCAGGGTTTGGAGGCCGGCCCGGGACAGGAGCTCAGGAAATCAGCTTAAATGACAGGATTCACCGGGGAAGGAATGTGCACCAAATTGCTAGGCAAAAAAATTACATCTTAAAGAGTCTTGTACACGCACGAAGAGGAAACCCCCGATGGGCCGTGGCAGCAAACTTCCGTAGCTCAGCAGCAATTACAGGCCGCAAGCACGTCACCTAGTGGGCCTCTGCTGCCAAGCTGCCCCAAAAACTGTCAGGTCTGCTCCCCCTCCTGCTCAACGGAGACGCTCTCAATTCGCACTCGTGCCAGTGGGAGCGGGGACTCAAGCCTGTTGGCCTAATGGCTGCAGTAAACCCCCGCCCTCTCCAGAAATGGATTTGCTAATGCAGGGGGTGCGTGTGCTTCTGGCCTCGGTCCCCCTCCGGCTGACACCGCCCGGAAACCCATCTATTTAGAGAAAATGCCGCTTCTGGCTTCCAACTTCCCTTTGAGCCAGGCCCTGCTCCCAGAGCAGCGGGAGACGGGGAGGCAGTCTGCAGGGTAAACGTGGCAGCAGGGAGCCGTGGTCCAGCGCTGGATTCACGTTGGCATGAGAGAGCTGGTGGTAGCAGTGGGGGGGACACTAGGACTCAGACACTGTGCCCAACAGCGACGGTGTTAAGTACAGCGGCTCTGGCCCCACTGACATCAGGTGGTTTTGGAGGGTGGGCTAATCCGTCCCCCCCAGCTCTCCACTCTCTAGAGATTCCTTCTCTATCCAGCTCCCTGATCACCCCCTCGTTCCACTCCCACGCTGTAGTCCAGAGCCCCTGGCCGCCGCCCCGAACGTGTGCCCACAGGCCAGACGCACAGGCGATGATCCACACTGCACCACAATGCCTGGGCGCTCCTCGGCCCGGCGGGCTCCCCCGGCAGAGGCAGGTGCCTGTGAAAGGCACCCGCAGATGCTGGCCGAGCGGAAGGGGAAGCTGCCTAAGCGAGCCAGGAGGGAAAGGCCCAGCAGAGCGGCTTATGCGGCTGACCTGACTGATGGGCTAGCGCTGGTTAGAAGGTGGCACCTATCCCTGGAATTAGGCACCGAAGCCAGATCGGCTGCTCAAGCCCAACTCTCTCTCTCTCTCCCTCCCTTTGCCCAGGCCGCCCTGCCTGTCTTTTGGGCCCAGGCTGTGCTGCGCACCCCTCAACCATGGCCTGCCTTCCCTGGCCGAGTTGCAGACGCCCGCTTTGGAGCCCCCAGAGCTTTGGCTTGTGCCGCGTCTCCGAGCCGCTCGTTAGCTTGCTGGGGGGCAGCATCAGGGCTTAGGGACCTCGGGAATGCAAATCACAGCAACTGACTGCCAACCAGGGGAGCCGTCACGTTGCCATTTGCTAAGACTGTGCACACATTGGGGGTTGCACAACTCTAACTATAGCAGCCATAAACAATAAAACAAAACACCCACTCCTAATACCTTTGTCTTCTCTTTCTCCCAATGGGTTAGCATCCCAGGCCAATGTTGACCAGGTCCCAAGTGCCTCCATAGCAGTATTACTACACACAGGGGCATTTGTTTATGTGGGTTTTTTTGCCTTAAAGGAACAAATCAGGGTCACAGATTCAAGCTGTTTTCTGGAGCTGTAAGGACAGAAACCAATTTTGTTTTGTTTTGGTCTTTGTAAAAAGGCAGGCTCTGCTTGGCACTTAATCAGGTGACTCCAGGAGCTGGGGCTTTATGAAACCGACTAAATGGTGTGAGCCTTGTGATTAAAAAAAAAAAAATCTCAGCAGTTGGCACCGTGTCACTGGACTTTGTTGTATCTCCCTGGGCTGTGCTTATTCCCCTGGACAAAGAACGTGGAAGAGACCTAGACCGGGGCAGGTATTTGCGCCCAATAAGCCGTCAGTGCCAGTTCCTGGGTATGCCTGGCACACAGACACACACACAGACACCTCTGCTGCATCCCATGCTGAGCCAGGCAGAAGACTCTGATCATCACAACAGGCTCCTAATCCCCCTGCAGGGTTGTTGTTGCCTGAAACCACAATGGCCATCGGGGTTTGGCAACCTCGTGCTCAGACGGATGGGCTCCAAATAGCTCTGGCAGCAGCTCCAGACCCCGCCCCGCCTGCGGGCAGGATGTGGCCCTTTACCCAGCCAGACCAGGGCTAGCAGCAGGGTATAAATGGGGGCCAGTGAGCCGGGGGGGCTGCACCAAGCAGCAGAAGAGCATCCTCCAAGAGCGAGCGGAGGAACCTGCCGGCACCATGAAGACCCTGGCCCTAGTGAGCTTGCTGGCGCTGGTGACCCTGTGTCTTTGCAAGGGAGGTAAGACGGGGGGTCTGGGGGGGGGGGGGGGGGCTGCTAGAGGCATTACCTGGGCGCAGGGTGCTGCTACGCCAGGTCTTCCTCAGCTCCCCCCCCCCCCCCAAATCCCGCTGGGGCTGATGCTATGGGAGTGTGTCCCCCTATGGCTGCTTAAAGTGATCGGGGCTTTGAGGGAGCAAAGCCTCCCCCCCCCCCCCCCCCCCCCCCCCCCCCCCGGCGTAGGCTTTGAAAATCCCAGGCTGCCCGTTGGCCGGCGCAGAAGCACATGTAGGTTATGGGGGGGGGGGGGGGGGGGGGGGGGGGGGGGCTCACGCTCCAGGAGCACCCGACATTTTGCCTTCAGGAAGCTGGATTCATGCACGGCTTGGCCTAGCTCTGAGCAGCCCCCAGCTCAGTAGAGAAAGGTGATGCGGGGGAACAGGGAATCAGAACTCCTGGGGTCTCTGCCCAGCTCTGGCCCTGTTTGATGTCCCGCAAGTCCCTCTTCTCTTGCTTCCAAACATCGTGAACGGGGTCACGTTCCTAAAGCGCTAGTGAGGCCCCCCCCCCCAAACCCTGCAGCCGTCTGGCCCCAAACCCTTTCTCCTCCGCTGAGATCTGGTACCACGCTACACGCCCAGCCCCGGCAGGAGACGAGGTGTTGGGGGGGGGCTGGAGCCGCAGCGGCTCGCTGGCGAAGGAGCCGGCTTGTGTCTGACCACGTCTCTCTTGGTGCTTTGCAGCGTCGGATCATTCCAACAGCGCCAACGACTCGCCCAGCTCCGAAGGTGAGGCCTGGCCCGGGGGCGAGCCAGCGTTGCTGCCTGCCATGCGGGGAGCCGTCCCGCAGCGCTCACGGGCTCCCTGGCGCCGGTTCAAAGCACAAGATTCCCTGCTCTAATCAGTGTGAATGTGGGGTTAGACGAGGGGGCTCCTGGGTTCCATTCCCAGCTCCGGGAGGAGAGCGGGGACCAGTGGTTAGAGTGGGGCAATGGGGACAGGGCTCAGCACTCCTGGGCTCCATTCCCAGCTCAGGGAGGGGAGTGGTGTCCAGTGGTTAGAGCAGGGGAGAGTGGGGCGCAATGGAGACAGAGACTCAGCACTCCTGGGTTCTCTTTCTGACCCTGCAATGATGCGGGTGGAAGATTTGCCCCATCGGACAGAGCCGCAGCCGCTCTGTGTCTGGGATCTCCACCAGAGCCATGCGGGGCAGCGACAGAGCGTAACGGCCCGGCTGGGGCACAGCTAGGCCTGCTGGAGCAATTCTCCTCACGCCGCCGTTGTTTCCTGCCCTCGCAGCGTTCATCTCCAAACAGGACAGCGCCGAGGTGGTGAGGAGACACAAACGGAACTACGTCTACAACTGGTAAAGCCCTGAGCCCGGCCCAAGGGCGCGTGCTCAAGCCGCAGGTGGCTGCTGGCTCTGGGTGGGGGGGGTGGGTCCCCTTCCGAAGCCGTGGGGTGTCACCAGTAGCAGTGGATCTGAGGTTCCCACCAGGCCCTCGTTGCCATAGGAACCCTACAACCGATAGGTGATTCATCTTCCCTGGTGCACCTCGGCCCTTCCTGATCTCGGTGTCACCCCCCCCCCAAGGCTGAAATACTTCCTGCTTATCTGGGTTGCTGGGGGAGCTGGCGGGGGGGTGATCTGTGAGATTAAGCAGCCGGGTTAGATGACCCGGTACCGTCCACCCTCAAACACCGACCCCCCAACGCTCCTGTGTCCATCCCCAGCCTCAACGGGCTCAAGGCACCTCACTCCCAGCTCAGGGGGGTTAGGCAGCATAATTCCTTTCAGGCTCTGGGCTGAAGTGACTTGCCCAAGGTCACACAGGGAGGATGTAGCAGAGCAGAGAATTGAAACCCCCTCTCCTGGGCCAGCCGTCCGGTAGCTGGTGATTGGCTATAACCAGCCAAGGCTGTAATCGAGGCTTCAGTCAGCACACCCGGCACGCTGGCGCCCTGATCTACGGCCCCTAGGAGCTAATAAAAGAAAGCAGCCTGTGGCCCTGGCTGCTGTTCGGGCATTCAACATGCCAGGCTGCTTTTTTGCAAGGGCCCTGCCCACACGCTAACGCTGGTCACGCCCAGGCATCGCTCTCCTCATTAGCATGGGATAGGTGACGTCCTCACTTCCTGCCCTAAACTGTGGCATAGGCATTGCTGCTGCTTTCACCCCAGAGGTGGCTGCATGTCAGCCCTGGGGAAATCCATCTTGCGTACCATTCCTGAGCGCTGTCTGAGGGGGAACGCGGCAGCCTGTTTAATGGCTCCCAGCCATGGGGGGGCCCAGGATTAATTTGTCCAGGGCTGCTATGCAGCCACCTCTGGGGTGGAACGTGGCAGCTGTTTAACAGTCCCCAGCAATCGTGCACAGGATTAAAAGACGCCACATTCCACCCCAGAGATGGGTGCATTTCAAAGGCAGGTGACCCGATCCCTGCACGTAGGCTGATTTTACATCGGTTCCTAACGCATGTGGCGCACTTGCTAACAATCCTTACCCCACCGTGTTAACGCGCAGGTTTTACGACATCGTCCACTCCCCCCTCGAGGCCCAGCGCGAAGTCTGCGAGCTCAACCCGGACTGCGACGAGCTGGCTGACCATATTGGCTTCCAAGAGGCTTACAGACGATTCTATGGGCCGGTCTAGAGCCCTCTGGCCACAGCCCAGCGATACCCCCAGGTCAATCACAGCGCGAGGGACAGAGCAAGAGGAACGGATGCTGATATTTGTAACGCTGTGTTAAACATAGAAGCTGAGCGCCTGGACCAATCCTACTCCGTGCGCTCAGCCTGGAACGCTTGTGCTTGTATCTATAATGCCTTGCTTTACGGGCCACGGGCTTCGTGTTGTGTTTATGCCATGGAATGTTTCTTTACTGATGCGTGAGGGAAATAAACGTTGAGGAACCGGTGCTCCTGTCTCATTTGTTGGGCTGAACGGAGAGAAGAGGGATGGACTAGCGGATTTTGGGGGGGGGAGGGCCTAGTGTGGGTCTTGGGAGCCCGGCGTTCAATTCCCAGCTCTATGGAACCCTGTGGGACGTCTAAGTGGCTCCGTGCCTCAGTTTCCCCAACTTTCAAATGAGGCACATAATACACCTCTACCTCGCAGGGCTAAAAACGACAACAGGGAGGCACATAATACACCTCTACCTCGCAGGGCTAAAAACGACAACAGGGAGGCACGCAGGCTGTTGGAAGGGAGCCGTTGCAAGCACCATAGCTAGCTTCACTTAGTAACATCTGTGGGAGTGCCCCGGGACCTGATCAGAGCCCCGCAGGGCAAGGCCAACACCCAACAAAACAACCATCCCCGCCCTGGAGCCTCTGGAGCGAAGTGCGTGCTCCCAAGCAGCCCGGGAGGGGCCCACCTCAGCGTCCAAAGACCTCAGCTAGATTTGGGGAAGGGGGAAAGCTCAGCCGGGCTAATGGGAAACCAGCGCTAGCAAGGCAATCGCCCTGGCAGACTATTCCACAGCGTAACTTCACCCCATTGCTCCTTTCAGGCCGCCCTAACTGATCCTCCCGCCTGGCCATTTGCATGCTGCAGAGATTTGCTGGCTCGTGTCCCTTCCTGCGCTTTAGGCCGCCCCCTTTCACTTCTTCTTTGGGGACAGAGGTGGGGGGCTAGTCCCCTGCACCCCAGCTTTCTGGAGGCATGTGTCTAGGCTCCAGCGCCCCCCGCCCTTTTCCTAGGGAAGAGCTCAGTGTATGTCAGTGACCCTGCTGGATTCAACCTCCCGGCTTCCCCAGAGCCGGCACGGGAGGATTGTGCCCAAATGTCCATTCCATAAACTGGGCAAGCGGCTGCAACGGCGGGAAAAAGATATGGGAATAGAATCCAGGAGTCCTGAGTCCCAAACACTTATTCACACTCCCTCCAAGAGCAGGGCAGAGACCCCAGGCATCCTGACGCTCAGCCCCTCCTGCTCCAACCAGTAAATTGCCAGACCCAGGAGTCCTAAAGTCAAGTCCCTCTTCTTGAACTCTCTAGCTTAGGCGAGAGGAATGAAACAAATCCACTCGACGTCATCACTGCTTGAAAGGTGGAGAACCGGCCGTGTTAACAGAGCTCACGGCTTCTAAGCAAGGAAATCGCCCAGCCCATCAGGCTCCTGGCCCTAGTGCTAACTTCTCAGCGAGACAAACTCACACAGTGAACAAAATCGCTTTTGTGCCAAAGTTTATTCCAGTCTTGATTTAAAGCTGTTTTATGCCACACACACACACACACGCGCGCGCGCGCGTTGTTAAAAATAACCCAAGCAGACACAGCGCAGTCGATCGCTTGCGATCCAAGGACGGACACAGAAACAGGCAGGTTTGGTGCCTGCCCAGAAGTAGGAATAATTCATATCTTATTGAGCGCTGGTCGGACGCAGCGCCCAGCGCACTTGATGCAGGAAGGCAGCCTCAGCACATCCAGCTGCCAGCCTGTGCCCCGCGAGTGGGCTGGAAATTCATGCAGCAACATCAGCTGGTAACTGCAGGCAACCCGCATTGAAAGGCAGCCATGGAAAAGGCACCGATCAATCCAGCCAGCCCTTAGAACCAGGGCAGGCTGCGCCCTATAGCACGTTCCCATGCTTTCCTCAGGATGCTACTCAGTAGCATAGAGGAATTGGGTTGGATCCCTTTAAATAGCGTGTGGGCCTTCTGGCGAGGCCTTGTGTGTTTGCACAGAGACAGTGCTCATGGTTATTCGTCCCTGGAGTTGAAACACATAATGTAAGGACCAAAGACCACAAACGGGCAGCCGGGAAAGGCCTGTGAGCGGGCTTGCAAACTATTTAAAGGGTCGCCAGACACTACACCCAGCTGTCACCGGCAAAGCTGCTCCTGATTTTTGCATCTCTGGGTCTAATCACCTCGGCCAGCTTGTGTCCTCTGATCCAGGCCGCTAACTCCGGCTTCGTTGCATATGTTACGCCCAGCAAGCGCATGGCGTATCAGGCTCCCCACGCTGGTGGTGTTGAGTCAATGGGAGTGAGTATTCCTCAGCCGCTGACTGAAATCTTTCCCTGCCAAAGACGGGTTTCGGGTCTGGGTGCTTTCCCCAGATCAATAGGCCAGGCCTAACTCCCCCCCTCGCCGCCTACAATAAATAGAAAGATAAAGACAACAAGCACTGGGAGCGAACGAGCCCTCTCGTTCACGGCATTACAAAACAGCGAGGCAGTTGCTTTAGAAAACACAGCCTCAACCCCACAAAATGCAGGCGGATGGAGAAGTCGACAGCTGCAGTCGACAGCCCTTACAGAACGCTTGTCAGCCATTGGTCTCAAAGTCCCTTACAAAGTAGGCTGACAGCTATTATTGCCATATTATTGATGGGGAAACTGAGGCACAGGGGGAAAGCCTTCTCTTGGGTCACGTGTTGAACGGCGTAAAGAACCCAGCTGTCCTGACTCCCTGTCCAGAGCTTGATCCCTCAGGCCACACTGCCAAGTGAGTCTCCAGTCTTGAGTTTAGCACACACCCTGTGACCACATCATGTCAAATGCTGGGCGACTCCAGGGAGTAACGCCTTTTGTTCTCTGCCACAGGTAAACGTCACTCCAGCCCCGATCCCGCCTAATGGGGAATAATCCTTAGCTAAGGGGGGGCTTCAGGAGATTCACAGGATCGGGGCCTCTACAACTGGGACTATGATCTGCACATACCAATGCACGCCCCCCCCCCCCACCTCTGCCTTTCACTCCACCGGCATAGAGCAATGTCACCTGGTGCCCAAAGTCCCCCAGCGAGTCAGCGACAGCACCGTCAAGGGACTAGCACAGAAGGCATCAGGGCTTCTCAACCTGAATTTGGGGAGTGGCAACTGCCTGTCCTTGAAATAGACACTCGCCCGGTCGTTCCTGGGCGAATACTGGCCTCGCTGCCCCGAGGGGTTAATCTGGCAGAGGTAGGAGGACTGGGCTGGGTCTGAGCCGGTGTAGCAGGAGGCGGGAGCCGTGTGTGACTGGGCCTGTAATCGCAGGGGTTTCTTGCCAAAATTATTAACATGAAGCCAAGGCAGCGCAAGCCACCCAGGAAGGGGCAGGAAGAAGCCAGTACAAACATTCTGCCACTAGCCCTAAGACTTCAGGTGTCTGCGTCCGTCCTCGCTAGTGTGGGGGCGTCACAGCGAAGCCTGCTGGGCTGAGCCGGCCCCGTGGCTGGGCGCAGGCCGGATCACAAACCCTCGGGGCATGCCCAGCTCAGAGAGGAGAGAACCTAAAGCCCGCGGGCGCCGGGAGCGGGGGGGAGGAAGGGATCTTTGCCAGCCGTGTGGAGCATGCAGCCCGGCTGGAGCAGCGTTAGTTGGTCTGGAAATGGATCCAGGGGTGGGTGAGGTCCAGCCACTGCCACCGGCAAAGATCCTGGTCCGACTTGCGAGGGGTCTGGCCCAGCCCCGCTTCTGGTCCTGGGAGTTCCAGTCTAGGCAGCCTTTTAGACAGGCCAGTGCCTGCATCTCTCTCTCTCTCTCTCTCACACACACACACACACACACACACACACACACAGCCCCTCTCTCACACACACACACAGAGCCCAGGCACCCTCCCCCGACCTCTTAATGCTTCAGGGTCCACACAGGTTGGGGGTCAATGGCCAAGCGCTCACTGAGTCCAGCGGTGCAGGATCGGGCCCTTACACCAGGGAGACTGAGCCGTGGTCTCCGCCCTGCTGGCTCGGCTGACGTCCATGGGAGCTTTGCCACTGGTTTCCTGGCTGGCCAGGATTGCCCCTGCTAACGGCAGAGCCGAGAGCAGTCGCTGAGCACTTTGGCGGCAGCACAGAGGGAGGCGACGAGCCGAAGTCAGACCCGATGGCAGCAGACGAAGCTCCCGTGATTTCAGCCCAGCTGCTTGCCCCAGGACCCTCCCGTCCTGCAGAGAACTGGGGTGGCGGGAACGCCAACAGGTGCCTCCTCAGATGGGGGAACAGAGCCCGGGAGAGTCCCCAAAGCAGCCAAGCCCTCGGGGGTTTGTTCTCTTTACCTTAACGAGGTCTTTCTACCCACTTTTTAATTAGCGCCTGTAAACGGAAGGCCGTAGGCACCGTGCAAGGATGCTAATGCACCATGGACTTGATTCTTCATTGCCCACCCCACCCCCTGCCTACAGTCCCTTGCACTAGTGAAAAACGCCCCTGGGAGCGTCTCGCACGCCCACGAGGGCTGGCCTGCGGTGTAGAGCCATGGCAAACGATCAGGCCACTTATCTTTGCCTCTTGCATTCACTCCCTCGACTAGCTCGTCCTCAGCACCTCCTGGGAACCACTTCAAACTCCTCCTCTCGCTCGCCGGGCTCTGCGGTCTCCCTAGCAGCCCCCTCGCACCCCGGCAGCTCTGCACACGAGCCATAACGGTGACACCGAGCCACGGCGGAGTCATTTGCTTTCACCAACTCAAAGCTCAGCATCTCCCCCTTTCTCCCTCCAGATTATCTGGCCTTGTCGCGAAGGCCCGTAAACAAAGTCATCGTCCCTCTAGAGTGTCTCGGCTATGGCCCTTCAGGCTGATGGCTCTCAAGGACTCTCCGGGCCAGGTTCCCCCACTGCTGGGCCCTAGACATGTGGGGCTCTCCAGATAGGCAGCTCTGGCAGGGTTTGCTTCAGCGCTAGCTTATCCCAGCGCTCCGGCTACAACGCTGACCTCTCGAGAAGCGCGCTAGCGCATTGATTGCCCAGGGGCCGGGTTCAGTTAGACCCTCCGGGGCCAGGCGGGGATGTCTGCACTGCAGGCGGTGGTGTGATTTGCAGTGCAGGAGACAACCTGGCACTCGCTCAGCTCCGGCTAACATCTGTCCAGCCAGGCTGGGCAATCACACCGCCCGGCTGCAGCGTAAGCACCCCCAGCCAGGGAACTGGAGGCTGATTTTTGGCCCGTTCTTAAGGCTCAGCGGCTACGTAACAGGCGAGCTGAAACCAGAAAGGTGCTGCCGCTCAAACCCTCCGCTGGTGTCGCCTGCGAGCGGCCACCGAACGTCTCCTTGGCCGGGTCACTGACAAGGAGTCTGGAGGGAGATTTTATACTCAGAGCTGGAAGGAGGTTTTAAAATACACCGGAAACGTTGCAGGCCACGAAAGCTTAGACCTGCAGGAATGAAACGTGTTAGTCTTTGAAGTGCTACCAGACGCCTGCTGTTTTTAGTGATATAGGAAACGCCCCGCCCGAGTATTCGCTCTCTCTCTCGCACACACACACACACACACACACACACACACACACACACGCATGCTCTCACCCAGATGCAGGTTTCACGTCATCTAGCGTGAATCAAGCCTACTTCATCCCCTCCCCCCCCACCCCAATGAGCCTTGTTGCAAAAGACAAATGTTTGCCACGTTCCCCCTGCCCCGAAACCTCCTGGTCTAGGTTCCGTGTCAGCCCCTTCTGACTGCGAGACGAGGTCTGGGGCACGGTCAGCAGGGCAGGGCAGCCAGCTCTCCCGGGACCGATGGCACCGACCGCGCATCTCCTGCCATCGGCTGGTAAAAAAGTAACACGCGAGTTGAGGGCAGGCTGCCCCCTCCTGTTACCCCCTTTGCCGGTAGGATTCGCTGCCGAGATGGGCGGTTAGTAAGCAGAGGCGTTCTAGACCTACAGCGGGGAGATGCTTGGTGTATAAACTCAGGGGAGCCCAAACCACAGGCCCAGGGCTATGGCCAGCCCATGAAATTCACATCCACGGTCGCCCTGGCAGGAGCCTATGCAAACATCAGGGCCCTGTGGGTTGATCTTTTGTTAAGGAAAGGTTATGGGGCTATCTAGCAGCTTAGGTGGGCCTTCTGCTTTGCCTCTCATCCGAGGACCTCAAAGGGCTACGGGCAGGCTGGGTGAGTAGTATTAGCCCTGCTGACAAAGGGGGAAACTGAGGCACAGAGCCAGGCGTGACTTGTCCTCGGTTGCACACACAGTCAGTGCAAAAGTTGGGAACTGAACCCAGGTGTCCTGGCTGCCAGTCCACTGCTCTAGCCACTAGGACCAGGCTCCCTTCCAGAACTGAAAACAGAACCCAGGAGTCCTTGCTTTAGCCATAAAAATCATACTCCCCAGAGCTAGGAATAGAACCCAGGAGTCCTGCTAAAACCAGCAGCCACCAGTGTGCCCCTCAGTAGACTCAATCTGCCCTGGTACAGTTTGGATTCAAGCCATCCAAGGGCTGGAAGGTGACAGCATCAGCCCGGGGTGTGGTTCAGGGGATAAAGAGACAGGTGAAAACCCTGGATCATGCCCAGCTCCTCAAGTCAAATGGCTCCAAGTGTCTCTGGAGGCCTCCTATCACTGAGATATCGGTGACACGCCGGCAGCCCAACTCCGTGGTGTCACTGGGGAACAGCTGGGCCACTTTGCTCTGCGGTTCCAGGGGGTCCGAGCAGGAGTCAGGATGCCTGGATTCTTGTCCCAGCTCTAGGGGAGTATGGGCTAATGGTGAGAGCTGGCTTTAGGGTTTGATTTCAGCCCTAGGTGAGGGCAACCCCCAATTTAGGGAGCGTCCTTCAGGGAACCTTGTAACGAGGGCACGGTCCTTCCCGCCCGCAGCCATCCTGAGGTATGAGAGATGGAGTTCACCAGGCGCTGAGAAAACCATGCTAGGGGCAGGCAGGAGACCCGGGGCCCTTCTCCCGTCAGCCCCCTCTGCGCCCAGGAGCCGGGCCGTCCTCGCCCACACAGGCCACTGTCTCTGGGGGGCGGGCGGGCGTCACTGCTCCTTGGGCCGGCCCGCCTCGGGCACGGTGCTCTGCAGGATGGAGGAGCCGCCCGGCCAGCGCAGCAGGGCCACGGTGAAGCCCCCGATGATGAGCAGGTTTCCCAGCAGGGCCAGGCTCACGGTGCCGAAGGTGGCGGAGAAGGCAGGCGCCGGGGCCCGGGCGCTCAGCCAGGCCTGCCGCGAGCACGCGTCCGACAGGATGGCCTCCAGCTGGAAGTGGGTGCCCACCACGGCGCAGATGTGGAACAGCTGGTGGCTGTGCCCTGCCGAGAGAGCAGTTGGGGGGGGGGGGAGGAGGTGGTCATGCCCTGCTGTGGGTCACACTCAGTGGGGTGGGGAGGGGCAGACGGGAGGGGGAAGGGGCCTGGCTGGTGGGAGTGGGGTATGTGTGGGGTGCAGGAAAGGGGTGGGAGAAGAGGCTGAGCCGCTGGTGTGGGGTGAAAGGGTCTGGTGGGGGGCTTGGACCTAGGCTGGGGGGATGCCGTGAGAACACCCCTCCCCCTTTCCCAGGTGGCCCCAGGCTCTGCAGAGCCTTTCTGCACCAGTCCTGCCCCTCCCCGCCCCTGCCACTCCCTGGGGTTTGTCCCAGGGGTCACTAAGTGACAGGGCCGCTGGAGTCTGGAGTCACTCCAGATCTAGACAGTGGAGCAGGGGGGGATCCGGCACTGGGCATCCGAACCGGGCCACACCAAGGGAGCATGGCTGGGTCTGCAGCATCCAGCTGACCGGGGTGGCCGTGGGGGGGAGGATGAGGGGTCAGGCTCCTCGCCCTCCATGGGGGGGGGGGGGGCAGGTCACAGGCCTCCCGGGGTCCCCAGCGAGCAGCCAGGGACAGAATGGGGGAGCCAAGGCTGCAGGAGAGGCGACTCCATCACAGTGCGACACCCCCCGGCTGGCCACGGTTGACTGGCCTCGCAACGGGGCCTCGAGACACAGGGACGCGGCTCCCACAAATCCTGACCAGGGCCTGCGGGGGGTACAAGGACCGGGGTCCCCACTCCCCCCCCCCCCCCCCCCTTACCGATATAGTCAAAGCGCCCGGGCGCCAGGCGTTCCGGCAGGTGGGAGGCGAAGAGGAAGCCGGTGAGCAGGGCAAAGAAGAGGTGGTAGAAGTAACCCACGATGGCATCGTTCCAGGTGCAGTCCTCCCCGAAGCAGAACAGGAGCTGCAGGGCAAACGGGGGGTAGGAGAAACGGTTGCAGGGAAGACACATGGCCGCTGGAGGGACAGAGCTACCACCCGGAGCTTAGACATTTGCGATAGCGACAGAAGGGGTTTCCCCCGTCACCGTCCTTAATCCACCCCATGGAGAGGTGGCAGCTAGATGGACGGGAGAATTCTCCCAGCAGCCTCGCAGTGTGTCGACACCCGGGCTTAGGTCAGCTGAACGACATCTCTGGGGGTGTGACTTTGCCACGCCGCTGAGCGACGTAGCTCCATCAACCCCAGTTTTAGGTACAGAACAGGCCTAGGTGCGGGTTACAGCTGCAGATCTCTATGAGTATCCCCCACCCCTGCATCTCCCCTCGCTGTTGTATTCAGCCCACCAAACCCACGCCCTCTGCAGCATCACCAGCGCCTGCTAGGGCCAGGCAGGGCCCTAGCATAAATTTTTCGGGCCCAGTACAAACTCGTAACACGGGCCCCCTCCCACACACATACCCATGGGAGTTGCAGCCTGGGCCAGGCCCCCTCAGGGCCCCGGTAAAGTGTACCGTGGGGGCCCTGGTGCCAGGAGCAAATTAAAAGCACGATCCATTCCTCTCTGGTGACACTGAGTCACATCCCGCATTGCTGAGGAAAACAAGCCAGGGGAGTGTTCCCATTATCCACCCTATTACTGTTTGCATCCTTGGCCATAGCACTGCAGGAGGCAGTAAAGAGACACTCACTTCTGAAACGAATGCGACTCTCCTCAGTGGAAATGCCCTCTTCTGGGTTCCGAACCCCCTTAAGTGACTAGAACCACCCTGAGTCCATGCCTGGCTCTCCCACAGACTCCCAGTGGGGCCTGGGACAACATTTTCAACAACACTTTGCAATTTGGGCCTCCCCCGACACCACAACGCAAGACATCTCAAAGGGTCGGATTTGCAGACAGTACTGAGCCCCTGCTCTTAGAAACGCAGGATCCTCACAAGTGTGTCATGGGCACATCCAGAAGTCCCTGTTATGATTAGTATGGGGGGGGGGGTTGCATCTAGGAGCCCCTGTCCAGGACCAGCACCCTCTGGTGCTAGGCGCTGTACAGATGCAGAACAAAAAGACACCCTGCCCCAAAGAGCAAACGAAGGAAATCTAGTCTCTTTTGGAAAAAATTTGGCCTTAAATCACGCTGTGCCTCAATTTGCCCACCTGTAAAATGGGGAGAATAATGCTTCCTTTTCCCCACCCTTTGTCTTTTGAGGGTAAGCTCTATGGGGGTAGTGGCTTTGCAACACCCACCACAACTGGGACCAGCCTCAGCTGAGGTCTCAAGGCACCATTGGCGTATGGAAATAAGGTCTTTGCATCAAGGGCTGTATCTTTATAAGTTTCCCTACAGAGCCGCGGGCACCGGAGTCCCACCCTTGCTTCTGAAACTGACTTACCCTATAAAACAGCGGGATATTGTCATAGACGAAGGGATACACAAAGGCCGTTGTCCGTAAAATCTTGCTCAGCCGGGGACATTCCAGTTCCGGGAAACTGGGAATCATAAAGGGAGAGGTCAGGATTAAGAGCTACACAGTCACTAAGGGCTGCCCATAAGCCTTAGTAAATTCAGTTCTGGGAGGGATGCTGGCTGTACCGAAACCAGATCAAATCTTCCCGATGCCTTGGTATGTTAGAGCAGATTATTACAGCAGTGATCACAAGTAGATTACTACAAATGCACCATCACACACGGAAGCTGGGATTGATTTTCAAAGGAGGCTAAGGTCTTGTCTACACAGAGAACTTGACTGGAATAGGAATTGCAGACGAAGCTTTTCCGCAATAGTTCCCAGGTGGGCGCTCTATTCCAGTCCAAACGTGATTTTATTCTGGAATAATGACTCTGCTTTGGGAACACGCTAATTATTCTGTAGCAAAAAGTGTCTTTTATTCCAGATTGCTGTGTGGACATTTTAAACTGTTCTGGAATGGCTACTGCCTTATAGCTCATTCTGCAATAGCTGTTCTGGTCAGGGTCCCTCACAGCCACAGAGACCAAGCCCCTTTAAATTGAGCGCCTAACTCCCTTAGAGTCACCTTTGAAAATCCAAGCTTGAACGCTCAGGAGCAGAGAGCAGGATGAAATTCATGTTAGACTGAAATGTTAATTTACTGTTTGCAATTCAGGCAGCTTAGAAAATGCACAGACTGGTCAGTGCCGGTTTTTTTGTTCCTAGTGAGTTTCACACAAAGATGCATTTGCAAGCCAGACAGGGGAATTTTGTTTCTAGCCAATTTCCCTTTCCAGGTCTCATGCACAAGAAGGCCACCAGGGAATTTGATCGGAGGTATAGAAGGAAACATTTAGCATCGCTTTTAATGGTTTGTAAAAATTGGGTGGGTTTTTTGTTGTTTTTTAAACATAAAAAACCTAATGAAGGAAGTCAAAGACAACTTGCCAGCGTCCCATTCATTGTGATTATTATAATCCCTTCAGCTAATCAAATCCAGAAAGTTGCTTGATTTTCTCTCCCTTCCTCCCCTGGAAGTAAGAGCTAGGAGTCTGATTACAACTGAAATCTGCACCGAGCATGTTGTGAAAATAAGTCACAATTGTTGCCAAGTCTGGCTGCATCCTTGTATAACAGCAATCGGACGCCAGTCCCGATCCTTTCTGTTTCAAGTTACGGTGGAAAATATGCTTGTAAAAAAAGAAATTGCAATTCTATTCTGGAAAGTTACAAGGTCAAAACTCCTTTCTCAGCAGATCTGTGTGTATGCAGTGTTGTTTCTGCCAGCGTCAGTGGCAAAAATAAGTTTTTGCTGTTCTGTACTCCTGCTATCGCTCTGTAGAGCACCATGAGCCCTGCAGAGCCAGCGGGATTTTATTCCTCATTGGGCAGCGGCAGAATTGCTTACTAGCTCCAATCAGCTATACAAACCCACTGAAGGCAATAGAACCGCGTAAGTTCCTGATGGCACAACATGGGCCTGCAAGATCTTGGTTATTAATGACAATCCATGGAAAGGAGAAGAACCCGCCTCAGATCCAGGCTGAGTTTTGCTAGGCAGGAAGCTTGAACAACAAATAAAAACCAGATTTGATCTGGAGTAACTGAGAGGCAAGAAACCGCAGCTCAACACAGGACCATTTGTAGAAAGTCACATTTCAGAGTAGAACCTCGCTTTGAAATTAAAACCACTTCATTTCGCAGCTTTGGGACTGAGGCCCAGTGACCTGAAGGAAGCAGCAGCTGCTCTGTTCAATTTCAAGAGCTGACCAGCATCAGGGAAAGATTAAGAAGAGAGCTTGACGAGGCGGTTCCTAGGAAAGCAAGAGAACTTCCACGTGCAGTAATTAACAACACGTCCCTCCAGAGCCTGGAGCAGGAGGGACATTGACCTGCCGGCTTCTTGTGCTATCAAGCTGGAGCAGTTTCTACTTGGAAGGCTGTCATTAGCTGGAGGCCCAGAAATGTCACCGGAACCTATTTATTTCCACACCCCCCGGGCTGCTTGGCTCATGGCAGGTGGCACTGAATGAGAACGCTTGGCCTCTCTCCCTGCTGCTTTCCAGCTGTGGATCTCACAGTGCTTCACACGTGCACCCGGGCAACGTTTTCAGACGTCGCCGGGTGCCCAGCTCGAGACGCCCTGGGGCTGTGATTTCCGACAGCTCCCAGGAATGGCGGCTGGGACTTGGGGTGCCCAAGGCTTCTGGAAATCAGGCCCAAGTTTGGGTGTCTGAAGCCAGTGGCCACTTTTTGAAAATCTTGGCTATTAAATTCTCTCCCCACCCCCCCTCAGCAGGGTATGCAGTGTTATTTATTCATCTACACTGCATCGTGCACCCACATCTGTGGGACCCAAGCCCATGTTTATGCATGCACACTGCAATGTACCCCAGGTTTACAATTGCTGGACCCGGGTCTCCCAGCTGCGCTAATGCAGCAATCCCGTGCTACGCCGACGTTCTGCGCTGGGTCTGCGGCTTGAGCTCCATCCACATGGCAAAAACGCGGGCAGGGTTTGGACCCATGGCACAGACTCGCGCTGGCTCTGATCCACCCTTACAGCAGGGTCTGGGGACCCGAGTCCTGAGTGCTAGCTGAGCCGCGGCAACCGGATTTGTGTGTGGATGGAATGAGGGCTTGGGGGCTCAAACCTGACTCAGAGCCAGGGCTTAGCGTGCAGTGTAGACGGAGCCATGGCTGGGAGATGGGGGAGGCTGAAGTGATCCCAAAGTCAGGCAGAGATACAGCAGGGAACAGAACCCAGGAGTCCAGGCCAGACTCCCTGTCTATTGTTCTTACTACTAGATGTCAATTCTCATGCTACCTGGGAACTGGTTCCCTTTAAAGGCTGAACGGCTCTGACTCTACACAGGGATTTGTTAGGTCACTACTGGAAATAAAGGCACCTGCTTTCAATAGAACAGATGCTACAATGGGCTAGGATTCTGCCCTCTGCCTGAAGCAACTCGAGTGAAATCAGCCACGGCAGGAGACCCAGTGCCCAGTCTCTGACCGTGGACGACCTGACGAAGAGCTCTGTGTAAGCGGGAGAGAACGTCTCTCTCACCAACAGAAGTTGGTCCAATAACAGATTTTACCTCACCCACCTTGTCTCTCGATGGACAGAACCAGATGTGGATAATTATGGACTAACGTGCCCATCACAGGGGAAGTTTCTTCCAGCCCCTTGTCAGCTAGAGGTTGGCTTATGCCCAAAGCAGGAAGGTTGACACCTCTTGTCCATTGTTTTTATCCTATGTAACGTAACCATGGATGGTTCTCTTGGCTTCAGTGGCATCTTGTGGCAAGGAGTTCCGCAGGCTAACTCTGCACTGCATTCAAAGCAACTTGTGAAATTACGCACGAGTCTCACTCAACGCAGCCCCTTCTGAAATCAACAAGGGTTGCACGGGTGTTAAGTGCTGGAATAATTTGCTTCACAAGCTAATAGGACAGATCTGCTGACTGGCTGGGGTGTTAGTGTATTATGTATAAAGAAACAGATGCAAGGAGGTTTTGCAGAGCAGAGAAATGGATAACGCCCTGATATTTTTGCATAATACGTTCTTGGTACTGCATAGATCCTTACATACCGGGAGTAACAAGACAGACTGGTGCAGATAAATGAGTTAAAAGCAGCCATTGGTACAAAGTAATGGTGTAAAGTGCTGTTAACCCAACGGTCTGGCATCGCATAGGCTCCATATGTGAAAGCACAGCCTATAACACAAACACACTACGTTACGGGAGGGCATTGATAGAGACTCCAGGTCACATTCTGCTAGTCGCTTTCGCTTAGCAGCAGGGAAACCAGCTGGAGGCCATCGGTGAACTTTATGAACCCACCTTTGGGAGCTTGCTAGAGATGGGTGGAGTTTTTCCAACTGAAACATCTTTTTTGTCCAAAAAAAAAAAGTGGATTCGGTGACACCCAAACAGTCCAACCTATTCATGCCAATTTTGTTGAATTGTTTCGGTTGGAAAAAAGCTCCCAAAACACAATCAAAGTTTCATTTCAGTATTTTCTGAAACGAAACATTTCCATTGGCAATGACTTATTTCAAAATGTGACTTCCATTTTTAGTTTGGTGTTTTTTTGAAACGTTAAAAATAATGCTCAACACCAGAACAAAATGGGCCATTTGGGGCTGAATTAAATGCTTCATTCAACCCCGAGTGGAATGTTTTGGATTTTCTGATTCACTGAGAGTTCTGGGTTTTTTTATTTTTTGTAATTATTTTTCAGAATTGCCAGTGAACCAAAAAAACCCAAAAACCTGTTATTTGCCTGCTCTAGACTTCAGGGTGTTGGCAAAACCGAGTCCGGAGAGCACGCACTCCACGAACTGAACCTGACCAATTGTTCGGGGGAAACGAAGGAGGCGTTAGGGTACAACACGGAGAAGTCAGACTGCCACTGGCAGATCAATCTGGGAAGCAAATTCCAGAGCCCAGGGCGGTGTTTGAGCGTGAAGGTATCTGAAAGGGGAGGCGGCTGGGCGTGCATTTCTCACTGTGGCGAGATTTACTAACCACGGGCAGATCTCCCGTGGGTGTAAGTGGGTGTCACTTGAAGTTGGGGGGCTCTGTGGATTTCCAGCAGCCAAGGGTGTGGCCTGGAGAGATACCCCACATGCAGAGGTTGACCCAGAAGGAAAAAACTACTCCCAAAGGATGTTAAACAGCCGCCCCGGACCCCAGCCTGTTAGATCCACGTGACAAGGGCATCCGGATTCCAGAGCTGAATTCGGTGGCTCGAGCCCCTCGCTATATACAAGCCCAGACACCCTCCGCCTCGTCTCTAACCCGCCCCCCCACTGGCCGCCTGCCACACGGGAGTGTTGGACTTACCCAGGCTGTAGAGGCTCAGGGCGCCATAGTCAAAGAAGTAGCAGATGTGGCGGGCGTGGGTGGACATGGTGCTGAAGGTGTGGGCACAGCTGGAGGTGAAGGGGTACAGGCAGACCAGCAACATGTAGACGAGGAAAGGCCAGTTGTAGGCGTCTCTGCAGAAATCCAGGGAGTAGGAGAGCACCAGGAACCGCCACACGAAATACCTGCGGGGTCAACGGGCACAAAGGGGGTTGGTGCGTCACAGAGCGTTGAGCGCCGCCAGGCTGCCACGGTTCTCGCGGCGCCCTAATGGGGTCTCGCCAGCTTCCCCCACCCACTGCGATTAGGGAGCTGGGAGCCAGAGCTCTGCTCGCACTCAGCTGCACGGTCACGTCAGGTCCCACGAGGCAAAAGGGAGGCAGAGAGAGAGATGAAGAGAACAGACCAGACCTCAGGATGTCTGACTGCCCATGCACCCTGCTTTAGACACCCTTACCTCCTAGCCCCAGGAGGCCTGATTCCCAGGGCCCTGTCCCAGCACTAGGCCCTTACTCTTTCTGAGATCTGGGAACGGAACCAGAAGTCCTGACTCTGGCTGCCCTGCTCTACTCACTAGACATCACTCCCTCGGGGTATGTCTACCCAGCAACTAGACGCCCGCGGCTGGCCCGTGCCAGCCAACTGGGGCGTGCGGGCCTCGGGCTGTGGGACTGTGTCATTGCAGTGTAGATGTCCGGGCTCAGACTTGAACGCGGGCTCTAGGACCCTGCGGGGTCCCCCTCGGCCACCCCGCTTCCATTGGCGGAACTGAGTTCCCCGAAGAGTTAACAGCTGCCTGGGGCCCCAGCTGGGAAGAGCAGCAGGCACAAGAGGAAGAGCTGGGGGCAAACAGCCAACTGGTTTGAAGACGAGCTTGATCAGTTTCTTCCCGGGATGATATACTGGGGCAGCCTGCAATAGCCCGGAATGGACTCGATGAGGTCCCAGGAGGTCCCTTTCAGGCCTGCCTCCTACATAATAACGTGCGAGGCAGTGCACGCTTTGGGCTGGTATCTGGGCAATAGATTGGCACCCCAATACCGCAGCAGTAAAGGGCAGGGAGTGGAGCTGGGTGGTTCTCCCCCTTTCCCCCCAACTCCTCATGAAAGTTCAAGAGATCAAAGAATTTTTCCATTCTGAAGCAGGACGAGAAGTAAAAAAATAATTCAAACAAGATTTGGGTCGAGTCAATGGAAACGTTTTGTTCCGGTGAGTTTGACGTGTGGGGTTTTGATTGACGGGTTTGGGGTTGGGGTTTTTTTTTTATAATTGGCTTTACATTTCTAAACAAACAGCCACTTTGCTCCAGAAAACCCAAAGAGTTTTGGTTAGAAGATGCTGAAACAAAACCTTGCAGCAGTTCTCAAAGAAAGGGTTTTGTGAGTTAAAAAAAAAAAAATCCATTGCAGCGCCCCCCTCCCCCCCACCGCCCGCCCCCCCCATGAAGAGGATCGACCCATCGGCATTTTCCAACAGAGAAATGTTTAGCTCAAAGATTCCCCACCAGCTCACGTGGGCATCTCCATCGAACAAGCCCCCAGGAACCCACGCCCGCCCCCAGGCAGGACGGGTACCGCCCCATTGCAGAGAAGTCACTCTTCATGCAGTGCAGCCCAACCCGTCACTGACCAGGTCGGGAGGAAGTGAGTCCAGATATTTACAGTCTCGTTGGTCATTTGGAAGGAGCTGAGGATGCAGTCCAAGGCAGAGCTCTTTGGGTGGCGGTAGCCCGATATGATGCCATCCTCCCAGAAGATCTGCCAGGAGAGAAAAGCCGCACAGGGTCAGAGGGAACCACAAGGAGACGTTATTTCATTCCTTAGTGAGTGAAATCAGCACTGGGACGTCCCTATATAGCATTGCCAATGCTTTCCACAGGGGGGGCAGTATCATTACCCCCATTGTACATATGGGGAAACTGAGGCACGGAGCGGAGCAGTGACTTGCCCCAGGTCATCCAGCAGGTCAGTGGCAGAGCTGGGAAGAGAACCCAGATCTCCCGCTGACTAGTGCGGAGTCCTATCCGCTGCCCTCGCAGCATGGGGGTGTTTTGCCACTGAATTTGATCAGGAGCAGGATCGGGGGGACCCCTCTCTTTCCAGGGAGGATTTTCCACATGGGCTCCCATCACCGGGAGCACCCGTTGGAGGAGAGAAGCGGGGCAGCAATCAGCCCTGGACTCACGGGGCAGCATGGGAGAGGCAGGGCTGGGATTCCGGGAACAGAGCCTGAACTTATGTTCACTGTTGAGAAAGTTCAGCCGGGATCAGAGAGCCTGACCTGCCACCCACCCAGCCTCTTCTCACCAGCGTCATTCCACTCACTGCTGTTTAGGCTGGGGGGAAAGTTGCTAAACCGAGTGCCCTACAGAGACCGGATCCCAAAGAACAGTGGGCCAGATCCTCCACTGGTGTAAAACAGGGTCTACTCTGACACCAGCTGTGGGTTGGACCCGGTGACTCCAATGGATCTGGGTGGATTTGCACCCGCTGGGGAGAAGAGCCAGATTCATTGTGTCCTCTGCATTCAGAGCCAGGAGACTGGGAGGAGGCAGCAATGTCAAAACCGCCACACTGGCCAAATAACTAAACCAATGGACCAAAGACCCATGTTGTAATATCGGGTTCACTTGCAATATGTTATTTAGCCACTAGATGGCGCCATATGCTGGAGTGAGTTCCAGGTGCGGATGGGGTGCCTGGTCAACAAAGGAGACAAAGCTGGGACTCGATGTGTGTGGAACACGGCACCAATTTGACCCTCTTTGCAATATGTTATTTCTAATATCCTGCTTAATGGCAGGCTGGGATTGCACAGAGCAAGACACATGATCTGGGGTGAAGTGAGGCAATACTCACACGAGGTACTTGGTGAACCCTGAATATCTGAGGCAACTTTATCGTCAGCATTTTAGGTCAGATGAGGGAGGGAACAAATAAACATTAACGATGCAGGCGGCTCGACCTTCAGGAGAGCAGAAATGAAGCCCTCAAAGCCTCAAACTCTCCTGGCTGGCTTCGCTCCTCTAGCCTCTGGCTAGAGGTGTCTTTGCAAGGGTCGAACATTTGTGTCCTGGAAAGACATTGCAAATAAAGGGGAGAGAAAGCAAAATAACGATCATTGCACAGCAACACAAAGGGAATATACAGACAGCTCTCGCCTGGACTTGTGAACTGGGGCTCAGCATGTCCCAGGCACGCCCCAGACATAGAGGAAGGAGCAGCCCCTGCCTGAAGCGTTTACAGGCCAAAAGATCTCACAAGCAGGAGAGAACCCTAGGTACATGGAAGTTGTTAGTGCTTGTATTTTTCAGCCCAAGGGTTCCAAAATCATGAGGCAGGTGCCCCCAAAAATCACTGGATTGGCATAGAAAAGTCACGAGATTTCAAAAAGCAGCGTTGACGTGGGGTTTGTTGCTGAGCATCGAGGATGCTCTTGCTTCATGATGCTAAGCTCTTCTGTTAGAGCCCTTGGCACCAGACCATGCCCCAGCTGCTAAAGGAGCCAGCTCCCATGCTGACTAACCGTAGACGACTGGTTCAGCCTAGGCATGGCGGGCAACATACGCATCTCTGCTCCTTTTCTCCAGCTACTCATCTTGATGGCAGGTGTTTGAACTAAGAAGGGAGCTGGTGTTGAGCCCGGAACCCACAACCCCTGCTCTCAGTTTTGGTAATGTGGTCCAGGGGTTAGAGCAAGGAGCTGGGCATCAGGGCTAACTGACTCCGGGAAGCTGTGCTTCCTAGTGGTTAAAGCAGCAGACTGGGAGTAAAGGCTCCGGGGTTCTAGTCTATCTGCACAGCCTTGGACAGGACACCGTGGTGCAGGTTTTTATTTAGTCCTTGCGCTGGTCACATTTTCAAGGCCTAACTGAGTTAGGAACTGAGGTCTGAGGAGCCTAAATCCCATTCACTTTCAATGAGACTTCGGCGCCTAACTCGGTTCGGGTCTGCAGCGTGAGCAGAGCAAAGCCTAAATACCTTTAAAAAAAAATCTGGGCCTGTGGCCTGCTGCGCTTCACCCCTGTCCGTAAACCAGGGATGATTCATACTGGCATTGCAGTAGCACTGAGGAGAACTAGTCACGGACCAGGACCCCAGGGTGCTAGGTGCTGTACAGACAGAGAACGCAGACAGCTCCTGCCTCAAGGGCTGTACCATCAAAGTACCAAACAAGCGACAGATGGGCAGAGAGAGAGGATTGGGACCATCCCCTCTTTTGCCTGCCGTGTCTATTTAAGCTGCAGGCGTTTTGGGGCAAGGACTGTCTCACTCTGTGTGTCTGTGCAGCTCCTGGCATGATGGGGCCCTGACCTCAGCTGGGGCCTCGAGGTGCCACAGGCCGTCACAGATCACAATGGCCTCGGGGAAGACATCGCCTCATTCTTCCTCGGATCTCACTGGCCACCAGACACTGGATGATCAAGTGAGCTCAACGTCTATGAGCCGCCGAAACGGACAGACGTTAGAAATCAATGGCGCCTTGTTTTGGCTCGAGTTCCCCTGGCTCCCCCAAGGCGGGCATGGCCCTCTCCTGCCGAAAGAACAACAGCAAAAAATGCATCTCCCCCCTCCCTCTTTCCCTACTAGAAATCAATCCCCCTTTGTCAGTGTCACACAAGGCTTCCCTTGAATGCCAGCCATCACGTGACTCCCACAGGGCCAGGGGCAGCAGAAGTTAGCTGCAGTGAGTTCGAACAGAGGGAGAAAGTTGGAAAGATCCGATTTGCTGGAACAGCTGGACTTGGACAAGATAATCAGAGTCGAATTCCCCTCCAGCTCTAAACACCCCCCCAGCGGGACTGGGATCTGGCTCCAGATCAGCTTCCGGCTGTTTGCTCAGCATTCAAGGCCGTGGCTGTGCGAAGCTGCAGCAGATATGGTCCAAGATGACAGGCACGACATTTCCCTCCCCTCTCCCCAACCCGGAGCGTACCAGCCTGTACCTACTGCTGCGGCGGCTCGACCCATCCATCAAATCAACTCCCAGATCTCAATTGCTGCACGTCCCTTTGCACAGCGTTAGCCAACCGAGAGGCCATTTGGGGGATAGGAGGAAAGGGAGGGCGGAGCCAGATTTGAAAGATGCAACAGCTTGAACATTTGCCCTGAACGTTGTTATTTGCATCAAGACAGTGCCTAAAAGCCTTCGTCCTGGACTGGGACCCATGGTGCAGGGCGCTGTACGACCAGCGAATAAAAGAAGACAGTCCCTGCCCCAGAGAACTTCCAGTGTAAGGAAGAAAGACAAGAGATGGAGGCGGACAGGAGAAAGTCTTGGTCGACATGCTAGGCAGCTGTCTCGGCCCACCAAGGCCTAACCGCAGTCAACTTTTCTGTAGGCGTCCCAGCCAAGGAGCATTGTAACCGTCCAAGTTCAATACAGCCCCAACGGCTTCCTGGGCCATTTCCCTCCCATGGCTGTTAATCAGGAGTTAGCAGCAGCAGCTGGATCAGAGCATCTTACATTAGATATTAGGGACCTAGGAGCCTCTTGTCCCTCCCACCACGTGCAAGCTTATTACTGCAGTCTGGGCTCCAGGGTTTCTTCTCCACCAGGGAGGTCCCACTGCTTCCCCTTGCCACGGGATACCACAGTCTGACTGGCCCTGCCACGAACTCCGTCTCCCTCAGCGTTCAGCCCACCGCGTGGTCTCAGTTTCTAGTTTAAGTGGCCTCCATTATGGCAGCATCTGAGCACCTGGCAATCTTTCGATGTGTTTATCCCCACAACCCCTCTGAGAGGTAGGGCAGGGCTGCTCGCCCCAATGGGGAGCTGAGCATTGAGAGGCCTAAGAGACGCACCCAAGATCACACAGGGGAGTCTGTGGCAGAGCTGGGAATAAAACCCAGGATTCCTGAATCCCAGGCAAGTGCTCTAACCAATAGGCCATCCTGCCGTCCCTAAGGACATTGGAAGCAGCTGGGTTGTAGGGTGTAAGGAGCCGAGTGACGCGGGCCCATGTGCACTGGACCACAGCACCCACCCCGCTCACGTGCCATCAGAAGGGGGAAGATTGTAAAGAATCTTTTCAACCAATTCCTTCAGACAGGGGGCCCGTCCAGCTTCCTCTCCATCCCTGACTGGGTCCCTCCCACCCCAGACACTCACAACAGCCTCCCGGCTCACCTCTTTCCCTGTGGCTGTGAGGATAAAACCCTTCGATGACGGTCACGTGCCCAGATTCTGTGCTGATGAGGGCCACAGAACCCAGCCAGACAGCAGCGGAGGCCAGTGGCAGGGTGTGTGTTTCTGCCAGCGGCAGCATAATTCACCAGCTTCTGAAACGATTCTTGGCTGGAGGGTTTCTTGGGTGGAAATGCATCAGACAAGCTCTGCGATGCAGAGGCCGGGCAGTCAGGGGCTTCGAGAAGTGCGATACGCTGCCTACCCTAGGTAATTAGGACTCCCGCCGCTGCGGGAACTAACTGAACACCTCAGATTCTTTTAATCAGTTTAGCCTCACAAAAAGCTGCATCAGGCTCCTTTTACAGGGGGGGACTGAGGCAGTGAGCGATGAAGGCCCAGAACCTGAAAGGGAAACAGACTTTGGAGCTGGGCCTGATTTGCCTGAAGTCATGCAGGGAGCCAGGAATCAAACCGAGAGCTTAGCTCTGTATCCTAGGGTTTTATGCTGCTGCCCAGCACCAGAGAATCTGGGCGCCTGCCATATAAAATCCGTAGCCAAGTCCCTAGCAGACTTCATGGAGCCTCTGGCACCCTAAGCCAGTGCTACACCCCATGACACCCCCTTCCTACCCTCAGCACCACAGGAACTCTGAGCATGTGTCCTCCTTTGTACACAGTTTCTGACTGAGGGGCACGATGCTCCTTGCAGATGGGGAAACAGAGGCACAGAATTTGCATGACAGCAGACGCTAACCTACCTCCAGTTCCCCAGTCCTGATGGTTTAGGAGGAGAGAAGCTGCAGGATAGATTTTCAAATTGGAACATGAAGCCTTATCAAGTGTCTTCTCCGAAGCGGACGCACCTGAACACTTAGCGGCTTTCCACATTCAAAAGCACTTTACGATCATTAGCAAATTAAATCCCACCCTGCCCACACAGCTCTGCCAGGCAGTACGACCGCCTGGCACTTACCCGGGCTAGTTCTTTACCGTCCGAGCGCTCCACAGACATCAAACCGCTAAAGCCTCCTGAAATCTAAAGGGAGTGGCGGGGTCCCCATTTTACAGATGAGATGGCGGTAAAGAGAGGGGAGAGCCCAGTGAGCCACTGGCAGAGCGAGGAAGAGAACCCAGGAGTCCTGACTCAGTGTCCCCTTGGCGTTAACTGCTCTTGTTCATTCATATGTCAGTAGCACATAGGAGCCCGGGGTGCTAGGCGCTGCACGAATACAGAACAAAGACAGTCCCTGCCCCCAAACACTGACATTCTAAGTAAGCCCATTGACCAGGCCCCCGTTGTGCTGGGTGCTCTAGAGACAGACAGACAGACACCCCACCATCTAAGCAGACAGGACAAAGGGGGGGAGAAGGGAAATGCAGTTATCCCTTTTTCACAGGAGATGAGAGGCCCAAGGTGACTTGTTCAAGGTCACAGGGGGAGCCGGTGAGAGAGCCGGGGCTTGCAGCCAGGGCTGGACCTAGACTCGGGTTTGGGTTCGAGGCCTCCCCCACCCAGGCTGGTGGATCAGAAGGTAACAACTGCCAGTGAGCTGGGCTGGACTAAGACTAACGGCTATTCGGGCCCCTGCAGAAAGGACTAAAACTCCAGCAACCCTGTTGTTAACCACCCTGGGTCAGATCCACTGCCTAGGTGGAGGGGCATGAGCATTGTAAAGTGGGTGCCAGCTTGGGACTCAGGCCACCCGGGTTCAAGTCCCTGCTCTGCCACAGACTCCTTGTGTGGCCTTGGGCAAGTCACTTAGTCTCTGCCCCGCAGCTCCTGCCATGGCACACCTTCACTGTGAGGGCACCCCCTTGTGCCTGGACATGGTGTTGCAGGTAACTTCGCTTCCTCGACCCGCTGGTGGTCTGCCTCTCCCCTGGCCTGACCCTCCAGCCAGCTCACTTAAAAGTTCAATCCCCTTCTGGGGTAACAAAAGGTCCAGTAAATCTCTAAACTGAGAACTCCTCTCCCTGTTCCCTCCCCTTGCGCTACCCAGGAGTTCAGCTTCTTAGCCCCTAGTCCCAGGCCCTAGAGAGTTTCTCCTAGGCGGCTTCTTCCAAGCAGGTTCCCCCCCCGCCCCACTCTGGCAGCTTCCTTCAGGGATCCCCCTGCTCCTTTCAGGGCCCCTCCACTGGAGTCCAATCCGCTCCCCAGGGGGTCGCTTTCTGCCTCCTCTCTGGCCTGGGTCTCTGCCTGGCCTGAGTTCACAGCGCCGTATGAGTAGCCTCCCCCCGACGCAGATGGGAGCCGTCTTTGTATTTAAATCTCCTTCCCATCCAGGTAGGGCCACTCGTGCGAGGAAGAGCTGCTAGTCCACAGGCCTGGCTGAGCCCCGCTTGCCTCAATGGGCCAGTCAGCCTGTCCAAGCGGGATCCACGCAAGCAGGTTGTGAGGATAAATCAATTAAAAATCACATGGCTCTGTTTCTACAGTAACTGGGGCAGACAAGTACCATAGGTGGCTTGACTTCAGCGTAACTATGCCGGTTTACACCAGCGAGGATCTGATCCCTGGTCACAGATGGGGAAACTGAGGCACAGAGTTTGGTTGGGGGGTGTGGAGAGACACAGCAAATCAGAAACAGAACCCAGGAGGCCTATCCTCCAAATATCTCATTTGGAGATGATCCCCATGCAGCAATCAACAGGCTGATGGCTCCCTCTGTGATTTCCTCCCGGCCCAACAGAAATCTTGCCACACGGTACATTAACACGAAAGGAGGGGGGATCACCCATCTGGTGATAACCCTACAGGTAATGGGGGAGGGAACCCAAAGCCGGAGAGCAGAAGAAATGCCAAACCTGGTCTGGAGCTTGCAGAAGGGGGATCTCCCAGCAATTGCTACCGCTTCATAGCATCCGCTTGGCGCTCCCAGCAAGCTGCGTCGGAAGGGGCCCTCCTAGTTTTTCCACTGTTGTGTTTTTTCCCTTTTCTTTTTTTAAGCTACATTCCTTGGCAGAGCGGGTGGAAAACAGCCAAGAGCTCCCTCCCCTGACAGCTCCAGCCTATTGGCGGAGGGGGAAGAAAGGGCCTCTTTACAGACACTGGAATCAGGAGACAGCGGAGTCGATAAAAAGGAGCTTTTGTGCTAGAAATATCCCATTATTCTCCCCCCCACCTCCCCACCTCTTTATGTTTTAGTCTTAAAACATCTGCCGCAGAGACTCCAGAGCTCCTTCCATTCTTGGGATACTCCCGCCAGCTAAGAACTTCAGCCTGCAGCGTAAAAACGCGCCATGCCTAGCTCTGTTCTCGACTCCTGGGCCACCTTCCATCCGGCGTACAGGGGCACAGCTCACCAGCGGGGCATAATTGTAAAGACTGTCATGTTAGCTGTGCACAGGCAGCCCGGCACCTCGGCGCAAGAGATTCTGGGTGGCCCCTGGCTGCGTTAAAAACAAACCCGGAAAAGACGGAGCCTTTCTCGAGATCCCCGAATCCAAAGCGGGACCTCAGCGGGCCCAGCGCTTCAAGAGCGTTTGCCCTGATGGATTTCTGAAGCGCTTTGCAGACAGGGCTGTGACATTAACCGTAACAGGCTCAATGTTACCTTGCGCCCCCTCCCCCCCATTTATAAAGGGATCTCGGCCCCTGTGACATAGCTGGCTAGAAATGTGTCAGTAAAAGGGATCCCAGACAGACACCCTGACCTGGTAGACTCTAGGAATAGATTAACCCTTTATTAAACCTCTGCAAACTATTGATCAAGCTGCCTTTAGTATAAAGGGTCACCCTTTAGCCCAGCTGGCATGGGCACGGGACGGAGATGCAGATGGAGTTCACAGGGGGAAGGTGCTGTAGTGACCTGTGCTAGAGACCAGTCATAGCTCAGGCCCTTCAGAATTCGCTAGAAGAAAGTCACCTGCGGGGAGATTCACGGTCAGAGATGACAGCAAATTGGGAGGCGTTGTATGCCCAAGTGAGGACAAAGAAACAGCCCAGGAAGATCCAGGGTACAATTATTAGTGACTTTCATTTAGACTACGCAGGGCGTCTCTCCATCGCGAGTTACTGTGCGGCAAGCCGGGGTGGGACTCGAGAGTGCACCAGTTTTCTGTGCAATAACGGGCGGCGTGGTGGTGCAGGCTGCCCTGCGGTGAAAGTCCCCCCCCCCCACCTTTCCAAAAGCACGGCCCCACAGGTGCTCAGGTACTATGGTCATGAGCACCGTAGAAGAACCTGTCCAGAATAGAATTGTAGCGGGAGCGGTGCAATAAGTCAGTCTAAGGCACAGAAGGGATCCCTGACCCCACTCTCGCCAGCCAAACGACTCCAGGGAGACAGATGGGAAGACAGCCATCCAGGGCACAGCCAACCAAAGCGCTCTTGCGGCTCTGCAGGTTCTGGGTCAGTCACACAGGGGCTCGCTGTGTGTGTCGAGCTAAAACCTTGGTGCTGGGGGATGGTTCCCGAGAAGCCGTGTATTAATGGGGCAGTTAGTTTGCATCCTGAGTGGCAGCCTTGGACCTGGTTAATGCCAGGCATCGTCTCAGTGTGTCAGCTTGGAAAGATGGCAGACATTTTAAAACCCTTTCTGAGACGCAAGAGCTGCCCCCCCCGCCCTTTTGTGCCGCCCTTGGCACAGCCATTTAGAAACCGGGCACGTTTCATTTCTCTGTAAAAAGAAGCTGCCTGGCCCATTGTTCTGGAAGGAAGTGGAGGACCTGGTTGTCCTTCACCCTTTGCACCACTGGCAGCATAAAGGAGCCTTAAAGTAAGTGTAAATTACATCTGTGCCCACATCTAGGGCCCCTGCCGCAGCATTGCAAAGGGGCCTCAGTGTGAACGGGAATCAGGCCGTAAGGCAGCAAGAGAAGATTTTTAAAAACCTAGGCCCAAGTTTTCCAGAGTCTTGTGACTGCAGGAGCCCAGCTTGACACACTCCTTACAGAACTGGATTGTCCAAAGCTGCACAATCAGCTTCTTTCTGAAAATCAGGCTCCTTTCAGATGGGGCAAGTTAGGCCCCTCAAAATCACTAGACACTTCTGAGTCCTGGCTCTGTGTTTCTAAATCCATTTGAAAAAACAAGTTCTCTCCTGGCCCCATCCTGCTGAACTTCTGACACTATTACTTACCTAAAAATGAAGGGCAGGGGAATGCTGGATTTTTATTACTATTACAGCTGTCCGTAGACACCCCAAGTGAGAGAAGGGCCTCACTGGGTCAGACATTGCCCCTGGCACAGTGAGAGATTCTCTGTCCCAATCTAACTAGAATAAATGAAGGAAATATCACTATCCCCATTTCACAGATGGGGAAACACAGGGTCGGAGCGTGAGACGGTTGAAAACGTAGTCTCTTTTTTCCCTTGCAAGCAAATTAAAGAAGTATAATGAAAATGTTTTAACACATTTTTTATTTAAAACAAAAAAAGCTAGAGTGACTGAGTTTGGAGTCATTTTTTTTTTCCCCCCCTTTTGCCACTCTGGAGCTTTTCCAATTTTTGAAAAGTTAGAGGAGAAAAAAGAAGACACACAAACCTGGACATTTTTTTTTATTGCACTTGTTGTCAAAAAAAAAAAAAAAAAGGGGGGGGGGGGGGGGGGGGGGGGGGGGGAGAGGGAACAAAAATGTGAGAATAATTCAGTTTTTAAAAAACTGAGATGAAAAATTCAATGTGAAATTAAACATTGCCTTTTAAAAATTCAGTCAAACACATTTACCCACAAAAGGATCAGTTTGACAAAGCCCTGTCCTGAGTCAAAACGTTTCAGCTAGCCTTCCTCCTGGCACAGTCAGGTGCTGCTTACAACGAAGCACAGTTGGTACAGGTGAAGTGTTCCATTATCATAGGAGATGATGCTAGGCACTGTCCAAACACACAGACAGTTCCTCGTTTCCCAAAATCCCTAGACAATCTAAACAGATCTGTGTAAGCCCCAATCAACGGGGACTTCACAATGGCCCAGTTGACCAAGAGTCCCACGTTAATACTTACAGAACGAGGTATTCGGCCTTGCAATTCTAGGTTGCTGGTTCGGATCAGTAACGACCCAAAAAGCTGTCACCATCTATTCTTACGTGGAATTAAGTCTCAGTCCGGGAGTCACAAAAACAGCCCCTTCTTGGAAGTCAAGAAGCAGACGGGGCAAGGACTTAATGGGCTTCGGAGAAGGCGCTTTCCTCTTGCTTAAGGGGAACCACATTGGGTCGGGGCGGCAGCACATGCTTGTCAAGCTGCTGCATGTTCTGCAGCTCAAGGACTTGAGTGCCAGGGCTGCCTATCTGGTAACTTTCACAAGCATCAAATTCACCAGCTAATACAACGACAGCAGGCTCAGGAGAAAGGGATGCCCACTCGGTCTCACAGGAGACAGCAAAATGACTCATGACATGCAAGGAGCCAATCTAATGAAAGGCAATTTCCTGGCCAGGCAGAACTTGTGCCACCAACTCCCATCTGCCTCTGTGAAGTCAGCAGGAAAAGGACGTTTTAAAGTGGTTAGGGAAATGTCCAGTTCAGAGGGGTACACACAGACATACAAGGCAGGTGCTGTATGGTGTGCCAGGGACAGATTCAACGGATCAAACACAGTAAAGGGGGAGGGGGGAATAATGAACAGAGCGATCAGGAGGTACAAACATCTTGCACTTTATTAAGCCAGTCAATGAGTTCCAACCACGGTCAGACGCATGCCATGAAATCAGAGGTCAAAGGCCTTGTGCTACCCGTGCCCCACATCCTCCTTATATTATCAGTCAACTGACCCGCGGGGGGGGCTGCTGCTCTCAGACAGACCTCGTCTGGACTGTAAATCCATAGCGTGGCCACTCCTCCCTGGCTAAGACCCTTTCAACTGTGAATCCACAGGCTAAGGGGTCTCGGTGCTATAAAATGGATGGAGGGCGAGTGCTGGCCTCCTTTGGCCGCAACCCAGCAGTAGTCCTCTCAACTTTGATTTTAAGGTTTGCAGAAGAGGAGGAAGGATTGGGGTATGGGAAAGCCCCATGGCAATGCCCCTTCTCCTCCTGGCAGACCTCTAATTTCATCACCAGCTGGTATCTCCTCCCCTTTAAACAGCTACGTTACTAGATGTCAAGAATGAAAATCTGCGTCATTTCAAATAGCATCCAAACAATCGCGTGACCACAGCGGGGGGAACAGAATAAAGGAAGTGTTGTTTGGCACAGCCCTACCCACACAGCACAGTGTCCAGCACACACCAAACACATTTTTTCATCCATAGCTACACGTATAGACTGCTGCTGGCAAAAGAAACATGCCGCTCGCCTGAGAAATCAGCGACGCCGTTAGCCACCAGAAACGGACAGTCTCAGTGACGGAGATTGTCATGCTGAAGCTTCTGGGAACCCATCTCAGTGGAGAAAAACGAAAAACAAAGCCCAGAAACATACAAAACAACTAAATTAAATCAATGTTTTAACCCATAAAGCACTTTAAAAAAAAAAAAAAAAACCCAGCATAGCAGGTGTTATGACTCGAGCTAACATTTCTCCCCAGGGGCTAGTTTGGAACTGGTCTAAGCAGCTTTTGGTAGCTACTGAGATAGCCCCACTTGCATTAGCAGAGGAAGAGCGGCTTTGCAGGCCTGAATGTTGCACTAGGATAGTTTGGAAGGTCAGTTTGCAGCTACATCTCAGGGTGGCGTTATTAAACGCTGTGGTAGACTCCCGTAAAACCCAAACCAGTGTTAGGAAGCCACAGGCCGTGCTGTGGGCCATGATGCATCAACTCTCAGCCCTGCCCGGGACATTTAGTCATCTATCCTCAGAGAAATGCTTGGCATCAGCAACTTCCATTGCAGGTTACTAACAGGGGCCACTTCCTTTGGAATTCTAGGCTGGGATTTGAAATTCCTGGACGAAGTCCCCCGCTAGGGTCGAAGTCACCGGAGCTCCAATTGTGCATTTAATCATGATTGCGTATTTTTGACAGATCTGTGCCAACTTGCACTAGTCGGGAATTTTGGCCCATTGTGAGTTGCAGGATGGGGCCTTAAAAACGTCCTCCCCTGCACCGACCTTGAAAATAAATCAAGCAGTGCCTCCAATTAAAGCCCGACATTAGAAAATGTTTTATAAGAGGAAACAATCTGCCATCTTCCTTGGTGCCTTGCTTTATGGCTGTGCTCTTCCCCAGACTGGGATACTATTTTTCATCCCTTTGCCAGTTTAGATTAAATCCAGCAAGGATACCATGTGTTGCTTGCATTTAATCATGGCTGCATGGACACACGTTTTTGGAGGATAAAAGATTGCGACCACCCCGGCCTTAAGCTTCCTACCTCAGCAGAAAGAAGGTGGAAGACGTGTGTGTAGACAGCAAAAAGGTGGCATGTTGGTCTACTTTGCAAAGTAGCTAGCAACACTCCTCATGATGGAGAATAGCCAAGGGCCTTTCCTGTCCTCTTTAATTACTGCGTCTTGTGATAATACCAAAGTTACCCTTTAGAAACGCAGTGCATCAAGACAAGGATGTTTATACGGCACAGTCTCCCCCCAAAAAAAAAAAAAAAAAAAAAAAAAAGCCTTGATTTCTCTTTCCGGACACATGAAGAGGGATCTCTTTTTAGCTCAACGTTTATTGTTACAAAATAAATTTGAGGTTAAAAAACACCTTAAAAAAAAAGAAATTTAAAAACGTCTAGCAAGCCCCAATCCAACTGTCAAAACAGCTCAGATCAAGTGCCTGCTGCAGGGGTCATTTCATTTCAAAAGACGGGCAGCTGTGGCATCAGCTTGGGCGTCTCTTCTGTGCCAAGGCTACGTCTCTTCCCTATCATCATCACCACTTAATGGTCACGTTTGTGCAGTGCTGGGTAGCTGCTCTCCATCTCCACTTTCTACATGACCCCTTAGTCACAAAGCTTAGCTCTGGGATTCTAGTCCAAATTTTGGGTTGCACTGTTGACAGGGAAGGCATAACGAACTGCAATGCCAATGTGATCTGTTTGCGAGGGACCAGTTTTCAGTTTCTCCTTCATTTGCACTGCTTTCCCGCCCGCCCTCTCAACCTTATCCGTGGCCATTGGAATACTCTACATCTGAACAGCTCCCACCCAAGGCATTGGACGTTAATTGCAATAGACAATTCCCATTTCTTTACAAAACCAAAAGAGCATGTCTCAGACTAGACACCCGGAAGGGAGAAAAAAAATAAATATTTCCTAGGACTAGAGACATGATCAGCCATGACAAAGCTTCGTTTAGTGCAGATCTTGCTTACGCTACAACTCTCTCATTGCTGTGGGTTCGCAGGACCTTCCAGTTTGCGTCCAACCAAGAGGAGATGGGTGGGACACCCACGTACCAGAAAGAAGTCTGATCCACCAGATAGAATTCAAGATGATCTAGACTTATGAGTCAGCAGGGAGTGTAATTTAGTGCACTGGCCAGCACCATGTCAAAAGAGGGACAGAACTGCAGAGGGGGAATCGGTTCACCTTCAAGGCTACACTGCTCTGGCTTGTCCAGCTCAGGTGGGAGGGTCTCCCGGAGGCATCACACACAGGGTGGATTCTTTTACTTTTGGCATCTCCGTTAAATAAAACCATGAGCTAAACAGACACAGATCTAATAAAAGAAAACAGCGGTGTGCGTGTGGGAAAGGACAAATGCCAGGCACTAACCCCCACCTGGGGAGAGGCCATGGCTGAAATCTCTTTGTAAACACAGGATCCCATCAGGATGGGGTGAAAGTCCCCAGACTGCCTTTTTGCTTATGCTGTCTTCTTGGCATGGCCTGGTAAAGCACAAATTCAAGTGAAGCCATAAAGAGAAAATCTGTTAGTAACACTGACCCCCCTAGCACTCTCTTCTGCTGTCTAGAGAAATAAAATCACCTTTAAAGCACACTGACTTTCCAAGGCCTTTCATCTGAGCAACAGGGCTGCTGGCTGCAAAATGACCAAAACCGCCAGGTGGATGAATCCTGTGGGATTCATACTGGTCTGAACCACAAATGGACCATTTTGCAATCCTGGTACAATGTATTATGCTGGAAAATCTGCAGGGATTGGTGATGGTAATTTTTTAAATGGTCCATTCACAGTACACTATTTATAACCAGTTATAGCAGCTTCTTGTCAGGTCAAATTTAAACAGCCTGACCAAGACCAGGGGGTCAAACTCATTAGTTGCATAGTTGCAGTGGGTTTGAGTGGATGGGGACATCTGCTCTTAAAGCACGACACAGATCATCTGCAAGGAGATGGTTTAACTTGTATCCGCCGCTTAGTGATCTTTGTAGCAACGTGCTTTTCATTTACAGGTACCAGACTCACCAAAACACAGATGGAAGAAGCCCAGAGATGGTGCAGCGTGGAGGTTTGTAAATTGCCTCGCAGGAAACAGAGGGAGCTAATTCCTGCATCTGCACAGCTCTTGTTTTCTCATCCTTTCTGGGTGTTGCTGTATGATCGAAAGGCATAGAACAGTCCATAGGCCGGTTCTGGCTGACACTGACTTCAGTGACCACTGCATTTCCCCGTCCTGCTCCTAGAGACGGTGAGACTACATAAGCTCTGCAAACCTCTCTTGCTTTACACAGAAGAAGCTGTGTTCAGCAGCAACTGAAGAGAGAGTTGATAACTTATGAAAATCCTTTGCCCCTCAACACCCCATTGCAAAATAAGGAAGAGGAATTCGGGGCCCTTTGGCCATGTTTTCAGGTCCGATTTGTCTCTTGAGTCTCAGCAGGCTCAAGGCAAATCAACGACCCTCGCCACTGTCTAAGCATCCAATGCAGCTCCATGACGACTCCCAGTAACTAGCTTGGATTCCATTTACATTTACCCTCCCCTGAGAAAGGCCTAACGCTGGCAGTGGGGGTCATTTAAGAGAAAAGAATCCTTTCCTCCTATTCTCTCAAGCAGCCCAAGGCAGACCTATGCCGGCTCACAAAACACACAACAAGTACAAAAGCAAGGAAGGTACACCAAACCCCTAGCGGGATAGGGAAAGCTTCTGGCTGGTGCTTCTCTCTACAGGCAATAGTCACTTTGCACTCCCCCCAGCATGGAAAGGAGAGGAATAAATATATTTGTTCCTAAAACTTTATGCTTTTTTGCCATTTTTTTTTTTTAAATAGCCTCATCGTTTCCTTTTTCTCTTTAATTCTTTAACGTTTGAAGAGGACCCAGAACCCCAAAGGAACTCCACTTTTTTTTTTTGTTTTAATATATATACTAAGAATTAAAAGAAAGAAGATGGAAAAAATTAATTAAAAAGATGTTCATTTTTCTATCACCAGATTCCCAACGAAGAGCACTCTTTGGATCTTTGTCCCCAACCCCGGATGCTAGCCTCTTTTGTTGTTCCACTCCCACTGCAGTGGTTTTGGCTTGTTTAAATAAAGTACATACTAGGAGCTGCCTGCCGATTGTGGACGACCGAGCAGGCTTTGGGGGGGATGAACGACTGCCCGTCTCTCGCCCACCCCTGCTGACTGGGAGAAGGGCAGATCTCTTCTTAGCCTCACTGAGATGTCTCTCTTCTCAGAGCAGCTGGCGCTGTTGGAGATGTACAGTTGTCTGTTCAGGGTGCGGGTTGTGGGTGCTTTGTGTGCGTGCCGGAACTGGATTTGTTTTGGTCATTGTTGCTGCTGCTGCTGCTTCTTCGTGTCTTAAGTCTCGCCTGTGTTTTGTTTCCTTCGTTCAGACACTGCGCGTTCTGAGAGGGGGAGAGAAAGGTACACCAACCCGATACCCTTCTGAACGTCAGCCCATCTCCTTCCACTGCTTGTAGAACTCCAGAACGTTTTTTATTTCTACACTGGCACTGGCCGCTGCCTGGATAGCTGACTGGAGACAAAAAAAAACAAAACAATCGCACACTCCGGTTATTTTGCCTGCACTGCCAAGACAGCACACTGGATGACCCGATTTATCTAGGCACTTATATGGCCACCCATCACCATGGTATGGGCCTGATCTATCGCTCACTGAAGTGAATGGGAGTCCTTCCATCAACTACAATTATTCACCCTAGGGCCCCTTTACGCTGCTCTGATATAAAATGGTGCAAGTAACCGTTATACCCATTCTAAAGACCCCTTTGCACTACTAACATAGCATAAAGGAACCTTAGTGCAAATGAGAATAAAGGGCCAAGATTTATAACCCAGGCTTGTGAAATAAAGTACACTTACTAGCCCAGGCAGCAAATACACTTGCTGTAAGGGTGCTAATGATGAAGTGAGTATTTTTCCTTACCTGGGGTCAGGAAGCATTTTGCCAGTTGTTGTAACCCAGTTACCTTATTCCGAGACACTGACCTGCATGGGCGCAGAGAATTTGCTTGGATCATCCGGCTGTAAGCCAGTTATGATGGTAACCATCCCTGTGGTGTCATCCTCTCCGCTGCCTTGGGACACGGTCAGCTGTTTGCAGCTGTCCAATATTTTATAGAGGTTCCTGTCACATTGATGTAAAAAATCAAATCACTATGTGTGTCTGTGCAAACAGACGTGGATTTCACTTATCCGGAGATGTGCAAGTACAGACAGCAGCAGGGCAAGTGTCATCTTCACAACAGTGCACAGTTTCTCTGCCCCGTTATTTGTATTAAAGAAGCACCCAGAGCAGTGGTGCCCAAACTTCTCCTGTCGTGCCCCTCGCTACCAGTAACGGAATCTGTCCGTGTTGTTCTCCCTCCACCCAAATACTGCACAGCCAAGGCTTCCTGCACAGAGGCGCTTGGGCTGAAGGCAGAGCTGGGGGTGGAACCGGGATGTGGGAGGAGTTGGGGCAAGAGGCGGAGCTGGCCTGCATCCAGAGAGGGAAGGAAGGCAGACCTGCAGCTGGGGGGTCGAGGGGAGCAGCAGCTGGGCCCTACCCCCTGAATGTTCCTCCGTGCCCCCCAGAGGTGCGCGTTCCATGGTTTGGGGACCACTGACCTAGAGGCCCCAACTGAGATCATATCTCCATCATGCACACCTACAGTGAGAGAAAGTGGCAGCCCCAAATGGCTTACACTAACTAGACAAGACAGACAATGGGCAGGAGGGGAAACTGAGGCACAGATAAGGGAAGTGACTTGCCCATCATGACACAGCAGGCTAGTGGCACAGCTGGAAAAAGACCCCCAAGTCCTGAGTCCCACTGGGACTAGCTGCATGAGTACGGGTTGCTAGATTAGATCCTATTCTTCAGATTGCTAAAAAACCTCCAAAACAACCTCCAGTGGATAAGACACTGGACCTCACAACCCTTTGTTTTGCAGGTTTTATATCAACCTGAAGAATAGGATCAAATCTAGCAACCCAACTAGTCCCAGTGATGGCACTTACTCACAAAATCCTCTTTGCACACAGGTAATGAGAAAGCAAGACAACTCCAGAGGTTGTGCTAAGGTGTAACCTTACCAGGCATCTAAATCCTGTCTCTTCAGTTTATGCCTCTCAAAGCTTTTCCCAACATCTTTCTGGCAACGAATGTACCTGAGGAAGAGGAGATTTACTGAGTCCACGTGCAGGTTACTAAAAGGGCAAATGTTAATATTTGAAAGCCAAGGAAGTTGTAGAATTCTTAGTATGCTGGTTTCCTCGGGATGGCTGGATGTGTACCACGGACAGGTATTGCCCACTCAGCTAGCTTGCTTCGGTCCCAGCTGAAGTTTCTCACAACTTTCTCTAGTCTCAACTAACCTCAATAATTTGATGTTCCTTCAAAGGTAGATACTTCACTGTTTGCCCTTCACCAGATCATTGGCATGTAAAGCACCACCAGCCCTTACACACATTTCTGGGTCGTGACACCTTTAACCTTCTGCATGTTAAAAGTTGACCATTTATTCCTAGTCTTTGTTTTCTGCTTCTCAGCCAATTTACCTCTCACCTCATGACTCCTTAGTTTCCTTAGTAGCCTCTTGTGAGAAACTCTGTCAAAGTCTTTCTAAAGTTCAAATAGATTATAACACGCAGTTTTTCTTCATTCAACAGCCCCCTTAAGTGCCTTTTTTAAAGATAGGACCGGACAGTGACAAATATTAGATCTCTGGTCTAAAATCTGATTTTAATGAAAGTTTCTATATTCTGTTAGCAGCTCAGCCACTTCATTCTCAAGGGAATTTGATTATATTCCACATGCTTAATAGTCTTCTGCAATTCTACTGAAAAAACCATTCTCCAATTCCCATCCTAAAATGCTATGCATCAATAAGCAGCTGCAATATCGCACACCAGAAGTGGCTGCATTTCATTACTAAGTAAAGTGATTCCTAAAGGTATACAGAGATTGTCAAACATTAGAGTGTTTTGGGATCCATCTATGAGCTGCATTAAATCATCATGTTGTCTGTTGCCAGTGCCTTCCGTGTATAACCCCGATGTATATTTAACTGTGCCCATTTCCCACTCTGTTTTTATTCTGTGTTCAAGCTGTACAAACACTATTTCTTTGAAGGACTTTTTCTACATAAAAGCCAGAAACATTTATTTTAAAACAAAGGGGGGAAAGAGTATTACCTGTTTCCCTTTTTAAATTCTGCCTCTAAATATCGGATGCTGTCGCGGGCACCTGCGTTCTCCTTTTTCAGGAAGTCTAGACCATCAATCACTAATAAAAAATGGAAGTAAGAACGTTAGTTTGTTGGTGCCTTTTACAAGTTAATCCCACATGTGGCGTGACCCCTAGGAGCTGTGGAATTGCCTCTGGCTCATGGCAGTAATTTACGCTGCCACTAAACACAACCCAATCAGCTGCTGAACCGGATCTTTCTCCAATTATGAGCTAATGAACTATGTGAGAATCCAGCATGAGCTGCAAATAAAATGGTCAAACAAGGACATATGCAAACTGGTTTTCAGCTGCTGCTCCTGAAGCAAGGGGCTTTTTTCTTTTTTTTTTAATAAAACAAATCTAATTAATGCTGGGAACAAGCAGTGAATTCACAGCCCTTGGGAATGGGATCCTCTATCCAAAGAACAGGGCAGGGTAAGTTCCCCTATAATGTCCCAACATTGCTCGAGGTCAGCTTCTAGGGGTAAACAGGAAGATCAGTTTCCATGAAACGTTCAGTCTTTGATCTCTGCTGAGAAGGCAAAGAAGGGTGCCAATTAATGCCAGCTGTGGCCAGTGGTTTGAGAAGTGGACACTTTATTAATAAAGTGCTGTGAATATACATGGGAATTATGCAAAACAGAGAGTCCCTCTGCCTCAATGAGCTTGCAATCTATAGGAAAACCAACATGGGATAGATTTTCTGGTACAGGGGAGGAAACCAATACAAGACGGATTTACAGAAGAAATAGCGTTTAAGGAGGGGATCTGAAAGAGGAGAGGAGGCGTAGGCAGACAAGAAGAGGTTGTTCTAAGTGCACAGGGTATTACAACAGCGATGCACAACGCTGGGAGTGGGGAAATATGTAGCATTTATAGCAATTTTCATCCTCAAAGCCCTTCACAAACATTAAGGGAACGGGAATTTGCCCACTAAGAACTGGACTGAGACCTCCACCTCATTTCACACAAGTCACTAAAACAGCCATCGGCAATCAGGCAAGGCACATAGCAACGTGGGCTGAACTCGAGGTAACGTGGTTGTTTTAAGACTGAACAGATTCCCCCATCATGTCAGCTAAGCCAGCCATTCGTCAAAGCTCTGCGACACAGAGGGCCTCTTTGGCTAAGCTTTCGAAGAGTCACTAACCTCCTTGTGCATTCATACAAGAACACCAGACAAGTTTTGCGGGGGCAATCCAGAAACGGGGGTTCCCTCTGTCCTACTGGAGGCTGTCGAGCTACTCAAGAAACGTAGACCCCGTTTTCAACAGAGCGCCTCAGTTCTGGGATCTAGAGTGTCCTCAAAGGGAGCGCAGCGCTCCTGAAAGCCTTTGGACTTGCACCCCTTCAACAACACACAAGCAATGGAGCAAACAGGTGTCTAGCTGTACCTGTTCGAGGGATGATGATGATGAACCTCCCGCTGATAGCTAACTGCCTGATGACGTTGAGATGCTGGCAGAGAGCTTGGGTGTCTGGGACAAGATACGGAGACATGGCAGACTGAGCTTTGGGCTGTTGCAGACTCCCCTCCAACTGCGAAACCTCCAGCTGAAACAGGAGAAGAGCAATACCAGATTAGGAATTCACGTGGAAACAGAAAGACTGAAAAGGGTGAGGGTCCTCCTGCCATGTGCAGCCCAGCCCCTCCACTTCCCCAATCACGTGGCATGAGCCCACCTGATCCTGACGGAAGGTGAAAGCTCTGCCAAGGCGGGGGATAAATTCCCTCTCAGCCTCAAATCAGGCTGTAAGTTGAACCCTCTGCATCTGAGCAAGAATCAGCATGATTAAGTGTTTGATCTTGTCTGTACCGAGACATCTTTAGTGCCTGAGTAGACGGACCATTTTTTCCTGTAACTCCATTAATGTGGAGTACACACAAATTCCATACACCTATGAATATTTCCATGAGCGAGACCTTTTATTCCCTTCTTACCTGACAAAAAGAAGCTGTTCAAAGAATCTCCCTGTCCTTTACAGAGAGAATATACACCATGTACACTACACATCTGGTATACCTTAATGGAGGTCCCCAAATCTGTACTGACAGGAGCATTTAATGGTAATGATAATACTTTGTGTTTACAGACTGCCTTTCATCTAAATATCTCGAACCACTTACTGATGTCTTACAAGGGTCCTTGAAATGTGGATACCCATTTCCAGAGGGGTAAACTGTGATGGAATCAGTGATTTTGGCTAAGGTCACAGAGCAAGTCAGTAGCAAAGCTGGGAATAGGACCAGGAGTCCTGACTGTTAGTACTCCCACTCTAAGCACATTGCCTCAATCAGACAGTATTGTTTTAAGAGGCAGATCTCTACAGTCTTTATTACATTAGGTCAAAATACAGGGTCTGACCTGTTTTTTGGGGTTTTTTTAAGAATGAGATATGAATAACTATGTCCCAGAAAATGATTTTTCCATAAGTGTACCAAATAGAAGATTTACAGACCAGATTCGTTCATGGGCCTGGACATTTACCTCTAAGTTAACAGACCCTAGTTTTTAGTTCAGAGCTTGGATTTCATACCTGCAGTCGGAGCTGAGCCATGTCTCTCATTAACCTGTTCCGACGAGCTTCCTCCGCAGCCTAATTACAAAAATAAAGTTAAAAATAAAATTAGCAGGAAAAGTGTGGGTTAGTCATTAGTGTGTACTGAGAAAAGGGGAAATAAATAGCTCCAGGGACTAGTAATAGGAGAGCAATTGTTCGCCTCCACAGCACAAAAGTCACCACCATGATTGGCATAGCTTGTCGGCTGTCTCGCCTGATGTGAGATGAGGAATGGGTTTCCATTGCTCTCCAGGGGAGGGCAGAGGCAAATTTTGGTGGGGCAGTAAGTAAAATAGCTTGGTTCTGCCAATTCCTCGGCTGTGCCTGTTCTGTACCGCAAACTTTGGTCCTCCAGGGCTGCCAATCTGGGGTGGAGTTTCACAGGCACAAAGACTATATAATAACGAGCCAATTCCCTGCTTTAAACTGGCTAATAATGCTTGTGGCACATTCATTAGCATGCCAGATTATTTGTGACTTTTCATTCAGAACTTGGTGGGGCAGATTATCCTCTTATGAAACAGCACGACTCGACAGTGACCGACTTTTATCCCTAGACGCACTTTGTTCCTTGCAAGCAGCTTTCCCAACAGGAACGTAGCCAACCCCTCCTCTCACTAGGCACCGAAAGTGTGTCAATTATGAGCCATTACTGAGCTTGTTAAGAAATAAAATGCCAGGCCGAGAAGCCAATGGCAACATGTGCTGGATGAGCTGTTTTGCTGAAAGCACCACCACAAAGGAAATTAGTATCACAGAGCTCTGGCTACTAAGCTGTGCTTTCAGCGTCTGATATGACTGATATCCTGGCTAACTAGAAGGGTTGGTTTCCTATGCCTGAAATTGTACCTGGGTGCCAGCACCTCACAGAGCAGAGCATTACTCCCCTTAAGACTCTTCTAACTCACCATGCGGAACTGGGCCTGGGCCTGATGCAACAAGTTGTCCTGCTCGGACTGAGCGATGCTAATGAAGATCCCAACCTCTGAATTAAACTGCAGGATGCTGCCTTGCAAGTGGGTGATGAAGTGGCCAAAGCTCCGGATGCAGCAAATACGAATCACCGACTGCAAGGAAGGAGACAGTTTGACTTGAGATGTAATGTGCCCAGCTGGGCAGCAGCCTGCGTTAGCTGAGAAGCTGGAATCTTTTTTAAAAAGGTGGAAATGACTTAAAAATATATATATACAAAGTGAAAAATTCTGTGAATGTTCCTGAAGGTGCAGGACATGATAATCCTTTGGAGAAAATAAACAGGGTGAGGGGTGCAGGAAAGTCAGCCAGAGTGCTTTGAAATATTTGCAATCTGGGTTTTCAAGCACCAGAACACAGCAGAGAACAATGACACCTGGCTTTTCAGAACCACCTGTGCTGGCCAGTCTCTTTGAAGAGGGGCACCGTCTAACTCTCAGTGACATAACCAACAAGGCAGCTAAGTGACCTTTTGTAAAAGGAGGGACGGTATTTGGCTTTGGATTGTTGTACCTTGTTTCAGAGTTTCCCCCCAGAGCGCCAAAAGCATGAGGAGACATCCAGGAATTCATCCCAAGGCGTCGTCAGCCTGGAATCTTAGTATTTAAAAATGGAGCTCCCAGATCAAAGGCCATAACAATCCCTTAAAAATCAGTTAGCAAAGGTGGACAAATGTTAATGCGCTCTAAGCCATTAGGTAGTTCAGAGATCGCTGTAGCAAAATTAGATGGACCACTACTCTCCTGCCTCTTTCCCTAAATGTCTCATCTTTCCCTACGCAGTGATGATGATCTTAGCCCGTTTTGCTCTGCAGCTGGGCTGACAGATAAAGCCATTCTGTGCATGAGCATGGCACAATGCCAGTTCTTCTGCAACTGCCAGTTGTCCTCATGGACACAGGGCTATAGGAGGTAGTCTGCTGACTGTTCAAGGTTCATCCCAGATGGGCTGTAAATATCAACTGATTTATCCAGACAGGGAGGATGAGCGGTTAAGCATAGCAAAGAGGCCAATAGGTAGCAGCTCCGTGTTGCTTTGAGGGGGAAGGGAAGTTTCTGGATATTGCCTGGAGGATGGAGCTAGCAGCAATGTTCACAAATGTATTCCAGTTTGGGGCACACTCTCTCTAACAGTAAAACTACACCCTCATCCTGGGTTGCCAAGATATGGGAAAATTTCTATCAAGGCAAATTTAGCCGGTACCAAGAATCCATGGCTCGCCTATCCTCACCTCCTCCACCGCCGAGAGTAGGGGTCTGTCCTGCTCATAGTTAAACCTCTTGTGTGCATTTTTCAGAGGGGGCAGGTTACGGAGCGCCACGTCTTCTGGAAGCAGCAAGCTGGTGCTCAGGTCTGGGAGCTCACAGCCAATCAGCAACTCCTTGATCTCGTTACCAAAAGCCAGCCCTGGATTGTTGGGGTGGAAAACAGCAAGAGGTGACTGACCATCAATGACACTAGGACAGCTGAGATATGAAGTCTCATGATGTGCTTTATGTCCTTCAGAGCCCAAGCATTTTGGTCATGTGGGAATTTTTAAGGCATGCTACCAGTTTCCATTAAGGTTTTGGCCAGTCAGTGTGTGTTATAACCACTTTAGTACAGTTTGACTCCATCCACACTAGCTAACCAAACCGTGTGTGTGTGTGTGTGTGTGTGTGTGTGTGTGTGTGTAAACTAATTTGAACCATGATTAAACACAACAGAGGCTAATCTAGACAAGGCCTTACTCACATTCCTTCATCCTTGTAAATCAAGTGGCATTAGCTACTCTCACCCTGCAGGATACAATGGGCTATAAGAACCACTGATAACTAGGTTTGAAAAATAAGTTGAATCTGTGCAGGGAAAATTGCCGTTTATTTGGCGGGCAGGAGGAGGATGACCAGGAATGGGTTCCCACAGTACCTGGCTCCTGCAGCTCTCCAGCAGAAGGCAGTAGGTTCAGAAGCACAGACAGTCTGTTCCATAGACTCTGGGAGCTCTGAAGAAAACAAAAGGTTGCAAAATATATCAAGTCATGCAAATCTTCAAGTCAAGGTAGATGCAAATAATTATGAGGACGTTTTGCACTTTTATAGCACCTTCCAGAGACTTCAAAGCACTTTGCAAATAATTAAGCCTCAACATCCTCTGAGGTAGAGATTAGCTTAATTTGACAGATGGGGAACCAAGGAAGAGAGGCAAGGATGACTTGTTCAAAGACACAGCAAGAGACTAGCAGAGTCAAGAACTGAATCTCTGGGCGCTCAGTCTCCTGGTCTAGCCAACAGGCCATCCAACCGTTGCCTCTACAGCCACCCTCATTTTTTGGCAAGTTTTTGAAACAAAAAGAAGACTCAACATCAATCATGACAGATGATCCCTATCTAGCTGTGGATGTGTTTCATTCTCATAGCTTCTAGACCAGGGCTATTTAATAACCTGAATTCCCTGTTCCCCCATCACCAAAACCTATTGGTAGGGTAGATGCTAACAATAAAATAATTATAACAGTGAGAGGAAGTAATTTCATGATGAATAATACATGTCATCCCAAGAGATCCCAAAGTGCTTTACAAACTTAACACACTGATTTGCAAACCATGCACAGAGATCACTATGCCAGTCACTGGGATGCTTTTACATCTAGGGTGGAACGTGGGCTCTGTTTAACAATACACATTAATATCACAACAATAATTTATGCCAGGAAGTGACAAACAAAGTATCCACCTGAAACTACAGGAAGCTTGACACAATAAATGCCAGCTAAGGTGATTATAAGAGACACTGACATTAACAGTGTACATTTAAACAAAACCCCCACACCTGGGCACACATGATGATGAGGTCAGTGTTGGTTCTCAACCAGTCCAGGAACACCTTGACAGTCGGAAGCAGGCCCTCATTGGTTATGATCTCTAGTTTCTCCTGGAGGGATCTCTCGTTTCTACAGGATTTGTTACTGGAGATACTCTCTTCAGAGTCGGACAAGTCGTCTGAAACAACAAAGAAAAAAGCAAAGATTCCATGCATTAAATACTAAATGGAGCCCTTCTGTTGAGAAACCCATATGGGTATTTTCACCAGGAGTCACCATTGGCGTGAGAAGGAAAAGGTGCTTCAAAATTCCCTAGTTCATCCACACACACTCACAACAGCAATTTACTGATTGGCAGAACGATCTCTTGGAAAACAGCATGCTCATCCCACTGACCAGTACAGTCTCACTGTTTCCTTGTACTCCCGTCTGTCTGTACATCTACCCATCTGTTCTCTCTTCTCTTACACTTAGATTGCTCCATGGGGCAGGCACTGTTTTTTGTTCTCTGCTCGTACAGCACCTACCACCCTGGTTCAGGTCTAGATGTCCTAGGCACTGCACTAATACAAATAATGAAGTAATAATAAACTAGTGGCTAGAAGAGCAGCTGACACACCTGAGAGCGATTCCCAACTTCCCCATACTTGCTGTGTTACCCTAAGCAAGTTAGCGACCTCTGACCCTCACTGCCTATCCTTTCTCCAGTAAGGACAAGGATGCTATTCCGCCTTCATCAAGTGTTAGGACAGTGTTTCTTAACCTGGGGGTTTAGAGGGGTCCGCAAGTTCAGATCTGGTATTGGAGGTGGCAAGAAAGGCAATTGCCTGGAGCCACAGGGGCGCCATGAAACTAAGTTACATGCCTCAGCCCCGTGGGGGTGGGACTCAGGCTTCAGGGGTACAGTAGTTTGGAAAGGTTAAGAACCACTGTGTTAGGATATCCTCAGAGAAGTGCTAAATTGCAGGTTAGATAGGGTAAGGCTCATGTCTTCCTCTGTCTGGCACAGCATTGCACATGCTATTCATGTCTGTGTTCTGGAGGATCCCAGAGTGCTTCACCAACAGCACTCAATTCTACCTCAGCGAAAGGCCACCTCTTTTGGAACCGACGCTCATTCATTTGAACCTTGTTAATATACAGAGACCATTCACTTTTCCCCATCCCTATACATGTAGCTGTTTTCAGCACAATTATTTAACACTTCCTGCTTTATAAGTTCTATTTATGCTGCAGGAATACTGGTCCTGGTCTGAAGAAAGAGTAACCCAATCATTCAGAGCTAACAGCAAATTTACAAACTGAGACCCACTTTCAGAGACTAACTCACCACACTTAAAGTTACATAACAAAAACCAGGAATGAGCTGCTGTGGGAGACTGGGGGAATTCTGTATCTGCATAGAAAGATGGTTGTACTGTCAACAGAAATTAACATCTGCCCAGCAGAGGACCAGAAAGGAAATGAAAACTTAGACAGGCAGGGAACCAATTTAAAGAACAAAATCCACACCTCTAAAGTTCAGCAAACCCTCTAAAGCCATTCGGGTCCTGCTAAAGATCTCCCTCAGTTATCTCTTGACTTAGCATGTAAAATGCACCTCTCCTCTTCTACAATAAGACCCTAAGTTCCACATTTCCCTACCCATTATCAGGTCCCTACGAAACTTTACAGGTCTCCCTTCGGTTGGCAGAACAGTGCTGATACAGCTGTCCAAAAGCTTGACAGAATGAAGATTCTCTGCAGCTGCACAACAGAAACCAAGCAACGAAGCAGGAAGCAGCAGCAAGTCACCCCCTAACACCTTTAACTTGCAGGTTAAGTTTAAGAAGCGATCCAGAAGCAACTGTTTGAATCAGTACTAGCTACAGCAGGATGCTTCCCTCATATGGAGTAAGGGATGGATGAGGCAAGAGTATTTTAATGCTTCAGACTCATCAGTACTTAAAGATCCTTAGCACTTTGCAATTCTATAGTTTCTCATCTGCGAGGCTCTCAAAGTTATTTAGAGGCTCTTTTACTCACAGGAGGAGACTGGCCCAAGGTCATAAAGGGAGTCAGCAGCAGAGGTGAGAATAGAACCCATGTCTCAACTTCCAATCCCTCATTCTAACCAACAGACAAACATGGCTGCTCATGAATGCAGCAGTAGTCTTTCATCAACCCATCAATACCAGCTGCTAGTGACCAATTTCTTAGGCATCCAACCCTGATATGGTCAGCAGCCACTTAGCATTCTTCAGCATCGTATAGAAGGCATGGTCAGTCAGGAGAAGATTTGACCTTAGACATTTGGACAACTGAGCCAGCGAAGTTCAAAGCAAGACACCACACAGGTTAATTCAACCTTGCAGTCGAGACTTTAAACGCACAAATGTCATGAAATTCAAAACACACATTCCTACAGCAACATCACCTATGTGTCCCCATTGCACACAAAAAGCAAAACTTCAGCACAATAATTATTCTTCACCTTTCCTAACTGCACTGTTCTTCACTTCCTCCCAAAATGGTGAAATGTTGCAGAGCGCTGTTAAATGGTTACCTTGTTTCACACCAGCAGTGGTTGCAATATCTCTGTATATAATGCCTGTGAGGTACTTTGGGATCTCTGGTATGAACAGCACTATAAGAATGCAATACAAAATACTAAAGAAACATATGAGGCGGGAAGGGACAGTGTTACAATCACTGGTAAAACTAGTGTTCCAGTTGAAATTTCCTGACCTACGGGATGTTTACATTTTCAACCAGAACGTTACATCAAACCCATCATCCATTATTCTCTCTATTGATTGTGAATACAATCACGAGAGAGAAAAATAACAGTGTTTTATAATAGGCTACCCAGTGTGTAATTCTATTCAATCAAAGTCTCCTTCATGAGGCTTAAATCACTGTTATAGCAAAGAGCATTGGATTGTGGGCTTTTTACTGAGTAAGAAGAAATGTCTGATAAGGGCCTGGAACTCCCACCTGACTAGCTGCGCTTCAGAGACCTTTCCCCCACCTTCAATCAGGAAGAAGTGAAGGCAGCTCCCTCTGAAGTGGATTAATGGCAGTCTGAGGCTTTGTCCAGACTAGGATTTAATGGTGTGGCATTAGATCACGTTAGCTAGCTTGATCCATCCCTTCTAAATCTCCAGACTTATCCTGCTAAAGTACAACTTGCCTCTTCTTGAGGAGAGTTTTAGAAGGTGTTAGTTAGCCCACTTGATCTAACACTACTCCTTTAAATCCTAGACAAAGCCTGAGTCCTTGTCAAAGTTGTATGCCCATGGAAACTGGGTTTGAGCATGATGTAAAATGCTTCCTTGCTCCCCGACATAAGGGAAGCTGGAAGGAGTGACTAACACACAAGACCAGACAGGCTTTATTTGTAATACAGACAATGCTCTTGTATTAGATCTTCTCTTTTTCAAGCTGTTCTCTCTCAGAACGTTACTTTGGTTGAATAATACCTGTCACTGAATAGTTTTAAGAAATCTGCAGTGCCATCTACTGTGCATTTAAAGTTAGAATCTGGCCCTACAAACCTTAGAGACTGATGTGATCTTATGGTTGAAAGAGTACAGATATTACCACATCTGTCACATCTCCGCTCCTCGTATGTTAAGTTAAATCTGCTGACTTTTAACTGTCAGAAACAAGTTTTCACTTGTGAACTCTGGAGAGATCACCCAGCCAGGACAATTAGGGGAGAATCACCTGGATTTTATCTGCCTCATTCGTCATAAAAAATTGCCAGTTAAGTTCCAATCACAGAATTTTTATGATTTAATAAGCAGTAAAACAGCCAAAACTTCAAATTCAGCTGGACTCTGCAGCACTAGCAATTAACAGATCTTTAGCTTTGTGAATGGAATGAATTTCATCAGGAACCATTGATAAAACAAATGTGGAACTCAAAATTAATGTTACAGACATACTGGTGACTTTATAACTGCATTTAAACATTAATGGCTCATTTCTCCATTATCCTACACCTTGTGCAATCATCAAGCATGAAACACCTCCAACTCAGAATGGTAGCATTTTGTACATACTTTGCACCGGAGTAAATGACTGCACAATGCAGGTCAATAGAGAAGAATGGTGCAAAGTCTGCTTTTCCCAGCACCACAGAAATCAGACATGAGAAAGACCTCATCAACCAGAGTTGTTCCCTTTCAACAGGTTACAACAGCATTTCCCAAACTTTTGAAAATTGAGCTCCCTTTTAAGAAAATGAAAGTGACCACAACTCTTTTGCTACCCTGGGATGCCTGGTCCACACTACAAAATTATGCAGGCATACGTAGGTTATCTGAAAAAATTCCCTGTCCCTAGCCAACATAGCTGTGACAGCAAAACCCCCACATAGAAGCAACTATATCGACAGAAGAGTGCTTCTGTCAACTTAGCTAACATTGTTCGGGGAGGTGGCGTAGCTATGCTGGCAGGAGAACTTCTGTTGATTTACACTGCATCTCCACTAGGCGGCTATGCTGGCGCAGGCTCTGAGGTGTAGATATAGCCTTCATTTATACATCATCCCCACTTTGCAATCTACTCCTCTGCACCCAAACTCTGGGGAATGCCATAGATCACCGTAATATGACCTTTCCTCTCCTTTCTTACATGCTTTGAGGAGCAGTGAAGTGTTTAAATGTCAGCACTGTTAACTATCATGTAAGTCAGCATTCCCTGAAGTGAACAGGGCAGTTCCTACCACAGAAGTCCTATTTCAGGCTCTCTGAAAACTCAGACACACATCTCTGCACCCGTTACATTTGCTTCACATTTTGAAGGTTTTCTTCACAACCATAACAGCCAGACACTTTAAAAATAAGAGAGGACACTTTCAAGAACAACTAAGTTCCATGGACATCCCATCAGCTAGTTCTTTGCACCCCACATGGGAACGGACCCCACCCTTTGGGAAACATGCTGGCTTATAATGTCCCTCTGTATTAATAAATAAATCCCCTAAACACCCAGGTGGAAATATTATTGTGTTAGCAGGTTAATCATCTTTTTTTACACCACACAGAAATATTACACAACGCTGTCTTGATGCACTTCCCCCATTTTACAGTAACGAATAGTACTAAACTACCATGCATTAATGGTGAAATTCATTCCTATGCAAACAGCCAGCCTGTCCATCATTTAAGTCCCACTCTGGTTAAAACAGGGATTGGGGGGAGACTTAAGTGCAACATGCAGACCGATAACGTCTCGTTCTCTCCCTATATTCATCTGTCATCTCTTTTCTTACATTTAGATTTAAGCCCCTGGGGGCAGGGACTGTGGTGGATCTGTACAGCACCTAGCACAAGAGGGTCTCAGTCCACGACTGGGGCTCCCTGGTGCTACGGTAGTACACAACAACAACAGTATTACACACGGATGGATTTCACTCCTTGAAAAGACTGCTATTGCCCAATCGTTTTCTACCCAGGTCTGTGTATTCTTCCATGCCAGCAGAGTTCTCATTCGTAACCAAGCATCCATCCTTACCTTGTCCAGCAAAGCCAGGCTTCTCCACATCTCCATTGACACAAGGCTTGCTGTCCACTGCCTCCTTCAAGGCAGCTGGTTCATGAGTTGGTTTCACGAGGACGTTGCTGAAGGTTGGGGCCAAACGAAAGCAGCGTTTGGTCTGGAACAACTGTGTGGACATGGCCTGGAGGTTACTAGCTATGCTAGCTTCATTAGTGCTCATGGACCCTGGCCCATTGACTGCAGAATCTGAATTCTCAGCCTTGGTGACACTTGGGTTTTTAGAGTCCACCAGCCCGCTCCCCTCCATGCAGTTTTTTAAGGCCTCCTTGGCCCCATTTTTCGTGCTTTTGGTTCGGCCACCTCCCTCCTCCCCCGGCTCGTCCTCCATATCCTCCAGGTCGGAACGAGATTCCTGGCTGTTCATGTCTGAGTCTGTCTCCACATCAAAGGCTGTCTCCACCTCCTCGTCGCTCTTCTCGGAGCCACTCTCAGAGCCGTCGCTGCCCTTGGTGGAGCCCTGGGTGGAGTCAGAGTCGAAGCCCTCACTCAGGTCACTCTCATCCACCTTCTGAGGATGGCGCCGGCGGCGCAAGCAGGAGAGACGAGAGTATTTCTTGCTCTTCTTGCTGTCCTTCTTCCTCTGCTCATCGCTGGTCCGGTGGTTGGCTAAGTCAGCATCTGCTTCCTTCTCAATGGAGTTCAAGGGTTCCCGTGTCTCTTGGTCATCTGCAAAAGACAGCCAAAACAAAAAACACTTAAAGCTCTTTGATGTCCAACCCAACCAGGTGGCCAGTTCCAAGCCAGGAGAAGCATCAGTGTCTCACTTCTATAGCACCTTTCCTCATAGGATGTTTCCTGGCACCCTGGAGAGAGTCCCGCTTTACAAATGGATCACTGTAAGCACCAACAAGTGAAGCAATGTGAACCTCCCACCCCTAAAAAGTCCCAGTATGCAGAACTCTACAAGCTTAACTATGGGCAGTTTCTTTACCTCCTAATGGCATTTACTAATCCCCAGATCCATTCAGTAGCCAAGAGCAGAAGTTTATCAGCAAATACAGGGCGGAACCCCTGTATGACACTGGTTCAAACCCTGCCCATGTCCTACCTAGAAAGTGAAAGCCATTTCCATTCGATGGTTGGTAGACAAACAGCTCGTGTGAAATGAATGGGCAGATCTCAATCCAGTTTCTAGTTAGGGAACCCATCTTATACAACCCACAATCAACACCCTTTTGTGAGTAATCTCAGCAGAAAGATTAAGGACCGAATGAGCATGACATGGAGTCTGTCTAGGCCAAGGTATGTGGGAATTTTCTTAAAGGGATAGTCCAGGGTCATAGGTCAAGTTTTCTAAACCTTTTATCATTGTTGTTGTTCTCCTCTGGACTCTCTTCAATTTGTCCACATCCCTCCCAAAGTGTGCTGCCCAGAACTGGATACAACACTACAGCTAAGGCCTCACCAATGCCAAGCAGAGCAGGACAAATACCTCCTGCATCTTACATACAACACTCCTATTAATACACTCAGAACATTATCATCTTTTTTCACAATTAAATCAAACTGCTGAATCATACTCAATTTACCAATACTCCCACCAAGCCAGTTATCCCCCATTTTGTCATTGTGAATTTGATTTTTCCTTCCAAAGTGAAGTACTTTGAAATTCAGTAAAGACAAGTACATCTTGTTGAATGCAGACCAATCATCCAATTTGTCAAGATACTTTTGAATTCTAACCTTGTCCTCCTAAGTGTTTGCAACCCCTCCCAGCTTGATGTCATCTGCAAATTTTCTAAGCATACTCTCCACTCCATTATCTAAGTCATTAGTGAAAATACTGAATAGTATCATATCCAGGACTGATAATACACCATCCCAGTTAGTTTGTCACGATATGTTCTTGATAAATCCATGCTTGCTATACCTTATAACCCTATTAACCTCTAGGTGTTTACAAACTGATTGTTTAATAATTTGTTCCAGTATCTTTCCAGGTATCAAAGTTGGTCTGGCTGATCTATAATTTGCCAGGTCCTCTCTGGTCCCCTTTCTAAAGATTGGTAATGTTTGCCCTTCTCCAGTACGCTGGGAAGTCACACAAATTCCACGAGTTCTTGAAGATAATTGCTAATGGTTCTGAGACTGCTTACGTACCCTAGGATGAATTTCATCAGGCCCTGCCAACTTGAAGACATCCAACTTATCTGAATATTCTTTAAACTGTTCTTTCCCTATTTTGGCTTGCATTCCTTCCCTCTTGTCGTTAATAGTAATTGAGTTGAGTATCTGGTCACCGTTAACCTTTTCAGTGAAGACTTAAGCAAAATAGGCTTTAAACATCTCAGACTTCTTGATGTCTTCAGTTATTAGCCATTCTTCCCCGCTAAGTAGAGGACCTGCACTTTCCTTTGTCTTTCTCTTGCTACTAATGTATTTAAAGAACCTCTTCCTATTGCCTTTTGTGTCCTTTGCTCAGTATAACTCCTTTTATGCCTTGGCCTTTCTGATTTTTCCCTACATGCTTGTCCTGTTCTTTTGTCCTCCTCCTTAGCAATTGATCCATGTTTCCACTTTTTGTAGGATTCCTTTTTGATTTTCAGGTCATTAAAGAGCTCCTGATGCAGCCATATTGGCTTCTTACTACCATTCCTATCTTTCCTTTGCATCACGATAGTTTTCAACTGTGCCTTTAATATTGTCTCCTTGAGAAACTGCTAGCTCATGTGAACTCCTTTTGCCCTTAGATTTTCTTCCCATGGGACCTTATCGACCAATTCTTTGAGTTTGTTAAAGCTGCTGCTTTCACTTCTTTCTTGCCTTAGAATCATGAAATTGATCATTTCATGATCATTTTCATGCACATTGCGTTCCTCCTTCAGATTCAAAACCAATTCCTCCCTGTTGATCAAGGGCTAAAATGGTTGTCCCCCTGGTTACTTCCTCCAGTTTTTGAAACAAAAAGTTGTCTCCAATACAGTGCAAGAACTTACTGGAAATTTTGCGTTTTGCCGCATTACTTTTCTAACAGATGTCTGGAGAGTTAAAGTCCCCACGGAAAGCAGCAGGACAAGCACCCCTTAGACACTGCCCAGCCAAGATCTTTCAATTCTGACCACCATCTTAACAGAAGAAAGGAGTTTAATAAATAACAGCCGAATGAGAGAGAAACCCAGAGGCACAGGGCAAGGGAGAAGAGATGCTGAAGAAGAATGACCTGGAGAGAGATACAGAATGACTGTTCCAGACAACTGGGAAGGCGACTCTTGCATGAAGTGTAAGATCATGAAAAGGGAGAGAGGAAAGGAGTGCTAGATGAACAGAGGACGCAGGACTGGAAGGGGCCGGCCTCCTGGGTTGTCAAGTCCAGTCCCCTTCTATAGGCAACCTCATCATATAAACCCATTCACAAACTTAGCAGAGGAGGTAGCAAGAACTGCACAGATGAGGTCCATGAGTTCAGCTGGAGCAAAGTCAATGGAGCGTTTTAAAAGCCATGCAGGACACTTTTGCACTAGACCCTGAAATGAATAAGGAGCAAGCAGAGTTGTTACAAGACAGGGACGGCACGTGCTTTGGTCACATCTGTGAAACTGAAGTTGTTGCTCAACAACTGAGCAAATGTCTATTGTCTGAGAGTGTCCTGCACCACTTCCCTTGGGCTACCTCTGAACCCACAGGGTCTTCTCTATTTTTCACTGCAGCAAGCATCCCTCTGGTAGCTTCTTATGGAAGCTTAGTCATTCCAGAACAGAGTACTCTAGAGTAAGAGAAGGGTGTTCCTTTCCCTCGAGACTGAGCATACGTCTTGTGCCTGGTGCTTCTAGCAGGGCAGCAAAGGGTCAAGGCGTTTCTAACTCAGCTCTGCACATCCATAGCAGTGCACTGCCCTACAAAGCTCATCCTGAATACCCTCTGAAAAGAGCCGTGGTGGCCATATATAGGGAAGTAGTTTGAGCTACACCACTCGCCACCTCCCTCCTCTTACCTGTGCCATCGCTCTGGAAGGCTGGAACTGGATTCTCCCCTTCCTCCAGTTCTGCCTGCAGGCGAATATTGACGTGGTTTATCAGATGAGAAAAGAGGGCCAGGGTGAACGCAATGGCTGCACTGTATTGCTTTGAACCTGCAACAACAAGACAGCAGAATGAGGTGGAGTGAATAGACCATCCCAGTTCTGCAGCAAAATGGATGTCAATTAAGATACATTTAAGATTTACTGTCTAACTGCATGGGTTACAGCCATCCTGACAAGTGGTATCAACATCTGTGGTTTACCACTTCCTGAAAGATCTTCAATTCATAAATCAGACTATGATGGCATCACTAGTATTTCACCTCTCATCTTAATGATAGGAAATAATCAGTTTTTATGCAGATCTTCCTACATCACTTCCTAAGACAACAAAAGTGGTGGCAAGCAGGATATCTGAAGGATGTAAACACCAAGAAGGGAAAGGAGTTGTATACCCTAAACAATTCCTCTTCCTTCCTGGTGTTTACATCCTTCAGATACCAGCTGGTTATCCTTCATCTATACTTTCACAAAGCATCATTAATTAGGACATTTCACACTGAACTGGACACTAGAAAATACCCTGCAGGGAGCAATCCTGACCTGATCCAGGAGATGGAAAAGACTTATTAGGTTGCCTCTAAATCGATCACTAACACCTAATGAATTTAAAGTTAGATGAGTTACCCAGTTCTAAATTAACCTGTGTAAAGTGGATCCCCTTATTCTATGGAAGATAAATGTCCTTCTCTCAAGCACTACCATTCAATGAGCTGCTTCACTGTCAGTGTTTGTTGCTAATACATTGATTACCTGCTCTTTTGAGACTGTGGACACTCATTAGGCAGATGATCACCATGCGGAAGATGAGAAGGTCAGGAAGGAAGGAGTATCCACTCTCATATTCCTCTTCATCTTCGCTAGCTGAGCTCAGGTTAGGAGGCGAAGGCAGGTAGAACAAGCAAAGGTTGAAATCCTCCAGCACCGATTGGCAAAGAGATGTTAGCTCAGAGTCCACAGAACTTAACGTGGGGAGGGGAAAAAACAAATGGATTTACTATTCAAATGCTGGGCTGCAAGTTAAATCTCAAGCTCTTGGCAACTGGAATGTTCATGTGGCTACTGAATTAAAACTGGTGGTAGCTCAGTCATGACTTAGGTCATTTAGAACAAGACAGAACAAGGCATTGGAGAATATACTGAAGGGAACAATCCGGCATAGGCAGAGGGGGAAAGACTAGATAATCCAAGCAATCTTTCCCATCCCTACAGTCTGTGAACTTAAGTGATACAGTAAATAGCTAACAGGGCATCTCCTATACTGCCAGGATGGATCACTAGAGAATGAAGGGAGGGGCTCAACTCCTCACTCATGGGCTCAGGGTGCTGCCTCCATAGCTGGCCCAGGCAGCGAGAAACCAGCCAAAATTGAACTTTCATCCCGGGTAGTAATGGCCAGGATATTAAGCAGGAAGCCAGCTAATTCTTCTGACTAGTTTAACATATTGACCTAATCAGATATGGAAAACCAGCAGGTTTCTACAAGTCTGGAGAACAACCTGGGGCTGAAATGATCTTTTTCACTCCTATAGCTCTTTTAATCTAAGGATCTCAAAGCACTTTAGAATAAGACACAAAAAATCCCCATGAGATGGATAAATATAAAACATCATTGGGTGACTTTCTCCTCACAAGGGTATACCTGGGTCAGGAGGCACTATAGGCAATACACATCAACATATAGAGTACAGTTCATTATTAAGAATAGTGAACATTTCACAATCATTTATTTCTACTGTGTAGTTAAAACATTACACTGCACCAGCCTAAACTGAAGGTCTCAATCTTTCTCCTTCTGTGACCTCTCCCAGCTGTTCTCATCTGCAGCCTCACACATGCTCCAGAATCATTTGCAGCTGTTTGTTGCTTCAGAGGAAGTGCCATGGGAAGCAGTACAGTGGATAAGCGGATGTTCCTAGCTACTAGAGAGAAACGGCTGCAAAAGTCCAGCAAATCTTCTCCAACTGCACAGCAGATACGGGTAATTGGAGGGGTTCTATTTCCTCTCCCACCCTGAGATGCAGATCCCACCCACTGAATATGCATTACATGGAGTAACACTGAAGTGTAAATCCAGGGTCAACCCGCACAAATCAATTCCTTAAAATGGGCAAGAGAATTAGCAGAGTGCATATTACAGCCCTAACAGAAATCAATCTGTATCAAGCAGTATTTAAAGGGTTAATTTAGAGCAACCTGAACTCTCCTGGCAGAGACAGAAAATCCAAGAGAAGCCATGCAACTGTATAAAGCTTTCCACTTATTCCAACAGAAACCGGTTATGTTATTCTTTCCCTGAACAAGGAGGTGAGATGACAGATGTCTGAGTTTAACCAACTGCTCTACAGAGCTGCACGTGTGCAGATTGTGACCCTTTGCACCAATGTCATTCTGCCAATGCTTGACAGGAGCACAGATCTGAAGACTGAGCGAAGCATTTGAACGCAGTGAGATGGGGCATCACAGCACAAAGAGGAAACTGAGGGATTGGGGGAGTCAGAACTCCCGAGTTCCACATTCACTCAGCCACTGACTTACTGTGTGGCCATGGCTAAATCATTTAATCCCTCTGCGTGGAGTCTCTCTGTGGAGATAATATTGTCCTCCCTCTCAGAGGGGTTATAAGACTTTACTGATGTTTGGGATTCTTGACTGAAAGACTCAGCAAATGCATCACAAGGATATACTCTTTTGCATTTGTGGTGAGGATACCAAGCAAGTCCCTTCCATTTCTAATATGTGCAGCTGAGAGTCACCTACAGAAGATATAAACTGTATGGTAACCTTACCTGCTTTTTGACTGCAAAAGGCTCTGTAGGTACATAAAGCTCACCAGCAGCCTTTTAATGTCTTTGCATCTAAAGATTAAAGAGAAACACAGTTAAGTGAGTATCCTGTCACTTGGCTGAAAGAGGATATCGATGTTTTTATTCACGTATGTGAATCGGGTTTCTGATGGATAGCTACTTTCTGCAAGTTAGTTAGTTTATTCATGGTCTCCCACCTAGACTATTGTGGCACTGATGAGCGGTCAAGGTGGATTTTGCCAATACAGAGTCCTGCTTTGAGAAAGGGGCATTAATATTCCATCCATTTCAGAACTTGTGATCAGGTTTAAACTTTGGAAACAAAAAGTACACCCAGGAGTTTGGGCCGCAAGGGCATGGGGGAGGGGGGCTAGAGGGAGTGAACAAGAATTCTGAGGCTGTTTGGTACTACGCCGTAAAAGCAGAGAATGTCAGTATTCTCATGGATCAACAGTTTCCGTTGAAGAATATTAATATTCTCCAATTTTCATCCATACATTTGCAAAATTTGTTCTCTCAATACAAAAGAGGTCAGGAACCACTTCACACAACCAATCATCTGTCTGGTTCTGGAGATGTATAGTGGAACAAACGACATGTCTACTGGCTGATATTTATCTGGCTCAGGCAATAGAATAGCTGGAAGCAGGTGGTGGACATGAAGGAAGAAACAGGTCTGAATAATACTTTAGAAAAGCACTAAGAACTGAACCAGACTATTAGCAGAAATTCTAATGCATATAAAAACAAGGCCAGATAAATGGAAACAAGATAGTGTTACTCACACTGCTGACTTCCTATTAAATGCACCACGAATATTGGTCTACTAATGGGGCATGACTATAAAGACTTCTCCTGCAAAGGCAGCAGTAAACACACTAGCAATGATATATTTAAAACAAAGTAAACTGCTACATTGCTGACACAAGGTAATAGTGAGTAATGATGGATTATGGTAGGTTGCTGAGTTAGTTGGAGTTCCCATAGTGCTTTTTCTTTTGTAAAGTGAAATTCAGTCCTTGTGACAGAATGACAGCCCTGGAGACTGAAGTCCACAGGTTGGCCATACAATGGCAGTAGCAGTGCAAGCTTCCCTCATACTCCACTCCACCAGTATGCCTCAACCCTGGTCTGCAGCTCTAGGGATGAGAGGGGAATTCAAATTTTGTACCTATTCAGTCCTTGGCCTCTTTCCTGGAGATCACCACTAAAGGGGCCAATAGCAGGATCTAGAGTGAGGCCATCAAAAAAAGAGTCTATCCAATAGCAACAGCTGTGACTGGCTACTGATTTGAGCCAGACACACCATACCCTATTAAAGTCCTCAGGAACCATACCCAGTGCCGTTTCCTTTTCCTAAAGGAAGCTACTGATGATCTCATTCCAAGACTTGTCCCAATACCACCCTCTTCTCTGTGTGTTCTTACCGTTTTTTGCTTGGAGACAGCTTCCTGGTTTCACATTTCTTCAGCTGGTGATACATTTTGGCTGCCTTGTCATACAGCCGCTTCAGGTTACCATAGGCACCTTCAAAGGACACTTCAGACTGGATACTAAGATACCAACATTTTACAAACACGACGTTACTTTTCCGCAGGGATTCTCACCGGTTACTTTTCGTGGCTTTGCTTGGGTTGTGCCACAAATCTTAGTGCTAGATTTTTAAAGATATTTTGGCACCTTAACATGAGGATAGGTCCCTAGTGAGATTTCCATAAGCACTGAGGTGATAGATTGATTTATATGGATTTCAGAAGGCGATGGGCACTGTGAAGGAGTATAGTCCTCCTTTAAGGGACAGGCGGGAGCCAACAGCAGGGACAGCCTGGGGTTTAATCAAGGAGGCCTGCTCCACACGGGGATTGAGCTATATAATCAGGAACAGGAAGCTGAGTAAGACAGAGGGGAGCAGAAGCCATGCAGGATGCAGTGGGTGGTGATTTTTTTCCTCAGGCTCTAGGAAATTGGCCTAGCCAGCAGCTTTGTTCTATCAACTAAGTTTGGGAGCTGAACCAGGGCACTAAGGTGAGAACCTTATGAACGGTTTATTGTAATTATTCAGGTTCTGAAGCCTTATTAAAAGTGGACACACTATGCAGTTAGTGCGTGTGGGTCTCTCCTTGTCCCAGGCTGTTAAAGTGAACTGACTGCCCATCTCCCCCAGTTGAGGGACATTAAAGTGGGGCTCACACCAGGCTGTAGGACTTGCCCGCACCTTTACAGGCACCTAGGTGCTTTTGAAAATCTCAGTAGGCACCTGTCTTCATCGTTAAGTGCTAAATATTCAAAATCTGGCCCTTCATGTTATTTATTTAATCAGTGGCATAGCGATCCTGTGATCCAGTACAGTCATTTATCAGGGAGATGACTTCCACAACCCCTCTCTACCAACGTTCCCATGAACAGCGGATGTGCAAGTGAAAAAACACGTGAAGAAAAAGGAGAAAATAATCTGGCTCTATGACTGCGAGAGCCATGAGGATGAATCAGCTCCCTCCAGGCTCAGTATGCTCTGTAGCAGACACTCACCAGCGTAAATAGCAGTAAGTAGCTTCCACGTTGTAATATTTACTCCCTGCCAGTGTCCCCAGCTGGTTAAAGGGCATCCCTGTCACGAAAATCAAAAGGAGAGTGAACTAGCCTGTGTTATTTCAAACAACCCCCATGCAAGAAGATCCTTTATGTCTCACTACAGTTCTGTTCATAAGAGAAGGTGCACAGATCCAGCAGGTACAAAGGATATTAACAAAGCCATGATGAGAAGGCTCGGGCTACTTGCTCCCTTCACCTTTTTCCACTCTGCTTTATGCTACCCTCACATCTTTCTGTCCCTCGTCTTCTTACTCCCCTTCCTCCTTCAAGCCCTTCTTGTCATCAATAATTTCTATGTCCTCTTCTCTCAGAAACTACTGTGCTGTCTGTTCATCTTATTTGGATTGCTAGAACATCTTATCCACATTTGTAAAAGTGCCGTGTAAACTTCCCATGTTATATAAATTTTTATCAACAAACACCAATTATTCATACTTGTGGCTATGGCTGACCCCCAACTCAACAAGGAAAAGCCTTGCGTTGTGCAAAGAAACACTTTTTGTAACTGTACCCTTTGTAAAACTGCCTCTAAGGACCACTCAGAAGCTTTAGCTTCTACTGAATGCAGCTGTCCACTTAGCAATACCTCTCCGAGGGTGATCGTGTGCCATGATCTGTACTGACGGTTTGTTTCTGAGTGCAGTTCAAGGGGTTAATATTACTCTCTAAGCCTCTATATTTAGTTCAGGTTCTCAGCTCACATCTGAAGCCCACAGTTGAGATCAATTGAGGCTTTTAATTAAGATACTCTAGATTTCAATATCTGTATAGTGCTAGAAAGGTGTACTCAGTCAGAGATCCTCAAGCTATCAGATCTGGTAAGACTTTCAGGGCATTCTGCAAGACTGCTCTATTCAGCCAAGCTTCTTCAGGGCAGCTCATGCAATGTATTTTCAGGAAGTCTCAAATCATTAATTGACCTTGTATCGATTTTGTTCTGTATTAATGCATTTCTATTTTGAACAGCATGACAGGCGCTTTATAGAAATTAAAATTAAGTTTTAATTGAAACTGACTATTTAAAAGATTTTAAAGAAGAGATCCATTAAATAAGTTCTGTACTCCTACTGCACCTTTCGCTTGAGAATCTCAGAGTGCTTTACGTGCATTAACCTTGTACTAGCAAAATTGTCCCCATTTTACAGATGTGAAAACTGAGATACAGAGTGTTAAGTGACTTGCCAAAGATGTCATAGCAGCACACCTGGAATAGAACCCAGGAATCCACCTCCCACTATGGAACATTTGCACAAACTAACTGCTTATAAATCAAAAAAGACGTATGTGGGGTTGCATCAGTGGGAAAAAGAGTATTAGCAATAGAACTCTGCAAAAGCAGCAACACAGCTGGATCTGGGTTGAGCCAGACAAGTATGACATCACCACTTCCGTATAAATTTAAACTCTTATGCATGATGCAGCTAGAGAAGGGGCTGTTACCTGATAAAACAAAGTCATCCTGGGAGTTAAAGCAACGATGCTCTCCTCTCTTTGGCTTGCCAGAAAGAAAGACTCTCATATAAAGGGGAATTATTGTGACTGGATAATAAAACAAATCTCTCTACTGCAAGAAATGTAAGTGTAAACCAAAGCAGAGCAATTGCTACCACAGTGTTTTCTTGCAGCCGTTTTCATAAGAGGTTAAGGCTATGTGAGCCGCATTACTGTTCTGCCAAAATTCATGGCAATTCACTTACCAATTTGTGGTGCAACAGAAAGGGCTTGATAGTAAAACCTCTCAGCCAACAGTTCCGTGTCCACCCCTGCCAATTCATTTTGATAGCGAGCTGAAAAGAAATACACATCACACACAACAGAAATCAGAGTCTGATGCTGGTAATGCCCAGTGCAAAAAGGGAACAATGAATATTAGCTCTTCTGACGGGGGGAACTCCACCACCGAGGAGCACATTTCCCTTGCAGGTTCAAACAGTCACAAAGTTAGAGTCAATGGCTGAGTCAGCAAATTCACATTCTGGGAAAGCCACGAAATGTCCAAAGGAGAATTGCTATTTAGGAAAACACAGAAATATGTAGGGTTTGCCATACTGGATGCAGCCCGTTCGTAAAATCTGTTGTCCTGCTGCATGTGACAGTAGTCAATCCCTGATGTTTCAGAGAGAGATGGCAGCCCACAGAATTTGTCTGACCAGCTGTGCAATACTGTAAATGGAGGGAGGAAATCCTACCTGACCCATGTGCTGACCTGTTTACGCCCTGAAGCACAAGAATTGATTAACCTTACTTCAGAGTACACATTTGTGTTGTGAATTTTCCAGCAAGCAGAGGAAACCAATGTTAATGGCAGGAAGAGGAATCTAAATTAACTAAATTTGAATCACCTAGCACAATGCCAAACATTTAGTCTGGATGTGTCCAGATTAGACCTTCCTAATTCCGTAGACAGGCCATATCAAAGATAGTCTCTGTGAGTAGACAATACTTGGCATCTTTGAGACTGCTGGCAAGAGTGCCATTTAGAGGTGATAATGTGTCTTCTGTCATGTCACGCAAGACATTTTCACAATCACACAGGGAATGTCGATTTGCCTACAAGCTCAGGGGCTGATTCATGTACCATGATAATGCTGATGCAGTTTTTAATTGCCTGCAGATTGCAACAGGTCACGCATATTCATGTGTGTCAGAAATTCATGGGACTAAGTTTTTCATGTGTGCACTATTGTTGTAGACATGTTGGTCCCAGCATATTAGAGACACAAGGTGAGTAAGGTAATATCTTTTATTGGACCAACTTCTATTGGTGAGAGAAACAAGCTTTCGAGCTACACAGAGCTCTTCTTCAGGTTTGGGAAAGGTATTCCAAGCATCACAGCTGAATATAAGCTGGAACCTCTATTAAACAATCTGTTATCTGAGAGGGTTTCACTTTAAATCTGTCACTGACAAATGCGTGTAAGGGCTTGTCTACACTGTCTATGATGCTGTAGCTATACCAGATAATCCCTTACTGCAGGAGCAGCCTACAGTGATGGAATGGGTTTTTCCATCACTATAGAAAAACCACCTGTCTGAGCAACAGTAGCTAGGCTGATGGAAGCATTCTTCCATCCACTGGGGTTAGGTCAGCACAGCAATGGCACTCAGGAGTGTGGATTTTTTAAACCCCAGAGCAACGCAGCTACACCAACCAAAATTCTAAGTGTACACTAGGCCCAAGACAAACCAGCATCTGCAAGGAATTATCACTGGTGACTAATGATCATGGTATCAGTGCTCCCGCATGCAACAGCTTTTATATTTTAAAGGTCCCCCTGCAAGAAAACACTGCTCTTACCTAAATCTCCCAGATAAACCAGACATCTGTGACACGCCATCTGTGCCCACTCCATTTCTTTCCCCGATGCAGACACAGGTTTCTTGCAGCCTACATGAGAAATACCAAATCATAACACAGCCGTGGGTGAAGACAGCTGGAAAGAGATCAGCAGCCTACGCTTCTTCCTGAGATACATGACGGTTAAGGGCATGCAAATAAGAGATCACACACTGAGACTGGAGTGCTGGCCTTTGTCTGTGGTGTATTATAGATCAGTGCAGGTTTGTCTCAGGCTACCAGATTGTGCAAGGCTCATGCAGAAAACATACCCTTTTTTTTAAGCTACCCCTACATCCCCCAAGGGCAGTATGCTGCACTGTTCCACGGGGATCATTAACAGTGCTACCTCACTCATTTGTATTGGAGCCAGGACCAGCACTTTTACCACTAAGCCACTAGAAATGTGGTGTGCATTCACCACCTGGATAAGCTTGGAGAGACTGTTAAAAGAAAAGGAAGAAAACGGAGGAGAGAAGATAAGATCGCAGACAACAGGGGAGGAAGAGAAATAACATGGGTGAAAGGTAAAAAGAACAAAATATATTCCTGTAGATAGAGCACCTGCAGTCACACAGGGAGAAAAGCCTCCAGGGGAAAAAAAAAAAACTTCAGTTATTGAGAAGTGGTAGGAGCAACAAAAGAGGGGTCCCAATTAACTGATTTAAAGCCAACTAAAACAATCACGCATGAGTCATCTTAACTCCTGGAGGTGCTTGTCATTGGCGGAACATGTCCCATCAGGACAGATTTTTGAAAGAATCTTCCATCGCCACCGTCCCGCCAGTCAGCGACCAGTAAGGAATGTTTTCTGATTATTTAACGGCATTGCAGGAGTGATATTTCACTGATACGCTGACTCCACAGTTATGCCGCTAGCTGCTGGTGAATCTACCCCCTGGTTTTGCCATGGAGGTCTGTAATCCCCATTTACACCACCTTGCCATTAGTCTCCTCCCACATCTCTTGTTTTTAGTTGTCTGCCCTTCTGCACAACTCTTCCCCATCCACCATTTTTAATGATGCTGCAGTGTTTCATTTTCATTCTATGTTTATGATGTCTACATGATATTGTATTTTAATTGCAAGTGTCTGGAGCACCCTGAGAAACTTAGCGGATGGAGCCATCCAAATGCAGTCATTTAACAAGGACTACAAATCCAGCTAGAATTTATAACAGGATTTATTAGTTCTGCAGTACCATGAAAATGTTTCTCATAGCGACAGTTGCCAAGGTCTTCTGCCTTTTAAACAGATGTTTCAAAGCTAACTGCAATACCATAACCTTCCACCAGCTAAAAACTGAACACAGACAAGTAAATATTCCATTGCTAGATACCTGTGGATATCTCTCTTTTTCCTCCCCTTAAAAAGTCCCTCTTAATGTTCCATTATTCTCCCTCCCCACATAATTAATAATAATAATAATAATATTAATATAAAAAACAGCTTAAGTTTCAGCTCCATTTCTGCAACTGGAACCACATGGACAGACCCCTGAAGTCATTGGAGCGCAGAGGTTTGCCCAGATTCAGTTGCAGCATCAAGGGTCTTAGTATATACATGCGGGATAAAACAAATAAATGCCATGCACAGACGGAGGAGATCACAAGAGTGCAAAAATTCTCTCTCTGATTAATGTGATCCTCTGATAAAGCCTTTTATTCTCTATAGTTTATTCCCCACAATTTTGCTCACTTTAATTAAATTTATTAAGATACTCTTCATAGCCAGAGGTAAATGCTTTTCAAAATTTTGCTGTAAGATCTGCCTTACTGAACATTAACACTTGCTAGAGGATTTTCTAAGAGCAGTCTGACTGCAATAAAAAATATTTTCCACCCCTCTTGTTTCATTACCAAAAATTTAACTTGAAAATAAAAGCTGAGCAGACAATCTGTTTTGAACAGAGAACAGCTAATCAGAAAAGGATAATTCTCTGCATTTTGAAACAGAGACAAGTAATTGCAAAGGGGAGTCATCTGCTTATGACTCTTGCATCAACCAAGAGCCAAAACACAACAGGCACTGACCTATCAGGGGGTCTGTTACGTGAGTCCAGTCAATACAGCACTGCAGCTCCAGTTGATAGTGAGACTGAATGTAGAGAAGAAGGTGTTGATAAAATCCTATGCCAGCGATTAGGTGAGTCCGATATGCACACTCCAGGGTGCTGCGGCTGTGAATGTGCTGTAGGAAACCGAAATAGGCAGCCAGGTGAGAGCCTGTTAACGCAGGCCAGGTAAGATTCTGGCTGGCAACACAAGCTGCACTTGGTAAAACAGAGGTAGGTGGTAACTCATCTTTTGCCCTCCTCCCACAATTCAGTCCACCTTTCTACTAAACAACCTAACCAGTACTGTTAATATCTGGTAGTACGACAGGTGTACATATCAAGGAAGGAGAAATTATTTAGGCACTATACAGAGGTATGACCAGGAATCATAGATTATTAAGATATTAAATCACAAGCTGAGAATCAAGAAATGTTTCCCCGATTTCCATACTCTGGCATATTTTCCCAAGGGAAGCGGTGAAAGACCCATTTGCTTGGGAAGAGAGTGAACCAAATGCTCACAAGAAAAATTATTCACTGGTTGGGGGAAACAGACTAGATCTAACAGGCATTTCAGCTCTCTAACCTTTATGGATTACTTGACCACACTGATTATGTTATCATTATGCATTTAGCCACCAACACCCTCCCGTGTACTTTAACAAATACCAAGGATAGGTTTCTGGTAATGCGAATAGCCTTCTTTCCAGCAGTACTAAATCAAACTTTCACTGATCTGCCACGCTCAACAGGCCAAGACCTCTAAGAGCAGGTCAATGCAGCAAAAAAAGGTGTCTTCTTTACTTGGGTAAAATAGCAGTGAAGATGGAAAATAGCTTATAACTCCGGTTAGCAGCCTGAATAAAAGCCTATGGAGTTGAACTTGAGCTGCTAAACCAGAGTTGTTGCTTCTTCACTGCTATTTTAATCCGAGTTATGTGGGGGGGTTTGGGGTTTTTTGCAGTGTAGACCCACTCTCACAAGCATCCCACCTAAAAATGATCAGCTTCAATGTTTCTTCCCTCCTCAGTTCATGTGATTTACTATTGTGGGACAGCTGGATGGAAGAGCTGAAGGACTTGTGCCTCTATTAGAATAACATATATGCAGTTCATGCTCTCTACATCTTGAATGAATATATATTCACATACACACGACTCAAAATGATTAATTTTTCAGAATATTTTCACTAACTCTAATTGCTATCTGTACACAGTAATGCATTGAAACAAACCAGGACTTCATTCTATGGCACTACCAAGTTCTCTAGATGGCAAAGATGATCTTGTAGCCAACACACAGAGCTGAGAGTCAAGAAATCTGGATTTTATTCCCAGCTCTGCCAAAGACTTGCTGCAATAACCTGGGCAAGTCACACCACCTTTATGCCTTGCTTTCCTGACCTTTAAAAGAAAATTAAAAAAAGAAGGCAAGTATATTCCTTGTGCTCTGAACTGTGATATCTGAGCACTTGTTTGCAATACTTCCCCGCAGCTCGGCGGTCCTGTGGCCATATTCATTAACACAATATTTGCAAAGAATTTTGAGATCCTCAGATGGAAGGTATCAGGAGACCTCAGTCCACTGTAAAGCAGAAACTGATTTAGATAAGACCAGTATGGTACTTCAATTAGAACAAAGCTCACTTTACATTCATCTGATAAGATCACCAGGACTGTGTGCATAGCACTACATAATAAAAATAATTTTAATTTCTAGATTCTCTCTAAAATGGAACTAATCAGCACTTTTCTGGATCTTCACATGAATCGATTCTGACACCTGCTTCACATGGAGATATTATTCCTATTTTGGAGATGGGGAAACAGAAAGCAATCTGATTTGGAGAGGGTCTCTGCTCCTGCGCCTCTGAGGCCATAATGATTTGCCCAAGATTAGAAAGGAAGTCTATGACACAGCTAAGATTAGAATTCAGGAGCTTCTGGCTCCCGGTCTTGTGCTCAGACCATGTTTCCAAGTAAATGAAGCCATTAACACGTCACACTGCATGAGAATTTCTGGCTCAGAGGCACCGATACCTGCCTTTTTATTTGTTTTAATGAGCTGGATAACTTCATAGTAAACCTTTCTCCAGAGCAGTTCCTCTGCTTTTCTCCCATAATCCACTGGATGCAAGAACATCAGCTTCACACACAGCTCTCGCAGCCTGTGATAGAGAGCAGAAAGTTTACTATTCCATTTAGCTGCAGTAGCCACTTATATAACCACAACCACATGAGCAGGGATGAAGGAAAGCCTGAATATCATTACAGGGACAGCATGGCCATCTAGTGGCAGTGCACGCTGGGTCACTTACCCTCCAGATTGACAGCAACATGGCCAGTCCCAAGGGAGAGCAGTGGGAAGTGGCTCCCTCTGCTCATGACCCCTCCTGCTGAAGCATGGAGTGCAGTGGTCAGTCTTTTGAGGGAGCAGTTTGTATCCCACCTCATCTGTAAACAGGGAGCCATTCTTCTGCACAAGTAATGAGAGTCCTTGTGGCCGGCCAATTCATGGAGCAGCCCAGCTCCACCCCCAAAATATACACCCCACACCAAGATCAGAGGGGCAAGGATTTCCCAATCTCCTCCAGCTGCCCCCCCCAAGGCCTGCATGTTGTGGCAAACTCTCCTGCCTTGCAAGTCTTTGGAGCATGGAGGAGGGAAACGAATAGACTTCATTTCTGAAGCAGCGATGTGCTCAGAGCTGCACCAGAAGCTCGCAGGACAATTAGGTAATTATGAGAATGAGGGAATGAATGAAAACGTACAATTGGTCTAGCACCTTTACCAGCTATTTATCAGCATTCAACCTACAAGACACTTTTACAGAGAAGTAAACACTAAATGCAAGCCACATAATAAATTTACACAGCAAGGGAACTAAAGTGCTGTCAGACTAGCATTTACATAGAGTGAAACCTGCACTAAGCACCACCCCCAATAAACAATCACTTTTAATTATCCATATATGCTTCCAGTACAATGTTTTCAACCATGAGTTAAAGAATCTTCTACTAGCAAAATTTTTATGTTATTTATTTATTTATTTTGCTGGAAACTTAAAGACAGGTGTTACCATATATGTATGCAATTCCTTCTATACCCAGGTATTTTAAGGTATTGTAATTATAAAAACCAGACCTCCATTAACCACAGTGGAGAAGACTTCTGTTATGTGGCAACATGTAGGAGCCCCAGTTATGGACCAGAATAACCTTGCGTTAGGTGCTGTACAAAGAGAACAAAAAGAAGGTCCCTGCCCAAAGAGAGGGTGCACTACAAATTCAGTCCCCTGTGAAACTGCTGAAACAAAGTCATGTGTGACTTAACACATAAGATTTCTTCCACCAAAAAATCAAAATACGGCATCTGCCCAACTTACTTGTTCCTCAAGCTGATGTTCTCTGGCTTGAACACTTCTTGATAAGCTGCCTTGTTACCGAGAATGAGATCCAGTCTATGAACTGCCTCCACCACCGCTCTGCCAGACAATACAGAAAGAGGAGCTTCAGGATAACAATTCACATGCCAGGGCCTTATATGAGATCCAGAATCTACACATGATGGCTTCAGGCAGGGAAGAACACTGGCCTGTTTAATATGATAATTAATTAACTGCACCATACCACATCTCAACAACTGATCTGCTATTTTTGAACAGTTCCATTATCCTATACAGTTTATGGAAAAAAATGTCTTATGTAACCAAAAAAGTATATGCTAGAATTCATCTGCTTAGCCACTGGGTACCACTCCCTGATCAGTTAAATATAAAGTATTTTTGCAGTGGCAGAGACTTAAATGATACAGACTTCTATTGATACACTATAGTGAACTTTTAACCTCTGCAATTAACAAAAAAAGTAATATTATCAAAACAGATTGGTTTTTAGTGATTACAGGAGGGGATTAAAGATCAACAGTCCTGTATTTCCTGTTCCTGTTCTTTTGTTGACCTGCTGTGTGACTTTGGGCAAGTCACTTCTTCACCTTCGTGTGCCTCACTTTCCCCATCATTGTTGTGATGATTCATTAATTAATATGTGCAAAGCACTTTGAGATCCTTTGATGAAATGTGCTCAGTCAGAGCCAGGTATTATTATTCTGGCTAAACAGTTTAAAATATCTGAATTAAAAACAAAATGTTTTCTCCAAAGCCAGCTGCAACATTGAACAGGCAACATCAAGTGTATTATCAGTGCAAAAACTGCATTCATGAGTCACTGCTTGAAACTCTTGGGTCTCCGAGAGAAGGATGCAAACACGTGTAAAATACCAACTATGTGATGATTCAAGGATATGCACTAAGCTGACCAGCCAAATGGATTCCATCGGGACAACTGCGCCATAATCAAAATAGAGAATCTGGTAAGTATCAACAGCAAATACTAGAACAGGCAGAAAGCACATTCACTGATACCTAAAAGAGGAGCTCAAGAAAGCAAAATTTAGTAATGACCAAGTCAGAGTCACTCTACTACTTCGGGTCTTCTCCTTAACCCCTGCCTCTGTCAACTCTATAATTTGGCTGCCACTGCACCAGCTATGGTAAACAGTCTACCCTCCTCTCTGTATTTCACTCACTCCTCACATCCTCTTTTCAAAACACAACTCCCAACTCTCCTTTCCTCCATCCTGCCAACAATCTGTAGGCTATCAACCATATAGGTAGTTACTCTTTCCCACCCATAAACCTCTTTACTTGTCATCCACTCCGAACATACTTCAACATTTCTATTGCTGTAGCTGCCATGCATCGAGAGATACTTGTTCGAACAAGTAGCTGAAGATAGACAAACTGTACCATAAATAAGGGATAAGATAGACCAAATACAGGTTACCCAAAGCAGAACATTAGCCATTGCTGCCACCACCCTCCCCCCACAAAAAATCTCCATCACTAGCATAAAGCAAATCACCCCCATTAATATCTCCCTGACCTTCTCTTCAGAAATATGCACAGATGGACACCAGACAGTTTGTGTAGAGGCATCCGCAAGCAAGAACATGCAAAAATAGATACGAATGGATAACCATTTCCTTGAAAACTACAGAAGTTAGAGCAAGGCAACAGACAGTTTCACACATTGCTCCTTCCTAGCAAATCAAATCTCCTTTACAAATGCACAGGTTGAAAAGTAATCTTGCAAAACACTTTTCAGGATCCCAAAAAGACAAAAATGTCCATCTCACATGATACCCCAAAAAACGAATTTGTCCGAAAGAGATTAAGGATCTTTAAATTAAATTTCTCAGGGAGGGGGCAAAAGGGGAGGGGCAGGGTGTGGACTGAAATGATTCTGTCCCTATACAGGATCATTGTTTGCAAATAATGGGTTGGGAGATGAAAACCAAGTTACTGTACAAAAAAGAGAGTTCCATTAATGTAACAATTTCTTCTTAATATTTGATCTTGTCTTGTATTTCTTCATGGTAGAGAATCACATACAAAAGAATTGGTTACAAATACTATACCACCTTCCACCCAAGGACCTCAAAGCACTTCACAAACACTATTCCAATCTCATAATACCCCTATGAGGTAGATAGGAAATATACACATTTGCAGGTGGGGAAACAGAGGCACAGAAGCTAATCAATTTACCAAAAGTCAAGCAAGTCAGTTGCAGAGTCAGAAATAGAAGCCAGGAGTTCTAGTTCTAGCTCTTAGTCCTCTGCTTTGACCAGAGTCAAGTTAGAGGGATAAAAGTTAATAGCTATGAAGGATATCCTTTTATTGTCATCCTACAATTTTTGTCTGACCATTTACATCTTACTACCAAGCACTACAAGAGGATCAAAGATTAATGTGATCAAAACAGAGCTTATTTCTGTGTTACATACACTAGTGTTAACAGAAGAACTTGGAACTGCTGATTCATTTCTCCCCCTCCCCTGTGAAGGGAAGCCTTTGAAAGACTCCTTTCCTTCCAGGAGTGGGCCAAAATATGTCATCTTTACTTCTGCCAAAGGTATGGTTTAAAAAGGCACATCTTTTCATGGTGCACCAGGCAACTATGAAAAAATTGTGCTGCCTCTGGTCCAACCTCACTCAGTCACTATGACACTTCTCAAAATGAAAAATTATGTCACTCAGACTACCAGGGTCAGAAACTGAGTAGCCGTGAACACCTGTTTTCAAGCAGCTGAACAGATCCTGAACATGGGATGTTAACTTGCATATGATGTGATGCAAGCACGTGTCTTCTTTTAAGAGGAGTACAAATTAACTGTATTTGATGATCAAACACTGACCCATTTGTCCTGCCACTTATTAAACTCAAATTGCTTTATGGATATCTCACATGGACACACAACTCCGATTCTTTCATTGTGGACAGCTCAATGGAGCTCATAGGTCAGGACAGAATTGGGGATCACAAAGTCTTGTGTAAGGATCTACTTAACTAAGCAACAACACAAACACACAGACACTGCTCAATGTTACACACATGAAGTTAGGTTCAATACACGGAGGGGGCAACAAATGCCAGAACACTTGAAAGGATTGCCTTTACTGAGAGTAAAGAAAACCACACAGATAATTATTTGGATATCAACAGTATTGCTGGGTAAAAACAGGATCAAATGGTTAAGTAACGAATCTTGCTCACATGCACCAGGGTTGAACCAACTGCCAAATTTGAAGTCAGGAAAGGTTTTCCTCCAGGAAGTGTTTAAGTTGGGAACTTCAAGGTATTTTTGCCTTCCTCTAGAGCATAGGGTTGGGAATCATCCATTAGGGTGTATCCCACATGATCAACTTCCTGAAACCGCAGTGCACGGGCACTAGTGGACACTGGTCCTTCCCGTGGTTTTCTATGTTTCTATGGACACAAACTAACATTGTATCTGCAACCTAAAAGCCAAAAAAAGACAAAAAGGGAGCAAGATTTGTTTTCTACAAGATACACACAACACACTGATCAGAACACGGCTGTCTGCTCATGTCCTAATCTGAATGACACCAGGGGCTGAGATACCTTTTGGGATTAACAAACTGATGTCTTGCCTCACTACATATTTTAACACCTGCTGGGTTTGAGTCCAGCTCTCTGCCAGCAGATCAGAACCACAGAGGAAGCAAATCAGATGCCAGTCTGCTAAAAGAACCAAACAGGGCATCTCATGCCAAGCAGCATGGAAACAATCCAATGATGAGTCCTCTTTGTCTAGAAGGGAAACTGATCTAATACTTTCTTTTCTTGCCATTAACATTTTGGAATTGGGCAAGATGGCAGAGTGGGTTACTCACAGCTTATTTATTTGAAACATTACTGAGTGGGGTAATCTTGTGGGAACAAGATGTGTCTGCAGAGGGAACTGCAGCCATTCAGTTTTATTCCAGCTTGTATCAGTACAAAATAGTATAATAAAGTAAAATCTAAAATTGTAGTCCACAAAAGTTCATGCAGAGTTGACTGGCTAGTCAGTGGTTATTTGGATCCAATTCTGATGTGGGATCCAGGTGAAACAAGTTTGGTGGTCTCAAATTAAACCACACATTGTTTAACCCAATGGATAGATTTTTAGAAGAGGTCCAGGACTGGACTAGTTCAGAAATTACACATACTGGAAGAGCCAAATGGGGAAGCTTGCCCACCCCTGCCTACAGCATGTTCTTCACAATCTCACACAGGAATCTCTGCACTGAAGGAAGGATGATCTTGTGGCTGAAGAACTAGACTGGGAGTTAAGAGTTCCATTTCTGGCTCTGCCACCAACTTCCTGTGTGACACTGGTCATGACACTTAAACAACAATTACAGTCACAAAGGTGAGCCCATTCATGCATAGTTTAAAGGCTGTATTGGGGACATCCAAGAAGAAATGAGTCAAAGATGCAAGTCAACACTGGGATCAAAAGTTTCCAGAAAACCTCATCATAGCCCATGTCCTCAGCTACCCCATGGAATATGATTAGAACAGTACATCGACTAGTACAGTACTCACTGGAAAGAAAGTTACCTGCACACTTTACACAATCCTACACTTGAGCAAAGGAGCAAGATGTGACACAAGGCTCCGTTTAGCACGCAAGCCAAGTCACAGTAGACTTACTAGCAATGTGCTACGAGATTCCCTGGCCAGTGTAGACGTTATAAATTCTTTAACAAAAAATCACACTACAAGCTTCTGGCTAACATAATTTGTCCTTTTTGTAATAAACAGACCTTTTAAAAAGGCCAAGCACAGCTGTAATAATACAAGCAGCACTTAGTTGTGTATTTAAATTCTGCCCTGGAAGTGTAAATATAAAATTTACTTCTTATTGCCTTGAACACCAGAATGGTATGTTAGTATGGAATGGAGTATTTCACAGTCTGCTCATACTGAGACCCCAATACATTTTGGCCCTGTAGGCATCTCCTGCATGACAGAGCCGCCTATAACATGGCCTACTAAAACCACTGCTTTTCGCTACACTGTGTGTACTGAAAAATATGTAATTTAACTCGAATGTAAAAGGCAGGTGTTTATATAAAGATCACAGACACAGATAAGGAAATGCATTCTAATAACCGATCGCTCAAAACTCTTATACAAGGATCTCAACATGCTTTACAAAGCATTGTGTGGTTCTCTCAATTTTACAGGGAAAGGAAGCAAAATTACTCAAGGTGTGTCTACACTAGAAATGCAAGTTGTTCTAATTGCTGTGGTGGTTCATGTCCACACTACCCTCCTTGGGTAGGTGGTGCACGTCCTCACCAGGAGCACTTCCACCAACGTAAGGAGGCAGTGTGGGGAGCTGAGAGCCCGTGCTCCTCACCCCAGCTCCCAGCTGGGAACACAGGGCAGCTGGACTCTAGCTCCTGACTTTCTTGTCAATTCTGGGGCTCCTGCCATGAAACTGACACAACAGCTAACAGCCAATGTAAAGGATGAGGTGTCTACACAGACACTGTACTGCCCTACTCTACACCAACATAAGGGGTGGAGTTTTTATGTCAGTGTAGTAGTAGGGCACTTACATCAGCGGGAGGAAGACTGTAGTGTAGACACGGACATAATTAGGTCGATGTAACCTGCCTTATGTTGATCTAACTGGGCAGTGCACACCAGCCCTCAGACGGAGAAACTGAGGCAGAGAGGGGCAATGACTTGGCCATGGGTATGCAGCAAACAGAACCGAGGAGTCCTGATTCTCAGGCCTGGTCTATACTTATCTATGGTAGACATGTCGCTATGGTCCTCAGGTGTGGGAGAAACCCACACTCCCGAGTCAAACAGTTATGCCTACCTAACCCCCAGTGTAGACACAGGAGGTTGACAGAAGAATGCTTCCATCAAAACTTGCGGAGGTGGTGTTCCTACGATGGAAAAACACCTTCTGTCAGCACAGGCTGCATCTACACCATAGGGTTATGCCAGCATAGCTACAGCACTGTAGCTATGCCAATACAGTCCCCGTAATGCAGACATACCCCCAGTCCCTAGATAAAATGTCTCCATAAGCACCGATACCTGAAGCCTATGGCAGTCCTTCGCTCCAAGTTATAATAAGATCATCCTCCCCACTGCACCACCTTGACCAGGGCCACAGTTATTCCCTGAACCAGGGTCACTGTTGCTTGTTTCCATGCACAATACAGAGATTTAAGTAATAATGGAATTTCAAGACCTACTTTCCTGTGAAGACTTGAGATCAGCACAGGCAGACTCAAGATTTGCATTGGAGTAGCACCCAGAGGCCTTAGCCTAGATCAGGGGTCCCTGTCGTGCAGGGTACTGTACAAACACCTTGCTAGACAGGGTCCCTTCAGAGTAACCAGCAAGGTCTATGAATGCCCAGCCCCCTGGGAGCCGGCCAGCTCCTCTGGATCCGCAGAGCCCGGAGACTGAGAATGCACCTGCTGGCTCCCTGTCTGGAGGAGGAGGTGATCAGCCCCCCACCCCATATCAGCAATGGCACAATTTGAGGGGAGGAGGGAGGAGCAGAGAAGACGACAGCCCATGCACAGGTCCCTCTCCCTCCACCCCACCCCCTATCCTGGGTCCAGCTGCCCCCCAGCCCCTCCTCTCCCTATATCTCCCCTCCCCCCACATTTCACCCTCAGCCCCCCCCAACCCTCCACATGCCTCTCCATCTCCCCCCAGCCCCCCACCTCTCCCCTCCCCCCACATTTCACCCTCAGCCCCCCCAACCCCCCACATGCCACTTCTCCTCCCCCAGCCCCCCATATCTCCCCTCCCCCCAGGCCCTCTCCTCCATCCCCACATCTCCCCCACCAGCGCCCCCTCCCCCCGGCCCCGCCTCACCGGTACAGCCGCTTGGTGTGCAGCACCTTGGCCTCGGGCTCGCCGCTCTCGCCGGGGGGCCCGCTGCCCTGGCTCATGGCGCCCGGCAGGGGGAGGCCCGGCGCGGCTGGCTCGCTCCCTCCTCAGCAGCGCCCGCTCCCTTCCGCCTCCGCCCCCCAGCGCGGCCGCCGCGGCCACCGGCCCCGCTCGGCCGCCATCGCTCCGCTGCTGCCGCTGGGACGCCCCGCCCGAAATCACGCGAGACTTCGCCCGCCACTCAGTCTCCCGAGAGCGGGATTGCCCGCCCACGCCGCCGGCGGAGGGCAGCCGGGCGCCGGCTCCGGCTTCACCTCGCGAGATCTCGCGGCTAATCCCCGCGAGAGCTGCCTCCGACCGCCGCCCGCTGCCAGGACTTAGTGATGGCAAAATGGCCGCCTCCCAGCTTCAACGGCCATTCAAATAAACTTTATTGACTGACAACAACCCCGGTGTTCGCCAGAGGGAGGCAGAGAGAAGGAGGCGCCGCTGCGCAGTGGGGATGGGGACCTCCCAGGGCCAAACCCCGCCCCCTGAGAGTGGGGGCGGGGTGTGTGGAAGCTGGGACCCCCCACTTCAATAACACAGGGCCCCCTTTGGAGACAATGGGGCTGTTTCATTGTCACGGGGGCCCCGTATGGACCCGTTGGGCCCTGTATGGCGACAATGGGCCCCTTTCAATGTCATGGGGGCCCCGTATGGACCCGTGGGGCCCGTTTCATTGTCACGGGGGCCCCGTGTGGACCCGTATGGCGACAACGGGCCCCTTTCATTGTCACAGGGGCCCCATTTCACTCTTCATAGTGGGCCGCATGTGGGGACAATGTCTTCCCGTTTCAAGAAAAAGGACCCAAAATTAATTATTTTTTAACACATTCTAATGACTTTTAAACCAAACTCATGATTTCTTGAGGCCTAAGTCATTAATTTTGAACACTTGGGGTTGGCAATACAATGTCATCACATCATGCTCTGGATTTGACACCAGGAGATGGCCTCAATGACAGAGGGCCTGCTTCTCCTATCACTTAAACCAGTTTAAATCCAGTAACACCAATGGAGTCACTCCTAATTTACATTGGTGAAATTGAAGGCCAAATTTGGCCCTGAGAAGCCAGGATCTAAGAACTGACATAGGAAAAAGTCAGTTACATTAAAAATTCTAGTGGATCAGGCACTGGACTGGGAGTCAGGAGACCCTGGTTCTATTTTAACTGGTCCCACTTTTACAATATGGGTATTATTTCTAATTAGTTTGTAAAGGATTAAGAAATGATTAATAGATGATTTAATAAAGGGTTAAAGTCTAACAGGTTGATATGTTGCTTATGAAGTCAAGTCAGTTCCATTCTACATGCCTGTTTCCCCTCCCAGCCTTTGTCGCTTTTCTCTGTTTAGACTGTACACTCTTTGGGGCAGAGGCGGTCTCTTACTACATGTGTGCACAGCGCCTAGCACAAAGAGGTCTTGATCTCAGTGGAGGCCCCTTGGTGTGACTGTAACACATAATATAATTAAACCCTAGGAAATCCGCCTGGTATTGTAAGCTGCCCAACACTCCTAAATTTAGTATGTTCAGGATAGATCAATGCTTGGAACGAGACGTAAGGGAGCAGAATTCAAACACATTTTCAAATTATGTTAATAGTTTGAATCAACAGGAGCAGCGCTTTCTGAGTAAAGTCCAGGTCTCCACCCACTGGGCAGTGCTGTGATGCAATTGAGCGAGTGAAGCTTCAGTGTCTCTGCCTTAATTCAGAATGCTTTTTCTTTTTGGGGTATTTAATTACATACATTAATTTGGGTAACTAGATCCTAAACATAACCTGATTGTGGATTGTTTTTTCGGGGGAGGTGGCTAGTGTAATGCATAGCAATGTTAGCTCTATTCCCTTTAGTGTACATTTCATTTCCCTAAATTGCTCAACATGAAAACGAATCTTGACATGTTTGCTTGGAGAAGTGGCTGTGGAGATGTGTTAACTGCTTCTCTCTACCTTGTGGGCTATCCCAAATAAACACAAACATCAAGGGCATCTTGCTGGTTTCCTTACCTCATGCGAATGAAAGCACCCAAACCACTGTCCGATCCAGGAGTTTGTACATACAGCAAACTAAATAGTGATCTAAGATTTTGATGCTAGGGTCAGCACTTATCCTGATGTCACACACCTCTGCCTACACACACACAGAGTTTATATTACACAATATACAGCACACACACCAGTACTAGCACACATAAACATCACATTCCCACATTATGCTTTCAACCCACGCCGAAATACATAACATACATCACACTTGTATACACAGACACACCGCATTTACACACATGCCCCCCATACACAACGTACACGTGTTCCACACTTATATGCACATCATACTTACATATACACACACGTGTACTCACCGACACCACACAGCATAGACCCTGCACATGCACACTGCAGACGCACCGAATAAATAAGCATACGTGCAAAGCATGTGCATGCACACACATCAAAGATACACGTGCAAACAGTGCAGTCACACATACACATGAACAGGAAAACACAACACACAAACCTGCATGCATAACACAACATATCGATACATTACACGTACATGCTTTCACAACACAAGTATACACAAGCATATTAATGATAATAATGCCCACTTGCACGACATATGCACATCACACAAACATGCACGCACAACACATGAGTACATCACACATGCATACCCAACACACAAACATGGATACACCACACATGCACGCAACCTGTGGGAATAACCTTTTCTGCCAGCCGATTCAGCACCTATCGGGTGAGGCAAAGCTGCTCTGCCCCTTTAATTCCAGCCACACCTTTGCTGGTTAAACAGGTTTGAAGTCCAGGAAAAGGAAAGAAGCCTCAGAAACATTCACAACCAGGGAGAGCCGTCCGCAAACCTGCTCCCGTTTCCCCATGGCCCACCTGAACCCAGCCTGCTCTCCAAGTAAGCAGCCCAGGGAAACCAGATCTCTGCTTTGCTTTACTCTTTTTCTCTCGCAGTCTGAAGGAGTGTGGCAGGGGGGGAGGTTGTTCCCGTAGATTGGTGCAAGGACTTCTGCAGGTCGCATGTGTGTGTGTGAGAGAGAGACAGTCAGACAGACAGACTCTGGAGACCTGGCTCAGCCACTGGGATGTGGGGTGACCAGGGACAACTCATGTCACCACTCTGTGCCTCAGTTTCCCCATCTGCAAAGTGGGGGCAGTGATACTGCCCTCTTTTGTAGAGTGTTTCAAGGTCTGTGGATGCAATGCGTTATGTAAGAGCCCAGGATTATTATTGTGTGTGCAAGATAGGCGTCAACATTTTACTTGTAGTTCTTTGATCCCCTCTCCCCCACCTCCAACACTTTGGCAACCACTTAATGAGGGCCTCACCAGTGGCTTTTAATCCCCTACCCTATATTGAGCCCCACACGGGCACACTCCCACATCTCTTTAAAATCAACAGGGCCAGGTCCTCTGCTGGTGTAGCGGAGAGAAACTGACAGACACCAGCTGGGAATCTGGCCCCCTGGGATCTCTCCTGGGTGCAGTGAGTCTGCTGGTGGGGAGTTCAATGTGGGAATGAATAAATGAACTATCCCGGCTGACAGATTCCAGCCAATCCAGGACACATTGCCAATATTCCCAATATTTCCTTCCGTGTTTTAGGAGTGATTAACATTGCAGGGGCCTTGGGGATTGATGCCTCTCGGTCCTTCCTATTCTCTGCCTGTGAAACATAATGGTCTAGTCTCCTGAGGGCTGTAACACAGAGATCGGTTCCTAGGTTTGGTGTGCTGTGAGATACAGGTCAGACTAGAAGATCTGGCCGTACCTTCTGGCTTTATGACTCAGTGGTATTTTAATTGCTGGGCCGCCTGGAGTTGAGCGGGGCTGCCCTGCTCGCGCAGATTCTTCTTTGCGTTGCTCCTATTAATACTGGAGAGTTTGGCCAAGTGTTTGGTCAAATGTTTCGCTTCCCCCCATTCTAGGACCTAGCCCTCGGTGTGAACTGACAGCTCCCTGCAAGGAGTTCCCAGCCGGATTTTCAAAGGCCAAGAGCCCAGCTGAAGTGGCTGGAATCTGGGGGAACTCACCCCTCCTGAAAATCAAGCCCTGCTCTTTCGATTGCTATCCGGGGTCCCCAGTTTGCATCTGTTGGGTCTTTTAGTTCGGCCCCAGAGCGCAAATGCGGATCCCAACTTCAGAGATCCCAGCTTCCGTCTAGTGGAGGCAAGGCACAAAGTTCTGATCCAAAATCTGTGAAGTGTCCGGTTTGGGTGTTTTTTTAACGTTCATCCCATTGTATCCTGAGGAGCAGCCAGTAAAGGTTGGTGCACACATGGAGTTATTCTGGAATAGCTATTGTGCCTTAAATTCACACCCTACCTTAATCCAAATTAATTTTCAAGTGTAGACAAGATGTCAGTTCTGTTCTAGATCGCAGCATGCCCAGAATTTATAGGAGTGTTTGGGATGTGGGATTTTGCTTAGGGTACATCTATTATTTAGCTTTTTTCTAGAGCCCCGTAAGAACCGATCCTGTGTGTTTTTTCAGCAGCTGTTTCATTCCCTGGGTTCAAACATCTTAATAAAGAAATATAATAGTGTTTAACTGATCTCATTTACATCAGTAGAATTCCAGAGCAAGTCCACTGACTTCAGCTGGAAGCAGCTTGATCTAGCGGTTAGAACACAGCCCTGGGGATCAAGACTGTTGGGCTCCCTTTTAACATCAGAGGGAATGTAATTTGGTAGTTACAACAGGGGCAGGAGCATGACCGGTGCCCAACACTCCTGGGTTCCAGTCCCAGCTTTGCCACCAATTTGCTGTGTGACTGTGGATGAGTTGCCCCACTTCTCTTCGTGTCCCCAGCATATAGAGGAGGGGTAACAACATCTGCCTCACCTTGGAAGGGTTGATTAATAATGATCTGCGCTTGTGAGGGGCGTTGGCTGCTTGGGAAGGGTGATTTACAGGCACTCCTGATTGGTATCTCACTGTGTATGTTCTTCGTCCCTCCACAGGGGCTGCCGCAATGACAGAGGACTGCAACTAGACCCCACACCCTTAAATAGGCAATAAATTCTACTGGTACCACTGCAAAGCCAGCCTCGCTGAGTAAGGGTCTGTCTGCAGCTGGAACGTCCCTGCAGACCCAGGATGGCAGCTGCCGACCCCAGGGCCCACACCGAGGACGTTGCGCTGGTGGAGCTGAGGACGGAGGCTCTGGAGCCCTCAGGGCAGAAGATGACCTGCAGGGATGTCCAAGACAAGAAGCCAGGAGACCCTGAGGCTACCCTGCCGTGGGATCGGTCTCCGCACTCTTCCATGAACGAGGCGGCCCCAGAGGACCTGGCCCCATCTCGCGAGGCAACTGAGACAGAGAAGAGGCCAAGCCCTGAGGGGAGCCGGGCGGGCCCTGAGCCGGGGCCTACTGGAGAGGACGAGGTTTTCTCCGGCTCTTCCCTTCTGGGGGAGGAAGAGGAAGGCTGCGGGATGCCTGCGGTGTCTGCTCACGTCTTCATCCCCATCGACCCCCAGTGCATCGAACGGGCCCCTGGGTGCCGGGGCTCGCCAGGGGGCAGCGACTGGAAGAAGCAGCCGCTGGAGGAGGAGGGCATTGTACGCTGTGAGAAGAATGGCGACCCCGAGAAGCTGGCCTTCCTGAGCCGGGGCCCTCTCAGCTACCCCACACACTACGACGAGCCAGCCGGCTACCACGGCTGCCAGGCCAAGCCGCTCTCCGAGAGGCTGCAGTGCCTCCAATGCCGGGACTGCAGCTCCGCCAATCTCAAGGCCGTGGCCTCCATGATTGGGGCCATGATCATCTTCCCCTGCTTCGTGTACGGTGCCTACGTCTTCCTGCCCTTCGATGCCCCCCTGATGCCAACCGTGAGCGCTCGGCTGGTCTACACCCTTCGCTGCGGGGTGTTCGGTACCTTCCCCATCATCCTAGGTGAGCGGAGCTGAGCGAGCCATTCCTCTTTCCCCCGGGCCTCACAGCGCTTCTGGGTGGGTGGGGGGGGTTTGGCTCGGAGGGGCAGAGCGGCTGGCCCAGGGGATGGGGACCGATTCTTCTGAAGAGCTGACAGCTCGCCATTCCCACTGGAGTCAACGGGGAGCTGGCTCGTGGCCTACCCAGCTCAGGAGTGACCGACAGCCATTCCCATCCGCTGGCTGCTTGGTGGCTGACGTGAAACGAGTCTGGTGGGTCTCAGGCCAGTGTCTAGTGCCCACATCCTCCAAACCACCTGCTTGGCCGTCACTAACCGGTCCCCTGGCCGGCAGTCTCAGCTGAGAGGCCAAGGACGGACTGGGCCATGGAGGAGCATCTCCCCAGTACTGCTTCTGCGCAGGTCATCAGGCTGAGCGTGAGGGGGAGGAAGGATGATCCAAGTGGTCAGGAGGCTAGCTGGCGATCCAGGTAATGCCCTGCCCTGGCCTGTGTGACCTCGGGCAAGTCACTGACTCTCGCTGGGCCCCAGTTTTCCATCTACACAAGGGGGATAACAGCACTGCCCTGCCTCCCAGTGGGAGCGGCAGGCTTGTGAAGATAAACACATCAAGGACCGCGAGGCACCCTTTGCTATCCTAGCGCTAAGGCCATGTCCGCACTTCAAATGGAGGTCTAGCTACATCACCCACGTGTGATTCTTTTCACACCCCTGAGCAATGCAGTCACGCCAGCCTGACCCCCGGGGTAGATGCCGCTAGAGCGACAGTAGAATCCTTCCGTCAGCCTAGCTACTGCCTCTCGGAGAGGTGGGTTAACTACCAGGATGGAGAAACGCCTCCCATCGCGGTAGAAGGCATCTCTATTACAGAGCTACAGCGGCACAGCTGTCAGACCGGAGCGCCCGGAGCGCAGACGCTCTCTGGCAGCCGCTATGCCCCCAGTCCCGGTCAATTGCTCCTTGGGTCCCACCAGAAAGCACTTCCCCCCCACTCAGTTCTCTCTCTCCGATCCCACCAGGTCTGATCGTGTACGGGGTCTCCCGCCTCTGCTTCTCCTCCACGCAGCCCTTTGGGGAGCTGCGCAGGGAGGTGGAGATCCACCGGCGCTACGTCTCCCAGTCCGTCTACCTCTTCATCCTCTACTTCTTCAACATAGCCGTGCTGTCCACCTACCTCCCCCAGGAAGCCCTGAAGCTAATCCCCTTGCTCACGGGGCTGTTTGCCATCTCACGGTAAGCTCACTGCCCTCCCCGGTGGTGTAAGTCCAGGCTATATTTAAAGGGATCCTGCGCCAAGAGCTGCGAGCAATGAGTCTAAGCACGGAGCAGAGCTGGGATCATGATGGGGAATGGGGGGGTGGTTCTTTGGTCCTTCATTTGATTTAGTGCTGGTGGAACAAATTGGTGTGCCCAGAGTTCTCGCCTTCGTCCATGGGACGGGAGAAGTTGGGGCCAGCTAACATTTAGCCAGGACTCAGCGATGAATGCCACTCCTGCCCCACTCATCTGGAAAGCACCAGGGATCTTTAAGGACCACCTGAGCTCCAGCACAGTGGTTTTAATTCTCATGCAAACGGCGCCCCCACGTGCTGCGGGATTGGAGTCCCTGCTGATTAAGCAGGGAGCGGGCCCCACTGCTGGGTCACCTCCTTCCCCCTGCCCCTTGCAGGAGAGCACCACGCTGGGGAATAGAGGGCTCAGAACTGCGCCCCCTTGCTTCGTGCTGGGGCACTGGAGTCACCCGAATTCAGAGGGGAGAGCGCCACTGACTCAGCCGCCCGCCCACCCGCCCCCTGCAGCAGTGGGATCAGTGCTGACTCTGCACCCGGGCTGGTGTGCAGCACAGTGCCCCCTTACTAATTTAGAGGGAAAAGCGCCCCCCAGCGAATGGCCCACCTGACTCCCTGCAGCCCCCCGGGCTTCCTCTGGAGGTCTGCCATCCTGCCGCTGACCCAGCTTTGGCTCTGGGTAGCTGAGGGATGGCTGAACCATGCCCAGACTCGGCGCGTTAGCCCAGGGAGGTGATTGCAACGTGCTCCCAGTTCCAACAGCACCCACCAGCCCTGCCATCCAGCAGATTGCTCCTTGGGAAACCAGGCCCCGTCTCCTGACCCCTGGCTTGCCCCGTGTCTCTTCTCTTCCTCAGGCTGCTGTACTGGCTGGCCTACGCCATGGGCCGCTCTTTCCGCGGCTTCGGCTTCGGCTTGACCTTCCTGCCCCTGCTTACCATGCTCCTGTGGAACCTCTACAGCATGTTCATCCTGGAGCCCGAGAACATGTTTGCCACGGCAGACGGCAGGCAGGACGCCCCCGCAGAGAAGGAGAGCCGGGCCGCGGCGCCGCCCAAGCAGAGATACTGGGGGTGAAGGATAGGGTCAGGGGCTCCGGCACTCGGCAGCAGGGAGACGGGTTTGATGGCAGTGAGCAGCCCGGAGGCGGGCTCAGCCGGGGGCGCCCACCTTTCAGCACGCGAGTGCCCAGAGTCCCCAGGGCTGCGGTGCCCCAGGGGCTGGTCTTCGGACGTGCTGAGCAGCTCTGAATCCCAAGCCCCTAAGTGCTGACATGAGTGGCCCAACATAGCCCTGGGCACGGGCACGAAACCAGTGCCTCCCACTGGATCCAGCCAGGCAACTGAATTCCACCAGCTAGCCTGATCCGCGGGCTTCAGAGGGTTAATTTCATGCTCCCTTTAACTTGATCCAAACCTCGACTTTATATTCAAATCGGGTAAGGAGCCTCAAGCCCGTCCTTTCTTCTGATCCCTGTAAGGCAGGTGGAGCAACAGCCACCACAAGGGAGCCTGCGCATTTCAGGGAGAAGATCCTTGATAATAAAAGATGATGACCTGTTCACTGATAGGCCTCATTGACTGCACTGATCAAGGCTGCGAGACCAGGAGCGTAGGCTCAGTCAGAGCAAGGCTAACGGATGAGGGCTCATCTACACGGTCCAGCGCCGCTGCAGCCCATCCGGTGAAAATACTCTCTGCTGACGGGGAGAGAGCTACCCGGCTGGCATAAAAAAAACCCACATCCCTCCGAGCGGCAGAAGCTATGTCAGCGGGAGACGCTCTCCCCCGCCAACAGAGCACTGTACACACAAGCACTTATGTCGGCGGCGTCATGGATGTTGCGCAGGGGCGTGGACAAGGTGGGCCCGATTATTTAGCATAAGTAGTTAACTCAAGGTGAAGTGGCCCGTTAACACCCCTCCAGTCCCGGGGAGGAAAGGAATGGTGGGAAGGTTCATACCACAGTCAGTGGTAGTGTGCACATAGCCTGAGCTGGTTTCCCAGACCCGAAGAAGAGCTCTGGGTAAACCCGGAAGCTTGTCTCTCTCACCAACAGGAGTTGGTCCAATATAAGATATTGCCTCGCCACTTTGTCTCTCTAGATTGGAATAAGCAGCCAGTGCTATGGTCTTGTGATTTCATCAACTTTCCTGGGTTTTTTTTTTTGTAAACAAGAACAGGTTCAGCAGCAAGGACTTTTAGGCCAGACTGATGTATGGTCATCTGGATCGTGGATTTATTTTGGCAAGGCGCAGCCATCTCTGAGGCTGGCAGCTGCGGGGTGGGGGTATTTTCCTTTTGGTTGTTAAACACTACAGGGCACACAGTGGATGGAGGGCACGGAGGACACGCTGAATCAGTAAACAGCTTCCTGGTAGATAGGCCAGGCAAGTGGAAGAACAAGTTTCATGAGTGGGCGGATCAGGATGGATTGGTATCGGGTCGCTTTATTTTACTTAACCCCTAGCTGGAGCGGGCTTTATTTATGAAAGTCTTTTGAAACCATCATGTGGGGCCTGTTCCCTCCTGCTAGACTCCTACCAGGGGAATAGGATGAGCTGTTTATTGTGTACTGCGTACAGCCCCTGGCGCAGGCTATCCTTGCTACTGCCAGGAGGGATGTACACAGGGGGCTGTGACAGGGATTGCTGACAACTAGGTGACAGGGAATTTGAGGGGTTTAAGTCTACTTGTCACATCATGCAAAGTTTGTTGTTTCTCAAGAGGTTGGGTTGTTTTTAATCTGGGTGTTGTGGGAGGAGGCTTATGGTTTTTTGTTTGTTTTTTAATTTTGGTAACTGCTTTTGCAAAATACAGTGCAAGGTGAAAACCAGATCCATGTCCGAGTCCTCAGCCTTCGGTACTAATTTTATCATCTTTGTGTGTAAAGCTCATGAATAAAACCTTTTCCATGTGTTTCCCGTTCCTCCTTGTTTTCCCCTTTAGGCTAGTTATGGCTTAGCAAAGAACGTTACCCAAGATTTTCAACAATGCCTAGTGATTTTCACTGTCCACCTTGAAACACCATAAAGGAGTTCTGCTCACAGCGCCTACACAGAGACAGTAGACAGGAACATAAAGTACTCTTGCTGGAAGGTTGCAACATAACTCTACTTTATGTCTTAGAATTCAGAACAACCACACAAGCACCCAAAAACAGAGAGAGAGAAAGCAGGCTGCTTCTTAAGGCAGAGGAGAACAACTCACCCCACCTTGCTTTAAGCTGGGTCTTCACTCTTCTATTAAGAATCTCTTAGCCTGCAAGCAAACCCAGGAAAACTTTTTTCACTTAAAGTGATAGTTTGTCATTTTAGCAGTTTTCCATACACCACAAAAGGGGCCTAATTTTCAGAGGGTAGGTGCTCAACACTGGTCTTAAAAAAAAACCCAGAATGCTTTGGTGGTTTTTGGTAAAAGATGGGGTTGGGTCAAAAATTCTCATCTGAATGGACGTTGGAGGAGGAAAGTGCCTGGGGAAGTAGGTGGATGGTTCTTGGAAGAGTAAATTGGAGAAGCTGGATGGAAATCAGGGGAGCCGAGGGAGGCCAGAGAGGAGGAGTGAAGTGACTGAGTTCACCGAGAGTTTTGAAAGCCAGGAAAGCTCATTCTAAACTGGAGCAAGCGATGGACAGGAAGCCAAGGCAGATCAGTGGAGGATGGTGATGAAACAGTCCAACTTCCTGCCGTGAGGGAGCATGCTAGTCACAGCAAGACGAAGTAGGGATTGGAGGCTGTTAAAGACGGGATTGCAAGAAGCGAGACAAGAAGTAATTACACCATGAATGACTTTCGGCAGAGGTTGGGCTGGATTCTGGTAACATTCCAGAGGCCATAGGCAGTACAGGGGGCATGGGAAGAGGCCAGAAGCGAGGGGTGGAGGTGAACTCCCAGTGTGTCTGGTGCTGGGCAGAGATAAGGAAGGTGACAGCGGAGTCAGAGATCTAGGACAAAAAGGAGTTGCGTCTATGGAGAATCAAGGAGAAGAGCGTTATTCTTCGGGGCAGGGACCATCCCTGTGTTCTGGTTTTGTACAGCACTTAGCGCCGTGGGGGCTTGTTCCATGACAGGTCCTGAAGTGCCATTGCAATACAAATAATAGCAGCACCAGGAGAGCTCTGGGTTCGATGGAGAATCCTCCTCCGAGGTGAGCCGGCGTTTTCCAAATGTGAACGGCAGCACAGAGATGGAAGACACCTCTTTGGACCCAGCTAGCTCACCCCCCAGCCCAATGCAGCACATCCGCCAGTCCTTTGAGTGTCCCAAACAATGGCCCCTTTGGAGACCATTCCACATCCTAATAGGCCTCACCATGGAGATGTTTTTCCTCATGAGGTTAAATCAGTGGACTAGGACTCTGGCGATAGGAGTTCAATTCCCTGCTCTGCTACAGCCTCCCCATGTGGCCTTGGGTGAGTCACTTCCCCACTGTAGGCCTCAGTTTCCCCAGCCTTTGTCTTATCTTGAGCTTTTTGAGGCAGGGGCTGCCTCTCCCTTTGTGTACATACAGCTCCCAACACAGTGCAGCCATGATCTCAGTTGTGAACCCTAGGTGCTACTATACCATAAGAAGTAATCATGGTAATCAGTTCCTTTTCTTAACTCCCCCTTGCTCCTGTTTACACCCTCTTGGATCACCCAAACCAACCTCCATCCTCCGTGTTTACTCACTTCAAACACTTGCCCGCAGTTCTCCTGCAGTTCTCCTGTCTCCTGGGGGGAAAAGCTTAAACAAGCAAAAATTCCAAGCGAGCCCAAACAACTGCAGAACTCCAGCTGAACTGGTTGGGGCCTCTTATTGACACAGTGACTCTTGCTCTGTGATGCAGCTCCGCTTTTGTTCCTGAAACTGGTCGGTTAGGTCTGGGCCAGCCAGCCCTGAGCCAAGCCACAGGGAAAAGTTGCATGTGCGTTCCTTTTCTCCTTGACCCTGCTCGTTCACAGCCTAAGATGGTGGAAATCACAGGACTCCGAGCCAGGGTCCGTCTCGCCCAGGGCACAGTCTATCAGCAGCTGTTTCAAAGAAAGATGCAACGCCCCTGAAAAACAACTGATACCATGAAATTCCTGCCATTTCTGTCTATCTGAAGTACCTCTCTGGCCCCCATCACTGTCATATGATAGATGGGGAAACTGAGGCACATAGTGATTAAGTGACTCGCCCAAGGTCATAGAGCAGGAAGTCAGTGGCAGACCCAAGCTCTCCCAATACCCAAGCCTGCATCTTAACCACAAGCCCATCCTTCCCCATCACAGCCTCTACCCCTAAGGCTGGCTGTTTCCCAACGTCTCTTACTTATCAGGCCTAGGATGGGCGAGAGGTAGGAAATAAGGAAGAAGCTGAGAGGGCAAGAGGGGAACTGCCCCTCCTTCAGCTTGCATTAAAGGTACCATCAGCTGAATACTGTGCAGCGTGTTTTCTATGGCTATCTATAGCACCGGAGGCTTTGCTGACTCTTCCCAGGCTCAGGAGACAGATTCTGATCTTGGGGCTCGGATACACTTGAAACACTACAATGGCACCGCTGTAGCACTTCAGTGTAGACACTACCTACGCCAACAAGAGGGGTTCTCCCATCAGCACAGGCAATCCCCCTCCCAGAGAGGCAGTAGCTAATCGATGGATGATTTCTTGCATCGACCTACCGCTGTCTCCATGGGGCTTTATGCCATTTTAACTACGTTGCTCAGGGGTGTGGATGTCTCACACATAGTTAAACGAATCTAATTTTCTTGCCTCAGTTAATCCACTGTGAAGCCAGTCACTGCACTGACTTCAATGGAGTGATTTAGAGTTACACCAGTGTAACAGACCGGAATCTGGCCCCGAAACCATTGATTTCAGTGGAGTGACTCCAGTTTTACACCACCATAACTGAAATTAGTAAATTAGTGTGGCCCTGACTCCACTGATTAAGTGGAATGACTCCAGATTTACATCAACCTAACTCAGATCAGAGTCTGGCCCTGACTCCACTGATTAAGAGGAGTGACTCCACATTTACACCACCATAACTGATATCAGAGTCTGGCTCTAATTCCACTGACTGAGTGGAGTGACTCCAGATTTACACCAGCATAACTGAGATCCGAGTCCAGCCCTGACTCCACTGACTGAGTGGAGTGACTCCAGATTTACACCGGCCTCACTCCGATCAGCCTCTGGCCTGGGGCTCCCTGCCCGGGAGGCATGTGGGTGTGTGAACGCACCTTTGCCCCGGCCCTGCCAATCCTCAACCCACCAGCCGGGCCTCAGCCAGCGGCTCCGGCTCCGTCTCCGCCCGCGCCCGGGGCTGCGCCCAGCCGGCGGGGAGCGGCCCGGGGGTGGTTTCGGGCCGGCCGTTAGCGATCCCCTCCCCGCCACCAAGCCGCCGCCGCCGCCGGAGCGGGAGCCGGAGCCGGGCCATGGCTGCGGAGCGAGGGTCCGGCCGCAGGAAGCCGTGTCCGTTCCGCAGAGCGCAGCCGCCCGGCGCCCTCGGGAAGGCGGCCAAGCAGAGCCGGAGCCCCGGCCCCTGCGGTAAGGACTGGGCTGGAGCCGCCGCGCCGAGCCGCGGGGAGAGGGGCGGGCTCTGCTCCCGAGGGCGCCCGGGCGGGTGAGCCAAGTGCCTGCTTCCAGCCCTGCCTGCCCCAGGGACACCCCCACCCCGCCCGCCGCCTTCCCCCGAGACCCTTCTACCCCTGCCAGCCACAGCGACCGCCCCTTCCCCCGGGGATCCTTCTCCCACCCCCAGCGACCCCTCCCTTCCCCCCGGGACCCTGGTCCCCCCCCCGCTAGCCCCAGGGACCTTGGTCCCTGCCCTGAAATCCCCCCACCATTCTCCCCCCTTCTCCCACACCTACCAGGACCCTGGTCCCACCCCTGCCAGCCCCAGGGATGTCCCCCACCAGCCCCAGGGAACCTTGGTCCCATGCCTGCCAGCGCCAAGTGATCTGCCCAGGGACTGGCTCCAGGGGACCCTCGTCCCATCCCTGCCGGCCCCAGGCGACCTTTCTTCCAAGACCTCTCCCACTCACCCCAGATACACTAAAAGAATCACATCGCTGGCTTCCCCCCTGGAAGGTTCTTCTTCCCTATTTTGAAATGGACACTTCCTGTCCTGTGGGGAAGCAGGCTCCGGCTGGGGCCTGGTTGTGTGTGTTGTGGTGAGGGGGGAGGATGGATTTGTGGGCAAACGGTGCCTGTGAGCCACATTTAAAGGTGTTGGGGAGGCTGTTTTATTGTGCCCAGGTGTGTGATTTGTGTTTCCTTCTCACTCTGTCAGTTGCGATTGTAACTTACATCCCCACTATTCATCAGTCACAGCCCTGCAATTGACCTGGAGCTGTTCAGGAGCAGCAAGCGCCCATTTTCCCCAGCCCTGTTTTAGCCTCTATGTTAGGGTGGAGCAAGAGAGGGGGAGATCACTGTGGGTGAAGGGAGGGGACAGGTGTGTCCGTCCGTGAGTGTGCGTCCATCTCTAGCAAAAAAGTGTTTCCCACCCGTGGAGGACCCCCTAAGCACATGTCCCATCTCAGCTGGAGATTTCGGGGCTGATTCTCCTACTCAGGGCAAACCAGAGCAGAATCAGGTTCTTTAATTCTCAGCAGATCCTCCTGAGAAAGATGCAACCAATTGCCTTGTATTTCTGGGAAGAACTGGGATGTCCCAGCAGCAGCGATGGCTGTGCAGCCTTCTGCATGTTTCAGTCCCTTCGCTCAGTCGTGCTGCTGGTTATAAAGCCAGACAGGGGCCCCGGCTGAGGAGATCAATTCCAGTTCTGAACCGCCCCTTCCCTTCGAGGGGATGGGAGTTAGGAGATTTCCACGTGGGCCCTATTTTAGACATGGCTTGCTATGAATCCTGCTGTGAACCGAGGACTGTGTGCTTCCTGTGAATGAGACACTGGGCTGGAACTCAGGTGACCTGGATTTGATTCCTGGTTCTTCCACAGACACCGTGCGTGACCTGGGCAAGCCATCAAGGGTGGATTTTTCAAATCAGCCTAACAGGTTTTGGGTGCTTGGTTTTCAGCCTTAATCCGTCTGCACCTGTGAAATGGGGTTAACGGCCTTCCTTTGTCTATTCAGATTGTAAGCTTCTTGGGGCAGGGACTGTGACTCTGTGCGGTTCTTAGCCCAATGAGGCCCCGATTGCCATGACAGGCCACTAGATGCTACTGGACTAGTAACTTAATTAATAATTACCCTCGTCTAACCATTGGTGCCCTAAATTTAAGTGCTCAGCTGCTTCCGTGCTGGTGTGATACCCGGAGATTAAAGACAATAAATCTGATCATTTTGTGTCTTTAAAATCATTTTCAAAATCTCCCCCGCAAACAGCAAGGTCTACTAAACACGACGCAGGCCCTGGGAGCCAGAAATCCTGAGCCCTGTTGTCAGCTGTGCTGTGCGACCCCCTCGTGCCTCTGTTTCCCCTCTTAGCTGTTGTCTGTTTAGATGGTACAGTCTTTGGGATGGGGATTGTCTCCCTCTCTGTGTGCCTCTGCAACACCTAGCCCTGGGGGTTTGTGATCTCAGCTATGGTCTCTAGGAGCCAGGGCAATAGAAATGAACACTAACACCAACATCAATTGTTTCAGCTGCTCTGTGGAAAATGTATTCAGCTGCAACTCCCACTGCTTCGCACAGGCCAGCACTTGGGTCAATATTGACCTTAGCTTCATCTGTTTGCCTGCTATTATTTCCATGGCACCAAGGATCCAATCCGGTGCCCGTGAAAATCACTGGAAAGGCTCCCGGGAACTGAGGGTGACGCTGAAAATCTCCGTGCCCCTGTGGGAATTGAAGATGCCCAGCCCCTGACAGGATTGGGCCTGTAATAAAATATATACGGTATATGGGCCTGATTTTCAGAAGACACTCAGCACCTCCCCCCGCACCAAGTGAAGTCAATAGGAGCTGGGAGCGCCCAGCGTCCCTGGGAATCAGGGCCTAGGTCCCAAACAAACATAAAAGGCCTCCAGCTCCTGTTCTTGCCCTTCATGCAGAGATCTCAAACATTAGTGAACAAAGCCTCACCTCCCGGGGCTAGTTCAGTATCGTTCTCCCCATTTCACACAGGGGGAAACTGAGGCACGGGGGAAGCGGCTTACCCAAGGCCATAGAGCAATTCAGTGGTAGAGCTGCAAGCAGAACCCTGGAGTCCTGCTCTGCTCACTAGGGGTTTGCCTACATCTGGAGTTAGTCAGGGATAGCTATTGGCACTTTAAATTCATGCCCAACCTTAATCCGAATTAACTTGCAAGTGTAGACAAGCCCTAAATTCCTTTACGGAGACAAGAATAGATCCCAGGAGTCATGATCCCCATCCCCATTGCTCTGATTATTAGATCCCGCTCCCTCCCAGAGGCAGGAATAGAATCCAAGAGTCCCACCTCCCAGTCTCCTGCTCTAACCACTAGACATTACTCCCCCACTAGTGACAGGAAGAGAACTCGGCTCACAAGCTCTTTGAGGCAGGAACTGTCTTTTTGTTGTGTCTGTACAGCACTGAGCACCTTTAGGCATTACTGCAATACAAATAACCACAGAGATGTCCAAACTCCTACCGCCCCCTTCCTCTAACCACTAGTCCACCCTGCTTCTCAGAGGCAGGAATAGAACCCAGAGGTCCCGTCTCCCTTTGCCTCCCTACCATGCCTGGAACCCAGGTGTCCTCACTTTAATCTCAAGCACCCCCTTCCCTTCTCTCCGCTTTCCGTGGTGTCCCGGTTATCGGTCACGCTGCGTTTCAGTTGGCCTGTCCCTCCTGAGGGCACCGCTCAGGTGACCGGCCCGGCTCCATGCCCCTCTCTCAGGGGTGGACGTGTTGGCCTCTTGGGGGCTGCAGCCTCCATTTCCCAACCCCGCTAGTGAAACTGCCCCCCTGCCTGGGACCTGCCGCTGATGGAAGTGACTCGGTAGGATTCATTCATCCACAGGTGCGCAGCAGGCAGAGCCGTGAGTTCAGACATCAAGCCTACACACCTGGGACTTACCGTGTATTATTTGTATTATCATAGACCCTGCTACACAGCATCCTTTCCTTGCACGCTTTGATCAATTCCCCCTGGACTGGGGGAGAGAGACACTCCCTGCGGTGTTTTCTGCCCCTTGCTCCTTGTCTCTCTCTGGAGCAGCTGCTGCCCTCCCCCTTCCTCTCCAGGTAGGAGGTCTTTCATGGGTTAGTGTCCCTTTGACCCTAGGCTTGGGCCTGGATAAACTAAACCCACTAGCCTGGCTGGACTCAGGGGGGTGGGTATTTCCCAATTAATAGCCACCCCATTGATGTCTTAGTGATCCATGGTATTCTCTGTCTCTCTCCTTGTTCTGTTTCCTGCTCGTTTCCCCCCAGCAGCCTCCTTTGATTTCCTCCACGCACTCTTACAGAATAACAGTAAGCAGGTAAACTGAGCTAAACGTGAGGCTTATAAAAATAATGCAGCTCTCTCTTTCATTTCCCACCCCCGGCAATGCCGGTCTCTCCCTCTCCTTAGATATCAGGCTGGACCCATCCCAGCAGCTGGTAGGGTGCTGGGCCTCCATTAACTTGGTCTCCAGGGTCGCCTCCCGGCTGACCCCCCAAGAAAGCATGGAGTCCTCCCAGGAGGACATCGCAGAAGCCAGGCCCACAGCTGCCAACCTGGAGCAGATCCTGCCCCCGGAGGTGCCGTCAGCCGAGACCTTTAGCTGTGACCCAGCGTCCTGCCCTCCCCTGTCCCTGGAACACCAGACAGGCCAGCTGAGGATGCTGTCGGGGGAGTATCTGCAGATGTACGTAGGCAGCATGGGAGAGCCGCCTTTGCACAGCAACCTGGCCTCTGCCTTGCTACCTTCAGTGCCGATCTCAGCTGTTCCTTTGCTACCAGCCAGCGAGCCCCCATCTCCTGGGGCCTCCTGCATGGGTGAGTCATATCACGCCAGTTTGGACCTCCCAGGATCTGCTTCCCCATACAAATAGCCCCACCTTGTAGTGGGCTTCACCCCCGAGCTGGTCTTTAAGGTTGCTGTCTTGTAGCCTGAAATACGAACTGTAGGAGAGATGGGAGCTGTTCTCCCACCTGAACTCTGAAACCTATTGCCTGGCAACCCATCCCTCATCCTCGTTAGCTGTTTCACTGCTGATTCTTACTGCTAAAACAGCCAGCCAGGCAGAGGGGGTGGAAGGAGTCTGCCTATGGCACAGCCACTCCCTGCCCCGGCTGCTGTTAGAGGGAGGCAATGTGGCCTGATGCAAGGGCCTGGGATGGGAACTCAAAAGAGACCTGGGTTCTGTTCCCTGCTTTTCCACTGGCAGGCTAGGTGACTTTTAGCATCCCTCTTTGGGCCTCAGTTTCCCCATTTCACAGATGGAGCTAATGGTCCTGACTCCTCTTTGGAAGGGGCTTTGAGCTCCAGGGATGGGAAGGGCTAGAGAGGAGTGAGGGGTGGTTGCTAAACAGATGTGGTTGAAATTCTTTCAGAAACCAACACAGAAGTGGATCCTGAGACGGGAGAGTGGGCGCTCGCCTAACCCCTGCCCACCCGGCACTTTTCAGAGGACTGATCTCATCCCCAGGCCGGCTCCACCTCAGACCCGCGTCTCTCCTCCCTGCCACCACCTTCTTCCGAGCTGGAGAAGGGAGCCTTCGTTCAGAGGCCCAGCAACATTCCCTACCACGACAGGGGACGTGAACCGCTTTACTGATAACAGGCTCCAGAGGGCAGCATTTTGGACGGGGAAAGAACAAACCCTGCACTAAAAAACACAAGAGCAAAGGGGACCTCACTAGAGAGGGTCCCACAGCAGAATCCCCTAAATCCTATACACCCCAACCCGTCTGGGACAAGCCTGGCTGCAACTTTTTGAAACTCAGGCCCACGTTGTTTCTTAAAAGGAACAGAAGAGCATCCTGAAGCACTCAGGATTGAGGCCTGAGCCCTTTGTACCTTTCAAGCATTTCACCGCTGGCCCATCCTTCATTCCAGCACAATCGAGGGCAGTCTCGCAACCTGCTTTGGACGGGAGCAGGATCTACGGCAACACAGAACACCAGTGAAAGGCAGCCACCTCGGGGCTGGAACACAGCGGCGCTGCAGAACCGGTTATGGGCTGTGTGCACCTCACCCGGGCAATTCAGGGAAGGAGGTTAATGTGGCCAGTAGCAGAGGGGAAGTCAGGTTAAGATTTAAAAAAAAAAAAAAAAAAAAATTGTTATTTTGGGTGTCGGAATTGAGACCCCGTATAGGCCCCCACTGTCAGAAACAACCAAGGAGCCGCCTCCTGAAAATCAGCCCCCTTTAAATGGGTCTCACCTTGGGTGCTCCGTGGGAAAGTGTGATCCCTTTTAGGATCCCTGCTTCTCTCCTGTCTTGGTTTCTTTCCCTTCACCCGGCCCATCTTTCCCTCTGCCCTTCCTTCCCTGCAGCAGCTCCTGGTGCTGGTGGGCTTCACCCTCCCATGTAGCCTTTCAGCACAGCAAATCTAAAAGGGATGTAGCCACCCTGCAGATCAAGAGCCGCCCCGTTCAGTCTCTAGCCAGGTCCTTAAGACTGGCTGGCTGGCCCGTCAGTCATTGGCCATCTTCTCATGTCACCGAAGCTTTTGGCCTGCACCTGATTGCCGACCGAGAGCTGCCTCTTCGTGCTTTTCCATCTGCCAGTCAGGGCAGATGGTGAACGGTGGGGACAGGCTGCAGCTAGGCCCCGGCCCTGTGGAAATGGGAAACCAGGCCAGACAGCCCCGCTGCTCCCCATCGCACTTGCTCAACTGCACCTCCCCCAGAAAGTCCCTTATGGCTTTTGCAAATCTTGGGCTTTGCCATCTACGTGGGGGTAGATGGATCTGTGTTACCCCAGGATGGTTGAGTGGTGTTACAAGCATGCCAAAACATTTTTTTTTTTTTTATAAATGATGTTAGCCCCCTACATGCTTTTTTATGTACACTTTAAAGAGACATCCCTCTTTGTCCTCTAAACAGCGCTCTCACGGCCCAGCTGGTAAAAGTTCGGGGCCAAAACCCACTCCAGGGTCCCACGCTTTCCTTTTACTGCAAGCATGTGAAGCAAGCTGCAGGCTGGATGGGTAGCCCGGCAGTACAGGCAGGCAAGCCCGGGTTGTGTAGGAAAAGCCACCCCTCCCTCTTCGCGATGTCTTCCATGGCCAGGACAGAGAGCGGGCACCTACCACAGCAGCAGAGGGTGGTTTTCAGCACTGACTATTTTTCTTGTTTATACATCACTTACAATAGACCAACTGCAACATTCTTGTCGAGGGTGAATGGTTCTCCAAGAGGAGGTGGTGATGAGAGATGGGAGTCAATCCAGAGCCCTGGGCCCTGAGCAGAAGAGTTTCCCCTTCACTGCAGAGGGCTTTGGATGGGAGACTAACAGAAAGCCAGTGGGGGAGAGAGAGAGTGCTGTTGAATTTTGTCATGGGAAAAAAAATAAATAAATAAAGGATCTTTTACTTCTGTAAGTTGCACAGCTTGGTTCAGTTACTGTGACCCAGGTAGACGGCTTTGTATAAAAAGGAGCAGAGCCAATCAAAAAAAATCAATCAATCGGGATTTCTAGCCTGCAGGAAATTGCAGTACTTCTATAGCTGGTTGCAGGCCACATTGACATTTCCCCCCAGTCTCAGAACGAGGGGATGCTTCTCGCGTATGTTGCACCCGAAGCTAGGTGCAGCCATTAAAAATTGATCACAAACATTGGCGGGATGCATCAGTAATTCCTTCCACTGGGGAAATGCAGCCAGTTCTGGGGCTGAAAATTGTAGCACAGGAACAGTAAACAATCATCCAGTATGGGGAGCGACCTCTGCTGTCAAATGAGACTGCGAGGAGAAAGGTAAAGTTCTGGAGATCTGGCATTTGGCCAGGACGCTAGCTTTAAATAGCCACCCTTGTACACAAAGGGTCATATTTGATCTTTAAATGACCTTGGGCAATTCATTTCACCTCTCACCCGAACAGCTACCCCTGCAGCAGCACAGTACAAACTAACTCCCGGCTGGGGCACTGCAGGACCATCACACACAGTCTGCCCCGGCCATTTCCTCCCTAGGTCCCCCATCCAGCTTCGCCTGGGAGATCTTCAAGGACTGGCTTTTTACTGTGGCCCATGCTAGAGCCAGAAGCCCTCGCTGGTAAAACAAGCTGAAACATTAAAACGGGCCCCAGAGCTGGGGCCCAGCTCAGCACTAGAGAAAAGAAACTAGGATTTCCTTTTCCAGCCAATAGTGAAATTAGCAAAGATCCTCTCCCTTTCAATGATGTTTCACCAGATGGATGTTCCTGCAACACCCTTCCACCATTGGGTCTTGCTGCCCACAACGGGCTGTCCTGCCTGAGCAGGACACATTGCAATTTATTTCAATGCGTGGGGCAAGGATGGTCTAGGTCTGTGTTTGTACAGCACGGAGCCTGGATCCCCGCCACTGCTGTAATACACATTTGCTGCCCGCCTGCTCCGCCATACGTACAAAGCCACTGAAAGGCACCATGGTCTTAAAGAGATTCTTTAATTGGTCCAAAAGACAAGTGAAAGAAGCATCTGAAGAAAACCCGTGATAGCCTCACGAATACTGAATGAAATATGGCAGTGAGGGCACTGGGTAAGAGCTGGCTCAGAGCGGAGTTTGCCTGCGGTACTTTGCTCTATGAGCGAGTAGGAGTGTGCCAGAAATGGGATCAGGAACTTGCAAGCTGGGGGAGCACTTGACACAGTCCGAATTAGACCTTTCAGGCCATGATTGTCAAAAGGGACTGGGGAGGTTTTGGTTGGCCCCCAACTTTAGGTACTTTAGAAGAGGCCACTTTGCAGGCAGGGCTAAGCACCAGCCTTCGGACAAAAAAATAAATACAAACCTGGCCCCTTTTAAGGGGAGGCATGTTAGACCCCTACCAATGAAGCAGCCCAGTCCTCAGCTCGGTTTGAAACGCCTCTGCCATATTGGCAAAGGGCAACTTTTTAGCCCTCCCAGGTACAGTCAGAATGAGCAGGCGGATTGCCTCTCTGGTGAGCATGCAGCCGTGTGTTAGAAGCAGGGGACACCACCGTCTCCCTCGAGGGAGTTGGTGACTTTACGAACACTCAAGTGGATGGGCCCCCAGAGGCACCACTAGGTAACGGATCAGCTCACAGGCAGGTGATCTACACAGACAACGCGCATTGCCTTCTCTGACCCAGCCGCTGATGCTTCTTTCCAGAGAGAAGACTAGTGGTTTATCCTTTTTAAAAGGCAGAAGATCATTTTCCCAGTGGCGAACATGAGCGACCCCCTCTTCAGCCAGCATCTGTCATCAGGGGGCTTAAAATGAGAAACGTGCTTAAAAACAGAGGCCGGGTAGCACCTTACAAAGCGCCCTGTGTGAACGTCTGGATTTGCGAACTCCAGGTGAGAACCACTGATGGGTGGAGTGAATGGAGGGGCTGGACACCGGCCTAGGAAGTGGTAGGACACATCACCGGGAAAATGGAGGAGTCCATCCCCAAGGCAGCCGACAGCCAAACAGTTCTGAATACAGGGTGGGCGTCCTTCCCACCCCGCCATGCCGAACTCGTAAGAGCCAGGATCAAGCCGAGGGTGCAGAGGTAGCATTGCAGTCCATTGCACTATTCCCCTCCGAGCCTGGAGCGATGCAGGGTCAGGATCAGTGAGAGACAGAAGAGGTCACGTAACCGTGGCTGTTAAATTCCCAGGAGCAGCCCCTTTGAGAGCCCAGCATGAGAACCGTGGCCGGGCCAAGCTGTTTCCCAGTCCTGCCCATGTCAGTCAGTTGATGGGCTGGTACTCAGAATAGCGCGTCCTCCGCACGAACAGCACCACCATGCCCCCCGCCACCAGCAGCACCACGGGGGTCCCCAGGGCCACAGCCATGATGGCGATCACGAGGGGAGAGAAGGTGTCTTCTGGGGGCACGCCGAAGCCGAGCAAGGCAGACCTGGGGGAGGCAGGGAGCAAAGGAAGAGGCGAGTCAGTGATGACGGTGGTCTGCGCCATCCGCCAAGTCACACGGCTTCTTTCCTCCCTCCCCAGCGGGAGGGAGGATGGCCTTGGGGCTAAGGCACTAGACTGGGACTCAGGAGACTTGGGTTCGAATCATGCCTCTCTTCTGCAAGCCCTCAGACAAAAATCACTTCCCTCCTGTGCGGAGACCGTGACCAACCTGCCCCGGGGGGGGGGTTAGAAGTCGCCCATGGCAGAGGACGCAGGAAGCTACTTCAAGGGCAGGGAGAGGTGGCGATCAGTGACTTGACCTCTTGAAGTTGTGGGGCCGGGGAGTGGGGCAGCTTGGAAAGTTCTCCCATACACTGCAGCCAACTCTGGGGAGCCATGAACTCCCCTGGACAGGGGCTGCATCTGCCCATGTACAGCACCTAGCACGTTACGGGTGGGGAGAAGGTGGCCTGGAAGATACCATTCAGACAGGCAGGGGGGGAGCAGAAGGAGAGACCACTCACCAGCTTAGGTAGCCCTTCTCGGCATAGATCTCCCCGTCCTCGCCCCCGAAGGAGATGTTGATGGCAGCGATGGTGAGGCTGTGGCCCAGGCCCTCCCCGAAGTAGGCGTGCAGGATGCTGGGCCCTGGCAGCGTGCGGTTGGCCGTCTGGAGGGGGTGGTAGTGGCAGCGGATGGCATTCTCCCGGCTGGCATCCCTGGAGCCATAGGCCGTCGTCTTCCACTGGAAGAAGCTTGAGCCGAGGCTGTTGTTGCGGGGCTCTGACACCAGCTGGGCCATCTGGCCCGAGGGGGAGAGAGCAACAGGTTAAGAGGGCAGATGAAACAAGGGCAGGACGAGCAGCTGCTCTCATACTGGAGTACATGCTGGGAGCCAGAGTGGCTGGGGTGTGTATCCAGCACTGGGAGGGAGCGTGATCTAGTGGTTAGTGCAGGCAGGGGTGGCTGAGAACCAGGATTCCTTCCAGTGGCAGGGACACAACCCAGGAAAATATGTTCGGCTGGTCAAGGCTGAGGACTGGGAGCCAGGACTCCTGAGTCCCCTTTCCCACCTCTGACACGGACTTTAAAATCATGTGACTTCACTTTCTCGTGCCTGGGTTTTCCCCCATGCAACCCAGCTCCCCAGGGAAGTTTCGGAATAGCACAAAGACAGGCTGTAGAAGCTGTAAACAAACACTGTGGGAACAAATACTAACTGAAGGGCCCTTTGGTAGCCCTCAAATCTGAAGCTTCACAATCAGAGCAGTCTGGAAAGTCTCCATGAGACACAAAATTCCAACCCAAACAAGCCAAGAGTCTCAGGAAGTTTTGTTTTCCGGCCAGCTGGGACTTAAATCTGTGTGTCCTCCCCCGCCAACGTCGCAACCTCTTCAGGTCACCAGCACCAAGAGCCTGCACCTCTCCTACTTGAGCTAAGGGAGGAACTCCACTCACTGCCAGCGGTAGTAGATTCTTATCTTCAGTATATGCACCAGCCATTAGAATGGGACCCCCCCACACACACACACAACATGGGACATTCTATCCTGCTCTATGCACCAGCCATTAGAATGGGACCCCCCCCCCCCCACACACACACAACATGGGACATTCTATCCTGCTCTAATCTCCTCCCTCCTCCCATTCCACATCCACTCAGACCCGGTGCCCATCACCGCAGTACCGAGCTCCCGATCGGCTTTTGTCTAGGTGTCTAGCCGGCTCTCAGCTCCCCCTAGCCCTCACCTCGAAGATGGTGGGCGTGAACTCGTCATCGATGGATCGCACCGACCTCAGCCGCTTGCGCCCGCCTTTCTCCTCCACCGTGACCACCTCCAGCAGGAAGCGGGAACCGTTGCCGCGGGGGGCCACCTGGTCCATGATGAACTCCACCTTGGAACTGTTGGCAGTGTGCAGGAGGCGGGGGAGGGGACCGTCCCGGCTGCTCTGCTCGTAGGCCGTGACCTGGAGGCGGATGCATATGGAAGTCACAGCACAGTCCGACGGGCGGGGACTCAGGACTCCTCTAGTCTATTCCCAGCCCGGCCACTGAGCTGCTGGATGATCACTGCCTGGACCCCAGACACCTGGGTTCTATTCCTGGCTCTGCCGTTCCCCTGCTGGGTGACCTCGGGCAAGTCGCTTCCCTCCTTTGTGCCTCAGTTTCCCCTCACTGCCTCCCTTGTCTATTCACGACACGTCATAAAAAGCAAAACGGGCCCCGTTGAGCTGCTCGGCATCCTGAGCAACTGCTTCGCTTGCTGATGCCTCGTGCCGGCTCTGCCTAGGACCTGGGGGATTCGCCAGCTCTTGCAGGCGAATTGAAGGCTTCGAGGTCTTTCTTCGGGAGATGCTCTAGCTCCTCCAGAAGTTATGGGCTGGATGCAGAAGCCACAGAGCAAGGTTCTCTGGCCTGTGTTATACAGCAGGTTTGACCAGAGGATCAGAATGGTCCCTTCTCTCTAACCCTGAGAGCCCCTCTACACGGTCCCGTGGCTGGCAAAAGGCCAGAGAAACCTTTGGGTCTTGCTGGGCCACTAGGGAAACTAGCGACGAGCAGCCTGTCCCTTGGGGAACGCTCTCACCCCACAGCATGCTGCAGAGCGTGGGACTGGGAGTCAGGACTCCTGGGTTCTATTCCCGGAGGGACAGAACGGGGGGTGGCCCTGGCAGCTGGGAAACCGGTCCCAACACAGCCCCGTCTAACCACAGCCACGAGGGCCTTCCTCCAGGAAGGAAGAGGGGTGGGGGAAGGCGGCCTTACCTTGAAGGAAATGGTGCCATTGCGGAAGGCCCCCCCGGGATCCGAGGTGTCCACCCCCCGGAACGTGGCCGTCAGGGCCGTCCGGTTCAGGGTGCGGTTCAGGCTCTGCCAGGAGAAGCCTGCCAGGTCGTAGGGGGGGTAGAACTGCCCCTCAGGGAGGGCGGACGCATTGGCCCCATTGTACTCGAACACCTGGAAGCAGGAGCGAGAGGGGCCTCCGTTCGCAAGGGAAGAAACTTCAAACATGCCCCCCCCCGGCCCATCAACACACTCGTGCACGCTCCACCCCAGCCCCATGCCAATGCAGGGCACCCTGTGTTCCCCCTCTTATCACAGGGGAGCGGGGGGGGGGGCACCCTCTGCTGCAAACACCTCCCCCTCCTTTCATCCCACCTGCATGCTCATTGGTGCTTGTTTCCCCCCTCCCTCCCCCCAGAAATTTAAAGGTACAGTGCACAGGAAAAGAGGCAGCAGAGTTCCCCAGCTAGCAGCCGTGACACAGTGCCCACCCCCAGGAAATGGTGGGTAACACTCGCCCCTTCCCTCCCCCCCCCATGGGGAATCCCCACTGGAGAAGGCTGCATTAGGCAGCAAATGGGCAAGAGCAAAGAGCAGCTCGATGCCGCCTTCGATAACCCCCGTGCGGCTCCTTCATCGAGCCGCAGCACCTGCTGCTCTGACTCCCCCACCTTGGTGAAGACGACCCCGGTCGAGTACAGGACGCTGCCGGGCGGCTCGATCCAGAGGGCCCCGGCGGGGGAGGACGAGAAGAGCTTGGTCCAGTTGACGCGCAGGGCGCTGTGCTCGCTCCGGGTGTAGAGCAGCAGCACGGCGGGCGCCCCGATGCTGCTCCACACGTAGTGCAGGGTGTCGTTGTGGCCCACGGCCCGCACATGCAGGAGGTTGACCGAGGAGCTGGCCAAGCCAGGGTTGTACTGCAGGGTCACCTGGGGGGCAGAGAGTGGGCAGGCCGTTATTCATGCACACCTGCCATTATGGAGCTCAGCAGATGCCCTGACAGTGCCCAGCAGGGCAAGGTTAGATGAGGATTGTCAGACACCTGAAACATTTAACAGCCTTCGAGTTCTTAGGGCCACTGGGGTTCCAGAACCCCGCATTATATCAGCCCATTAGGATGCCGTGCTCTATCTTAGTTCCCCGTCTGGGCCCCCGTCACCACAGCATCTAGGCAGGAGGAAAATCTTTGCTGTCTTTAGCCTCACATATCTCCTGTGAGGAAGCAAAGTAGCCACCCTTTTACAGATGGGGGAAATTGTGGCCCAGAGAGACTAAGTGACTTGCCTGAGATTACAGAAGGAGTCCATAGCGGAGTTGGGAATTCTACTCCCAATCCAAAAGCTAACCCCCTAACCATTAGATCATCCTTCCCCAGCAGACCAGGCTTCATTCCCTCTCCTCCTACAGGATCGGAGTGCTGGAACAATTTGTATAGTGGGGGTGCAGAGAGCCATCGAACCAAACAGTCAACCCTGTATGTGATGGAAACCACTTTAGGGGTCTTTTCTGCACCATCTGGCTTAGTCAGTCTGTCAGTCACACCAGGCTCCAGAGGTTGAGACGGCAGAGACCCACTGAATCATCCAAGCCAGTTCCAAAGGCTCCTGTCACTCCTGTTTTGTTGTGTGCTTCACTGAAGCCGAAGCATCTAGCGACTAATTTCCACAACCAAGGGAATGGAAGGACAAAGATTCTCGGTTTCTTTCTGATGCAAGGGAAATGGAAGAATCAAGGCCTTCTCTGCTGGTCTTGCTTCAAACACACGGATTACATGGGACAGAGAGGAGGAGGAGAACCACGCTCAGACATCTCCTTGTCAACACACACAAAAAAGTTGTACCGCTTTAACCTATCTCAGGACAGCTAAAGCCATACAACTCCCTCTAGTGGGGCGGCGATGTGCCAGCATAAATAGGATTCTATATAGCCATTCCCATAGGGGGAGGGAAAATAAGGGAGACCAGTATAAAGCACCTTTATACCAGTAGAACTGTGTCCAGACTGGGAGGGTTGTACTGGTATAACTATAGTGGTAAAAAAAAGTTAAAGAAGAAACCACACCTCTAACCACCATAGTTACATGGGGACAAACATGGTTTCGTAGTACCACAGAAGCATAGGGCTGGAAGGGACCTCAAGGCATGATCTGGTCATTCCCTGCCTCCCCCAGGCAGAGTAGTGCGAGGAGGTTTCCCCATCTTCCACGCTTGCTGCTAGCCTGAAGCCTACAGGCTTGGAAATGAACCAGCTCAGCATTTCCACTTCCCGCTTCGTCAGGGCCTTCCCGAGAAAGACAGAAACTGTCTATACGCTGGAGTCATCATCCCCATGAGTCACCAAGTGAGAGGCCGGCTTGGGACGGGAGCACAGACTGGGGCTGACAACCAGGAGGGGGCTGTTAGCTGGCCATCACCACCTTTGTGGGGTGCGGGGAGTTATTCACAAACTACACATGGGAACTAACATGCCCCAAGAACAGACCCACCTCCAGCCACAGACCAGACACCTTCAGGGCAAGTTCCCCCAGCACTCATTGCCCTACTCATCTGCTGGGACCCCCTGGAAGGCTGACAGCAATCTGCCCGGGCCATTCATTCCCCACCCTCTCTCCAGAGCAGACCCTGGGGCCAGTTATGGGAACTGGCTTCTGCAACGCAGACTGGGAACTAGACCTAGTCCCACCAGCATGAAACCGGGCTGCCCACAGTGACCAGCAAGGATCCCCGAGCAGGCCCCTCTGCGCCACCCAGTCCCTCAGAGCCAGCAGCAAGTGGCAGAAAGGGCCCTGGGGGCACCTCGGAGCCAGAGAGGGGCCCAAATTCAAGTTTCAGCATGTGGGGGAGGCTGCCCCCCCCTTTTCACCAGTTGCTTGATTGGGAGCTTGCAAGCTACAAGGCAGCTCCTCCCCGCACCAGGGCCCCTGGTTTGTTTCAGGTCGCAGGGCAGGGCTCAGAAGCCAACTCGCCTGAGAGCCAGGCCCTGCTGCCCCCCCCCAGCGCTTCCTTCCTCCCCCCCCAGCAAAGCTGCCCGCTCCCCCTGTCGCGTGACTCTGCCGCAGCTCGCCTCGGATGCACACGCAGCGGGGCGGGGTTCCCCACTTGCCCAGGGAGAGGAGGAGGGGGGGGAGCAGAGCCCCGCCGAGAACAGCTGGGGAAAGGTGGGAGACGCAGCAGAGCGAACTGCAGGAACCCAGCCACCCACAACCCCCCGCCCCGCCCTGTCTGTTTGCAGGGCCCCTGTAGATGTAGACTGGCCGGGGGCGGTCGGGCCGCAGGGGGCAACTAACCACAGGCTGCTCGTTCAGGGAGGCCACCGGGCTCGACCAGAGACACCCGCCTCCCTCCCCGGCCGCAGCCACTAAAGCCCCAGCGGCCGCGGCCGGGCAAAGCATCGGGGCCCCCGCAGCCCGCTCCGGCCCCGCCGCTCACCTTCCTCCGCTCGCCCCCGGCCTCCGCCAGCAGGCCGGGAAAACTCGCCAGCAGCCACAGGCCGGGGAGCAGGAGGCTCCCGCCCGCCAGCATCTTCGTTACTATGTTGCAAACACTTCCCCCCCGCCGGCTCACGCGCATCCTCGCGCCTGTGCCCGGCTGATCCCGCCTTAAAGGGGCAGGGCGGCTGCGGGCTCTTAAAGGAGAGGAAGGCTCTTAAAGGAGCCGCTGCCTGAAAAAGTCGCGGGGAGGGAGAGGCAGGCGGGGGCGAGGCGAGGCGAGGCGAGGCGAGCCCGGCCCGGCCCGGCCCAGCCCAGCCCGGTCTCACAGCTCACTCATGTAATGTTAATGATCTGGCGTTATTTCGACATCCGTCATCCCAAAGCGCCAGGGCCCTGGTCCTGTGCTCAGTCCACCCATGGGGGTCAACGGCACGCCTGCTTCCAGCAAGGCCCAAGATCTGGGCCGACATGAGTACGTCTACACTTGCGTTGTAAATCCGGGCCTGGGGATCTGGGCTCTGTTTCCATCCAGACGGCGCTGCGCGGGCCTCCTGACTCAGGTCTGCACCTTGAGCGGCACCCCACGCTGTAAAATGACAGGGCTCAGAGGACCCAAGTCGCAGCCGGACCCGAGCTCTAACCCACTCACCTAGGAGGGTCCCAGGACCTTGAGTGCTTGCTGACTGGAGTCAGACTGATTTGTGTGTGGATGGAAGGGGGGGGGGCTTGGGCTCAACCTGAGTCAGAGTCCAGGCTTAGTGTGAAGTGTAGACAGGGCCCTGTATGCCTGCAGGGATCATTCCCCACACAGCTGAAATGCAGCCACCTCTGGGATGGAACACCACAGCTGTACTACGTACAAGTGGCAAAAGAAAAGCAATGCTGACCTTGCTGCTGTGCATATGTTCTGTTGAGAGTCCCATGGCAGAAATTCAGTAGCTGCTGCACAAATAGAGGGTGAGCTGTGAAGCAGTTGATACCACCTTCATTGGGAGGAGGGGGGACTTTTCTAATAACTTCCCACATCTCCCCCTTTCAATTGTCTTGCATTATCATGACCTATTATTTGGTATTATTTGCATTGCAGCAGCACTTAGGAGCCGCAGTCATGGAGCAGACCCCCTGGTGCAAGGTGCTGTACAAACACAACAAAAAGACGGTCCCTGCCCCCAAAGAACTTCCAATCTAAGTATAAGGTAAACACAGCCAGATAGGGGAGCACGAGGAAACACTGTCAGAGTGGTGGTCAGTGGTGTCAGCCCACCAGCCACCTATCTGTTGTCAAGGCATAACAGCAAAGGATTCTCTGTAGATCAGCTTCTCTATGGGACAGTGAGCTGTATTCTGTTCAGCTTCGTGCATGGATAATACAATTTTGCATGCACAGAAAAGTAGCCCCAATTTAACTGAAACGGACACAAGCTAAATGGCTATTAGTGAGCTGTGAACTGATTTAAGTGTGTCCACATGGGAGTTTGCATTGGTTTAGCTACATTGTTTCTTTAAAATGATAGTTGAGTGAGTGCAGCTTATGTCTGCTCTATTCTATAGAGGTTCTTATGTTGCACTCATCATCGCCATGATATCTGAGCACCTTCCCCTACTGCACCAAGCGACGTGTGTAGGCCAGGCATAAGTTCTGGTTGTAGGAACTTTGGCCCAGATCCTCAAAGGTAGTTGAGAAGATCTGGATGTCCTTGAAATCTGGAGTAATAGAAATGGGATGAGATGGAATAGTCCAAAGTGCAGGGTCATGCACTGTGGGACTAACAAGAAGAATTTTTGCTGCAAGCTGGGGATTTATCAGTTGGAAGCAATGGAAGAGGGGAGACACAGAATTCTTTGCCAGGTGTCTAGCCAGTGGGTCTTGCTTACATGTTCATGGTCTGATTGCCGTATGCGGGGTGGGACAGGAATTTTCCCCTGGGTCAGACTGGCAGAGACCCTGAGTTGTTCACCTTCCTCTGCAGCATGGGACACACGTCACTTGCAGGTTTAAACTCGTGTAAATGGTGGATGCTGTGTAACTTGAAGTCTTCAAATCATGATTTAAAGACTTCAGTAACTAGAGGATACGGTTCTATGACAGGAGTGGCTGGGTGAGGGTCTGTGGCCTGCAATGTGCATACCAGAGGATCCTGATGGTCCCTTCTGGTCTTAAAGTATATGAAAGACGACAGGTTTAGCCCTGAGCAGCCTTCTGTCCCCCCTACTGCTTTTAACTTTGTTCTTGTGTGTCTGGCCCAAAGGAGAAAGAGAGAGAGAAGACACATGTAACAGTTCAGACAATACAATCCCTCTTCTCTTGCCATGTTTCAAGCATGTAGTCAGACATGCTGCTCAAAGACTTTGGCTGTAAATGAAAGAGAAAGGGAAGTTTTAAGGTGGAATTTAAAGGGAAGGGAGTCACTCTTGGAAAGGCGAAGATGTGCAGCTCAGGGCACGCCTAGAACCCAAATTCTCAGGGAATGAAGTGATAGGAGTGTGGAAGCTGATGGGCAGAGTTCTTCCTTATGTACTTTAGGATCTGCACTATGGAGTTACTTAGGCCATGTGAAGCCAAAGCAGGATGAATCTCAATATGTTAACGGTATCAAAGCACTCCATTAAGCCACCCACACGATCATAACACAGCCTGATAATCACACCATGAATGAACAGATCAAATGTGCCTTTAATTTAATTTGGGAGCACAAACAGCCTTAACTGCTGTTACTGCGGAGGGTCACAGCAGGGCAGAGTTAAGGTTATTTGGGTGTCTTTACCATAAACTGAAATTTGAACATTTTAACCTTCATCCTCAATTTCCTAGGTTTATAATGCTTAGCTGTGGGCTAATTATAACATCCCCGTGAAGTCATTTACTCTGACATTTATTTACAGCCCTAACTCCATTTCACCATACTTTTTTTTTTTTTTTTTTTTTTTGCAGGTGGGGAGGAGGAGATATACTTGGGTTGAGATTTCCAGAGGTGCCATGGGGAGTTAGAAACCCAATTACTATTAAATTAAATGACACTGGGCATCCAAATCCTCATCTTAAAATTTTAGATTGTATTTGGTGCCAGTAGAAGATGCCAGCCTACTTAGATTAGTAGCCAGGGCCCCCCAAGTAATGGAAGGCCTACCACTCAGATGAGCAGAGGGGCACAGGATTTAATCAAATATGGGGGAAACTGACAGCTGGGAGATAGAACCGAGACTTGACAAGAGCAACTCACGTTCCCTGCCCTCCCCCGATGAACCCCAGCCCTAGAGAGCACAGAATTCAGTCTGCACAACCTCTGAATTGCCAACACAGGAGCCATGGTCAGTTGTGGTTTTGAAATAGACATGATGCCCTTGGGGCTGCTTTTTAACACTGTATAGAATAGTGCTTCTTTCGGATTCCTTTGTGGTGGTGGTAGAAGACACAATAGGTGTTAGAGCTCCCAAACCTCAGGGGATCCCCAAAGCCCCCCAAGTTTTACTTTTCCTACCTTGCCATAGGGGATTTATCCCTTTATCAGGCTAGCATTGGCATGGTTTCAGTCATGATTGCTAGTAACGGACATATTAGGAATTCCTAAGGAACAGCACAGTGGCACATCCCAGTGGGCCAGCACATTAGGAAGAATTTCATGATAAGGGAGGAGACAGAGCCTGGATTCCTGAAGGGGGCCTGCCTGGGATCAGTTCTCCCCACTCTGGAAATGGAGAGCAGAACATCTCACCCTGCAGCTCCAGGCTAGCAATCTGCCTTAGATACAGACACAAGGGAGTGAACAGGACTGACGTATTTTATTGTTGAAGCAAACAGCAGAGAAGTTACAGTATATACTTAAATTAAGTGTCAGCATCTCCAAACAGGAGAGGGGTACACACGACACCAGCCTGTTCCCTAGTCAGGTTCCTTCCCTCCCATCCACTGACTTCAGACAAACTAATACTCAATATTCAGACTGTGTCCAGGCCCAGTCTCAGACAGAGGAGATGCAGCAGTCATTTTGTCAGTCTGTTTCCATACTGTAGTTCGAGGCGCATGGTTCCTCAATCTCCTCTTACTCCTGGGCTGCATCTGGAGCTCCAGTCGATCTGCTTTGATCACCACCCTTTTTCTTATGCCCCGAAACGATGTCATCGATACGGAGAAGAAGGACGGCAGTCTGGGGAGAAAAATCCCAGGACAGGGTCAGGGAAAGTACATGCTGCAGCTTGGGAACCTTGCTGAGTTAACCAGCTTTCGCTTAGGGTTTGCATGCGCCATGTTCCCACCAGTTTAACTAATTTGGTTCTTAAACCAATTTAAGATGGTGTAAAAAAACTGCTTAGACCAAGCTGCACCCAGGTGGGGACTCAACCGAGCGCTGCTCTGAATTATGGCAATGCCTGCTTTTAAATCGGATCAGCTTTCTTTGCTTTCGGCTCTTGGTAGTTGTACATTTGTATCACAGAAGAACAAAAAAACCAACCCAAGATCATATTCTTCATCCCGATGAATCCCAAAGTATTCCACATCTTACTGCAATGCAGCCACCGTGGCAGAGGTGCCATTAAAGTAGCTACCATGCTCATGGCAACATAACATGGCATGATGTACAGAAAATACTGAATTCTGGTGAAACTAGGTGGAAGGCATTTAGACACACTGGAACTTGGCTGAGAGACCAAGTTGATAGGGAAAATATTTTCTAGTGATGTGCAGGAAGGGAGAGAGCACCTGGCTTAATCTTCCACACACCACCACTCTAATAAATGTTCAAATCTTAATCTGTGGGGAAGAGAGGAAAGGGACATTTGATCAAACCAATCAGTCAACCATAGTGCAGTACAGTCCCCATAGTGTCACCAACTGGTTTCCAGAGATCTACACTCTTCTTTGACCCAGGATTTCTCTGAGACTGTGTTGATTAACAGCAGTAGAGAGACAGCCATAGATAACACGGGACATAATACCTACCTACTTTGTAAGTATGGAGACACCCTGGCATTTCTTCCCTTCTCACATGATCTGCTGCTCTAGACACCAAAGCATACACACACAATCACTCATCAGAGGCTTCCTTACCTCCACAGCGGTCTTGTAGGTCTGTAATTTGACAGCTAAAGGCTCCCAGATCCCCAGGTCCTTCATGTCTGCTAAGGCTCCAGTCTCACCATTTACTCCCCAAGTCTGACTAGCTTCCTGAGTGTGTTTTGCCTGTAATAAATTAGTAATAAGATCTCAAACCAACCATTTTTCAGAAGGAAATATGAAACATTCAGTCAGTCAGTCTTCCATGTCAATAGCAAGGAATCATTAAGATTAACTATAAACTGGTGTAAGTTTAAAGGACAGCCGTTTTATTTATATGGAGAGCAGCACCCAAACTGCACTAAACACTAACGAGATTTAGAGTCATCAACCAAAGACAAATTTACTCACCAGCTTTGTTAATAAGAGTGGAGACTAAGTGTAAATAAAGCTAAAAATTTAAATCTCGTCTTCTACGCCATTGGCTTAATTTTAGCATGTTCATTCAGTTTGGACAGTGACTATACTAGCCAATTTCACTTTTAGTATTTCATGCCCTAGTACAAAGCTGCAATATTTGGGTACAAAACATTGCACAGAAATGCAAAATAATCTTCCGTGGATTTAACGAAGATGACTTGGAGACTGCATCTGTGTGTATTAGGTTTTATAAAAACCTGTTACAAAGCCTAAATCTAGGTCCCCAACGAGATGACGTACTGTTTCTACTCACACAGGCAGCTATGGTCTCCAAACTGAAAATACATTTTATAGCTGCAAAAAAACCAGGCGACAGTAAATGGCTCTGTGGAGTCCCCTGGACTATTCCCTTACTCTTAGTGAGGTTAGCACACGGATGGTGCTGGCTCCACAGTTCTGAATCAATGTCCTGGGAATGACTTCCAGAGCCTGGGCGACCGCACGGTAAGGCCACTGCTCCACGCCCGTCATGACTTTAGACTTTTCTGTCAAAGCGTGAGAAACGGCCATCTCTGCAGCACCCCCTCCAGGCACCAGCTGAGGATCTACCAGGACATTACGACACACCTGCATGGCATCCTGGAGGTTGCGTTCCACCTCCTACAAAAAAGTACAAAATGACAGATGTGCAGGTTTGCTTATTTAAAGTGTAACAGGCTCCAAAAGCAGCAGCAGCAGCATGACAGAGGCTACAGAGCACAGTCAGGACCATAGAATAAGATCAATATTAAAAATCTGCATCAACATGACACAGCTATTGTATACAGGAACACTCAATATGGCTTCAAGTTCTCATCTGAGGCAGCAAGGTGTACAGATTTAAGCATGGGATTAAGCACCTACAGTTCTGTGTTGTTCTCCCAAATCTGTGAGTCACCAAGTTAGTTCAGTATGTTTTACATAAATCAGGTGACCATTATGTGCCTCATTTTACTTCTCTCTTTGCCAGATTTGGGGTTAGAAAGGAATTTTCACCCAGGTCAGACTGGCATGGATCTTGGGTTTTTTTTCCCCCTTCCTCTGCAATATGGGGAGTGGTTGGGATCCCCTGGGCATACTTTACCTATGCAATTCGCTGCCATGCAGTGCCATCAGGCATTGGTGGCAACTCATTCGCTCCTTATGCCACTCACCACTTTTGTCTCCTGAGCACTGAAATGATTTAGTCTAAGTTTCTGGACTCAATATAGGGTGAAATTAAATGGCCTGTGATATATAGGAAGTGAGACTAGATCATCTAAATGGTTCCTTCCAGCCTTAAACTCTATGAACTATTTTATCATAAGAATATATTTGAAAGGTGTTTTGACATCCTTGATGTAAGGTGCTACGTAGATTAAAAGCTACACAGATGTCCACTGGTCGATTGCTCACTCTGGGGAATATAGATTTTGCTTTCCCTATGCAGCAGTTGAGGCTGGAATTCTTTGCAGACCATCAACTCTTCCATTTTTTCAAACCATTTCACAATTTAGAAAAAGTTGCTAGCAGTAAATCTTGTCACCCAAGATGGCTCTGCGTGGCAGTGGAATGCTGCTGGCAATTAGAAAGATGCCATGATGATGGAATTAGTAAGTCTCTCTGATAGTGCTTATGCCACCTCCTGTTGCCAACAGTCCAATCTGCACAGGGAACTGCCTCCTGGCATCAAGGGAAGGTATACCATGCCATAACTTACCGCTAGGATTTCCTTGCTGGCTCCCCGCAGAAAGATAGTGCAGGCCTTGGGGTCTTTGCAATCCGTGATGAAGGTGAAATACTCGTCTCCTATCTTCTTAACTTCAAAAAGTCTGGCTCCAGTCCCCACGTCCTCATCACGCAGCTCATCTGGGCGACTCACAATACGAGCTCCACAGGCCCTGCCACACAGGAACAAACCAGAAATCCTTTGCTGTGGCTTGGATTACAGTAGAGAGGCCCTATATGATCAGGGCCCCACGGTGCTAGGTGCTGTATAAATGGGTAGCACAGAGACCGTCCATGCTATGAATGTCCAAACAAGTTTGTAAGCTGAACTGCAACAAGTGAGTAAGTGAGAGGTGGCGGGGGGGAAGGGGGGAAGAGATTGAAGTAATAGGAGTCCCATTGAAATCAACTGGGGTATGCATGTGTGTAAATACTATTCAATGCAAATTAAGGGCTGCACAACCTGGCCCTCAGCAATTAAGGTCTGTTCACCTGGCGATTCTGTTGTTGTCTGTCTTCCTCACCCTGCGGATAGCTGTGATGTTGGCTCTCATCAGGTAGTGCTGGGCCAAGTCTGAAACCAAGTTTGCACTCAAGTTATTTTACTTAGAGTTCACCACAAAGACTGAGAATTTCTACAGCTGATGTTATGCAGGTTTGGTTTAAGATTTATCACCACCTTGGAAACCTACCAAGCATTATGGAAAGAAAAAAACCTGGTGATCAACACTTCTCCTAAACCAAGAGCAAGCAAAAATGTTCCAGTGCAGCTTAGATAAAACTATATTAGACATTCCAGAACCAGCCCCTCTACATTTTGCTAGGCTCTTGTTCTTCAAGTTAAATGCATTGCCAAACCATGGGTCAAAACCTGAGAAAAGCTGAGCATCCACAGAAGTCACTGGAACCATGGGTGGTCAGCCATCAGCTTAAAATAAATCACACAGATTCCGCATCCTACTGGATAAGTATAGCAACATCTGACTGACTGTTACCAGCAGAATCGCAAGCTTCCTAGTACGTGTACAGGGGAGGGTCCCTCAGTAGCTACCCTAAGCAAGCTACACATCCATAAAAATTAAGAAGTTGGAGATTTATCTTTTACCCTCTACAGAGTGAGGGAATCTTTAGCCCTGCATAAATCTCAGCGCATGCTTTAATATTTACTCTCTGAAAGACACTATTCAGAAACCGGTACCATGCTCTCGCTTCTCAACACTAAAGAATCATGTTGAAATACAAACAGTTGTATTTGTCATCACTACACTCAATTATATATATTACCAGAGATTCCTTTCTCTGTGATGATGAGATCCGGTTTGACCCTGATCAAGTCCTCACAGATCTGTTGGATGTACTCTTCCTCCATTTGCAGGATGCGTGCAAAGTCTTCCTCACGGGTAATTTCAATATCAGTCTGCATATAAAGAGGGTTACAGGGCTAAATCTCTTGCTCCAAGGTTTTAACATAAATGCATGTTCCTTAGTTAAAACAATCATATTCCTTATTTCTTGTCCATTCAACTGGTGCTAAGACAGACTGAACAGAGAAGAGGTGAAAGAAATCAGTAGTACACAATGAAAAGCCATTGATCAGATGAGTAAGTCTTAGTGTAGTGTCCTTCCATTAGTGTAGCACCACAGAACTTAAATTATTAATTAAGATGGGAAAATGTTTCTATGTATATTTTACTCATACTTGGCTGTATGCAAGTCTCTGGCTGCAACAAACCCTCAAGAAACAGAAGAAAACATTCAAAAACTCTTGTCCATTATATGGTACTAGTGAGAGAGCCAACAATGCCATAAAGACCTGCCTTACCTGGCTCTCTCCTTTCTTGTACTCCAGCGAACAGTCCAGAAGTACAATACGTGGGTTCTTGATATGACGACGCATCCTTGGGTGAGTTACATCTTTGTTTACCATAATGCCACGCAAGACACAAGAGTCTTCAATTATGCCACCTGGAATCTGATGGACACATGCAGGGCATGGGAGAGAGTTATTGAAGCAAATGAGAAAACAAGTAATTCTCCAGATGACAGGGAAACAAATACAAATATGGCAGACTTCAATCTCTAGCATGAATTTATTGTTAAAGTTACAAAAAACAAACCAGTTTATACTTAAAAGGGAGTTAGTTGCCATAAATAAATTTTCAAGTCCCTAAGTAGACTGCGGCACTTAGGTATTTAGACAATTTACAAATGCTCCTAGATAGGTTAGGGGCTTACCTCCCATTGATTCTCCATGGGAGTTAGGCACCTCACCTGCCCAAGTGCTTTCATAAATCCCACCAGGAGTCTAAATATTTATATAAATCTGGCTCCAGTTGTGATTAAGTTGTATATCCATTTCTTCACCTCCTGCACACTTTGTGTCTGACACACTGCTTTATTACACCTTTTACAATTTCACAGCATTCTCAGAATTAACGCAGGCCTTCTAGTTTTGATGGCAGTCCGTTTCCACTGTACAGTACGATGGGCTAAGTTTTTACATTTGGATGCCTACCTTTAGCCTCCACTTCTGAAAACTGAATTCCAAAATAAGACTTCTCCCTCTCCAACAGTACCTTCCAAACACATCAGCATCACTACTCTCCTCTGCAGTAGTTATCCCCATCCTACAGTTCAGTAAACTGAGGAACAAAGTTGGGATTTGACCTGTCCCAGGCCAAACAACTCAGTGGCACAGTGAGGAGCAGAACGCAGGAGTCCCAATTATCTAACCTCTAGAGATCAGGTCTCCTCTCTACAAGACTGAATAATAGTTCCAATGCCTTTATTTTTAAGAGTTACTTTTAAAGAGCACAAGCTTATCAGCAGAATGGAAAGCTCTCAGAAGCCTATTCCATGAAAACGTGTCTGTGCTTTTGAAATCAAATGAATGAGCATAAAACTATCTAGTTTCAGTACTGAAAACGGAATGTGCACTGTCTTAACTGCTTATGACTTGGTGGCAGACCACGCTAGGGTAACTGGCCTAAAGGGACTACTTACATTCCATTGTTTGTGATACTTTCTTGGAAGTCTGGAAACCAGATATTCCCTACATCAGTATTACTCTTTCATTTGGCAAACATGGTTTCTAAGACCTTGAAATTAATTCCTTCCATGACTCCTCTAATTCTCTTCATTGTGCCTCAGCATCAAAGATGATAGCACAAAGTTTAAAATATTTCCAAGGACTGAGTTCTTGTTGAGTCAGCAGCAGAAACCTTTTCCACAAGGTCCTACATGATCATTTAGTATTTATATCATCATAGTGCTTAGTAGCTCAAGTAATGACCAGGATTCCATTATGCTAGGTGCTGTACACACACAGAACATACAATCTAGCTTCAGAAAGTTGCTCTGCCATTAGCAAGAGAGATACAGAAACATGCAAGTATCCAAAGCACACTTACCTTTTCTACTTTTGCATAATTCTTGATGTCAATTTCCTTTCTGCCATTTTCCTCAAACTCCACCGTTTTGACAGCATCAAGAGCAATGCCGCAAGCCAAGTCAGACCAGTGGCTTATCGCCTTGGTATTTATAGCACTCTTTATTATCTTCAGCATCATATCTCTGTTGTTCACGTCAACTGGAGTGCTACAGAAAAGAAGAACAGTATGCGGTACAGAGGGAAAAGATTAATTAAAAACCCAGTCCAGCTCTCTAAAATTGCAAGACTATTCCCTATAAGGAGTGATCTTCCCCAACCTGAAAGATGGTTAAAGATCAGACATGCTTAGCAATAATCACATTACTGTGGGTCTGCTCCCAGACAATAGCCCAGTGGTACTACCATTCAAATATCTGTTCAATGTACTATGATAATTAACAGACTGCAACATAGAAATACTCTTCTATAACATCCTCCCTCCCAAATACAGCCATGAGAACTAGATCTACTTTATCACTGTTGACACTTGCTGGGCTCATGTTAACTTGTGTGGCTATACAAATTGGTTTATGGACCTCCCTCTGAGTTATATTTTGCTAGGTTTAATAATCAGCGTTTCCTCTTTACCCAGAAATGCACTGAGAAATAATCCCAAATCCCAAACAGCCCTGCTCACCTGATTTTGTTCAGACTGCTGATCATATCATCCAGAGCTTTACGATAAGCACCAATGATCACAGTTGGGTGCATCTGCTGTTCTAGGAAGTGCTCAGCAACAGACAACATCTCTCCAGCTAAACAAAAAACAAAGACAAGTCAGTGAGAACTGCTGGCACTATGAGTTAGGAGAGAACACATCAAATAAGGTACACCTAAGGCATCTGCTACCTATTCTAGGAGCCTTGTAATCACCAACACCTCTTCTATATTTAATCATGATTATTTGCTTAAATTAGAATGTAAGCTCTTCAGGGCAGGGAATTGTCTTCAGCTAAAAAAGACCAGTGGCAGTGAGTCTGAGTCTAGGTCAACTGACTCAAGCTTGTGGGGCTCACGCTGTCCCTGAAACCTGGTGGGAGCAGTGGGTTTCAGAGCCCAGGGCTCCAGCCCGAGTTTCTACACTGCTATTTTTAGCTCTGCAGTATGAGCCTGAGACCCAGTTGACCCATGCTCAGACTCACTAACTTTTTTTTTTGGTGGTGTAGATGTACCTTCACTTGCTTGTAAAAGGCCTACCTCACTTTTGGTAAGCATAAAAACTAAGGTTTTTATGCTTCTCTAGCATAAAACTGTTAAGGGGTGCTCTGGGCATGCTCACTATATTCCCATGAGCAGATGTGGGTTCCCTAGTGGGAGACTCTCAGAAACCCAGTCTGCAAAAGAGGGAAGAAAATTTAAAGTGGCTGCAATGCTTGGAGGCACATGGGTGCGAGTAAACACCCCTTTGGTAGCAACTCCCCAGTGCCAAATCACAGAAAAATGGTATATAGAATCATAGAATATTAGAGTTGGAAGGGACCTCAGGAGGTCATCTAGTCCAACCCCCTGCTCAAAGCAGGACTAACCTCAGCTATATCATCCCAACCAGGGCTTTGTCAAACCTCAGCTTAAAAACCTCTAAGGATGGAGATTCCACCACCTCCCTAGGTAACCTATTCCAGTGCTTCACCACCCTCCTAGTAAAAAACTTTTTCCTAATGTCCAACCTAGACCTCCCGCCCTGCAACTTGAGACCATTGCTCCTTGTTCTGTCATCTGCCACCACCGAGAACAGCCTAGCCCCATCCTCCCTGGAACCCCCTTTCAGGTAGTTAAAGGCCGCTATCAAATCCCCCTCACTCTTCTCTTTTGCAGACTAAACAAGCCCAGTTCCCTCAGCCTCTCCTCATAAGTCCTGTGCTCCAGCCCCCTAATCATTTTTGTTGCCCTCCGCTGCACTCTCTCCAACTTGTCCACATCCTTTTTGTAGTGGGGGGCCCAAAACTGGACACAATATTCTAAATGCGGCCTCACCAATGCCAAATAGAGGGGAATAATCACTTCCCATGACCTGCTGGCAATGCCCCTCCTAATGCAGCCCAATATGCCATTAGCCTTCTTGACAACCAGGACACACTGCTGACTCATATCCAGCTTTTTATCCACCATTACCCCCAGGTCCCTTTCTGCAGAGCTGCTGCCCAGTTCGTCGGTCCCCAGTCTATAGCTGTGCATGGGATTCTTCCTTCCTAAATGCTTTGCCCTTAGCTAGCCAGACATCCACAGGACACACTGTCCAAAGTTTCCACTTTGCTTGCCAAGGATAGAAATTATCAGGGCTAGAAAAAGTGGCTCATCATAAATCTGAGTCAGCATTTGTCAATTTCTCACAAGTAGAAGAGCATCAATGTGAATGTTAAAATGAATATCACTGTGCCATAAATGCTATTAACCAAAGCATAACAAACTTTAGCTGTAACCCTGCCTTGACTTAAAGCATGTCCTCACCAAGGATAATTACAGACGTGGTCCCATCTCCAACCTCTTCATCCTGAGTACGGCTGATCTCGATCATGGATTTTGCAGCTGGGTGCTGGACCTGAATCTGCAGGGAGGAAAACAAAATGGGAACACTGTTTGGAATGCAACATATTTGTATGCATTTATAGGGCATGGAAAATTTGAAGTCAGTTGTGAGCACAGAAAGAGGTTTCACTATCTTGGCAAAGATTTTTTTCCCCCATTACTGAGACAGAAGATAAAATTCTTTATTATATCACATCTCCAGCAGATTTTTAGGCATTAGGAAAATTCTTGATATTTTAAAATATTTGTGTGGAAAGATAGCAATGGTCAGTGTTTCTCTCTCTCTATGAATGCCTCAGTTGGTGAAAGCCAGTAAGACTAGGATGCAAGTAAGAAGCAATTGTGACACTAATTAATGTGGAAGTTACACCAGCCCTGCAAAGCCATTATGAAAATGTATACTTGCTCAGCACAAGGATAATGAAAATAAATGATATCTGAAGTGAGTGGACCAACAAAATTGTGCAAGGTTGAATTACACTACAATACACATTTTCCCCTTTTCAAATGAGAACAGACATGTCATTTGACAAGATGTCAGTTATCAGTGTTGAACAGGAATTATACAAAATTATAAATATTCCAGGCCAGGAACCTTGCCTCTAACGTGTCAATAAAATACCTACCACTGTCAGCACTATAGAAATATAGTGTCATAATGACACAGAAAATTCAGACAATGAGGTAAATTCTACTCTCAGTAGCACATGAGCACTTAAGAGAATTTAACCCTAAATAAGCAATTGTAACTCTATCACACGAGACTCCTCCTTGTGCCAATGGAAGGAAGGGAATTTAATATGAACCTTATCTTCAATTCCTGTCAAATTCACTAGGCAAAACTGATCTGAGTGTCCAGCCTTTCTTGTACAAAGTTCCATTCGCAATAATCTTCCATGTCCTGTGTTACTTTACTGAATTACTTGTATCACAGGCTGTAATTTAAGACAACTAAATATTAATCAGCTGCAAGATAACAAAAGATCCACAGGCAAATCTGTACAAGTTACATTTATATAAATGTGTTCATATGCATACACCTGAAACACATTTATGTGCCAAGGATGAGGCTCCAATTGGTTCTGTTAAGAGAAAATTAGTAGCAATGGGAACTCAACTTGTTCAGAGGATGGACAATATCTGCGATGTGAGGCTACTGTTTTTAAATACTACGGAAGGGCTAGGTATGATTTTCAGTGATTTGGACAACTCTAGAACATGTGAACTGGCAACTTTAAGGTGGAATCACTGTGTATCTACTTGAGAAAAAGATACCAAAACTGAAGACTCACTTCTCTGAGAATAGCATTGCCATCATTGGTCATCACAATTCCACCCATTGGGTCTAGAAGCATCTACATTGGAAAAGAGAAACAGTATTTATATTGATCTTTAAGATACACAGCATTTCTAAGCACAGTCTAGCACAAAGACTACAACAAAAGCTCTTGCCTTCATCATAGCTCTTGGTCCCAAACATGTTCGGATAATGTCAGCAATGGTCTAAAATGAAAGAAGAGAAATGAGATGATGCAGGAGTTGTCCATAATATCAAGTAATAAGCTACTAAACTCAATCTCACAGTTTTTATTAAAAAAAAGTGACCTATGTTAATATTTAGAGCGTGGATGAGAGAGAAATTCAATCCTAGTGTGCACTACCTCAGTTCCTTAACCCCTCACTACTGAATCTCTTTGCCACTAAGCATGAACTTTGTGCGTTAAAGATCAGTGACAATATATTCTAATTAACAGTTTCAAGGGTTAAACATGAACAGGTAAGGTTTGAAACTCCTACTTCTAACATAATTAACAGTACTAGTTAGGCAACATTTGATATATACGTAGTAAGGAAAGCACATACAGAAACAACACACTTTACTTTAAAGCAAGTTAATTGGATGAAATTGCTGATGAAATCGTTTATGATTTAATACTGCGATATTAATTACTGAAAAATATAAGCAATCCTAAGCATGGGAAGACACCAGTGATAGGTATGCTAATACATAACTGTCCAATCCATTGTGAGAAGTACATATCTTCCCCCTGAAACACCCAGAACTGGCCACTGTCAGAGGTAAGATATTGAACTAGGTGGATCCATTGTCCAGATCAGTACAGCAATGGCTAGGATGTTGCTTCATTGTGCATTGTCCCACGAAATGTTACAATACATACAATGCAATCAGTCAGTACTGAGGTTGAGACATACCAATATACTAGAGTTTGATTGTACAGAGCACTTTTATATACCAGTTACCAGCACAAAATACTTTACAAAGAACAAGATAGCCATTTATTACCTAGACATCACATTTGTGATCAAGAATTCCTAACCACACTATGCATGTTGAAATAAGAATTAGGTATATGGTTTCTACTTTTGAACTGCATACAAATAATCCTGAAGAACTGAACTGATTCAGACTGTGTCTAATATTTAAATTATTGCTCAGCACTCCAGAATATGAGGCCACCCAGTCTAACTCTAAAATGTCTCCCTTTAATCCCTTGGATCCAGGAGTCAGGATTTCATTAACAATATACTTAATGCTTCAAAATCCTAAATGAACTTGAATAATCTTTGCAAACTACTTAGAAAATGCAGACCTTGTAATTAACATAAGTGACCCAATGATTTTACAGTTGCTTGAATGCAGCACGAGTAAGATTTAATCAGGCATGACAATATGGCTTAAACGCTAAGATAACAGCTGCTTTTATTTGGACGCAAGACACATAATATTTGGACACAATTATCTTCTCAGGCATCACCTTAAACTATTTGCTAAACAAGATGTCAAGGTTCAGACTTTTGCAGAGCATTGGATTAAAGTTTAATTTTTCTTCTACTTTTTTCAGTAGTCACTAGAACAAAAAGTTCTTCTGTTCAATTGCACCTGTTATTTTAGCACAGCAAGGGAGTGATCTGCATTTCTTCATTTGAGATTTGTAAAGAAATATCAACAAGTGGATTACAGGGAAGTCAAAGAACCTGCTGAAAATGTTTCAAGTTCATTATGCTGCATTTATCCCTCTTTGCTTTCTAGCTCACTAACATATTTGGTGGTAGCATAAAACAGTACCTTAGCAGCATTGATGTTTCCAACCTGGACCTTCCTTCCAGACTCACGTTTTGTATTCTGACCTATGGCATGCAGAAAACAAAAAAATAGCAACAGCATGAATATAACTGAAACCTGCTCTTGTAAGCTCTTAAATCCGAGGTTGAGGAGGCAATACTGACAACATATCAAGGATGCAATCCTACTCGTGTGCACATGAATTATGGCCAACTCTTAATGGAGCCATGCCTTTAAATAAGGGAGTACCCAAGAGCTACAGCCACTGGAGTAACATTATGCTGACTTCCCGATATAATTTAAAAGAATGATATTAAAAAATAGCAGCATTAAAGAAGTAAGGCTCATGATTAGAAAGTATGCTTCCAAATAAGGCAGTACTGGCCCTCTTTTGGTGACAAGATTAAAGTGAGTCAACATCCCTGAGAAAGCTCTCTCTCTCTCTGAGAATCTACTATAAAAATCACTGCACAGTAGCTTCATGGTACTCTGAAAAGTTGCTGTTTTAAGGAATTTTATTCCAGCATCAGAATGGGCACAATGATATTATAAGTGTTAAGTTTCCTCACTGCACCGGCTGGTGGGACATACATGAAAAGAGAGAGACTGAAAAGGAGAACCTAAATGGGGGTGGGGGGAAATATATAGGAGAATGACCCCAAGGTTGGAGGAGAAATCTGGGAGGTTACATGATATATGGGAGGAACAATAAAGACCCAAAGGGGAAGGAATCCCAAACAGAGGTGGTGACCCCCAAGCAAAGGGGAGCTTGGTGGGGAGGGGGCTCAGTGAGAGGGATGCACCGATACAAGGGAAGAACAGGGGGAACCTGGAAAAAAGGCACAAGTGCCAGAGGGGAAGCAGGGGAGAGGCGTGGAGGGGATGACTCAGGGGAGGAGATGCACGGTGGGGACGGAGGAAGAGGGGCCCATGGCGGACCCGGATGTAGGGAACCCATAAGAAGAGGAACGGGGGGGGAGGGGGTTATGGGAGATCCAAGGGGGAGGGGGGAGGCTGCGGGGCCCAGAGAGGCGATACGAAGGGAACCTGATGGGGGGAGGGGCAATGAGAAAGGGAGTGGGGGAGGGGCCATGACGAAGGTGCAGGAGCAAGGCGGCGGAGGGGCTCAGGTGACCCCTGGAGGGGGGTGGGAGGTTACTGGAGGGGGAAGGGAGGGGCTGGAGACCCCGGGGGGGGGGGATAACGGGCGGGGGAAGGGAGGGGCGGAGGGGGGGGTGGGAGGTTGCGGGAGGCCCCGGTGTCGGGGAGACACAATCGGGGACTCCGGCCGGGTCAGCGCGGCCCGCCCCGCCCCCACTCACTGAGCACGAGTACGGGGCGCTGGCCCATCATCCTGGCGGCGGCTCGGAATCGCAACGGGAGGGAGGGAGGGAGCCGGCGCGGAACCTTCTGGAGACACAGACCCGAGGAGCCTGCCGCTTCACACCGCGCCGTGACGTGACACCCTACCCTAACCTCACCCGCCGCCGGGATCCACCAATCGCCGCCCGCGACGGACGCCCGGCGCCCAATAGAAAAGCAGGACTCCGCGAATCGGGCCCGCCCCCTCGTCGCCGCAAGCTCGGTTGAGAGACGACTTCTCCAGCGCGTGGAGCGGCCAACGTTGGGCGGGCGGGGCAGGGAACACTGCGCATGCGCGTCCAAAAGCCGGGAGGGGGGAGTGCGCGCCGGCGAGGTAAAATCCGCTTATGCGCATGCGTAATGCCGCGGGTCGCGCCGCGGTGAGGAGACTGAGGCGCATGCGTACAAGCTCCTCTCCGAGCAGCGGTTGGATGGACAGGGAGGGGGAGCCCGTCCGGCGCCCCGCGCTGCGTCCGTCGCGCTCGGGTTTCGGCTGCAGAGGCGAGTGGGGAGGAGAGCGGAGCCCGTCAGGGAGCTGGCTGCCATCGTTATGGGAGACCCTAGGAGTTGTAGTAGTTCCTTCCACCGAGGCATGCTGGGAATTGTAGTCCTACCCAGGAGCGCCTTCACGCTGGAGCATCATGGGAGTTGTAGTCTTGCTCCTGAAGCATGATGGGAGCTGTAGGCTGAGCCAGGGTCTTTCTTCCATATGACACAGCATGGGACATGTCTGTGGCGTCAGGGCCAGGGATGCATGTCCTGTGATGCACAGCATGGGGCGTAGATGAATATTTCCTGCAGGATCAGTGCTGTGCCTGGTGCCGCTCACTGACTACCTGGCTGCCCTCCATACACAGAGCTTCAAGGGCTCATGGTGCAGAAACACCCATTGTCCCTTCGAGAGCAAGTTCCTCACTTGCATCACTAACATGCTTTTCTCTCTCGATATTGTCCCTCATATTAACATTACAATGAACCAGCCAATTCATCTTGCCGTAGTCCACTGTGCCTAGAAAGAGAACAGTCCAGTTGTGTGCCATAGGCCCTATACCGTTACAATCTAATGGAGATTCTCCTTTAACCTCAGAGCAAAGGGCCTGTGTATTTGGAGCATAAGAATTGAGCCCTAGCCATCTGAAGTATTCATATGGTGTTGGTCATCTATATAGCTGCTACTGTAAAGTTCCAAGTGGTCTCCGCTTTGTTACAATATAAAATCTCTTTGTATCATTCTTTTTAACCACCAAAGTTTAAAAAGAAAGAATATATGTCTGTAGCTAGCACACACAGCAGGGAAGAAAGTTGCATTCTAGTCTGTGTCAGTCCAACCTCCTTCCTTTAAAATATTCCCTTGGATAACACAGCTCTTTCCTCTCCATAGACCCAAGCTCTGTTCCCCTTCAGATGGAGCCAGAAACAGATGCTCAAGAAGAAAAACAACACTGGAAAAGTATGTTGAATGCATTTATACTTCAGACACAAGATACCCTTTAAAGGCCAAGTTGGAATTTTTGCAGTGAAATTGACATAAACACTGCCCATGCCAAAACATAAACTCTCTGGGGCAGGGCCCGTCTTTTTGTTCTGTGTTTGTACAGCTCCTGGCTCCATAGAGTCCTGGTCCATGACTGAGGCTCCTAGATTCTATTGCAATACAAATAATAAATAATTAATATGCATATTGATTGTACTACAACTCCATACAATATAATTCCTCATAAGAGTATATAGAGCTTTCATGGCATTGCAATTGTGCATAGGTCCTGCTGTTGGGTTGAGGACACGTGAACCTAACAGAGAAGGATTAATTTCAAAGTCCTTTGAAGAAGTTAGGTGCTACATATTATTGTATGCATACATACCACCATTGAAATGCAGCTAGGGCTGGGGTGGATGGTGACAGACAGAGCACAACAGAAGAAGAGAAGAGGAAATTGTGGCAAATCTTTGCTCATACAAAAAGTGCTGTGAGGGTCTGATTCTGAAGGGTGCTGAGTTGTGAAGGGTGCTTGGTCTTTTATAGGAACAGATTCTTGACTTTCATGAAAAGCAGATAGGAGTGTGTTGCCTAGTGACTAGAGCACTGGTCTAGCACTGAGGACCTGGGTTCTGTTCCCAGCTCTGCCAGACTTGCTGGGTGACCTTAGGCCAGTCATTGCCTCTCCCAGTACCTCGGTTTCCCCATCTGTAAAATGGGGATAATGATAGCCCCCCCCCCCCCCCCCGCTTTTCCCCCACCTGCCTTTGTAGAGGGCTTTGAGATCTACTGATGAAAAGCATTAAATTAGAGCTAGGGATTATTATTCTCACTTAGCCTAAAGCCCCATTACACCTTTCTGGCAATATAAAGGGGCCCTAAATCATAAATTAGTTATACCCACAGTAACGCCCCTTTGCACAGGTAGAGTAGTGTAAAGCAGTTTAATGTCGGTAAGAATCAGGCACTCAGTTTTGAAGGTCTGAGTGGAAAAAAGAACTATCACAGCAGAAGAAGAATTCTTCCTTCAGAGTCTTATTATCCCATCAATATAGAAACTCACAATTGTTTCTTTTGCAGACACAGTGAGAAGATCCTCTCAAAGCCCACGTATGTATTTGCCCAGTCTGAAATCCCCCATCTTTATACCTACTTTTTCTTTAATGATTATTATTTAAAGGTTAGGTTCTTTTAACAATAGGACATCAAATAACCACAGTAAACCAAATTTTGTTAACCCATGAGTGTTAGTCAAAGATCAATCAATCAATCAATCAAACAGAAAGATAAGAGTTAAATACTTTGCTACTCCATCAAGAAGATACAACAAGCAGCTTGGACTATTCAGGAAATATAACTCGCTGCTGAGGTGTGTATATACCTTACACTGTTACCAGAGTCCCAAAACAGTTTGTGCCATTCTTACCCTAATATTTTCATTCCCTGTACTTGCTATCCAAGATTGTTGGAAATTTGTACCTAGTTTCTAGCAACAATTATATCTGTTGGTTGTTATTTTCACAAACCTCAGCAAAATAGTACTTTATCTCTGTGTGCACCAAGAACAAAAACTTACACAGCTTTAATTATATTTCAGTGTAGACGTCGCTGGGGGAAATGGTTGACTTTAGCATAGATATGGATTCTCTTAAAAATACATAATATTAGCCACATAATGTTGGTAACACATCAGTGCAAGCACAGCACTCTAAGAATGGGGGATTGCTACGAGGGATCCCGGCGTGCCATTTAAACAGAAAACAACCAAGGACATTATATATATATATATATATGGGTTCTGATTCAGGCTTGCTGTGTGGCCTTGGGCAACTCACATCACCCCTCTATGCCTCAGTTTCTCTTTCTGTAAAATTATCAGGATTCCTCCCTCCATGGGGTGGGAATTAAGTGGTTAATGTCTACAAAGCATCTTTAACAACTAAGGCCTGATTTCCCATTTCCTTGCATCTTTTGTCAGCATTTTCACCAGTGCAAAGCTGCTGTAAAATACTATGGGATCAGAATGGTGCTGTTTTACACTACTGTAAATGACTGTACAAGGAATAAACCCATAATATGCTACATATTAAATCTATTAGCCTAGATGAGCACTGGACTGGGACTCAGGGGAGCTGGGTTCCATTTCTGACTCTGCCATCAACCTGCTGAGTGACTTTGGGCAAGTCACTTTGCTGCTCTGTGCCTCAGTTTCCCTGTCTGTAAAATGGAGATAATGGTATCAACCTTCTTTGTAAAGTGCTTGGAGATCTACTGATGAAAAATGCTATATGAGAGCTAGGGATTATTATTTCAATAGTGAAAAACATCCTTGTAATGCAAAGTCTTTTTTGACAGGAGAGGATAACTTTGAAGGCCCTTCCTCTTCTTTTAAGAAGCTATGTCCTGCCAAACCCTCCCCCAGCTTTCTTGAGCTTCCATCTTCTCAACGGAGGCCCAGCTCAGGTCTTCCCTGTGCCCAGGCTGCAAGGCTATGGAAAGGACAGAAGCAATTCTGTAAGTGTTGGAGCTGCCCAATCTTTGGGACGGGGGTGTTCTTTAGGAGTAGGGGCTAGGAATCAGGACTTCTGGAGTCTACCCTGGTTCTGGCTGGGAGCATGGGTTAGTGGTTAGAACAAGGCACTAGGAGTCCAGGACTCCTAGGATCTATTCCCAGCTCTGTGTGACCTTGGGTGAATCATTTCTTCGCTTGGTACCTCGGTTTCTCCATTTGTAAAATGGGGATATTATCTCATGCACCGGACTGTGGCAAAGCACAGTGAGGTTCTGGGATGCAAGTCCCTGTAAAAAGGCAACATTTTAATAGAATTAAGAATCCCTTAGCATTTGAGGAAGGGGGAAACAATCCAACCCTCTGCCCCTTTTTTCCTCCAGCCCCTGATCATCAGCCGCAGGAATGCTATGGCCTCCTGGAGTGCATGCACAACAACATCCAGATCCAAACCCAGATCGCTCAGGCACAATTGAGCATCCTGGAAGGCTTGCAGGAAACCATGAACTTGCTTCTGGCTAGCCACGAGGAGAAGGGGAAGGAGCAGAGAGACCAGGAGGGCCTGCAAAGCTCAGCCTCCTCCCCCACCTAACACGTCCATGGTCTGGGTGTCTAGCTTTGTTTTCCATAGGCTCATTCCAGCAGCCTCATTTCTTTTGTGTTCACTCTGTCCCTGGCTATCAAGTGTATAGCTACAGTATTGGGGTTTGTGTTACCGTGACAACTGATAGGGCTACCCCTAGAGGTGGTGCTTGGAAGTAAAACTATTGTAAATACTTTTTGTGTGAGTTTTCCTTCAAAGGCTGCCCAGTCTATCCAGACCGGGAATTCCTATGTTCCTAATAATTAGAGCAGACACTCAGCAAGCCAAACATTTTCATTTTTTTCAACAAAAAGTTGAACTTTCTCCAGGAAGCACACTGTTTGTGGAAATTAATTTAATTGAAAACCCAATTTTACATCAAAAACTAGTTTCAGAGAAAATTTTCAACCAGCTCTGTTATGTAGGCCCTGTTCCTGCAAACACATATGCGTATGCCCGGCGACTTGTGGCAGTAAAGTTACGCATCCACATAAGTGTTTCCAGGACTGGGCCCCTATATCTCTACTGATATAAACACCTTCTTACTGTCATATAACTGCACCCACACCAGGGTGTTACCCCGATTTAATGATATCTTGTTTCTAAACCAGTATCATAAAATCAGTACGAAAACAGAATAGGAGAAGCAGAGAGAGAAACTGACAACCAGAAAGGAAAACCAGGAAAGAAAGATGGATGGATGAGAACAAAAAGAAAAGATGATGGATGGATGGATAGATAAGAAAGAAAGAAAGATGGATGATGGATGGCTAAGAAAGAATTGCTAAGAGGACCAGAGCCAGAGAAAAGACAAGCAGCTGTGGGAAAGAAAGAAGGGGCTGTCCCAGAGCCCTGCAGCGCACAGGAGAAGGGTGGAAGCAGACAGACAAGGGTACCCTGCCTAGGGGTTCTCAAACTTTTTTTGCTGGGACCCCCTTTGAAAATATTTCAGGCTGTGATGACCCCCCTCGAAAGTGAGGGACCCCCCCCCCAATGCCATGCCACCTTTACTGGCATGCACAGAGGCTGAAAGCTTGCAGCTTGAGAGGTCACGACCCCAGTCTGAGAACCCCTGAGCTGGGGAGGGACAGGGCAGGGAGATGGAGGAGGAAGGAAAAAACAGAGACAGAGCAAAAGACCAGTCCGGAGCGCGCAGCTGCAGAGCGGGCCGCCCTCCTCGTGCGCATGCGCCGTAGGCTCCCTCCCCGCTGCAGCTGTTTCAGCGTCTCAGGGCAGGGCGTGGACTACACTTCCCAGCGTGCCTCGGGGCAGGGAAAGGGGGGCGAGTTTCCGGTGGGGGCCGCTCAGATGCTGACTCTCGCTTCCGGAGGCGCAGGCGATCGGGGCCGGAGAGGTGAGCGGGGGTCCGCGGCAAGGGGCTGTGGGGGCGGCGGTTGGGAGGGGTGAGGGGCCCAGTGGGCGGCGGTTGGGAGGGGAGCCGGGGGGTGTCCAAGCGGCGGAGGGCCGGGAGCCGGGGGGAATCCGGGAAGAGAGCGTTTGGGGGGAGCCGGGGGTCCGGGGTCCGGGAGCGAGGTGGTTGAGGGGCGATGGGGGGGGAAATCTGGGGGAGGCGAGTGGGGGGAGCCGGGGTGGGGGCGTGTCTGGGAGCCGGGGGGGAGCCAGTGAAGGGGGGAGGGGGGGGTGTCTGGGTGGGGGGAGAGCGGTCGGGGGGAGCCGGGGGGTGGGGGGCGCTGGGGGGAAGGGCCGTGGCGGCACCCAGGGCACTGGAGATCTGACACGTCAGCAGAGGTCCGTGGAGGGGAGGCAGCTAGCGAAGCCCCCCCTCGCTCCAGGCAGCCGCCTATGATCGGTCTGTGGCGGGGTCCCTGCTTTGCTGCCTGCCCTGGCCCCGGGAAATGGAGACACGTGGCTCTGAGTAGCTGCCAGGCCCTGATGCTGCCTGGCCGAAGGAGCAGCGTGTGCCACAGAGGCTGGGGACAGGCCGAAGATACGTCGGGCATAAGGAAGCCGTGATCTGAAGCGGCGGGAGGAGATGGTGGGGACAGGACGTGACCATGCTCTGTGCAGGGGCTGAGCAGGAGATGGGAGTGAAAGAGCCGCACTGTTAAACAGCCCCTTTTGCATATTCTGCTTTAAGTTAGATGACTGGTTCTCCAGCCTTGTCATGCCGTTGGCCAATACGGAATAGGTGGATCCTTTCCCAGACCCAACTGCCTCACCGCTTGGTTATCAAAATATCATTTCACAATGCTACTGGGGAGGGTTTTGTGATCTAAGCTGACTGTTTAGGAATCACTGTATTCACCAATCAATCAAGACTTTGTTCTGGACAGGGAAGACCATGTCTCTGTAGCCTAGAAATCTCAGGACCTTCAGGATCAGAGGGTTCCTGAAAGCTATATGGACACACATTTATATTGGCTATAATCTCACGCTAGATCTTTGAGGTCTGATTATCAGCTCTCAGTAGAGAGGATGAGGATAGAAAGCCAAGGTTGGGATAGGAGCTCGGTGGAGTGAGTGAGGGCCCGGGTCAGATCCTCAGGACAGAGCTCTTGTCACTCTTTGGGTCTGGGAAGAAAGGATGGGATGTGGCCTGACGTTTGAATGTGTGTGTGAAAGTAAAGATGAAATGTGGACTCTTGAAATGGGCACTCAAGTTAACTTGGCTCAAATGAGGTGTTATTCGTTCTACTGCTAATAGCTGATATCATTACATGGATGACTTGAAAAAACAAACCTTGAAGCCATTTGTTTTCCTCTCCTCTGAATATAGGCCGATCATTTTCACAATCATTTCTAGTCACTGAAACTTCTCCGGTACTAGCAGAACGCTGCAATGTTTGTTTGCAGACAGTGCAGGGAATGTTTTGGGGGGATGTGTGTTAAAATTGTTTCCATTGGATTTAAAAGGAAAAAGAGCAGAAGCATTTTTTTTTTTTTTATCTTAGATGTTTGTAGAAGCTTCTCTTTACAAAACACGTGTACTAATGCACTCAAAGCCTTTAATGGTGCTAAGTAACAATAAATATACCAGTGCTGTTTGCAGGGTAGTTGCAGCCATATTGGTCCCAGGATATCAGAGACAAGGTGGGTGAAGTAATACCTTTTATTGGACCAACTTCTGCTGGTGGAAAAGGCAAGCTTCTGAGCTACTTCAGAAGAGCTCTGTTTCGCTCGCAACCTTGTCTCTTTCACCAGTAGAAGTTGGCCCAATAAAAGATACTGCCCCGCTCACCCTGTCTCTGTAATAAATATACCACCTATTCAGAGAGCAGGCAGAAGAAAAGAAGCCCTGTGTCAGGTCACTGCTTTGCTGTTGTCTCATTCTGATAGAGAAGTGTCCAGGATATTGCAGGTGTAATTGCACGGGAGCTGTATTGAGTGGGACTGTTCCCTCCCTCCCTCCATAGTTTGATGCCTTCATGTATGATGTCCTAAACCACACGACATAACTGTGCTACATTGCGCTTGGGTCTGCTGCTGCCCCCTCCAAAAGGTCACCTTCGATTTGTCCTCTGTCTGGAAGCTCAGGTGTTAACAGTAGATGTTTTCCCCTTCCAGATGAAGCTGTTTGCTCTTGCCGTGTTTGCCCTGCTGTCTGTTGCTCACAGCGAGGAGGGGGCCAGGCTGCTAGCCTCTAAGTCTCTGTTAAACCGGTATGCGGTGGAGGGCAAGGACCTGACTCTGCAGTACAACATCTACAATGTTGGTTCCAGGTAAGGCTTGTCTGTGTTCTTGGTACCTGTCAGGTGTCTGTTCCTGAGAAGAGCAGGGACAATTGCTAGGAGTGTGTCTTTGCAGTGTGCGTTTGACTAGCTCGGAGAGTTCTCAAGCTCCTCCTTTACTATTGAGTGACCTGGAGGGAGGGGCGCTCTGGAGACAGGAGTTTATGGAGGGGATGAATCTCTTGTATTAATAGATCATAAGGCCAGAAGGGTCCACTGGGGTCATGTAAGGTTTTCTGTTACTGTTGTTATAATGACTGTCTGTTCTCACTGGAGTCATTAGGACTGTTGACTCTGGTAGGAGGAAGGTTGCATTGTATGAGCCCCCATCAGGTCCACTCAGGGAGGGGCATGACATGAGATTTTGCAGGTAATGAGACTGAAGCATGCAGGGTTTTTTTGGTGGGGGTCGGGGTGAGGGGAGACTGTGATTCTGGAGGCTCTGAAAGGGTCTTAGTGGATCCCTGTGTATGGGAAGCAGGTCAGCATTCATTGAATATTGGGGTGCTCTTTTAGACTCCTTGGCTTCTCTCTGTCTCAATCTCCCCTTCCCCCTCATGTCTTACCGTGTTCGGGCACTCTACTCTTTGATCCCACCACTCACTCTGTTCCAGCCCTGGTCCCTGCCTTCATCACGTCAGTCTTTGACTGCATCATCATTCCAGCAGTGTCCAAAATGCTGCAGTTAAAAATCACCTTCTTATCCTGCCAGTGTGGTATCCCCCCCCACCTCCTCAACGTACTTAGACCTTCATTGGCTTCCTGGGCTTTTTCCACAGCCACTTCCTTGTCCTCCGCTTCATTGCTCCTCTCGGCTTTTTCCACCTATGCTGTCTCCTATACCCCAGGTCCAAACTGTCCTGCTGGGCAACCATTTCTCCTTGACACTTAATCTTCCTCCTCCTGCTCTCATCTTTGTGCCTTTTTCACTCCAGCTCAGTCCTGCTGTCAATTTAGCAGCTAGCACTGAAATTTCCTCTGTTTGTGAAATGGCCTGTAGCATTAGTGGGGCTCCAGCTAATGCATAACCCGGGGCTCTGCTCCTGACCCCTCTCTGTTGTGTTTAGCGCTGCTTTGGATGTGGAGTTGTCGGATGACTCTTTCCCACCGGAAGATTTTGGCATCGTCTCTGGAATGCTCAATGTGAAGTGGGACAGGATCGCGCCGTATCTTTTTGCAGTTTGAAACAATCTCCCCTCCCGCCAGATCCTGGGTCTGTTGCTGGGCTCCCCCTTGCCCTTTCTGATTCCCAAGTACTTCCAACTCCATCCATCTTCCCTGAAATGCAAACACACCTGACTTCTGGCTAAGGCTCTGAGGGTAAACACGTGCTCTCCTGGAAAGTCCCCTGGGATCTCTAGTGCCCTTGCAAAGAAGATGCATTTCTCAGGTCACATAACACATGCCCCTGCACATTAAATTCATGGAACTCCATGCATCTGCCAGGGAAGGAGGAATAGATGAGTTGCCCCTGTAAGGGTCAGAATCTGTAGTTGCAGGTGGTTTAAGATTTCAAACCTGCTGGTTAGACCCCCACCCTGCCCCATGTGTTCTGAGCCTTGCTTCCCACCCACCTGGGACAAACAGCAATTTGTTTCCTTAACCCTCTGCTATTCAGAGCCAGCAACGTATCTCACACTGTGGTCCTGAGGCCCCTCAAAGCTGGTTACTTCAACTTCACCTCTGCTACCATCACTTACCTGGCACAGGAGGGCGGGCAGGTTGTGGTGAGTGGCTACTACCGTTCTTGTGAACTTGGTCGTGTACAGAATCCGAACGGCAGATCTCGCAGCAGAGATGCACAGCGAGGTCTCCTAGACACAACCAAAGAAGGATGATATATCGTCCCCCTCTCTTCTCACATAATGCTTGCCGAGGCGTGCCTGCAATGCCAGGAACAGTGGGCAAATGCTGTTTTTCCATTTCAGGTTGGTTTCACCAGTGCCCCTGGACAGGGAGGAATTCTGGCTCAGAGGGAGTTTGACAGGAGGTTTTCCCCTCACTTTGTAAGTACCATTTTCTCCTAGCGATTGTACAGTTCAAATCAGCGTTAACCTTTTTTATGTGTGCTGCTCATGATGTGAAAACAGAAGCCCAGACACTAAATTAAAAGCCACCTGGGAAATTCCCATGGTGAATCCTAAGCTTTTTTTTTTTTTTTTTTTGGACAACTTCTGCAAAATCTTGCAAGAGGAGTGAAAATAAAACTCATCGTGGTCGTTAGACTCACTTCTAGGAATGAGCCTGTATTGAAAGATTTGGATCAAAACATTGAGGCAGTGGGGGGGCGAAGGGGGAGGCGCAGTGGCTCAGGGATGAGGATCTAGTTCAGCTGTGCATGACCCATCTTGACTCTGCTTCTAATTGGTTTTCCCCTTCTGCTAGCTCGACTGGGCAGCTTTTGGAGTGATGACCCTTCCCTCCATCGGAATCCCTCTGCTGCTGTGGTACTCGAGCAAGAGAAAATATGACACTCCCAAGACCAAGAAGAACTGAGCCACGCCAAGTGCAACCAGCATCCCAGAGCTCAGGAATCCCACTTCGAATTACAGTGTACAAGCAGCCACAGCAATCAAACCTTCCAAATCAGGGACTGGACTCAAACTTCAGTACTGGCAGGGGGCGGGATTTGGATCATTCATGTGGCCAGTGAGGTCGCACTCTCGAGTTTGTTTAACCCTTTCTCAGCAGATCTGGAACAAAGACATCTCCAGTTGGGTTGTAATTAAGTTACAGATACCGTGAGCATGGTAATAATGTCCCAGGTGTGTGTGCGGGGGAACCTTTCTGCAGCACTTCTGACATCACCACTGCCTACCTAATGCCAGTCGTATGTGACCAGATCTCCTCATGTCACAATCCTCCTCGAGCTTAGCTCAGCCCCTCACCTTGGCTCCCCCGCGTTTTGTGTGTCTTAGAACGGATTGATCGAGTGACGGTAACAGAGACCTCCTTTCTGTGCAGGTTTATTAGTGCCATTCCCTCTCAGCCAAACGGTGGCACGGAAACCCCCATAGAAAGATGCCTGCCCCATAGGGAGCATTGGCAACATTGCTGTATTTCGGTGAGCAATTGATGCTATTTTTCTGATAACTCTGTGGAGACGTGTGTGACTGTATGCACCAAGGGTTTTATAATAAAATGAACACCACAAAGAGAGCCTGTCTCTTCTCCTACCAGTAAATCCCACAGTCAGACGGGGGCATTTCAGGAGCCATAACTAGATAAGGGCAGTAAATCTAGTCATTGTAGAGACTCTCTACACACCATCAGCCAGCAAGGGCAGTGAGGAAGATCCAGCTGAAGGAGTATGCCAAGCCCTTGCCTTCATGTTAATGGTATGTGTTTAACACGTTAAAATCCTACTGTGGGTACTCGCTCCTCTCCCTCCAGGGTCCCCTTGACAAGCTGCCACATGTTAGAACTAGAGCTCATGGTTCAAACCACGCACAGGAAGTTCCCCAGGCTGGTCTGCTGCCCTCTCGTGCTGCAATTTACCTGTGCCCTCCTGCAATGAGGTGACTTCTTACAAGTCAGTTCTCTGAATTGCTCTCTAGGGATGTCTGCCTTGCTCTGGTGGTGGAGTGTGGGCTCTGCCTTCTCTCAGCTGCCCTGACTGGCCTTGGGCGGCTATTCTGGATTAATGGAAGACAGATAAACCCCAGTTAAGGTCCCCATCAGAGGGAGGAGATGGTGCATCTGTCCTCGGATTGGGGAGGAATAGAAGGGGGTGTTTTTGGCAACCTCAGCAGAGAGTGCAGGGCTTGGCCAGGTCTGAAGCCCATTCCCAAGGGCAGTAAGTAGTGGGAAATTCGCCCTGTTGCTACTGCACAGCCTGTTCTGTCCAAATAAGCTTTTGGTCTGCAGGGCCGTCCAACCAGCACTAAATTCACACGCACGCGATTCAATTTGATCTGTGCCAATTTCTTAGCTTGCCTTAGAACAAATACTCTCTCCAGCCCCTTCCAAATGAGAATCGCAGAGAGCTTCACAGCCATTCATGAATTAAACCTTTCAATTCCTCACTGGAATTAACCATCCCCATTTCACAGATGGGGAAACCGAGGCAGAGAAAGCAGCCATGTCTTGCCTCAAGCACTCTCAGGTGGCAGAACTTGGGCTTCCTGCCTTCCATCCCTGAACCTTACCTACATGCCCTGTCATCCTTTCTCCTTCGACCCGGCTTCTGCTAACAGGAGCCTGCTCAAATAGCTGCAGGATTATTTTTTTCCGCTCAAAGCGAAGCAGTCTTGTTATCCAAGAATGCTGTGTCGGTGGCCCAAACTCCCAGGCTCTGCTAAAAGCAAACACTGCAGCTTTGTCACAAACACAATGTTTCCAAGTCAGGATTTCTCACCCCCTCATCCCAACTGCTGCCGCCACCGGTTTCACCCTTTGTTTTGACTGAGGAGTGTTGCAATGGGCAGGATCAAGGAAACAATCGATGCTAATGCTGCACAAAGGAGCTCTACGAAGGGCGTGTGAAAGGGGGCCTTGCAAGTTGAACTAACAGGTCTAACTGGTGCATCCCATTTCCCAGCATAGAATTGTTCCTTCCACCTTAACGCTTTGTCCTGTCTAGTATGAAGTGACCCAAACAATGGAGCTTTCCTTGTGAGCCTGCTGTGCGGTCTGATCGCCGCACTGGGAAGAAAGACTGTTAATCATCCATTGCAGCTGCCTCCTCTGTTCCCTGGTGATCTCCGGTAGGATGGATTGCAGGCAAACAGGTGAGAAGCAGCAACAGGGTAATATGCCCTGCACACGTGTTGCTTTGTTTTCTGCCTTTCAGGTTCTGCTGGGGGTTGCTTGCCTTAGAAGGAGCTGAGGGTGATGAGAATAGGAGGCTGGCCCTGTCGGATCTGCATAGCCTTCGGTCTGCAGGGCTGTCCAGCCGGGACCTTACAGTGGTAGCATTATTTATTGATATTGTGATAGCCCCTAGGGATCCCTGTCATGGACCAGGATCCCATCGCACAAGGTGCTGTACGAACGCAGAACAAAAAGATGATCTCTGCCCCCAAACTGTGTCTTAAAATGTAGAGACAAGAGGGGTGAGTTAATATCTTTTATTGGATCTGTTGGGGAACGGAAGGGACTGACATGGCTACAACAACACTGCATGCATGTAAAATGTATGAATTTCATGTCTCTCTCTACGTGGGGTAATACTGCAGTGTGCTTCCCATGGCAGGAGCTTAGTGCTTTATGCCCCCCCAGCACCCCTGTGAGTTGGGCTTATTCTCATTGTATAGATAGGGAAACTGAATCTGTGCATCCTGTATTTAGACGGTTGCATGTTGTGGACGTCCTGGTGCATTTGCTCATGAAGAGATGATTCCCTGAACAGATGCAGCCTAAACAAGGAGTCAGTCGTCCGTGCGACTGGCTGTCGGCCCTGCCTGACCACTGGGGAGTTAGCCCGCCCACCCCCTCTCCAAGCTTGCCCAGGTTGAAGCAAGGAAGCAGGATTGGAGAGAAAATGGGGTACAGGGGCTCTGATGAGAAGAGACCCAATTGTAGTCATGGCAGCAGGAGGCAGAGGCCTCAGGTGAGATGAAGATGGCTTTGTCCAGCAGGGGTCAGGCTTTCCAAGGTGCTGGGTGCCTGCAGTTCCCATTGACGGCCGTTGGATTATTGGGTGCTGGGTGCTCAAGTTGCACCAAGACCACGGCAGAGCTGTCCCATGGCCCCCACGCCGTTACACCGCCTCCCAGCAGAACTGAAAATGGACCCTAAGCCTCAAAGCCTCCATCGGCTCCCAGGGGACCAGCTCACCTCTCCCCAGCCTTGCCTTGTGCGCTGGCGAGAGGACCCTGTGCCTGTCCCCCAAGAACTGAGTGACTGGGGATGTCGGGGGCCCAACGTGAGCCACCTTAAAAGAGTCTGGTTTTCAGAGGGTGGGTCCTGGGCACTTTCTGAAAATCAAGCCCCGTGAAGGGTGTCCCAAATCGGGCACCCAAAAATCACAGCCACTTAGAACATCTCAACCCACTTCTCTGTGCTCTTCAGGCAGTGCCGGTGCCCATCATCCTGGCGCTGGGCCTGCTTCTTACTACATCCTGCAGCAGCCCCTGGGGCTGGTTCCTCTTTGGAAACCTGCCCCACGGTCTCGGGTGCCACCTGTTTGCTTAAAAGGCTGCGAACGTGTTCCTTGAACTAGCCAGGATGTGGAAGAAAGGGCACGCTCAGAGATACAGCCAAGCTGCCAACGCCAGCTGCGGCTGGCTGCTTTCGCTGTGGGCGCCCCTCACGCTAAAAGTAGGGGCAGGCTGGATCAGTGCTTGAGGGGGGCGAGGCAACGCCGGAAGCAGCAGTGTGTGCGCGTGGTCAGTAAGGGGGTGCGCTTCCCTCTCACTGCTGTAATGCCCTCTGTGCTCTGACAACTCCTGAGGGAGCAGGGGATGCTTAAAATAAAGGCCTTCCTTGCCCTGCCCAGGACTATTTTTTAATCCTGCTCCCTCTATAATGGCAGTGGGACCCGCGGGCTCCCAGTCCCGGGGCAGGGCTCTTCCTGCGAGCTTTAAAAACCTTCCTGCGAGCTTCTGGAAGGCTGGAAATCAAGCTGGTATGTTGCTGTGCCAAAGTCGGTGCTTCCTCTCCCCCCCCCAGGAGAGACCTGGTCCATCCAACAGCCCACCCCTATCCTGAAAGACCTAATGCACTGAGCAGGGGCCAAGTGCCTCCTCCACCTGGATGGATCCGGGCTGGTTGGTGGTCCCGCCGGCTGTGTCCTCCACCCAGACTGGCTTCTCCCGTTGGGTGGCCTGCCAGCGGGCTCACTGCCCGAGCACCTTGTCTCGCTCCCAGTGCACCCGGCGGGCTTGGCAGCCGTCGAAGGGTTAACACGCTGGCCGCGGCCGGGCTGAGAAGAGCGAGTCCCCGAGCTGGGAGCTGAGTCAGCCGCAGGCGGTGGCTGGACCCACTGTTGGGAGAAGGAGGCAGGCGGGTGTGGGGAGGGTGATGTCACGGAGGCCTGAGTCACCGTGGCAAACAGCGTCCCCTGCATTGTCCAGCCCTGCCCACAGCCGCACTTATCACCGCTCCCAGGGGGGGCCCCGGCTCGCTCGTCACCTCGCGTGGCTTGTGTGCGCCAGCTCTAGGCACGGCTCATCCCTGGGTCGGGCCCGTGTGAGTGAGGGCGGAGGGAAGCCTCTTTGGAGACTGACCCGGGGGAGTCTCTGATCTTTCCCCTGGTGTCTACAGCGCCTTCCCCTGGAGGCTCGCAGAGCGCCCTGCCAATGCTCATCAGAGGGCTTGAAGGGGCCGTCAGGGTCATCTAGTTAAGGATCGAAGCCCCTCACCCAGCTGGGGAGCTAGCTTGGTGTCACCCCCTCTCCCAGCCTCAGTTTCTCCATCTGTAAAATGTGGACATGTCATCTCTGGTGTCCTCCAGGGAGTAAGTGGTAAAGCCGGGAATAGATGCTCACTCCTGCTCTTACCATTAGGTCACGCTGTCCTGGAGCCAGGAATTGAATCCAGGAGTCCTGGCTTAGTCCCCACCTGCTTTCACCATCAGGTTGCACTCGCCCCGTCCTTCAAGCCTCGGTCCCTGCGTACAATGACGTCTGGCTGCTTAGTGCTCTCTGACTTCCCAGGGGAAGCCAAACTCCTTTGCAGATCTCGGCTCCTTGCTACGAGATGTCCAGGGGAAACTGAGGCATGCAGCGAGGCAAATCAGAGGCAGGATTGGAACTCAGGACTTCCCCAGAGCAGGTGCTTTTTTTTTTTTTTTTTTTTTTGCCTAGGCCGGGGCCTGTGTATTTTGCAGCCTTCTCACTGGAACTGTGGGCTGGGGCAGGAGCTCAGAGAGCCAGGGAGGAAACACCTTGGCGCCCTGCAAGGCAGCTGCTGTGTGCAGGGCCCTTGGCACGGTGTGTACCAGTGGCTGTAGCGGGGAGCACGGCAAAGCGCTCCGCCTGGGTCCCTGGGCGCTGGGGTCCGTGCTGGAGCCGGAGGAAGGGGGGGCACTGATCTCCCCTCTCCCTGGCTGCAGAAGGGAGCCGCTGCCTCCCCGCTGATCTCCCCCCCTCTGCTGCAGTGGGGTGTGTGGAGGGGCAGCTGCTGGTGGAGACAGGCGGCCCTTCAGCGTTGTAAAAATGATACCCGTGGCCGGACCCGTCGCAGCAGCTGGTGGGGGGCGGGGGGGGGGGGGAGCGCCCCTGCGCGCATCTGGAACCCCAGCGGGGCGGGGATGGAAACTCAGTCAAGGGAGGGGGGGCGGCGCTGCGGCTCCCCCCAGCACCTGTGGGCAGGTGCCCAGCTGGGTCCCCCCGGCGGCTGCGGGCGGAGACGCGCCCTGGGCGCAGCGGGGCGGACCCGGGGCGCTGGGCGGTGCCGGGCCGGGCGGGGTTGGGCGGAGAGGCGGGGCCGGGGCTCTGCGAGTGGCGGTCGAGGAGGGAGGCTGGACGCTGGACGCTGGCCACAGTCGCGGGGGGAGGAGTCGCCCCTGGGGGGTCCTGCCCGGGCATAGCGGATCTGCAACGCCGCAGCGACGCTCGGAGCCGCCCGGGGGGAGCAGCCCCTTGTCCCCCCCGCGCCCCGCAGGTACGTTCCCAAAGCGGCTATCCCCCCCATCACCGGGCGGGCGGCGGGTGCCGAGCTGCAGCCGCTCCGCGCCGGGTCTCTGGCCCCCCGGGGGCCGCCTGCTGAGCGCCCGAGACCGGCCCCGGGCGCCGGGCTCCTTCCCCTGGGTGGCTCCTTCCTGCCTCACCTTTGCCCGGCCGGGCGCCGAGAAGCGCGACGGGGAAGGTGCAGCGTGTTTGCCGAGGTGGCGGGGGGCCAGGCGGGGAAGGCGGGTGTGGACGAGGAGCGGTTACTACAGGCGGCCCTGTCTGCAGGAGGGGAGTGCGGTGTAGTGGCTAGAGCAGGGAGCTGCTCGGACTCCTGGGTTCCAGAGCCAGGCCAGGCAGGGGCATCCACCTTGCAATTGAGCTCTGACTGACATGAGGATCTGACGTTGGTTTTGTTCACTGAGGGGGTAAACTTTTCACTGGCCTCACTAAAGATAACCCGAAACAACAGGATAAGGGCACAGAGGGGCGGCCTGGCCATGCCCTGTCCACGGGGAGTTGGGAATTTCGCCCTGGTTTTAGCTGCAGTTGATTGATCAGTTGGGCCTGGGCAATCCTAGAAAACAGGCCATTGATAAGCCGCGGTCAGTGTAGTTTTGTGATACCAGAAGCAATTCTGAGCGAGGACAATCGCTGTCAAAATACGTGTTTTATTTCTACCTGATTTTACGGCCCATTTCATTTATTTACGGATTTACCGACCGTGTTACAATTGTACATTTTTTTTTTTTTTTTTTTTTTTTTTACTGACTGCCTGTAAGTTTACAGATGGTTGGCAGCCCCTGGGCCAAGCGAGGTGCGTTAGAGCCGCTCCGGCCACTGAATTGCTGCTGGCCTTGGACAAGTTGCTCTGCAGCTCGGTGCCTCGGTTTCCCGGTCTGTGGGAGGGAAATGGTAATCAGTGAAAAGCCTCTTGAAATGGCCCCCCCCAGCTCAGGCTATGCCATTCTATAGGAACTCCTGTCTGCCGCACTGGGAAAGAGGGAGAGGAGCTGAGAAAGTGAAATGCACCCAACTCCCTGAGCTGAGTGGTTTGCCATTTGCCCTCTGTAGGCTCACTTGCGCCATCTCACTCCGGTTCTTCTCGCCGTTCTGGCTGAGATGGAGAACAGCAGCCGGTCACCAGCAATGCAGCCTCAGACTGGCTTCCCGGGGGCTGGCCTTTGGGGCCTTTTCTAGACAGAAACGTCATCCTGCCATAGGTAAAGCAACACAATCCTCCTGCGTGTGCTTGCCACTCCACTGGCATAAAGGTGCTTCCACCGGCCCAGCTGTTCCTGCACAATAAGGGGAATGAGCTATGCCACCTGGGCTTGGATGGATGTAATACTGGCAGGAGAAAATCACACCCGAGCTATACCAGGACAAAATCTGGGTGCAGACCAGACCTGTCCGTCTTTTCCATCTCGAAATTCTACCACATTAATCCCTGATCTGCACTCCAAAGTGGGACCAGAAGATGTGGGTTAGGTTAGGAGTGTGATTTAAAAAAAAAAAAAATTATTCTTTATTTTATTTTACCAGCATAGCTTTGTTGGTAACAGCTGTAGCGTCGATCCAGGCACAGCACCATCTGGTATAGAGACAGTTCTTTGATGCTGGTTGGGGGAAAGCATTATAAACTAGTCTTATAACAGGGCCCACGTTAGAGGGTTTTGCTGGTACTGGGGTAACTATACCGACAAAACCTACTAGCATAGAGAAGACCTTAGCAGGTGTCGGGTTTTCTCCTGTGGGAGCAGCAGCAAATCCCTCCTGGAGCGTGTGGATGTATTTGTTTATGTTGAAAGTTCAGGTCAGCCCTGAAAAGGGACAGTGTAAATATGGCAGATCTGCTCCTTGCACGTACCCATGTCGGATGTGCTGACTTTAGTGACAAATGACGATAATTCCCATTAGCCGTGCAGGCCCAGCGCGGCTCTGGGAGTGGGAACTCCAGGCTATTTGACGTCCTGTGTTATCAATAGAAGTGCTTGCTCGGTTCCCCTGGCATGGCACCTGGCTGGGGTGTTGCTGAGGGCAGAATTTGGGTGCTGAGATGCGAGGTGGAGAGAATCCAGGCTGACGGTCGGATCCCCAGCTGAGTTTGCAGGGCTGGGCGGCAGGAGTGGAAGAAAAGGAGAAGGGAGAACTTTGCTACAGAATCCTGGCAGGGATCCCACAAGGACGTTTTTTCAGACCCATCTCTCCGAGGAAAACCTGGCTGTGAACTTGCCCGCAGGGAAGCCGCCCAGGTGAATCTCATCTGCTTCTAATGGGTGCAAAGTGCTGGCTGAAAAGCCCCATACAAGTGCAAATCTGCTGCTGCTGGACCAAATTCATCCCTGCCTCCCCTCCATTGAACTGGCTTCCCTGGATTCTGGGAAGGTTGGACTTTGGCAGGGGATGTTTGAATCACGTCTGCCCCAGCGATGCAGAACATTGATCTTAGCTCGTTTCCTCAGTATGGCTTGTAGTCACAGCGTGAATCTGGGCTGAAGTGTCTCTTGGGGGAAGGGGCTCAGCCAGTTAGCGTTATATCACTGCCCTTGCATGCTATGTCGTGGGGGCGGAATGACTGGCCTGCATGAGATGAGCTGGGCAATTCTCAGCACCCATCAAAAAACAGCCCCCAGGACTGGTGCAGGGTGGCCCCCAAAGAGGCCAGCGAGCCCGTAGCTAGACCTGGTTTGACATTTTTTGTCAAAACCGTTTTGCATCTGGAAAAAGGCCGTTTTGACAACGCTGAATTTTGTTTGCAGAATTGTCCATTGTGATGAACTGGTGTTTAGGACACAAATTGGGGATTTATTTTTTGGAAAAGGCTGGCAATATGTTGTTTCCAATAAAAAGTTTCCATTTTTTTTTTTTTTTTTTTTGCTCCAAAATGGCTTTTCATTTTGAAATTTGCTTTGTTCTGTAGAATTGTTTAAAATGGTCACATCAAAACATTTCATTTCAATTGATCTGAAATGACTTTTTCCCCCCAGTATTTAGCTTCATGAAAACTTCTGAAATTTTTGGCTTTTTTATCCAGATTCAGGATAGGAAAAAAATGTTAAGCTGGAAAATCCATTTCCTGGCCAGCTCTACCTACAATGGGCTATGGAGCCGCAGTTCCGGGGGTCCTTCAGGGTGTCATCAAGACACTTTGGTCTGTAGGGTGGGCAGCTTGCCCTGTCATTGCTGTGCCAGGCCTGTTCTGTGGCTATGACACTGGACAGCCATCTAACTTGGATGGTTTAGACACAACAAATCCTGCATCGTGGACTAGATGACCCTTGTAGTCCCGTCTAACCCTGTGGTTCTCTGACCTGGTCCATTGCCTGTTGGGGGGTCTTCACTGGGGATGGATTTGGACCCAAATAGACATCCAGCAACTGTAGGATATTGATCCCACCCCGGCCCTCAATACGCTTGGGGCCTGATCCAACATGTGCTGAAGTCCAGTGGAAAGACGCCGACTGACTTCAGACTTTGGACCGGGGCCTTAATAAGAGAGATTTTTACCCCCTTTCCCCTAGGAACCTGATTCTTCTCTTGTTGCCTGAGCAGCACCTGGGTTTGTACTCCAGGGACTTCCCCCAATCAGGAGAATTCAGCACGGAAAGGAACATAAGAATTGCCAGACAGGCTCGGACCCAACGCCCGTCTAGCCCAGCATCTGACCATGGCCCGCACCGGCTGCTTCAGAGGAAGGTGCAGCAACCCCACAGGAGTGGCTGTGAGATGATCAGCCCCTCCTCCCCCCAATCAGGTCTCATCCTGATCCCAAACAGAGCCTGGCTCGACCCGGGAGAGGTTTAATATCTCTTCCACAATCTGTTTGCATTCACGACCCTAGCTCTGCGTCGTCTTGTTACCTGTCTAAGTGTCCAAGCCCCTTTTAAACCTTGCAGAGTTTTTTATCTCGGAGCCATCTTGTGACAATGAGTTCCACCGCCTAACCGCAGACCGTGCAGGGCAAGTATTTCCTGGTATCATTTACGAACTTGCCACTGTTTAATTCCATCCCCTGGCTCCTGTGTTGTCAGGAGACAGGAAGGGATCTGGATCCCAGGGAGGGAGGGGTTTCTGTTAGCACCTCCCATGCGAGGCCAGCTGATTTAGCCACCATCTACCCCCATTATGTTGTAAAGATAACAAAGCTGCCGGTCAGCTGAGCCAGGAGCGACAGCTCCGGTAACATGATCCAGGAGCCTCTTTGCCACTCTTATGGCAGGTTGTTTGCAAAACACAAACCCAGCTGGGTGCTTGATTTTAGCTCCCTTCCTAGGTTACATCTGAGGCCACAATCCAGTCCTTTCTGGGGGGCCCAGAGGCACCTCCTTGCTGTGGTCTGGGCTGTTTTGGATGAATCTAGCAGGCACCACGGTGTCTGGCTGGAAGAATGACCTGTAATAACCGGGGCTGATCCTAGAAGGAATGCTCAGGGATGTCTCCTGCTTTAGCATGAAGGCATCTCTTCCTGAGCCCAGCATATTAACTCAGCCTGGAGCACTGAAGTTTTATGACGGCTGGTGTTTAAAACGGAAGAGATGCTTTTAAACGTGTCCATGACGTGTTTGGATTCGGGGAATGTTTGAGTCTGTGGGTGTGTCCGGGCATACAACAGACCCACACTACCGTAGTGCGTGTGTGAAGAGCCCTTCCTCTTCTCCACAGGAGAGGATAAAAGTTTACTACAACTCCTAGTAGAGGGAGCTGCTCTCGCAGCTCAGGTGGTTTAGGTTCATGCTTTTGGTGATGAAGGTCAGGATTTCAAACTTTCCCACTGAGACCAGCAGGTGTCTGCGTGTGGTTTGTGCACACGGGTGTTTTTAGGTAGCATCTGTGTATGCACCTGTCTGAGGTATTTTGGTGGATGGAAGGAAGGCTGCATACGCTAGAAAAGGCGCCGAGCAGCAAGCGGTGCGTGTTAGATAGCTGGCTCAGCATAAGAGGAAGAATGGTGCAGTGGTTAGGATGTGGGAGACCTGCCATAGACGCGCTGGGTGAGCTTGGGCCAGGGTATGTGCTTCCCTTCCCCATCAGGACCATGGGTGTAACAGCCACTGCCCTGTGTCATATGCTAAAGATCTCGAGGTTCTGAGATCCGGTGGCCCAGCAATGTGGTTATTGAATGTCTAGCCTGGGTGTGGGGTGGGCCCTATTTTCTTTTCTTGGGACCTGGCCAGAGCTGCCCTGTTTTCGGGTTGTTCCTTGCATGCTGGCACGACTCCCACCTGCACACATTTCACTCCTCAGCAGGCAGGCTCTTCACGCTCCGATGCAGGGTGGGGAAGGAGATGGCAGGGGGAGATTGGGTCAGGGAACCTTTCCCTGGATAAAATAATAATAATACCCAACTCCTATATAGTGCTTTCCATCGGTAGATCTCAAAGTGCTTTACCAAGGAGGTCGGTATGATTAACCCCATTTTACAGATGGGGAAACTGAGGCACAGAGCAGAGGGAGTGACTTGTCCAAGGACACCCAGCAGGCCAGTGGCAGAGTTGTGAATAGAACTCAGGTCTGCTGAGTCCTGGTCCAGTGCTCTGGCCACTTGGACATGCTGCCTCCTCTTCCCTGATCCCTTTTAAATTCACAGATTGACTCATCGGACAGGCGGTGGTTTCTGTCCAGGGATCGCTGGCTTTGGGAGGAGTAACTTGGGGTGCAGGAATAGGTCCCCATTAATGGCATGTTTTTGGGGTAGGAGTGTTCCCAGGAGTGGCTTTGTTATTGAGGACCCCGTACAAGCTACAAAGGGATTCTTTCTGCTTCCCCCCAATAATGTCTCAACACTGCAAGCGGAATCGGATGTGTATCTCACTAAGGTCCTAAGCTGGCCTCCGTCGCCGTCGTGCCTGAGCACCTCACCTCTATTTATTGTCACAACCCCCCATAAGGCAGGGCTGTTAGCCCCATTATATAGATGGGGAAACTGAGGCACAGAGAGGCTAAATGACTTACCCATGGTCACATAGGGAGTCTCTTGCAGGGCAACGAATTGAACCCAATGATTTCCAAGTCTCAGGCTGGCATCCTAACCACTGGGCCCCCCCTCTCCATCGCCTAACGTGCCATGTCCGACCTGGCCAGCCCCACTGCAGGGTATGTGTTTTAGGGGGTCCCAGAACTCTGAAGTGCCAAAGGCTCATGTAACCCCTGGGGGAGGGAGGTGCGTGTGGGAGACCCCCCGCTGAGCCGATCCGTAGCAGTTGTGAGTCTGGATTTCGCTGCAGCTCCCCCCTTCCCCAGCTCCTTTAGTTATTTTCCAACCCCCCCCCCCTGTAAATTCAAACACCCCCTCTAATTCCAATTCCTGGGGAGAACACTGGGCCACTAGGGACCTTTGGAGCTGCTCCCCCCGACTCCATTCAGCGGTGGGTTCCACAGATGCCTGCGTAGCCAGCTCTGAGGTTTCCACTGTAGCCCCCACGGGCTCGGCTGGCTCCCTCCACTATCCGTGACTCAAGGCTGCAAGATCAGCAAACAAAGGTTCTGCCGCAAACAACCCACACCTCGGTGCTGTATTTCCTGGGCAGGCCGCCCTTGGACCCTGCAGATCCAGTCCCCACGAGTGTGCATCAGAGATGATGCAAACAGCTGCCCAGGGAATAAACGGAGATGGATGTTGTTGGGGAAAGGAGAGGAAGACAGGATTACTGCACGCCGGCGGGGAGTGCGTCAGGGTCAAAGCCAGCAGGAAGAGAATTAAATGCCAGCAGGTGCGGTTGTCTGGAGTCCTTGGTTTCCATTTGTTGTGCCTGTGTTTTGATGTGGGTTCTTGGGACGCGAGGCACCGCCATGAACAGCAAAGAATACCTCTCAGGTGCACCAAGGCCTGTCACTCGCGCTCCAGCTTTGCAACAGATCCGAGGCAGCGCTCTCAGGTTTCTTTAAGCCCCACCTGTTTGGGCAGGAAGGAGTATTGTTTACTGTCTCCTCGACTATCATCATCTATTTTGCGATAGTAGCTGGGAGCCCCAGTCAGAGCCTGGCACCCCTCAGTGCTAGATGCTGTACGAATACAGAACAAAACCACAATTCCTGCCCCAAAGAACTTACGGTCCAACCTAACAGGACATGGCGTTTATATAAGGCACAAATTCTCAGCCTGGAGTTTGCAGAGAGGAGTCGGGGAGTCCTGACTGCCCTGTTCATGTTTCTGCCTGGAAGCGGGGGTCCTGGTTAGATCCTGGCAGAGTAAGGGAGGGTTCTGGTGCTGTGTTTATAGTGGACAGGTTGAAAGCTGCTGGTCTGGTGCTGTGTGGACATTGATTCCACTTCTCAGTTCCCTGAGAGGTGGGTCAGGGTTGTTTATCCCCATTTTACAGCCTGGGGAGAGGAGACACAGATACTCAAGTGATGGGCCCCACAGCTAGATGCGTTATTAATCTGCCCCTGCATGTGCTCCCGGGTGAAGGATCTTGTTCTCTGCACCCATACGTGGCATTAAGAGCAGCATATCCCTGTGGCTCCAGCAAGGGGTCCCGGTGACCCGACAAGCCGTGTTGCTGTAGGCACGTTATTTAACAGGGCAGTGTTAAAGGTAGATCTACCTGTATCCCTGGCCCTCCTGCACATCCGTTCGGCTGTCCTGCCTGGTCCTGCTTTGGGTCCTGGGGATGCTCCCCTGTGCGCTCCTGAGCGGGATTTACAAAGGCAACCCGACCCCTTCAAAGCAATGCATGCCACCACTGAGCCCGAGGGGCCAGGAATTCCCTCTGTGGTGCCCAGGCAGAGCCAACACGAGCTACGCCAATTGCACGGGTATCAGTCAAATCGGTCTAAGCCAGTTGCACGCCAGCATGAGCGCTCTGCTCCAGTTCAGTGAAAGCGCTTTAAGAACAGATTTCAGCTGAACCAGTGCAACTTCTGCGTGGAGAAAATCTCACTATCGTGCCTCCAGACCCGACTCTCCAACCTCTCTGCCTTGTGCCGCTGTGCCGGTCCAAGGTGAGTGTAAAATGCCGCCAGATTGGGGCGTTTCACACCCACTTTGCACAGGGGTAAACGGTGGTGCCAACTCTCACAATTTTATCACAACTCTTGGGATATTTAGTATTTTTTTTCCCATCAAGCCCCAACTCCCGGAGTCCTGTGATTTTTGGGGGCGTCTCAGGGGTTTGTTTAAAATAGGTTTCTAGCTCTTGTGATTGCCAAGGAAAGCTGGAAAACGTGATCCCAGCATGACCCTCATGGCTCAGAGACCAGGATGCAAAGAAAAAGAAGCCAAATTGTGTGATTTAAATAAAAAACAAAACTCATGATTGCATCGAATTCTGCCAAACCTACCAATAAACCTTTTACTATGTGGGTTTTGGATTCTTTTTTTTTTCCATTTCTGTCACTTTCTCATTATAAAACCAAGGGATAGACAACAGTAAGGAAGTCCCAGGGACCAGGCATATGTTAGGAGGCTGTAATTCCATCATACGTGACTGGTGAGCTTGTAAACAGTCAGCGCAATGCTGGGATTGCTTCCTCGTGTTCCGTTTGGGAGGCTTTGCTGAGCGTGAGCGAGGAATGTGAGCAAACAATTAAAACACCTTCGGTGGACTCAGGACTCCCGTGTTTTGTGCCTGGCTCTGGTAGGGGAGTGTAGCCTAGTGGCTAGAGTGGGAGAATGGGGGTCAGGACTCCTGGGTTCTAATCTTCCCTCTAACAGGGAAGTGTTAGCTCCTGGCCAGTGTGTGTGTTGGAAATATCAAACTGAAATGGTTCATTTAGACATTTCCGAAACATTTAGATTTTTTTTTTTTCGGGCTGGACTCAAGTCACAAAATTGGTTGGCGGCGGGGGAAGAGGGGGAAGGAAGGTGCCCCCCTCCTTCAACTTTAGACCAGTGGTCAGAGTGGTCCGCTTGGGTGGCTTGGTCGTCTAACTCCTGCCTTCAGCTGTAGAGAGCTCCTGTGCAGTCCCTGGTGCATCAGCCAAGGTGGTGGCCGTCACGCCCGCCCGGATGCTTCACATCTGAGGTCGCCCAGCTTATGGCATTTGCCTCCATCAGCCACTGTGTTCTCTTCCCTGCTGCTGCCAGTGGGATCCCGGCCCCATCGTGGATGAGGCCTGCAAAGACTGGAACATGGGAAACCCCGGACTGCATCAGATCCCGTATCTCATCTCTGAGTGGTCAGCGTCAGCTGTTCCAGGGGAAGGTGCAGAAATCCTTTAGGGAGTGGTGGTGGGGGAACAGATTCCCCCACAATCCGTCCCATCCTGATTTCAAAGAGAACTTGGGCCAGGCCTAGAAGCGTGAGGTTTAAGAGCCGTTGTGTATTCTAACTCGGGCCGCACTTAGGGTCCCCATAGAACCGTCTGAGCCCTGGGCCCCCAATCTCTCTCCTCGCTCTCCCAGAGATTACTCCCATCCTCCCACATCCCTCTTCTCCACCCCACTTTCATCCTTAGCCTTTCTTTTTTTGCCTGTTCCTCCCCCTCTCAGCAGCCTGGGTCTTAGTTGTTTACATTCCCCAACAGAACACAGCGTTGTCCGGTGTGTGACGTGTGTTTGCTCTCCGTTCTCGGTGTGCAACACTGAGCCCGGCTCTGGACGAAGGCTAGAAAGATGGGTTGGGCTGATGAGCCTGTGACAGGTCCCCTTGTGTTAAATGGCTGTGTTCATTCACTACCAAACACTTGTGGTACTAAAGTACAGGCAGGGCCGGGTGTGGCTGTGTCCCCATGTCAGTTACTTGTTTGATCCCTTTCAGAAGGAGGCTGCATGTGGGCTGGGAGTGTGGGTGCTGAGCTGGGAGTGCAAGATTTGTGGGTTCTGTTCCTGGCTCCAGGAGGGGCGTGTGGCCTGCCGGGAGAGCAGGTGACTTGAAGTCAGGACGCCTGGGTTCTGTTCATGGCAGTAGCAGAGAAGTATTCGTCTGAGAGTCAGGACTCCTGGGTTCCTAGCTCCGCTACAGATTTCCCTCGGTGACCTTAGGCAAGTCACTTCCTCCCCCTTTGCCTCTTAGTCTCCCCATATGTCAAAAAAATACCCTCACAAAACAATATTTGATTCTCCCCCTGGGGAAAGGGTGAAAGACGGAACAAACCACAGAGGGCAGATGTTAGTCAGGTTGCTTAACTGGGAAGGAGCTCACATATGACTGGGAGGGGGAAGGTGCTTGGATTGCAATCTCCTTGGGGCAGGGACTGTCATTTGGTTCTATGATTGTACAGCGCCTGGCACCATGGGGTCCTGGTGCATGACTGGGGCTCCCAGGTGCTGTGATGATGATTGAAATAATAATAATTGATAAGAGAAGGGAGGAGGCCTTCTGTAGGATTGAACAGAACCGAGATGTTGCCCCCGCGAAGGGAGTTCTGAGGGTGACTTATCCAGTGCCCTGAGCTCCTCGCATGGGTCGTCAGCAGGGGTCCTGTGGCACTGATGTCCACTCCTGGAGCTAAAACAGTCACTGGCAGCATCCTTTATCCTCTAGCAGCTCAGCTCCTGGACGGGGCGTGAACACAGTACGCACGCAGCCAGCGGGTCACGTTAGCACTGCAGGGGGAATTCCGGCCCCAGAAGGAGATTCCCACTCGGGACTTTGCTTTTGCTTTTCAATCACTTCCCTGGTTCTGGAGCTGTGGCTCCGAGATGGACGCTGGCCCCTGGGAGGCTCCGGCCTCTTGGCGGGGCTGTCTGGGGAAAGGCTGACCCCACCCCTCCACGCGCCCCAGTGGGAATCCGACTGTGTTGTGTACACTCTCCCAGGTTTCCATGGGAGCGCTTCCTGCTCTGGACCGTATCAGCTGATTTTCTTCTAACTTGGCTTCTTTCTCGCCTCCCGTCACCCTGGTCCAGAGCGCCTCGCTGGCTCAGTCCAGCATGCAGAACGGTTAAATAGGGTCCACCCAAACGGCCCCTACCCCAGGGCTCCTAGCGCATCCCTCTCCCAGATGGACCCTTCCTCTCCCTCCTCATGTGAATCCCCTTTAGTATCCCCCTGCCAGCTCCATGCACCTGACTCTTCCTTAGCCCCAGACTTGCCCAGTGTTACAACCAGTGACAGAGCTGGAACAGAAGCCAGTGATCCTAGTTGCCTGTCCCTGCTCTAACCGCTAGACAACACACCCTTCCCAGAGCTGGGGACAGAACCCAGGAGTCCGATCTCCCAGCCCCATCCCCTATGTACGCGACCTTATCATGAAAAGAGGGCTAAATGCATCAGGAGTCCTGACTCCCAGCCCCCCCAGCTCTAACCACTAGACACCACTCCCTCCCAGAGCTGTGAATGGAACCCAGGCGTCCCTGTCCCCTCTTCTAACCACTAGCTCATGCTCCTTTCCCATTTTCGAGCCCATCGCTTTATGTGGAAAATTGGTAACCGGCCTTCAGACAGTTCAGCAAAGATCTGAGAGCAGATCACAGGCAGAGGGGGAGGAAAGTCCTTATCAGCTGACCGGGCCTGGGAACGTGAAAACAGGAAAGCGGCTGAGCTCATCCCGTTGGCGCTCCTATCCCGCCCGCTGGGAGCTAGGAAGTGTGCGTGGCAGGGGGAAACAAGACCCCGCAGGATGGCTGCAAGCATGGAAGGTGTCCGTGCGGACACAGACGGGAGCAGGTTTCTGCAGGAGCAGGTGAAGAAGGTGAGCTCCTGGAAGCTAGAACAGGGGCTGGGCTGATCCCACCTGGAGGAGAAGGCTCAGCGGGGGGGTGGGGTGGTCCTGGGACGTCTTCGGCACGTGCTTCGTTGCGTTGTTCTTTGGTCGTGGTCGGTGACTGAGCAGGGCTAACAGGACCGGGGGCTGAAGATGGTTGTAGGATGAGCAGCGTGATCTAGTGGAGAGGGCACTGGGCTGATTCTGTTCCTGGCTCTGCCACTGACCTGCTGGGTGACCTTGGGCAAATCACTTCCCCTCTCCATGCCTCAGTTTCCCTCCCGCCCTTTGTCTGTTTTGAGATCGGGAGCTGTTCCAGGCCGCACCTATGTCTCCCTGTGTGTCTGTATAGAAGGCAGAAGTCGGTGCCTCTGGGTGCTATTGTAATAATAATATTGAAGCCGGAGGCCTGTCTATACTAGGTCTTCCAACACTGCAATGTAATTAACCACCCCCCGCCTTGCATGGGTCACCAGCAGGGTATGAATCAAGGACCCGCAGCACAACTGTGCTGATGAGCTAAAGGAGTAACTCCATTAGTTGGCAGCAGTAGCAGGCTGTTATCATCTATGTGCAGGAGCTGCTAGATGGGGCCGTGACCCACACCGAGGGTACGTCTGCACTGCAGAATTGGCCTGGACTCTTACCTGGGTGTTTCTCCTAACGCCCAACCCAGCCACACACGCAACCTCCTGACCTGAGTGTGGTGACACTTTCAGTCTGAGCTCGCTGCCCTGGCGGAGGGAGGTGGGTCAGATCTCTCTAGTGTGGCTGCAGGCTAACCCCCTGGAATGCTGATAGTCCTCCAGAGCCTTCCCACAATGCCCCCTGGGCGCCCAGAAGGACGGACGAGTTCTCCCACAATTCGCTGGGAAAGAATCACGGAGCATCTCCGCACTTTGCAGTGCAAAGCGCCCTGGGCTGTGCCCCCCAGAAGTCCTAGCAACACACGTGGGGGACCGCAGGACTGGCGAGGACACGGTAATTCCGGCAGGGTTTGGTAGCACGGAGGACCCCAGTCACTTCTTGTACCCACTGCCTGCCAGGAGGAGCAGGTCTAAGCTGGGGCTGCAGAGGAGGAAATAAATATGCAGACGCTTGTGGCTGCTCCAAGAGTCCTGCAGCTGCTGAAGGAAGGGGCCTTGGCCTGGCGCGGGGGGAGAGGGGAGGATTTGTGGTGACCGGACCGTTAGGCATTAGCAGTTCTCCTCTCCACCGTGACCCGCAGTTACAGAGAGCCATCCTCTTCCCAAAAAGCACCGGGAAACAATATACAATGCCCAGGTCCCCTGCAGCACCTTTCCTAGCTGGGGCCTTGTCTAGGCCATGGGATAGACCCCGTCCGCTGGCTGCATTCATGCTGATCCGTAAGAGACATGCAGGCGTCTGAGCTAGTCGAGGGTCGCCCCACAACCGACCGGGGTGAAGGAGCCGAGGGCTGGGTACGGTGGTGGTGGTGCAGCTAGGGGAGAGTGAGCCGGATTCCGTTCTGCCTCCCACGTCGATCCCAGAACTGGCGCCTCGGTTCTAGTTTGCAGGGCTTTTCCTGCTGGAGATACTTAGCAGGGGCGGGGAAGCATCACGCACCCTATGAGGCTGCGTTTCTTATCCCTTGTTAAGTGCCTTGAGATCCTAAGCTGAAAGACACAGCAAAGAGAAGGGCAACGCATTTATTATAAATCCTAGAAAACCTGAGGGGAACGGGTGGCCTTGTGGTTGAAGGCAGTAGCGTGAGACAGGTGATCGAGTTTCAATTCCTAGCTCTGCCACAGACTCCCTGTAGGACCATGGTCAAGTCACTTAGGGTCCGTCTAGACCTCAATCAGTGGATATGATTGCAGCGTGAGCTCGGGTCCCAGAACAGCAAAGCTGCGATTGCAGTCTAGACGTACCTTTAAGCTCACTGGGCCTTAATTCCCCATCTGTAAAATGGAGTCATTTATTTCTTTGAAATGATGCGAACGACACTTCCTTTGTCTTGTCTCTCTAAGCTGTTTCAGGGCAGGGACTGTCTCTTACGGTGTGTCCTCAAGCCCTGATTTCAGGTGCGGTCTTTGCGTTGTGCTGTCACGCTAATAATGGCCACGCAAAGAGCAGAGATGGCGTTTCAAATCCCATGGGGCTGGCAGGAAAATTCTCTCTCACAAATGCATCCGGAAGCTAGCGATAGGGGAGGGATGTTACCTTTTCTTTTTTCTTCTTTCTCACTCACGACTGCTGCACTGAAGGCAGGTCATTGTCTGGGGCATTTTTCTTTTAGCACCATGCCCCCACGTTGACCTGTGAGTCACCAGTCTCTGGGTAAGAGCGCTTCAGTACAAAATCAAAGGTAAAGGAATGTTTGAGCAGGCCTTTCTGATGATAAGGCTGCTCTGCTCTGCTCACGTCAACGGGGCGCTGCCGATTTCCAGCAGCTGAAGATTGGGAAAGTTAAATTGGACTGAAATTTGGAGGGTGGCTAGCCATCTGTCTTGGATGCTTTTGGGCCGCAGGTTGAGAACCACAGGTCTATCAGCACACCGTGTTTGCGGGGGGAGCTCCCCTTTTCCTGCAGAAATTCTTGGCCGTTTAAAGAGGAACTCAGCTGGCGAGATCGGACGAGGCACTTCACTTGGGGAGATTTTCTGCTTTCCTTTTAGCGAGCCAGGGCAAAGCACTCCAGCCGCTCTTGTGCAGATCTGCGTAGCCTCAACTGCGCCATCCTCCCGGCTCCTTTGCAAATGGCCCGGCGCGTTCTAGAGGAACAAGTCCCCCCGGCTCCGATCTCTGCCCCAAGCGCGCGAGCGCTGGAAGGGACGTGTGCTCCCCTGAGCTGCAGCAGACCTGCCTGAAAGAGGGAGCCCGGGGGATTGGTGGGATGAGTGACCCCACCCACCGCGGCTCTTACAGCCCCAGCTGCTGCGCGGGTTGGTGGTGATGGTGGTGGGACACCCCAGCTTCCAGCATCCGCCGGGAGCCTGCCATCTGCTAAGCGGGTTCAGAGGAAGCCAGACCAATTCAGCCTCTTGGGCTGTTCTGTGGCTTTAAGGGCCTGATCCAGAGTTGAAGTGAACGGAAAGATTCCCCCTTGGGCCGTTCCTTGAAACTCCTGGCGGGGAGAACACGTCGCGATGAGTCACCACTGCCCTTGATGGATGGAATGGGACCTGCTCAGCTCTGTGTGTCCTAGGCCCTATATGGCTGACCCACCAGTTCTCTGTTTGCTCAGGCGGCCGCGGGTCTGCGCGTACAGCTCAAAGGGACTGGCGTTCTCTCCCTGCCATGTCCATGGAGTTCTGAGTGGCGAGGTATCAGCCATGAAATACCGGGCGGGGCTACAGCCTCATTAACCCTCCCTGGTCTCGTGGGGCAAGGAGAAGTGATGGAGGGATTGCTCAGACAGAGGCAGAGAGGAGTGTGTCCCCTGGATCATATCTCTGAGGAGTTCACAGGGCTAACAGCTCAGCCGGGGCCTCAGCCTGTCTGGAGCAGATGGCGGGGCTAGCGGTTCCATTCCCTGCTCCGTTGCTGGCTCCCCGGGTGACCTCCTGGCGCCTCAGTTTCCCCAGCTGTACAATGGGGATAACAGCAACGTCCCGCTTCCCAGGAGGGTTGTGAAGGATAAACACGTTAGAGATGGGGAGGTGCTCAGACACTACGGTGATGGTGGGGGTAAGTACCACGGACACAGAGAGAGAAGCTCTAAAAGCAGGCGTTTGGCTAATTGCTTTGCCGTTTGGGGATGGACGGAGACCGGCATTCCCTTAGCACTTGGCAGGGAGTCACTGGGAATCGGGGTCTCTGCACCCCACGGTGCCCATCTGCTGTGTCTCGGGAGACCCAGCCAAGGGCCATTGCGGAGCACGGATGCTGGAGTCCCAGATCCTTGGCCGATTCGCCTCCTTCCAGCATTACCCTTGGGGGCCTTGGGGGAGGCTCCGGCGTGGTTGACCATGTGCTCGCTGGATGGGCCTGTCGAGGGGAGCACGGGGAAATGGCTAGCAAAGGCACTTCCTCTTTATGGCGCTAAGATGTGTTAATGTCCACTGGAAAGGTGGCTGCTTTCTTTGGCGTGAGAGCTCATACAAAGAGCGTGGGGGAAGGGGGCTGGCTGGCTGGCTCAGGGAGCAGAGGACCAGTTGCAGGCACCAGTTCACAGCAGCTGCCGGTTTCCATCGGCACCCCAAGAATTGCAGGCTGAGGCTCGGCAGCTGGCTTGTAACTGGCTGCGGCAAGAGCCGCGTGGGCTGACTCACCCTGCACTTAGCTCAGGGGGTCCTATTAGCCTGAACACAGGCTCCGGGAGGGCGTCTGAGGCAGAGGGAGCTGGGGGCTGGGATCGAGGGGGAGCAATACACACCAGGAAGGGGGAGTTCGGGCCAGATCCGGTGTGTCTGGTGGCCGGGGTGGGGGAGGGAATGGAGCAGGGTGGGAACGTCCACCCAACTTCACTACGAAAGCAATAGAGTCGTTCCCCCAGCGCCGCCCCTTGCGGATGCACCCCATCCCGGTCTGACGGGACCGGGCAGCCGGGTTCTGTCCCAGCGCGTCCCTGTTTGTCCCATGCTCTGGCCTGGAAATGTGGAGCCATCAAATGGGCGACCGAATCGTGCCTGTTTCATGCCCGGTAGCTCCCCATCCTCCTCCTCCTCCTCCCTACCCCCAAGTGGAGTGGGTCTGTCAGCAGCGCCACCGAAAGCACTGAGTCCCGGCCGCTGGCTCTGGCACTGGTACCGCCCAGGCTGGCAGAAGCGGGGCTTGCCCAGCTCTGGCCCCAGTCTCGGGGACCAGGGGAGGAGGTGACGGGCCCCTGCTGGGTGGGGAGTGACCCAGGGGCCTGGCCTTTAGTCATCGGCTGATTGCAATCCCCTGGATCCACCCTGAGTCGGGGGCGTGAGGGCAGCTTGGTCTCTGGGGGCCTGTCCAGCCCTTCGTCAGTCAGTCAGGGAGCTGGTCGGTGCCAGTTACGGTGCCAGTTTTGGGGTTGCTGATGCTTGCAGAGCTGAGAACCCACCAACTCGTTTCCTGGAGGAGCTGAACATGGGGTGGGAGGTGGGGGGCGCCCTACCTTGTGGATGTAGTGGGACATTGCCTGGGGCAGGCACCGGTGCAAGGGTGAAGCCGGAGTCGGGGGCGAGTGGCCAAGCCAAAGACAAGCTGAGGGCCGTAGCCAGGGGAGTCAGAAATCAGACAGGAGCGGGACCCGTGGGGAGGGGGCTCCCTGGGCCCAGCTGAGCTCCTGGGTTGCCTAGCGGCCGGGCTGGGAGCCAGCGGACAGGCCCCATCCGGCAGCCGGCGGATGGGAGTGACCCCGAGTCCCCACTGATCCGGGCTGGTGGTGCCAGGCTCTCTCTCCGGCTAGGATCCCCCTACCCCTCCATGCTCACCCCCCACCCGCTAGCTATGACGGGACTCAGCCTGTGCCTGACCTCTCTGTCCTGTCCGCCCGTCCCCCTCCAGCATCCGTCCGTCCCCGGGAGCTGAGGATGAGCAGCTCTGAGCCATCCCCGGGAGCCTGCGACGGCGACGCCTGCGGGGCCCGGGCCCAGAAACGCCGCTGCATGTCGGCCGTGGAGCAAGGCTGCTGCCCCGACCTCGACCTGGAGGCTGCCTGGGAGATGGAGGAGGAGGAGGAGGAGGAGGAGGAGGAGGAAGATGACGACCGTTTCCTGGGTGTGCCGCTGCGGAGGTCGTGTGCCCTGAGGGCCTCCATCCGCGCACGGGACTCCTTCCGGCGCCACAGCTGGGAGCCGGGCAAGGACCTGCAGAGCACCCCGGACTACGACCAACTGAGGTACCAAGCCAGGCTCATGGCCCGCCCCCCTCCCTGCCACGGCCTGGAAGCCTAGATTTCACCCCCCCCCCCCGACCCTCTTTCTGCCACCTTGGCACCAGACTCCGAGCCAAAGAAATGTCCTGCCGCTTGACATTAATGGCGAGGAGAGGGTGTTAATCCCTGGAACTCGCTGCTGCAGAGTGGTGGTTGGGGTGTGTCTAGCTGCTGGGGTGTGTTAACACCTACTGCAGAATGTTAGTTGGGTAGGGGGGGGTGGTGTGTGGATCTTGCTTCTGAAGGGCATTTTTGGGGCAGGTGGTTAACTTCCTGCCCCAGGGCTGTGGGACGTTAACCTGTGGAACTGGCTGCTGCGGCATGCTGGGGCTGTCTGCTGAGCCGTGCTACTTAGGGGGGATGTTCACCTGGAGAACTGCCTGCCGCAGGGCCGCACAAAACTTGGCAAGACCACTGAAAGGCTTGAACCACGTGGACCACACTCCGTGATGCTAGCTGGGATAAAATCTCCACAGGCTCCCAATCCCCCGGCTTCAGGCCAAATCACAGCCCCTCTTTGTGCCTCAGTTTCTCCAGCTGTGAAATGATGCTGACCCCTTTTGTAAAGTGCTTTGAGATCTGCTGACGGAAAGCCCTTTATAAGAGCAAGGGGTTATTGCTCTGGGTCTGCACAGCACCTAGCACAATGGGTCCCGGGTCTGTGGCTCCAATAGAAAGAAAAACAATGGGCCCTGCTGGGGCCACTCCTCTCCCTTCCTGTCTACCTCTGTCCATGAACCACCAGCCCCTTTCTGCTTGGTGCATGCAGCTCTGTTGTGCTGGCTTCCCTGTCGACGGGCCCCGGTGGACTGGTCTCAGATGGGGGCGGGGAGGTGGGCTCTGCTCGGGGGGCAGGTCGCAGCTCCGTCTCATTTGTCATTTCTCATCTTGGCTGCCTTTGTTCAGCGGCTTTCATTGCCTCTTATCGCCCGCCGGCGGCTCGGCCCAGCGAACGGGCCCCAGGATCGGCTCGAGCTGGGTCTGATGAGCCAACCTGCACTGTTGCCCGCTGCTTTGTGTAGGAGCCGAGCTGGGTCAGGGCTTGGATGGGTGATCCAGGTGCCCCAGGGGATCTGGGTTCAGAATTTGAACAGGCTGGGACCCAGGCAACTGTGGTTCTGGGGTGTACGGGGCAGGCCCTTCCAGTAAAGAGAGGGAAATATCGTGCCAAGGCGCTGGTGAGACCTCGCCGGGCATCCTCCGTGCAGTTCTGCTCGGCCAGGGTCGGGAGAGATGAATTCGGAAGGCGACAAGGGATGAGGAGAGGACAGGAGAGCCGATCCCACCCCAGGACAGTCTCTGGCTTGCTCCGCATGGCAGAACCGGGGCAGAGAGGCGACCGGACGGCTCTCTGTAAAAACATTGGGGTGAACACACACACACACACCCCACCCCTCCCCCCGGGGAGAGGGGAAGAGCTAAAGCAGTGGTTCTCAACCAGGGGGACGGGCACAGAGAGGTCTCCCGGGGGTACATCCACTCATCTAGTGATTTTACAGCAGGCTACACTAAAAAGCGCTAGCGAAGTGCGTACAAACGAACATTTCATGCAGACGACGGCGTGTTTCTGCTGCTCCAAGCACGATGCCCTGCAGTGTGGGTACGAGGTTTAGACTCCGTTCGATAAGGATGCGGTAAAATGAAAGCGTCGGCCCTTTTCCGGCAGTAACCTGCCGTGACGCTGTATTTTTCTGTCCGATTTCATGAGCCAGCAGCTCTTCGATGAGGTGAAGCGTGGGGTGCACCCGACAGATCAGACGCCTGGAAGAAGGGGCGCAGGCGTCAGGAGAAGTTGAGAACCACTGAGCAGCACAACCCCGGGGGAGCGGGGGGGGATAAAGCAGCCAGGAGTACATTTCCGCTGGGGAATGGTGAGGTTTTTCCACCAGGGGAGGTGGGAGGGTCTGGGACAGCCTGGGACGCAGCAACCTCCCCTCCCTTGACCAGCTGCTGAAGGGGGTGGCATGAGGGGGTGGCTAACAGGTGGCCCCTCCAGCTGGGGTCCCAGCTGTCACCAAGCAGGCAGGTGGCTCCCCCTGCTGGTAGCTTTAGGCAATCGCTCTCCCAGGGCGCCCACCTGCTCCTGAGGCCTTCGTGTTGCTGAGAATCTTTTCCCCCCGTTCCACGGTATTTCAGCTCCCCGATAAAGCCACGGTGAGATCCAAGGCCCGTAGCAGAAGCCGTGGCCCCCTGCTTGCGTGATGGGGGAGCCGGCCCTTCTGATCTCACCCTGCCGCTGCACCCGCCCCACGGCCACTCTGCGTGGCCGGTTAAAGTGGGGATTCCTGCACGCGGATTGGAGCACTGGGTTTTTTTTCTCTCTCTCTCTCTCTCTCCAGCTGAGAGTGGCCGGCTCAGGCTGATTGGCTTTTTTTCTGCGCTGCAAAGAGCAGCTTTGAAAATAACCAGCCCCAAACCACCAGCCCACTTCTGCAAAAGAGCGTGGCGCCCAGACCAGGAAGTTGCACTCTGAGATCCAGTGGCTGCTTCTAGAGACGTGCTGGTGTTTGGGGAGCCGGGGGTGGGTGGGCAGGGAGATCTCGCCAAGGGGCTAGAGAGGGGTACATCCAGGCGCCATGTTCAGCAGGCTGCGGTGAGTAGGTTGCGCTCTGGGGGAGCGATTTCTAGGTGAATTTCGCTACTGGACTGAGAGTGAAGAGGGGCTGGGGTGGGATTGTGGGTCTGGCAAACGATCTGGGCATTGGAGACCTGGGCTCTGTCCTGGTCTCTGCCCCCCTCGGGTGAGCAGATAGCAAGTGTGACAACTCGGGACAGGGAACAGGGGCGGAGAGGGGAGGAAATAGGCACCTATATAAGAAAAAGCCCCAAATATCGGGACTGTCCCTATAAAATTGGGGCATCTGGTCTCCCTGCGTGCCCCCCACAGGCCAGGAAAGTGCAGCGCGATCCAAGAAGCGGCAGGTTGTGACCTGACAAAGAGTGGGTTTTTATTTTGCAGCCAGCGGCAAGAGTCAAATCTCCCGCTAGGCTGGTGTGAAGCATCTGCCAAACTATTAAATCCACTGATTAACCTTTGCCGCTCCTGCGGGGGCAGCACGGTGTCCTCCTCCCCCTGGGGCAAAAGAGGGGAAACTGAGGCACGTGAGGGGACGTGACCTGCCCCCGGGTCACAGGGAGGAGTTGCTGTCGGAAACGGGATGGGAGTTCTGGCTCCCGGTGCTGAGCTGGGAGCTGGAGTGCATGGACGGCGCCCTCTGCGGTGGCGGAGGGGATGGAGCAATCCCAGGGTGCGTCAGTTGGGGGTGGGATGGGGGTGAGCGGGTTTCCGATCAGAGTTCTCAGCCGGGCTGTCCCTCGTCTGTTTCAGCGGGAGTCTGAAGGGCTTGGCTCCTGAGGAGATCGACTCCGACGCGGAGCAGCTGGGCAGCCTCTCCAGACACTGCAGGGACCCCCGCCGGGCCCCCATCGTCCGCAGCAATGACGAGCTGGAGTCCCTGCTTTCACAAGACGAGGAGGAGGAGGAGGAACCGGAGCTGGCTCAGGTAAGAGATGCATCACCCCCTCCTCCCTTGATCCCCAGGGGATTTGCCCGATGGGGGAGTAGGACCAGAGTCTGCAAGGTGTCCTCCGCTCCCATTGGCTTCAGCGAGAGTGCTCTGAACCTCCCAGAATCAGGGCCCGTCCCCACCCCCATCCCGCCGACTTGCACCTGCATGTTTGCCGCCATCATGCATCCAGCTCTCATGCTTCAGGGCCTTGTCCCCAGCTGACCCAGATCAGGAAGGAATTATCCCTCTGCTTGTGCATCACTGCACACCTGTGTGTTCCTGCGGTTGCATCCCCTGGGGGCCGCTGCCTTTCTCTGAAGCATCCGAAACTGGCCATCGGAGGCAGGGATACCAGCTTAGATGGGGCAGTGGTCTGATACGAGGTATGGGGAGACCGGACAGGAATCCGATCCACTCAGGTACTGGCCTAGATGGATGAATCCGGTCTGGTAGGGAGGTGGCCAGACAGTGAGATGGCCCAGCAGTACCGTCCAGGAGGGCAGGAGCTGGACGCTCATAGCAGAGCTTGTGAGTGGGCTACGCCAGCCCGGCGACCCCTCCGTCCCTGCCCGGCGCTCTCTGCTCCAGTGTCCGTCTGTTTTCACTCTGGCTTTGTGGTCCCCACTGTCCTCCTGCGGGGAAGGAGGAAGGCAGAATAGTTCCCGGTCCGGAGCGCGTTCTCCTCGACCAGAGGTTTTCTCTTTGGGGGAGGGAAGGGTACTCCACGGGCGGCCAAGTGAAATGCAGCCCCTCGAGTGAGACGCGCAGCGAGGGCCCGGCTGCTCAGACGTTCCTTCCTAGGTTGTAAAGCCAGCAGGGACGTTGTGATTGTCTAGTCCGGCTCGGGGTGTGTGTGTAACTTGAGTATGTTCCTCCCCCTGCCTCCCACGTGCTGGGGAGGAGGGGAGCCGAGTGGGATGCTGAGAAGAGGCTGGGCTGGCTGCCGGGTAGCAGGTAGGATGCTCCATGTGGTCCCTCCTTCCAGGCTCTCCCAGGCCTGGGGGACATTACAATGCACTAGCACTTGGGAGGGGGCTTTGGCGCCCAGGGCCCCAGCCACTGAGGGCCTGGGGGGAGCAGAGGGCCCCACCCCATCTCATTAGCTGATCTCGGGTGTGTGGGGGGGTGATTAACTTCTGCCCCGAAGGACAAAACCTCAGTGCACCAAAGGCAGCGAAAAAAACAGTGTGTTTTCTGGAGTGACTCGTCACATAAGCAGTGGCTGTGGCTGCCGTGGGGATGGTGTGTCATGGGGAATGGGAGGGGAGCCCCGGGCAATGGAAAAGCTTGAGACTTTCTGGGGTACAGGCTGCTTCTTCAATCCTCTCTCAATCTCTTGCTGCCGCTGTGGGGCTCCACCCCAGAGGTGGCCGCATTTTAATGGTGGGGGGGATGATCCATCTAGCTGGCCGAGCAAGATCGTCTGCAGAGGCAAATTCTTCACCCACCCCTCAGCGCAGCGACGGCACCAGCTCTCCTTGGAGGGGTGGGTGGGGGACCCACGTTCCGCTGTCCCCCTACGGGCAGATGCTGCTGGAAGCAGTGAGCGTGCGGCTGCGTTTTTGTGCAGTTGCCCCAAGCCGCCTGGTGCAGCAGGGGCAGCCGTGTCTCTGCGCTGCACGGCTCTGATCCCTGCCTTTGTCCCCAGGAAGACGCCAGGGGGCTGCAGACATATCGGATGGGGCAGAACCCCGCCTCCAGCGCCTTCTCCAAGTCCGTTTCCATGAGCGGCATTGACAGCTTCCCGGATGCGGATGGTGAGTAGGGAAGGATTCTCTGCCCCTTGATCTCGCTTTTCCTGCCCCAGCCGGGGAGACAACCACAGGGTGCTGGCAGGGGGGATGGCCAGAGATGTCTGGGGTGCGTGAGCTCCCACCGCCTCTCCCCCTATGCTCAAAGGTTCCCTCCCCACCAGGCAGGCGTTGAGCAGTGCCGGCTACCGTCCACCAGGGAGAGAGCTGAGACCGGAGGAAATCCTCAGGTGGGTCTGGGATCAGAACTGCTCCAGAGCGTTTGACCTGTTGGATTTCCTTCCTGGCTTAGCCTCACTCTCTGGGAAAGGGTTGGGGAAGGGGGTGCGTGTGCATCTCTCTGCAGTCCTAAGACAAACCCCTCCCCGCTCCCCATCCCAGCAGGGCTTTTCCTGCCCTAGCCCCGCGCGGCCCCAGCCATGGTCTCGTCCGACAGGGAGGAGAGGAACTGGGCCGTCTTTTCACCAGCAAGGGGGTTGAGTGAAGCGACATTGCTGGGAAACAAGCCCCAAGCGGGGTTACAAAGGGCACATCAGCTTTTTGCTGGCACCCACCCCTGCGCCGGGGTGAACGGCGCCCTGCGAGGGGAGCGACTTCTCTTTAGCACAAGAGGGTTTCCGTAGGAGAAGCTCCGACTGCGTTTCCCGCGTCATTGAGGCTGGGCGTTCTCCCCGACAGGCTGAATATTCAGCAGAAGGAGCAGCGTGAGTGAGTGTGAGGAAACCACCGGGCCCCCCACGGCTGTAACCTCTGCCTTGTGACCCGCCCCTTCCTAGCCCCCCTCGCAAACCCGCAGCTGCGCTGGAGCCGAGCGGGGCGGTTTCCGTGAGAGCGCAGAACGGTGACGGCCCCTGGCTTTCACCCTTGGTGACTCGCCGGGCTCAGACCATGGCAGGCAGCTGTTTGTAACGAACCATCTGCTCTGCTGCCCGATTAAACGCCCCAAAACTTTAGCCCAGAGGTGAGGTTGCCCCGAAGTGCCTGGGGACCCTGGAGAGGGGCTAAAATTTCAACCTCGAATTTGCACCCCAGGGGTGCACCAAAAAAAAAAAAAAAAAAAAAGGTGATCAGAGCCGGGTGATTTTGTAAAATGCTAGTTCGGGAGCCCCTTGCTCAGATGATCCCAGAGCTGGACCACGCGCCATATTCTTCCCCCCGCTCCATCCCAGTTGGTGCAGCAAATTTCAAGCCGATCGAAGCACATGTGGTGATTTCAGAGCGCTTGAATTAGGTGACTTTTCGACAGAAAGCAACACTCGACCTTCGTTGGAGCTGGTGCTCTGCGGTGACACTTCTGTGTTCTCCGGTCCTAACCCCGAGCCACGCAGCGTCTCTAGGAAGCCGCAGGGTGGTGTGGAGCGTTATTGCAGCGCGTTGTTTAGGGTAGCCCCCGGGACAAGGATCTGGCTGTGATCTCTTCACTGGCCTCTGGGTAATATCTTCCTACCGTCTTCTTGTTCTCGCCTTTGCAGAGATCTCCCTCTTCGCTTCCGGAACAGACCTCGCCAACGGGTAAGGAGGCGTTCGCTAGTCGTAAAGCCGTGCCCATGTGCAAGGAGCTGTACGGTAGAGGGGGGGCGTACTTGGAGAAGGAGGATGGGTCTTGTGGGTAAGACAAAGGCGGTGGGCCCAGGAGGGCTGGGTTCTGTTCCTGGCTCTGATATAAGCTACTTGTGTGACCTTGGGCAAGTCCCCTCCCCTCCCTGCTCTGCCTCTGTTTCCCCACCTGTAAAGGGGGTACAGGGCCAGGTTAACTCTCCTGTGGGCCTGGGGCTATTAGATTTTGTGGGGCTCCTTACGGGCCGGCACAGCGGTGCTCCAGAAGCTGGGGCAGACCAGGGGCGGGGTGGTGCTGTGGCATGGCGTGGGCTGGCGACGCTCCGGGGGCTGAGGTGGACTGGCCAGCCTGGGGCCGGGTTGGGTCCGCGCCTGGTGCTGGGGCGTTCTGGCAGTGGGGGCGGGGAGCTGCTGGGGCAAGGGACGGCCAGGGTAGGTTGGGGCAGTGCTGGGGCGGGGGGCGCTTGGGGTGCTCTGGCACTGGGGCCACCCGGCCAGCCTGGCTGGCGCTCCGTTTGCCCAAGGCGGGACTCTGACGGGAGAGGGGTGGAAGGGGCGTGGCTTTGGGTGGAAGGGGCGGGGCCAGGAGCTACCCTCCCCGAATGGGCGGTTCTCCAGCCACCCGGATTTATTTTTGTGGGGCCCCTCTTACCCCGAGACCCTGGACTGCAGCCCCTAAAGCCCCTGCATTAATCTGGCTCTGCGTGGGGATAACGATACGAACTCCTCCTGTTAAAGCACTTTGAGACCTATTTATGAGAGGAGCTTCATCACAGCTGGGGTTGTTAGTATTGTTCCTTCGTTCGTCTCATCTATTTAGCTTGCAAGTTTCTCAGGACCAGGACTGTCTCTCACTCGGTCTGTGTACAGCGCCTAGCACAATGGGGTCCTGATCTCAGCAGCAGCCTATCGGTGCTACCATAATACAAATAATAATAATCAGCTGTTCCCAAAGCCCCCGAGGGTTGACAGGTTAAGGACCCCTGTTAGTCCAGCACAACGTGGAGCAGGTTTCACTGGCCCTGTACTTCAAATGGGCTGAGAACCCAAATGGAAAGTGCCAGGGTTCCCAGCACCTCCCTTGCTATTGCTGAAATGGTGGCTTAAGAATCATGAATCAGATCCTCTCCCCTGCAAAATCATGAGATTGTTTTAAAAGTCATAAGACTTTTTCAAAAAAAAACCCAAAACCCCGGTCTATTTGGGGTTATATTTGCCTTCTGGTTTTGGAGCCATTGGGATTCATATTTTTCAAGCTTATGTTGTCAGCTCTGAGAGCTAGAAACTTCCTTTAAAAAAAAAAAAAAAAAAAAAAGCAGCTGAGATTGTCTCCTAATCCCATGACTCCAGGAGCAGGGGGTGTAAGAAAAGACCCCAAATATCATGAGATTCATGATTTAAAAAAAAAATCACACTGCGATGGTGGAAAAGTTTCCCTCCTGTGGACAGAACCCTAGAAGCAGATGACAAGCTGGTGAGAGCTGCTTAAAGCCTGAAGATTTGCTTGTATAAAGGATCAGGTGGGAAATTTACCAGGGTGCAGATCCCGAGAGGTGTTGAGACTCCTGATTTCAGTGTCAGCTAGTGTGTGGATCTGGGGCCAGCGCACTCCGCGGAGAGGGCGTTCCAGAGGACAGAGGGGTTAGTGCATCTGGTATCCCTTTAAGATGTCAGTTTCATCTTCTCGGGCCTGCTCCTTTCCCAAGCACCTCCAGTTGCTGCCTCCCAGCCCCTTGCTGGCTTGAGGCATGCGACTGATGCAAACCCTGAGTAACTCGTCTGAGTCAGGCCGACCGAATCCCCTGGCTGCAGGGCTCCGGCGCTCACGGGGGGGTTGGTCCAGCCAGCAGGCTGGGGTTTGCTAGGTAGCGTTGGGCGCTGGCCAAAACTGCCTGAAGAGGAAGGGGAAGGGATAGGTTCAATTCCCTGCTCAGCCCCAGGGTCCCCTGGCAGCTAGTGGAACGCGGCACCACCCAGCCCTGTTCCGGTACCCCTGGTGAACAGAAGGATCTCCAGCACCCAGGCTCCCTAAGTCCCTCGGGGGAGGTCTACACTGCAATTAGACGCCAGTGGCTGGCCCTGGGCCAGCTGACTCAGGCTGTTTAAGTGCAACTCCGGCTGCAGCCCAAGCTCTGGGACCGCCTCACTTCGCAGGGTCCTAACGCCCAGAGTCCGGCCCGAGCCGCAACTTCAAAGCACCGTCTCCACAGCTGCGCAGAGGCAGCCAAAGAGGCCCAGGGCCCAGCCTCACCTGGGACCCATCAGCCACCTGCCAGAGGGGTTTGATCAATTGATTATAAAGCCAGCGAGTGGCCCTGCAGAAGGAAGCGAGGCGGTTTTGGTGCCTCGGAGCGGAGGCAGAGACGCGTGTTTATTGGGGTGTCACCTAATGAATCAGACTGTGCTCCGACGGGAGGATCTGAGCAGAGTCTGGGCATGGGTTGTCAGCCCTTCCAGGACTGGGGGAGACAGGCCGGTAGCCGGCCCCTGGCTTCAATTCCCTGCTCTTCCACCAGTGACTTGTGTGTCCCCGGGCCGATCGCTTCAGCCCAAATCCTCAAAGCTATTGAGGTGTCTTAACTTCAAGGGAAATGGGGAGCCTAAATACCTTTTAGGATTTGGGCCTTAATCTGGGTGTGTCTCCATCCCCCTCTGTCTGAGAGAGAGACCCGCGCATCCTTCCTCAGAGAGGTGCTGGGAGGGTAAATGTTGCACCCCGCAGTACCGGGGGCCAGAGAAGATGCCATCTGGAAGAATAGCTCCAACCTAGGGGTATAGAAAAGGCTTGAATCCCGGTGGGCGAAGGAACTGAGGGCGGGGACAGAGGCGATCCTGCTGGGAAAATCCTTAGTGATGCTCCAAGCTGGGGAGCAAGTTTACATTTCATTGCCCTCCTGTTGAGAATAAAGGGAGACTCCAGGGAAGAGGGGAGGGTTGTGGTCACAAACCCAGCCTGGGCTGTGCTGAGAGGGCAGAATCGGGGCTTACTTCATTCAGTCAGCTGTGGCCAGCTGCTGGCTTTTCACACACTTGATTCATGGTTGTGCCTTGGACACAGCCTCTTCCTGGAGGGGTGTCCTGGCATCTGCAGATACTGCTGGTCTCTGCTTCCGGTGGAAGGGAGGCATTTGTCATAGAAAGGAAGGTAAGGGTTTGAGATGCCTGGTAGACTGGCGCCAGACTGGTAAAGGTTTGAAGATGGAGATAGGCACCGGCTGAAAATCCCACTGGGCATCAAAATGCTTTTACAGATCTGGTCTCAGGCCAAGCGGCATGACAGCGGTGCAACCTCTGGCTGCTTTACTGCGAGCTTGTGCTGTTTAGTGGGGTTTTTTCTTAATGCTCTAACTCCTGAAGTCATGTGATGGGAGACCCTCCCTTTCCCTTTTTTAAAGTAAGTTTCTAGCCCCCTGGAAACGTTTGGAGGTGGGAGTCCTGACAGCTCAAAGTGCAGAAAACAAACAGCCAAATCAAACCAACCCTCCACTGTCACTCTGCAGAATGTCAGGATTTTTACAGTCCATGTTGTGGGGTTGGTTGTGTTTTGGGGGGGAGGGGACTGGCTCATTCTCTTTGAATGCGTTGGGGTGGCAGTACTGCTGTGGTTCCTTAGAGGAGGTGGCTATGGCTGACTGGTTAGTCGAGCTGTTTCTGAAATGTATTTTATATTTATAAGTTGATGAAAAGTAGGGGAGGGTTTGTTGAACTTTTTCGCAACTGTTTGGGTTTTCATTTAAACAAAAATCAGTCTCTTTTCCCCCTAGTTTTGGGTGGGGTGGGGTGTTTTTGTTTTTGTTTTCAAACACAAAAAAATCTGGATGAAATTGGGTTTTTTTCCAAGGACGTTTCTGCTTTGTCGGGGGAAAATGTAGACAAAAAAGTTTCAGCCAGCTGGGCTCATTCCCTGGCATTTAGCTAGCATTGTTCATCCCGTCTCTATATCACTATCTGGTGCTGCCTACTGGTTAGAGCCCAGGACTAGATCCTGCACGGGCAGGAATGCTGGATGAGATCCTTTCTGTCTTTAACCTACAACTCTGTTCTCTGTTTTGCCACTTGCTGGGTGACCTTGACCACGTGGCTTCCCCTTTCCGTGCCTCAGTTTCCCCATCTGTAACAGAGAGATGATGATCTCAGCCAGACTATTCATGTGCAATGGCCATGCCCCCCCTGTGGTCCCCACTTTTTGAATACCAGGTGGTTGCATTCATTTTCAGCCACCACAAACTCCTCCCCTGAAAGGACTTTCTGTGGCCAGGGTCCATGCTGCTAGGAGCCAGAATTTTTTTCTTAGTTCAGACCTTGCAGAATTGAGTATGGGACCCCGGCATCCTGGCTCCCCCTCCCTGCCCTTCTGGTGCTAGATCCAGCTCTCCTCCCACAGCTATAAAATAGAACCCGCGTCCTGAGGCTCTGACTCTCAGGGCTGGGAATACAAGTCTTGGGCTTGTGATTCCCTTGCTCTGACCGCTAGACCCCACCATCTCCCTGAGCGTCTCCCGAGCCGCCTGTCACGCCCTGCCCTCCATTGTTTGTGTCTGTGTCAGGCGGGGCCAGTCCGAGACGAGGGATCTGTCGCTGGAGCTGGCGGGAGGGGATGAATGAAGGAGGCTGGAGCTACGTGCTGCTAACAGGGATGGCTCGCGCAGGAGCAGAGAGCAGCTTCCATATCAGAGCAGACTTGGAAAGAAAAAAAAAAAGTGGTTCATTCTGGCCAGGCCAGGTGAAAAATCACGGGTTAGATCCTGCCTTGGGCAGAACTCCCAGGGATCCAACCTCTGAGTAAAGACAGAGCGAGGAGGTCAGCATGTGGCTCCGTGTGAGTTAAATCAACACGTGTCCCTGGGCTGCGCGCAGCACCTCGGCTTGTTGGAACTGGCAGGGGTGAGGACAGGAAGTGAAGATGGAGGCAAGACCCAAATGGAAACTGGAGCGGAAGGTGTCTGGAATGTAGCGTCCCGAGCTGGACTTTACCTCTCACTTCACTTTCCCCTCTTCCTGCTCTTTGCTTACTTTGTCCTGGACTCCAGTGGGGCTGGTCAGTTGCATTTGTACGTAAGCCAGTTTCACCTCCAGGCTTTCCTGGCCAGCGCCTGTTTGTAAAGGCTGGGTTGCAAACCTTGATGGGGGGTGCTGGAGAAGGACAATGACTCCTGTAGCGAAGGCCTGGGCGTGTCTTGTCTCACTCTGTGACTTTGGGTAAGTCAGATCGGCCCAGATCCTCACAGTGCCCAAATCCCGTTGATTTCAAGAGGCGTTTGGTGTCTCAATACTTCTGAGCATCTGTGCCTGAGTTCCCCCATCTGTTAAACGGGGAAAATAATTCTTTTCTGGTCTGGTTAGTGTAAAAACATGTGTGGTCTCTTAGACTTTTTCTACACACACAATCTTGTGCCACTTCATCTCTACCAGTAGAGTTAATGCCATAGCATCTCACTAGTGTGTATGCTGTTATACCTAATGCCTGACACGGGAATAGCTTATCCATGTACCATGTTGTGATGATAGAATCATTTCAGGAGGGGGGGCCATGGTGTTTCTGTTGAAACGGTTAAATCGGTACAAAAGCTGTGTGTCGACACCGCCTTACTTGTGTGTATGTAAGTGAACGCAATGGATCTGGATTTTTAGTAAGGATTTTGGTGCAGTTCCCCCGTGACATTCTCATAAGAAAATTAGGGAAAGGTGGGAGGGGTTGTAATCACTTTTGGGGTGAGGACAAAGTTAGCAAATCGGTCTTACACCAACAAGATGGAAGTCAGTAGAGACCAGTGCAAAGTGCTACTCTTAGGAAGGAAAAAAATCAAATGCACAGCTACAAAATGGCGAATGCCTGGCGAGGTGGCCGTGCTGCTGAAAAGGATCTGGGGGTGATTGTTGGGTCACAAATTGCCTGCGAGTCAACAGTGGGATGCTCTTGCAAAAAAAGGGTAACGTCACAGTGGGGTTTATTGACAGGAGCATCGTACGTAAGAGATGGGAGGTAACCGTCCTGCTCTACTCAGGACTGGTGAGGCCTCAGCTGCCTCCTGTTCTGGGCGTTGCATCTTAGGAAAGATGTGGGCAAACTGGAGAGAGTCCAGAGGAGGGCAACAAAAAATGATTTAAAAAAAAAAAAAAAAAGTTTAGAAAATCTCACCGATGAGGAAAGGTTAAAAATGTTTAGTCCAGAGAAGAGAAGGCTGGCGGGGAGGAGGGAGGGTGGCTGAAAACTGTCTTCAGACATGTGAAGGGCTGTTACAAAGAGGACGGTGATCAGTTGTGTTCCCACTGAAGACGGAACAATAAGTAAAGGGCTTAATCTGCACCAGAGACAATTTGGGTTCGCTATAACTTCCTAACTCTGTTAGCTACGTTCAGCTCTGGACCAGGCTTCCAAGGGAGGTGGTGGAATCCCCGTCATTGGAGGATTTAAGGACAGGGATGGTCTAGGTTTGTTGGTCCTCCCCAACGCAGGGGGCTGGACTTGATGACTCTCAAGGTCCCTTCTAGCCCTGCCGTGCTATGATTCTGTGTACAGCCCAGCAGGATAGGGCTCTGATCTTGGCTGTGACCTCTAGGTGAGTGTAACCTCTTTGAGGCAGAGACCCTGTCTTTTTGTTCTGTGTCTGTACGAGGCCAAGCACGATGGGGTCCTGGTCCATGACGGGGACTTCTAGGTGCTCCAATACTACTATTAAAGAACAGATGCTCCTGTAATACAAACCGTTAATAATAGTCTTGGCATAGAACAATCTTGGGACTTGAGAGGTGGTTGTTTTGATCGGCGCTCTCATCTTGCTGCATCACTAGGTTTTAAAATGTTTCATAACCCAGCCTAATGCTGGCTTTAACCTTCGGAGATCACTCTCCCATCCGTGCATTGCCACGGAAACGTAGCACTCTGACTTCAGCGCAGGATGGGATAAAGGAGCCTGGGCTGGGAAAGGAGCATACGGCCTTAGCTAATTGGAAACTCTGGCAAGATAAATCACGGGTGGGCGGGGACAAGTGAAAGGTGACGAGGTTCATGTGTTGAGTCTGATTTCACTGGAAGCTTCCCCCTCACGTTGCGAAAGTCCCTGTAAAGCCAGATCTGTGCTTTAAAGGTTTTGCCAGCAGAGCAGTGAGGGGGGTGATCTTTTTATGACACGGCTGGCTCGCAGCTCGACTAGTGTAGCTAGTGTAGACAGCTCGACTGCTGGTATTGCTGATTCTTTTTCGCTCCTAGAATCAGGGCCGGCGATACCGGCAAAGCACCCTTTTGCCAGTCTAAAGGCATCCACGCCAGGAGGGCTTTGTTAGTACAGCTCTACTGGGAAAGCTTTTAAATACAAACAAGGCCGAAACTAGCTGGGCCATGCTGGGCGGGAACATGGTCCCTGGAGGAGGCACCCCTGGAAATCTGAACTCCCTCCAAGAGGCTGGCTCCCCACCCGGGAAAGGGTCAGGGGAAAAACCTTGAATTGGGGTCTGTGGACCAAGGGGGGTGTGAAGTTCAGCCTCATTAATCCCCTGACTCCCGGAGCTGAAGGTTTTAAGAAGAAGCCCCCCAATACCACAAGAATCAGTGACACTGACCCGGCCTCTACAGACTGGCCCACGCTGCATGTGCCGACTTCGTTTTAATTCCCTTCCCCCCCCCATCGACCCCTGCTCAGAGATTGCAGCCGGGGGGGTGACCACTCACCCCCGCCCCCTGACGCCTGGCTTTCAGCTGCCGTTCATCCCTGCCGTTGCCATTAAAACGTCGCCCCCTTTCCCACCGGCGTGCTCGCCTCCGAGCCGTGTGTGGTGATGAAAGCTCTTCGCGGCCCCGCAGACGTGTGAATTGACCTCTCCCTAATGGGTCTGCCTTGCTCATCATTCACCCCCCTTCGTTATCGCTAATGATCGTTCCTCACCCCGCCTCGCCTCGCAAACAGAGAGGCCCTTGTGTGCGCTGCCCGCTCCTGGGAGCCTGGCTCGGGTTTGCTCAGGGCCCCGGCCCCGTTATTCTCAGTGGGCGACGTGGCAGTGAGAAATGCTGGAGCGGGGCCCCAGAGGCTTGTGGCCTTTAGCCATGGAGCCTGGCAGCGGTGGGGCGAGCCCCCGGTCAGTCTTGCTGTCCCCTAGATCTATAAAACAATGAGGACCGGGGTTCAATGAAGGGGCATGAATGCAGCTTCCCCAGCTAAGAGCATAGGGGAGTCCCCCTCACTCCCCCCAGAACGCCCCCTCTCCTTGGCTGGTGCAGTAAAAGCGCCTCTGTTGCAATCTGATCTAACTCCAGAGAAAGCACCAAAAGACCCCAGCACGAGCAGGGCCCTACCGCGCCAGGTGCTGGCCGTACCTGTAGAGATCACTCCCTGTGGACGTGGATCCCGATCCTGCCGAGGGGGAGACCCTCCAACTCGTTTCACGTCTGTCCCCAACCGGGGGGGAGCGACTTTTGTTTGTGTGCTGCTGGAACTGCATAAAGAGGCCGTAGCTGGCGAGGCAAGCGGCTGGAATCTGCCGTTACAATCTCACCTCTAGGCCCTGCGGCTCGGTTGGTGGCTTCAGCCTGGGGCCTTTGACTGAGACCCTCTGCCTGGCTCCAGCCCTCCCCACCCTGCCAGGCTGCAAACGCCCAGTCCCCGCGCCCCAACCTTCCCGGCCCTGCCGGGAGGATTGCCAGCACTGTATTGCCTAGCGCTGATCTCCATCTACCTATCCATCCATCCCCTGTCACAGCCCATTTCCATCTTCATTAGGAGGAGCCGGCCAGCCGGGGCTTTTGTTATTTCAGGGCTGGGATGACCGGGCGGTGCCTCTCCCTCCGGCTTTGATACAGGCCGTTCTCTCCCTGGCTGCCTGCAGGGCGCCCGGTGAGCTGAGGGTGGCTGGAAGCTGGTCAGTGGTAACCTGGCCAAGATCTGTGTCCGTTTTGCTCCCTGGATGGACCCTTTTCTCCTTTCCTCTCGGACTTCCCTTCCCTTTGGTCAGCCCGGAGAAGGACCCGTCCCAGGAGAGAGGGGTATGCTTTATGGCCTGCATCTCTTAGCTTTGGAAGTGGGGGTGTGTGTGGGTGGAGCACACCTCACCGGCCAAGGGACGCACTGCGTGGCAAAGACCCAGAACTCGGGACACCTGCAGCGCTGGTGCAGGAAATTGACGTGGCTGGATCCTGTGACCGTGGTGCTAAGATTCTGCGTTCCTGGTGGCAGTGGAAGCGGGGGCGAAAGGGGGGGGAGCCCTGGCGTTGGCTGGAACAGAGAGAGCCGTGGGACTGAAATCGTTCTAGCCGCTGTGTTGTGGGTGCATGTAGGATCCTCCATCACAGCCCCAGGACCCCTATTGCACTCGGGGCTGCACAGACCGTAGGAGAGACAGTCCCGACCCCCAAAGAGCTGGCAACCTAAATCGCCCTGTGTCACCGTTGTCCCAGCTTTGTAGCTGGCAAACTCCTAGGCAGAGACGGGCTGTGGCTTGCCCAAGGGCACCTAGTCAGCATGGGGCAGTGCTGAGATTCGAACGCACGTAGCCTGAGTCCCCGGGCCCATGCGCTCCCCTAACCAGGAGTCCACCCTTCCTCTGCTACTGCAGCCGGTAGGTTTCCACCCGGGTTCCTGCATCGAGCCCAGGAACTCGTGGCTGCCCGGAAGCCGGTCTCTTCGAATGGTGCCCGGGCTCAATTTAAGGACAGTGTGCCGGGGTGATCGGCGGAGGAGGGGGCAGGGGAGGAATTGACCTGTTGTTCTCACCCCACCCACTCCACCTTCCCCATGGGGGTTGATTGGTGCAGACGCGTTCATGCCCCATCTCTGGACCACGCGCTGTCTGTCTTCGGGTTTCCAGCTGTTGCCTGTCACCGCAGTGTCTGAGCCCCCGAGCTCAGGGCTGTGTGAATTCCCCTGAGCCCCTGTCACACCCGCCCCCCACTTCCAACCCCCCCCCCCCCTGCAAAGGGGATGAGGCTACAAACCAAATTGCCCAGCCCATGCAACAGCTAATGCTGCCTATGCAAACAGAGGGCTCTGTGTGCGCTTCCCCCAACCACCCCTCCCTATTTCCTGGTCTTTAAACAACAGCGAGAAAACAGGGGGGTTGTTTGCCTTTCGCGCCTGTGGGGTTTTTTAATCCTCCTTCCCCTGCAGCTTTGATGCCGGGAGCTGTAGACAGCTGGACGCCAGCGGGGAGGCTGAAGACCAGGAGAGTCAGCACCGGGAGGGCAGCCCGCTAGGAAGAACGCTGAGCTTCCTCAGGAAGATGACGGGCAAGTCGAAGGTAGGAGGGACCGTTCGGTTCACCACCCGGGCCAAGGGACTGGCAGGGAGAGAGCATGCGGCCTCCTGGTTGGAGGCTTGTGATCTAGGACTGCTGGGTTCTCTTCCCAGCTCTGGGAGGGATGTGTCACCTAGTGGTTAGAGCGTGTGACTGGGTGATGGGGCTCCTGGGTTCTCTTCCCAGCTCTGGATGGGGAGTGGGGTCTGCTGGTGAGAGCAGTGCTGCTCGCACCTCACGGGTTCAGGAGCCAAATTTGCGATCAACATTACCCAAAAGTGCCGCCGTTGTGTGAATTCGTTGTTTCATTCACTACAGTGCTGTGTACTCGTATTTAAACAGGGTGACGGGGGAATATTTCGTGTGTGTGTATTCTTACAGCAAAACAGTTAATAACTTACTTAATTGGTTAATAACAGAGTGAAAGCATCCTGCCTGGGTAATAACTGTGACTGGTTAATAATTAAATCACACGGTGTTTTACTCTCATGTGCTCCAAAGAGCCACGGGAGACACCCTAGAGAACCGCTTGTGAGCCTCACTCTTGGTATCGCTGGGTTAGAGCATGTGAGTGGGTGTCAGGACTCCTGGGTTCTCTTCCCAGCGGTGGGAAGGATGTGTTGTCTAGGGGTTAGAGCATGTGAGTGGGTGTCAGGTGTTCTCTTTCCTCTCTGGATGGGGAGTGGGGTCTGCTGGTTAGAGCATGTGAGCGGGTGATGGACTCTGGGTTCTCCCTCCAGCTCTGGGAGGAAAGTGTTGTCTAAGGGTTAGAGCGGGATGGGGGAGGGGGGCGGGAGGACGGAGTCAGAACTCCTAGGTTCCATTCCCAGTTCTACCACTGACTTCTAAACATGCTGAGCTCTGAAGAAGAAAATCACTCGGTTCTCTGGCTGTAACATAGCCAAAAAGCCCACCCCAGGGGACACTCCTGCACCGGCGAGGGCCGAGGCGATCTCACGTCGTAGCTCTGCTTTGTCCCTGCTGACTCTTATGTGCTGAAAGGAAGCGAACACAGCTGGACTTTGACCCACCAACCCCCCAGTCCCCCATTGCTTTATGGCCCCTGTCTCCCACAGCTCCTGGTGCCAATTTCCATCACTAGTGCAGCAGGACCCAAGTGAGACCAGCACCACCATTGCTGGGGGGAGACAGTCCTTGCCCTAGGAATGGTTGGCAAAGGGAGGCAAAGGAAAGGAATGCTGGTTGAACCCCACTGGACACAGAGGGAATGTAGACGACTAAGTGACTTGCCCAAGGTCACACAGGGAATCAGTGGCAGAGGTGGGACTTAACCGTGAGTCCTAGGACAGTGTACTGACCGCCCTTCCTCTTCCATAAGCTCTTCTGTGACTGCTGAAAGATGCCAGCTCCAGCAAATGATGTTCCCTGTCTAGCCCCAGAGCAGCTGCAGGGCATGTTTGCCCTGCCTCTGCTCCCACTGGGAGGCAGCAAAGGATGATCTCCCGAACCACCTCCACCCAGCTGGCGGTGTCAGTGCAAGGCGTGGATGAGAGGGGTCTTCTGGTGACATGGGGGGAGCTGTATTGCAACCCACATCCACCGTCCGCTGTGGTCATGAGCGGCTCAGGCAGGTTGAGAACCCAGGACCTAGAGAGTCAAGCACCCCGTGCTCTGCTGATGAATATGTTGGATGCTTCCTGCATTCCTAAAGAGCTGATTCCTTGTGTGAGTGGAAGGAGCAGGTCTGGCCTGGAAAGGAGGGTGTGGGTAAGGCTGGGAGGTGATTCCCCCGGGGCTTAGGAAGTCCCGTTCAGATCTAATGCTGTTCAAAGGTGCTATCCCCAGAGCAGGATTGGGGCGCTCAGAACCCACCGGGCAAAGGACAGAATTGCTCTTTCTCCTGGAGCTTTGCATGAAGCCGGGCTGGCTCTTTTGGATCCATTGCCGCTTTATGAGCCTCGTCTCCCAGGCCCATTGGTGCTGGGACCCACTCAGCTAAGGAAGAGGGTCAGAGACCTTCCCTCCCCGGGTGGCCGGCGACTCGGTGAGTGGCATTCTCTGTAGGACGTTGGCTCATCACCCCAGTGCTATGGATACAGGCTGGATGTGAATCGGTGACATAGCAGTGATGGATTCCCTGTGATCCATCCACTCCCAGGGCAGGCAGCTCCGTTGGCATCCTCCTGGCCGGACCCTGGAATTCCCCCTTCGTCAGGCCGTCTGCTCAGCCTCTTGGTTCCTCAAAAACCTGGTGTATCTGCAAAGCAGCTGCCGCATTGTCGAGGAAGTGAAAGCCTTTTCCTGTCTCATGAAGGACCGGGTAGGCGGTGCAGCAGGAAGGGTCGGTTTCTCTAGCAAACGCAAGCACCGCCCTGCCTTCGCCCCCGCTTTCTTTAAGCAGATCTACGTCCTGGAGTGTGTGTTTTGAGAGAGTCTCCTGCCACTGCTTCCTGGGCACGGGCAGCAGATTCTCCCAGGAGGGCCGAGCAGCACCAGACAATCTTAACGGGAAGCGTCACAGTCCGTTACGGAGAACACTGAGCTCAGGACGCCTGGGTTCTATCCTGGACTCCTTGAGTGACCTTGGCCTAGTGATGGCCCTGCTCTGTGCCTCAGTGTCCCCTTCCGTTCCAGGGGGATGATGTTCTTTATCCACCTTTGTAAAAAGCTTTTAGAGCCACACGTGGATAGCCGTACGTGCGTGCTGAGAGCCATTATTCAGCACTTCCCGGCATCCCCCAGGAGGCAGCTAGTTGAGCCCCTTTTCACTGGAGCGAACGGGGAATCTCCACCAGCAGTACAGGGCTCTTGATGTGTAGCGGAGCAGTGCCGATTCCCTCCACTGGAGGGCAGTGGTGACACACACATGCTCGCCGGCTCAGCACGCGGCAAGTTGGCAGCAGATTTTCACGCTGGCATGTCTCGCCCGCCCTCCCTGGGCCCCTGCAAACAGGAAATGTTGCTTTTTCTCTCGATAGCATCTGCAGGGTGCAGCCTCACTCCTCCTGATCAGCTTGGATTAGGCAGCTGGGTTAAACCTCTTGGAGGCTGCTTTTACAGAGCTCTGAGGCTGTAGCTCCCCTGCGTAGCCCTTGCAAAACGAAGCGTCCTGGGCGCAGGACAGGTGCAGCTGTGCATGCTTGCCCAGGTGCATTATGGATTTTCTCCCCCACCTTCTTCCGAAGCATCCATTATGTCACCCTACGGAGGGGGGGGGTGGGTGGGTGAGCGGGGGGGAGGGTCGCTCTGGCCCGATCCCATGCATAGCACAGAGAAGGGGCTGAATTCACCAGGGTGGAGTCCTGGGGGCTTGATCCTCCCACAATGCTGGGGCTGGTTGGAGCTGCATTGAGGGGCTATCCCAGCCCTTACCGGTCTCGGGATAACAAGGGCACCTCAGCCTTGCCCCCAGACTACCTTTAGCAAGGACACCCAGAGCTGGGGCGGCTGGTTCAGGGCACCCAGGGAACGGACTCCAGCCCTGCTGATGGCTGGGTGCCCGGAGGATTGAGTCCTGCCCTGGACGCGGGGCTGTGAACTCTCCGCTTCGGGCGTGGATTAGGATCGGCCCCGCTGCAGAAACCGTTAATCCCGACCAGCCTCCCCAATCTAATCCTCCCTCCTTGCTCTGCGGCAGGGGCGAGGTGGATTAGCAGCCAGCTGTTAACAGCGTTACCATCCGGCCCCTGAGTTCTGACTTGATTGATCCCCCACCTCACCCCTTTTGCAGGGTTAGGAAACCTCTGGCAACTTTCTACTCTTGGCTCCCAAGCATGGGTGAAGGAGGATGTTAGACGGAGGGAGGGAGGGAGAGAGAATGGCTCAGCTGTCCTTCAGAGGCTGGCTCCCTTCTGCTTTTGCTTCATTCAACAGCTGTTTCCAGGTCTGTTTTCACTCCACCCTCGGCCTGAGGTGGTCCATCCTTTGATGCTTGAGTCACAGGGCGCCAGGAGTTTGTAGCAATTTAAACTGGCTCCTCTGCTTTTCACTGGTGCTTATTAATCATTGGCGGGAGGAAGGAAAGCAGGAAATGGGACGAAAAACTCTCTGTGCCCCTGGTAGCCCTGTGGGGCAGCCTTGTGCCAGGAGCTGTACGTACACATAGTGAGAGAGAGGCCCTGCCCCAGTCTAAATAGATAAGTCAGACAAAGGGTGACAGGGGAAACAAGGGGGAAATGAGATGTCACCGGTCACCCAGCGGGCCAGGGCGAGCATTTTTTATTGAAGGATCTCGAAGTGTCTTACAGATCTAAGCCTCACCGCACCAAATGCATGTTTTGCAGAGACCGAGCCATGGGGCCAGGGGGGCATTTGCTTGTGGTCACTGTGCAAGCTGGTGGCAGAGACTGCTTGGAGAACCCAGGAGTTCTGGTATCTGCAGCCACACTAACCGCCTGATAATCCCTCCTGCCTAGTGGCTGCTTGTGCGTGCAGTGAACTAGAGGCCGGGTGTGCGGAGGAAGCATTAGAGATGATCAAGAGGGAGATGTTTGAGGCTGGTTAAAAAACCCCAGGGAAGCTCATCTCAGCCAGTTTGGATCCAAAGTGCTTCCTGGAGCCCAAGAAGCAGCTAGAGAATGAGATGTGAACTGCACTGTGGTTGCTAGTTTGTTTTCCTTAGAAGGGCTTGGACGCTGAATCAGACTTGGGACATGGGTCAGGGGCCCCCTGGAAAGTTGCTTTTGTAAATTTCCTTTCGAGTAGGTCATTTCAGGGAAGGAGAAGGTGTTAATTCCTTAGCTCTCCCCAGAGCAGGGTTCCTTTCAGGAAGTCTGGGATTCTCATTGCAGGGCTGTAGCCAGGAACTTTAAAGCGATCTCCAGCCGGACAGGGGAAAATAATCTGTTTAGACGTTCTTTGCCAAACCAGCAGGACACCCGGGGCTTCATGTAACCATTGCATCAGGCGTTCTGTCTGCCTTTACGTCAGCAGAGCTAGCACAGGGATGCGCTTAAGAAACTGGGAGCCCAGACTCTGTCCTTCCCCCCTGGCCCTTCTGCCCCAGATACTAAACCAACCACTGACTTTTAAACCCCCATCATTAACACAGAGATCTGCATGAAAAAGATCAATAATGCTTCGTCCCTAGAGGTTTTCATCCATGGGTGTCAAAGCACTTTCCAAAGCAAGGGAGATCTAACCCCTGCTTTAGAGATGGGGAAACTGAGGCACAGAGAGGGGAAATTACTTGCCTGAGGTCACCCAGCAGATCCCGGACTAAAATCCAGCTCTCCTAATTGCTGGCCAGTGTTCCAGCTACTAGACTATGCAGCCTCATGTTTTAAAAGGGCCAGGTAATTGTATGACCCGTAACTCATGCCTCTATCAGGGGCCAGACCTCAATCTTCAATCCTGACATGAGGGGGGATGTGGAAATCCCAGTCCAAACTGCTGCCCCTCCCCCCCCCTCGGGTCTCTGGAGAACTCGACTCTGACTCGCCGTAAAGAAAGATTCGAGCTGTGAATTCGGACCCGAACGCACATCGGGATTTGAGGTCCTCCGTTCAGGGCCCCATTTCTAACATTAGTAATCCGCTGATGATCCCCGGGCTGTGATCTGTGTTCCAGGAAATCCTGACCCTACGCCAGAGCTAAAGAGAAGGAGACCAGAAAAGCCGCTGTCAGAGGTCTGGGAAGAGAGGGGTACCCTCAAACTTCCCAGCAGGAATAAATCCCTGGCCATGAATTGCAGCCCAGCAAGGAGAGGCTGCTAGGTTCCTAGTTGTGCAGTTAATGGGACTGTTTGCGAGTGACGTACAGACGTGCAGAGGAATTTACCCTAGTGGCCTGAGCACAGGACCGGGGACACAGAACTCCCAAGGCCAGACCCTGGCTTTGACACTGGTCCCCTTGTGGCATTTCATTGCCGAGCCGGAGCTTTCCCATCAGTAAAAGGGGGGAGGGAGAGTGACCAACCTGCCCCAGTTCCCAAGCGGCTGTGGGATTGCAAAGCCCAGTACAACTGCCCAGCGTTCTGCTATGCAAGGCGGAAAGAGACCAGGTGCCGGCGTGAAATCGACGCAGCCCCACGGGCCTATTGGCCACTTGTTCCCACGAGCTCAGGATCTGACCCTCGTGCCTCCATCCGTGCAGTCGCTGTCTAATAACGCACCGGACACGCTCCTGAGACGGTGCAGAGCCGCGGAGGAGATGGCCTGGCATCTGGGGAGCTCTGAGCTGTTGTGAGGACAAAGTGGAAGGTGGGAGGAGGGGGGCTGGAAGGCTTCTTGCCCCCACTGTCTCAAGCAGTCGCATTCCCTGGGGAGACTCTTCCCCAGTCTGATTAGATCTCAGACGGTTTTTTTTTGGTCTCCCAGCTTCATGCTCCCGCAATAAGTATAAACGTGCCTGCCCGCCCGCCCGCCTGCAATTTTGAATCGCCTTCCAAGTGGCACGGAGCGAACCCCTCCGCTCCCAGACTCAGCCACTAATTGAGTCCAGATGCTCGGTGTTTCTGGGATGGGAGAAGGGCCCTGGCTGAGCGACCAGACTGTGGCCTCTCTCGAGCCGGCCCTGGCACGGCCGGGCACGTTTTATAATGCAATCGGCCATTCTAGGAACAAGGGATTCTGCCAGGCTTTCTGCTCTAGCCGTGTGTCACTCACGGACCTGGCTTTATTATTTCCCTAGCTGCCCAGGGCGATCAGCCAGGAGCTATGTTCGGCTTGGAGAAGCACCAAAAAGAGCTTTTTCTACATGGTGTTAGCCCCTTAAATCAAGGCGCTGGGGCCTGGTAGGATGGTGAGTGCTGCTGAGCGTGTCTCTCCTGTGTGGCCAGGCCATGCAGCACTGAATGAATTTCCCTCTTCCTGCTCCAGCCGGCAGCCTGTGAAATATGTGCTGCGTTCTGCGGGGTGGCCTCAGCTCCTATGCTAACCTGAGGGTGCAGCCGCGGGGAGTGGTAGTGGGGATTCTGTCCCCTGAGAACTGAGCCAGGAGTGTGCTGCTGTGGGGGGCATTGCTGCTAGAGCAAGTGGTGTCTGGAGAAGTGGAACAGAACCTGTTTGTGGTTCTTCACTTTCCTTTGGCGCTTCTCACAAGAGTGTTAACCCTGGAGTCCTTGCGGTTGTCCATTGTGGACACTCCCATTCTGCTTCCTTCAATTCCCTCTGCAGTTTCAATTGAATATGGGATTCTTCTTTACCTCTTCCTCTAAATGGTTCTGGAGAGCGGCTGTGTAGCTGTTCAGTAGCACTCCACCCCAGAGATGGCTGCATTTCCATGCTGAGTTAGTGATCCTTGTGCAGCATTGCTGTGAGCTACTAAACCTTAGTGGTGGCTGCATTTGCATGCTGGCTGAGTGATCCCTGTGCCCTGTTGCTGTGAGCTACTAAACAGTAGTCCCGTTCCACCCCAGAGGCAGCTGCACTCTAGCGGTGGGCAAAGCAAACGCAGCAGGCCGTTTGTGTCAGTGTGCAAAAGGTTTGGGAGCTCTCCTCTGCCCAAACACTGCTCCCCTGTCACCTTTTCTTCAACCTCAGCTATTTTTAGCCATGACTCATGTTCTAAAATCAGACTAGTGTGTGTTTAAAAAAAACCCACCCCGCTGCTCCCAAGCATAAAATAGAATTCAGTGCTGGGCTGGTTTGAATATTTCCCTGGCGAATGAAAACCAAGCAAAACAAGGCGTCCCAGTGGTTTTGCCGCTATGCTAATGACTGGGGCTGGGCTTTGCCAGAACTTCCTGGGAAGGTCCCACCCAGTTATCATGTGCTATGGCCACTCCCACAGCGGTTCAAAGATCCCATTTTATGACACAAGTGCAAGTCCCTCTGCAAAGCCGTTAAGAAGCCAGGTTTCACCTGCCCTCTCCTTTACTTAAAGGGACAGGATCCCGGATATAGGGAGTCAGGGAATCTACGGGTTTGGGCACCATCCTGCAAGGTGTGAATGCTTGGCTTGGATGGGAGGGTGGGCGGCCGGTTCAGCCCTGTAGGTAAATTTCATAGGCATTGCTCTCTGATGCAGAGGGAGAGGCTAAAGGAGGGCTGCCAATTTTGGTTGACTGCATTCCTGGAGGTTTCATCACATGACATAATCTTTAATTAAAGATTCATCTTTAATTGCTGGTGACTTCGGGACAATCCTGGCCGGCTGGCAAGCCTAGGTTAAACCTTAACCTGCCACGGTCTAAATGGGGGAAGCCGGCGTGGGACAGAGACTGAGAAGGGCGGGGGCAGGAACGGGGGTTAAACCCCAAATCCAGACATCTCTACATACTGGAGGGAGGAGTGAATCCCGGCCGGGATCCAGATCAAAATCTCTTAACTGGCCTTCTGTCCCGCTAATGGACCCAGCCAAGTGCCTGGATTGGAACAGAGCTAAACCAGGTCCAAACCGTGTGGCTGGCGTCCACAGCAAGAATAAAATGAAATAAATAGGACCAAACGCTGTGACCACAGTGGAATTTATATATATAAATGGTGTGATTTTTATATCTGTTTGTACACATATCTAGTGTGTGTGTGATTATATAGAGTGTGTGTGTATATGGCTGCACACTCAATTTTCCCCTGATGAGCAGAAGGTTGAAAGCAAGAACCCTGCAACAAATGCTAATTATACTCCTTAAGGCCCTACGGGAAGGGCACGCAGCCGACCAAGTGGGTTTCTACCCACGAAAGCTTACGCCCAAATAAATTTTTTAGTCTTTAAGGTGCTACAGGACTCTCGCTGTTTTGCTAAAAACAGACTAACAGGGCTACCGCTCTGGAACTACTGGAAGGGGTTAGGATACCTTGGTGTGGGTGTGTGGAACATGTTGAGTTCAGCCCCATCTCTAATTTGAAACACTGAGCATGACATATCCCCAGGTGGGGGCGTAGCTGAGGGCAGACGTAGGGTTGTTATGAGAGATGAAGGGGTAGGAAAGTCCTTGCTAAAACGGGCAGCCGTGAGGTAATGGGGTGGGAACGGAACGTTTTGATCAGCTGAGTGGGATCCCTAAGTGTACACAGAAGCTGTCAGGGGTTGAGAGAGTCCAGCGGACTGGAGGAAGCTCATTGGGCCCCCGTCAGCGTGTGTCATGGCTGGAAGGAGGAGGAAGCATCAGACACACGTTGGGTTGGTTTATGCAGACAGGGGTGGGTGTTTACAGGATCCGGGTTATTTGGTATCTATTGTCGGAAAGCATGTAGCAAATCTCCATTGTGGGGGAAGATCTGCATAATTGCAACGTGAAACTGTCAAGTGGAGACGAGTAGGAGGATCTGAAAGTGTGTGTGTGACAAGGAAATGCTGTAATAATACTTGGCCTTCCTCTAGCGGGATCTCCAACCAAACCTGAATGGAGCCACGCACCACTCTGGGGGAAGAGAGGTGTTGTTGCTGTCTCCATTATACAGATGGAAAAACTGAGGTACAGTGGGTGACACCCCTCTCAGCCACCACGTAGCATGGTGAGAGGTTCCTGTGGAATACGTAGAATGAACAGTGAGTTAGTATCAGAGCCACAAGTCGAAGCCCGGAGTCCAGATTTCCCCCTCAGCTCTAACCACTAGACAATACTCCCCTGCCAGCTGGAGAGCTGCAGGGAATCTGCATGTGACTCTGGTTTAAGGCATGATCTGGCAAGATGCTAATCACTGGCTTCAATGGGAATTTGTGTCCTCCCAGAAGGGGAACCTGTGGGAAGGAGACTCCTCAAAGGCTGGTGTAGTCAGAGCTGGGGACGAAATACAGCGGTCCTGGCTCCCAATCCCCATCATTTGTGTTATCCACTAAATCACACTGTCTCCCCAAGCTGGGTATAGATCTGGGGCATCCTGATGCCCAGCTCTCTGTCGTAACCACTGAACTCCTAGATTCTGTTCCTGGCTCTGCCACTAACTTACAGTGCAAGCTTATGCACGTCACTTCACTTCTTTCTGTGCCTCTGCTTTCCCCATCTATATAATGGGCATGCTGAAGCCAGAAGGAATGGGGGAGCTAGCTATGGTGACGGCTGCAGCTTTAACTGTTAAGATTTTGTCTTTTGTGGACTGCACCTTCCAAATGCAGAGAGCTGCTGTCTGTCATGTGTTAGGTGTCTGAAGACGCAGCTCCTGTTATGAGAGGTAGAGTTGCTGTAGCACATTACAAAGGAGCTATAAACACTCTGCTCTTCCCCATGCGCACTTTACTTTGGTTCTTTCTTGTTCTGATTTTCCATAAGCTGAAAGAAATCATTCAAACTGTAGCACAGTTTTTCTATTTGCATTTATAGAAAGCATAAGTGCTGTGTTGATTGGGGTGATTGCTTAGGCACTGAGCTTGGATAGGTGAACAAACATCACCCTGGTTTTCCCCTTTGGAACATGAGAATAATGATTGATATCTTCCTCTGTGAAATGTTCCCACACTGCAGAGACCTGGCTGATCACAGGCAGTGTCTGGTTTCCGCTCCTTGTTCACAGTTCAGAGGAGCGGAGCAGATGGGAATGGGGAAATGAAGTGGAGAACAAAGGAAGGAGGGTGACTAAACTGAAGAGGAGAAAACCTTCTTGCGCTTGAACTAAATGTAAGCAATGACTGTAACAGCCACAGTGATGTTACATGAGTGGGAGAGACGCTGGACTGATGGGAGGGGAATGTCCAGGAGATGAGATGTTATCCACTGTCTGAAATAGTTTGAGGGCCCCTGGTCTAGAGCTTCATCTGCTCAAAGCACCATGAGGGGGGACTGATCTTCAGTGGATGCATGAGGAAACCGAGGGATAGGAAGGGTCAAGGCGAAGTGACGAGCTAGTGACGTTCAGTTTGTCCTCATTGGCGAGCTGATTGTGCCACTGATGCTTTGGTACCCATGTGATTGCCAGCCAGCCAGCAGCCTTCCTTGGTAAACGCGCTTCAGAATTTGTGGGTCTTCCATCCTAATAACATGTCCACACCAAGAGAGCTGCTGAAACCAAACCATGGCGCATGGAGGTGATCAGTGGGTTTGGCTCTTCACTGCTGATTTTTTTTCGTTCTGCCACGTAAACTGGAGTGGGCGACAAAGCTGAGAATTGAAAACGTCAACCTGCTGCTCTTTAGCCTTCCTCAGCTCCCATGTTTCTCTGCCATACCATGGCGTTAGTATTAAACAGCGGCAGCTTTGTACCCAGAGCGTCTGTGCTAACCACTCACCCACACTGCCTCGCTTACAACTCCTAGTATTTAATCCATCGCCTCAGTTGCTATGGGAACCAGGTTGATAACGTTCCATATACGACTCCTTTTGTTTAAACACAACACGAGAACAACACCCACACAAACTGTGGTGGAAACACACCTGCACACCTGATTTACCCCTCATCTTTCCCCCCCCTCCTCCCCATACCTCTCCCCATATCATATTCTCTCTGCACCTGTCGGCACCGGGCAGAGAATTGGCCTGTGACTTTTTATGCTGTGGCTGGATTACAATTGGTGTATTTTTGAACCTGAGGTTTTCTGAAGTATTTTTAGAGCAGTACTGTGTGCGTGTTCATGTGCTGCAGGCGGGGGGGGAACATGACAACACAAGCAGAGAATGGAGTTGAATATGAGGTTCTAGCTAGGCAAATGGAAGAGGTTAGAATGAAATAGCTCATCTGAGGGTCAGATGCTTTGTGCTGGAGAGGGAGGATGGCTCAGCGGTTCCACGTGTGACTGGCATGACCTGGGTTCAGTTCCCGGCTCTAACGTGGCCCTTATCTGGGGCACGTCATAGAGGGTGACATTTCCTAAAGACTTAGGAGCCGAAGTCCCGTTTTCAAAAGGGAGGGGCACGTCGGAGCTGAAAGACAAAGGGAATCAGGCCCGCGTGCCTCTTGAAAATGGGACTTCGGCATCGAAGTCACGTCAGTGCTTTTGAAAACTTTACCCTTGGTCTCCCCAGGCTTTGCTTCCCCATATGAAAATGGGGATAACAATCATTCCCTGGTCCGGTTCCACTGTAAGTTCTTGGGGGCAGCGACTCTCTCACTAGACAGTGAACGTACAGCATCTAGCACAATGGGGCCGGTAGCTAGGTTGGGGCCTCTTTAGATGCTCTCTTCATAAGTGGATAAACCACACGCTGCAAACCATTCACCAGCGCTGAGATCGCTCTTAAGAGAGCCCGGCCTTTCAGAGGTGGAGGGGTTGAGCTATTCGAAGAAGAAGACGCCGACGACGCCGACGGGCAGCCCAGTCCTGCTGCCTGCCTCAGAGGAATGAAGACGCCTGATCCAAAGGCGACCCTGCCCATGTATGGCCATCCTCGGCGGCGGTGGGTGAGTCAGTGGAATATCTCACGTGGGCCTGGCAGCCCCTCGTTCGGTTTGAATCCAGCGAAAAAGAGATGGCAGATGATGGATTTCTTAGCGAGCTGGCAGATCGCCACCCAGAGGAGCCCCAGCTCCGTGGGGCTAGCGCAGCAAACGGGGAATGTATTTATTATTAATCAAGTTTATCACGGCAGCGCCTAGGGACCAGCCGAGATCAGGGCCCCCCATTGTGCTGGGCGCTGAACGTGACCTGCTGGGCCCGGAGCGGGCGTCTCTCAGCAGGCGCCAGCGCTTACAGCTAGATACCGAGATACCCGAGAGGGGGCAGGAAGGGGGAGGTAGCTGGTACTGACTCAAGGACAAGGCGCCCCCTTTCTCAGTCGGCACCTCCTTCCTTTCCAGGCCATGGCAGCCAGACCAGGGGTTTTTTTATTAGTGAGAACGAGGAGGCGGCAGGGTGTTGATAACAAGCCAGGCCCGTGGGGGCCCGTCTGTGCCGTGGAGAGGGGCCGGGGGGGTTGCCAGCCAAGCCCAGAAAGGGCATGTGCGGTCACAGCCTTTAGAAGAGGACGAATCCTCGTCTCTGCTGGCCTCAGGCCTGGACTCCGCCACTGGAGCCTGATCGTCCCCTCTCCCTTCCCCAGGGAGCTGCTGTTTAACCCAGGCGGCCTGGGCTCTAGCTTCAGAAAAGGAAACTAACCTAGACCGACCCCCTCTGCCCCCCCCCCCCCCCCAGCCATTTCCCCTTCTCCCCACCCGCGGCCACTTCCTGGCACGTGACCTCCTAGCAGTTCTGCTGCAGGGGCTTTCCACTGTGCCCCGGGCACCAGCCTCTGGAACAACAAGCAGCCGGTGCATGTGTCGCTCTGAGGTGCTGGGAGTTTTCTCTGCAGGGGGTGGGCGCTGGCTTTTCTGCTGCTGATTCCCCCTACAGCTATTCGTAGGTGGATGACAGCAGCACCGAGATCAGGGGTCCCATCCTGCTTGGTGCTGTCCAGACACATGGCGAGAGACCCTGTCCCTAAGTAGACCAGATGCACAAAGAGTGGGAGGGGAAACTGAGGCACCGAGCGGCGCGGCAGCTTGCTCACGGGCAGCGGCTATCTCCTGAGTCACAGTTTGATGCTCCAACCGCTAGACGATACTGCCTTCCCTCATTCGCTGAGCCGCTGGGGGCACCTATGGAGGTGGCAATGAGCCACCAGGTTGCTAGGTGCTCCTATGGCAATCATTCTCCTGTTAGATCTAACCAGGAGACCGGACCCCCCAAAAAATCAAACACTGTGGTAAAAACCTCTAACTTCACAGCCATGCCATGGCAACAGGACTAGGAAAAATGCTTTAATTACTGAAATTAATTGGACTCTCTTTGGGGCAGGGACTGTCCTTTCGTTCTGTGTTCATCCGTGGGGCCTGGTCTGTGACGTTGGCTGCTAGCTGCTGGCACAATACACCTCATGAGCAAGAAGAAGAGGAATGCCGGAGCATTTTCAGCTCAAATGGTTTAATTGAGATTAAGGAAAGAGCCAGGCAAGAAAGAACAAATGTCACGTCTCTTGGCTTGAGAACACAGTGTGCACAACCCCTCTAACACGCCGCCCCCCGATACAGGCACAGACAAAGAGGTAGCAATGACCCAGCTCCGTACGCCACAGAGAAGGCTAACTGCGACTTTTTCCATCTCCGAATTCTCTCCTTCCGAAAGGCAGCCAAGCAAGGTGGCGGCCTGAGACCTTGCTTGGTAAACATAAGGGTGGGATTGTTTTAGGAAGCCCCGGGATTGGTTTAACCCTCTTGTCTCCCCCTGGCTTAGGAGCAGAGGCAGCGTAGCCTGGGGAAAGGTGTTGCAGATCCCACCGTGTACACAATCCTCCAAGGAACAGCAGCTGTTCTGCCTCAGTTCCCCGGGGGGGGTTCTCGACTCCTCTGCTCATTAGTGCAAAGTGTGCTGATTAGAGCGTGATGCGGGAGCTGAGATTGAAACCCACCAAGCTCCTCGCAGCGAGCGTGTCTTCACTACTGCGTCCACACCAGTGCTGCGCTTCCTCCCCCGGGTGTGTCCGTGGGACTCCTGGGGGCCCATCCCGCACTTCTTTGGGCTGCAGCGAGCGGAGCTGCTCTGTGATTCGTTCCCAGGGAACTGGGGTGAGGACTTGTCTGTCGTGGGTGCGCAGGGAGGCCGCGGGAAGACGTTGGCGCAGTATCCGCACCCGAGAAGTTTTGCCTGTGTCCACACTGCAGGGTGAAAGTGGAGCTCGGGTTCTGACCCCAGCCAGCCCAGGACTGCAGCACCACTACACTGAGGTCAGAGGGTTTTGTGTGTGGCTGGAGGGGGAATCCGGGGGAAACACTTAACGAGGCGCTAACCCTGCAGCAGAAACATAGGGGAATTGCTCCAGGAATTGCCAGCCTGGTGTTGCTACGATCGATCTAGCCCAGCATCTTCACAGCGCCCAGCACCAGCTACTTCCGAGGAAGATGTAAACATGGCATAACCCTCGCCCCTACAGCTGGCCGCGAGGCGGGTATCTGTGTTACTGGCAGGGATGGCTGTTTTTCCCCCTTTCTGTTCCGATGGTGAAGAGCCCGCTCTCGGAACACAGGGCTTGTGTTGCACTCACGTTGCGAGAGAAGGTTTTGCTTTGTTTCTTGACTAGCCGATTTCATTAAAGCGCCGCTTGGCGTTGAGCCAGTCCACCCCCCTCTCCCCCCCAAAAGGGCTGGTTCTGTGCTGGCGTTGGCAGCTGCGGCTAACAAAGCAGCAGTGGGCTGTCTAAAGATGAAGTGGTTAATTAATTGAGAGAGTCTGTGGCCCAGGAGCATGTGGGATTTGGCCTTGGGGATGTAGGCTCCTGGTGGATTCCTGGCAAAAACTCAAGAGGACCCAATCCCAGGTGAAGCCAAGGTGGCTGCTTGCTTATTTCTTTCATATGCTTTAATAAACAGCTTATGGTAGAACCCCTTCTTTATACACCTCTCCATGGGCCTTGTTATTTCAGCTCCCCTCACCTCTTTCTGCTCCACGCACAATCTCCTTCAGGTCTGTGCAAGCGTCTTCTCCTCTGCAGCTGTTCCCACCTCATATTTCTTCCCCAACTGCAGCTCAAAAACCTCCCCTCGCTTGCTTTTTGGTTCTTGATTTCTCTCTCGCCTTCTGCTGCTTCTGTTTAACTCTTAATACCGTCCGCGGCATTTGTCTGGACTTACTAACAAAGGACACTGTGAATTACACTCCCAGGGAATACAACAGTTTATCATAAATAAAACAGCAACTTAAGGGGAGGCAGTGTGACCTAGTGGTTAGAACACTGGAGTGGCTGTCAGGAAACTGGGTTGTATTGCTGGCTGTGCCATGGGCCTGCTCAGTGACAGCGGGCAAGTCACTTTCCCCTTTCTTTGCCTCAGTGTCCCCATCTGTAAAACAGGGATAATAAGACTGACCTCCTTTGTAAAGCACTTGGAGATCTACTGATTTATTGTTGCAGTATTCTTATTTAGCAATATACCATGCCACAGAAATGACACCGGCCTTCTCTATGCACAGTTTAACTCTATTTTTAAATTAAATTTTAATATTTAAATATTCTGATCAGTTAGCAAAACATAACCAGGGTTCAGATTGAGGTATCCTAATTTAGTGAACCAAATTAAGCCAAATGCAGTCTGATTTCAATGTCCACATAAGGGGATTTGCACCTGTTTAAATCAGCTTAGCTAGGCCAGTGCAATTGTGGCGTATGGCCAAGGTCTAAGGGCTCTGATCTTGCAGGTGCTTTGTGGGTAATCCCCACTCACCTGCGTGAAGTTCTCTGGTGGATGGGGGAGGGGGGTGACTAACTCGGCCTGATTGGGTGACCCAAACACAGCCTGAAGAAGGAGTGGACAATCAAATAGACGTTTCCACCTCTCATTTCCCGGCTGCGCAGTCCATGTTAAATATCAGCTTACACCGAACGAACTTTGTGTGGCAGCAGCGGGGCTGGATGTGGGCTGAGGAGTGGGGAGCAGTGATTCTTCCCATGGCAGAAGTAAGAGGAAACGTGATCTCCGGAGCCCTGTTGACTCTGATGCAGGGCGTGTAGGGCTCAGGTGTCCTTGTTCCTCTGGAGCTGCTTTCCTGGTTCAGCAGGTTCTGAGCCGGGAGTTGCGCTTTGCAGTGCAGCTGGGAGAATGTATCTTACTCAAACCCAGTCATTCCTTCCCGGGGCTCCATGGGTAATGGGAGCGGTTGCCTATCTCTAGCGGCTGGTACTTTAGACCTCCGCTCCTTTACCCCCAGGGTCCCCAGACATCTTACTTCACAATGAGTTTTTTCAACGCAAGCATCTTTATCCCCATTCCAGAGCGAGTTAAAGTGAGGCATGGAGAGGTGTGATGAGGCACCTAAGATCCCAGAGTGAGTTGGTGACGGAGCTGGGAGCAGGACCCAGGTGTCCTGAGTCCCAACCTCTCTCCTAATCTAACTTCTAGACATGCTGCACGTCTAGTGCCTCTGTTATAGAAGAGGTGGGTGAAGCCCCATTCAAAGGGGGAGTAGCTGGAGAGAGGGGTGAATTGAGCTGACCAGTCAGCAGTGAGTTCTGACTCCTGGGTCTCTGCTCAAACCACTAGGCTGTGCTCCCTCCCGTTAAATTACACAGGCTGCTGCTTTCGCTGAATCCCCTTGCATAGCCCCAGCAGCTGGGGAGGCTGCCCACCGGCAAGGGGGCTAGGGCCCACTGCCAATGGGCGTTGGGTGGAAACACAGTGAGAAAGAAAAGGGGGTTTGTATCACACCTTATGTCTAGGTCTTGCTTCTCCCTTAAATAGGGGAGAGCAAATGTCTCTCCTCCAGCACAAAGATTGCACAGGGCAGGTGGATAAATTTAAATGGACTCCGAGAGGGACTTGCCCAAGGTGAGAGGGTCCATGAATGGGATCCGGGGTCTCCCACTGGGCCATGCAGCCCCTTTAAACTTCAGACTTTACTCCAGCTGCTCCTGCGTGATTTGGGAAATAATCCTTCTCTGTTAACTTGCTGAAGGAAACTCCTGTTTGCGTGGCCTCGCCGTGGGGGAAGGTAAATCTTTTATTAGCTCTCGTGCTGGGAAAGTTTCCCCTCTGCTCTGAACAGAGGCCGGAGTGAGTACATTGCTGCTCTTGTCTGAACACTAATGTTTTTCTTTTGCGTCCAGCCCATTGCATTTTCCGGGCCTGTCTTGTGGGGCAGAATGGATTTATTTTGTGTTGGAGTTTTGTTTGTCTAAGGAGTCCTGCCCTAAGGGGATCTATTTATATATACACTCTGCTCGGTAGCTTTATATACCTCCTGGCTTGACACAGAGTATTTTTCTTTAGCAGTGGTAGGTTTTAGCAGTTACTCATTAAGCAGTGTACTGCTGGCTTTTTTCCCCCCCTTTATGCGCACGCAGCCTTGCCTTGGATTCACTTAGACGCTGCGTAGCGTTGAATGTTACCATGCTTTTCTGTACATTTTATTTTAAAAGCACTTTATCGGTTTAAGGTCCAACCTGTCCAATTTCTCTGCCCCGACATCTCCCCTCTCCCCAACATGCATAATCGCTTTATTGTATCGTGGGCAGAAAAAAACCTCTCCCATTCAAAATTCTAACTGCAGATCGAGAGACAAGCCACAGACGGGTTTTCTTAATGCTGGTGCTGAATGTCACTTGCAAGAGCAGGAGTTACTGAGCGTTAGCCATTGGAGGGTTGGTTTAGTTTAATGGATCTGCAATTGCTCTGAGATTCAGGGCAACCCGGCTTCAATTCTCTGCCGGTGCCACTCGTAAGTTACTGGGCTGAATGAAACCCGCTGGCCTGTGTTATAGATTTGTAAAGCTAGAAGGGACCATTGTGACCTCCCACATTGCACCGGCCACAGAGCCTCGCCCGACCATTCCTGCAGGATCGCCGACTAGCTGATTCTAATGATCCCTTCTGGCCATAAGACCTATGAAACAAGCCACAATTCAGGGCCCCGATCCTGTGAAACAAGCATGCTGGCTGAGTTCCCGGGACTGCTCTCATGCTTGAAACGGTGGCGGAGAAGGTGCTTGTGCCAGTGGTGGTCTGGTTTTGGAAGCGGGCTGGGAAAGAAGCTGGTGCTAGGTGAGATGGGAGTGGGGGAACAGAGACAGTGGTGCGAAGGCTGCTATGGCCCAGACGGTCGGTTTTGTCCCCCTGGCTTTCAATAAATAATGCTTTGGGGGTAAAGCAAAGGCTGCTCTGGAGTTACTGTTTCATCTCTCATGATGGCTCTAGGGAACATGTTTCTGTTGGTTGCTAAGGTTCTGATTGTAAGAGCACTGAAGCCACCGGGAGCTTTTCCATTGACTCTGTGTAGTCCACCCCAAGTGTGTGTTTAAAAAAAACTGAGTTTGGCCTAGAAGGCATGAAATTTTTTTTAAATTGTCTTCTGATTACCAAACCTTTAGGATACCCTGGGAGGGGGAAAGGGGGGTTGTTTTGGTTTTTTTTCCCAAGAAGCCATGAGGACTAGAAACTTTATTATTTTCTTTTAACTCAAAGTTGAGAGCCTCATGGAATCACATGACTCCAGCAGCTGGGGCTTTAAGAGGAAACATCAGTTGTATCCCATGGATTGGGATTAAAATCATGAGCGTTGGCAATGCGAGAATCTAATGGGCTTTTGGATCAGGCTCTATATTTCCTGAAATGTACCTGTTTCTCTTTCTTTGCCTGTAACATACAGCTGGACTTCAAATATATAAACCTGCTTGGGTTGTGTTTCTCAGAGGCTGACCATCTCTTTATTGGTAGGTACGTGGGTGGAGCTATGTCCTCTTATATTGGTGTCAGACCAGTGGGGTTATTCTGGATTTACTGTGGTGTAAATCAGCATCATCTGGCCCTGTGTACCGAATTAACTGACTGCACAGACAAGGAACTAGCCTGGATTTCTGTTTGGGGTCTGATCCTTCGCTGGTGTTTATCTCCGTCTGCTCATGTCTTCCCTGAGACTTGCTGTAATGAGTTTAGGCACCTGCCTTTGATTAGTTAATGCTCATTTGGATGCGTGCCAGAGTCTAATCCCTCTGAAATCCTCAACTAACCCTTCTCTGCACCTTTGAGTTTTCCCTGCAAACTCTTTCATTTTAGTCTATTAATCTGGATTCTCCCCCCCTCCCCTGGCAAACAAAGCAGCTCCCACTTCCTTGTATTTCAGATTATGTGGCAGGTTTAAAAGTAAAATCGCCACTGAAGTAGGTTTAAAGAAAACAGCAGCAATCTAATTTCTAAATTAGAGGAGCTCTCTGAAGCTGCAAAGCGTGTCCCTTCCACCTACAGAAGCTAGTCCAATAAAAGACATTACCTCACACACCTTGTCTCGCTCTAATTTCTAGATGCCCATATTAAGCTAAATTTGTACTAATGATTCTTGGTATTTATATGCCTTTCAAAAGGAGTGTGGTCTAGTGGTTAGAGTCTGAGTTTTGCCAGCAGGCCACCTGAGTTTTATTTCTGGCTTTGCGGCTGGCGTGCTCCGTGAAAGATGCCAAATTAGTTAAACTCTGTGCCTCAGTTTCCCCACATGTGAAATGGAGTTAATACAACTTTCTCACCTTTGTAATCCATTGGATGAAAGGTGCCCCATAGCATTGTGTGGATCTCAAAGTACTTCAGTTAATCCTCATGATAGCCCTGGTTAGGTAGGTAACATGTTATCCCACTCTGAAAAGACTGAGGAAACTGAGGCAGAGTGAAGTCATACGGTAAATTGGTGGCAGAGTCAGAAATAGAATGCAGAAGCCCCAGAGCCCAGTCATTTACTCTGATTGCTAAAGCTACTGCCATCCCAGAGCTGGGAAGAGAACCGAGGCGTCCTGGCTCCCTGCCCTCCGCTGTAATTACTAGACCGCCCTCTGCTTGATAGAACTTGTGTTTCTGCGCACTGATTCCTAACCTTTAAAAAGATAACCCCCAGTGTGCGATGCACGCTGAGATCTGTAGCGAAACAAGTGAGATTCTCTAAAGAGGTTGCCCACATTCGTGCCGTGAGCAGTGAACGGCGCTCTGTCCTTGTCTTTCGCTGTCCCTTTAAAAGCAGTTAATAGCTCGCCAATGGGATTATTAATGTGAAGCATCACCTCGGTCTACTCTTAATATACACTTTGATACAAAGCAGCTCTGCAGAGTTTACACATGAATGATGCAAACCTGGAACTAATCCAGTGCCTTTGTCCGACCCCCTAAAAGCTCAGATCCAGTTCTCTGTCCATGTCAGAGAGCTGCTTTGCTGATTCTTAAATGCTCCCTTATTTTTTTCCCTCCGTTAGCTTGCAAGCAGTGACAAGCAGTTCTTAGAAAAACTTCTGCCTCTGGCTCTGGTCCTACTTTTTAATGATCTCTTCGCTTCCTGCTGATGCAGAATCTACCGAGCAGGCAGTTCGCCAGGAGCCGTATTAACTAGCGCGAGCCATCCTTCAGTGCAACCAGCTTTTGTTTGGTTGAACTGCCGCAGTTTTCCCCCTTGGGCTGCCAAACTGGAGGTAGTATTTCCTAAGGGTTGGAGCAAAGGGGAGGCGATCTGGGGGTCTGGATTTAGCTGTGTAATTGACTCAGTTTCTGACCCACGGCGAGTCTGCTGTCCTCCGTTGAGCCTTGTCTCCCCATGGAATGAGGTGGTGTTAGAACATGACTGTGGGGAGTGGGTTAACTTAACGTGACTCCAGCTGCACGAACAGCAGCGACATGCCATGTCTGACCTCGTTGGCTGATTGGGGCTGATCCTCTTTTGATCAGGGTACCCACAGCCAGCCGACATGGTGCTGAACATGATGATCCCCGCCTATGCCAACTCGCGTTACCTAACACGACTCCTCCAGGGCCACGTTCTCGGAGTTAATTTTGTAGTGCAGGTAACTCTGATGTGCTGCAGCTGCCCTCTTTGTACTGTAACTGTGACACTGCTTGCTAACTTGCGGTGTTTTGAGGCTCTCCCAGATGGCACGCAGGGTGCTTTGACAGCTCTCATGCAGAGTCTATCTTCCTTGTATGTCTGACAAACTCCCCTTCCCACCTTGCTGTTTCTAATTCCGGCATTGCTGGCCCCAAGCATTCAGAAATCCTGCGTTGGACTCCCCAAAATCATGAGATTGGCTTAAAAATCATCTTTTTTTTTTTTTTTAAATTGTCTTTTAGATTTTAGGGTTCACATTTTCAAGCTTTTCTTGAGACCGACTTCATTTCTTTGTTTGTTAAATGAAAGCTGAGATTCTCTTGACTCCAGGACCTGAGGCTTTAAGAAAAAAACACCAAATTTCCTGAAACTCGCAATACAGTTATGCAGGCTGGCAACACTTTAAATATTGGCTCCATTTTACCTCCCAACGTAACCAGGGCTCTGTCTCTAGTCCTGAGAAAACAGTTTGTTTAGCACTGCTGGCTCTGCAACACGAGACACTTCCATAGCTCCTACGTAAACTGATTTTTTTCCCCCAAATTTCTCCCCATCAGAGAGGTGGATTGAGAGAGAATCTTGTTTTTTCTTTTTCCTTTTCATGAAGACCCTCTGGGCGGTAACAATTCTGAGATCACTCGTGTTTTGGAGCTAAATGACGAGCATCCGTTTAATGTTCAAGCGCAGACTTGCCCAACAAGTGGAGTGCATTCTAGGTGATTGGGCTGGAACAGGTCTATGGGCTTCTTTTGTCTTCCTCTGAAATATCAGGTATTGGCCCCTGTCAGAGACTTGATAAACCAGAGTCTGATCCGTTATGTCGGTTCCTAGGAGCTGGATGTGGGGAAGTGAAGCAAACTCCTGCCGTGGGCTTTTTTATTTTTGTCCATACCAACTTGGGATATAAACACCTGCTTTTTTACTTTGATGGGATGTCTCTTAGAGCACCACATCTAATAACTCGTCTAGTCTGGGAGCCTGTGTAACATGACCCGCTCCACCCCTGCTATCCGGATGAAGCAGATTCGTAGCAGATACCGCAATTTCAGCACTTTGCTAACAGGAATATTATGGCACAGCTTAAAAATCCTCTTCCAAGGCCACTGCCCTGGTATTCTGTCGGTAAACTGATTTGGGTCTGGTTGAGGGATCTTGCAGAGAACCAAGGCGACAGTTACTGGGCTGCTAAAGAGAAAATGGTTTGCTATGGGGCCGTATCGTTCAGTACCGTCTCTCTTCCATTCTGGGGGTTGGTCTGGGTTTTTTCTCAAGGGGAGCGGACGGGTGCTGTGCCTGTGTGAAAATCTGACCTCGCTTGTCGGGGCTGTGACTTCAGGAATGTTTGACTCTCTACGCCGCTCCCCACCAACAGCCCACCTCTGTCCAAGCTGCTGTCTCGGAGCTTGATCGATGAGATCTGTTCTTTTCAGCCAAAGCTGAGGCCTGCGTGTCTGGCAGTTGAGACTATAGCCGGGTGCATGTGCTTCCTCTTTGTTTGTGATCCAAGGATAATTATAGCATGCTCTGTGAAGCCAGTTTAGCATCTCTGTAATTCTGGTGGCAGCTACAATGTTGCTTATTTTGTCAGAGGAACAGCCAAATCCCTTTGGGGCTGGAAAGTTCAGCTCTTGTTCCTAAGCTGGGCTGGTCAAATTCTTTGGGGGGAACTCTTGTAATAGATCTAGATCTTAAGGTAACGTTGTTTGGGGACCTGATTCCTCTGATTGTGGTGGGGGCGACTATTCCCATGTTGGCTGAACTGGCAGGCTGTCCTTCGACAAAGGAGGTGGTTTTTAGGGCTGTGTGTTTGCGCAGTTAAATAAACTTTAAAAGTCACCCCTCTTAAATCTGCCTCCTCGCCGCTGTTGCTTACAGTCGGCTTTTATCTTGCCTTTGTGGGATCCACAGCAGGACCCGCCCGGGTCTAATGCTCCTGCAGAATATTTACTCTTTGTTGTGATGTTTAGAGGCAGAAGTGGAGGGCTTTGGTCACCTAAAGGGTGTTGATACGTGTCTCTAGCTCATCTGTTGAGGAAGGGAGGGTACGATAATGGTTTACTCTCTTTTAAAATAAGATCATCCACAAATCAATGCAAAATGGGCTTAGGAAAAAGTACGACCAATGGTGGAAAACGGGGGCATAATTCATTATTTTATACAGATCCCCAGAGCGAGGGGCGGGTCACTTGTCTAGGTGTCAGTTTCGAGAAATTAATGAGTTTTGATTGTTTCCTTGTAAAAAAAAAATCCCAGCCATCTCACAGGTAAAAGGAAACCCCTGTGTGTCGGCTCTATGGGGATCATGCAACCCATGGGAAGTTGTTACTGCTTGATTGCCAGACCCCAGGTCTGGGTTCCAAGGTTGCGAACCTCAAGCAATCAAAAATCATGTTGGCCCGTGCAAAAATAATGGCTTAAAAATCATGTGACTAAAAGAAAATGAAGACATTTCAGTGTCCTTTTTATTTTCCTGATGGATTTCAAGATTTCCTTTGCTGCCATGAAGGCTAAATAATGGATAATCATACCAACCTCCTTTGTAAAGTGTTTTGAGATCTTCTGATGAAAAGTGCTATACAAGACCTGGCTAGGTAATGGTTTGTTTTTTAAATGGAAGTTGAGCTTCTCACCATCACATGACTCCAGAAACTGAGGGGTTTTGTTTTTTTTAAAAAACCCAAAAGCCTCCTAAGATCCATGAGACTTGCAATAAAAACATGATAATCGACAGCACTGGCGTGCTACAAATTCCTGAGGTCCTTCCCTGGCTTTGGTGCTGACCTGGCACAAGTTGCTATGCCTCGGTTTACCCCGTCTGTGAAAAAGAGAACGGCAACACAGGGCGAGGGTCAAAAAGTTTTGCTTCTAAAAACACGTTCTGGTCCTTGAGCCGAAAAGCATTTTAGATAGGCAAGGAGTTCAGGCGCCTACCCAGGCCATTGGATGAATCTCAAACAATATAATTGATGCAGTGGAAATGACCTCTTCAGGGACACAGCTCTGACCTTCCACTTCTAATAATCGAGGAGGGATTCTCAAGCTGAGTCAGTTGTACATTGGCATTGTGTAACTTTAAGATTTTCTCAGAAGCAATTAAGTGGCTTCCACTTTCCTTTCCGGAATCCATGAGACTGAGATTTCCTTTGTCAGAGATTCTGGGGCCTGATTTCTAATTAATATAACCATACTTAGATCTCAAAGCGCTTCATGAAGGGGATCAGTCGCATTATCCCCATTTGTTACAGATGGAGAAACTGAGGCACACAGAGGAAATGACTCGCCTGCCATCACCCAGCAGTGTTGTCCTTGCGCTGCTTGGGCAGTAGGAGGGTACCCTAGAGGCTCTTGCAGTTTAAAGGAGATCCTTTATTCAAATGGGGAGCGGGCGCTCTGGTTTGTCATGAGAAATGGGCGGGCCTGGGCAGACGTCTTTGTCGCTGTCGGTGGAAACACCAGGTGACGCCAGGTCAAGGAGACTTCCTGGCAGTTAATGAGGTGGTTAACCTGCCAACTGGGGATTTAAGGAGCCCTGCTCTGTGGCCTGCAGCTTCAGGGTGTATTGATAGTCAGAAGGGAGTGGCAATGCTGACAGAGATTAGAACAGGCACCCAGAGACAGGTGTTTTCTGTCTCCTCTGGGTTGTTTTCTTCTTGTGTTAATTTATTTCTAGGGGATAGTGCCCTGGACTGGGACTCGGGAGGCCTGGGTTCTATTCCTGGCTCTGACACAGACCTGCTGCTTGACCTTGGGTAAGTCACTTCCCTGCTCTGTGCCTCAGTTTCCCCAGGGAACTGTCTATTGCTGTGTGGTGTGTGTACAGAGATGTTACATCTCTACATACATAGTGAATTAATAGATAAAGGTGCCAGTAGATGGCGATCAGGAACATCCTGGGTTTTGTAGGACCCAGAAAGTTTCTTGTTGTGCATTGTAAGTAGCTTTTGGGGGGGCAGCTCTTGGCACCTACTACAACGAGCCTTCATCTCTGTTGTTGCTAAGCTAATAAAAATCACCCACTTATGCTGTCCCTTCTCAAACCCGGCTAGAATGCAAGACGCCAATGCTTAGCGCTGGTCCAGGGCTCTGCAAACCGGCCTCACCCCCTTCCTGTGAGTTGGGGCTCTTTATGTGGATTGTATGCTCTGTGGGGGCAAGACCCTCTTTGTTCTGTTTGTACAGCACCTTGCACCATGGGGCCCTGCCTGCTCCAGGACTGGGGCGCCTAGGTGTTACCATGATGCAAATATATTCTAACCCCCATTTCACAGCTGAGGAAGCAGCTTGCCCTGCAGTCACACACTGAGTGGCAGAGCTGTGAAGAGGACGCACCAGTACTACAAAGGATTGCAGTGGACCATGGACAACCGGGGCAGCGACTGGGACAAATTCCCCCTCCCCGCCTAAGTAGATAATGCCCCAGTGTGTATCCTCCCTTCCGGCCATCTTCCCTCATCAGCCTCTGAGCACCAGCTCCTAGTGCAGCCTCCTAGTCTATTGTCCTGTGTGACCGGTCCCAGCAGTGAGCCAGGAAGCCCCCATTGAGTGTGTATCGCAAGCTTCCCTTTGAATTCCAGCAGGGCTGAGCTGCCTTTCGCTCCCAGCGTGCAGCCTTCCTCTCCCTCCCTCCCTCCCTCACTGTAGGCAGCTTCAACGCCCATGCTTTGCTGGAAGAGAGCTTAGGCCGGTTTTGCTGCCTGCCTTTAAAAATCCCAATTTAGCCTGTTCGAGGTGGTCAGCGTGGTGGTTTGTGTACATTTGCTACTAGACCAAGTATTTTTTCCCCCTCTGGCAATTAGGTGGTGGTTGCCAGCTGGTCCGTTCCACCCCAGAAGGAGCTGCATTTCAGGCCACAATGAGATGTGAACAATTAGCTCCTTATCAGCCTCCGGGAGCTTTGCAAACCTGGCTATCTGGCTAGGAGATTGCTATGGCTTTGTGCAGGTGTGAGCCGGGGGAGGCAGCTACTCCTCTCTGCCCAGCAACTCCTTGTTTGCTGACAACTTGGATGGTAAAATGTAACTTGGTAAATGACTGACTGGCTGGACTGCGAGCCCGGGGGGTGTCCCGGGGCGTGTCCTGCCAGACGATCCGATGCAAGTTAGCCTTCCTTGTTCTGTTTGCAACGCTGCACCTCCCAGCCGCTGGGTTTGGACCCAAACTGCCCCAAAGCGGGGGGCGGTTCCGAGTGGGACCTTGATGCAGAGAACGGAAACTTGCTGGGTTTTTTTTGTTTTTGTTTTTTCAATCCAGGTCTGGGACTAAGCTCCCCCAGGAACCGGGGCGGGTGGTGAATCTGGGCTAGGGGGTTGGGGGTTGTCAAGCCCCTGTTTTCAAGGCCTGCACCCCGGAGAAGTGGTAAGGTGGGTAACAAAGGCAGGACCCGGCTGTAAATAATACTAAGGAAAGGAGCCAAGGCTCTGGAGCTGGACCCATTCCTGGGGCTTTCCTCGCCTGAGATGAGCTTTAATTGAGGATTAAAAGCCCCTCCAGGGCCCCTCCTCGAGGATGGGCAGCCCGGCCCCCCAGATCTCGTGGGAGCTTGTGGGGCAAAACCCAGCATTTCCTCCGGCGCTTCTGTAGCTTTCCTGGCCCCGGCTGGGGGGATCCCCTGCTCCACGGGTCCGCTCGGCTCCCGCCGGGGAGGTGGGTGGACCCTGGGCGGCTCCAGCCCGCAGAGGAGGGGACTGATTTGAATAAGCGAGTGTGCGCTTCCCTTCGAGCGGGGCTCCTGGGGCGGCCGCTCTTTGACTTCCTGCGCCGGGAGGAGTCGGGCTGGCTGCGCCCTTCGCTCCGCTCCGCTCCCTCCCGCCAGGCGCCTGGTGGGGCTCCTCGCCTCGCTCGTCTGAACGCTCCCGCGGCTGGGGCGGAGAATCCGGATCCGGCCCGTTGCTCCGGACTATGTCTCGGATCGAGTCGCTGGCCAGGACCAGGATTGACCGGACAAAGGACATCGCCTTTAAGGTCGGTGCCTCCCTGTTGCGGGGGGGGTGCAATATTTGGGGTGTGGGGGGAAGGGGCGCAGGGCGCGGGGGGGGGGGGGGGTTGGAAGGCAAGGGGGCGGCAGTTTCCCTTTTAAACCTGCCCGGGCTCGATCTGAAAGTTGAACCTTTTATTTGAAGCCTTTATTCACCCCCCCCCCCCCCCGGCTTCCCGATCGATCTCCCCGGCATTGCCCACAGACACATTCAGTGCACACGGGGGGGTCTGTGCTTTGCTTTGCTTTCTGCTGGGTAATGCAGTGCGGGGGGGGGGCGCCTCTCTCTGGCCGCAATGGAGCTGGGGATCCCCCCCCCCAGCCTTGTGCCGGGGAAGAAGTTTAATCGCGGGGGGAGGGGAGGGAGCTCTGTCCGTCCGTCCTTCCGTCTGTCTGTCTTTGCTCTTTGTGGCTCAGCCAGTGTCTGGTTTGACTCCCCCGCCGGGAGGGGGGTGGGGGGAAGTAATCTGAGGCTGGGGCCCCTCTCGCTGGTTCCTATTAAGCAGGCGTCTGCGGAGGCAGGATTGCAAAACCACGGCTTCGGGGGGGCACGGGGGGGCTGCGAAGGGGCGGGGCTGGGGAACCCCCAAGCTTGTGGGTGGGGGGTTGGGGGGGGGGGGTTGATGGTGCCGGATCCATCAGCCGGGATCTGGGTTCTGGGTGGTTCCGGTTCCGTCTGTGAACTTCGGGCCCCGGGTGCTGGTGCCGAGTTGGGGGGGGGGGGGAGGGGGAGGGCCACTCAAGCATCATCCTTGTTGTAAGATACAGTGGTCCATGGCGAGCGGCCGTTTCCCGTTTGACGCCCCCCTCCCCGGTGTTCCAGCAGCTCTTTTTGTCCAGAGAAATTCAGAGGTTGACCCCCCCCCTCCCCGCACCCAGCCCATTGTGCAGGGCAGAGCGGTATAACTGAGCCATGCACTTAAGAAGGGAATTTTTATTCCCCCCCCCCCCTTTCTTGGTGCTCTCCCCCTCCCGCCTGTTTTTATTCCCCAGGGTTAACCCTGGAGCTGCTGCCACGTGGGGCTATTTATCAGCTCTGGCCAGGCACAATGAAGTGGTTTCCGTAGCCATGTGATGCTCCTAGCATGGTGGTTAAAATAGCACCGAGCTTAAAACGATGCCGTGACCCAGTCCTCCAAGTCCCCCCTTGCCTGCAGGTTTAGGGGTCTTCCCAGGACAAAATCCGAGCAATCTGGGAGTCCTCACTCCCACCAATAAAATACTGATCATTGCAAACCCCCCGGACATGGTTTAAACACAGGGGAAAGGGAAATAGGCAGCTTCCGTGATTTCATAGTAAGTTTTGCTCCTTTTAGAATGTCTCCAAACTAGAGATGGGTTCAGGCCATAACAGCGCCTGATCCAGAGTCCAGGTTGCTTCAGATTGTTGGGCCCGATCCTCATTGATCCCCGAGTCCCTTTACACTGATCCGGCAGATAGAGGCCTTGACCTGGTGTCATTGCTAAATTCCTTCTGCTGGAAGAGGGGCCTTGGTGTCAGTGAAGATCAAACCACTTCTTTATTATTGCGGTAGCCGAGATCTGGCCTCTGTGCTAGGTGCTGTGTGTACACCTCGTGAGACACCAGGCTCTGCTGAGGGTGGGAGAAAGGAAGGATGATTCCTCCTCCCTTTACAGGTGGGGAAACTGACGCACAGAGGCAGTGGCAGGTCTCCCACAAGCCCGTCTTGTCAGGACGTGTTGGTTCCGGGTCCATCTCTGCTCTTGAAGCGTAGTGTGGTGGCAGAGTAGCCGGAGGGGCTTAGGGCAAGAGATGGGGGAGGGCTACCAGAGAACTGCCACTGGGATGGGGTCTCCCCACTAATCCCCAGCTGCTGTATTGCTAAAGAGACTGGGCATGTTGGATCCAGTTACAACTCCAAATCAGTGGGGGAGGGAGGGGGCGGTGTCCCCTTCTTTGCCAGCTCGTGAGGCAATCGCTGGCCTGATGAAATGAGACCTTGGTATCTTGAAACCCGGAGCAGCCGTGTTTTTGTTGGCTGCTGGCTGGTGGGAGGCTCCAAGGCCCCAGCTGGTGCCATGAGAACCGGGAGGGGGAAACGCTGCACCAGGCAGACTGGCAGATTGGTGCCGGCACTTGGCACAAGACGCTGAACGCGCTTCCACTAGCCCTGAGCCGCCCCCTTTCAAGGGCAGGTCCTGGTGGGTGATGGATGGGTGCTGTGGCCAAGCTGAAGGCAGATGGTGGTGTGAACTCCTGGCTTCTATTCCTGGTTCTGGCAGGCGGTGGGGTTAGAGCAAGGGGCTGCGAGTCAGGACACCTGGGTTCTAGTCCTGATTCCGGTGTGCTTCGAAGGGCGGAGTGGGAGTCAGGGCGCCTTTGTCCTATCCCCAGCTCAGCCACTGCATCACTGTGTTGTCTTGCATGTCCAGCCTCCTTTGTGCCTCAGTTTCTCCATCTGTAAAATGTTAACACAGCACGTCGCAGGGAGACACGCTTAACGTATTGACACTTGCTATACACTGGTGTTGCTCGGTGTCCCCCTCTGGTGGCCGGCCGGCCTGGAGGATAAGAGCCTACAACTGCTACCCTCAAATGTCATTGCTACGGGAGCGCTCACGGGGTTTTCTTTTTGCGCCGAAGTTCCCAGATTCAATGCTGCCTTGCGGTCAGAGTTCTTAGATGCGCAGAGGAGGATTGTTGTTGTTTGCTCGCTCCTTACTGGACGTTCAGAGTTAGCAGCCCAGGGTGCCTGTGGAGAAGAAAATGCTGATGTGGGTCGGAGTCTGCTGGGCGTGGGCTGGTTGTGTGCTGCCGTGGGTCGGAGTCTGCTGGGGGTGGGCTGGTTGTGTGCTGCCGTGCAATGGGATGTGGGGGGGGCGTGGGGGCTTGCACGTAAGATGGTTTCATCAGTGCCCTGCTCGCCCCGCCCCAGCTGGTGGGGTGTGACCGGGATCTGGATGCAGCTCCTCTCCCAGGAGGCCTGGCTGGGGCAGGGCTGCGGTGGGAATGAAGGATCCCAGGTGCTTGGAGAGCTGCCACCTTCCCCTCCCGCTCCCGGCTTGCAGGCTGCCGCGGCCAGCTGTCGGTCTTTATAAATAGTCGCCCCACTCAAAGCCGAGGGGAACTAGCCTGCCAAGGGTGATGGTGGCCTGTGCCTGGGGGGAGGGAATGGGGAGGAGCTCATCCAGGCTAACCAGGCCTTGTTTGCTGTGTGCATCGTAGACGGAACCAGACTTGGGGGTCCACCTGACTCGGCTTGGTTGCCGTAGGAGGAGACGGGTGCAGACTTCTTCGCTACAGCTTGGCTAATCAACCCCGTGCTGAGCAGCGGAACCCCTGCTGTTCCTTTATCGATACCCCCTTAAACCCGACCCGTGCCCCCTGCCCTTCTGGCTAGTCCAGCCCCGGGCTCTCCACATGCATCCCTGCCAACTCTCTGCAGCTGATTGGAGCTAACCCCCTAGAGCCCATCAGTAGAGCTGGTAGCCACACTCTCCCCGCTGGAACTCAGCATACGCCCCAGCTGGGCAAATCCTGGCTGCCGGTGGCTTTGCTTCTCTTGCCTGGGGGTCTGAACTGGTGTCTGAAACCCAAGACACAGCCGGAGAGGGCTGGGTCTGGTGCAGAGTGATGGTGGCAGAAGCTGGGCGTAATAGAAAGTGAGAGCTTATAAACCCCTTTGACTCAGAAGTGGATGGAGTGTCACAGTGTTACCAACTCCCATGGTTTTATCCCAAGTCACTTGGCATTTGGTGTGTGTCCTTAAATCCCCAGCTCCTGGAATCATGTGAAACACGCTTGAATCTCTGCTTTCATTTAAAATCCTCTCATGAGTTTCTCTCTCTCTCGTGGTTGCAGAAAAAACTTGAACCCCCTCCCCTCCCAAAAAATTCTCAAAACCTAGATGGCAAATAAAAACATCCCTGCCTTATTACTGTTTTTTAAAACCTCATGGTTTTTCAAATCTCATCTGATGATTTGGGGGCAAGGGGAGGGCCCCAACATGGGAACGTTGAATGCGTGGGGGGTGGGGTATGATGCTGGATCCACCTTGTTTGTTCCATACCGGGCCCTTCGCGTCTACCGGCACCGTCATGCGTCTGGCAGAAAGGGGCTTTTGTGAGCCAGGGTTTTGCTGGAAAGGTGAAGTCATGGGCGCTGAATGGGGAACCTGTGATTCGGAGGCCAGCGCCTCTGCTTTCATCTCCTGCCTGAAAGGAGCCAGTTGTGCTGCTGGTCAAACTCTGCCTTGCCTAGATTGCCCCGCCCCTTGAACTCTGCCAGCGTCTCCCTGCTTGTTTAGGTTTGAGGGCATCTTTTGTTGCAAAGTTAAGGAGAGGCAAGAACTGGCCATTTGAAAGATTGCTTTGTTCCCGACCTGCTGGAGAGCGGCTACGCTGTTGTGTTACAGGCCTCCCTAGGGAAGGTGAGAAGGGGCAAAATATCCTCCGAAAAAGGGGTGAAATCATCTAAATTGGGGGATTTGTTGTTGATTTGCACTATGGCAGTGGCCACCTGAGATCGAAGCCTGGCGTGCTAGACGCTGGAGGCGTACGCAGTATGACTAACCCAAAACGTTCCAGTGGCATGACTCAGACCCCCCAAATTGTGAGAATTGCTTTAAAAAATCATAAGGTTCTTAAAAAGGGGGATGGTCTTTTGATTTGCCTTTAGACTTGCCTTCAGGTTGGGGGGAGGAGGGGAGTTGTGTTTTCAAGTTCATTTTGCGGTCTAGAAATTTTTCCCATTTTTAAAGGGCAGCTGAGAGTTTTGCATCATCCCCTGACTCCAGGAACTGGGGCTTTAAGGGGGAAAAAATCCGCCATCGATTGCAAGACTCCCAATAAAGTCTTGGGAGTTAGCAGCACTGCCTCTGCTGCGAATCGGCTTCAGCTGTAACTTACAACAGGCTAGTCCCATCGCTAGAGATAGGATCTTAAAAAACCACCTACCTGCAGGAATCACTGGGATTGGGCTAGGCATGGGTCAGGCTAGATGGTGTCATGTGATTTCTAGGGGGGGCTTTAATCTCAAGAGCCCCTGTTTCAGAGACCTCAAATTTGGCCCACGAATCCTACTCCGGGTCCCCACGGGACACAGCAATTTGCAAGATGATCCGAGTCAGCATGTGGATTTTAGGGCACTTAAAAAAAAAAACAACCGATGGGCTGAGCAGTAAGCAGCTCTCACTCAGAACCGCAGCAGAGCAGTCGCACTCCTCCCTTCTGGCCTGACATGCAGACACCACCTGTCCCTACCTCTGGAGCAATGGCCCCCTTTGAATGTCCTGTTGCCTGTTCTGTGGCACAGATAAAGGCTGAGGGATCTTCGGAACAGCTGATAACGGGGACTCCTCCCTTGGGGTTTGCTTGCAGTCTGTTTTGGTGGGGGGCCAGGGATGGAGGTGTCATTTGTACCCAACTTTGTTGATCCCCTTCGTCTCTTCCTGTTAACCCCTTAGAAGCTGGAGGTTAAAGTTTTGATGGGGTGGATTCCCCCCCTTCCATGTTGGGTACTTGTAGGGTTGCCTGTAGGGGGAGGAGGGGGGTTTGGGGTGGGACACTGGTGGGTTAAGAAGTGAACCCACCAATTAAGAAGTGAAACATGGCCAAGCTATTTTTTCCAAAAGGGACGAATGATTTTTTGGGGTGCGGGGGGGCACTAGTTTGAGACCCCTGAGCCTTGGTCTGTATGCAAGTTGCACCACTTTAACTGTGCTGGCCTACGTCAACACTTGGGGTTGTACCAGGATAACTGTATTGGTTTAAAAACCAAACCAAATCCCACTCCTAACCGCTGCAGCTAGCCGCGCACCTTTCAGTTGTAGATCAGACCTGATTTCAGAAGGTGTTTGAGCATGCGTCCTTTGGAAAATCAGGTCTAGAGTGGGTCCTGAATTTTCCATCCAACTTTCTTGGGTTTTTTTGGGAGGGGGGTTTGTCAAAACAGGAATGTCATTTGCCCCTTCCTGCCCCACCCCACAAAACCCTGTCCTTTCAATAGCTTCAGTCAGGTGCATGGCACTGATGAACTGGACGATTCTCTTGTACCACCGATTTCCTGCATGGCACTGGATGAGTCGTATTTGAGCCACAGTCTTAACGTCGGGGCTGCTGGCTATAGGGAAAGCCAGCCTAATGATTTGCTGCCGTTTATGATGTCTCTTGCAGCAGCACCTAGAGGCCCCAGCTGAGATCTGGCCTCATTGCGCTAGGTGCTGTACGTGCACAGGGTGAGAGACAGCCCCTGCCCCAAAGAACTGACCATCTAAAAAATGAAGGGTGGGAGGAGAACCAGAGTTGCCCAGTGTGCCAGTGGTAGAGCTGGGTCTAGAACCCAGGTTTTCTGAGTCCCAGTCCGGAGTCGGAGACCGCGCTGTCTCCCCTAGCTGGGCTGAATAGATAGCGCCTCGTTTAGCCAACAGCCGGACACAGGAAGGAAGCAAGACACGCATGCCCCTTACGTTGCTCTGTGCATGAGCTGTGCTCAATTCAGATGACTACCCCAGTTTGGCTTTCCAGGAGCAGGATGACACAAGCGTGAGTGGTGGAAATGTACCAGCGAGTGTGCTCCATGCATGCAGGCTCGGAGTCGCCTACATCCTGACACGCAATGGACGAGAGCAAACCTGCCCAGTCCCCCCACGCGAGCGTGGCTCAGCCCACTCGCCGCCTCCTGTCTGGCGGCTCACCTCCTCCTACCCGGCCTCCTGTTGCTTCGCTAAACAGGCTGAGTCGGGGCGCTCTAGCCACGCTAGTTAGCAGCCAGCCCCCTTGGATGCCTGTTGCGGCCTGATCTGCTGTGTGAACGCGGTGCCAGAGATGGGAACGTCGCCCAACTATGCTGGCTCCTGGCCGCCGGTTCTAGCCACTGTGCCGCACTTCCTCCAGGGTGGGGAATAGAACCCAGGTGTCCTGGCTCCCAGTCTGCTGTTCTAGCTGCTACATGGAGGGGGAGCCCAGACGTCCGCGCTGGTCACCCATTGCGGGCGATATGCAGGCTCTGCCACCCCAGTGTGCGTCTCCATAGCTCTGACAATGGTTTTAAACATTGAATCAGATCGGTTGGCACCGGTGGAATTCATTTCTCCAAACTGGGCTCTCGGCACGTCCGTCCAGTTGGGTCTGTCTCCCAGACAAACCTGCAGCTGCTTATCCGCCGCCCCTGAACGATGATACTTACCATGCATTGTCTGCAGCTGTCCGAGCGCTTCACCAAGCCCGTTTCAGCACTAGCAACTCTGCTGTGTGGTTGAGGAGAAGGAAACTGAGGCACCACGGTCGAGCACTGGATTTTCAGAAGCGGTTGCGAATTTGGGGTTGGCTGTCACAGCTGGCCGGCTTAGAGAGGGGGCCGAGCGCCCAGAGCGCCCGTCGAGGACATGTGTAGCACTAAGTGTCCGGGAAGCAAACGGTGGCAGAACCGTGGATAGAAAAGAGGCAGCAAGTGACTTCCGTTCTCAGCGTGCGGGCTGTGTCGTCTTGAGGTGGCTGCCCTCTCCTTGGACGCTGCATGCCCAGGCTGGCGGGTCCCACGCGTGCCTGGAACGGCCAAGTGCTGGCAGTGTGGCCAGAGCTATTGTTCAGAGAGACGAACGGCTGCAGGGACTCTCTGCTTTCTGCCGTTGTCCTCCTCCCTGTCCAGCTCCGTCAGCGCTTGTTCCACGCCCACGTTCTTGCCCGTTACCTCTAGCTCTCTGATCTGTGCCCAGAGCTCTCAGACCCTCCACTACCAATGATCTTCTCTGCTCCCATGGCATCTTTCTTCTGCAGCTCTGAGAGACGGATGAATTAACCATCGCAGTTGCTCTGTGCAGGCTGTGTGCGTGGTTTTCTCTCCTTCCCCTCCCCCCTTGCTTGTACAAAGGGGTAAACTGAGGTACGGAGGTGAATGCTTGCACTGGAGGTTTGTGTAGAGTCCTGATCTCTGCCTCCTGCCCCCATTACAAAATCACACTCTCCTCCCAGAACTGGGGATAGATCTCAGGAGTCCTGACTTCCCTACAACCCTGCCCTTTTTAAGGCTTTGGGGGGTGGAGGGGTGGGGCCTTTCTGTGCATTTTAGTCAGTGGTAGAATTGTGAGGCAGTGCTGTCTAATCGTTGGAGCAGATCCAGGCATGGGAAATATGGTCTAGTGGCTAGAGCAGGAGCCTAGGTGTCAGGATTCTTGGGTTTTCTTCCCAGCTCTAGGAGGGGCATGTGATGTAGGGCTAGAGTAGAGGCCTGGGAGTCCATCTCCCCGGGCTGTGTTCCCAGCTTTCCCGACTTTGTAGGCCTTTCCGCTTGAGATTCGTGCTACTGCGAATAAATCCGGTAAAACAGAAGCCGGGAGTCCTGACTCCTGGTCCTCCCCCTGCGTTAACCACTTCACCTCACACCCTTCCAGAGTGCCCCCTTGAGCGGTTTCATTACAAACCCGAACACTCAGGCGGCTGGATCGTTTTACCCAGCTCCCCTCAGATGATTCAAAGTTTCATGGTTTTAACCCCAAACCAGAGCAAAAAACCCCAGTCGGGTGGCTGCTTTCTGAGTTACAAAGGCGGCGATGGGTTGGGAGCCTGAACTCGGGAGCAGTAGAAAGGGAGTGAAAATCTGTTGGGGTGAGATGTAAACTCTTTCTCTGATCACCAAAGGCTCCTGCCTCGCCCGGCTGGCTCCGTTCCCAGGAGCTGGCGCGGAACCCAGAAGCATGAAATCACTACAAAGTTCTTTTTACCCGTCCGCTCCCACCCCTTCGCCGTGGGAGGGGGAGCCTGGGATGACTGTTCCTGGCTGTACAAATCTGCAGCCACCTGCCTGTGAATTGTACGGGGCAGAGAAGGCTCCATCCATCCCGTTCCTGGGGTTGGAGGGCAGCGGCTGGCTTTGACGCCGTCGATATCGGTTGAGACCGAACTCCTACATGGTTTTCTTCCATGCGTGTGGGACCCAGGGAGGAGGGGCTGGATTGGAGGGGAGCGCGTGGCATGAGGAAGAGGATGGTTTTGGGGGGTGCGTGGGCCAGATCCTGTTGCTTTCGCCCCAGCCCTCTCACCATGTGGCAGGTGCTCAGTGGGCTGGGACGCTGGATGGCCTGGAAGAGCAGCAGGGGTGAGGGGAGGATGGCTGAGGAGGGGGATTTGAACAAGCAGCACCGGGGTGTGGAGCCGGTTCTAGCGGCTGGGAAGCCTCCCTCGGGGTCCGGACCCTCCTGGCAAACCTGGGCGATTCGGCGTCACGTCTGTTTGGCCTGGCGTGACGTGATCTTCTCCCGCTCGGAGGCAGAGCTGTCTAGTTGGAGCCCGGGAGTCAGGACGCCTAGGTTCTCTTCCTGGCCATGCTGCAGACGCCAGCAAGTTGCCTCCCTCCCACCCCCGTCTCTGACTCTATTTTCGCTGTCTGTAAAACAGAGATGTCACTGGACTCGGGCGGGGGAGTTGGTGGATGGGCCCACGTGCGATGCTCTGAGAGGATGAGCCGTTTTGGAGCAGGGGCTGTCATCTTAACACGTCACGATGAGGCTCCCAGCCTGGCTGGGTGGTTGTTGCTGCAATAGAAATACTTAAAAGATTGGGCTCCTCTCGAGGGATTTTATTATTTGCCTTTGAGGGATTTCACCCCCGCCTGGTGCTTATTCCTCCCTTAACGTTCTTGCCGCCCCCTGTTCGACACGTCGATGTGACAGCCAGCCGGACACATCAAGAGATGGGGGATAAGCAGTGTTCTGGACTGATAAACACACTCTCTCCGCCGCTGTAATGCAGCTGCCTTCGGGGAAGAGCAGGGCAGCTGTTTAAAATCCATACAGCCATGCTCTACGGGGATCGCTTCTCCCGCTACTGAAATACAGCTTCTGGGGTGGAACGTGGCCGCTGCTTAACAGCTGCATAATGCAACAGGAGAGTTTAAAACAGGAAGTGGAGAGTTGTCTCTCCGGTAGGGCCAGAGAGAATTTTAGGAGGTAGAATGTAATTGCCCACATAACCCTGTGGATGTGGGAGCTTGGATGGATGACCACTTGTAGCCAGACCCTTGAAATTTGTGGCTCATGTACGGACAAAATATATGCTAGAAGGTTTGGGGTTCTGAGGAGGCAGCATGGCTTAGTGGATGGCACAGAGGATTGGAACTCAGAATTTCTGGGTTCTGTTCCCCGCCCTGCCACTAACCTGCCGGGTGTCCCTCTGTGCCTCAGTTTCCCCCTCTGTAAAACAGCCATAATGACACCAACCTCCTTTGTCGACCTGCAGATGAAAAGTGGTACAAGAGGTGGGGGTCGTTACTTTAGAGAAGTCGGTCTCTCTCAGATGTGGGAGGGTTGTCCTTCTGTCTGGAACAAAAACCACCGGCTGCTGGGAAAAGTGCTTCAGGCCATGCACTCACTGTCTACCCACTGAGCGGTGACTGTACATCCCAGATGACTGGAGTACAGAGAAATGACTCTGCAATCAGATCGTTGCCTCTATGAGTCGGCTGGTCGAAGCCGATTGTTGTGGTGGTTTCAATGAGACAAGACCCTTCAGAACCTGACTGAGACCTGCCAAGCTCATTTCTCCTGAGCTGCCAAAAAGGGTCTATCCCTAGCTCTTAGAGGGCAGCGTGAGTGCATTTCACAGAAATATTTTTTGGAAGGAAAAGAGGTTTTTTCCTCTACGATTTTACACTTTTTTGGGGGGGGAGGGGAAGGAGTGGAGGGGGGACGGGACACTTTTTGAATAATAAAAGGAACCTTCCTTCACCTTTCTCCAGTTAAAAAAAAAAATGGTTTTTAAATCCCCCTCCCAACTAAAAAAAGTCAAAGAAATTGATCCCTTTTTGTGAAATGTTTAGATTTTCATCCAACCCCCATTTTTGTTTAAAGTCTATTTCAGTGAGAAAAAAGGGGAAAAACCTGACCTGCTCCAAACGCTGTTTTTGAACCAATATAACAACTTCGGGCAGGGGCCTGATTCTGGGGGGTTGTTTGTTTTGTTTACCAATAGTTATACCAGCCTAACCTCTAGTGGGGCTGCGGTTATGATGGTACAAAGGAGCTTGTTCCCCTTTCCATGCTGCGGTGTGAAGTACTATAAAACTAGGTACGCAAATCCCTCGTCTGGATTCATATGGCACCCTCATCTGTTTATCTAAAGCACTGATGGTCCCCATCACCATTGTATCAGGCACCTCACAGTCCTCTTTGTCCTCTTGGATGAGGATACTGCAGAGGAGACCTTTGCGTTCCGATGATGGCATCTTTCAGGGAAGCGGGTTTTTATCCTTGGAAATCCTGAGACCTCTGAAGCTGAGCAGAGATGCAGGTCTCTTGCACTCCGGTGGAATTTCTCTTATCTGGGGGGAGGTAACTCCGGATTAGCGGAGCCGAGAACGTGAGGATAAATTAACCCCAATTTGTGTTGGGGGGGGGGCCTGTTTCATGTGTGGGGGTTGTAACATGAGCTGGGAAGCCAGGGCCCCCAAAGTCCAGCCAGCATGTGCGGTGTGTGTGTGGGGGGGTCCTTTAAAAAAAAAAAAAAAAAAAAAGGCACCAGGAGCAAATAAATCCCAGGACAATGGCCTGATGTTGTGCCCAGAGCCACTGCTGCCCGCCCTGTTCCTCGCCTGGCAGCTTCTCGCTGGCAGGAAGCCCCAGTTGCCAAGAACCGGGGAGGATGCCTTAGGGGTCGGGGCTCTCTGAGCCGTGATGTGCTGCTGTTTCTGCTCCCCGTTCAGGGACGGCTGCGGGACAGAGAAGCTCCTCTGCAGAGGGTGGGTGAGCTCCCTTCCCCCTGTGCCCTCTTTCCCGAGCAAAATGGGCCTCTGGTGCAACGATGGCTGTTGATTTCCAGGCTGGTGGCCCAGCTTATTTCCTATGGGCCCTTGCTCCTTTCCTGTCCCCCAGAGGATCTCTCCATCTAGATGCCCCCCTTGTTCCGTGAGGATGACGCGCTCGCTTGGGGGCGCCGCTGTGGGATGTAGCGGGCGGCCGCCTGGCACCCGATCAGCGGCTGTATCTGTAAGCCCCGGAGGAAGAGGAAAGGGCCCTGAATCCTATTGGAGTCATGGCGTTCAAGGCCAGAAGGGACCAGATCATCTAATCTGACCCCCTGTATCTCACAGCCCACCGCCAGCACCCGCCACCAAGGCCAGCCTGTTGGCCTGGCTTTGCGGCTCTGTTCCCGTGCGCTGGGTGTGGCATGGCAGCGCAGGGTGCGGCGTGGTGCATGTCCGTCACTGCGGCGCCCGGCCCAGGTAGTCATGTCTCTCTCCCAGGTAGTCATGTCTCTCTTCGCTGTTGTTGCTTCGTGCTTGGAGCCAAGGAATCATGCAAAGTAAATGGGGGAGGAGAGGGCGGTTATCCAGCATCCTGGTCCTTCCTGTGCTCTCCCCCCAAGATCCAGGCGGGCGAGTGTGGCGTGAAAACAGCTGGCTCCCCTCCCTAAAGTGTGGAGCCACCCGAGCGCTCCCTGCCTGGTACCGTCCGTCCCCCACTCCACGCACTGTCTCCATGGCATCTTCCCCCGCTTCTCAGCTGAATCCCTGCCGGGAGGATTCGTTCTCTGTTGCCGGCTCCCCCTCCCCACCTAACATCTGGGTGGTGTGTGACTTTAGCCAGATGTTGCATCGCTATGCAGGACTGCATGGAGGGGGAGGGGGAGGTCTTCCTCTTCTCTGCAGAGCTGTTTTAACCTCCCACCCTTCCCCTAGCATTCCTGCCCTTAGCACAGCTGTCTGCCTCGGCTCCAGGGTCCTTCACCTGCGTGTTTGTATCGGATGGAAACCTCTGAAGGGGCACGGTGCGTGTCGGGGGGCAAGAGACTGTGCCTAGGAGTGGAAGATGGAGCCAACTGGATTGAGTCAGCCGCCCTGCAGGGACAAGATCTAGTCCATTTTCCCCTCTCCGCCTTAGCCAAAACTCCTCCTGCGCTATCTGCCCCTTCTCTGCTTCCGTCACCGAGGTGATCGGCTCTGCTGGACCAGAGCAATGTAGGGGGAATGGATGTGATTCATCTCAGTGGCTCTTCGTAGCTTCGTCCAGTCCGACTGTGTCGCTGGCTGAATGGTTGTTGGGAGGAGGAAGTACCAAAAGAAAAAGAGCAGAGCAGAGGGTTTGTGACCCCTGTCCTGTCTGATAATCCAGGCCGTCCTCTTCATTCCCCCCGAGGGACAAGCCTGGGTAGGAGAAGGAAATGCCATCTGTTTATCGGAGAAGAGCTGATTGTCAGGAAAATGCCCCATTTCCAGCTATCGTGACCCCTCCGTCGCTGGGCTTATCAAATCCAAGTGTCTCCAGGAACACAAAGCTGAACTGAATCCAGCACCGGGGGAGGGGACTGAGGGTCTGTCTGTCTGTTTGTTTGTGGCTTGTATTACAGAATAGGAGCTGAATCTGCATTTGGGGCGAAGGTGGGGGGAGGGATCTGCATACCGTGAAAACGGAGCACATGGGCTTCCAGGCTCTGGTGCCTTTTCCTCCCTCCTCCTCTCCACCCCCCAATTCTGGCTTAATCATCTCCTTTAAATGGGGAAGCCTCTTAACGATTAAACCCCGTGGGTCAGACTTCACCGCCCTGCATGCAAGTGCAGGCACTCTTCCTTTGCTCTAGGATGTTTGGTAACAGGGGGGGTTCCTAGGAGGAAGGCAGCGCACCCTTACCGTGATCTTAATTTTGCATGGGAATTGGGGATGGAATTTCTTCCTGACCCCTGCAGCTGAAGGGCAAAGCCCTGACCTGTGAGAGTTTGAGGCCCCATATTGTCAGCTGCAGAGATCATTTTTCTAATCATCTGCTGGTTCTCATGAGGCAGCACCCCCTCCCCCACCCTGAAGTCTCAGGAAGCTGGAGCAACCGAGGGGGGGGGGGGGGTGAGATTTTGAATGGTTGGAGCCAAAGCAACCCACCAACCTTCTGTTCCTGCCCGTGGGCTGTGAGGGATTGAAAAACAACCAGGCTCCTGCACTCTGATCTCATCAATTGCACTCTGAAATTGTCCTGTGTAAGCTCCTCTCTTTGCTGGTTGCTATCTTGGCAGAACAGAGCTAACCAGGGGCGTTCAGAGACCATGCAGCTTGCATTAACCGCTGGGGCAAGCTGGGTGAGTTGGCTGGCTGCTTGCCCGGGGAGGAGGTGAGCCACATCCTTAGCTGGTGTAAATCAGAGTAGCTCCAGTTTACACTAGCTGAGGATCTGGCCTGCTATTTTTAAGACTCGTGCGTCCCTCCGCCATGGCGGGTTTGAGGCGGGTTTGGAGACCAGGCGCAGGGCTGGCGGGAATTATTAGGGGGTGGAGACCGTTTCCGAGCAACAATCCTAATGGACGTAGAACTAAATGGGCTCCGTTCATCACGGCGTGACCAAGGCGAGGCTGGCCGTTGTATCGGTGATGCAAACTCCCGTCCTCTGGCTAGTGCTAGGCAAGCGGTCAGATGAGATGATCACGCTGGTCCCTTCAGGTGTTAGGCTTCCCCCACTCATACATCCTGACAGACTCTTTTTGGGTCGCCTCCGGGCGGTTCTGAGGTTAAGGATATGGTTGGGCTCAGTGCATGAAGTTCTGACCCGAGCTGGGACGTCGGAGAACCCCACCGCTTGGATCAGAGATCCTGCTTGGGGACCCATTGGAGGCAAATGCTGCCACTCGAAGAGTTTCGGAAAAGGAGAGGTCGGTGAGCCAGATAAAAGTGGCTGGTTGGGGTTCTGTCCTCCTGCGGGTTCTGTGCAGAGTCTGATCCGTCAGCCAGCTTTTTGAGAAGTGTCTCTTCAAATGCCTTGAGATCCCGGAGTGAAAGGGGCTTTATAAAGGCAAAATCTCACTGCCCTTTCTGTCTTCTCTCTAAACTCTCAACCCCTGGGCTTGTCTCTCACCATGACACTACAGCACCTAGCACCATGGGGCCCAGATCTCCCTGGAGGCCCAAGGTGCTTCTGGAATATAAATAATTTGCAGCTTCGGGGCAGAAAAGTCTGTTTTCTCTCCCCGAGACACGTGATGCTAAAGTGACTAAATCAGAAATAGCTAGGATTACTCAGAGCTTTGCAATAGGAAGTGATGGGCTCACTTCCTCTTTCTAAAAGGAGGATGCCATGACAACCAGCTGCCCGTGCCCAATCCGGAGCTGTACCCCTGTGGTGGCATCCAATCTTTGCCGTGTTTGTGTTCTCCAAACCTCCAGGCTGCATGCTTGAACACCGGGGTGGAGTTTGCAGCCAGGGTGGAGATGCCTGGTTCGACTGAAATCAAATAAAACGTCAGCTGGATTAGGGCAAAAACACTGAGCTCTTCGTTTGTATTGAAACTGGAATTTGAACTCTGCTTGGTGGGAGTGAAAACTTTAAGCCAGTGCTTGAATGCGGGGCAGCAGGACTGGGAGTCGGGACTCCTGGGTTCTCATCCTATCTCTAGGGAGGGAATGTGTTCTAGTGGCTAGAGCAGGGGACTGGAAATCCGGATTCATGGATTCTATGCCCAGCTTGGCCACTGGCTATCTCTGGGACTAGGAGTCTCTTCCCCTACAGGCTGTAGTGTCCCGTGCCTGGTAGAGAAGAGCCAGGTCGCTGTTGTAATCAGTATAAAGGGGGATTGGTGTTTGTTTGGGGTTATTATTTTAGTGGGACTGCGGGATCCAGGCGGCCCCCGTGGTTCTCTCTTTCTGGCTCTCCAGCTCTCTGTCGTCACACGCCGTCTTTGAGAGTCCTGGCCTGAATGTGGCAGAAAGGGAAGGTTTTGCCGACTCCCCTTGAGGCAGGCGCATTGGGTTTGAAATGCCACCTCGTCGCGTCCCCGTGGGTTCGTCTCTGCCCTGCGTTGGGCAGGTGAAATGGGACCCGTCCAACTGACCGGACATGGGCTCTTGGCTGAGTCTTAAAGCTCCTGATGCTTTTTCACGGGAGCAAGGGCCAACCCACGCCGAGGTGTCTGTTCAGCCTGAGGAATGATGGGCGTCTGTCCTCCCCCTTGAGTGGCTGCATGACAGTCACACCGTGTCTGGGCACCCTGTGGGACACGAAGGGCCCCAAATACGTCTCTGAACCATACCTAGGAGACTCACGCAATGGGCTTTTTCGCGGGTCCTTCCTTGTTGAGTTTCCCAATCCATTTCCTCCTGCCCGACTTTACAGAGGGCGGCTGGGCCCCTTGCTTGTGAGCGGGGTGGGGGGGGTGGGGATATCTTCCCTTGGGCTGTTCTCTCACACCCGGTTCTGTACGGCATCAGTGCTGGGGGTAGGGGGTCGTCTTGTAGAGTTCCACTCGAGCGTTCGCTCAGCGATTGTATGGGGCAGACCTCGGCCGTTCCGGTGCGTTGTCGGGTCGGGAGGTTGAGGGAGACCCACCCTCCTTCAAGGCGGTGGCTGGGGCATTCCTCTACAAGATGGTCCGTGTCCCATCCTGCTGGGATTGTCCAACTGGATGTGACACCGGCTGGGGTCTGGTGACCCAATAACTCCCCTCCCCCGGAGAGCTACACAAACATCAACTTGGCTTGCGAGAGGCCAGTCTGTTTGCGGTGTCGGCTGGTTTGGCTGGTGCCCGGGCAGGGTTTAAATTCCTGGATCCCCTCGGTCAGAGCCGTGAGCTGGAATGCAAAGTGACTGACCGAGAGAGGCACCACTGGGAAGGCGTGCGCTGTAGAGGGGTGAGATGCTTCTAGGGTGGCTGTCCCATTCTCGTGCCGGCAGGGAGCCCCTCCGTGGAGCTGCGGCTGTAACGCTCTCTCCCTCTTTCTTGGCAAACAGAACAAAGAGAGAGAAAAGATGAAGGAGCGCGAGAAGGACGCCAAGGACAAGGACGCCCGCTACACCAACGGGCACCTCTTCACCACCATCACCGTCTCGGGCATGACCATGTGCTTCGCCTGCAACAAGAGCATCACGGCCAAGGAGGCGCTCATCTGCCCCAGTGAGTAGCCGCGCCTCATTGCGCGTCTTGTTCTCCAATCCGTCCGCCCCTTCCCCATCTGCACCTGCCGCTCACAGGCTCCTCCTAGACCCATCTGCTCCCCTCACCTGACCACGTTTCCCAGCTGCTGTCCCTCTATCACCCCATATCTCTGCTTCATTCATCACTTTCTCCTCCTTCCTACCTCCACTTGCCCTACGCCTCTCCTGCCTTCCCATATCGAGCCTTGCCATCTTCTCTCTTTCCGCCCTCTGCCCTCTTCTTCAGTCCCAACCCTTCTTCCTCCCTCTATGCCTCTCTCTCATCACGCCCCCACCCCGGCTTCTCTGTTCTGTATCTCATCCCCCTCCATTGCGACCTCCTGTCCATCCCACCGCATCACGAGCCGCTTCTGGAGCAAGGCAAACACAGTCCACTCCCGAGTGAGAGTAAAACCCTCCTTCCCGCGGCATGATGTAGCGGGGGGCCGGGGTACGAAGCTGCAAGAGGGAACAAGGTGGCTGGCTCCACACAGCCCTGGCTACTACCTGTTGAAGGGCTTAGCTGGGGTGAGTGAAGAACAAAAGGATCGGTGTTGGTATGAGAGAGAGGGCGTCTGTGTTTGCACACCCATATCTGGATACAAGAATGTGCTGCCCTTTAAAGTCCCATGGAGCCTGTAGAAAAGTGTGTTGCTTGCACAAGAAATCAGTGGTGTTCAATGTGATTCACGCTGCAGGATGGGAGAGAGATTTTAGGGCGCCTAGGAGACAGACTATGGTGGATGAACTGTATAGCTTTCTTATGCACCCAAGTTGTATGCACAGTCCAGATCTGGATCTAGGAAGGTTTGGTGTGCTAACTTCTCCAGTGCATTGCGTTGCCTGGTCAATTGCTGTGTCACGTGCTCTCTGCATGCTGGGGACCCAGCTCCATTTGTTACATCGGAATTGCTCCCGATATGCGAATAGTTGGGGGAAGCTCCCAGATTCTGCTCTTCGTCAGTTTCTTTTTTGATTTTCCACACGGGAAAGGTGCGAGATGCAGAATGTCAGTGGGAGGTGAAAATCTTTGCTTTGCCAGAGAGCAGCGGGCAAACACGAAGGGCGAGGTTTTCTGCAAGGAGGAAGCTGGAGCGACGTCAGTTAGGTCTGCACTATAGCCGGCTGCCAGCACAGCAGTGTTTGTGGGGGGTGACGGGGCGATCCCTGACGGACAGAGCTGTGCCAGCACAAGCTGCTAGTGTAGATTGGAGTCTCTGGCATGAAACTGATTTACACCAGCGGGTGACTGGCCCATTGACTCCAACGGAGCTGCCCTGGTATACACCAGTGAGGGATCCGACGCGAAGTTGTGTCGAAGGATCGTGCAATTGCTTCATTCTCCAAATCCTCAAGTACAGGCTAGTGGCTGGGGCAGAACACCGTGGCTGGGGGGACGAGCGGGGGACCCTTGAGCTGCGGGTGGGTTTTGCCTTTGCTGCACTCTGGCTGGGCTGCACTGCTTCTAAAAGGCTTCGTCCCAAACACGAATTCAGCTGAGGGAACATTTATAAATCAAGCTTGTGGCTCTGTGCGTGCAGGCCCTGCCTGGACTCCAGCCAGCGGGCAAATCCCAGCTGTGACCAGGAGCGAGAATGAAATTCCATCTCTTTGCCGTGTCTTATGAACACGATGCCGTTCAGTATCAGCAGGCAGGAGACTCATCGCATGCGTGGGGAGGGCGAGCGGAGATTTCATTCAGAAGCGGAAGTTTCATCCTCAGCTAGTTTAAAAGTGCGGCTTTCCCTCACTGAAGCACATGGGGCTGAATTGCTCGGCACGCCCAGTCCAGCTAGCGCAGGATTGTTCCCTACAGCATGTTCTCTTTGCAAAGGAAGTGTGGTCCAGTGGTTAGGACATCAACCTGGGGCTTGGGAGACCTGTGTTCAGTTCCCTGCTCTGCCACAGACACCCTGTGTGACATTGGGCAAATCACTTACCCGCTCTATGCCTCAGTTTCCCTGTCTGTATAATGGGGATAATAGCTCTGCCCTGCCCCCGTAGAGATGGGGAGACTCTGGTGGTGGGAGCCAGATACATGTGTTCTGTCCAGGCTCGTTGCGAAGACCCTGAGCGACGGTGCTATCGCTGCTTCCTGGAGGGAACGTTCCACAGCCGGACAGTCTCCTGGCTAGGCTGATTGTCAGGCAAAGTGCCCACGTTCTTCCCTTAGCGTCCCCTCTCACTCCTGGTTCCTGCTGTCCTGGGTGTTTCCACCCTCAGACTCTGGGGAAAATTTTCCAAAGCACCCACGTGACTTTGAAATCCAAAGCCCCATTTTCAAAAGCGACTTCGGGCTTGTCTGTGCGGAGGGTGGTTATTTCATCCTGGGTGCCCTTTGCCAATACCTACATCAGGGGAAAGCATAAACGGCTTCACCAAACTGGGCAAATGCATGGTGGGAAATTCCTCCCTGACCCAGCCTGCTGACAGCCTGATGCCCTGGAGTGGGGTGTCTGCACTCCTTGTGATTGCCCACTAGCTAACATCGCTGCAGGTGTTCATATAAACCCTCGAGGAATGAGGAGAGAGGCATAGTTCACTGGAGATGCAGGGTTGTTCCTAGTGGCTTGATTTCCAGCGGTACGGTCTCCCACTGACTCCCTATTCAGGCTGTTTAAATACCTAATGCTCTTTCTAAAACTCAGTCTAGGGGCTTGCTGGCTGGACTCCTGCTTTCCTCTTTGCCCTCCTTTCCAGCCCTTCGATCAGTGTTGCTAAACTCTAGACAGCCGCGAGTCCTTTCTCCCGGTGGGGGAGATGATCAGGCCTATCCCATCCATCATGCAGCCTGGGAGAAACGGGTCTGGCACTGTGGATGTGCTCATGACTTGGTCACGCAGCTGACAGTGCGGTCTGGGCTGCTGCCTTACTCCTCTCGGGTTGGGCTGCACCAGGCAGTTCTGAGGGCAGAGTTCTGCCCTTGTGTTTGCTTTGCAGTACAGGATACAGACTAACATGTCTGCAGAGCTTCAGGCCTTATAGCAAAGACGCATGCATGTAAAGGGCGTGCTCTGCGTACGGCTGGGTTGTCCCAAGGTTCTGTGGTTTTGGCTCTCTGCTCTCCCCTTCTGATGGGCGCTCGCAGCTCCATTCTGTGGGAGGCTCCCGGGAGGCCACGGGGGCAGCTAGCCCTTGCATCAGCCCCACGTGCTTCTTTCCTGCCGCTGCCGGATCGAAACTGAGTGAGTTTCGGTCTTGGGGATAGCTCAGTCAGCTGGATAAGGGAAGCAGATTACCCTGGGCCAGGGAAACCCAAAGGTGGCAACACACAGGCTGTTTTTGCAGCCTGCTGGGGTCCTGTGGGCCGTGCCTATAGAAGAGAACCTGTCTATTTTAGAGTTTAATGCTGCTGCCCATCACTGCGGTATCTGGGCGCCTGTTGCATGCAGCCCTGCTGCTTGCTTGTGTTTGGCTCTTGCTTTCTCTCTCTCTCTTTTTTTTTTTTTAATGAGATGTTAAAACTTAGGCCTTGCCCTTGTGATCTTTTAAGATCCCTCTGCCCAAGAGAAGTGACGCTAGTCCAAGGGTCCAGGCCAAATTCGAGCTCTGCCCATTTCGTTCCTCTGACTCCAGCATTCCCTCCTCTGCCCTGCAGTTTCAATTGGGTGCTTCTTTCTTCCTATCCAAAAGCACCCCAGGATGTGGCTGTCTGGCTGCTAAACAGCTGCTGGGTTGCACCCCAGAGGTGGACATGCTCCAGGGGTGAGCAATGCCATGACCGTGGTGCGTTGGGATGGAGGGCGATGTCAATACAAGCTCCTGATTGTTGTAGCTGTGCCTGGAAAGAGCTCTGTTCATGGTTTGGAAGCTTTTTGGGGCAGGAACCGTCTCTTAGTTCTGTTTGTACAGCGCCTAGCGCCATGGGCTCCTGGTCCATGACTGGTGCTACCGCAATACAGATAATAAGCAGCTACCTTCAGCTCTGGAAGACGAAGTCGCCAGAGATGTGGTCTTGTCTCTGAGAATCCATGTGCATGGTAAATGAGGAGTGGGAGCTGTTCTACCTCCACACTGTCTCTCTTGTCTTGACCCGAACCTCGGGAATCTTGACTGCCCTGTGCCAGGCCCCCAGTGCTGTCAGTCCCTATAACCTTCCACTCCCAGGTTCTGCTGTCTCAAGAATTACCTGGCTTTGCACTGCATTCCCGGGGCTCATGTGCCCCGCCGGCTCCTGGGGCTGAGTGCGTAGGAGGCCAGAGCGCTGCTGGTAATCCCTGTTGGCTGCAAGCTGAACGGTGCAGATGAATGAAATCTCGTTCGTTTCCTGTCTGATTCTCGGGCTGGCGGGCGGGGCGAAGAGATGGAACCGTTTCCCTGGGGATAACGCACTGAGTCATCCCGTGGGAGGATTCCCTCCTCTCTCTGCTTTCAGGTGGAGCTTCCATCCGGCTCCTTGCGTCTGGCTTCTCCTTTCCCCGAAGCGAAATCGGGGCTGGCGACAGACTGACTGACGCCCTCTGTCTGTCTGTCTGTCCCCAAGAGCAGTGGCAAAGCAAGCTTCCCCATCGCTGTCCTGTTGCTGTGGAGTGGCCCTGACCTGAAAGGGTTAATGGATGCCATGTGGGACATTCGCCCTCTCTAGCTTGTTCTGCCGATGCGGGAGCCAGGTGGCTGGGACCTGCCAAGCTCCTTTCCTGTAGAGCAGCCTTGGGTTGGCGCTGCCCCGCGGCCGGGGTTTGGATTTTAGAGGGAGCTGGGTGCCCACCTCCACAAGGCTCCTGTGGACGGTCCTGTCTTCTGATGATCCTGGTAGCACCCAGAGGACCCAGCCGAGATCAAGGCGCGGCTTTGCTAGGCTCTGCGGTGAAATGTCCCGTGTCCTGCGTCAGGCTAACATGTAACCAGCGAGGGCAGATCTCAGCTCCTCTGTGCCAGGAAACAGCGGACGAGGCGTGTCCCAGGGCAGCAGCGTGCGGCTGGTCAGGAGTGTTTGCAGACACTTTCTCCCCCTGCCCCCCATGGGTCAGAGACCCCAGGGCGGTTAATAAGTAGAGCGCACGGCGCTGCCATGCCGGTGGTTCTCTCTCTCCCCCATCCACGGCTGGAGTCAGTCCAGATTCCTGGCATTGGGCATCTTGTATTGTTTGGGTCTGTACCTCCCCCCAGTCTAGTCTGCCCCGCTCAAGACTCATGGAGCCAGGACCGCAGCCCCACTTGACCTGCCTGGTTCCCCCTCCACCGCCACCATCCGCAAGCCTGCAGTTAGGGGTGTAGCCAAATAATGGGAGGGCTGTCTGCCCACTGGCCTGTCTTCCACCCCTGGAGTAAGTAATTATGACCCGGGGCAGCCGTCCCAACTGAGGCTGCTCCCTGCAGCAGCTTCCACCAGCAGCTCCCTGGAGCGTCACTTTAAATCCACGCCTTGGGTTAAACCGGTGCAACTTTTTCCCGGTGACCAGGCCCTAATCGGCGCGACGCCCAGCTGTGCTGGGTGGGAAGGGGGGAGACCACTTGGGAGCTGAGACGAGGCTGGGATGGCCACGGGACTCAGCTCCCATCGGCTCTGCGCAGAGATCCGGCAACCTGGCACAGCACGGTCTGTATGCGCTGCCCGCGCCGGCGACCTGGCAAAGCCTGGTTATAAAACAGGAGCCGAACTAGCACCCCGGTCGGGGAGGGAGCTTGTGACTTCAGTGTCAGCCTGGTGAGGGCAGCTCCCCGAATCCTGTCCAGAGTCCCACGGTTGCAGCTGTTCCCACCCTGGATGGCGTGCTGCTTTTTGACAGCTGCTGGGGCCTCGGGCTCAATCGGGACCTTGTGTCTGCAACATCTGTCTGCACGGCAGCTGCCGGCTCTGGGGTAAAGAGCTTTCCTTGCCCTTCGGAGAGGATCTCACCCGTGGGAAGAGAAACTGGGTTATCGTTCCCTGCACTGCCCTGGGATCCCAGCCCCATGGTACAGGAGAAGGCGGGGAAGGTCTGGTCTCTGTTGACCCTTGTTCGCACCTGCCTGCGTCCGTCGCGTTGCAAATGCGGGTACTGTCGGAAAAGCGACTCCGTTGGCAATGCGATCGTGGAGCCACACGTGTTTCCAGCTGGGATTGAGTCAGAGGTTGCATGACGAGCCGCCCGCTCTGCCCTAGATCTGCCACGCTGGCTGGGTGTTCCTCTGCCCCGCTGGGGATGTGCTTGGGGTTCCCTTGATTCTGTTGCTGCTGCACAGGAAGGATAGACTGCAGCTTGCTCTCCCCTAGCTGGGTTGGCCCACGTACGTGGAGAGGGAAGAGATGGCTGTGGATACTATGGACATGTGGCTATGAGCAAGAAGGGCTATAAACCCTCATGCTTCAGGGCACTAAGCAACCTCTGATAGGGTCAGGAAGAAATATTCTCAGGGAGCAGGTTATCCCAGAGCTTCTTGCCTCTTCCTTCGAAGCAGCTGGTGCTGGACACTGCCGGGCCCAGGAGACTGTCCTAGATGGCTCCAGTCTGATGATGATTGTTTGCATTTAGAATAGAGGTTAGAGGCCCCACCTGAGATCAGAGTCTCCTTGTGCTAGGTGATGTACGTACACTGAGAGCGACAGACCCTGCCCCAGAGAGCTGAGGGTCTAAATAGGCCAGACAGAGAGAGGATTGTTCCCCCCATTTCACAGATGGGGGAATTGAGGCACAGAGGGGGGAGGTGACTCCCCTAAGGCGGCACAGTGGTGAAGCCAGGAATCCCACACTGATCTCCTGAGTCCCAACCCAGTGCCTTAATCACCAGCCTTCCCCTTACTGAGCCACTGTTTGGTTCCCAGGGCAGACGGTGGCATTTCAGTGGGTCCCGAAGTGCAGTTCAATGGGTAAATCCTGCCAGCCTGGCCTGTGCATTTCTAGGCACTGAGAGAGGAGGAGACTGTCCCACACATGGGCGGCGAAACCCGCGTCCCCATTCAAGACCGTTTCCAGCCAATATTGTCCGTTCCCCGTAAGCTGAAGTGCTGGCAGCAGCTCTGGCTACTGCCGATGGGATTTAGGAGGGGTGGCATGTGGTGTTTTCTGCCATCTTTCCTCCTCTCCTGGTGCGTGGTGAGGGACTCTCTCTGCATTTATTTTATGGCTTTGGGGTACAACAGTTCATGCTTTTTTATTTGGTAATCTGTCGTACTCTGGTAGTGCCTGAAGACCCATTGAGCTGGGCGCTGAAAATACTTCAAAAACTCCTGCCTCTTACCTAGCGATTTTCATCAGTAGCTCTCAATGCGCTTGCTGCACAACGGTTGGCAGTAGCATTATCCCTGTTTTACAGCTGGGGAAACTGAGGCACGAGGCGGGGAAGTGACTTGCCCAAGTTCACCTGGTGGGAGAGCTGGGATTTAGAACCCAGGTCTCCTGAGGCCCAGTCAAGTGCTCTAGCCACTAGGCCACACTGATGTTTATACAAACATGGTCCCTGCCCCAAAGAGCATCTAATCTAATTAGTCCCTGGACATAAAACATTGAGGGCCTGGTTCTTGTCCCCGCTAGGACATAAATGACCCTGACACCCGCTTTACAGCCCCTTTATGCCGCCAGAGTGGTGTAAAGAGTCCTTAATGGAGACAGTGATCAGGCCCTCGGAGTGCTGACATCCGATCAGAACTCAGGCCATGAGTTTCAAAAGGGACGAGTGACTTTTGGGAGGCCCAGCTTGAGACTCCCCAGAGCGGCCTGGCTCTCAGAAAGCAGTGAGCACCCATTTCCGGGAAATCTTGCCCGTTCGGGGCATCTCAAGGTGGGCACCCAAAATCTCAAACCCCTTTGGAAAATCTTGGAGGCAGGTTTCCTCCCCCTTTCTCTCTCTTCCAGACTCCCTCTCCCAGTGGCTAGCTGCATGTTGTTTCCCAGCTGGGCCGCAATTGGGTCAATTTTAGGCCGTTTCCCCTGCTTTGATCTCCCAGCATTGTTGTTGTATTTGTGGAAGTGAACACCCCTGGGGGCCAGCCTTGGCATTGTTTAACCAAAACAGCTTGATTGTGTTCTGCAGCCTCTGCCTTTTCCTGCATACGCAGAAAGATTTGGGATTTCTTAAATACGGCGTCGGATCCTCAGCTCATGCGAGGCCATTGTCGGTCAATTGACGTCATGTGGCTTTGCCAACTTACGCTAGCGTAGGGTCTGACCCAGGGAATCTAGGGCAGCGTTCCTAGCCCTGACCTCCTAGCTGGCAGCAGTGGTGGTGGTTCTACTCCCTCAGTCGTGGTTTCATTTGATCTTGCTACATAGGATCAGGCTCGGCTGGTGCTTGGATGGGAGACCAGTCGGGAATGTGGGAGGTGATGTCAGCATATCAGTCGGGGGTGCTGTCTGTACCCAGGTGGGGGCTCTGCGTGGGAGAGAACCTCAACCTCTGGGATGAGATGTAGCTTCATAGATTTGGAGACCATGGATTGTGGTCATCTAGCCTGTGTGACAGAGGCCAGGAAACTTCTCCAAACAATTCCTTTTGAACTAGACGAGATCGCTTTAGCAAAACATCCAAACCATGACTGAAAAATGGTCAGATGGTTAATTGTTCCCGTGCTCCATGACACGCACCTTTACAGACTGAGCGAATCACCCCTTCACCTTCTCTTTGTTCAGCTTAAATAGATGGGGCTCCTTGAGTCTATTGCTACAAGCCCAGTTTTCTAATCCTTTAAGCATTCTTGTGGCTCTGCTCTGAACCTGCTCCAATTTACCACCATCCTTCCTGAAATGTTGACACCGGCATGGTTGTCAAAGCACAGTTCTGGCTGCTGGACGTGGCTGCGTCTCGTGGTGCGTGTTGCAACAGAAGGGCTCCCTGATCTAATGTCCTGGTCAGATTCCAATTTTAAAATCCCCACCAGAAAGATTCAAGGGGCCTAACGGAGGAAGCCCCCAGGTCTTATTGGAAACCAATGGAAATTGAGCCCCTCCCAGTCTCTGTCCAACTCGCAGGATTCCGCTTCCCATGCTGCACAGTTGTGTGTGTTTCTGCATTTCCTGTTGGGCGTGTGCCTACATGAGAGAGTTGCACCAGTGTAAACCAAGATGTGAATTTACACCAATGGACAGATGTAAACCTCTGGGTAGAGACTCTGACTTCAGTTTAAACCCGGCTTTATTTCAGCTCAGCGTATGTCCATTAGTAACTAGTGTAAATTAAATGTGTTTTGTCCACACATCTAATTTCAGTTCAACCAGTGTAGATCCCGCTTTCAGGCAAGGCTGTTGGCTGCCTGTGAGTGCTGGGTGATGTAACTGTTCACAATCGTGTTGTAATAACCCCTAGCTCTTTGCAGCCGCAGATCGCAAACTGCTTTACAAAGGGGGTTAGTATCACTTATCACCTGTAAAATGTGGAAACTGAGGCACAGAGAGGGTGAAACTGATTTGCCCACAGTCACCCCCTGGACCAGAATGGGGAATAGAACGTGGGTGTCCTGAGCCCCCGTCTAGTGCTCTAACCACTAGGCTATGAACATCCGTGTGAGTAACAGCTGTGGGACAGGATGGTGCCCTGTCATCTGAAGTTCAACCAGGGCTAACAAGTGACTCCCCTGATGTGGCCAAAATTGATCCTTTTTTCAGGGAAGGGGAACGGACCCTGGACCGTGCTCCGGATGCTCTAGTCCTTTATACATTGTGTGTTGTGGAGGCTGATTATCTGTGAGTGTCTCTCATCACACTCCTGCAAGGAGACTCTTGGAGTAGAGTGGTAATGGGACAGGGGCCTGCCTGGAAGAGGTTGCCCAGAAAGCTGAGAGGCCTGGGCCCTGTTTGTGTGGGGTTCTGCCTAGTGCGGTAACTACTCTGGTGTCCATGGAGCCGGGTTGTTTGCAGGAAGAACACGGCGACTGATTACCCAGGTGGTTTGGTTATAAAGAGGGACCTGCAAGATTAGCTGCTCTCCCTCTGCAGGCAGGAGGTCCCCCCGGGGTCCTCCCTCTACTCCAGCTCTCGTTAGGTGACTGCAGGATTCAGCCAGGCCGGATTCTGCAGCGTCACTGCCCCCCTCCCCAGCCCTTCCTGCTGATCAGCGTCTCAGCAAAGGGTTTCATTTTAATTTTGCAAATGGTTTCGACATCCTCATTCCTCAGGAAACCACTGAGATCCCTTAGCTCGATGCAGCGGCGAGCGGTGCTTGTGGTGTGAGAGGCCGAGAGAGAGAGAGAGAGGGAGCCGCCACTCCACGCCAGTTCCCTTTTCACTCTGCCGTTGGGCGGAGGCCTTGGTGGGCTGCTCAGATCTGTGCCTGTGGGAGCCCCGGGGCCGAGGCTCCTTAGAACGTTTGCCCTCCCTGGGGGAGGTGGGGAGAGAAAATCGAGGCGCAGAGCGGGTCAAACTGCGGGAAGCTTCCGTTAGCTCTCTAGCCCCCATGTGCCACGAGTCTAAGTGACGCAGTGACCTTTGCCTGGGTCTGCAGACAGCCTGAAACACACCCCAGAGGGGCGTGAACATCTTGGGAGGGTGTTGACTCTGCAGCCGAGCGAGGGGGACTCAGTCAGCTCCAGCTGGCACCTGAGAAGCGTTGGAACCTCTCTGTCCCGCAGAGAGGCTCCAAGCCTAGGGTCAGGAAAACCCTAGGACTGGCCAAGCCTCAGGAGATAGTTGAGGCTGCAGAGTCCGTGTTTTGTGTTACTGTTTAAAAGCCAGATTGGCATGGGGGTGGGGAAGCGTCTGGACTTTCCCCTGCACCCATTCAGAGCAGGGCAGGGACTCTGCCTGTCTACACGGCGTTATAACTTGCACCGCCACTGTTAACTACTCCACTGCAGGGCTGATCGACCCATTCAGACCTCCCTACTGTGTCACGATGGGGTGGAGCTTATGGTTGTGGGCGGGGTGTGTTCGAGTACCACCTTTGCTTTTCTCTCTCTAGTCTGAATCCCCCGGTGGTGAATACTGGCAGTTGGCCAATTTGCATTGTAGTAGCGCATTGGCGCTTCACCTGTGGACCAAGACGCTAAGGTGCTAGGGGCTGTACAAACAGAAAAAATGGGCCCCATTCACGCCTGGCTTGCCTTTCCAGCCCACTTGCTCTTCTGCCCGTAGAACATACTGCTTCCCTTTCTGCAGTAACCGAGGTTTACATCTGCTGCCTCATCTCTGCAAGTTCCCCTCCGGAAGAGCAGTTGTTCCTGGGCTCTGCTTATCGGATCTGCCATATGATGTTTTTCCCTGAGTAGCTGCATGCTGCTGGTAGCTCATGCAGGATGCTTCCCCATTGCTTTTCTCCCAGCACCCATCTGGATGCTAGAACCAGTCATGGAGCTTCGTGGCAAGCTGTGTTTGTTTTGGCTTTTTTACAGGGCCATTCAAAATGCAATTGAATTGTATAGGTTGGAAAGTGGCTTTGCCGGGAAAGGCCATTGCGGGCTCCTATCTTGTGGATTTCCAGAGCAGGGCGGGTTCACTGCAGATGCCATTGTACTAAAACTCCTTGTGCTGGGATATGAAAACCCCTGCAGCGTCCTTCTGTCTCTTGCGTAATCCTTGAGTATTAAAGATTCTCCAAGGGTGTGCAGCTCAATACACACACAAACCCACTCCCCTAATGGGAGTGAGAGATTGTCTGGGCTCAAGGCTGCAGGTCTGACTGTTAGAAATGTGGAGTGAGACTAAGCCATGTACAACTAAGCCTGTTGTTTAGCGAGAGGCCTTAATTAAAACCAAGAACTTGTTGTGCTAGGCGCTGTACAAACACTTAGCGAGTGACCTGCACTATTAATACCGTGGTGCCTCTCACAACAGTGGGCTCTTAGCCCGGGTTTCCTGCCCTCTGGCCAGTTACATTCTTCTCCCCAAATCGTAGGCAGCAGTTTTCACTCCCTGCTCTGAACTGCAGCATGTCAACCGTGTGTGTGCTGTGAAACAGTGGTTGTGCTCTGCCCCAGAGGTGGCTGCCGTCATTGGTGGGCCCCAGGCTGCCCGTGGCCTGCTTCAAGGTACCCTCTGCGTGCATGAGATTCTAAGGGACGCTCTGCTCTGACACCCCCCGAAAAGGCCTGTTTGGGGCAGAGTGATCTTTGGGTGTATCTACAATGCAATTAGCTCCAGGACCCTGCAAGGTGGGAGGGTCCCAGAGCTTGGGTTGACTGTTTACACCACAATTAAACAGCTTGAACCTGAGTCAGCTGGCACCGGCGTGTCTGATTGCAGTGGAGACGTACCCTCTGTTACAGAGGGGGAGCAGACCGTGGGAGCAGGCCCTTCCCCCTCCCCCTGCCACACCCCAATGTCTTGTCCTTGGTACACAGCTGCGATTGCAGCACGGCAACAGCTGATCTGAGCCCATTTCCTGCCAAGTCAGTCTAAAGAGCAGCCCTGAGCTCTGCAGGCGCTGAGGCCACGTCTCTCCTCCGCAGCTCCTTTACCTGCCCTTCTTGGCTGCTTCGCACGGGTGCGAGCCAGAAACAAGAGGCGCGGGCAGCTTTCGAGTTCATGGTAACGCCAGCCCCCAGGAATGCCACTGAGCGGCGAAGCCATGTGCCCGCTCCCACCCCTGTGCCAAAGGGAGCTGACGGGGTTTTTTTCTGTTGCACGTAGCCCTGGATGGATAACATCCACTGGGCCTGGGTTTACAGCGTGTTACTAGAGAACCCGGGTCGTTGAACTCCCAGGCCTGTAGTGCAAACAGGAGCTTCCTTCACTGGTTGTAGTAGTAGGGCCTTTATCCTCTCTGTGGCCCAGCCACTAGGGGGCGACGTGAATGAATGAACCTAGTAAGTTACAGGTGGAGCTGGAGGCTGAAACGCTGTGTGATGATGGCTTTGGGCAGGCTCAGTGTTACAAAGGGGGTAATTGATGGAAGGGAAAATTGGCAATGATAAAAGCAGGGGACTTGATCCTGGGAGGTACAGCGTAGCCCCCGCTGCCGATCCCTTCGGAGCTGGTGCCTGACATCTCAGAAGCTGCAGGCCTGGGAGAGAGGTTGGTCTTGTGGTTAAAAGCGTTGCACTGGGCTCATGGGTTCAACTGCCCTTTTTGCCACAGGCGACCTTGGGCAAATCCCTTAAACTCTCCGTGCCTCAGTTCCTCGTCTCTGCCAATGCTGCCGTGTCTGTTTCAGACTGTGAGCTCTTCCGAGCGTGGTTTGTGTGCACAAGGGGGCCCCGATCCCATAATCCCGTTAATCCTACCAGGGCCCTGGAGGTCCCGGAGCTGCTTCTCAGCTAGAACCTGTTTTTCAGTCTCAGGCTCACGCCAGAGCAGAGGATCTCATTCATCCCTGCCAGCCTGCGACGATCCTGGAGCGAGGCTGAGTGGTGTTCAGAGCCACGGGCTGTGAGAAATAAATCTGGACCGTGGCTAGCTAGTGGGAACACTTAAACACTGAGTTTCTCACTTGTTTTGGCCTCCCACCTTCCCCCCCCCCCCCCCAGCCCCTTCTGAGTTGCACAAGAGCTGGCTGGCCAATCTCAAAAACAATGTTTTTCCTCTTAAAAACGAAGAGGATGACTTCACTTCCTCCCCTCGGTCACCAGACTGCAGCGTCTGCCCCGGCTGGCACAGGAGTCCCAGCTGCTCGTCTGCTGGCCTGCATGTGTTGCTTGCACTTGGGGTTCGTTTACCCAGTGCCTGGCCTGGGTCGCTAGAGACCACGGTGCTGGAGGAGGGGGGCCATGGGGCTGTTACCTCGTTACCCCCATTCTGATGCTTGGGACTTAAGGCAGCTTGACACCCCCTTTGCACTGCCTGTGTTTTGGAGCCACACAGAGCCCTGCCCAGACCAGGTGTAAATTACAGCAGCCTCGGGGCTGCTGTCACTTAGGCTCTGCTCCCTGGCAAGCAGGCAGAGCTGCAGCACCGTGCACTCCTGTGACACCCCTCATCCTCCCCCTATGCTGTGGGTGGGGCAGGTGCAGAGCACGTACACAAGCTGCATTCTGGCTGGGAAGAGCCCTGAGGAAAAGGGGAGGAGATTCTCAAGGGGCCCTTTATGCTGCCAGGGTGGCGTGAAAGGGCCTTGGCACAGCTCGCACTCGAGCCCTTTTGCGTGTCTGCCCCTTTCTAGGGGTCTGACCGAGACAGCAGCCAGTTTGTGCCCGGTTGAGATGGCATGGTACAGAGGAGAGACGTGCACACTGCGCTCTCTCTCACTCTCGGGATTCCTGTGGGCTGTATTTCCCACGTTATAAAACAGCAAGGCAGACTGGAGGTCTGGGGGGAACCGAAAGGGAACCAACCAGGGGGGAAACGTATCTAAGGTCCTTATCTGCCGCCCCGTCACTGTAGTATCTGAGCATCTCGCAGCCCTCCTGTGAGGCAGGGCAGTGTTAGTATCCCCATGGGACAGCTGGGGAAACTGAGGCCCGAAGAGGTGAAGTGACTCACCTAAATCAGACGGGGTGTGTGTTGGAGCAGGGGATTAAACCTGGGTCTCCCAAGGCTAGTGTCCTCACCACTGGGACATCCTTCTCCTGGGAACGCCACTGTGGACACTGACACTGCCGTGATCAGTTCTCTGGGGTGCCTAATCCATTTGTGTCGTTACTAAGCTTCTCCAATGCTCTGCTTTGTTGTGTGGGCTTCGTAGCTATCCCTTGGGCGTGCCCGGGACTGTCCCTTTTGTGGGTGTCCCCTCCCTGCTGAGGCTTAGCCGGGGAGCTGCACCCTAAGGCTCTTCTGCTCTCCGGCTCAGCGCTTTGATCCGCTAGCCCCGGGACAACGGCTTTGCCCTAGCGGGTGATCAGTTGCTGCCCTCCCTCCCCGCGACAGGTTTATGGTGCAGCAGAGAGAGTCGCTCCCTGTGACGTTAGCGACTGGATGCGTTTGTTCCCTGAAAGTGCTGTGCGAAGCTCTGTAAAGTATAAATTCAGCTGCTCCAGACCTCAACTGGGAGACGGGTTCTGGAGTAAAACGCTCTGAGGCCCTCGGCTCCGGTCGCAGGTTGGACCCCGCGTCCTTTGCTGAGGCAGATGCTCCCACGGGAATCGAGAAGGGGGTTTTCTTGCCTAAGTGAAGGTTGGGATTTTTCAAAAGGACCCAAAGGAGTTCGGCTTCCAGGTCCCACAGAGATTCAAACGCCCCTTTTGAAAAGTCTGTCCCGAAATCTGCAGGGTTGGGTTAGTCTCTGTATTACGGTGCTGCCTAGGAGCCCTGCCCCGTCGTGCTAGGTGCTGTACGATGACAAGGACTCTAGACCCTACAGGGTAGGGACAGACTTTGTTCCGTGTCTGGGATCCTGGTCTGTGACTGGAGCCCCTAGGTGCTGCTGCAATACCAATGCACCAAATGCCTCCCGACCCTCACTTTTAAACACAGAATGTGAGAATTCAGGCCTGTTTCCACTGGCCAGGCCCCTGTAGATGAATCTGCTTTTTAAACCAACTTTGAATGCGGTCCCCTTACCTGGCTGGTGTCCCCGTTGGCCAGCTCTACATTAGGAAAGGGGGCGGGGGGTTAACTAGAGCGTTTTAAAGCCCTAGTGTAGGCAAGATGTGATTGTAACACACACCAGCTATTGGGAAGGGGCTCAGCCCCCTCCTCCAAAGTTGACCCTGACCAGGTGACGTGTTAAAATCAGTGTGTGGGGCCTGGTCTGCTAGTTAATATCACCCATTTCCCCAGGTCATGGAGCGTGTTCACAAGAGACACAAGGCAAAACATACCCTCGATTCAAGCCCCCTTGGTGGGAAGGGGGGGGTGTGGGACCCGTGGGTGTCCCCCTGAGAAGAAGAGGGCTGTCACTTCTGCATACAGGCTGAGTTCTCAAGACATTAATAGTGTGGTGCAATGGTTAATGCAGCGTGCATGCAGCTGCCCACGCCGGGCCTGAGTTGGATACGCTAAAGGTCCCATGGCCGTGGAAAGGGACACTTAGAAAGAGCAGAAATTAAAGGTGCATCCGCTTTAATGCCCCTGCGTAGCAGAGCCGTGTAAATGAGACTCAGGCCCTCCGGGTGCCGGTGGGGAAGGGAGCACAGCCCGGACTCTGGCTCTGAGCAGCTGAGAGGCAGATCGAAGCCATTTGGTTTCTTAGAACCAGTACAACCAGCGTGCCTGCAACTATACCAGTAGGGAGGGGTCTGATTCCTGCACAGCTCATTCCTCTTCCCCTACGGGATTAGCCATATTCACACCTGTATACCCACAGAACCCCGTCCACACGAAGGGGTTGTCCTGCTTTAACTATGCCAGTGTAGTTAAAGCAGGAGTGTGGGGGACGGGACAAGGCCTCCATTTCTCTCTCCCCCTTGCCCATCTCTCCCCCAGTAACCGAAGATCTCGATCTCGCTCTGTTTTGGCATTTAACAGGATATTTAACATCTTGCTTCTAATTACCCCCCCCCCCTTTGTTGTCTTGGCTCTTCAGGGTGTGTTGTGTGTGTGTGTTGTTTGCAGTCTCTCTTTCCCTCACATCAAAAGCTAGTGTGTATTTGCCAACTGCCTCTTTGAAATGTTCCTTAGCTTTCCAAGGCTACCGGCTTCTCAACCTTGATTCTGCAGCTGAAGGGAACCCGGGACATAAACTGCCTCCCACATTAACGCTGCACAGTAACAATCCGGTAATGAGAAGGGGCGGATGGTTTAGCGGTTTAAAACGTGGGCCGTGGTGTCTGGAGATCTGGAGCCTGTTCCTGAAACGGCCTCTGACTCACTGTGTGACCGTGGACCCAGGGCCTGAGTTGTTTCTGTGACTTATCTGCCCCCTGCCCCTGTGAAATGCGGATGGTAGCGCCTTCTCTGGGGGAGTGATGAGACTCAGTTCCGTGTGTGTGAAGTGTTTTGAGCTCCTTGGATGCGAGCTGGCAAAGCAGGGCCAGCACTTGACCAATATTTGTAGGTGTTTCTGGTGCTCGCCGGGTGGAAATGCCCAGCAAACACCTGCCACGGATCTGTGACTTGAACGTCACAACAGCCTCAGCTGGCCCATGAGCTCATCCAGTCATGGGCGGGACCCTCCGTTAGTTCTCTATTTAGAGTGCTGGCACACAGGGTTCGGATGGTCCCCCGACCCTCTTGGCTGCTATAAACTGTGGTTGTTTTGCCACTAGGATCTATGTCAATATCACATTCTTCCTACCAGACTGTTCTAATGTTAGAGCAGGGCCCTTATCACTTCTTATTACCCTCCAGGGATTCCAAAGCTGTTCAGGCCACCCACAGGGAGAACTTTTTTCACCACTGAAATGCAACCACCTCTGGGGTGGAATGTGGCAAGTCTTAACAGCACACGACAACATGATAAATTAGCACAGGAAGTTTAAAAAAAAAAAACCTGTTGGAAGCTACAAGGGGAATTTAGGAAGGCATACAGTAATTAGCAGAGTTGGAATTTACCCTGGGAAGGTCATTTGATAGGGTTTGCTTCAAACTGAATCATTGCAAAGAGCTAGAATGTTTGTTGTGCGTGTGTTTGTTTTTGTTAAATCCAGGGCGGTCAGATTTTTTCCGCCCTCTTTCAGTGAAGTGGTGTTAGGTTGCAGAGGTTTGTTTCTCTCATCAGCTACTGAGGACATTTGAACATTTGAGGCATGGATTGTAACATTGGCTGGAAAATTTACCATGCATTCAGCAAAAAAATAAACAGGCAAAGTGGAAAGAATCTAACTTGTTCTAGTAATTCTGTTAAACAGATAACTGGAGAACTACTGGAAGTTCTCCCAATCCAACTGAACTTTGAAATCCAGGGGGAACTTTTGTATTTAAATTCTCTTTCCTGGTGTTGCCAGGTCTCCTGGCATTTGGTGTTTTTGCTTGAAGCCCCAGCTGCTGGAGTCATGTGAATTTCTGCTTTTAGTTTTAAAATAGAAGTAAATTTCTAGTCCTTGTGGTTACAGAGAAAAGTTTGAAAATGTGAATCCTACAGGTTCAAAAACAAGGAGACCAATTGAAAGAAGCCAAAATGTATTTATGTATTCATTTTCTTTTACAAACTCTCATTTTTGCGGGGGGGGCCTGACTCATCATTTTTGAATGCTTGGGGTTGGAGATGCTGCGGCATCACATCCCCCTCCGTTCTCCCTGCTGTTTCTGGGGAGCATGCTCTTCTTCAAGAAGAGCCCAGACGTGGTGGTGCGTAGTGTTACTCTGCACTGCGGCATCCCACCCCAGAGCGAAGCACATAAGAAGAACAAACTTCTTGCTCTCGCTCCTTTCAGCTCCCCATAGCTCAGCCTGCTAACACTCACTGGCTAATTCGGGGGGATAATTGCTTATCTAAATTCTCTGTCGTCTGTTCAGTCAGGACTTAGAGGGGGGTTGATACTTGTGCTCAGCCAATATACCTCCTACAAGGGCCCTGAAAGGGTTTGATAAACGCTAGAGTCGTTTCACCCCAGTGCATCAGTCTTAGCACCTAAGACCCGCCCGCCCCCAAGTAAAGCATCAGGCATGAGAGCTTATGCCAACCTTTTGCTGTGGGGCAGATCTTCTCCCCTAACTAATCCAGCCCCCTGTGATGGTGCTCAGCCCTTGTTCCCATCTCACAGAAGGCACCAGGAGGGGAAAGTGACTTGTCCCAGTGCCATTGCTGGGCAGAGAACCCAGGAGTCCTGGCTCCTGGTTGACCGCACCCCCTCTCTGAGAGGTCCTTCAGGATCATGTGTTTCACAACAGACCCCACAGGCTCAGCTCATGCCCGTGGAAGGCCGCGAGCTTGCTGCCGCTTCTAGGGGATAAGAGCTGCGGTCTGGGCTCCTAAAGCCTCCGGTGGCTCCATCGTTTGCAGCTTCGGCCGGGGTTAGGAGGAGGGACTCTCAAGGGGAACCCGTCTGGAGCGAGCGCTGAATCGCTGCCCATCGCTCCCTGTCTGGTGCCCAGACCCTGCGGGAGGGGGGGAACTGCACAAAGCTTGTTGCTTGGCAATGGCGGCCGGGGTGGGGACGGACGACTCTCCAAACCAGGTGGTACTCACCTAGTCCCAAGCCCTGGCGTGGCGAGAGGCAGATTGCAGCCCGCCCCAGCCCTGTGCCAAGCATTCCAAGGGGATTGCGCCCCCCCTCTGCCCCGGGGGAGTGCAGGTGGTGACGACCCCCCCCCCCTTTGTCAGAGGGGAGAGCAGCTGCACGAGGGCTTCCCAGGAGACCCACCCCGTCTCCAGCCCCAGCTGCCCCGGCTCTGCCGCCTACCCAGCTGGCACTGTGCCCCTCTTGGGAACGGCGCTCGGTGCCCGCCGCTGGAGTAGGGATTACAGGCTGTGCCGCTCCCAGGGGGCTGACTGTCCCGGCGTAGCCCCGGACGGACTGGATCACTAGAGCCTAAGTGGGAGCCTACGTCGCGTGCGCCCCGAGACCTCGGGGATGGGCACCTTTTATATGGGGGAGTCTCCGGTGGAGAGGAGAAGCGGCTTCTTGTCTGGGGTCTGAGGAAATCCTTGTTCGGCACGAAGGCTCTGGGGCTGCAATAACTCAGGCCTTGCTGGATCTGCCCAGCCACCCGTAGGGTGGGGAGCTTTCACCGGCTGCCTGAACCCTTGTCGCATTTGGGAGAGAGACATTGGGCATCCGGTCCTGAGACATCACAGCCCATCAGCAGCTCAGGACGGTGGGAGCCGGCTGTGGCAGGATGTGGTGGTGTCGCAGGGTGGATCTGATCTGATCTGCCACAGGGCAGGGAGGAAAATCTGGTGGGAAATCAGCATGTGTTGACGCTCAGCGAAGAAGAGAGCAGCACAGGCCAGGCTCGGCCTTTCCAAGCGGGGGTTACAGGATAACAGAACATCCTGCATTGCAAGTTGCTTTCCTGCTCTGGGCCTCAGTTTCCCCTCCCATCCTTTGTCTGTCTGGTCTGTTTAGAGTGTGATCTCTGCAGGACTGTCTGTGTATCTATAGCACCAGGAGTCCTGGTATCAGCCTCTTGGCACTACCGTTATATAAATAAGAGTGTTAACCCCCGGGGTCCTGGCTAAATTCCACTTCCACTAATTGCGTTCGGGCTCCCTGAATTCTCCCTGCAGTTTCAGTTGAATGTGGTTTCCTTCAGCCCTAGCCCTGAAGGTGGTGGTGCATAGTGTTTCTCTGCACGTAGAGCTGCCGCGTCTCACCCCAGAGGTGGCTGCATTTCAGGGGTGGACAAAGTATTTAAAAAAACCGAACTACGCACTTTTCCCTTTCTCGTGTGGTTGTCCATGTGCTTTAGAACACTGGATGATAAATTGTTACCCCATTTTACTAGTTGAGGGCATAGGGGGTTAAGCAACTTGCCCAACGTCCCGTGGTGAATTGATGGCAAAGCTGGGAATAGAAAACAAAATTCCTGATGCCCGCCTCCCTGATCTGACCACTAGGCAAAACTCTCTCCCAGAGCCAGGAGCAGAACCCAGGAGTCCTGACTCCCAGAATGGTGTTCTACATCTTCTAGACAGCACTCCAGGCTGGGACTGGAACCCAGGAGTCCTGCTCTAACCAGTAGGCCACAAGGCCAGCTCTATCTCAGAGGGGTTTTAATGAGGTCCTGAAAACGTGCGGAGACCCCAGAATGGGGCAGTGCTGGTGCTGTTCCGTGGCCGGTGCCCCCACCTGAGAGCCCCGGCTGTACTCACGTCTCCTTCTCTTCCAGCCTGCAACGTCACCATTCACAACCGCTGCAGGGACACCCTGCCCAACTGCACCAAGGTCAAACAGAAGGTGAGCGGCCCGTGGGGCTGGGGAGGGGGAGGAAGAGTTGGTGGGGAGGGGGTCCCATCACCTCTCTTGCACGCAGGGTGGGTTGGGGGCCATTCACTTCCAGGTGGCCTTGGCGGTTCCCTTTTGCTGGCTGACGTGCAAGGAGCTGGCCGATTGTCCCAATCAGCTGCTTTCCCCACCAAAGGGCAGGGCGGAGACGCGTGGGTGGGGGCGCTGTATGGCGGACACTCGCCCCATTGCGCCCACTGTGAAATCAGTGGGACGTAGGCTCGTAAATACCTTTGCACACCTGGCCCTGGGGGACCCGGGGTGTGAGTGCAGCTCCCCCTCACCAGCACTAAATGCAGGAGCGGATTTGATGGGGAGGGAAAGCCCACGCGTGCGAGCGCGCACACCAGTGCTAGCGTGCTAACCCGGCTCATCCTCTCTCTCCCTCTGCCCCCAGCAACAGAAAGCCGCCCTGGTGAAGAACAACTCGGCGCTGCAGAGTGTGTCCCTGCGGAACAAGAGTAAGTGAGCCAGAAACCCGGGGCCGGGAAGAAAGAGCCCCCTGAGGGGGCAGAGTCCCAGGGTTCCTGGAGAGGGCAGGAAGCAATTTACTTCTATGAAAGTCACTGGGGTCATGGGCCGTGAGCAATGCCTACTGGTTAGAGCCGGGGGGGCTGGCAGGTTAGAGCAGGTGGATGGGAGTCAGGACTCCTGGGTTCTATTCCCAGCCCTGGGAAGGAGCGAGAGGGCGGGTGGGTCAGAACAAGGAGAACTGAGACAGGACGCGGGGGTCCTGGTCCCCGCTCTGGGAGAGGAAGTGGTGACTAGTGGTTGGAGCGGGGGGGGTGGGTTCTACTCCCAGCTGAGCTGCTGGAGAGGACTGGGCCAATGGCTCATGGTAGCCTGCCGGGCTGCAGTGCCAACGCTGGCCGCTGGCCGTGTGTCTCTGTCCCCCTTACAGGGGCGGCCCAGGTGCAGTTCCTGTCCCTTTAACTCTCCATCGGGAAGCAGCAGTAGGGGGAGGGGCAGCCTAGGCCTCTAATCCGCAGGTTTGAAATCCCTGCACTTCCCACACCACCCGGGTTCGGGTTCCGGCTGGGCCATCCCAGACCCTCATCAGCCCCATGCACGTTACTCCTTAAACCAAGATGGCCACGAAAGCTCCCATGGCCTTAGTCCCCTTGGCCCCCGTCATCCCCCCCCCCGTTCCGCTTGGCAGTCGCCCGCCTGCCGCAGAGGTGGGCGCATTCCAGCAGCACTTCGGTTTACAAGGAGCTCTGGGCCCTCCGTTACCACGGCCGTTATCTATCAGAATCTGAGCATGGGGGAGGCGATGGCCACGCCCGTTGTCTCGTGAACTGTGCAGCGTTCGAGCCATAAACCCTCCAGGCAAAGACCGTCTGGCCCCGGACATGGCAGAGTGACCCAGTGTGGCCGCCTGCCGGCATAGGCCGAAGGCGGCACGTTTTTAAGCTGGGCTGGGTGCTGGGGAAGCTGGGTGGCACCCCCTGGCCGGAGCTCTGCAGTCTCCCCGTCACCCACAGGGCTTCTACATCCCGGATGGACTCCAGTGACCGCCCGGGGCCCTGCAGGGTGCCTGCCCCCCCTGTGGGGCTGTTCCCGGGGCACCCCGCCCTCCGAGGGCTGCCTGGCGCTAGTAACACACCCCACATGCACCCGCCGTGGGGTGGTGCTGCCCCCTCCTGGCTCGATGTGGGCACTGCATCCTGAGGCCCTGGAGATGCATTTTCTCTCTAGGAGGGAGGTTTTTTCCCTCCTCCTGTTGAATGATCAGCTGGGATGATGTCCAGTTCCTCCCCTCCCCGCCGCCCCGCAGGGGGCTGTGGAGAACGTCAGCTGATCCTTCCTCTGCAAGTTCCCGGGGATCTGCACTGGTGTCGTTAACCATGGAGTGAAACCCGTTTACACCAGCTGGGGAGCCGGCCCCTGGGCTCCGCGCACGTCGGGTGAAATCCTGGCCCCACTGGACTCGCTCGCAGCGCGCCCGCCGACTTCACGAGGGGCCAGGCCGCCCCAGGCTCTGAGCCGTTGACGTGTGCCCTCGGGATCGGGCTCTGTATTCCCACCCTGCCCAGACTGCTGCCGTCTCGCGGCTGAGTTCAGTGCCAGGAACGGGGACTAGGGCTAAAGAAGAAGGATGGCCAAGTGGTTAGAGGCTGAGCCCTGGGCCTTGGCAGACAGGGGTTCGCTTCCCACCTCTGCCAGAGGCTCTGAGGGTGGGCAAGTCACGGAGGGCCAGATTATTGCGGGTATTTAGGTGCCTGACCCCGTTGGGAATCACCTTGAAAAAGCTGTGCCTCAGCCGTGCAATGGGGATCCTCGCACGGGTTAAACGCTGTGAGAGATGCCACAGTCCCTGCGGTTCTGGGGGCAGATAAGCACTGCGGGCGGAGAGGGAAAGGCAGAGGCTGTGGGGAGACCTCGAGCCGAGCTGTGAACGCAAGTGTTCTCTGTCTGGTTCTCCCCCCCAGCCACCTGCTCTAACCACTAGTCCCCACTCCCTTCCCCGGAGCAAGGGAGAACTCACCTGGCTATTGAAACAGCTTTGGGGAGCGGAACCACAGCACCCATTGCCACGGGCTGCGCTGGCCCGGGATGGGTCCCTGGCACGGCTGCTGCTCCTCCCCCTAGGATTCACCTCGGTGAGCGTGCTGGCCGGCTCCCGGACAGCGGGGATCCACGCGCTGTGATCTGGCGCGTGGCGCGGGCCACGCCCTTCAGCAGCGCGACGAGACTGACGAGTCGGGCCGTGCTGGGATGGGCTCGCCCAGGGGCACCGGGGGGGAGCGTGGGTCTGCCCCCAGCTCACGGCGCCCGCCCGTTTGCACCCGCTCCTCGCTCGCTTCCCCCAACGCGCTTGCCTCTCTTTGCAGCTGCCACGAGGGAGCGTCCCAGCTCGGCCATTTACCCCTCCGATAGCTTCCGGCAGACCCTGCTGGGCTCCCGCAGGGGGCGGCCCACCCTCTCCCTCTCCAAAAGCGTCTCCACCACCAACATCGCAGGGTAAGTGCCGGGGGCGGGGGGGAGTGGGGTCTAGTGGTTAGAGCAAGTGGGCTGGGAGTCTATTTCCAGCGCACTTGGGTTCTGCTCCCAACCCTGGGAAGGGCAGTGAGGTCTAATGATTAGAGCACAGGTGCTGGGGGTCAGGACTCCTGGGTTCCTTTGCCGCTGGCTCCCCCATCTGACCATCCCTTCCCCGGGCCTGGGTTCCCAGCTGTGGGAAATTGACTGGCTGGCGATTGGCTGGCCACGGGGGGGTTGGGGGAGCCTTCGTTTCTTGTTTATCCGGAGTGACCTTCCTTAACTCTGGGTTCTCCCCCGTCTCCCTGCAGGAACTTCAACGACGAGTCGCCCCTGGGGCTCCGGCGCATCCTGTCCCAATCCACCGACTCCCTGAACATGCGCAACCGGACGCTGTCGGTGGAGTCGCTAATCGACGAAGGTGCGAGCGCTCGGCCGGGCTCCCTCCGGGGCTGGGGGGGGGGGCGCGGGGTAGGGCGCACACGTGGGCGTCTCTCGAATCCATATCAGGTTGGGTCGTGGCCAGAAATGGGGTCCCCCTCGCCATGGTCGGGAGGCCTGGGGTGACGGGCCTTGGTGCTGGAGGGGGCGGTGGGCCCTGCCCCCGTTCGGGGCACACACACACACACACCCCCGGGGCTGCCCTGCCCTCCCCTTCCCCAGCATGCAACACACAGCAAAGAATTGAGTCCGTGAGCGCCGGGCTGGATCCGGGCCCAGGGAACTGAGGAAGCGACACCCCCACCACGGCTTCCGCCCCCTCCCTCGTCCTCAGATTCCCCCCCAGGCTGGTTCCCACGTTCCCTGCAACCCGAGGACTGGGGGAAGAGGAGGAGCTGCTGTCGGGATCCCAGCATCCCATTTCCCTGCTGCCGGGGCGTGGGACCCAGTTCCCAGCCAGGACCGGGGAGCGCTGCCCCGGGGCAGTGGGTTAAAGCCGATTTGGTGTCGGAGGGGATGAGGGAAGCCCTGCTTCCCCAGGCCTGCGGGGCAGGTGGGGGAGCTTTACCCCTCGGGCCGGGTTCCTCCTGACTGGCCATTCTCCACCCGCCCCAGGGGCCGAATTCGTCTATCACCAGCTGATGAACGACTTCGAGACGGACGAGCAGGACTTTGCGGCCGACTCCTGGAGCCTGGCGGTCGACAACAATTATTTGCAGCAGCACAAGAAGGAGGTGATGAAGCGCCAGGACGTCATCTACGGTGAGCCCTGGCCTGGTGAAGGGGCCGGGGGGGGGGGGCTCGGCTCCACGGCCCTCCCTGCACGTTCCCCTCCTGGGAGCACGTGGTTCCTGCCATTTCCCAGGCTGGGTGCCGGCACGGAGCAGCAGAGGCAGGGCGTGGGCTGGCAGGAGGGCCCCTTATCACTCCATCTTTGGCTCCGGCTCTCATCTCCCCGTCTCGCCCCCCCCTTCCCCAGAGCTGATCCAGACCGAGATGCATCACGTCCGCACCCTGAAGATCATGACCAACATGTTCCGCAAGGGGATGCTGGAGGACCTGCAGATGGACCCGGCCCTGGTGCAGAGCATGTTCCCCTGCGTGGACGAGCTGAGCGAGGTCCACACCCGCTTCCTGGTCCAGCTGCTGGAGCGGCGCAAAGAGTCGCTGGCCGCTGACAGCAGCAAGAACTTCGTCATCAGCCGCCTGGGGGACGTCTTGATTCAGCAGGTGGGAGGGGGTCGGCCTCGCTCTGCCTGGGCATCCCCCCCCTCCCGGCTGGGGTCTGGGTGGGGGAGGGGGTGCTCCCCCCCCCCCGAATCAGTGGGGTGACCTCAGTGCTCTTAGCACAGCACCAGGGGGCGCTGTGCTGCAGGGAACTCATGGGGTGCGGCTGACTCCCCTTCCCCAGCCTGTGCTGTTGGCCCTTGGGCAGGGACCCAGCAGGGGGCGCTGTGCCACCCATAACGAATGCCTCCGCTAATTAACATTGTGCCCCCCTCCCGACCCCTCCCCAGGCAGTTTCCTCTGTTGGGGGGCGGGGGGGCGGTGCTCCATTCCCAGCCGTTGGGCTTTGCCCTGCTCTGTGCAAACAGCGGCTGGATCCCCTGCCCCCCAGAGGTGGCCGCAATTCGGCGGGGGAGGCGGTCAGGGCTGACCCCTGACTGTCTCTCTCCTCCTCGCAGTTCTCCGGCCCCAGCGCCGAGCAGATGAAGAAGGCGTACGCGGAGTTCTGCAGCCGGCACAACAAGGCCGTGAAGCTCTACAAGGAGCTGTTTGCCCGGGACAAAAGGTTCCAGCAGTTCATACGGGTGAGGTCCCTTCCCGGCCCCCTTCCAGAGCCCCTGGCTGCAGTGGGGCTGGGGTGAGGTCTGGGGGTCGGTGAGGCTGCCCAGTGGACGGTGAGGGTGTGCCTACCCTGGTGCCACAGGGGAGCGCAGGAATTTGGAGCTCGTTCCCAGGGGATGCGCCCAGCTCTGGGTGGGTTGGTCCTACCATGATGAGCCAGGCTCCTGGGGCGCTGAGGGGCCTGGCAGAGATGTGAGGCTGGCGTGACTCTGTCCTGATGGCAGGGGGCTGTTGTGGGGAGGCAGGAGACCTGGTTTCCGTTCTTGGCTCTGCTGCCGCTCAGGGCCAAGTCCCTTTCCCTCTCCGTGCCTCAGTTTCCCCATCTGCAAAGAGGGGTCACGGAGCTCATCCTGCCCGGTGGGCTGTTGACTGAGCAGTGACCCGAAGCTGAGGCCAGGGGAACTTGTGGGCCGGGCACGGCCTGACCCTTGTCCTCCGTCCTCCCTCCCCACAGAGGCTGACCCGCCCCTCGGTGCTGCGGCGGCACGGGGTGCAGGAGTGCATCCTGCTGGTCACCCAGAGGATCACCAAGTACCCCGTCCTCCTGGACCGCATCCTGCAGAATTCCAAAGGTAATGGGGCGCCTGGGGGGGATGATGGGGATTGAGGGTCATTGGCAGAGCTGGGGAGGAGGCTAAGACTGGGGGCTGTGGGTCAGGACAGAGGGGCACTGGCAGAGCTGGGGGGGTGGGGGCGGGAGAGGATTGGGGAAGGAGCCGCCCTGACTCTTTGCACCCTCCCCAGGGAACGAGGTGGACCAGCAGGACCTGGCCGCGGCCCTGATGCTGGTCAAGGACCTGATCTCGGCCATCGACCAGGAGGTGCACGAGTACGAGCAGAACGCCCGGCTGCAGGAGATCTACGGGCGGGTGGACGGGCGGGCCAAGGCCCCGCTGTCCCGGGAGGGCCGCGGCGGCTCCTTCGGCAAGGAGGAGCTGCTGCGCCGCAAGCTGGTGCACAGCGGCTGCATGCTGTGGAAGACGGCGGCCGGGCGCTTCAAAGGTGCGGGCGAGGGGGGAACCCCCCCCGGGGGAGCCTGGCACGGGCTCAGTTCCCTGCCTCCAGGCACGTCCGCCTGGGCTTGATTTTCCCCCCACCCCGAGGCCCAGCCTCCACCTCTGCTCGGGAGGGTTTCCCTGCCCAGCTCCCTCGGCCCTGGTTCCTTCTGCTGCCGGTGGAGAATCTCTCCCCCTCCCTTCGGGCCTGGCTGAAGCGGAGTGGGACCCCCTCGCCCTCCGCCTGACTCCAGCAGCTGCTCGCCGGTTCCCATCCCTGCAGGAGCCTAGTCTTGATGCCCGGTCTCCTTCCTCTTCCTTGCAGATATCCTGGTGCTGCTGATGACGGACGTCCTCGTCTTCCTCCAGGAGAAGGACCAGAAATTCACCTTCCCTGCCCTGGTGAGTTGCTGCTGCTCCGAGCGTGTCTGTCTCTCGGGCTCCTCGTCTCCGCCCCAGGGCCGGTCGGAAACAGTCCCACTCCTGGGTCAGCAGGAGAGGCCCTTGCCTGAGTTTCTGTGCCTCGGTTTCCCCAGCTGTAAACACACCTGATGTGATCCTGACCCGCTCCCGCCAGGGGCCGTCAGGAGGCTGAATTCACTGGCATTTGGAGTGTCTCCTCGGGCGGGTGCTGTGTGAGCGAAGCGGTGTGACCCAGCCACGCTCCAGCTCTCCCGTGCCCGGTGGTCTCTGCGTCTGCTCCGTTGCTTTCTGTGTCGCTCTTTGCTGCCATCACTCTGATTTATATGGCAGGGGAGAGGGGCCCATCATGCCGGGCGCTGCATGGACGTGGCGAGAGTCAGTCCCTGTTTCAGACCCACATGGAAAAGGCAAAGGGGGAGAGAGGAAACTGAGGCACGGAGAGGGTAGTGACTTGCCACCCAGCAGGTCCACGGCAGAGCTGACGACTAATGTCCCATCGAGAGCCGGGACCAATAAACGTGCTGTGGCTGTCAATCCGCTGCTTCGTCGCCCCTGGCTCTGCCCTGCCCTGCCCGCCGGGCGCAGTTGCAGAGCAGGGAGACCGACCTGGGCCAGCTTTACCCGCGCTAGCTTGGCAAAGAAGAGCCGTGCCGCTGCGGCAGGGCGGGCTGGGCCAGGCTCCCTGGGCACCTGCTCACATTGCCAGCCTGCGCTGGAGTCCCCTTAGCCGTGCTAGTGCGGGCAGGCCTGCCTTGTACTTCGACGGTCCCGCTGTTGCGGGGAGAGTCCAGGAGCCCCAGGCCTGGACCGGGCCCCCATTGTGTCAGGCGCTGTAGGGACACAGGACAGAATGACGGTCCCGGCCCCAATGAGTTTCCCATCTAAGCGTGACGGGAGACAACCAGAGGAGATGGACAGACGGACGAGGGCTCACTAAGGGATAACGACAGGGCCAGTCTGCAGGGTGGGCCATGGCCTCGCAACCCCTCCCTTCCCTGAACCCCTGGGTCCCCCCATTCTCCACCCACCCCCCTAATAGGCTGCTGCGCCCCCTCCCGCAGGACAAGCCGGCGGTGATCTCCCTGCAGAACCTGATCGTCCGGGACATCGCCAACCAGGAGAAGGGCATGTTTCTGATCAGCGCCGCCCCGCCGGAGATGTACGAGGTGCACGCCGCCTCCCGGGACGACCGCAACACCTGGATGAGGGTCATCCAGCAAACCGTGAGCCTGTGAGTGCCCCCGCCCTGCGGGAGGGGGGGAGGAAGGGGCTCCCGCTGCCTCCGGTCCAGCCCCGGGAGGATAACAGCTTTACTACAGTCGCCAGCAAAAGGAGCCACTAGCTCCAGCGGCAGAGGCTGGTGTTTTTTGCACCAAGAGTCCCAGGTTCTGGTTCTGCTGTGGGACCAAGTGGGGCTGTCCTGGGCGGGGCTTGTGTTCTGGGGGTGCCTCCCTGGGCTGGGGAAGGGGGTTTGCAGCGAGAGCTTCCTGTCTGGGGTGCAGGTGGGGACAGAGAGGTGTCAATGGAGGGGAGCCTGCGATCCTGGGATTCTGTTGAGGGGCAATGGGTGCCCATGGGGGGGGCAGCCCTCCAAGGGGGCTGGTTGCCTATGGGGCGGGGATGGAGGGGGGCACTGCTGGGCTGGTTCTGCGCTGGAGCTGGCTGTGATGATGAAGCCAGCTCTGATTTCGCGTGCTGGGAGCTGGGCACGAAGGGAGACATGGTCCCTGGCGGCCCTGGGGTGTGGGTGGAGCTCAGGCCCTCGGCCTCCGGGTGATGATTTGGGATCCGCCGTCGGATGGTGCCAGGAGGATGGCCTGGGGGGGCCGGGGATTCCTAGCCTGCGGCTCCGGCCCGGGCCCTGACGCGGCCGATCTGCTCCAGGTGCCCCAGTCGCCAGGATTTCCCCCTGATTGAGACCGAGAACGAGGCCTTACTGCGCAAGCTGAAAGGTAGGTGGTCGCCCTGCCCCCCCGGCAGTCTGCAGCCCCCTGCCCCCCGTACCTCTGACAGTCATTGGCTCTTGTGTGCCCCCCCCATGCCATCCCCCCCATCCCCCCCGGCTACCCTGGTCCAGCAGTAACCTTGACCCCGCCCCAGCAGTCACCCCCACCTCCAGGCCCAGGCTGCCCCGCCCGCCTCCCATCATTCATCCCCCTCCCTTCCCGTCTCCCCCAGACCAGATGGCGCAGCGGGACCGGGAGATCACGGAGCTGCTGGAGGAGAAGGTGGAGCTCTTCGCGGAAATGCTCAGCCTGCAGAGCGGCTGCGAGGACGCCCCCGCCTGCCCGACCCCCCGGACCCTCTTCCGGGCCGAGTCGTTGGACGGGCCCCGCGGAGAGAAGCTGCTCCACGAAGCCATCCGCGAAGGTACGGCCCCGCTGGAGCCGGCAATCCCCAGCTTCCTCCTGGCCAGAGCCCTGCTCGGAGCCCGACTTCCCCTCTTCCCCCCCAAAAACTACCCTCCCTCCTGCAGCGCCAGTCCGCCAGGTCTCCTGCCGTAGCGGGTCGGACCCAGTGCCCATCTAGCCCGGTGTCTGGTCTCTCAGATTGACAGCACCAGATGTTTCAGAACAAGTTGCAAGGACTTCCTCTAGTGCAGAGCCATGGAATAACCTGCCCCAGTGGGTCTCCTCTGAACCCCTAATAAGACCCAAAGCAGGAGGATTTCCCCCTTCCCAGAGTTCCTCTCTTGTGAGGGGTAGAAAAGCCATTGCTAACCGGGAGAGACCGGCCATGCTCCAAGGAGCTTGCAGTCTGCCTAAACCAGCCAGACGCAGGGTTGGAAAGAGGACTCTTTATTCATTCCCCATTTGACAGATGGGAAAACTGAGGCACGGAGTGGGGCAGCAACATGCCCAAGGTCACGCAGGGAGTCGGTGACGGAGCTGGGAATTGAATCCAGGTGTCCTGAGTCCCAGTTCAGTGCCCATCCTTTCTCTGCACTCCCCCAACCCCATTGCTAGCAAACCCCAGGGCTGCAGAAGGATTCGGAGTAGACAGACAGAGAGCATCCGTGTCTTGCCGGCCCTGGTTCACCTTGCGTTTCTCCTCTCTCAGTGGAGTGTTTGAAGGATCTCTTCGTGGGAGCCGGGAGGGACCGGGACCAGAACCACCCTGCTGACCCCGACAGCGGCTCCGGCACCAGCTCCAACGATGCCACGAGTACGGGCAGAGACCTCCCTTCTAATGTCTCCCCTCCCTGTGGGGGGCGCCATGCAGCACGGTCTCGCTGCAGGGCCCAGTGCTGCCCGCGTAGACCCTGCAGTTGATTGACATTGCATTTGTGCAAACTCCTTTTTTACGGTGCATCTTGATAAGCTGGGGAGGGGGGCGAAGAGAATGGTTCAAGGGCTGGAAAAACCTGCCTCACAGTCAGACGCTGCAGAAGCTCATCTTCCTCTTTGGGGGAAACTAAATAGCTGGAGGGTGATTGGGTTATTTATGTCCAAGTAACGGCTCTGGGGGAGAAGGTTTGCGATGGGAGAGGGTTGTCTAACCTGGCAGCCGAAGGCACACGGTGATCCAAGGGGAGGGAGCTGAAGGGAGACGCATTCAAGCTAGGAATGAAGTGAGGGTCGTTAACCATTGGAACACCGTGCCTAGGGATGTGGGGGAATCTCTAACAGGGGAGCTGTGTCTACGCCGGAAGGCTAGGTAGAAGTACGGCTGTGCTGGTTGAGCTCCCCCGGCAAACTCTCCTAGTGGAGGTGCAGCAGAAGAACTCGGAGAGCACATGCCAGTCGATTTAAAATTGTCGATTTAAAAGGGCTTTTTTGGTTTAACTGGTATAATTGCGTCTACACAAGGGTCTTCTGCTGGCTCCGCTCTGGATCAGGGATCGCACCTCGGCCAGCGCAACCTGAGCTAGACCAGGCCTCGGTCTTTACATCATGACTGGGAGTCTCTTTCTGACAGTGCCTCGCCAGACACAGGAGTCCCTCCGGGTTATGCGGGAGGTGGGACTGGCGGATCCCTTCTGGCCTTGGCGTCTTTGACTAGCACGACCCCCCCCCCTAAAATTATAGGTAGCAAGCGCCAGGCCCCTCAGCGCCTCCTGCGCCGGTGACATGCAGGTGAATTTCCGCCTAGGAAGGGGCAAGCATCCTGTCTCATCCGCTCGCTCTTCCCTCCGCAGACGGTGAAACCAGCAGCCTCAACGGCGCCCTGGACTTCTGCAGGGTCGACTCCGACTCGAGTCAGCGGGTAAGTCCCTTTCCGCCCCGGTGGGGAGCCAGCCGGTCCCTGCGGCGGTGTCTGACGGCCAGCGCCTGGGAAGCTGGGTTCCATTCCTGGTGCTGGGTGAGGCATGTGATCCTGCTGTGCCTCAGTTTCCACATCTGTAAAAGCTGCCCCTCCCCCCCCCCGGGACTGAACCAGCAACCTCAAGGGCTAAAAGCAGGAGCTGCTACAGCCTCCCTGGCTGGGGCTGGAACAGATTCAGCTCCCCTGGGGTGCAGCACATGGGGGGGCCTGTAACACACATGCTGATGGGGTGAGGGGGGTACATTGGCCTCCCAGCTGGCTGTGGGGGGCTTCCCATGGCTAATTTCTATGCTTTCTCTCTCCATAGGACGGGAATGGTAACCAGCTTCAGCAGAAGGTACCCCATGAGGTAAGGAGGGCTGGAGGCCTCTGAGTGGGGGTGGGATGTATACAGCTCGAGGGAAGGGGTCCATAGGAGCGGGGAGTCCTGGTTCTGCCCTCCTTTTGCCCTGTAACTTGGTGTGTGGGGATTTGTGGGGGAGGCAGCATGGGCTAGTGGGTAGAGCACTGAGCCGGGAGCCCTGGGTTCTGTTCCCAACTCTGCCCCTGGCCTGCTGAGCCAGTCGCTTGCCTGCTCTGTGCCTCCGTTTCCCCATCTGTAAAAGGGGGATAATGATACAAGCTCCTTTGTAAAGCCCCTTGAGGTCTATGGCTAGGAAGAGCTATTGATTTATTATTAACGTGGATTTATTGCTTTGTCCCCTCCCAGGAGGTGATTCACCGGCTTGGGGTGCTCTACGCCCTCCTCCACGGCCTGCAGGTCTGTGCCACTAAACCCCCTTCCCGTCCCAAGTGCCCCCTAGTTTCCACCCCCAGGTGTAGAGCGAGGTTCCAGTTCCCCTTGGTGGGTGCGGTGGGATCAGTCCTGGCATGGGGCTGAGGCATGTTCCCCTGGGGGAGGGGGGAGGCACAGAGCGCTGATGTAGCATGGCGGGAAGGGATTGGGGGACCCCTGGGGTAGGGGGGCTCCTGGGGAGCCAGCTCTGAAAGCCAGGTGCCAGGGATTGGGGGGGGCGAGGAGAATCCCCGTGTGGAGGGGCACAGAGCTGGGGATGGGGGGGGTAGAACCCGGTGCAAAGGGGAGGCATTCCTGGGCAGAGGGGACAGAGCTGAGGATGGAGGGGGAGGGGCATGGGGGAGGAGAAGTCCCAGGTAAAGGGGGCTGGAGGGAAGGAGGTGGCCAGAGAGTTGCTGGAGCCGGGATCCCACCCCGGGGGTCGTCCCTGCTCGACTAGGACCCCGGGGGACGGCCTGTATGTCCGGCTGAGCATGGCAGATGGGCCGCGGCTGCCCCAGTAACAACCATCCTCCTCCCCCTCTTCCACACCCCAGGCCGCCGTGGTTCAGCAGGACACCGTCCTGGAGCTGCACCTCTACGACGGGGGCGGCCGGCGGGAGAAGCCGTCGCGCGCCAACTCCCGCAAGGGGCCGCCGGGGGAGGCGGCGGCGGTGGTGGTGGTGCCGGCGCCCCAGGCTCCGGAGCAGCAGGAGCTGGCGCTGCTGCAGAAGCAGCACGCCTTGCTGCAGGCGGAGCTGTGCCGGTGCCGCCAGCTGTGCCAGGAGAAGGCGCAGGAGGCCGGGGCGCTGGAGGCGCGGCTGCGGGAGAGCGAGCAGAAGCAGGCCCGGCTGGAGCGGGAGGCGGAGGAGGCCCGCAGGCAGGTGGCTACGCTGCGGCCAGAAGGGGGCGCCGTCGAGGCGGTGTGGCGTCGGAAAGGGGTGGAGCCCCGGCGGCGCAGCCTGCCCGCTGGGGACGCCCTGTATCTCAGCTTCACCCCGCCCCAGGTAGGGTTACCCACAATGCACGGCGGCGCCGGGCCACGGGGGGGAGCATCATTAACACCCCCCCTGCTCAAGGCCTGGCAGCCGAGCTGGGGGGCTGGGGCATGGCGGGGGGGCAGCCCCTCGGTCACCGGTTCGACTCCAGGCTGGGTCGGGAGTAACCCAGTGTCACCAGCCCGGGTGCTGGGCATGAAACACATTGGCTGGGTCTCGGCCCCAGGGGCAGCAAAGAAACCACTCCCGCGGGTAGCACCGGCGTGTCCCGCCCACTCTCCCGAGTCGATTTGGAGGGGGCGGAGTTGGAAGCCACGCCCACTTCGTGGGGCGCTCTGTCCCCCTCTAGTGGCGGCTGGGCCACACACACACGTCACGGAGCCTGCCCCGGGCTTGGGTCTCCTAACTTCAGGCAACAGGGGCTTGTGCGTTAAGAAGCAGAGGTCCCAGGTTCATTCCCCCCGAGGCCGCAGCATTGCACAGTCACACTCACGCGAGTCCTCTTCCCCCCTCTCCGCCCCCCGCAGCAGAGCAGGGGGAGCAACCACGGCAACCTGTCACCGACCGACCGCGCCTTCCACCGCACCTTCAGCGACTGCCCGCGGGAGGAGCCGGTCTGCCGCGACGGCCCCGACCGGCTGCCGGAGGGGGACGAGGACCTGGAGGCGCTGTCGGAAGATGAGGGCGTGGCCAGCCGGCAGTCTCCGCCTTCCAGCCCTCGAGGTCAGTGTGACGCGTGTGGGGATGTCTCCCTCCAGAGGCCAGCTTCTGCAACAGCCAGCCATTCATGCGCCAGCACCATTTGCGCAAGTGCAGGGGCAGGTGCGGGAGGTGCTGGGGTTGATCCTGCCCAGGGTGTGTATGTTGGGGGACCAGTTTGTTCCTGTGCAACTTAGCCGGAGCTTTGGGGCTTTAGAGAGGCGAGGTTGCATAGGGCCCAGTGTGGAAACTGGCGAATGAGACGGGGGGACAGGACCTGTCCTGGACTGCACTGGCTCTAGGGTGGGTTTTAGCAGCCTCTGGGACCCCCCTGTCCTTCTCCAGAACGGTGCCTGTGGGAGTCAGGATTTCTGGGTTCTGTTCCCATCCTGATCGCTGAGTTGCTGAGTGACCTTGGCCAGGTCCTCACCCTCCACTCCCCCATTTGTGCCTCAGTTTCCCCATCTGTACAGCGGGGTGAAAGTTGCTGTCCCCCTGGTGTAGACTCGTTGCCCTGGGAAGGAGGTGAGAGTCCACGCACGAATGATGTCTTGGTGGATGAACTCATCAGTTGCTGTGTTTGGCTCCTTGCAGATTTTTCGAGGATGCAGGACATCCCTGAGGAGGCGGAGAACAGCCAGGAGCTCAAGGATGGGGAGGGCGGTTCCTTGGACAGTTAGAGAATGGCACCAAGCTCTCACTCCCCCGCCCGCAGCCCAGGGGTCGACGCTGCTGACTTGGACTTCCCTGGAGCTGCAGGGAGGACAAGACACCCTGGGGCAAAACGGCACCAAATACAAATCAAATCGTGGAGAGGGCGCAGGCCCCTGGCCCGTTCCCAAGCCGCCATAGGACACGGGGCTCGCGGGCTGGTTTTTACCCTGTGATCCACAGCTCCTTTTTATTCCTCCCCCTGGGCCGGCAGCGGCTGGTTTGTCGCGGCTCCCCCTTCCCAAAGCGATTAATTTATTTATTTTTGTTTGTGGGGGCGGGCGGGAGCAGACCCCACCGAGGGTTGGGATTCTTCTCTGGGAGCCGATCAAATCTTGGGAGGAAGCCAAGGTCTCTGATATCCAGGGCAAACATAGAGAGGGGATGGTTAATTTCCCCCTGGCTGGTTCGGTCAGACGCCAGCCACGTGAGACGTCCCGCCTGGGTCCGTTCTCTTTGACGTTGCACGAAGCTCACACTAGATGTGCCTGTTTGAAAACACACACAAGCCAACACTATGGGGGCAGCCTGGCAAGCCCCGGTGGAGGGAAGGATTTAACCCTTCCACTGCTGTGGTGCCCATCAGCAATACCTGGAAGATCCAGCAGTCAAGAGGGACGTGCTGCTCGGAAGTCCGGCATGTAAGTGCTTAATCATGCAAGGTGTGGCTCACCCCGGTTGACTCAGAATCGCCCGTGAGCTGGGACAAGTGCGAGCCACTCTGGGGCGGAGCCCACGCTGTGTGTAACAGAGAGGAGGGGGCACGGAACAGACCTCCCACGGCAGTCTAAACTGGTTCCAGTGCTCTCCAACGGCTGCCGGGCGGCATCCCTTCAAGACACAGCAAATGGGCCTCGATTACCGTCTCCGGGTGTTTATGAACGGCGGTTCTACTGGCCCCTTAAAAGAAATGAAGAAACCTAAAAGAGGCTGATGAATGTGGTCTTTAAAGGAAGGGCTGGGTGGGGTTGGGAATGAGGGAGATCTCGGTGCAGCGGGGTCCAGCCCTCTCCCTGATCTGGGGCGGCACTGTTCCGGGTCCTAGGACTTCTTCAGCTCCATGAAAACAGGTGGCCCTGGACGTTCTCCAGGCCTCCCAGACGCTGCCCCTTACCTGCAGAGAGCTGCCTCCTCCCAGTGCTGGGGGCTGCCAGTGCGGTGGGGATGGAAAAGGGGGGGGGTCAGTTTAGCCAGGCTGCTTTGCCCGTTGGAGTTGCCTGATACATTGTGGAAGGGGGGAAGTTGGTGTCATTGGGAGCTCTCCAATTGGGGTAAATCAGCATTGAATTATCCGATTTACACTAGCTGGGAAACGGCCCTGGGGTGTGTAAATCGATAGGGGATAGGCCCCTGTTTAAGGCTCTGATGTTTTTTCCTGGGGGGGGCCGATTAATTTGGAGTCCTGCCATTGGAGTCCCCTTCGCCCCCCCTTAAAGGAGTCTGATGTTCAGGGAGCACAGGCCATTGGCCTGCTGGGAAACGCGGCCGCCTTACAATACTTCAGTTCTGGGGTCTCAAAAACTCAATTTGCAGATGCGTTAGGCCCCACCGGTCCACCGCAAAACCTTGGCTTCGGCGTTTCAAAGAGTCCGTTGGCTGGATCGTAGGACGGAAACAGGGCGGGCCGAGCCAGTCCCAGAACGTTTGGGTTTTTAAAAGTCTGACCACAGAAAATCTTATTTTTTACCATGCCCACCGGCCAATAAAACCTGTGAAAGGAAAACTTTAGCGAGAGACTTTGCTGCCAGGGAGGAATTTTTTTTTTTAATTAACGCCAAAAACATGGATTTTTTTTAATTGGTTTCTTGTTGATTTAACTGTACAAAAAAAAAAAAGATAATTAAAAAAAAAAAAAATCAACCCCCCCGGTGTGTGCGCGCTGGATTTACTCCAATCACAATGTTCTGTTCTAGAGAAATCTCTCCTGAATTTCTGGCTGGTGTCTTGGTTGCTTACCAGATTCAGGAGGGCTGGTGGGGTTGCCCGCTAGAATCCTGCACAGAGGGAGTCGGCCAGAAAGCCTTCAGCTATCTCGTCACAGCTGGAAACTGGACGGCGTGGTTTTCAAACATTGCTGGATTGGGCAGTGCAGAAGGGGCTCTGCCGTCCGTGATGACCCCCGCGTGGTGCCAGAGGATGGTGCTCTAGGGCCAGCTGGCGTGTGGGGCAGGGTCCAGAGAGGCTGCTGGACACAGAGCAACCCTGTGGTTCTCTCGGGTGCCTAGCGTCAAAGCCTTGGTCAGGGCTCAGCCACCCCAGGAGGAACCGGCCCTGGGTTGCCCCGGGGAATCCAGGAAGAAGTTGCTTAGCTGCCAATGCAGTGACTGGCTTTGGAGACCGGGGCGACTTCTGCACGGACCCTCTTCACGTCCCACTGGTAGCTAAACTCAGCCTCTGGTTATGGGTCTGATCCTAGTTCCAAGAGCAACTTCGTTGGTGGGTTTGTGAAGATAGGAGCCAGGGGCGGGAGATTTCTGTAATGTAAACCTTTCTGCCCGCCAGAGACTCCACAGCCCGTGGGTGCGGGGTCTGGGCTCTCTGAAGCAGAGGTCCTACCACTCGGGCAGCTAATCCTGGTAGCAGACCACCCAGGGTTCGAGTTGAGGGCTGTCCATGGCAGGGGAAAAGAGGAGATGAACACTAATACATCACGGAGTCCAAGGGATCAGAGATGGGGGAGGAGGGAACTTGGGAAAAGCACCAGCCGCTGCTGATTTATAACCAGCGAGCCGCGTGTTCTGCTTCCAGGGTTTTTTTTCCTTCCTTACAGTTCAGTCAAATGATCGCATCCCTAACAGCGCAGGGCCCTCCTGCGCTACCGGCCGCGGTGCTGGGAGACGGGCCCTGCCCCGCCAGCTCAGTGAAGACAGACAGCGGCTGGGGAGAGGCAGACGGTTATCTCCGCTTTACAGATAGGGGGGGGCCTGGAGAGGTTGAGGCCGGAGGGCTCTAGAAGAGGTCGGAGGAAGGAGCTGAGCCAAAGGAAGGGCGGCCGCGCTGGTGAAATGTAAAGCAGGGTTGGTCTCTCCGGGAGGCTGGTAACAGGAGAGGACAGATCGGCTCAGTTCAGCGACACGAACGCCCCTTCCCACGGTTCTGGCCGAGCCCGCTGGGCATCAATGACCTCGAACCGCAGTCTCCGGTGGCCAGAGGGGTGGACAGAGGCCTTCGCGTAACCGAGGATTGGGCCCTAAGGTTCTGAAAATGGCGAGAACGGTATGTGGAGGAGGCACTGGGCCCTGTTGGTGCCAGCCTGGCTTCCCTTAAGACATCCCACCGCCGCTGCGTGGGCCGGCCTCTTTTTCCCTTCAGCCTTGGGCTGATGGATTCTCAGCCAGACTCGCTTCACGGGCCGGCCGGTCAGGGCCGGCGCCCCCTCGGGATGGGTCTGTAACGTGCGTGGTGCGCCTGGGGTCGGGCCTGGCTCACCCGCCTGATGATGTCATAATACCTCATTGGCCATGGAGCTTGGCCTGGCGGCGGGTTCCCACGCTGGGCTGCAGGGAGAGGCAGGTGCCAGGCGCTGCGTTGAGGGGAGGATGAGCTGCCCCTCGTGCCAGAAATCCGCGTGGGGCTGCAGTTATGACAGGCTGCGGCCCGTCCGGCCCATCCGGGTACGGGGCGACGGTACAGAGAAAAGGGGAGGCAAGCCCTATGGACGTGTGTCCCTTATAAACCCCATAAGTGAGCAGGGGAGAAGCTTAGCGGCTGGTGTGACCCACGGCTCAGTGTGTGTTGCTGATCCCTAGTGGATGCAAATCTGTTCCAGAGCCTGGGGGGAGCTTTAGCTCACACTGGAGAGACGTGTGCGCTGCATGTCGCCAGTTCAGTCTACGGTGGTGGCTGGGATCCCGTGACACAACGAAGATGCTCTTGTAGTTGCAGTTAACCAGGGGGCGGCCGAATGGCTGCTGCTCCGGACTCAGCGCATAGCAGCAGGGATGGAAAGTTAGTCCCCCTCCACCAGTGGCTGTGCCTCAGCCATTGCATGAGATGAATTTTTGCCGGTCTCAGTTCACTTCTTAATGGACAAACCTCTGCGGCCCAGCTGAACCCCTCTGCCCACTGCATCTGGATGGGGGCGACTGAGCAGTCCTGCTGGGGGTGGGTTACAGGGTAGGATTGAGGCATGTTGGCAGAGGGCAGCGCATGGGAGGCGTCAGTTTTCCTTGCCGCGCTGCAGCTGCCCTAGTCTGGAGTGTCTAGGGCTGCCATCCCAGCCCCTCTCCCAGGCAGGCACCCCACTGATTTCCTGAGGGATGCCCTGCAAACACCTGACCCTTGATTCGCTCCTGTTCTCTCCCAACCGCAAGCTTCCCCCTCCGGTGCCGCTGGTGCCGGCAGCCGAGAGACCCCTTTGGCAGCAGGACTGGTACCACGGCTCGCTGCCCAGACAGGAGGCTCAGGCGTTGCTGGCCAACGAAGGCGAGTTCTTGGTCCGCGAGAGCCAGGGGCGGCCGGGTGAGCACGTCCTGTCCGTGCTGGCGGGAGGGCAGTGCCGGCATTTCATCATCCAGTGCCGGAAGGTAAGGCGCTTGGTGGGGAGGGGAGCTGATGGTGCGCCCCGCAGGCCGTGCACCCTAGCCCCGACGGAGCAAGCCCACTGAAGGGTTAAGCACCTCTAGGCAGTTGCTGCAGCCCATGTCCTGTCCCCAGGCGTGCTGACTGGCCAATGAGGATGTGCGGAGAGTGGGCAAGTCACGAATCTTTGTGCCTCAGTTTCCCCATCTGTAGAATGGCAATGGCGATGCTGACTCGCCTGCTCGTCGCGCTGCCAGCACTCTGCGAAGAGGCCTTAGTATAAATGAGCATTGAGCGCTAAGTCGAAGTCTCAGAATGACGGCCGTGATGCGAGAGTAGGGCTCTGTAACACATCAGTGGCCACCTGGGACTTCGCAGCTATTGCTGTGCTGCATGGCATGGTCCCGCCGATGTGCACAGCAGCACTGGGGCTGGAAGTCAGAGCCTCCTGGGCCAGAAACAATCCCTTGCTATGGGGGAATCCCCACTAGGTGGGAGCAGTATAGGGCCTAAGACACACAGTCCAGTGCTGATTCCATCCAGCAGAGGGCAGTGCGCATGCACTCACTCAAGGTAACTGTTGCCCTGCTCCCTCCTGTGATTTGTAAAATTTGGGGCCCCCTGCGGGTGACCCATCCAGCCCGGCCTCTAGGCTCAGCTTCTGTGCCAGTCAGCTGGTTAACACCCCCGCCGCCCCGCCCACGTTGAACTGCTCTGCGCTCGTCTGCAGGGCAGGTACCAGTTTGAGCCCGGCGGGGTGGGTGCACCCACCATCCCTTTGCTCGTCCACCACCATCTGCAAGCCCGCCAGGTGCTCACCAAGAAGTGCTCGTTCCTCCTTCGTCACCCGGTCGCCAAGGTAAGCTGGTTGCGTGCCCAGGGGCACCTGGATGGGTGCTGGCGCGGGGTATGGCAGAGCTCCAGTGGAGGTTTGCAGTGGGAGCAGAGGCCTGGGACGGGGCAGTAACAAGGGATTAACCTCAGCTTTGCACACACACACCCCCCCTTGTCTGGCACGGGTAAGGTTCTAAGAGTGGACGCGAAAAACTGGATGGAAAATTTGGGGCCTGCCCTAGAATCAAGCCCCTGTTCCTCTGTGTTTGCTCCAATCCTCATCAGCTCCCACTGCCGCCGAGTCCCCCTCCCGCCCCACGTCAATGAGGGGCTTATGCCCCTGAGCAGAGTCAGCCCCACATGGAGCAGTGCAAACCATCAGTGCTATTGTTTCCAGTCCTTATCGTCTGGTGCTTTGTTCCCTTTTGCAGGCGAAATGGGACTTGAGCCATGACGACGTCGTGCTGGGAGAGCTGCTGGGCAGCGTGAGTGACTCTGTTCTCAGCTGTTAACAGTGTGCTGGAGTGAACGTGCTCTGCACGTCAAGCCTGATGTGAATTGGGGCCCGATTGGAACCAGGCAGCACGGGCAGGACGCCAGTGTGCTGTTCCCACCTGTGCCACTTCCATTCTGCCTGGCCTTGCCCAAGTCACTTCCCCTCTCTGTGCCTCTCGTGTAAATGCGCATCAGGCGCATCATCTCCCCGGAGAGAGAGAGCACAGTGTGTGCAGCCCGCACCGGGCGGCAGCAGAAACGAAATTCAGCGAAGCCACGTGCCAAGTTCTAGGCTTAGGGAGGAAAAATCCAAGGCCCCACTATAAAATGGGGAATAACCGGCTAGGGGGTCAGCCTGCTGAAAAGGATCGGGGGATTCTAGGGGATCGCAAATTAAATGTGAGTCAACAATGTGACACGGGTGCGAAAAAGGCTGCTATCGTTCTGGGATGTACCAACAGAAGTATCTGTGGAAGACGTGGAAGGTAATTATCTTGCGAGGCCTTAGCTGAACTACTGTGTCCAGTTCTGGGTACCACACTTCGGGAAAGATGTGGACAAATTGGAGAAAGTCCAGAGGAGAGCAACAAAACCGATCAACGGTTTAGAAAACCCTCTCTATGAAGAAAGATTAATAAAACGGGATATGTTTAGTCATGGGGAAAAAAGACGGGGGGGGGGGGGGGGGCCGACCTGAAAACAGTCTTCAAATACATTCAGGGCTGTTACAGAGAGGACTGTGATCAATTTTCCCCCATGTCCACTGACGGTAGAACAAGAAGTAATGGGTTTAATCGGCAGCAAGGAAGATGTAGGTTAGAGATTAGGAAAAAATGTCCAACTCTCTGGGGAGTTCAGCTCTGGAACAGGCTGCCGAGGGAGGTTGTGGAATCCCAGGCGCTGCAAGTTTTAAGAGCCAGTTGGATGAATCCCGGTCAGCGATGCTCTAGGTTTCCTCAGTCCTGCCTCAGTGCAGCGGGCTGGACTAGATGACCTCCCGAGGTCTCCTCCAGCCCTACCTTTCTAGGATTCTAACTGCAGCTGGCTGCTTTTTCCACCCACAGGTGGGGGTTTTGGAAGTTTAAAGGAGTAATACCCCCAAAAGTAAAATCATCAGGGTTTGGGGCTACATGTGCCACAGGTCACGGGGAGGCAGGGTGGGGATTCAGGGACTCAGATTTGCATTTAATCTTACATTTCCCGTTCTGTGATCTAGAGGGAGCGATAAATGTGTCGCTTCTAGTCCATCCGCCATGTCTCGCAACATACGTACAGAATCCCTTTAAAGGATACACCTCGCAGTTGAGCTTGTATCTGCCTTAGGCATCACCTCCCTAGCCCCTTTTGTTAGCTACTGAGCCCATAATGCTAACCACAGGGCAACATGAATATTTCATATGGCAGCTGCCGTCCCTTCTTTGTCCCCGGTTATAAAATATGGATCTGATGCTTTTGTGCTGCGGTGTCAGCCCAGCCCCTACAAGGCGCTCGAAGCTGTGATGGGGGTGGTGGGGTCAGGGGGGGTGGAGAGTGGAAAGGCGTGTAATGCATACCTTGCTGAGGGCGGGGGAGGAAAGGAGAAAGTTCTGTGGTTTGAGTCTGTCATGCCACGCCGCTGGGTGAGTCGTCAGCAGCAGCGATTGAACCTGGAACGTCTGGATCGTAATAATAATCCCTAGTTCTTACCTAGCACTGTTCATTGTTAGCGGGCCGTGCATTTGGTAAAGTCGGTGGGTATCATTATCCCCATTTTGCAGATGGGGAAACTGAGGCACAGAGCAGGGAAGTGATTTGTCCAAGGTCACTCTAGTGGCCGTGCTTGGAATAGCACCCGGGTCCCCCAACTCCCAGTCTAGTGCTCTATCCGCCAGGGCACACAGCCGCCCAGCAGTGGGGTGCGTTGTGGTTACGCGCAGTGATTGGCGTCTCAAGCGCAGCCTTACGTCATGCCGAGCTCAGTGGCCTCTGGGAAATGAGCTGGCGGGTCTTGGGGACAGGGGTCCACAGCCCAAAAACCCACCCGTGCTGCGGACTCTGCTTCACTTGCAACCTCTAAAGAGAAACCAAGGAGAAGTGCCCAGATACCACAGTGACGGGCTCTGTTTAGAACCCTGCGTGGAACAGAAGGACTGAATAGACCAAACTTTCTTTTCATCCCTAGAGGGGAATCCTTCCCGGCAAGGGCATAGCAGCAGGGGAGTGGTGTGGCGGGGCGCACCGGGCAGATAGAAAGCTCTCCAGGCGTCAGCGCTCGCGGGCTTAAACCTTGACATATTGGCGATGGGGTGGGGTTGGGGGGGGGGGGGTTGGATGCGCTGCCCCTTTAAATTTCTAAGCACTCTGTCAGTGGGTGGGGACAGCTGCCCTTTTGTTCTGGGCATGGCTGCAGCATGCTGCCAAGCGGGGGATGCACACACTGTGCTCTCCCTAGGGAGAGAGCAGGCCTGATTTCCCTTTTGCATGTTTTATGTGGGGCTCCAGCCGCCTAACCCTCGCCCACCTCCACTGCTGCAGCTGCTTGCAGGTACCCAGGCGGGTTGTGCATAGCCGGCCATGCTCTGCTGCCTGCTCTCCTCCCCTGCACCCTTGTCTCTCTGTCCCCAGGGGAATTTCGGGGAGGTGTATAGCGGCCGCCTGTCCTACAACAACACCCCCGTGGCTGTGAAAACCTGCAGAGAGCACCTGGCCCCGGAGGCTAAGCAGAAGTTCCTCATGGAAGCCAGGTCAGCCAGCAGCGAGGTCTGACGGATCAGCGGGTGCCGGCCCCGCCGCGTCGGCTCAGAGCTCACCCCCCTCTGTTCCTTCCCGTTTCTAAGCATCGTCAGGCACTACAGCCACCCGAATATTGTCCGGATTATCGGCGTCTGTGCCCGGAAACAGCCTGTCTTCATCGTCATGGAGCTGGTGTCCGGTGAGCAGCAGAACTCTCTGCATAGCAGCAGGCTCTGTGTGTCCGCCTGTGACCCCCGTCCCCGTGCACCTTGCCTCCTGGGTGCCAGGCCAGGCCTGCTGCACCAGGGCTGGGAATGTCACCACCTAGAGGCGGCAGCCTGAAGTGCATGTAGGCCCTGTTTACTCTGCAAAACCTAGGGAAAGGGGTGTTTTGAGGGTAACTGCTGATTTAAATCCAGCCTTAAATTCAGGCTAGTTGGAGCGAGGGGGCATGGATCATCTGGGTCTTTTGTTCTTTCGTTCTCTCTCTTCCTCCGCCCAGGTGGGGATTTCTTATCATTCCTCCGCTCTGAGGGGAGCCGGCTCTGGGTTCAAGACCTCATCCACTTTGCAGTCCAGGCAGCAGCAGGGATGGCCTATCTGGAGAGCAACGGCTGCATCCACAGGTACGGACGAGACACCCCTCCCCCCCCCCGCCTGGCAGCACCGAGAATTGCACCCCCGGGGAGGTTACGGTGATGTTTAACGGCACGAGTGGCACCCAGAGGATTAACAAACCAGGCGGCCGATGGCCCCAAACAGTGACCAAAGTCCCGCGCTAAGGTTACAGGTCTAGCTCCCCGGCCGGCCAGTCCTGCCTGCTGCATCCCGGGAGTCTCCCGCCGGCGCTGAGACGTGTCTAGCCCGCTGTCCTCTCCCTGCAGGGACCTGGCGGCCAGGAACTGCCTGGTGGGAGAAGGCCGCGTGCTGAAGATCAGTGACTTCGGCATGTCGCGGCAGGAGGCCGACGGCGTCTACGCCTCCCGGGGAGGAATGAAGCACATTCCCATCAAGTGGACGGCGCTGGAGGCGCTGAGATACGGTCAGGGGCGCGAGATCAGAGGGGTGGGGGCGGGACGAGAGGGGCCTGGGTCCAGGAAGGTCTGGGGCAGGGGAGGCTGGTCGAGGCCAACAACACCCCCCGTGCTGGGGTTTGAGAGGATGGTAGCAATTTCCCCCCCAAGCACTCAGAGGTCGGTCATTCGTCCGGTTTTAAGCCAGACGGTCCTGTTTTCGTAAGGTTTGTCTCTGCCCGGTACTGCCCAGGGAACCGGCTGTGGTTTAGTCTGGTATCACTGCGGGCACAGGGAGGATGCTATGGTGCAGAGCGCCCTGATCTGCGCCAGTCCCACCGGCTCCCCCAGTGGGCACAGGCCCTTGCCAGTCTGGAAGACACCACTGGGAGGCCCTGCATCTGGGGGATGCGCTGGTGGCTACCCTAGTCTCCTGGGTCGCCCTGCTGATCACGTGAGAAAGGGCGGCTGGATCGGGCCCCTCCACTAACGTCCCCCGTGTGGGTTGGCGGCAGGCCGCTACTCGACGGAAAGCGACGTCTGGAGCTACGGGGTCCTGCTCTGGGAGATCTTCAGCCTGGGGGCCGCCCCTTACCCCGGCATGTCGAACCAGCAGGTGGTGAGCCAGGTGGAGAGAGGTGAGTAGACACAGCTGGCGTTTATCGCGGCGCGGGCCCTTGACAAGGTGATTCCTGAGCTAAGGGGGTGGGTGGCGATGTAGCTAAGGCACAGGGCTGGGGCTCAGGAGAGTGGGGCTCAGCTCCTGGCTGTGCCACAGACTCATTGTGTGACCTTGGCCTAGTCACTTAGTCTCTCTGTGCCTCAGTTCCCTGTCTGTACAATGGGAAGGAGAGAGCTGACTGGTCCGTTTAGACGGTAAGGTCCTTCGGATTGTCTCTTGCTGGGTGTTGTACAGCACCTAGCGCATTGGGGTCCTAATCTCAGTCGGCCTCTGGACTGCGATGCAGATAACAACAATGGACTTCAGTCCCATTTCCACCCCAGCCCACCTCAGGGCGAGCTGCCCGCACGCGGGGCGTATCCAGCCTCTCTTGCCCCGGCAGGTTTCCGCATGCGAGCTCCTGAGCGCTGCCCGCTGGAAGCGTACGACGTGATGCTGAGATGCTGGGAAGCCCGTCCCAGCCTGCGCCCCAAGTTCTATGCCATCCATCAGGAGATGACGCAGCTCCGCTGGAAATCTGAGTGACTCTGGCCCCCCACTTCTCGTTTGTAGTGTGTGCCCCCCACCCGCCCAAAATAATCTGTATAAAGCCTCGAATTACCTTTGCTCCAGGCTTTTCCCACTGTCTCTTCACCTCTCTACCAGAGACTGGGCTCCTAGAAGGGCTGGTGGTGGGAGCCTGTTTTAAATATTTCCATTATGTGACTTCTTCGGTGCTGCTCATCAATCGGAGCTCCTCTGTCAAAAGAGAGGCTGCCGCGCAGGTCACAATGGTTCCCTTCTCATGCAACGCCTCGGATGGGGTCGGCAACGGTGAATGTTGCTAATTTTCCTGTCCTGAACCTCAGATGTTGTCTCCGCTTCTGAACGAGAACTGAAAACTCCAAGCAGTGAGAAATGCAGGCACACGGCGGAGCGAGCTCCTTGTGCAGCTGATGGAGACGTTCCGCCTGCGTGTAAACAATGCAACGACTGTCGGGCCAAATTCAGCCCTGGACGCAGCTTTGTTGTCTGTCAGGAAGTCCTGGGCCCTGCTGCTGGGTCTGGGTTTGGCTGGGGGACTTAACGTTTCCGTGAACGTCAAGAGATTTTGACTCTCTAGGTCAAACTTCAGCTCCGGTTCAGCTCCACTAACGTTTCACGGGGGGGAATTGGTGACACGTGACATTCACCCCGAGATCGGCATGCGAGATTCCCTATCGGCACTGCCTGACTGGCTCAGATCCGACGGCCATCTAGCCGGGTATCTGCTCTCAGGCACTGGTCAGCCCCAGCCACTTCAGAGAAAAGTGCGAGAAGCCTGCCATGGGAAGAACCTTCCACCAGAGAAATCTCTTTTCCCACAGTCGCTACAGGTGGGTTTATGCACCGACACAGAAAGGTTTATAGCCCTTCCCATCCCTTGGTGTTTACTAGGAGTGATGATAACTCGGAATGGTCTCATTATACGTATAAATCATAGACAGGTCGAGCTGCTTCCCAGGGATCCAGGTGGAGCCCACGGTTTCCCTGCTGCAGCCAGGGGTACGGGAGATCCTCCTCGCTGAGCTCCTTCCCTCTGGCTGCAGTGGGGGTGGGAAGCTGCTGGCAGAGACGGGCGGTCCTTCAGCGTTGTAAAAATGATACCTGTGGCCCTCGAGCCAAGCGAGTTGGGAACCCCTGACCTAGCCCATCCCGCTTCCTCTTTGGAAGCCCGGTAACTGCTTGGACCGCGATGATCTGTTGGGGGCAGTGCGTGTCACACACTTAACTGTGCGCTGGATGGGGAAAAAACGCCCAGCTTGGTATCGGTTTTGAATTGTGTCGGGAACATCTGATCCGAGTCCTTCCACCCACCCCCAAAACATTGGGAGCGTTCGGGTCTGAACGGGCTAATCTCGAGTCAAGATCCATCTTGTCTGGCAAAAATAGGCTGGAAATGTAGGACTGGAAGAGACCTCGAGAGATCATCTAGTCCTGCCCCCTGCACTGAGGCAGGCCCAAGTAAACCTACAGCATCCCTGACAGGTGTTTGTCCAGCCTGCTCTTAAAAAGCTCCAAGGACCGGGGTTTCCACCACCTCCCTAGATCCGCTATTCCAGTGCTCGCTGGTGCTCGTTAACGCTTGTTTGCACGGGACAAACATTTGGATTAAACGAAGTATGCAAGGGAGCGAGAGAGCAATGCGGCGGATGAGTAATTTAAAGCTGCAGATGTGTGATAGTTAAATAGAAAGAGGAAATTAAAAATCCTTGTGCATCAGAGCAAAAGCAGGCAATTAGCAAAACCCCTCGCAAGCCAAATTACAGCCCATAACAGGCAGCAATGTGCAGTCAATTGTGTTTGGCCAAGAGGGATCGAGATATGGGCTTTGCCGTCATTTTTGGCGCCATTTAGCGATCGTGTTGATTTATAACCTGCTGGAAGCCCAGCCTGCTCCTCTCCCATCTGGAGCCGACAGGAGGGGCAGTAACGGAGCCGGGGGAGAAATCCCAGCACTTCTTGGGGCGTCGTCCATGTGGTGCTCTCAAAGCACTTTGTAAACGCTACTGGCTCAGGGCACAGGCTTGCCTGAGGTTATCCTGCAAGAGGAAGCACTAGGGATGGAAAGCGGATCATTGATGCCCTGGTCACGGGATGCGCTGCCTGCGTCATGCCCTCCAGAGACGAAGACCCAAGGATGGGAGCAGCATCTCGAGTCCTCTGGACGTTGCACCATCGCTCTCCACATCCAGCCCTGTCCTCTCACCACGAGGTGAGCTGGCTCCGTGGTGCCCACGGAAGGCAACGGGCTAAGCCTGGAAGTGGCACCCGCCCGATAATTCCTTGGGCACATCTAACCCATTACGACAAAGGGGTCAGAGCAGCAGGATCTGCTCAGGGCTGTGTCTGGCTGATGTCTGGGGTGCATGGGGATGCCCTACCTCTCGGGGCGGGGGGCAGGGAGGTTCATTCAGCTGAGTGGAGATGCAGGATCCAGGCTAGATAAAGCTGGCGGGAGCTGCCTGGTCCTTCCGTTGCAGGGACTGGAAGAAGGTGCGGTTTGAGATGGTCGCTGTGTGTGCTGGAATTTCTAGTAGCAAAGGGCCGGGTAGCCTGAAGCGAGACCTCCTGGATGCCAACGTCTTCTGGCATGGTGGAGATGTTGGACTGGGCCCCGCTGCTGCAGATCCTGGTTCCGCCCTCGCACCCCACACCCCGGGCCTATCATTCTGGGTCAGCTCGTTTTTCAACAGCTCACAAATCATTTCCCTGCCTCCCCTCCACCCCAGCCGCTGGTGGCTTGAACGGAGACTGGCCCATCCAGCCCCTGCGTTCCAAGAGTCCCTGCGCCACCAGAAGGGCCCTGCATTTCCCGCCCACACACCACATTAAACCCCCAGGGCTGCTCCTGACTGCGGATCTTGCTGGATTCCCAGTGTGGGGCAGAGAAATACATTTTCCTGGCTCCAGCATCTCCAGTTCTCCCAGCCCCCAGGCCCTTCCCCACCCCGCATCTGCTCTGCGCCATGTCCACCCAAGATTTTGCACATTACTCTTCCCACCCACCTAAACTCGGGGCAGAAGCAAATCCCCCAAGGGGAACCTCTGACACTCTGACCCCCAGAGAGTGGAGGGTGCATTGGCCCCTGCTGTATCACCGCAGACACGCAGGAATCCACTGGGCCGATCCACCTGCCTCATGTTTACCCATCCAAGCTGCTTGAATGAAGATCCAGTTGAGGCACTGGCTGTAGGACGGAGCCCCCAGGAGGCTCTGCTGTGAAACCACTGAGCGCTCTCCACGGGCGAGCACGCCTGCCAGTGGAACAATAACCAAACCCGTGGACGGGCACCTCTTATCTCACAGCTATGTTGAACCAAGGCGCTGGTCACTAAGGCCTGATTCGACAGCGCTCGGTAAAATTCTTCCAGTCCAATGGCTGCAGTTTTTGGCAGCTCAGATTTCCTCCCTGCTTGCCCTGTGGAAACCCCACTTACACGTCAATAATTTGTTCTCCCCACACAACGGTGCCCGGTGCCCCTCCGTTTGTTTGTTTGTTTTTCTCTGCTACATGCTGGATCGTCCCCTCAAAGCAAACGCTGACCGCGTGGCAGATTCGTGCAGGGAGTTGTTCTGAAATAAAACCCGGTCCCTACTTCTTTTTTAAATTGTATAACCCTGCAAGCCGTTTTAGGGCAGGCCTCCTGCACTGATCCCCTACAAAGGAGAGAAAGGAAATGTGATGGCGATTTCCTGCAATATCCTGGACAAACCTTATTGAATGATGGGGGGGGTTTCAGATTCCGTTTGCAAGGCAAACGTGTGTGCTCTGTGGTGAGGTCGTGTGGAACTGCCCGCGGCTGGAGACGGGACCAGTGTAATCTTTGGGAGCTATTAGGAAGTTAAAGACCTTTTGAGGACAATACGTGCGAGGCGTCCCTGATACCGTGTAGGACGGCGGCACGCCGGGCCCTGGTATAAAGCCCAGTTCTGTTGTGGTTGTGTGGGACTTTTCAGCACTGGACAGAGCATGCTCGGACTCAGGGCACGTCTAGCACCGCAGACAGCTCCCAGTAAGGCCTCCAGCCTGGCCCTGCAGGATTTGGAGGGGCTGGTGGTGGGGGAGGGGTTGGGGGGGATGTTGCTCACTTAAAAGACATTATTTGTACTCCAGTTTTGCCTAGAAGCCCCAACCAAGATTGGGGACACACTGTACCAGTGTAGAGACAGAGTGCGTTGTGAGGCTACATGCGTTACAGAGCGTAAAGTGCTGGGGTGCTATGAACAGGGGGTGGGAAAAGTACCTAAGAGAGAGGACTGGAGATTGATTCATGCTCTCTGTGGTTTCTAGCCCCGTCCAGTCTGGTCTGGGCTCTGGTTCCTCTCGAACAGAGACAGAGGAATTTCTTTGCATGGTTTGAATTCTTGGTTTGCACAGTCCCAGTTATGCTTATTTGGTGGATATAAATTGCCAAAAGAGATTAACTCTTAAGAAACCCAGGTTTTCCTCCCCACCTTCTAATTATTCCCTACCAGAAGTAATGATAAAACATAAAATAGATCCGTGAGCAGACTTGTTTTCCAGGGTTCTACATTTAGAGTAACAAGAAAACCCAACAGCTGATAACCACGTCAGAGATTATCCCCTCCAGAAGGAACCCCAAATACTCCGAGATTCTCCGTTAAGCTAAGGCCACTCTACAAACACTCTGGTACTGCCCCGGGGCCGTCAAGTGGCATGACGGCCCCACCTTTAAAGCCTGTTTACATTGCAAGAAATGAGGCCTTTCGCATAAATAAGACTCAGCCTCTCTATCGGCTTGTGCCGCCAGCTAAGGTGTAGGGAATCATTTAGTTCCCTTCCTGTTTGCAAACGGTCTGCAAACTGGCTGAAAAATTATCATCCGCTGTGTCTGCTGATCAAAGTGTGTTTGGCTCTCTGGGTCTCGTCCCATCCAATGTGCCGGGGGTGCTGCGTCGGTTCCTGGCACGAGGCGCATGAGGTGGTTTTGGAATTGGAGGTGATGGGAAAAAAAAATTTTTTCAGTCGTTGATGAGTCAAAATAAATAAAGAAATGAAGGTTGACAAAATGGTTGTGACGTTGCCTTGCCTTTTCCCGTCCTTTTGGTTTTTAAACGTTTCAAAATAGCAATAAAATGGAGACTTTTTTGACAATTTTCATGATTTTTTTCCCCTCAAAACCAACATATTGTGATTCTGAAATGCTGCCACAGTGCCTCATGGGAGTTGTAGTTCAGGCACTTCACGCTCCCATTCTCCCTTATAGGCTGGGCTCACTGGTTAGACTCCGTTTCCCTTGATGCACTATAGTTTCCCCTCTTGATGCCTCATGGCAGTCATGTGGCCCTGGTGCATCATGGGAGATGTAGTCTGTCCAGGGAGCCTAGCCAACAGAGGAGAAAGGGAGTGTGTGGCCCCAAAACTACAATTCCTATGAAGCACCACGGCAGCATTTCCAAAACATAATGTTTCATTTTAGGGGCATTTGGTTTTTTGATGAAACATCGAACTGTCTGCATAAAGCAGATGCTTTGTGCGAAAAATTCCACTTAGCTGGAAACCCAATTTTCCCGTCAAACATCAGTTTTGATGGAAAATTTGCAATCAGCTTTCTGGGCTGAGGATTTTTGAACAATACCATATATGGGTTGAGCAGGAGAGAAGTTTTTCAACGATCAACCAAAATTTTGTGATTGGCTTAAAAAAAACCCCTCCTGATTTTTTTAACACTTGGGGCTTGCCATACCTCCCAGGTAAAGAAATGTCTTCCTGTTAATACTATTTTTATCTTGATCATTGCCCTCCTAATGCCCATGTGAAGCCAGATTTTACAGACAATTCCCCAGCACCCAAAAACGGGGTAAGAGATTTCCCCTTGTGATCATCTCCTATTTACACCCCTAAAGCAGGTTTTTCACAAGGGCTCAGCATCCCGCTAGGATATTTAGCGCCCGAATTTAATACTCTGAGCTCTTTTGAAAATGTAGCCACTTACTTTGGTGCCTAAATGGGCTCGTTAGAAAAATCCACGTCTGACTGTGCGTGCTGAACTCTGCAAAAGGGGCCATCCCCTTCGTCATGACATTGCTGCCATTACACACCTCGTTCCAGGCGGTATCTTTGCTCCTTTCCCAGCAAAACAGCGGCCCTTGATTGACCACAATAAAAATTTCATTTCTGTAAACAGGAACTGGGCTCTGCTAATCCCCTGATGGGCTGGGATTTTTTTGTTTGCTTAAGGGCTGGTAGCTGATTACCTTTTAGATTTGTCCCTTTTTGATGGTCCTTTATCACGATCCTCCCCCACCCCCACCCCCACACACACACTAGTTACGTTAATTGCAGCATTGCAAAGCAATTCATCAGTCAAGTGGCTGTCCATGAATTACAATGGGAATAAGTGAATCATGTTTTTTCCCAAAGGGCTTCTCTAGGCACAAGGTTTAATTACACTGGTATAGTGAAAGCAGTATGACACCCTTAGCTATACTGGTATATACTGTGTCCACCTTAGAGAGGTAAAACTGCTCTTTTCATCAGCAGAGCTCAAAGCACTTTCTAAAGCAGGTCGGTATCGTTATCCCATTTTACAGATTAAGAAACTGAGGCACCCAGCAGGTCAGTGGTCTCTCAAGTCCCCGTGTTCTATCCGCTAGGCCACACTGCACCTTTATTACATCTCCATTAGGAGTTGTACTGACTGAACCCCTTGGGAGATCAAACCAAAATCGTTCAACGGGTACAAAACCTGTGTGACAATCAGGTTTGTTCTCTCTCCGCCCCCCGGCATTCCTGTCCTACTTCATTGATGGAGCTCAGCCCCAATCAGAGTAAAGCCCTTAGAGTGGAGTTAGCCCATTTAACCCTTCGTGTGCTGGATAAGGCAGTGGAACATTGCCTCACTAAGGAATCCAGCTGTTCCAGAGATTCTAAGGGGGCAGCCTCGGCCTGGCTAACACACGTCCTTCCACGCAGCTGGCCGCATTAAAAGAGGTGATGTCTTCACCCGACCTGTAATTCCTCATTAACCTCTGCCCTGGAGCAAAAATCAGGTCCTGGCTACAGCGTCAGAGCTGCCTTGATTTAGACTTTGACACAGTCTGGAGTTGATATGCCTCACATACGCCCCATAAATCTGGGAGTCAGAGAGTTTGCTTTCTTTTCCCAGACGTTCGTGCCGAATCCAGCCTTGAAATGGAGCCGTCTTCCGCCTGCCCGCTGTTCAATGCTGGGGGGGTCGCCAGGTGGACCAGAGATGGGCTCGATAAGAACAAGTACTTTTTGGGGTGTGAGGTCCGAGGGGAATGGTCCCCTGCGCTGAGCGGGTCATGTAGGACTCCTGGAAACACATTCAGAGGTGCATCTGTATGGGGGAGCCACATGCACTGTCACTCCTCTCCCCAGGGAAAGTTAAGCCACCGTTGACTAAACCAGATTGACCCCTGGAGTAACCAACCCCATTAGCCTCAGTGGGGTTACCGCGCTATTGAAGGTTGCTTTGGCCCCCACGTGCTTTGTGGGCCCGTGGGTCAGGGCCACTGGCCTGCCGGGAGATCTTACTTCAATCGCTCACCCCCTGCACGGTTTAGGCTGGGGGACTTGCCCCGACGGAGGAAGTGATTTGTGCTGCTTCAGAGCAGCCTCCCCTCCTGCCCTGGGGCTGCCAGCAGGATTTCCGGACCAGAACCAATAGCCTCCAGAGAAGAACCCACCCGGCCCTCGTCAGTCAGGGTGCCACACAGGGCCTGGGGGAGGCGTCGCACTGTAAAAAGCGCTTGCATTAGGGCTTTTGCCGCTGCTTCGCAGACCCAGCGGGAGGTGCAGGAGCCTGTTGCGCCCTCCTTGGAGTGGTCAGGAGGTGCACGCGGCTCGGCCTTTGCCTCCCGCTGCCGGGAGGGTGTGTGGAAGCAGGGAAGATCCTGGGATCTGCGGGAATGTGCTGGAGTCCTCGTTAAGATCCGGAGTCCTCCGTGGGTGTCAGTCCCTAGAGGGTGGCAAGACCATGAAGAGCCGGGAACCTCCCAGGGCTCCTGCCCCGTCGGTGGCTGCCGGAGGGAAACGGAGCCAATGGAGACGCAGAGCACAGAGGTTCGGAACCTCTTCCAAAGGTTCACGTGGCTCTGGGGCTTTTGTGGGATGCGCTGTGGAAATCAGGGCCACAATGTCTGTCTTTGCACCCCTCCACCGCCCCCCCCAGTGTCAGCCAGGTACCCTGGCTGGGGCTCCAGATCCAAAGAGCTGGGTCCCCTCTGTCCTAACAGGAATGTGGTGCGACCGCTACTCTCTAGCCAACAACATCAAGTTAGCTGTGGTGCAAAAGCCCACGGCCCGTAGCACGCCCGGTGCCAACAGCAGCCCCCTGCCCTGCTAGCCCCGGCGTCGCTGCCGTGAGCCCCAAAGCCATCCGTCCACGCGTCTTAGAGGCCGCGCTTCACCAGCGCTCGCTTCGGCATCTCCCACTTGCAGGCCGATCCGGGGCCAGCTCTGCCTCGCCCTGCTGGCTGTCTTCCTCGTCTCTCAACTCGGCCACGACGGTGATGGAGGTGGACAGCAGGGCATATTCCTTCTCTGCCACCTGTCGGCCCCTGGGGCTGCCCCTCGGGTCCAAGGGAAGTGCCCGCTCGGTGGTGCCCGCCTCCCTCGCCTTGCAGATGAAGGCAGGCAGGTAAGAGGAAGCCTGGGCCAAGAGATTCAAGAAAGCTTCCTTCAGGGCCCTGCGAGACTCCTTCCTCACCAGGCAGTAGACAACGGGGTTGAGGCAGCTGTTGCTGTGGGCCAGGCAGGTGGTGAGGGGGAAGATGTAGGTGTGGAGGAAGTAGAAGGTCTCGTCCCAAGGGACAGCCCCGAACTTCACCAGGGCTCCCCAGAAGGTCACCACGTGGTTGGGGAACCAGCAGACGAAGAAGGAGGTGACCACCAGCCAGACGGACGTGGTGATCTGACTCTGCCTCCTGGGGTTGTTGGCGTTGACCCGGTGCTGCTGGAGGAAGTTCAGGAGCAGCAGGTAGGAGGCCAGGATGATGGCCAGGGGCACCACAAAGGCCACCAGCACCTTCTGGAGGTGATACACCCCCAGCCACCGCTTGCTGGGGAACTTGAGCAGGCACAACTCCACCCCGACCACGTCGGTCACCGTGGCAAAGATGGCGGTGGGTACGGTGGCTGCCAAGGCCACGGCCCAAAGAGCCACAGTGATCCACTTGGCTAGGTGGGCGGTCAGCTTGAGGCCGGGCCGGACGGCGGAGGCCACGGCACAGTAGCGGGTGACGCTCATGGAGGTGAGCAGGAAGACGTTGGCGTAGACGCTCAGGATGGTCAGCGTGAGGACCAGCTTGCACATGGCGGTGCCGAAGGGCCACGTGAAATCCAGGGCCGTCTCCACCGCCCAGAAGGGCAGGGTCAGGGTGAAGTGGAAGTCGGCCAGCGCCAGGCCGAAGACGAAGACGTCTATGGCAGAGGCTGGCCTGCCCTTGCGGGCCCGGACCAGGTACATGACCATGGAATTACCCAGCAGCCCCATGGCGCACACCACCGAGTACACGCTGGAGATGAGGATCCGCAGGCCGAAGACGCCGTCAGCCGGGATGGAGGCGGCGTCATCCCCGCTCATCCCCCAAGCGTCCAGCAGAGATTTGTTCCCGAAGCCGGGCCACGCTGAGCTGTTCGGCTGCCCGATCCCCTCTGCCTGCATGTTCATCCTGCCAGCCAGGGGAGTGAAACGCTCAGCCCGGTGCTGCGCACGGGGGACGTACAGCACCCAGCGCGCAGAGGAGGAGGAGAGCACCCCTCGGCTCACCAGCTGGCCAGCACAGCCATCCTCGCCCTGAGCAAGACCGTTCAGGGCCAGTCCACGCCACTCCGCTCGCCCTGCGTGCACCGAGGGGTCCGCGACACAGAAACAGGGATGGTGCCACCCAGTAAGCCAGCAGTGGCTTGCACAGATGGGAGGGGGAATCCTTCTGGCCCCGGTCGCCCCTGGAACAGCAGCCTGGCTCCCGTGTCAGCGGCAGTCCACCCCTCGCAATCGACGCAGGCTCTTCGCTCTCCTCCCTCGAGCTTTCGCCTGCGATCCTGAGCGACTCTCCAGCTGCGCTGGGTGAATCTGTGCGAGGCAGGAGAGCTGCCTGGGGTGTGTATGTGACACTCTAGCCACTCGAGGCCGGCCCTCCCGAGGGGCAGGGCAGGGCAGGTCTCCTCCCTCCTCGGCAGGTGGGACAAAGGTGCCTCTCCGCCCGGGCGCTGCTGGACTTTCTGTTCAGCTGTTTATCTGCAGCGAGCGCTGCGGTGGGGCGTTCAGAGCGACTGCTGGTGGGTGCAGTGAGCCTGAGTGTGAATCGGGAACGAGCCAGTGGGTCCGAGTCGCTGTTGGCCTGGCTCTTCCTAGCACCTCCTTTGCGCTGATCTTAAATCACTGCACTGACCAGGGCCCAATCTAGTTCCCCTGGAGAAGGGGAAATCAGAATCGGGCCCAGTGGGTGGGGGAGGGGGAGGTTGTGTATTTTAAAGGGCCAGCATCAGGACAGCTTTTGGGTCCAATATTTAGGGGTTTTTTGTAAAAACCAAATGCTCATGTCAGTACCGAGGTTTAAATGCCAATGGAAACAAATCAACCGCCCTCCGCTGGCGGGGTTACAACGCAGACATTGCGCGGCGGTGCTAGGCCATGGGAGTGAATAATGACCCGAGGAGACCTAGAGAGAGCATCCCTCCTGTCCCGCAGACGGGGGACGGAGGCACGGAGAAGCCTCGTGACTTCCCCAACATCACCCAGCTAGTGGGTAGCCGGTCAGTCGGAGCGCCCTGCTCCACTCACTAGACATTGCTGCCTCGCTGGGCAGTTGTGGTCCACAGGACTTGGCGTCTGGAAGGTCACTCCTGGCTCTGATGCTGGGGGGACCTTGGCAGAGGGCCCGTTCTGTGCATCAGTTTCCCCAGCTGTAAATTCTTCAAGCACTTTCCTGAAAAAGGTGCTAGAAGCTGAGGGGAGAAACGGAGCATCCTGAAACTGACCAGTCTGGTATCTCTGGCCCCCTGAGACACAACCTGCTTTTTTCTGTGTGTACTTAGGCAAATTCCTACTGATTTCTGCCAGATTAGGACCTCCGGGGCTGACCCGTGATTTCTAATCAGGCCCTGTCCCGTTAGTTGCATTTGTGTATCACCAGCTTCCAGATGGCTGTGCTCCAGGCAGCTGACCAAAGGCCCGGGCCTGGGAGTGCCCCAGCTGGCTTTCTGTCCCTGGATGTGAGGAGGCTGAGGGGCAAAGTCTTTGGAGAAGCCACCGAAAGGAGGTTTCAGAAAGGAGAAGAGTGGGGCTGCAACGGCCGACCCGCAAACACGGCCTGCGTCTCATTGGAGCAATCGCAGAATTGACACCAAAGGGGGCTGGACCGTTCCTCCGGACACGGGGATCAAGGCGAAGTCTTCTAGCTACAGAGCCAGGGGAGTGGCCCACACGGCCCTTGTCCTCTGCCAACATGCCTTGTCTGGAGCCCTGCAACCCAGCCGGGACCTGAATATGAGTGGGGAAAACATCCTGCCCCGCTCTCGCTCTGCGGAGGAAGCCGTGCTGACTCAGGCTCCGGGGGCAGGGGCAGGTTGGAAACCGACTTTACCCTCTTGGGTCTGGGTGGGGGCCTAAAAATTAGACCTGAAGAGACCTCAGCCTTCCTTAGAGGAACCCCACGGCCGAGCTCGCTTGGGTACTTGGATGGCCCCCATCACTGTAGCATCTGAGCGCCTCACACAATCTTGGCTGTATCACAGTTCCCTGGGTATCAGGACACTGCTGTGCTCCCTGTTGTCCAGATGGGAAACTGAGGCCCAGAGCGACTAAGTGACTCGCCCACAGGGAGTCTGTGGCAAAGCCAGGCATTGACCCTGAGTCGCAGGCTGGTGTCCTAACCCCTGCCTGGCCCATTCTCCCTCCAGCCAGTCCTTGATCTCTGCCAAGGCTGCCAGCCGGGGGGGGGGGGGGCGCGGTTGTCTGATGGTGACAGCTGAGACCTGCCATTTCGTCTTGCCCAAGGGGTGCCATCGTTAGAGCATGGGGATCCCAACCTCGCTGGGAGCCTGGAGCCAAGAGTGTCCCCAGCCTGTGAGCCCCTGAGCCCTCTTCGCCCCTTCACGTCCCGATCTCTGCTGGGCACCTTAAGAGGAGAACAGTAACAGGCGTCAGGTCAGTTTCTTCCGTGCTTGCTAGTAATTTACCGTTCTGTGCTTGTCGGGTTTATTTGAGTTGGCAGCAATAAAGAAGCTGGCAATCCCCGTGTGACGAAGGTGGCCTGCAATCAGTTCAGGCACACAAAGCCCCGGGTTTATGAGGGCTCTGGCCGGAGCGCAGCACCTCAGACCCGCTCCGGCAAGCTTCTCAGCAACCCGGACGCTCTGGACCTCACCGAGAGCTGAGGGCGCCCAGGCCCAGATCTTTGCAGCGTCGCTGCAGCCGTGGTGGTTGCAGGACATGAGCGACCCAAGGCGGGTGAAGCGATCCTTCTTTTTGAACCACCTTCTGCAGGTGGAGGGGACCCGCTTCCACAGAGCTCTTCCTCAGGCCTGGGGAGAGCAAGCCGGGTCTGCAAGGGAAGCGCAAGGAGGGCGGGAGAGTTAAGCAAACAGGGTTCATGCGTGCTGTGAGGCCAGTTCAAATGAAGCGAACAGTTAACAGCTCTGCAGGCCTGGGACAGTGGAGGGTTAGCACAAGAGCTTCCTTTGCGCCCGAGCACCAGCCGTGTTGTCCTAAATCTGACAGTACCGGAGGTCAGGCCGTGCAGAGGACACTGGTTTGCACCACAAAGGGCGTCCCCTACACAGCGTGACGTCGGGTGCACCATAGGTGAGCCCTGGCCCCCCCTTTCTTTACAGAGCTGGTAGCAGGCCCGGAGACCCACTCACCCGCCTGGCCCGCTGACTGCGAGAACTAGGGGTTCCGCTGCTGGCCCTGCCGGTGACGTGGCTGAGTCACTTTTCCATTCAGCTTCCCCATGTAAAGGGCGAACGACCATGCCTGCCCTCCTTCCCCGAGTGCTAGCTGGCCGGACGCTGCCAGATGAGAGCTTGGTGGTGGAATTAAGCCTTATTATCTTATCAGCGCCTGCGTCCCCAAATCCTGTCCTGCAGGGGGAGGGGCGCCTGTCACGTCAGCTGCCCTGGGATTGTGTCGTCATCGAGGACAGGCTGGGGTTTGTCTGGAAAATGGCCCTCATTGCGCAGATGTCCATCTGTCCCCGGTCCCGCGGAGAGCAGGACGGACGGCACTGGAGGTGGGGGGAGACCGCCGGGGGGGCACCACTCTGCCGCAGACTCGCTGGGTGAGCCTCTCCACCTGCCTGTCAAAAATAGGAGTAAGAGTCCCTATTTCACAAGGGGGCGGGGAGGCTAAAAGCTGGGTGGGTGCCCGGATCCTGTAGGATGGGCACCAGATGAATACAGAAAATGACGTGAATTGGGGTTAGGGTGACCAGATAACAAGTGTGAAAAATCAGGGCCGGGAGTAGAGAGTAATAGGAGCCTGTATAAGACAAAGCCCTGAACATCCCGATGGGTCCCTATAAAAATAACTGGGGTCCATAGCCACCTGGCGTCCTCTTGCAGGGGCGTGCTGCCCTCTGCTGGTGGATTATTTTATGAGTGGGGCTTGCAACCCAGACCTGCAGCGCTGGGGATTTTGTGGGGCGGTGCCGGACGCCTGGGCCAGGAGCTTGGTTTCCCTGGTCCGATGGCTAATCAGGGGGCAGGCTGGCCCCACAGCAGCCTGGCCCTTTATGTGTCCTTAGGGAAATCCAATCCTCTCCCGGCGGAGAGCGAGGACAGCCCTTGAGGGCCAGCATTCCTCCGAGAGGCATGAGCGCGCGCCAGGATGCGGTTTGCCTAGGGAGCCGGGCCAGCCTGCCGCCAGGCGGCTGGATGCTGGGGGAAGCAGCGTTTCATTCCCGGGTGGCAGCATCTCATGATGGGCCTTTTGGGTCTTCGCAAGATGAGGCGCCAGCCTCCCACCAGAGCAGGACACCGAGGCCCGCGGGAATTCAGGAAGCGGTGTCCCTCCGTTAACCTGGGCCCCAGCAGGGTGCTGGGGGGATGTTGCTGCCATCTGTCAGCGGTCTCTTTAAAACCAAGGCTCTGGCCACTCCCAGCTGTCGAGTCTCCGTGGCCCCTTTGTTTGTCGGCATGACCAGGCCCCATCCAGCGTAAAGCCCCTTCCGTGGTTTTCAGTGAAAATGACGCTTTTCTTCCCTTCCCGCCTTGAGCTATGGCATGGCGCCGTGTGCGGCTCAGCCGCTGCTGCACCCCACCCAGAAGTGGCTGCATTTCAGCAGCGGGGTGGCGGGGACTGGCCGCCCAAACGCACAACCTTGAGCACTCCAGGATGGCAGGCACGTGCGGAGCCCATCTGGGGCACCCATCCCAAATGAGCTGTTGACTTTATTAATTGTGGCGGGGGAGACGGGCTTGATTGGCACCGACCCCCTGTGTAAGATCAGCTCCCGGAATCACAGCCCCCCAGCTGAGGAAAAGCTGGCCAGATGGAGCATTGCCCTGAACTATTGCCCTGTAAACAGCTGCCAAAGGCTTGTTTTGTTTTGTGTTTTTCAGGGCCATCCCCAAACTGCCCCACTCTCTTCTGCTACACAGCATCAGCTCCTCCTCCTGCTGTTAACCCAGCAGGGAGTGTGCAAGATGAAAGCCTGCTGGCTGGAGAGTGCCCGGGGGGCTGTGATCTGTCTGCACTTTATCAGGGTCAGCTGGTGATAGAAGGGAGGTGTGGAGCCGGGTCAGAACAAGGCATTCCAGCCATCTGATTTTGTGTGTGTGTCCGTCTGTCCCGGCTAGCCCCTGGGCAACAAGCGGACTCAGTTGGGAAAGGGGATGGGATGGTAAGGAGGGACGCAGAGACAGACAGACAGACTCTTGAAGCAGTCCTTGAGGAAGGAAAGCTCCAGGTGGGCTGTCAGGACTATGTAGACAGCCCCAGCTGTTAGGTTTGTTTTCCTGTTGTGAATTTGTGGGCATTTGGACAAGAAATGGACTCCAGAGCCAAGACCTAACGGCTAATTTGGTGTGGCTGCTAATTCCTCGGGCATGGTGAGGAAACCAGCATGTTACAGGGTGGCTCTGGGACGAGATGGGGGTGTATGAGGAGGCTGAGTGGGTGGGTGGATGTCTCTGGGAGTGGAGGAGTGTCTGGAGCACGTGTCAGGATAACAGCAGGGCAGGCAATTGTTCTCCTGTCTGGTGAAAATTTTCAAGATATCAAAAAACTTTCCCCAACTGGGACAAAAAATAAAAGACTTGAAAGTGTTTTGTGAACTGAAAATGGGGGGGGGAACCCCATTAATTTGAGTCCAGTCAAAATGTTTTGTTCTGATCACTTTGAACCGTTTTGATTTCAACCTCTTAGAAACCCCGTGAAAGCCTAAAGTCACTCAACGTTTCAGAACCAAAAGCCGCTTTTGCCTCAAAGAGCCAGAAATGTCGTGGTTTGAAAATGTAGAAATGGGGCATTTTGACAAGCGGGGAACCTGTTTGGGCCACACGTGTTTCGTGGAGGGAGATTTATTAAAATCGACCCTGTTTCGCAAAGTTTCAGTTTAGATGAATCAGCAACGCACACGCGGACGTCAGAAAACTCCCAACCAGCTGTAGCCAGGGTATGTGTGTGTGTCAAGAGAGCATGGGTGTGTGTACCAGTGGTTCAAGGGGCACAGGCTGTACTGAGCCCATATGTTCTGGGAGTCTCACAAAGTCACACCTGATCACTACAGCGCCCACCGTGCATTCTCTGCACTGTCCAAGCAGATCAACCAGAGGAAGGGGAGTTGACTGGCTTGAAGGTTTGGTCTGTGCTCCCTCTTATGTCATGCCCCTGCCTGTAATCTGTGGTTCGCGCCCTGCCTGGCTCGGCTGCTTAACGTCGGGGCACAAATGCAAATTCTAGTGTCTCCATCGGCCCCAGACGCTAACTGGTGTCTCTAATGGAGCTGACGCTGCAGTCGCTTCTGGTGGCATGGCAGGAAACGTCTCTTCTTTTTAACCTAGGTACCAGCGCTCTGGGAGATCAGCTCTCGGGCAAGCCCGGGCTGGACCTGAGCCGTCAGCAGGTGCGCGGGAGGGGGCGAGGCTCGAGGCAGGAGGATTATCTTCAAAGGCATCCCAGACGCAGCACGCCTCTCCCCTGTGACAGTAATTACCTGCTCAGCAGCTGGCGCTGAGTCCCTCTGGGACGCTGTCCATGGCCGTCCTCGCTGGGACCTCCTCAATGCCGGGGTCTCCGGCCTGCTCGCTCGGGCCCCTGTCCTGAGAAGCAAGCAGCCCGGTGTGGGGATGCTGTGAGCCCGGCGCTCGCCCTGGTGCTGGTTGGTTTCTCCCTGGCGTGGAGGCGCCTCGGGGCGGGGCGGCAGGCACCATGAAGAAGATGTTCTCCTGTTCCAGCTCCCAGGTGGCGGTGAGTGAGCCCTGCCGAGATCTCCCGCTGGCCGGCGAGGCGGGGGATCTGAGAACCGTGGAGGGGGGAATGCCGTAAGGAAGGTGCAGCCCTGTAAGAGCTCTGTGCTGCAGTATTCGGTGCAGCATGCCCCATGGGACTAGCCCCGTACTCCATTGCACAGGTTCTCAAAGCCACCATTGCAGCCCCCAGGTGTAAAGGGTTCTGACCCCCCCTGCCCTCCCCACGTTGCTAAGCAGGCGGCGGGTGGGGTCTCAGCTAGCTGGGAGGAGGGGATGGCCAAACACCGAGACCCCCCCCCTTGCGCTAGTCTCTGGTCGTAGCCCTGTGCCTCTGTATGGCATGGGAACAGCTCCGTGCTCTCGTGCTAGTCTACGGCACTAGCCCTCGCCAGCAGCATCTTAAGACACTAGCCCTGTGTAGCCAGGACTTTCTGTCTTGCACTGCAGGGTAAGGGTCCTCCAGGCCGGTGCTAACTCTGCGGCCCATGTTTGGGAGCAGGGGTGATCAGAGAGGAAGGATGGCCCAATGGTCAGAGCGCTAGCTCAGGACAGTGCAGGTCCCAGTTCAATTCCCGGCTCTGTGACCTTGGCTAGCGTCCAGGGGTTCAGAGCAGCCAGCAAGGCCAGTGTCCCCGAAACCAAGGGCTCAGAGCAGATGAGGAGGCGATCGGACACTGTCCCAGAGCCCAGACGCCTCTGCTGGGGGAAGCAAATGAAACCAGAAATCTCTATGCACGGAGTCTCCTCCCTTTCTTCAGTGTCACCCCCAGCCTGGGCCCCTCCTGCCAGGGGGTTAAGGCCACGCGGTTCTCAGCTCTGCATCGCATGCAGCAATCTGGATTTGGCAACAGGAGGCCAGGAAGGCAGCATCTGGGCCTGCCAAACTGGATTGGTGGAGTCGGTTAATTACCCAGTCATCAGCCAGGGGCTGTTGCATCTCCAGGGTGTTGCCGGGCTTGGTACAGAAGCCGGGGGTCAGCCCCCTGGGGAGTGGAGGAGGTGCAGCAGTAAAAGTCCCTTTGGGGAGTCAATGTTCCCTGGTTCTCTTTCGCCCTCCCATCCCCCCCGCGGAGAAGGGAGTGATTCTAAGGGGCAGCTTTGCCCCTTCCCATTTGCCTCATGGCTCCTGTGCCCAGCAGCGCAATGAGTTTTATAAAAGGGACTAGTCCTTTTATATCATCCTGAAGGATGCCAAAACTCTTCACAGACAGGTATATTCGAACAACCCCCTATCCACTCTCCTGCCCTCTGTAGATTGGAATTGGAATTGTGTGTCATGGGCCCTATACTGCCAAAAAGCTAGGGGGGATTCTCCTTCTCCCAAAGCGGCAGAGTGACGCTCCCTGGAGTGGGAGGAGCTGAGTTCTAGCCCTGCTGTTGCTGTGAATACCCAAGTGGGCAAGGATTTGTTACAATGAATTAGTGTACACCCAATTTACCAAACTCCAGGATCACAGAAGCTTGATGATGATAATTTGCATGTCTATAGCAGCTTTAATCTGAGCACCTCAAAGCTCTCTACAACCACTCATTAGGGTGTGACCGTATGGGGTAGGGAAGAATTATTTTCTTCATGTTCCAGACAGGAAAACTGAGGAACAAAAAAGTGAAGTGATGAGTACGTAGATGTGCTAGGCACGGAACCCAGGGGACCTGATATGCAATGTTATGCGCTAAACACGTCACAACCTGAGAGGTCTGCTCTAACCGTTAGACAACACTGCTTCCAAGAGCTGGAAATGGAGCCCTGGAGTCCTGGAGCCTTCTCCCCCCCCCCTAACCACTGGCTAACACTCCCTCCAAGGCATAGACCACTAGACCACATTCGTGCCCAGCAAAATAAACAGCAATTGCTTGGCTTCTCCTGACTGTCAAGAAACAGAGAGATGAGGGGGTGAGGTAATATCTTTTACCGAGTCTCTCTAATATCCTGGGACTAACAACTACACTGCGAACAACAAACAAACAGAGTCGGCAGATAGACACCATTCCCCTCTCACACACACTGATCTGGCATCACACCACGCAGAGCAAGCTGTGGTTTTCCCACTGCAGCCCTCGTCTGGCGTACAGGGTAATTAGAATTTGAGCAATCATGGGGTGTGCAGCGCTTGTGTAATAACACACACGCAAAGTCAAGGGGTGTAGGCGTGTGTGGAATGTTAATAACCAGCCGTCCAAAGCTCAGGCTCTGTGGGTCCATCCATGGTTGTGGGGTGATTAGGGCAGTAGCCAGACATTCTAAAGACCTGAGGTCCATTCAAGACACTTTAAGTGGCTTGGGCAAGTCATGCAGTCTCTTTGTGCCTCAGTTTCCCTGCTGTACAATGGGGAGGATAGCCCTGCCTGCCTCATGGGGGGTTGGGGAGGGATAAGGATAAATGCATTAAAGATTGTGGGGTCGCTCAGCTACAATGATGAGGGTGGCCATGTAAGTATGTCAGATAGATGGATTTTGATAGTTTAAAAAAAAACCCAAACCCTTGGAGCCAAATTGAAGCCCTGGTGTAAACAGATGCAAGTCCAATGGATTTGCTCCTATATGCTCTCCCAGGGTTTAAGTTATCCCTGTGTTTTCACCACCAGGCCAAAGTTGTCTGTGAGTGAGTTAAGTAGATGGGGAAACTGAGTCACAGAGCAAGGAAATAACTTGTCCGAGATCCCAGATGATGATTTAAAAAAATCTAGCTCTTTTATAGTGGCTTTTCATCTATAGATTGCACAAGCACTTTACAAAGGAAGGTAAGTTTCACTGTCCCATTTCAGCCACTGGGGAAACTGAGGCATGGAGCACCTGGTTCTTGGTTCTGAGCTCAGACCACTAGACTGTGCTTTTTTTTCTCTATCTTATGTCTTAAGTGATATAAAATTCTGCATTGCTTAAGACTAATCACTGCATTTCATCTTTTATCTGAGCCCCCCCCCCCCCCTTCATTTAATACTCGTTCAGGCAATTCCTGTATTAATTAATACACCAGAACTTCTTCTCTGATGTCTCTTTAGTACCTGGTTAAACACCACTTAACCTCTCAGCACTAGCTAAATGCTAAACCCGTGTGTGATCCTGTCCCGATTCTACATCTGCCATTGCCATTGCTTGTCAGTAGATTGTTGTTTCCTGATTAAGCATGTCTCGAATAAGAAACGTGACATTTAACCAGAGAGCAGCTGTCGTAGGGGATGACATTACTGATGCAGGCAGCTATAAAAAGACAGCTGGAGATCCTTAGATGAAGGATGCTGGGTAGAGGTACTGCTTTTCCTTTATGCATCACATGTGCCTCTAACGCTAATTAAACCTCTCTCTTCTCTGTGTTATTAGCTCCCTTTGGGTGATGAGGAAACTGAGGCACAGAGGAAGAAGAGGGTTGTCCCAGGTTGCAGAGGGCTTGGCTTCTGTGGAAACTAGTTTGGACACTCCTCAAATATTTGTGGTTTGCTTTAGATTAATCCCTAAGAAAAACCACAAATGTTTGGGGGAGTGCCCAGACTAGCCTTCACAAGCTTGGTAATTCCCTCACGTTAATTTGCAATCAACGAACTGGAGGCAAAAACTCAAGCGTAGTCCTACCCAGAGTGAGCTGGTGATAACAGCAGGTTTAGAACTCAGGGCATCTAGCTCCCAAGCCTCTGTTTAGTCCACACTGCCTTTGCTCAGCCATTCTGCGCACCAAAGTGGTGTGGGCTGCCCCAGCTCACAGAGTGAATCAATGGAGCCACAGGATTTGAACGGAGGACTCCTGGCTCCCAGGCCTGTGCTTAGCCTGTAGGAATCCAGGCTCCGTTCAGCTGGGCTGTCCCATCTCGCTGGGATGCATCCTCCAGCCTTGGCCGCTCTCACTTTCTCCGGGCTGCTGTCTTTGAATCAGGTCGAGAGCTGGAACAAACACGACCAGAAGCTTTTCGAAGCCGTCGAGAAGGGGGACGTGAGCCGAGTTTCCATTCTGGCGTCCAGAAAGACGGCGAGACCCACTAAGCTCAACGCCCTGGGCCAATCTGCGTACGTAAGTTTTCCTGTCTTTTCCCTATCACTAACTCAGCTGTTTTTCTTATTCGAAATGTGCCCCAAAGGCCGGTGCTTGGACACAGCTACCGGGTGGTTCATTCCCACCAAGACAGGACCGAGACCAGCTCTCTTCCAATCACATCCCCTGCCTGTTGAATGTCACTTTTTAAGAGAGGGATGTAGGACTTGCTAGATGCACCAGATCATAACACTGGCCCATCAGGTCAAATGTCCCACCCCGCCTCCAGCCCAGACCATTGGCTAATCTAGTGTAGCAGCGCCACCTCCTGGCATACCGCCCCTGCCCATCAACAGGTGGGATGGTCTTGTGGCTAAGTCAGTGGGCTGGGAATCAGGAGACGTGGCTCTGCCATTGACTGTGGGCAAGCCACTTCGGCTCTCTGTGCCTCGGTTTCCCCATCTGTAAAATGGGAAGAACAATCCTTTTTTTCTCCTGCCCTTTGTCTGTCTTGTCTATTTAGGGTCTAAGCTCTTCAGGGCAGGGACTCTTGCTCCATGTCTGTACAGCACCTCGCACAGTGTGGCCCTGATCTCGGCCGGGGCCTCAAACTGCTGCTGGATTTTAAAAAGGGGAAGAAAACTAGAGACTGAGGTCTGGTTTCCCTCCTTCCTACTGTCCCAGAGCAAAGCTTTGCTCATATCTAGCCAGCTGCTTCCAGCCCTGACCTTTGGTCCAGCCTTTCCTGCACCCTGCCCCAGCCAGAGATCACTGCCCGGTGCTTCAAAGGCAGTGGGAAGGTTGGGGGGAAACCACATAACGCATCTGGCTAATTGTGCAATCCAGCACCTGAGGTGGTGGCAGCAAATTCTTTCCTGACCCGCGGCTGCCCTGAAGCACGGGGCTTTGACCGTCCCTATCTTACAACACGCCCGCAGATTTTATCTTCCTATTTCCCTGAGCAATGGGCCGCAGTAACGGGTGGCTGGGGCTGGTTGACAGCACACCACATGCTGAGCAGCATTACTGTGAGTAACCCCTTCACTGCTGCCCCAGGTCACAAATGCATCCATTAGGCCTAGGGATGGAACCCAGGAGTCCTGGCACCCTGTTCCCTGCTCTGGCCACTCCCAGAGCTAAGAATAGAACCCAGGCGTCCTGGCTCCTCCTCCCTGGTCGAATCAAATAGCTCACACTGCCCTGCCAGAAATTGAACCCAGGAGTCCGGACTTCCTTAGCCCTGCTCTAACCATTAGACCCAGCAGGGGAGTCTCTCAGGGGCCTGTCTAGGAAGCTAGCTGGAGTTTCTTTCGGACGGTGACTTTAGGGTTGAACGTTTGCTGTTCCCCATGAACCCTGGTCCCTAGGCAAATTTCTCGCTGGGTTCACATTTCGTCTTGGCTCTTCTCTTTGCAGGTTCCACCTGGCTGCTTCCAAAGGACTCACCGAATGCCTGACCATCCTGCTGTCCCAGGAGGCCGAAGTCAATGAGAAGAATGATGACGGTACGTGCAGGGATCTCCCCGGCTCGGCGTAGGAGCAGAGAGTGCAGGACTGGACTGGACTGATGGTCCATCTAGGCTAATAGTCCCCCCACGCTCTGCCAGGCCAGATCAGATCCCTGGTCCCTCCGATCCAACATCACGCTTCCCGCATGGCCCGTCCAGATAAATGGTCCAGCTAGTCGGGAGTCCCAACTCCTGCCCGATGGTCCATCGAGCACCTCTTTGTTCTGTGTTTGTGCAGCCCCAAGCACCGTGGGGTCCTGGGCCATGGCTAGGGCTCCTACGTGCGCCTGCAATGCAGGTAATGACAACGATGGGATATTAACTCTTGCCCTGCTGGAACAGATCAGTGGTCAGTCGGGCTAATCAAATGTCCTGCCTCCTGTCAGACCAGATAAGCCAAATTGTCTCCCTCTATTAGTATTCCGTCCCCCCCGCCATGACCGGGCAAGCCCAACGGGCCGTCCAGTCTGATATCCTGCCTCCCACAGTGGCCAGCGCCCCATGTTTGAATGGACGGCCCAAAAGCCCAGTGGTTGTTCCCAGGCTGGGACGTTCCCGACATCTGGCAGGAAAACCAGTAGCCCTCGCCCTTGCTCTGGCTTGTGTCGCCGCAGTCGCGGCTCCCATGCTGGGCCGTCATCTCCCGGAATGACTCTTCCGTCGCTGTGACGCCCACTCACTCACTCACCCGGCCGGCCGGCGCCTTCCCAGGGCCCGATCGAAAGCCCAGGGGAGCCGTCTGCCGGCACTCCACGGCCTGCGAGGGCCTTTGGGTCCAGTGCCTGGCACAGGAGTCACAGAGTTTAAGAAATTAGACCCAAGTATTACAGCCCCCAGGGGACTAGACCGCTCTGGACCATAGGCAGAGAACAGGAGGGCCTGGGGCGCAGCAGAGCCCGGAGCCCCTGAAATGGCAGGGAACCGAGGAAGTGAGGTACACCCAGATAATCCTGCCCCCCCCCCACGCTTCAGAGGAAGGTGACCCTACCCCCCGCAAGGTCCCTGTCGATCAGGCCGGGGGACAATTCCTTCCCGACCCCACGTCTGATCGTCAGTTAGCCCCTGGGCATGTGTGCAAGACCCAGCCAGCCAGGCGTCTGAGGGAGAGAATGCCTGCTGCCCCCACAAACCCCGGCCCTGCCCGCAGGAGCGTCCTGAACCTGCCCCACACAACCAGGATCCGTCGCCGCCGAGCCCTGAGGTGTGTCCAGGAGCCAGTCGGCCTCCCACTCCCTGCCCGGGGAGAGATGAAGCTGTTTTCACCTCCGCGCCGCACGCGCACCATGAGTCACTGAGTCGCCCCGGCTCCGGGAAGGGCTCAGCGCTCTGTTCCCAAGACATGACGCGCTCCCTTTGCTCCGCTCCTAGGCAGCACGGCGTTGCACCTGTCCACCATCGCCTGCCAGCCCCAGTGCGTGAAGGTTCTGCTACAGGTAAAGATGGCAAATACCCCTCCCTGCCTCCACGGTCCAGGCTGGGCATCAGGGGGAAGGAGTGTTCCCGGCTGGGGTCTCGGACCATCAGCAGGACAAACATGGGGCTCATCCGATTTCCTTACAGACCCGCTTCACGTTCGCTGACGGAGTCTGCGAGAGACTGCAGCGTGGTCTGCTGGTTGAATCAGGGGTCAGGACCTCTTGGGTCCTCCTCTGGAAAGAGATGGTCTATCTGTTCTAGGGGTCTAGTGGTTAGAGCAGGGAGGGACGGGGAGTCAGGACTCCTGGGTTCTAGTCCCAGCTTTGGGAAGGGAGTGGGTTCTAGTGTTTAGCGCAGGGAGGGGCTAGGAGTCAGGACTCTTGGGTTCTAGTGCCAGTTCTAGGAGTGGAGTGGATGTCTAGTGGTTAGAGCTCGGTGCCTCAGTTTCCCCACCTGTGAAAAGCAAAGGATAGACGCTGTTGGTCTAGTCGACAAATGAAGGTAGTGAGAGGGCTGTGCCTGTGATTTGCGAGCAGGCGGCGTGGTGCATTAGGAGCACGGTGATCCACACTGGGTGGAATGAAAGCTAAACTGGGCCAGGATCAATTAAGAATGTATAGCCCTGAGCTGCCTGGTGTATTTCAAGGATGAAATGAGGCCTTGAGCCAGACGTAGGGGAGCTCCCTGTAGAATAACTGGGCCCCCAAACTCGTATTCTGGGAACACGGGTGGAGCTGCAAAATGTGGAGGTTCCCCCAGATCTAATCACATTTTCGAATAGGGGTGGAAAATGGGGGAGGGGGTCTCCTTCAGAGCCTGGAGTCAGTGGCCTGTTTAATCCTGCGTCCCAGCATGCACCGGTGCAATTTCTGCCCTCCATCACCCCACCTACACATGGGGAGCTGTTCTGCCTTTCCCCCAGCAAAACCAGAGATCAGAACCAGGGCCACAGACGCCTCCTGGCTCTGTGCCCCTGGGGGGCATCCTACGTGGGCACCGTGGCCTTGCCCAGCCCAGCAGTGGTTGTGTTCCATGGTGGCTATGCCTCTGCCTGGCTCCTTGCATTAGAGTTGCTCGGGGACTAATCCTTTCCCTCCTGCATTGCAAGGCGTGGCTGGGGAGTTTCGATCCAGAAGTGACAGAGTAGCAATGGGCGAGACAGAAATGAAAGGAGGAGAACCGGTGTCTCTCTTACAGCAGGGCAGTGAGCAAATTCCTGCTTGACAACTTACGGGGCTGGCTGTTGGGCCAGCTAAGTCCCCACAAGCAGCCAGCTGAATCCTCGGGGATGAACGACGCCTTGCGAAGCACTTTGGGATCCTCCGAGAGAAGGCGCTGGGGAGCCCCCGTTGTTCCTGAATTAAGCACTTTGCAGCAGGGATAATTAGCCCCATTTTACCGCTGGGAAAGTGGTGCCTCGGATGGGTGGGGTTTGGCTGGCCTGAGGTTATGCAGTGAGTCAGTGCTGGAGTGGGGAAACCAGATCTCCTGTCTTCCTGGTGCTGTGCTGGGCGGCACTGTCAGGCGCTACTCTAGAGGCCGCCATTGCGCTAGGGGCTGTACAAACCCAACCAGCGACTGTCCTGACCCCAGAGAACTGAGAGTCTGGACAGAGCCAAAGGAATGATCATTATCCCCATCTTCCAGGTGGGGAAACTGAGGCCCGGAGAGATTTAAGTGACTTGCCTCGAGGTCATGCAGGGAGTCTTTGGCAGCCTTGGGGATAGAACCTCAGGGTCCAGAGTCCCATGCCAGTGCCTTAGCTACCTAGTCGAGGGGCATCCTCTTTCCTGGGTATGTGGAAGCCCTGCTTGGCTCTCCCCAAAGTAAGGGTTCCCGCTGTCCCACACCGGCCGAGCAGCGTCTAACTCTGGAGCAGGGGTGTCCGTGGATCTGCCTTCCAGCCTCCCCTCTGGCCCATTGGAAGGACACACTGACACACTGCACTCACAGCCACGTTTGTCCCTCGCAGCATGGCGCCAACGAGGACTGCGTGGATGGCGAGAACCGCACCCCCCTGCACTGGGCCGGTGAGTCCCGGGAGGCGCAGGTGGCGTCGGGCGAGGAGAAAGACTGAGCCCTGCGTGGAGTCACGCGTCGGGGCAAATCTTCTAAGGGGGCTGAGGTGCGCGGGACACGCAGCAGGGAGAGGCTGACCCTGGGCTCCTGGAGACAGCCGGACAGGGCCGATACTGGCTGGGGCCCTGCCATCACGGTCGTCTTTTCATTGCCGTGCTACAGAGACAGACAGACAGACACAAGGCAGCTCTCCCAGGGGTATCCCTAGCATCTTCTCTCTCTAGACCTCACCGTCCCCATACATGTCTGTCTGTCTATCCCCTTGCAAACCTGCCTGTCTGTCCTATCTTGTCTGTCTTTCTATCCCCCTACATGCCTCTGTCCACCTCTCTCTCCATTCCCCAGGCATTTGTCTGTCTGTCGATCCCCCTTCGATCTGTCTGTCCATCTGTATCTCTAGTCCTTTACATCCCTGTCTGTCTGTGCATCCATCCATCTACCTCTTCAGCTCCATTCTTGGGCCGGGACCAGGTTCTCCTGCCGGGCGAAGGAGGGCAGCGTTGGCGCTGGCTGTCTAGGCTGTAAGCTCCTCGGGGCAGGGACTTTCTCTCATGTCTCCGGCCGCGCTGTGCAGATGGTGGGGGCTGGAATCGCACTCCTCACCATGGCATGCTGACAATGCGCAGCGCCTGCGCGGGCCCACTGGGTGTCGCCGTTGGTTGCATGACAGGCATATGGACCTCGAACAGGCTGATTTTTCAGCGTGGGCATAATATACCAGTCCCTACAAGCCGCCTGACTCCCTGGGCTATAGTACAGCAGGGATCGCGGGTGGGGAAGCAGATTGCAAGGGCTGGACCCGGGCAGTGGATCCAACCACTCCCCCCACACCCGTTTTCCAGGAGAGGACGGCAGCGACTGGAGATGGACCAAACCTGTAGGGCCTCTGTCCCATCTAGTCTAGTCCACACTTTTGGCCAGTGCTGCCCGGCTTGCCCGGTCCAGCTGGAAATATCCCCTGGGACGCGCTGCTTCCCCTGGGAGATGCCCGAGCAGATCTGCCGCCCTCCTCCTCCTGGGGATTTAAACCCGAGTGGGGAAATGACCTTGCTCGGGGCTCACCTCACCTGTGCAGAAACCCCCTGCTCCAGTGGGTCTCGAGTGAAGAAGATTGGACCGAAAACTCCTTCCCCCACTGGCCCTTGAGAGAAGGTGTCCCTGGTGCACTGGGCAGCCAGGGCCGATAGCATAGTCCCCCCAACACACACACGTGGGGAAGCAGCCAGGGGTATCCCACGGGTGCTGACCGCTCCCTTTCCTCCTGCCCTGCAGCCTCCTCCGGGTGCGCCTCCAGCGTCTTGCTCCTGTGCGACCATGAGGCCTTCCTGGATGTCGCCGATAACGTGAGTGTAGCACCCCCCTCGGGACGGGGCCTGTCAGAAGGATGCTCATGAGGGGTGAAACTCGCCCCTTCTCCCCGCCTCCCCCCCATGGAGCGGGCACAGGCTGTGGGTCACGGAATCGCTGCAAGGGGCTCGAGGAACCGGCTCCCGGTCGCTGAGTGCTGGGAAGCTGCCGCCTTGGCTTCGGGGGGGGGGGGGGGCCTCCACACAGCCTGCCATGCAAACCGCCTCTGCCGTTCCTTCCAGAATGGACGCACGCCCCTGATGATAGCGGCCATGGGGAACCACCCCGCCATCTGCAGCCAGCTGCTCCAGAGAGGGGCCAGCGGCGACCTCGCCGACAAGGACGAGAAGTGAGTCTCGCCTGGGGGCTGAGAGTAAAAATACCCGGGCACCAGGGGCATTGTGGGGGTTTCCCTGTGGGGAAGGGGTGGGGGCAGTTGCCCAAGAGGGAAGGGGGTGCAGTTGCCCAGAAGCATTGTGGGTATTTCCCCTGGGGAAGTGGGGCAGTTGCCCAGGGGCATTGTGGGTATTTCCCCTGGGAAAGGGGGCAGTTGCCCAGGGGCATTGTGGGTATTTCCCCTGGGGAAGGGGGCAGTTGCCCAGGGGCATTGTGGGCAGTCTCTTCTCCTTATGGGACCTCATCTCACCCACTGCCCCCAGGGTGGTCCCCAAGGCCTTTCAGAATTTCCCAGAAGCCACTGCTTCAGGCAGCTCTTGTGAGACCGGTGGCTTGGGGGAACTAGCCTGTGGTCACAGGAGTCCCCTAAAATTTCTCAGCCTGGGGGCCCGGACCAACCCAGTGACAGGGGTCATGAATGGGGCTCAGGGTCTTGCAACCAGCCTGCCCTTCGGGTATCACCCCCTGGGGGAGGGTTCCGGGATAGACGCCAATGGGCAGCCCCAGGCTGGGGGGCCCCCAGGACAAGAAAGCCAAGACCTGCTGCCCTAAATGGGAGTTGTCCCCATACAGAGTGGGCCAGAGCGGAGAGGCCCAGATGAGGGGGATCCCCACGCAGGGATTATCCAGATGCCCTGACTGCAAGGGGCCCACCAGGCCCCCCCAGAACTGACCCTGACACCCTCTTGCGTCCCCCGCCAGGACTGCCCTGATCCTGGCCTGTGAGAACGCCAGCGTCGAGTCGGCCGAGCTGCTCGTACGCAGCGGGGTGGACGTGAGCGTGGTGGACGGGACGGGCCACGACGCCCTCCACTACGTCCTGCAGTCCCAGAGCCGCCCGCTGAGGAGGCTGCTCCGCAGCGCCCTGAGGAAGAGGAAGAGAAGAGGTGAGGGGAGGGGGCAGCTCAGGCTGCATTCAGTTTGGAGCTGGCTTTGCATAACCCCACCCGTTGGCATGACTGGAGGGGGGGACGTGGGGAGCAGGCTCGGGAGCCGCTAACTCCCTGCCTTGGGCGGTGTGACAGATCAGGGCTGGGGTCTGCATTCAGGCATGTGGCCGTGTGACCCACTGGTCGTGGCTCATCCACATCAGAGGATAAGAACCTACTTTTCTGCCAGCTAACGGAGTTGCTCCTTTTAGCTCAAGTGACAGAGGCTCATCCTTTTTTGCAGTGAAAGTCCCAGGTTCTGACCCCACATGGCGCTTCCTGGCAGTTCCCTGAGCTGGGAGGCACCTTGTTACCACACGCCCTTAGCGTGAGGAAGCCTTGTCTGTGTGTGGCCGGGGGTCGGCTTCCCAATGATAGGCACACCCCAATCTCTGAGCACCCCGCTGTAGGGTCCATTGGACAGTCACAGTCTGACCAGCCCCGTTGTTCCCAAAGAGATGCGGACCAGTTACAGCTTAGAGCACAGCTCCGTTTAACACACAGCCCTTCGATTGGTTTCTAATGAAAACAAGCATACGTTTATTGCACAAAGAACAGAGAATCAAACGCTAGCAAACAGCATTACTGGAAACAGAGGGGTACATAGAAAGTGAAAACCTGCCCTAAACTTAACTAACAGGACACTATCATGGCATAGGTGCAAAAACTCTGCCCAGATCCTTCCAGTGTCTTCGTGGTCTTCCGTTCATGAAGCAAACCCACAGCCCGCTTGCCCCCTAGGTGAAAGATACCAGTGTGTCCCTTTGCAATCCCAGCGACATCAAACAGTCCCTTGATCTTTATTCATAAACGGGACACCAATCTTCTGTGTGCTCCTTCCTGTAGATTTTGCAATCTCTTGTTAATTTCTTAATCAGATGGTGGCTCCCTATGCGCTAGGGATCCCGTGTGACATACACAATCCTCAATTTGCATATGACCGGACAGATAGATAAGCAGCTCCTGCCTGTCTGCAAGGAACAGGTTTGTCACTACCTGAGCTGCTCTCACAGAAGTGAAGAACATAATTCCCAGTCTAGGTCCATAACTCCTTAAAGATTATCCTCTCGTACATTTCCCAGTGGTTTTGACAACCAGTGTGTTTCTGGCTCTCAGCACAGACCTCACGTGCCTCACTTTAGTAAATTATTATGCACAAAACTGACCCAGGGGATTTCTGTAACACTCCATGCACGCTGTGTCCTCTGCCAATGGGCATCAAGAGGTTCCTGGGTGGGTCCCCACGGATGACCCCAGCTACGGTGTTATTACAGAAACAATGTGGGGAACTATGAAATTTAACCTTGGAAGGCAGACGGTATTGGAGGCGTTGCAGTGAACTAGATGGGACCTAATAAAGAATGATTTGTCTGTTTATGCTCGTATCACAGTGTCTGTCTGTCTAGCTAGCTGGGTGGCCTATGGCTACGCTCATTGTTTATGGTGCTACAGGTCATGGCTCAAATGCTGGGCTAGTTCTCCCAGCAGAAGTGAAACTTAAGAGGTGACTTGATCACTTCCAAGAGGAGCAGATTTTCAACAGGAGGCATCGAGCAGAAAAAGGCATAATGAAATCTCGGGTTTGGAAGCTGACACTAGACCAATTCAGATTAGGAGTAAGGTGTCATTTTTTTAACAGTGCGGGTGATTACCCATTGGAACCATTCACCCAGGGGACATCATCTGCAGTCTTTACATCAAGATTTTGGGATATTTTTCTAAAAGACACGCTCTTGCTCAGCCAGAAGTGATGAGCTGGGTGCGGGAATCGCTGGGGAAAGTTCCCTGGCCTGTGGTCTGCAGGAGTCAGACTAGATTATCAGAATGGTGTCTTTTGGCTTTAGCCTCTGTCCAATCGCAAAGGCACTCATCCGGATTTGGGGTCAGGAAGGGATTTTGGCAGAGACCCTGGGGGTTTTTCACCTTCCTCTGCAGCGTGGGGCATGAGTCACTTGCTGGTTTGACTAGAGCAACTGGTGGATTCTCTGTCACCTGAAGTCTTTACATCAAGCCGGGAGGATGTCAGTAACTCAGCCAGACCGGTTATGGGCCTGTGACAGGAGTGGGTGGGTGAGCTTCTGTGGCCTGCGATGTGCAGGAGGTCAGACTAGATGATCACGTTGGTCCTTCCGGCAGAAAGCCTAGGAGTGTCTGAGCGATCCGCAAGGCAAAGATGGCACAACGATGAAAGATTAATGCAAGAACCACACTTGGTTCAGGACACATTTCCCACTCTAGTTGTTGCTTCTAATGGATTTGGGGCCCTTTGCTGAGAGCCACTAATGACACGGCAACTATTATTTATTAAGTAGCACTTTACTTAATTCCAAGATGCAGAAATGCCTCAAAAAGCAGCAAAAACTGTTTTTTCAGCGTTCACCTCCAACTTTCCCTTTGTGCCTCTCATCTGCTCATTTGGCTGGCCTAAACCCAGCCTCACTCGGCCAGGATATTGGTTGCTTGGGGTGGGGATATGTGTGTTTGTTTAGTTCGTTTGCAAGGAGGTCTCCAGCCTTCAGGAGCTTCTCCAGATGGTTTTGATTTTTAAAAGCAATAATCAGGCTAGGCGAAATGAAATATCCAGGGGACCTCGTCATTCTGCCTTCTAGGCTTTGGTTTCCATGGCGACTGCCTTGTGGATGAGGGACGGAGACAGAGCCAAAACATTTCCTGAAGAATCTCAGAAAGTTTTGTTGATAATAATAACATTTAGGGAGGACATTCAGCCTTGTGGCTAATGTATAGGACTGGGAATTGGGAGATCTGGCTTCCTGGCTCTGCTGCTGGGCGACGCTGGGCAAGTCACTTCCCCTCTCAATGCCTCAGTTTACCCAATGGTGTTGTCCAGTGTTTAAAGCAGGGGGCTGGAAGTCAGAACCCCCAGGTTCTAGTTCCGCCTCTGGGGAGGAATATTGCCTGGTGGTTAGGGCAGAGGAAGTCAGGAAGTCAGGACTCCTGGGTTCTGTTTTTGGCTTGGCTACAAACTTGCTGTGAGACCTTGGGCAAGTCACAGCTGTTGTCGTTGGTCAATTACCCGCCTCCCTAGCCTATTTCCTGCTTGTGTAGAGCTGGGAGAGCCAGAAGCGGCTGCACAGGGGCCAGGCAACTCTCCGCTCCCCGCTCTGGAGAGTTGTAAAATTTATTCTGTGTGTGTTTGTTCTTCCCCCGGCAGAGCACGAACCCGGCCGTCAAACGGGCGCCACAGCACAGGTGAGGAGCACCCCTTCGGGCCCAGCCAGAGGAAGCATGGATGTGTGTCAGAGTTTCTTCTTCTTAAGCCACATTAAACTCTGCAGTCTCTGGTTACACGCAGAGGGTGTGGGGGGCCATGTCCAGGACGTTAGATGGATCGGGGTGGCCGAGAACCATCAGCCCTGATTGTGCTGCTGTTACCTGGCCTGAAACCGAGGGCTCGATTCCCCAGCGCCGGGAGTCAGTGACCCCTGGTGCAAAACCCACACACAAAGCTGCTCTTCTCCTCTGCCAGCATTTTTTGCAGTGGTGTAAATGAGAGCACAATGGGCAGGATTAGGCCTTTTCCCCACCAATTTGGTTCCTGTAGAACGCCAGCGAGGGCCGTGATTCTCAGTCCCTCCCAGTCCTGGGGCAGATTAGAATCAGTGACCTAAGTGCCATTGACTTCCCTGCGTAGCTCTCCGTACAGCTCTCTGGGTCAGGCTCTTAAAGGGAAAAGGCTCGCCATCCTATTACCCATCCCCCAGGAGAGTGTCTGGTTGACTTTTGTCATTGGTATTTATATGACGGTAGCACCTAAAGGTCCTCAACCTGCCAGGTGCTGCACATACCTATAGGGCAGGGGTTTCCAAACTTTTTGCTGGCATGACCCTGTTTGAATGAAGTCTTTCCTGCCGGGACCCCAGACAATACGGAAGGGTGCCATTTTGAAGAGCAAAATGGCAGCCTCCGCAGAGCGTGACCTGGCGCGCACCATCGGTGTGAGCTCACGCTCTGCGGAGGGTGCCGTTTTTGCAGCGCCTCGCCAGCAAACTCATCTGTTCTATTGGTTTCCGTGGTGACTCCAGGTGACAGCTGAGCCGCTGGACCGCAAGGGCTGCAGCGCGGCCGTCCAGAGCGAGGGAGGAGGGGACGACGATGGGGATGAAGAGGAAGAGGAGCTCGATGCAGAAGAGTGGAGGTGCCGGTACGAAGATGAGCAGATGAAGGTCCTGCAGCTGGAGGAGCAGCTGGCGGGGAAGGCGAAGGCGTGTGACACCCTGGTGGCGGGGTGCAAGGCGATGAAGGAGAGGATCTGGGACCAGGTGCAGGAGATAAGTCAGCTGGTGCCAGAAAGGGCAGATAAGGACAAGCGGCAGCTGAGCCGCCGGTACAGCCAGGACGCCACGGAAGAAGACTATTACCTGAACCTTCTAGCAGAGCAAGTGCAGGAGCTGAAGAAGAGACAGCAAGAGGCAGGGAGCGGGGGAGGCCAGAATGCAGCAGGGAAGGAGGGGAGGATACAGTGGCCCGGGGAGGAGGAAGAGGAGGAGAAGAGACTCCATCAGGAGGAGCTGAAGCGGCTCCAGGCTGAAGCGGCCACGGCCCTGGAGGAGAAGGAGAGCGCGACGAAGAGGGTGGCGGAGATCGAAGGCCACCTGGAGAACATGAGGGCGGTGATCGCCGTCTACGAGGCCAAGAAGCGGGCCCACGGCGAGACGCTGCAGCAGCTGCAGGCGCAGGTCGCTGAGCTCGACAGCGACAACCAGCGGCTGCGCGGGCTGCTGGGGAAGCAGCAGGGAGAGAGCCAGACGGCGGGAAGGCAGGAGGCGGATCAGCGAGAGCCCAGAGCCGCTGTCTGGGCTGAGCTAAGCCAATTCCTGGTCTGGATGAGGGAGGCGTGCGCCAGGGCACAAGAGGAGAAGGCCGCGGTGCTCGCCGAAAATGAGGATCTGAAGAGGGAGGCGGAGGAGGCCCTCAGGGGCAAAGTTCACCTCGAGCTGGTGCCATCAGACGCCATCAGGAGGAGCGTGGCCTCTTGGCAGAAGATGGTGATGGGCTTAGAACGTGCTCTGGCCAAGATGGACGAGGCCCACTCCGGCCTCCTTGAGAAATCCAGGCCTCTTCAGGAAGCCATCCCAGCCCCTCCGAGCAAGCAGGAGTCCGGGGTCCTGGTAAATGGCCTGGAGCAGCGTGAGGAGGAGGAGGAGGAGGAGGGCAGTGTCTTTAGAGAAGAGACTGAGTCCCCACTGAGGCAACCTAAATCCCCAGAGGAGCTGGAGAAGGGCAGGATGGAAAAGAGCCAGATCCAAAATGGCCCCCATGGGCAACTCAGACCTAGGCTCAGGAACGACTCTGTGGAGACCAAGGGCCGGGCCAGGACGAGAAGCTCCGACCTAGAGAAAGAGGTGACGGACCTCAGACAGAACAACGGCAGCCTCCTGAGCGAGCTGGCCCAGCTGGGCAGGGAGCGGGAGAAGCTGCAGGATGAGCTCCAGCGCCTCTGGCAGCACCAGCAGAAGGAGGGATCGCCCCGAGCGGAGGTGCAGGGCCTGGTGGAGGAGCTGAGGCAGAGATTGGCTGCCTTGTCCCGGGAGCTGTCGGCCGAGAAGGAGGAGACCAAGAAGCTGAGGCTGAGGCTGGAGACCCAGAGGAGGGAGATGGTGGTGCTGAGGGACAGCTTCCTCAAGCAGATGATGGGGGAGGCCAACAGCGTGGGGAGCCAGAGCCTCAGCACCTGCATCTTGGAGGAGCTGCACTATAAACTGGACAACCTGGTGAAGAAGCACAACGAGGCCCTGCAGCTGGTGTCGGAGATGGAAGAGGAGAGCCAGGCGCTCGGGGGCGACCAGGCTCCCGCCGTGCCGAGCGAGGCTGTCGACACCTCCGGGATGGGCGAGAAAGGCCCTCAGAGCAACGGCGTCCAGGCCCTCGATCAGGAAGCATCCGAGACCCTGGAGATCGTTGGAGGAGAGCTGGTGCTCGAGCCCTGGCGATGGGTGAATGAGCTGGAGAGAGATCTGTGGGAGCTGAAGGAGGCGCTGGAGGCAGCTCAGGCCGCCCTGGGTGGGGAAGGCCACGAGGTGACCAAGCTGAAGCAGATGCTTGACCGACTGCCCGTGAAGGTGGCGGAGCTGTGCTCGGAGGAGGAGGAGGCTCTGCGGATGCACGAGAAGGCCTGGAGCTCCCTGGTTCTCCAGGCTCAGGCTCTGGAAGAGGAGCTGAGGGCCCTTCAGGAGAAGCACGAGGAGGTGAGGGGGAAGTCTGACCAATGCGAGCAGGCCCTGGCCTCAGAGAGGGATAAGAACGAGGAGCTGCGGGCCAAGGTGGTGGAGAAGGAGAAGGAAGCAGGAGAACTGAAGGGGAAGTCGGAGCAGCTGGAGAGAACCGTCGAGAAGCTGAACAAGAAGGTGTTGGAGCTCACCAGGACCTGCCAGGACAAAGAGGGGAAGGTAAGGCCAAAGAGACCTTGCAGGCCAGAGGTCTAGAGATGTAGGGTGTGACTCAGCACCCATTGAACCAACAGAGAGACTCCCGTTGACTTGGATGCTCGCTGAGATGTTCAGGTGGTGTAAATCAGGGCAGCTGCACTGTCTTCAATGGAGCTACACTGACTTACGCCAGCCGGTGATTTGGCTTATAGATTGAAGAGGAAAGGGCCAGGGAAGGTAGAGGCAGGTCCACATACTCCATCGCTGCCTTCTCAGCGTTATCGCCTGCGTCCTTGGCACTCCATCCACAGCACGGCCCTGGACTTGCACGTCCAGCTCCCAGGGGGCTTGCAGGTGTTGCTCCCAGGGCAGAAATCAACCTCGCGATACTCTTGGTTGGGATTTTCAAAGGGGGATTTAGATGCCCGGCTTGCACTAGTTCCAAGGGGGATTGTGCGCCTGTATCCCCTACCTGGCTTTGAGACTCTCAAGTGTTGTATTTGTTGTCAAAACATTTCATTTCAGCCCGATGAAGATATTGCATTTTGGCTATCACTCCCATTCACTTTGTCTTGGCTTTTGTATTAGATGAAAAGAGGGTTGTATCATAGCGACTGCGTATTGTCCCTACATACGGTGTCTTATTTTGTATATTTTCATCCAATACGAAAGTCTACATGAAATGACTTGACGCGCAAGGCGAAATGAAATGTCTTTACAGAAACAAAACGTTTGTTTTTCTTCTGATAACGTCAAAAGTCTAAATGATTCGTATTGACTTTTTTCCCCATTGAAATCGATGCGTTCCTGCAAACATTTCAGTTTTGACAAAACTGTGTTTGCCGACAGCAAACTGATTTGCTGAAATATTTGTGCCCAGTTCTTGGAGGGAGGAGGGAGTTAGTTGCAACACGCTAGGGCCCAGTGGGTGTAAATTGGCCTAGCAACTTGGAAGCAGAGGGAAGAACACCGATTTATGCCAGCAGAGGACTTGGCTGCATGGGACCCAACCTGCAACATGACGTTATTCTCTGTCGTTGACCTGTAGGTTAAAAAGCTGCTGGAAGAGATGGAGAAGCTTTCGGCAGAGATCCTGTCTCTCCGTAGCGAGAGTACTCGTCTCCAGCTGCAGTTAGAGGTGAGCCGCGGACTGCCCTGCCTCTGTAGCAATGCTTTGAGCGCACAGCATCTGCTCGCCATTCCAGGTGATCATGGGAGTTCTTACAGTAGGTGATGTGCACGACATCACCTGGGCTGTGCATGACAGTCATTCAGATTGCAAGGCTCGTCCGTCCGCATTCATTCTCGGTGCTATTTGTAGGTGTGAGAGGCAACGTGATCCAGTGGATAGATGCTCTGGACTAGGACTCAGATGACTTAGCTCTGCCACTGACTTCCTATGTGACCTGGAGCAAGTCCCGCTCTGTGCCTCAGTTTCCCCTCTCACCCGTTGTCTGTTTCATTTGTAAGCTCTTGGAGGCAGGGACTGTTTCTTACCGTGGGTCTGTGCTGCTCCTAGCACAATGGGGCTCTGATGTCTTCTGGGGCCTCCAGGGGCTACCATAAGAGAAATACAAATAGCGGCTGGAAGATTGAAACTCAGCGGCATGATCTATTTTTGTTTTTCCAGGTTAAGGAAAAAAATCACCAGGAGATTGTTACTATCTACAGAACCCATCTGCTCAATGCAGCCCAGGTACAAACCTCAGAGGGTCTGGGTTGGTGCTAAGGGTAGTGTGACTTCAGGTAGATGTTAATAACCCTCTGCTCCGACACATGGGTGAGTCAGCCCCGCTGGTTCCCATAACCATAAGGTGATTCTCCACAGGAGCTTAAAAGATGATCCCTGAACTGTGCTGTAACGGGCTCGGGCGCTGTAGGCTCACAGCACTGAGGTACTCTGGGTTAGAGCTGTGAGAATGGGGCGTCAGGACACCCGGGTGTCAGTCCCAGCTCTGGGAGGGGAGTGGTGTCTGGTGGTTAGCGAAGGGGGAGCTGGCAGTCAGGAGTCCTGGGTTCTAGCCCCAGCTCTGGAAGAGAGAGTGTTACAGTCCCCTGATCTAACTACTAGAACATCCTCCCTCCCCGAGCTGGAAATAGAACCCAGGAGTCCCCGCTCTCAGCCTTCACTGCTCTGACTGGCTAGGAGTCAGGACTCCTGGGTTCTAAACTCCGCTCTGGGAGGCTGCGTGGTCTAGTGGAATGAGTCCAGCTCTGGGAGCCAGTCTGACTGGGTTCTCCATCCCAGTTTTGGCAGGGGAGTGGTCAGTAGTCAGAGCACAGGATGGGGAGTCCTGATTCCTGACGCTGCCTCCAGCCATTCGACGCGACCCAGCCCGCCTGGCGGATCACGGTGCGCATGGCTGATTAGGAGGTGCCTTGCACACTCAAGGGGCCAGATTCCCCCAAGTTTATGCCATGGGGCAGGGTCCCCCTGCACCGCTCAGCCAGGAGTGGGGAGGTTGTTGCCCTGTAAGCCACAGATACCCTCTGCAGGGGGGGCCAGGGCTGCCTGAGAGCGGGCAGCACTGGGTGTGGAAGGGGCAGAGCCAGGGAACATGCAGATCTGACACGTCCTGGCAGCAGGATCTGCCTAAGGGGCCCTTCTGGACCCTGGAGCAGAAATTCAAACAGCCTTGCTTCCCCCAGCAGAGCTCGTGCAAGCCGAGTGCTGGGGGGGGAGGGGGGAGAACAGTTGGGGGTTAGCCCGGCTGGAACGTGTCTCACGCCAGACCGTGGACCCCTGTGTGTTTTGGGGGGCGGGGTAACACAGCGAGAGCACAGCACAGTGACCGGGGGTGCGGCTTCTTCTGCCTCAGGGGTTCATGGATGAAGATGTTCACTCGATGCTGCTCCGAATCCTGAGGACGAAGGAGGAATGAGCTTTGCCCTGTGCTTCCCGGGGACTAGGATCTCTCTGCTTTGCAAGTGAGTGTGTGTGTGTGTGTCTGTCTGTCTCTCCCTGCCCTTCAGAGAAGGTGCAGCTCTGCCTGGTCTCATCAAATGTCCCCTTAAGTCCCCATCTCCGTAGCATCTGAGCCTCCCGTTGGGGTGTTGCTTTCATCCAGCTGAAACACTGGGATATGCTGGGATGTGCAGTGATCACTCAGCAGGTCAGGTGCTGAGAAGGGATCTGCTTCACCCGGCCCAGACTGGCTGGGAAGCTCAGCCTTTATAGGCACAGTCCCCAGTACAACAACGGAAGTGATACCTCCCTACCTGTCCCAGCCTCTGAGCTGGCAAGATTTGTGCAGCTCCATGCCCTCTCCCCGTCACTGCCCTGGGGGAGAAGGTATTGATTACAAGTTTATGGCCAGATGCAAATTAGCTCATCGGCGTTAGTGTCACACACAGAGCAGGGCAAAACTAGTGGGCAGCTCAGTGGCTGTGTATCCCTGATGGGACTGTGTCTTAACCCTGCCCCTCGGCCCAGCGTGACCTTCCCCTGGGGATGAATCCTTGGTCTCAACCATGCCCTGTTTGTGGGGGTGAACCCTGGGCTACGTGTGTCCCTGAGCCTGGATCTTTCCATATACGCAGTGCTGCGGAAGGGCCGCTGGATGGCAGGAGAGGGCTGGGCAGCTCAGCGGGGGTATCTGGCTCGGTGGGAGGTGGTCTTTGAAGCCCCCTGGTATTTCTCAGGGTTAGGGGCCATGTGGTCCCTTTTGCTTCTGGAGACCCTGCTTCAAACCACAGGGTGAGGCTGGCTAAGCAAGAACAGGCAGAGCAAGGGTGCTGTAGTCCCCAGGCCTATAGAAAGGAGGGGTGGGGTGAAGAAGGAACTAGCCGAGGGCCCTGAACTAACCCCTTTGTAGGTGAGATGTAGATTTAGGTATGCTACTGCTGCCCCCTTCTGGATGGGCTCAGAACTGCTCACCTGTGTGTCATACGTCCTCTGCTGCTAATCACTCGTGGAGATTCTCCTTTAGGGTAAGTGACAGGTGCTTTCGGAGCAGGAAGATTCCAGGGATCAGGGACAGACAGACACACACACACGTTGTGATCTCTTCTAGAGTAGGCGCAGTCAGACAGGAGAGGCTCAGCAAGCTGCCTGCAGCATGAAATGAACTTGGCGCCTCCATCCAGTACAAACCATCCCGTAAGACAAGGCTGCTCTTGGATCAAAGTCTCATGAACTGTTTCCCGCTGCTTACCTGGGCTCATCGCCGAGGTATTTCAGGCCCAGCCTCATCCTCGTGCCAGTGCTAAGCCTGGACCGAGGGGGGAAACGCTGTGATCCCTTGAGCCCGCAGCTGCTGTGGGGCTGCTTCAAGCATCCCTGAGATCTGCCTTAACTTGCGCTCAGCTGCCCCAACATTGCACCCCCTGAGGAGAGTGGCCAAGCCATGCCTCCTCCTAGCCCCCACTGCACCCGGGACTCCTACCGGGCCGGCCAACTTAGCCCCCTGTGCTGGGAGGTATTAGCCCAGGGGAAGGGGGCCTTTCCCCATTCCAGGTGTGGCCCCTTGTTCCTCACTGCGCTCTGAGCAAGGGCAGCTCTTCCCCGGGTGGCTGAGTTCACAGCCACAACGCAGGGCGGGGGTTGTATCTCAGAAGCAGACACGTACGTATGTCGTGAGCCCTGGCTGGTGGGGGCTGGTGCTCGGGTACAACTTGATCGAGAGCTGGGGAGGCCCAAGCCAAAGGCAGAGGTCTGGTTCCCAGTCACTCTCTTGCTGTGACTGGGCTAGGATGGGAGGGAGTGAAGGTGGCTTTAAGTCCTTTTTCCACTGCCTATGTTCTGGGACTCGGTTGGGCTCTGCCTGTCCCCCCCCAAGTGTACATTAGAGCAACCTCAGGGTTGCTGTAACTTACAGGCTGCTTTCCATGGTCGCTGGGAAACCATGCCACACCCCTGATCTGCCATCTATGCCCAAGATCTGTCATCTGCACCGTGCCTTTATGCCAGCTCCACACTGGCCAGGGAGGCCCCTGCACAGGGGGGATCTTGGGGCTGTGTTTTGCACCCTTTAAAAGGCCCCTTTGAGCTGTCCAGAGCAGCACAAAGCATACAAGAGACTCAGCTCCTTCCTCTCTCTTGCTCTGGGGCAGAATGGCCACCGCAGGGCAGTTTGTTTGGCATGAAATGCATGTTCTGTGTCTTCTCCCCTTCCAAGCCCCCTCATAAAATCCCCACCAGGAGCGTGATGCGGGTTGGACAGGGAGCGGCGGGGAGCGGACGCTCTGCGCAGCTGGACCAGATGCAGCGGCTGGCGGGCCGTGCAGGCTGTTTGTGTGCAGTTTGGCACATCTGCTCTCTTGGGTTGAACTTTAAGCAGTTCCATATGAGAAACATGATTCCCCTGGGGGGGGAAGGAGGGGCCACATCACCCTGGAGCTGAGGCTATCGCTCTGCTTCCATGCAGTGGGAGAGAGGGGGTTGAGGGTGGCCGCTGGGGCTGCTTTGGATGGGAAGCCACCGGGTTACAGATAGGGATGATTTTTTTTTTTAAAGCGACAGGACGGTTTGTATGCGGGTGTCCTCTTCTGTGGCTATATTGCCTCTTTTTAACCCCATCAGCGCGCTCAGACTCAGAAAGGGACAGCCTTTGCTTCCCTAGGAAAACCCAGCATTTCCCAGTGAATAGTTCAGGGGTTCTCAAACGGGGGGTCGTGACCCCTCTGGAGGTCACATGGTTATTGGGGGTGTTGTGAGCTGTCAGCCTCCCCCCCCCCCACGCATGCTGGTAAGGGTGGCATGGCATGGGCGGTCATCACTTTGGGGTGGGTCATTACAGCCTGAAATATTTTCAAAGGAGGTCCCAGCAAAAAAAGTCTGAGAACCCCTGGAATAGTTTGCCTGGCTCAGTAGGGGACGCTTCCCGTCTCAAGCCGTGTTAACCCTAGTGCCCTAGCGTAGCGCATGGGGATGACTTGTTAAATCAAGGCAAACCTCTAAGGTAGATGTGGTTAAACTGGTTTAAATGGGGGCACAATAGGAGTTTGCACTGGTTAAATTACATATTTAAATCAATCTAGTGCATCCTTTCCAGTATAGATAGGGCCTTATCTTTACCAGCATGCAAGCAGCTCCGCGTGGTTCGGGCTGCAATTAACCAGGGCCCATGCACAGGTGCGTCGTTAAACTGAAATGTCCCATTTATTCCAAGGGCTGCAACATTTTCCAGCGCAGACTTCACTCCATTTAGGAACATTCCAGGTAACCCAAGGAGAAGACTGGAGGGCTGAGCCTGCACCTTTCCGGCAGCCAGGCTGGCGCTCGAGGAAGCAGCTGCCCTATCATTGGGACCACGTCTCCGCTCCCACCAAGCCAGAGACCCATCCACCCAGGAGGTGAAAACAAGATGATCACCTCTAGAACTGCTTTGATCCTTGTGACCCCTCCCAACCCCGCCTCTTCCCTGCCACTGTCTGAGCTCTGGGGCTTTATTTCAAATAGCCCAAGAGAACTGAAATAATTTACCCTTTAAAGATGGGGGGAGGGTAGGGAACATGGAGCTTGTTACAACAAACCCAGGTGCTGCAGGTGATGACACAATGACCAGATCCGTCACTCATACGCATGGATATAGGACTAGACCCCAGTCCACACTCCACAGTCACCCCCCTCTACCACTTGACAGCTCCTTTCCCTGCCAGTAGGGAGAGATTCCTTCTCTTCTCTCAGGGCACAGCTAGCTGAGAGCCGCGGGAAAGCGTGCTCAGAGTAAATTCCACTTCAGCCTCCCTCTCGCTGCCACTGCAGGGTGATGAGCCAGCCAGTTATTATGAAGTGCGTGTATTTTGGAAGCACCTAAGAGCTCCAGTCATGGACCAGGACCCCCCTGATGGTAGGGGTGGTACAAACACAGAACAAAATGACAGTCCCTTTCCTAAATCAACCAGAGATCCTTTTGCCGCCTCAGACTGGGTTCCACCACAGAGCTGTTTCCGTTCATCGTGCGTGGAGGTTACAAACGGGAGCAGCAGAGTGGGGTTGGCCCTTCAGCCCGTGGCACTGCAGCAGCGAATCAGGCTGAGCTGGTGACTGGATACAGCGCAGCAGCGCTGAATTCTCCAGTTCAAAGGTGGGGCGGGGGTGCTAAGGCTTTCACCCCTACTTCTTTGCTCCCTGCTGGAGCCAGACACAGTCTGACCCTGCTCCCACTGAAGTCGGTGGCAAATGTCCAGTTGATTTCCGAGGCACTGTATCACGTCTCTAAAAAGCAGGCGGCTCCTTGGGTGCCTGTCTTCGACCAGAAGCTGGGGCTGCTTTGCTTTCCCTTTGCCTTGGTCCTGAGTCTGTCTGGCTGTGGAAAGAAAATGACCCCCTTTCGGGTGTTTATTCTGGAAACGGACTTTGGTGCAATACCTGCTCCTTATGGCTATATGAGCAGTGCTGGGAGGAGTGGGGCACCAGGAGGAACGAAAGCGCTGGGGTCAGCAAACAAAAGGAAGCTGAGAAATGAGCTATGACGCTGAGCTGAGATACTCTTGTGGGCCTAGAACTTCGTCACAGGATCTCAGCCTTGCCATGTAAATTACACCCAAAAAAGACCCTCAGGGAGGCAGGGTTGTCTAGTGGGTCGGGGATTTGACTGGCATACAGAAAAGCTGGGTGCTAGTCTTGATGCCGTTGCCTGGCCTTGGGCAAATCACTTTGCTCCTCTGTGCCTCAGTTTTCCTTCCAGCCTTTTTTTGTCTTGTCTATTTAGATTCTAAGGTCTTGGGGCTGGGATTGTTTATGAATGTGTATTTGTAGAGTGCCCACTCCCACGGGGCCCTCGTCGGGGCTGGGACGCCCCTCTGCTGCTCTAATATAAATAACTAATGATACAGTATATAAAGAATAGAGCAGACGCTCAGCTGGCGTAAATCAGCCTAGCTGCATTGAAGTGGCTAGCGCCAGGCCAGCTGAGGATGTGGCCCAATGTCTCTGTCACTCATAAACCCATTAAACTGGAATTTTGGAAACCTCTGATTTCCTTCTCTTCCTCTGAGGCTGTTTGTTTGGTTTATTTCCCCTGCGGGGGCTGGCCTTATCGTCAATTTCCCTGTTCAGGTTTGGGGAGAAGAGGGAGGGTCGGGGGCTAGCTGAGACCTGAACTCACAGCTGCCTGATCAGTGCTCAGAGCCACTCGGGGAACTCACCCTCCCACCCGAAGTCCCCCTCTTGTCTCTGGCTTTCAGGAGTTGCACCCCCCCCCAATCACCCTCCCCTCCTTGGCTTGGGGGGCAGCACTGTCCCAGCTCCCCCTCTTTACTGCACTGCTGTGGCCAGATGGATTTCACTTACAGCAGGGCCAGGTGTCCAGGCCTGCAAGGTATTACAATCGGCATTGCCACTAGAAGGCAGCCAGCACATTTCACGGTCACCCCCCACCCCCGGTGCGGTCATTTCCCTCACCATGCTGGGCTGGTGCCTTAAAATCAGAACACAGGCAGCCAGCAAGATGCCTCCCAGGTTGGCGGAGGCGTTCAGGGCTTGGCAAGCTGGGTCTTTGCCAGCTCCTGCTTTACTGACGGCCTGACTTTTACATTGCAATGGGTTCCCTGAGACTCACCCCCTCCAGACGCACTCTCGCCCCCTTAAACCACACCACATTAGCAGCAAAGGGGCGGGGGGGAGGGGGGAGGGAGCGGGCAGAGTGTTGTTCAATAGCTGTAAGGCATGCCCACAAAAATAATCACGTCACGACCTGCCCACTGCTCATCTTCCTTCTGCGCCAGGTCCAACTTTAATGCTTGGTGCTGAATCTAGTCCCGTACCAGAAGAGATGCAACAAGTCGCTGTTCTGTCTGCCTGGGTGCTTAGCTGGCCCTCCTTAATCTGAGCGCCTCGTGATCAGTGGTGACTTTTGATCCTCACGCCTCCCCTGTGACATGAGGGAAGTCTTATCCCCATTTTATGACGGGAAGGGGGTACTGAGGCGAAGGCAGATTAAGTGACTTGCCCAGGGTCACACATGGAGTCTGTGGCAGAGCCAGAAACTCAACCCAGGTCTCCTGAATCCGCGTTCTGTGCTGTGTCCACTAGAGTCTAGATCGTCCTTCCTACCCAAACACAAGCAATTGCATACATGCATAAGTGCCTTTTACGTGGGTCATCAGCAGGGCTTGACTGCTGGTGTTCCAGACTCCTAGCATAGACCTCTAGCATGTGAACTGTGGGACTAGCATGCAACCAATTGTTAAACAGAAAAGCCAGTGGATGATTTAACTGGAGCCTGTTTTGACTTGCATCGGGCCTCACTTCGTCACCTAATTCCAAATAGTAGTTGTCTGTATTTTGCCATATACCAAAGAGCCAGTCCCTGGCAAACTAGGCAGTCACAGCTACACTAAGAAAAAGGTGCACCAGATTGCAAGCTCCTAGGGGCAGGGATGGGTCTTTTTGTTAGCTGTTTGTACAGCACCTTGTGCCCGGGGGGCTCTGGTCTGTGACAGGGGCGACCACAATACCAATAATGAAATAAACAGTTAGTTAAGACAGTGTGAAGAGCTCTGAGGAAGAGGAGGTAGTGTGGCCCAGTGGAGAGAGCCCTGCATGGGGACTTGGTAGAGTTGGGTTCTGTTCCCAGCTGTGTCATTGGCCTTAGATAACGCTCTGTGCCTCAGTTTCCCCATCTGTAAAAAGGTGAAGCACTTTGAGAGTTCCTGAGGACCAGCACTAGGTAAGAGCTGGGGGGTATTATAAGGACTCCAGTTTGTGTAAACCTTGCTTTAACCTGGAACCGATGGTTAGGAAGAAACTTTCCCTGGGTACCAATTGTCCCATAACTGCAGGTTCCTGCATCTCCCTCCGAAGCAGCTGGTACTGGCTGCAGTCAGCAATGAGGAACTGAGCTCGATGGCCCATGGACCTGCTCCAGTCTGGCAATTGCCACATGCCCAAGAGGCTTTGTCGGGCTCTGTGGTGGCGAGAGCTGGAGATGAGCTTGCAGAGGCCAGGTGGGAATAACCAGGGAGATTTTCCATGGTCTTATTGAAACACGCTGCAAAAGCTTTCAGTGGGAGGACCCGCTGTAAACTCGCACCCAGCAGCTCTGGTGCCTGCTCTGCTCTGCCCCCGCCCCCAGCTGCTGCCCGGGCTCCCTCCCACTGCAAGCTGGGGGCCTTATCCAGCGCCCCACGATGCAGCGCCAAGCCAGAGGCAGCTGTTTGCATAGAAAACAGGCCGAGCATGGAGGCTTTTGTTGTCTGCCCACTTAGGGAGTGGAGTGAAAGAGCCAGGCTCCCTTTGGATCTGTCCAAAAATTGTAAGTGGGGGAGGCCCTGTGTGCGCTGTGTGCGGTACGAGTGTGCTGAGGAATCCCCGGGGGCTCACTCTGCAGCATGCACAGCGCAGCCGGGGGTGGTGGCTGGCAGGAGTGGGGCACACGGCCACCGGTGCACACGGCCACCGTCGCGCCAAGCCTGGGGGGGCGGGAGGAGGCGAGACGGCCCGACGTGAGCCCGTCGGAGGTGGTGGCGTTGACTCAGGTTCAGGGGAAGGGTCAGGTCAGAAAACAACTCGACCCACTGGGGTGAGGTGGGCTTGGGTCTGGTTCGGGCTTAAAAGTTAGGCCCCAGCAGAAGAGCCTGGACCCTGCGATACGTAAATACGTGTGGCCCACCGAATAGCCACAAATGTCACATGCCTGATGGATGCCGTGCCGTGATATGATTCAACTGGCTGGTATGATAATGTTAATGGTAGCACCTTGCACTTATATTCATTAATTTAGTCTCATAACCTCCGGAGAGCCAGGTAGTGTCCTTGTTTCGTGGATGGGTAAACTGAGGCACAATAACATTTAGGGGGCAGCTCTGGGACTAGAAGCCAGGAATTCTGAAGCACAATCCCACTGCTTTGTTGATTGGTCTGGCCTGTTCTCCACCTGTGGCGGGCACTTAAGTTCCCTGAGGACTGAAACGCTTTGGTATAAATAGAATCTTTGGCATTGATATACGGGTACCTGGAGAAATGTAATGGCCTGTGCTATACAAGAGTCAGACTAGAGGGTCTAAAGGTCCTTTCTGGCCTGAAAGTCACAGAGATCCCGTCTGGCCTTCGAATCTGTGAATCCAGGAGAGGCTTGGAAGACAAGTTCATCCTGATGGGCTGCGGATGGGGTGGGGGGGATGTGTCTGTTCAAAGTCGGGCAGGAGAAGGAGGGTCGGGGAGAGAGCTGGGACTGAGGCAGGAGGGATTGTGGGGAACTGAATGATTGAATTCGTCAAGGCAAACCCCACACACCAAACGGCGCCGGGGGCTCGCCCCTCGCTGACACGAAGCCGCGGGGGTGAGCGGGCCCAATTCTCCCGTGCCCCGCACCTTGCCCTAGTGATTTGCAGCAGCGCGGTGAAATGCCGGCAGCTCACACGGGGGAGCAGCTCACAGTGGAGTCAGTGCTTGCACGTGGGCCAAAGCAACAGGGGGATCCGGTCAACAGAGCATCTGGGCTGGCCTGGGCGGCCAGGGATCCCCACAGGGGAGGCGCATTGGATGCTCTGCAGGAGCTGAGCTCCAGGGGGCAGCAATGGAGGGCTGGTTAGTGATGTACGGTATTTAATCCTCTGCATTAAGTTCCTGGATTTTGTGCAGCTGGAAGAAGAGTTAGACGGGCTGGAGTGGGGGCGGCAAGGGTGAGTTGTAGGCTTTCCGCCTCCAGAGCCTTTTTCTGCCTGCGGGAAAAAACAAACCTACCCTAAACACCCTTAAACCAACCCCTGCCCCCCCTGGAAACCCACAAGAAGAGTCCCTGCACAGCATGGAGTCTGCGGATTCTGCTGCCAACTGCAGCTGGGTTAACGATTCCTGATCCAAGGGAATTAACGAGCCTCTTCCAAAGTGAACTTGGTAAGTGAGGAGACCCTGGCGGGTGGGGAGGGGTGGACTGGGGCTCCTGCTGGCCTTGTCTTCCTCCTCCCCCCTCCCCCCCAACAGGAAGGGGGAATCCAGCTGGCCCCGAAGAGTGGATTTCCTGCTCCAAGATCAACTTTGCTGCTTCTATCGGCTAGATCCCATTTTACTCCCCACAAGTCTTCCCTGCTGCTCCCCCAAACCACCCTCCCCCAGATTAACCCCCTACCCCAAACAACCCCCTCCCCCAGATTAACCCCTCCCCTCCAAACTGGCGCTCCTCCTCCCGCATTAAACTCTTGCTTCCAAAAGAGAACCCTGCTTGCCCCAAACTATCCCCCGCCCTGGGCAGATTAACCCCCCTGCCCTCCGAAACACTGGTCTCCTCTCAAATTAAACCCCTTTGCGCCCCCCCCCCAAGTACCCTCTACTCATATGCCCTTCTTGACTGGCGTGGGGAGGGGCTGCTTTGACCCACCCCGTGGCCAGGGGCACCCTGGGGCCAAGGCACTGAGCTAGGCTGAGTCGGGCTGGCTCCTGTGTGGGGTTTTTTTTTAAAGGAATGGGGCTCCATGGTGGTAACTTGCCTCCTGCTGACAGTACCTGCTGTTCTCGGGAGGGCAGCATGGGCTCATGGGCAGGGCTATGAACTGGGAGTCGTGGGGCCCATTCCCGGCTCTGGACCTGACCTGCCACGTGGCCTTGGATAAGACATATCCCTGCCCTGTGCCTCAGTTTCCCCTCAGACTCTTTGTGTATTACTTATTTATCTCTGTGGGGCCGGGGCTGTACATTCCATGCTCAGTCCAGTGGGGCTTGGATCCTAGTGGGGCACCAGGTTACACTGTAATACTAATGCTCATAATGCAGCTACCACTATGTATTATTACTACGAATACTAAGTAATATTATGACTACAATTAAAATGACTAGCAATTTTAATGAATAGTGGTGATGAATAATATTGCTATTAAATAATATCGAATCCAATAACCAACATTACCACAGCTAATATTAATATGAGTTATTGCTAATAATGCATACTAAACACTAAATGATGCTACAAAAAGAGTATTACCAAGAAGACTAAATTACTAATCATGAATATTGCTACCTGGGGTGTAGTGAAAACTGAGTTAAATTGTAGGCTGTCACTTTACATTTTCCAGGGGTGGGGGGGTTTCCTGGTCCTGCTAGCGGGCTCTGTAGGAAGCATGTGATCTGGGTGTAGAAATACCTTCTAGATCGACCCAGGTACATCATTCAGGGGTGTGAAAAATCCACATCCCTGAGTGACATAGTTAAGCTAACTGAAGTCGTTGTGTAGACAGCACTACGTGGATGGAAGAATTCTTCGGTCAACCTAGCCACTGCCTCTTGGGGAGATGGGGTAACTACAGCAGCGGGAGAACCCCTGCTATTGGTGTAGTAAGTATCTTCACTGAAGTGCGACAGCAGCATGCTTAGAGACATAAAGACAGGGTGAGCTATGCCTTGCTCTGTTAGGGAGCAGCCTGTTTTCTCTCTCTCTGGTTTTCAGTTCACGTGTGCTATCGTTTTGAATTCTAAGCAATGCAGTGGCTGCAGCCTTCCAGCAAGAGTAATGATGTTTTTATCTAATTGCTGTGTGTGCATGCTGGGAACATAACACTGCCAATGCTTAGTGTGCCACTGGTAAAAAAACCAACCACCCGTAATTAATGGCCTGATCCCGGTTGACTCATAGGCTTAACTTTAAGAGCCTGACAAGTCGCACAGAAGCAAAGGGGCTGCTCGCATGCTGCAAGCGAAGCACATGCAGGAGTGGGACCTTAGATTCTGAATGAGCCGTGAAATCAGCTGATGTTGTTATGAGAAATAATGGACCGGATGAGAGGATTGCATGCTTTGTTGCTTCAGCAGGCTGAGCTCATTGCACACAGCAGGGATTCCTTGCATCCCTCATTCCCGTCTATCCCCTTCTATTTCAGCAATCCCACCAGCCTCCCTGTCAGGCCAAGGACTCTGTGTACCCCCCATGCTTCCCTCCCCCTGCCAGGAGTTCTGTGTGCCCCCTTTCCCCATTACCTCCATGCCCCCCATACCAAGATTCCCCATTTGGGGCTCTGTGAGGCCCCTCCATTCTGCTCCCCCAGCAAGGAGCTCTCTCTGTATGACCCCTCTCCCCCGCAATCCCTGCATGCCAGCTGTGCCATGGTCCCCCATTCTCCCTCCCATGGCAGGGGTTGTGTGTGCCCCCTGTGCCAGGTTCCTCCATTTCCTCCCATGGAAGCAGTTGTGCATGCCCTCACTCTTTCCTTCCCCCCATGCCAGGGTCTTCCATATTCCCCCCCCCCCCCCCCCCCCCCCCGCAGGGCTGTGTGATGAAAAAAATAGTAATAGTAATTCACATACGAATGAGCAATTGTAGTAACTGATGCTTCTATTAATAATCACAGCCACCCCTAGTCCTATAAATACTGAGTGGTAATGTTGGTAACTAATGGTCTAGTAATATTGGTAAAAATGGTCTAGTAATTCATGGCTAATACTGAGAGTAACTAACACCCTTGGGAATACGCAGGCCTAGTGCTGGTCGCAGCCCGTGCTCAGGGCTGGTAGTATCTAATACTCAGGGCCGAGAACAGCTAATCCTGCCATTAATACTCAGCGCCGGTGCTGGTAGCGAATAACTTTCAGGGCTGATAGTAATTGTTACTCCTGGTAACACTGGGGCTGGTGGCCGTAACAACTAATGCTCAGGGCTGATGGCAGCTGTTACTTCTGTCGGTTCTCAGGGCTAGTGCCCAGAGTCACCAGTACTCAGGGCTGCTGCTAATAGCAACTAATGCTCCTGTTACTACTGATGGCTGGTGCGGATAGCAGCCCTGCTAATGCTCAGTGCAGGGAGTAACGCCTAGTGGGTCTGCACAACCAGGCTTGGTATTCATGCCACTGGGCGCTGCCACACTCATACTCCCCGTGGCCAGCCCTGCCTGCGGGCGGGTAATGAACGCCGCGGTGCTGTGCGCTCAGCCTGGCGTGTGCTTTCCGGGGCCCGGCTGTGAGCTCCCGGGCTGGCGTCGTGTCTGCGGCGGAGAGCCGGGTGCGGAGTTTTGCCCCGCTCCCTCGGCTCCGCTCCTTCTGCGGCTCCGGGCGGGGGGCGGAATTGTCCCCGCTCCCTGGGCCGCTCTCCCCCGCTCGGCTCGGCTGCGATGTCTCAAGATGGCGGAGGCGGCCGAGCTGAAGGTAACGGGCCCCCCGGGCGGAGGGGCCGGGGCCGGGCGGGGCCGGGCGGAGGGGGCAGCAGCTGACGGGAGCGGGGGGCTGGGACTGGGACTCGGGGGTACGGAGGGGTTCGGGGTTCAGGAGGGTGGGGCGGGGGGCACTGAGGGGGCTGGGGTTCGGGGGGCGGGGCTGGGGGGCACGGAGGGGTGGGAGGGGCTGGGGGCACTGAGGAGTTTGGGGTTCAGGGGGTCTGCGGGAGGGGCCGAGCAGGGAGAGGGTGAGGAGTCGGGGGGAGGGTGCTGGGGGATCCCCGGGGGGCAGGGAAGGCTCTGGGCACTGGGGGGAGCTCTGGGGGGGGGGGTGAGAGGGAGCTGGGGGCGCAGGGGGGGTGGGGTTGCAGTGGGGGAGCTACGGTGGAGGGGGGGCAATGGGGAAAATGGGGGGGCTGAGGTGGGACAGGCTGAAGTGGGGCAGCAGGGGAGCCCTGGGAGTTGGGGTGGGTTGGGGGGAGCAGGGGGTCCTTAGGAGTGGAGTGGGGGGCCCATGAGCGGAGCCGTAGGAGCCTGGGGAGGAGGCTGTCGGGTGGGGGGGTGTTCCGGGGAGCACTAAGTGGATGCCATGGGGTGCAAGTGGGGCAGGGCAGGGAGCAGGCAGAGGGTCGTGGGGGAGGCAGGCGTGGGCTCATGACGGGGGTGCAGACGCTTGGAGGAAGGGGTACAGGACGTGGGGGTTCATGTGTGTGGGAGCAGGGGTGTGGCTGTTGAAGAAAGCAGAGGAGAGTGGGTATTTGGGGGGGCAGAGGACCCTGGGCGTTCAGTTGTGGGGTGGGGGCACGGCGGGAGGGGGGAAAAGGGAGGCAGAGAGCTCAGAAGCAGGGGGAGTCACAGCCCTGACGGGGTGCAGAGACGCCCTGTGATAGCGAGAAGGGTGTGGGGGTCAGACAGCCAAGGGAAGAATAGGAGACCTGCTGGGTCAGGAGGGGATGTAGAGCAATGGGGAGTGGAGGGCAGGAGAGTGCTACAGTCTCTGTGGGGGGGGAAAGGGGCCTGGCTTCAGGCCATCCTTTTGCACAGAGCCATGGAGGTGTGGGAAGAGGGGGGCACAGAGTTAGAGGTGAGGGAGGGGGTGTAGCCCGATAGTTCTGCACCAGCACTCACAGTGGAGGGGGTTTCGTCTCCCTCCACTTCCTTTTCTCTTTCTTGTTTTTAGGAGTCAGAGTGTAACCACCTTTGCCCACCAGACTGTGGAATATGAAATTGCCCCTGGTAACTAATTCCAAAGCTGATTTGTGTCCTCACTGGCATGTCATATTTTTTCACAGGCTAGAGTGCAGCTCTTAGCTGGCTAAAGTGGCCTCAGAGTCCTTCCCCCATTCCTGTGCTGGGAATAGCAAGAACTTAGAACTGGCACCTTTTTGGCAGCCACAACGGGGATATAATTCTCTGGAGCTTGTGTTCCTGTGTAATCTTTCCAGTAGGGACCTATCCTACCCTAATATTCATATAGTGCCAGATCCTGCTGTCAAGTAGCAAAACTCCCGATCACTTCAGTATGAGCAGGACTCGGTTCCTATCTTAATAAGCACCGAAGTGTTAAAACGTTCGTGGAATAACTAGACCCAAGAATTGTAATCAGAGAGAGTTGAAATTTTGCATAATTCCTATCGCAAAGAAGTGGTGACTTTTAGTTGGGAAGTTTCCTGCAGTCCCACGGAATGAGGATGGTGATAAACTACACAGAAGTCCCACATCTTTGGACTTGGAGAAATGGCATGTCATAACATAGGTCTTGATCCTGTAGTGATTTATACGCATGCTTAACTTTACGTATGTGAGCAGTGCCACTGGGACTCAATGGGCCTACTTGTGTGTGAAGTTAAGCACATGCATAAGTCTGCAGGATCGTGGTCAGAGTTAGCAAACAGAGCAAACCGTTAAAAAGCATATATAGAGGGTGAGGTAGGATAGATACAGCAGGGGGTGGAATTCCTCTGGCATCTTCCACTGTACTCTCTGCAAATAAATCACAGCAGAGAAATCATATTGTAAGAGTATACATAGCTTAGCACATGGGTTTACATTCTCTGAGGCTTGGCCCACCTCTGAGATTCTCTTCTGGTCTCTCAGGCTTCAGACTTTCCTGTGCAGCCTGCCGTTATTCATGGCTGTCTTCAGTTTATTTTTAAATCTGTGCTCTCTTCCGGCAGCTGAATTCCTTTGTCCATCTCCTCTATCCCCCCTTCTGGCTTCCTAGCTAGGGGTTAGTCTAAAATTGTTACCATCTGTGTTTCATTGTAAAGAAAGAGGGAGCCAGCTGCAAGTGAAATGATTTCTCCCTATGTCTGGAGTGGGCTTGGACACCTTCCTTTATTTAAATGACCAGTGATGACTCCTCTGGAAAGAGAAATGTTGTACACTGTTCAGCAATTGTTGGTTCAGGCTATGCAGCATAGACTCAAGCGTGATGTGGCTCATTCACTAAACAAGCTTTTGGGTGCCCTCGGGGATCTCTTGATTGTGATCTCTTGCGGCAAGGAGAGAGTCTTTCCACTGCTGTGCTACATTGTGTGAGCAGTAATTGGAGATGCTTCAGATGCAGATAAGAATCCACAACAATAGTGACACGGCTGTCTACAAATCCAGGTGTATTTTAAAAATCGATGTGGTGCTGGTGAACCAAGCTCCACTAATTTCCCACAAGATTAATGGACTCTGTTCTCAGGACTTGTAGGGGAGCCACCTCTAGGGGTGATGGATGGGGTTGAAGTTCAATCTCTATGAACTAGACAACCTTTGCGGGTCTTTGAGGCAGTTGCCAAGGATGGCTGTCTTTGCAAGATGGGTTTATAATGTACCTACAGCCATAACACAATATCTTTGTGTGTCAAAAGGTATTTAAAAGGGACACTGTCAAAGTTTACAGCCTCCAAATTGAAATCTTCCTGTTAAATATGTATCATACAATTTTCCCATTTCTGAAAACCTTTCTCAGCTGTCAAAAAAAAACAATGGTTATAGCATTAAAAATTATTCTTCTCTTGAGTAATCAGCCAAGAAAGGTAATAGATAAATTCCATGCAGTGTACTGTGTATGGATTTTTTTTTTCACTTGAGATCCTAACCTGGGGTCTTGTCTGTTCTGCATCAAAGATCACATGGCACTTGTCATAGTGGTAGAGAGTTTGCCCTGTCGGTCCTTGCTGAAATTTCTCCCCTTTTCCTGCACTGGGAAGTGGAACAGCTGGCATGCTTCCTCTAGAGAGGGTTGCATTCTTGGTGGTGGATAAAGTGATCATGGTATATATGGCTTGTAAACTGCTTTGGGATCTTTGGGCATGTGAGATGCAGTAGAGCATAATAAACTCCACTCAGCATGCTTGCTATTTCTTGTCACTTTGTGAGGTATTGAAATAGACAAGAAGCCTGGTCTGGGAATCTCCAGGAAAAAGCAATATGGGAATAGGTCCAATTTTTAGGCTTCTTAAAATAGGGGTGTGGAGAGCAGTAGAAATGTTGCAACATAAGTAAGCATTTTATTACCTTGAATTAATTGATGCTTGAAGGACAGAGGGCATAAGAAGGACCTTCATCCAGCACTGTGTCTGATGGTTGAAGCTGGGGACTGGTATTTTGGATTCCTGGGTTCTGTTTCACACTCTGGGAGAGGATTTGTGTCTAGAGATTTGAGCACATGACTAGGAGTTAGAGGACCTAGGTTCTATTCTCAACTCTGCCACAAACTGTGATGCTGACCAAGTCACTTTACCTGTCTGTAAAATGAGGGTAATGCCTGCCACCTAGCAGGTTGCTATGTTTAATGTCTGTGAAAACTCTTTGAAGTGCTTTGAATAGAAGTGTTCTCATTAATCAACTAGCATAAACAATGTAACCAGAATTTCTGAAAGTGACTAGAGAGTTTGTGTGTCTCAATTTTGGGGAGCTCAACTTTGAGATGCCTTGAAGGAGCTTGATTTTCAGAAAGTGCTGAGAAGCCACCTTCTGAAAACATGCCCTTTTAATATGTTTTAATATGTTTCGAATTAGATACTGAGAAATTGAGGCCTGTGCTCATTAATCACTTTAGAAAATTTTGGCTCTTAGAAGCAAAGTGGCATCGGTTGTTTTCAAATGAATATACGGGATTGGGCCCTGCTTGGCTTGCAAATCAACCCAAGTACAAAATAGAGAGAGCGAGAGACACACACACATGTACGTGTACATTTGTTTTATTGGGAGGAATGCAAGCTTTCTTGCTTTTGTAGAATAACAGAATCCTAACCTTTTCCTTCTGCCCCCTGGTGTTCCACCACAGTCAGATGATAAAGCACAGAAGAAAAGGCGTGACTGTGAAATTGAAAGTCTGCAGACTTAAACCCTTTAATAAAATGTAACTAATTTGAGAACAATTCTACTATTGTTGAATCAGTTTCATTTAGTTGCCTGAAGGGAACTAGATACTTGGTGGTGGTGAAACTCTGTATTCTCTTTCCTATTTAAGAGGGAGAATGTTTAAAGTTATTAAGGTTTCAGGTTTAACCCTGTGATACAGATAAATGTCCAATATCCAAACATTCTGGAAGCTGCCAGCATCTTAAAGGTAAATACACCTTTTAGTTTAATCATTGGCACGTCTTCTGAGACTTCTAACAAAGTAGTAACGTTCTTTTTATGATGTAGACAGGCATCAGCTATGACTGGAACGGAGATCCACTAACTTATTTTTGTCAGCTGGCCATCCGATGGCAGTCTTTGGTGATTTATTGACTTGGTGATGAAAGGCTGTTTGTCCTTCATCCCTTATTACGCTAGTACGTGTGTTGTTAAAAAGCATTATAAATATAATCGGGTTTGATTCTTGACTGGTCCTGGCTTCTAATTTTTTACTTGTGTGACTGGAGGGATTGTTTTATAGAAGCACCATCCTCCTGCCGCATCCGTTGTCATTACATGAGTGTTTTCTTTAGGATCTTGTAAGTAGCAAAGTAATCTGAAAGGCCTGTTAGATCAGAGAGGAACAATGGTTTTGTGACTAAATCAATGGACTGAGATAGAAGATTTGGGTTCAGTTCTGGCTCTGCCACTGACTTCTAGTGACACCTTGGGCAGATTGCTGTGCCTCCATTCCCTGTCTGTAAAATGGAAATAATACTTAGTTTCTCCTATTCTGTGTATCATGTCTAGTTAGACTCTTAAGACCTTTAGGGCAGGGACCATCTCTTAACTGTGTTTTTCTGTGCAGTGCCCAGCACAAAAGGGCCATGATCTGGAACGAATAATTTAGGTGCTACTGCAGTATATATAAATGATATACATTCCCCAGGTACATTTTTAGTTGGTGCACAATGAACTTTGAGCTGTGTAGTAGGTCTGGCAAGAAGTTGCCATGCATAAGATAGTCCAGAAAATGAAAGATTTTCATGTTTTGGTTTTTTTTAAAGTGCATGAAATAACGAGTGTAGGTAAACCAAGCCCGTACCACCACAGCGAGTGTACATCCACACTTGTGTTGCGGGTGTAATTTCCAGCTCAGGGAGATGTACATGTGTTAGGGTTGATAGAGCTTGTGCCCTAAACATAGCAGTATAGCTGTGGTGGCGTGGGCAGCAGTTTGGGCTAGCCCCCTGAATCCATACCTACGGTCTCAAACCGATTGTACACAGGCGGCTTGCCTGAGCCACTGCCTGTGCCGCCACAGTTCCACTGCTGTTCTTAGCACCCTAGCTCGATCAACGCTCGTGTGGGTACGTCTACCCACGCTGCCTCCAGTCAGAGTGCAGACATACCTGTACTGCAATCGCACCTTCGCTTGCAGTGTCGACTTACCCTGTGGCACAGAATAGCCCATCGCCCTAGCAAGTTAATGGCAGGGCTAGATCCTGCCTGACTCAGGCTGATACCCTGTCCTGTGGACCACACTGTCCCATGGAAACAGCAGGACACACAACTTCCTCCTGTGGTGAAATACCTTGTTTCAGCTACAGAGAGGAAGACGGGAGGAAGGTATCTCCAGGCTTTTAAAAGCTCCATGTCAAGAGAGCGGATGTGGGTATTAGGATCATGCCTTAAAGGCCATCATGAACTGGGAACCATTCTGAATTATTTATTTGGGAAAAAATAGGGGCAGTTTTCTAGGACTGGGTTCTGCTTTTGTGTGACCACTTTTTTTCATGTGAAATGACAAATATTTTTTGTTAAATCTCTTGTCCTTGAAGATCTATAGTAGAACCCACTAATTTGGGTGAAATAGCAAGCATGACTTTTAAGAAAGAAATCGAGGACAAGGCAACCCAAGAGTATATTTGTGCATTATTCTGACATGCAGTTTTATTTATGGCAATGCCTCCAACGTATTAATGTGGTGCCGTATCTCTTGTTAGAGTAAAGTGCCTTTAATGATGAGGCCACCGTGCTGCTTGCTGGAGCTCTTGCTGAATGGGTGGAGTCTACTGGCTCCATTGTGAGAATTATTGGTTTCATATGATGTAGTGAAGAGAGAATTAGCAAGCTGCTTTTGGATACCCTTTAAAAAGACAATTGTTTAATGATCCCAGCCTTGGTGTGGCGTTGGCACTTGCTGCATGCTTTTCCTTAGACTACTTCTTTTAGTTGTGTTAACTCCAAACCCCTCTGACTAATCAATCATCTGTTAACTCTATCCCAGATTTGGTACCCCATATACCAACCTATAGAAATACAGGGCAGTATAATGCACACCCAAAGTTTATGTATTGGAAGCAAAGGGGGGAGTTTCTGAATTTAAAAATAGTTAATAAAAACCTAGCCATTCATTTTATTCATTTACACCAAGCTCCTTTTATACCAGTCTGGCAGTGTAAAAGAACATTAAAGTGAGAATAATTTCACTTGCTTTAAGATCCATTTTTGCTACCAGAGTGCTGTGAAAGGACCTTTGTGTAAATGAGAATCTGGCCTGAAGTGTCAGTGTCAATATATGTCTAACCATCCCTTGGCATGGCAGAAAACCCCCAAAGCAACAACATTGTGATAGTGCAAAAGTGAAATTGCCTAGAAGCTGAGAAAAATGCAAAAAGGTAAAAGTAAATTGGATGTTTGCGGCTCATTTACCTGTACATAGTTAATCACACAAGTAAGGGAATTTGTAATTTGACAGTGTCTCTTTTAAGGTCTCTGCCATTTTCTCATCTAGTGAGCTGTAGCTTGTTTTTGGACTATGTGTTTGGAATTAGCAATGTTAACGTTGTTTTCTGTTTCCTTGCAGCACATGGTGATGAGCTTTAGGGTATCAGAACTGCAGGTTCTCTTGGGTTTTGCTGGCAGGAACAAGAGTGGAAGGAAGCACGAGTTGCTCACGAAAGCGCTACAGCTGCTGAAATCTGGCTGCAGCCCAGCTGTTCAGATGAAAATTAAGGAGTTGTACCGGCGAAGGTTCCCGAGGAAGATCTTAACCCCTTCAGACTTATCCATGCTCCATATTCAGGCAGGGCAACTGCCCTCTGCCACTGCACTGACCCAGGGCAGCACGGTGTGTCACTTGCCCTATGATAACAGTTCTGCAGCTTCCACAGTGCCAACAGCTATGTTGCCTCCGGTGCCTATGCTGGGACCCAAACATGAGCCAGATGTTCAGCACTTATCACCACCCATTCATCCGGTCCATCCAGATGTCAAAATGAAGAGGCTGCCCTTCTACGACGTTTATGATGAGCTGATTAAACCCACCACGTTAGGTATGCTAATAAATTATCTTTGCTTCCCTTTTCTACAGGATACCTATTGTTACTCAAATGTTACTGGCTTGACAGCTCTTTAACTGAAAGCTTCTGGTTATCACAGACTGAGCGCAGCACGGGCAGTGAGGGCTAGTTTCCCAGATTGCTTTGCAGGTGTGCATCAGCCTTGATTTGGAAGGACTGCATTGGTGGGTGAGGATGGGAATCTGGTCTCCATGGCCTGGTCAATCCTGGGTTTCTATGCTGAGACTAGCCATGGTATGTTTTGTGGTAGAGACACCTGAGAACAGATAAGCTTAGATGGTGAGTGAAAGTGAAATAACCCCTGGAATGAGATCCACCAACTCATTTCACACAGGCCACTGAAGGTAAAAGCTTTTAATTGGTGTCATGTTTTTCTGGATTCAGACTGATTTAGTGAAAAGCCTGGTATCTTTTTACTAATCCCTTCAACCCATCTGTCTCCTGCATCTCTTAAGTGGCTAAGACCAGTACCGGTATGTACTTTTTTTTGGGGGGAGGGAGGGGGGCGCATCTGTATCGGATAGAGCCTGTGGGAACAAACCAAAGTTCTCCATTATAGTCTAATCACCCTCTTCTAGAATTACCATTCTGCCTGTCACCTCTGATTTTTCAGCATTTGGACTATGAAGCTAAGAGACGGGAATAGCTGATTAGTAATAGGATGGGATGGATTTTTTCAGAACAGTATCTTGAATACCAGGTGTGTTAACATCGATACCTTGCAAAAATAACAAAGTTAAATAAAAATTGAACAGTCTCATGTGGAGGGGTGAATTGCATGGCACTTTCAGGCCTAATTCTGCATCACTAGATTGCATGCTCCTTGGCTTGTTCTTGATGACCCCCCCCCCCCCCCCCCCCCCCCCCGGACCATGGTTAAGTCAATGAAGATTAACAGAAGTAAATTGAAAATCCTCAATAAAACCCCAATATATGAAAATGAATAAATTTTTTTTTATTATGGTAGTGCTTAGAGGTCCCCTGTCTGAAGGAGTTTACTGTCTAAATAGACAAGACAGACAAAAGGCAGGGGGGAAGGTGGAGGCACCGAGATTCTAAATGTGAATAGAAATGGGGAATGGGAGAAAGGATCTCTCTAGGCCACGTGGAACTCGAAGGCCAATTCCATTTATGCTTTGCTTTCCGCTGGTGGAAACATTAGCTGCACACCTTTGATAAGTGCTGCATATCTGACATGGTACCACCTGATTAGTCATGTGATTTGGTATTTGGTGCGTCAGTGGCCACCTTGAACTGGTGGAGAAAGTATGAGGTCAACGCATAGAAATGAGCTGGAAAAGTCTTTTTTTCATTGCCAATGGTGAGGTGACTACAGTCAGGTTAATTCAGTCTAAGTACAAGACCTTGTGGTCATGCTTATAAGTGTAAGGGTGCCAATAAAGACAACAACTGGGGGGTTGCACCCAGCTTTTCCCTACAAACCCCTTTAACTCTGAAATGTCTGTTCCTGACCCTGCCACAACTAGCTGGGAGACATTAGATAAGTTACATGTTTGTTCCCAAAGCGCCCGCAATGTGTTAGGTAGGCATTTTCCATACGTAAAAGAAGATACGTTCTCTGTCTGAAAGAACTCACACTTCGACTCTCTTTGCTTCGCTTTCCCCATTTGTAAACTGGGGGAGGGGGGAGAGGAAGTGATATTTCCCTAACTCTGGGATGGCTATGGGTCTTCACTGATGTCTGTGAAGTGCTTTGAGATGCTCTGTCAATGCTTGCTGAAGTCTATGGAAGGGTCCCCGTTGACTTCCTGGGGTGTGGCTCAGGCCCAGGAAAAGCAAAGTCGTCTTGCTGTTTTTGCGGGTGTTAAGTTGTGTGAACTGTATTGTAAGCTAAGGTCATGTCTTGATGGCACAACGTCTCTTAAACCGGCCCAAACGAGTTTACACTGTTTCAGTGATTGTAGTCTGAATTCAGGTAGGTTTTTTCTCACATAAATGTGGTAGTGTTTGCTGCAGGGGAAAGAGGTGTGTCAGGCTTCATTATTCCTGCCCCTGGACAGCGAGAACTCATTAACTTGATGCGTGGGGTTTTTTTTAGTATATGTTCTTGGCTTTGGCTCTATTATCCCTCCCCTACCTCAGCAACCTGTGGTTTGCTTAACTGGGATGCTGATGTTGCAAAAGAACTTAGTATTGCTCGGTGCCAAAAAAATCCACCTCCTCCTCTCCCGGATAAGCCTCCTTACTCAAATATTGATACTTGAATTAAAAATACATTTTCTGTTTTACTGGGGGCCTCACCCTTGGTTGTTTCTGTCGACCAAGCTCATTGCACACACCAGGGCTTCTTGCTCCCTGGGTGAACCCTCCCATCCCCCTCTGCAACCCCCGCCCTGATGCCAGGAGCTCTGTGGGGGTCCCATTCACCCCTCTGCGATGTCAGAGTTCAGCATTCATCCCGCCCCAGGCCAGGGTCTCCCGTTCTCCCCCATATTCTCCTCCCCTCCATCCCATTTTCCCCCTCCCCCGATGCTGGGACTCTGAGTGTTCCCTCATTCTTTCCTTCCCCACCATGGCAGGGGCTCTGTGTGTCTCCCCTTCTGCCACATGCTGGAAGATCTGTGTGCCCTTTTGCCCCCTCCCCACATTACTGTCCCATTTTCTCCCCACGCTTTCCTGGCATGCAGGGCAGGGGCTCTCTATGCCCTTTCCGTTCCCACCTCTGCCACAGGTCCCCTTGCCCCGCTCCTCCCGTACCAGGGTCTGGTCTCCTCCTCCACCAGAGTTTGTGCCCCCTTTCCCTTATGTCGGGTGCTCTGTGCGCCTCCCATTTCCCCTCCATCAATCTCATTTAATTTTCTTTCTGTCTGGGTGGTAAGTCATTCAGGGTGTCAACATTTTAAAAATGTTTTGGAACCCTGAGCCAAGCTGAGATGGGTGGTGTCATGCTGGAAGGTGCTAATGGCTTCTGTCAATCAGTTTTTTGATCTATGGACAGTTACAGAGGCTGCTGAAGCTGCTGAGTGTGATAACCAGACGCAGGAGGCTCAGTGTGTCCCCACCCCTTTTTTCCCTTGTTCAGTTTTCTGATTCTCACCAAAATCAATTGCTTCTGTCCAGTGATGCCTAGAAGATTTCCCAGAATTTGGGAATTGATTGACTGTGGCATTGGAAAGTTACTGCATTACCAGCTGAGAATTGCCATCGAGTTGGATGTAAGAAGACCTCACTTTGCTCGGCCAGTTATGAAATGTGTAGCACCATACGTTCTCATGGTACTTTACAAATACAAGTGTGTTGTCTTCCTCAGTGAGTTGATACAGCTTACTTCTAGAGTACTGTAAAACTTCTTGATGCTGTAAACAAATAAGAGCATGAGCTTGCTCCAAGGAGCTTACAGTAAAAAATTTCTGGGCTCTAGCAAATATGACCTGCCCTACCCAGAAAATTAGTTGCTTCCTTCTTCTAAACTAAAAACATTTGCAAAGTTTTGTGTTTTAGTATGTGACTGACTTCCTGCTTTGAGCAGAAACCTTAGCTGTGTAGCTAGGGCACTTTCATAAGAAGATCAAGAACGGAAGACTTGTGGAGGTTATTGATAAGAAGAGAGGAGTGATTGTTTGAAGGAGGAGGCTTTCAGGACAGATTTGCAAGAGGGAAGGGAGAGCACTTGGTGGACAAAGTCCCTGGAGAGCATCTTGGATGTAGGGGACAGCATGGTAGAAGGCACAAAACAGGAGGAATAAGGCAAGAGGATTGAAAGAGGGTAGAAAGGGATGGTTTCGTGGTTAACGCAATGGACTAAAGAATCTGGAGAGCTGTGTTCTATTCCCGGGCAAGTCACTTTGCCTCTCTCTGCATGCTGGAGATAATATTGACCTGCCCTCCCCGGGTATTGTGAAGGCTAATGCATTAATGTTTGTATGTGCTCAGATACTAAGGTGACAGATGCTATAGTAACACCTATAACTAATGAATAGATGAGAGCAGGAAATGAGAGCAGAGAGATAGCTGGGGTGAAACTAGTAAGACAGAGATAAAGGTTTTAGCAATGGGGCTATGAGGAAGGGGTGGATTTTGATGTTACTTACCGAGGAGGAAGAAAGGAGATTTAGTGAGGGACTGAAGAAAGATGACACTGGGATTGCCGGAAAGGCTAGCTCGGTTCTGAGCAGGGACAGAGGAAGGAATCAGAGTGCAGCTCTTGCCTGGACAATGGAAACTCAGGCAGTCAGCATTCCTGAAGACCTGAGTCTGCATTGTATGGCACAGCAGTGAAGGCATGGAGATCTTGTTGATGAGATCAGAATAGGAGCCATGAAGTTAAGATTCATTCATTCCCCTTTACCTGTGCCGAGATTGCCACTCAGGGGCCAATTGTGACTCTTTTGTGATAACCAGTATCTGCAATGGACCTGGAAAGCTGCTATTGCATAACAAAGTTTGAGCACCTCTGTGTTCTATGATGGCTATGAACTGAGCAGTTGTATTGGATATAAAAGGAGGGATAGGGAGACAGACAGTGGTGAAGTTCATGGACCTCGGCCTAACTCTTGCTATTACCATGTTTAGTGGTTTTGCCATTGACTTGAGCAGGAGCAGGGCCGTGGTCTTATTTCAGGACCGAGGAGTGGAAGGCTAAGACAGGAAGTGTTAAAACAAGGTCAGAAAACCTCTCCCAAGAGCTCAGGTTTGTGCTTCCAGGGCTATTAGCCTGTGTGTGGAGGCTGGCACAAGTTCTGGCAGGTCATCTGCAAAGGAAAGTGTCTGTATTTCAGACCTCACATTCTTCACATTCTTGAACACTTTAGGAAGTTGGAGAAGCAAGCCCCTCGCCCCACTCTGGAATCCTCTCTTGCAGAATATAGTGTGGGATTAACTGTGTTTTTGGGGAGGCACGGATGAGGGCGTTCTTGTGCCTAGGGGCGTGGCACAGAGGCAAGGCTTTTGTGTGTGCATGTTGCAGTGTGTATTAACATATGCAGTACTGAATTGTGGCAGATTTGACATAACTACCTTGAATTTATGTAGTGCCTCTCATCCCAAATGTGATACCAGAGCTCTTAACAAATCTATCTGATGCTACATGGCCCAATGAAGCTACTTGGTTAGAGTAAACACATAACCCATCTTCCACACGCAAGCAAAGCAGTGCATGTGTGCCATTCGGGTTTGTCCTGGTCCATAGGGATGCTGTGCATCTGGGTTGACTCCAGTGGGAATTGTGGTTGCTCGAGATATCTTGGGATAGGCATAGGACTTAGAGCAAGAGTGCTTTGTGATTGGAATGCCTACAAGATCTGCTGTCTTGTAAATTATCTTAGCTTACTTTTTGCTCTTGATTTATTTTAGAAGCACAATGTTTGCATTACTGGTGGTCTGCTACATGGAAAGCAACTTTTTTTTTTAAAAGGCGAATTCATCACTAGGATAGATTAAATGAAAATACTGCACAAGATCAGAAGTGGTATCTCCTCTTGAAGTCAGTAGCGTTACATTTCAAGGAGGACCACTATTCCCTGTAAAATTTACCTCCATGTTAGTAACTGTTGCTTCAAGTACTTGATTCATCCCCCTACGTAAGTTTCTCCTTGTGTTTTGTTTTTTAAATAAGGGCACAGGGGTTTGTTTTCTATTTTCTATTTATTTAGGACTTTCACTGTGCCCTTATGCCTGGGGAAGATAAGGACAGAGCCTATTTCTTATTAGGGGAGTGTGCTCCTACTATAATTACAATAATGACTATAATTTCCAGGGCAGTTAATGACCTCTGGGATTGCCTGTCTGTATCTTGGGCCACAGGACTCCTCCAACCGGATCACTAATTCCCAGGAAGTGCCATGAACCTTGGTCATTATTGCTTAGTCATGAAGTTATGTTGTGAAAATATTAGATCAGGGGAGTGGGAGGCCAGGGCTCCTGGATTCTGCTTTTAGCTCTGCCACTGGCTGGCTGAGGCTGGGTAAACCGCTTTGCCTCTCTCTGCCTCTGTTTCCTCCTCTGTAAAATGCTGGTAACAGTACTGTGCTACTTTGCATGGGTGATGCCCCTGACTGGAAGGCACGTTAGAAATGCAAGGAATTATGAATTATGTGTGTGGTGTGGACTGCCATCCTTGTTTGTGCACAACTACCGTTGAAGTCCATGGGAGTTGTGACTGACTGCTGTGTATTTATACCTCACGCTGTTGTGTTCTTACATACTCGTAAGTCAGTTTAAGTGTGGAGAGAGAGAGAGAGTGTTTTTTAAAATGCCTTGATGACGACTGACCATCCTTCCCGAAGCAGACAGAGCTCAGTCTTGTTCATGGTAACGTTTATCCCCTACTTCTTTTGTCTTAATGAATTTTCTCCTACAGCGTCTACGAACAGCCAGCGGTTTGAAGAGGCGCACTTCACCTTTGCACTAACACCTCAGCAAGTTCAACAGATTCTCACCTCTAGGTAAGCGAATAGCTATCTGATCAGGATCTGTCAGCCTGATGTGCATTGCATGTGGGTTTTGTGCAAGCTTTTCACTCTGCCAGGACAGAGCAGGGAGTGGGGAGGAAAAGTGTGACGGAGGTTGGGTGGCTGAGCCCAATAAAGATGAGGAGATCAGATGACATGGGGAAGTAAGCTTATGAACCTGAACACTTTCACTGCAGTGAATCGGAGTATAAAATCCCTGGGCCAGATCCCAGCTGGTGTAAATTGCATAGCTGCCTTGACCTCAGTGGTAGTGTGCCATTTACAGAAGCTGAGGCGCTGACTCCAAGTCTGTAAAGTGGGATTTACTCTGTATACCCATAAGCGTTAATGTAGCAACTGAATAAAAACAGATACAAGTGGCCCTGAGATTTTCAAATCATCTTTGTATTACCAACACTCTAGCTGGCTTGCTTTTATCCCTTTTAGCATATGAAACAGCTCTGCAGTAGCAGGGGAATGGATTGGATGATCTAATACATCTCGTCTGATATATTTACATGCTCTTTTTCCATCATATGTCTGTTCTGTCTCTTCCATTCAGTCATATTTTGCTGTATGTCCTTGTTTGGGGATTTTGGCTGCTAGAGAGAATTCATGGGCACTTGTTGTTTCATTAATACTATAAGCTATATTATTGTATGATAGTTAACGAGATGTTTATAATGATGTAACTATCATTGTGTCCAGTAAGCTATGCTAGCCATTTAAAAGATCTTTTTCTGTTGCAGAGATCTCTTACCAGGTGCCAAATGTGACTATACTGTACAGGTACAATTAAGGTAAGAGGTGGAACATTTGTTTGTCTTCCTGATCTGAAAAGTGAACGGCAAAACCCTTTTCTTTGAGTAGCTGTTTAGGCTGTAACATCATCATTTTTGGTGAATCAGGCCTTAGCATTCAGCAATTTGGATTTACATATCTAAGAGCTCATAGAATTCTGAAATTTTACATGCTGTATTGAGATAAAGATCTTTAGATCAGTGTGGCTCATTCCGAAAAGAGTCAGCCAGGGTCAGACACTAAACCAAGCAGAACCATCATGAGACTCCAGGCGACTGAGTGCATGCTATCTTTGCTTTTCCACCTTAATTTTCCATACTGCAGTCTGTTGGCAAAATTGTCATAGACTGCCATGGGAGTTTTACCTGATGAAAATCCAGTCCTGCCATTTTTAACTAGCTATTATGTTTCTATAGACCTGATCTACTCATTTTCCTGCTTTCCTTTTTTGAACACCTTAATAGTGACCTTTAAAAAGAAAGCTTTTTAAAAGGTACAGCAGGAAGTAAAATATGTAGCTTATCTTAAAACTTGCAATATCCTGTTCATAATTCTGACATACAATTTAAAAAAATATCTTGCATTTTTGTAAAGTGCCTATTATTTTAAAGAATAAATATCAAAAAGTGCTTCACAAACTGTACTTTGGGATTGCTGCAGCCTACTCAGGGGTGTTGACCCTTCAATAACAAGCTGGTGAGCAATGTCCCTCTGATTAGAGGTTCTCCAGCCTTCTTTATCTGCTCCCTCCTTGTACATAAACAGTACAGTGAAACATACCTGCATCTTCCTCCCTGAAATGAGTAAGGGAGAAGGACTCTTGTAAATTTCACCTGCATGACCAAGAACAAGCATTGTATGTTGGTGGGTAGAAATCTCACTTACACTTAACCCACCAGAGCTGGATTGTAGTTTTTTGCCTACCAGCCTCAACCAGCATCCTCCTAATATTTTTGGGGATACAATATCATCTGCTAGTGTTGAGAAGGAAGCCTTTTTACAACTTATGTGGTGTTTGAATGCTTCCCTTTTGCCACAGAGAGAACTATTGCCTCTAATTGGCAAACTTAAATGTGGGCGTTAGAAACAAGGATTGTATCATTGCAGCCCCATCTGGGCCCAACTTTCTCAGATGTGCCTCAGCATGAAAACTATTCCCATGACTCAGTGCGAGAGAGAGACAGTCTAACCCCTATTTTATCCTTCCATTTGTCTGGCAGGCAGAGACTGCAGTGGGATAGGTTAGAAAACAATAGGCACAGATTCTGGCATGATCGTGGCATGGATATTATCGGTGTGACATGCCAGGGCTTGTCCTAACAAAAAGTAGACCCAAGGTCATATTTGACTTAAGACTGTTGGTTAGTCTCTGTTTTTAATGTGGGGTCTGGTCTCTCTGCTAGTACAGCCTAATTTGAAACAAAATGAAATACATGATCATCTGATTAAATGGGATTCGAATTTGAATGAGATCCCATTCTGGGTTTCTGGTGTTGACACCTTTATGCCTGTTGAAAGCAATTGTAAGATATCAAGTGGTGGCAGATCAGCATTGAAAGAATGTGAGGGCTGGTCTACACTGCGAACTTACATCAGCATAAATGTGTGTCTCGGGTGTGGAAAATCCACATCCCTGAGAAATAGAGCTATGCTGACCAAACCTTCAGCGTAGACACTGCTAGGTACCTCCTCTTGGGAAGGTGGATTACCCACGCTTACAAAGAACTCCTCCCATCAGTATAAATAGTGTCTACACTGCATTGCTGCAGTGATTTACGTGTAGACACACTAATAATTAAACTCTCTTCCTGTTGCAGGATTTACATTCAGATAAATGTAATTCCATTTCAGTTCCTCAGTGGCTGTAAATTATTTTTAAATGGTTTTAAATTTCTGTAGCTCCTGTCACCCAAAAGTGCCATGTAATTTATAGATGCCAGACCACCGAAGAATGCTCCTCTCCGGGATGGAGGGCAGCAATCATATGGCTCCATGCATGCTTCATAACAGCTGGCTGTGTGGAAATTTTTATTGGGAGAATAAGGCAAATTCAACTCTCACTCTTAAAGTAGCAGACAGGGTATCTGTTTTTAAGGCCTCATTCAAAATATCCCCACATGCTAAACTGCATGGAGCTGAGTTTATCTGCTGGGGAAGGCTGTGACAGGCTTGAGACAATATGGCTTGACTTTAAACTTGTGGTTTTGGGGAGTTTAGATTTTTCAGGCCTGATCACTGATTGCTCCCGTTGGGACATGCATGGTGCACCCTTGTAATCGGTTTTAGTTTCTATCATCTATGGAACGTACATTTGGTACCAATAGATCTTCTGTGTGGAGTATGTAGAATATATTTGTTGTGCACAAAAGTTGCATGTACTTACATGTATTCCAGATATTGATATGTTTTGCTTAGAAAATGTTCTTTCTCTGAAGAAAAGTTTTAGTTGCCATTTTGTGTGAATGTTACCACTCATTTGCCAGTTTCTCCTTCCCGCTTCTTTAGGTTTTGCTTGTGTGAAACCAGTTGTCCCCAAGAAGATTATTTCCCTCCTAATTTATTTGTCAAGGTCAATGGAAAACTCTGCCCACTGCCTGTGAGTAAACCTCGTTCCTTGCTTATATGTGGTGGACTAAATTCTGCCCTCAAGTATGCAACCACAACTCCCATTAAGTTTTGTGGGAGCTATGAATATATATCAGAGATTCAAAGTTGGCTCTAAGAACTGAATGATGCTATTAGAATGTCATACTTTTTTCATGTTACATGCCGGTGAACTTACTCAAACCCTTGCCTATTCCTCTAATTGAACACTGCCCCAGTCTTTTGGGAGACCCTTTCTGAGTGATTCCTGTTCCATCATGTACCCTCTGCCTCTTAAATCTTATAGCATGGGTATGGCATGTGTAGTCTGAATTGCACCTTCAGCTTCCTATGCTTAAGACAAGAAAACCCTCTCTTTTGTCCAAAATAAATAACCTTGCAGAAAGCCTGCAAGAAAGCTGCAGCCAGAACTGTTTGCTAAAAAGGAAACCCTTTGTGCATGTCCGTATCGGAGGAAGGCTTGGAACGGGTTGTGACATTAAAATGGATCACAGAATACGACATGGGCTACAATTCCATGTTGTATTAGCTGAGGTTAACATTCTGTTGTGTTCCCTCCAGGGCTCTGATGGTTCAGATGTTGTGCTGGGCTTGGGGATGACGCAGGATAAAGCCAGCTGTAGAAGGGTGGGCTTTGCAGTGTGTCGTACGGGGCCTTGCTTCTGTGAGGAAATTTGGTTGATCTCAAACAGCCTCCTTGTCTTTGCAGGGCTATCTGCCACCCACTAAAAACGGCGTGGAGCCGAAACGACCGAGCCGTCCCATCAACATCACTCCTTTGGTGCGGCTTTCGGCAACGGTTCCCAATACGATCATCGTCAACTGGTCCTCCGAGTTCGGCAGGGTAAGTGGACGTGAAGCATGGCAGGCGCTGAATCTTTTTAAAGCCAAGGGATTTCTCCAGGGCAAATAGAGACTGTAACAAACTTGTGGCCTCCTAGGTCTTTATGATTGTCATTGTGCTGCACACCATAACAACTCAGAACTGCCTGGTGACTGCAGGGAGAGAACGCCAGGCCTCCTGCTCTGAAAGCATGGACTCCTACTACTTGAGCTAGGAGAGAATCTCCATTAAGTGTTAACAACAAAAGGCTTATGACACATAGATGAGCAATTCTGATTACATCCAACAGAGGGCAGTAGTGTGACACTGTGAATAGTGTGGGAATTTTGGTAATATTGTATTAGTCCCGTGCATGCCTCAGTTTCCCCCTGAGCTTTGCATTGCTATACACTGAGTGTAAAAGGAAGGAATGAGGTGTCTGACTCATACAGCAGCCTGGTTGGAGACCAGTGTCATTGACAAACTAAACAAAAGTCTACATGTGTGAACAAAGGATCCGAAGAGACAGTGGAAACCCCAGTGGCCGGGACAGTCACATCCAGCAGCCAACAGCCCAGAAGAAGGAGCTGTCCCTCCACATCTCTGCAGGGAAGCAGAGGAAAGGCCCTGAGCTGGGGAACACAGTGGAAAGGTGTCAGGTGGCTGGGGTAAGAGCTGAGACAGGGCTGTGACCTGGAAGTTCACTGAACGATGTAGCTAGCTCGATCTAATTTTTGGGAGTTGACCAGGCCTAAGACAGAGCAAGTGAGCCAGGATGGATTCTATAGCAGCTTGGCTGGGGAAGTCCTGGCACTGGCCAGTCTGAACTATCTGAACTTCTGTTTCTCTGGACATCAGGACTTTCGAATTCTGTAGTCCAGGGGACTAATACACCCAGGTAGCCTTTTCAAAACAAGCTAACAGTTTATCTGCAAAAACTTACTGAGAGCATTGCACCCTGAAGGGGTAGAGCAAGTCTCCCACAGGAATCTGGCTTGGTTGGACTGGTGGCAGGGAGCCCCAGAGAGCCAAGGAGCGCTGGCACCCAAAGGCCCAATTTCGGAGTCATGGAAGCCACAGGCCTGCCTCTGTGGATCCGTGGGGTCTGGCATGCTAAAGGGGCCACTCCCAAGAGACTGGTTACAGGCTGGGGCAGAGACCTTGTGGATCCATGAGAGCTGGTGGCAGAAGATCAGGTACTAAATGCAAGAGGAGTATTTTGCACTAAATGACTCGCAGTAGTAAAAACAAGGTTAGACAAAGACAAGAGCAAGAAAATAGCATATAACCACTGCCCTAAGAAGAACATTGCAGAGCTGTGCAGGGGGAGAGAGGTCAGCATTGGGAAGTTAAACAAGGCACAGCTGATTGCGTGGCTGGGGCAGGAAGATGAGGCCAGGAGCAGAGGTCCAGACCTGGGCAGGGTTCTGAGTCTGAGGGTGACAGAGGCGGTAGCCACAGCTTCTGCAGGGCTCAGTTCCCCCGTCTGATGTTGGAGTGGCAGAAGCTAGAGCTGGATGCAAAAAGGCTACGGATGGAAGAACTGGGGCTGGAGAAAAAGGTCCAGTTCCGAGAGCATTGTGCAAACGGTGACAGCATGAACTGGACGTGGCAAAGCAGATGAACGAAACTAAAAAGGGAACAGTAAGTGGGGAGAGACTGTAGGATGCCCACCCTCCAGGGGGCATAGGTGCTACATTATTGGTCCCATTCCAGGATGGGGGAGACAGACCTCTATCTCACACTTGTGAGAATGTTTGTGAGTTGAACCAAATTCTCCCTGCAGACTGGCTGCGTAGTGTCACTCCCTTACTGGGTCCCAACCCGCTGAGGCATATATCCAAGCGGATTGGATGCTGGGGACTGTGAGCAGTTCACGAGAGCCTTATTGCAAGTGTTTGAGTTAATGCTTGAGGTCTATAAGAAACTGTTTCGGGGTGTGCAAAAGAAAGGGGTGATGTACATAGAGGTTGGCATCTTGATAGACAAGTGCATCCACAACAGGGTGAAGGGGCCAGCATCATCACCCAGGAATCTTTGTATGACCGGAGGAGTTTAGAGCCATTGTGTGAAATGTGCCCCCTGGCGCTTCGTGTGGTTAGTGGATTGAAACCTAAGAATCCATGTAGTGCGGGCCAGTTGGCCGATCAATTTGTAGACGGTAGGTGCAGCTTCCGAAGGGGAGTGGCCTAAGCATGGGTCCCCAAAGCTGGATTTGGACAACCCCATTGTGGGGGGAGGGAGGGACAGCTGATCCTGATGGACCCCATGGAGGGAGCCACGGGCAGGTGTGGGAACACACAAGATGGTCCCTGCAAGGGACAATGGTTGTGTGGGCCTGTACAAACATTAAGGAAGATGTTATAGGGGATCAGGCGTCACTAGTATTTATTCAAAATCCCTGTTCATCGTGCTGTACAGTTACACCAGGCTTTGCAGACAGGGACGAGCCCTCTTCCCTAGCAGTGTGCTTTGTCGGCTCTGATGAGTAACGTCAGTCTTTCTGTCAATAGAACTACTCCCTGTCAGTTTACCTGGTGAAACAGCTGACTTCAGTCACGCTGCTCCAGAAGCTGAGAGCCAAGGGCATTCGGAACCCAGACCACTCCCGGGCCCTGAGTGAGTAGCTGCTGCTTCATGGTTTTTAACCGTTCATTACATCATCTCTAGCTGAATAGCTCTGAATCCTACCACAGCAAACTAGGCAAGCACGAATTCCCATAAGCCCGCTTGCAAACACATAAACCCATAATGTTACACATGCAAGCTGTCCCATTTCTATGAAAGGCATGACGTGCAGTCTGAAATGCAGATATCTGAGTTTGAGTGGAGGGATAACTGGCAGGCTGTTGGTATCCTCGTGGGAGGAGCGCTATGTACAAATTCACAAGGCCGCTCTCCTTTTTTCAATCTCTCCTTAAAACCCATCTGCGCTGTGGTGTCTACCCAACACTTGACAGTGATTAGGCAGCTGGTGCGCTGTGATTGCTGCTTAGTACGCTAATCATATGCTTGCTCACTGGTAGAGTGCGTTCCCTTTGTCTGTCATTTCCTCTTAAAGGTACGTTGTGAGCTCGGTTTTGTTACATGTCCATGGGAGCCCTGATCGGGGCCTCTGGGGTCTAATGTAATAGAAATAATGTGTTTGCTACAATAAATGCTTCCTAGATAGATAACCTCAGACTAAAGATTGAGATTTATAATCTTAAAAATATCACTAACACTTTTGATAGACCTGAGAAACTTTTTTTTTCCTTTCAGTCAAAGAAAAATTAACAGCTGATCCTGACAGTGAGATAGCTACAACAAGCTTACGGGTTTCTCTGATGTGTCCGGTGGGTTCTTACATGATTTCTCTATGCTTCAACCAGCCCCTTTGCGAGTCTTCACATTCACCTTTTGTTTGCCTAAAAGTGTTGTGTGGTAGCACCGAAACGAATGCTGCTGTTCCGGTTTTATACAAGGTTCTCATCTTAGGAGTCTTTTATTTCACCAGCCCCTTTTCCCATGTGTAAAAGTTGGCTGGAAATGTTGATCCGAACTGTTCAGCATATGCACCCGTATATATAGTATTTTCTGGGGATAGCCTAAAATGTGTGATACTGACTAGGCTTTGTCAGGTTTTCCGCTTTCACCAGTTAGAATGTATGTGTGGGGTAGGAGGTCCAAGGAGGTTCATTTCCCATCCGTGGTGAAGCTTGAGTTGATGCTACATTTACATACTCCTGCTCACCTAAGTTTGGCTCTCTTGGCACGTCGAGTGAAAAGCCCCATGGATAAAGTCCTGCAAATCTGCGGATATCCATGGTCCATGTTTGCGGGTCGGATACGGATACAAATTTTATATCCCTGCGGGGCTCAACCAGGAAACACTTTGTATTAAACCATGTGAATTTCTCCTTTCTCTGTCATCCAGCTGGGTAAGATGAGGCTAATAGTGCCCTGCCGAGCCATTACCTGCACCCACCTCCAGTGCTTTGACGCTGCGCTCTATCTTCAGATGAATGAGAAGAAACCTACCTGGACCTGCCCTGTATGTGATAAGAAAGCCCCCTATGACAGCCTGATCATTGATGGGTAAGCTCAGTAGGTTTCTGGGGCCAAGCTCCAGCCTGGAAACTATTTATTTTTAGGCTAATCCCTTAATGTTGGCATGTACAGGCAGTCCCTTGAAGAACTTCGTCGAACGCTCTCGCATTTCACATAGACCACTGTACGGCCTGACTCTTGGTTAGTACTGACCAAAAGCTGGATTTGAACCAGGGACTTTGAAATGTAATTCTCTATATTCCATTTACCAGTCCCCTGAGCCCGCTCCAATCCACTCACGTCTGTACCATCAACACACAATTGTTCAGGGCTGTGCTGGCTCCCTCAGAGGTGTGGGTCCGTTCACTCATGTCTTTTTTCAGCTTATGCTCTTGCTCATTTGCCTCACAGATTGTTCATGGAAATCCTCAACTCGTGCACAGACTGTGATGAGATCCAATTCATGGAAGATGGCTCCTGGTGTCCCATGAAGCCAAAGAAAGAAAACCAGGAGGTGTGCCAGACGTCTGCATACAATGGGATTGAAGGTACGGGAGCTATGGTCACCGTCTCTTTAAAAATGTCTTGCTCTTTCATAGCACCTTTCTCTGGAAGCATTTCCGATACTTGAAATACAATCAATATATGGGGATTGCTGCAGCACTGAAATGCAGCCACCTCTGGCAAAAAACATGGCAGGTGTTTAACAGTGGGAAAGGAATAAGAATCCCATATCCAGTTGAAACTGCAGAGGGTAATTCTAGGTAGGCCCAATGCAATTACTAGAGCTGACATTTTGTTCGGACACCAGTATTAAGACCTTGGCTGTTGTAAAGCGGGATGACACTTTTTTATTCTGAGGCTTAATTAATGTTTTCAAAGTGCTTTGAGATCCTCTGATGGACAATGCTATAGAAGTGCAAAGCTTCCTCTTGGGGCAATGCTTTGCCTTCCTCCTCCTTGTCAACTGCAGGTTCTTGCTTCTCCTCTCTCTGCAGCCAGCTCTCTTTACGCCGTGGGTGCCGATGGAAAGCACTCCTCGGAAAGCAAAAAGAAAGTGGAGGTCATCGACCTCACGCTGGACAGCTCATCAGACGAAGAGGAACCTCCCATCAAGAAACAGTGCCCTGTCACCACTTTGGCTGTCCCGTCAGTAGGGCCTAAGGGGTAGGGCATGTCTTCTAAACCTTTCTGGGTTTTCCTCTTTGCTTTCTTTCCGACATACTCCAGATGTCATAGTAACATTGTCCCATAGATGGGAAATGTATTGGACCAGGCCAGTGGTCCACATAGTCCCGTGTGCTGCCTCTATACAGGGTGCTTGGGGAAGGCAAACTCTCCACCCCCATAGTAACACACCAGTTGCACGTTACCATAATATAAGGTGGTGGGGAGGCGCATCTCTGCTTGCCCCTGAGTCCTGATCAGATCATGCCCTGAAGCATGGGGATTGATAGCCTGTGTCACTTTCTTAGATGCTGTTTTCAACCGATAATGGTTCTGGAGACATGTGGCGAAGAGGGGGGAGGCACCACATAAGAGCGCAGCTAGTCGCTGAGAAGTACTGACCCCTGCCTTATTGGGTTTCTGTTCCATTTCAGGGTGTTAAATGTCGATCACCAGCCATCCTCTGTGCTTCGAAGTCCTCCCATGGCAGCTATCGGCAGTGACTATCTCTCCAGCCTCTCGGTCCCTGAATACCATCCGTCGTACCAGGTGCCATCAGAGATTCAAGGTAATGAGAACAGGTTTCCAAATCACCTAACGGGCAATTGTACCAGTTTACCAGACCAAGACCTCAGCTGTAGCACCCAGTGCCCATGGCTTCCCGAGCACTTATGCATGAACTAACCCACAAAAGCACTTGAGCTGCTCTTTCCCCCAGACTTGCAAGGGTTGGAACAGCTTCACGTCCATTGCCGGTCAGGGCACATGGACTGGAATGGCAGAGTTCTCTTAAGACAGGAAGGAGGAGCCTGATGTACCAGCCCTGGGGTGTGAACAGGGAATAATTTGCAGGTGAGGCAGAATAAATTGAAAGCCCCCTAACGGAATGAATAAGACCTAGCCATTAGCTGGCCTAGTGGCTAGTGCATTTCCTGACCATAGACTTCCATTCCTGGATCTTGCGCCCGTGGCTGCTGTAAGGGGAAATGGCAGCAGGAAGCTCCAACCTGGAGGGGGAAGAGGCTCATGTCATTCAGTCGTGACCTCCTCGGGCCTGATCTGAGATTGCAAGGCATTAGTTCACTGATCTAGAAAACACTGTCCTGCCAGCCGAGTATCTCCTAGTGCTTCAGAAAAATCACTCACCACCACGCCGCACTGACCTAGACATGAAAATTGCAACTTTACAGCTGGGGACAGAGAGAAAATGACTTGCCCTGAGATGAGAGAGAGGCCGAGCAGCGCCCTAATTTCCAGTCCCATGCATAGACCACTGAACACACTCCCTCCTCCTCGCTGGCTTGCTGGACACTTGCACGCTAACCGGCTGATGCAGTTAGACACGCTGTGGCCTATTAAGAAGCTTTGATCAAATAGCTGGAAGGCTTCTGGTTCTTAGCACCACCCAGGGCACAAGTGTCCGTTTCAGGTTGTACAAAACGTTTCATTTCGTTCTGCCTGATTCAGAGGAGGGATTTGAACCCGCGTCTCCTCTCTCCGAAGCGAGGCCTTACTCACCAGGCTGGAGAGTTTTTCCCTCTTTGGCCCAATGAATATTTAACTATTTATACAAAGTGGAACGGTTTCAATGGCAAAGACTGAGGGCAACCCACCCCAGAGTAGCCTAGGGGGTAAAGTGCTCACCGGGGAATGGGTCAATCCAAGTGCAAGTCCCTGCTCCCCTCTGCTGGTCTCCCACGTCCCAGGCAACTGTTTCAGATCTACTGAAACTACATTTTTCGGCACAAATCTGTTCGCCCAGCTCTACGCCTGGTCATTTGTGACACGAACAATCCAGGGTGCGTTTTGCAAGAAGAATGTGGTCAGCGCCAGCATCTGCTTTGGGACATGGCCTCTCTAAATTCCACCTTCCTTTTGTAACCATCTTCTCCACTCCCCATCCTACGCAGCTCAGTGGCATCGCTGAAGGCTGTTAAACAGCTGCTGCGGTCCGTCCCCGAGCTGGATGCACTTCAGCAGAGCATGGGGTTAAGGATCCTTATTTCAAGCAAATCCTGTATAGTTGGCAGATGTGCTAGTACATGTTTCCCAGTGATGATGGGACTCGCACCCACTTCAAGGTTCCCTTAGACAGCCAGATCAGTACATGAGAGAATCGCCCCCTATGTGTTTCAACACCAAGGCTGCTGGAGCAGTTACAGAGGGCTTTGTAGAAGAGTTATGGAGGCCCCCGGGGAGTGTGCATCACTGGTCCCCCGTCCCTCCCCCTTGCCAATCTCCAGAGGATATGAGTTGTGACAGCCCCAGCTACAGAGCCTTTAACTCAAACTGTAGCAGCTCACGCTGTTAGCTCTGAACGTTCCCACTTGACTCCCTGGTGTGACCAAAAGGCAGCTATTCCAGTTATACCAGCGTCCGTGACTGCCCTACGCGTCGGGGTGCGTCTGGATGGACCAGTCTCTAATACTTCGAAGCAATTAGATCCCACCCCATTCTTTGACTCTCAAATCTAGCACAAATTGGCTCCCTCCCCCTCCCGCATAAATTTATTTACCATTAAGATATTTTTTCCCCTTTTATTTTTCTAGGTCTGGATTTGTTTACCTTCCTTCAAAGTGAAAATCAGGTAAGGTTGTTTTTGGCGGGGGGGGCTCTCTCTCTTGGTCTTTTTTTTTTTTCTTTTTATTCCCTGGCAAATCTGTAGCACAGTAAACCTGTCCTTTTCCTCTCAGCCCATCCTCCCTCCACACTGTAGCTATCTGGTCCTGCTATTGCCAAGGTTCACATGGCCGTGCACAGCCACATGCCTTTGGGTTCCCCGGATATTGCCTGGCACAGTCCGTGTGCTATCTCCGTGGCTTGGAATGCTGGATCCTTGCTTTCAGTGCAAGACGCTTCTTTTCCTTAGTAGCACCCGTATTCTCACCTCTGCCTCACTACTTGACGTTCTGGAAGGGCTCAGGGCATTGAGTTGAAAATGTCTCACCTGCCAGTTCTAGTGAATCTAAACCAATCTGCAGTGCAGTTTAGAAAGCGAACGTATTCTTTTGTTAACCAGGGGCTGCTCCCTCCCTCCCTGGCGTTTGATCCTTTCAGAGGGGACTCAGGGCAGAGATGGAGATAAGAGCTAGCTAGAAATGCCTTCACCGGTCTGCTTCCAACTTAGGGGAGCCTGGAGCACTGTTTCCTTTCAGTAGAGCCCGGCGCGGATACACAATTCATATCCGGATCTGATCTGCGGATTTCCGCAGATGCGGATATGAAGCAGGTATCTGTGGATTTGCAGGGCTCGATCTTTCAGGACCGATACAATAGGCTCCTTTTTTCTTTCCTGGGCCTTGTCTCGCCACCACTGCGCGTCTCCTGCTCAGATGTGCCGTTCTAACCTGGCATGGAGTTTCAGCTACAGCAAAGCTCAAGTTCTGTGGCGGGTTAGACCAAATGGGAGGCAGTGGGCACCAGCTGGCCCAGGTGAAGTCTTGGTAAACTGGTACAGTTCCCCCACATCTCGGAAGCAGTGAATTCAATCAGTTGTGAGTCTAAACTCCCTCCTTGCCTGCTGTTCCCTTTTCTCCTCTCTTGGTAGCAAAGCAGTGCAATCTGTTGCTTTGCAGTGATGTCTGCTACCCTTCCAGGTTGGGTAGTGCCAGCGCTCTAAGCACCGAAGGGGCTTTGGGAGGGCGGAGGGGTTTGAATGGGCGCACAGCCTGATGATGCCCTCTTCCTTGCCTGGCAGCACTACAGCCCTTCCGTGATCACCTCCCTGGATGAACAGGACGCCCTGAGCCACTTCTTCCAGTACCGAGGCACGTCGACCCATTTCATGAACCCCCTGGCCTCTGTCATGGCAGGATCCCACAACACCGTCAGCCCCGCCAGCAGCCGCATCAGCAGCATTGTCTCCACAAACACCCTGCGGGAGAGCCATGGACACAACGGGACAATGAGTAACAACGCAGCTCTCCCCGGCTGCCGGCCGGACATCATCTCCTTAGACTAACCCTGTGCCCAGTGCAACCTGGCATCTGGTGTTTTCCCCCAGGGAAAGGAGACGAAAGCAGATTTTCAGCAGCTGCTCTCGCGTGGGCGCTTGTCTGTACCAGAAAGGACCCGACCAGTACCAGGTCTCCCCAGTGTCTCTCTCGAGCAAGGCAACTCCTCTGTTAAACCCAAAACCTTGGAGCCTCACAGGGGGGGGGCTTTCGGTTCTGAACGCGCCCTCAGCAAACTGGTACCACTTGCAAGGGAGGGCCAGTGTTCAGGGCTTGCCTAATAACGTCCCGGGTGCAAGCCCATTTTAACAACTGTGTTTTTAACTTTATTTTTTTTGTAGGACTCTGCACATAAGCAGGAAAGATCCTACAGGGATAATCCCCATCTGGGTGCTGCCCTGCTAGAACTGCACCATCTAGTGACCAAAGCAGGATTTAGCAACCACTCCCCCTTTGCCCCACACCACTGCTGACTCCTCACAGCAGGACGAAGAGAGAAACTTGCCTGAGTCCAGCAACCCTCTGTGCATGGATGGAAGGTGGGTGGGTGGGTGGCTGGCTTTCAGGGAGCTGCCCACTGCTTTTATGCATCGACACAAGCATATTGGCATTAGGCATTGGCCTGGATTGAAGGTCCTGTGGACATTCTTCACTCCTTCCCTGGGGAGTCTGTCCCCACCCAACACTGGGCTAGAGCAAAGAGCTGATGAGGCAGAGGCTTGCAAACTTCTGCTTCCAGCTAATGTGCCGTGCCCAGGACCTGGGTTGTCCCAGGGTTTAAGCATCCAAATAATTAGGAAAACCAGGTGCTGTAATTGAGCCCTGCTTCCAGCCCTATCCAGCAAATGGCCCTGCTTCCACCCGTCCATGGACATTCCCCAGCAGAGACCTAGCCACCGAGGGGAGGGTGAATCTGCAGTCTGTGGGACTTGACAGCGTTCCCATTAAACAGGTGAACAGCTGGGGGCTCCTCCCTCCCCGACATTGATTGTATGATCCAAGGCAACACCACTGGGTCCCAAATTCAGCTCTAACAAACCCATTTTCCAAACCTCCTACAAGCTTCTTGAGTTTATAACCAAATGTGCTAGTGGATGAGAACCAGGAAGAGAAACCAAACGATCCATTTTCAAGGAGAAAGAAGAAATAGATTTTTAAAATGTGGGGTTTTGTAATTGAACAACCAGTGGCATTATGGGTAATGCAGGGAAAGAAATGTTAACTTTTTAATTAACTCTCGTTGTCCTTTTAAAATCAGCCAGTTCCCTGGCTGCTGATTTAGCTTTGTGCCCACATTATGACTTGCCTTTCCTTTTTTGGTAAGAATCAAGGCAAAAAGACGCAGGAGGCCATGTGAATTGATGTCCCATCAGTGGCTTGATGCAGTTCTTTATTGGGACGCTAGAGGAAGCAAGCAGGGGAGGTATTCTTGCTGGTAACCCCTCCTCTAGATAGGACAGTAGAAAACTGAGGCTTAGCAGGGTGACTGCCAGGACTTGTGTCTCCCATCTGTCCCCTGGCGGAGGTGCTGGGCAGTATGGCCTGGCCTGTCTCGGTTGTAATTACAATGTATTTTTTTAAATGTAGATTTGTTTTCCTCCTGAGTATTTCCACTACAGATCTGTACAGAGAACAAAGATATATCTATATTTTCAGTTGCAGCTTTTGTACATACAAAACTCCAAAGACCTCCCTGTCTCTCTCTCCACGAGGACTAAATGAAGGTTGTGTTGTCCCCCCCCCATGTCTTCAGCAGGGACAACACATCGCCCGTTGTGCAACTTATTTATGTATTTAAATGCATACCTTAGTTTGTAACCTTTACAGTGTCACAGCTGCTGCTTCAAGCATCCTGCCTAACCAAAGTCCTGCTAAACAACTCCAAGTACCTACTGCCAAGTTCATTTTTTTTATTACTGTAGCAAGACAGGCACACAAGGAGTTTGATGCATCAAGACATGGTCGAAAATGGCATTCAGAAAGGTATAATATGTAGCAATTTTTTGCACCTTTTTTTAAGTACCCCCCTCCCCCCCCCCCAAGAACTTTAAAACAAACCAGTTTCCCTGTGTTTGTGGTGGAGGGTGGTCTGGGTGGGGATTCAAGTAGCTGTGTGCAGAATCCTGCTGTGACTTCAGTATTTCTTGTATCAGAGTTGTAGTGAATATCTGAATGCAATAAAAGTTGTGAATCCTAATGAGGAACAGCTGAGGCGCAGCTTTACCTTGTATTCTTGGTGCAGACTTAGTTGCTTTTTTGGAGAGGGATGAGTCCAGCTGATGCTGTCCTAGCTCTTCATTTAAAGAGCGATCAGCTGGAAAATGATGACCCAATTTCTTAGTCTCCTTCAAAATAACAGCCCTCTTAATAAGCTTGCTTGGTACTTTTCACTTTGAAAACCTCCAAGTGACAGACTTAGCTTTCTGTATGAACTCCCCCTTGCATGAACTGCTTTGAAATCCTTGGTGAAGTGGTAGGGAGAGGATTTGCTGTTTGGAAAAATGGTGCTTTGAGAGGTTATTGGACTTTTGCAAACCTCTTTCTCGCTGTTTTATCTTCCCAGCACCAAGCTGAAAAGGGACTAAGGACCAGAATGAATGTACTGTGTACATTTCAGTGGGAACATAATTGTTTGTGGTTTTTTAAACTTCTGATGCATGGTGGGGGAGGATGGACCAGCTCCCAGTAAAGGCAGATTTCTGTATAAATTTGTAACCCATCTGTCCTTGTATTGTCTCCTACCAAGATCCTCCAATGCCAGTAGCAGGCTGATCAACTCACTTGCAATAGAGTGGCTCCACTGTGCCCGTTGAGAGGCAGGTACTTTCAGTGTTACGTACAGGTGGTGGTTGATGTAGCTCTAAGCCGAGACGACAGCCGTTAAGGTATTGTACCTTGGGGAGGTGGTGGAGGGAGCACTGGTTGTTTGCAAGTTCTGTACATATAAGCTGTTTGTGTAGAGGGTGGGGGGAAGGTAAGGGAATGTCTCGGGTTTTGATACTGTCTCGAGTCCCGTAGTGTTTTATAAACTCACCCAGCAAACATTATCTAGACGCCTTTTCAAAAACCGCTAGCGACTTTTTCCAGTTTATTTATTCTGTCTGTTTGATATTCAGCTGTTTATCTATTTGGAACAATTCTGTATATGCAAACTACCTTTTAGATAATAAAGTTCAAAACACCCCCAGCTGTGCCGGTTCAGTTACTAGTGGAACAAACTCCTCTGTTCAAATGGTAGTTGAGCAGCTGGTACCTGGGGAGAAGGCTGAGTTAACCCCATTTTACACAAAGGGAAACTGAGGCAGAGCCATGAAGTAGTCAGTGGAAGGTGGAATTGGAAGGGGAGTTCTTAGCATGCAGTGCTGAGCTCAAACCACACTACACAAGTTGGATGGCTAGGGCCGGGGGAGGTTATTTTAATGTCACTGATGTGTCTGTTCACACTCTGGCTTCCAAGACAGCGACTCCCTTGCCCCCTTCCTAGGCAGCTGGGGTTTGGACTTGTGCTTTCACTCCCACGCCATCCATTCAGGCCTTGCCTTCCTTTGTAAAGGGCTGCACCCACCACTCCAGTGCTTCCTTCACAGGGGCGAGGGCCAGCGAGCACCCCCACTCCCTGCCTTCCCTTCCTGCTAGCACGTGAGGAGAACTTCACCGTGGGCAGGTCTCGGCAGCAGCAGACTGCCTGGGAGCTTTGTGACGGGTCCGAGCGGTGCTTGGTAAAAGCAGGGGCTCGGGATTTCGCTGCTCACGGGTCTCATGCTCCTAAGGTGTCTAGCCAGAGCCGAAGGGCAAACCTGGTCCCGGTGCTGACCCGTTCCACATCGTTCCCTGCTGCAGGTGCTGGGTTCAGAAAGGTGGCGGTGGAAAGTGCCGTGGGCTGGGCCGAGCCCCTGCTCAGCTCCATGGCTCTGGGGAGATGATAATGGACGTTACTTAGATGGGCAGCATTCGGTAATGCTGGGGCGGGTCGGGGGTGAGAACACGGAGCAGCCTTGTGCACAAACCCCATCTCAGCAATAAACAGCAGAGCACGGCTCCGCCTCGGAGGGGGGAGGCAGGCTGCAGCCGAGGACGCTGGAGCCTGTGGAAAGTGCCTTGAGCCTCCGCACGCAGCCAAGGGGAGACGTCGGCACCGCCCGGCCCTGCTGGGCCATTCGCAGCTGCAGGCTGTAGCTAACTATCTCCTCTCCCCCTCACTGGGCAGTTCCCAGCCAGCTCTCAGGGCTGCTGCCAGCAGATTGGCTATAACAGGATCCCCAAGCCTGGTCCGAACCCGCCGGGAGCGCTGCGGGGACGGCAGGTGGGCCCAGGGACGGCAGCCTCGCCCTCGAGAAGGCTGTTGGCACAAGGGGTCCCCCGTGACTCTGCCTCCAGCGTAACAGCTGGCAGGAGAGCAGGCGACAAAGACCCACACGGTTTCCAGCCCAGTCTTGCCTGGGAACAAAGCACAAACCGGCTTTTGTTCCGGGCCTGGCCTCCGGCCCTGGGGCTGGGGAGGGGCCTCAGCTGGTTTTGAAGTTTGGCATTAAAGCTGAATCTTCAGTGCAGCTCCAGCGGGCCCCTGGCAGCCAGGCCTCCCTCCCCCTTCCCTCCAGGCCAGCGCTAGCTCCCTCTTGCTTTCACTGAAAGCTCCAGGGGAGCTGTTGTCCGTCCCCTGACTGCACTGAGGCCAGGGCCGTCCCATCCTGCTGTGTGGTGGGTCCTGGGACCGGCAAAGCCCACCCCCTGCTCTCTGCCGCAGGTCCCCCCAGCAGGGCATGAGGCAGAGGTAGGCTGGGCAGGTGCTGAGTCTCCTTGGACTGGGGCCCCTCTAGCCTCGAGTAAGCAGCTGGGGGGAAGTGGCGGGGTATCGGGCACGGCCCTGAAGCCGGCACCCAGCACGCGGGCAGAAGAGCTGCTGCTGCTCAGAGACAACCAAGCGCCCAGGGGCCATTAAAGAGCCACGGTAACCCCGTGTCCTCCAGCCAAATTCCAACCTGCCCCCTGGAGAGTCAGCGCCACTTCTCGTTCAGCAGCTGCCATGCTCATCCCCAGAAGTGGCTGCATTTAAGGGGTTGGGGGCAGAGCCCACACCGCCCTTCTCTCCCAGCAGCTGGGTGAGGTTATTTAAAGGGCAGCTCATCATTTCCCCCCTTGCCCTCTGGCCTTAAGAGAGGAAAACAGGCCAGGCTGGGTTGGCAAATCCTGCTCACCTGATGGTTTTGGGGAGGTTGCTGGGGACGCTCCTCACGCTCTCAGCTCCATCCTCGACCGCCACGACCGCCTCCACCACCCGGGGCTCCAGCCACGCATAAGCACTCACCTCGTGCTCATCCGCCGTCATCCTCTTCTGCAATCCAACACGGGCCGCTGAGTGCCGGGAGCAGGGGCCTGCAGCTCGCCGGGGCGTGGGGGTGCCGGGCTATGAGCAGGATTGGGCAAGGGGCTGGGCAAGCAATTGTCAGATGGGGCGGGAGGGTCAGCCTCGAAGCCGGTTGGGCTGCATCATCCCTGCTCAGCAGAAAAGCCAAGGTCTGAACGGGCACTGGAGGCTGAGGTTCTGGCTGGGTCCCGTGTGCATGGCGCTGTATGTAGGAAATCTGTCCTGCCAGCTCCCCCTAGGGCTGTCTGCCACATGCTGGGTGGGGTGGGGGATGGGGACAGCAACCAGGCACCGGGCAGAAATCAGGGCCCGTAGGAATACTGCTATATAAAATCACCCCTGCCCATCTTCTCCAGGCCCAGCAGGCCCCTGAGGCAGGGCTCACTAGTTGCTTCCCTGCAGCTGTCTTAGACCTTCCCCCCCAGCTAGTCAACCAGCTCCCTGTTGCCTGCAGAGACGCTCACCTGGAGCTGCTGGTAGCTCTCGGTGGAAAGCAGCAAGAGGTAGGTGACAACGTGGTGATGTCTCGGCTGCCCTCGGCTCAGCAGGGGAGGGAACACGGCCTGCGCAGAGGGAGAACAAGGAGCTAGGAACAGGCAGCAGCGAATTCCCGTTGGGGGCGGCTAGAGCCCTTGTGAAACCATGGCCACAGCTGCTCGCTTCAGCAGTGAAATGCGGCTGCCTCTGGGGTAGGGCGCTGCAGCTGTTTGAACAGCCCCATTACATCAGCAACTGGGGCAGGAGAGCAGGGCCGAGGCCCTGACTTTTTTGGGGGGTGGAGGAGGCGAGTGCATCGGAAATGGCTAAGACGTTTGAACCCTCCCTTTCCTTCTCTGCTAGGGTGACCAGATAATAGCAAGTGTGAAAGTGGGGACGGGGGTGGGGATAACAGGCGCCAATGTAAGACAAAGCCCCAAATATCGGGACCTCTGGTCACTCCGTTCTCCTCCAGCAACACGGGCCGTGCTGGGTCAGCCCAACGCCCAGGATCCTGTCTTCCGCCAGGGGCTGGGGTGAGAGGGAATGAACAGAACCGGGCCACTAGCGAGTGATCCGTTAGCCGGGCCCAGCTCCTGGCAGCCGGAGGCGTAGGGACGCTCAGCTCATGGGGCTGTGTCCTGGGCCATCCTGGCTAATGTCAGCGAGGGGGAACTTGGCTCACTCCTCTGCACCCAGCAATAGCCCCTGCCGACCTGAGACGGGGAGATTGACTGGAAGCTGCTGCAGGGAGCGTGGGTGATTCGGGGGGGGGGGGGGGGCTCTTCCCCTTCGGCCGCAGTGACCCCGTACGCGGCAGTAGGTTACTGCCGCGCATGGGCCTGGCGCGAGGAGACGCTTGGAAGCCAGAGGCGCTGGCGGCTAACGGACATGGTCCCTTCGCTGCGCCAGGGAAGGCTGGCGCTTTGAGCGGGGACCACCCCGGACAAACGCGGAACCTGGCGCCGGCCGAGCAGCTGCTTGTGACCCGGGCCAGGAGAGCGGGACGGTTACCTCCCACAGGCCCAGCGTCCTCCAGGAGACGCCACCCGGCTCCAGCCGCAGGCCCGTCTCCTCCTGCAGCTCCCGCAGCCCCGCCTCCAGCAACTACGGTCAAGGGAAAGCGAGGTCAGAGCCGGCGCGGCACGGCCGGCCCGAGATCCCGCGCCCGGAGCCTGGGTCCCCGCCTGACACCACGCTGCGCCAGCCACAGCGCTCAGGAGCCGCGCCAGCCACTGCCCGGTAAGCTGGGATCACCCCGCTTTACGGACCAGGAAGCTGCACCCCCGAGGGGAAGTGGAGTTGCCCCCCGTCCTGTTTACCTGGCCAGGCTGGGTTCTGGCTGCCGTGTCCGGGTGTCAGTGAAGGTTGCCGGTGCCTGGTTTTCGGGGTCATACCCCACAATGGCACCCAAACCAAACCTCCGGTTCCCGCAGGGTGGGGAGCGGCGCCGGGTCATCATTAACCTGCACCAGCCCCTGCTCAGCCAGGGCCACCCCCTACCTGCAGGCAGGCTCCTTGAGACGACCCAGTGAGCGGTGGGGGCGGGGCCTGGGGGGAAGAGGTGGGGCTTGGGAGGTCCAGTTACCAGCAATGAGAAAGGTGTGGAGCCTAAGGGGCAGTGACTGGCCCAAGGCCACGCTGCAGCTCGGTGGTGGAGTCTGACCTAGCACCCCCAGGAGCCCTGATGCCGTCCCTGCCTCTAAGCAACTTCCACCCCCCTTCCCGTTTGAAAATTACACTACCTTCAGCTTTACCCGCCCCCACCCGGCACAGAGATTCACCCCCTCCCCTGGCTGCTGCTCCCACCACCCCCTCTCCCCCTGGGCTCAAAATCCCCCCAGCTTCCCCTGCCTCAGCACCTCTCACCCATCCACACAGTGGGTCAAGGCTGTACCTGTTCACCCAGCTCGATGTGCCCACCTGCAGGGGGAGAGAAACAGGAGGGGTGAGCCGGCCCAGTGTCCCCCTAAAGGCAGTGGACACACATCTGCACCACTGTGGTCTCATAACACAGAAACAGCCCATCAGTATGATGGGCTGGAGGGAGGAGGGCAGGGACTGTCTTTGTTTTGGGTTTGTACAGCACCTAGCACCACGGGCCATGAGTGGGCCTCCTGGGGGCTACCACGTCACAGATAATAGGTGATGATCGTAGAAGAAACGCCCCAGACATGCTCAAGGAGTTGAGCGTTTATCCCCCCTGCCACGCTGGTTTCATGAAAGGGCTTTGCCATTTCTTTTCCTTCCAGCTCTCCGCTGATGATTCCCTGCACGGCCCTAGGGCCTGTCGCCGCAGGATCTCCAAGGGGCTCGTGAGTCACACCCCTGTGAATCCGGCACCGTCGCCCTTTGACAGCGAGGAGGGAAAGGGACTGAGGCCAAGCGGAGGAAACTGATTTGCCAAAAGTCTCAGTGGCAAAGCTGAGAACAGAGCTCAGGAATCCTGCCTCCCAATCACCGTCTCTAACCACTAGCCCACGCTCCTGGCCCAGAGCTGGGAATACAAGTGAAGAGGCTCCGTTCCCAGTCTCTGCTTCTTCCCTCTAAGCAGCCGTCTCTCCCTTTCAATGAGCAAAGCACCGCCAGGGCCAGGCAGGGAACTGACAGGACACCCCAGCGAGCCGCATCACCCAAGCCCCAATTCGACCATGCGTCATCTCACCCGGTGGCACCCAGATGTTGGGGGAGTTGCTGAGATTCTTGGCCCTTCTCGTTAGCAAGACTCTCCTGTCGCTGGACTGCAGCACGACGGCCACCCCCACGTCCACCCCGCGGCCTCGGAGCTCCTCTGCGAGCCCAGCAGCCTGCCTCTCCTCCAAGTGCTTGATGGGACAAAAGGACGGTCTCTGGGAGAGGAAAGGGGGAGTGTTTGGTAACAGTCACGCCAGGCCTAAGCCAGTCACGGCAAGCCACCACCGCGTCGCGCATCAGGCCCATCGGACCTCTCGTCCCGAAGAGCTTCACCAAGTTTCTATGCACGGCGGCTGTGAAATGCAGCCACCTCTGGGGTGTGGGGCGACAGCCACCCAACACAGCAGAGGGGTCATTGTGGGACAACCCTTCTTGCTATGCGCAGTGCAGGAGGAGCTGACGGGATGCAGGGACGGCGCAGGGAGCCACTAGTGTTCCCGTAGACAGGCAGCAGCCAATATCACACACCCAGTAATGTTCCACTTGGAGCCTGGGAGCTCAGAACCAGCTCTACCATCCTTGGCAAGGACCCTGGGCTCAGCCCCTTCTGCCTCCCAGAAAACGCCCTGGGCTTGACGGCACCTTCCAGCGCAGGAACTCTGAGGACTTGTCAGATATTGCGGGACTGGGCTCAGCTTGCAGATGGGAAAACTGAGGCACAAACGCTTGCCCAAGACCACGCAGCAAGTCATGACCAAGCCAGAACAGAACCCAGCCATCTGGCCAGCCAGCTTTCAGCTCTAGCTACAATACACTGCCTCCCGGAGGGGAGTAGAGAACCCAGGCGTCCTGCTTCCCACCCCCGCTCTCGCCACTCCCCTCAAGTCAGTTTAGATCCATGTGCCCCCTGCCCCACCGCTGGAGATGCCCCCCCACGTCCTGACCTTCAGAAGGAGCCTGGCGGAGCCGCTGAACTGGCGGTCGGAAATGACCAACTGGTTTCGATCCAAGCCACAGCTGACCATGGCCTCGTCCTCGTGGGAGGCACAGAAGTGCCCGGTGATGCTCTGCGAGGGGAGCGGGGAGATCAGAGGCTTCGTCTTCTCGTCACGCGGCCCTTTATATACACATCCCCCAGGGGTACAGAGCACAGCAGCTGGGACAGGAACCCCCCCGCTGGGGAGGAGACTCGGCCTGGAGAGGAGATGGGACCCAGCCAGCTCAGGGCAGGGCTGAGACCAGAGGCCAGGAATCCTGGCGGCCGGTCCCCCCGCTCTAGCCAGGAGAGCTGAGGACACACAGCAGACAAGCCCAGTCTGGACTCGGCCCAGGAAACGGATCTGATCGTGCCGTCCCGACTGGAGCACAGCGCCCCCGGCCCTAACGCCTGCTCCCGCCTGCCCGGCCCAGCGCCTCCCCCGGCTTCGGCCTGCCCCTGCCGCGAGGGGGGGCTAACGGGGGCGAAAGGCAGCTGCCAGAGAAGCAACGGGCCGGAGCCCTGCAGTGAGTCCCGGCTGCCTCTCGTGGAGGGAGTGCGAAGGTTAGTGGTTAGAGCAGGGGCCTGGGAGCCAGGACACCTGGGTTCCCGGCTCAGCCACGGCACCTGTTAAGTGCAGGCTGCTCCCCCTTCCCTGGTAACCCCACCCCGTCCCCCCTCGGGGCAGACAGCCGCTGGCCCAGAGCCGGGCCGATGAAGGGCACAGGGTTCGTCCCACCCCCCGAGGGGGGATGTGTGTGGGGAGGGGGGAGGGGGGCTGGGCCAGCACAGCCCCTCCCTGCTCCTCCACGGGTTCCCCCAGCCGCAGCGCCGGGTCCCTCTGGTCCCTGCTCGGCTTCTGGCTCGGAGGGGTGCCCCCGGGCTGGGCCAGGTGTGCGGGACAGTGGAGCCCCAGCCAGGAGTGGCCGGTCCTGGTGCAGGGAGATCCAGGGCCCTGGCTGTGGGGACTCCCGACCCAGGTGTGAACAGCGCCTCCTGGCTGGGGGTGGGGGCGACGGTGCATCAGGCACGTGTGTGAGCCACCTCCTGCCCCCGCTGCACACCCAGCCCCCTCCAGCGCCCCCTTGCACACTCACCCTCTGCCCCCCCTCCTGCGCACATGGCTCTTTGCTCCCCACTCCCTTCTACACCCAGCCCTCACCCCCTCACACACCCAGTCTCCGGCCTGCCCCCTCCCTTGCACGCCCAGCCCCCTCACCCTTGCACATCCAGGCTCCAGCCTGCCCTCACCCCCTTGCACACCCAACTCTCACCCCCACACCCAGCTCTCTGCACACCCAGCTCAATGCACCCTCGTCCACCCAGGCTCCGGCCTGCCCTCACCCCCTTGCACACCCAGCCCTCAACCCCCCCCCCAGCGAGCTCCCCGCGCCCGTGCACACTCAGCCTCTGGCCTCCCCCACGCTTCCAGCTTTGGGGACCCCCCGCTCGCCCCTTCCCCACCTGCAGGAACCCGGCGCGCTGGGGCCGGGCGTTGCCCTTGGCCAGAGCCACCAGCACCCGGCCGAGGGTCTCCATGGGCGCCGCAGGGGCCGGGCCTGGCTCGGGGAAGCGGTGCGCGGCCGGCGGGCGCAGCGCAGCGCAGGCCGACCTGGAGCCGGGCCGGGCCGCCGCTGGCAGCGATTGCGGAGGGGGGCCCCCTGCCGGCCGCTCGCTGCACAACCGGCTCGGCCCCTATAGGGCGAGCGGGGATCCCCTCCCCCCCCGGTTCCCAGCAGGGGTTGGGCACACGCCCCCCCCCCCATCGCTGCAGCCCCTGGGACCCCAAATCTCCCTCCCCGGCGTTGGGGAGCCGGGACCCTGGCTGCGTCCCCAGAAGCTGGGGTGTTGGCATCTGCAAGAGATCGAGCCCCCAGCCTGGACCTGGACCAGGCCGCCCCTGCCCGGCTAGGCCATGGCATTGCACAGACACAGCGAAAGACAGCCCCTGCCCCAAGTGCTTGCACCCATCTAAGGCCTGAGCTGCTCCTGCGGGGAACACGCTGCTTCCATCGCCCTGTCTAGCTCGCGCATCTCCAGCAGCTGCGGGGGCACCCGGCCCCTGCAAGCAACAGGGGCTGTGACATCCGGGCCCTGGTCCTGCTGGCGGGGAAGGTTTAGCAAGAAGCAAGTTTCTTGGTTAGTAAAAGCTCTGGCCTGGGTCCGTGCGGGGCCCTGACCAGCAAGAACACTTGATTCTTTACCTGCAGCAGCCCCAGCTGGCAAAGCACTTTACGGACGAGGAGACAGAGAAACCCTGGCTGTTATTTCTGCTCACAGTAACGTGGGGAATCTTCCCACTTCAGGCTTGTTGCCTCTAAAATCTGTAGCCGCTGGAAAGCAGACGTGATCTCCCACAGCAGCAAGTCTCATGAGCCATCTCAATCTGTGCTCCATGGACCCCAGGAGGGCAGCAGACCATGTCTAAGATTTCCAAAGGGGTCCACACCTCCGTTCAAAATTTTTTAGGGGGTCCACCAATGAAAAGAGATCGAGAACCACTGCACTAGAGGACAGTGACATACACTCTGGAGCAGGGGTTCTCCTTGCACTAGAGATGAACCTAGCGTGTAATAATGGACTAGTCCAGTGCGCTCTCTAGCATGTTCAGCTGGCACCCTGCTCTGCCAGGAATGCCATTTGCTCTGACTTTCTTCCTCCGCCTCCTGCCATCGTCCACCACAATATCCAACATCTCAGCCAGGCCTGAGGCTCTGTCTGCACTGCACACACCAGCTGTGTTCACATGGAGATAGCGATCGTGCTGTGACCTCCTGCTGCAGACGCAGCACAGGTTCTTGCTACCACCACGCAGCTCATCAAGGTCGACTCCAGACATCGCCATCCCCCTGGGCAGAGCGTTCCAGCCCATGTTCTGAACGGGGAAGCCATTGTGATGCTAGAGCTTCAGCAGGGGGTGCTGCTGCTGTGGACGTATCAGGCCATGACAAGGGGCTTCCTGAATGGGAGACTCAGCAGAGAGGTTCTGCAAGGAACCCTGGCATTCACCCAGCAGAGCACCATGGCAGCTGACCACGGGGTGGTGCTCGCAGCAGAGGTCAAGGACTAAATGGGTGATGGAGACCAAATGCTAGTATGGCAGGTGTGTCTGGGGAGCTGGCACTGCCCCTGTGAGGCAGAGATAGGGAACTGTAGCCTCCTAAATTACCCAGCTGGCATCATTCACCAGCACCAGAGATTACCGGGTGAGGTTCTGACACCTGCATGAGGCAGGGGGTCAGGCTAGATGATCATAAGAGTCCTTTCTGGCCTTGAAAGTCAGAGAGATGAGGGCGTCTGTGCCATCCTCAGCTCCACCAACCCCACGAGAGGCTAATCAGCGAGGTGAGCATTTTAATTTCCCCTCCACTCAACGTTAACCATACAGTAAAAATAAATAAAAACTCAGAACGTCTGTCTGAGAAAACTCCCCCCGCGTAGGAGGCAGACGACAGTTCCACCCTGGGCCTAGAGTGCCATGACTGGTGTGCTGAGAGGGACGCAGTCTGCCAGCCGGGGCACCCTCACGCCTTCTTCACTGTGCTGTCGATGTACGACTCCAACACAAAGATGGTTTCGTCGACTTGATTCTCACTGGCGTCGATCCTGTGATTTGAAGGACAAGGGAAGGGAGAGGCGTCACAGGCCAAGCAGCGCATGTCAGTGCCACCCTTGTGCTTAGCTGGAGTCTCCCAGGTGAGGAATGCACAGCCATTTGCCAACATTCCTGCTTTAAAGCTCACAGCCCCGTGTCAGGCTGAAGTGGCTCTTGGTAGAAAAGGGAGGGGGGTGTTTGTGGCTCTGTTCTTTCATGTATTTCATGAAAACAGGATTGGGCCAACAGGAAGTAGTGTTGTCCCTGGTGTAACGATGGGGAATCTGATGCACAGACAGAATGCCACTGCCCAGATCACAGGACTTGCCCAGGAATAGAACCCGGACTCTTGATCCCTGGCCCCTACCCTGCTCTGACCACTGGATCACTCTCCCTCCCCGAGCCAGGAATAGAACCCTGGAGTCCTGATTAGACCCACATTCCCAGCCCAAAGCCAGTTATAGCACTCAGGAATCTGGATCCCCCATGCTCTAGGCTGGCCACCCCAAACCGCTCCACAGCTCCACTCACTTGTTGACGTTGCGTTTAAGGCTCTCCAGCTGCTGGCGCTCTGGGGCTGTGATCATCTCCTCAATCTCCTGCAGCTGCACCTCCTCGGCACCCGTGGCCTGCATGGATGCTAGGATGGCCTCCACCCGCTGAGACTTCTCCAGCAAGCGCCTGGGGCGAGGCAGACAGCATGCACTCAACAGCCAGCAAGACGCTGAAGCCTGCTCCCGCCGCTCAGGTTTGGCCGACCGCGTTGCTCACGAGGGCCCAGATCCACTCTCGGATTCAGGCAGGCTCCCTCCCTGCCTCCAAATCCACCAAATCTCCCTCTCCCCCCACTGTCCTCATCAATAACATCTCCTCCTTGGCTCTCCCATAGCCCATTACCCCAGAGACAGCCTGATTTGGCAATTAACTGATCTTTGATTACTAGTGGTAAATATGCCAATGGCCTGTGAGGGGATGTTAGATGGGGGGTTCTGAGTTACTACAGAAAATTCTTTCTTGGGTGTCTGGCAGGTGAGTCTTGCCCACATGCTCAGGGTTTAACTGATCGCCATATTTGGGATCAGGAAGGAATTTTCCCCCAGGGCAGATGGGGGTTTTTCGCCTTCCTCTGTAGCATGGGGCACGGCTCACTTGCTGGTAGATTCTCTGTACCATAAAGTCTTTAAACCTTGATTTGAGGACTTCAGTAACTCAGTCATAGGTTAGAGGTTTATTACAGGAGTGGGTGGGTGAGGTTCTGTGGCCTACATTGTGCAGGTGGTCAGACTAGATGATCACATTGGTCCCTGCTGACCTTAAAGTCTATGAGACTCATCTTTATTCCTCTTCCTCCTAGTACCCAGGAGCAGGGACTGCATTTGCAAAGCGTCATGTGCGCCAGCAATGCCTGGGGCTGTGCCAAACACGCCAGGGCCTGTCTCGGCAGGGGCCATTTGGACTGATGCACCTCCCCAGAGGGGCGAACTCCCACTGCAGATCCTTGCACCAAAGGCAATTACCCCTATTATGAAACTGAGGTGAACCACATTGGCTCAAGCCCTGGCTGACACTCGGGCAGCGTAGCTCAATTGGGGAGGGGGAGATGGGGACAGCTACACTGGGATGAACATGCTAGTATGGATGATATTTCACCTTCTCTCACTCACACTCACACACACCCCCCCACCACCACCACCACAAAACACAGCCTTCAATTGCCACCTGGCTGGCTTAGACACTTATTGGGCACCAAGGCCCAGATGCTCAAAGTAATTTAGGCTCATAATTCCCAATGGTAGTTAGGCGCTTAAATCCCTTTCAGGATCTGGGCCCAACTGCCCTAATAGCCGGGTACCAGCTAAGCCTCGTCTTGTTGACACTTCCCATTGATAAGTCCCTCTAATTACAAAGCCCGCACTGGAGGCCTAAGCCACTTGACCCCAGCGTGATGACTCGGCCCAGAAGCTTTTGGCCTGCTTAGCGTGACTCACTTGCTCTCTTTGGTTTCGTACTGTCGCCTTTCTATCAGGTTGGCCACACTCTGGGGGAAGGAAAGAGAGAAACAAAAAGCAGAGTTTTGGGGTGAGTTACAAAGAAATGGGATCAGTCTAGGAGCCAAAGAGCGCACAGGCCCATTCAGCCAGCTGGGGCGCCCTCGGATTTCTGCTGTCTGTAATATACAAAATGATCCTGTGTTTTAATCACACCCAGAAGGAGGAGCGTGGGCGGGAATGTTGGGCCCCAAAACTGGCTCCCCCGAAGCCTGAAGATCGGTCCTCTGCACCACGAACTGCAAAGGTGAACAGAATCGGGCTGGGGGTGGGATATTGCTCCTCGCTCCAGCACTGCTCTCTCTGCAGATAACTCCTGTGCCATTTACACAGCCTGTTATCTTCATGTGCAATTGCTGGGGATGGAGCTTTAGTTCATGTTGATAAAAGGTAACAGATGCATTTGAGAGGATCCATCACCCAGCCCAAGTCTGAGCCTCTACCGTTGTGTTCGGAAATGCAGCCAGACCAACCTGTGCTCTGAGCCCATCTCGTAAACGAAGCTGGGCCAGGCTAGATCTATGCTGGGATGACAGCTCTTCAGAGCAAAGAGAGACAGAGCACAGAGCGGTGACGGTGACTGCGGGGGCTGAACCGGCTCTGTACACACTGCCCACGCATGGTGATGGAGGGTACTATGCTGCGAAGGGTTGCCTCTGTCAGCAGAGATGTAAAACTGATCTGCTCGCAGTGGTTAGTAAAGATCCCAGGGTGCTTTTTGCAGTCACCAGGGCACTAACCCCACTGCCCTTCTGGCCAGATGTGAATGTGCCCAGTGACATTCTGCCTTCCTATAATTCTCTCTGCAGTTGCAATGGAATGCTGCACTTTCCATTTCCAGTCCTCCGCTCCTCTGCAGGACAACTGCACATGATCAACCCAATCAAGGTAGCTGCATTTCAGTGGCTGAGTGATCCCCTGTAACGCTTTTACCATCAGTCGGTATATCACTATGGGACGAAAGGTGCCAGGATGATTGTCCCAGTGACTCTCTGCACCTGGGGATGTTTCTTTCCATGTTGCAGGGTCCCCGAAAGCCCAGCTTAGCCTCACCATCTCCAGCTGCTGATGTGGTGATGCTGAGTCAGAGAGAGGAACATGGGTGGGAATAAACCGAAGGAGTAGAGGGGATGTGATGGGCCCAGGTCTATTTGCATTAGCGTAAGTGTCAGTTGGATGGCCAGGGAATCATCTGGTACCTTATAACACCTGTGCAGCAGCATCCGTGCAGAGGACAGCGTGTTCACCGTGTACAGATAGAATGTCCTGGATGGGGCGTGATCTGGAGTCTTTGGAATCTCCTGTTTGCGTGCAGGAAGGAAGGGAGAAGCAACACAACGTGAGTGTTACAGCCCTCCGGGGAGAAGGTGTGTCTGTTCTCTCTGCACGCTCCTTTCTAGTTTCCCCCTCTGGACTCAATGATCATTCGCTTGGAAAGAGAGAGGGCGTGTGGGGCTAGTGGAGTGACCCTGCTTGCTTACAACCTCAGCATGGCTCCGCCAGTAACTCCCTGTGTGATCCTGGGAGTCACTGCCCCTTTCCAGGCCTCAGCTCCCCTAGCTGTAAAATGCAGGGAAGGGCACTCACCCAGCTTGCTGGTAGCAACCTGAGGACCAGTGCTTGGAAGCTATCCAGAGAGACATACTGCATGTTACTATTATTTGTTAGTAACCAGGGGCTGGCTGGGGGATCCATTGGTTAGGGGAGGGCACCTGAGATCACAAAACACTTTACAGATTTTAATGACATCAGCTTCCTGCTCCATTGGGAGACACAATAACACTGGATCCATTGTACAGGTCTATGAAAGCTGAGGCAGAGAGAGATGAATGACCTAGGAGTTCTGATTCCTAATTCTTTGTTCTGGACCCTAGGCAACACTCCCTCTCTGAATTGGGAATAGAAACTAAGATCCCACCCCACTGGTCTAACCGCTAGACCATGCTCCGACCCCAGAGCTCAAAATAGAAGTTCTGACTCCCAACCCCCTGCTCGGATTCGAATGGAACCCAGGGTTCCCAGTCCCCTGCTCTAACCACCAAACCACATTCCTTCATCTGCATTCAGCTCTGTTTCCCGTATACCCGGTTTGCAACACATTCGGTTCACCTCTGGATGACAGCGTGAATAGGAACTCTCACCTGTAGGGACACAAAGTTCTCTGATAGCATTTTATACAGCATGTCCTTTGCCTCCTTGGCAGGAATCATGGCAAAATCTTCCACTTGTTTCTGTTCCAAATGCTTCTTCCGCAGAAGCAGCCGGAATATCCTGGCACAGCGAGACCCAAATCTAGACGGGAGAGGAATAAACCAACGAACACAACTCTGGGTAAGAGTCACAACACCAAAACCTAGACCAGCTGCACAGGGGCATCAGAGAATTAAGAAGGTTCCTACATTAATGCTTCAGAGGAGATGGAAAGAAATCCTGACTTCAGAGCTACAGGCCCAAACCAGACCAGTTGTCCTTTTGAGTCTGGTACCCAGTTTCTGGACCAATAACTAATGCTTTAGAAAAGTATGTATTTCCCTAGCGCATGAGATTCAGGCGAGCTAAAGAGTGGGCAGGCTGCCCAGCAGAGACTGGACCATCTCATCACAACTAATATCACCTTCCTATTTATTTAATAGTGCCACTCAGGAAGCCTCGAAACCATGAATACTTTCAACATACAGTTGGATAATTTGGGGCCTGATCCTGAGAGATATCAGTAACTAAACTGATGGGAGTTAGGAGGGAGCTCAGTACCTCTCAGGACTGGATCCTTTCTAGCTTTCTCCTAAATGATGGAGATTGTGGGTGATAAAGGTGTCGCTATGCCCTTGGAGTGTTGTTGTAGCCGTGTGGGTCCCAGGTAGCAGACCAGGTGGGTGAGGGAATATCTTTTATTGGACCAACATATATTGGTATTACCTCACCCACTTTGACTCTTTCATAAATATGCCTTAGGCAGATTAACAAGAGGACTAACAAGTTGCATTCAAACAGCTTTTACCTTTCCTGTACAATGGACTCCAGAGTTGCTGTTGCCAAAGATGCAAGGGCCTTGTGAAGATCTGAACAGTGTGCGTCAAGGTACCAAACATGAATTATCAAGGATCATACAATGCTAGAGAAGCCCCAAGACCAGCAGTAAACTGTCCATAGTAGATTTATCAGTAAAGGATACTGACAATGTACATGCCCCCACCACTGTCCCCGGATTTACCAACAAACTCCAGCTACAAGGCAAAAAAAGGGTTAAATGTATACAAAGGCTATTATAATTTTGATAAAAATGTAATATCATTGGGGGCAGAATGTAAGTTTTCTTTTAAAAAAATATAATCCCCAACCTTAATGGCTAGAGGATATTTCCAAAGCCTAAAATTGATAGGACCATTCTCATCATGTTTAAATGTTAATGGGAAACTGTTTTTCTTTTGCATTTAAACCTTCCTCCTCCCAGATGCTGTCAGTTTGACCTAGAGCAGGAGAACTACAAGATGAAACTGGTTAGTACCTGTTTTCACTGTCCACACGGAGTGAGGTGAAGAAACCCAAAGCCCTGATCCTACAAACACTTAAACAGGTGAGTAACCTTGCTCATGTGGATAATCCCACTCACTTTAACGGGGTCCACTCACCTGGAGAAAACTGTATGATTGGAGCCCTAAATCAGAACTGGACCAAAAGGTGGAAATCCTGTTCAAACACAAATTTAAACCAATAGTACCTAATGCATTTCTTACCGGGTCATCAGCCAGCAAAGTGAGATACTGATCCAGAATTTGTTTCACAATGTTGTATCCTGCTGGAAGAGATCTGAATATCTGCAGAATAAAAGAACATGTGTGCGGTTAGCATTATAGATGATAAAAATGAACAGTACTTACCCTTTTGGATCTCAGAGCGCTTTACAAACATGTGCTCATTGATCCTCAGAGCCCTGCTGCAAGATAAGCATTTTTATCTCCATTTTACAGAAGGAGAAATTGTGGCACAGAGAGGTGACATAACCTGCCTGAGGTCAGACAGTCGTGGCTCTTCTCTGAACTCTCTCCAGTTTATCAACATCCTTCTTGAATTAGGAACACCAGAACTGGACACAGTATTCAAATAGGGAACACACTAGTGCCAAATACAGCAGTAAACAATTGCTCTGCTATACTCAAGATTCTCCTGTTCATGCATCCAAAGATCACATTAGACCTTTTGGCCACATCGTTGCATTGGGAGTTCACGTTCATTTACCCACCATGACCTCCAAATCTTTTTCCGAGTCTCTGCTTCCCAGGAGAGAGTCCCCCATCCTGTAAGTATGGCCTACTTGCTTGTTCCTAGATGTATAACTTTACAGTTAGAACCCAGGAATCTCCTCTAACCACTAGGCAACTCCTCCACAGTCTGGATTTGAGGCTGTGTGGAAACAAGAGGAAAGTGGTTCCTGGGCCATTAAATAATAGCTTGTTCTGTGTCTGTACAGCACCTAGCACCAAGGGGTCCTGGTCGAGGAAAGGGGCTGCTAGCTGCTACCACAATGCAGATAAATAAGAACAGCCAAAGCAACATAATTATCCATGTCAGATTTCTATGGAGTGTCCCAAATACTGCAGAAACTCACCTCATTGGAAGACAGTGGCTGGGTATAAGGTGCATTGGAGGATGTGGTAATTTCACTCATTCTCAGCATGGTCCTCACTATTTCACTGCTGGTCTATTTAAAAAGGAAGGAAACAGCTTTTACATCTTGACAGAATCTCTCTTCACACGATGGAAGAATAATAATCCCTTTCCCTCCTCAAGAACTGTGGTGCTCCAAATTCAGAAATTAGCCTCCTTCCACTCAGCTTAGTCTAGTCACATGCCTCACTACACTGCCAGCAAGATCATCCCAGTGCAGGAGAAGTGAAAGATGCTCTGGGACAGCGACATATGGGCTTAGCAGCATGGATATAAGGAGTGTAGGATTTGATATACTGAAGCAGACAGCTGGTGCATTTAGGACAAAACTCCCATTGATTAAAACAGGAAGAAGCCCTTGGTTCAGTTCCTGTCTGCAGCAACAACCAATGCCTGATATTTCAGAAGAGGGTGAAATGTTCCTTCCTGACCCTTGCAGCCATCAGCTGCTACCTTGAAGCATGAGATTTGAAGCTTTTACCACATAACTGCCAAGGTTGCGATCACCAAATTCCCCACTCCCGATACCTGTAGTAACCCTGTAGAGGAAGTTAGTGATTTCTTCTGTGTACCTGGTCCATCCTGTTGGCCACTGCGCTGACGATGGCTTGGTCTCGGAAGTGCTGGTGGAACCGATCGATGTTGACTTGCCAGTAAATGCCATCATCGGGCGGGGGCTGAGGAGAAATGGTGAAGTGGGAGAAGGAAACGTGGAGATTGGTTTGTTGGTTGCAGAGCTTACAATGTTTCTAAGAGAGAGGCTCGTCAGAGGAATGGGCACCGCCAGCAGGGCAAATTCTTAGGGATGCTGAGTACCTGCCATGTACCCTTGAGTTTTCTGGGAGCTGCAGGTGTCTGGAACCTCAGAATTGGACCAGTGTGAGTTGAACCAAGAAGGGGAGGTTACATACTGGATGACAAGCAGACTGTCCGCATCAAACAATGGCCTCTTGAACAAAGGCTGTACCGCAGCCTCATTATCCCTTAGGGTAGGCACTACACACAACTTCCACCTCCAGTGGACTCACTGGTCCCTGATGGTTTTCACTGGCTAAGCAGGATATGGACCCAAAGGTCAGATGCTGGAATAAAGAACTGCTAAGCCCTCTAGTACCACAGAGATCATCGGTGGCCTGAACACCAGACAAGGAGCAGCAGCGTATTAGCAGTACCTCTTTGCTGTCTGCATCTTGTTTCTGCCTTTTTGGCTTGTGTTCACCGTTATCTTCATCGCCAAATGATCTTCTCCTTTTCCCTTTCCCTGTGAGCCAAAGACAAGGTCTTCTTCTGAATACCATGACTGCAGTCTTGGGCAGAAGGCTCCCAAAGCACTTTGCTGATTATACAAGGATCACCCCATCCCAAGCATCTGGTGACAGCCATGTTCTAAATGCAACCTACCCAAATGTCAGAGGTACCCAAATGATCAAGGAGATTCTGACAGCGCCTTACCTATGAGATTCAGGTTGGGGACCATGTACATGTCCTTCTCGTTAGCTTCCAATGTGGGCGCAGGAGGTGGTGGCGCCGCTGAATTCTCGGAAGTTTCTGGGGCCTGTGGGCATCTCTGAATGAAGTGTGTGTCCGCTAGGCGCACAAACGTGTTGGAGACTTCGGCATAGTCCATGGTTTTCCCATCTGGGCAAAAGGATACCAAGGAGAACGTAATCTTTCATGATCCTGAACTCCAGCTGCTCCTGCACCCCCATGGGAGCAGGCAGTATCATTGTCTTTAAGAGACGTACAGTCAAGACTGCGCAAGAGAGGGCTCTGTATCTGATCTGCATTTATCACCCTCTACCCATTCACTCCAGCTGACTTCAGACCTTAGGCCAAATCTTCAAAAGGTGACAAGTGATTTTGGTGCCTCGGTTTCTAGGTGGCTATCTGAGACCCCTGGAGGTGCTTGGGTACAGCCCTTTGAGAATGCCACCTGATCTAAAGTCCACTGAAACCAATGGAAAGATTCTCATTTGCTTTAATGGACTTTGTATCAGGTCCTACGACAAGAGTCCTCTTATTCTGTACAAATCCTGCAAGCCATCCAATCCCCTTTCATTGTGTACAGAACCCAACCACTCTGGTAGCATGAAGCATCAGCCTGGCAGCCCCAAACCTTGCCAGAGAGATGATAAAGTGCTGTAGCAAAAGGTTTCCTTTATATTTCTCAGCTGTCTCCAGACCCCTTTTGCTCACCCTCCATAGTTTCTGTCAACCTGTCCGCAACCTTCTGCACCACAGCACTCATGGTCATTTTGCCGTTCAGCAGCAGTTCCTCCACGATCAGTTCGCCCATGTCGCTGTAGAGGGTCTTGGCTGTGTAGATGTAACGTGGATACCGGAGAATCCTTAGCACCCGACTGCACAGAGCTTCATACTCCACAATGCCTCGTTTTTGCAGCTGGTAGGTTACCAGGTTGTGTTGAATGAGGACACAGAGGGCTTTCTTAACCTGCACATGCCAGAGAGAGAAATGAGCCATGTATTTGAAAACTTAGCATAGTTTATATGGAGGAAATCAACCCTCATGATTTAGGGCTGATTACCTCAGGGACCAGGAAGGGAATGCCCCTCCTACCATGTGCAGTATTTTACAATGTTCAGGTGCTTTACCTCCACCCATACTCTCAGGAATGATCATACGTTCCCCAATTAGCACTGATCATTAACAACCTAAGATAAAGTTACTGAGCATTCAACAGATCATCTTTATTTTGGGAGAGGGGAGAGTGATGTTTGAAATTCCTTAGGGGCTTCAGGCTACCATAGAACTAAGAGATGGAAAAACCTAAGAGAGCTCCTCCTACTCAGGGCAGGCCCTGAGAATCTCAACTGTAGTCCTGACTCACTGTGTGACTTTATTCTCCAGATGCTGCACTAAGAAGTTAGACTTACTTGATCCAATTTCAGAGAGCACCATCTCTTGTCTTCTCCACATTCTATATAACTAAATTAGACCACCTTCATTCCCTTTTCCCTTCTGTGGAGAGGTAAGAGCTCCAAACCTCTTCTATTAAAGCCAATGGCACAACTCCCATGGAGTGCAATCTGTACTGTTAAAGAAACTCATATAGTTTTAAGAAGACAATGTTCAAATTCTGATTTGCCTTTTACAAATTCATTTAGAATAACAGAATCCTTCAGGAGCACCAGAAAGGGTGATTGACAAGTTGTAATGAGTGAATGATAGTTCAGTCAGCTCTGCTATGTAGCATTTATCTAGCACCTGTGACCAAGGGAGGCTAACTCTTAGCATATTTCAGACATACCTGATCTAGTGACATTTCTGTGTCGTTGGCAATCATTCTCAGAGGCTGGTTGCCTGTCTTGATAAGATGACTCCCTATCTTTTCCACAATCTCGCCAAAATGTTCTTGCAGCAGGAGGGAACAGAGTTTAATTTCTGCCTGCGTCATCTTGCCAACAAATTACAATACTAGAAGGATATGGGAGAAAGCATTTACGTCATTAAAATTCTTATCAGATGAGACAGGCGAGTGCAGGAGATTTGCTGATTGGATGCAAAGATTTTCACCTCTCGAGTCACCTGTTTGAATTGTCCTAGATCAGTGGAGACCAAAAGCTGTTACCAATTCATGCCTGAAATAAATGTAGTGGGTTTGAGGCTACATCTATATCAAAAACTGCCATCACAGCCAGCGCCCTTGTTGGCAATCTGGTCAGGCAGGCACATCAAGGATTGGAAACTGAACACATTATCCCTCGAGATGATCCCTCCAGGGCAGGGTGGGCTGTGGGGGAAGCTTGCCCTGTCCTCTCCTCCTGCTGTACCTGTTCTGCAGATAATCAGCCTCTAGGGTTGCCAGTCAGGCACTATGCTCATTTCAAAATTAAGAGCGGTAAGGATGTCTGTCACGCAGGCAGCACTGCAGGAGCTAGAGAATCCTTATGGGATATTTCAGGAGAGATGCATGGTGGGGTCATTATCCTGCACGCATGGACCAGAAACGTTGATAAGGACCGGTCTATGGAAACAGGACTGAAAGGCAGGAGGAGATAGCCTCAGCAACTAGCCTCTTCCAGCTCCGAGGAGGATTCCTCCAAACGACCTTCACAGACGGGCTGGCTCGACACCATCTAACTGAGTCTGGTGTCAGGAGAAAATGCTGGAGGAGGGAGGGATGTGGGGGCAAACGATCAGAGCAGGTGCCAGCTGGGAGCCGGGGTGCCTGAGTTCTCCCTGCAGCAGCTGGAAGGGGGCATGGATGAGCGAGCGTGGCAGGGGCTGGGAGCCCCGACTCGTGGGCTCTGTTCGGAGCTAGGGGAGCTAGAGCAGCGATGGCACGGGACGGTGGTGTGGACACGTGGTCAAAGGACTGGGGGCCCGGACTCCTGGGTTCCGTTCCCGGCTCTGGGAAGGGAGAGCGGCCGAATGACCCCAGCTTGGGACGGGGGGGGGGGGGCAGGACTCCTGGGTTCTGTTCCTGTCCAGCTGCCTGAGTGGGGCAGCCGCCACAGTTGGATGCCCCCCTGGCCAGGGAGACGCCCCCGCCCCCCAGCCGGCTGCCCGGGGGGGCCCCCACGCCCCGCTGCCCTCACTCACCTGGGGCCTCAGCCTGGATTGTCTGGGGGAGGGCGGGGGTATCTTAGGCCCCTGCAGCAACCATAGCAACCACGTCCCCTTCAACTTCCGGTTCACCACTGATTACTTCCGGTCTCTTCGCGCCGGGCGGCCGTTTTAGCTCTAGCTAAGGGGATGGGAGGACACGCTAGGCCAGGGCTATAGAGACGCTCTCTAGAGAGGACGGCTATAACGGGGACGCTCTATCCACACCCTTGCTAGTCTCGTTGGTAGCGGCCCGCTAGGCGCAGGACATCGGCGGAATTTACGTGGCGACGCCGCCGCCGCCCTGTCTCGCTGCCGGAGAGTGGAGGACTTTGGGACGCGGAAGAAGCCAGGGGGCCGCTCTACCCTGCAGTCCTCTCGTCTCCGTAGCCGGGCGGACGACTGAGTCTCCCGCCCCTCCCCGGCGGAGCACAAGAGAGTAGGCGGAAGTGAGTGGCTAGAGGGGCCTGTCTGCCGCTCTATCCTTGCGGGCCCTAGTCTCGGAGTTCCCCTACGGAGGACTGACGGCAGGCAGGGAGCCGGGGGAGGGGGAGAGAAGATGGCGGAGGCCTCGGCAGCGGCCGCCGTGTCCCAGCATCGCTTCTTCTGCCACAGCTGCAAGGGGGAAGTCAGCCCCAAGCTGCCGGTAAGGGGCGGGGCGGGGCCAGGCCGGGGGGGGGCGTGATCCTCCCGTGGGGGGGCGGGCCGTGAGGGGGAGGGGGAACCCAGCAACCGCCCCCATGAAAGGGGATTAAACCCCCAACCCCCATGGGGGGGGCAGGTGGGAGAGGGGGGGTTAAACCCCAGCAACCCCCCCAACCCTCTTCCCCTCCCCCATCGGGGGGGGGGGTTAAACCCCAGCACCCCCCGTGAAAGGAGGGGTTCAACCCCGATCCCCTCCCCCTGGGGGAGGTAACGGGGGGGGGGTGTTTAACCCCGTCTCACTGTGGAGCTGCCGGAGTTTAAACACCAAATCCCCATCCTCAGCGAGAGTGGGGGCCCAGGCGGGAGGGGTTTGAACCCCAGCACCACACATGGGGGGGGGGTGAAACCCCAACATATTCCCTGAAAGGGGGGGGCAGGCCGAAGCATTAAACCCAACTTGTCTTGAAGGATAGGCTTAAACCCAATATTCTCTCCCGCCCCCCCCAAAAATGGGGAGGGCATGAGGGGGGTGTCGAGGGTGCCCCCCTCCAGTTCAGCCCTCTAATCTCCACAGCACAGAACTGGAAGGGCCGGTGTTCAGCTCCCAGTTGTCCTTCAAAGAGATGAAGGCCCAACGGAGTAACGCCCCCTTCCCACATTTGCCCCCCCCCCCCCCATAGTCTTGGAGAGGCTGAGAGGTTAAACCTCAAGATTCCCTGAATGGGAGGGCCAGTGAGGTGTAGGGCATGAGTGTGTGTGTGTGTAGGGGGGGGTGTTAATCCTAACCATCCCCCCGGAGAGAGTGGGCAGAGACACTAATGGGCAAATCATGTAATCCCCACTTACTCCCAGAAAGCTGAAGGCCCCTCTCCCCTGCCCTCCAAGGGTCTCTTTGGGAACGCAGGGAAGGTTAAACCTCCCTGACAATGGAGGTAAACCCCAGTTCACCCTTCACAGTGGCCTCAGGCCTTCTAGAAAGCAAGGGCACCCCTTCTCCCTGCCCTTGAGAGAGACCCTGGGGGCAGAGGGGCAGGTACTTAGTGGCATGGGAAGAGGACTCCCAATTCTGACAGTGAGAAGGGCGAATTTCAGTTCCCCAAACAGAGGATCACTGCAGGGGTCAAGGGCTCCCTAAGCAAGGAAGCTCCTCCCTCACGCCCTAGGAAAATGGTTCTCCTTTTGAGCATCCTCTCTGGCCGTGCGCATCCCAGTAAAATAGTCCCGTATTTCTTTGGAGTTGAAGTTGTATGTGGTGAAGTAGGGGGGTTGTATCACTACTAACCCCAGCAGTCCTTCAATGGGGTGGAGGGGTCTGGACCAGTCCAGTCTGTTGTCTCCACTTAGATCCAAAATGGTTAGAGCCTCTGCAAAAAGGGTGGTCCCCTTAAGGAGACTAGGTAGCAAGTGTGAAAAATCAGGACAGGGATTAGGAGGTAATAGGTGCCTATACAAGACAAAGCCCCAAATATAGGGACCGTCCCTATAAAATCAGGACATCTGGTCACCCTAGGTTCTCTGCCTTCTCTGTGCCTCAGTTTCCCTACCTGTAAAATGAGGATAATACTTGCCTATCTCCTGAGAGAGTAGGTGTAGGAAGATTGCGAGGCTACTTAATGTTTGTGAAGCGCTTTTAAGATTCTCAGAAGAAAGAAGCTAACGAGGAGCAGGGTGCTGCAGCAAAATCTCAATCAACTGGACCTTGAAACAGGGTGATGTCCTCCCGATTCCTAGGCATTTCCTAGAGGATGGGATGGTATCTTTCAGTGACCTAGACTGATTCGGTGTCCCTCTTACACGTAGGTAAATGAGGTGGTGCTGCACTATTGCTCTTCCCCTCTGCACCATGGAGGAAAGCAAGAGGGTCCCTCAAGGTTTTTTCCACTTTAAAAATCATTCCTATGTGACGTGAATGATGCTCCCAAAGATTTCTCTAGCTTACGTCACAGGCATTTCACCTCTCAGCTACATATGGCCCTGCTGAGACCGTCCATCAGAAATCCAAATCGATCCTATATCTCTCTGCTTCCAAACCCACCCTACGTCCTCTCAAGTGTAGCTAGTAGCTCTGCCTTCTGGTATTTTCTCTTCTTCCCCTCCCCCAAATTGTTAGCTCCCTCTTTATACTTCTTACCTCTGTTGCTGACTTATGCAGTTTTCCCTCCCATGTTTCAACTCTCCTTTTTTGTAAAGAAACACTGCCCTAAATTGCTCATGACCAGTTTTCTTCTGTAACCGGGATTCAGGATTTCCTGAAGCCGTTAGTGCATTTTTTGGTATTGGAACTAAAACTCCAGGCCCAGTATGTCCATGCATTATGTGACGTGGTGTTGTTCGACTGTTCACTGGCTCCCTTTTTGCTTTTGCTCTGATCTTGTATATGTCTCTATATAAGCATTCCTACTCGGGCTTCTTTATTTCTGAGTCCGAGTGTTCAGTTTTGCTCTGCATGGGCATTGGAGCCCTTGGACTCTTTTTAAGGTTAATAGTTTGCCCAGCTATCCTGGCCTTTATTATTATAATTAATAGCACTCAGAATCCTAACTGGGATTAGGCTCATATTGTGCTGGGAACCTGTCGTCTCCCCCTCTGTTGTTGGGAGCTCTGTTGTGCTCTTGAACACCTGCTGTCTTCTAGCCCTCAAGTAGCTGCATTTCACAGCATTCAGGTATCCTTGAGAATGATACAGATTATAGAAATGTGAGATACTATTTTCCAGATTTTATAAATATGTTCAGGACTTGTACCTGCCAAACCAGTGAATCTCCAATATAGGGATGACAACCGCTTTATCTCCCCCTGTTCCTCTCACATAAAACCTGATGGAAACCTGCTTGAGGAGCTGACTGAAATAGAGGTTGGCCCCTAACTCAAGTTCTGGGGGAGCACGGGATCTCCTGTCAGACTCCCAGGAAGCCACTAAGGCCCTGACCTGTCTTGTCATGTCAGATTTCCGAAGTAAGACTCTTACTCTTCTGAAGGCCTGTCGTCATGAATCAGTCTGTGTTTCACAATCTCTGGTTGTGGCGAACTTTCTTTAAGGAGAATGACACTCGGAGGATAACTCCTTAGTTCTAATGATGGCTCTGATGCTGACCCCCTTTGTAGCCTTGGGCAAGTCGCTTCCTTTTTTGGTGCCTCAGTTTCCCCATCTATAAAATACAGCAAACATTGGTTTCACGGGGTGATGGGTTAATGTTTGTAAAGGGTTACATTAGGACTTGCTTTCAGATCTCTGAATAGAAGTCCATGGACCTGTTTATTTCTAGATAGGGTGAGGTAACTCAAACTGGTGACTTGGGCCTGGTCTACATCCATAACTTAGGTCCTCCTAGCTGCTTTGCTCAGAGCTGTTAAAAGTTTTGTGCTCTGAGCACCATGGTTAGGTTGACCTAAGCCCTGATGTAGATGCGGCTGGGTTGATGAACGGATTCTCCTATCAACATAGCAGGTAATCTACCTCTAAGAGGTAGTAGCTTGGATGGAAAACCCCCTTCCATAGCTGTAGTCTGTGCTACAGTGACACAGCTGCAACACCCTAGGTGTGCTGTTGTAGTGTACAAATGGTCTAAGGCTGAGAGCTAAAGACTGAGAGTCAAGACTTCTTTACAGCTCTGCCAGTAACTTTCTCTGAGAGGTCTCAGACAAGTAAGTTCCTCTCTCTCTCTGCCAGCTTCCCTTCAGTAAAATGGGAAGGGTTTTGGGGGGTTTTTTTGGACTGCTTTGGTGGTGGTTCTTGGATTAGGATAACATCAACCTAAAATAAAAATGATATCTTTTGCGAGAGATTCTGAGATTGCTTACGTGAGTGGCGAGGTAATTCTTTATACCAGGAGTAACACGCTGCTCATCAGACATGATTGAAAAGTGTGATGCCATCTCCTCCTTTTGAAGCAAGCGTACAACTTCCATTGATGCTTAGCCATTGATGGTCTCTGGGTAAATCTTCTGGAGTCAGTGGGACAAATCTAGATGCTGTGCTGATCTTCAATGTAGCTGTCAATTGTCCTGTAGTCAACAGCAATGTTGTGATTGATGGTGACTATATATAAAAATATTTAGAGTGCACTGTTTTCCTCTCTCTCTCTCTTTCTTTTTTGGGAAGGAGGCAGGAAGGCAAGTAATCTCTGAAACAAACCACATTTACTCATAGCTGGAGCAAGAGCTGTCCGTGCTCTTCCTACGGTATAAAGTGAAGGCTGGCTGTTCACCGACAGGCACAGAAAGAGTTAACGGGTGTTGGATCTCAATAGTGATGTTTCCATAGCTTCTGTAGCATAACTGCTGTGAAAGCCATCCTTGGCTGAATGTGGCCTGGTTTCGTTTGGAGGGCGGCAGAGCGGGGGAAATAAACCATGTTCCTAGACTGCCATTTCAAATCACACTCTCTGCTGTATGCTGCAGGTGCAAGTCATGTTGCAGCTGCAGCCCAGTAGATAGGTTTTTATTTTAAAATAAAGGGATAACTCGTCTTGATTAAACACTGCACAAGAGAAAAATCAGGAAGGCTTTTCAGAATTCCAAATTAAATATCTGCAGCGATGCGAAACTGCTGCCATATGCTTTTTAAAAAAACATTCTTCCCCCAATGAACCATGTTACAATGAATCTGCAACTTGCCCCTTTTTCAGGTTTTCTGTGATCCTGATTAGTTACTGCTGTCACAAATCTCATGGTCCTTTTTGTCAGGGATAGGTGTCTGACCCTGGCATCATGATCATCCCCCAGTTATAGTCTGAAGATATTAAGTCCCTGCAGTTTCATTTATGTGAGTGAGGGGGAAAATTTTCCTTCACTTAATATTTCTCCACTTTTGTAAAGCACTTTGAACTCATCCAACATTCACTAAGTATAATTGCTAACGTCCCATCCTGAACTGTTGTTTAGGATTGCTGTGCACGGTTAAACTGTTGCCACAAGGTTGACTGCATTTTAGGGATGGATTAAATGATCCTGGTGTATTAGTTTTTTTAGTGCTCAGACTGTGATCAGCACTGTGCAATTCAAATACACAGATCAGTCGGTATAAAAATGTTGGCCACATCAATACTACATCTATCGTCAAGTTACGGGTATAATATGACTCTCTTACATTGCTGACAACAGAGTTAAAATGTGTAATGAGAGAATCTGCATCCCTCTAGGTTCTTGTATTTGTGAAGAAAAAAGGCATGTTCTTAACTAACACGAGGTAAAATCCTTGTGAAGACAAGGCATTCTGTAGTTTTCACACAAGTTAGCAAGTTGAGTTAAAGACTTACGGGGGAGCTGAAGATTTACGCTGACTTGCTAACTCATGTGAAAACTACAAACTGTCTTGTCTTCACTAGGATTTTACCTCGTGTTAGCTAACTTGAGTTACAATCATACCCTTTTTGCTAGCGAAGACTTACCTCAGCTGGGCTAAAACACTGGAGTGTCTAGGGGTTTAGCCTTGTTACAGGGATAAAGTCAGATCTTGTGTCCCCTGATTCAGCTATGGTTGTGAGGCAGTACTCTTTTGGGGTCCTTTGGGATGAAAGGTGCTGAAGGAACATGAGATCATTACCCCTCTTCACATCAGAATTGTAAAGTAGGAAAATGTACTTATTTAACAGACTTCCCTAAAACTGGTTTTCCAAAGGCATCATCAAAGTAGAGATTTTGATCCTGCAGCTGGAATCTGTTTACAATTAAAAGAAACTTTTGAAATGCTTTCCATGTTAATATTAAACCTGGCTTCTTCTTATATGAGAGAATGAAACTTTTTTATTATATGCAGTACATCAAAGTTCTATGGTAAAGCAAGAGAGGAGATAGTCCTAGCTAATCTCTTCCATATCGGATATAGGAACAAACTGGTTGATTCTCTTTAAAAACCCTTTGACTCGTGCCTTAAATGAATACAGTCTGTCCTACATTGGCTGGTGACAGCTTTGTGTAATGAAACCTTTTCTAATGGATACCTGAAAGTAGTGAACTTATTAGACGAAAAGGACTTGCAAGCTGCACAGCTTAGTCCATCATGAACTGGCATCTTCCTTTCGAGTTGGACTCTTTGCAGATTTTTCTTTCTGGTTCTATTCTTTTTTTTCCTCCAGAAGAATGCCCGTAGTAAAGGCTACCTTGAATGGGAGCCACCTTTGCCATTTCTGCTGTGTTCAATCCATATAGCAGTACAGGTTTGAAAAAGCAATCCTTGCAATATTAATTTAGAAGGTTGACTTCATCTCAGAACATTGAGGCTCATCCTTCCTGACAGTAAATTGCAGGCTAAAATTTCTGCAAAATTGTACGGCTCTGAAAGGGGATCAGGGTCCCCTTTTAATAGCAATCATCCCAGAGCCCTCTATGAATGTAGGCCCTTATCCTGCACAGACTTAAAGCAAAGTCCCTTGAAGTGAGCATCTGAATAGTGCTTGTGCTTAAAGTTAATTATGTGTGTTTGTGTTTGCAGGCCTGGGGCCTTGGGGCGGCGTCCGGTTGCCCTTATGCATACAAAGTTCCCACAGGATCAGTCCTCTTAACCAAGCTATATAAGATGCAAGTTATATATGGAGCTTATTTAATCCCCCTACTGAAATGCAGCCTCTTCTTGGGTGAACATGGCCTCAGTTTTAGCAGCATAAAGTGACGCTGCATAGCAGTTTAAAACAGGAAGTGAATAATACCCATAATCAACTGAAACTAGAGGAGAATTTTAAGTAGGCAAAAAATACTCACCTGTGTTTGTTTGACTAGGATGCTTGCTTAACACCCACTGCTCTTCTACCCTTAAGATAATTGGCTTTCAGTTAAAGGGCAAAATCTATTTCTGTGGGGTCTTTCTCCATATGAATGAATTTTGACGTACAGAATACACTAAAGAAAATCGGGGAGGAAAACAATTACAGCACTGAAAATACACGTGAAACATGAAATACATAGGATTATAAATAAGCTAGAGTGAAACGTAATAGCAGTTAGCCAATATGGTGGCCCTAGGGAAAGGTGGTAGGACCCAGCAGGCCAGGATCCCACATTCCTGCATGTGAATTGCATACGTTTGCATATTAGTACAAATCTGCAAAGCACTTGGTACTGTATGAGGAAGAGAAAAATACTGAGGTATCAAATAACCATTGTTACAAAGTTCAGATAAATGCAATTGCTCCTTCCTTGCGGTGTAGCTGAAGAGGCCATACAATTTTATATTGTCAGTAAAGCTATCCCAAAATCCTCTGCAAAGTTAAATGCAGTTAGCGAGCTAAATAATAACAGAGAAAGAAAGAGGTATAGATAGGAACGGCACAAAAGAACTGTGTTCAGGATACATGCAGGGAGCATGGTTCAGATAGTGGGTGCTACATAAGGGAAAGATACTGAATTTTTTGGTTTTGTTTTTTTTCTCCCCAAGATGGGGACTTTGTTTTTTTTAAAGGCCAGAAGGGAACATTATCATCATCTAGTCTGACCTCCTATATATCGCAGAAATTATATAATATTGTGTACATAATAGATTAAAGAAATCTCTTAAACTCATTCCATTCTAAGTTGCCTGATAAATTCTTGGCGTAGTGTGAGCAAACACTCAGACTGTGAATAGCTGGTATGTCTTCCTTAGCTGCTGGCTAACCAGGTTCTTATACCACGCCTGTTACTCTGGTATGTGGGTGCCATGTTACCACTGAAGTGCATGTGTTTAGCTCTGTACTGGCTATTTAGTGGCCCACAACAAATGGTTTTGGTGGAAAGGTGCCTACATCATTAGAACTATTGCAACTGAGGACAGTACCAACAGACTGGCCAAAGACTGAATAGCGCACAGAGACTTGGTTACCATGTAGGGGACCTTGCTGCATGTCAGGATTGAGACACATTGATGGGGTGAAAGAAATTTGGCTGCCTGGATCCTTTTGTGTGCGGATAGAGTGTAGATATTCATCTAGCATATGCTAAAGGAAAACGTTGCTTGAGATTCCCACATAGGACTGTAGCTTGCTGCTTGCCTTGGACGATAAGGAGAGGAACGGAAAATAGACTGTCAGTGACCTCAGTGGAGAAGTATGAAGGTTGTGTATCTGAGTGTCTTACCCTTCTGGATAGTGATAACATGGCTAAGAAGCCTGCATGTGTCATTCCAAGCCTGTCTCTTTCTTGATTTGCTTACTTCAGATTGAAAATCAAGGCAAAGTGAAGGCTCCAGATGAAACACGTATTTGCTGTCCAGTTCCAATTGCTTAAAAATAATTGGAGTTGGACACTTCTGCACAGTTAATGACAAGCTGGAGGTACAGAAGGCTCTTCTTAGCACAGCTGGTAACCCCAGGAAATGCATGAATCCAAGGTGATTGGTGTGTAACAGCAGGATGGCTCAGTGCTCTGAGCAGTGTGTTTGAAACCTCTAGACTCCCTACCCCTATCCCTTCCCCATTGTGGCTCAGTTCTGCCTTGAAGATGATCTCCTCAACCACTGTCAGAGGTGAGAGCAAAGGGGTTCAGTTTTCCTTGGCTTTTCAGCCAACACTACCAGGAAAGGGGCCCATTGTGATCACAGTTCTTATGGTGCAGGGCTGGAACTGAGACCCACCATCTTCGTTCCAGATGGGCTGTTGAGCAGTTATCAGCTGGCAGACCTTCAGTCACTCTTGAGCTAGACTTAGAGCAGAAACTTAATGATGAAATGCTTTGTATCCCATGGCCAATACCCTGAGCCATCCAGCGCCTCGTTATTCTTCCAGCTTTTCAAACAATGAACAGTATGAAAACAAAACCATTTGTTTAGTGCCAGAAATAATTCTGAAATACCATACACTGCTCCACTCATCTGTTTTGTTCCCATTGCTGATTTCCCCCCTATCTTAGCTATTTAACCCAAATGTTGTATTTATCTCTGTGTGTACCCTGCATGTAAACAGTTTATTAGCTTTTGGGCAAAATGGCTGTATCCAGTTGACTGGATCTAGGAAAGGCTTCCAAAAATGAATAGGGCCACAGGCCTTAAATCTGTAAATCCTAGTCTTTCTGCATGATTATGATGTGCTCTGAATCTCTGAATAATGGATTCTGGTTTTACTACAGGAAGAAATAATCAACCTAATATTTAAAGATGTTCATTCAGGCTCTTCCTAGCATCTTCTCTGAACAGAACTCATGTCAGCATCAGAGTCCTAAGCAGAACTTTATCTTGAGGTCTGTCCTCTGGAGAAGAATCTCTTTGTGTGCACGTCCTTCACTTGGACTGCAAGGAACTGCACAGCCCAGTAAAACACATCAGAATTGCTGGCCTTGGGAAATGCCAGCGTCGGTGATGACACGGAATGTTGCTAAGTTTAGAAAAATCTTTGTAACGTGATGGTTTTAACTGAGAAAATCAAGCAAAGGATTTAAAGCAAAGCTGAATGCCATGCTGTTTGTGTTGATCTGGAATTTTGCATTCGTTTAACATGTAGCCAGATTTCCACAATGGCTCTTGTTTGGTCCCTCAATGGTTGGGTGCCCAGCATAGACACAGTGGGCCTGGTTTTTGAGAGTTGCTCAGCACCCACAGCTCCCAGTGACTTAAGTTGCAGCCCAGCACCTTTTGAAAACCAGACCCAACGCATCTCAAGTTGGATGCCTGAAATCTGGGTGTTCTTAGAAAACGCCCTTAGTCTCTTTTGATTTTGTTTATAAATGTGTCCTTCATTCTAGACACATTTTTAGTAACATCGTTACTGTGAACTCATCCATTCAACAATACAAAGCCCACCCCTCTGATCTCAGTGCCAGCTTAAAGTTGGCTCTTCCCTGAAGGGTAACAGAGCTGTGGGCTCTGGCAGACCAAGAGAAGGGCTGAGTTAAAGAGCCCCTCACCGAGAACATCCTGCGAGCAGCCAACTTTGTGCTTAAAATTAGGGCTTGTGTCTCAGATGCACCAGGTCAAAGGGAGGAAGGGTGTCTCTTCAGACTCAGTTCAGCTAGGTATTTAAGCGTATGTCCAACTTCAGGGGCCGGAGTAGATCATTAAAGTCAGTGGGATCACTTGAATGCTTAAAGTTAGGCACATGTTTAAGTACTTTGCTACATAGGGGCTTCATGTAACTTAAAAGGGGATATCATGGAATCCTAGGTCTTGAATCTCTTCCTATTAGATCTTCTAGTCCCCTTGTCTGTTCCCTATGTCAGTTGTTCGATTGCTTAGTCCAATCAAATAATACTCCGTATATACACACACACAACTTCATATTTTTCAGAGCATTGTCGTAACACTACTGAGTCAACCCAACTGGTTCTAAATACCAGGAAATTTAAATGAGTTAAAATGCTTGCCCCACAACCTTGACTCTGCCCTCTTTGAGTGATGCCTCAGCCCACACCGATGAACTTTGTAGTATTTGGCTGAAGCCCTTTGTAGATCCGTTTTCTACCCTGAATAACTTTTAAAATGTTGCTTCTGCCAAGGGGCAGTGGGTGGCAGACATTAGCTGAGGTCAATCCTGAGCAGGTGATGGCAGTTTGGGGAGGATCAGAGCCATAGTTTGAACTCGGGGTATGTGCAAGAAAAGTTATAAGAACCATAAAATGTCGATACATTGATTGGGGGGGGCTGTATCTTAGGAGCCCCTTGCTCAAATGACTTCAAATGTGGACCATAATAACCCTACAGCAGGGCCCCAGGAGGCACAGCAATTTTTCAAGGTAATCTAAGTAAGCATGTGCATTTTAGAGCACTTATAAAAATTGATAAACAGTAAGCTAGTCCCAACCTTAACTATAGTATTGCTACTGTCCCGCTACAATGCCCCACATATCACCCTAAATAATTATCTCCCTAGTAGTTGTTGATGCCTTCAAATACTTATAGATGGTAACATGGTCTTACTTGCTTCCACCCTTAGCGGTTGCTTAATCCAGCTGTATAGATTGGTATTTAACTCAAATAGCTGGTTCTACACAGAATTGAGCAATGCAATTCCTCTTTCAAATGTATGCATCAGTTCTCTTTAGCTTCCCCATTTTATTTTATTTTATTTTGTAATCTGATGCCAGACTTTCACAGGTGCTGAGCTCCAATAATTCTCAATGCTGGGCTCCTTTGAAAATCCTGCCACTTAATTAGCTACCTAACAGAGATCTGAGCTCTCCATAAAAGCTTTTCCCTTTATGTCCAAGCAGGAAGGACAAGTTGTAGATGTTCATAACTGATCCATGAATGTAGAAAATAACAAAACAAAATTAATTTGTGGAGGGTAGAAGGGCTCATGGTCCTTAATTAGGGCTTCTAGGTGCTGTGGTAATACAAATTATAAATAAAATCTTTGGGAAATTAGAAAGATTCAATTAGAGGAAAAATGTGGAAAACAATTATGCTGAATCAGACACACAGGACTGTAAACTGAAGTTTGCAATATGACAGCAAAAAGACCAGTGCAAATTTATGGCTGCACCCTGAAGGCATCACATGACAGGGCAGGGAGCTATTTGTCATCTGCTCTATAGCTCTGATAACACAACTCCTGGAATTTGATCAGGTATTGGACACCAAAAGGTATTAGGAATTCAGAGGAGAGCTGGGTGATGCATTGTAGGGAACAATCCTTGATTAGAAGGACAGAGTCTAGGCAAAGTAAGAGGTCTCTGACGCTTATGTATTTTGTCTTTCATTTGTCCTCGCTCTAATGCCTCTGTCTGGTTAGCAGAGCTCTTGATACCTAACATTCTCTCTTGGTTTGTGTTTTGTAAAGATTCCTGTTGGTTTGTTGAAGGTCTTCCTGGGAGGTGGATATAACCTATAGCATGTGTGCTCATACTTCTCTAATCACTGCAGACCTACCAAGCAGTGTTCTGGCCTGAAGCCTGAATGTGCAAAAATGTCCTAAACATTTAATTTTCTCCAGTACGCACTCCACTGATAAACAGTCTTCCATTTTTTTTTTAGAAGCATCTGAAACAAGGGGGAAATTATTAGCGATTTTTGGACTAGGTTACAGCTCTTGCTTTGGCTAAACTAGCTCCACAAAGCCACTAGTGAGATGTAAAGTAACTTGATCATCATCTCACACCCCATCCCCCGGTGACCTGTTTCGTATCTACCTGGATACACATGATGCTCAAGAATGTGGATGATTATGTGCTGCCAAATTAAAGCTCGAGACTGTATTCCTGAGTCCTAGGAATGTTATTTATTAAATCATTCTTCAGGGTGGCGGGGGCAGGAGAATCTCCAGTAACTGTGTGTTTTTTTTGGTGATGTCTGCCATAAATCGAAGCAGATTTATGATGCTGGAGCAAAACTAGGACACTTTCTAAATAACCGTTTTAAGAAAAGGAATTGGTAAGAGGAATCTCTTAGCGGCTTTCCGTTCTCTCATCAGTATTCTGATAGGGATGAGAGAAAGGAATTCCCCACAACTCTATTGTAAGAGCAGATCCCAGAATGTTTCAGCTTGCAGCTAAATTTTTACCCCGTCACTTAAGGGGTAAACAGTAGCTTAGGCTGTTTTATGAGGTCTTTGCCTGTTTTTTTCCTGAGGGTAAACAGTTGATTAACTTGCCCTCATTGGAGCCAGGTGTTGCCACAAAGTTGAAATGCTCCCTGTTATTTAAAGTGAGTTTTAAGACTTAGAAAACATTCACAGGATGTTCTTTGCCCATATGGGGTAAATTTGGAAATTAGAATCCTGGACTATGACCACCAAATGTCTAAAGGACAAAAAACTCTGGCACAAACTGGCACCCAAGGCGTGGACATTTAAAGGGGTCTAATGATTTTAGATGCTCAGCTTTCATTGACCATCAACAGAAGCTGAGTGTCTGACTCCCTTAAGCCTTGAAAATCCCACCCCTAATTGGCAGTCTCTGCGGAGAGGCTGAGAACTGGAAACCTAATCTTGTTTCTGGAAGAGGCTCCTACCATGTCAAATGTGACACTTGGGTCAGCTGGGGTGGGAGGGGGAAGCTGCTGTCTGTGCTGGAATCTTCCTGTCTGTTTCTGGACCTGTCAGTCCAGCACACTTCACAAGTGCTGCATTCACTTTACTGAACAGTATTTAAATACATGGTAAAAAAAAGTCTGTTCTAATATCTTTGAAATAGACTGGATTGATTTGTAAAGCGACATCTATGGAGCTAGCTGTTCTTTGTGGAGTTGAGTTCTCTCCCTGTGAGAGAGTAAAGCCAATGGCCTTCCATAAGGGTGAGGGGATATACCTGCATGGGACAGCTTTCAGGATCAGGGCCAAAATTTCAGTCCTGGTTCATGTACATTGGCATGCCACAGTCACATGGCTAGATTGTGATGATATGGCAAGCCTTCATCTATCAAATCTGACTGATTTTGTAGCGTAGCAAATTGCAGAGTGATCTGCATTTAGACTGGCTGAGAGCTTTCTTGGAGTATAATTTACCAGATTAAACTTTTACAGAACTCCCTGTCCCTTGTCCTGACCCAACATGTTTTCCCCGCCCTCAGTGTCTGACATCACAAACAGAGATAGGAGAACCTTTCCAAAGGGGTTTCAGACAGGAGATGAATACCCAAGCACAACTCGCTTGCACAAGGTTTTCAGACCATGCATACAGCAGGCCTTAATGTGTCTTGATATTTGAGGAAGTCAGTATTTGGCGGAGGCTGTGTGTGAGAGACCATTGCTGTATTTAGTGTCACTGAAACACCTGGCTGATTACACAGTGTTAGGATTGACAGATTGTTCTTATTTGCCCACCTCTGCCCACTTCTGTTTTGTTTTTTAAAGTGTTAGGCTTAAGGGGCCAGTTCCTCAGCTGGTGTAAATCAGCATAGCTCCATAGAATGGTTGATTTACACCAGCTGAGGATTTGGCCTAGAAGATACCGTTTTGTTTACTTTCTATGCATAAATGCATGGATCGCTGTGCCCACCTCTGTGTCTGTTGGTATAGAGCATGATCTTCTGGCCAGTCAGATGGTAGCAGGTGTCTTCATATTCTCAGGGCAGATGCCATCAATGGAAGAGGGGTTGTTTATAGAGGAGGCAGGTTCTTCGAATCACTTCTTTCTCCATGCTGGCATCACCAGAATTTTGCCCAGGTTCCCTCCCGGAAAGTACCTCATTGCTGATCTCAGCCGGAGAACAAGAAAGCAAGGAAAATGCTCTTTATGCTTGACATAAAGGGGATGCACAGCTGGGTGTCTATGTATTACTGCAGTCTGTCTCCCAACAGCTTTGCATGGATGCTGGATAACTTGGGAAAGTACAGAGCTCCACAAATCAGGACTGTGGAAGTGGAGAAAGTTACCCATAATGTGCTGGTGGCTTCAGTCTGAGAACCGTTTGGGGTTATCGCCATTCACTCCTGCAGGCAGGATGTGATCAGCAGTGTCAGATGCTTCAGGGAAGGCCAGCAGGGTGAGCGTGGGTCTATAGACAGCGGGAGGGGATCCACCAGGGCAACGTGTGCTGTGTCACTGCCATGCCCTTGCCTGAAGCCTGACGATGAGGGGTCCAGATACTGACAGCTGGCATTGGAGCATGTTTGTTGTTTTGGCTGGTCTCTCGCTCAGGAAATGGAGGTTGGGCAGTGCTTTGTGAGATCTCATGCGTCAAGCGAAGGGAAGGTTTGCAGGGTTGGGTCCATGATCAAGCATAACTTGAAGCAGTAAGTAATGGAAAATCATGGGGGCTGGGTTTTTTTTAAATCAGTTAGGTTGAGTGTTTTCAGAGGGGCCTACGGTTGAAAGTCAGTGGTAGGTAGGCCTTGACTCCTTTTGCCCCTTTAATATTTTGGGCCAGCCTTATCTTTCTGAAGCACCTTCCATGCCAGGATCTCCAAGAGCTTTACAAACATTAATGAATTAAACTCATAATCTCCCTATGCCAGTGAAATAGTGGGCAATATTATCTCCATTTTACAGATGTAGAAACTGATGCCCAGGGAATAGAAATGTTTTCCTAAAGTCTCTCAGCTGGGAACCTAGAATTGCCTCTCATTTCCATGTGTTAAACGTAAGAGCGTCCTTCCCTTTAGATGATGTACTCTCCCTGGGAACCACAAAATGGGAAGCACACATGCCCAGTCATTCAAGAAACTCCTGCTACCTTTATAAATGAATCCGGTCCTGCTCCTATTTCTTCCAGCACATAGACTCTGCTTTTTAAAATCTTTCCTATAACAGATACATCCATTAACTTTACATTGTTATCCTTAGCAGTGTGTTTGCTTAAATTCATAGGACTGGGAAACCTCTGGATTCCCAAATTCTTGAAAGTTTTGCAGCTGCGCTGCTGGCACACCCACCCCCCTCTTGTATTGATAGTGACCACCCAGCAGCTATGTGCGTCTGGTCTTGCAGCTTCCTGCCTTGCGTGCAAAGCATGGAGTAGGATGATGTCATGGTTGAGCTTGTAGTAGGAAAGGTGGATGCCTGAGCCCCATGGTTCAGATTCTGGGGGTTAAAAATGGGTATATCTCTTTGGGGCTATTCAGGTAAGGGGGGAAGGGCAACATGCAGCAGGTGACAGAGATGAGGCCGTGCATTAAAAATGTCCAGCCTGAATAATTCAGGCTTGCAAAGGGACAGCATAGCAAATGAGAAAACAGAATACCAGGCCGAGCTGATATCTGGTTGGCAGACTGAGTGAATCCAGCTCATTTCTCTTATCTCCTTCTATGAAAGTGGCTTTAAAAAGAGATGACAAAGCTGTTTATGCCCTGACTTTGATAATTACAGTGACTGGCCTGTAAATTCCCAGCGAGGGCCGTCTTTCCTGCGGTGCTCACTACAGGAGGACAAGAGCAGCGTCAGAGCTGCTGTGTTTGAAATAGCTGCTTTCTGACACCTCTTTCATTGAAGTGGTTTGCTTTCTGTCACTATAGCTGTCAATTGGCAATTGAACCAGTCCTCATCTGAGGCCTGTTATCGACGTTCTCAGCGCTTCTTGGTAGGCTTGTAAATGGCACTCTTCTTAAATGGAGTTATCCAGACTGGTTTGCTGCCAATAGATAAAGACCGTGTTCAGGCAGGCTATGGCAGTGCACCAGACACACCGCTGAGATACCAATGCTGAGCTGTGGAATTGCTCTGCAAAAAGCAGAAAATCTGCTTTTCAGTTCAACTACCTCCTTGTACCTCTCTAATTGATAGTTTATTATAATTTACTTGGCCCGTCCCTAACGTCAATTAATCTGAGACTATCTGAGTATTTTACACACAATCATAGCGCCTCTGTGACTTAAATATTATAGTCACTTTATGGATGAATAAAATGGATCCGCATGAGTTACATGACCAAAGGTTCTACACAGATAGGGACAATCAGTCTAGCTCCTCCCAATTCTTCCTGCTCTAATAACATAGCGTGTAAAGTGATATGAGTGTAGAATCTCTTTAACTGTTTTTTTTCCCCCTTGACCTCAGTTGGGAGCTGCTTTTACAAATACAGAGCACAGTTTGTAAAGGACTTCAAGAACATCAAGCCTAAACTGAAAGGAGGCAGCATGATATACTGATTAGAGTAAGAGGCTGCAAGTCAGGAGATAGAGGGTTTAATTTTTTTTTCCAATTTGCCACTGACTTTGGGTGACCTTAGGAAAGGCACCTCTTGGACCTTGAGTTGTAAAATGGGAATAATACCCTCCCTTTTTAACGTGCTTTGAGATCTTTTGGTACAAGACGTTATGGAAGTGCAAAGTCTATATTTTTATTGCAGGGGAAACAAAAACTCAGAATCTCACGCTCAACATTTTTGAGAGCTTCACCTTGAGCACCGTATTTCCTGCCTGAACCTGCAAACTGAGCATAATGTGGCTGAAGACTTCCCTTTTCTCTCTTTGCAGGAGTACATTTGCCCCCGATGTGAATCTGGCTTTATTGAAGAAGTGACAGATGATTCCAGGTATTGTACATACTCACGAATGTGTCAGGTCAAATGCTTATCTATTTGTAATCACTTTATAAATTGTGTATTGCAAGTAATTTAAATGCTGTACATAACACAAGGGAAAATGGATGCAAAATTAACACAGTACCTATTTATCTAAACTGATAACAATGACAATTATAGGACACTTCTTAACATGCTCCTCTCCCCAGGATTAAAAAGAAGACTGTTATTGTGACACCAGAGTGATATGGCAAGGAGAGCTTCATGGAAGCCCCTTAATAAAATAGTGGATGTTGTGAGGTCAATCTGTGCTTGTCTGGTAGATCAGTGGTTCTCAACCTTTTTACATTTGCTGAGCCCTAAAACAAATTTCAAATGGAGGTGCCAGAACCCTTTGGAAATCTTAGACATAGTGTGCAGACCCCCGGTTGAGAACCACTGTGGTAGATCAATGTTCTTATGGAGATTTTGGGATATAATTGCTAATGCTAATTAGGCAGGTTCACCGAGAGGAGATTTAAACCTTTGTGGGTGCAGGTATCAAGGTTAAAAGTACCTTTTCTCTCCATCTAAGGTACTTTAATGCCCCCCCATTACTATAGTGTCTGTGCCCCTAATACTCTTGAAAGATATTTATCCTCCCAACCCCCGTGAGGTAGGGCAGTGCTGTTGTTCCCATATTACAGACAGGGAACTGAGACATACTAAGGGTGTGTCTGCACCACAGCGTCACAGCTACAGTGCTGCAGCTGTGCTCCTGTATCACTGTTGTGTAGATTCTTCCTACGTCGATGAAAGGGGTTTTTCCGTTCCTATAGTTAATCCATCTCTCTGAGAGGCAGTATCTAGGTCAATGGAAAAATGTTTCCATCTACCTAGCGGTGTCTATGCTGGGGGTTAGGTCATAACATTTTTCACAGCTCTGAGTGATGTAGCTAGGTTGACCTAATTAAGTGTAGACCAGGCCTAAATGACTTGCCCAAGGCCACAAATAGAGTGTCTTTGTCAGAATGGAGGATTGAACTCAGGTCTCCTAGCTAGCTCCCTAACCACTAGACCATCCCTCCTCTCTACTAGCAAAGCTCAGCAGAAGCTATATTGATGTTATAACTTTTCTTGCACTACTGCTTATTTCTTATGGGCTGCTGTAATTAATAGGAAAATGACAGACTTGTAAACTGTCTAAGTATGGAACTGGAGATCAGGATTAGAACTCTGTCTTGCTCTGGCGCTGACTTCCTTTGTGGCCTCAAGAAAGTCACCTCATCCTCGTGCCTCCGCTTTAATTTCTCTTTCAAATAGGGATAACATTTCATTGGATTGTTGGGACTGATTAATATTTGAACATACAGAGCACTATATAGCTGCTGCTATTTTATTAAATGAAACTAATTTTTGTGTGTGGAGGGGGGTAGGTACTAATTTAGCACTCTTGTGGCAAAAATGTATGTGAGATGAGATGTTGATTTGAAATACAAATCCTGACCAAGTTTTAGGTAGAGCAAAATCTTGATTTAGTGCCGTATAATTCAGCTTGATTTAATACTTCACCTGATAGTAAGGAGGACGGCTTAATTCATTATATGGTGCCTATTTCAAAGATGTTTTGTATTGGTGAGATCTTTGAAGACATAGAACTTTATGATGTGTGTTAGTCAATTAAACACAGCCGATCAATCGTATTTGAACAATTCTCTGCCTTTCCTCTGATTGTAAAAAGCAGACTATGTATCCTGATACTCTGCTCTTTCTAATGTGCTAGTTGTGAGGATTTAAATGACAATTAGCCATTTTGATCCATTGATCTCAGTGTCTTACAGAAGAGGAAATTGAGGGACAAAAAAACAGTAGTGACTGTGCCTGAGTTGTCACAGTGAACTGGTAGCAAATCCAGAAATATACCCCAGCTCTCTTGACTCGCAGTCCAGTTCTTTATCCAGTAGAACACATTGCTTACAAACAACTAGGGACTGAAAAATATGCTAGTGTGGCACTTACTATATTCGGTCCTGAGCCACTGCTGAGAAAGTTGTGCTATTTGGAATGGGAGTGGTAACAATGTTAAAGGCTGATATCTCTGAGCTGCCAAAGCAGGAAAGGTGTGCAACATGTCACTGGAAAGACGTGAGTCACTGTCCCTTATAAACACAGATATTCCCAGCAGTTAACAAATGAACATGAAAATGTAACTACAAGCAGCCCAGTGTTTTTGCTTGGCTCTGTGATTAGGAAAGTTTGCCTTGGAACAGCTGTTGTTAGCACCCTTCCTGAACAAACTCAGCAAAATGACCTGGTTTGGTGTGTTGCAGATCTAAGCATGGAAAGCTTTCAGTTTCAGTTTAGTTGGCAGGGTGGGGGAGATTTATGGGAAGGGAGAAAAACTGGTGAGCTGCTCTCAACTGCATGAAGGAAATAAACAGTTACAGCAAGGCACAAATGTTAAGATAGCAGCCGCAGGGAAATGTATTTACACTGCTGCTAAGTGACTTTCTTGTGAACTGGCTGCTGCTACATTTCCTCCAGATTGGAGCCTCTCTAAAACATCTTGCGTATATTTTCCATACAAGGGAAATCTAAATCAGTCCGATGTGTAGTACTTGATTCTTTCAGTAGGCTCATCAGCTTTACCTGCATTTCCCTGTTGGGCTGACACTGTGTTTTATATATAGATTAATTCCTTCCACAGAGTAACTCAGGCACCACGTTTGATCATGCTTTTTTGCTCATCCCACATGGGAGCCTTGTCTTATTCCTTATTGAGAGTCTGGCTCATGCTGGCTTCCATCTATATTTAATCCCCAGAAGGGGGAGCTTATTTTGGAAGCAACAACCTGTTCTGACTAGTCTGTTTTCTCCTCAGTTTTCTAGATAGTAGTGGCAGTGGAATAGAGGACAGTCCATCCACACAGTTTGCAGAGGTGAGTTTGCTTTTAATACTGATTTTTTTTTTTTTTAAGGTTTTTTAAATCCTTAGCTGAGAAGAAAATCTGTTTTGGATTTTAGCAATTTTTTTTATTGAAAATTACATTCAGGGAATGGTGCTCTTGAAAGACTGTCTAAGCCAGGAACACGCTGAGAAGAAGGAGATTGAGGTGTGACTGACTTAGAATGCTGTCTGTTGGAAAGTGAATCAAACCCTGAACGTGGTGTTGTAAGCTGTGCTGGATGAAAGCTTTTGGTTTTTTTTCTTTCCATTTGGTAGAGGCTTAGTCCTTTACAGAACAGATGGAATCCATGCCCAAAGAGGCTCTCATCTCAGATACATACAGGAAGAAGGAACAGCGTGACCTTGGGTGAAATCTTGGTCCTATTACAGTCAGCGGGAGTTTTGCCATTGATTACAACGGGGCCAGGATTTCACCCATAATCTTTGAGGAGGTATGTATAGGATATTTCATGAACACGGCGGATTTTGAGGCAGGTTTTGAAGTTGATGGCTTGGCATATGCAAACAGAACAGTTGCAAGCACAGAGCATGGCAGGACAAAAGCTCAAAGTAAATAACGGTGCAAGGAGACAGACAAGCAGCAGATGGAGAGGGAGTGAAGGAGGCATGACCTAGTGTGCGTCTACAACCATTCCCTCCTTTTCCCCACACGTATTAAAGAACCGCGTTGATGGGCTTGTCCATTCGTCTCTAGCTGGAGGGAATATTGTGTAGCGCAAGAAGATAAAAACATAAGAACGGCCATACTGGCTCAGAGCAGTGGTCCATCTAGCCCAGTATCCTGTCTTCCGACAGTGGCTGATGCCAGCTGCATCAGAGGGAATGAACAGAACAGGGTAATTAGCAAGAGATCCACCCCTGTCGTCCAGTCCCAGCATCTGGCAGTCAGTTTTAGGGACACCCAAATCATGGAGTTGCATTCCCTGACCATCTTGGCAGTATACGTTCATGCAGGATCGGACCAATTCTTTTTTTAATCCAGTTATCATTTTGTGCTTCACAACTTCCCCTGGCAGTGAGTTCCACAGGTTGATTCTGCGTTGTGCGAAGAAGTGCTTCATTTTGTTTGTGGTTAAACCTGCTGCCTATTAATATACTGGGCAGCCTCAGGTTCTTGTGTTATGTGAAGAGACAAATAACTTTTCCTTATTCACTTTCTCCACATCATTGATGATTTTATAGACCTCTATCCTATCCCCCATTAGTCTTCTCTTTTCCAAAATGAACAGTCCTAGGCTTTTTAATTTTTCCTCATATTAAAGCTGTGTTCCATACCCCTAAGAATTTTCATTGCCCTTCTGTATACCTTTTCCATTTCTAACGTATCCTTTTTTGAGATGGGACAACCAGAACTACACGCAGTATTCAAAGTGTGGGCGTATCATGGATTTATATAATGGCGTTATAGTGGCAAACTGACCCCTTAGTGTTGGAAGACTCCTGGGAAGTGGGGTAAATGAAACTTAACAGCATTTGACTAGATGGTGACTTGACACTCTCCATTGATGCTGATACTCATTACTTTAAAGGTACATCTATGCTGCAATAAAAGATCTGCAGTAGAGAGTCTCAGAGCCCAGGTCAGTCAACTCAAGATCGTGGGGCTCAGGCTGTGGACTAAAAATAGCAGTGTAGACATTTAGGCTCAGGCTGAAGCCCCGGCTCCAAAACCTGGCAATGGGAGAGGCTGGAACTCCAGTGTCTACACTGCTATTTTTAGCCTGAGCCAGTTGATCCAAGTCCTGAGACTGGGTGCCAGGGTTTTTTTTGTGCGTGTTTGTTTTTTGCAGTGTAGACACAACCTAAATGCAAGAGGTTTGTTACCAAAGTGAACTCTGGCTAAAATAATCGCAACTTGTAACAGATTATTTACAGATTTAAAAAAAAAAAAGCTTTATTCTTTGGATGGCACTCAGTATGATGGCCGATAGAACGTTTGCTTTAGCAGAGTCCTGTGTTGCCATGCTGATAAATAAAGCCCCAAAGAGTTAGCAGCTGAGAGCCTGATTCAAGCCTTGCGAATACATGGAAGCCTAGCTAAGTCTGCAAATCCATTCTTGAGTTGCCTCTGTGCACGTGTGCCTGTGCATAGAATGTCAAATCACCCTAAGTAGACCCAGGCAATAACAAGTTGAGTTAAGGCGTTATCTTTGAACTTCATTGTTTTAAAGTGCTATTGCAGTCACTGAGGGCTCCCTGTTTTCCCTCTGATTCGAGTTGTAATAAGCTTATTCATCAAAAGATGAATTTGCCAACCAGCAGCATCTCAGAGTTCCCTTTCCAGCTGTGTTCTTTCTGTATCTGACATCATCCTTAGTAATAAAGATCCTGCAACTGGAACTTCTATGGCAACTCATTCTGCCAAAACTGTTGGCTGCACAGGGGGAACAGAAATGGGATCTTGTTTGTAGCAAAATCCAGGAGAGGAGATTTGGACAGCAAGGGGCAGTGAGAAGCAGGTGCATGTCTTGCAACATCAGTTGTCTTGTGCGTACATGTGCAGCACATGACCATCTCTGAGTGGGCTTAAGACCTTCATTTTTCAGCTGAGTCCTGTTTAATTTCCTTCGACTTTTTTTTTCCTATTGCATTTTAAACAACAGAGAATGAAATGTTATGGGCACCCTCTATGACAAGCAAATAGGTCTTCAAAAGCAGTCAGTTACTGTGATGCTACATAAAGCAAGGTTTGGATCTGGGAGAGAGGCGGCAGCAGGGGAGCTTCTGGAGTTAAAAAATGTTGTGGTGATGTTTTGTGACACACTGCAGCAGAAAAGGTGCCTTGTTCCTGCTTTATAGATCTTTTCCCCCCTTCATTTTCATAGGTCTCTCCTTTAGCATACCGACTGACTAAATCAAACTTGAAACCAGCAGCATGGTAGTTGAAGATCCCATGGTACTTTTACAAGCCTTATGTGTAAACTTCAGATCCTTCTTGCTGAATTCTAGCTTCTTTAATTACAATCCGCTTATCTTAATTCCCCCCTGCCATTTCAGTTGAATGTAGTATTCTTTTAAACTAAACCATTGCTGTGTGCTGTTAAACTGCCATGCTGGACCCTAGAAATGAGTGCATTCCAGAGGTGGATAAAGTGATCTTTGCTTATATTTTGTGTGTCAGTTCCCAAAGAACTTTAGAACGTTTCAGGATGAAAGGTACTATGTAAATTTTAAGAATAGTATTAATAATGAGCTTTTGCTCTTGATGGGCTTTCAGATGAGCATAGCTGAATTCTAGTCAACAAACGCTCCAGCTAAATTCTGATTCTGGCGCGTGTTTAGTGACTCACAAAGCAGATCATAATCTTATTTTTATTTTCCTCCACTTCCCCTCCCCCCGTCCTCTGATGCTGGGTTGAACTAGCAGACATAAAGATCTTGTAAACTGAGCTACTTAGATACACAAAGGGTGGAAATAAACAGAAAACGGAGCTGCAGTTTTCCAGTCATACCCCATGATGAGGTATCGTTAAAATGTGGATAGTAAATATGTTGAGTTTATTCTATATCCTTCTTACTGTATGGTCTATCATATCTAATTCTTGTGATACATCTCAAAATACAGCTATTTCTAATGCCATTTTATAGTGATGTGTCTAGATCATCAGGCACTGATACATCCAGTGTAAATATTAACTGTTCCCACTTCACATAGGTAGCTCTTTTGTCTGACACCACTTGCTTGGTTATGCATTCTGAAATCTTTCATAAAAACCTTACTTATAAAATCTTCAGTGCCCTCATAGTAGCAGAGCATCAGCTGTTACTAACAGAGCTATTTTGAACCACAGGCTTGTGTAATCATGAGAAGGCTTTCTCCAAATGCAATAAAACAAAACTGGTTTTGCCACCTAAGATTGCAAGTTAGCGCTTTCAATTCTGAATGATGCCTTCAGAGTTCCAGGAGAGGAACAGGGGAAGATTACCTTGCTTTGTGAATATCTCCATACACCCTGCTTCTTTCCTGCAAGCTGGTGGAAAAGGCAAGGGGATCTGGCCAGTTGCTCCATATAATTTCATCAACTACCCCAAAAGCTCGTGTTCTATGCAAATGGCACATCTGAGCCAAGCGTCTTGGCTTACCTGAGGGGATTGTCACAGGACCGACAGCAGTTCAGTTTAGCAAAGGAACAGGTGGGTTTCGGCAGCAAAAGCAGCAGGTGTGTGAATTAATGGGGCATGCGTTAATATGTGGTGGTATAAATGAGTGAGCACCTCCTGGTGGCCTCTGGGCAGCCCTACAAGTGGCCCCTTGCCTCAGTTTCCCTCTGGGATAACCCAAAGGACTCCACTTCAGGCTCTTTCTTAAACTGGCCCCCTGTTTATTACAAAACCCTTGTGCAAATAGTCTATAACTAATGTCCCAAACCTATAGTCCGTATCACCCCAGTGCATATAGTCCTTGTTCCCCCCATACTCCAGTGTCTTCCATCACAGCTGGGCTCCTTATCTGTCCTCTTCTTTCCCTCTGCTGGGGCAGACACTCCTTCCCTTTCTTTTGGGGTGCAACCATGCTGCTCCCAGCAGGAACTCCCACACCCTCTCTGCTGGGGCCATTCCTTCCCCTCTCTCTCTCTCTCTCTCTCTCTCTCTCAAGGTCCAGTTCTCCAACAAGGCAATGTCAGGGGTAAGCCCCTCTCCTGTTCCCTCTGCCTTCAACCCTCTGGTTTGGGGACACCAATCAGCAAATCCCTCGTGCTGCCCCTGTCTTAGCCTTCTCCCAGGAACCAGTAGCTCTCCTCCCCTGCTTGACTTCCCTACACTGATTTCTCACTGACCTTTTGTAGCCCCCTCAGTGCTGCCCCACCCTCTTAATGGGCCCAGCAGAGAACTCCGGGACTGGGTCAGGCAAGCTGAGCTGAGTTTCACTTAATGAGCTGTTTGTTGTTGGCAGAAAGTGGGACTTTAACCTATCAGTGGGTCTTACAAAATACGTTGAATCGTCTGCCCTAGACAATTGCTTTTTGGCCATTATCGCCACAGCTGTTTTCTGTGGACTGAGCTCAGTATCCTGTTTCCAAGACCATGGTTTTTTCATTGTCCTAGCGAAGAGAAACAGACGAGTATGTTTTGCTATGGAACCTTTCGTCGGAGTATTTCCGAGCTAATGCTGATTAATCAAATGCTAATTCTCATGGTCCTCTGTGAGGTAAGTGTAATCCCCATTGTACAGATGGAGATATAGAGGCCCAGGGAGGGTGGTGTGGCTTTCCTATGGGTACACAATGATTAGATGATGCCATGGAGGCTTAGTTCTTGGTTCTCTGCTCTACCCACTAGAAACACTCTCCTCTCCCCCCCCACCACCTCCCCGCCATCATTTAACAAGACTTTTTCTCATCAGCATTAAAACAAAATTTACACACTCAATTAATAAACCTAGCGCAGCAGCATTGCAGCTCTCCCCTACCATTAGCAGAACAGCCAATAAATATTTTGATGCAAGGTCAGGAGGGCGAAAGAACAGCTTCTTTTATCCCTGGACCTTTGTCAGCTGATTAGGAAGAACATGTGAGCAGCCATCTCTCCGTGAGTCCTCCAAGGCAGTCGTGTTCATTCAGTCTATTTGATAGATTGAGGTTCCATCTGGAACTGGCTGAATATGAGACTTTCATGGCGTGGTGTTATCTTCCTAAGTGCATCCACCATGGTCCTTCTGCAGCTGATTTGAAGGTTAGATGCAAGGTTTTTCTGCTTGGATTAGTTCTCCCCTTTCCTTTTTCTCCTCCTTTTAGCTTTTTTGTCTGCTCCTTCCTTCTCCCTCTGCTGGAGGCAGCAATAATGTTCTCTATTTCCTTCATAGTTCTTAAAACACTTTGCGCCTCAGTTTCCCCATCTGTACTTCCTTTGTAGTGACTTGCCAAGGGTCCCACATTGAGCCAGTGGCAGAACGAGGATTAGAACCCCTGTCTCTAGAGTCCCAGTCAAGTGTGCTGTCTGTTAAACCAGACTGATGCCTACTTTCCTAGCCCTTTGAGAACTGCATTTAACTCCATTCTGACTAAGTATGATGGCTGCTATCTGAGTGACTAAAACAAACGTATTCTGCTTTGAGATCTGCACATAAAACTGCTAGGCAAGAATCAACCAATTAGTCTAATTGGGGGTTATGCACCTGGTTAGTTTGGGCTAAATTAAGCTGGTTGCCATGGGCCCCAGAAAAGGTCTGGCAAACAATCTAGATTTGCTAAATTGCTTTCCTTGCGTTTTCCCCCCACACCCAGTTCTACTTGAAATGCTTTAAAAAGTTTTCCTGAAAGGTGGTTCTTAATCACCCCACCTCGCAGTTACAGCAGCCCGGTTGCCTCCTTCAGTCCGGTTCCCCCGGGCCGGGCCTAGCCCTACTGCCCCAGTTTGTAGTACATCGAGGGATTTTTCTGTAACAGCGATTGCAGCTTCAAAATCATGAACCCAGAGATGATCTGCAGCCCGCGATAGCCTGTGCAGGTTCATTTGTCCGTTGGGTGGGTTTTTTCAGAATGCTGACGTGCAAAATGTTCATTGCTGGGTAGCAGTGGCTTCTGGCCACTGCTGATCTCTGCTGGTTAGTAACTTCTGTGTCGTGAGTCCCTGATTACTCATCAGATAAGCAGCATGGACGGAGACTCAGCAGACCTGCTGTATGATCTTGGACAATTCACTTCCTTTCTCTGTGCCTGTTTTCCCACCAACCTTTCTCTGTCTCCATAGGCAGTATTGCCACAAAGAGCTTACAATCCGTGGCTCTCATTATGTGTCTGTATAGCACCAGCGGCTGATGTTGTATGGGGTTTCTAGGTGCCATGGGGATACAAAAATAAATACTTTCATGACTTCCACCATCACAACTGGTGCTGTGTTTGCAGAGAGGTTGGGATCTCCTCTTATTGCTCCAGACAGGGCAGGGAGCTGTGTATAGAAAGTTTACCCTGCCCATGCGGTATCTGCTCTGGGAATAAATGGAGACCTTCAGTCTCCAGGGATGTCAGGCTAGTACTTGTCATAGGTATACCATTCATTTTAAAGGGCCTTTATAAAACCACAGAGTTTAAAGCTACAGCTCCTCTGCCTTTTAGCCCTGCATTTATGAACATCCGATATTTTCCCCTCTGGGTCCTGTCACCATTGGAATAGGAGAAACCTCACCTTTTGGTATAGAAATATATCTTGAAATCCATCACACCTGGGGAAAGAGTCCAGATTTCCAGCCTCAGAGATTGGAGTCCTCTGTCTAACCCTAGAAGGGAGACAGCACTGCTGGGGTCCTTGTGCTGCTCTTATCCTGAGTCTCCGTTCTGTCCTGGGGGCTTTGTGTGGACTGGTCAGTCTTGACCTCTCTGCTGAGGCTGCCCACAAGGGGCAGGTGGAGTGGTTTCCTCTCTTCCCTGCTCATTTCACAGGCTACTGAATGTGAGCCACCATCAATGGTAACCACTTTCAACGTCTGTCGACCTGGGTTAGAATCAAGCCTGTGTTCCAGAGGAGAACGGTCCCGGGTGTGCCACTGAGCCATCCCCTCCGTCTTGAAATATACTTAGGGCAGAAAAGGAAGCCCTGCTCTAACAGCTTGTGTGTGTGTCTTTGTGTATCTGGCTTCTCAACAGCTTTGGGACGACTTGGACCACACAATGTTATTCCCAGACTTCAGACCATTTCTGAGCAGCAGCTCGCTGGATCAAGAGAGCAGAGACAATGAAAGGGGCCATCAAGCACATGCGGATCTCTGGGGACCAAGCAGGCCCCCGCGACTGCCCATGGCACGGAGGTACAGATCCCGGGGCAGCTCCCGTCCGGATAGGTCTCCTGCTATTGAAGGGTAAGTGATGGGACTTTCAGCATACTTGTCGCAGCCTGTCTCAGTCCTCTCTCCTGCTCGCCTGGCTTCCCAGAGTCTCCTGCCCCTCGGCAGATCGACCACCCTTGTCACGCTTGACAAGGCCCCTTGTCGAGCCTGTTGGTGCCACTCCTGAATTGAGATTGCTAAAAAGAGGCACTGGGCACTGCCTTTGGGGTGCCCCAGTAGCACTGCCAGGCTGGGAACAAGGACAGATAAGAGTCGGGACTCCAGAACCCTGCATGGCAGTGCAATGCCCTCCCAGCAGATTGTGGCGTTGGCCCCCGTCATCTTGAATTCATTCTGAATGCCTTGGGCATGGGGCAGATCCTTCGATGTGGAGATGGGCGGTAGTATTGGGTCAGAACGCTTACCTAGATGAAGTCCCAAGTTGGCACCCCTTCATCAGTGGGCACTCTCCCTTCCTACTTCCCCCCATACCCGCTCTACCAGCCCCCACCTGCTGCCTATTCCTGGGCACAGCCTCAGGCCAGGAACCATTATGGGGAGGTGCTGTCCCTGGGGTCGCGGGGCGCTACAGGGGAGGTATGAGAGTTCTTGTTTGGAAATGGGGAAGCAGGCAGGACTTGTGCTGAGAAGGGATCGGAATAGTTTCTTTGGCTCCTAACTCCTCGGTGGAGGGGGGGGTGCTTGTCCCAGAGGATGCTGAGAGCTAATACAATAACATGGTGAGAAAGTCATGTGTCCACAATAAGTCTTCGTCGTGGATCTGGTGCTGCTGCAGGTGCAGGAAGACTGGCTTTGAGTCACTGAGAATCCCTGGAAACTATTTTTAATGGGGTTTCAGCATCGCTGGGCTCAGCGTTCCAATGCCTAGCTGATTTAGGAGCCTAAATCTCATTTTCAAAAGGGATTTTGACCCTTAGGAGCTAAAACCCCATCAACTGTCAACAGGATTTTGGATCTGAAGTGCCTAAATCCCTTTTGAAAATGAGATTTAGGCTCCTAAATCTAGTTAGATGTTGCTGCCCCTCAAATCCTTTAAAAGCCTGAACCTATGTAAACCTGTGAGTGTTGGTTCACTTGCCGTACCTGCAATTCCCATTACTCAGTGGATGAGATAGGGACACATGCAGTGTGCAGTCTCCTTGGATCCCGAGCATGTCATTTTAAAACACACATTCCCTCCCCCCCAATCAGTGCAAACTATTGACTGAGTTGAATATTTTTCACCCTGCATTCCCTCCTTTTTTTAATCTCCTTCCCCATAGCAATGAGAGCTATCAGTGTAGGGAAATGAGTCAGTGCCCTGGAAATCTCAACCCTTTTCTTCCCTTCCCAGCCCCTCGCACCATCTTGGATAAGTTTGCATTGCTTTAACACGCTTCCTTCCTCCTGTCTGTTGTGCAGTCTTGGCTCACCCTTGGAGGAAAGTTGTACAACACAATCCCAAAAAAGTGTGGCTTTCTGAAAGCGGGACTGAGAGTCAATTTTGGGAGGAGCTAGTGGTTTGCTGTCCCCCTTCTCACTAAAATGTTAAGTTGTTTTTAACGTTGCTTGCCTGTGGTTTTGTCCTAGCCTGTTTGCTCAGTTTGTTTTGTTTTTTACCTTTTCTTCTCAACAGAATAATACAGCAGATCTTTGCAGGGTTTTTTGCAAACTCAGCAATTCCGGGCTCTCAGCACCCTTTTTCCTGGTGAGTAGCAAACCGTGTTTAGCACTACCACCTTGGATCCGATCGTTGCAATAAACAAGTGTTGTGCTGCAGTCTGTTGTGTCTGTGTGATGGAGGATGCCTCTTGTACTGTCAGATCTGTACCCAGCTGAACAGTTTCCTCTTGGGGATCCCACAAGATGACGTGCTGTATAAATATAAGATCACTGCTATTGTCTGATTAAATTTCAGTGCAAGAAAATTTCAGAGCTGTATTGAGGTTGACAAAATTGCTCCCTTAACTGTCTGCAGGAGTGGAATGCTGCACTCAAATCCGGGCGATTATGCATGGGGACAGAGCGGCCTTGATGCAATTGTGACCCAGGTAAGATGTGCGTGTGTGCTGAAGTGGGGTGAGACTCCGTCCTGCTGCCCAAACATTGTGGGCTGTGTTGGGAAGATCTTTCTATCTTTCACTTTCCTCTCCTGTCAATCTCACTTTCTTCTATAGCGAGCCCCTTTTTCATAGATTAAAGCCAGCAGAGACCATTGGATAACAGAGCAGAGCCATATGCTGGCAAAATTTGCACCTGACACCAAACTGGAAGGGGTTGCAGTTCAGGACAACACTGACAAATGGGAGAATTGGTCTGAGTTCAACAAGATGAAAATCAGTAAAGACAAATGCAAAGTGCTTCACTGAAGAAGGAAAAATCAAATGCACAACTGCAAAATTGGGGAAAATTGGCTAGGTGGTCGTAATGCTGAAAAGGATCTGGGGGTTATAGTGGATCACACATTGAATATGAGTCAACATTCTGATGCAGTTGCAAAAAAAGGCTAACATCATTCTGGGGCATATTAACAAAGATATTGGTTGTAAGACATGGGAGGTAATTGTCCTGCTCTACTTGGCACTTCTGAAGCCTCCACGGGAGTGCGGTGTCCAATTCTGGGTGTCACACTTCAGGAAAGATGTGGACAAATTGGAGAGAGCCCAGAGGAGAGCGACAGAAATGCCAAAAAGTTTAGAAAACCTGACCTATAAGGAAAGGTTTAAAAAAAAAAAAGGGGGGGGGGGCGGGGAGGAGGATAGGAGGGGGGACATGCTTAGTTTTGAAAAAAGAAGATTGAGGGGGGAATCTGATAAGTCATCAAATATGTTCTAGACTGTTAATGAAGAGGACTGTGACCAATTGTTCTCCATGTCCAGTGAAGATAGAACAAGAAGCAATGGGCTTAATCTGCAGCAAGGGAGAATTAGGTTAGATATTAGGAAAAATGTTCTAACTCTTAGTGTAGTTAGGCTCTGGAACAGGCTTCCAAGGGAGGTTGCAGAATCCCCATCATTTTAAGAACAGGTTGGACAAACACCTGTCAGGGATGGCCTAGGTTTACTTGGTTCTGCGTCATCACAGGGGATTGGACTTGATGACTTCCTGATGTTCCTTCCAGTCCTACGTATCTATGATTAGATCATCTTGTTGGACTTCCCGTATAACATGGGCTGTAAAATTTCTTCCTGTATTGAGCCCAATAACTGGTCTGAGTAAAGAATCTCTTCCAGAAAGGCATCCATTTGTGATTCGAAGACATCGACCACTTCCATTCGTGGTTTGTTCCAATAGTTAATTACTCTCACTGTTAAAAATGTAGGCCTTATTTCGAATTTGAATTTGTCTGGCTGTGGTTCTTGTTATGCCTTTCCCTGCTAAAGCCCTGTAGTATCTGGTACCCATGAAGGTATTTAAACACCACAATCAAGTCACCTCTTGATCTTCTTTGATAAGCTACAGTCCCCTGAAGTCTGTCACTGTAAGGCATTAATTCTAGTCCTTTTATCATTTTTGTGCCTAATGATTTTGAGAGCAGCTGATCCACAATTCCACAACCATCAAACCCCCTCAGGCTCCTCAGTACCTGGCTTGAGAACACACCTCGCTAGCGTTGCATCTAGTGATTTGATGCAGCTCTCCGCGTTTGTTCTGACTCACCTGAATTATTACGGCAAACGTCTTGGCACAAGGGAATCTTGATTATGGCACCAACGAGGCTGCTAATGTTTGAAGATATTTTTAATTATCATCTAGAACACTCAGAGGGACGAGGTTTGAGGAGGAGGAGTTGGCTATGATCATTTTTGCTTCATCTCTGCTGGAAAGGATGGGCTGGTTCTTAGCGTGGAGGCTGGGAGGATGAGTCAGGACACCTGGGTTCCCAGCTCTGTTGCCGACTTGCTGTGTGACCTTGGATGAATCTCTTCTTTCTGCGCCTTGTTTCCCCCTGTATAAAACAGGAATATCTACCTCCCTGTGGGAATGGGGGAGCATTGAGGCTTAATTACTTCACTGCTAATTGTTTGAGGCTCTTTGAGAGCGTCACATGAAAGCCAGCATTGACGTGTATTTTATTTCGTCTCCTTGCCTTATGCAAGAGCAAATGCTAGCTGTGCAGCTCTCTGCTAGGAGCGTTGCAAGTTCCTTGCAACAGTCCTGCAAACATGAACAATAGGAAAGTTAAATTCTGATTATTTATTTGTGTTACCATAGCACCCAGGTCCCTGTTGTACAAACACACAACAAAAAAGACAGTCCCTGCCTCGCGTGGAAGATTTCAGTTCTCTGCCTGGCTCCCTGATCCCTTGCTTCAGGTGCAGCTTTTATGTTTAGAGAGCGACAAAGGCTTCTGAAGCGATAAGTTACCAATTGCCTTCTGCCCTGGAGGGTCGACATATCTGGGATTGAGAAGAATAGAGTCAATTCCTTTTTCAGTGTCCGTCCCTCAAGCTCTTTTTTTTGCTATTATGAGAACTGGAGGGGCTTGCTTGGGAGTGGAGCCAACTCTCTTGTGCGAGATGACTTCCTTGTCTTGGAAAGGATGAGCAACTAGAGCAGTGAACCCCAAACTTTCTACATTGTGCCCAGCCTCCAGGAGCCGGGGCAGAGCTGCAGCCAGGGGCTGAGGCTGGAGGCAGTCTGGTGTCCGGAGTGGGGCCAGAAGCGGAACCGGGAACAGGGCCTCAGGCTGAAGTTGGGATCAGAGTTGGGGTTGGGGTCACGGCTGGGCCAGAAGCAGGGCCATGGCTGGAAGTGGAATCGCAGTCGGAGGCCAAGGCTGGTGGTGGGGCTGTGGCCAGGCTGGGAGCTAGGGATCAAGGCCATGGTAGAGCAGGGCTGGGTGGCGCTCCCTCCTCGCCCCCTCCATGGGGTCTGGCCCGAGCCCTGTCACACCCTCCCCCTGGGGAGCCCACCCAACAGTTTGGGGACCTCTGAACTAGAGCATTTAGTGGTAGCTAATCTGGCTGTTGTCATGACACTGGCACCTCATGAGCACGGCGGGCAGACGGTCTGTCATCCTTTGCAACTAGCCACGGCTTTACAAACACACCGTGCTCTCCTTTGTCACAGCTTCCTCCAATGAGCCTCCCTCCCACATGTCCAGGGGCTGGGTGGGTGTGAGGAGGAGAGTTGGAGGGGGTCTCGCTATAGTTATCAGGTGCAGTTTGCTGACATCGCTACCCCTCTTCCGCAAGTGGCAGGCTGGTTTGTTTGGACATGCAGCTCCTCCTGGCTCTGCCTCTGTCCCGTGTGTGGAGGGCGCGAGTGATGGAGGCCGCTCAGGGGCTTGCTAGCACCTCAGTCCTTTTATTGAGATGTCATTACTGGGCTAGAGTGGGACCCCTTGTCATCTCCTCTCTTCACGACCAACCCAAGTCCCAGCACACGCAGAATGCTGCTGTGTATCCGCTTTCACCCACCGGGCAGCACAATGACTTTCTCCACTCTTCAGTCCTGAGTCGCCATGGTGAACTCCCATTCACTTCAGTATCGTGCTCCTTTCCCCCCAGCCTGTCGCTGTTGGTTTTCTTCTCCTGCCAGTTCTGGTGAGGGAGCCTTCTCCTCTGCATTTTCTGCCGGGTGCTACCGACCTGCCTCCATCTAATTTCAGGTGCCCTCTGAAAACCTCGCTGTCCTATCGCTGCGGAATAACCTACGTTTTTACAGTGCAACTCCCTGACTGGCCTGGCTAACTTGGTGGAATAGTGTGGGGGGCACAGCTTGTATGAAAGGCGTTCCACAAGACAAGGCCGTGTTGTATGCTAAAGTCTGGTGTATTTGTCATCCCCTTACAGCTCTTAGGACAGTTGGAAAACACGGGACCGCCCCCAGCTGACAAAGAGAAGATCACGTCTCTTCCAACAGTGACAGTAACTCAGGAACAAGTCGGTGGGTTAAATCCAATATCTGGTCTTTCTGGCCGTGTCTGATAATGCTTGCCCTCCTGCTACATGTCTCCAAGCACTTGGATGCATTGATAGATCCACGCTAAAGCTCACTCATAGGTTCCTAAGACTTTTTTCTGACTTTTACCTTAAGCTTCCCCACTCCCTGGGTTAGTGATTAGTCTCCCTCCACCAATGCCTACTACCTCCCATTCAGTTGTGCGCTGTATGCCCCCTCTGACATCTGGTCCACCATCTAGATGAGTCACTCACTTAGCTTAAACATGGAGACTTGTGATTTTTCAGCTCTGGTGGTCTGCTCTCAAATGCTGCTGACAATTCAGGCTACCCCAACCCTGGAGGCAGGCCTGCTTTGATCCCTACTCTCTCAGTTGCCCTCCCCAATCTGTGGCATTTTAAAAGGTTCTGAACTGAATGAGTAGCAGGCATTGGTTGGGAAAGTCAAGACTTTGGACTCACAAAGTGCATCATTGGTTCTGGTGCGATGCATTTCTCCTGTCAGCAGAAACACCCCTTTTGCTCATTAGAGCTGTTGCTGTTTTACTTTTCACTTACCTGCTCCTATTTGTGTCTGTTCCATTGGTAACAATCAGATCCGAGCGGGGGGTTGCATGTCACATCTCCTTTCGTAACTAGGGCTGGTAAATACAACGCTGAACAGATTCCTACTGAACTGCTGCGAAATCCTCTTTAACATGTGGGTGTAAAGATCACAGGTTCCTTTGACATAACTGACAGCCAAGAATTGTATGTGTTTCATGAGTGCTTACGGTTTCACAATTGGTCCAGCAAGGGTTTGGTTTTTTTTTAGTGTGTTTGCAGAAGTGTGTGACTCACAAAGTTGCAGTCAGGATTCTTTTTCCCCTGTAAGCTACTGTAGACCCTGAAACCAAAACTGTTTGAAGACACACTTTTTATTTATTTTTTTAAAATCTGTTTCCATGGTATCTATTTCTGTCTGGATCTTTTTATACGCACGAGTTTTGTTCTCATTTGTGGAGAATGAAGATGAGTGTGCATCCCCATGTTGTAATGTCTCATGCAAAGCAATGGCAGAGTGAGTCCTGTGTCTGTGAACTAGCTGAGCATTTGTTGTGCTACCTGGCAACTGGGCTGGGAATTAATGTGGCAGGTTCGGGGTCTCTGCTGGCAAAGGACACAAGCTAGGAAATAACGTGTTGGTGCCGGAGTTGCAGGATCAGTGCAGCGCTAGCGATGGGAGAGCAGCTCAGTTTTAGACTGGGGTTGCTTTGTAGCCAACATGCTCTTTCCCTGGGGAGGAAGAGTCACTAATCATCATTCTATCTATAGCAGCATTGCAAAATTAACATCAGAATGGCCATATTGGGTCAGACCAATGGTCCATCTAGCCCAGTCTCCTGTCTTCCAACAGTGGCCAATGCCAGGTGCTTCAGAGGAAATGAACAGAACAGGCAATCACAGAGTGATTCCTGTTGTCCGCTCCCAGCTTCTGGCAAACAGGCTAGGGACGCTCAGAGCATGGGTTTGCATACCTGACCATCTTGGCTAATAGCCATTGATGGATCCTATGTTCCCTGAACTCATCTAGTTCTTTTTTAACCCTGTTATAGTTTTGGCCTCACAACATCCCCTTGTAATGAATTCTTCAGGCTGACTGTGCATTGTGTGAAGAAATACTTCCTTTTGTTCATTTTAAACCTGCTCCTGTTAATTTCATTGGGGGACCCCTAGTTCTTGTGCTGGGCGTTATTCTCTCTGTCCTACGTGAGTGAGTTTGTTAATAGATAAGTAAAATACCCTTAGTTTAATTTTAATGATGGGTCATCTTTTTGTGTCCAGCCTGCAAATGTTCGTGTCTGCTATAAGCTGTATAGTCCCCAAGGCCCTATATTGGAAGGTTTTTGATAGCACTTTGCAGAGCATTAATTATGTAAAAGTCCATTGTGGCTCTAAGATCAAATATAAACTGGACTGTAAGCCACTAAAGTAGCTGAATTTTCTCCCTTCCCATGTATATATTGGAGTCCAGCCATCAGGAAACTTAGTAACTATAAAAAAAAGTTATAATAATTGGACTACCCGAGGCGATAACAATGTCAGTAAAATAATGGCAAAGGCATTTTAGAAATGAGACCTTTCCTGCCCTAGGGCTCGATCCTGCAAACACTTACGCACGGGTGTAACTCCACTCCTGTGAATAATCCCATTGACGGACGGAGAAACCACTATCCAGCTCAGACCCTCCTTCTAAACCACTTCTCCCCGTGTGTAGAACCTTTCCTCCCCCCTTTCCTGTGCTGAATCCCCATACCCAGATTTAGTCTCTGTTCATCAGTGGAGGATGTTCTGTATCTGTTATGAATTGCTGGCGGCCGCCCTTTAGCACTGGGCAGGGCACTCTACATAAAATATGTCTCCTTATTGTGCTATGCAAGGGAGACAGTTTTAAAAAAAACAAAAACAAAAACAAATCCATACTCCCTCATTTCCTCACTTCTGAAAACTGAACCTTGCGCCTCTTCAACAACTGATCACAGTTCCCCAGTTCGAGTTGTCCTGTCTGCTTCCCTCTGGGAGAAATCAGCTGAGATCAGTAGGTGAATGTGTCTCTTGATACCCCATTTTGGTAAGGGCTTGGCTGTTGTAATTGAGCGTCGGGTGGATTAAGGCTGTGCAAACAGGTCACTGCTGTGTGCAACAGGCTAACCCATCCCCTGTATGAATCTGTCCTGCAGATATGGGCTTGGAGTGTCCTGTGTGTAAAGAAGACTATACAGTAGCAGAGCAAGTACGACAGTTACCGTGCAATCACTTCTTCCACAGCAACTGCATCGTGCCATGGTTAGAACTGGTAAGAGCGTGTGTGTGAGAGAAACACTGCAAGTGCCGACTGCTCCTCGTCGTCTCATGCCTCTTGATCTATTGGTGTGTGTGTGTGGTGCAGTGACCGCACTACCTGCCTCGTAATGCCAAGGCTCTTTCATTTATCGTCCAGCCTTTGAAACACGTGTCCATTCTAAAGCTATCCTGCCGGCTGAAATAAAGAGGATGAGGTGGCTTAGAGAAATTGCTAATGGAGTCACAATGCCTTTTATCTCTAAGTCACCAGTTCAGACCCTGCCAGTGGTCGCAGTCACTCAAGTGGGGCCATCGGATGGTTGGTTGTTACATGTGAAACAAGCTGGGGTCTCTGTCCTAGTGGGAAGCGTCCACGTGAAAACTCCCCCCTTCCCCTCCCCGCTTATTATCCTGACCTGAGGTCAAGGATGGAATGATCCATGTAGGTTGAGCTTCCTTCACCCCTCCTGGTGGGCCTGGGGGTGCAGAGGCAGACAATGGGAGAATTTTGCATGGCAGCACAATGCCTGCCTAATGCACGGACTATCTCTACCCCCACCACCTCTAACCCAGCCCTAAGAAGATACTGCAGAAGAAAGCGTGGCTTAAGCCTGTGTTCCTTTTGTGAGCTGAGGTTAGTCCCTGCACCTCTCGGCCTCAGTTTCCCCACCTGCCCAATGGAGAAAAAGTGCCTCCTAGACTTTAAGGTTAGAAGTGACCATCATGATCATCTAGTTTGACCTGCATGTTACAGGCCACAGACCCTCACCCACCCACTCCTGTAATAGACCCCTAACCTGTGGCTGAGTTACTGACATCCTCAAATCATGATTTAAAGACTTGAAGTTACCCAGCACTCACCATTTACACTAGTTTAAACCTGCAAGTGACGTGTGCGCCATGCTGCAGAGGAAGGCAAAAAAAACCCAGGGTCTCTGCCAATCTGATCCGGGGGAAAAATCCTTCTCCACCCCAAATACAGTCATCAAAGCATGAGCATGTGGGCAAGACCCACCAGCCAGATGCCTGGGCAAAACTTATCTGTAGTAGCTCAGAGCCCTATGTAGTGTCTCATCACCAGCCATTGGAGATATTTTCTGCTAGCAGTCGCAGATTGGCTACATGCCGTTGGAGGCAGACTCCTCATACTGTCCCCTCCATAAGTTTATCAAGCTCAGTCTTGAAGCCGGTTAGGTTTTTTGCCCCCACTTCTCCCCTTGGAAGGCTGTTCCAGAACTTCACTCCTCTGATGGTTGGAAACCTTCATCTAAGTTTAAGCCTAAAATTGTTGGGGGCCAGTTTATATCCATTTGTTCTGTGTCCACATTGGTGCTTAACTTTAAATAACTCCCCTCCCTCCCTGGTATTTATCCCTCCAATGTATTTATAGAGAGCAATCATATCTCCCCTCAGTCTTATTTTGGTTAGGCTAAATAAGCCAAGCTCCTTAAGTCTCCTCTCATAAGGTAGGTTTTCCATTCCTCATATCATCCTAGTAGCCCTTGTCTGCACCTGTTCTAGTTTGAATTCAACTTTCTTAAACATGGGAGACCAGAATTGCACACAGCATTCCAAAAGAGCTCTCACCAGTGCCTTTTATAATGTCTACTAGAAATACCTCGCTTGATGCATCCTAGGACTGCATTAGCCTTTTTCACAGCTGCATCACATTGGTGGCTCATAGTCATCATGTGATCAATCAATACATCCAGGCCTTTCTCCTCTGTCGCTTCCAACTGACACGTCCCCAGCTTATAGCAAAAATTCTTGTTGTTAGTCCCTAAGTGCATGACTTTGCACTACTAAATTTCATCCCATTTCTATTACTCCAGTTTACAAGGTCGTCCAGATCATCTTGTATGATATCCCGGCCCTCCTCCGTATTGGCAATACCTCCCAACTTTGTGTCATCCACAAATTGTATTAGCAACTCCCACTTTTTGTGCCAAGGTCAGTAATAAAAATGTTAAGTAAGATCAGCCCCAAGACCGATCCCTGAGGAGCTCCACCAGTGACCTCCCTCCAGCCTGGCAGTTCCCCTTTCAGTGACCCGTTGCAGTCTCCCCTTTAACCAGTTTCTTATCCACCTTTCCATTCTTGTATTACTCCCCAAACTGCAAGCTCAGAAGCCTTTATGAATCTCAGTGAAGCACTTCAAGGTATGTGCTGTGTTGTGCAAAGTATTGCCACCATTTGGCTTTAGATGGATTTGGGAATTATTCAGCCCTTCTTTGTATCATTGATGTACCTGTTTTAGTGATTGGGGCCTCCTTCCTGTAGCATCAGAGCACCTCACAGTCTTTAATAGGTTTAGCCTCACAACGCCCCGAAGCATTTGCCTAAAGTAACACAGGGAGTCTGCAGCAGAGCGGGGAAATGAAGATTCCTATGAGTCTGCTGAGACCAAGGCTAGGGCCCCTAATCACCACACCATCCTGCCTTGCTAACTGTGGCCGTGTTGTCCTCCTCCATCAGCTTTCGTTTTCCAGTTATTAATGGCGTGAAGCCTCAGACAGAAAGAGAGCTTCAAATACTGCGTTGGTAGCAAGTGTTGGTTCTCTGCTGCCATGTTTCCCATGAAATCTCTAATTCCAGGGTCACTGTCATCCACCTGTCCTTCCTGCCTATGTAGCTGAGTTGTTAAAGCACCTGATTACGATGTAGTTACATACAGTCTGCTTTTAAAAAGGACTGAGTAACTTTTGTTAAAAAACCCTTTTCTTTAGAAACGTCTGGCTACTTTCTACCATATCATTCCCGTGCTGTGCAAAATAATGTGTAACCAATTCAATTCAGATCCATTAATCAGTCTTTTGTAATTGATCATCAAAATAGCAAACAAAGATGACCCTAGCTACTGGTTAATAATTCAGTTACATTTGCTATACAGCTGGCATCATGGACTGGGATCTCAACTCATCTGAGCTAAGCAGGGTTGTATTTGCTTAGCACTTGGATGGGAGACTGCCAGGGGCTGAATGAAATGGTGTTGGTTAGACAGAGATGGTCTTCCTGCTGAGTCAGTGTTGAAACCTTGCCCTAGCATATTGTTCGGAGCGTTTTGCTCTTTGCCGTGTCTTTCCGATACGGCCCTGATCACTTCTTTTGACTTAGACTCAGCAGCGCTGTTCACGAGAGTAGGAGTGGGAGTTAACCCATGTGCTCTGTCCACATTCTGCTTTGGGTCCCTACGTTCCACTGATGTAGTAGTTAGAATCCCTAACTCTTATGGAGCGCTTTTCAGCCATAGATCTCCAAGGTACTTCATAAAGGTCAGCAATCTAAATTCCCCCACCCTCACCCCCTCCAGTTTCATCTAGATGCTGAGGTTTTTCCCCCTTTTCCTAAACTACTGTATAACTAGGCTTGGCAGAACGAGGTTTTTTTGGTTTTGTTTTTTTTTCTAATTTGACAATTTTGAAGATTTTTTTTTTCCTTCTATTTTTAACTATTTTTATTTTGATCGTTTTGGGGATTTAGGGTTAGGGCGGCGTGGGGAAAGTGAGGGCGGGAGGGTAGTGTCCTGTGTGGCCAAGGGGCTCGAGACACCAGGCCACAAGGTGCGGGAGAGGCTCTGGTCGACTTGGCCCAGCGGAGCAGAGACTTTCCTCCCCCCATCCAGCACTGTGAGGAGGAAGACAAACCCCTGGCTGTGGGGGAGGCCACCCTGCTGCTGAACAGATCCTGCCGTGGGTCGGCTCCCACAATCCTGGCTGGTTAGCGAGTGAGCAGGGCTGTAACAGCGGAGCGGCAGAGGGCTCCCTGCACAGCTGTGGGCTGGTGATATTGGATCCCGGGTGCAGGGAAGGTCATGGTCATGGAGGGGCCGAGCAGAGGCCGACAGTGCTCCTGGCTGGTGAGTGAGAGGGGGGGTCCGTGACAGCACTGCTGCAGACCGCTCCCTGCAGGCACTCTGTTACTTACTGATATTTTTTTCGTTGACTTCAATGTGTCCATTGAAATCGACATTTATCAAGTTTTCGGTTTAAAATCGAATCCTGCCAAGCCTACCTATAACATTGCTTGTCATTGCTACATCAGCTGCCGTGCGCTAACCTAGAGGTGGCTGCATTTTGATGGTGGATGAAGGGAATTCCTCCAGGAACTGCACGTAAAACGCTTTTGGGATGGAAAGTTGCTATATAAACAGCGGTTGTTAACTGGTGACCATGATGCTGGTGATGGGCTTTCACTATGCTCTCCTGTTTCCCTTCCAGCATGACACGTGTCCAGTATGCAGGAAGAGCTTAAACGGGGAGGATTCCACTCGGCAAACACAGAACTCGGAGGCCTCAGGAAGTAACAGCTTTAGCAGTGAAAGCCAATTACACGATCGATGGACTTTCTGAAGCTTGAGGGCTTCCCGGGGGCGCTGGCCGTAGTAGTCTTACTACAGATGTAAATTGTATTATAATTAAAACCAACGAAAAAATGAGTAGCAGGAAATATAGGGCACAGGAGGGAACCCAACCCATGATGTTACTGCCCAAGTGCTGTCCCTCTCCAAAACTTAAACTAGCATCTCCGAGCGAATCGCATCTCCATCAGAATTGCCTCTTAGTCCTAAATTCAGAGTCTTTGAGTGAGTGATTTGAGTTTTATACTTGTGAAACCTTAATTAACGTGGTTCTTTCAAAGTGTGTGAGGAAGGGAGCATTTCCATCTCTCCAGGCTCACTGGGGTCCTGATCGCTGGGATGTAGCCTTCAGTGCAGCCTCAGCCTCAGTGTTCTTAAGTAAATGCCATAGAGAGGTAGTGGGGGGGAAATACTCCCTCTTGGTGACGTCTTTGTTTGATGGGAGCAGCTGCTAAGGGATGCAAACAAGAGGATTTTGACACATCTCCCTCACCCCCTTCCACTCCCCTAAAACAGAGTGGGTGAAATTGAATCCATCAGTATTTACATCTTCTCTTGAATGCGAGGGAAGTGTACAGTGTTTTAGGTTACTCAAGGGGTTGGGAGTGAGGATTTATAAGATAAACTGGGACGAAGAATCTCTTTGGAACAAAATATCTTGCCCATGGCTTTTTTTTTGTGGGCGGTGATTTTTGGGCAGGGAGATGCAGAAGTCATCCAGAATTCTGGGGAGCAGGCATGCGCAGAACATTTTTTGTCTCGTGACCTGATTTTTCTAGCCCTTATCCACGTGCCGATGTTCCCAGGTTTGTCCAAAACGGGTTTGTTTGTTTGGGGTTTTATGTTTTTTGTTAACCCCATCCTGACAGTAATTCATCTAGGATCCTTAACTGACTTGTATCATATGGACCACTTTAAGGCATCCTTCAGGTAAACAGACTTAACTGTGCATAACCGTTTTAATGGCTGGTTCTTCAGTGTTTAACATGAAATCTTAAATCTCCTAGACCGATAACATTAAGAGAATCTCTCTATTTTTTATTTTTATTTTCACTTCTGTAACATTTCATCCATGTTTAGCTCTTGGTTTTTATCGTCCAAATCATGTTTGAGTGTAGAATGCCCACTAAACCATCTGTGGCTGTCTTAAATCAGTGGATCAGCCCGGAAGAAGGAGGAAAGGAGAGGGTCGGTCGCGTCTAAAATTGTTGCCACTTCATTGCTGTAACAGTGTACCAGGTACACTCGATTTAAACTAGTGTTTCGTTTGCTATAAAATCAAATAAAGGCCTTTCTAAAGAAGATGAAATGTTGAGAGGATTGTTGATGGGCTTGCCGGGATGGATGAGGGATTTTGAAATAAATAACTGGAGAGACAAATGGGCAGGAGACTTCGGTCTTTATCGAAGAACATAAGTTCTTGCTTAAAAGGGGTTCTTCATATTAAGGGTTTAATCCAGGGCGTTGGGAATCAGGGGAAAGTTTCCCACGGGCTTTGGAAACTGGCCCATATTCCAAATGGCAAAGCACCAGCCTTAAGGTAAAATTCTTAAAATCACCTAAATCTCACTTTCCAAAGCAACCTGGGAGCTCATGGCCAAGGTTTTCAGAAGTCACTAGAGGTTTTGGAAGGCCCAGCTTGACGGCACCTTAAAGAAGCCTGATTTTTCACAGGGTGGGGCCTTAGCACTTTCTGAACATTGGGCCCCCTCCAGGTGACTCAAGTTGGGCTCCCCAGAATTGAGGCACCCAAAATTACTAGTCGCTTTTGAAACTCTCGACCTGTTTTATTGGAAATGAATGGGACTTCAGCTGCTAGGCGCCTGTCACTTGGGCACTTTAGAGACTGTCTTGACTACATTGGTTAGGAAGCTGGGCCCTGTTCACAGGGCCTCGTGGAGCCGTCCTCGCTGACCCTGTGGTTAGGCCTGGCTCTGGAATACCATTGCAGAGTGCGCAGAGTTGAGATTTGAGGCCCTGAAACTGACAGCCCCTAGCACCTTCATCATGATGGGTGTTAAACTGGACAGGTGGATTGCTGATGATCACACAACTTAATGTCAGTATTTTGGAGTATTCTTTAATGTGCGTGTTCCTGGTTCAGTTCTGCTTTCACAGACGTCGCCCGAGTGGTGGTGTTTTGGGTTTTTTTTTTTTTTGCCTAATCAGCTGCTGCGCGGACATGTCACAACTGACACAAGCAACGTGCCAAGTGCCTGCAAATAAGACGACTTCTCTTGATGGGGGGGAGGGATCTGACTGGGCCAAATTTTCAGAATGTTTGGCACTCAACGTGTGAAGTCCTGGCCACTTACTTCAGTGCTTACATGGGAGGGGAGCTTTTTTGTAAATCTGTTTTTTTCACACCCCTCAGCAACAAAAGTTTTGTCAGCATAAGTTCTTGTGTAGACACAGCCCTAGTGTTTATCAAAGACACACAGGCACTTCAAAATGTTTTGCTTCCCATTTCACCTTGACTGGAGAGCTACCTGTCAACTCTTCTTTATTTACAGAAATCTGCTTTGATTGTTCCACCCATTGCCACATATTTGGTGATTTTTTTTTTTTTTTAAGTGCTGCAGCGTGTCTGCATCCTCACACAAGGCCGAAGGGTTTAAATTAATCGTTTTCAACCTGTAGTCTGTGGATGCCTGGGTTGTCTGCAGACTATGTCTCAGGTCTGCAAAAGGTGGTTGTTACCACACATCAGATGTAGACCCAGATAATTTAAATCAGTGGTTTTCAACTTTTTTTCATTTGCAGACCCCTAAAAAATGTCAAATGGAGGTGTGGACCCTTTCGGAAATCTTAGACATAGTTTGCAGACCCCAGGTTGTGAGCTGAGTAGAATTGGTGTGTCTTGTGGCAATGAAAGACCAAATTGTATCCTTAGATACAGGGATGTAAAGAGGGGTTAACGTTGCTGACTTTGATTGATTGAATTATTACAGCTTTGCATTGCTGTAACTGTGAGCAGACTGGCTCTGCGGCTTACCAACCTTTTTTCATTTGCAGACCCCTAAAAAATTTTCAAATGGAGGTGCAGACCCCTTCGGAAATCTTAGACAGAGTTTGTGGACCCCAGGTCGAAAACCACAGTTCTAGTGTCACAGTTCAGACGTTTCTAGTATAAATGATGTGGATTTTAGCAGGAAAGTTGTGGCTCGTGCCTGGCAGTCATGGGCCCGTTTTTATTGAAGTCGAAGGCCATGCTGTGGGTCTGACTCCTGCTGCTGTTTAAGGGAGACCGCATTGGCTTTGGAGTCGGGAATCCTCTGATTCAGTCTTAGCTCTACCACTGACTTGTAGGATCCCGCTCTGAGCCTGCCTCACCAACTGTAAAATTGGCGGTCACAATACTGACCTCCTTTGTAAAGTGCTTGGACATCTATAGAAGAGAAGTGTATCTGCAAGAGGGAAGGATAAAGGCATGTTTTCTACGTGAAAAATCACTTGTTGCTCGTTGCAAGAACCTCTGAAGATGACTGTGAACAGACGGCAGACGAAGTCTTTAGTGTGGGTCTCATTTACGCTGAGGCTCTTTGACGGCACGCTGGCAGTGTCAAAGGGCCTTAAAGTGGAATGAATTGTTAGTAATTCCCTAGTATTAGTGTAAATGAAAATCTGGCCAATGGTTAAACATTGGATTACTCTGTGCAGCTGACATCTCAAAACGTCAGTTTTGCTCTTCTCCCAGGTATTCTGTTGTGGGAGCGTCTCTTTCCCTGCCCTGTAGCTGCATGAAACATTGTTTTAAAACAGGAAAATGAACGCTCCAATCCTACAGTGGGGCTCCACCCAGATGCAGGGATCTGCCACTGCAGGTTTAGAGCCTGTGGCTGAGACCACAAAATTGGCAGGGGTCCCCAGTTGTGGGACCCCAAACTGTTAAATAACAGATGACTTCCGAACGGATGGCGTTGCTTTCATTACGAAAGGCTCCAGAGATCTCAAAGCACTGTACAAGGGAGGTCAGCGTCACTATCCCTTTTTTACAGGCTGAAACTGATGCACCAGCACAAAGTGACTTGCCCAAGGCGAGAGCTAGACTAGAACCCAGGTCTCCTGAGTCGTAGCCCAGTATGCTGTTAACTAGGCTACACTGCCTACCTAGGGAGCGTTTGGGATCGGGTCCTTTCCTGCTCTCCCGAAGCTGCTGCTGAGTGTTGTCTTAAACCTGCCAGAAACTGCACAAGCCAAACCAAAAGCTACCTTCAATGGAGCCTCTTCGTGGCCAGCGTCATATGGGTGGCAAGAGGGGAGCGCTGATCTGTGCTGGAAAGACAGATTTGTTCACTACGCAGGCAGGAGACTGAAGGCTTGAGGTTAGTGGGAGATTTTAGACCAGGTTCAGAGAGAGACTCTTCGGCGCTTGTTTGCATGGGCCGCTTTTCAAAGGGAAGCTGTGAGAATCCATGGTCTTTTCATGAATAATTTTTATTTGCTTCAGCAGTGGGGTCACGGATTTGCTTGGTTTTATATTCAGTGCAGACTGAAGGGATCCGAGTTCTTCATTTGAGTTGACAAAGGCACAAACAGAGGAAGGGGGAGACGAGCAGGGGGTGGTTAAACAACAGAACTGCTCTAATGAACTTGTGTGACTGGAAGTCCTAGGGCAAGCTACTAAACTTTGTGAATTGCCTCTTTGTGTGTCCTTGGCTTGTGCAGCACCTAGCACAACGCCGCTGTGTGTTACAAACAAGCAGTTGGACACAAATCAAGGCTGTGATTTCACAAAATGTGCCCTTTTCCCTCCTTTGGACAAAGGGAGTGGACGTTGTTCGTAAAGTGCTTTGTGTCAAGTATTATTAGTTGATTCTATAATTAGTATTAATACTTCCTACTCCTGTTAGTAAAGTACTGTAGAGTGTGGAATTGAAACGTCACGAATACTTAGCACGAGGCGATGCTGTTAGAATGCGGAGTCTGCTTTGAAACCTTTGAGTGGCTAGGTTAGTTTGAAAGCTGTCTCTTGCGCTGAGTGGGTTTGTGAGTTAGTAAAAAGGAATTATTGAGATACAAGTGGCTCTTTTCTATAATCTTTAGGCCAGGAGCAAGGTTATTTTGGTGATCTCTATTGTACAATTTCTATAAATGTGGGAGAATGTTAACTACACGTCATAAAGGTCCAGCTTCCTTCCTGTTGTTGGGTAACTGCTTAACTCCCTTTCTAGTGAGGATCGTCCCCTCTCATTTCTATCTGCGGCCCTGCAGCTCTTTCCTTCAGGGGAAGAGTTCGTTATAAGTCATGTCCCGTGACCTCCAGAACCTAATCCTGTTAAGGCTTTAATCAACGCTCAGGACTGGCCTTGATTCAGCAGTCAGCACAGCTGCACTGAAATGGAGACAAGGACATGCAGGGGTTTTACTTTTGGTTCAGTTAGTGCAAGCGTCTGCATGGTTTTGTCTATGCTTGGTAGACAGGGTCACTGCAGTTATACAGATTGCTGAAGCTGGGATGTTCCTGTGTGTAGAAGGCCTTGGAGATTTTTCTTAGTCATTCCCCTTATGCAGGCAGCATCTGACTTCCCCGAGCTAGAGTGTGACTTCATTAAACACCACTTTGTGGCAAGGCTCTGCGTGTTAAAACCACACACAGTCCCCTTCGCTTTACGTTGGTGCTGCTTGATGATTTTGCATCTTTCCCCACAGTTTCAGTCTCTGGCAGCAGGAGCAGGCTGTGTTTTAGTTTTCCTAGAAATGTCAGGCAGTCATCTAGTCCAGCCCCGGTGCTGAGGCAGGACCAAGCCTACCTAGACCATCCCTGACAGGTATTTGTCTAGTTCTTAAACCCCCCAATGGTGATGCACTTCAGCTCTAAATGATACAAGCATCTCTTTGAACTGCTTTATGGGAGACCGTCTCCTGTCTGTATCAGTGACCGTCACCTTCAGCCCTCTCTAAAACAGTCTCAACTCTGGCTGGGCATAGACTGAGTAGCTTGAATACCTGCTTAGAGTAGCAGCTGGTTGCACTTTGCCATAGCTACCTCCTATTTCTCCAGGACCAGAGACATTCAGTGTCTCTCCGTGTTGGAGCAGACTCTGCCGTCTAGGTACTGCTCTAGTTCCAGGAACTTTCCGTCCTTCAGGTTAGAAAGGGGCTAGATTCCTGGTGTGTTACATGTGGATACACACGAGGGCCGTGGCTCTGTTTAACCCTGCTCCTTCGGCTTTGGTAGCCTCTGTCTTCAAAGCAAAATGCAGCAGGTACAAAGCAGCTCTGCCTTGCTAACGGGGAACGATTAACATCCTGCTCCCAGTGACCGAGACCAGGCTGAGGCTGTGGAGCTGTCGCTGGGGTTGTGATGTTTTCTTACCCAGCTTCCTCCTGTCAGAAGATTTGCTAGTCCCTGGCTCTCTTTAATCACCTGCTGGGCCCTCTCTTACCTGTCTGCCTGGCCCTTTGTGGCGTCACCTGGACCTGCATCTGGGTGCTCTGCGGCTCCTGTAAAACCCTGCCAGTCGTTCCTAAAAGGAGGAGGTGCAAAGCACGACGTGCTGTCCCGAGCTGTCAGCGGTGTCCCTGCCGTAGTTCCAGCTGTCCTGCTCTGATTCCCTGCCCTGCAGCCTCTGGTGCTGGCACCTCACTCCCCCTGAATAAATGGCTGCAGGCCCACGCTAAGCCGCATTCTGTTTCAAGTGACTGTCAGCCCCACTCCTACCATCGGGGCTCAAAGTGTTCCTGGTGTGTGTGTGTGTGTCCGTGTCCGTGTCCGTGTCCGTGTGTGTGTGTGTGTGTGTCCGTCCCCAAGTGAGGGGAAGCCCCAAGGAGGTTACAATGGAGGGAGCGGAGATGGCTGAGTGATCGGACTTGCACCGTCTTAAAACATCGTTTGCTTTAGGACCAAGCGGGCTGAGGTTTATCTTAACCCTTTACAGTTCAGCGTGAGCGGGGCCAAAGACTTAGCAAACCACACTGCAAACTTTATTGACAAGCCCCAGCTGGCTACTGTGAGTGGCAACCGCTCCATGGCTCCAAGTGCAGTGGGAAGGATGCGCCAATCTGTGGCTGCAGGCTGGAGAGGTGGAAAGCGTTGCCGTGCATCTGTGAGAGTGCGTTGCAGGTAGCAGTCGTCTGTCTGATTTCAGCTGGCCTGGGCTGCTTGATCAAGTGGCTTATTGGGAGACCCACACTAGCGTGTGTGTGTGTGTTTGTGCCGGGCTGGCTGTGGTAGCCCGTAAGGTTTCCCCTGGTCCTCCGGGCTCAAAATACCCTGGTACGCTGGAGAAGGTCACCTAGCTGCATTCTTCATGCAATCTATTTTAGGAGCACGAGCCGAGTGACCGGATTAGTCCCCCTCCCGCCCTGGCAAACCATGTGTTGAACTTTGAGCCCAAGTAAGAGGGGGCCCATCTTCCACTAGATCGAATACTGGAACCCATGTGGCCCCAGCAAGAGAGAAAGGCGGCCAAGGCCCTCTGAGCCACAGGCAGAAGGAGATGTTCATGGCAGGGGCTCTTCTGCCCCTTAGCTCAGCCCTTCCTCTCAGGCAGGTGGGATTGGCTGGAGCGTGGTGTGGCTGGAGAGAAGAGGGAGTTTGTTGGAGCAAGGAAGGGAACAGGGCGGCCCTGCAATATCACTGCTCCTCCTTCTCCTCTTCACGGGCCTTCTTGTGAATAAAGAATCCAAGCTGTGGGGGAGAGAAGAGAGGAGAGCAGAAGTTGATAGATCACTGAATTTTCCCAGCGAGGCAGTGATCAGATCTCTGTGGGGCTGCTCATCTCAGGAGCCCCTGGAAAGGAGGGACGGACGGACGGTCCCCCTGGCCGATAGACAGCAAGAGTCAGCCCGAAGATGCTGATAAATATGGGGCTGGCGCCTATCACAACACTTGTCCACCCAGCAGGCTGCTGTCGCTAAAGGCATGACGCACTGCGGGAAGGTAGCTCAGAATCGTTCCACGGCACCGGCAGGGTCACTGCCTTAGAGGAAGTTTTCACTGCCTTCTGTGGCCTAGCTGCGGGCAGTGGAGGGGAGTGTGGGGGTCACACTCCCAGCATTCCCTCTGGTGTGACCGTAGTTAACCACGCTGTCTGGCTATAGGCTCTACTACCTGCTTGATGCTGGGGTTGGGACTGAGGAGAAATGAGAACTCAGCTACACCGGCTCACTCAGAAAAATGAACATGCAGGAAGTGCCGGTGTGAATTTTTGAAGTGAACGAGTGAAACCCCATAAAATCCCTGTGCTTGCACTCAGAATTACAGGGGCCTTAATTTGGTGTAGCTTAATTCACTTTGGAAGTGAGTTAAACCAAACTGCATTTCCAAAGTGCATTAAGATACACCAAATTAAGGCCCCTGTAATTCTGCATGAGGGCATTTATGGAGGGATTTAATGGGATATCACTAGTTAGTTTAATTTGGTTTAATGTTCCTAAATGGTCCCATGTAACCCTGAGCAGCTGTAGCTTGAAGGCCCCTTTTCAATCCAGCTTGCACCTTTTCCATGGGCCCGGAAAGCAGCTGTGGTGGAAGTGAAACTCAAACTCTGGCCTTTTAAAGATCAGCTGTAACGTAGCCCCTGCCTTCAGAGCCCAGGCCCTGGAGAACCATTTCCCTGCCCCCGTTTGAAGCCCTGACTGTTGTTAGCGGGACAGCGCCCAGCGTATCAAAGTTTGTGCTGCATTTCTGCTCTGCCTCCTACCTTCCACAGACAGAATATTATCAGGGCCAGTAACAAAAACCCTCCAATGCTGCTGCCGATCAGGATCCATAAGGAGATGGGGATGTGCTTGGGCTGGATGATCTCCAGAACCACCTGCCAAGAGAAGAAGATGATAGCAAAGCAAGAACGTGCCTGCCCTTTCTTGCATGGGGCATTTAGATATTAAGGAGGCTGGGGTAGGTGGTTGGAGGCCGGGGGGGGGGGTTGTTTATAAGACCCTCAACTGCACACAGCCCGTAAGAACTGTTCACCGTGTCTGCCATGCTGCCAGCCCAGGGAGGGAGGGTGGTATCTGTTGAACACTACACAGCTAAGTGAGGAATACCCAAGCTACTACCTGCTTCTCATTTTCACCAAGGCATTTGTAAAGTGATTGTAGCTGATTTCCAGGGGCGGTGCTGGGTCTGGCTTGTCTGCATGGAGCAGTGAGGCTTTGGGGAAATGAGAATCAGGCCCTCCACCTTTAACCCTTTCTACTTCCCCAGACTTACCTCTGAATAGACTAGCTCCTGAATGTGGGTGAGAGAAGCAATGACTGGCTGCTGCCCCCCTGGTTGTGCCTATCCCGTGCTTGCCAGCTCCTGCCTACCCCCGTTAACAAGCCTGCCTTGCAAACAGGCAGCATCAGAGCACTGGAACCCGGAAACGCCACCACAGACCTGAGACGGTGACAGGCCAGTCCCTCCTGCAAAGGGCTGCGCCAAAGGCCTCCACCCCCTGTGTTTTGCCACGGGTGTTCTTGACCAATTCTTGGCTTGTGAGTGTGTCTAGCGGAGCAGCTGCCACTGAGGCAAATTCACCTTTCCCGCCAACTCTTCGGATACGTCTGGGGGGTGTTGGCTTTGCCTGTTCTTACCCCCGTCCCCTTTCACGCTTGGCAGAGGGATATCGCCACCACCGCCAAGCCCCAGTGCTGCAGGCTGAGGGTGGGTGGCTAGCACCTGCCACTGATGTGCTAGTTATCCTCAACTCTATAAAGCGGGACCCCACCAAGGCAGAAATCACACAGGCGCAGAAGCGAGCCTGTTTTTGCCGGCTTGATCTCAGCCGTCTCTGAACGCCAAGGCAGAAAACAAGCCTTTAAGCCCAGCTGGTCAAAGGTACTGAGGTGCATAACTCCCCCATCCCTTTTGAGGAGCGGCCCCAGCCCGAGGGGGTCTGAACAGAGGGAACCGAATCCACAACCAGTGCTCAGTAGGACGTGTCCCCCTCTGGCCCGGCTCAGGGCTAGAACGCCTGCTCCCCACCCACCCACGCTACCTCTCGCTGATGCGCTGACTCCTCCAGGAAGAGGAAGCTGTTCTCCTGGGCGACCAGTGCAAACGTGCTGATGATTTTCACGGTCTTGAATTTAGCCTGGGGGGAAGAGTCGAAAGGGCCAGGGCTCAGCCAGCGCCGGGGCTCAGCCTGGTCCAGTGCAGTCTGGAAGCAGCGGTTGGGCCCCAGGCCTGGTTTACGCTCAAGTCGCCATTGCTACAGCCCTCAAGGATGTGAAAACTCCACCCTGAGGCGCTGTAACTGGGCCAGCCTAAACCCAGCGTAGACACTGCTCGTGCCCGAGAAGAACACCTCTATCGACCTAGCTACCCCGGCTTGGGGGAGGTGGAGCTACTGAAGCAAGGGGCAAACCCTTCTGGCACTAGTGTGTGTCTACACTACAGGATTGCAGCTGCCCTCCAGCCCTGGCCTATCGCCAAACCCAGGGATTATGAGGGACGGGTGTGGTCGTCTAGGTGGAGCGTCCCCAGCCCGTCCCTGCGTGAATTAGAGCACAGCTTTTACAAGAGACAGAAGGGAACTTGCACAGGGACAGACGCTCCCGTCGGAAAAGCGAACTCCAGGGCAGGGGAAACAAGTTGCCAGCTCTTATCACCGCAGCACCGACCGCTGGGCCCTGAGCGGCTGCCTCTCCGTACTGTAGACGCCTCAGCCAAGATGCAGCCCGAAGGAGAGAAACTGTCCTGGCCCCCTGGGGAGGGGCAGGGGAAATGGGGGCACAGAGAGGGGAAGTGACTTTGCCCAAGATAATTGGCAGAGCCAGGAACAGAACATAGCTCTCCTGCCTCTAGTGTTCTAACCACTAGACCAGGCTGCCTCTCCCAAAATTACCACGGCAAGGGGTCGAGCTACTAACGCTGCTGCAGCCTGTGGGGCAGTGCTGCTATAATGCTTCGGTACATGGTGCAGAGCGGAGAAGCGGGTGGGACGCTGGCTAGTGTGTCTCTCCTCACATGCACCCCATCCAGGCACGCTCACCCTCCTGAAGAAGTCATTGCGGATCACCCTCAGTAGCCGGATGGACACCTCCGTGTTCTTCTCCACCTGCTCCAGCTCGCACGTGACCACCTGACACCAGGAGTTGCTGCAGTTCTGGGGGGGGGGGAGCGGAGGCAGGCCCGTGAGTGCCCCGCACACGCTGACCTCGCCCGAGCCGACCCCAGCCGCGTGAGGAAAGGGCAGCTGGGGAGCAAGGCTGGTGGTGCCGGGACAAGCGTGATGGCTGGGGAGGTCTCGGCCCGTGCCAGCGCCAGGTTTCGCTGCTTGATGGGTTTCAGGGAGGCTTTTCCCCCCTCCTTTTCCCATCACGCTCCTCCCCCCTCCCCCCAGGTCATTTTAGAAACTAGCCAGCACTGTAGCTGTCCTGGTAGATGCAGTGATACAACCCCCTGCCGTGTAGACACGGTTACACTGATCTAGAGGTGCTTGGTCATGGGATGGGGAATAAGCGCTAGGGCTCTGTGGCAGCTTTATCCCGGCATCGCTATGTCCACACTAGAGGTTGTCCTGGTCTAGCTAGACCACTAGACGTCACACCCCGCCCAGCCAGCTAAACCGCTACCCACACTGGGAGCAGACCAGGCCCTTTGGCCAACGGGATGTAGATGCTTTTGAACAACATCACCCCCGGCCATTAGCTTTTCGGGGGGGGGGGGGGGGAGAAGGCCTGGCACCACATAGCAACAGCAGGGGGAATTTAAGGAGGCCCAAAGACGTGCTGAGTTCGAATCCAGACAGGACGCCGATACTCAGGCCGTCTTTGCAAGGGCACAAGCTCAGCCAATGAGCACCAGTTTGGCTTTGCTGGGCTGGACGGCACCTCCCGTGATCCGCAGCAACCGGCTCCGGTTCCGCTGCCCCCCCGAGGGCGAGCCCCCCCCCCCCTGCTGAAGGCGCTGTCCCACTTGGTGCACCCCCCTCCCCGCTGTATTTGGGGGGAGGGCTCCCAACCAAGCCTGGATCGAGCCTGGCCCCACTTTGTTTGAAATTGCTGCATTAAGGCCCCACGACCACCCGCGCTGCCGGCTAGCGAGGGGCCACTCACCAGTTTGTCGGCGTGCAGGAGAGCGGCAGGGTGCACGGGAACCACGCCAGCCTGGCTCCGCACCGCGGCCTCCGTCAGGTTTTGCAGGACACACGTAACCTTTAACGAGACGGCATGCGGCGGAGCGGTTGCTAAAGGGCCTGGTACGAGTATGGACATGGGGGGAGTTTGGGGGAATGCAGCCGGACAGACAGACAGCCCTTTGCCAGGACAGGGGATCCCACCAGATCTGCCACCCTCTCGCCTTTCAATGATCCGAGGGGCGCAGAAGCACCGGCAGAGCCAGCAAACAGCTTAGACAGACCGTCCCCATGAGCCCCGTTCAGCCTGTGCTCCTGGCGGGAGCTGAGCGGGTCGGGCGGCTGCTAGCGCTGCCTGTGGCTGTCTCGCACGCAAGGGACTCACGTTGTCGGCGATGATGCGCGTGACAGAGAGGAAGTGGCTGCGCCGGAAGGCCATGGCGGGGAGGTGCATGCTGACGGAGAGGTTCCTGACCGCGTAGCAGCCGAGGTTACGCACCTGCAGGGAGACAGGAGCGTCCCAGCACTGCCACGCAGCCTAGGCTTGACGGCCAGGCACGAGCCGGCCAGGAAAGATCCTGGAATGGCCCAGAGAGGAAATAGCCTTTGCTTGTTTGCTCTTGGCGGGGGGGGGCAGTTGGCGTCTGGATTTGTACAGCACCTAGTACTACGAGGCTACATGCATCTTGCTAGACAAAGCCTCCACTGGAGCCCTGGGCTTGGTTTACGAAGGGGATCCTGTCCTAAGATGCGTGGGGTGGGCGACCCCTTGCATTCAAAGACCCCCCCAAGCTCTTAAAGGGGCCGTGCTAAGGCACTGCTCACTCCTATGGAGGGGTCCCGTCCCCCCCTCTTCCAGGCGGGGTTTTCCCTGGGGCACGGCCGGAGAAGGATCCCATGTGATCAACCCCCAGCCCCGAGGGCTGTTGCAGGGGCCCTGCCCCTCCACCCACTGCAGCCAAGCCCAGGCACTCCCAGCTGCCCCGGGGGGTCTCTGGGGAGGAGCTGCCCCCCCCCCCCCCACACCCTCCCGTTGCTCTTACCTTGATGGTGGTCTTGAACTCCGGCCCGACGCCGCTGGGGAAGGTGCCCGCCGGGTGCACTTCGTAGCGGGTCAGGGCGGCCTCGCTGCGGGGGACACGGCACGGCCGGGGGGGTGACACGGCGCTGAGCAGATTGGCCCTAGCGCCCCCCCTGCCCCCGCCCTGTTCTCTCCAGACTCCTCTAGCCCCAGCACACGGGCTGCCAGGGACTGGGGGAGCCTGGACTAATTTGGGGTCCGGAGGCCACTGTCAGACCAGGCCCTGCTAGCCTGGTTTGTGGGACAGGGAGCCCCCCCCTCATTCTCCCTAGGCCTCGCTCTCATGGGGTTCTTCCCCGCGTGCCTTCGCCCTTCCCCTCGCCCAGCAACGGGTCCTCCGGCTGTGATCAGTCAGCGGAGAACCGGTGCGTTCGGGGCCGGGCGCTGGGGCTCAAACGCCCAGGAGGCCAAATCTGCCGGAGTCTCTGGGCCACATGTCCCCTGGGGCTCAGCCCCGGCCCAAGCAATTCGGAGACTGCTAGTGCCGGCCGAGTGGGGTAGACGGCTTTCCCGCCGACCCGCTCCCCTGCAGCAGGGCCGCGGTAGGGAGGCAGCGCCCGGTTGATAAGCAGTCCCTGTGCTCCTTGACTCAGCCGTGGCCTCCCCTCTCCACTGGCATGAGCGGGGTGCCCCGGTTTAACTTCAAACCGGTTTAGCTCTACCGGTGCAGACAGCCGTGTGGACGCTCCTTTGGGTTCAAATCAGGCTCGAGTTAATTCGGAGCAGGTCTAAACTCAACCACAGTGAGCTCCTCTGAAATCAAATTGAGAGCGTCCACACGGGGCTTAACTAAACCGGGTTGACTTCACCCCTGTAAACCTGTGCAAGCTCTCGTTCTGGCTGCTTGAGAACACTCAAGGGAGATGCCTCAGCTATCCTGGGTGAGCCGGGGGCGCCCACCGCCACGTCTCCCCTCCTCGGCCTCGCCTCCTGGATCAGCTTCCCCCAGACGGTCTCACCTGGAGAGGAACAGGTCGGGCTCGTAGCTGACGTAGGCGAAGGGCTGCGCTGTGTTATCGGCCAGGGTCTCATTCATTTCTGTGCTGTCACTGAGAAGAAGAAGAGCCGAGCATGACAGCGTCCGTCTCGCACATGATCAGCTGATGCCCCGGGCACAGAGGGTTTGATCCCCCCCTCCGCCTCCCCCCACTAGCCGGTCGGTCCAGGGGCTCAGCCGGGCTGTCAGCTCTTACCTGCTGGCCGTGAGCTTCAGCTGCGCTCTGTTGAGAAGGAAGGAGCAGCTGAACTCGAACTCCAGCAGGAACGCCACCTGGGGAAAAGCAGCGCTGGGCGGTGACCCCGGGCTGGCCAGGCCCAGCACTGGGATGAACTGGGCGAAGAGGGGTCGGACAGGCGGGGAGGGAGTCTCATTTCCACCAGCCGGTTTGGCCCCCCCTCCCCCCCGCACGGCTCCAGCTCACTGCGTCTGGCTAACTCCAGCCTCTTCCCTTCCTGCCCCCGTTTGGCTGGCGGTGAGACCAACGGTGCAGGAGCGGCTGGCGCCAGCTGAGGGGAGTTCACAGGACAGCTTCAGACCCCCCCCCAACAGCTGTCACGGCCCACCACATCCCCCCTGCACCAGCCTGCGCGGGAGAAGACTAAGCAGTGAGCTAGCGGGGTTAGGGGTCTCTGGGGTGGGATTGAGGGGCGAAGGCAGAGCTGGTGGGGTGGGGTGGGAGCAGCTGGAATAGCAGGGGGCTGTGGGGTGGGACTGAGGGGCACTGGCTGATCTCAGGTTGAAAGCTGGCCGGGCGGGGCAGGACTGGAACAGAAAGAGGGCTCCGGGGGTCAGGGAAGCGGCAGCTGTGGGACGCCGGGGGGAGGGGCGGGGGGGCTGTCGGCCCTTCAACCAGCCAGAAGAATTCACTGAAGAGCCAAGACCTCACCTTTGCCAGGGACCGGAAGACGGGGTAATTGACGCTGCAGGCACGGGTGTGGGGGGACGGGGCGCTGCATTCAACCTTCATCTGGGTTTCCCCCTGCGGGAGCAGACAAAACCATCACCCTCCCTGCTGCCTCCATCCTGCCCTGGGTGCAGGGCGCGTGCTGGCCCCTGACAAGGGCCTGGCTGGGTACCTAGCTCAGGGGATCTGCCCAGCTCTTGCTTTAGCTTCCCGGGCCCGAGAGGCAGGCCCCGGACCATTTCCCGCATCGATTAAGCAGCTTTAGCCAACGGCTTGGTTGCGCTCCAGGCGTATGGGGCAGTTTGAGGCTGGCTCTTGACCACAGGCACCTAGGCTCCTCGCGCTGGATGGGATGGGATCCAGCACGGATAGGAGGTGCATCCCGGACTGGGAGACCCAATGCTCCGGTCCAGCCCACCCTCGCTTCCCTCGTGCGCTGCCCTCCTTTGCAAACCGCCTTCCTTCCCGCACAAATCCCCCGCCCTCCGAGGGAAGCGAGCCGCCCACCTTGAGCGAGAGGCTGGCGAAGTGGAGGTTTTTGGAGAACCAGAGCTTCAGGCTGGCGTTGTAGGCGTTCTCCTTCTTGTTCTCCAGAGCCACGTCCACCAGAACCTTCCTCCTCCCCTTCTGGATGACGTGAGGCTTCTGCCTGAAACGGGAAAGGCGACGATGGCTCAGCTTTGGCCAGGCTGCCACTGCACCATCCTTCCCTGGCCAGCGAGATACCCCCGTGGCAAGGATTGAACCGGCGACCTCAGAAGCCACGAGACTTTGCTATCAGCTAGAGAACTCGTCCTCCGCAGCTCGCCGGCTGGAACTGACAACCCGCTATTCACGGACTGGCCTCTAGCGGGGGACAAAGGGCCACAGTGTTATGGAGCCATCGCCCCGTGTCCTTTAGGGCTTGCAAACCTCCCTCTGTCGGGGGAAAAGCCAGGCTCAGAGCGGCTAGTGGCTGGGCCGCGGGTCCCTGCAATCCCATGGCAGAGCTGGGAACAGACTCTAGGCCTGTCCGTTCCCAGGCTGCCCTACCTGGAGCCGGCGATATCCATACTAGCCTGCAGCACCAGATCTGTGACACACTCGTTGTCCTCGCCACAGTCCTTGAAGAAGGGGATCTGAAAGCAACAGAGAGGGGTCACCGTGGGCCGCCGATGGGCAGGAGACGCTGGGCACGCGGGGCTGCTGTCCAAAGTCAGCCTGGGGCTGGAGTAGAAACGTGTGCAAGACGAAGAGGATCCTGGCTCAAACTTTTTGCCCCACCCAACTCGGTCTCCCCCCTCCATTTCCTCCCGCAGAGCCGCTAGAGGCGTGGCAGGCTGGGAGACGCGTGGGCACCGGCTGGCTTCAGAGTTCAAGGCCAGAAGGGGCCACCAGCTCGTGTAGTCTGAGATCCTCCGTGTCACGGGACAGACCCACTCAGCACCCGCACCCGAAGGCCAACGCCTGAGTGTGGAGCAAAGTCTCACAGCTCGCAGGAGATGAGCTGGTTGGATTTGGAGCCATGCAAAGACACACCCTGAATCTAGGACTGTGTGTGCGCACACACACACGCACACACACAGAGTTTAGAACCACGCATCAACAGCAAGAGAGAGTCCCCCCCACCCAGTCTAGAACCACACACACACATCTAGAAGAGGCCACAGGCCAGCGGGACCCATTTCCCATGGGCGACAAAGGCACCTTCCAATGTTACTTTCCTCCTCCCAAGCGCTCAGTGCTTTTGGAGGCGAGCCCCCCCCCCCCCTTTTCTGCTGTCCAGAGGCTCCGCTATCCAGCCCCCCACGGCAGGTGCCAAGGGAGCTGCAGGGAAGGGGGACAAGGGAAAGCAATTTGTAAAGTGGCTGAATCCAAAGCCTCCCACGAGGGGAGATTCCGGCTGCTCCGGATCACAGCGGCTCGGTAAAGACCCGGAGCAAAGGGACAGTCCGGGGGCTCACCAGTTTCCTAACGGTGGTGGCCGATCTCTCGTCCAGCACGGGACCTGGCTCCGAATCACTCAGGGCGAACGTCACCGTCACGCTGACTGGTCTCAGGTAGTCCGTCGTGTCCTGCAGGGAGGAAAGGACCCAGGCTAGCTTCCTTAGCCAGTAACATCCCCCGGGAAGGATGCCAGCGTGGATCGAGACCCGCAGGACCTCATGTTGCGGGCGGATCATGAAGAGGGTCTGGAAACATTTCCCCCAGGGGCATGATGGGATGGGCGGGGGGGATACCTTTCCTCTGAAGCATCCGATATTAATCATAGCAGGAGGCAGGCTGGTCTGATCCACATAACTGGAGGTGACGTGACCTACAGAGCCCAAAATGGCCTGGGACCAGCCCGTCTCTCCCTGGGCCGTACACCCAGGGCTGTCCCAGCAGGGTGCCCCTTGTTATAAAAGCGGGGGCTGCCGGTGGGGCATTCTCTAGGAGCCTGGGGCTTGTGCCAGCCGTGGTCCAAAAGAACCCGAATTTGGTGAGGCTGCAAAAGGCCCCGTTGGCGTGGGGTTCTGGGGATGGCTGGCCTACGCGAGCGAGGGGCTTGGTGGTTGGCTGAGCACCCAGGAAATGGATGATTTCTGGGCTACTGAGGCTTCTGTTTAATTGTATTTATTGCATAATTCACGATGCTAATGGGCCGGGAGCCTGAGGCAGCCTCTTGATTAGTTTAAGTCTAAATCAAGAATAAGTAAATAAATAACGCCCGGACCAGAGAGCGCAAAGACAGGATCAGTTGCAAAAGGAAACCTGACTAGAAGGAGAAATGCTCTGCTCCCAGGTGGCAGGACAGCACGCTGCCTCCCCGTGGAGCAATGGTCGCAGGAGGGGGCACATAGGGCTAGAAGGATCAGACAGGAAGTGTGGCCTAGTGGCTAGAGCACTGGGCTAGGACTCAGGAGACCTGGAGCTGCCATTAACCTTGAGCGAGTCACTTCCCCACTCTGTGCCTCAGTTTCCCCTCCCGCCTTTCATCGTGTCTCTTTCGCCTGTTAGCTCTCAAAGAGCAGGGACCATCTCTCGCCATGGGGTTGTCTACACCGCGCTCAGCTCTCTTTGACCGAGCCGGCTCGGGTACCAAGCACAATGACGCTGATGCAGGGACCCGGTGGATGTCCTCGGGCCGCTCGCCCGTGCTGGCCAGCAAAAGACATCGCTACTTGCAGTGCAGACGTAGCCTCAGGGGGTCTCTGCAGGTGCTGTTGTAATACCAACGCTGTCCAGCAGGAGGCAGGATACGCCACCGCCACGGTCAGGTTGCGGCTTGTCCCTCTAACCTCCCCCGCCCCCATAGCACCCCCACACCCGCCTGTACTCACGATCACGTGGAAGGGGAGCGGCTGGCAGGCTGCCCTCACCACGCTGGCTCGGAGCCGCTTCTGCACCAGCTTCTGGGAGGTGTCGTCGAACACGGCCCTGGTGCCGAACGTCCTGTCGTCCAGCGACACGTTGTACCTGACACCTGCGCTGACAGCGGGAGGATCACTCCGGCGCCGCGGGACTGGCCGCGGTCCCCGCGGCGCCGCGTACCAAGCCGGGGCGGGCGGCAGGCTGCCCCCCCCCCCCCCATGGTACTCACCGACGTGCCTGTCCCCCCGGCCTGGAAAGCTGGAGGTCAGACGAAAGCAGACGGTGGCCGTGACGCACACGGAGTCCTTGCCGTGCCGCTGGCAGTTCTTCTGGATCACGTTGATGGAGGTGGGGTTGACGGCCAGCGAGGCGTTGATCTGGACGATCCTCCGCGACCTGGGCCCCCCGGGGGAATCGCACGTTCAGGACACCAGATCCCCTGGGCCCCTCTAGACTGCTCAGTTCTCCCTAAGGAGGGTGGAACCGGCCCCATCGAAACTCACTCCTGCACTGGGCAGCCTCCCTCCCCCTCCCCATGCTTCCTGCCCTGCATTAGGTCAGGCAGCGTTGGCTAGTGGTTAGAGCACTAGACTGGTCCTCGGGAGAGCTGGGTTCTATTTCCCAGCCCTGCCGTGTGACCCCAGGCAAGTCACGTCCCCGCTCCGTGCCTCAGTTTCCCCCTCCGCACAATGGGGATACTGACACCGCGCTCCTCTGGAAAGTACCGTGGGCCATCGGCTGGTCCGAGCCCCCTGTCCCGCTCTTACCAGCTGCAGCGGGACGGAGCGACTCACCGCAGCACCACGGCGGCTCCCTGGGCCCCGATGGCCAAGTCCACCAGCTCATCCCCATCCAGGTCGAGCCGCCCGTCCACGCTGCGGCCGAAGTAGCTCAGACTCGGGTGGAGTGCTGCAGCTTCGATCCGCTGGTGGGTGAGTGGGGAATTAGTCAGAGGAGGAAAAACGGCCCAGGCACCACAGGCACGGTTAGTTTAACTCAGTCCTCCCAAGAGGCAGTGTGGCCTAGTGGTCAGAGCACAGGACGAGGACTTGGGAGGCCTGGATTCTATTCCCAGCTCTGTCACTAACCTGCTGGGTGATCCTGGGCAGGCTCGGTGCCTCAGTTTCCCCACCCATCCTTTGTTGAGCTTGCATCCTTTCCCGCCCATCCTTTTCTGGAGCGTGGGGACTGTCTCATGCTAGGTGTCCATGCAGGACCCAGCACAGTGGGACCCAGCCTCCAGTGAAGCTTCTGGGTGCCGCTGTATAGTAATAACAGCGCCAATCCCCGGGGAGCCAGCATGCCGTTCTGGGAGATCCCCGCCGTCAGGCTGCTCTGACGTGCACCAGGCACTGGACCGTCACCCAGGGAGTCCTAGGCTAGAGAGCCACGAAGGCGGCTTTAAGCCCACCCACCCTTCTGTCCCAAGATCTCCAGCTGGGCGATCTCAGCGTCTCTGCCTGGCCAGCCGTGACGAAGCCCCTTCGGTGTATCTGACCCTGGAGCCCCGTCTCTCCCCCAGGGCGAGGGGACAGGGGCACCTCCCGGGACAGCCAAAAATGGCCCTCGCCGGCTCAAAGAGGCGTCTGCATGATGGGTAACAGCCCCTGCTCTCCGTGCCAGGTCTGAGCTCAGGGAAATCCTTCAGCCCCCCCGAGGCTCTAGCCCCAGGGCGAGCGAACCTCAAAAACACTTTGGTGCCATCTGCCACCAGGGGGCAGGCGAGCCACGAACAAAACCCCACGTTCTTTATTCAGCCTTCCCCGCTAAGGTCAGCAGAGGCCACCCTGCAAAAGCGGGGGGCTTGCTTATTCCCCCCCCCCTCCATGTGGCTGGTGCCAGAGTGGGACCCCCTGCAGCCAGGGCCGAGATCCTCAGACATTATTAGGCGTCTAACTCCTATGGAAACCAAGGGGAGTTAGGTGCCTCTAAATACTTTTGAGCATCTGGGCCCAGATATTTAACACGTGATGGTTTCCTGGGAATTTTGTCAGAGCTGGGGGGTGGGGAACGGGTGCCTGTCAGGGGCACTGTGGCAGGTGGGTGGCTGGAGGGCCTAGTGGTTAGAGTGGCGGAGGAGGGAGCTGGGAGTCAGAACTCCTGGGCTCTGTTCCCACCTCTGCCACTGATTCAGTCTATGGTGTCACCTCCCCCCTCCCTGTGCCTCAGTTTCCCCACCTGGAACACGGGGGTGATAATTACCAAGCTCACAGGGGATAAAAAAGGCACTAATTAATTAATGGTTAGCTAAGACTTTGCTCAGCTATTGTTAGCTATAGACCCAGCATTTCATTATCCATCCATTATTAACAGTAGTTAACCCACTTATTTACAGTAGGTCCCAGTGTAATGAAGGGATCGATTTAGGATCCATGCATGTCTCTGGATCTCAATCCGCCTTCACAGGGCAGGGCTCTTTCGACAGCACTGCAGTCCCGGCCAGGCGCCCCGTGCTCTCAGAGCTCCACCCCAAGAGACTGACCTGCTGGTAGTGCAGCAGGATGGTGTCCCGGGAGCCGTGGTAAATGTACACAGCCCCGCGGTGGCCGTCCTCCAGGGGCGCTCCCACCACCACGTCGTTAAAGCCGTCGTGGTTGAGGTCAGGCACAGCCGCCAGGGAGTAACCGAAGCGGGAGTCCTGGGGCTTCTTATCGGCACGCAGGGTCCCGTTGAAGGTCAGGAGCAGCTGGGATGCAGGGAAGAAAGTGAAAGGCCCTTAACGCCCTCCAAGCCAAATCCACGTCTCCAGTGGCTGGCCTGAGCAATTACAACAGCCTGCTACTCTTCTTAGCCATACCTAGTCCAGGTGCCCCCCCCCCTCCCCCCAAGGTCCTCCCAAGTGGTGGCAGGGCTACATCTGGCAGCTGATGAGCCTCCGACTGGAGCCCATCTTTTAGCTCAGGCTGTCGAAGTTCATGCGTCAGAATCCAGCGGTCCCAGGTTCAATCCCCACGGCCGATAGCCGGGGGGGGTGGTAAAATTGCAGGCGCAGAACTTCAGCAAAGAACACTTTTGTTTGCGGGGGGGGGGAGGTGGGGTCAGTCTCATGCCTCGGAATCAGATTCACTGCTTCTCTTGGCCCTCCGGGGGCTTGCATTTCCATCCCTCCCCCTTGCAAACCAGGGAGCGTGCTCCTTAAATACACAACCCTGGAAAATACCCTTCCCACTGCAATTTACCTGCCCTACTTTGTAGACATAGACCCGGCCTGTTTCTTTACTCTGAGCTCCCAGGTACATCGGGGCGGCGACCAGCAGGACGTCCGTGATTCCGTCCCCATTCACGTCCACCGGACACACTTCACTGCCGAAGTAGGAGCCAATCTGCAAAGGGAGCAGATGGGTGGGGGCGGATGTCAGAAGGCAGCAAGCCTCATCTTCCTGCCTCCCCAGCTCGCTCAATGACAGCCTGGCTCTCTGCACCGCTCCGGCCCTGGCTACCCCCGGAAGTGGCATCAGTTTAACAAGAGGCGCTGAATTAGCTGAAACTGGAACTGGCACCAGAGGCCGTGTAAACGCTCTTCTAAGCCAGATGTGAACTGGTTTAACTTAAGTTGATTCGGAGCCAAAATGGCTTTCGCACACCTTTTGCTAAAATCGATGTGAAACAAATCAGTTAAACCAGTTCCACTTCCTCATGTAGACAAAACCCCAAACTAACTTGCTCTCTTTGGGAGATAATGGCGTGGGGGCCGGTGGGTGGACTGGAATGTAAAACTCGTGTGTAACATACTTTACCCCAGCTGGTACTAATCAGAGCAGCTGTGCTTTAAATATATCTTCATGAGAAAACATCTTCACAGTATCTCTCTGGGGCAGAAGCTGCAGAACCAGTCCAGAGCCAGTATGTGCGAGGCTGTCTGTATGGGGGCTGTCGGGGTTGGGTGGGCACAGGGGCTATCTGGCGCTAATGGGGGCAGAAAGAGGCGTATAATTCAGATTGACGTGAGCACTCATGGGAAGGGGCTACCCCTTTTTGTCTACACACGCGCTTGCATGTGCCAACACCTGCGCATGGTGAGAATGTTTCGACGAACGCTTTTCTCGTGGAAAAAAAGGCAGCTTCGCCTAAACGAAAACCTGTTCCCGAAGCTGGGTCGAGTTCGAGGAAATCGCCAGACTCGAAAAACCGGCAGGAGTGGGGGGCGGGAAAGTGTCAGCATCCTCTAGACCAGAGGCTGACCTTTTCAAATGGAAAAACTCCTGCTTTCAAAGTGGCTTTTTAGTTTGACGTTTAAGATAATTAGCCTGGAAAAAAGCTGGGGGGTGGGGGCAAAATGGAAACAAGACGTTTGGATTGACCCGAAAGGCGGGAAATGGCTGGTTTTTGGTTTGTCACAGGCAGAGACAGACCCTGAAGGGCCCTTCTAGAGAAACATCTCAACCCGGCCCCTACCTGCTCCCCAGTGAGGGCCTGGGATATGACCACGTTCCCGCTGTTGCTCATCTCGAAGAGGATCACCTTCCCCTTGTGCTTAAAGCGCGGTGCCCCTGCCACGTAGAGACACTTCCCATTCCGGAGCCAGACCGAGGACACGGCGTAACCTGTCCCAGAGAGAGGGGACCCTGTCAGCTCCGCCGCTGGCACCCGGAGACGCTTTGCGCAGCACAGAACACCAGGGCTGTTCTACAGGGCGGGCCATGGGTTCCTGGGATGGGTAGGGCCAGGCGGCTGGCCAGTTTGGGGGGGCTGGTGGGCTTACGCAGAGAAGTGTTTTTTACGGATCAGTGACACTGCCTCCAGGGGGGTTAGTCTGAAGTTGACCCTTCTAGAGCCCTACAGAGGGAAGAATGGGGCAGGAACTGTCTCTTTGGTCTGTGTTTGTACAGCACCTAGCACCGTGGGGTGCTGCCAGTTGCCACCACAATGCAAATAAAAAGAAATGAATAATACAGTGACTAAAGGCACAGAGTTGTTCCCTGGCCAAGTCCTCTACAGCCAGCCAGCTCTCCTTTTCCTCCGGGGTCCATGGAGAGACACGTTTCCATGCGTTGTTCCACCCACCCCAGATTTTCCCAAGGCATCTCGATTTTGACACCATTGGGATATGGGCAGCAGGTGCCCATGCCATGTGGCAGCCCAGCCCTAACAGGGCTGAGGCCTAACTCACTCAAGTCAGCTAGCAGCTAAACCCCATCCTCAGCAGGGATCGTCCTTTTGTCCTGTCTGTACAGTGCCTTGAGCCGTGGGGTCCTGGCCCATGACTGGGGCTCCCAGGCACACCCGCAAGACAATTAATAAATCCCACAGGCTGAGGGCCAGGTTTTCAAAGATATTTAGGCCGGTAGGTGCTTATTGGGATTGGCAAGAACACGGTGCCTAACCTCCTTGGGAAATCTGGCCCTTGGGTTGGGCTGGACCGAGAGGATACGGGATCTGCAGCCTGGTACCGATCCCTCGAGATCTTCTGCACCCTGCAGCCCACGAGACGTTCCTAACCCGCACATGCCTTAGCCCTAGGCGAGAGGCTCCTCCCCCCAGAGATCATGTGATCACAGGAGGCGGGGCAATAGAATTCCGTGAGAACGGGCTCGGCCCGAGGGCGCCACCTCACCTAGGTAGGCTGCGTGGTTCTTCAGCTCCAGCGGAAACTCCTTCTCGAAGGCTTTCCGGGGTGGGACGATGTGGCCATGCCTGCTCTCCTTGAGGACAGCCCCTTCCCAGTCGTAAGCCCCCACGGTGCCAAAGAGGATCCCGTCCTGGCAGGGGCACGGAGGAGACAGATGGGAAAGGTGATGTGTCTGTCATGCCATGCCCCTGGGTGAGCTGGCCACAGCACGGATCGCACCCGAGATCTCTGGACCGAAAAGCACGAGTCTGGACCGCGCGAGCTAAAAACCCGAACCTCTGTTAGCCGAGGCTGTCGCCGGCTCTATGCGTGGCTCAGAGCGTCACACGGATGCACCCTTTGCCCTCAGGGTGTGACTGTGTGCACTACACAAGGAGCTTTTCACCTCCAACGCTTGGCATGACACAGAGTCGCCCACGTGCGGCGTAGAGTGATCTGCACAGGTCGAGAGGGGGGTATGCATGGGAGGCCGATAAACTCGTCCCTGTAGGTTAGCTGCAGAGTGTGCATGTGGCTTTGCCCACTCCAGGCATTCCAAAATAAAAATCACAGGTCAGGCCCCCTCCCAAAAAAATCACGAGGCTGACTTAAAAACAATAAATGTGGCGTCCTTCTTATTGGCCCTCTCGCTTTTGAGCATGGAGGGGGGGGTCACAGTTTCACATTCTTCTCTGCAGCCATGAGAGCTATAAACTTACTTTTCCTTTTTAAATGAAAGCTGAGATTCTCATGTCATCACATGACTCCAGGAGCCGGGGCTTGGAAGAAAAGTAAACACCCACCCAATATCTCGGACGTGTGATAAAGTCACAGCAGTTGGCAATGCTGCGATGGAAAGGACTCATTGGGCTTCTTTGTGGTATAAAACAAGCCTGAAAAGTTTGAGGGTTTTTTTTTTCCCCCTTCAAAAATGTCTTACTAAAGTAAGAAATGATGAAGAATAGCAAGAATAGCCTTCTCTTATTCCTGCTGGAAGTCTGCTTGGAGGACTGGAGACCAGCAGCAGGAGCTTTCTCAGCTGTTAGTTGACAGGGCAGGTATGTTGAGTCATTTCACAAAGCCAACTTTCCTCCCGACTTTGTTAAATATGCCTTCAAATCACTTTTAAAAAAAAAACACATTCTAAAAATCCTGTCTCCCCTGCCAGACTTGGGCTGACTGAGGTTAGGAACCTGCTCATTCTCCATAGAAGCTTCCAGGCAAACACGAGCTGAATTTCTAATGTAAAAAACGAGTATTTCAGGCCTTCTTGACTTGTCAGAAACCACCCAAAATAGGCCATGCGCACAATTTAGGTTCCCCTTTGCAGGTCATCTTGAAGACAGTCAATCCCTTGTGCTGCTCCTCAGTGGGAAGGAGATTCTGATGCACAGAGAGGGGCAGCTAGTGGGATAACCTTCCACTTCCGCAATCTAGTGACTAAAGCAGGCAGAGCCTGATATAAGGAGAGAACATGGCCCGGATTCTCTTCCCCACTCGGCTGGGTGACTGCGTGTAGGTCCCTTCCCCAAGCTCTGCTTCTGGTTCACCTTTGTCTTGTCTATTTAAATAGCAAGGCCTCCAAGGACACGGACCGCCTTTGCACGCCCAGCACTGGCATGCCAGGACCCCGGTCTTGTTTACAGCTTCTAGGTGCTATCAGAAAGAACTGGCCGTGTTTGACCTGAAGAAGAGAAGGCTGCCTGGGGGACATGATGACAGTCCTGAAACAGGTCGCCTAGGGAGGTTGTGGCAGCGCCATCGCTGGACATTTTGAAGGCTGGGTTCGACAAACTGTCAGGGATAGTCCAGGTCAGCTTAATCAGCCTCATTGCTAAGGGAAGGACGATATGATCTCAAGGTACCTTCTAGCCCAACATTTCTAGGATGCTGGAATTCCACCAACCACAGCCTTACCTCCAGCAGGTGGGTTGAGAAGCCAATCTGGGACATCTCCAGTTCAAAGGAGCTTTCGTTGTATCCGTGAGTTCCTGGTGTGGGAGGAGGGGAGAGAAAAAAAAATCAGCATTATTTTTGGTAACACAGGACATAGGACATTTAGCTATGAACTCTCACGTTTGTCCTAGCTCTGCAGAATGCTAAGGGGGAACTGGAGAAAGAGCGGCCATGTTTCAAGAAGGGCCCAGTTCGGTGTGGGATCAGGAGGTCAGGAATGCCTCAGACGTAACAGTGGCGTGGCAGCACATTGCAGGACGTGCTGTTTTCTCCTACACTGTTGGCAGCATCGCTGACTGCTAGCGAAACAGAACCCACCGGGCCAAACTAGGCCAATGCCGTGCATCCAAAAATCATGCATCTGGTCCCCCTCAAAATCATGGAGCCTGGGTTATTTACAGTAGGGCAGGATGCTGGAATAGATAGTCTAAGGGTCCGGAAGGGAGTTAGCGGAGGCTGAACTTGAGAGACCGTAAGGTTTGCCCAAGGGCCCGTTGCGTTACCTTCGAGGCTGAAGATCCTGTCTCCTAAGGCATCCACAATGTCGTTCAGGGCCGCCTCATCGGTCACGTTGAAGAAGTATTTCTCATCAGGGTCGCTGGCGATGTACTTGATTTCGCTGATGAAGGAGTGGGGATCTTGCTGTCGGCGGATGTAGTGACCTAGGACCTGAGAAGCCAGGACTCTTGATGAGTGCGTCACCTTCACCTGGTTACTCACTGCAGCACATGGCACTTGCTCGAGGGGTCGGGCAGGAGCCCCTCAACTGCAGTTGGTTGGAAAATGTGTTTTTCCCCCTCCCCCAATGGAAAATTTCAATTTTCTGGCAGAAATTTGAATACTGAAAAATTTCAATTTGGAAATACCGCCACAGTGCCTCATGGGAATTGTAGTTCTGCTGCCTCTGGCTCTTGTTCTCCTCTATAGACCGGCATCACTGATTGGACTACATCTCCCATGATGCACCACGGCCTATCCTCTTCGAGGAGGCAGTTGCATTATGGGAGTCCCTGGCCATGGTGCAACATAGGAAATGTAGTTCAGGTGCTTCATGTCCCCATTCTCCTCCATGGGCCAGTCTCCCAAGTTGAGAAGAGTTGATACAGGAAGAGGAGGGAGGTTTCCCCAGATAAAATTCCCCATCACTACCAGCTAGTCCAGAGCATGAGCATCAGACAAGCAGGGCTGGAGCATTCACACAGCACTAGCCCATGCCCCAGACGTGCTGAGTCCGTTGGCGCTGCCCACTCACCGCGATAGCATAGCGCGTGATGTTGCGTTTCTCGCATTCAGCCAGGGCCACCGGCAGCTCGTCCCCATCGTGGGACTCGCCGTCAGTCACCACAATCATCAGTTTGGTGGCTCCTTCCCGGCCCCCCCGCTCCGGGCTGAAGGCCTCCGAGCTGGTACAACGGAGGGAGAAGACATAGAATGAGGTTCTAGTCCTGGCTGAAGCAGGGTCACACAGGGTCACCCCCCCCCCAGTTCCTAGCCCTGCCCTGTTAGGTTAGAGGGGGGTCAGCCTCCAGGTTGCCAATGAGTGGACCAACTGTGGTGGTGACCCCACTGTGCAAGGGGCTGTACAAACCCCTAGTGAAAGTCCCTGCCCTGATGAGCTTACAGTCCAAACAGAACAGACAAAAGAAGGAAGGGGAAACTGAGGCACAGAGAGAATGCAACTCACCCAGGGTCACCCAGCAGGTCAGTGGCAGAGCTGGGCATAGAGTCTAGGTCTCCTGAGGCCCAGTCCAAAGCCTTCTCCGCCACACTTGAACTGGGCTGAGACCCAAATTTCATTTCCACCTAGCAGCAGGCAGCTCGTCTTCGGAAAACCCACCCAGGGGCAGCTCTGCACTGCAGCCGTCAGCCAGCACAGCTCCGTCAGTCAGGAGATGTGATCCCCTGCCTGACCCAGTTGTTCGGACAAGTACCCGAGCATGGGCACAGCTCACATCCGCAAAACTACACTTCGGCCATGGCTGTTCACTCCCTCCAGGGAAGGGGAGAGGATGCAGAATAACAACCGGGCCCGTGGAAAGAAATTTGGCGTCCTGGTACATTATGTTTGCTGGAGCCCCACCCCTTTATTCCTGAGAACATCAGTAGCATTTACACAGATATTACTGTTGTTTGGGGGGAGGGGAGGCCCAAGTTGGAGGCTCTGGTACAACACACACACACTGGTAATAACCCATACTAGCAAAAGCACAACTACAAGCTGTGTCTACACTAGGAGAGCCTTGCTGGTAGAAGAGATTGATCTATCTATCCAGGGCAAAGCGCTCCTGCCATGGACGTGGCTTCAGTTACGTCTCATGCTAGAGGAAGGGGAAAGACAGCACATTTTCATAGGCTGATCCCTGGGAAAATGTCCGAAAGCTCCTTCTAGCTACACCCCTTCCCCAGTCTCAGAATATCTGAGTGCCTCACCATCTCTAACAGATTCATCCTCAGGAGAGGCAGGGCAGTGTTATCATCTCCCCTTTACAGCTGGGGAAACCGAGGCACAGAGATGCTAAGCAACGTGCCCAAGGTCACATAGGGAGTCTGTAGCAAAGCAGGGACTTGAACCTGTCTCCCCCAGCTCAGATGAGGAGCCTAACCACTGGGCCCCCCTGCCCCTCCATAACTGCTGTCTCTTCTCCAGTTGGGAGCAGCACTCCCATTACCAGCCTCCCACCAGCCTTCCCCGATGCCAGCCTCAGCTCTGAGGGGCCTGGCATTGCAGCCCTGCTACAAACTACGCTTCCTCTGGCGCTCGGCTCAGGCATTTCACTCTGGCACCACTAGTGCGAGCCGCGGGATCAGCTGTCCCTTTAACAAAATCTCTGCCCACATAGAAACCTCAGACTTCTACGCCCAATTTCCCTTCCGGGGCTCCATGGCGTCAGTCATGGGCAGCTGGCTGGGTTTGTTGATCCTGATCAACAAAGAGCAAAAAAGAGCTCAGAGGACGCATAGGGTGAGCTCTGGGGCTGCAAGACAGCCCTCCGATCCTTCCAAAGGCCACGCACACGAGGTGCCTGAGATTCACTGTGTTGGCATCTGCTAGAGGAGTCTTAAAAACTCAGGTCCTCTCTGAACAACCCTAAGGCACTTAATAGATGAGTGAGGACTTGCCCTTCCTGGGCTGAATTTCTCCTTCCCCAGACTGTTGTGCTGTGTTATAAACAGCTGTTCTCCACCCCTGAGCTGGCTGCATTTCAGTGATGTCAGCCGCTCACGGACTGTGCCACGGGTTGGGATCCCAGAGATATATAAGCACCAAATATTTTACCATCATTTCCCTGAAAAAAGCCCCTATTCTCTGGTTCTGCCTAGGGAGGAAATACCATGAGCACAGCTTCTTCCAGGGTATCTTTGCTTCTGAAAATTCACCCCAGTGCATCTGGAGCTCAGGCTGCTAAGACGTGCAGAGACCACAGTTAAAAATCACTGTGTGCTGAGGGTCTCCAAAGCCACCTAAAGGATCCACACACCCAGATCCCATAAGCAATCCCTCCTGCCACTCCCCGTACCAGGCCTTGTGGATAGCGAATGCCGTGCGAGTCTCCCGGCCCTCCTGCCGGGTGATGTTCTTGGCCGCCTCCACCACTTCTTCCACCGTCTGGTAATCCTCAAGGGTCCATTCGTGGACAGCTTTCTCCCCGTACTGCAGCACCCCCACCTACAATGGAGGAGGCATGGTCAGTGCTAAGTTATCCCTTCTGCATGTGAAGGCTGGGGTAGAAAGGGCCGGGCACTGGGCTGGGATTCAGGAGACCAGGGCTCAGTTCCCACATCATTCCCTGGCCTTGGGCAAGTCATTTGATCTTCCCCTGGCGGAGGGCTCTGAAGCAAAGCATGGGAGCAGAGTCAGTCAGCACAGTGGACAGCCGGTTTGAAAAGAGCACAGCAAGGCGGATGAGTCATGTTTCACTGCGTTACGGAGCAGCCTGTTTTGTCTCTTTCTGTTTTGGGGCTCTTAGGTGACCGTGTTATTGTTCTGAATTCCAAGCAATAAAGTCGTGTTACGTTGCAACCTTCCAGCACAAGTATTCATGTCTTTATCTGACTTCTCTGGGTGTATGCGCCCATCACTTGGATCATTTAAAAGCGGATCTGATCAAAGCCTTTGAGAAGACAGCGACTGCCCTAGCTGTTTCCTGTCTCCATTATCAGGAGTGCTACTGTCTCTAGGTCACTAGCAGTGAGTGTAACCCACGCAAATTTTTAAACCACCCATTCACACAGTCAGCGCAGAGAGACGAGCCCAACGCACAGGAACAGTGTGACTCTGATCAGGAATGTGATTGGATTGCAGTAGCAACCTCTTACACAACCGACCTGCCCACTGCTGTCTGTATTTCTGGAGTCAGATCGGCAGACACTAGTCTGAAAAACAGAGTCTACTTCTTTTTACTCCCATTAGCCCTACCAAACGAGGCCAGCTGGAATCTGTGCCTGTGAGAGCAGCTTGGAGGCTAACCTTGTCTGGCACAAACTTTTCATCGATTTTTAAGGCCAGAGGGGACTGTACTGATCATCTAGTCTGACCTCCTGCGTAACACAAACCAGGAACCTCCCCCTCCCATATCCAGCCCCTCATTTCTGGTTGAGCTAGGGCGTGTCTTTTAGAAAGAGACACCCAGGCTTGATTTAAAGACATCCAGTGACGGAGAATCCGCAGCATCCCTAAGTGAGTTGTTTTACTGGCTAATCAGCCACCTGTTAAAAAGTCATGCCTTATTTCTAGCCTGAATTGGTCTAACTTCAGCCTCCAGCCATTGGCTCTTGTAAGTTCATTAGCTGCTAGATGGAGAGAGTCACCCGCTATCAGAAATATCCCTCCATTTAGGTATTTAGAGACCAGGATCAAGTCCCGTCTCAACCTTCTCTTTGTTAAGCGAAATAGACTGAGCTTTAAACTGGTTTAGTTGAACCAGGACAAACCCTGCATGGACCCACTTCATTGGGTTTAAGTGTCGCTTATTTCAGTTCAGCTTAAACGTGTTCCGAAATGGGCTGAAGCTCCCTGGGATGTGATTGATTTTCTGTGGAAGGTGCTCCGATACCACAGTGACGGGCAGCAGCACAAGACCCTCAGACGGAAGTAAGTGTGGTTGGATCCCCAAATCAGAGCATCCACACGGCCTTTTGTGCCATTAACTAAGTTGTAGACGCACACCTTAAACTGGTGCCACCCTGTGTTTAGACAAGTTCTGCTCCTCCCCATGAGAAGCAGAGAATCCCCAGAATGCAGTGCATACTGGCCATGCCCCCAGGGGGATTGGGAGCCGAGTGGCTGCCAAGTCCCTAGGCCCGTAGGCTTACAGCGGGGAGCCGTTCTGCGGGGGCCATTTTCACCAATGTTAAGGACCCTGTAACTTTAGATTGCCTGGGTAACTGAGGGTCCTTAACACCCAACGGTAGAGAGAGGGGATTAAACCCCCTCCCTTACGCTGGCGAAATCAAGACACAATTACAAATCACAGTTCAATGGCTAACTTCGCTTCTGCGGGTAAGCAAGCGCATGTCTACACTGCATTGTTAGACTCAGGTTTCAGCCCAAACCTTCCTACCGACCACGCACACATCTGTCTGACTCGGTTCGACAAGCCCTCGGGACCCAGGTCTCATCAGTCTGATTATTTCCGGTGCAGAGCGGTCTGGGCGTTGCCCTGTCCCGGGTGGAGCCCAGAAGGGACGCTGCACTGTTTGCCTCTCTCATGAAGACAGACTCCTCCAGCTAGAGGAAATCCTCCCGCGTTTGGCTAACGTAGGAGAGCAGCGAAGAGTAAAGGGGGCAGAGGGGACACGCATTCAGGCAGCAAGTGCTAACCAGGGGTGGATTGGAAGAGCTGGAGAAAGTTGTACGGAGGGAGCTAACACAACCCAGAGTGGGATTCCTCCGCCCGCTCCTCTCCAGCGGACGTGAACCCTGAGGGGGTGGGAAAACCCAGAGGTGACACAGAGTGTGGGCGCAAGGCCGTGTGGGACCCAGTGCCAGCAGCAGGGCATGATGGGACTGGGCTAACGCCAGGGCCGTGGCGAGGAAAGGCATTCTGGGAACGAGCCGATTGCAGAGCCAGAGGGAGACCGGCCTTTTGGGGAGCGATGTGGGGGTCAAAGGCAAGCTCGCCATCCTGAAGAGAGCGGCTGGGTGCAAGGCATTCTGGGAGCAGGCTGGAGGCCAGAGCGAAGCCGGGCATTCTGGGGGCAGCAGGGCAGGGTCAGAGGCCCGTTAGCAGGGTCTGTCTGGGCTCTGCAGAGGGGGAGGAGGGACAAATGCCCCTAGGGAGCCAGGAGCACGCCAGCCCAGCCATTGCCGCAAGGTTTGGCCCTAGGCAGCAGCGCATGAGGCATCCCAGCCAAGCTGCCAGCTCAGGAAGCGAGCGAGGACTTTTCCTGAGTCAGCCGGTCCACCCCCCTGTGAGTCAGCCGCCTCCCCACGGCAAGGCGGCCACACTCACCCGTTCCTTATTGACTCATCCCGAGGATGTGGGACTGGGCGGGCAGAGGGCGTTCGATTGGGAAACCTGTTTCCTTTTATCTCCTGGGGAGGGCAGGAGGGCGGGGGGCTTTAGATATGCCAAGCTGTGCACTCTCCCCTTCACTTCACCCTCACCCCCCACCTGCTGTCGGAATTATAAAAGAACGAAAACCGAATTCTGCCAAGCCTCGTGACGTCTATATCAGGGGCTTGCACGGGTGCCGCTCTGCTGCCTGCTCAAATCCCAGTGTAGGCAAGATTTATGAGAGCCCATTGACTCCAGTGTCAATCCAGAGTCACTCCACTGGGTTCAACATGGTTGCTCCAGATTGATTCCCAAATGGAGCTTTGATGACACACTCACCTGGATCTGGTTTGGGTCAATGAAAAATTTGCTGAGGATGTTGCTGAGGAAGTTCTGCACCTCGTACCAGGGATAAATGCTATTGGAGCCATCCAGGACGATCACTATGTCCATGTAGGTAGAACACCCTGAAACACACAGCAGGTGGATCACCATACAGCAGCTGACATGGGGATGGAGGCTTACGGCCATTGCAGCTGTACAGACCTGGGTCTAGCAAGTGCATCCTGCTGCTGGAATTCGGGGGGATCTTGATTGGAGGGCTGATTTTTTAGAAAGGAAGTGTGGTGTAGTGGTTAGCGCAGCGGCACCAGCGCATGGGTGGAGAGGAGTGAAAGCAGGTGCTACGGTTCTAACCCCAGCTCTGGCAGAGGCAGGAGCCATGTGATTAGAGCAGGGGACAGGATTTGTGACTCTGAGAAGACAGAGGGTGTAAGAGTCAAGCAGATTTTGGTTCCCTCGGATCCAATTTCTACCCTGCGGCCTAAATGAAGGGCCCCAGCTGCACATCAGGATGCTCAAATCAACACGTGGTGGCCGTGTGAGATCCCAAAGGTGGGGGGGTGGCGGTGTGTAAGAAAAGCCCTCGGACCCCATGCTGAACTGAAGCGAGCTAACAGCTTTATCGAAGGCCTCGATCCTGGCTGCAGGTCCCCACTGAGCTAGCCACACAGGTCTTGTCCTAGCAGCTGGCTGCAGTGCGGTCTGGGAACAGCCTGGTGCCAGTTAGCTGCTCCAGAATCCCGGCCAGGCACACGGAGGAGACCTGTCCAGGGCGTTGTACTGAGGCTGGACACAGCTGGCCGGGTGACCTCTCCTTTCTCGTGCTGGCCCAGGACTGCAGACCCAAGAGGCCGTTCAGACACTGTGAGAGGAACTGGGGGGCATCGAAAGGCGCCCGCGCGCTCCATCTCTGCCATGCCCGAACCGCTGGGAACAAAACAACCTCCGGCCCAGCCAGCTCTCTGACCCGGCACAACTCCATGGCCAGCCTCCTTCCACACACCCACACCCAGCTCGTCACCTACTCTGAGCCGTGGGGGCGATGTTTTCGGTCAGCTGGAAGCGGCCATCCACCCTGGTGCAGATGCCCGTGCTGAACGTGGAGGTGCCGCACTCCTGGGACCAGAGAGGCGCGCAGGCCTGCCGAGGAGGAAGATGCAGGTTAAGCCTGTCCCTGAGAGATGGCACTGCCCCCTTGTTCTGTCCGTGTCCCTCTCACCCCTTGCCTAAAATAGGAGGCATTTGCCTCACCGGAGCAGAACGGTGGGTCATCTGGCCCACCTCTGCCAGCACAGATCAGGGGTTCGTCTAGCCCAGTGGTTCCCAACTCCTGGCCCGGGGGCCAAAGGTGGCTCATGGGGTCTCTCAAAAGACCCAGGCAGAGCGCGGTGCCACGGGGCTGCAAGACCGGTGCAGACTCCTTGCTACAGCCAAGGGGACGGGAGATCAGCGCTGCCCTCCCCTGGTTCCAGCAGGGAGCATGGCAAACCGCTCCGCCTGGGTCCCTAAAAGCAGAGCGTAGCTGGCGACAGGGAGTACGCTGTGTGGGGCGGGGGGGGATGCTGGAACCCAGTCGCAAAGGCAGCAGGGCCGTGGGTGAGACCCCAGCATCATGGGGGTTTTGAACAGGACCTAGGAAAGATATTTTCCGGACCTACGAGGGATATTTTCTGGCTGCTGTTTTTGGGGCACTGTGTGTGTGTGTGTGTGTGTGCACACCCTACATCCCTTGCACGGCCCATGTGTGTGTATTTACGTTGCAGTGGTTGCTGTGCCCCCCATGCCCTGACACAGCCCCCCCGGCTACCCACAGTCACACTCGGTGCCCGAACCGGCTCTGAGCAGACGCTGACGCCGTGAGCAAACAAGAGTGAGACCACAGAAATGCAGGGCGGCAGGGAGAGAAAAGCGACACAGGGCTATATTCATTCCTCCTCCCGCCCGACTGAAGGACAGAGCCAGTCCTGGCTGCCTTCCTCCAGCTGCTGGGCCGGCTCGGGGGAAGAGGCTAAGGACAGCGGCTCTGAGCGCAGGCAGACTCTGCAATGCAGAGGCAGGCTGAAAGCAGGCCAGGTATTACCTTGCTCTAGACTAACTCCACTACCCCAATCCATCCTTCTGCCCCTCCCCAGAGCTTCCCTCCTTCAGATCTTCTCTCCCCATCCACCCCAAGGATCTCTAGGCTTCTACTTTTCACCCCTCAGCAGGACTTTGCCAAAAAGCCCAAGGGGTTTAGGAGCATGCGCCCCACTGGGCTTTCTGCAGGATTCGTGCGTCTCTAGCCCTTACTGCACTTTGACAAGTCCCCTCCCCCTCAGTGGGGAAATGTACAAAACTATAACGTGGCCCAGTGTGAAAATGGTTCTTGCCCCGGCTACCCGGAGGTTTAAAGACAATGTTCAGTGCACGCTTTGAAAATACCCCTTTTACCTAAGGTTAACACTAGCTGAGGAGACAGTGTTGCCCAGTGGGTAGAGCACTGGACTAGCAACGAGGAATCCTGGGTTCTCTTTCCAGCTCTGACCTGCTGAGTGATCTTGGGCAAGTCACTGCCCCTCTACGGGCCTCAGTTTCCCCTCCCACTCTTTGTCTTACACTGACTTAGACTGTAAGCTCTTTGGGGCAGGGACAGTTGCGTTATGTGTACGTACAGCACCTAGCACAACAGGGCCCTGATCTCAATTGGCATCTTGAGATGCCACCGTAGTAGGAAGTTTGCAGGATCAGGGCTTGTGGGGGAGAGCTCACATGGGGTAATGAAAGCAGCTCACGGAAACGCAGCGTGTGGGGCTTTTTTCAGCCCGCTGGAAAGAAATCGGCTCACCACAAAGCCATCATCTTTGCTGGCCACGAGCGTCATTCCAAAGTGCATGTTTTTAATTTGCGTAGAAACGTTCTGCAGGGCCGTGTCACCTAAACGGAGTGCCAAGCGGCAGAGGGAAAAGCAAACAGAGTTTTAGTGCCACCAGAGACTGCTCTCCAAGTCTGTGGCTATTTCAGAGAAGCTGCAGGGAACTGGGCATTTCAACAGGCGTTTGGCATCGAATTCCCATTAGATCCTTAGGAAATCCTGCCCTGATCACATTTACTTTCGAAACCATGCGCGGTGGAGGGCGGACCATATAGACACCCAGGAATGAAAATGCCAATAAAATTATGAAGATTACGCGCTCATTAGGGTTTGCTGTTACTTGGCAGATTGAGTGTCAGGACTCCAGTCGCCACTGAGTTCCCAATCCCCCTAAGGCAGGTTTCAAACTTGTTTCAAACACACGTATCAGTTTTTCAAGGCGGAGCCCTGAGAGGGCGTTACCTAGATTGACCTTGGCGCACGCGGAGTTGTTCCTCGCACCCATAACGCACTTGTACACGTCCCCTTTTCGGTTGTCGGCTGTCCCGTCCCAGGGCGCCCCGACCAACATCCTGTACAGGAAACACCAATAACTCCGTCAAGGTGGCAGAGATGGGGCCGTCCTACTCAGAATAGCAGGAAATAAATAAAACGTCAGCGCCGTGGGGGGTCCCGAGGATTCTGATGCGACAGGAAGAGGCTTGCAGAGAAGTAAGTTTTATATATAAACCCTCAATGCTTCAGGGCATAAGGTTAGTAATAAACTGCCCCTCAGGGTCTGTTATCCCATAATTGTCCGCCAGGCGGAATTCTTGCACCTTCCTCTAAAGCTGCTGTCCGAGACAGAAGCCTGCTGACTACCTGAACTAGCTTGATCCAGTAGGTAAGTTCTTATTTTCCTAATTCATATTACTTGGCACTTCGTACAGCATAAGCCCATCTAAAATCTTGAGCATTTTACAGAGGGGCAGAGCATCATTAGCCCCATTGTACAGATGGGGAAACTGAGGCATGCGGGCAGGGAAGTGACATGCCCACGCAAGTCACTGGCAGCACTTTGGATCAAGAGGCAACTGCCAGGCTCCTACTCTAGTCACCAGACAAACTCCCTCGCAGAGCTCGGCGTTGTGGAGCACAATGAACGGCAGAATAGGGCTGTATCCCTTTAAATAGTCCGTGAACCCTCACATTCTGTGTTTGAGACACACATCCCCAGAAAGCAGCCAGTGCAATGGCGCTGGCGTAGCTGGGCTGGGCGTGTTTGCCTGTACTTAGCAAATATGGTCATTTGGGGCCGCCCGTGCCTGGGCGGCTTCTTACTGTCACATAATGAATGGAAAAAAAGACAACAGGAGTCCTGGCTCCCAACCTCTTGCCGTAACCACCGGGCAACACTAGAAAGGTGAACACATTTCAGCGAATGAGCCAAAACCCTTCTGCTCCCAGAAGGGTAAACAGCTCCCAGGATTCACTCGCCAATACGCCCAGAGCCAAAGACACAAACAAAGCAAAAACCCCCAGCTACATAATCCATCCCGGGCCAGATTGAATTGGACCTTTCCCAGGCCTGCAGCAGCCTGGAGTCCTCATCACGCCAGCCCCCTGCTTTGTCTCTGCTCTGGTAACAGACTGAAAATACTTTCGGGGAGCCGAGTTCTGGCTCTCTGCAGTGGGTGTTCGCTAAAGCCCTGCCCAAGTTTATGGCTCCGTCAGTGCCTATTGGACCATGACGGTTCCCACGCCTCCAGGTGAAAACGCAGGCAGAGGAAATTCCCCACACAGCTGGATCAGGAAGGGAAGGACATAACAGGAGGCCAAAACCTCAACTGGTTCAATGGTCGGGTGTTGCCTTAAGACTTAGAGGATGTGGGCTCAGTGTCCTGCTCTTCCAAAAACTTGGGCAAGTCACCGGAGCTCCATGGTTGCCCAGGAGTTATGATGATTTACCCCAGATCTGGCCCTATTTCCATCCAGAAAACAGCCCCTGAGCATTTCAGCTGCCTGAAAGTGATTTAAAAACACCCCAGGGAAAAAGGCAGAGTCAAACAAAGAAGGGAGAAAATATAAGACTCAATGAAATTGATCTGGGAGGTTCCCTGTACTCCGAGCCCCGTGGAGCAGTGCTGATGATCAGAACAATCATGAGGAGGAGTTAATGGACAAAGCAGCTCTCAGTTTGAGGATTGGTGAGAGAAAAGGGGGGGGGGGGAGAAGGGAGGGGGCACTTGGAGGTAGAGGTGGCTTTGGTCGGCCAAACTCTGGAACTTAGATCAATCGTCCTTGCTCTGTCTGTTGTGATTGAACACTGCTGACAGAGATGGAGAACTGCAGAGGAACAACGGATTCAATTCCCAGATCTTCAAAGATATTTAGCACCTAATCCTCAGACCCCAAGCGCTTATGCACATAGTGAATTTGACTGCCGTGTGATGTCCTGTTACTCCCTGCCTCGGTTTCCCAGCTGTAAAACAGGGACAATAGCACCGCACAGGATAAATAGATTCAAAATTGTGAGGCACTCCGCCGATGGAAGTCATATAGGTACTTTAGAGAGGTTAATTTATTCTTGCTTATCTTCCTTCCAAGCCAGCTGCTTTTGACTTCCCAGCACTCATCACAGATGAAAAGAGTTGAGCTTTAACCTTAACAACAATATCCCTTACGCCATCCCGCCTCATTGCAGCTAAGAGAGAGGACTTGCTTCTCCATGGCCTGTTCTCTCTTCGGCTTCTCTTGCTGAGCCCAGCAGCCCAGCACCAACGAAGAGGTGACCCATCCACTCTGCGACCCATCCACTCATTCCACCCAGTGGATGGCAACTTCATGTCGCCCCCTGAGCTCACATTCAAGCCGGAAAAAGACACCAGCTCCCAGCCCAGCATGGAGATGGCTGCCGCAGATGCAAGACTTTGGCTCCAAACGCCCACGGACAGCTGTTGATCGGTCACTTAACTCCATTCCCCTCCCGCCCCCTCTCTCTGGACAGCGTTTGTTCCCTGTGCTCAGACGATCTGCGAGTCAAACAATTACACCGCACGCTCTCGGCCGCCGCTGGCTCCTCCTGGCCCAGCCGCTGGATTTCCTGAGCACAGAAGGTTTTTGTGTTTTTTTTCTTTTCCCTTCTGCTTCTGTGAATCATTTTCAAACAGCAGCCGACTCAGGGCGGCTAGTCATTTCCTTTCCTGTTTTTTAAACTGCTGATGTGCGCTTGGGGAAATCAGGGACACAGCTCAGCGTCCTCGTTCCCCTTGCTCCCGCGCCCGGCTGCGGTACAGATGCAAAAATTAAAACCAGGGAAACCTTGTCTGTTTCAACGGGGGTCCCCGGTTTTTGTCGCCTTTGGTACCTCTGAGACCTGGCCATGCAGTGCAGTGAGCTTAACCAGTCTCTCCAGGCTTTGTATATTCACGATGTTCAAGAGAGGCAGCGTGGTCCAGTGGTTAGGGCACTGGCTTAAGACTCAGGAGGCCTAGCTTCCAGTCCCCGACCTCGGGAAAAGTCACTTCCCTTCTCTCTGCCTCAGTTTCCCCTCCCACCCTTTGTTTTATCAGTTTAGATTAAAAATTCTATACGGACACGCAGCACCTAGCACAATAGGGACCTGATGTTGGTTGGGGCACTTCTGGAATGCAAATAATAACAGGCCTCTCTTGCCAAAGGGACCAGAGCCTGTCAGGGAGGAGCCAAACTGGCTTCCAGTTATGGCCAGAAAGTGGATTTGAATTAAGAGTGCAGCTGTGGAAAGCACATGCAACTCTGGGCTCGCCCCTTCCTCAGTCCTTCTCACAAGGCCCCGTGCGAGTCTCACATTCCACGCCGGCAGGGCACGAAGGGCTGCCCCCCCAGAACTGCCGCGGCAGGTGTAATGCCTTCTACACTCACCATTTCTCCCCTCCGGCCTCGTGTTGTAGGACTTTGTAACCGAACTGAGCCTCCGGAGGGCCTTGGAAGATCTGGGGTCTCTTCACATCAATGTTGAATGACCTGCATAGCCCTTGAGAGAGACACAGAGCAGAGTGTTATTCTAACCCAGCGACCCCCGAAGTGTGGGGTGCACAGACTTAGAGGTGGAGGGAGGGAGGACAGAGACAAACCTCTCAATAATTCTCCAGAGGCTCAGCTTTCGTTTAAAACAAGAGGCAAGTCTCCAGCTGCTATGGCTGCAAAGAAAAGCTGAAAAATATGACCCGAGTGTATCTGACGCAGAGCCGTCTGCCTGAGTTTGCAGAGAGCCTGAAACAACAGCTCTGAGGTGTGAGCTGCCCCTTTCATTTCAAAGGGAGCTGACTCAGCTGCCAGTGCACATGCTTCATGGGTCACCCCTGACAATTATTGCACTGGTTAAAGCATGTAATTACAACAATACCATCGCACTCCTACACAGTCCTTTTCATCTGCAGAGCTCAAAGTGCCTCACACAGGAAGGAAGGCTCATCAACCCCATTTTACAGATTGGGAAACTGAGGTACAAGGTGAGGCAGTGACGTGCCCGAGGTCAATGGGCGGGCCACTAGCAGAGCTTGGAATAGAACCTAGGTCTCCTGCATTCCACAGGGCCATGAAAAGGGAGAGAAGAAGTTGTTAGGATGCTTTACATAATTGATTCTGATGGTGGTTCGCTTTGGGTAGGCCTTTAACAACACAAGGTGGGTGTAGAGGGGCGTAATTGGGGGGCAACTCAGCTTGGGAGACACGGGTTCACATCCTAGCTGTGACACAGACTCCCTGTGTGCCCTTGGGTAAATCCCTTAGCCTCTCTGTGCCTCAGTTTACCCATCTATACGATATGGATAATAGCACAGCACAGCTTCCCAGGGGTATGTGAATATAACTACGGTAAAGCCAGAAGCACTTTACACTCTTCTGAAGAGCAGCGCTATGTAAGAAATAGGTATTATTATAAAAACTTGTGAAAATGCAGCCTTTGCTGATACTGCTTGGGACCAGAGCTGGAGGGAGGGTGGGTTTGAGTTGGTTTTGGAAAATAGCAAGTTAGCTGAAAATTGTATTTTGCGTGGCCCCGAAATGATTTGCAAATTCGGTGAAGAGCATGGGCTGAAAAAGAAACCGAAAAGAGAAATTTCAGGCCCATTTTGTTTCGAAAGATTGCTTGGAATTGACACTGGAACCGTTTCATGTGGCCCAAACAGAAAGTTTTCAGATTTTTTTCATTTAGTGCTGGAAAAAAAAAATGGAAAAATTCCATTTCAGTTTGAAACTGACCGCATTTTGGGGGGGATTTTTCAGTTAAGTGGCCGAAGATGTGTCTCTGCGTGACTTACACTTGGGTCATATTTGTAAGCTTTTAATCAATGTTTTGCCCTTTTGCCTTCACAGACCGGGCCAATGGGAGCAGGATCAGGACAACGCTTTCAAAGGATCCCCTCCCACCATGTCCATTTTTCATGCACTACAGGAAACTCCAATGCAATGCCTGGAAACCAAAACATTCCAATTATTGTGCTACTTTAGCATCCCTGATCAGAGACCCAGTGCAGCAGGCACTTCACATGAGAAGAAACAACGTGTCTTAATCCTCAGATAGACAGGCCAGTGGTAGTTTTAACGTATGTTAACTACTCAGTTACCTTGACCGGCTAACAAGTGTTAAAACTACAATGGCCATAGCCACGTCAGAATTTGAACAGAATTAAAAACCGCGTCTTTTTCTCAGCAAAGAGAAAGTCGTAGTAAAACAGTCCCTGTCCCAAATTACTCACAGTCTAAGTAGACAAGACAAAAACATATCAGGGGAAACTGAGGCCCAGAGAGGCAAATGCCTAGATCCTCAAAGGTAACTCCACTGGGAGTTAGGTGCCTAAATACCTTTGAGGATCTGGACCAAAGTGACTTTCCCAAGGTCAGCTCTCCGACAACTGAAAACTGACATCATTCATGACAAAGCCGGACGGCATACTTGGTGCAGGAATCGGAGCGAGAGTCCAGGGCTACGCAGGGGTCACACGAGATGATCAGAACGGTCCCTTCTGGCCTCGGACTCTACGCATCTCTGGATCGTGCTGGGAGAATGGGACTACTTGTGCAGCCTGCAACCAGGTGCTTAAAGCAACTTCCCCTTCCCACTAGCCCAGGAAGCCTAAACCCTCAGTGAGACTTTCAGACTCTGCCCAGATCGGGTTGTTTCAGGTTACCAGCCGCCGAGGCGGACGGGCAAACAGCAGCCGGCAGCACACGTGGCCTGGGTGGAATTTGTGCGGCTGATTCCCCGGGCCACAGGAAATGTTTCCCCATCACCGGGTGGATTGCGTTAGCCGACCTCCCCCCCACCATCTCACTGCTGGTCGGCTTCTTTGCAGACGGGAGGCGAACAAATGCTTCAAAAGAGGGGCCAGTTTTGGGCAGCCAACCCGAGACACCTTCGCGGGGCCTGGTGCTCCAGGGACAAGGGCTCAGCGCTTGCCAGTTCAAACCCTTGCCCCATTTTGGTTTGGTTGTACCAACGCCTGGAAAGCAGGTGCAGGCGCCGGACAGCCCTACCTAGCGATGGCAGAGCAGCTTGCAGACATTTGCATTTCGAGTCCCCACTGGAGTCTCGGATTCCAAGGCCAGAAGGGACCAGGGCGATCATCTAGCCTGGCCCCCCCTGCATGACACAGGACGTCTTGGACTGCAGTTCCCGCAGGGGCCATGCTGGCCCGTAACGTTCAGTGTAGCTACACCCGGCGCATTTAGGACAAAAGGGTCAGGGGAGTGAGATACACAGGTGTTTACACACCACCCCAGGGAAATATTAGCCTTAGGGTGTAGATAGGGAAACTGAGGCACAGAAGGGGGGCGAGGACGTGGCTGGCTCCAGGTCCCACAAAGCAGGACAGCACCCAGGGAGCCTGACACCCACCTCCCACATTCCAATTTGTTTTCCAGTAGCACCCAAGTGACACTGAGCAGGAGGGGGTTGGTCTGTCCCGTGCAGGCTTTAAATGAGGCGCAGATTTAGGCCCTGTCTAGGGCAGCAAGCGTCCCCACGCACTCGTGTTGTTAATGGGGTTTAGATGGCAGCCAGGAGCACCGGCCTGGGGAGCCCCTGACCCCGCTGTCACTCACCAGCCGTGTGAAGGCTGTCCTGCAGAGAGCACTGCTGGGTCCCCCTGGGGAGCTGCAGCTCCGATCTCTGCTGGGCTCCGGTTCTAGGCCATTTCAAGCTACCAGAGGGTCAGATCTATGCTGGAGCCCTAGGCCCTACTCTGCCCCCCTCAGCCTGAGCTTCAGACAGCCACTCAGCTCCATTCCCCCGGGGCAGTAGCCGGCACCGGGATGCGAACTTGCAACCTCTTGGTCTAGAAACACAGGTTCTTTCATTGCCCGAGATAAAGACCCACCTCTGATAGTGCATGGCTGTTGTACGTCTGGCCTGGTCTAGACAGAGCCACACCAAGGAGGGGTGGGTTATCTGAGCAGGGTCAGGTCTTGCCTACGCTTGGTTTGGAGACAGAGAGACAGGCTGTTGGGAGCAAGGCTGGCAATTCAATAGCGTGGCTGTAATATAAAAGACCAAGCGAAAAGCATCCGTGCTATTGAAGCAAACCATTTGAATTGTCCCATATAAAAATTTCAGAAGTTTCATTTCATGGGAAGTTTCGGATTCTCATTCCACTGGGAACAACAACAGCAACATTTCTACATGTCACAATTTCTCATGGAGCGGTAAACCAGCCCCAACACCCGTTTCTTCTCGCATCACCTCACAAGCCCAAAGCACTTCATGACTCTCATTTAACCCTCACACTGGTGTAAGGAAGAATCAGTATTGCCTTCCTACAACTATGTGGCGAAGGGAAGAAATTCGCCCAAAGGTACACAATCCCAACTCATGGCCTCCGTATTTGGCCCCTAGACCATGCTCCCCCCTCCCAGAACTGGGGGCTAGAACCCAGAAGCCTTGTCGTCCATTGCAGGACTAGCCCGTTTCAGCTTCCCCCCCGTTCCTAAAACCAAATCCCTGAGGCCCAGGAAGCGAAACTGACCACAGATAATTGGGTGAAAGTGACTGACTGAATTGCACCAGTCAACGCTGAGTAAAAGCAGGGGTGGGGAGTGGAAAATGATCAACGCACTTTCAGATTCACTCCTCTGCGAAACCCGGGGAGGGTGCATTATTCTGAAATGTACAGCGCCTGATTTCCATGTACACGCAGACCCTGGCAACCAACTGGCTTGCAATTCACGCTCATTTTAAGGCTGCTTTGCACTGTCAGGGCAGAGTCGAAAGGGCCTTCGTATAACTGCCAACCTTAAGAGCATCTGAGGCATTTTGTGCCTGGGTGTGAGTGAGGATCGAGACTGGGGGAGTTGCCCTGAAATTATAGTTTCCAAGCTGAGATCATAACAAGCTCCCAGCGACGGGCTCCAGTTTGGCCGGGCCAAGCGGGGCAGTGTACTTCCTGCCTCGCTGAGGATGTGTAAGGAGAGGGTGGAGGCAGCACCCCTTGCACAGTGACTTCTCTGTCTTGCAAGCTGACCGTGCCCCAGCTTCACCGAAAACCTCAGGAAGAAAACAGACTAGCAATTACGCAGGGTGTAGTTTGAAAATAGAGTGCCCGAGCCCCAGGATGGATCACACACTGCAAATTCCTCGCGTGGCTGGCTAACTAATTAGCAGAAGCCCCAAGGAGCCAGCGTCGGAAATTAGCCTGCCCGGGTATTTTAGGAAACTCAAATTAAAGGGAGAAAATTTCTCGTTGTCTTGAAATATTTGGAGGATTGCGCTGGCCCAGAGCCAAGAGCCTTGTTTGTCCCAGCCTGGACCTGCCAGTTCACTTCCTAGGTTATTGCTGTCTTTAAAATGGTCATACATTTAGGGCCAGAAGGCAGCATCGCGGTCGTGTGGTCTGACCTCCTGCATTAGACAAGCCGGAGAATCTCACCCAGGGAGTCTTGCACTGACTAAACAATAAACTGGAGCATCTCTCCAGCCTGGTCTCTGCTGGCATCATTGTGTAGGGTCCATGTAACTACAGGCCACTGTGAAAAGCGGCCTGCTTCCACACTGTGGTGTGTAGCTACACACAGCAGTGAAAGTCTGGCAAAGGGGGAGGCAGTGAGGAAAGGCTCTGGCATCTCCCCGCAGTGGGGAAAGGCAGCAGTCCGGCAGTGGGGTACTAAACTGCTTAAAACAGCAGCATAGATGTGGAAGGCGCTGCCTGGGTGTGCAGGGAACCGCGTATGGTCTAGACGTACGTTTCTGGCACGTCTTTACTTGCCTAAGCAGAGCCTCTGAGTCTACACTGCTCTCGGTCCCCGTGCCAGGGGACCGTGCAGTGTACGTACGCTACAGGCCCCCATCAATGTAGACACAGCCTCAGGAAGCGCCATCCGGTCCCTGTTTAAAGGATTCAAATAGGGCCAGCTGAAAAATTAGGCAAAAGGGTTTTCCATCGAAAAACACAGTTTCATTGAAATCGAAACGTTTCACATCAACATGTTGATTTCAACTCACGTTTGTTAATGGGAAAGGTTGAAACATTTAACTTCGATTCATTTTAGTTAGTAAAATGATACTTAAAATAGTAATTTAGTTGTAATATGCATATATAACATCCAACATATTAATATATTATAAAAGTCTAACCAGAGTGTTTCAGCATTATCCAGATCAGAGGTTTTCATGGCCCTGAATTGAATTTTTCTGGAATTTTCATTTAATGGGAATTCCCCCCCCAAAAAAATGTCAGTAGGATATAACTGGCCAAGGTGCAGAGCAACAGGGAACCTGGCACCCCAACCACAAGGAGTGTCAACCTAAGTTTCTTAGAAGTAGCATCCTGCAGCAAGGCTGTCCGAGTCTCCGCTAGTTCTCAGGGACATGAAAACTGCCCTGATTTGTCTCCATGTGGTGTTCACCCTGAAACCTAGTGATGACAATTTTAAAGTGTGGCCCATATGTGCCACACTGGGAGTTAGACCTGGGTTTTAGTCCCGGCTGTCACTGACTTCCAGGAATACTTTGGCCAAATCACTTCCCTTCTGTGCCTCAATTTACCCACCTACAAGATGGAGATACCAACTTTTGCAAATCACTTTGAGAGTTATGGGTGGAAAATGCTACTGCAATAGTGCCACATATTGTCTCTTCTGGTTAAGTCTCCCTGTTAACTATTTCCCTGCCAATTATTTCAGCAGAAGCATGACAGTTACTCAGACACTATGGGAGAAGCTTAGCAAGAATACCACTTCTTCCTTCCCTCCCCCACTCAGGCTCCCCTCCCCCGGCCATACACTCACGCCAAGGAAGGAGCGTTTATATGCAAATTAAAAGGGCTAGCCTGGAACCAATTATGCTGTTTTATCCCAAGTTCCACCACTTTGTGTTTTCCCCAGCTGCTGGAGTCATGCGAGAACCTCATTAAAAAGGTAAGTTTCTAGTACGTTTTAAAGAAAAGCTCAAAAATGTGACCCTGTTCTCAGAAACCAGAAGACACAATTAGATATTTTTTTAAGCCAATCATGATTTTTTGGGGGGGGCCTGACTCAGGATTTTTGAATGCTCGGGATCGCAGTCTGCCACGAGATTTCTGAGTCTTTCGGGTCAGACTTTTCTTTGCAAGCACGAGAGCCAAAAACTCTTTTTTTTTTTTTAAAGGAAAAAAAAGCTGTGATTTTCACTTAATCACCTGACTCCAGAAACTGGAGCTGTCAGAAACAGACACACCAAATACAGCAAGACCACCCTTCTTGTGCCTCAGTTCCTCCCTCTATAACCACAAGCTCAAGGTACGTCTTAGATTGGACTCCACCTGGAGGGAAGGAAAGGCGCAGAGGACAAAGAACGACTTATTGTAGGATGATCGAAAAGGATGCTGCTATCCTGGAGACATATCACGGCAGAGTTACACACCTTGCTCTGGACAGTCAGGGGTGGGAAAAATGGGTTGCCTCTAGGTAAATCTGAGTCCCTATGAAAGGGTCCTACTACATCTATGACAACAAAAGGATGAGTGATCAAGTGGCAGGCTCTGAGGTTGAAAAGAAGCCCAAGAGAATCTCTAGGGCCTCATCTGCTTTGCCAAAATATTTCCCTCTTTGAGAAAAAAAAAAATCCTTTAGGAATTTTTCAAGCCACCACAGCTAGTGCCCGCCAAGCGCCTGGATCGCAATGGGGAAGAGTCAAAGCAGTTCCAGATGTGCAGTGATCTAAGCCATCTCCTGCCTGGGGGATGGGGGGGGGGGTGGGTGCAGGGGGAGTCAAGGCCAACCTGCTGCTGAGAGATGGTAAAGCTGGTTGCCATTCCCCCCTCCTTCCCCCCAAAACTGCAAAGTAATTTTCATGAATTTTTACTGCTTTTCAGCCAAAAAAATAAAAAATAAAAAAATGTCCCCAAAAGCATTTGACCAAGTTTTGATTTTTCCAACACCGCCCCCCCCAACTTTTTCAGTTTTTGATCCAAAACCAAACCAAACCCAAAACCCGTCAAGAAGTTCCCTGGGAAATTCTGATTAAAGAAAGAAAGCAACATAAAAGTTTCGTCCCGTTTCCTAAGAACGATGGCATTTTCCGGCTGGTTTGCACCGAGCCCGGTCTGCCCCAGCTCACAGCCACGAAGATGCCATGGTGCCTTCGAGGCTACCGCTGACTGCAGCGTCACAGCTTGCGTAGACAGGCCCTAGCTAGCATAGATCTAGCATTTTTAGCAGAAGCCAGCAATGGAACTGATCCCCACGGGGTCCAGGCAGTCTGTCCAGCCCATGCTGCCACATCTTCACTGCCATGGGGACCCTAGACGTGCGCAGGATACATCTACTGAAGCTGCCCCCCATGACTGCAGTGCAGAAATACCTTTCGAAGAGGGTGAGAGAGAAGGTAGGTCTGGCCCTAGGGCGGCATGGAAAGCATTTTGCTTTGAATAGAAGCTAGAGCCGGCTGCCACATCGTGATTCCAAAAAGGGTGGAAAGTTATTTGGATCAGCGAGTTTGGCCCGTTAGGAGCCAGCCATGAAGTTCACACCTAAATCTCCAGGGTGTCAGAGGTGGTACTTGGGCCGCGTCTTCAGCTTTCAAATTTGGAAGGGGAGGGTTCAAACCTCCAGGCGCCCCGGTCAGGGTTGGCAACCGGCCATAAATTTACAGACAGTCAGTAAAAAAATGTACAATTTTAACACTTTCTGCAAACCGCTAAATAAATGAAAATGTCCATGAAATCGGTAGAAATAAAACACGTATTTTGACACTGGTTGTCCTCGCTCAGAATCAATCACAAAACTTCACTGGCCATGACTTTCTCAATGTCCTGTTTTCTAGGATTGCCCAGGCCCAAAGAACCCGACTGGCCAATTAACTGCAGCTAAAACAGCTGCGTAATTCCGAATTCCCGTGTACAGAGCATGGCGAGTGAGTCCGCACTCACGTGACGTTGCTGGATTGTTTATGGTTTTTTAGTGATGGCAGTAAAACGTTTACCGTGTCAGTGGGAAAAAAACCAACGTCAGCTCTTCATGTCAGTCAAAATTCAAATGCAAGGTTGGCAACGCTGCCCTGGACTGCCAAGTTCGGGATCTGTCAGAAGCCAGAGCTCAGGACTCGCCCGGTCCTACCAGGTTCTGGGGCCTGGGCGGGCCTAAAAGGGTCAGGATTTTCCAAAAAAAAAAACAAACCCAAACAACCCAGCACCAGGCCAGCATCACCTGCTCTCAAGAGCTTCTGCAGCACCGGCGCTGAGCGGCAGGAGCCCAGCGGAAGGACAAGCTGCGCCCCTATTCCTCACCTCTGATCCCCCTGCTACATGCCCCGCTAAACCACTCTGCAGCTTCCTGCAGAATCTCTTGGGAAGAGCTGTAAGACCAGAAGAGCTGCAGACCAGAGCAGTCCTGAGGTCCAACTACTCCTGACTCTGACAGTGATGAGCTGCTCCCAAGGAAGGTGTAAAAACCCCACAGAAGGCAGATGTGGGATAATCTGAGCTCCGAACGAGATGGGCTGAAGCCCTGACGCATGAGATTTAAAATCCCTTCCAAACGTTTGTTAGCATCAGCCACAGCAACTGTTCTTGTTATCCATATAAGCGTCCAATCCTTTTTTGAATCTTGTAAACTGAGTCATCCCTGGGGTAGGGCAAACTGGGGAAACTGCCCTGGGCCCCGTGCTTTGGGGGCCCCCACGCCGGACCAGGCAGGAGGCGGGCGGCTGTCACCAGGATCCCGGCTGCATGCCGGACTGGGCGGGAGGCCCACAGAGTGTGATTTGCTCCGGGCCTCGCACTCCCCTAGGAATGGCCCCGCTTGTAAAGCCATCACCATTGACAGCATCCAGTGGCAATGAGTTCCACCGTCTAATTGCATATTTTAGGGGTTTGAATTTGCTACCTTTCATTTCCAATGACTGTCCCTCTCATTGTCTATTCTCAGGAAGAACAGAGTCTAGAGAAGGCAGATCAGGAACTTTGATTTGTTATTTGATAGACTCATGTCCCCACTTATCCATCTCCTTTCTAAGGTGATAACCCCAATCGTTCCAATTTCTTAAGATGAGAGGTTTTGGAGGTCTGAGGAAGAGCTCTGTGTAGCTTGAAACCTTGTCTCTTTCACTCACAGAAATTGGGCCCGTGGAAGATATCACCTCACCCACCTCGTCTCCATAGTAAACTTTGTCATCTGCAAGATTTCTTCCTCATGTCTCATCCCCCTTTTCCAGATCCACCAATATATTTAACGCTGCACCTTGAAGGGAGCCATGAGACCCTGCATTGTTCACTTTTTGCCACGATTACAATTTTCCATTTATTCCTAATCTGTTTCTTGTCTTCCAGCCAGTTTTTGAGCCATTTCAAAACTTCTCCTCTCACCCTGTGAGGACTTAGTTTCTCGAGTAACTTCTTGTCACGGGGCTTTGGCGTTAGGCCACCCTATTCTCCTTTATCCACTCGACTGAGACGTTCAAAAAAGTCTAATAGATTAGAGACACGTGGTTTTCCTTTACGTGCTGGATAGACCTGATCATCTCGTGATGTTCTAGGGGTTTATTCTACGTAATTGTTCCAACCAATTTCCTAGGTAGAGGTGTAGCTTACTTGTCTGTAATTCCCTGGATCGCCCCTACAGCCTCCTTCCAATATAGGTAAACATTTGCTACCCTTCAAACCTCCAGTATACCAGCTGTTTTTAAAAGATAGCGTATTTCTCGCCAGCACCTCGGCCACTGCATACTCAAGCATCCTTCCCAATGCTGGGACAGAGACCATCCGAGCCCGGAGCTCATTGCTTCCTAAAGTTATCAGTTTGTTCCAGCACCTCCGTCTCTGGTGGAGCTGGTGCAAAGGGCCCTGAGGGCACATCTGAAGAGTCTCCATCAGTGGCAGACCAGGGTGGCAGGGTTGGGAGCTTCTGGGATACCGGCTTGGGTCTGAGGGCCTCCATTGTTAGAGCACGGCTTAGGGAGTCCGGAGTCCCGGATCGGACACGGCAATTCAATGGCACGTGGGACAAGTTGCTTCCCTTCTCCATACCCCGCTTGCCCCGTCCGATTCCACAAGGCAGAGCCTAGCCACAGATGGGGGCAAACAGCTCACGACAGATCATCCTCCTCTAGCCAGCGGGTTCCGTGCCAGCCCTGCGCCCACCGACCGCCCTGCAGCCCCTGAGGGTTTCACTGACTCGGGCCCCACCCTGCCAGAAGGGCTGGGCTTTGGACCGAGAAGTTGTTTGCGTGTGCACCGCGTGCGGGGGATGCGAGCTGGATGTTTGGCTTGAAACACGATCCCCCCCCCCCTCACCTCCTCCACTTGCCAGCACAGGGTGGGGAGCCAGCTGCCAGCCGCGCCCCCCCCAGGGCACGGAGAGGCCAGCTGCAGAAGCCAGCGAAGGGCCGGTTTCACAGGAGTCGGGCCAGGTAATGAAAAACGCAGAAGGAGTCCGGGGCGGCGGGGGGGAAGCGCACGTAGGAAGCATCTTCTGTCCACAGCCAAAGCAGGGAGGAACCTCAGCGCTGCGCCTGGGCAGCCTCTGCCAGTGGGACGTTGGGGCAAGAACCCCAGATCATATGTCCCAGGATGCCTGGCCCCCACCCCAGGGCTCCTATAGGTTCTGGGCTCCCCACCCTCCCTTGCCACCGCCTGGGCCAGCTCCCAAGGTCCTGGGGTTCCCCTCACGTCAATGGTGATGAGCACTTTGTACCCATGTAGCAGGTGGGCATCACGGTCCCAGACGGGGACTATCGCCAGGGAGGAAATGACTCAGCAATGGCCACCCGGAGAGCCAGTGGAAGAGCTGGGAAAAGAGGTCAGGAATCTCGCTTCCCATCAGCCCCCACTCGCTCTAACCACTAGACCACACTCCCTTCCAGAGCCAACCACAAAACCCAGCATTTCCATCTCCCGCGCCATCTCTCAAGGATAGAGCGTGGGAGGGGAAAACAAAGGTACAGAAAGGGGAGAGACAGCCCCGCTGGGTCACTGAGTCCAGTCCCTGCTATCACAGGCAACCCCATCATATTAATAAGCATCTCAAGCTCCATTTTCAAATTAGGTCGGCTGTTCCCCCATTAAGGCTATTCCAGAGCCTCCCTCTGCTGGCTAGACCCCTTCTGACCCCCAGCCTAAATCGAGGAGACGATGGCTTGCTCGAGGTCAGTGGCAGAGCCAAACCTAGAAGGCAGGTGTCCCGACCCCCAGGCCAGCGGCTTATCCACCGAGCCAGGCTGCCGTTCAGACAAGCTGGCTTTACAGCCAGGTGATGGCGCAGAACCGGAGGCACTAAACATCAACCAGGGCGGACTCTGCTGCCGCCGTCACTCCACACCTCTGATCCGCCGCAGCGAAGGATGAGAGCAACAGAATCGTTCTGTCGCCGAGCCGAGCCCAGACCCGGCGCACAGCAAGCTGGGTTGGTTCTACAAAGCCCAGGCGCGGCGCTGCAGGTTCCTGAGCGCTGTCCCTGGCCCGATATGCAGACACCAAGCCTTGGTCCGCCTCAGGCCCCGAGCACACTAGTGCTTTGGGAGCAGTGACAGCACCGGTGCAGTTCTTTTTATATGGCCGTAGCGTCCGGTGGCACCAAATGGTTTTTGGACCCAGTTTGTGCTAGGCGCTGTACAAACACGGAGCAAGATGGCCCCTTCTCCAGAGGGCTTGCTGCCACCAGTGTCCATAGGACAGCGGTGCGTTAACCACCAGGTGGTGTGTAGACCTGCTCTGAGCGAAGTCCGGCACTTAGCCCTTGGAGCCATTTGTCCTACCTCTGCCCCCACTGCCACTCGCGGTGAAGTTACACCAGAAAGCGCAACGGTGGGAAGTTTTCCAGGAGAGAGGCTGGTGTCAACATCCCCCTAACATGACCTTATCTACGGCAAAGCTTCATTCTGGAGCAAGAACTCCATGTTTTCCATCTAACCTGGAGCCCCGTTCCCCATACTACCCCCTCTCCCCGTGCCATGGATCTAACCAGGCGTCCCCTCATCTAGAATCATAGAAGATTATGGTTGGAAGGGACCTCAGGAGGTCATCTAGTCCCACCCCTTGATCACACTTAGCAATAAGGGAAGGGCCGGGTGGTCTCAACCCCTGACACCCATTTGCGACCCCAAGCTGAGACCTCAGAGGAAGCATCCTAGCATGCAGTGGGACCATCCCGGGCTCTCATTCTACTTCGTCCCAGCCAGGGATTCATTAGAAGCAGATGCCCTAGGGCTGTGGCATGTTGGCTCGGCGGGTTTACGCAGACCAGCAATCGATGGTCTAGAGGCTACAAGAATAGCCACCAGGCGCCAATTTCCCATTCCTACAAGTTCCCCACTCAACGGCTGCTGCATTTGAAATATTGCACGCACACCCGCGGATAGCAGAGCCTTTGCGATTCTCCCGTGACACTCGGGGAGAGACGTTTTTCCCTTCTCGGTCGCTACCCACAAAAACCCTGCGCTTTCCTCCAGCACGGCAGCAATGCAATAGAAAAACTCGAGCAGCGTTTAAATTCCAGTCCACTTTTAACTCCTCTAAGCTCCCATTCTTTGCAGATGTGACATACAAGGCGACCCAGGGTACAAGGCGAGGACTCTGAGACTTAATTTCACCTGCCCCTCGTTTTACTAAAGTGGGCGCTGATTAAAAGGGGAGAGAGTCATAGACACGATGGGCGCGCTAGCGGGCCAGCTCTCCTGGGAAGGCTGGTAGCAGGACACTCGATGTCCATTGGCATCTTTGAAAATATCTCTGGTGAAATAAGACTCAATTCAGTCCTGGATTTAACAGTACTGCTGGGGTTTTTTTCCTCCTCTTTTATATAAAGAAATTAAGAAACAGACTCTTTACCTCTGAGCAGCAGCAGAACGCAGAGTACCCGGAGACGGCTGGACGGCTGCATGGCACCAGTCAGAGTCCGGCCGGAGTGTGCGTTCCAGGCATGCTAGGAACCAGACTGGGCATAGTGCAAGCGTATATGAGCGCTGCTCACTCCCTCTGCCTCAAAGGTTACTCTGTCTTCTGCTGCTTTATTACACGCCACTCATATTTTTTCCTCCTTCATCTCCCAGACATTTCAATTGGCTACTAAAAATAAATTGCAGAGTTGGGATTTTTTTTTTTTTTGGGAAAAAAAAAAAAGCCAAAATAGCAGAAACAATGAAGGAGGGAAAAATAGCAAACTGGAAACCACCCACGCAATAGATGCAGGGAGCAAGTGGGCAAAGCACCGTTCTCCAGCACTGCTTTTTGAGGCACTCTTTTCACCGAGCCTGTTGTGAGTCTTTGCACAAAGTATTGGTGGAACGTGTGCAAAGCGACAAAACTCTCCCCCCAGCCCTGGCCTGTATTATTGCCCATTTCACCCCCTTCCCACACACACACACACACACACACGCACAGGTGCAAAAAATCCAGGAATGGATTTGTAAAATAATCCTGTGCGTTTGCACTTTTTTGTACACTCTTCCAAAAACAGGGGACTTTTCCCTAGTCCGTTCCTGTATTTTTGCATTCAGGACCAGGACAGAGTGTGCAGACACATGCAAACACCCAGGAACTAGGGTTGTTTTTGGATTTTTTTTAAAACTAATCCATTCTTGCATCTTTGCACACCCTAAAGAACAATCTGAATAACCATCGTTGCGCTCTCACATATTTGTTAACCCTTTCTCCCACACTTCTTTCTAAGCTTTCCGTCTTACACCATCTCCAAGTAACCCTGAAGTTCCCCTTCTCCTCTCCCCCCCCCCCCCCCATCCATTAGACTCCTTGTGATTTGTAGGAGTGTGCATTGTGGGAGGTACATTCTAGAGAATCTCCCATATTTCCACACCCCTGTCCCTTAGCAACTGTGCCACTGGCCAAGGCAGAACTGGAAGTGACAGGGACCAGGAATTCAGCTCCTGTCCAGCCCCCGGTTTTTCCACTTAACCTCCTTGGCCCACAGTGACAACGATTCATCCGGGTGCAACAGAGAATGAGACTCGCACTGATGCAGGGAGCAGTCAGCCAGAGCACATAGCATTTCATAACTGCTAGCTAGACACCCCCGGCCAGGGCTGGTCTAACCTTGGGCCAGAAGGAGGTGCTGGGCTCCGTGTTTCCAGGACCTGATACTTTCAGAGCCACTTTCCACTGATTTCCAACAAGGAGTCTTGATCAGGCCCTGCTACCCATGGCTAGCTGGGGACGCTTGGGACCACAATCCAGATCATACACAAAAGCAAATCCCCCTCCAGCTAGAACTTAAAAGGTCTCTGTCCAGTGCGGGGCCAAGTCCACCCAGTCTAGCGCCAAGGAGAACCCCTCCATGGGTGGTAGATGGGAGGCCAGATCCCAAAATGTACCGTTCAGTGCTGGGGCAGCGCTGATACCTTCTGCAGTGCAGCCAGCAGGAGAGACTCGTTCCACATGGGCCGTTGGCTGGGAGCGACTGGCCTGCCCGAGGGAGGTTCATCCAGGAGAGACAGACACTCTGGGATGCACCAGCCCGGTCCCTGTGGGTGCAGGCTGGGTCTGAACAGAGGCCCTGACACCTATAACCCCTCCGCTTCCCCGTGCCCCTGCTGGGGGGGTGACCACCACTGGAAGAGCCATGACCACCACCTTGGTCAGCATCAAGGATTGAACCAAGGACGTCCAGAGCTAAGAAGAACTATAGGACATACAAAACGGGAAAGGACTGCCCAGGGAGGAGGGCTGCGGAAAGGGATCTGGGGGGCACAGTGGATCAGAAGCTAAATATGAGTCAACGGTGTAACACAGCTGCAAAAAAAAAAAAAAAAAAGCAGACATCATTCCGGGCAGTGTTAGCAGGAGTGTTGCAGGCAAGACGCCAGAATTAATTCTTCTGCTCTGCTCCGCGCTGATTAGGCCCAATTGGAGGATTGTGTCCAGTTCTGGGCGCCACGTTTCAGGAAAGATGTGGACAAATTGGAGAAAGTCCGGAGAAGGGCAATAAAAATGATTAAAGGGCTAGAAAACACGATGTATGAGGGAGGATAGAAAAAACTGGGTCTGTTTAGTCTGGAGAAGAGAAGATTGAAGGGGGACATGATAACAGAGAGGAGGGAGAAAAATTGTTCTTGTTAAACTCTGAGGATAGAGCAAAAAGCAACAGGCTTAAATTGCACCAAGGGAAGATTAGGTTGGACAATAGGAAAAGCTTCCTAACGATCAGGGTAATTAAGCACTGAAATAAATTGATTAGGGAGGTTGTGGAATTGCTGTCATCGGAGATTTTTAAAAGCAGGTTAGACAAACACCTGCCAGGGATGGTCTAGATAATACATAATCCTGCTTTGTGTGCAGGGGACTGGACCGTAAGACCCTCGAGGTCCCTTCCAGTCCTACGATTCTATGATATTTAAATTCCCATCATGACCAGGGCTGCCAGACCGGTACCGGATCCAATTCTGTAAAACCTCAGCCCAGTTCTGGTCCTGATCCCCATCCGGACCACTCCTCCTGTGTCTGGTACAATGGCTGTGTGCCCCTGTTGGAAATCCTTGCTGTTGTGTTGCCCTGGAGATGAAAATTCTTTGGCGGTAAGAAATTAGAAGGTCTGGATGGAAAACAGCTACAGAAGCCACATGTGACAGATCCCCAAGCCCTGAAAGCGGGCCAAGATAGAAGCACATGGAGAGAGGCGGGGCTGTCTGATCACTGAGCAGCCTCAGGCTACAGCGATCACAGCCTGTCCCCAGCTCAAGAACTGGCATTCCCAGCCCCCTCGAACCATGCCCCACGGGGAGATTGCCCGGAAGGGCTAGTCCTCAATAACGCCAGCGTGTTTTTAATCCTGAATCCTTCTGCTTTGGAAATGCACTAATCATTCACAGAGTGACTTCCCCCGAGTCGACAGCAGGAACTGATTGGGAGTCGTTTCTCTCGTCCTTTTCCAGGGGTAAACAAGCCCCAGACAAAACGTGGCGCGTTTTTAAACACGTTGAAATCTTAAAGCTGGTCTTTCACTGGGGGGGAAGGTGGGGGAAGCTCACTACCGGGGATAAAACCCGAGTGACGACCAGGCTGGCTGGAGGTTTTAACGCTAGCAGAGCGAGGCAAAGATGATGGGGGAGGGAGTCTAGGGTTTTCCTCGCCATGTTAAAAACCACAAACCACCTCGGCGTCGCTGGGGTTTTAACACACCCTTTCCCCCTAGTGTAGACGTGGCCTTCAGACTTGTCTGTGCTAGAGACCTTTCACCCGAGGCTGAGCCCTTGAAGATCCAAAGGTTAGTGAGTCTCCACATCAGCCTGCACAAGCGTCAGCCGGCTTGAGTTAAGCGGCCGTCAATTCGCTTGAGTGAGAGAGACAGGCGCTGTTTTCCCTGCTCTGTGCCTCAGTTTCCCCCCCCCTACTAGGAGGAGGGGTGCTGATAACACGAACCCTCCTTTGGCTGGAGCGCTCGGAGCGCGTCAGAGGAAGGGTGATAAGAACGAATGAGCAAACTGGGTTCTGGGCAGGGAAGGGTGCAGTTGGGAGTGGGGAAAACAGGGGGGTGGTGTCCGCTACCCACAATGCTCAGGGGATGAAAGGACCATACTATCACAGCACCTCTTCGCAGAGCATCGCGCATCATGAACTATCGCCCCCCCGGCCACCCCACCCCGCCGGGAGCCGGGCGTTGTTACCTCCCTTGTACAGATGGGGAATCTGGGGCAGAGATGAGGAGACCTGCCTAGGAGGAGGCCACGTCTACACTAGCACTTTTGTCCATAAGCTTTTGTTGGTTCGGGGGTGGGGGGGAACCCCCCCAATTAACAGAAGTTTTACTGACAAACACATTGGGGTGGCGAGTACTGTGATGGTGGGAGACGCTGGCCTGTCGCCATGGCTACCGGCGCTCGTTGGGGGTGGTTTAATTATGCTGGCAGGAGAGCGCTCTCCGTCAGAATACAGTGGCTAGCCGGGACACCTCACAGCCGCGTGGCTGCGGTGCTACAGCTGTGAGGTCCGTAGTGTAGACATGGCGTAATACAGGGAATCTGAGCCAGGAATAGAACCCAGGAGTCCGGGCTCTCAGCCCACCTCCCTGCTCTCGCCTGCGAGACCCCACTCCCCTCCCGGAGCTGGGGATAGAACCCAGGAGCCCTGACTCCCGCCCCCCTCTAAACCACTAGACCCCACTCTCCTCCTAGAGCTGGGGGCTAAAAGCAGGAAGTCCTGACCCCTCCCCGCCAGGCCCTACCGCCCTCCCAACGCTGGGGCTAGTCCTCACTCCCACAGCCACACCTGGTCCTGACTGAAGGCCAGCTGGTGGTGGGAGAAGACACGCAGCCTGAGATCTGCTGCAGCTCCTAGCACAGCAAGGGCAGCTCAGGACGAAGGTAGCGTTAGAGGGTGGGACTAGAGGGGGGTCCCGCCCCACTGGGGAATCAAAGCCAGCAGCCCTGGGAGCCTCCCTTCTGAGCTGTTCTCAGCACCGCCATCAGCCCTCCCCGCACCCCCGAGTGCAGGGGTGGCCAGACAGGACGCGCGAGGGAGGCAGCTGGTCCTGTGCTGCGTGGACAGCAGAGATCTCACGAGAACTTGGTCTAAGAATGGGGGTGGTGTCTACTTCCCCCCCCCCCACCCATTCTCCCACCACCAGATTTCTCCTCCTCTGTGCAATTGTGCAGCATGCCGTGTCCTTGTTAGTCTCCTCCCCAGAGCTAGCTGCATTTCAGCAGTGGCATGCTGCCTTGACAGGATGGGGAGGGGGCTCCCCCCCACAGGGCTCCAGTGGAGAGAGACGGCGCCTGCGCCACGCCGGTTGGAGGGGGATTCAAAGATCCCCGAGGCATGGAGGAAGGAGTTCAGCGATGGACGTTTGCGCTGATCAGTTGCACCGATCACATCCTGGCCCTGGCACTGCCTCCCTCTGCTACAGGGTCTCCTCGCAGGACCAGGATCCCCCCAGAGGCAAAATTAAAATTTTAGACCCATTAGCTGCCCCCCCTGCCACCAAATCAACTTATTCCCACATCTGGGAATTCCCACATCTGGGGAAGAGGATGACCCATGTGCACAGTGCAACATTGCCACCTCCTGGCCGCACGCAGGTAACGCTGCCTGTGTTGAACCAGCAGCCTGATTCCCAGCTCACCAGATTCCACCTACACCGGGCCTGTTTTTCAGCATCCGTGACCCCTGCTCACGTCAGCGCGTGGGCGCTGCAGAGGGGCAGGGCAGCGTACAGCAGCCTCTGCAAAACCCGCTCAGGTTGTCACCCTGGCCAGGGTCCGTGTCTGCCCCCATTGCTCTCAAACAGGCATTTAGGGCAGAGGCCTAGAGGGCAGTCGGTGCCCAGATCTCCCCCGATTTGCAGCAGAACAGGGGCACCGACCGCTTCGGCCGCTTTCCAAAACCCTAGCTCCATCCGCTGAGACCCCCCAGACCTCCTGGCTCAACCTGCTTGCAGGCGGCCCGGCTGCGGCCCATAACTCAGCTATGAGGAGCGCTTTCAGAAACGGGGGCCGTCCTGCTTCACCCTGAAGAGTCACTCCACCAACATCGCCCCACAACTCCGGCCACAGCCGGAAGACGTGACTGACCTGGACACCGTTTGTCGGGACATACCGAGGAGGGAGAAACGATACAAGAGGTAAAATTATAGCCGCCCAGCCTCCTGCTTCAGGGCATAAAACCAAGCAGCAAAGGGGGGTGGGATGGCCAGAAATGCCTTCTCATGGGGCTATTCTCGCAGTGCATGACCAAGGATTTTCCTGAAACCTGGGGCCGAGGCCAGAGGCACGTGGGCCAAGGCAGCATTTAAATGGGCCTGGGAAAAAAGCGAGGGGGTGTGTGTGGCGGGGTGGGGTGTCTGTCGCCATCGGAGAGCAGCAGCTTGAAGGGCAACCCTCAGACCTGGCTTGATTTTCAAATGGTTTTGTTGGTGAGTCTGTCTCTGCCGCCCCCCCCCAGCACTGGGCTAGGGGCTTACGCCTGGGAGGCAGAGACAAGAGCAAGCATCTCACCGAGCAGAGAATCGGGGCTGTACGTTAGCTATTGGACTGTTCTCTTCTGAACAGGGGAGGATTTCCCGGGCCTGGGGCAGGGAGGGGAAAGAGGGCCCCGTGGAGCTAGATCAGGGCAGCCGAGGGGATCGCGCCCGCCCACTGGTATTTAATGCCTCAGCCCCGTCCTTCAAAGGCGCTTGGGGGACTTGCTGTGAAAGGTAGGAGACTCTGCGCCCTAGACTCAGGGGGGAGTCTGGATTCTGGCTGCCACGTATGGACTGTGCCCCCCACTTGGCTTCCCTCTAGTCCATTCCAGCCCTTCCCCCTCCTGCCAGAGTCACCTCCCTGCCCCCTCCGCCCCAGGCCTGCTCGGTTTTTATCCTAGGGCAGCTGGGAGCAGAGGTGTGATGCAATGTTGCCCCCGCGTGGAGGACTATCCACCCCAGGGAGGGCTGGGAGTTGTTCTCCCAACCGGGGAAGGAGAAGGTTCTTTTCCAAGCCACGCTGGGATCCTGCTTGGAACGGACACCTGGGGAAACAGGATGCCAAGGCAGACAAGGCAACTCACCCGCTCCCTGCAAACCCAGCACGGGGAAAGCCTGTCCCAGCAGCACGGGCCCGGGGACAGACAAGCTGCTGCCTTGAGAGGTCTTTGCAGGTCAGGTGTCCTCTCCCCACCACGTCCCACATAGCACCGGCTTCCTCTCCTGTTCCAACCGACCTGAAAAACCACCAAGCCCAGGCGGTCGGCCGGCAAACTCTCGACGCCACGTTGCCAGCGAGTCAGCCCGGATTGTTTCCAGGCGGGCATCGGGTGACTTTTGAACACCGAGCATTGAGTTAGAGCTACCGACCCCTCCGCTTCAGAACCGGCGCGGTCTGCTCTGGCTGCGAAGGAATTTCTGCCGTCCCCACGTTAGTCTGCAGCGCTGCATAAGTGATGTATTCACAAGTATCCCCATCCACGTGCACACACCCTGCTTTATACGCCCCCTCCACACACACACACACACACACACACACACACACACACACACACACACACAAAGTGTCCCACTTAAAAACCACTGTGCAGCCATGCTAGGAAAAACATTCTTTTATTAAATATAAAAAGTCAGCAACATGCTGTACGTCACTTGGAAAGGCGATGCCTCATCAATTTGCATCTCCAATGTACACAGGCTCCCGTGTGGAGCCAAAGTCGTCATACTTCTGAAACCTTTACCTTTAAAACAAACAAAAAAACCTCACACCACTTTGTTTCCAAGAAAGCACATTTAACGTCTGAATTTGAAGACGGCTAATTTGAAATACTTCGCACCTTATATACATTTGTTCTCACACGTAGTCACACTGCCCTCTCGCCTCCCCCACCCCCAGCCTATATCATCAGGAGCCTAGTAACGCAGGTCAGCTTGAGACGCCAGAAATGGATCACACCAAGGGAACCCCTCTGCTTTCCAGCGTGCGTTGCAATGCAGAATTGCGATGCAAGGGGGGAGTCTCACAGGAGATTTCTTGGCTCTGGGGCAAAGATCCCCGAAGGAGCAGGGCAGGTTAACCCTGTGGCATCAAATTAGTGAGCTGAAATGAAGTAAGTCACCTCTAATGGGCACTTGGGGTTAAAAGTACAGCATAAATGCACAACAGAAATGCCTGCTCCCCCTCTCTGGCTCCACAAAGCCAGCTCCGACAGACTCAATTTGCAGTTTCAAGCACAAACTGCCCCTTCCCATCAGCGACCTCATCTACCCAGCCACATCACCGGGCAGATGGAAGATTTTTGCCACCAGAACACCACTGGCAGTTTTGTCAATGGTACGAGACTCCAGCTCGTTCGGCTAGTGCAGCTAAGAGTTTGAGGTCAAGAAAACAAGCAGATTTTTGTCAGAGACGTACCTGGAGCAGATAAAGGCGCGTATCTCAGCTGCTGTCAGCGATCAGAAGTGCGCTTTAACGCAGGGATCTCAGGTTGGGGCTGCTTAGGAGCGGATCCCAACAGAAAGAACGCAACAGCCGTGGTTCTACACAACGGAAGTTTCTGCACTACAGTCAACTTCTCCTACACAGATGGAGGCGGGGGGTGAAACTCACTAAGGCTGTTCTCGGTGGTGGCAGATGACCGAACAAGGAGCAACGGTCTCAAGTTGCAGGGCGGGAGGTCTAGGTTGGACATTAGGAAAAAGTTTTTTACTAGGAGGGTGGTGAAGCATTGGAATGGGTTACCTAGGGAGGTGGTGGAATCTCCATCCTTAGAGGTTTTTAAGGTGAGGCTTGACAAAGCCCTGGTTGGGATGATATAGCTGAGGTTAGTCCTGCTTTGAGCAGGGGGTTGGACTAGATACCTCCTGAGGTCCCTTCCAACTCTAATATTCTATGATTCTAAAGGGTCAGCACAGGTCGTACGCAGCACTGAAGTCCTCGAGGGGGTAACAGGTGGGACACAAGGCGGCTTGCGCTGCACAGGGGTGAGTTTCACTAAGACGATAAAGTGCACGAGTCCCAGCAAAGTTGTGTCCTTCCATTACGACTTGCCTCGCAATACTGTCGCTGGTTAAACCTTCAGGAGGAACGGGAGGTGGCCGGATTACGTAAACGGTTGGCTACGCTCTTGGGGTTTGCCTTGCCCGGCAGCCTCGTTTCAACCTAGAACAGGGTGGCTCCTTCCTCCCAGACCAGGAGCGTAGGGTCTCCCATCGCTCAGTGGATAAACAGGTCGCATTATGTCTTGATTTTCAAGTGCCCAACTTGACGCTTTGAAAGGGCCCCAATTTCCTGAGGGCAGATGCTCAGCGCTGTCTAGAAGGGGGCCCCTTTAAGAGGGGTCTCAAACTGGGCCTTTCAAATCATCGCTCCTTTCTGACCAATCTTGGTCTTGCGAATTAGTAGCCACTGATTCCTTCCATTGTGTTTGACCAGAGTCCGTAGGGAAAGGGATCCTGGAGAACTGGCCAGGAACCGGAGCAACGTTCTTCGCACCGCACACGCAGAGCATGATGCAGGCACACGGAGTCACGATGCACGTTAAAGCGCTCGTGCGAGGCAAATGAAAATCAGGGGCAGATGTCGCGTGGAGCCCCAGCCACTGCTAGCTCCCAGGGGCATCCACAGCATCAACGGCAGTGTCCTCTTCAGGCAGACTGCCCCCCACCTCGTCCAACCCCACCTCAACGCAGCTCAGCGATTCCCGATCCTGGCTGGGATCGGCTGCTCCCGGTTTCCCCAGCACGTTCCTGAGCTGGATCCAGAAGAACGGCTGCCGGCTGGGCTCGGAAGGCCATTCCAGGTAGGTTTTGGAATTCAGCATCTTCCGGAGCTTGCAGAACTTGTTGGGCAGGCTCTGGGGATCGATGGCCTCCTTCACCACGAGGATGACGTCCTCGTAGCCCAGGCCGACGGCCCGCTGGTGGGCGAAGTACAGCTCGTAGTTGCACCACTCGCTGTCGACGAAGCTGCGGGAGAGGACGAAGATGACCTTGCAGCTGTTCTCGATGTTCTCGATGATGTTGTCGATGATCCACCTGCCCGGCGTGAAGTCCCGCTCGTGGATGCAGACGCGGTACGGGGGCCGGGCGTGCTCCAAGCGCTGGAGCAGCTCCTGCCTCACCCAGGCGGCATCCGAGCAACTGTAAGAGACGAAGGCGTGGTAGGCGTAGGCCCGAGCGGGCTGAGCGTGGCGGGCGCGGTACTTCGACCGGACGATGCGGTAGGTGGCTTGCAGATACCACGGTACGTCGAACCTCCAACACAGCACCATAGTCGCAATGATCACAGCCGCAGTCACGGAGACAGAGATGGCCACCACCACCCTGACGTCGCACTCCGTCAGCCCTGGGGTGTAGGCAGCCACGCCTAGGTCCAGCAGGGACTCCGGGTGATAGCACGTCCAGTCCCATGGCCAGTCCAGCAGGGTGAGCTTACCCTTCCCCCGAGTCTCCTGCAGGAAGCCGTAGAGGTCGCAGGTGCAGTGGTAGGGGTTGTTGCCCGCCTTGAGGGCGGTGAGCCGTGGCATGTTGACGAAGGAGCCTTCGCTGATGACGCCAAAGGAGTTGCCGTCCATGGCCAGCATTCGCAAGCTGGGGCACTTCCACTCGGAGGGGATGAACTTGATTTTGTTCCCGCTCAGCTTCAGCTCCTGGAGGTCACGGCAGCGGGCAAAGTAGCTCATCTCCAACCGGTCCAGCTCGGAGTAGGACAGGTCCAGGTAGCGAAGGGTGATGGGCAGGCACTTGAAGATTGCCATGGTAACCGCATTGTGGTCCAAGGCCAGCCAGACCAGGCCGGGATTCCACTGGCACGCCGTCTCACTCAAGCCCCCGATGTGGTTGTAGCTGGCGTTGATATGGGTAAGGCGAGGCCAATTGGCCGTGAGCTTCGCCACTACGGCCAGGCTGGTCAGCTCGTTCTTGGCCACGAAGAACCGCTCCAATTTGGGCATGACGTCCTGGTAACTGCAGCCCTGGTTGTAGATGTAGGCGTCCTTCAGCCGGTTGTTGGAGATGTCCAAGGTCACCACGTTGCGCATCTCGTCCCAGCTGTCGCAGGGCACGAAGTTGAAGTTGACGTTGAGAATGGAGAGGTTGGTAACGCCGCTGAACCAGGTGAAGGTCCAGTCGAAGCGCAGGATGTCGGGGTTGCTGATGTCCTGCAACAGCAAGCTGTCGAGGGTCAGGTTGGTGACACCCACTTCCGAGCCATTCCACTGAGGAGAGCGGGCAAAGTCAATGGCGATCAGGGAGACGTCCTGGATACGGGACTTCTGGACATTGAGCAGTGCCAGGCGCAACAGGTTCTCATTGAACTTGCCCCGGTAGAAGACCAGCTTCCTGGCTCCCACCTCAGCCAAGCCGGAGAAGGGATCGGTGGAGCTGGTGTAGTAGGTGAACTCAAAGAGGTTGCGGAAGCGGAGATACTGCACTGGCTTACCCTTCAGGTCCCTCAGCATCATGGGCAAGGCCTTGGCGTTCTTGTCCAGGGCGATGTCGCACCACAGGGCTGTGGTGTTGAGTGCTGAGAAAGCCCCCTCTTGATATTCCAGCAGGCTGGATGCCGTCTTCAGGGCAAACTTCTGCAAGGTTATATCCTTCAGCGGGAGGAAGTCCCCCCTGCGGACCGTCTGGATCATTAACCCACCCATGGAGAACTCCTGCAGGTTCCTCAGCGTGCTGAAGACCTCGTCCAGAGTTGAGCGCGGGTACAAGTTATTGGACATCTCCAGCCGCCTCAGTTTCCTCAGTGGCCTCAGGGCCGGCGATGGAATCTGGTGCAGGGAGTTGTTGAACAGGCTGAGCTCCTCCAGCAAGACGTTGGAGGCGAAGGAGTTTGCCGCAATGCGCGAGATGTTGTTGTAGCCCAGGTCCAAGCTCCGTAGCTGGGTCAGGGCCGAGAAGTCCCTTGCGGTGATCTCCTGGATTCTGTTATACGAGAGATCCAGTCTTAGGAGGATGGAGGGAAGGTTCTGGGGAACTCGGTTCAGGTTCTGGCCCTTGCATGTGGCGGTTTGGTTGTCCGGGGTTACAAGACATGGGTCGGCCCAGTTTGCCAGTCCCACGATCGCCATGCACAAAGCTACGCATGCGCCAGCCAGTGGGGGCATGGTCTTCTCGTCACATGTTTGTTCACCTGAAAGATGGAGAGAATAGGACGTCCTGTGAAATGCCCTCGAACGGTGCTTTCCGAGACCTGTTCGCATGCTAACGTTAACCTAGAGAGCAGAGGCCTCTAATGCCCCACCATACAGTTCAGCTTGGCCGAGGAGAACTGCGCTGATGGGTTACCCCCACTTCGCTTCAGCAATTGGACATTTCAGGCGGCGCTGACCACTCTAGACCAGCCCATGGAGACATCCAGTTCAGCATCCTGGAACAAGCCATCGGCCTGTAATCCAACATCCCATTCCTGCCTCCCCCCCCCAGATTTAACTATTAACCCACTTCATTCCCCCCTACCGCCTTCCTGCCCTCCAGGACAGCCAACAGCACCTCTACCCCCATCTCCTCATAGACTCTAAGGGCAGAAGGAACCAATATGATCATCTGGTCTGACCTCCTGCACGACGCAGGCCACAGATCCTCACCACCCACTCCTGTAACAGCCCCTAACCTAGGATTGAGTTGTTGAAGTCCTTAAATTATGGTTTAAAGACTTCAAGGTACAAAGAATCCACCAGCAAGTGAGCTGTGCCCCATGCTACAGAAGAAGGCGAAACCCCCCCCAGGGTCTCTGCCAATCTGCCCCGGGGGAATACTCCTTCCCAACCCCAAATATGGCGAGCAGCTAAACCCTGAGCCTGTGGGCAAGACTCACCAGCCAGACAGCTGGAAAGAATTCTCTGTAGTAACTCAGAACCCACCCATCCAACCTCCCTTCACAGGCCATTGGGCATATTTACTGCTAGTAGTCAAAGATCAATCAGTTGCCAAATGAGGCTGTCCCATCATACCAACCCCTCCATAAACTCAGTCTGGAAGCCAGCTAGGTTTTTTGCCCCCGCTTCTCTCCTTGGAAGGCTGCTCCAGAACCTCACTCCTCTGATGGTTGGAAGCCTTCGTCTAATTTCAAGAGCCAGTGGCCCATGCAGTTCAGTATCCTCCGCCTCCTACCGTTCTCGGTTAGATCACCTGGACCCTGGGCGGAGACTAGACGTTAGCCACTCCCTCCCGGCACGTCACTTCCCCCGTCTCAGACAATTCCGTGGTGCCGGTTACCATGTCAGAGGTTACTCACGTTATTGCCCAGGCTAACAGAACCCTACCGCTTTGCTCAACAACGGGCGAGAATGCCACTTACAGAGCAAGAGGCCCTGCTGTTGCTGTCAGGCGCTGCCCCTCAGGTGACGGATGGCGAGCCCAGCACAGTGCTGTAGGGGGCTCTGGTACCTTCCATGCCAGCCCCGGACCGTCCTAGATCCAGAGAGAAGGAGCAGTTTACTGGAGGCAGGTAGTAACAGAAGATGAATCCACGGGGCTCACCGGCCACCCTGCTAGCTACGTGTCAGGGAGACAAGTTGCGTCTCAGGCCCCACCATCTTCCATGCAACACTGGAAGAACACGGCAGCCAGTCACTGGGAGGGAGGTTTTCAGAAAGTACAAACGGGAGGACGCTAAACCTCAAGGAAGCTAGGTCAATGCCCTGATACTCGCTACGGAAAATGCTGCCCATGGTGTTCTGAGTGTGTCCTGCTGCTCAGTGACGTGGGAAGAGGCTACGTCAGAGTGAAAGGCGCAGCTTCGTCATCACTTGGGATGTGTCTTCACTGCAACAGATAGCATGAGTTAATGCCCTTGAGTTACCCCACTCACGCTAGCCTCGCTCAAGGCAGAAGGAGCACCCTGCTTCCCATTCGAGCTACACAATAAATCCCGCATCTGGGCAGGGGGCTAGACTAGATTATCCTTGTGGTGCCTTCTAGCCCGATGGTTCTCTGAATCTACACTGATGAGGTGGTGTAACTCAAACATCTCCACTGCATTAGATGGGCCAGCGAGCTGAAACTTAAAGCCCCACTTACAACCCAAGTGAGTGATTGGTGTGTGGACAGGAGTCGGGTTAGGGCAAACCTCCAGTTATAGCTGGGACTAACAACACAGGGAAGATAAGCCCTTGGAGTCTTTACATCCAGATGGGACATCTAGGAGACCCGCTCGAACTGAACCAGAAGTTGTGGAGTTTCGTTCAAGACCTGTTTGGGCAAAAGATGGGCTTGTCGAGAGTGGCAGGAAACGGAGCATACAACACACACACACACACACACACACACACACACACACACGACCTTGAAAACATCAGATTTTGGCCACTGAACTTTTGGCCCCCCAAAAACTTGGCTTTTTTAAAAAAATAAATAAATAAAAAATTAAAACCCAAGCTCCGTTAAAGACGAATGAACTGAAAACAAAGTTAAAGATTTCCTGGAGGTTTGAGATGATAGGTCAGATTCTGTGGTCTGGGCTATGCAGGAGGTCAAGCTCCAGGACCATAAAACGACCCTCTCTGGCCTTGAAATCCAGCTGCGCTTGGTGCTTTTACAAGTCTTGAGAAGGCACTCGCTTTAGGGTTGCAGGTGCAACTTTCTTCCCAGAGGATGGCGAGTTTTAAGCACTTTCCGAGAGCACAGCGTCTTGAAGCATTAATTAGGACTTGGGTACGTGTGGCTGGGTACTCAGCTTATTCCTGAGTAACTGCAGGCAGCGATTCTCATTCCAGAATAAGTGCTTTATTCCTGTTCAGCGAAACTCCTGGGTTTCCCTAAACAGGAACAATCTCGTTCTGGAATAAGATATGGTGCTCCTCAGGAAGGCCATGTGTACACAAGCCCTTAAACCCCCACTGAAATGCAGCCACTTCTGGAGTGGAACGAGAAGAAAAAAAACCAGCCACAGTGCTCGCCCATGTAATTGTACAAGCTTACCCTTCTCCTGTATCCCTCAACTGCCCTATTGTTTGCTCTCCGCTCGGTACATGCTTTTAGACAGTAAGCAGTTTAGGGCAGGGCTTGGTACTGCACATATACAATGGGCTCCCTGCTAAAATCCTGATATTTGCCTCTATTCACAATATCAGGTCGTTTTACTTCAACTTCAGCTGCCCTTCATTCATTTAGACTGCACACCGGGCACTCCATCATAGTAAGTTACACTGGCCAGTAACAGTTCCCACAGCCAGATTCCTTCAGTGTCTTGCCACTTTTACAATGCAGCCACTTGTTCCCAGTGTTTTCTGGCCGTGTCTCTCATCCCGTCCAGTTTCACAATAGTTCCAGCTCCAGTCACGGTAGCAAACCCAGAAAGCTTTCCGGGGTCCTCGGAGATGAAAGACACTGGATACGTTGATGTGAATTACAAAATGCCAGTTCCGAGTTATCTTCAATTAGATCCAGCTTACACACATAAAACCCTGTATTACCTTCCTACAACTAGCCCCTCCCCTCCTGTGATTTTTTTTAAAGTCAGACCAAAAGCATCAGTATTGTCTCTACAAAGCAGAGGCTTTTTGCTAAAGGGATTAGTCAAAAGCCCAGTTTTCTGGGGAGTTAAAAAAAACCAAAAAACCGTTTTGATGAAAAACTCAACCAGCGCCAATATTTGTATAGTACCAGTGTTGTGAAATCCGCAGAGTTTCCATCACCACTCTTAAGCTGTGTGGATCCAATTTTTGTTTACTGGATCATCACCTGACTGCCGAGGACTCTAGTAAACGTTCTCCAGACCAATTGTAAACCCTACAGGGAACAGGATTTCAGCTGCCAGCTATTTGACGGCTCATGCCATGGTTTTACAGAAACCGAGGTTAGTGAGACATGAAGGGAAATGCAGGCTGAATAGCATGACGCTGCAGGACAGACAGCACGAGACTAGAGGCAGGATAGCCCACTGGTTAGAGCCCCGCACGGGGGTCAGGAGCCCGGGTTCTAGTCCCAGCTCTGACTCCTTGGGTCAGCCACTGCCTCAGTTTCCCCCTCTCTCAGGCAGGGCTAACACTACTCACCTCTGGGAGGGCTATGGAGAGCAGTCGGAGGCGGTGGTTTTTCAGAATTCGCTTTTAGGCAGGTGGTGTAGACAGGACGGGCGGGCAGAGAGACGGGACGATTCCTCCCCTGCTCGCTTTCCGAGGCACCTTGTAGCTCCCGTCGGCCAGACCCAGCGGGGGAACCGCACGCCAGGGCGGCGTGGGAGGCTTTTAAACGCTTCCCACCCTGCGCTCCGCTTCATCTTCAGCCGCGACTCCGGAGCTCCCACCCCGCCCCGTGTGAACGGGATCCTCCCCCAGCCCGGAATCCAGGCGTTCGGCAAAGGCGGTCCAGAAATCCCACTGGCTCGCGGTGGCCTGGAGCCGGAGTGGCCCCGGGGCCGGAGGCGAGCGTCGGGCCCTGGCTGATCGGTGTCAGCCCGTTACCGCGTCCAGGGGCCGCCAGCCGGGACTCCCCGCGGGCCCGGCCGTGCTGATGCCGCCTCTCGGAGCTGCGCTGGGTTGGGCTGGACGAGGAGGATTTCTAGGCTCCGGAGGGTGGGGTTGCATCTCCCTCTTAAAGAGACAGCGCGCCCGGTATTTGTGTTTTCTCTTCCCTTCTCCCAGCCCCGGAATCAACCAGCCACGCTGCAGAGCGGGCTTGTATTTCTCGGCTTCACGCTTTTGCCAGCCTCCCAGAAAAGCACCCAGAAGATCCCCGGTTGGTGTTGTGTATTGCTCATAGGGGGCCGCCCGGGGTCCCGCTGTGCTAGGTGCTGTACAGACAGAGACTGACCCTGCCGGGAGGACAGAGGGGGGAAAAGACCCAGAGAGGGGAAGAGCCCAGCGGGTCAGCAGCAAAGCTGGGAACAGAACCCAGGTCTCCTGGGCCACAGCTCAGTGCACTAGAGGCTACGAGGCCGCCCCCCGCCTGCAAAACTCTCTCTGCATATTGCCTTTCCCCACTAACTCGCTCAGTATCCCCTCTCCAATGCTGGCTGCTTCAGCACAAGATCCCCAGACAGGCTTCCCGGCCTGTAGGGAAGTTCCTTCCTAATCCCTCACCAGTTAGTGGCTCCTGCCCTGGAGCCTGGGGGTTTACAGCTGTCACAGGGCAACTGGCCCTTTCAGGGGAGATGGACCCAGCTCCATTCGTGGGGAGGCTGGGGGGCTGGCCCTTCAGGCTGGTGTGCATCGGTCCTTTGAGACCAGTTGAGGCAGCCCTGCAGCTCACAGGAAGCTTTGTTAAAAAGGGTATCCCTCTAATGATTGGGGGAGGAGGTATTCTCATCTGTTTATACAAACAGTCCCTTAATTCTAAAGTCCTGGCTGTAACCATACCCTGCAGCAGGGTGTTCCACAGATTAATTATGCATTGTGGCTAATGATTGCTTTCCATCCCGAGCCCTCAGTAAAATGCCCCGAGATCTACTCTGCTCTGTTAACAGCTCGAAATAATTACTTCGAAGGCGAGCTCTCCGGAGCAGGTCCTGTCTTTTTGCTCTGTGTTTGCACAGCACCTGGCACCCCAGACCCGGCTCCCTCAGTCCAGGACAGCACCGCAATATAAATAAACAATCCCTGCATAAGCTGTTCCAATGGCCAATGACACTGGATTTTGACAGTTTGCATGGCGAATGGGCAGTCAGCTCAGGGTTAAGAGGCTGCAAAACCAACACCCTGCAGTAGGAACTTGGGAGCCATAAAGAACTGTTTACTCAGGGCTGCATGGAGAGCTGAGGACAAGGACAGAAATCATAACAGGCATAAGGATTTTTGCCTGAAGCTGTCTCCGCTCCCCGCGCCAGAACAAACAAATGAATTCCTTACTGGAACTGAAACTGCCAAGCTGCCAAAAACTTGAATGCTGGATGGATTTACCCCCAGCCCTTTAGGTCTATAAATGCCTGACATTCCTCACCTGCATGGCAGTGCCCGCGCTCTGGACCAAGTGCACACCAACTATTTCAGCTTGTCCAGACCATGGTTTTCGGTCTGCCAGCTGGTGCGCCCTGCCTCCAGTTGTAAGTGGGCATGCACTAACATGCTGCAAAGTTTATGCTGTCCTGCTGTAACAGGCAGCGTGGTCTTCCAGCCCCAAATCCAAAGGGCTCCCTACCGTCCCATGATCCACATGGCCGTCAGCCGCTTCTGAGATTGCCAGGTAGTGCCCAGTTTTGTGATGCACCAGGGGAGGGCGAGGATTAGAGCAAACAGAGGTAAATCTGTCCGCACAGCGCAGGTGTGTTTAACCTCACTTCCCAGGCTGAGTCAGCCCTCAGAAGCCGTCATGCTGAGGTCTGATTATAATCCATTGTTTGGGTTTACTCCATGCTGCATGTCAGCCAGGGCTGGTCAGTGGCCTATATGGAATGAGTTTGGCAGGACTCAGCCTGGTCATCCATGGCACAAAAACCCCATCACAAGGACTGGCACCAGTTGGCTCTCCTTGCTCTCAGCTCCAGGAGAGGCCAAGGACTGGATGAACCACAGAGGCTGAGCCCTTCTCTCCAGGGCAAGGGCACGTCCCATCAGTGGAAGCCAGCCCTCCCTCCCCCGGCCCAGTATCTGTTGCCACCCTGGCTTCGCTGCTGCGGTGGCCCCACAAGCTGTGAAATGGGCCAGCGCATCTCACCAGTGCTGGGGCCGCTTACACACACGGGAACAGACTGACTCACCTGAGAAGAGTCTGCTCTGATCTCACACCAAGATCCAGCTAGAAACTGAAACCAGACAGATTCAGACTAGAAACAATGCCTCATTTTAACAGTGAGGGTAGCTAACCTTCGGAACAGCTAACCCTAGGGGTCGGGGGCATTCGCCAACACTGGAAGTCTCGAAACCAAGACTGGCCGTCTTTAAGAGACACGCTCTAGTGCAATCAGACTTTGTGAACTGGACGCAGGAGCGGCTGTGTGACAGTCTCTGGCTTGTGCTGTACTGGAGGTCAGACTATGGGTTTGTCTATACTTGGAAATTAACCAAAAGAGCTACTCCGGAATAGTTATTTGGTATAACGCCCCTTGTGCACACTTATTCCAGGGTAAACCCACATACGGGCTTCTACCAAAACTGTACTTCTCTTTTGGTAAGTTTCCCAGTGTAGATGAGCCCCAGATGGTCGTAACAGTCCCTTCGGGCGGTACAGTCTATGCATCTGAGACGGAGGGGGACGCACTCTCCCTCCCCTTAGGAGCAGGCTGGAATTGATTTCCAGAAGGGCAGCGTTCATTGTTGACTTGTCTGGCCAGGAGGTCCGGTGTTCCTTTCCCTTATCTCTACCAGTCAGGAAGTCAGTCCTCAGACTGGATTTATGTTGCTTTCTCAGTTTCTGCAAAGTTTCTAGATAAAGCTGCCCAAACATTCCTGGGCAAGTAGAAATCACACGTGTGTGTGTGGCCATGTCTGTCCGTGTGTGTGTGTGTCCCACCTCAACCACAACAGCCTACTACTTACAGCTCAAGAGGAAGGTCTTGTGCTGCCAGGGCTTTAATTGTTGAGGCTATTTAGGCATTGAAACCTGCAGACAGGCACCGCGTGGAATTTTCCCAAAGCGCCGAGGCACCCGACTCCCATTGAAACCTCACTAAGTACCTGAAGAACTTGGTCCCGATGATCCTTTCTCGGTCCCTGCTGTCGACTGGACTAGAGCGTGCACACACGTTAACATGGCCATGATTTGTTGGCAGTTCTTGGCCAGCTAAACAGAGCAGCTAGACAGCGACTAGCATCCACCCCTAGGGAGAGCGAGAAGGGTGAGGATTCGGTTTCTTCTGGAGCAAAGAGGGAGGATCATCCTTTAGGACCGTAGACATTTAAGACAGATCTAGTTGTGGCTCTTCAAATTCCAGCGAGGGCGGGATACAGCACCGGGGCAAAGGCAACCTTCAGAGGACTGGGTCCAGTTTCTCACGGCTGTCCCACCAGCTAGTTTCTGGTGTGTTCGGCACAGAAATCCCACCGCCCTGGGCCAACAAAGTATTGCAGTGAGAAGGCGTTGTGATTATTGATGGGACTCCAGATTTCGACAGCCCCGTCTGTGGGAAAGTTCAGAGCGAGAGTGCACCCCGACAGTCGTGGGGCGACAGGACATGGGCTCATCGTGCTAGCTGGAAGCTGTTTCTCCCACTGGACAAACTTCACTTCATTGGCAGGGTTTTTTGGTGTTTTTGTTTTGTTTTTGGACACAGTAGATCCCCCTCTATTCCCCAAGGGAGGTTTGTGCAGTGTAATTTATCCCCTCCCCCCGCCCCACCCCAAAGTTCTGTTCCCAGCTCTGCCACCAACTCGCTGTGTGCCCTTGATCAAGTTGCGGCACCTCTGTATGCCGCAGTTTCCCCACCTGCTAAAATGGGGACGTCACGATTTTGGGGTTCGTCCAAAGCCCCCAAGGTTCCTCCAGTCTAGATCCTTTGACAATGTCCCTTATCTGAGCTGGGTTTCACTATCTCAGAAGCGTTTCAAAAAACAAAGACACACAAGATCAAAAACAAACTGATCTGCAGAGAGAGACTCTCACCTGACAATAATTAACCTGTGGAACAGCGGGAATACTCTTCACATTTATTTGCTGTCTCCCCAGAGGAATGTGCCATTGTGTTTTAACTCTGCAATCCAGACCACTGCATGGGAGCATGCAAGGGTGAAAATAGGCCCTGTCTAAGATAAACACTCAGCCTTTAGCAGTGGGCCTGGGTTTACCGGATTGTTTCCATGCCCCACTCAAGGAGAAAGTCAATAATGAGCTGTTCAAAGGTGTAATGGAACTATTGATCTGTGCGCATGGCTGGACCACGTAGTCACCAGCTCTCATGTCTCTAACCCTCATCTATTTCAGTTCCACCCACTCCATGCCAGCCAGCCCCCTCCCCCATCATAGCATGCCTTTGTCTGGTTGAGCGCTCCTTGTGTTGTCCTGTAGCGAGATAATGGGAACATTGAGGAGGGGGGGACCCCCACAACTGTAATGCACCAACCCCCCGTTTATTATCATAACCACGGGGGCAGGGAGCAGTCAGATTCACTAGCCCCTCCTTTGACGTCCCACCGCTGACGGTGCCCCGTACCCGGGTAGCTTCAGGGGACAGTGCAGGACAACCCTGCAAGATGCAGGCAGCAGCAGGGCGGACTGGGAGTCAGGACAGCGAGCTGGGTTCTAGCCGCAGCTGTGGTGCCCGTCAGCTGAACAGAGAAATCAGGAAGACGTTTCAGTGTCCTTCCAGTTATTACAACAGCACCCGGAGGCGCCAACCGCCAATGGGCACCGCACAGGCTGTTTCACGGCTCAGCTCAGGGATTTTACAAGCGACGGGGGGAGGGGAAAGGGGTGATTTGCCCAAGGACGCTGGCAGAGCCAAGGATGGAAGCTGCTCTGACGAGGTTAGGTCTGACTCCTAGTCCACTGCCCTTCTCCACTCCACACGCGCACTGACAGGTCCCCCACAGCATCCTGCTCTTTGCTCTGACTGCGCCCCAGCTTTCGTTGCCAAGGCCTGTTCGCCTAGGAAAGGGACTCGACTGATGTTTTCAATGTGTAGGTCAGAGTCCCGCCTTGCCCTAGCTCCACCCCCATTGCCCAATAAACCCTCTAAAGATCTTGGTAATGAGACCCACGTGCCAGCCTCCCCACAACACAGCCTGGTGTTTGGCCTCCTGGAAACTGGCCATTCACCAGTATTTGTGAACACGTTTCAAGATCAGTGATAGGCACCAGTCCAAGCAATTCACGCAACCCCATTGCCCCCACCGGGAATGGGGAGAAGTGGCGCCCGCGCTAGTCTAGGTACATAACTGACCCCCAACACTGTCCTACCTCCCAGTCTTTAGTATATTTAGGCAGGACCATGCCATGATGCCCATTGTACAGGTGGGGAAACTGAGCAACTAAGAGGCTTGCCCACAGTCACAGCGAAGAGCAAGGAATCAAACCCAAATCTTCCAGGAGCCAGGTTAGCACCTTGGCCACTAAACCATCCTTCTCCCTAATCATGCACAGCTCCCAGCAATCCAGAAACGTGACAAAAAGAGAAGGCCTGTTTTGTTCAGAGACATTTGACTTTTCTCCTTGGCTTCATCTCCCAGGAGCCAGGGCCAAGACAAATTTGAAAGAACCCAAACACGCTATATTTGAAAGCACTCGTGTTAATGGATAGCAGAAACCCAAGCAATAAATTAAAGAAAACAGGATTTGACCCACTGTCACAGGCTTCTAATTCATATTTGGAAGAGTCATCCTGGGGCAGCTGCGTGCTGCGTGCTGCCTGTTGCAAGTTTCAGTGAGTAACTCGACAGCCGGATTCCAGCTGGTTCCAAGTCTTCAGCGCGCATGTGACCGGGTGAGCGGTGCTGAACACAAATGAAACTGTCGCTGGGACTGCTGCTAATTTTGCCTGGGAAAAATCTCAGTAAGGTTTCTTCAGTGTCAAACCATTGAAAAGTCATTGAAAAGACGGCACTGCACAGGATTTATAGGACGAGCGACTCTTACAACACTGATCTCTTCCTAAGTGTTCTTAAAGTGCCAAGGAAAGGTAGGGAAATATTTTGCCCATTTTACAGATGGGGAAATGGAGGCATCAGTGGTAGAGAGAGTGATCTGACCACAGTGATAGCGAGTCAGGAAGAGAACCCTGAAGTCTTGACTCCCAGCTCTGCCACTGACCTGCTGTGTGACTCTGGGCAAGTCACTTCTCCCTCTCTGTGCCTCCATTTCTCCTCCCATCCCTTGTCTGTACAGACGCTAACCAGGGATTGCAACCAGCATCTCAGGCCCAGCACGTAGCGTGATGTGACTGCCCAGTTTCAGGCAGTTGACTTTAATTCAGGAGATTGATCTGTAAAATGCTACACTGGATCAGAACCGTAGCATTCAGCACCCACTTACTGGGGTAAGTGCTACTCCAAGGAGCAGGGCAATGGACATAACAGCCTTATCTACCCCCAGACTTGCACCTGTGTAGGGTTGTGCCACCCCACATTTCAGCCCCAGTGGATCATGCTCATTCGGAAAGAGAGGGTGGCTGACAGGGCATTCGCCCTACATGCTCTTGGACTCCAGAACTTGCTTTCCTTCTTGGTCCCTGAAGCTTCTAATTTGGTGACATTCCAGGCACGCTGTCTCTGCAGGATTTTGCAGAGAGCGGAGCACGTGCCGTCTAGGGATGGAGGGGCAGAAAGGAGTTTGTGTAGGTGGCTGGCTGGGTGTATGTTTCTGCTGCTGCTGCTTAATTACATTGTTACTGGTACTGAGATAACTGCAGGCATCTCTAGTTATTCAAATCGTTCGGGTTTAGCTTAAATCAGTTCCTAAGCAACCAGAACAAGCCTGAAATAAGTCTGGATTCAGAGTGAAATAGGAGCATTCATACAGCCTTTTGCTGCAGTTTAACCTAATAGGTTTAATCTCCCCTCCCCCCATGCCCATACGCCTTAAATATAATAAGCCAGTGCAACCCATCTGTCTGCTGTTGACTAGCTTAGCAACAAATCAGCAGTTGGCTAGTTAGCACTGAATAGACACATCCAGGAAGACTCAATTTCAAGGACATCAGATAATAAAAAAAAAAAAAAAATACAACAGAAGGCAATTAAAGGCTGGCCGCCCTTCAGGATCAGATAAGAGGAAATCTGAAAGCCGTATTGCGAGCACTGATCCCACAGGCAGAGTCTGGTAAAGTCTGTTTCACTGCGAAACCAGACCCCTCCATCCCCGTGCCAAAGGATGGCACCTTTTACTACCATGACCTGGACGACCCATGACAGTTGTATGGCTTCAGCTCTGCTGGGATACGTAACGTGTTACCACATCCCCAGAGGTGACGTCCTTATCCTGGTATAAAAGGTGCTTATGCAGGTATTCTTTGCTCCTGTATGGAAAGGGAACTAAGCTATTAGGGCATGTGTGTGCTGGTATAACTGCATCCACACAAGGGATTGTACTGCTTTAATTACATGGGATTAAAAAAAAAAGTCCAAGTGTCTAGCAGACATATAGGGGAGACAAGTGGGTGAGGTAACAGCTTTTATTGGACCATCGGGGGACCAACCCAGCTACGACACTGCAACCGACAGCCGCACAACTACTGTGCATGGGCCTGTGGCAGTGAAGTGCAGGGAGATTGCAGATAAATATTCCCACCACATCCGGGGAGAGCTGTGGTTAAGCTAAGTTTGTTGTTTTTTTCAGAAGCAACTAGTATTGGGTGGGGGTGTCTCAGTTCGTCAGGGTCTGACCTGAGTTGGGCTACACTGGAATCCTCTGACCCTAGGGCTCAGTCTTCAGGAAGCCACTTGGAGCCGTTTTTCCCTCGATGCCTTCGAAAGTCCTGACAACCGTTAGGCAGCTGGTGTCTTGCGACCACTGTCCATCCTGCTGCCTCATGGTTTCCTTGTGCTCCCATCGGTCTGTAGCCACCTGTTGTCCCTTCCCTACTTCGACTGTCAGCTCTTTGGGGCAGGGCCGTCTTTTTCTTCTGTTTGTTCAGCGCCTAAGACAGTGGGGACCCTCCGGACCAGGACAGGGCTTCCAGCACCACCACAGCCTCTAGACTTGCCTGGACACCTCTTGTAGCTACCCTGAGTTAATTAGCAGTGGGTCACGAGTCTAGTGTAGACGGACCTAGAGACACCTCATGCGCTCCTGATTTCCCCAAGTGTAGCGACTCAAGCACTTTCTCACAGGCAGGGCCCTTTAAAGGGTTTCAGAGCAGCCCGGCCGGCTCGGAACGTCTTGTATTTCATTTGTTTACTTTGGTTAAAAACAAAGGCACCTTTTATTGTGCAAGTTTTCCCTGTAGCTGGAGCACACTCACACTTCATCAGCTCACGCTTCTAGCCGCTGGGTCCGACCCATGGCGCACTGGAGCAGTTGTCAGTAAAGGCATTCAAGGGCTAAATAATACTGTAGATAAGGTTAGGGCTGTGGGGGACGGTGGATATTTCTGGGCCCGCTGCAGTCCTGCTCTGCGCAACACAGACATCCATGCGTGACTGAGTACCTGGAGACGTAGTGGAATGACACACTGGACTCCTGCGTACGTTTCAGGGAGTGGGAGGGAAGGGAAAGAGGAGACAAAGAAAGCACGAATGCCAAGCCGCAGGTGATCCCTGAGGTTAAACACAGCCCTGGATCGGCACCAGCAAGACACTTCCTTGCGCAAAGTTTCCCTGCTTACCTACGTTTTATCGTTCAAATGAAGCTGGGCCCCGCCTCCATCTCAGTAGGCCCCGCCCCTAAGCTAAAGTTACCCCTCTGCACACGTGCAGTGGGGGCTGCAAAAATGATCCTGACCCCAGGAAACTGTAAGAGGGTCGCCAGTGACGAGGGTCATGTGCCCACGGAATGCAAGGTGCTGGGCTTTTCCTGGCACTGAGCACAGGGGGCGCAGTGGTAGATGGGAAAAGCAAAGTGGGCCTGAGGGGCGATTAAGGTAATGGTCAGGCCAGGGCAGAGTAGGTCTCTAACCCATCCCAGGGATGGAGGACATTGGAAACCTGGCCAGTAGATGTCATCTGGTAAGTCTCTGCCGGGCATGGAGCTGCTCTGAGAACAGCCCCATGTCTTCACCTCACCCCCATCTCCAGACTGAGCATCCTCAGTGAATACATTAGAGCCATATAACTCCATAGGGCCCGCCACCATCCCATCTGAGCACCCTTCAGGCACTGAGTTAATATGTCCTCCCAGGCAGACTAGCCCTGTTTTACAGATGGGAAGAGGGGTGGAGAATGGAGACGGATGAAGTGATTTGTCCAAGTCATGGCAGGAATCTGTAGCAGAACCAGGATTTGAACCCACGGTCCTACTCCAGCAGCCTTAACCACAACCCTTCCCTCCATTCTAACTTACCCCAGCCCCTGAAAGCCAACCGGGGTCCTGTCTGCCTCATAACTCATATACCATCACCAGCAGCAAGAGCGATTCTACAGGTCAAATTCACCCTCACTTACCCTTGGGCTGGCCCCGTGGGCTGCGGATTTTGGCCCGTAGGATCTGAAGATCTAGACTGACGGGTCTTCGCTCCCCAGGCCCAGTGGAACTCTCTGCAATCCGGGCAAAGCTTGTTGGTGCACAAGACAGAACTTTCTCGGGGACGGGAACACCCCCAGAGCAGAGGCCCTGCCTCTCTAGGGTGCATGTCTTTGCCTGGCCTTCTAACACATTGTAAAGCGTTTCTATATTATGAAGTGTTTCCGAGACAAAACCCTCCCCTGCACACCCCTCTCCTGGGTAGGAGGAGGACAGAACGGAACAAGACAGGTGCTAGTCTTAGCGCTTCGTGCACGACCGGAAGGTGCTTGGTGCTGACAGCGATGAGCGTGGTACGAGCACCGAGGAAGTACGGACTTGGGTCTGCATTGCCTCTGACCCCAGAGGCTCCCAGGTCAGAACTCCCCGCTCGTGCCAGCCGTAGTGTTTTGACACCAGTGACCACCATGCACCCCTGTGTTACCTAGTGCTCAGCACATCCCAATCAGTGAGGTGGCTCAGGGGTAGCTGTTTAATTTGTCAATAGAGCTGATTTGCTCTGGATGAAATAAATCAAGGCACAAACACAAGCCCCACAGTGCCACCCCTGAGTCACTCTGCAGGGACGGGCCGCCCCTGTAACCCGATCTTTTTCACCACTTCACAATGAAGAAATTCCACTGCATGGACGCCTAACTTAGTCATTTGCTGCTTCCTCTTTTTTAAGCATCTACCAATTTCCTTCTGCCCATGAGTTCTTGCTACATATCTCTGCACTGCCAACCTCTGCCCATGCTCTTAATTATCCACTCTAACAGGCCAAATCCTGCAGTTCTTAGCCCGGGGAAAGCCCTTTTGACTGAGGCAAGGGAGTCCGGGCATACTCAGGGCCAGACGTGACAGAACTGGGCCCGACGCTGCAGTCATCGTGATGACTAATCTGCTCAAGGGAGCAGTGGCAGCCAGTCACAGAGAAGCAGCAAAGACAACGGGGTTCTGAGATTATTAAACCAGAAACGATTGGAGGGGCTGCTAATAACACACAGGAGACAGCACGATCTAGAGAGTCGGGAGCTGGCCCGGGAATCAGAAATCCTGGGTTCTAACCCCAGCTGCCACTGACCCGCTGGGTGAATCTGGGCAAAGGCCTTCCCTTCTCATGCTGCATCTTCACCGCAGCAGTTACCCAAGAAGTTACCTCTTGACTTCGCCTAGCTGACTTCAGGGTGGCCACGTTGCCCAACGCTGGAGCTGCACAGAGCGATTGCATTAGCAGCTGACAGGGTGTTCCAGCGCCTGCTGTATCCCATCCCTTCACCCAGGGGCCAGGGCCTCCAGTGAACTCAGCAACTGAGACGCCCTGTTGAGGGTGGAAGCTGTTCCAAGCAGAGGCTGTGTCTCATCGTGGGTCTGTACCGCTCCACGCCCCAGCCCTGCAGAGCGTCAGTGACGATCTAGGGCAGGCACACAAAATATCCCTCCCCCAAGCCTGAAACACCTACGAGGGCAGAAGCAGGCACTGGGAAGGCGAGGGAGCAGCCCCCGGCCTCAGATCTGATGGATGCTTCTCCTCTCCGGGGTGCAGCGAGCAGAAATCCCAGAGGATCCCGCACTGCCCTGGCCGTCCCCTACAAGAGAACGAGGCAGAACACAGGTCAGAGCAGACGCCGCTGTTCCAGTGGGGAGCAGCGTGCTGGGAGAGCCAGATCTGGCTGTCCCTCGCTGCAAAGAATTGCGGCTGTCTGTCTTGCTATCGCATGTAATTGCCAGGCCTGTGGCTGTCTGTCCATCACTGTTGGAAAGGGAGGGGAAACAAGAGATCCTAGGAGCTGTGTGTCTTTGGGATCTCCGCAGCACCCATCACGGTACTGTCCAGCAAACCATGCCGCGGTCTGTCCCTCCCTGCTAGGGAGAGGGGAGTCCAGCCACTGCCCTGGTGCCTTTGTCCATCCCTCAGCTCAGCACCTCCCACTGTGCCAGAATCTGTCTGACAGCTGGTAGCTCCCCTCTCCAGCCCACCCAGCTGCTTTCCGCTCCCTTCCACCCGCTGGGACTCTGGGGCAAGCTCCAACTGCCCCTCCCACGCTCAGCCAGGCCATGCCCACGCCTCAATTCCACCCCCACCCCTGCAAGCTGCTTGGCCTGGCATTCACTCTTCCAACCCCTCCTGCCACTCTCCCTTCAGCTCTGCCCGCTCTGCCTCCTCCTCCACCCCCGTCTTCCTCTTCCTTTTCCTCCCGCCTTCTCCTTTTCTCTCCTCTCTCCCAGCCAGGGGTGCTAGAATCAGAGCACTCCTCCTGCTAGGGGGGTCATGCCGTGTGTCTGCAGCATTGATTAAACCAGGCAGACGAGATGAGGATCACCCCAAAGGCTGGGATTTTTTCCTGGCCCTCCAGCGCCTGCTGGTATCCTTGGCGGAGCAGGAAGCTGAGCACAAAGGCACAAGGGGGATCTGGTTGCATTCGCCTGCTTTGGGGAATCGATTCTTGGACTGCTGGGCCCAGCGTCCAGCAACTGCCTGGCCCGCTGGGCTCGTCCTGTTGGGAGTCAGCAAGCGAATGCTTTGCACGGTCACTGGCCCAGCGCGGCAGCAGCACCGGCGTCCTGAGGCTGCTGAGATCGGGGCAGCCGGTTCGGGTTTCTCCCAGTGGCTATCCGCGGGATTAGTCAGCTCCACGTGGCGACTCCATGGAGGTGATGGTAATGCTGGAGCGGGGTGAGCTTGGGGATGCGGCGCCCACGGGCGGGCTGTCGGCAGCTGGCCTCGACTCTGGGCCCTGTGGTACGAAAGGCGCCACGCTCTGCTGCCTGAGCGACAAGACCCAGCTCTGTTCGCCAACGCCGCGGCAGGCTCCTCGGGGGCTCTCTGGGCCCCAGCCACCACAAGAGGGGGGCAAAGCACCACCCGGAGAGGGCGTGGGTTACATGCGTAGGACGTGCCCACCTGGAAGCAGCGTGGCACAGATCCCAGGGCCGCATTTCTCAGGGGAGAGACCAGACAAGGTGCGGGCTGTGCTGGATATCACAGGCTGAGGGACACAGACAGATCCTGCGGCTCTCCAGCGTCCATCTCGTGTCACAGCGGCATCAAAAGGCCCCAGTGGAGATCAAGGCTCCAGTGTGCTAGGTGCTGGACACTCAGAGACAGTCCTTGGTCCAAAGAGCTTACAAGCTGAACAGACAAAGGAAACTGTTCTCCCGCTTTTACAGCTGGGGAACGGAGACCCCGGAGCGACTCAGTCTACGTGCTTTGCTGTGTGTTCGACAGGAAGGCCACGGCAGAGGCAGGACGAAACCCCTAAATCCTAGCCTGGTGTCCTAGCCACAAGACTCACCTTCTCTCGTATTTTGCGAGCATTAGCTGAGTCTCACAAGTAGGTAGATGAGTGGGGAAACCAAGGCACGGAGCAGGGAAGCGAGTTGCTCAGCAGCCTGCGGCTGAAGCAGGAATAGAACCCAGCTGTCCTGACTCCCCCACGTGCGCTTTAAACACGAGCCCACCTCCCGCCCCAGAGCTGTGACGTTACAGCTGGTTCCATTGCGGAGCCCAGGCTGCTGGCTCTCAGACTCCAGTGCCTCAGCACGTAACACTGGCCTCTCAGCGTGCTCCGTGGAGGCGTCTTTGCTGCAGCCCCGCCTGCCCTGCTGCTAGTGGATGCTAATGGAACACCGCCAGGCCACGGCTGGTGATTTTATTGCAAGCCAAAGCGTGCAGAGCAGGCTCAAGAATCTCCTGATTAGCAGAGCCAGGCAGGCCAGGGGTTAACCCCAGAATCATGGAGCTGGCCTGACAAGGTGGAAAGTGCCTGGTCGGGTGAGTGGAAAGTAGGTGGCTCTCCACCAATTGCAAACAGCCAGCGCTTAGCGCTGTCATGCAGGCACTGAGACAACCAGCTTACACAGAGCAATAGGGGGTGTATTTTCCAGAGGACTAGGCAGACAAGTCTGAAGCGCTCCAGGCACCCAGTGTAACTTTGCGGCTAATGCAATCCCTGCATATAACTCTTGTGTCAGAGACGGATGACAACGATGACCCTTTGCATTTATCTAGCCCGTGTTCTCCACCCGGAGATTGCAAGGCCCTTCACAAAGTTCAGTACCATTTTGGGGCAGGTACCGTCTTTTTGTTCTGAGTTTGTGCAGCACCGAGCACCAGGGAGGCCTGGTATGACTGGAACTCCCGGCTGCTGATGCAATACAGTAACAATAGCCTCATTTTACAGTGGGGGGAGGAGGAAACTGAGGCAGAGAGAGAGAGGGGAAGGATCTTGTCCAAGATCACACAATGAGTCAGTAGCAAAGCTGGGAGTGGGACCTAGGTTTCCTCCCCCCACACTGGTCCCTAACCATTGCACATTGCTGCCTTCCTCCAGGATTAATCTGCGAGCTCTTTTCCATTTCCAGTCACCCCAGAGTATCAATTAGTTTAGACTGAGATTTGCCTCTCCCTGGCATTAGCATTATACTCTGGTGTAACTCAAGTGACTCAAATGCAGCAGCTTCTGTCGCAGTTCAGGGCGTGTGCACCTGAATTCCCCCCTTTACCGTCCCGCAGTGGCACCTGCTCCAGGCTCCTGCGGTGGAGACCCGCTCTCTCTTCCTTTCCGGGCTGCACCATTCCCCGCCTGTACTGCCACGTCCCCAGCAAAGGACAGACACCTAAATAGCCCGGCCTGCTTTCTCCCCGCACTGACGGCACGCTGTGTGATTGCCATAGTTCTACGGTCCCACGCAGCCCTTTGTAAGCAGGTGCATCTATTCTGAAGCAAAAGCGTCACAGAGACGGCATATGAAGAACGATCCAAGGACCGACACGCGGGCTAATAAACTCACCGGAGACCCCGCGGCCGGTGGTCACCAGTTCACAACCCCTTTTACTCAGAACAAGCGCGCTCATGAATCTGAGCCTCTTCCTTTACACAGTGGGGCTGCCAAGCCGCCGGGACTCGGTTAGCAGCCAGCCAAGGGGTTTCTGCTCAAGACGCACCTTCAAAGGACGGCTTCAGCAGTGGGTCGTTTTCCTTTCCCTCCTCCCACGTATTTCCTAGGGATCCCTCTGTTTGTCTAACGCATCGTTTCACAGAGTCCTGCGAAGCGCAGGAAGCAGCTCTTCTCAACCTGCGCAGGCCGCCTGCGGCCCAGTCAGCACACAGCTGCGGCCCATGGGACACCCTCAGGGCCACACAGGTGGTACATGCACTGTGTGGAGGTGGCCCACATAACGCATGGAGAGCTGCATGTGTGGCCCGCAATGGTAAGTCAGTTGAGCACCACTGGCATAAAGCGTCCCAGCGTTTACATCAGCCGTGTCTTCTCCTTCCAGAAGGTTCAGACAATCCCACTGTCACCCCTAAACATTTGCATTTTTAATCCAACGTTTAATTAATGTTTTAATCCGAAAACGCTCCAGGACATTTGTCACCGGGATATGGCAGGAAACTGCCAGAACAACCCCAGCATCCGATTTACAACAGCGGAAGGGCACGTCTACACTGCCCACAAAGGTGTGATTGCAGCACAGGTTTAGCTTTGACCTCGCTAGCGTGAGTAACAATGATGGCGAAGCCGCGGGGGCCCAGACTCCAGGACCGGCGAGCAACAAGGATACGTACCGGGGGTCCCTGACAGGCTTGGACTCTGGTTGCATCCTCACGTTGAAGCCTGATCTGCCACAGATAGAAGATAGCATGGGTGTGGCTACCTGACCTTCCCCTGCGGAGTAGATGTACCCTGAGTGAGCAGAGAATCAGGCCCTAGATTTGGATGAGGTTAGAAAGATGAGAAAGCCTCTGGTATGTTAAATGGAAGCGGCTACAGCACATTAGATCTATAGTCTCACTAGTCGACTGCCATTATCCTGGATTGGTGCACTTCATAGCTTCATGGGGTCGCACGCTGATGCACCTACGACAGCCAGCCCCCCACACCCTGCTGCAACAGGGCAGGGGGGCTGCTCGGAAATCACTGCCACCGTTTGGAGACTCGGAGTCGAGGTATGGGCTCAGTCCCTCCCCTGAGCAGGGTTCTGCCAAATCAGGGGCTGGCGCTGTTTCCTACGCAGAGAGAAAGCTGGCAGGACCTCAGATGTTTACAGCAGAGACCCTCCCATCTAGGGTGAGCGGCTAGCAAGTGTGAAAAATCGGGACGGGGGTGGGAGGTTAGAGGTGCCCATATAAGAAAAGACCCCAAATATTGGGACTGTCCCTATAAAATCGGGTCATCTGGTCACCCTGCTCCCATCTAGGCCCCTCATTTTGGGTGCTCAGAAGCCTTTGTTGTTGTATTTGTATTTTGGTAGGGTCTAGAGGAGAGCCCTTGTGTACTGGGAGCTGTACGTGATCTAAATCTGGGGCACTCTGCATAAATCCATGCAGTGATCAACTCCGGCTTCGCCCTAAGATCAGGCCTTGGCCCTGGGGGAATCGAAAGAGGAGCTGGGACCCGGAGCCACAGATCACTCACTCACTGCACAGCTGGTTCAACTTGTTCGGATACTTGAGAGTTTATATGTTCGCCGATGCCACAGCAACCAGCTGAGGAATGAGAGCGAGAGATAAGCATCTTATGCCTCCCACGGGAGCCCTTCCCCTGACAGCCATGGCTGCCTCGCTCACCCTGTCTTCAGGTGCACAAATGGATTTTTCCCTTTAAAACAAAATGAGAGCCAGCCCTTTAACGGCTGCTCCGTCACTTGTAGCTGCCACCCTGCTGCCAGTCATTACGGTCAGGATGAGCCTGGGATAACCAACAGCACAGGGCTAGGTACATTCATCAGCACCGGTGATCCTATCGGGCCCTTTACACAGGGGTGAGTTGCAATCCCGGAGCAAACCTAGGATAGCAGGCAGGGGGTGAGGAAGCCTCGGATTGCAACACCTGCCCAATGCTAAAGGCAGATCTCAGTGTGCCAATAATCAAGCCAGGGTGTTACCTGCACAATCCACCGATGCCAAGAACAGTGATGAACGACGGGCCTTTGCTCTGCAAAACATTCCTTGGCTGAGTGCAGACCCAGCCTGATTTTCTGTGCAAGGCAGCTACCGGCACCTCCTGGGTCTAGTCATCTCACTTGTCTGTTGCTACAACTACAGATCTGACCCTTGGGTAATCCCACGCAGGTTTCTTTTGCAGGGAATCTTTGATACAAAAGGGAACAGATTCCTTGGCTACTTTGCTGGGGCCTTTCCTGCAGTTCTGTGGCCACCTGCTGGCTCCTCTTGGCTGATCCATTCATCAAAGGGAGGCAAAATTCCACCCCACTGCACAGAATTCCACCGGAATTTACGACCAGAGGCTGCCAGATCACGTCAACGTCCCTATGGGGAGATGGCGCATGTGGGATGCTTGTTGTAAGGTTCCACGTGCAAATTACTGGGAAGGGATGTTTGCAGGGTTGTTGTTGTAGACATGCTGGTCCCAGGGGATGCGAGAGACAAGGTGAGGGAGGTAATATCTTTTACTGAACCAGCGTCTGTTGGTGGAAGGCACAAGTTCGTGAGTCACACAGGGAGCTCTTCTTCAGGCGTGAGAAAAGAAATCAGAGTGCCTGAGCTAAATACAAGTTGGGGCAGATAGTTGAGCATAAGGGGTACACACATTGTGGGCGATCCCCTGAGGTGGAGCTGGGAGAGGCTGTTAAGGTTGCAGGGAGAAGAAGAGAAAAAGGAAAAGCCAAAATTAAGGCTGCACAAATAACTTTAATCCTGCCCCCTTGTGGCTGTAATCCAGGATCTTGGCCTATTTCTCAGACACTAGAAATTTTGCTTTAACCTGTCATATGCACACCCCATTCAGACCCACGGAGCCATTCACATCGGCCATCCACACACACACACACACACACAGAAATGTACACACACAACCCCAGACCTGCACAAACAAGGATCTCCACAAACTCACATAGATTCATATACATTCACAACCTACACACAATCACACACATGCTCTAACACAACCTGTGCACACATTCACAACCTACACACAGTCACACACATGCTCTAACACAACCCGTGCATACATTTACAACCTACACAGTCACATACATGCTCTAACACAACCGATGCATACATTCACAACCCATACGCACAAACGCTAAGACACTCTCTCACACCACTTTACAAACAAATGAACACACACAGACCCATACAAACACACACGTACAAAGCCACACACACACACACACACACACAGAGCCACATGTGCAACTACACACATAGCCACATGCATGCAGGCACTTACACGCTGGGCTGTAGATCTCTGCACCGCACACATGCAATGCACACACCGATCCAGAGCCGGGCACACAGGCAGTCACCAAGTGTTTGTCACCATTCAGAAGCAGCCTCCCCTCCTCCCTCTGAGCCCTAATTAGCACACGCAGCGGCGAGCGTGGGGCTACACAATGGGCCGCACATGCCCAAGCCGAGCGTCACATGCCGAGCGGCATGGAAGGCACGAGAAAGCAAAGGACAGGAGATGCCATCCCAAACTCGGCAAAGCGTGAACAGCTCGCAACACCGCCCCCCACCTCACCCCTTCCCCAGCACCTGCTCCCAGCTCCCCAGCGCTTGCCTGGGTCTAGGTATTTGGCAGGCATGTGGGAAAACAGCTGCAGGGGATGGTATCCTCATCGCCAGCACAGAGACCGGCCTTTAGAAACATGAGCCTGGCAGCCTCCCCTAGGGGGCAGGTCGGGATCATTATCCCTATTATTCAAAGTGGGGAAACTGAGGCTCGCAGCTGGGCAGAGCCATGCAGAGAATCAGTGGCGGAGCTGAGAATAGAACCCAGGAGCTCTGTCTCACACTAGCCCACAGCTCCCAGAACTAGGCACAGAAGAACCCAAGAGCCCTGACTTACGATTGCCTGCTCTAACCACTAGACAACACTCCCATCGCGAGGCTGGAATGAGACCTCCCCCCCAGGAGTCCCAGGACCCTCCCAGCTCTAATCCCTAGACACACTCCCTCCCAGAATTAGGACTAGGACCCAGGAACCCTGACTCCCCGTCCTGTGCTCAGATCCCTGGAGCACACATCTCTCTACACACAACTAACGAGACGGGGGCAGGAATCCCGCATCCAGCGTGTTGCCGGCGTTTGAGAGACGGGGCCAGGGCAGCTGTGCTCACGCAATGCCTGTGCACCGCTGTGGAGATGTCAGACCCCTGGGCTTGATTCTCAGTCACGCTCCGGCCCCTTTGTGCCACTCCGGCAACGACAGGGGGCCTTCAAGTGGGTGGAAATGGCTCCCTGAGAATCCCGCCCCGGGCAGAGGCCTCCCAGGATCGGGGCCGTGGCCGGCGCACATTGCGCCATAACTATTCTCCGCTCCCCAGGGTCCAGGAGGACCCCAGCAGAGCAAGGCCTGCAAATGCTAATTTGATAGAGGCTGGTTTCAGATGGTTTAGTTCCTGGCCCCAAGATGGCAGTAGCACTCCCTGATCTGCAACCGGCTTTTAGCAGGCGCCCAGTGGCCTCGGGCTAAGCCACTTTGCCAAGTTTTCTAAAATGAAAGAAAAAAAAAGGGGGGGGAAGGAGAAACATTATGTAATAAAGACTCACTTCGCTCGCTCCACCTGCACCCTGGCTCTCTATTCCCATACACCCTGTCTATTTATCTAGCTAGTCCGGTCTCTCTGATCTCGCTCTGCCTTACTCATCAGCCCAGCCTCTGTCTGTCCATCCACCGTCTAACCTATCCACATAGCGGGGGGGTTCCAAGGTGGGTGATGGAATTAGGAAGGAAATTCCCCAACGGGCAGTTAAGTCCATGAGTGTCCCCGAGAAACTTCCTCTGACGCAGGGCCAGTAGGAGTTGGGAGACCTGGGTTCTGTCCCTAGCTCCCGACTGGCTTGCTCTAATCCCACCCCCCGTGCCTCAGTTTCCCCCTTGTATCAGGAGATGAGGGTCGGCTCTATGTTTTTGGCTCAGATCTGCCTGGTTTGGAGGTGGGTCTCTGGATGCGCTTGCATCCTCCTAGGGGCTAAGGCCCAGATCTTCAGGGGTACTTAGGCACCTAACTCCCATTGACTTCAATGGGAGTTAGGCACTTACATAGCTTTGAGGTTGAGAGCCCCTGGCTGTGCAGTAGAGTGAAGGTGCTGGGGCTTTCTGCTGGGAAATGGCAGCTGCCCAACCTGTTGTATCCTCATGGGCCTTCACACCATGGCCAGCTGGGGCCAGGATACCAGAAGGGCACCAGGGGTGAAGGGGAATGTCGCAGGCTTAGGGGTCACAGCTCCTAATGACCTGGCTTCCTGGCTGGGCTGAGCTGGGAGGAACAGTTCTGGATGTGTGTGTGTGTGTGTTGGGAACCTGTATTTGTGTGCCTGTGTGTGTAAAGATGTGTGTGTGTGGGGGGGGGGGATCTGTATTTGTGTGCCTCTGTGTGTAAAGATGGCCTGGGTTGTGTGTGTGTTGTGAATCTGTGAAAATGATTGTGTGCTGTAAACCTGTGTTTGTGTGTGTCCCTGTGTCTCTTTGGGAAAATGAAATGTGTATATGTGTGTGTGTGTGTGTGCACCCTGGATTGTGTGTATGTTGGCTTGTGTGTGTTTGTTGTGAGACAGTGCTTGTGTCTGTGTAAATGACTGTGTGCATGTGGGTGTGCCCTGAGTTGTGTGTGTTGTAAACCTGTATTTGTTTGTGTCTGCGTGTGTCTGTGAAATGGATTGTGTGTGCGCGCCCTGGGTGTTGTGTGTGTGTTGTGAACCAGTGTTTGTGTCTGTGTGTGTCTGTGAAATGGATTGTGTGTGCGCGCCCTGGGTGTTGTGTGTGTGTTGTGAACCAGTGTTTGTGTCTGTGTGTGTCTGTGAAATGGATTGTGTGTGCGCTGGGTGTTGTGTGTGTGTTGTGCAGTGTTTGTGTCCTGGGTGTTGTGTGTGTGTTGTGAACCAGTGTTTGTGTCTGCGTGTGTCTGTGAAATGGATTGTGTGTGCGCGCCCTGGGTGTTGTGTGTGTGTTGTGAACCAGTGTTTGTGTCTGTGTGTGTCTCTGTATAAATGTTTGAGTCTGTGTGTGTGAGAGCGAGCGAGCTGTCCCTGTGTGTGTCCGTCACTCAAGTCCCAGCTCCACCTCCCCCTATAAAATCAGGCTCCAGCGCTCCCAGCTCTCAGATTGCAGAGTGGCAGCGACCGCCCAGCCTGGACCCTGAGCCCCGCACGCCCTTCCCTGCGCCCACGGGGATTACAAATGGTCGTTCAGCTCAGCACCGGGCCCCACCAGACCAGCAAGATGTCTGAAGGGAGCCAGCCCAAAGTGGAAGCCAATATCCTGGTGCTGGGAGCAGAGAAAGTGGGCAAATCCGGTGAGTGTTGGGAACTCCACAGCTTTCCATTGCCCCTTTCCCTCCATCCGTCCACTGCCCCTTACCCTCCATCCGTCCACTGCCCCTTACCCTCCATCCGTCCACTGCCCCTTACCCTCCATTCGTCCACTGCTTCATCTCACCCCCTTCTTCCTCATCATCACTTCTCCCGTCCTAGGGGCTGATTCTCCTCTCTCTTGCACCGTGCCACTGACGGCAGGGAGGCGGGCGGGTTTCCGCATGGGGGTCGTGGCCCCCCCGGGAGGGGGGTCGCGAACACCCCGCTCAGCTTGTGTTGCTGGACGGGCTCTGGAGAAGGCAGAGAGCCGCCCTTCTGCGGAGCTGCTCCTGCTGCACCCAGGTGTCAGTGAAATAGAAAAGGGGGCCGCCCCCGAACTCCCTGTGCCAAGCCTGCGGCAGGTGGAAATCTGTCGCTCCGTCGCTTTACCCCAGCTGGGGGGGGGTTGGCCCCCCAGTGACTTCAGTGGGAGCGCTGAGCCGGCAGGGAGCGCGCTGTACCCCAGGTGCGTAGACAGCCGGGCTCTGCGCTCCCCTCGCTCTGGCATCGCCCACCCAGATCCCTCTGGGGGCGTGCGGGGGCGAGGGGACGCGCTGGGAGGACCAGGAATGGCTTTTAATCCCGCCGGGCGATCGGCGCGCAGTGGTGGAGCCGGCCTGGCTGATGTTGGGGCTCTTTTCTCCTAGCTCTGACCGTCCGATTCCTCACCCGGAGATTTATTGGCGAATATGGGGATATTGGTGAGTATCATTGAGTTATCGCTTCTGTCTTTCTGGCTGTGTCTGTCTGTCTTTTCTTGCCAAGTCCACACCCTCTTAACGGCTCCCTCTTTTTCCCCCTCCCCGTGCGGCTCCAGAATCCGTTTACACCCACAACGTGATGGTCGGGGGCAGAGAGGTTTGCTTCAGCATCTGGGACTCCGTCTGCCCCCAGGTGAGACATCGCAGCCCCGGCTGCTTCCCGCCCAACCGAATGGCTTTGGGGACAGAATGGATGGCATGAGTGTGTTAGGGCTCAGGCCGGCTCCTGGAGGGACAGGTGTCCTCCCAACGGGTGGAGCCATGGTGGCTCACCCTCCCCGTTCCCTCCCGGAGGGGCACATGGGCAAGGACACGCTTGCTTTGGGTCTGAAGGGCTTATAGGAAACCCCTCTGCCACATGCCCACAACAAACATGGCCGCCTTGGCTTCCAACCCACCCAAGGCGGCGAAATGACACCCAGTTCATTAAATAATGGCATTACTTTTCAGGGGAGGGAGGCTGAATAAAGGCTGGGGGGGGGGGGAATGAGAGCACTGCTGCCACAGAACTGACCCTCCCCAGGGCCCTGGCCCGCCATCTCCTCCTGCAGCAACCAACACCAGGCATTCCCCAGTGTCTCTATGTGCCCACAACAAAGATGGCTGCTTCTGCTCTTCCCCTGCCAACCCCCTTAATGGCAAGACCCTCCCCATCCTGCAGCCGGTCGCTGGAGGGAAAATCCTTTCCTGACCGCTTCCCCCCGCCGCCAGCTGGGCTGAGGCAAGAGAGGGGGTGGGTTGGTCTGGTCGCTGTAGCGATTGGAAAGTGATTGACGCGGCTTTGCTCCAGCTAATCCCTGGTTTTCGTTCCGGCTCCCCAGGCACCAGCGCTCCAGGTGAGCGAGAAGCAGCTGCGCTGGGCGGACGGCTTCGTCCTGGTCTATAGCATCTGTGACCGCTCCAGTTTCCACCTGGCCCGCCAGCAGCTCCAGCGCATCCGGCAGCTGAAGAGGCGGGGCGGGGCGGAGAAAGCACCCGTCATCCTGGTGGGCAACAAGCGGGACCTGCAGCACCGGCGGGCCGTCTCCAGCGAGGAAGGGCGGCTCCTAGCCCTGTCCACGAACTCGGGCTTCTTCGAGATCTCGGCCGCCGAGACCTACCACGGTGCCCTGGTGGTCTTCCACGAGCTCCTGGACCTGGTGCGGGACTCCAGGAGCGCCGGCAAGAAGGCCGTGGGAATCCGCAGCATGGTCCGGAGCATGTCGGCCGTCTTTGGGAGGAGGAGGACAGAATGAGCGACAGGGGGGGGCTCGGATCCTGGGGACAGCGGAACGTAGCTGGCACGACCCGCCGGCAGCCAGCGGTTTGGATGTCACCAGGTCCTTGGCGTGGCATGGAGCGTGGCACCGGATGAGTTCCTTTGGAGAGGGGACACGGTGGGAGCCAGGGAAAGCAGTTCGGGGTGTGTGTCTCCCCGGCCTTGTCTAGTGCGGGGTCTGCTGGTATGTCTGGAGAGCCCCGTCATCTGCGAATGGGCCGATGAAAGATGCCTGCCTTCCCCTCCCAGCGCTCCGGCCCAGTATGTCACGGACTTGGCCCTTGGAAGCAGGGGTACTCGTTAGCGATATAATCGGGGGGGTAATTACATTCCACCTCCCTACGTGTGCCCACTGGCAGTTTCTGCTGGAGGACTGATTCTCCACAGGCCCCGTCCTAAAAAATTGTGAGCGTGTGGCGGTTAAAGAGCTGCTGCGCTCCACCTCAGAGGTGGGTGCATTTCAAAATGTGGGGGAACTAGCTATGTTTACAGTGAACCAGGTTTGTCAAGTAGACATTAGGTGCCCAATTCTCCCCTCACATCTGTGCCTTGTGAGAGCATTCTCACCGGTGCAACGTGGGCGTGCAACACTAGCACACCAGAATGGCAGCATTGCACTTTGACTCCAGAGGACCAAAATCCCTGCTGGTGGAAATTTGCACTGCTCCATGGAAGTGCAACGAATTTGGCAGGAAAAGGCAGCAGAGAATTAGTCATCTAGATGCCATATTTGCATGATACGGTCAGTATTTGGGACCTGCTCCTGAATTTAGGCTGAACTCCCGTTGAGAGTCAGATACCACGGTGATGGGCCATGTATAAAACCTTTGCTTGAGGTTCAAGCATTGGGTCCTCTTAACCAAAGGAATGACTGTCCGTGGCACCTAAGAGCCTGAAGCACAATGTTTACGTATTTTTAAGGTGCCCATGTTTGAAAACCGTGCTGTAAACCCTCGGGTAGTAGAGAAAAAATTAGTTTTGTTGGTGACTAAATAATGGGGCTTACTGATGTTTGAGTAGCTTGCACCAGCCCCACAGGGTTGCATTGTTTTTTCTGCTGTTTCCTACTAACTTTTAGCATGAAAAGTCATCAGGGCCAGTTTCAGATCTCCCTTACGCTGGAGAGAACCCATAAACTTTAACAGTCACTCTGGGTTTACACTTGTGCAACTGAAAGCAGAATCTAATGCACTGTGTGGAGTGACTCTGAATTTACATCCGTGTAACTGGCAGGAATCTGGCCCTTTACTGTGCCGTTAGGAACAACAGTGGCATTTGTCATTGCACGCAGTGAAGCCTTGTGACGGCAGTAACGCACAGGATTCCTGGGTTCAACTCCCAATTCTGCCACTGATTTGCTGTGAGGCCTCAGGCAAATCACATCCCACCCGTGCCTCAGTTTCCCCATGTATAAGATGGGACTAATAATGCCTACCTCACAGTTTGTGGGTTGCGAGGCTTCATGAATTGCAAGGTGCTTTGAAAGGCAAACCATTGCTGATTGTTCCAAAATCAAAATCTCAACCTCGAATATTAGAAACATGGAGTTGATGACAGGTAGGGCTTTCACTATTTAAGGCAGGGTCATTTTAAATGCCACCTGTCCCAGGGTGAGTGGAAGATGTTATTGCCTCCAGCAGCTGGAATATAAATTCTCCTGCATAAAATGTGAACTGTTGTATATTTGTGAATAACATAAGTATTTAACTTATTGGGCGCTTTCCTAATCGGAGCGAATGTTTACATCCAGAATTCTTTTTTGGGGGGCGGGGGGTTAAAATATCCTACTTGCACATGATAAAAAAATAAATGGTTGTGAAAAAAATGTTATTTTTGGATGGGCAATAAAAGTTTGTATGTTATAAAACAGAACAGTTCAGTGCTTTCACCGGAAGTCTCTTCGCCCTCTCACTGACAGGCTCATAGGAGCTGGATTTGGTTCCTGGCTTCACCACAGACGCCCTGTGTGATCTGGGCAAGTTACTCAGGCCTAGATATTGCAAAGATGACGAAAAGGGGGAGTCAGATTGCGAAGTAATCAACTGACAATGAGGGGCTCTGGCACGGATCTGTTCATTGCCTAGTGGATAGAGAACTGGCCAGGGACTCAGGAAACCTGGAGTCTATTCCCAGCCCTGCTGCTCGCTTGCTGGGAGACTTTGGGCAAGTCAGATCCCCACTGGGCACCTGGGTTTCCCCAGCTGTAAGATGAGGCTAATGAAACCAACCTCCTTTGGAAAGGGCTTTGAGATCTGCGGCTGCTAAGGGTGAGTGGTTGTTACGATTTTACCCTCGTCCAGAACACAAAGCCAAAGGGATGAGCGGCCCAGTGAGTGGCAGGGACACTGAACACATGCAGGCTGGTGGCACCGGGCAGCTCTGTCCTGAGGTCAGAGCAGGAGGCAGCGCAGTGGAGCAACGCAGCACACTGACATTTTGCAAGGGGGTTTTCTTGGCAGGGCCGGGTCTAGCTGTCAGAGGAAGGGGACTCCTGGGTTCGACGCCCCCGTCGAGGAGGGAGTGTTGTCTGGCGGATGAGAGCAGGGAAGTGGGAGCCAGGACTCCTGAGTTCTAGCCCCGACATGGACCTCAGCCGAGTCACGCCTGCGCCAGCTGTCTCCCTGCAGTCAGGTTTCCCTTCCTCCCTTTGCTCCCTGCACACGCCGCCCACTGACACATGCAGTGACAGTCCTGATCCAAGCATGCTCGGGACACAGCAGCTCCCCCCCAGGTGTGCATTTGGCAGCGTTACTCAGAGTCCAGGCACAGCGGGTGCGGCCAGAGCTGTGGAGCCAGGCAACCTAGGGCTGCCTGCAGCCCTGACTCACGTGGGGAAGCCTGGGGGGCAAATTCTGGGGTGGTGTAAATGACACATTGGGCCTGAGTCTCAGTCGCATCCACACAGGCCGGAGCAGGGGAAGCAGTAAGTCCTTTACTCTGCCCAGCCTCCAGTGTAAGTTAGAGCGGCCTCAGGGCTGCTCTAACTAACATTCTGATCCCCATGGGCCCTTGGCAGCACAGAATAGCCACAGTTCAGGGTGCTCTGGTCCCATCTCCCACAGACGTGAGTGGGGGAATCTACTGCGGACTGAAGGGAGTGTGACGTCCTGAGTTTATATCCCAGCCCAGGGACCAAAATTAATCCTGACACCCAGCCCTCTCTACTAAACCAATTGGTTTAGTCATAGGGCACTGGGCTGGGGATCGGGAGACCTGGCTTTGATTCTTAGCTCTGCTACAGACTCACTGTGTGATCCTGGGCAAGTCACTTGATCTCACTCTGTGCCTCAGTTTCCCCAGTCCACTCTCCATTATACGCTGACAAGGGACACATAAGGACCTAGGCAGAGCGTTAACCCCGTTTGCCATTGCACTCAGGCATCAAGGATGAAAACCAGCCTAGTCACTCTGGGACTGACACGGTGACACCAAACCTACAACAACTCTGCAAACAACTCATCTCCCTGGGACAGTGCAAGTGTGACGCTTGCCTTACTGCTACCCATTCTGGGTGGATAAACGAGGGATCTGGCGCCTGGGGTGCCTCCCACCAGCCCTGAGCTGTGTTTGGTTTTACACTGACTCCAAACATGCAAAGGTCCTAGAATAGCATTTACTCCTCTGGGCTGGTGTCCTGATACTGTCCCCTGAGCCCTCATGCTACAATGGGACCCAGAGCTCTGGGGACCGAGCAAGGGAACATGCCCCCTTTGCGTCATCTCAGGAATCTGATAACCTCCCAGCTGGCTGAGCGCTCGCAGGGATGTGGACATTTCCTCCGGCTCAGGGGTAACACAGGAGAACAAAGCTGAGCTCCCCTCCTTTCCAGGGTGTTACCGAAAGGCGGTAGCTTTGGGAGAGCGCAGTAGCAGCTACGGGCCAGGCTCTGATCTCTCTTGTGTTGGGGTAAATCCGACGTCAGCAAAGAGACTCTGGATTTGCACCAGGGATCAGAGAGCGGCCCAGCAGGGTCTGAAATCTGAGGCTGTCTCTGAACAACGACCGTGCAAAGAAGGTTTGGCTGAAGGCAGCTGCGATGATAAAAATAACATGCAGGGAAGGACAGAAGCTAAAGGCAGCTCAGATCAAATAAAAGATGTAGGGCTTCATCCTGGTGGGGATGAAACAACATTTGACATCCCTGTTCACCACTCCCCCCAAAGCCGCCATTCCCAGAAAGAACAGGCCCTTCTGGATCATGGGAGGTGAATCAAAGGATCTGCTCCATCTGGTTTAGTGCATTAAACAGGAACCTTGTAGGGAGGTGCACAGCTACTGTCCTGACCCACCCTTTCAGCCAGACCAGGTGGGGCCTCATGAATCCTGCTAACACCATAAAGGCTGAGAGGGAAGGGGTAACTAGAAGAAGTCCTACAGGGAAGAGATTGAATGAGCCTGCTCAGGATGGAGTTTAGGAGGGAGGGCGGCTAAGGTCCATCATCATAAGCACAGTTCTGCCCAGGGGCTTTGTTACCTTAATGAACGAGGAAGGCAAGGGGTGAGCTTGGACAAAGTCCGTCACGCATGTGCTGTGTCAGGAGCCAGGGGCAGTGGGCCTCTGACCCTGTATCATGTCAAAGGAGCATCTCCTTCTCTGCACCGGGGGCCTGTCGTTCGTACCATACCAAGCAGTTGTGAAATGCCACCAGATCAGCCCGGCAGCGTTCGACCGGCCCGCTACACTGCTGTAAACGGCAGCCCCGGGTGCAGGGTGATGGAGCTGTTCTGTTCAGAGCTGGGCCCGGCCTCCAAACACCTCCAGACTGTGGGGAAGTGCAGGGTCTGGCTCCAAAGTCAGCAGGCGGGTTTCAACTCCGGAACGGGCAGAAACCAAAGCCTGGTGGAGTCGGGATTTGGATCTGAGCTCCGGTCCACCTCTGGCTCCATGGTAACGTTTATGGACTGGGGTCACCTTCACCTGGCCAGACTAGGGAGGGTCGAGCAGCCTCTGAACAGTGAGATACAGAAGAGGTCTGGGGCTTCCTGTTCAGAGATGCTAAGCACCCCTCAATGCAGCTGAGTCAACAGCAGCTGGGGGCATTGAAAATCAGCTCCAGAAGGCAGATCTGTGCAAGCCTCCAGGCAAATTACCCCATCAAAAGGTCCCCTGCAGTAGGTGTGTGGAGGTAACACCGGCTGCGGAGACGCCAATAAAGCACCAGCTTCTGTTCATCCTCAGCAAGGCGGGGATTGAAGAAGGTGCCAGGAGCTGAAAGGAAGAACACAGGAGGAGAGCGAGGAATCGAACAGAAGAATCATTTAACTGCGGGCAAGGGAACGCCAGATTTGTCAATCATTAGCCTCGCTACAGAGACCCGGGGCTGGATTCTCCTTTCACTTTCCCCAGTGTCAACCAGGAGCAGCTCTGCTGCAGTCAATGGGGCTATGCTGGAGTGAAACCGGAGTGAGATCGGATTCTGGGCCCCCCTGCTGCCCATCGTGCAGCACCCGATGGCTGCTGGGCAAGTGAAATGTGCGTCTGAGCGAGGGGAGGGGTGGGGCATCTCAGGGCCCGAGTCGCATCTCACGCTGGAGTCAGGGGACTTGCCCCTAAGTGGAGAATCAAACTGAAGAGGGATCCATATTTTGCAAAGCCGCCAGTCTGAGAGCACATGCCCTGCGCACTGCGTGGGTAGGGTGTCTCCCGGTGGGCCCAGTCCTGCAGTGCTCCTCTGCGACTGAAATGGGAACGAGGAGAGACCAGGACCTAAACCAACATGAAGGAGATTCTTTGAGACAGGTGCACCTGTTTAGATACAGTTCAAAGCGCCCCTCCCGTCCCCCACCCTTTACCTGTTCTTCAAACACGGACATGGAGAGTGAGCTGCAGGAGAACGGAAGTGATCTAGTGATTCCAACAGGGGGCTAAGAGACGTTCTGGGTTCCATTCCCCATGTTGGGGCAGGGAGCTCAGCCTCGTGGGTTCTATTCCCAGCTCTGTTTCTAACATGCCCTGTGATCTGTGCCTCAGTTTTCCTACCTGTAAAGTGGGGGAATAATACCCCGGGGTTTAACATGGTTTGAGACTTCTCAGGGAGCTGTGCCTGTCTGGGGGCTCGCAGGGGGTACGCAGTCCCGACTGCAGCGACTGGGACGGTGGGTTTATGTATTTACTTTTTACTCAACACGTGCACAGAAAGGGAAATGCGAGAGGGAGGGGAACCCAGCATCATAGCGAAAGTGAGCAAAGCTAATTCACGAGGGCCCTGGATCGAGGGAGCCTGTCCTGCTGCAGTGTCTTTGGAGGGGACGACTCATTCTTGTATGAGCCATAAAGGGTTCCACTAGGGCATCCTCCCTGTAACGCCTTCTCTTCTCCCTTCCTAACTTGTCTAACTCCCCCACTCCTCTCTCCCGCCTTACACACAGACTGGCCTTTCTTGGTGCAAGAGCCTTCTCCAACGCAGCTTCATTTCTCCAGGGCAGCCGTCCCGCATCTCTCTCCCTCGCGCCTCCCTGTAGATCCAGCCCCTCTCTGTTGTCTATTATTTAGCTTCCTAACTCCGTAAAGCCACTTAGGGTGCACAGCACATGGGGGGGACACAATAAAAAATTGAGGGCCCCCTTTTGCAAGCTCCTTCTGCGCGTTTGAAGCCAGCTCTGTGGCTGGCAGGACTGGGTGCTACAGTTGTGGGATATTAACTGAGGTTATCCTGTGGAACTCTCTGCTGCAGGATATTAACTGTTACCACGTGGAACTTCTTGCTACAGAACGATGTCTCAGGTTAATTTACAGAGCACCCTGCTGTAGGATATTATCTCAGCCTCCACAATTCTACTCCTGGTCTAGAGCTTCCCAGTGTAGAGGCGACAAAACATTTTCCCACAGACTGTTTTTCCACTGGGAAAAATTTAATTAGACAAAATCATAATGTCTTGTGGGAACGTGACAATTTCTTTGACATTTTCAAAGGGAAATTCTCAAGATGTTTCATTTCACCCTTATCATTTTGACTTTATAATATAATATTAACCTAGCTCTTATAGAGAACCTTTCATCCATAGATCTCTGAGAGAAGTGACCCAGCAGGCCACTGACAGAGCTCAGAACAATCGCAGGTCTCCTGAGTCTCACTCCAAAGTGCTAGCCCCCAGACCATTCTGCCTTCTTATATAATAGTTGAAATGATAAAGTCGAAATGAAACAATTTCAACAAGGTCAAAATGAATTATTTCATATTATTTCGTGTTGTGAAAATTTCTGTGGTTGTGACTTTCTGCCCCGATCCTGGGACAAAACGAATCCCGGAATGCCCCGCCGGACGCAAATTCCGGTTCCCAGCTCCTGGTGGTTCATTCGACTGTGGCAGAGAAGGGGTGATGTCCTGGCTCCACACTTCGATCAAGGCGAGAGCGGTCCCTGCCCTCCTGGAGCTGGATGGCCAGAGGGGGTGGAGACAGAGACTTCTTGGCAGGTGAATCCGGATTCAGGGTGGCTGGAAGACGTCTCCGGGCCGGTGATGAGGTGAATCTGTCGTCCCTGCCATCCTGGACGCTGTTCTTCACAGCCCGCTCGTCGCTAGCAGCTTTGCTGCTTGCAGATCCCAAGCTGGATCGCCTCCCCTGGGCTCGTCGGACAGAGATAGGGTCCTGGGGGAAGCTGGGCCGGGGGCCTGGGTCTGAGTCACCCATCTCGGTCAGAGCAACCAGAGCGCGGTGGAGTTGGCGTCTCAGCTGGATGGGAACAAGGAAGAAGAGCCGGGGGAGGTCATTAGTGGGGAATCGCACCCCCCCTTCCCCATCCCTCCGAACATCCTGATACGCGTCTATTTTCATCCCTGCTAATACCAGCCATTAACAGCTCTTATGTAAGACCCGGGCTGCACAGGGTCACTCCGCTCAGGAGGGATGTGATTAGAGAGCGCGGCTGGGAACAATTCCTTCTGGAAGCTGCTGCTATCAAACCACTCAGGCCCTGAACAAAGGCTGGCACAGGCAGCCTTACCTGTCCTGGTCCAACTAGGCCCCAGCTCCCCTCTGGCTGGTTCTGGACCATTCACTGGGGAGCTGCTGGCAATGGGGAGTTACTGGTACAAAACTCACAGCGGCCCTGGGGCTGAGAGAGGCAGACCGGGACCACAGCTGAGACAGAACTAGGCTGTAATGAGTGGAAAGGGGATTTCTCACAACGACTGCTGGATGCAGACAGACCCTGTGGTTCTCCAGCTCCTAGCCTGAGCTGCCATGGGTCATGCACAGGATCTGCCTAGAGGGACGTACACACGGGTACTGGGAGAGTTTACAAAGGGTTAACAGTCCGTCTGCAAGCTCAGCTAAATTTCCCCGGTGCTGCCATCAGCTAAGATTTTGATACTACATGAAGGCACTACCCCAGACGGCAACGTTCACCATTCACCACCCGAGCGGCTCTGTTTGAAAAGAAACATTTTCAGGGCTCAATCTGTGACGGGGCAGATGAGCTCCCGGGAACGCCACAGGTTTCACCTCGGTTAACAGCCTGCAGCCACGCGCTCTGGAGGTTCAGCTCAATGACTGGCCCACGGGCAGGACTTTAACAGGGGCTGAAGGCACCGAGCACTAGGGCTGGCCAAAAAAAGCAGAAATTTCCATCTCCTGGGAAATGCAGAGCTTTGAAATTTCGTTTTGTCCCATGTCCAAAAGCCAAAAGCCAAAATCTGGGAATTTTCCATGAAACAATCTCTTTAAAAATACTTTGTTTTAACCTTCTCGTTTCAATGGATGTGGTTATAATATAATAGTGGAAACATTTAGACTTTTATATTATATTATATGTAATATATATTTAATATAATGTAACAGAAAAGTCGCAACAATAGTCAAAACAAAACAGTCTGATCATTTCCAGTCTAAAATTTCAACAAAACTGATACGTTCCATGAAACCTCAGTTAATATCCTGCAGCAGTGAGTTCTGTTGGTTAACCTCCGTTAATATTCTGAAGCAGAGAGTCCCACAGGGTAACCTCAAGGAATTTCCACTGGAAAATTTTCCACCAGCTCTACCTCGCAGGGCTGGGCCCTGAGTTAGCACATTTGTTCCACTGCAGGGATGGCACGTCAAGGGATTATTCTGAGATCAAAGATAATTGCTTCTCCCTGCCATCTTCAGCTCCTCATTCACATCCCTGCGAACTGCATTGCAGCTCCAGCTCTAGGGGCAGAATCTAGTTAATTCTAGTTCATGATCTATTCTGAGGTTTCACAGTTGGGTTTCGGCTCCATGGAGGATGAAAACGAAACCTTAAAAAAGAAATTACAAAAAATCCTAGCCTGGTGGTTAGAGCACATGTTTGGGGTGTGGGGCATGTTTAAATCCATGCTCTCCCCGATTTGCATCTCCGTGGCTCCTGGTAGAGCTGCTGCATCAAACAATCACAACTCACATTCGATGGGGACCATATATCCCAAAAGAAATCTTTCCCGAGCCCCATCGTCTGGCCTTCAGATAGCCGCCCTTCCCCCAGCTCATCCTCACAAGCAAGCTCCCCACAGACCATGACATCCCACCTCAAGGCAGTACCAGACCCTCCCAGAAGAAGAGATGCAAAGTCTGCAGACATATCTCCATGGCTAGAACAATCAACAGTCCCCACGACCCACTTTCAACCCCCAGGAGTCCCACACATGCCTATTACAACAGGTGGCATAGCTCATCCAGTGTACCAAATGCCCCAGTTAACAGCGAGGTGGGTGAAACCAGACAATCATTACGCTCTCGAATGAACTCACATGGGAAAACGACGAAAGAGAAAAACACCCTATCACCTGTGGGCGACCACTTGTCCCAAAGCGATCGCTCCATACCCACCCTCTGTCCTCTTCCTCAAAGGAGACCTGCACAACTCTTCAAAAGACAAACCGGGGAGCTCACATTCCTAACTTTGCGAGATGCTAAATCACGGACTCAACAGAGCTCCTGGTTTTATGGCTCATCACAACAGTCTGTAACCCACAAACCCTCCGTTGGTCTATGACTGCGGCGGTGTTAATGGCCCACTTTATTTTGAATTCTTTGAATCTTATGCTTAAGAATCTGTTCCACCGTCTATTTAGCTGTGACACTCCGGGTCTGTCTACACTGCAGTGCAAGTGCAGGGTTAGTAGGACTCATATTAGCAAGAGGTTTGTTGCTAACACGAAGGCCTGAGTGTCTACGCTCATTTGTGACTCTGCGTTAGGAATTGTTGAACCCTAAGGAAACTGGGGCTCTGGTGTCTACACTGTGTTATGCAGGCACAAGTCCAACCACCATATCCCAGACTTCCTAGCCCCTTCTCAATATGTGCCCACTCCAGCCCTTTGTTTGTGATGCAGCGTGGGGAAAACTGGACTGTCCACCAAACTTGATTGTCCAGAGGATGAAGAACGTGGGCCAGCAGGATTATGGGATATTTTTGGCAGATTCCCAGAGCATAAATCCAATGCGGTTGCATCTATACTGCAAATCAATAGGGCTTGACTTGACTCAGGCTCAGAGCCTCCACCCCTGCGGGGGGAGTCCTGGGACTCTGTCCAAGCCCTGCATTAGCACGATTTGTGTGTAGACAGAAGCTTACACTGCAGTGTGGACATACCTTCCCCAGACCCAAAGAAGCACTCTGCGTAGTTCTAAAGCACTTCTCTCTCGCCAACTGAAGTTGGTCCAATCAAAAAATATTTCCTCCCCCACTTTGCCGCTCTTACAAATAATAAATAGCCCCAGGGCCATAGAGAGGGGCTGACGCTCTAGCACGGTGGTTCGGGCACTTGCGTTCAACCCCTTGCTCCGTCGCAGACAGTGAAGGGACCCAAACCTGGGTCTCCCACATGCACATCCTAACCAGCAGGCTGTTGTCTATTTCGGTGCGGATCTCTCTCTCTCTCTGACCAGAAACTCCATCCTGGACCAAGACACCTTTCCGGCAACACGTTCATCTAAGGCAATATATTGCTGCAAACTGTTCCCCCGAAACCGACCCGTTCCCCCGGCATGGCGTTTTTCAACAGGAAAAAGTTTTGTCTGCAATTTTTCACCCAGCTCTAGTTACAACCCTCCCGACCTCCACCCCCCACCCCAACCCAACCAGCTGTTTGGCTCAGGCCTTTGCGGAACGGGAGCTACTGACACTGGATCTCTCCACTGCCCTGCTGATGACAGACAGCAGTGAACTGCTGAGCCCCCCACTGGCCTGCCTGCCCGCTCCCCAACGACCCCTGGCTGCTTTACATCCTGCAGGCCTCACGCATGAGCTCACTGTCTTCCCAGAACGTATTTCCTAGCCCTGGTTTAGGGATGCAGCTTATGGGAGGCACCCGGCTGTCTGGAGAAGCCGGACGAGGCAAGCGTCTGGTATGTAACAGTGATTTTCAGCCGGGCCATGAGAATCGCTGCCCCTGGAGCAGGCTTATGGGCCATCTAGAGAGCTGTACCCCACCCCTGATAGTCAGATGCTAGCTCCCCCTACTCTAGCTAAAGCACATGCCCGGGCTAGGCTATATGTGCGGGAGCCTGGTGACTGGATAGAGCCCGGCAGCATGAAATTGGAGAGCCCTTCTCTTATGGTCCTAGGAGGGGCAATCCTTATTGATATAAGCACCTAATTCTTTTCTGAATCTCACTAAGCTCCATGGCACGGTGACACCCAGCAGCTGAGAGTCCCACAGGGTTAACCTCAAAATATCACATAGCAGAGAGTTCCACAGGCAAACCTCGCTAGTACATAGCAGCTGTGAGTCCCACAGGTTAACCTCATTAATATCCTGTAGCAGAGAGTTTCACAGGCAAATCAGACTAATATCCAGCACATTAAACCACATTAAAACTGCCAGTTAATCACAATAATATCCTGGAACAGAGAGTCCCACAGGCAAATCTCACTAATACACAGCAGCTGCGAGTCCCACAAGTTAACCAGACTAACATCCTAGAGTAGAGAGTTCCACTGGTGAACCACAATAAAACCCAGCAGCAGTGTGTCCTGCAAGTTAAACACAGTAATAACCCACTGTAACTGGTGGGTCTCAAAGCTCAGCTCAGACTTTGTTGGGTTTGTATTCTGTTTACAAGAAAAGCGTGAAATCCCTGGGATCAGAGAGTGGGAGCAAGATAGAAATCTGTGGGGCAGGGATAGTCTGTTTGTTCTATGTTTGTACTGCTCCTAGCACTGGGGCCCGAGGTGCTACCATCAGACAAATAATAATAAAACTAGGAGAAAATTGTGGATCTTGTGCGACTTCAGCCAATTTTGGGCCATCCAAACTGAATCTACTCAGCATTTTTGCATGTGATCCAGAACCAAAGACCAAATTGACAAAAGGATTTGCAAAATCCCCTAAGTGAGTTAGGTGCCTAACTCCCATTGACTCTCAGTAGGAGTTAGGTGCTTTACCTCCTTAGGCACCTTTGTAAATCTCACTAAATGCTCCTGTAGGTATCTAACTATCTTTGTAGATCTGCTCTCAGATCTAGAGGAGAGGTTTTGCTATTTTATTTAGGTCTGGTTCTTACACAGCCCACACCATTGTAGCATCTGAGTGCCTCTCAACCGACACAACTAACACGGGCTAATTGTGATTCTACCCAACAGGAAAATCATGAGAGGTTTTTTTTTTGTTTAAATCTGTTGTATGTATTCTATGGCCGCGGTGCTCTGTGCTTGTTATTAAAGGCAGGCCAAAGAGGCGCGCCTCACACTTGGAACAGACAGTAGTAGTGTCTGAGGCTCTGCAATTTTAATCCTGGCCCCAAAATTAAAGGGGTGGGTTAGGAGTTGAGGTTCTGACCCCAGCCTCTAACTAGAACCCTCGCCGTTCCTTCTCCAAACTGACACACAAGGCAAGGAGATGACAGCAATATTATTTTCAAGGACAAAAATGCTGAAGACCAAAACGTGGACAAAAAATTAGGCGATGGGAGAATTCGGGCCAGATTTTGATGTAGGGCGCCCCTTCTGGAGTCAATGGAGCTAGGAGCAGGGTCTGATCTCCATGATATTGATGTGAATCTGAAATCACTCTATAAAGAATCGTGGGCCGACTCTGATCCCAGTTACACCAGCGTAAGCCCAGAGTAACCCATACTGGAGTCAACGGCGTTAGGGCCAGATTCTCAGTTACGCTGATTTATACATCCCTGGAAGTCAAGAGATTCACTCTGGATTTACACTGGTGTAACCGAGATCAGAATCTGGCCTTCAGGCTCCTGGGAACAGAACATGCTTTAGCAAGACACATGAATCACACCCCAGTTGTCAATTTCCCACTTTGCTTGTTACACTTCAGGCACCCCCTTAATAGTCTGGGAGATGCAGCTGCGGCCCGGCTTGTTAACTCAAACAAGACGAACAAAATCGCTTTAGCACGTTGCTATTTCAGGATAATGGATGCTCCACTTACAAAGCAGAGAACGGGCCTGGGAAAGAGGAAGAGAAAGCACGTCTAGTTCTTCTTCCCTCGCGTTCACGCCTCTGTCACAGCTGAGTGAGGGCGGCACAGTACTGACTGTCCCGGGTGCCTTCGCGCCCCCAGCGCTTTGCCATTAGCACGGCCACGCCAGCGCATGGCACAGCCATGGTAGCCCCCAGCTGTCTCCCTCGCTCAGAGCAAGTGCAGTTCCCTCGAGGAGAGGGGTCTGGGGTGAGCCAGGGAGGGATCTGGCTAGAGTGAAGGCTGTGCCAGGGGAAAGTTTGTTCCTCGCAGGGCTCGGAATGAAGAGGACACGCCTGTTGCATCAAGTCCAGAGAGGTTAATAAGGCCCCAAGGTGCTTTGGAAGAGAGGAACGGGACCATTCGTCTTCTGATGGGCCCCACGTCCCATGGCTTCAAAGAGAGGCCAGCTGGAACTGATGCTCTCATGCGGCGGATACACGGAACCACAGGCGTTGCCAGCCTGGATCAGAGCCAGCGTCCACCTAGGCCAGCGTCCCGTCTCTGGCACTCACCACCAGCTGATGCTAGGGAAGGAGGTGGAAGGAATCCCGCACCACAGAAGCAGTTGCCGGAATGAAAGTCCTAGCTAGATCTTCGCTCTTTGCACAGCAGTAACCTCACGAGGGCCCAGCTGAGATTGGGGACCCATTGTGCCAGGCGCTGGCCAGAAATCCCTGTCCCAAAGAGCTTGCAATCTCCATAGACCAGATACACAAGGGAAGGACGATCCTCTCCAATTTACAGATGGGGAAACTGAGGCACGAAGCAATTTTTTTTTTTTTACATGACTTGCCCAAGGTCACACAGGGAGTCTGGGGCCAGGATTCGCACCCAGGCTCCTTGAGTCACAGTGCACCTGTTTTAACCACGAAACCACCCAGCCTATTTAAATCATCTGCCCTCAACTGGAGCTATCAGGGGCGAGCGGGGGCCCCGTAGCAGAAAACCGTGGCTGCCATCTGACACCCTCAGCCACTTGGATGCAGGGTCGCTTTAAAACCCCAACCTGGCCAGACTTCAGCTTTGCTTCATTAAGCAATGGGAGCCTGGGAGCTGGCGGGCAGGGATAGCAGCTGCCCTCACGCAGCACAAGTGTGTGTGTGTGTGTGTGTGTGTGTGTGAGCGAGTGTGAGGGGAACAAAGCGGATTAAGGGCTTTTTGACTCCAAGCCCTTTCAGGCGACGGCGAAACAGGGCAGAACATCCTGTGCGCTGAAGGCTCATGGGGGACCCCTGGCCCAGGAAGCTAATTAACCAGAGGGGAAATGAGACACACCGGGCCCCTTCCTGCTTCATTAATTTCTCACACGTTGGGCCTCCCGTGGGTATTGTTAGCACGCAGCCTCTGTCCCTGGGCCAGCTCCAGCTCTCTGCAGATCCCTATCCTGTTCTCTCACATCCCCACCATCCTTTTCATCGCCCTCCCCTGCCAGACGGAGCCACCGGCGAGCGCCACCGGCTCTGGATGGAAGCGTCCCTCTTGGGAACCCTGGATTATTCCGGGCCCTAGCACCTGGCAGCCCAACTCACAGACCAGCCCGTAGGCCTGCAGGCCATCGCACGCCGCTGCTCACAGCTAGAGGAGACAGGAGGCCTGCCAAGGGTGACGGGTGCCCAGACAGGACGAGCTCCCTCCCAACCCGTTTCTTCTCCCAGTTGGTTTTACCTGCGCAGCGTAGCCGGCCCTGCTGGCACGCATGGTGCCCAGATGCTTCCCTCTGCCCAGCTGGCAACACGGTGTCGACCAGCCAAAGCAAGGGCAGTTCTCCCACGCTCAAGCAGGCATGGAAAGGCTGGCAGGGGTAGCTCGACACGCAAGTGAAGGCGTGGCTGCAGCGTGAGGACGCCTGCCCGTGCCAGCTTTCATCCAGCAAGAGAAGGGGTGGTGGCACGAGCCAATGACAGCGTTTCAGGCCAGAAGTGACCACCGAAGTATCTAATATGAGCTGCACATCACAAACCACTAACCGACCCGTTCCCGCCCCAGTTACCCCGGCACTGAGCCCAACGACAGGAGTCCGACCTGCTGTGTGCCGCAGGCAGAGAATAGGAGGACCTGAGACACACAAACTGACAGGGCATCGATTAGGTGAATCCGCGTTGCAATGTCTTCACTGCGCTAGTCACCGGTGCTAGCTAGGTTACAAGGAGGCGGGTTTGCCTACCTGGGCGTCACACCCTGCCCTGCAGCGTAGATGCGCTTAGAGAAGATGCACTCCCGCACGCTGGCAAGTTTGGATCTGCATCCGGATCCGCTCTCAGCAGACCCTGGCCTCATTCTAACCAGCAGCCCACCCAAGGAAACGGGCCACTATGAACAAGAATTGCCCAGGCTTCTTGTTCAAGAGGCCTACAGGCAGCCTCTCTCCTCTGGGAAACAGTCATTAACGTTTTCCAGGAACAGAGACGTTCTGAAGCTGCCGGCTGATGAATCGAGTTACGTCTCGTTACGCAGCGCTCTCTCGCTGTAGATGCTGTGGCTCAGACCCCCGTCTGCTGTGCCCGTGTCCCCTGCTCTGTATCCAAAGCTTCCAGGAGCAGGCAAAGTCATCCTGACACCAGCACCCAGCAGTGGAAACCGCCCACTTCTGGATACTGGCTGCAGCTGGGGCTTGTCTGGCTGAAGTACTTGTCTGGCCTCCATCACAACAGTGTCTCAGCACCTCACCATCTTTAAGGTATTTAGCCTCACAACCCTGCTTCCCTGCCCCCCCCTCCCCCCCCATGACACAGAGCAGGGCTTTCAGGAGAGGAAGGATCGTCTAGTGGTTAAGGTGCTAGCCGTGGAGTTAGGAACCCTGAGTTCAAATCCTGGCGCTGCCACAAACTCTGTGACTTTGGTCAACTCACTTAACCGCTCTGTGCCTCAGTTTCCCTGCTGTACAATGGAGATAATAGCTCTCCCAGGGTGTCGTGAAGATTAATACGTTCAAGAATGCGAGGTGCTCACAGACACTCCTGTGGTGAGGCCAGAGAAGTACCACTGAAGGAGAGACAGTATCCCATAGTACATAGTGGGAAACTGTGGCACAAAGCAACTAAAATCACCCAGGGAGTAGCCAGCAGAGCAGAGAATTGAACCCACATCTTCAGCGTCCCCCCGGTCAACACCTTAAGATGCCGGCTATGTGCTGCCCACTCTCTGCTGCCTGAATTTCTATGACCAACCCGTTAAACCCAATCTGACTCCAATTTCAGCAAGAGGACATGGACCACATGACGACAGACCAAGCTCAAGGACATTCAGTTTCCCTAACGAGATGAAAAGGATCTTCACTTCCCCTACCTACAACCAGCCTGTTCCTGGAATAAGCACCAGGAGGAGAGACGACCCTGAGTCACTGGAACGATTGACTCATTAGCATCATTCCTCAGGGCGCCGAAGACTGCCAGCCTGGGCCTCCATCTGACTCACGCGCGGGAAGCCTTTGGTCACCTGGAAGACGCTGTTACCATCAGCTTTCCACCCTGTCCTCCCCGCATTTCGGAACAGGAGGAGACCTGAGATTCTCTCAGACTCAGGAGAAGTTGGTGGACGTAGGAATCGCTAGACTGGGTCAGAACTGTGGTCCATTGAGCCCTGTTTCTGAGCGTGGCCAGCCCCAGCTGATTCTGACGAAGGTGCCAGAACCCTGCAGAGATGAGAGAACCTGCTTATCGGGGACATTTCTTCCTGACCCCATCAGGGGCCAGGTTTACAGCCTAGCACGAGGTTATCTTTCTTAAGTTCTTACATGGCCCCATTATCCAGAATATCTGAGTGTCTCACAACCTTCAGTGCATTTACCCTCACAACACCCTCTGTGGGGCAAGGCAGGGCTATTATCCCCCTTGACATATGGGGAAACTGAGGCACAGAGAGATGAAGACCCAGATCCTTAACTGGAGTTAAAAGCCTAAACATTAAGGGGCTTGCCCAAGGTCACACAGAGAGTCAGTAGCAGAGCAGGCAATTGATCTTGGCCCCCCAGTATCAGGCTAGCACCCTAGCCCCTGTATTATCCATGAGCAACCACAGATGCCAGTGAAGTTTATCTAGTTATAAGCTTGTCCTGTCACCATGATATCTGAGCACCTCCCAAACATTAATGCGTTTAGCCTCACAACTGACCCAGGAGGTAGGGAAGTACCATCCTTCCCATTTCACAGATAGGGAAACTGAGGCACAGAGCAATTAACTCTCTTGCCCAAGGTCATGCAGGGAACTACACCCAGGTCTCCTGAGTCTCAGTCCCGTGCTCTATTCACTAGATCACGCTGCCGGCACTATTGTTACTAGGAAACTGCTTCGAAGTTAACGGACCTCCAGGTTGCGGATCTTTAACAGCAGCAGAGTGAGGTGGGGAATTTCCTTTGCAGGGGGTGTGGGGGATAATACTACGCTAGCATCAGCAGCTCTCCCAGCGTCTGAGCCAGGTCGGACTGTGTGTCCGGAATGTGAGATCCACCTGCGGAGACAGAGCATTTTGGGGGGCCCGCTGTTAAAATCTCAGCCTGCCTCCAGCCTTACTGGCAGAACCACCCCTCATGCCAGAGGATCTGCTGGAGGCAGGTGGGACAGATATTCAGCCCCATGCAGCATGGTGGGGAACCACTGCATTAAATGTAGGACCAGTTTATGTCTGATTGTGTTCTGCTCCATGCGGGAAGGTTCCCACAGCTCCTCCAGCAACTAAACTGGGTTTTTCAAAGGCTAGGAAACCAAGAAAGGGTCTTGGCTAGAGAAGGATGAGCTTGAACTGACGGGTGGTCTCCCTTTGAATTCAAGGACCTGGGGTCCTCGGGGAGCACGGAGTGGGGATACAGGGCAGATGCCCTAGACAGGAGACACAGCAGCAGCCCCAGAGGAATTGCTCCTCAGACACACGGCTCCTGTCACTTCAGCTCTGGCAAGATTTACACCGAGCAGTGGGATAATACGATTAGCGGGAACTGCTGAAAACAGAGAGGCCTTTGCTTCCTTAATGATCCCACTATGCCAGGAAGGTAGCTGAGATCAGCAGCTCATGCCCTGCTGTTCAACAGAGGGCCAGGCTAATAATAAATAGCACATCACAGGCAAAGATGTCGGCGCAGGTTAGGTAAGACGGTGGGGGAGGAGAATAATAATGAATTTTTATAAGAGCTAGAGCGCAAAGCATTTTGCAAAGAGGGGTGTCATAGCCCCACTGATGATGGGGAAACTGAGGCACAGGGCGGGACTCGCCCCAAGATCCCAGGGCAGGAATAGAACCCAGGAGCCTGGAGTCTCAATATTTGCTCTCTCCACAAGGTAATGCTGCCTTCCCAGGCGGGGAAAGGGCAAGCCTGGCGCTGGCAGAGCTCACGGCAGCATGCTAAAAGTAGCCATGTAGACGCTGTGGCTTGGGCGAGCTCTCAAGCCTGGGTGGGGGGGTCTTGAGCCATGACATCAAGGCAAGGTCTAGGCAGGTCCCAGAGGCACTGGAGACGTGCTCTGTAAGAACTAGGCCCTATTAACATTGACTTAAATGCACGCATGCCCTTAAATGCTGTGCAGAATAAAGATGCCATCCCCGAGCTCCCAGCAGCTCCCACTGTGACGGCAAGAAGCAGATTTTCCAAAGAGTTGAGTGCCAAGGGCTTCAGAAAAGCGACACAGGCAGGAGTGGCTTGGGACAAATCTCCTTTGACAATCTGGTCCCTTTGCAAAATCAGGCTCTAGGGCCACGGCCAACTAGCTACTCCAAGGCCTTGCCCACAACTGGGATCTGGGGCGGCAAACCGCCTCGTGCAGACACAGTTTGCACAGGTGCAAGGTGGTTTTGCCCCAGTGCAGCTTCACGCTAGGGTTTTGCACGGGTGGCTAAAAGCCTCGTCCAGACAAGGCCCCCCGGTTTTCTCTAACGTCGCTCGCCGTAGTATGCGAGTATTCCTGGTAACCATGCCTGGCACAGTGGCTCTGTCTCTCTCTGTCTCCCCATACTCAAAACTCTGGCACCTGGACAACCCAAATGAGACTCTCCCAAGCCTGCTGGGTGGCGGGGGTTTTCCCAGGAGCCGTCTCCTTAGCCCTCATTTGGAGGCTAACTCCTGCTCCCTCACTCCCTGAAGATCAATGGGAGTTTTGTAGGATCAGGCCCCACAGCCTTTTCCACCCCCAAAAAACCTGGGAAGGTTGAGATGCAACCAGAACAAACGCTGCCCCCGTCGTCACCTGCCCGGAAGCAGAGGATGCATCTGGTCGACCACCCACTTCCTTTCCAATATCCCCTTCCCTTCGCTTTTACGCAGGGAGGGCTCACTCCTGCAGGGCTCATCTCTGGCTGTAACAAACAAGTCATTTCCTTGTGCCATCCACTGCCTGATTCTCTCACAGGGATTCAGAGCATGGCAGGAAGCCAGGCGCAGCTGACTCCCGAGAGATCAGACCTGTAACCTGCCCCTGCCCCGGCCCCCCTCCCCAACACTCACACCCACACTCACACACCCCCTTGGGATGCACTCCCATTGCCATCTCTTAGCCAGCTGATGGAACAAATTGGTGGCTACTTAGGGGCTTCACATCAGGCACTGTGCCATTTCCCGTGGCTGTTCAGAACTCCATGGCACGTGGATAAATATAACTCAAGCGCTCCTAATCCAAAAGCACAGGCTTCTGCCATCTGTAAGATGGGAACACAGGGCCTATGACACCCACAGGATGTTATGATCACTAGGCTATGCTTCCTCTCAGTTCCAGGCTTCTGCTGTCTGAGCCATGGGAGAGTCTCCACTAGCTTTTAGTGGTATACGGCCTATGACACACAGACCATATGACCACTAGGTTTCCACAGTTCCAAAGTGACATTCTTTTGTGTACATCTCTCTCTTTCCATATCTGGTGGGGATTTTTTGTTCTGACAACAGCTGATGTGCTTTACTTATTCACTTTGCCTATGCAATGCAGAATTGGGGCGGGGGAGGGGGGCACAGATGGATTTAAAGATGTCTTGCAAAAGGTTGCAATGGAGCTAGTTGCTAAACGGGTTAGCCAGCAAACCATGAGTGCAGTATAAAGATTAGACAGGCCTTGTCTACATGCAAGAAGTTACACTGGTTTAACTTAAACCAGTTTAAAAAGACTGAGTTAACCTGGCACGAATTCCCATGTGGATGCTCTTAATTCAGTTTAGGAACAGGTGTAAGCTAAACCGAAGCAGCTCTTAATCAACAAACTAAACCAAAATAAACCAGTTTCAATCCAACATAAGAGCCTGCACCCAAGGGTTAAGAAAATGAAATTAAAATCACTCTTTTAGATAAACCAGTGCCACTCTCTTGTGTGGACACCTTTCGATGCGTGAGATGAATCCTAGCAGGCAAGCTGAAAAGCAGAGGTGGCTGGATTGAACAGATGAGCCAGTGATCAGCAGAATAAAGCTGGCGAAGGAGGTTCGCATGCCCAGCTTCCTCCAGCCACTTCATAGGTTTCTGATGATGCCATTGATTCCCCCTATTTGAAAACTCCCATTTGAACATTCGTTACTTTGCCCCTCCCCCCTCCGCGGCCCGGTTATTCCCAGCTCACAGGACGCGTCCCAGCATCCTGCAAGTTCCCAGTGCAGATTCTTTTGTCCTTTAAAAGAACGACCCAGTGTTGCCTGACACTGCCTGCCCAGCGAGCAGCTCTTAGCTGCCCTCTCTCTGCTGCACTCCATCCCCCTGCGATTATAGGACGGCCAAACTGAATTGCCTGGCCTGACGTGGCCTCCAGAGAAAGCCTAGACTAGATCCATTTCCTCTGATCGGCTCTCTTGCCTGGTGGCGTGTTTGTGACTTCTTTATTCAATCCCTCATTTTATTCTCCTTTCTCCCCCCTTCTCTCTTCCCTGCCCAGATGCTCTGCTGTAAGCGAGGGCCGACCGCCCATGGCTTTCGTTCCAGGTAGTGGCCTGTCATTGCAGCCCTTTGCCAGCCTCACTCACCACTACCCACCCCTTCCGTAAACCGCGCTTATTTCTACAGAGCGAGCCTGCAAAATTCCATTCAATCCACTGTCTGTGGGGCCGAAACGGCTCTGCAATCATTAGCCAGCTACAGTTCTCCTGCCTCCCCAGCCGCTGCCATCTCAAGTGGCACTCATTAACTCAGCCTGGTAAATAAAGCCCAGGGAAGCAACTGGCATGGAACTGTCTCACTCCCCCGTCCCTAGCCTAACTTTCAGTGCCGGGACTTGGTGTATGTGCGATGTTGCCCTCTAGAGGTTGGGCTTCCATAGACTAGAATTGGCACCACAGAGGATAACAGGCATATTACTAGCGCCAGCAAGGGGAGCGCTTCCTTACTTTTAAACGGCAGACAGCCACGTGTAAGGAGCAAGGTTCTAGCCCTGGTTCCACGGGACTGTGGGTCTGGGAGCTGCAAAGCAACGGGCATTACAGGCTCCAGCACCAGGTTTGGGTTCGGGTAACATCTACAGGGCAGAAGAGGAGGCACCTTAATATCAGGTTGCATGGCAGCTCCTGCCTGGCTTCTCCCAACCCTCCTTTATTAGGAGCAGGAGGAGCAGCCCTGTATTTTTCCAGAGCATGAAACCTGAGTATTTGCATTTCCATCCCTCACGGGTGGGTCAATAATTAACCGCAAGGAACCCAGCCAAGAACCCCCAGCAGGGTGGTTTTAATCTGGAGTAGGCAGCTAATAGTACAAGGGGTGTTTTTTTTAAATACTTGCCTTGGATTTCACAAAAGGCATTTCAATTCTCTCCCCTGCTGGGTTTACTGCCCCTGCCTGGTGAGATGAGTCAGCTGGAGTCCCACATTCCCTACAGAGCCCTGCTGGCCTTGCTAAGCACCTCCCTTAAAAACAGTCTCATTGGGGGGGGGGCTCTATACTTATTCCATCTCAGTGACTCGTGCAGCAAACTGGTTCTGCTTAGAATCAAGAGCTGATTCTGGAAGGGTGGGCAGGTGCAAACTCCAGCTGGGATCTGGGAAGGTAAAAAATGAAAACTGCTCTTTGGCTCTTGCAACAGCAGCATGAAACAAGAGCGCCAGCAAGTGGGATTTCAGCTAGCAAAGATACAGATGATGCGCGAGCAAGAATGGAATTTAGCTCATTTGATTTGGGCTTCTGTCTCAGGCTCATAGCAGCAAAATCTCATGTGTTTCACTTAAAGGGAACAGGGCTGTACTCAAGCCAGCAAAAAGCAGCTACGTTAAATGAAACGGCTCTGTATTTGTACAGGGCCGTATTCTGATCCTAGTGATACCAGGGTGAATCTGGACTAACCATTATTAAAACACATGCTGCAACAACCACCACAAAGCAATGGATTGCCTTCATCGCACAGCACTTTCTAAGCTAGATAAAGGATATCCTATCTCAGAAGGGGGGGATGAATCTTATGTGTAAAAATAGTCTGGTGGACAAGGCGCTGCACTGGGACGCAGGAGGCCACGGTCCAATTCCTAGAGCTGCAACTGACGCCCATGTGACCTTCGGCAAGTCACTTCATCATTGCGTGCCTCCGTTTCCTCCAAAGTACCTAAGCAGGCAGAAGGTATCCGATACTAAGGGGCTCTTTGATTCAGCAGACAAAGACAGCCGAAGAGCCAACAGCTAGAAGCTGAAGCTAGGCAGGTTCAAAGTAGAAACAAGGCACACCTTGTTAGTCATTAATCACTGGGACAGCTTCTCTAGGAGTGCTAAACTCTCCATCAGTTGAAGTCTTTAAACCAAGACTGGGTATCTCTTGGTAAACAATATGCTCTAGTCCAACCACGCACTATTGGGCTCAATACAGGGATAACTGGGTGGGATTCTCCAGCCTGCATCATGCAGGAGATCAGATCAAATGATCGTATTGGTCCTTTCTGGCCTTTAAAAAAACACCCTATGGATCTGTAAAACAGGGACGGGGTGGGACGCGGTTTTGTCGAAATCTAGACATTTCACTGGATTTCAATGAATGTTGTTGACAGGCAATTCTCTCTCTCTCTCATTCTGTGTGTCTCTTGTCTCTTCAGATTGTCAGTTCTTTGAGGACTGTCTCTCACACTGTGTACGTGCAGCACCAAGCACAATGGGACCTAGATCGCAATTGGCGTCATACAGGGAGTCTGTCTTTAGAGTTCTCTGTGCTGCTGTAATACTAATGAATAGTAATCACTGCGTGATTCTGGGATTACAAGCTGGATATCAGTGAGAAGAGCTTTCAAATCCTCTCATTTCAGGGCATAAACTGATCTATATTTTCCATAGGCAACCATGCAACCTTCACGCCAAATGACTTATTTTAGACTGAGAGCTAAGGAAGAAAGAACCAAAATAAAGTCCCTATCCCCTTCCCCCACTCCCATAACTGCTAGACTCCGCCTCCCAAAATGGCTGCCTGTTTCTGCAAGCTGGCAAGGTGTAGAGACTTAAAGGAGCAGGAACAGAAAATGAAATTGCACCAGGTACACACTCATCGCATGGGTTGGGGAGGCAGCCAAAGAAATCTCTCCCCATCACACAGTATTGCACAGAAAGGGCCACCCCGATCAGACCAATGGTCCATCTAGGCCACAGGCCGTCTCAGGCAGTGGCCAGAACCAGCTGTTTCAGAGGAAAGTGCATTTTGGAAGTGGGGCTATAAATCAAATACTCCCAGCTGTCAGAGACAGACCATTGGAGTAGATGGGCCATCAACTGCTCCACTCCTGCAGTTCTTAGGAGCTGCATATTTCATTCTCAGCTTATAAATTATTTTAACACAGAAAGGAGACACTGGAGAAATAACTCCTGGCTGCCTGGAAGGAGAAATAGCTTAGCTTCATCAAAGTCACCTTCATTTATGAGCAAATTTTCAAGAAGGTAACAAGCTCTTTCCCCAAATGCCAGCTACGTCAGTCTTAACACGGGAGCAGATGGGAATCCAGGACTCAGAGATGCCATGGGGAAGAGGAGACCTGCCTACAAAAGGAGCAGGGAATTAAAGGCTTCAAGTATCCCAAGAGATAGGACCAGGACAAAGTGCCTCCCTCCTATAGCCTCTGGCGTGCAGTAGGATTCAGTCCCCAGGGCCTTGCTTAGTTTTGCATAGAGCTGGTTGGAAAATTTTCAACAGAGCAGTTTTCTATAGAAAATGCTGTTTTGTTGAAATCTAAACATTTCCCTGGATTTTGATTAATTTTGTTGACAGGCAAAAGTTGAAATGTTTCATTAGGGTCATTTTGATTCATTTGCATTTCCATATTCTATTACTACTAATTATAATACAAGTATAGTGCATGCTCTTTACTTTTGTTATGTTTAAGATGATGTTTAGGCTAGGTAATATTTTAATGCAATAGGAAGTGAGAACTGAAATGACACCGGTGAAAGGAAACGTTCCAGAATCAACGTTTGTCAGAATTTTTGTTTTGTGAAGAATTCCTCCGTTGCTGCTTTTTGTTCTGGATGGAAATGGATTTTTCCCTCCCCAACTGTTGGACTGCCCCATGGAAAGGCAACTCTCGTTCCTGACCAGCGCTAGTTTCCCAGACTTGCTTTAAAGCTTCGAGCCATACTTCTTCACCAGCATCCCAGGTAAGGAGTTATTCCAGAAATGCCTCAAGATCGGCAGCATTGCACCTGCTTAATCATCTGGAGAGGCTTTATCTCCCTCATCAACCTCCCTTCGGCATTGCTACAGCCTGACGTCGGCAAGGTGGGGGAGCGGGGCATTGCTTCGTGTTGTATCTCCACCTGAGTGGCTACTGACAGAAGGGAAGGGGGCTGGATGGGACTCAGTGAAAGCAAGCCGCAGCCTCGAGGACCTTTTGTGCCCTCCCTGCCCTGTCATCAGTTGTTTTGCTTTGCAGGGGTCTCATCAGTAAGACAGCTAAACAAACACCGTTGCATGTGAACAGCAGTGGAGACTGATGCTGTTTTTCTTAGCAACGCTATACCAGCAGTCCAGTGCCAGCTCGGCCCTTATTAGCAACCCTACAATAACTACCCAACAACTGCACCCCAGCTCCCGTGAGCAGCCTACAAAAACAGTCCCCTGTGTGCAGCCCAGCTCTCCTGAGCAACCCTGCAGAAACAATCTGCTGCATGCCTCCCAGCCCAGCGCTGACTGGCAACCCTACAACAACAAACCAGGGCACGCAGCCCAGCCCCCACTAGGAAAACGACACTAACACAGCTGCAGTGGTTTCACTGCTCTGGGACCGGAGCTAGGTAGATTAAGGCCTTGTCTACACTAGAAAGTTTTGTTGACGCACGTTACAGCGATGATCAACAAGCGGTCAGGACATGCATTGTGGGACACCTGGAGCCCATTTACTGCGACAGAACCAAGCGCGGTGTCTACACGGCCACTTTGCTGCTAAAAGTTTGGCGCAAAAAGCTCTACGCCTCTCATCGAGGTGGTTTGATTTTGTCGCAAAATCAGGGGAGTCGGGTTGGCCGGGGGCGGGGAGATCGCAGTGTGTGCACCACCACTGTTTTGGCGCAAAAAGCTGAACCTTGGTCAACAAAAGTCTCTTGTGTAGACCAGGCCTAAAACCAGCTCGCGTATGTCATACCCCGCGATTGCCGTCTAGCCATGCCCCGATCACTCTGTGTAGGTGGTGTGAAGACAAGGCAGAGCAATGGGTCTCAAACCCCCACCCCCATGCATCAAACTTTATGGGGGTAGGTGAGCCTTCCCAGGCACTCATGGGGTCGCAATGCAGTTCCTCAAATTTGGGGCAGCTGCCCCTCTGTCCTGCCGGAGGGGTGGCCAGGCTGAAATTTGAGTGCGTGGCATTTGCGACCTGGAGCCTGGGCTCACGACGCCCACTAGCGCTCTTCAACGCTGAAACTGAGAAACAACTTCTCCCCCCCACGCCAACAGCTTTGGGGATATTAACGTCTGTGGTTCGTTAAAGGTTTCCGGTAGCCCTTGCAGAGTTAGACAGCTGACTGAAAGGCCTGATTGATGGGAATCAATGTATTAATGACCCTAGAACCATCTAGATTACGCTGGAAAGTCCCATGTCGGGAGGGATGATGGTGCAATGCTAACAACAACAAAAATAGATTGGGGGGGGGGAGTGGGCGTGATTCAAAAAAGGCTGAGAACCCCAGGCTTTATAGCATGAATCACTGAAACGCCCCCAACTTTACAGCCTTCCCTCCCTCCTCCGGGTTAAGAGCACTCAGGCAGTTCACAGAGAACCCGAAGCAAACACGTTTATTTACCAGCCTCGGGAAGCAGGAAACAAAATTAAAATATTCCCCCCTGCTGAAGTGGGCATCCGGTTTGCTCAGCAGGCAGGTTCCTGACCATGGGGCAGCCTTGACCTGGACATTCCTCACATTCCTTGGCCCAGGCAGTTGGGCGCAGGTGGAAAGGGCACATTACACCGCTGACCCCACGAGGCTGACTTGGCCTAGGGACGTCTCTGCTGCGCAGTACAGGAGTTACAGGCACCAGAGCAGTGAGGGAGGCTGGCCCAGTGTTAGGACCCTCGCTTAGGACTCTGAAGACACGAGTTCAATGCCTTCCTCTGCCACAAATGCCTTGTGTGGCTTTTGCCGGGTCTCCCTGGGCCTCAGTTTCCCCGTCTGTAAAATGGGGCTAATAGCCCTGCCTTACAGGGGGGTTGTAAAATGCATTAAAGATGGCAAAGTGCTGAGATCCTGGGACCCTATAAGTACCTGACAGACTGTTGGTTAAGAACAAATAGATTAAAACCATAAGATTTAAAAAAAAAAAAAAAAACCCAACCCAAAATTTTCAAAAATGCCCAGTGATTTTGGGTGCCTCTGTTTTTGGATATCCCACTCTGAGATGCCTTATAAGGGGCCTGATTTCCAGAGGATGAGCACTCGGCACCAGCTAACAAATCAAGCCCCTTTAAAGTGTCTCCCCAAATCACTGGTTACTTTTGCAAATCTTGGCCTGTATCTAGACAGACGATTTCGCTCGCTGCTGAAATTGCGGCCACCTCTGGGGTGGAGCACAGCAGCTCTTTCAACAATCACATGGCAACCATACGGAGCTGGATTCTGCTTATCTTGTGAAATCCAAGAGGCTCTCCAGCCCAAGGAGAGGCTGATTTTCAAGCATTATTTAAAAAAATTAAAATCTTTTCCGTGGGAAGATGCTAAACCCTCATATCCAGCGATGACAGCACAAGCTAAGTGAGGTAGCCACATCACTCCATATTTGACACAATAATTCTCCGGTCCTAAGAACAACTGACCTTTCTCTGGAAACGGCAACCCCATTACACAATCGTCTAAGGCATTGCTGCAGCGCTCACGGCCACGTGTTATGGGTAGGCTCTGTGATTTCAGATGCTATCGAATGACACGGCTGGCATCATTTCCCAGTCGGCAAGCTCCAAGACAATGCAGCGTTTGGAACACAATGAGCCCAATTCCTACCTGGCATAATCATGCTAAAAGTAATGGGTGGCCTGAGTCTGGGCTTTACAGCGGTTCAACGCTGACTTCAGTGAAGTTATTCCTGACTTACAGGAGGGCGTGAAAGGAGAATGAAGCTGGTGCGTCTAGTGATTACAGCAGCTCAGCTGGGAGTCAGGACTCATGGGTGCTACCTCTGTCACTGGCAGTGACCTCCCCAGTCTGCCTGTCTGTAAAATGGGGGTAACACCTGCTTTGGGGGAGAGGGTTGTGATCAACTCTGCTCAAAAATGACAGGCTGAAAACCAGGCCAGCCCAGCTCCCCGGTTGCTGTGAAGCGGCCCAGCTCCACTGATGTCAAAGGGCCAGATCCACAGTTGGTGTGAACCGTCTGTCGCTCCACTCCTGTGCTATTTATGTGATTTGTGCCATCTGAGGCCCGGCCATATAAGGATCTTGATCTGTGGGGGGCTCGCTGCTTTGGTAAAACGCCTTTGAGAATTAATATCATAGCTGCCTCAAGACGCAGCTGTGCTAAACAGCTCAGCACAAGGGCAGCTCTTTTCATTGCTCTGAAGACACGTGTCAATTTCTCTTCCCTGCCGGCTTTAATGGCGCTGGCTCCTTTGCTTTGTGCGGTGGGGTAGGGAGTGGGGGCCGCTCTCTTTGCAAGCTACCACGCCACGAGGGACCTAGTTTGTTCTCCTGAAAGCCTCAAATGGTAGCAAAGAGCCCTCACGTTAAGAGCCTCATGCTCCCGGCAGTGCCTTCCCACGCTAGCGCGTCAATTTCCTGGCAAAGAGAGACAGTTTGCTCATTTAAGAGTAATGTCCTGAGGAAGAGGGCTTCCTCCCTTCCCCCTCCAGATCCCTGGCCCGGACTTTAACAACCCTAAAACCGAGGCAACCAACCACAGCTGCTTCTTCTGGGGTTTTTACACAGTCCCAGCTTTCACACCAACCCCGCTGCATGCGGGGACCAGGCTTTGGGGGTCTAGCCTTTGCTGCCTGGAGTAACTGACCACACTTTGGCCGACAGGAGGATTTGAACCCTAGAATTTCTGCACTCAGAGCATGAGCTGCTGCCACTTGAGATAACAGACTCAGGCCTAGCAACAAGCAGCCGCAGACGGTTCATGTGGACCTGCCACTAGTGGGTGACAAAGGCTCTCCCAGCATTGGTTGTGCACACACAATCCACTAGCGAGTGAGCATTACAGTCCCCCATGCCTGCTCCATTGAGGGTGTGAAGCCGTTCTGGGCCTTGCTTGCTAGTTCCACTTGTAGCCGCTCATGCCGTTCGCTCGGGAGGTCCCCGGTTCAATCCCAGATGTGCTGGCCAAGGTGGTGACCATCCCAAATGCAGCAGTGACTGGAGCGACAGAGCGCAGAATGACCCGCCTCCGCGGAACTCCCACTAACTTGGGAAGTAGCTAGGAAAGATTCCTTCCTGGCCCATTGCCATCAGCCCCTGAAGCATGACCATGAAAGGTGACAATGTCGATGCTGTGACACTGTCTGGCATAGGAGTGACCATTTATAATATTGCTGATGCCAATATTACAGGATCGCAATAAATATCATATTCGATCTGTCATGCAAAGTACCAAGGGAAAGGTGATGGTTCCCTAACATTGATGAGCACGTTTATATGTATGTATCGGTTTTGTATCATGAGTTCTAAACATGTCTGGTGTACTTATATTTCACACCTGGGCTGTGTTTCTAGGTGACACCCCCAGACAGCACTGAGCCTGTTTAATGGCCTGTCAAGGGAACTCAAATACAGATGATTCCAGTCAAAGAACCCAGGGGCTGCACCTTCTGAGTCATGGGCGTGCACCCCCGATGCACACACGCGTGTGCACACACACGTTTGCATGCACGCCCCAACACACACTCCAGTGCGTGCACCCCACCTGACCGACACACACCGTAGTGCGTGCACCCCAGCACGCACACGTGTGCGTTCACATGTATGTACACACACTCCCACGCACCTACACGCTGACAAGCATGTGCGCGCACTGCCGTGCACAAACACACGTTGCCACACATGCACACAGGTGCAAATCCCCCTCCTTTCTGGGCTTCGGGAAGCAACAACAAAGCCAGCCTCTCTCCCGGCTCGGCGAGCCGCACCAACCTCAAAGCCCACTGTGCCAAATTACAGGCAGCCGGGCTGTCGTCAAAAGCAGGCACATTACCTGTCATCATCGTTGCAGCTCAGGGGCTGCACATGGCAGCGCACGGGGCTCCACCCCCATCCTCCTCCCCCGGCTCATGGCAACACCGAGCTGCGTCCCCCGCCGAGCCCCTGAATTTAACGAGTGCGAAGCTTGCTGTAACTTGATTGCTGCCTTTCAAAGCACCGTGTGCTCAGTACAGGCCCCTGGAGGTGGTAGGGGATGAAAAGTGCTCAGCTAATCCCTGAGGGGAAATTGCATGGCAGAGGTATGAGATCTATTATTATTTTTAGGACAAAAAGACCATGTGCATTAAGTGCGAAAGGGCGGGTTTGAGACCCCTGTGGGCTGCCCGTCCTTCGTACTGCATTTCTCTGCAGAGCAGGAAGGACGACCCAGTGGTTAGGACGCTAGCCTGCAACTTAAGAGACCCGGGCTCCATTCCATCCTCTGACACAGGCTTCCTGTGTGACCTTGGGGGGGTCAGGTGACCTAAGGATCCCAGCTGGCTTTACACACGGACGACGCTTTAAGTGACTCATGCAAGGTGAGGCCGCGGCAGACCCGGGAACTGAACCAATCCAGCGTCTTAACCACCCCTTTCTGCCCACCGCGTAACTCAGACGGTCTGTGTCCCATTCACACCACGGCCATTTTGCGGTGGGAGAGGGTTTCTCCACCCCCCACCCACCCCGGATCTGGACCGAGAACCTGCAAACTCATTTCCCCGCCACACTGGAGGATGCAAAACAGCCAAGAACCGTGCAGTGGAGGGGGAAAAGCCGAGAGGCTTTTGCATGTGCTGAATTTTCACATCAAAAGCCCTGGAGGGGAACGTACATGAGCAGTTGGAATAACGGCAGTTGTCCTAGCAGGCCGACAAAGACTTGAAGGCTGATCAAATTGCATTCAGAGAGGGTTTCATTACAACCCTTGTAAACACCCAACGGCAAATTTCCCTCATTAGGAACCCTGGCGCGATGTACAAGTCATAGCATTCCATGCAGCCGGCCAGCGCTCCTTGTAAGCACGGCTGTGATGGGCGTCCCCCCCACCCCATCCCAGTGCAAACGCCTCGTCGGGGCTCAGAAGCCCTCGATTCATTGAGATCGCAACAGGGGTGGGGGATGGCACGACTCAGGTTCGCTCCTGCCGGGCGCAGGGAAAAGAACCTGCCCCCACGGGCTTCGAGCGATTCCTTTGTGAGCCCTTGCCCAGAGCGGGCAGAGTCTGCACAGAGCTGCCGCAGGCCGCTGGGTGGAACAGCTGGACGGCAGAGGAGCCGTGGATTTTTCTGGACCCAGCACATCCAGGAGTTTTTGTGCTGCCCCAAAAGGTGCCCCATCAAACCCAGCGGCAGGAACCGCGGTGATTTACAGAGGCAGGGAAGGATTCAAAGCCTTATTTTGTCACATCCACATTCGAAGCAATGAGATCCTGCATCTGTCCAGCCAGCCAGCCTCGCGAGGTGAAGGGACTGACCTGAACGATTCAAAGCACTGCCTTTCCCCTCCTCTTCACGTGGGGACACCCCTTGCCCAATGCCACAGGCTGCAAAGGAACTTGACCCTAGTCCAGTTCCTCACCCATAGCCCCCTGCCTCTCACACATGGCAAGGCCAAAAACCTTGGTCACGGCACCAGGAAGGCAGCCAGGTCAGTTGGGAAGGGCACTGGACTGGGAGCCAGGAGCCCTGGGCTTCTCTTCATGGCTCTGCCACCGACCCGCTGGGTGACCTTGGACCAGTCACGTCCCCATTCTGTGCCTCGGTGTCCCCTTCCACCCTTTGTCCGTCTTGTCTACTTGGGGCAGGGACCCTTACTCTGCCTGCATGGCACAGGGCTCCTAGTCTCTAGGGACAATCACCCCTGGCTCTCCCTCAGCTGTCTTGCTAACAGCTCACCTGCTGTCTTATTCTGCTCACGAACCTAACCCCCGACATCAGCGCCACAGCAGACAATGGGAAGCAGCCCGAAAGGGGCCATCGCAGAACGGGGGGGTTCCCGCGTGTCCTACGGCAATTGGGGATCCCATGGCTACCCCCCACGGTAATAAATCCATACCGTACCACCACAGCAAACTCCAGCAGCTGGCTGAGGACCCGGCGCATCAGTCTCCATAATCCCTCGGCATACGACCACGCGCTCCAGTACACGCGCCTGGCGGAGGTGGAAATCAGACGCTGCAGACGCCCCGCATAGGTCCGCTCGCTTTCCAGAATCTGCTCCATGCCCCTGGGGCTTGACACCAGCCGTCCTGTTTTGGGGTGGGGGGGGAAGAGAGAGGGGACGGACAACGGGACAGAAGGTGAGACTGGTGGGGAGGAGGATGGGCAAAGGTTCCCAAAGAGACGTGTGCCCCGTGAAAATGAGGCATAACCCGATGGGGCTAGGGGCAGGCACACCACTGCCCTCTACAATGCCATGAGCTACTTTGAAAGCGGCAGAAGAATCCCAAGCCATCCTCTTCCCCTTGTCCCACCAGCAGGAGAAGGGAAAAAATAGCGTCCAACGTCCGTGATTACCTGATGGCTGAAAGACTTGCGGGAACAGACGTCACCCTGCCGTTCGTGGGTCCAGCACCCCTTCCCTCCCGCCCCCCGTGCAGCCTGGCCGTCGGGCCCGCAGCAGATTAAGAAAAGCCGGGAGAAGCTGCAGACTGAGTGCAGAGAAGGCAGGTTACATTTTACGTGAGGCATTTGGAGATCTGCGGGTGGAACGCGCTCCAGGAGGGCCCGGGGCCGATTACGGTTATATCTGAAAGCTGTGCCAATGGCAAAGAAAAACCGCAGAAGCTGGGGGAGATGCCGAGCCCGGCATGTCAGCCCACAGGCCTGTGTCCCAGACATCCCCTCACCCCGCGCCAGCATCCTCCCAAGAACCAGGCTTCCCAGGAGCAATTTCTAATTGCACCTGATCCAAACAGCAGCCTTGGGCTCCCTGACGACAACCGGCTCCCCGGAAAGAAGTAGCTGCTCTAGGAAGCGCTGGCATCTCTCGCGAACGCACCAGCTGAATCTTGAAACACGGCCCGGTGCTTACAGCTCAGAACCGTCCCGTGGAAATCAAACTAGGCGATGCTGCCTTGGCCCTGACCCACAATCCGCACCTCTCTCTGACTGAGCGGTTGGCTGGCCTTTTATCCCATGGCTGGGTGACCTGCATGCCCTCCCCGATCTCTGGCCTCAGACCCCTCACCTGGGGAGGCAGCTGATTGGTCACCAGTGGGACCAACTCTTATCCTGTGCCAAAGGCCAGCCACCCTGTGCTGGTGAAGGGCGCTGGCTTGCCAGCCCGGGAAAGGGGCAGTCTTTAGCCACGGAGCAGGAGCAGGAGCAGCACAGGTAGTAGGCAGGGAAAACTCTTTTCCCCAGCTGTGGAAGGAAGGTCTCTAGCCCTGAAAAGGGTCATTCTACTAAGGGCTTGTCTGCAGGGGGGGAAGTGACCGGAACAGCTGTTCCAGAATAGCTCCCGGTGTGCACGCTCTGTTCTGGCACAAAGGGGATTGCATGCCGGAACACTGACTCAGCACACTCATTATTCCAGAATCAAGTGACTTGTTCAGGACTAGTGTGTCCACAGGGGGGCGGTTCTGGAACAGCTATGCCAGTCAACTTTCCTGAGAAGAGAAGCCCAAAGTGTCAGTTACTGAGGTCATCAACCTCGGGTCTTTTAAGAGTTGTTGTCCATCTGTTTAACCGCAGTCAAACCAGACCCCGGCGTTCATTCTCAGATCTTGTCTACACTACTGAGGGCTGGCATGCCCCATAGGAAACCTGCCCCTAGGGCGTGGACCCCTACCCATAGGGACTCTAACCCTAGCCCCAAGTCCCCTACCCATGGAACCCCTAACCCTGGGGCGAGGACCCCTACCCACACGAACCCTAACCCTGGCCCCAAATCCCCCACCCAAGTGGCAATGTATGCCTGCAAAAGGAGTGATTCTGCTGGCGTAGCTACACCACCTCCCCGAATGACATTATCTATGCTGAAAGCAGCACGCTTCTGTGGGTATGGTTGTGTCTACACTGCGGCTCTTGCAGGCATAGCTATGCTGGCTTGGGGAGGTGGATTTGGTACACTCCTAACCGAATCTTTGCCTTGTACACCATGCCTCAGGCAAACCACATCAGCAGAGACAGGCCTGAATCAGAACTCCTGCTCCAATGGAAAGCTGCGTGTCATAGCTAGCCCTTATGTCTACACTGGCGCCAAACCCAGACCCTAGATCCAGATCCCCCTCCCAAGACGGTAGCGGTGAAAGTCGGGATCCTGCTTCTCAAATTCCCAGCCTGAGTTGATCTCTAAGTTGGGGTGACCCCTGAAGATTTGTCGTGAAAGGCAGCGAACGAGGGGTTTCAGAGGGACTATCGAGATCGTGTCTGCAGGGAGGGATCCAGAAGGAGACAAAGCCGGGCTGTCCAGGGGCCTGGCTGATGTGGGTTTCCCCAGCACAGGGGGATTCCGTGACCCCCATCACTGGGGGGGTTGAGAACTCAAACTCGAGGGCGGCAGGTGCTCGCTGCAGAGCGACAGCGGGACTTAGGGGAGGCACCGTGCTGCGGCAGAGGGAAGGCCCAGGGACGGGATGTTTAGACAGAGCAGAATGTTGGAGAAATGCTGCGAAGCAGAATTCTGCTCCGGGTCACTGAGCAGCAAAGGCCGAGCCCCGCGAGGGGCAGCGAGTCGCCTTTGTCTGCGCCAATCCCCGGGCCAAGCGCTCCAGGGTGTGTAGGGGCTTTTGATCAGCGGAATTGCTGTCAACAGTCACGGTGCGCAGCTCAGCGCTCGCGTGCAGCCCTGCGATAACAAAGCAGGGTGTGCAACCCTACAATAACAAACCAGGATGTGCAGCCAAACCCCCACAACAACAAAGCAGGGTGTGCAACCCTACAATAACAAACCAGGATGTGCAGTCTAGCCCCATGGGCAACCGTGCAATAACAAACCAATATGGGCAACCCTACGATAACAGCCCAGGGTGTGCAGCCTCATGCTTACAAAAATCTCCCTGCAGTAACAAAGGCTACGCAGCCCCACCACTCACCAGTAACCCTAAAACAACAAACCCTTCCTCAGCGACCTGGCCTGAATAAGCCAGCGCGTGCGGCCCAGCTTCCCCAGCAGCCCAGCTCATGCCTTGAGCTCTGGCCGCGCCCAGTTCCATCCCGGACGCGTCACAGGCGCAGTGCAGGAGCGAGGCGTGGGGGCTGGATCCCGCCCCCGCGTCCCTGGGTGGTGGCGGGGCGCTAAGGGATAACCACCTGCCTTTGGGCGCTCACGCGCTCCGAGGGGGTTGCTGCGCACAGCCTGCCAGACCGACCAGGCCTGGCCAGCTCGCTACGTGCCAGAGCCCATGCAGCCGCAGAGGGAGTGCAGCGGGGGGGAGGGTGTTTGCAGAGCATCACCAAGCCCAGGGGACATTGGGAACGACAGCACGACTCCCCCGACCAGCACGTCCGCACCGAGGGCAGGCAGCAGAACGGACACGCCGCCGGGATCACCTGCTCCCTGCACAGGCCGGTGGGGGCTGGCGTGCGTGGGGGTGGGGGGGTTGAGTGGTTAGAGCAGGGGGGGCTGGGAGTCAGGATGCCTGGGTTCCATCCCCAGTGCAGGGCGGGGAGCGTGGGCTAGTGAGTAGCGCTCCAAGTACCTTCTGAATTGGCCAAAGCTCAAGCTGTGCCAGAGGCAACGTGTGGGCTGCCTCGGGGAATCGGGGCTTTGCCATCCCTTCCCGCTTCTGAACACTGGCAGAACCGTGAGTCACGCTGGCCACCTGCTGCTAGCATGCACTGGGAACCAAGGAGGCGGCGAGGGGAGAGGGGCGGTGTGAAAGCGGGAACCTCAACAATGAAGCTGCTGGAGGAGGGGTCTGGTGGGATCCCCAATATCTCAGCTAAATTCCAAAGGGCATCCCTATATTCTGCCTCATCCCTTTCTGCCACTTCTTCAATAAACTGTTGCTGTGTGGCTATTCAAAGTCTGCCATGCTCCACTCCAGAGCTGGCTGCATTTCAGCATTGGGTGAGAGATCCCTGGGCAAAGTCGCTATGTGGCTGTTAACCAGCTGCCACACTCCACCCCAGAGGTGGCTGCATGCTGGTGGCGAGTAAAGGAATTCCTTCGCGTGCTTTGAGATGAGCAGCACTAAAGAAACGGGAGATACTATTATCGACTCTCTAATTGAGGGACTCGGAGTCAGGACTCCTGGGTTCTATTCTTCACTCTGCCACAGGCTCATGGGAGGACCTTGGGCAAATCACTTTCTTTGAGTTCTGTGCCCCAGTTTCCCCAGCTGGGAAGTGGAGCTAGTGACAGCGCTCCCCTACCCCCCAAGGATCTGCCTGGCCTGGGCCTATGACTCTTACTCACTCGTTTCTTCCTCCGTGGCAGGGAGATAGCGGTTCACGAGCTGCTCCGTGAGGTTCAAAGCCGCCTCGGCCCCGGGCTCCAGCACTTGTCCGATGACGCCGGCCTTCAGGAAGATGCTCACCCCCAAGACCGCGGTGCCTGTCACGTCCTCCACCGCCCCGCTGACCCTCTCCGCCAGCCGGCCCACTCGCTCCGTGGTGCTGGCCCGCAGCTGCTCCATGCTGGTGGCCAGGCGGTCTCGCAAATTCCCGAGGACCTGGGGGGCGACAGGGGCGAACTCGTATTAAGGTGGGCAGGGTCCCGCTGACACAGGGAGCACACACCAGACTGGGAAAAGCCTGGCTGCATCGTTCAGCTGGGGGCAGGGTTAAGTGTCGGGCTGTGTAAGGAGAAGAGTCACTTCGAAGCCTCCAATAGCAGCAGGGGGTACAAGGAAGAGGACGGGGTGTACGTGTGGGGGGAGGGTAAACAGTGCAGTGCGTTCGGGGGGCGGAGTGCAGGTAAATAGGGGTGTACGTGTGGGGGGGAGGGGAGTTTGGCACAGGTTTCAGGTGCAGGGAGGGGTCCGGCCAGGGTGAATTCAAGGCTGGGGGGCGTGCGGGGGAAGGGAGTCCCGGCCTGGCCGGAGGATGGGCACGGTGGGGGCTGGGGGAGCAGGTGCTCCCAGACTAAGTGGGGAGCAGGCTCTGCGTTGCCGCGGAGGACATGGAGCCTGGGCACTGCAACCCGAGCTAGGCACAGAGCTACAGGCAACCCGTGCAGCCGGGGCCGGGAGCAGGGGAACCAAGCGCTCTGCTCGGCCGGCAGGGCCCCGGCCTCTCCCTATCTCCCAGCAGCCATGGGGAGAGGAGATCCCTGCAAAGACCTCCTCTGCCTTTCGGGCCCCCCGCCCAGCAATGGCTTTGGGCTGCAAAGCGTGGGCTGGTGGCACCCTCTGGTGGCAATGCCACGTACGGCAGGTGCGCATGCCAGCTGGAAACGTGCTTTGGGGGGACCATCCTGGCACCGTGACATCCGCCAGCTCTTTAGGCCCGAGATGGGCCCATCGCGGTCGGGGCGGTCTGTATGGCAGCAGGCCGGCCCGCCTCTTCTCTGTCCGCGCAGTCAAGCCTATTAACGCCTTTTGTACATACATCAAAAGCACAGGAGTGCAAGCAAGAATGCAATCAGCACTTCTGAGAGCCCCAGATTAGGGGGCGCCTCCCTTGGGGCCCGCCCTTGGAGATCTCCAAGTGGTAGGCACGCATGAACCGACGGAGACTCACCATCTCCCAGTAGGGAGGGCAAGAGATTATCCCTGTTGTGTAGATGGGGAAACTGAGTCACAGAGCTGGGACATGAGTCTCCCAAGGCTACACAGCTGGTCAGTGGCAGAGCTGGGAATAGAGACCAGGAGTCCTGACTTTCAGCTCCCTTTCTCTAACCCTTATACCCTACTCCAGCCCCAGAGCCCTGAACAGAATCACAAGGGATGACTGGGAAAACAGGACGGTTTGTGGTTGTTCTCTCAGTCATGTCATGCACAACAGCACATGGGGAGCCTCCATCAGACCTCAAAGCACAACCCCGCCCCAGCAATGGGTTACCAAAGGCCTCTTACCTCATCCGCTGGCTGATCCAGAACGGGGAATCTTGCCTCCAGCTCATCCACGCCTCTCAGGGTGAAGCTATTAAGCGCAGCCACTAGACAAGAGAAAAGGAAAAGCCGCCTGCACACGTTGCCTGGGCCGTCTGCCAGGCACCCACACCTAGGGCTCAGGGGGGTTCTGGCCTATGGAGGATGGGCTGGGAAAGTCTGAGAAGTCCGGATCCAAATCTGAGTTCGGGTTTCAAGTTAGGGCTGGTGGAAACTTTCCGCCAAGACTGGTTGCCGCTGGAAAACGGGGCTATTGACTAAACTCAGTTTTTCACAAAAATTGTTTCCCTGCAGCAGAAAACTTCAATTCTGCCAAAACACCAAATGTCCCCAAACCAAAATATTTCCAGTCTGAAGTGCTGCTGTGGTACCTCCTGGGGGTGCCCCAGGCTTCCATTCTCCTCTCGGAGAGAGGCTCTCCCGTCAGACTTCATTTCCCATGATGCACTGCCTTTCCTCGAAAAGAGGGGACACAGTAGTGCATCTTGGGAGCTTGTAGGCTGGCCAGGGAGCCTTGCCTATAAGGAGAATGGAGGCATCCAAACATTCACTTAATAATTTGCTGCTTCAATAAATATTCCTGCCACTAAAAGCTCATCCTGGAGAGTATTTGCACGAAGTGAGCACAAAAGGGGCATGGGATTAGGGTAGTGTGTTGACCTGAAGCACCCCCAACCTTGTGAGCAGGGTTCTAGTCTGCTAGGAAAGTGTTAAGGGTATTTACTGACTTGCTGGTGCAGGTAAGTCATTCCCCTACTTGGACAGAAGGGAGCTGGGAGTGGCTTTTTGGGGAAAGAGGATCTTGAATGTGGGCTGAGTAGTCCTGTGGGAGGAACTTTCGAAGCAACCAAGCCTGGGGAGAAGATTTGAGCTGAACTTGGTTATCTTGCTGCTGCTTGGTTTGTTACAGAAGGTCAAGCCCGGTGAGGGAGTGGATTTGGACTCTGTGGGAAGGGTAGATTTTGTAGAACAGGTTGGGATTGGTGGCTGGAATCGTGCAATGCTTGGGTGCCAGTTTGGCTTGGCTCCAGAAGTGGAAATATGAAGAGAGGGCAAAGAAAGGCCATTCCTGAGCCACAGCCAGTCTGACCAGTCCTAGCAACATCACACAGAGAGCCTCGCTCCCTGGTCGTACTCACATGGGACCTCTGCCCTCCTCAGGACCGGAGTGGCTGCCATCGCTGCCACCCCCACCACGGTGCTCGCGCTGCGCTCCGCCACACCGCAGAGGAAACCCACCAGGGGGTTGGCTCCTTTTATGTCCCTGTAGGTGATCACAGCGATCTGATAGGCCGAGTTGAGCAGAGGGATGCTGGCTAGGCGGGCCAAGGTGTTGCTCTGGAGAGGAGAAGAACGGGGCTGGCGTGAGCCCGGCTTGCTGGCGAGCATCTGAACAGAAGCATTTCAGTGCTGCCGCCTTCAGGCCTGACTCACAGTCACCCAAGAGCGTGGCACCTGCTAAGCGCAGCCCTTAAAGTCGCCCTAACAAAGTCAACCTTCACTGGCTTCCAGGGTGTCAAAGACATCTCTTGTCCTCCCATTCAAAGCCCTACGCAGCCCCCCGCATACAATGGGAGTCAATAAAGGGTGCTGTTGCCATGCACTCTTACAAGTTCAAGGTCACTGAATGTACAGGTAGCTATAGATCCTGGATGAACTGCTGTGCTGATAATTGGGGGGCAGTTCCTTTTTGACCTCTGCCCCCCGCCTAAGTCTCTAGGACAATCATTTTTTGGTGCAGAATTGCTGTCTCTAGGTTTTACCCCTCACCTGCTTTACAAATGCCATTTCACTGAACGTAGAGGCAGCTAGATCTTGGAGGAAACGCGACGTTAACATTTGTGGTCGTGTTTTGGTTTTAAACCTCTTCCTTGTCTGAGTCTCCATGACAATCAGTTGCAGAACGGTGCCTACAGGTTCCACCCACTCCAGCAACCCCCACCCCACCCCCGCAAAATTATACACATTGGTGAATACATCCCAGAATCCTTTGCACTGGTTGAACTTGCTGCCCCCCTTGGGACAGACCCTGAAAGCCCTTAAACAGGAAAGGTTCCCACTGACTTAATACATCAGATCATTAGGGCAAGGAGATTAAAAAAAAAAAGAAATCACAGCTGCCGCCCCAGCCTGCTCAAACTCCAGCTGCCCCACAACCGCCTGGCAGGATGACACAAGATTCATGGAGTATCTTCCATTGCAAGATTCTCAGAGAAGAGCACTACAAAAGGTGACCGTGACCGTGTATGGTGGAACAAAATAGGTGCCCCCCAGCGTGGTAATAAGCTTGGAACTCATTCTTTTGGGGGAGACTCTCAAAGCTTTGCAAATTTTGATCAACCAGGTCTCGGGGGGGTGCACAGATGTGCTGCTCATTTTATAGGTGGAGCAAGCAAAGTGCCCCAAATTTAACTGAGCCAGAATTGGAGCCAAGAATAGAAACGTGGAGTCCTGGATCCCAGTCCTGTGCGCAGACCACATCTTGCCTTCTGATCGTTACCTACTGCCGTCAGCTGGCCTGGAAAATGACGGCAGGTCAGTCAGGTACAGAACTGAGGAATCCTGATTCCTGGCGTCCTGCTCTAAAAAACCTCACCGCACTCCTTATGGCATATTTGTGATTGGCATTAAAGAATTGCTGACACCTTCTGAAAAGCCACCTAGCAACAAATCTGCTGACACTGTCTATGTTCTGGATGTCTTGTCTCCCGAATACTTTACAGGGACATTGGATGTAAACTAGATTTTGTCGCCTCTGCTCCTGGCTCTTGGAACCAGACCTGTCAGGTTTCCAACAACACCCGACCAGGAGACGCAGCTCAGCTAAATTCTGTCCTCACTTACATCTATCCCCAAGCATAAGTGAGGACAAAATGCGCCCCTGTGACACTGTGTATGTGTGGGCCAAGGAGAAGAATGAGCAGGTCAGATCTCAGCTTGTTGGCCAACGCCCATGTAAATGCATTTAGGGATCAGTACAAACCACGTAGGATGTGATGGAAACACAGGCAGGGTGGGGGAGATCCTCACCTGGTGTACACTGGCAGAGAAGCCAGCTCAGTCATGGTCATTTATAGCACTGAGGTTCTGTCCCAAAGCCTTCGGAATCAAATGCTCTGCAGAGCTTGGAGGCAGCTTTTTGCTCTGCCTATGCAGCGCCTAGCACAACGGAGTCCTGGGCCACGCGTGGGGCTCCTTCGTGCTCCCCTAATAAACCTACTCAATAAAAATGAGTAATTCCAGGGGGAGCAGCCATGCAATGTTTCTGCTTAACGTAACCAAAGGCAGAAACATACAGTCTATCCGGCACAGCCTCCAGCATGCCTGCCCGAATCTGATGCTCAGGCGTAAGAGAATGAGCCTGATTCAATCTACTTACGTTCTTGAAAGCCATGCTTCCGGATCAGCGAGTCCTGGGGAATGGAGAACGCTGGAGTGGAATCAGCTGCCCTGTGCTCTTCTCTCTAGAAGCCAATCAGTGGGGAAAAGATTTCCACTGAGCAGCTTTTATACTGGAGAAGCCTCCACCCCTTTTGCATGTAACGGCTTTAATTGATTGTTGAGCGGAATTCCAGCCTTAATGAAGATTAATAGACTGGATCGGATTAGCCCAGGGCCACATTCATATTTGTAAACAGTTGGGGGGGGGGAACCCCAACATCCAGTCTCAAGAGTCTTGTTCAGTACAAAGTTCTCAGAGACGAATGCCACAAAAGGTACCCATGGGTGGTGGAACACGGCATCCCACGGAAAGTCTGGTGCCCTGCACTTGAAACTCAACTTTTGCCAGTGAGAAAAACTTGCAAACCCCATCAAAGCCTGGTTCCAAATGGATCCCCGGAGCAACGTGTGGCTTCTTGATGAAAACCAGGGGGTGGGTGGCAGAATTTCACAAGGGGCTTTTCTGGACAAACACAATGGAAAGCTGGAGAGTGAATCTACCCCGCACTTAGGGTACATCTGCACTGCAAGTGGGAGGTGTCATAGCAGCACGCCTAGGCACACCCATGCCAGCGTCCATTTGCTAGCGTGGCTAAGCGCAGTAAACATCGTCGCACAAGCTTCAGCATGGGCTAGTAACCCGCGTACAAGCCCAGGTTTCCAGCAAGCTTATACTCTGGCGACTAGCCACATGCTACACCACCATTGTTACCCTGTGCTACCATCACACCTCCTCTTGCCGTGTAGACGTACCCTGAGCGCGCAGTAGGCAAATGAGAAGTAGATTTACATCCTGCTTGCCACGAAGGAAGTATTTGTATAGCCAAGTCTTAGAAGCCCGACGAGTGAAATCCGCAGTAGCCCAAAACCTAGAGAAGGGCTTTTGCTCATGGAGGAACAGATCTCAAGGGACAGATCTCAAGGATCGTAAATAACTCTGATATGGTGGAGTTCAGAGCTGGATCTGAACCGGTTTCTCTCTCTGTAAAGGGCTAGCTCAAAACTTCGCATCTGGTTCCACCAACTATTATAAACAGAGCTTCACGCTCCCACATCCAGGCTCCATCATGTAACCGTGTAGGAACCAAGCAGGTATTGGAGCAGCACATTTGTCCTTCTTCGGAGCATCCTTCAAAAGGAGTGATGTCTCTTGATAAGCGCCAATAAAGCGAGTGCTTAGCACGACTTGTTTGTTGCGTCTCATAATATCACCCCCCACGAAACAAGCCGCCCTTTATGACGAAAGAGGAGGAAAGCATCAGGTCCGGTCTACATCTAAAACTTCAGCCGAGCCTAGCTCCATCGCTCCTCGCTGTGAAAAAGTTCATGCCCCGTGTGACGCAGTTAAGTCGACCTAACCCGCAGTGTAGGTAAACCTAGCTTCATGGAAGAATTCTTCCATTGACCTAGCTACGGCCCCTGAGAGAGGTGCATTACCTGCACGGATGGAAAACTCTGCCAACGTAGGAAGCACCTGCACTACTTCGCTGTGCCATGGCAGCGTACACATACCTTCAGTTAACATAAAGAGCAGAGCATCAAATACATCAGAAGTGATACACAGGGCTAGATTTATATGCAACCAGATAAAAGCCCATTACCATTTTCTCTGCGCACACAGCTGTGTATAAGATGGAAAGCTGAATAGAACATGGGGTCAGAGTCCCCCCACTTCCACGCAGAGAACCCCACAATGAGGCAGGGGAGGGACAGGAGGCTTCATTTCTGCCTAGCACAAAGAATAACCGGATTCCTGACCCTTTTTTAGTTTGTTTGTTTGAAATGGGAGATGAGTCCTGACACACGGTCATGTGAACTCAATGAGTTCCAGAGGTTAGCACTCACCACCGTGGCAAATCCCTCGTTGGGGTCATCGCTTTTTATTTACAGAGATGTCGAAGCCACGGGAAAGCTGCAAAACAGCCTAATTAGAAATGCATTCAGGGCGACGCCCGGCGGAACGCTGGGAAAACCGGCTTGTTATTTTGTGGGCTCATTCACCTATTGGCCAATCGTTTTTGAACCGTACCCTACTTATTTGGGGATAAAGCTGGACTGCTCTGGGTCTTTTCAACACATGGAGAAGACACGAGCTAAAATCCAGTCCAGAGTCACACACCCCTCGTCAGGCTTGCTGGCAACTCGTGGGGCGCTAGTGCTGCAACCATCTATCAATGCCCGAATCGTTGTGCCTGCTGAACGCCGTGCAGCCGCTTGGGGCTCCAGTCGTCATGGTGCCAAGTTGGACTCCACGATCAATGCTGCCCTTCGTCTCATCACTGGTGGGACCCAGACAACTCCAGTCTCCGTCTGCTGCTCCTGGCTGGCGTTGCTTCCCCCGTGGTGAGGCAGGAAGGCGGGGGTCTGGCCCATTACTGCGCACAGCCACCTGTCAGGACAGCTTATTTCACAATGTCAACTCAAAGCCACATCAAAACCGCCGGCTAAAATCAAGACGCCTCTTTGCTGAAATAGTTGAGCATCTCAGGCAGTACACCGGACGTGACCTTTCTAAGGAACAGTGGAATAGGGGCGAGTGCTGCTCCTGGTCCAGTGCCTTACCCATTGGGCATGCTCTGGCATCTGGCTTCTATCACCGGTCTGCCACGGACTTGCTATAGTCGCGAGCAAGTCACTTCCCTTCTCATGGCTTCGTGCGCCTCTCTCTCGTTCTCACGAGTTCCAGCCCAGTGTCCAATCTGCCGGACCATGCCGCCTTTGCGGCATAAGCGTGAAGTCTGATCATCTCTGCCAGGGGAGGACTTTTAGCTATAACTCGCCTAAGATCTATGAATAGCAAATTTTTTGCCTTGGGAATGCACTAAACTGTACGTATGACCAAACCGTGCTCCCAACTGGAACTCTGTTATAGTCGTTCCAACCCTCCGTGCCCTTGTAAGTTACATTAAGAGACACAAAACCATAGGAAAAGAGCAGCAGCTTCAGTTTACAAACTGCCCTGTGACTTCTTCAACCAGCGGAAGAGCTCTGGGTAAGCACGAAAGCTTGTCTCTCACCGAAAGAAGTTGGTCCAATAAAAGATATTACCTCTTCCACCTGGTCTCTTTTTAAACTGAAGCAGACACTTATTTACAAGTTAACTGTGCAGTATTTACATCAAACTGACCAAGTGATTATTAGAGACATTTTGCGGCTGTCTATTGTACATTTTAAGCTTCAAGATTTAACTGAATTATGTTCCACCTATTATCTCCTTCACCAACATTACGAAGTTTCAGAGCTACAGTTAATATTATGCAATGATGGCACTTACCAGTTAAGTTATTCTTATTGATCTGTGATCTTCTGCAGGATCTATACTCTCAGCCTGAGATTAGCACCTGCATAACACATACAGCAGGGGTGTCAAACTGACTTCCCATGGCGGGCCAGATTTTAATTAAATGTGATTCAGGTGGTCAATACCCTCATCTTACCCTGCAGCGATAGCTTGCGGCGTCTTACCCTCAGCCGAGAAATCTTGCAGCGTTCTAACTTTCGGCGGCAGCCGCCGGGGCCAGACCAAAAAGGATCGCGGGCCGTATCCAGCCCACAGGCTGCATGTTTGACACCCCTGACAGAGCACAGACATTCACAAAGACACAACTCTACTTATATTTGACAATTATACAGAGAATTTAGTGAATGCTCCTGACATGGAAGCTTTTGCTAGGTACTGATGAGGATCAGGGGGATTTTAATGTCTAGGGGGTTGGAAATAAAGGGCCAAACTTCTCAGTGGATGTAAGTCAGCATAGCTCCACTGAGGGACCACCGTCCATTTACACAAGGTGGAAATCCAGCTCAGAATCCTCACACAGAGGCCGCAGGTGGACGACAGTCATGAAGATCTGGGTTCAATTCCTGGCTCTGCCAGTGATTTGTTGTCTATCCTTGGGTAGGTCACTTCACCTCTTCATGCCTGTTTCTCAGCTGTAAAAAGGGAGATAATATTAGACATACCGCAAAGAGGAGTTGTGCGTCTTAATTCATTAACAGACAAAGTGCTCCGGGGAACTCTTGTAAGGAAGGTGGGTGGATGTGTCCTGAGGACATGGAAAAAGAGCATTGACTGCTAAGAACATGCACCTGCACAGCCCCCAATGGGTTAAATTCAAGCGGGATCATTCTCATTACCCTATGTACACAATTAACAAGGATTACTGAAGAACACAGTGGCTTTAGGCATAAATGTAAGCCTTGGTCTACCACTGCTGGGTGATAAAGATACCTCTGCAGCCGTCAGTCTGGACTGCTTCGTCCACACAGCAAAGAGAAACAGAACTTGATAAACACCAGTAAAGTGGTAATTTCAGATCAACATGTACGTTTATTACAAAAACAATGGCCTATACAGATTTCCATTCAAAGTTAACATTGCACCGTTCATTTTCTCTTCCTCTCCAGTTTATTAAAGTACAGCAAAGAAGCGGAGCATTTCGCCAGTTGGGTGAACGGGAGTGCAGGCACCGGAGGGCAGGTCTGTGTTAATCCTACTTTACAGACGAGGAAACTGAGGCACAGAGACGTGACTGTCTACAGTCATTCAGGGCACGAGAAGAAATAGAACCAGGAGTCCTCAGTCCTGTCCCTGTGCTGAGATCACACCTCATTTTATGGTCTCTGCCCATTGCTGTAAATTGGGGCGGATCATATCAGTTTCACATACCCACTTTCACAGGTCACCATGCTCCATGCCTGAACATCCCTAAGTACTTTATAAACAATGGAAAGAGAGATCCAGGCTGAAACAAAGAGGAGAGGTAGGAAGAGAGACTGAATATTCCTGTATACCTTCATTTTCCTACCATCAAACCTAACAAAGTCACCAGGAACATCCAGGGCATCCAGGCACGGCAGAGGTGTCAGCAGAACTGGGGACGGCATCAGCATGAACGGCTGGGAATGCAGCAACAGGCACTCAGCCAGCCCACACTAGGACACGCCATGTCATCACCGTTAAGTGCCACTACTCCACAAGCTTCACCTGCACCTTTCAAAGTTATCTGGCATGCCTAACAAACCGGGTCTTTAGCAATCAACCTCAGGAGTCTCTAGCCACAAACTCCAGAGTCTTGTTACTCACAGTACTTCAAGGGTTATATTTTAAAAAAAGCACTTCCATGTGAAAGGTGTCAGATTGACAGCCCTGAAGACTGAAGTCCACTCTGTATCCACAGACCAGGTAGAACCCGGGCAGCAGCAACGAAGGCCTCTCCTACTTGCTACCTTCTGGCTTTACAGATGGGGAAACTGAGGCATAGAACGCCTCTAGGGATAAGAGGGGAGGTCAGACTCCATGATCCATTCAATCCCTGGGGCCAAGGCTGTCAATTAGTATCAATTCTGGTGGCGGCCCCTGAACGCTTGTCCAATCACAGAACTGAGCCCCCCCCCCCCAAATTCATTGCATACCAGCCATGGGATGGTAGCAACCTTGGGCCCTAACATCCAGGGCTGGCCTTGAACCGGTCACAGAGTCCTGAAGCCACCACTCCTCCCTATTAAGGTTTAAGCTTGAGCCAGGGGTGAACGATGGTGAGGATGGAGAGGACGGAGGAGGTCAGGCCGCACAGCCCCACGAAGCCCGGGTTGGTCTTGTAGAGCCCCAGCTTGTCCAGCGGGATGAAGAGATCGCAGGCGTTTTTCACCACGTCCACAAGCAGGGGAGGATTGCTTCTCAGCACGTGCCCGAGGAGGTGCAGCTGCACTTTCAGCCTCAGCACCAGCTGCTGGAGACCGCCATCTGCTCGGTGCACGTGCCTGGTCTCGCTGCCCTTTGGACGCTTCCCGCACGCCTCGCGCTCCATCAGGAGCCGGATCTCATAGGCATCCCGGCTCAGGTTCATGATCAGCGCAAAGAGGTAATATCTGAAAGGCAGAAGGGGGAAGAAGAGATGGCTTATTGGCTAATATTTACTGTCCGAAAAAGGGGCAAAACTCATGCTGACTTCAACGAGAGCAGGATGGCAACCTCAGGCTACGTCTATACTGCAGCTTTAACAGAGCTAGATCTGCCACCGCTGCCAAGAGTGGTGAAGCAGCAGCAGCACAGGTGGTGGCCGGGCAGCTATAGTTAGCAAGGATTTGTTGGAAACTCCCCCCCCCACACACACACACATTAACCAAGCAGGATCATCCATCAGCTGGAAAAGCAAATGGCACTAGCCCAGCCCCACCTGAAGGATCGCTGGCTCCACTTCTCCTGGTCCATGTGAGGGACGAGGCCCGACTTCCCCGCCCACAGGATGTTGTCGCAAGCGAAGTACATGGCTCTGTTCAGGTTGCTGACGGTGACGCAGAAGCGCAAGACCACGTCCGACAGGTGAATGGCTCGCTTTGCCGACTCCAGGGCGTCCGCTGAGTTCCCCAGCCGGAACACTGGAACATCAAGCAGGTTGAAGAGTCAGCCAGATGCTCCCTGCTGTTGGCACAACCTACTAAGCACGTCACTGATGCCAAATGGGCCAGGGATCTGGGGTAACTGACACTCCCCTCCTACTTTTCACGTCATGCTGCAGGGCCAGAAACCACCCTCATCAGCAGTATGGCACAAAACTACAAGAAGTAATAAGTGGGGTGAGAAGAACTGGATTTTTCTTGTTCAGAGACCCTGGAAGCCTCCCGTTACAGCTCATCGGAGAAGAAGGTTTCACTTACGTTTGCGCCCCAGGCTCATGTGAGCCTCGAGCTGTTTGATCCTGGTGAGGAATTCAGGACTCACTCCATTCTTCTGCAGCGTGTAGCCGAGCAGAGTGCAGGCATACTGAGCAGCTCTGAAAGAGACAACAGAGTATAGGAACCACATCTAGGGAGACAGGGTTTGCCTTAAAGGATCAGTCCAACAAGACCAGCCTCCTGCCTTCACCAGTGGACAATGAAACACCCTCTTCTTCCAATACCGCTTGGCCATCTATGGAGTGCCTCCCCATGGCAGTGAAAAGAGATTTCTTCCTGAGTCTTGCGATGATCATCATACTGAAGTATGAGATTCAATTACCAATGTTATTACTGGCCATGAAATTCCTGCAGCAGGGAGTTCCACAGGTTGGCCACAGGCTGCTTTAGAAAGTAGTCCCTTCAATGATCTGTAAAGCTTACCATTTCTATACCACATCCAGTGACTAAACAATGAGGAGAATAACTTGCCTCTCAGTCCTACAAAACTCAACACAAACAGAGTCCAATTAGCTCATTTCTCCTGAAGCTTGTTAGACCCTGAAGAGTTTAGGTTTAAAAATAAAATGGTATAAAGGATCTGGTGGCAAACTAAGTCCGCCTGGAGCTTGAACTTCCCCATGCAGAATAGGCATGCCCTGAAACATTTAGCATTTTCCCATTGCAGCTGCACATCTTTGGATAGCATTACAGGCCTTTTCAAATGACCAACACTGGTCAGTTTCTGGACCCAGCTAATGGAACTGGTTTCAGTTCTGTTATGAAGACAGTACCTGAAGCAAAGCAGAACTCTTCCTAGACTCAATAGCTTCCAACTTATTTATTTTCTTTCCTAGAGCAGAGAGGTAAATTCCCTCACCTCTCCCATTCCCTAGTTTTAAACTTTGAGGTCTGATTTTTCAAGTTTGGATACCTAAGCTAGGCACCTAAATAAGACCCCGATTCAGCAAGGTGCTTTATGCATGCGAGTTGTTCCGGTGAAACCAGTGTTTAAGTGCCTCACAGAATCAGGTCCTAAGTGGGCTGATTTTCAGTGCAGCTGAGCACCTGCAATGCAATGATTCCCACAGGACACATGGGTTTTCAGTATCTCTGAAAAGGAGTCCACTTATTTAGCTGGCTAATTGGGGATATAAAGGCCTAGTTTATGAACACAGGACTCGGACTGAAAGGGACCGACTGTGTCACTGTGTCCAGTGCCTGCTATCATAGGTAACCCCCTCAGACCATCCCCTTCGGAAACTCAGCAAGCTCCATTTTGAAACTACTTAGGTTGTTCGTCCCCACAGCTCCTCTTGGGAGGTTGTTCCAGAACCTGGCTCCACTGCCGAGAAGAAACCTCATTCCCCCCCTCCCCCCCCCCCCCCAGCCTATGTTCCTGGCCAGTTTATCCCCATTTGTTCTTGTGCTGACACTCCCCTTTAGTGTAAGTGGCTCTTCTTCCTTCCTGGTGTTTCCCGCCTGTTGTATTTAGAAAGCACGAGCATATCCCCCCTCAGGCTTTGTTGTGCCAGGCTAAAAAAGCCAAGCTCTTTTAGTCTCCTCTTGTAAGATTGGTTCTCCATTCCCCGATCAAGCTAGTAGACCTTCAAGCACCCAAATTCTGACATTAACTGCTTCCCAGCCAGATAATTATTATTTTTAGTCATATCACAGTGGAACCTGGGGATCTAAATTAGGGTCATTATGCTAGCCCCTATATTATTATTATGATTTATTATTTGTATTACGTAAGAGCCCTTGCTTTAGCAAGCTAAATATTAGCATTTGCTAAACATTTTATGGTACTGTCATGGCTTTGACGCTTCTGTGTGTCCTTCTCATACCCTTCTGGAAAGGGCACACAGAAATCAGAAAACAAATTATATGACTTGACTTTCAGTATGTGGAAAAAATAGGAGATTCTTAAACTTCACTGCATGTGACTTCTTAATAAACAGCTCCCTGTTTGACCATCTGGCATAGTATGAAATTGCAGATCTGACTCTTTTTCATCTCTGCGTAAGAAGTATTTTGAACCTAGTTAATGTCATCAAAGCAAGATTGGAGGAAGGTGTGCCATTGTGATCATTTTGATGCCTACGGAAGATCTGTTCTGGAGCTTGGATACCTAAGTGAGAACTACCCTCAGAATACCTAACGAAGACAAAAATGGTTTGAAATTAAAAAATAACTAGAACTAGGTTCCGAGAAGCATTTGATCTAACACTGCTCACGGGATGACGCAAAGATGCAGTGATAAAAATTTCAGCTGACTTCTACAGATTTTTCCAACCAAACGTTTTATGAGGAGCAATGTTACCTCCACTAGCCTACCTTTAAACATGAATGTCTGATCTTGAACTGCTCTTTCAAATGAATTGAGTCCTCCCAAAATGGGTCACTGCCATATCCATGATTTGATCTGCTGTTTATCTCCAGAAAAGGGACAGCCTGAGCAGTTTTCCCTTGCCAACAAGCTTCCATTCCGCCCTGGGCAGTGGTGTCTGGTCTCCATAACCAATTTAGTCCCTAGCCTCTCTGCTGAGACTGGTGACAAGGGGGCCCAATTAGTGCCTGTTGTGGTTGTGATTAGTCACTCCTAAAGTGAATCTATGAAGATCCCAAACCCAGCCCTGTTCAGCAGGAAAGAACGTAGCTACAAAAGTTTGAGGGAGCAAACCTAAATAGGGTCCAGGAGAGGAAATGAGAAGATCCCACCCCCTCTCTCCACATCTGATGACAATGGGGGTTTTTTTCTGTTCAAGATCATGTGATTCCAAGGGGATGCTTAAGAAAGAGGAACCAGATGAGGCTGGAGTTGGGGGGGAAGGCAAAGCAATTGGAAACGCTTCAAGCAGATAAACATCATCTGAATAAAAGCAAACAAAACCAGGAGGAATATGTAATATGCCTGCTGATCAAACTTGTGTTAGACAGGGAGAAAAATGTAAATTCATGGAGAATTCAAGGGAGAAAGAAAAAACACTACAGAAACAATTCAATGTTAGATCAAACTGAAATGAGAGCGTCTCACAAATAACAGCCCCATTTGTGGGTACAAGAACAGGGTTTGATACTAAAAGGAGCTGAGCGCCCCAGCTCCCAGGGACTTTAATGCTGCGTGTCTAAGTACTTGGCCCAAACCTGCAAAGGCCAAGGATCCATGGGTCATGGAAACAAGCATCACCCTCTCTGGAAGGACAGGATCGATTAAGTTCGCAGAGGGAGGAGTCCCAGTGTTTGCCAACTCTCATGATTGTTTTGCCAGCCTCACGGTTTTTGCTACTTTGCTTCAATTTCCAGCTCCAGGAGTCTTGTGATTACAGGAGAATCTCAACTTAAAATTTAAAATAAAAGGAAGCTTCTAGCCCTCTTGGTTGAAAAGCTGAAACCTAAGGGCTCAGAAAACAAGATAGCAAATAAAAAGAACCAATGTTTCCCTCTGAAATCTCATGAATTCTAAAACAATTTCATAATTCTGTAGGGACCAGACTGATCAATTTTCAACACCGGGGTTAGCAATACTGAAGACACTTTCTACTAAGATGAGCATGAGAACATCTGCTTTAGGTTATTAAAACACGACAACAAAAGTTGCTTCATGCTAATTTTTTCAACTACCCCATTCTCCCATCACACCCCTTTGTCTGCTTCTTCTACCAGTTGCATCTTGTCATAACCCTTGATTCTGAGCTCTCTGCAGCAGAGACTGCCTTTACTTGTTCGCAGAGCACCCACCACAAAGAAACCCTGATCTTAAATTGGGGCATTTAAGTGCGGTGTGACACATATAATAAGTCTATTGGATAGAGAAACTAGTTTAACTTGTTCCACTGTGTTCCCCGTAAACTAGCTCATTGTTCCTGTGTTGAGCTCACTATGGGGCAGTGTAGCACAACCTGTCCAGATTAGGATCTGAGCCTCTATGCCCCTGAGACACAATGTGGTTCAGTGGCTAAAGCCCTGGGCTAAAAAGCAAAAGACCTGGGTTTTATTCCCAGTTTTTCTACAGACCATGGACAAGTCACTTCCCATCTCTTGCCTGTTTTCCCTCCTCCCACTCTTTGTCTTGTCTATTTAGGTATTAAACTCTTAAGAGCAATGGCTGTCTTTTACTATGTGTATACTCTAAAAGTATTAATACCACCACCATTGGAAAGTTAAGAATCCTGGCTCTCCAGAAGAATAGATCACTTCCCAGCAGTTCATGATATCTTTAAATCTGTTACTGTCTCCTGGTCTACCAGTGATTTTTACCCAGCTCTGAGACCAAACAAAGTAAATCAGGAATTATTTGGGGGAAGTTCTAAGCCCTGTGTCATACAGGAGGACAAAAGAGATGATCCCCATGATCCCTTGTGGCCTTAAAAATGACGAAATCCTGAAATTTATTAAATCAGAAATGTTAAGTTCTTGAATATCTATTTCATGCCAAAGTAACCTATTTCTAGAAAATATTTCCAATTGTGACCATGTGGCATTGGAAACTCGCACCCTCGATGTCAGATCCTGCACATCTCAGAAGCTGCCCACTGACTTCACAGCAGAGTGACATCATATGTTTCAACGCCTTGGTTTTAAGGATTTTTATTAGTCATTTGTTCAGAGGGGATTATCAGACTGTCTTCTGCCTCGTTTTCATCCCCGCCCACCAGTCAAAACAAAGAATCTTTCTGAGACACTAGTTTACACTAGCTAATTCTTCTATTTGAAGAGCTCCTTTCCATCCACCAATCCCAAAGCACTTTATATTCAGGCATTACAACATCCTGATTGGTATTATCCTTATTTTACAAAAGGGGAAACTGAGGCACAAAGAGGAGTCCTGGTCCCCAGTCCTCAGTTGTAACTATTAGACAACAATCCCTCGTGGAACTGGGAACAGAAACCAGGTGCCCTAATTCCCCATTCTATACTCTATTTATTAGACCACACACACACTTTCGCCCAAAACACCCATACATAGATTTTTCGCAATCTAGAGGTTTTTCTGCCACATAAACAGGTGTCCATCAAAATGACTCTGTTCAATTCATATATGGAGGTTAGGTTAGTTTTTCCTCTTTGGTTGCCTAAGAGATTTTCTATTGTTTATTGGGAGACTAAACTAGTCACACAATTGATGCTATTAATAATATAAGAAGAGAATTTATTTAAAACTACATAATTATTTTGACAGCCGTTCTCCTACAGGCATCTGAATCCAGCACACTCTGCTTTTTCTAGTGACTAACGGGAAACTTTGCTGAGTATTTTTCAAGCCGTAATAAATACTATTTATTATTGCATTGCAGTAGCACCTAGGAACTCCAGCCATGGACCAGCTGCCCATGGTGCTAGGAACGTACAAACTCAAAACAAAAGGACAGTCTCTGCCCCAAATACAGCATAAAGCTTCCCCCTCCTTGACTCACTACAAAATACAAGTCAAAACAAGTTACCAAGAAAACAAGTTTATAAGAAGAAGCTTAAACTTTTCTCACCTCTTGCTGGCTGAAAAAGCCTGCATATGTCTGCTTGTCTGCTCCATTGAGGGAAAAAATGCTTGTTATTAATTACCAGAATTTAAATCTAACCTCACAGGGATTATGAAAAATCTTTTTTTTTTTTTTAAATGAAAGCTCAAGTTTTCCAGAACATAAGGAAAAGCATGACTGGTGAATTGATTTCACAAGCACAGAAATCTTTAAGCATTCAACTTCTTTCTAAGCTGGGACAAGGGGATACATAAGACCAATGCCACTTCCAGGAAGGACAATACTAGCTTCTTGCCGCTTTCCTACTGGGCTTGCTGTTTCCCAGCCTTCCCTATATACTGCTTACCCAGCTCATTGCAAGGTAATTCCCACTCCACAGAAGAACAACGTGACATTACAGAAGAATAGGATTATTTGGCCTGTGTAGGAGAGGAATCTAACAGAGGTGCATTATATAAAATAACCATTGTGCAGAGAAGGTAAAGATTACAAGACCAAAGAGACATTTAAAAGCAACATGTTTAAAATAGACAAAAAGAAATATACATGGCATAACAAAAGATCAGCCAGTGGAACTTGATACTGTACGGAGAGAGATGAAAGGCAATCAGGGAGATGATGAGGCACTGAAAGTGTTATTACAGTCTAAAGCAAAGAAAATCTTGTTCCCCCACTTCTTCAAGGTCAAGTATTCTCTATCAGCCTCTCAACACACACACACACACACACACACACAAATCAATTACACAGGCTTATTTAGCATTGTTGGTATTTTTTACTCTTATTTTTATTGTCAATATAAAGGGATTTCAAATAAGGGATTGCCAACCTGAATAGGTAGAGAAACGTCCCTGTACATCTGGGTTTTTTTTCTCCAGACAAATGGCTTAAGGTATTTGTTTTTTAAAATAATAGGCACTGATATTAATTATTTGTAGCCAAGGTAAAATTTCATCTATCGAGTCTCATTCTTCAGGGCATGAGCTAGCGTCAAGAAGGAAATGCTTTCCCTCAAGCCCAGAGGATAATTTTTCACATGACCATTCCCTGGGGCAGTCACCATAAGATGCTCAGGGCATCGGGGAAACCAACACATGGTGCCAGTATAACTGGTGGTTACAAATGTGGTTTTTACAAGATATATTGGTACAATCCACAGGGCAGATGCAGTTATACTGTTTTAAAGGTGCCTTATGCTAGTATAGCTTATTCCCCTTCCCACACAGTAATAAGCTATACTGGTGTAACTGTGCCCACAGTAGAGTGGTTGAACGTGTTAACCACACCAAGGTGGTTAAAAAGGTAACAACTTTTTGTGGAGACAAGCCCTTAGACAGGACTATTGGTCTGGCCAAAGTCCCAAGACACCCATTGATTATCATACAGGCAAGTTTCCTTCTGTCCCACACAAACCTCAGCCCTGAAAATATTTCTGGGCTTGTTAAGTCACCCTGCAAAAATCAATGAAAATCACAAGGGTGGGGAAAAGAAAGGAGAGGCCAACAGTTTTAGTGGGCCAACAAAAACAGCAAGTAGCTGATTAGGATTCTGCAGGGACTAACACCTCGTCTAGACTAAAAAGGGTTTGTGGTATAGCTATACGGGTAAACCTTCCTACTGGAGACACAGCTCACACTGGCAAAAGAGATCTTCTGCTGGTACAGCTTATACTAGTCCCCTGAATGAAATAAGCTGTAGTGGCGAAGGATATGTCTACACAGCCTGCAGCGGGAAGCCTCCCAATCCGAATCAATAGACTCAAGCAGGTGGAGTTCTTGCCAGCACGCTAAAAACAGCTGTGCAGACAGCGCTTTGAAGTTGCAGCTCAGGCTGGAGCATGGGCTCTGAAGCCCACGCCCACCTCTAGGCTTCAGAGCCTAAGGTGCAGCTGTAAAGCGCCGTCTACACAGCTTTTTCAGGTCTGCTGATCAAGGCTGGGAGGCTTGCTGCTGCAGGCTGCATCGGCGTCACCAAAAGGACTTTTTTTTTTTTTTTTTTGCCACTCTAACTAAATCTACACTGAATCTTTTGCTGGCATAGCTACGTTCGGCTCAGGGTGTGATTTATTTATTGATTTATTTATTGCACTCCTAACAGGTGTCTCAGCAAAACTCTTAAGTGAGGACAAGGCCTAACTCTCACGGCACATTGGCCACACCATGTGACTGTTTGACACTAATATCATGATGGAGTCGGACAGGCCCTGGCAACTGAATTCAGGGACCACTCCTGGGACGATCCCAAAAACCCAGCAACCCCCAGCCCGGGCACAGATTCAACCCCCGGGTCACCTCAATCCCTTCCCTGGGGCGCAGGGGCCACCCGCTTCCCACCCTCAACCCTTTGCTTGCTGGGCCCCAGACCCCCCCATATTCTGCTGGGCTGGTAACGCACCTGAAAACCCGCTCCTTAGCCTGGCTCTGGGCACTGAACCGCACCCAGGAATCCATGGTGCAGCTGCCCCTCTTCCAAGCACAACTGGACCCTAGGTCTTCGCGCCTGCCGAGGCGAGCTGAGTGCAGGGGTCCTCACACCCTCCTCCCCTGGTCCTCCTGGTGCAGCTCCGCCTGGGGCCCCTCCGCCTCGGTCCTCCTGGTGCAGCTCCGCCTGGGGCCCCTCTGCCGTGGTCCTCCTGGTGCAGCTCCGCCTGGGGCCCCTCCGCCGTGGTCCTCCTGGTTCAGCTCCGCCTGGGACCCCTCCGCCTCGGTCCTCCTGGTGCAGCTCCGCCTGGGGCCCCTCCGCCGTGGTCCTCCTGGTTCAGCTCCGCCTGGGACCCCTCCGCCGTGGTCCTCCTGGTGCAGCTCCGCCTGGGGCCTCTCTGCCTCGGTCCTCCTGGTGCAGCTCCGCCTGGGGCCCCACCACCCTCAGCCTCCTAGGCCTTCTAGTGCAGCAGGGGTTTAGACCGGAGGGGAACGGAGGAGGAGGAAGGCGGGACGTTCCGGGGAAGGGGGGAGGGACTGAATTCTCCCACAGGCCCGGTCACACAGGCGAGACGGTTGCAGCCACTTCCGGGAATCGAACGGTGGCGCCCAGGGGTCAGACTTGGTGAAACAGACTTAACAACGCGATGCTGCCGCGCCCCCTAGAGCCCAGCCGTGGAAGGGCAGCAGCAGTTCTTCCGGTAGCCGCCGCCCGCCTGCTCCCTGCCTGTTAGAGAGGGGGATTCTCGGGCAGCTCCACACCTGGGCTCGGACCAGAGCCACCTCCCCGCTCCCCTTCAACAGCCCCACATTCCTACCTCCCCAGTCCCCCAAATCAGTGCCTCTACCAGCCAGTCCTACCCAATCCAGCCCCTCTGCTTCCCTCACTGGCCTCCCAACCCCCCATAACTCAGCACCCCGCCTCCCCCTGCACCCCTCAATGCCCAGGGATTTCTCTGTGTAACTCCCCCAACACAAGACACGTGCCTCCCCTTTACTTCTCCCCCAGAGGAAATCATAACACCCTTACAGTTAAAGGTAAATAATGCGCTCCCTTTCTCCATCTCCTATTGCTCCGTGAACCTTAATGAATTAACACGCTCACAGCGCCCCTGGAAAGCGGGTCAGTATCATTGTCCCTATTTCACAGAGGAGAAAAGTGAGGCCCAGGAAGAGGGGAAGTGACTTGTTCAAAGTCACATAGCGAGCCTGTGGAAATAGAAGCCATGAGTTCTGAGTCCTGCTCTTACCACAAGACAAACTCCCTCCCCAAACTGGGAGTAGTACCCAGGAACCCTGACTCACGGGCCCATTCCTTTAACCACTACACAACGTTCCCTCTCTAAAGAAATATGTTTTCAGAGCTGTCTGTCCAGTTGCCACCTCTCCTCAGCAGTCATGTAAAGCCACCCGTAATAAAATCTGCATGCCGCTCTACTGATCATCTTCCGCCCTTTCACACAAAGCCCCTTTCTGTCACTTTCATGCTGCTGTTGTCGGGTTCTGATTTTAAAATGTGCTGAGAAACCTTTCACGGTGGTGAGGACATAGGAGAGCCAGCGGGTGCCCTCGCTTGTTTCAACTGTCAGCTCCTGCCAAACAAAAGGGATACCCAGAGCATAGTCCAGAGGAACAACAATTCTTAATTCTTTCTGCTCACTGCCCTGTACTATATCTAATTACAAGCCCTGAATAAAGGCTATTTGTTCCAGATTCTCTCTCTCTGCTACTCCACTGGCCCCTAATAACACTCCTCAATACAAGACCACTTTATTTTCCAGTGTCTTTCATACAAATGGCATCCCAGGATACTTCACAGAATTAAATAACAGCAGCGAGATGTGAGAAAAGAGACATTCTCCACTGTGATTAGAAAGCAAAATCGATGAAGCAGAAAGATACGGGAGGGGCTAGCTGTTCCAGGCTGTGGGAACCGTAAAGAAGTAGGCTCTTGCCAAGTTAAGACAAAGGACAGAACTGGACACAGGCACACAGATATTCGGGTGATGGGCATGATGTAAAGCTCTAGATAGATATAATTTAGATAGACGATTAGATCAAATTTAGATTTGATTAGATTCTTAGATTCCTATAAAATGTTCAGATCCTTGATCGATAAAGCAGCCACAAATACAAGTCCTATCCTAGGCACATGCTTATCGTAACACCACTACCTTCTGCCACATACCCGAGGTCGCTATCCTTTCCCACATATTGATGACACTTCTGTTAGCTTGTCCCGTGGATGACATATTATGAATGGCACTAACAGAAAGGGGGGAAGAGGGGCAGAGCCCTGCCGCTGATTCATCAAAACCCAGGTACAAGTTCACCTGTAACAATAATTATATTAATGACATCGAGTGATGCTGCTTTCCCGCTCAGACCCACCGTTAGGGGACACGTGGCTCATGGGGGCGTGGCACACTTGTAAATGAGAAAGAAGTAATTTGCTGGGGATTGATCATGGGGAGGATGGGTCTAAATTGGGGGGAAGGGGGCAGATGAGATGGCAGATAGGGAGGGAAGTTGAGAAGGGACGATCCAATGACTGCTCCCTTCCATGATGGGTTGCGGGCCAGCCTAAGCATCCCCCCCCACCAGACCCCAAAGACTGGAATAGAACCCAGGAGTTCTGGCTCCATGAACTGTCTACCCTGTGTGCCTCGCACGCCGAATCCGTGCCCAGTGGCCATGCTCCCAACATTCTTAGCACATAGCTAATCTCCCAGAATCCTTTGCACTTGGCCACATTCCCAGAATTCCTTGCACTTGGCTAAACTCCCAGAATCCTTTGCACTTGGCCACATTCCCAGAATTCCTTGCACTTGGCTAAACTCCCAGAACCCTTTGCACTTGGCCAGACGCCCAGGATCCATTATCCTAGATAAGACCGTTCTTCTATGGCCGGGGATAGGCGGCTTCTGATTGGCTAGAACCCATAGTCCCGCCCTCTTCCGTTATCATGTTCCACTTATCTTTTTCAGTGAGGTGGACTTTAATTGGCTAAATTTTGCATTCCCCGCCCCCTCTCAGTAAACCAGGCTGAGGGTTGGGCAACTAGATCAGTCTCCGCCCCCTCTGTGACGATGTGCCTCTTGATTCGTTCCCTTCTCAGTCATCGTTAGCGATCCGGGCTGTGATTGGGCAGCTCTCCCCCAAATCTCGCCCTCCCTTGGGCGTCCTCTCTTTGTGATTGGGCCACCCCTCTCTCCATCCCTGGGCAGACGAGCTCTGATTGGGCACCTCACTTTCAGTCCCCCGCCTCCTCCGCGTGGGTCCGCTCTCTGATTGGGCAACTTCCCTTAGACCGCCGCCTCCTCCCGGGGCTCCGCGCTTTGATTGGCTGCTCCGCCCCGTAGGGCCCGCCCCCCCCTCAAGCCTAGTGAGTGGCAGCAGGCGGAGGGCCGCTTTCAGCCCCTTGGCTCGGGCCGGCGGGGGGCGGGTGACGGAGGCCGGGCGGTGGCGGCGGCGATGATGATGGAGTCGCTGCGCGCTCAGCGGCTGCAGCCCGGGGTGGGGACGCTGCGATCCCTGCGGCCCGGGGTGACCGGGGCCCCCGCGGGGCTTGCCTCGCCCGCTCCGCCCCTGCTGCTGCTGCCGCCGCCGGCACCGCCGCCGCCTCCCCCTCCTCCTCCTCCGCCGCCCCCGGGGCTGGGGCTGCCGCCGCCGCCTCCTCCGGGGCTGCCGGGCCTGGGCGCCGCAGCGCCCCCGGCCGTGCTGCGCGAGGCGGTGGAGGCGGTGGTGCGCAGCTTCGCCAAGCACACGCAGGGCTACGGCCGAGGTGAGTGAGAGTGAGAACCGCCCCCCCCCCGTCCCGGCCCCCCCCCCCCCCCCCCCCCGCTAACCTGCACCTCCCGTGGCAGATCCCGCCCCAACCGGGGGGCTGAGACCGGCACCCCCCCTTCGTCCACCCCAGGATGGAGACCCTGAGCTGGGGGGCGGGATCCTCTGTTGCAGGGACTTGGACTCTCCGTCTGTGGAACCCCCCCTCCCCCAACGCTGGGGGGCTCAGCGCTGTGGCATAGCTGGGGGGAGGGGACTGTTCCATCGGGGCCCCCCCCCCAGTACCTGGGATCCCTAATAGCCTACCCTCCTGGGGATACCTGGTCTCATTGCATAGATGGGGGGGGGGGGAGGCGGGAGCTGGGATCCCCTACCTCACACTGCAGGGCCACCTTGTCCCTGGGGACTGGGCCCCCCCAGGAGCAGTGTGACCCTTGAGGTGAGCGAGGGGGGAGCTGGGAGACACCCCTTCCCCCCCCCCAACTCCCCTCATCTCTTCCAAAGGGGGACTCCCTCTACTCAGGTGAGGAAGGAGTCCTGCTACTCCAGCCTGACTTCCCACTGGGGACTCCTGGGGCTGGGGGACCCCCTGACACTCAGGGGCTGTATGGCAGTAGTGAAGCAGGGGGTTGGGAGTGATCAGAAAACCCTGCTAATGTATTGGCTCCTCTCTTAGAATGCTTTAAAAAAAAAAAAAAAAGTCTCTTGTTGCAATTGGTCCCTAAGATCAGGGTCAGGGAGAGCTCAGAGCTGATCCTACTGTCTCACCTTGTGCAATTGACCGTACTTTGTGTAGTGTCTGTTTCACTCCTTCCCCCTGCTTGGTCCTCTGTTTTCTCCTGGGGTTTGCCTGGGTGCCCCACCTGAAACACCTTAAAGGGGTCTGTGTTTCACACTGTGCTGAGCCCCTTGCTCTCTGAAAATCAGAGTCTCAGGTCGGTCATCTGAAATCACTAGTCCTTGAAAATTTAGACCTAGGAGAAAAATATCCATGTAAGACTGGCAGGGTGGCCTGAATGTTGGAGGGGGGATTAGGTGTAGGATCTGGAACAATTTTTAACTCTGTTTAATGGTGAGTAGGTTTCAAACTCCTGGTGTCTCTGTCACTTACTGCATAAATGTATGTCAGTTACGAATCTCTCTATCAGAGGAGTAAGCTTTTGTTTGACAACTCTGTGTATGTTAATGGTTGTGTCCTGGGCATGGGTGTGAGGCCTTTACTCTCTGGTTAGTGCCTGATGAAAGGCTCGTTCACACCCGCAAGCCAGCTATGAAGTATGCTTTCCTCTCTTCCTACCCCCACACTTGCATTCTAACTATATTTTCCATGAGATCCCTCTCCCTGCTCAGCTCCCTGTTGCTACAGGAGATTTTCACCGTGACAGTGGGTGGAAGAAATGACCAGCCCCTCAGACTGTATGTCTGCGCTGGAATGGGCTGTTCTGGGTGTGTTAAGTACTACACCGCACCCTTTCCTGAGGACTCCAAGTTTTGCCTCGGATGCTCCCAATTCATATGAGAGCACTCCAGGGAAGCCTCAAATCTGAATCTTCTGCACATCCCATCTGGTCCTCTTGAAAAGTGTGGAAGCAGTAAAGATGATTAAATCTCAGATTTTACTGGCACAAAGGTGAAAAGTATCCTTCTCCACACTCATCTGGAGACACTCTGCAACTGTTTTGAGTTCCCGAGTTCCGGTTATGGCAGCAGGTCCAGTAGATGCAGTTGTACACATCCTAACCGGTAAATGCTTGGCAGACGATATGTGACTTGAATGCAACGGAACTGCTGCTCTTCTGGCTCCGCTCAGAGGCATTTCAGCACCATGTGGAATCACTTACTCTTCCTTATTTAATATGCGAGTCAGATGTGCTATCATATACATAATACAGGGACCAGGGTCTATGCTCCAAGGCAATAAACAAGAGAGATGACTGATGGCCAAAGCACTCTATATATGTGTGAGTGGGCTACATCTCTTCATGTCCTGGCTTTGAGTAGCAAAGCTAAGTGGGAACTGCTGCTTTTCTGCTGGTTAAGTTTTGAAAAGGGAAAAACGCTTTTGCTCCATGGCAGTGCTCTGTAGATTCAGTGCTTTTCCCTGGATGGGGTGAATGTGTGCCTGGCATTTCCCAGTCCCCCACTGGTGGCCGTCATAAATTCTGAAAAGGGATTTTGATTGGGAGCAAGAGGCCCAGTGTTGGAGCTTGTTTGACCCAGTGTCTGTTCTTCTCAAATGTGTACAAATTCCTTTGTCTAAACACTGGTGTCTTGTATGCAAGGTGGAAGTTGATATTTCATCTGCCTTGCAGCCTCTCTCTTCTACCAAATCCTGTCCCAAACCCCAACAGTCGTCTTCCTTCTTTCATTTAAAACTCTTGTATCTTCTCAAACCACAAGCGCTGTGCTTCACATTCTCATTTACATTGTAAACTGTTCTGGGTGTGGAACATGTCGTAAGGTTGTAAAGAGTCATGTAAATGCTCTATCATTACTAGTGCAATAGGATCTTAGGGCACTTAAAATGTTAAATCTGGTAACCTCTTGGTGACATCCCTGGTTAGAGATGGAGAAACTGAGGCATAGAAGGGAAACAACTTCTCCAGGGTCCTACAGCAAGTCCGCATCAGAGCAGCAAATAGAACTGAGCTGTCCTAACTTGGTCCCTTGCTCTAATCCAGCGGTTCCCAAACTGTGGGTCATGACCTCAACATCAGCAATCCCTAGTATGCGGCGGACTCTATTTTGCTTTGCACAGCATGACCTTTCATGTATGGTGCATGCGAGGTCACACTGTGCGAAGAGTAAAGTGGCATCCTCCACGCTGTCTGGGGTCCCAGCAGGAAATACATCATTAAAATGGGGTCGTGATGACAAAGTTTGGGAACCCCTGCTCTAATCACTAGACCTCACTTCTGCACTAAACTAATTTACCATTTGATTCAATTGGTCCTCTCTCTCAGTACAGAAGTATCTGATGACTGCTTTTTCTGTAGTATTCTGGCTGCCTTTAGAGGACTTCAAAAGGCTGATCTTAATTACACTTTTCAATTTCAAACACAGTCATCATATGTTACGAGCAGGGCTTGGCCTGCTTGTAACATTTGAATATTTCAACGGAAAACTGGACAACTCGCACATCAATTGTTCAAACGGTCACAGCCAAAACAAGCATCCAACTTCTGGCTTGTGACACAGCTGTTGTTTTGCATCCTCTTTGGATGAGAATCTCTAGTCCTCTTTACTTGTGGCTTTTGAATTCGCCCGTGTCCCCACTCCTCCTGCTACTGCCACCGTGTTAATTAACAGAACTCTGAATCCACTCTTCTTCAAGCACGGTTTCTTTGGGAGGATGGGGGTGAATAGATGATGCAGTGTAAGAACTCTAGTCAGGGCAAAGAGCTGAAGATTGCTACCCAGAAGAAATACAAGATGGAAGTCTTCTCCCACCAGAATCTATATGCAACTATGAACAAATGTTTTTTGCCATCTGACTGGCTGAAAAATCACTCCACTGGCTGACCACTTGTTACCTGATAAATATGTACGGCGAGGTGGCCTTTATAGCACTAGTCAGTTGTAACTACACTGAAAGAGAGAAGACAGATACGGTATTTCTTGAATATGCACAGGGAATATTCCTAAATCTCTTAATTTGCTCTGATGCTATTCTTTTTTTTAAAGGGTTTTTTTTTCCCATTCACATCAACCAGGCTTGCTGAGTTTCTCTTGCTCTGCATTAATCTGAAGGCAGTTTTTTCTTTGAAGTATGTTTGCAAAGTTTCAGTTAGTTGCTTAACCCTTTCCTCCGTCTTTTTAAATTGCCCACATTCTCTGTTGAGCTGGAAGCATTGATCTCAGTCCTCCAGACAGAGCCTCTTGGGTACTCCTCAGCTGCCAGACCTAATGCTCCAGTTGCTAACAAAGCACCCTGCAATACAAACGGGCAGTGTGCAACATAGAAAAGAGCTTGTCTCCGACTGACAAGTCCAGTCCCATGCACTGGCTAAACAGTGTTTCCTTGTTATCTCCACTTAGGATCTCAGCATCCCGTTTCTTGTTTTAAATTAACAAACTGTGTTGCTTTGAATGTTCATAATAACGAGGGGGGGGAGTTGTTCTGAGCCATTTCATGCTACTTGATGTAGCTTAATTTCAGGTTTTCATTTGTGAGGTTGCTGGTTTGCAGTCATAGCTACAAAGATTCAGTTGCCCTGTGCCAAACGGTGTCTCAACTGTTGTTGAATAAGGCATTGTCTCTGGCTCCCCGTGGGGGATTAGATGGATGATTTTTATTGTCAATAGAAAGGGAATCTGCTTGCCCATGTTTGAATTCCAAACTTGTGTGCTGCAGCACTGGCAAGGAACCACATAGATTGTGTTTGGTTCCCTGTGAATCTTGGGTTTAAAACTGTTCCCATGTTGTGTGTTTAAGGAAAAATCCATCCCCCAAACTTGAAAGTGATCCAAGCTGAGTGCTTGTTTTTAACTAACTCCCTGAAACGCTGCATATCAGGCAGGCGGGTAAAATGTTTTAGTGAGAAACTTCTAGTAACTATGCTGTTGGTTCTGTTCTACAGGAAGCTAATGAAACTAATAACTTTAGCGACCGTAAGATCAGCCTAGTTCTCTTATCCTGAAAACTGCATGGCTGAAAACCTAAAGTGTTACTCACAGTACAGTGGGTGGGATAATAACATGTTTAGCTGGATAGCTTGAAGCGTGGTATTCTTGTCTGTCGTCAAACTGATCTTCCATCTTCTATCTTTCTCGTGGGGGCATTTCTGTAAGCAGGAGAGTGAGCTTGCTTGTTCTGTCTTGCTGTAAAAAACCAGAATAGCTTTCTAGCAGGATTCTGCATGGAAGGGCCTGTTGTAGCGTTCTTTTGTTCTCAAAATGTTACTCTTTTTGTAGATCGCTTCACTACAAAGTGATAACAGAGGTTGGAAAAGACCCAGAGAAGGGTAATAAAGATGGATTAGGAGAGGATTTTACTATAACTAGGTATTGCAAAAACCTAGAATTATTTAGTGTGGAAAGAAGATGAGAGGGAATTTTGGGGATTAAGATTGTGATGGAAGCTGTGGGATCCCTCCAGTGGCATGAGGAACGGCTCTAATGTTAAGGGCAGATAAATTTAGAACAAATAAAAGGAAATGCTTCTTCCTGCGCAGCATGTGAAATGCAGAGCTGCAGGGAATCCTGGATAATGTTGACCATTAACATTTCTAATCCCTGCATGCATGCAAAGATAAGAGTAACTGACTCTCATGCTTCTGGGCATAAATTCATCACCACAGAGGTTAGGAAGTAATCTTCCCACCATGTGCAGCCTTGCATGGTTAGTTGGGCGCATAGTGGGATATTTTTTCTCTGAAGCATTGGGGGATTGTTCCCTGGTTGAGGCAGGATATCTTCTTGAATCTAGTATGGCAAATTCTTTCCTCGTTTAAGGAATGTTAAAGACTGACTCTTATCCTGATAGGACCGTAATTGTCAAAGTAAACAAGGGTTAAAGCTTTGGGCTCTGGCTTCCTGACGTGAACGGAAAAAACACTTCTTCTAAAAATGATATTCCTGGGTTTAGTAAGTGATTCACCATTCAATTATACCTCCTCTCCTTGAGAAAGACACAGACATGATTCTTGAATGAGACCTCTCCATTCTCCTCTGTGGTGGTAGGCAGTTGTGAGATGACCCACACAAAAGTCAGTGAAATTATACAAAGTTTGATTTGGGCAGCCCACACCTTTTGAATGATCTCTCTGTGCAGCTCCACAAAACGGTGACTTTCTCATACAGGTGATTTCCATTAGGCATCTTAGTGCCAGGGCAGGCCAGTCAGGTTGTTATTGACTCTCAATTAGCCCTGTCTTCCCCTGCAGCGCAGTGTCACTTGAACACTACAGAATCTTTCCTGGTCTTAAATGTCAGAAGAAACCTGTCCAGTCTGTTTCTTGACACTGACAGCCCAGCTGATTGGCCCAAGCAAGGGGCAAACCCATCGCTACCATTACAGACTGCCTTTAGGAAAAAGACATTGCTGATTTCTTCCCGCATTAACTCAGATGTCTCCTTCTAAAATGCTCTTCCAAGAGCCTTTGTCTCCCCTCCCACCCCTCTGCCCTCCCCGAACACCAGCTTTCCCTGGGTGAGTGAGGAAAATTTCACTCCCTGAAGTCTGACCTTTGAACTCACTCCCCGTGTGTTTAGACTGCTGTGTGTCGAGACTAGAACCTTGGGCTAGAGATGCTGAGCACCTACAGTTCTCCTGGAGCTGAACTGTTCTCAGGATTGGACTGTTAAGTGTTAGCTGCACGGGGAGGGACCCTGTTGTCGTGTTTGTACGGTTCGGCGTGTGTTAATGTGCAAGTGGCTCTCCTTTCCTGGAGGCCAGCAATCGCAAGTGGTGAGCAGGAAAACCAGTTTCTCAGGCTTAGTTTCCTGCGCTCAATTTTTGCGATATGAAAAGACCGTTTATCTCATTCCTGATATCCATCTCTGACTTCCCCCCTCCCAACTTCTGTATCTTCAGTGAACGTTGTGGAAGCCCTTCAGGAGTTCTGGCAGATGAAGCAGTCACGTGGCGCTGATCTGAAAAATGGAGCTCTCGTGGTGTATGAGATGGTCCCTTCCACCAGCCCCCCTTACGTCTGCTATGTCACCTTGCCTGGGGGGAGCTGCTTTGGCAGTTTCCAGGTAGGACCACATGGCTACAGAGACTTAAGCTGCTCTAGCTGCACGGATCAGACTCCCAGTCAGCTCTATAGAGAATATCAGTAATTCCCTTAAGTCCCCATCCTAATGGAATCAAATTCCTCACCGGGACGGGTGGGTTCTAGAGGCTTTCTGGGAACTCCAAAACACTGATGGATCCAGCCCCTTAATAGATAGCTAAATCCAACCCAGCTTAGTTCTGCATGGTAAGTACAGTAGCTGTCTTTAACTTGTGAGTTTTGCTGTAGATATTTTATCCCAGGATTACATATGCTCTACGCTTACTGGAGGGAATGAATAGGGATTCTGCAAATAGTGAGGTAACGTGCCAGTTGCCTTTGATGCTATGTAAGTGTTAGGGTGACTGATGTATAGCAATGTTTGCCTTAAGTTAAATGCTTTATCCTTCGTAATACGGGTTCTGAATTTGACCCAGTGTCTCTTCCCAAGATGCTCAGAAAAGTTTGGCAGCCAAACTAATAAGGCTTGATAAATAGCTGCTGCCGTTTCTTTGTTGCAAAGGAAAAGGTCCAACCCAAATACTTAACCAGAAAGATTAAAGTCCAAAAATCACACAGGGTCCTGATTGCACTTCAGATTCCTCTGCTGCAGTGGCTTAAGGCAGAGTTATGCTCTAGTCTTGGTTTGAAGAAGGCATCCAAAAGAAACAATTCTAGCAGCTGAGTTGTCTCCCCGTCCTGCAGAGCAGCCCTCGTGTTTAGAGTAGGATGGCTGTGTTTTGGTTTTAAGATAATTAATTTTGTTGGCAATCCAGTTGGTGGTATTTCCCTGTCCACATAGTATGTGCTGACTTCAATTTCCAGTTTAATTTTTGCATTCAACATGACTGGGATTGGTGTGGTTTAAAATTGACTCCTAATGACTTCAGGATGTCTGAGGAAAATAGCTTTCCAGCACATCACAACAACTGCCACCTAACAGCCATTTCGTATATGCAGGAAGAACTTGGGAGTGTGTGGGCCCTAACTGATCTCGGCCATCTCTGTGCTTTTCTGTTCTGATGGCATGTACGTCTCTCCCTAGTTCTGTCCAACCAAGGCGGAAGCCAGGAGAAGCGCAGCGAAGATTGCACTAATGAACTCTGTCTTTAATGAGCACCCCTCCCGGAGGATCACAGATGAGTTCATTGAGAAGAGTGTCTCTGAAGCCTTGGCATCTTTCAACGTAAGGGATTTGAATGTCTTGACTGTTGCAGTTGATAAGGACAGACGGGTTGGAAAGTCTCATAAATCTATGGGAAGGGAAACTTCTTTTGCATCTGGAAATCCTTAGGGCAGGTTTTCCAGTGATTCTTGGAATGCTACAAAAATACTAAAAATAAAAATGAACTATTAGTCTAATTCTTGTTTTCTCTTAAACTGTTCCCTTCCTGGATTCAGACTCCTTTCCCCCTCTATGCTTTCAGCCCTGTATTTTTGGAGTCAAATCCTGCACCCAATTAGATCAGCAGAATTACTTTGGCCTGGTGTATCGGAGAGCAGCACTCAGCCCTTCATGTTTTCTGCATGCCTACTGCTGAAGGCCTGTTAATGCCAAACTTATTCCACTTCCAGCACTCAGGAGAAGCACTTCGCACTCTTTCCTACAATTTTTGCCATGTTTCCTTTACATACAAAAGTCTCTTTTTGTATAGCACTGCTTTTATTTGAGCTAAAATGAAAGACTGGCTTAGGTAATGCTGTGTCAGAATGAGTTAATGCTGTGCATTCAGACGGCACCCAATGGAACCCAAACTGTTGGGTGAGCCGTGGAAAAAACCATCCTACAATCCTAAATGTTCCTGAAAGATAGCCTTAAATCATAGAAATGAAGGGATGGAAGGGACTTTCAAGTCAAATCCAGCCCCCTGTCTTGTGGCAAGGACATGATACAGTTTGCATTGAAGTCAGGGTCAAAATTTGCATAGATTCGATATGGGGGCTGGCTACTATGCTAGTCAACAAATACAAGATGCAGCAGTCATGCTCGAGTCTGACCTGTCAGACCTGCTACCTCATGAACTACTGAAGCTAGGAAAGTACAGCATCTCTTGGAAAGCTGGTATTGCCAGACTTCAATGATGATCCTTGTGTTTCAGAATGATCACTGGTCCCTTAAACTAGATAAAATTGGAGGCTTTTAAGAACAGGCTGGACAAACACCTATTAGGGATGGCCTAGGTCTCTTTTGTCCTGCCTCAGCACAAGGGGATGACTAAAGGACCTCTTGAGGTTCCTTCCAGACCTACGTTTCTCTGAAAATACAAGCCATTATGGTTTGCACCCAGTCAGAAGTCGGAGAGTGTGCATGAGCATCTGCCCCAAGCATCAGGCCACAGATATTAGATTTTCTGGAGTGTTCTGCATATTCTGAGACCCCTGCTCAAATCTCAGGTCCCATGTTGTGTCCACCAGGAACCCAAATCCACTTATTTCCAAAGCACCTCTGAGCACTCACCAACTAGATATGGCTGCTGTAAAGTATCATGATGTTTCTCCAAGTTGGAGATAAGTAATTGGCTTTTGTCTTGTCCTGACAACTTCTATTATGGGATGTCTCCTAGCAAAAGCAGAATGTTTAGTGGGAGATGGAGGAATTAAAAATCTCTTCAGTGTTTGTAGAATCCGTGACAGGTGCAAGGTGTTTAAAGTTTACCTCATCAGAGTACAAACAAACAAACAAAATCTCTGGAGCCTGAAAATGGTTCCGGCTAATAGCTGCAGGGCTTTGCGAGACCCCACCACTGCCTCTCAGCACGCGAGCTGTGTGGGTGCCTGCTTCTGTTTAGGGGGCTGTAATTCTGTAGTATTACACTTTGTTGCAGGGGAATCGAGAAGAAGCCGATAACCCGAACACTGGAATCGGTGCTTTCCGTTTCATGCTGGAATCCAACAAGGGAAAATCAATGTTAGAGTTTCAGGTACTATTCATGACTGGATCCCCACTCTAGTCTTGATCAAAAGTGGGTTTTTAAAAAAATCTTCTAGTTATATCTTTCAGTGCTACAGAACGTACCAGGTCTGTGCATTCAGAAAGCATGTGCTGCTATGGCTTTTGTGTTGCTACACACTTAGTACTAGGTAGTAGCTCCAGCCACAGAATCCAGACCAGGATTTTTCAAGCCTTCCAAAGTTCAAGGATATCTGGATTTTGCAGGGGTTCTGGTTTGGCTCCCATCTGATTAAAACAGCTCTTGAGATGCCCGCATAGATCAGTATCTTGGAAGAGGTTGTACATGCTTCATTTGATCTAGTGCCTTAAGTATTGGACTACATTGATCATGAAAGAAGCAACATGGTCTTCTGGTTAGAGGACTAGGAGTTCTGGGTTCTATTCCCAGGTCTTCCACTGACTTGCCATGTGACCTTGGGCAAGTCATTTCATATGTTGTCATTTTCCCTCGTCATGAAGGGGTTGGGACTGTAGCTTGTCCCACTGCCATAGCTACAGTGCTGTGTTTAATGTGCTAGCTCAATCAGTGCTGGGAATTACATCTCCAGGTTCAGTGTAGACATGCCCTCCACCCAGAGTTACACCTTTAATCAGTTGTCACTCCCAACTGCAGTGTAGACAATGCTCTGGGAGTCAAGACTTTTCTGGTTTTTATTCCCTGCCCATTGAGAGAGAGGCTGGTTTGATGACTAGAGCAGTGGGCACAAAGAATTGGGATTCTAGTCCCAGTTCTGCATCTGACTTGCTGCCACATCTTTCTCTGTTGTTTGGGGATATCTACCTCACGGGCATTCTCAGGTTTAATTGTTTTTAAAGTGCTTTGAGATCCTTGGAGGAAAGGCCCTTTATGGAAATCCAGATATTACTGTCATTAGTAACGTGAAACAGGGATTTTACATGCGCCCTGCAAGTAGTTGATTTCACCGGGTTCAGGAATTTGATTCTCAGAAGGAGAGAAGTAGGCCCTGATTTGAGTTGCCAGATGCTCAAAGGAGCTTGGCAGCTTCACAAATGCAGGCGTCTTACGCTTGTAACTTAGTTTTTATTTGGGGCGCTCTGCTGTAGGCAATCTTTCCTGACGCTGACTTTTTGCCCAGCTGGTCTCCCCTGAATAGTAATATTCAGTAGGCGGAGGATAGACGTTGTTATATTAATAGCCCTGTTTACAGGATGTGGCGTCACCTTGTGTATATTCCTCTGGTTGCACTGTCTGTGGGAAGCCGGGCTCTTTGTGGGAGTTTATGGAATGGGGTTTGTGCAGCCATCAGAGAGAAACATTAGCTTCGTGCAGATCTTGGTTGTAATGTAAACCATCTCCTACCAGTGTCTGGTGCAATAGCTCTGGGAATAAAAATGGCATAGAGAAGCACAAACAGAGGATGTCACGGCACCAGAGACATCAAAAGGATCAGCAGTCTTAATGATCTTTCCCATCCTGTCATTGGTAATGGTCTTCTGTCTGGCTACGCAGGGCATGGGTATGTCCTTTTAAATAGTTGTTCCATGAATGGCCTGTCATAGTCAAGTCCCACCATGGCAGGAGCGCTACAAACTCATAACGGTTCCTGTCCTGTGACACTCAGTAATGGCTTCTAGCCTGTTTTGCTCCAGGAGCTCAAAGCACTTCACATTTTTTCCCTGAAGCCTCAACTCCCTGTGATGTGATTAATTTACTGATGAGGAAAAAGATAAGAGAATAGAACCGGGCTGTAAACACCACGCTGTGAGCTGGAAAGATAAGCCTGGAGTCCTGACTCCCAGTCTCCTGCTCTAACCACTAAGCCCCCTGCTATGGGCTAAGTAACAAGATGGGCAAACATTTAAGTGGAAGGAAGGACTAATCCACTCCTCTGTGTCTTCCCCACTTTAGTCTGTCTTTTAATAATAGTCTGTACCTCTTACAGCAGTAGCCCTACCACTTCTTAGCCGTTGAGTGCAAAGCGCTTTAGAGAGGAGGTCAATATCCTTATCTCATTTTACAGAGGGGAAAACTGAGGCACCGGGAGGTGAAGTGACTTGCCCAGGTAATGGTAGGTCTTCTGTGTCCCAGTCCAGTGCTCCAGCCACTAGGCTGTGTAGCCTCCTGAGGGTGCTATGGTAAGAGAGAAGTCTTTCCGTTGTATGCTAGAGAAGCATTTTGCCTGTGAACATTGGTTGCTGCCCTGCCCTTGATTCTGTTGACGTTCTTGCCCTTTGAAGCCTGCCTGTCCTTTCCACTTGCAGGAGTTGATGACCGTCTTCCAGCTGCTGCACTGGAATGGCAGCCTCAAAGCCATGCGCGAGAGGCAGTGTTCACGACAGGTAAGCCTGGGCATTAGCTGAGGGCTGCTTTGGCAGCCGCGCTGTAGGAGCCTGAGGTATCTTGGACCCTTATGCTTCAGTGCTTGTCCAGGCCCGTCATTCATTTCCCATCGTGGGGTAGTTTGTGACTGAGCCAGATGCTACTAACCAATGCATGGGTTCTTCTTCGAGACTCACCATTCATGAGCTCCTGTTCTATTTCTCCCCACCAGGAGGTTCTGGCTCACTATTCGCACCGTGCTCTGGATGATGACATAAGAAACCAGATGGCCATGGACTGGGTGAACAGGGAGCAGAACACCCCAGGAGCCCTTTCCAGAGAGCTGTCCTCGACGGAGAGGGAACTGGATGAAGCCCGGCTGGCTGGGAAAGAGCTGCGTTTCCACAAGGAGAAGAAAGACATCCTCATGCTGGCAGCAGGCCAGCTGGGGAACGTGCACTCCTCCAACTGCTAGACTCCGCATGCAAACCGTTCCACTTTCCCATGCCTACTAACAATTCCATGTCGAAGGGATCTGTCCCTTGTCACTTAGAGCATATCGCTGCCTCTTTTTCCAGAGTCGTGGCCCATTTGCACATTTTTAAAGAAGATGTTTTTAAAAGTTTCTGTACAGATTTTTATACTTTTTAATACTAGCCTTTAGATCTACTTTTCTGTTTTCTATCTGCTAGAGAATCCTTCTGTCTCTTTAAAAGTGCATTTTTTTAAACAGTGATAACACTACTTTAAAGACCTCTGTTCAACCCAGGTACTATACAGATGACAGTATTCAATGGAAATGTAGCATTTCCTCAAGGAGATCTGGATCTGAAGAGATTCAGGAAGCATGTTACACAAACCTGCCTTTCCTTCTGCTTTTGCAGTCTGTGGGGCTTGGTCAAACCCCTCTTCCTTTTGAAAAGCACAGCACCTAGCAATATGTTCTGCTCTTTGTACTAGAATTCATGCTCCAATGGAGAACTCCTCAAAGCAAATGCATGGAGTTTCAGATCTGGGATTTTGAATTTCTCCGTTATAGAAATATGGGGTCAGTCTACACAATTTCCATTTGCAGCTGAGATCAGATTAAAATGCCCCAAAGTGTTAAGGGGTGGGATGGTTGGATCTGATTTTTGCTTCAGTCTTCTCTCATACAGAAGGACAGTGAGCTGGTGACATATATTCATAATGCTTCCTAAATACCAAATTACAAGACTGTGGTGGTGCTTAAGGGATTCACTTTGGTGGTAAGGAATTGGGCTCAGCTTTTTTTAATTAAGTCAGTACTAAAGACAGCTCCCAGCTGTCAGAGGTCTGCAGGCCCCCTCATGAATCCCCTTTGAACTTGTATGGTACTTGACCTCAGGGGCGGGATGAGCTTGGAATGCCATTCCACGGACTGACTAGTAGGTGGTGCTGTGAAGTGGATAGTATACTTTCCTAGCAGTTAAGCATCTTCATAAGTTAGTCTCACCATGGCTAGCCTGGGGAAGCCAGAGTGCTGAGGCTGTCCTACAGCTGCCTGGTGTTTGTGACGTTGTCTGCATGCTAGCAACCTAGCTTTGGTATGCTTTTGAACAGGGTGTCTGACTACGCTTCTTTCAGGAAGACTTACATAAACACTTGCCAGATATTTAGAGCTGGCTAACAGTGGGAAACATAGAGGGAACTGTTCCATGCGTATCGCCAAAGGCCCTGTGTTTACTCCCTTGTTAACTAGAACCGTATTTAACCTCTTGAAACAGAACCCTGGATCAAGCCGGCCCCTAACGGTGAAAGCTCAGATCTGGATCCAAACCCTATGGTTCAGCCTCAATTACACTTGCTTTTTTTTGGTCAGCAGAGAGAGGTCTGAACCAAGTTATAAACAGGGCTGCACCTAGTCTATAGCCCAGGAACTAACTAGCTTCTAATATGGGTCGGATCAGTCTTGAGTACACAAAGAACAGTTGCTCGACATGGTTTTACTCCCTGAAAAGGTCCAGGGTGACCGCTGCAAAAGTAAACTGCAAAGGGCTGCATTTAATCTCCACTTTGGAACTTGCTCTGTTTTTTATAGCGTAGCTTGAACAAAATATTCCTGAAATGTAAATCCATATATTCGGGGGGTTCCATTGATCGAGCTCTGCTCTTAGTATAAATCTAGCCCTGTAATACAAGTCGTTTAACAGCCTCCTTTCAGACACCCAGATGTGTCTAGAGTTGAAGTTGGTAGCAAAAAAAAAAAAGTTGCTGGCTGCAGAACAGCAACACAAAAGGGAAACCCAATCAAGACCCACCAACTGCATTCCAAATGCCTCTTCGGGGTCTGCTAATCCCAGGTGGTGACACTTAGCTTTCCCAACAAGCTAGGCAATCCAAGTTGCTAGCTGTTTCTTAGCTACATAACTGTCCTAAGTAGAGTTTTCAACTCTCGGGGGTTTGTCCAGTCAGCCCAAGTGGAACCCTCATGTTCAGTGAATAGTTCCTGGATGTCTGTGTCATAAACAGAAAAACTGCAGTTTGGTAGAGTTGGGGACAGCTGAGAGCACTGTTTTATCAGGCCACATTTACCAAAGATGGAGTCAAAGCACAACCATACAATTGTTTGATCTTGGGCTTCTACACAATTGTGGGGGGAGGAAGGGTTTGTTAACATCCTGGGCACCCCTTACTCCCATCTGCCCTCAGATGATTCCAGTCTGCTAAATTCTCATGTGTACATAAATGTCACTACAGTGCAAGCCAGGGATGAATTGCTCTGATTACAAATTGAAAACACTTCACTGCTTACACCAGGGTAAAATGGGAAGTCATTCCAATCCAGACCATCCAAGTCCCTGGATTTCTGATCCTTGTGTGTCTCCGTGACAAATCTAATGGGCTTTAGGGAGCCCATATTTCATATTTAGCTGTGGGGCCTAAGCCCCAGCCTGCACTTTGATCAAAGATCCAGATCCGTTTGGTTCTGCTGAGTTAAAATGGAATATTAATGCACAAAAAGCAAAATCGTAGCCTGTCCTATTCCCAATAGGAAGTCACACTAGCGTTTCTTGTTTACAGCAATAACTCTTTGGTCTGATCTCTCAGATCATAACTCCAAGACCTTTTTACCTTTTATCTAGTGACATGTAGATTTTTGTAAGCCTGCTGTGGAAGGCATTCATTTGAAAAGATATGGGACTCTTTTTTTAATCTAGCATCCTGCGTGTGGCAGCTTGCTAGTATCTGATTAGTTTTGTAAAGGAAAAGTTACAGTATTGGGCTCTCTCCATTAATAGCAACGTCTGAATCTATTTTTTGTGGTGACATAAATGGCACAGGAATTGATGGAGTTGGAAGCCATGGTACTGGAACTGTTCTTTTGCTCCACCCACATTGTAATGGTACCAGATTTTAAGCTTGCGTGTAGGTCATAAGAACCTTCATAGGCCAAAGTGTTTGTCACTTTAGACTCTTCCTTTGCGAACTAAGGCAAAACTAATGTTTTATAAAACATCCAGTTGGTAAATTTTCTGTACTATTTGACTTGCAACATGTAGTGTGCAATGCAGTGGATTTGCTTGTGATTAACATGAAATGTCAAGCACTATCTCTATGCTTATGAACCTTTCCCTCTGGTCAGCATTGAAGAGGCAGAAGGCCTCCTAGGCAGTGGGGAAGAAGGGTAACAGTTGAGCACTTTGTACAGTATTTGCATTCTCAGTTCAGTAGCACAGTTCAGGTGAAGTAGCCAGTTAAATCGAGCACGTCTCCTAGACAATACAGTCTAACAAAGCAGTGATTTGCTGGGGCACAAAATAATCTTTCTTGTAATACTTTAAAGCCTTTTCAGTGTCTAGTCCAGAAGAGCTGGTGAGTCTTTGTGTCTGACTAACTGAGACTAGTCTCTGGGGTCCAGCTTTAATGTTCTGAGAGCAAGAGCCTACCATTGTTTTTGGTATCTCCCCCAAGACCACCTCTCAATCCCACTCCATCTTTCTAAAGCAACCTCTTGCAGAGGATGTTTGAACTAGCAGCATGTGGGTATTGAAGCAATGTTATCTCAAGAGTGAGAGCAAGAAGAAACTGCATTATTCTTAGGCCTTTTAGTATTGTATTCCAGTCCTAACAATCCTGTCTGATGGTTTTTTATATGTATATATATTTTTATATGCAGCCTTTTTACCTGATAGTATTAATGTTTAATGCATTTATAAACTTGATTTGTAAATGGTTTTTTAGTTCTTGATTTTGTTTTTTACAGGTTGGCTTCTTGGTGTCTGGACCCTTACTGAGACACTTAATCATTTCCTTTCTCTAGAAACGGCAGTCTTAACTTCCTTCTAGCACCGCCACTTGTGTATAGAGTTAGTCATGTGACACTGACTTGTCTAGGGACCTAATCCTGCAAATGCTTATGCCCTTCAGTACCTTCACACGAGGGAGGTGGTGTTTGCAGCACTGGACTCCTAATAAGTGTGTATCTCCAGAAATGTGACGTTGTTTCCTCTTTATTTTAAGACTGTCTCTACTTAAAACGCTACAGAGCTTCAATGTGGACATTTACTACAGGGACAGGAGGGGTTCTCCCATGGCTGTAGGTAATCCGCCTCCCTGAGAGGCAGGAGCTAGATGGATGGAAGTATTCTCCTGTTGACCTAAAGGTGTCTACAGCGGGAGTTAGGCTGGCTTAACTACGTCACACAGGGATGTGGATTTTTTCACGCCCCTTAAATATAGTGATGGCAATCGAATTTTTCCATGTATAATCAGCTCAGTCAAATTATTTTTTTGAATTACGGACCAGATTTCGCCCTACTGTTCCAGTCGTTTCATACCACTCTGCCAGTGCAAGATGGCTGAGAATTCAGCTGTCATGTGGAGCTCTCTGTTCTTGTACTGACTGGCCTCCACACTCCGTCTTGTTGGGGTCAGGATGGAGCACAGTTGCACTCCACCATTTCAACTGGCATATAGTCCATAAAGGCACAGCCAAATGGCATAAATTAGAGCAGCCCCATACCTGCTTTAACGTGTCAGTGGGCCAGAGCTGCACAATTCCTCCATGATTCTCCTGGACGCATAAGATGCTGTCTGAGTTTGACACCTTTCCTCAACACTGCTTGGTGCAGGAGAGAATCTGAACCTAGAACTCTCCACCCATTTTGGATTTTTTTTATAAACTGGCTTATCTGAATGAGTGTTACCCTTAACTGTCTGACACAGGGCGGTGTTGCAAAAGTTGAATTGCATTAGCCTGTTTGGATAAGTGAAGACATTTCTATGTTCCCTATGACCGCTGAATACTCAAACTTTTTCCCTTCTGAAGTCTTGTATACAAGAGGGAAAGCGCCCTGCAAGCACAGGAAACTTCTTAGGGCACGTCTGCTCCCCATTTCAGTGCTAATTTTGGATATTTTCAAGACATTTATTTGCTTATATGAGACCTTAATGGTTTTTCACTAAAACCAGAAACACTAACTCTACTCAAATCATCAGCCCAGTATTATACTCTGAATAATCAGTGATATGTTTCAAACACTTCTAGGTGCCATTAAAAAATTGCAAGCGAGCTTTTGAAACAAATATAACCTTTTACAGGTTATATGGTTTCTGTGATCAAAGGCTAATTCTCCTTAAGGGGACCTCCTTATTCATTAGGAGAGGCATATAAAGACCTCATACACAGTAGGTTGTTTAAAGGATGATATGTTGGCGTATATCAGCCTTGTAAAATTCTACTCATCCATTCACAGGGTCAATCTTCCAGGCAAGTAAAACATGCCTAGTTTCCTTATCATGGTTAAGGTTTGGAAAGCAGTTTTATCTGGGTGTGCTATCAGACTTTCATGACCATTGTTGCAGGCAGTTTTCTATATAATAAAATCTGTCTTTGTATGTAGAGCCACATCAGAGAGTTTGCCTGTTTCAGCTAATAAGTCAACACTAGCTCAGTGTGTCTAGTAATGTGAACGAGCCAGCACTCTGGCATCTCATTTGCAGACAGTCCAAGAACTGATGTAGAATTATGGGACATCACCTCCTACCCTTTTCTACTGGGGGTAGAGAAGAGGATTTCCTGGGCAGGACCCAGTTTAGCTTTATTATAAATAGCAACAAGTGTCTGTGAGCATCCATCCTCTCCCCCCTCTTCTAATCACAAATTATCTTGGAATCTGTACGTCCCATGAGCCTTAAGGGAGAATCTTGGATGCTGATCTAATCCGGGGCACCAGCGTTCTTAATATCCTGGCTTCCTGCACATCCAACATCTTGTCTTTCCAATCTTCATATTATATATTTGAAATCAAACACTACAGTAAGATAAATGACCTTTCACATGCTGTCTCTGCCTTTGTATCACATAATGCTCAGTCCTTCACGTACACTTTGTATGTATAATTTTATACAATAAAATAGATTTTTGAGGAGCTGGTTTCTTTCCTTCTGCGGGCCAGGCGCTGGATTGACAAACCCTTCAGTGTGACTTGCATTTAGATCCCCCCCTCCCCATGCGCAGCAGAACAATACCTTGAGTGTCTCCCATTTCCACCCCAAGTATATAACGGCCACTTCTTAAGCAGCTTCTCCCCTGCTCCACTTTAGTAATCCACTCAAGACAGACTCTGGCTATTTAGGTATGAAAGACTAAATATTCCTGCCTTCCTTTTGCCGGGTTTACTGCCTGTTACTCTGGGGTCTAAGCCAGGTTGGCCTGAGCTGTAATAACTGTCAGCAGAAGTAGCAGGGCTGCTGGGCTCTGATTTAAAACACTTTCTTCACTAAATGTAGCAGAAGGAATGGCATCCGTGCAGCCAAAGGGTGAGTGTGATGGAGAGAACACCTGTCAGCCCCACGCTAGCCTTCAGCTGCCTGAATTCCTTTCCTGCAGTTGTTTACGCTCCCTGCTGGGTGATCAGTGCATCTTAAGCCTCTTGGAATAACTGTTATCGCCCGTTGGCTGCTTGCTAATTGTACCAGACAGGATTTCTTCTGAGCCATCTTTCTGGTGTAGAACTTCTGAGCCTATTAATGTCACAGAGGCTTTGCCTTGCCATTACTTTGCTAGCTGGCAGGCGCAGGCCAGATCTGCCAGCTGCCACTCCTCACCCTCTGCATGGCTGCCTTTCCCCAAGGGGGGAGTCTGCTGGCTGCAGTCCCCCGAAGGCAATACTGCTGTCTAACGTCAGCTGTTATGAAAGTGTGCAGTGTGGCAGGCCATCGCTCCTTTGTCCTGGAGCATCTCTGGTGCGGGTACTCTCAGGGTCTGTCTACAAGTAGTTCCCAACCTTTTTGAATGAAAGCCTCATTAGTTAACTCTAGGTAAAACATGCACCCCTTTTCCTCCCCAGCCATAAACACATGTAATGACAATAACACTACATTACATTCATAATAATAAATTACTCTTACCTGAGTAAGAAGCTAAGCCTTCCTTGGCGCAGCCGCCATCGCATGCCCTGCGTGGTCCCGCCTCTTCCCCTCTCTCATGGACAGGGCTCAAGCATAATTTTTTCGGGCCCGGTACAAACTTGTAACATGGGACCCCTCCCACACACATACCCATGGGGTTTGCAGCCTGGGCCGGGCCCCCCAGGGCCTCTGGGCCCCAGTAAAGTGTACCCTGTTTCCCCCCCATTTGGGGGCCCTGCTCATGGACGGAGGGTAATGGAGGCAGCGGGGTCTGGTAGGCTGGCTGGGGCTAGTCCAGGCCCCCACTAACGTGGGGCTGCTCCGCTCCAGTCTACACAACAAATGGTACAGTGGCAGCCCTGCAGCTATGCTGCTACAGTGTAGGCCACTACTGCAGTGACAGAAGGGTTGGGGTTTTTTTTCCATCACTGTCGTAAATTCACCCCCTCCAGACGCTGTAGCTAGGCTGCCGGAAGAATTGTCTACACCAGGGCTCGGGTTGGCTTAACTAGATCCCTCTGAGGGGGTGAATTTTTCACACCCCTAAGCAGTGTACGTAGGTCAACCTATGTTTTAGGTGTAGATCGGGTCTGAGTCTTCCTACTTCACATCCCGGCACTTGTAAATCGAAAGCAGCTGTCTTCTGCTTCCAGCAGCCAGATCTCTCTGAGCGTGGAGTGTAATAAGCAGCTTGGGCGGCGTCAGTGGGGCTTGAATGGAAGGGTCATGGCCAGTTGAAAGCCTGCTCTGGGTATTGCTAAACCAGTGTTGCTTTAAATGTGTCTGAAGAGAGGATGGCTGCTTTGCATTGCCCTCGCTGGCATTGTTTAATGAGAATTGGGGGTGGGGGGCTCTCTGTCTTCAGATCACCTCCTCTTTCTCTGCCTCTTCTTCCCCCTTCCCCCAACTTCACAAGCAAGTTCTGCAAGGTACCATAGTCTGTATAAATGCACTGGTGGGTACATAAAACCTAATTTTACAGATACTAACTTAACTATTTTATATTTCTATTGCGCTGACCATTCTCAGTGAATTAGAAATAACTCTTGATAAGGGCTCTGAGGCTTGCTCCCACTGTGGTGTTTTCTATCTGAGTTTCTTCAAGTGCTTTAAAAACACAAAGAGCTTGCATTGGAGGCTAGGCAGGTGTTAATCCTTGCTTTACACATGGGGAAACTGAGGGACGGAGCCATGAAGAGATGGGTCTAAGACGGAATTCAAATCTCCTTATTTCTTGTGCAATGCCCTGTCTGCTGCCACATGCTATGTAAAGGGAGAGCAGGCGAGAAGCTATGACTGAGAAGGGAAGCTAAAGAGAGCAACTCCTCAGGTCTGGCCCAAATTGAATAAGGAGAGATGGGTTTCTTTTTTTACTTGTGACTGAATATGGGGGCAGCTTATTCTGTTCATGAGAGATCTGCATAGGCAGAGACCACAGCAAGAGGAGGGAGCACAAGAAGCTGGAAACATTACCTTGTTTTAGTTTCCAAGTATGTGTTCTCGCTTCCAATCTCATCTGCTGTTGCTTTTCTGCTTGTTGCTTAATGCTCTGGCTGCATCATTTCAACTCCATGGCCTTTGTGGAGAGCTTGGTTAGAAAAACCTGTGCAGCATCAAACTGTTTTGTTCTTTTTTGAGGGTGGGAAGGAGGCAATATCTGTCACCAATTTGCCTGCCTGCTGAAAAAGCAGGTGACAAGCTGCTCCAAGTGGGACATATGGTAAGTTTCCACCCTTAAAAATAGGTGAATAGCAGAGTTTGATTCCCTAATGCGCTGGGGTTTTTTTAAATCTGGAAAAAGGGGACGAGCTCGTCCCGCTGGCAGACACAGCATCTGCTGCACGCAGACCAGAAGCTGTCCAAAACCACTTGGCCGTTGTGAGCTGTTTGAGAAATTATTGTAACTTGGCAGCCCCCTGTGTCAGGGATAAGATGGGATCTCCATACGTGTCCTTTTCAGAAACGAGCTGAGAAATGAAACAGCCTGGGCCAAGGTACAATAGTGGGTGGGGTTTGTTTCATCTGTAAATGACGGGTTTGAATCTAGAGGGAATAGCAGTAGTGCTGTCTCTGGATAGCTGTTTGCTGGCTTGTGTGGAATGAGTTGGGGGGGGGTTCTCAGCCTAGTTCCCACTAAATAGGTGTTTGTATCAGCAAAACTCTACCGTAGTTAGCATTTAGTTGTCATCTCAGCCCATGCAGGGAATGGCTGGGGAAGAATGAACTTGAGAACTGCTGGGATTCTCCAGGGAACAGGGGATGCACCTTATGGTGGAATAGTGCACGGGGGAAACTTGTCCTGCTCTTGCCTTGACTGTCCCTGATCTGTGGATGGAGGAGAGACCTCTGTATCTGAGCAGCTATTTTAAGGTTCTTTCTCTTTTTGTATTCCTTTGGTGCAGTGGAGATGTAAATTTAGTGTTGGGTGCCCCCCGATGATTTTATTGTGAGTTTTGTAGTAGTTGATGCTTTTTCTCAAAGCCCCACCTTCTGACGTTATGTGACCATGGGGCAATCCCGACTTTAATAAAAACCAAAAAATCCCACACACTTACTTTTTCAGTTTCTAGCCCACATGGCTACAGAAGGAAGCTTGAACATATGACACACACCCCCAGGCTCAAAAAGGCAAATAAAAAATCTCCAAATTCATAATTTAACCCCCCCCCCCCCCCCTGTTGTGAAAGGTAGATTGAATGAGTGGGGTGTTTTAGGGATTAGTTTTTAAGTCATTTTCATGATTTGTTGCCGGCTTGGCTCGTGCTTTGTTAACAGGTGGAGCTGGCAACATGCCTGGGGGGCAGCCAGGCAGGCTGGAGTTGTTATGCCCATGGTTGGAGAGGATAAATCAGGTGGGGGACAGGGGCTGGGAGCTAGGCTCCCCCACTACTGTCCATCCCCCCCACCACAGCCCGGGCCCTACCCTGTAGAGCCCTGGCTGCCACGCCGCTGGGGCGGGGAGTAACACAGACTGAGGGTTGCCAGGTTTTGGTTGGCCCTATCCCTGGAGGGTTCATGGCCTGGCGGACTCTGTGGGCAGTTCAGGAGCGCTGGCGGCCCTAGGAGAGAGAAGCGGGGCCAGGAGTGTGTGTGCAAATCCAGGGCCCAGCCACAGGCAGGAGGGGGGGAGCCTGCACTGCAGGAATGGGGGATGGGGTGCAGGACACTGCCCTGGGGGTGGGGGGGACCCCCCAGGCCCAGCTGAGGAGGAAGGGGCTGGCTCATTGCTGTGAGACAAGGAAGGCAGGGCTGGCTACTAAGGGAAGGGAGCATGTAGCCTGCCTCCTGCCCTTCCTAAGATGGCGACCACAGAGGGGGACAGAGAGAAACATATGGACCTTACCAATATGGCGTCTCCCCCCTCCTGCGGGGGGAGGGCACCTGACTCTACAAAGATGGCCGCCGCCGGCGGAGAAAAGCCCCGGGCCTTTCCCAAGATGGCGGCCACCTTGCGTCACCGATTACAGGAGACGCACTTCCGCCCTTCCTGCTTCCCGGCGTGCAGCACGGTTCCGGCCCGGCAGGAAGTATCCCAGAAGCCTCCTCGCTGTCTGTGGGGCTACGCCGCTGCCAGCCGCCCCTGTACCGCGCCGCGTTCCGTCACTCCCCTCAGCGGCGGCCGGCAAGATGGCGGACGTGCTGGACCTGCACGAGGCGGGCGGCGAGGACTTCGCCATGGACGAGGACGGGGACGGTAACGGGGGCGGGGTGCCGCTCCCCACTGGGCCTTGGCGGGTTCCGACCCGCGGGCCCGGGCTGGTTCCGAGCCGTTCAGCCCGGCTGCAGCGGGGCTCGCAGCCCAGAATTGCTGCCCCTCCCCCCCCCGCCCGAACCCGGGTTCAGTGTGGTTCTGACCCAGCCTGCCCTCGAGCCCGTCTCCCCCGGGTTCTGAGTCCGGTCCCCGCCACCGACTGGTTCTGACCCAGCCTGCCCTCAAGCCCATCTCCCCCGGTGCTGATGGTTCTGATCCCTGACTTCCTCCCTGCCCTGAGGTTGTTCTGAACCTCGCGCCATCTGGATCCCGCCTGGCTCTGATCCAGTGACATCGCTTCCCTCCTCCCCCCACGGTCTAGGTCACATGGCCTGCTTCAGAGCTCTTTGCAGGTGAAATTAACACGTTGACTCTCTCTCCAGAAAGCATCCATAAGCTGAAGGAGAAAGCGAAGAAGAGGAAAGGCCGAGGATTTGGTTCAGGTGAAGATCTCCTCACGAACACTCTAGGAACTGACTCTGTGTGTGACTCTCAAGGGGCCTCCAGTGCCATGTACCTAACTGGTGTGGTCTGGCTACTTACTGGAATCATCTGACTACTTGTCAACAGAAACTGCCCGGTGGCTTAAGCTCCAGGAGTGTGTTCTAGGATAGAAATCAGGACTCCTGGGTTCTATCTGGCACTGACTCGCTTTGTCCTTTGGCAAGTCACTTCATCTCCCTGTGCCTCAGTGTCCCCGGTCTGTAAATTACACCCCTCCAACTTTTATACCGGGGTGATGTGGCTTGACCAAGGTCACCAGGAGTCTGTCTTATCACTGTTTTAACTACTAGACCTGTGCAATTCTACATTGTTTATGTGCCGTAAAGTTTAAATGTAGGGATGTATGTGTGTGCTTAGGAGTGCTTAGAACAGCTTGAATACAGGTTTCCATTTATTTAGACTGTAAACTCTTCCGGGCAGGAGTTGTCTGCCACTGTGTGTACAGTGCTTAGCACAATGGGGCTGCATTCTTGGCTGGTCCCTAGCCACTAGCATCATAAATATTTCTAGTCATCTAAAAAGATCTTTGTTTTTCTCCCCATTACGTGCCCAGAGGAAGGATCAAGGGCCAGAGTACGTGAGGACTATGACAGCGTAGAACAGGATGGGGATGAACCTGGACCTCAGAGATGTGAGTATCTGTTGGAGATATTTGGTTTAGCATGTGTGGTCTCCCAGCTTTGGCTGCATGGCTGCTCGCAAAGGACAGCGTGCTCTGGGGTTGCTTTAAAGAGGGGGAGAAACCAATTCCGTTACAAGAGACAATGAGGTGGTGGGTAGAGCACTGGATTGGAACTCCAGGAGATGTAGGTTCTGTTTCCCAGCTCTGCCACTGGCCTGCAGGATAACCTTGGGCAAGTCACTTTAACTCTTTGCACTTCAGTTTCCTCTTCTGTAACATTTTTTGAGATTGACTGATGAAAAGCGCTATATACGAGCTAGGGATTGTTGTTATAATGACATGCACAGCAAATCAAAGATTGTTCTCCCAGAGATAATTGCTCCAGATCAGGATTGAGACGTGCTGGTACACGGCAGTTTGGGGTGGAAACTTCCCCTGCGGTTGCCAAGACTGTCCGCATTGTGTGGATAAACTGAGCGAGATGCCTTTTTACCAGCACTAGATTCACACCATCCATTCCAGACCCATTTTTACTTAGCCCCATGGTGCCAGTGGGTTCCAAGCTAAGTGGGGCAGCTGGATGAGGTGTGGGAAGATCCCTTTCCATCTTGTCTGTGTGCAGAGTAGTTAGCACGCCAAGCAACCGAGCGCGACCTGTGTAATGAGCGTTGCTTTTCCTTGCATGCTGCGGCCATAGCGGTGGAGGGCTGGATTCTCTTTGTCACCGGAGTTCACGAGGAAGCCACTGAAGAGGATATTCATGACAAGTTTGCAGAGTATGGCGAGATAAAGAACATCCACTTGAATCTAGACAGACGAACAGGCTACCTGAAGGTAGGACAGGGTGGATGTGTGTGACATTTGACAGGTCACTTAGGCCCAGATCCACAAGGTATTTAGGCTCCTAACTCCCACTGGTTTCAATAGGAGTTAGGCACCTAAATACCTTTGAAGATCTGGATCTTAGTGTCTTTGTATTTCATTTGCATTGTGGGAATAACACTTTGCCCTACCTCACAGAGGTGTGTGAGGATATCTACCTTACCGACTGTATGATGCTCAGATACTCCAGGAAGGGGGGTCAGATAAAGACCTTAACTAGAAAGCCATGCAGATGAAATTACCCCCATGCAATTGGGAGAAGAAAAAAAACTGTCTGAACACAGGGATGAGAGCTTTGAGCTCTTGGGTTGTGTTCCCAGCTTGGAGAGGAGGCAGTGGAATCTATTGGTTAGAGCGGGAGGGACTGGGAGATGGGATCCATGAGTCCAGCTTGGATGCTGAATTGCTGTGTGAGCTGGGGTAAATCGCTTCAGCTCTCTGGGCCTCTGTCTCTACATAGGGGAGACTACCACAAACAAAGGCCTGTGAACCTTAATTAATCTGCTTGGTTTTAATGTGCTTTGAGCTCATCAGGGAAGCCCAATAGAAGGGGGAGGGGTCATATCAGTATAATAGTAAATGTCCCCTTTTCTGGTTAAAAGTTAACAGTTCAAGGCACTGTTTGGGGGCAGCTTGGGTGTGTGTATGTGTGTGTGTGTGTGTGTGTGTGTGTTGTTTTAATTGAAAATCTCTATTTATGGTAGGACCCACTCTATTTACTCCACTTACTGCCAAGTCAATATTTATCCTGCCATTGTTGACGGTGTTCCTGATGCCAACTGTGGAGCAGAGCGTACTGGAGGCTCTTAATGGGTTTCTGTGGTCTGCTGTGAAGGCTGGCCCAGTCTCTGCAGTGTTCGCTAAGCCCCTCACTGAGCCATTCAGTGACTGAGGCTTGTCTCCTTGCACCCCACAGGGATATACTCTAGTAGAATATGAAACATACAAAGAGGCCCAGGCGGCAATGGAGGGTCTTAATGGACAGGACCTAATGGGGCAGCCGATCAGTGTGGACTGGTGCTTTGTCAGGGGGCCGCCGAAAGGAAAGAGAAGGTATGATGCTGCTACGGGTGATTTCTTTATTGAGGACTGCACCCCAGCTGACATGGCATGGTCCTCAGAGTTGCTGAGGATTGAGCTGTCCTCACACTCTCTCGCAAAGAGAGTCCCTCCAGCGCAGTGTGGGGAATGCATGCTCAGGACTTTCTAGTACTGGGGGAACAGGAGGGATTGGGAGCCCTGAAGCCACTGGATAATGAACAGGATTTTAAGTTAGACCAACTAGAAATTCTTTACCACGGAGCAATTCTCTCCCTCTCTCACCTGGAGCACTGCGTGGAATCTGAGTCCCTGCATTCAATGCATGCTGTAGTTGCTTTCACCTTAATATCTATACTTTCCATCCGGAGACGTAGGGAGCCAAGCTTTGAAATTCCTGGGAACAGATTTTCTCGCAAGAAAATGGTCTTTGTCTTGCACACCAAGGAACTGCCTGAAGCAGGGCAGGAAATGTTAGAGTCCATGCCACCTTCTTCCAGGAACAGCTCTTTGGGAAACACCCTTTAGTGAAACGATGTTTTAGAGCTCTTCCGTGTTTTAGGATCCTGACGTTTCTGCTGAGGGGTGAAACTGAAGGCCCGACCACTTGAGATCATGAGTAATTCTCAAGATCAGGCATATTAGCCCTGGGGCCCTGACTAAATTTCCAATGGATAATGAATAATTCTTGCCAGTCTAGAATTATGCTGGGTTCTATTCCTCAGTCATTTAAGGGTCTGTGCCTCAGTTTCTGTAAAACGGAGACCCAGCTTGGCTTCCTTTAGCAAAGCGCACTGAGATCTGTGCATGATCTATAAGAGAATATTTTCCTGTTGCTCTGCATTATTAAACCACTGCCAGCTTCCCCTCCAAAGCTGGGTGCATTTCTTCAGCAAGGCACGCTGTCCCTATGCATAGAAGTTGTCAAGTGCTTTAAGATCTTTGGCAATGTTAGCTGAGACTAGAATATATATAACTCTGTTCCTGTCTGTCTGTCTTCCAGGAGCGGGCGTAGGCGGAGCAGGAGTCCAGACAGGAGAAGACGCTGATCTTTCATTTCTCCATTTCCTTTCGGTGGTTCCTAGGCGTAAATTCTTTCTGCACAGCTCTGGAATCTGGAAATCTCTTGTAAGCTGGCCGTGCAGATGCCGCCTTTCTGGGTTTTTACATTTTTGCCTATGAGTTTTTGATCATATTTTTGACAGAATCTGTAAAGTTCTTGATTTGTGTTTAAATTAGCATAAGACTCTTAAACTCCTTTTAACCTCAGACACTTCAAACGAGAGAACTCATCCACATGTGCTGAATCTTTGGTATAAGTGGTGCAGTCGGGGAATCTCATTCTGAAGGAGAAATGTTACCCATCAATACTGAATAAACATCTGCTTTTTTTTTTAAAGCCCTTTTATGTTGACATATCCTTGAATCTGTAAGGGAGACTGTGTGTTCCAGTGGATGGGACGACAGATGCCTGGATTTCATTCCTGACCGCTTCATGACTGTGGTGAAGTCATTTCCCCTCCCCGTGCCTCAGTTTCCCCATGTGAAAAAATTAGAGGTTGGAAAATGGGGCCCAAAACTGGGTTCTGGCCTTAAATTGCTTTGAGATCTCTGGCTATCAAGTGTTATATATGTGCTAAGTACTATCGAATTATTACCTATATTGGTGGTGTTCAGATGGCCCAGCTGAAATTGGCCCCTATCCTGCCAGGTGCTGCATAGACACAATCAGAGACAGTCCCTGCCCTCAAGAGATTAGTTTATATAGACAGGACAAAGGGGTAAGCTCTTGAAGGCCAGGGCTGTCTCTGACTGTATGTGCAGTGCCTAGCGCATCCGTGGAAACAAGGGAAACTGAGGCAGAGAAAGAGGAAGTGATTTGCCTCAAGGTCACCCAGTAGGCCAGTGGCAGAGCCAGGAATAAAACCCAGGTCTCCTGAGTCCCAGTCCAGTAGACCTCACCACTTCTCAAGAACTGCAATGCAAGTTTGCTTCCAACCCAATCCTGTTTTGCTCTGAACTGCAGCAAACCGCCTTTGCCCTTCAATGGAGCCTTAGGAAAGGTGGTTTAAAGAGTGGGTGCATGGGGGGGAAATTCCAGTTCAGCTGATGTTGGCCCTGAAGCTGGGCAAAACCTCTAGCAGGGAAATGCCTTGCTCAGAAACCAGTTCCATGTGGACTGTGCCACTCAACTCCCACCCACCCCCCTCCTGCTGTGTGGAAACCCTTTGGATGGGCTTGTCTAAAGCGGGTTTACAAATAGTGGATTAATCCCAGCTCCTCCTCCTCCCTGAGCTGGGCTGGCAGCAAAGCTGTTCCTCTGGGCTTTGTTGATCAATTCTAATTCATTTCTGCAGCTCGAGCCAGATGTTTGAATCTGGGGTGAACCACCCTGGAGCTCTCTCTCCCCAGCCACCTTCACCTCCCAACATCTTCAGCTCTTCTCAAGCAGAGTTTAGTCTTTGTCCAGCCTACAGGCAGGGCATATGGCTTTAGATTTTAGCTGATAAATACCCCATATACAATCAAAATGGGTGTTTATCCAATAAACACTAGCAATGACTATCGGTGTTGTCTGCACCGCTTTCCCATTGCAGTTTGCATAGGTGATGTTCTTGCTCCCTGGCTTGTATCTAAGGGCTCGTGTACACGGAGCAGGAATGTGGACTGTGGAGAGTGTGATTTCCAGGCATGCTAATGTATTGCGCATAAATTGGTGTAGACCCTGCAGGTGTACACTAAAGGTTCCTTGCTTTGCTTTAATGTAGTGCTCTTTGAAACAGTACTTTGTGTGTATGCAAAGAGAGAGGCCTGAAAAACCCTGATTTTTGGAACTTTATGTAGAGCTCAAAAATTGCTAAAAATAACCTCCCTACAATTAAAATAAACTGCAAAAAAGAGAAGCCCAACCTATAGGCTATTGGGTTGAGATAGGTAGAAACTATAAGTCTCCATGTCCTAAGGTCCTTATCTGGCCTCTATCACCATAATATCTAACGATCTTTAATGTATTTCTTCTCACAACCCTCCTGTCAGGCAGGCCAAAGCTACTATTGCTAGTGTGCAGAAGGGCTAAGTGAGTTGCCCAAGCACAAACAAAACGTCCGTGGCAGAGCAGGGATTTGTCCTGGATCCCAGCATAGTGCCTTAACCACTAGACCATCCTGTCTGTCAGTTGCTGGGTTGCTCTGCCTGGGGCAAACTTTCTTTTCTACCCATGAGAGCCCATCAGTTTCCTGCTGCATTAGATTTAAGGATGGGAAAAGACCAAGGCCGCACTGTCAGGGTCTTCTATGTTGCAGTGAAAGTTGCAGGCCATGGCCATGGCTGGCCCAGGTCAGCTGACTTGGGCTCAGGCTGTGGGGCTATACAATTGCAGTGTAGACATGGGTCTAGAACCTGGGAGTTCTGTCATCCTGCCCTGACCACTAGTTCACTTTTCTCTCCCAAATCTGGGAACAAAACCTGGTCTAACTCCCAGCCTGTGGCTCTAACCACTAGTCCTGCATGTGAGATGTATAGTTGATGGATGTGTCAGTTAGATACGGTGGAAGGGTGGGTGGGGAAGATGACATTTCCATAGAGGATGTAACAGATGTTGTGTGGATGCTGTCAGGGTATGTCTACATTGCCGTGAAAGGTGCAGGCCACAGCCACTCCTGGCTCAGGTCAGCTGACTCGTGCTGGGGCTGCTGTGCTATAAATCTGCCATATAGATATTCAGTCTTGGCCTGGAGCCCGGGCTCTCAGATCCTGCAAGCCCCACAAGCCTGACACGGTCCAGCCACCGGTGTTGAATGCAGACATAACCCTCTGCCTGGGCTCTGACTCAGGTTTGAGCCCATCCCCCATCTGTCCACACCCAAATCAGTCTGATGTGGATCAGCAAGCACTCGGGTCGTAGGACCTGCTGTGACTCACATCTGAGCCCTGTCATTTTGCAGTGTGGATGCAGCTCAAGCTGCAGACCTGAGTCAGAAGGTCTGTGTAGTGCAGTCTGGACGCCTTAGCCCGCTATGAAATCCGGGTCCAGCAGCTGTAAGCCCAAGTTTTACAGTGCAGTGTGGATGCTCAAGTGCGGGCTTGGAAACACCACGTCCACAAGCCTGGGTCCCACAGACCTGGGTTTACAACTCGCTCACTCTACCTTCGCCCACTTTACAGTGCACACGCAGTGCTGCCTAGTTCCTGTCAGATGCCCTCTGCAGCCGATGAGCTTAGTATTTTACCCACCTGCCCTAGGAAGGCTGGAGGTTCTCAGAATTCCCGGGTTCTGTTTCCCCCCATGCAACTGGCTTATGGTGTGATGATGGGGTGAGTCAATTTGGGCACCTGCTTCCCCAGCTGTGAAGGGGGGAGATACCTTGCTCCTGAGGCAAGAAAGCTTAATGTAATTAACATTTGTCTGGCGGTGGAATCTTGAGGCTGGAAATCCGGAATGGGAGAAGAGGACAGTCTGGGATATAACCAGTCCAGAGTGGTCCTGCTAGGTGCCGGAGAGCAAAAACCTCTTATAAAATGTATATGATTAAATTCTTCCCCCCCATCCCTTTTATTACTGCAGCCCTGTAGTTTTCAGCCTTTTTGGCTGAAATCAAATCAATAGCACACTCCCGAAAAGCAATTCAGTGCCTGAAGTGGTTTTCCCATTCTAATTCATGCTGGGTAAAGGCAGCTCCATGATCAAGCCAATCGGAGAACAGATATAACACCATGTGACTGATGGACTTGACTGGGAATTATGGGGTGGGAGGAACCGCTTGGAAAAGTAATCAGGACCTGCCACCCCCCCACTCCCAAAATGTGTGTTTCTGCTGGGGGAGGGGAGGCTTTCGGCACTCAGGGACCAACTGATGTATTTGGTGGGGGGTGTCATGGAAGTGCAAATGTGGGGATCCCCCCCCCCTTGAGACCAGATTCCTTCATGGGTGTTTGAGTGGGAAGTAGATCTGGAAAATATTAATTCCTTGCTCTTGTCGGGTAGATCTCAAAGCATTTTCCAGATGAGGTCAGGATCATTATCCCCATTTCACAGATGGAGAAACTGAGGCACAGAGAGGGCAAAGTGACTTGCTCATGGTCACCGAGTTGGGAATAGACCCTGGGTCTCCTGAGTCAGTGCTCTGTCCACTAGGCCACACTGCCAGCAGACTTTTAAGAGGTGACCTTTCCAAGGAGCCGAGGCCCACGACAGCCCGCTCTCTGCGTCCAGCTCCACCCGTCCCATCCGGGGAGCAGGCAGCCTGGCCCAGCTCTGGGTAATGAGAGACCGATGGGCACAAAGAGAGGGGATCAAGCAGAGGATTCCAGCTGAGAAAATAATCTCGATTTATTGGTGGGTGTTTGAGTGAGGGAAGACCCCACTGGGCACATTCTGAGGGTCCCACCAGGCTCTCCCCATTGCTGGGAAGCAGAGACGAGTCCAAGCGTGGCAAAGGTCCACTCATATGAAGCTCTCCATCGTCTTCCTCCGGCACAGCTCGCACCTCCCAACAGGCAGGGCCACGTTAGCCATCACCTCCAGTTCATACTTGCCCGAGCCCCCCTGCTCCTCCCCGGCTCTTCTGATGGGCCCGGCCATGGTGGAGGCCCGGAAGGAGCCAGTCAGCGTGGAGGCCGCATCCTGCTCCTTCCTGCGGTAGGTGCATCGGCACACGCGCTGGATTTCCCGGCGGAAGCGCATGGTGAAGAGACCGTAGATGAGGGGGTCCAGGCAGGCGTTGAAGAGGCCGAAGAGGAAGAGGATGTGGCTGAGGGATGGAGGCACCTTCTTCCGGCTCAGCATCTCTGGGGAGAACCAGTACCAGAGGCCCAGGAGGTAGTAGGGCGTCCAGCACAAGACGAAGGTCAGCACGATGACGATGGACATTTTCAGGGTGCGCATCCTGGCGCGGGGGATGTTGTTGTAGGAGCGGCGGAGGTGGACCTCCTTGGAGGAGACTGCAGGGCAGAGAGCGGGGTGGGGGAAGGAGAACAAAGAGAATAAGAAGAGAGAAGGGGAGGGGATGATGTGAAAGGGGAGAAATGCGAGCGAGAGGGAGGGAAATTCTGCAGGCTGAAGGAGAGCGCTTGTAAGAGGGTGAGGAAGAAACAGTGAGCAGAGGGAGGTGGAGGATTAAAAAGAGAAGGAAGAAAGAATGTGAAAGAGGGAAAAAAAGAGCGAGGGTCTCCATGCCCTCCATAGCCCGTGTGCAGGGGCAAGGGAGGGTGAGTGTGGACACAAACAGGTCCCTGCAGCCTCCCAGAGCTGGAGTGACAAGGAGGGCGAAGGCGGCTGGAGACGGGTCCATGGCTGCTGGCTGCTGGCGCTAATGGCCGTGGCAGGCAAGCCATGGCAGTGGGTAGCACTCGGGGGAAAGCGGGGGGTTCTGCACATGACACCGAGCCGAGACTCTCACAGCCGGCGTATGGGGGGACATGAAGGGGCCGGTTCTCTGGAGCTGGGGGCTGGGATTGCTTTTCCCTCTAAGAGAGGCAGCAGAGAAAGGATGATGGATGGATGGATGTGTGTGTGCAGGGATGAACGGATAGGTAGAGGTACAGAAAGAGAGGGCGGAGAGATGGGGGAAAAAAGAAAGGAGAGAAAGATGGGGGGAGAGAAAGAAACTGAAAGAGAAAAGAGCCCAAGGAACGAGGAAGGAAAATGACAGCGTGGGAGAGAAACAGAATGCTGGGTCAAGAGAGAGAGATTGAGAGAGAGAAAGAGAAAAGATGGAGGCGATAGGGAGTGAGGGGCAGAGGAGAGAGACAAACGCACACGCTCTCACGCACTTACACACACACGCCGGCACTCACACATCTACACACACACGGCCTGATCTCCTTCCCACCCCCCAGGCAGCCCCCTTGCTGCAGTGGGATTCATGTACGCTGGGAGCTCCTGGGCAAGGGCTGGGCACCACGAGACGCAGGCCGGGCTCACCGCACGCTCTCTTCATCTTGCCCGAGATCTCGACGAGGATGCGGGAGTAGCACAGCACCATGATGAGCAGCGGCAGCAGGAAGAGGCAGGCGAAGGTGAACATGTTGTAGAGGGTCTCCTGCCAGTGGGCTTGGAAGCTGCCCACCGTGGCGCACTGGATGAAGTAGATGGGCTGGGAGCGGCTCACTGTGTGGAAGACAAACATCTGGAAGAGACCCGCCCGCACCCCGCCCCGGAGAAACGGTTAGAGCTCGGCACCCCCAAGGAGCTACATGTGATGCTGGTCATCCATCCTCATGCTCCTGCCCATTACACCATGGCTTCAGCATCCCTGCCTCTGGTCCATACCAGATCAGTCCATTCATCCACCTCGTTCTATATCTCTGCCGCCGGCTCATATCATCAGATCACTCCACTTGTCCATCCATCCCACCTCCAGTCCATACTGTATCTGACAACTGGCCCATCTAGTCTGGCTAGCTCATCCTCTGTCCATCCCGGATCCATTGCCTGCAGGCTGGTCTCCCTGTATCCCGGCTGTCTGTCATCAAACCACTGGCCTGTCTCGTCTTGTATCCCTCTGTCCGCTCCATCTAGTCGGGTGTCTCTGTAATCCTGCCTATTCTACATCAGGCCGTCGGTCCATCCAATCTGTTACCCCCACACCACGGCGCGTCAGAGGCCTGTTCTACCTAGACCAGACCTTGGCAGTACCGGAAATGCCCTGGCAAAAGGAGGCTGCGCCATCAAGATCCTGACCCGGGGTCTGTTCCAAGGTCCCCCCCCACCTGCCCCTGCGTGGCCGTGGCGACCTACCTGAGGTAGAGCCAGTAGCACGCTCAGGCCCCAGGCCACGCACAGCATGGCCTTGTTCTTCTTCTTGGCGTCGCCCACGCTCAGTGGGTTCAAGATGGCCGCCTGGCGGTCCAAGCTGATCACCACGGTGATGAAGGCTGAGGCGTACATGGCCACCAGCTTGAGGAACATGAGGGCCCGGCAGGCCAGGTCACCCGCGTACCACTGCACCGTGATGTTCCAGGCTGCGTCCAGGGGCATCACCACAAAAGTCACCAGCAGGTCGGCGGTGGCCAGGTTGACCATGAGGATGCGGACGTGTGGCCTCCGGTGGTACTTCTGGGTGACGGTCCACAGCATGGCAATGTTGAAGCAGGCCGAGGAGAGGAAGAGGACAAAGGTGATGGCCACTCGGACTTTGGCGGCGGTGGAGAACGTGGGCAGCAGGAAGGCCTCCTCGCCAGGCAGGCTGGCGTTCGCTCCACCGCCAGGCGAAACCTCCACCTCCTCCCGGGGCGGTCCACGGCTCTGGTTGGCCACAGTTGGCGACCCCAGTTCAAGCAGCCCACTGACCTTCAGGTGGAAAGTGGCATTCATCTCAGAGGCTTCATTCCCACCCGGAATCTGCCCGGCAGCCTTAGGGGGATGTGAGGGGCCGGGATCCAGGGTGCCAAATCCGGCTCATCCCCCGGAAGCCAAGCGCCTCCTACACCTTGGCCGGGCTCGGAGACCCTGAGCATGTTTTGCTGCTTGGATGGGGACTCCGCTAACCTGGAGCTGCCCGGATTCTGCTCTGGATTTAACAAGAAACACCTTCTTCGGGCCCAGGGAACTGTATTTCTTCTTCACGGGGCAGCAGTTAACTCCTTCGTGGCCTGTGCTGCTGAGAACCAATAGGGTTGACTCTCGCTTCTAATTCTCTGCCTGAGACGGACAAAGGACCCCTGTGAGGAGCTGGCAGGAAACGTGGCTCCGCTCTGCTTTCCCAGTGGTTCCACCAGCCCCAGATGTGGCCCAGATTCACAGGAATGAACAGGCACCCGTGAATCTCTGATCAGCCAATCAGGATTGGTTCTGACGAGGTAACGATTCTAGCTTGCATCTGATTGGCGGGCTCAAGATGGTGGGCGTTGCCCCCGAGCTCGGAGACGCGCTCTTGTAGTTGAATCTGGCTCTCAACGGCAATCCATTGCTGGGGTGGGTGGAGGTTTTAATACGTCGCCTCCAGGCTCTTCAATGCCGTGACTGCAAATGCAGCCCCTCCGGAGGCCTGCTCCTTTTCGGGTGCAAATTGCGCTGTGGCCACGGCTGCTGCAGGGTAGGATCCCACCCAAGGGCTTTTCACTCCCTGACAGCCAGCAGCATCCAGGGATACTGTTTGTCTCGCTCAATATCCCAGGTTGATGCACGTAGGCGATTTCCAGCCCGCCCTGGCGCTGTGCAGAGCAATGTGCAGACACATCTATCTGGAGAGAGCTGTGCTTTACATGGTGCGTGTCAGTCTCTCGCTCCCACCTCCAGGATGCGTCAGAACTGCTGGGGGCCCAGAGATCTGGCCTTTGTTTCCAGGAATCTGTGAATGGACCAGAAGATGCAAGTGTATTAGACAGCTGCTGTTTTTCTACCTGCCACAAGGGGGCAAAAAGTTGGTTCAGCCCCCGAAGCTCATTTGACGGGGCTCCCTATGGAGGGTGCCAACCCCAGGGGCTAGTTTACGGCCCCACCTCGACTCAGTGGCTTCAACGCTTCCAGTGGCTGATGGATACTGGGTCAGAGCGTGAGCGCCCCATGGCAGAGCTCTGTGTCCCAGATGGCTCTGTGCACAGGACCAGCCCTCTAGGACTGACCGTAGCTGGGGCCGGTGGTGATTTTGGTGAGGTTGGAACCGGCATGCGATCAGCATCCCTTGAACTGAGCAGCCCTGGGCTAGGAACTGAAGTTTGTGCTGCCCTTTGTGTCCATCACAGCCCCCGCTTGTCTCTTCCTTACCCCGAGGGATACTTCAGGCACCTGGGCCCATGGTCTGAGACCCACCAAACTCATCGCATGCAGGCCACCAGATGTGTTCAGCCTCCAGCCACTGCTAACCTGGATGGGAACGGGTGCCCTAAGGACAAAAGACTCCGGATCCGAGAGCAGCTTTCAGAGCATGGGCCTGTGCCCTGAGGACTCCTCTTCCAATGGTTGAGAAGTCACTGACCCCCCGCACCCCGTCCAGTTCCCCTGAGTTCTATAGGCGAGATCAATCCAGCATCCACTGGAGCCAAGGGACGGGCTGAGAGCGACAAACAAGGCCGACACCAGCCGGCTGGCATCGATCATTGATCAATGATTGCCCGATGCTGGGGATCTTCAGTGGCTCCAAGGGAACCCGGCTCCTCTAACACTTGCTCTGTACCCATCCACTGCGCCCCATGCTGCCAGCAGCTCCCCATCTCTCATGCCCCAGCAATCTCCCAAGGGTGCAGCACCCCAGAGGCTGCCAAACAGGCGGCACCGCTCAGTATTGGTGGGAGGCGGCAGGCTGAGCCTCGGCGACCACAGCTCCGCCGGAGCAGGAGCAGGGCAAGACATGTGGCGTGGGGACGGTGCCCAGCCGGACTGAGAATCTGACCAACCCCGGGCTACGCTAGCCATGCAAGCAACAGCGTCAAGCATGGCTGGTTCCTGGGGCTCGCAGCCTGCCTCCCCCAGAGCTGGGGGAGCAGCAGTGGGGTCGATCCGAGCCCAAAGGGGCTGCCCGTCCCCTGGCAGGTTCCAAGCCGTACCCTGGGGCAGGCTGTGTGCATGCCGACCTGCACGTCCCTGTGTGCCCATCGCAGTCACCTCGCCCTGACCTAGCCGTGTTATTTTTAGCTCAGCTGCTGGGAGGATTCGCTGGCGGCTGATTTATCGGTTGCTGGCAGGGAAGAATAAAGAGGAGCCGGTGCTAAGAGGCAGGAGGCTGGAGCTATTTCCAGCAGCCTGCACAAGGAGGGTAGCAGAGCAGAATGCCGCTGCCGGCCAGGTACCTGGGACAGAGGCCTGTGCCAGGTTCTCATGGCTGAGATGTCACCAGGGGGCTCCCCCGGTGGAATCCCCTGGGATCTCCTTTGGAGTTCGAGCCACTAACTGGGGCATGTGTTGGGATGCGAGGAAAAGGGTGAGTCTCAGTCACGCTCAGGCCCTTCTGGATGATGCTAGAGTAGAGCAGGGGGTTGATATTTCGGATTTCAGTCCTGGGCCCCTCTTTTTCCCCCACCTCCCCCTGCACCTTTTAATCTGTCGCCATCAAACTGGTGCAGTGAGCTGGCCAGAGGGGCGGGTGACGGGCAGGTGCCTGAGCAATGCTGGGGGATGCACTTTGCTCTCCAGACATGCTAAGCTCCGCAGCCCTTCAGTGCTGCAGATATAATACGAGAGCATCTCGGATGAGGCTCAGATGGCCGGCAGGAGCCAGTGGTCAGAGCTACAGTTATGGGGGCTGGAAATTGCATAGGGGGGAGTGGGTGGGTGGGGAGGATAACAACAACCCATAGCTTTTTTTGTCCATAGAGCTGAAAGCTCTTGACAAAGGAGGTCAGTATTATTATCCCCATTTTACACGTGGGGAAATTGAGGCACAGGGAGGGGAAATGACTTGCCTGAAGTCATCCTCCAGGTCCCTGGCAGGACTGGGAATTAAATCAGGTCTCCTGACCCTACCCACTAGGCTACCCTGCCCCCCCAGGTGAGGGTGTAAACCAGAATGCTATCCACTCCCTCACCTTGCAACTTGCATTCACACTGACTTACTGACGTGCATCTTAGACCTGGTCTGCATGAGGCAATCGCATCAGTTTAGTTACAATTGTTTCTTAAACCTGAGTCAAACCAGTGCAGGCCTCTGCCTGGATGCTCTTATTTCAAGTTAACAGCTGCTTATTTCCGTTTAACTTAAACCCGTTCCTCGGTCGACTTCAGCTGACCTGATGCCATCCTGCCCAGGGGATTCGGTGAGCCCACACCCCGGCCTGCTCTGCCATGGTCCCGACGCTGCAGACAGACACCAACACACCGAGGACACCTGTCCTGTCCCGTGGCGACTGGGCGTGGGCGGCTGCTGCTTGGTAATGTACACGCAGACGGGGGCAGGGGGAAAAGAAAAGCTGTTGTGGGAACTAGCAGCTTCTGAAGGCAGCCGTCAGGGCCGGCGCCAGCCAGGGGCGCACGGCTCAGCAGCTTGTGACTTGAAATCAACAGCTAAGGACTGATTCCGTAGCTAGAGACCAAGGACTCGATTTGTCCTGGCTCTGCGCTGGGATTCCTTGGGGGGAAAAGGGGCAGTAATGGAGGGCAGTGTAGTCTAGTGTATAGATCAGTGGCGTGGGCGTTGGCAGACCTGGGTTCTAGTTGTGGCTTTACTGGTGACCTTGGGTAGGTTGTTTTGCCTCTCTATGCCTCAGTTTCCCTTGTCCATATAGACTGTAAGCTCTTTGGGGCAGGGGCCATCTCTCACTATGTATATGTACAGCACCTAGCACAATGGGGCCCTGATCTCAGTTTGAGGCCTGTAGGTGCCACAGCAATATAAAGAACAGCAACTCTGGATCAGTTTGGGAGGCTGACGCTTTAGGCCACGAACCAGTCGCAAAATTGACTGCAGCTTCTCTTTGGTTCTTGGTGTTGGCCCGAAAGGCAGAGCCCGGCAGGGCTGCTGAGTACTTCGGCTCCCAAGCATGGTTTTATTTTTACTAATACGGGGCACGTTTTCCCCCCTCCTCCGGTCTGGGAGGAGGAGGAGAAGACGACAGCTGGCAAGCTGCTTGTCAGCAGTGGACAAACTTCCCCTCCAGGCCCTGCCCTGCTCTGAACCTTCCAATGCTTTACAGAGTCGGGGGAACCAGCACTCCGGGCTCCCGCAGCTTCTAGGCCAACCTCTAGGCGAGGGGAATGGGAGCTAGAGATTATAACAAGGGAGTCAGGACTCCTGGGTTCTGTGCCCAGCCGCAGGAGGCAAAGGGGGTGAGTGTGAGGGGGAACGAAGCGTTAGGACTCCTGGGTTCTATGCCCAACTTCAGGAGGGACACGGGGTCTAGTGGTTAGAGTGGGGTGGGGGCAGGGCTGGGCGTCAGGATTCCTGGGTTCATTCCTGGCTCTACCATGGATTGGCTGCATGATGTGGATCTGTCTGGGCCCCCGTTTTCCCCAGCTGTACAACAGTGAGGCGGGAGTGTTCCCGGCTCAGTATTCGATCTCCTTTCGGATGGACACCACTCAATCCCCTCCTTGGGGGCATGTCCCCAGTCCCACCGCCCCACTTTGCCCTGAGCCATGACCCCTCCAGTCTGCTCAATGGGCCGGTGGGTCCATGGCTCTTCAGGAGGGGAGCCCCATCCCTTACTTCCTGGGAGGAGGGGGCTCCCCTGAGAATAAGGCTGTGAAGCTCAGCTGTGACTCTGTTGGCCTCTCCAAAGAGAAGCTGGCAGCTGGGGTTGGGAATCTGCACTGGGTCCCCCCCCCCTGCTCGCGGAGGAAGGTGCCAGCTGCAAAGGAAGGAAGGAATGAAGCAGCGAGGGTGCCCAGCGGGCAATTGAGGGAGGTTCACATTTTAACCCCTTCCCCTCCGGCAGCATTGCTGCACCCCTCCTGGCTCTCCCGCCAGGCCCAGTTCTAGCCCTGTTAGTCGCACCAGCCCAGACACGGCAATGCTAATCAGACACCCCACTGCCATCCATGCAGGTTATACGGGGGTCAGACTAGGTGATCATCATGGTCCCCTCTGGGCCTGGAACACACGACTAGGACTCCGTTATCCCTGTCCCTTCTCCTGCCGCCCAGGAAGGATGGGTTCGTTCCATCACAGGCAGAACCACGAGGTCTCTGCACCCCACCCCCGAAGACGTCCAGCGAAGCGGCACGGTCCCTGCCCCCCATCCTCGCTGCCATACACTGACCCACGGCGAATGGGGCCAGCCTGGTCCCAGCAGCTTGTCTGGCCGTCGCTTTAGCCAGATCTCAGACGCTCTCAGGGCCATTTCCCAGAGGCTGAGTCTCCCCCGCTCGGCACCTCGCAGCCCCTCACAACAGCGGGGAGGAAGTTGGTCCATCCTGGCCTGGTGGCATTTCACACCCCCCCTCGCTGTGATGATGGTGCAGGGTGAACAAGAGGGAATCAGGCCCCAAGGGCTTGTCCTGGACTATGTCCCACCAAGTGGTGGGGGCTCTGACGGGGAGACAAGGCTGCAACCTCGGGAAACTTGCACTCAGTAACTCTGATCGTGAATTTCACCCCCATACTCCTCATCATTCCCCCCAGAGGTAATCCCTGCCCCATCCCTGTTTACGCCTCCAGATGCCTGGACCCTGACAGGCAAACTATCTACTCAGGTCTTTGAATCACCCCTTAGAAATAGATCCTTCCTGTCATCTTTGCTGCTTGCCTCTGCAACGCGCCTCCCCACCACCACGCACCCAAAGACCCGCTCCCGCTTCCCCCTGCTCGGAGCATAGCACGATCCGTTTGTCTAGCCGTGCCTCCTTCATTTCCCCGCTCCCTCTGCCATCTCTCAGGGCCGTCCCGCGCACCCCGCGTGGGTGGAGCGTCTCTTACCGTCCCTGTGCGTTTGCCAGCTCTGCAAACCTGCACAGCAGCGTGACTGCTGCAGAAAGATCCCTCCGGCCTGGGGTGGGGGGGGATGGAGAGCGTTCCTGAGCTCCTGGGCTTCTTGCCTGCGATGCACCCCGGCTCCTTGGCAAAGCCCTCCGCTGCGAGGCTGGCTCTGGGGCCCGCGACACCCCGGCGGTTAATTTCCCACCGCTCCAGACCCGCTCCTGGAGGTCACTGCAGTGCCTGGTTGCCTTCTGCTGCCTTCTGCTGCCGTCCCCCCCTCCCCTTCACCTCTCCCGGCTATTTAAAGGTGCATCACTCCCCACCCAAAAGCCCAGCTGGCGACGCGTCAGGCACCCGGCTTCGCAGGGCAGGAGGCTGTTATTCCTGAGCGATGCCAGCTGAGCAGCAGGGGATGGACGTTGCAGGGTCTGGCGACGCTGTAAGAGGCTGAGCTGGAAACTGGAGCCCAGGGCGTTATTTATTTATGGGCAGGGCCCCTGTGCGCTCAGGACATGCGTCTTGGCCCAAGGAGTTCAGAGCTCAGGGCTAAATCCAAGCACCAGTCACCCCCATAGGAATTCCCAGACTGGACCAGCATTGCCCACTGCTTCAGAGGAAGGTGCAAGACGCGCCCTAGAGGATAATTATGGGGCAATAGCCCCTCAGTTAGTGACTTACAAACAAGAGGAAGTTTGGCAGGGTATAAATCCATCTATTTCAGGGTGTAAACGAACCTCTAGTGGTGAGGCCACCGGGCTGTGATTCAGGAGACATGGGTTCTATTTCTGGCTCTGCTGCTGGGGTGACATGGGGTAAGTTACGTCCCTGTTCTGTGCCTCAGTTTCTCCATCTGTAAAATGGAGCTAAGCTTCCTGTGTAAAGTGCTTTGACAAATGCTAGATAAGAGCTCTTCACTTCCCCCAGTGAGATTTTTCTTCCGCTGTCACGTTGCACAGGATCGTTGTTAACATTTGGTCTTTTCCTTAAATCCCCAGCTCCTGGAGTCACATGTTGGTGTGAGAATGTGATGCGATGTGATGACCTGAGCATTTGTTAAAAGAAAGGAAGTTTCTAGCTGTGACAGTTGCAGAGAAAAGCTTTCAAACGTGATGCCTAACGGCGCCGAACCTAGAAGGTGAATTAAAAACAAAAAAAGGCTGCTTATGATGCTGACGATGGTTTTTTTTAAGGGTCCTGTGTCCTGATGTTGGAATCTTGGAAGCTGGCAATGCTGCTACTGCAGTGTTTGCTGCACCTGTCGAAAACGGGTAACGCATTTTTAGATGAAAAGTTTTGCAAATTTCAAGCTCATTTGTCATTTTTTTTTTAAAAAAGAAACAGTTCGTTTGGTGGAAATTTGGTACAAAAACGTCCGTTGAAATTTAAGGCATGCTTTTCTCTAGGAAATTTTCTGTTTCAAAAAGGGATGAGGTGGTTACGTTTTATTTTTTCCTGTGTCTCTCCTTTCCCCCGCCACTATTTTGGCCCTCATAAATGGGGCCAGGGGAAGGAAAAACCGCTTTTTTTTTTGGTTCTGGGGACTTGTCCAAAAAACAAATTTAGAATTTTTACAGAAAAAAGAAAAAAAAAATCATACAAAATTTCACTTTTGTAAAAAGGCCATTTTTTAAAAAACGAAAATTTGGTTTTGTTTGAAAAATTGCAACCAGCTGGCCTCAGAAGCAGCTGACACTAGGCACTGGGTACTAGGCCGGGTGGACCAGGGTTCTGACAGCATCTATCTCCCTGGTATTTCTGTCTTATTTTCCATTGGCTTTTTTAAACGTATATTTAGTGGTAGTAGCCCAGTTGGGTGCTGCACATCCACATAGGAGGGCGATTTTGTTATTATTTCTTATTTGCGTTACCATAGCGCTAGGAATCCTGGACTGGGCCCGTTGGCGCTAGGTGCTGTACAATCACAGAACAAAAAGATGGCTCTGATGATCCTTGCGCGGTGCTAGCCTGAGCCCAGGCTACAGAAGGGTCACGTCAGTGGCTGATGCAGCACGTTCACTCCCTGTAAGGCCCTAGGCTGCCAGTTGTGTCAGCTAACTGGTCCTCTGAGCACCACCGCACTCGAGGGCGGGGTTTTCAGAAAAATCCAAGCTCAAATAAGCTTCCTGTTTGTCCGAGGGAGGGTAACTCGCCCTTGGATTCCCAAGAGGCGGTCGACAGCGCCTTGAAGGGATGGCTCAGGCTGGAGCTCCAGGCACAGTGTCTCCACCGTAGCGGGAGTCCGTCAGCCCAGAAACTTGCTGCCACAGGCTGTGCAGACAAACCCACAGAGTTTGAAGCCAGATGCTCACATGGTCTGACCTGCACAGCCCCAGGCATTGAATTGCACCCACTTCTCCCTCGGGGGGGGTCCATAGCTAGGGTTAGACTGAAGCATTTCAGTCCTTCGGAGGCTAAACCATCACATGCCACAGGCAGAATCTTTTGACTTAATCCAGATTTGGGCCAGCAACCTACAAGATCCCAGTCCCCTGAGCTACCTACCTCCCGCTAGCGCCGCTCACCACGGCCTGGTGCTCACCCTGGCTTGTCCCTGCTGGTGCCAAGTGCTTTCTCAATTAGCATGATTCATTTTGTTCGGCTCAGCCCTTTGGCCCCTGTTTCTGGCAGATTAAAAGCTCCCGTGTTAGCACCCGAAGCAAATCTTTCTGTCCGACAGCACGTCAGGATGTGGGACTCTGTCTATCCCATCGGCTGTTGGGAAGAGACCAGAGAACCTGCACATGCCAAGTCAGAGAGATGCTCAGTCAAATGGTTCATGACTCTTCGTCCGTCAGTACAGCAACGTCAAAGTACTTTACAAACACTCAGGAATTAAGCCTCATGTGCTTATCATCATCATCACAGAGCCAGGGCGTCCCATTCACACAGCACAGCAGCGACAGATCTGAGACCAAAACCCAGGAGTCCTGATTTCCAGCTCTGAGGGGGTAACAGGCAGTCCAGTCATTTTGCCCCTTTCCCAGGACCTGGCCTCAGACCATCAAACCACATAACAAAATATTAACCAATCGGGACTCTCAGCTGCATGTTGGTGAGGTGTATAAGGGACAGCTTCACCCACCACTGAAATGCAGCCACTTCTGGGGTGGGGTGTGGCAGCTGTTTAACGTCACACAGCAACACTACACAACCATTTAGGACTGAAAGGAAGACAAATAAATGCTGCATCCACTTGAAAGATTTAGGGAGGAAGAATGGTGCGTGGCCCGGATAATGGCGTTAACACCCTCTGTTATGGGATGAGCCCTTGTTCTTGAATAAGCAAGAATTTGGTAAACTGAGACGGAAATCTCTTCCTCAGCTCTTGGGAACCTTGTATGGAAGGATCAATAGAAGGGCAAAGTCTCTATATTAGTTTGCATTGATCTGAGAGCCGGCAGCGTGGCTGACACAAACCCTGCAGCCATAACAAATGAATTGGTTATTAATAGCATGTAAAAGGCTGCCAGTCAGTTCTAACTTGGCACCGAAGTCTCCGGCTGCATTCTAAACAATGCATTCAGAGCCGGGGGAGGGCGATCGCATGGGTCGGTGCACTGGGTCCTGCTCTCTGACCGAGGCTGCCTGGGTGCTATTCCTAGTTCGGGGCAAGGTGCTTTTTGTTTCCCCCGTGACTGTCTTCGCTGTTTAGATGGTCAGCGCTTTGGGACAGGGACTGGCTTTCACCAGGGGGCTGGGCCGCACGTAGCATAACGGGGCCTTGATTTTGATAGAGGCACGACTGTGATGACGTCGCGCGTGTGCCCCCTGCTAACACCCGGCGCTCGTTCATAAAGTCTGAGGCCAGCTGGGCCCTTCTCATCATCTCCTCTGATCTCCTGCTTAACCCAGGCCAGAGACTCACCCTTAGTGATTCCTGCGCCAAGACCATGTCCTCCTTCAGCCCGATCAGGGCCAGCATTAGGGGTTAGCAAACAGGGTATCACCAGGGCCCCCATGCCACAGGGGGCCCCACACAGCGTGGCTCAGGCATCAGCTCCAGAAACGTTGCAGAAATCCAACGCGTGAGCAGGTAAGGGAGTCGGGGTGGAGGCCCATTCCTTAGTTTCTGCCCCAGGCCCCCACGCGTCTAATGCCAGCCCTGCCTGAACGGCGTAGCAAGATACCCAAAGTCCCCGTGCAGACAGCTACCACCTCTCACGGAGGTGGATTACCCACGCCGACGGTAACAGCTGACGGCCGCTGGAACGTTTTAAGTGTAGACAAGCCCTTATAATTACAAAGATTTTCCTAATAGTCAACCGAAATCTCCCTTGCTGCAGAAGAAGCCCATTGCTTCTTGTTCTATCTGCAGGGGATGTGGAGGACAACTGATCACCGTCCTCTTTATAAGAGCCCTGACTATATTTGAAGACTGTTACCAGGTCCTCCTCGGCCTTCTTTTCTCAGGACTAAACGTGCCCAGTTTTTTTTAACCTTTCCTCACCGCTCAGGTTTTCTAAACCTTGTATCGTTTTTGTTGCTCAGCTTTGGACGCTCTCTGGTTTGTCCCCATCTTTCCTAAAGTGCGGTGCCCAGAGCCGGACATAGGACTCCAGCTGACGCCTCGCCAGTGCCGGGTAGAGCAGGACAATTACCTCCTGTGTCCTACGTACGACGCTCCTGTTAACAGAGAGAGAGCAGAGCATGTATCTCTCACTTGTACGCAGCACAGTCTGTGCTGAACTCAGCACCCCGTATCTTCTTAAGGACAGAGCCCCAGCAGGGAGCTAAAGACACAACTGTAGTAGGGCTGGTGGAAATGTCTCCATCAAAATTCACAAGGCCCTTGAGCTGCTTGTGCTGTCTGAGGACCCATGGAAGCAGGTGCTGAGTCAGCGTCAGGAGCTTTTGCTAGGATGAATAGCCCAGCAGGATGGTAAATAATTCACTTGCATTTTGCAGTCACCCAGCTTGTCGGTTTCAGCCTGCACCTGATCCTCAGGGGATCGCGCTGGCCGCAGGCCCCAGCAGCTCCCGTTGACATCGCTTGGATGTTTCAAGACTGGTTGTTTTTCTAGAAGATCTACCCCGGGAATGATTTCAGAGCAGTTCTCTGGCCTGTGTTATCCAGCAGGTCAGACTAGATGATCACAGTGATCCCTCCTGGCCCAGGAATCTATGAATCTGTGAGGCCAAGGGAGGAGGCCGGGGGGGTCTCACTGACCCTCATGGGGCAGATGTTAGTCACAGGGCTTCACGCACAGCTGGCGGTGCTCAGAGACTACAGTGACGGAGCAGTCAAAGAAACTGCATAGACTTGAAGGGAGTTAATGGGAAGAACCCAGGCCTGGCTGTTGGGGAAATGTTTATCAATATGATTTTGGTCCCCTCCCCTCAATCTGAGCCCATGGACTCCATTTTAAATTGTGGAAGCCATCTTAAGTTGGCAGGATGGTGGTGCTTGGCAGGATGCCAAGGCCCAATAGTCTGCCTAGAAACGGGGCAAAAAGGCGGGAAGCCTGGCCGTTTGAGTGCCGTCTGCACAGACCGGTGCAGTGTGCGCGGGCTGGAGTGCCATGCGCACTGCGCTGCATGGCGGGAGAAATCCTGGCCGTCCATTGGCCGAAAGCCAACCAGACCACGGTGATTTAAGGCCGCAAGTGCCACAGGGTGGGTGCTGCCCATCTTGGTGGCAGAGCGGCGAGGGCGTCCCATTTGTGCGCACACTTCCAACGACCAGGCCGAGATGCCGACGACTGCGGACCTGGAGCCGAAGCAGACGCTTGCCCAGATCGAGATCAGCACTCCTTGGGTGGAGCGAAGCAATAACGTGAATATTGACCAGAGACTGAGGGTACCAAGGGTCGTGTTAATGGTGTTGGGCCTGGGGTTTATCCCCCCAGACTTTTCTTAACTCCCGTGTTCTATGGTTATTGTTTGTCACCTCAGGAAATCGTTATCTGATTCGATTCAATACCAGTGTGGGTTTCAGTTAGTCCCCAGAGATCGAGCCGGAAGTCAGGACAAACAAATCTTGTCGGGTAACATGGCCAGGAGACACCTGGTGGTCTCTGCACGGTGCTATCTAGACAATTTCTGGCTCCGCCACTGGCTCTCTATGTGACCTTGTGCAACCCGTTTCCCTGTTGTCTGCCTCTGTTTCCCCAGGGATAATTATCACCTCCCTCCCTCTGTTTACACCAGATCATGGTCTATTGGCCAGAGCAGAGGGCTGGGAGCCAGGCCCTCTCTGTGGTTTTTATTCTGGCTCTGACTCTGACTCATTGTGTGGCCTTGGGAAAGTCCCCTGATGATTCTGGGACTCCGGAAGTGTTACCCTGGGGTGGATTTAGCTTAAGACGCCTCAGTTTCCCCATCTGCAAAATGGGGATGAAATTTACCCACCGTCCCACACTACAGCGAAGTGTTGATGGCCATGTATCGACCTCCGGGCACTCACATATTCATTATGGAGACAGCATCCCCGAAATAAGCCAGGGCCAGGCTGGCACCAGGTTCCAATCTCTGGAAGAGGCAGAACTGAACCCCTGGATCCAAGTGGCCCCCACAGGTGGGGAAGCTCCAATCTCAGTGTCGTCCCCCCCACCTCAGTCTTTGCTCCTGAACCAATTCATTCTGGGTCAGGTCAATCGCACTGAACAGCTTCCCCTACGAGTCCCGTTCCCTGTTGGATCCCACGTCAACGGCTGTTACTAATGGGGGTTTAAATCCCCGTCCACCGCCGAGCTGTGTGGACACTGGGTTCTTGGCGAGGGCTCGCGTAGCGAGCGGGAGGGAGGCGTCTGTGCAGCGGTTATGAAATAGAGATGAGATGAAATAGCCTACGCTGGATTCCGGTGTAGTGTCCATATGCAGCGATGCATGGATGAATGGCTCCTTCCCATGGACAACTTAGAGATGGCCGGAGGAAGGCTCCATCATGACCTACGGGGACGCTCCGCGCCCCATGCAAGCCCCTAGAACTGGGGAAAGTCATTAGCAAGTGGCATCCATGCCGCTGCTGCCTGTGAGCCTCTCTGAGTAACCACAGCTTGGTGGAGCCTGATTTCAAATTGGGGGAGCGGGGAGGCAAAATCTGAGAGGCAAACTTGGGGTGGGGGGGGGCATGGAAACCATGCAGTGTTTGGGATGTAGCAACCTCAGTTAGAGCCGCCAGATGGCAGCATGGCTCAAAGAAAGGGAAACGGGGTGTCTGAGTCAACCTGCCGGCTTTGCTGGGCCTGGAAGGGACATGGAGTGACTGGGGGGTGTGTGTGTGTGGTTAAGGATTTCAGTCATTATCTATGTGTGCGTTTCTCTCCCCGTTCCCACCTGAATCCTTTCTGGATAATACAAAGCTTTCTGTTGGAGCCCCAGATGGACAATACCCATCAATACTGACATTGGTGCATTATCCTTTGCAGACCCTGAAATGCAGCTGCCTCTGGGGGGGAACGCGGCGGCTGTTTACCAGCCTGCCAGCCACGCTGCCCAAGGATCACTCACCCAGTGTTGAAATGCAGCCGCCTCTGGGGGGGGGGGGGGACGGGACGATGACGTGGCGGCTATTTAATAGCGCTCACCAACATGAGGCGAGGATTTAGGGCAGAAAATGAAAATAAATCCTGCGTCCAAGTGGAACAGCAGGGGAGGGGTTTTTTTGGGAGGCCAAATGGGATTGTCCATGCTGGAATTTGGACGGAGCGCCAGGCTTTCAGTAACGAACTCTCAGGAAAATAGTGCCTTGGCATTGGATTTATGAGCCTCCGCCAGTCCGGATCTTCGTTTTGTGCTAGCGGTCTGGCTGTGTCCCGGGGGGCAGCTCTGCCACTGCCGGGTCAACACTTCTTACATCGGCAGACGGGCGTTTTCTGCCGGTGTGGTTAATCCACCTCTCCAAGAGGCAGTAGCTAGGTGGATAGAAGACTTCTTCCAACGACTTAGCTGCATTTACGCCCGGGTTTAGGTTGGCCTAGCCACAGCATTCAGGGTGCGGCATTTCCCACAAACCCTGAGTGAGGTAGCAAGGTTGCTCTCATTTTTAAGTGTAGCCCAGGCCTAGCACCGCGCCAGGGGATTGGGTCTGGAACAAAAGCAGGAGGTCTGGCTAGAGGCCAAGGCACCGGGGCACTGCTGGCGAAAGGGAGCCAGAAGCCCTGGATTTTTCCGCCTCTTTCACATTTACTTTTTCCTCTCTGCCTCTTGCTCCAAACGAGTGGGCTGAGCTGAGACAGAACTGGAAGGCGCCGTCCTCAGCTGATTGCCTGTGTGGGAAGGAAGCAGGACAAAGAGGCCGGAAGCCAGTTCAGCAATTAAGGTGCTGAGGGGGAGTGAAAGCACCGGGCCAGGTGGGCGGCACACCAGAGAGCAGCGCGGCAGGCCCGGCTAAGGCCAGGCAGCGCTACTCTAGCTGCATCTCACATGGCGGGTCTCAGGGCAGGAACGGAGACGTTTCAGTGAGGGCTGGGTCATTCTAGGAGCCGTGTCGCTGGGGAGTCTGTTTTTCGGTGCGCCGCGCCTTTGAGTGTCCCAGGGCTTGGCTGTGCAGAGTCCCCTGGGTGGCTGCAGCGTGTTGCAGAGGAGATGCACACACCGTGCTCTCCCCCAGTGCACGTGTTTGGAGACATAGGACACAGGGATCCCACGTCTAGCTATGCCAGCTGAGATCATGGCTTGGGGAACCAGTATGCTTCAGGGCCTAAGTGGGTCACCTACTGGGGTCAGGCAGGATTTGCCTCTTATCCCCATGTGCAGAGCTAGGTACGATAAGTCAAATGCAATTTAAACTTTCCTCTGGAACACTGGCTGGGGGCCATTGCTGGAGGCTGGGGGACTGGCCTGGATACACCAGTTATGGGGTCTGGTGTGGCAGGTGGAGGGACGCTTGACTAGAGGGAGCAGTGCTCTGATCCAGTACAAAAAGAGAGTTATCTGAGACCAGTTATATGAGCCGGACTGTGCAGGGAGGAGCTGGGCTCTAGTGATTGATTGGGCTTGAACCGGTGCAGCAGGAGGAGGGCTACAGGAGTAGAGGGACCGGTTATCTGAGCCGGCGTGGGGGGAAGCAGGACATTGATGGACCAGTGGCTTTTCCCGTACGGCTGATCCTATGCGGCAATTACACTGAGGTACCTGGAGCTGAAATCCCAAGAGCTTCCCTTCCTATACGAGGCCACCAGGTGGCAGAAAGACCCCAACCCCAATCCCCAAGGAGTCGCAGGTGGGAGCCAGGCTGAGCTGTGCTGGACTTTTATTCACTGCTATGTAAAGACCCGGAGATCCCCCGACTCCCCCGGCTGGGAGAGTAGCAGGGGCAGGCTGGAATGACTTCCCCCACCGGGTTCCTTCTCTGTTCCCATCTCTCCTCCAACCCCCGCCCGAGGAGAGACAGGAGCACCCTAGCCATCAGAGCTAGCAGCACAAAGAAAGATCTCAGCAGCAGGGGTGTGGGCCGGCCGGGCGGGGATTGGACTCCACCCAAGGCAAAGAAAGCAGGTGCCTCATCAATATGAGTCTCGCCGCCTGGCGACCGAACACAAACACGACCCACTTCAGCACCCCCCCCATCCTCTAGCTATTTAACCTGGGGAGGGTCTTGTGTTCTAGAGAAGAGCTGGCAGGTATTCACACAGTCCTGCGACTGGGTCAAGGTCATTAGCGCTATGGTGCAGGTGGGGAAACTGAGGCACAGGGCAGGGCCGCGCCTCGCCAAAGGTTATGCAGGGAGTCAGTGGCAGAGCCAGGAGTTCCCTGCTCCAACTGCTAGATAACACTCCCCTTGCAGAGTTGGGTTGGGATGACAAGCCGGGAGCCCTGCCTCCTAGCTCCTCTGCTCTAACCATTAGACATTAGACTCCCTCGCTGGATTAGCGGGGAGGACCCCAGAACCGAATTCAGGCTCTCATTCGGGAAGGGTGAGAGGTGCTGCTATGAAAAAGATTGAGCAGCTCTGCGCGAGGGCCTGCGTTGTCAGGCAGGACACTCGGGTCAGAGACACAGGCAGGGACGGGGTTCTGTGAAGGGGTGAAACTGATGATTCTGCAGTAGACCAATGGTGTCGAGAACGCCTGGTGGGCCGCAGCAGTTGGGATGCCACCCAGTGCTCAGGATATTCCCCACTGGCTAACTGATAAAGCTGTGAAAATGTCCCTGGAAATTGTTTCAGTCAAACATACCCTCTGCGGTTGGGTTTTGATTTAGCAAAACCCAAAGGGCCAGTCGCCAGGGTTTCTTCCAGAACTCTGCAGTTGGGGGAACCGAGCTGAAAAACTGACCCAGTTCTGACCCATTTCGACTAAGTTATCTGCAACTGATTGAAAGCAAAACACTCCCTGCAGCTGCCTTTAATATACCCCAGGTGAAGGCGGAGGGGAGACACACACACACACACACAGAGAAATCAATTCCTTTTGTGCGCATTTTTTGTCCATGTAGACCAGCGATACTCAGACTGAGGCTCGTGCGCCGCACGTGGCCCTTTAATGTGTCTCCTGCAGCTCTTTGCAGCGCATGATATTAAAACACTGTGTGGTTTAATTATTAACCAGTCGACGTTATTACCCAGGCAGGCGGCTTTTACTCTGTTATTAACCAACTGCAGTTGATAAAATAATAATACTTGGTCAGTCATTTTGCTGTGAGAATTAGATATATGCAAACCACTGAGGTCTGAGTATCACTGACAGAGAACTTACTACATAAAAGCTGTAAGAAGACCCCTAGCTAGGAAACCACCTCCCAGGAGTTTGTGCTTTTGGCCAGGAAGCGGCAGCACTTTGCTTGTACCACCAGAGGAAGATGGCACAAGCTGGGAGACCATGGGCCAGGCTGGTTGCAGGAGCCTTGCTTTTAAAGGGTTAATAAGCTGTGCTTGGGTTACACATTCATGGATGGATTTGCACAGGCCTGATCGAAATGCACGTGAGTTAGCTGCCATTTTGGCTGATATCAGGGATTGAACCAGAGACGGCCAGAGCTAAAAGCGGGAACTGCTACAGCCCGAACTAAAGAACAAAACCCTCTGGCTACTGACCGCCTCCTGTGAAAAACGTTGTCTCCCAAATTGGGACTAAATCCCAAAATCTCAACATTTTTGGCAGACCAAAAGCCCCCAACCACCCAACCCACCCCACATTTTTTTGGTTGATATTTTGTTTTGGTAAATTTGAAACATTTCATTTCAATTTTGACCTTTTCAATTAAAAACTTTAAAAATCCATATATAAAATAAGCTACGCTGCCAAAGGAAACGTCATTTTGAGCTTAAAAACTGAAATGTTTGTCCCGCGGCTGTCGAAAGGGGCTGTTTTGACATGTTCAAAACTTTTTCGTTTCCATTTTTTTTAAATGAAAAATTAGGTGGACATTGACACCTCCCTGGGGGATGTTTCGGGTCTGACGACTCAGCGCTTTCTGACGGAAAAACCATTGTGTGGGAAAATTCCCGATCAGCTCTAATCCTTACCTTTGGCTATAGCAGACACACGTCCTCTGTGGATCAGACACAGATCAGGGCCTGTAACACACACTCACCGGTGACTTAGACCCACACATATACTGGAGACAGATATGCTCAAAACAATTTTGATAGCCTTTGAAGATCTCATCGTGAATTTGGGTCCAGATCTCACAGCTGAGCTCCATCCTCCTAACTGAAAACCTCAGATCCAACCCCCACAAGCGTCCCAGACAGACCTGAAACCATGTTCACATGCTGTATGTTCTCTGACATACACATGCTGAGAAGGCATTTGCCTTAGTCCAGGAAGACCCCATGTGTCTGCAACAAACTAGCCCCAAATCCTGCAGCAAAAGGCCCTGGATTCTGCAGGAAACTGGAAATTCCAGTGTAACATCAGAAACACTGCCATAAGTAAGGCTTCTATTAAACTAAATACGGCAGTGGCTAATGCAATCAGCACAGGATAAATGTGGTAGCTAATCTGCTCATCAGTTTAATCAAGTGCTGTCCATATAATTTTAAGCCCAAATTCTCTGCTGATGTCAATCAAGAGATGCGCTGATTTACTCTAGCCAAGAATTTGGCCCTTCATTTTCAGTGTGCTGCAGAAGTTTGTAACCAAAAAAGAGTAAGTGCTTCCTAGGAACAACCAGGAGAAGAGGTGGGGCGGGGTGGGGGCGGTTGGGGGCTTTTGGTATCTACGTTGTTAATTGGGAATTGTGAGAGATGCACATCACAATGAAACATTTCTGTTAAAATCAGCCGTGGAATAGTTAACGATGTCGTCGTCTATTTTGTAATCAGTAGGTTTCAGAGTCAACGCCCATCTCTCAGAGCGATCATTGTAGGCTGTCTAAAACTTGGGCAGGCCACATTGCATCGATACATGCCAGTCAGGGAAGACTGGCTTATCTCCCACAAGGGCTACAAGCATATTTCTGCAAACAGAAGAGGGAGCACAGCGAGGGGGGTGGGCTCAGTCGAGTAGTGGATACACGGGGCCCTGATTACAGTCTCCTTGTGCTTATAGGGAGACCTGTGCAAATGTTAACTCCCTTACTTAACTCAGACTTCGCAGCCTCCCGCGGGTAAGTGCAGGGAAACCTGAGCACTTTGCAGCATCATAGCCTGGTAGCTACGGGCCAGATCTTCCACTGGGAGTTAGGCACCTAAATACCTTCGAGGACCTGGCCTAAGGCCTTGTCTGCAATGGGGCTTAGGAAGGGCCCGGTGTCTATTTACACTGACTCAGCCCCCCTCTTCCTCCAAAATGCATTGATGATGCTTTGTTCAGTTCCTCACTCTGGGCCTAGATGGTTTATTCCAGCCCTCTACCTCCTGCCCCCGTGTTTGGGGGTAACTTCCTGTGCGTTCCCAGTCATATTGCTTTGTCTAGGGGTGCGGCTTTCCATAGGCCAAATGCTAAATAAATAACAAATAGGACGTAGCATTTCTAGAGCACCTCCAAAGCGCTTTACAGACATAGGTCGGTATCTTTGCCCCCATTTGACAGGTGGGGAAACTGAGGCACAGAGCGGGACCGTGACTGGCCCAAGGTCACCCCATGAGTCAATGGCAGAGACGGGCAGAGAACCTGAGAGTCTTTGGTGCCCAGTCCTCTGACCACTAGACAACACTCCCCCTCTCGGAGCTGGGAATAGAGCCCCAGGCCTAAAGTGCCTGTTTTCAAGTGCTCCCCCCCCCGAGATGCCTCGAAGTGGCCTGATTTCCAGTGACGAGCGCTCAACAGTCCGAAGAACAGGTGCTTCAGGTTGGGCTTCCCAAATCATTCAGCCTTTTTGAAAACGTAGTCCAGGGTCTCCCTTTACTGCGTCCACCAGCCCACACGGGGCCCCCCCCTCCACGGATGTGGGGCATGAACGCGGGAGCCCCAGCGGAGTTCATAGGAATAAAGAGAATATTGCAGGGAGCAGCAGGTGGGGGGCCAGGTCACCAGGGTCTGTCTCTGGAATCGCCGCCACTTCGTGCCCGAGTGGAGCAGGGCTGCCTTTGGCTTTTCACCGGGATCAGGCACAAACCACTGCTGGGAACTGGAAGAGGCTCTGGCCGGCCACGCTCCTGATCTCGCACCCACATCGAATCTTTCATCCCCCTGTCCTTCCCCCTCCTCTGCATCTCCAGGCCGCGCCCAGAACGACCCGGAGGGACGGGCCGCGCACGTGTGTCCCCTCTGGATTCCTGACCGGCATTTGGGAGCAGCCGTTAGAAGCCGTCATTGCCCCCCCCAGGCCCCCGTTGCCCACGGATCTCTGGGCGCTCTGTGTCCACATGGGACCGTCAGGGGCCGGGAGGCTTAGGGGAGTTCCAACCCCCGCCCCCCACGTTGCAGCCTCAAGGCCTCGCTGAAGGAGCTCAGCGCCATCCAGAAGTTGGTCGCATGGGGGTCCCGGCCCGGTTGGGCCACAGTCCAGCACCGGAACACGCCTGTTCTGGTCAGATTCCCTGGCCCCTGGGCCTGGCCCATTGCTAGGATAAATACGGTAGTGCACAGCTGGCGGGGGGAAGGGGACGGGACATAGCAACCCAGACACAATGGGCTCGCCACCCAGGGTGGGGTGGGAGAGATGGGATGCGGAGGGGGGGTGTCCAGCCCCCCCTACCACCAGGAGCAGCAAATGGAGTGACTAAATCTAGGCCTTTTCTTCTCCTTTCCCTTCTGGGGGCTTCTGTCGCTTTAACTGGCTGGGTCTCCCTGGGCCAGCAGGTTCTGGAAATTGACCAGCTGCTTGATCTGCTCGGTTTGCATAGAGTGCCTCCTGAACAGCTTCTTCTTCGCCTTGGGGGAGCTGGGAGCCAGGGGGACGAGCCCCCTGTGCACGGGCGAGGGGGGCCTGCCGTTGGCCCGGATGTCGGGGATGGGCGGGTGGGGGCTGATGTTGAGCGGGGGCAGGAAGCCGGGCCGGGTGTGGGCGATGTGATCCAGGAGGAGGGTCCCCGACCCCCTCCTCTCCAGCAGCCCCGGGGAGCGGCGCCGGCCCGTCATGGGGGACACGGCGCTGGGGATGCTCTCCAGGGATTCCCGGGAGGAGCTGGCCGGCAGGCTCAGCGGGGAGGCGTTGTATTTCCTCCTCTCCAGGGAGACGCGGCCCGAATCCGGGGAGCCGGGGATGGAGTCCGGGCAGAGGTGCGCGTCCGACTCGCAGTGCTCCATGCGGGCCAGCTTGTGGTGCGCCCCGCCCCGCAGGCTGGGCGCGGGGGCCGCCCCGCTCTCCTGGGCCTCGGGGGCTGTGTTGCGCCGTGACAGAGGCTGGTGGAGGTGGCTGAAATGGACCTTTTCGGCCCAGGGTGCCTCCGGGCCCGGGGCCTCTTCCCCGGAGCCTTGGGGGAGAACCATCTGGAAACCGGAGGGCTCCTGGCCTTCAATGCTGTGCCTCCGCGACAGCAAAGGCCCCCTGGTAATGCTCAGGCCGTTCATCTCGGCCGTGATCCTCTCCTCCGGCGTCCGGGCCTTCTCCGGATGAGAGGCGGCCAAGGCGGAGGGTGCCACCAGCCCCCACGGCTCCGAGTTGAGTCTCTTGAGTTGCCTGGCCCGGCCCTTGGGCGGTGGGGCCGCCGGCGCCTGCTCCGAGGCGGCCTCGGCCTCCAGCCCCTTCAGAGCAGGCGGCGGGGGGCAGCTGAGCCTGGTGGCCATGGTGAAGTTGAAGACGTCCCTCTCCTCCTCCTTCTCGCTGCCCCCGGGCGACTGGGTGGTCTTGACTTCGATGTCGGACGGCGACATGCACAGGGCGGGCGACTTCTCCTCCAGCCCCGGGGAAGGGGGCGAATTCAAGTACTGCTTGGTCTTCTTGGTGCCCGAGGGGGACGTGTCCGTGGTGATGATGATCACCTCCTTGCCCTTGGCCTTGCAGGCGTCCAGCAGGACCTGCAAGGTCTCCCGGTCGCCTCGGTTGATGGCGTACACCAGGGCCGAGGCCCCCGCATAGTCCCGGGCGCTGGGATCGGCCCCGTGCTCCAGCAGGACCGAAGCCACGGAGGGGCCGGCCCGGTCGGCGCAGGCGTGCATCAGGGCCGTCTTGCCCGTCTTGTCGGGGATGTTGGGGTCGGCGCCGTTCTCCAGCAGGTAGCGCACCATGCGGGGCTTGTTGTGGGGGTCGTCGTAGCGGGCCAGGCAGGCGGCAATCAGGGGGGTCTCCCCCTGGGCATTGCCCTCGTTGATGTAGGCCCCGCCTTCCAGCAACAGGCGGGTGAGGCGAAACTTGCCTTGCCACACGGCCTTCAGCAGGGCATTCCCCTCGGCGTGCGGCATAGCGGCTGGGTCGTTCATCGCCAGGCGGGGCCTGGGGCTGGAAGGGCTCGTGGGGGGAAGCCGGGGTTGTGGGCAGTGGGGCGGGGCATTGCACGGGCCCGGAACCTCCCTGGATGGAGAAAGAGAGAGAGAGAGAACATCATGAAAATGGCTACAGCATCGTTTATCGCCAAGCAACCCATGCACCCAGCTCTGAAATGCAACCTCTGGGCTGGAATGCAGCCGCTGTTCAATAGCCGCACAGCCGTGCTTCACCGTGACCACTTACCTGGTGCTGAAATGCAGCCTGCTCTGGGGTGGAACATGGCAGCTGTTAAACAGCCACACAGCAACGCTGCAAAGAGATCACACAGCCACTACTGACATACAGCCAACTCCGGTGTGCAGCTGCTTAACAGCCTACAGTCCTGCTGCAAAAGGATCACTCGCCCAGCCCTGAAATGCAGCCAGCTCTGGAGTGGAACGTGGCAGTTGTTTAACAGCTGCACAGCCTTGTCGCACAGGGAACACTCACCCAATGCTGAAATGCATCAAGTTCTGGGGTGCAGCATGGCAGCTGCTTAAAAGCCACAGCAACGCTTCACAGGGATTACTCGCCCAGCACTGAAATGCAGCCACTTCTGAGGTGGAGGATGGCACCTGTTTGACAACCACATAGCAATGCTGCGCAGGGTCCCTCACCCAACACCAAAGTGCAGCCACTTCTGGAGGGTGAGCAGCTGTTTAATGGTGTGCAGCAAGACATGAAGTGAAAGCTCCAACTGAAACAGCAGACAGAATCTCCTTATTCATATTGAAATTGGGCCTGGCTAAAAAGTGCCCTGGGATTTTTAAGGCCTCTGTGGGACAGGCCGGGACCTCAGTTTCACATCCCTCCCAGTGGACGTTACCGAGCTCTGTGCTGGGATCTTGGCCCAGTGCTGAAGCGGGGCACTTGGCAGCGCTGTTCACTCACTACATCTTGTTTGCAGGCCCCCTCACCTCTGCAGGGATATTCAGATTTCCCAGAGCAGAACAGCAATTCCACAGCTCCTGCCTCAGAAAAACCCACCTTCCTCCCGCTCTGTTGTCAAGGATGGGGCGCTACAGAAAAGACGAATCCCTAGCTCTTATCATTGGTGAGTCTCAAAGTGCTTTACAAAGGAAGTGAAGATTGTTACCCCCATTTTACAGATGGGGAAACTGAGGCACAGATTGTTGCCCAAGATCACCCTGCGGCCCAGCGGCAGAGCTGGGAATAGAATCCAGGGTGCCTGCGTCTGACTCACCCGGCATTTGTGGCACATGGGACAGCTCTGGGGCTTTGTCCTGCTCGTCTCAGGTATAGTTTAAGGCACTGCCCATTAATCCAAATCAGGACCTAAGGCAGACCCTGTGTGGTGAGGCTAGGTTACTTCTTCACACAACACACAGTCAACCTGTGGAACTCATTGCTGGCAGATCTTGTGTCAGGATGGGCAGGGGTGCAACCCCATGCTCTGGGTGTTCCTAGCCTCTGACTGCCAGAAGCTAGGAACAGATGACACGCGATGGATCACTCAATAACTGCCCTGTTCTGTTCATTCCCTCTGAAGCACCTGGCCCTGGCCAGTGTTGAAAGACAGGACACTGGGCAAGCTGGACCATTGGTCTGACCCACTATAGCCGTTCTTCTGTAGCACAGCCTACCCCCTTTCCATTCCCCACAGCCCAGGCCTGATTCTTTTCCCCCAGAGCCGGGAGCAGGTAGCCAAAGAGTTAAACTCACCACTCATATGCATATGCAGTTAAAAATGTCACTGAGCAAGTTGGCAAATCCCCCTGGCTTCCCATCCCAGCCTGCCTGCCTGACTCAAGATCCTACCAGCTGGAGCCCGAGGAGCGGAAAAGGGTAATTAATTCAGCTTTGGAAAAAAACCAAGTTAATTAATCAAACGGAGTTTGTCTGGTGAGCACATGCCCCCGCCCCAGCCCCTTCTGCCCTGGCAGCTGGCGAGCTGGGTGGCTGGATGGGCTTGGGAGAAGGGCGGCTGAATGTTCACCCGGAATATGTCACATTGGTGCCAGTTTTCTGAGTCAAATGCAGACAGGGCCAGCTTGCCCAAAGAGCTGCCGGCTGGATCCCCGAGAGCTCAGATATCAGGGCAAGCTCCCCGTTTAGGCACCTGAATAAAATCCAGATTTCCCAAAGGCCGCTGGGCCGGTCCCACTGGGACGCAGGCGGGCAGCTTTTCAGAAGTGCCCGGCGCGCGGCACCTGCAGCTCTTTGGAAAAAGCCAGCTGCTTGTTCTGCTGGATCGATTCACGTTGCCTGCCGACCTGGGCCCATGCTGGGCAACAGAGCCAAAGGAGAGCAAGAGGGGGTGAAACAGGGAATGGGGGAGCAGAGAAAGGAAGAGTGCAGGGAGAGGAAGGATGAGATGAGATGAGGGAAGGTAAAGAAAGGGGAAGGAGCAAAGAGGCCAGGAGGAGGTGAAGAGGAAAGGAGCAAGGGGGGGAAAGGCAGGGGAGGAAGAGAGAAAAAGGGGCCCAGAAGAGGGAGGACAAATGGAGGGGGAGCAGAGGAGAATAAAAGAGGTGTGGAAGGAGAGAAGGAACAAAGGGGAGGCTAATTAGCATGGCTGATGAACGAGCAGCATCCTACAAATCATCAGAGGCTGGCGCCGTCCCCTGATGGTGCCCCGGGAACCAGGGACTGATTGAATCATGGACCTCGAGCGCTGCAGATTAATGGCACCAAAGGGCTCTGCCAGTGGTTGGGCCCTATGGCATTGGGAGGCGAGGAGATTTCTGACGCAAGCTAAGCAGGGTCAGTTTGGGTTACGGCTTAGATTGCACCCCACGTGCTGCAAGCCGTGGTGATTCAATGGGGGGTGTTCTTCTCTAAAGCCCTCATCACGTGGGGTCGTTAGCGGTCCCCTTCTTGCAAATGCTGGCAGCGCCTGACTGGGATGGTCACCAGCTGCAATGATCTTCACTTCCTATCCTGAAGTGTTAGTGCGTATTCTGTCCTGGGGGGAGCGTTGTCTAATGGTTAGAGAAGGAGACTGCGAGCCAGGACCCCTGGGTTCTGTGCACAGCACTAGGACAGAGTGGTTACAGTAGTTACGCTGGAGCTGAGTGCTTGAAAATCTGGTCCAATGTGACATTGCCAAGGTCGCCCAGGGAGTTTGTGGCAGTGCTGGGCAGTGAACCCATATCTCCTGGGTGTGTGTGTGAGAAGGCGCAGTGTGACCCAGCCTACAACCGTGTGCAAAGAAAGAGCATGGGACAGAAGAGGTGAATGTGTAACACAATGAGAGGTTTGTGAATGTGTAAGAGACAGATAGTGTTTCTGTAGGCAGAGAGGCAAAGGGGTTACTCTCAATATTTGTCTCCTGAACCCACTTCTGGGAAGGGTCAGATCCTGGCCTATGAACAGCCACAGTGTCATTCTCATGAAGCCTTCTCAAACCCTTCTAGGATCCCACCCTGAAATAGCTCACCCCACTCTGCAAGGATCGGACGGGGTCACTAATTCTGTTCAGGACAATTCGTCTGTGTGGCTGGCTGGACCTGGAGAGAAGTTTCAGAAGCCCAGCTAAGTGTGGCAGCCCTTCCTGAGAGTGGAGAAAAGAGGGGAAAACTGAAAATAGATGGGCAGGCGTTTCCTATTGGATTTGGATGGTCAATTCCCAGTAAAATGAATAGGAAACGGGCACCCGAATATTCTCAGCAACTTGAAAAATCTCAACTTCTCTCTCTAATCTTCACATTTATCTACCTAATCTTTGCGTGTCTCTCTCATAGCGTCTCCATATCTGTCTGTCGCATTAAACATTGCCTATCATCTTTCAAATTAAGAATATTAAAAAGGATTGCACTTCCCTTTGAGCCAATGGAGCATTCATTTTGAGAAAACACTGGATTAATTTGCAATGACTCTCTGTGTTAAAGTGTCATTTCAAAACCTATCCATGTGTAGAAATACAAAGCAGAGGGAGGGCCCAGGAATCATTTGTCATTTGCAAGGCAATGACTGAGCCGCCAGCTAACCTGACCTCCATTAATTGTTTTGTTATTAGCACCCAGTCACTTCCTCATTACTTTGAGATTTAACTCTGCGTTCTCAGGGCTTTCATGGGGGAGGCAGCTAGTATGGTTTGAGCTGAAGCCTGGGTTTTATCATCAGTTTTGTGGGCGGTGTGAATTAGTGGTTAAAACGGGCGGGAGGGGTCTGGTGATCAGAACTCCTTGGTTTGTTTTTTTTACCAGCTGTATCAGGGAATGCTGTGTATAGTGGTCGGAGCAGCAGCCTGGGAGACAGGACTTCTGGGTTCTTTACCAGCTGTAGGCAGGAGTGCGGTCTAGTGATTAGAGCAGGGGACTGGGAATCAGGACTCCTGGATTCTCTTCTTGGCTCTACCCCTGACTTGCTGTGTGGCCTTGGCCAAACCATGTCCCTGCTCCGTGTCTCAGTTTCCCCAGCTAATGGGGGATAATGGGGGACTGGGGATAACAGCGACTCACCCACCTTTTGCAAACCATGCTGAGATCTCTACTTTAAGGCACTGGGATTTGCAAAGAAATCTAAAGGAGCTAGGTGCTCGCAACTCCAACTGGGCTCTTAACTCGCACTGGCCCTTTGAAAAGCCCAGCTGAAAGGTGGGGCCTGATCCAAACTCCCCTGATGTCAGTGTCAGCCTTTCTACTGATTGTAATGGGCTGTGGTGGATCAGAGCTGTAGTGGGATGTGCTGTTCTGAGGATTTTAATTCTTATTTTGTTTATCCTGAGCAGCTGCCAACATTTCAGTGACACAGAAAGGCAGGCCAGGCTGTATGCGGAAGAGCATAAGTCGATCGATAAGCGAGGTGGCGATCACTCAGATTCCTGCCCATGTTCCCTCATAAAAAAAATATCTGGCCAGGGAGAGGCCAGAGGAGATATTGACCAGCAGCTGCTTGAAAAATGAGGCGCTCTGGTGGTGCGTCAGTTTCTCTCCTCTGGACCTCAGCAAGCATAAGTGTGGAAGCAAGAGAAGGCAACAACGACCCTGTTACCCTGTGGAGACCTCCATGAGTATACCCAAGGCTGTCAGATTCACCAGTTAAAGATCAGACCCTGCCCCTTATTTTATTTTTGTATTACTGCTACTTTCTGGGGGCTCCTGGCGCATCGTTTTTTAAGATCACAAAGGGCCATGTACGCTCGCCATAGGATTGGACCCCGTCTGGCTCAAGCGTCCTGGGCAGCGTCTATGCAGACTGCTTTCTTCACCATCCCATCTGAGCTCTTCGCAGGCACCGATGGGGAGGTGGGGAAGGACTATCCCCATTTTGTAGCTGTGGGGAACTAAGGCCCAGGGGAGACAAAACAACTTGACCAAGGTCACGCAGGGAGTCTGTGGCAGGAATTAAACCCAGATCTTCTGGGTCCTACTCCAGTGCCCTCAGTGCTTAATTTGTGGCTTGGCCGTTCAAAGCCCCGGCACATCTGGGCTTGCTGAATCAGTTATGAATGTAAAAAATGGCTGGAGCCCCGGCCCTTGAGCCTTGGCACCCCTTTCATTACAAATTAATTACCGAGTATTCTCCCCATGAGCCCACCACCCCTTCCACCCCAGCTGTTGTATCAGTTTCAAGGCAGTGCTGATACACTTGCCTTCCACGTTTCTAGGGCCGCGGGAATGAATGAGGAATTACCTCTCTCATTCCTACGCTTTCTTTCCTGAGCTCCACCGGCACTTGGAGGAAATCTATGAGAGCAGTATATCATATCAGAAAAATCCATATGTCATGCTGGGGTGTAATAAAGCAGGCCATTTCATCGTGGGAATCCTGTAAACCCTTCGTCGTTTATTCTCCATGAACACAGGGTAAATAAGCTACAGTATGGTAAGATCTCTGCTTGTCCCTGTAGGACTTTTAAGCATAAAAAGCCATTTTACCTTTGGAATCTTTCAAAGACAAGTCCCTCGCCTTTGGGTGAAAAAAACCACAGTTTCTTTTCAGAAGATGAAGCAGCCCTTTTTTCGTTTAAAAAACCCCCTCACATCCCCGAAGAGCAATAAGGCTTTAGGAAACAAAGGTTTAAAGCTCCGGCAGTGACGCTGAATATAAAGGCATGCAATGGATGAAAAAAGGAGAAAACAAAGAGGGAAAAGCCAAACCAATTCTTTGCCGCATCTTTGCATTTTTGGGTTGCAACTAGGAAAGGAAAGGAGTCGGTTTTCGGCAAATTGCTACAGAGGTGAAGCCCACTGCACAGAGAAAGCACAGTGGATTTCAGCGGAGGGATGGTCTGATGGGAATTCATTGGAATCAGAATTCTTCCCGGGATCTTTTCCCCGGGGGTTTTAGATGTAAAGGGATTTTCTTGGGGGAGATGAGAGAAAGCTAAAGGAAATATTCTGATCTAAATTAGTAAGGGATTTCACCCTCGTCAGGTTACATAACCACATAAGAATGAATGCAACCTACTGAATGAAGTGAGAGAAATGTATATATACATATATTTGGAATTATATATATATGTATATAGTATTTAAAGGAACTTGTGATGCTGAATATTATAGTTCAGGATGGATACAGAGAGCGAGATGCATTTAAATCAAAGGATAATTGTATTCCTGTTCTAATTCTATTAAACAGCTGGTTTAGTGGCAATAAAACGTGATTAGATTTTAATATAAAACAAATTTTGGGATTGGTTTGGATCAGCAGATAAAAATACCAAAGGGACCCACCCAGATGGGTAAGAGCAAAAAGACACCTGAGATATCTGGACATCTAGCCACAGAGAAATTAACTATTAGCAATACTAATTATTAATATGATTAAAAAGAAAGACATTTACTAATAATAACAACTAATTGATCATTAATTACATAACAGCAACTAAAGAATCCCAGAGTTGCAATGGAAGACAGGCTGTTCTGGAAACCAGCAGCAATTGAGGAATGGGGTTTTAGGACAAACTGACAGTTAATTTGACAGACAGACAAGATCTTCATCCTGTCCAGGAAAGAGGCTTTCTCTCCCTTCCCCTTCTGCATTTTAGCAGAAGCGCAGGACCCATGCACTGATCACCAGCCAGAAGCAGCCATGGGGCTTGCTCATTTCAGCACCTGCTCTGGGTGAGGAGCGAAACCGACAAACGAAGCGTCTCTGTCATTCTTTTATAGCCCGCTCTCTTCTTTTTTTAAAAAGAGGTATCGTACCTGGAGCGCTTTGACCCTCTCCTGTCACCTGCTGCCGGCTCTTCTGGGCCGCATGCTTCCTCACCCTCGGGAAAGCGGAGCAGAAGCCTGCAGAGTTTTCATGTCTTGAGATCTCTGCTAACCAATTTGTGCATTGGCTGCATGCGCGTATTTAGATGTAAGAAAGGAAATCGATCCCATGCAGCTGGAGACGGGGGATAAACTAAGCGAAGCAAAATAATTCAGTCCGTCCAAGCCCTTTCTCTGCGGGTTTTTTTTTTTAGCAGCATTGCTCTCTATTTCACGGCCCTCCCCCGCCCCCCTCCAGTTGCAGCCCTGCGGATATGTGACCGAGCGCCGGTGTTTTCCACTTACTGTCACAGCCTGACCGGCGCTTCGCAGAGACAGCGCTTTGTGCTGCTATTTTTAGCTCCCTTCCCATAGAAGAGAAGTAGCTATTCCATTCAAATACACAGAGCAATAATACCGCACCAATATATAAGGGAAAGGGGCCCGCCTCTTCCACTCGCACCCTCCCACCCTTCCCTTCCAGGGTTTATGAATTATGCTCAGTCCTGGTCTAATCCCTCGATCTCTCTCTGGAGCAATTTGGTGGCGCTTTCGATGAGTACAGTGCATTCTACTGTACTATAAATACCATCCTCTTGCCACTGCAGTGCTGGACACACCATTACCCCTTGATCCTCGGTGGCCCTGCTCCTTTGTGTTGCCACAGGCACCGATACCTAGTCACCTCGTTTTAGGAATATTAGTGACCAGCATTGCAGTAACGCCCGAGAGGCCTCAGCGGAGATCAGGGCCCCATTTAGTGGCAGCATGAGGCAGGTGCAGTTGCAGTGGATCCCCCAAGCAGCCGGGGGCCGCGGTGAGATAAACGCCACCACTGGCCCCATCGCGCCAGGCGCTGCACAGACCCAGACGGAGAGACAGTCTTTGCCCCATAGCAGCTTATAAATAAAGAGACCAGACAGACGATGGGTGGGAGGGGAAACCGAGGCACAGAGCGGGGCAGTGATTTGCCCAACGTGACTCAAGCAGGGCAGTGGCAGAAGCGAGAAAAGAGCCCTGGATTTCCCAAGCAGCAGACCAGTACGCTACCCACTAGCCCGCACTACCTCTCACGTGGCAGCACCGTACATGACTTCACAAGTCGCGCAGCAAGGGAGGACAAGGCCCACCGGTTTCAAGCAGGATTAAAGATACTCAGGACCCTCCAGGGTCACTGTTAGCCCCAGTCTGTGGCCACCCACACCTGTGGACTCGGTGTGTCCCAGCTCGCACTTGGGCATCCACTGTGCCATGCAAACCTGCACTAACAGCCCTCTGCCTCCAGCTCTACCCTGTGCTTCCGCAGACCTCCTGACTCGGAGCGTGTGGCTTGCGTTGTGTCCACACTGCAAAATGGCAGAGCTTGGAGCTGAGTCTCAGGAAGACTCAGGCTCAAACCCACCCCTGCCGGGTGAGTCCTCGTGTCCAGATCCTGAGTGATTGCTGACCCATACCTTACACTTTGTGTGCGGACAGTACAGGGGAAGGGGAGTGGGCTCAAACCGGAATCTAAGCCCAGGTTTACAGTGCAGTGTAGACATACTCCCAGTTTCCCCGACCCCCCATCCCTCCCTCAACAATTCGTTTTGGACCCCATCAAGGGCATAGGTGGGAAGTGTTGATTAGTGGTTAGTTCAGGAGACTGGAAATCTGGACTCCTGGCTTCTATCCCCAGCTCTGCCATGGACACCCTACATGCTCTTTGGCAAGTCCCTCCCTTGCTCTGTGCCTCAGTTTCCCCATCTGGAGAAAGGAGAGACTGGCGTCGACCCACTGGCGTGAAGCACTTTGAGGTGCGCGGATGGAAGACGCTCCGTGTCAGTGCGGTGAACGCTGTCGCGGTGATTTTTCTGCGTGATGGCTCACGACCACTGCCAGATGCTTGGTGCGTCCGTCGTGCTGAGGGAACAAACGAAACGGGGCCACGGGCGGAGGTGCTGGTGCGTGTGTGCGGCTGGCTCTCTGCTCGGGGGCTGCCTTTCATGGGCACCTTGTCGGAAGCGTTTGCAATCCCTCCTGCCTTCCTTGCACTGTTGCCATGGTTACTTTGACTGATTGTATTCCCGTTGTTGCCTGCCCGGTTCCGATGATGCTAGGTGTCAGCAGGGAGAAGTCAGTTTCCTTCCTAATTCTTAAGCCCCAGAAGGCCTTTGACCTCAGCCAGACCCGGATGGTGGATTGGTTAAAATGGAGTTGTTACTGTTATTGCACTGAGATCAGGGCATGCTAGGAGTGGTACAGACATTCAGGCCTGGACAGATGCACAGTTCTGGAACTGGTATAACTACTTTGCCTAGGGGAGTGATTATTTACCAGTATAGTTATAGATTCATGGAGTTGTAGGACTGGAAGGGACTTCACGACGTCATCTAGTCCAGTCCCCTGCACTTACAGCAGGATCAAGCATTAGCAAGCATTATGACAGTACTGCCTCTGCTGTGGCCCAATTATACTGGTATAAAGGGGTCTTATCCTGGGAGAGGTTATGCCCCTTCCCATACAAGAATAAGCAATATTTTGGCTTGCAAGGATTCGATTTTTATTGGTAAATGTCAGTAAAAGTCGATGTCGCCGCCAATCTGCGAAAACGTATTTCTATTGATGATCGCCGAAACGTACAGCCAGGCAAAGGACGAAAAATGTTGCTTGGGAGCTACATGATTTAAGGAGAGTGACTTTGTGTATTTTTGCATGGGACGTTGACCATTTGTGTTTTCAGGGTGACAAAGCTCAAACTTTCTGAATCTCATCTTCTGCTGTCAAGAAATCATTATTGTCTGACCCCTGCTGTGGTCTGAGCTCCCCTCCCATCATTTCCTTCAACTGTGAAAATTTAAATGGATAAAAATCGACAAAAAATGCTTGAATCAGCACTGATCTTATCCATCAAAAGTAGAAAAGAAAAAAAATGGAGTTCTGCTAAGCCTAGCTATACTGGGATAAGCAGATTTATACTGTTAAAACTACACCCACAGTAAGGGAATTGTACAGCTTTAACCATACTGGTATAGTTAAAGCGCTACAACTTTTGGGGGGAGAAGGCCTTGGATTGTGGAGTTAAAAGGAGTTATTATTATTGCAGTAATGCCAGCAGATCAAAGCACCACTGTGCTAGGTGCTGCATAGACACAATCCTGCCCTGCAGAATTTACAGTCACAAGAGAAATGATTTGCCCAAGGTCACACAGCCGGTTAGTGGCAGCGGTAAGCATTAAATTCCGGTCTTCTGATTTCTGTTCTTGTCTCAGCAAACAGCCATAGGCTGACATTGGAGAGAGAGGCCCTGACTTCATAGGCTCACAGCTGGAAAACTCGTTTCCCATCCATTTCTCGGCTTCGTTCACCCTGCCTTTGCTGTGCGATTAGGCTGGTTTGGCCAGTGTTACTTGGTTCCCCTGGCTTGGTTCAGGATGGGATGACTCCTGTGTCAGTGACCATAGCCTACGCTGCCTGTAAAGCGGAGCAACGTTGTGAAACATAGATGGCCGTGTTGGGCCAGCAGGACTTGAGCTACAGGGAGACTATGTGTTAGCTGATTGCCCTGGTAAGTTACACAGAGGCGAAGGGGTGGTAGGACAGCTGGCCTAGCAGAGAGGGCACAGAGTGGCATTCAGGAGATCTGAACTCAAACCATGTCTCTGCCACCGACCTCCTGTGTCAAGTCCTCTTGCACCATCTGTAAAATGGGCGTAATCTTTCCCTGTCTCCCAGGGATGTTGTCAGACAGAAGCCTGTTAATGTCTGGGCGATGCTCAGATGCCACGGTGAAGAGGGACATAGGAGGGCCTAATGGACTTATCCAGAGCTGCTGTGTAGCTGGAGCTCAGCGCCGCGCCGTATAACTGCCAGGGTGGTCCAGGGCTGAGCCACAACAAAGAACTGCCTCCGTTGCTAACCCAGGCTTCACAGTTGGCACCGCCTATAGTTCAGTTTCCATTACCAGGCCCTGTTTAAGGTTGCGCCTCATAACTTTGCCAAACTTTAGCCATTTGGGCTGAAATTTCCCATGCCTGGGGTGCTGTTTTGGTGAGAAGTTATCAGCTAAAACCGCCCGGCCCTTTCAGAGAACAAGATTAGTTTAAAAATATATTGCTTTGCCCATGTTTAAAAAAGGAAGGTTGCAAAGTCACGCACTCACGAGACAGGAAATGCCAGGGTTAACGTCCCCTGGTGCAACCTTAATTCGGCCGCCTCACACCTGAGACAGTCTTTGACAGTGTGATCACGCACTAATTTTTCCACCGGGCTGTGAGAGCGGTGTAAGGGGTCCTTCATGTCAATGAGACCCTGAAGAGTCTCTAAGGACACTGCAAAAATCCCCCATGGCAGTGAGCCCCACAGCCTAGGTCAATTGATTTGGGCTTATGGGGTGAAAAATAGCAATGTAGATATTCCCAGCCAGGCTGGAGCCCAGGCTCTGGGACCCACCCTGTTTGCCAGGTTCCTGCCTGAGCGGGAATGTCTACGCTGCTATTTTCATCCCGAGTCGGTTGATCTGGACTCTGAGACTCACTGCTCCGGGGCTGTTGGGTTTTTTTGCAGTGTAGATGAGAGGTTCTCAAGGGCTGACCCCACCCTTCTCACTAGTCGTGGATGGACTCACGAGTGATTTCCACTGACATCGATGGCATCGCACTGGAGCGAGAGCAGCAGGAGGGACTGCGGAATCCAGCCTGAGCCTGCCCCGCTGTGAGGATCTCCCTGGATCTGAGCCCTGCAGCTCCTCCCGGAGCTCTTTGACGGCTATGTTCAAAGGGGTCCAGGTGCCTGCCTGCCTGCCAGTGAAATTCTTTGGTGGTTGGGTGCCTAAATACCTTGGACCCCTTTCGCAACCGACAGTCGGCCAGGTAGAGAGAGAAGTGATTTCTTCCAGGGCTGTAGAGAGGAAATGAACTATGAAAGGGGGGCAGTTGGTCTGGGGAAGGGATCTCTTTCTTTCTTTCTTTCTTTCTTTCTTTCTTTCTTTCTTTCCCCAACCTAATTCTTGGTTGCCAGGGCAACTTCACAGCTGGGCCTGCCGCGCGCAGACTCCCAGAGCCACGCTTCTGCTGCTGATTGAGAATAGAATCCAACTCCCTGGGAGTAGGAGGCAGGAGCCGAGCGCATCTCTCCCCACTTCTCATCCCGGCACAAGCCAGGTGCTGGCAGTTATTTTGGGTTCTCCCTTCCCCCCTCATTGCTATTTTCGGCGGCTCCATTGGAAGGGGGGGGGGAGCGAGATGAGTCACCCCAGCAGCAGAGCAACCAACAAGCTGCTCAGCAGAAAGCATCATCCGGGCGGGGGGGCTGGCGTCAGAGGTATCAGGGATGCTTCATCATGCTGCAAAGAACGGCGTGGCAGGGCTGGGAGCTTTCGAAGATGCACCCACCCCTGGGCCCGGATCCTGAAGAAGACTCAGCAGCACCCAGCAGTTCTCCCTCAGCCGTGTGCACACAGCTCTTCGGAAAATCCAGCAGTTTAATTCAGTGCCCAAATTGGAGCTAAACTCTGAGCCTCACTCAGCTCTCTCCCTTTTCTCGCACACACTCCTACACGCGCACGTGTGACTAGAGTGTAAGCAAACTCCCTGGTGTTAGCTGGACTCAAGATCCATGGCTGGAGTTGGGAACCCCTGGTTGGATGCTAGAGTCTAGCAAAGACACCATTTCAGCAAGAGTCGGCCGCGGAGGCGCGGGAATTATGGCAGCATATAGAATATTATGGTAAGATTGGAAGTTTTTCTAACAGATCTGCTCTAGGAATTATTTCAGGGCAGTTCTCTGGCCTGTGTTCTACAGGAGGCTCAGAGGAGATGATCACGATGGTCCCTTCTGGCCTTGGAAGCAATGACTATATCGTGTAACGTTGGGGGCGGAGAGCAAAAAATGGAGGACGTAATGGAGCGTCTATAGACCTATGAAAAGTCTAGCGCGGGGCAAAACAAGGTTGAGGGGGGGGCTTCACCATAGCAAATGACACCCCCGAAGTCTAGGCAAGGCCGACGAGTCACACAAACACACTCGCACCTGTGTACACACACACACACACACACACACATCTGTACACCCCCCACACACATATATCTGTGTACACACAGAGCACTCAGCAGAGTCCCAGCTAAAAGGCCCCAAGTCAGGTTAGCTGTAAGGGGCTCCCCACACAGACCCTCACCCCCTCTGCTTCTCAGCACCAATGCAATGGGGATGGAGCCGCCCTGCCCCGGGGAAAGGAAGGACACCTGCAACATGTGGAGGTGTGAAAGCTTTAACCAGTTCCAGTGGCTACCCTGCTCTGCGCGCCATCTGCCTTCGCCGCAGGGGGCTTGTCCGTGTGCTTTTCAGAGCAGCGATCCATGGGGGGGGGGGGAGGTAGATCTCACTGGGGTGGAATGGGAGCAGCCAAAGGCACATCCAGGCTTCCTGCAGACCCCCTCCTGCATGGAGTCTATTCCTTCACGCTGGGAAACCTTTAGCAGTTGCAGCCAAAGCGCCTTGCGCTTGGCGTGAGGAGGCCCAGCCGCAGCGTGAGATAATTTTCTCCCCTGCAGCTTCCCTGTCAGGTCTGCCTCCCCACATCCGGAACTGCCTGGGGATGGAAGCTGCAGCAGAGAGGGGGGGAAACAGTGTACGTCTGCAAGCAGAGGGGATTTTAGCCTCCCCTTGATTCCCCAGATGAAAATAGCTGCAACCTTTCTGGGCCGGCCCACTGGGGTTGCCAGTTGAGCGGCCACCAGCCCATGAACCCTTCGGCAGAGTCAGCAGGACTCCCAGGAGCAAATGGACCTTGGGAGCACAGCAGGGCAATGGCAGGCAGTGCCCCACCCCTGCTCTCTCCCCCCAACTCTGCCATTGTGCCTCAGTCCCGAACCGCAGCCCCTCACTAGTCCAGCCCTGGGCTTCCCACCCCACAGCACCTCTCAGTCCCAACCTGTAGCCCTGGCTCTCCCAGCCCTGGGCCTTCTCCCCCGTCCCTTGCTCCTGATGGTAGATTTGTGTGATGCAGCCAACCATCCCCAAAAGGACCCACACGAGCTCATCCCAGCCTTAGGGTTTGAGCAGGATTTGAACCCATGGCAGCCATACTAATGCACTAATCTATTAGAAAACACGCATTCAACATGGACCCATTCTTGCCTGACTCAGCAGATGGCGCTGCGATAAACTCCTCTACCTGAGGGATGGTAGTATCAGAACATGTGACAATCTTTAATACATTTATCCTCGCAACCCGGCAGGTGAGGCAGGGCAGTGCAGTTATCCCCATTGTACAGAGGAGGAAACTAAGGCACATAGCGGCTAAATGGCTTGTACAAGACCCAGCCCTCTGCCATTGGAGGTTAGCATCCTAACCCGTTGCTCCAGCCTTCCTCCACCGGCCTTAGACTCATTCTTTAAAAGACAGAAAGATCAGTAGCCTGTTTATTGTGAGGCACCTGTTTGCATGCAGAACAGCGAGATTCTGACTGATCAGAGGAAGAGGGGGAGCGAAATTTCATCTGAGAACAAGGAGTACAGACCAGCCTTCCTGAAAGCAGCCAGTTCTTTGCTATTTATATCTGTGTAAACTGGAGCAGATCTGGCTCCTGAGATAGAGTGAGGGGAGTAATCCTTCTTTACAGAGCTGCATCCTGTCAGGAAACGGGTCTGTTCCTATCGTAGAGGCAACTTCAGGAAGGGCTGAAGAGGGGAGTAAAGGAAAGCAATGGCAGAGGTGCACCTCAGATCCTACAAGGCTGGGTCTAGCGAATGCTTGGACGGGAGATCTTCCAGGGGGCTTGTGCCAATGTGCCACACACTGGTGTCTCTAGTTCTGACGGGCTGGGTATTTGGCAGTTTTGCAAGACCCTGTGACATGTAATTGTCAGTTGCCCCCGTGGAAGGGGCAGTAGCTACCTTAGCTATGATCCCCCTTTGTTTTACTGTCAGAGGTCATCAGCCTTTGGGAAATGATGCCCTTGGATTCAGCTCTGGCTGGCTGGGCCGTAGCTCTGAGGCAGAATTGGGGAATCTAGGCTACCCAGAGAGCTTTGCATGAAGCTCAGCTGTCAGCATGAGGAGCAGGGCCTAGACAGACGGCTCCAGACCAGGCTGTCAAACCTGTCCCCACAGGGAACCCCGGTTCTAGAGACCCAAACTCCCGAGGGGGCAGGTTTAATGAGGACAGTAACTTCCCTCCCCTGCCAATAGGGAATCCGGGTGTTTTCCCCTATGTGGCAGTGCCCCCCCCCAACCCAGCACAGGGCAGGTCCCTCCATCCCCCCAACATACAGGCACTCCGCTGGAGCATGTCACCAGTGTGGGGGCTTGCAGACCCCTCTGGACTGTGCATGGCAGGGCATCGCTCCACCCCTCTGCGCCTTCTCCTGCTTCCACACCTCCCTACACTTCTCCCCCTTCTTTCTTTTTCCTCCTCTCTTTCCGTCTTCCTCTCCATCCTCCCCCCCCCCCCCACTCATCCATCCCCCCCCCTTTCTTTCCCATCTTTAACTCTTTCTTGTCTCTTTCTCCCTCCCTAGCAAAGGTCTTAGGCCCCGCCCCTTACGCCCCTCTCCTCCTACGTCCTTTGATTGGCTGCGGCGCGCACCAATGAGCGGCGGGCAGGCTGCCTTTGGGGCCCCCGCCCCTTCGGAACGTTGTGTATCCGATCGATCGCTCGATTCCGGGAGGGGGGGCAGGGAGCAGCAGAAGGACGCGCCAGGCGGACTCACGTGGAGCCGGAGGGGAGGCGGAAAGACCAGTTGCGTGAGCCGGGTAATGCGCTGATTCGGTCCGGTCCGGCCCGGCCCGGCCCGGCCCAATGGGAGGCAGGGAGCGGCTGGCAGCGCCCCGCCCCTACGCACCCCTTCCCCGGGGATCTGAAGCGGGCGCCAAGAGCTGGCCGTGGCCCGGCGCGGCATGGAGTGTGCACGGTGCAGGCTGGCCATCGGGTCCTGCCCTGCAGCTCCTGCGCTGTGCACGGTGCAGGCTGGGGCCCGGCGCTGCACCCTGGGCCTGGCGCTGCACCCTGCGGCCTCCTGGCCACCGGGTCCTGCCCTGCAGCTCCTGCGCTGTGCACGGTGCAGGCTGGGGCCTGGCGCTGTACACCGAGGGACCTGGACCCTGCCCCACCTCCCCTCCGCTCTGAGCCGTGCATCACGCTCCCTGGGCCCTGTGTTATTTACTGAGCAGCCGGAGCACTGATCTTGCACTGTCTGCCCTGAGCCGCTCACCATGCGTCGTGCCCCCTGGCTCTTGCCCCCCTCCGATCTGTGCTCGGTGGGTCCAGCACCGTACTCCCTCACTGGTGGGCTGTGCCTCTCTTTACCAGCTCTATTTACCCACACACCTCAGCTCTGAGCCAGGCGCCCTGGGCCCTGCGCTGCGCACCCTTCTCCTCTTGCACGTGCGGCTCTGCACATCAGGGCAACTCGCAGGGGCGGCTAATGCATGGGCTGGGCGCCGGGGCCGTGCTGCGGGGCTAGACGTTAAGAGGAGGGCCGCAGTGGGCTGGAGGCGTAGCAACCAAAGAGTCGGTTTGCAGGACAAAGCGGAAGGGCTGTTTCCTCGTGCGTGTGGTGCGGTGGCTGGCATCCTCGCCTGCGCTGGCTGGGAGCTGGGTTGGCGTCCCTGATCCACTGTGTCTGTCTGTTATTCCCCAACCTGGAGCCAAGCCCCCCCTCTCTACAGGAGCTGCGAATAAATCTGGTAAAGATTTTGAGGTGCTGAAAGGAAACCGTGGCTGTCTGAGAACCTAAAATAGCTGGGTTGACAGTTGCCATCTTGTACGAGCAAGCTGGCCCTCGTGCTATGAAGTGCATGCTGTCCCTCGCTCTGCCCCATGCGTTTCTGGGGCCCTGGCTTTGGGAAGGTGCCGTTCTCTAGGGTGCCGATGACCGTAAAGGGCTCTCTCATCCCCCCCGCAGGCCTCAGCTGTGTTGTATCCCGGCTCTATGTCCGCTTCTTCTCGGCGAGCAAACCATGGCTGGAAAAGGAGGCAGAGGGCGGGGTCGGGGCCAGATGACCTTCAACGTGGAAGCTGTGGGCATTGGGAAAGGAGAGTCACTGCCCCCATCCACCCTCCAGCCGTCGCCACTCTTCCCCGTGAGTCCGTCGCGTCCGCGTCCCCTTCTCAAACACGCGGTGACTCCGGCGCGGGTGAAAGGTGCTGGATTGGCAGCCCAGGGGGAGGGGAGGCCCCTGTGCGCAGAACCCAGAGAGCGGCAGGGCAGACGTCCCCCGCACGCTGTCCTGCCAGCGCCCCTCCCTTGGCCTGGGAGGGAGTCTGCATGGACCTTCAGCCCCCCACCAGCAAGCCAGCCGACTAGTGCCACTGAGCAACGTGGACGTGTGTCCTCTGGGAGCAGAGACCCACGAACTCACTGCACTCTTGTCTCTTCCCTAGCCATTAGGAGGGAGCAGCTTCTGGGTGCTGCGAGGCTGGGCTTTAAGTGAATCCAGGATGTAGAGGACTTCCTAGTGCACTCCATAAAGTCTCCATAACCCGCCCCGCCCTCCCGTCAACATACACAGACACACACGCATCTGTGCAAACACACGCATATCTACACACATGCCAGTGCATATATGCATGCACCCCCATCCACACCTCTGTGCATATTCACACCCATGCTTATGTATGTACACACATATGTATCCGCACATGTGCACATGTGCACATAGATACCCATGTGTATGTATGTACACACATATACACACACAAGTACAGACACACACACACACGTATCTACATACGGCAGAGCTGGGCTCAAACTAAATTCCTGGATCCTAACTCCCTCCCACAACGTTGGGGGTTTGAAATCCTGGTCTGGGTTCCATAGCTGAGCCCTTTCTCTCGAGTGATGCTGGACCCCTGTGTATGCGTCGTCATTTTGGCCCCGATTCTTCCTTCAAAGTTAATAATTGCTTCTCTCCCGTCCTGTCCCCGCAGCCCATGGAGTACAAGCCAGTCCCTCTGCAGACAGGGGAGGAGGTAGAATACATGCTGGCGCTAAAACAAGAGCTGAGAGGAGCCATGAAGAATCTGCCGTATTATGTCAAGCCAGCCGCCCCCAAGAAAGGTACTGGGGGCATCTCCGGTTGATTTAAGACCAAATTTTAACTGCCTTTTTTTTTTTTTAAAAGGACTTTAGAAAACTTAATGCAAATGAAGACACTGGGCCTGAATTCTCAGTGATGCTAAAGTCCTTTTCCACTCGAGGAAGGGGTGGGAGCTAGTGGCTGGTGCACATGGCTAGGATGTATGAGACCGGGGTTCTATTCCTAGTTCTGCCACTGATCTGCTGGGCTGCCTTAGGCAACTCTCTTCCCCTCCCTCCCTGTGCCTCAGTTTCCCCATCTGTAAACTGGAGCTTCTGATGATACGTGGTAGGCTTTTATTATTATAACAGTCTGCAAGCATAAAGCAGCCTTAAATACAAGTTATACCCATGTTAATGCCCTTTTTTACTGCCAGACTGGTATAAAGGGGCTTAAGCCTGATCTGTGCTTAAAAATTGTACCAGCATAACTATGTTGTTCAGTGGTGAGATCTTTTTACCAGTATAGTTATACCAGTACAGCCCCTAGTGTGGACGCAGTTCTATCAGTATAAAGGTGCCTTCCACTGGGCTAGCTTATTCTAGTATAGCTATACCAGTAAAAGCATTTTTATCCTGGTTTAACTGCATCCACACTACCGGGGTAGTATGGCCTCACCCACGACAGGATAGTTAAATATATAGGCAAGGTCTGAGTTTAACTGAGAATTCAAGCCCATTTATATGATTATTATAAAACTGCGGTTTTGATCCCTGTTTGTATGTTTCTTTTCAGATGTTGAGCGCTACTCGGATAAATATCAGACGTCTGGCCCCATTGATAACGCTATTGATTGGAACCCAGGTGTGTGTGGGAATATTTTACAGTCTAACCCTTGCTCACCTCTCTCTTCAGAGTTTTATTCCGGGAAGACCATGATTCGCAGCTGTGGAGAAACACAAAAGACAGGGCTAGGTCAGTCACCTTTATAATAGCACCAGAGACACAGCAATATGGCAAGACAGAAGGAGATCCAGTGAAACTGAAAGGCAACACATTTAGAAGTGGGGAAAGATATTTTTTTACATAGTCTGTGGAACTCTGTGCCACAGGATATTGCTGGAGTAAAAAGCATGGAAGGATTCAAAAGAGATTTAGATTTTTGTGTGGATAATAAGAACATCCACTGTTAGACAGACAGATAGATAGATGATGAGTGCATGTGGGGATGCATAGATACATAGATTAACCTTCATACTTCAGGGCACAAGCCAATCACTAACTAATGAGGGGTCAGGAAGAAACTTCTGTTATTCTGTCATTATCCACTTAGGGATTTATTGCACCTTCTTCTGAAGCAGCTGGTTCTGGGCACTCTTGGAGATGGGAGCAGAGGAACCATGGGTCTGACTCAGTCTGGCGGTTTCTTATTTGTCCTTGCAGATTGGAGACGGTTGCCACGGGAGCTAAAGATCCGAGTTCGAAAGCTCCGGAAGGAGAGTGAGTATTAAAGAAAATAATGATTAATACAAGGTCACCCAGCAGAGCAGGGATTAGAACCATATCCCCTGAGTCCCTGACTAGGGCCTTGTCCACTAGGTTACACAGATCTGAGAGGGGCAGCTTTTTATTCCTAACTCATAGACTTAAAGGTCAGAAGGGACCATCATGATCATCTAGTCTGACCTTCTGCACTATGCAGGCCACAGAACCTCGCCCACCCACTCCCTAATAGACCCCTAACCTCTGGTTGAGTTACTGACGTCCTCAAATCATGGATCAAAGATTTCAAATTAGAGAGAATCCACCATTTACACTAGTTTAAACCTACAAGTGACCTGTGCCCGTGCTGCAGAGGAAGGTGAAAAACCTCCCAGAGTCTCTGCCAATCTGACCTGGGGGAAAAATCCTTCCTCACCCCAAATGCAGTGATCAGTTAGGGAGCATGTGGGCACGATTCACCAACCAGACACCTGGGAAATAATTCTCTGTAGTAACTCAGAGCCCTCCCCATCTGGTGTCTGATCACCAGCTGTTGGAGATATTTGCTGCTGTCAGTCGCATGTCGGCCACATGCCATTGTCGGCAGCCTCATCTTTCCATCCCCTCTCATCTTATCAAGCTCAGTCTTGAAGCCGGTTATGTTTTTTGCCCCCACTTCTCCCCTTGGAAAGCTGTTCCAGAACTTCACTTCTCTGATGGTTAGAAACCTTCATCTAATTTCAAGCCTAAAATTGTTGATGGCCAGTTTATATCCATTTGTTCTTGTGTCCACATTGGTGCTTAACTTAAATAACTCCTCTCGCTCCCTAGTATTTATCCCTCCGATGTATTTATAGAGAGCAATTGTATCTCCCCACTGCCTTCTTTTGGTTAGGCTAAACAAGCCAAGCTCCTTAAGTCTCCTCTGTAAGGCAGGTTTTCCATTCCTCTGATCATCCTGGTAGCCCTTGTCTGCACCTATTTCACCTTGAATTCATCTTTCTTAAACATGGGAGACCAGAATTGCACACAGTATTCCAGATGAGCTCTCACTAATGCCCTGTGTAACGGTACTAACACTTCTCTGTCTCTGGATTTACCTGCCTGATGCATCCTAGGACTGCATTAGCCTTTTTCACAGCCGCATCCCATTGGTGGCTCATAGTCGTTGTGTGATCAACCAATACATCCAGGCCTTTCTCCTCTCACTTCTAGCTGACACGTCCCCAGTTTATAGCAAAAATTCTTCTTGTTAGTCCCGAAGTGCATGACCTTCTGCTTTGCGCTATTAAATATCATCCAATTTCTATTACTCCAGTTTACAAGGTCGACCAGATCTTCTTGTATGATATCCTGGCCCTCCTCCGTATTGGCAATACCTCCCAACTTTGTGTCATCCGCAAATTGCATTAGCAACTCCCACTTTTTGTGCCAAGGTCAGTAATAAAAATGTTAAATAAGATCAGCCCCAAGACCAATCCTTGAGGAACTCCACCAGTGACCTCCCTCCAGCCTGGCAGTTCCCCTTCAGTGACCCGTTGCAGTCTCCCCTTTAACCAGTTCCTTATCCACCTTTCCCTTCTTATATTACTCCTCAGCTTCTCCCATCTAACTAATTATTTCCCATGTGGAACTGGATCACGTACCTTACTGAAATCCAGGTAAATTAGATCATTTTTGGTCTAAAAAGAATCAGGTATCTTCTCAAAAGAAGGAACATAAGAAAACAAACACAAAGTCCTGCTGTTCCCACAAGAGGTCCTATCTCGCTTTCTCTTAGTCCTGTTCTGGTCCTCTCATGCCCAGGATTGGAGGTAATGAGCCCCACCTGGTCTGGTTTCCAGCCTGAGTCAGAATAGCCCTACAACCTGCCAAACCCCAGCATGGGGACCCAGCGCGTAACCCAGAAATGCAGCCCAGTCATTGACGAGGTGTGTGCGCCAGCATCAAGCCAAGCCCTTATCCCAGCAATGGACACTTGGCTGGTGACGTCTGGCCAGGCCTGAAACATCAGTCTGTTTGCAGCTGTGTCATGACGCAGGAAGGTGGTCAAAGCAGCTCTGCCACCGTCCATCGCGTGCTGTCCCCCAGTAACGCCCCAGTGTCTGGCCAGGTTCTGACCTTCTCTCCTCCTCTGGGGTAGGAACCACCATCCTGATCCCCAAGCACAAGCAGCGGCTCCCGGTGGACAAGGAGGAAACCATTAAGAAACTAGAGGTAACGATGGTTTCCCTCTGATTTGCTGGGCGGGGGAATCCTTCCGCTTCGCGGCACTGCTGGGCGTCGGAAGGGTGTTATTTCCGTCCTGGATTGCTGATCTCCGCCTCCGCTCCCCCCACCCTCTCACGCCCCTCCAGCCCGTCGCACACTCATTCGGGTAGCCACCTCTTCCACGCTGGTTGGGGCAGCTACGCAAAGTGTGCCGCTTCGGGAAAACGATGCGTGGCATTACTCGATGGGGCAGGCGGCGCCCCGGGGTACATGTTACCGGTGACTGGGCATGCCTGGTCGCGCTGCCGGTAATTTGGCCAGAGTGATGCAGCGTGGGTAGCTGGGGCGGCACAGTGGGGAGCGTCAGGCTGTCAGTTGCTGGCTCCGCAGGGTGGGACGGAGCCAACCGCCCTCGGGTGGGTTTTGCGCTCCCGCAGCCTGGCTTGACGCAGCGAATCGCACAGGCTGTGCCTCGGCGTTGCGGCTGCTTGATCGTCCTCTGGGCTTTTCTTCCTTGTTCAACCCCAGACCCTTGAGAAGAAGGAGGAGGAAGTGACGTCGGAGGAAGAGGAGGAGAAAGCGGAGGAGGAGGAGGGCAAGGAAGAGGAGGAAGAGGAGTATGACGAGGAGGAGCACGAAGAGGTAAGACGCCTCCGGAGGGGCCGGCCAGCCAGGTTCTCTGCAGAGCTCTTGATGCTCGCTGGAGACTCTGGCCCCTCGTCCTGCACCCGTTCATCTCGGTGGGAGCTTTGGTTGTGCAAGGACTGCAGGATCGAGGCCTTTTACTCCCATGTCCCCGTTGCAGGGTCACCGCCCCAGGCTTGGCAGAGAGGCTGAATGAGCTGCCCCTAGCGGGGGCCTCTCCAGGGCAGGGTGAGGCACAGGAGCCGCATGGGGAGGCCCGGGCCTGTTCTGTGGACACTCAGTCTCTGGGGCTGTCCCTTTGGTCCCGTTCCCCAGCATCATGCTGGTGTCTTGGCCAGATCGGCTCCCCTCGTGGCTTCAGTGGGACGGGCCCGTCCCTCCACGCCCAGTCCCAGTGAAAGAGCCGCCCCCCTTCCAGCCAGCGGTGGCTGCATGTCCATGCTGGGCACAGTGAAACGGCGTGTCAGCCCCTGGGCCTGGCTGGGCAGATGCCCCTGCTTGCCCAGCTGAGGCCGTCCCCCTTTGCCCTCCCCAGGCCTCAGCCTCCTCCCCGCTGCTTGTTCCCTAGGAGACGGATTACATCATGTCCTACTTCGACAACGGGGAGGAGTTCGGGGCCAACAGCGATGACAACATGGACGAGGCCATCTACTGATCTGCAAGATGCTTGGAGGCTGGACTGGCCCGGACGGTGCTCGGGCGCCCGCACGCCGCGGGGACGGGCGTGCCGCAACGGGGACGGCCGCTCCCCCAGGGAAAGGGGCCACGTCTGTGCTCACCGGGAATACCACCCCCCCCCCCACCCCTGCGTCCTTCCACTCAGCCATTCCCGGTGCCGGCGGGTGGGGAGGCGTGGATTCAGATCAGCCCCCTGCGGCAGGGCCCTTTGGTTCCTGCCTGGGTTTCATCTCCGAGGAGGTCGGCAGGGGGTGCTGACAGGTTCCCACCCTCAAACGGGACAGTCACCCACCGGAGGAAGATCCCTCGCTTCACCTCTAGGTGGGGCGCTTGGTCCATTTTCCCAGCAGCTGCTTCTTGGAGGAGGATAAAGGGGATGGATGGAGAAATGGACGAAAGCTGAGGTTACCAGCTTGTCTGGGTGACACTCCCCTGCTTTCAGTTCTCCTCCCTGCCCCCCCAACCCTTGGATAATCTCAGGGAGCCCTGCAGCAGAAACTGATCAGAACAATGCCTTCCTGGGATTGTGACGTCCAGCATCTGCCCCGCAGGAGGGGGCGAAACCAGCATTGAAATGCAGCAGGGAATGGTGGTGGGGCTCCCACACCCGCATCTGGACTGCTTCGCTTTCACCTACCTCCCCTTGTGATCTGTCACTGAACTCCATCCCAGCTGTGTGATCCGGGAACGTGGAGTCCGTGCATCTGTCTGTTTTTGGGTTAGTTGGCTGTTTTAAGAGGAGACCCCATTGCACCAGCAGGCTCGAAGGGCTACAGGGCTGAACATTAATGGAGCTGTTCTCCAACCCAGTCCTGGGCCTGATTCTCCGGGCCCTGACTCGCTTTGCACCGATGTAAATGGCTTTTGGTGGGGTGCAAAGCGGGAGGTCGCAGGGCCACAGCGAATCAGGCCCTGGGGGGGTTTTCACACAGGATTTTAATCCCATTCCGACTCCGGACAGCTTCCTGCTTCCCTGCCTCCCCTCACCCCAGGGAGTTACCAGCTGATGCTGAGGGATCCCCCCAATCCTGGAGCTGCCCTCCATGGGGATCCCATGTGCCTGTTCCCCGGGCACATCTCGGAATGGGACCCGTCCTGCTTCACATCAGCCTGTCAGCGATGTGGGCGTCAGGCGGAAATCTCCCCAGTTTGTGAAGTTTTAATAAATAAGTGTTTTTACTGTCATTTTAAAATATTTTAGAGCTCAGGGTTATAAATGAGGGAATGTCCTTTTCCCCTGGTGATTTTATGCTCTCAGTGTTTGAGGCTGGTTGTTGTAATATTCTCTGCCCTGCCACAGACTGCCTGGCGTATAAGCCCCACTCCCTGCAGCCCCCCCCCGTCTGGAGCTGAGCCAGGCTGTGTGACCCGTATTGAAAGAAATTGTTGAGTGCCTCCAAAATGTATTTTGATGAATTTTAAGGAAAGATTCTGGACACAGAATTGCCTGTGTGTGTGTATGTTGTGCTTGTATAGGGGGTGTTTGTGCGTGTGTTGTGTTTTGTTTTGTTGTGTATGCATGTACGTTTGTGGAATTCTTGTGTGTGAATTTGTTGTGTGGTGTCTGTATGCTGTGTGCTGCATGTGTGTTTCTGTATGTGGGGCTTTTGCATGTTTATATGGGTTGGTGTGTGTCTTTTTGGGGACGGGAGCTGTGTTGTGTGTATCCGCGTAAGTTGTGTAAATGTGGGTTTGTGTGCTGCGTGTGTTTGCCTGTGTGTGTTTCTTTCTTGTGTTGGTGCTCTATGCGGGCGTGTTTGTGCATGCTGTGTGTACGTGTTGTATGGGTTTGTATGTGGTGCATGTTTTTGTGTTTCTGCATGTTTGTGTTGTGCACGATGGTATATGTGTATGGTGTGTGCGTGTCTCTGGTGTGTGCGTGGGCATGGGGGAGGGCGCAGTGTGTGGGCATTCCAGGTTTATGCTTTCCCTTCAGTGCCATCACAGATGACGCTCCCTGTGCATCTGATTCTGCCGGGGGGCCGGTGGCTCTGGGTGGGCATTCCTGAAGGACTCTAGCACTTGGTCAGTGCTTCAAACACCAAAGGCTGCTCACCACCCCACCTGCAGTTACTCCTGCACCTGGGCCGGAGGAACTGGCTTTACTGGGAGCTTGGGGGCCAGGACCAGGCAGCAGGAGGCTCTTGGTATATTTTATTATTTTCAAAGCCCTGAGATCCAAATTCTCCTTTCAGTGCCATTGATGCACGTCCATTGAGTTGAAGCGAGTGGAGTTTGGAACCGAAGGTTCTTTGGAGTAAAAGGGACGGGTTTGGAAAGGAAATTTAATGGAAACCACATGAAATTAATTTACCTAGATTGGAAGCTTTTTGGGACAGGGACTATCTCTTTGTTCCGTGTTTGTACAGCACCTAGCGCCATGGGGTCCTGCTCCATGACTTCAGAGCTCCTGGGTGCTATGCAATACAGATAGTAATAATAATAGGGCCTGATTCTGAGTCTACTTATTCCATGGTAAATCAGGAGTCAGTGAAGCCACTTAGGTGTCAGTCTGGTGTGAGAATAGGTGTCAATCTGGTGTGAAATCAGGTGTCAGTCCCGTGTCAGATCAGAATGCACATCTTGGAGAAAACAGAGTCAAACCTTAACTCTCAGCAGGTCTGATATGAAGCCCTTTGAAGTCAATTGAAAGGTTACCACTGATTCCCCTGGGCTTTGGATCGGGTCCTGGAACAGCAGAGCAGGAAGCTAGAGGAAGGAGGAAGTAGTTCAGATTTCTGTCTGTGAATCTGTCACTGAGAAATTTGAAAACGGGGGGGTGCTCCGCTGTCTGAGCAGAGCATGTCTGTCTTTGTCAGAGAGAGGGACTGTTTGTGTGTGTGTATGTGTGTGTGCGTGCACATCTCTGTGTGCAGGGGCATGTGATTGTGTTAGGGGTCGACGGAGTTGCAAAACCCACCAAGGGCCACACCAAAATGAAACTCATCAGCTGGAAAGAAGCTTTTATTGTACAGACTCTGCCGGGTGTTTTTCAAGAAGCAGCCTTTGCTGTCCACACTCGGCCGCTAGGCGGCTTCACGGTTTGGTTGACTTTGTTGCAGCTTTTTAACATCGTCTCTTTTTAAACGCATTGGTTGGAATAAAAGGATTTGTCTGTTTCTATCCCACCTTGTTCTTTGCGGTCCGAGATGGTGCTGTCTTCCCCCAACCTCCCTTGAGTGGGATTTGAATGACACCTAACCCTATTCCTGACTCTGCTGCTGACCTCGGGCAACTTCCCCTGCTCCGTGCCTCAGTTTCCCCTTGCACCTACGGTCTGTCTTTATTTCCGGGCATGTCTACACACAAAAGGAGTGCTGCTTTAACTAGTGTAGTTTAATGGAATAGTTCAAGCCGTCCAGTTCCACGTAGTGTGGGTGCCATTATACTGCTGTAAAGGTGTTTATACCAAACTGCAAAGACAAAGGGGAATTTCTGGTATAAGGCACCCAGGGTGGTTATGTCCCTTTAACTATCGGAGCACAGGTAAAGTGGGACAACTTTGTAGTCAAGGCCCTGGACTGTGAGTGCATCAGGGCGAGGCTTGTCCCTCAGTCAATATCTGCGTCTTTGTAGGGCTGCACTCACAAGCGCTAGTCAGTGGAGATTGGCTGGCGTGTTCTAGGGGCAAACCCAGCTTCTGCTGGTCCAGCTTCCACCAGGTCCCCAATCGAAATAAGCCTCCTTTCTACAGGCGCTTTGGCCAACGCAGCTCCGTTGGCCCAGGGGGTGGGTTTTTCACGCCCCGACCAGCCCGTCTATGCTGGCGAAACTTGTGGGCGTAGATCGGGCCTAGGAATGACCTGCGTTCCTAACTCCAGTCGAGGTAAAATGCAAGTGACGACAAGGCACCGGTTGGGAGGACGAGGGAAACCTCGGTTCTGTAGTCCTGAAGTGGATCTGCTAACTGCTGGGGCAGCTCCAAACGGCCTTGCCTTCCCTCAAGCTGAGAACTTTTGTCCCTAGGGGATGTGCGCGTCCAGGCAGGGGATGTCATTTCAGGCTCGGGCAGACATACCCGTAGCTGCGGCCATGCAAGGGGCTGGCTGGCTGATACGTACCGAGGGTCTGACGGTGGCTAGTTATGGGTGTGGCATGCGGGTACATTTACTCAAGCCGCAAATGACCTCTAGTGAAGACTGTGTGAGATGCGGGTTGATTGAGACCCAGCCCCTCCTGTCCCCGGCTCCTAGCCCCAAGGCTCGGCGGTGGCCCGATCATGCCTGTGAAATGCATCCCGGGTTGTTTTTCTCCTCTGAGGACGCGTCTCTGGAGCCGTGCCTGCTGGACTGTCTGGCTGCAGCTGTCGGCTCTGGCAAGGCAGGGGATGGCTCTGGGCCAGAGGTGCTTGTGGCAGGTGGGTGGGAAACAGGAGCTGTTTACTGTACAGAGCTGCGAATTCCTTTCTCCTGCAGCGCCCTCTGGAATGTCCTCTCAGCCCTGTTTTCCAGCCGCTCTCCAAGAACTTTTATATTTAACCGCTTCCAAGAAGCAGCAAGGAGTGTGTAAGAGCAGGAGGCGGAGGAGAGGGGAACAGCACATTCTCAGGGGCTTGTTCCACCGAGGAAAAACAGCTGGTGCTGGGATGGAGAGTGGACACAAATGGGATGAAGCAAGATTTCCACAGGGCAAAGAAAGAGCACAGGGCCCTTTGTCTTTACACCAGAACCTCAGTTTCAATCTGGCTTGTTTCGGTTTTGCTAACAGGCATAAATTTACAGGCAGAAGCTAAAGATACGCTCCAGTTCCAAGAGGAATTCATTCAGGTGAAGCCTGAAGATCACAGTGGGGACCACTGATTTTACAATCTATGACTCTATGCTGCACTATTCTATACTATCATATAGGCTTTTATTCCATGCTCGTGGCAGTGTCTGAGAGCCTCTTCCAGTCGCGCATTACGCAACAGGGCTACACTTCTCCCACGTGGTGTTTGTTCCCTCAAGCCTCTCCCCACAGAGAGCGAAACCAAGAGGATCTAGGAAACTGCAAGAACAGAGGTGAAATCGATTTAAATGGCCACGCACGCATATGCACCGGTTTAACTGCATAGGTTTTTACACCGATTTCAGTGAATTCAGTGCAACCGCTGTCTGCGGGAAATACCAAAGAGCTCCCTGAATTCTTTTTCTTTCTCTTTTTCTTTCCCTCCATTGCAGCCAGAGGGGACCCAGCGTTAAAACACCAGCCTCACTCCTCGCCTTATCTCTCAAGAGCCCCCTGGGCCGCTCACAAGAGGGGGATCTGGTGCCACAGACAGGTCACTTCCCGGACGTGCTGTCTTAGCCACGTGTGTATGTTCCCTTGTGTTTATGGCCCAGGGAACAGGGTTTCCCACAGGAGCTGCTCAGACTGGTTCGGGGTTTCGTGGAAAGCTGTCCCACCCTTCCAGGGCCTGTCGCCATTGTTTATCCCAGGCTACTGTCTCAGGGCTACGGGCAGGGTGTCTCCCTGGGCGGAGCAATAGACGATGGGGAGGGACTAGAGAGACCGTGATCTCCTGGCTCACAATGCACGGCGTTGCCTGTGCAGTCTTCGTGGGTCGCAGCCCTTGGTCAATTCCCTGCCATTGCGGGGGCCTCGGGTGTGGGTTTAACTCGGTCCCTCCTGTTCTCCGCCTGCGGCACACAATAGTTGTGATACTGAGGGCTGTGATACTTTGGTCTCTTCTGGGTTGACGGGCTTGGGTGGGGGCTGGCGGCCCATAACACAGAGCTCAGACTGGATGATCTGCCCTTAGACTCTCTGATGCTATGACTAGGGGCTGCCGGGGGACATGGGGAGGGAGGCGTGATGTGATAGGTACCTTTTCTCATTGGTCCTTGTTATACCCATCCCAGCTCGGCCCTAGGAGAATGAATGGGGCCGCCCAGGCTCAGCCCCATTCAAGGCCCCTCCACCAGCACTGCAGTCTTTTAGGCTGGGATCTTCTCGCCCCTCACTGTGACCATCTGGGTCTCCCAAAGCCTGTTTCAAGTCCCTGAGTCCCAGGCCAGGCAGAAGCTGTACCTGATCCGGGTACAGCATGGAGATGCTTCTCAGCTGGGCTGGCCACGGAGGCAGATCCCACATGAGGCTCCCTGTTAGAGCCGGGCAAAACCGAAAAAATCTGTCAAAAAATCCCAACACGGCCACACTGAAACGTTTCACAAATTCAGGTCGGTTTAATTGTTCATATAAAACACCCCCCCTGAAAACAAAAACAAAAAATAAATCCCTGCCCCCCCCAGAATGCCAAAAGAGGCCCAACATTTTGATTTTTTTTTTTACTTCTGTTTTGAGATCGATTTCAATTTTATTTTTTAAACATTAAAAAAAAAGCCACTAAACGGAGTTATTGATTTCAAGGCCAGAAGGGAGCCCTGTGATCATCTCGTTTGCCCTCCTGTACAAATCAAGTCAGAGATATCTTCCCCAAGAAGAATTTCTAACACACTGCCCCAAACTCAAAATGATACATTTCATTTTTGGGCTGAACAAAATGCTTTGTTTGACATGAAGCGATCCACCCCCACCCCCCCCCCCGACGCTTCGATTTGCCAAACATTTTGAAAAAAAAAAAATCTCTTTTTTGTGTTAACACAAAACAATTCCTCCCCCCACCCCTCCCCGGTCCCAATTTTTCAAAATTGCCAGTGGGCTGAAAAATCAGCTGTGGATGCAGCGCTTCTCCAGTGCATGCTGGATCGCGATTTTAGCTCAGTCTCATGACTGCGACGTGTCTGGTCGACTTTACCGCAGAGCCAGCCCTGTTTCTACGCATGTTGTTGATGGGCCTTTCTGCACAGGAAAGAACATGCTGTTCCGGATGGAGCTTTTCTTAGCCTACGAGAGGAAGCCAGCTCCGCAGCACCGACCGGAGACCGGCTTGTGGGCTGATGATGCAAGGTGCTGTGTGGGCAGGTATGTTTCCATGCTGCGATCTGGCAATTTCAGATGGTTGCTTGAGCGCTTGCGCGGGGACTGGGACAGAAGAAATCAGAGGGCGATATGGTAGGGTGGAGCGGCAGAGTGGACGGAACCTGCTGTTGTCTTGGCAGAAGGGCTAACGCCCCTAGTGGTATAGCTAGTTCAGTGATAGATGCTTTGAAAAAAAATGAAGTAGCTAGCTACGGCGTTACTGTGCTAGCTAGGTACCTTCTTAAGCATTCATTTGCCTGTCAGTCAGAAAAGCACCAGTGTTTGAAAGGTTAACCTTTTGTTTCTGTGCTGGGGACTGTCTGGATACCTGTCATTTACTAAGATCTTAGTCTCCATGATATCTTGTGGCAGTGAGTTCCACAGCTTAACGGTGTAAATAAAGTCTTCCCTCGTATCAGTTTTAAGTGTATTGCTTTTTAGTTCCATGGCATGGCTCCTAGGTTAGGATCCAGATAAAGAGAAGCCTGAATGGGGCCACACCAGCCTGCTTCATTTGCCCTGTTTTAGGCCTCTCACTGGGCCTCATCCTGGCAAAATACCCACATGGACAGTGGCAGGGCAAGCTTCTCAACCCGGCCAGTCAACCTGAGGCTGATGCGTAGGGCCCTGTTATGCTAGTGGCTTTATGATGTGGATTCCTGACCTCCTGGAAGCTGGGCTGTCACCCACCAAACTTATTTCACACGGGTCACCTAACGGCCTTCAGCTGGGAGTGATGTTACCAGTCCCTTCCAGCCTGCTGGGGCAGTTGAATTCTCATCATTACCTGGATTTGAACCAACAACCTGAGGGGCCAGATCCCCAGTGGTCCTGAATTGGTCATAGCTCCATTGAAATCAATGGGCTAGGTCCCCGGCCAGTGTAAATCAGCCGTAGCTTCATGGAAGTCAACGGGCAAGATCTTTCGCTGGTGTCAGTCGACAACACTCCGTTGCAGACACGGCGAGTTAGGGGGATCTTGCCTCTGGAGATGCAACCTTGAAAAGTCTCTGCAGCCCACTAGAAATGCCCCTAGGTGCTCTGGTCCTTCAGTGACGCAGGCCGTGTACGTAAGGATCTTGGCAGACAGATCCTCCCAGCTCCCATCCGTCACACGCACCCAGGGAGCTTTGATTCCACTTTGGGACTCCCGGAGGCTTCTCTCCTTTAGTTAGTTACATCATTTCATTGCAGCTCACCTCCCTCCTTAACCTTTTTGGGCAACTCCCCCAAGGCAGCAAGACTGGGTGAAAGTCACGAGCAGTGAGGCTAGTGTAACCGTGAATGCACAGATACGCCCCTGCCCCCGAGTCTGCCTGTGGGCAACGATGGTTTGTTAACCTCACGCGGCTGCATGTCATTCACAGGCACCTTGACGGCTTCTGTGGCTGAGACAGCGCGTCCCGGGCTGCAGCGTTTCACCCTGCCCACAGCGGGCCAAGGAGTGGAGAAAGATGGCACTGAGTGCAGGAGCGTTTACTCCTGGCAGACCTTTCCTAGGGGGATGGGACAGGTTGGGGCTGGATTCACTCTGGATCCTTTGTATATTATGTCACTGACCTTTCCCATCTACCTTTCTTTCTTTCTTTCTTTCTTTCTTTCTTTATTTATTTCTTTCCCTCCCATTTGGAAATGCCCATCAGAAGCACATCATTCTGGTCGGCTCACCCTATTCCACCTTCGTTTCCCGACCGCAGAGCCATCCTGCTCAGCCAAGCGCTATGACAGGGCTTGCTGTCGTCCAAGCCCTTTGTGAGCGTTACCTGGCAAAGCCACTCAGTCAATGTGATCCTGCTCGCTGCGTCTGCAGAGGAGCTGGAAGTGCTGGAGGAACCTGCCTTAATTAGGCCTTGCAGTGCGTCAGCGAGGTGCACCAGGGGAGTTATCATTGTCCCCATTTACCAGTGGGAAAATCACAGAGAGGCTGATGTGACATGCCCAGGTTCACGCAGTGAGTCAGTGGCAAAGTCAGGAAATAACACACGAGTCCAAAATCCCCTGCTGTAATCATCAGCCCATATCCCCCCCAGAGATGGAGAGAGAATTCAGGAATCCTGCCCAATCCTCTGCTCTAACCACTAGATCACACTCTTAGAGCTGTGACCTGAACCCAGAAGACCTGGCTTCGTAACCTCTGCTCTCACCACTGGAGACACAATCTCCTTCTCATCCATCCATCCATCCAATCAATCAATCAATCAATCAATCAATCAGCAATGGGTCCAGTCCAAAATTCAACCTGGGCTTTGAGGTGTCTGAATCCAGCTCCTTGATCCTGTGTGTCTATTTGGAGGCTCCTCTGTACACCGCCAGGGGATCTGGTCCCATGTCACTGAACAGACACAAAGCCACGGCAAGCCGCTCACCTGTCTCACCCCTGGTGTAATTTGGTGTCTGGAGCTCAGCCAGGTGGAGGGACCCGGAGCAGCTGTTGGGTTTGGGACGCAAGTTTCCAAGACATCCTCTGAGCCAGCCCACTAACTGGAAACCAGGTTCTGAAACCTGGCGGAGACCATGCTGGCTCCAAGCTGACCACTCCCCTCTTCCATGGAGAGGCTTGACACCCGAGGGTCTCCTGGAATGGACGCGTTTAGTTCATGCTGGACGGATGTGACTGGGGAATGGTGGCCTCTCCATGGAGGAGAGATCTGACATACAACACCCGTTCCATGCACCCAGCCCTCTTGGAGTTCAGTCTGCATAGACCATTCGCTCCTTGGAGTCTCTTTCTCCTGCCATTGCCAAGAAGGCGGCCCTGGCCGTGCCAGATGTGATGGCAGAGCTGAAATGGGTGGCGCGTGCGCGTGCGTGTGTGCATGCATCTGCACATGTGTGTGCGCACAGGAGTGGATGTCTGTGTGCATGCCTGTGTACGTCGCTGTCCGTGGCCATCTGTCTGCACACGCGTATGCATGTTTAGGTGGGTCTGTGCGTGCACGTCCGCCCGCCTCCACGTCATCAGCCGCCCGAGCACCGAACAGCGGATGTTGCTGGCTGATAAGAGCTCTCCCAGCAGTGCCCGGGAGACCTGTGGGCTGCAGGAGGTGGAACCACTCCAGTGTGGCTGCAAATTAAAAGCCACCTGCTGGCCCTTCGCGGCCGGGGAGGTGCGGGAGTAATTGCCTGACAGAACTATCGGGGACAGGCACTTGGCTGGGAAATTGTTCCTCTCTCCGGACGCCACAAGTCCCACTTGTCGTCAATCAGCCGCTGTAATAACCCGTGGAGTGGGAAGCTCTCCAGGCCCCTTGATGCCCCCTCCGCTCTCAGCCTCTCATCCCCACCGCCCTGGGCGCGGGATTAACCCACGGAGCGATGCGCTCGGCAGCCTCTGGCCTGCTCCGAATCGCCCGCTGATACCCACGGCCCCCAGGGAGCAGAGAATAGTCGCAGCACCCGCACTCTGGCCACACCCCCCATCCATCCCCTACACCAGCGGAGGGGTGCAGGACCCTTATGATATCTCCACACCGGCTGGGGAGGCGCAGGGGGATTCTCAGGGGGGCCGTTTTCACCCGCTCCAAGGCCCCATCCGATGCCAGACAACCCAAGAGGGCCCTGGGCGTGCCTGAGAAAAAGGACGTCCCAGGGAGGGTGCTGAGGTCCTGCTCCCCCCCTCCCATTCAGTCTCTGCTTTGGTTATCGCCTGCCACCTGCACTCCGCTCCCAGCCCTCCCTCAGAGCCAGCTGCGTAACCACAGGGTTGTTATTTCCCCTGCAACCGCAGGGATTTCGCAGCCTATTTCTCGGTGCAAAAGGAAAACATTCCCTGGGCTTTCTCAGAAAGACAAACAGGCCGGATTCCTGCCCTTTTTCTCCTCCCCTCTTTCCCCGCAATGTGGTTTTATTTTCATCTCCCCTCTTATCGGCGCTGCCGTTCACCTGGGGGCTGGTGGCTCGGGGGGGGGCCACCTCGTGAAACAGATCTGGGTGGACGCAGCCCAGTGCGGTGGGGTTGGGGGACACGCGGGATGTTCCCGTAGCTTCGAGGCGACCCCCTCAGCACGGCGGGGAGAGCGGGAGGCCGGGACGGCGACTGGGTTGGAATTTGTCAAAACTGAAATGTTTTGCGGGACTATGTTGATTTTGATGAAATGCTGCCAGAAAACAGACAAGTTTATGATGGAACCGGCTCCCTGCCAGCTCGTCTGGCTGGGAACCTGGAGGCTCTGAGGATAAAAAACAGGATAAAAAACCCATGAGGAGGGAGGGTCCCAGAACTCGGGCTCCGGCCCCAGCCTGAATGTCCACACAGCAATTTTTAACCCCGCAGCCTGAGCCCCAGGAGTCTGAATCAGATGACCCAGGCCAGCCACAGCCCTGGGGTGGGTCTTTTATCCCCGTGTAGACATACCCTGGGAACCCTGCCTCCCCGCTCCTCAGAATCCCAGACTCCGAGGGCTTCCAGTTACCCTCTCTCTGGGGGAACCTGCCAATGCGAGGGACAAGGTGAAAGGGTTAAACAGAGGGACACTGAGCCGAGAACCCCGCACTCTGCCCGGATGCGTGGTCGGACGGCGGAGCGGACATAGGCCCCACAGTTGCAAAGCACCTCCTCCGCCCCCATCCTCTCCCGGCTCTTGCGTCTGGCCGCCTTGGCCGGCGCTCAGAGGAGGTTGACGAGGCGGCCCCGTGGTTTTGTGGGGCCCCGGCTGGGGTGTGCGTCCAGGAACAGGTGCGGGGAGACGTGCAGCCTGGAGGAACGTGCGCCAGGTGGAAAGGGGCAGGTGTCCGGACGGGGGGGGTGCACCATGCCAGGTACGCGCCTGTGCTCACGGCTCCAGGATATCCCTGGCGGGCCGTGGAACCAAGATGGAAGACAGACTGGCCCCCCCGGGGTTCCTTGCCCTTGACATGTGGGAAGAAGTCCCACTGCCCGGTGTCAGGGCAGGACACGAGGGCGAGGAAATGCAGAGTGGCGCACGAGCGTGTACAGACGTGCCTGTGGTGCAGTTTGCGGTGGGTGGAGGGGGATGGCCGGAGGGGCTCCGGGGGCAGGGGCCTGATGAAAAGATCCGGCGGGCTCGGGGCGGGCGGAGAGCACCCTCCCACTGGACCCGCTGGAGGTAGGCTGCCCTCACCTTCTGCAGGAAAGGCTAGTTGGCTTATTGGCTCACTTCACCCCGCCCAGACAGTCTAATGAGTGCAGCTGGGCCTCAATTTAGCCTCCAGATTGGCCCAGCTGCCTGCCTGGCCGAGGGGATCTCTGTAGAGCAGCAGCAGGAGGGTGCTGGCTGCTGAAAACATTTGCCCATGGCTGTGTCAGTGCCTGTCCCTGCCTCTGCCCCTGCCCCAGCCCTGCTCGGCTCCTGCCTTCTGGAATCCAGGTAACCTACTTCTAACCCTCAGCTCTGACTTCTGGTTCTGACTTGGACTTCACCCGCTGGCCTGGCCCTGTCTCCCTGCCCTGGATGCCTGCTTGGAGCACGAGGCCAGCCCTGCGTGCTGGTCCCTGGCGTCTAGTCCAAATGGGCGGAGAACAGATCTTCCAGTGCTGGGAGAGCTTTGACGTTGTTGGTGTTTTGTTCTGAACTGGAAGGAAACAAAGGTTGGAAATCTCAAAATCTGCCCCCAAAGGGAATTACTGTCCTCTACCCAGCTCTGCTTAACGTTGGGTGAGAGCCAGTTCTGTAAATTAACCTCAATAAAATCCTGCCTCAGCTAATTCCACAGGCTAATTTCATTAACAGCATGTGGCAGTGAGTTCCACGGGTTGTCTATCGCTGTCTCCCCGTATCTGATTGTGGTTCCTTCCCCCCAGCTGCTGCCGCTGCTGATTCTGTCCCTCTTCCTAATAACCCACATGCTGAAAAGAAGAGGCTGTCTGTCCCTCTGAAAAGAAGAGGCTGTCTGTCCCTCTGAAACCCCTCAGCATTTTATTTTTAAACTGCTACTCCGCAGAAAAAGGCCGTGAAAAGTTTCCTCATCAGCTCTTCGCACGGTGACACATGCTCAGCAGCTGGGAGTGAGATGCTGAGTAAGCGAAGCTGGAGAATCTGTGTTTGCAGTGGCTCTTCAGCGGGAGCTTCAGCCTGGGGAGGAAAGGAAGGCCCTGGAGTGGGAATATGCCATCCACTGCCTCGCAGGCCAAGGCAGTGGTGGGGTGGCTGAGATCACCTTGGGCAGGGCAGGACCTGGGGGGGTGATGGTCATGGTGGGATATTTAAATATGGGTGACCATCTGTTACAGAGGTTGGCCTGAGACCGAGAGCAGGCGAGTTTGGCTACTAAAATGGCCTCACTCTTGACACTTCAAAGAGCTTTACACAGGAGGGCAGTATCCTCATCCCCATTGTACAGATGGGGAAACCGAGGCACAGAGTGGGGCAGTGGCTTGGCCACAGTCACCCAGCAAGTCAGGGGTCTGAACTGCTACCTGGAGCCACACCCCTCTTGGGTGGCGTGAAAACTTGATTGCCTTTGCCTTCCTTGCCCTCGGCCTGTCTGCAGAGGTGGGGGCCGCTGTGTCCCCCCCCCACCCAGGGTGGCTGCCCGCCCCTGTTACGGAGCAGGCGCCCGCACCGTGCTCTTGACTGGAAACTTGACGTTGGTTCTTTCTTTTTTTGTCCTTTTCCTTATGCCAGGACAAAAGCCTCTCTCCCCCCTCCCAAGCCCCGGAGGCCTTGCTGGCTCCTTGCGTGTGGAAACACGTAGCGTGTTCAGTCTCCTACAGACGGAATTAGGGGTGGGGTTTGTGTCCTTATCTGCAGAGCAGGAGTTTCCTGTCCTGTCGCCCTTTCCTCTTCCTTTGCCCAAGGTTTGTTTCAATTCTAGGGAGGGGATTTTTCCTCTGCTAAGTGGAGGCTGGGCTGAAATCACATCCTACCCAGCTTCCCCGGCCTGTTTTCTAAAGGATCATTAGCCAGAGAGGAAACGTCTGCTGCTTTCACAGAGGCCTCGAAGGCCATTTGGAAGTAGACCCGTTTTGGGGGAAGGCGGGTGCCTCGTTGTTCCTACACAGCCGAGCTATGTTGGAATGACTAGGCAAAGCCCACCAGGAGGCAGTGTGGCCTAGTGGATAGCACGCTCTCCTGGGAGGCTGGGGTTGTGGGTTCTGTCTCTGGCATTGGACTGGGAGATGAGGGCGAGGTACCGACCCCCACGAGGAAAGAAACATCAAGGCTTCTTGACATGTCACTGCAATGGCCACTCGGGACGTGTCTGGCCCTTGCTTCCATCATCTTCGCCTGCTCTTAAATCGAGCTGCCACTGCCTGGCTGGAGGTGGGAGGGTCTTGAAGACCAGTCCAGCGTTGGGGAGAGGGGCTTTCTTCTGTGGCTGACCAGAGGAGACTGGGTGTTGGGCTAGTTGAACAAACCAAACATTCCCCCCCCCCCCCATGGAAGATTCCAATGGGGGAGGGGGAGGGAAATTCACGTTGGTCAATTTTCCACAGAGAATTTTGGCTTTTTTTTTTTTTTAGCAGAAATTTGAAAGCTGAAAATTTTCAATCAAACCCCCAAAATATTTGAGAACAAACCTGAGAAGAAGATGAGTTTTCATGTGGGATGCACAGAGAAGCAGGAAGAGCACAACAGATAACCGTGGGGGGTGGAAAGCAGTGGAGCAACTCATTTTTACCTGCCCTCTTTGAGTTTCCAAGCTGCCCGAGGCCCTGGCCCCTCAGAACCAGAGGTGCATGCCTGATGCAAAATTCAGACCAAGATTTTGAACGCTTTGGTCTGTCCTAATCCAGGTTTTTGCTCAGATGATTAGGATGACAGAGGCTGTTTGCGAGAAGCTCAGACCTGGTGTTCTAGCTGCAAACACCTCACAGCTCAGAGGTGGGACCAGATCCAGGATTTTTTGACCAGCCTTCTTGCAACCCATCACTATTATAATTACAATGGCAAATAGAGGCCCCAGCCAAATGTACGGACCCTTTGTGCTAGGTGCTGTACAAAAACACTAAGAGTAATTAACTTTTGCTTTTCCCTTCTCCAAAGAACTTGTGGTCTAAATAGACAAGAAAGGAGAAGAGTAGGAGGGGAAAGGTCTAGCACAAGGTCCCCTACCAGCTCATTGAGAGAGAATGGTCTTCTGCAACCCAGGCCAGTGTGCTAGCTACTAGGCCGTGCTGCCATCATATCTGGCAGCATCGTATCCTGTTGTGACATTTAATTATCAATAATTCTTTCGAACTCCAGGGTGTTGAGACTCATTAGGGGCTGATCATGAGCTGGGGCTGCATTTCTGCCATCTCTTTGTGAGCTCTGAGCTACAAATAGCATTGCAGGCTTGTCACATTGTGGAGACCTGTGGATTTTTTTTTTTTTTTTTTTTTTTTTGTCTGTCTCTTCTTTGTGTCTGTAATTATTAATAAAATCCCCCTGCAGCAGCAGCTCCTGTCCCATGGGACTGGGCTCGGCGCCCTGCTCTGAGCATTGTGACCTGGTGCATAGAGGTGCAGCATTGCTCAGCTTTGCCCTCTTTCCCCCCGCCCCATGTCCTGACAAGTGAAGAGTGGGAGGGAAAGTGACTTTGCCAAGGTCACCCAGCAGGTCAGTGGCAGAAATTTTTGATTTAAAAATGCTGTGACAAATCAGCAGCCCTGTCTCTTAGTAATTGGTTCTTGCTTCCCCATCCTGCTATGTGCCTTTTTCTGGATCTCTCTGTTGCCTAATTATCCCTAGACTATGCCAAGGCTCAGTCACAGCTAAACTCCCATCTACTTTCAGAATCCTAGTAATGCACCATGCTGCGTAGCTCTCCAGTATGCTGCTCATTCATCTTGTACCTATATCACAAATCCTCCTGCTGCAGAAGTGACCTCTGACCCGCTATTCCAAGAACAGCCTTTTACCGGCGAGGCGCGCCAGGTGATCTCATTTGCCAAAGATTTTCCTAACATTTTTAGAATGGCTTTTTGTCCATCATTAGCTCACTTCATCAAAAGGTCTCTAAGAGCTTTTCACTAATGTAACTTCCACGCAGGGGGAGTTATCATTAGCCTTTGTTTACAAGTAGGGAAACCGAGGCATAGAGCAACTGTCTGATTTGCCCCACATCTGTGGCAGACCTGGGAATAAGATCCCTAACTCTCAGGAATTGCCAGGCTGGGTCAGACCTGAGGTGCCTTTAGCCCACTGCCCCATCTCTGGCAGTGGCCAGCACCAGCTACTTCTGAGGCAGGTACAAGAACCTTGTGGTAGCAGATGTGGGATAATCTGCCCTCCAGAGAGGGTTGAAGATGAAAGTTGGAAGGGACCTCAGGAAGTGTCTAGTCCAACCCACTGCTCAAAGCAGGACCAACCCCAAATAAACCATCCAGGCCAGGGCTTTGTCAAGCCGCATCTTAAAAACCTCTAAGGATGGAGATTCCACCAGCTCCCTAGGTAACCCATTCCAGTGCTTCAGCACCCCCTGTTCTTGAATCGTGCAGACACAAGGGCAAGTAAAAGCTTTGAATCACCCGTGCACCCTGTGTGTTTTGCGGGTTGCGTCGCTCCACTCACACACATTCGGATTGCTACCTGTGGGTTTCAGAGCTGTGGTCTTTTTCTGTTCTTGCTCAATAACCCACAGATCATCTGACCCCAACCATAGCTGTTGCTGTGCAAACATCGAGAGGAAATGAGCTCACCCTCATCGGTGACTTTTTTAAGAGTCAACAAGCAGCATGCGGCTGATGCATGGCTGATCATGTGAACAACGGACACCCTCCAATCGGAGCAGGGCTTGCGTTGCATGTGCAGATGGCTGGAGAAAGAGACTGAATTCTCCCTCTGTGCCAAAAATGCCTGTCTTGAAGCGTCCCGGCTTTCTAGGGAACAGATCCGTCAGCTGAGGGTGCCGACGCTAAACAGGGACAGGTGTGGTTAATACCTGAGGAGGAGGCTCACGGAGAGAAACCAAGGTGACTCCCTGTACAATCATGGTCCCTCTGAGTCAGTCCTGAATCATTGCCCCAACGGGGACGCTGTGCTGCAGAAAATAGTATTGAGGAAGGGCTCGCTACCGGGTGCTTTTCCAACAGCCCGTCTCACTGGACAGTCGCTGTGGTTTCTGAGCCTCCTAACCCAGCATGGCTTTTTTGCGGGGCCAGTGGGTCATCTTCCCGCTGTGTCATAACCCTGAGATCTGGGGCCCTTAAAATCCCATTGCCTCCTTACCCCTCCCTAGTGCCGGTGTCCTATGGGCCAAATTCCAGTCAGGGTAACCTTTCTGCCACCTTAAATTTGCCCAGCATTTTCAACTGGATATAATTTTCTTTGCTCCCTGCCCTAGACAAGCCTGTATTGGCAGCTGTTTAACACAGTGCAAAGCACCATGTCCTAGCCCAGAAGTGGCTGCATTTCACAGGTGGGTGGAGTGGCCGCTCTGTATGGGTTGCAAAGTGCTTCAGGATCCTCTGGCACAGAGTGTGCTGCAGAGTTGTGGTGACTGCATGTGCCAGCAGGTGGCGCCATTGTGCACCTTCCAAATTATTTTGCTTTGTGTGCGAGCAAGTTTTTTTAGCTTGAAAGAAATACTTATGTCCTCAGATCTTGGTTATAAAAAGTTCTGTCTAGATGGCAAAGTTCTGATACAGGCTCTGATTCCTGGAGCCATTCCTGGAGGCAGGGCTGCTCTCTGGGATGAGGCTTTGGGGTCGGGCTGAGATTCCTGGGAGAATGGTTAGCCTTCCATGCTGTCTGATCACCCCAGCCCTGGACAGAGGTGATGTATAAATCCGTTAGGCTTAGGATGTATCTAGTGACTTCTCCACTGAGCAGGTGACTGCTACCACTCAGCAGTGTGGCGATGCTGGTGCAAGAAAGGGCCATGATTACTCGACGAAGGGGTGATGTTGTTAGAACCAAGTCTAAGAGCATGTCTGAGGTTTCCCCTGATTCGCACTGAGGCAGGGAAGGAACAGCCGGTTTCTCAGGCCTGCAGATGTTGCGGCCGTGTTCTGGGTGAGTCCATGGCCTAGCTACACAGAGCTCCTACATAAGGCTACATGCTCGAGGGACAGTTGCTGATGCCTGGCTGACTCATCCTGAGATTCGCGTATGTCCCAGCTTCATGGAGTGAACCGAAACAAGCTGAGGAAGTACCAGCGACCACCTGGGATTTCAGCATAAGGAACAATCTCAATTCCTGACCTGGCCCTGCCTTCTTTGCATCACCCCCTTTTATATGTACTGGTGGTGGTATACGTCTTATAGCCCTGATTTCCAGAGGTGCTGAGCATCTCTGGCCTTGTGGGATGCCTAGCACTTCTCTGAATATCAGGTGCTTTCTCAAGCAGGATCTCCAAGTGCTACCTGGACCTTCCATGCCAGGATCTCCAAGGCTACCTAGCCATCGATGATTTAAGGCTCCCAATTTTCCCTCTAGAGCCATTATCTTGCTTTCCAAAAGGCAGAACTAGAAGCCAGAGGCCTGATTTTTCCATCCAGTGTCTTTGCCACAGGGACCACATTCTCCTTGCTCTCAGAACAGCCCTTACTCTCAGGATCTAGCATCGAAACCGGCCCCAATTACTGTAGGCTATAGGCACCTCATCCTCCCCTTGTGAGATAGGGCAGTGGGGAACTGGGACACAGAGATTAAGGCATACAGCCTCCTAGGTATTTAGTGAAATCAATGGGCGTTAGACACTCTCATGCCTTTTGAGGATTTGGGTCTAAGTGATGTGCCTAAGGTCACACAGGGAATCTGTGGCAGAGCAGAAATTGAAGCTGGGTCTCCCCAGTCTGAGGTTAGAGCCTTATGCCCTGGACCACGCTATGGAGAGGCTCCAAGGGTGTGTATCCGTCCTCGTCAACTGCCCCAAGCCCGGAGTCTCTGGCCAATTAAATCCCTTTCTGCAAACTTTGGGAAACATTCCCATCAAACGCTGCGTCTCTCTCTCATTCTCACGCTCTGCGTGTATAACACAGGGCCCCTTTTTTGGGTGGCTCTCTAAGCACCTTAATTAATTAGCCGCTTCGTAATTACCCCCCTTTTCCAGAGTGGGGGAAACTGAGGCACAAGGAGGCCAAGTGACCTGCCGTTGACTCGCTGGGTGGTCTGGGGCAGAGCTGGGAAGAGATCCCAGGAGTCCTCTGCCAGGTGAGCCAGAGGCTGGCGCAGGGCCTGCCGTGTTGTGCCCTGACCCCGCTGCCCTTTGCCCGCCGGGCCAGCGTCTCCCACTGCACGGCTTGCACGGCTTTGCTTCCTTCCCAGAGGGTGAGGGAGGACGCGCCCCCGCCCCCACACCCACACCCCTCCTTTCCCACAGCTGGGCTGGGATTTCTTGTTCTCTTCACTGGGACACGCTGTGCGAGAGGCTGCTGATTGGCTGCTTGGTGGGATCAGGCGCCTGCTGATTGGCCAGGGCCCTCTTTCACATGGGTGCTCACACATCGGCCGCATGCTCTGGGCTTGGCCTCCTCCCACCCGCTCTTGAATTGATGCTTCAAGTGCTTGAGTTGCAGGGAACAGGCTGTTTCCCCTCCCTGCCCTGCCCTGCCCTGAGTCACAGCCAAGAGGCGGTTATTACTGGCTTGGAGACGCCCTTGGAAATGCAGGCAGCTGGACGAGCTGGTTGGCAACAATTGTGGGGTTCCCCCCCCCCCCCCCCCCGCTTCCCGGCCCTCCCTGGCATCTCTTCCCAGGGGGATTTCCAGCCGCTGACTGATTCAGTTGGATCCTTTCTCCGAAAAGCCCCATCCCTGGGCTAATCCTCAATAGACCCGAACCCTCCCCTGTGGCTGGCAATCAAATGCATAGGCAGCAAACACCCACTTTCCCCCCCAGTGGGAGACAGTGTTGGTCAGGAAGCAGATGCTCCGATTCCTGACTCATGGCCTTGGACTGCCCCCTCCCCGCCCCCATCTCTGTGCCTTAGTTTCCCCATCCCTACAACGGGGCTCATCACACCGCAAAGCGCTTTCAGATCTATCGATTATAAGGGCGACCTGTTCTGAGGGCGTGCTTACCCTTGGAAGCAGCAGAATAGCTATTCCGGAATCAGTCTGGGGCTTGTCTTGAAATAACTATTCTGGAAAAGTGATTTTTTTTGGGTAGTTTCCGAGTGTAGACCAGCCCATAGTGTTGCGCCTACTCAAATGGCAACCAGGAGCTGAACTCACTGCGAGCAAAGCCCCAGAGAGAGGGGCAGGAACGTTGTGTAAAACCAGTGAATAGAAAAGGGAGTGTGGTCTAGCAGGTAGAGCAGAGGACTCCTGGGTTCTGTTCCCCCACTTGCCACTGACTGGCTGTGTGACCTTGGGTAGATCAAATCACTGCTCCATGCCTCAGTTTCTCCCTCTGTACAATGGGTGTAAGACCACTCCCCAGTTTCCTGGCGGGGACAGGTGGAATTATGAAGCTACTAATCAAAGTGCTTCGAGGTCCATGCAAGAAGGGCCCCATCCATGGGACAGAGCTGGAGAGCAGTACCTGCAAAATTGGAATCCAGAGTGAAACCTCCCCGAAGTTTTTGGAAATGAATTTCTTTGGCCAGCAGGAGTGCAAGCTCCACCCCGCTCTCTCCCAGCACCCACTGCCACACCCCTGCCCTGGAGGGGCAGACTTTATGGATGAGGATAACTGGGTCGCCAGTCCACCAGCCAGTTCAGGCCTCGGACTGTCTGCGGAGAGATGCCAAGAACAGGTTTCCCTCCCTCCGGGCAGGAAAACAGGCTGTGCTACCAGAGATTCCCTGCATAGCTGGCTCAGCGGAGGCAATTCCCTTGGCAGGCTCTGCAAAGCGCAGCTCCTGGGGCTGCACAAGTGGGCACCCTGAGAAAGGGAGCTGGGCTGGCTTGGGTTCTGTTGGCTACAAGCCAGGGAGGGAGGTCGGAGGAGAGGGAAATCCAGTTAAACGGGGGCAGGCTGCGTCGGTGGGGAAAAGGGGCTAAGGCCTGGTCTACCGCTAAAACTCAGGCCAGGCGACCTACGTTGCTCAGGGGTGACCTGAGAGAAGTCGGTGAAGCCGACCTCCGCTCCGGTATAGACACCACTAGGGCGATGGAAGAATTCTTCTGTCAGCCTAGCTACCTACCGTCTCTCAGAGAGGTAGGTTTGCTGCATTGCTGTAAGAAGTGTCTACACCACGCTGCTACAGCAAGAGGCATTTGGCTCGGGGGAAAGGATGGTTGAACTTTGTGCAAAATGACTCCCAAGTCATGTGCTAATAACGAGCGGGATCGTTTTATGATAGCCCCAGTGGCGTGCCAGGTGCTGTACAGCCCAGTCAGATTCCTGTCCCAAAGAGTTTACAGTTTTGGTCCACTGATCAAAGGACTGGTAGTGAAGACTCCTGGCTCTGCCACAAACTCCCTGGGTGCTCTTGGGCAAGTCACTTAAGCTGGGATTTTCAAAAGAGCCAAAAGGAGTTGGGTGCTACTGTCATTAAGCTTAAATCTCTTAGGCAGCTTTGAAAAATATCACCTGCTGCGTGCCTCAGTTTCCCCATGTGTCAGCTGGGGCTAACGATCCTTCCTTTGTGTATTTAGACTGAGCTTTTCAAGGCAGGGCCCGTCTCTCCCTTGGGATCTGTGCAGCGCCCAGCACAATGGAGCCCCGATCCCGAGTGAGGGCCCTCTCAGTGCTACGGGAGTAGAAATAGTACTTTGGAGTGTCTTGCACCTTCTCTCTGAAACATCTGGCACTGGATGCTGCTGGAGACAGAGAGTTGGACTAGGGCAGAGTTTCTCAACTGGTGGGTCCCAACCCCAAGAGGGGTGGGGCAAAGTGTTGACCATTTTATCCCTGTCTAAAGCAAAGGATCTCACTCCCTGCACATCTTTTCTCTTCCGGGTCAAGTATTCGCTGTCCATCTCCCCACACACAAATCAGTTTAGAGCCTTTTCTAGGGAAGTGGCGTGGCCTAGTTAATTGGCCACCAGAGTGGCTGGGGAGACAGGAGACCTGCATTTGAGTCCTGGCTGTGCTGCTAGGGGCCCCATAGGCAAGTCACTTTGGCGCTCGGTGCCTCAGTTTCCCCACCCCCAAAAGGGGGATGATGAAGGGGGATGGACCTCTTTGTAAAGCGCTTTGTGATCTATGCAGGAAAAGCACTAGGGGGTGGATGTGTGTGTAATATAACTTTAGTTTTCACAGTGAATGGAAGGCGGTCATGAAAACGACTGACTTTTTGAATAAGAGGCCGCCAACCTGAAACGGTGGAGAAACACTGGCATAGATGGACCACGCTGCAAAGCGTTTCTGCCATTCGGAGGCAGGGTTTTATCAGTACCTGTGTGTTCTCCTCCTCCGTGCCTCATTATACAGGCACAGGGGGACTCCTGAAATGTTCGGTCCAGTCTGTGTTGCTTCGCGATGCCTCGTCTATTACTAAACATGGGTCCAGGAATAAGCCTGTCCCGTAGTGTGATGATGAAGAGTGGAGAGGCAAGGAAAACACACACACACGGGTTGGTTTGCTCTTGCAATACTCGCAAGGAAAAAGCTTGTAGGTTTGGCAAGTCACCACCTACAGGCGCTGGCGTTGAGCAAGACGACAAGGTGGCGACTTAGCTTTGACCCAAACCACAGGGAGGAAAAGAAAACTACTACTTAACAACTTTCCAGATGTGCACGCAGGCAGAGAGTGCGCTTCACATGCAACACAGCTTGCTCCAATCTCCTTCTAGCTGATCATCCTACAGCCAATCCAGGCTACTTCCCATCCGAGGAGCATGAGATCAGACCTAATAACTAGCTGTTAACAGAAAGGGAGGGGGAGTTTGGCTCATATGAAACTTTTCCGTTCTATTTTTATCACCTGTCATTGTTTTTTTTTCTTCACAAATAAAAAAGATTCAGCATCAGCCCTAAAGGATTAAGGGCCCAGTCCTCACCTGGCGTAAATTGGCCTATTGAAGTTAGAGGAGGATCTAGTCCTGGGTTTGTTTTCTCTCTCTCTCTTTTTTTTTTTTTAAATGTAGATTGAGGGGGTTGGGTTTTTTTTCTTTTTCTCTTTGTGGATTTTTCTCTTTGAGGTTTGGGGGAGATGTGCTGGAAATTGATCAGCTGGGGCTGACAGCTGACCACCCCCGTTCTCATGGTTCATTTCCTTCTGCTTTTCTCAACTGAATCACACCAAGAACTTTCGGCTTTGCAATGTCCTGGTGGTAGAGGAAGTAAGAGTCAGGACTCCTGGGTTCTGCCATTCTCCTGCTACAAATAACCCCCTGTAACATGACTCAGTGGGTCAAAGCAACAGAAATAAATACTGAGACTAGATAATAACTGAGCATCATGACCAGCTGGTCATTCCTAGTATCAATAAGACGAATCACCCCCCACTTAATTTGTGTTTTAAGAATTTGGGCCAGATTCTGACACCCTTATTTACGTTCAACTGCATCAGTCAACCTCATTGAGTCCACTGAGTAGCCCCATAGAGACTATATGAAGGGGGCTAGTGATTTTTTTTTTTTTGGGTGGGGGGGAGGGGGGAGAGGTCCAGCTAGGTCTGTAAAAGGGGACTGATTTTCAGAGGGCCAGGTTCAGATCTGGCTCAAAACCGCCCCTTTAAAGTGTCTCAAGCAAGACCCCTGAAATCACCAGCTTTTGAAAATCTTGATGGATTTTTGTATTGATGGCCTGCTTATTTATTACTGCTATTATGGTAGCACTTAGGAATCCCAGTCATGGACCAGGACCCGCTGGTGATCTGTGGTGTACAAACAAAGACAGCTGAGCCCCAAACCCCTCGCCGTCTAAGCACAAGCGGAGAGACCAGAGGTGGCTGCAGACAGATGGGCGGATCATGAAAAAACATTGTCATGTCTTTCCAGGCCTTTTTCAATGCCCCCAGGACCAAAACAACCAGAGATAGGGCTTCCTTTTGACACTGGCTGATGACTGCAGTGAATAGACCAGTTTCTCCACTATCTCAGTGCTAGGAATGGTTCCCTGGGGCACTGAAAGGAATCCTATGTGTACAGTCCACCCAGCTATAAAACAGGGCTAATAATTTCCCTCCCTCCTGGGGCGGCTGTGAGCTTTTATTAACCAGTGGCTGCAGAGAGCTTTGAGAGGCTCAGAGAAAGGCAAACCATTACATTTATTATAAACCTTCCTTGAAGCCTTTAAAACCCTCCTTGGCCCTGGTTTCTTTTCTGTAGAATGATGCCCAGCCCAGAGTCCCAGAACGTGGTGTCTTGTATGGTGTGAGGGTCTGATTTTTGCCTTAGCTAGTACCAGGATCTGAATTTTTTTCAGAGACGCTGGGCACCCGCAGGTCCAGCCATAACACGGCTACCTCTTTTTTGGGTTGCATGCTAGCCTGGTGCAAGGGGTAGGGTGCTGAACCTGAAGTCGAGAGCACCTGCATTCTAATCTTAGGTCACTCTGGGCAAATCACTATCCCTGTCTGTGAAACGGATGATTCTAACACTTAGCTGTAAAACTGCTATAATATATGAGCTAAGGTATTATGACTGCTTCACACCACCCGGTATCTTGCTTGCCTCTGGTTTCCTCACTCCTGCTGTGCATCATTGCATTGTGTTGATACTTCTGATGTCCTGTGATAGGAAAGATGCTGTCTCCTGCTGGGAGTCCAGGATCTTGGCAAAACACATCACTCGGGTGGAAAAACTGCCCACCTTACATGTGAGCCTCGGGCATAAAGACAATGCCTTTGCCCTTTACCCAAATTGGCTTCGTACAGGGGCGAGACAGCAAAACATCTAATATTAACTACTGTCCCGGCATGCAGCATGCGGTCTTGGAGTGCATTTTAATCCCTGGCTGGGGAGTGAGCCACTGTGCGCTAAAAGCAGACGAGGGCTGCTTGAGACAACACATCGAGAATGACCTTGCACAGTTGTCTAGCTGGCAAAACCTGGGGGATTAGTGACTGGCATTAGAGTTCCCTGGATATATTTCATTTGCCTTTTTAAAAATGATTATTTGTTCCGAATGAAGCTCAATTTAAGAGTTGAGCAGGTTCATCGCTAACTCCTAAATTAGTGCTAAAGGTTAAAAGGGATAGTGTGTGTGTGTGTGTGTGTGTGTGTGTGAGTGACAGTCCTCTTCCCCCTCCCCCCCCCCAAAAAAATAACCAAACAAAAACCCTTACCCATATTGCTAACATCTCAGATTAAATCCAGAAGTACCTAAAAATTGAATTTACTTCTCACCCTTTAAGATGCTTGCTCCTTTTATTTATTTATTTTTTTAAAGTTGGGTGACATGACTTGCTTAGATTTGCCTCAGTTGTTTCCATCTCATGGTCCATCCTTTTAGGCAGGACGTCAACCTGCAAGAGCACTTCTTTCATCAGGACGGACAGCAGGCAGAGTGTGTTTGTGTGTGTGTGTACGGGGTGCGGGGTGTCTCTCTTTAATTCCCATTAGCTGCAGCACCCTGCAGGAGTGAGTTACTAGGCAGCTGGCCAGCCAATGCAATATGCCAAGTCACTGGGGTCTTGCCACCAAGAGAGACATGGACAGCCCTTTGTGTCGGAGGCTGGCAGCTGCCGCTGCTTTGACATCTCGGTCACCTTTGCCCCAGATTGGATCTTGCAGGAGGAGCGAAGCAAGCAGAAACTGGATGAAAACCCCCTCCGGGAACAACATCGGGCAGCCAAATCCCAGGTTGGAGAAAACAAGTTCTGTTCCACATCGCACCGGCCAGGGGCTGAACTCTGAAGAGAGCAGAATGCTGCTATATTTAGAGGGGATCAGTTGCCTTCAGCGTCTCCCCATTGGCTTCCACACCCAACCTTCCTGAAAGACAGGCCAAGAAGTCTGCCTGTGCTGAGAGCATCTGGATTGGTGACCCAGGAAACCATTTCCGCAGGATTGAAGGGGATCTCAGCCAAGACATCGACACTTTGCCCCCTTTCTTCCAGCAATGGAGATAGTGAAACAAAGACAGTGTCATCCACTGTCCGCCTAAGCAATGGCTTATGAGGAGAGGCTGAGGGAACTGGGCTTGTTTAGTCTGCAGGAGAGAAGAGTGAGGGGGGATTTGATAGCTGCCCTTAACTACCTGAAAGGGGGTTCCAGGGAGGATGGAGCTAGGCTGTTCTCAGTGGTGGCAGATGACAGAACTAGGAGCAATGGTCTCAAGTTGCAGTGGGGGAGGTGGAGGTTGGATATTAGGAAAATGTTTTTCCCTAGGAGGGGGGTGAAGCGCTGGAATGGGTTACCTGGGGAGCTGGTGGAATCTCCATCCTTAGAGGTTTTTAAGGCCCAGCTTGACACAGCCCTGGCTGGGATGATTTATTTGGGGTTGGTCCTGCTTTGAGCAGGGGATTGGACTAGATGCCTCCTGGGGTCCTTTCCAACCCTCATCTTCTATGATTCTAATCGCCTTGCCAATCTACCCGACTCAAAGCATGCTCTGGGATGGTCACTGCCATTCCAACCAGTTCAGAACATAAGAATGGCCAGGCTGCATCGGACCAATGGTCCATCTAGCCCAGGCTCCTGTCTTCCAACAATGGCCAAGGCCGTGTGCTTCAGAGGAAATGAACAGAACAGGCCATCATCAAGTGATCCATCCCCTGTCGCCCGCTCCCAGGTTCTGGCAAACAGGCTAAATAAGGTATTAGTGTAACATACCGGGAGTAAAACTTGGCTGTAGCCTGACATACCGGCCTCTCCTGGAACACCTGAAAAGGAAAGTCTCTTTTCAGACCGCCCTGACACGAAAGCTCTGGGGAGCAGATCTTTCAGTCTTTCGCGTGTCCGTATTGGCCCTGGTGTTTGCCCAGCTAAAAGCTGCTCTGAAGTCTGGGGGGTTGCCACACTCCTCTTACTGACACAGAGCTGGGTTTGGCCATTCATATCGCACATGGCTGCTTGAATTAACCCCCAGTCTGTCTGTGCTAGCGCGCACAGGAGTCTATCACTGCACCGTCTGCCTGGAGAGCTGTGACCCATGAAATCAACCTATTGGATCTCCGGCTGACTGTTCCCTGTCTGAGAATGGGGCATCATTCTCTTCCCCTCCTTCCCCCCCAAGTCTGCTTGTATTCGGGGAGGACTTCTGCAGACTGGGGCGTGCCCCCATGGCCGATTTCTCAACCCCTCTTTGCTACGGCCGCTCGTACGATTCTTGGACACGAGCACTGCTGGCCCTTTACCACACGTGGACGATCCGCGCCCCCAGGGAGCCAAAAACGACGTCCTTACAGAGTGGAAGCCTTGGTGGGAAAGAGTCGGACCCGCTCAGTAAACTCAGGAGTCCCTCGCGGCACCTGCCTCCTTGGCCCGCACCTCTCAATCTTCACCCAATGAAATGAATAGGCAGCAGGTTTAAAACGAAGAGAAGGAAGTACGTCTCCCACCGCACTGTCAGCCTGTGGAACTCATTGCCAGAGGATGCTGTGAAGGCCAGAACTATAACAGGACTAACAAGAAGACATTCGATTAGTTCATGGAGGATCGGGCCATCAATGGCTGTTAGCCAAGGTGTTCAGGGCGGTGACTCTCATGTTCTATGTCCCTACTCTCTGTTTGCCAGAAGCTGGGAGCTGATGACGGGTTGGATCTCTCGATTGCCTGTTCTGTTTATTCCCTGGGCTAGATAAACCATTGGTCTGACCCAGGATGGCCGGTTTTTGTGTCCTTTATCATAAACTAAGCAGATCGAGAGATTTAAGTTTCCCAGTCAAGCATTTTCTCCATTCCTCAAATAATTCCTGTGGTTCTTTTCTACCCCCTCTCCAACTTTTCAACATCCTTTTAAAAATGCGGAGGCCAGAATTGGACACAGTATTCCAGTGTGTGGCTCATCCATGCTGCATACAGAGGTAAAATCACCTCCTACTCACGACTCCTGTTTATACACCCAAGAACGGCAATGGCCCTATTTAGTTACTGTGATAGATGATATCCTCTTAATCAATCAAACAGTCATTTGACTGACAGTCGGAAAAGCCCCAGTGTCTGAAGGGGTAACCGGAGCTGTTCAGAGTGTTCCTTGTTTATTGGGGTTCAGGGGAAATGGCAGCTGGCTGTATCCACTTTCCGAGGGGTAGCTCAGGCTTGGACCAACAAACGCCCTGATTTAGCAGCAAAAATGTGCTGTCCACTTGCTCCTTTGCCTTTGGAACCAATTCAGGGCCCAGTGTCAGGTTGCTGCCAGTGGGCCTGACTCCATCTCCTTATAGGGAGCTGAATTGCCCAGCCTGGTCCCCCATCTCCAGCCTCCCTCTTCTGCCTCTGGGGCTGTAAACAGCTTCCTGGAAAAAGCTGCGCTCTCTTATGTATCTTTAGAATAAGCTGCCCAAGGACAGCTGGGCCAGCCGGAATGAGTAAACAGGCTTCTCTGGCTGGGGAGAGGTGGTTTTTTTTTTTTGTGCTGATTGAACACCTTCAAAAATACACTCTGTAGCTGGGCAAGGAACTGGATGGCTCTGGGGTTATCCTTCACCTCTGGCTGTCCAGGTTGAATCCCAGCCTAGGGGACGCTCCTTGGACCTGGAAAGCACACTGGCCTGGTCCATGTTGGGGGTTCTTAGGCTCTACAGTAAGATAAACAATAGTCATTTAAAATTGATACAAGGAAAGACTTTTATTTACACAGGTGACCTGGGGAACTCACCGCCACAAGATATCATGAAGGCTAAGATTTTAGTGGTGGGCAGGTATCCAGTGGGGCCCCAGCAGAGGGGCCAAGGGTGAGTGGGCACAGGAACTCCACCCCCGTTTTCCCTTTCAGGTTAGGGTAAGGCCCATCAGCAGGATGTCATGGGAAGCACTGGGTTGGGCTCAGCCTCCAGGGCTGAGATGCCCAGCCCGCAATTCAGTGGGCACTGGGCGTATCTAACGTCTGAAATTGTCTGTGCTAGGCCCTGAGCTGCTGCTAACTGAGTGACGGAGTTGGCAGCTGGCCCTGCCTCTTTCCATATCTGTTACGGGGCCAGCGTCTGAACCGCCAGGGAAAATCGATATAACCAGCAACCCCCTGAATCCAGATGAGCAAGGAGAGGTTCCAAACGGCTCGCATTAACCTCTCAAACGCTGGTGCTTTTATTTTTTTTTTATTTTTATTTTTTTTTACTGTCCGGCGATTGAGCGGAGCGTTTAAAAAGATCTGTCTGTCTGTCTCAGTAACGCCCCATCGATCTCTCTCTCTCTCTCTTCCTGGGAGATGGAATCCCTTAAAAGATTCTGTTCGAGGAGGGGTCTGTAACATCGAAGCTCCTTCGTATTGCTCACCTGCAGCCAGGAGGGAGTGTGGTTACTGTAAGCAGAGGGATCCAGGCAGGACTCCTGGGTTCTCTTCCTGTCTCAGCCCCAGCTGACTTTCTCTAGTGTCGTGCTCATCTGGCCCTATCTCTTATCACTAGTATCCCCATCTTTAATGTACTTATCCTCACCCCCGCCCTGGGAGGCAGGGAAAGGCTGTTCTCCCCATGCTCCTTGTGGGGGACTCAGGTAAAGAGAGACTGTTGATGCAGACAAGCCCCCTTAAACAGACCAGGCCAAGCTCCGGTGCGACTCCACCCCTCGCTAGCCGGCCACCAGCGCTGCTCCTGTGCACCCGGCTGGGATGCAGGTGAACGGTTCCCTACAGCGCTTTGATCTTGTCCTTCTTGAAACAGGATTAGCTCAAAGCCCTTTAATAAACTGTTAAGGCCCAGCCACAAGGTCTACCGTAGACCATGACAGGCCAGCTCCACCTCCCCAGCTGGTCGTAGGCTAAGTAACTCACCTAAGGTCACCCAGGGAATCTGTGGCAGAGCAGGAATTTAAAGCCAGGTCTTCTGAGGACTGGGGTGGGGTGACCTAACCACTGCACCATCCGTCCTATCTTTCACTGCTGCTTCAAAGCAATCTACGTAACCTGCATGGAACTCCCATTGCCCCTGCTGTAATAGCGGGATGATGCTTTTGAGCTATGTGCCAAGGGGAGTGTGGGTGTGTGTGTGGGTGTGTAAAGAGCTTTAAGCTCCTTGAATGGACAATGCCAGAGCCAGGTGCTGTTTGTTTCTCTAGTCTTTATTGGCAGCACCTGATTTTTATATCACTCATAAAGCATGGGCTGACTGTCTCACGTGGGACAATCACAGATGCTGTGCTGTGAGGTGTGGCGGGGCCAGGCCCCTCCCTGGACTCTCCCAATGTCCTTGACCTTTGCCCAGGACGAGAGTATCATTCACAGCACCGGCTCTGGGGAGTCCCTACACACAGATTTTGCTCTTTGTTGTTCATAACAACCCCTGGTTCCAGACACTTAAAGCCTGGTTCCCGGCAGGAATATGTTTTCTTCTTTGCATGGGTCTGCTGCGGTGGTAGGGGAGGGCCGGCTGTGTGCATGGGCTTGTTACCCGCCATGCCCCAGCAGCCAGGCCTTCAGATGCCTCTCCACAGGTGTGTCAATGCAAATCAGTCCTGCCCTGCGGTCCCCCTGCTCAGTCAGTGCTGAGACCCCCCCCCCCCGCCCCGCCGTCCCTGTCAATGCCCTCAGTCGTGCAGCTCCCCGGCTCGTCCGTTCCTGCCCCAAAACTCAAGTGCCCGCTACTCCTATCATGGCACTTGCCCCTGTCAGCTGCAGCCCCTCCTACCTATTTTACTCCTGCCCCCCACCCCCATCTCTCAGCCAGTGTCCCTTAAGCCCACCCTGGAGCACCCCCAGAGGCTCCATCCCTGCGCTCCCAACGCCCCGTTTTCTCGGTGCCCCTCAATCCCGACCAGCAGCTCCCCCTTCCGTTCCAGTCCTGGGGTGCCCTTACGCTACCCCCCTCAGTCTTGCAAGGCCTGAACTACCCGTCCATCTCGGCCAGCCGTCTACTGCAAGCCAGGCCCGGAAAGACCAGTGATTCATCCAGTCAGCTAGCCAGCGTGTCTGCTCTGTCCCTGCCACTGGTGAGGGAGGTGCATCAAGTTCCACTCTTAGCAGTCGTAGCTCATCTATAGTTCCTATGACTCTCTGATTTACATTTCAATAGCACCCCCCATGGGGAAGTAGGGCCCCATCGTGCTCTCTCTCTAGGGGATTTATTGTAAGGTCTGAGCATCTCACATGCTTTAATATACACCCCTTCGTAACACCCTGTGAGGCAGGCCCGTGCTATTAGCCCCATTCTACAGATGGGGAAACTGAAGCCCAGATCCTCAAAGGTTTTTAAGCACCACTTGCCCCTTGATTTCAATGGGAGTTAAGTGCCATTGTACATTTGAAAACGTGAGCTTCAGGTGAGACAGGGGTTCTGTAGCAAAGAAGAGAACTGACCCAGGTTTCCCGGTGTCCCAGGACAGGGCCTGGCTACTAACCAAGGAATTAATTCAGGAGGTCAGACTAGTGGATCCGAGGGGTTGATGATCATCTCCGACAGTGCAAGGTGCTGCGCAGGCACTTATCCACAAGACGGCCTCTTGTCTGGGGAACTGGCTGGCTCCGGCAATCAGTCATGGGTCATGGCTTGGAATGTGCATCAGTGCAATAGCCAAAAAGGGCCCTGTCTTCCACAGATTTACACGCCCCCACGCCCAGAATCAGGGTCAAATTTTCCAAAGTGCTCAGCTCCCGCCATGATTCTAGCACCCAGATTGTTGCAGAGACGCCTTGGGCTCTGTTAGATGATGATGTTGATGGCGCATGACACCTGTGTGTCAAACATCTTGCAGCCAGTAGATCTGTCCTAACGTGGCACGATGCAAAGACGGGGATTTCGAAGGACTTTCAGAGAATCAGGCACTCTGATTCTGGCACCTCAGAACATCTTGCATATGTGGGGAGTGGCTGTCAATGGTAAAGAACCTGTTAAAACTGTGTCCAAAGTAACAAGCACATGGGGGGGAGGGCAGGAGCAAGGACTGTGTTGCTTCCTATCCCTCCCCCCAGGCGCGCACACACATTAAGGGACATGTGCAAGACCCTGGCTCTAAATTAGAAAGCCTTGATTGTTCCGCTCACTTTCCCGTCTCCCTCTACGGCCGGACAGCTCCCCTGGCATGTGTCTCAAAGGCAGGGTCCCCCAAAAGGGGGGAAGGGCTGATCCTTTCCATTTTGGGCCACGTGTCTGTCCAATGCAACCAGCAAAGAGGAGGGCTGGCGATGCACCAGGAATATTCTGCTTATCTGTATGCAAAGCAAAGGGACCTGGGAGAGTGTCTCTTCTGTTGACCTGGCGCCTGGCCTGGCTCGTGAGTTTTGCAGGAGCTGAGTGGGATTATTTACTGTTCTGTTTGCCTAGAGTTTCCTACTGTAATTTCACATGTCTGTGGGATTTTCCTCCTAAAGTGTTACTGTGCAGCTGTTAAATGGCTGCTGGGTTCCACCCCAGGGGAGGCTGCAGTCAGTGCTAGATGAGCGATCCCTGTGCAGAGTTGCTGTGTGGCAGGTAACCAGCTGCCATGTTCCAGCCTAGAAGATGCTACGTTTCAGTGCTGGGTGAATTCCTACTGTAGATGCACCCCCAGTAAACACGTTGGGATCCTTTAGGTGCTATAGAAATGTTGGGTCATCGCTGTTAGCGTTAGCTGGGTGGAAATTTTCCATCAGGACGTTTTTTCCATTGGAAAATGCTGATTTGTCAAAAACAAAATGTGTTGTGTAAATGTGTCGGTTTAGACAAAAGTTTTGTTTCAAAAGAAAAGCGGAAGAAAGCCTTTCCAGCCGGTTGGAACGAAACCGAACATTTGGTCTCTTTGGAACAGAATATTTCCATTTTTTTATTTGTGAGCTGACATTTCATGACAGTTTTTTTTAAAATATAATTTAATATAAAGTTGAAACTGGAATGAACCGTTTTCATTCCAATCGAAACAAAACATTTGGGTCAACCCGAAACACGCACAGCTCCACAGTTTTGCTTTGTGGTGAACTCGGCGCTCTTTGGCTTTCATTCCATTGTGGAACAGAAACGGATTTAAAACTTGCAGGATTCCCTGTGAACATAAAACCCAGTTCCCGCTCGGCTCGATTCACGACCATTCACCTTTACAGAACACAGAATGAGGCAATGGGGGCAGGGTGGCAATTCTGTCTCGTCTACTGAGCTGTGATCTTACTAGGGGGCACGCTTCTACACTGCAAAAAAAGAGCCCAGGTCAATTTCCCTGGGTTCACAGGGCTAAAAATGGCAGTATGGGCTTTTCAGCCTTGGGCTGGATCCTGAGCTCTGACATCCAATCCCTATTTTCAGCCCTGCAATGTGAGCCCTGCAAACCTGAGTCAGGCTGTGATACTTACTGCCGTGGGGTTGGGTTTTTTTGCTGTGTTGACGTACCCTCTATGTCTGTGCAGCACCCAGCACCGTGGGGCCCTGATCTCAGGCCTCTAGGTGCTGACAGTAATATCCCTGACAGTGGGACGATCATCTTCCTGTAGAGAGACACCCTCTGGACTTTCTGGGAGTCATGGGAACTTCTCCAAGAGAAGAGTACTGCCTAGCGACTCGCCTTTGCGCTGGGCGCAAATACTAATGATACCTTGTGCCTCTGACCGGGGCAGGCACAAACCAATAGCCCCTGGGTACCTTGCCCTTTTTCGGCCACCGTCTGTCACCGGAAAGTAGCTTATGTAACTTTACGAGGGTCTTTTATTTCAGCTTGGCTCTGGATTCAGCTGCCGGGCCAGTCGGCCTTACGCATTGGTATTTACAATGATGGATGGGCCGGAGACTTCAGTTGCAGGCATGGCGTTCATGGGAGAATAGCAGGGGGGCAGAGGTGGCAGAGCAAGCAGGGAGCTGCATGCCAGGGGACCAGCTGGTGGGGCCTTCTTCCCCTCCAGGCATGTTGTATAGTATCAGGTACCTGTAGACTTTAAGGGCAGAAGGGACCATCATGCTCCTCTTGTCTGACCTCCTTGCCTTCCCAGAAGCAGGTGGGATTATTTTCCCCTTCTGCAGCTCCCAGAGTCAGGCGCAGGGAGGGAAAGTGCAGTGACACCAGCTGTGGGTTTGTAGCTGAAACCATGAAGTGGGACTCAAGTGTCGTGGGTTCAGTGCCTGTCTGCACTGGTCCCTGCTGGAGGGATGTTCCAGGATCAGGGCCAAATGCTCCAGGCTCCCCAGGGTCAGCTTGGCTGGAGGCTGCTGAGGAGGGACACAGGCGAGTCTTTTGCGCCATCCCCATTCCATGCTCAGAGGGAGTTAATTGAAGATTCAGGAGACCAGGGTTCATGTCCTTGCTCTGCCACAGCTTCCCTGACTGCCCTTGGGCAAGTCACTTAAGATATGTCCCCAGTGTAATAAAATAGGTGCAGCTGGCTCGGGCGCCAGAGCTGTAACGTTTCGGTGCAGGTGCTCGAGCTGGAGCCTGGGATCTTCTCTGCTGGGCCTCAGCCCAGCCTCTGGCTCAGCCTCTGGCTGGAGGCTGTAAGCCTTTCAGGGCTGGGACTGTCTCTCGCGTGCAGCACGAGGTGTAGGGGCCTCTGGGGCACTCTCTGCCCTATAAATCGCTGATGCTTGTGACCCGGGACCACCGTCATGGATGAGGGGGACAGGCACACGCGGAGTCACTCTTGTTTCCCGTGGCTCTGAGACCCAGCAAACCCCTTGGATGGGGCTGTGAGGCCCAGCAATCTTGCTTCACATTGGCCACCGAACCATAGCTCCGTGGGAATGGCCCGGATTAATTTCAGACCCATGAGCTAGTGGGTAATCTCTCCTTTGTCGATTACCGCCCCATCCAGGAGCTCTCCAAGACCCCCTGGATGGATCCCAGCTGCCACCCAACCAGACCGAGGGAGACCCTGCCATTAACTTTGCTTTCTGCCCATACTTGGCCACGTTCCTGGGCTCGCCTTTCGCCTGGTTGGCCGTGGCTGCTGCCGCACCTGTCCCATGGGCTCAGGGACTCATGCAGCTCGATCAGGACTATTCTGCAGCTGGCATGCCAGCCGGGCAGGGAGGCGTGCCCACCTTCCACTCAGCCAAGCTAAACGGGCTGTGCAGGGAGATCAGTTGGCGGGCGAGCTATTCGTTCCCCCCTCTCCTCCCCCAAAGCATGTCGTACAAAGTTCACGCTGTCCTCCGTTGCATCTGCTCCCGGATCGGCGGGTCGTGTCCAGTACCTTGCAGGTATCCTACGGCGCTCGAGCATTCAATTGCTAAACCTCCCAGCGCCCCTGCGAAGCCGAGGGGAAATGAAGGCTGGGTGACTTGCCCAAGGTCATGCATTAAGGTGAACGGAATCCAGGGACCCTGGAACGAGCAGCAGAGGGAACATTGCTTGGAGCAACGCGTACGGAATTTGGCCAGACGTTGCACTGGTTGTTCTGGCTGGGTCTTCTGTTTGGAAATTACCCATAAGCCCCGGCCGCCAGCAATAAGGCTGGGTGCATGAGCTATCCCAGAGTGCACTGCTGCAGCCTGTGGTTATATCAGAACGGATGGTGCAAAAAGAGCACGGACCTGTCAGACCCTCCGGAACTGTTGCAAGAACAAACGATACAACCAGTCCATTGCCCTGATCCGCTTGCATCTGTTTCCTTGCTAGGTGTAGATGTTCTGACCCCTGGTCCCTTTTCTGTCTACCTGTTGTATCTATACGGTGCCTGTCACCTTGGTATCTGAGCCCGGCTTCACCTGTTACAAGCTGGAGGCTGATGCGAATGACGTGGCAGAGAGAACAAGACTGGGTGGCAGGGGCTGGCTGGCTCGCCTGGACATGGGATAACGGCGTGAGTGTGTGGAGATGTTAGTAGAAGTCAGTGCCATCCAAAGACCATTTGGTGGCTTGCATGCAAGGAGCGCAGCAGCCTCTGCTCTGCTCTAGATGGCAAAAAAAACCTGCCTCCATAACCGTGCATGGGACCCTGCAATTAGAAAGTGATTAAATTCTGGTGACGACGCGTGAGTCAGACTAGAAACCAGCTCCCTTTGCCAGAGCTGGGATGGTGCTTCAGGGCTGATAGGGATAGACTCCAGCTCCCCCACCCAGAGCTGGGGTTGTTCCTGCAGGGCTAATAATCGTACGAACATACTTTGCTCACTGCAGGACTCAGATAAGAATCCAACTAACCACTGAGAGTGGATCTGTTGCGTAAACGGGTGTTATTTCTACACGGTCCCTTTTCTGAACAGAACCAGCCCTGAATTGTTTGTAGGACCGGCTGGGGAAGGATTATTTCCCCACCAAAAAAAATTCCAGGTTTTGTTGAAAATCTGAAGCATCCCGTCCCCCCCACTCTTCCCCCCCCCCCCCCGTTTTTTGTGAACACTGTAGGTGAAAATGGCTTATTTTTCTCTTTTTTGCTGCAGAAAGACATTTTGCATTGAAAATGAATGTTTTGATGGAAAATTTCCAACCAGCCCGAATAGTTTGCTCTTCCCCAAAGAGAGATCCATGGCGTCCATTAAAAGAAAATCCTTTTCGAAGCTCATTAATGTATGTTTTAAAACACACCTGGACCCGAGCTGACTGCAGAGGACTCCTGCAAATGACTAATATGTTGCTCAGTAAACCAAAAACACAACATACCTTGTTTTGCCCAGCCCCATATCTATGGGCACCACGCCAACCCTGGCAGGGAGACAAACACATGACCTAATCAGAGAGCAGCTAAAGATAAGAGAACTGCAATCACACAATCAGGACAGAGGGCAGTAACTTGCAAGGGTGGCAGAGGGAGCTGGCTGGGTTGTGCTGGGGTTGCAGGTTTCCACAGGGCTGGCGGACGTGTCGGGAAGCTGCTTTTCAAAGCCAGCTTTGCGTGCAGTGGAGAGATAACGAGCGTTTCCCAGAAAAGCTGCCTTTCCAGCAATCTGCTGGGCTTGGAGAATGCTTTGCACGTCCAGAGCACTCTTCCTCTTATTTTACCTAACCAAACCCTCACAACCTGCCTGGGAGCATCAGCCGCCTGATTTTACAGAGGGTAAACTGAGGCACACAGCAAGGACGTGCTTTGCCCACAATCATGGAGTAAATCCATGGCAGAACTGGGAATATAACCAAGGAGTCCTGACACCCAGGCCCCTGCGCTAACCAGTCAATACTCCGTGATGGGAGTGAAGGGTACCAGAGCTACTAAGAGCACGCAGGACACCTAGTCCCTGCTTGGGCACTAGACAGTGTGGTGATGAGTGTCAGGACTCCCTTGGCCTTTAGAGAACCATGAGCACGGGTGTTGCTCAGGCAGGCGGCTGCCACTTTTTCTGCATTTGGTTCTGCAGTAGAGAAAGCCCAGGCGCTGCTTATTTCGATTTAGCTCCAACTGATGTCTGAGCAGCTGAATCTGAACTGCACTAAGCCTGGCTCAGGCCCTAGCAGGGTGTCCACCCGGCCATTCACACTGGCTTAGCTAAAGCGCTTTAAAAGCTCCCCTCACGCCAGGCTGCCTGGAGGAGGCGGTGCTGGCTGCCCAGCAGCTTGGTCTGGCTAATGATCAACACGGGTGGGTGGGAATCTGGGCGGGGTAGGGACAGAGAGGGGAATGCAAAGAAGCTGAAGGCTGAGTTATTCTCCTCTGTGACCAAAGCCATTTGCCAAGGTCACAGCCGAGCTCTGAGTAGCACGTGCTGTTTTCCTTCTCCAGCGACACCTGGGCCCTGTTAGTATCTGGGTAAACAACCCTGCAGCAGGTAGCAAATACTTCCCGTTAACTTCCACCCCCATCTCTCAATGGGCACAAAAGGAGGGCGAGCTCTCCCACGGGATCCTAACGGGGCAAAGGGATCTGGGGGAGCTAATCAGGAATGTGCAGAGGCAGCTGTGCGGCTGTGGCAGGGGTCTCTTTGCTAAGGCAGCTCGTGGCATGTCTCCTCCGCTGCTGATGAACCACGTGGCTGGCAGGGAGGCTGGCTCAGTGGGTCACGCTGCGTCGCCTGGTGTCTTGCTGTGAGCAGGAACAAAAGGGTCTTCTCATTCCCACGCCTGCCTTCTGGCGCTGACCCCTTTCCACAAGGGGCTGACCTCCCAGGGCTTGGAGTCCGTCCAGCGCCCTGCCCACAGCCTCCCGCACCCACTATGGCTACGTGGGCAGGGCTGCCTAGTGGGTACTGCCCTGACCTGGGACTAGGGAGTTCTTCTCATAGGTCTGCCAGTGACCTTGGGCAAGTCACTTCCCCTCTGTTTGCCCTCCCGACTTTGCCTAGATTGAGAGCTGTTGGGCACAGGGATGGCCTCTCACTAGGTGTTTGTAGAGCGCTGAGTGGAGGCTTCTAGGTGCTAGTCCAACACAAACAGCAGTTGCTAACTCGACCCCCGAGCTGAGTTCTCAGTTCTCAGCCTCAGAAAAACCTGCACAACACCTTCACACTACACACCCGGGAAGAAAATTCATAACTTCGTTAGACGCGTAAAATCATGGACTCAATAAAGACACCAGCTTCCTGGCTCGTCACAACAATCTATAACCCACTCGCGCTCCTTCGTGCTAGGCCGGCAGAGGTGTTAGCTGCCCACTTCACCTGGAATGCTTTCTTGCAGCATTTTAACTCCCATGTGCTAATCCATCTGTTCCACCTGATATTTAAGACGGGATGTTCTGAGTACCTTTCCCAGACCCAATGGAGCGCTCTGGGTAAGCTGGAAAGCTTATCTTTTTTGCCAACAGAAGTTGGTCCAATGAAAGATGATACCTCACCCACTTTGTCTCTCTACTATCCTGGGGCCAACCGGGGCACAACACTGCCAGCTAACTCCACAGACATTTATTCTTGCCGAGATGCTGATTTCTCCCCCAGGTCTATTCCCCTCACACCATTTCCTCCCTTTTCCAACCCTGAGCCTGGCCCAGCTACCAACTAACTCCAGAAGTAATTTGATGGTTTAAAACACTGGCTTGTTTCTTCTGCAGACCAAAACCCCAAAGTGAACTAGCTTTCTGTGATGTCTACCAGTGCTATGGTGAAATTACCTATCATATGGAGGACAGGTCCATCAATGGCTGTTTGCCAGAAGCTGGGAATGGGCAACGGGATGGATCACTTGATGATTGCCTGTTCTGTTCATTTCCTCTGAAGCACTTGGCATTGGCCACTGTTGGAAGACAGGAGACTGGGCTTGATGGACCATGGGTCTGACCCAGGATGGCCGTTCTTATCTATGCTGCCAGTTCATAGCACCACGGAGGCCTGCAGTGAGACTGTTTTCCCACCAAAGGTTTTTAAAGCCAAATTCAATAGTCTGGGAAACAGACTCTTCTAACTACTATGTCAGGAACAGAGATACGCTAGAGTGCAGTGATTAACCATTGGACACGTCTACCATGGCAAGTGGTGGCATCTCCATCTCTTGATGTCTTCTCATCGTGAGTGGATGCCTTTCTGGAAGAGAAATAACACAAGTTATTGGGCTCAATACAGGAGTAACTGGGTGAAATTCTTTGGCCTGTTGTAGAGGTCACACTATATTCTCATATGATCTCTTCTGGCCTTTAAATCTAATCTTTGAAGGTAAAGTGCAAGTCATTCCTTCTCTTTCAACTCTCTGTGGAATATCCAGCAAGAAGATCTGGTGAGTTTATAGGCAGGGGGGAAGTTCCACCTAATTGATGCTTAAATTTTTTCAAGTTTGTCTCTTCCTTGTCCATGCAACATTTAGTATCTCCTCTTGCAGTTGTTTTATTCCACTCTGAGGATAATTTTTGCAGCCCGACTTTAAAATAGTTCCAGTCTTGTGAGAGATTTTAACTGCACTGGTTTTGCTGAATGCACTGCTAGCACTTGTCTTGTCTCAAGCAGCCACGCAAGCATGAAGTAAAAATTAAGCTGTGGGCAAAAATTGGTTGAAACTTAAGTGTAATGTGGCACTTTCTATCCCAGAGCATTTCAAATTATGGACCTCCTCCTTCTCCCATTGATTTCTTTGCTACAGACTCAGATCCTGTATGCACACACCACCTGTGAAATGCAGCTACTTCTGGGGTAAAGACATCAAACTTTTAGTGGCCACATAAAATAGACAGGACCTTGGGTGTTAAAGTTTCAATCTTAATGTAGCCTTACATTTTTTCAGCACAAGTTATTTGCTTAAGAGAAGGTGTTATTTTGAAGATGTCCTTAATACAGATTTTGCTGGAGAAGGGATGGGGGGAAAGGAGAGGGCCAGTTCTACAAACCTTGCTCCTGTTTGGGAGGATGACGGTTATGTATGCAACTAAAGAAAGGATAAGTCCTTAGGTCACATACGTGCTTTCTCATCAATTATGTGAATTCTTAAGAGCTCCCACCTATTAAGGTTGATGCAGCCACTGTTGTAACAGGGGGTAAGTCTACACTTAAATCACTTCACTGCTTCAGTGAAGACCCTACCTATGCCAGCTGGAGGCCCTCTTCTGTCCGCATAGGTATCCTACCTCTCTGCGAGCCAGTAGCTATGCTGACAGAATCCTCCCGTTGACTTAGCGCTGTCTGCAGTACGGGGGTTAGGTTGGTTTAACTGTGCTGCTCAGGGGTGTGGATTTTTCACAGCCCGCTGCAACATAGATATACTTACCTAATTTCCTCTTGTAGACCAAGCCTGTGTGCTGTGAGTTAAGTTGCTCTCTGCAGTGCAGTCACCCATTTTCGTAGACTGCTAGCAAATTAAGCCCATATAACTATCCCCATAGTATCTGAGCACCTGAGTTGGTGAGTTTATCCTCAATGCCGAATTAGGGGAGTGTTCTAAAGGATTCGGAGATTTGCCCAGAGTCACAGATAAATCAATGGTAGACCTGGGAACTGACTAGCTCTCATGCAGAACCTTAACCACAAAAAAACCAAACCCCAAAATGTAGACTATAAGGCCAGAAGCGACCACTGATCATGTCATCTGACCTCCTGTATCCTCCCCTCTGCTTGCAGGAGATGGCTAGAGGAGCAGCGCTTTGTGAAGGTGTTAAGTCTCCATGTTAAATGCAGGGCGGCAAATGAAACATAGAATCACAGTGACCAGTCCTAGCTCACACAGCTGGTTAGTGACCGCTGGGAATAAAAAGGATGGTCTCCCGAACCCCAGGACAACGCAACACCCTTTCCACTGGCCCAGGTGGTTCAGCACTTAAATGAACAGTGCAATTTTCAATGGGACTGGACGCAGGCTCCCATTGACTTCAGTGAAGTGGTCGGTCCTTTGGCCCTTTGAACAAAGATTAGGTCACTGATTGTGACGGTTCCTGCCTTTCGGCACCTACATTTGGAAGTTTTGGCCTTAATAAATTCTGCAACACACGTGGCTGCTCCTCTTCCCCCAGCAGAGGGCTGGGAAGTTGGAAGGCCAATTTATTCCTCTCCCCCCTAACCCTGCTTTAGCTGTGCAACTGATAAAGGTGGCAACTGGGTCCAGCATCCTCACCACACCCAGCTCTGCAACTTCCCCATGGCTTTACCAGCTGAGTGTCCCCCCCCCCCCCACGAGGGAAGAAGTTTCATACAAGAGCAACAGAGGCTTTGGTCATTTCAATTTTAATCATCTTTATTAAAAAAGTCACCCCACAGGGGCTAATATAGCATCTTAAGTTGTACAAATATAAACTTTACCAAAACAAATACAAAACAGTAGAAAAATTCAGTACACCCAATTCGTGTCATGACAGTCCAAGGCAGCGGCTGAGGCTTTCTCGAGCTTGGCTGTGCCAAATGCAGACAAGTAACACTTAGGACATGCAGTGCTGGGTTAATCAATACACAAGAGTGAAAAGAAAGTGCTTTTTCTGTGTTGGGAGAGGACAGACCCAGCAGGAAAAGGAGGTTAGATTCCACTCCCGCACACACACCAGAGAACCTTCCCAGTCATTTTTTGGTTTAACAGTTGACTGAATTGTGACAACGGAGGCTGCCTTTTCCCCAGGTGTCTGGACATTGCACAAGATGATGGTTTGGCACCATTTGATGATGTTTTAGTCAGAGACTTGTGCTTTGATAGCCAGGCAAGGGAAAGCATGAGAATTCTCAGGGTTTGGCTGGACACAGAGAGGTTGGTTGTTTCTTGGGCTGTCCTGGAAGTGCAGTCCCAACCGGACTCCTCTGTGCACCCGCTGAGCTCAATTAAATCAAATACTGCAGTAGTGAGGACTGGGTTGGTTTTTTGTTTTTTTTTGGGTGCATTGGTTTACCCACATGAAGGAAAACAAAAATTCAAAGTCAACTAAAAAACCGAAAGAGGACGGAGATAGTGATTCTTCTCAACAGGATCATGGAGTTTAGCTTACATTTGTTTAGCAGAGTCAGAAAATGCAAAGTCAAACAATAAATGCTACCAAAAAACAAATTAAAAAAAGTCATGACACTACTTTTAACTGATTCCATGTAAAATCTTTGTTTCTGAGACATTTGGACTGGATAACGTCTCGCTTGTTAGAACAAAAGACCAGACATGCAGAAATATCCCTTGTATATTAATAAAACCTTCATTTCTTCCCTTTCGACAGGGCTGTTGCTTTCTCACTTAGCAAGCTTGATGGATGCTGTCAATGGCGTGATGAGAATTCACTTCCCACTATGATTTCTATTTGATCTCTTAACTTCTACCTCCTGCCAAGCCACAGAAGCGTTTCCACTAGCACCCAAAACCCTCAATAGGATGATTGTAAAAAGCTGAGATTTATAGGGATTGCTCAAGCGCAAGCAATGACCCTGCTAACAGCGCAACGAGTTTACAATCCTAATCTAGCAGGTTTCATTGAAATCTTCAGACACTAAAGACCATTGATAAATAGGTCATGTGTTCAAACATCATTGATCATCAGCACAGTACTGATTCAAGGCATGGCGATGGTAGTTTTTCTGGCGTAGAAGTCTTTTTTTTTTTTTTTTTTTTAAAAGTCAGAATCTGTTGGCTTCATGCCTCTCCCTAACAAATCAACCCACTGAAGTGCTCTCCAAGGAGCACACACCTTTTCTAGCACACATAAAAAAGTCTCCCATTACAGTTTCCCCCACAAGCACTTATTTGTTTTCCAGGGAGATTCTAAAAGGCTCTGGAGTGCAGGGAAGGCCTCATAACCTCTGACCCACATGGCATTTCTCTCGTCACATCGAGTCTGTGCAGACGGCACATCTTAGAAGAAAGACCTTTACATTTGACTTCTTCAGTGCAGGCTGTAATTACAGCTGGGTAGGAGCTGCACTACCCCTCACGCCTTGGGACATTTTCTTGCTGCCCCAGGGCTTGGGAACCCCATTCTGAATTTGGGCCAGGTATAATCACTGCAGATATAAAGTGAGTCCAGGAAAGCAGACGAAACAGAGGAACAGCTGCTTCTCTGGCACTCACTGCACATTGTTGTTAGCATTGCAGGGATCCACCTGTGGAAGAAAAATAAGGAGGTCTTTAGACACTTGCTGAAGACTTACTAACTTATTAACCCCCAACCAATATAGATATATAATCTCCCCTGATTAGAAAACTAGGGTCTGTTTCCTAAACACATGACTTGAGAAATAAGTTATAGTTCAAAACTGCAAGCTAAAGTAAGAAGCACAGTGAGATTTTATTGCTTCTCTGGACAGATCTGCACTGGTAATGCAAGGACCATTCATCTCTTCTACTCTATTGTTAGAAAGGCAGAAACTGATACCGAGTATGAGTCTATCCATGTCTGAGCAGCCTTGATACTGGTCTGAATGCAAAGTCTTCCACCCCAGCTAAACCCTAGGCTTCTGTTTTCCAACTGTATTTCCTTTGTGTCTGAAACCAGCCATGCAAGGTATTTAGCAAATCTCACCTCAGTGTAAGTGGGAGGAGGCATGAACTTGAATTCTGGGGCATACATGAAGATAGGGCTGTCAAAGGAACTGTCAAGATCATCCAGAAGGGGGGTGGTAGGGCTCTCCAGTCGGTGATCTTCAGAAATGATGTCCAAGTAGCAGGGAGGTGCTGTAAGAAGAGAAGACGTTTGTGAGCCCTACCCAGTATTTGTGTAGTAAATCGCACTGGGATGCAGCCCCCGTTTTATTCCCATTTTCAGGCCATTATGATGAAGCAATCCACTCCCATTCCGCCCTCCACCCCAGCTTTGTATTAGGAACCACACTAAGACTGAGCGTTATACCAAGACTGCATTTCACATGGTGCCTCAGTCCGTTTATTGGAACGTCAGAGCCGACACCCACACTACCCGCTTTGCTACAGCCTAAAACAAGTATCCCTATAACAGCATAGCACTCAGCTCACCTTCTGGAGCATCAGGCATATTCAGGTCCACCCAGCTCATTTCAGAGCTAGTTTGACTGGCCATGCTGGAGCTGCGGCTGCTTAATCCAGATCGGCTACCGATGACAAGAGGCAGCTCCAGGATGATCTTCTTGGAGCCAGGGACGCTGACGTAGATCTGTATGAACAAGACCAAGATATAGTTGGTTACTACATCGCCATTACCTGATACAAGGACAAGACTCTGCGTCACATTAGAATGCCTAGTGAAATTGCAGGAGGGCGGGGAAAGAAATATGCTATATATTAAATGTGATCCATCCTTCATTGGTCAAGGAGGCTTTGTCCTCACAAGTTGTCTAAAGCTACATGCACTAGTGAATCATGTGCCTATGCTCCCATATACAGCGATGAGACTAATGACAATGGTGCGTGTCCAGTTCCCTTATAGTGGCATCCCTCATGTTTACTGTAGAGGTGGTCAATCCCCGTAAGCAATATGGAGCTGGAATGCAAGCAGCAGCTAGACTAAACATGGAATAAAAGGGTTGCTTTGATAGCTAGACCCTTACCTGCAAGAAGTACTCCACACGCAGGATATTGCAGCCCAGGATGGATGGTTTGATCTTCTTGACCCGGAGAGTTTTGCCCCGCCAGCTCTCAGACATGCCTGAGATGATATGGTTGCCTCGGACGCAGGAAAGTTTCTGGGTGAAAACCTTGGTCTGTCCGTTTGCCAGGTAGGTATGCTTGGACACAATGGCTGCTTTGGGTACCACGATCCGGGAGCAGGTGTTCTCAAAGTCTGCATTTATGCAAATATCGTCACCTGGTAAAAGAGAGATGGGAGCTTAGTTATGCAGAAGACCAAAGGTTTCTTAGCTAGAGCAGTGCTGTGACATACAAAGCATTCAGGGCTAGTTTTCACTCTTTAAACCAAGCAGGTTTCATCTAGTAGAAAGTTTCCCTGGTTCACAGTCTGCTTCCATCGCATTACTCTTAGTTATCCCCTGTGAACCACACCCAGTTTCTTTCCCCTCTTGTATTCTCAACCTTCAAATGCTTGTCAGCTGTCTCACCCCTCAGAGTGTTGTTACTTTCAGTCACTCTGCTTAGCCCTTCATCCCCTTGCCCCTTCCCTCACCATCCCACTCTCAAAGGACAGAAACCAGGTCTCACCTTCACAGAATCCTTTCCGGTCAATTCTGGCACTGACAGACACATGCCCATCGGGAATGAACATGCAGGACACCTTCTTTTCTTTCTTGGCAGCGACTGGCGACTGGAAGAGATTCACAGGGAGATTGCGTTACACAGACGAAGAGGCTACAACATACATCAGTCCCCCACTGCCAAATGCTGTCTTCACCTACTTGCACTCTGTTCTTGGAAGTTCTATGTGTCTGCCCCCTGCCTGACCTTTGCCATGTCATCATCGTGTTCCAAGCCTTCTGCAGTTTAATTTATAACTCCAATTAGGCCCTAACATCCTGTTCTATGGACACTAGGTGAGACTCACTGATGCCCAGATGGTTACCCGCCCATGAAGCGGAGTGCTAAATAGCCTTAACGGAAGCCTACACTCTGACCTATGAGGACCACAGCCGCATCCCCCTCAGAGATAAGTATTTAATCTGTAATTTGCAGTAAAGCCAGTTAAAGAGATTCCTCAGGACAGAGCTAACATCCTTCTCTAAAGGACCTGAGTCACCACATAGCTCCAGTCACTAACACCCACAACTCCACAGACACCGAGAGACCTGATCATTACCATTAAGTCTGGTGTGTTGACATCAACAGGATCCATGACCTCAAAGTGCTTCTTTATCTCCTGAGTCGGGAAGGATGGGCGATCCAAGAAAGCCTTAATCCAGTAATCCACACAGCCATACTTCCCCTTGAATGAGGTCCCCAGAGGCCTGCAATAAAAGAGGGCAGAAAGAGGCTGTTAGAGACACACAGGATAACTAGAAAGGTGGAACTTTTAACAAGAATAGGATTTTAGTGGCCGCTTTTGGCCAATACCTACCCCTGGGGAAGCTCAAATCCAAATTTGTATTCGTATTTGTTGCCAGGTCTCAAGATCACTGAGCCATCTTCATCTAGAAAGATTAAAGGAAAGGAATATGTTAGAACACACTGCAGGACGTCGGGATTTTAAGCTGCATTACACTTGTCCTGTTTATCAGCTCCCACAGTTTGTTACAAAGCCAACGCAACTGTTGCATTGATACACCCAGGCTATGCTGTTTCTTTGGAACAGCCAGAGACATTCTGCTGATGCCCTTTTGGCATTTAATATTGCACGTCTAAGCCTGATGTTACTTTAACAGTTTCACTTTGAGACAGGCCAGCACTGAGTTCTGCGTCAACACAGCACTTCCCCTTGCATTCTCCTTCTCCCACCCTCCCGTAATCTATGTGCTGCGAATCTTTCTGTTGGAGCTGCCAGCGGGGAGGGTTTTCTCATCCCCACAGCTCTTTCATTTTAGTTTTCTCACCCTCTGTTAAGACCCTCTGCCAAGTTTGACAACTCTGCCTCTTTACAATTTGCCTGCGGGAGTGATGGGGAACTCCCTGTTACAGATTCAGGAAATCCATATGCTTGGGATACTCAGTGCCAAGGATCTAAGCAGTTCCCCTCCTGTGACACCTGTCCTGCATACTGTACTTGCTTATCAGTACATACCGTACCCACATCTCTTCCTAGGGAGTAAGGGAAGCCAGCCACTGCAATTCGATCATAAAGCTAACCAGACTACCCATTCATTCTGACCCGCTCCTGCAGTCTTGGAGGCAACTCCCTACAGGCACATTACCAGCGCTACTGTTCTCTGCTGGCTAGAATATCCACAAGGCTTATAATTCTGCCCTCTTTTCTTCCTTGGCAATGCAGTTAAGTATTCGTGGCTCGGAGTTTTATTACCAAGTTGGAAATTTCAACTCTAAATTCTCAAACTTCAGGGAGTTTCCCACGCAAGGCTAAATTTTGTTCTCCGGCAGCTTAGGTCTGGAAGTGCACAAATGAAGGATGAGCACTTTTACTGCCTTATTTGATGCAGCATCTTTCCACCCAAACCTGGGCGGCTCTATAACTGTACCAAGACACCTCCTTTAAAAAGCCACCAACCCTCAGTTCCTTTAAAACATCCCCTGGCGTCTATTTAATCCAGGCCTTTCATTTTCAGAGCCTACTTTTGGTGGGGAACCATCGTTTGCTGATTAGCAAGGTGAGATTTAAGCATCCCTTGCCTTCTCTTAACAGACAAAAAGACGATAATTATTTGTAGGGTACCCACAAGACACAGAGGTACACAACCCAATGACTCTCGGACCAAGGTTCTCACCAGTGGGTTGATCATCCAGGGTGAGGACATCTTCATAGCGCAGGTACTCCATCTCCTGCCTGCACTGCTGGGGTCCCTTGATCCAGACTACCTTGGCCTCCCCGCAAGCCAGCACTCTGACGGAGCTGACCCGGGTGACTTCGGTCATTTCCACCAGCACTCGGCCGGCTACCTTCTCCCCGCTGCAATAGACCTTCTCCGGCTCGCTGAAGACCACCTCGAAGGTCTTGATCTTCTTGAAGACCACCATGGCGACGGGTTGCAAAAAAAAGGTGTATTTCTCCCAAGCAAAAAGATCTCAGGTTTTTGAGTCACGCTCTCGAGATTTCAGGCAAGTGTGACCGATAGTAATTTTCACACCCTTTTTTGGGGGGTGAATAAGTTCAGATTTGGGGGTTGTGCAACGAATTTGCCCCCGGGTTAGAAAAGTTGAAATTTTTTGTTTAGTGCTCGTGGCAAAATGTCAGAGCCCTTTTTGCAAATGAACGCACCCCTTTTGGGGTTAAAATACCGGTGCCAAAAAGATGTTTTAAAGTTTGGCCCCTTTTTAAAATTAGATCCTAAGATGCTAATATTCCAAATCCTGGGAGAGGAGAAAATTTGCAATCCTCTGGGTGGTCAGTAACAGCCCCTCTGGTTCAATCACCAGCTGCAAGACAGACACACTCTCTGCCCCAGCCTGGAAAGTTTTGAGCCAGGAAGAAAGCGGATGCTGCCTTTTATACTCCCCCTCTCCGCCTCATCCCCCCTCCCTTCTTCTGTTGATCTCAGCTCTCCACGCTGAGGGCTCGTGGACAAGCGTGCTCGCCGCGTGATCAGCGCTCCCATTGGCCGCCGCGGCCTTGTTTACATCCCCGCCGGCCAATCGCCGAGCCGACCGCGGAGCATGGACAGCGTGTGTGAGAGGTGCCCCGCTTGGCGAAAGGAGGGGGCGGGGAGGAGCGCCAGAGCGACGGGGCAGCGGACCAAAGAGAGGCAAGGAAGGGAGGCGCCGCGAGCCAATCAAGGGAAGAGGGCGGGATATAATGTTCTCAGGAGCAGGGAAAGGCCGGGGGCGGGCGGGGGTGTGAGGGGATTTTTGTGATACAGGCAGATGTGAACCCCCCCCCCCCCCCCCAGCTCCTGCACTGACCATACACCGCCCCCCCCCGCCTGGCGTTCCGTGGGGGGGGGGAGGTGCTCCCCCCCTCCCTCCCTGGGTAAACTGGAGTGGGGCCGCCCCCCCCACTGACTAGGGGGGGCAGTTCCACCGTGTCCCCCCACTGACCTCCACACTGACTGAGGGGGGGGCAGTATCACCTCTACACCTCCCCTCACACTGACCGTGGGGGGGGGGGGGCAGTTCCACAACCCCCCAGAACCTCCCCCCACGCTGACAATGGGGGCAACTCCCCAGCCTCCTGACAGCTCCCACACACTGACTGGGGGGGGCACCTCTACCGCCTCCCCAACACTGAGCGTGGGAGGCAATTCCACCCCCCCCACCACCAGCTCCCCCCACACTATGGGGGGGGCAATTCCTCCTTCACCTGTCCCCCACACACTGACTATGGGGGGCAATTCCACAGCCCCCCTCCTCCAATGCCTCCTCTCACATAGTGACCATATAGCTTCATAGTACCCTGCAAACCCACACCACAGACCATAACGGGCGGAGGCAGATCTCAGCCTCTCCTAACTCTGCCACTGACTATACTTGGGGGCTGCTTCTTTACCAAATTCTCCCATTTTGCAAACAGCCCTCCCAACTTCCAAAATTTACCAGCCCCCCACTTCTCCCCCCCCGTCCATTGACTACACAGGGGGTCAACAAACTTCACAAACTACACACAAACTTCCCCTCAGGAAGAAGAACAAAACCCCTCTTTAACCACATTGAACGTGTTTAAGAGTTGTACGGAGTCTTCCCCCTCCTCTGATTGTGTAAAAGGACACTAGGCTGACTGCTTGCTATGCAGGAGACAGAGGGTGACTGGGTGAAAAATAGGAGACAAAACTTATTTTTAAGGGCTCCACGTCACATCTTTTATTCCTGGTGATACGCCATGCAGCAGGGATCATAGCACCTCGCCCTTTGTGGAGTTGATTGTTGGAAATTGTCCGATCAAGTGCTGGCTCCCTGAAGAATATGAGTTGTAGGATATTAGAACCAAATAAGCAGCAGCCCCAGTCCTCCATTCCCTCTTACTGACCACATATTGGAGCAGCTTCACACACCCCACCTTCCAGAGCATTTGGGAAGGTGGGATCTTTGTACAAAACCACTCACTGATTTTGGGGTATATTTCTACACAGCATCCCTCAAGTTCTCCTTTATTCATTGTTTTGCCAGGCATTTACCCCATCCCTGGCCCACTGTGGTCCATTTTGGCAGAGTTTACAAGCTATTTCTCTAGATCAGTGTTTCTCAACGACCGGTCCGTGGGCCGGCGCCTGTCCCTGAGATCTCCCTGATATAGTTTAGGAAGGCAGCAAATCAGACCCTGGTATCAAAAAGGTTGAGAAACACTGCTTTAGATCAATACAATTTTCACGCAGAAAAAGCTGTAAATGTCGTTAATTGGCTAAAACACGATTTTGTAAAGGAAAGGGGGAATGGGGGAGACTCTTCTTTTTCCTTCTAAAACCTCTGCCCCCCAAATGGGGAATGGGACTCGTCCCCACTATAGTCACTTTCTTTCACTGTCTTTCGCCCCTGAAATGGGGACTGGGAACTTGTTGCAACAAAGCCCATGTACATTCTCAGACTGGAATTTGGCTTTCGTATCCCACCCCATGTATCCTGATGTGTTAGGGTATAAACTGATCACTTGCTGGATCAACGAAGGAATTTCCTTGCTACGAGAGAGTATTTCACAGTAATGAGTAATGGAGGAGCTGAACCTTTTCCTGGAACCTCTGGCATCAGCTCGTTTTGGATACTGGGTACTAGTTTAGACATATCAGCGGTCCACCATGGCAGGAGGAGGGATCCTGGTCTAAAGTAAGACATCGACTTGGTCTAATTTGGCAGGAGGTGGAATACCAGATTAGACGGACCACTTGTCTGTTCCAGAGTGGCAGAAGATGGGATACTGGATTAGCTGGGCCATTGGTTTTGCTCTGATAGCAGTTTCTTATCAGAACATCTTGCATTCCTTTAAGAGGAGCATTAAATCCTGCCTCTCTGGTTCCCTTCAGTGTGTGTGTCTCCTGAAGGATTGTATTCCCTCTGACTGTACCTCCTGGCTCATCTGAAGCTGCAGCCCATTGCTGTTTTCTCTCAGCCGATGATAACGCACCTTCCATGGATGTCCCAGAATATTTTAAACCTGTGCCAAGAAGCCAGCCAGAGCTGTGGTCCAAGAAACAGTCAAAAAACTGAATCCCATCCAGCCCTCTCTCCCTGCCAGGCTGCTTTTGACCTTTGCCTTCCTGACTTGTATTTGGCTGAAAATGCAGCCGACTGTAGTGTCCTCAGGAGGAGACTAGATTATGAGTGCTCCCATGGGGAGGCGAGGGATGTCACAGGATAAACGTTTAAACTTTTAAACAGTGAGCAGCAGTCTCACCATTTAGCAAATTGATCAAACGTTTAAACAAGAAGGCGGGGGGGGAAGGCTTGTCCCAGCGACTGCGAGCCAACCGGCTGAGGCATATTAAAACTTCTGAGGCAACATGCCAGATTAAATGACAGGGGGATACGGAAACACTTTGGGGGGAAAGGGTTTAGAAGGGGAATTTTGCTCATAAAACAAAATCTTTAATTTGTCACATCACTTTCGAAGAGAAGAGGCCAAAGAGGTGGGCATCCCGGCACTCTGTCTCCATCTGCCTGACCGCATCAGCACCTCTTAAAGATAGTTCCTTAAGGCCTGGTCTGCTCTGTGCTTTGCTATCTGAACTGGTTTCAAACGTGATTCAGGCTAACTCAGCTCAAACACAGTGGGGATGGCGACAAACTGTGTTTAAACCACATTGAGAAATTGTCTTCTAGTCTTGATCCCTTTTGCCCCTTGGTGGTCTGAATTTCTACTGTAACAAAGATCTGCTGCGCAGGGGAGCGCTGCTAGGAATTTTTATTTCCTGGTCTAAGTTACTTGACATGAATCAAGGTAACAAAAAGTTATACCTCCTTCACATGGCAGGAATCAATATCCATTCATTCCAGCATGTTCATTGATGCTTGCTCATCCACCCCACAATATATGATTTAACTCCAGTCTCTGAAGGGTGCTGGTTGTGGACTGCTGCTGCCATGCGCAAAACTCCAAGGAGTTGTTTACACAAGATGTACTTTAGCCATATATGGTTTCCTCCTGAAAATACAGAGATACAAACCATTCACAGTGGCTGTAGCAAAAGGGACTTAACTGTCATGCAAAGGCTTGACTGTTACACTGCCCCCTCCCGCGCTGTTATTGCAAAAGCCATTTCCACTGGCGGGGGTGGGAGCTGATTAACAGAGGCATGGAAGGAAAAACTGTATTTTCAGAGCCTAAAGCAGGAGGCTGAGGTTTGAAAGACCCATGCGGACTGCATTGCGTTCATTAACATCACTTTGCCACCTGAAGAATGAGGGATGTACTGAAGGCTCCTGAATGGCCACTCCTATCCCCTGCTTTGCTCCTTTCTGCTCATATCTGATCCTGGTTCCTCGTTCATCACCCAAATCCTGTAAGGATGAGTGGCCGGGAGAAACACTCTTCTGCAACGATGTAAGGAGCACTGGCTGCCTGTGTCCAAAACTGAGCAGAGAAGAGGTGTTTAATTTTACCTTCCCAGTGGAAGTGAAATATTTCTAAATTAAAAAAATTGATGAAGATTTTAGGGGGTCAGGGAAACCGGTAACGAGCCATGGGACCTTCCACCTCTCGGTCACTATTTCAAACCCAGCCCATGTTGGTAGTGACTGAAAATGGTTGCCATCTAATAGCTCTTCAGGGATCTATGTCACATGAGATGGGTGGATTCAGTCCCTAGCACAGGTTAGGTGTCTACATCACAGCTCCTGCTGAAAGATTGCCATGGTGCTTATCAATCTGGTGCATAGATTTCAACTGCTCTGTCACATAGTGGATTCTCTCTCTCCCTGATTATCCCAGCAGCACAGGGTAAGTGCTTACATTGGGGGACCCCCAATTTGGAGGGTCCAAGATTGCAAGCTCTTGGCATGCATGCAATTCACAAACCCTTTCTAGCGGCTGAATTGTTGAGTTAACTGGTGCTTCTTCTCCATATCCTTCCCAGATAAAGCTTTTATAATGAGTTGAGTAGGAGCCAGAGATGGTTACACTCAAGCGGCCTGAGACTGGGATCTAATCCAACCATTTATACACAAAAATAGACATAGTTTTAGCATTTGTGAAAGGTCTCATCACCATTACCCATAACAAGCTGTGAAAACTAGCTCCATGCCCACAGCATGCCCTGTGGGGAGAGAGGGCTGGATTTCCTTCATTTGGCTAGCAGAGACTGACTTCTTCTGGACACATTCAGTATGACACCACATGCTTTCAGGCTGAAAAGAGCCTCGTTTGGTGCCATCCACCTACCCTGCTAGCAGTTGTGCCTTGTAATGTTATTGGATTGGGTTTTTTTACCCAATCTTTAGCCCAATTACTTTGTGAAATCAACCCACTGGGCCAGCTCTGCCTTTGGCAACAGTTGGACTGTATATTAAAACAAATAAGAATAATAATGAATAGTAAATAATAAATAAAAGGAGAAGACGCTCTCATATAGCAAAAAATTTACTGACTGGCAAGAGCCACTTCCTAGCAGCCCATCCCTTCCCTCAGCGCTGGTTCTGTCATTTGTAAGACCCCAAACAAGAATGTTGCAGGAGGCAGCAGGGAAGAGTTTAGTCCACGTCCCCTCAGCCACCCAGGTCACCACGAGCACATCAAACGTCTCCTTCTTCCTCATTGGCTTCCTATAGAATAGTGAGTCTAATTCAAGGTCCCAGTCCTTAGCTTCAAGGTGCTCAGTGGGCCCAGCATATTTAAAAGAGACTGAAAGCCCTGGGATGGGGACTGTGGTTGACAACTCCACTTCTAAGGCCCAGTGGAACTTTCTACCACCAGGGTAAAGCTCAGCTGTGCAGGAGACAGAGATTTCTCAGGGACCGGTCCCAGACTGTGGAATGAACTGCCATGGGGACTAAGGACCATTGCAAATCTCCGCACCTTCTACTCCAAGTGCACGGTGGATTCATTCAGCCTGCCTTTGCTAATATAAACACAGAGCCACGTGGACATAAAAACCCGATAACAGCCCTCCTTCCCCCCAAGGAAACGAGCAACCAAAAAGAAACCCTACCTAAACCACTCCACTGTGCACACAATTCTCCCACTGGGCTGAAGATGAGAGAGAGAATGAACCACATAGGACAGATATTAGTCATGTCACTTAATGCATGACTGCAAGGTGCTCAGATGCTACAGTGATGAAGGTGATATAAGAACCTCTCCAGGATAGAATAGAGTCCACTGCCAGAGAGGATGAACAGTGTTGGGCTGTGAGTATCTGTGGTCCTGCTTCCAACATGTGTAATGATCCCTCCCACCCTTCTCTGACAGGTCGTAGAGGAACCTAGGGTCAGGCATTGACTGTTCTAACATGGTGAAGGTGGTGATTGAGGCCAGATGAAGGGCTTGTTGCTTTCCTGAAGGAGAAATTGAGGATGAAATTTCCCCTCCTCTTCCCATGGTGCAATAATGCATAAGTATTACAAGCCAGGCAGACTGGTCCTGTGTGGTAGCCCTTCCATCACACTTTTTATCCATACATCTCAAAGGGCTTTTCAAAGATGAATGAGCCTCATTATCCTCATTTTACAGAGGAGGAAACTCAGGCATAGGGAGGAGCAGCAACTCAAGCCACATCACACAGAGCTGGGACTAGAACCCACTACTTCTCAGTTCTAGTTCTGGGTCCAGCAGTCACACAGCACTCTGTCTCAGTAGATGAGCTATTGATGGAGTTGCATTATGGGGGTCTCTGAATTGTATTGGGGCTGAGGGTTCAGTGCTCATGTGTCTATTCTTTGTTCCCCCCCAGGCCTCGGAGTATTTGTCCAGGGTGCTGCCTGTATTAAATGTCACAGCTGGTGAGCAACACAGGGTCAGGGATGCATCATGCTCCTATTTTCATGCTAGGGCATCAGAGTGAAAAATGTATAGATCTTTGCGTAGGGATTTCATGATGCTTTTGGTAGGGAAAGATATATCTTAGGTAAGCAAATGGAGCAAGACTGGATCTCAGCCCAAATTCCTTCCGGGCTATTGACAGCTGGCACTTATTTCTGAGTGTGTATAGACATCTAGAGGCCTCATCAGGAACAGCATGACAGCGCTGAGCCACAGAAATGACTCTCCACTCCTCTGCCTGTCTTTACTGTTGTCTCAGAAGTGATTTTGGGCCTGTATACGAAGGGTTTCAGACCATGCTAGCTACAGCCACATTTAAACACAGTTGGCGCTAGCACATTTCTAGCACACTGAGCCCTGTGAGGAGGCCTTTTTTAAAAGGTGTGATAGCTCCCAAACTCTGCGTTGAGTAGTATGGGGTTATAAGATGGAGAAGGGAAGGGCCTTAAGACATCATGCACATCAGGTTGCAGAGGACTGTGGTGTTTAGAGGCAGTGTGGCCTAGTGAACTGGGAACTCAAAAGATCTGGAGTTCATCTCCAGCTCCGCTACTTGGCCTGCTGGGGTAGCCTTGGGCATGTCACTTCACCTCTCGCTGTCTTGACTTCCCCCACTGTCAAATGGGAATTAGGACTGTGATGGGATATCTATCCCATGCTGGCACTAACGGGGTTAATGAGAGCTTACTTAAAGCAGCTGGAAGGTGGGCCAGGCCTGATTAAAGATGAGTCCCAGCTGGGAGAGGAGCTGAGTGGTTAGTCTGAAGAGAAGAGGTATGAAGAGCAGGAAGAACTCAGCAGCCATTTTCTAGCAGAGGGTGGAGAGACAGGCATGAGCTGGTGGAAAAGGCTGTGATGGAATTGGCCAAAGCACAGGAACCCTATCAGGTATAAGGCTCAGATGGGGCCTTGCGATAGAGGGGAAGAAGGTGAACTCAGGAACAGGGGTCCTGGATGAGCTCAGCAGAGATAGGACTCAAAGGCAGGGGGCCTGGCATCTGGAATGCTGCAGGGGACCTGCTCACTGGTGCCCAGATGTGAGGGCTGATGTAGATTGGGGGCATAGCCAAGGGCAAGACCTGGACTTCTAGGGAGAAGCCCTGGGAGGCTTTGCTCATTCCAAGAGCCTGGAAAGAGGCTGGGGAGAAATGCTACAGTAGAAAGGAGTCCTGGGAGGCAGCAGAAAGAAGCTGGATGGAGCAGATGTGGCTGCTGGTTAAAGGGTCTGTGGGCTTGATCCTGTGTAGTAGGGGGACTCAGATTCCCCTGCCAGCCACTGCATAAGGTGGTGCAAAGCCTCCCTGAGGGAAGGAGATGAGGACAATTCAGAGCCTGGAAAGAAGGGTGTAAAGACGACTGGGCCCAGGATCAGGGCCTGGAGACCTGTTGAGGTCTTGGAATTATTATTTGGACTTCGGTTTGTTGGCCTTTCTGTTACCCTGGAAAGGGTGGGACTAAATCACGACCTGGCCTGAAGGCTGTCACCAGAAGAGGCAGACCGCTGCTGGAGTGAAGCAACTGCCAGCAGGAGGCGCTGGAGGAGTCCCAGCTAAACCACCCCCATGGGGAGCGGGGTGTGTCAGCGGTGAGTCCACCCTTTTACAATAACATTTATGTCCTTGCTGAAATCCTTGGCGTTCCCCATAAGAAAAATGCTTAGATAAGAGCTAGGTGTATAATTTTTCCATGGTTGACAGCAAAATGCCTCAGCGTTCAGTTTTATCCTGCATAGAGCCTGTTTAGTTAGTGCTGCACGGTTATGAGTCTCCCATATTTTTAGGGGACACATTTAATGCTGGATGCTCCCCGCTGAACATTTGGGAAAATCTGGATCTGAATTCTGTGTCTTGGGGCCTGTCACTAGAGAATTGATGGGGGGGAGGGGCAGATTTTCTTAGTGCGCGGTTCTCTGAAGTATCTGTTGCTGGCCATGGTTGGAGTCAGGAAATTGGACTAGATGGACTTCGGGTCCGATCCAGTCTGCCAATTCCTGTGTTCCTATGTCTCAGGTTGGGTGTCCGAAAACTGAGGCTGCCCAGAGTTTGTGGCCACTTTGGAAAATGTTGGCCCGTGCCCCTGATGTGCTTTTTAACCACATGCAACATAAGCTCGAAAACTAAGAGCTTGATCCAAAGCCCAGTAACAAAGACTCCCATTGACTTCAGTTGGTTTTGGATCAAGGCCTAGGTGCGGCTTCTGATTGCAGGGAAACCTACTGGCAGTTGAAAGGTCTCTTCTCTTCTGGTTAGTGACTCCAGCACATCACTGTAGGACCTTGGTGCTGCTTCCATTGAAGTCACGTTGAAAACAATGTGAGCAGGCCTGAAGAGTCCAGTCCATTGCTTCCCTCTCCTCCTCCCATGTAGAACCCTGCTGTTGGAATCCCCGCCTGGACCTGGTCCATTCCCTCCCTCCTCTCACTGCCTGCTGAAGGCTCTCCCTTGTCCTGTGGGGCTGATCAACCACAGCCGTCCCTGTGAAGTATTGTTAAAAGGTGACCAATCAAACAAACAAAATAATGCATAGAAGGTGGTCTTCTCTGTGCCTGTGCCCTGCTGCTGCCTAACCCCAGCCTCTGGGTGCTGCTGTAATACAAACGAATACTCATAACTAACAATGCCCCCCATCATCACTCAGTCACTTGCTTCTGTTGCATCCTGACCCTTCCCCTTTTGTTTGGTTTAAATGGTGGTGTCTTTGGCATATGGAAAATGTGGGGGAGGGGGGTTTGCTTGTTTTTGAACTGTATACTGTATTTTGATGCTATACAAATGATGATTTCCCAATCTTGTGCTGCATTTGAGAGGGAAAGAGAATTCCTAATAGTTAGAGAGGTGAATGTGTGTCAGGAGTCCCTGAGTTCTGCATTGTACACTGGGAGAGAACATAGCCTAGGGGATCGAGCGGAGGACCAGGATTCAGGACTCCTGGGTCCAAGTCTCAACAATGCCACTAACTCCCTGGCTAGCTTTAGGCACGTCATTTCACCTCTGTGCCTCGATTTTTACCTCTCTGTAGAAGAGGGGTGATGTTTGCTCACCTCTGAGAAATGCAGGGTGGAAGACTTAAATACATGCTTGCAAAGATCTTTGGCTGAATAATGCTGTGTAAATGTAAAGTGCACAATTAAGATATGACAGGGTGAGGTGATGATCTCTAATACCACCCCTTTGTCTGTCCCCACTAAAAGAGCATCTTTAAGTTGGGTGATAATTGTCAGCCATAGGATATTTTGGAGTGTATTTTAGTGCTACGATCGAAAAGCTCCCTTGAAATCAAAGGAAATGCTCTCCCTCGCCCTCACAATCAACTACTGTAGCCTTTGGATCCGTGCTATTTCTTATCAAAGAGTGACATCTGCTGGTAAAATAACAGGCCAAAGACCAGGTCTCGACTGGGTGAGAATTGGCCAGTGCTGTATCTGAGTGTATTACAAAATGGTTCAATACAGGCATAAATGAAACCAGATCAAGACACTGGGCACTGGCGGGCAGGTACTTTGTGCTGTCAGGAAGTTTGATGGCTCTGTAGTTTCTCTCTCAGGCAGGGAGCAGGGGCATTGGAATAGTTTTTATAGTGTGGGTGCTGAGAGCCACTGAACAAGACGGTAAACCCTGTATATGGCGGAAACCGCGTCAAGCCAGGAGGTGCTGCCACACCCCCAGCACCCCTAGTTCCAGCATCCCTGGCAGGGAGTGGTTTAGATAAGCGGGACTGGGACTGGAGAGTTCACTGAGGAAAAGCCGGCGGGCTGCAGACAGCGGCAGTAGTGGTTCAGACGCTGGTGCACTGTGCTTTCCCCCTCAGTACAGAGCCAATGCCCCAGCATGGTGCTAAGGGACACAGAGTGGGCCAGAATCTGTCTGGCACTTCTCTGCTGTGCCCACATGCCAAAGTTTGCCTCTGTTGCTTCTGCGTTGGTGGCTGCTCCGGGGGGGAAGGGGGCATTCTACCCCATTATGCCACCGGAGAGGAGCAAAGGGGCCAGAGCTGGGGCCAGATTCCAGTGTGTCTGGAGGAGCCAGCTTTCTGCCAAGATGTTAAACTGTGGACCTGATCACTTGGGACCATTAAAAGAGCCATTGGCACTTTCCCCAATAATAGGTTCCTCAGCTGCTGAATCCTGGCCCAAATTCTAATGGATAATTATATTCTGCATCCCTAAAATTGCCCCTGGCACTTCACTTAGATACTGTGTTGTTCTTTGGTTCCTGGCAGTTGGGCAGCAATGCTGCCAGCCGTTAAACTGCTGCGTTCCACTCCAGAGGTGGATGCCTTTTAATAACGGGTGAAGTAAATTCTGTATCTATTGGGACCTAACTGGGCTGGTTCACAGTGGTTCAGTGAGTTGATACTTTTTCATCGTGGCTCCTATTTTGGGTTCCAGAACCTAAGTTTTCATTTAAATTAAATAAAATAGGTTTCTGACCCTTATATTTGCAAAGAAAATGCAAACCAATGCAGGGATGCCTGCCTGAATCTGCGGACAGCCTGAAACAATGGCTCAGAGGTCTGAATTACCCCCATCCACTTCTGAGGAGTGTTAACACTGGATTATTGTGTTAACACTGGCATAATTATGATGAGTGTTTTACTGGGAGCAAGAAATTAAGTGCCATGATCATATTATAAAGATCCATACAATCTATTGCAAATGATGTCCCATTTTGGTATCACAAGTGGGCGGAGCTTGGTTGTGGGTGGAGCTTGAGAGAGTATCCGCGACTATTCCCTTCCACCCCCAATGCAGTGTGTGTATATTTAGATGGTGAAGTGCTCTGGAATGAAAGGAGCAAAGGGGTGGAACACAAGATATAATTATCTTCACCTGTTACATGCCAACCAGGGAAATGAGAGACGGATGACAGGAAATGAGGACTTCAAAAATAGACACCTTTAATGTCAAATGTTCATGGATCAACTATGCCAATGTACAAGAAACAGAGAAACTCTGATAGTAGACACCACACTGGGGACTGGGGGATGGTGTGGGGGGGGGGGCGCAGAAGGGAGTAGTACAGTATGCTGATGTACTCTGGAAGCTCTACCTTTTACTGTGACTTTGATCAGAGGAGCCAGGAAAAAGCGGGACTGGACAAACAAAACAAATATGGCTTGAAACATGAACCATAAAAATGAACCTTGTTTGTATTGTTTGATCAGCCCTCCCCCACGTTATTTAAAAATTCTTTCCGTGGAACAGTGTTTCCAAATCCTACAAGTCTCCTCCAGTGGCTGTCCTCTTCCACAAATGCCATCTTTGTAGGATCAAAGCTCTGTGATTCCTCTCACAGTGCAGCAGGACAGGAACTGCAAACATTTTCAACGGCTGAATCCTCTCTTTAAAAAGAAGTCTCTTGGTACATGGAAAATATTTCTTAACAAATAGAATTCTATCCACTTCTCTTAAAACCTCTTCAATATATTAAACATTTCACTTCAGTCTCACAGCAATATTTATGTACATTCCTTAATAGTTTACCTAGTAACTGAGGCAATCTGCTAGCTTTGGCCATTGCAGCTTCTGGGATTTATGACATTACTAATGTTACACTTGAAGTCAAGCCCGTGTTCTTGGCTGGGTTTTTATGGGGGTATGGAAGACAGAATAACAGGTAAGTTTGGGCTACAAAAGGAGAAAATTAGATGGATTTTTCTCTAAACTGTCGTGTTGAAATTCAACCCTGGTCCAAAGTTTGGCACTTGCGATATTCAGTCCTAGACTGGTGCCAAAAAGAAGAGAAATTGCAATGCTTAGATGACAATTTTAAAGTGAAACTTCAGAGATTTGACATTTTGCAGACAAAAGGGCTACAAGTTAGCATGATACCATTAGTCTAAAAAAATGAGAATACAGTAGAAAATATCTGTTCCTAAGAAATCTCAAATCTTGAGCAAGACTTTCTGGGTATCCTCTTACTTGCTACTTCATTCCAATGTGGTTTCAGCAGCCGCGCTCTCAAACCAACAGGCTTTGGCATCCAAAAACTTGAAATCCAAGCTGTGGCCAATCATCTCTAACTCTAGCAGGTTCCTGAGCAAGTGTCCGCTACAGCAATGCTGGAACTGAAGTGCATGTTGGGTGGAGGAAAAGCAAGAAAGTAATTTTAAAGAACCCCTGTGTTATGTGCCACAACTGGCTTGAAAGAAGCACTGCAGATGCTCAGGGAGGTTTCCACACCTAGGTTTCAGACACATGATCAAAAAAAGTGAGAGACAGGAGAAGTTAAATCCCTGCATCTCTTTTCCCCCATGTGACAGCAGTTTCTCCATTTAAAAAAAAAAAAAAAAAAAAAAAAAACCCCGAACCCATGGTGGGAAAATTCCACTAACATCCAGTCCTCAGTGTGTTTGAGAAAGGGAGCTGTGAGCTGCTATTTCCAGGCCTTTTCTCTAAGACCTGGGCCTTTTGCTTGTTTGGTTCCACCCCCAGTGATACTAGATAGAGCACCATTCCCTTTCAGCTGATGTCTACCTCACCCCAGTCTGTATGTCTCAGAGCAGCTTTAGGTTCTGGGCTCAGCGGCACTCCTCTTGGGCCCCCTTGCGTCATCTGTAGCTGGACAAGGAGTGTTAAAAGCGCAACTGAACAGCCAAAAGGTTAGAGGTGACGATGACAAGGAGGAAGGGTAAGGAGATGAGATGGCAGCCTGCCCCAGTCTGAAAGAGGTGCAGTTTCTCAGCATCTGGATGGAACACCTTGGCATCCTCCAAAGCGCCTTGTGCGGCCAGCGTGAAATTGGCATCGCCCGAGGTGACCACATCAAAGACGCACGACTGGAAGTAGACGTCCTCCACTGGCAGCTTCTCCTTGCACAACAGTCGTGCCATCTCAGCGGCAATCCTGCCATGGTGACACTCGCTCCGGGAGATGCGCTGGCTGGGCGGGCAGCCGCCCACACAGAGCTGCAGGTCCTGCTCTTCGGTGAAGGAGCGCGCAACCTCCTCGGCCACCCGGATGGAAAACGACAGCTGCCGGCCCGCCTGCCGCACGGCGATGGTGGTGCCGATGTAGGCGGCCCGGATCTCCACGTGCTGCCCGGGCGCACGTTCCTGGATGTTCAGGCTGCTTCCACCAGGCCTCTCGCCGCCGTTCACCGAGCCATCCTCGAAGGCAGCTGGCAGGTTGTCTATTTCGGCCTGGTAGACCTTCTGCTCGATGCATTCCTTCATGTTCTTAAATATGATTGTGAGCTGAAGGGCAAAAAGAAAGCAGCAAGGCTGGATCAGAGACCATGTGGTCTAGCTCTGGTTAACGAAGAGGGGATTGTGAACATCCTGGATATCTGTCAGGAAGTCACAGCCACCCTGCCCTTCCCATATGGCTAGATGGGAGGCAGGTCAAGGTACAGAATCACGGATCCAACATCCAGAGCACTGGACTGAGACCTAGGATTCCTGGGTTCCGTTCCTAGTTCTGCGACTTACCTGCTGCCAGACCTTGGGCAAACTCTGTCCCTCCCACCATTGTGTCTCTATCTTGGCTATTTAGATTGTGAGCTCGTTGTGGGACAGGGGGACTGTCTGTGCAGCACCCAGCACATAGGGCCCTGTCGTTGGCTGGCATTATAAGAAGAGATCAGGAAGTTGCCTGTTTACCATGTGGCCCATCCTCCTCCTTAGGGCTCATAGCAGCAGGTCACTGTACCCCCGAGGACAGAAGGTTTCCACTATGCTAGGTTGGACCCATACCTGCGGCACCTCACCGGGTAGAGCCTGCAGACCTTCCCATTGGTCGCTTTGCCACTGCTGGAAGGATGGTCTCTTGAACCAAAGCACCTCTCCCATTCCTAACTGCATGACCCTCCCCACCCCGCCACACGCACACACTTAGGGCTGCCTCCATGTCCTATGCAGCAAGTGAAAAGTCCCATTAGGAAAGTACTTAATGCATTTTTTTTTTAACTTCTCTGAATGCAATTTAAGCAGCTGGGCATTCAGGAGCAGGGGCCAGTGCACTGTGACCAGCCAGACGGACAACCAGCAAATGGTCCATGGAGCAGATCTCAGACTCTGCTCCATCTAATCTATCCCACCACCTGCCCTCCCCTAGTCCAGCAGCACCAGGAGAGCATTTCTGTCACTGCATGAATGTTTCTCACATTTATTTCTGAGCCTCCATCCCTCTTGCACCACGAACGCAGCGCATGGAGAACCCCAGCAGCCAATCCCAGGCTGTCACGTTACCTTGCCAGTGGCAGTCGCGTTGGAACCCTTTGCCACGGGATAGCTAGTGGCTTGCACGAACAAGTAGTTATTGTCCAGGAGGGGCCAGGAGCCCTCCACTCGGCAGGTGTGGAACTCGTCACGGAAGGTTCGGACGTGGGGGTCCCCGAAGGCTGCGCAGTGCTGGTAGGTGGGGAGCTGGCCATGCTTGTAGAGGAAACTCTTCTCATAGTCGCAGATATCCAGGGACTCAAAGCCCTGGTGGTTGGGTGCCGGTGGGCGAGGCCGGGGGGGCGAGGTGGGGCCTTCCTTGGAGCAGTTGTGCTGGATCATGAGATCCTCGATGCCGTGGACGGCGGAATGGTAGACCAGGTCACCCCGGCAGGTACGGGCTGTCTTGCGGGTGCAGTGGGAGTAGGAGCGCAGGGCGTTGCAATAAGCCACGTCCTTGTTGGAGCTGCGCAGGTTGAGGGTGGCGGCCACGTAGTCAGAATTGCATCGCAGGATCTTGCACTGGCAGTAAGCTGCATGGCGAGACAGAGCGTACAGCATCACGCCTGAGGTCAGTGTTACACCGTTCCACCCCCGGGGTCATGCAGCATCACGGTAGAGGTCACCCGTTGTGCTGAGAAGTGGTAATGGTTGCCATCAAGGAGGTCTCTGACCTCGTTAAAGCCAGTGGCTGGGCCAGGCACTTTCTTTTTGCCTCACTGGAAGGCGCAATTAAGCCAGTGTGTGATAATGACTATGACAAACAATGGAGGGACCACCCAGGGGACATGGCAGGTCAGAGCTAAGGGCTTGTCTACATTTACAGCGTCTCCATAGCACTCGGTGAAGACGCTACCTACACCCTCAGAGCTTCTCCCATCAGCGTAGGCACTCCACCTCTCCGAGAGGTGGTAGCTCTCAGTGGGAGAAGCCCTCCCCTTGACACAGTGCTGTCTGCAGCAGGGGTTAGGTAGATATAACTCTGTCGCTCAGGGGTGTGGATTTTCCACACCTCTGAGCAAGCTAGTTATACTGACAAGTTGGTAGTGCAGACCAGGCCTGAGCCTATGGGCTGAGGGGTTTCCCTGATTGCAAACACAGTAGTTAGGATGGCAGGTTGCTGGCTGTATAGGTTAAGAGGCAGAAAGCCAGGAGAAGCCGTGACCCTGAGGATATGTCTACACTAGAACTGCTACAGTGGCACAGTTGTGGCAGTAAATCCACCTCTCCCAGGGACGGTAGCTAGTTCAGTGGAAGAATTCCTTCTGAGCTTCTTGGGCACGGGGCTTGCTGGAGGGGCAGACGTGGGGATTTCTAAGCGAGGAAACTGCCTGCTCTTATTTCTTTCTGCTATGCTCAAGGAAAGCAGACTGTGTTCATATTTTGTAAATAATCAAGATCACACCCAAAAGATCTCTTGACTCCTATCCCAGATTTCTCACCCTAATAGAAACAACCCTGAAAGGGCCCAAACATTAGCGAAGTGCTTGGGATAAAGGGAGCAACGTGGTGTTGTGGTATGGCCTGGGGGGACAGAATGTTACAGCGCATTAGAGATCAGTGAGTGTGCAAGATCTCCCAAGATACACCGGGCTGGGCCTGGGTGGGATGGGAGACTGCCTGAGTAACAATGAGGGTGCAGCAGAAAATGGTGTTGGCAATTCAGCAGGCTCTGCATGGCCTCAGCACGGTGCTGGAGAGGGCACCATCATCTTAATCCTCCTTTCTCCTGCTGACCACGTGCAATACGGTGTCCCCTTGGATCTGGAGTTGGATCTGGAGCTGAATCTCAAGTGCATTTTGAAAGCATGGAGGGAGCTGCTGGGCAAAGCAGTGCAGGAAGGGGAAGACGTTGATGCTAGAGGTTCTCAAAGAGGGGAAGGAGAAAAACTAAGAGCAAAACCCTGGTCCGACTGAAGCCAATGGCCGAGTTCCCAAGATGACCCAGCAGAACCTTTTAATCTCGGATAACCTGTGCATCAGGGAAACGCTGCCAGGCCACTGCTGTGTTTAGTGATGCCATGACCCCTCTCACTCCCTGCTCCGCTTCGTATTAGCTATGGGAACTGCCACCACGTTAGCAGATGCCCATCCCTCAATTTCAGCAATCCCCTGCCTTTGGCAAGTGCACACTGCTCAAATTCCCAGTGGAATCCCTACAGCTGGTACACAGATGACCCCTGGCATCTGATGTTCAGTTCCTTACCGTGCCTGCAGAAGAGGAGGAGGAAGAGTGCTCTGAGGATGAAGCAGGTGCTTTCCAGCTGGTGTGGGCTCGTACTGCAGGCTGATTTCCCCATTCCAATCCATCCAGCGCCTATGGGGATGAGTCACCCCCTTTCTTCTCCCTTTCTTTCACCAGCTCCCCTGGAAGCAAAGCAGAGACAGGGATCTGGGCTAAATAAACTAACATGAGCTGCTGGAGGGGATGGCTGGATGCCCTAAGCTTCAGGTTTGAAATAGCCAGAATCTCTAGAGCCACAGGTTCAAAATCCAGCAGGCTCAGCTTTCCCATGGAGACAGACACACCGACAAGTTACTTTTTTGTGTCTCTTTTAGAAGAGGACTCAATAACAAGGTCCTGTCTGCTGCGTGTGAACATTAGCGACCCTATGGCATATGATATGGGATTATGCTTGGTCCAAGCTGCCTTCCCCCACCACAGTGTTCTGTGTGCTAATTATTCTCTGATGTCCCACCCCAGCGGTGGCTGGATTTATATAGTTCAGAGTCCATTCGAATCCTTCAGCAGAAACTTGCCGCCATTAAAGTGCATGATACACTTGTCCAGCTGTATTGAAATTCAGATGTTTTCAAACAGAAATAAGTTCCAGGGTATCAAAGAGAATTAGTGGTATGGCAAGAGAGGGCAGAAATGGCCTGGCTGCATGCATTGGCTAGGCAGCATTAATGTTAATCTGAAGGGACTAGGACTAAGAGGGGAATTCATTCTCCATAGTCCACTCAACCCTTAACCTCTGTGCCTAGCTTAACCACACAAGGCACCGACTGGGGTGCTGGCTTTTGTGGTGGGGACAGTGAGCTGCTGGGAAATTGGACGGAGACTTGCCAAACTCATTTTGTGTAGGTCACCAAAACAGACCGCAGATAACACTGAATCTTTAGTAAGCTGGGCTAGACGGAATCACTCTGTTTACAGTGGAAAGGGTAACGGCTCCATTCTCATACCCCTGAGCCATTCAGCCTCAACTGGTTGCTGCACCTTTTTTTCTCCCAGAGGGCCAACCTGGATCCACAGACAGCTGTTCGCAGCCATCCCTTGCATGTGCCGTTTTTGCCAGTGCACAGAGGAATGCGTCACTAACAGCCTTCGGCTGGGACTCCAGCTGGTGAAAAGCTCATTTGGAAAACAGAAGGAATGATGCATAGAATCATAGATTTTTTTTTTTTTTTGGGGGGGGGGCCAGGAGAAACGTGTGCGTGTGCGCGTGCGTGTGTGTGAGAGAGAGAAATTAAGGGGAGAATTTCTTTAGAAAAAGGGATTTTTCCTCTCATTTTCATTCAAATGGAGTCCCTGCAGGTTTGCACTGGTCTTACTGAGGAAAGAATCTTGATCGTTAGGATCTACTGGTGGGGTTAACCTGAAATGGGTTATGCTGGCTGCCAATACAAGAATCCAGATACAGCAGATAAATGCAGGACTATAAACTGTCTCTTTGAGTCTGACTTCACCGGGATCTCGAGCTCTGTCTGACCTAGGGGAACGCACAGACACCATACCACCGTTCTAACCATGTGTCTCATGCACTGGGCTGGGATAAGGAGCATTTTAAATTCCATGGGGAGGGGGATTGCAAAAGGTTATTTGGCTAGCTGCTAGATTCAAAGCCAGCAATTTCTCCAGCCTGCTGCTAGATTTAAGGAACAAACTGTGGGGTGCTGATCACTGGTGATCATATACATGCACCTGTGGGTACCTTCAGGAACTGGGATATGTACTTGGAGTAGTGGCAGATGTAGATACTGCGTGTGTAAGGAAAGGGATTTATTTTTATTTATTAAAGAAAGAGGTGCACACTTAATTTTGACTGGCCCATCTGCCTTTGGGTGTTTGATCTCTGCTCCCTCCTGGGAGCAGCTCACGCTGGCAGTGTTTGCAACTTCCTGAAAATGAAATCAAAGTTTCTGTGAAGGGAAGAAGGTTTTGGAAACAACAAGTTCACAACTGCTAAATGAAGGGCCATTATTTACGCTGGACGGACCAGAGCGGGGCTAGAATGTTTGTTTCCCAACCCCCGTCGGCCGTCCCAGGCATTTTCTGCCAGGAAAAATGAAGTTACATTAATGGCTAGGGGGCAGATGGTTTGAATCTGGACCAAGGAAAAAATAAAACAGCAACTCCTTGGCATTCATTAACAACATACGCTCTGTCCTTCTGGCTAACACCTGTCCTAAAGCAAGGACTATCTGACGCGACTGCATGGGAAGTGGGAGCTACAGTCTCTGCAGGTCTGGAGCATTTGTGTACCCAGGATTAGATTTCTATAGGCTTATGCATATGGGCTCTGAAATTCTATTCTGCACAGGGTTTTATACCACGCTCATCGCCATAGCATCTATGTACCTTCCTGTAGTGCAGTGAGCAATGTGACTACACATCAGTCACGTGGTGTTTGGTCTCGCCTCCTCCCCAGACAGGGAGAAGCATGTGCAGTGCCGTCTTGTTTTGGCAGGGTTTTTAAATTTGTAAATATACCCATCGCTATGGGTTTGTATTAGAGAGAGCCAGGTTCAAGAAATGCATCTTGAACGTGGAGCAGAGAGGGGTGAGGTTTATGATAGTCTTTAGTTGCTGGGAGAATTCATCCCACAGTCTCAGACTATCCATGCAGAAAGTGCTGTCTCCACTCCTGGACGCCTGTGGACTGGTTCTAATGTCCATTTCTTGCCGTTCTGGGGTTCATACTGTCTCCCCACCCATCGCAGTTCTGTGTGGAATTCCTCATCACTTCGAGCTTAGACAGGGGTGTACATCCGTCCCACAAGCGCTTTATGTGGGTAGGTAGCGTTATCCTTATTTTACAAATGGGAGCAGCACAGGCACAGAGAAAGTGCATCAAGCCAACTGCAGAGTCAGGAGTTCAGGACCGGGCTCTCCTGTGTCCTGGCGTGGTACGCTAGCCACCCCCTCTCCTTTACTGCTTCCGGGGAGCCACAGAGCATTCCCAGCACAGCAGCAGACTGCCCCAGACACAAGGTGGTGGAAGTTATCTATACTGCTCCGCCAACGGGCCTGGGCCTTGAGCGGGAAGGCCTCAGCCTGCAGGTGAGATGGGAGGCACTCTTCAGGGATGCTACACCAGGACCTTTCCCAGCTCTAAGAAAAACCTTCTAGAAGTGTCTGGTGGAATGATCGTGTGCAAGCTGAAGGGGAAAAGATCAGCTTACAGGCCCTGCTCCATACTCCTGTCCTGGTGATCTCTGAGATATCACTGGGTTGATGGGGCAGATCTGCTTCACTTCCCCAGGTATCCAAGGGGGGCTTGTCTATCGCCCTTACAAAAGCAGGTACAAGTGTCTTTTAGGCACGCACACACGCATATATATATATATATATATATATATATACACACAACACACACCAATTGCTGCAACGCCATACATTCCAGCCAGGATGAGTGACAGATGGAGCAGCAATATCCCGAGAGCAAACCGACCCTTTCGGAGCAGCAGCACTGGTCTAGCACCTAGACTCCTAATGGCTTGGTTCACTCAGCTGGCCCTTACCTTGTGGCCCTCTTGGTGGGGCCAGTTCCCAGGGCTGTGAGACATCCCCCTGCCCTGTCCCATTAGACGCTAACGCTGTTGCCTCCCTTTGTACCTCTGTCACTCAGGGCGCGTGCTGGGTCCGAGAGAACACGAGCAGATGGCTCATTCTCCTCCTCCTCTGATTTCCCCTTGCTCAACTTTCCCCAGCGTCCAGCCTTTTGCATTCACTTTCTCCAGCTCGGTCTGTTGCAACTGCGCTTGAACTTTGGGGTGTTTGACTAAGCCGATAAACAACACAGGAGCATCTGCCAGCTCCCTCTGGGCTGGCTGCAGGAGCTAATGATCAACCCATCACTCCCCACCAAAAAGTGGCCAATAGCCACGTGATCAGCACACGTGATGGGGCCCAGGCCTTGCCATCACCCCTCCCCCAAGAACCTCCCAGTGAGAAGAAGAAGAAGCTTCTGATTCATAGACCTGAAGGCCAGAAGATCTAGTGTGACACCCAACGTATCACAGGCCATCCCACTTCACCCAGTTACCCCAGTATGAAGCCCAACAGGTTGTTTTGGCTAAAGCTTCTCTTCCAGAAAAGCAGCTAGTCTTGAAATCGAGATTCCCAGAGATGGAGATCTGGTCTCCTCAAAACACGTGAAGTGAGACCATCTTGGAAGAAACAGGGGGCCTGGGAGAATCCAATCGCCTGAACATGGAGTGGGTAGGGGCTGGTGGTCACAGAAAGGGGGACTAGGAGCCAGGACTCCTGGGTTCTATTCCCAGGTCTGGGAAGGAGTTGGGTCTAGTGGTTAGAGGAGCGTGAGAGAGAGTCTAGGTTCTGTTGCCCTATCGACTGCTAGTTTGTTGTGTGGCTTCAGGCTAATCACATCCACTTCCCCAGCTATAAAAAGGGCACAGAGACCTTCACCGGGCACGTGAGGGCTAATGTGTCTAGAATGCTTTGAGATCCTCAGATGAAAGTTGGTAGAAGGAGGGCAAAGATCTGTCCCCTTAAAACATCCTCCTCATCCTATCAAGTAGCTGGGCTCAGAAGCATGTGATCTCTTGAGGAATGGAACTCAAGCACGGCTACGATAATCAAATGCCCGTGATTCGTATTACGGTAACAGCGAGACGCCCCAACCCTGATGGGGGCTTTGCTATGCTGGGTGCTGCACAAACACACAGTCAGAACCAGGCCCTGCCGTCAAGAGCTTACGATGATCTTCTTCATGGTCCCCATGTTTCCTGAGTAAACTGTTCTGCTAATAACCGAACCTGCCCATTTTGGAGTTGCATGTTACCCACCCCGCCTTAATTCCCACCAACTGAACGTGAGAGGGAATGTTACTGAATGCACCTGCTGTATCCGCTCAAGGCATGGCTGGAATGCTGGCTTCAAAGTGCTGAGAGCAATTTCTGATCTGACTCAAACCACGAAAACACCACTGACTTCCGCGGAGTTACGATAGATTTACTCTGAGACCAGAATCCAGCCCCCATATCCAGTGAGATTTGCAGAATCTAGAAGCTATGTGACAACTGGAAGGCATGATGAGATTGCTCAAACTTGGGATGACCTGGAGGGGGTGTGGAAGCGGAACAAAGACTCTGGTTTCTACTCCCTCCCTCTAACACAACAATCGGACTGTGTGTTGAAAGCTTAATATCCAGGGGAAGCCAGGAGTAGGAATGGACCTTCAGTGTTCCAAGGTGGACACATATCCATCCACATCCCACCGAGTGGAAATCTCAGCCACCTACCTGCCCGCTGGGTGGAAGGTTTCCAAAGCTTCATAGGTCACATTGAGGAATCCTAGGGGGGCAAACAGGTGCTCAGATTCCCCTATGATGGGGCCGTACGTGGGCAGTCTTAATGGCTTTGGAGGCTCCTGGACATAGTGTAAACTGGGGGCCCCTGCCACCCTGGAGCAGGAAATAAATAGTAATTCTTGCCTTTAAAATTTGATTGCAAACCAAAGCGTGACCGAGTGGTCACAGAAAGACTTTTACGTGTATTCTGCTGATTTAAAAAATATCGCTTTCTTCAGCTGCTTGTTCTTTTCGCAGCTCCACTGTGCGACCTGAAACTGGATTCAATTGTATTGTATTTTTTTTAACATCACTGCAGGGGCTCTGGGCAGGTGCCCAGTTTGCCTATGCCTTAAAATGTCATTGGCCAGACGAACACCTAGATAGTCCACTTGGAGCAGGTCTGGACTCCCACACTTCCAGGGCTCTTATGTACACCTCACATGCTCACCCCAGGCCTGAGGAGATCAGTGGCTCTCGCTACATTTCATTCTCTCGACTCTTCTTTCTAAGGCGAGGGAGCGATCGGATTCGCTTTCTCATCGCACCCAGCGTTTCCCACCCGCCCCTTGCTAGCGCCAGGCCACCTTCGCTGGCGCATGGGTTCTGGGAGAGCATGGGAGCTGGGGACCAGACACACATGGACGGCTGGCCCTGCAGCTGCCTTAGGTACCACTCGGCTTTCTCTTTTGGCAGTCACAGAACTATAACCGCACCCATGGCACACGTGTGCGCATGCAGCCCTTGCGCCCCACCCCCACGGCATGTTCCTAACCCTCCCATCTTAACACCGACCCTCTCCACACATCCACCGAACCCCCATTTGCCCCACACGAGCACGGATCTCTTCCCGCCCACATCCACTGCACCTCTGTTCCCTGCTTCCTCACCCCACCCAGGCATCACCATTCCCTACACATGCCTCTTCTTCCACCACCCTAGCACAGACCCTTCCTCCTTTCAGCCAGCCGTCCCCGCCCCACACTGCAGACCCCTTCCCTGCCTCCACCAGCCATGCTGATGTCCCTGGTAGAAGCGTCCCTGAATTCTCAAATTCCTTCTGAGCTCCCGGCTTGCAAATGGAACCCGCCTACCCCCAGCTCTCATGCTTGTCCTAGGAAGACCTGGGTGTGTGTATATATAGCCCCTGCCCAAGCAAACTGAAATATGCCAGAACTGAGCATGGACAGAGCGTGTTCTCTGAGAGCAACAGAAAAGAGGAGATTTCCCAGCAGGATGACTTGACGGCCGCCCCCTCTCTCCCTTCCTTTGGAGAAAGCCCAAGGAGGGTGTACTGGACCAGCTGCCTCGAACTTCCCCGTCCTGACACCGATTACTCCGGGCAAATCCCATGACCTTCGCGTCTGCTTCCCCCCGGGAGGTGATATTTACCTAGCTCACGGGGCGTAGGGTTTAATTAGTGAGGGCTGAGGGTTAATAGCCAAACAGTCACACATGGGCCCTCCATGCAGGTAACCTGCTTTTTAGAAGACCATCCCATGGTTCTTACCAGCCAAATGGTTAAACAAGGCAGCAGCAAGAAGAATCCGGCCAGGCAGCCCACAGCATCCACCTGGAGAAAGCCCTGTGCCCGCAGAGCTCGGTCCCAATCCCTTCCGCGGGCTCACCCAAGGGCACGTTCCAGGAGGCAGGCTCAGGAGAAGATGTCTCTTGCAGCGAGAGAGGCCATGCTGCTTCCACGGCCTCCAGGAGGCCAAGAGCCTTGATGCCTCCACCCGCCTCCTTGTCACTTTCACGCAGCAACTCCCCCACTCCGGTTTGCAAGACAGGCGCAGAGCAGGGGACGGGCGCTGAAATAGAGCTGACTAAATTTAGCTCGACTACGATCCAGCCAAGAACAACAAGCACACGGGGCGGAGAGAGGAACCCCAGGAATAGTTACTGGCTCCCGGTGGGAGACAGGCGGCATGCTAGCCAGGCACGAGAGTAACGAACCTTGCAGGAATTCACCGTTCTGCTCACCAGGACGATGGTTAGCCGGTTTAGCAGGCCAGGTGTGCACATTTCCACGTGAGAACATGGACTTTCCATGGTGAGTGGCAACATTCCACAGTCCACCCAACCTCCCACCTGGGCCAAGGCTATGAGTCTGCCACTCCTACCCTGCCCCCCCAACTGGAGAGACAAAGGAACTGGGATGTACTTATACAATCACAGAAATGTAGGGCTGGAAGGACCAGCGAGAAGTCATCAAGTCTATCCCCTGTGCTGAGGCAGGAGCAAGATCATCCCTGTCTCCAGCCTGTTCTGAAAAACCTCTAGTAATGGGGATTCCACAACCTTTCCCCCTTGGCACACTAGCGCTCAGATTTGTTGGCCTTTTGGAGTGCAACACAACGCAACAACAATACTAATAATAACGCATAGCTCTTCTAAACGACCTGTCATCCATGGATCTCAAAGCTCTTTACAAAGGAGGGTCAATATCATCATCCTCATTTTACAGATGGGGAAACTGAGGCACAAGGAAGCTAAATGACCTGGAAGTGGAAGAGAACCCAGGTGTGCTTAGTCCCAGTCCAGTTGTCGGTCTACTCAGCTCCAAGAGGTGTATAGGGAAGGACTGACTAGTATATGGATGGGTTGGTGAAAGGTGCTTATTTAGGATGGGTAAGTTGGGAGGCTAGTAATAGAGTTTATTGGAACTTTGTCATCCATTTTTTGACCCAAAAGTGTCATTGTTATAGAAATCAAGCATTTAGGAAAATGGAGTGACTTCAACCAAATTCCATTTAGGAAAAAAAACCAAAACCAAGTTTTTTGATAGTGTCAAAATTTGCTGCTTTGACTTTTTTGGAAGGGAACATGTTGGATTTTTTTTTCTTTTTCCATTTCAGAATGGAATGAATGAGGGTTTTTTTGTACATACGTGAAAAATATTAAAGGAGGAAAATCTTTTAAAAGGCTGACATCGGCCCGGACATGTACACCACCCTGAAAGGACATTTTTTTCAGAATTTGGTTTTTGTGGGAAATTTAAAAAAAAGTTTTCTTACTCTTTCAGAATAGAAGAAATGTCAAAATAGCAGAATTTCCCTTAAAACCCAGTTCCTGCCCAGTGCTAGCCAGTAGGAAGCAATGTTTTCTAATGGCTAGAACACTCTATTAGAACCAAGTAGAAGTGGAGTCTACTTGGACAAACAAGACCCTTCCCTTCTGTTCCCCTCCAACCCTTTGCCCCTCTTGGCTATTTAGACAGCAAGTTCTTCCAAGAGCAGGGGCTGTCTCCTTTGATAGGGATGTGCAGCACCCAGCATGAGGGGGACCCTGCTCTACACACACATGATTTTTCAGGGCCTGAACCATGACTGAACCTTGGGATCTGCAACACTAGGGAATGAACCATTAAACCCTAATATACCTCCCACATGCAGGCACCATGAATGTACACTTCTGATTTTAAACCCATCAGGGCTGGAGCATAGGCAGGTTTGAGGCCTCAACAGTAGAACAGAGCAAGACAGATTAACTGCTGCATGTGTGCAAATGGGTGGGCTTTGCAAAAATCATGCACCAAATTGCTAATTGCTCCCAGCTGCTACACACCTTGTCCAGCCGATTCAGAGCAGAATTGCTTTTTGATTGCTAAACACAAAGCAATCTATTCTCCAGCACAAATTCCCTTCAATGCATTTTCATTTGAAACCTAACCAAATACCTGAGGCTGGCAGGGCAGGACTTCAATGAGGAAACAAAGCACTTGACAAGAGAGAAAGGGATCCCACGCTTTTAATTCCTCCAAACTGGAGCCACACACACTAATCACTTAGTACCATAATTCACCCACCAGGGGTACAGCTTCCTATGGTGATAGGCAGAGTTTGAGAATCTCCACAGTCTACAGAAGAACTTACCATAAACTCTGTAGTAGGGCAGCTCTTTTCAAGTGTGGCAATGCTCAGAAAATTGACTTTGGCTCCCTGTTCCACTGGTCTTTTCTACTGCCAACAGTCCCAGCCCTGTTAGCCTGGCAGGGCCAGTGCAACTGTGGGGGAGTGAGCTCAGGGCTTTTCTCCTTTGCTCATCAACCGACCCATCGGCTCAGATCAAATGGCAGAACCTCTGTTGCTGGTGATGGTTGTGGGAAGCAGAGGACACAGCCTGGGGTTCAGAATCCCAGGTGGAGTTTGCGTTGTCAGCTGTTAGGGGAGGAATGGAAGAGTCTTGTGTCTCCTGGAGGGGCAGCCCCCTTGCTTTTTCTCGAGGTCTAGTGAGGTGGATTCTGCAAAGCAGGGCTGTGTCGCCAGGTGTCTGAATACCCAGGCATTTTACAGTCCTCTCCCTCCCTGCTTAGCATTGTTGTCTGAGGCCCAGCTGAGATTGGGGCCCTGTTGTGCTAGGCGCTGCACAGACACAGCTCCTCAGCCTGAAGTGCTTAAAAGCTAACTACACAAGACAGCTAAAGGTAGCAGTGTTATCTCCCCGTGGGGAAACTGAGGGAAGGGGGGGAGGGGAAAGCATGATTTGTCAAAGGCCACAGAGGAAGCCCAGGTGAGAACTCCTGGGCCCCGGTGCAGCGCCTGGCCCACAGAACGCCGCTTGCCCCAGTCCCTCTCTTCAAGCAGCCTGACTAGTGCTGCAAGACCCGTCTCCTCTGCACTGTCTGTCATCTGGAGCAGCCTCTCCTCTACCTGCACCTCTCACTGGCTCTCCAGCTGAAAACATCTCTCAGCTTCCTTGCTTGTGCCTCTTAGTTTTTTCTTTCCCCTCAGCTGTTTCTTCTGTGACTGTGTCAGCTCCCCCCCAGCCACAGCGTGGGCAGGGTACAGCTTGCATTGCAGCTCCGTGCTGTCGTTTTTTCCCCCCACCTGCCCGTGACTTGGACTGCCTGGGATTTGCTCCATCCGCTGATTGCAGGTCCCTGCTACGAGCTCCGGGCCATGCCGATAACCGGATGCCCTGGGTGGGAATCAGTTACCGGGAGGGGATGCAGGCGGGAATTCTCCCGGGAACAGCAGAAGGTGCCACATGGTCTGCTCAGGATATGAGCCTAAAGCAGAGTCTTTCCCAGGCCTTGATCAGCTGAAGGCGTTCGGTGGGGAAAGGAACCTTCAGGCCCCCTCTTAACCCTTTAACTGCCACTCAAGGAGCCAAGTCTGCTCAGGCAATAAACACAGCTGTTGTGCGGTCCAAAGCAGCAGGTGCAGACAGGCCAGCACCCACCAGCTCCCCTACCCAACCTCCCAGAAACTCCCTACCATCTCATTGATTTCAATGGCAGCAAAGCAGGTGACCTAACATATGGCCGGGGGTGGGGGGGGAGAAGGGAGAAGAGAGGAGATCGATGGGGAAAGGGTTAAATAAGAGAAGGACACACGGAGGAGTCTTCCCCCGTTGCTAAGATGGTGGGAGGTCCCTTTGAGCATTGCCCCATAGACTGGGCAAGTGGAGGGAGGAGAGAGAACTGCAGAAATCATCCAGTTAGCTAACTGGGTCCGGGTCCACACACACACGAAGGCCCAGGTCCCCACAGCCCCCTATCTTGTGCAACCTTTACCCCAGTGCACACTTACACCAGTGCAAAGCAGGGTACATATAACCCGCTGGTGAGTGTGTGTTACAGGTGCCCCCCCATCCCCCCTCCAGGCCTGAGAGACAGAGGAGATGAATCTGTCCCAGCCTCATGTAGGGAGCTTTGACACAGCAAGCTGTAGCAGCTGATGCATTTCGCTCTGGGAGGCCCCAGGGCGTGGGCTGCCGTTCTGCCGGGATGCTGTTCCGCTCCCACGTCGCACAGGCCAGAATGGCCGCACAGGGTTCCAGGCGAGGGCAGATCAAGCCCGATCGCCTCGTGTTTGCCACTCCTTGTACCCAAGCAGGAAAAGGCTGCCTTGAGCTTCTCATGCAACCCCGCCCGTCCCAACAAGGATGCAAAGCAAGCTCTCCCTGTGGGGGAAATCGCCCACCATTGCACTAACGGGGGCAGTGCTATGACCTTTTCTACTGGGCTGGGTTTGGCTTGGGGGGGCTGGACCTCCCCCAGCAGCCAGGCCCCAACTGCGGTCTGAGTCCAGGCACAGAATATGGCCCCCATCGTGCAACGCGACTTGGCATCACGCTCAAATCAATGGGCAGCTCATGGCTTCCTTCCAGAATCAGCCGGGGTGATTGCCTGTGGTTTGCCTATGCAGTTACAATAGTAAAGCAATACAAGCCCCTCCAGCATGGGTTTAATTCTCTCGTATAAAGGTGCTTATAGCCAACCCCATATGGGAAAGGGAATAAGCTATTTTGGTATAAGGCCTCTTGAGCCCCAGAGACCTGCGTCCACCCCAGGGGTGGTATACTGGGAAATCATCACACTCCCAGCTGATCTAGATGTCATAGAGTTAAGGTCCGAAGGGACCATTGGCTCATCTAGCCTGACCGCCTGCGTATCACGGGCTATTCACTTTCATCCAGATCCCGCTACGTTTTGTTAGACAAAAGCATCTCAGAGCCTGAGATGCCACCGACACCCAAGTCCCTGCAGGGGCAAGGAACTGATTAGGTGAGATATGCCCTGCTGAGCCGTGAAGGGGAATCCTGCTCCGCGCTGCAGAGGAAGGCGGAAAACTGCCCAGCGCCCTGGCTAATCTGATGTAGCGCAAAATACCTTCCTGACCCCAAATCCGGCACCCGCTGTGACCCTGGGCATGTGAACAAGATCCACCAGCCAGGCCGCTAGGACCGAGGAAGAACTTATCCTGCTCCAAGATCTGGGTGTACATCAGGCTCTTCCACAGCATTCCATCCGAGTGTCTGTGCGCTACGGAGTTAATTCCCCAGCCCCCGTCATTGGGAATGTGCTGTGTTGTGGAGCCAGGGATGGCCTGAACAATTGGAGACACGGCAGATTTGCCCAGCTGCAAGATGGACGCATGTGTCCAGTCTGGAAGGCTGGGAATTCCTCCTGAGCCGGCAGTAAGCACTTGTGCAGTTGCTTGGAGGAAGAGAGTCGTGTGCTATGTCACATCTGGTGCTGGACAGAGTGGAATGGAAGCTGGAGCCAGGAAAATGATGGGGGAGGGGAGAGATGGAGGAAAAGGGGAGCCAAAGATGCCCCCCGAAGTTCGGTTTGGGTTCCAAGCAAAGCTCAGGGCTAGAATGCAAGGGGGTACCATGGGGCTAGACTGAGGTGCATCTGCAGAGTTGGAGGAGGAAGCCAGGATCTGAATTGCAGGTTGCAATGAAAAACATCTTTGTGGGAGGCCCTGACTGCAACGGCAGGGCTATGTTGTGGGGAGGGCACCCCAGGACGAACAGCGTGGGTTGTCGCAAATCAGGGCCGACGTGCATTGGCAGAGCAGTGGAGGCTGTGGGAAAGGTTGCATGGATCTTTCTTGATCCGTAAGCATTAGCCCTTCACATTTACAAGTACTGAATTCACCCGCAAAACGGAAAGCTCAAATCTTACAAGAAATCATCACTCTAACTTACCTGGGCAAACTTCACACCCGCTAGCTACAGGGTCTTTTGACAAATCCTCCGGCACGCTTCTTGTACCAACCTCCTGAATGTTCCTGAGATTTCATCTGCCAGCCAGAAACACGGGGGGGAAGGAATCGAGTGTGTTAACACCCAGGACTGGATACGGTGGGAGCGGAAAACAGCTGAACTCTTCCACAACCAGACCCCTAGCTGAAAGGCAGAGGAGAGAGTTCTAACTTGACACTTTAAAAATAGCCACTAGTATTTTTGATCCTGAAAGCAGGATTCTGATGGGAGGGGAGGTCAGCATGGGGGAATCCAGTGGCGGAGGATTTTCTAGTAGTACACACTTCCTTATCAGAGCCGATAGCCAGAGCAATCTCCGGTGATATCAAGGAGATCTGATCCAGACCGATACTCAGAACAGACACTGCCGGCTCCTGGCCATGTTGGAATCCCACTCCCTCAGTCCTTAGTGTGACATGCTCTGGGGCTGAGTTTTTTCTGCTTTGAAGAATTGTTTTTAAATAACTCCACCTGGCTTTGGAACCACCCGCTGATCCCAGGTTGCTGCAAAGAATTCAGGCAGAATCCCCTTGTAAATAGTTCCAGTTACTTGTTTCTGCACAGGAATGGAAGGAACCAAGCTGCATTTCAAAAGGAGAGGTCTCAGTCCACCGCCTCTTTCTCTGTTTTACCCAAGGGTTAGACCAAAACCAATCAGTGAAGTTGAAGCCCACCCTTCATCCATCGGTCAGGATGAAACCTCAGGTCCTGGTGCTTCCTGCAGGTCACAACTTTTCCTACCCCTTATCCGAGCTCAGATCCTTTTTCTTCCACGCTAGAAGCGCCAGGAGCCTGGATGGATGTGGGGTAGCTTCTCCAAAGCCCTAGGACAACCGGTGTTGCTCCCATCCCATGTCTGGGGAGAGAAGTTCTTGAGAACATCCAAAGGACAACTCTACGTCTCTCTCTCTCTCCCTCTTCTTCCTTATATCCCTCCAGGCACGAGGACGTGCTGAATGGAAAGGAGAGAGGTGGAGGGGACCCAAACTCCCCCTGTACTTTTCCTCTGATCCTCCTCCAGAATGTGGGCAGCAGATCTGGGAAGAACTGGAATCCTCTTGATTGCATTTCTGGGGAAAGCAAAGCAGGAAGCGCCAGTCAGATGTTAATTCATCTGTCTGCTACACCCCCCCCCCCACCCGCTTAGCACAGGGTGGGTGCCGGTTTTCACAGAAGGGCTTCAGCGATGCCACTGCCTAGATAAATCAACAGACAGAAGCACCTGCTCCTGGACTAGCAACTGCATATGGGAGCTGAGCCCAGCACTGGGCTGCCCCATGTGTTTAAAACATGAACTGGGAGGGGGGGGGGACCAGAGAGGGGAGGGTGCAGGAACGCAGGAGGGAGATTGGCTTAAAAAAAGATCGAAACAGATGTAGCTGGAGCCAAACTGCCTCTGATCTGCCACGTCTCCCCTGCGTGAGGGTCAGGCAGCGGGGAGCTGACCTTCTGTGACGTGCAGCCGGTGGAAAGCCGCTGGAAGCCGGGTGGGGGCTGTGTGGATACGCCTGCTGAGGGTCTGGCCCGGAGCACGGCGAGGCCCTTTTAGGCCTGAGCTGGGAGTGCTTTGCTGCTAGAGCGCCTCTTCTCCATCATCTCGTGAAATCAGACCTCCCCTTTTCTTCTCCCGTCCCCCAGTCCCGGGAGCGCCGGAGACCCTGGGGCTAGGTAATGAAGTGCAGAATTCTCACTCGCTGCAGCCAGGGCACCTGGGCTGCGTGGGCAGAACAGCCTGGGGCATCGCAGCCCCCCGTAGTGCACAGCCCTGGATACCGGAGTGACATGGGCCTAAGATGCTGCTCCACCCCTTGGGGTGCGTTCTACGCTCGCTTTGCACCAACGCAAGTGGCTACGCAGCAAGAGAGAATCAGGCCCCTGGTCTGGGGCGGGGAGTCTGCGCGACAGGACCACTGCCACATGTCCCTTCACCTTCTTTGCAGGCGGTCTTCCGGGCTGAGCGCAGGGCTGGCACTCACGAGACCTGTGTCTCTGCCTGTTTCCCCATGTTTCTCTCTTGTAATCCTGGGTATGGGGGGGGGGAGGAAAGAGGATTTGACTGAATAAGAATGAAACTCCTGGGCCTGATTCTCCACCATCCGGCTCTTCGCACTATCATTTGCACCAGTGCGAAGGTGAGTGCATTGGGCTGAGGGTGGTATTTCCCATCCACTCTGCACTGGTGTTAGTACAGCACGAGGGGCAGAGCGGTGGATAATGGAACCCAATGTGCACTGTGCTCATGGCAGGTACTTTGGCTGATCTAGGAGACAGAGCATCAGAGCGGGACTCAGGAGACATGGGTGCTAATCCTTGATTTGCTACTGGCTTGCTGGGTAACCTTGGGCAAGTTATTTCCCCCCCTCTCCGTGCCTCAGTTTCCCCATCAGTAACATGGGGCTAATGACCCTGCCCTCCTTTGTAAAGCGCTTTGCGAGCTGCTGATAAGAGCTTGTGGTCAAGTGGGTAGGACTCTGGGCAAGCAGCCAGGAGAACTTGGTTCTGTTCCTGGCTTTGACCTGCTGTCACGTCCCTGTTCCCCTTTCTCCTGCCTGTTCGTATGGTAAGCCACTTCCCATGTGTATGAGCAGGGCCTGGTCTCGAACTACTGTACTACAAAGTATATAATAATAACAAGATGTTCGTCTAGCAGTGAATGCTCAGAACAGCCCCGTGACTGCTGAGGTAGGAAATGCTCCCGACCATCACTCCCCCTCTCCACCCCAAGTCACAGGAGACAGGAATTCAGAGGGGAAAAGACCTGGTGGGTCTTGGTGACCCCCTGTGCGGGGTCTGTCCCCCAGGACTTTCCCTCGCTTGCACCTGTGATTTTTGAATAATTTATTCTACTTTAAGTGGAAGGGGAGGGGAAAAGAAAGCTCCGTTCGAGGGGAGAACCGTAGGGCCGTGGGGCGTGTGGAATCTGGGCTCGATTCGCCCTTTGGTTTCCCCACTGCCCTGCTCCCCCCTTCTCCCTTTCACTCCCCCCCTTTTTTTATAATCTACCAGGCAAATAGCAGCGAGAGGCCAAAAGCAGCCCCTGCGCTGGGTCCAGCTGTTGACTCTCTCAAATCAGGAAGCCAAGTGAGCACACTGAATGTTTTTAAAACCCCTTTGCCCACTGATCCATCCCTACACCGGCTACTCCACCATGACTGAGGCAATAGGCGGTTGGGAGGGACCTGGGCCATCCAGCAGCACACAGGTGCCTTCCACCTGGACGTAGCAGGGACAATGATCAGCACCGGAAGTGGCAGAGAAGCGAGTGGAGCTCTTCCCCCCCCCCAGCCCAGTGTGTTGCTTGCTCCCCTCCGAGGAATCAGAGCAGAGGAGTCTGGGCGGTTGATGAGAATAAGCATACTCCTTTGCTCTTCTCTTTCATCAAAGGATCTCAGCCCTGTGTGACCCTTCCCCAGCCGCTGAATTGTCTCTTCCAGCCACCCGAATTGCTATCATAACCCTCCCGGATCTTGAGTATTTATAACTGGGACTAGATAATAGTTCTGCCCTTTAGCTGGTGCTCAGGAAAGGATGAAATGCTGATCATCATTCTTGTTAATGTATTCAAGAGCTCTTGGAGCTGCACAGACACAGAAAAAGAAATGGTCCCTTCCCCAAAATGCTCACGTGTTAAATCTGACATGCACTGAACAACCGGAGGTGCAACTAGATACGGAGCTGAACTAGAAACCGTGATCTAGATCCAAACTCTGTGGCTCATCCTCATGGGACTTCAGACACGTAATAAGATACGCAGGCAGGGGGGTCCAGCAGATTCCAGTGTGATGACAGAACTGCCTGTCGAGATGACCCTATCCTCTCATGAGCTTTGTGCTCCCCTGTCTGTCTCCACCTTCTGTCTCTCAAGATTGTTCTCTCTTTGGGGCAGGGACTGTCTATATTTGTGCAGCCCTATCACAGATTCCTTCTCCATGGTTGGGGCTCTTAGACACTGCTGCATACACATGATAAATAATATAGACAAGAAAGCTGCTTCTTTACAGAGCTGGGATGTTGAACATGCAGGTTTGCCTAAGGAGGGAAAAAACCCAACTGAATTCTTTCCACGAATATTTGAATAGTGATTTCCTTCTGGTTTCTTTTTTTCTTTTCTGCATGTTTGAATTGGGGGGAAATGCCCACAACTGGTACCAGATTTTCTATTTAATGGTACCAATCTGGTCCCAGTTACCAGAGTATCTGAGCACCGCATAATCATTTCAGTGTAATTATCCTCACAGCCTGCTGGTAAGCCAAGGCCATGTGGTCATCCCCATAGTACAGATGGGAAACTGAGGCGCAAATAAGCTAAATGACTTTCCCAAGATCACAAAGGGAATCTGTGACAGAGCAGGGAACTGAACCCTGGCATAGATTAGCACCCTAACCACTAACCCATACTTCCTCTCGTATTCTAAGTAGTTCAGCACCCTTTAGGCACTTAAATCAGGACCATCTTTTTCAAGCACACTCTGCACCTCCCAGTGGGATAATGATGAGCAGATTTTGCAAACAGCTCAACACCTAGAGTTCTCTGCTTCTCTGAAAGTTTGGCCCCATCTCAGTGTGAACTACAGCTGGGCCGCTTTGCAGAGCTTCCTTTCCTGCTGCCTTTCGCGTGGGTTTGCCCCTCTCTCCCCTGAATTCTGTGCAGCGCTTCTGTATCAAACAAACCCACCATGCAATTTCCACCCAGAAGCAGAAATAATCCCCCAGACTCAGACCGAAGTTGATCCCCTGCCTGGCTTGAAATCTGGCTCCGGTTTTCCAGCCCATGCCTGTTCATACCATGACCCATGTTAGCTGGGAGGGCTGTATACCTGGCACTCAGATTGGGTTTGCCAGGAGAAGGACAATCCTGGGAAAGCCCTTTGGGTCTTGGGACCCGAGGAAGCTAGCAGGTCTGTGCAATGTGTGCCTGATTCCACTGGGTGGCAGCCATGTTTAAAAGGTGGAGTGGGTGGCTTAGTTCCCAAAAGACTCCGGGAAAACTCAGTTATAGGCATTTGTCCGCATGAAAGAAACATTCCTGGGGAGCTTTCCTTTGCTGCTGTGTTCTAACTGCCTGGGGTGCAATTAAACAAGAGCAGCGTCTCTTCCCTGATCACTTCACTGTGCTGATGTTATGTCTATGAGCTGGGGACATGGAGGGTGCTGGGGCAGTGGGACAGGCCAGCCTCTGATTGGGGAGGTGTGACCGTTCCAGGGGAAGGTGTGCTGATCTTAGGGTGACCTGATGTCCCGATTTTATAGGGACCGTCCTGATATTCAGAGCTTTTTCTTCTATAGCCGCCTATTACCTCCACGCCCCCGGTCCTGATTTTTCATACTTGTTATCTGGTCACCTTGTCTGTACCTAACCACACTCAGCAGCTTGGCGGAAAGAAACCGGGCCCTGATCCTCCAAGGTATTTAGGCATTTTGACTCCAAAGGGAGTTAGGTGCCTAAAATACCCTTTGAGGATTTGGACTCAGGACTTCGAGCGCACAAAACTTTGGCCCAGATTTTTCTGGAGCTGCTGGGTTTTGAAAGTCTGACGACTTCGTTTCTGTGTCTAAAAGCCAAACCCTGTCTGAAAATTCAAGCCAGGGTTTTTGTGCACATGAGACCTGGGTCTTTCTATCCAGCTGTTTTATAATCAGAGGCGGGAAGTGCCCGGCTGCTCTAGCTACTCTCCTTCAGACTTCCCACACCAAGCAATGGATGCTGAACCCATGCCTCTGTGCCTCAGTCTCCCCTCCCTGTCTCGTGTATTTAGGTTGCAATCTCTTCGGGTCAGGGACTGTCTCCCACTATATGCATGTCCAGCGTGCAGTGCAAGGGGGCCCTGATCTGGGGTCTGCTGGGTGTTACCATATCAATAATAATCATAAAACAAGCCATGGATTTCACAGTCTAAACCCAGCTGTATGTCCCCTCCTAGGAGGGTGATCAGACAGCAAGTGCGAGAAATCGGGGTGCAGGGGTGGGGGTAATAGGCACCTATATAAGACAAAGCCTCGAATGTTGAGACGGTCCCTAAAAAAATTGGGACATCTGGTCACCCTACTTCCTAGCCCCGAAGTCCAAATTTGCTGGAGCCACCTGGCCCTCTAGACCTCCCCCTTCCCAACAGCAGCTCTTTTATCGGGGAGGGGAAGCATCGAAGAGGCGTCGCCTCCGGATTGATTGGCAGGTCTCATTCCCAGGCCTTTTGCACAGAACCCTTGTGGCAGATCAAACCCGCCTCACTTGGCCTCTGGGCCACGCAGTGAATTAAGACAAAGCCATCAGGCTGCAATTAGAGATAAGGAACTGTTGATAATTATCCAGAGAGAAGAGGAGAAGGATTCAAACTTGGGCCCGGAACGGGGAGAGTAGGCGGGAGTGGACAGTTTGCCCGAGACATCGAAATTTGCATGAAAATGCACCGAGCTGAATGAGGTTCCATTAATATCAGAATCTCAATGACTCGAATGTCATCTCCCATTATCAGAGGGGGTTTTATTTGAATTTTCCCTTTAATTTTTTTCAATTTCAGTTTGATTGATTTTCTGTCGCATTCAGCTGATCAGCACATACATAGACTGCCAGGGCCGATGCTGTCTCTCTTGTAATCCTGGGTATCGGGGGAGGGGGGGAAGGATTTGATTGAATAAGAATGAAACTCCTGGGCCTGATTCTCCACCATCCGGCTCTTCGCACTATCATTTGCACTAGTGCGAAGGTGAGTGCATTGGGCTGATGGTGGTATTTCCCATCCACTCTGCACTGGTGTTAGTACAGCACGAGGGGCAGAGCGGTGGATAATGGAAACCAATGTGTACTGTGCTCATGGTAGTTACGTTGACTGATCTAGAAGACAGAGCATCAGAGCGGGACTCAGGAGACATGGGTGCTAATCCTTGATTTACTACTGGCTTGCTGGGTAACCTTGGGCAAGTTATTTCCTCCTCTCTGTGCCTCAGTTTTCCCATCAGTAAAATGGGGATAATGATGCTCACCTCCTTTGTAAGGAGCTTTAAGTTCTACTGATAAAAAGTGCTATGTACGAGCTAAGGATTATCATTAAGTGGTATCAGCAATGTCGCCAACTCACTCCATTTTTACCGTGAGCCTTGTGATAGCTGTTTGTTTTTTCTTAAAGCCCCAGCAGCTTGAATCAAAAGACTGCACGGAAACTTCAACTTTCCTTTTTTTTTTTTTTTTTTTTAAAGTTAAATTTGTAACTGTGAGCGGGGGCTGCCGAGAAAAGCTTGACAATGTGACCTGCGTGTGACCCGAAGGCTCAGAAATTAGAAGGCAAATAAAAATACCCAGTTATTTATTTAAAAAAAAAAACAACAGCTCCTGATTTTTAAGTCAGCCTCATGATTTCCGGACGCTGGGACTTAGCTGTGCTGGATCACAACTAGGCCCGCAATACCTCACTCCCCTGCAGCATACCTCACTGTCATTGTAACCGTCACCCCTGCTTACAGGACCGCACTAAAATGAACCTAAATGCTACTTTAGCAGACATATGAGAAATCAGATACAAAGAAAATAACCTCAAGACCTGGCCTTTTAAACCTTCTCTCCAGGAAAGGGTGAGGCTTGTGTTGTTGTCGGTAGTTGTATTTCTTCTACTACATTATCCTACATAAACGAAATCAGTACAGACCAGTCTCTAAAATTAGGGGTTACCTGGAATTCACAGACCCACCTGTCCCTAAAACAAAGGCCTCGTTTGATGTTGTCTGAAGCCTTGGATGGGGCGAGCAGGAATCCTTCATCTAGCACAGTGGTTCTCTTGCAGGAGGTATGTCAACTCATCTAGATATTTGCCTAGTTTTACAACAGGCTACATAAAAAGCATTAGCGAAGTCAGTACCAACTAAAATTTCATACAGACAACGGCTTGTTTCTACCGCATTCTATACTATGCACTGCAATGTAGTACAATATTTATATTCCAGTTGATTTATTTTATAATTACATGGTAAAAATTGGGGAAAGTCAGCAACTTTTCAGTAATCATGTGCTGGGGCACTTTTGTATTTTTATGTCTGGCTTAGAAAGCAAGTAGTTTTTAAGGGAGGTGAAACTTGGGGTGCTAAGACAAATCAGATTCCTGAAAGGGGTCCAATCATCTGGAAAGGCTGTGATGCACTGATCTAGCAGCTTCTCCTTAGATCCGGATCCTAACACATGCAGGGCTTTTGCATTCTTTTCCCTGGGGAGAAAGACTAAAGAGGGCTGGAAAATTCAGGTTTCTGGAGTATCTTTGTTGTTCCCACTTTGACTAGAAAGAAAGATTTAAAAAGAAAGGTCCCCGCAGCATTTATTAGACATTAAACCTGACGCTGAACATCGCTAGACAAACAGAGCCAGATTTTCAAGGGTTCAGTGAGAATCTGTCTCTTAAAATGCTTAAGTCGCAGCTAAACTTCTTTCGTTCTATCCCTCTTGCCAGGTTTCAGAGCCTGGGTGCCAGCCCGTGCCTGGACATCCATCTGGGCTATCAGGACATCGATCTGGGCTCTGAGACTTGCTGCTGTGGGGTTGGTTTTTTTTTTTGCTGTGTAGATGTACGCTTAGATCATACTCCGTTGATGGGGACTATACAAAAACCCATGCATAGCCAGACATCTCCATCTGCATGTGATAAAAGTGAAATGGAGGGGCCGAATACGTTAGCTCAGATTCAGATCTCTGTTTGCACCGGTGTAAGACCAGAGCAAATCCACTGGAGATTAATTGAGCTACTGCAGTTACACAGGTGGAAGTGACAGCAAACAGGATCTGGCCCATTGTGTATAACTTTTATTGGGAAGCCGTTTGTATGAAAGTTGCTCTACACAAAACCAAGAGCCCTGGTTATCAAAGCTGGCCTGACACCGTACAAAGCTGAAATCAGGGAAGGAGCAATCTAGAGTTGGGGAGGAGTGGGGGAAATGGCGATCTTCCTTGCGGTCATGGAGCTGCCTCTGAGATCTGCTGAAGTGTGTGTGCGGGTGGGTAGGTGGGTGGGGATTCCTCTAAACCCTGAACTCTCCCAGGGTCACGTTAGCTCTTATATGGGGGAAATGTCCATGGCAAAGTTGATTCCAGAAAGGCGTGGGCTATTTAAAAAAAATCCCTGGGAGGGAGGGGAGACACCACACGGACGGACATACGTACACACACACATCGAGGGCTGGGGACCGCTGTAAACTCAGAAATTCTGAAATCGGTTTTGGTACATTTGTTTTAATTGTGGTTAAGTGACACTCGAATCTTCACGTTTTCCTCGCTGAATTGACAGGGCAGGGCAAATATTTGGCCTTGGGAGCTTACAGGAAATTAGTGTTCTCGGTGTCACTTGGTTAACAAAACAATGCAAGACTATGGGAAACAGATTCCTGTTAAGTTTTATGTGTGTGTGTTTGAGTGTGTGTATAGATATAAAGAAATAGGCCACAATCCTGCAACTCCACAAGTTTGTGGTTACGTCCCATTAATTTTAGTGTGGTTACTCACATATTGAAAACTAAGCATTTGCAGGATCAGGGACATAGAGATACTTATTGATCTGTGATATTCTTTACTGCATGCTTTTAAAATTGTATTTCCATCCACCAAGGCATTTTGGGAGATGGAGATTTGGTCCAAGGAGCTGTGAGGATGAGCAATATTTCTGAGTTCACCCTATGGAATAAGCTGTATTGAAGTATTGTACTAACAGAAGCAGAAATTTTACCAGCTCAGGTAGAAACTGGAGCCCTGTAAGATTTGCACGTAGTGTCGTGATCAGGATTTGGGAATAAAGATCTGTACTGTGAATCCATTTCACTGTAACTGGAATCGCAGTGTGCACTAAAATCATCCAAGACATTTCAATCCACTTTCCTCCCGGCAGCATTTCATTGTGTCTGTGTTCATGAAGAGCAGATAGGAGTAAATATGAATCAGGCTATGCCACCAGGAATGCAGCAAAGGAGTGAATTCAGTCAGATTAGCGGGATGTTGGGTTTTTTCCCCCCCCCCACAATGCCATTCAAGGCCTGGAAAGGCAGTGTCTGTCCCCTTGAACCAGTTCATCTCTGAAACACTGCTATGCAAATTGGTCATTCCTTTTGCAGGCTACATTAAGACTTCGGTAAGCAGCAACTGCAGGGGTAAGATACTTGCTTTGGGGTTGTCGGGCTATTTTAAGAGAGAGCAAATTGCTTAATTTCTTTCTTTGGCTAAACAAGAATCTGTACAGAGCAGAATGATCTTGATTTTATCTTCCTGTGTTTTTTTTAATTGAAAAGGATTTTGAGGGAAAGTGTTTATTTTCTGCCTCTGAATATTTCCAACTCGAAGTTAGTCCATTTCCAGGTAATATTTAACTTGGGGCTACAAAGGCATTTGTTCCAAATCCATATTGCACATTGTTTACAGTTATAGGAAAACAAAGCTTTGTATTCCCTCAAAACTACGCTTCTGTAGTTTCCAAAGGAAGCTGGGTTTTGGGGATATGGATATGATCTGGAGATGTAGAACACTGCTTTTTACACTTTCAAAAATAAATCAGATGACTGCATCCTGAGAGATAGGAAACAGCAATGCCGTCTAGCTAATTGAATTCACATGCACTGCATTATAAACATGGCGGGGTGGGGAACGGTGCAAATTACATGATCGGCTTTTGAAAGACACATTTATCAGTTAACAAATCACTGTCTCACAATAGACCTCTTGCAACAATAGGAAGAGTCTGTATCATTCCGTATTACCATGGTTTCTTTTTGTTGTTGCAACTTTCTGGCTGCCTAGCAAACTTTTAATTGGTGCACTTGGAAGAAATTCTCCTCTGCTGTTTTCTGGCTTGATTTTATTTCAGTAAAAGCATATGCAACAGATTTTTTTTTTTTTTTAAAGCAGGCAACATCCTTTTTTTTTTTTTTTTTTTTTTTTGCACACACAAAAAACTCATTGCTCCATTCTCCTGCTAGGAGTTGTTTCTTTTGTACATCCATACATTAGGACTGCAAAGAGTTAATATGCAGATGATCAAATAGACATGGCACGTCCATCAAATGTACATCCCTTTGTGGTGATGGATTTTTTAAAATGTAATCGGCTTGTCAATCACATCACATTCCTGGGACCGGTAGGCTGCAAACTCTCGCAGAACTCTTTGTATGCCAAATTCTGCCTCTCAGACTTTGCTGGAGTCTTTAAAGCCAGCTCTGAACATAAGATGAACATAAGATCTCTCCACAGGCAGCTAAACAAATTATACTCTGCAAATGAAATTTATAAGCAAAGAGTAAAAGTGTTGCACACTAGGGGGTACAAATCAGACTCACTGTTCTGCTGGTTTTCATGTGTTTGTAATCTCTTTTTTATGGTGCAACTCTTGTACCCAAAGGAGGAAATTGTAATTTAGATAGGTCTAATTTAGAAGTTTGGGGGGGGGGAGGAAGGGGGAATATCTGTGTTGACATCTCCTGTTCTATGCATGATGGCAAAGAAGAAAAACAAACTAAAAAGAGGGAGAGAGAGAGGGAGAGCGACCACCCGACTGTGAGTGGAATAAAATCTGAACCAGGGATTCTAAATAAAACGGAGGGGCATGGACAGAAATGGGAGCTGTTCTGCAGAGAGGGAATGATTTCGGCCCTTTCATTAAAAAGATGTACATGTAAATAAGCAACAGGCCACACTGCAGAGCAGAGGATGCTGGAATGCCGCTTAGCATTCTAGGAGGCCATGGATTGAGCTGCTTTTTAAAAGGCACTGGTGGCAGGAGAGACGTGGCAATACCATCGAACCATTAAACAAACCCTGACGTAACTATGGCAGTGTCATGAAAAGGGACCTTGAGGTGACCGGTGCCAAGGCGCAATATGGCAGTTTATGCCCAGGCAGTAAAGGCAGTATACGCTCCGGCAATGGTCTAGTTAAGTGCAGTGATATGATAGGTATAGGACACACACAGTTTACATGAAGTTTGCAAAATGGAACATGCCCTTCCACCTGGGAAGTGACCGAGTAGACAAGACATGTCATCCTGATGGTAAAAGAGCAGGTGAACAGTTCTGGGCCTGGCATGGTCATTTTTAGGGCAGTATTGCAAGGTTGAGATGTACATTCAGTGCCTGTGCCCCGCTCCTGCAAAGGTTAATTCCCATGATTGGTTTTACACACGGGAGCGTTCTTTGGATCAAAACAGGACTACTTCCATGGGTTGCTCTGCCAGGATCGTGGCCTCACATGCTACGGTGATGGCACGACAAAAAACCCACACACCTCATCCTGTGTGCATGATGAAAATGAAATGGAAAGGACCTTGTTTATCAGGGCAGGTTCAGAGCTCTTTTTATACCCTTGTAAATCCAGAATAAGTCCGTTGGAGTAAATGGAGCCACTCCAGATTTACATGGGTGTGTCTGAAAACAAGAGCTGGCCAGTTGTTTATAACATTTTCAGGAAGTCATTTGTACCAAAGAGGTACATGTGAAAAGAAAAGCTCCATCCTAGAGACACCACCATCCAGCTAAGGATCCCCATTGAGCTGTTCTCAGCCGAGCAAAGTTACGCAGAGTTTGCAGTGTCAAGCCCATAAATTATCTTTACACCTTCATTCGCTGGGATACTCTGTGCTCGTCATTTTTTCCTGGACATCTCGCCCTGTCGCTGTTTTCAAGGATCTGCTTTAGCCACAGTTGGAATTTCATTTTCCAAAAGAAGCCTATATTTCAGGCTAGAAGAGAAAGCACAGCGCATTTGTATCACAGGGCAGATGCATTACAAAGTGATCAAAGAGAACTAAAACATCCTAGGACAGAAATGTCCTACTTCCTTCAGAAATACTTACATTAAAATGGGAATATTTCCTTTCACAGTAATGTATCTTTAATGCAACTAAATATACCTGGGAAATATCACTCAAACTGATCCTAAAATTGCATCAAATGTACTTATTTTGTTACAATTTTCTTCCAAAATGGAATCTCAGCTGTCTGTAATGTACGGCATACGCTAATCACTCTTTTGTATAGAACTCTGGAAAGGTACTTAGCATGAAAGACACTAAGCAAAATAAATTATATTGAACCATGTAGCATCTCTATCAAGGGTGAATGCTTTTCTTTTCAGTTGCTAAAAGGTTTTAATATACAAAAGCTGCTGAAAGAAAAGTGATCTTTTAAAATAAGCAAAAACAAATAAGTTGGGTTAATTTCAGATTCTTTTTTTTTTTTTCTGTGAGAGATTCTAATGCAATCAGTTTGTCAAGATGACGCTTCATAATGTAACTTTGCATATACTGTCCTGTGACTGAAGGAAATAAATCCCATTAGAAAAATGGAATGAAAAACTGAAAGAATAAAAAACCATTTAAGGCGGGAGGAAAAATACTGCCAATGGTGCAATAATAAAAAAAAAACAAAATGATGAACAGATTCTTGCTTAAAACTAGCTCAGGTCAGGATCCAAATGGCCCTAATGCTTGGAAAAGTTTGACTTTGGGACGGAACTTTGCAGCTGGGGCTCCTTGCTACTTAAAATAATTGTGAAATCCATTCAAAACTGAAATAATGGCTTGGGTCCTCAATCCCCATGGAAAGGGGCTACAGGCCTGTTCATTCTCAGAAGTTTCTCAGGACCTGAATGTAGTTCTGTTTCCCCAAGAATTTGTTAGAAAATTAATCATTTTGTTTCTCAAATCCATATATACTCTTGCTTCTTGCAGCCTTTGATGAGTTGTGGCTTTAACTAGCATAAATTACAATTAATTACATTTTCTTTACTGTATATGCCAGTACTGGACACATACCTCTCAATTGTGTCTCATTTTGCTCATTTCAGTCCTGAGAGTATTTACATTCCAGGCCCATTAATTATCTCTTCACTTTTATTGTTGAAAATTATTTAGATCAAAAATCACCAACCACAAAATTGAGGTTTTAAAGAGACACTTTATACCAAAGGAAGGAACCTCACAATGTTTAAAGTTTCCTGCATGCCTCATTTTTTTATTGCCCTTCATTTAGGGGATTGTTGCCCCGTATTTAGCTGAGAGGCATGACTGGACATGATAACATACCGGAGTCAAACCCCATATCTAGCCCTATCTGATGCAAAACCTTTGGGCACAGAAAATGGTCCTGGTTACCGAGATGTGGTGCTGTGAGAAACTGACTTGAAAGGTGTTTTCTGCAATAGTCACCTTTAAAAGTTTCAAATTTCTCAGATAACTTTACTGCAGTTGTTCCCAGAGGGAATCTGGGGAAGCGATTGCTAGCTAATGATTGCGATTTGAAAGGCATGGTAATTTAATCTATTTACTGAAGGCAAAATAGGTGTATTTTTAAGGGTATCAGCTAGATATTAAACATGATCCCTTTAACATGTCAGTCTGATGATCAGATATGAAGCCATCTACTTCACTTCAATCTATGTTTTGGACATTTAGGGCCTGATTCACTTTGAACCCCTTTTACACCACTCGGGCAGCATAACAGGGACTTAAAGGAGACTCATTTTAAGGCCCTTTTGCATTGCCAGAGTGCTTAAAGAGGCTTCAGTGGAACTAAGAATCTGGCCCTACATTTTTGTTTTCTCTTAGCTGGTTACACCCCGTTCATTTAAAGGGGCTTGATCACTGCTTCCAGAAATGTAAGGCATCATTTTACATTGCCCTGCCTCCTGTGTGGTCATTTACGCCAGGTGTAAGCCGATTTGGTAGCATTTTACACTCTCCCTGCTTTGCACTGGCGTAAATGACTGCACACAAAGTACGAGGCAAATGGAGAACGAAGCCCATAAAGTACAATTTAAATACAAATCCTTCAGCTTTGTTAAAAGACGTGCTAAATACCCCAGGCGCATAAGGGCTTTCCATGGTCTGGAGAAAAGAGCTGATTTATTATGTAGGGAATTATCCAGCCTCAATTGCTTTATTTTTTAAATCCTACTTAATAGTTATTTATGTGCAAGTGTCTTTTATGTGCTTTTCCAAGGGAGCTGCATATACATCCAGCGCTGAAGAACTTGCTACTTTTTGCCTGAGATAAATAGCTAAAGTTGCTTCAACATGTGCAGAAAATACTTTGACAATTGCAAATAGTGAGGTATAGTTTTGGGGCCATCCAAGGTAATTGTAAATAAAGGGTGATCGCTGTATAAAAATACACATGCTGCAGAGAAAATGCAATCTTATAAAAGCTGCTGTAACAATTGTGCTTACTGTATGAAAGATATATTAGAGATAAAATGCAGCCTTTAAAACTGTCTGTAAAAATTACACAGTTTTTTGTGCTGTGTTTTAAAATGTATTTCTCAGTATTCAGTCTCTGTTCCTTTTTTGCAAGCAAGTTTTAAAAAATAAATGCAGCAAGAAGAGGGGGTTTTTTTTAATTGAAATAGATATGTCCATTTTTTATTATTGTTTTATTTTGGTTTGTTTTAGAACATTGTTGAAAAGATTCCTTAGGATAAAAAGATTTCTCCTTTCTGGCATGAGAGGTGTGAAATGGCATGCAGATAAGAATCATTTAGCACCGGGCAGAGTGCTTTAAAATACAAATTAATGAAGTCAAGACTGATGCAATATTGCTGGTTGATGTTTCCTTTCTAAATTGCTTACTCGCTCTTTCTTTTTTCTGCTCAGTGCTTGCTGGGCATGACAAGGACTTGAAGAACTATACAGGCTAAAAAGGGGAAAGGTTAACACTTCAGCAAGGTAGTTTTTTATATAATTTCTTACAAACACATAATTTTGTTACGGCTGGAAGAACTTTGGCGTGCAAACTCCCTAAGATATCAAAAGGAGAACACAGTTTTAAGGGGCGAAGGGAAAATTAAGATTTATAGTCAGGATTAAATTGAGTTGTTTTTGTAAGCAAATAAAATTGCCGATTGGGAAGCCCATGTTCCTGACTATCCAAACTATCCTGTTCATAGAGAATTCTGCTTGTATTGTTTATTTTGTACCTCTGCATCTGAATTCCCCAAATTTAGTCAATTTCCACAAATGAGTTAAAAGCAGTGTCTTGTTCCCCTCCTACCCCCTGAACCCACTGCATCAAAGTTTGAGGTTTTATGGTCACATTTTCCTATTTTTAATTTTTTTCTCTCTCCTGCTGTGTAAAAAAACCCAGCCTTCTAACAGACAATTCAGGGGGAAAGACAAAATGGACTCCACAGAGAGTGCTATCAAATGCACAAAATAAACAAACTAAAAAAAAAAATTAAAAAAAAATACCATATGTTCTCCGGTATCTTTCAGTTACAGTTACCTCCAGGGTCACCTTACCAACAGCAGGCTAATAATATTCAGAGAGAAGTGTAGTTTCTTAATTTTACTGTGTCCCTTAGTCATAATTTTCCTCTTCTACTAAGCAACCCTTCATCTGAAGAATGCAAAGTCCTTTGTAAACACTGATCAAATGTTTCTAACCCACTTTAATGAAGCAGTGATTTATTATTGTCCTTATTGTACTGAGCTGTGTCGTAACCAGCCTGCAAGCGGGTCTCTGTGCTCAGTTCCTCTGACGGCTTTTACTTAATGTTATTTTTTTTTAAAAATAGTATAAATAAAAAACAGATTTCACACACTGATTTATACCAAAGTGTAAGGATTTTTTAAAAATCATTTTAAATTAGAACCAGAGAAAGAGGTTTCATAATGGTATTTAGTTTAATGTTAGATCAAACCTGAAGGAATTCTATTTCTAAACAACAATTATTTCAACATTTCCTACAGGACACTGTATCTAGATATAGATCTGGGAGATAGATACGGCTGTACAGAGAACTATAGATATATAAAATCCAGATGAGTATATCAACCATGGAGAGACAAACTTGCATAAGCATTTGAAACATCAGTTTTTGTGCGTGTGCATACAAATCTGACTCATACAGTTATATCAGCGAATAAATAAGGGTGATTAATAGAATTTTCTTCACTGTATTATTTAAAAAAATCCTTTGCTGCATTCAAATCTTCCAGATTGTTGTTATTGGTGCCTATAAAATGAGGATTAACTGATCATATCCTGTAAGATCTTACTTTCTACAGAGTCCACCTTGTTTAGATAGGTGTTTCATCATCTCGATGTATAGGGGTTGTATTAAATAACTTAATTTAAAGGGAAAATAAATCTATCTGGATATGTATCTCTAGTGCACCATTGCTGTGGTACCTAAGCAACAAATAATTAAATTATACAGCTAATCTAACTATCTATTTAATATATAGAGAGATGCATAGGTACACACATACATGAGATATCTATCTATCTATCTATCTATCTATCTATGTAAATGGTGTTTCACTGAGTTTCTTGTCTAATTTCGTTTCTTTACTATTTTGTGGGGTTCTTTTACAATATCAGTTTCTTGTACACGCCCCGATACAATTGTCGGTAAAAAACACCAATTTTTCTTGAGTTTAAGTCTGGCATTTAACCAATTTGTGCCTATTTTCCAGATGTTGTTATTAATATTTATACCATGCGCAAAACGTTTATTAGGGGCTGATCTAACTTCTGATGACATCAATGAAAAGATTGCCATTTGATTTAAATAGGCACTGGATTGGGACCTACATGACTTGTGAAACCAATTGCCATTTTCCCTGTTTAGATAAATTTATAATTTAATTAGCTTTTTAAAAATAAATAAAGCATAATAGGTCGTTTTTAGAGGTGCTAAAGTCAGTTTGGTGTTTGGGCTCGGAAGAAATTGTGTAAAAAAATAAATCTTTTGCCCCATATGTCAAAGATTGGATTTTTTAAAAATGATCTCATTGTGCAGTGAACTAAAGCCACAATGCAATTATTTGTTTGCAACATGAGCTGCAAATGAAATTTAAAAATGGGTGTGCAAATGCAGAATGTTTTGCACAAATAAATGTTGCATTGTACATAACATAATATCTGAGCTATCAAAAAATAGACAAGGAAAAACTAGATGTTGCCATAAAAATAAATTGTTTCTATAACTTTTTATAAGGTATGTACCGTCATTGTAACCAGTACTGCCTTAACTATACTGTGTTTTCTCTCCTTGCATATTGTATATTAAAATCTCGATTTTTACCATGCCCATAAAAAAGTAGCTTGCATCATCAACAACTCTGTTGATCTTAAAAAGCAAAGTAGTCACTAAATGTTGCATGTTGTGTTTTACTACCTGCAAGTGCAAAACGTTGCATTTTAGTATCTAAATTATTGATGCAACAAGAAAGTAATTTCTAAGAGCGTTGGCTTTTTGCATGGATTGGAAGCTTACATTTAATTTTGGTCTGTGTTCTAACCTGGCCATCACGTTGACTCGTGTTCTTAAATATGCTTCTTGCACTATAATTCCACACAGAAGTCAACAATGCAGATTCTCCTTCACTGATTTAAAAAATAAAAAATTAAATACAGGATAATCCTGATCTTTCAACACAGGAGCCTAGGCAATCCAATTTCTCAAAGGGTGCAGTTTGGTTGGGCAACGACGCACGGTTAAAGCTTCCAAAAGTGCCATTTTCCATGACAATACATCATTTCAAAAGCACAAAATAGGTGTGTGAGCCCGTGATTATGTCAAAGGTCAAACTTTCACAGTGTCTTCCTAAGAAGTGTGGGCTGGTACGTGGATTGTAACAGGTGGGATTTCTTTTGGTATTAAAACTACTCCTGAGAAACAAGTTAATTGCTTGAACATCAAAACCAAACACATCATAATTGAAATCTACAGGCAGCTGTCTCTTCTTTGGATTCTTTTCCTCAACAATTAAAAAAAACCCACAAAACCAACCCCAATATGACAGCTTTAAAAAAAAAACAACACTGAGATTGCCTGGAAACCTTTGCAAAACATTCAACAGAGAAATAATCCTCCTCTTTATCTATGTATACGCTCTGCTCTTTTCCCCCTTGAATAGCTAGGAAGCAAATTTTTTTTTTCCCTTAAAGAGTTGCTTTTGCTACTGATGCATCTTTCCCTCCTGGTGTCAGAAATCTCTGGTGATGACATCTTGTGCTCATCTCCACAGCAACTAGTTGGGATTTTATAAAAAAACGAAAGAAAGAAAGAAAGAAAGAAAGAAAGTTCTGCTTAAGGAATAGATAGTGTCTTTACTATCTTCTGGCAAACATATCCGATATACCCTCCATTAAGTAAGCAGTCTGTTCTTTCAGTAGCATGGGCTTTATATATATCTATGTATATTTTTTGTCCATTGGAACATTGAGGGAGTGTTCCTGAAATGACTTCAGATTAAACAGCCCAATCTTTGCCCTTCCTTCACAACAGCGCTTCCATCTGAGTATCTCAAAGCCCTTTGCAAATATATATATGAAGCCTTGCAATGCAAGTATGTTTATCCTCTCCTTTTACAGGCAGGGAAACTGAGGCACAGAGCCGGGCTCTGATCCTACACGGCTTACATGTGAAGAGCTGGGGATAGAATCCTGAATAGACTAGAAACCCTGGGAATAGACGTCATGGAATGGTAGGGCTGGAAGGGACCCCGTGAGGTCATCTAGTCCAGTCCCCTGCACTTATGGCAGGACCAAGCATAAGTCCTGGCTCTGGTCCGTCCTGTGCTGCTGTCGTTCAGACCGTGCTGCAGCCACCCTGTGGTGTGCTCAGCCCCCTTTGGGTTAATCTAGGTGGGGTGATAGACCTGGAATGGGGAATTAACTGAGTCTTTCCCCTTGCTCTGTGCACCTGACCTGGGACCCGATTCTGCAAGGGGCTAAGCATCTTCAGCTGCCATGTGGATCAAGGCAGCCTTTAGATGGCATGAACAGCCCCCCCTATCTTCCCAGTGCCACTTCTCAGCATCTCAAGCTTATGGTTTCCTGGCCTCTTCAAAGGGCTGGTGGTAATCCTTGCGTGCACATGGGTGGGTACCAGAACTAGGGACAGAAGGGCAGCCTGGTGTGGGGGTGAAGAGGGTGCAGGGATGGGTGAGGAAGCAGCTGGCGCCACTTAACTGTGTCTGGATTTGTTTTGTGATTACATGTGCTTTTCCATGGGGCCTTATTAATAAATCTGACTGCTAACCCCTGGCTCCTGTATAGTGCTTTTCATCAGTAGATGTCAAAAGCTTTTTTTCAAAGGAAGGTCAGTATCACTAGCCTCAATTTACAGATGGGGAAACTGAGGCACGGGCAGGGACGTGTCTTGCCCAAGGTCAGCCACCCGAATGGAATGCCGGTCCGGTGCTCTATTCACTAGGTCACGTTGCCTCGGGAGGTCATCGCTGGGGGTTGATGTGCGGTGAGCTCTCAGCCGCTCATGGCTTTTCCGGCGAACAGCCCAGTTTTCCTCGTGGTTCTGGCCCACACAAGGTTCTCCCAGGCCAAAAAAAAAAAGCCAGAAGGGACCCAAATGAAACCACCCAGGGCCTGATTCCCACCTTATTTACACGAAGGCCCCTTTACACCACGGTGCCAGCGCATCGCCCAGTTCACAGCACTTGAGAGGTAGACAGAGAGACCTGAGCCTCATTCACCATCTAGGCCTCTGATTGAATCCAGAACCCCAGAGCCGGAATCCATCACCCTGATCTCATTTCCCAGGGGCTCACCAACATCCACCTCTCGGGGCTTGTCTACACCTGAACCCCTCCCCGCTGTAGAGCTTCCACGGAAACACTACCTCCGCCACCAGGAGGAGATCTTCCGTCAGCCTAGGTCATCCACCTCCCGGGGGGAATTCTTCCATTGCCGTAGCCATGTCTACACCAGCGGTTAAGTCGGCACAGCTGTGGATTTTTCATGCCCCAGAGAGACGTAGTTCCCAGTGTGGACCCAGCCTGGGAGGAGAGGAAGAGCAGGCTTGCAATTCCTGAAGCGTCAGAGCTTTAAGGAGAGACTCAGCAGGCTCACCCTGTGCCTGGATCTCCAGTAATGGCGATCCTTGGAAAAGCACCCTCGTAAGTCACTTTTCCACCCCCCTCCCCGCCTCCAGTGCTTAGACCAGAAATGAACTGGGGATGCCGGTTGCAGTTAAAGCCCTGGCCCGGTCAAGAGGAGGAAGAAAAAAGAAGCCCCCCCACGTATCGGGCTTTTCTGCTGCGCCATGTGAATTAACTAACTTTGTTTTCAACCAGGCCTTTTCCCTTAATACCCTCGCCCCTCCCCCGCACTTTTGCTGGCGTTTGAGAGTAAGTGAGGCGTGAGAGATCCTTTGGAATAATGAGGTGTAATTAGCCCTGGCAGCTTTTATCTTCCAAACTCTCCCCCCCCCCCTTCAATTAGATTTAAATAATAAAAAAAAAAAAAGAAAGAAGAAGAAGAAGAGAATGAACAGAAAAAGTTTGCATGCTGCCTGCCTGGCTCTGATGCATTCCCGGGCCTGCTGGGGAATCCGGAGACCTCCTCCAAGGAGGGAATTTTATACTAAAAGCTGCACTAACGTAGCACTTTGCATCAGTGGCTCTCCACGCTCAAAGCAGGCGGGGGATCAGGGAGTACAGCATTGGACTGAGACTCCAGGGACCAGGTTTCAATCCCTTCTGACCATGGGCAAGTCACTTCCCCTCTCTGTGCCTCACTTTCCCTTCTCTTCCTGAGAACTCACGGATTGTCTCTTGCTCTGCGTCTGTGCAGCACCTGGTGCAACGGGGCCCCAAACCTAGACCTCCCAATGGGCAGACGACTGCCACCGGACCACCAGCCATGACGGCTGCCTGTCGCACGAATCAGAACCGGCTTGTCCCTGGCGCTCTCCCCATCTGCGTGTTGTGGCCACCTATTGTCCCTTGCCGTAGACATAGATTGTGAACTCAGGCTAGGCAGGGTCTTTGCACTCTCTGTCTGTACAGCGCCTGGCACAATGGGGCCCTGAGTCTTGACTGCAGTAATTCAAATAATTATCATCATCATAATGACAGGCTGCCTCTAGCAGAACTTTGAGGTCTGCAGATGAGAGATGCTGTGGGGGGCAGGGGAGGGAAGCCTTATTAATTCTTTATTAAATAATCTGAATGTAAAGGCTGGAGGATCCAGGAGAGAGTTCGCAGGCGTGGCAGGGAAGGGAGGAGCGGAAGAGACAGCTCATGTGACTGTCAATCAGCTGGGCCACTTCCAAGGCAGGAAAAGGGCTCAGGCAATGCAGGTGAGCCCCATCCTCCATCAGCGTCCCTCCATGGACTTCACCAGCTGACGAACTGGTCCATCAACTTCCAAGGAGCCCTGCTGATTCGCACCAGCCACGGATCTGGCCCTATGTTCCCCAGGCACGTACCTGGATGGCGGCCTTAACAACGACCCAGGAGTCCGGGCATTGTGGGCTGACAAGGGGGAAGGTCGGAAAGGGCCTCAGGTCCCAGAAATATTTTTTCGGCCGCTCTGCCTTTACATTGCACCTCCCCAAAATCTCTGTAAAATGCCCTCTCTCTTAGGGAGCCATAAAGAAAGCCCAGGGAGGATCCGGAGGCTTTAGCTAGGCATGGAGCGTAGCCACCGGGGCAGCTGGAGGCTTCTGTCCCTGGTCTGGTTCTTGCAGGAATAATTCCAAGCCAATGAATGTGTAGCCCTGGGGAGGACAGGTAAAAGAAGTGTCCCCTGCCCTCCCCGACTTGCTTCCCACTCTCCGCCTCCTTGTCTGCAAAGTGAAACAAAATAAGTTGTTCTAGGCACATGCGTGGCAGTCCTGACCCCTTTTATTCCCGGCTGCCCTCTGATCTTTCTTACCCGTGACCCTGTTCTTCCGCCTGACAGCCTGATGGATGGTCAGAGCCTGGTGATTTATGACGGCCTTTAATATTTGGAAAAACAGACAAGGCCCAACCGCGGTGGAGAAAGGAGGCTGCGGAGGGGACGGAGCTGGGTGGATTTTCAAGGGGGGGGGGGCGCGGGGATGGACGAGGGATTTGTCAACCTTTTAGACTGGTAGGGGGAGGGGAATAAAGTGCTCCGTCTGTCCTGAGTGATTGATGTGCAATTGCTGTGATTAAATTGGCCTTAGCTAATGATAACTAACTAGTCAGGGGCTGACCTTTCTATGACAATGAAAAGGGGCCAGGAGGCAGGCTGTGTCTGCATGTGCGTTTCTCTCCCTCTAAACGGGGACATTTATTTAGCTAAGACACCACTCATTTTTTTCCCCCTTTAGAAATAATCTCTCCCCCCCCCCCCCACATTGAAATGTCCATCGGAGTCTTTGGGGGAAGAAACCAACGAGCCGCATCCCTGGGATTCGACTTAAGCGGGCGGTCAGCTTTCCACGGAGCGGGAGTCGGAAGAGAGTGGGAGCAGCTATTTTGAGACGGCGAAGGCTGAACGGGCTTTAGATTTCCACAGAGGCTCGCTGAGATCACGAGGCAAGAAGATCATGTTGAAAAATAAACGGTTCATTTATTCCAGCGGGTGCTTTGAAAGCTGAATCTGAAGCGCTACGTTGCGGGACCGGTCTGCTCCTTTGGAGACTCGGACCATGCTGCTCAAGCCATTGGGGCTTAAATACAGACGTCTCGTGTGACCTCGGGCAGGTCGCCTAAGCCAATGGGAGTTAGGCGCTTAAATACCTTTGACGATCTGGGCCTCAGACTCTCTGGGGCTTAGTGCCTCATCTGTATAATAGGATGAGATGATCTGCACTGCTTCACCAAGGTGTGGGGAGGAGAAAAAGATCGTGAAGCGCGTCTAGGTCTACTGATACAAAACACTGTATAAAAAATAGTTATTATGAATTTATAATTAATTCTCTTTATTCTCAGCTACCCTAAGGCAAGATACTGTTATTTATAGCCACTTTAAGGATCCTTTACACTATCCACTATGAGGAAGGCTAGTCCAGTGGTTAGGGACCTAGGACTGTCCTAGCACTTCAGACCCTTGGCTTCAATGTCGTGCTTTGGCACAGACTCGCCTTGAGTGAGTTACTCTGTGCCTCAGTTTCCCCCTCTGTACAATGGGTATAATTACCCTGCCCCCCCCCCCCTACAGGCGAGTTGTGAGGACTGACACATTACAGCGTGTGTGGTACTCAGATATCACGGTGGTGGGGAGCCAGAGAAACACCCCCACAAAATGTTTTACTGTAACTGAGAATCAGGCCTCACAGCTGTTGGTTAGATGAGACTGTTTCAGTCAATGCAGTTAGCGGTGGGGATAAAAGCACAGCAGCCTGCTAAAAACGCAGGTGGAAATGTTCACATTTGGGTGCCCAAAGTTCAGACACCTAAACCAACCTGACTGATCAGAGGAGCTAGACACAGGCAGCACCCGCTGGTTCCCATGGCATTTCGCCTTAGAAAATAATGGCTGCTCATCTAGGTATCGAAATATGGATTTAGGGGCCTAACTCGTGGCAACCAAGGTTGATCGGGGCATATAAAACTCTGGCTTTCATGGGGCATTGTCAGACTGTCTGTCTATCCATCCATCCTTCCCTCCCTCCCTCCCCATACATACCTATCTAGCGGTCTCCGTATCTAGCTAGCTATCTAGCTACCTAGCTCAGTGTCTCCATAGCTACCTGTCTATCTTAGATCTTGTCTGCACTCAGATTTTGTACTGGTATTACTATGTGGGTTACGGGTGTGATTTTTTACCAGTACAGTTATACTATACATGATGAGCCCCACTGTGGACCAGTTATACCAGTATACAGATGCCTTGTACCAGTATCTCTTATTCCCCTTCCCATATGGGAATAACTATCCCAGCATAAGCACCTTTATACTGGTATAACTGGATCCACTCTAAGGGGCCTACATACCAGGAGAGTTAAAACCGTATCACTTTGTGTGTAGACAAGGCCATAGAGTTTTATAGGGCTGCCCATCACCATGGTATCGGGGCACTTTCCTCATACAATCAGTAGCAATAGCGAAGTCCTTTCTGGATTTCATTGAAAAATCTGCTTGGGGGAAAGATTTTGGTTTTGACTTTTTTAGATTTGATTAATTTGATTTTTTGTTTGTTTGTGGTTTCCAATGATTTGTTTTGAGGTCATTGTTCTGTTTATTTGCGGGGGGGTGGTTGCATGGAAGGGAATGTCAGGGTGTTGTGAGCATCATTCTTACAATCGAAAGGCCTTTTCAGAGAGGAGTCCCAAAGTTTGGATTTGTTAAAAAGAAGTTTGACAATGACTACACAGAAGATGCACGACAAATGGAGAATGAAGTGCAAGAAATGTGCTCTGCTATAGCTGAAATTCCACTCTAGACCAGACCTCTTTTACATCCTGGACCTTCTGACGCTGCATCTGTCCCTTCCCTGGACGCGTGCCCATTCATTCCCTGATGAAATGATATTTCCAGAATCTTTCCTCCAGATCTTTCACACCGACAGAGTTTCAAATGTGGTAATTAGTGGAGCTGGTCAGAAACTTTTAATCAAAACAGGTTTTCTGCTGGAAAAAGGCTGTTTCTCAATCAAACCAACCTTTTTGCAAAATCGTATTCATTTCAATGAAATTTTGCTTTGGAACGAATTGGGAAAAAAAGCTCAAAAATGTCAGAATGGAATCTTTCATTTTGGAACGACTTTTTGCTTGGTTTTATATAAAAAACAATTTAAAAAAATGATTACAATTGTAATGAAATGTTTTGAATTTATCAGAACAAAAGGCTTTGGTGGATCCAAAATTTTTTGCAAAAAATTTCAAAATTATTTTTTATCCTGATTCTTGAATTTTTTGTGGGATGGAAAATTTGGTGCCGCCGGAGCGTAGATGCTTCCTAAGTCCATGTCAATGCACCTAATTCACCTCTCTGAGAGGTGGGAGTTCGAACCCTTCCATCGATCTTGCTGCGTCTACCCCGGGCATTAGGTCAATCGAACTACAGTGCTCAGGATGCAAAATTTTTCACAGCCCAGAATGACGTGCCTGTTTCAGCCTAAGGTTTAGATCAAGACAAGACCTAATTCTGTTCGCAAAGAGGCAATTAGCTTAGCCCCACCCAGGGAAACCTGCAAAGGTCAGGAGGGTGTTTGTTCCCGAATCCTTCCACAAGGCTTTGCTGATCTCTCCTTTGCTGCATTAAGAAAATCAGCTGCTGTCCTCTTTTTTCCCTAGGCCATCTGTGGTGTGATGCGAATGCCTTTCAAACAGAAGAAATGGATACGTTCCCAGAGAAAACACTGGGGGCCTGAAGAAAGACGGCCTTGTAAAGACACTGTACCGGGATTCCAGATGTGGAGGCTGAGTTCTCTGCTCTGCCACTGCTTCCGGTCTGTCCTTGGGCAAGTCCTTTAGGCTGAGGATGGCCCTGTGATGCCTTGAATGCTCCATTCCCATTCAGCCAGACATCCAGCTCTTCTGGGCAGCTTTGAAAACCTCAGCCCAAATCTCTCTGTGCCTCAATTCCTCACCTGTGAAATGGGGAGAACAAACTTCCCTCACTCCGACCCTGTGTGTTTTGTCCATTTAGTCAGCAAATCCCAGATCTTCAAAGTATTTAGGTGCCTAAATCCCCTGCTCTCAGGGGAAGTGATGTGTCTGGGCAGCACCTCGTGCTCTGTGCACCTGATCCCAGTTATAGAATGAGGATTAATTGCACGGTGTCACCATCCAGCCTCCCGGGTTTTATAATAACGAAGGAATGGGAGGGGGAGCTCTGATCAGCTAAGAGCCGACTGGATCTTTCTCCCAGAATTTACCCCAATCCCTGAAATAACCTGGAAATAATAACACCACCTTTAGGAACCTCAGAGACTTGGGGTGAAATCTGGGCTGCGCTGAAGTAAATGGGAACTTTGCCACTGACTTCGCCAAGGCCAGGATCTCACCCTTTGTCTTCTTGCTAGGCAGGACATTGCCGTGCGTCTCAGTCATTTTGGGAATTAGGCCATCGGACTGGGACTCCTGGGTGCCGCTCAGAGCTCTGCTAGCGACTTGTTGAGCAGCCTTGGGTGAGTCACTCTGCCACCCTGTGCCTCAGTTTCCCCATCTATAGACTAGAGTCGGCTCCTATCCAATAGCATTGCTAGAGCCAGATGAGAAGGACAAACTGGGATGCCGTTGCAGAAGAATCCCTACTGGGAACATGCAGCTGGGAACCACCCTTAGCATGGTCAGCGCTTTGGATTCTAACCGGGCACAATAACCGGCTCCGGTTCCTCTAATATTTAGTTTGCATTTTTCTTGGGCTTTTTCAGGTGAGGATTCCAAAAGCTGAGACACACGGTCCCCTGGGAGGCAGCGAAGGGTTAGCCCCATCTTACAGACGGGGGCAATGGAAGTGCAGAGAGGGGAAGGGACTCACCCGAAGTCCAACAGCTATTCCATGGCCCAGTCGCCTCCTCCCGCCACTGGATGACACACATTCAGAGCCAGGCAGGACTAGAACCCAGCTGTCCGGATTCCCAGTGTGGTCTTCCAACCACTAAGGACACGTGCTCTCCTTGATTCGGGCCGCCTGAGGGCCCTGCTCTAACCACTAGACAACACTCCCTTACCAGAGCTGGGAGAAGAACCCAGGAATCCTGACCTCCCTGTCTCCTGCTCTACCCACCGGACTACACTCCCCTTCTTCTTAAACGGCACTGACAGTCCAGCTTTTGATCACCTCCCTCCTCATTCCTGTGACAAAAGGTGCCCGTGGGCTTGCGTGTTATCGGTCACTGGTGGACAATCCGCCAGGGTGAAACGCTCCCCAGAAAGAGTCGAAGGTGCCATTCAGTGGCTGCCCCCGGAGAGGCCTGATGGTGGCTGGTGTGGGTTAAAGCCCTCTCCGTTCTTGGGGCCTCCGGCTCCCCTTTCCAGAACAGGAGCGGCCTCAGCCTAAGGATTTCCCAGGTAACCAGCGCAATGGGCCGGGGGAGGCAAAGGGTTTGTCGAGCCGCTGGACCCGGGGGAGGCCCTGAAGCGCGGCAGAGGCGGCAGAAGAAGATAGGGCAGAAGTGCCTGACTTGAGGGATGATCTCCCAGAGGACGGGTCTGACACCTGGTGGTTGTGTTTAAGGCACTGGGCCGAATCTCCAGAGATCTGCGTTGTGTTTCCTGCTCTGCCCCTGACCCCCGGTGTGACCTTGGGCCTGAGTGACCGTATGTTACCACTCCTGTACCTGCTTTAAATAAATTATCTGCGCTAAGGAAACACCTGTCTCCCTGCTGCTGATTTCTGCTCTAAACAGGAGCTGGACCTGCCAGGCTGTGGATTCTGCTACTGCTCAGCGAATGGGCAAGCCTAATTGAGGGCGCGTCTCTACTGCCCCGACGGGGTGTGACCGCAGCGTGTGTAGACATACCTGACCTAGCTAGTTCGGGGACTGCAGCAGAGAAACCCCAGCAGTGCTGGCCGCTCCAGGAGAAGCCCAGCCCGGTCCCGGGGCACTGTGGTGTATCACAAACGGTGCACAAATTGCGAGTTATCACTTTACGTTTGTAAGAGACTTCCTGGTCCTGGGGGGGCTCTGTGGAGAAGCCAGCGATCTGGGTCTAGCCGCTGTCAGTCTGCAGCTGTGCAGCCTGCAGGAAAGCGGGGTGAGTGTGCCTCATCTCTCTCCGCTATGGGGCTTTTGGGTGGGTTAAAGTTCTGAATTCTAGGAATTAAAGCAGTGCGACGTTGCGGCCTTCCAGAGCTTTGTCCTGGCTTCAATGGAGCCAGGATTTCCAGCCAGAGTATTTTATGTGCGTATCTAACTTTTTTGATGGATGCCCTGAACAGAACAGGGACGAAATTTCAGTCCACAACTTTCCCCCAGCTCTACCGGAGACCCAGCAAGTGGGAGGAATGCGTCGAGGGGGCTTGCTAGCTAAGTTAGCATCTCTCTGCCCCTGACATCTTGATGCGAGCATAATAGCCAGGCCGAAGGGCTGATTTCATGGAGATTAACCTCTCATGTTGCGCTTGGGCTGCCTTGGAGCCTGGCACTGGTTTCTGAGTATATGAAAGGCGGATTACAGATATATTAGCCTATCTGATTCACGGGGGTTTATCCTATGGAGGAGAGTGTTTGAAAGCAGGCAAAAAGGAGAAAGAGGAGTGTCTTTCCAAGTTCATCTGCACCCGTGACCCCAAACATAAGAGGAGACCCAGGGTGTTTTTAGAGGTTAATTTTGCAGCGGATAGGCAATGCTTGCCAAGACAGCCCTGGGGACTGGAGTCCCCCCGTCTAGCTACAGAGCGGATACGGCTTGGTTAGCTTCCAACACATCCTCACTGTCCTGCACATGTGTCCCAACTTCGGCCCGGAACCAGGGAGGGCAATTTTGCACATACTCAGAGTTTCATTGTCAGGAGAGCCAGGCGGCCAGGGCCCGGCCACTCACCAAACCGGTACAGCTGCTACTGGAGAAGTCCAGAGTGTCGCTCCGGCTGCCCGTCGCCATGCCACTGAAGTCTGACCCGGCTGCCTGTCGGGGAGTGGCATCACTGGGTCACAGTGCCACTGAAATTTGGCCTGGCCGCCTCTCTGTCCAGACGGAGGGGCCGCTGGGCCACATGGCATGGGAATTCTGGAGCACGGGGCGGGGAGCAGGGAAGTCTGCTGAGAACTCCGGTCCTAGCAGCACGGGCTCAATTGCTGTGTGGGGAAGAGAGGGGAGACTCCCTAACCGAGGCAGATCCGGGGTCCCTGGGTGGTGGAGGCAGGTCCGGGGTCCCTCCCACCAGAAAAAAATATGGGAATTGATGCCACTGCCTGGAACGATCCCCCTCTGGGGTAAGAAGGGAGTTCAGTTTCCATCTGACGGGGGCCTCATTTAGAGTGCCGTTCTGCACCCCTTGCTCGTAGCTTTGGAGAGCCAACAGAGACGTCCCTTTCAGAGCACTTCAAGGAAAGAGCTGTAGAAGGTGACTGGTGCAAGAAAGGGACCTGGCCAAAATCTCTCCTCCACGGGGATTTTAGCTGAGGGTGAAAGTGCGCCAGTGCCCTAGTGTAGACACAACTGACCGGCTCTGGAGCGAATCCTGCTGCGCTGGAGCAAATCACATCTGTGGCTGAAATGCAGCAAAGCTGGTGGCTGAAAATCCCGTTGTAGGCGAGACGTGGGAGAAAGGTCCCCTCGTCCCAGCCGCCCCTTTGAAAACGACCCGGAATAAACTGACAACTTCTCTCCTAACACGCACAGCGAACCTCCCCGGAGCTTGCCTGGTGCTTCAGAAATGCCCATTGTTAGGAAAACCCGGGGGCCGTAGCTGGTAAGTTGCACGTGGAACTGGGGCCCTCGGCTGAGGCGGGTCACAGCTGATGGGACACAGAAGGCCTAGATTTTCAGATCCGATCGGGGTCGGGGGGAGGGGGGGAGGTTACGCCGAGCCTGCGACTTCCTATGAAAGGCTGGATGGAGTTTCCCGGAGCTTCCTGGGGACGAGGGTGTGGGTTGTGTGGGGCCGCACCAGCGCTCTGCGCTGCTTGTCATGAACCTCGCCTTGAAAAGGTTAAAGTGAGGACCGAGCGAGCGAGAAAGTGCGAGCGAAAGCGCTGAACAGGGGCCGGTTTAATTACATTCCATTAAATCTCCCTTTCGGGGCTGTGTTTCTCTACCATGTGCTACACATTCTCATGGTAATTATGGGACATCTGTATAGAGGCTCCTTTCTCATCAAAGATGGCTCTCATCAAAGACACTCCTGGGAAACCCTTCACCTTTGACCCCCGGGGTCACCGCCGAAACAGTGGCTCTATAGTTCATGCTACTGTAAAGCTGTAGTATCCTTTTTCCTTCTCCAACCTGACCCGGTCTTGGGGTTTTAATGCAATCCATGTTTGGGCGGGGGGGATGCTTGTCGTGGGGGGGACGGTGTGGAGAAAAGGGGCCTTTATTTTCCCCGGGCATCAACAGTTTCCTTTTAATCTTCCCCCACCCTTCCCAGTTCTCCTTCGCGCTCTCCTCCCCCCCCCCACCCTAAAGCGTGGGTACGGGCGAGAAAATGTGTCTCTTCACTCACCAGCGGCCCGGTGCAGGTTGACGTGGAAGGCAGATCAAAGTGTAAAGAAAAGCGGTTTTAATTAGACCAGCTGGGAGCTGTGGTGTCCCAATTCACACTGGGGAAGGGGAGGGCGCGCACGGATCCACCCCCTTACGCCACCCCTCTTCACAGCGTTGAAATCAGCTCCATCCTGGGAACTCACTTCCATCTCACGACACCCTGTAAGTTTGCAGAATGATCCTTCTAAATAGTGCTCTAAATAGTATGAGTCAGCCCCCACCCCGAATATCACAAGATTGCCATAAAAATCATGAGATTTTCAAACTATGAAACACTGGGTTGTTCACTTTCCGGTCTCGGAACTTTTAGGAGTCACTTTTTCCAGCTTTACTCTGCAGCCGCAAGCACGAGAAATGGCTTGTTTGGGTTTTTAACCGAAAGCCGAGATTTTCCCATAATCACAAGACTCCAGGAGCTGGGGATTTAAACACCAAATGTTGCAAGCCCCTCAGTAAAATCATGGGAGTTGGTAGCACTGAGGAAGGAAAGCGGGGAGGGTTCCAGTGAAATTTATGGGGGGGTGAGGGAAAACCTGGGACATTCCTCCTTCCACTGGCTGTAAATGAGCAATAACACAGCACCTTTCAACAGCAGATCTGACAGTGCTTCATGAAGGAGGGTCAGTCTCATTATCCCCATTGAGCAGATGGGGTAACTGAGGCACAGAACAGGGAAGTGATTTGCCCAGCATCATACATCATAGCTGCCCAGGGTAGGTGCTAACTGGACCCAATCTGCTACAACCACTTCCAGCATGTTAGGGCCCGTGAATGGCTCTCCCTACAGCCCCTCATTTCCAGAGAAGCAGTATTGCCTAGTGGATAAAGCACTGACCTGGCATTCAGGGGCCCTGGATTCTGTGCTGGAGGACTCTGGGCATGTCATGTTGCTGCTGCATGCCTCAGTTTCCCCTGAAAGCTGTGTGCCTCAGTTTCCTTTGTAAAGCGCTTTGAGAGCGAGGGCTGGAAAGAATTATGTGAGACTTAGGTATAGTTATCCGGGTTCATATCCTGACCGTCAGGCACTTGTATATGATCATATAAATAACGCGGCTTGGAAGGATCAGCGTTTTATCAGTAAACGCTGATTTCACGGCACACACACAAACCAACAAAAAAAATATTTCCGTGGCCAATAATTGAAATGTACGGCTAGATAAAGTAAGAAAAATGCTGCTTGGGAATTATTAGCGTCAAAATTCAGTGATTTAGACTTCTGAATTAGTCAGTGTTGCAAATGGACTCACAAATGAATAGTAAAAACAGGTACACTTTGTTGATTTAAGGATATTTACTTTGTGTATTTTGACATGCAATGTTGATCATTTGTGCTAACGGTGTATAAAGCTTTTAACTGTTTGAGTCTCTGCATTTACTGTCGTTAAATAATTGTCTGACCCCCCTCCCATAATCCTCTATGACTGTGAAAATTTAAATGGGTAGAAACGGAAAAATGGGCTTGCGACGCTAATTTCACACAACTGCTCAACTATATTAAAAATAAACCGATATCTGTCAAAACGAGAAAAAAATCAATATCGAATTCTGCCAAGCCTTCATATAATCCACCGTCCCTCCGTTCTGTTCTGCGTCTCCCTTGATACCCCAGTGCTCCCCGCCGCCTCTCACATTCACTCCCATCCCTGGCACAGTCACGCCTTAGGAGGACAGTGGAAATACTCCAGTTCCAGAGCTGCCAATAACACCCGAAGGGTTGCAGGCTACCTTGGACCACTGTGAACGGAGGGGTGGATGCAGTAGCAGGCATGGTAATGCCAAGGACTATTGTGACACGTGTCGAGGTCAGGGCAGCCAGGTCCAGGGACGGGCTGAGGTGGGGGCAGAGAAGAGAGTGTCCAGGAGAACAAGGCCTATGGAAGCCAATTCACCAACCAACTGAGGTGGGGCCGGGGGCAAGAACCCATGGGAGCAGCTCTCCGTCTCCAGAAAGCCCCAGGAACTGATCTCTTTTTCCACCGCTGCCCCACCCTGCCCAGAAGACCTTGACCATGAGTAGGGCCAAGGGACCGGCCGTGGGGATAGACCTCGGCACAACCTACTCCTGTGTGGGGCTGTGCCAGCACGGGAAGGTGGAGATCATCGCCAACGACCAAGGCAACCGGACCACGCCCAGCTACGTGGCTTTCACTGACACGGCGCGCCTGGTGGGGGACCCAGCCAAGAGCCAGGCGGCCCTCAACCCCCAGAACACTGTCTTCGACGCCAAGCGGCTGATCGGCCGGATGTTTGAGGACCCCGTGGTTCAGCTGGACATGAGACACTGGCCCTTCCAGGTGGTGAGTGATAACGGGACGGTCAAGGTGCGGGTGTCGTTCAAGGGGAAGGAGAAGGCCTTCTATCCACAGGAGATCTCTGCCATCGTGCTCACCAAGATGAAGCAGACGGCTGAGGCCTACCTCGGCTGCCCCGTCACACAGGCTGTCATCACGGTGCCCGCCTACTTCAACGACTCCCAGCGCCGGGCCACCATCGACGCCGGGACGATCGCCGGCCTCCACGTCCTGAAAATCCTCAACGAGCCCACGGCAGCTGCCATCGCTTATGGCCTGGAGAGCAGCGGCCCCGGGGAAGGGAAGCGCGACATCCTCATCTTCGACCTGGGCGGCGGCACCTTCGACGTGTCCATCCTCCAGGTGGACGATGGCATCTTCGAGGTGAAGGCCACAGCGGGGGACACCCACCTGGGCGGGGAGGATTTCGACAACCGGCTGGTGGATCACTTGGCGCGGGAGTTCAGGAGGAAGCACAAAGAGGACCTCAGCCAGGACAAGAAGGCCATGCAGAGGCTAAGGGCCGCCTGCGAGCGGGCCAAGCGCACACTCTCCTCCGGCACCATGGCCGGCATCTCCATCGACTCCCTGTACAAAGGGGTGGATTTCCACACCACCGTCACCCGGGCCCGCTTCGAGGACTTGTGTGCCGACCTCTTCCAGGCCACCTTAAAGCCCCTGGGTAAGGCGCTGCAGGATGCCAACATGAGGCAGGGTCAGATCCATGACATCGTGCTGGTGGGAGGCTCAACTCGCATCCCCAAGGTGCAGATGTTGCTGCGGGAGTTCTTCAACGGGCGGGAGCTGAGCAAGAACATCAACCCAGACGAGGCCGTGGCCTACGGGGCGGCTGTGCAGGCGGCCATCTTGACAGGCAACAGGTCCCAGGGCCCGCAGAACATGCTCCTCCTGGACGTGACCCCGCTGTCCCTGGGAATTGACACGGTCGGAGGGGTGATGGCCACTGTGGTCAAACGCAATTCTCCGGTCCCGACCAAGGAAACCATGGTATTCACCACGGCTGAAGACGACCAAGATACGGTTGTGTTTGAGGTCTACGAAGGGGAGAGACCCATGTGCAAAAACAACCACCTCCTGGGGACCTTCCTCCTGAGCGGCCTTCCCCCGGCGCTGCGCGGAGAGCCCGTCCTCGAGGTCAGCTTCTCCATCGACGCCAACAACGTCCTGACCGTGTCTGCGAGGGACAAGGACACGGGCAACACCAGCCAGCTCACCATCACCGAGACCAGGGGCCGGCTGGACAGAGAGGAGGTGGAGAGGATGGTGAGGGAGGCAGAGGAATGCAGAGCGCAAGACGTGGCCCAGCAGGAGAAGATTGAAGCCATGAACTCCTTGGAGTCCTGCACGCTCCACCTGAAGAGGGCTGCAGAAGGAGGCCAGGCCCTTGATGTTCGGGCCAAGAAGAGGGTGTTGGAAATGTGCCAGGAGACCACCTCCTGGCTGGAGGGCAACCCGCTGGCGGAGAAGGAGGAGTACGAGGCGCGGCGGAGAGAGCTGGAGGACGCGTGGGACTCGGTCTTCTCCAACCCCAGCCAGGGGCGGGGGGCGGAAGGGGAGGCCAGGGACGAAGCAGAGGAGGCTGCTGGTGCCCAGCAGGGTGAGGAAGTGGGTTGAATACGGACCGTACGGCGCTGTCCCTACAGGACACACAAAAAAAAAAGGACCCAAAGCATTTTGCCTCCTTTGTGTATCAGTTTGGTAAAATAAGAGATGAGACAGGCGGCTGCACGGAGCTTTCTGATCCCGGGGCCCCCGCCCTGCCCCGAAATCAATGACTGGAGCCCCAAACCATTTCACACTCCCGATAGGTCAGTATCATCACCCCCATGTTACAGATGGGGAAACTGAGGCACAGGGAGAAGTGACTTGCCCAGAGACAGGAATAGAACCAAGGCGTCCTGACTCCCAGTCCCCTGTTCTAACCACTAGACACCACTCCCTCAAAGAACTAGAGCTAGAACCCAGAAATCCAGACTCCCAGTCCCTGAACCACGAGGCCGTTTACACCCACCCCCCCTTCATACTTTGACACAGACTCTCTACGGCACTGCATACCATGCAGCACTTCTGGCTGTTAACAGGCCTGGAAGGTGTCGGAGGTAAGATAACGAGGCAGGAAATCAAACCTCCTCCTGGGGGTGGTCAGTTGGGAAGGAAAGTCTCCTGACTGGGGTGTGGGCAGTCATGCCTAGTGGTCAGAGCAGGACTGGGTGGGCAGGAACAACGCCCTGAGTCAGAGCCGGAGTCAGGACTCAAGAGTCGTAGCCAGGGTCAAAGCTGGAAGCAGGATCCGAGCAAGGTCAGGAACAAGGCAGATCACAGTTGTGAGTGTCAGCGTTGAGCAGCCATTGACCTGCTAACAACAGCCTGATGGGTCCCTTCATCCAATCAGGACATTTGGCCAATCAAGTGGTTTTCTATAGCCTATCTGGGCTCTTTAGTCTGCCCGAAGACTGAAGTAGTTAGTCTCAGGCTCAGCTCCAGGTCCTTGTTTCTCACAGGCTACTCGTAGGATTCCTCTCTGGACTGCTCAGCCCACACCCTTGGTCTTCTCTTCCCAAAGAGCCACTCCCACCTCCCTTTATAACTAAGTAGGGCAGAGGATTGCCTGTCTCATGGAATAAGCAGAAGCCACTTAACCCTTTCCCAGGAGGGTCAACACCTGCTAAGAGGCTGGGGGGAGGAGGGTTTGCAGGACGATGAGAGATAACAGAGATGTATCTTTTCTTTCAGTCTTTACTATTTTTTAATATCTGTGCTGTGGTAGCGCCTAGACAGGCCAGTCCCGGACCACAATCCCTTTGTGCCAGGAGCTGTATAAACATGGAAGAAAGAGATGATCCTTGCCCCTGCTGAGCAAACCATACAAGACTGGGTCTACGCCATGACCTCCTACTGGCTCAGCTCTGCCGGTCAGCCCTGTGATCCTTGACTGCCGTCGCTACGCCAGCAGAAGCCCCCGGTGTAGACGCAGAGAGACCAGCAATGCCGCACTTCTGCCAGTCTAGCTGGTTGCAGTCGGATGGGGTGGATCAAGCTCAGCCCGGGCACAGCCCATGATAAGGTTGCATCCATAGTCGGAGTGCTTTGCTGGTCATGCACTCCTAGTGCAGATGTGGCCTGGGGAGAAGGGGACAGACAGTAGGAGGAGACAGGCAGACAACTGGCGGGGGTGCGAGGGAATGAAGATGGATTCAGCCCAGCAGCTGCCTAAACAGCCTTGAGAGTTTTCTAGGAGAGGGTGAGGACGGGTTTGAAGGATGACAGCGAGGTTGATGCAAATCTTCCTTCTCTCTCTCTCTCCACTCCCAGTTCTGCCCCCTCCAACCCCACATCCGGGCTCACTCTTTCTCACCTGGACCCACAGCCATTCATCATGACCCTGCTTTCTCTTTGCTTCTCCAGTCCAGAGATCAGGGGAACCACCCGCTGCACACGGGGCCCTTTTGCATGCGACAGGCTCCCTCCGGCCTCCCGGTCCCTTTTCTTGCTTCTCCCGCCCGCTGCGAGATAAAGCCCCCCACTGTAGGGACCCTCGAGGGGGGAGGGCCAGCCCGTACTTCAGGGGATGCCTGTTCCCACAGGGACAAAGGACACATCAGCGGCCTGTCAGCAGGAATTGAGTGGCGGGGGGCGAGTGTCGGAGGGCAGGCTAGTGGGTGATGTCAGGGAGTGTTGCGGGGGGAGCAGAACAAAGCGGCGAATCCCAGGGTCGCCGGGTCGCCCAGAAGGATCGATGTACGACCTGGAGCAGGTCAGCGGGGTCTGTGAGCGGAGCAAGCCGGGCTGGGCGAGGGAACCTGGGGCAGGCTCTATGTACAGCTTCCTTTCAAAAGGAGCAATTATCCCCCTGCCCTTGACAGTGGGGAATCATGCGTCTCGTTCGGTTTTGTTGTGAGATCTAGGAGGCAAGACAGGGTGTGTCCGGCGCTCGGTGCCACGGGGCCCTATTACAGATAACGACCCCGCCTCCCAGCCCTTCCCTGCACTTACAGGCCTGTGGGTATCTCTTAGGAAGCCCAATCATGTTATAACTTGGGCAACCCCACTCTGTCTTCATCCAGATTCCCAGGGTGGGATCCGAAGGTGTCCTTCACGCCCTGTCACACAGTGCTGTTCGAGTGGCTGCTGTGTTCCACCCCAGAGGTGGCTGCCTTTCAGCTGGGAGTTGCGAAATTCACCCTTCAGCCTAAGGGGTGAATTTTGCTCAATCTGAGTAGGCCTGGGGAAGTTGGCGGGTCTGCTCACGGGATGAAGGGAGGCAGGATCAGGCCTCTCCCAGTGGGATAGAGAAATCTCTACCGAGGCAGCAGCAAATGGACTGAATTCTCAGCGACACTTTCCGCTAAGTGACAAATGATTATTCATTCCGTTGCTCCCCATGGCCATAAACTTTAATCACAATGAAGTCATTGATTTCCATGCACTGTAATCCTGCGCCGATCCGACATGAATTAATGGCCACTTACGGGAATGGAAGGGGTTTGGAAGTTGGCGCTGCGTTTTCCCCCCCCCCCCCCGAAGATGGATGGCGTTTGGAGAGCTCGCCAGGAGACAGCTGGGCCCGTCATTGGACTAAAAACTCCTCTTCTGGCTCCATGTTCCTTCTGTCACCTTGAGGTGCCTGAGGCCTGGGTGATTTCAAAGCACTTTGTCTTGTATTAAATAGACTATCAATAGGCTTGGCAGAATTTGATTTGATAGTTTTTTATCATTTCGGCAGACAACGTCGCTGTTTATTTTTAAGCCTTTTTCTCGATTTTTATCCATTTCCATCGTCACAGCCGCGCAACATTTTTACGCCTCCCCCCCACCTTTTATCGATTACATTTTCACAGCTGCAGGAAATTATGCGAGGGGTGGCGGGGGGCAGATGGTAACTATTTAACGACCGCCTATCGTACGTTTTCAAGCAGCATTTTTCTTACTTTGCCGACCTGTAAATTTCCATTATTATCGATGGCCATGTTTTTTTCCCTTGGTGTGCATGTGTGCAGTGAAACCGACATTTGCTGATAAATATCTCATCCTTCCAAGCCTAGCTAGAAAACACCCTTGGGCATCTGGTTGGCACGGCCTTTCAGGTCACACCTGGAGAAACTGAGGCTGCAAGCTCCTTGCAGCAGAACCCCCCCGCCCCCCGCTTTTTTGTTCTATCTGTGTACAACCCCCCCGGCAGCTTGAGGTCCTGTTTCATGAGTGAGGCTCTGTGGTGCTAGCCCAAATACATGTGACAATATATTATGAAGTGACTTGCCCTAGGACACACCAGGAGTCAGTGGCAGAGCCAGGAATAGCCACCAAGAAGTTTCAATGTCTTCAGGAAATTTTTAAAGTAGCCCCTAATTTTCTCTCCCAGTTTGAGGCTTAGTCTAAGGTACTTAGGTGGTCCCCATCCTCCTGGTACCTGAGCCCCTCCCACCCTTTAATGTAGCCCCTCCCAGCATCCCTATGAGGCAGGGCTGTTATCTCTCTGTTATGGGGCAGGAACACAGAGAGCCTAAGGGACGCACCCAAGGGGTTTCTGGAAGAGGGCAGAGGCGAACCCAGGTCGCCTGAGTCCTAGCCCAACATCTCAACCACCAGCTCATCCCTTGACTCTGATTTACCCCCCTCACTGCAACTGGGGTGATGCCCATGGGAGCTGGGGGTGCACATCTGCCCCTTGGTGCTTTACTCAGCCCTATAAAGAAACCCCCGGCTCCCTGTGAATCCGTCCCCCCCCCACCCCCCGGCTCCCGGATTCATGCTGAAGCCGCCAATTTCAGCAGGGCCTTTGATGCACAGCGCCCCATGGCACAGGGGGGTCAACCCCAGGCTCTTCTCCCTGCGGGGGGGGGGGGGGGGCAGATGAGGGTGTTGAACGCAGGGGAGAAGAAGGGATTTGCTCGTCTAAAACGGAAAAAAAAGTGACGGGGACTTTCCTGGCCAGCAGGGCCTTCGCCAGAGTCCAGCCCCCGTGAGGAGAGCCCTCTGAACGGGAGGCAGAAGGGACGAGACTGAAGCATGCTGTTGACTCAACAGGGACTTAAGCTGATTATAAACCTGATTATAAAACCTGAATCGGAGCTGCTGGATGGGGGGTGGGTGTCAGGGAACCGGGCTTTTCCTTTTCTACCTCTGTCCTTCTTCCACATCGGCTCCCTTCGTGCGGCTCGCCCTGACTTCATTCCTGTTTGCATTCAAACCAGGAGCCTGGAAAGAAACAGCTGTGAAGTCCCAGAGGGGTAGAAACCTCTGGCGCTGGGCTGGGGAGGTAGCCGGACCCTTCTGCCCTCTAAGGCATGAGTCGAGGTTGGACAACGGAGATTGCCGTGGCTTCCCTGAAGCCAACGGAGCTGCCCCCAGGCCAGCTGAGGATCCGGCCCGTGGCGTGTTATGTGGGGTGAAGTCGCTATTGTGATACCCAGAGTAAATAACAAGCTGTCAGAGCAAGAGGGTGGTGAAGGCACCGTCCAGGGAACAAGGAAATCTGGTTTTGCTACCAGCACCCCCTTAGCCCACCCTATGCCAGTGCAGGATTGCCCTCCCCCCAATAGCTCGCTCATGTACTTTTAAATGACCCAGGCAATGGTCCTTCTGTTTGTTTCCTGGCAGCTGCCGTTCAGCAGCCTGAGAGCTCCCAGCCCGACTCGGACGGTTCCCCCGACGCGCAGCTTTACGTCTGCAGCAGCTTGGCCTAGCGGACGAAAGGAAAACAAATTTTGAAATCACAGAATTTCCCGCGAAAGGGGATCTCCAGTTCCCACCCGGCGCTGCTCCTGAGTCACTGAAGGGCATTTGAAGCTGCCGTATGCTTTCCTTTTAGTCTCTCTTTCCCTGTCTTCGCTCCCTCTCTCCCCTGCTTCACCTTCCACTTTCTCTCTTATTCTTTTCCACTTGGTTTTCCCCTTCGCCATCCGTCTATCCTCGCTCTCCCTCCGTCTCCCGTTCTCTCTCTCCCGCTCGCTCGCACTCATCCTTTTCGGTATTCATCTTAAGCTCAGCCTTATTGTAGTTTAGGTGGTAAAATGCTGGTGTGTGATTGTTCCCTTTGTGCCTCAATCTCCCCCACTGAAGAATCCCGGAGTCTAATTCTCCCCTCTCTTAACAGCTTGGCATTGAACCCTTATTATTCTCCTTGTCAATTAGATTTTACAAAGTCTTCATATTTTCAGGAGGCGTTCTCGCTGCTTGAATGGAAATACCTACTATACAATTATGCCAGACAGAATGGCATTTTAAAGAACTCTTCCAGTGGCGCAGCCGATCACAAAAATTTGCTGCTAATTTGTAGTCTTCGCATTAGCTCTTCGAGTGTTTTTTATGCCGGCGATAATTTATAGCTGCAAGACAACAGCTAGTCATATGTGAATAAATAATGCCGAGTTTCTGCTCCATGGATAATGAACAAACTCACCTTTCCTGGGGAGTTCAGGAAAGACGATCTTCCTACATTCTGCCCCCTCCGTCCCAGCCCCCTTCCCCCGGATATTCTGGCCTCCAGCCATTCTACGCCCTAAAGCCTCTTCCAAAGTTTCTTCCAAGTTGCAGAATCAGGAAATAGGCGGATGCCCAGGCCTGGTTTCAGTGTGTGAGGCAGAGTGGTCCTATAGGTAGCATGTGCTGCAGACAGCAGACCTGTGTTCTCATCCCAGCTCTGGGTGACAAAGCGGGAACTTTCCGTCATATCTGTATGAAACCGACGCGTGCCTCAGTTTCCAGCTGCACTTTGCATTGTAAAAAAAAAAAAAAGAAAAAGATGTAAGTCTCCTGCCCAGGAGCCATGGGAGTCCTCCGGCTGTCTGGGTGGAACGAACAGGGTCATTAAACAACTACCCAACCCCAAATCAACAAGCAAACCCAGGGAGAGAGACAAGTGGGAGAGGAAAGGAGAGAGGGCGCCCGGGCTGGGGTCTGTCTCAGCTTGGCTGGCTCATCCTGGCGCTGGCGTGGACTTGCAGGGAGCCACGGAGAGAGACTGAAGGCCCAGGCTTGGAGGCTGCAGGCCCAGGAGACTGGTTACAGCTGGGGCACAGCCCAGAGCCTGGGCCTGCGTGACCCTCTGCCCCTGGCCTACTGCGTGACCACAGTCAAGTCACTTCACCTCTCTTTGCCTCTGTTTCCCTTTCCCTTCTCTATTCGGACCGTGAGCTCTTTGCTTCAGGGCCTGTCTCTCGCGATGAGTTTGTACAGCACCTGGTGCAGTGGGCCCCAGAGCTCTGTTGGGGCCTGCTGTTAACGGCTGTCATAGAAACAAGAAACCACGGGAGGCAGGGTGGGTTTGGTTCCCGGCTTTGCCAGAGGCGCCTTGTGTGACCATTTCCACGGGGGAGTGGATGAATCTGTCACATGGCGTGATGTGGAACCAAGTGCCGCCGTGTGGTCATACACAAATGCCGTCACGTGGGTGTAGACACACAAGCGCACACGGGTGTAGACACACAAGCGCAGGCACACACAATCACAGCTGACGAAGAAGCCCAGGGGGTCTGGACCTCCCACGTGCAGGTTTTCACCCATCCTGCTTGGTCACTGACGGCTGCCGTGTCAGTTGCGGGGGGGAAGAAGCAGAGGCCCCCCCCCCCCCCCCCCAGTTTCCAAAGCAGGAGTGTCTCCTGGTCCCTCCATCGCCGCCCCTCGGCCTCTCTCTCTTTCTCTCGGATCCGGCACAAAGCGAAGGTCAAGGTGAGGTCAACAATCCATCGATCACCAGGACTAGACTAGCCGCTGGCCGGGGACTCGACAGCCCGGAGCTGGCTGTTAACACCTTCCCTGCCGAGGCCTGGCCGAGATGCAGCCGTTCCCCCCCCCCCCCCCCCCGCGCATGGCGCTAGCCAGCCCGATGGGTTGAGGACGCCCCGCCTTGGGGCTGGCCTCCCTTCCCCTTGCCGTGCGGTTGAACGATCCTCGGTGGGCATCTGGGCCCCACAGTTATGGGGTTGGGGCTGCGGGGGGGGCAGGGTGGGACCTGAACAGATGGGTGAGTGGGAATCACAGCCAGGAGCGGGACCGCAGCCCGCGGCTGCTCCGGTTGGGCTGTGTCACTGAGGTGGACGATCAAGGGAGCGGCCAGGTCAGCCTGACCCTAACAGCCAACCCGTCTGGATGCCCCAGAAGAGGGTTACGCGCCCCAGGCGCCCTTCTTGAGAAAGGCCGGATAGTCTCATGGCTCAGATTCTCACTTGGCCCTTAAAAGAGCCAGGTCTGGACTTGGCCACAGACTCCCTGGGTGGCCTCGGGCAAGCCACTCCTCTCGCTCTGTGCCTCAGTTTCCCCATGTGTAAAATGGAGCTGGTAACCCTTTGTCTGTCTCGTCTATGCAGCCTGTAAACTTTTCAGGGCAGGGCCTGGCTTTTGGTCTGTGTCTGTGCAGCGCGATGGGCCCCTGATCTCAGTGGGACTGTCACAATAATAGACTTAAGTTGGAAGCTGTTTGGGGCAGGGGCTGCCTTTTTGTTCTGTGCTTGAACTGCACCTTGTGCAGGCTGGTCCATGACTGGTGCTCCTAGGCGCTACCCTAATACAAATAATAAATGATTATGATAATTTCTTCCTGACCCTGCTCTCCCAAAGCCCTGAAGCCTGCGGATGGGTCACCCTCACCTCTGTATCTGTTTGCTTGACCTCACAGGTTATTAAGGGCTCTTTTAATTTCCAGCCCTTTGTAAAATCCAGCTGCAATGCAATTGTGTGAGTGTGTTACTGTTCCTTCTGCCTCCCCCTGCACATTAAATCAAGCCTTGTCCTACCTCACTCCCTTAGGAGACAGAAGGACCCTTCTGGCTGTCTAACACTGACTCCCTCTGAGGATCCCTTAGGACGATGGTCTCTGATGGGGGCACGGGGCTCAGATGTAGCTCATAGAAGTGGGAGCTGTCCGCTGGGGGCAGGGCAAATGCGGGTTACAACCCCCCGCAGGCCAGCTGGAAGGCGCTGTGTCAGAAAGGGATGGTTTATAGGGTGTGATGAAAACTTCCGAGGGAGAAAACGAGGGCGGGACCCACTCTCCTCCCTGAGACTTGACAAGGTCAAAACGAGGTTGGAGCAAAGTTCATTCCTCTCCCTGGGCTGGTAGGAATGTGCGGTGAGAGGACTTCGTTTCTCCGAAGGCCTGTCGCTTTAAGGGGAGCTGGCAAAGGAAGCAGCTTTGCGTCCCTGCCTTATTTCATTGCATCTGAAGTGACTTTTAGGGGATGGCAGATTTTCCAGACCAAGAAGCTGCAGCTGGGGCTGAATTGCTTGGGGCGAGAAGGGTAGGAAGGGGGGGGGTGGAGGTCTCCATCCTCTCTGATACAGCCAGATCCTGGTCATCCAGACCCCTCCCCCTTGGATGGGCTGTCAAGGCATTGGTAGCCCCTCAGTTAGCCAGACGGCAGGTTTGGGGACCCACGGCACGTGGCGTCACTGGGTGCTCAGTGCCTCTGGGAGTCGGCTCTCCCTAGCGGGTCAGATCATCCGGATCCTGCTGGGTTCCCTGCAGCAACTGGCAAATAGATTTGGTCCCGGGGGTTGTGTGCAGAGCTGCTTTTAGTGACACAGCTGGGCATATCCTAAAGGGGGCAGACCTGGCGCCCCCCACCTCCCCCCTTGCTCCAGCCCTCGGTCCTGCCGGTGCTTTTCCACATTCAGCCTAGGAAGGGAGGCTGGCTGCCCATTTCTGGGCTGGACATAACCTTGCTGATAGCCCCGGGGAGAGCGGGGGGGTGTTGGGGGCGGGGGTGACTCTGCACGGGAGCGTCAGTGTTTTGGGGCAGGGGAGGAGTCAGTGGCCATGGTGGTCAAATTGTGAACGTATGGGTGTGAACGTGTGCGGGGGGTGATTTTCACGGGGGAGTGTCTGTGATGGGGCTCCCCTGTCTTCTGTGGTCTGGGGGGGGCAGGTGCGTGGGAATGGCTGCACATTTGTGAGCGTGCATGGATGTGAACCGGGAATGTGCGCACAAGCGTACAGAATCCTAGCAATGCCGGGCTGGGGGTCCCACCCAGCCCCCTGCGCTGAGCCAGGGCCAGGTAAACCCAGACCGTCCCTGACAGGTGTTTGTCTAACCGCCAGTGCCGGGTAGTCCACAACTTCTCTTTGGAGCCTGTTGCAGAGCCGAACTACCTTTCGAGTTAGAAAGATTTGCCTAGGATCCAACCTACATCTCCTTTGCTGCTGATAACGCGCATTGCTTCTAATCTGACCTTCAGTGGCCATGGAGAAGAAGGGAACCTGTCCTCTTTATAATAGCCCTGAATATATTTGAAGATTGTTGTCAGCTCCCTCCTCAGTCTTCTTTTCTAAAGACTAATCATGCCCAGCTTAACTTCTCCTCATCGGTCAGGTGTTTTTGCAACGGCGTCATGTCGCTGAGTCATATTCGATGTGTCATCCGTTAAAACCCCCGGATCCTTTTCAGCAGTACGACCGCCTCGCCAGCCCTTCCCCGCTTTGCCGCTGTGCATTTCATTTGTCCTCCCTAAGGGCAGTACTTTGCACTTGTCTTGGTCGTGAACACGTAGGTGTGAGCATGGGCGTGAGCGCACCGGTTTATAAGAGTGAACGTGCAGGCGTGAGCGTGGCTGTGTGCCTGATTGCGTCAGCGTGTGTGCGAGGGCGTGAGCTCCCCAGTGCGAGGGGGTAGGTGTGTCTGTGGGTGTGTCTGTGGGTGCGTGTCCGTGCACTGTGTGGTGGCGAGGAATGGGATTCCCAAGGGATTTCACTGGACACTGAGAGTCCGGGAACACCGTCAAGTCTCATGCAACATCCCCCGGCCGTGAGGCTGCACGGGGACGCGGGGGGCGCAGCCTTGTGCTACAATGACCGGGCTGATGGGATCACCGTGGCTTTGCAGCCTGGCCTGACGGCGATGCACCACGTCATCGTGCAAAGGCTGCCGCTTGGTGACACCTGCCACTCCTGGGGAAACCTCTTGTGACACGATCAGGGGCGGGGGGGTGTGAGAGAGCATGCAGAGGGCTAGAGCATGTGGTGCTGCTAACCCGCCAGCTAATCGGCAGCGTTCCTGCAAATCCTGCTCCCTGCAATGGTGGTTTAGCAGCATATTAACAGCTTTGCCCACAGCTTCCCCACAGAGGGGGGCAGGGGCGGGAAAGCAGCCCCCCCCCCGGAAACCCACACAGCTCAACTATCCAGCCCCATAGAGATTCCACTTAGGGAACCTTTTAGGGATTCAATAGGATTTCCTTGTGGGAAAGCATGGGGTGAGCCGGGACCCCAGCGGTGGGACTGCCAATGCCAGGGGCCCAACACTCGCCTATCCTGTTGCTTTTTGATTTGGGTCTTTACAATTCTTTGTAACCATTTCAAGAGGCCCCTTGGCGATGGTGCCTTCGTGTATCTTACAATGCACCGCAGGGAACATTGAGTGCTTCCTCGAATACACTGGGATTTTCCCCTGGTCCAAGGGACCAGCGACCCATTCCAGGTCGGATATTTAATAAACCACAGGAGCTACAGGCAAGTTATCTCTGTATAAACAGCTGTCATGCCCCACCCTAGATATGGCTGCATTTCAGCACTGGGGGAGCAGTCCCTGTATAAGCAGCTGCCACAGCCTAGTCCAGAGGTGGCTGCATTTCAGCACTTGGTGAGTGACCCTTGTATAAACAGCTATCACGTCCCACTCCAGAGAGGGCTACATTTTAGCCTCAGAGGACGAATCCCTGTTATTACAGCTGCCACATTCCACCCCAGAGGCAACTACATTTCAGCAAAATGTTGCCTGATCCTTTATACCAACAGTTTCTTTGGGATACAAAGCCCCATAGAAATGCGAGATGATTTCCAGCATCACAATATTTCTGACCCCTCTTCTGAACAATCCAAACATCTACTCCTCTGTTAAAAAAAACCACAAGCAAACCCCCAAAACGGCTCATCTGCACTTAAGTGCATCTACTTCTGGCTGGGAGCACGACCCACTCGTTAAACTCCATCCTGCCTAGCTGAAGACTAATGGTCAAACTGTCTGCCAGTCCAGGGGGAGAGCAAATGGAAAGCTAGTTTGCAGTGATCTCTGGAGAAGAGGGGTGGGGAAGACTCAAATTCCTAATTCCAAAGAAAGCAATGTCAACAAATCAAAGAAGTGTTTCAAGTGGAAACCAAAGGCCTCTAGTTGTGACCAGCATAGGTGAATGCATCCAGATTGACAGGAAGCAGGTGTGGGATGGGAAAGTGGCAGGCATGTTCCTCTGACTCACAGCACCTGTGTCGGCTTTGCTAGTGGAGTAGGACCTCAGAGACTTCATTTCACGAGGGACCAGCCCAACACGGACAGTGCTTTTGGTGGGAGGGGATGATGGTCTTTCTGGCTGATGCGCTGGAATGGGAGTGGGGGGTGCCTGGGGTCTAGGCTCTGGGTGGGAATGTGGCTAGCCCCGTAGCCTGGATTCTTGGCTGCTGCAGGGAATGTGGGGCCAGTGGTTAAGGGCTGGGAGTTGAGATACCTGGATTTTGTTCTGGACTGGGTGAGGGAGGGTGGTTTAGTGACTGGAGCAGGGAGCTAGACTCTTGGGGTATGTTCACACTGCATTCTAAGCCCAGGCTCTGACTCAGGTTTGAGCCCAAACCCCATTTCTGTCCACACACAAATCAGTCTGAGTTGGATCAGCAACCACTCAGGACTTGGGTCCCAGCACCCTGCTGGGGGGGAGTGGGTGGAGCCCTGGTCCCGCTGTGACTCAGGTCCACGCCCTGTCATTTTGCAGCGTGGACGCAACACAAGCCAAAGACCTGAGTCAGAAGGTCTGTTCGAGCAAAAGGACACATTAGCACGGCTGGGAGACTGAGGTCCGGCAATTGTCAGCCAGGTTTACAGTGCACTCGAGAGTAGGCTTGGAAACACCATGTCCACAGGCCTGGGCTCCGCAGACCCAGATTCACGACACACCGTGTAGACAAACCCATAGAGCCGAAGGCTGGTTTTCCAAGGGAAAGCAGTCTACTGATCAAAGAAGGGGTCAGGAAATCAGGACTTCTGGGTTCTAGTCTCAGCCCTACCCCAGATTCGCATAACTCTGGGCAATTTACTTTCATGCTCGGTTTTCCCATCCATAAAATGGGAACAAGAACCTGGCCCTATCTCATTGGGGAAGGTGATAAATCCATGCGATTAGATGAGCTGGAACTGGACAGGACACCTGCGCTGACAACCCTGGCTCAGGCAAAAAGAGCTCTGGGATCTTTAATGACCTGCCAGCCGCTTGTTTTTACGTCCCCACCAAAAGACAGCGGTGCCAGCAGCCCTGCCACGTGGCTTCTTTCTCAGAGGGAAGATCGCCCCCTACCGAACCGCCGCCACCACTCCCCGCAGCCACCACGGGGGTGCAAAGTGCTGGTGGATTGAATCATATGGTCACATCAGCTCCTGCTCCCTTTTTTTTTCACTTCCTTCCCCACCACCACGCAACCAGCCAGCCGTGCGTCACCGGGAGTGTGTCTTCATTCTGCCTCAGCCGTTCTCATGGAAATGATCGCAGGGCCGCAACCTCGGGGTGACGAATTCTGTTCCTGAAAGAGAGATGGAGCAGATGGACTTCGAAGCGGGTTTGGTTCTATTTAGTCTTGCATATGTTCAGCAATTAGCCCCGATTGCAGGGGAAATTCAAAACCCCACAAATTATGTTACATAGAGCCGGCCCCCTCTCTGTGCTTTTCTTCTTTTTCTTTCTGTCTGACAAGCTTTGGCTCTGTGCAAATGTTCCCTCAGCTGCGATGCTTTCTGTTTCCACATCACCAGGTGCTTTTACCCCCGTGAAGGATTTACGCCTTCTAGCTTCTGCAGTGAGGTGTTGGTGGGCGAGTAAACGTGATTATCCCCATTTCACGGGTAGGCAAACTGAGGCGCAGAGACTTGGCCAAGATCGGTGGCCAGGGCAAGGAGTAGAACCCAGGAGTCCGGAGGACTGGCACTTTGATATTGTGGTGTTAAAAGTACTAGAAAAACCGAAGGCAAAATAGAACCCAGCGTTCCTGATTCCATCAGCTGTGCTAACCCATCCAATCACACTCCCCTCCCAGATGCAGGAACATAAACCAAGGATCCTGACTACCACCTTATCCTCTGCTCGAACCACTGGAAGAGACTCCGATCCTAGAGTTGGAAATGGAACCAGGAGTCCTGACACCCAATTCCCTGCTCTAACCACTAGGAAACACCCCCCAAGCTAAGAACAGAACCCAGGACTCTTGGCTCCCCAGTCCCTTCTTCTAACCACTACATAGCCCTCCTGCCCTATTCTTATCTGTAACCAAGCCCACTTTAAGAGGCTGCCTTGCAGTTCGGTAAGTGGCAAACGCTTGGCAAACACGCTCTCCTGTCAGAAATGGTCGGAGAACGAAGTTAATGGCGAGGTGGGGGAGGTCACCTGCTATCTTCACAGCCCTCCCTCCCCCCGCCTTAATGTAGGACATGACATGGTGTAATTTATAAACTGCATTATGGAGTCACTAATCTGCTAATGGAGATGAGCCTCTCCCTGCTAACACATTAAGAGAGCTAATACCATAACAGGTCATAAATATGAGACCCTCCCATCCCATCTCTCTCTGCTTTCCTTAGAAAGCTGGACAGAGGCGACCAGAAACAGCGTGGCTTGGAAAATGCCATCTGGACAAAACCGGACCTTTTGGGGGCGGGAGGGGGACAAAATCGGATCGATTTTGACAAAAACTCATTTAGGAAAGTAATAGTTTTGAAAACATCCCACGCTGATGTTCCCGGAAGGAAATGCGTGGAATTTTTCATTTCCAAGCGGCTTTTTGTGTTGCAGTTGACTTCATCTGTGTAAGGATCCAAATCAAAAGGAAATGTGGGGAATGGATCGAAAATGGAATGTTTCGATTGACCCGAAACAAATTATTTTGCAAAAGTTCGTTTCAGGAAAAATGTCCAATTTTGGGCTTTTCGCCCCAACTTGGGACCAAAAAAAAAACCCCCTTTGGAATCTGAATGTTTTCATGCGGTGGAAGAGCCATTTTCCAGCCAAACCTAAACGGGGCCCGATCCTGTGTGGCCTCTGTATGGAAGTGCAGCCCAAAAGGTTCGGCCTAGGGGGAGCTGCGGGTTCTGAGCAGCAAACAGCCTCCAGTGTAAAGTTAGAGCGGCCGTGTCGTTGCGCTAAATTGCATCGGCCTCCCTTTGGCTACCTATGGGCCAGAACAAAGATTTTTCCCTTCTGGGTCCCAGCAGCTGCAAGGAAGGAAAATGAGGGTAAAAAAAAACCATCCCAAGTCACTTCAAACTTTCTCAAACCTCAGGGGCTTTTTGATCCTGGGTGAAGGAACAGGCTGGTTCTTTATGTATCTCTATTCTCTATTGTGGTTGCCTGTAGAGGTCTGAATTGTGATGAAGGCCCCGCTGGGCAGACACGTTGGGCATGTCTCCGCTACAGTGGCGGCACTGCCGTAGTACAGATGCTTCCCACATCAATGGAAGGGGTTTTTCCACCAATGCAGTGAATCCACCTCTGTATCTACACTGGAGATTAGGCAGACCTAACTTCATCACACAGGGCACGTGTTAGTAATTCTTCCGCTCTGCTTCGTACTGGTCAGGCATTCGCTGGAGTCCCGTGTCCAGTTCTGGGCATCACCTTTCAAGAAAGGTGTGGCTAAAGCAGAGAAAGTCTGCTTTAGTCTGGAGAAGGCTGGGGGGGAAGAGACGTGCTAACAGTCTTCAAGTACGTAAAAGGTTGTTATAAAGAGGAGGGTGATAAATTGTTCTCCTTATTCACTGACTCTGTGCAGGGGACTGGGTTAGAGGACCTCTCGAGTTCCCTTCCAGTTCTATGATTCTATGACACACTCACACAAACACACAATATGCCCACCGACAACACCCCTGCACACTGATACCCACAGCACCGCCACTGACACAACACACATTGCACACACAAGACCCCACCCACATCGCACCTCCATACTCATGCACACGACACACCCACTCACAACACACACAGACACACAACGCACCCACTGACACAGCCCGACGTTGCTATGATTTTTTTCACAGCCCTGAGTGATGTACCAGGCCGTACAGGGAGGCAGTCCTTTACCCTAAAGAGCTTACCACCTAAATAGACAAAGTGTGGGAAGGGAAACTGAGTCACAGAGAGGTGTAGTAACTTGCCCAAGATCACCCAGAAGGTCAGTGGCAGGGCTAGAATGCCGATCTCCTGAATCCCAGTGCAGTGCGCTACCCACTGGACCATGCTGCCGCTGGACTCTATTAGACTAGTCAGAGGCAAAGCTGGATGCCAGTGGGGCAGACCCCCAGCGAGAGACGACAAAGGTTGTGAGACAAGGCATCTTGCCGCCTCCATCTCAAAGGCGGGGAACGGAGGCACAGGCTTTTTAAGTGATTCCTGCAGCGTGAAGACAGGGAACCCGGCTCCGCGCACTCATGCCACGGCATTTTAACCGCACGGCCCCAACGCCCCTGCAGCTCAGCCTTATTCTGTCTTTAAAACACCCCCAGCCGGGATTCCTCCCGCCCTGCGGAACAAGGAAATGAATCAAACAGGCTCCCTGCTGCATTGATGGGCAGCTCACACCAAGGTCAGATCTGCCTCTGGAAGGAACCCGTGTGTCTCTAAGTGCCCGCAGCCATCCATCATCTCCCAGCCCGTTTCCCTAGCAGGGGCTGGCCGCTGTTTCTCAACCCAGCCCTCTGCAGTGACAAGGCCATGCTGAAACCTGGCCCCAATTAAAAGATGGGGTGACGCACCTCCAGCCCTGGCCCATTTGGCTAATGGGAGACTGCAGCTGTCTCCTCTCCTAACTCCCCCGGACAGCCAGTCAGGGTGCGGCTGCGATGGCTGGTTTCCCTGGGCATGGGACGATAAATTCTAGTGTAATCTATAAACCGCCTGGCACGCGGTGGCCAGATTTTGTCTGGTTCTTTAATGTCAGGATTGTAAATTAGCTGCCGGCAAAGAGGCGACCTTGGAGAATCCTTGGCAGGGCAGGTTTTAGTTTAGAATGAGGAGTCGGCTGTTGTTCCCGGTCCCGTGTTCTCACTCCCGTGAAGAGCCTGACCACTTAATGTAGGCAGCGTGGCCTGGTGGGTAGAGCGCTGGCCGGGGCACCCATCTCGTCCCAGCTCTGCCAATGCCAAGCAAATCGCGTCCCCCTTTTCTGTGCCTCAGTTTCCCCGGCTGTAGCGCAGGGCTGGTGATGCTTGCCTGCTTGGGCAAAGTGCAGTGGATGAGAAGAACCGAGCTGTGTTGTTAATGGGCTTGGGAGGTCTCTGCAGAGTAGCTGCCTGGCTCACGTCTCTCTCTGGGGCTATCGCCAGATCGACGCCTGGCAGCAAAGGTCGATTTCAGGTACTTATCTGGCCTCTTGTTTCCACAGTAACTGAGCACCTCGATATCTTTAATGGGGTTGTCCTCACAACCCCGCTGTGGGGCAGGGCCGGGTTGTTATCCTCTTTGTACAGAGGGGGAAACTGAGCTACCCAGAGGCTAAGTGACTTACCCTAGGTCACACAGGGAGGAACTGACTCCAGGTCGGCCAGGTCCTAGGCTCGTGCCTAACCATTGGACCGTCCTTCCTCAAGAGAGCCCCTGTGTTCTGCTCCCAAAGGGGGTGCTCTGGGGGCTGGCTCAGTCCAGCTCCTGGGCCGTTTTTCCAGCTCAACCCACGACCTTTGGGAAGTCACTTAGGGAAAAATTTTGGAACTCGGTGGGCAAGGCACAGCGGGCACCTGAAATCCCGACGCAAGCGCCGAGAGGAAAAAGCCCTGATTCTCCAACGCGCCGAGCCCCTATTCACTTCAGGAGATGGCAGCTCTGAACCGCTCAGAGCCGGGCTGCCCACTTACGCAGGGGCTGCTGTCTTGGATTTCAGGGCCTTGCGTCTGGCGGATTTCCCAAAGAGCCTAAAAAACATAGAAGCCGGTGCCCCGGGGGCAGCCAGCGGGCCAGATTCTGCAGGAGATTTTGGAGATCTCCCCCGAGGGAGGAAAATGGCAGCAGCAGCAGCCTCCCTGGACCCCATCTGTGAGGAGGGAGTCAATGATGATCTCTCTCCCGGGTGGCCGGCTTTGGGATCAGCGTGTGAAAGGTGCCGGATGAAGTTTTGTTGTTGTCTTTTAAAGCAGGCAGGTGCGGGAGGAGCGGCAGGCCTGGACTCTGAAGGCTCTGTCAGATCGTCCCCGTAGCAAGACAAGCATTAGAGGAACTGACAAGGAGCCAGGGGCTGGTATCGCTCCTTACCGCAGATTTAGCTCAGCTGGAATGCACCAGACTGCACCTCTGACTCCTCCGACCTCGGCTGGCAGGGGATTTCCTCGCTCCCCGTGGCGGCAGGTAAACACGGCGGCTGGCGCAGGCGTCAGAGTGTAGCAGGAGAACGATTGCCTGGCTGAGAGCATTGTCCAGACTAATGGGCGAACAGCGGGGTCTCGGATTAAGTCAGTCAGGTGCGTCGTTGCTGCACAGACGGACAATGGAGAGGTCTGGACCAGCTGCAAGTTGCTGTGTGGCTGTTGGTGTTTTGGGGGAACAGGGGCTGGATGGTGAAAGGGGCCCTGCCTGGGAAGTTCAGATCAAGGTTATGATCCAGATTGTGATCCAGATCAAGGCTTGGCTCCAGGTCAAGGTTTGTATGTAGGCTAGGGTGACCAGATATCCAGATTTTATAGGGACAGTCCCGATATTTGGGGCTTTGTCTTACATGGGTTCTTATTTCACCCCCTTGATTTTCATCACTTGCTATCTGGTCACCCTCATGTAGGATCAGATCCAGATCGAAGCTTGGATCCAGGTCCAAATCAAGATGCGGACTCAGATACAAAGCAAATCTTGGATCCAGATCCAAATCCGGATCAAGAGCTGGATCCACATATGGTTTGAGATTTGGATCTTCCTCAAGGTCCAGAGTTCACAGATTCTGGTTCCGACCATCTCTCGATGGGTAAAACCAGAGAGCGGTTGGTTTTGAAATGCTAATGCCTTTTTGCGGAGATTACCAAAGCTGCCTGCAAGATGTGAAAATCTGGCAATTTACTGAGGGCCCTAAATGGGATCCGAGCCCTTTTACAAACCTGGCCCTAAAAGAAAAGATCTAGTAAATGAATGAGAGGAACCTTAACCCTAGCTCCAAAAAGACGACGCACGACAGAGACGGGATACATGAGAGATCACCCCGTGGGCAAGCCCACTTGCTTAGAATCAGCTGGTGCCAGGGAGGACTAGAGTTTTTCATGGGAAATTGCAAATTGGCCAAAAGCGAAGCCATTTATGGGAGGTGGCCGGTTTTGACAAATTTTCCAACTTGAAAAAAATGGTGAAAAAAAATCTTGGAATTGCCGTCGTGCTGACATGTTCAAAAGGAAACATTTCACTTTTCCGGGTCAAACGGACTGTTTGTTTGAAAATTTAAATTCCTTTATACTAAAAAAAAAAGAAAAGGTTAAGAAAAGAATTCAAAGTCAAAATGGAAAGGTTTCAGTTGACCCAAACTGAATTTTTTTTCTTTTGGTTTGTTGGTTCATGAAATTTTTTTTTTTTTTGAGATTATGACCATTTGTCTTGGTTCAGGATGGGAAATTGGTTTGAAATCTCACAGGACAGGAAAACCATTCCCCACCGAGCCCTACTGAAGCCCTGTAAATACAGGGGTTGGATTCTCCCCCAGCTCCAGACGCAATCGCCACCTGGCTCTGTACTAGCGTTTTAGACAAGCCTTTCTCGCTGTGAATGGAACGTATTTTCCCTCGGTTGCTTCTCTTGGCCCTGGCTTGCAAAGAGTTAAGGATCTTAGCTATGGCTCCCTGGCGGTAGAACAACCTTTCACATAGCATTTAGCTACTGACCGCAAACTTACCCCCAAATTATCGATTGTGCTCCAACACCCCGTGTAGCAACACCCCCACTGACACTGCAACAGGCTCATTAAGACACAGAATCCTGTTATCCAGCCTTTGCTGACACAAAGGAACCTTTGCATGGAGCTGATTTGACCTGTGTGTTGTGAGTGGGCGTGTTGTGTATGTGAGTGTGGCGGGGGGGCTTTGTGTTGTGTGTCTGTGTGTGGTGTCAGTAAGGGTGTTGTGCGCATGAGTACGCAGGGCTGTTGCAGGTGGGGGTATTGTGTGTGTTGTGAGAGGGTATGTTGTGTGCATGATGGTAGAGGGGTTTTGTGTCAGAGGGTGTGTTGTGTGTTGTGAGTGGGTGTGTTGTGTGCATGAGTATGGAGGGCTGTTGCAAGTGGGGATGTTGTGTGTCTGTGTGTGTTGTGTCAGTGGGGATGTTGCAGGTGCGGGTGCTATGTGTCTGTGTGTGTTGTGTCAGTGGGGAGTATTGTGTGCATGAGTGTGGAGGGGTGTTTTCGGTGGGTATATTGTGTGGTTGTGTGAGTGTGTCATAGAATCATAGAACTAGAGGTGTTGTAGGCCAGTCCCCTGCACTCAAGGCAGGACTGACAAGTGTGTCTAACCTGCTCTTTAAAATCTCCGGAGATGGAGATTCCGCAGCTCCCCTGGTGTCAATGAATGCGTTGTGTGTCTGAGTGGGATGTTTTATGTGTGTAAGTGAGGAATATTGTGTGCCCCTGCTGCGAGTGTGTGCTGTGTGTAGGTGTAGTGGATCTTTGGACTGGCCCCTGCTGGGTCCATGCAGTGAGGCCCTGACCCCTGGTAGGGTCGTTAGGTGCAGCTGTTAGAAAATGAATAATAAAACCATGTGAACATCCAGGAGTCCCTGGACTGTATTTCTGCCAGAAGCCTGCGGCTCACGATCACAGCCGACGCCATGCTTGCCTTCTCAGTGTCGACTCTGTTCACAATCTCAGCTGGAGACTTGCAGGGAATTTTATTTTTAAACTCGCTGAAACTTTCTCCAGCCAACACTGGGGCTCTCCTTCTCTTCCCCCCTCCCGCCAGCGCATCCTTCTCTGAAATGCCATCATTTCATTTTCCAGGGGGCTGCTTTCCACTTTCGATCTTGCAGATGGCACAGTTAATTATCCGCCCAAACACTCCAGGACTCCCAAAATAAACCAAGAGGCCAGCATTTAAATGGCTGCATGGACCAGAGATGCAGCGACTAAAGCGGCGTTGAAATCCAGGAGCAGTGGCCACGGTCGGCTCTCTGTGACTCGTGAAACGGGCGAAACAGAACATCTCTTCGCTGTGGAATCCACCAGGTTGCAAGGCGCTTTCCCCTGCTACCTTCCTGGTCAATTTCTTGTGGGAAGAAGTAATGGGACTTATCAGTTTGTTGCTGATATCAGTGTCTTTACTGATTCCCTTTTGAAGATGTGGAGGAGGGCGCCGGGCGAGAAGGGAAGATAACAATCTCATTAGGGAATCTTGCCATTTTCTTTTTTCTTTCTTTCTTTCTTTTTTTTTACTGACATATACATTTATTTTTAACATATTTTACTGACAGGCAATTTTCACTCCCCCCTACCCCTTAATTCCACTGACAGTAAACTTGCTGACAGATGGAGCCTAGCCGTCACGCCCAGCTCAGGGATGGGATAAATCAGTGAGGACTGGTTTAGACCCGGCTCTGGGCAGAACTAGCTAACTTAATCTAACGGTCTATCTAATCTCTCCATCTAGATACTTTTCTGCCCTCTGCCCCACCAGCAAATTTTCAGAGCGATTCCCAAGTATCTAAAATTAGAAGTATCAACAATATGCTTTTCTGCATCTCTTTCCTCCTTGCCTGCAGGAGAAAAAGCTCCATGAGTTTATTGGCTGTTTGTTTATGTTTGCATATGTGAGTGGGTGTTTGGTATGTGTGTGTGTGTGTGTGTGCGCATGCTTTGTGAGTGGCGTGTAATGTGTGTTTTGCGAGTGGGAGTGTTGTGGGTGGGTGTAGATGTCTGTGGGGGTATGTTTTGTGAATGGTATGTGGTGTGTGTTTTGTGAGTGGGAGTGTTGTGGATGGGTGTATATATCTGTGTTTGTGTGTTTTGTGAGTGGGAGTGTTGTGAGTGGGTGTGGATGTCTGTGTGTGTGTGTTTTGTGAGTGGGAGTGTTGTGGGTGGGTGTGTATGCCTGTGTGTATGTTTTGTGAGTGGGGTTGTTGGGTGTGAATGTCTGTGTGAGTTTTGTGAGTGGGTGTGTGTGTGTGTGTGACTTTTGTGAATGGGAATTTTGTGTGTGTGTGGGTGAGAGTGGGTGGGTGAGGGGGCGAGCGCTGTGTGTCTGTGTTGAATGTGTTTTGTGAGTGGGTGCTAGTGGAAGAGGTGTGTGTATGTGAATGTATTTTGTAAGTGGTGGGTTGTGGGTTTTGTGAACATGTGTATGTGGTTCTGCGTCTGTTGTGTGAGGGAGTGAGCAAAGGGGCGCTGTGTGTGATCGGGAAGCTAACGGCAGCTTCAGGGACCCGGGGGAATGTCACACCTGGCTGGGGTTCGTGTCATTAGAACCAAGGCCCCCACGTCACAGATTCAGCCCCAGGGCCACTCAAAACTAGCGACGGCCCCAAACCAAACCCCTGAGCCTGACTCCTTGCAACTTCAGGGATTCAAAGTCCAGATCAAAGGGCGAGTCCGTGCCAGGGTTGCCTGTGAGAGCAGAGTACTGGGCCCTGGGGCCCAGGCGCTCCTTCCCAGTCCTGTGCTCCTCGTCGCCATGGTTTGGGCTTGTCTCTATTTGAAACTTGGCTGGAGGTTTGCCAGACTCCTCAATCTCAGCCTTGCCTAGATTAATAGATTGTAAATCAAGACAGGACCACTGGACCGTCTAGTCTGAGACCCTGCCTAACACAGGCCAGGAAACGTCACCTAATTATCCCTGCCTGGAGCCCAATAACTTGTGTCTGACACAAACGTCTTCCCAAGAGGCGTCCACTCGGGATTTGATCCACACTTCCATCCCGTCTTGTGTGCTGACGCTGGTAACCCCACTGAGCTATAGAAATCATACACATGTAGGGCGGGAAGGGACATCAAGAGGTCACCTCGTCCGGTCCTCTGCACGGAGGCAGGACTAAGTATTATCTAGACCAGTGTTCCTCAACGGCTGGTCCCTGAGACCTCCCTGCCACAATTTAGGAAGGCAGTATGCCGGAGTAAGTCAGTCCCTGGCATCATAAAGGTTGGGAAACAGTGCTCTAGACCACCCCTGACAGGCGTTTCTCTAACCTGCTCCTAAAATCCTCCATTGATGGAGATCCCACAACCTCCCCGAGCCATTTGTTCCTGTGCTTAACCACCCTGACAGGAAGTTTTCCCCAAGGTCTAACTTAAATCTCCCACGCTGGAATTTAAGCCCGTTACTTCTTGTCCTGTCCTCAGTGGTTAAGGAGAACAATTTGTCACTCTTTTGCATATCACAACTTTTGGATTTCTCTGAATTAATTCCTCCTTCAAGTCCAATAGCTCTGGTCGTACTACAGCAGATCTCTTAGAAAAGCATCCAGTCTTGATTAAAAAACTCCCGTGATGGAGACTCTGCCACAACCCTGGGTAAGTTGTTCCGATGGTTAACTACCTTCACTGTTGAAAACGTGCATCTTATTTCTAGTCTGAGTTTTTGTCTGGCTTCACCTCTTTATAACAACCTTGGACGTACCTGAAGGCTGTTAGCATGTTCCCCCCTCAGTCTTTTTCTCCAGATTAAACCCGATTTTTTTCAGTCTGTTTTAGCTGATTATGTTTTCTAGACCTTTACTCGTTTTTGTTGCTCTCCTCTGGACTGTCTCCAATTTGTCCACCTCTCCCAAAGTGCGGTGCCCAGAACTGGACACAATATTCCCATTGAGGCTGGAGAGGAGAAGAATTACTTCTCATGAGTTACTTACTTCTCATGAGTTCCCAGGTCACATGGTTATGCTACGTTGCATCCAGCAGAGGGCACAAGCAAACACACACACTAAGCAGGCTCCTAACCTTAAGTGTAGGTGAAGGCTACCTGGCTGGACTAGATACGCCTTTATGGCGGATGGTCTCCCCTCTTGGAAATGGGACGTGATGCCATATGGGTGCTCTTGGTCACGGTGCATCATGGGAGATGTAGTCCGGCCCACCGGGGACCCGGGGCAACTGGCTTACAATTCCCAAGTGGCACTGCAACTACATTTCCAAATCAAATTATGCAGCTTTGGAGGCATTCGGTCTCTGATGAAAAAAGCAAAAATTTTCCATGGGACGCTGATATGGTTCGTGGATGTTTTCGTTTGAGCAAAAACCCAATTTCCCATCAAAAGGCAGTTTCCGTGGAAAATTTCCAGCCGGCCCTTGTCAGCTTCCATTGTAAAAAATTGGAGTACATTTCTACCCCTTGCGTGTGCAGAGAAAAGCCTGAAAACACGGTCATCTATACATGGTGGCTGCTGTTACTCCAGGGGAGTTTAAATAAGTAGAGGATCTGAGCCTGGGAGCTTTTCCCTTTATTTCTAGCTAGCTTTTAGGTTTTTGATCAGGCCTTAGAGGAAAACCCCTGATGTCCTTTGCTCAGCTGCGCTCTGCTGCGCTCGCTCCAGGGACTGCGTCACCTGTGATCATTTAGCTCGTCAGTGCAAACACTCCCAGGCCCGTATGCACCTGGAGGTCTCCCCCTGCCTGTTTCTCTCTCTCGCTGCTAAGCCCTGGAAACACAACAGGCATGAATAGCAGCCAGCAGCAGGGTTGGTCTCCCCTTGAAGCTGCCGTTTGAGAAGGGGATTTCAACTGGAGAGCTAGAGATGTGGGGCTGTGAAGTTCTGGCTGCCCTGAGTCTGGGTGTTTGTTATTGTAGGGTAGCTTTTGTGCAGCACCAATGCCCAGCAGGGGACAGTCAGTGCAGTGGTCCCAGGAAGCCTAGCCAGCTTCCTTTCTCAAGGTTGCAGAGGCAGGTCTAGATGACAGCTGCAGGGGGGAGGATGAAGTGTAGCCAGAGTTGCCACCCCAACGGCCACAGCTGGAGTTTGGAGCAACAGCTGGAGAGGAAGCATTGAGGGCGACAGCAGCAGCGTGACCTGGCCCAGCCACAGCTGGTAAGTGTGGGGAGGAAAGCCCCATGGCAGGGGGCAGATGTAAGAGGAGTTGGGGGTGGAAATGGCCCAGCAGGGGTGGTTTTGCTTTTGCTTTTACATCTTGCTCTGGGCTCTCTAAAACTTGATGGCACCTAATGGTTTGTTGTTGTGAGTTCGCTTGTGCGTGCTGGGGCTCCCCACGCTGGAGTGTTGTTGTAGGGTTGCTTGTGTGGGCTGGGGGTGCTGCAGCTTCGATGGTTATTGGAGGGCAGCTTTTGAGCTCTGGGGCTGCACGCACTGGTGTGCTGTGGTAGAGTGGCTTGTATCAGTTTGCTGTTGAACTGCTCCTGTGGATGCTAAGTGTTCTGAACTGGTTTGTTATGCTAGGGTTGCCCATGGGCCCTGGGCTCCATGCCCTGGTTGTTTGTTGTAGGTTTTCTCATGGATGCTGGGGCACTCGTGGGTTCTGACCTGTTTGACCCACAGCAAATCTCTTCCCTGTCCTGTGCCTCAGTTTCCCCTTCTGTCTTTTGTCTTTCTTCCCTATTGAGTTTGTAAGCTCTCTGGGGCCAGTCTCTCACTATGTATCTATGCAACCTCTGGCTGTAGAGACCTCTTGGTGCTACGGTGATACAAATCCATGTGTTGAGAAATTGGAGTGGTTCCAGGGAAGAGCCCTGAGAAGGGTGAAAGGATTAGAAAAACCTGCTTTATAATGGGAGGCTCCAGGAGCTCCGTCGATTCAGCTGATCAAAGAGACTGTTTAGGGGGTACCTGATCACAGTCTATAAGTATGTCCATGAGGAACGGAAATATGATAATAGAGGGGCTTTTCAATCTCTGACAAAGGCATAACAAGACCGTACGGAAGGTGAAATTAGACAAACTCAGACTAGAAATAAGATGCCCGTTTTTAGCAGTGAAGGTGGTTAACCATTGGAACAATTTACCCAGGGTTGTGGCAGAGTCTCCATCACTGGAGTTTTTTAATCAAGACTGCATGCTTTTCTAAGAGACCTGCTGTAGTACAACCAGAGCTATTGGACTTGAAGTAGGAATTAATTCAGAGAAATCCAAAAGTTGTGATATGCAAAAAAGCAGACTAGATGATCATAATGGTCCCTTCTTGCCTTAGCATCGATGAATCTCTAGGGATAAAAATCCCTTTCACTTCCACCAGCTCCTATGTTAATGAGTATCTCAGTCAGGGAACTTCTTTTTCTTCTTGATCTGATTTCCTTTTTCATCTGGATGGCGTCCCGTTAAGGGGTGCAAGCAATCCGGATCCATGAAGAAATTGACAGTAAAATGTACTGTGTTAACTAATCTGTGGCAGTATTATAAGAATTAAACGGTTGTTCCCGATTACGATTCAGTTCAAATGAAAGATGTGCTAATGGATTTAAAGCTGCCTCAAATTGATGTTGGAAATGTTGTCAAGTCTGTATTTACTGGATAAAGTGCTGCGTTAAAACCCGCTGAATTCCCGGTTTAATGACTAGAAAAATGTTTTAAGTAATTGGGCAAAGTTCAAGGGGTTGTATGGAATTATATGATCAGACCACTCACAGAGTGGGGGTTGGTATGTTTCTAAGGCCTTGTCTACATTTGAAAATCAATTCGGATTAATTTGGTTGTGAATTTAAAACGCTATCGCTAGTCCGGAATAAAGTCCATGTGTAGACTCTCTAATTCTGCAGTAAAAGTCTTTTGGGCACGTTTACCTTTATCCGCTGTCAAAGAGTAATTCCAAGGGGTGATGTAACCACTGGTGAGCGTGAGAGACCCCCTGTGCTGATCTACAGCAGGTCGGAGTTGCCAGTACCCCCTACTTACTGAGTTTTGGCTCATGCATTTAGATCTTCAGGTCCTCAGTTCGACCCCTCAGCGTGTTGGCCACGAGGGTGCTGTTGTATAAACCAAGACCCTGAACTGAGTGATCCCGAGGGGGCTTTTTTCTCTGTGTCTGGTTAGTGGCTTTTATTTAATTCGTTTATCCTGAGCGCGTTCCCAGCAGGCTTTGAGGACACACTTGCTATTAAAGGTACATTTATAAACAGTGCATAAAGGGCTAATAAATGAGGAATCGCTCATGTAATACATGGTTAAAGTGTTATAGAGGCCAACAGGTGGCTTAAGTCATCTGTAACGCTTTCTATTTATCCCATAGCAACTGTACAGCGCCTTGGGTGCCTACACACTCCTGCAGCACAAATAAATAATAATGATGACCATGGAGTGGAAAGGAGTTTTTGCAGGTATCTATTTATTGATTAGAAGCACATCTAGAGAAGAGAAAATGTAAATCTATCGCTATAGACCGACCGACGCGTGCTCTGTCTATTCTTCTTTGATCCCCGTCTGTCAGATCAGTAGCAACGATGGGGCTGAATGAAGCCTTTCCACCCTTTCTCTCTTTAAACCTTTTTTTTTTCTGTGTCAGCCTTCCCCGTGTCTATTCACCGCGTCTTTGGTCTTCCTCTCTTTCTAGTTCCTTGCAATCATGTGTGGATCACTGTGTATGGTATCCTTCCCAGATCCATACGTGACATGTGGCCAAACCTTTGAAGTTGTCTTTCTTGACACTACTGACACAGCATTATTTTTTGCCCTAGCTGTTTTCTTATCTCTTCATTTAAATTTTCTGTAGTCTTGAAACTCTGGTAGGCCCCTCACCAGGTCTTTTCTGCAGTCATGATCTTTGGTTCATTGGCTTTCCTCATCCTCCAGCATTCTAACCCATACAGACGTATCGGCCTGACAGTTCTCTCCTATATGCTGATATTTGTTTATCAGACTATCATTAGCCTTCCAGATCTGGCAGAGTTTTTTCTAAATTTCTAAACAAGAATCTTCTTTTTATGTCTTCTTCACAATTCCCATTCTTCGATACTAGTCCTCCAAGGTACGCTGATTTTTCCATTGTTCGAGTTCTTTGTCTCCGAGTTTGAGCTTTCCCTCTTTTTCTTGTCTTCCAATAATAATTTTGTCTTCTCCATGCTAATTTTCAGTCCAAATTTTCTGCTTCCCTGAACTGCCTTGTCAGTTACCCTCTATAGAACCTCCTTGGTCAGTGCAGCATTAACATCGTCTGCGAATCTGAGGTCATGTGCTGTCCTACCACGTACCATGATTCCTCCCATTTCATCTCTCAGTGCTGCAACCATTATTGCTTCCAAGCTGAACAAATCTGGTGATCGTGTGCATCTCTGTCTCACTCCTACAGTTCTCCTGAGCCATTTTGTCAGCTGCTTCTCTGCGCTCACCACCCTGATCAACTTGCTGCAGATATTTTCTATCTGCTTGATCGGGTTTTCAGGGAAGCCATGCATTCTCATAGCCTGCCGTAATCCTTTCTGCCAAATGCTATCAGAAGCCTATTTGAAGTCTATAAAGTTGTCAGTAACAGGGTCAATTATGCTCTCTGTACTACTCCGATATCTGTCTGATCACAAATAGCTGATCTATTGTCTTTCTAGAGCTGACCCGTTCTCCTGTAAGAGCTGCTTCCACATCTCTTTTCATTCTTCTTTGCAACATCTTGGTGAGTGCTTTCCCCAGCACACTTAATAAACCTTCTTTTCTTATCCCCTTTTCCACAGATGGGCACTATTATTGCTTTCCTCTTCTTTGTAAATCCTATCGAATGGCTCGTGCGTCACCTTCGCCACGTATTCCTCACCTGCTTGCAGCAGTTCTGCATGTTACTTTGTTGTTACTTCCCGGCTCCTTGTTCTTTTTTTTAAACTTTCTATTGAGACCTTGTCTTCTTCTAAGAATCCCGGCACCTCCTCTGCCTTGTTTGTGCCAGGAAGCTTCTCCGGGACTGTTTCATCTACTGCGTTCTGCACATTGTACAGCTCTTCAAAATATTTTTTCCATCTCTTATTCTTGTTTTCATCTTCAATTATTTGTGCCTGCTTGTCTTTCACCGCTGACCTCTCCCACTCACGTATGCCACTCAGTTCTATTCTCTTGGAATACAACCCCTATGTCGCATTGTTCTGCTTCTTTACATTGTTCACTTATCCAGTTGTTTCTGTCCCTCTCCGCTTTCTGTTTTATCTCTCTGGACCACCTATTGTACCCAGCTCATAGACTTAACGTCTTTCTTTTTATTCTCCTTCAGCTTTCTATGCTTGTCATTCAGCTACAGCATTTCATCCATTATCCACCTTGACTTCTTCATTTTGGCCTTGTGGCCTACAACTTGTTCAGCCACTCGTAATCCCATTTTTTACACTGTTCCACGTCTCTTCAACATTTATTTCTTCCTTCACCAAGGACGTGATGTTTTTCCTCACAGTTTCTTTGTATTCTTTCCTGATAGCTGGCTCTTTAGTTTGTCCATGTCATAGATCTTAGTTCTTGGCACTCTTTTTTTTTTTTCTTTTCAATTGCTTTTAGCCTCAGCTTTATTGATGCCAGCACTAACTTAAGATCTGATATCAGCCGCAAACCATCGGCATGACAACACACTTGATTTCCACCTGCAATTCACAAGTACAAAGTCCATCACTCTCTTTGTTTGCCTATTAGGTTATATCCATGTCCACTTCCTCTGCAGCTTTCTTTGTTGAAATAGCATGTTCATTATCACCAGGTGGTTGCTGAAAGTTAGTAGCCTTTCTTCTCTTCTGTTTTCTTCACCTAGTCCAAATCTGCCTATTGCTGCAGTCCAATCCTACCTAAAATCTCCCATCACCCAATATCACGTCTTGTCTTGAAATGTCTCATATTGTTCTCTACAGATAGTTATAAAATTAATCATTTGCTTCTTTGGGCACTCCTGAGGTTGGTGCATATGCTATTGTAACTGCATTGGATTTGCGTCGGGCTCAGACCAACCCTTCAGGCGGATCCTAGGATTCTGGTCCTGCAGATCTGTACATGTACGGGGAGTACTTTTTGCGGGGGGAGGGGAGGTTGAGTTCATACCTGAGTCTGAGCCTGGGTTTACAATGCAGTGTAAATATACCCCCACTGGCCTGCTGGGTGACCTTGGGGAAATCACGCCTCTCTGTGCCTCAGTTTCCCCATCTGTAAAATGGGGGTGGTGATACTGACCTTCATTGTACAGCACTTTGAGGTCGACTGATAAAAAGCTGTATGTAAGAGCTAGGGATTATTTATTTGTATTTCAGTAGCACCTAGAGATTGCAACTGAAATCAGAGCCATATTGCATTGGGCACTAGATAGGCTTGTAGTAAGGCCTGGTCTTGCATTCCAAGTTGCGTTGGTTTAACGTTTATTGTTGCCATTATTTATTTATTTTTATTATTCATTTGTCCTGCGGTACCACCTAGGAGCCCCAGGCACAGCTGAGCACCCCATTGTGTTAAGGATTGTACAGGCAAAGAAAGAAAAAAAAGTCCCTGCCCCAAAGAATTTACAATCTTAGGAAAAAATTTACAATCGACGTATCTGCTTCAAAACTGGCTTAGCTAAATGAGTGCAAAACTCTGTGTAGACACTTCAAATTCAGTTTAAAACTGGCTGGCATTGATTTATCCGAACTTGATATTGATAGACTTTAATTGGCTCCTTTTGATCCGGAAGCAGCCCCCTCTTTTGGGGTCTGATCCCACTCCCAATTCTCGACAGGGCTAGGCTTCTACTGAAGAGATTCCCCCTTGTGAATTACACAACCTTGTGCCTGAGTGAGACGGATAATGCAGCTTTAACACACGCTTGTTTGTCACCTAAGCAACTGGGGAAATCAAATCAAGGCTTTTTAAGTTCCTTCAGATTGCACACATTTATTATGGTCTCTCTCTCTTGCTTGCTCACTCCCCCCCCCCCCCCCCCCCCCGCTTCCCTTCTCTTCCTTTCTGATGTCCTGAAGATGCGCTAATTATGAGCTCAGGTTAGTCTATTATCGTTTGGCGCTGCGAGCCGGCTCCATAAAAGCATGACAGCGAGCATTAGAACGAAGGGAGGCAAAGTTTTGCTTGAGCTGACAACACCACGGGGAGAGTTTCGTTGCTTTTAGACAAGGCACCAGGGAGCTGCCAATTCAAAATAGCCCCAGGTGGATAGCGAAAGATGGCAATTTTATACTTTCTCTGGACATATTATCAACTATTAAGAAAAAGAGAATGCATTTTTATGTGCACTAAAGGGGGGGGGGGAAACCTGTACTTCGCTAATAGGCACTTGAATATTTAAAAGTGGCTTTCTTTTTATTTATTTTTAATTTTTTTTCTGCTTGATTCCCCATTTTTGTTTTGAAGGCTATCTCTCTACTCCACTGCTTGACATTGATTGACAGCCTTACTGATCATTTTAAATGATGCATTAGTTGAAGTAACTTTTATATTTAATATATATAATAATTATTTTAAAGACTCTTTATGTAGAGCCACCCCTTGATGGAAAGAAAGTTCTGATTCCAAATGGCAGGTACAGATAAATCCAAGTACAGGTAAATACGAAAACAGAAAACCCAATAATAATGGGCGATTTCAACTATCTCCCCCCCCCCCCCATTGACTGGGAACATTTCACCTCAGGACGGGAAGCCAAGAGAAAATGTCTAGATACTATTAGTGACTTCTTGGAGCAGGTAATCCTGGAACCCACGGAGGAAGAGACCATTCTTGATTCAGTCCAAAGTGATACACATGATCTTGTTCAAGAGATGATTAGAGCTGAACCATTTGATAACAGTGGCCATAAAGTAATTTGAATGAACATCCTTGTAGGGGGGAAATACCACAGAAACTCATCACAATAGCATTCAACTTGAGAAAGGGGAAATGAGACAGAAACGAGGAGGCTAGTTAAATGGAAATGAAAAGAAACAGTTGCAGGAGTGAAATGCCTGCAAGCTGCATGGAAACTTTCAAAAAACACAATAATAGAGGCACCATACAAGGAGAGATTGAAAAGACGGGGACTGTTCATTTTAGAAAAGAGACGACTAAGGTGTACAAAATCATGAATGGTGTGGAGAAAGTGAATCAGAAAGAGTGATTTACCCCTTCACGTAATAGCACCCAAACCAGGGGTCACCCAATGAAATTAATAGGCAGTAGGTTGAAAACAAACATAAGAAAGCATTTCACCCAATGCACAGTCAACCTGTGGAACTCACTGCCAGGGGATGTTGTGAAGGCCAAAAGTATAACTGGATTAAAAAAAGAATTTAAATAAGTTCATGGAGGATAGGTCCAGCAATGGCGATTGGCTGTGATGGTCGGGGACACACCCAGAGGATGGGGTTATTGCTAAACCTCTGGCTACCAGAAGCTGGGCCTGGATGGATCACTTGATAAATTGCCCAGTTCTGTTCACTCCCTCTGAAGCCCCTGGCACTGGCCATTGTCAGAAGACAGGATATTGGGCTAGATGGACCATTGGTCTCACCCAGCATGGCCGTTCTTATGTCTTATGTTCTTAGGTCATTAGTGGAACTAGGTAGAAACTTTCTAGCTTTTAATTCTTTGGATCTCATGCTCCATTTACGCTAAGGGCTCTTGTAGCATAAAGGGGTCTTTCAGTGAGTGCATATAGCCAGAGAGGTGTAAGATCCTGAGATTGAAGCATTTTTCTTTCTTCCTCTTTAATGCAGATGATAGGTTTGATTTTTGAATATCATATCTCCCCGGGTGATAACTTTTCTAGTGGCCTTTCCAGATTGCCCTTGAATTTAATTCCAGAGGACGCCCTCCTGTTGATTCGTGTAACGTATGTAATTCAACCTCTCGAATGTTTGTTTAAAATATTTCCCCCAGACATTATTTATAGAAGGGTCAAATGAAGCTGTGCCAATGTCCTTTGGTTTGAAAAGGCCATTTTTGACTTTTCTCTAATGGGCTTTTAAAAACCTGTAATAAAACATCTCTGGTTTCTGCGTGGCAATCCCCCTAGCCTCTGATTTCTAAGGAGGCTGTGTGTCCTTTCTGCTCAAATTGTGGGCAGAGATGCCGCAGAGCGGAAGGATGGTCCAGTGGTTATCGCCTATTGGAGAGTGTGAGAGCTAGATCTAACCCAAAGCTATCTATACTTGTAAAGCAGGAATTGCCAGAGTGGCTCAGAACCTGGAGCCATCTGACACTGTGTCCCATCCCCACCATCTGCTTCAGAGGATGATGCAATAACCTCTGCAGTGATGGGATAATCTGTACCATGGGGATGTTTCCTCCTGACCCCGTCAATTAGAGGTTGGCTTTCTGCCCTGAAGCATGGGGGTTTACAACCCTTGCCCAGCCTGTGGGGCTTTTAAAATCCCTATTATTATACCCCTACATATTCCTGTGTGTCATATCCATGTCCCATCACTCTGGAGTTCAGGCTGTTCGGCATCTTGCTAGATTAGGTCCCAACAGAACAGCTCGAGGCCTATAATGACTGATGATTGTTTTTTGGTTGTGTGTGTGAGTGTGAGCGTTTCCCTGGCTCTTGGTCCAGCCAGTATCTAGTAGCATGGTATGTCTGAGAAGACGCCAGCAGCGCATCATCCAAGTCCCTGGAGTTGGCCTCGAGAGCAGCTGGGTTAGACATTAGCTGCTTTGTCCATGCAACCACCTGCAACCCCTGCACTCAATCGGTTGGTGTGATGGAACCCAAATAGCCCCACATCTGCTTGGCAAAGATGTCGCACAGACTTGAGCCACCGTGCTGATTTCTCTTCTCGCAGGGTTCTGGTACTGCCCCCACCCCCATCGTGTCTTCGCGCCGTCCGGTCGTGCATTAAACAGCACGTCTAATGTGGCTCTGGGTCAGTTCACTCTCTCATCCTCACATCAGCAGGGGCACTGGGTGCAGGGTGGAGCGATACGTTTTGGTAGGGCCTCCTTTTATTTTTTTTTTGAATGTGTTGCTCTGTGTTTATATTAGAAAAGGCAGGTCAGAGACGCACACTGCGCACTTAGAACTACCCCCATCCCATGACTTTATGCAGGGCAACCCCATGGCCGGTATGTACAGGGCGATCCCAGGTCCGGGTTTGTGCCCAGTAGACAAGATCCCTGAATCTCCCTCGGCTAAAACCGCTTCTCTGTTAAGGTGCCAAACACAGGAACCACCTGCTGCCTACTTGTCCCTTGCATCTCACCTGGACGTCCTCATGCTTACTGTGTCCCGGCTGCTCAGCCGGCCGGGGCCCGAATCGCGCTCTGGGGAGGTTGGGTTTCGGTTTTTTGTTTTTTTTTAAAGCCCCATTCAAGTTAGCGGGAGAAGGAGAATAACAGATAAACAAACCATTAGGTTATTGTGGCTCCGGCTGACAACAGGCGCGAGGGGTGGAAGATTGCTGCAATCGGCTTGATGGCTCCCGGTGGAGCCTGCCCTGGCAGCAGTTGCTGAACAGATGGATAATAAGATGATGAGTTCCTAATGGGAGACGCTTGGTACAGAGAGACGTGTTTGCAAACCTCCTATTGTTCCCCCCCCCCCCCCCCCATTAGAACCCAGAATGGAGGCCCTTGGCAGTCAATTTTGCAGCCCCGAGAGGCAGCGGCCTTCATCCTGAGCCGCAAGGCCCTCTTGAGTCGTCAGCATCGTCGGCTGGAGGGACAGCAGGGCCTCATGGTTACAGCACTAGACTGGGTCTTGGGGGACCCGGCTTCTTGCCCGGCCTGTGCTGTCTCAGGCCCTAACGCTCTTCAGACCAGGCTTGGGGAGGTTTGATCAGCAATGTGATCTGCCCCGTAGCTCTTGACTGCGTTTAGCAGAGAGAAATGCGGGGGAGAGACAGTATGGTCTAGTGGGTAGGGCACTGAACTGGGGACGCGGGACACCTGGGTTCTACTCCTGACCTGGGCAGTGACCATCCCCCTTCTGTACCTCAGTTTCCCCTCCCACCCTTTGTCTACTTAGCTTGTAAGGGCTCCTCAGGGCAGGATCTGTCTCGTGCTCTCCGGGCAGTGCCTAGCACAACAGGGCCCCTGGTCTCAGCTGGGCTTTCTAGAGGCGATGACAATTTTTTAGTCTCTGTCCCAGCCAATGGTAGCTGGCTGATGGGGATGTGGCATCTGCATAACAGGCCAGGTGCTCAGTTAGCTGACAACCCCCTCCAGTGTTACATGCTCCGCATCGAACCTGTAACCGATGCATTGAACGAAGGGTGACCATCCCTTGGTTCCCGAGTCAGAGATGGACTTGAGCCACACAACACCCAGATCTGGGGGGTCTGGTTCGGGCCACTCGAAAGAAAAGCTGAGACCCAAACCTCCTCCAGGCTCAGTGGCGTTCAGATGGCGGGGTTTAGTCCCAGTCCAGCTCAGCGTGAGATCGGGCCAGCGCCGGGATCCCGATTCAGTAAAGCGTCCGCATGCAGGAATGACACTTAAGCACCTGCTTCCAGTTCAGTGCGTGCTTAAAAACCACTGACGCTTAAAATTAAGCGGATGCTTAAGTGCTCTCCTGCTGCAGCACCTGGAAGGAGTCTCCCTCCCGCCTCTGCACCACCCGCCCCGGCTCCTCTCCGTCCTTTCCAGCAAGGCAACGGGGAAGAGTCGTGCTCCGTGTCCCAAGACACCTGCCCCATCCCACTAGGTGGGACCATCTGTCTCCGCCGCCGATGGCTGGCGAACAGACAGCTTGGCTTCCCAAATGCGCAGAGCCCCGGGGCGCTTGAACGAGAAGAAGGAAACCTGGCCCGAGTTCAGCAATCGTCATTTTAATTATAACGCCAGCTCCACCAAAAAAAAAAAAAAAAAAAAAAGTGTTTGTTTTTTTTGTTGTTGTTTTGTTTCGTTTGTTTGTTTCCAAAGAGAAATCCACAATGCACAGCAAAATATCTTTACAGCGAGAAGGGAGAAATGAAAAACAAAAGGCGAAGGGAGGGGGGAATATACACTTCCATTTTCAAGGGGAGAACAGAAGACTTAGGCTAGTGCTTAATTTGTGATGAAAGAGGGGCCTGGGCTCAAACAATTCGGGGCCGGGACTCGAGCAATTTTTTAACTTTCATAAGTGATGCAACAAGTCCAGAGGCGCCGGGGCTCAGCCCAAGCACAAATTAAGCACTGAATGAGGATATAATATAGGTTTATTTTATTTATAAATAGTCCATGCCTCCCTTTTTTATTCCAAGGGGAATGGTGAACTTTACCCGCCTCCCCCCGCCCACCACACACACACACACACACACACACAAACACCCAGGCAATGAGATTGTAGGCTCAGCTGTGTGTGTCTCTCACCAGGCCGGAAACCCCCCTTTTTAACAGCCCCTCCCCCCAAAAAGGGGGGAGAGCAATTTGTTGCATGATCAAGGCCACTCCGGTAATGAGTCCTCAGTTCTCAGCTGCCGGATTCCACACGCTGAAGATACAGTCAAAAGCCCGAGATGGGCTGCGCGTTCTCAGCTGCCCGGCCGTCGAGTTCGGGAAGCGGTAGGTCGTTGGACGTTTGGAAACGGAGCAAAGTCCCTAGGGCAGGGTGCAGATTGTTCCTGTTTCACCGAGTCCCCTAGCAGGACGGGGAAGGAGGGAAGGTACAGATTTTTTTCGGCGCGTACTGATCAAACAGAAGCAAAAGGGGACAAGGGGCTGCAGGGTTAAATGTGGTCAGGTTTGCATCAGGCTGGTGGAAGGACGGTTGGATTGAGGCTGGAGGTGTGGGGGGGGGGGGGGGGGGGCAGGAGGGAATCCCTGCCCCCTTGGAAATGGGACAGGATGGGCCTTTTGAGAGTCAACCCCTTGGAGAGTCAGTGTCACGCCCCTTTGTTCTCTGGAGTCCAGATGCGGGGCCTCACCCCTCGTGCCCCAGCGCCATGGTACCATCAGCCTCCGCCCGCCCCCGTGCCGGCATCGAGTTCCTCCAAAGCAGGGAGGGGGTCGCAGCAATCCTTCCTGCTCCAGACGGAATCCAGGGACGCATCTCCCCTGCCCCAAAACCCAGCGCCGCCGGCTGCTCTCCTCACTGAATGGGGATGTAAGGCCAGTTGAAGCTGGAGCCCGACAGCAGCATGTCCCGGATTAAGGTCTCGATGGGCGTCTTGCCCACCAGGCGGACGAAGAAGAGCTGCTCGATGACGGGTGCGGAGACGATGCGCAGGGAGGGCAGGCGGAGCAGCAGCCGGCCGAAGCGGCTGGGCTGGTTGGGATACTGATTCCGGACGTACTCCTCCAGGGCGCACTGAGACTTCTCCTGGATGCTCTCCACGTGGCCCAGCTCGGACAGGCCCACTGCGTCTGCAAAGGGAGCAAGAGAGGAGGTGGGTGAGGGAAATGCAGCTCTCAGTAGCATCCTGTACGGGGGAGCTCTGCGGGGCATGGGTGGGGTTAACCTGTGGAACTCCCTGGTGCAGGTCGCAGTTGGGGCTCACTTGTAGGACTCCTTGGCGCAGTCAAAGTTAATCTGTGGGTCTCCCTGGCACAGGCAATTAACCGGCGGGACTCCCTAGCAAGGGGGAATCAAATCCATGACCAAAAGCTTGTTAGACCTGGTCAAACAGACACGGTGCCTGCCTCCACGCAGCTCCCAACCCGGCTAGACATGTGATGCGACACACGAGAGAAGGACTGGATGTGGAAAGATAAGAGAGACGGGGGGGGAAATGGGGAAACTGAGGCACTGATAAGTCAAATTGACTGACTGCCCTAAGATCACAGGTGGGACTAGGACCCAGGAGGCCTGTCTCAGAGCCTTTGCTTTACCCACTTGACTGGAGCCAAGCACAGAAGCTGGGAGCCCTGACCCGCCACTCCACTGTTGTCAGGGCACACTTCTGCATCCTGTTTAGATTGCAATACGCTAAAGAACACTCTACCCAAAGTCTCTCCCCTCCCTGACCTCCATCATCAGCCCGATACCAATGAGAAGTGAAAGGGTTTCAAAGAAAACTCTCTGGCATGAAAACGTCCATTTTTGCAATAATGAAATCTCTTGCTAGAGACTCTCCGTGGTACATTATTCCCAAAATCAGAACCAAAAGCCAGATTTATTTATTTATTTTTTTTATAAACAAAAATCTTCAATCCCCATTTTAATTTTTAAATGATCGTGGGGAGGGGGGGGAATCATTTTCCGGGGCAAGCAATGGGGCTGTATTGAACCCTGCTGAAAGGAAGCAAATGAAAATGTTATGTGAAGTTTCCAACCCTGCCCTAAATTTGTGCAGCGTTTTTGTGCGCTGTTCCATCGCTGCCACATCCCGCACCAGCAGTGGCTGCATCGTAGCAGTGAGTAAAGCAATTTCCAAAGGGCTTTTTGAGATCCTTTAGGATGGAAGGTGCTGATTAACATCTCCGTGATCAAAGAGGAGAGAGCATTCCTCCACCTTCCAAACCCCTTCATCTAATGCAGCCTCACCCACCCCCCCTGCCCAAGAAGCTAAATTCACAGACTCCTTTCTGTCCTCTGTACCTCCCAGCGGCTTATTCTCTCTAGCGCAATGATCACCCCTGCCTCCTTCCAAACTCCTCTCCTGAGCCCCATCCATTCATCCCAGAAGCGGGAGTGGTTCCCCTAGGGCCCGCTGTGTGAGGAGTAGGGTGACGGTCGCTATTTCCCAGCTGGCAATAAAGAATGCCCCCAGCCCAGCCAAGTTTGCTCAATTCCCGGCCTGAATTGAGGCAAAGGAGAAGTGGCTCCTTTCAAAGCCCTGAATGAGCTCTCGCCATTCAGACGGGGGCCGTAACCACTATTGATCGCTCTGAAAGGGGGCTCGGCGCTAATACATTCACACATGCAGCCTTTCAAACGCGGCCCAGCTATTACCCAGACATTTAGCCCAGGCTGAGAGAATGGCTCCAGGCCTGCCTACAATAGCTAGCTCCTAAAAACTCTCATCATGCCAACCTTCCTCCCCAGGCCACCAAGGGGCTGGGAGGATGGGGGTGTCTGGGAGGTGTGTGGGGGGGGGGGAGATGCCCTCAGCTGCTCCAGGGGTGTCTTGCAAAAATCTCCCCAGTGTTGCAGCTTCACTATTATTATCGAAGCTCCTAGAGATCCTAGCTGAGATCAGGGTCCTGTGGGGCCGGGCGCTGCACATACAGCCTCTGCTCTGCACAGTTGTCTAAATAGACCAGGCCAACAAAAGGTGGGAGCAGAAGCGGAGGCATAAAGACCTGCCCGGAGCACCCCTCCCTCAACTGAGATCGTGGCTCCCTTTGTGCCAGGTGCTGCACATACACATACTAAGAGACCGACCTTACCCACTAAGAACGTATAATCTAAATAAACCAGGCACGCACCGAGTGGGTGGGGAAACTGAGGCACAGAGAGGCGAAATGACTTACCCAAGACCACACGGCAGGTCAGTGGCAGAGCCAGGAATAAAGCCTAGGTCTCGTGAGTGCCCCGCCAGACCTTAGCCTCTAGTCCACATTGACTCCCTCTTACTGCTCTGAGCAACCCTTGGGAGCCCTAGCCCAGATGAGCCACCTGCGGGTTTAAGGAGGAAGGGTGACCTGTCTACACTAGAGCTTCCCGCGTTGCTAGGGTGGGTGGAGCTGATGCTGGCCGTGGCGGGAAATGTCTGCTAAATTTCCCTCAGGGCAGGGCGGGGGTGGTAGGGACCCGAGGTACTGAGAAGAGAGGTTTAAGGGGAGTGGGGTTTTTTTTTTTTTTACAATCCAGACTCGCTGGAGAGGCCCGGAGCAAAGCTGGCTCTAATCCCACCTGCAATTGCGGGCCAGGGGAGGTGGCAAGAGCCAGAGGGGGCAGGCTCCAGGCTAGTCCTGAGCCTTGTCCTGCCCTGGTTCCTTGCAGAACTCCGCTGATGCCCCTTAGTGCAACGTACAGCCCCTGCTATTCCCGCCTCCCCGAGCACTCCCGATGTCCCTCAGTCCTGATCTGCTTATTCTGCTATTGCAGGCCGGGCCTCTCTAGCACACAGATGGCCAGATCAATGGACCTGCAGCACTGGTTTCACGGGGTGGGGGAAGCAGAAACTTGGCTGTGATCCCCAAACTCGCCGGCCCTGCGGCCTCCGTCGCGAGGCCGGCTCTCCTCTCCAGAGGTGAAATGCGAATGTATTAAAACTGCTGCCCCAGCCATTCCTCCCAGGGGACCCCATCACCTCCCAGAATCTTTGCTTGACAGTGCCACGTTCCCCCCCCTGCCACTCCATCAACCCTCATGCTCTCAGCACAGAGGGACTGCCCGCCTGGTGTCTCTTTGACGCTGTGCCGCTAACCCTAAGCATTGCAACAAAGCCATCAGCTGCCCTTGACAATGGGGAGATGTAAAAAAATAAATAAATCTGAGGTTTTCTTTATTCCCCTTCTGCTTTTTTGATCCTTCAGGGGGTCACGTTGTCAAGGTTTTCTGTGCTCCCACAAGGGCTAGAAACTTTTTTGTGGGGGATGGATGGCGGGGGGAATTGAACACCAAGATTCTCACATCATCACATGACTCCAGGAGCTGAGGCTTTAAAAACCCCCATCAAATACCTCAAGACTTGTGAAAAAACCACAAAAGCTGGCAGCCCAGTCTCCCCAGGAGCCCTCATTCTGGGGGCGAGGGTGTCTCAGAAAATGAATCCCACACTAGCAATTGCTTGAAAGTGAAATTTATTTGGGGAAAAGTGGGGAGGAGGGAAGCTTGGAAAATTCCCCCTCTAAAAAGCTATCCCCTTTCTGGCTCTAACTGGTCAGGGAAATTAACTCGAATTGAGAAGACCAGCTGGCTCAGGAGATGGAGAAAGGGGTCCATGGAGCCTGACCCAGACCAAATGTAGCTGGTCAATGGCCTGGAAATCGAGCTCTCTCCTCTGGTCGTCTGCCGGTCAGAGCTGGCGGCGTGCTGGGGCAGAGGGCCGCGTACAGAGGCAGCGGCAGCGGCAGCTTGCCTTGATCAGCAGCTGCCCTGATCAGAAAAAGGGTTGATTCTCCACACGCCCTGCTTGGTGCTGTCTGGGCTGCTGACATGTTGCCCTGGCGTGAGTGACTGTGCACAGCGCAGGACACATGGAGAATAATCTGATCAGGTTGGTGGTACATCGAAGAGACCGGAGGTGGTCTGCAGGGTGGGTTTTGTGGGCGCGCTGGGAGTGGTGTACGGTGTAAGAGAGAGTTGCCTGGGGCAGCAAAATGCATTGTCACGCTGAGGTCGGGAGGCACAGAAAGTAAAGGCAGCGTGGTCTAGTGGTGAGGGAGGTGGTCTGGGAGACCTGGGTTCTGTTGCTGGTTTTGCCAGGTGACCGTGGGCAAATCATCTCCCTGCTCTCTTCTTCCCCCCACCCCCCACCCTTTTTGCCTAGTGAGGTTATAAGCTCTGTGGGGCAGGACCTTTTACTAAAGATAGTACAAGACCTAGCGCCATGGGGCTGTGAGACCAGCTGGAGCCTTTGGGTACTACTGTAATGTGCCCCTGGGGGGCTGCCATCCAAGCCCATATTGAATCTGCCCCTAGTGCACTCTGAGATCAGCCTGATCTATGAACCAGCTTCCCGAGCAAATCCCCGCAGGGGCCGGGTGGTTAAGGGAGGTGTGATCATTGGCCTAAGGGGCACACTTGGTTCCCATGGCTATTCCAGGGTGTTACCTAAAGAAGGAGCAACCCCGTCAGCCCCGAACTCCAGCGCACAAATCCCCAAGAGGTGACACTCTTCAGCAGCTCTCACAGCTTTGCCTCTCGCCATGGCGGGGGCTTTCCTTAAAGCTCCAGCTCCTGGCATCAGGGGATCTCCGCTTTCATTCTTCTGCTTTTTTTTTTTTTTTTAAAGTACCTTTCTATCCCCGCTGGTTGCAGCTAGAAGCTTGAAAATGTGGCCTCCCCAGAGAAGCCCAAATTTGTGATTTAAAAAGAAATTGCTTCCCGGGAGAGAGAGGCAGGGAGGTGGAAAAAAAATGTTCATTTCTCTTTTCTTTGTTGGTTTTGTTTTTTTTTTTTTAACTTCCCTGATGAAATTAGCCTCCTTAGTGTCACGTTCTGTTTTTAATCGGCTTCACTTTCTCCTGCACTAGAAATGCGGGCGATCTTGCAGGTAGCCAGCACTGCGAGAGAATTGTATAAAAACCCGTGTGATTTTTTTTTTTTTTTAAAGCCAATCTTGTTATTTTAGGCAAAAAGGGCTGGGCTCAAGGTTTTCCATGACTCCTACCTGTCGGTCACAGAATAGACCGACAGGTCCCAAATCCATACCTGCATTCCCTGGCCAGTAAGATATCATCCCTTCCTGACTACATTCAGACAGGGGGGATTTTAGCCTTAGTTTAAAGTATGGTTTGAAGGACTGATTCTTCACCTGCTTTCCACTCCCAAGCCCTGTCAGTAGGTGACCAGTGATCAATCTAGCAGCTGGCTGGAATGCCATAGCCCTGTTACAGCTCACTCGTGAAATTACAGGCCTGAACTGACTGCAATTGTCTAGAATTTTTTAGGGACATCTGCTCTTATATTCATTTCCCTGCGTGGTTAGGAATACCAGATTTGCCAGGAGTTGAACAGACTATTGATCCATCTATCCTGCTTCTTGCCAGACCAGAACAAGCATCTGGGCCTTCAGTCTGCGGGTCACCTGCCTATCACGTCCCTATAGACTTATGATCCAGCCCTGCCATGCTGGAATAGACCAATAACACATTCACGTTTCTCCGCTGCGGGAAGACATAAGTTTGCAGCCTCGCTGTGCCGTTCAGTACAAAGAGAGTACGGCAGATTCCACCCAGACCACGGGGATTTTCCCTCTGTCTTGGTTTTGCACCAGAGCAAGCTTGGAAAATCAGAACAAGGAAACATACCCACTCCCCACCCATCACCGCCTTCTGGTGCTGCTGTGGGTAGCGGCTTTCTCTAACGACAGCTCCTTTTTCCACCCCAAGCCTCACTCCTGGTCCTCCCGCGCAGCGTTGCAGTGAAGTCATAACCCCCAGTGCTTGTGACATCACAACCCGCTGCCCTGGCAACGGCTGACATCACGAGTCCAGCACAAGGACTTTGCTGCAGTTTCCTTAAAGGGAAAATCTCCATTGTCAAGGAGAACCACACAGCAGAGCTGAAACCAGAGCAAAGGCCAGGATTCCTGTGTGGGTTGAGGCCGGCACTGAGAAAGCGTTCAGCAGTGCAAAGTGAGCGTAAAATGCTCCCAGATCAGAATGGTTGTGCATCAGCATCTGGAACTGCACAAGATGCCTGACAATAGAGAATCTGGCCCCCAAAGTCTCCATGGAAACCATATGAAAAAAAATGTTCCTGTCCTGGACCAGGATAAAAAGTTGAAATTTCAAAAAATTTCACAAACGAAAAGTCTGGGCTGGAGAAAAAAATCGGGGTGAGGTCGATCGAAATGTTTTGCTTTGATCATTTTGAAACGTTTTATTTCCATGTCAGCTTTTTTTTTAAAAAAAAAAAAGAAAGCAACCCTTTCTTAGTGTAAATTTACCAGAATTTCAAAACAAACCATTGTTTCATCTCAAAAAACAGACTTTTTTTGTTGGTTTGTTTGTTCTGGAAATGTCAAAAATGAAACACTTGGACAGTTTGATAACTTCCTTTCCCCTGTCATTTTTCGCATTGGGAGCTTCATCGAAACTCACCCTGTTTTGCAAACAATTTGAGTTTGGACAAATTGCCTTTTTTTTTTTTTTTTTTTAAAGCAAAAAAAATCATGACAAAAAATTCCCAACCAGCTCTGCCTGATGCACGTTAATTAAACCAGGAACTGCTAAGAGTCAGATTTTCAAAAATACTGGGCAACCAGCAGCTCCTACTGAGAACAATAATTCAGCAGTTTCCGTAGAGAACAATGCAAGCTACTGGGTGCTCAGCAGTCTTTGATATCTGGCCCCTACACTGGTGTTTAGGTACCTAAAAGGGAGTTGCTGGATGTTAAAATCTTCTGAAAATCTGGCAGAAGGATTGAAAGAAATGAACTAATTTGATTTCATTGTTGGATGCAGCTCATGGCCTGATCAGTGGAGATGGGACACTGGACACAGATATCAAGGTTTAATTGTTGGTTGGGTGTTTCTGGTTTTTGCTTTGCAGTTCACCTTTAGGAAGATGCTGCAGTATTGCTAACGCCATGTGTCCGAAATCATGAGATTGGCTTTAAAATCATAAGATTTTTTTTAAAGAGAATTAATTTGGGTATCCTTGCATTATCAACTGTGGTTTTGTATTTGTATTTTTGGGTTTTTTACCCATTGGGGTCATGTTTTCAAGCTTTTTTTCCTGCTATGACAAAAGAAAAGCTGAGAGAGAGAGTGAAAGCTGAGATTCTCGCATAATCACATGAGTCCAGGAGCTGGGGCTTTAAGAAAAATATCAAACACTGTGAGAGACACGATAAAATCATGAGCGTTGGTGACACTGCACTGTCCGTTTAGCCCTGACCTCCGAAAATTAGGTTTTGTAGAAAAGGGAGGAGTTTTAATAAAACCTGATAGTAATGGAAACATTTCGTGACTTTTTTTTAATACAATTCTCTTGGGATGCTGAAAACCCTAACGATCACCAGCCTTTTGCACTGGCAGGTGAAAGTGAAACTGACAAAAAACAGAATGTGAAACAAACGAGGCAAATCTCACCAGAGAGGCAAAAAACTTGGCAAAGAAAACAGAAATGAACGTTTTCCTTCCAGCTCCCCGCCTCCCTTTCTCTCGTGGAGGTGAAGGGATAAAGGGGACGCCCCTCATAACCAAAAAGCTGCGGATCCCATGGAGGAAAACAATCAAACGAGGTGGAAAAATTGGGCCGAAAGCCACGATGAAAAATTTGTAACCAGCCCGAAGGATGGGGAGGCAGCTGAGCTACCAGTCGGAGACAGACCCGCCCCGCCTCCCGGCACAAATCACCTGGCAAGCACAATGTGATGGCCTTCAAAGACACCAGTCACCAATGACAGACAGACCTCCTCTAGCGCCCCTTGGCGCAACTCACCTGGTGTGAACAGAGCGATGGCCTTGAGACAGGAGTACTCCGCCGAGTCGACGTGCAGGACCTTGAGCTTCTCCACCTGCTCCTGGAAGACCCGGATGTGGTCCATGAAGGCCACCACCCGGTCGGCCGACATGGGCGAGGCGTGGAGGCCGGCGGCGGCCAGCAGCGGAGCTACGTGCAGCGGCATGGAGCACTGGGCGGCGTTGAGGACGAAGAGCTCGCTCCAGGTCATGCGCAGCAGGGACACCTGGTCAGAGAGCTGGAAGTCGGGGAAGAAGGGGATGTTCTTGGCCCACTCGATGGCGCTGAAGAGCAGGCGGGCGGCCAGCTCGCAGATGTTCTCGATGCCCATGATGTTGGACTGCAGGCACTGGGCCCCGTAGCGGGAGGTTGGGTAAGGCTCCGCCCGCAGCAGCAGGGAGATGAAGCTGGTCAGGTAGGAGTGGCCGTTGTAAGGGTCTCCGTTGTTGAGCGAGTACTGGCCGGGGCAGGTTTGCGTGTGGGCCATGCGTCCCCGCTGTACGGCTGCAGTGGGAGGGAAGAGAAGAGACGGGGTCACTGGAGGAACAGCGGCAGGGAAGGTAGGGGGCTAGCAGAGCTGCTGGTGGCTCTGCAGATAGCCAACTGGCCTGGGAATCGGGTAACCTTGGTCTAATCCCAGCTCTGCCACTGATCTCAGCCAAATCACTTCCCCTCTCCGGGGACGTGCGAGACGCTAAGGCTGCAATGACTCGCCAGCAAAGCTTGCGATCGGAATCGGGCCCTGTGACCGTCCTGGTGCTGCCCAGTGACATTGGGCAAATTGCTTCCGTGCCTCGGTTTTCCTCTCCCACCCTTTGCTCATCCTGCCTATTTAGATGATAGCCCCCGCCCCAAAGAGCTGATGTGTCTTGGGCCGCGTCTACGTGGGACTCTGATCTTGAGGACTCAGGACCTCCACTCCAGTGCAAATACATAAAGAATAACTGGAGTGAAGGGATATTAAATAGGCTTGAACTAGGAGTGATTGGGGGAGGAGGATTAGATGCAGAAGACGTTTAGGGCAGGGCTGGCTGGAAAACAGGGCCAGGGACTTGGACTTTGGTCTCCCACATCACAGGTGCATGCCTCACCCACCAAGCTACTGGCTATTCTGGGGTGAATCACTCTCTTGGAATTTTCCTGGTCTTGTTGTTTAAAATCTTCCTCCCCCCACCCCCACCAAAAAAAAAAAATCAGAGAATGGGGGTGGGGGAGGCATGCACCTGAGAGAGATAAAAGAACAGAAAGATAAAGGAATGGGAGGAGAAGGGGGCAGGGAGAAGGAAGGAAAGTGACATCTCAGTTTCCGTTTGCTAGGGATTAACCAAAGCTTTCCAAAAAGTTAGATTCAATCTCCTCAGATTTGTCCGAGGTCTCTGTTCTCCAAAGCGTTACCCGCTTTTTAGCTGCTGGGTCGGCCAAGTCACTGGGCCAGGCTCCTGTCCCTGGAGTGGACAGAAGGGGCTTTTCCTCCGTCAGCGTTCTCCAACGAAAATCACTTGGTCCCGGCCAGTTCTAGTTTGTGGGATTCGAGCCTGACGCTGACCTGGGAGTTGGGCTCAGTGAGGAAGCTTGGGTGTTTTGGGCCCAAGTTGTCAAGTGCAGGTAATAACGAGATGGCTGAAATCCTGTAAAATCAGAGTCCTGTTCCTCCAAAGTTTGCAACGTCTCAGGCCTACGTGTAGCGAGATTTCAGCGACCTGTGAATCCGCTGTGCCCTGAGGGGTGAGATTTAATTACCCTGGCTCAGGCACAACCCGCCTTTCGGAAACAGGCCAGGCCTCCAATCCAAAGAGAACAGAGACAGGGAGGGATCAACTAATCAATCGTATGAGTCTGGCGGGAGAAAAGAAAGGAAGGTCACAAAGGTGGTAAGAACCATTGTGTGTGTGTGGGGCGGGGGGGATCTGACTGACGAGGTGGGTGGATTTATACTGGGTGTAGATAGCATTAAATTTATAAGGGCTATAAACTCTCCTGCTTCAGGGCATGAGCTAGCCACTAACTGACGGGGTCAGGAAGGAACTTCCACCGGTGTCCACTAAGGGGTGTCCTCTGAGGCATCTAGCCCCAGACGCCGTCAGAGGTAGGATACCAGCCCAGATGGACCCTGGATCCTGTGTGGCAATTCCTGTGTCTATGGCCTGAGTTTTTCAAAAGGGCTGAGCATGCACAGCTCCTGTTGAGGCCTCTGGGACCGGGACCGTAAATATGGCCGTTGATCTTTATCACCCAGGCCCTGAGTTGAGGGCGCCACTGCAATCTAGCATCACCTGCTGGCACCCCCCAGTGAAATGAGAGGGGCTGAATCTGCTTACAGCCGTGCCATGGCGTGGGGCCTCCAGGGAGTCACTTCAGATTGATGCTGGCATGTGGTGAGAGCCGGGTCCGCGCTGTGGTGTTAATTAGAAAAGCAAAAAAGCAAATCTTGTGTGGCTAGGAACATAGGCCTTGCCAGCTTGCACTAGACCCGAGGCCCGGCTAGTCCAGCGGCCTGTCTCCTGCAGTGGCCAGCACCAGCTGCTGTAGAGGAAGGTGTATGACCTGGTGGTAGGCAGAAGTGGGATAATCTGCCCTTGTGAAGATCCCATCTTGATCCTTAATCGTTAGAGCTTCGTTTAAACCCTGGGGTTTAATAATTATCATCCTCATCCCTAGCTCTTACACAGTGCTTTTCATCCCTAGGTCTCAAAGCGCTTTACAAAGGGGGGGGAGGGGGATATTATTTTCCCCATTTTACAGATGGGGAAACTGAGGCACAGAGCAGGGACGTGACTTGCCCAAGTCACCCATCGGGCCGGTTGCAGAACTAGGAACAGAACCCAAGCCTGCTAGGGGTCCAGTCTTCCATACACTCAGTCATGCTGCCTTCTAGATGGTTTGCTAGCAATAACATTCACAACTCTGATTCTGCACTACCTGCACCTAGTGCTGTCACCGCCAGTGGCGCAAAGTGCTACCACACCAGAATGGCAGCGTTTCACACTGGCGTTGCACGAGTGTAAGTGACTGCACAGGGTGCAGGGCAGATGGAGAATCAGCTCCTTGTACAGGGGGAAAAAAAATCTTTCGTCTACTAAGACCTGAGATGTGATTCAACTGAAAGAACTTTTAAAATTAAATTTTACTTTTCACCATTGATCCTGTTTTATTCTCTGGCATTTCTCCCACCTTTCACAGGAACATTACACTGTGATGGGGGGAGGGGAGAAATCTAGCTAAGGAACAAATTCCCTGAGGAGATCAGTCAAATCCAGAGTCTGAGTGTCTTAGCGCTGCCTCTTCAGCGGAAGAATGACACTTACAACACAGACACTCCTATATATCCCTAACCAACACGGCCACCCATCTACCCTGTCTGCTCCTGAGCTCCCGCACAGACACCTTAGATCTAACTCCCAATGCCGATACCCGTCTACCCAGTCTGCACCCAAACACCTACAAACAAACAAACAAACAAACAAAAAGAGGAAATTAATAAAAAAATTTTAAAATATTCCCCCAAAAGCACTCTACCCCAAGCAGAATTTTGACCACCGAAAGAGAAAAATGCCAGAGACGCTATGAAAGCCACTAGGGATTTTGCTCTTGCTAGAAGACTTTACATGGAAGATGTGCAGATATTGCAATGGTGGGTGGCAGTATAAAATCCTGAAACAGACAGAGCAATACTGGTCATTTTAACTTTGTTACTAGTCAGTTTCACTTTCAAATGCCCCTGCAGAGGCCCAAGGATTTTGGTTTTGAGCTTCCAACTAGAGCTGTGTATAACGGGTCTTTTGGTTTGCTGGCAATTCTGAAAACTTGGGGGGAATTGTTTTGGGTTGACATGAAAGTGAAATTTTTCAAGCATTTTCAGAAAATTGAAAAGTCAAAAAAATTCTTTTCAGATAGAACAAAATGTTTAGTTTGACCCAAAACAAAACGTTTCATTTTGATTTCTACCCTTTTAAAATATTTTTTTTGCATTTTTAAAGAAAACTGAAGGAAAATCTGAAACAAAGTTGTTTGGTTCTGAAAAACGGAACCGTTTCATTACAAAAATGTCAAAGTGAAAGAGTCTTGACTTTTTCACCATTTTTTTTTTTTAACCAAAACAATTCAACAAAATCGACATACATTTGTGACATGGATCGGTCGACCAAAATTTGCATTTTTTTTTCAGCCCAAAAACATTTCAGATGAATTGTCTTACCCAGCTCGATTTCCAGTGCTGCAGGGGGAAGGGTCTAAATTAAAAAACTGTTTGGACTGAAATTAAAACACGACCAATGCTCTGATTGTCTAAGCAGATCAAGTTTTGTAAATCTTTCCCCCCTTCTTCTCCTATATGCTGGGCCTGCTTCACTGTTTAGAGCCCCTTCGGGGGGTGGGGCGAGGGAGATGGCACTGTTTAGAAATGAGACACCTGAAACCTAGGGCCAAGCTGATGATGTTAAGTGTATTGCCTTCCATGGAGCTGCAGGATTTAGGCCTAATGAAGGATTCAGATCATTTGGGGGCAGGGTTCGATTATTTGCTTTGTGATCTTAATCTCCGCAGTCCCTGGTTGTTTGCTAGGACTGGAGACAGGAAGTCCTGGTTCCCCTGTGCAAACATTTACACCAGTGCATGCAATGGGGGAAGGGGGACGGGGGGGGATAAAAAGCTGCTCTTCTGATTTAGTAGCATTTAGTTTGCACCAATGTCACTGACCACACACAGGGCTAAAGAGAACCAGGTTCAAGAGATTCTGTGCTTGGGAAAGAATCCGGGCAGCTCACGCAGGTAACCAGTGGAGGTTTAGCGCCACTCCCTGAGCCAGTCACACGGGGGGGAGGGCCAGTCCATTGAAGCCAATGGCATCCCTGCACTGTAAAAGTGGTGTAAGCGGGATCAGAACCTGACCCTCTTTGTTCCCCTTGAATTCGGACTCTGAAATGGGACCTTTCCTCCCAAACAAAGAGGAAACTGACTAAAATAAAACCACCTGCCAGTGGGGACAGGAGAGGGCATTAGGTTTGGCACGGGGGGGGGGGGGGGGTGGGGAGGGGTCCCTGGGGTCCTGATGCTGGGAACCCTTACTCTTGGAAGTGAGGATCAGATCCTGAGTCCCTGCTTCCCTGGTAGCCCAAACGCGCTCTCCATTGGTGGAATGAGTTTGCCGGGTCTCTGGCTCTAACCTGCCTCGCCGGCAGCCGGGCCATGGAGGCTGAACTCCCCTTTCCCCCCGGAGGTGGGGGAGGTCCATGCCACAGGGGCAGGGTCGAGGCCCTGTGGGCAGGCAGCTCACCCTGCCGCTGCCCTTGCTGTACAGAGAGAGGACTCGGGCCTTGTCAGCTGGCCCTCATCTCGGCGCCGACTGCCCCGAGGGCCCGTCCGGGTGGAGGGGAGGGGAAGGAGCAGGATCTCCCCTGCTGTGAGAGGACCAACATTGATCCCAGCTGGGCAGCCCGGAGGGGTCTGAGCGCCCCACCCAGCGCAGTCCTGCTGGCAGAACGTGGCATATGGAGTGTGTTTAACACGGGGCCCGAGCTGCCCCTCTCCTAGCTGGTTCTAAAACCAGGTCGTCTCTGCCTTATTTCCCCGCTTCCCTGTAACTCGGTGGACAGCAGGGGGTGGGCAGCGGGTGCTCTCGAGTGAGCCCCTGGGCACCTCGCGTTAAGCACCTGCTAGGACATCGCCAGGCAAAGCCGGGCTCTGGATGCGTGCGTGATCCCCTTTAACGTTAGCAGGGCGGTGGCGAGAAGGGAGAAAGGACTTAGCGAGCTTGTTTGTTTCAGTGGGAGAGACAAAAAGGACCGGACCGAGGGGGGAGGAAGAAAAGGGGTTCCGATTCCTTTACATTTACACTGGCACAAAGCAGGAGTGACTCTGCTGAAATGAGCATGACGGCGCAGGGGGGGCGCGGCGCTGGGGCGAGGGAAGGCAGAATCAAACCCAGGGGGGTTTACATGTATGCTGGGGAGGGTATATGACAAAAAGAGAGAGAAAGAGAGAGATGGACTACAATAGAAATGAAAAAAGATACCGAAGAGAGAGGCTTTGTGGACATGGCTTTGAAATTCTACGTGTCACTCAGCCATTGAGAGACTCTGTCTCCGCCTCTTAATTGGGTGTTAGCTAGGATTCAAAGAATCTAGGGGCCGAGGGCTGCGGTATCCACCACCGTGGTCAGATGGTACCATGGTAGGAGGTGTTAAAGGGGGCAGGTGCCGGTGTGGGTCAGGCGATCTAGGTTCTATTCTTGCCTGGCTGAGTCGCTTCTGTTTCTCCTGCCACCCTTTGTCTAGTTAGATCCTGAACCCTTTGTGGCAGGGGCCGACTCTCACTGTGTCTGTGCAGCACCTGGCACGACGAGCCGGGGCCCCGATCTCAGGGCCTGTAGGAGCTACTTCAGCGATGGTGGCCGATCGCCCCCCCCGCAGCAATTTAACCATCTGCAGCACTGAAGGGGATGCAATCCAGTGATCCCAAGCACAGCGGATGGTTTCATCCTAGGAGAGACGCAAATGCTCCCCCGACCCAGGTCCATTCTGGGGTTTGATTTTAGCAGCATCAGGCGTTCGAGCAATAGAAACTCCACCCTTAAGTCAAGTTCAGCTGAGCGGGGAGGGAAGGTCGCCTGTGTCAAGAGGTTTCTGAATGAAAAAGGTTTCTCCTGATTAAGTGGGTCCTTGGCAATATTTGATGCGGTAATAACGCTTTGCATTTCTATAGCTGCTTCCAGGACTTCTCCAGGCCTGATACTCCTGACTGGATCCCCAACCCATTGGATAATTTAGTAGTATTAATCCATACAACATCATTGTCAAATAGGGTGGTGTATTAGAGCCAGAGAAACAAAGGCACAGCAATGACCCTGTTCTAATCACACAGATTAGGGACAGTAGTGGGAAACCCTGACTCCTACCTGCCTGTTTTTACCACCTTCCCTTCCAGAAGTGGGACTAGAACCCAGGACTTCTGGCTCGTAGTCTGCTCCCTAGACAACAGCCTGTCCTCCCTGTTTTGCTAGGAAGAAATTTTCCGTCATCTTGAATCTCTGAAAATTTCTGCTTATTCTTTCTCTAAGCAGCTGAATTTTTCTGTAGAGAACATATGGCCACAGGTCACTAACACAAACCTGCAGCTGAAGACCATTGATGCAGGAGCCATTTGCTATAGAGATTCACAGCTGACACGCTTTTTGTAAATGGTCGCTATTGTTCGGCATTATTCTTATTATTCGCGTTTTTATCGGTAAGGTTACAGGCAGAGCTGGGTGGGAAATGATTTTCCCATCTTGGGAAAATTTGAGATTTTGGACATTTTTCCCATCCCAAATCAGGAGGAAAAATTGAAATTTAAAAACAAAAAAAAAATTGCTGACTGAATTTAAAAAAAAAAGTCTTTAGATCAGGACAGTAGAAACGTCTTGGTTTGATAATTTAGACACGTTTCATGTTGATTTCACCCATCTGTAATTTTTTCTTAATTGCACTATAATTCATTTAAATTTCAAAACAAAAAATCCTTTCAAACCAGAAAAAAAAAATGAATTTTTTCCTTTGGAAAATCTCAGTGTCCCGTTTTTGACACAAAAAATTCCAATAAAAAATCACTTGTCCAAACCCACGCTTTTGCTGCAGAAAGTTTCAGCTTCCATGAACTGGCATTTCCCAATCAAAACCATTTCCTCGAAAAACTCCCCACCAGCTCTAATTATAAGACACAGCCCCTTCAGTGCCTAATTCCTTTCCTCTGATAAGACACCTCCTCTTTGTTGGCCAGAAACGTGTCCTGCACCATCTTGAAGTGATTTAACTTAGCTAGTCAAGGTAGGAGAGTTAATATCTTTTATTGGACCAACTTCTGTCTGTTGCCGATAGAGACGAGTTTACGCAGAGCTTTTCTCCAGGTCTGGGAAAGGTACGCAAAGACATGTCTCAGCTAAATACAAGGTGGAACAGATTATTAAACATAAGGAGCTAACACTTGTTGCCAGAGACCATTAATTTAGCTAATCAGAAGCAAATCAGCCAAACCATTTCTGACACGAGGTGGGGACAACTCATCACCCGACAACTCCTTTGTTCTCGGAGAGAGCGGAACACTCTTGGGAATCGTATCTGGCCACTTTATTTAGGTGCCTACCGGGAGTTAAGATGTTGGCCAGATTAACAGATATTAGTCACGTCCCTGAGGCCATGTACCAATACTGCTGTGCAGCTGAAGAGTGCTTGCGTAGCCGTGTCATGCTGACGGAAGAATGCTCTCCCATCGACATAAAACCAGCTCCCCCCCCCCCCAGCTGTATCATCCGTCAGCTTCAAAGCGTCTTATAAAAAGAGGTCAGGATCATCGTCTCTGTTTTAATTATGGGGAAACTGAGGCACAGAGAGACAAAGTGACTTGCCCATGGCCATCCAGGAGGCCAGTGGCAGAGCCAGGAAAAGAGCTTAGTTGGGTCTCCTGCGTGCTAGTCCAGTGCATTATGCACAAGGCCTCCTTCCCCACTTTCTACTTACCCTCTAAAAGCCACAGAGCAGGAGGAGACGAGGGACACGTAATATGCATGGACTGCCTAACTTTGTCAGTGCCGTGCTTTTTTGTTTTATTAAGTAATTGGAGGTAGGGTGAGGAATAACCCCAGAGGAGAGGCTGCCGACTCTCCCGATTGTATTGCAAGCCTCATGACTGATGTTATTCCTCAGGTCTCAGCGCCTGGAATCATGGGAGAATCTCAGCTTGGATTATAAACAAGCAAAAACCCCCGAAGAGTCTAGCCCTCGTGGCTGTGGAGAAAGGGCTGGCAACCTGAAGGCTCAAAAACCAAAAGGCAAACGAAAAGAAGCCAAAGATTGATTGGCTTAAAAATCATGACATCGTATAAAGTAATCTCCTCATTTTTAGTGGGGCCCAGACTCCTGATTTCTGAACACATTGGGGCAGCGACTCTGAATTCGTGAAAGTGGTTTTACGGCCCCTCGAACAATGGGATCTGGGTCCCAGCCTGGGGTGCCTAAAGGTGCTACCAGGAGATAAAATGACATCAGAATAAAAGCAGAGAAATGACAAGCCATAGATTTTTGGCTCCGGATCCAAAGCTGGTTTGGATCTGGGCATGCTCTGTGCTTTTGTACTTTTTCTTTCCACAGAAATCCAAGCAGACGGCGCCCCAGGAGTCCAGCAGCAGCACAGGTGCTAAAACAGCCTGTGATTGCAATCAAAGCAGCCTTGTCTGCTGCATGTCTCACTGAATTCTGCTGCCCTGTAGCTAACTGGGTGGGCTGTCCCACCCTGGTGGATCTGAGCATCATAGACTTCAGGGCCAAAAGAGATCATTGTGATCATCTAGTCTGGCCTCCTATAGAGCCCAGGCCAGAAAACTGCCCCAAAATAATCTCTAGGCACAGATCTTTTAGAAAAACATCCAATTTTGATTTCAAAATTGTCCGTGATGGTGAATCCACCACGGTCTTCGGTACGTTGTTTCAAAAATTAATTCCTCTCACTGTTAAAAATGTACCCCTTTATTTCTAGTCTGAATAGCTTCAGCGTCCAGTTGTTGGATCGTGTTCCCCTCTCTCTGCTAGATGGATGAGCCCCATCATTAAATATTTCTTCCCCTTGTACGTACGTATAAACGGCAATCAATGCCCTTCTTCACCTTCTCTTTGTTAAGCAAAATAGACTGAGCTCCTGGAGTCTATCGCTACAAGGCAGGTTTTCTAACCCTTGAATCATTCTTGTGGTTCTTCTCTGAACTCTCACCAATTTATCAATACCCTCCTTGAATTGTGCGCACCACAGCTGGACACAGGATTCCAGCAGCAGCGATGGAAGGCTAGCAATGGGAGGCAGGAAACTGCCTCTTGCCTGGCCGTGGTTGTCATCACCCAAACCAGACGTGCACTAAACGGCAGAGGAGATGTGCATGGAATGTACCATTGACCGATCCTGAGAGCACCCCAAACCATTGTTGGTGCAACAGGTGCCCTCGGGATCCGGCCATTTGGTCTTAAACGCTCCCATTGAAAGGTGCAGATCTGGCCCTAACCCCCGTCTCGTTTAGAGCAGCAGTTTGCCGGAGAGCTAAATGCGATGCCTGGGTTGCCGTTACTGGTCCTGTAGCAAAGCAGGGCTGAGGTTTAGCAAAGGATGGCAGAAGACTAAGACAGTACATGTATAACCCACTGGAGAGCACCTGTGATAGGCAGCGCTGAGAAAATAATGGATTTTTCGGTTTGGTGGCCAAACCAAAAAATCTGGAAAAAAAATTAGTTTCAGGTCAACCTGAAACAAAACATTTTTTTTTCTCTCGACAACATTTTGTTTCATTCACTGCTACTGAACTCACGGGGAACCGTCTGCTTGGATCACCGGGCAAAGAGAAACCACACTCCACAGAGCACCCCTACACCCAAAACACCCTTCGGCTTTGGAGCTACCGCCAAAATTCATAGCTCGTCATTTCTCTGCTAATTTTGTTATTTTCATTTTGTTTGACTCTAAAGAAAATGTTTCATTTTGTCTTCTGGGGTTTTTGAATCCTTGTTTGTTTGATTAAAATGAATCTAGCTACATTTCTAAACAAAATGTCAGTTTGAAATGAAGAGTCCATTAAACAGACATTTTCTATTTTTTTCCAGCTGAAACTAGTCACTGAATTTGACCCAGATTTGCAATAGTTTCAATTGATCCAAAAGGGCATTTTTCAGTGAATATACTATTGGTCTGAAAAATGTTGCCCCGCTCTAGTTATCAATGCCAGTCTACGAGGGTGGGAGTTGTTATCACCCCTTGTCCCGGAGCTTTAGCCAAGAGGGCAGCCATCACAGGTGCGTGACTGTTCGACGTTTCTAGTGCAATGGACGCATCCATGGCTGTTTTGTGCATCTGCCCTTCTTGTTAGAAGGTGGGAGCAGAGAGGCAGGCTCGATAAGCTCAGCAGAGAATATTTTGCGAAGCTGGGTTAGCTAATCTGTCCAGCTGCAAAGAAGCGACTCAAAAGGGCACATGGGACCTGAGAGCAAAAACAGTTGGGATTCTTTCCCCTAAACCGGTATCTATGGCCCGTCCTAAAGTTTAATCCCACCTCTAGTTCTATGCAGTCGCTCTCCAGAACAATCAGAGCTTGTGCTCTGATAGCACCTTCTCTCCGATGCTCCCAAAGTGTCTCCTAAATACAAAAGCAGCCTTACTACACCGTTCCACAAGGCAGAGATCTATCTACCCATTGCACAAGCAGGTAAACTGAGGTACAGAGGGAGGAAATTATTCGCCGACGGTTGCGCAGCAAGTTTGCGGTAGAGCTGGAAGTAAAACCCTGACTTCCGGGCTCTCTGCTCTAACCACTAGCCCCCACTCTCCTCCCTGAGCTGGGAACAGAAGCCAGGTGCCCCTGCTCTAACCATTAGTTCACACATCTTCCCTAAGGTATACATGTGGCTCAGTTTTGCAAAACACCTTGACTCCTATTTAGGCAACTCAGTCAGAGCCAGATTTTCCAAAGAATACCACATTTGACGTGCTGGGCTCTATGAAAAATCGGGCCACTTATTTGTGAAGAGCTAGTCCTTAGACAGCACCTGACTGTAATGGCGTCCCCATGGAAGAACCCCCAACGTGACATGCCGACATAACAAGCAGGGCTGATGCAACGTGTCCGCTTCAATCCTGCTGGTTTCTTTGGCCAAAATAATTGGTTCAAAATTGTTGCATTTGTTCCTCTGTTTCCCAAAGAATGAACCATCCCAATCACACACAACAGGGATACACAGATGTGTTGTACCTTTGAGAGTACGTGGAGGGTTTCCCTCCCTGACTTATCCACACTCCAATCTTATCATCACAAAACAAATCTTTGTCCTCCTTCATCTAAACATCAAATAGACCCAGTCTGGAGCATGAGGACCAGGTCATCAGTGGGTGCAGATCAGCATAGCTCCATGAAACTAGCTGAGACCCTGACCCGCACTCTTTTTGCCATCTGGTCTTGGACCAAAACCATTCATTTCACTCACGGGTCTCATCTGGAGTGATGTTGGAAAGCCAAGCCCTGTTCTAATCTTCCAAGCCAAAACCTAACTGATTTGAACTCCTCCATCGCTAGGCATACCGGAAAGGTGGGTTCAACAGATCCTTCCATTTTCGGTGTCTTAATTAGAGCTATGAGAATAACAGAGTTTTTGGTCCACTGGCCATTCTGAAAGGAAATTTTTGGCAAACCAAAAAAGTGTGTGGGGGGGAATACTTTCGGGTCAAATGGCACATTTCTTTTCTAACCCTTTTGATTTTTTAAAAAAAATCAAACTGAAGTAAATTCGAAAACACACAGTCATTTCAAATAAAAAAAATCAACATGTTTCATTTCAAAGGCACCAAAACAAAACTTTTTTTTTTTTTTTTGACAAAATGGAGATGAATTCACAAAATGTTTTTTGGTCAACCTGAAGCTGCATTTTGGGGTGGGAGGGGAGGAGGAAGGTTTCAGCCGGCTCTTGACTGAATTGAAAATAAATAGAACCCAGGGCTTGGATCACGGGAAAGTTTTGAGGACACGATCAGCTCACACTGGTTGATTCTCATGCCCGCCTTGCTTTGCGGTGAACAAGGTGCAGGGCATGATGGAGAAACTGGGCTCTGTGGGTCTGGGACTTGGAGTGGGGGTAACAATTTATTTGTGAAATTTCTAGAGCGAGGTGTTTGTGTATTTGTGGAAAGGGAGAGGGGCAGTGTTTAATTTGTGCCAGAGCTAAGCTCTGGGACCTCTGGGCTTGCCGTGTCAGTTATAAAAGTAAAAAAAAATTGCTTGAGTCCCAGCATCTCTCTCATTATAAATTAAGTGCTGGAGGGGAGGGGGGATATGGGATAAAGCCCATGAAGTTGCTGACTGAGGAAAACATCCGATTGTGATATATTTAGCAAATGATCATGCAAACTATCAAAAAAATAAAATAGGGGGAGTGGAGGAAGGGAATTTGCTTCCGTGGCTTGGGAGAGATGGAGTTTAGCACTCGGGAGGATAGTTTAGAGGGAGCCACCTGACTTTATCACCCGTCGTTTCGATTTCTGCATTCACAAGAAATCATCCCGCTTGTGCAGCTATTTGGCAAGTAGAAGAGACAGGGAATTGTTCTTGTTCTAGGCTAACCTGCTCAATATCCAGGCGAGTAGCGTGAAAACCGGTAAGGGCATGAAAAACGGGAAGCTGCTTTTATGCCGGTGGGAAACACAAGAAATGAGGTACCTGCTTCTCTGCTCGGGCCCTGCCCCTTGTGCTGTCATTTACACCAGTGCTAACTGGGTATGAAACACAACCGGGACAGAATGGGTGGATCTGGCTTTCAGTCACCCTAAAGCCTTTTCTACAGGGGAAAGTTTTTTCATTATAACATACGGTCAGGTCGGATCTATGCTGCAGACTTCTTCCAGCGTAGCTCTGTTGGTTAAAGAAGTGTGAGCACCGACCGACAGACGCCAGCGGGGACCAGCCTCTGGTGTAGGCACCGGAGTGCCAGCAACCGCTGAGTTTTTACCAGTATCGCTTATTTCCCTGGCAATAAAAGATACTGTTTTGCTGGTACAGCTGCGCCCACACTAGGAGTGCTTTGCTGGTGTAATATACCTGTATAGCTGCCCCGGCAAGTGCTCCTAGGGGAGACCTGACCTCAAAAACTTGTTTTGGTTTAGCTCACGTCACTTGGGAAAGGGGCTAAACTAAATAGAAAAATCCCACTCTTGTACCAGAACATGGGATTATCTGTACACAGAAGCTGGCCTCCTATAGCTATCGGGGTATAAAGGCCCCATAGCCTGGACACGGTTATACTGGTATACCCCCATTAAGGAGAGGGCATAAACTACCCTAGGATAAAGGTACCTTTATACTGATTTGCACGAGGGATTCCACTGGTAGAACTATATTGGTAAAAAATCACACCCTGGCTGATTTAGCCGGAGAGCGCCCACATGGAGCGTTATATCGCTATGACTTGGACAGAAGGTCCCTTTCTATCACTGTGGCAGCATACGGGTGCCTTAAGACAGATGTGAATTACAGCTGTAGGAAGGGCCCATGGAGAATCAGGCCCTTGCTGTTTTGCACCATGCACAGGGATAAGTGACTGCACAAGGTGCAGGGCAAGTGAAGAATCAGGCCCTACAGCTGCTGTGTGAGCTCATCCCTTAGTGATGAAAGACTCAGCCCCCCAGTCCTGATTGGGGACAAGTCTCCCGTCAGCAAACCATTGGCTCTTTGCCCTCCTGAGAAGGGCAGGCTCAGACCCTCGCTCTGTCGGGGTTGGCAAGGGGTGTGTATCTCTGAGCGTGTGCACGTTTTAAACCCCAGCGTGGTCCTTCAGACAGCTGGGGGAATCGCCACACTAAAGGGGCTACGCTAGAGGCTGTGCTGTTCAATGGCTTGTGACTCAGCAAGGTCTCGGTAAAGGCTCTAATCCCAGTTCTAGCACTACCGGGATGCATGATGTAAGATAAGTCACTTCCCTTCTCTGTGCCTCAGTTTCCCCTCCAAGCCTTTGCCTGTCTGGTTTGCTCAGACTGGAAACCCTTTGGAGCAAGGACTCTCTTCCACTATGTGTATGTACAGCACCCAGCGCAATGGGGTCCTGATCTCAGTTAGGGCTTTGAGGTGCTACCATAATACACGTAATATCTCTTCTCCTAGTGACCACCTTCCATCTGAGGATCTCAAAGCACTTTACAAATACTAACGCCTGTGGGGTTAGGATGGGGAAACTGAGGCATGGAGCGGGGAATTAACCCATCCACGTGAACTGGGAAGCCAGAAAGCAAAACCCAGTCCCTACCTCAATCCTTGGATTGCGAGTGAACTAACTAGCTTGACCGATTCCCTATTTGAATCCTTTTCGGTTCAAAGCCTAAAGCTCCTTTCAGTGAACTAAAGCACAGGATGTGGCTCCAGCTAGCTGTGGTACAGAATGCTGTGACGTTAGGTGGAACAAATGGAAAGGATTTGTTCTCTCTTTTTTTTTTTTTATGTACAAAAAGATTATGTACAAACTTCAGAAAATTCTTCTATAGCGGAGATTCTTGCAGTGAACAACTACAGCTCGTTAGATACCAGTTACTGAAGCACTGAGCGTCGTAGACATTGGATAGGGTATAGGTTTCACTGGAGAGACAAGACAGAGAATTGGGAGAAGGAGAGCCGCCATGGAATTGGAATTGACTGAAAACAACCAGCATCTTTCCTTCCACTATACCGTAAAAGGATTTTTGCTATAAACACGTGCAGTACAGTCGAGTTACCCCAGGCATGCTGCTCCATAAAGCCAGGAGAGTAATGCAGCAGGGGAGAGAGGGGCTTTGTTTAATGAAAACGTGAGTGGTTTTTCTACCACCGCTACCTCAAAAACAAGGAGCCTGATCTCCCCACCCTTACTTCCACGAGTAGTCTCATTCAAATCAATGATGTTGCTCCAGTGAATGAGAGTTGCTGGATCATTGCCTTTACATTTCAGAGGCACAAGACATTTGGTCAATAGCTGCCTTTGCTCTGTGAAAGGATTCCTAGCGCTGGGTTTTTCCAAGCTGCTAGCAGGAGACGAGGGAATTCAGGGGCCCAATCCTCAGTCGGTGGAAAGTGTTAACACATAACATCAGAAAGGGAAGCAGGTTGCAGCTGGCATTGAAGTCAATGGAGCGATGACAGAATGCGCCCGCTGAAAATCTGCCCCCGGGTTTTTTGGAGGCCGCTTCCCCTTGCCAAAGCCTCACTCTTTGGGGATTACAAAGAATAACAATAATTAATAATAATACATACACAGTTCTGCTACGGAGCAGGTCTGCCGCTGGTGTCAGTTGTGACAGCTCAATGGAGCAATGACAAGTTAGACCGGCTGAATTGCTGCCTAAAACTACAGTAAGACATTGCTTCTAAAAGGACCTCACAGACATTAACAAATTAAGCCTAACAATATGCCTGGGAGGTAGGGTACAGGCCGTGCTGCAAACAATACCAGGGTACATCAGAGTTCTGTTTACGGTATATTATTAACCGTCTACCTTCCACGAGTACCAAAGAGTGTCCTAATTCATTTGTTTGCCGCTATGGTAGTAACATTTTAAAAATCCACCCATCTCCCAGCACCTAGAGTAAACTCAGTTAGCTGAGAAAATACATGTCTTTGAAATAAATATGGAGAGCAACGTGTTGTGGCCAGCTTCTTCCACAAAACCCCAAAAAGGCAGATTCTGACCCAAATGCCACTGGCCAAAATCAGGAGTAACTCCATTGAGTTCAGCAGTGGTTTTACACCAGGTGCAACTGAGATCAGAATCTAGGCAGAATCTCTACATAAGTAGAAGGGGGTTTTAGCTTAGAAAACAAAACATTGCTCTGCGTCTATTGATCAGAAACTCCTCAGAACAAGGAAGCCACCTTTCTCTTTGTTGTGATATACTGTGTAAGTTTAGGGGGATATAGCAATTAGTAATTTTAATAATACAAAGAAGAGATGTCTAAGAACTGAAAAAGACAAGCGATTTCAATAAAAACTCTGCCATGTATTTTCTAGGCCCTGAGGGAATTGTAGCTAATCTTTGGTGATTGCTAACAAAATACTGGTTATCACCCCCCAAAAAATGCTGATTTTTTAATGCCTAAAATAATTCCTTTATTATTATTATTTAAAAAAAAAAAATCAAATGACTTTGTAAAAAATCAAATGGCTGAATAGACACTATCAAATGTAAAAACATCAAACAAACTTATTTTTAAAATAAATCACTGTCTCTCTTTTCCTCCCTCCCCCCAATATAACTAACTATGTTTTAGGGACCAACTTTTCAAAAGACCTCAGTTCCCATTTAGGCATCCAGATTTCCACCCGTGCTTCTCAATAGATGCCCAGCACTTTTTCAAATTCTAATCCCTCAATTACTGGTAAACTAGAGAGAATTGTGATATTCTAATTTACTCTTGGGGACTGTGACAATAACAGACTAGCCAGTGTCACTTGTCTCTAGTCAATTTTGCTCTCTGGCTCTGATACACAGTGCTGGAAAGGGGAAGCCAGCAAGACAAGAGAATGGTTGCTTGGTTAAAAAGAAAAAATAAATCCTATTCTCTCTCGAATTAAACAAATAAATAAATCGCAGAAACATTTCCATTGGACTTAGGTTTTGTAAAAAGTTTCATCCCGCGACTCCCTATTTTTTCTGTGCAAAACCTAAATTTGAGGCCAAATTTGGTAGATTATCACCACGGTAGATTATTGCATAAATGCAACGTACCTAGTGAGCTACATGTCTGTAAAATCAGCATGATACTGTGAGGGCAAATGCTTTAGAAATGTATTTAACAATAACACTGCGGACTGAGGATAACCCTTCGTTCTGACCGTGCTAGCAAATCCTTTAAACTGGGTGGTTAAACCTCAGTGAGACGGCTTGTAGATTGCTAGCCGTTTGCCCACCGAAAGTGACCAAGGTGTTTAAATGGTGAATGGGGATTTCTCCTAATCATTCTAATAATTAACAAAAGACCTCATCTGCGGAGAACGAAATGTGACCTCTTTCCGATGCCAAGCGCGAGGGGCAGAAAAGCAAAAATTCAAACTATTCTGTTGGTGGAAAATGGGTTGGGAAATAAAGCTATTGAATGTTTCTTCAATGCCATTAAGATTCTGAGTGAATTCACCCCAATAAAATAATACTGATGAAACTAAAAAAACCAAAACTGTTGTAACATTCTGCAAATCAACACATATATTGGTCCATTCCCATGCCCTTCTTCAATCTATTTGTTTCCAAGTTAAATTACTTTCCAGATGAAGTAAACGCTCACTTTTGCAAATCTATCTGTAACTGTTTCCCTCAAATATTCTTGATCTGAGGAAAGGGGCAGCAATTAGAAATATCCTTTGTAAGATAAAATTTGAATTCTATGTTGGTAACTTATTGATACACTTTAGAATTTTTCTCTGAGCCCAGTTTTTGTAAATTGCATTTGAAGATTTGGATGGAAATTTGCTTTTGTTTTTTTCGAGTGGGGTTTTGTGGATGATTTGATTCATCTCCAGCTATTACTCCCAGCCTATGATAAGTGGAAAAGAATTAAAATATCATTTCTGAACCTACGCTCTATAATTTCAATTGTGTGTGTGCGCGCGCTGCATAGACGTAAGGGAATCATTCAAACAGCTCTTGAAATCCTCTGAATCAAAAAATTATCCCAAGTTTAAACTGGTATGGAAGAAACTATATCGTATATCATTACATAATCAGAAAAAGACAAATAGATGTCTTCCTTTATTTCCACCTAATAATTGACGCTTACTTGCTAACATAAATATTTACCTGGAATAAAATCCCAAGTAAAATGGATGTTAAAAAATCAAAAGGAATATGGGGAAGAGAGCAGTTTAAAACTGCTTTTGAATCTTTCAGAATAGATGATGTTTCAAATGTTGAGTAACCACTAAGAAAAATGTAGTGTCCACTCAACCACAATCCTACTGCTCTAAGCTCACCTTGGACTATGGAGACATGTGTTGGTCAATGAACGGAGGCCAGCAATTTTCTTATTATGCTATGTAGTGCTGCGTAGGGATATGATAGACATGATTTTGTAGCTAAGACATCATGTTTAGCTCGGCAGTTCAATAAGATACATATGTGGGTTTCCTGACCTGCCCCCTCTCCCCCCCCCCCCTTTTTTTTTTTTTGTAAATAGACTTTTTGTCAAATCCTCAGCTCCTGTTAATTTCAGCCGAGCCATACCAGTGTACACCAACTGAGAATCTGGCCACTGTATGTTGTGTGTGTTGGACTGCAGGCATCTTTTTGCATTAGCACGGGGGATTCCTGCCTACCCACAACTAGAACATCAATTTTATTTTAAAAAGTTGTCTTTTAGGGCAGAGCTTTCTGGATGTGAACATGGCTCCAGGCTGCAAGAACTTTTGCCATATCAAACTCTCTAACCTAGCATTTTGCTGCATGCCCATCACCATGGCATCCAAATGTGTTATAGTGGGCTCAGTAAAAGGAATAACAGAAGCAAAACATTCCCCTTTCTAACTTCCTTTTCTCAAAGACATGCCCATGATTTGAGAAAAACTAACCATTAGATTTGACAGAGGGCTTAATAAAGAAATTATCACACATAACTGAAAAGAAAATAATGAGAGAAGGAAATAGATGGAGCTATCCCAGTCCCCAGTTTGATCATGTGTAAATCAGAAGGATTTTATGCCGATGATTTAAATGGTCCTTTGTAAAGAATAAACTTATTAGTAGCTCTCATGTGTGTGTGTGTAATAAACCAGAGTGGCAAGAGTTGCTAAGATCTGCTGTTAATACCATTGGGGATCTGCAGTAATCATCTCACCACAAGAAGATTAATGCCATGAATGCATTATCGCAGCCAAAGTACTGGGTATGTTCATAGAAAGGGAAGGGGCAAAGTTTTCAAAGAAAAATCTTTACTCTGGGGAGTGGGGAGGGGCTTGCTTTGATGTTTTCTTAAATATGTCTCAAAGGAGACTTCATGGGAGAGAAGCTTTGCCACTTTTTCCAGCCCACTCCTTAACTGAGAAAATTAAATATACAGGAGAAGTTTTTAATAGTATGACTGAAATGCTGGTCATCTGTGAAAAGATTAAAAAATAATGTGATTCCTACTGAATTAGTATGGACCCTTGATGTTTACTATTTAAAGAAGGTATTTTGCATTATGAATGAAGTGCTAAAAAGTATTATTATACATATACATCATTATATGTGTGCGTGACATTTATGCAAATGTAACTTAAAAAAATTTCTCAGAGGCTTTGAGATCGGATGAGAAGTGCTATATGAATGCCTGGTATGTTGTTATTTCTACTCAATATATTCATGTGAGAAAACTATGCATGTTACATTACTGCTAAATTCTAGTTTAATTTTAAATCCTGGTAATGGCTAATATTAGGATGGTGAATTCAGTGTAATCAACTTTGGTCTTTTTTTTTTTTTTTTGGTGTCCCTATCCTAGGCATACAGATGTATTTTTTTAAATAATATTTTTATTCCTACTGGTTATCACTGCCTACCTTCTTCTAAATAACATGCATCTAGGCCCAGTGAAAATTCCTACCTCTGCAGAGAAATCAACTTCTAAATCAAGCCCTATTTAAAAACCCAAGAGAAACTAAATGTTCACTGGTTCAAAGGATCAATTTCAGGGATCAGATAGTCAAGTTAAATAGGAATTATGGCTATTTCCCATGATCCTTTTGTTGTATCTACAAGTACAGGGACTGGGGAAAATTAGCCTTTTAAAGATTCTGCTTTTGCTTTTCTCATGTTAAAAAACAAACAAAAAAATTATTCAGGCTCCACTTACTTAGGACCAAACGGGAAGTACAAGAGACAACACTGGAAAATCGATATGCAGGCATGTTAAGATGAATGATGGTGAATTTGGGATAGGCAAAAAGGACAAAACCATCCGATTTTGTGTAGACCAGAAATTTCAGCCACGTGCTGGTGAAATGGTTGATTTGGTGGAACGAAAGTTCCCTGATATTTGCCCTGCATTATGTATGTGAAGTTTGCCCTTCATTTAAAAAACAAAATTAGCTGCATGGAAGAGGAAAGGAAGTGGATCAGCAAATAAAACAGAGACGTGGTTAGAACTCGACAAAAACCATCCTGACGCATTTCTAGCCTGCGGGCTTCCAGCTTACCCTGATCTCGGTTAAGAAATGGGATCTGGAATTCTCCTGGCCATGGGACTGTATGGGGGGGGGGGGGGGGGTGATGCTAAGAGCATCCTGAGGCCCTAAACCAGCAGGGTAGCGACCACAAACACACCTAGAGAGGGAGAGCCCCCGGCTAGGGCTATGGGGGACTGCAGGGTGGCAAGTAGGGTAGGAAGAAAACCCATTCAAGGGAACCACAAGGCAGCTGGCAGAGGTGGGCATCCTGGCTACAGAGCAGAGAACGCATAGGATGGGCAAGGAAAGGAGAGAGTGCGAAAAGGGAAGGGAAAGAAAGAAAAGAGAGATGGCAGGGGAGAGGAGCGCAGAGACAACTGGGGCAAGGGGGAAAAAGAGAAGAGGGGATGGGGAGAGAAGGAAAGAAAAGTACCGAGAAAAGAAAGTGGCTGAAAGAGCGAATGGTAGCGACGTAGAAATGAAAAGCATGCAGGAATTTGAGAGCGAGCGAGAGAAAGGGGGGGAGAGACACGAAAAGGAATAAAAAAGCTTTGCTTCCGTTCATGTCTCTGTAGAATGAGAAAAGGAAAGACACCGTTTCATCCTTTCTTTCCCCCCCTTCCCTCTCTCTCACTCCGCTCTCCTCCTCGCTGAGAAAGAAGAAGAAAGCAGAGCGAAAGCGCAGAAAGAGAGAAAGCAAACCCAGACCCGGAGAGAGAAGGCAGAAGGAAAAGAGAAGGCACCAGCCGGAGAGGAAGGGAACACACAGAGCCGGGGGGGAAAGGACAGAGAGAGAAAGGGGAAAGGCCAGGAACGAAAGAGAGAAAAGCCAGGACCCGGAGGGAGAGAGAGAGAGAGCCCAGGAGGGATCAGCGGAGGCTGGGAAGCGAAGGGACGCTGGGGCCGGGCCAGGCCGGGCCGGGCCGGTGGCTCTGGAGGGGGGGCGGCTCACCTTCCCGGCGCATGCCGACCTTGAGGCACTTCTTGAGGCGGCAGTACTGGCACTGATTTCGGTGGTGCTGGTCGATGGGGCACTCGCGGTTGCCGCGGCAGGTGTAGCTCAGGTTGCGCCGCACCGAGCGCTTGAAGAAGCTCTTGCAGCCCTCGCAGGTGAACTGGCCGTAGTGCTTGCCGCTCGACTTGTCCCCGCACACCATGCAGTCCACGCTCGGCGGGGCGGCCCCCTTCTCCCCCGCCCCCGGCGCCGGCGGGCCCGGAGCCACCACCACCAGCACGCTTTTCGGGGGGCCCGGCGGCGGGGGGGCTCCCTCCGGCTCCGGGGCGCAGGGCAAGCCCGGCGGGGGCTGGGCGCCTGGCGGGCCCCCGGGGATCTCCTCCTGCCAAGGGTTCACTACCATGGCCATAATCCCGGGGGGGAGGAGGGGAAGGAGCAGGGGGGGGGAGGACTCCGGATCAGGGAGGGGGTCGGGAGAAGGGAAAGGGGGCAGACAGGTCGAGGGAGGAGGGGAGGAAGAAAGTGAATCCACCCAGCGAGGAGCGGGCTAAGGGAGAGGGGGGGGGGTTTGAAATCTGTCCTCTCCCAGAAACCGGATGATCGAAGTGGGGGATTCGGTCAGTTTTTCCTGGTTCCCAAATCCTCCAGCAAACGCAAGAGGAGGGGGGAAAGGGGGGGGGGAAAGAAGGGGAGGGGGGAAAAAACCAGCTCTTTAAAAAAATGTATTCTCCTGTCTTGCCCCCGTCTGTCCTGGCGTGGGAGAAGAAAGTTTTGGTTTAGCTGAAATTCTCCCTCCCTCTGGGCTGTGTGTATTGACTAAGAGCGAGATCTCATCATGGGAATGTCGAGTTGGTCTTTGCAAAGAGCAGGATTATAATCCGAGAGAAAGGGGCGGGGGAGGGGGCGAGGGGAGGGGGGATCTGAAATGACGAAGCCAGATTCCTGCAGGTTTTTACTGTCATTCAGCCACACGGCAAATCCATCGCTCTGGTCTTCCCCACCCCATACACCAACCCCAGCAAAACTTGGCCGGGCGCAGAAACTCCCAAGGGGTTTCCAGTTCCTTAGGGGTCTGATACGGGGCGGGGGGGGGGGGGGGGGGGGAAGAGACAGAGAAAGGGAGAAAAGGGGGAGACAAAAAAAGCCATCAAAATGCTACCGAGCGGTAAGTATTTCACAATAAACTCGCGGCGAATTTGCACCCTGGCTTCTCTTCCAAACGCATCTGAATCAAATGCCACAAGCCAAAGACAGCGCGCAGGTTGGCAACAGATCTGTTTAAGAAAATAATCCCCCCCCCCCCCACCTCCCCCGGTGCAGCATTCGCATTTAAAAGAGATCGATTCCTGCATTGCAAACTCTAGAATAAAACCACGCGCCCTCTCCGCGCCCCGAGAGATCCGGCGTGCATTGGTGAGGGCGGGTAATCCCTCGGCTCTCCTCAGTCAATGCAAAGCTGCCTCCAGATATCCCACCAAACGCAGGGAGCAGGCTCGGATCCGCGCCCCGTGGCTTTAGTCCGTGTCACTGCCTCTGATCAGGCGGAAAAGTTGGGCATAAACGGTAAGAAAAGAAAAATTAAAAGGAAATAAGGGGGGGGGGAAAGAGGCAGCATTTAAATCCTCTGGGATTTTGCAGAGTTTCTCCGATTCTTCCTCCCCTGGGGAGGAGACAATATCACGGCGTCTCTCTCGCACACGCGATTATCTGCCAATACTTCTGTGCAAGAGAGCCGGGCTGGGGGCTTGGGGTGTGTGTGTGTGTGTGTGTGTTTTGTCTAGCCTGAATCGGAATATTGCCTTTGCTTTTCTCGGCTTGCTCCTGGCAGGCAAGCAGGCTGGCTTCTTCTCGCCTGGCCCCACCCTCCCGCTTCCAACAAAAATCTTACAACGTGATTTTATTTGTAGGGAGTAAAAAAAAATGTACCCAAAAATAAGGTAGTTTTGGGGGAAATAAACGCGACCAACGGAGGCACAAGTGGGGTGGGGGGAGCCCCGGGAATACAGCTCAGCAGATCTCGATCCAGAGAGAGGGATAGCACGTAAAAGAAATGTTACTGTACCTTGGGCAAGGCAATTTCCTTTCTCGTCTCTCTCAGCCTTGGGGAGTGATGCTCTAGGGTAGCTGCTGTTTTGTGTCTTTGAAAGGCTAGATTATTAATCACACGCACATTTCACCAGATTTTCTTCTTTCCCCCCCTCTTTTTTGTGTGTGTGTGTGTGTGTGTGTGTGTGTGTGTGTGTGTCTCCCCGTGTGACTTGCAAGCTCATAAAAGTCAAGATCTGAAATGAGATGGAGACAGATTCCACCTTTTGAATTTTCCTCTGTCTCCCCTTCCCCCTCCTTGGATAGAGTAGCAGGGGTGGGGGGGGGGTTTGGGGGTGGGGGGGGAGGGATGGAAGAGGTGGGGTTGGGGGAGGAAGGTGGGGAGGGGGGAGAGAAATCGCAACACACACAAACTTTTAAAGTGAAAGAATGGCCCTTTTGCTTGTCAATTACCCCCTGGTCCCCTCCCTTCTCCCCCCCTCCGAAGATGCTCCCTGGGAGGATCACGTGGAGAGCCGCTGAACTCTGACAGTGGAATTCATTGACAATGTGGCCATGGAGACACTTTCCTTATAAGGCCCAACGTTCCAAATAGGGGCGGGGGCTGGAGCTGGGACAAGCCCTGGCAGCGCGGGGAGCCCTCCCTCCACCAGGGTTGCCGAGGGCCCTGATTGGTGCAGCTCAAGAAGGAGGTGGGGGGGGGGAAGGGGCGTGGCTTTCCCTGGTCAATGGGTGGGCAAGTCGGCGAGGGAGAGATTTAAAAGGGGTGGAGACTCCAGTACAAAGGGGCTCATTGGTTACGACCGCTTCTCCGGCTGTCACTTGGTCCCAGTTGCAGCTTGCAGAGGGGGCTGGGGGGGTCTGCTCTGGCACATGGTGGCTGCCGAGTTCATAAATGCCCCGGGAAGTGCCCCCCCTCCCCCCTTGGATTGCTCCCGTCTCTCCCATGCAGCTCTAATGACTGAAAACCGGGCTGGCTTTGCTCTCTGGTAAGGCAGAAAGCTCTGGTGTGATCTGGCTAGTGGGATCGGAGAAGTTAGAGCTGGGAGAGACGTAGAGGAACGTGCCCCTGCAAAATGCAAGATCCCGTAGCACTCCAGTCGATCAGTTATTTGATTGATCAATGACTGTTTGAAGATGTAAAGCACTGGATATTTTTACGAAGCTTCCACAGGTACCAGGTATAGATATAATCCTGAAAAGAGATTGCTTAGTCCAGGTATTATTGTTAATTATTATTATTATTATTTTATATATTATGTACATGCAGCACCCAAATGGTACCGCCCTTTTTTACAGCCAGCTACAAAATACAGGATCCCTTCACTGAGAGCCCAACAGTCTAGCACGGCAGTTTTCAACCTTTTTTCATTTGCAGACACCTGCAAAATTTCGAAATGGCGGTGCAGACCCTATTGGAAATCTTAGACATAACTGTGGATCCCCAGGGGTCCATGGACCCCAGGTTGAAAACCACTCTTCTATGGTAATGACGACCTTTTGCAGATCCCTTAGAAGTAGTCTGCGGACCCCCACGGGTCCATGGACCCCAGGTTGAAAACCACTCTTCTATGGTGGTGACAACCTTTCGCAGACTCCTTAGACATAGTGGGTCTGCAGATCACAGGATGAAAACCACTGATCTATGCTTTGTATCGTAACAATGCTGTTACCATACAAATAATACCAGTTTAGCCTTAGCTAGCGGAGAGTTGTTTCAAAGATTTAAAAGATAAAATAATAACTCCTGACACGTTTACTTACATGACTATTTCTAGCATGCACTTATCTGTAAAGAGCAGTCTAAATATATAGTGTGATAGAAATGATTTTTAATTTTATTTTAAATTACAAAAACAGTCTAGATAGTGCAGTCCTATAACTCCCACTGTTGCAGAGTTGGTTTATAATGTAATATAATTAATAATAAATCAATTTATAATTAATATACATTTCAATGAATTAAACCTAATATTTTTGTTTATATTTTTAGATTTTTGACCAATTAAATTGAAAGAAAAAACTGAAAAGAACCAAAAACATCAAAATAAGGGTGAGATTAAAAAAAGCAAACCAACCAGTTGTAACCTTGATTTAAAACATAGTTTTAACACTCAAAACAGAAAGAAAGAAAGAATAATTGGCAAGATTAAATAGCTGAATGAAAACCAGCTAACATTTGCACCACATTTTGAAAAGGTAAAAGCACTATACAAGTGTTAAATATTTTAAATAAGGAAACAAATTCATGTTACTTAATCATAAAGTTCTGAAAAAGGTTGACCACATGCCTAAAAAAATAAAATAATGTAGCCTATTGTTAAGATGATGGGAATACATCTGCACGGGGCTGTCAAGATGTGACAACTTGAATGAGTGAAAAAAAAAATCCAAGTGAGATTTTAAGTGTCTAATTGAAGCGACACATTGCACACACATGCACACATCCTTCCTTCTTTCTTGGAGGATCCTTTAAAATGTGCTTTAAAATACATCCAGAAGTATGGGGGTCTCCCTTCCCATATGAACTGTGGGGAGGAAAAATGAGGGTTTCTTGCACAGAAAGAAATTTTACTTTGTTAATAGAGCTGTCCCAGGCACCATCTCCAAAATCACATTCTCTCACTACCTAACCTGGCCTACCTGTTACCCTGAAAATGAGTGGGGCATTGTGATCGTTATTTAAAAATAAAGATTACTGGGAGAATGACTGACTGTAAGTCGACCAAGTGCTATTCTCATCAGCATGCAGCTCCATTGCTGTGCCATGAAAGGTAGAACGGGGGGGGGGGGGGGGGGAAGAGAAGGGCAAAATTAAAACTCCACAGAAACAGGAGACAAAAAGGAAGAGAGTGAAAGAAACGGATTGTTTTTCAACCAAACCAGGGAGGATGGTGAAGGCATGGCGATGACATAAACCCGCTCGGCTCTTTGTCTGCCAGAGCTGAGAACCTCCTTCGTACAAACTCCCTCTGCTGTGGTGCCTCTCCTTAAAGAGATTTCTTACATTCCAGATCATCCCATGGCACCGGAATGGACAAGCAAGGTAGCATCATGTTCCCTTTGCCATGTGTGCTGAGTTCATGCCATTCTCAATGCTCTGTGCTGCCCACTGTCTTGCTTTCAGTGGATTTCCCTTCTCACCCACAAGAAAAGAAATTGTCATGAACGGTGAGTTTAACTGGGGCACATAGAACTGTAGGTAGCTATGCCCTCTTGATGCTGGCTAGGCAGCGGTTACAGTATATTGCATTGACCATACTCATCTTTTACCCCGTGCCCCGTTTGTTGGATCTGCCTGTTGTCTCCTGTTTTGTATTTTATGGCAGGCATCACCAGGTGGTGCTGTTACACAGAGTCTTTGTTTTAGCAAGCAAGCAGTGTACAGTCTTACAAGAAATGCGGTGTTGTTGTTAGTGTTGTGATGGATATTCTTGGTAGGGAGCTTTGGCAAGCAACAAGAGAATTTGCTTTCTCTCTCTCTCTCTCCCCTAATGTATTTAACTGGGGCTAATTCTTGAGGCAGAATTGCTGCCTGGGAACCTGGAGCTGCAATTTGGACTGAGATTCCTATAAGGGGGTTGCCTGCATGCTGTTTGTGACCACCTCTGTTCCGGGACTGGTGTAAATAAAACAAATTATGCCAAGAAAATACCCATACTTTGCATCACTAATTTCTCCTCCAGTGAGAAACCCACCTGTCAGGCCACAACATCTGCTTTTCTTTGATAAAAGGGCAACAATATTTTAGATCAGAACAGGGATGGCAAAACTCCCACTGACTTCAATGGAGCAGGATTTCACCCATAGATTTTTGAGGGTAGACAGGATCGTCTAGACCAGTGATACTCAGATCTCTGGGGTTCACGGGCCAAATTAATAATCAACATTACCCAAAAGAGCAACAGTAATATTAATTCATTGTTTCATTTACTGTGGTACTATATATTCATATTTAGTATATTTGCCCAGTCTTTTGTCCGAGGAACTCAAAGCACTCGCATTAATCAGTGAAGTTCCCCACGGCTCTTTGGAGTTTTACAGAGTGGGAAACTGAGGCACAGAAATAGCGACTTTCCCAAGGTCATGCAGCATGTGTGAGACCTAGTAATATGCCCTAGGAATTTCAACTGCTGGCCCCTTGCTCTCAGCACTAGACCACTCTCCCTCACTGCAGGCAGGAATAGAATCCAAAAGTCCAGAACCATGCTCTGTGCCAGCCTGACTCCCTCCACCTGTAATCACTGGTCTGCACTCCGAGATCCATTCTGCATTATATGTTCTTTGTATTTTTCACCACCACTTGCATGAAAATAGGGTCTTTGTTGCTTGGAGATTCAGCTCACCTCTGCCTATTCCTTGTCTGAGGTCATTTCCATCTTCATGGCAAGTGATGCATCAGATGGGAGAAAGGAGGAACAGGAATGAGTGAGATTCCGAAAGCAATGAAGAGATGAATGTTGTCATGTGTCTGTTAGGAAAAGTGGAGGAAAGACAAACTGTTAAGGGGTCTGACTCTCCACCTTATACTGTCATTTACAATAGTGCCAAGTGGGTGCAAAATATTATCATCTCACAATGCAGTGGTGCAAATGACTACACAAAGGCCATGGAGATTCAGGCCAAACCTGGGACCCAGTGGAAGTTTTGCTAATCCCAACCGTTCAAAAACCATGAGTCAGGCTCCAAAAAAATCCAGAGAGTGGCTTAAAAATCACAAGATTTTGCAAAAATAATAATAAATGTTGGATTCCTTTTCTTTGCTTTTGGGTTGTTTGTTTGTTTTTTGTTTTTTTAGCAATTTGAGTCATGCTCGCTACATGCTTTCAGCCTTTCCTTCACAACTGTGAGTGCTAGAAACTTGCTTTAAAAAAAATTCCCATGTAATCACATGATTCCAGGAGCTGGGGCTTTAAGAAAAGCACCAAATATTGCAAGGCTAGCGATAAGATCTTGACTAGTACAGCCTTACTGAACGGGAAACACTGTCACTTTAACTTAGAGCTGGAATGGAGCTTCCCAGAGAGCTCGCTCCTCGTCTTACATTTTTCGAGTGTAAATCACCATCTGGGGCTCTAATTTTGGTTGAGCACCAGGATGCAATGCGCTTGTGCTCTCAGGTCACAGGAAATCTAAAGGGCTCACCTATTAAACTAGCCACATTCCATGTGGTGGGAAAAAGGAACTCTGATTTTGCAGTCCAGCAAACATATCTATATATCATGCTCACATACGTCTAAATATATCTATTTAGCTTTGCTCAGGATTGCTTAAATGTCTTGATTGCATCATAAAGTGGCCCATAATTATACTTGTTGTGACCATAGTTACCAGCAACTCTTTAAATCAAGACAGGGAGAGCCGGATTTATCACTGCGGGGCACCTTGTGCCGTAATTGACCCCGGTATGAAGTGAGGGCAAATCAGAATGGCAGCATTTTATGCTTACCTGGCACTGGTATAAATAGGTGAGCCAGGGGCAGGGCACTGGCGGATCAGGTCCAAGAGACTCAGGAGTGAGGTGCATAATTCTGAGCTTTGTCTGCCCTGCGCCAGCGCGTACACAGCACTTGTGACATCCCCAAAGTCTGCCGCAGTTCAGTGTATATGTGGAGATGTTGGATTCTCTGTGTGTGTGTGTGGTGGGGGTGTCGTTTGGCTTGAAATCAAGAGGCGACATCCCCATGAAATGAACTTAGAACCCTTCAATTCACAACTTGGTCAATTTCTTCCTTTTGTTTTTCTTTTTTTCTGGTCAGTTTCACTTTCTGGCTTTCCTCACATGCTATCAAGATTCTGTTGAGTTTGGATTCCCAGGAAGGCACATGTCCAGGTCCATGCCTTCCTTCATTTAAGAGGGGGGCTGTCTGTCCGAATCCCATTTCAGGCTTGGGGCTCAGAACTGTTTCCAATCCCCTTTTTTTTTTTCTCTCTTTTCCAAGAAAATGTCAGGAAAACACTTTTATTCCCGTTCATTTCTGCATCATCTGAGGCTTAATCTTCTCAGAGCAGATTGTCATCTGGTGTCAATCAACAAGGCTCTCCACAGATGGCCTTACGCTGATTTACACCAGCTGAGGATCTGGCCTTGGAATGCCCCTTTAAGAATGTCAGGGACTCATTCGAACTCAGTCATCAGTGATGTCTGTAAGATACACACACATCTCCAGGATCCTTTTAAACTATGTGGTTGGTCAAAGGAGACTGTAAATAAGCTGTTTCCTATAATTGCTCATAAAACCGTTCACTTGAAATTTCATTATTCATTCCCAGCAGGGCCAGGGGGCCACCAGTCCCATAAATTTGCTTTGGGTTCCCTTTTAGGAAAAATTCATTACCTTTTACCTCAAGATGGAGTGAAATCCTTGTATTGAGGTCAGAGCTTCCAAGGCCCATTGGGTGATTTATAAAGTCAAGGGGGGAGGGAGGGAGAGGGTGGTCTCTGCTTGCAGGATTATTCACTCCCTCAGGTGTGACTTCAGCTTTGAATTAGGTTGGAGGAGAAGGAATTTACTTCAAGATTTCAAAAGCCTGATTTTTTCCAGCCATTCTGTTAATTTCACTTGTTATTTGTGTTTTCCCCCACCCACTCCTTTCTAAGAACCAGATTTTTACAAAGAACCCAGGCCTACGTTTTCAAGCGTCCAGCACCCACAGTTGGAGCCAGATATTCCAAGGAGCTAAACTTCCCATGTGCTGAAAATCCAGTCACGTATTCTGATGCCTAAATGGAAGCTGAGCTCTTTAGAAAATCCAGCCCAGATTTTGAGGGCTGATCCTGTTTGTAAATCTCGCCTCCTAATGCCCCGATGTAGGACAGCACTTAAGCACGTGCTTAACTCTGACTTCAATGGGATTTAGGAATGTGCTTAAAATTAAGCATGCGTTAAATGCTGTCTTGAATTGCGACCCTAAATAAGGGCTACGTTTTCAAAGCTCCCAGCAGCTCCCTCTGTCGCTCCAAGGGGCAGATTTTCTCAAAAACTCAGCACCCCCTGTGCACATCTCCTTGGAAAACCTGACCACTTATTTAGGTGCCCAAAAGGGAGATGGGCTCTTGCAAAATCTGGGCCCAATGTGGGGGAGGGACTGGCCTGATATTTTTGGAGCGATTCCTCCCCCGCGCACACATACACAATATAATTTGCCAGGACGGGAAAATCAAGGATTCCCTTTTAATTTTGATTAGAGAAGGTAACGCGATGCGCTCCAGCCTGCATATTCTTGCCTGTAGAAGGAACTTGACGCACTTCCCAAGCAGCATTCTGTTGGACTGCACCTTTCACCTCCAGGTGTCACTGAGTTCAATATTGCAGAGAGAGAAATTAAGAAGCAGGCCCAGAAACTGTTTTCAGTGGAAAATCGTGGAGGTAGAGACACTCAGGCAGGCTGCTCCAGACAGCAAAAGCTGCAGAGGAGAAGGCCAAATCCTCAAAGGTCTTTAGGCTTCTAATTTACATGAAAGCCTTGATGAGTCTGTTTGATGAGTGCTTGCTCAACCTTCCCTAACTGGCAAATACTTACCGGCATGCTTAACTTTCCATGCACGAATCCTCCTGTGGAAGTAAACATGTGTAAAGTTCAATACGTGTTTGCAGGATCGGAGCCCAGGAGTAGCATGGAAAAAATATCTGGAGTCCTGGTTTGGTGAATTTGCAGTAAACAGTTGCCATTCTATTAGTAGCATTATGGTAATGCCTAGAGGCTCCATCTGAGACTGAGGATTCCTTTGTGCTAGGTGCTGTACAGACATAAAATAATAATAATTAATAAAGATTTAGCTCTTATAGAGTGCTGTTTGTTAGTCGATCTCAAAGTGATCTCTGTCCTGAAGAGTTAACAGTCTAAACAGACAAGACAAAAGAAGGATTGTTATCCCCATTTACCAGATGGGGAACTCGTACATAGAGAAATTAAGTGACTTCCCCATAGTCACACAGTAGGTCAGTGGCAGATTTGGGACTAGGCCATAGAACTCCTGAGTCTCCATCCAGTGAACTAAGGACATTGCTGCCTCAATTGCTCCCCTGAAGTTTTTAATCAAAAGGAAATGCTTCCTCTTTGCAGGTGGAAATCTGTTATTTTCTCTCTATCACTAATGCATCTGTCGCTATAGTTTTAGGTGCCAAGAATCTCTGTATTTTTGCCAAGAAAAGAGGATTTATATTCTGCCTTCCTAAATTTCCTCCCACAGAATTTTCAAATGGATATGAGATGTTTCACCTCTCATTCTAAGATGTTGCTATGCGCTGTTATAAATCTTCAGTGACCCACCGCAGAGGTGGCTGCATTTCAGAAGCAGGCAAAAGGATCCCAGTAAAGCACTGCTATGTGCTGTTAAACAGCTGCTGCATCCCACCCCAGAGGTGACTGCATCTTAGCAGCAGGAAAAAGGATTCCAGTAGAGCATTGCAGTGTACTGTTAAACAGCTGCTGCGTTCCACCCCAGAGGTGGCTGCATCTCAGCAGCCAGCAAAAGAATCCGAGTGCAGCCTTGCTGTGGGCTGTTAAACAGCTACTACTCTTCATTCTAGGGTGGCTGAATTTCCATAGTGGGTAAAGGGATTCCTATATGCCTACGAGATTAGAGATGCGAGATGTATTTTTATTTTTTCAGTATTTCGAAGGAATGCATGGATTTTAGCAGCTGCTCTGCTCACGGATTATACATGCATTTATCAGGAAGCATGTGTATTTGCCACCGGGGCGGCACAAACTAATCTATTACCTTTGTCTTGCCAAGCAGCGGGGAAGTGTAGCAGCATGCAGGGTCGCTCCATTTAAAAAGCAATTGTGCAACTAATCTTGCTCCATTATTTCTGACAGGGAATCGTCACCATATCATATCTTAGAGAAACAGAGAACTATTTGCACATCTCATTCCGATAATGGATGGGGTGAGAAAGCGATTGTGAGGGCTGATAGGAATGAGGCAAGCAGTCAAATGGGGAAATAAAATGTATACAGGGTGTGAGGAAGATGGGGCGTTCAGAGTTGGGGGAAATAAATATTGCGAGTAGGACAGCTGGACAAAGCAGCGGGAATGTGGGGCTGGGGGCTAACCCACGGACTAGTCTGGGGGGATGGGGCCCGTGGGATGGTGCTAGTGGATACAGAAGCAGCCTGTCACAGGCACTTGAAATTGTAATACAGACGTCACCGCATTTCCTAGGTAGTGGTTCCAGTGTCATCTTAGTAACTAAAGAGTCCGTTCCGTCTGACGACTGCTCGCGTGTGCTTTTATATCCCGGCGTCCCAGGTTCGATCCCTGCAGACAGCCCCACCAGGGTTTGTTACGAAGGAGGCCTGGTCTATGCTTAAAACTCATGCCAAGCCGTGTCAGTCAGGGGTGTGAAAAAACCACACAGTCCTACTGACCCAGCTACGCTGACAAAACCCCCCGGGGGAGGTGCAGCTAGGCTGACAGAAGAGGGAGGCGGTGCTCCTACGCCAGCAGACCCTCAGTGGAGGCTGTGTCTACACCAGGGGGCTCTGCCGGCAGAGGCTCTGATGGTCCAGATGGAGATTTGAACTGCCACGGCCCTGAAGTTCCAGACCAGTTTCCTTGGCCAGTGGGCGCGTGTATCCCGCCCTTAGACAAGTCCTCTTTGTCCCTCCTTAGGTGTTAGACCAGGTGTAGAGGTTTATGAGCGCCACGGTGGGGCTGCTCCTAGCTCAGGCAGCGTCAGCTCACGCTCTTGGATCTAGCCGGGAGTGGGTTCAAGCCCCCTAGCTGACCACTCCATATTCCAATCCACAGATGGGGAAACTGAGGCACAGAGCGACTTGCCCAGAGTCCCCCAGGATGCTTGTAACAGAGCGGAAATTGTACACGGGTGCCCACAGCCCAGAGTAGCACCCTGGCTATTGGACCATCCTTCCCCTCAGGGGATGATTCCCCTGAAGCAGGTGGTACAGGCCATGGTGGGAGACAAGCTACTGAGCTGAATGGACCTTGGGTCCCCTCCCGTCTGGCAAAGCCTGTGAAAAATATCATTTTCCTCCCCGCCCCTCTTGGAGATGAAGAACGAACCGAGCACCTTGTTCTTTACTGACGTGGCATTGCTCGCTGGTTGTCTACCCCGGTCTCCGATAAGATGCGTCACCTCCCGTGAGCTCTGGGCTGGCACCCTGGCCGTTGTTAAATCCTGCCGATCGGGCAACCCTGATGCAAAGCCGGGCAGCTGCTGACAGCAAGGAATGGCGGGGTGAGCCGAAAGGGAGCAAAACTCTCTTCTCTGAAACCGAGGCCTGCGTTGAAACACGGGATAACATTTTATCTGCGAGATCCTTTTATCTGCGGCAATTCATCGCCGGCATGTCACGGGAGATCACATGATGTTTCCTTTAGCCACCGTCCCGTATGGATCCCCGTTTCGGCGACCCTGACATTGTCAAAGTGCAGGGAGGGGGGGCGAGATGCATTCAAACATGTAAGTAGCAACAGGGTGGGGGAGGGTCGGGTGGCCGTTACGCAGGCTCATTTGGATACAGGATTCTGCTTCACTTCCTGTCCTAAAATCTTGCCTAGCACAGCCGTTCAACCAGGCGGCTATGTCTCCACTGCTTTTGTGGGGGAGGGAGGTGTTACAGTTCAGGTAGGCGTGCCAGGGTTAGCTTTTATCTAGCTAGCACGGCTAAAAATAGCAGCGAAGCTACGGCAGCCCGGACCCTGGCAAGAGCTAGCCACGTGAGTGTGTGCTCGGGGTTCAGGGGCGCCTGTGCTAGCACGGGTGTGCCTAGCCACGCGGCCGTCATGCCTCCGGTTGCAGAGTAGACGTACCCAGCCACGTTTGAACTCAGAGGTTGGCTGCATTCAGCTGTGGTGGGAGAAGCGATCTCTCCATGTGTTCTGCCCTCGTGGAGTGTTGTCGGAGTGTAAGCTGCCTGGCCCAGGCATTAAATAACACTCCCAAAGGTAACAGAATTTAAGTCTCTTGTCTTCAGGGTTGAGTTTTATTTCTCCAAATCCCATAGAGAGAGAGGTATGGAGATGCTCTGAATGATTGATTGATAAATAGATCTAGCTCGCTCACTCTGTCTGAACTCAGGCTGCCTGTTATATCTCTTGGCAGGCTTGGTTCTGAGTCATATGCTCCCATTACATGACCCCCGGACTCATTCCCATCACCTAGGGAGATGGGCTACACCTGTCCCAGGTGAGGCTGAGCCCCAACCCTTTTGAAGGACCCGCACACCCTGTGACACTGCATCTGCAGGCCACCTAGACCAATAGTTCAGCGAGGGGTGGAATCACCATGTTTGTCTTATTTGGGCTGTTGACTCTGAAACCTACTGATGGCAACACAAACATTGCTAACTGTTGCACTGCTGAGTGTTTTAGCAGCACCATCTAGCTATTGTGCAAATCTCACAACTCCAAACTGCCCCAGCTGCTCCTTCCCAGGTGCCAAAACCTCCCATCACCCACCCTGACAACGTGAACAAGGCAGTTACGTGCGTCGGGAGAAGGCTCTGTGGCTCACTGAGCACTGAAAACGTGGGAGGGTGGCGCAAGATAAATGGAGCAGGAGAATCCAGCCGCGAATCTTGAGCGCCGCAGCTCGTCTGAAGGCTGTTGTCATTCCCGTTCGTAGCGGCTGTAGTCAGAAGCGTTCCACTCGCTCTAGGGCTGAGCTGCTTGCCTGGAAGGGACAGTCATTGGAACTTGATCCAGAGGCCCCTGAAATCAATTGGAGTCTTTCCGGTGATTTCAATGGCCATTGGATCAGGATGGTCATGCGGCCCATGGGCTCTTGCCAAATTCCCACTGCGGCCCCCCGCTGCCACCAAGTTTGGCTCACACTTGAGAGCCTCCCCTGCCCGTGCAGACCTTCCTGGAGGTGGGCTATGTAATCAAACATCTCCAGGCTGCCCAATGCCCCTTCTTGATCACGCCCCGCTGAGACTTCACGGGGCAGATGAAACTGACCAGGTGTTAACCCTGTACGTGAAAGGCCACAGAGCATCCGGTCTACAGCCAATGGAAGAGCGTCCCCTCCACTAGCCCGTCGTCTGGCCCACATGTAGACATGCCAGGCGCGCGGGGCATCCCCTCTACCTGGTAGATCTCACCAGTGGCAAGTTTCCCTGCTAATTCAACCTCCCTTTCACTTTCTTTCAGCATATCCCGTTGCTTCTAGTTGTTCTCTCTCCCCGGCCCATCCAAAACAACCTCTCTGCACCCTTGACATTTGCTTGTTGACCCACGCATAGAACAAGGACTGTGAACAATGGACAAGGACTGTGGCCTCAGATGCAGCGTTTTGTTTGTTTCACACAGCACCTGTCACCTGTTGGGGGAAATCTCTCTCTCTCTCTCTCGCTCTCTTACTCGCTCTTCTTTGGTACGGGCTTTGCGTAGCTGATCGGCCAGGGAGGACAGACTCTTCTTCTTGTATCTGAGGCTTGTACCTCTGTGTCCCAGCTGAGCCATCAGTCGGGAAGGGGCCGTGGATTCAGTAGTTGGTTGTGTCTTGTTGGAGGATTTGCCGTTGGTGCAGGGGTCCCTGCAGCTGCAATATCGGAATAGCTTGTTCTTGTAAGAAAGGGTGGGAGGGTACGGCTTCTCTGAGACACAGACGGCACCTGCACCCTTCAAGAGGAGGGAGGGACTGATCGGGCTGGTGCTCCGCTATTGTTTTGTGCAGCGCATCAAAGCGAATTCATCGATTCTACCTTCAGAAGGCACCGCTGTGATCCTGCTCTGTCCTCCTGTAGAACGCGGGCCTTAGAATTCAATTGCATTGCTATTAGATCCTATCTGCCCCCGGCACGTATCTGCCCCCCGTCACCGGAGCCTCTGAGCACCTCACACTCTTTAATATATTTACCCTCCAAGGCCTCTGTGAGCTAAAGCAGTGCTATTACCCCCATTGTACAGATGGGGAAACTGAGGCACGGAAAGGCGAAGGGACTTGCTCAGGGTCACGCAGCAGAACCGGAAATTGAACCCCCATCTTCTGGCGCCTACTTTAGCACTCAAACAACTGCACCATCCTTTCTTCCAGCAGGCGTAAATCCACATCGCAGACCTGAAGTCCACGGGGCTGCAGCATCTCACACCGGCTGGGGTTCGGGCCCGAGTGGGTCTGATTTTTTTTGTTATGATTTGCATTCCAGGCACCCCCGGGTGCTGGGCCTGCACGCACATGTGGCGAGAGACAATCCCTGCCTGAAGGAGCTACCGTCCAGAAGCACCATGGACAACATGTGGGAAGAGGGGAAGCACCTTGCCCAAGCGGAGAAGTGGCTGGCACAGCAACAGATCCCATCTCCCTTGAATCCCAGTCTAACGCCCTAGATGCTACACCAGGTGATGTGCTTGAAAAGCTGCCCCCTGCCCCAGTCCTGGTGACGTCGTCTGGAGCTGAGAGGTTCTCAGCGCCCACAAGAGGATAGGGCCCAGCCCGCCGTTGTTTTCAGCAAGACCTTGACAGCCAGGGCCGTCCGGGTCGCCGCAGAACACAGAACAAGCTGCACTGCCTGCTGCTGACACGCGTAGCCCGAGGGGCCCCCGGATCAGTTTCTGTGGCTTGTCCCATCATCGGCCTCTCTGTCAGGGCTGCCCACTGCAGGATGCGGAAGCCCGTCCCCCTAGGAACTGGACTGGGACCTCTCAAACTCATGTCATGCAGGGCCTTCTGATAGGAGCAGCTTCCAGTCCTAGTCCACTGCGAGTCCCTTGTCCTAGAGGTGACGGTGTCTGTATGTCCTGAACCTGTCCAGTCCACCCCGATTCCCATCACACTTCCTCCGCCCCTCTCCACCGCTGCGGGACTGCAACGCCTTCAGCCGCAAGATGCTTCCCAGCCCGCTGGTCCCGAATGAGCCTCCCGGGACGGATCCCGCCATCCTCCGGAACCGGCTATAAATAGAAACACCCCCCCACACTCACATTCCCACCTGGACGGGGCTGTCGGACGTGGAGGGTGATGGATGGTGGATTTCATGCTGCGTTTTTAAAGGCCGGAAGAGCGTTGGTGTGGGATCGGGGGTGGGGTCAGCCCCTGTTTGCAACCAGCCGCCCCGGGTGACCCGCAGAATGACTAAGCCCCCCGATGGAATGAAAACAATCCCTTGGCTCCCTCCCGATAAAGGGGCCGGTATATGACAGCAGCAACTGCCGCAGCCCTGAGCAATGGAAGACAGGGTCGGTGTCACGGCTGGGTCAGGCCCAGGCAAAAGAATGGGATCCAGCTGTAATTTACGACCCAGGCTGACACCTCGAGTGAACACTTGGCTGGAGCTGACGGCTGGAAGGAAACTTTTCAGGGGTTCCAAGGAGCCAGCTGAACCTAGAGGGCAGAATGAGCACGGCGTGCCCAGGCCCAGGGAGGGGGGTTAAAGAGAAAGGGTCATCGTCAGTAGCGCCTGGCGAAGGAGCCCCCAGAAGCTCAGATCCAGCCCCCCCCCCAAGTTCAGGATGGTTCTGATCTGGGATTGTTGGTTCAGCCTGTTACAAGGAACTGCAACTGGAGGAAACTGAGGTACGGAGAGACGTAGTGACGTGCCCTGGTCACCTGGTGAGGCAGTGGCAGAGCTGAGAAGGAAACTGAGACCTCTTCACTCGCAATCCTGTGTCTTCGGAGGGAAAGCCCTTTAAAACACACCGTCGCCGTGTCTTTACGAGCGGGGATGATCTCAGTCAGACAGGGTGGGGGCAGTCCAAGGGTGCTGCCTGTCCCGGGAACTGGAATCACGGTCTGCCTGGGACAGGAGGTGCTTAGTAAAGAAAACAACCACAAAGAGGCTTCCACGTAGTTCAAGTCCCACCTTTGGTCTCTGCTGTTTACCAGGGACCGTGCCCTGCCTGGAACCCTGTATAGCCCCCAGAGACAGCTAGAGGCTGAATAGCATCCTGCACATAAACAGATCATGAAACCGAGGAACAGTTTGGGCTGGTGGTTTGCCCCATGGGGGGGCTCTCCCCAGGGAAAGTGAGTGGGGGCATCCAGACACCAAAGTGCCCCGTGGGACAGGGAAAGGTTGTCAGGGTAGTTGCTTCCCAGAGCCCTCACTAAGTCACCCTGTCCCTTCTCTCTGGACCATGTGGCATTCAGAGGAGGATTGGGGCAGGACCGTGCAGTCAGAGCACAAGAGACTACAATGATTATTTACTAAGTGAATTACGGTAGCTGCCATTATGGACCAGGACCCTGTTGCGCTAGGTGCTGTACAAACATAGAACCAAAAGACACGTCCTGCCCTAAAGATCTTATTCCTTGGGCTGGCCTGGAAGATCAAGGATTTGGGAGTGGATGGATTAGCTCGTCCTGGGGGAGCAGGAGGGAGGGTGCGAGAAGACGCTCCGGCAGTCAGCCAGCCAGCCACACGCTATTTTTAGCATACCAGCTCGAGCCCAGCTAGCACGAGCCTGTCTCCACACAGCTGGAAGGCCTCGCTCCTAGCTGCAGGGTATACGTGCTCTCTGGGCACGTTTACACTGCAAAAAAGACACAGAGCCGCGAGTCTCAGAGCCCAGGTCCGCTGACTCGAGCCGGTGCGATGGGGCGAAAAATAGCAGTGGACATTGTAGCAGAGATCAGCAAACCCGTGCAAGCCTTAATCCAGTTAGCAGAGGTTCCAATAGCAATGCAGACATGGAAGCACTGCACCGGCTAGCAAGCTGAGTATGTACCCAGCATCCCTGGACTTGTTCTCAGAGTGTTGGCCCGTGCTGCCACGTCTACACTGCTCTTGTAACCCGTGCTAATTGGATTTAAAGCCACCTGCCTGTGCCATAATCACCCTTTTCCCTGGCAGAATAGACCCCGGGTGTGGGAGGCACTGTCTCCCATTCTGTCTGTGCAGCACCTTGCACAAAGGGGCCCCGATCTCAGCAGCTCTAATCCCAATAGTAATATTAGTTCTGTCCCTGGGATTTTGATGTGTAGGTAGATCCAAGCCCTGTTTAGCCCTAACTTCACCCCCACCCCGGTGGCCTCTCCCACTCTAGAGTCATCTGCCAAAAATGATGGCGCCTGGAGCAGGGCTGTGACTCAGACTTCCCAGGGCTCGGAGTCCCCGCTGGGCTAACCTTTCCAGACTCCTCTCCACGGGGGCCGCAGGAGGGAGAGGTTGTTGATCCCAGAAAAGTGCCAAAACAAACAAGAGGCGGAGAGGGGACCCTGGTGGCAGGGGAGCGCGAGGACAGAAGGTCAGCACAGGAACAGATCAATCCCGCCTGGTGACGCTGGCCCAGGCAATATTTTTAACCTCATAATTAACTCCCTGGCTGACAAGGAAACAGGAGGGTCGTGTGTCAGCGCCAGCTTCGCAAGCGGCGCTCACCCTTTCGCACTGCTGATGTGGCAACGGGGAAGAGAAACTTGTCATTTCTCCCACCCCCGGCCCTCTGGTCCCATTAGCAACCCGCGATACAGCAGGCCGGCCGAGTTGTAGGAAAGAGATCTTTGCTCACCAAGCAGAGAGGCCTGTGATGTTTAGCCGAGAGCAGTCCAGCTGCCGGCTTCTATTCCTTACCACCAAACTAGACCCCACTTCCTGGAGCCTTCCTGCTATACCCCTTGTCCACAGGACCACAGCCACATCACACCCCTACTCTGCTCTGCCCGCTGCTTCGGACGCAGAGCATTTTGCCGGCTGTCTAGTCCCAGCCTTTTCCATTTCACAGTGTGTCTACACTGCAAGCGAGAAGTGTGATGGCTGGAAACGCCACAATTTCGAACTGAGTTCCGTTTAGAAATGGAACGATTTAGGGATTAGGGAAATATCAGTTAGATATTAGGAAGCAGTTTCTACCTGGAAGAATAGTTAAGCCCTAGAATAGGCTTCCAAGGGAGGTTGTGTCATTAGAGGTTTTTAAAAACAAGTTAGACGGACAGCTGTCAGGGATGGTCTAGGTATTCTTGGTCCGGCCTCACCACAAGGGGATGGAGTAAATTCCTTCCTTCCCGACATTTCTATGAAAATAAAAAAATGTCAAAATTACCCAGGACATGAAATTCCAAGCGAAAGATTTGTTTCGGGTGGATCAAAACGTTTTGTTCCGATTATGGCCTTTTAAAACTTTTGTACATGGTCTGCGGTTTCCTTTGGTTTAGGTTGGGTTTTTTAGAATTGGTGAATTTCATTTCCACGTGAAAAATCAAAAGGTTCCTTTCAGAAAATGTCGAAACCAGAGGTTTTAACCCTATTGAAATGTTTCCCTTGGGGTTTTTTTTTTCCCCAAGGTGAAACTTCGCCGCCCCCAACATTTTTTCTGGTTTCGGTGTCAACAAAAACTGCATTTTCCTTTGAGAAAAACGTTTTGACGAAGAATTTCTAAGCGGCTCCACCGGCTGGGCAGTTTCTCACATACGCTGGAAAGGGCGTGGGACGTCATCTGCCAAAATGATCCACCTAACCTCTCTGCTCCTCCATGCTGTTGGAAACCACTGATTGGTCTCTAGACCCCTCTGAGAACAGGTGAAGCCAGAACCATGCTGAGCGCTATTAAATGGACTGACTGGACATCCGGACTGAGTTATTCAGCAACAGGTAGATTGGTAATTGGCGGATCTTGGGAAAATAACCAGGGTCCCCCTCTCACCCCACCCCAGCACCCTCTCGTAGATTTCTCCACTGAGGGGATATCGGGAGAGTGCCTGGCTGCAACCCATTACCCCCAGGGGGATAACAAAGGGTTGAAATGAATGACAGGAAAATAGAACCCGAATATTGGGCTAAACTTGCTGGTGATGAGATGTGGGAGCAACTTGCACAAAGGCTTTTAAAACAGCTCCCTAGGGACTGGACTAGAAGGGGCTCAGGCCGCTGAGATGCTGTCATTTCCCTTTTAACTCAAGGGCGCCTGGTCCCATCTGGTGTAAATCAGCATTGCTTCACTGGAGTCAATGGGGCCATCTCTCTCCTGTGCCCCAGCCCGGATGCCTTTCCATGGGGGATGGGAGCTCCCTGAAGATACTCTGCCTCCAATCTAGCAAGCCAGCACCCAAGGGTGACCCAGCCTGAATCCTGCATGCGCGCGTCCCGGGTTCGAGTCACTCCTAGTCCCTGCTTCTCCTCTTGGAGCTGATTTTCTCAGCCCTGCAGCTGCTTTGCCTGTAAGAGCATGTCTACACTGGGGCTGAGAGAGTGCCTCCCAGCCCGAGGAGACAGACAGGCGCTAGCCACCCAAACCCAGACCCGAGTACAGGCCTGTGCCGCACCCTAAGGGTGTGTCTACTCCGTAGTGTGGATACGGGCTCTGACACGTGTCCAAGCCCCCGACCATCCACACACAAAGCCCTCTGCTACATGCCTGCACCCCCCTCCGCCCCCCCCAGAGTACGGACTGGCTGGCTCGTCCAGGGATACAGGTACAAGCCCAGCCTGTCCGCTTTGCCGTGAGGCCATAGCTAAAGCTCATGTTTGGATAGTCCTCCAAAGCTGTCCCATAATTCCTGGGGCCTACGTCTTCCGGCCCTTCTGCCTCCCAAAGTCCCACTCGCCTCCCTGACCCTCGTCCGTTTCACGGACGCCGGCGTGGGCCATTGCCGCTGGTGGCGGCGCGTGCCGGGGGTTCCTTGCGGCTCAGCCTCCCCCCCCGGCACATGATCCCATCCTCCCACAGAATAGTCCTCCTTGTTGTCAGAAGTGGAACAAGGGGCTCCCTTGTCTTCCCCGCTCGCCTCCACTCCCCCCTGCAAAGGTCGCAACCCCGGGTGCCCTTTGCATGACATGCTCGGTCACGCCTTCTGCGCATTCCACAGCCCCTGCATTCCAGCTGCCCCCGGGAGGCAGAGCCCCCCCTCCCACGGCCGGCTGTTCATCTCCCCGCCCTGCCCCTCGGCTGAGGTTTTTATTTTTTCCTGAGCTCAGCAACACCTGAAGATACCAGAGGAGGAGAAATACCCGCGCCGCCTCCCTCCCCGGTGGCACCACATCCCTGCGCCATCAACATCCAGCAGCAGCTACGCCAGGCTGCTCTAGCCTGATCACTGGAAAGTCTGGGCTTAAAGAACCCCCCCGGGAACTAGCTTGAGAAGCAGTGTCGTCTAGTGGGTAGCGTATTCGCCTAGCAGGGCTTTTAGGTTCCAGTCCCATCTGTGCTGTGTGACCCACACAAGTTGCTGCTCCTCCTCCTCCCTGCACGTCTGTTTCTTCTCCCAATCTGTCGCGCCCAGCATCAGGGTGGGCATCTCTTTGCATAGTGTTTGAGCCATCTAGTGGCGCTTGCTGCCTTTGAGAAGTGGCCAGAAACCAGACAGAGCAGCCATGTGCATGTCACTAGGCCTCTTCTGTTCGTGTGTGTTTAGTAAACACAGTTGTTTGTGACCCGATGTGCGGGTTTCTTTGTGTTGTTTTTGTTGCATAAAGGGCAAAAGGCACAATGCAATCCTTGTCTGTTTTAGGCTGGCAACGTTCAAAGGAAACCGAGGGTGCGGGTTGCTGAACGCTCTTTGACTCCTTCGAAAAGACAGGCTTTAGATCACAAGGGGTTGTCTCTTTGGATGCGTATGTACAGCACCTAGCACGATGCGGCCTTGATTTCAGATGTGGCCTCTAGGAATGACAGGAATACAAATAAATAATAAGGCTTGCTGTGGATCTGCTCGGCACTAGCAACACACCTTTCCCCAGCCGAGGCTGATTCTCGCTACATGCAGAATCAGAGAGCACCACAAAATCGGAACCACGCGAGACAAGGAATAGAGCCTTAAATCAGCAGGGTGAAGGAGCTGGTGAAAGTGAGAGAGGCTTTAAGAGCACTGCACCTGTGCTGGCGAAAGCTCTCCAGAACAGTAAAACAAAGAGAAGAAAACGACAGCACAAGCTGCAGAGCAATGGAGAATCTGTATAATTTGGAGGGAAAGAACAGAGACTGAAAAGATGAATAAAGAAAGATGCTGGCAGCATCGGCCAGTGAAATAAACGACAGCCGGGCGAAGCGTAGTATGGATGATGGATACCAGACTGGGTTTGCAGTTGTGGTGTATTGAGGCCTGTGTTAGCGTTGCAAGCTGTCGCTTTAATTCTGGGAGGTTTTGCTGCCTGGCTTGCAGGCTAGGGGGCTCTGAGGCAAAGTGTGAGAGCAGAGTCAGCCTGGAGAGAGCCAGCCTTAAAACAAGCTGGAGTGAGATGAGTCTCTGTGTGTGTTAGGGAGCAGCCTGTTTCCTCTCTCTCTGTTTCGGGGCTCTTGTGTGTTATCATTCTGAATTCTAGGGAATCAAATTGTGCTATTCCTTCCAGCAATAGTATCTATGTTTTTATCGAACTTCTTTGTGTGCATGGTGAGAACATTAAAGTGTTGCCATCTGTCATGATTTTATCACAGGCCTTGAGATTCTGAAGCTGCCAACTGCTGGAGTCATGTTATGTGAGAATCTCAGCTTTCATTTTGTTTTAAAAAGTATATTTCTAGCTCTTAGCACCGCGGAGAAGCTTGAAAACATGACCCATAAAACCCCTAGTGCCTGAAGACAAATTTAAAGGACCCTATATTTGCTTAATTTGAATAAGTTTGGGGCCAGCTTGTGACAGTTATGAAGATATCCTGGACAAACCTTCCTGAATTAAAGGAAACCTTATTGAATTCAGTTCAGTACCTTGGAGTCCACTGTCCTCATGGTTTTGGGACGTGTGGGGTTGTCAGATCAAGGCGCTGAGTTCATTTTGTCGGGAATCGCAGGGTCATATTCAGGTGGTTGCTGGGCACCTGTGAGGATGTTTAGGGTTCCCAGCGGCTGCGTGAATATTAGCCCCGTTGATGGCTCATCGCACAGAAAGTGCCATTTGCTGCTTGTCGGTCCCCAATTTTAAAGTGGTTCAGTCGTTCAGGGAGCAGAAAATGCCATGTGGTTTGGGTGACCGATTGCACATCAGGAACGAGCAAATCATGGCTAGTCGGGGGGATGCTTTGGGAGCTTCTCATAAGGTGAGACTGGCTGGTTCGACTTCATCAGAAAATGCTGATGGATAACAACGAATCCTAGCTAGCTACTCCGTCAGTCATCTGCTCGGGGCGGCTCTAATTTACCCTCCGCTCCCAGGGTCCCCTATGGGCCCTAGGAAGCAGAGAGCAGCCACAGTGCAGTGTATTCTGGCCCATTCGATGTGCCCAATCCGCCCCCGGCGCTGGTAGGAGCAAGACTCTTCTGCAGCTGGGAAGGCAAGTGGGCGGGGAGATCGTTTCTGACCACTTTAAGGCCGCTTGGCGCAGCCAGAGTGGCCTGGTGGGGCCAGAATCAGGCCCAAAATGTTTATGATTTTTAGTGGGGAAAGTCTGTCCAGCTGGTCTGGATGGGGAGGTACTGGGAGACACCCTGTTGCAAAAGGATGATAGGCATGTGAGTGTATGCATATGACTGTGTGGGCATCTGTGTGTGCACACTTAGGGTGTGTGTGTGTGTGTGTGTGTACATACAAGTGTGTATGTGCATGCACCTATATACAAGTGTGTGTGCATACAAGTGTGTTTATACACCCATGAGTGTTTGTGCATGCGTGTTCATGTGTGTATGTGTGCACACGTGCATATGTGTGTATATATGTGTGTGCTTGTCGTATGTGCATGTGTGTCTGTGCATGAGCCTATGTACATGTATATGTGTGCATGTGAGTGTGTGGATGTACACAACTACGTGTATATGTTTGTGCATACGTGTGGGTGTGCATACAGTGTGTGTGTGTACAATGTGTGTGCATACGGGTGCATGCATACAAGTGCATATGTGTGTGTGCACAAGTGATCTCCCATCTGTCTCCCCTGCAAACCCGGCACCGGGGGAGCCGGCCAATTATCAATCATTCTGGTCAGTCAGCATTAAAAAAAATCCAGTCAAGCAGGTCAAGCATTAGGGGCCGGCTGGCGGGCAGATTCCTGACTAATAGCCCCTAGATACATTGTGAGGCGTGAGGCGATGGGATGTGTCTGCTTGACACTCTCCACCTGGAGCAGGGTTTGCTTTGCCCACGGTCACCTGGCCGCTCATCCCCTGGCCCTGGTAATTACTGCTGGCATGTGCACTGACAGGAAACCCACCCCACCCCACCCCAGCCCAGCCCCGTTGCAACGGCGCACGAGGCTCAAACCTGCAGACACTAGCCAGGATGGGGCTGTGATGGGAGGGGGGAGGCGTGGGGCCTGCACTTCTCTATCATGTCAGTGGGTAGGACAATGGACAGGACGGCTGGACCCCGGGGTTCTATTCCTAGCTCTGCCACTGGCCTGTGGGGTGGCCTCACGCGAGTCACTTCCCCCTCCCCGTGCCTCAGTTTCCCCATCTGTACAAGGGGAATGATGACCCTGCCCTTCTTGGTAAACTGCTTTGAGATCTGCTGAGAAACGGCAACAGCCAAGAGCTAGGGATTTTTATTGACTCCACTTTCAAGGCCTTCGCCAGCCTGTGCCCCCACCTACCTATTATCTCCCATTCACCAGCCTGCGTGTTATGTTCTCAAACAAGCCCCTCTGTGCTTTCTCTTGCGTTGCCCCTCACCCGTGGGAGGAGCGCCCCCTAAACTTCTGCCAGATCGCAGCGTCCCCTGTGCAGCAGTGCCTGCAAAATCCTTGGCAACGGGGGGGTGGGGAAGGGTGCCATAACCACGGCCCATCGGGCCGTCAGTATAATCTCATTGTTTCCTAGCACTTCCCCGCCTGTCTCTGCCTCTGCTCTTTGGGGCAGGAGCCCTCACTGTTTGTACAGCACCTAGCGCCGTGGTCCGGGACGGAGGCTCCTAGGTGCTACGGTAATTCATATAATAATAATAATAATAAACACTAGACACGGGAGCGGCAGAACGCAATATCGTTGACTCAGTAGGGAGCGCTCTCTCTCCTCTGAGTAACCCACCTCCCCCTGCAAAACCAAAGTCCTGGCCACGCGTGGGATCGCAAAAGATCCCGCGACCCATTTCACAGCCGCACTGCCTAGTCGATGGGACGGGTGCCCGGCCCCGCTGCCCAGCCGGCTGCGGGTGTTTCAAATCGGCTACCTCCCCCTTCCTCCCCCCGCCCCCAAAACAAGAAATGATGGAGGCAATCCTCCAAAAAATCAGAAGCCTCTTTGGAAAAGAGAAGATTCAGGCCTGTCACGGCCCTGCAGTGGCTTTTTAATGGGGATGAAGGGGCGTGGGGGTTCCTGTAGCCCTGACACTTTATGCTGTCCTCTGTGGAGGCCCTATTCACCAGCAGATCAGCCGACTAATTTGAGGCGGTGACTAACTGCCGATCCCATCCCAGCTTGAGCAAGAAACCTGCCTCTCCTCCAGTTGTTTAAGTACTTAATGAACATTTGTAGCACATATGGCCAGACTATATTAACCCCGCGCAACCTGCCTCGGCCCCCGCCTCAGGAGAGCAAACACTGCAGCTATTCAGAAGCCCCCTCCCCCCCGGCCCCCTCCACCCTGCCGGCTCCTGGGGTCGCCCTGCCCCTGTCGCTTTGATACTTTCTGGCAGGCGGAATTATTTCAGAGGACAGTTTTAGCAGCAGCGTGACCCGTTCTGACCCCTAGCTGTTCTCTCCTCCGCTGACGGGAGGGGTTTCAAAAGAAGGGGTCAGCTAGTGGTCAGATGGTTCCTAAATGCAGGCCGGGATCTCAGCCCTTGAAGAGTTGGGGCACTGGGATCGGGAGGGGGATATGGAGGAGGTGTGAGAAGGGAATTTGGAGGCATAAAATGGGATTGAGTTTAGCTCATCATAGGCCTTGCAAACTTTGCTGCTAAGGAGGATGCTAGCTGGGATTTGCAAACAATAAATGGATGGGGCAATTCTGCAATAATTTCTTTCTTTTCTTTCTTTCTTTCTTTCTTTCCCCGTGTCCAAAAGGAGAAAAGCATAGATCATTGCTGGTTAAAGCACCAATATTGCATTGCATCCCAAGCCGCTGGGAGAAGAAGCACCCGCTTGGTGCCCCCCCTTGTCCCAGGCATTATCCCTGGCCCTGCCGCTTGCCAACGTAAGGCAGGATCTTGCAAGGAAAAGACCCTATCACCGGCCCCCTGCCCTGCGAACACCTGACGCTACAGCACGTGAGAAGTCAATGCACTTTCCAGAGCTGGGGTCTGTGAGGTCAGGCCGCAGGGTCATTGGAAAGTCCCTCTTTCACACACACACAAACCTTGCCCTGGGTGGATGTGGGGAGCAGACGGGGCAGGGGGAGCGCCCATCTCAGCTCGCACAAAGGGAGAGAGATCCAAAGGAGATTTAATCAGCGAATGAGGCATTACAGCCGAATTTTCAGAAGGGCTCAACGCCCACCCCTAGGGGCTGCATTCTCAGAGGAGTCCGGCATCCTTTAGATACCTAAATAAAGACCGGATTTTCCAATGGACTCAGACACCGACGGGCAAAATTTTCTGACGTTCGGCCCCTCTACAAACCCCCGTGTGCTGAGCACTTGTGAAAATCTGGTCCTTAATGACTAAAGGCTTCATGGCTGGAACTAGGATGAGGAGGATTAAGCTGTCTGAGTAGCTTTAAACTCCAACCAGCAAACACACACACATGTATATGTATGCACACATGCAAATGCACGCACTCCTGCACGTATGCAAACACCTGCTTGTTTGCACATGCAACTGCATGCATGTATATGCAAACATCCATTCATAGATCTATACACACGCTCCTGCATATATGCACATACATGTATACACGTATCATACATGTATGCACGCATATATGCACATTCTCGTACATCCCTCCATGCACATGTACACTGCCAAGACCACACATATCACACCGGGGTAAAGTAGCTTCCTGTACTCTGGGTGCGTTTGTTTAGATTTCATTTGGGGCCTTTGAAGGCGCGGCTGTCACTCCCCCGGGGATGCATGTCAGCTGTGAGAGGCCGCAATACAAGCCGAAAGGGGGAGAGACAGGCCGGCGGAGGAGGAGAGAAATATTTGCTGCTTCCCTGTTTCCATCTGTGGATCCTGTTTCAGGACACGCATCAACGAGCAGCTCAGAAACCCAACTCCCAAGTCACTTTCCCCCTTCCCAGAAGTTTCCGGCTGCCCGTGGAGACAGATTCACTGCTCCGGCAAGGAATTTAGATGAGAAATCCGCCCCCACAGCCCGAGTAGAGTGACCTCCATCATGTTCATTGCTGGACCTCGGCGTCCCCTTGCCCAGTCGTGATGCTTTTAGCCATTGTAAGCCCTGGGTGCTTGTGTGTGTGTGAGCGGTCCCGGTGCACTTGTGCATGAGTCAGTTCCAGCCCCAGCCAAAGTGCCTGGCTGCCCCAGCGTAGACTCGGGAAGTTCCCCACTGTTAATAACAAGCTCAGGCAATTATTTATTTACGGTACAGAAGAGCTAATGGGACATTTTCTGGGCCAGTCTCTCATTGATACCAGCGCACCACTCCAGCAGGACGGTAAAGCAGGCGTCTTCTACCTCATCCAGCCCCTCTCCTTCCTCCAAAGCCTGGGCTGGCCGAGGCTGGAGGTGGGACAGTGGACAAGGAAGCCAGGGCGTTGAGGTGGTGCCGTGCATTTTCTCTCTCGCTCTGGGGCCTGGCTGGCTGGGTCGTGCTCAGGGTCTCACTGATCACCATAGCTGGGGTCAGGAAGGAATTTCCCCCCGGTGGGATGGGCAGGGACCTCTGTGGGGCTGTATTACTTGGGTCTAATTTCAGTTGTCGGGTTCGGTATGGGGCTGCTGGTGGCCGGCGACCTACGGGAGGTCAGCACGGATAATCTCACCACCCCTTCCGGCCTTAAGCTCTGTGACTCTGCCCTGTCGTCATCACAGGGTCTGAGCACGTTCTAGAGAGCAGGGAGGTGAGCTACAGAGAGGCCGAGTGACTTGCCCAAGGCCACAGAAGGAGTCTAGGAGCAGAGCCAGGAATTGAACCCAGGTCCCTCCGGCGTCCCATACTCGTGCCCAACCCTACCACAGCATCCTAACGCCAGCTGAAACTGACGTGGGTGTGTGCCTGGGTGCACATAAGTGAGACACGCTTTCGGGCACGGTCGGAGCCAGGGCGGTGCGTGTGAATGAGCTCTGCGGAGTAAGGGGACAGTGCCCTCTCCCTCTCCAGCGATCCGTGGGCCAGGATCCCGGGGTGCTAGGGGCTGGACAAACACAGAAGAAAGAGACAGCTCATGGCTTGGCTTCTTTCCTCCTTCCTTGAGCAGGAAGTTAAACCAGAACGAAAACAGAGGCGCGAGAGAGGAGAGAATGGACGAGGAATGAATCTCACACAGCGCCAGGGTTCCCTGCAGAGAAGCGGCGCAGAGCCGGGGCGTGGATCCAAGGTGTGGGATGGGGGAGGGGCGCGTTGGTCCGATCCAGTGCAGTGGGTTGGGGGCGGGGCACGTTGGTGCGATCCAGTGCAGTGGGTTGTGTGTGGACAGGGGGCTCGGTGGTCCTGTCCAGTGCAGAGGGAGCGGGGAAGATCGGTGGTCGGTGGCTGGTCCCATCTGATGCAAAGGCTGCAGGGAGGCTCCGGGGTCCAATACGGAGCATAGGGCTGAGGGCAGCGGGCGGCGAGGGGGAGGGCGGGCGGGGGCTGAGGCCCAACGGTTCCATCCGTCCCAGCCGGGAGAGTCGAGCTGACTGGCCTGGCCCACGGCCCGATCAGCTGACGCTCCCCGGGGCTCGTTGTTTGCCCACAGGGCGGCCTGCGCTGCTTTCTCCCTGCAGGGCTTTTTAACTCAGGCCTTAATCCCGAAGTCACTTAGTGAAAGACCCGGCCTCTGCCCTGCTGGGGCTTTGTGCTCCTGGCTGGCGGCCTGCGGCCAGGCAGCCCAAACAAGAGCGGGTCCGGCCCCTGTGCGGGGCGGGGTCACACGCCGCTGGCTGCTAACGCCGACCTGAATTCAGGGGAAGAATGGGCCTGCTCGAGGCTGCCTGGACCCCTCCAGGGGCAGTGAATGACGGGTGCAGTAGGGAGCCCGGGCGGCTACAATGGGAGAGTGGAAAAGGCCTCTCCGTTTAGGGGCCTGGATGAAAAGACCCCGCTCCCAGCAGCGGCCAGGGAGCTTTCAAAGGCCACGGGGCTACGAGGGAAGCCATGCGCTGAGACCGCAGGGTGGAGATGGGGTTGATGGGCAGGGACGAGCCAATTCGAAGTCATTCCTGCCCGTGCAAGGGTGAGGGTATCCCCAGGGTGCGAAGACACACAGCTGCCCACGGGAGCTCGCCCATGGCCACGTTCCCAGGCACACACATCTGCACTCGTCCCAGCAAAGCTTACCACTCACCCAGTCCACGGATGTGGGCAGGAACACTCCCCCGCCCCTCCCAAGCATGCTTGTGCAGATATCCACGTGTGCACGCTGAAAACCACACACCTGCAGGCGGCGGGAAGATGTGCGCCTGCTGGATGGCATGCTCAGTGCGCAGAAACGTGCAAAGGCATCATCACACGCTCACATGTTTGAGGATGGCCACGCTGAGCGCTTGTGCGCACACCCGGGTACACGTGCACACTCACAGGCGTGCCTGGGTACACTTGCCGGCACACGCTCCTCCGCACACCCCCGTAGGTGTGCAAAAGTGCACAGAGGGCAGAGGTGGGGGGACACACACACACGTGCGCAAATGCAGATGCATGTCCCTTTGTGCCAGGACCCACAGAGCGACACTCGTGCACAGACGCTGCCAGCCTCACGCGCACACACCCTCCCTTCCCTCTGTCTTCTCTCACCTTCTGCTGCTTTTTTGGGGGGGATGAAGAGGGGGAATGGCGGGTAGGAGCAGGCCGTGAAAGACACCGGCCGTGTATCGAAGCTGACAGCAAGCCAGCAACAGGAGCTGCTCTCCCGTTCGCTCCCGTCAGCATCTTGTCTTGGCTGAAGTGGCCCAGCAGGGATCGAACCGGGGATCTCCATCCAGAGCTAAAAGCCCGGGGTGCTAGACAGCCCGAGCAGGGGCCGTACAGGCTGATGTCGGAGGAGCCCAGTCGCCCGCACGCGCCGGTGGGTGGCAGAAGCACGAGCTCATTAATTCCTCGCCAGTGATGAAGAAGAAGGGGCGGGCGCTCAGATGGGACCGGCTCTTGCCCCTCTGGCATACACCTGGCGCCAGCTCGTGTTACTTACCCCTCCAGCCCCTGCACTGGGGGACTGACCTGCCCGCAAGGCTGGGTGAGATGTGCCAGAGGTTGCTGGCTGCCCGGGACCTGAGCTAGACCATAATTAAAGGTAATTAGCGGGAGGTGAGGGGGAGGGGGAGTGGCATTCCTGGTCTTTGCTTCTCATACATCAAGTGCCTTAGAACTGAATCCAAAGGGGTCTGGCCAAGAGCCATCCCCTCCCACTGAGGGAGGGAGGGCCTGATCCAGGGGGGCAGACGGCCCTTATCAGTTTCCACCTAGACTGTGAGTATCAAGCGCGGGTGGGTGGGTGTTGTAGACAGGCGAAGAGAGTCAGCATGCCGGGAACTCTATGTCAGGAGGGCCGCTCATCCTAAACGAGCACCCTCCCCGAATCTGGCCCCCGCCCACCCGGCACCGATGGTTCAGAGCTCAGATCCAGATCCAGACTTGGGGGGGGACGGCACTGGTTGGGTCAGCCCCTCATCGAGACGGGAGGTTGGGGTCCCGCTTCCGAACTGGGAACCAAACTTGGAAGTTCCCTGGACTTTGCGGGTGGCTGGATCTGGATTGTCTGGGCTGGATCCTCAGCTGGTGTAAACGGTCACCGCATTATCCTCAGGGACACGCAGGCCCCTTCCCTTTGCGCTGACAGAGAGGTGTAAAGAGGCCTGAGGCCCAATGGGAGTTAGGCACCTAAATACCTTTGAGGATCTGGACTGGACAGTAAATGAGAATCAGGCCCATTGGATCCCCCCTATGATTTACCCCTTTTGCTGATGCCACTAGGGGGTGCTGGCTGGGAACAGAAGCTCCCAAGAGACCATGGAAATGGGGGAGGGACTAGCAAGGATCTCCCCGCTCTGAGGCCCAGATCTGCTTGGCTAAAGCAGTTACCCTTTTGCCTGCACATTTACGCTTCCTGCCTGGATCTCCCATGGCTCTGAGTTGAAAACCCCCCACCCAGTCCCACCATCGCCCTGCCGAGGGGAGCACAACTCAGCCCTGAGCTGGGAGCTGACGTGTGGCCAGGTGCTGGGTCATTTATTCAACTCAAACTGCCTCCTTGTCTGTGACTTTCCCCGCCTTCCATGTACTGGGCTATCATGTTGCACAGTCAGGAACAGGCGTGTCAGTTTCCCCCGGGGAGAGATGCACAGGGGTGTCTCTCCCTCGCGCCCTCTCTCTCTCTGTCACTCTCCAAGGAGAGCCTGAGAACAGCTCATCCATGATCTCTGCCAAAGCAGCTAGGTCTGCGTCTTCATCAGTAATTGGCCTCGTGGTCCCTTCCAGCTGAGCCTCTCGCAGCACTTTGCAGACTTTAATGTGCTACGTTTCGCTGCCCGAGCTTTATTTCCCTGTTCTGTATTTTACAGATGGGGAAACTGAGGCACGTGATTTACTCCAAGCCGATGGCAGAGCCAGGAACGGAACCCAGCTCGCCTGGCTCCTTGCCATCCTTCCTCCCTACACACATTCCCTCTCCAGTTGTTATTACTGGCGCACCTGCAGGCCCCAACCTAGATCACGGTCCCTGTGTGCTAGGCACTGCACAAACACATTGTAAGAGCCAGGCCCTGCACAATAAATAGGCAAGAAAGACAGAGGGTTGGGGAGGGGAAACTGAGGCACAGCAAGTGACTTGCCCAAGGTCACCAGCTGAGCAGAGAATAGAATCTAGGCCTTCTGAGCCTCAGGCGTGCTAGATCGTGCTGCAAATCCCGATACTCATTACCTGCATGAAAGTATCTGGGTCTTTATGTGCCTTCTCCTCCAGTCATGTATCTGAGTGTCTCCTCCCCCTCCAACACTCCCCCCGCCCCCGTTTTTACTTGTAAATACCCTGATTGGGTGCTGAGCCTGCCTCTGCATCCCACTCTGAAAACAGAACCGTGCCCCCTTGAGCCAGGTTAGAGGCAGAGCTGCCACCTTGTATTTCATCAGCTAAGCAAGGTGTGGGTTTAGAGTTGCACTTTGTCCCCCATTTCACCCTGGCAGCTAAAGGGTTAATCACGTAAGCCCATTGTTGACAGGTCAGTGAAAAACACCAGGCACCTGCTGTGTTATCTATTGAGGAAAGCCCGGGAGTGGGCAGGAGGTGAAACCAAGCATTGTTGCAATGGCTGGACTTGCCTGCACCTGCATTAAAATCCATTTGGAACGGGAGCTTTGTAGCAATGTGGGATCTGCTCTGAAGGGTGCTGAGTCCTATGCTGGGCAGGCTGCTGTGTAGAACACAGTCTCTGTCCTGTGGGCAGCAACAGCTAAGTACTAGGTTAAAGCAATCTAAGTGGCTGCCTTGAGATCCCTCAATATATTATAGGACCTGGTTATTACTGGATCTTGGCAGCAAGCCCAGGGTGGTGCAGGAATTGGTGATGACTATTCACTAGGGGGTGCTCTTGAGAGAGTCAATATTGATTTCCCCAGCGTAAGGAAGTCCTGGTAGCCACTTGTGGTCATTACGATCCCTGGACCCTTCTTTGCAGAAGTGGATGTTAGGCCTGGGCTGAACCCCAATTCAAGTTAATGAACTAAAATTCCCAGCTTTTGGTTCAGCCCATTGCAGACGTCGGAAGCCAGCCACAACGGTTGGGTCCAGGTCCCAAATTCTCCAAAGAACTGGGGTGTTGGGCGAGGCCATTGATCACGAGTCCTTCGCCACTCAGAACATCACAGTGACAGTGGGGCTAGACGTGGGCCCGAACTGCAGCCTCTGACCAACAGGAGAAGTCCGTTCAGCTGCTAGCGGCATGCGCACAGCTCAGCTGCACTGGGGGACTCTGTCCAAGAGAGGGCAATGGTGCCGCGCCAGGTCCCTACAGCCTGTCTGTTGCCGGGTGGAATTTTGTAGCGCAGTGTTTTTTCGGCAGAGCTGTTGACTTGCTCGAGATCAGGCAGCAGACCAGTGGCAGAACTAGGAAGAGAACCCAGGAGTCCTGCTCCGCACTCCCATGGTCGCCCACTGGCATTTCTTTTTGTGAGGGGCTGGGATACGAGGAGAGGCCGGACTTTGCAAAAACCCGGTAGGTCCTCTAGCAGCAAAAACTAAAACAGCCTTTCATTTCAGACAGATGCATCACCCAGCTTATCCCAGGAGCAGGGTTGCAAAGCGTCACCGTGTCCCCTGGTTCTGATCCAGTTAGCGAAACCCTCCATCACTCTTAGGTGGGCCAATATCCTAAAAAGCACATTTAAAGTTCGGGACAGCGTGACATTAAGTAAAACTAGTGGGCTGTGGCTCCTCTCTGTGGAGGGATGTTAGACTACAGCCTGCTTCCGCTCAGACAGGATAGCAGGACAAGGGCATGTAGTGAAATGGCAGCATTTTGCCCCCTGGGTCAGCAGGAGAGCTGTGTTTATCACAGGCAGGGCCCCCGCATGGGGGAGAAAAAGGATACACTTTACTGGGGCCCGGAGGCCCTAGGGGGCCCAGCCCAGGCTGTAACCCCCATTACCATGAGGAAAAAACTGAGGCTAAATTGTAGATCATGCCTGAGGATATTTATAGTAACTTATTTCCCTGTATCTATGTATCTATTGTCCAATTCTTGTGAGATTTGCAAATCTTGGAGATTTGTAACAAGGGGGGGGGCGTGTGACAAGTTTGTACTGGGCCTGAAAAAATTATGCTTGGTCCCTGATCACAGGTTGACCAGTTCATTGGCAATTTCCAAAAAATCAGGGGCCAAAAAAAAAAAAAAAGGAATGGAACGGAACGGACCAGAATGCAAACCGAAACATTTTGAAATGTTTCAGCAAATCCAAGAGTTTAAAAAAAAATACGTCATTTTGGGTGGCACAAAACATTGCGTTTTACCCGAAATGAAACATTTTGGTTTTGAGCATTACTAAATGTTTCTGATTTGATTTAAAAATACAACTAAAGGAAACATCCAGGCAAAAAGTCATGTCAAGCCCCCCCCCCCCCCTCCAAAAAAAACCAACCCAAAATAAACCCCAAAACGCTTTGTTCAGAAAACACCACAATGAACAAACAATTCAGCAAAGCCGGCACTAAAGTGTGACATTTTCCGGCGTCACCACATCTGCATCCCACTCCCCCAAAAATGTTTTATAGGGAAAATTTAACCCAGTGTAGACAGAGGGTCCAAGCCATCCTCACACTGTGCCCTTAGCGAGGCTGATACCAAGCGGTCAACGACCAGGCATGGCTCCATCCTTCTCCCAGGGGATACCAGGGGGGAGTCAGGGCAGGGAGGGATGGCTGGTGCACAGCTGTGCGGCTGTCCCGCTGGAGTCAATGGAGCAGGGGATGCCCTGGGGAGGTTGCTGACGGAACTACAATTCCCAGAGTGCACCTGGGGAATAGGCGGGGGGGAACGCCTGCGGTCTGGTGAAAGGCTTCCTGGGAGGTGTAGTTCTCTCCCTCCCCACCGGCCCTTGGTCGGGAGGGGCGGGAACTACATTTCCCAGAGTGCAAAGCCCGGCCTGGAAGTGCCAGAGACTAAGAGGCAGCTGGGGCCGTGGCCGCGGGAGGAAGGTCGCTGGGCTGGGCGCTGCTTGGGGGAAATCAAGTCAAGCTAGGCCCGGCCCTGCGGGGCGGAGGGTTTCTGCGCGGAGCACAGGTAGGGGCTGGCTGCGTCTGCAGCAGGGGCTGCTGCCAAAGCTCAGGTGCTGAGGATTGGCCGAGCCCGGGAGCTGGGGTAGCCCCCGCCCCATTGCAAAGCCAGGATCCTGCCCCCCCGCCCCATTGCAAACCCAGGATCCTGCCCGCCCCCCCCCCCCCCCATTGCAAACCCAGGAGGCCATCCTCCTCCCCGCAAACCCAGGATCCTGCCCCCCCCCCATTGCAAACCGAGGATCTTCCTCTTTCCAAGCAAACCTTGGGGTCTCTCCGACACCCTGCATGCAAAATACTCCCCCCCCCCCTCCGCCCCGTATGCAGCCTCTCCTCCCAGGTTCCCCCCTGCCCTTCATGAAACACCCGGCCAACCCAAACCCCAGGCTGCCATGCTCACCCTACTCATCCCCCCGCCCACATGCTCGTGCCTGTTGCCTCTGTGCTCCCCCTCCACGTGCACAGATGCCTCTTACCTGCCAACTCTGCAGGCCGATGACGCTGCACCAGGGGATGTTGTCTCAGCCGGTCCCTCCCCACTCACTCTGTTGCAGCCTTGGGGTACTGACCCCCCTCCGGATGCTTCCCACCCGCCTCCTTCGCCTTCGCCAGGCTCTCCCTCGGCCGGCCCCCAGCTTCGGGTACTCCACGCCTGGTCCCGCCATGGAGGAGAAGCCGGTGGAGTCGGCCATTCGCTCCAAGCTCCTGCAGGCCCTGCAGCCCGTGCACCTGGAGGTGCACAACGAGAGCGCCATGCATGCCGTGCCCCGGGGCTCCGAGACCCACTTCAAGGTGGTGATCGCCAGCCAGCGCTTCGCCGGCCTGCCCCTGCTCCAGCGCCACCGGCTGGTGACCGACACCCTCCAGGCCGAGCTGGCTGGGCCTGTCCATGCCCTCTCCATCCAAGCCAAGACCCCCCAGCAGTGGGAAGAGGACCCTAGCGTGAGCCGGAGCCCGGCATGCCTCGGCGGATCCAAACACGACCCACACATGGCGACCAAACTGGGCAACCAGGGGTGACCCTGGGGACACCGCTGGGATGGGGGGTGCGGATTGGGTCACGTTAACTCACTCTCCAGCCTGACCCTGGTGCTCACGCTGTGACCGCATCCAGAGCCCTGGTACCCTGCAGGGAGGTTGGCACCGGATGTGGAAACCTTCACAGGCTGTGGTTGCACCCCACCGAGGCCAGGAGTCCCTCAGGCTCTGCCCACTTCCTGCCTGGGGCCGCGGGGGATTGTTTTTGGCTGGGCATGTGATGTGACGCTGACCCCTCTGCTCTCGTGGTAGCAGGAGGGTCGGGCTGGCAGACCCGGCTCCTGAAAGGGTGGGAAAACGGGTGTTCCGGGGAATTGTTTCTGCAACGCTGGGGGGGGGGGTGTCAATTTACAAAGCCTGGTCTCTAATGGGGACTGGGTGCCAAAACATCACTTCAGCGGCTTTAAAAAGCTCAGTGTCGTGTGCTTAAAGCAGGGGGGAAAGCCCTTGTGTTGTTAATAAAGCCCTTGACTGAGCAAAGAACGGGTTCACGTTGTCAAGCAGTGACGTCGCGTCTCGGGGGTTTTATTTTTTGACTTGGGTTGAGTGTGCCGCTGTAATATGGGCCAAACCTTCTTTATCTCGCCTGGGACATTGTGGTTTGGTTCCCCCCCTTGTGCATCATCCACAGTGATGAGGAGTCTGTGGCTCAGATCCTGCCCTGGGCAACCGTGAAGGCAATTCGGGCCTGTCATTGGAACAGAGTTAACAGCTCTGTCGAGGAGACGGGAGCCAGAATAAACTCTAGCTCCCCCTCCCAGCTCTGGGCTGGCCCCGCAAGACTAATGAACTCCAGCTCCCACCCTTTGGGTTGTGCTGGCCCTGGGGGGCTGGACTTCAGCGCCTTCTCTCTAATATGCAAGGCCAGTGAGAGGAAAGTCATTTCTGCCGTCAGCTCTGAACTCGGCATCCAAACAGGCAGCAGATGAATAATACTAAGCTGGCATGTAACAGAAAGAGCCTTTTCCCCATTTCCTGCACAGGAGAACAGCAGTTGGGAGTTGTCAGAATTTTCACAATGTTACTTTTCATCACTTCGGCTTTATTTTTGCAATGTTGGCAGCTCGGGGCAAAGGAAAATAGATGGGCCAGATTCGTGACTGTCTGTCTGTCTGTCCGTCCGTCCATCCCCCCAGGTGGAGAATGTCTCTTTTGCCCTCTGCTTCTCCTGTGCTAGCACAAAGCTAGGATGTTGGGGTTGAAAACAACACAGGAAAACTTTCAAAACACTATTGAGGTTGGAACTGTCTCTCTCCCCCTCCCCCTCAACTTCATGGGAATGTTTGTTTGATCTCAGTTATCTTGATCCTGGGACTTTTTTTTTTTTTTTAACACCGTCACCAGTAAAACCTAAATTTGGAACTAAAATCCAGACAGAAAACAGATCTGTAGCGGGCCTGAGCTGCCCTATAACTATTAGGGCAAGGTTTAGCGTAAGCGGGCACCCGTGGTGACGAAATGAGCGAGCCCTGGACTGTGTCTTCGGGGTCTGGAATGTGCAATCTTCATTGATTGGCTCAGATGCGTGGCTGGAAGGCGCCCGGCCCGGGTAGTTCTGAAGCGCCCATTATCTTTCCCCTTTGGGATGTTGGAGGATGTTTTTCCCGGCCAGGTCAATATCTCAATCCGATTAAGAAATAAAAGCAATTTGTCAGTGATTCTGCAACGCTGAATAGATGCTCGGCGACTCTGCTCTCGGTCCCACTAGTGGAAACACAGGCTGGGAGACGTTTGCCATCATCTTGTGATATATTTTATGCTGGCCATTTTTACAAGCTCTGTCCTCCTCCCTCCACTTCCATATACACACTGTGTGCAAACGAAGAGGGACGCAAACCCCTTTATTTCCCAGCACACTTAAAACCTTACCCCAAACCAGGCATCACAGACTCCAAGGCTGCTATGGTGGTTTTGTTTTTTTTTAACCTTTTAATATTTTTTTCTTTTTACATTGATTTTTGTGGAATATTCATTCCTCGCGCTGGAAAAAAATGTCGCTGAGCCATTAAGGGACACAGCTGCCTTTTCCAGCCAAATGAACCTCACACCCAGCCTTTTTTTAATTCACAGCACCGTATATTTTTTTTATTTGATTTTTTTTTCCCCAGCATGACATTTAAAATAATTGTCATATCTAATCACTCTGTTTTATACAAAATGGACAAACCAAAGACCACAGCTGAATTCTTAGTTTGCTTGATTTTTTTGTTTTGGGTGGTTTTTTTTGTACATTTCTGTTGTTGTTCTTCTTAACAAACATCTAAAAACTACACCACAGCACAGTTTTGCATACGGACAGTGTTACGAATGTTTTCTTAAAAAGACCAGCTACACCGAAGAATGGAAAGAGCAAGAGAGACGGCTACTTAGAAAAACAGGATGGGTTGTGCTGTTTGATTGCTTGGAGCTGGCGCAGGCCGTGTGGAACCAGCCCTGGATCTGCTTGCTATGACCAGAGGATCCTTTTTGCATGGGAGTAGTTACAAACACCCAGGGTGTAAAGCTGATGGGGGGGGGTGTTTTTTTTCTATTTTGGGGTGTTGGTTTTTTGGGGGGTTGAGTTTAAACCAGCGCTGCCACACATTGTAGGGACCCACTCCACTGGCTTGCACTCTCTTCACTGCCAAAAAAAGGGGGTGGGTTTTGTTTTTTGTTTTTTTGCAGCTCGATGTGAAACCTAGGTGGAGATGAGACACAGTAGTTTTTTAGCAGCTAGTCTAGGTAAATTTCCCAGGTGGAAGGTGTAGTGTTGACCGTGACTAGCTACATCAGGGTAAACCAAACTACTTGTGCGTTCTGTCCACCAGGACTTCACCTGAGAGGTCAAACCGGGGCAGTTTTTGCAACCAAGGCAGCCTGTGCAACAGGGCAGATTGGGTGTCAAAACGCTACCCCAGCAGAATGCTCTTGTGCAAGACGCAATGCAACAGAGGATCAGGCCCACACGCAAAAAGGCTCCCCCACCCCCGGCACTCTCTGTGCAGGTAGATCTTCCATGGGGGCGTTTCATCTGAGCTCAGGCGACTTAAAAATCAAGAGAGGGCTAGAGCGGAGTAGATCAGCACTGGATACCTCACCGAAAGATCTGCCCAGCTTAGCCTCGAGTCTTTGAGGATCTCTGGCTGAGGGTCTCTGCCCTGTGCTACGCAGGAAGTCAGACAAGATGATCAGACTAGTCCCGTCTGGCCTTGGCAATCTAGGATCACCCGGGGCGCTCGTTTTGGAAGCGGTTTGCCATGCTGCGTTCTCAGTGCGATGGCACTTCCTACGATTGTGCTCACCAGACGCTCCCCAAAGCCTGGGCGCCCGAGAATTCGGGGGGTCCCAGACTGCAGGGAGGTTGGTGTGACCGCACGGGGGCCAGGAGAGGATGAGTGGGCCAACTGCTGTGGAGTTAACGTGACCTGGGCAGCGATGTACGTTAAGAAGCTGCATCCGCTGGGCGACGTGAGGCCGCGGGGGTTGCAGCGCCCATTGGTGCATGTTCTGGCGTCCATCTCGGAGAGCCGGGCTTCTGCGGGGAATTTTTCGATGAATCAGTTTATGTCAAAAAATACCGATGCGGCGAAGCCAAAAGACGGTTGGGTTCGGCGAACCTCCCGACTCAGCAAAGGGTCGAGGGGGGAGTTTAAAAATAGTCGAAATGCTTCATTCGATGCTTTTTAAAGGACACATTCTGGCTTGCGGAGCCTTTTGGGTTGGAAATGTCAGCTCATTAAACAGAACAAGGCTTAAACAAAATCCAAACGGAAACGACCCATCCAGAAAGTATCTAGACAAAAACGTTTCGGCTGGCCCGGAAGGTGAAGAGCGTCAGGTTTTTGGTTTGCAGATAGCTGAGATTTTGCCTTTTCGTTTTGATGCGAGACGGGGGGGGCAGGATTTTAAACTTTCAACAGCATTCCCAGGACAGGAAAACCATTCTCCATGCAGCTCCCCATCGTGGCAGGAGAGCCCCTAAACTAAGGGACGGTGGGAGACAGGAGGGAGGAAATGCTGTGTCTGAGCCCAGCTTGCGACGGATCTTTGCTGGGGGCAGTAAGCCAGGCCTGGACGCGCAATCCCATCATGGGGCAGAGGGAACTTCTGGGGCTGAAAGTCCGTCCCTCCCGCTGCAGTGAGCGCCTTGTGACTCTAGCGCTTTGCCTCCTGCAGGCTTTTGTCCATCTGAGAAGGGAGCTAGCACAGCCGCTGGGCCGGGCCACAAGCGGGATTAAGGGCTGGCACCTGATCATTGTGCTTTTACCTGGTTCTAGCTCGCCTCTGGGTATAAAGAGCGCCACCCAAATCATTCATCCTGCCCCTTTGCCAGCCTGCGTCCGTCTGACGGGGGCGAGGCTGCTGGGCTGCACCGGGAGCTTGCGGTTGAGACTCGCCGGCTGTTGCTCTCGAGACACGGGAGCTCCTAGTAGCCCATGACGGAGGTGGGGATTTTGGCGCCAGAGTAAGAGGTTGGGCTGGTCTCTTCCCAGTTTGGTTCAGGTCCGTTTGTGCTTGGCCACTAGCTGCTGGTTTGAAGACTTGAGCTGTTTTGTTTAAAATGTGCTCTGGGAACCAGACGAGGGAAGGCGGGAAAGCCAAGGTGCATGGTGACCAACCAGCAGGGGGTGCTGAAACTCCCGTACTCCCCCCAGAGCACCATTTGCAAACCCACCTGGACCAAATGCTGCCCCCCCCCCCCCCGACACACCTGTACTGCCCTAAGCCTCCCGCTCCCCATCCGCGGTGCTAATTGCCTCGATTTAGCTGATTGAATGAGAAGCAACGCAATGGAGGCGCCGCTTGGCAGCTGAGCGCTGATGCAATGAGCTGCCTCCAGAGTGGTCACAAACATTTCCATCACATTTCCATCGGTGGAAGCGAGATCCGCAGCCGGGCCCGTGTGGTGGGGCTGCTTTTCCTTCGACAGGCCTAACCCTCAAGGTCACCTCGGCGGAAAGGAGAATCCGGCTCGAAATCTGTATCTTCCAGCTTCCTAGAGGCCTGATTCTGCCCTTGGGTGCTTCAGCTTAGCACTGGTGCAGCTCTAGCATCTCGTGGGGGGGTCAGCTTGGGTTGATGCCAACGTAGCTGAGAGGCAACCTCAGCCCTGAGCCTCCTGCGAACACGCTTGGCCCTTTGTCGTCACGAACGTGGCCAAAAAATCTCTGCAGCTCCCTCGGTTCTGGGGGTTAGCAGGGAATGAGGAATCTGGGGCGGGGGGAGGCTTCCCCCCAGCGATGGCGTGTGGGAGGCGGAATCAGCATCTCTGAGCGGAAGCAGGGTGCAAGGGAGTATCTGTCCGTCTGGGCTTTTTTCCCTACCTTGCGCATGGCTCGTGCTCTGCTCCCCAGAAACAACGCGGCTCCTGATCCCAAATGCCCCGCGAGGCGCCTGGCGGGCAGGGCTGGGCAGAGCCGTCACAGCAGGGTTTGTGAGGAAGGGAGAGCATTTCTGTTGACCTGAGAAGATTGGTACGTCTAGGGAACCCAGGGCCAGCAGACTTACCCTGCAGAAGAGCTGGGGCCAATCTGGGAAGGAACTTAAATTTGGTCCAGTTTTTTGGGGGAGGGACACAAATTTAGGAAAAAATGGACAATTTTCAAAATATTTTGATATCTTCCCCCCCCTTCTCTTACCCCCTTACCCCCAGTTAGCAGGTCAACATTTCCCAAAAGTGCCCTATTTTAAATCTTTTACATTTCAAAATAATTTTTAAAAGGGGGGCTGTGGAAGAAGACTCCCCCCCCCCCCCACCCCCAAATCTGACCCCTTTGCTCCAGTAAGAGAATCCCTCTTGCCTAGCAAGTTACTCTCCGACTGACCCCTTGTCTGTGGCTCAAGTTTGCAGCTAGGGTTTTTAAAATAAAATCGTGCTATGAGGAGGATTGGTTTTTAAAAGGAGACGGAGGGTGATATTTTCATAAGTGCCCAAGTCTCCTTTTCAAAAGGGACTTAAATGGGTCAGAGCCTAAATCCTCCGGACTTTCAATGAGATTTAGGCGATGTCTTTTCAAAAGTGACTAGTGATTTTTGGCTGCCCTTTTTTGTTTTTGCGGGGAGACATCTTAAAGTGACTAGGCTGCCCAGAAGTTGGGTGCGTGATGCTCTCTGAAAATCAGATCTCTTACGCATGCCAAGCTGTGTGTACAAAATTCAGCTGCCCTGCCTCGTGAGTCCCTTTAGACAATAGGATTTAGGAGCCTGAAGGGTAAAATTTTCCGAAGCAGCTAAGTGTTTTAAGAGCCCAAATCCTGTTGAAAGTCCATTAAATGCCTTAATCTTGTTTGAAAATGGGACTCATGCTCTCATGTGCTGTCGCTGCTTTTGAAAATTCCAGCCAGAGTTCAGTTAGTCTGTTGTGAATTACTGGACTGGACTGTCCACACCAGCTGTGCGCTGCCCTCTGATCTGGAATGCACTCTTTGGGCCGAGAGTGGTTTGTCTATATGGCGAGGAACGTGTAACCCAGAATAGGGTGTGCCTGCATCCCATGCAGAGGGGTGACTGCAGCATGTGTGGACACGCCCAAGCCAGCTTTAACCTAGCGAACTCAACTGGTGCACCCCTAGCAGTGAAACTGCAGCAGGCAGACTCCAGTGCACAGCTGGGGGTGGGGGGGGCTTCATGGCTACTGTTATTCGTGCTAACGGGGTCGCAGCTACGTTTGCTGTGCTCACTCCTCTGATTATTGTATAGACAGACGCCTCGTCTCTCTGTGCCTCAGTTTCCCTAGCTGTAACTTGCCTCGTGAGGGGGTTGTGCGCATTAGACAGTGGGATATATTCAGACACCCCAGCAAGGGGTGGAGGGGGCAGCGATGTATCTTGCCAAGAGAGCAGGAACAGGCTGAACTATGATTTCCACCCTTCCTTCCCACCTCCTCTGCGAAAAAGAATCCCTTTGAGTTGAGCAACTCGTGCTTCCAACTAGGCTGTGTCACAAGCCTGCGAGAGGAGGGGAAACTCAGATGTGGTGCAAAATGAGAAGTAAAGAAAAATATACCACTCTTAAATATCTCCTCAAATGTAAAAAAATACAACTCTCCCTTAAACTGATACCACGCTCTATTCCCCCCCCCTTGGTGTACGCCACATGTCTCTGCGAAGCGGAATAGAATTGGCAACCTTGTTCTAGTTTCAGATGCAGACGTAGGTGACCTTAACCTGACCTCCCCAGCCCCAAGCATGGTGGGGGTCTCTGTTTAGCTCTGCAGTGAAGGCGAGATATTTAATTCTCCGTGTTGGAGTGTGGCTGGCACCTGTTACGCTAAAGACCACACTAAAACCAACACGGGCTTGTGAGTTTCATAACTTGTTTAAAATGAAGCTTTTTGCTGAGTGTTTGGTCCGGCTTCTAGAACTGGATGATGAATGGGCCTAGGGGACCACAGTGTAGTTCAGATCTTCAGCTGATGGCACAAAGAGGCACATCTAGCTGTTTAAGCATGGAAGCTGCATGGCCCATTGAGCGATTAACATGCAATGGGACAATTAGCGAGCTTTGTTATGCAAATGGGCTATAAAATACAACCAGAGACCTGTGACACCCTCCTCCCCCCTTCCCTTCAATCAAAGTTGCCTGGAAGTCCAGATTCTGCGCTATTTAGACTGGTATGAAATGGCTTTACTCCAGCGGTATCCCAGGGTAACACAGAGCAGCATAAATACTTATCCCAGTGCATTATATATATATAATTAAGAATTGAAATGTCACCGTGCAAGGTAGAGATCTGGTTTTAAAAAGCTTATTTCCTACCCCCCGCACCACCCGCACCACATTAGGGCACCTGTACAAAGGGTCGCTGCTGCTTGTTAGATTTCAGGGGCAGGCGAGGCTCCCCGAAGCGTGAGGGTTGGATCCCTCACAGTCTGGATTTTTAGGCCAGCATTCCAGCGCATGCCTAAATCCCATTGACCTCAGTGGGTGGAAGTGCCTAAACCTACTTCTGCATCGGCTCTTCTGCTGTTCCGTAAACGGTTCAGCTCTCCTCCTTGGTCAAGGTAACATGCTTGTGTCTCATCCAGCCCCAGGTCAGCACAGCACCAAGTGTCTCCCGCCCACCCCCGACAGCAGAAAGGACATGGCGGGATCCTTCCCTCCTTTTTTTCCCCAAGCTGTGGGAGGGGGGAGGACGCTGACGCAGCAGCCAATGCTTGGCTGGGGTTGTAAAGACCAACTTCAATTTCTAAGCAACGCCCCACACTGCCCCTTCCTCTGCAAAAAGAGAGCCTCCAAAAATGGCCCTCTGGGGAAAGCTTAGCCTTCCGTCCGGTTCCTCGCCCCCGCTGGCTGTCTAGCGCAGAGAATTAAAGGGCCGGCAGGTGACACCCACCTGGCTCAAGGGCCTGGGAATTTAAAAAGTTAATTGGGCCTAGGTGGAGGACAGCTGGGGAAGGGTGTCCTCCCATGCTCTGCCCATAGATGGCGCCACGTGGCTGCTACAACAGGGGTGCAGCTCTCAAAGAGACGAGGCCGCTGAGTGTAACAAAAATCAGTTTGGGATTTTTCTTCACGCGGGGAGTCATTAAAACAGCGCATTAGGAAACGGGCTGTGGTGTCTTTGGGGAGCCAGGCTGACGCCCCCTGCTGGCCTTTCGTACCTCGCTGCTCCGGCAGGAGAGCAAGACCTTTGCCCAGTTAGTCCTGGCTCTGGGTGTGGTGCAAAAAAAAAAATCTGCTGGGCGTCTAAACACCAAGCCCCCTGCAGCGGCAGGGCCCTGCCTGACCGAGCTGTGCCTCACGGGCTGTGAACCAGCAGCAGGCACGAGACAAGCAAGATGAAACCTGGGGCAAGGGCTCGCAGGACTGGGGGGCGCCGTTTTGGCCCAGCTCGAAATGAGCGAGGGGCGCACAGGGTTGGATTTTTGCAAAAGTAAGGGCCAGGGGGGTGGAGCCATTAGGTGCTAAATTCGGAGCTGCCCTTTCGCTGTCCCCCCCCCCCCTCCCCACAGCCTTTGGGGGAGGACAGGTGGTAAGAAGAGACCAGCCCAGTTGTGATTAAATGGCGCAGTTGGAGATGCCCCGGTGGAGCTGGGCCATGTCAGCTCGGCAGCTCTCCAGGCCAGAGGGGGACGCGTGTCCAATCGGGCTGGGCACACACTGGCCTAACTAGGCCTGGATCTGACCACCCATGCACGGCAAGCCGTTGGAAGGGCTGCCCTGGCTTCTGCAGCAAACAAACCTGGGGGGCTGTTGCAAATGAATCTGAGCACTCTGGGAGCCCTTCCACCCTGCGCTGATTGATCCGGGGGGCGCCCCTGGGAGACTGCAGCTGTTGGGGTTCGAACCCATGACAAACCATGCACCATGGAGGGAGAGGGCATGAGCCTTGAGAGAAAAAGACCTAGGGCCCAAAGCCCCAGGCAGGTCCCTGGGGTTCAGACACCAGGAGGTGCTCTCAGTTTGGGGCTTGCACATGCAATGTGTGTGCACACTTCCCCACCCCCCCTCCCCCCCCCATACACACACTCCTCCAGCTGTGTTTCTGGATGACCGCTGGGGGAAAATTAAAAAACAAAAACAATTTCAACATCAAATCCCCCCCCACCCAAACAGAGGAACCAACATTTAAAAATCCCTGACTGAACACTAGCAGCGGCAATACACGTCCCTGCACACGCATCTCAAATGGCCAATGGGCAGAGCGGCTGCTCCCTGGTTTAGCATGTTAAACTCTGTCCCGGTACACAGGGCCTGTGGAGCTGAAGCTGGTGCAAAGGACAAATAATAATAATAATACGCCTTTGCCTTACGTATAGCACCATTCATCTAAAGCAGGCAACAGAAGGCTGCAAGTATCACAATCCCTTTTTTACAGATGGGGAAACTGAGGCACAGCACATCAGGAAGATCACCCGACAGAGCCAAGACTAGAACTGCTGCTCTTACACAGCCTCTGCCATGCCATCAAGATCCTAGACCTGCTGCCTGCAAAAATGTATGGATGGCCAATACCACTAGCGTCTACAGGCTGTATGCCCACGGTGACCGGCAGAGATTTACCAGCGGTTGTGTTTATTCGGCGGGACACGAGGCTAGGACGCGCGCAGCTCAAGATTTCAAATTCGGGTCACGTGACACAGGGAAAGGACTGAGCTCGGCTGGATTTGCTCCTGCAAACCTGGCTTTAAAGCCTGAAACTGATGCTGTGTTAACACCTGAAATCGACGCTACTTTACATATGACTCAGTGGGCCCAGAAAGCGGGGGGGGGCGGGGCGCGCGGCGGGTTTGCGTTGCTCTCAACACACCGTATGTGCCCTATTAAAAAATAAACGCGGCTTTGGAGCATGTTACACAGCCAAGATCCGTGAGCACACGTTACACATACTACTAGTTTACACCCACATGTGTAAATTGAAATTGATCACGGGTTCGCCAGCGCACAACCTAGGGCCAGCTCCACGAAGGTGCCAAGTTGTCTAGACATTAGATGGTGCCATGCTTAGGTCACCTTTGAGGATCTGGCCCTAGCCCCTGGCAGCCAGCTCCGCTCAGGAACTAGGTAAATTGGCTCCTGTCTAGATAATCCGTTCACACGGCCAGGCTGGGCCGTTTGCAGCCTGAATTTAGTGCAAAGAGGTTCTTTTTTCCTCTCCTTCTCGGTCAAGTTGTCTTCCCTCCCCCCCCCCGCAATACCCACAATGAACGAGCTGATTCTCACACGCAGTATGACACCAAAAAAAAGGGGGAAACGAGGAAGGGAAGGAAGGAGGGTGAGGAGGGAAAAAAATATTCAAAATGATAAAATCAGACATTTCACAGTGTCTAACAACTCTAAACTCCCTGGAAGGGGGGGGGATGGTGGGGGACTCCCCCCATTCACTGCAGCACCTGCCCGCGTGTCTCCGGCAGCTTCAACGCTAGCGAGCTGCCCACAGCCAACGCTGTCGAGGCCAGCAAGATGGGCACGGCTTTCGTGATGCCAACGAAGGAGGTAAAGATGCTGATGCCCAGGACGGCCGCCAGCTTGCAGAGGGCGTTGAGGAAGCCGAAGGCTGTCGTTCTAGGAAAGAAGGGAAAGAGGTTACGGGCGAGCGGCTGATGGAGCAAGCTGCTACAGTCAGCGCCCACTTCACAGCCGAGCAAACTGGGGTACAGATCGAGGCCGTGCCAGGTCTGTGCAGCCAGTCAGTGGCAGAGGACTCCAGGAGTCCTGTGTCCAGTGTTTCATTTGTGCCAGGGCTGAGCCCCAGCGCCTCTGAGATTGGCAGTTTGTAGTCCTGGCGGCTTCGCTGCATCCATTATGAATAAAAAAATTGCTTGAGCCCCGGCACCTCTTTCATTACAAATGAGGCACTGCCCGGGTCGCAGAGCGCTGCTCTGCCCTGTAGACACCCGTCCCCATCCACAGCTGGGCCCAGAACCGGCTGGAAAAGAGGGGGATCCCTTTCTGTGCACATTTTTGCTCTTTGAGGCAAAGCGCACCCCCCCCCAAGCGAGCTGAATTGACATTTCCCAGCAACATTAAGCTTCACTGGACTAGTCCCAACCCGTCTCCCCAGAGATCCTGCTTCCTTGCGTCTGCTTTACCCACCGGACTCTGCTCCTGCTGCTGGGAAGAGACCCAGGAGTCTTGACTCCCAGTCCCTCTGCTCTAGTCATGGGGCCTCCTTCCCCCAGCCTACAGGGCCAAAGAGTCCTTCAGGCCCTAACAGGTATTTAACATAATACATCACATGGCCAAAGCTTCCCACTCGAGGCTGTGCTCCAGGATTCCTCTGTCGCAGCCACTCCGAGGTGGCTTCACAGGACCAGCCTGTGTCTCCTTCTGGACCCAGGAGCCCCGGGATCGGGACTTGCTCTGCCTTGGGTGGAGCACAGGGGCTGGGACTTTGTACCTTTTGTCCGAGGGGTAGAGCTCCACCGTCAGCACGTCCAGGGCGTTCCAGGAGGCGATGCTAACCCCCCCGAAAAGGCAGAGCAGGGCGATCATGGCTGACTCGCTGTTCCCAAACGACAGGAAAAAGCAGCTGATGCAGGACATCACGCTGGAGCCGGCTGCGGTAGCAGGAGGAAAGCCGGGTTAGGGTCGGGGGGGGGAAGAAGGGTGTCGCTGTAGGCAGTGGAACCCTACTTGGTCAGAGCCAGTATCACCCACTTGGTGCACGAACCTCCTCCTCTACATCAGCCTCCACTGGGACCATTCCCGCCGCCCGATCCAGGGCAAGCCTCCCTGCCCTACCCACCATCTCTCTGCTTTGCTCCTTTCTTCTGCTGATGCAAGAGCCACCGCCTCTGCAATTCTGGCCAGGCCCTGACTTGAGCAGGGTGGGCGATGGTTACCCGCTCGGAGAGGCAGCTGGCCCTACTGGCAGCAGGGTTGTAAATGCTGCCGTGTCCCTGCTCTGTAAGGAGCGGTCTCCCCGTGGGGGAAAGGCTCACTGTGTGCAGCTGACGCCTCTGGCCCAGGAGGGGCCAGTTCACGCAGCAGCTGAATTTTTCTACTCAGCTGTTTTTCGTTGGAAAATGGATTCACTGAACCAGTTCCTGGGAAAGGCTTGAAGTCGATGAATTCCTCATTTCAAACACTGGCGGGGAGGAGAACGTTCCAGTTTTCAGTTTAAAAACGACTTTTCATCTCAAAACATTGTCCAGTTAAGGTTAAAAAATATTTTTCCAAACTAAAAGGAAGGCGGTGGCACGAGAAACGAACCCGTTTCCAAAGGATGGAAACGTCGCGCGCCAACTGACCGGCTTCGGCAAGAAAAATATTTTGATTGCCACCGTCAGCTCACAATAATTCCAGAGATGTTTGAAGTTTCATCCCAATGCCAGATGGGGAAAACTGAAAGCTGGGAAAATTCTCACGGGGCGGGGGAAACCTTTTCTTCCCCAGGCTACCGTGGAGGCATGCTGCCAGCTGGGGCCTCTGCTAACGGGTGAGACCTTCTCTGGCCAGCAGGCGGCAGCTGCAGCTTCAAAGCCGCAGGGGAGCTGCGTTAAGGGTGGGTGTCAGTTTTTTCTCCTGCAGGGTCTACCATGGGATCAGCGCAGAAGGAACATCTTACCCATACCCCGATGCTGGCACCGCCTCCCCCCACCGGCAGCATCCCCGCCCCCTCACCCAGCATCCGGAGGCGCCCGATCTTGTCCATGAGCAGGGCCGAGACAATGTTCCCCGGGAGCACGGCCAGGGTGCCCAGGAAGCTGACGAAGTAAATCATGTAGGCGTTGTTGTCGTCGCTGAAGTCCAGCTGGCAGCCTTCTTTGTTGTGCAGGAACGTGCTGTTGACGATTTTGGTGTTGATGAATTTGTACTCGAACAGGTCTGCGGAGAGGCGGAAGAGATGCTTGCACGGAGCGGGCGCAGAGCAATTTGCAGGCCGTTTGCCTCTTTGACCGTGAGGTGCCGGGGTAGGGGGAGAGGGACTGAGATGCAGCCACCTCTGAGGTGGAGCGCAGCTGCTGTTTAACGACCACACCTCAAGCATTGCACGGGGGTGCTCTCCCAGCTCTGCAATGCAGCCACCTCTGGGGCGGAGCGCAGCTGCTGCTTCATGGGTGGACAGCAACGTTGCGCAGGGTTTGCTTGCCCAGCACCGAAAAGCAAACCACTTCTGATGTGGAACGTGCCCGCTGTTAGCGGCCTCACAGAAACACTGCGCAGCCGTCACTCACCTACCACTGAAATGCAGCCCCCTCTGGGATAGAGGGTGGCTGCTGTTTAGTGGCTACGCAGCAGCGCTGTGCAGGGATTGCTCACCCACCACTGAAATGCAGCCACCTCTGACGTGGCACACAGCTGCTGTTCAACAGCATGCAGCAGCGCTGGACGCGGAGCCTTAGAACTGCAGGGGAACTTTTAAGCCACTTGCAGCCTGGCCCAGGGATTCTTAATCCACATGAACAGATGGGCACCTTGGTTTTAGTGGCTAGGTCCAACCCCACTGGCAGTAGGGGATGGGTGGGGCACAGAGGTCGCTGGTGATCATTTGCTCTCGCATGGGGCCAGCCTTGGAGCTGCATCTATCCCAGGTGAAGATGGGGGGAAGTTTGGGGGGAGAGGGTAAAGTTACCAGCTGTTTGCCCCCCGTTCAACAGCGATGGTTGGTGCCTTTCAGACAATACGTGGGTGAGCAGCTCCAGCTGCCAGAATAGGGCTCCCTTCCCAAAGCCCATCAGTGTCTATTCAACGTCGTCTTAGTCACCGCAAGGCAGCTAATTAGCACGGCCCAGAGGATGTTTACCGGCAGCGGCACAGCCAGTGCTGCACTTTCTAGCCCTGGACAGGTTGGGAAATTAAGGCCTTAAAACAAAAACAGCCCTGGCCCAATCCTCCTCGCCCTGTGTCTTGCCCAGCCATTTTCATCAGTGCAACGTAGTTCCCGGATGCTGCCCGGGGGGGCATTTTACACCCACTTTGAATCGGTGTGTGTAAATGGCTGCAGTTGGTGAGAGGACAGCAAAGAATCGAGCCCCCCTGTTTGTTCCCCCCATCACTTTGATTGCCCTCCCCTGACACCCGCTCCAGAACATCAAGTTCATGTCACCTGTCCTCTCCTTCAAGGACCCCAAATGCAGCATCTGCCGCTGTGCTGGTTAGACTAGAGGACACAAAGTCTATGCATCCTCATGCTCCAGGGCACGAGCCGACCTCCAGCTGGTTGGTCAGGAAGGAACCTCCCCCATGAGGTATACTCTTAGCCACCAAGGTCCAGGGTTGAAGGTTTCAGCCTGTCTCTAAGGGCATGTCTACACTGCACGTGGTGTGTTCTTAACACAGGTTAGCTAACCCATGTTAGCTACATTGGGTTCAAATAGCAGTGACAATAGGGCAACTTGGCTTCTAACTGGGGTTACCAGCTCAAGTTCCACCCCAGGCTGCCCTATATGCTCGAACTAGAGCTGCTGACCCAACCTGCCATGTGTGTACTGCTATTTTAACTTGAGTTAGCAAACCCAGGCTCAGAACACAACTTTTCTTTGCAGCATAGAGACGTCCTAAAGTCAGAGAGGCAACGTAGCCCAGCGGCTGTGGTTGTGGTTGTGGTTGGGGAACCATGAGAGCTGGGGTCTGTTCCTAGCTCTGCTGGGTGACCTCAGCTAAGCCACTTCCCCTCCCATTCTTTGTCTTGTCTATTTAATCACTTCAGAACAGGGATCAATCTCTCACGTACAGCACCTAGCATCAGGGGGCCCGAGTCTTGGTTGGGTGCTACTGTAACCCAGGCCTGCTTGGTCTGGCGCTGTCTCCCCCAGTGACACCTAGTCCAGCTAGCAATTGAAGAGTCTGCTACAACCTTAGCTAAGGGCCCCGTGACTTTTAGCTCATACACTAAGCTTCAGAGGTCCCAGGTTTGATCCCGCCTGCTGACGACCAGGGTCTGTCGGTGTGACACTACCGTAATTACATTGCCAAGAACTAAGTCACCAGCGGAGATAAGACACCAGGCTATCTAATGCATGGCGAGGCGTTGGATGAGATTGGTCGTTGTCAGTTGCAGCAGGACCGGGCTGGCCTTCATCGGTGAAGACTATGGGTGAAGGCCCGTTAGGGGGCAGCCCCGAGTTACCTGTGTTGTAGAAGACAGTGGAGATGAAGGAGCAGTTCTTGAAGAAGGTGTTGCTGGAGGTGATGTCTTCAAAGTAGCATTCCTCGAACAGGGAGTCCTCAAAGGAGACGGATTTCATCTTCAGCCCGATGAATCTGTCAGTGATAGACACCGGGACTGAGCGGCCCAAGAGCAGCTGGGAGAAGGGAAACACGAGTCCCCCTCCACCACGGGGTGACAAAAACATTTTCTGGACCTGCTAAGCCAGACCCCGGACGTTTGGAGAGCTTTATGTGCAATGAGTTTGGTGGGTCTCAGCTCAGTCCCTGCTGGATGAGTATCCACGACTGGGAGTTAAGTAAGTCTCTGCAGTTGGCACAGCAGATAACTCAAGGGTTGCATGGACCATGGGGTCCCTAGAGGCAGGGATGTGTGTGTGTGTGTGTAGGGATGGGGGGGGTCATGCTTGTCCTGTTGTCACCCGCGCTCTGGATACACAAAGGATCCCAACCTCCAGGGCCGCATGCTTGGTGAGGTTCTGGCTGCACTTCCCCCAGCATCTATTTATTTATGCACCCCCCCACCGAGCCCCGAGATGCCCTCCCGGCACTGGCTAGGCTAGCCATCCCCCAGCACAGGGGGGGCATGTGCACCCCATTCTCTGCAACCATGGGATCATTGAAGCTCATGCTTGCGGGCGACATGCCTTGGCGCAGTGCCCAGCGACTCCCTCAGCCCCTTCGCGGAGCAGTGGGATCTAGCCGGGATTCTGTTGTCTTTCCTCCCCTCCCAAGTCCTTATTTTGCACCCCCCTCCCATGACTGTTCCTCCTCTGCACCCTAATCCATCTCATTGACCTCCCCCCCATGTCTTTGCAGGCTCTGCCCTCTGCTCACTACAGGGGATGCCTGGGTGTTTTCTGCACGCACGGCCCCCAGCACCTCTGCCCCGTTCACAAGAATCAAAGTGGCCCCTTGACAGGACTGAGCTCCCGGGCGGCAGGGAAGGACGACGCACAACTCACTTGTCGTTGAAGTATTCACCATTGCGGTGGATCTGGTTCTCCAGGGTGAAGTTGAAGGTGAAGTGCTCCACCTTCTCGTGGGTGAAGAGTTTGGTGCGGGAGGCATATTCGATGTTTTGTAACTGCTTGATCATGTCTGGGAACCAGACAGTCAAGCCGTAGTAACTATCACAGAGAGGGGGAGAGAGAGAGAGAGAGAGCTCAGGACTGAGTGTCTGAATTAGGACCCCATTGTGCTAGGAGCTGTACAATTTTATTGCTATTAGGTGTATTACAGTAGCACCTAGGCACCCCAGTCATGGATCAGGACACCCCCTGTGCTGTATGATGTTATTAGGTACAATATAGTAGCACCCAGCACTTTAAGTCATGGAGCAGGAGCCCATTGTGCTAGGAGCTGTATAAACAGGGAATAAAATACAGGCTCGCAGTTAGAGCTGGGGGTGAAATAGTTTCCCAGGAAATTTTTCAAAAACGTTCCTGTCTCGAATCAGGATGAAAAGTTGAAATCTCAAAAATGTTGCACAAATTGGAAAAACCCAAACAAACCTGCAGTTCAGGTCAATCAAACTGTTTCATTTCGATCATTTTGAAACGCTTCATCTCCATTTTGACCTTTTTGTTTTTCTTTTTTTGTTGTTGTTGTAACTTTTTTAAACAAATTAAGTTACATTTCTAAACAAAAAGTCATTTCCAACTGGAGGGGAAAACAACTTTTGGTTTCAAAAAGGCTGGAACATCTCGTTTTGATACTTCCAACGTTTTTTTCCAAGCTGGGCAATGGGTCGGATCGACCCTTTCCTGCCAAAGGATGCAGGTTCCAGGTTTGTTTGGGTTTTTTTTTGGCATAAAAACATTTCTCAGGCAAATTCCCAAGCAGCTCGACTTACAACCTAAGCGTAAAACAAGGGACCCAGGTCTCTTGAGTCCCAGGCCAGGGCTCTGTCTCCTGCGTGTGCTGGAGCTGGTGCTTAAATCTCAGCGAATAGCAGGGCAACCCTTCCCAGCATGTTACCTCTGGGGGCATCCACGCTCCAGGTACCATTCTGTCTTTGGCCTCTGTGCTGAGGCTGCCAGCAAGGGGCCTGCTGGGCCTGGGGAGCCCCACCCCTAAATCTGGGCTCAGCCCCTCCAAGCTGTTTCCCCAAATAGTTGTTGCTCCCTGCCATCCAAGGCTGGATTTGAACCAGCCACTCGGAGGCCCCATAGTTGCCCCATAGCATGGGGTGCACCCGGCTCCCCCTGCTCTGGGGGATGGCCAGTGCTGGGAGGAGGTCTCTGGGCTCAGTAGGGTGTGCATAAATAAAGGGGGGAGGTTGCTCACCAAGAGTGCAGCCCGGGAGGTTGGAATCCTTGGTGCATCCAGAGCCCAGGCACCAGCAAACGTGCCCGCCCCCCCCCCCCTCCCACACCGACCCCCGAGCCTTCCAGATGAGCCCCCAGCTGTTGGAAGGTGGGCTTAAAGACAGTCGGAAAATGTCCTGGCCCTGCATAGCAGGGGCCTGGTGGGATGGGCAGAGGAAAAGGGAACGAAACGGCCTCTCCTGTAGCAATTCTTAGCGATAGCAGGCAACACAGCTCTGCCGAGAGCAGAGTCTCTGCACGGAGACCCAAGGTTCAGGACCAAGGACAGCTACTGGAGTCCATCCTCTTCCCTGCCGACTGTCCCAAGGTGCGCTCAATAACAATGCTGGGAATAGGACCCAGGCGTCCTGACTCCGAGCCCTATGCTACAGCCACTGGATCCGATTCCCTCCCAGGCACAGAACCCAGGAGTCCGGATCCGCCCCCAGTCTCCAGGCACTGTATCACTCTGCCCACATGTGGGGAGTCCGTGTGCTTTCTTCTTAATTTTCAAAAACGAGAGAGACACACACACACACACACACACACCCTAGGCTGTGCACCCTGGACACCCCAACTGGCTTTGTGCTGGGCCACAAGTGGCGTCTGGCACAGGCCCACCTGCCCCAGCCCCACCGCGCTATTGTCCAGGTGGCAGAGAAGAGAAAAGCCGGTTGAATACAACAGCCACAAGGGCCGCTAAAGTCAAGGGAGCTGCCTGGGTGCGACGGGTGACTCCCCCAGCAACGGGGCTACTGTCGCCTTTCCACGGGAGACTCTTCCACTGCCTAACGAGTCTCGGGGTTGCAGAAAAGGCTCTTCACTGTTAGCAGAGCCCCACTCTGCCTTTGCAGGACGGCTTCCCAGGGGAGCCACGGCCGGCTGTACGGGGGGGCATGAGAGCTTTGCCGCGGCTCAGGCTGCACCACGCCTGTGCCGGGGAAGTCGAGGAGTGCGGCAAATGGTCCTGCCACCCCCTCCCCTCTGCTTAACCTGCCTCCCCCCACCAAGCATCTCTGACAGCAGCCAAGCCTAGCGTGAAATCCTGTTCTGGGAATAGCAGCTTGCAGGGGAAGGAGGGGGGCGGATTCTGTGAGCGAGATGGATCCCACACTGAGTGGCGAGCATCCGGCAAGGAAGCGCAGCATCGATCAGCTCCGAGCCGTGGAGGGACGGGGTGTGTGTGAAAGGCTCAGCAGTGCACTGGGCGGGGGAATGTGGTTTGCATCTGGGCTTTTTCGCTGGGGACTGGAGAGCACTGGGACAGCCGGACGACACCAGGGGGATCCTGCCGCTGACATCAACCAGAACGAGGGACGTTTGGAGCAAAAGCGTCTTGTCTGCCACCGGGGCGGGGAAGCTATTGTCAAGCAAAGCTGCTCTGCACCTCGCCAAGGAGAATCTGGGTCAGAGGAGCTGCCGTCACCACGCCAGGACCTTTCTTGGCAGTAATAGGCCCTGGCAAAGTTTCGGTTTGGGTCGGCGTGTGGCGTTCTGGAGGTGGATCTGAACTCTCTGCCTGATTGGAGGCTGGAGGGTCATGGCAGGGAAGGTCTCTGATTCCTGTCCTCTCTCTTCACCCCACCAGGAGATTTCAAAGCCACCTCATAGAGCAGGGGTGATCAATAAGTGGGACCCAGGCCAAATTCAGACCGCCGGATGCTTTCGAAAGGACCCCACAACCTTTTTATTGACTTATTATCATCTTCATCCTCGATATTATTTTTCTGGCGTCTGGACTTTGACTGCACCTTGACCAAGGAACGTGGACCTTGCCAAAAAATAATTGCTCACCCCCGTCACAGAGTGTCCGTGCCAGGAGCCGTTACGATCGCTCACCCAATCAAAGAAAAGAAGTGACCCAACTGACCGGTCGCATCAAAGCGACACAGCCCATGGAGCAAACGCATGTGGATGTCCCCCCCACCCCAGCAGGCCAACGACAGCCTGCGGCCCAGTTTGCAGAGTTGCCCAGTGGCTGGATTTCACAGACGCTGCAAGCACGCGGCACCCAATTCACTGCGAGCAATGGGCTCAGCCTGCAAATGGTTATGGAGCAATTATCCAACCGTCCCAATAACGGACCGCTCTTGTCCTGTAACAGGCTTTAGAAGAACAGTCCAGAGACTACAGTTTGCTACAGTTAACTGGCAATCAGTTAACTCGAATTAGAACAGGAGCAAGACACTCGAATCTAGGCAAACACTTTGTCCGGCTGCCACGTTAGCCCCGCGTCCCTTTGCGCCCGCGAGGAGAACCCTGATTGCACGAGGGGAACGCCACCGCAATCTCCTCTCTGCCAGCTCCAACCAACGGGACTTTGCAGAGATCAATGGCAGAGACACGGTTCCTGATTAGAGCCCAGCTCCCCGCCGCCTCGGGTGATGGCAGCAGCAGAGCTCATTTGTCCCACAAAGACAAGGAGGCCGGTTTTTCCTCGCAAGGCCGCTGTGCAAATTGGTGGCCTTTCATTCTCCTTCTGACGCCGGTAATTGCGCCACGTCTTTGTCAATGTACGTGAGAAGTCAGTGAAATATTTAATCACAGCAACAGCAAGGCAGAAATCGAGGGGAGCCAGGTGCCAAACGACTTTTAAGGATCTGGACTCAGATTCCCAGCTGGTGCCAATCGGTCTCGTTCCATCAAAGTGCCTGGATCGACGCCAGCCGGCGATCTGGCCCAAGGCGTGTAGACCCTGAAAATATTCATCAGTCCCTTCCTTCCTCCCTCCTTGACCATCACATCTCCCTTCTCTGGGCCCCCCTCCGCAACTCCCGCAAACAGACAGAACGCTGCGGCCCCCCCACCCTGAGCCCAGCCGTCCCTGCCCCAACGCTCATGCCAATCCCCTCCACCCCCAGCTGTGAACAGGGGAGCGGAGCCAGGATCTTCCTGGGGAAGAAATGGACCCAGCAAGTCACACAGGCTAAACGCTGCCACGGGCTGAAAGCCCCTCTTCAGCCCCTCACCACCCCCTACCCCAGGCGTCCCCGCGCCCAGCCCACCTGAAGGACATGGTGAACCACACCGCCATCATCATGAGGGTGACGCGCCGATACTCAGGAGCAAAGCACTGCAGGAAGTTGCTCCAGACCTGAAGGAGGGAGAGACGGGGAGGGTGACGGGACCATTCGCCAGCACGCCAGCTCTGGGGACAGAAGCACGGACGGGGAGGTGCCCAGCTCCCAGCAGGGGCAGCCGGGATCAGGGTGGGGAGGGGAGAAAGACCCAGGAAGTGAAGGGAAGAGAGACAGGTGGAAGGAAGAGGGGATGAGCAGGAAGAGAGGGAGCGATGGAGGAAGGAGACAGAGATGGGGAGAGATACAGTGGTGGGTAGGGGGAGCGGATGCATGCGCATGGACTAGGGCAAACAATGTGGGGGGCCTCGGTACAGAGAGGGTCTGGGGGTCTGTCGTGGAGCCACACTCGGCCGCTGGTTCAAATCCAGCCTGGAATCATCCCCCGAGGGGACTGGGACCCAGCCCGGCTCACCGTGGGACCGGTGTCCTTGGAGTGGCCAGGCGTGGAAGCCCTCCCGGGGCCCGGAGCAGCACCAGCCAGAGGCGAAGGAGGCTGGTGTCCCTGGGTAGGTAAATCCCCTTCCTCTGACAAGGAGGTGTCAGCTTTGAACTCTGAACCCCAACGAGAGGCGCTGAAAGGCTGCACGGTATGTACGTCCCCCAGGGCTCAGCCCAGCATAGGGGGCCAGGTGCCGGGGGGGTGGCCGTGCCGGGGGGGATTCTGGCGGGGTGGAGCCGTCCTCAGGCCCGACCATCGATCTCCGCCTCTCAATCCCCCGGGGCCGCCCCTACCTGCTGCAAGAGGTTTAGAATCCGAACCATCCAGCGCCGGTACCAGGTGCCGGTGTCCGACTGGATCTCGATCAGCTCGTCCTCCTGCTTGATGGTTTTGATGTGGGTCACCTGCGAGGCGGGAGGGGCGAGGAGGTTACAGGCAGCGTGGGGCAGAAGGGGGACAGCCTGTGGCACGGGCCCCCCCTCCAATGCCAGGCATGGCAAGACGGCGGTAAACCGTGGGCACGGAGTAGGAGGCGCAGAGGGCGGAGATGGCAGCTGGTCCTTCCCCTCCAGCCTGGGACCTCGGACAAGCCAAGGACCCATCAAGTCACGCCAGGGGAATCAGTGCCAGGTTGCCCCCCCCCATCTCTGCCCCTGCTGGGCGGCTAGTCCATGATGCCTCTGCAGCGCAGCGCAGAGATCCAGGACCTCACCGCTGATTCTTGGCATTGGCACCAAGCCGGGGGGGGCGACCTCTCCTGGGTTCAGAGCCGTGCTGTCCCCACCGGACTTCTCCCACCCCAAAAACCCTCCCCTGCTGCCCCAACCACCCCACACCCTTCGCTGGCTCCGCGGCCCTTCCCACCCCACATCCAAGCTGCTTGGGTGTTCACCTCCCCCGTGCTGGGCAATCCCAGCCCTACTCACAACGCCCTCCTTCATCCCCAGCGGGAAGCACTTTCCCTTTGCTCACCCTTCTCCTCCTGCCTAAACATGGGAGCGCCAGAGCGGCTCTTACCGAGAACACCCTCTCGGGGTGGCCCTTGGCTCGCATGTTGGTGTCATGAACCTGCTTCAGCACCATCCAGGCCTCATCGTGCTTCCCATTCTGCAAGACAAAATCCGAGGCCGCTACAAACCACGCCGCCCTGCAGGGGGCAACGTGGGGGGCTGCCCCCCACCCCCATAACCAGCTCTTCCAGAACCCCCAGTGACTTGGGCTACTTCTACTCAGCCACTCCCCCGCCCAAAGCTTCCCGGTTTGCAGGGAGATCAGCCATGCAGGAGATGACCCTAATAGGGTCACCAAGGCATCCTGTACCTCACGCTAGTGCTGGCCTACCTCCCTGAGCCAGGTGTCGCCGCCCTCTGGGTATCATGCAGAAATCCCACCTCTGCCACCAGAATGGCCCTTCCATCTCTGCACACACCCCCCGCCCTTCCCCACCTGCGCACGGGGGCATCGCTGTGAGTCACCCAATGCCCACGTTTGGCAACCAGCAGAGCCACGGGATGCACCAGCCCTGCTCCAGGATGCTGACTGAGCATTGGCAAAAAAGGGGCTGGATTGGCAGGTCCTGAATACCAGAGCCATCTCCCCCTCCTTCTTGCCCCCTCCCCCAGAGCTCATACAGCAGCTCTCTGCACCACCGCCTGCCAGCGTCACCCCCATTAGGGGCAAGGGGGATTCAGTCCTGGGGCCCTGTTCGCTGCTGAGGCTGATGACAAAGAGATGGGTTCATTGGTAGGCTCAGGGGCTGTGACCCCCAAACCCCATCTCTGCTGGCTGCTCCCGGCCCGTCTCTAGTTTCAACTGCAGGAACTGGAGTGGAGTGGATGGATCCCAGCCACCCAGGGCCCCATGCACGGACACACACAAATTAGTCATTTCTGACCCCCCTCCCCATATCCAGCCGCAAGGCCTTTACCTCCAGGAAGAAGCGGGGACTCTCGGGCATGGTGGTGAGCGCGCCGATGGCAAAAACAGAGGGGAAGGCGCAGACCAGGACAAAGACCCTCCAGCTGTGAAACTGGTACGCGGAGCCCATCTGGAAACTCCAGCCTGGGGGGGGAGAGGAACAAGAGAGAGGCATGAGAGAAGAGGAGCGAAAAGCAGGAAAGGAGGCGTGGGAAGTGGTAGAACTCAAGAGAATTAAATCCAAGTTGACGGCCATGAACTACAAAGGATCTGACTAAACTGGGTGAGTGAGCAACCAAATGGCAGATGAAATTGAGTGCAAAGGAATGCACTCTGGACTACAGAATCCCAAACTATACCTACAAAATGATGGGGTCTAAATTAGCTGTTACCACTCAAGAAAGAGACCTTGGAGTCACTGTGGCTAGTTCTCTGCAAACCTCTGCTCAGTGTGCTGCAGCAATCGAAAAAGCTTAACCGAATGTTAGGAGCCATTAGGAAAGGGATAGATAAGACGACAGAACATATCAGAATGCCTCTATATCAATCCCTGGGACGCCCACGCCTTGAATGCTGCGTGCACTTCTGGTCACCTCATCTCAAAAAGACATATTAGAATTGGAAAAGGTGCAGAGAAGGGCAACGAAAATGATCAGGGGGATGGACCAGCTTCCGTACAAGGAGAGATTAAGAAGACTGAGACTGTTCAGCTTAGAAAAGAGGCGGGATACGATGGAGGTCTATAAAATCATGACTGGGGTGGAGAAAGCGAACAGGGAAGTGTTATTTACCCCTTCACGTGACAGTTTGTATCCTCCAGGGTCTGGGCTGAGACCCACATAACACAATCCATGCAGACAGCCAGACTGTGACACCTGGTGCAGTAGGGGCTACAGGGCTAAAGCTGGCCCAAAAAAATGTGGGTCTCCCCCCCCCAGACCAAAAACTTTGATTTTTCAGCAGAAATATGATTTTGAAAGACTGAAACCATAAGATTTTGATTCAGAAATGCCACTGGTGCCTCACAGGAGCTGTCATTTGGGTGCTTTGTTCTCTCATTCATCTCTATAGGCCAGGCTGGACTACATGTCCCATGATGCACCACAATCTCCCCCCCCCCATCCTTGGAAAGGAGCCCTAGCCGTGGTGCATCATGGGAGATGTATTCCAGCCAGGGAGCCCAGCCCATAGAGGAAAATGGGGGACAGGAAGCAACCAAACTACAACTCCCATGAGGCACTGCGGTGGCATTTCTGAATCAAAATATGTCAGTTTTGACACTAAGGGATTTTCTGAGGGAAGCAGACACTCTGCAAAACAAAAAAAAAACCAGTGTGGATGGAAAATTTTCAGCCAACCCTCTCCATACCCCATTACCTCCTGCCCCAACTCACCCACCCATTCTTTGATGCAGTCTTTGCTGGGGTGAGTGGCTTCCCCAGCACAAGGGGGACAGAAGCACTTGCTGGCCCCCATTTTGCTTACCATAGTGAGGGATAATGGCCCAAGCCATGGCTGATGCGTAGATACCCCCAATCATCCAGAACATGCAGAGCCAGCTCAGGTGCTCGCCTCGCTTCTCCTGAGCTAGGAACTCCGAGAAGTAGGAGAAGACGATGGGGATTGAACCCCCGATGCTGGGAAAGGGTGGAAGAAAACATGGATCAGAACGGTTTCCGCTAGGCGAGAACCACAATCCTCATGCTTCAGGGCATAAACTCATTGCCAACTGGGAGGGTCAGGAAGGACTTGTCCCCACCCCACTCAGCTGTGGTTTTACACCTTCCTCTGAAGCCAGGAAAGCCGACGTGATGCACCATCAGCCTGATCTGATAGAGCAGCAGGTGGTGGAGTATACCAAGTTAGATGGGCAGGAGGTGGAGCAGGTCTGATACCTGGGCTAAATGAATCACGTGTTTGCTGGGGGGAGGGAGGGGAGTTCAGAAACGGGGGAAGAGATCCCAGACTGGAGGGATTCCCTGTTACAGGCTCTTGTTCCACATCCATTGCAGAGACACCAGCATTGCCTAGGGGCTGCTTTCCCCACCTGACCGGATTCTGGTGCTGGGTTGGGATGCTCCTTTCCACAGAGTTGGGTTTTTTCAGCCACAGTGAAGCCTGCTCTTAATGACCTTAATTACCAGCAACTTTCTGCTGGCAGATTCCTGGTGGTGCCACACATGCCCTCCGAGAAGGGGAATACAGAGGTGCAGGCTATCATAGCATCTCAATCTGCTACCACGCCTGGTTTCCTGCCCAGACGTGGGTGCTAGTTTGATCAGGCAACGTAGCAACGTATCTTATAAACCCACTGGGAGAAGAGAGTTTAGGGGTTAGAGGAAGGGAGCCAGGCTTCCCGGGTCCCGTTCCTGGATCTGCTGCTGATTTGCGGCCAAGTCACAGCTTCCGTATTAGTGGCCACCTTTGATCCCCCAGCAGACCCCACCTGCGTGAGCAGAGGGGATTCGAAGTGGGACCCTACCAGGGGATGAAGGCTCCTGGCTGAGCTGGTAGGGGCTGTTCTGAGATTGTCAGACAAAGGGGAGGGGGTGAGAATCCAGCAGGGATGTCCTGGGAAGCAGATGGAATAGCATTACAGGGTTTCCCAGGACATTTCCCTTCCAGCTCAAACCATTGGTCCATCTAGGCTGGGGACCCCGGCGCCTCCTGCCATCCCAGATCAGGTATTGGTCCACCAAAGCTGGTGTCCAGCCCCCTGCTAGCTCAGATCAGACCTTACTGGCATCCCGCCAGCTGCCACCCATTTGATCACTCGCCCGTCTCCGCCAGTTTCCCACCCTCTGTCATAATGTCTCAAGTCTCTGGCCCGTCTGCTATGGCTTCCCTATCTCTTCTCTCGGAGCCGCTCCGACCGCAGGTCTACCTCGCTCCAGCTCTTCAGAGATCACCAAGCCGGCACCCCATTGTCCTGTCTGACCAGACCAGACCATCCAAGTTCTGACCTGGCCCAGAGAAGACCGCGGCGGCTCTAAAGCCCCAGGCAATGGGTTCTCCCCGTGTATTTTCCACCCCGCCTGCACACATGGCGCACGGAGACTGGAACCGGCTGCACACATGGCGCCCCTCGGGGACGGAGATGGGCATGAACACGCTCCCGCCACGGCAGCCGAGACGAGCGGGTGGGCTCCTGGCTGGCCTTGCTCACCCCACGCCGGAGAGCAGCCTGCAGAAGAGGAAGGTGCCGTAGCCCTGCACAAAGGAGGAGAAGAAGGCGAAGACGCTGTTGACGGAGAGGGAGATCAGGAGGCATTGCCGCCGGCCGATCCGATCCGCCAGGCCGCCCCACAGGAACGCTCCCACCATCATGCCCAGGTAGACGATGAGGCCTGGAGCGGGGACAGCAAACAGAGGGGCACCTGTCAGCAGTAACGCAGGCCCCTCGAGCGCCTCCCGGCCACTGTGTTCCCTCAGGGCTCAGCAGAGCACGTCTGGGCAGGGGCTGGGCGACTGCCAACGCCAGGCAGCGGGCGCTGGGGGCAGGAAACACATCAGCTTCTAGGCAGCCGCATCGTCCACTGCTTGGAACAGGGGGAAGAAGAGTCAGGGCTCCAGGTTCCATGTGTGACCCTGTGCTCTAACCACTAGACCCCACTCCTCTCCCGGCGCTAGGGAAAGAACCCTAGAGTCCTGAGCCCCAATCTTTGTCCAACCACTAGATCCCTTGTACTGGGGATAGGACCCAGGAGACCTGATGGTCAGCCTCCCTGCTCTGACCACTAGACCCCACTCCCCTCCCGGCGCTCTGACTAGAACCCAGCAGTCCTGCTGCGTCTGAACGCCAAACCCAGCCACTGTGGGGCTCGTATGCGATGAAAATCCCTCCCTCCTGGAGCAGGCCGCCCATCCCGCTTCCAGCCGCTGGCTCTGGGCGGCTCCTCCCCGCCCGCCCACTGCCTGCCCTGCCCATGGAGGTGCGAGGGTCGCCCCACACCCGTCTCCCCTGCCGGCGAGGGCTGCCAGCGCCCCAGCTGTCCCAGCGGCAGGTGGCTCGTCTCTTGCTGCGCTTCTTCTTCCTCTGGGAGACGGGGGCACAAGGGGAGCCCGGCTCGTGGCCCATGCTAACGGGACCGATACGAGGGGCTGCTCTGTGCCAGGCGGGCAGGGGAGCTGCTGCATCTTGGAGCAGGGCACAGGGGCGGGGAGATGAGAAGGGGAGAAAGGAGGAGAGATGTTGTGCTATAGGGTGCGGCTGAGCTGCGGGGGCAGAGCACAAGGGGCAATGGGGGAGCAGAGGGGACAATGTCCTGCTGCAGGGCTGAGCTGGGGGGAGGTTCCTGTGTGGCTGCAGGGCTGAGCGGGGGGGCAGCGCATGGGGCAGATAAGGGTGCAGGGGGACCATGCCCTGCTGCAGAGCTGAGCACAGGCAGAGAGCAGGGCTGGCTCTGTGATGCAGAAGGGTGGGGCTGAGCATGGGGGCAGATCAGAGGGAGCGGGGGGCATGGGGTCAGGCTGACGTGGGGGGCAGAGCATGGGGGAGACAAGCGGGACGCCCCGGTGGTGCTGAAGGGGAGGGGTGAGGACACGGGTGATGGGGACACGGGTGGGAGAGTGCAGCCGCTGAGCGGGGTTCAGCACGGAGAGGCCCTGACATGGTGGGGTGTGGGAGGAGAGAGAGAGATAGTGCGTGTGTGTGTGTGTGTGCGTGTGCGTGTGGGTGTGCGTGTGTGTGTGTGGGTGGGTGTGGGTGTGTGTAGGGACAGGACTCTGAAGCAGTAGGTTTGCGCCCCAGCGACGGCAGCTGTCGGCCTGCGTGATTAGCACGCTCCTGATCCCTCGCCCCGGGGATTACACGGCCGAGCGGGCCGCTGAAACCGAGCGCCCCCGCAGCCGCCCGGGCTTCTCGGCCTAGCCTGGGGGAGAGAGAGCGACATCCTCCCACCCAGGCAGGCCAGACCCTCGTCTGCGTCGTGCCCAGCTTCTCTCCCTCCCCCCGCCTCCCCCGTTCCTGCTGAGTCACTCCCAGGAGGCACTGCGCCCCCGCCGTGCCCTTCACGCCACTTTCCGGAGACTCGGCGGCTGCGCCCCGGGAGCCCCCCAGGAGTTCGACAGAAAACTCTCGCCAACGCCCTTAATGTTAAATCCAGAGAGTGGCTCTTCCAGGCAGCGCCCAGATTCCACCCCCATGGATGTGCCGCTCACTTCTTACGGCCTGGAATCACTCATTCCCCCCTTCCCCCCAACTGGTCCAGACAGCTGCTCCTGTGCACCAAGTATCAGCTTTGGGGGCTGACCTGCTGCATTCCTCTTCTGGAGGCCAAGTCAATTCCCCGCTGAAAAATGATTAGTGCAAACCCAATTTTCCAGCTGCAAAATGGCATTCTCCGAGCCCCGCGGATTTTGTATTGCAGCTGCGCCCTGGAGCCCCAGTCACGGGCTGGGCCCCTGTGGTGCTAGGTGCAGTACAACCCCAGAACAAAGAGACAGACCCTACCCCAAAAAGCGTCCAATCTAAGCATAAGGCCAGAGACACCCGATGGAGGCAAAATGATGAGTTCACAACGGTCAGCACGTGACTAATTTTAGCACTAAATCGCTCAAGGTGGCATAACTTTACACTATCTGCATTGCAGGTTACAGGCAGAAAACCACACGCGAAACGCGCAAAGCCCAGAGAGCATCACCAGTGTTGGTGGCGGGAAGCGTTACTAGGACCAGGACGTAGCAGGTTGAAAGCTTTCCTGTGGAAAGAGGGTCTCAGAAAGAGACACAGGGGCCATGGCAGAGAACCAGGAGGTCAGACGAGCTGATCACAGGCCATAGAACTTCCTCCAAATAATTCCTGGAGCAGCTCTTGTAGAAAAACAGCCAATCTTGATTTAAAAATTGCCAGGGATGGAGACTCCACCACACCCCTGGATGAGTTGTTCTGAGGGTTAATCACTCTCCCTTTTAAAAATGTACGTCTTATTGCCAGACTGAATTTGTGTCGCTTCAACTTCCAACCACTGGCTCGCGTTAGACCTTTCTCTGCTGGATTGAAGAGCCCGTTATGAAATATTTGTTCCCTACGTAGGTACTTACAGATTGTCATCAAGTCACCCCTTCACCTTCTCTTTGTTCAGCTAAATAGACTGAGCTCCTTGCGCTTTTCATTACAAGGCAGGTTTTCTGATCATTCTCGTAGCTCTTCTCTGAACCCCCTCCAAGCTGCCAACATCCCTCCAGCTTGGACATCGCTTTCTCAGAGACCCATGCTAGCCCAGCCAGAAGTTACAAGCTCAATGCCAGAATGGGCAGGGGAGGCTCTCCAGGCTGTTCTATGCAGGTGGTCAGACGAGAGGCTGCTAACGGTCCCTTCTTGCCTTAAAATCTACACCTGTCCAACAGACCTGCTGCAGTCTGGACACCCAGACGTTTCCAGAGGGGCTTGCATCCCAAAAGGGAACCCAAAGCATTTGACAAGCTATGGCCCCAACCTAGCAATCGATTCACTCAGGCAGATCTGGGGAGGGGTGTGTCCAGGCTCAAGGGTCAGTACGCCTGGACTGGATTGCAGGACCAGGCACTAAAGTACTAGATCGAGCTGTCCATACCCCACCTCCCTCCACACTAATCCTGCTCATGAGACCCAGTGGGAAAGGCTGAGCAGAGCCTGGTGCAAAGCCCTTCCATGTCAGCACAGGCGCCCATGCCCAAAACTAAAGATCATGCCTTAAAACAGGGTCTGCGATGCCTGGATCCTTCTCCAGCCCATGCAGCAGCTGGTGGCTCCAGCTGGAATGCTGGCCCCCCCAAAGGGACTGCGCAGGCCCAGAAGGTGAGTCCTGCAGGGCAGAGTTGGAGCATGTCCGTGATGGGCTGTATTTAAGGGAAGCGCACCCCGCCGCCTGTCCTAGTTGTGGGCCTAGGAGGTGCTGGTCTCTGGGGCGGTCGATCCAGCCCTTTCGCCCGCGCTGAATCCACTTAAAATACAGGGGAGAAATGGCACAAGGAGAAATCATAAACCAGCCCCGACTAGCACAACTAAGAGGCAAAGTCCAGGCAGGAGTCGTGGGCTGGAAGCACTGGCTTATTTGCGGGGTGGGAAGCCTGCCACCACAGCAAAGCTGGGGAGTGCCGGGAGGCAGAGGAGAAGCCGCTATTTTTATCCTGCCTTTCATTTCGATTTGAGCTGCAGTCACGGGGCCGTGTGTCAGCATGATACGAGGTGACAGGCCTCATGGAAGAGCAAAGAAGCAGTTTGCTTCTGGACAGATCGGGTCGGGGGGGGGGGGGGGTGAGTGTATGTGGCAAAGGGGCATCTACGTTTCCAAAGGGAAGAAGGAAGCCAAGCGGCTTTGTAAGGAGGGAGCCTGATTAACAGTCACTCCCTTCCTACACTGGGGGTAGGGAGCTCTTAAATCCCCATGCACACGCCCCCATAGTCTGGGGCTATGCCAGCCTCTGTCCAGCCCCTGGTGTAAATTACAGCAGCCTCAGGGCTGCTCTAACTCCCCTTCCATTTCCCATGGGAAGCAAAGGACACCCATAGTGCAGTGCTCTCTAGCCACGCCCCTACTGCATCCCCGGGCCAGGGGTGGGGAGCAGGGTAGCTGTAGGGCCGGTAGGGCAGCCCTGCACCAGCTGGGGAGGCATCTGCAGCGGGGGGGATTCTCCGAGGGCTATTTCTACCCACTTTGAAACCCCCGTGGTGCTGCCGGAGTGTGACGAGGGGTTACATCCACACTGCAGCGGTGTGAGTCTAGCTAGTCCGGTACCGACAGCAGGGAAGCTGCAGCCGCACAGGTGGCAGCAGATGCTAGCCAGCAGAGGAAGGACCCAGGCTCCTGGACGGGCTTGTATAGAAGGCCAGGCTGCTGTGGTTTCCCAGCTGGTGGTACCCAGGCTAGCTGGATCAAAGTCGCTGCAACCAGGCCCCCTGCCTGCAGCTCAGACATGCCTTGCGAATCGAGCCCAGAGACGCTGGAGATGGACCGACCCGGTAGAACCTCCAGGCTGGTGCAGGATTGTTCCTTAGGGGGCATTTCCCAGCACTTTGTCCAGTCCGCCCCCGCCCGCCCACTTAGTCCAGCCAGAAACTTGCATCCACACAGACGCCATCCCCTCAACTCCCAGACTAGGGGGTCCCCCAAGGAGAACCGAGATTGCCCTTCAAGTCAGTCCTAAAGGCAGCGGTTGTGCTCGTCTGCCTGGGCTTGGGTTGGTCCCTTCGGGAGCAGGATTTTCCCGCCATTGGGGTCCTCGCTGCAGGGATGTCGATTCTCTGCAAGCTCTCAGCTCCGTGCCCCAGGAGTCTCTCTCCTGTCTTAGCCGGTCCCCGCACTTTGGGGTGGGGACCGCACTTCGTTATGTGCGTGTACAGCATCCTGCACAAGGGGTCCGGCCCACGGCTCGTACAGCTCCGAGCACAATAGGAATCCATGGCAGGGGGCTCCTAGAGGCTACCACAATATAAAGAGTCGAAGGGCTGGCTCGGGAAATGGGACACAGTGACTGTCCCCCCCCACTCCCTCGTTCTAAGCCAGCCCAGGGCAGCACCGACCAAAAGCGGCTCCAACCTCTTGGCTACTTGAGCGAGATGAGTTTGGTGGGTCTCTGCTCCGGTGGCCGCCCGTCCACCAGTTGAACCTGCGAGTGCTCCAGGGTGGGGGTCCTTGTCTTCTCACCTGCCTGGGCAGCCCTGGCATGCTGGGGAGGCAGTGCCAGTCACAACACGCCCCTCGCCGGGGCTGAGCCCCTTCCTTCCCACAGCGGGATCCGGAGACGCCACAGCGAGGTGGCTTCTCTCCGCTCCCTGTTGCTGTATTCCACTCGCCTCCCAGCTGGCTCCTCCACAGCTCGCCCTGGGGTCCATCGCCCCAGCACTTGCTGGCTGGAAGCAGTGTATCACTCCCAGCCGCCAGCTCCCCCTGCAGAAATATATGTGCCAAGCAGAGCAGGGCATGCGGGGACCAGCTCTCCCTTCCTGCCGGGGAAACCCGGCTGCATTTCCCTCCCTGGGATTCAAAGGGAACACGGCCTGTGCTGATCCTCTACCTTATCCTCCAATGAGCTTGCAATGCGGCCACATGCCCCGCCCAGTGTGCAAGGCTCCACCCACTGCCCCTCCCCCTTCACACGTCCCCCCCCCCCCTTAGCACCTTATCTGCACTTGGGTTCAGGAGTTTGACCTGCCATTAGATCCCCATCGCCCTGCATGCCGCACTGAGCAGGGGAGGCAAGCCCCCAGCCCGGCTTCCAACGGGCGCTTCGTGCCTCCGCCACAAGAGAGTCGCTGGAGGATCCGAACCAGCAGCAGCCAAGGGCTGAATGGGCCACGGAGACGGAGACTCTCCCTTCTCGGCCCCCTGGTTCGCCCGCTGCTCTCCTGCCCGGCTAACCCAGCCCCAAACTCACACATGTCCTGGTTTACTCCTGCTCCGTTTCCTCTGACCTTGCCGTTCCAACCCTTGGAGTTTTTAATCACAAGGCAGCTAAGCGGGGAATCCTGGCTCCCCTAGTTACACCGGGGCAAATCCTTGTGTGACGATACTGCCCCTCGCACCGCCTTGCCCAGGCCATGGCTTCAAAGAGAAGGTCACGTCCCCCTGGTGGAAGTCCCCCAACCCGATTCCGACGCCACGTCAGCCTGTTGGGATGCCAGGGGCCCAGCCCCAGGTGGGACGCGAGCACCGAACCAGCCAGCTCTGCGAGGCTTACCAGAGAGAGCGCCGTTTTGCAGGCACGGCTCCTCCGGCTAAAGAAGAGCCCGCAGCCCTGTCCTCCGTGCCCCGTAAGCCCACCTAACAAACCGAAGGGATTTCTCTTGCAGGTTGAAGTGAATTCAGCACCGGCAGGAGCCGCAGAGTGGCATCACACCACAGCCCTGCCCTGCAGCTGGCATGGAGAAGCTTTTTAGCACCAGCCCTGGCCTGATTTTCAGAGATGCCCCCCCAGATCCCACCATAGTTGAGGGCTCAGTCATGGGGGAGGGGAGGAACTAAACCCACTGATCATTTGCGGGTTGTTGGGTTTTTTTAAGCGCAGCCTCCCTAAAGCCAACGCTACGTTGTTCTCCAGGAAGAGCCACCGCCCACCTCAGCTGTGCTCCTGGCCACGGGGTGACCGTTACTGCAAAACCCCGGGGTACAGCAAAGAAAGCAAGGCGAGCAGAGCGAGGTGCAGGGAACCGGGAGCGCGACGCAGAACGGCTCCCGAGCAGCGTGCCTGCCGCGTTCTCCGACGAGGGCTCGGCCACGGCTCCAAGAGGCCCCCACGCACAGGCTCAGGCAGCGAGGGGGGAAGTGGCGTCGAGCTCACGATGCTTTGCAGAAACAAAACTCCCACCCAGGCCCCGCGACCCCACCACGTTCCCTTCCCTCGGAGCACGAGGCACGTGCTTCGGAGAGGTGGCCGGACGGGGGGGGGGGGCCTTAGAGATGGGTCTTTTCAGGGAAGCCTGCGCGGTCAGCGAGGGCGGCAGAAACTAAAGCCAGCCTCTCGCCGAAGGGGATGTGCAGAGCCAGGGCAAGGCTTTGGGAGGAAATGCTCAGAAGAGAAGCTGCTAAGAGTGCCGGGGAGGGAGCGGCTCAGGGTTAGCAGCCGGTGGCTCATGAAGGGAGGGATGCGGCAGCGTAAGGAATCAGCACTCAGGATCCAGAGGCAGGCCCCGGCTCGGCAGCGGCCTCCAAAGCCAGGCAGGGATCCAGGGTTCATCCCAGGCGACGCCAGCGTGAGTTGAGCGAAAGGGCCGGAGTCCTGTGTGGATGGGGAGCGCGGGGCGGAGCGTGGAGGTCCCTCCACTGACGCAGCGCTACGCAGCCCAGAGCCCGTCAGAGCAAGTTACCGTCACCCTGACACGCAGAGGGGGTGGGGGGCAACAGGAGGGGGCTGGTTTAGCCACTAAGCAAACGCTAATGGGAAAATCAGCCTTGTGATTCCACGCAGAACACACGCACCCACACCTACGCTCCCCTTGCACACACGTGCCCCCCCCCCCACGTGCACACCCCTCTCTGTATCCCGCCCCCCTGTGCTCATCCAACCCACATGCTCATCTTGCACCCCCCCCCCCAATGCACACACGCTCCTGCCCCACCCCCGGACCCAGTGACAGCTCTTGCAGCTGGGGATCTGCCAGAGGGGACGGCTGCAGGGGTCAGTGGGACACACTGGCCCCGCCGCTCCTAGAGGGTGGGCTGGGGGGAATGGGCCGAAGGCGCCTTGCACACTCAGGCCCGGGATGGGCGTGGCCGAGAGTCAGCCCTGCTGTCCTTACAGCCACAGCTGCCTGCAATGAGTTTGCTGGGGCTCAGCTCAGTTCCTGATGGACTCTGCAGACAGTCCAAAGACATGAGCGCTCCCAGCCGTGGGGCACGGGGTGACCCCTCTCCTTCCTGGCTCCCCCCGAGGGTGCTTCAGCTCCACTGCTCTTTCAAGGGGCGGGGGGCTCACTCCCACTCAGGGCTGTGGCAGGCGGTGCGCAAGGTGGGAGGGGGAGCGAGTTTTGCCGCAGTGCGGCCTGCACCTGCTCAGATCACCGCGTGCCAGGGGGGGCGTCAATCCGGCGCCTTCCTCGCGCGCAAAACTCGCTTGAAATCCAAGCTGCTCCAGGCCTTTCCTAGGTTCCCAGATTCCTGCCCCCCCCCCAGTATTGCAGCCCCCCCACCACACCCCTTCTCTCCTCTTCTCAGCAGCCATTCGGGAAAGATTTCCCCCTGCTTCCTTTCATTTGGATTTAATTCCCACTAAGCCCTTTGCAGCAGAGCCGAGGCCTGGAGGGGCCGGCAGTGGTGCGAGGAGATAAACCAGGAGCCCATTGACATTGGCTAAATTATGCCGGTATTCAAGGACCCGGGGGGAAAAGAAGAGGACGACGCAGGAGATGAGTCACCGACTGTCGCTGCCGGCTGGGAACTCTCCTCCCACACTGCATCCAAAGGGACGGCAATCCGTCCCCAACCCCCATTTCCAGCTCACTGCTACCGAACAAGGTGCTTGGCTGGCCCCTGGCACTATAATATCTGTGCCCCTCGCGGTCCTCAGCCTCCCACTGATGCCCACACTTATCCATCCAGGAGAGGGAGTTCTGTTATGAAAGCAGCAGGGGCTAGTGGCAAGATCACACGCCTGCAAGTCAAGCAATCTGAGTTCTAATCCCACCATGGCTACTGGCCTGCTGAGTGACATGAGAGATCTGGGCTACGTCCCAGGCCATGAGCAAATCCTAGTGGGAAGCAGCCTCCTGGAGTGCCTCTCCATGCCTCAGTTTCCCCATCTAGTCTGATCTCTCATATATCAAAGGACCTTCACCAACATAATTCTGAGAGCAGATCTTTTAGAGAAAAACAGTAGCACAGCCAGGAACAGAACCCAGGAGTCCTGACGCCCCAAATCCTGCACTCTGCCCCCTAAGCCCCATTCCCCTTCCACAATACAACCCTGCAGCCCTAATTTCCAGACGCAGGCTTTCACACCGTTTAAGGTTTGCGCTTTAAATATTATGTTCTCTCACACACACACACGCACGCACGCACACACACACACACACACACACACACCTCTCTCTCTCTCTCTCTCTCCATTCGGGAGCAGTTTGACTTCCAAGAGTCCCTCTCACATTCAGCAGAGCAACCTCTCATCTCCCCCACCACACCTCTGCTCACTGACTCCATTAGCTGAGCAAGGCCAAACAATTTAAAAACCCAAAATCAAACGAGGGAGGCAGCCGCCCGGGGGTGCCAGGGGTGAAGGCAACAGCCTCCAACATCCTGGTGACAAATCCTAGCTACTGGCACCAGGAAAAAAAAAAAAAAAAGGAGGGAGGCCATAAAGGCTGGGACTGAGAAGCATCAGCAGATTTGTAGTGGGGGACCCCTGGGCTGGGATTACAAGGGCTGCAGGCTGGTATTGAGGGGTACCCAGACACCTGACTAACCAGTAGACCCCACTGCCCTCCCAGAGCTGGGACTAGAACCCAGGAGGAGTCCTGGGGTTCCTGCTCTCCCCACTAGACAACACTCCATTTTTGCAGCCTCGCCTCCACAGGAAGCAAGGGGGACGAATCCTTCCCCAGTTATTGAACCTAGACTTAAAGGAACGAGAACTCCCTCGCCCAGCGCTCCCCGGGCTGCAGCCCACGCTCTGCCTTGCTGGCTGTAACTCACCGGGGGGAAAGCAGCACTTTATTTAAAGCTCTGCTGTCTCGCTTCTCCCCGGCCATCACACCCACCCAACAGCACTTCCGCTGTAGGCTGGCGCTGCGCCGCCCTCCAGAGATCGCTAGGGAGAAGCAGCTACCGCCTGAACGTGTACGGAACGGGCTCCCCCGAGCCAGCCTGGAGCCTTCCTTCCAGCAGAAGCAAAGAGTAGCAGATCACGGGTGGCAACACAGCAGAGATGCTCGGAGGCAAGCTAGCCTACTGGTTAGGGCACCAGCTGAGGCCTCAGAAGACCCGTGTTCAAGTCCCTGCTCTGCCGCCCACTCGCTGTGTGACCTGGGGCAAGTCACTTGCTGCTCTGTGCCTCAGTTTCCCCACCTGTAAACATGGGCGACTAGCACTGCCCTAGTTCATGAGTGAGGTACTCCGATACTATGGTGATGGGGATCAGACAGAGCCTGCCTGCACAGTTCCCATGTCTCCTTCAATGCCTGTGTTGCGGCCGGTTGGTGGGGTGGGGGGGATCTGTTCTGAGCTCTAAAAGGGGCATCGGGTTTGCGGTTACCCCAGAGGACTTCTAGTATCTGGCAAGATAACGCACATAGATAACATCATCTCCTCCCTCTCGGCTGACTCAAAACCTCTCTCCCACAGCGCGCTTGGCACGTCAGTGGGCCGACAGCGGCGTATTTTCAAACAGTTTTGATCTGTTATCACTTATTTAAAGTGCAGACGTGGAAAGACGGCAGCATCTTTAGCTGGGCACAGACTTTTAACAGTAGATACCCCCCGTGTCGTGGGAGAAGAAGGCATTTCTTTAGACCCACGTTAAAAAAAAACCCAGTAGATTACAATTTTTTTTTTCCCGGCAACTGGCAAATCCATTGAAAAACCTCCTGGCCGGTCACATCGGGGCCAGGTGGTAAAGCTACTCCCAGCTCATGTGACAGACACGTTAGCTGGTGGGGAGAAAGGGGGGTGGTTCCGGTTCCTCCCAGGTTGGAACCGGTGATATTCATCTGACCCCCCAGCCTTCTTCCGTCTGCACTGACCCAGAAGGCCCAGCTCACCAAAGGGAGCCCTCCACGTCTCCCAGCTGCAACTGCCTTTCCCAGGGGCTCCCGTCACATGGGTGCCAGCAATGACGCGGCAGGAATCCAAGCCGCAGGGACCCAATCAGGAGAGAGCCAGGCGCCAGCTGGCAAGTTCCTGAGAGCCAGTCTTCATGGCCGTGCAGGGGTTGGGAGTTGACCCACTGAGATGAGCAGTCAGGGACACGCTTTGGACTCAGGACAAAAAGCAGACGTTTAAGATCATGAGGTGTTCGCAAAGCAGGGGGGTGAGGTCCAGTGGTTAGAGTAAGGGGAGGGGCTGAGACACAGGACTCCTGAGTTCCAATCCCAGTTTTGGGAGGGGTGTGGGGTCTAGTGGTTAGAGCAGCAGCCTGTGGGCGTCAGGACTCCTGGGTTCTATTCCTAGCTCTCTACCTAACTGTGTGAGAACCAACTTATTTCACTTCTCTGCTTCCCAGGAGAAGGGTATTGACCAGCCCTGGGGGGGTGGATCACAGACCCTGGTTTGTAAGACAATGAGATTCTCCTACAAAGAGGCGGTGAAGAACCGACACACCAAATCCAGGGCTACCGAGGACTCGATGGATTTCAGTACGGCGCATGCATCACCTTGCAGCGCCTGTAGAACTCAACCTCCTGCCCTGGAAAGCCAGGCCCCTGCCGCTTGAGAATCCCCCATCAGCTGTTAACAGTGGAGGGGCTATGACACAGAGCGGAGGAGATCCGATTCCGTCCGCCAGAGAGCAGTGGCACAGCAGCTCATTGCAACATGAAGTAACATGAGCCGAAAAGGAAAAGCCCGACTGGAGGGGCAGAGGGAAAGCAGAGTGCACCCACTGGGAAACGCGCGACTCCTCACGTGCCTAGACTGCCCTGCTTTCGCACCGCAGGGCCACGGGGAAACCCCAGTTACCACCTGCTCGAGGGGAGAGGCAGCGAATACCCCTGGAGCCGCTCCCCACTTTCACAGGTCACCTGCAGCCACAGGCCAAAAGAAAACAGGAATCACAGACGTGTGGAGCTGACTGGGGCCTGGATCCGGTTCCAACCACGCCCTGTGTGCTCCCTGCAGCAGTGCACCCCAGGCTGGGTTCAACGTGGGCTACTAAACCTGCAGGGGTCTGCCTGGGGCTGGGAGCCACTTTTATGGCTCGTGCTCCCAACAGTTTGATAGGATGAAGCTGCATCACGCCAGGTGAGAGCCCAGAAGGAAGAATAACCTGAACTCCCACTTGGGACCAGGGTCCCCCCCCTTTTTACTGCAGCCCTGGCAGGAGTAACAACTCAGAGCCCCTGCAAAGCCCCACCCGTGCTCCCACCGCACACACCAGGTTCTCGAATCCCACAGGAGGTCGGGGCAGGCACAAGTGGGGGGCTCTCTGCACACGAAATCCTGAGCCTCGCAGGTGGGGCTGGGAGGGAAACCCACTGAAAGGCTTCGTAGCAAAGGGGCTCCCCAAAAATTGGCCTCCCCCGCCACACCGAGCCAAAGGGGGAGCCTGCCTCTTCCCAGCATGCATTGCTTTGGGCCTACGGCTCATAGGCTCCCTCGGGGAGACCCCATCCCCCAGAATGCCTCTTTCCCTTATAAAGGGCCCAGACCCCAGTCAGAGATACGCCGACCCTGCCCTTCGAGGGACAGGGTCCCAGCCCTCCCCCCACCCCCGGCCTCCCAAGGACTTACCCAGCATGCCTTTGTTGGAGTCCGACAGGCACATGTCCTTCTCAGCGCTGGGGAGGACAAAGCCCACCACGAAGACCTCCACGCCATCGGCCATGAGGGCCAGCCCCAGCACGAAGTAGAGAGTCCACTGGAAGCGCCCGTGGCCGCACTCCTGCAGGATCAGCTCATACTGCTGGGCCAGCTCCTCCTTGTCCTTCTTCTTATCCCCTTCCAGGTCCTCGAAGTCCCTGAACTCGCTCACCACCGGCTGGTGGCTGGCCAGGGGGTCCCCGGCCTTCAGGGAGTCGTTGCGGGGGATGCCCTGGTACTCGCCCTCGTAGATCTCGTCGTCCTCGTCGTGCCCTTCGGTGGCGTCACTGGAGGCCCCTTCCTCGTCATTGGCCGACTCACCGCGGTAGTAGCCGTCCTGGGGCTGGTAATCTTCGTCGTCATCGTCCTCCTCAAAGCGGGAGTAGGAGCGCTTGGTGTATTCGTCCTGCACGCGGTCCACGCCCTTGCCCATCTTCTTCGTGGCATGCTTCTTCACCTCCTTGGCGATGTCCTTCGCCCCCCGGATGAAGGCCGTCCGGTCCCTGAACCCCTCCTCCATGGCTCTGCCCTTGCTGACGACCCGCCTTCAGAGCTCGCTGGCGTGAGGAAGAAGAGGATGGGAACCGCCTGGGGGCGGGTGGGGGGGAGGGGGAAGAAGAGGGTCTTTCTGCTTCAGTGCCCGGCAAATTGGGCACCTGGACGAGCCCGCAGAGCCCCTGCCCGTCACCTCAGGCCAAGGGGCAGCGGTGGGAATCTTCGGCGGGCAAGGGGGACGTAGCTTTCCAACAGCGGTCGAGTGAGGGGGCTGAACCGTGACCCATTCGCTTAATCCAGGCTGGGGAAGCTGGAGTGGCCAGGCCAGTCAATCGGGCGAGTCTCCTTTGGGCAGCATGAGACGGAGACGGTCCTGGGAGGGGGAGCAAACACAGAGGGGGGTTATCAGGCAGCAAAGGGCTTCTCCACACCCCAAGCAATGTAGTTATACCCGTGTCTGTGTGTAGTGTAGACCTGGCCTGAGGGCACGGCCAGGCCGAGAATTTTCCTACTCAAATCCAAAATAAAGGTTACCTTAATGAATCATTGAGGACAACCCATGCACCGTGGACTAGGATACCAAAATACGAGGCCAACTGCTGAACGGTAAAAAAACCGAGGGCGCCACGTTGGTAGTTTGATATTGCTGTAACGGCAATGATCTAGAGGAACTGTAACAGGGTGACTTTCCTGTGGGCTGGAGAGCCTGGGGCTAAGCCAACCCTGATTACAAGAGGAGGCCCACTGGAGGGGAACGAGGGGGTGTGATATAAAAGGCAGTGGCAGGACGGTGCAAAGGTGTACCTGGTTGAGAGAGAGAAAGAAAGGACGGACGGACGGACAGACAGAATGACTGACCTAACAAACAAACTTGGAAGCAGGGCCAAAGGGCTGAACTGCAACCAGTGAGGGCTGACGGCTTCAAGTGAGGCCCGTGATTTGGGCCTTCGCTGAAGACGGTTTTGGATTATTTTGTGATTATGGGGACTCTGAGGTTTGCGTGAACTGTATTTGACGTTAAGCCAGCCTGAGACAGGGGGGCGATGAGTCGCAACGTAGGCCATCTGGAGCCCTTCCGGGGTCTGCAATAGGGTAAAACCTGTCACGCGACCCCCGCCCACAATAAAGCGGCTACACTGCTACAACCACACAGACTGGAGAACAGAAAAACAAATCATGGAAATGTGGGTAGCCGGAGAACTTGGTGCATGAAATGTTAAATAACGTTGGCTGCAGGAAAGCTAACGACTCTGGCATGTGGAAATGGATAACGAACCCAATGAAGGAGGACCCAAGACAGAGAAATACTAGAAACTGAAGCAACGCAGCTGAAGGAGCAGCCCAGAGGCCTAGGAGTGAGACAACCATCAGAAAGGATGGGAGAGCTTCCCGGAACTCGGCCTCTGCCTGTTCCCTCTTAACTGGTTATTGTCTGGCATAAACATGTGATCGGAAACTAGAAGTTACAATTGTCTGCGAATGTATAAATAAAGGTGAAAATCGATTAACCCTAAATTGGGTGGCCCCGTGACTCAGTTTCCCACTTTACACAGCGTAGCAGCCTGGGCTCGGTGGTATATTGACACGTGGCAGAATCACAAGGTATCACTTCAATTTGCGGTTTCCCAGTTCTGCCGGCAGGCTAGCGGGGCACAGAGTCAGCTCTACGGCGAGCCAGCCGGGAATGAGGCGGGGTGAGCGGTGCTTCTCTGCCCTAGGGAGCAGCCAGTTTGGTCTCTCTCTGGTTTGGGGTCCTTGGTTGTTCCGGATTTTAAGTAATAAAGTCATGTTCCGTGGCAACCTTCCAGCAAGAGTCTTCATAGTTTTTACTCTAACATAACAAGGGCCTGATCTATGGCGGGGACTCCTAGGTGCCGCTGTAGAACAGCTAAACCCCGTGGTCTCGCAATCAGAATTGCAAGTCATAAGTAATTTTGGAGGTCCAATTTAAGACACCATGGAAGGGGCCGATTTTCAGACAGGGCTGAGCCCCATCTCTGAAAACGAGGCCCGGTTAGGTGTCTCAAATCTTGCCAGGGTGTTTGGATGCTCCTTTTGAAAAACCTGGCACTGGTATTTTGGCCTTATCCAGCACCTTCTATCTATGGTAAAGGAGGAGCTCGGCAAACGCTAACTCAGCCCCATTGCTTCTCTGTGAAGTGACCTTGGCCTCTAAGCCATCTGCCACAGAAATGCAGCCACCCCTGATGCAGGATGCAGCTGCTGTTTAACCGCCACCCTGAATGCCTTTGAGACAGGAAATGCAGAGCGCTGATTGGACCTGCAGGTGGAGATGTAGGCAGCAGAATGCAAAAGCCCCTAGCACCTCGGCCCCAGCAATCAGCTCCATAAAACACGAACGTATCCCCAGATCTCAAACCACCAGCTCTCAAACCGGCCCCCGCTGCTCAGGAATTTGGTCTCCCGCTAAATCGCCCAGGCAGCTCCTCCAACAGCACAGGGCAGTGTGCCACTGACTGAATCACCCGGGTCACTTCCCGTGCCACCCGGGTCCTGCTTGGAGATCTCCCGTCCAAAGATCGACGTAGCCCAGCCGTGCTTAGCTTGAAAGAGCCAGGCCAGAGCTGGGGATGACCTGAGGCCACATGGAAATAGATTATTAATAAATTATACAGAATAATCCCCACAGCTGGCTCTGGTTCATCCCCAACTCTCCCCAGCCAAGCACGATTCGGGCGAGGTTGATATCCAGACGAGATAGCGCCGTATTTATATTTTATAGCTAGCTGTGCTCAATGGTGAGAACAGCTGCCCCATCAGATGACTCTCTGAGACAGTCACAGACCTAGTCGATGGCCGTGCCAAGCACCCACTTTCAGAATCGAAGGAAGGAGCAAGCATGCCCCTTTATGTAGTCGTGACAGCTACTCACAGACAATGGAGGGACCTCCCACGGCAGGTCAGAGCTCAGTTGGGTGGGTTTGGGAGCCGGGGGTGGTGGGGAGATTCCCTGGCTGCAGATGCAAGGGCTGAGTTATCAGGTTTGAAGGCCCTGTGGGTTGGAGGCAGGAGACACAGTTGTGAGCGTGATCCTGGGAGGAAGCATTAAGAGAGAAAGCTGCTTGGGCACAGAGCCCCCTGGAGTGGCAGACATGGGAATTTCTGAGCAAGGAAATTGCCTGCTGCTGTTTCTCCTGCATTCAGGGAACCAGGACTCTGGGGACATTTTTTTTTAAGTAATACAAGGTTACCACAAAGAATATCCCCGGCTTGTATCAATATTTTACAGTGAAAGTTCCTTTAAGCAGCCATTCAAGGGGTCGACAGACAGAGCTTAGCAGGGCTGATCCTTCTGTTTCAGGTGGAGCAGACTTTCCAAAAAGAGGCATCTAAAGTTAAGCTTTTAGATGTCCAATTAAGTCCCTAAATAAGGACCCTAAGGACCCAGGAGCCCCCATGTGATAAGAGCCGGGTGGCTCCGTGCCTGAAAAATCAGGACACTTATTTAGCAGCTTAAATAAGGATTTAAAGGGTGGGAATTCCTAAAATAGCGAGGGCCCAGATCCTCAAAGGCATTTAGGCGTCTATTTCCCATTGGTTTGCTTTGAGGATGTGATTTAGGAGCACAAATCCCATTGACTCTCAAGCCCACCCTACCTGCCTGTGAGATTCTCAGCCAATACACTTGGGAGATGCTTTGAGACTTTCCCCTGAAACAAGTGGGTGCCTCTTGAAGAAAATGCCCTGCATTGTAAGAAGAAGTTGCTGTTACTTAGGCAAAAGGACGGTCACGTCCCAGCGAGGCACAAAGACGTTATTACAAACAAATCACAGACCAATTGGCCGTAATAAAGAGATGCCGACAGACCCGGGCTGGCCGAAGCCAGCGGGAAATAAACCTGCTGCTATACACTTGAATATGCTGATTATAAATGATGTGGCAGGCGGATCAGAGACAGCAAAGTGTAATTATTTCTAGGCCCTCCTTTCCCAGCAGCTGTAGGGGAAGGTGGTTGGGATAGCTCAAGAATGGCCAGAAAGTGAATGAAAGTCCATTAGCAACACACGGCACGGAGCTTGGCTCTGCCGGGGGGAGCCCCAGCAAGCTAACGCTGGGGCATTCTGAAATGCCTCGAGGGGGAAATGCTCCAGTCACTGCATCTTACCCGCGGCTGTAACCGTGAGGTCCAGGGACTCCGGACTCCTGGGCTCTGCTGTCTCACACACACAGGGCAGAGGAGGAATCGTTCAGAGGGGGGAAAACGGCGACACAGAGAGATGGAGACCTGCCCAGCCTCACGCAGGCAGTCGGTGGCAGAACCAGATCTTGAACCCAGGATTTCCCTCACCTCAAGCCCACGCCTTAGCCACCAGGCCGGCCTCGCTCGCTGGCGTCCCTCCAGGATTAAATCAGATGAAAAGGGTGACAAGTGAGGCCGCTGCGCCACTCGGATCGGTGAGCCGGCCCCAGCGGGGAGATCAGCACTGATGACAGGCCGGAGGGCACTAGACACACACAGATAACAGGGGCTGTCGGGGGCTTTGGACCAAGGGTGACGCAGCCTGCTCGACTCAGTCGGAGGAGGAAATCTCTGCCCCCCAGTGCACCCAGCAGCCGCCCAGGCCGCCAGGGGAGTCACGGGTGCACAAAAAGCAGCCACAAGAAGAGCTTGGTTGGACAAAGGGGGGAGTCTACACCTCCCCCACCGGGAGAATCTAGTATCCATCAATGCCAGGACAGGGGCAAGCTGGTTTGCCAAGACATGCCAAACGTCCCCCCACTAACACGCAGCGGGAGGCGCAAAGGACCCATCGTGGCTTCAGGGCTCCGTCTCTCTCGGTCGCAGCCTCTCTCAGGCCACCCAGAGCGCACACCCGGCACCATCAATCCGGTGCGGCAGCCAGCGGGTTCTCCCCTGCGCTGACCCTGTGTGGGGTCAAACCTAGAGGGAGACCAGGCCTGCCTGTGTTACCCAGCCCCCAGAGCCAGGGGGGCAGCCGCGAAGACGGCCCGGGGAAACCTGGATCCACAGGCTCAGCTCCCAGGACAGAGAAAGCCACCCCCACCTCACCATTGTGTGGCCCCTGCAGGGACTCATCCATGCTGACAAACCGTAGCACGCCATCCCCTCGGCTGGCCGTCTAGAGAGCCTGCTACAGCCTTGAGATGCCAGAGAGGGGCCTTTTAGCTCAGACCGCAGTGGCCTGTACCTGTAAATCCAGAGGTGCCGGGTTCCACCCTGCTGCTGCACATGGGTATAAGCCTTGGCCAGGTCAGAGCAGCAGCGTTTGCACACCCAGCTCGCACTGGTGCCCGAGGCGCAGGGCAATGGAGGAAACAGTTTAAATAAAGGCCCTTTCACCGAAAGCCCCACGATACCTGGCTCCCTCCGCTGCTTGGAGCTGAAACGGACTGGTCAGGACACAACAGCTGGGAGCTCGCCCCCCAGCTCTCCGCCATGCACTGGCTCCTTTCCCCCCACACCCTCGGGCTACCTGGTCTGTGGCACCCAGCGACCATGGTGATGGACATGGGGTAAGTCCCTGGATCCGATCAGCTCTGCACCCATGCTAACCCATGGATAAGGACATTCCCATTCCAAGGGCTTCCTTCAAACCACCCCACTGTGAGGTGCAGTTACCATCGAGATGGGACAACACCGGCTCCCAAATCTGGGATCTCAGCGGCTTCTGAGCCGGGTGCAGAGAAGGGACCAAACTGCATAAGAGGATGGCTCTTTAAATCACAGGCACTGCACACTCCAGCTAAAACAGGCAGCAGGCCGGCCCCAGCGCTTTTATGCAGTCAAAAGCATCACAGTCTGGCTGCTCAACCTCCTGCCTCTTGCTCTGGCTGGCAATAAAAATTGTGTCCCGTCAAGCAAAGATACGGGCCATTTCCCACGTGGGTAAGCCAGGCAGTGGGGAAGCTGTGTTAGCCCCTCTATGAGGGGTAGCAGCTCCATCTGGTTCTTGTAGCAAAGCATCCTGCCCGGGTGACCCAGCCACAACTCCGACCCGGGATCTGAAATGCAGCTGAGCACCCACTGCTTTGCCAGGGCTGAAAACACTCGAGCCGGCTGCGAATTTTTCCGTTAAATGTTTTTTGTTGTCAGTAAAATGCCAGTTGAGCAAAACCAGAACTTTTCTGCAGGAAGAGGTTGGTTTTGATTAATTTTCAACTCCAAAAATTGCGGGGGCGGGGGAGAGGAAGTTTCAACATTTTCTAAATGAAAAATTCCAGTTTTCTGGAGGAAAAAAAACCCCCAACTTTTTGTTTTGAAATTAACACGAAGTAGAAGGTTTGGTTTTAAATGGTCAAAGTCAAAATGAAATGTTTCAATGGACCCATGCCAGATTTTTTGACAAGGTGTCGGTTTGCGCGCGTTTGCGAGATGGACTTTTCATCCCAGTGCAGGATGGGAGCTTTTTTTTTTTTGACCCCTCAAAAATGTTTGCAGGACGGGAAAACGGGCTCCCGCCCCACTGCACTGAAACCCTGTGGAGATGACGGACACACCAACGACTGGGGATGGAATATGGGCCAGCAGCTAGAGACAGCTGAGAATTTGGCTCTTCAGATTGCCAGGCTGTGGGTGCAGGGCAGGTTGGAAGAGGTGCAAAGGCCCAGATGCTCACAAGCAACAGCTCATTCATTGCCAAGAATGCTCCCTGTATTTGTGCTGGCAGGGCCAGCTGGTGAGGTGCTGCAGAAAACAGCGCAGAGCAGAGCCTGCATTCTCCTCCCAGACAGGCCTCCTACAGCAGAGGGGGCCAGTACCTGGACCTGCAAGGACTGCTGGCAGAGGCTATGGGGAAAAGAGGGGTGCAGAATGCCAGGGATGCGTCCGACAGGGGGACATGTACAAATGGATTCCACTGAGGATCCTTCCTGCAGCCAAAGAGACTCCTAAATTGTCCCCAGTGAGAAAGAACAGGGACCAGCGCAATTGCAGGGCCTCAGGGGTAGTGGAGGGGACATGCTACAGAAACAGCCACAGCAGTTCTTTGTCCCCCTCCAACCCAATCCCTTGGAGGCGCTCACAACACTTTACAATCACTTACGAATTCAGCCCGCAGCCCCCCTTCTGAAGGTGGTGTCATCATCCACATTTTACAGAAGGGGAAACCGAGGCACAGAGGGGCGTGACTCACCCAGCGTCATGGCAAAGCTGGAGAGAGGACACAGGAGCCCCGACTCAGTCCCTGCTCTAGCCATGGCCCCACTCTCCTTCCTTTCAGAACCTGACCAATCCTCTGCCCCAGCCGTGGTCCAACAGCCCAGCCCCATACGCCTGCCTACCTCCTGCTGAAGCCAACGGGACCAAAAGCAAGACGATAAAACCCGCCTGGGTCGTTTGGCATGAATGAGTGCAGCTCCACTGACTGTAACAGATCTGCAGGATTTACTCTGGGGGTCTGCTGTGGTGCAAGGGCGGATCATACCAGCCCCAGCTCAGAAAGCAGCGACCCACAGGGTGGAATGAGGGAAGCGGGAGGTGTTTGAACGCGAGATCTCAGGAGCGAATCGGGCAGATACATTCAGCCAGCCACTTCCCCCAGAAAGTCTATTTTTATCTTTGGCAGCACAAACATGCCTGAGAGCAGTAAGAGAGTGTGTGTGATGGGGTGGGAAGAAAGGGGAGGGGGGGGGGGAAGGCATGAATAAAAGTGTAGGCCAAGCAGGATGAAACAGACATGACCATCTATGTATTGTGTGTCAGAGAGAGAGAAAGCAGCGTGATTTCAAGTTAAGATTAGCCCTTCTAAAATAATAATGGCTGAGTCGCCCATCAGCACTGGATGTGCAGCCTGGCACCATCACCTGTATGTCCAGACATGCACTCTACTCGCCCGCCCTTACAAGGAGGATGGAGAAACCAAGGGTAATTCATGCACCTAACGGGCAGGGGAGGAATTTTTTTTTGTTTTTACTTGCCATAGGCAAGTGGAATTTCACAGAGCGGGGCTAGAGCATGATTTACGTGCAACCTGGAGATTCTCAGCTAGATAGAGCTGACTCTGCATTCCCTCTCTGGGTACGAGCTATAGCTCCATACACACACTCCACAGATCCCCACGCACACCCCCGGTAGCTCATATTCACACACGCAGAATCAAAAGAGCTATTAAAAATGTAAGAGTTGGTGGCAGCTGATTTCTGAATGAACTACACTAAATACTTTTAACTAACACAAGTTACCTACAACGACGACTCCCCTCTATCTTATACAGACTCTGAACAACCCCATCCAAGCTCCTTTATGCAGGATCAAATAGCACTTGTCACCCCTTCTTATATGATGTTTTAAATGAACAAATAAGTGTCCTTGAAGAAAACAATGTAACAAGGTCATTCTCATCCAGCCAATACTGTCTCCTCAGCAAGCCTTTTTGCCTTTCAATAAAGCCATGTCAAGGCAGTTATATTTACTGCGACGTAGCTACACTCGACAAGGGAGAAGGGGAAATATATATATGTAATTAGCTCTATCAGAACAAGGTCATAGGCTCTCTTCTTCATGATAGAAAGGATGGTTTCTAAAGCCAGAATCTTAGCAGCTGTGTCAAGGCAGTTTACAAAAAGATTGAAGCTGTTTAAACCAGAGCTACTTTTGATCTTAAAAGCATCTAAAAGCAGATATTTCATCAAAGTTGGAATTGCCAAAAATACCCTCCTAGGCTTATAAATGTATTACTGTTACTTAAAATCTGTACCACGATTTAGGCTGAGCTTCTAAGCAAAGAAACACTAGCATCATTTCCAGACAAGGTTATTTATTTTTAACCCATTTCCTCTGGCCAATTCTTTGATCAGAGCTGTTGATCGATCCAATACGTACTCCTTGGCTTATAATATTTGTTTAAACACACACTTCTAAATCCCAGGTGTGCCAGATAGGATTTGTTTGGGTTGATGGTTTGGGCTTGGGTTAACAAGTGAAGTATCTTCATTCGAAATCCACATTCTTTTAGAAACCTCAAAGAGCAACAAAAACATGGCGACAATAGATAATGAGAGTTTTTAAATCTCCAATCCCCAAGGTCATTTTCCAACACACATACTCCCTCTCCCAAACCCAGTACACGTTTCTTCCCCTGTTCAAGATGTGTTGGTTTCATCGATCTAAATAACCATCCCTCCAATGAGATTCCCATCACGCAGGCTGCAAAAAGATCTATCTATCTATCTAGATTCCAAGCTGCATGATAGCTGGGATAAGCAGAGCAAGTGATGCGACCGGACGCTATTAACACACACAAATAAATAGACAGACAAAACCTAGAGGCAAGGTTTTTCAGGACAAAATGGCTACACCAAAGGGGAGGAAACCCGCTCTCCCCCTCCAAAAAAAACCCTTTCTACATCAACAACCATGTATCCAATTACTCTAATTAAAGCATCTTGTTTTTACGAAGACATTTGTTTCCCTTCTTACCTGGTCTATACTCCAATCTGCCACAGCTCTCTTTCAAGTATCTGTCTCGCGTGCTATTATGAAGGATGCTCCAGCAGGGATACAGGAAGAAAATAGCTCATGGGTACCAGAATGAGCATTAGCATCGCAGCCTTCTACACACACACTGAACATTGGGAGAGTCCATTGTAACAGCCAAGGGAAGGGTGGTGGCACGACTGACTGCTATAGAAAACAAACAGAGAGGGGGAGGGATTTTTTTTTTTTAATGAACCATAAAAAATGATAATACCTCCCCCAGCCAGTTACCCATCCACATGGGAATCTTCTGCAAGATCAGGTTGCCTGTGTCAGGGACGAGATTTCAGTTTAACCTGCTTCACTGAAACGCACTGAAGGAGGTGAGACTGACTAATGGGGTGTTATTAGTCGCTTTCAGCTGATCGCTCCTACTGCACAGCTTTGCTGGCAGGATTGGCAGCAGCAGAAAGAGACATTTTTTTTTTGCTCCGAGATGCTCGCAGTCATCTATTGTCATCCCCCCCCACAAAAAAAATCACAACTGCAGAGCCACAGCATGCTGCATTTAAATGCAGCTTTTCAAATAGGAGTCAAAGGCTTTTTTGGGGAAAAAAAAAATAACCAAAATCCTCAATGTTTGCAAATGTGCATACTTCAATTTCACATCTCAGTAAAGCCAAGTTCAACTATCTAGACTATCTGGCCCCTGTTACTAGGGTATTCAAGCAGCTCCGTCTTTGATGTGTTTAATTCTCACCACACTCCGGTGAGGTAGGGAGGGGAACTGAGGCACAAGAAGACTAATTGACTTGCCCAAGGTCACTCAGAGAGTCTGTAGGGGAACAGGGAATTGAAGCCAAGTCTTGCAGATCCTAGATTAGCACCGTAACCACAGGATCATTCTTCCTCTCTTCATGAGCCGCACACAGCCACAGGCCCGGCCCATGCTAAAAATTTAGACTGACATAGCTACATTGCTCAGGGGTGCAAAAAAATGTGCACCCGAGTGCCACCTCTGGTGTAGATGCGGCCAAGTCAATGGAAGAATGTTTCCGTGGACCTAGGTACCATCGAACCTAGGGGGAGGTGCAGTTCCTACAGAGATGAACAAACCCTTCTATTGCTGCAGGATGAGTCTACACTATGGGGATTACGGCACCGCGTCTGTGCCACTGGAGATCCCATAGCATAGATCAGTGGCTCTCAACCTTTCCAGACCACTGTACTGCTTTCAGGAGTCTGATTTGTCTTGCGGACCCCCCAGATATTACCTCACTTTAAAATGACTTGCTTACAAAACCAGACGTTAAAAATACAAAAGTGTCACAGCACACTATTACTGAAAAATTGCTGACTTTCTCATTTTAACCACATCATTATAAAATAAATCAGCTGGAGTACAAATATTGTACATACATTTCAGCACACAGTATTCGGAGCAGTATAAAACAGGCCATGGTCTGTAGGAAATTTTAGCTCGTATTGACTTTGCTAGTGCTTTTTATGTAGCCTGTTGTAAAACTAGGCCAATGCCTAGATGAGTTAATGAACCCCCTGGAAGACCTCTAAGTACCCCTGGTTGAGAACCCTGAAAAATGCAAGGTGCACAGTGGGCTTGGAAATTCAACCGCTGTTTCTAAGAGTGCGACAACCTTCCAACTTCCAGTGCATTGGCGGGACTTACCTTTCAATCAGCCACCAAAATTGCGTCATTATGGTGTTTCATTTCCCTTGGAAAGCAGGGTTTGGAGATGAGGAAGTAAGTTGGGTTTGGGGTTTTTTTTTGGTTGGTTTTTTAAGTGGGGGAAAGTTTACAACAAAGAGGCAAGTGAAATAATAGTGTAACAAACCTGTGGCTACAGAGGACTTCACGGTTACTGCCACAATACCATTCAGGACTTCACAGGAACAGCGGGATAGACTGCAGATCCTCCTGTGCCAAACATGTAGGACCCTGCCACTTGAGCTACAAAGGAGAATCCCTATTAGCTGTATGCAGTACAGGAGCTGTGACACACAACTAAGCAGTTCCAAATATATCCAGGGGAGGGCAGTGGTGCAGGCACAAGCCAGCTTCTTAAATTATCTTACTGGAATCCATAGCATCAGGTGACCAAGTATCAGAGGAAGATACATTGTCTTCCAACTCCAAACAAGGAACTTTAATAAGTAAAACTCATCCCTATATCTCTTGATCAGCTCCTGCCTAGACCCTTCCCCAGTCTTCTTTCTAGGCTGGCTTCTTTGTTTATATTTATAAAACAGTCATCAAGTTGCCCTAAAATACATAGATTGTTTGCATTACAGTAGCACCCAGAGCCCCTCCCTCCCACACCCCAAGCTCAGGGTCTCATTGTGCTGAACGCTGCACAGAGAGAGACAGTCCCTGCCCTGAAAAGCTCACAATCTAAACAGATAAGCGGGGAAGGGGACTTGCCCAAGGTCACCCAGCAAATCAGTGCCAGAGCTGGGACTTGCACCCAGGTTTGCTGAATTGCAGGGTGGTGCCTTACCGAGCGGGCCACCCCGCCTCTCCCGCCAAGATTATCAAACAACAGTTAATGAACGCCCCGACCCAACGGCAGATCAAGGATTCTTCCGCCAGCCTCTTGAGACTCTTCTGCCAACCAAACGCCAACCCCGCACCCAAAGGGCTGAGCGTGGAGCGGGGCCTTCGAATAGCCGCACACATTGGGCCCAATTTTCCATTGCCCCGGCCCGGCGCAGTCATTCACCTCTTTGCAAAGTGTAACTGCATCAGAACAGGGATGTTTTAGATCGACTTTCCAGGGGGTGTTTGTTTATTTATTTAAGGTCCTTGTCTGGCCGCCGTTACTGTGATGGCTGAGCAGTTCACAGTCTTTGGCCTGCTCTACGCTGCCGGCGAAATTCAGCAGCAGCCGATGGGAGTTACGCAAGCTGCACAGAGTAGCTTGCGTAACGCCCATCGACTTCATAACTTCTGTTCAGCGGGCCGTCCCCACTGCACTGCACCGGCAGGAGATGCGTACCCGTCGATACGGCGCTACACTTTTGGGGGAGGTGGTTTTATTAAAATCGCCTTCTGGATCAACTGAGCATGTCTTCACTGCCACTCAATCAAATCGGGGGGGGGGGGGAAAGGAAATCGATCTGACGGTGGCGAATTGGCTGCCGTCAGTGTAGACATAGACTTTGATGAATTTATCCCCGCTGCCTCCTCTATGAGTTACAGCGATGCTATTATCCCCATTGTACAGATGGGAAAACTGAGGCACAGAGCGACTAAGTGACTTGCCCAAGGTCATACAGGGAGTCTGTGGTAGAGCAGGAAACTGAACCCATGTCTCCCAAATCCACGCTAGTGCCATAACCACTAAGCCACCCTACCTCTCGAAAACAACTGCACAGGGCAACGAGGAATCTGGCCTTGTGACTTGGACCATTCCGGAGCTGAGGACAACTTGCCACCACCACTGCAGGGCTACCGACTTAGGTGCTTTGGCCAGCGGGGACCCGACTCCCAAAAGCACCTCTATTCCGGACAGCACTTAAGCACATGCTTAAAGTTTAGCACACACTGAAGTTTAACTTTCCTAAGTCAGGGCCCGTACCTGGGATACAAAGCCAGGAGAGACAGCGTGTCAATTCCCACAGCAAACGCCAGCTCAGCTGGTGCCCTCGGCAGAGAGTCCCAGGACTGGAGAATCAGCCAGAGAGACCAAACTCCCCTTTGGTGCCTGCAGGTCGGGGGGGAAGGCACAAGTGGGGCCGTGTCAGAGAAGCCTGCTGTGTGGCGAGGCCTGATCTGTGGGGAAAGGAGGGCCCATCAGCCCCCGCAGAGGAGAAGGGTGGAATCATCCAGGACCTATGCAGGCTGCAAAATCCACCCCTGCAAAACGCCACCTCATGCCAGATTGACTTTCAGCTGAACTGAACCATTTTCCTGGGAGTCCCTGGAAATGGGGCAGGTGAAACTGACCAGCAAGGTGAGTTCACAGCAGCTAGTAAATATCCCCGTGGCTCTGCCAGCCGTTCATATCCACCCTGCTCAGACTGCAGCATCAAGACCAGTTAAGGGACTCCTTAACACACGGCCCAGCGGACGGCGGCGGTCTTAGCAGGGCAGCTCTGCAGTGCCTCGCTGTTGACTGACAGCTCTGTGGCTGCCTTTGCAGAGACACTGCTGCCTGACAGCTGCACAGGTGACACGGCCTCAGATGAAGCACAATTGTGCAAGCAGGTGGGACCTGACGGAGCAGACGGCTGAGGCAATGGCTTCCCCAGCCCCGGGTTCAAATCCAAGTTTTGGCCACAAGTGAAATCAGATTGGTGAGTCTCATCTTCCCCTTGATTTCTTCCATTCACTCGCTCTACCTTCTGCTTGCCTGCCATTCTTAGTAGCTGCATCTGCTTTTCTTCCATCTCTGTAAGACCCACTGCTTCCAAACCATAGAGCGGGAAGGGACAAACACACACAGCATCCACGAACTCACACCCGAGGTGATACTGGAAAAGCCTTCCTCTGCAGACTTGGCCTTAGACTGAAGAGATAAGGCAGAGGGACCGGTGTCAGGAACGATGCTTTTCCCCTTGAGAGCTCCTCCGCAGCATTGCCACAGCAACACAAGGAAAAGACCAAATTCTCTGACCACAGGAAATCACAGGAACAACTAAACTTTCACCCAAGCGTTTCCAGACACTGTGTAAATATTCATACAGCTTCCCAGCTGGTGAAGGAGTATTATCATCATCTTACCGATGGGGAAACAAAGGCAGAGGGGTAACGATTGAGGTGCATTATCAGAGCTGCCTCAGGGCCCAGGACTAGAATAGCAGGAGGTGCTCCAGGTCGGATCTGAGGGGCATCAGCAGCTGGGGGGGGAAGAACCTCGGGACTTGAAGCGAGCTGTGGGGTGGGACTGAGAGCCATCCGCAGAGCCATGCATGGCACTGGGACTGAAAAAGCAGAGGGAGCGGGGACTGAGTCAGGACTGGGGTGAAATGGCAGAGCTGCACAGTGGCCCAGGGACTGGGATAGTGGGGGTGGGGGGGTCGGTCTGTAGGTCAGGAGCAAGGAGTAAGGGCAGAATCAGTCTGGGGGAAGGTTAGAACCGTCAAGTAGTTTAGTCCTGAAATGCAGGAACTGTTACACAATAAAAACAAAACCTAATGGGAGCAGGAACACTTTCATTCCCTTCGTTTTCAATTCAGTGGCAACAGGGGGGTTGATTTCCTTTTAATGAACCTTTCCTCCTGGGTGTCAGAAATGCTCAGCTGTGCCAGCCTCCCAGAAGCGGAAGATGAAAGTGACAAGCCCCAGCCCTCTCCTGAAAGAAGCTTTAAGCACCAGGATGGAATGTCGGAAATGAAAAGCAATCACGCTGCACTGGCCCAGGTCTGCTCCTGTTAACGCCCACAGTCAAACTCCCGTCAGACTCAGTGAGCGCAGAGTCTGAACAAGGCAGAGCGAGTCTGAAAATCCCCCCTTAGAGATCAATCAATAATAATAGACTCATGGAAAGGGAGGACAGGAAAGAACCTCAAGTGATCATCTAGTTTATCCCCCCGTGCTGAGGCAGGACTCCATAGCTCTTTTCCTCGGTAGCTATCAATCAAAGCACTTTAAAAGAGAGGGTGGCTTCATTATCCCCCTTTTATCATGGATGAGGAAACTGAGGCACAGAGAGGTGAAGTGACTTGCCCCATGTCACCCAGTTAACTGGCAGCAGAGCCAAGGATAGGACCCAGCTCTCCTGCACCCCAGTCCTGAGCACTGCCTACCGGGCCAAAGGAAAACACCCAAACAAAAGCTGTGGGAGCTCTCTGGTACCTTGTGCAAGTGCCTACATGGAGCGGCTATGCCAGGTACTGAAGGCTCTTTAACCTAGTGGAGAGAGGCAGAACCAGCAGCAGTGGCTGGAAGCTGAAGTCAGACCTTAGGAATAAAGAGTCATTTTTTTACAGGGAGGGGATTAACCAGTGGAGCAAACTGCCAAGGGAAGTGGTGGTGGATTTTCCATCGCCTGATGTCTCCAGATCCAGGGCAGATGCTCTCAGGAAGGTGCTTTAGCCAGACACAAGATATTAGGCTCAACAGACGGGTAATGGGGGGAAAATTCTCTGTCCTGCATTATACAGGAGGTCCGCGTACCTGGTCTTAAAAATCTAGCCATGTGTCAAATCTATCAGTCAAGCCACCTGCTGAATTGTCACGCTCAGGCTCCGCTGCCTTTTGCTGCTGTTCCCCCATTCCTTTGTCCATCGGTCCAGCCAGCACCTCGGAGCAAGCACCTTCTCCACCGGACAGACTCAGCATGCAGCATAGCAATTAACAGACAGAGTCACCAACCAGGTCAAACAGATGGTGAAAAGGCCGCTTGGTTCACAGGGCTCCGAACCGGATCTCACGTCCCCGGGGGTGATTGAGAAACATCCCCACCACCGCGCATTGAGTCGGGGGGAAGCCAGTTTAAGTGACAGGAGAGCCAGAGTGAGGCGGGTCGGAATGGGCTGATTTGCCTTTAAAGAGTCAGCAAAGCCCTCCGGCAGCACCCACATACTGCAGCCCTGAGTGGTTTCTGGCGACTTCCAGCCCCAGCCCATTCACCAGCGATTTAAAGGGATATCCTCCAGGCTATTTCTATACACCACACGGTCCCTTTGAAGTTCTTTACGGTTTTGATCCTCTCAGTTGTCATTAGGGGTAGACACAAATAAGCCTTGTCCGAACATTAACCTTTACTCACAGGATCGGCTCCCTCACAATGCATGGCCCCCGCACCGGCAATAAAATCCTAAACTCCAGGTGGTTACGTCGCCTTCTTTTCCAAGGTATCAGACGTGAGTGGCATGACCAACCCCACGGCAGAACCCCAGGGTTCAGAAGCTAATGCGTGTGCTGTCATCGGGATCGGAAATAGCCACAGTGGGGAAGAAGCTGTGAGGAAAGGGACAGGCCCAGGAAATTGATTTTGGTATAAATAGATTTTTCTCCATCAAGTCAGCTCCATTCTAGTCCCGACTCAGAAGGGGGCGTGGGCGAGGGCTTTGATCAAGACCCTGGGTCTATTCCTGATTGAAAGGGCAGGCGGTCTAGCGATTTGATCCAGCGATGGGGTGTTTGGGACACCTGGGATCTGTTGCTTGCTCTGTTAGAAACCCTCCTTCTCTGCCAGAACCACGCCCTGCCCTTCAAAGCCCACACAGGCTGCCCATCCCCAATGGCACCAGTCACTAAAACAACCCCCTTTTGCCACCAGTTACGCAGGTGAAACAGGCTCTAACGGGGCGGGGGGGAGGATGTCCTGGACAGAACCAGCTACTCATGCCTACAGCTTCCCCTCTCCTAGGGTTCACTCCAGCAAATCAAGTGAAGACACAGCAAGTTCACTCTCCTACAGCCCATTTTTAAGATGCGTCTAAGCAGCAGAAAAGCCTATTAAAGACAGAATCATTGTCCCAGCTCATCCCCTACCCTGTTTATTACCCATCCTGGTATTCCCCTAAGAAGCTTTTATCATCAGAAACCGCAGCCACATTTTATTGCTTTTCCTTCCATTATTATTTATGGCGTGTAAATGTCAAGACGACATGTTCATCGGTCCTGCAGGAGTTTAAACAAGGCTCTCAGGCTGGTTGTATAGATCTGTTGCCATTAAAGGATGTGGAAATGCTGGAATGGGACTCGGGAGATTTATTAAAAGTTGTGTCTTTCTGTAGCACCTAGGACCCTCAGTCAAGGATCAGATCCCAGTTGTGCCAGGCACTGTACATTTTTATTGCTATTGGGAGTATTACAGTAGCAGCTCTGAGCCCCTGTTGTGGATCAAGATCCCATGGTGCTAGGTGCTGTACAAAGAGATGGTCCCCTTCTCAATGAGATCGGTGTTCAACTCCCGGCTCTGCCACAGACTTGCTGTGTGGCCCGGGGAAAGTCACTTAGCCCAAGGTTTCAATAAGTGACTAGCAATTTTGGGGATCTAACCCCAGGTGCCTTAAAGGAGCCCCCCTGAGTTCCAGATGGTGGGTCCTCACCACTTCCTGAGCATCAGACCCTTTGAAGGCATCTCAAGCAGGGCACCCAAGAGATCGCTTTGGGTCTTGGGTCCCCATCTGTAAAATGGGGATAATAATCCTACTTAGATTAGGAGGGCCATCTTTTTCAAAGGTGCCATTGAAATCAATGAGAATCAGGCCACTAAATACTTTTCAAAATTTGGCGCTAAACTCTGGGGCAGGGACTGTCTCGAGGCAGCAGGTAGCACAACGCGGCCTGGGTCTCTCTTGGGGCTGCCATAACATACCTAATAATGAAAGTGGGATTCGGGAGGGGTGGAAATTTAAGGAGGGTGGCCCAAAGGCCTCTAGGGATTCTTAGATCAGGGACGGGCCGAGCAGCAAGGAGGCTGGCTCCCTACACATGCTGACTCGGACCTCATCCCGCCGCCCTGCCCTCATGGGGACGGGAGGGGATTTCAATCCTTGAGGGACACCCTGCTGAGGCTACAAATAAAGGGATCCCCATTGTCCAATGGCCACGAGGGGCTGAGCTGTGGCCCCCCAGCCCCAAACTCATCTCACACAGGACTTTATTTCCATTGCAGAGAAGAGTGGGGGGCCGAGGCTGGGGCCGGGGGGGAAGAACCAATTTCAGCCAGGCTCCGTTTGAAAAGAATCGTTTTCCACCCATCTTGCCAAATCTGTTTGTAGCCTTAACAACCACCTCCCTGAGTGGCAGGCTGTGAAATTAAATCCAACCGTACAGTAAATGGCACCAAATTACAGGCTGCCTTTGTCCTAGTGCCGGGGCCCTTTCAGAGATTTCATTGTGTGGGATTTCGGCTTCTCAGAACTGAGGAATACAAACAGGGGAAGCTGACGTGTTTACGTGCCTCCCAACAGCCATGACTGTGAGGAACAAGGCTGTTATGGGGGAATGCAGGAGCAGTAAAGCAGAGCTGAGCCCTGCATTGCAAAGAGATATTAAAGATTGGAGTAGCACAGACCTGATACAGTGAGTGATCAAAAACCCAGGGAGGGGACCCGATTAATGGGACATAGACTTTCTACGCTGCAAATCCAGCCCATGTTTACTGTGACCGAAGTTTACCTCTGCTGGCGTATGATGAGATCCCTCTTCTGGGCTCTGGGGTAGGTATAAATCAGGGCAGACGCATCCTCAGCGAGCGCTACCTTTGGAAGAAGAGTCCATTACACAAGCAGAGATCTGCTGCAGATTAAATTAAAAGGTGGTCAGTTCGAATCTGATACAGGGCAATTTCCTATACTGTCATAGATTCTAAGGCCAGATGGACTCATCCAGTCTGACCTCCCGTGTAACGCAGGACAGGGAATTTCATGTGGCTACCCCGACTTTAAGACCAATAACTTGTGTTTAACTAAAGCATCACTTCCAGAAAGGTAGCCCGGCTGCACCAGAAACTGTCAAGGGATCGAGACTCCACAACTTCCCAAGGCAGTTTGTTCCAGTAGTAAAAATCCCCTTCACTGTTAAAGATTGATCCTTTATTCCTAATCTGAATGTGTGCAGCTTTAATGTCCAGCCAGTGGTTCTTGTTCTGCCTCTTCCCACTAGATTAGATTAGGGAGCCCTTTAGTCCCTGGTATAGTCTGCCCCTGAAAGTATAACAGTTACACCGGTGCTAGCCCTGGGGTGGGCACACGGACACCAGGACAGCTCATTCTTCGTCCCAGACAGCAATGAGCTGTACAAACGTAAGCGCTGGTTGCTATCACTGCATGGAAGGAGTTGTGCTGTTTTAACCATGCCAGTCTAGTTAAAATTAATACAACATGTGTGTGTACACAGACACACACACCCCTTAACGACACAAAACAAAAGCACAGAGGAGAAAAGGCAAACTCACAAAGGTTAGTTGCAGACACTTGGCCTTTTTCACGTAGACAGGGTCACACTCACAATTAAAATGAAAGCTGATAGCAGGAGCCCCACCAGATTCTCTGTAAAACCACAAATTCTGCGTTTTTCTAGGATCCCTGGTCATCAGCAACTGCAGGACATGGTCCCCAGGGAGACGGCAGAGCACGTTAAGGTGACATGATACGTGATCACAGCCAAAAGGCCAACTATGCAAGGGCAACACAAACAGGCACAATCTTGCGGTCAAGAACTTCATGAGGTTAATGGTGTCATAGTGGCTCAGTCACTTGACAGGCAGTGTGGTTGAGTGGGTAGTGCACTAACCGGGGACTCAGGCAGCCTGGGTTCTCTTCCTGGCTGTGCCACAGGCCTGCTGGCTGACTGTAGGCAACTCACTTCATCTTTTTTTGCCTCAGTTTTCCCATCTGCAAACTGGGGATAGTGATACTAACTTCCTTGGTAAAGTGCTTTGAAAGCACGTCGAGATCCATGGAGGTGCAGTGCTAGGTAAGAGCTGGGGGATATACTCTAAGTATTTCTAAGGCACACAATGGAGCCTAGGTAACAAGGTGCCCAAATCCCATTGGCATTCACTGAGACTTGAGAATAAGGACCTTCACTTCCAGAGCGGCCTTATCAATGCTGCAGCCACTCTTTAAAATGCTCTGCCTCGGGTTTAGCGTGGGGCCTGTCAACCCCACATCAGCTACCAGCAAAGAGAATTGCCCAGCTTGTCCCTTTGGCCATATCCCTGCCCCTTTGCCTGCCTCCACTGGCTACCCCTTCAGCACTGCATCAGGCACACGCTTCTGGTCTTCATTTGCCAGGTCCTTCACAGCCTTCCCCCACCCCCACCATCTCTCATTCACTAGCAAGAGGTCAAGTCCTGCGTCCGATCAGAAGAGCCCCACGCAGGCACAAAATTGGTAGCCGTAGCTGAGCCGCCATCCACAGAAATGGTCCGTGGATATCCGCAGGGCTCTACTGAACAGACCACGAGGCAGCCTCCATTGCCTACGTGTTACACTTTCAAACAGGTACCTCCATGCTTTCTCCAGCACTGCCTCGCACCCATGGGAGGAGCTGCCTTTAAACACCCACAAAGCTACCTCATTAGCCTCCTTCCAATCTCACCTCACGACTCTCCGGTGCCTATAAAAAAAACCCAAACAGCTACCAGGTGGGTGGGGTGCTGAGCCCCCTGCCTGTCATGCGGGTCAGTATAATCTCATCATTTCCTTGTATGCCCCCCCATCTGTCTGTATCCAGATGCTGTTTCTTCTCTTATAGCTTGTAAGCTCTTTGGGGCAGGGACCATCCTGAATGCATTTATGCAGCACCTAGCACCACAAGGCCTGAGCCACCATGACACAGATAATACATAACTCCTTGCAAGGGCAGATACAGTGATGGGAAAGCCAGGTGGACTGTATGCTGCTTTGTGCATCAGCAAAGCCATTAGCTTCCAGCTGCAAACTCTTCACACCTGGGAAGGGTGGGAGGCAGCACCAGTGGGCAGGTCTGTAAAGAAGGCTGCAGAGTCGGAAATTAGGAAAATCTTTCATGTCTGAAAGGAAGCAATGGGGATTCAGAGAGACACCCCCACTCCCTCTGCTGTAAACGCCAGCTCACTTTTCTGGCTCTAATTGGATCTTAAAGGGAAGGTCAACTTTAAAAAAAAAGTCATACTTACATCTGGATTTTTTTTTTTTTTACTAAGTTATTTAATTAATACCTGAGAGCTTTGTAAACAAACCGGCTTAAAGAAATAATTACTCTGTTTTTCTAGATCGTTTATCTTGCGCTGTCAGCGCTACAACCAGCGTCTGAACTTCATGCAGGTCTCCCACAGAACAGGCAGGAGAGAAATATTTTTATCTACAGGGAAACATCATAAACCCACAAAAACTGCTGGCAGGAGGCTGCTGGCAGGAGCACCTGTACCTGGAAGTACTTTGAAAGTTCTTTTTTTGGCACTGACTAATTTTCAAGCTGAGAGGGAATATTTTCTTAGCCTAGCTTCTGTTGAGGAGAGAGACGCTTTCAAATTCACACAGAGCTCTACTTCAAGTCTGGGGTTGCAAGATGACAGCATCCCTTTAAGCATCAGGAGAATCAACAGTCCCATCTCTTGCCATCTTCAAATGGAGCCTTTTAAACCTTTCTTCAGTAGATAGAAGATGGGCTGCAGTCAGCCCCCCACCCCCACCCCTTTCTAGCTGTCAAGGGAGGTGTGAAACTTTCCATGCAGCACCTCCACTTCTATACTTCCTAATTAACAGCTTCGCTTGTGCGATCACATTGAATGTGTTAGAGAAGCCAGGAAAATTCTAAAGATACAGGGAGGCAAGGGTCTGCCTAGCCCTGCAGTCACACAGACAGGGCACAGACTGTATCTACATCTTCAGCGGCTGTTGTTTTTGACTTTCATATTAAAATATTTCAGTATAACGTTAAATGAAACAACTATATGTAAAGTTAATAACTGAAAGGCCTTCCCTCTCCCCATGGTCTCCAGCTGGGGAGTAGCATGACCTCACTGCCAACAAATCTCTTAAAAGAGACATGGTTTAGGGTCAGCTAGTGGCACTGTTCAGGGATTGAGAGAGCTGGATTCTCTTCCGAGCTGTGCCACCGATTGACTGACCTTGGGCAAGTCACTTCGTAGTAGAGTTTAAAGCCAGATGGACCATTGGATCATTTACTCTGACCGCCTGCATAGGGCTGTTAACTTTCACCCAATAGCTTATTTGACAAAAGCATCGCTTCCAGCAAGGCCTCCAGTCTGGATCTGAAGATGTTGAGAGATAGAGAAGCCACCATTTCCCCTGGCAGATTGTTCCAGTGGTGAAACATGCTCCCTGGTGCCTTGTTCCTACTTGGAATTTGTCTGGCTTCAGCTTCCAGCCATTGCTTCTCATTCTGTCTGTCTTTCTCCACCAGCTGAGAGAGTCTTTCAAGTGTCTAGTATTTTCTCCCCAGGCAGGGATTTATACACTGGAATCAAGGCCCCGCTGCACTGTCTTTTTAGTAAGCTAAACCAGTTGAGCTCTTTACGTTTGTCACTGTAAAGTGTTTTCTGCAGCCCTGGAATAATTTTTTTTCAGCCCTTTCTGCCCCCCCTCTCCAGTTTTCCAACACCTTTATTAAAATGTGGGCACCGGAACTGGATGCAGCATTCCAGGATCCAGCTCATCATTGTCATATATGGAGGTGAAATCACCTCCCTACCCCAACTCCCATTTATACATCCAGGGATGGCATCAGCGCATTTTGGCATAGCATGACACTGAGCACGCACCTTGAGTTACTTGTCCACTGTGGCCTCTAGCTCCGTCTCCCCCTCTAGCTTGTCCACGTACAGTGGAAGCTCTTTGAGGCACGGCTGGTCTCTTACTACATGTCTGGGCAGCACCCAGTACAGTGCAGCCTTGATCTTGAGTTGGGGCCTCACCGTAACAAAAGCAATAATAAATCCATTGGGGATAAATGTCCCTCTGAGCACCGTTTTACAAAGTCAAATGGAAACAGAATTAAAAAAATAAGAGCAGCAGCTGCAGCGTTTGCAAAGCAGACATTAGCCAGGGGATCCGGAAAGTGAAATTGATCAGACACAGACCATAAACAAGAGGGAAGCTGCCTAGTCTATTTCCATCACGCAAGCTGAGTGAAGTGCAAAATGACAGCAAAAAGTAAATTATATTTCTAATGTCCTAGGTGACAGTCACAGCTTAGCGAGGCACATCAGAAAAAACAAGCTCCGTCATTTGGAAGACATCAATAAACCCACCTGCTTTTATTCCAGTCAGAACATTATCACCCAAGAGTTCTTATCTCAAGGAGACGCCAGCTGCTAGGACACAAGACATGAGCTGTGCAGGGAGGGGGGGGAAGCGCAGCTCTGGGGATGTTCTGGATTGAAGCACACACTTAACAGGGCTACGATTAGAGACTGGAGGCCAACAGAAGTGGCAGCAGAACCGCAGTCTCACTAGCTGAGAATGCTAACGTGCTCGGCTAAGCAGAGCTCTCAGACTCCCTAACGCTGTGACCTCACACAGCATTTTCCAGCAAGCCGAGTGCTTTAAACTGGGAATAAAGCACCCACTCCGTGAACTGACGGAGATTTGTTCCCTGAAGTATGTGCACTCTGCACTCAGATACTCTGTAGACTCGAGTTTTGAGCAAGGCTAGAATCTTAACACTCAGCTTAAGTTTTCATGGCTGGTTAGAATGAGAGTTGGTCAAAAAATTAGAAGGAATAGCTTTCCTTTGGAAAAAACCACAACGGTTTTGTCTGAACGTTTCAAGGGAACGTACTGATTTCAACCAAGTGTTTTGACAGGAAAAAATTCAGTGGGTTGGGGTTTCTTTGGACAGTGTTTTGATTAACTTTGCTTACAGGTTTATATTATATTAACTTGGAATATATTTGTCTCATTTAATATTATACTGAAATATTTTAATAGAAGTCAAAAACACCACACTTCCATCCTAGCGAGGACATTTGATCGGCTCATATCAGCGTGTCTTGGAGTTTTCATTTTATGGGAAATTTTGGCTTTTCGTTCCAATGGGAACAATTTTTGTTTCGAAATGTCAGAATTCCCCGTGGAATGGAAATTCCAGTTTCCAGCCAGCTCTCGTTATCCCCCTTTCTAAATAATTCCTTTCCTCCTTTGCCTTCACTTAACCAAGCTGAACTCATTTAAGTGAGAAGACGAGATGCAGCCACACGCTCTGGATGTCCCTAAACCTCCGGGACTTGGATGACGGGACGAATCAGTCGATAAATTGCCCTATTCTGTTCACTCCCTCTGAAGCACCGGACACTGTCAAAAGACAGGATATTGGGCTAGATGGACCACTGGTCTGACCCAGTATGGCTGTTCTTATGTTCTTAAGACCGAAATGGGAAGAGGCAGCATGGCTTAGGGGAAAGAGCTCTTGTGAACATTCACCAACCATGTTTGCCTTTGACACCAATATTGACATTTGCTCCCCTCAGCTGCGTGCATATTAAACCCTTTATCCACTTGGTCCAGAGCTGAGGCAAAAGGGGCTCACACATTAGTTTGCTCCGACTCTACACACTTCATCTCCTGAATCCACTGATACCCAAGCAAGGTCCATGGCTTCTCAGCCTAGCACCCTGCAGAGATTGTGTTCGGGACTGAAGACACCGTCTACCTGGCACTCAGCTGGAAACCAGCCCAGGGGTGGACTAGGCAGTGGGCTGGGCTGGCTAGGATTGAGGTGCGTTCATAGAGGTGTATGTGGCAGCCTAATACTGGCATAGCTCTGAGATGTCTTGACAAACAAACATTGTGCCAGTGCTACCAGCCCTTCACCTTTACTGTCATCAGAGCCCTGAGGGAACAATGATGCAAAGACAGGATTCTAGCATGTAAACAAACATGCATGTGCTGCTGGGATCCAAAGATCGCCAGCCCTATTGACTGCTCAAAAGGTGGGGTGAGGGCTGGCAGGCTGTGGAATACCAGGATTAAAAAAAACATCCCAGCTTCAGAGAGCAACGCCCAAGGTGTTTATTTGCAAACAGCCAATCTCAATTAATTCACATAGAAAAAAAATCTCATTAAAATCTGGTTGACCTTCTCATAACGATGGAGATAGGAGCAAGGGAGAGGGAAAATAAAAGTAACAGTGTTAAAGGAAATAATGGGAGTTTCACAGGGGAAACAAGACGATGATGGCTCAGATCATCCTTCCTGTTCTTAGGGGTGTTAGTCCAAAGAGAAACCAAAATCTACGATAGAAGAGAGAGGAATTCGTAGCACGAAGGTTCTTCTGCTGGCCAGGTCCTGATGGGGCTGCATTTATGGTAGGGGTCCCCTCAAAGGCCCACGAGGTGGCACCGGGGGTCTCTGGGCAGGACGAGGTGGCAGAGGGACCCGCTGGTAGCCATAGGGTGGCGGGCGGGGGGGACCGCTGTAGCCGTGAGGAGGCATCAGTGGAGGCGGCCCACGCATCCCGTGGTGGGGCATCGGGCCCGGGTGACCTGCAGGGACAGAGCATAGTGACATTAAAGGAAGCAAAGGCAGCAGCTCTAATTCCAGGGCCCAGCTGGGCGAGCCTCTTGCAAGAGAGATTTCAGGCACTACAAGCCATGATTTGATTTTCAAGCCAAGAAGTTGATCGGAGCCAGGACCCTCGGCCAGGGGCTCTGGAGGGATGTCAGGCTGGGCATGGCCCTGCAGGTGGCTCCCTACACCTCAAGCAGGAGTCTGGTCTCAGCAGAGCGAACTGGTCACTGAAATGACGCGGCTCGGGGCAAGGCAACTGCGGTACCAGATGCCTGCACGGGGTTTCCAATAGGCAAGAAGGACCCAGAAAGAAACAGCGCAGCTCAGCAGAGCAATGGCCTAGCACTGAACATCAGCATCACATCAATGCCATGCAATGCCACGACGCTAAGTGTCATGACAGTCACCACTCAGCCAGCTGCAAGACCCAAGGTCAGTGTACCAAGCAGCTATTTGAGGCCCCGCCTCTGTGCCCGATTCCCTGCCGCTCTTCCTGCAGCAGGGCTCGAGACAGAAGGGACATGAGCCCCAACCCTCCCACTCTGCCAGCAGGACTGGAGTAGAGGCACTTTATTGCTTCCTAGCTGGGAAACCACAGGGGAAGCCCTCAGTCACCCACCTCTGGCACCTTTCAGCCGAGGATCTGAAAGGAACCAACCCCACTCGATAGATGGGGAAGGCAGGAGGATGACGGGAGACACGCAACGAGTCAGCAACAGAGCCAGGAATTGAACACAGGAGTCCTGACTCCCCTGTATCCTGATCTAGTCACTAAGCCACACAGCAGAAACCGCTTGGGGTTCCCCTTCTCAACAGTCTGCAGCCAGAGATCTTGCTCAGAGCGTAGGGCTGGCCTCCAGGGCTGTGTTGTAGCCAGTCACCATTTCAGGCCTCAATACACCTTCCCGCATCCCCCGCTGAATTAGCCAATGGATGCCACATGCCTGAGCTGATTTTAGCCCCTTGCCTCCAGATGGTACCCGCTCTCGCTCCAGCACACAAACACCCCATCTCACAGCTGTCACTTACCCATGGGTGACCCAAAATGGGGTCCTCTGGGCGGCATGCCCATGGGGGGTGGTCCGGGATGGGGCATGCCGTGGGGTGGGCGGGGCGGGGGCTGACCTCCTGACCCCGGTGGCCCAGGATGATGGTGTTGTCCCATCCCGGGTGGTCCGTGATGCACCTGCATGGGTGGCATCCCTAGGCAGAGGAAAAAGACGCTTTTTAGATTCACTCAAGCATTCAAAGCTTGATTGGAAACCAAGCACTGAGCCCACTGAACAAACGAGCAGCTGGACAGGACATGAGGAGCAGTGACCTCAAGGAAACCACTAGCCCAGGGCTTGGGATGGGACTGGCCCCAACAGCACTTTTACTGGCCACTATAGTGACCATCATTCCAGCAGGTGAGAGGATTGTAGCAGAGTTTAAGGCCAGAAAGGCCCATTATCTCATCAAGGCTGACCTCCTGCATAGCACAGCCCAGAGAATTCCAGTTAGCCTGTTGTGAACCCAATGACTTGTGTTTGGCTAGCGCATCTCCTCCAGAGAGGCCTCCAGTCTGGATTTAGAGACCTCAAGAGAGGAAGAAGCCATCACTTCCCTTAGGAGTCTGTTAATCTCCTAGTGGTTAATCTCCCTCCTAACAGGTCTTATTTCCAGTCTGAACATGTCTGACTTTAGCTGCCAGGCATTGATTCTGGCTCTGCCTTCCTCTGCTAATTTAAAGAGAGCCCTTCAGTGCCAGCCAATAAACGTGGTGTAGTTAATAACACACATTATCTAAGGTGCCATCCTCAGACTCCAACATGGCACAGACTGAAAAGTGGACAACAGCCACCAGCTGCATTTTCCAGGCTCATTTTTAAGAGGAGCCAGCACACAGTCAATGGATTTGAAACTTTCCCTTGGCAAGTGGTAGTGGCATGACCCAGTTATGCCGATGACAAATTAAAAGGGGGTGAGGTGGGGACAGACACCAGGCAAAAGAGACAAGGGAAGAGGTGGAAACAATTAAAAAAACCCAGAGTCTTCTCTTTTCCCCTTTAACAGAAATCCAGGTGCCCTATCACACCTCCACAGAGCAGGCACCAAGAATGTGATAGGCCTTTCACTGCTACACGGAACCGCCTACTTTAAAGCGTTATAAGCCAGTGTGTAATTGGAGACAGCAGCCATCTGTCACCAACACAGCCACATCTGCAATTATACAAAGCCTCCTAATCAGACGCGAAGGGAGAGATGTGACTACCTAACAGGCAAAGCTGGGTTCACCGTTTAGATCCGGGTGGATAAAAGTCGTGATTTTACTTTTTAAAATTTAAAAATCAATTTTTTTGTTAGTTTCCGTGTTGCGAGTTCTTTACTTTCTTCCTGTTTTGTAGGCTTACATTGGTAGCAGGAACGTTCTGTACTTGTTTCTTTAGCAGAATTTCAGATTTTACAGAGAGCCCTGTTTTCCTACTAAGAAGTTTCATACCAAAATGCTCATTTACACTGCAAGAACCCCACAAACTCGCACACAAGATTGATAAATAAATAGTCTGTGCTGGGTTTGCAACCTCTGCCATCTTCCCACGCACTGAACATCCCCAATCAAAAAAGCTGGAAGGCTTTGACCAGGCTGCGTTTGTCCATCCGGTGTTTATGCTCCTAAATCATGGAGGTGCTTTACAAAACTCCCACCCATAAGAGCCTAAATATGGGCATATGGAGCCTCATATGTCATGCTATTTCTGATCATTTTGGAATGGGTACACAAGAAAAGTCACAATAACTTTGAATATGTCTACACCAGATAGGCTGCAGCTGCGAGACAATTACTACAGTGACCGAAGGGGTTCACCCTGAGAGACACAGCTAAGCCGAACTAACCTTCGGTGTAGACAGTGCTAGGTCCGACAAAATTCCTCCATCAACCTAGCGACTGCCTCTCGGGGAGATGGATTTGCTACAGCAGCAGGAGAACTCCCCTCGTCACTGTAGTAAGCAGCTGTGCCGCTGTAGCCTGACAACCTCACACTGCCATAGCTATGTCGGTCACGGGTGTGCAAACACCACACCTCCAAGTGGCCCAGCTACACTGAGAAAACCACAGTGTAGACGCAGCTGGGTCGACAGCAGAGGACTCCTGTTGGTTTAGCTAACCTCATTCAGGGAGGCAGCGTTCCCACACCAACAGAAAAACTCCTTCTGTTGGTGTATGCTGCGTTTACACTAGCACCTATACCCGCACAAGCTCTGCAGAACGAATAGCCACAGTCACTTTTCAATCTTAACACCAAAGCAATTTTGTTTGACAGGACAAAGATTTTAAGCCACTCAGAAATTTTTTTAAACTAAAATTACAATTTTCGCCCCGATCCTGCAAACACTTGAGCACGTGCTTAACTTTAAAGCATCTGAGCGGTCCCAATGGAGTCAATGGAAGTATTCTAGGGAGGAAAGTTACGTGCCTGTTTAAGCACTTACAGGACCAGAGCCTTAATTTTTAATGTTTGGCGGGGGCCGGAGGTGGTTTTGTGAAATTCACCCTTACCAGTGACAGCATAAAAAAATAGCATTTATAATTCGGGCCATAAATTTGCATGTAAAGTTGCAACTGCATAATTTTCAAATTAAATTTACTAAGTCTCAAATTGATTTAAGTCAATGTTTTAAAAAATATATACATATATCAAGTGACTTAAAAAACAATGATCCACGGTAAATCACCTTGATTTAAATCACCTCACCCTGGTTTAGATGTCTGTTTGGTCCCCACTCTAGAACAGGGAAGTGCTGTATTCAGAAGAGATCACATTGCAAGCCTGAAAAATCCCAAGCTCTTATCTAGCATTTATCAGTCAATCTCAAAGCACTTTGCACAGGAGATCACACCCTTTCACAGATGGGGAAACTGAGGCACAGAAAGGGAACGTGACTTGCCCAACATCACCCAGCAGGCCACTGGCAGAGCCAGGAATAGAACCCAGCTTCCCCAACTCCCAATCCAGTTCTCTGTGCACTGGGCTATGCTGCGTCTCTGATACTTACCTGGATGATGCATCCCGCCAGGTGGGAAAGCATGTGGATGGGGAGGGTGCCCTCCACTGGGAGAGCCCCCTGAAGGAGGACCTGGGGCACCTGCACCTGGTGGCATGGGTGGAGGCGGCATGGCAGGAGGCATTCCTGGGGGCATTGCTCCAGGAGGCGGCACCGGTGGGGGAAACGACCCTGGGGGTGGGATGCCTGAAAAGGAAAAAGTCAGTGAGAAAAAAAACTATCACCTGGCATCAACAAACCACAGAAAGGGGTTAGAATGAAATGACCTCACAGCAGCCACATGTCCACCGACAAGTGCAAGCAAGTCCCAGCGGGCTCTACCTGCTGCTGGAGAGCCTGCATCTCACCTGCTTTATTAGATCTTGCTCTCCCAGGGCCACGTTAGAGCCCATCTCCTCTCTGCCAAACGAGGAGCATCAGTGACAGCCTGATTGATTTCAAACAGCACCCAGAGCCAGTAATCTTCTACAGAGCGTTTCACCGGAGGGTCTCAGGATAACCCTGCAGTGCCCTGAGTCGAGGGTCGTACCCCCACTTTACAGATAGGAAAACTGCAGCAGACTAAGCAACTTGCTCAAGGTCACGCAGCTAGTCAGTGACCGACAGGAAAAGAAACAGGGAGTCCAGACTCAATTCCTCACTCTGAAATCACCGCCTGCTACCTGCAGACCTCTTGGGTAGGTCTGAGAGCAGAACACATGGCCAATTGCACTGGGGACTACCGGCCACCTTTACCCCTGAGTGTGGCAGGGAAAACTGCAACCAGTCTAAAAGCGCCATAAGGAAACAGGCCTTATGATGGAGCAGCCGTTTGCAGCCAGGCAGCTCAGTTCTGAATCAAGGCTTCAGCCATGATCCAGATCAGAGCGCCCCCTAGTGAGTCACCCACACCACTCTCTGCAGCACAGCGCCACCATCAATGCCTTTTGGCCGTGTTTGTCATAGATGAAGGGTCCCCCTCTAGCCTTTGGAAACTTGCAGCCAGAGTTTCCCGCAAGTACAAAAAGCACCGGTATGTGCTCACCTGGCGGGTTCACGCCTGGCCCCAAGGACGTGACGACAGGGGTCGGCACCGATGGAGGAGGAGGGGCGTCTGCGAACAGCTGATGGGGCCGGTCTGCCTGTGAAAGAGGGTTCTGGGCAGCCAGCAGCCGCTCTGCAGCGGAGCCGTGCCGTTCCCCTTTGGAATCCTTCTTGAAAGCGTAAGAGACGGTGATGGGCCTGTTGCACAGGTACTGTCCATTCATGGCCTCGATGGCGGCGTCGGAGGCATCAAAGCTGGCGAAGTTGATGAAGGCGTAACCCTTGGAGTTGCCCGTGTCGGGGTCCCGCATGATCTTGGGGGTCTGCAGGATGACCCCGAAGGCACTGAAGGTGTCGTACAGCAGCTTCTCGTCGATCTCTGGGTCCAGGTTGCCGATGAAGATGTTGGCACCCACGTCCAGGTTCTTGTTGTGGGCCGAGGCCTTGTTCACGCGGATCGGCTTCCCATACAGCTTGATCATGTTCATGATTTTAATGGCGTAGTCAGCATCTTCCTCGCTGAGGAACTCCACGAACCCATAACCTGCAACACACACCCCCAGCAGAGCCCTTTATAGTCAGATACATGCCACAGTCTCTCCCTGCCCACCCCCCATTCCTCCTGATTGATCTCAGGCCTTCTTTGTCATTTCTCCACTGTTGATGCAAGGATCTTCTTCTCCTCCTTGCTTATCTAGAACCGGCTGGAATGTCTGAGGAAGCCAACCACACCCCTGCAGACAGGAGAACTCTCACTGCATCACCTAGCATCTGGACCCACCTCGTTCTACATCTCCATTCTCCACTCCATCTCATTTCAGACTATCTTCCTCCCTCATCCACCTCTCTTGATTTCTCTCACCTTCTGCTTCTAAAGCCTGGTCTAGACACAAAGTTGGTCCAGCCTAAAGGTGTGGTTATAAAACTGATTTATTTAAACTGGTGCAGGTGGTGTGTGAGGACACCCGTATCAAGCTGAACCTGGCTTATCAGTTTAGCTTGCACCTGTAATTCACAGCTGCAACCTAAACCAGATTTAAACAGCTATAAGTGTCCAAAGAGGAATTTGTATCTGTTTAACTAAGGTCTGGACTACACTTCAGAAGTTTTGCCAGCATTGCTACGTTGGTTAGGAGTGTGAAAGAATCACACCCTTGCATGGCATACCTGTGTCAGCGAACACCTGAGTGTAGATGCAGTTATACCAGCAAGAAAGTCCTTTTGCCAGCACAGCTTATTCAATTCAGGGAACCAGTACAAGCTATAGAACTCTTTTACTGGTACACACTTTCTCCCCACTGGGAGGGTTTGCCAGTATAGCTGCTCCCAACCCCTCTCTAAGGTTCAAGTCACTTTTAAAACCAATTTTAATGGAAATGTTGCATCTCTGATGCACAGACAAGCTTTTACTCTTTAAAGTAATACAACTGGAGTGAGACAACATACAGAATGAGATGTAGTATGTATTTCGTCCTAGAACAAGCAGCAACAAAATGCACAAAATAAACTGAAACACAGAAGAATTACGTAGACTATAAGTTCTTTGTGGAAGGGACTGTCTGTTCTGTGTTTGTATCTGGCACCATCGGGTTCTGATCCACAACTGGGGCTCTGACACGTCCCCGCAATACAAATACAAAACTGTCTCAATTCTGTCTGAACATTTTACACTGACTGTTGTTATAAGTGATACGTAAAATGACAAAGTGGGATTTTTAATCCTTTCCATACTGGCAGAGGGTGCACGTCTGCCTGGACGAATGCCCTTTGGATACATTACTTTGCAGAGACGTGTCTTTGATGGGAAGAGTCAGTATCTCACCTTGATGTTGACCTGTGACTCGATCTTTGGGCATGTGGGTATTGACCACTGGTCCCGCCTGCAGAAAGAGCTCCCATAACAGTGGCTCGCTGACCTTCTCATCCAGGCCACCGACATAAACTGTAGCATCTTGAGAGGGGGGAAGAGGAGATCGTCATCAGTTACATCAATCCGGAGAGCAAACTCTAACATTTCAGATGAGTTAAAAACTGTACCACAGAGAGATCAGCTCTGGATCCCTAAGGACTCAAGTTCAAATCCATTATAGTCAAAACCAAAACTTGCCTTGACTTCAACAGTGCAAGACTGGACCCTTAAAGCAACAAACGTCTCTGGAGTAAGTAATTTACAGCTAATAAATGAGCGTCAAATGATTAAGAACATCATTTAAAAGCACACATGTTCCAAGGAGGTGAGGATAATCCCTAGCTCTTATCTACCACTTTCCTTCGGTAGCTCTCAAAGCACTTTTCAAAGGAGGTCAATAGCATTATCCCCGTTATACAGATGGGTAAACGGAGGCACAGAGAAAGAAAGCCTGAGATCACGCAGCAGAGCCACAAATACAACCCAGGTGTCCCAAGTACCAGTCCAGTGTTCTAGCCACTAGGAACCACTACCTCCCCTTGTACTGCAAGGAAGCGGTTGCCTTTAAATCACACATTTGTACCGTGTTGCCTTCAAACCATATCTGATGATGTCGCTGATAACTGCCCCCCGCATTGCCAAGGCAACACAACGTCAATACTTCAGATCAAACTGAAATACCCCAACCAAGTATCGGGAACTGGCACAGAGCCCCTGGCTGACCACTGCCCTCAGCAGCTCACGCCCTAAAGCACGAGCTTCAGTGACCTTATTTAAGGCGGTTGCCTGTTGTTCTGAGCTAGGAAATCGGTTACTGGATGGTCATTCGGGCCACGTCTGATGCCGCCCATACGCACTGCCACAGCAGCCCCTGGCCAGATGAGCCCTTTGTGCCACCCCAGGGCTTTCCACACACGGCTCTGGTGGCACTTGAACCCTCACAACCCCCCCAAAGAGGATCCCTGTCCTGACACCTCTTTTACAGACGGAGGAAGGGAAATGATCTGCCCAGGGCTGCAGAGTGAGCCAGGAACGCAGACCAGGAGTCCCGAGCGCCAGCCCTGCGCCTTGACCCCAAGAGCCTCCCCGCCGTGGGTCCCACAGCTGCCCCCAAACGCCCAACACGGATGGACCGAAAGCGGGTGCACAGCCGGGAGACCGGATCCAGCCACCCGCGCCTGCCCCCGGCTCTCAGGGTGGAGGGTCGGACTCCCCCAGCCGGGCGTGGGACCCAGCCCCGCGCCGGGTACGGAGGGAAGGGTCGGGGCCCCAGACTGTAGGGGGAGGGTCTGCCCCCCCAGCTGGGACCCAGCACCCCCGGCTATGGGGGGGGGAAGGATCGGCCCCGCCCCCCCAGCTGAGACCCAGCACCCCCCGGCTATGGGGGAGAAGAGAGTCGAAAGCCGCCGCCATTTACCCTGGTTCCTCTCGGAGATGGGCCCCGCCGCCATGATCTCGCTCGCGCGCGCTCCCGCCTGCCCCGCGCGCTGCGCAATCGGCTCCGAAGCGGCACTTCCGCCCTTTCGCCCCCGCCCACTTCCGGCCGCCGCCGCCGCGACAATGGGGCGGCGAAGGCAGCGGCCATCTTGGGGGGAGGCCGGAAGTGGCCGTGCACGGAGGGAGGCCACGCGAGCTAAGGGCGGAAGTCGACGGAGGCGCCGCCGTGGCCATGTTGGCTTCGGGCGGAAGTGTGGGGGGGCCCGCTCTCCCCCCGCCCACATGTGTCATTCAGGCCAGCCCCTTTCTAGGTTACTCCCCCCGCCCCTTTGTCGTGACATGAGCTCCCCCTAGCAAATCCACAGCCCCCTTACACCCAGTGCTGGGGGTGCCCCTCCCCCCAAGGGCACCCCCATTGCTGGGCAAGGGGCACCATTGTCCCCTGGGTTACAGCCCGTCCCCTTCCAGCCCCCAGAGGCAGGGGTGTTAGGCCACAGGGGCAGTGGTGACAGGGGGGCCCTGGCTGGCCCCTGGGAGCAGGGACACAGAGCGTCAGGCACCTTCATGCTGCTTTAGTGTCCAGCTGAGCCCAACGGGGCCCCTTGGCCTTGCCCTTTGTGCACCTTCTTGCTGGAGCAAGTCCGGGGGGGGGGGCGCGCTCCCCAGCCTGCTAGGGGAAGGAGCTCACTGCCACTCAGTGCTAGTCACAGGACGGTCACTATCAGTGTTTCCATTTTACAGAGGGAGAAACTGAGGCACACAGCAATGAAGTGCCTTGCGCGAGGTCAGGGGCAGAGCCAGGAATAGGCCCCAGCTCTCCCATGCTGCTGTCCTAGTGCCTGGACCACTCTGCTTCCCAGTTTCTGGGGCTCCTTACTTTACATCTAAGTGAGAGAGAGCCCTGAACAAGGCTTCAAGACAGCTGGGTTCTGTTCCTGGCTCTGCCACTGGCTTGCTGAGTAACCTTAGGCAAGTCACCTCCCCCCGTGCCTCAGTTTCCCCATCTTTAAAAGAGTGATAGTAGTACTCAACTCCTTTGTAAAATTCCTTGAGATCTGCTGCCACGAAGCACCATGTAAGCGCTAGACATTCTATTTTTATTTGGCAGAAGACTCTCTCAACTCCTAGGTTCATAGATTTTAAAAGCACAAGGGCTCATTAGGATAATCTAGTCGGGCCTGCTGCAGAACACAGGCCCCAGAATATCACCCCATGATTCCAGTATTTCGCCCCACACCTGTTAATTTAACTAGAACATACCATTCGACTCACAGCCAGCCACTCTGCATTTAAAAATACTGCACTTTAATGAGTTCTTAAATAGAAACGTTGCTACAAAAATATACAGAATAGAAAAAAAATGCCCTTATTTGGATTTCTAGTTAATTCATGCCTCATATCACAGGGAATGTGTTACACAGAAGTATTTTGGAGGCCAGAACGTTAGGGTATATGTGCTATTAGTTCTAAGATTTCAAAAAAACAACAACCCCCAAATGCTTAAGAAGGAGTTATCAGCAGGAAAAGGAATCACTACGGAGTCTTCAAAGAAAAGTGCAGGCCCTCACAGTCTTCAAACCTTGCACATAAAAGGAAATTAGACTGTTCTGGAGGAAGCACTTTGTTCATACTCATGAGATGATAGTCATGATTCTTTCCCCAGGCCTGAAAACTTTAAGGTTCTAGGACTCTTACGCCAACACTTCCAAACTTTTGCAGACAACTGTACCAATTTCCTAGGCTAAGATCACAGCTTTAACACGTGGGTATGTCTAGACTGCAATCCTAGGTGTGATTACTGCGTGGGTAGACAAACCTGCACTAGCATGGATAAAAATCGCCAGGTAGGTGGGGTGGCACGGGCTAGCAATGCGAGTACTTACGCAGCGTCCCTGGTGTGCTTGTACAGCCCACAATGATGCCTGTGTCAGCAAATCTACCCTGATATGGTATGCCTACCCATGCCACAATGCTCCCTCGGCTTGCAGGGTAGCCCAACCCTATGGCTGTTCTAATCCACACAGGAACTTTGGGGCTTCCAGTACCTCTGCGTGTGGGTGTGAGAGAGAAACACACACACACACACACACATATAAAAATGTACCCTCCAGTTTCATCTAGAACACTTCAGCTTAAACAATAACCCATTTCCTGTGGGTTATTAATGTTATAACCAGGGCCCTTTTTTAATATAAAATATAAACATTTAAACAAAAACAAAAACCAAAAAAAAACATATGTACCCTTAACTCTAATATCACCTCGAGAGATTATAGAACAAATGCCAATAAAAATCTACTTTGTTATTCCTCATTATCGTTAGACGGATATACAAAGTAGGCACTCAAATCTCAGGGTGGAAAAGAGATACCAAACAGGAACTGTGCAAACACCAATATCCATATACACTGATAATCAGCAGCATGAGGTCATCTGGGTACTGCGGTCGTGCCTCTGTAGGTACCTGAGCCATGCAGCAAGCCTCCCATCAAAGAGCATCTTCTGTCCCCCTCACAAGGGCCTGAATCCAATGCCCATTGGAGCCAGTGGAACGACTCCTGTTGATTTTAATTCCCAAGCACCGCTGGTGAAATTGACTAACTGGATGAGACTTCTTAGAACCCCCCCTCCGAGATGAAAGTCTCACTCCAAGAAGGCCGGCTCTAGGATGGAAGGGGTGGTGGATGATGGGTTTGCGATTCAGGCCTCTGAAAAGCTGGAGCTCAGATTGCAAGCGCGGTTCCCTGAAACGCATGGCCCACAATACAGGGTACTCAGGTTTCGATTCCCATTTAACATGCAGAAGCAAGGTTTTGCTCCCCACCCAGCTCATGAGAGGTGCCAGTGGGACAGCCCTGGAAACTGAAGATCTCTGTAATCAACCAGCCAGGTACAGCCCAGGCAAACTGCCCCCCTTCCCTCTGACACATACTCGGCCCCTCAGCCCTTTGTATAAGGAGCACCGGGAAAGGTGAGAAGGGAGGCCAGGCTCCAAGGCCCATTCACGCTCCGCTGCATGTATCAAGATGGGAGTCGCTGAGCAGGATAGACGATGGTGGTTGGGGGACGTGGCTGCTCGTTTACTGGAACTTGGCTGAGACCCACCATCCCTTCCCCAGAGATTAGCAAAGACACCATGTTGTAACAGGTTTCAGGGCTGACCTGAGCTAGGTCTGCTCCTGCCCCTGCCCCTCCTCTAAGCTTGTGTTGGGAAGGCGCTGTAGGAGCAACCACTGAGCAGATCAGTCCAAAGTGCTGAGAGTGGAATTGCCATGGTCAGCGCATGGGATGGAGAACAGAGGCTCCCGGGACCACCCTTGGGAAACGCCCGTTAACTGGGCCGTTACCAACGCGGCTGCAATTTACACGGTGCCCAGAGGACAGCGCTATGTAGAGAAGCTCTCCCGCCGACATAGCGACCGCGTCTCGCCCAGGTGGAGTTATTAAGCCGAGCGCAGCGGCACCAGTGTAGACAGGCCCCGAGACAGGAACTCGTGCGGGAGCGCAAGAGCTGCTCCCAGGGAATCTACTGGCGATGGGGTTCTCCTGCTCCCCCTTTTCCCACCCCTCCCCCTTTAAAGCCTCGTTATAAAGGGTGGCCTGAGACAGCCAATCAGGGTGCTCAGTGATGAGTGCCAGACGGACAGTGCTGGAGACCGGTACCCGGCAATAATCCAAAGGACTAATGGGTTAAACCTCTCCTACTTCCCCCATGTGCCGCCCCTCTGACTTGGCAGGATCCACTTCTAGGGCGAGAAGGGAGGCTCGGCCTCCGTGCCTGATGCTGGAAGCAGGGGGCTCTCAGAGGCATTTGGTCCGACCTGCCGCAGCATCTGTACCCAGCTGGAGCAGGGTGAGTGATCCACGACAACCAGACTGGGTCTCGTCAACTGAGTACGTCACCTCGGCAGAGCGAGGCGGGCAAAGGGGTGCGAAAGATCAGGAACCAGAGAGAGACGTAACCCAGACCAAGCAGCAGCGAAAGCAGCTGGACCCAGGAGGCGGGAGTGCCTGCCCCGAACCCTGCAGTAACAGAATCCTACACGGTGGGTCTTGCACAAGCCGCGCTGGAGAACACTGGAGGCTCCCACAGTCCATGCCCCGGCCAAACCCCCGTGCGAGCGAGGGGGTTTAAACCAGACTAACCCCCGTGGGCAGGGGTTCTGGGGTCAGGCCCAGTGTTGAGGAGGTAGCACTTGCTTCTCTGCGTGACCGGGAGCGAGCCATTCCGACGAACGGGTTGCCCGGATTCCTTTCCTGCAGCCACAGAAGGACGGGCAGCTCCCAGTGTCTGGAGGGACAGCAGGGTCCAAATTCCATTGAAGCCGTTCCTACAAACCCAGGACCCCCTTCAGCCGCTGGCCCGGCGGTGAGATCCGGTTCTGCCCGGGGCCCTCTCCCGTCGCCACCGGATGCTGCAGGACTGCAGCAGGGACACGAAGCCGTCTGGTTTTCAGGGCCTTTCGTCTTCAGCGGGAGGGCGAGGGGGGGCTCTGCGTGCCCAGCTGGGGCTCTTTGCCGCTGTGGCCAGTCACCCCGGGGGGTCCCCTCGCCTGCCGGTCGCCCAGTCGCTCTCGAAGCCGGTCCAGCTCGTCTGCGAGTTCGGCGAAGGTGGAGGCGAAGAGGCCGTGCTGAGGGGGAGAGTCAGACACACAGATACAGTCCGGTCAGCGCACCGCTCGGCTAAGGAAGGGCTGGCTGAGTCCGTGCCGGGAGCCCGGCGTTAGCAGACGCACAGTATCTGTGCACGAGCTGCAAGACCGGGAGCTGGCGAGCGAGACACTCAGAGCACCCGCTTGACTCGGGAATAATGCAAGGGACGGGGGGGGACACGACTGATTCACGGCACCGCCCTCTGCACAAGCAGGTATTCACATTGGACTACCTAGAGGGGATCACACAGTGTCTCCATTGCCATCCTAGGCCCATCCCAGCACCCCGATTCAACAGAGGGGTAATTTGCTACTTATCTACAGGTTTTATCTGGCACCCATCACCGTAGCATCTGACCCCACAGAACGCTAATGGACTGATCCTCACAACCCCCTGGGGGGCAGGGCAGGATTATCCCCATTTCATACAGGGGAACTGAGGCACAGAGAAACTAGATGACTTGCCCAAGGTCACCTAGAGAGTCAGTGGTGGAGCCAGAAACAGAACCCAGGTCTCCTGAGTCCCAGGCCAGGGCTCTAGCCACTATGCCATACTGCTCCATACCACAGCAGAGCCCTAGGAGGCACAAGGTACACAGGGACATGACTCCAAAGCTCCCAGCTCAATGCCCACAGTGCCGGCGTTACCTGAATTTCATGGCTCCCACGCAGGTAACACCTTCTCCACAGCCGGATCAGGGGGCCCATGGAGGCCGGACATAGCAGCCCATCAGGCTGCAGGACACAGCTGCTGGGTTTGCTCCGCAGGGACCGTTCCTGCTCGCTGAGACTCTCCGAGGACGGAGCCTGCCGCCAGCTCTTTTTGGAAAGCGAGCCGTTCTTCCAGGGGAAGAGGTGGGTCTGCGGCAAGAGGGCCCCCTTGGCAAACAGGTACACGGCCCCGTTCCCAGCCGAGGCAGCTTCCAGCTGGAGAGAGAGAGGGATGGGGAAAGACCCAGGACAGTAAAACCCAGCAGCCAGATAGGGGATTTAAAAGGGGGTGTGTCGGTCACAGCAGGATACTTTGCCAAACCTGCCTAGGAGGAGAGAGGGTGGACTAGGGGCTTGGGGAGAGGGCTGGGCACCAGGACTCCTGGGTTCTTTTGCCAGCTCTGGCAGGGGAAGGGGGGTCTAGTGGTTAGAGCTGGGATTCAGGACTCCTGGGTTCTATCCCCAGCTCCCCCAGTGCCACAGGAAAAGCGAACTGAGTCTCAGAAAGGCCGCGCAGCCATCAAGAAAATCTAACTGCCCTGACTCCTACTGCCGGTCCCACCCGGTGTTTGCAGCCCGGCATGCTCACCTTGTCGCTCGCCGGCGGGGCAGCGTTGCCGTTCACACTGGTGCTGCTCTTGCTGCCGCCCCCGGCGTAGGTGGGATTCCTGAACTGGGCCCTCTGTGGGGCCGTGTAGCGCAGCACCCAGTCCCAGATGCTGGGCAGGTAGGGAACCCCGCCCTCCTTCGCCGGGCAGCCCCTCTTCTGCAGCAGCTCCAGGGGAGGCAGTTCCCGCCAGCCGTTGACGGGCGCGTAGATCTGGTTGGAGGCACGGTGCTGGGGGGAGGACACAGAGCGTGAGAGGCGGGGGGAGACTGAGGGGGGCATTTCTGCAAGGAACAGCAATGCACATCCGTGTCCCTGCGCTCCCCCAGAGAGGATGCACTCTGTACCCCGCTGAGACTGGGCCAGGAGCAGGCCCTTTAAAGGGGAACATTCCGCGTGAGGATCTCAAAGCGCTTCACAGAGGTGGGATAGCATCACGAGCCCCACCCTTGTTCATGGAAACTGAGGCACAAAGACGGGAGTTGACTCACCTGAGGTCTGGCAGTGAGCCGGGGGGGGGGAGGAAAAAAAAAGAACCCAGGAGTCTTGTCTGACAGCCTCCTGCTCTAACCACTAGACTCTGCTCCCTCCCCAAGCTGGGAACAGAACCCAGGATTCCTCACGCCCAGGCCTCGCATTACCCACTGCACCAGATTTCTCCCTTCTCTGCCTGTGGTAGGATAGTGCTTGGGGCAGTGACTGCAGAACGGCCGAGTGCTTCACTGTAGCTGGGAGGCTCCATGCTGGACGCACCTGATTCCTCCGATCTCTCTCCCACTGGCAGTTAAACAGGAAAGTGCTGAAGAAGGGGATGTAGCTGCTGTCATGGAGGGCCACCAGGTAGGTCTCTGTGAACTCAAAGGATGCTGGGAACTGCTGGAGCAGCTGCCACACACAGTCCAGGAAAAGCAGAAACACTGGAGACTGTAAGAGGGGAAAAAAAAAAGTGGCGAAATGCAGCCACCTCTGGGGTGGGACAGAGCCGCTCCTGAAACAACCTGAGGCAACGGTGCACAGCGACCACTCTCCCACCACTGAAAAGCAATGCCTCTGGGATGGAAAGCGGCCAACTGCTGATCAGCCATGTAGCAACGGTGCAGGCCCTGCCCCCACACGGCAGCAAATGATCTGTGGTCCTTATCTGGCCCCCATCTCCATAGTATCTGGGCGCCTCCCCATCTCTGATGCATTTATCCTCACGGCTCCCATTGGCCAGATGAGGAATTGAGGTAGAGAGTAAGTGACTTGTCCAAGGCCGTACAGGGAGCCAGTGGCAGAGCGGAGAACTGGACCCAGGCCTTCAGAGCATCCAGACGCCAGGCCGTCCTTCCTCTCTAGCTCCTCTCTCCTGCCCCCTTGGCAGGCCAGAGAACGTCACCCGGCGATTCCTCCCCCGAGCCCATTATCTTGCCACTGAGCGGGTCTTTCAGCCAGATGCCCACCCGGCTGATTTAAAGCTCCCATGGCGAATAGCCCACCACCACCGTCTGTAGTCCAGCGCCGGCTGGCACCGGTGTCCTTCACAGACTGCCCAGCAGAGGTCCCCACCCGAGGCAGCGAGCAAGCCTCCAGAGACGGGTTTTCGACCATCCCGCGGCCCCTTCCCGGCAAATCTCCCACGGGACAAAGCCTAGAAACGTCGCTTGGGCCTGGCTTCTTCGGTTCTGAACCCGGAGCCGCCTCCAATCCCCACCCAGCCAGCCCCGCACCTTCCCAGCTGCTGCCTCCGCAATCCCTCGCCTCTGCCCCCACCCAGCCCGACACAAGTGGAGTGAAGTCCCCCCAGCGCGGCGCCCTGGCGCAGAGCAGGAGACACTTGGATCAGAGTCCGGCATCCCACCGGACGCACAGGGGAGGAAGGAAGGCAACCGTCCATTCAGGGAACCCTCTCGGCTCTGCGTGGCTGCGCTCGGAGCCAAAAGGCAGAGCACCCGTCTTGGGAGACGTTCGACACAGGCGGGCCAGACTGGCAAAACTCCCATCGCTCTCCAGCGCCCGCCGCTGGCCACCGCAGACGGGCATCAAGCCGGAGTCGCGCGCGGGCCAAAACTCACCTCCTCGCGGTCGCTGTCCCGCAGGAGATTGAGGCGCTGGAGGAAGGGGTGTCCTGCCACCACCCACTCCTTCTGGAGCAGGCTCTGGAACCCAGACTGGGTCCTGGCGTGGGGATCCGACAGGGTCTGGACAAGGGAGGCCAGCAAGCAGTTCAGATCCCGGTCGTCCGACTCTGCGGCGGGGGGGAGAAGGGTACAGACAGTGAGGGACCTCGGCTAGGGGCCAAGAGGAACGTCAGGCCTCCACCGTCCGCGGCGCTCTCTGCTGCAACTGCCAACGGAGAGGTTGAGCAGCAGTGGCTCTTGTGACGTCCCACCAGGGTCTGGCCTGCGACCCCCCCCCCCCAATGGCCCTTCACCAGCCCCCGACTCCCAGAGCCAGCCAGCCCACCTGCAGGCCAGCGCGGAGCCTGGAACTAGCGGTGCCGCCGCACGCCCTGGCGTGACATGGTTTCCAGCAAACTGAGGGTTTAGGGCTTGGTCACGCTAGACACATTGTTCCAGCCCCCCCCGGGCCAGTGCGTGCATTGCCGTGGCCGGTGGGGCAGGGATCCGACCCCCGACAGGCACAGACAAGCCTTCCTCATGCTAAGGACAGGTGGTAGCTCTGGGTATCCCCCCCCAGAAGCATCAGGGAACCCAGAACCAGCCCGTCAGAGCTGCTCTTTTCTTCCCCCACTCCCAGCCCAGACTCAGGCCTGTGCTCGGGCCGGAGGAGGGACCGACCTACTGTACCTTGCAGGACGACGGAGCGGGTCCTCTCCACCAGCAGGGCAGCCACCTCACTCGCCTTCCTCACGCAAGTCCTGCAAGGATAGCCAGAGGGTGGGGTGTTACCAGCGACGAAACCCTGCAGCCAATGGGAAGCAAGGGGGCAGCGGGCCCAACTGCCCGTCAATCGCCCCCCCAAAGCGCCTTCTGAAATTCAGCCAGCCACGCCCCCAGAGACTTCCACCCCCCACGCTGGGACAGCCGGCACCACCCGTCCTGCCAGCACCCGGCGCACTGCAAAGGGATTTAAGACGTCAGCATATAGGGGGCGGCTCTCACCTGACGTGGTCCAGCCAGCGCGTCCCCTCCAGGGCAGAGAGCCACTTCTCGTCGGCCATGGCCACGGAGGAGTCTGAAAGGAAACCACGCCAAGGAACCACAATGACTGCGTTGGCTGCGGGGCGTTTGTCTGGCCTCCATCAACGTTACTGGGTTTTAATCTTCACAACCCCCCTGGGAAGGAGCGAACGTTCCCCCATCTGATCGGGGATATTCAGAGGCACAGAGGAGGTCAAGTGACTTGACCCAGGTCAGACAGGGAATCTGTGGCAGAGATGGAAACAGACCCCGGGTCTCCTGAGTCCCAGCCCAGGGCATTGTCCATCCTTCCTTTAGGCTGCCCTTTACTAGGGTGGGTCAGGAATTGTCCTAGAGAGGGAATGAGGAAGGAGACATGGAAGGATGAGACCCTCCAGTCCCATCTGCCCCTCGGCCAGGTCTCTTTTATGGAGCCATGGCTTCCTTGGGTCAAAGAGCCAGCTGCTTCTGGGGGGGGAGAGATGGCCTTGGGGTTACGGCATCGGCCTAGATTCAGATCTTGGCTCTGACACAGACTCCCTCAGACACGTAATTCCCTGTGCCTCAGTCTCCCCCTGTAAAGCAGGACTACCACCTCCCCTCCTGCCAGGGGGTTGTGAGGATAAAACCCACAGCACCAAGACACTAGGACGATGGTGGGGCTAGACGGGCACCGAGAGCGACAGAGGGGGAACTAGAAACCCAGCCCAGGGGCATTAGACACAAACGAGTAATAACGATCCCTTGATTCCCAAGTGGGATCAATCCCGCATCACCCAGGTGCTCCCCGCTGAAGAGCTGGTGAGTTACTCTCTGGGATTGCCCAGGCACGGGCTCAGGCGCGCGACTCCTGAGCAGGGATCTCAGCTCCGGGGCTGAGGCCGGGTCTCACCAGGAAGACAGAGGGCCCGAAGCTTGAGGTAGGAGATCTGGATCTCTGCAGGGCCGGGCAGGTCAGCAGCTGTCTCCACCACCACGCACTGCGCGTGGCCGGCGAGCATCAGCGCTTCCACGCACCTGCCAAGAGACGCGGCCGCGTGGGCGAGGTGGAAACGCTGCTTCGGTCTGAATCATGGGGCCCTGCACCAGCTACAGCGCCCCCTACGGCGTCACCCCACTCCCTGCAGCATAGCGCCCCCTAGCGCCGCACTGATTGCAAGGGGACAGCGCCCCCTACGGTGTCACCCCACTCCCTGCAGCACAGCGCCCCCTAGCGCTGCCCTGCGGCATTGGGCCCTGCACCGGCTATGAGGGGACAGCGCCCCCTACTGTGTCACCCCACTCCCTGTAGCACAGCGCCCCCTAGCGCCGCACTGATTGCAAGGGGACAGCGCCCCCTACTGAGCCACACCCCCACCTCCCTACAGCAGCTGGGATTTCCTGGGGAGCCCCCCCGCCGCCCCAGCCAGGCCCTATTCAGCTGCCAGGCTGGGGCAGCGCTGCCGCCTTCCCCCACAGCCTGGGGGCTGGTACCTCACGTCTTCCTTCTCGGGGTCCGAGTCGGCGTGAAAGCCGGCGGCTCTCAGCAAGTCGCTGCCGCCTGGGTGATGCCAGCACAGCCTCTGGCAAGACAAAGGGGAATGCAATGAAATGAACTGAAATTCCACCGGCTGCAGGCTCCCCACAGCGCGCGCCAGGGCCCTGAACCTTCCTCCTCTTCCCCCAGCGCCAGAGCCCTGCCTTCCTCTAGCTAGCACCGCGACACAACCCTGCAAAACAAGCTGGTGGAGACCCTCCCTCCCTCCTCAGCCTCTGCCTTCCCTCCCCGGCTGGTCCGGGGCTGGCCCGGTCACCCATTCGGAGGCGGGACGGCTTTCCAGGGGGCACTGGCGGCGGAGGAGCACGGCCTGGTGTGTGTGGAGGAACGGAGGGGTCTCACGCCTTACTCCACCCTGCTGGTCCAACCCAGCCTCCCACGGCAGCCCCTGCTGGTTCCCCCGTCTCCCCAGAACCTGGCGAGGCAGGGCAGGGCCATAGGAGCCGCCCTCCCCACCCCAGGGCAACCGCACACAGCCCGCGCCCCGGGCAGGAGACGCTCACCGGGACGCGCCTGGCGTTGAAGTGGGCGAAGGCCCTCTTGAGCTCGTTGTCCAGGAGCCTGCTGGGGACCCACAGATACTTGGGGAGGCTGCAGGAGGAAGCAGAGCTGGAGGGGAGCTTGCTCGGCGCGGGCGTGGAGGGCTGCCGGCCCGTCTCCCCCGCCCAGACAGGACTCCCACCTCGCCCGGAGCGTGTTCAGGCGCTGCACGCAAATCTCCAGACCACTGCAGGCTGCGGGACCCCCGAGGCCTCTGCCCCTGCACCACTGCCTCCTGCTCCAACACCTGCCTCCTTCCCACCGCCCCCGTCCTTCTCCTGAGCACACTCAGAGCTTCACCGGAATCACCTGCCCCTGCCCAGCCAGGTCTGGTAATCAGACGGGGCTGGATGGCCCAGGACCTGAGAGAAGGTGTTTTCGTCAGAAAGTGGCGGTTTGTTGAAACCTGGAGCTTTCTGCGCAAAAGGGGGTGGGCGGGGGGGTTGGATTCATGGTTTTTTTTCATCAAAATCATCCCAGAAAACATTCCCAAGTTCCCAGAACGGTTCGTTTTGACATTTTCAAGACGAAGAATTCTGGTTTTCCGGTGCAAAGCCCCTTTCGGTTTAGAAACTGGAGCAAGACGACAGTGAAGCAAACCTTTCAAAGAGTTGAAAGGAAACGAAAAAAAATGTTTCCGGTTCCAGAAAACGTTGGCGAGTTGGACTTTTCGTCCCGTCCCCTCCCTCCCTTCAGGACCGGAACGCGTTTCGAAATCTTGAAAGTTTTCACCGTGCTTCTCCGGTCACTCGAGGCAGACACGTGCCCACAGGGGGTTACGCTCTGTCTGGCCGGGGGTCGTCGATACGGACGCAGGATTCTAGCCAAGGGCTGAGCACCGCGCCCCCTAGAAAAGGGGGTCTGAGGGAGATCTGCAGCACGGAGGGCGTTCCCGTAGCTCTGGGAAAATGCTGGGGAATCTCAATTACTGGAGTGCACCCTGAGGGGCCGTGACACGCTCCCACGCCGCGGACTGGGGGTTAAGGCTGGTCCATAAGGATCTAACTCATCCCCCGACCCCGGGGGAGCCAGCAGCTGGGCCCCGCTTTACCTGGTGGCCATATCGAAGCGCTCGTTGACGGAGCTGACCCTCCAGCCGGCAGCCCCGAGCCGCCTCAGCTCCTTCTCCCAGTCGTGGGGGCTCTCGAAGAGCAGCGTCGGGGATGAAGACGCCGACGCCTCCTCCGTGCTCACCCAGACGTCCCCTGAAGCCACACAGGAGGGGTGGCGGTCAGGGACAAGCGGGACAACGCCTTAGTTAGGGGTCAATCACCCCAAGGGAGGGGCCCCTCAAGCCGCCAGGGCCTGGGGGCAGAGCTACGCGCCCAGCAGAGAAGCCACTTACCCATGTTCCTGACTGCGGCGCTGTTGGACCACGTCCCCGGGCGGCCGCCTCTGCTCTCCTGAGCCTGGACAATGGCCATCGTCACCTGGAAAACAGCAGCCACGGGTGCACAGACTTGTGAGCGGGCTGAAAACAGCAGCGTGGACGCCATGGCACAGGCTAGCCACCCGATCCAAGCCCGCCGGCCCCCCGGCTCTGAGCTCGGGGGGCCAGCCTGAGCCGGCCTCACACCGCAACGCCCTGGCTGTTTTCAGCATGCTAGCGCAAGCACGAGTGTCTACCTGGGGGCACTGCCCCACAGGGAGTCAGCGGCAGCGCCCAGAATAGGACCCAGCCCCCGCCCCTCTAACCGCTAGACTCCACTGCCTCATTAGCCATTACACTGAGGGATCCCATCCTTCCGCCCAGGCGACACACACAGCAACGTCCCCTGGTGCGACCAGGGCCTGAGTCCCAAGTGGGTCTGGCTCAGAGCCAATCCGCTGGAGATGGCCGTCCGTTTCCAAGGGTCCCAAAGCCTGGAGCTGCTGGTTCCTGGCATTGCCTGCTGGGGAGGGTCGGCGAGGCCCGTGCCCCGCCTGCACTGGCGGATGCTCACCTGAAAGGCCCCGGGCTCCAAGCCGTTCTCGTGGAAGCGGAACCGCAGCACCCGGAAGTCCCTGCAGTAGAGGACCAGCTCCTCCGGGATGAACTTGAGGGTGGAGCTGGCCGTCAGCACCTTGGCCTTGGTGAAGCTGTTCACTGCAGGGGGGGGTACCAGGCAGAGGGAGGGGGACTTAGAGCCCGGAGGCCAGGCAACATTCAGAGTCTTGGGGCAATGGGGACAGCTCGGCCTCCAGCGTGGGGGTGACCGGGGCAGGATGGGCCGCACGGAGATCGCTCCCTGTGCAGGGGGGAGCTGGCAAGGGCTGATCCGGTGATGGAGAAGCCCAGGGGGAGGGCGCATGGAGGTCCCACGGCTCACTCCTAGGGTGGCCCTGTGAACTACAGCAAGGGCGAGTCTCCCTGCGCCCCTCCCCTCCCCCCGCCAAGGTGCTGCGGCCCCAGCCCTGCCTGCGGGCGAGGGAGGAGCTGGGTCTCCGTGGCTTGTCCCAGCCGTGGCCGCTCTGCTGCTGGGACGCAGGCAGGCAGCCACGTGGGCCGAGAGCTGCCAAACTCATCACCAGGGTGGCGGGGCCACGGCTTGATGACGTGGCATGGAACGGCGGCCCCTCCCACGCGCCTTTACCTGCCACCAGCCTCCTGATGCAGGGCAGGACCACGTCGTGCTCACTGTGCAGGCAAAGGGAACAGCGGGGGACCTACGGCGGGAAAGGAGCAGCCGTTAGAGATCAGGGCCCATCCCTCCTCCCGCAGCACGGGGAAGGAACATCCCCTGCTCGCAGAACCCGGCTCCGTCATCATGGCGAAGGGGCCCTGACCGGCCGAGAGGAGGGTGTCCACCAGAGCACGTCAGGGCTGGAATTCAGCGGCTGAGGCGAGACTCCCGCCGGGCTCCATCACCCAGCCAGCGCCGGCACCGGCCCAGCTCCCGCCAAGCCTCCTCCAACTCACCCCCATCGTGTCACCCAGGGCCGGCTCTGGCACGAAGGTGACTCTCAGGTTGGTGCAGTACAAGGTGCCCGGGATGGATCCTTCGCCATCCCTGGAGCGGACGATCTTCCTGACGCGAGCTGCCTCTTCCAGGACGTGTTCCCCTGCAGGGCGGGGGGCACAGCAAGAGGAAAGGGGTCAAGGCGAGCTGGGAGCCTGCAACAACCCATGAAACCGGCTCCTTGGGGCGCTGACAAACGAGGGGGTCAGAGCAGGAGCCTGGGGCTGCCTGGGGCGGGACGCTGAGCCGTGCCAGAGACTGGGCTGGGGGCGTGAAACGCCACAGGGGTGAGCAAACGGCACCGGGGGTGAAAAGCACACACCTAGGTCCGAAAGCCTCGTCCTCAGGGGGGCTCCCACGGGAGCGGCTGGGGTTCAACACCGGTGCAAAGTGGGCCCCAGATTCCCGACTGCAAAGTCAGGCGGCAAATTGTACCCGCCAGCGATGACACACAGAGCCCCTGGCGCGGGGCGGATGGAGGACTGGGGGGCACACAGAACCCCTGGCTGGAGAGGGGAGAATGGGGGTCCCTGGCGTGGGGCAGACGGAGGAATGGGGTGTTGCACAGAACCCCTGGCATGAGGGCATGCAGTGAGTCCCTGACATAGAGGGGGATGAGAAGGTCCACACAGGAAGTGTGTGTGTGTGTGTGTGTGTGTGTGTGTGTGGAGTGGGGGTTGGGGGGGATGAAGGAACACAAGGAGCCCCCCCCCCCCCGGTGTGCGCAATGACCTCAGCCTGCAGAAGCTGTGACGTGCGTGACTCTCTAGTCCAAAAAGAACCCAGGAGTCCAGACTCCCATTTTCCTGCTGTAACCACTGTGCCTCACTGCCAGCCCAGAGCTGGGAGCAGAACCCAGGAGTCCCAGCCCCAGCCCCCTGCTGTGCCCACCGGACCCACACCGCCTCCCTCTCAGCGTCCAGGCACCGCGGAGCAGCTGGGCAGCTAGCCCCTGTTAAAGAGCCTTGCTCGAAAAGCCCCAGCAATGGACACTGTCCAGGCAGCGTGGCCCTGCGGGAACGGGGCCCTGCCGCTCACGCTGGGCGTGGAAAGGAGTTGCCCGGGTGACAGGTGCCTTTGTAGCTGTTGTTCTTTGCTAGTCACGAATTCAGCAAAGCATCTGCTCCCACCACTGCCTACGGCTCATCATCCCAGCCAGAAAATGACTCCAGACAGCTGCTGCTCGGAGCCAAGATTTAACCCTTTGTGCCTCTCACAGGAAGCAAGAATAAAAGACTCTTAAGGAGGAAGGGGACCAGGATTGGGCCCATCTTAGGAGTCCTTTAAAAAGTACTAAAGCTCAGCTCGATATTTGAAAGTTTCAGCTGAGTTCTTCACTTCCAGTCCCAAACTACTGTAGTGTTTCTATGAGCTGTCAAACAGCGGATGTGCCCCACCCCAGAGGTGGCTGCATTCCCCTGCTGCATGAGCCTTCTACGTGCAGTCAAACAGCTGCTGCACCACACTCTGCCCCAACAGGTGGCTGCGCATCAGAGGTGGGTGCAGCGATCCTTGCAGACAGAGACAGAACTTCCGGGAACTTCCAGGATGAAAGTTATCACACCGTAACAACAACAATCCTTTGCATTTAGACAGCGATCTCCAAGCACTTTGCAAACATCCATTCCCTGAGCTTTGCACACCCAGGATATTAGCTCGGCGTAACTGAAGCTTGGAAAGAGATACTCGCTCCAGTGGTCCAACGCGTCAGGAATAGAGGCAAGGAATCTTGCACATCCACAGCTCGCCCAGCCACCTATCCAGCCCCCCATCTCCATAGTATCTGAGTTCTCACAGTCCTCGATGTGTTTACCCTCACACACACCCCGGAAGGCAGGGCAGGGCTGTTATCCATTGCCCAGGAGGGAAACTGAGGCACGGGGAGGCTAAAGGGCTTTGCCCAACGTCACACAGGGAACCTGCGGCAGAGCCGCAACTTGAACCCAGTTCCTGGTTAGTGCCCAAGCCCCTGGACCATCCTTCTCTGCTCTCCCTTCATTACGCTCCAGGACTCCTGCCTCCCTCCCTGCTTGGCCACACTCCAAGAGCCAGGGATAGAACCCAGGCGTCCTGGCAGCCCACCTCCCTGCTCTAAGCAGACACTTCTCAGTCACATTTTACACCTCGCTCTGTTTTTATACTCCTCTAGGCCCGGGAACCCTGCAGTGTTCAGCTGTCCCCTAACTGTGCCAGCACCCCTTCTGTGTGGTGAGGGGCTGCCCGAGCGGCTGGAGCTCTGCGGGACGACTCAGGACACTGGGGTTCAATACCCAGCTCTGCTGTGTGATCTGGGGCAAGTCACTGCCTCGTTCTGTGCCTCAGTTTCCCCCATCTGTAGAATGGGGACAGTGATGCTGAGCTCCTTTGTGATGTGCTTGGAGATCTATGGCTGGAAAGCGCTAGATTAGGGTGCGGGGTTATTATTAGAAACACAATCAAAGCCCCTTCAGCCCCCAATCAGGAGTTAAAAATACATCAGCCAGCAGCGATACCTGGGATACACGGGAATGCCTGGCAGTTTCTGTTTCTCTTGTCGGAGGACTTTGGACCTTTGGCCTGTAAAGAAAGAGAACAGGTCACTGTTAGCTGGATTTAACCCTTTCCCTGCTAATATTCCAGGAGTAAGACTGTGGGCTAACACACACACACCCACACACACACACACAGGGGAACCATATTTTTGCTGTCTCTTTATTCTGTGTCTGTGTAATGGGGCCCTCACGGGGGAGCTGCAAGGCTAATAATAATTAACTCGATCCCCAGTTAATTATTTCTTCCCTTCTGCAGTCTTGACTTCCGACAGCTCCGCTGGGGGATTCTGTGTGGTGTGTTTTTTAAAGCCTTAACTCTGGGAATCTTGTGAGGACAGGACAATTTCAGCTTTCATTTTTTAATGAAAGGAAATTTCTTCTCCTGGTGGTGGCAGAAAAAAGCTGGAAAACGTGACCATCCCCCCCCCAAAAGGGTTTGAAACTGGAGGCAAAGAACAAGAAACCCAAACATTTGTTTAAAATCTCCTCATCTTAAAGCCAATCTCATGATTTTTTTGGGATGAGACTTTTGATTTTTTTTTTGTTGAACACTTGGGGTTAGCCACACTGGGATCTACAGCCGTGGCTCTTATCAGGAAAGCCAACCCCCTTCCATTTACAATAATAAGGCAGGCTGGTGATGGCACCCAGGAGAGGCAGTGTCGTCTAGGGGATAGTGCAGTGGACTGGCGCTCAGCAGACCTCGATTCTATTCCCAGCCTGGCCACTGCGTAACCTTGGGCAAGTCACTTCTGCTCCCAGTGCCTCAGATCACAAGTGACTGTTTGGTAGTCGTGGTGGTTGTTTAAATGGGGCCAGATGATAATATTTTTAAAATCTGATGCTTTTGGGTGGGGGATGGCAGAGCACAGGAGGGGCCAGGATGGCTGGGTTCTATACCCATCTCCAACCCAGACTCCCTTCTGGGGCCTTGGGTACATCCCTTTGCCTTTCCAGTTTATTTTACAGATGGGGAAACTAAGGCACAAGGCGGTTCAAATGACTTGCCCAAGGTCAGACAGCAATTCAGAGGCAGAGCTGGAAATAAACCAACAGATCTCTGTTCTAGCACTAGACCACACTCCCCTCCCAGAGCTGACAATAGAACCCAGGAGTCCTGACTTCCAGGTCTCTTCTCTAGCCACTAGATCACACTCCCCTCCCAAGAGCTGGGAATAGAAAGAACCCAGGGGTCCTAACACCATGAGAGACCATTTTAAAAGCAGGATGGGATGTTTTTCCTAAAAGATCCACTCTAGAAATTATTCTGGGCAAGCTCTCTGGCTGGTGGTACAGGAGGCCGGACTAGATGGCCACTGTGGTCTCTCCTAGCCTTCGAACCTCTTCTCAGTCAGCCCCATTGCAACAACGCCTTGTTTACAACCCCCCCAGCTCCTTGGCAAGCTGAAGTCTCCTGAACACTAGTGCAAATGGAGGGGAGCGGGCTAACGCCAGCCATGGGTGCAGGGTAAGATTCGAGTGCCACCCAGGGTTGCCAACCAGCCGTAAATTTACAGGCTGTCAGTAAAAAAATGTGCACTTCTAACACTGTCCGTAAACCTGTGAGTAAATGAAAATGTCCGTAAAATTGGGAAGAAATAAAACATGTTGTATTTTGACATTGTCGTCGTTCAGAATCACTTCTTGTATCATAAAACTACACGGCTCATGACTTGATCCATTTTCTGGTTTCTATTATTGCCCAGGCCCAAAGAAGCCACTTGATCAATTAACTGCAGCTAAAACCATTGTGTAATTCCAAATTCCCGTGTACAGAACATCGCGAGTGAGAACACACTTCTGTGACATGATCGTGTTGTTTATGGGATTTTTAGTGATGCCCGTGAAAAGTTTTACCGTGTCAGTAAAAAAAGAAATCACTTCAGATCTTCATGTCAGTAAAAACTAAAATGCAAGGTTGGCAGCCCTGTAGGAAACAGCTACATTAGAGGAAAGATTGGTCGGAACATAACTGCCTCAAACCTAAACCACAAGCGAAGGTTATCTGGTATTTTGTTAAGCAGAGAGAGAGCAAACAAAGTCGAGCTGCCACAGCACAACTTTCCTCTGCCCGACCAGCTAGCGAGCAGGAAACCTCCTTGCACTTGCAGCTATAAACAACTTTAAGGGCCCCAAAACTGCGCAAGTCACTGCAAATGTATAAGCCAGAAACATTTACCACTCCCAGCCTCAGGGATCTTCGAGTTGCTGACAGGGGCAAAACTGGCGGCCCCTGGGACCTAGGAGATCTCCAAGGAAACAGGATGACAAAAAAGACACACACACACCCCCAACTCAGCCCTGTCCTGGAGAGATCCCCTGTAGGGCAGAAAGGAGTTCATTCTCCATGGCCCATTCGTAGCTTGCAAGGCCAGAGGGGACACGATCCTCTAACCTTAAGGCTGCCGGGAACCAGTCTGAGGTGGACAGGGCAGAGAGAATCCCACTACATTAGTACCTGCAACCTAGCACACGCACCTGGCTCCCATAACCTCTTGGCAGAATTCGATTTCTTTAAAAATATTTTGATAGATAAATCTCCGTTTATTTTTATGCATTTAAATTTTCACTGGTGTGCGAAATTAGGAAGGCCAGACAATAATTATTTCATGACAGCAGGCGCTGAAATCCAAAAAAGCTAAAGCTTTATAGCCGCTAAAACACAAATTGTCAACATCACAACTCAAAATACGCACAGTAAATAGCCTCCAATCAGACCCACATAGTCTCAGGCAGCATTGTTCTTACTTTGCCGACCTGTACATTTCGAAGGTTGGCAATGGACATATTTTTTTTCCTCGGTTTGCATGTGCGCACAGGGAAATCGACGTGGGTCAAAATTTACCACTAAAAAAATCGAATCCTGCCATACCTACCTCCAGGCTTCCTTCCCTGGGATATGCTGTAGCACAAGGCAGTCTGGATATTCCTGTATTGCGCCCCAGCCAGGCGAATGGAGGCCTCTAGTCCCTTCTCTCCTGTTTTGCTTATTTTTTTTTTTTAATCTGACTTTTTAACAACAAAAGCCTTCATACATCTTTGCCTGTAGCAGTCATTTTTGATTAAATTTAGAAGGCTCGCCCACCCACACCACCAAACCGATGTCTGGGGAAAAACAGCGAGGGAAGCTGCTCTTCCATACCCGAGATTTGCTGCTGAGAGATGCTCACATGTCCTAGCCGATACTTGCACCTCGAGTCACAAGATACTGGGTGACCCGGTGTGGAAAAGGCTTCTTCGGAGCAGGGACTATCACTGACAAGGTGGGCGTACAGCATCCAGCACACCAGGGCCCTGATACTGACAGGGCTATAGGGGTGCAATCTCCAGAAGACCAGGGCCCAGCGTGCTCCCTGCCTTTCTCAGCTATGAACAGTGCCGGTGAGGCTGTCATGCTTGAACCAAAACAGAGGGGACAACCCCTGCTTCAAGGCTGTGCAATGGACGTTAAATATCCCATGACACTTTCCAGAAGAATGGCTGTTCTTTCAGTGTCCTTGGACCAAATCTCTCCACCCCTCCCCTTCGCTGTTGTGTGTTGGCTACCATCCTCCACCCCAGAAGTGGCTGCATTTCACCAACGCTGCGTGTTATTATTTACACCACAGTAGTACAATTATACTGGTATAAAGGGGTCTTATACCCATCTAGCGTATTCTCCTACATTTACAGAGATAAACTATGCCAGGATAAGACGCCTTGATAGTATAACTGCATCCTTACTAGGAGGTGTACGGCATTAACTGTACCCAGTGCAAACGGCTATAGTTAAAGTTAAGAATTAGATCAATTCATGGAGGATGGGTCCACCAATGGCTATGAGCCAAGATGGTCACACTAAACCTCTGACTGCCACAAGCTGTGACTGGGCAATGGGGGGGGGGGGGGATCACCCGCTAACTGCCCTGTTCTGTTCATTCTCTTTAAAGCCTCCGGCACCTGTCTCGGTCATGAGACAATACTGGATTAGACGGACCCTTGGCCTGACCTAGCACAGTCGGTCTTCTGTAAAGTGCTACAGAAACTGTGTGGACGTGCAGCCCCAAGTAACTGATTAGCAACTCCACCAGCGTATGGGTGGTTCAGTGCCACGCCGCAAACGGGCCGGGAGAACAGCTGGCAGCGAAGAGCTAAACTTCCTAACCGTGAGGGCTAATGGATGGCAGAGGAGCATCCAAAGAGGCGTGGCAAAAGGCTCATTTAAAGCACAGAGCAGTGGGGAGCAGACTGTAGGAGAGCTGCGTTCAATTCCCTGCTCTGCTACAGGCTCCCTGTGTGGGGCCTTGGACAAGTCACTTGGCTGCTCTGTACTTCAGTTTCCCCATCTGTACCATTGGGATAACTGTCCTGCCTTATAGGGGGCTGTGAGGATAAATACAGTAAAGATGGTGATGTGCTCAGATACTATGGTGATGGACACTAGAGAAGTACCTTAGCTGGACAGGGAACAGCTTTGTCCTAACTGACAGGCCTGGATTTAATAATCCCTAGCTCTTTTCATGAGCAGATCTCATAGCCCTGACAAAGAACGTCAGTATTATTTTACCAAGGGGGAAACTGAGGCACAGAGCAAGGAAGCAACTCGCCCAAGGTCACCCCACAGAGCCAGGCACAAAACCCAGGGCTCCTGAGTCTCAATCCAGTGCATTACCTACTAGACCACACTGCCTGCCCCTTGCCCGTGCCAATCTCTATGATTCTAACCAGCTGTTTCCATAGAAAAGTTCTAACCAGTACCTGGGTTCCCCTGCCCTTATAAAGTGGTTTTCTCCCTCCTTTGAAATCTTAGCAACTGTCATCATTCATTTATTGTCTCGTTATTTCCTTGTGCTCCCCCCTGCGTCTTTCACCACCTGTTGTCACTTGTCTTCTACTTAGACTGCCACCTCTTTGGGGCTGGCACTGTCTTTGTGTTCTGTTTGTACAGGGCCTAGCGCCTTGGAGCTCCTGGGCTCAGCGAAACACAAACAACAAATAAGGTGCGTTTGAGTCTTTAAAGACTCACTCGCTTTCCTGCCAGGGCGATCGCGGAGTGACTTGGCTCATCTGTGCATACTTCTGCTTGGTGGTGGAAAACAACCATTTCATTATGCAAGGAATGCAGAGAGCCTCCAAGGCAAACTTTCCCTGTAAATAAAGGCCCAGTGAGCTGACTTGTTCTAGCACCAGGGAAGCCCCATGCAATCTCAGGGTGTGCTGGAGGGCCCCCCCCAACTCCTCCTCTCAGGTCTTTGGTTCAAGAAGAAGTGGGGGGGGGGTTAGCCCAGTTTTGAGCAGTTATTCAAGAGCAAGAACAAAGCCCCTGGGACAAAAGGCTCCAGTCGCCTGGTTACCAGCTCCATGGACAGTGCCAGGTTGTGTCACTTGAACAAAATTTGTTCCCAGAAAGAAAGGGGGGGGGGGAGGCCCAGAGTTGTGATTCATGAGTGGGAAAGCGGCCCTGCCCCAGCTCTGAGACGGAGTACAGAGTGTACAGTGAGCACAGCCCTTCTGAAATTACCGCTGCAGAGTCTGGGGCTCCCCGGCCAGCAGTGCAACCACCCGCCCAGTCTGGAGTCGGAACTAACCCAGCGCAGCCAGCCAGCTGCAGGGGCCTGCTGGGCTCCCACTCGGCCGGCGTTTGCCAGGGGAACAAAACACACACACACACACACAGGCCGGGGGTGTCAGAAGCCGAAAGGATCGGCTCGGAGCTTGGCTCCTGCGATTGTAATGCCAACGTCACAAAGCGAAGGAGGGAGGCAATAATCCCCCCGCATCACTTTGCTTCCTCCAGCCAGGACCACAAACCGCCCCCCACCCACACACCCACCCACCCCGGCTGGAGACATCCCCCTAAAGTGACCAGATAGCAAGTGTGAAAAATCAGGAGCTGGGCTTGGGTGGCTGGGGGTAAGAGGTGCCTGCATAAGACACAGCCCCAAGTACCAGGACGGTCCCTATACAATCAGGACACCTGGTCCCCCCCACCCCTGCCCAGGTCATTTCTACAGCCCAGAGGGCGAGGAAGCCAGGCTGGGAGGCTGCAGCAGACACGTTTATTTACACACACATCCCCCCCCCCCCCCCCCCAATGCCACCCCTCCTCCCCCAGCTCCAGCCCATGGCCACTTACCACCGGCGCCGGCCCAGGCGGCTGGAGTTTAAAAGAGGTTTTGGAGCCGGATAACATTGTCAAGTCACGGCGTGGCCCCCCCAACACCCCCCCGTGGGGAGGAGAGAGGGGGGAAGGAAGGCAGGAGAAGCGGGAGGGGGCGGCTGTTCTGCCGGCGCAGGAGGCCGGCTGGGCTCTCGCTCCGCGGGGAGGAAGGTGCCCGGCGCTGCGCGCCGCTAGCGGGGGTCCTGCCGCTGTCCAGCCCCGCTGCCCGGCCGGGAGCGAAGTCCGCCGGGGGGGGCCCCCTGCGCGGCGTGGAGCCCGGCCGCGACTCCGACTCGCCTCCACGCCGCGGGAGGCGGAGGGAAAGGCGGCGGCGAAGGCGGGGGCGGCCCCAGGTGGGAGGATGCAGCCGGGCGGCGGGGCCGGGCTCGCTCCTGGTCCCTGTCGCCCCCGCGGGGCCGTGCCGGGGGGGGACAGACAGACAGACAGACGGACTGACACGCTCCTGGGCAGACGCTCCAGCCGCAGCATTAAAGGAGCCTGGGCCCTTTTCTGGGCGCTGCTTAGCCAGACCCCCCCGCCGCCGCCAGGTGTTCATTTAACCCCCGTTCCAGCCTGCAGCTGGGAAAGATGTGCCGCCCCGCTGAGCGGAGAGACGGGGCGGGTGTGTCTAGTGGTTAGAGCAGGGGAGCGGGAGCCAGGACTCCTGGGTTCTATTCCCAGCTCGGGGAGGGAGAAGGAGCCAGGACACCTGGGTTCTGTTCCTAGCCCGGGAGGGGGTCCGATGGCGGTCTAGTGGTTAGAGCAGGGGATGCTGGCAGGGGCTCAGGAGAAAGGCGCATGACTGAGCAGTTCTCTATGAGAACTGGGAATCGGTCCCCTGGAAGGGTGTGGGTGAGTGATTAGAGCAGGGGGCTGAGGGCCAGGACACCTGGGTTCTGTTTGCAGCCTGCCGGCTGACTCACTCGGGGAACTCACTTAACCTCCCCGTAGGGCCAGGCCAAATCATTTTAAAAAAAATGTAATCAGGCTTCAGAAAATTGTGAGCTGTTTGGTTTTTTAAATAAGGCATTTTGGATTCTTTTCTCTTGACTTCTGGCTCTGAGCAGTGGGGGTCACTCTCTGGGTATGTTTTCAAGCTTTTCTGTGTAACCACGACACCTGGAAATGTGTTATTTCTTTTCAATGAAAGCTGAGACACTCCTGTGACCAGGACTCCAGGAGCTGGGGCTTTGATGAAAACACCAGATACAGAGAGAAATGGCAGCACTGCCTCTCCGTGCCTCAGTTGTTCTGCCTGCGAAGCGGTGATTGTTGACCAAGTGTGCTAAGAACCACAGCTGGAGTGTGTCTCAACATGGGCAAAGGGCAGTTGTCTGGAGGCTATTGCTTATACCCAATGCATCCTGCATCACTCAGGCTCAGAGCTCCCTACGCTGGTTTCCTCATCTCCCGCCTGCCCGTTGGACCTTTGTCCCCACGTTGCACCCCACCTTTGAACCTTGGAAGCTGCTCAGGGGAGGTTGGGCCCAGCCCTGGGGGAAGGGCCAGGCCGAGAGGGGGAGAGGAAGCAAAGAGGAAGATGGGGCTTCACAGAGAAGCAGTCCCTGAAATATTGCAGGGCCCCAGTCACTGGAGACTGTAGCAGAAGGTGAATAAACAAAACCACTCCTGCCGGTAGAGGAGCGTTGCGGCTGTTGGGTTAAAGCTGTTTCTTGAAGCAGAAGCAGCTCATGGAGAGGAAGGATGCTCCAGCAGTTAAGACCCTGCTCTGGTGCTCAAGCGGCCTGAGCTGAAGTCCCAGCTCAGCTGCAGCCTTCCCGGGGGAAGCCCCTTCTTGGCACCTCAGTGCCACATCTAGCAAGTGGGGATGATGCTTGGCTACCTGCCGCGGGAGAAAAATGGACTTGTGGCTGCAAGGGGCTGAGATGCTGCCGTCCCGAGGGCTGGTCTTCGGTGTGGTATTCGCTCAAGGGATGACGTGCGTGTTGCCCCTAGCCTGCCTCCCGTCCACACACACAATCTCTAGCTCGAGTTAAGTGGTGCTTTCAGCTAGGGCTGCAGTAGCTTGGATCACAACACCAGACTGCCCCTGCAGTCACGGTCTGTAGCTCCAGGGGTTTTGCAGTGCAGTCGCTGGGCTAGCGAGCGTGGAGCTAACGGGTGCGGTGAAGACAAACCCTCTTACGATTCATGGACCCCCAGGCAGCAGAAACTGAGTCTGAAGCTCCGGGAGCAACGGCCACTTGGCCCCATCGACAAATTAACTCGCCGCTCCCTCTGGGCAGGGCTTGTGTAAGAGATCAGACAAGCAGGAGAGGGGAACGTGACACGAAACGGGGCCTGGCTGCTCACGTGAGCAGAGTCTCCGTATCAAATAATGCCCTCACAGTTTTTGTTCATGCTCATGCAATATAGATCAGCTGGCTCCAGCATGCCATTCCAGGGGAAACAGAGCACGGAGGGAAATTAGTGTGTAAACCGAAACGCAGGTTCCCTATCTCACAAGCCTCTCTCGGTCTCAGTATCGAGCCCAAAAGCCCGTGATGGTACCACAAAGGCATCGTCTAGGAGATGCCAACCCTCAGTTGAGACATAAAGCCAAAGGCTCTGCCATCCCCAAATAACTGAACATCTACTGAAATGAATGATGAGAAAGAGGATGTGAAGGTGGGGGTCCTGGTCGAATGTCAAATCAGCCAATCTCAGATGCTCCAGCCAAGCCTGGTTTGTTCTATCCCTTTTCCCTACCCGGTCCGGCCTGGTCTCTTTGGGGCAGGAGCTGTCTCCTACTCTGAGATTGTGCAGCACCTAGCACAATGGGGCCTTATTTTTGACTGCTCCTTCGGCGCTACCGTAATAAACATGATTAATAATGGATGCCACAGTCTCCATCAGCTCTGGGCCTGGGCCCATGGTGACTGCAGTCCAGGGCTGGGTCAGACAGGAGCGTGCATTCTGGGAGCTCTGGGATGCGCCTCTGGAAAAGTGCAATAAAGCAGGGTCAGCTCAACGGGGCTGTTGACTTCGAAGTCTGGTGGTGCTTCCAACGTCCCCATTAACCATTTAATTTCTCTGGTCTACTACGACCCTCACCCTTCGCCTCACGGAGAGGTCGTTTCCAGCGTCTCCTTTTGCTCACCGTTTCGCATCTGATAACAAAGGAAGAGCTAGTGCCGTGAAAACAGCCAGCGGCGTTGCTGAGGAAGGAGACTCCACGCACTGACCCAGCATCGCCCCAGGACGCTGCACCGCGCTGGGAACGGCTGAGCACAGTTTATTTGCACAGGCTCCTGGTTGCGACTAAGCACTTCGCTCTGTGGGGGGGGGGGGTTGGTTCCTACACCACGGAGCGGCTGTGGTTCAGAGCCCCAGTGTAGACACGCCGCCCTGGGCTCCCCCTGCTTTGGAAGAGGGCTAGTGCGTTATCCCATTTGGGGCTGTCTTCAGCCCAGTAGGGCTTGGGACCTTTCTATCGCGCCGCACGCGCAGCATCCACTTGCACCAGGATTATTTAACTGGTGGAAAGGTGCTGCCACAGGGCGTGTAAATCAGCACAGATCCGTGGACCGCAGTGGAGCCATGCCAGCCCACACACCCCTGGGGGCTTGGTCCAGGGTGTCCGGAAATAGACAGAGACGTTCTGGAGCTTAGTTCATTAGCCAAGGGGAAAAGAGTGCAATGGTAACGTCTTGTTTCGCAATAAGACTCGTGCATAAAGTACTGCCCGGCTAGCCGTGAACGGAAGCGCAGGTTACTGAGCTCAATACAGGCCTACCTGAGTGAAATTCTCTGGCCTGGATGACCTCGTGGTCCCCTCTGGCTTTCACCTCGATGAAGCGCTCTGAGATGAGTATTTGTGCCCTCATTTTACAGCTAGAGGGTTCAAGTCACTTGTCCCCAGCCACAGACCAAAGCCAAGACTCCTGACGCCCAGCCCTGCCGCTCACGCCCCAGACCACGCTTCACGTCGGAGGAGAACCCCTTTCGGATGCAGCATTAGGTTGCTAGTATAAGTCCTGCCATCCGTACCTATGCCGATTTCACGTTTCTTCCCAAAGGGCCGCATGCATTCTATAGCAGGCCTTGTCTTGACAGATGAAAAGGGACTGATCACTGAGCTAAAAAGTAATGTTGGCTTAGTTACAAGTGGTCGTGACTTGATCACACTTACAATGTGCAAACAGAATAAAGTCCAGACCAGTAATATAGACATTTGGTGCTTTAAAGGGGTCAGTTTCACAACCCTGTTAAAGAATTATGAACCAGATCAGCTGGGAGGGAGAATTTAATCAGAAAACTGTTAATCAATTCCCATCTACAGGTATCAATTAAGATGGCTTTACTGGATTCCCAAAAAGCCACGCTTGAGGACAAAGACCGTATTGGTTAAAAAGAAACAACCTGGTTTAGAGGGGAAGTGAAGGCAGCTATAAAAAATAACACAGAACAAATGGAAGAAAGGGGAAATTGATAATATTGAACATAAATCAGAAGCTAGGAATTGTAGAAGATTGATAAGGAGCAAAGAGATACAAGGAATAATCTAGAACCAGCCGAGTTAAGGACAACAAATAGTTTTTAAAGTAGAGTAGGAACAAAAAGGAATTCGGACACCTGTGTCGGTCCGTTACTAGCTGGAAATGGTAGATTTATCAGCAACGATGCAGAAAAGGCAAATGTTTCTGTTCTGTATTGGGGGACAACAATGCAATCGTATTCTATGATGAGCCTAACAATCTTCCCATGCTACTAGTAGCTCAGAAGGCTGTCAAACAGCAGCTACCAGAGCCAACCTGAGCTCGCAGGGTTTTCATAGTTACTGCCCAGCCCAGGCCATCAGTGCATTATCTCCCTACTCAACGCAGTCTCGCTTTTTGCTCCATCTCGTCTATTAAAAAAAAAAATGCAAAGCTTAAACTGAAAATAGAGAACATTTCCAGCCACAAAAATGTCCCTTAGGGTGAGGTCAGGGCGGGGCAGAGTAAAGGGTAAAATAAGTTTCAGACGCGAGTTTATTTAGCTTTGCGTTTTGGAAAGGCAAATACCCACATTGTTTTCCCAGCTTGCACAAATATTGTCTGCTCCAATTTTAGACAGGCAAGCTGCTGTGAAGACGCCGGGCACTCACTTGCAATATGCAACATCTGCTGCAAATCAGCATTCAACTGTAAATTCTAACAACACAGAGGGGCTTGTTCTCACATAGAGAGAGACGCCTCCAGCCCCGTCCTGTGTTATCCTGACAGACAAACTTAGCTCCAAACAAAACCCCCCGTGAACAGCTTCTGCTCTCTTATGCTCCCCTGTTGTTGCAATGCTGGCCCCAGCAGGGAACATTTTAGATGCTGCCCAATTATGGTTTGCAACCGATTATTACGGCCGCAGCGCTGCGGGTGAGAGCGAAGAGGAGAGGACGCTTCAAAGGCCGCGCTACGTGTGGGGGCAGGGCAGTCTGGTAAAGGGGTTCAGCGGGAATCACACTTGAGGCAGGCGACAAGACAGAAAGACCCGGGACACACAGGACGGGTTGGTTCCTGCCGCACATATTCCAGGCCATGGGAGTTCTGCTCATGGAAGGCCGACGGAGCGGCCCCCGCACAGCATGGAGGCTAAAAACCTTTCTATTGTCCTCACGCACAGAGATCAGGGTCGCACTGTGCTAGACCCTGCACAGATGCCCACAGGCAGAGTTTGTAACCTACCCCAGCCGCACACCGGTGCGAGCTGCAGGGAGCTAGAGGAAAGAACTGCTGTGCCTGGGCCACGAATAAGCCTTAGACCTTCTCTTTGCTCTGCTGCTGCAATGCGATTGCAATGTCCCTTGCACCCGCGGCCGGCCCCAGTGACTGTAGCATTCTTGACAGGATGCAGCAGGTTCAGCGTGGCAGCAAAGGGAGAGAGAGAGGGATGGACCTGGTGAAACGATGCACTTCCTCGTGCAAGGGGCTGGTGAATGTTTGCAGCTCCGGGGGGAGGAGGGCAGGACTGAGGGGTGGGGCTGAAGATGGATGGAATTGCATAGAATAAATGAGCAGGATTTTAATCCCTGCTTATTCTTGCACCTGCCTCAGCGGCTGGCTAGCACGGCGGGCTGCAGTAGCTCCCCTGCTGCCGTTCAGCATCTCTTCAGGGGGTGGGCACTGCGGTAGGTCCACACAGCAATTAAATACCCAGGGCTGGCCCACGTCAGCTGACTCAGCCTCGCTGGGCTCAGGCTGGAGCCCAAGCACTGGGACCCCACAAGTGGAGAGGGGGGTGTCCTAGAGCCTGGGGTCTAGCCCAAATCCAAACAGCTACCCAGCCCTTTTCAGCCCTACAGCCTAAATCAGCTGGCCTGGGCCAGGCCAAGTCTTTTATTCCAGTGTGGATGGAGCCTGGGAAACAGTCACCTCCTCCCAGGCCTGGTGAACGAAAATCCTGTTCTGGGCCTGAAGGGGCCTTGCCTGGCTTTTTATAAGAGCTATAAATAGCAGGGGTGAGGTCACCAGGCGCGTTTCCCCAATGATCACGGTGCCAAAGGGAGGCGCTGCAGTGCCATAAAAATCCTAGTTAAACTCCAGCTCTACCTATATTGTGCTAACGCGTCACAGCTGGGACGCCCCCAGGGCTTGGCAAAGGAAGGAGGTGGCACTAGAGCTACGAGAGAGAGGGGGAAACTGAGGCACGGGGCACCGAGGCACCCCACAACTCACCCAAGGTCACCCAGTGAGGCAGGGGGGCCGAGCCGACTTCCAGATCCCTGCTCTTCCCAGCCAGCCACGTTCCCACCCACAGCAGGGATTAATGCCATTTATTTGTTTTAATCTTGGAAGTGGCATGAGCAGCACGCCGGGCGCAGCGAACCAACCAAGGGCTGACTGTGAGAGGAAGGGTGACAAGCTCGTGGGTAAGACACTGGACTCGCTTTCAAGAGATCTGGGCTCAGTGGCCGGCTCTGCCACACGCTCCTCCCACGAGCTGAATCAAGTCACACCAAGGCAAGATTTTTTTCAAGAGTGACTTTAGGTGTCTGACGTTTGGGATGTTCCATTTGCCGCACCTTAAAGAGGCCTGAATTTCTCGGCTCAGATGCTGAGCCCTTTCCATAACGCAGGTTTCTTTACACGGTCTCAAGCTGGGCACCCGGCAGTACTAGTCGCTCTGGAACAATCTTGCCCCACGTGCCTCAATTGCCCATCTATAATATGGGAACAAACCTTCCTTTCTCTCCCCCCTTTGGCTTGTCTATTTAGATTGTGAACATGTCAGGGCAGTTTGATTCCCAGACTGCTGTTTTGGCCACTAGCCCATGCCACCTCCCCCTGAGATTTGCAGAGGGACATTTTGTAAATGCACTAATGCGTCTAATGCCAAGTTACTGGACACTTTTCAACAGGCTGAGCCAGGCCCACAGCCATGGTGACATCTCAGAACACGCAAACCATACTTTGGGAATGAGGAAAACAGTTCATAGCATTCAAAGTGCAGGACTCAGTCTAGACTTGAATAGCAAAATGGCAGCCAAGTCAGAGAGAGAAGGGACATGTTATCTGAAGCAGTGGCACCATCTCTGGCTTTGGTACAGGAGCTGCGGCAAGAAGTGACAAACAGCGCTAAGGCAGAACGCAAGCTAGCATTAAAGAAGGAAAAGCTCCTGAAACATGGAAGGTTTAAGATCTCTGCTCCCTTATCCTAGCTTTCTTTTGGTGGGAAGGTTTTTCACCAGTGGCTGTGTCGCCTGCACGTGTTCGTTTTATTTAGGCTTGTGCTCCAAGATGCCATGGTATGCGCTTTGAATGTCTTCAAAAAATTCAAGCGGCAGGAGATCGTTAAAGTCACGGCAGGGGAATGAAGCAAAATCCCATTAAAAAAAAGAAAATTGACAGTCCACTTACTGAAAGCCAACTATGGAATCTCCGGTCAATTCCAGCCATTCCATTTTTTGTTAAGGGAGAACTTGGATGCTATCAGAACTCAGCTATGAATCTGGCACCTCGCGAAAGAGAAAGGAATTTCCTCCATGGGTATAAACAAAAGCATTCTTTTCAATTCTTTCGACATGTGCTGGAGAAATCCAGGAATGGTTTCTCTCTCTCGTAATGGTTTAATGCCACAAGTGCGATACGAAGACCGTGGGGTTTATTCTGCACTTCTGACTGGAATCACATTGCCGTTCCAGGATCAACACTAACAGGGCTGTACTATTTTAGTCTCCGCCAAGTTATGGGGTTCATTGCAGCAGGGACAATGGAGTCTGGTTTAATGGCAGGCAGTCAGACTAGATGATCTGGTGGCCCCTTCCGGCCCTAAATTGTAGGCCTCTGTGAGCTAGCTGAATTGGACAGAAGTACAGTGTGCCCGAGGCATGTACCAAAAGGCCGGTTTCTGCTCTTAATAAAGTCAACAGTAAGACTTCCATTGGCTTCAACAGGAACACGGACTTCCCATACTGCATTAGTCCATTAGGATACCACCTAGAGGCCCCAACTGGGATCATGGCCCCATTGTGCCAGGTGCTGCCCAGACCCACTGATTCTGCCCCCAAGGAACTTAAATAGACAAGATAAATAGAGGGTGGGAAGAGACAAAGGCAGAGAAGGGGGATGACTTGTCCAAGGTCACACAGCTGGAGAGCGGCAGAACCAGGAATAGAAGCCGAGTGTCCTGCTTTGCCAATCCAGTGACCTAACCAGTAGACCACACTGCCTCATCTAGTCCAGTGTCTGAGTGGCCAACACCAGCTGCTTCAGACAAGTATGTAAAAACACCTGCAGAAGGCAATAATAGGATAATCTACTCCCAAAGAAAGCTTCTTCCTAGCCCCCAATGGTGAGCACCTGGCTTATGCTCCGAGGTTGATCAATATACCCCTACCAGTATATTTAACCTGGGTCAATCTGGATATTCGTGTTCTCCGTAGAAATGTCCAGTCCTGTTTTAAATCTGGGTAACTCCAATGCATTGTACACTGAGCAGAAAACTGGAATTTCATAGTTTGGGACTGTTGTATCCTAAATTCAGAGGCTCGTGTTCAAAAGGATTTTACACTAAATGCTAAATTCCAATCAGCACAGGGCAAAGTATAATGAAAAACCAAGACAGTATTTATACAAGAACACAGCAGACAAGATGCTGAATCTTTGCTGTATTTCTGCAGCTATAAAGGTATTATTGTGCGTGGGTGTTTTTTTAAATATTTACACAGCTCACAGCTATGGAAAGAAACCGTGCTGCGTTCCATAAAATTAATATCATCCAGCCCTCAGAAAAAAGGATCAATTCAGAAGTTCATTTTTGCAACGGAGGGTGCGGAGAGGGGCAGGAAGTGAAAAGTGAAGCTAAAAAGTTTGTGCTGGAATAAATTATGTGACAGGAGTTTGCTATCCTCTCAGCTGTGCTCCAACATCTGTACGCAGACACTGGAAGCTGTTGAAATGCTGGATTTCAGTATCCCTTTAGTGTTCCTATTGGGGGAGAATTTACACACACAAGATGCATAAGCATGTTTCAACCTCTCCACTTGCTGGGTTGGAAAACTACAGTCACGCTCAGTCACCGGCAGCCACACTAGCCATTACACAAGCAGCCAGAGGATGGGTCGTAGGGTTTGGTGAGGGTGTACACTAATGCTTGAAAATGGTCCAACGGTTTGACACACAGCAGAATTTGGGATTTTTGCCCGTCTAGTCAACATAGATGGAGGGAAGCAAGGAAGACTATTTGTGGGACTTCCCAATTTGGAGGGTAACAAGTAGAATCCAGAGAAAGAGGGGGGCCGTGGATCTGAGGATGTTTAGTTATGGAGAGATTTAGCTAAACATAGCTATTATGCCATCATTAATATTCACAGAATGCAGGCAAGAAACGTCTATAAGCAGCAGAGAGGAGGGTGGCTAGAGATGCATGGAACAGTCAAGGAGGCACTGGGTTGGGTGGAAAGAACCTTGTGAGCTTCTAAGAGTTTCTCAGACGCATATAATAAGCAAGGAGTTATTGATCATCACCCTGTGCTCTGGTTGTGTCAGGTAACCAGGACCTCTCTCTGGCCACCTGACCACCACATGAGGTCTAAGGAAGACACAATCAATCAGAACAAGGGAACAGTTACCATGGAGCTCTGACATCACATAGAAAGAGGATGCAGCTTTGATACATGGCAGGTCTCTGTTCAGATTAGTGAGTCTGAACGGTAAAAAAACCCCACCCACAGCGGCGAGTCTCAGAGCCTGGATCAACTGAACAGCACCGTAGACTTGGGCTGGAGCCCAGGATCTGAGACCCTCCCCACATTCTGGGTCTCAGAGCCCAGGCTCCAGCTCAAGTGGTAACATCTGCACTGTTATCTTCAGCCCCACAGCACAAGCCCAAATCCGTTGACCCAGGCTCCGAGAGTTGCTGCTGCAGGGTTCGTTCCAGTTTTCTGCAGTGTAGACATACCTAGGAGGTCAACCCCTCTGCTTTCTTAAAGATGGGTGAGAAGGTGACCAGTTAGAATTAAAAATAAATAAATAAATAAAATAAATAAAAATCTAGAGATAATCATCATGGGATAATCCCAAAATGCTAATCCAGGATGAGTGTTCAAGAAAATGATGGAAAGTGGTGGCTCGTTTGATACACCAACTGGAAGGCCAATGTACTTTATTCATTTACTAAACTGGTAATGCCTACCATGTAAAACCAATACCAAGTATGGAGGCAAACCAAGATGTTAGGAGACACTGGCAGAGAGAGAGAGGTGGGGCTGCTAAGCAAATGCATCTAAGTATGCTCTATGCACACGATATCAGCATCCAAAAAAGTGGGAGGGTTTGGGCAGGAAATCTTGGCGTTGTATGAAGACGTTCCATTGTACATACTCTGTGTTCCTAATTTAACTCAGCTACCAGGGAGTACAATTCCCACTCGGTAGCAGATTCCAGCACAACTGTCAACAATCTTCTACAATGAATAATAAAACTAAAATAGGATAAAGCGTGGATTTTCCGAACAGCAGCTTGAAAGCATTTGCAGAAGAAACTCAGTAAAGCTGAGGCCATTTACCCTAGGTTCCTTATTACGGGCCTAACTCAAAGCCCATGACATTCAGCAGAAATCTTCTATTGATTTCAGTGGGCTTTGGATCACACAGGAGCGAGCCAAAGGAATTAATTTTGTGCCCAGTTCAACAAAGCACTAAAACATTATTTAAACTTAAGCATGCGCTTAAGTGCTTTCCTGACTCCGAGTCTTAATCCTTTCTCTCATCAGTAAAAACATCCCTATATCTTCAAAATGTGAAAGTAGACAATTTTTTTTTAAATTCAGATTTATATGGTTTACTTTCTGCATCCTCTCAGCTTGGACAGAGAGAAGTCAGCTTCACCATTTTGTTCTCATGTGCTGGCCCAGCGCTGCTCTGGTTAAGTTTCCAATACTTCAGGGGACAGTTTACATTTAAAAAAACCTTTTAATTCAAACAACTGCATACAAATATTTATGTATTGGCATTTGGAAGGTTCCCCCTGGTTTGTTTTTAATAGAAAAACCAAAATTTATTACCCAAATAAAAGGAAACTGGAAGTTTAGCACAATCCTATGGTAGCACTGTTAACTAGCACGAAATGGGATGCCATATTACGTATTTAAAAAAGGCCAACACCTAAAATGAAGATAATGGATACAAAACCAGAGCAGCACAGACAGGTTAAGGTGGAAGTTTGAAAATGTGCCAAGGGGAAGTGCAAGGAACCTGTTACACATGTAAATCCATGTCCTCTGTTCACAGAAGTTGGTGCCACCAAGGTACATTCCGGAGAAAATGCCACAAAATTCTTTGGGAAAAATGTAGACAAATTGGAGGGAATCCAAAGCAGAGCAACAAAAATGACAAAAAGTTTAGAAAACTTGACCTATGAAGAAAAAAAGTTAAAAAACTGGTCTTCTTTATTACAGCCCTTAACATATCTGATCAACTGTTCTGCATGTCCACTGAAGGTAGGACAAAAAGTAACAGGCTTAATCTGCAGCGAGGGAGATTCAGATGTAAGGGTAGTTAAGCTCTGGAATAGGCTTCCAAGGGAGGTTTGGAAAACCTGATCATTGAAGATTTTTAAGAACAAGTTGGATACACACCTGTCAAGGATGGTCTGGGTTTACTGCCTCAGGGCAGGGAGGCTGGACTCGATGACCTTACAAGGTTCCTTCCTGCCTTATATTTCTATGGTTCTATTCTGTACTTAAGAGAATTCATTACAATTCCAGGATGAAAGATCTTGGTTGGAAGCACTGCAGATAGTTCTCTGAACACATCCGCTCAATGTGCAGCAGCTGTCAAAAAAGCTAACAGAATCTTAGGAACCATTATGGAAAGGGATAGATAATCGGATAGGAAATATCATAATGCCACTACATAAATCTGTGGAACACCCACACCATGAATACTGTGTGCAGTTCTGGTCACCTCATCTCAAAAGAGATACAGAATCAGAAAAGGTACAGAGGAGGGCAATAAAAGTGATTATAGGTGGACAACAGCTTCCATCAGAGAGATTAAAAAGACTGGGACTGCTCAATTTAGAAAAGAGATGACTGAGGTGGAACATGTTAGAGGTCTATAAAATCAGAAATGGTGTGGGGAAAGTGAATAGGGAAATATTTACCCCTTCACATAACCCAAGAACTATGGGTCACCCAATGACATTAATAGGCAACAGGTTTAAAAACAAACAGAAGGAATCACTTCTTCACACAATGCACATTCAACCTGCAGAATTCATTGCCAGGGGATTGTGAAGACCAAAAATGTAACTGGGTTCAAAAAAGAATGAGAAGTTCCTGAAGGACAGATCCATCAATGGCTGTTAGCCAAGATGGTCAGAGACGCAACCCCATGCTCTGGGCATCCCTAAACCTCTAACTGCCAGAAGCTGGGACTGGGCAACAGGGGATGGAACACTCAATAATTGCCGTTCTGTTCATTCCCTCTGACACATCTGGTACTGGCCACTGTCAGAAGACAATAGAGTGGGCTAGATGGACCATTGGACTGACCTAGTACGGCCTTCCTTATGTTCTTATGCAAGAGGTTGACAGTCCTCCACACTGTAAGCTCTTTGGGTCAGCAACCATCTTTTTGTTCTGTATTTGTAGACCGCGTACCACAACCAGGGCTCAACTGCAAAACCAACAAATAATCACACCCACGGACCATTCTGTTTGTCTTGTTGCAAAGTTGCATCGAGATCTGGTTTTAGCAATCCAAGAAAGAAGCAGACAAAACAGCCACGGCTGCTTCTCAGCAGTTATTAGTTGAACTTTTCTTTTTATTGGTCAGTGAAATCTATGGTAGCATAAATGAAAGTATAACTGTGTAATAAGACTGATTACAAAGCGCCATCTAGTGTTCATTACAGCAGTGCATTTAAACTAGAGTAAAAAGTTGCCAACCCAATATTTAAATTAAAAAAAAAAAAAGGTTTTTTGTCAATAAGCAATTGAAGAATTAATTCAGGTCACTTCTCTTATGACTAGTGAAAACCAGCCTGTGCGCTAAACCTTCCTATGGAGATTCTACAGGCCTGCCAATTACATCCATGGCTCTCTGCAGGGTTTATACAATGACAGTCTAGTTTATAACGATGTATCCCTACAGTGCTTTCCCTGCAACAGTGCTGGAGTGTAAAACAAGGGCGTAGGACAGTTAAAATGCTCTTTAATGGTTCATTAAATATTTCAACCTCTAAAAAAGCCTCTAGTCTCTCTCTCAGGAGCCAGGACAGTGCAGAATTAGAGGCTGCCCAGGAATATCCAGGTTCCAATGGCAAGCAACGTTTCTTCCAACTGCACCACTAAGTGCACTTGTTTTAAGACCAAATCAAATGGCATCCTCTCCTTTTTCCGTCTCTCATGCAAGTCCTCAGGAGTCTCTTCTGCCTCTGATGCCTGTGCATCACCCCCACTAGCATCCATGGGAATCCTGCCAGCACAGACACAGAAAAGCCCCCTCCTGTTTGGTTCTCAGAAGAGCGGAGTGTTTGGTGCTCATTTTAAAACAAAGGTGCTTTGGAATCCACATTGCTGCTCCTCCTTCCTCCCACTCCCCCACCCCGCTCCCACCCCCTTTAAAAAAAATAATAAAGTACCGTAAAATACTCAGCCCCACCAGAGTAATCTTAACGCTTGTGGGCAACAGATTCAGTATGTTTATGCAAAGGAAAACTGACAATTAATACTGTCTTTCAATAAATACAAAAATTTATATGTAATCATCCCTTTTTCAAAAAAATACTTTCATTATAAGGAAACAAAAATGACCTGAAAAAATCCAAGTAGTTCTAAAGAAATTCAATAGGATTCCTCTCTAGTCAATTCATTATGACATAGTTAAGGCGGGAAAGCTTTGGAATCAGTTATGCTCAGGGAAATAGTTGGAACTCTGTAGTTTATAGAAAAAATACTCTTCACATTTTTTTTATTGGAAACTTAACTTTGTTTTAAGTTCAAATTTTTCTTTTTTGATTAAAAAAGCTATGAACTATACCTAACTGCAATAAAAAAATGGCAGACAAGCAAATGCCAGAAACTGACCACAAGAGTAAGATCCTACAGAAACCTCTGTCTAATAACGGATGACACACAGCAGCAGCCTGTGGTCAGGGCTTATCCTGCAGTCTCAGCTCCCACAGTAGTTAAGGGGAGTTCTGCTTGTGCAAAAAGTGCAGGGCTGGGTTAAATGGGAAAACAAACGTTTGAGGAAACTTGCCCTTCACCTGCTAAACTTCCACCGTCTGCCAAACTACTGAGCAATCAGATCCTGGCATATGAGAGTCTGACTGTGTTTTTCTCTTTCACTCTTTCGGACTCCTATCAACTATGTACAGGTTTACATTCACACCACAGTACAGCAATCTGGGTTCAAACAGTCTTCGGAGAGGGATGACAATACAGTCAAACTTCATTAATAAGAAAATATTGTCAGTGAGCGCTGCATCTGGAGAATTAAAGCACCCAGCTTTAAAATAAGGGCAATGACCATCTTTGTGGCAAAAACCTCAAGAGATTTAATATGAATTTTTTAGAAAAGTGAATTGATTCAGTGTTTGTAGCTAGCATCTTCCTAGCTAGTAGGTCATTGTTAACTAGCATTGCGTGTGTTGGTGACAGCCTCGAAAATAAATGAAGTTGCCCTAAAACTGGTTGGTTATTTTCATTTTATTCCATATGGCTAAGATTTTCTGAAGCACCTAGTGATTTTGGGTCTCAAGTTTTGGAGGCCTAACTTCAGACACCTTAGAGGGGTCTGACTGAGAAAGTGCTTCTGAAAATGAGGCCCTGGCTGGTTGCCCAAAAATCACTAGACCCTTTTGAAAAACCTTGCCTTGCATCACATTACATATTGGAATCAGCCAGAAATGGGAGAGGAAACCCCTCTTAGAAAAGGAAATAATATGGAAGGATGATGCTTTGTTGGCATCTTACAGGGTCAGGGCCTAAAAGCCCTCAATTACCACTGAACACGGTGGTAGGTGAGGACAGAAAATGCACACTGCATATGTGGAGCTGCTGTTTTGGTTCCTGGGAAAGAAAAAGGCAGCTAACATGAGGAGGATGTAGCACTCAAACTAAACACTTGGGGCATTATTCTGTTATGCTCAGACTCGGATATACCACTCCAGCAGTGTAATGGAGTAACGGTCAATTACAGTTACCCTACTTTTAGGCCCTTTACACTGCCATAGTAGTGTACAGGGGGCTCTGATCCTTTACACACAAATCCATTTAGTTAAACAAGTGCAAGAGACTGAATGGACATGTCAATAGTCACCTGGCTTCTACCTTAAGTCAATGAGAAAAGTTTAAGCTAAACAGAAATAAGTCACTCTAGCCAAAATAATGTCCACAGGGGGTTAACAAATCAGTTTAGTTACACCAGTGCAAACTCCTGTATGGACACTTATTTGGGTTTAAGAGCCGCTTCTTCTGGTTTAGCTTAAACTGATTCCTAATTGGAAGAGAATCCATCTATTTTAGATCACACCTTTAGTTAAACCGGTACAGCTTTCCCCATAAACACAAGGCATTAATCAGTCCTTTAAAACACACGTATGTTAAACTGGTACCAACTTGTGTGTTCAGACAAAGCCTCAGCGTGTAAAGGAGAATAAGGCTCTCAGATCATTTTCTGGTATAAGTAGACTTTCACCTTCTTTGCTGCTCCCTCCCACACCATCCCCCAAGTTAAGGACTATGGGCAGACGTAAAATGGAAAATAATTGCATAGTTCTGCCTTCTTAAACTAAAAAGGGAATGTTGTAAAGCTTTGAATTTATTGGTACGATTAAATGTTTATTTCAAATGTTCAACCCTGCTCTGTACAAGACTGGAATGACAGTTCCAGTCTGGGTTCTACAGTTACAAATGTCTGTGCAAACACTGCAGTGCTAAATTTATGCCCACCCACAAAATAACAAGATGTGGACATAAAGGTCCTGTCCATGCTAATATTGCAGGGTCTACGGGGGTGGGGAGAGGGAAAGTTGTGGACCACATCTTAAAAATGTGTTTAAATTATGGAATAGCTATGCTTTACTTATTACAGCTCCTTTACCTCGGTCATCAAAAAATATCTTCAGTATTACCCATTGTTCAAAGGTTAGCTATGGCTCAACAAAACAGAGCCAAATTAATTCTATTCAGCAGAACAGAGGTAGTATGGAAAGAACTTGCTCAAGTAGAAAAATCAAGTTAGAGAGAAAAAGTGTGAGTGTGCATGTGTGTGTTAAACTAGCAGCAAACTGGCATGGATTTAGCTTCCAGTGCTGCAGGGTGCTCTGCCTGTCCTTTCTACTTCTCCACGCTGATGGTTATTGCTGGGTGGAGACACTGACTTCATTTGCACATCGATTCTTACTAAGTAGGTTTGACTGTATCAGTAACAGAATGGTTTTGCACAGTACTTCTGTAAGAAAACGCAAACACTCAGGATTGCGGCCCTCCCCCCCCAGTCCCCCCCCCCCAAAAAACGTTTAAAAATAAAATTTTAAAAATATAGTCAAGCCTGTCTAAAGGTCACAGTCCTGAACCTGCTGCTCAGAGGCACGCTCAGAAGACATAGGATGGAGATGGGTCTTGAGGTGAAGGGCCCCCTCAGAGTTATTACACTGAAATAGTCCATTTCCATTTCCAACTTCAAATTCTTTTCAGTACCAGCAAAGAATAAAAACAAAAACAATGTTAAAATCTCTTATTAAAAAGGTCCATGATATTTAAACTAAAATTGCTGGGCTGTTTTGCTAGCTCCTCTGAAAAGATGTTTTAAATTAGTTTAAGTTGGAATCCAACTGAAAGGACCCAAGTCATGGTATGCTCCACGTGCCTTAACTTAAAGCTTTGGTCTGGTTGATTGGATCATTTTAAGAGCCTGGTGTTAACTCCCTGCTTTCCCCAGGTGCTCTGACCTAAGCAGAGGCTCCTACAGTGGCTTGCTAATCTTAGTCACCCTTCGCCAGAAGAAACCTGTTTGATGGCATCCCCCCCTCTCTTTCAGAGTCTCCTGGAAGGAAGGGTTTGGTTTTTTCCCCTCCTTTTAAATGGATCGCCACTAGAACACTGCAGTGGAATCACACTTGCCACCCACCCATCCAGCCATCCATCCCCACCCTCCTTTGAAGAGGGAGAGAGGAGCGTGGAAAAAATTATTGCATTCCCCATACTTCATGGGTCCAAATGTCAGCGCTAGTCAGACTCTTCAGAACCTGTGTATTAGTGCTTCTCGTTCCCTTTCTTTGCGTTTCAGTTCCGCTTTGTAACAGCAGGAGCAGAAATTCCCAGTTTCCGGATGCCCGTAAAAACTGCAGTTCGGCTGCTTGCATTTGGTCTGCTGAACGTTATAAAGTATTCGGCTTTTGCTTTTGTCCCCGTTCGCTCCCTTCTGCAAGCTGTCCTGCTCCAGGTATTCCCTGTAGCCATTGCTGTGAGGGGGCTCACCAGCAGGGCTGTCGCACTCGACGGGGTAATTTGGGAGTACATCCATCTCTGTTGGGGAGAACCTCCCCAGGTGGGAAGGGCTGGTTTGGTAGGGGTGAGACCGCCCCTGAGTGCAATGTCTGGGTAAGGTAGCATAGGGGGGAAGGTTGCTGCAGGACCCACCTGCTACCTGCCTCCTGGTGTCTTGATAGCTGGGGGGATGTGTGCCATCTATGCTGTCGAGCACAGCAGGCCGGGGAATAGTAAAGACCCCCGAGTAGCTGGAAGGAAAAGCTGTCATTTTAGCTCCTATGGCAAGCTCCGGGGTCTGGATGCTGTAACTAGGGGGCAGCTGGGGGTAGGATGGATTCAGCAGCACATCCTCGCCCTTGTGAAGATTAGCCTCTGGCTCCAGCTTCTTGGCAGCTCCACCGTTCCCCAAAGCCTTCTTCTCCACCTCCTTTTGCTTCTGTTCGGCCAAGAAGCGCTCCTCAGCATCAGAAAGGTACCTCTGGATCATCTCTTCCTGGTACTGGTGCCGGTTGCTGGTCTTGAGGTGGCCAGCAAAGATAAACTTCCGCTCACCCTGCATGGCAGCTCGCAGGATGCTCAGGCTCAGCTTCACGTCGTTGCTGTATTTATAGGGATCTGGCTGCTTCTCTGTGGTCACTTGACCTGGGCAGGTTTTCTCAGCAGTTGCCAACAAATCCCCTTGCGAAGTTTCTTCTTTGCTGCCTTTCCTCACCTTTAAGGATCCTTTCTTCTTCTTCTCCAAGGTTTCCCCCTGCCCATTGCTCACTCCTCCTTTGACAGTTTTACTGTGCATCAAGCCACCCATGTTCTTTTTTAGCTTACTCCCCAAAGTCTTGCCAAAGCTGCCCAGCTTATTAGCAACTGAGTCTGCCCGTTTCTTCTCTTTCTCCTTCTCCCGGTCTCGCTTTGGTTTCTCTTTCTCCTTGTCCTTGCTGCTTTTACTGCCACCATTGCTTGTGGAACTACTGCAGACAGATTCCTTGTCTGACTCCCCGGATTCCGCAGCTGAGCGGGCGTCATCTCCAGCAGAAGCAGTAGGGGACTCTGGCTGGGCTAGAGGGGCCTAAGTAGAAAGAAAGCAACCATGAGAGAAAGTCAATTAGTTCACTAGTTACAGTCTTCGGGCCAGATTCTGAGCTGATGCAGCACAGAGGTGCTCACTAGAAATGCCTAAACACACAGCAGGGGGAGCCTATTCCACACCAACGCCAGCTCTCCCAAAAGGTGCAGATGGGCTACTCCATGACAGGAGCTGCAGAGGGGAATGCTGGTGCACAAGACTGCATGTACATCACTGCCGACTCCATAGCACGTTCCTACTCAAGTTAAAATACATTCCTAAAATTGCATTTACACATTAGGCCCCACAGATGCATCAGCTTGGTGCAAGACTTTAACTAGGGATGTCAGTGTGCTCTACTGGGGTGACCTATACCCTTCTGGCCAACCACAAAAGCTATTTTGGATGCGTTCTGGAAACCACCACACTTACAGCCCTCATAAGCTGCAAGGAAGGTAGGTCACAGAGGACACATGCCGGAATGTAAGTCACCCACCCAATAAAACAACTGAGGAGTATAGCGGGGTGGTTCTTTACAGTGTGTCTGTACGGGATACAGGCGCTGCAGTTTGAATGCTGGGATTCAAACACAGTAACCACAATTAAGACGACACCAGGATAAAATGGTAGATACTGCTTGAGCTCAGAGATGTGACCAATTTCACTAGGGGTCACTATACCCCCATAGTTCACTGATGTCATTTACTTGTAATGAACTGGGGCCCATCATGGCAGGTGAGAAATTAAATAGGAGATAAGTTTACAAGTATTGTGGACAATCCAGGCACAGGGGAAGGGAGGGGGAGAGAACAGGAGGATAATTGTTACTTTTTAAATGCAGTCATTTGAGCCTTTCCACACAGACCACACCTCGACAGCACCTAGTTCTTAGAAATGATCCAAACTGAAGTTTAACAGTTCACACGGAATTTGGAGGAGTCATTCCAGGTGCTGAATTACCAACTCCAAAATTTCCTTTTAAAAAAAAATTTCTACAAACCTGGCAGACTTTAAACCACATTTATACTCTTAATGCAGCTGCCATGACTTGGCAATATAACAGCATGGGAATTTCTGAAGTATTCAGAACACTTCACATGACTCCTTAAGATTTAAGGCCCTGAAGTTATAGCTGAATCACCTTAATATCTTGATTCACTTTCTGGCGGCTCTAAAGCAAGTGTGCAGATCCGGTGTGTACAGAATGTCACCAGTGGTGTTGTGCGGTAGGTTGAATAGTGGCGTTATGTATTTTGAGTTTACATGAAAAAGTTAAAGGTATTAAAAAAAACATGCACAGAATCTAAGAGGTATATCTGAATGACATTTCTCTAGTCTTTAGGACCAAAGCAGTGACATCCATGCCTTCTAATGGAAGGTTAAAGAAATGCATATGAATGAAAGCAAAAGTCCATCCCCTAAATAGTCCTCTGGGGGAAGGAAGCATAAATTTGTTCAAAGAAGTAAAATATTCCCTATTTCTTTACCTGCATTTCACAGGGTAACGTGATCCACTTAACATTCATGTAACTGTGCAGCAAATGTAGTTTTGCTTCCAAGGACAAGGTCACACTAAAAAAGATATGAAACAAAGTAACAATCCAGGATTATTTTAGTAACTGCAGCTCCATTTTCCATCTCTGGTGATTTAATTACACTTTAATTGCGGTTTTCTTCTATTAAAACTTGCTTGCTAATTTTTATAATTTAATAATAGGATCAAAAGCTATTTTAGAGTGATACCTGTACTTCCTTATATGATTTCCTCCTTATATTAATAGCATTTATGTAAAAAATTAAAGGGACAATCAGCTCAATTTATGCTCCACATTTAGGGTTTGTATAAAAGAAATTGCTGAAAAATACTTCAGTTCACACTAGGTTTATAAAAAAGTTATTTCACTGAACTTTCTAAATTAAGATTCTTCTGCAGTTCTGGAAACTTGGACAAAACTAATGCATAAGAACCAGAAAGCAAAACTGACCACGCGCTAAAAACTTCTGTTTTATCATCAGTTTTATCAACAAAACAAGGCAACAATTTTCTCGCCTTTTGAAAGATAAATGTATCTTTGGACTCATTTAAATGTTTCTGATTTTGCATAAAGTGAAGCAAAGAAATTCTACATATTCCTTCCCTAAAAGAAAATAGTTTAATATTGGCCACAATGATTTCAGTTAACTGAAGCTGAAAAAATGAAGCTGTCACATACGTTGCTGAATATCTATTTCTATCTTATCAGTATCCCTTTAAGAGGTAGCAGCAATACAAGAAATTTGAGAGTCATCCTGCATTCTAACTCAGCCTTAATAGTATGCAGACATATCATGGCTCTGTTCCTGCCTACACAGAAAGGGGAGTTATGTTGTTCTTTGGCATACCAGGGGATAAATTCCTATGAAATTAACAAATCACCTAAGAGATCCTAAGGAAGCAAGTATTATATTACAACAAGCATACACGTGCAAAGTCAAAGAAAAAGTACATTATGCCTTCAATTATTCAGGAGAGCTCTCTCTTTTAATGTTAGGACACCTGACCACACTTAAAGGGTCTTAAAGAGCAAAAAGTTAATTTTGTCCAGTACAGGAGCCTTTAAAAATAAAACCATTTGAAGTTCTAGAATTGAATAAAATATGGCTTGTTAATCCTGTGCAGGAATAGACACAAGACTGAGCTGTATAAAGTTAACTAGTGCCACTGAGTTTTCTGTAAGCTTCCAAGGTCCTCAATGAGATTCTTAATATCAGAAACTGTTTTGATTCAAAACATTTTTCTTTAATCATTAGGAGTACAGGATTATTTTTGTATTAATGTTAAAAGGCCAGTCATTTTTACATGTGCACTTATTCCTGAAGCAGCTACCACAGAAAAATCTACATACAGCTAGTTGGGAAATAAGCATTTCCCTCCACAAAAATATTACTTTTTTTAATCAAAAGCCATTTTTCACAAAAATGTCCATTTTATCAAAAAGCCATTTGCCATTGAAAATCCATTGCTAAAAATTTTCTACCAGCTCCAGATCTAAAACTTGAGAGGTTACTTGTTCCATATAGTGCCTACATAAACTTGCATCTATCTTAAACACTTTGATCTTAAATACTTCTGCCTCACACAACCCTACAGCCTTATAATAACTGATAGTATTTGAAAACAGTAACAGCGGCAAGGGTTGCTGTGTCTCTATTGATGATTTTCACACACCAAAACGTAAGTTTGAAAGAAGATGTTAGAAATTAAGTTTCAGTTATTAGCTGGGGATATTAAGTGACAGAGCAGCTGCAGTCAGGCAGTTTAACTTCCAGCTGAAAACTTACCTTGCCAGTTTGACATTATCATGGTCATCTTTGCCCCATTCCCATTCTTTCCCAGGATCCACAGCAAAGTGCACAGGAAGCAGTTTGTGTTCAGAGTCAGTCAGAGGGATCACAGCTGCAATGGAAAGAGGAATGAGACAACTTGTTTAGGGTCTGAAGGGACAAAGGCCTGGGCAACAATAGGCAGAGATAATGGGGAGCAGAAATCATTTTCTTTGGAAAGGGAATAGTGTTAGTGAAAAGCTCTGAAGGCTAATGCCAAAGGTTTATCTACAGAGTAGGTACAGCACAGGCAAATTAAGCTTCCTTTATATGACTCAAACCCTATCCTAAAAGGATCACCTTTAGCAGGCAGAATGAATCAGTCTCTCTGGCTCAGCCCTTGACTGACACTACTGAGAAGGGTGTCAATTTTGATGGTGGCTTGCATAATGCCAAAACATGCCCAAGGTCTGGGACCTGCAACATCTCACAGACTGGCCATCAGGCAGACTTTTTTTGCTCATGACTTAAAGTTACCAGTCTTGTTCTCTGTTTTTCAGAGTTTATTAATTTAATTTGGGGGAGGTGGTGTCTGTAGCAATTTTTGAGTTCTATGTAGATGTCTAAAAATTAGTTTTTTCAGGGCTCTCTTTGTATTATTGTACTGAGTGATCTCTTTGTAATGTTCCCAAATGTGCTTTAATGTAGTACGGTTTCAAACAGTACCACATTCAAAACACACTAGCAAACCTTTAATGCGCACCAGCATGGTCTACATGGACCAGTTAACAGGCAATAAGAGCCGTTAGTGCTCTTTAGAAATCACCCCCCCCATAATCCACATTACTGTTCCATGTAGACAAGTCTTTTGATGCACATAACCATTTGCAGTGTTTTTCTGTGTCTATTGGATAAAAAAAAGACTTTTTTTTTTTTTGTATTGGGGGTGTTAATAGGTGAAAACCAAAAATCAGAAGCCCAATAAGGTACCTTGATCTTTTGTTGGTTCCTTCTGCTCCATGGATACTAGTGCAGAAAAATGGGCTTGATCATATGCCAATACCAAAGGAGAGCGATGACATTTGTTGGCGGGAACTTCCAGGGGCAGATAGATGCCTCCAAATGGTATAGGAGCAAATGCTGAAAAGAATTTACAGTGTGTTATTTTTTAAAATAGGTTATAAAGAACCATTTGTATTGAAGCCTCTGAAAGACTAAGTCGACTTGTTTCACCTCACATTTCACCTTCACATTTGATCTATCTGCATGATTTTACTGGGGGGGAAGGGAAGGGGAGTGGGAGGGAATGGAAACAACATATTAGAAAGAATAAAAACACAGTTGCAGAATTAAATTTATCTACACTCTTTTCTCTTCCACAAACACCCAAAACTTACATACAAAAGGCCAGTAATTGATTAATCTTTTCTGACAGGAAATGAAAAAGTCTGCTAGTGGAAAATTAATGTTCACAGACAGTGGAATTTCCCTTCTGCACATGAGAACAGGGGACCAAGAATTCGGAAAAAAACAAAGTACATGCGGTCTCAATGCCGTCTTTGAGACCTCATATTATAAGGTGTTTGGTGGTATGCCTTAGAGCTTCCATCGGAACCTAACTTGTTCACTGCATCAGCTCTGCATAACCCAGGGCAAGCGCAATGCATCTTTTCTCCTTATCAATTTAGAGGCACAAAGAGCCCCTATGAAATTGAGCAAAGAGAAGAAGGAAGCATCCCACTAAATTGCTACATACAGAGTTTAATTAAAAAAGAAAAAAGCCGTTTGGCAGTGGAGTGAAGGGTCTGTAGGACTTACCTTCTCCCCCAGAGTCTCGCAGCATAGTGTCTGCCACTACCACAATGGGCCTCTTCAGCACATGGGCAAGAACAAAGACATGGAATTCCTCCAGGCTCTCGTACACAGGCTCTTCAGAGCTTTCAACACTTTGGAAATAAAGAGAAATGTGATCAGCCCTTCACCTCTTACACATTTAATCACTTGCTTTAAAAAACAAACAAACAGACAACATACTGAACAAAATGTATAAAAAGCATCCACATCGCTCATATTAATATCAGATAAGAGACGGGTGCAAGCAGGGACTAAACCTATTTGACCTTAGGGGTGACGGCATGGATCCCAAACCAAACTACGTGACAATGAGTCATCTCCAATAATAATAATACTTGGCACTTCTGAGGGGTCTTTCATCCTAAGGATCTCAAAAGTGGCTATTATCCCTATTTTTAGGATGGGAAATGGCAGCAGACAACCAATCCCTAAACCAGTTGAGTTACAAAGTTAGATGGCTGTAGTGCTAAGGAAATCCCTGCCACATGAAGCATTAAACACTTATGATGCTGTAAAGCTCATTCTGAACTCCCAATGTTCCAGTGCAGAAGAAAGCTGGTTAGATAAACACAAGTTGTGAGCCAACAAGATCCCTCTAAACTAGAGATACACCCCTCTTTAAATTTTGTCTAATGTTCTGTGTTCACTGTGAAGAGAAAGCATGCTTGAACGTCAGAACATAACAAGGATTTCATGGTAGCCTTTGCAGAGACATTAATCCTTAAAGAACACAAATACATAGAAGATTACATTTCTTTCGTCTTCATTGTTAACTTGGTGTGTGACTATTTTTACTTTCATTTGCCATCTGGCTGAGAGGTCAGACAATAAATGAAAATTGTACAAACATTAGAGGGCATCAGCGAACTAATCTGGGCCTTACTCATGAGTGAGGAAAAATATTTAAGATTTAGGGCTCGCCTACATAAATAGTTAGTTCACGGCAAGCTGGGTTGTGAATCTACCCTGCATCAGCCTGCACAGGCTCTCTGTGCAGACCCTGCTGATGCTCATTAAAACACTGTAAATTCACACCCCAGCTTGCTGCGAACTAAATGTTTGTACAGACAAGCCCTTAGCTAGTATTTGCGAGTAAGTTTTAGTGAGACAAAGCACTGGCTAGAACCAGAGTACACAGAGAAGTACTGCCAGGAGTAGCACTGAAGAGGCCCATTGTGCTCAGCCCTGTACATACACCATAAAAAGATGATCCTTTGCCACCAAAATTCACAGTTTACGTAGGAATGTGCCTGTAGCACCTTCTAGTCCCAATCCTGAGCTCTCCACAAATAATTACTGCAAGTCTCACACCGATGGCGTCCAGTGAGTTTGACAATGAGACCACTAAACTATTTTGTTTTTGAACCCTGGGCATCTCAGGAAAAAAAGATTATTCCACTGGGCCACCAAACTCCTGGGGCACCTGTCATCTTTGCACAGCTGTCTTCCACCTACCCTCCACAGCTGCCTCCATTTGTACCGTAGTGCATGCGGGGCTCACTGGACGCAAGCTTGATGAGATCGTTCCATTCTTTTTGCCACTCCTCTTCTGTGTAGACAAGGCCAGACTAAAACAAAGACAAGACAAAAATCCCCCCCACAGAAGAAGGGTTTTACTAACTCACTGAAGCAAGCTGCTTTAATTTGCCCCAGAATCAATTTTTCTACAGAATTTTGCAAAGACTGCCAATATATTTCATGTAAAAGAGTCTACAGGGATATGATCTGGAAATATACCAAGTAACAAGAACAGATAATATGGTTTGATTCAGTATCTACATTTCATGTGAAAGATAATATATTTCTTATGCACTGGAAGTATAAACAACATTTAAAGTTAGAGAATTGGAATAAAACTTAAAAATCCCAATATTACACTGAAAGCATCTTCATTCTAAGAATAATCTATTGATGAGAGAAGGTAGCAGGAAATTATAACTGGATTAGCAGACATACAGATTTTGCTTTAGAAAGCAATTTACTTTCCCCCTGCCTACTCAACAAGCAAGCCAGCAGCAGTATCCAGGAAGTCCTATATACAAGGACATCTTATTTATTCCAAAGCATCCAAAACAGCTTTAAAGCCTTCCAAAAATGTATGCAGTGCATAATACAGAAAAGTGATTTTTAAAACACACCAATGGGGCAGATTTTCAGATGTTATTGATTCTTCGTTTCAATCGAATTGAGTTTACATTTTCAGTCCCACTTTCATTTAAGTCGGCCCCACACGACTTTAGTTCTTTCATTTTATTCATATTTCAGGTTCTATTGTGTGCAACAGTTCCAAGCACAGATTGGTCTCACACTATGTACTGCGCAATTCTGAAATATCTATATTACAGCAGTTCCTGGGGGTCATCCAAAAGGAATTGGTGCCATGCTGGGCTGAGCACCGCACAAAACACACACGAAAGCACAATCCTTGTCCTGAAGAGTTGACAATCTAAGAAGATTATTGGCCAATAGCACTTTACACAGGTGACACCTATGCTACATTTTCATTAGCTCTGGTCTTCAGGATTATATAATTTGATAAGAGTTATATTTTGGGAATAAGGAATCGTCAACCTACTATGATAACTCCCAACATGCCCATAAAGACGGACAATTAAAAGTAAAAAGCACCAGAAACCATCTCATCCCTAAACAAAAAATAAAAGAAGTCAGACTGATTTAAAGTTCGACCACACAAGACATTATGCCATACTTAGTAAATCTGGTATCAGAAATCCAATTTACCAGGACTGGAATGGGGGGACTGCATGGGAGCATGGAGTTCCCCCACTTCTCTGCTATCTTATGCTCCAGAATCTAAGCTTTAGTTTAGGAAAATTAAAACACTAGTCTTATGCAAACATTCAATAAGTGAACCAAGAGTAACGGATGCAGGGATGTCTGCCCCTATTGGTCTCAGGGAGGCGTTAACCCAAAAGTACAATGATGATGATTTAACTGTCAACATCATTAAGTATTTACAGTTGATCTAAGCATGTAAAGAGAAGAGGATTATACTGTGCAGATCTGCATAGTGAAGCGTGCATCTACAACACACATCTCATTACAGTGAGCTTATTTTGGGGAGGAGGCAGGAGCTTGCAACAATACCACTAACCTTTTTCAATACAAACCCTGATTTACAAGTCAACAATTCAACTGCACTTTTAATATTTCAAACTGGACACTCCACTTTCACTGAAATCAAGTCACTCACAGAGATACCAATGCTACTTCAGTTTCTTTACACCCAAAGAATGTGCCTGGTGGACAATGTGCTCCCTAATTCAACTAGGGCTTTTACCCATGAACATAAGAACTGGTGGCAGCATCACCTAAACTCTGGAATGTCAGTTCAGTCATCAGGTCAACAATCTGACAGATCTTCCAAACAAAGGGACTAGCACAAGCCTGTCTTTCATAATACTAAAAGCCATTAAGGCACTCAGAATAACTGTGCTTTATTGGCGGTCTACAGCTGAAGACAGCACTCAGATGCCACAGACTGATGAGGTGCTGAAACCTACACTTTTAACACCAATGATGCAAAGTCTGTTTGGTTTTTTAAGTACTCAGTTTTAACAAGGATGGATCTCTTTTTAAAGCATGTGATTTTAATCTTAAAGTCTCTTATTTACTACTTAACTTTTAAAAAATCAACAGCTTTAGGGAAAACTTACGGTGTTCTTTAGAACCTAAATATAATTGAATTGAATCAAACTACTCAAGGACATCTGGTAACTTTCCACCTTGACAAACATTCGTCCTTGCTTTCTTGGGCTAGTGTCACAACTTTAAATGGTCTTTTAATGTGGAGTGTGTGTGAATTTCCTTTTTTGGTGGTGAAGTCCACCCAGCACTCAGACTGAGAAGTGTCTCTCTGATCTTATCACAAGAGAAGCCTACACAGAGTATGATGCATTTCTTTTCTCTGAAAGAACTGTTTAAGAATCACATCCTGTCACTACCAACAAACGTAGGCGCAGTAGGGATGGCTGCAGCAAATCCTGAAGTAATAATATGGGGAAGTATGAGCTTTCAGTTACGTTGATTATCCCATTTACACTGGATCTCACTTGGGATCCTAACACACAACAGGAATAATAACGTACACCAATACTGGTTAGCACAGAGATAAGTCAACAGAACACCCTTGGCATATGAGAAGAATTTCTTTTCAGTTTCCCACCTGTACTTAAAATGGATGGATATGTCTCTTCAAAGTGAGCCAATTCACTGTATATTATGGATTTACCCAAAACTCACAGTGTTTTTTTTAAATTAAGCTTTTACCAGAGGAGGAAGCAAATCTCAAAACCACTTAATATTGTGCCTGGACATGCTTCCTGAGTCATAACTAAGAACTCAGTCTTAATTCCTTCTCCTACCTCTTTGTTCTGCTGTGTTTGCTGCCATCGCCACCTCCGCTTAAGAGCTTCCCTTTCCACACCTTTATCCATTAAGGTATAAAGTGATTTGCGAAGCATGAGATCTCTATCGTGGAAACCCCACATACCTACAAGGGGGGGGGGGGAAGAGAGAGGAGAAGAAAAAGAGTATTAATAGCAGCTGGAATTTCTCCAGCCTCTGCTTTCTGAAGATTTTACACACTAAAGCCTTATAACCATCGTGTGAAGTAGGGAAGGATCCCCATTTTACAGATGGGGAGAACAAGGCAGGTAGATAAAGTAACTTGCCCAAGGACATCTCATGAATCAGTGACAAAGTTAGCAATGGAACCCAGGAATCCTGACCCCACACCCTTAGCTTATCCACAAGACAATAGCTGTACAGGATTTTTATGTAGCCTTTGTCACTTTTGCTTTAAAATACCAAAAAAAACCCGATCAGTGATAGTAAAGTATTGTATACATAAATTACATGCACTTGAAATCAATCGAGGGGCCGGGATAATATCTATTTAAATGAGACAGGCTGGCTTCACTACTTACGAATGGCGCCAGTCCCATGAAGGAAACATACCACTTCTGTTGACTTAACTGCAGAAACCTCAGAATATTACAGTTACACTCAGAAGATTAGCTCCCTGGGTACTAAAACTTGGGCTTCTAAAATGGTCCTAGTTCAGGAGACAGCATCCATATGCTAAGAGTGTGGAGGGAAGGAATGAGTGGTTCTGCTACTTTAAATCCCCTTTACAGATACAGTAAGTTTTGCCAGAGGGAAGGGTAGAGGCAAATATAATTTTTCAAGCTTCTGATATAGTAGGTGCTTATCTGGTTCTCAACACGGTAGAATCTAAGCACCTCACAATCTTTAATGTATTTATTTTCACAGCATTCCTGCTATTATTCCCATCTTATAGATTGGGAACTGAGCGTATGTGACCTGCGCAGGGTCACACAGGAGGTCTGAGACAGAGAAGGAACTGAACCTGGATCTCCAAAGGCCCAGACTAGGCCCCTATACCACTGGTCTATCCTTTTCTCTCTGAATAAAAATGGGATAAAAACCAGAGAGTAAGCTACCCTAAAGTAGAAGAGGGTCCTATTTATACAATTCTCCAGTATTTAAGTTCCTTTTGTACACTGCAACCAGTACCTTGGGATGCTAGACTTTTACAGTTCTTTATGCTGTTATACATGCTCTCCTTAACTATTTTTATTAGCTTGTCCCACCCCCATCTTCATAGCCCCCGCTATTAAATTGCAGCTAATTTGGCCCTATGGAGATGCCATTTCTTCTCAGGGAGTTATGGAAATCATAGCAATTAACATATTCCAAAGAGGCCTTCAGCTGCTTGCTTTTGGTGGAAGACACAGTTCATGCTGCCCATATCACGTCCATACATCTTATCCTGAGATCTGAGTCTAACCGCAAAGGCAATTACACTTTATGATTTTTGTGCAAGATTGACTAAATTATCAACCTTCTTTGTTTCAACATAAAATTACTATTTTCTAAACAGAGCTAAGAATGTTCATTTACTATCAAAAACACTTTTGCAGTGGGAGAAAACATTTACCCTTCAGAAATCCATGTACAAAAAGAGAGACATTGAGGCAAGAGTTGGGGGAACCATGGATTTTAATTCTATTGAAATAACGGGACTAGGACAAAGTGGAGAAATGCTACATGCTTTCCTTTTTTTAAAAAAACCCAGAAATAATCCTTTTTAAGTAGGGATGTTGGCACTATGGGAACTTTTTACTCCCTTCTGCTCTAAGTTCAGCCTTGCATGGAAACACCAGTTCAGAGAGCTATCCATGACTTCCCAGGATCAGAGCTGCTCAGAGCTCATCTACCTCATTACTTCGACAATACAAATCCTTCAATTGAAAAAACAAAATCATTACAAATGAAAGACAGGCTTAGTCCTTTCAGGATGATGTAAGCTAACGCTGTTGAGGAAAGAGTAAAGCTCTTCTAGAGGTGGGTTCAGAAAAGGTGGACAGGAGCACAAACAAGAATTCACTGCCCCTCCCAAGTTATTATGGACTAGCAGGCTTTCAAAAGGGAAATAAGGATAATACACCCACTCACATAGGGCCTTTCAAATATTAGTCTTTGTCACCTTTCTGTGAAGCAGATGGAAAACAAAGGCACAGAGAGGTGAAGGGACATGCCCAAAGCCACAAATTTAGGATTAGAAGTAAATTTCCTGGCTCCTACTCCTATACTGAGGTCATTTCCCTCCCTGAATGGTGTCAAGTTTTATTTTGCTCCCTTGATGAACCTCCTTTATTTACTTTACAACATACTAAGCTATGAAGGGAGAAGGTAAAAATCAAGTGAGAGGTCATGACTTCAGAGCTTCTCTGCGTTATGTTGCTAATCATATGCCAAAAATTGATCAGTCAACACTGTTTATGCACTTCACCATGAATTGTTTTGAGGTCTTACCCAGGGAGGCGGCATGAAGCAGGCAGTTCCCGTCACCTGTTGTCGCCAAAGGAAGTAGCCTTTGGCAGCTGGGATCAACATTAGCCCACCAGTTCAGGCGACCTGTGGAAATATTTCAGAGACCCACACAGTAAGCTCACACGTGACACAGAAAGAATAATTGTCTTTGCATGTTCAAAGGCGAAAGGTGGAACGGATTGTACCTTGGCCTGTCCAAGTCTGTTCTGAGAGCACCCAACAAACAGGAATAAGCAGTTACGTATCCACTTTCTAGTGGGGAAGGGAGAGGGGAACAAATATATTTCATTGCTTTTTCTGACATAGATGACCCTTTCCCCTCATTTCTGCCTGTTTTTCAGCAAAGAACAAATCTCTCAGAATAAAAAAAAAAAATACAAGGGAAGAGCTCAGACAGCACTAAGTAAATAGCCGGAGAAACCCTCTTACGATAGTAGCTGAACAAATAAGGCAAAGCGCCACTATGACTAAGTTGAAAACAATCGTACCAGAGGGATGTGGGACTTAAGATATGCCTAAATAGACTGAGGTGGTCCATACTGCTGGCTGTGTTGTCTTTTGAATGAGACATTAGTATTCTCTCTGGCTGGGGCTGGTAGAAGATAAAGATCCCTATAGCACTTTAAACAAAAATAGCAAAATTGGTGTCTCCAGTGTCAAGAGATCCCTCTTCTCTGATTTAGTGATGGACACAAAAGGGTAGAATGGACAAACTTCCCTGTCGACTCTGGAAAGCCGAGTCCTACCATCTCTAAACATATTAAAGATGTAAATGGGAAGAATAGAGTTGCAGTAAGTGACACGCATGTTAGGCTAAATTGACAGGGGACAACAGGGGAAAGTGTAGGGATGGTGGAGTTTATCATCTTTTCCAGAAGGTGAATGGGCAACAATTACAGTCCAAATAAACATGTATGCCAAGGAAATCCATTCCACAAGACATTGAAACATCTATGGTGTCTTTCATCAGATGTCAAGGTTCTTTACAAAGCTTTAATGCATTAAACCACACAACTCACATGGGAGGTACATCACACATCTGCTCCATTTTACAGCTGAGGATACAGGGAGAGAGGGTGAAGGGACTTGCTCAAGGTCACATGAAGGAAGGGGCAGAGCTGAAAACAGAATCCAGAAGGCCTGGCTCTCAGTCCTGCGCTTTAGCCTTTAACAATTTTTCTGCTGATGTTCAACTGCAAATGCTATTTTTAGTTTCTCCTGGTGGTTTCATCATTCATATCTTAAGCATGCAGAATTATATTGTACAATTTGCTTTTTCTCTGCTTGCCTGTTCAGGAACAGTGCTTGGGAAAATTTATTGATCCTACCAAATCAGCAGCTTTGGAAGTCTTTCCCACACATGATTTTAGCAGCCAAATATGGGAACTGTCATATTAATGCTTTACATAGTTTAAAAACTGGGAATCTGAGCTTTCAGGTATAAAGCATTTGAATCACTGCATATCAAGATATGGCCTCTCAGATCATCTGAAAAGCCAAATGACTGAAAAATTAATTCTAAGAATGGTGGTCATGTGTGGTGTAACTGGCGGAAGTTGAATCTGTGTTTATACTAAGAAAAGGGAGTTAGTTTACAGTAGCATCCAGCAGAGAAAGTCTTCAGAAGTGTCCAAGCCACATTTAAGCAGGTTTTGGCTCGCCAAACCAGGGCCTCAAAATAACGTGTTCCTCAGTTCCAAATGTCCACGGTTAACTTCTCCACAATAGACTAACTGAATGTCAACCAGCAGGCAGTAGGCTGGCATGCCTCTATTCATACGCCAAACAAGTTGAATCAGCTTGTGAACCTGTTTTTAGATGAACTAGCTCTCTCCCCAGCATTAAATTAGCTTTTTAATCTACAGAGTCAGTGAAGAGCCTCTGCTGGATATTAGATACAAGCATCACATAAAAGTTAGAAACATACATTTCTTGTGATTTTTCTTTGCAGTCTGATCACCAACAAATGCAGAAGAACTAAATTAAGAAAGCAGTTTTAACAACACAAAAGGATAAACCGTGAAAGCACAAAATGGAGCGCTAACTGCAATTTGATGCCAGTAATTTCTTTTCCTGGGACTAGAAAAGGAATCCACTCTAGATGAAAACTGTTTAGTACACAAGCTCTCAAGACAATAGCTCCACTCAGAAAAGCAGGCTATTTTCAGTCAATATAGCTTCTGGCACAGAGAAGTCACAACGCTTCGCCAAATGGAATGGCGCCAGAAGAGTAAATTGAGAAACAAAACAGCTTCTGACAAAAGCTAAACAAAATGTAACACCACTGTAGCGATCTTAGGCCTTTTGTCCACTTTACATGTTTTCCTGGGAAATTTTTTCTCTTTACAACTGCTAAACTTTAAAGGAAGTCAAAAGCCAGGAAAGTGAACTGTAACTCTGTTTAGTGTCTGAATAGGTTGGTAAGTCTCAGGCCTGGGCTACACTTTAAATTTAGAACAGAGCTACACTGCTCAGAAGTATGAAAAACCTCATATCTGACAGTCATAGCTATGCCAACCTAACCTCCAGAGTAGACACAGGTAAGTAGATGGAAGAATGCTTCTATCGACCTAGCTACCACCGCTCAGGGAGGTGGATTACCTACAGTGACAGAAAAACCCCTTCTGTCGCTGTAGGAAGTGTCTCCAGTACAGCGTTTCAGCAGCATAGTTTCAGTGCAGTAGCTGTGCCTCTGTAGTGCTCATAGCGGAGAGCTGGAAAACGTAGAACACTTTGCCTACCTTGGCAGCCATCTCTCACAGAGGGCAAACGGACATCAAGATCCAGCACACCCTTGCCTTTGACAGACTGTCTAGCCAGGCGTTCAACAACCATGACATCAGAACACACACTAGATTTTTAGTTTACAAGGAGGTGGTAATCCCAACTCTCCTCTAAGGCTCTAAGACTTGGGTAACCTACAGAAAACATCTGAAAAACCTGGAATGCTAGCACCAGCACTTTCTCCAAAAGACCCTCAACATAAAGTGGGAGGATTGCCACACTAATGTCAGTGTCCTCACAGAGGCCAACATCCTCAGTGTTGAGGTCCTGATTATCCAGCACCAGCTGAGATGGAGTGGGCACTGTGTGTGCATGCCTACCAAAAAATTGCTGAACGCCCAACTCAAAGGAAAAAGGAAATGGGGTGGCCAAAAGAAACGCTTTAAAGGTACCCTCATGACAAAAATCAAGAGTTGTGGCATCGACATCACACACTGGGAGACAGTAGCCCAAGATAGGCATAGCTGGCGAAGGCTTGTCAGAGAAGGAACGACCACTTTTGAGGAAAATCGCCTTGTCTGGGTAGCAGAAAAATGCCAGAAAAGAAAGGACAGACAACTGTCATGCAGCAATCGTGGCCCAACCCTGCCTTCCAACACCACCTGCAAAGTCTGCCAATGAGTCTGTGCCTCAAGGATCGGACTCCTCAGACACCAAAGGGCCCATATAAAATAAAATAAAACCCGTGAAAGATCATCCTCGACCACAGAAGGATTGCCAAAAACAATAGTGAAGCTGCATTTTGTACTTCCAATGAAAATCCCAGTTTGCTCTTCTTTTCCAACCTCATAGTTATTATCCTGCCTTACCAGGCCTAGAGATAGAATTCAGGTAATAGATAGCTGAACACTGCCGCAGACTAAAGTGTCGGGAGAGATTAACCACAGGAACCTAACGGTGCCATCACTCTCACACCACCTGTCACCAAAATTGCGGTAGACAGTGGCTTTATAGACTAGGAGGAGACACATTTCAAAGGCTTCAAAGCTTATGTCAAATGCCAAAACCAGGAGTCTTAAAAGATCTGATTTTAAACACCTACCTGTCCATCACTTTTTTTAAATGTTGTATTAAAAACTTTAAAAATTGGTTGAAACTACAGTAAAGAACAGATTTATCAGACACATAGATGAACACGATATATTGGGGTAAGAGACAACATGGCTTTCGTAAAGGGAAAACATGCATAAACCAATCTATTAGAATTCTTTGAGGGTGCCAACAAGCACGTTGGCAAGAGAGATCCAGTTGATATAGCGTACTCAGACTTTCAAAAAGCCTTTCACAAGGACCCTCACCAAATGCTCTTAAGCAAAGTAAGCTGTTATGGGATAAGAGGGAAGGTCCTCTCACAGATCATTAACTGGTTAAAAGACAGAAAACAAAGGGTAGGAATAAATCAGGGGTGGCCAACCAGTCAGAGATGAAGAGCCGCAAAGAGCCACATTTGGTCAGGGGCACAACCGCAGGCTCTGGGTATCCCTAGCTGTCAGAAGTTTAGAAACTGAGAAGGGACGACAGGGGACCACACAATAACTGCCCTGTTCTGTTCATTCCCTGTGAAGCATCTGGCACCAGCAACTGATGGAAGACAGAATAGCAGGCTAGACAGACCACTGGTCTGACCCACTATGGCCATTTCTTACATTCTTAGTATCAGTATTACAGTAGCACTTACAGGCTCCAACTGAGATCAGGGCCCTCTTGTACTAAATGTGATACATACACATTGTAAGAGAGTATTAAATAGACCAGATAAAGAAGGCGTGGGGGGAGGGGGGGGGGGGAGACATGGCCACTCCCAATTTACAGATGAGGAACTGAGCAACAGATACATCGAGGGAGCTGCTCATAGTCCCAGAGAATCTGTATCAGAGCCAGGGATTGAATGCAGCACTCCAGTCCCATTTCCTTAACCACAAGACCATCCTTCCTCTGTAACATGAGAGCACAAGAACTGCAAGGAGTTACTTGTCCTCTTGCTTCTCAGACTGATGTGACCAATTTAACAGCAACGCCCACATTTGCTCATTTACTGTTGAGCATGTTTCTTCCTCCTACTGATTCATTGTGGATTGGGTGGAATCAAAATGTAAAATAGGTTAAGAAACCAAAGACATGAATAAAAAGGACAGATTGGAAAGTGCAATTAAGAGAACTGGTGTCTATACTGAGGTGAGTTCTTTTAAATATTAATCATAGTTTCTGCTTATTCATAGTTCTTGATTATATATGAAATATTAGTTAACTCACCCACTGATTCTCCTAATCAAAGCCAGGAAAGCCCACACAAAACATTTGACAGTCTGATGGAAAATTTTTACCTTTGAAATTTGACAGCTATGATGACAGCCTATTCCAATTAGCTGTTTCCTTGAACACAGGGTTTTCTCCATCTTTCAGAAAGTTATGTGAATTTAAGGCTCATATAATGTGCCTGAGTGACAGACCCAGAGACAAGTCCTACATATATAGAAAAACGTACAGAAAAGGCAATGGTGTAGTACAAACTTCACCCTCAACTTGATCAATGTGCCTTAATCCTGGAGGAACATCCCGATGAGGTTAATTCCACACTGGGAGCCATTCAATCAATGGGCTCTCCGCTGAGAATGCCAACAAAGTGTCCAATTAGGTGGTCATGGTGGTTTTGCAACGTGGACACCTGACGAGCAAGAACTAGAGAGGCTATATATTACTTTACAAATTTCTTGAGCCATCTCAGTCCCCAGAGAGCCATTAAGCTATCCTTTTAAAACAGTATTAAACTAGCAATGAATCTGACTTTAACTGTGCACCTCCCACCAGTAATAGCCAGCCAGTCTAACCAATGACATACTAGACAGAATATTTGCAGAAGCTCTGAAAGCCAAAAGTGCATGATATGTCATGTTTTGGGGATGAGATGGAGAGGTGTGTATGCATATAAAACTCAGGGAGAAGGTATCATCCTGATAGAAAGAGACTTTTATTAAAGGCAGCAGAAGTCTTATATTGATTTCTCTTATCACCCATTAACAAACAAGAGGTTTCTATTCTGAGCACAAGGCATCTGTTTGCCATTCACTCACTGACTGCATCAATGGAGTAAATTGCATTCAATGACAGGCCATGCTTAGTTCTAAATTAATCATACAGCAATTCCTAATAGTCTGCCTACAGATGGCAATTCACAGATGTATTACCGTAAACTATAAATAGAAGAAAGCAGAAGTACTCTTGCCAATATGCACTGAGGCTTTTTTTTTTTGTTAAGCTACTCAACATTGCTCAACTGATCTTTAGGGAGGACGGATGGTCGTGTGGTAGCGTCTTCACGGCAGCGCTACAGCAGAGTGTTTTAAATGTAGACAAACCCTCAAGTTAGACAAGCCCGTTTTCACCACTCTGGCAGTATGGCCACTGTGTTGGGTAGGAGACCAAACCAGGGAGGCTGTGGATTGGGTGGACGATACACCTGATGTCCATGGTGAAATAGAATCCTATGTGGCAGGTGAGAAGAGCAGTGGGAACTCGCATCCTCTCACTCACTTTCTGACTCAGATGATGAAAAAGGCAGTACTCGGCAGGAAGACATTGGCGAGTCCAAGGCTCTGTGTGAACCTGGTATCGGGGCCCCGGTTTTAAGTAGGGGACAGTCCAGTGCATTGGACACCGAAAGATCTGTCACGCACCATAAATCTGTCAGTGTGGATGATGTTGGTTCCAGAGGTGTTGTTAGTGCCGAGTGGCTTGCACCAATGGGGTTGGAGATGAAGAGCTGGCAGCGATGTCCATCGGTGTCAGGCGCACAGAGCTCAGTACTGGTGCTGACCTTTGTACTGACTAAGCTTTCCTGGAGCAGATCTTCTGTATTTTCCGTGATCTCACGGTACCAGTGCTTCTTTGCCTATCCCCATTGGGTCTTTGGGCTCTCTGACTTGCTCCAGCCGCTCAGTACCATGCATGCCCTGGGTGCCTGATTTAGACAGCTTTGGTGCTGTAGGTACCAATGATACTGATGGAACTGGAGATGGCTTTCGGCTCGATTGGGGCTTGCTACGGGAACTCTCAGACCTTTTCTTAGAGGGATTGCGTGAGTGGCTCATCTCCCTGGGCTCACCAATGGAACTCCGGGAGTTGAAGGGACTCCATGAATAGGAGTTTTAGCTCTTGATCTTTCCTGGATCTGGGCTTCAGTTACTGACACAAGCCACACTTTTGTGGAATGTGCTTCTCTCCCAGGCAGCGAACGCACTGCAAATGTCCATCAGTCAGTGGTCCCCTTGTCCAGTTGGTTCCCCCCACAGTAGGACTGGAGGGAGACAAACCCATCTTTTCACTTTGTTTTTCCAGGCACGGCCAAATAAAATGCAAATGAAGAAACAAAGAAAAAACTTCAAGGGAAGCAAAAATTAATAGTTTTAAAGAGTTAACAATCCACAAACGGACAGCTATAGCTCCATCTCCAGCCAGGAGAAGGAACTGAGGAGAGTTCGCCCGAGCACACTGGCTAGTCTCGTGGAAACAGAGGAGCAGCGCTTATGTGGGCTGCATGGTCACTGGAACCAAAGTTCTCCGATCAACAGTGCAGGAATCCAGATATACCTACAGTGGTGCACCCATAGGGGCACTACTCAAAGAAGAATTAGGCCTTACATTTTCTTCATCCACTAAGGATAGTGGACGCTAAATTTATAATAAAAGAATTAATTAAAATCTAAGAAAGAAACACAAATGTTTTTCTGAATTAAGCTAGGAGCATTTAAAATTTTGTTTTATACACAGGATATTTGTATATTAAAATAAATACCTACAGTGTTTAAAAATAAATAAATAAATACAGAATGTTCTTGCATTTCATCTTCAAAGAACTTTATAGACCTCTAATTAAATCTACCACCACCCCAACCTGGTAGGTATTGCCCTATTACACAAGTATGGAACCCAAGACAGTCAAGGGTCTGGCTCCAACTCCACTGAAATCCATAGGAGTCCTTCCGTTGCCTACAACCACAGCAATTCAGGAATAGAATCCAGGAGATCTCACTCCCAGGTCATTGGTCTAACCACTAGATACATAAACATGTGCTCTAGATCTGCAAAATCATTTGGAAAAAATATATTTGAGTTACCTAGTTACATTTTGAAATAAAATCCTTTTCAATCATATGAAAAAGCACTTGTATGTCAACACACTCCATATTAAAAAAAAGAATGTCTATATCCACCTACATATGACCCAAGACTAGGATACATGACATTTATTTTCATTAGAAAGGATGGCTCCACTACGGTAGAATGCCAAAGCCACAAGTAACAATATCACTCGTATCAAGTGTTAATTTCCAAAACCGCAGAATATTTATTACAGAGACACTCAAGTAGATTAAGTCTAAAATCTGACCTACCTTAAAATTTATGTTACCTACTCAGGAAAAAGTCTTTCATTTTTAAATGTGTATTGGTGGTGGAGGCAAAAAAAGATGTGGTAGAGTGCAGAGAAGTTTTTAAAAAAAAAACACAGCAAGTGGGCGTTAAAACCAGATTAGAATTCGGAAGACCTTATCCCCAAGTCTTCTGCTCGGACCAGGACTCCTTTTAAAAAGAGGAGGATTTTGAAGAAATCTCAAGTTTATTATCTTGATTCACCCACATTTTAATAAGTCTCGAAGACATCAGAATTCATTAGCCCCAGAGCAGCACCTCACCTACTTTATTCAGGCTTTCCCACACCCTACCTCCAAATGCTTCTGTTAAAGCAGTACATGTCTGAATTAAGCATCCACTGCTGTCTGCGACATATGATCTATGCTGTGCGCACACATAACCATCAGCAGTGTAGACATGTTTTATTATATTTGACCCATACGTTTTCTGGCTGCTGTTGTGCTGAGATCAATGCCTATCATGCTGACCAACACTATCTCATTGTTTCCTTATACTCTCCTGTCTATTTGTATCCATCTGTTGCCTCTTGTTATCTTAAATTGTGAGCTTCTTAGCACACGGACTGTATATGTTCTGTATATGTACCGCGCCCAGCACAATGGGTCTTGGTCCATGACTAGGGTTCCTATTGGTGCAGCGACGCTAGGCACCTCAATAACACAAATAATAAATAATAATAATACATGTTGGTTTTTATATTTCACGTTTCCACCCACTAGAAAGTCCTGGTAACATATGTGCGTCCTCTTGTACACAAACCAAGTCTTACTTGCAGACCGCATAGCATCATTTCATCAAGGAAATAGTGTGTTGAAACCATAAACACATCTGCACTTACTATGAGTCCCTATTCAGAGAAACTGAAGTTTAGCATGCAACTCTTCTTGCATTACATATACATCCATTTCATGTGCATTTTCAGGCTGCTGCACTAAAGTAGTTACCATGCATCTTTTTTCAAATCATGCATTTTAAAATGTGTATTGACAGTCATCAATTGTGATCTGCTATTGTGTGTTTATATATATATGAGAGTCTCTCTCCCCCTGTTCTCACATCAATAACCTCAAAGAAATAGTATATATTAGAAATGAAGGTAAGGGAGAAGTAGGGAGTACTACTGGGTAATATTTAGGAATAACATCAACAGTTCACATATATTCAGTGCCTATACACAAAACAAAGCAGCCTTAAGCCTATTTATGGACTTCTCTTTTAACTCTAAGGTTTGTTTCCATGCTATAGAAAGGATCAAACAACCTTACCCATTGTAGATATTGATTGAGTGCATCACCCCTGTAGCATGTTCAATTGTTTACAGCCCAAAACTTGTAAACCAGAGCATTCCAGTTAGCACTGCCACAAATTGCTACCACTGCACTACATTAGTGTTAAGAGAAAAAAAAATCAGGGTAACACTTACCAGCCTGTTCCAATGCTACCAGCATAGACTGCTCAATGAGATCTCGCTCAATGAAGCTGCGAAATTCCTCTGTGTACACAGTGAGATCGGGTAACTGGAAAGTGCAAATGGGCATCTCCAACAGATGCTCACTGCTACCATTGCTGGAGACATGGGAGCGGGCCAAAGAGACAATGGTGGAGCTAGCATGGGAAATGCCCCGAGACAGACGTTTCTCTAAAGTAAGAAGAGAAGAAACATTACAACGTTAAGTCATATGCATAGTTCCTAAAGCACCTTCCCTCAAAGTAAAAGCATTTTACATGGTCTTCAACTAGCATTTTATTTTTGTGGCAAGAATCTGAATTGATCCTAGCATACAGAATTGATACACACTTTTAATTCCAAAAGGGAAGGAAGGAAAGCAAAACTGGTCTGTGGAGAAGGACCACATCCTATTTCCTAAACCACAGGTTTCTTGACTCTGCCCCAAGTTGTATTCCCATCTCTGCCTCTCTCTCAGCATGTGACCGTGGACAAGTCATTTCATTTCTCTATGCCCCAATTTCCACATCCAACACTAAAGTCAAAGCCTTCATCAACCAGGAGTTAAGGTTTAACTCAGAAAAGTGCTTTGAGATCTTCAGATGGAAAGTGCTACAATAGTGCAAAGCAACTGCTATGAAGTGATTCTCAGACCCCTCACAAACTGCCAGGACTGTAAAGAGCCTCCCTATAGGTTAACAGAGGCCTGGACTAGTTGCAGCTAAGGCATAGCTCTCTTTTAAAAGAACCAGAATGGGTTCCAGCTTGAAGATTAAAAGGAAAAGGCAACAATTCTCTGCTCTGGATTTAGCACTCAAATACAGTTTATCAAATAACCATTTGAGGACAGACTGGGCCCAGTTTCTAGGCTTCACTTTCAAAAAGGCACAGCCAGTGGAAGTGGGGGGCAAACATGGCTTTGCACCAGCTTTGCACCCTGTGAATTCTGGGCTGCTACAGGTGGTGAAACCATCTCCAACGTTGGAATGGGTTACTCAAATCCTCTAATTTTCGGTATCTCATCCTGGGCTGCCTACAGACAGCAATGCAGCCCTGAATCCAGCACTGCAGCATTCCCTACCCTATGCTGAGGCTTGTAAGGGGTAGTTTAGGACCATTTATAGTGGCCCTACAGCATGCGTGTCTGCACCAGGGGACTTTTCCCCTAATTAGATTCCATCCCCTGTATTGCCAAAGCAGGGGACAGAATCTGTTCCACTGTATTTTAAAAAGGCTTTCATTCTCCTTTGACACATGACTGAATGTGAACATGATCCGGTTGAAAATCATCTTGAAATACTGTTTTACCTTGAACAAGGTCATCTTGTCGCTGGAATGGTGGCCGCACAGGTCGAGCAGCTTCTTTTTCCAAGGTTTTAAAGTTGCGCCCTTCTTTGAAGGAATGTGGCAGGTTCCCAGCATGCACTTGCCTCAGCTGTTCAAAGTCACTTAGTGCTGCACTCACATCCCAGTTTTTACCTAGTTTGGAAAGTATAATGAAGACTGTCAGCATTAGAGGGAAAAAAAATGTTAAGCCATTTTTTAAACATATGCCCCGCAGGAATGCCTTAAATGCAAATCATCAACCCGTTGGCAAAAACACTAACTCCAACCTGGAAATAAACCATTGAAACAGCCACCAAGCCTCAAGTTCAACAGTACGCATTGTATATGTTTCGGAGTAGTAGATGGAAAAGGCTTTCCCCTGTTCCAATAGTTTCTACAGTTTAGGTCAATTTCACACTTTAAAAGATGCCTATTTTGTCTGCGTATAGCTGCATTGATCTTCAAACTTCTTTCACGTTCATCAAGCATTTTCTATCCAGACCAGTAGGTCAGCTGATTAAGGTCATACTTAATATTGTTTTGTAAGCCTCTTCTATTGTATTTAAGAAATTTATTATAATGTAAACATCATTTGCTCTCTGATAAAGCAACAGCACACAACTTTCCATTCATCATCCACATTATTGCAGGGCAACACTAGGATCAAACAGTCATTCATGGTCAAATTCAGTTCTTTTAAAAGTTGACAATTCATGTGAAATTGAATATTTTAATCATTCATGTTAAGGGGGGGGGGGGGGGAGGGGAATTTCCCCCAATACAAACCAGGAGACAAAACCAAAGTATGAAAGTTGCCACCCACATTATTTAGGTAGAACATTTTATAGAAAAATCAGATACCCTACTAATTGAGTGAGAAACAATGTAACAGCAAATTCAATAGCAAATTCAGGGGGATTGTCTGTGTGTGTCTTTAAAGTAAATCCACTTTACTTTAATACTACCCATCAATCTCAAAGGATCACAGATGAGATTTATCAGTAATACAAAAGTCAACCATGTAAATCTTTCAGTATGCAATTAATTGACTTTTTAGAAACAATTGTCATTTTATATATAGAAAAAACAGATGCCACCAAGTGTTTTGTTATATGGTGAAAATGTAATACTGAGGATTTATCAGTCTCCTATATAGAATCTTAATACATTGTTCATTTACTGCTTTAAAAGAAAGCCAACATATGCAATACATTCACTACAAGAAAAACAGTTAAACTTCTAATTGTCTGTGATCTATTATAAGCCAATCAAAACAAGTTTCACAATATCTAATTTCCTAAGGGAAATATGCTTCTGAAGTGTTTACATTCTGAGAGATTTAATTGACAATGTTTCGTGACTGACTGCACAACAATTTGCTTGGTAAATGACGACTTTGAGTCAAGCTTTTAAAAAAATCAGCATCAGGAATTTATTGACCCATTGGATCAAAATTTAATTTGTAATCACAAATCAAAATCTGCCTCACTCGCAAACATACAGGCCCAATGACCTCTATCGTTACACTGCTGCTTCATAATCTCAGAAATTTGAGCAATGTATACACATCTGTGAATACTCAAACATTGTTACAATTTCTGAATCTGTATATTAGCCAACCAATTCAACAAACTGAATGGCCGCTAGGATGGATCACTTGATTACCTGTTCTATTCATTCCCTCTGAAGCACCTGGCATTGTCCACTGCTGAAAGACAGGAGACTGGGCTAGATGGACCATTGGTCTGACCCAATATTGCCATTCTTACGTTCTTAAAATATCTTTTTTCTATTTTCACAAATAAAAGACGTTAAAAGTTTATATGGAATCCCACGTGGCGCCAGTTGTGAGGATTCTTAAGTATTTGCATATTTACAGTGAAGTTCTACTTCCTAAAAACAAAGTCAACAGCTAGAGCTAATGTATTTTATTTTTTAAGACGACTCAGCATTGAACTGCTTCATTATTCTAAATGCTAGACGGAGACAGATACAGCTGTTCAGTGAAACTGTCGCCCAAACTAGGTTTTCACAAGATTTATGTTATAAGTGCAGCTGTTGGTCAACCTCCTTTGTATTTAAAACATGCAACTAAACAAATAGTGAAGTCAGCTAAACTAGTAATAACTCAGACAGTAACTCATAAAAACCCAAAAATCTCTGAGAGCCTAGGGGCTTGTTTTTGGTTTCAAGCAGAAGCTGCAAGTACTCAGCATCTTGCATGCATGCCCTGAAAGTCAAACTCTGGCTCTGTCAGATTTAAGGAGAAAGGCAAAGTAAAGGGCCCTGTCCACAGACATACATATGTAGGGACTGAGGGAAACAAGGTAGGTGAGGTAATATCTGTTACTGAACCAACTTCTGCTGGTGGAAGGGATAAGCTTTCAAGCTTCACAGAGCTCTTATTCTTATCGGGGGAAGGTAACCAGAGTGTCTAAGCGTAATACAAGTTGGGACAGATTGTTAAGCATAAAGGGGATTCACACATGCTGAAGGAGTTCACTTAAAAAAAATCTGTCCCAATTTATATTTAGTTTAGATTCTCTGCTTGCCACCCCAGACCAGAAGAAGAGCTCTCTGAAGTTCAAAAGCTTGTCCCTTCCACCAACGGAAGTTGAGCTAATAAAATATAACCTCATCTACTCTCTCTCTCTAATACCTTTGGACCAACACAGCTACAACACTGCAAACAAATCTGTAGGGACTGCCAACTCAAGTCTTCCAGCCTATGACAGCTGCTAAGTTAAAATACAAGAAGAGGAAGTTTGATATACATATAAACAAAGACTGTAAAAGGTTTTTTAGATCAACACTAACAGCTTAAAAACGAAGACCAGCAACCACTATATTGTTTACTGTAAAGGATCCTCTTACACAAAATAGTCAGTTATCCTTAAATCACCGAGACTGCCTGAAATAATGGTTCAAGTTTTCTATCTGAATAAGACTGATACCCACTGAAAATGTTATGTAAAGAAAGTAGTCATGAGTGCTTTTGCTCATAAAGCACTATCTGCAGTTATCACCACCCATTAAATTTGGTTAATATATACTTCAAAATAAAGATATTTCCAGGTTTTAGTAAATAATTACTAAGAATTTTAAAAAGCAAAGTTTAGAATTTAACCTTAATAAGTGTGCTCATTTCTGTTACCACAATAATTCTGTTACCCTGCTACTTCATGAACAATTTTATATTCTGCTGTTACAAACTATATTTCTCTTTTCTAAATAAAGCCTGCATGAGGACTGATAAAATTTAGTTAAACTACACTAACCACCCCTAGATTGGAACAATCAGCTGCTCACATTTTACTTTAATGTGTTAACATATAATTCAAGAATTAAAAATTGTCCAAATACAATGAAAAATTTGAGACAGAAAAAACAAAAAAACAAACAAACAAAACTTACACCAACCCTGTATTTCAGAGATCTTACAATTGTAAGAAACTTCACATGTAATAACATCACTAACAACATACAAACTGTTCACAAATTGATGAGGGCAAGTGTGCTAACTTAATACATTTTATACAAGAAACTTTACAGCTCCTTCAGGTCGTCAGCATTATACAATGGACTGCTTAATAAAAGTAGATTTAGGCAACTCTTCTCCAGACTCAAATTTTGTTAACGAAAAAATATATTTTATCTTGTGCATAAAGTGCGGAACTAGACATGGATGGGAAGGACCAAATAAGGAAGCCAAGAAAAACTCTCATTATGATATTTTATATTATTTTCAGAGTGTCATACAACCTCAAACTATTTGGAAGAGATAGTCGTGCCACTAGTCTTTCAAACTGTACCTGTCCCCAGATTAGCAGTAAGATTTTAGATTAAATGTGACAAAGTTGTGGTAGGGTCAAATCTATTACCACAAATATCAGATATTTATATTAATCAGCTCTTACTATAACACATTACTAAAGTAATTTTAGAAAGATAAGATGAGTGAGGTAATAACTTAGCTATTACCTCACCCACCTTGTCTCTAATATCCTGGGGCCGACACAGCTACAACACCACCACTACATAAAGCGATTTTGGCAGATATGTAAATAAATATTGTAGAAACTAAATTTTGTATGGAGTTATTTTATAAGAAAAGAGTGCTCCACTGGGCACTACTGTTTACATATTCTATTATAACTTAATACCTGTGACTGTGAATGATAAGGCAGTATTAAGGTAGAGGCTAAAGTAAATTTTCATTGAAAAGTGACTGTGGTTTAAGTAGCTCATACCCATGTGGTTTTTGGAAGCAAATGGCAACATGAATTAATCCGGTTTCACACACAACTGCACTGACATCTGAATAACCAGACTGAAAATAAAGAGCTATTCTAGGGGCTGGAACTTCAGGGGAGAAAAAAAAGGAAATTCACCACAGACAACTAAGATCTGTCAACCATTTCTGCAGAATATTTTGTTTCTGGAGATCACAGAAAGAAAATCTAAGTGCACATTCCAGCTGGAATACAAAAGAACTTAAAACATTAAACTCGTGATCTTGTCAGATGCCGTGTTTTCCAGATGCTTTATTTTTTGTACTGAAATATTTACACCTGAAACATAAAACCATGTCTTGCCAAGCAAAGCCATTTACACTTAACAGCATTAGTACAATTAGATTCTAATCAAACTACAAAGCGGGTATAAAAAACTGTAGCTATGCGTCTGGGTATAGGAAAGGTAATAATTAAGTTACAGGATAATATGTAGTCAGAGTCCGACAACTTGAAATTCATATGTTCAGCTCAGTATAACGTACACAAGCATATGGCTCTTTATACACAAAAAGAACCCTGCTAATCCCTCCAAAACCAACCTAGCTGTCTTGCCTCATCTCTCAAACGTTTAACTGCAAATGCTATAATAAAGTCTGGCCATACTGCATAGTTTCACCCTTCTTAATTTTTCAAGTTTTGGATACTTTAACTTTATGCCATATTCTTATTTCAAAAGAATACAACAGAACCCTGCTAATCCCTCCAAAACCAACCTAGCTGTCTTCTCTCTATCCATCTGTTATCTCTTGTCTTATACTTCAGCTGGAAGCTCAGGGACCATTTTTGTTCTGTGTTTGTACAGTGCCTAGCACCACTGATCCTGGCACATGACAGATTCCTAGGTACTATGATAATGCAAATAAATAATAAATAGAAATAAAGACTGCAGTAGTTCTGCTAGTGTATTATGAAAATTAATTAAGACTACAACAGTCAAAATAACCACAAGAGTATTGGAGTGGAAGAGATAAAACTCACAAAATAGCTCTCCTAAAAGACTATATTCAAAATCCTTAAATGAAACACTAACCTAAATTAGAGACCAGAACACCTATAAACACACTTAAATGAAACACTAACCTAAATTAGAGACCAGAACACCTATAAACACACCATAAAAACACACTGGACAGATGTCCTTCTAGACCAGTGGTTCTGAACCGGTGGTACGCATACCACTGGTGGTACTTCGATGAAGGCTGGGTGGTACGCGAGCCATACCGCGCCGCCGAATCCGCCGCCAGAAGTGCTCACCCACCCACCCCCGTGAAACCCTGCCGCCGAAAAGGGGCAAACGGTGGAAGGGTTTCGGCGGAGGGCATTGTTCCTCCCATGTAACCCGCCGCCGCCGCAAGTCGCCCCCCCGCTTTAAAAGGTTGAGAACCGCTGTTCTAGACAATACTACCATCTGTAAATACAAAGTGAAATCCTGGCCCCAGTGAAGTGAATGGGAACTTTTCCCATCACCCAAAGTAATTTGAAGAGCAAAAACACTCTATGTATGAGTATGAGCCAATCCTAAGCCCCTGAGGGACATGATCATGAGGGGAGAAATTGGAGCTAAGAGGTGAAGCAATTTGCATCTACACTGACAACGTTTAGGCCTGTAGCTCATTACTACCACTTTGGAGCTACAACAGTAACCACAGAAAAGCTAGCGAAAGTTGGGTGTAGATGTTCTTGAAATGTTGGCTAGCCTTTCTCTAAGTGGGCTATATGACAGCAGTAGAAATACTGGCAGCTGGTCCCATCTTCATTAGCACTAGTAGTACACTGACAACACGTCCCATTAACAAACAAAAACAGTTGCAACCTAGCATAACAACTTGATTATAACTTTAAAAAACCCACACTGAAGTACTACCTACCTGAAACTGGATTTTTAAAAGTATCTATAGTTAAGACAGACAGAGGTTGGGAGAAGATTTGCACCTTTTTTTTCTTAATACTCTGCTATCAGGTTGAAAGAGTTTATATATATTAGACAGGAGACTGGACTGAAGTGTGATGCCCACCTGATGTCATTTTATATGCAAAGTTTTCATAACAAAGATAGAAGATTGACCTACACTATGTCAGTGCTCCAATGACAAAACCGAAAATCGTATGCCATCAGAACTGCTATGTAGGCAAAATCTAATATTCATACACTGATAGGAAATGTAGAATTAATTTAATGAAAAATAGATGTTCCAAACTAGATTTCACAGTTCAGGTTGCATTTGTTTTGGGATCTGTCTCTCTAAAGCACAGTGCATCCCCATGGTTGCGTACGTTCTTGAAAGGTGTAATTTTTAGGATAAAAGATGTCTGACCACTAAATGCATGAAAGATTAATAATTTGACAGATGAGAAAAGCTGTACTTTTGAAAATGCAGTAAAATTCTTAAATCAAAGACCAAGATTAGTGTAAAGTAATAGCAGAGAAGTTTGCAAGTAAATAGTTCAAAGGCAAAAAGGGCACCTCAATGTACATGTGCAGTTCACTCCATCGCAACGTAATCACTTGCAAAAGTCTGAAATAACCACCTGGTATAGTATACTGAAACTACACTAAATGCTCTTTCTCCAGTGCAATTTGTTCAAGCTTTAGAGAACACCTGTTTCCAAACCGATTTTTGCTAGCCCTTTGGATGGTTGCTGGTGGGGTGCACCACACAAGAATAAAAAGCATATTCCAATACAATACTGTACTTTTGTTTTATGCATTTTACCCCAGCAATCATTTGAGGTCTGTTACTGTAGTGACATGGAACATAAGATCAAGCCACGATCTCTCTAACTGTGCTATAAAGGTAATCTTAATATGTGCAGAACGTCCCTGCTGACAGTCTGCCTACCCCTCTCTTGACTCCTTTTTCTATCCTTTACACCAATATAAAACCTTCTGAAGAATTATCTGTTGCTATCCCATCACTCACTCTTTACCTTCAAGTAGGTCTCTAGCCAGTCCTGGCTCTGCCCCCGTTGAGCGAACAAAATCCGACAGGACGACATCCATATCCAGGGTCATGTGATCATGAATTCCTTGCAGGCAGTTGGAAACAGCTGGGACATAGATCAAAGCTTAGTCTTCAATCTAAGAATGAAATGTACACAGCTCATGTTACAAAGTATAAAATAATTAGCCTGGCAGTGCAGATGGTTCATTCTCATCTTTTAAAAACTAATTTTGTTTCTGGATTAGAGGTGGCTGCTTGCCTGACTGTTCACTAATTGATAGAGAATATGAATTATGTTGCTATTCCTGTTTCCTAGAACATGACACTAATTGTTTCAATACACCTAAGTTATGTGACAGGTGCAGTAATGGCTTGTGATACCAGAACTATTTAACTAAACCTAAATGAAATGTTATCCAAAACCAGAAGCAGTCTGAGGCAAAGAATATGCAGTGTACACAAAAATGGCTTTACTAAATAAAGTAATGCAAAAGCTGACTAACTTAAGGAAAAAAACATTCCTTTAGTCAGTAGGACTTTTATTCAAAACAACATACAGGTAGCTAGCAAAATAAATTAATGTATCTAGTGGCAGAGAATCTACAGAAAGGTTCTTATCTAAATATCTATTTTGAGAGCACTACATCCTTGATCTCCCATGTAGAGACATTCCTCTTCAAAATGTGTTTGTAATTCACAAGAAAAAATTTAGAACAAACTGCCTTTCATAAGTAGATGCAGTCTGTACAAAACAAACTACTTTTCAGGTTAAAAAATTCTCCTTCCTTTGGACTAGAATAATTTACCAATTAAACTTTGTATGAGGCAGAAACCATTTCAACATGCACTTGCTTTTAAAAAAATGAATAAAGCTATTAAATAGCCAGGCCACAGTTTTATTTGCAAAACCTTCCATTCAAATTTTGCGGTTACTAAACCCTCCAAGTTCCTTGTAAAGACAGTGATGATGTACTTCAGCTTGGTGGAAATATGAATAAGCCTGGCAGCCCTTGTAATTTTCCATGCAAGATCTCTTTCTACCCATAAAGTCACCCCTATCCTCAGTGAAAGGCCTCTGAAAGAGGATTACCAAAAAAGACCCTTCCAATGGCTAAATCTCTTCCTATGAATCAAACAAGCCAGTCCTAAAATTTTAAGTCCAAACACAAGATTTATGTAATTTAAATGTAAGCAGTTCCAAAAGTCTGAAAAGTCATATGTAGGTGTGCACTGCACTCCTACTTATGAATACCAATCCAGATTTTCTACGTTCTTCTAGGTAGAAATCAAAGTTTATGTCCACAGAGGTTTGGACCAAGCAAACATCCTCAACAAGCAGCACAATAGGTAAGGGGCGATTTTCAAACCTCAATTTTCAGGGAATATAAGCAAGCAGTTTAAAAAATTCATTCTAAACTGATCATACAGATTGGAGAGGGAGGAAAAAAAAGAGTGTGTAAGGTTGATTAATGTAAGATATTTTCAGTACTCTACAAAGACAGACTAATCCATTTACCTTACCAAATGTCAAAAATTTCTAGGCCTACGAAAGATGAGCAAAACCACAAAATGGCCTACAGATCTCAAACTCTAACCAAAGTAAGTGAAGCAGGCAAACCTTAACTTGGAATTTGCTGGGTCTGTTGGTTTAAAACAGTGATACTGTTCTTGTTATCTTAATGTAATTTTGTGCTTGCTAATCACACGTGGATTAACTTCATACATGGAAAAGCCATAATATTTTTATCACTTGTGCAATTTCTGGACTGTCCTCATTTGTAGGGTATCAAATATTAGCATATATAAATATCAGGCAAAATTTTTGCTGGCAGTATATGGGGACCCTTGCTGTGCTTATGGTAATCAGATATAGAAAGCCATTCTACATTCTGGGTCTGGGTCACACACATGTCCTTAACATGCCACCTAACCTATGACAAATGCTATATTCAGTGCTTACATAGCTTTTAGATGAGAGCTTGTGAATTGCTGGAACCAAAGAATCTCATATTTCCTTTTGATGGTTTCAGCAATTTTTAAAAACGTAATATAGCAAAGCATTGACCTTTGGAATGCAGAAAAAAGAAGCAAAACAGCCCACACCCATTCACCCATAGCATTTACAGTTGCTTAGAAAACTCCCTCATGCACATGTGTCTCAACTAAGAGGTGAAACAGACGGAAAACTTCAGTTCCAAACACACCATAATGAACTTTAAGCAGATTAATTGCAAGGGTTCAAACGAAGAAACATCCACACCCTCACTGGTGTTTGGATTTTGTATTTTTATGTTACACATCTACTTGTACTTTCACCATTACTATTGCTACAGCGGAGAGAAGCTAGAGCTGCACCAGGCAGAAGAGAGGTCACTATCTCAAACCAGAAAAACTAGACCAAGGTCTCAAAATTCTATTTAGGATCAGAGTGCTTTCTGCTCACCACTCCAATCCCCAATATTTTTACAAAAAATACCTCAAATGACTGACTCAGCACAAGCACATATTCTGGCCTTAAAAGCAATTGCTCGTACAGAGATTAAGGTCAGAACGGACCACTGCGGTCATCTAGTCTGACTTCCTGTTTAGCAAAGGCATAAAATTTCACCCAGTAATTCCTGCATCAAGCCTAATGACTTATCACTGAAATAAAGTATCTTTCTAAATCATGACAGGATGTCTTTCTTAAAGATGTCAAGTGATGGAAAACCTACTACACAAAGTGAATTGTTTCAACACTTAATTACTCTTACAATTAGAAAGGCACGCTCAGAGTTTGAATTGGACTAGCTTCAACTTCAGTCATTGATCGTATGTCTTTATCTGTAAAATTATCCGATTGCTTCACAAGTGTTAATATAGTCATCCTCAACACCTCCTGTGAGGTAGAGAACTCGCCCACTCCCCCCGCTTCCGCACTCCCAATTTAACAGATGGGCAACCAAAGCACAGAGATTAGGTGGTTGATTCAAGTTTATATGGGAAGCTTGTGGCAGATCTAGGATCTCCTGGGTCCCAGTCATGTATTAAACACAAGAACCACCACCTCCTCATCTATACATATCCTCTAAATCATATTATAAATAAGATTAGTTCAAATGATGAAAGTAACCCAAGTAGGGTTTCCTGCTTGCTGTAAAAGCAACGAACACGAAAGCAAAAAAGTTTTAGAACTGGTTTTTAACATATACCACATTTACAATGCTTGCAGTGCTGACAATTATTTGCAGGATGCACCAGTGGACATGAAGTCCTTTCTTTCTGTGCTTCCAGGAAGCTCACCCCTGGGATCAAAGATGCTTCACAGGGAACATTTTGTTTTAATCTCTCCCCTTCAAAATCCAGTTCATCTCACACACATTTCACTAGAAGGCTTACCTACATCCACGGGTCAGCATAATGTTAAAATTGTGTTTAAAACATGGTTAAAAAAATCTAAATGTCCTATTTTGTTATTTTAAATTTACTTTTCACTATGTATACAGTTTTACTTTGCACACTGTGTTCATCCTGCATAATAAGTTAGTTCAGTCGGTTTCACTTTCAAGACACATTATTAGCACAATGCTGAGGTACTGACCACAACCAAAACACTGAAGTGGGTTAAACACAAACAAACATCTTGTTGATTTTTTAACTCAAGAGAACTTATTTACATCATGTGTTTTTTTAATAAAAGTTATACAAGACCCACTTTTTGAAAATAAACTATCCAATGTCCCCCCTTTAGTGTTTCTCTATTAGAATCATATGACTAACACTGTAAACAGAAACAGAAAAGCTTCAGAGGAGTCAGTATTTGACACTCTATTATTGGCTCCAGATTTGACTATATCCCAAATATTATCTTAATTCACTTTCTGAACCCACATTTGCCTTAAGTGAGATGGGACATCACCACTTCTGTTTCAGCTGTGGCAACATTAAAGTTAAACCAGACATTAGTCACAACAGAGGATAACCTCAACCACCTCAACTTCCTCTTTGTAATTCCTAAGCAAGTGTTTACAGCACTGTGTAAATTCAAAAGCATCTCTCTCTGTCTCACTAACAGAAATTGATCCAATAAAAGATATTGCCTCACCCAACTTGTCTCTCCTATATCCTGGGACCAACATGGCTACGACAACACTGCACACAGAGATCAATGTCTGCCTCATTCATTCATTGAGCTAGTGCTACCACCTCTTACAATGAAAAAATCCATCTTTCTGATTACACAGAAGATATAAGAAGAGGAATTACTGAGAAGTCACAATGTTTACCCACACACTCAGATAAAATGGAATTGTTGGATGCTTTCTAGAGCCAACACATTCACACCTACAAAAGCTGTATCTCTTAATAACCCATTACGTGACACCATGCTTTTGTCATCTTTCCTTGCTTTTCACCTTTTACAATGGATACTTAGTTTATTCTACTTATGCTACAGAAAGCAGACACATTGGTGTACCTAGTTACACTGTACACCAAATTACTACACAGCTTAACCCCATTTAAGGACTGGTATACAAAACAAACCACAGCAGTTTAAATTCCGATAGAAAATTGATTCAGTGAAACTAGGGCAAACCTTTATGTGGACACACATATTGGTCTAAAACTGGTTAGATCTGTTTAGCTTGCACCTGTACATTTACCAATAAAGCTAAACCCATATAAACCAAGTTTAAATCCAAATAAGAGTGTCTGCAGACCCTTTTGCAACAATTTAACTGAATTGATTTAAAAAACCCACACCTTTAATTAAGCCATTCCACAACTTGAATTTAAACCAGGGCCTAAACTACAAGTCCGAACTGTGCTGTAACTAGGTCCCCCAACATAGTAGCTTTTTGTACTGTGGATAGGACCAAAGTGCCTTTCACAATGAAGCAGCTGTGCTGGACTGTATAATTGCAGGAAAGCTGAGATTCGTTTATTTCTTGTATCAACAGAACCAATGGAAGTGACACACACAAAACTTACAGGTCTTTCAAGGTTAATCAACTCCAGAATTCATCCTTGTAAAGATTTCCAATGCAGTGTAAATTCCAGATGCAGTAACAGAGTTGAGAATAAAGCACAGGAAGCACAGCACAAGACTTCTTTAGCATGCTGAGCTACATCAGCTGAGACCTTTTTTTTTTAAAAAAAAGCTTTTGTTAGCTTCTGAATGGCCAGACGGATAAGCTTTCATTGCGGTAAGAATAATAAAAATAAGTGAGGCTTTGTTTTTCTTCCTGTCAAATGCAGGATAGGCAAAACACCTCGTATGAACACAAAAGAATAGTACTGGTAAAGTGATGAATATAGCATAGTTTCCTTGATCTCCGGACAAGCATATTCAATACCTCAGAAAGATGAACAAAAGGTATTGCCATATACATGAAGGATGCGCAGTAAATGTTACGAGACTGGGGAATACCTCCTCTTGTTTCTGCCACCGGTAAAGGGAGTACGTCTTCAGAACCAACACTAAATGCAGCCCCTGAACATTAACAGCCTCCCCTCAGAGTCCTCTATAAAACCTATTTTCCTTCTCCAGGAAAAGGCATTTACTCCAAGGCCTCTTTACACCATTCTGGCAGCATAAAGGGGCCTTAAAATGAGACTAGGTCTACAGTATAGAGACTATACCGGCATGTGTCAAACACAGCCCTGTAGTGTAAATACAGCCTACACCAACAGAAGGCGTTTCAGTATAGAAACTCTGCCTTCCCAAACAAAGTTAGGGCTTCTGTTGACATAATCCTTTCATCAACATAGATGCGTCTACACTGGGGCTTTTGTTGCATAGCTACATCTGTTTTTTTCTTTCAGACCTGACCAACACACCTATCCTGATGCAACTTTTCAGTGTAAACCAAGCCACAGAGTAAATTACATTAATAGAGAGACAGATTCTAAGGCCAGAAGGAACCAGTGTGATCATCTCTAGACCTACAGCCTGTGCTCTAGAGGAGGTCAAACATCCCTGAAATAATTCCCGTTCAAACTATAGCATCTCTTTCTTTAAAAAAATCCAATCTTGATTTAAACTTCTTCAATGATGAAGAATCCAACACAACACCTAGGGCTTATCTGTACACAAACCTGCATCAGGTTTAATTAAATCAGTGCAAACTCCTGTGTGGACAATCATTTTGGTATAAAAGCTTGTCTACATACAGAAATTGGATTGTTAACTAAACTTGTGCAGTTAAAGCAGTACAACCTTCCCCTCAGGATGGATGCAGTGCTTTGTATCAGGATAGCTTTTTCTGTGCATGAAAAGGAATAAAGCTAAACCAGTATAACTGCTTCCACTCTAGATGAGCAGGTATAACTATTCTGGTAAAAAAATTCACATCCCTATGCAAAATATTTGTACCAGTACAACAACTGGGTAAAAGAGTAGCTTGTTTGGTTTAACTTAAATGTTTTCTCAACCAACTTGAACAAGACTGAAGAAAACCAGTCTTGGGCTTTGTCTACACTAGCAAATATGCCGGCAAAACTTTTGTCGCTTGGGGTGTGAAAAAACACCCCGAGTGACAAGTTTTGCCAGCATGAGTGCTTGTGTGGACAGCGCTATGTCGGAGGGAGACCTTTCCCACTGACATAGCTACTGCCGCTCATTTAGGTGGTTTTACTATGTCAGCGGGAGAGCCCTCTCTCGTCAACATAATGTGGCTACATAAGCGTGTATGCCAGCAAAGCTTATGTCACTCATGGGGGTGTTTCTTCACTCATTGAGGCTTCATAATTGATTGCCCTAGATATATTAAAGAAGTATTTCATGGAATTTCAAAATGGGCATCAAGTATATATACCAGGTGATAATTCCTTACAATAACCCTCCTTGCTGTGAAAAGACCCAACAGTTCCCTTCCAATAATTCATTGCCTAGGAGCAAAAGGCTCTTATCCACTCCTTTTGGCAGAGATATTAAACCTGTGCCCAAAGGATGAACACTCAGATAAAGTAATCAAAACTGTCAAACAATGCCACCTTGGGGTACAGGCTCTGTAAATACATTTCTAGGATCAAAGCCACCAAACATTACAAATCATATCTATTTCACCCACAGGCTATATACGTGTGGGTTTCTGGGCACAGACTCGATAGCAGTGCCAGATACTTTCAGGTTTAAAATCTAAAAACAGGAGTAGCAACTACTTCACAGAGTAGTTGGGATACTTAATTTATTAATATTTACAAAGCTTTGAGATCCTCATTTGGAAGGTGCTATATAAGCATAGGGCATTAATGATTTTTCCCTAGTAGGGGAGCCCTATACAGATAAAGTGGAAGAATTTAATTCTACACTGGACCTCACAGAGAGCATTTACCTTCCATCTGGAAAAGTGAATGGAATAAAGACTTCAACAGTTAGATCAGTAAAGAGCTGCATCACCATGAAGTCAGTGTGAAAATAATTCCTGTGATTTGAATGGCACAGACTGTACAGTTTCTAGCACATTTTGGATGCTACTGCCATATAAATACCACAACCAGATCTTCAGATTTGTAATAGCTGTAAATCCAAGTGATAGTATCCTATTTTTCAATGAGAAGACATGGTGTATGTTGATTTCAGGAGATCTTAGCATGCGTGACATGAAAATCTACACAAGTTAATGTTAAGAACATAAGAATGGCTATATTGGGTCAGACCAATGGTCCATCTAGCCCAGTCTCCTGTCTTCCAATGATGGCCAATGCCAGGTGTTTCAGAGGGAATGAACAGGACAGGTATTCATCAAGTGATCAGTCCCCTGTCTCCTATTCCCAGCTTCTGGCAAACAGAGGCTAGGACACTTCAGAGTATGGTTTTGCATCTCTGCCCATCCTGGGTAATAGCCATTGGTGGACCTATCCTCCATGAATGTTTCTACAGTTACTTCCTCTCCTTCATATCCAGCTCTAACCAAATCAGATTTTTATTTGTTGTCAATTTAAGGCAATATTAGGAAGCAATCTGCATTCCAGGCAAACAACTTGCAGACATCATTCTAGCAATTAAATTAAATGGGCCATTGGGCCCTTAGGGTTCCTAAAAGACCGGTAATTCATAAATGTTATGGACTATTAGAGCCTCCTCTACTTTGGTCCCCTAGTCTCTATCCTCATTTTCAGCAGTTACTAGCCTGATTCTTTCCTTCTAATGCAATGCCCATCAAACATGCTCTCCTCCCCTTCCAGCCGTGGGGTATATCTACTCTAGAAACGCTGCAGCTACGCTGCTGTAGCATAGACACTGATGACAGTGATGGAAGGGATTCTTCTGTCGCTGTAGTAAATCCTGTGAGAGGCGGTAGCTAGGTTGACAGGAGAATTCTTCCATCAACCGAGCAATGTCTATACTGGAGCCTTGATTGGCGTAATTACATTATTAAGAGCATGAAATTTGTTTTTACAGCCTGAGTGATGTAGTTTAAGCCAACCTAACTCTAATGTAGACTAGCCCTTGTTCTCTACATGGGATCCTGTCACAACTGTATTAAAGTACTGGGGCCATCCTATTGTTGTGACTGTTCTCATGTGTACTCCAAGTGACCGATTGCCAGTCAATGGCAAGATACTGAGATCTATGTTCAGTGAACTCTGTCTGCTACATTTCTATGTTATGCAAATTAAAAACGGCCGAGGTATAAACTTACATAATGAAAAGAGGAAAAACAGTTCTTCGCCAGGCATTGAAAATGCCGTAATTTATAACTAATGGAGTACAGGGACAATAGTAATGCTCACTGACTGGTTGCTATTGAAAACATCATGACTTTACAGCTCGCAACTTTTAAGCCACTTTATTTTCTTGACATTTTCTATATTAGCCATGGTTTATGGGAGGAATAACCACCCCAACAGATCAGACATTTCATGGTAAATTACTGATTGGTTTGACAAAAGGCCATAGCTGAGGACCCTAGAGCTCACCATAATCACTTACCAGGATGGACCCTTCCACTAGAACATTACATTCATGGAAGTAACTTTATACCCAACTTCCTCTTGGTCAAACACTTAAAAACAGCAATAGCTTATCTGGACATTTCCCCCCTTCCAACATTTAAGTCTTGCTTGAACTTATGATATTACAGACTCAAATCCTACTGTAATACACCACCACAATTTGGCAAAATAGTCTCACGGAAATTAAGTTTCAGAATCTGGCACTGGCAGGTACATGGTACATCTTGCAATTATGAGATTCATACAAAAGTTCCATATACGCTCACTCTAATCCTGTCATTTTACTGCTTTTGTCTTCTCCTATTCTGTTTCAGGCTATCCATCATACTGCCCTCAGGACCTGGAGCAGTCTCCCCTTGTCCTCAAACACACTATCTTCCCCTTCCTTCAAATTTCTCCTAGCAATCCCCCCTAATCAATAAGCCATTACAACATCTTTTTTCAACTGCTGTCCTGTGTTCTTCTGCATTATCTACTTAGATTATAAGATCTTCAGGGCACACAACATTTTACCTTTGTAAAACGCTGTAAGTTGATAAGCAGTAATAATACTTCCCTCAATACAGCTTTCCATACATATTTTCCTAAAATGCAGCTTAATTTCAAAATACTTGGTCCTTCTAAGTCTAACATACCAGTTCAGTATGCATTAAATTCCAGGCTCCAAAAATCAAAGGGGAAAACTATGAAAAAAGATTTTAACGCAATGAAGTTTGATTAAAAAGGTAATCCTCATAAACAAAAGAGAATTTTAACAAAAAACAAACCTCCCATAGTTGTGGCCGTAGCAATGGCACTAGCATCTCAACAAGTGGAGACTTAGAGAAGTAAACAACAACCCAGCCTTATTTTAGACTATTGAGAATGATGTCAATATTTTCCTCGAACTGAGCATGACTACTCATTTTAAAACCACAATGTCCAAGACTGCTAGGAATTCTCAAAGTTCAATGCCTCTTCTGCTATGATACAAACTATGAAATATGCTTGCAAAACATGGAGTGATCGGAGTAGAGTCAGGCTGTTAAAATTTCTTGTGCCTGTTGATTAAGAAAACCTCTCTCAGTTTGAGCAAACACCGGCAACAACTTCAAGGTCTACAGAAGACAAACACATAACCAAATAGCAGGAAACAAAAGAATCCACTATAACTTAAACTAAACCTAATTCTCCTATATATGTTTTCAGAAAAATTAAACTAATTTGGGCACTATAAAGACATCAAATCAGCTACAGAACTTTGCTAAATATTGAAGAAATTTGTAACAGAATGCCAAACGCTGCTAGTTTGCAGAATTTGTGAAATTTTGCAACATTTTAATTACCTTTTTCTTGAATATATTTTATATATATATAAATAAAACTTAAGATGACCATTCTCAACTTGAGAAGATTACACCAATGCTGTTTACAAAATCTCATTTTGTTTTAAGCAGTCTGAGATATTCTGTGTTATTAGCACCATTGCTGATTTGTTTCTGAAAGGCATGTTAGGATGAATATATAGGTGCAGGTGAAAAGTATGTGGAAAACAAAGTATTCAGCTCCCGTGAGTACATCAAGCTCCAGTAGCCCACTATATTGAAAATTAATTTGTAAGCTACTGTATTTTTATTACCAGCCCCTTTATCTTGACTGTCTAACACATGGACACCTATTATGAGCATGTCAACATGACTGCTCACTGCAGTAAGTTCAGTTGGCTAGTTCTTCAGGGCAGCTTATTGAGTAGATGGAGTGTCTCAGGATACCTCTATGAAATGTGTACATTTTCACTAATAGCTTTTTAAAAAGCTAGAACTAAATTACAATTTAATTTTATCACTCTTTGTATCCACTACAAAAGGGCAGTAACTCAGCACCATCCTAGTTTACTCTCTAGTACCCAAAGCTGCTATTTAGCTTTAAGTCTGGCTACACCTACTGTAGGGTTGTTTTTTATATCTTCTCATAACTTAGTTTGTCCATAATCTGACATAAGGAGCTAAATTGATCCCAAACAATGCATTATACTTTACAGATATTCACAGCCAAAAAGCTTTGTTAAACCAGAATTAAGGTTGTTTAGTGCTGCTTTGTGCCCTTCTAGAAGGTGGAGGATAGCTAAACTTTAAACCCAAAAAACAAACATTTAAGGTAATGTTTGCCCCACCACACCCCCAAACAATCTCAGAGGTTTGAAGAGGCTCATCCAACTCAATGGGATGCTCTAAGCAGAAAGAACTCCACCTGGAGATGTATAAAGCCTGAAACAATGGCTCTAAGAGATGTAAACTGTATCATTCATCTCAATGGGAGTTCTTCCTCCCCTTCTGATCTCAGTGGTAGGTGCCCGTAGCAGTCACCTAGCCGCTATATCTACACTGCACCACACTTTGGACTACAGGGGTGTGAAGACAGAGTGCACCAAAATGTTGCACTCCAACTGCCCTGTGTGGATGCCGCTGTTTGCGCTGTATGCTCTGCAGTTAGAGTGCAACCTTCTGACACGCTCTGCAATTCGCACCCCTGTAGTCTTAATGCTGCGTGCCTGGGGCATGCACCGACATTGAGCGAGCCTGTTCTCAGCTCCCCAGCCCAATCTCGGCACTGGGTATCTGGTCAGACACCAAACAGCCCTGTTCTTACCTCCCTGCACAGACACAGACTGATATGCCTAGCGCTGCCCAGCTGGAATTCAGCAAACCCCTCCTGGCACAGAACAGTTTCATCTTGTCAAGGACTCTTGAAGACATCTCTCGTTTTCAGTGTGGCAGCTAGTCCCGCCCACGGCTGCCTAGCCCCATGTCACTATACCAGGCTTCATATCCGAGACAGTGCCACCCACCAAATTCTCCCGGACAGCTAGATGACATTGGGGATACACTTACACGCTGCTTACCCTCTTCAAAATTGCACTTACAACGGACACTGTAAGGTCAGGTACTAAAGCTGCTGTACATCAATAACTTGACCTCTCTCTAAATGGGTCCTCGGTTCCACTGAACAGCTGAGCCCGCCCAGGGGCAGTCCAGCAATACGAGTTTTACAAGGGTCAACTATGAACTGTTTTTTCTAGCTCTGCACCGAGAAATGTTAAAAACTGAACATTCTAAAAGTCAGCTCATTTTTAGGTGTAGTAGCGTCTTGAAAACCCCTTAACCAAAGTCCTCAAACTTGCTCCACTAACCTCATTCCAGACTCCAGTGAGTGAGGCATACCAACTCTCAAAACAATCTGAAAATGAATATGGAGTGTAGAGCACACAAACATCTGCTCTTCATGTGGGAGCGTGGCTCAGCCTTAATTCTGGCACAGCATGGGTGACCCCCATAAAATATATATATAGCCTTGCCTACACAGATCTCCAAGTGCTTTACTGACATCAGTTAGTCATCTAAAATATCCACCTCATGATGGCTACTTAGCTAATGTCTGTAAAATGCTATAAAAAGGATAATTAACCTCACCCTATGACACATTGGTAAGTATTTGCTGTCTACAGATGAGAAACTGAGAACACAAGGAAAACTGTCACACGGTAAGAGCATGAGGTATTGCCATGCAACCTCAATTACAGTATCACACAACACTGCACATTTTTCAAAAGTAGAGTAAACTCGAGAAAAAAGCTGAAAAAAACGAAATCCTGTTCTTAGTTCATACAGGAATTGGTTTTATTCACTATTTAACCTACTGTAAAATATGAAACAAAGAATATTTTAATAGTACACACAAGAGCTTGATCTTTAATACAGCTGACTCTGAATTATAGTAGCAAATCACCATTTCAGAGGGTCTTTTTCAACTTCTATCACACCCTGTTTAAACAGTTTCTGACTTGACTGTGAGGTTGAGATTTGAATATTTAGCCAGCCTTAAATCTACAGTTGTTTAAGTTAGTCAATCAGTGAGGAATCCAGTCCTGATAAGTGTTCAACACCTCCGAAGACCAGAGGCACAGCATGTCAAGTTCAGTTTCAGTGGCTTTTCTCTGCTTCTCTAACTAAAACTTTTAGAATGTGGACATTATCCTTTCTTGAATCAGGACACAATTCTGCTCTTAGTGTATTAGGTTTAAAGAATTCTGTCCCAAAATGAAATTACTGGCATTTAAAGAAACAAAGAAAATGAAATACTTCTAAAGTGTAACAATAACCACAGGGTATTACTTAAATCAACAAGAGTGAGGGAAGAGTAGAATAAAGGTTATTAGTACGTCCTGAACTTATCCTTTGCACATAGGTGTTTCAGCATGTGGCATAGAACCATACATCACAGATTTATACGTTGTGGGTTTCAGTCTGATTCATGGACCACTCCTTTATATCATACTTAACCAAAAATCCAATCATCCTCCACCCTGGACATTAGATTTTTAACTTACTTTGTCCTACCCTGCACATACTACAAGAGTGATATTCAGACACCAATAACTGCCTTTTGAGGAAAAGAACTTATCCAGTCATACGTCATTTTTAAAATAATGTACAGTGCACTAAATAAAGGTGAGTCAGGATGGCAGCAATGCTTAGTCAATGAATTAGGGCCTGGTCTGCACCACTACAGAGTTTAAGTGTAGACAAACCCTTAGATTAATCTCTGGAGGCCTGTGGTCTCATCAAACATTGGTTCAAGATTCCTTTAGAGTACTGTGGCAGCAGTTTGTGACATTTTAAATATTTGATTAAAAAAAATTTTAAAAAATGTCATGACGTTTTGATCGTTCATTAGAAGTTTAGCACTTTCCTCTGACAGTGGCTTGGGTTGTGCTCAAGGCAGATCTCTCACAAAGCAGAGATCAGCAGGCTGAGGGGTAGCCTACACTTAAGTGTCGCTGTACGAGCGCTTGTGTAGCTGCGTTATGTCGACGGGAGACAGCTCTCCCACCGACATCCTGAAACCACCCAACAAGCGACAATTGCTATGTCGGTGGGAGACCCGCTCACATAAGCGCTTATGCCGGCAAAATTTATGTCGCTTGGGGTGTGTTTTTTCACACAAGTGAAAAGTGAAAGGGACAAGTCCGGAGTGAGGGCTGCTGCACGTTGGGAACTTACATCAGCATAGCTACATCTCCCAAGGATGTGAAAAGTCCACACCCCTGAGGGATGTAGCAATACCAACATAAGCCACGGCTTAGTCAGCGCTAGGTCAGAGGGAGAGCTTCTCCCTTCAGCATAGCTACTGCCTCTCAGGGAGCTGGATTAACTACGCTGACAGCAAAGCTCTCACCCCGAGTGTCTTCACTTAGGCATTGCAGCTGCACTGATGCAGATTTTTAGCATGGCCACTGCCTCTTGGGGAGGTGAGTTAACTACAGCGTTGGGAAAACCTCTCCCATCGGCACAGGTAATCCCTCTCTCCAAGAGGCGGTGGCTAGGTCAACAGAAGTCTTTTTCTGTTCTGGTTGTGGTTTTTTCCACTCCTACAGACACGCAGCCATCCTGAAGTAGATCCTTAGTGCAGACCAGGCCTGAGTATCAGGAGACCTGGGTTCTTTTCCTCACTTTTCACTGCCTTGTTGTATGCCTTTGGGCCAGTCACAAACTCGGCTCCACTTTCACATTTTGTAAAATGCGTATCATGAAGTTTAGTCACTTTTGTTAAGAACTGGGAGGTGCTCCGATAAATAGCACCAAGTGCAAAGCATTATTACGGCAATATGATGTTACAGAACGGGTAGTGGCAATTCAGTGGGTGGCCCTCCTCTCTCCAGCTCTGCACTGCACCACATGTTGCTTCTCAGTACTGGTGGTGGTGATGGAGGTGGCCTGTTTGCAGTTGAGATTTAAGACAAAAGACCTAGCCAATTTTGGTCACTTAGGGTATGTTTACACGACAATAAAACATCCATGGATGGCCCAGGTCAGCTGACTCAGGCTCACACGGAGGGGTTATAAAATTACAGTTCAGGCTTGGGCTGCAGCCTGGGCTCATTCCCTCGTGGAGTCACAGATCCTGGGCCATTTTACTGCCGTGTAGACATACCCTTAAAGTTCTCAAGCTACCTTCCATAAAAGCAGGGGTGTTAACACCAACATTCTAGCCCAATCTTCCATAATTATTGTACATTGTTTTCACTGCAGTTTCCACTGGATGCACAGTTCTTTGCATTCTGTTTTAAACCACTGTGCAAAGTTGTGTGCTGTTAAAACACCATTTGACCCCAGAAATAGCTGCATTTCAGCAGTGGGTAAAGTCACCCCTATGTATAATTTGTAAAGCTCTACACACATAAAAAGTTATAACCAAGCCATATTTACTGGTCAGAAGTGAAGTGTATCTGGTATTTTACTCTAGTCTCTAATGAACACATTGTTAAATTCAGAATAGTTCTGTGGTCTCTGATGGGCCTCCAGAGAGATCAAGCCTTGATTGCCAAAAAAACAAAAAAAACAACCTATATTGAGTTACACTACAGAACTTTTCTGCAAACAATGCCAGAATCTTTATGTCCACAGCCTCTACTACTGGAGTCATTTGTCTTATCAATACCACTTGTCAAATTAAAAAAGCTATACACCAAACTGTTTTTAAAGACTGTTCCCAGGTTTGCTTTTGGCATGGAATCAAATCAATGTGCCAGATGCTATATCAGTTGTACGCAAAGAAGAAAGGAAAACATTTTCAAACTGGCAACTGCACTTTCAACACCACTGATAATAGCCTTTTGAATTATAATTATTTGGGAATTTTAATCATTTGGCTTGTATAATAAGTCTGACCTTCAGAAACTGGGCAATCTTATCAAGGCCAGTAGTACAGCATCCTATCCTGATTCTGGCACAATAGTAGCAGACTGAACATGGGGGGGAGGAGGGCAGAGAGGTTTGGTATTTATTTTTTGCCCAACCTTAAATAATTACTTATCAAAAGACTAAGTGTGTGCACGTGAGCACACATTGTTTTATTTAAGGTTTCTCAAGGTTCGGTTTCAGGAAAGAACATTCTTAAAGGATGCTAAAGTATTCTGGGCCTATGAATCTGAAAGAATGAAACTGACGGGTCAAATCCAGCAGCCCCGAGGAAGTCAAAGATATTGTTCATGCAGGCAAGTGTTGCAGGATCAGGCTCTTAAAGATGCCCAAGAAGCATTTTTGTTTTAAAGTAACTATGAAAGCCATAACATGTGCACACCTGTTTGTTTACAGTACTTGATGTCAGTTTCCTGTTCACTCAGGTCACTTATTTACACAACACCCAAAAGTGCATTAGACATCTTTACAATTTCAACCCAAGGTATGTATTTCATTTGCCAAAGAATTTAAAGTTACCTGACTTTGGCTTTTATTTTTAAAGATGTTTGTTACTTTAACAACTTAAACATCCAAGCAGCAACAGCAGCCAATGAAGATTTCAAATGTTTCTTTGCTGTTTAAAATAAAAATATGTACAGTGAAATTGGGATGGGTATGTGCAATTCCCAACCCAGTTACAGAAGCCTGTTTTTTAATAGGGCTTGGGTGTGTCAAATGTCAGAAATGCTATGTCACAAGATGATCTAGGCTGTGAGGTAGAACAGGAGGATTTCATGCAGACACACTTAACATTAGTAAATGTACACCAGGGGATAGTGAGGGAGGAAGCAGACTAAGTGGGTCCTAGTCCATCTCTAGAGCTTATGATTTCAGTTTTTCAATTACTAAGTGCATTCTCTAACCTCACATAATATAGGATTTTTTTTTTTTTATTTGAAAACTGTTAGGCACAAAACCGTGACCAATATATTTAAATTGTGATACAACTCCAACGCCAGCAACTTCAAAGCTTCGGGTAACATTTAAGTTTCTCTCTTGCATTTTTTACCCTTTCCTTTCCCTCACCTCAAAATCTGCGTGTAATATTTAACAAATGATCACTATTTAAAAGCAGTCTTAATAAGTTAAGCTGTGACTCAAAATGTTATGGTTTGCCCAGTGCTTCTATGTATTATTAAGATTGTACTGTGCACTATGAGCCACACGTAGCTCTGCTGTATAATAAATCTGGTCCTTATAGGTATAATACTTCCTATTTGTCCACCACGTCCACAGAAATATAGAAAATGAATGCCATAAGTACTAAGTCATCTAAGAACTACTTACTAAGTTCATACATATTAAGAACATCCATATTCATCACTACTAAGTTTAATTCCTTCATTTTTCTAAGCTGTGAAACAATAGATAGGTCTTCTCTTCTGGGCAGTTACATCACCTTTAGCTGTAATCATACCCCGATGGAGCCATTTAAGTGAGGAGATGGGCCAACCTAGTAAGAAAACTCAGATAGGTCTAGTATGCTAATCTCTGAACAGGAGGTGAAAAACAATTTGCATGAATCAGATACTAAGTGCTGTCTGCCTTCTGAGTTTATTAACTATTGGGTTCCTCTCTGGATTCATACAGTAGGCAGTGCAAGAGACAAGCCCACAGGACTGCAAAATTGGGTTGAATGGCATTTCAACTTTTATTATGAACAAGGATATACTGATAAGGTCAAGTATTTAAGGGTACAAAATCTTTACACTGTTCACGCAAAGCATAAGCACGCAAGACAATTACAGAAGTTAACTGACTTGCAGCCCCGAGCAAAAGTCAACCATGTTGCAAGGACAGTTATAAATATAGTAGTGCCCCGGATGGTTAAAAACCACAGTTGAGACTTGCACTACACACAGGACTGAGCTACTGCCAGACTGTAGCATGGCACATTGTAATCGGGCAATGTCTATACTAGAAAAGCTAGTATAGCTATGCTGGCAAAACCTCCTAATGTAGACACAGGTTATGCCAATATCAAAAAGTGTTTTTGACAGCATACTGCATCTACACTACAACTTTTGCCACTACGGGAATACCATAAAAATATCACATCCCTAATCAAACTTCTTATACCAGCAAAAGTTTTTAATGAAGATCTGGCCGGAGATGAGTTTAAAAAAACCCCCCAAAAATGAAAAAAATCTTGCACATCCATCCTTCAGGGTCCATGAGAGAAAATGCTGTGAATTGTTTGTATTAGGAACTTGCTGTCCTTTGGACAAACTTACCTTCAAACCAAACCCAACAAACTACTCACAAATATAGGCAACCCTTTCATCAGTGCATAGCATATGAAGATCATATTCCATTGCTTATGTTTAGAGCCAGGTTTTCAGAAAGGATTGAATAGCATTCATAAAAATACAGTCCCAAATATAAACCAAGGTTTATCTCTGTGTCTTTCTGAACAACAGTCTGCTTTTCTGATCATTTATGAGATATGTCCCCATGCCAGCCAAACTTTCTGAAAAAAGGAGTTATTTCCCAAACCATAAGCAACATAACAGAATTACAATGTTAGGCGCACACACTTTACTCACTATTACAATAAAGGTGATACAAGTAGTACTTTGCAATAGGTGTAGACCATTGATATGGCAAAATAAGTTTTAAAAATTCTGATACTAATTAACATACTACAAGCAAAACAAACATGTATATGTGGAACCATAATTTTGTATGGCAGTTTACAGAGACTAGAGTCATGTTCCCTGCCCCAAGGATCTCAGTCTAAATTATACAAACATACAACATGAGAACAGACAAAGAAAGGAGAAAGAAAAGAATAAAAATGCAATTTATGAAGCATGTTTATTCACTTACTGTAAGTTCAGCACATGAGATACATTCTTAAAGTCACTTGTGTCTTCCAGAGCATAACAAACCAAGTATCAAATTTTACCGAGCATCTTACCAGAACACAAGTAAAATCCACAGTATCAAAGGCACTATCCGTGCCTGCACCTAATACACTAGTTGTAGGATTGAGAACTTGAGAGTTTTCACATGATCAAATATACACTTTTAAAAACTTAAAGGAAAGGAAGTGAAATGAACAGCTGCTTTGTTGAGAACTTTGAATTTTACTGAAAAGTACCAGTTTATGGTTTCATAAGGGCCACTGCCAAAGCTAAGCATTGACACTGATCTCAAATGCAGTCCTATGTTGTACATCTTAACTGAAACCAGAAAAACATTTCCAAAGAAATACATTAGGAACATGAAACTAAAGACATATACACCCCTTCCCCAGGTTTACTGTGTGACCTTCTTTTGTGGGAGGAAGCACAGACTAGTGGATAGACCCTGGGGCTGGGAGCCAGGACTTCTGGGTTGTATTCCCATTTCTGTTATGAACTCACTGTGTGGGAGATAGAGATATTGAGGCACAGAGGACAATCATAAAACTTGGATGACAGTGTTTTAAACCAGGGTACCATGAAATTTAAATGTTTGCAAATGCTTGGAGCCTCAAGTGACAGAAAATACAACTTTTATTTATTTATTTTTTATATTCACACACACACACACACACGCGCGCGCGCGAGCGGTAAAAAACCCACCTCACACAAGGTTTACAATTTGGGACAGCTTTGGAAGCTGACCAATTTGAAAGTGCCCTTTCAAATCATTTGAGTATTTTTTAAAAAACATTTTTATTTCTGAAATAGGACTTGTGTCACCCACACCACAACCCTACTGGGAAGCCCCTTAATACAAGACAACACGCCATCAGGAATCAATTTCATCAGTTAAAGAACAAGGATGCATCTGGATACAAGTACTGTGCAACATTTCCTTTCTCCCTTATCACAATGCAGAGTTACATGGAAGGGATCTCCCCACTGAAGTAACACTGTCTTATATTGTGAAACTCTGTATGTGCTGCAGTGCCTCGCCAGACCTCAATCTTAAAATTGCTGTCAAAGCCTCAAATCCAAAAACCCACTGAGAACCTGAATTCAATCAGGACCCTGCCTTTAATGCAAAGTGAGGCGTTAAGTTTTCTTTTCATTTCTCCTATAAATATGGCCTTCCGAGACTTGCATTGAAAACCTGCCTGAATGGAATATTCATAACAAAATCCTGAGGCTAGGCAGGCAAGACTTCCGTGCCTTAGGCAGCCCAACGCCTGCTCTGACCAAACCCTGCTCCTTATCAGAATAGCTATTTGCAAAGAAAACTACTCAAGTGGTCTTGTTCCAGACACACGAGATCCAAAATACAAAGTGCACTTTCTAACTTTTGCCACATTTGGCTTTTGGGCACCTCTCCTTCCCAAGTCACACTGCTGATCTGACACATGCAACACTGCTTAGATGTCCATGGACTCTAAAATAGTCAAAGCACACCAAAGCCAGACTACTAACACAAGGCAGAGACTCCAGACACAAACACAATGTATAAAACACAAAATACAAATCATTCCTGGTGACTGGGCAGCCTTAAGGAAGGAAATCTATTCTCCTCCCATTGCCAAAAAACAAACAGTTCAGATAGCCCAAGTGAAGGCCTGTCCCAATCGGAGACATCCAAAAAGCCAAAGTATGTAAGTTTCAACTTGAATGAAGATTGTTTGTCATGAGGTGAGTTGCTACAGGATAGCAAGTTGTATTCTTTCCTCAAGTGGGGAAGAGACATAGGAGGCACACTGTAAAAAGCAGCTGCTAAGCAAGAGTAGTAATAATAATGCTAAAGTAAATAGTTTCAATACATTTTGAAACAAAAGTGTCACCTTTCTAAACTAAGAAAGTTTAACTTTTGTAAAAAAAAAAGCTACATTTTTTATAAGTTACAACCTCCTAATTAATTGTTCTTTTGTGCTAGAATTAAAATATGACCTAACCAATTTCAACATTTCAGACCAATTGGGTTTGAAAGAGTCTAGAGGTTAAATCTCAAAATAGTATAAAATGTAAAGAGGTCTCTAGACATAAAGAATGCCATCTGAATAACTCTGAGGTCCTACCCACATCACCACCATCCAGTATATATATATATATATGGTTCTGATGAGACCACTTAAAGTTCTGGGCATCTCAGTGCTAGAAAGATGGCAAACTCTGGAGAAGAGTAACAAATATAAAGGAGCTGGAGAGATCAAGTTCTGAGGAAAGTTTACAGAGCTAAATATACCCCATTCATTCTTGCAAAGAGTTATGCTGAGTTTGGATGAATTTCGTACGCATAAACCCAACTAGTGAAATCCTGGCTCAATTCATTTCAACAAAGTTAGGATTTCATCCATTGATAGGAAAGGAGTTGTTTAGGAGGATGGTCCAAGTGGGTATAATTACAAGTAAATGGGATGAAGTTAAACAAATAAAAATTAATTCTGAATAACTGGAAGTTTATTAGACTAACCAGCAGTCTTCAAAGCAAACAAACCAGACAGAGCATCGGAAAATATATTACAGGTAGCAATCCTGCATTGGTTAGGGGATGAACTAGATGGGACCTAAAAGGTCTTTAACCCAAATTTCTATAATTGACTACTTGTGCTTGTATAATTCCCCACAACCTCCCAGTATGGTGTTTCTTGTTGCTTAGTCCTGCAATGAAGTTATATGCCTGTTTTTGCAGCAGCATCACCTGATGCTACAGCAACAACCAGGAACCTGTAAATATAGCCATAGCACTTCATCGCAGGATAAACCAGAAGTTAGGGAGGAAGCCCTTAAAGATGTACAAGCAGAACAGATTTCTTCCTTGAAGATACCTTTAAAATCTATCAGTTTAAATACACTGCCATTTGAAGTTTACTTCTTTAGTACATAAAAACTGATAGACATTTTAAAAAATTATTTGAATCTGGCATCCTGCAGAGGGAGATACAAAAAGATAACAGCTGTTCCAGCTTCCACACAGCAACTTTGCCAGCATATCTTATATTTCAACACACTGCTATTTCACCATTAGCTATCACCTAAACAAAGACTGCCATTCTTGCTAATCTGCAGTAGTATTCTGTGATCAGGGGTACATCATCACTGATGGCAGCAAATTCGCCGCTGTCAGATCAATCTATCCAGATCGATTGAGTGATCAGTGAAAACCACCCCCTCAAGTGGCACAGCACTGTGTCGACGGGAACACATTTCCCACTGGCACAGCGCAGCGAAGACGCCACATAGAAGAGGAGTTACAAAGTCAACAGGAGTTACGGAAGCTACTCTGCATCGCTTGCATAACTCCCATCGACTGCCGCCGAATTTCAAGAGAAGCGTAGACCAGGCCTAGGACACAGGAGCTTATCAGCAAACAAAGGCAAAAGGAAAGGTTTCACACTTGTACACCTTAACGCTCAGGAATGCTTAACTACTGGCACCACTGCGCAGACAGGCAAGCTGATCATAAATTGTCACAGCAACCCAGTGACAGACATCAGAAAGAACTCAGGAGTCCTGTGTCCCTGGTTTAAACACTAGACAACACTGCCTTCTGACACCATACAGAATACCTGTCCCGTTATTACATTCCTTACATTCTGACTCCCAGTACCAAACATCAGTGCAAGGACTGTTTCCCTTAAGCATGGGTTTGTCCAAGCTGCTCAATAGCTGAAGCTAGTGAGTCATGAGCATTCTCAGCCACAGTGAAAGCATACAGAATCTACTGTTCTGCAGTGAGGTAACCTTTAATTATAAAGACAAGAAACTCCCTTTCTTCATCAGATTAGGACCTGTAAACTCAAGGCTTGTTTTTGACCTGTGTCAACACCTCACTACAGTACTTCAAGGCAATGAATTTCTTCTAATCTGTATACTCATGAACAAGTGCATGCTGCACAGCAAAATAAAATCTTGCTCCTCCAACATTTATCAACAGGATGTGTCTCTATCTTGTATTTGGCACCATTAAAAGTAGTAGGCACATGACAGACAGACAATAGGCGTCCAATAAAACTAAATCCTCAGTGTAAGCAGGGAGGATGACAGCATACAGTCCATTGTGATTTATATCATAAAGTAGTATTTACATACAAAAATGGCAGTTCCAAGCCACATGGACTTCTAGTTTGTTAATGTTAATCCTATTTGGTCCACATCAGAGGAGCCTAACCAGATTAAAGTTATTTAGTATTAATGTGTTGCAAGTGAAAACATTCTAATAACTTAATAATGAGGACAGGGGCCAGCAGGAACCAGCGATATCACAGTCCTGGGTTTATTTAATCTTAAAAAACAACCCTCAAAGCTGCAAATTCTGCACAGGCTAGTCTACTTCCTGTCACTGCTGCCCTTATCCTCACCCACCCACTTGCCACACCCACTCGTCGTATCTCGTTTTAAATATAAGTTCCTTGGAGCAGGATCTATAAGCGCAATGGACACCTAGCACAATGGGAACCATCTGAGTGTGCCTCTAGGTGCCATGTAACTCAAAAATAGTATTTATTATTCATGACAAATACCAAATGAACACCACTCTTGGACTTCTAATAGTGGTTTTACCCTCACCTGATCTTTTACTTAATATTAATATAATTAGGCAAAAACATATGTATTATTCCATTTCTATAGGGTCATAAAACAAAAAGAAATCTTGTTGGACTTGGCAGCCACCTGCAGAATATAATAAAGTTGATTATGCTATTCAATAATCTAAGCCTGCAAGGTGCTCGAGCAGCCCCAACTTCCACTGACCAAGGTGGGAACTGAGATTGCTCAACACCTCTCAAGGTCAGACCTTTAGTGTGCTTTATTAAAGTATTTTGGGCCCTGATCCTGCAATAAGCTTTGCATAGGTAGACCTCCTATGCCTGCACAGAACCCTATGGGCTTCACTATGAGTCTGGTTAAGTGGAGCTCTTTGCAAGACCAGGTCTCTGTCAAGACCAGGGTCAAAATCATTGACTGAGCAGCAAGACTTCAAACACAGAAGTCAATGAAATTATGAACTTCAATCAGGATTACTACATGCACTAGCATTTCTGGTGGGACAAAATATTATAGTTCAATCTTGTGCTATTTAATAGCATGTCCCAATTAGGAAATATTTTGCCGAGTCCAAACATGAAGGTTTGATTTTTTTTTAAAAAGTTTCTCTTGGGTAGTATTTGGGAGGAAACTCATTAATTAAGCTCACTAGAAGCTCGCTCCCAGTTTATCTAGGTCATCTAATATATCTTTATGAAAAATAAGGAGGTTCAAGTGCACACTTCTTTACTACCCCAAGCTTTAACATAGGTAACATATCCCTGGAGTCGTCATTAAAATTCCCAGGGCAGGAACCTTGCCTGCATCTTTGTTTGTGAAAGGCCTAGTACACTGAGGGTGTCAATAATTATTGATGTAACACAAGAGTTAGAGACTTCAATACAGTTCATCTCCCTGCCAAAAGTGCAAAGTCCCCAGTTGAGGGCAAGTCTGACAAACTCCTTACTACACTGGAACTAGTCAAAAGATTAAAAGATAAATAGGACTGAAATTAAAAGACACTTTACATCATGAGTAAACACTGGGAGTAAACACCTGTTTTCCTTTTGAATTCAAGAGAAGAATCAATGATGCAGATACTGTTGAATGCATGATCTATAACCCTATGGACGCAGGATAAAGTGCAGCACACAGGGTTGGACTTGATGGTATAACAGAGCTTTTCCATTTTTAACTGCTGACAGCCACTGAGGGTAGCCAGTGTAAAAATACACAAGAGTAGTAAACAAATAGGGTTAGGAATCCCCATTACGTTCACCCCAGCCACACTGTCAACCTATTAATTACAAACAAAGGACATCACACAGCATTACTTAGGCCTTGTCTACACTAGCACTTATATCAGCAGAACTTTTGTTGCTCAGAGGGGTGTTTTTTCCACACCCAAGTGACAAAAGTTTTGCCAACGTAAGTGCTAGCGTAGATAAGGCTTTAGTCATCATCAGCTTCTTAAAGTTTCAGTTTGCAACACAACTACAAGTTAACAGGTTTATGTCTCGAGCACACAGTACTAACTTAGTACTCGTACAACTTTCTAAAAAAACAAAGTGGCTCATCATACCAAGACAGAAAAGGCACTGTATTAGAAAATCAAAACAACCCCCTGAGAATACATAAGAGCACTTAAAATAAAGCTGTTTCAGAGCGAATAACATCGTGAATAGTGTAGACTAAGGAAGACGTTACTCAACTTCCAGCTCATTTATCGGAGCCGGCTAGCATGAAAGAGAAAGTTCAGCCAGACCAATTAATAAACAAATTAAAGGTTGCATTGAGGCTTCAGACACATGGGTCCCTAACTGCTTATCACAGGAGAGGGTGAGTCCACAAAGCAAACACTGCCTGCAGCTGTTTGCCCAGCCAAGTCACAGTTGGTGAGTGTTTAAAAACAATATATATATATACTAGAGTCAAGGAAATAACACAGAAAGATCAAATGTAAGAAGGAGGAAAATCACCAGCTAGAAAGGGGGTGAGGAAGATTGGTCCTGCCGACCACGGAAAGAGGGAGGAAGCTGTAATGACAGGGGAAAGGTGCAAGGAGGAGGAGAAAAGGGAGAGATGAAGCGGAGTGAGGGAGGGCAAGCAGGGGTGACAGGAAGAGATCAGGGACCCTTCACAGGGCTGGGTGACCCCCTGGGGTGGGGGGCCCGTGGGAAAGAGTCGGCAGTGATGGGGCAGGGGCGGGGGCAGGCTAGGGGGGGAAGAAGGCCGCAGGGGCAGGGAAAGGGGACCAGGGAGTAGTGGGGGAGGGCTGAGAGGAGGAAGGGAGCCAGGGCCAGGGATCCTGAGAGCAGGGGGCGGACGGGGGGAGGGGAGCCCTAAAAAGGGCTAAGGCAGGAGCTCGAGCAAAGGGCGATGGCGGGGGGGGAGGAGGAGACGAGGGAGAGAACTGGGGGGCGTGAGACAGGGACCCCGGGACTAGGGACGAAGTGCTGGGGGGAGGCTCGTCCTGAGGGGGGCTCGTGCAAGGGACGCGGGGGGCACTGAGAAGAAGGGGCTCGGCGGGGGAGGGGCTCGGGAGAGGTGAGCCGGGGGGAGGGGCCCGGGAAGAAGACGGGGCTCGGCGGGGGGGCTCGGCGGAGGAAGGAGCAACGCGGGGACCGGGAGGGGTGAATTACCCTTGGCCGGCTCCATCCCCGCGCTCGGGGGTCCCCGCCCGGGCCCGGAGGCGGGTGTCTGGCGGAAGCCGCGCGGGGCTCCGGGACCCTCCCGCTGCGCCGCCGCCGCCGCTCCTGCCGCGACGCGAGTCGCTCGCTCTGTCCCGTCGGGGGGGCGTGTGCGTCGCTCCGAACCCTCCGCCCGCCTCGAACGCCGAGCGCGCCGGGTTTCCGCCCGGACGTCTTTCCCGGGCACACAGGACACTCGGGCACCGCCCATCTACAGCACGGGGCCAATCGCAGCCCGGCACCGCCCACCAGTCGCCCACATTTGCGCCTGCGCGGGTCCTGAGCCGGCCGTGGGCCCAACGAGCAGGGGTCGCGTGCGCGCGGCGCCCCCTGCCCTTGGGAGGGCGAGAGAGCAGCCGCCCGGACTGACCGCCGAGCAACCCGCCGGCAACCTCTCGTGTGATCTGCCCCCCGTGCAATTCCTCCACTGCAACCCTCCCCCTGTGCACCTCCCTGCACCTCATAGTGCAACCCCCCTGCACTAGTGCAACTCCCCCCGTGCATCACCCTGCACGCCTTAGTGCAACCCTCCCCCTGTGCACCTCCCTGCACCTCGTGGTGCGACCCTTCCCCCTGCAACCCCCTGCACTAGTGCAACTCCCCCCGTGCACCACCCTGCACACCTTAGTGCAACCTTCCATCGTGCACTACCTAGTATACCCTCCCCCCTTCAGTCACCCTGCATCCTCTAGTGACTGTAACCCTCCCCCATGCTCAACACCCTCTAGAGCGACCCTTGCCCGTGCACTCCACATGCTCTCATGCAGCCTTCCCCGGTCTAGCGTATGTAGAGTGCAAGCTCTTTGTGGCAGGGACTGCCTCTTGTTACGGTGAATGTGCAGCACAGAGGGGCCCAGATGTTGATTGCGGGCTCTGGGTAAGAGCAGGTAATTGCTACTCTTTCTGAGTGTGTTGCTTGATGATGCCTCTGTGTTTAAAGTGGCACAAACAACACAACACTGTCCTCTGGGCTGCAGGCCCCCACCCACTACCACACCCCCTCAGTGCAACCCTCCAGCAGCTATGTCCATTGCACAGGCGATGGGCTCATCCACAGGGTGAGCGAGCATGCAGCAAGCCAGGGTGTGAACGTACAGGCTGGGCACTCGCTCACCGTGTAGTCACTTACCCTCACTCCGTGTTCACATGGTGAGTCAGTGCACTGCAAGGTGACGTGCTGCAGGTTCACAACCTGGCCTGCTGCGTGCTCGCTCACCATGTAGACAAGGCCTGAATAACGTCTGTGTAATGGTCACTGCGGTGCTGACGTACAGCGACGCAGGGAGAAGGTTCCATATGGCAGGCGCTGCAGAGGAGAAGGCTCTAGCACCAACAGCAGTGAAAACTCAGGGATGGGGCTGGATTGAGCAGGAAAAGTAATCAGGGGCCCAATCCCGCTCCTCTTGAAATCACTGGGATTTTTGCCATGGATATCATTGGGGGCAGGAGCAGAGCCTAAGGACCAGCCCATTGGGAAGCTAGTGGAGGCCTGGGGAACGTGGTTGCTCTTAAGTGTGATACTGTATTATAGGGACTAACAGCCTCGTCCTGAGATCCTTCCTCTGGCAAGCAGGCTCACTGATGTCATTAAGATTTGAAGAAACTCGGCCCCTGGCAGAATAGACCCTAAAGCAAGACCTTCCAAAGGTCATTTACTCATACCCAGTGTCCCTCCCCCCACCCACACTTTGTCCTGTCTCCAGCCTGAAATCTTTTTAACCACCAGGGGGAAAAAAAGTGGGGGAAGGGGCATGCCTACCTAAGCCTTTGCTGTGAAATCATAAAAGTTCCTTCCTCCTTTGCGGCAACAGTTTTGGCCTGGATGCCCCAGGAAGTCTGAGGCGTAGAAGATGAGGGAGCTGAGGGAAGAATGCGCTGTGGGCTGCCCTGGCACTCGGGCCCTGAAAGGAAAGGGACAGCGTGTACCATATGAGCTAAGGGCACCAAGTGCTTCACATTCCCCCGGCAGTAGGCTGCCAGCACTCAGAGGCAAGGCATGCTGAAAATGCACCGCGTCAGCTGCCATTCATTTTATTTTTAAAGGCCGGGAGGATGCGTCCTCACAAAGCAAAGCAGGGGTTCCCAGAGCCAGGCTGCATAGGGTTCTGCTGTAGGCCCAGAGTAACTCCAGCCGCCTCTGGATTTGCACCCGTGCGACTGAGATCGGGATCTATCCTGCAGCAATGAGAGCTATTCGGGGCTGCGAGTACCCTGCGAACATCATGCATAGGAAGACCTCACTGCAATGCACATGAAATAGACCCATGGTTTCCCCAAGCTCTGATGAGTGAGGGATGAGCCTGCACCGAGCGACTGGCCCGAAGCTACGCAGCAAAATTTAAAATCAAACCAAAGCACCGAGGGCAAAATAGCCCAGGATCCATCACAGCCTGCCAGCAGGGTGCAATCAGTAGATCATCTGCTAGCTGCATTTATTCTGCATGCCAATATCCAGTGGTTAGAGCAGAAGGCAGAGAAGCCAATTCTCCATTGCCTTGCACCATGGGCAGTCATTTACCTCCATGTGAAATGGTACCATTCCCATTGAGTGGCATTTTGCATCCACTTTGCACAGCCATAAATAACTGCCCAAGGAGCAGAGGACTGGGAGTCAGGACTAGTGTGAAAATTTTTTCTTGTATTGAAAACCACATTTGATTGAAAAGTCAACCAGCCAGAATCAGTGGTCATTCGAGAGTCCAGCTACGGACATGCCTCTCTTCACTGGGGTCTCTCTGCTAATAGCCACCACTCTAGGGAATAGTGTGCAGCTAAGTGACTGGCCCTCCAGCACCTATATTATCTGATGCTGTTTTTCTAGCCTCTGCTTCCCTATAGCATCCACTCCCTACTAATAGGCTCCTTTCTGGGGGGTCTCATTATGGGCCCCTAAAAATTGAGGTACCCCAAATTGCTGGATGCTTTTAAACATCTCAGCCTTAGTTTTTGTTGATTAGAATTAATTCTTAAAATCCCCAAGGCATTTCTATGCCCAGCATTGTTTATAACCAAGCCCATGTGCTATGGCTCCGATAAAAATCCCAGCACAGCTACAGTGTTTTGGTAACTAGCTCCCACTGGCCTTTACTTGCTTGCTATAAGGCTCCCCCAAGGGCTTCCTGTCACTGTCTACCCCCCACTAAGCCGCCTGCAGGCTGTTATAAGCACCTGATCCCTGGATGATCGGCCTCAGTTGCAAAGTCGCTGAGCCTTCACACCTCAGGCAGGACCCAACTTCCCCTAAAGGGCCAGCCACCCTGTGACATCTTGCCCCAAAGAACTTACGCCCTGATCCTCAAAGATATTTAGGCTCTTAACTTCCACTGACATCAATGGGCGTTCAGTCCCGCAATACCTTTGCAATCTAGGAACCTGACCGTGCAGTGACATATGCACGCGCTGGTCCCTGCTCCTGCATGAAGCCCCATTGAAACCACGGGGCCCCCCTTGCTATTTTGCATAGAACCACAGGCCTGTAGGCTTTACCCATGATGATGCCGCTGCAGGATCGGGGGACTAGCCTTGTTTCTTAGCTTTGTGCCATATTGCCATCGACATTACCCTCTCAGGCCCTCTCTGTTTCAGGCCCACCAACATGTTTTCCTCCATAAGTTTATCAGGAGCCCCATTGTATGCAGAGAGGGGCCCCGCATCCAATCCAAGGCTGCTCTTCTAATCAGAGGAGCTGCTGCTCTCAGGCCTGTTTCAGTGGCACACGTCCACGTCAGAGGCAGGATGGGGCTCATCATGCGGACAGCTCAGCTGACCCAGGGAATGAATCAAGGCCTTTGTTCTTGTCCGGCAACCTGGTGTTGTTTATGTCGTACACAAAAGGATTGTTTATCATGTCGGAGCCATAGAAAAGTCCAGCAAAGAAAGAAAAGTCTGTGCCCTGAAGGCTGGGTTTGATTTGCACTGTGGTGTTTGAGCAAAGGGGAGATCTTGCCACGTGACTGTGATTCTACAGAAATCAACAGAAACCGTATTTGAGATGGTCCCCACTCCGCTCACCAGTGTGTTGTGTCCTTCCTCGGTGCTTGCAGTTTTTGTTTCTTTCCAGCAGCCTGGAGCACTTGTAACAGATCAACATGACAGGCTCATAGTGTAAAATGTCCTCCTGTCCCCTTTCTGCCAGTTCTTATTTAAGCCCCCAAATGCATAGTCTGGGAGAAATTATTTTGTCAATGAACTCACCTCCACCAGGGAGCAGAGAAAGGGGGCTTCCTTGCAGTTCAGATAACATCAGTTTACATTTCCACAGCCCCTTTCATTCCAAAAAGAGATTGACAAACTTAAAGGGGCTCTGCAGAGGAACTTCTCCACTCTGCCACTGAAATGCTGCCACCTCTGGGCTGAAACACAGCAGCTGCTGCAACAGCACACACATCATTAAAAAAAAAAATCCCTTGTGGACCCTGATTCTCATTGATACTAAGCCTATTTACACATGATGAACAAGCCCATCCCAGCTTAGCAGGTTGGATCTGATAGAATCACAAGAGGTGAGACAGTGAAAATGAGAGATCTTGAACTGGCTCCAGGAGGACACACACACAAATGCACACACTGCAGCTAAGTTTTCCTCCTTCCTCCATTGGCTTCCTAACTGCAGGTGTCCCACTCCGGCACCACCCAGCTCGATGGGGCTGCAGGTCAATACCTGAAGTCAAGCTGCTGCTAAAGTAGCTCTCCCCACTATATACTCAGCAGGGCTATTCCAGCGCTGTCAGCAAAAGCATGGTAACCCTGCATGACCCAGCTTTAGGCTGAACTGTCACTTGGTCAGCACAATTTTCACTGTGTCAATACCCCCTTTAGCTGATGGCTCGTGAACTCTGGTTTTGTAGCACTGGCCCCGCTGCTCTCTGTTTCTCCAACCAAGTTTTAAAAATAGCTATTGAGAAACAAGGGGAAATTCATACTCAGCTTTGCTGACTTGCACCTTGCACCGTTGTCTGCACCAGTGTAAAGTGAGTGAAAGATGTTGCCCATTCTGCCCTGGTGGTATTTATTTATACCTACTTTCCCCAGCTGTGCAAAGTGCAGGGCTGCAGAGAATCAGCCCCTCCTGATTCGACTCGAATGTGAGTTTGGCTGAATGAAAACGGCATCAAGAGCTTCAGGATTTGAATGACTTGAGTGCAACACCATCCCCAAGAAACGAGGCCCTTTCAGATGGGCTGGATCACGAGTTCCGTCAAGCCAGGATCTCTTTAATGGGCTGAACCAACCTGTTAAACTCTAGGCCACTTGAATTTGGGGTGACCTTGCAAACAAGCCACTTTGTGCTTTCTCCCAGGTTGCCCTTCAAGCATGAAAGGAGCTCCCTGCAAACACCCACAAAGCCATCTTTTTGTCCTCCGCCAAACTCTCCTTTTCCATGAGACCTGCAAAAAACTTGACAACGGTTAAGCTGCTGGTGTGCTGAAACTTCAGGTCATCATACTGGCCAATACGACCTCATTGCTTCCTTGTGCTCCCGTCTGTCTGTTTCTATCCACCTCTTGTCGCTTGTCTTTTCCTCAGCTTGTGAGCGGTTTGGGACAGGGAATGTCTATGCAGCGCCCAGCACAGTGGGACCTGACCTTGCTTGAGGAGTCTACCTGCTACTGAAATATTAGTAATAATAATAATAAGGCAGAACGATGCTGTAGTTACCAGCCCTGCCTGTAATGTGTGCTACCAGCATGGCAAGAATCACCTCCAAGAAGAATGGAGAGAAGCAGGTCAATGGCCCCGTCAGTGTAGGCCAGTCTCCGACCATTGCATACGTCATCTCGCTGTAAACCACAGCCACGCACTCGGTGTAGTGCTCTGCAGGGCTGATGAGAGAGGCGTAAAGGGGGGGACAATTGTACTGGGCCTCCCCCCACAAAATCTGTGTAAATAAAGTGAAATGGGAGGGGTTGGAGCCCCAGCAAACATGATATCTCAGACCCCCACATTACTCTTGATGGGCTTGGCCCACTGTCCACCTCTAGTGGGACTGGGCCACACGTTAAGGTTGGCGAGCCTGCTACAGCCTCAGATAACAAAGCTCAGGCTGTGGAGATTCACACTCCTAGATCTAGAAGTCCTGGGTTCACTCCCTGCTGCAGCTGGTGCCTGCAGAAGTGTCACGTTTCGCCAACCTCAAGTATCCAATGAGCAGGGTTAGACACGGTGTTGCTCACGACCCCAGTGGAGCTCTGGGAGCGCCTGCTGTTGCTGCCACCTGCAGAGATGTGACAGTGGGAAACGAACCAAAAAAGCTGACAGCCAAAGGGGGTGACCCTGATAAAGCACTAAACTCTCCAGGCCTGACTCTCAGTTACAAAAGAGCCTTTTGAGGATCTCCCTGTGCTGGTGTGAAGTTAATGGAAGGGCCCTGCTCCCAGCCCCCAGCAAAAGGATGGGTCAAGGGCATGGCCAGAGAACACTATCCTATGACTATTCTCTGATTCCTGGGTGCCAGGGAGAGCAGAGTATGTTAGAGCAGCCTCAGGGCTAATGTACACCAGGGGCCTCCACAATACATGGAGGGCAAATATGTCTTAAAACCACCTTCACCCCTCCCCCCACACTTTCATCAACCCATTCCCCGAGTGTAGAAATAGAGTAACTAAGAATCAGGGCCTCCAGGTCAGCCTTGGTGTCTAGCCCACCGGCGGGCTGTGGGAAAGGGACAGCACAGAGGAGGCTCCATGCATGTCTCCTTTTACTCCACCTAGGCAGGGAGCTGCCACGGAAGATTATTGGTCTCAGGATGCACAATGCCATCTTTGAGGACAGGAACTGGAGTTCTTTAAGAGCTTGCATAGTTCACTTCTTACCGCACAACATGATGCCATCAGTCATTCCAGGCCAAATTCTGACCCGATGTAAGTGGGTACGAAGCCACCGTCTCCAGCAGAGTTTCATTCACTAACGCCAGGTCTGAACTGGCTGCTTCTTTTCTGCAGAGATTCTTTATGGATTTGTTTTTTATTCAGATAAAAGCTTTTTTGGAGCTTCCTGGTTGGAAACATCTCAGTAGCCATTGCATGAGTTGCTCTTCAAATGCCAAACAGATCATAATACTTTGCACTTCTAAAGGGCCTTTCATCAGAGGATCTCGGAGCACTTTACGAATGTTAATGGATTAACCCCCACAACCCTGCCTAGTAAGTTTTATTATATCGATTTTGCAGATGCAGGGGGAGGGACCTGCAGCACAGAGAGGTTAATTGACTTACCCGAGTTTGCACAGTGACTCAGTGGCATGGCCGGGAAGAGAACCCTAGAGTCCTGATTCCCAGTGCCTTGCTCGAAGCACTAAAAATCAGAATAGTACAGCCCCGATTCTCCAAATTCCAGATAACCAAAGGCCAAAGATAACCAGATAACAAAGGATGTGCCTCCGGTTTGCACGGTCTGAGCTTCACACGTGTGAAAATGAACCGTAAAGTAAGCTCCGTAAGAGGAGCTCTGTATATCAGGGAACCGGACATTCAGTCTCAGAATCAAGAGGCAGAGAACTGGCTAGTGCTGGAGCTTAGAGGCTAAACGTGTTGCAGTGCTGAAGGACATTACTATTATTTGTATTAGGGTGGCATCCAGGACCCCCCAGTGCTAGGTGCTGTACAAAACACAGAACAAAAAGACTGTTCTTACCCCAAAGAACCTATCGTCTAAGTAGAAGATGAACAACAACAGGTGGTACCAGCAGATGTGGGATTTACAGTGGAAGAATGAGATGATATTGGTTAGCATGACAGGCAATGGTCTCAGCCCACCAGCTGTCCAAATGGTGTCAAGTTTTTTGTAAGCATCACGGCAAAGGAGAATTTGAAGGACAATGAGGTGGTTTTGTGATTGACTACAGGAAGATTGCTCCCCCACTTCTCCCAAGCAGGGTAGAAAGTACAGAAATGCTACCTGAAGAACAGAGCAGCCACTGCTGGACAAGGAGGTTTAAACCCCTTTGTAGAGTCAAACTAAATGAAGGAGCTGAGCAGCTGGTTCTGAAAGAAATGCTCCATCTTCACTCGTCTCATCTGGTGTGAGAGTGGGCCCCTCATCTGCTTCGTTTTAACTGGATCGTTGTCACAGATCAAGAGAGAAAGATGGAAAATACAAGGGTGTGGCTGCACTGGCAAATGCCAGATATATAGTTCCACAGGGCAGCTGCTCCACCCTTGGGCGAATTCCATGGCGGGTTTGGCCAGAGCAGGTGCACCCTGGCATACGACCTTTTCTTTGCAAACCCCTTAAGGAGAAGCAAGTTTTAGACAAAAGCAGATCTAGTTGGATAAATCTTGCTCACCTGTGAGCTGTTAAGTTTAACTGGGCTACAGCTGCTGCTGATTGTCTGGGTTTTAATGCCCAGGAAGCAAAAAAATGAAGAACTCACAAGAACAGTGTGTTCTTTGAACTAAAGCACCGAATTTGCCTTTATTTGGGAACATTGGACCTACTGTCTTCATCTACTTGAGGTTTCAGACAGACAAAGAGACAAGATGTTAATGCATGAAGTTAATGACTTCTTGGGCCAGATTGACAGCTGGTGTCAATCAACGTAGCAATACAGACTTCCACTAGTTTACTCCAGCTGAAGATCTAGTCTCTTTGGGTCACTACAGGTCTCAGGGAATTAAGGACATAACATTGAGAATCCCATGTTCAAATATGGCACATTATGACTTTGAATTTGGTAACAGCAGGTTAAAAAGTTCGCCTGGGTGAGTTCAGGGGGTTGGTAATGGAATGCTGAGCCTTTCGTTTTCCACATCGCCCGATCAATACAATCCAGGTTGGTTTTTAACTAAAGTTGTTCCCAATCCATTTGATAGCCTCTTCATGAAACAAGTTGTAGGTTTCAGTTCATTTCCAAGAGGGCTACGTCTCTGTCCTAAGAGGGGGCCTTTACAGCTTTGCAATTGATTGAGGAGATTAAGTAACAGCACAGTTCCAATTCGTAGAGTATCTGGACTGTAATCCCTTTTTGGTACTTTAGGCCAGTCACATAAAATGGTTACATTCCCATCTGCACTAAAAATTGTAACCGGGCCAGTGGGAAGTGTTTTATTATTTTTTTAGTAGTTCTGCAGCACTGTAGATCTCAATATGGCACTGAACAAAGCCAATGACGATGGAATCCCTGCTCCAAACAGTTTTCAGTTTACATTGAGAATAATATGGAGTGGAGAAGGGAGTTCAGGAGGCCCTGACAAGACAGTCACTTCGAAGACTAATGAATGCAGCTTGAGGGTAACTACATCTGTTTGATTTATAAGAGGTATAAATATAGTTTATAAGGCTCCCTGAAGAAATGGGGTTTGAGAATGGACTTGAATGAGGAGTGGGTTATAATGAGATAACCTGGCTCAGTTGTCATTGTAGTGTAGAAACAGAAGCAAGGCAAAAATAGATTGGTCAGTATCAGTAAAATACTTTTTGCTTAGTTTAGCTTTCGAATGCCCCATTCCTATTAATGAGAACAAGCCATAAACCTCAAAGGTATTTGGCTCCTAGCTTCCATTGACATTAATTGCAGTTAGGTGCCTACACACCTCTGTGGATCTGGGCCTGGATGTCAAAATCTCAGCCTAGCCTTTTTCTCCTTGGTTTTTATTGCATTTGAGCTGGATTCTCCCAGTTATGCAGACGCTATGTAAACAGGCTCTGCTCGATAACAATATTCCATGTCTCCACGGCCAATAACAACTCCAAACTCAGGTTCCATGGAACAGGCACAGCAAGATTTTCAGCTTCCTTTGGAGCATCAGGTATTGCCCACTGGCAGACGTAGCATACTGGTGGCCAGTGGTCTGTTACAGTGCTTCGTGTTTCTGTCCTTACCTCCTCTACAACGGGCTGACACCATGGCAAACCAAACAGGAACTTTTATAGTAGTTTACATCAGTGACATTAAGGGAGATTAAGATGCAGGTCCTGAGTCAATGCTAAGACTGGTGGGAGATCACACGGATTTGTTAGGGGACATTAGTATAAGAACAGCCCAATGAAGAGGATAAGGGATTGGAGTAAAAGGGGATAAAGACACAGGAACAGATGGCCTGTGTGCCAAGAAACGAATGTAGGTGAGGCAAGACATTTGTTAAGCTAGGACTGCTATTGTCTGTGCTTTGGATAGAAAATATTTCAGTGGAGAGAAAAAGATCACAACAAAGCACCGGGATCTGGAGCATGAAGCCTTTTCAGTTTGATTTAGAATTGAGCAGATAATACTGGACTGAACTGTGAAGGAGACAATGAGAAATGACTTCAGGATAAGGGCCTTAGCTAACCAGAAGGCACTTGAGTTAGTGAAAGAGCTTTTCTTGCCTTAAAACTTACTTGACTTTTCCCAAATCGCTCATGGAGTGGCTAATTAACTTGATATAATTGACATATATATGTGGCTTCCAAAAGGCATTTGATAAGGTTCTGGACAGAACTAGACCTTTTGTTTGTTTGTTTTTCCTCTCTGTAAAAAGAGGGGAAAAAATAGATTATGAAAAAAGTATGAGGTGAAGCAGCCCATTCCAGATAATGAAGTCTGCTCATTGTCCAAGACAAATGTCCGGCTGGAAACCACAAGACTCATTTTACCAGAGGTCTGCTCAATAAATGCAGAGAATATCCCCAAGTCAATGAAATACAGCTATTCATATTTAACAATGACATATAACTGGGTAAAAAGAATACAAAAGACATGCATACTCACAATACCATGAATAGATTTGCCTAGATGAGAAAAGTAGAGGTTTAAATGGCAGCTGCTAACATCTCACACATCATATCAACACAAACTAAGATATGGCTTTCTGGACCAGAAACACTCCAAAGATGGGGTCTGATCTAACTCCCATTGTAGTCAATGGGACTCTTGCCACTGACATTAAAAGGAGTTGGGTCAGTCTGGTGGTGAGAAGTTCTGGTGAGAAATAAGGATGGTACAACAGTAATGGCACTAGCTGGGAACTGGGTTCAAATCCTTGCTTTGCCACACACTTGCTGTGTGACCTTGGACAAGTCACTTAGCTTCTGTGTCTTGGTTCCCCATCTAGTAAATTGGGATAATAGCAATCATTATCTCCCACAGTTGCTGTGAGGCTAAATACATTAAAAGATTGTGAAATGATCAGACATGACATCATGGGGGCCATATAATGATATCTAGCACTTTTAATCAGTGAATCTCATAGCAATTTACAAAGGCAGCCAGCATCATTATCCCCATTTTACAGATGGTGAAACAGATATCCAGCAGCAGAGCCAGGACTGTCTCCTGAGTCCCAGTCCAATGCTCTATCCCATAGGAGTACCTGAAGGAAAGTGAACCCATCAAATATTCTAGAAAATTTTCTAGTAAACATTCTAGACAACTAGAGGAAGGAGAAATATCACAAAGAAGGTGACATACAGGTATTACTGGTGCTAAGCACCTACTGTATTTTTCAAAGTTTTCCATGAGTTACAGCTCCATGCCATTAGCAGCTCTTTAAACAAGTTGTTACTTTTGCTGGTGATCTAATGTTACATCCACTGTGGCCAATTTATAACCCCTCTGATGTGATAGGAAAATATTTCATTGGCGCATTGAAAATATTAATTTTTGGGACCAAATCCAGACCTGGTGTGAGTGGAACACCAAAGCTATATCCACTTATACCAAGGATGAATTTGGCCCATGATGTCAAACCAAGAAGTACAGGAGATGCAATATATTTTCTGATGACATGCAGAGACCTGCATATTTTAAATTGTATTAGTCTCCCATGACACACACAGTTAGGCAGTAATGAAATCCAAGAAAACATTTTCAATATGTATTTTTCATCAGAAGACACTGCTGCTTTTAACAATTATCTTATCGCTCATAGAGATTAAACTGACCCATTTCGCCCATAACGCATAGCAGTGTGACAACACAGTTAACATGCTGGGCATGGCATGGTTATATACAAATCTGATCCTGCAATGCTTTCACATGCAGTGCTCTCATTGATTTCAACAGAAGCTTTGCACATGAAACGATGACAAAATGTATAGAAGGATTATCTTCGATGGCCTGATACTTGATCATGTGTCTCACCGCAGTTTTGATACTTCCCACCCACAGGCATGGGAGCTTTAGAACTGAAATGCTGTACATTTGCTAACCAGTTCATGATGCAGTCATATTAGTGAAAAACAGACACTGATGTCAGAACAACTGAGACAGCTAGTTCAAGTAGGCACATTAGAATTTTTTTTTCTAACAGTGAATTCCAGTGTTTATGATCTCTCAAATGGTAACAAGTAACCATAAAATGGAAAGTAATTCCATAACACTTTTTTGTGCAGAATGGTTTCTTGTTCTCCCAGATATAGTCTGTAGTACTACCTCTTATCTTTTGGAGGTCAGTTGGGTTTGTTTCAAGTGAAGCAGCTATATATGCACATCACAAGTAAAGGTATGACTGAAATCTATGGCATAAATTTTATAGTTTCAGGAAGCAATGAAACAGTAGGCTGATCCAGTAATATCATTATCTGGCTACTGGGTATAGGCCAGGTAAATTACTCAAAGAGAATACACATCATGTAAATAGTGACTTTGTGGTGTCTCTCTCTTATCAGAAGAAACCACCCCCAAGCCTATCACTTTTAGACTTTGCTGAGTCATTATCTGGAAACATGTTGCTCTGAATGGTTGGCATGGAAATCTGTAACCCAACGAGATGGGCCAGCTATAGAAATTGGTGAAAGGACCAGGACTGTATGCTAAACTACAGCTAGTGGAAAGTGATTTTCATAAGTGAGAATTTAATATAATTATTTTGAAGAAAATGACAGGAAACTCCCATATCCATGTAGAATCTGCCTTTTGAAGTGAGAAAAGGAAAATCTATTTAATCTTAAATGACAAGGGCCCAGATTCTGATCACTTTACTCACACTGAATAGCACTTTACTACACCGGTAATCTCATTGACTTCACTGGGATTGGAGTAGGGAGACATTCAAAATAAGAGTATAAAATCTGGCTCTAAGAAATCCTTTTGTCATCAGAATGCTTTAAAAGTAACTGGACTAAAAGAAAGCATCAGTGGGATTAGAATAGGTTTATTTTTTATATATATATATATATTTGAATAATTTGTTCAGTAAGAGTTAAATGTGAAACAATGTCAAATATCATGTTGTCCAGCAGCCAGTCATATTAAAGTGAAATTGATCTTCTACCATTCAGACTCATCCTGTGAATAGAAGGCAAGACAGTTACCATTTCCTCAAAATACAAAATAGTTGCTGGAAATGTCTTTTCTAAAAATAACAGACTAACTTTCTATAAGGGTACATGAAAATTTTCACTCTTCATGTTTAATAAAGGAAACATCTGAGATTTTTAACTTGGACCACTTCATTTCTGGTAGCAGTAGAAAGTTTTAAATCATTCTTTATTGATTAATTTGGAAAAATCAGTATGCTCAGAAACTAGCGTGTTCTGATCTGACTTCACATTATCACAACAGCTAGACAATGTTTTTGTTGATTCTTCCTCAAAGCAACAATGGCATTAAGTCTTCTGCAGTTAGAAAAATGCGACAGTGGAAAAGTACTTATGGAAAACCCAGGGCCTGACCTTGCAATCCTTTTCTAAGAAATCTTTAGTAACTACAGTAGGGTCTGTTGGTTTCCATTGGCCTACTTGTGAAAGCGAATATGGGTTGCAGCATTGGAACCTAACAAAGGCAGCTTTGAAATGTCTAGAGATCTTAGTCCAAATCCTGGTTAAGGTGACAAAGGAATAAGTTTTGTAATCTCACTCTAGTTCCCATATGTTCAGTTATTAAACTGATACACTCTTTGGCATGTCTGGTTTGCTCAGCACAGGCTCAGGACTGCTTTGAAGGTCAGGAGTGAGGGGCATTGATAAAATTCAGTGGGAGGAAGTTTGCATAGAACCTGCCCACAGTCTGCTGGATTCAAATGAGGCAAAGCCAAAATATTTTGATTACCTGTGCCAAGGGCTCTTCAACCTCGCAGCTAGATTTAGAAGAAAAATAAATTAAACAAGATATCTATATCTCCAGCAGGAGATCTATGCCACCTTTTAATTCAACTATTAAACTATTTTATTTAACTACTAAGCCACTCCTTTCAAAGCACTACAATAGTTATTGCTATTGTATCTTACATTTTTCAATAAGACTCTAATCTATATAGTCTGCAATATGACTATGTATTTGTATTGCACCAACAGGATGCTAGATGCTTTAAAATATTATTTTATCTATTTGTACTGCAGTAGAATGGAGGAGCCCCAGCACCTCATTATATTAAGTGCTGTATAACACGGGGGGAGGAAAAAAAGGGTGGTCCCTGACCCAGAGAGCTTTCGGGATACATAAAAAGACACAATCCCACCAGTGAGTTTAGAAAATAGGCTCAAGGCTCAGGCCACAATTTACAACTAATCTGGGGTATCTCCATTTTTGCGTGGCTGACTTTAAACATCCAGAGTGAAATCCTGACCTTACCAGGATGAATGGGAGCTTTGCCAGTGAATGGGAGCTTTGCCAGTGATTTCAGCAGAGCCAGGGTTTCACTCTTAGGCTTGTTTTTCAGAGGTGCTGACCATCTGCATCTCCTGTTGCTTTCAAGTGGATTTATGGATGCTTAGTGCCTCTGAAAAACTGGCTCTAGGTGTCTCAAATTTGGCTTCTCCTTTGTATTTTTGGATGCCCAATCTTTTGATACCAATGAAGAGGTTCCATAAGAACTAGGTCAGACCAATGATCCGTTCAGCCTAGTATCCTGTCTTCGGACACTGGCCAGGTCTAGGTGCTTTAGGGGGAATGAACAGAACAGGGCAATTACTGAGTGATCCATCCCCTGTCGTCCTGTCCCAGGTTAAGAGGCTTTAACAGCAAAAACTTGAACTTGAATTTGTGGGTGTATTTCACATCTTTTAAAATGTGAAATTAACTAAAAACCTATGTACAATCAGTTTATGTAAAGAAACAAAGGGCTTTGCTAACACCTGAAGTGCAATGTTTTTATGAAACATTCAGTTGTTTTATCATATGGTACCTTGAGCTATCTTCACCGGTCTGAGTTGCAATAGTCCTGTGTTGGGGAAAAAAAAACGCAAAAAACTCAAAATAAAAAAGATTAATTACTGCCTTTTGCATCCTTCTTTAGTACAATATTTGTTTTAAAATCAGAAAATCTAATCTACTCTAATCTTTTAGAATTCACTTTGGCAAATCCAACACAATACAAAGTTGGCAAATGAACAAAAAGGCATATTTTATTCCTTCAAGGATGATTACAAAGATGAATTTATAAAAAGGAGACAACATAATAGGCTTATTTAGTCAAAAGTAACATCACTGACATCATTACAAAAGCATTTCCACAGAAACGGAACAAATAATTAAATAAGTACTATACAGGCATTATCAAAGCATTTTAAACTAAAACAGGCCCAGAAAACAACAAAATGCAATTAAACCCTAATTTAAGACCTGATTTTACAATCTGTAGCTATGATGAGTAGTACTTTATGTCATGTACAGTACCATTAACTCCCTAGTCAATGGGAGCATAAGCGGCAAAAGCTGGTCCTTAGAAAATACCTTCTTACGGAAAATGCTCAGATCTTTTAAAAACAAACAAAACAGTACAGTCTAAAGATCTTTAAGTGTGTGTAACTTCTTGACCTATAATAGTTCTTACAGGAACATATCTGAGAGCTCATAAGTCAGCAAAATGAAATAAAACACAATCTCATCTGTGATTAAAAGACAACAAATACATATTTTACAAGACGAAGATAAGGAGAATTGCTTAACTGGACCTGAAAGGCAGGATTTATCCATTCAAAACTGTACTATAAATAGTGACATTATAGTGGAGGTGCACTGGATTTATTATGTTTAACCCCCTTTTTTTTTAGCTCTCTCATGCTAGGAATAGTTTCTAATCCCAAATGCTATTCTTACAGAGATTAACAGGACCAGAGCTGTTGTCTGTTCTTCAACATTAGTGAATCAGAGCTGATATTCTTTAAAAGAAGTATTAGCTCATTTCCTGTAAAAACAGAAATCTTTCTGGTACTTCCAACCAAGAACTACAACAATATGATTTGCCAGGTGCTCACTTCCATGCTTAGTTCTGAATAACAGAGACACTTGTTTCTTAGACAGTTATAAAGATCTGTAATACAGAGGTTACAGTGCTGAACATGCTGCTTCCCTGTACAGAACAATCTGATCAGTCAGGTTTGATACAAACCGCTCTGGTGACAGTTTGAAGCCAAAGCCACTTTGGCAGGGGTTGGAAGGAAAATATCTCTGCAGCTGTTTGAATGCACCACTCTCAAATTAGGGACAGAAGTAACAGAGAAATTGGAGGAAGTGTGGGAGGAAAGCACAGAAAAGAAGAGAGTAAGAAAGCTTTTAAAACATTTGAATTATATATATATATATATATATATATATATATATATAAAATGTGGCTAAGAAAAACAAAAGTTGTAATGCCATCTTTCTTATGCTTTGTGATGTGACCAGGAACCACTGAACAGATGAGATGCAATATGTAGCACAGGACAAAAGAGACATCCCTGAATGCTAGAAATTGACAAAGGAAAGAAACAAATAAGTGGGCCAGTCAGTACAATACTCCCTTGCCACCTACAAACCTGGACTTCGGCCCAGATCCTCAAAGATATTTAGGCACCATTGATTTTAAGTTCAATTTTCTGTTTGATGTCGATTTACTAATATAGGTTATATGCCTGATGGGCAAAAGGAAACGTCATAGCTTTCTGAAACAACGCTAGAATGCTCCCAGAAGTTTGCTTTTTAATAACACCGAGGAGAGACGCTGCAAGGGATTTCAGGATCTCTCTACTCAATTCAAAATACGTTTGGTTTTCTTCCACTCTGTTCTTTAAGAGACTCCTCTTATTACATGGTAACCAGTCTTGCATATGTGCTGGCTGCTTGACAGATACAATGGACCAGTTCCAGTGGCGGTAAGTTTTCCTTTGTTCCACATGTCTCAAAGCCCATCCTCCTCACATTAAGCTTAATGTTCTCTTTTGGTTTCAAGATAAGTTTCTGCTTACTGCCTCTTCTGAAGAACCATTATTCACAAGCTGAAATACGCATTAGGCATGACATACCAGTAACTGGTTATACAAGACAACTGAGCAAACTGATAAATAAGACTTCACAGATGAAGAGAGTTTATTACCTGTATCCTCAGCACAGGAAATACCTAAGTAGAATGGAATTTGGGCTTGGGTCATATCTATAGCTGTTCCCACATTTTCACTCTTGAAGAATTAATTAGGAAAGTAGCAGGTGGCAACCCTCAATGCCAAATGCTTAGAGCAGGTTGCCAGCCACTGCCTTTGCCACTTGACACCAGGGGTGCGTGCGCAAGTTACTCCCACTCCATTCACTGATTCACATTCATTTTAAGGACAAATATAGCCACTTGGTCCACTGAGAGCAAGCATAGCTGTAACAATTAGATAAAGCACGCAATGTAAGCTAGGGATGCTTCCAAACACACTCCTTAAATAAGATCCATAGAGAGGAACAGAAATGATGCCAACATTTACAAAACCAAGGTCCTGAGCAACTGTGGCCATTATTTATTTATCACACATTTAGCAAGGCACCCATCTCTGCTTACAGAAATGAAGGGCTATCTCCGTCTATCTTTAATGCAATATCCTTGCAATTCTCCTATGAGGCACAGCAGTGCTATTAACCCTATTTTAAAACTGAAGAACAAAGACATTAAGAGCCAGGAACTAAATCCGGGTCTCTCAAGTCCTAAGCATTTGCAGGTATGAACCTTGCCAAAATCTGAACCTGTGTTTACAGGGAGTTTGGTAATTGCAAATCAGATATTCAGACCACTAAACCATCCCCATTTATTTAATAAAGCTCCCTCAGGTCAATGCAACTGAGATATTGGCAATGTAGATCTAATTCTAGATAAACATTTTCTATTGTACATCTGCAGGGGAGGCAAAGAGGTTGATAAATCTGGATAATTCACTAGGTACCTTAGGGACAAATTAATAATAAAGACATTTATATAACACTTTTCATCAGAGCATCTCAAAGCACTTTAGAAAGGTGGCTTAGTATTATTATTCCTATTTTGTAGATAAATAGCAAAGATTAAGAGACTTGGCCAGTGCCAGACAATGAATGGGTGGCAGAGACAGAGGAAGAAACAAGGTTGCCTGAATTCCAGTGTCAGGTTCTAATTTCTAGACCACTCTCCTACTGAGAACTGGTTGCACACTTAGAAACAGAGATTTAGCTGTGCAACTTTCAAACAGTAAAGGCAACTGGAAGGCTGGACCCGCAATGCACCACACTGAAAGTTCATCCCTTACAAGATCTAAAGACTGCAGTTGGCTGCAGAATCTTTCACAAGTTATGAAAGGAAACAGCCATTACTATGCACACACAGATTTAGGGACCCATGTATCACAGCTATATATAAAGGACTCAGAGATCGGCTAATCCTGTCCAAACATTTCCAAAAGACTCTGCCTAGCAGATCCCATTATATTTACCAGCTTGTAATTCACCTTTGCTTATTATTCCCTCCTACAGATCTTCACTAAACCAGGTCTGAGGGGAGGTAAAAATGACACACCCTCTCTCATTCAAAAAGGATTTACTCTAAGAGCGGGTGCATGGTAGTGACACTTCTTGTGATACTTACCAGTTTTAAAACCCCCTGGGAGTTCCTCACCAACCCTCCAAAAAGCTGCTAAGGGGATGACCTGAAACACTCTGACCATGTCTATCCCCAGCCATCATCATCCTCTCTTTGAACAATGCAAGTCCTTTACAGCAGTGGTTTTCAACCTTTCCAGACTACTGTACCCCTTACAGGAGTCTGATTTGTCTTGAGTACCCCAAGTTTCACCTCACTTAAAAACTACTTGCTTACAAAAATCAGACATAAAAATACAAAAGTGTCACAGCACACTTACTGAAAAATTGCTTACTTTCTTATTTTGTCTGTATGAAATTTTAGTTTGTACTGACTTCACTAGTGCTTTATATGTAGCCTGTCATAAAACTAGGCAAATATCTAGATGCGTTGATGAACTCCTGGAAGACCTCTGCATATCGCCAGGGGTACATGTACCTCTGGTTGAGAACCACTGCTTTGCAGCATCCCTTCAGTGGATGGAAGGCTGGGCCACTTAATTCCCCACAGAAACTATCCCAGTAGTATAAGTAGCACAAAAACACAACATTTAAATTAGTTTAAATCAAAGGAATGAATAGACAGAACAGCTGTTACCTTTTCTCAAATCCAAGGGCGCCCTCTGTCTGAGTGCTGTAGAATGTCAAATACAAGTACAATTTTTTCAAAAAGCCACTGATCTTTCAGGATTAGCCCTTAAACTGCAGCTTTTACATACTTATAATATTAAAAACCCCAGACTGTTTATGTTTAACTTGCTATTTGCCCTAGGCTCCTACAAATTTATTGCTAAATGTAGGTACTTTAATATTAAAATCTACGGTTAAATAATGCTGACGTGGAATTGCAACATTTTTAACAAGCTCCTTTTAAAACACAGATTGCATTTTACAGCCTGCATCTGAATATTTTAAAGACTAAGACAAAAGGTTCAAATGTGACTATCAATTTTAGGTGCTGGGCCTGAGACAGCACAAACCTGACTTGCAGTGATGCTCATCACCCAGCACTTCAATTGAAGTCCATGAGGGTTGTGACTGCTCAGCACCTCTGAAAACCAGACACAATCTGTCTTCAGAAAGTTCACCAGAGAGTTATTCAGCTCAAATTTCACACTCTGGGGAGTGATGACATCATGGTATTATCTCATGTTATCAATTCCTTTCAAATGGTAGCTGGTAAATGTGACCTGTTCCATTGCTCACCTCACATGTTTGATCGGCTCCCTTGGTGCTCTCTTATCTGTTAAATGTACAAATATATTATGGTCTTGCTAACATTAGACTTTCCTGAATTCTGCATGCTTGATTTCTCAGCCTTAACACTGCAGTCACATTATTTGCTTTGTAATGTATTTTAAATTAGCATGCTTCTCTTCATGCTCCTAATATTGGATCAATGTTTTCAGTACAAACCAGAGAGAATTATGGCAGGGTATAAAATAGCTGAGGTATACACTACAGTAGCCTTGTAACAAACAAACAAAAAACACGACAGCCAGACAGAAGAAAATACTTCTATAACTATCTTAGATGTTCTCCGTGATCACTAAAAATAACATACCTGAGCCATTCAAAAGCTCTGACTCTTCATACTAAAAGAAAGAGACACTTCATTTCACAGTCAAGTAGAAAAAGTTAGGCACATTTGTAAGGCCTAAAAACACCATTTTGGGACATAACCAGAAGTACTACATTCCTAAATGCATCACTAGCATCTGTTTCCCTAATGCAGGCAGAGGAGAAAAGACAAAGATTTATAATTGGTCTTTCTTTGCTTCATTTTGGGATGCATATTTTTTCTGTCTCTCTCTGATAGTCTTCTGAGTTCTATAAACAAATGGAATGAACTCCAGTCATTATTATCATTAATGTCCCTGGGCTTTCACTTAGTCTGTCTATTTTTATATCACACTAGCTGACAGCACAATACTCAAGAGGGGTAATGTCATTAACCCTCCCCCCCAGACTATTAATAAAGAGATATACTCACCCAGAAATTGGTGACATTTAAGTAATTAGATATCTCGCCAGAAAGCCTCTCTATCTCACTTTGAAAACAAAGCAAAATGCAAGTGGATCTGTCACTCACCAGAACTATTTTAATTTACAAAATAGATGAAGACATCAGTTTACCCTAGAATCATAGCAGCTAGAAATTGTAAACATTTATTCATCTAGTTGAAATTTATTCACTCCAGACAGCAGAATCACAAGTCCATTTTAAGTTTCCTACTAAGGGCTTACATGGGACTTAAATGGGCTATAGAACTTTAGCTGGCTCACCTGTACTGGAGGGAATTTAATCTATTATCTCATCCTAGCCAATACAGGACGTTCCCTATGACCCTGATTTATCAGAGCACTTAAGAACATGCTTAATTTTAAGCATGTGCTTAAATCCCAATAAAGTCATCTGGGCTTATAACATGTTATCCAGTGCTTTCTCATGTCTAGTTTTCAGTGACTCTTAAGCAATGGCTTTGGCTATTCCACGGAATATCAGAAATTGTTGTTGAGAAATTTTCCTGCTATTTAGCCTAAATTTGCATTTGTTTAATTTCATGTAGGAAAAAGGAAAACAAGCAAAAACTGTGATTTAAGGGAAAATCAGCTGCAAAACAGGAACAAAAGTGAGCAGAGTTTTCTAAACAAACTCTGACAGGGACAAATCCATCTTCTGCAAGACTGGGAAGTGCTACTGAAAACAAATACATTTTAGCATAGTTGTGTACCATTTTAAACCCAGTGTAAGAAACTGATAGTGCACCAACCTTACTTTTCATATTCTTCTTTCTTTAATGCCCAATCTGGGAAGAAAATGGAGAAAAAAGGGAGTCATTAATTTTCCCACCAAAAGAAAAATGAATTTCTGTTTATCAAACTCAGTAAAAATCCCCATTACTTTCCAACATTAAAAGATCTATGCAAATTTTTCCAGATAATTTATTTTTGTGGACGTTTTTGTCTTTTGCTAAGTCTGTTTACAAACAATTTAAGGCCCTCATTCTGTGAAATGTAGTGTGCTACGTGTTGTCTTCTATGTGGTTCCATGCAGGTGCAGTCATCTGTCTGCATGCTACATGTTGTAAGACTGGGGTCTAAGATAGGCATACCTTACCCATGGATTTCTATGAGGGTGCTCAGCATCTCTGAAGCCCAGGACACATATTATGTACTTAATTTAAGGCATCTAAGTTTAGACATTTTGGCCACAGTATATACCTTAAAGTCTAATTCATTTTATCAATGATTACTTTTAAATACATATCCAATTTCCTCATTTTCCTCATGTTTCTCCCATAATTTTGCATCTAAACCTTTTCAAACCTACACATTTCATCTTCAATTCTGTTTCTAATATCTATAATGATCCAGTTGGGAAACTTCCAGGTTCTTTTTCAATTACATACCTTTAGTTTTATATCGCAGCCTGGAGTTCTAATGACAACAAAACAGAATGAAAATAATATGAGGCACACATATAGAAACTTTAACACTGAAATCTCTATTTATTGAAATACAGAAGTAGCTAAGTGATTTCCGTAATTATTCCCTGAGCAACTGCAGAGATATCATACATTTAACCACCTGAACATTTAAATACACTATGTAAAACATATACCGCATTTTTTAGCTTCCTATTTTCTGTCCTCAAAGCATCAATTTCTTGGACCTAAGAAAGAAAAATAAATATATTAATAATTGTGTTAGGAAAATTTTAACATATGTGTTACCTTTGTAGATCTTGAAATTAATGTCAGCTTTTTTCAGGGCTTATTACAATATACTTGTCACATTTGAAAACACCTGTAATATTGTCCTTAATTCTGTAGGTTAGGTATATGCTGTAAACAACTTGAAGAAAGTTAACTCTTTTACTGAAGCTGAATAAATATTGTAATCACACAGGCTCATCCTGCAGTGTGACTTCAATGGCACTGTATGCAAGAGCAAGATTGTACACAGAATTTATTTCAGGAACAGAGCCATTGTTTTAAAAGTATAATGTAATTAGCAGAATATTTCTACCCAGGTGGATCACAAAAATGAAGCCAGCAAAGAGATATGTTGTGAGGTTTACTCCTTCCCCAATGTCATACACACATATTCATACCATGTTACCAAAAAAACCCAGATTTCATAGAGTTTAAGACCATTGGATCGTTCTAGTCTGATCTCATGTGTATCATGGGTCATTTAATTTCACCCAGCTACCCCTACATTGAGCCCAATAACTTGAGTTAGACTAAACTGTTGTGTGCCATAAGCAGAGAACAGGAGAGATCAAGGTCAGGGGCAGTGGAACCCAGGGCAGTGAGGGGAGGGGCTAGTGCCCCTGCAATGGAAATATTGTGGGGGCTCCACCCCATGTAAACTTGCATGCACCTGTGGTGCGGGGTGAGAACTGGACACAGAAGGGTTGGAGAGGCCGCCACGGGACATGGGATCAGGCTAGGGAGTAGGATCCAGAGGAGCTGGAACAGGCTTGGGGGCAAGTTGCAACTCCTGTAACCTGATTTCCCAGCCAAGAGCTGACTGCCCAAGTCTCAATACCTCTCCTCATTCCTCCTCCTATCCCTTGACTCCATTCGCAGGGAACTTCTGCCCCTTCTGCCTCCAACTGAGGTGCCCTGGTCTGATTTAGTTGGTTGTTCAAACTATAAACTGGGATTTTAAGACTGGTACAGTCTGCCTCACTGTGGAGATGCTACTGGATTCCGCTCTCGGCCGCCCCCACCCCCCATATCCATGGGGAATATGCCATATTTACAGAAGGGGAGTGGGAAAGGAGACTTTTTTGGCTTGAGCACATTCACTGTATCCCTTCACATACAGAATTACTTTCCTGCTGATTCTGATTGTTTATGTTATTTGTTGAACATTTTCAGCAAAACAAGGCCTTGTCTACATACAAAAGTTGTGTGCTTTAACTACACCGGTATAATTAAAGCAGTACAACCTTCCTAGTATGGATGCAGTATAAAGCACCTTTATACTAGTGTAAGTGCATTCCACTAGAGATTGTACAACATAACTACTGTATATTAGTAAAAAAAACAACTTTTAATAGCCATAGTTATACCGACCTGAAAACAGTGTGTGGAGCAAACCTCACACAATCTCAGCTACATACATGAACCTCAATTTTCACATTAATAATGTATCTGTAAATGTCTTCAAGAATCTTTTTATGTATTACTTACAGACTGACTGCTGTCTAAAAAGGAACAGATTTCATGGACAAGTCTCTTTCTCTGATCCTTATTTTTCCTACAAAATACAGACATTTTAGACTATATTCACATTTTTCAATGTATTTTAATGTACATTAAATGTAAATCAAACAGAACAAAAAGTGAACTATAAGTACAAAGGCAAAGCATATGAAAGAGCTCAGCTTCTCAGAAGCAGTACTTACAAGATTTGCAAATAGGTTTCATTTTTCACCAGCACCTGCTCACCATTTTCTGTATGAAACATGCATACATTATATGATTACATTTTAATGAACATAATAGCTCTTTTCCAAAAATGTCACAATCAGGAATAACAATAGCAGCAGAGTGTCACACAGACCCATTGCTTTAAAGCAAAAACTATATAGGCCTCAATCCTGCAAGTTGTTCCAGGTGGGCAGACCCCTGCACCCTCACATTCACTTCAGTGTGGCTCCATGTGGGAACAGAGATCTGCCTATGTGGCTCAATTTACAGGATCAGGGCTACAGTTTGCAGGAAGACAATGTTAAGTCCTAGCAGTACAATGAATTGCTTGATTTAAGCTTGTCTCTTGACTGACCTGGAGACTTGTGTAACGAAGGATAGAGACATGATTCTGATCTCACTCACACTGATATATCCCCAATTATTTAAATGAAATCATTTCTGATTTACACCAATGTGAGTGAATGCAGAATCAGGTCTAAGACTTCTTAAAGACCTGATTCTTTTAGATGCTGAATTCCTTTTCTGAGATGACCTTCCATGGGAGTTGAGGGTGCTCAGCACCTGGCAGAATCAGCCCCTAAATTCTCCCCCCATGGTTGCTTGTTGGCTAATATAATGTTGGAAATTATTGATGGGAAAGGTTGGACCTAATTATTTTGCTGTACATCATTCCTGAAGAGCTATTCTAACAACTATCCTTTTGGCCTCACCCCTTGCCATGTGAGATGCCTCACATACACATTCAAGAGTTAAACCTTACCCTGTTTTTCCAGTAATGGCATTTTGAGAGAGGAATCTGAAATCAGAAACAGAGATAAGTTTAGGCTACAATCTACAGTTATTCCTTCTTTGTAGGGATACTACAATTTTTAAGCTTAATTCCCCGTCAGGTGTGTTTCTAAGAGCTAAGTAAAACAAAATCCATAGTTCAGCTTTGGTGCAGGATGTACAAACCAGCCTGGAACCCTGGATAAGTAAGTACTTGTGGGGGCAGCATAGCTTCACTTTCCAGGACCTGAGCTAGCTAGATGAGCGAGATCAGTGTTTCTCAGTGACCAGTCCATGGACTAGCACCAGTCCCTGAGATCTCCCTGACACAGTTTAGGGAGGCAGCAAACCCATCTCTGGTATCAAAAAGGTTGAGAAACACTGAGGATGACCAGAGATCCCCATTGGCTTGGGAAAGGGGCACTAAGGGAGAAGTCCAATTCCCTCCTTTGTCTTCATGGTGGAATCTGGGGAGAAGGAGGCTGTAAGACAAATCCACCCCATCCCTCTACCTCAATGTAAGGTGTGGAGTGACAACAGGAGGAACTCACACCAATTGCTCCCCTGTGATGGGTGGGGATGAAACGTCCCCAATCTCCCCCTTAATCACACCCAGAGATTTGGGAGGGGGCACAGCCCCCCATTATTCAAAACCAGGAATCTGGGGAGCAGCTATAGCAACCCCCTGCACCGCAAGAATTTGAAGGGCTATGGTGAGACTCCCTCACAGCCTCCCACTTTATTTATCTCCTAGGACTTTAGGGGGCTATAGAGAAACCCCCATGGCTGCCCCATTTACCCCAAGAATTTGGGGGGCTTCCTACAATCCCCTTTACCCCCAGGAATTTGGGGGGCTCCCACAGACCCCCCAGGAATTTGGGGGGGCTCCCAACAACTCCCCAATTTGCCCCAGGAATTTGGGGGCTCCCCACATCCCCTCATGCACCCCAGGGATTGGGGGGCCCATAGTGAACCCCCCATAGTCACCCCCAGCCGCAGCTGCGCTCCCCCTCTCCAAGTCTCTACGCCTGTCTCGCCCCACCCGGCCCTGCCTGGCGGCTAACGGCCGCTCGCTCTGCAACGGCCGCTGCGCGCGCGAGACGCCGCTTCCAACGGCCCGGGCTGGCGCGCGAGGCCGAGCCCACTGGCGGGGGAGGGGGAGGTGTGGCAGGAGCGGGGAGGAGGAAATTGGCCTGGGGGGGGGGGCAGGAGCAGCAGGGGAGAATGGATTGGTGGGGGGGGGGGGCAACAGCAGGGGGGGGATTGGCCTTGGGGGGGCAGGAGCAGCTGGGGGAGTGGGGAAGGATAGGAACAGCTGAGGGAGTGGAAGGGGGGACAGGACTAGGTACTTGGGGGGCTGTGGCATGGGGGAAGGATGAGAGCTCCTGGGGGGTATTGGCAGTAGGGGCGCGGGTGCATGACACTGGGAGCACAGGAGCAAGCATGAGGGGGAATGGCACTGGGGGGCAGGAGCAACTGGTGGCATAGGAAGAGCTGGGGAAATGGCACCCACTTGGGGAGCGGAGTGCAGCAGGCTGGAGGGGAGGTTGGCACTGCCAGGGCAGCCCTGCCCAGCGCTCAGAGCCAATAACCAGCTTGTACTAAACTCAGCGTTTACTAAAGTCAAACAAAAGTCAGCAGCGGAACAATTGCTCTGAAGCTCCTAGGCTGGGCAGGAGACGCTGCAGCCAGCACACAAGGAAACCAAGTAACTCAGCCGTGGTGCTGTCAAACTGACAGTGTTTGGAAATGAGTTTACAGTGTGGGGTCTTATGGAGGAGAGGTCCTGTGTCTCTAAGATCCTGTGGTTTCATTAGGAGGGGGTTGCCCATTTATTCTTGGCTGAAATCCACTCCGTTATTGCCAGTTGCACAGTTGACCGCTGCCCTCCGTCTGAGAGATGAGCCGAACAGCCGAATACTGCCCTCACTTATACCCCGAAGAACAGGGCTGAAGTCACTCAGGCCAAAATCTGGCTTATAGAAATAGAACTTGATCCCACAAATCTTTACTCTCCCTTCCTGGTGTGAGTCAATAGAAGCACAAGGTTGTTGATCAAAAACAGTCAAAGCTCTTTACACCACCCCTTTTGGCTCAAGCACCTGGTCAATATTTGTGGCTTTGGCAGGTTGTTTTTGTTAAAAGGAGAAATTAGGAGTCAGATATTTCTTTGATGCAATCTTGTTTATTTAGAAAGAATGTATATAAAGTGCTGTTTCCCTAAACAGAGTAGAAACAAACAATAGCAGGCAGGTTTTTTTGCTCAGAAATCTAGATCTGCCTTTCCAGCGAGTACTGTGCTTAAAAGAACCTCTGCCTCTTGGCTTCATCCTAGGACCACACTCACCACAGCTTTTCTTGCTTTCTGCCTTTCATATACAGGTGCAACCCCTAGCCCTGTGTTTGCAATAATTTCCCGGGAAACACACCCAGTGTACCTTCTGATCATCCTTGCCTTGCAAAACATTGTCTTGGGATGTGGCTTCCTACTGTTTCCAGCTATTGCACCCAAAGGAGCATTTAATTGCTCCTTCCATGTAGCCTGAAAAAAGGTTGGTTAGGCCACCTATCAGCTTTAGTAAGACCTGCAATTGTCCAGAGATCAAAGAGCCACTTGACAGCAGCCATTAATACCTTCTGGCATAACACATCTCGTTTTTCTCTAGGTATTAGGCATGCTGCTGTTTTCAGTGATTCTCGCAGGTTGAGCATCAAAATTGTGCAGGCTCTTGGGCTCAGGCTAAAGCTTTTAGGCCAAAATAAAATAAAATAAAATAAAAGGTATTGGGATAAATGTAATTTGAGATTCTGTGCAACTGTTTTTCTTGTAATTCTATGATTGCAACAGCTTCACCACTGTTTGTTTGGAAGGTTTTATTTGCAGCCATACGACCTAGGAATTTTTTTTAAATCAAAATTTAGATTCTGAAGATGCTCATGATCTTCAAGGGCAAAAAGAAAAGATGTCTCCTCTAATCTACAGAGTGATGATGCTAGGTGTCAAGCAATAATATAATTGGGGGAGATTTTCTGCATCTCAAGGAATCATGCAGTAAAATGTTTTATTGCAAGAGGGTGGTCCTTTAAGAATTGTTCCAAAATGAATCCCCAGTGTGGTGTCTTCCCCTTCCACACGAGAAAGACTTGACAGTTCCACAGTGTAAAGTACATTGAAAACACACCCACGCTGCAGGAAATTAAATGCATTTATGCTGAGGATGCTGGGAGTTGTAGTTGAAATCCCTTCCTGCGAAAGAGAATGGATGTTATTTGGCTGTACATTTCTCCTGCTCTTGAACTACAACTCCCAGGGCTGCAGTAGGACGAAACAAGGAAGGAAGCAGCTAGCTGCACTAGAGAAAGAAAGGAAGGAGTTGGTTGTTTGTTAGCCTACCCAGTGCAGAAAGGACAGGGAAGGGGAAATCAATCACCTGCAAAAATGAATGTGGTCTTTGCAGTAAAGCAGTACGTCTCCAAGATGATTGAAGACAGCGGGCCTGGAATGAAGGTCCTCCTCATGGATAAAGAAACGGTGAGTTAGGCCCCTATGGCTTCTGTATTTACAATGGTATTAAATACTCCTCTGCCTCTGCCTCTGCCTCTCATGAGCTATTGGAGGTAACATTGGCTTCCACTCTGATTACAGACCGTGATCTTCCTCTTGTGTTGGTGTAGATTTATAGGAAGATAAATAGCTCTTTGCCGCTTCTTGTGTGTGCCCTCCCTGGGGAGTAGGGGGGAGCTTATGGCTTCCCATACCCTCCTTTTCTCATCTTGGCTCTAATAATTTGCAAACTTAGTGTCCCTTCCTAAGCAGTTTGCTCCCGGGGGTTTCTAGTGGGATGAGGATCAGGTTGGAGAAAAGGGTAACAAGGATTTGTGTGAGATGGCTGCTCTCAAACACCAGTACATTTTCTGCCACACCTATGCTTTGCAGTGTTAGCCCATTGCACTGAGGGCTGCTGCACATCTATGTAGCAATCTAAAATTGAAATGAACTATCCAGGGAAAGTGAGGTACAAGAGGTGAAATGATCTATCCTGGATCACACAGCAAATCAGCGGCAGAGCCAGGAGGAACCAAACCCAAGAATCCCAACTCCCAGTCCTGTGCACTAACCATTAGTCAACTCTCCCTTGTCTCATTGAGTATCTCATGAGCCTGCCCCAGCAAGTGGAGAGAACTTGTCTTCTCCTTTCTCTCTGCAGACCAGTATTGTGAGCATGGTGTATACGCAGTCAGAAATCCTTCAGAAGGAAGTTTACCTCTTTGAGCGCATTGATTCTTTGAACAGAGAGACTATGAAACACTTGAAAGCAATCTGTTTTCTGCGACCAACAAAGGTAAGGTACTTTGTAAGAGCAACTGCTGTCTGCACTGGCGTGTGCTTTGCCCAGGTCCTGTGTACAAGATGAGCAGATGATACTAGTATCTAAGGCTCTGATCCTGCAAATACTTTCCCATATGCTTAGCTTTATGCTTCTGAGCAGTCCCAATGAATTCATCGGGGTGACTAATGTATATAAAACTAAGTCCAAGTTTGTGTTTCAGGATCAGTGCCTTAGTTCGATAGCCATACAGACTTCACCTTGTCCACTCAGCTGGAGTGAGTAATTTAAAAAAAAAAAACAAAAAAAACCCAAAAAACCTTTAACCCTCCCTTTCTTCCCCCCCACCCCCACATGGCCCCATTATAAAATGTGGGCAAGTGGATTTTGTACCTGGGCAGGTACATTTTACATTTCCTTATAGTTTTGCAAAGGTGAAAATTCTTTCATTCGTGAAATTAATTAGATAATGAAACCCACCAAGAATTCCCTGTAACTTCTTACAAAGCATGCTCAGCCTTTTGTCTAAGTTGAAGGAACAAACCCTGCTCCAGTTTGGATTTGAAGTAGTATTGCTAACTCCAAATATTGAAAAATCACGAGTCAGGCTCAAAAAAACCATGAGATTTTAAAAAAATACATTTTAGGTCTGATTTTAGAACCTTTAAGGTTCGTGTTTTCAACTTGTTCTCTTCAACCACAGGCCTGGAAAGTAACTCTTTCCTTCTTTTTCTTTTCTTAATTACATCTGAATTTTCATGTAGTCACAGGACTCGAGGAGCTGGGACTTTAAGAAGAATGCAGGATAGGCTCGTGAGAGCTGGCATCACTGGAGTACTGTGAAACATAGAATTCTGTGGGACATGACGCACTATGAAAAATGGCACTTTTATTTAGTCTATAATACTCACTATAATCTGTGTCTATAATGCTCACTATAGGAGCTGGGCATCTGTCTGCTGAACTTTCAGGATGGGTTCAACAATCCAATAGGCTTTTCCCATGTCTAATTCCCAGAGAGAGATAGACATCTGCCTCATGGCTTAATTTTTCTTTCTTATTAATGCTGCTTAGCACAAATGTAGGCCAGAACATTGAAAAGAGCACAGTCTTAAAGAGCCCAGCCCCCAATTATGCCCCAAATAAGTGACCAGATTTTCAGATGAGCTCAGCACATCAGCTGCATGTTGGGGGCTGAACTCTTGAAAATCTGCTCGTAACTATGTCCCTGGGAGCTGTTGAGCACTCAGGAGAATCTGACCCTGCTTTAGGTGCCTAAATGAGAGCTGAAAAATTGGTTCCAGTTGTGAGCACTGAGCATGTGGAAATCTGGCCCTGAACTCCTTTGAAAATCAAGTCTATAGAGCATGCAAGGTGCTGAGAAGAGCTGGTTGGGAATTTTTCAAACTTTTTTTTGGTCTGAAAATACCAGTTTGTGAAAATCAAAACCACTAGCAGGGAAGGGTCAGTTTTGATTAATTCTCTTACTTGCAATTTTTTTGTTTAGAAATTGTTGAAATGTTTAGTTATTTATTTATTTTTTTAAGTGAAAAATTTCAGTTTGAAATGCCTCCATTTAAAAGTGTAAGCTAACTATTGTGTGTGGGGGGGAGGGAGTTGAAGTCCATTTCAATTGCCCCAAACTGAATTTTTTCCCCCTGGAATCTCAGTGTGGGAAAATTCTTGAGATTTTGGCTTCCCTCCTGATTCGGGAGGGGAAAAAGTCTCTATCTTGAAAATATTCAGAGGATAGGAAAACCGTTTTCCACCCGGCTCCAGTGTTCAGTGCTTCTGGAAAGGTGGTGCCACAGAATTCCAGCCTCCAGGGACTTTACCGAGAGCATAGTGACTTGCACAGGCAGGCCCAAAGTGCCACCCGCTCAGAAGAGTTAATTAGTCTAATCACCTATTGCAGAATTACTGGGGTATTTTCTGATTCTTCTCCATCTGGATTTTGCTTTTATCCAGGAGAATGTGGAATACCTCATTCAGGAGCTGCGGAGGCCAAAGTACAGCATCTATTATATTTGTAAGTATGTCCTGGCTCACCAGGTATTTCAAACGTTCTAGCCAGACTCTGATATGATGCAAATATTTTCATCTAAACATGAAGCATTATTAAAATCATTGTTTCTGTACTCGTTCAGCAGCCTGCTGTTCCTCGGTCTCACCCCAGGAAGGCCTGAGCTCCATACAGATTTTGTATTGATTTAACTCTTTTGGTGTGGGTCTTTTTATTTTGTTTTTATTTTCACTTTATGGAAATAGTCAAATCTGTACAACCCTTACTATAGATACAGTTATACCATAAAGGGGCTTTATAAAGAGTTAGCATATTTCCCAAAATTTACAGGAATAAGCTATGCTGGTATGTGCATCTTTATACCACTATAACTGTGTCCACAGTATGGGGTTGTATCACTTTAACTATACTAATTTCAAACCAATATAATTAAAGCATTACATAGAGACAAGCCCTTAGATGATGATTCCTTCCTACATCCCAGTAGCCTCTGTTCAAGCTTGAGTTCTTGCAATATGCCGCCCTGCCCCCCGGCCTCCTCCCTTCCCCTCCTTTCCCCCCCAGTGAAACCTCATGCTGGGCTGCTTGTCCTTCCAGGCTGTACTTCAAGCCCATCAAAGACACTTTGAAGGACAATGCATTTTTAAGTTCTTTCATTCAAGGATCTCAAAGCAATTGGGGAGTGGGTTGCTCTTTTTCTCCAGTGGGAGAATTGAGGCACAGAAAGGTAAATCAACTTACTTGACAGTCACACAAGAAGTGAGTATCATGTTCAGAAACAGCATCCAGGGATCGTGATTCCCAGTATCACAATCTTACAACCAGCTCTCTCCCTCAGCTGCCTCTGCCTCCACATCAGCAATTCTCATAAGCTATGCAGAGCAGCCTCTTGCAAAATTGAGAGATTCTGTTGTCCTCCTCTGCATTTCTCTTCCCTGTCCCCACCAACCCGGCTGTCCTAGGATTGAGGGAAAACATGGACGCTGACCTCACTTAGTGGCATATTCCATGGCCAGTGGTAACCCTTCTAGGGCTTTATATCTTCACAACACTTTAGAGACATGAATTAAACCTCCCAGGGGGGCAAAGTAGACTATTCCCACCCCTGTATTACAGATAGGGAAACTGAGGTAGAGGGGCTGAGAATGGCCCAAATCCAAAGCGAAATAATGTCAGAGCCCACGTCAGAATTTAGTGGAATGTATTGGTCCATGGGACTCCTAGAACTCCTAGACTGCACCTTTCACTGATCGCTGCCCCTGCCTGGTGTTTCTCAAGTATTGTGTTCATGCTGTGTAGTTCTGAAAATTTCGTGATTTAGTCACACTTAGTGTCAGGTTTAAATTCAGTCCTCTAGAAAGAGAAAAAAGGGTTGGATACCTTTCTGCCTTGTGCAATTCAGGGGAATGAACTCAACCAACCACTAGATGTCATTGTCGATCTGTACAAACACAATGAAGCAGGAGCAAAATCACATGTCTAAGTGGAAAAAATACCACTTTATAAAAAGTAGTGGTGGCTTAATACAAATTAGAAATAAATGAACACAATGATGCCTAGATGCCCCAGCTGAGATTGAGCCCTCATTGTGCCGGGTCTGTACAAACACAATGCAAGGAGACGCTGCTATTAATTTATTGAGTAAATCATGGACTTGCTGCTGCTGTAGTTCAAAGTGTCCTAGTTGGGCACATGTTAGATCAGGAGCAGCATAAGAGGGAAAATTCTTGTCCCACTGCCTGTGCTGTAGCTGCTCTGTGGCTAAACACAGAGAATTTTCAGTCTCCCTGGTCATCCACAGAGCACCTTGAATCATTACTAAAGTCCAACATGTGATATTGATGGGGGGGAAATTGGGTTACAATAATTATCTAGACTGTATTAATAATCATAATAAATACAGATCTAGGGTCAAATCCATCCCTGCTATAATCTGGTCCCTAATCTTTCCAACTGAAAGACTCTTGATTATTTTTTGTTCTGTAACTCCTTTGTGTATTACAAATTACCTTCTGACTCCAGCCATTATTGACCTGCTGTGTCTTGCATGTCTCCTTTCAGATTTTAGTAACGTGATCAGTAAGAGTGATGTTAAGTCACTGGCTGAGGCTGATGAACAGGAAGTTGTGGCAGAAGTTCAGGTACGTGTAATATTATCTAATATTTTTCATGGCTCTCTTCGTCCCAAAGTACTTTCAAAACTGATCGGCAGGCTATGTACAGCTGTCACTTCAGTCACCTCTGAGGACTGACCTCAGCAGCTCTTGAACAGCCCATGCACAACAACATTATACAACAATTTAGGACCAGAAGTAAAGCGTTTTATACGCTGTCTACAAATAATCTGCCCCTTCCCCCGAGCTGCCAGAGCTTCTGTTTCCAAGCTCCTCTGCCATAGCAGGGTTGGTACGTGTCTCCTGCAGTGGTGGTGAGAGGCATACAAAAGCTTTGAGTAAAAGCCATATATCAGGAAATGCCATTAGAGCTAGGAACTAACAGTTGTGGGGAGGCGTAGAGAGTCAATGGGTTGTGAATCACTTATGACTTTAAGGATGTGTCCCTGTGTTCATGTTTTTGGGCTAAATAGCTGGTGTTAAAACATCTGCTGAGGTAAGACGCAAAAGTGTTGGTGTGATGCTGCTGACTGTATGTACTTGTGTTCCTTGGCAGGAGTTCTATGGAGATTATATTGCTGTGAATCCACATGTGTTTTCTCTCAACCTCCTGGGCTGCTGCCAGGTATGGAAAAGGCTCAGGCTTTGGCTAATGCTCCTCCAGGGTCTCATTTTGGCTGATAGCTGGGATTGAAGGACACGAGAACGTGGTCACAACTAACTGGATATCCTGATCAGTTGCCCAGCTGGGAAATGAGGATGTTATAATTTGCAACCCGTACAGTGGAGCTGATCACTTTTTCAGTAAATGAACGGCGACGGATTGGAAGTGCTATGTAGACTGCACTCCCTGTTAGTGTTAAATGTAGCCATTCCATAAGGCAAAGATCAAGCAGTAGGAATGAAGTTCCATTGTGAAGATGCATGTAGGGCTATTTATAAACCTTCTAGGGCATCTCCTGGAAAAGGCAAGGAACCTGAAAAAGAGGAAATACTAAGGTCTTCATGCTTATTAAACGTCACACTTCAGGGTTTAAGCCAGTAGAGATCAGGATGATCCCTAATGTGAGTTTCTTGCATCTTCCTCTAAATCAGCAGGTGCTGGCCACTGCCATAGACAGGACATTGGGCAAGATGGACCTTCAGTCTGGCAGTTCCTATGTTCCTCCAGCAGTCTTCACCCAGAAAGAACTCCCCTTGAAATCAACAGAAGTTTTACATGAGTAACGACTCCAGTGTTGAGGCCTGTGTGGCCATTGAAATAACATACATCAAAAGATCCAAATTAGTTAAACCTAAATACTTTTTTTTTTTTTTTGCTGTGTCCAGTAAATATCTAAGAATGCGACTGCTCGGCTTTTGAAAGTAAGCTCTGGATTCTAGTTGAAGGGGACTGTATGTATGACTAGATAGCTTTGAAAAGTGTCCACTAATTTATGTGTGTATCAGGTTTTGGACACTCAATTTGAGACCCCTTCATCCTGAGGTATCAGCACCCTTGGCTCCCTTTGATTTTAACTGCAGTTTAGATCACTCAGCACCTCTGAAAATCAGGCCTCAAGATGTGACCCCCAAAATTAGTAGCTGCTTTGGCAAATGGTGGTCATGTTCCCACTTTCCTGATGCAGTAGCCATGAATCAAAAGCAAGTGGTCTCTTTTTTTTTTTTTTTTTGTTATTAGCTCTGCTCATCTAAAGAATGAACTTTTCCAATTGAAGATGATGGCAAAACTTTCACTGACTTCAGTGATCACAGGATCAGGCCTCTATTGATTTCACAGTATTGTTAAAAACTGCTCTTTATTCCTCAGCACTGTGCTAGCTTTAAGCTTATGTTTCATTCAAATGAAATGCATTTGGGAAAAGTCTCACCTGTGTGTTGTCAGTAGTAAAGGAGCTCATTTCAAGGGACATTGCAAGTAGTTCAGAGCCAAAACTAGAATTTTCTAGGAAATAGATAACCAAATACAGATCAAAATATCTTCTGCATGTTTTTTTTGTTTTAAATTAAACAGAGAAGCCATTTAAAAAACAAAAACAAAAGTAAACATCCTCCATGGTGTGAAGAAGCCAAATGCACCAGCCGTTGTGCTAGGGCATGAGAATAAAGGAAAAATGTCTAGAGACGGAAAGTGAAATTGCTACACCTGATTCTCTCTCCAGGACCGAGCGGGGTGAACAAAGTAAACTTAGGGCCCTGATCCTGCAAACACTTAACGCACATGCTTAACTTGACTACCATGAAGAGACTTGTCAATGAGACCTGAGCCTCAGCATGTGCACAAGTCTGTGGGATCATGGCCTAGATTGTTAATACTCTCTGGGTTTTATCTGTGCTGTACTTATCAAAACAAGTGAAGAATCATAGAAATGTATGGTTGGAAGGGATCTCAGGAGGCCATCTGGTCCAACACACTTACCCCTGAGCAGAGGCAGGAGCAATGTAATTAAACAAACTATTTTATTCTGACAGTGCCCTTAACTGGCATTGTGGAGGCCCACAATTTGCTTTTGTTGAGGTGAATGCAAAGAAAATGTCCTTTCTCCCCTATTGCTGTTCCTTTTCCTTCTGTATTAGGCCTGGAGAACCTCCTTGTGTGTGTGATTTCAGCTAAAGCTGCATTTCTCTCTAGTTAACCAGAAGAGGTGTGCAGTGCTGTACCGGGGTTTCCTTATGGGTGTATTCTTCATTTTCAGGGTCGCAGCTGGGATCTGGCCCAGCTCTCCAGAACAGCCCAAGGACTGACTGCTTTGCTTCTGTCTCTGAAGAAGTGCCCCATGATTCGTTACCAGCTCTCCTCTGATCCTGCTAAGAGGCTCGCTGAATGTGTCAAGGTATGCATTGCTTGGCAACCTACTTGAACTTCCTGTCACAAATCAGCAGCATTTAAGAGGAGAAAACTATTCTTTTGGGGCCTGTTCTTCTTTGAGATTCCTGGCTGTGTCACTGATCTGCTGCATGACCTTGGGCAAGTCACTTCCCTTTCCTGTGCCTCAGTTTCCCCGTCTGTGGAACAGGCAGAATGCTTTTTCCCTAACTGATAGGGGTATTGTGGGGCTTAACAGATAGATTTTTGTCAAGCTTTTTCAGAAAATGCAAAGTATTACATTAGCACTCTATAACAGCGCATTATAACAGCGCACTCTGTTGCACTCTCTATTTGCTTCCCACTCACTAGCACCAAGGCTGCAGGGAATTCTTCCCCTCTGCAGTTATGACTGACTTCTCTTCCTGTCCCTACAGCAAGTGATTACTAAAGAATACGAGCTGTTTGATTTCCGGCGCACTGAAGTTCCTCCGTTACTACTTATTCTGGACCGGTCTGATGATGCTATCACCCCACTTCTGAACCAGGTGAAAGTGCCTTTTGCTTAGCTGGAAGGGATGGGAGGGGACAGGAACATGGGATACTGAAGGGCCTATGGTTCTCTCGCACTAGCCCAGAATCCCCGGGTTTGAGTTCACAGCACTCCAGGGAAAAGGTTTACATTAAAAAGTAAAGAACAGATCTTTCTTAAATTCTCGCCATCTATGGCCTGCTTTTCAGAGTTGCCTTGCACCCTCCACAGTGCTTCAGTGGCAGATCCAATTGGCCATTTGCGTATTGTAAAACATGCTTTAAATGCAGGGCCTAAACTTCGAGCAGTGTCCTTTTTAACTGATTATTTGTAGGACATACTTGGCAGCACATCTATCAAATGACCGGGCATCGGCATGTTCTGTCTGCTGCGTTCTGGATGAGCGCCGGCACTTATTGGGTGGCTGTTTGTGGTTTTTTCTAGCAGTGCTGGGGCTGTGCTGCAGACTTGGGCATTGAACAGCCCGTTATTTGTCTCCTTTAGATTTTGTTCGGAATGTTTTTGGGCGCCAGTCAGCCTGATGCTTAGGTAATGGCTGTTGCTGCAGCAGTGCTTTCTCACAAGGCAGCCAGGCTGTCTGTATTGATGGTGAGACATGCTGCTAGGAGCTGAAACAGCTCTTCCGTTTTCATCCAGGGCTTCTGCTTCTTCTGGCTGGGAGAGTTTGCTTAGGTGACTGGATTGATTGTTCAGTGGGTTGGGAAAGGAGCCTCTGTTCCCTAGGTGGGCACTGATTTAAATCCAGCACAGATCAATGGTGGCAGTAGCCTTTAGCTTCTTCAGCCTGTGTGAAATGACTTCAGTGAGTCTCAGCCCAGTTCAATGGGCTAGTGCCCCAGCCATGAAAACCACCATCACAACTGGCAACTTCAGCAGAGAGGCCGAGGACTGAGCGGGCCATGGAGACTGACCTCCCCTTTTACTGCTAAGGCCCCGTCTATGCTGCAAGTACAACTGTGTCAGGAGATCTGGTTACAACTTGGCTCCTCTTTGACCCACTTATGCTGTTCCAGTTTGTAGTGTAGATGGGACTCTGTGTCTAAACCCTGGGACATGCGCTAGTTATGGAATGTGACTAAGGTCTCTTCCCCAGTACAAATTGGGAGTTACCTGGTCCCTCTTTAGCAGAGATGAATTCTAAAGAAGGTCTCTCTAGACCCATTCCTGTGCTCATTCAGTCCGTAGATAGCTTCCCTCCACACCACTAGATGCTAAATGTGCTTCTGGGGTGACTTGATCTGACCTCAGATCAAAAGGTAGGGAAGGAATTTCTCTACTGCCTTGGGCCCTTCTGACTCATTGACCAGTGTGATCTGGCAGTGTCAGAAGCCCAACAGAGTCCTGGTTTGTAGGGCTAAAGACTGCAGGCAGGATAGGTCCCAGGAGAACATTACTTGTGTACAGAGACTTCTTCAAACCCAGGGCAGAACTTCAGATGAATGTAAATGGAGTGACAAACATGTCAGTGCTTTGATCAGTTCACATACTTCTCTTCAGATAACATTAGGCTTCTCAGGATAAATATAGTAATGCACTGATCTCTAAAAACACACACTCCTCCTACTGCATAAGAAGCAGAAGAGCGTGCAGGAAACAGTACAGCTTGTAACAGCAGCATCTCTGCAGCCAAAAATATACTCCTGTTCACAGGCAGAGAAGCTAATGATGACAAACAAATGGGTTTTAATGGGCTTTGCCCAAGCTCACTTTTTGGTGTCTTTACTTTGAAGTACATTGGTCACTTTTGAATACAAAACCAACAAGCTGTCTGGAGCGAATGTGTTCTTTGCTGTCTCTCTGTACAATGGGGCCCTGATCCTTGACTGGGGTTCCAAAGTTCTAATTTATTAGAAATAATAAATGTCATATCTGTTATAAGATGCTGACAGTTGGCTTGGAATATTTCCATTTTACAAGATGTAGGGAATCGGGAATATTGTCTTTTTTTTTTTTTTTTTTTTTAAATGTTAGTCTTGTTTCTCATTTACACTAAAGTCTATGGCAGTGCAAAAGTGTTTTAAAGTAGGTGCAACCTAATTCAGACCCTCTTTAAGAGTCCTCTTTGGGTCCATCTACTTTGCAGTTGAGGGTGTGCATGGCAGCTCATGTAAATGTTCCCATGCTCGCTCTACTCTAGCTAGATCGCTAAAAATAGCAGTGAGGGTGCTGTGGGACAGGCCTCAGCATAGCTGCAGAAGCCTGCCTCCCTGGATACATAGTCACTTGTGCTGAAGCGCACGCCACAGCATCCTTGCTGCTATTTTAGCAAGCTGGCTAGAGTGCAGCTAGCACGGGTACATCTACACAAGCTAACAGTCGCACTCCCGACTGCAACGTAGGCTTGCCCTTATATGCTGCCAGAGGTGTGTAAAAGGGGTGTACATACGTTTTTCAGCATTGATTTAAATCGGTTATGATTTAAGTCAAATATTTCTCTCCTTTTTCCTCCGTCCTCCTTAGTGGACATACCAGGCTATGGTCCATGAGCTGCTGGGGATTAACAACAACCGAATCGATCTCTCTCGAGTGCCTGGAATCAGCAAGGATCTCAAAGAGGTGGTTCTGTCTGCTGAGAATGATGAATTTTATGCCAACGTAGGTACCTGTGCAATGGGATAGGGAGGGAGAGCTTCCAGGCAGTCTAAGCTGGGGACTGGGTTCTATTCCTGATTCTACCACCAAGTTGCTGTGTGACCTTGGGCAGGATGCATCCTCTCTCTGTGCCTCAGTTTCCCCCACTTGTATAATGGGATGATGATATTTACCTACATGCCAGGTAAATTAATATATATAAGCAAGCAGTGTCCCAGGTGGGCTTTAGTGTTAATTTATATTGCCTAAATATAACCATTTTGTATCCCAGAGCTCGCCGCTCACCCTCAGAGCAGAGCGTGGGAGTATGCAATAGACCCTCAGAGAGCTTTGGGAGCAGGGGGCAGTGATCTCCAAACAGTGACCAGCTGTCCTCGGAGCAGCCTTCCCTCCTATCGCCCTATGTTTGTCATGCACAGAACATGTACCTGAACTTCGCAGAGATCGGCAGCAATATCAAGAACCTAATGGAGGATTTCCAGCGGAGGAAACCTAAGGAGCAGCAGAAGCTGGAGTCCATAGCTGACATGAAGGTAAAGAGGATGTACATGGTCGGCAAGGCATGTTAGAAACAATCCACTGCAGGCAGTTGCAAATCCAGAGCGTTTATTACATCCATGCTTTGTGCCCTGATACCGGTAACTCACTCTTCTGTGGCATGTAGGCTCCTTGGGGTGGAAACCGTGTCTTTGGGCTGTTTGTACAGTCCTTGCCCAGTGGGATCCTGGTGCAGGACTAGGGCTCCTAGGTGCTACTGCAGTACAAATAACTACGACAGTACTCTGCGCCTGCGCGCTGGGGTGACGGAGAACCTGCCCTGCAGTGCTGGTGTACGTCAGGAAGCCAGTGGGAAATGCACTGATGTAAAACAGGTGCAAGTTAAGAGGTACCTTCTGGAAGTCCTGGTTACATTCTGCTCCCTATTTTCGAGAGGTTTTGAGTTTCGGCTTCCCCGTTGCAGGCATTTGTGGAGAACTACCCGCAGTTCAAGAAGATGTCAGGCACCGTATCGAAACATGTGACTGTGGTGGGCGAGCTCTCCAGGCTGGTCGGCGAGCGGAATCTGCTGGAAGTGTCGGAGGTTGAGCAGGAACTGGCCTGCCAGAATGACCACTCCACTGCTCACCAGGTACCCAGTGGCCAGAAGCCAAACCTCCTTGATCTGATTCCAGCTGGGTTGATCCTGCAGCCCTCTGCTTGTGGAACTTGTGCTAATGTCAGTGGGAGCTGTGCACGTGGAGTCTACGGGGCTGGGACCTTAGATGGTAGCACGAGCTTCTCCACTGCCACCCATGTCATTCAGGAATGAATTCTGAGTAATGATAACTAACACAAATAGTTGTCACAGGTTGCAAGCCACAATCAGCTGAATATGTTCTGTTGCTATATTTGGGGGGCATCTGAATAATGCCTGGAGAGTAGGACCCTGGAATACAACTATCCTTAGCCTGCCTGTTCATTATATGCAGCCCATTTTCTCATGGCAAGTTGCCAGTGCAGCCATCGGCCGGTTGAAATTTGAGCGACCCTTTGGTGGGACCTTTGGTGCTTACAGAAGCCTGTACGGTTGATTTGCTGGAGGGGGCTGGGTTGATTTTGCTAGAACTACAACTATTCCTATTAGCCTTTGCGGCAGCTATGCCTACATGTCCTTATTGGGGGTGGATATTTTTGGAGTGAGAATCCCACATCAGATTTACTAGCCTAGAGGCAAGAATGTTGTCTCTCAGTACTTGAGGGTCGCTTCTGAGTTCCTTCTGAGCTGAGTGCTGAGGTTCTAGTGTGCGCTAGGCATGTATAATTTGCTGTGTTCACATAAAGCAGGTGGTGAGAGAACTGTCAGTTGCCATGACTTAAAATTAGTCATCTGATGAATGCACCATCCATACAGTTGATTAAAAAGGGACGCTGTCAGTAGCAGTCCTTCCCTGGGTTACTAATACTGCAGAGATGATGATGATGATGATAATAGAAAGGATTCTGACAGTTTTCTTCGTTTATGCTGTTTGCTTACATTTTGCACTTCACTCGCCTTCACATGTAAAACCAAGATTATTTCTATAGCACTGCAGGGGTGTGCAGTACTTTGACATAACTGGCCTGGTTGGCTTTACGTTGTGGTTTGCAGGCTGGGGCCATGCAATAAGCTCTGTGTGACTGGAGTCCTGCGTACACACATTTTCCAGGTGATTAAACTAGTCAGTTTCACAGTAAGATTTGCAGGCCTCCATGACATCGTGAGCTCCAGGTTGGCTGGAACACTCTGTCCAAGCAGAGCTCCAGTGATTTCCGTGAGGCTGCACGTGGTCTGTGGTATCTAGCTACCGAGAGCTCGCTGCAGAACCAGGGCCGTAGTCAGTTGCATTGATTCTTCTGCACTAGTACCATGCCTATGTATTTGGGTTTCCAAAGCCACAAGGAAATGACTTAAGACCAAAAATATTATGCATCTTTTCATTAACAAATATGAGAATTGGTCTGAGATTCAGTAAAGACAAGTGCAAAGTACTACACTTAGGGAGTGGGGGAAATCAAAGGCACAACTACAGATGGGGAATAACTGGCTAGGTGGAAGTACTACTGAAAAGGACCTGGGGATTATACTAAATCACAATCAGAAGATAAGTCAAAAATATGATGCCGTTGTGGAGAAGGTTAATATCATTCTGGGGCATATTAGCAGGAGTGTAGTACGTAAGCTGCAGGAGGTAATTATCCCACTACCCAGTACTGGTGGGGTCTCAGCTGGAGTACTGTGTCCAGTTCTGAGTGCCACACTTTAAGAAGGATATGGACAAACTGGAGAGAGTCCTGGAGAGAGCAGCAGAAATGATCAAAGGTTTAGGAAACTTGACCTGTGAAGAAAGATTAAAGATCTGGACACGTTTGGTCTTAAAAAAAGAAGACCTGATAAGTCTTCAAATATGTTAAGGGCTGTTATCAAGAAGACAGTGATCAATTCTTCCCCAAATCCACTGAAGGCAAGACAAGAAGTAATCTGCAGCGAGGGAGATTTTAGGTTAGGAATTTAGATTGTTAGGAAAAAACTCCACGGTTAGTTAAGCTCTGGCATAGGCTTCCAAGGTAGGCTGCGAAATCCCTGTCATTGAGGTTTTTAAGACCAAGTTAGACAACCTAGACCACCCCTGACAGGTGTTTAACTTGGTCCTGCCTCAGTGTGGGCCTGGACTTGACCTCTGGAGGCCCCTTCCAGCCCTACACTTCTAGGATTACTGTTAACCAAAAAAAAAAAAAGGTTTTGTAACATCCCAAATTCTCTTTATTTATATGAAAGCAACCTAAATGGAGCAAAGCTACATCGCTAATGTGCCTCTGCCACTCTTCCTTTTACACACGTTAGTGGTAAAATAGCATTAACCAACTTCAGAATTTGTTGCTGAAAGAATGAACTGTCCCTTGGAGCTAGGAAATTCAAAAGAATCAACTATCTAAAACATGAAATCCATCTGCGATCAGACTGTGTTTGGGGAAAAGCATTTGCCTGTGAGCCCAGCCCTAATTTTGGGTTTGGGGTTTTTGGGGTTTTTTTTGTTTTTTAACAGTGTAGAGCTTCTTAAATAAAGGATTTCTTTGGCAAAAGGCTCAGAAAGCCTTGAAAAGGGACTTTTGTTTGACGGCTGAGTGTAGACTGATGTTCTGACCTTTTGATGGCTCATAAAATTCCATGACCTGACCCAGAATCTGACAGTACATCAATGATGTATTGAGGTTGTTGACTGTAAACAATGCTGCTATTTTTTTGCTGAGGGCAACTGTTGTGACACAAAAAGACGGCAATCGCAGACTCAATATTTATCCTTTTAAAATGCTGCTGTTCTATGTACTGAAAATATTACTTTCAAAAAGAGCTTCCATTTCAGTGAAATCTATCTAGTGTAATAAATGCTGTCACACTGTAGTAAAGTATTAAGTTAATGATGAGCATCTTGAGAGAACTTGAAATGCTTTTCTTCCTAATCTGTGTTGTTCAGTGCTCCAAGTGGATGGCTATGTGGTGATAATAGCACTCCAAATATTCTCATCTGTAGGCCAGATCCTTGGGTGTGCCTGTACAGACCCTAGCATAGCTGTGTTGGCTGGCGTAAATCAGCATTGTACAGTTGAAGTCAGTGCAGCTATGCAGATTTGTGCGAGCTGTGAATCTGGTCGATTTGTGTTCATTTGATCCGTCCTGATGATAATGTACTATTATGTACATTATGTGCAGTCTTAGCCATAAAAGGGACTTGCTATGAACACCACATTGGAGTCCCTTGCTTGTGCTGTCTCATAGTTTCTATACCACATTTGCTCCATTTATAAATCACTGTTTGAATTCTCATTGCCAGCACCACATGCACCTGCTGGTGTCTTTCTGCTTCTCACATCAGCAGTAACAGAGATTCTGCAAAGCGCCTACCACATAATGCTAACAAAAATACTAAATAAATAGCATTAGCTGGTGATGCAGTCAGTGATGGAGGAGGCAGAATTCCTCTTCCTCTTTTATAGCTGTATCAGCCCCTGCAGGGGGAAATGGGAGTAAGAACTTGTTAGGCAGTGCTGATGGGGCTCTAAAACACACAGAGATTAAGAGCCTGGTTCTCACCTCTGTCTTGTCTACCCACAGTTTTTGTACCAGTATAACTATGGTTAGAGGTGTGAATGTGTACAGTTGTTTTTTTCCAAAATAGTTATACTGGCACAACCCTTACTGTGGATGTAGTTAACTGGTATAAAAGTGCCTTATAAAAGGCTGACCGGTTTCCATTCCCATGTGAGAATAAGCCATACTGGTACCTTTATATTGGCATAACTGGGTCCACACTAGGGGAACATACTGTTTTAACTATACTGGAACAATTAAAATGGCATAATGTTTGTGTGTGTAGACAAGGACTTGCACTAAGATCCATTTATACCACGCTGGCAGCATGAAGGGATTATGGGGAAATTAATGCTGCTGGCAAGAAGAAATGTATGTCTTTGAGATGTGGTGCTGGCAAAGACTTGTGCATATCTTCTGGATTCAAAGTCAAGATGGATTCTTTCTGGGTGTCTGGCTGGTGAGTCATGCCCACATGCTCAGGGTTTAGCTGATTGCCATATTTGGGGTCAGGAAGGAATTTTCCCCCAGGACAGATTGGCATAGGCCCTGTGGGGTTTTCGCCTTCCTCTGTAGCATGGAGCATGGCTCACTTGCCGGTGGATTCTCTGTACCTTGAAATCTTTAAATCATTATTTGAGGTCTTCAGTAACTCAGTCTTAGGTTAGGGGTTTATTGCAGGAGTGGGTGGGTGAGGTTCTGTGGCCTGCGTTGTGCAGGAGGTCAAACTAGATGATCATAATGGTCCCTTCTGATCTTATAATCTGAGTCTATGGAAGAGCATATCGAGTTGGGTCCCTCAGGGATTGATTCTGGGTCCAGTTCTGTTCAATATCTTCATCAGAGATTTAGATAATGGCAGAGAGAGTACACTGATAAAGTTTGCGGATGATGCCAAGCTGGGAGGGTTTGCGAGCTTTGGAGGATAGGATTAAAATTCAAAATGATCTGGACAAACTGGAGAAATGGTCTGAAATAGGATGAAATTCAATAAGGCCAAATGCAAAGTGCTCCACTTAGGAACCAAGAATCACTTGCACATATACAAAATGGGAAATGACTGCCTAGGAAGGAGTACTACGGAAAGAGATCTGGGGGTTGTAGTGGATCACAAGCTAAATATGAGTCAACAGTGTCACACTGTTGCCAAAAAAAAAAAAAAAAATCTCAGCAGATTTTAAAAAGTGCCTCTAATCTTGGATTGTTTGGTGGTTGGGCGCCCAGCTTCAGATGGAAAGAGCCAGCTGAATCTTGGGCTGAATGGTTCCAATGGAAGCCAACAGGAGCTGCAGGCTCTCGGCCCCTTTGAAAATCCCTCCCTAAGTGGCACTCAGAATCAAGGACCACTCATGAAAATGTGTCTTACCTCTTAATTTTCCACCTTTAAGGGAATCACCCCTTGGTGCTAATCCTGGAAGGTTTGAGATACTAGCGATGGTGCAGCTGCATTATTAACTGCACACTCGAGAAACTTTTCAGAGTATTGCTACAACTTCCATTGCATAAGCCCTCCTGGAGTTTGCTGTGGCCAGTTGGCTAACATAGAATATGGTACGGCCAGTGAGTGACTGGAACTTTGTGGAGCCACTAAAAAATAAAAATGTGCAAACCATGTAGCTGGCTTTTTTATTTTTTAGCATGAAAATGCTTGTGATCAGTATCTCTTTAGTTGCGTTGCCACAGGCTGTTCTCTGTCACAGTCTCCTACTGGTAGCATAGGGGAAAGGCCACAGAAACAATGAAGAATAAGCCAATGCACCAAAGAAAGAAGGAATTGTTCTCCCACTGATGTCATTTCAGCAATGGATAATTTCACTTGTGCCTAGGCTCCCTGAGTACAGTGAGTTTTGGTTATTCCTTTCCTGCTCTCTTATTAAGTGTGACATTGTACATGAGTCTTAGAAGAGATGAGGGGAAGGTTTTAGATCTCCTCTTCTCCTGTGGACAATTGCTTTTCTGTTTTGTCTGCTTCCCGCTTATATGGACGTTGTCACAGCGCACTCAGCCGGGGATCAAAAATCTGCAACCAAACATCCCTGCCAGAGCCACGCTGTGGGTGAAAGTCCATTGAAATCAATAGGTGGTTTCGTATTGACTTCAGTGGAGCCAGGATTTCATCCTACATTTTTGTGGCTGTCACCTCATTCAGTTACAGCAAATCCTGTCCGTAGACAGGAACCCATTCACAATTCCACTCAACCGGATTTGTGTGTCCACTTTGCCTGTGTCTGTTCCTGTGCGTTCTGAGGAAAAATCTGATATCCCTTCCTGCCTTAGCAAGGGCTAGAACGCTTGGAGGTCATGCCACTGAGGAAAAGTAGCTGGTCCTGCCCTTTAGTTGGTGATATGTTCTCTAGTCCATCACAGAGACAGAGCCTCCTTCTCTTCTGTGCTTTGGAGCGGACACCGGCCGGCTTTTCTTTTTAGCCTGTGGACGTGCCTACACTTAAATTTCGCTCCCGCCAACATAACTGCCCAGCTACACTAACTTAATAACTCCACTTCCGTGAGTGGGGTAGAGTCAGGGTCGATGCGACGTCACTGTAGACACTATGTTGCTTACATCGATTGTTATTGGCTTTCAGAAGCCTTCGCCCAACGCCCCGCACTGGCAGTACAATCGATGCTTGCACTCCTGGTGAGGACGTGCACTGCCGACACAATGAGCAAAGTGTAGACACGCATAAGCAATGTAATTATTGCAGTAGCTGTCTGCCGATGTAAGTTAGGCTGACTTAATTTTGTAGGGCAGACCAGCACTTTGTAGACAGACAGCCTGGTGGACACCAACCCTTCAGTTTGCAATGACATCATTTCCTCGTAGTGGCTAAGGCAATGGTTTGCATGGGAATATAATATTGGAAACATGACAGTAAATTTTTGTTTTTCCATTTGCACTTCATTTCATCCCTCTCTTCTCTTGCCATCATGTACGTCTAAGGCAGGGGTTCTCAAACTGGAGATCATGACCCCTCAGGGGGTCGCAAGGTTATTATGGGGGGGGTCGTGAGCTGTCAACCCTCTGTGCATGATGATAAGGATGGCATGGCATGGGGGGGTCATCACTTTTGTGCGTGGGGGGGTGTCGTAACAGCCTGAAATATTTTCAAAGGGGGTCCCACCAAAAAAAAGTTTGAGAACCCCTGTTCTAAGGCCGACTCACCTTCTCCTCCTCTTCTTCCTGCATGCTGCGGTTTGATACGGGATGTACGCAATTGCTCCAGAAATGCAGTGCAAAAAACAAACCAACCCTTGATTGCTACATTTTGGGGGCCCCTTTCTATCATTTCAGAATGTGCGGCGGCTCCTGCAGAATCCCAGGGTGACCGAGCTCGATGCCACGCGGCTGGTGATGCTCTATGCACTGCACTACGAGCGACACAGCAGCAACAGCCTGCCCGGGCTGATGATGGACCTCAAGAACAAAGGGGTTTCAGAGAAGTATCGGAAGGTAACTGCAGCTGTTGCCTCTGTTCTGGAAGGATGGGTTAAATAGGCAGGGGATAGGGAAACACAAGTGTGGGGAGATCCTCAGTGGGTATAAATTGTTATGGCTTCATTGACGTCAGTGGAGCCAGGACAGTTTACACCAGTGGGAGATCTGTCCCTGGGTGGGAGCTAATGTCTGAATTATTATGGTATGTTGTCTGTATGCCATTCCTCCAGTTTCTGTTAGTTGTGAGCTTCCTGGGGCTCGCGTCGTACATCGCCTAGCATAATGGGTCCCTCATCTTGACTAGGACCTCCGGGCATTACCATAAAATAGATTGTTAATAATCTGGGAGAACGTCTCTGCTTCTGGAATTTGTCCCCATCTCTCTGGGCGCTGCTGACTTCTCCCTTTTCCCTCCCTCTTACCCTGGCTCAGAAGGGCGATCAGGCGCTGAGGTGATGAGGGCCTTATAACTAGATGGAAATTTATGAAGGACAGTCCTGGTTTTGCCTTTTGAAATGCCCCCAAATGGCCTTGGTTGACATCTGCAAAGCGCTTTGAGAGCCTCTGTGAGACTGGAGCTATATAGGGGCTGAGAAGGAGGATGCATGATCTGCCAGTGCCCTTGGAAAGAGAGGAACCCAGGTTCTCCCTCCACAAGGACTTATTTCACTCCCAAAGCAAACCACTCATTTTGAACAATTAAAACCCAACTCAAAATCCCAGTTTCTATTATTATTATTTGTTTTGTACTGCAGTAGCTCCTGGGGCCCTGATCCATGACTGGGGCTCACGTGTGGGTAGGCTGGATTTGCTTAACCCCTCCACTCACTTAGTAGTTCTATCCCCAGGGCCCGTTCAGTTCTCTGCTGTGATTTTCTGTTTGTAATTTCTACTGGTCTTGGACCCACCACCGAACGTAGCTTGGTTTGGGGGTGGCTCCCCATTAAGCGGAGAAGTTGCGGTTTGAATAGACCATGGAGATTAAACACCCTTCAACTCTGCGTGCTCCCAGCGACATGCAGGGGACACTTGCTCTGCACCTCTCCATGTTGTATATCGATTTGGAGCTAGCTGGAGTCTCTCTGGGTATCGCTCCAGCACCTTCATCAATACTAAATCCACATACGCTTTCCTGAAACTAGTTCCCCATGTTAATTGGGCTCCTGTCTCCCCTTTCTCTGGACAGCTGGTGTCAGCGGTTGTGGAATACGGTGGGAAGCGAGTCCGGGGCAGCGATCTCTTCAGCCCCAAAGATGCTGTGGCCATCACCAAGCAGTTCCTCAAAGGACTGAAGGTATTAAGATCTTTGCCACGTGTTCCCTAGCAAAGCACAGACAAGGAAAGGGAGCTGCCGTGTGGCAGTAGTACAAGGTGTGCGATCCCAGCACCACTCAATAGAGCCATCCCTAGCCCAGCAAAGGGCAGATGGAGTGCACAGGTGGCCAAGAGGGCAATCCCATGGGACACCACATGCTGCAGCTTGTGTACGTTTCAGCCAGGGCTGCCCTTGAATAAGCAATCTCCAGTGGCTCTTGCCAGCTCTGGAGGTGGAATTCAGATTGCGGGGTGGGACCAGTGTGCACCTTGTCTCTGAATTTCCTGGCTTTAAGGAGTTCAAGTATTGGTGTGCTGGAAGGGCCGGGGGTTAGTCTGTACCAACAATCACTGTGTCCGTTGGATGCTGTTCCTTCTGCATCGTGGTTTCGCTGGCCTGCTCTCTTAGCTTCCTGCCTTGTTGCATCTGAATTAAAATTATTTTCCGTCTGTATCACAGGGAGTCGAGAACGTGTACACGCAGCACCAGCCCTTCCTGCATGAGACTCTCGATCAGCTCATCAAAGGAAAACTGAAGGATGGCCAGTACCCCTACCTGGGTCCCAGCACGCTTCGGGACAGGTATGGAGGGAGCAGGCTGGGGATAGAAGAACCCCTTTGGGGTAAATAAGGGATAGTTAATGCCTGTGTCCAGTATGCTCGGGAAACATCATGATGTTTTGTTTAATGATAACTGTCTGATGTGGGAGGGGACTCAGCAGCGCTCAGTCTTGACTTGGCTCTGCTCCCTCTGAGGTCAATGGTAAGAGTAATAACAGCAGAGATGCAGAGTGCTTTTGGAAATCTCACCCTCTATCTTCCCCTTTGCCTTCAGACAGCTGCATGCATGGAATCTCCCTGTAGCTCTGCTTTCAGAGTGTTAGCCTTTCTCTCAGATTGATTCCTTCCAGCCGCCTCACAGCAGCAGCGCTGTCTGGAGGCAAAGCAGGGAACTGAAACTTGGTCTCTGTTTCCCAGCTCTGCCACTGGTTTGCTGTTTAACCGTAGGCAAGTCACTTAACTTTTCTCGATTTCCCTGCCTGTAGATTGAGGATAATGCCTGGCCTTGCCCCAAGGTGGTTGTGAGACTTCACCGTAATGTTTGAGAGGCTTGACCTAATGTCTGGCCTTTGCAATGTGGCTAGTAAGCTGGCTAATGGTCCTAAATGGAAAAGACTGGTGGCTCTTTGAGGGCTGAACAGATACATGGTCAATGCAGTCATTAAAGGCAGGTGTGGGTTACGATTTAATGGCCTCAGAGAGGGAGGCATGGCCTTATGTTTAAGGCACAGGCCTGGGAAGCAAGAGACCTAGTTTCTACTCTGAGCTCTTCCACAGACTTCTTGTATGAGCTTGGACCAGTTACTTAACCCCTCTGTACCTTAGTTTCCTTATCTGTAAATCAGAATTTCTGGTTTTCTAATATACTTGTTTGAGGTGTTTTAGCCGCTTCCAATAAACAATTGATTAGAGGATAAAAGCCTGCTATTGCTGCCAGCTTAGAGTTACTCCTTTGACCGCAATGGTGGAGACCTATGCTTCTGGTGCTGAATATATTAGGTTCACTCCCTTTGACGCGCCCATGGTGGGTTGGCACAGAGATGCTGTGAGGCTTCCTGAATGTTTGTGAAGGGCTCTGCGATCCTCTGGGGAAGGTGCTTTACATGCAGAGTATCACAACAATCATTATTCCCTTCACATGCTGGATGCTGCCAGCTTTTATCAGCAGCTGCCACATTTTTATTGCGTCAGAAAATAAATGCGAACTAATAATTCTCCACAAATTGGGTGGCTGTTGCAGGGCAGGCTGGATTAATTTAAAACTGCAAACTCATATCGAGCAGAAGGGAAGCAGACTTTGGGACTGAGGTTCAGCAATATCGAGCGAGTGGGAGGGGAGGAAGTGGTGTCCAAGCGTACTCGTTAATTTCTCTGGCTCTGGGAGGCACACCCTGCACACCCTGCCACAGAGCGTCATGATCCAGCTGATACAAGTGAAAACGTATTTCAGAATGGAAAGGCAGCCAGATTCCACACCAGCCTGACAGCCAGGGCCATTAACCACTTTATTTCTGAGGGAGAAAAGAATTATAGGCACACAAGAGACAAATTGTTTGTGTACATGCCAGGAAATCTCTGCCTCATGCCAGAAGCTCCTTTAAAAATCCATTTGTGGATTTTGGGGCTCATGGAAGGGGCTGCTGGGAAAGGGAAAGGCATCAGATTGTCCCAGGATGGATATGAAGATAACAGAAATGCAAGCATGCTCCTAGGAGTATCAAGAAATGCAAGTCTCCCCCTAGGAACCACTCCAGCCTGGCCCTGGAGGGACCACCTCTAGGCAGAGATGGGACTTCAGTCTCCATGGCCTGTTCAATCCTTGGCCTCTTTGTCAAAGAGTTCTGTTCTCTTTGACATGGGCGTTTGCCCAGTGGCTCTGAAGTGAGACCCACCAACTCATTTCACACAGGCCACCCACCCAATAGCAATAACCACTTCCAACTGCTACAGATCTGCGCTTGATTGGAGCTTTGAGCCATCCAGTCCCTCTGGCTTCATTTCAACCCTCTGCCATTAAACACATTGGTTTCCAGTGAGATGCTCCCAAGAGGGGCTGGTCTGCAATGGGGTGGTATGAGGTGCAAGAATCTGGCCTTCGGGCCATCACGTCACGGCCGTGCTAAGGGAATGTGAGCAGGGTTTAATTCCCAATGAACAAGAAGTTCAGAAACTCCTAGATCCAAAACAAAATATAGCTGAGATGGAAGAAAAACAAGTTTCCACATCCCTCCCCCCCACTCCACACCACGTAACTGACTTAATCAACACGGGGAGTCCTTATAATGTCAGTAAAATAAATAAACCCCAAACGGCAACAACAGAGATGCCAAATCTAATTCTGCTCTAAGATCTTCAGAGCAGGTCTTCCCGATGGTTAGCGCGATAATCCCAACTGGGCCCTCTAGGCACTGGTGCAACATTAAATAACTGCTGCATCGTGGAGCCTCAAAAAGACTGTCACAAGCCAGTGCGGCCCGTTGGATGGCGATAGCGAATGGTGCGGCGGCACGAGGTTGGCAGGGCTGAGAGCTGGGTGTACCCAGAATGGCAGCACCTTGTTGTAGCTGCTGGGGATTGTTTAGAAATACACCTTCTGTCTCTCTTTGTCAGAGGGAGAGACAGTGTGGCCTAGTACACAGAGCTTTTGGCTGGTACCTCAAGAGACCTGGGTTCTATTCCCAGCTTGGCCACTGGCTTGCTGCGTGACCTTGGGTAGGACACGGTCTCGCCCTGGGCCCCATCTGTAAAAGTGCTTTGAGAACTACAGACATGCCAGATAAAAGCTGGGGGTTATTTTCATCTTTCTTAAAGTACAAAATAATCCAGTGCTTGGTTGGTTTTGGGGTTTTTCGAGGGCTGGTCAATAGATGCTGAAAGTTACAAGGCAACTAAACATTGGCCTCACTTGGTCTTGTACTGCTTCCAAAGAGACAGGAGTCCTCTTGGCCAAACCCACAAGCACAGCTGGCCGTGTCGGCAGCAAGGCCAAAGACCAGGTGGGCCATGTAAACTGACCTGCCTCTTGCTCTTAGATGAGGTCGGAGAGTGGCCGTGTATTTTTTCCCCAATGCCACTCTGGCATCAGGTTCAGCAGCACTGATTCAGAGCAGAGCACCCCCTGCAGATATTCAGACACCATTTTCTGCCACACCACTGGCCTGATCTCCCGTTCCAGGACCTCTTTGCCTCGTGAGGCTGGCTCAGAGCACTGATGGGGGAGAACATACACCAGTGTGTTTAAGGCACTGGAGCGCTGGAAATCCAGGACTCCGTGTACAGCTGGCCCAGTGGTTAGGGTACCAGCCTGGGACTCAGGTGAGCTCCTGTGAGACGTGGGGCAAGTTGCTTAGGGTACATCTACCCTTCAAGCTGGGAGTGATTCCCAGTTCAAGGAGACATACCCGCACTAACTCTCAGCAAGCTAGTGCACTACAAACAGGCTAGCTGCCCCAAGTACAGTCCCGTCCGAGAGGCTAGGCATGCACTTGGGCAGCTAGCCCCTGGCGGTGCCTACAATCTATTTTTAGCATGCTAGCTCAGTCAGAGCTAGTGCCGTCTCTCTTCTTGAGCTGGGAATTATACCCCCCCATCTCCAAGTGTAAACACAGCTCAGTCTGTCTGTACCATGGGGATAGGAGCCCAGCCCTCCCACAGGGGTGTTGGAAGGATAAATAGATTAGATTGTGAGGTACTTAAGTTCCAGGATAATGGGGACCATCTAGGTACCTTAGATTGATAGAAATTTAAAGAGGCCTTAAAAATCTACCCTGAAATGTTCCAAAGGAACTGAGGGAGGAACCACCTTCAACTTCTTATAAACTTCACAGAATTGATAATATAGGCCAGGGAATCACTTAAAATCCAGCCCAGGGCACACCGGACTATTCTGTGCTGCTGCTTGTGATTTCAGAGGACGAAATTTACAGTGATTGATGCAAGTTCAGCAAAAGGGCAAGATGAACGCTTTGTGTTTCATGATCAAAGGGAGGCAGCCACTTGAACGGCAAAGAATTTTTAAAGGAGCGTGTGTGTGTGTGAGAGAATCTTCTCTCTGTAATAAATATTATGCTCTTGTGGGGGAGGAGACGTTTATGGTCCAAATTAGCAGGATGGAGGGGAGGGGAATCTCTGTAACGCATTGAACAGGGTTTCAAGCAATTCCCCTTAATCTTTCACTTCCAACTCTCGTTTCTCTGTTGTTTAAATGTCATCCTCCTCCTATTTGCCCTGTGTGTGCAGGCCCATCAGCGCTACAGCTTGAGTCATGCTAGCTGCAGTTGTCCAAAACTCATTTGTATTACAGTGGCACACAGAGGCTGCAGCTGAGATCAGGGCCCCATTACGCTAGGTGCCGTACATGCACGCAGTAAGTCAGCACCCCAAAGAGCTCACAGTCTAAATAGAGGAGACAGACACAGGGTGGGAGAAAAGAAGCTTATTATACCTGTCTTATAGATGGGGAACTGAGTCAGAGAGAGATGAAGTGACTTGCCCAAGGTCACAGAGAGCCTGTAGCAGGGCTGCTATCTCAAGTGATCCTGCCCAGTACCTCACCCACAAGACCGTCCTTCCTCCTAAAACATGTCAGGCTTGATTCCGCCACACTTTCTTGTTTGCCAGTGGCTTTCCTATGCAGCTGTTCAGCGTACTGTCCCTGTTTGGGGGACTGTGTTAGCCAGACCTGTGCTGTGGGCTACCAGGAGGCTGCCATTTGGGGATGCACCCTGTCCAGAATAAGAAAGCCACTATGTTTGGAAATCATACAATACCTATGGTCCTTTCTTCTCTGCAAATGGGTGGAGACACATACACATGGGAGTACAAATAACCAATGAGACAACTTTGGTCAGTTACAGTAGGCAGCAGTCTGAGCACACCATCCAGCAGCCTGACTGTTGTCAAGGTTTTAGCAGGCATCACAGCAAAGGAGGGATTTGAAGGCAGATGTTTATGCAGACTGGAGCTTCCTCCCAGCTTGTGTGGAAAATATAACAAGTGGGCAGTAGAGACTGGCACCATGGGCCAATCAGAGGCAAACATTAGCAGCACTATAGCAAATGAGAGCAGGGGTACAAGAACAATTTTTATAGTGGGCGGGCTGAGAGCCATTCAACTGAACTGTAAAATGGAAACCACTTCAAGCCAGGGGGTGCGCCAGCACCTTCCTGCACCCCTAATTCCAGCATCTATGAATGAGAGGTGATAGGTAGCATGGATTGGCTGAGAAGGGCCTTGCAGACACTTTCAATCCGTTTGTTGTGATAGAGAAGGGGGAGCAGTGGAGGGTTTGAAAGGGAAGGTTGACACAGTCAAAGTGAGGGGCTAGGAGAACAATTGATATGAGCGAGGTAAGCCTGTAGTAGTCAAGGCCAGAGAGAAGGATGGTGCAATAATCAAGGTTGGCCAAGAGTCTTAGCTGTATTCTAGAAGATCATCTGACTTCAATGACGTGAAGTTCCCGTTGACTTCAGTGGGAGCAAGATCGGGGCCTTAGTTTGGAATTTGTGTTGCCAGTTTTCAAGTATGTGTAAAAGTGATCTCTCCATGCAGCAGATAATAACCGATAATGCTTCTGTGTTTCCAGCCTAAAGTCACTCTGACCTTTATAGGCATTAGGTTAAGCTGCAAACTAAGAGCTGATTTGCTGTTGACTATTACTAGTAGGTCTGTCTTATTGTTCCTGGTTTCCAGGTTCCTCCATTCACATAACATTCCTAGGATTTCTTTTCTCTCGATCAGTTGACCCATGCATCTTTCCAAATGGTCTCCATCACTGTATATCTGAGCCTTTGCATTTTTCATAGTGGAATCTCATTTTCTGCCAGTATTTCAAACTTAATTCCCTGGTTTTTTGGAATGTAGAATCTGCCCTGCCAGATCAGGCCAGTGATTCCTTTAGCCCAGTGTCCTGTCTCCCATGGTGGCCAGTACCAGTGGCTTCAGAGAGTGCCGCTATTGGGAAAAGAGACCATCTTGTTCTGTGTCTGTATAGTGCCTAGCACCATGGAGTCCCAGACGCTGGCCGAGGCTTCTAGGCACTAAAGAATAATGGGCCCAAAGGAGAAGCATCTTCCTAACCCAAAGCAGTTAGTGCCCTGAAGCAAGAAGTTTTGTATCCTGTGGTAATTCAGTCCTCACATGTAGTCCCAAGTGCTTGACTGCCAAGTTAAGCAACCTGATGCTGATCTCCCTCTTCTGGGTCATGATGTTAAGTATGACCAGACCTTGCCAACGTATTTGTAAGGCCACTTCTGCTTTCATTTACGCTACTGCAGGGGTAGCATGAGAGGAGGAGTAATGTCAGGATGATCTGCGTTGATAGTTGTTATTTTCATATGTGTTCTGGGTTCCTCCTTAAGCCGACTTTGCTGGTACAAGATCTGGGATGGATTTTTAAAAAATCTCTTTAGTGCCATTGGAAACAGCCAAGATTTGATGGTCTCTGGACCCAGGGACAAGAACAGCCAATGCCAGACCCCTCTGTCTGAAAGCGCATGCTGCTCGCTCTCAACAAACGCAATTCCCTGCTGTGCTGGAGCCGTTAGGCTAGTGTGTGTTCTCGACCTCATGCATTGGGATTGACTTCCTGCATGGTAACGTAGCCCTGACTTCTGGGACAGCTCGCTGCCTGCTTGGGACTGCTGTACCACCTACAATCTGTGGATCTCAAAGCACTGCATAGTATGAGTTGTGGTGGTGCCTGGAGCCTTGGAAACAAGGGTGACCGTGCATGGTGACTGTAACCAAGCCTGGAGCATGCTGAGATGCCAAGAAGGAGGCTGGGTATTCTGAAGGAGCCAAAGGGAGGTAGTTGAGGGTTTGAGGACATAAATCCCTTAGGCCTCATGAGCTGAAGCTGCTTGGAAACTGACCCCCTGGCTGAAGTGGGGATGGATGGAGGTTATAACTAAGGGACCATCTCCAGGGGCTAAATTGATTATTTTGTTTGCCTCTTGCTTTGCTGATCCACTTATGGTCACTTGTAATTGTCTGGTTGGAGACCAACCATTGTGACCCCATAGCTGATGGGTATTATACCCAACTCCCAGAGGAGCAAACAACACTTGCCCTGGTGTAACACAGCGAGTCCTCCTGGACCTGAGAATAGAACTCAGAAGTCCTGACTCCCAGCTGCGTACCATAATCGTGCAACCACATTTCCAACTTGCTAATGAAGTAGGGATTTTATTTATTAACCTTGCAGTAGCGCGTGCACACCCACCCCATCCTCTTCTTCCCCCCCCCCTTTAATTATTATAAAGTACAGTGTCACCTGGTGTCATCAGCCCCTCCTTCTAGCCAGCAGTGATTTGGCTGATCTCTCAGAGGCGTCACACAGATGTGAGTCTTGAAGAGGGATTCAAAAATACTTTTCAGTACCGCAGATAATGGCTTATTAGATTTCCCTCTCCTCCATCCCCAAAATAGCTGGGCAAATTTGCATCCAGTTTCCAAAGAGGCATATCTGAACCCAGCTAAAAGCCATGGCACAGCAGTTTCCATCCTCCAGGGCTGGCTCAGTGACTCACATCCTTGCTCGTGCATAGAAACTTCATCGTCTGCTGTAGTGAAATATTTGAACCTGGATGGTCTGAACATGCAGTTGCTATATATAACCCGCTTATCTTAAGGCTGCAGTGCAGAAGATTTCACAGCCTGCTTTCATTCAGGGGACTGCGTAGCTCTTTGGGGAGTGATCGCAGCACAGAATCCTGGTTTGCTGGGCATGTTGTGAATGCTATGTACACTGTGCTGGTGAAATCCCGATAGTTCTACCGCCTTATAACTGCTCCTGACGGATGGCCCAAAACATCTGCACGATGAACCGCACCGTTGTGTTTGCAGTGCTCAAGTGTGGAACAGCTAGGCTGGTTTATTTATGTACCTTTTCGTGCCTTTTCTACAAGCGATGCACCTCTGATAAAAACCTTGTCCTTTCGCGAAAGCTACACAGCTGCAGCTGGGAGTCTCAGGAACCACCATCAGCTGTTCCGAAGAACAGCAAGAGATTATACAGTGACTGTAGATGAAACTTGTGTTGAAATCTGTTGAATGCATCAGGAAGCAATTTCTTTGTTTAATGGAATGCTATGAACCACATTTTCCCAGGTGCCCTGTAATATTGGGTGCCAAAATTTTAGGTGCCTAGCACCTGATTTTCAGAGGGGCCGAGTACCCACAGCTTCTAAGAACTTCTAAAGTCCGGCTTGAGGTGCCAGAATCTAGGCACTCGGTGTTAGAAATTACTTCTTGAGAGTTTGGGCCTAAATGGGTTGGAAGTTAGAGATAAGGGTTTTGTGGAGAAAGTTACCATCCTTCAGTTCTATCATCTTGACTTGTGCTCTCATCAAATGTCAGGCTAAGCAAGGTTGGTCTTGGTCAGTATTTGGATGGGAGTTCTTCCAAGCAGCACAGGTGCTACAAGAAGTAGTGTTGAATACTCTCCCCTCTCAGTCAATTTCCCTTTCTTGTGCTTGGGGAAACTGTGCACTTCCGGAAATGTCATCTCTTAGATGGAGTGCAAACAGGTCCTGATCTCTTGTCTACCTTAGATCTGCCCTGTAGCGATACCATGAGGGAAGAGAAAAACCCTAATGTGTCTTTAATTTAATCTGGGACAACAAACACTCAAATGCCTTAATCATAATCATGTGTGTTATCGCCTAATGACAATACAGGGCAGAATTAAGGTTATTTGAATGCCTCAACTGTGCATTTCTCTACCTTGTGTTTGGAATTCCTTAAAATGTAACCTTACCTCTGGATTTTCTGGGATTGTAATACTGGGTTTTGGAGTAATTACAATGTCCCTGTAATGTTTATCACCCTTAAATTACTGATTCGGACCCTCAACCTTAATTTCATTCTACCAGTTTGCTGTCTTGGTTTGCTGTCAGTTTGCTGTCTTACTGTGGCTTCCTAAATTTCCACTGGCATCTTGAGTTTGACTGGATAGGCTGCTATTCTTAACACTGGTATGGTAGTGCTGTGCATTCTTAAATAGCTGCTACAGTCCATCCCAGAGGTGGCTGCATTTCACTGATGGGTAAGATAATTCCTCTGTAATGAATGCACTTGGGATTCGCTTGGGAAAAGAGAGTCACATTGTTGGCTCTTCTTCTGACAGCAATGTCAACCCTCTACCAAGCAATGGCAGCATCCGGGGCCTTGCGGGTTGGCTTTCCAGTGGAGGAGGAATCAGCAGCATGGAGTCTGCATGCATTTTAAGTGCCAGGGTCCATCGACTTTGCTCCTTGCACAGACCATGCAAACGAATTCCTGCTACTCCGAGTGCTGCAGCAAGCAACTCCAGTCTAATAGAATACCCGGCTGCAGGACAGAGCTCAGGCTTGAGGGATGGGGGTTCACAGCAGAAAGGTAACTGAGGTAGTATCAAGACCTAGCTGCCCTGTAAAGAGAGCCTTTCTGACTCAGGCAATGTACATTATTGGTCGCCAGAGAGGATGACACAGCACTGCATCCTGTAGAACCTGCACAGTCAGCTCTAGGGTTCACAGATCTTTTTATATGACAGCAAAGGTAGCTCATGAGCCAGGACCAACTTCTTGTACCTCTGAGCCAGCTGGGTGACTTGGGTGGGGGGTAAGAAATGAGGTAGGGGGTGAGAAATGAGGAGGGAGAGATCAAGGTGCCAGCTTTTTTGAGGAAGCAAAATATTCAGGGCCATGTGTGTCTGTCTGCATGTACCGAGGTAAAGGCACCCCAGCCCTGCTGCATCCCTGCAAAATCCTGTGCTCCATGGCTGGCTAGGCATTGGAATCTCAGAGGTTAAACTAGGCATAATCTGCTCAATTCTGTCATAGATTTGAGCCAAGATCAAGCGATCTGCGGTGCCATCGCTGCCCTCATTGGACTCCTAAACTGACCTTCATTTAACAGCCCCAGCAGTGTCATGCTCATGCATTAAGCATCGGTGGATGTGTCATGGTGGAACATGTGGGGTGGACACATTTCCAGCACCAGATCTGTGTCATGGTGGAACCCTGTGGGAAAACAGAACCCGCCTGGGTGTTGCTCAAGAGGTGCTCCTGCTTTTTAAGAACCGTTAACACATTGTGTAAGAGTTTAGCAAGGCACAGTGTTTAAGTCCCACATAATGTGCACTGCTACTGCATCACTGCCTCTCCAGAGCCCTGTATATCACAGAAATTAGACACTGGGAAAATCCACTGGATCGTTGAATCAGTTTTCTGGGCAGGGCAAAATTTATCCCTATGCTGCGTTGTCTAATACTTTGTGCTGCTCAGTTTCAACAGCTATCCCTCTTCATTGCAGGCCTCAAGATATTATTGTGTTTATCATTGGAGGAGCAACCTATGAAGAGGCATTAACTGTCTATAACCTTAACCGCACCACCCCCGGGGTCCGGATCGTATTGGGCGGGACCACCATCCACAACACGAAAAGGTAACAACGGCTGAAACCTTATTCCATGTGTTTTGAAAATGGTTGACTTGAGCCTCAGTCTGTGACACTGAGGAGAATTTCAGCCCCCAGGGCAGCATTGAACAGTCAGAGCTCTGGTCTAACCACCCAGCGTGCGAGGTGTAGCCCCAAATGCCTTGTTGGCTCTGGGAGAGATTCTTAAGCTGAAAGTTTAAGAACTTGAAGGCAAAGATAAAAGTTGTGGGGACAGAGAAGCGTACATGCATAGTTTCTCCTGCTTTGAATTTGCTGCCCACTATAATGTGAGTGGGAAGGCAAGGGAATGCCTGGGAATCCAGACCACATGCCTGATTCTGCTCTGTCACAAATCAGCAGTGACTTTGCTGATGTCAGTGGAGTTCCGCTGATGTAAGTGAGATCGGAAGCGGGCTCTGTGCCTGTACTAATGGCAATCTCTGTGCTGCCTGCAGATCTGCACCGTGCTGACTGCTCTTCTCATTGCTCTTTTAAGAAAGGAGCTTTCATTCCCAATTTCCTTCCTTGGGAGATGGGCCATTTGTACAGGCTTGATCCTGCAAGATTCGGAGAACTCTTGGTCGTGCCAAGCATCCTTAATTCCTTTGTTTCCCTTTGTTGCTGCCCCTAAAACGTTTCAAGCAGCTAACTCCTTAATAGAGCCAATGGGTTTTGTGCTGGGTAGCGCCGATGGCGTTCCATTTCTACAGCAATGGAAGCGAGTGATCTGATCCTAAAATTCTCTTTTTGTTCCTACAAATACCATCTTGCTTTGTCCAGAAAACAACTGAGACTTGTGCGATGTGATCTGCTGATGAAACTTACGAGCCCAGTTTCCAAACATGGGCACCATATCTCAGCCCTGAATGCAGATCAGAGCATCCAACTGCAGGATTTGGTTATCCTAATAAGGTGGAAATTAGGCCATAAATCTGTGCCACCTCCTGCCAAGGGGTGGGGGAATGGGCAAGAAAACCACTTCCTCTCCCGTACCAGCTGCTAGCTAAGCAGAGAATCAAGAATTCTTTCAATTCCCCCCCCCCCCTCCCCCTGCCCATACCCCATTCTCTCCCCTTTCATAATTAAGTCTCCTTGGCTAGTAGCCAATCAGTGGATTGGGAACAGGAGGCTAAAGTTAGAAGGAATGTGACAGGCGGCCTGAATCTGTCCCATGTGCTCTGTCAGAAAATGTGGTGAAATCCAAGAGCTGGGACAATCCCTGGAGTTGTCCAACAGCTGCTTTGAACTCAAAGGGACACTGCTCTGCAAGCGTGGATGGAGGGAAGGCTTAAACCTCGGGTGAACCTCTACTTTAATGGTCTGTGTTATAAAAAGTTTGGCTACTGAGGGCTTTTTTGATCTTTCTTTTAAGACCTATAGTGATAAACTCAAGGAGATCAATCTATTTAGCTTAACAAAGAGAAGGTTAAGGGATGATTTGATCACTGTCTGTAAGTACTGACATGGGGAACAAATATTTAATGATGGGCTCTTCAGTCTAGCAGAGAAAGGCCTAACACAATCCAGTGGCTGGAAGTTAGACAAATGAAGTTAGACAAAAGTTAGAATGGCTGGAAGCTAGACAAATCCAGACGGGAAATAAGGCATACATATTTAACAGTGAGACTAGTTAACCATCGGAACAGTTTTCCAGGGGTCAGGGTGGATTCTCCAGCACTGACAATTTTTAAATCCAAATTGGATGTTGTATTAAAATATTTGCTCTAAGAATTATTTTGGGGATGGTTCAGGATGTCAGCCTCGATGGTCACAGTGGCCTTAGGATCTATGAATATAAGACTTCGGTTCAAATGTATTTATGTATAGGCAGGCTTATAAAGTGGCTTGGTTTTTAGGCCATATATGTGCATGTTGCTACTATAACTAACTATCATGCTGGACTTTTAAATACCTCATTTCTGCACCTCCACCCTAAATTCTGTCTCCCACAAGGTGTATTCAGGTTGCACATCTGCTTGCACAACAATAGTTTGTATTGTATTGCAAGGTCCAGTGGCTTTCACCCCCACTTCCCCAAACATGTTTTTTCACATATCTGCAGTGTCCACTCTGAAATCTGTTAGTTTTTCCTTCAGTTAATAAAGCCATTGAATAGGACAGGCCAGATTGAAGTGGCTCTTGTGAACTGGGTTATAAAGGCAAGTCTGTATTAGCCCACATTCTGACCAAATCCTATCCAAACTAGCCAGCTTGCCATTCTCCACCCTGCCCAGCTGCTCTCAATTTTAGCCTTCACGCTAACCTGCATTCCTAGTAACTGAAAGATGAAGTACTTCGCAGTCATGCTCACTGCTCTTTGTCTGATAGGCCCTCAGGAAAAAGGGAGTTGCTAAAATGTTGTCTTGGAAAGATGTACCCAGCGTGTAAAATTGCTGCTACAGTGAAAATATCTGGCTTCATTGTGCCTGAATCACTTTAAAACCAGTTTCCTGGTGTTCCATTTACTCTAACTCCCAGCAAGCAGCTGAATGCACTTTCCCTCCCAAGTGCAAGAACTTGTGTAGGCCAAGAAATCTCTGTGTGTGATGCAGAGGCTGGCAGTGCACCTCTGGATTGTGTTGATCAGTTTCCAAGCTTATGACAACTTCCTGCAGGATTGGAAACTGGTTCAAAGCCCTCCCACCTGGTGGCTATTAACCAGTGATGTTTAGAGATGCTAGAAGCCATAAGCAGGCTGGGTCCCCAAATTAGAGAAACCAAGTAAAACCCAGACCCTATAGATCTTGAGTCTGGAAAAGGAGCCTAAACCCTGTAAAATGTTCTCAGCAGTGGCTTGTTTTCTTTTCCTCTGGCTTTAATATTCCAGCTAGCACAATACTCCTGCTTCCATAGCATCTTCCATCAAGTCATTGGACAGCGCTTTACACACATCGAGGCTGTGATTCCCACTCCCCCAAAGAGCATAAAGGAGTTAGGCACCTAACTCTCATTGGAAAATTCCAGCCTAATTAATTAATACTGCCCCTCCCAGCAGTCTTGGTTCAGGGAAACATTTAAGTATCTACTTAAGTTCCTCCCTGTTCGGCCAAGCACTTAGTCATATGCTTAACTTTAACCATTGGTTTCATAGGAGTTAAGCATTGGTGTAGTGTGTGGCTGAACAGGGAAGCTTTCCTTTATTGGAGCCTCTCTGAAATAAGTGTTACCATCCCTGTCTTACAGATGAGAAACCGAGGCACAGAGGGACATGAGTTGCCCTAAATCCAATGATGAGGCAGTATTACACTCAGGAATAGAACTCATGTTCTCTGACTCCTGGAGGCCTGGGGATAAGCTCCTCGCTCCAGAAGGCTGGCCATGGGCTGAGTTTAATCGCCTCTATCTATGGCTGTGTCCATGCTGCAGCGTAGGCTAGCTGCCCGAGTACAGCGCCGTCAGCAAGCCTAGGTAGATACTCAGGTGGCTAGCTTAGGGCTGCCACGGCTATTTTTACCGCCCTCTCTCGAGCAGAGCTGGCACATGGACATCTGCCCAATTACGCCTTCCCCATCTGCAGTGTACATGTGCCTCATGCTGTATTTTAGGGCCTTGGTGATACTAAGCTGACACCCAGTCACCGACCCACAGTCAGCATTTTGCAGAGGCCCTGTGGGGCTGTCCTGCCAATTGCCACGGTTGCTGTTTATATAGCTCTGGGACGCGCAGGGAGAAAGGTGGCAGATGCAGTTACCAGAGAAGATTGTGGCCTCTATTTCAGAGACCTGAAACTTTAGCCTTTCCAGCTAGTGAGTTAGTCCATCCCCCATTCCACATCTTCCAAAGGCAGATCCTGTCACTGCTGGCCATGTGCTGACTACAATGGAATCCATCTGGCCATGTGCTGACTACAATGGAATCCATCCTCTCTAATGACCCTGAAACACAAACCATGAGAAGAGTTGGAGGCCCAAGAGGTTTGTCTTGGAGAACTTGCATAACCTGGACAATCGCACAGAACAGTGAAAAGGACACTGTTTATTTAAGGTCCTTGTCTGACCCCTGTCACCATCAAATCTGAGTGCCTCCCCATCTTATGTATTTATCCTATAGCCCCCCTGTGAGGCAGGACAGTGTTGTTATCCCCGTTGTACAGATGGGAAACTGAGGCACGGAGAGGTTAAGTAGCTTGCCCAAGGTCACCCAGGAAGTCTGTGGCAGAGCAGGGAATTGACCAGAAATTTTCTAAGAGCAGGTTAGTGCCCTAACCACTGGACCATTCTTCCTGTTGCGTCTCCACTTGCTGGTGATGGGTCCAAAATATGAACCCAAACCTTGCCCCTAAGGATGACACTTTTTCTTTTCCAATGTCGTTCCCCCTCTCCCCCAACTCCACTACACTTTAGATGGTGCACTTTAGAACAAGGGATTATGTTTTGGACCTATCACTCGAGAGCCCCTTGAATTTTAGATTCTTCGTTCTTGTACCACTGTTGCTTTGAATTTACTAATGCCATTCAGCCAGCCTTCTCAAAACACACTGCAAATATTTGTTTTTGTAGGACCTACCTCAAGGTCCCGTCCCCACTTCCATTTGAATCATATACCAGGCAACATTTAATTGCTGTTTCTGAAACTATCCCGAAAATACTGTGCTACAGTTGCAGCTAAACCATGCTTAGATGCACCCTGTTGTCAGCAAGGGTAATTTTGCTGGTATAGACGAGGTTCAAGTGATGCAGAGAATTTTGGAAGTGTTGAATAGCTCTAAGAGTCCCATAATCCAGGAACCCCCAATTTGAGTCACTTGAAATTTTGAGGAAAGCTGCTTCCTTGTCCCCATATCCAGTCTGCCCATTTTGAGACTGATCAGATTTATTGGTGAGTGGCAAAACTAGGCTTATAACAAAAGCCCCATTGCAAATCTTGATGGCTTGACAGCCTTTTAATGAAATATAAAGCAGTGGCAGAGGGTAACTGATAGCAGAGCTCTCCTGACAGGTATAACTTTCATCCAATATCAAAGGCTGAGACCTGCCCAAGAAAGAGGATACGTGTAACTGACCAGTGATCTGAACTACATGGACAGAAACACACGGGAGACTGTGCTTATTGGAAAGACTGTGCAAAGAAGCTGTGGTACCGTTAACACCTCTGTTGAGCAGCTCTGCATTTCCTGTCTGTGCCAGAGGGCAGGCAGGGCTCTTTCACCATATGTTACTGTCTGTTTGATGGTAGGCTTAAAATTTCACTGGCTCAGTAAGGAGACCTCTCGACGTTTACTCCAGAGGCTCTTTACTGTCTCCCTTCTACCAATTTGGGAATGCCAGGGTGGCTGTGACTGCTGACCCCACCCCTCCAGAGGCCATAACCCCACGTTGAGAACCGTTGCTCTGCTTGGTTTTGAAAATCTCACCCTTCATTTTCAGTACTCACTGCATACTTCTGCATCTGGGGGCTGGAGGGCCAGGGAGTGTGTACGTTGCGATGACAAACACATAGGCAAGGTCCTTGATTGTTAAGAGAAGGAGCTTCTGTTTGATCCAGGTCAGAGTCATTCAAGGGCTTGGAGGAGTGGAGTGATGTGGTTGGGCTAGAGATGACTTTTCCATTGAAAAGTGTTGATTAGGCTAGAGGAGGGCAGAAGAGGTTGCATGGTCCAATGAATGGATATGGCGCTGGACTGGGAGCCCGAAGACATGGGTTCTATTCCTTCCTTTGCCACTGACCTGTTATGTGACCTTGGGCAAGTCATTTGCCCTGTCCGTGCCTCAGTTTCCATTTCCACCCTTTGTCTGTTCAGGGTATGTCTACACCATACAAGCCTGCCTGGAACCCGGAGTCTGTACTTGCATTGCTAGTCTGTGCCACCGCTCTTTTTAGCTGTGCTAGTGTGGGTCCGGCTACCAGTGCAGTGCAGACACATCCTTCGATTGGAAGCTCTTCAGGGTAGGGACAGTCCCTCATTTTGTGTCTGTGCCTTGCTCAGTTGGGTCCTGATTCTGGTTGGGATCTCTAGGTGCTACTGTGATGCAGTGAATCATGGAGCAATCTTGCTAAGAGATTACCTATATTAGCCTTAGTGATGGTGTTAGAATTACAGGGCCCTGCGAGGAAGGTAAACCATAGAACTGAGAGATTTATACTGCTGCCCATCACCAGTTTTTCTAAACCAGCTGGCATGTTGACTTTTTGGTCTGGGATCCCACAAGCCGAGCGCTGATGCCTCCCTTTCGGGCTGTACTTAGATTCCTGCTGCACTGAGTAATGTCAGCTAGTTAGGCCTTCTCCTATGACTGCAGTTTGGTGCCATCTCTGAATTATTTACAGAAAAGGTAGGATACAGTAACACAATTTGCATTTCAGAGAAGCAAATAAAAAAGATGGATGTTGCCTCTAAAGTTTGTTACTGCAGAGTCCTGTCCACCCATCTCTGGATGGGGATTAGCAGGGATCCTTGTCTAAAAAGGGCACAAATCAAAATGATTGGGGTTTTTTGGTTTTTTTGCTTTCACCCACTGGGTGAGGCAAGCGTCCCTGTAATGATGATGATAAACAGTGTTTTCCATCCACAAATCTCAAAGCATTTTCCAAAGGAAGGTCAAGTATCATAAGCTCCAGTATACAGAGAGGCAAAGTGACTTGAACAGAATCAACCAACTTCTAGTCTAGCAGCGTAGCGTCTGGACCATGCTGCCTTTGTTGCTGCAGGATTTGTCCAGGGAGTTTAAAGAGCCTGCGATTCCAACCTGCAGAGCACAGGAGTATAGTAGTGTCAGTGGGCATAATTGGAGCACTTTATTAAAATGTCAGGGCTTTTCTTATTTAAAAATCTGCACTAGATAGCCGAAGTGCTACATATGGTCAGCTGTCTTGTATGGACACTTACAAAGGACATGGCGAAGACTCAGAGCGTTTGAGTTATGGTATTCTAGAAGAATGCCAAAATCAGCCGGATAACCAAAACGGTGAACGAAGAGGTGATGAGAAGGTGATGAAAAGAGCACAATTATTCAGAGCCTTGGTAAGAGAATGTCATTTTGTGGATACATAGCTTGCTGATAGCAGAGCAACTTGCTTCCGACGCTCCTAGGATCCGGCAAGATCGCAGATAAACCAGGGAGAGGAAGAAAACTAGTTACATCGGAAATATCATCAGATGGACCGGTCTCTAAAGGAAAGCGGACGTTTTAGAACTCTGTTCAGAGAGCGAGACAGGGAGGGTAACAGATGTCAAGCTCTGCACCAGAGCTGTGAATTGAAGACGAAAATACAGTTTTATTAAAATCTGAAGTTTAGCTCTAAACATAAATGGAAGTGGCTTTGGCAACCTGGCCACCAAATAGACAAAGGTCTTGTGTCCTACATAGTCATTCACAGCACAAAGTTGGCATAAACTGAAACCAGATCAGAATAGCAGCATCCTACACCCACTCTGCACTTGCTCTTCTTTGGTGTAAATGATGACACAAGGTGCAAGGCAATGAAGGGTCCAATCTATAGTGTATGAACTTTGGTACCGTGGAGAACTGAGACATCCCATCTCTTTCCCAAGCCCCTTTTCCTCTGCAGGTCACTGGTTCAGATCCAGCCTGGATTGGTAGGGATTGAAAGTTGTTCTCTCCCCAATTAGTTCTTTGGTGTCACATAGGCGAAAGGATTTGGTATCGCAGACCAGTTCCCAGGCTTTCCTCTTCCACAAGCCAGCCATCTCAGAGCTGGCACAAACTGGTTCCTATTGGGTGTTCTCAGAAGATGAGGACATGGCTGAGTGATGCAACAACGCCTGCCAGACAGGGCATCAAAAAGAGGGAGAGATGACTCGATTAGAGTAGAAGGACCTTCACAGCGAGAAAGAACCAGGTACTAAAGGGCTCCTTAGTTTAGCAGAGAAAGGCAGAACAAGACCCATGGTCTGGAAGTTGATCCCAGACAAATGCAAATTAGAAACAAGGCACAAATCTTTACTGATGAGGGAGACTAACCATTGGAACAAACAGCCAAGGAAAGCAGCAGTGGCTTTGGCATCTCTTGATGTCTTCAACTCAGGACTGACTGTGTGTCTGGAAACTGCTTTAACCAAAGTGATTTGGGCTTAGTCCAGGGGTAAGGGGGAAGAATTCTCTGGCCTGTGCTATACAGGAGGGCCGACTAGCTGATGTAATGGTCCCTTCAGACCTTACAATCTATGAATTTCCGGTCAACTGTAGCATGTCTGCGAGTGTCGTGATCTAGGATGAGGCCACAGAGAATGTCTGTAACAACTTGGGCAATGCAGTGATGGTCCTGAAATGAACTGGCTGACATGTTATCTCATGGTTTCACATTTAGCTGTGATCTCTGATCTTACAAATTATGCAGGGTTGGGCCTGGAACAATACTTGGATGGGAGACCTCCAAGGGGAAAATACCACATGCCACAGGGAGAGAGTCAGGTAGTGCAGCAGGAGATATTCTTCCCCATGTCAGTGCTGAACCAAAGTTCCCCCAGGATGCCAGGAGAAGCTGTATTGCTGAAGGTGCCATTATTCAGATGAGAGATCAAATGGAGGGTCTGGCCCCTTCAGACAATTAAATGAATTCAAGTGTTGTGGCTAAATTTCAGTTTGGCTAACCCCTGGATACTCCTTACCACCTAAATTCCTCCTGCAATCTTAACTGCATACCTCATTTTTATTGTTACAAAGCATTTGCCATACATTGAAAGCAACTGCTGAGTTGCACCCCAGAGGTGATTTGCCTTTGGACGACAGACTCAGTAATTCCTTTGCTGCCTTACAAACTTCAGGAGCCTTTCAGACAAAAGGCACCGTGGAAATGTAAGATTATTCACTAATGGAGGTCATACATTAAATGTGATGAGACCTGGTAAATTTGCTGAGCATTATTGACCCTGCAAGAACAGAAACCCTAAAGCCATTTCATCATATTACAGCACAACAGCTCCATTCGAAACAGCGTGGGGAACTTGTAAATGATCTGTTCCAGAGAAATGGCAAATGGTTATAATCCAGATCCTTTTGGATTCATTGCCTTTTTTGTGTAAATGTTTACAACTGACTTAGAAATCCTGGGATGCAAGGTTAATAGTGTTTTGGGGTTTTTTTTAATGGCCAGAAAGGACCCTCCGATCATCTTGTCTGATCTCCTACATAGCACAGGCCAGTGCATTTCATCCAGTTACTGAGTCCAAACGTCAAATGGGGCAGACTGTCATTATTAAATATTGAATGAGTGACTCAGACAAATATCGATCCCTTGGGGTTTCTTTGTGATATCTGTGCACCTGAAAACTCCACTTCACCCCCTCCTAGCTGACTGCATATTAAGAGGAGGATTTTAACAAAGTGCAGTGGGATCTAAGGCAATTTAGCAGGTGTGACAGAGGTGTTTAATACAAGGAAGCTTTCCCTGGGTTTCATTGTATTTCCATCGCGTTCTAACTCCTCTGGTAATCCACTGGCCTCCCTGTAATGAATGATCTGTTACTCCTCCAGGATTAGAGTTGATATCTCACAATAAACCAGGAGATTTTTATATTAATACTCTGAGCAGCTAGCATAAGCACATTAATTCTCTGCTTTCATTATCTGCTTTCATTGTTCTTACCAGTCCAACTTACACTCTCTGATCAACAGCTGTGATTATGGGGTAGGGGAAGCTATTCTGCCCTTTTAAAAAAAAAAAAAAAAATAAGCAGGAGACAAATGTGCTTTTGGAGCTGGTTATGTTGTTGTGGTTTGTATCTGTGTGATGGGGTTTGTTTAAATACCCCGTGCATTGTATAGGGAATAGGCACAAGCATAAGGTACTGTGAGTGGATGCTTTACAGTATGGGAGCTTTTATTCTCATGGCATTAAGGCCTTTATCCCACTTTGGCAGAGTAAAGAGGCCTCAGAGGGGGAAAAAGTCTGAGTGTAATGTAAAGGAGCCTTAGTCTAAAGGAGAGTCGGGCCAGATGGGGGAGTATGTATATACACATACAAACAACTGGACTGTGCTCGCTTGGTGCATATATCCATACATGCAGAGCATGTGTGCATGTGTGTCTATTCTATATTTTTACACACACAACACACAGGAGAGAGAGAGAGCGCGTGTGTGTGTGCGCGCGCGTGTGCATGTACTAGTGGAGTATGTATTGCCATAAATTCCATGTAAATAAATTACACTTCAGAAATGCAGCAGGTTCTACTAAGTGAGCTTATCTGTGCAAATGAATGAAATGCCAGTACTCGACAAGGAACAGGGGTTTTGTTTGCCAGAATGTTACGAACCTGCAGGCCTCAGGCCTTAATGAAATAAACACTAAAACTGCAGATAAGGTCTCCTAACTGCAGTGGGAGTTAGGCACCTAAATCCCTTTAAAAATCTGTCTGTAATGCCTGATCCAAAATCCAATGAAATCAATAGGGCCCCCATCGGCTTCAGTGGGGTTTGAATCCATGGGCCACAGGGCCTGATCAGGTGAAGTACAGAGTGCTCCTAAGAGATACTGAGCATTAACAGGGATTGAAGGAGCCGGCTGCTACACAGGATTGGGCCCTGAGTATCCCTGGATCCTGTACAACCTGTTCTCAGCGGGGCACTCAGCAAATGTCATTTTGCAGCAGCATTAAGATTTGCTCTGCCGTCCCTGCACTTGCCCTTGCTGGCAGAGCATTGGGTCAGGCTTCTCCAGCGCCCTGCCCTTTCGTTAAAACATTTGCAACGTTAACTGTGTTAGTGTTGTGGCAACAGCTCTTCGGTAGACCCTGGAGCTATTTAAACATTAAAGTGTCCGCTTGAATTAGGCCTGAGCGCATAGCCTGAGAGCAGAGAGCAGTTACTTAGCTGTGAATGGGGAGCTTTCCCATTTAAAATTTAATTGAGAGCCTTTCAGGACATCTGTTCCTCCATGTGATCCTCCTCCGCTATGCCAGTGCCTGGGCTTGGCCGGGCCCCCCTCCAGTGGTAAATGACCAGCATTGTACTTCTTTTGTGTGGCATTCAACTTCTAACCTGCAATGGATTGGAAATGCAAGTTTGGCTTGACAGATTCCCCTGCATCCCAGAGACCTAGTCACTGGCCAAGGCCTTCTACTAGGTTCAATGAAGGCAGCAGGACAGCTTTTCTCTTTGGGCAGTTTCTTCTGGTTGTAGCAGCGAGCCAGGCCTCAGGACGTGTGTGTGTGGCATAGAGTTGCTGCAGAGAGCCGCTCTTCAAAGAGAGAGTGCCCATAGCAGTTCCCACTCTGCCAGCGGGTGCCAGGATCATTTCTCCATGGTGAGAACCACTCAGCAGCTGTAGTCTCAGCTGATAGGGCCAGACTCCAACATCTTCCAACCTGGTCGGTGTATCTCCATCTCATCCCCTCCTCCCCCTCGCTGCTTCACACGCTCCTCTCCTGAATGATGCATAGGGCGTGCTCTGTACGTACCCCAGGGTGTGTCACTTGGCAAGGAGGGGTTCTGAGTGCTGGAAGGCCCATGTTTTTATCCTGGGATGCCCCAAAGTATTAGCTGGTTCTCTTTAATTGCCTTAATGAAGAAGAGCCCCATGTTCGCATGAGAGAGGCATGGCTTCACATCTGATCAGCGCCTTTGAGATGCACAGATCTTTCTGAGAGATGTGATTCAGAGAGTAGTCCCCGCAAACTGGCGGGTTTAACGTGCTAAGAATTGGGTCTGCCAAATGGGAAGCAGACAGACAGACTCTCTCTGATAGTCGTCTGCAGAACAGATGCAATTTGCACCCCCAAATCATCCTCCTTTCTGCTCCCACCCATGGATCCGCCTAGAGGGGAGATCAGCCTCTGTGTTCCATGCAGCCCTTGGCCTCTGTTCTGATACTGCCCAGAGGGCCCAGTTGGTGCCAGCTGCTGTGGTGGTTTTGGGATGTGGATGCCTGTCTTGCTGGGAAGTGGACTGAGACCATCAAGTCTTTCCTTCTGGCCCACTAAAAAGCCATCTGATGGAAATGGTGCTGAGCCAGGCTTGATTCCCAGCAGCACCCTAGGGGTGAAAAGCGGAGTTCTTTTTCCCCTTCTGTTCTATTGGAGCAGAATAAACGCCCCAAACGGCTTCATTTTTTAAAACGATGCCAGTTCTAGTGACTCTCCATCTCAGTGGCCGAGTCACACGAGAGCTCTGTGGAATGTTGCATCAATGGTTGTGCATCACAGGCAAGTTGGGCAGGGACGTAGCCACACTTAGGTGTGTGAGTTTTGCAGAGGACTTGATCTTTGTGGTCTAGTGGTGAGAGCAGAGGTTTGGAAGCCTGGGTGCTCAGCTCTGTTCAGGTACCTGTACTGCACTTCTCACTGCAGTATCTTGAGGATTGTTGCTGTTTTTCTTTGTGACCTTTCTCACGCCCATGCTTGCCATCGTGGCAAGTCATTGGCACGGTCCTAAAAAGAGGGGGCTTGATTCTTGGTTGCACTAAGTCCTGCTTACATGCTCTGGTGTAAATGAGAATTCAGCCTGATGTGTGACCTTCTGGAGCAATTCAGTTGGGAATGATTTTTAGAAAGGCTGAGGATCCGAGCATAGCTAGGAAGGATGGTGGAATGGTTGGAGCTCTAGCCTGGGAGGTGAAAGACCCATGTTCTGTTCTCTTCTCTGTCACAGACATTTTGTCGCTCTGTGCCTCAGTTTCCCCATCTGTACAATGGGGGTAATGGCACTGCCCTACCGCACAGCCATGTGAGAGGATAAATACATCATGGATTGTGAAGGGCTCAGATGCTACAGTGATGGAAGCCAGATAAGCCCGATGGATAGGTCTGCAGATCCTGTTGACTTCACAGGGTGTCGTGCATGTTCTGTTTTAGTGCAGACCAGGCCTTTACCCTCTCTGTGCCTCTGTTTGCCCACAAAATTCATGACTGTAAAGTGCTTGCAGATCCTCTGATGGAAAACGCTAGTAGGGTATAGATACTTGTTAAGGAATTTTCCATGTCTTTATGATCAAACCAGACTAGCTACTTCCCTTGTTTTTAAATGAGAGATGGCAGCTCTGCTTAAAAACACCCTGGTGATGACTTATCGAAAAGGTAAAAGGGCCTTCGTGGCCATGTTCTATGCGTGAAGAAGACCAGGCAGTGACTCACTGTAAAGATAGGCCTGGTGCATGAGAAATGAGCTGCCACATCTGTCCACTTAATGAAATTCTTCTACAGCGGCTCACGCTGAGGATTAGGTTCAAGGCAATTTCACTGCATCTGCCCGTTGGTGGAACCACTCACTAAATACAAACCTCTGGCTAGCGCTCCCGTCTGTTTCTTTGTTTAGCATCATGAACAGTAATGGAAGGGCTGAAAAGCTTGGAAGTATTAATGGTAGATCCTCTGTTTTATAGATATACACTCATAATTAGTCTTTTTTTAATTTAGTTTTATTTACTGTGCAGGCCAATGTCCCTGCATGGCATGGTTCCATTCCTGAATTTCAATCTTAATCGCTGCAGTTGTCTGCAGGATTCAGGGTGAATTGGTCCAGCAGAATAAGGCCAGTGTTGTCATGAAAATGTCTTTGGCCTTATATATTGCTTCCCATCCTGAGGGATTCTAAAACTATATCTAAATCGTGTACGCAGAAGTCCTTTGCTCGCCACTGAAATGCAGCCGCCTCTGGGATGGAAAGTGGCAGCTGTTTAAGTCACATGGCAACACAATTCACTAGTGTTGGGCAAGGAGTGAAGAGAAATTTAGTATGCGATTGAAATGGGGAGGAGTCACATAGAAAGGAGTTCCCCAACTTGGAATTTAGCCAGGACACCGGAGTCTAATATCCTGTCTCAGACAGACATTCCCTGGGATTGTTGCCAGCCATCTGTATGCTAGGGGCTTTACCTCATTTCCAAAACTGCACTTTTTGGCTCCTTCGCCCCTTTTGCACTGTGCTCAAGCATTGGAGTCAGCCTTGACTTCAAAGAGAGCGCGTCCCCTTACCTATTCCCCCACACCCTGCCCTGCAGCACAGCGCCCCCTAATCCCACACTGAGCCATTGCGGTCAGTTTGGCCTGGGATGGAAGAGCACCCACAACTGTCACCTGTTAGATTCAGCCAAGCCCACCTGACCAGTTTCTCTGCTTGCTTGTTCTTTGCAAACCGGTCTGCACCCTGCTGATCTCAGAACTGCTCTAGCACATCAAAAAGAGGAAATTGCCGCACAGCAGTTAAAATCCTGATCTCCCATCACAGTTCCTTGCCCTCTCCCCTTCCTGGGGCTGCAGGTGGAGAGAGCTATTTTCCCCGCTTTCAAGAAATTCACAGTGAGTGTTGATCCTTTGCTAGGGGACCATAAGGCTGTTTTCCAACACTAGATCCTCGTGTGCTTTTGACTTTCAGGGCTGCAGGGCGGCGAGGAGAATAGATACTGGGTTAAAAAGAGAAGAGTGAGACTGGTAGGAACATCTGGCTGTTGAAGCCGACGGGTCGCTGGTCAAACACAGACATGCTGCGACTAATCCCCGGGAACATACTGGGTGCCCCACTGACCCAGTTACAAGAATGTCCATGTGCCACATCCCAGCAAGGGCGTCCCCTACCCAGCAGAGATGTGTGGAGAAGGAGAAGCATTTGGTGCTTAATGTGGCTCTGACTTGCAGCTGGAGGCGGGTTATGCTAGCTTGCAAACATGCTTTATGGATGTTGCAGTGTGTGTGCGTGCGCGCGCGCTGAGGGGCAAGTGAATTGGGCAGACCTTTGCCCAGCTCTCTGCTCCCTGATCTTTATCAGGCTTCTGATCTTTATAGATACAGAGGCCTGCGTCTCAGTTACTTTGTTCCCATATTTGGGCTTTGAGACTCCTTTGTGCTCCTTGTCTGGGCAAAGGCTTATTTGGCCCCCAGTATAAGTTAAAGCGACTTCCAGGATGCCCTAAGTTGCCGTCTGATTCCCTTGGCCCCTTGGAAAGTGGAGAAGAGCCACAGCACACTGCCCTGTTGACATCCCCAATTCACCCTCTGTTCAGGGGCTGGGAGCAGGGCTTCATGCCAGCTCCACTCCAACTGGGCAGGGCCTCCAGGGGGAGATTCTGGCCACTTTTCATGCCCCTTTCAGCATGAAGGGGCTTTAGCAGAGCTGTGAATCCAGCCTCCCATAGATAAAGCCAAAGAGCAAGAGTCCTCTTTAAAAATAAAAGCAAGTCATTCCCGGTGGTTTTGTTACGGATTCCGTCTGCCTGCCTTGAATACCTAAAAATAAATCGAGGAGGCTGAGCCTTGCCACGGTATTCAAAGAGCTGAGTGGCCACAGCATTCACAGGTCCTGCTCAGCCCAGCGTCAATCCGGACGTTACCTGCGCCAGAACACAGGGCTTAAAATGGTGCAGGCATTTGCATCTGGTTCAGTGCCTGATTTCAAAGCCTCATGATTCACGACCTTGGCAGGCAGCCCTGTATTCTGAAGATCTATTTTGGGGGAATAACATTTCCGCAGGAATATTTTTTTATTTTTTTTTGCAATGTTATCTGATTTTATTTTTAAAGGACATTAACACTAAAAGTAACTTGATCAGCGTGTTAAGGGGATGAATCAACCTAGAGCCTGGTAACGGTGTTGTAGAGGATTGCGTGTGTAACCGTCTTCCATGCAGCACAGGTCCTGATAAGATCATACGAGGGGACATCCCTTTCATTTTCCAAATGATTGAGTTGCTTCAGAAAGCCTGTGCTGGGCCCGATCCTCAGCTGGTGTCAATCAGCCCCACTGCATTGTCTTCAGTGGGGCTACCCTGCTCTACATCAGCTGGGCATCTGGCCCCATCTGTGGTCATGCAGACATACAAGGCTGAAGGTGTGTCTTCCCAACCCAGCATGGAAGTTACCACTTTAACCTAATCACATGATTGTTCTCCTACTTCGGTGGCAGTGTTGTGCCAAGATTAGAGAAAGGGACGTGGGAGGCAGGATGCCTGGGTTCTAATCAAACCTCTGCTATTGCCTGCCGTGTGACCTTGGGCAAGTTACTTCTTCTCTGGGTCGTTTGCTCAGGTTTCTCCTCTGTAGACGGTGTGCAGTGAAGCCAGCTGACAGAGGGGTGGTGAGTTTGACTAAATTGTTTGGGAAGAAGCTTGGCTGGAACGTGCTGTGTGACCAAATTCATTTGCTTGCTTGCCACGGTGGTAGCTGCTGGCAGGTATTTTCTTTCCTTTGCCATTCCATGACTGGTAGGAGGCTGGATTCCACCTGCAGCAGCGCGGTTTTGTATACGGTTCATAACACGTCTGTCCCGCAGCTCATGCATGTAAAGTGTGTGAGGAGTTGGGGGGACTGCCAGAGAGAGCATAAAGGTTGCTCTTGTGATTAGGGCACTACACTAGGCCTCAAGGAGATCTGGTTTCAGTTCCTAGTGCTGCCACAGGCTGCCTGTGACCTTGGCCAAGTCACTTCCCCTCTCTCTGCCTCCGTTCCCACAGTGGGGGGAATGCTCCTTCCCGCCTCAGATGGGGGCTGAGAGGATAAAGTCATTAATCCAGATGCAACGCTGTGCTCTAATTATTTACATCACAGTAGCACCGAGACACCAGGGCCCCACTGGGCCAGGTGCTGCACAGATACAGCACTGCCTCGCAGAGATTATAACGTCAATTGACCAGACAGACAAAAGATGGGAGGGGAAACTGAGGCAGAGAGAGAGGACATGACTTGCCCAAGATCATCCAGCAGCTCAGTGGCAGAGCCAGGAACCGAAGCAAGTGCTCCTGCAGGGGAGGGGAATGCTTGCTGCTTTGATTAGGAAGGGCTGCACTAGCAGAAAGCAGGTTTCCTGAGGCCTGGTCCAGGGCCCTCCGCACTGGACCGCACGGCCTCTAGCTACTGCAGGCGCCAGAGAAAAGCCTATAATGAAACAAAACCAAGGCAAGTGGCTTTCGCCCTTTGGAAGTTTGTTTTTCTTGAAAGGATTGAATTAAAGCCCCAACCCTTAAACCACTTTGAGATGTATTTAAACCAATGTGTTTCCAAGGTTTAATCTCTCACTTGTGCGCGCTCGGCCGGATTAAGCGTCCCTGTGATTTGTGATGGGTCAGGCTGCCTGATCGGGTCCTTAAATACAGACAGGCTCGGTTTTGCTCTAACAAGCTCCCGCATTCACACAAACCTGCTTCTCCAGCTAACGCGCACACACCACCCCCCATGCCCCCTGCAACCTCCTCTTTAAACTAGTGCTGTCTCCCAGCTGCTAAGTGAATCAATTCTTCCAACAGGAGCAAACCTTTACACAGCCCGCAGGGACATCTGTCAGGGATTGGATAATCTCAGCCTCTTCAGCCTAGTTGATCACAAAGGGGGTGAAATTGTCTGCCAGCTCCTTGTTAGCTCTGTGCAGCACCCGGCCCAATAGGGCCCGATCTCGGTTGGGAACGCCGGGCACTACAGCAAACACCCATCAGCAATAACCATTTGACTTGCTGGATAATGGTGAATTCCAGCTCTACTGCCCTGCCCATGGCAAGATCTCCAAGCATTGGGCACATATTAAGAGCGGGACTTTTAAAAGGGCTTGGGCCCAGCCTTGCCCAAATTCTGCTTCTGTCCAAACGATTCCGCCACCTCCCTCCGGTTCTCCCCCCGTGTCCCATTAAAGAGCCAAGCAGGGAGGTAAAGCCTCAACGGGGGCAGAGTTGGGGTATTACTGAGCACTTCAGCCACTGTCTGCAGCCTGCAAGAGCAGCAGCTTTTCTCCCCTGCTTTGCAGATGGGCAGGTTGAGAGCCAGAAGGAGGAAGTCCAGGTGCCAAGGGGCGGTGGTAGGACCCAGGAGTCCTGAACTCACGAGCTCATGGGGAGCTGCTGTCTCCCCTGTGTGGAAGCCCCAGAAAATTCTTACACTAACTGCCCCGGCCTTTGCTTCGCTGGCTCCTTCCACAGAGACTGCCAGGGGGGTTGCCAACCAGCTGCATTTCACAAGAGCTGGCCCCGGTGGGTGAGTTCTCCAAGGAGGGGGTCACTGATTTGCAGACTCGGCTCCATGTAGGTTCTTCTACATAGGATCTGGGCACGCAGTAGCGAGGGCATGCTCTCAAAGCAGTTTGTGTGGCAGGGTTTGGGGAAGGGTTGAAGGCTGTGTACGGGTGGGGAGGGCAAAAAGAGTTTTTATTTGTTGCCAGGTTTGTTAATTACTCCTCTGCCTGTGATCACTTAATGAGCCTGTCTGAGCGAATGACTGAACAGGACTATTGGGGCCCTGATTCTGCAGGGTACTTAAGTGCCTGCTTACGGGCCAGTGAAGCCACAGAGACTTAAGTACATGCTTAAAGTTAAGTGGGTGCTTAAGTCTGGGGCTTTTTATCACTGCCTAAGAGATTTAGACACCCAGTTGCCCTTGGAATCCAAGCTCCCTTAACCTCCTCTGACAATCCCACCTGTATGGGCTTTGCTAGCTAGGGCTAAATTTAAGCATGGGCTTAAAGTCAAGCACATGCTAAGCCTTTTGCTAAATGGGAGCCATCTTTCTAATGGGGCTTGCAGCTGAATTAATTGTCAGGGTGCCCAAAGAGTCTTTTCTCTATGGACACGATTTAAATCCACACCAACGATCTCTCGCTTGAACGCCTGGCTTGTGGATGCCCAGGAAGTAGAGAGACCCTTGGTGTGTGTGTCACAGGCCGGCTGAGTGGCTGATAAGTCAGCCAAGGAGCCGTGGCCCAGCCGGGGAAGGGATCGCCTCCCAGGAACCCTGCCAACCCCGAGCGTGAAATGTCAAGGAAGCATTAGCAGGGGGTTAATTGCAACCTTCGCCTCTTCCTGCTCCATCAGCTGCACAGGAAGAGCCAGAGCGAGCAGCTTGCTTAGCAAGTGGATTCTGTCAAGGGAGATCAAGGGTAGAGCTGGGGGGACGAGTAAATGCTGGCCTGGATCTGGGGGAGCTGGGCCTTCTGGGCGGAGGAGGCTCTGCCGCTTTAATGAATGGCTGGGCTGAATGAAAGCCTTGATCAGTTTTGCTCTGTCTGCTGGTCGTCAGCACAGCCAGTCCCCCAGGCCTGGCATAGTACTTGTGCATGCAAACAGGTGGACGCCGCGTGCACCCTCACCCCTGTTCCGCACTTCAGTGTGTCTCTGGGGTTATCCCTAGGGGATAAAATAGGGATCCTTATTATTGGGGAGTGGGAGAGGGGAAAAAAGCTGCTATGAGTAACTCATCTCTGACGTCCCCAGGAATCCGAGAGACAAACCCCTGTAGCCGTAGGGACCGTGGCGACACATGGGGGGGGGCACTCACAGTCGGGCTTGGCAAACCCAGACTTGGGTGCACTCCACAGTGAAGACAAACTTTGAGCAGCTGTCAGTGCCCACCCCTTCTCCTGCCCCCTCTCCCGCTGACCCAGCTCTTCTATACCTCCCCCTGGGAAAGGAAGCAGCATGTCAGGAGGGAACCGGATGGTGGGATGGTGCATTGTCTGTGAGACTGAGCATGGCGGTAGGAGGCTGGGACTCCTGGCTTCTATCCCTGGTTCTGCTGCAGACTCCCTTGGGCAAGTCATGGTGCCTCAGTTTCTCCAGATGCAGGGTGGGGATATCCCAAGGTACTGAGAGTAGGTACTGAGCTCGGCTCTTGCACAGCGCTTGTTGCCTGGGTTGAAGGCTTGAAACCAGGTGCTGGCTGGCGGGACAGTGCAACGCTGGCTCTCGGCACCACTAATCTTGACTCTCTGCTTGGCAGCTTCCTCGAGGAAATTTCCGCCTCTGGGTTCCGTGGTCGGGGCGCCGAGAGTTCTCAAGTTCCAGCAAGGGCAAGCAGCAGGCGGTGAACGCGAGGGGATGACACTGCTTCCCTATCTCATCCGTCCACAGCCCACAGACTGACCACACGGCGTCGGAGCAGCACTGGGTGCTCCCGCAGTCAGGCCTGCTGCTGGGCTTGTTTGCTCCCTTCTATCCTGGGACCCTTCACATGCACAAGAAGCAGCTGGAGACAACATGCAAGCTGAACTCTGCCTCGACGCGCTGGGCCGAGCCGGAAATCACAGTGTCCGCGGCGGTCCCTCCCTGCTTGGCTCTTTAATGGGATGTGGTGGGAGAACTGCAGGGAGGTGACAATCGTAGATCCTGGGAAAACAGAACCTCAGGCTCAAAGATGCTGAGCTCCCGCCAAGCCGAGACACTTGTTTGAAAATCCAGCTACTTCTGTGTCTCTTCATAAACGCAACTGGCCTGCCCAGAATCTCTGGTTCCATGTGTGTGTTGGTCCCGCCGAGGTAAAGGCTGTGTGGGTTCTTGCAGCCTTGGGCTGTTTAATTGTCTGCAGCCCAGCTCCTCACTGATACCTTTGAGGGTCTGGGTCTTCGTTTTCAAACTCATTAAACGTCCCACTCTGACCAGCTCTCAAGTTTTAAATCATTCCAGATATTTGTCCCCTCCCCCCTCTTTCATATTGTCCATGAAACTAGCTCATTTCCTAACTGGCTCCATTCTCAAGCCCTGGCATCCCTGGGGAGAGCAGCACCGCACCTTTCCTCACACACCCCTTTCTGCTCCCGTGGTGTGATCTGGAAAAGCTCCTGTGACACTAATAAAAAGAAAATTCAGTTTTCTGGCAGAAACTCTCTTGGTTTTGTGATGGTTTGGAAAGTGTACCTTGAATTATAACCCCAGGGCAGATGCAGGAGAGGAACATGCCAGAGTCCTGATCATAGGGCTGTCTCGAGTGCTCACTCTGGTCCTGACGCTGGCTCTGTAACCCCAAAGGAGGAGTCGCTTCTCTGCCGTAGTTTCCCCATTTGTAAGAGCGTGTGATGACTCCATTCTAGCCAGTGGATCACAGCAGCCTGCCCTGTGAGTCTTGACAGCTGAGCAGTGGTGCCTACCCACTGCATGGCGCCCGCGGGAAGGGAGCGTCTGATGCACAGGCAGCGTGGCTGCATTGCAGTGACCATCCCGCTCAGCGGACACTTGCCATTCTTTACTCCCTCAGGTTGTGACCTCTTTAGATCTCTTGGTCTTTGGGGTGGGGGTAGCGGGGCAGAGGGTTGGAACATGCGAAGTCCAGGCCCTGAGAACCAGGCGGGCCCCTGCTCTGGTTCCGTACATGGTTCACAGAGGCAGCTCCAGCAGCTGAGATGCCAGCTCAAGCATGTTGCATTCTGGGGAGCAGCTAATGCACCATGTCGAAACAGAATGCAGCGACCACCAGCAGCTGGTGACGAAGGAGATCCCATGACGATGCCCCTTGCTCTTCCGTCTGCTGCCAGGTCAGGAGCTGCCACACCATCCACTGGCCCGGCCCGGCCCAGCAGAGGTATCTGTTTTCCAAAGGAAGCTGTTCAATGGTCAGATTTCTCCTTTGCAGCCAGTGGGAAGTAGAGTCCGGCTGATGGGAAATGCAAGCTTGGACCTGCCCCTTTCCACAGGGGAGTCCTGGGGAAGTCTCTGGGTAGTCAGGTGCTGGCAATCTTTGTGCAAAGCAGTATGGTCTAGGGCTTGGAAGAGGGAACTGGAGGTCAGGACTCCTGGGTTCTGTGCCCAGCTCTAGAAAGGGAACGGTCTAGAGGCTAGAACTGGGAAGCTGGATGCCTGGGTTCTAGGCCCAGACCTAGCTGGGGAATGGTCTAGCAGTTAGAGCAGGAAAGCAGGAGTCTGGACTCCTGGATCCTGTTCCCTGTTCTAGCCCCTAACCCACAGCTGGGAACTGGGAGCCTGGGTTCTTTTATCAAGCTGCTGTATGACCTCAAGTTTGTCAATTACCCTTTCTGCAGCTCACTTTCCCCATCTTTTAAAACCGAGAGAAAACCACCTAGCTACCAACAACGGGTCTGAAAAGTCTTTAACTTAATCATGGCGCACACAGGGTAGTGAGAGTAAACCGGGAGATGGCAAAGTTTGCAGATGATACAAAATTACTCAAGATAGTGAAATCCCTTTAACTTCTTAGTTAACTAACCTGTGTGACTGGGCAACAAAATAACAGATGAAATTTAGTGTTAAGTGCAAAACAATGCACATTGGAAAACGATCCTGATTCTAGACACAAAGTGGTGGGATCTAAAGTAGCAGTTACACTCAGGAAGGAGATTGGGGAGTCATTGTTGATACTTCTCTGAAACCTGTGTGCAGCTACAGGCAAAAAAGCTAACAATGTGAGGAACCTTTAGGAAAAGGATAGAGCCTAAGACAGGAAATATCATCATGCCACATAAACCCATGGCATACCCCACATCTTGAATGCTGCGTGCAGATCTGGTCGTCCCATCTCAAAAAATCTACATTAGAACTGGAAAAGGTGCAGAGACGGGAAACAAAATGATCGGGGATGGAACAGCTTCCACATGAGGAGGGATTAAAAGGACCGGGACTGTTCATTTTAGAAATGAGATGAGTAAGAAGGGATCTGACAGGTCTATGCGATCATAAATAGGGTGGAGAAAAAGTGTTATTTACTCCTTCATGTAACACAAGAACCTGGGGTCACGCCATGAAATTAATAGGCAGCAGATGTAAAATAAACACAAGGAAGTACTTCACACAAGGCACATCAGCCTGTGGAGCTCGTTGCTCGGTGCTGTTGTGAAGGCCAAAAATATAACTAGGTTCAAAAAAGAATTGGGTAAGGTGATGGGCCATTAGTTGCTATTAGCCAAGGTGTCAGGGATGCAATCCCAAACTCTGGATGTCCCTACACCTCCGACTGCCGGAAGCTGATGGGTGGGATGATGGGCTGGATCACTGGATAATTGTCCTGTTCTGCTCATTCTCTCTGAAGCACCTGGCGCAGCCCATTGTCAGAAGAGAGGATATAAGGCTGGATGGACAATTGGTCTGACCCACTATGGCCATTTTTATGTGGTTGAATTCATCGTTTGTCTAGTTTAATTCCCCAAAGCAAGGACATTTGGATCCTGGACATCCTCCAACCACCCTAAGAACCTATTGGGCGTACGTACGTATGCGGTGAAATAGCCCCATGACACACATGAAAACAGCAGCACTGGAATTATCAGGGCTCCCACAACACATCACCTGTGTGAGGATTTCCTCCCTGGTAAACCTCTGGGTTATGATCACGCCCTTTCTCCCATATCACTGTTTTAGTGGCAACGGGGAATCGGCATGAATTTTATCCCACGGCCTTAATGCTTGTGGCTATTGCATCTGGGAAGTCTATGCTGCTTACTAAGCCATTCCATACAGCGATAAAACCCTTTGTTATCAGCCCGTGGAGGCCGCATAGTGTTGTTAGAGCAGTAGCGAGATAGACTTAAATGAAGCAAGATGTCCTGGTTAAGTTAGATTCAGCCAGGAGGCCGCAACCTGAGTGGGCAGCCCAGCTCCCTAACAAATTGCTGCAGAGCGGCGTTGGGTTTGGTGCAGGGATGCAATCGTACTGCTTGTAGTGGCGTATCGACCCTGCTGAAGCTGCAGCCCGCTATAGGCAGCTTCCTTCCTGTGCATTAGTGTATGCAATCTCCTTCCCGTGGGTTGGCAACTGCAGGCTTTAGGCTAAACAAGCCTGCTGGGAAATCTGCCAGCCCCATCCCCATCCCCCACCCATACATCTGATCCAAGTTCTTCCTCCCTCCCTCTCCCGCTGAAGAGCAATAGCCCCTGGGATCAGAATTTCCCCCTGTCCCCCTTTGCACATGCTTGGATTAGAGCTAATGCGATGTCAGGTTGCCTCCTTTCTGATTGCAGTGTCATGGGAAACAATCAGTTCAGTTTAATCCAAAGCAGACCCGGGCCTCGGGAAATGGGGGTGGGGAGACGCACTGTGGTTTGCATTTTGATGGGTTGGATTCAAGTCTTGGATCTCGGGCTGTCTCACCTGGAAATTCTCCCTCCTACCCTAGGGAATCCAGTCCCTGCCCCTCGGCATCAGGCAGTCGGCGCGGGCAAAGTCAATCGCTGCTCACAAACAGGTGAGCAGACACAACAGTCAGTGGTCAATGGGGAGCCCCCTGCACAGCTGGGAGTTCAATTTCTCTTTCTAAGGACAGGATACTTCACACTTGTATCCAGACAGTGAGGTGTGATTAACCCTTCCCACCCTCCTCCTGGTACCCCGCTTGCTCTTGTTCCTGTTAAGGAAACTGAGGCACGGAGAGAGGCTGTGAGGGGCAGAGCTGGGAAAGGTGCTAGAGTGACTTCTTGAAGGGCCCAGTCCTCTCTTGGCAGAGCGCACACGGACGAGATGGTCTCCAGTTTGGCCAACAGCCTGAGGACTGAGCTGAGGACCTCCCCAGCTAAAAGCATCAGCTGCTACAGTGGAAACTAAGCAAGGTTGTTGGGCTGGGCCTGTAACAGCCTCACCTCCCAGACAGAGACGGGGGGACCTAGAACATACACACCAGTGGGTTACTCCGCCATCCTTCACTGCATGGGCCAGCTCTAGGGTGAAGCGAGCAACTCAGTCGCATTGTCCCATTCCCTCCTAAGGCTGCTGGGTCTCAGTCTCTGCCAGCAGAACCAGGCCACTAACACGCACTTTTGGCCAGTTCCAACCCGGTCTAGTTTACAAGCAGCTCCCTGAAGCAGAAGGACTCTTGTCCCATTCCCAGTCCCCCTCTTTTGCAAGGATTAAAGCTGATGGGAATTGGAGAAGAGGGGGGCGGAAATCAATCCAGGTTGCAGAGCAAGTAACAAGTCACAGAGGGATCCCTCTTCTTTAGAAAACAAAACAATAGACGCCACCTGCTCTGCCCCTGCTGGGCTTTCCTCAGGAACAATTCCCAGGCTGCTAGGTTAAGGGCTGCTCTAGGCTAGGGGCTGTTTGCACCAGGCAAACATCATCGCTACTCCAGAGTCAAAAGGGACTCTAAATTGATGCTGTTCGCCCCAGCGCTGAGCAATTATTGCAGCACGTCTACATGAATGAGCCCAGTTCTCCATCGTGCAGGCGTTTGCAGAAATGCACAGGCGGGTGGAAAGTACTGCTGGTGGCACTTTTGCACTTGCATTGGTGTAAGATGACTGCACGAGGGGCAGGCCAGGTGAAGAGTCAGGCCCTCAAGGATCACACACCGTGCAAAATAAATAAAGCAAGCCGCTGCACCCCAGCTAAACGCAAAGCCTCCACAGAATGAACTCCTGGCCCCATGGAAGTCAAGGGGACTTTTGCCATTGATTTCAAAGCAGCCAGAATGTCACTCCCAGATTTTAAGGGCAGAAAGGACCATTGTGGTTTTCTAGTCTGACCTCCAACACAGCCAGGCCAGAGCATCCCACTGAGTGATTCCCGTCTCAAGCCCCTCACTTCTGCTTGAGCGAGGGTGTATCTTTTAGAAGGAGATACCCTGACCCAGCCTTGATCGGCAGACTCCAAGTGATGGCGAGTCCCCCACCTTCCTGGGTAAGCTGTTACAATCATTAATCCCCCTCACACGTTAAAGACTGGTCCCGCATTTCCCCAGCCTGCGTTTGTCTGATTTCAGTTTCCAGCCACTGGATCTCACTCTCCTTTTGTCTGCTGGAGTGAAGAGCCCTCCGCTCTGAGAAAGCTTCCCCCCATGAAGGCAGGGGCAGACCGGGGTCCAGTCAGCGTCAGAACTGGGGTTGTTCATCTGCCGTAGAGAAGCCACCTAGCTTACGGGGAAAGGCGGATAAGAACCAGCTCCTGGGGAGCCCCACTAGGATCAATTTTAGGAGGATTTTGTTTGCCCCGCTGGACGGAGGAGTGTGTGACCGTCTGGTGTTAGGGCATCTCGAACCGAAGTCCTCGGCACTGAACCACCAGTTTCCCCAGGGTAGTTTCTCAAGGTAAATCTCCAGGCTGGAGAGGAAACAGTAGGACTGCTGGTGAGAGGTGGGAAGAATCTCTGCTAGGCTGGTCCCTTTGTTGCTCAGCTGGCATTGTTCTGTGCTCAGAAAGGCAGCCCAGGAGAGGAGTTGCTGCCCTTCAAACTGCTTTCCCCTGCAGGGGTGATTAATACTGCCACAGCTCTGGATTTATTGGTTCATCGCAGGCGCTCGCTGCCAAACAGGAAGGGCCTCGTAATTCATCCGTCCAGGCCGCAGTTCTGATCCGCAGGCGTTCATCAGCGGTGAATAATTTCTCCAGCGCCTTTCATCCCCGACCGCCAGATGCACCCGGTGTACGCGGCCACTGACATGCAGCCACCTCTGGAGTGGAACGTGGCAGCTGTTTAACACAGCGGCACTATAGGACAAGGAGCGAAGTAACAATATATATAGCGTAGAGCGTGAGGAGGGGTCATGCAGCGATGGAGAACGGGCAAGATTCACCCCTGCACGGAGCAGCAACATGAAGACATTGCACCACTTATAGGCCCCGTCCTTGAGGAGTGAAGCTTGAGACGGGCTGAGGCCCTGAGTGGGCCCGCTGCACCAGGGTGAATTGCACCCCGTGTGGGAACAGCTGCCTCCACCAGAAAATCATCAGACTCAGCAGCATGAAATGTGGGAAGGTCCCAGGCCAGCGGGGGAATCCCCCCCCTTGGCTATGGGGAGTAGGCAGGGCAGCCGCACTGGGTGCTCTTCTAGCTGCCTCACGCAACGTTGTGAAGTCGGCACCACTGCGTGAGCCATCACTGCCTCCCAGTAAGGTGCACCGATGGAGCCTTGCAGATCTGTGCGTAGGTGGAGACCTCGAGGCTGGACTGGCAGGGGGGCTGCAGCTCAGGACTGCACCGGTAGAGCTGGGCGGGAGCCCAGGGCTGGGATAAGGGGAGCTGTGAGTCAAGAGTCAGGGACATCAAGACAGCTGGGGAAGGAGCCCAGGGTTGCAGATCAGGACAGAGGAGCACCAGCAGAGCAGGGGCCGGGAGCGGCCCAGGGCTGGGCTAGCAGCTAAGGCTGACGCTCAGGGTTGAGGGGCACCGGCAGAGCTGTATGCCGGGAGCCCAGGGCTGAGATAGCAGGGGCTGCAGGGTCAGCACCGATGTTTCCAGAGCCCGCAGGAGCAAGCTTGCCCAGCGTCTGGGCTGTTAGTGCCTTTCATAAGCGCCGGATTCCCTTGCAAACTCTTTCTCAACCGGCGCAGGGGCAGGCGGCTGAGCCAAGGAGAGGAACGAGGAAGCCAGAGAGGACTTTTCAGACTAGGCCAGGCAAAGCCCTGCAGGGAGCAATCCCAGGAGCTGTTCAGCCCTAGCTACCCGCAGTCGATTAGGGCGAGCGTGTACAATACAAACAGCCGCATCGGTGGAGTGGAGAGGAGTCAGAAACAAGCTCGCTGCCCGCAGTATAGCAGCCTCTGCTGGTTCCCTTGACACCTCCCTCCCTTCCCCCATTCATACCTCTTCAAACGGGGTCCCCTGTTCCCCGCCATGCAAGAGAGCAGCCCCTTGCCAAACTGGGATTGGCCCGGGGGGTAAAGCAACCGGCGTCAGCTGCAAACCCTGCTCCGATTCTCCAGCGAGACGACGAGTCCCCTTCTAATGAACAGCAGCCGGGGGCCTGCTGGGACGCTCACAGCCATGTGAGGAAGATGCTGTGAGTTTCCAGCTCTCTGAAACTCTGCAGTCAGTCGGGAGCCGGGCGGGGAGAGGTAGCCTGGTGGGAGGCGTCTCCGTGTCCCTGGTTTCCTTAATAATGCAGCAGCAAGGGGTGTGGGGAGCCTTTTTTGTAGCAGAGACAAATGATTTATGGCCTCTCCAGCAACTATCAGTGGATCAGCTCTTCGTGGGAGCGTGTACGGAGAGGAGTTGTTTGGGGCTCAGCACCATCCCCCAGGGGACAAGTGTCTGCATTGCAACCGCCACACCCTCAATTAATGGCATTCATTTGGCCCTCCCCCCCCCACCAGCCCTGAAGTTGGCCCTCCCTCACCTCCACTTTACTCCGATTTCCCCCCAATTCTCAGGCCACGGAGCTACAAACACAAAGGAAGATGCTCAGATTGCAGATCCCAGGACAGCCCCAGTTTCAGGGGAGTTACGGGGTTGAAGCTGGAGCGGACTAAGAGCTTGTGAATTATCCCTACATAAATGTTTCCATAGGACCCCTCAGTGTATCATCGCTTTTAGAGAATGAAGCCTTGTGCGATGGCCCTGTCAAACGGGAGTGGGGGAACGATCCTCCCACTTTAAAGAGCAAGAGAGACACGGCCAAGATTCTCCCAGCAAATCAGTGGCAGACGTGAGACTAGAACCCAGGAGTCCTGATGCTCCCACCCCTGCGTTAGCATTAACCGCACACACACCCTCCCCGCATGAAGACGAGAACGCTAGACCCACCACTGCCATCTCAGAAGCTCTACCCACAGCTGCTGTCTTCAAAGGCCCAATCAGCCATTGCTAATTGTCATCCTGGGGCTGTTACAAGACCCAGGCCTGCATTTGGATGCATATAAGGCATTGTCAAACAGTGGCGTTAATAGCAAAGACGTGCAGCCTTGCATTGGTGATAGATCTGGGAATCAACGAGTCAGATCAAGTGAACAAACTCCTAAATCCCTGCATCACCAATACATTCTGTGTCCAGGAAGCAGAACGAACGCGGGGGCCCGAGGACAGCAAGATAGGAAGTGTGCCAGGCCCACTGCTCCCAGGCACGGCCCCACCAGGAGCCGCCCTCTGAGCTTCCAAAGTTTCTCAGCTTCCGTTTCCTTGAACTTCAGATTCAAGCCGTTTTCATGCAGCTTGGCTGGCCCGTGCGCGCGTGGGTGTGTGTGCGTACTTATGGGGTGCGTGCACAGGTGTGAGAGGGTCTGCATGGGAGGGCGGGGGACGGGGTGCATGAGGCTGGGGAGGAGGGTTGTGTAAACTCCCATGACAGCAGGGCGGGCTGTGAAATGGACCCAAAAAAGTTGATTCGAATTCCACACCGAAGCCAAGTGCCTGGCTTTGCCCTCCTTTCACCTGTGCTGTCGCTGATGCTGGGCTGCAGTGTGGAGTTAAACTCCAAGGCTCGGCCCCTGGGGATGCAGCAGAGGAAAGGCGTGGGGTACCCCTCGGGCACATAGCAACACTTGCCAAAGCCTCAAAGTGAGTTGAGCCCCCAGCTCAATCCAGACCCCAGCAGGGCAGCCAGAGCCCAGGCGAGTTGGGGGCAGAGTTGCTGCACTCAGGGGCCCCCTCTCTGCACTCCCCTGGGCAGATGCACCTGGCCTCATGCCCTGGAAAGAGGAGCTGAGCCTAGTGTCAGCCGCGATTGAGAATCTGGCCAGCGCTGGCATCTTCCCAGGGCGTTACCCGCTGAAGGTGCATCTTTGCTGGCCCTTTGCCTGACCCAGGAACGACGACGTTGTCATCGGAGGCCCCACTAGCAGCTGGTGCTGCGTTTTCAGCTGCGCCACGGCGGGTAGTGCCCTGGCACCCAGCTCAGCTTCCCAGCTCTCTTCTGTAGAAAGCCATCCACGAGGCCAGGGCCATAGGCCCAATGTCATCCCTTTGCAGCCACCCCGCCTCCCTTTGCAAAATCTCCCAGTTCAGTAGCTCTCTGCCAATTTCATTAGCGTGCGACTGGGTTCCCCCTTTCAGCTCATTACGTTAGACATCTTCACTCCCACTGGACCTGCAGGAGGGGGAGGAAGATACATTGCAGCAGGGACCTTTAGCAGATAGAATAAGCAGCATTTCATTTAGTGGAAAATGAACGCTCCAACCCTAGTCTATAAATTACAATACACTGCAGAAAAGCAAGGGCCTGATTCTCATTTACACCAAGGACCCTTTAGACCAGTTGAGGGCAGCCAGTTTTGGTTGGACATATTCCTGGAGGCGTCATCACATGATGTAATCTTTAATTCAAAATTAATCTTGAATTCCTGGAGACACCAGGGCAATGCTGGAGAGTTGGCAACCAGTTGGGTCATGAAGTGGCACCAATGCAGAGCGTGTGTCATTTACATCCACTCTAAGGCCCCTCTGCCATGCCAGAGTAAAAGGGACTTAAAGCAATGAGAACCAGACCCAAAGGCTGTATTACACAGAGTGTTTGTGCCAGTAAAACCGGAGGTAGGTCTGCACCTGGAGCTGGGGGTGCTTGCCAGCATGTGGCGTGCACACACCCTTTGTGGCTTAAAGGTGTGATTTTTTTAAAACTGATCTAGTTGTATCAGTACAACCCCTTGTGTGGACGCAGTTATACAAGTGCCTTATAAGGTGTCAGAATAGTGTGTGCCCCTCCCTGATACCAGTGTTGCTGTTCCCCGAGGTGAGAGCCCTAGACTAGAGCTCAGCAGACCTGGGTTTGGTTCCTGGCTCTGCCACTGTCCCGCTGGGTGACCTTGGACAAGTCACCTCCCCGCTCCCTGCCTCAGTTTCCCCATCAATACAATGGGATTAATAATTCCTCCTTTGTCTGTCATGTTGATTTAGAATGTAAACTCTTCAGGTCAAGGCCTGTCTTACTACGTGTACATGCAGTGTCTAGCACAATGATCTTGGAGGAGGACTTTTGGCAGTACCATAATACAGATAACCATGTCACCAGAGTAGCCAGGCCCCAAAAGACTGAGTGAAATTCGCCTTGTGCGTTTGAGAGAGAGAGAGAGAGAGAGAGAGAGAATTTCACCCTTAGGTAGGATTTCAGTGGCACAGTTGCCTTGACCTGATCTTTTGCCCAGCAGGACATTTCCCCCACTTCCCCTTTCCCTGTGCTCCTGACATGCAGTGATTATCTTCAGAAGCAAGAAAATCCATATGCCCTAATTAAACTCATTTCATGTTGCAAGCAGCAGCCAGCGAAGTTACACACTTGCAGTCCTGAGACGAAATTATGCGAAAAGGACGGGGGTGGGGGAACCCAAAAAACGAGAGCGTTTGTTCCTCTGATTTTGCTGCAAGAAGATATTTTGGTAACTGATTATTATGAATCAGCGCATCATGGGAAATGGCAACATCAGAGCTGGAGTGAGTGAATAGGAGGTTCGAGGGCCGCACGCCAAGAGATAATTTCTTTAGGAAGAGGATCTCCTTTCATTCTGCCTTATATTTTCAAGGTCTTCCACCCCGCCCCTCCCTCCACCTCCCTTTCAAACAACGACATTTTTGTACCTCATGTAACAAAATACATGATTACCAATGATTTCCTATGCATCCAGCATTCCTAGGAAAACAACCCCCCCACACACCCAAAAAAGATACTATTTGTGCAGCAAAAGATGGCCTGAGAACTCCACTCCAGCTAGGAAGCCATCCGTTCCTGTTCCCTTTTCATTGCTTTCTTCAAGGGGATCCCTTGGTGAGATTCCAGAGAGCCAGTTTCTCCCTCACCCTCTTATTATTTATACTGCAGTACCTCCAAGGAGCCCCAGTCATGGAGCAGGACCCCATTGCGCTAGGGAGGGTGACCGAAGAGCAAGTGTGAAAAGTCAGGGGCTATAGTTGTGTATATAAGACGAAGCCCCTAATATTGGGAGGGCCCCGATAATAGCAGGCCACCCCACGCCATGACCTTGTACTGTCAGTGCGAGGTGAGTGACCAGCACAGCCTGAGTTCTTGGCCCCTCTGTGCTGCTCTGGTGATGTAGAGAGCCCCTAACAGGCATGTCTACACAGCCCAGCAGACTCGGGGTCATGCTCTGGCGCTACAAACAGCTGTGCAGATGGTGTGGCTGGGGCTGCAGCGGTCGGGGTGTAAATAATCCACACAACGGAGCATTGTAGCTATGTCAGCCTAACCCCTGGTGTAGACGCAGCTAGGTCAATGGAAGAATGCTTCCATCGACCTTACTGCCGCCAGAAAAACCCCATCCATTGGTGTACGCTGGGTCTACACTGACGGGTGATGCCAGCACAGCTATGGCACTGTAGCTACGTCGGCGGCGTCTCCATAGTGTGGACATGGCCTTAGGGAGTAAGAATTCAGGCCTAGTGTTTTACATGCACCTTGCGCTGGTGCAAGTGACTGCACGGGGGGCAACAAGCTGGGGGGCGGAATCAGGCCCGAGCACGGGACTGGTTGGGTCTATCGTGGGGAACATGGCAAGCCCCCATATCTGGTGAGCAGCCTCTGATCTTGGAACAGGAGATGTCGAGGCATCCACTGAGCTCTTTACGCTTGACCACATAAGAAGCAGGTTTCTGGAGCTGGGGTCAGACCCCCTCTTGCACAAATATGCAAGGACGAGGCACTGCTGAAATTCCACTCAGGACCCTTAACGTGACTTAAATGGGTCTAAGCCTCACGCTACCCCACTGCACAGGGGGAATGGTTTATGGATTGGTTCAGTAGCACCTAGCTGAGACCGGATTGTGCAAAGTACTGATGAAGGCATTCCCTGCCCCAAAGAGCTTACAATCTAAATAGACAAAGGGCACGAAGAAAAACAGGCACAGAGAGGGAAATTATTCGCCATGTCACACAGCAGAGTGACGAACAGAACCCAGGTGTCCTAGTCCATGGACCATGCTGCACCAGCAGCTTCACAGTGTGAGGAACTTTGTATTACGTCTCAGCCCAGCTCTTTGTATAGTCTGTACAGCACCAAGCGCAGTGATGTCAAGGTCCAGGTTTAGGGCTCCCAGGGACTACCACATACAGATAATAAATAATATCATCTTTGGATTATTATAGTTTAAATATTTGTGCCTCCCTCTGCCTTGCTAATGCATATGCATTTACCTGGGCCTCTGTGCCTTAAACCGACACTAATTTTAAATGTGATTTATGGTTAGGTTTCACAGCATACAAACAAGAGTTAGATAACATACTTTGCAACCTTCCAGCAAAAGTACCATTTATTGCAACAATAAACACAAAAGAATAAAAAAAAACAAAAAACCCGAGACACAAAACAGGCTGCACCCTAAAACAGAGCTGCCCAGCTCACCACCTCTTATTATAGTCCGCATGCACACGGACTGCGGAAAAGCCCAGATTGCACACTTCCTTACAGAGCCCTACGGCCTGTAGGCAGGACCAGGAAAACCCCCACACTCTTAAAGCGATAACCTGCAATTTCCACACAGTCCTCACTACACCACAATTGTTACTTTTTCATCTTTCCTGCAATCACAATAAAAAGTAACTGGAACTATAAATAACCAGAGAACACAATCTACACAACCGACATGATGCTGAGGATCGAGATAATTAGTAGCTATCACTGGGCTAAATTCCCCCGTTTAGACATGCAGGCATGCGACGTCGGCTGATTTCAGTGGGAGTTGTTGATGTGTGTCCATGGGATAAGCCCTTTTACCATAGCAAAGGCTAATGCAATGGAGTGAGGGGTAAGTCCACTAGCTGATAGGTTACTGATCACTTGGGGAAGGGAACAGAGAGTGTTGAATGGAGCTGCCTTTCCTCTGCCCCCCACTCTTCTTGCACACTAATCCCCGATGCTTCTAGACCTGAATTCTGGGCCCTTAAATGACTAACCCCACTGGCTTCATTAGAACTAAACCCATTTACAACCACCAAAATGTTGGCCGTTCGCTAGAAGTGGATCGCACATTTTAGCGGCTCAGACACCATAGTGATGGCCATTGAGCCCGAACAGAACAGACTTAATTGCACTGCGGAGACGTATCTAAAGCTTTCCCCAAGCGAGGGCCGCTTCTTTTTCAGCTCCTTTCACTGCGCATTGTCTGGAGAAATTGATTACCTGCCGATTAGGGGCCGCTGGAGAGGTGCTTATTGGGAGCCAGTGAATAAAGTTTATGAGGATCAGAAGAAATCACTGGAAGTGACCTACTGACCTTTTCTTTGATCTCTGCTAGAGGTATGCAGAGCTATGCAGGAGCCAAAGTAATAACAAAGCATGCTGGGAGTATCAGTCCAATTTTAAAGGCAGCCAACATGCGGCCCTCTCATTGCCCCATAGCTATCAACTGCAACCAATCTTTGTCTTCATCACTGGGGGACTCAGAGTGACTGCTATCCCAGCCCCCAAACAGGGAAAATGACTCCACCCTGGGTCTTCTATTTAGAAGCACCACGGACTTAAATCTACAAAACCTGTTTCCCGTCAATGACGTCAGCATCATAGCAACACTACACGCCACTGACATGGGATTTGCACTTAAGAAAAGCACGACATGGGTCTTTCATTAAAGCCTCTTGATGCCTGGGGGCTATCCTGTCTGGTTGCATAGTTAAGAGTGAGGGGGTAAAGCAGCTCTGTGGCTTTTAAAAAAGCCTAAATCAAAGTGACTTTTGCACATCTAGCCCCAGAAGCCTAAATCCCATTGACTTTCAGTGAGACTCAGGCTCCTAGAAGCTAGCTCTTCACTGGTATTTAGGTGCCTAAAGGTGCAGATACTGGCCTTGTGAGAGCTTCAAAAGTGCTAGGCAGCGACCTCCCATTTGAAAACCTCAGCTGGCATCTATTTGCAAGCATAGGTGTTTACACAAGTTTAAAAATCTGGCTTCCAAGTGCCTGAGACATTTAGGAAAATGTTGCCCGTGACAAAATACACAGAGCCAAGTATTGCTGTCATAGCAGTGAAGTTGCTGAATAACCGCATCGACTTCAGATTGACTCAGTATTTATGCAAGTGTCATTGAGAGCAGACTGTGGCCCCCCGTTTTGGTATTCAGGTGCATTACAAACGTATACCGCTCTACAGGGATCACTCCAACTGGCACTGAAATGCAGCCACTGCTGGGGTGTTCTTCAGTCCTCAACAACTTAGAACAAGAAATGCAGAATAGCTTTTCCAATTGAAACAGCAGGAGGAATTTTAGGGAAGTAAAGTGTTGTTAAGTGAGGCCAGGGGATCTTTAATAACCCCTAGTGCCGAGGACCTTGGTTTTACGTCTCCTTTGAAAGGTGGAGAAGCACCCGGGCCACAAAATGATTTGCAGGCGCGGGTTGAGCTTTTAAAAAAACAACAGGGGGTTTGAGACACACGAATCCCATTTCAATGAGGTCGCTAAATCTATCTGCCAATCCCCACATGCATCCATCCAGCTAATTATAAAGGCGTCGACTCACCAGTGGTATCCCCTCATGGCTGGGCGGGTGTAGCTTCTTTGACTCCATCTGCTTTGGGCCCTCAGGGGCCTGCCTCTTCTCGGGACTCAGCCCCAGGTCCCATTCAGTCTCACCCCTTCCCGGGCAACGGAGAGGCCAATACACCAAAGGCAAACAAATGCAGCTCTTCGCCCCCAACCCAGGCTCGCTCCTCCACGGATTCTTCCCTCCTTCCTGGACTCTGCAGGGTCGTCCTCCCGTCTCGTGCAACGCAACAGCTCCTGGGGGCTATTCCCTGGAGGCCTGGCCCCAAACTCAACAGTCCTGCTCCCCCTGGTGTCAGTCTGCCTTTCCCCGGGGCTGGTAGGGGAACCCGGGCCACCCTTCCCTCTTCTCCCAGGGACAGGGACCCTGTGGTAAGCAGCGAAAGTCTTCTCCTGTTAGAGCCTGGTCATGGGCAGCCAGGCCTAGTGATCACAGCAGGAGCTGGGAAGCAGATCCAGTCCCAGGGCCAGAGCGAGGAAGCAGGAGTCGGAGCTGAGAATTAATAGTCCCGCTGGGGGGTCAGAACCACAGTCAAAACCCAGGAAGCCGGAACCAGGAGCAAGCTGAGGCAGCCCAGAGGGAGCAGAAGCCCGGCTGGGGAACAAGGCCGGCCATCCTTCCTGACCACTCGGTCAAGCAGGGAGCCTGCTGCAGGCCCGCCTGGTTGCTAGGAGACGGACTCTGCTGCCAGCCTTGAGCCAGACAGCTCCCTCACACCCTCCCTCGACTCCTTCCGGCCTCGGCCCCGGCCCCTCCTGGGCTTCCTGTACATCTGCCTCTCTCTAGGCCTGTCTCCATACTCCAGCATGAACTGCAGTATCCTTCCCTGCAACCCCCTTCTCAGCTAGGCTGCATCTTCAGCTGCAATTAGTCCACTTTCCAGGTGCAACCAGGTGCTCTAATTGCGCTGTCTGCAGTTAACTCTTTCTTTGCCCTAGCGGGGTTGGGAGGGGGGGAATACCTGTACCTACCCCGTCACACTAAGCTGCTGAATGGGTCTCCTATCCCCATAGGGTCTGAGCACATATGCTAAGATCAAAGGGCACTGTCCATCTCCTTTATTCGGCATGAGCCTCCAGCTACCCACAGAGAGAACCCAACCTCACCCTGCTGGACGGCTTTCCTTGGCAGGACACCAAATAAGCAGCTCACTGGGACCCAGGGGGGGCTGAAGGGTCGGCGCTGGGCAAACTTTTTTTTTTTTTCAATCTTGTGATTTTTAAGACAATCTCCTGATCGTGGAGGGGCCTGACTCCTGCTTTTTTCCGTGCGTGGGGTTGGCCACGTCACAATCTTTCTCTCGTCCCTTGAGACTGATCTTCTGAGACCAGAGTCATGGCAGGGGGAGGGAAAGCTGGCACAGTTGCTGCCTGGGGATGTCCCTGTTCCATGGCGGGAGGACATCCGCCTCCGAGGCTGTCCATCACAGCCTTTAGAATAGCGGGTGCCATCTGGAGTTCTCTGCTCTGTACCCCTCTTGCTGGTGAAAGGGAAGCAATTTGGCTAGTGCACTAGACTGGGACTCAGGAGACCTAGGTTTTATTCCCAACTCTACCATAGGCCTGCTGGATGACCTCTGACAAGTCACTTCCCCTCTCTTTGCCTGTTTCCCCCTCTGTAAAATGGGGATAATAACATTCACCTGCTTTGAGAGCTAGTGGTTATGATTATTGTCCCTTTGATCTCACTCTCATCCTGACACCTTTTGTTTGGCCTCTGTGTTTAGCTACCTCCCTCTTCATTGTGCTCCTTCCTCTTTCTGAATGGGGAAGCCACAGGTAAGCTTGTGCTGAGCCCCCCAGAAACCCACTCCTGCAGGAGTCAAATAGACCAGCACTGAATTCACTTTGGAAAGTAAAGGTAATCATAATAATAAATAGACGGTAGCAGCCCATATAGAGCAATTTTCAACTTCAGAGCATAACACTAAACATCAAAGCAATATTATCCCTATTTTACAGATGGGGAAACTGAGGAACAGAGAGGGCAACTGACTTGCCCAAGGTCACTGGTCAGCCCAGTGGAGTGGGAGAGGAACCCAAGTCTCCTGAGTCCTAGGCTAGTGGCCTAGCCGCTGGTGACACATGCTATGATGCTCTGTGAACGCCAATTAAAAATATATCTGAGGCCCTACTTAATTTGTGATATTGCGGAAATTGCGGCTCCCGCCATATTAAGCTTCCACCGCAGTTTTGATTTAAATTAGCTTCCTTTGCACAGTCCATACAATTTTGCATACATTTTGAGATTTGCAACACACACCATTAGTACAGTAGAACTCCATTTATCTGAGCAGACATTGGCTGGGGCTCGGGCTGTCAGCCCCAGACATTAATAGCTGTAATATAGTTGCAGCAAAATGTCTGATTAACAAAAAAATTAGCAGACATAACATAATACTTCAGTGTTTATATTGTTCCAGCAAATTTTTCTTAAACAAATAGGTCTTCTCTGGCTTTTCCAAATGACTGCAATTAATAAAATTCCATTATTACTTTTCTACGCTTTTCCACGTCTTGTCCGCAACTGAGCCGTAAGCATTCGACAATTATCCCGCGATTCAAGCAGGGCCTTAAGTATAGCATTATTCTTATTATTTGTTTGGTCTCACTGTATTGTAGATGGCTGTATTGTTATTGTATTGTTCTATGTTTTGTGGTTGTTATTATTATTAGTGATTGTGGTATTGCACACTCCAGGATCCCAGAGTGCTAGGTGCTGCACAAACACAGTACGAAAGGACTGTCTCTGCCCAAAGAGCTAACAATCTGCTAACAATAGGGCTCTCTCTCAGTTAGAAATATGGGCTGTTCTTTCACATACTCCGTGTATCCCACAGCACATGAGACAGGTGCTTCTCCCAGCAACATAGCTACTGCCTCTCAGGGAGGTGGGGTACCCACGCCGAGGGGAGAAGCTCTCTTGTCTTCACTACGTGCTACAGCGGTGCAGCTGCAGCGCCGTCAGTGTAGAGAAACCTTAAGTCTGGGCAAGTGGCTCTCACTGCATGGGACGCCCCTTCTGCCTTTGTTTGCTCGGGGGTAGTCTCCCTTCTGGTAATGTGGCCACGTGCTCAGGTCACCCTTCAGTCCCCCATCCTCCCGCATCTGGGGTTGCGAAGTCCAGCCAGGACCACTCTCTAAATGCCCTCTACGGATGGTGGCCAGCCCCAGCGTGGCGCCCTCTGCCATTCTACGCTGGCTAGCAGGGGAAAGCCAGGCCTGTCTCTAGAGCAGGCTCCAGCCCAGGAACCCTTTAATCAGCAGCGCAGCTCTGCTCTGTGCCCATCGAGGCTGCTGTTTCCCTGGGCTCCTAAGCGTCTCCCTCTTCTCTTGCCTGGTCCTGGGTTTACCTGGGGCGTGTACTCGGCTCCCTGTGACTACCTCACCTCCTAATCGAGCTCCTTGCCAGACTCCTTACTCCAGGGCTGACTCTCCCCCTAGCCTTCCTCCCGGCCCCTAATGAGCCCAGCCTCCCAGAGACTGACCACTGACCTCCCCCACTACACATACAATCTGCCTGCAGCTTCCTGTCTTTCAAGCACAGTCTCAGCCCTTCCCCTGCTGGGCTTCACTTTCCATTAACCCTGGCCCTCCCTCTCCCAGGCAATGCCAGGTCACTTCACTGTTAATGGGCACCTGGTTAATCCCATCAAGGCTGGTGGGGGTCTCCACAGAAACTCCAGCAGCTGAAAAAGAGATGAAAAACCTATTGTCCCCCCTCCCCTCAAATGGCCTTAAAATACTTTATATTCCAAGTGCTGGATGTTAATTTTTGCTTCCAGCACCTAATGTCTGAAGAGGATGCTGACAGCACAACACACGTACATCATCAGTATTCTCGTGGCATTACTTCCAAAGAACTTGTATGAAAATACAGTTGACTATCAGCAAAGGGTGGGTGTGCGCCAGACTCAAGATTGGGGTTGAACATTTCCATTCTAAGGCTCCAGCTATCATCTGTCTGTCTGTCTGTCTGCCCAAGTACTGAGAACATGACACCAGTCCCGCACTGCCATGGTTCGGGTATTACAGAAGGACCAATTCCCCCCAAAATTTGCAAAGCACCAGTCTCAGGCAACCTCCCCTCCCCCCAAAAAAACTTTCAGGGTGTTTGACATCTGAACTCTGAATCGTTGCACCTTGAGCCCTCTGCACCAGCCACTAGCCGTGGGGAAAAGACCCCCCCACCCCCAGGATCGGTGATATATTCCCTCCCACCCCCTTAAAACAAACTGGGCAGGAAATCGTCTCCTTTGCTTCTGCTTCAGCGGCTAGTCCAGCCATCCTCGGCGCTGCAGATGCCCTGGGCGCCTGCCCCTTAGCGATGGGTTTCTTTCGGCTCAGACGTTGAGCGATGCTGCCCTGCGAGCAGGCAAAGCCTGTTGCTTGCCCAGAGCCATCTGACAATTCCCAGCCCTCCCCAAACCTCCCGCCCCCCCCAGCAGCAGTGAGTCAGAAACAAAGAAGAAAACCCTCGTGGGCTGCGATTCGCCCTTCAGTCTGAACTCCGGGACGTCACACTCGCCTGGCTATAGATGGAGCTGTGCAGCCCCCGGCAGCCCTTCCGTGCAAACCCATGTGCATGGATATGGACGTGTGTATGTGCTACCGAGGCGGGCTGGTCTCTCGTGTAACTGGAGGAAAGCTTCTGTAATCTACCAAGGGCGAGGAGAGAAAGGGAGGAGGTACCCTGTGTATCTCCCACACCCTTCCCCCTCTCCCCCCCAAGAACAGACACATCAAATCCAGCTTCATTGCTGTCAGGAGCTCCTCTCTGGTTTCCCCCCCCCTTCCCCCAGCCCCTCACCCCCCTTCCAGGCTGAATACACTAAGGAATGATGAAAAAAAATAATTCTGCAAAAAGGGTGAGTTGAAACGGCTTCTTCTTTGGGGTGAGGGGTGCTGGGGTGTTGTTTCTTTATTGTTCTCTTGAGGCTTCCTCCCACCCCGCTTTGGAAAAAGAAAAAAAAAAAGAAAACCAAACAACAACAAAAAACCCAGCCACCCCTTCCTTCTTTCTCTCCAGCTTCACGGTCTCTTCCTCCACTTGAAATTGCCAGGAAATCCAGTCCTGTTGTGTAGTGTAAAGGATGTAGGATCATGCGGTTTTCATTTTGATTGCAAGGAAGCGATGAAACACGCATAACAGACATTGTGTATCTCGCTGTGTCTCCCATATGGAGGGTCTGTGTGTAGCGTATCTATGGATTTATGTGTGTCTCTTTAGAGAGATCTCAAATCAAAACCTGTGCTTACATTTCGCCCCCAAGAATAAATTCTTTGTCAAAGGCTCAAATATGCAATTTGCACTGCAGTAAAAAATCAATTAGTTGGAATTCCTCCCGCCCAGGTAGCAAATGCATGTTGGCTCAGATGGATGCAACATCCCTGCTGTTCGTGTCTCATGCACAGAGTGAGATATCGCTTGTGATTTTTTTTATTCATGCCTTTGGTATTATTATTTTTGTTCTTTGTGTCTGCAGGGGGGGGGGGGGAATCTCTGTAGAGTGAAACTGGCAAAGTACCTAGTCTCAGGGTTGGTGGAGAGTGGGCAAGGTGCGGGGGCAAAGTTGGAGAAAGAGGAAGGGTGAAGGATAGGGGCATAAAACCTCTAATAATCCTTTTTCTCTCTCTTCCTCCCCCTCCCTTTGTATCAGGGGCCACAGGATGGAAACCAGCAATCCATGCAGCCAGAGAAGGTCGGCTGGGTTCGGAAATTTTGTGGGAAAGGCATTTTTAGGGAAATCTGGAAAAACCGTTATGTGGTTTTGAAGGGAGATCAGCTTTATATCTCAGAGAAAGAGGTAGGATTTGTTTCATTTGCCTCCCCCAACCCATCCTCCCTTTGTATTTCGGAAAGCAAATTGAGCAGCCAAAGTGTTTATCCAACACACCTTAGAAACTCGGGAGTCTCCATCCACGGTGTTTATTAACCGTCTTGTAATTTGGTAGCTGGGGAGTTTCTCTGGGGACTTCTCTTTTCACTGTCTGGCTCTGCATTGTCAGTTTAAGAGGAACCTGGGCTGGGTTTGTGTGTCGATTCTAACAACAACAACAATGGTGCTCTGGAGTCTCCCAGAGAGGTCTGGCGAGGAGACATTTTTCCCAGCGCTGCTACATGAAATGATTTGCTTGGTGAATGTTAAGCTGCTCATCTCGCCTTTCCCCAGAGTGGATCAGCACTCACATAATTTCCTTCCGTCTGCCTTCTGTTATCGAGTTCCACAGTGGCCTGTTTTTCAGCCTCGCGCCCCGATCGTTTTCCAAGTGGAAATAACGGAGGGGTTAGGAGGCGAGATCAACTGATTGAACAAGTTGGGGATTTGGTTCCAAGCCCCTTCCCTTATCGCTCAGTTGTTCTTCCAAAGCAAGGGGCAGAAGGAAAGTTTAACCATTGCTGTGGCCCCTGCTCAGCAGGTAGGGGAGACAAAGCACCCCCTGTCTCAGTTCAAAAGAGACTGAGGTTTTTGGTTTAATGTCTTGGGTTTAATTGAATGTGACTTTCTGAGCACAGGCACTGCAATCTGTGGCTGTCCTTGCCTAGCTGTGGGTGGCTCATCCCTTCCCTGGTTCACGGGTGTTGGGATCAGTAAATCCACCAGACTGGTGTGCGTGGGAGGGGGGTGTTTGTTTTTAACCAGATGTATCTTTACAAACAAAATCTTGGTATTAATTTGCACCACACGTACCAGAAGCGAGGAGAGGTATCGGTGCCAAGCCGTGCTGGGATTAAAGGTGTGAATGAGGATAGAGAGAGAGGCCTGGATGTAAATAAACAACCAAATCCCTCGGCCCCATCCTGCTGCACATCACACCAGCAGCAGCTCTGATTCCTGTGTGAACAGCCAGTGGGAAGGGTCCCAGGGTCGGGGCCTGCAGTCTGCATGTAGGGTGACACAGCCCAGGTTATTGAATAAAGAGCAAGAGAAACAAGGGGGCCCAGAGGGAGAAGGATCATGTGGCGAAGAGGCTAATGATATCATTGGGCATGACAGAGCACGTGTAGGTTTGAGTTTATTGCAATGGAGAGATGATTGGAGAACAAACTGGGGGGAGCCTGGTCTGGGCTTCCCATCTACCAGCTTTTCTCAACTCCAATCGCTTTCTCGATGTGCACAGAAACAGAGCACTGCTGGAGTTTATTCCTTGGAAACGAAATGATGCTAGGAACTAGGAGATCAGCACATTAGAAATGCATAGACAGAGAGAGGGAGTAGATTAGGTACTGTAGGAAGATACTCTAGATAGAGAGACTAATGCTGATCATATGATACACGGACAGACAGATAGACATGCAGATATGGAGACGTGGATAGATAGATCATTGCATTAAATGGTTGCACGTTAACTGCTCATCTGCACTGGGGCCCCGATTCGGAAAAGTACTTAATAACCACGCGCTTAACTTCTGTCAGCTTCTTAAACTGCAGTTGGCTTGGATGGAATTTAAGCATGCGCTTCCACGTTTTCCTGAATCAGGGCTTAGAAGAGAAGTTAACTTTGCTGCACATAGGTCAGAGGGGAGCTGTTTGCTCCAGCCGAATGCCACGAGCCGTCCCATCCGTGCAGACAGGCAGGGACTGGAAATAGCTTGTATTATTAGCAGACAATAATAACAGCAAATTTACAGCAATCTGCAGCAGTGATGATGATGAAACACCCAGGCAGATGTTTAATGGGGCTGGCAGGAGGCTTTATGATTCTCCGAGCAGATGGGGTAACATCTCCAGGGCTGCTAACCAATATCATAATTTGCAGCCCTCTTAGTGGTAGAGCTGAGTCTGTGCATTTCCAGGCAAGAGGGCAGAAAGCCACGATTCAGGGGCGAGAAGGGGGCCTGGGGAGGGCCAGCCCATCTGGTTGTGCAGGATCAGAAATGACTGGTGAAATCCTCGCTCTTTCGAATATAATAGCAAGACTCCCATGGCTTTGACTAGGGCCAAGATTTCACCCTAGCATGCTAGCCCTGGTGGGGGAGGAGGAAGCCTCCCCCGGTCACCCATGTGGCATAATCTTCTTCAGTCTGCAGGTGTGGAGACTGAAATAGCAAGGAGCTGAGAGGTCCCAGTGCACGGCCTGAGTTTTGTGGCGGCTGTTCTGTCTGTGAGCCTGCTGTGCGGGGTCAGGATCCCCCTACCCGAGTCCCATCGATTGCGATGGGTCCCCGGTTTTACCCCATGTCCAGAACTTCTGGGGCAGGCAACGTTCCCCTCATTCCAACCCTCTTCCCATCCCGTGCATGCACCGGGGGCGAATAGACGGATCTGCCTAGCGACCTACTGCAGGATTTGTCAAGGATTAATGTAAAGACCCTGCCCGGCCTCTGGCAGCGATATCTGAATAGCCAGAGCCCAAGAACAGTAACACAGGATGGTGTTTGGTTTAGAATGACTGACACTCGGAGCTGTCTTCCACCAAGAGGTGCCAAGGGGCAGTTTTAATGAAGGTCATGGAGAGCAGCTGGTGGGTGGCTCCAGTGTCTTTGTCTGGTATACAGGCCCAAGACTCTGCCACTGGGCACCATGCAACGTCTATGGGCATAGCAGAACAACGAGTGAATCTGTGCGAGAACTCATATGTTTGTGTCAGTGCCTCAGTGAATAGCATGTGTGTCCGTGTCAGTGAACACGATGTCAGGAAAAATAACACATCTGTCCATCGCCCATCACCATCGTATCTGTTTGCCTGAGCGTGTGTTTAAATGAGCGATATGTCTGTGCGTGAATAGCCACGTGAGCGTTGGTTTCTAAATGAGTTGTGTGCCTGTGTCAGCGACCAGGCCTGTGTCTCAGCATAGGGAAGAGTAAGACGTGTGTGTCTAAATAAACAACATGTCTCTGTGTGAATAAATGTGGGCATGGAAGAAGATGTGTATTTGGATGCGTGTGTGTCTGAATAAAATGCATTAAAGAACACGTATGGGTCCATATGAAAGAATAACGTGTTTGGGTATATATGTGTCTGAAGGGGGTAACATCTGGCTGTGTATGTCAGCATCAAAATGAATAATTTGTCTCTATGAACGTGTTTGCGTGAATTAAGAATGTGCACATGTGCATGTGTGATGTGTGATGTGACTCTGAGTCTCAACATATGAATGAACGTGTGGGGTGGTGCAATTCTCCCTCAAGTGACATTCTGTGAATGAACAAACAACAGCAGTGTGGTCTGCATGTGTGTGTGTGTGGGGTGTGTGTGTGGGGGGGGTGTTTGCGTGGTGTTTGTGTGTGGTGTGTTGCATGTGCATAAAACAGTCTCTCTCTGCATTTCTAGGTGTTTCAGTCCAGAAATAACACTCTTTTTAGACTGGATCTTGTGGAGTTTAGGTTCTGATCATGTTGTTTGCTGTCTTTTGGCCACGGTTGGCCTTTGGATCACTGGACATTCCTGAGTACACATGAGAACTCAAAAGAGCTTATGGGAGGACATTTACCGCCAGCATTTCCTCCACCCTATAATCAGCAGGCCTGTAGCCAGTTTCCCACTCATCTCCTCCCTGAAGGGTAGGTCTTCCCCTCTGCTTTCCATCCTGTACAAACTAGCGTTCACGGAAGCAGGCGTCTGCGGCACCTACAAATAGGTTAATAAATCTGGGTATGTCAAGCAGAGCAGGACGCAGCCTCTTTTGTTTTTTCACACACCAGATTATGCCCAGTGGAGAAAATGGAGCCACTGCTGTGTTTTACTGCTGAATTGAGGTATCGAGCTTTCTACTGACAGTGCTCTGCTACAAAGAAGGGTCTACAGGCAGCACTGGTGAGGTGAATGGGGACCATGCAGCTGACGAGGGATCGAAAGAGCAGGCCCCTGCAAGGAGACATGAGCAGGAATCTCTTGTGGAGGTTGCGTAGACATTGGGGTGGAGTCTCAGCCTGACATCCCCGTGTAGTAGAGAGAGAGTGAATATGCTGATGGGAGGCTAGACTCCAGGGTCTGTTACAGTAACAGGTCCTCAGCCGGGGTAAATTGGCATCACTCCACCAAAAGCAGCTGGCTTTACACTGGCCAGGGACCCGAGCCTCTTGCTCTTAAATCTCATATTAACTAGGAAATGAACCTTGATGTTTCCTGCCAATTTCTGCAAAATGGGGATAATGATACTGAGCTCCTTTGTAAACGACTGTGAGATCTACTGATGAAAAGTGCTGTGTAAAGACAAGGGATGATTATTTAGGTGCCGATTGTGGGTTAAAAACCCTCGCCCTAGTGTATTGAGCTTTGTCAAGAAGAAGTGTGAACAGTCTTAATGTAAGTTTGATCCCCACTCTCCTGTGCAAGACTTCTCCAACCTGCTCTGCCTCTAGTACACCCATTCAGAAAGCCCAGTGCCTTTTGCTGGCTCATCAGCGCACCAAGCGTTAGCAGGAGCTGAAAGCTTTGTGTGTCCGATTGCATCGATCTCACACACAAATCTTTAGCCATTGCTGCAAATTGGTCCCATAAACTACGCAGAACCTTTATTATTTTGCATTTAGTTGGTGGCCAGAAAGTTCACAATAACAAAAACACAGGCTGGTTGGAGCTGATTTCTGGTAAACAGCAGGGCATTTTGCATTCCTTTCCCCTCGCCGCTCCCTGAACCCACATTTCTGGTAATTGTTCTCTTCTTTGTAGCACTGCTTTGTTATTGATTTACACTTGGGAACAACAGTCAGACTAACACAGCACTCAGCTGGGCTCCCGCCACTTCCTGCCAGGAAGCCCATGGCCATCGAGTAGGGACTGTGTGCTAACAAGATATTAATGAGGAGGTGCTTTTCTGGTGGGCTTCCTGAAGCCAGCTAACCTAAGCGTCGCCACAAAAGTAGGTTGTGCTGTCTGCTAGTGTTTGCCACAGCTGGTCTGAACACTGGTGAGCTGCATGTGCTGCCTGTGAGGTCTGTGGCTTGTGTGTTGCATTGTTTGTGTGTATGTGTGTGGTGGTGCTGCTGGCGTGTGTATTTGAAGCAACACAGGTCATGGGATTGGACAGAGGGCCCAGCCACTTTTAAGCACCAGGTCGCAGCACGGCTCAGGTTTGGCCCGACCCAGTCCTGACGGAGGGGCGGCCGGGCCAAATCGGAGTGAGTAGTGTTGTGACCGGGCATGCCTCAGCCCTACCGCCGGGGTTCTGTGAGCAAGGCGGCAGCGTGGCCTAGTGGAGAAGGGCTGGGACTCTGCATTCTGTTTCAGCCTCTGCCACGGACCTGCTGAGTGACTTTGAGCAAGCCGAACCCCATTCTGGCAGCATAAGGAGCTTGGAAACGAGTGTGGTGTAAGGACCTTTTGCATCACCGTATGGGCTGTAAGAAGGTTTTAGTGTAGATGAGCACACGGCCCTTTATGTTTAGATCGTCAGAACAAATCTCCTCCAGCGCAGTTTCCCGCAGCAGCCTTTGAGAACAGGCTTTTGCTAACTTGGCACAAGTTCCTACCCTCCAAGGCCTGGGCCAGAGAGTGGGATTCCTGTACCCCTGCGCCCAGCCTGAGATATTATCTCCCGCGGCACTAGAGGGCTGACACTGCAGCGCTCAGCGGGCGGGCGGTAGGAAATGAGAAGGGTGTGGAATGCGGAGGGTGAGGAACGGGGAGGGTCTGATCCGCTGCCGGAGTTTTAATAACTCGTGATGACTTCAGCAAAATGCCACCTGCTAGCGGCAGGCGGAGAGCGGCAAACCCAATGAGCACATGGCAATGCATGCGGATGCCCTGTTCTGCAGACAGGGGCCCGATCCGGAGCACCAGCCGCTCCCACTGACTTCAGGGCTGGTGCTCAGCACCCCTCAGGAACAGCCCCGCACTGACGATGGGGTGAGAGCACCGCCGCCACCCCAGCCCTGTTATGGCGGGTAAAAGGGCCGCAGCAGCATAAAGAGGCTCTAAAGTCCCTGATCTGACTGGGGGAGGATTCCACCGGTGCTGGCCCGGCACAGGACTCTGTCACAAGCCCTGGCACGGGAGTGGGAATGGGGGTAAGAAAGGCAAGGTAGGGGAGATGCAGCCCCATGGCCTGTATAGCAGAGCCTGCTGTAAGTTGGGCAGGTTCCCGGAGGGTGGGGGACTCTCCACTCCCCAGAGCAGGGTCAGGGGGCAGCAAAGACGGCTTGACGCCCTCACCTTCCCTTGGATTGTGAGCGCTGCGCTGTCCTGCAGAGGGACGGCACCGAATCTCGCCCTGTGCCATAACTGTGCTGAGGAGATGGAGATTGGCCTTTAGGACATGAGGGGTGACCCCCACCAGGTACAAATGGGGTAGGATGGTATGTGCAGGATCCCATATATCATGCCTCAGGAGGCAATGGTGCCTAGTGGTTAGGGCACTAGACTGGGACTCAGGAGCTCGGGGTTCTATTCCCAGCTTCCCCCCCGACCTAGGGCGGGTCAGTTTGGCTCTCTGTGCCTCAGTTTCCCTTTGTCATGCTTGTCTAGTTAGATTGTAAACTCTTCCGGGCCAGTTTTTTAAAGGGATATAGGCACCTTTGCCTAAATGCCTTTAAAGAGCTGGTCCTATGTCTCTATGCAGTCCCCTGCATGTCGGCACCAGCATCTTGGTCGGGCTCTCGAGACGCTCCTGTAATAGAAATCATCATCATCATCAGTGTAGTTAATGGATGTTCCCTTTGTGGAACACTCCCCCCGGCCCGGCCCTTCTTTATTTTTTTAATGCTTATGAAAGGTGCCGGATTGATCCCCTGGAGACCAAATTCCTTTGGGTGCACAGAGCAAGACAGCACCTCAGAAAGCTTCCCAGGCAGCCACACCGCAGCCCTCGCCGGGGGGCAAGGAGCCCTGTCTCAGTGGCCCATTCGGAACCTTGGCTTTTCTACGGAGACAGCCTGACCAAGGGGGCCCTTTACAGAGATGCATTGGGGTATATCTGCACTTCCAGCTGAAGGTGTGATTTCCTGCTGGAGGAGAGACAACCGTGTTAGCTGTGATGAGCTAGCATGCTAAAAATAAAGCCAGGGCAGTGGGAAGGGCTGGCCGCCCTGACTACGTATCCATCTGAGACATTAGGCACGTACACAGGGCACCTCGCCTGTCCCGCTGCTTCTCCCACCACTCTGCTTCTAGGGCAAGTATGTCTGCTTGAGCTGGGAATCACACCCCCAGCTCAAAGTGTAGACTTACCCTCTGTCCACTGGGCTGTGAGACCCACCAACTCGTGACACCCAACAGCTAAGAGACAGGAGTGATTGCCAGCCCCTCCCAACCGGGACCAGAGGGGAACCACTGACCGCAAAATAAAAGCTTCTGCTTCCTATTTCCAGTCCCCTGAGCCATTCAGCTTCTGCGCTTCTGCAGCGTGGGATGGCATGGGGCACCCTCGCATCGGTGGGTCTGAAAAAACACCTCTCGCCCTGCTGCTGACATGGGTCTTTGCAAATGCCCTGCTGGGCTGAGTTTGATCTTGGAAACGACCTTTGCTGACAAGGAATGTGCAAGGAAGAAAAATAGCCGAGCCAAGGGAGGAAGCAGGACTGAGAGGGGAGGGGACGGGGAAAGACGCGAGATGTTCAGTCTTAAACTGAATGCTGCTCACACTTCACAGCCCTAAAACATGCACCTAGGAATTGCTCTATATCAGCAAAGACCTCCCAGCTGTCTAGCCCAGTGTAGATCCTGGCCTGGAAGGGCTGACAGCCGTGTTTAATTTATGCCGGGACTTCCCTGGCACCTCTAGGGTTGGCAGTTCATAGCCCAGCTCCGCTTTCATTACAAATTAAGCACTGGCTGACACCACCTCTAGTCTGTTCAGACCCTTCTCTCCGGCGCAGTTCAATTCTCCAAAGGTAAAACTCACACAGTAACAACAAAACAAAGGTATTCTTCCCCCCCGTGCCAGTAGGCCAGGCTATCCTCAGACCACCACCCCCCCCGGCTCCTTGTAGTCCTCCTCACCTGAGCAGCTGGAGCTGGCCTAGCAGGGAAGTAGCTGGTCTGTCGCAGGTGAGGCGGCCCAGCCTCCCCGTATTATGCCTCCAACAGTGGCCAGCATCAGCTGCTTCAGAGGAAGGGACTAGACCTCCTACAGTGGGTCGTTATGGAATAATCTGCCCCTCAGGGAAGTTTCTTCTTGCCCCCCCTTAAAGAAATGGCTGGGTCATGTGCAGAAGAAAGAGGGTTGTTTGTAGTAACGGTAGCCTCTGATCGGAGGTGGTGTTCAGAGGCAAACTGTCTTTCAAGGGGCTCTGTCCTGCCTTCCAAAATCCAAAATTTCCAATGGATGCAGTATTCTCCCTTCACAGCCCCCGATGAGGTGAGGGCAGTGTCATTCTCCCCATTGTACAGATAGGGGAACTGAGGCTTGGCAAAATTAAAATGGCAAGCCTAAGGCCATCATGGCAGTGCCAGGAATTGACCCCACGACACGTGAGTCTGAGCTAATGTAACTCAGGATTTCTCATTAGCAACTGGGGTTTTGTAGAGGCCTGTTAAGCTCTTGAGGACATGTCTATCTTGTGGCTGGGAGTTCCAAAGGTAAATTTTGGATTTGGTTAAAAAAAAAAGTTTCCAGTGGGGTTGCTTTTGGTTGCACTGAGCAGCTTCTTGTTCTTTTGAGAAAGGGTCAGTTGACCCCCTTTCTGTCCCCCTCGTTGCTCTCTAGGTCTTTATCAGGGATATGTAGATCTAAAGAAGTAGTGGGCTCCTTTCAGAGGTGTTGTCTTTTGGAAGAGATATGGAAAACCCAGGCCTGTGGCATCATAGACTTGGGGTCGTCGTAGATATTAGATCATTTTTCACTAGTGTTGGAGTCTCCTAGCAAAATTGTAATTCAAGGGGTTACATTCTGCATTCCTATATTCCCACTGGAGTTTCGACTGGATACAGTATTCATCTTCACTTCCTGTCCCAAACTGCTGAGTGGTGTTAAACAACTGACATGCCCCACGGAGACGGGCCTGCATTTCACTGGTGCGGGGACATTTGGGATCCAAAGCACCAGATAAATATGAGGCTTAGTCTTCTGTTTTAAAAATATACAGTAGTCTCCCTAAATGTTTAGGGTAAGTGAAATCATTAAGGGAGGCAGTGTGGCCTACTGGATAGGACCCTAAACTGGAACTTAGGGCTCCTGGGTTCTATTCATGGCTCTGCCACTGGCCTGCTGGGTGACCTGGGGCAAGTTGCTAGCACTCTGTGCCTCAGTTTCCCTCTCTGGTGCTGTCACAGATTCCAAGGCTAGAAGGGGCCATTGTGATCAGCTGGTCTGATCTCCTGTCTAACACAGGCCATGAAACTTCCCCAAAATAATTCCTACAGCAGATATTTTATATCAACCTCCTTTGGAAGGCACTTTGAGATCTACTAATAGAAAGTGCAAGGGTGGGATCTATGGATTAGTCTTATTCAGGCTATTTTTGCTGGTTGCCCTCTGAGAGCGGGTAGGCAGGTAGCTAGATGCAGAATGCATTTGCATGTCGGACAACTGAGGATCTGTTGATAAAGTAAACTTGGACTAATGGCGCAGATGATGTAAGGATAACACCGCTCTTCAGCAGGGCATTTCTTCACCATATTGTCTGCACTTGCTATCTCTCTGTCCACCTAATTGGATCTGCTTGGCAAAGGACAATAAAATCCTTAGCTCCTTCAGCTCTTTTCTGAGGCCAGAAGGAGAAGCCGGGAAGCCTTGTGTCTTGATATCAATGAATTATATTCTCAGCTCTTTAGGGCAAGGGCCATCCTTTTGTTCTGTGTTTGTACTGGGCCTAGCATCATGGATCCTGGCCTATGGCTGGGACTCCCAGTTGCTACCATAATAAAAGCATCATCTCCTCAATGCATTGAGTTGTAGTGCTAGGACCGAGGAACTCCAGTCAAGGACCGGGACCGCTATAATCAGACTACCTACGTCTGGTGGAGTGCTTTCCATCAGCAGTGCTCACAGCACTTCACAAAGGAGAGCCAGTGTCATTCTTCCCATGTGATAGATGGGGAAACGACTGCACAGAGAGGTGAAGTGACTTGCACGCGGCGACAGAGCTTTTACAGCCCCATTGTCAGACCTGTGACAGGCGGCTAGGTGGGACAAATCGGGGGAGGGACGGGGAGACGGGTGAGGCAACAAAGTGAGCGTGCTGTAGCATAATGTAGTCTTGGCTCATCACTTGCCTGACCAATACACACTTAATGCTCTTGGGAGCTGCCCCTGTAAACGCCTGTTCATTTTGGGCTAAGTTCTGCCTGATTAAATTATTATTATCATGTATTAGTCGCGTTTTGATAGCGCCCCGGAGCCCCAAACACAGAGCACAGAGCCAGGACCTAAACACAGAGCACAAAGACCGTCCCTGCTCCAAGGAGCTACCAGTCGAAGTGAAACTTATGCAAATCCATTGGCTTCAGTGAAGTTGCGTGGATGGCAAATGACAGCAGCTCTTGGCTCTGAGACGGGGGTGCAATGTGCTGTTTGTACATGATGCAGCATGGTACGCAGAGGCCATAAGGCAAACCCCTCCCGTGTGCCTCTTGCAATGTGCTTCAGCACTGCAAGCTCCTCCGAAGTGCAGAAGGTCTTAGTGTGATGAAATATGCTGGTCTGAAAGTACTGGAGACCTAAGGCCTCAACAGACCAAATGTGGCATGGACAGCAGCAGGGCAAGCGTCCTCCCTCACCTGCCCTGGCCATGTGTCTCACCCCTGCCTGGGAGAGAACCCCTCCGAAGGCGGAGAGGGGAGCTTGATCTCCATTTGTATCCTTGCCTAGAAAGCGTCATGCTGATTTTCATGGTGACTTTAGCCCCTAGGACCTGGGCTGAGACCCAGCCAAACTCATTTCACATAAGCCAATAAACAGGCAAAGATGTTCAGCAACTGAACTGGGCAAAATTTGAAAACAAAATGCTAAAGGAGAAAGGCTTCATATCCCATTCCCAATCCTTCCTTGTTTTAAATATATACAGTGTTTCAAGGAAGCAGATTAGATAGATAGATAGATAGATAGATAATGAGTGTTTATATGTATACACTATGAGTAGAAAGAATACAGATTAGAATTATGCTAGTCATAAATCATCATGTTTTTTCTTCTATTTTGTTTATTCCAAAAGAATTAATGCTAAGATTGTCAAAGAGCCTAGTGACTTTGGGTGCCCAATTTGAGACACTTTAAATCCACTGGCAATTATGACCATTTCCACTGGCTAAGGATCTACACCCTGCCCAGAGGCTCAGCACTCTCTGCAAATCAGGCCCCTTTAGAGATGTTTCAGGTTAGGCTCCCAGGAAAATAGACCCCCAAAATCACTATTCGGTTTTGAAAATCTGAGCCCCAAACTCTTTCAAACTAAGAAAAAAAATCAAACAATCCCAATGAATATTCGGAGTTTGGGGTGAACCTCCGGGGAGGCAAAGCAAACCACAGCTGCGATTAGCTAGGTTAGGTTATCCCGACAAAATAAAAAATCAAGAGTATTATTCCACCCCTCGCTGTTCTCCTTGCAGATTGCTCGCACTGATGGAGAAATTGCACCTTATTCCCTGGTAGAAATAGCCACGGTATTTCATTAAATTTCTTCGGCTGCATCCTTCCTAGGTCCTCCAGGCAGCCTGAAATATTCTTCCAAAGAAATGTACGTTGTTTAAGTATCTGAAAAGAAATAGGGCCAGATTCTCTGCTGGTGTAATTGGAGGTCCATCCAAATCAGTGGAACTGTGGGGTTAATGACTGGTGCATGTCAACAACACCTCACTGAACGGAACTGCGCAGAATGAAGGGAGACACACTGGCTCAGAAGAGGCGATGTGCATGGAGCCCTGTCTTGCATGGAGCTCAGTGAAAAGGCAATAGCCAGCCTTGTGAACTATTTGGCGTGCAAACGATTATGCTGGCTGGAGTGTAGCCTGTTTAAAAGGGCCAGGAGGCTCTCTCAGACAAAGGCAGGTGACAGTTCCAAGGGACTGAACCAATCTGCAGGCAACTGGGATACTCAGTTTACTGGGATTTGGTAACTTGGGCTTTGCCGAGGGTGATTGGTTCAGTTGATTCATTTCAGAGGAGGGTGTATCTGTCAGCGTTCCCTTCTCTGAAAGGTGGTGGAGGACCCAAGGTTACTCTGCCATGTGATACATTTCCACCCACCGCCCCCTTTTTTGTGTCAGTCTGATGTTTCCCACGCAGGGCAGAAGTGGCCGGTGGGTACCTTTGAAATAGCTACGTGGATGGCTCCTTGGCAGGTTCTCTCTTTGGCCTTGCAGTTTGCTCACTGAATCCTCCATCATCCAGGTCATTTTGCTTCTCTGCTTCTCTCTCTCACAATATCTCGAGGCAGCAGGGAGGTGGGAGGGATCAGCTGTTGGAGGCTTGGGAAATAATGTCACGGGTGTGAAAACTGCCAAAGGGCTGGATTTCTCAGTGACACCGCGTCCCCTTCACGCCACTTTGGCAGCACAAAGCCACCTTCTAAGGGGCGTAAATTACAACTCCACTCACCTTAATTCCCCTTTCCACTGCCAGAGCCTTGGTATAAATGAGAACCAGGCCCTATGTGTTTATAGTGAGACAAATTCAAGCTGGGATTTTCCAAGCATCCAACTCTCCCAAGCCCCGTCCTTACAAACGAAGGCCGTGAGCGAACACTCATGGAAATTGGTGGGAGTTCTTCTGTGGGCATTGAACTGGAGCTATGTATACAACCAGTCAGCAGAAAACAAAATACTGACTTGCTACTCGTTAAATGAACACTGGCCATTCTGTGCACGGATTGAGGCCGGGGTCCTGAAGAAAAAATAGCAAAGGATCATGTAAGCAAAGACCGCACTCGTGGAATTGAGGACTGTATCGTGAAAGGGGGCTGGATTAAACTAGCCACTCATGGCACACGTACCAAGTTTGACAACTGCTGTGTATTGCAGTCATTTACTATATATGTGCCAGGGATAAATTGTAATGCCTTCTCTGTAAAGATTGGCTTCATCTGGCTCTGGATTTGAATGTGCTAAACGACCGTGGGGGGGGGGGGGGGGGGGGGGCCACTGATATTGAAGTGTTTGTTCAATCCATCAGAAAGGTAGGGGCCATTTGCAAAATGTGGATCCAGTCTCATGTTTAAACAACGAGAGTCCTGTAGCACTTTAAAGACTAACAAATTTAATTTCTGCAGGAATAAGCTTTCATGGGCTGTAACCCACTTCGTCAGATGTTTGGCTTTTAACCTCACCAGAGATCAAGGGTGGTTGAATCCAGGGATTGGGTTCTCTAGAACTTTGCAGGCATTAATCCATGCCAGAAGCAAAAGATTTGAGGTGCACTTTCTCCATCTCCCGTGACTGGCAGCAAACCTGATAGCCATGGGGGCAAGCTCATGCACGCCTGAATGGAATTATGGGCCAGTGAAGTCCCATTGGCCTAAATAAGCCAGCATCTGGAATTATGAGTAATTAGTTGGCTGGACGGTGACAGCGGGGGGGGCGTTCTCTTTGCCTGTCACAAGTGAACTGGGCAGCGGTCAACTGGATCCCTCGAAAGAGATGGCGTTTCGGAAGATACTGGCAGTAAATAAAAGCCCTCCTGTGCACAGACTATGGGATCTATCCCACAGCTGGGTGTTATTTATATGCTGCCCTGTTCATGTCTGGATAGGGATAGATAGAAAGAAAGATTGATAGATTGATTCCGTAACAATCTTTGCTCAAATTGCATTACAAAGCCCCGATTCTACTCCTGCTGACAATCAGTGGGAGTTGGGCGCCTAACTCACATAGGCTCCTTTAAAAATCCCATCCTATAATGCGGGCAGGCTCAGACTAGATGAAGCCTGGAGTCCCAGGAGCACCAGGATCTGAGCTTTGCCAGGACTCAGGCCCTGCTGTATGCAAGAGGCCAAATCCTTTCCCCAGCACCCAACCCAATGTACTCGCCTGGGTGACTTGGAATTCCCATGGGGAGGAATGCATGAGCTGATCCGCAGCCACTGCTCCAGTCCAGGTGTCCCCTCTTCCACAAAGGCCTTAAAGTGGATGTAAATTACAATTATACCCACATTAAGGGCCCTTTGCCCTGGAAAGATGGCCCAGTGGTTAGAGAACTGGCCTAGGATCAAGTTCCTACTCTAGCACATACTTTCTCTGTGACCTTGGGTAAGTCACTAGCTCTGTGCCTCAGTTTCCCCATCTGTATCAGGGGGACAATAGCACTGCCCTGCCCCACAGGGGGACTGTGAGTTTGCGAGAGACTATGATAATGGAGGTCATATAGGTACATAAGTAAGGTAGAAGCTGCATAAAGGGACCGTAGTATAAATGAGACAGGCTCTGGAAAGGCATTCTCTTTTGAAGGGGCTGCAAAACCAGACTGTATGTGGAAGCAACCCATGGGTTAGGCTAGCAGTCCATATCCACCAGTAATTGTCTGGGCTCCAGGCCACTATACCCAGAGTTTTGTGCTGTGATGATTTCTTCCTGTTCACCTCTTCACAATGGCTGAGGCACAGCAACAGGGGATGTGGCTTCTTGGCCACGTCAGAAATCTGGGACTGGTTGCGCTTCCCTTTTGAATCAACTATCGTTGCATGTTGTAATAATACAGATGGGTTAAAAATAGAAAGTGCTCATTCTTTATCGTCCAAAACTTTTGTTGTGCCATCTTCTGAACGGCCCTGAGAGCTAATGTGATTGCATTTGCTAATCTAGAGCTGCACGCCCACTCGCTTGCAGATGCTCATAGACATGCCCACACACACACACACACAAAGGGACACAAGCGCACACGCAACGGTGGAGCACCTTTTCCTGACACTGGTGTTGAGTCAGCAGCAGGTTGGCTCCAGGTCAGTGGCTGACATAGGTGTAAAAACGATACAGAAGGTGGATTATGCCTGAGTTTTAGCTCAGCAGATTGTGTGCAGTGTTTTGGCACCATTTGGAGATGATTTTCGAGGAGGGGAAGCAAGACCAAAGCCATGTATTTCAACACAGACCTATATATATTCCTTTCTCCAGCCTATGCCCTCTGTCTGGTGCAATGCACAAGCATTTCTGGCGTGGGGGGAGGGGTGTTAGCTAGGGCAGAGATGTGAAGAGTTGTGAAAGTCCAAGGGAGAACTGTCGCTTTTCTGACAGGCCAGTGGGCAGATAATTGCCACCTGTCTGCGTGTGCAGCCCGCTGTGTGGCACGGAGCTCTCCGCAAACCCACCCAGCAAGTCAAGGGGTGGGATCTTATTCTTCTCTTCTCTTCTCACAAAACTGGGTGAAAGGTCTGGTTCTCTTGGACAGGAAACGGGGGTTCTTGTGTGGTCCTATGATCCTGGAGGGTGCCCTGATTTTGGAGGACCAGTTTAAGACTCCTGAGAGCTTGATTTTCAGAGCGGAGCAGCTACCTCTGCTGTTGACTTCCATTGGAGTTGTGGACACCCAGCACTTCTCAAAGCCAGACCCAAGCCAGGCCTCACGTTGGGATCTCAAATACTGAGGAGTGCCATATATTCATCACCGCTTTTGGGAACACGAGCACTAGGCCTGTGAGAGGAAGGGGGGGGGGTGGATAACGGCTTCCTTGCAGCATATGTTGCAATTTACATTGTTCCTTTTTATTGTGTTGGGATTTTAAAAATGGTAACAGTGCCTAGCGCTTGGGCTGCAATTTTCAGGAGCCTGAGGAAGTTGGGCACTCAGCTCCCACTGAAATCCGTCAGGAATTCAGGAGGAGATTTTCGTAAGGGTCTAAACAGAGGAGCACAAGGAGCACTGAGGAGGGTAGAAATCAAGAGCAGATTTTCAAAGTTGCAAAGGACAGTGAGATAGAATTTGACCTTCAATGGGCATCAGGTCCCTGTGATAGGGACATGACCCCTCATCACTATAGTGCCTGAGCACCTCACATACTTTAATATACTGGTCCTCACAATCCCTGCTCCTCTCCCCCCCCCCAAGTGACTAAGTGACTTGCCCAAGGTCACACAGGAAGCCAGCAGCAAATCAGGAAGTTGAATCCAGCTGCCATGCTGGTGTTCTAAGCACATCCTTCCTCTCTAAGGGCAGGTGGACACCTAACTCCAAAGCGTGCTCTTGAAAAGCTCCTCCCAGAATAAATGGGCATAGTTCTCTGACATCAGTACTGGGTGTGCTATAGACAGTGTTCTAGCATGAGGGCTGGAGATCTGTAGATACACAGTGTTGCGCCAGCCATGGAACGCAATTATAAGCACCCACACATTGTTACACCACACATGCTATAAATGTATAAACCCCACAAGCTCCCTGAGTCATGAGTGGTTCCAGCAAAGCCATCCCACGGGTAGCCAGTCTGGAGAGGAAGACCTCTATCGGCTTTGGCCCGCCACTGACACTTGCTAATTTTTGCTTCCTAGGTAAAAGATGAAAAAAACGCCCAGGAAGTGTTTGACCTGAGTGATTATGAGAAATGCGAAGAGCTCAGGAAGTCCAAAAGCAGAAGCAAAAAGAACCACAGCAAGTTCACGCTAGCACACTCCAAACAGCCTGGAAACACGGTACAGCTTTTCTGCAGCGCTTATGGTCACCTCCCCCAAGACATCAGGCTGCATTGACTAAGGCAGCATGAGTCCACAGCACAGTCACCCATCTTGTCTTTCTCAAAGATCTAGTTCCACCCCTCCAAGTTATTGGGCTGGCCACAGGAATCCCTGGGAGGAATTCTCTGGCCTGTGCTGTGCAGAGTAGAGGGTCAGGTCAGATGATCACAATGGTCCCTTCTGGCGTTAAGACCTATGAACCTCCATCTGTCGGAGGCAATGATAAGTGATGGCCAGGATTTTTCCCATTGACTTGTAATGGCAGCAGAATCAGGCCGCTGGTGTGCTAATTAAATAAGCAATCATTTAGCTTCAGATCCTTAAAGTGGGGGGGGAGGGGGTGGCTCTAAAGAAGGGACAGGCAAAGCATTTCGGATAATCTCAACATGGACCAGACCCTTCGCCAATAATCAGAACTGAACGATTTAGAGAGACTGGAAACATTCCAGCTGTTAGTAGCAGTCGTGGGTTGGCTGGTTGGCTGGGTTTTTCCCCGAGAAATAAAACAGACCCCCAGTCTGGTTCTCTGCTGCTGTAAATAATGTGCTCAGTGGAGTTGCGCTGGCTTGCATTAGTGGAGGATCTGGACTCCCTGCGTTTTCCCACACCATTTTCTTTGTGGTTTCACTGCGGACAGGGACCGAGCCGACGTGTTGCCGCCCCGGCGCTGTGTACAGCACTGACATGAATCCCCTCTCTCGTAGGCACCAAATCTGATCTTCCTGGCTGTCAGTCCAGAAGAGAAAGAGTCCTGGATCAACGCCCTCAACTCCGCCATCACCCGAGCCAAAAACCGCATCTTAGACGAGGTGAGCTGTTCTCTCGGGGCTGGGCCCCAGCTCTGTTGTCTCAGCCTTAATCGTGGGTGGAGCCTCAGGGTTCAGCTTTCCTACCTAAGGTACCTCTACACCCCAGCGAGTGTCCTGGCCTGGGTCGACAGACTTTACCCCCCTGCTGTATTTCTGATTCTTGTGCAATCAGATCCTTCTCAGCTTGCATTTTGGCTAAACAAGCACACAGGCCCCTCTCTACCACCCTGGATCTATAAAGGGGTCCACATGTTACGTCCCACTAAAAGTCCCTGTTTATGGCAAGTGTGATGCAAAGAGGTGAAAATGAGAATTAGGCCCTGACCCTTGAGCCAGGCCTTGCCTGCACCCGGACGTTGCACCAGGTTCACTCAGGTTAGTCGTGAAGCCAGTGCAAAGCCCTGTGTGGATGTATGTCAGAAACCGAGGTGAGGATGGTCAGGCCTAGGGGTCGGAGCAGTGGCAGTCGGGCTGGAATTAGGAGACAAGAGCAGGGTTGGACCAAGGTCTGAGTAGGGCTGGGAGCCAGACAGGAGCAGGCTAAGGCCTGTGGCGTCTGTCACCTCTCTCCAGCACAGAAGGACTCCAAGCCACGAAGCAATGCTGGGCAGACTGAGCTGCTCTTTCTCCTGTGTGTTTTGGTTCAGTCCAGTCCACATTCATCCTGTAATCCCAGTCTGCTAGGGACTTCCCTCTTGCGAATTGTTTTCCATGGAACTTGGCCAGATACTACGGTGATGGGTGGCAGTATAAAACGCTAAGGTAGATGGTTAGAGTCTCATGATTCACTTGCTTTTGGCTCCACCAGTTGGCTCTGCAAACCTCCTTCAAGGGCAGACAGCACATCATAATCTTTGCCAGTGTCTGGAAGGTTCGGATGAGTTAGCGCCAGTGGAAATATTTTTGCCCTTCCCAAATAACCAATTCCAGTTCAAAGCAAGTTTTGCTTCAAATGGTGTTCGGCGAATGTTAGAGCGCTCAGGTTTCGCTGGTGCATTTCAGAATGCAAAGCTGGGTTTTTTGTTAGCTGGAATATTTGCCAGTGGTGAACTGCAAACTGTACGTTTAGCTGTAGGATTTGCAATTTGCAATTCAAACAGTCTGCAGGCTGAGAGTTCCTCCCTGACAAAATGAGCAAATTCTTCTGCACAGCGGTGACATTGGGTAATGTTGCCATCGGCTCCTGGACAGTTCACAGACAGAAAGACAAAACTGGTTAAATAAATTATGCACCAGGAATTATTGACCCGGCTCCAGTTGCAGGGGCAGGAGTGACAGCTTCATGGTTTGCATTTCTCAGACACTGGGATGTTTGATGACCTTTATTGTCATACCTGTGTGTCCTTGTAGGTAACTGTTGAGGAGGACAGCTACCTCGCCCATCCGACCCGTGACAGAGCAAAAATCCAGCACTCCAGACGGCCTCCGACACGGGGACACTTGATGGCTGTGGTACGTATGCTAAACCCTGGGCACAAGTGCAGATAAATCACCTCCGATGTTAGCAATCCCTTATTTATGTATTTATTTATTTATTTTTAATGGATGGAAGAAGATACAGAGTCTTTTATCTCTCGGCTGAAATCCAACCCAGGTTGGTGAGGACTGGAAGTTGTTATCATTAGAAGGCTGTTTCCTGGCCTGTGTGACATGAAATGGCATGTTTCGTTCTAGTTCTTAGTGGAGGAGTGGCCGACAGGTAGGAAACTGAGGCATGGGGTGGATTAAAAGGCTTGCCCAGGGTCACATCAGCTGGGAACTCAGCTTCAGCCACTAGACCCCTCTTTGCATGCTGGCGCCACAGCCCGGTAGATGGGTGCATTAGAAATGCACAGAGAGATGGATTAGTGCCATCGTTGCTACGACACTCAAAGTAATGGGTGTCAATCTCTGTGTCAGTCTGCTCATGGCTCCTGCCTTTCTCTCCACGCTCTGCAGGCATCTACCTCAACGTCGGATGGAATGCTGACTCTGGACCTTATCCAAGAGGAAGACGCCTCTCCAGAGGACCACGGGACCTGCGAAGAGAGCTTCCGGGTGGACCTGGATAAGTCCGTGGCACACCTTGCTGCTGGCCGGCGCCAGTCGGATTCAGAGAACGTCAAGTCCTCAGAGAAAGGCCGGTCAGTGAGCCTTCCGAGACGGGAGGCAACCTCGTGGGACAAATCTGGGAAACGCAACGACTCCTTCGACAAAGGGACCATGTACACCCCGCAGGTCCCCAAAAAGCTCTCGCACTCAGAAAAGAACAAATGTGCCTCCATGGAGGAGATCCTGTCTCGCCGGGACTCTTCCACGCACCGGGCGGTGTTGAGAAGGGGGCTGGAGGCTCAGTTTGCTTCGGCCGAGCCTGAGCAGCTGGCCCGAATACAGGAACTGGTTGCACTGAAACTGGAAAAAACTCAGGAACTGCTGATAGAGGTGAAGGGCTACGGGGAAGGGAAGCGAAAGACAAAAGATTTTGCTGCTGCCGCCGCCGCCATCACCACTTCCACCTCTTCCTCTTCCAAGTCGGACTCTGACGGCATATTGCAGGAGACAGAGAGGTTGCTGGGCGAGGCCTCCTCCACCTGGAGCCAGGCTAAGAAGGTTCTGCAGGAGATTAAAGAACTGAGGGACCTGTATAAACAATTTGAACTGCAGCCGTCAGATCCTAAACTCAAACAGACTTCACAATCTCAGTACAGGAAGAGCATGATGTGAAGGCAAGCTTTAGGGTGAGATGGAGGTGATTTTTTTATTATTATTATTTACAGTGTTCAAAACAGTACAAGGTGCCTGTTCTCATCAAAACTTGCTCTTCGAGCTTAACCCTTTCCCCCTCCCGAGATCGCCCTCCGTCCCCATCCCCAGAGGAAACAAAGGTGTTCAAATAAATCAGTTTGGATTCCTACTTTTTTTCAAAGCATCCTTCCCCTGCGTCCCTGAGCTGTTCATGTTATCATAGCAGGATGGAAGATCACCAAGACCTGGAAAGCTCCCAGCATGCTTGTGAAGACATATGCATAGCAGCAGGGGTAGACATTCTTCCTCTATATAAGCCCTGGGTTTGCTGCTCTGAACCCAGAGGCCCAGTTCTGTGTCCCCCTTTACAGCTCTTTGACCAAGAGCGTTGGCTGCTTGGCATATGTTTTTCCTCCTCTTTAAAAAAAGAGGCAGCACTTGGAAGACCCCATTCTCCAAAAACTGCTTGGAAGATGCTTTCGAGTTACATCCAAGCCAGGGTTGGAATTCCGCTGTCAGAACTAGGAGATTCCCAGCCTTGAATGCAGTCTGACCTGCTATGAGAGTCATCAGGGATTCCCTTCTGGACTGCAATTAATAGGGCTCTTCCCTGGCATTGTTCCTGCACTGATCCAAAACCCTCTTTTGCAAACTCCTGTGGCAGGCAGCTGTTATACATGTGGTACATATACAGCCCTCTGTACGGAGGCAACAGGTATGCAATCTGTGAAAATTAACCATGTCTGTCCGCTGATGCTTTGGAGAAACCCTCTGGCCTGGTGCAATGAGATTTAGCAACGACAATGTCTTCCTTCTCCTACAGATGATCAAAGTCCTGAGTCCAATAGGCAGCCATTTTTTGTTTTGCATTTGGGTTCCATTTTTCTTTCCTTCATTTACACTGGAGTGAAATGAAAAAAGCAGGGTTTGGCACAGAGGGCAACAGAAAGCTGAGAGCTGAATGAGCCTGATTCTGCTCTCGCTCACACTCCGTGTATACCATCGTCACACGATTGTCTCTTAGCTGACACTGGCGTGAGCGTGAGGTCAGCATTAGGCACGCTGAAACTCAAACGGGTCCCAAGTTAGAGCTCAGATAGCCTCACCTCACTGACGTCTAGCGCTTTGCTAAATAGGCGGCTCAGCTTTCATGTATGTAGGCAGCAGGATGAGAGGGCAATATGCTAAAATTCCTCACAGGGCTTAAAGTACACTGGCAAATTAACATCCGCTGTTTTTTCAAAGAAATCTAATTTCCTTGCCTATGTTGCTGAGACTATTAAAAAAACCTGAGTTTTAAATGTCTAATTTCCTTTTTGCTGTTTACATTTTGTACCTCACCCATATTTGAAATGAGACTACTTCTGTTCACTTCTGTGTCTGGTCCGTTTCACTCATGTTGCCGGCTAAGGCTGTGATGTTTGGGTTGCAACACTGCAAGGAAATGTTTATCTGTGTTTTTTAAAAGCTCCCACCAGTTGGAATTAAATAACATTGGTGGAAATATTTCTGTTGGCCTGAGGTTCTTTAACCGCTTGATAGTTTGCAAAGCTTAAAGTTGGGGCCCAGTTCCACCAGATGGTGTCCCTTTAAGTTATTCATGTCTCTTTTTATTAACCTATCCTTCAAATGGCAGAAGAATCTTTGACTCACTTCAGTTCTTCTCACAAAGCCACACATTAATGCTGTCATGATACAAATGGGGAGATTTGACTTTTACAGAATTTACAAGAAGTGTCCTTCTCTTGACTTTTAAAAAACTTTTTGGACCACTTGAAGGGTGCGCATTTACAAAGTCAGTGGAATCAAATTTCATCCCTTAAAAAGAAAGAGATTTTTTTAAAAACCTATGACATGTAAGCCATTCTGAAAGTGCCCTTCTAAGCCATCTCTCTTTGATCCAGAAGTAAACAAGAAAAAAAATCTTCAAATAGCTTCCAGATATAATATTAAGCATTAAAAATAACCCTGTTCTCAAAATAGAAAAGCTGTTTTAAAATCCAGAGGCTCTAATTACCCTGGACATGTGTCATGACAGGTTGAGATTCTAGGCACTGGAATAATATCAAAATGTATGTATGTAAAAACTCCTGATCCGGTTATATAGTTCTAGAAAAATGCCCAAAGTCACAGATGCACATCATGTCAATGAACACACCTGAGAATCCCACAGTTATGGGGATTACCTTGCTCCTTCAAAATCTGTCTTGAGAAACAAGCCAAAGTAGTGACAAAAACTGGCTAACAGGGGTGGTTATCTGACTATAGGAAAGCAAAATAGTCCTAGAGACTTTGAGGGTGTCTTGAAGAATCACCTACATCAGGGGTGAATTTGCCCATTAGAGGTGGGTCTTGGTGCAAGTTTCACTCTTTGGGAGCAATTACCCAGGCCTGTGCTGCTGCAGCTTCGTAGCTCGCTACTAAGAAGCGAGCTAGGGCATGTCTACAAAAGTGGCAGTTACACCCTGTGATTGCAGTGTAGACATACTCTGCGTATTTATGGAGGTAAGGGTTTCCAGCACCTTGGGAGGAGGATACCCGTAGGCTTGGAAGCAGGTTTGTCCTACAACGAAAACTCACATTTCATATCCTTGTTATAGCTGTGCAAAACTTTGCAACAAGTTCTAAGCGTCAGACCAGGTTTTGCCGAGCTTCACCAACCTTCCTGCTAACCTAGGGGGGCTTTGGGGCAAACATGAGGGCCGAGTTATGGGTTGGGGAGGGAACCACTCTGGGTGGATTTGCATGGTTATGACCCCCAAATCGGGCAGTTGCGGGTTTGTTTCAACCCAAAACTCCTGTGATACAAACCTGGTGAAGTGAGAACAAAAAAGAAATGGTCAAACTAGTGCCCCTGAAAACCAAAACAGCCAAACGTTCTACGGCTCTAATCACAGCATTTATGTCTGGACATCATGATTCTGCATCAGCACATAGTCATAATGTGAGATCACGGTCACCTCACCATGCCACAGTGACATTGCTCTTACTCCAGAAAATACTTTGCATCCCAAGAGGGAGGGATGCAAAATCACCCAATCAAACTGGAAGGAGTGGGCGACTCTAAAATAATTGGAATCCTCCTGGTCCAATCAAATTCCTAAAGGCCCCCCACCCATGACTTTTCAGAGGGCATGTTGAGGGTGGGAGGGGAAGAGGTGTGGAGTGCCATCTCCCGCTCCCTGCTGCTTCTGCCCCTGGATCATGAACATCGCCAGTGCTGTGGGCCCCTCCAAAATGCCTCCAGCAGCTGCTTCTGGGTGATATTCTGGCCCCACTGAAATCAATGGGAGGATTCCCACTACCTCCTTTGGCTTTTCCCCCATCTAGAAGCATTGCCCCAGAGACTTTGGTAAGACTGCATGTTCACAGGATACTATTATCATTTCTTATTTGTAGAGCTGGCTGGAAATTTGCCAGTAGAATGCTTTTCCTTTGGAAACCAAAACTTCACATGGGAACATGTCGATTTTGATGAAATTTTTGTTTCAGGAGAAAAAATGGGGGGGGGGGAAAAAGAGTTTTGATGAAGTTGAAACATTCTGTTTTGACAGTTTTAGAAAGGAACATGTCAATATGTAGTTTTGAAATTTATACTAGAAAAATTTAAACACATTTTCAAATGTCAAAATGGAAACAAGAGAGACAAGGTGGGAGAGATCGTACCTTTTATTGGACCAACTTCTGTTGGTGAGAGAGACAAACTTTCGAGCTTACACAGCGCTCTAAAACATTTCAATTGACCCAAAACAAAACTTTTTCAGAAATTCTGGAAAATTTTGAAATTCTTTGGTTTTGTTCCAGTTTGTAACTACACAAATTTAGAAATCACTGAATTTCCCAAAAACAGACATTTCAGTTCCCACGCAGCTCTAGTCATGGTTCAGGACTCGTACAAGATGCAGTACCTTTTTTTGCTGTTAGGGCTATGACAGTAGAACCGTAGAGTCCCAGTCATGAATCAAGTCACATTGTGCTAGGTGCTGTACAAACACGGAACAAAGAGACAGATCTCGCCCCAACATGGGATATAATCCCTCTCCATTTACTTTTAATCTCTTTTATTTTAAATGTCACCAAATTTCCCCCATTTGTCAATCCCTTTTGTGGGATTACAGACAAAAGCCAAATACAAGAGAGAGTGGCATGTGTGTGGAAAACATGCCAATCAGCTGAGCACTGCTGTTACCTTCTTTCCTTAGCACATCTTCCAGAGCTAAAAATGAAATGAGGAGTTGTGGTGGTGAGGGGAGATAATGTGTGGGGGAATATTCCTGAGGACTGGGTGGATGGGTAGGGAGAAGGTGGGGTAAAGAGCCCCAGGGTGTGATTCTCCATTCTTCTGCACTCTTTTTGATCATTTACATCAGTGCAAAGTGCATTTTACACCCATTCTGCACTGGTACAAATGCCTGAACAAGGGGCAGGGAGAACCCAGCCCCCACATCATATGTGTTGTTGATTCATCTGATCTGTCACAGCAAGTTGCAATTTTTAGTTTTAAGCCTTCTGTGCATCAAGAAACAAAAATTGAGCCAGTTTCACTGATGCTCCATAGTCAGATCTTTTCAATCCCCAGCTCGGCTGCTGGGTGACCTCTCTGCCTCAGTTTCCCCATCTATGAAATGGCAATCAAGATACTGACCTTCTCTGTAAACCACTTGGAGATCTACTGATGAAAAGTACTCTGTAAGAGCTAGCTGTTATGATGTTCTGACTAGCTGCTCTCTGGTTTATAAGGCATTGCACACTACCATGTAATGTTTGTATTGGTATTAGGTTTTCCTGGTTATGGAACAAATGCAGGTACATTATTTTCACTTTGCTGCTAAGGAACTGTGTCAAGGTTGCCAGTGGCAGCTCTGAGAGCCCTCGGAGGGAGTCTGCATGCTCATTTCTCTGTTATGCTGTATACCCTGCTCTTGAGGTCAAATTCCAGTCCTGCCCCCTCACGCCGCATCAATGCCATAGGCAAGTTGAGGAAGCAAGGGCTACAGAGAGGATGGCTGTCATGAATGGGCTGACAACCGATGGATTGTAACTCCCGAAAGACACAGCCAACAGTCCTCCAGGGATGGGAATCATTATCCAGTTCTCATTGAACTGCCACTGGAATCGGTGCAAGCTATTGTGGGGGTATATCAGGAGAATAGGGGACCTTGGGGGTTTTATCACCTTCCTCTGTAGCATTGTTTGACTGCAGGGATCATCTGGACATCTCTCATCTAATGAATTTCCTGCCATTGCAGGAGTCTGGGGCATTGAGGGCACCTTGGTACCTCCTGGTCTTTGCCTGTGGTGCACAGTTTTGTTTCCTGCAGACTGGACTGCTTTGGTCTACCTAAAGCCTATGGGCTCAGTATAGGGGTAACGGGTGAAATGGGAGATAAAGGAGGTCAGGCTAGATGATCTATCTGATGGCCCCGTCTGGCCTTAAACACGCTGAGCCTATGAAACAGTGGGGTGAGGAAAATCAGGGTTACACTTCCCTACTCAAATGGTGTTTTGTGACTCCCACGCTCCAAATGGACGGCGAGCAATTCGGTGGCCGGGGCGCAGCCTGAGAAAAGCCAGGTGCCCTGGTTCTCCCTGGCCTGCACTGTGTGTGATCCACCCCTGTGCAAAATGGGCGTGTAATGCTAACGAGTCAGAACAACAGTGTTTGCATCCACTTTGCACTGCTCTAGATGAGGTGCAGGATGAAAAGGGAAAAAAATCAAACTCAGGGGCTTCAAAGCGAGGACCAACCTAGCGTCTTTCACTCAGTCCGGTGTGCCCATCCGGTGGCTACGTGCCCAGCCAGCTGAGACAATCTCATGTTTAACGTGAGCTAAAAAGACAGAGCGGCAGCCTCAGCTTTAAAACTCCTCTGTGGCTTTCTTTAATGAATTAATTTAGTTAAAGAAAGGGGTCCAAAGTTGCCCCCAGCACTGGCCAGCTACATTCTCACGGCTCTAATTGCCAGCAAATTTTCATTAAGACCGAAAAAAAGAGGGTCATGAATAAAGCAGCTTAGAAAAGTCAACATGAAGGAGGCTTTTATATCCTTGCTCCCCACCCACTAAGATCAAATCAAGGGAGAATATGCCCAGAAGCCAATAACTTTCTTTTTGGGTTTTATTTTATTTTTGCATGCCTCTTACTTAAACCTTTCGTGGCTGGCTCCTTGAAACTCCCTGCACCTGCTGAAACCCAGTCACAACTGCAGTGAAATCATCACCATATCTGGCATGCACTGCTGGTGCCCCTGGCTCTGCCTTCTGTGCTTGGCAGGCGGAGGACATCTCGAATGGTGCATTCAGGAGCTCAGCAGTTGTGTTCTACCTGCATGTACCTGGGACAGTCAGCAGAACAATGAGGGGTCAGGGTGGAGGTTCTACCTGAAAATAGCACGATGGCTAAGTATAGTCAAAGCATTAAACACAAAATGCGTAAGCGATGTTTTCATCAAGTTTGATTTAAAAAATGAGATTCATTTTGCTTACAGCCAACCCTAAGCTGGCAATGAATTCGTAACGCAGATGAAATGCCATAGGCTGAGAAGGAGAGCGCTTGACATGAGTTCCACCAAACACAGCACCACGAGCAGAGCAGTGCAATGGTGGCTGTCTGGTTGACTCTCCAGGGAGCAGAGGCAACTGGGATAAATGCAGTCTCTGGCCCAAGACTGTTGGGCCTGGTCTACACTTAAACGTTATATCGACCTCACTGTGCTGCTCAGCACTGTGAAAAATTTCACGGCCTGGGCACCCTCGTGAGGTCAACCTGACCCCCAATGTAGACGCAGCTAGGTCAACAGAAGAATTCTTCTGTCAGTCTAACTACTACCTCTTAGAGAGGTGGATTGACGACGCTGACAGAAAAATCCTTTCCACTGATGTGCTAAGCATCTACACTACGGCAGCGGAGCTGCAGCTGTGCCACTGTAGTGCTTGTAATGTAGACAAAGCCTAAATGTTAAAAGAAAAACAATCAGGCCTGTGTAAAAACACAGTGGCAGCTGCAGTTTATCTCCTCTAGTGTGCGCCTGAGTTTTGCACTGTGACTATAAAGTCAGAAGGGACCATTATGATCATCTAGTCTGACCTCCTGCACAACGCAGTCCACAGAATCTCGCCCATCCACTCCTGTAATAGACCCCTAACCTAAGGCTGAGTTATTTTGGTCTTCAAATAATGATGTAAAGACTTCAAGGTACAGAGAATCCACCAGCAAGTGACCCGTGCCCCATGCTGAAGAGGAAATACGTCCTTCTTTTGGCCTCTCTAAATGTCCCTGTCTAGTGAGAATGAACAAATGCAAATACCATGCAGGCAGTAAACAAGATGCCAACTTTTCTCTTTCCTCTGCCAGCAGACTGGGCCCCTCTGATTCTTTCAGGCTCCTATTCCTAGCAACCTTGGTGGAGGATTTTTATTCATTTTTTGTTTAACCCTTAGTAGGTTGGACACTGCAAGTCCAGGCAGGTGCTAAACCCTTAAGTGATTAGGCTTCCGCCCCATACCCCTCTTCCCTGGCTAAACTGACATTGAATTTCAGTTTATAAGATGGGAAACAAGCGATAATCCTGTTCCCCCTCCCAATAAACACTGACTGGCTCTCCAGCAGACTGGGAGATGGTTGTAACTGAGCTAGCTGCAGGAAACCATGCTGGAACAAAAGGTTGCCATTTGTGGTGTCCTACAAAAATCAGGTGCAGCTCTTTGCAACTCAGAACGTCTCCACTGAGGCCATCACTGTTATAACATTTCGGTGCCCCTCCAACAGCTCCTTTTGCTATATGTTCACATGCCAATAACACAGAATATGTTATACAAACTTGATTCTGCAGTCATAGAAATCTCGGGTGGGGAGGGACCTCGAGAGGTCCACTAATCCGTCCCTTCCGTGCTGAGGCAGGACCCAGCAAATCTAGACCATCCCTGACAGGTGTTTGTCCAACCTGTTGTTAAAAACCTCCAATGACGGGGATTCCACAACGTCCCTCGGTAACGTATTCAAGTGCTAAACTATCCTTGTAGTTGTGCCATGTAGATGGAAAGACACCCAATTACTGAGCACAGTGAGGAGAAGAGAGGTTTGGCAATGTGGTAATATTCAGAAGTGCACATGGTGAATTCCCCAGCACCTCCTGATCAACGGGTAATAATAAACATGGAGACTGGGTCTCATCTAACAAGCTGTTTGCTCAGCACGGTGGCCTGCCCTGTGCTCGTAAAGGGCTCCAGATCCATTGTCTGTGAGCCCATAACTAACTGATTCCAGGAGACCTTTGAGAGAGAACAGAAGAGAGTTCTTTTCACTCGGAGGAGTGGCAGATGCATTTTAAGCAGGACCCATAAAGGAGAGGGAGCTGGCTATATCTGAAGTCTCCTTTCTGAGCCTGCTGGGAATCTGCTTAGATACTATTTGCCTTTTAGAGGTTCCAGCATTGCATTATACATCAGCCATGGATTTGGACTTGGACCAAAACCGAAGATTGTTTTGCTGTTTGGGGCAAGGACAGGTTTTTTTTTCTGTTGTGTTTGTATGACACCTAGCACCACGGGGTCGTGGTCCAGGGCTGGGGCTGCTAGGAGCTACTGCAGGACAAATACGTAATACGTAATGGACTGAAGACTCACCACTGGTGCATGACCTCATGTCTGGGCGTGGCTTAGCAGACTCCTCTAGCGCCCCCTGGTGACAGTCGTGATGGTCCTGTGGCGGTCCACCTCTTCTCGTGACTTGGCCAGGTCATAGATTAGTTTAAAACTCCTTCTGGGGTACTCCAGTCCCAAGTCCACATAAAATACCCCAATTCCAGTTCTTTAGCCCCTTTTCCTGGGGGTTACTACGACACACAACTCCTCGCCCAGGATCTCCAACGTAGACCACTCAAAGAAATGTCAGCTCCAGTAGTGCTAGTCCAATTCTCCTCCCAGGACTGTACCATTCCCTGACTCAGTCTCTTCCTTCATCTCCCACCATCTTGGTATTCCATTGGTCTCGGCTCCATATTGAACCCTCTTTGCCTTTTAACTCCTGTACCCAGGGTTTTCCCTGCCTCCAGTGGCCTTCCCTGACAGCCTCAGCTTCCCTCACTTCCTTTCCAAGTTCCCCCTACCTACTCCTTCCTCAGGCCTTCTTGCTGGGGTTCACCCCAATGCCTGCAATGTTTATTCTTGCTTTTATTTCAGAGCGAGGGGTTTCTCCTAGGTCAGGCTCCGCTAGTTCTGGCTCCCAGCTTCAGGCTCCTCTCAACCTTTAGACCAAGAGAGGAAACTCCCAGCCACTTCTCACATGGCCTTTCTTCCCATTTCCCTGTGGTCCTTCCTTTATGAAGTCCCAACGCCTGCTGAGCTGGGTTTGATTGCCAGTTAGGCCCAGCACCCTTTCACGGATGCCACCCCGTGGGCTAAGTGGACTCAGGCTCCTGTTAACCTCTAATGTAGGGTTCATACACCACGTCCTGTGGACCAAAATCCCAGATCTGAACACATCCCAATTCTGGGAAACCTCAGCCCTGATTGGAGTTGTGCAGATCGTCCCCTGTTTACAACGGGCCTCAACCAAACCTTGCAACATTGGGCTGCTCAAAATCTGGATCCAATCTTTCGTCGCTTGAACGCCCATCTCTGCTCAATTGATGGCAGAGCCTTTGAGGGGTGGCGTGGCTGTTTTTATCGCCTAGCATTCATTGTGGCTTACTCACCTCTCCCCCTCACTGCTTTCAAACAAGGCACAAACACAATTAAGCAAAGGAATTTGGGATCTTTAAGAGCTCTAGAAAGTATATATAGGATGCCGGGTTTGTGGACAGCCACACACTGAAGTGTATGGTATCCTTGCAAGGATGAAAAACTGGGTCACCTACCAGCATCAAATTCATGGGTTCAGGGAGTGTTCGTATTTCAAAGCCTGTACTTATTTTCTAATGGCTTCTTTATGGGGAAGTTGATTGGGTTTTTGGCTGGGGGCCTGCGAGGGGTGCAGAAGGGAACACAGAATTTGAATGGAGCAGGCCCCTTTGATGCACGGAAACCCTCAAAATACACTCCGTCGCTATGCAGAGACGCAGCAATCATTTCGCTCCACTGCCCCCGTGCTGTCCAAGCTCTTCGTTTGTTTATATTTATTGGGAGGGGGGGAATTCAGCACAGCAGCAGCCTTCAGCTGGGAGAGCAGCAAAATAAAGAAATAGCCAATAAAAGCCTGTTACTGTGTTGCTATGACTCAAAGCCTTTAAAAACCAGCTCAGTTTCACGCCGGAGATTTGCAAAGCAGCCGTTTGGTACGCTGGCTGCTCATTGCTGCATGGAAGGTCATTGGCTTCTGGGAATGCTTCTGTACCTGCTGAGCCTGAGAGCACCAAGGACCAGCCTTTCAGACAGGATTCATTAACTCCACAGAGGTTTCTAAGAAGGGATTGTGTGTAGGGAGTGGGGGTGGGGGGGGGGCCAAGAGGAGGGAGGTTACTAGAGGGCAGACAGTAGCTGGGAGCTCAGTAGACTTATAGTGTCTATTTCCATCCTTTACAGCTAATCTAAATCTGGATTTCAATTGGAAGCAGAGAACCTTGGCAGGGAGCAATACGCACAGGCTCCCGGTCTCTTCTGTTTTACAAACAAAGCTCCTTTTGACTAGCCCGGCTTGGATCATCAGCAAGAAAGCTGGGTGGGTTTAGTGCTTGTTAAAAGCACTGGATTGACAGCTCCGGGGACAGGCTTTCTCTGCTCATCCGCACAACAAGTGGCCTTCAGGCCGCAGCACGGTCTCACATGCTGCCCCGGGCCACAGCCCTGGCTGCCACTAACCACCTCTGCTGTTAAGAAGGCTCCATCTCTATCCAGCCCAGTCTCTCTCCTAAGAACATAAGCAAATAACAACAGCCATGCTGAGTCAGACCAATGGTCCATCTAGCCCAGTATCCTGTCTTCCGATAGTGGCCCATGCAAAGTGCTTCAGAAGGAATGAACACAACAGGCAATCATCAAGTGATCCATCCTTTTGGCCATTCCCAGCTTCTGGCAAACAGAGGATAGGAACACTTCAGAGCATGGTTTTGCGTCCCTGCCCATCTTGGCTAATAGCCATTGATGGACCTATCCTCCATGAACTTATCTAGTTCTTTTTGGAACCCTGTTGTAGTCTTGGCCTTCACAACATCCTCTGGCAAAGAGTTCCACAGGTTGCCTGTGTGTTGTGTGAAGAAACACTTCCTTTTGTTTGTTTTAAACTTGCTGTCTATTAATTTTATTTGGTGACCCCTAGTTCTTGTGTTATGAGAAGGAGTAAATAACACTTTCTTTTTTACTTTCTCCACACGGGCCATGATTTTATAGACCTGTATCCTATCCACCAGTAGTCGTCTCTTGTCCAAGCTGAAAAGTCCCAGTCTTTTTAATCTTTCCTCATATGGAAGCTGTTCCATACCCCTAATCATTTTTGTTGCCCTTTTCTGTACCTTTTCCAATTCCAGTATATCTTCTTTGAGATGAGGTGACCAGATATGCATGCAGTATTCAAGATGTGGGCGTACCATGGATTTATATAGAGGCAATATGATATATTCTGTCTTATTATCTCTCCCTTTCCTAATGGTTCCCAACATTCTGTCACCTTTTCTGATTGCTGCTGCACATTAAGTGGATGTCTTCAGAGAACTATCCACAGTGACGCCAAGCTCTCTTTCTTGAGTGGTAACAGCTAATTCAGACCCAATCATTTTGTAAGTTTAATTGGAATTATGTTTTCCAGTGTGCATTACTTTGCATTTATCAACACGGAATTTCATCTGCCATTTTGTTGCCAGTTCTGTGACATCCCTTTGTAACTCTTCACACTCTGTTTTGGACTTAACTATCTTGAGTAATTTTGCATCATCTGCAAATTTTGCCACCTCACTGTTTACCCCTTTTTCCAGATCACTTATGAATATGTTGAACAGCACTGGCCCCAGTACAGACCCTTGGGGGACACCACTATTTACCTCTCTCCATTCTGAAAACTGACTATTTATTCCTATCCTTTGTTTCCTATCATTTAACCAGTTACTGATCCATGAGAGGACCTTCCCTCTTATCCCATGACAGCTTACGTTGCTTAAGAGCCTTTGGTGAGGGAATTTGTCAAAGGCTTTCTGAAACTCTAAGTGCATTATATCCAGAATGGCCTGCATTCTTTGCTCCTAGATATATACATTTACATTTAGCCATATTAAAATGCGTATTGTTTGCTCGTGCCCAGTTTATCAAGCAATCCAGATCACTCTGAACCAGTGACCTGCCCTCTTCATTATTTACCACGCCCTCAATTTTTCTGCCCTCTGCAAGCTTTATCAGCAATGATTTTATGTCTACCTCCAGGTCATTGATAAAAATGTTACAAACAAAAAGGAAGCTCCTGGCAAGAGTGCTCCTCAAGGGAGCTGGGTGTGGAAGCTACTCCCAGTGGTGTCTCGCGGGAGAGCACAGGCTCCCAGAGAGATGAACAGCTGGCAGAACACAAAGAGAGAAAGCTCCAGAGGAGAGCAAATACAAAGCTGTCCAGGCAGGGAGGCCTGAGACATACCTGGAATCAGCAGGGTAAAGACTGCAGAACTCCAGCCCATGGAGAAGCATGGGTCCTACAGCAGAAGGAGAAGGCTTGATTATATAGCAAGTTTGATGACTGATTAATTAAACTAGAGCCCTGAAGGGGCAGTGTTCACTGTGAACAAGCCACACGGAACTTACTGAAAGCACACTATGGGAAACTGAGGCAAAGATGTAACCACAGTTTCACACCAAACAGCCAGAAGGCACTCCAGGGGTGAGTGCCCGTCATTAGAGAGAGAGGGTCTGTTCTCACCTACCCCACAGTAAGGGCTTCATTTAAAGTCCACTGAAGTCAATGGGAATCTTTCCATATACATTCACAGATCTGACAGCCAAACGGTACCATTATGACCATCTAGTCTGGTACATAACACAGGCCAGTGAGTTTCACCCAGGAATTCCTACATCAAGCTTCATAACTGATAGTTGAACCCGGGCTTTGTATGCAGGTCTCAATCTGTTATAACTCCATGAATGGGTCTTTCACTTCATTGGACTCAGTGGCATTACTCTAAGGTTATACCTGTATGACCGGGAGCGAGATTTGGTCCACTGTGACTTCTTTAGCAATAAGTGGCAGTCTTCATAAAGAAGATTCACAGGCTGTTTTTACAGTTAGCATTAACCCAAACTGAGATATGAAGAACCTATGGCAAAATAGATACTGAGTAGATAGAAAAGTGTTTTATCTATGAATTGCCAGGTAGATTTCTATAGCTTGCTCTTTTATGAGATGTATAATGGACCTTGGTTCTGATTACAACAATCTTGCCTGCTAATGCCAGCAACCTGAGTCTGATTTTTTAAAAAAAATTATTTTCTTAAATATCAGATTTAGCTAAACACATTCACCAGATGTAGGAGCCAAGATGTAGGATTTACATTCCCCCCCTCTGGGATGTATTCTCAGTTTATAAATCTGAGTCTAGCTTTATTAATCCTGCTGCAGATTTACAAATCCTATTAGAGATTTACAAATCACACCAATCTACCCTAAATGAAAATTCTGATTTGCAAATCCACACTTTACACTTAGGATGCAAGGCCATGTTGCAATAAATAACCTAGTTTGTAAACCCTGCTCCCATATTTTTCTCTCAGACACTCCAGTTCTGAGCTGTCAGCTAAAATGCACACCTTGGCAACAAGGGGAGAAAGTGGCTTTAAGCCGCCTTATCTAGCTATCCATCCATCCTCATACACATCCTTCTGGCTAGCTAGCTTTTATTCTGATGCTTGTCACTGCAGTAGCTGAGTGCCTTCCACACAGAATGGACAGTAATTGCAATGTCCCTAGTGGATTTCATGGAGTCTCTTGCACTTGTGTCCATCAGGAATCTAAATCTCAGTTGCTTCCTTGTAATTCCTTCAAGATGGTGAGCTACTAAAGAGCACAGTGAGCCAAAACTGACCACAGGGCATATGTGACTGCAACAGGTCTGTTGTCAGTCACCTAGCTGCAATTCACTGCATGAAAGGGGGTTCTTAGTGGTGGAGAACCTCAAAAGGTTCAGAATTCAGGTCTAGTATGGATAAGCACTCAGAAATCCAAATGCTGATCCAGGTTATACAAGGGAGTCTGCACAACAGGTTGTCAGATTTCCCCATCCTTACTGCATCAAGATGATCTGGAGATACTCGAAGAATTAATTTTTCCCCATGGCATTTTAGTGCTTTGGGTCCCACACAGAACCCAGAAGCACTAAAATGAAAAATAACAAAGTCATCACTGCAGCTTTGACTACTGCAGCATTAGCAAGCCCAGACATTCAAAAATCATGAGCTGGGCAGAATAAGTCATGAGATACTTAAAAAATCCCAAAACCTCTAGCTTAGAAAGCATAACTTCTGAGTTATTTATATTTGTCTCCTTGTTTCAGAGTCTGCAGGGGTCACATTTTCTCTGCAAGTGAGAGGACTAGAATTTACTGGGTGTTTTTAAAGTGAAAGCTGAAATTCTCACATCACCTGACTCCAGGAGCCTGGGTCTTTAAGAAAAGCACCAAATATTGTGTGAGTTGGCAATACTAAGTACTACTGCGACCTCTCCTTCCTCCAACCTGCCCAAAACACTGCTGCCGAAATCCCTCTCCTGTCTAACTGTCCTGACCGTGTTGTCCTCATCCCTTGAACCACTGCACTGGCTTCTCCTTCCAAGGTCTTCACTTTCAAGACCTCTCTCCAGCTCCACTCCAGCCTCATTATTCCATCCCAGGCAGTCTTCTTAACCACCCACCTTCTTTTGTTTCCCTGTGATTCCAAGCGTTCAGCAACGCTGTCCCTTTATGCCATCCTCAGCCTTTGAGTCGAAACAAAACATTTTTGAAGAACTTCACATATTGTGTTGAACCCTGATGCAGCGTCAAAAAATAAACAGAAAGACCACAGACTTTAGAAAAAAAAAAAAAATCACGCACAGACATTTTCTTGAATCTACCCATGCGGGGATAAAATCACACAAAGGCAACAGTTGGCCCACAGAGGAGCAATGAGAGGCTGCTGTTCCCAGATGGAGCTGACTGTATTGTCCAGCTCTGTTATTTCAGCTCCACAGACAGACATTTGTTTTATAATAATAACAACGAAGAGCGGCCTGGCACCATAACATGGAATGGGACAGTCTGGTAGCTCTCCTGCTCGCCAACAATTATGATCGTAATTATGATTGTGTTTTAAAACCACTCCTGGGGGGTGGTGAGAGGAAGGCCATTTCTTTCCAAACATTGGTGACACCAGATCAGGCCATGGGATATTAGCCAAAATGTACTGGCTATGTGTGTGGTTTAAAAATAGCGGAGATTTGCTTGACAAATTCTGAGTGCATGTCGTTTTGCTTTGCTTGTCAGCTGCCACTTTGTGGCCAGCGAGCTCACTTCCCTTAAGTCTGATTTTTTTTCCCCCCCTTCTTCTTCTTTTCTTTCTTTTGCTGTCTTCCTACCTCTGGTCTGTCTGCCCAGCCAGCCAATCGCTGTCTTACTCAAGCTCCACACCATATAAGGAGAAGTAACACTGAGGGAATCCTGAGCACGCATGTACACACAGAGACAGAACTCAATCACCTGACCAGCAAAAGGGACACTAACAGCAAGCAAACTGAAGCAGAACTTTTTGTGTGTCTCCCCCACCCCATTGGACACACCACCTCATTATAGTTTCCCCCAATCAGTACTTTTGGGAAATGTCTGTGGTGTATTTGTGAGCTGCAATCTTGGGCTAAGGGATTGAAAATACAATTAGTAGCAACCCTAGATCAAATGTCTCAATTTCACAAATAATAATAAAAGTCACCCATCATTGTATTGCTGAATTGATCCAAATGTCACCTTTCGTTACCATGTGTCCTATCAACAATACACACATTAACTGAGGCAAATAATAGCATTGTGTCACAGTGAAAAGCTTATTTCAACACTGCATTGAGTGCTCCTGCAAACGGCATCTTGTCTTATGGAATCGGCACCATGGAGACAACAGTGGTATGTCTCCATGGGGTGGGGGAGGAGAGGGGAAGTCATCATTGCATGTTCCTTAAATTCTGCCTGCTCCAGATTGAAGGGGAAACAAAACTTTACACATGAAACCCTTTGTTAATGTTTGCGAGCTTTCTTAGAGATATTTCGTTATTTTCATGCAAAGAACTAGAGTGGCTCTTGCTACCCTCAAGAACTCTGTTGCTTTTTAAGATCAAAGATATTCAGTAGTTGTAGCAGTAACAATCTACTCTGGTTCTACACCAGGTCAGGACTGCGGGAAATGAGCTGTGTTCCAGGGGCCTTGGGGTTCCAGAGCAACATCAGGTTATAACTAACTTTTAAAAAGCATTTTATGGCAGAGGTTGGTTGGCACAGGGGGCTGGGAATCAGCAGCTGTTCCTGACAACAGTGGTGTGAGCCCAGCACCGATCGGAAGTGAATAAAAATGGTTACCATCTGCTGGCTGTTCAGTGACCTACATCCACGGTTCTCAGTTAGAAAACGGGGGTGTTTTTCTCACAGAAGATTTTGATGAAAAAAAATTCTTGCGAAATTTTCCACTGAAGATTTCAAGTTTTTGTCCAAAAAAAAAAAAAAATCAAAACTTGAAACATTTCAATTCTGAAATGCTGCTGCGGTGCCTCTTGGGAGTTGTAGGCCGGGCTCCCTGGGTAGATTACATCTCCCATGGTACACCACGGTCTTCTCTCTTGTGATGGGAGGGAGTGTATCATAGCAGTTGCATGGCTGTGCTGCATCATAGAAAGCAGCCACCTTTCACAATTTTCTATAAAAAAAAAAACCATCTCAACGGGAACCTTTTAACCAGTCCTATTGCCAACCTTTTTAATCCAGGGACCTTTCTCACCCCCCAATCAAGCCGGGGCTCCTCTTCTGTTTTGCAACATGGGAGGAACCGACCCCTACACAGGGAGGTTGTGACCCCTGCATTGACAGTCTCTGACCTATATGAACTGCATTAATAGGTCTCAGTTCAGTTCCCAATGGACAGGTGTCTACAGCACAACGACCACCATCATCTTTGATAATGTTTGGCCATTTAGCGAAGGATGACGAGAATTATACAGGCTACGATTCTCCTCTCACTCCCTTCATTGGTAGCTCCATGACAAGGCTGGGCCATATTGGTGCAAGGGGAGCAGTAGGAGGAAGACTGGAAGATTGTGCATTATTGACTGTGTTCTACCACTGCTGGATTTCAGTTTCCAGAGTCGTTAATTCACAAGCACTGAATTCTCATAAAAAAGGATAAATGAAAATAAATGTTCAATTGCAAAAGCTGTAGAATAAATGAGATGGCAGAGGAAGTTCCCAAAACGTGGTCCCTAGAGAGTGACGGCTGCTATTTTAGCTGATGTACCAGGGCTTCCAGAGCGAAAAGAATGCACTGTTATTAGCTCCTTAAAACATAGCTGCAATAAGCTCATATCCTCTACAGATCAGGCACAGAGAGGCAGTGGCACCCGCAGCTGTATGCATATATGCATGGGGGTCGCAGCGCCGCTCAGGTTTGGCCCCACAAACTCCTCCATCATGACAGAGGGGCCACGGGACCATACCTAAGCAGGCCATTGTGTGGTCAGTGCTGCTTCTTGCCGGTGCTATGGGAACAGCTCCCGAACCAGGGCTACTCCCTACCTGGCCTCGCCCTGCTTCCAGGAGCCCATGTCCCCTCTGGTCTGCCCACAGAACTAATGGCGGGTGCCCGATCAAGAAGCCAGTCCGGAGAGGGGTGTACCATGTGAAAAATATCTGGAGGCTCCTCTGCAGAGAGAGGCCTGTACCACACACTCACCAATGGATTACAGGAGAGCGTGGTTCTTTGCAGAGAGCTGGCTGGTCACATGATACTAGCAACTTCTTCTGATTGCCTGCTCCCAAATCCCATTCAAAGGGGCTAAACATACACTAAATATTTCCCTCGTGTCCCTTTTACATATGAGCCACTGCTGTCGTTGCCCAGGAATGCTGTGTGGTTGTAATTCAGAAGGGAAGTGGCAGAAGGTGACACTGGAAAAGTCAAGAATCTCTGACTCAGATTTTGGTGATGCTTAGGTCCCGGCCACTATCTCGACTAAGACACCTGGGATTGACAAGGGACCTCTAGAACTAAAACTTCTGTCATGCTTCCGTGTACTCTGCTATAGGTAGGAGCCTAATTCTGTTGTACCCAAGGGCCCCTTTGCACTGTTCCAGTAGCATTAAGAGGCTTTTAGGGGGATGTGAATAGAAGTTACACCCACCTGAGGGTCCCATTATGCTGTAGAGTGGTGTAAATGGAAACACTTCACATCCTGTCCTTCCATCTTACAAAAAAATGTTTTGATAATAAAACTTTGGTGGGCAATTTCATATTCGTCCAGAAGCTTTCAGTCTGCGAGGCTTCCATTGCAGTAACAAAAAACATGCAAAAAAAAACCCAACAAAAAGCCAGCTTCAACAATCGTGACTTACGCCATCAGGATTCTGAATCTAGCACGGTGGGTGGATAAATACAGGTTTCTGATGTGACTGCTAGTTCTTGCTGTGTGCTGGCGAGGAAAACAGAGCACAGAAGGGATTTTTTTGTACAATAATAATCTCTAGCTTTTATATGGTACTTTTCATCGGTAGATTTCAAAGCATTTGAAGTATCACCCCCATTTTACAGTTGGGAAAGCTGGGACATGGACAGGAAGTGACTTGGCCAAGGTTACCTAGCAGGTCAATGGCAGAGCTGGGAGTAAACCTCAAGAGACCCCACTCCAGTGCTCTATCTACTAGGCCACACTGCCTGCCAAGGCAGGGTATGCTGAAAAGATGGGGAGATGTGGTTTATCTCTGAAGCAACGCAAGAGCCTTGAGCCCATTTATTCCAAAGACCAGCAGCAGAATACAGTGGAATAATTTATGCCAAATACATTCAGCATTATTTGAATTCTGCCATCCACATAATTATTTATTAACTATTATTATTCTCATTATTCCCAAAGGCTCCAATCAAGGGATATGGTCTCATTGGCAATTTTCCCAAACCGTACGACTTAATCACAAGTCTCACAATATTTGTTGTTTTTCTTAAAGCCCCAGCTCATGGACTCTGGTGACTGTGAGAATCTCAGCTTTTGTTAAGAGTAAAATAAATACGTTTCTAGGCCTGCAGAGAAAAGCTGGAAAAATTCACCTCTAAAAGATAAAAAACCAGAAGGCAAATAAAAAGCACCCCAATTTTTTTTTAAATTATGATTTTGCAGGGGCATGACACAGGAAGTTTGAAGACTTGGGGTTAGCAACGTGCGTGGTGCTGTCAATTATGCTGTATAGATACAGAGTAGCCCAATTGACTTCATTGGGATAACTCTGCATTCATATGGTGTAGCTGAGAGTGGAATTTAGTTCATTGTGTGGAGTTGGTTATGCACAAAATAACCTGATAGGCCGCCTCTCACTTTATACCCCACTGATGCAGGTGAGATGACCCCGGAGGTTCTTGCTGTGACATCCTGACAATAGGCAACTGTGCTCCTTCAAATGTAATCCTCTCCTGATGGTCCACCACAAGAGCCCAAGTTTAAGGAAAATAATACTAGCTAGCTTTCACTATCACTAGAGGTCCAAGTGCATCGCAAAGGAGGTCAGTATCATTATCTCCATAAACTGAGGCACCAAAAAGGGAAGTGACTTGTCCAAGATCATAAAGAAGGTCAGCAGTACAGCTGGGACTAGAACGCAGACCTCCTAAGTCACAGTCTAGTACTCTAGCCACTTGGGTACACTGCCTCTCTCATGATGACAGGAGTGGGCACTGGAAGACATTTCTATCTGGTATAACATACACCTGATTTTCACATCCTATTTTCTTGTCGTCCCTCTTTACCCTCGGAGCCAGGAATCAGAGCCAAGGGTCAAAACTGAATCAACTGGAGTCAGCGAAAGCAGGGCTGGTTCCAAGCAGGAGCAAGGCTGGGACAGACCTGGGTTGAGGCTGGGTGAAGGGCAGGGTGTAGGCTGGGTCCAGGAGTTCTGGAGCAATGCAGAAGCAAGGCGTGGCGTGAGAAAGGCAGAGAATGCATAGGTCAGTTCACTGAACAGTTGCTGAGCCTGTGCAGCTGCTGGGCTTAAAAGCAAGCCACCTGACTGCCTTAGCCAATCAGCTGGTTCTGCTGTGGCTCAGCAGTGCCTATTGGCTGCCCGATAACTGGGCAGGTGCTGCTGCAGGCCCTCATTTCTGACACTGGGCCAGGGTGGGGATTGATTTCGGCACCCCACTTCCCACCCTCTCTGTGCAGGTGGGAAAACAAAACAGAAAAAACAAACAAACCCCACGGCCGGCCAATTAGAGTGGAGCAAAAACAAACAAAAAAAAAGAGTGCCACAGTGTCCCCGGCAGGTTAGCAAGCTGCTCGCCCATCTCTGGAACCATTCCTGTATAGCGGGTTACCCCTCTTAATCACTGTGGTAGCTCTGTGAACATAGATACTGCCGTGACAGATGCATCAGACGTAGGTAGATGAGAAGATAGATAAATAGATTCCTGATAAAAGGACAGCGGATTTAGTGTTACCCATTGTGGGTGGGTTCATGCATCTTGCTTCTCGTTAAATATATGTAAATTAGCACCTACCTGCTATGGAAAAAGGCACTCAATACAATAGAATCCGCTTATATTGAACTCAGGTGTCATTGAACTCAATTTTTAGTAAGTTTTATGAAAATCCCAGCTTGTTTCAACATGCTGCAATGTGCACATATGCAGTGAATATCATGCTGAGAAAGAAATTGGTCTATGGAAATATGTACTTAATTATAAAAGGGTTTCCTAGTATTTAGCTGAACTCCTGAGATCTTTCAGATATCTGATTGATAGGGGATAGGTGTCTCTCAGTAATGGAGAGGATAGCAGCTGTCTGTAGAGAATCCTTACTTAACCTCACCATAGAATAGACTAATGGCAAATGACAACCTCTTCTCAGACTGGAGGGAGAATAAGAGAGAAAGAGAGAGAATATTCCTGAGATCCTTTGACCTATATTCACAAGTGCTAATTACTGACTTAACAAGATCTAACTAGTTTCCTGAATTAATGTGGATGATACAGCTTCCTTTCAGAATAGCTTCGCTTTCCTTAAAAAACACCCTCAAAGCTGACAATATTATTAGATGTCAAATGTACGTGTGTGAGGGTACTTATATATAGTAGATGTGTGAATGGGTGTGCATATAGACTATGTGCATAGATGTGTGTCTGTATTAGACTTTATTTGTATGTTTGTACAGCACCTAGCACAAGCAGGCCCTGGTCTTTCATTGGTGGCTTCCAGGTGTTACTGGAATCTAAATAAATAAATAATGCAGTAAATCAATGTGTGGAGGGCTTCTGTTCCTAAACACTAGCTTTGGGTATGTCTACACTGACGGCAGCAAAGTCACCACCGTCCGATCAACCTATCTGGATCGACTGAGCGGTCAGTGAAGACCTGCTCAGTCAATCCAGAAGTCGACACAGTAAAACCACCCCCTCAAGTGGCATAGCACTGCATTGACGGGAACACGGTTCCCGTCAGCGCAATACAATCAAGATGCCGCGCAGAAGGGAAGCATAGCAGTTGATGGGAGTTAAGCAAGCTACTCTGCATAGCTTGTGTAACTCCCATTGACTGCCACCAAATCACCCAGTAAATGTAGACCAGGGCTTAGAGTGGATATTTTTATCCCTAGTCTAGCCTTTCACCAGAATAAGAGAATTTATATCGGGGCTTCTACATATAGGCGCTAATTCAGAAAAATATCCTTATTCAGGACAGTACTTAAGCAAGTGCTTAATTTTCATCATGTGATTAAGTGCTTTCCTGATTCATCTTTTGCAATAATTCCCCATTATTGAGTTCAGTTTTAGCAGTGAGCTTGGCTCTCTCATTACACCGCAGGTAATTGAAGCTGGCAGTGATTTGGTTATTTTTGCTAATACTTTTGTGGACACACACAGGCAGGTTAATTTCTCTGGCAAAGAAAAGCATAGTTCAGCCTTATTTGTTTTTGTATGTAGCGTGTGTTGTACAAAAAAAGAGAGCTCCAACCTAACTGAATGCACCAGCCCACAGCCTAGACAGGCAGTGATAAGTAATCATGTGCATCCATACAGACCGACTATTATACAGAGCTATTACAGAGTGGAGGAGTGTCAGGGAAAGGAGTGAAACAAAAGCGAGGAGAATCACTGTTTTAATTTGAACTGGGTCTAAAACTCTGTGGAATGAATGTAGCATTTGGGAAAAGCTTTGGATGGATATTTTTCCAGCAGCCCTCATTGCTGTAGTGTGTGAGCACCTCACAAGTCGTAATGTATTTATCCTCACATACCCCCTTTGAGATAGGGAAGTGCTATTATCCCCATTGTACAGATGAAGAACTGGGTACTATGGACTGAATGCTCATAAATCAACGGAAGTTAGGAGCATAACTTTTTTTGAGCATTCGGTCCCAATCTACACCTGATCTACACCTAAAAATTAGGTCAATTGAGCTACATCCCTCAGGGCTCTGAAAAATTGTGTGTTCTGAATGCCATAGTTAGGTTGATCTAGCCCCTGGTCACAGCCAGGTCAATGAAAGGATTCTTCCATCAACTTATCTACCGCCTCTCGCAGAGATACATCTCCTGCATTGAGGGGAAAATGCCTTCTGTCAGCACAGGAGAAGTCTACACTACAGTGGCCCAGCTGCAATGCTACAGGTGTGCTGCTGTAACATACACATAGCCTGGGCACCTGCAGAGCAAGGAATTGAATTTCAGTCTGCTAAAGTCAAGGCTAGCACCCTAGCCATTGGACCAGCCTGAAGTCCCTTGCTAATTAAAGAGGTACAATATACGAAAAGGCAGTTCAAGCTTCCTCCACAGCCTACCCCATTCATGTCTTCCCCCTCATTATTCTGCAAGGAGCACCTCTAGCATGTCTAGGGGAGTTCAGTCCTTAACACCCATTCAGATCCTTAGGTTCTCTGTTGAGGCTGTCAGTTAGTAGCAGTGGTTTTTGTGATGTGGACGCCTTTCTACCGCAAACTGGGCTGAGAGTAACACATTTCATATAGGCCACCAAACAGCCATCAGACGGCCTTTGCCTTTCAGTCATTACGGACCTGGACTGAATTCAAACCAGCCACCTTTGGGTAAAAGTCTCTTTACAGCCTCAATTACGCTAAGACAGCAGCTCCTCTAATTTGAGAACAACTTAAAAGTTAATTAGTCAGAACATAGGAATTGCCAGACTGGATCAGGCCCAAAGCCCTTGTAAAGTCCTAAATCAAACATTGATCAGAGGATAATTCAGAGGCACATGTAAGAACCCAGCAGTAGGTAGATATGAAATAATCTGCCTCCCATATTAGGTCTCATCCTTGTCTCTTTATAGTCAGAGGTTGGCTGAAGTACTGAAGCATGAGTTTAAATACCTGAAGTTTAAGCACACGAGTTCAAGCACTGAAGCCTGAGTTTATAATTAATTATGATAACTCCGTATATCCTTTGTATGTTCAATCCTTTTTTGAATTTTGCTAAATTCTTGGTCACAACAGCTTCCTGTAGCAGTGAGTTCCACAGTATATGTACATAGTTAGCATTCAGAATGCTTCATATATTTTGATGGCAGTGATCCGAGAACGTGACATTGAACCAGGAGCTGGGTGCAATTTTTCTACCAAAACTTTTTTGTGGAGAAAAATGCAGGATCAGGTTGACTGAAACATTTTGTGAATTTGTACTGATTTTGGGAAATTGTTTTGGTCAAAAATACCAAAAAACATTTCTGCAATGAAAAATTTCGATTTTTCAATTCTAAGCGACTTTTTGTTTCAGTATTGCATTTACTTTTATTTTAAAAAATTTAAAAAGAGGGGTGGGGAAAGACTGAAATCAAAATGAAATGAATTAAATGAAAGTTTTTTTAATTTTCAATTTGCTGAAAATTCAGAAACATTTCACTGTGAGGTCGACCTGAAAAAACATTTTTTTCTGATTCTTTGGAGCTGCCAATGAACGAAAAAATCCATTGTTTCCACAGCTCCAGCCAGGAGCTCTTAAATTCTAAATATCCGACTCCCTCTGTAACTTTGGACAAGAGATTTTGACCTCTGTGCCTCAATTTCCCCATCTATAAAATTAGGATGATCCTTTACCCACCTCACAGGCATCCTAGGGGAATTGACTCCTTTAAGAAGCACTTTGAAGATGTTAATGTTTTTTAAGGCTCAGCCTGGTTGACCAGAAATGCTGGAGTCATTAACAGGTCTCAGGGCATCATGACCACTCTCCATTGCTTTACGGCTAGATGGGGGGCTTCTGAAACTTCTGTTGTAATGTGGTGTCCTGGTATAGAAAAGGTTAAGAACGACTGCTATAGATTATTCTATCTTTGGAAATATTTTTACCAACAGGGCTTAACAGGAAATCCTCTATTATATCTTTTGGCATGTAGAGTCTCTTGAGCGCTTCTACAAACTATTTAACTCAAAAACCTATCTAGAGTCTTCCACTCTATCAATTTTTGATGATATGAAAGCCAAACAATGCTGTGTTTTGCCCTTTTCCAAATCTCCCAAGTCAGAGGAAATAGAATGAAATTTCTTTGCCCTTCCTGATTTTCTGAGTGCATGGGAGGGGTCGGACAAGTCATAGTTCGAAATGCCGGTAGTCCGACCCTTATAACACTAGTGGCTTGGGAGTTATGCATATAAATGACTTTTGCCTGTTCCCAAAAGAGCTGTATATTTCTGGAAACCTTCCCTTCAGGCTGATAAAGAGAAAGAGACGTTCCATAGCTCTGTGGTCAGAATAAAGGATTCATATGAGCGTCACACGCGGACAGAGCGTGATTATTCAGAGCTGCAATAATTAGTGACTTGACAATATGATACTGAACAGTGCACAAGTGCTGGCATTGACTGGGATTGCTGGGGGGAGATGGTGGACATTGTAATTTAGAGGACTGGGTTTCAACAGATGGGCCCTGTGGTGGCAAATGATTGTCATAGCTGTTTAAAGAAAAAAATGCTAATACATTGGAAGTGGATGATTATATTCAGGGAAGTGGCCAGCTTTTGTGTTTTAGGGGATGGAGATATTTCTTTTTCCCCAAGGATGGTATTAAAAGTCACATATATACCTTTTTATACCTTATCATCTTATGCTAATCGCTCATTATATCTCACAAACTACAGAGTCAGGCCAGGAGCTTACTTGAATACAAGACCTCCAAGGAAAACCCAGTAGCCTTAGCTAGTGGTCTTGGTGAGTCACCAGCTGGAGATCAATATTGATTCAGCACTCTATTGTGGTGATGGCAGGTTCTATGCTACAGGAGGTGCCATGCTATAGATGAGATATAAAACCAAGATGCTGACCATCTGTGGTCACAGAAGGTCTCCTGGCTCTTTTTCTAAGAGAAGGGACACAAATGCCAGTCGTGTTGCTCTTTGCTGTTCAACAGCTTCTGTGTTCCACCTCAGAGGTGGATGCATTTTAACAGTGGGCAAAGTGATCTCAGTATATCCCTTACTTACTTCCTGTGCTGTTATACAGCTAACTTAATTAAGCGCTTTGAAATCAAGGCAAGATCATGAGGTACTCAGATATTATGGTAATGGGGGTTCTCTGAGTACCTAAAATAGATAGATAATACAATTAAAAAGCATGTGAATTTGAAGCCTGGATATCTCTGGTGGTGGGAAGGAGACAGGCTTTGTCCGCCTGTTCTTGCCATGCCCATGATTATACTGCTAGGTCAGGTCCACAGATACCCCACAGCTGTCATACCAGACATCTTGACTCCAGCAGGCTCAATCAATAAAGCAAGTTAGCTGATCTCTCAGCTGAAAGGTGCTTCAGAGCAAAATGGCACTTTGGCTTCTCCCCATCAGGAAATAGAAATCCAAGTCATGAGCAGATGGCTCAGCTAGATCCCTTCCAGGTATCTCTGAACTGATGCATGGGAACCATGGTATGAAGTCTAAAGGGTTAAACATCTGCTCAGGTTCTGTGACTGGCTATAAGAAGAGGAGGATTTGATGCCTGAGAACATCTTCTTTCTGAATTAAGCTCCTCATTGTCTGTGCACAGTTCTGGTCCAGTCTACTGATATAACTCCCGTTAGTGGACTATCTGAGCACCTCACCAACTTTAATCAGGACACTGCTGTTATCCGCACTGCACATGTAGGGAACTGAGGCACTGAAAGGCTAAGGGGCTTACCCAAGCTCACTGAGGAAGTTGGTGATGGAGAGCCTGAGTGTCCCAAAACCCCGCTATTCCTCCCTGCCCCAACCCTAGGACCGACCATCCTTCCTCTCTATCAAGATATCAACTAGGTTATTTTAGTGGTGCTCATTATCATAATATGTGAGCTCCTCCCAAGAAAAAATAACACATCATAATGGGCTAAATGGCCTAAATTGTCTACAACCACTAGAAGATAGAGGAGAGGGAACCAGTATGATCTCATGGGTAGAGACAGCAACTGGGAGTCAGAAGTGGTTTCCGTACTGACTGGCTGTGCAACATGGGAAAGTCACTTAATTTCTCTTAAGCAGCCTCCCACTTCCTATGAGCCAAGTGCCCTCACCTTCCTCCTTCACACCCGCTTGCGGGTCCGTATATAAGCTCAGCATTGCCAACCCTCAATGGTCAAAAATCATGAGTCAGGCCCCCCAAAATCTTGAGGTTGCATTAAACATCACCAGGTTTTGTGTTTTAAAAAAATCAAATACATTCTGATTTATTTTATTTGCCTGCTGGTTCCTGATCCTTTAGGGGTCTCTGGGGCCACATTTTCAAGATTTTCTCCACAATCAGGAGGGCTAGAATTTTACTTTCTTGAAAGCTGAGAATCTCATTATATTCACAGGACTTCAGAAGCTGGAGCTTTGAGAAAACCACCAAATATTGCATGACCCATGTTAAAATCACAAGAGTTGGCAACACTATGACATCTTATCTTTGGCACCTTCTCAACTGTTCCCCCATGTGACATACTCCTCTGAGGTAAGGCCTGATCAAACTCTTTTTGAAGTTGATGAAAGTCTTTGCATCGACTTCAGTGGGAGATGGGTTGGGAGATTACATGATAAAGTCTTCAGGCCAGGCGACAGTCCTATTAAATGATCCATAAAGCTCAGTGCATGTTTAATGCACTGTACAAATAATAAAACATTCTGTTCCATATTGAATATTTCACGGAAATAAATAGGAGAATGAGGAAAGGAAGTTCCCTAACCTCTAGTGGATTCACCATCTCTTGGTGTCTTTAAATCTAGACTGGGTGCCTCTCTGGAAGATGTGCTTTAGTCAAACACAAGTTATTGGGTTTAATACAGGGGTAACTCATGGAAATTCTCTGGCCTGTGATATACAGGAGGTCAAACTAGATTATCTATGGTCTCCTTCTGGCCTTTAGCTCTTTGAATCCAAGATCAGGGCTCTCTTGTACTAGGAGCTGTACAAACACAGCGTAAGAAACAGTCTCTGCCCCAAAGAGTTTACAGTCTAAACAGACAAGACAGAAGATGGGTTGTTATCGCCATTTTGCAGAAGAGGATCTGAGATACAGGAGATGAGTGACTTGTCCAAGGTCACACAGGGAGTCAATACCAGAGCCAGGAATTGAACTTACATTTCATTCTAGTCCAGTACCTCTTCCAGCTCCTATTAGCTTTTTATTCTAGTACACCTATTAGACCAAAGTTGAAGTCTCTTTCCCAGCTCCTCTGGCCAGATTAGCAATAGTATTGCTAGTGAATTTACTCATACACAAAAGGTTTCTTAGAGGCAGGATACCTGTGAGATGTCTCCGCAGGCCCCGCTTTACACACTACACTGGATTCCCTGAAATAATCAAATTAACCCTACAGAATGGGAAGTGGAACGGAACAATTCTGAGATAAAGAGTCAGATTCCACTACATTTAAGCCATTTGGAACATTAATAGGGTACTGATTTGGTGGTTGGGTGGGATAGAGTTAATTATACCTTGTTATACACAATATAGGTAACAGTCCAAATTAATATATTCATAATCTGTAAAAACTAACATGTATTATCTTTTAAAGCCTGTTTATCCACTAACCCTTTGGCCCTCCACAGTGACCTGGAATTTTTGCTCTGTATGGCTTTCCTCAGTGTAAATGAATCACCAGAACAGCTTGTGACATTCTTATATTCCTCTCTATTTCTTTTTTTAACAGTAATTGTGTATATTTTAAGATTTCTTGAAAACCACTTCCCTTTTCAAACAGCGTTAAGTACCTTCTCACCAGTCCTACTTCCTCTTCTGACTTGCTTAACAAACTTTTAATCTTTCCATTAGTAACAGAGTTGTCTAAATTAAAGTACAAATATTGAAATCTTAAGACTAAAATGCTCCTAAATTCAGCGAAACTTGGAAATCCACTCTTGTGAAATTTCCAGCATGGTTCCAGCACAGACATTTGTATAAATTCAATTAAGCATTAGGGGAGCTGCAAGATTTTTGGAGTACTGTGTACAATTTTGGGTACCACACTTTAAGAAACGTATGGACAAATTAGAGAGAGTCCAGAGGAAAGCAACAAAAATTATAAGAGATTTAGAAACTATGACCTGAGAGGAAAGGTAACTGAGCGTGTTTAGGCTAAAGAAGAGAAATTTGAGAGGACAACTTGATGATAGTCTTCAGCTCTGTAAAAGGTTGTTATAATTGATTCTCCATGTCTGCCAAGGAGAGGACAAGAAGTAATCAGCTTAGTTTGTAGAACGATAGATTTAAGTTAGATATTAGGAAAAAAAAACTTTCCAACCGTAAGGATAGTTAAATAGTGAAACCGGTTATCTCGGGAGGTTGTAGAATCTCCCGTCACTGGAGGTTTTAAAGACCACGTTAGACAAACACTTGTCAGGGATGGTCTAGGTATACTCGGTCATGCCTCAGCTTGAGGGGATGGACTAGATGACCTCCTGCGGTCCCTTACAGCCCTACATTTCTATTATCGTATTAGGGCTGTCACTTTCTGGAGTTTGTCAAATAGACAGGCTTGTGTGTCATCATAATGCACCTAGTGTTGATAGTCATCATGTTGCGTCAAAAGGTCTTCACAACACAATGGGATTCATAGATTCCAAGGCCAGAAAGGACCATTCTGATCATCTAGTCTGACTTCCCATATAACACAGGCCATAGAACGTCCCCAAAATAGGTCCTAGAGCAGATCTGTTAGAAAAAACGTCCAGTCTTCATTTACAAATTACCAGTGATGGAGAATCCATTATGATCCTTGCTGAAGAGTTCCAATGGTTAATTGCTCACACCATTAAAATGTACACCTTATTGACAACTGAGAGTATGTCTACATGGCAAAGACAAACCTGCGGTTGGCCCATGCCAGCCAGCTCGGACACATAGGGCTTGGGATGCGGGGCTGTTTCATTGCTGTGTAGACTTTTGGGCTCGGGCTGGAGCCTGAGCTCTGGGACTCTCCAACTCCAGAGGGTCCTAGAGCCTGGCCTCTGGCCAGAACCTGGAGGTCTGCACAGCAATGAAAGAGCCATGCAGCCTGAGCCCTATGTGTCCGAGCTGGCATCTAGTTGTGGTGTAGATATACCCTGACAGGTTCTGAATGTGATACATGGACCGATAAACATCCCAGTACTAGTGATGTTTACCCACGAGAACTAAAACAAACTGTGGAAGGGTTGGAGTACAGTGACTATAGTTAATTTCCAGGGCAAAAGTAATGTTCACTGACAGAGGAGACAAAATGGTCTTTGTGGTTAGAGCTCAGGACTGTCATAACTCCCTTGGTGTGATCTTCAATGAGTCACATGTTTATTCTGAATGAAATTCACCCCTGTGCAAAAGGCCAGCATGAGACCTATGTCCTCCAAATAGGATTCACATGGTGCACAGCAATTCTCCTGATTCTCTGTACAGGGTTGGATTTCACCCTCTGTGCCTCTGCATTTTCCCTTGCACAATGTGGATAATGACATTTACCCTCCTTTGTAAAGAGCTCGGAGATCTTTGCCTCAAATGAGCTCAAGAGAGGGCAACATATTATTAATTGATTGATAATGATGATGATTCTTATTGAATACTAGCCAGCATAATGCACAGCATTGGAGAGCTTCCCTTTACATCTGCATTGAAAATAAAAACCAGAGGAAGCAATTTAGATCACGAGAGAGAGGGGAAGATGCTGGCAGAATTGGAACAGGCCAGGTGTTTGCTACAGGGTAGAGCTATGTGGTTACCAGATAGAAGGGAGCTAGATAAGAAGGACTGTGAGCATATTTATGGCCATCTGGCACCTCTAATTATCCAAATGATGAGGCTGCCTGAGCATTCACTGAAATGTGGAGAGGGAGAGAGTCTGTTTAGGCAGAGAGTCGCAAGTGCTGCATGCTTTTGACGTATGTTTTTTTGGAAATGTTTTATATCACTTACAAGATTATTTATGTAACTAGGGAAGTATGAAAATGAGTCCAGAAGGAGATTTAGAGGCTATTCCTTCTGAGCTTTCCTTTCATGCTTGTACCAAAGAGACAACAGGAAAGAGAACTGGTGCATCTGTAAGGCAGTGTGTTCTTGTGAATTCAGCACAATACTGGGAATCAGAAGGTACTGGCTCTTATTCCAATATTGCCACTAACATGTTAATTCTTGCAAACTGTATCTTCAATCTTGTGATATCTGGCGATTATCTTAGAGCCCCTGCTCCCAGAGTCATGTTATTTCATGGGAACCTCAACTTTCAATTTAAAAACACAAGTAAGTTTCTAGTCCTCTAGTCCCAAAGTTTGAAAATGTGACCAGAGTACAACCTAAAGTTTCAATAATCAGAAGGCAAATAAAGAACCTAAATGGTATTGTTATAATTTTATTTTTTAAATGAAAAAAAAAAATCATGGGGGTGCAAAATGCTGGTGGATTGGAGCATATAGCCCCATCATCTCCCCCTCTCTTTTTTCACTCCCCCTCTCTACCACCATGCAACTAGCCAATCATGCATCACTGTAAGTTTCATGATTTAGGAGGCTTTATTCATGATTTTTGAACACTTGGCTTGTTGTGTGTGTGTCACAATTCTGGGCAACTGCACCTGTATCTCCCTTAGTGATCCAGCAAGGGCACCCACTCTCAGACTTCCAGCCCCTTAGCTGTTGCCTTTCTTGGGTGGAGACCAACATCTCTCTCCCTCTTGACTGGGAGTATTTCCAGACTGCACAGCTCCCAGCCTACACTGTGAATTCCCCAGCAAAGTCAGGCTGCTTTACTTTTCTCTTTAGAGATGGTAAACAAGGTAATTGCCACAGTAAAGCTACCACACAGCTTTTTCTAAGCAAGCACATTTATTCTTAAGGTAAAAGCATCACAGGAAAAACATTTAAAACAATAGAAGAACCTATGCACATGCTAATAAGCTTACCAGAGATCATCCTCTGACTCCAACCAAGGCTCTGGACAGTAAACATCCTTCAAACCCCACCCAGGGGTTTTCCTATGGTCACAAGTTCATGACAGCTTGAGCTCAGAACAAACACACTCAGTCTTATGGGGACCTCAGTAGGCCACAGTCCTTCAAACCCTTCCCTAAGGATCGGGGCTCCCATTGGGCCAGAAGTCCTGTCTACTTGCTGGTTCAGAAAAGGTCTTGAGTCAGTTTAAACTCAGGCTATTTATCCAAAAATCCAAATATTTATCAAAAAATCCCCCCTCTTCTTTTAATTCCTGAAGAGCTGTGGTCCTCTTTCCCCATGGAATTACATACAATTCCTGGTGCATAATGATACTTCAACTTAATTAAATAAAGTTTAACTTATTAAATTAAGGTTTGTCCAGGATATTGCAGGAAATTGCCATCTCGGTCTCACAATGATCTTCCAGTACAAATTTGATACTTAGACAGACCAGTGATTTGATCTGGAATGGCAAGAAGCTGGATAATGGACTTAACAGAATGACTGTCTGCTCTGATATGGCAATTCCTACCTTAGAAATTATTCATATCTTGTTTTGGGAGCAGTATTGGGAAATAAGTCCCTGTAATGGTGCACAGTGCTCTCTCTTGCCACTGAGCCAAACTCTCCCCACCAAAATGCATATTGTTAGACAGCATTAAAGTACTAGTGGATTCCAAGCAAACAATGTATTACTGTTCTGGAGCCTAACCTCAAAAGTCTGCTGCTGCTTGAGATAAGACTCACTGAAATTAACGTTAATGTGATTTCAGTCATTCATACACAAACAGGAATTGAGTTTGAATCTAAAATCCAGAGTAAAGAACAAAAGTTTATCAGTAGCCAAAGAGGGCTAAAAGACCCTGTCAGAGAAGAGCTGGTTTGAGGCCTGGTCTACACTACAAAGTTAGTTCAAAGTAAACTGCCTTATGTTGGCTTAGTTGTGCATATATCTAAACTTAAAATTTTGATTCCACCGATGTAAGCACTCCATTATGCTGACATAGTAACACCAACTCCGCAAGCAACGTTTAGCCATGGTTGATATATCGATGTGAATGCAGTGCGAATGTAGACACTATGTCAACCCTAGCAGTCCTCCATCAGCTGTCTCACAATGCCCCACACTGACCGCTCTGGTCACAATTGTGAACTCTACTGCCCAGGGGTCACAGAAAACAGAAGCCTGCCCACCTTTAAAACTCTGTGAATTTTTTAAAATACCTTTTTCTGATTGTCCATCTTGGCAAGCATACCTAGCAGGTCCCCTTTGCTGTGTGCACCTGCCAGCTGACCATGCTGGCTACATGCTCCAGACATGCTCTGGCTTGGAGTAGACATGAAATATTGGATCTCCTGGACTTACGGGGAGAAGAGGCTGTGTAAGCACAGCTATGGACCAGCCATAGAAACATGGACATCTATGAGCATATTGCACGGGTGATGCAGGAGAAGGGGTACAACAGGGACCATCAGCAGTACCATATAAAAGCGAAGGAACTCCGGCAAGCATATCAGAAGGCCAGAGAAGCCAACTGTTGATCCAGTGCCTTTTTTAACTTCTAGAATGAGATATTGGCTAAAATCACCCCCGCCTGTGGAAAATGTGCCAGTATTCGGTGGCATTGCCCTATACTCATAGTTTCATGCAACCGAGCAATTTCCTCCTCATTTCCCTCACCCCTGGCAGGCCATACTCACGATGGATGGTGCTGTGAGTGGTGCCATGCACATGCACTCTGAAGCAGAAGTGTCAATAAGCATCTCTTGTTTAAACTTCAAGGCCAGCAAGGGAAGGGATTTCTGAACCTTAACATTATCTTTCCATTGTGTCTATACTGACATTGGTACTACTGTGTGTTTTATATGTAAATGTTGCTGTTGTAGTTTTGAGGGGTTCCCCTTCTATCCCCATGGAAAGCCTGAGCCAGATAAGGAGGAGAAAGAAGAGGACATGGGATGACATGTTTAGTAGATCCTGCAAGCCAGTGCTTCATCAGACCATGAACAGAGGGCCTGGAGGATGAATATTGCAGACTATATGGAGAAGAAAAGAACAGACAGGAGAAAGGCGCAGAAGTTGGAGAGGGAGATACATCAGGACATTACAAGGCTTCTCCAGCAGCAAACACAGACGCTGCAGACTCTTGTGGACCCACAGGTTCGACAATCCCAAGCTCATGTCCCTTTGTAGTCCTCGGAAAACTCCATTGCAGCACCTCCAAACAACCTCCTCAACCTTCCACATGGCATCAGGGCCACATCCCTACCCATACCACTACTCTGGGGGACATTAAGGACAACCACAGCTTCACATACACTGACCTGTGAGAGGCACAGCTGATGTATGTGTAGCTAAAATGGACATGGATGTTCCTTCCTCTTCTTTAAGCTCTGTTCCATACATTTATGATGGTTTTGATGTATTTGCTTTTAACTTGCATAGAAGTTTTGAAGTGTTTTTGTTACTCTGTGTTAGGCGCCCAGGCTCCCTGTACAATGAATGGGGAGAGAAAGGCACCTTAGAATGAGATTCACAAAAGCCAGCATGCTAGACAGGGAGTCACCTAAGATACCCAATGGGAGATACCAACAAGAGGGGTGTGTGCTAAGCCCTGCCATGTCTTGGAGGTATGTGCCTAAGTCCAGGTTGCAGGGAGACGCCCATCTCTGCTTGAGATTCTCAGATGTGAATCCTTTCTTGTTGGTAGGCACCTACACTGTCAGCAAGAAGCTGGAGCGGGGGACTTCCCTTATAATTTTTAGCCCAGAGGTTAGGGTACTTACTAGGAATGTGGGAGACCTAAAAATTCAAGCCCCCCCTCCTCCTCAGAGGGAGAAAGGATTTGAGCAGGACATTGCCACCTTCTAGGCAAGTTCACTAACTATCAGGATATGAGATATTCTCATGTGAGGCTCCCACGGTCTTTCCTGTTGAAGTTGTTGTAACTCTGGATAAATAAAAGAGTCAATAGGGTGGTGGAACTGGATCTTGAGTCTCCCAGCAGAGTGTTCTAACCAGCTAACAATAGAATCAGTCTCATGCCTGTGCAATAGAATCAGTCTCCTGCCTTTTGAATTGAAATCCAGGTCTCCCAAATTGTAGGCCGGTGTCCTAGCCACTGGACTAGCTGTATTCCCTTCAGAGCACAGCTTGCAGGTCTTTTCTCAAGGAACAGCAAATCATGCCTACAGAGTAAATGCACTGAGGTGAGCAAAGGAGGGGTGACAGGATAAGGAAAGCACTTTTAGAAGCAGCATACATACCATTACTTTGTGGCAACAAACGGGAACGGATAACACTGAGGTAGTTCACCATAAAATAAAATAAGGTGGAAAGTGACTGGAACTCATTCTCATCTCCAGCATGCATAACTGCCAGGAGGCAGCGTTCCTATCAGTGCAGAAGCTCCTCAAGGCACGGCACTGGCATTATTAGCATGCATGGGCTCTGCTGCAGGTACTGCAGCACAAGCAATTACATTTAAGCAGCCTCAGGGCTGGGACACAGCCAATTTTTCTGTCTCACTATATACCATCCCAAGAGTCAGCAAGGGATGCTTTTAAGAGCAGCACTGGAATTCAGTTGCTAAGCCTCTTTCATTTAGTCCAGTCTCCCCTGCTGATGCTTCCTCACCTGTCTAAAGCGCTTTGAGGTCTTTGGATGAAAGACACTGACTAAGTGCAAAGGATTGTTTTTAGCAATCCAACCCTGCTTGTAAAAGAGAATTTTGGAAAGTAATTTCATGCTAAAGACTTATGAAGGGCCAAATTCCATCCTTTAACTTCAGTGAGAATTAGATGCATGTGTGTCTGAGTGCAGAAATTTGCCACTCATCTTTAGCCTTTCTGAATTAAGTTTACTGGAGTGTGAACAGAAACTTGTCTTCCTCTGCGTTCTGTCCAATGATGGCCTCATATCCCTGGCTGTACTTTGTCATCTGGTTGCTCACTGAAGTTATAGGAGACATGTAGAGATGAGTAATATGCCTTTGTACTGTTATATGTTAGTATAGGGCATGGCAGAAGTTCCAGCACCCAAGATGGATAGCACATATGCTTCTTCCAGAAGCAAACACTAATGTGTATGGGACAGGGGAAGTGTATGCTACTCTTGGAATCTGTAATGCACACTTGAGAGTGTACCATCAGCCATGCCCCCTCAACAGGGAATGCTGCCCTGGTTGGCAGTATTATATCAGCGGAGGATGCACTAGCTAGCATTTCTCCTTCCTCTACTATTGCCAGCCTTGACAGGTTTTGGCCTCCAAGTCTCCTAATTCCCAGGCTAGTGTCCTAACCACAGGACCGTCCTTCCTCACAAGTGATGAAGAGTAAAATAGATTTTTTTTTTTAAATTCTTTCAGATGCAATAGTCCAAGACATTATCAATAACACAGGTAAGGGATTTTACATATATATGACTTTTTTTTAGCTACATCCCTTTAGCCGCATTTTCTCCTTTATTATTTCTTACTACAGAGATTGCAGAAAATGATGATGTTATTACGGTGCAGTGCTACAATCCTGAGATGGATTTATTTTTGAATGTCCTTGCCCAGCAAAGAATACATGTTGCCAATCTATTGTGCAAAGCATCTGTGGCTAAAGGAAGTGGTTTCAGCATGCCTTCAAGCCTGCAATCTTATTGTGAGAGCACCTGACTGCATTTACTCATATGGAAAGTCTATTCAGCTTGCACAAAATGGACACTGAAGAGCATGTATGAGTCGCAATGCTTGTGTTGTCTTCAGAAATGCTCTTACTAGTTTCCACTCACTATTTTTTGACCTTTCACTTTCCTGTTTAATTTCACCTAATAATCAGTTGCTATTTTAAGGCACACTGACTCACACCCCAGATTTCCACTCCTCTTCTAGTAGTACCCTCTTCAAATGTTCTGAAATACTTCTGGAACAATGTTCAATAGTGCTGGCACTGATTTTAAATGCACCCAGAATGCCTATTGGTTAGAACTGATGGCACAAACAAGTTTAAGTGGGTTAAAACACCCACAGACCTTTGCCCATCATTCTAACCATACCTCCTGTGAGATTTGAACTTTACACAACTTTGTTTTTCATTTTTGTCTTCTGCATTTCCAGAGTTCAGATGCAACTGGCAGCACTGACCTCTAGGAAAGGTTTTTCTTGTGGTATAGTGAATCCTGATTTTTATGAAGATCTCAGGGGAAATTAATATCTAAGGCATGTAAAATCATGGAAACGCAGTAACCTGCAAAAACTACAGTTTTCAGTATTGTGAACAGGTGACTTGTACACTTGCACTACAATACAGTCTGCACATCCTGTGTAGGGTCAAAACACCCTTTTCCTGGGGTTTAACTATTAATAAATTAACAACACAACAAAGCAAAGTTCAGTCCAACTCTTCAATTATATTCCCTGTTCACTCTAGTGACTCAACCTGTACTGCCAACCTCAAATGTTCAAAAATCATGAGTCAGGGTCTGAAAAATCATGAGATTGGCTTAGAAATCATGAGATTATTTTAAAAGAATTATGCATTTTGTGTTGGTTTTGCTTTCTGGTTTTTTAGCCTTTAAGTATTGAGTCTTTAGGAAAAATATCAAGTAGCCCAATATACTTAATAGAAATATGAGAATTGGCAACACTAATTGTAAATATACATGTCTCCTCAAAGCCTGTGAAAACAGATGGACATTGCAACATGTCTGGAAGGTTGATTAAAGCTGGGTTCTGGTTTGCCAAAGAGAAAAACAAATGCCTGATTGAAGGACACCTCACGGAAAATGCTCCTTCCTGTTTGCCACACACAGTGCGTGGAGGATCATGGGTCATACAATATATTGTGAATCTTACGAATATGTTTGCTGTCCTGAACAGGCACAGCCAAAGGTAATGAACTTGCTTACTCCTATAGACTACAGGAACACTTGGCAGCCTGAATCCTGATAAAGCACATTAGATTTTGAAAGAAAATTGAAAACGTATTTCTGGGAATGAAAAGGATAAAATAGTTTGAGTACAGACAGTCCTGGATAGTAGTTTCTGAACAGCTTGATTAGATTGCCTGGGAAGGAACAACCATCCTGGATGCTCAAAGGAACATTGATGCTTAGGAAAACAGTGATATTATCTTACATCAGATTGGGTAATTTCTACCCACCCTGCACCTCCACTTCCATTTCCTTTTTTTAATCTGGCTCACAGATGTAAGGGTTTGCTATTCTACATTATTTGTGCCCAGGTTTCACTTCGCACAGCCATGCACTTCAATGCTCTTTGAGATGAGTCATCATGTTGAAAATAAGTTTCTTGATGCAACATTAGAGAATCCCAATAACTTGAAAGTTCAGAGACAGTCTGTGTACTTGTGAAGTGTTAATTCCACCCATGTTTTCTCAAAGTGATACAGGAAAAAAAAGTTGTGTTGATTTTATTTTTGGCCTAAGCCACTGAGAAAAGATATAATTGTTTCAATTTCTTTTCCAGAACACTACAACCTGATCTATAATATTTTAACTAAGAATATAATCTTTATACTAAAGAAATTCTGTTATATTATGGAATTCAGTAGCATTGTGGAAAATATTTGCATCAAACCACAAATACACTGTGCTTTAACAGAATCTGGGATTCCAGGTTCAATGTGTTTGTGAATCTCAAACTACGCTCACAAAAGTTTGGGAAATATGGGCTATGGCTGTTCACATATCCATGAAGCTCATAAATCTCGTTCCCCGCGGGCAACCTCTCCCACCTCCCCAACAAACATGAGAGCTACCACACAAGACTGATTAAGGAGAGGGAAATGGTTGGCAGATGGGGGTAGAAAGGAACTGGCCGTGGGGGATGTCATCCAATTTAAATGAACCTGCCCTTTTTTGATTCACTTGACAGGATTCAGTTTGCAAACTCCTTTGTTAAACAAACACTTGTAATGTTTGATGAAAATGTGCTGTTTACTGTTAAAATAGCAGTTCACTCCAGAGATAGAAGCATTTTGGAAATGGATGAAATGATCCTTATTTATATTGTAGCTTGTGTAATATTTCTTTATGGGCCTGATTCTTCATTGCCCAGCACCTTGTGTAGTCATTCACACCAGTGCAAATTGGGTGTAAAATGTTGCCAGTCTGATTCAGTAGTGTATGAATCAGTAATGTAAATGACAGTACAAGGAGAAGGGCAATAGAGAATCAGGCCCTATGCCTGTAAAGTACTTTGGGATCATATACTTGGATATCACAAAGCAAACACTTGCCACAGTATTGGGGTTAAGGATTATCTCAGAACCAGGTAAATTCAGTGGTGATAACATGAGAAAAGACAGCAAATTAGCCATGACCTGCAGCAATATCATCGCAATCTGTGAGTTCATTAGACTCTATGAGCTAAGCAGCGTTGGCCCAGCTTAGTGTTGGGAGGGGAGACTGTCAAGGAACTCCTAGGTACTGTAGGAAATGGTGTTGGTGCTCAAAGACCACAGCTACCTTGGTAGACTGATTGATAATTTAGTAAGTGGCACTTGTCCATAGAAGCCAATAATGAACCAAGATCCCATTGTAGCATTAGGGGACATTGTTGATGGTACTGTCTTTTTGATGCAGACATAAAACTAACTTCCTGGCTTCTTGTGGTCAATAAAATATCCTGTAGCACTTTTTTCGAACCCCAGTACATTGGCAAAATTCGAACTAGAATGATTACATTCCATTTACAGAAATATCCCCCATGGTTTCAGTTGAATATAGCACTCTTTTTCATTTTCTGCTCCAAACTGCTATGTAGGTTGCTGGGCATTATTAACCATCTGCTGTCTCACAACAGAGATGGATATACAGTGATTCACAAAGTGATCCCAAGTAGAAGGCTAAATCCAGAAGTTCTTACTGAGTTCTTACTCAGTCCTTTCTCAAGCAACATTATGATTAAAAGGTGGCATAATTATTATTTTATCACAGTGGTGCTAAAAGCCCCAGTCCTGGACAAAGATCTCATTGTGCTAGGTGCTGTACAAACACAGAACAAGGGTGTGTCTACACTGAAAATGAACATGTGATTGTAGCACAGGTAGGCATATCTGTGCTAGCTGTAATCTAGCTAGTACAGGTAACAATAATACTGTAGATGTGGTGACATGAGCTTAAGCACAGTCTAGCTGCCTCACTACAAGCTCATAAGGGAATCTGTTTATGCTGAAGGCTATGCTACCTTGTCTACACTATCATTCCTACCTGTGCTACAATCAGACATAAGAACATAAGAACTGTCATACTGGGTCAGACCAATGGTCACCAATCCAGTATCCTATCTCTGACAGTGGCCAGTACCAGAGCTTTGGGAGAAGTATACAGAACAGGGCAGTTGGAGTGCTCCATCCCTGTCTTCTCCTCCTGGCTTCTAGCAGTCAGAGGTTTAAGGTTGCCTCGAGCATGGGGTTTAATCCCTGACCCTTTTGGCTAATAGCCATTGATGGACCTATCCTCCATGAATTTATCTAGTTCTTTTTTGAACTTAGTTATACTTTTGGCAATCACGACATTCCCTAGCAATGAGATCCACAGGGTAAGTGTGATAGTGTGAAGAGTACACACTTTCACTTGCTGTGTAAACATATCCCAAAATTAGACTTGGAAGCATAACATTTGTTGTCAGTAAATGTCAGTCAATGTCGATTTCACCATCCAAAAATAAACAGAGAAAAAATATTTCCATTGATAATAATTTAAATTTACAGGTAGGCCAAGTAAGAAAAATGCTGCTTGAGAATTGAGTTTGATTTAAGGGTATTTACGTTGTATATTTTGACTTGTGACATTGACAATTTGTGTTTTAAAAGTTAACTTTAACTTTCTGAATCTCAGTGTCTACTGTCATAAAACAATTATTGCCTGATTCCCCCTCCATAATTTCTTGCAACTGTTAAAATGTATATAATTAAAAATTTTAAAAAGCTTAAACTCCACATTGTTGCACAACTATGAAAAATTAAATAGATAAAAATGCTTAAAAATAAACCATCAAAATGATTAAAAAATTGAATTTTGCCAATCCTACCCAAAAGACATAAATGTCATTTCATTTCTGGATAGTTGGAACGAGGATGCATTGGTTGTGTTTAGCCCTGGTTTATTTCTTGATCATTTTCCATCTTCTGTCAGTGTCTGGTTTTTTTAGTTAGGTAATACTTGTGCTCACTAAACAAATTCAAAGTCGGCTGTATTTAGTAATGGAAAGACAGTGGTGATCCTATAGTCATCTGACAGACCAGACCAGGAGACAGTCCAGATGCAAGGGCAATGCATCTGTGTTATCAGTAGGCATGTCCTTTATATGGATTTCTCCTTGCATTCGTTCATTGTGTTCAAAGTTTTTAAATGCAAAACGTGTTCCATATGTTCTCTCTGCAAATGCACATAGTCAGGGATGACATTTCTCATCACATAGCTACCACAAGCAGGTGGAGGAGGCTTTCTCTTATAAACTTTTTCCAGATTACTGTGCGTCCCTGTTTTTTAAAAAGCAGAGGATCTGAAAAAAAGCATTTTTTCAACCCATACCAGCATTATTCCCCTGAAAGTTAGTGGTGGAAATGAGGAAGCTAGGGAAATCCCCACTCTGAATTAGAGGTTCCTTGGCTATAAATATCCAATAATTATCCAGCCAGAGACTTCATTCTCCCTTCTTTGATATATTGTCTGTGGGTTGTTATCCTCATTTGCTAAATATATTATGACATGCTATTTACTTCACATCCCTGGGATGTTCGTGTGGTTTTTTTTACCCTGTAGGAATTTCACAACTAAATCATTGCCCAACTGTGTTTGTGTAAAGCCGAGCTCTGCACCACCCAAGTCTTCTCTCATTTTCCTTTGCCCATTTTATTCTCCCCTCATTTGAAAATGTCACATGGCTTGATTCCACTTCCATTTATACCCATTTGCACACGTAGAAAAATGCTGAATGTTGCATACCGGGATTTGAAGGGGAGGTAAATGTGGTGAGTGCTTTCGCTTTTGAGTACGTCTCCTGTAAATCCTCCCCTTTTCCATTTTAACCACTAGTGTGATTGGGTCTTGACTTAACCAAAAAAAAATCTATTAAAAGAGTTGCTGTGAACCTGCAATGATGAGTAATTCTGTGAGCATAAGAGCTCTGCTTTCCCCAGAGCTATACTTCATTTCCTAGGAATATAGGATGTGCAATACCATATCAGATTGTTGGCCAATCTATTCTATCATCCTACCTTTAGCAGTGGCCATTGCCTAATGCTTCAGACTAAGGAGGAAAATAATACATCCAGTCAATTATACAATACTGTGCAGAGGTCAGTTTGTACCTTAAAGCGTCAGATTTGATTATTTTATCTTAGCATGCATGTTGTGACACACAGCTGAGCTACAGCCATGTTGTGACTCAGGGGCTGCTCTAATTTACATAGTCTGCCTATGGCCCCTAAAGGCTGTTGCAGCAGACAGGAATTACCAGGACAAAGGCATGGCCTGGCTACAGCTCCATTTCTCTAATTATCCTCCCCTGCACCAGAGGTCTAGAAAAGGGGGTGACAGAAGAGCTGCTATGGTTGCTCTACACCACACCGGAAAAGACAGCTAGACAGGGAAAATCCTCCAGTGATTGGATCTGCTGGGATTAAGACTGCTTTGTGCTACTGGACCAGCCCAAAGCAGTCTGGGTGCACTGGAGGATCTGGCCTTGTAACTGTAAATATAAATCCAGTCCTTTTTTTAAAAAAAAATAAAACAGCAGTATTTAAGATGAGGATTTCCTCCTACTGCAGTGAAGTCAACAGGATAAATATATGACCAAAGGCACCATAGAGTGCTGGGAAGAAGACATGGTTAGGCATCAGGAACTGTTAAATCCTATCCCAGCTCTACTACCAACTTGCTTTGGGCAAAAAACTTCAGCTCTCTGATTCTATTACCCCATCTGTAAAACACAGATATTAAACATCATACCTAAAATACAGGTATGATGTGAGAATTAGCTAGTAAATAGCTGATAAATCCTTTGAACAAGTAAAGCACTATATGAATGTTAAAGTGCTCAGATACTACAGTGATACTTGTCATTAAATAAAAATATGAGGCCTTATTTTCCAGGGCTTTGCACCTTGCGTAATCATTCACACTGTTCAATGTGCAGTAAAATACTACCATTCTGATCTGGTAGTGTTTACACCTACTTCGCAAAGATGCAATTGACTGCACAAGGTGCAAGACAAAGGAAAATTAGGCCAGCTCTCCTTTAACTGACAGCCATGATGACATATGTCGCTGAGTACCTAAACCCTGCTGATGTTTATTTATTCAAGTCCTTGGTTTTCCTTTGGAATCATACATTAAAAATTGCATTAATGAACAGTGGAAAAACATTGCACTAACTGTTCACTGTTAAAAATTAAAATATTTTGTTACAGAGTTTTAGGGATTTTTTGGGGAGGGGGGTTGGTTATCAGTTGAAAATATTCAAAATGATTTTTTTTAAATATAAGACACCATTACAAACCCATCAAAATGTTTTTTCTGTTCATAACAATATATTTGAAAAGCTTTTAAGTAAAGCAAGCCACCTGCTCTCAGCTTGTCACAACAAGATATGTATAATATCAAAGGAAATGATGTTATATGCGTCATTGCTTTCTTTGGTAAACAAAAATAATGTAATTAACATTCACATTCCCAGCAATGACAATTTAAACAAAATAAAAAGACATTGTGATAGGAAGCACATTCTGTAGAAATGCTAGTGTTTAGAGTTGGAGATGAATCTAGTTTTCAGGCAATTAGCTAAACAAGAAGTTACAGTCTTTTCATACCAATGTGATATATTGTTTGCAATCTAATTTTGCATATCCTGCTTTTTTCCCCACTTTGTTTGAATGAAAGGAAAACTTAACCTCTTTGCACCCCTGAATTCTTTGTTATCATATGTAAAATGTCCTGTTTTGTTTGACAGTGTGAACCTGAGTTCACTGACATTTACTTTAAGAAATGATAAAGAGGGATATTCTGGTATAAAGATCACCCTGTTTAAGCATGCAGACCTTTCCAGGTGAAATTAGATTATACATATTTGAAATGTAAGAGTTAAGATCCACCTGTGCATGATACATTGGTTTGTGCAGAGAAACCACTTCTTGTGAAGGTCAGTTAGATAATTAGTGCCGGGTGGATCAGTGTTGGATTAGGGTTGATCTTACTCAGCTGTCTCTTTTTCTGCATACCATACATCTTAAAATTCTCAGACATGCAGTACATAGTGTACACTCAAACTATTAACAGGCAGATATTAAATCAGCATCTAATTTTAACTCTATGCCAACACTTACAGATGCTCTCACAAAGCTATGACAGTGGAAAGCAAGAGTGGATTTGTTATCCAATAAGGGTCACCTAAATAAATAAATAAATTGAAAGTTGTTTGACTTACATTTTTTACTTGGATTGTAAACACACTTGGGGGAGGGATCATCTTTTTTGTCCTGTGTTTGTATTGCACCCAGCACAATGGGGTCCTGGTCCGTGACTGAGACAGGCATCAGTCCAGGTTGCAGGTGATAGCATGACAGCTTCTATCATGGCTGACACTCTAGGAATTAACTGGGGACCTCCTGAACTGAAAGCATGAGTCTTTACAACAGGAGTTAAAGAGCCAAGTTCTGTAATTGAGGACAGTAATAAACTTACATCACCTGTGGATGGAGCACTGAGGGCAACATAACACACACTGACCAGTGGGTTACAGTGCCACAGGCTTCTTTCAGTGCTTCTGCTACCTCTGTCTGATGGTCAAGTTCTGATAACTAATAGAATTAATCTCTCCCAAAGCCTTTTTCTTATTCTGTTATGACAGTGATTGGATAATGTAACACACATACTACTTGGGCCATTAGTGGATTTCTCAGATGATGGAAGCCACTGCATTGTCCTAGCTTGTTTTTTACATTAAAGGCAAAGCATACGTGGTGATCCTATGGTTCATACCTGTAATACAGCTGAGAAAACCATACCTGTCCAACTAACACAATATATGCAAGTGGAATTGTGCTGTAAATAAGGTGTCATGAAACAAAAAGAACATGGAAAATTATCTTTGCAATGCCAGCAGATGCTTTTGCCCCTTCTCAAGGCTGAGTTTAATAAGATCAGCAATATGACAAATACAGTATATTGTAATTGTTTTGTATATTTCAACTCGGAAGTCTTGAGGCTGAATCATATCTAACATGCTCAGACCACTATATTTCAAGCATACTTGGAAAAATGAAAAGGTCAATACTGTTTACCGTAGATTCTTCTCTCTACCCCACCTATAGCGGCAGGTATGGCACCTAATCTTCAGCCCAGGGGGTAAACTCTAGTATAGTCCTGTGGATTTACTAGACTCCCAAGAATATACTGCCAAAATATAGCACCAGTGGCCTCTACAATATGTCAGACCCAACATAAAAAAATTAGAATGAAATCTTTTGGACGTCTCGTGCCTTGTTTGGAACAGTGAATTTAAGAAGAGAAGCAAACTTTTTTTTTTTTTTTTAATAAATTTGGAGTATTGGTTTCACAAAGCCATTACATACCAGACAATGTGGTACAAGAGTCTCCAGGCTGTTATGTGAATGAGGTCTTTCAGGCATTGCACACTGCTTCACTTGTTCCCTAAAGTAGTCCTTTCTGGTAGCTAACCTCTCAGCTGGTGAGAACAGAGGAAGCTGGACCAAGTGCCATTTGTCTGTCAACTATATATATATATATATACAGATGTTCCTTTTTGTATTTTCAATTATGTACTTTTTACTGCATTTAACAATATAGGAAAAGACATGATATTCTTTTAAACTAAAGAAATCAGAACTTGATCACCTCAGATGTCAGCTGTTTGAGAATAATTTGCACCCCTTAGGAACCAGCTCTAATAAAAATTAGGTCTGAGCATTGGAAATCTATCACAACTAGCTTGTACATTGTCAAATATTAACATAGCAAGAAAGAAGTCCTCTATCTCTCCTCTCCCTACATCACATAATCCTCAAGTGAAAGGGCAGGATAGAATGTTTGCAGAATGTATCCTTCTCCTATGCACTGGTTCACTAAAGAGAAATTGTTAACTATATGTTGTTTATAAATACTGAGCTTTGTAAGGATAGCGTTTGCTGGGAATAACATCAACAGAAGTTGATCCAATAAAAGATATTACCTCACCCACGTAGTCTCTCTAATATCCTGGGACCGACATGGCTACAACTGCACTGCACCTTGCAGGCTTAGTTCACTTGCAAATGGAAGTGTAAGTACTGTAGCAATGATGTGTATTTCACCATGTGAAAACCAATCACTCCTTAGCCTGACTTGAGTTCTTCAAATATCATTACAGACAGAAGCAGATGCTATTTGCTTTGCTGCTTTATTACCCTTCGAATGCTGAGATTAATTAAACAAATTGAGCTAGAGATTGCAGAGCCTTCCAAAAGAAGTCATTTTAATTAATCATTTTGGATTCCTTACAAAAAGAAGATAGCTTAAGTATGGTAAATTTGTGATCCCTTATTCTGTGAAAGATTCCAAAACTACTTATTGGTTAGACTTTTGTGCAGATGGTGCCCTCTAGTGCTTGTTCTTTGTATACAAAGGGCCTTAGTGTAAATGAGAAGCAGACCTTTGTCATTTAAAAAAACACCTCCATAAATTATTATAATTAAAGAAATATGCACATCCTGTTGGGGGCTTTCATTGGGATTGTAAACTCAAGGACCCTCCATTTACTTATTATTTATTAGAATTGAATATTGATATTGTGGTAGCATCTAGAGGCCTCAGTAGTGTTTGGGAGGCCCCATAGTACTCGGCACTGCACACTCACACACACACACATATGAAAAAAGACAAGCCTTGCCTCAAAAAGCTAAGTTTCATCAAAAGCTCCACATTGCAATGACCCGTCCTTCTGGCTGAAGTGCAAATGTGGGTCTCTCTTGTAACCTGCCTGCCAATGCCATTTGACGCATCAGCCAGATGGGGTCACTCAAGATCAAGATAAAAAGGGCCTCCATAGTACAGTACTCAGTCTCTTGTGAGAATACAATCACTTAGAAAGGGATTTGAATTTCTGGACATCATTCTAGGCAGGAACCTTATTTGTATCAATAAAGCATTGAGGCAGAAATAAGATTTCAGTCCTGTCCTCCCAATACACAACATTACTGTGTATCTCATATCTAAAATGGTAAGCACAGTAATTGTGGAATATATTGCTCCACAACCATGGACAGGAAATCCCAGTAAAGCAAGAAACCATCCATGCAAGATGGTTCTACAGGGGAAATCTCATTGAATTTTCCTTCTTTCTTGGCCCCCTTCCACAGGTTTTCCACACTAGGGAAATCTGACCTAAGCTTTGATTAGAAGACTTAAAATATTGTAAAGATATTTTAACAGTTAGGAGGAGATTTTCAAAGCCCCAACAGGAGTTAGTTGCCCAACTTCTATTAACTTTCAGTTGAAGTTGGTGCCTCAGTGCCCCATATGCCTTTGAAAATCTCCCCTTTATTCTGTATTTTTGTGATCTCTAAATCTCTTACTCACCAATCAGACAGCAAATAGCTAGGACTTTCACAAGCTGTTGCTGTGTTTTAGAGGCACAAGGGAAAGGTGGCAGACACCTTGCCAAACACCTGGTTATACAGAATATGGCTCCTTGTAATATGCACTTAAAAATAATTGAAAGTACTAAACTGGAAATTACTGTCATGTAACTGGTGCCTTGATAGTAGGAACTGATTTCACAGCACTTAAACCCCTTTAAAAAAAAAAAAATACATTTTGTTGTCATCTGACTTCCAGTTAACACTGTGTAATGTGACCACAGTAACAGTATTAGAGTCCAATCCTGCACTCCTTGCAGAAGGAAAACTGAATTTGACTTCAATGAGAATTTTCCCTATGAGAAAAAATATAGGATCAGGCCTTTAATAACAATTTACACTATTAAGCAACATATTCAAAAATATCAGCTGTCAAAGAGGTGTGATTTAATTATGGGAATAGAGACGGGGGACAGAAATTTCTGATTCCAATCCCTGCCTTGACAATTACTTCTACTGTGACTTTTTGCAAATCTTCTCATCAACTTGGGCAAGTCTACTTAATATTTCCCATCTGTAAAAAGAGGTTTACAAAGTGTATTGGCCTATGCATTCTGAGGATTAATGTTTGTAAAACATTCTGAACAACAAAAATATGTATCGTTATACCATTCTGCCCACCATCTTGCATGCAGAACTCTTCTTCAGCTCAGTGATGGGTTTTGCAAAAAAAATCAATGGCAAAAGATATTCCCCATAGTTACATTTTTTCATTTGCCTACTCTATTTTCTTGTTAACAGTACTAAAACAGAGAAACTTTACAAATGTATGTTTTATAAATAGCAGATGCTCAGCTTCTGCAACCAGTACAACAAAAATATTTTCTAAAGGATAATGAAAGACATTTTTTATATAAATGTACAGTAAAAAATACAATATATGTTATAAACAATAATTTTACAAGGAACACACAAGATAAAAGATACACTGAAATAAACAAGGGAAAGATAAAAGTAAGTACAGATAAAATATAGAATATCCATTTTAACAGTGCTAAAGAAAACACAGGGCTGGGTAGACAGGTCAGGAGCAGGACACAAACACTATACCCTTCTGCACTCAGTGAAGGTCCACTAGAGTTTCAAGAGGAAATTGTGGCCAGGGTGGATCTGCAGTAGAGAGGCTCCAATAAAGCCAAACTATGAGGGGAGCTGCTGAGGGTCCAAGCTCAGAGGCATTGGGTCTCTGAATGGATGACCAGGGCCTATCACGTATTCTCTGGGAACCATTAGATTTGTGCACTGAGCCCATAGCCTCCCCACCACCTGCATACAGATAATGGTGAAACCCCTATAAGGGGCTCTTCATGAAGACTACTGCCTCAGAGCCACATCATGGTTCGACCCTATCCTTTAACACAGTTAATGCAAGTAGTATAGAGTGTCCCTTAGAGAGTATGACATATACACTAAAAGATGCAATTAATTCTAATTAGCTATGTATGGAAGAGGCGAGTCTGAAACTAACCTAAGGCTAGTCACAATACATTTCTTGTTATATATGTTATAATTTTACTTTATAAAGCAGAATTTTAAAAAAGGAATTAAAAAATGGGGAAAAACTCAGAGACAGGGATTCCAGCACAGATCTTTACAACACAGTCTGGCCTGATAGGTTAGTGTTAAAAAGCTATATTACATTTGATTGGGTTTTCAACAAAGACTAGTAACTGCTCCTGGAAAGCAAAATCTCATCTAGTTGTGCAATTGTATGAATAATATGTTGGTAAAATGCTTGTTTAAAGTTGAATTCCATTTAACACTATCTTTGGAAGAAAATTTGAATGAATATTCAGCACCTGACTCATCATTTTCTAAAGTGGCTCATCCACTAAGGACCAATTGACCCTCTGGATTTCAGAAATTAACACTGTACATGTGATTGTGTACCCTGACTTAATATAGTGTTAATTATTTCACTTATGCTAATATTAAGAGTAATTATTTCACTTACTGACCCTTGACATTTTGCATTAATGTAAATGTGTATTCCGGTCAACATCAACTCCAGATTCAGTTCCTTCCAACAGGCTATTTCTAGTCAACATGGGAATAATCTGCAGAAGGGGCTATGAGTAGAAGGCATGACCACATCAGTGAGCACACATGCATACACATCTCAATCATCCCCCTTGACTGTTAAATCACACCATAAAAAGCCCCTTCTGAACTCCGGTCATGGAAGGTCTGTAGGGAAACCACTTTCTGATCATGTCTGTAAGAGGCCAGAATAAGTACAGCCAATTTCTGCCCTGTGCTCCCATTGCTGGCTGTGAGCAGTGTGAAAATTTTGCCCTCTGACCTGTGTAAAAGTTACAAAGACAAAAGTCAAGGATATGCAAATGAAAATATTGGAATAGAGCCCAAAGGTCTATTGACCCTTTTAGAGTGTGCTCTTATGAGGTGTTATTTTAATGGACTTGCTTTCTGTTTATCCAAAGTAACTTCAGCTACTGTATATGCTTGATATAACAAGTTCATGTGAATGAACACAGAGAATCAATATATTTGAATAAGAACTTAAAAGTCTAGCTAAACAAAACGGTATTTAAATAATATTTAAAGTACTATTAAACATTAACAAACTTCTAATACTTTATTTTGGTGGTAAAATACTTGAATTCACTTTGACAGAATAACATTAGTTTGAAATTTTTTTTAATTTTATTAAACAAACTAATGATTTGTTTCTAAGAAATTAAAAAGTTCAAATTCACATCTTTTTCAAAGTTTCTTTTCATTCTCCCCTAGAGACTGAAATTGAGATGAAGATATTTTTGTAGAGATTCTTTTTTTCTTCCAATTTGCAATATGAGAATTTCTTTCACCCCTACAATTTTAGATTTGAGTCAGTATTCCATAGGAATTTTTTTTATTTCTGAATTTTTTAAAACAAAGTATGTTAAGGAGTTTTTAGGGGGTTTCAGCAGAAGTTTTGCTCAACTGTTTAACATTTTCCTGTGCCTGCTTCAGCATCTGCTGTAGTAAAATCCTAATGAATATCTTTAGTTCTCTTAGCAGTTCATGCATGTGGCCAAGTTGCATTTGTTTTGATCTACTATTACGATTGTTTGATATGTGTTTTACTGTTTCTGCCAACTTCAAATGATTAACTAGGCTAGCAGTATTTGCTTCCTTTCTGTGCCAATTACTTGTCTTCTGTCTCTTAAAATGAGTTGACATCATTAGGTACTCCCAAATTTGCTGTGAATTGGGGATTTTGTAGTAATCAATCCTACATTTACTAATTTATGGTGAATTTTAGACACTTTGATTTTTTTAATCTGTTTATTTTTTATATCTCCTAATGAAAGCTGTAATTTTGTGCCTATCGGTCTTTCTGCCATTCCCTCTTCTGTTTTCTTTATCTGCTTTACTATTTCTTTGCTCCCTTTGGTTTTTAAAATGCTATTCTGATCATTTGTTTTAAATGTATTGAATCTGAATTTATGCTCAAAATTATGCTTTATCTTATGAAAAGTAACAGAATGAGGAGTTTTCCAAGAGTTCATGTGTGACAACTTTCTTTTGTTTTCAGTTCTTCCTATATGTTTTGGCAAGGACACTGTTACTGGAGGCTGAGCAGTACTTTTTGATAATATTAAAATGTTCATGTTTGGTTTTTGCATTCTTATGGGAAAATGAGTGTTATTTGGGGATTTTTTTATTTTAATACTAATATCAATTCCTCTAATTTTTTCGTTACCAAGTGTTCTGTGTTTTGGCAGGTATTTAAGAAAATCACCAAATTTCTGCAAGAAATTATTCAAAGATGTTTCTCTTGAATTTCTTCTAAAACCAATTAGGTTTCTCTTTAGTCTTTTTGATAATTTACTCTGAACAGTCCCTGGTGTAAAATAAACTGACAAACAGTTGGATAAGTTATATAGATCTACTGGATTTTTAAAATCCTTTACTCTTTTCTGTATGTATATTTCTCTTTTTCTTCTTTCCTTCAGTATTAACATTTGCTCCTTCTTGGCATTACGTGTTGAGTTCTTTTTTCTCCAGTTAGCTTTTCTGTTCTCAGTGTCTTTAGTATATTTTAATGTTTGTAGGTGTTTTGCTTTTCCAGCACTGGGATATAATCCTTTGAAACATTTAGGAGTTTGTTTCTGATTTCTAAATGTTATATTCCTGACTTGTTCCTGCATTTTGCCTTTAATGGTCTGTTTGTTTTCTATCATACATATTTGTGTTTTGTTGCGTTTTCTGGACTTCCAACTGTCATTTCTTATAGCCATTGGCATTGGCTTTGCTAAAATAAATCTTTTCCTCCTTTTTTTCCAAGGTGTTCTCTTTTTTTCAGGAACCAGTCTAATCTTTTTCTGTGAAACACCACAGCCTACATGAGTATTTTGCTTTTTCTGAGCAATGATCTCGTGAAGACTCTAAAAAAGAAAAATATATAATAAATTATTAGTATGCTCCGTAGTGCATGTGTGTGTGTGTGTGTGTGTAATTTTATATTTTCATTTTTATATATCTGCCATCTGTTGCAGGTCACAAACTACCTACCTACAACTGTAAGGTACCTAGGAATTGTCATACTGGAATATTTCATCTAGTCCAGTATCCTGTCTTTGATAGTGGCTGTTACCAGATGCTTCAAAGAAATGGACAAGAAATCCCACAATGAACAGTTTGGAATAACTGGAGGAGGTTAGGAATAACAGGAGAAGCTGCTTCCTGACATCCATCAATTAATGGTTGATTTATATTTTAAAGCATGAAGGTTTATAACCATACTAAAAGAATTTTAACTAACGTAACTGTAGATGTTCTCATTATTCGAACAAATGTGCCTGAGTCTTTTCTGAATTCTACTAAACTCTTAGTTTTAATGATAGCTTGTGGTAATGAGTGCCATAGGCTAATTATGCTTTTTTGTTTTGTTTTTGTTAAAGTAAATTCCTATATATACACACTATTGCCTAGTTTTCTGAAGTTTTTTGGTTTTTTTGTTCAAATGCTTTAAGAAAACATATAATGTTGATATAAAAATATGAGGGGAGGAGGCCTACCTTATTCGTATAGTCAGTCTGCAGGCTACAGACCAAATGCAATATATAGATATTGATTATTCACAGTGATGTTTGTGTAATGCAAACTGAGTGTAAAACATTACCCAGATCAGAGTGGCAGCATTTTACACCTTACTTTCATTCACTTTGCTCATTGTAAATGACTATGAGGAAGTGGAGAATCCGGCCTTGTCTACACTGAGACTTTATCCTGGTTCCAGCAACCATTAGTCAGCTACCAGTGCAGCTGCATTGATACAAACCCTGAGTCTAGACAAGGAAAGTTATGATTTGCACCAGTGGAGCATATCTCTGGCTAAAACTGAGCAGAAGCTCCATTGGTACAGATAGGAGTTTTCCTGATCTACATTTGAGGTTTACACTAGTTCAGCTATAACAATAGGTGGCCATCGATTAGGAAGGTCATCACACCCTGAAATATTTCCAGAAAGGGTCCTGGCAAAAAAAGTTTGAGAACCCCTGTACTAGAACAAGTAACTCTATAATAGACATTTTTTCATACCACATTTGGGAGGCAGGGTTGTTACATTACTAAAATAAAATAAAATAATTTAATTAAGAATAGATTGTTTACAGAAGTACTACTGTATATTTGTTATTATTTTATATATGGAGATTTTTTGTACAGCCGATAATATATGTAAAATATTCATAACTTATTATAGATGATGTAATTAATCTGTCACAGATTTATGGGGCTTAGTTGCATTTTTTCTATTACTTAAGTTTAAGTAACATTTGCATTATTTTTACAACTTTGCAACACAAATTAGAGCAGCACAAAAGTTGACTAGCCACTTAAGTTCCAAACATAGGGGTCTCTATTATCTCTGAAACTTTGGATTTATGTGCAGTTCTTTTAATAGTGCTACTCTGTGTTCAAATCCTCTAAACAGTGATACCAGTAGAAGAATAGATTTAAGAAAATTTGCTGGTTTATTTTTTAGAAACACAAATTCTTAATAAACAACAATGGTGGTTGGCCCCAAATCTCCTATTAAAGACATGTTTCCAGGAATGGAAGATAGGAGTGTGAAAAAATTAATGCAGCCTTGGGCTTTATTAACTTTTTGTTAGGATTTGTCTACATGGGAAAGTTTTTCAGTATAAAATGGACAAGTTTTACCAGTTAGGCTTGTCTATATGGGAAAGTGTTTTTGGTATAATCTAAAAGGTTTGAATTTAAATTAATATAGTTATACTAGTATAACCCTCTATGGGGACAGTCTTATTCTGATATTAGATTGCCTTTTTGGGGGGTTTAGCTTATGTTGCTTGGGAAGGGACTTAAACTGAACCAAAAATTCTTACTTTTACCAGAATAAGAGTGTCCACACAGACAGGTTATACCAGGATAAATATACCTGTATGATTATTTTTGTATAACTGGTAAAATTTACCAAATACACAAGGCCTTATACTGATATTTAAACAGTTGATCATATAGGTATAGTTATACCAGTGTAACTTCGTGTGTAGACACTCTTATTCTTGTATAAAACTGCGTGTTTAAAGTTTATCTTAAACCCATTCCCAATCAACATAAGCTAAACCAAATAAAGACACTCTTCTATCAGAATTGTTACATAGGTATATCAGTTATAGGTGTGAATGATATCAATTTACATCATAGGTTACACAGAAAAATCATTCCTGTGTAGACATGGTGTTACATTACCTACAGGGTTTGAAAGGAGAATATGTCCCCAAACCAGCCTACGCCTCTCTACTCATACCCCTTAACCTTCATCTACACAAAATGGGGGAAAATCAGCCACACTGCATAGTCTGTTCTTGGTCCAAATAGTGGAATGATCAGTCTTTGCCTTGTATTTAGTAATTGTATCTAACTTTACATTCTTACCTTCAAAGCTAACTGTTTCCTAGGTATTACTTCTGTTGGTTCCAAATCTCCCAGAATCTTTGACATCATTTCATTAACTTCTTCACTGCTGTGGTGCATATGTGATGTCAATAATTCCTCTATTGAAATAAAATATCATAAAAAACCCTGTCATAGGGATGCACTAAACGTATCAAACAAACAAGTAGTAGCTTGAGTGTACATTCATTTTTGGAAATTATTTGATAAAGTGTTTTTGTTTAGAATACCTCCAAATATTTTATATGTCTTAAAATGGGCTGAATAAAAGGAGGACTCTGCCCAGACATTACAAAGGGGTTCAGAACCATGCACAGTCAATTAGATACCTTAACCACATTTTATATATATTTTGGAGGTGCTTGTCTCCATAGTAAAAAAAGTCTTTGAAAACATAGTTAAAGTGTGGATTTATTTAATAAGTTCAATAAGAAAAACAAAATATTACTTCCCAATCAATCAGTGGTTTTTAATGGGATCTAATATTTAACATTTTGTGAAAATTGTAAGTGATTCCATTGAACAGGTGTAATAAAATTAGAAGCATTTTGAAATATTATCTTTTTTTAAGTGTACATTGATTTTATAACATTTATTTGTTTCCTTCTCATATTGTTAGAAATTAGAAATGTAAAACTAATCAATATAGGATATGTATTTAATTTAATATTTACACAATAAAGTGCAGCTTATTGTGTAACTACTTCCATTTATGCCAAGGTATTGACAACGAACACATTTGATGATGAATGCATTTTACGATAGGGTAAAGAAGGCATTTTGTTTACTACAGATAGAGAAGGCAATGAAGCCAACTTAGACTGTATTAGCTAAAAACTGCAGTCAGGATTTACAGACTAAGGATATGAAGTCACAGCAGGGCTCCCAGAACCCTACCATCATATCTCATGGCTGCCCTTGGCATCATCCCTTGCAGTTTCATCTCCTCAGAAGGCTTATTTTTGTACCTTCCCTCCATCAGTATTTGTAATACCCCAATCATACAGACAGGCAACCAAAATCAATTCAATTAATTGTATTTCAATTCAGTAATACTTTATTGGCCTTACAAGCTAGACAAGCATTGCTACAGTGTAAGAGAGGCAGAACATAAGAACTCTATCATAAGTAGGTACAATTTGCCCAGAATGAGGCAGTATCAGTAAGGGACAAATTGTCTATGCAAGCTTTCATTTCTTCAGTAACAGTGCTTATATTCACATTGAGATTATTCTATTAACAAGTGTATGTAATAATGTTTCCAAACTAGAGTTCCATTTCTCAACAGTCCTGCCCTCTTAGTGGGGCTTCTCTGTGCCAGGCTAGACCTCTAGCATAAATGACACTGCTCTAATTTGTGCTGGGCTACCACAAAGTCCATAATATCTCAAGACATCTGTGTAGTCCTACAGAAGGTTGTAAGGCTAATGTTTAAAGCATTTTAAATACATAACTATTGTGCCAATCTAGTTTCAAGAGTCCTGAATGAGCTCGCCAAAACACAGCTTTGTAATCTTAATATAATTAAGAAGAAAAAATGGATTCTTAGCCACATTTTAGAATCACCACAGAATAAATAGTAGCTACTAAGAACAAGAGAAGCCATACACTGGAATAGTACTATATTAGGAGCTAGTCTGTGCTATTTACCTCCCTTTAATTAAGAAGCATCAAAGTTCCAAGCAAACATTAAAAAAATAAAACAAAAGGGCTAACAATACAGCATTATCCTTATGTTCTCAGGTACCATAATGACAGCATGAATAAGAATACTTATGCAGATAAAACAGACACATAGATTTAGACACTCCTACCAATTTAAGTCTTCAGATCATTAAATACTCTAATGATAGTCTCAGACAAGAAAAATATGATCTGCTTTTACCTGATTCCTTTGGCATTATGATAATATCAGGTTTAGATCTTCTTGACTTCATTGAATCAGTTTTAAAGCTGTCAATCTGTGTTAATCTGACCTTTGAAAAATATAAGTGATTCAGGAAATACTGTGTTTACACTTCTAAAAGCAGTAGTGAATGTGTTTGTTTCACTCAAAACAAAATGTAAATACAACTATCAAAAGTCTAAATTCAATAATTGTGAAATCTGACAGAAGCATAGTAACAGCAGGGATGGACTGAGCGAGAATTTGGATGTGAGAATCGTAAGGAACTTTCAGGAAGTGGTACTAGTGTATAAATATCTGGTATTCTTTCTTTAGAGTTAGTACTTAACCCAATGCTCTATTGTACAGCACTGTACTGCAAAGAATGCACACAATGTAAAATAAAGTTCTTAGCAATTTACTGTTATTAAAAATCCCATGATTATTTTGCTAAAGCATGTTATCCCTGATGTCCTGAATAAATTCTAATGTGGATTCTCCTATTCTGCCTATCTAACGCTCCTTTGCAGTTTCATTTGTAGATGTTTTCCACTTCTTTTACTAAGCTTAAGTATTATTGTTGTATGCTGTTAAACACTGGCTGAATTTCAAATGAAGATGAAGTAATTCCTGAATACCATTTGTATGCCAGTCTCCATTTTTAAAGTCTCTTGGGTTCTTTCTGATGAAAGATGCTATCACTGACTTACACATGATATTGTGAATTTTATAAGTGTTTAAAATTCAAAATACTAACAGTTACAATACAAATATAAGGTCATTATTATTAAATGTGTGTGAACCTATCAGTTAACTTAATTGAAGTGCTATAATAAAAGTTTAAAGTGCTTCAGTACACTATCTAGATGCTAGGTTAAATTCATCCATCATGAAACTCCATCAGTTATAGTAGAATCTGAAAAATGAAGAAAGCTTTCCATTATTCTTGCTCACATAGTGTACCACAGAACTCAGTCCACACACAAGCTTGCCTAAACCTTTGTGTTTCTTTCCAAAGCACTAGTCAACTCAGATCTGCTATTAAGCAGTTATATACAACACTGTTTATAGGTGTTCAAAGTAAGATTTACAACAGCTGAAAACACTGGGTCTCTATCCAGGAGCAAACTTTTGTTTCTAACCTTAATTTTTTTTTAAATTGAAGATTACAATAAAACCACTTTCAGCAAAACAGAGTTAATCTGAAGCATGAAATTTGGTTAATGATTTTCTTAATCACTTTTATTACATAGGGAGAATATGCCTTAAAAATACTGTTATAGTAAAAAAAGTTGACTCTAAAAATCACATTGTGGTGTCCCATATGTAACTCTCCCTCAAGTATGTCCAGATCCAGTGTGCTCAGTGCATGTCAAAATTATTTTTTTTCTATTAGCAGCACTGTGACCTGAAAATCCAACTGTAGTTTTTGCTGTATACAGACTAACACGGCTACGCCTCTGGAACTGTATTATTCCTGCCTCCTTACATCATTACTAGTACAAAAGATCCTAAACTCAGAATACAACTGATGATTCTGTTGACAATGCATACAGCTCTTTCAACTAAAACTGTATTGGCTCTGCAGTGCTAACAGTATTTGAAATTTGTTTGTGTATATTAAGTAAAAAGAAATTGAAAGTGCACAGGAAGCAGAAATGTAGAGTAAAAAGGTGCCAGTATTTAACAGTCACTTCTCTGAATACAACGTTTTAATATATCCTTCCTAATAATAAAAAAGATTTTACCTTGTATGCAATCTTGCGACCTGAGAGAAAAGGAAAGTTGCATAGTTTAGAAGGATATCCATAAGAAATCTTACTTGACATTCTTTCCAAATACTTTCTTTTGATGCTTAAACATTTTCCATCCTTTGTTAATTAGAATATACAACCACTCAGCAATTGTAGATTTTGAATCCAGTCTCCATTTTTATTATATTTTATTGTATACTTAATATTACAAAATTAATTTTCAAAAACATGGGATCTTCTCTTTAATTTTACCAATTTTCCAATTGTGTAATTTGCTCTTATTTAGGTGGGTTTAAATACTTTCATGTGCCTTTGATGTTTTAATCCTGTCCTTTTAGCAGAAAATTTTCAAAACGAATTTTGTTCCTCTTTTATCCAAAAGAAAGCACCATTTTCAAAGGTGGATTTCTCCTACTTGTTTATTTAACTAGAGTTTCTTTTCTTCAAAGAGCAGAAGTCTTTCCTGCTTGCAAGAATGTAGCAAACAGACACTGGGAGGATGGAAGAGAATGCATGTAATGGGAGATGCACTTGGGTAACTGAGGTCAGAACTGTGCCTAAAGTATTCATAATAATTACTCTATATTCAAACAAATAATTTTTAACTGAGGACAGTCTAATTTATTCCTTCCCTCTCTTCTGAATTACCTCTTCTCTCTGATCCTCCCCAATTTTGTTATCCTTCTCCATTCCTTTCTTTCCATCCAGTCTGTATTGTCACTTTCTTGTGCCTTCTTTTTGGCTACTCCCTTTTACTATGCATTGTCTATCGTTCTCCTCACCTTCCCATTTCCTTCTTACCCTACTCAGCTCTTGCTTTCTGTATTAAATTCTTACCCTTCACTGCACCTCACTCAGTTGTCTCCCCCTTATCCACTAGATCTGTTCCATTTCTACCACTCCCTTGATTTTGCTTCCCATCCTGTTCCTTTTTTATTGTTGTGTTCAAATGCACTACCTTACCATTCTTTTTCCTTCCCAATCAGTTTCTAAATACTTTTACTCTCATCCCATTCAAAATGTTCTCTGCCTTTTTCTACCATATCTTTCTCACCCACATTCTACTCTCATATGATCTGTGTGCTGCAGAAAAATTAGAATCCTAATCTCCAAATGGCAGGAGACAGGCCCTCTCCCACTCACCCTCCTATTCTGCATGCGAGCTGTCAGACAGCGCTTCAGAAAACGGGATTCAAGTAACTTTCATTTTGCTACCCATCTGTCAGCAATGCATAAATGCTTATTTTTAATCTGAATTTATCTTTATTGTTGAAAGAAGCATTAGTAAATGCTAGAACATATCATGTATATTGTTTTAAAGCACCACATAAAGATGGCAAAAGTACCTCTTCTCTCCAGCATAAAAATAAATATGTAATCTGAATCCATTTAATTTTCTGGGACAGGCGCCCTTTCCCCAGTGCCAGAAACTGTCAGTTTTTATGTAATATGTGGTTTTCTTTTGGTTTGTCCTGGCGTCCATTAAGTTTATTTTTGGATCTTCCCCCGTTTTTGGCAGGTGAGTTAAGAGGCATGAGGATAGGGTTTCCTCATCTCAGTTATTTTTTTAAAAGGGACATGGTCAAGGTGGGAAGTCCAAAACTAAAGCTTAACATATACTATGGTTTAAATGTTGCTGTCTGTCCAGGCAAAATCATGAGCCCTTCAAAATTAAGGCTAAAACACAGTAACATCATTTTTTTAGATGACTGCCCACTGAGTAACAAATGCAGATCATGAACCTATGCATACAATACACATGGAGTCATCTCTTTCTGCTGTGCCAGACTGATCCATTCTTGTGAATAAGTAGGATATTGGATCCATGTGAACTGCAACACTCTCACTCTCCCTACCTGGCCACTTTAGTCTGAGCTACTAGCGAACTGGAGCTATTCCCATTCTCATGAATGTGTATACATTTTGTGTATTGTAATAAAAATGGAACACTGAATCTGCTGTTAGCCATATAACAAATTGCAATCACATGATACATGTAATTTGACAGATGTTTTGCTCTTGACACAGGAACTAAATTTCAACCAATTGCTAGAGGCCCTGCCAGGATTATAGGCTTGCCCAACTTCTTCCCCTCTTCTTTCAGCAGCAGAACTCACTTATTCCCCACTTCCCTTGTTGGCAGCAGTCCTGGAGTAGACAGAAACTCTCTATGCTGAGACTAACACAAGAGGCAAGTCATCATTCAATTCCCCCATCCCTCATGTCCCACAGAAGGATCAGGGGTAGCAACACTAACAACCTCCAATAGCAGGCAGACCAAATGGAAGGCAATTATTTGCCGACCTACCCCATCTCCAAGAGCCCTCTTAAACTCTTATTTAAATCAATGACAGTCTATCATTAAAGGGAGTCAGATTAGGCTCCAACAACAGTATGGGATTGCCCTCTGCTTTTCTAGTCACTTATGACCCTGCTTTTGTCCACGGTCCCCATTTTATAGGTGGTGCTCCCAAATAATATTTTGTAAAGGCCCATTTCCTGGACACGTGATTAGGGGAGAATCTCGGCCTTCATTTAAAGTTTCTAGCCTTTATGGCTAGAGAAAAAATTGAAAATGTGAACCAAGTGTACCCCAAATGCTCAGAAACCAGAAGGCAAATAAAAGGAACCAAAACTGTTTCAGTTTTAATCTATTTGTAAACCAATTTCATTATTATTTTGCAGCCTGACATGATTTTTTTAACATTTATATTTATCAACAGTGAGTATATAGCCCATTTTCTTTTAACCATTTCTTCCCCAAACTGGTTGCTGCCAAGCACAAAATGTCCTCGCCATCTTGCTTGTAAGGACATAGTGGCTTAGTGTTGCCAGGTCTCACAATTTTATCACAAGTCGCACAACATTTGGTGCTTTTTTTAAAGCCCCAGTTCCTGAATTCATCTGATTACATGAGAATCTCAGCTTCTGTCTTTAAAAAGTGTTTCTAGCACTCATGGCTGCAGAGAGAAGATTGAAAACATGACAACTAAAAGCTACATCAGAAGATACATTTTAAAAAAAAACCAAATTCTTATTTTCTTTAAAAAATCACGAGTTTCAAGACAATCTCATGATCTTTGAGTGTACGGGATTGGCAGTTATTTATATGCAGATTAAAATATACCCCTATGAGTGAAATATTACCTGGGGTGAGATTAAAACAGCTAGCAAGTAAGAGATAGCAGAATAGGGTGCCTGTCCCAAGGGAGATTAAAGCCATAGTACCCAAGTGTGCCTGTGGGGGAGTTACGATATTTTGCCAGTACTTATTGAGTCCAACATAAAAAAGAGGGTGCGGGGTGTAATGGTCTCCAAATCTCCCAGTGAACCAGCAAAAAAATAATATATTCAGAGAAAATTTGGGGTGGTGCAGATATTTTGTGACCTGTGTACTTGACAGAAATCGCCTTATTTTTTTTTATTTGTTTAAACTAGCAACTGCCAAATAAAAAACTTTTAAATCTATGAGGGGAATGATTATTTAAAACAATTCTTTGGCTCTGGAGCACTACAAAAATCACATTTTCCAGTCAAGATTTGAGGTGAAAGTTCAGGATTTTGGGTGGGTGTTTCTCTTCGGGAAGGGGGGGGGGGGAGGAATTAAAAAAAATTAACAAACTGACAAGAATGAATTTATTTTCTGGACATTGTGTAGCAAATGGTGGTTCAAAGGTGGAATTTATGGCACTGGGCGGGAATTTCACCCTCCTCCTCCCCCTCCCCAAAATAAATCATTGCGCCACAGTGGGGCAAAAGGCGCGGGAGGCTGAGGAGCGACGGTTGGACTGGAGCCGAGGGAGCAAGCGCTCGCGCCACTTCAAAGCTTAATCCCCGCGCCGCGCCGGCTGCGCACAAGGCGGGGTGGGGGATGGGGGGGACTGCGGCAAATTTCAGCCAGTCAGCGGCGGGTGGCTTCCTCGGCCCCTGCTGCTCCACGGGGTAAAACCCGTGGATAACGGCTTTCCCGCGCTCAAGGGCCAATCAGCAGCGCCGCGGCAGGCAGCCCGCGTTCGGTTGGAGTCCGGGGCGGGGGAGGGGGAGAGAGTGTGGCAGCAGGCGGTCCCCATCCCCATCTTAGTTACTACCACAGGCGTCTCTGAGGAGGCTGCTGTGTGTCCCATTTGTTAGTGTGCAGTGACCCTGGGGAAAAGACAAAAAGGGAAGATGGGGAACAGCACTGCCACGGAGAGAGAGACACAAGCATAGCAGAAGGAAGGCGGGGGAAGGGCAGGAACATAGGGAAGCAAAATATGGGGCATAAAGAAAGTCAAACAAGTGAGGGGCGGAATAGGACGAAAGGGGAAGGGACAGGCAGTAGCTGGGAGGAACTAGAGAAAGTATGAGGACAAATATGCACGGGACTCGTGCAGCTACTGAAAATCTGAGTGTCATGGTTACAGGCTCCTATCTTGTCATGACCTTACCCGATAACAAAATGGATGACACGCACCAGTACAAACCTTACTAAAGGCACATCTTATCTCTGTTCATTGAGAGAAAGCACCAGACTTTGCAAACTTGATACTGACATAACTGTCCTACCCCTGGAATCCCCCCACGGTCCATAAATGTGCTCAGGCAGCAGCTATCACACAACTAGCAGGGCAGACAAAAGCTATTAAGATAGTTTTTGAAAGGTTTATTAGACTGTAGAGAGAAAGTACAGGTCATCATAGTTGATAAAACATGATACTCACGTTTTCAGAACACACCTAATAATCCCCTTAATATGAATGCCTTAAGGCTTCACATTATTTTTTTAAAAATTTAAATGGAGAGTATTGTGCAGTACAATTAAATTTTCCCTTTTTCTACTGGCATACCATAATGCAATATTTTTACTTTTGTGCAGACTTGCAAGGCTATGAAAGTGTACCAGCTCACATCCAAGATACAACCTTTGCCATTTCAAAAGTCTAATATTTTACTCAGCCCCCACCATTCACCTCCCCCCCCAAAAAAAAAAAAAAAAAAATCCACTGGGGAAATAAAATAAGCACACAGGATTTTGTGAGGCTAATTTAATGCCTTTCATTCTGAAGCATTGGAAGTGCTTTGGAAATACACCAATGGAGTAAATCAGTCATTTAGGAGAGAAACCATGTAGGTAACTAGCTTATTCAAGTGCATCCAGGGGATTTTTGCCAAGGATACTGGACCAATCCCAAAGTAAAAGCACTGGGATTGTCAAACTCCTTGCAGAGTATAGAGGGAATAGCTTTCTAAAGTCTTACCCGAAAGAGGTCTCATTATACCTACCTCAGAAGAAAAATAGGCTAGAAGTTTAGTTCCAAGAGATACCTACCTCAACACTTTAGTATTTACTTATGGGCTTTTTTTCTGGAAGCCAATATTAATGTGGGTTGTGGGTTATTCAGAGTGTAAGGTCTTTGGGACAGTGACAGTATGGTACATAGCAAATCGGACCCTGGTCTGTAGGAGCTACAATGCAAATAAATATCAGAACCTGTTAACAAGTTCACTAAACCTCAATTCTATAAACAGCATGTCAGTCAATCTTCTTGGAATCATCCTTTCACAATTTTAGTCACTTGATTCTCTGAAATATGGAATTCAAAATGCTGTTGTGAAAAGCACTATGTAAGAGCTAGGAATTACTGCTTATACAAGACTGAATTGTTTTCTCCCCCCTCCATAACAATCCCACAGACCTATGAACAACACTTTAATATATTTTAGAACTTGAGGGAAGTGCTATTACAGTTATAAGAACTTTACAAGAACAGGTAACTGGCGGTATAAAAAACAGTGTAAGTTTCCATTAACTGAGAACTGTACTTGGAAATAGCAAGTGCTGCTTATTCCACACTGATACAAACAAAAAATGCAGATATAGACTGGAAGCTATATATTAGAACATTAATCCAATACAACAATAAAATTTCAATTTATTTGAAATAATTCAGTTTGAAAAATTTTAATTTAAAATTTACAGCACACGGGGAAGAAACACATTGTTACAAATAAAAATTATCAGAAGAGTGCTGCAGATTTTTTTTTTTTATTTAACACTGTCATGGCTTTATTCAAAACACAGTTGCACAAAATCAATTACTTCAAAGTTTTTAAGGAAAGGGTTTGATAAGGAACTGAACACACTATATACATACTGCCATACAAAGAGCATTAAAATAGGACAAAACCTCTACAAAATATAAAACCCACCCTTACATATTTGCATGAAAAAGACCACCCACCAAGCAAAAAAATTTCAAAAGTTATCTGGAGGCTCTATGTGTTACCTTTATTTTTTAAAAAAAGCTGTACTATCTTGGTTACATGTCAAGCTGGCTGGCAAATGTGGAACTATATTTAAATGGTAACTGTGGAAAAAAGACAAAGTTACTTAGAAAGTCAGAGCTGTATGTGAGGCTCAGACTTCTGTAAGCAGCAGCTGATGCATTACATTGTGAACTGTTTTAAAAAATGTAAGCCTGCATGTTTTATGGAAGGATCTGCTGACCACTCCAAAGATAATTAAATACTTTAACCTTTGTAGCATTGGATATTTTAAGGCAGACCTGTTGATTGAAACAAGACTGTTGGTAACTTTAGTAATTTCCATCAAAAATCTCTTAAAATAATTTAATTTCAGTTTAACTCTGTATTTAAGTACAATTTATATATGCCTCAGTATGACAGTCAAGTATAACCTTCATATTGAGAGATATTTTAAAGTACATATTTGTAAATAGGAAGGTTTTATCATTTGCCGAGACTAAAAAAAGTTAACATTCAAAGACAAACATATAGGGAAAAAACTTTGAGATAGTAAAGATGAATACAAAGCAACTGCTTTGAACACAGAGCCTCCATGACAAAAGAAGGGGTGTGCACTTAACCTAAGATTCTAATTCATTTAATATTCATATAACAAACATGGGAACTTAGATTGTGGTTGCAAATGTTGTTTCATTAAGTACTTTTCTAATGTCTTTACAGATATCCATTTAAAATTTTAACCCATTTAATCAATTTATTTCCAAATCTTTTGCCAACTGCCTCAAACATTCCATTCAAATGCCTCTAAAAGTTGGCTATGCTTTACAACCACACAAACTATGATTTAAGGCTCTAATTCAGGTGGGAAAAAAAACAAGAAATTGGGCTTTGTGGACCTCCTTGGCCATGCGGTTTGTCTTAACTTGATTCAAGAATCATATGTCACATTTAGGCTGCGTTTATACAAGCTAGGAGTGTGATTCTCAGTAGTTTAGCCACGATAGCATGGGCAACGACAATACGGTTTAGCAGTGCGGAGTACAAACCCACCTGAACCCTATGGGTATATACTCAGCACAGCTACACCATGCTGCTGCTGCCCATGCTACTGCAACTATATACTATTTATACTCATGCTACCTCAATGAGAGCTAGCGCAAGCGTATGTATGCTAGCTGGAAATCACACCCTTAACTCATAGTATAGACGCAGCCTTAAAGTCTGCCAGCATGTGAAATGCCTTATTAAATATTTACAGGTAACTCTGATATATGGGTGACTCCACTATACAGGTCCAGGAAATACCCCTGGTATCTTCCCCAGTTTAAAATGTAGTTACTGTCAGCCAAGAAAGATATATAATAAAAAAATAGAGTCTCTTGAATAAAGCTGTGTGATATTTGGTTGAGTATCTATTTGAAACAATGTAAGTTAGTGTTGCATTGAGATGCCTTGTTTGAAATCCAAATTACGAATGTGAAAGAGGAGTGCTGTGTGTCTGAATTTCTATTTTGCATTGGCTCAAATGGGAAGTGAGAGAGTCCATCAGGGCAGAATTTATTAACATCTGCTGATCACAAGTAATCTACCAGAGAAAAGACAGGCCTGCACATCTCCTGCATTTGCAATCAGCTATGTGAAGTAGAATGAGTTCCCGTAGCTTTCCAAGATAGAAAGCCAAGAACTATTTACTGATGAAAAGGAACTTGAATGATTTAGCTGCAACCAGATACAAAAGTTTAAAAAGTGACCTGCAAAGATGAGAGAATTGAGCTCACACTCCTTTTTGTTGCTTTTTTATAGTTTATAAAGGCCTTAAAGGCTACTTTTTTAAATTAAGAAGTGTGTTTGATAGAGATACCCGCTTATTTTTACATTAGAAATTCAGGTCCTGTTTCACCTCTAGTCTATGATAGTTGGGGACCTAATGCAATGACAACATAAGAGCCAAGTGAATGAAAGTTGAGCATGTAAAGCCTTGTCTACACTAGCCCTTATCCTGGCAAAACTTTTGTCACTCAGGGGTGTGGAAAAAACACCCCCGAGTGACAAGTTTTGCTGGCATAAGCGTTTGCGTGGACAGCATTATGTTGGCCGGAGACGCTCTCCCGCCGACATAACACAGCTAACACAAACACCTATGCTGGTAAAACTTATGTCACTCGGGGTGTGTTTTTTCACACCCCTGAGTGACAAAACCTTTGCCGGCATAAGTGCTAGTGTAGACAAGGCCTCAGAGGGAAAGGGACTGTTAAAAACTTTGGATTGTTTTTTAGTTTTTTTTTAAATACCTATTTAACGTCAATGACTAAACATTTTGGAGAAAGAAAGCCTTTGTTAAGAATTCCACATCTCCACCATTTCATTTAAAGCATGAGAGCTAACAACACACATCCTCAAACATATCCAGCAAGTCCTTCCAAGCACACAGTCAATATTCAGAATTAACAGGGAAAAGTAAGCCTTAAACCTGTGTGGGCCTTCTTCATAAGTAATAAAATAGCTAAAGAGGGCATAAGCTTTTTTTTTCCTTCTCTAAATCATTCACAGGTCACTTAAAAAAAAAAGTGAGAATAATCAAGTTGATTCCAAGTAGGACCTGTGGTCAGCTCAAATGGATATAACCAACTTTTCATTTGAAATAGAGTGTTGACTTTATCACATTACAGCATCTTTGATTTCAGTTTATATATCACTTTAAAATCTTGAATGAAATTCACCATACTAAACCCATGTAAAAATCTGTCTTTTTTAATTGTGGACTAATAATGACAAACACAGCAAGCTTGTATATAACAAAAGAAGTCCAAATAAAATTCTAGGGGAAAACTTGACAATGGGTTCAGTGATTATAGGGCTGAAAGTTGTTTTCTACATATGTTCACTACCAGGCTATTACATCTTATTTGGAATGATAAAAAGGGAAAAAATAGTAAAACCACACTTTTCCTATAAAAAGTTAACATGTTATCTTCTGTAAGGACATCTATGGTACATGGAGACATACAGATCTGCATGATCACTATTGCGTATTCTGTAACTTAAAGAGTCTGGTCCTATTTGTTTCTATAGTGACTTAATCATCCTCTTCCTCGCCCTCATCTTCAGGATCTCGTTTCCTCTTCTCCCCTTGGACGCCCTCTGCTGAGGAAAAGAAGTTTGCATATATATGATTACACTAAATTTAAACACCAACAATTTAATGTGTTGTGCACTTACCTATACATCTAGTGGACTACTTCAAATTATCTTATTTCTTGAATGCATTCATTACTATACATCTTTGTGCTGTTGATATTTTTGAAACTACCAGTTTCTTATTTATTCTGAGTAACTCAGGTGAGCCATATTAAGTTGAATACTAAAACTGAACATATTACATTTCATATCGTAAACAAGTTATTCTTCAATCTGTCAGACATCTGGATCCTTTCATGTCTGCACTATAAATTATATATAAAGTAAACTAGATTCTATAGAAATTTAAAATGGAAAAAGGACACATTTAACATGATTTTGGTTTTACTAACCTTCCTTTCTTAATTTTCAACAGTTCATACAGAAAATGTGGCGATAATTAATCCAATTGGCCTACTATGCACTCTTGTGGCCAAATCATGAAATGCAATTTAAAAAACTTAAGATTTGACATTCTCAGGCAAAAAACATTTTCTGGCCATTTAAACATCCTGACTGACTGCTTTACTGTTTCAAAAAGTACAGGTGCTACTTTTGACAGACTGAAAAAAATAGTATTACTAGTTCAATATTGGAGAGACAAGATAAGTGAGGCAATGTCTTTTATTGGACCAACTTCTGTTGGTGAGAAAGACAAGCTTTCGAGCTTACACAGAGCTATTCTTCAAGTCTGGGAAATGTAGTGTCACAGCTAAATACAAGGTGGAACAGATTGTTTAGTGTAAGTAGTTAATGCATATTTCAAGGAACCATTCAAGGTGTTAACGGGCGACTTCACCTTGAATGGCCCCTTGAAATGTGCATTAACTAGTTATACTAAACAAATAAACTGAGAACATTTCTCAGACTTGAAGGGTTCTGTGTAAGCTCGAAAGCTTGTCTCTCTCACCAACTCTCAGAAGTTGGTCCAATAAAAGTTATCACCCCACCCATCTTTCTCTAATACCCTGGGTACAACATGACTACAACAACACTGCATAGTTCAGTATTGGTGATTTTAAAACCAGATCACAAATCTCCAAAGACGTATCCAGTTAAACCAAGTGTTTAGAATAAAAAGCTACCAATGCAATCAGGAATTTTAAGGTTTGTCTAAATTAGTTTCAAAGGGCTAAACAAGAACTCAAACTTTTCACCCTGTAAATCTCTCTAAAACTGGCCAGTCCTTACTGAAAATGAGTAGACCCATATAAATAACTCACCCAACCCATCACAGTATGTACATGTTTACTACATATTCAGTGGTAGTAGTATAATCCTATTATTAACAACAGAACAATTATTAATCTAGCATCCAAAAACATGGTAGGCATTTCATAAACATAAAATGACTGGCTCCAGCCCTAAAGATCTTGAAATCTAAACAGACACCCTACAGGGATGGAAGGGTACAACCCAAAGTTCTTTTAACATTTCCTTTTTTGCCACCACTTTTGTCTATTTGTCTTTTGACTGGCAGTTTGTTTGTAACCTTTTCTTATTATATTTAAGGCTTACCCAATTTCTCTTGTTGATTCTTTTCATACTTATTGTACGCATGAATATATAGAAGTATCCCACTCGTATCATGAAAAGAGAATTCTTAATAATCTCAAGAGACAGAGCTTAAGTTCATTCCTTCTAACACTATGTATGACAAGCCACTTTTCCTCAATACTAGCAATGCATTTAGTACCAATATATTCTCCGAGAAGGATGAATTTCCTTTATCTTTGTTTGTTATCAGGCAGCTGGTCACTTTGCTTGTTAATATCCTCAAGTTCCTAGGTCTCAAGATGAAGTCATACAGAACTCCTTTCTCTCAGACATCTATTGCCAAGCCTGTCTATATTTATAGAAACTACATAAAACAGTAATGTATGGGATTTAATTTAAACTCTAAGAAGCTACTGAAAAAAAGACTAGATGTGAAAAAAATCCAACTAATGAGTTTAAGCATACAGCCTCTAAACAGGACATTGGATTTTGTTTTTTCTTAAATGACACCCCCTTAAAATACTTTATATAGATGCCATTGTGGGGGGATGGACGAAGTCCCGAGAATGTAGGCCCTGACCAGGGAATTCAGACACTTCTGATGCATTAACAACGAAGATCTTTTAAATTTGTGCTAAATGAAGTTTACAAAGTTCATGCAACATCCCCACCTTAGGAAGTTAAGATTTCTATAGCTCCTCCACTTGGCAACTTTCCCCGTATTCACTTTAGGACATTAAAATGTTTCTATAAAAATGCTTAGAAAGTTGTTTTTTTCACTTTTACTCAAAAATTAAATGTGAAGGTATATTGGTTAAGGGAGAAAAGAGAGCATATGAAGTAATGCATGGCTGTTTAACTAAATGCCTAACTTTTGAAATCTTTTGTAAGCCCATATCAGGATACCTACCTTCTTTCCCTGTGTTTACATACCTTCAAATAGACTACTTAGACACAATCTATACCAATGGACTGCTAGTCTCAACCTGCTAAATTACAGAAGTTGAAAGAACCAAGTAATTCAGAAGGGTTCTGAAACATGCTATTTTCACAATTAGTGAAACTTACCTTCTTCTTCCTCATCACCTCTTTCTTCAACATAGTCATCATCATCTTCTTCATCCTTCACAATATCCAATATTTAATTAGATTTTTAAAAAGTGCAGTACACCTAAGGTTAGTTTAAGCAGACTTTACTTTATAAAAAACTTGAAAAAAAGCACTTACTCCGTTTAGTGATCATATACTGTATTTACTCTCTCTCAGTTTATTACTAGACAGTTGTATGAAGAAAGGAGGCCAAATTCTTCTCTATATTGCACTTAACTGGGTTGCAGAGATATAGACAACCAGAATTTGGCTTGTAGTCTGAGTTTTTTCCTGTTACTTCCCACTTATCAGTCCTTTGTGATGCCACCAGGAACTTACAAAATGACACATTAAGGAAGAGCAAGACAGTATAACAAACAACAAGCGGTTATCAAAAGGTCACAGAAATAAAGGATTGTGAAAATGTGTAGAAACCATGGCAGCAAGAGTAGATGAACTAAGAACAGATATAACTTTTTGCAACTAATGTCAATAAAGAAAAAAATACAGTAAATGTCAGTTGTTTCTAAACAATGAGAAGCAAATTGCTCTTTCGGGTTTGCAGTTGGTACGTTGTCTTAAATTGGACCAACTTGTTGCTATAAAGCCCAAACAAGCTCTCACAATGTTGTGAGATCTCTGCAGTACAGCCAGAATTGATGACAAACTAGAGCCTTATTTGCTAAAACAGTAACTGGTACATTAGATGTTATAACGCATTCATTTATTACACCATCTGGTAAAAATTTGAAGGCATTACAGTTAAAATGTCATCTAGAATTTTGTCTTTAAACACAAAAAGAATTTGAGACAAATTCTTGCTGAATTTAAGGGAAGTTTTGAATTAGGCTGCTTATTTCAAGGTCTGGTTTAAATGGTATAATTTGGCTGATTCTAGCCCTCATTTACACTTTCCAAAATACGATAAAAATCTAACAGACTTGGACTTTCTGAATTGCATGCTCAATATAGGCCACCTTATCAGTAGCAAATAAGAAGCATCCTCACTATCTACCTCTGTTGTGCTACCATGGTTTCCAACTCCTCTAAAGCCCTTTTTATGCATTCTGTAATTCCTTGTCTCCCAACAGCAGCTGTACAGAGAAGCTCCACAAACACTGAAGATTTTAACACTGAAGAATTTCTATTCTTCTTCCAAACCCTTGTTTGTCCATTCTCAGAGGAATTTCCCCAAAGGTTCTTTCTCAACTTCTCAAATCAAATTTAGTTCAGACTTCATGTAGGGTCTTTCAGCCATCACCTCCTCAAAAATCTCAGTGCTCTGATAAAAGGTTACACATATTCTGTAAGACTATACAAAGTACTATAAACATTTCATTATGATCAATAAAATGACCATAAAGATCAGTGGTTCTCAAACTGTGGTGTATGTACCACTAGCAGTACACGCACAGCAGTCAAATGGAATGCAGGTTGGTTTGAAGAATAGTATTAAAATAAGAATCTGTTATAGCTGCACTGAAAAGTTATGAAGGTGGTATTCCAAATACTTTTGGTTCTAAATGTGATACAGAAGGTCTTATGAGTGCAAGAACTGCTGCCACACAGAAACAAAAATAAATATCCTGTTTTCTGTACAGAGAAAGTGTAGATGTCTAGCTGTTAGAGAGAAGGACTAAGAGTCAAGACTCCTGTGTTTTATTTCTAACTGCCACTGATTCATGTAGCCATGATTAGGTCATGTCACTTTTTCCTAGGCTCAGTTCACACAACTAAAATGGAGACACTTATCTGCTTTTTTCAATAAGCTTGTGATAATTAATGTTTGTAAAGATCTGAGATCCTTGAATTAAGGTGCTGCACACCTAGCATAAAAAAAAATTAAGTTCTGAGAGGAGTTACTGGTGATCCAAGGGGATAAAAGACCCCTAAGGCAGTAGTAGTTACAAAAAGCTTGATTTTTCCCCGCCTTGTTTAATTTTAATGTTACTTAGATAAAGTAGTATTGACAATTGTTGCTATTCTAGATTACCTAGTCGAGAAAAAGAATATTTTCTTCGCTTTGTCTATAAAATTAGTTATCTACTTTACTCCAAAAAAAGATTCTGACAGTTTAGTTGGTAGTAGTGTACAATTTCAGCATTCTGGGGGGAGTCTTGTTTTGTCTAGCTTACAGAAAATGCAGAAAGATTTCATTTTAGGTGGTGGGATGGAAGTTTAGAAAAATAAGAGTCATATCCTGAAGTGAAATGCAGAGAGATATTTAGTTGATAGGCAACACTTATGCTGAGCTAAGTCCTTTGGAGAAAGAACTTTATAATCAAAATTTAAAATAGTCTGTAGCTTTACATACAATACTAGATATATCAGAATCAGTTTCTATAAATTAATGTAATGCATCTGTGTTTAGTCACATAGCCTCATGAAAATTGTAAATCCTAGAAACAGAGTTTGTGAAATTAAAATTTCTTGGATTGAGTAACTGAAGTATAAAATTTACCTGAATCTCCTCTTTCATCAGATATGACAGGCCCACTTCCTCTTCTTCTTCACCCTCCCCCAAATCTGAACCACCATCATCTTCATCCTCATCCTCTTCATACTCTCCTGGTGGACCAGCTTCATCCTCATCTTCATCATCATCCTCATCTCCTTCTGCAAGACAGTAAATAGTTCCATATATCCTTGCTTAAAACTTGACAATTTGTTCATAAAATCATCTTACACGCTTCCCAAAAATTTAAGAGAAGTTAGTTACGAGGTCTTTTCCAAAAGTTTTAAAAAACAGACAGCATCCTGGTGAAAAGAAACTTAAAATATATGACGACTATAAATGTATAAACACATCACTAAACAAGTAATTAGATACCAAGGTGATAGGGGCAAAACCTTGATCCTATAAGCGACTGTGCATGTGCAGACCTCTAAGCCTGCAGGGAGCCTCAGTGAAGTCAGAAGGAAAGGGGATTGAGTGGTTTTTGCTGCATGGAGTCCCTTGTAGATCAAGGCCTAAAATTTAAAAGGACAGCCAGTTTAACCCAACACACTTGACTGAATTGTATCTCCTATTAGTCCCAGGAAACACCTCTAGTTAGAATGACAAAGATCAGAGAAGAGATCTGATTTTATTTTGTACATTTGCAGTAGCACATAGCCACTTTCTCTCATATAGGCAGTTTTGTATAGGGTTTTTCATACAGGGAAGACGTTTTAAAGATAGGTAAATATAAGCGTGAACTGCAAAGGCTGGCAGAGGGAATTTAGGGAAAGGTTTAGTATCTGAAACTACTTTTTTTGAATTTACTAAATTTCAGGTTGCTGCCCATTAAGAGATTTTCAAATACTATTAAGTTTATGTATCTATTGTTTACACATTCAAAATGGAGCATTTGACAGACTTAGTTTCTCTTTGGTGTAATTCTCTTAAAGAACACAACTCAGATTTAAGTGTGAGGACTGAGACGTAATTTAAAGCCATAGGACAATCCACCACAATAGCAGCACTGAGACACTCATGGACAGCACTATGTGAAACAAATATTTTAGATGTCTTTCATAATTGTTCTGACCATGTTTACTAACTAGTAAAGCTAACAATATTTAAAGAAAGGCTTGCTTCCTTCTATCTTTACAATGAAATCAATGCAGAAATTGTAATAACTTTACACTTCTACAGAGCCTTCTCTCTAATTTCAGAACCATTTACAAACAAACTTTGCTATTGAGGGCAAATTCATTAGTGAAGAAGGTGGTATCCCTATTTTAGAGGTACGGTAAGTGGATGCGAGGTCACAAGGGGTCTCCAGTACTAGTTTTGCTACAGACCTCCTCCTGTCTGTTGACTTCGAATACAAAGTATGACTACTGAAATAGAATTATGATTTCCACATAGATCAGATATGAAGTGAGAAAATCCTCCCCAAAAAAGCTTTCATTAACAAAATGGATTGCCACTGGCTGTCTTATTACTTTTAGTGTAATTATATCTTTACTCAAGTGCAAGTCTCTCTCCTTTAACAAGAATTGCTAAACATTCTTGACTATGTCCTGAATGCAGTTCTTCCTATTACTGTATAACTCATCATAAACATTATTTGAATATTGAGTGAATGCTACAGATCTCTACTGCAAAAAATGCAGCTTATGATATTGTGCTACTGCAGTTCAAGAGTCACTCTAGTTCCAACTTTAGATATTGATAGCTTAAAGTATAATTTTTGTTACTAGCTATACCACATTTAGAAAAATTACCCTCATCTTCCTCCTCTTCGGAGTCAGGTGCCTCGTTATCTTCCTGATCAAATCCATCTAGGTATGTGATTTGGTGAAGCAGCTCAAAAACACTTTCTCTGTAATCCTCCAGGTTTGTGATCTCACAGTTGAACAAGTCGAGACTCTTCAAGTTTTTAAGATTTTGCTGAAAATGAAGAATTAAGAATTCTCATCTTTTTCTTCCAGTTAACACACAACTACTTGGTGCCTTGAACTACTGTACGGTCATTTATCAAGTTGCAAGTCATAGCCTATATATAACAGACAGTACTCAGCTACACAATTTATTTTGTACTCACCACCTTGGCTCTTCACTCTTTGCACTGACCCTCTTTTATATGCAGAGTTCAGTACAAAGTCTCTGTTCTGATAATTAAGGAAGCCCCCCATAAGGTCACTGAGATATCACCTGTCCCTCTGTATCTATGACTTTTCACAACAGGTATATTCCACCAGAAGAGTGAAACTATCAGCCAATGGGAAGTACCTTGTGAGGGCAGAACTCAGATAGGAACTGGACCTAGACTGTGGAACTTATACCTCAAGAGATAAGAATGACCACAGAACTGACCACAAGATTTATTTCTTCAACTTAGCTTACCCTCAGTTTCTACATATACACAAACTACTTACACACACAAGCAAATTCATAGGACCTAATCAAGCTATTTCTCCGATAAGCTTGGAAGGAAGAAAGCTTTTTTTTTTTTTCCTTCCTGTTTTTTAGATACCGAAGAGTTGCTTAAATCCTGCAGTTACAGGGGTCATTACATCAAAGCGCACTACAGAACATTTAGTGTGCCATGGAAGAGTCCAAACACCAGCTGGTGTGCTGCAATCCAAGGTGCACACTAACAGACTGTACAGATAAGCGCAAAAAATCTAGTACAGGTGACTCCCAAACTTTTTCCATACTACAGAACCTCTCTTAAAAGATAGTCTCATGGATACTTCAAAGTCACTTAACATTCGTGGGGCAACTATAATTGCTTACACAGAAAAGTTACTAGGCAAGTAATTATAGCATTTTTAGCTTCTTTCAGTGCATTTTAGCAACTGAAAGCCAAGGAGCTCAGCAATACTTAGCTAGCCAGCTCTACATGGACTATCCACCACAGTTTGACAACCTCTGATCTGGTCCATGACCCTGCTAACACAGAATAGCTTCCTATAGTAAATTTTCAAGTATTGTCTTGACTGAACTATGGGATGATGAATTTATTACAGCAGAGTTATTCAATACAGGACTGATTGGGATATTGATAAATCTAGAAAGACAAAACACACAAGTATTACTTGAACTGGCAAAAAAACTGAAGTATGGAAAAAGTAAACAATATTTTGCTCACTGGATGCCTTTCAGTTTTGTTGAATCTATAAATAGGGATAAACACCTAGTTTATATTTTATTGATCTCCTATGTAACATTAGTTTAAACTCCATTTATTGCATTATCCATTGTACTTGTAATGCCTTCCTAGTGTCATCCACTTACAACCGATACTATTGTGTTCAATTATAATATTATGCTCTCCTTTTTTCACTGTGATACTACTTTTTTTTTAATTTAGAGATTTAACAATGGCTTACAATGCTTATAAAAACCCCTATTTTATGCTTACCAGGGCTTCCACAGTGCTAAGATCTTTGATTTTGTTGCCGCTTAGATTTAGGTATGTGAGATTCGGACATTTTTCTGCCAGGACTTCCAGGCCTCCTGAAATGATGTTGTCACTCAATTCCAACTATCACACAAAAAAATTGGATAATTAGATGGTTGGTTTTATTGCTACAGAAATTAAGAACCTGTATTTTATTGTAACAATAAATGAATCACAAGACCACTTGACTTCCTGCATAGCCCATAAAAACCTCAGACTACTTACATAAAGGAACCTATACTGAATGCGTATTACTTATTTCCACAGCACTTTAAGGAATTATGTGGACCAGGCACATTGTAAACAATTTCATATTTGGGTCCCCATCCTGCAAACACTTAAGTATGTGCTTCACTTTAAGCCTGAGTAGTCCCACTGACTACAACTGGACTATTCACATGCTTAGCACAGTTAGTTTATCATGTGCTTAAGTGTTTTCTGGATTGGAGCCTTTTAAGCAGGAAGTGAAATCTGACATTAAATCCTTGTACAGATTTAACTTGGGCATAATGGTTGAAATCCTGGTTCCACTAGTCATGGGCAAAACTCTCAGTTACTCCAATACAGCCAGTGTTTCATCCACTGGAGCTGGTTTTCACCTAATACATCATCCCCAGCTCCTTTCTCTCTTTCCATTCAACTGCATGAAATATCTTTTACCTAACTGAAAAAGTAATATTGTACTCTTGATCACTCTCCCAGACATTAACCAGTGCTAGTTACATGTGTTAATCAGTACTTGAATTGTCAAACTCTGTTTGAAAAATTACTTTGAAGTTTACAGAAATTACAAAAGATAATTTCTAATTAGAAGCAATTAAACTCAGGATTTTTTGAGATCTGATCTTTAAGTTAATGATGTACATGACAGAGTACACACATTAATGACCTATAAATATTATAAGAACATAAAAACAGCCATATTGGGTCAGACTAATGGTCCATCTAGCCCAGTATCCTGTCTTTCAGCAGTGGCCAGGTGCTTCAGAAGGAATGAAGAGAACAGGTAATCATTAAGTAATCAATGATGGGTGTATTCTGTTAATAAATCATTGATTAAAAGCCACAGCATCAATGAAAATGCTACTAACATAAGAAGGATATACCAGACCCTCATTTCTAGTGTTAAATAGATAAGCCACTTATTGTTCCAAGAGTTTTTGGACATGAATAATTTGAACATAATTTAAAAGTATCCACACCAATGTTAACTCTTGAAAAGTTTAGATTGTCATCACTTCACAGCCCTGCAAACATTCTAGTAAGACATTTCAGTGTGACACAAATATGATTGTGAATACTGGAAGTGTACAAGATGTGTTATCCAATGACTTTTACATAAAAAAGGGTATAACACCAGCAAAAGAGAACTGACTGTTGTAGTCTAAAAGTACATACCTTTCGGAGCTTACTTAAGGTGGGGAGTCTGGCCAGTGATGTCAGTTCTACATTGGCCATACTGAGAAACTCTAGTTCTTTAAATGACTCATTCAGGCCTTCAATTTCACCATTGCTAGATCGACAGTTATCAAGCACCAACTCTGTCACCTTCAAACAGAATACAAAGTCACTTTTCAGTTTAATGAAGACCATTAAGCACACTGCATTTGATCTAAACCAGCAGCTTGACGAGTTAAACAATTAAGACATGTTTTCTTTTTAATTTAGGCAAAAACTGAAGTTACAGAGGCCGCATCACCCCAATTAACAACACCAACCTATTAAAAAAGTACAGTATACCTATACTTGCAGCAGTAGAGTTTGAAGCATGGTCATAAAAAGGAAAATAAGTAAGAGGCAAACTTTAGCATGTTAATGGTCAGAAATATATGGCTGTGGATAACACAATAACAGAACCACAATGATACATGTGGGCTTTTATATGACTAGAAACATGGAATTGCCAAACGAGATCAGATCAATGGACCATCAAATCAATTACCCTGTTTCAGATATAGGGCAGTACCTGATGCATCAGAGGAAGATTGCAAGGAACCCCATGCACACTGGACAATTAAGGAATAATATGCCAATGAAGGAAGTTTCTTCCTTAAACCCATCAATTAAGTGGTCAACTTATACCCAGAAGCAAGAGGGTTTTATATCCCCAATTTTTTTTTAAATTCTACCAATCTAACTGTGGATATTCAAAAGAACCTAATCCTTTTGCAAATCCTACTAAAGCTCTTTGCCTCAATACCTGGTGGCAGTGAGTTCCATGGGTTAATTGTGGATTATGTTAAAGAATTTCCTTCTGTGTGTTTTAAAAGTGTTACTCTATTTCACAGAATGTCTTGTATTATGAGAGGGGGTATATAGGATCACCTAATTGACTTTCTTTATACCATCTGCTGTTTTATATACTCCTCTCATAGGTTATAAAGAGGCACTACATTTTTCCACAAACCTCTGACATTTTAAACATCCTAGTTGCAAGAAAAAAGGATGCAATCCAATATCAGGATGTTCAGCTTTGAAATAAGTGTGGTTCTAAAGAACATCACTTGTTGACTGGCAACTTCTTGGTTATTTTGGTGGATAATAGACAAACAGACACAAAATTTAGAGCCTTATTTCACACCATTACGAGAGGAGACAATAGAAATATCATGGCTTTGCTCTTACTTTTGTCAATTTGAGTTGGAGCCTCAACATTGTTTTAAATAAAGTTTGTAGAGGATTTTTCTTCGAAAACAAAAACAAGCTAATCTTTTATAAAAACCCTAACTAGTCTGTTGGGGCTACTCCAGTCTCTTATGTTAAATGTTTATGCTCATCTAAATGCATTTAGGCTTTTAAAATATCTGAAATGATCATCAAATTATGTACTGTTTATTCAACAAATGGTTTTTATGCACTTTTCCTAGATTCACTGTAAGTCAGGTCAATCTTGCAGCCTGGGGCTAAGTAACACCACTTTCTGATATCAAGAAATCTGGACTTTACTGCTGGGGACACCTAGATGTACTGGTCAATAGCATTCTTACTGACCTAAATGCAAAAGCATCTGCTACAGCCACAAGTCATTTGTTGGCTGAATTCAACAGCAGGGAAGCGAATGCTGCACGTTGATCAGTCTGCTCTCCATGCAGCTAGCACAGCAGTCAATGAAATTACTACAGGAGATTAATTGAACCACCTCATCTCACCCCCAGTAAAGTAGAGTGAACCAGAATCTTTCCCAAGACAGAAAACAAAATATCTATCAATTAGAGTGAACGCCTGAAAATGGTTGCCTTAAACTTCTGTTAAATACGTTTGTTTTTTTAAGTCCCAACAGGCAATCTATAGGAGCATACTTGTCTACATATAATTGAATCTTAAAATATAAGCACACACATGGGGCTCCCCAATTTAAAAAGAGGTTCATCATAACCAGACTTGCTTGTATCTGCCTGAAGAGGAAACAAAACGCTAAGAAAAATATTTAACATGCAATCCGCACGTGGCAACGCACTTCAGGACTTTCATCCTGCTTCCCTATAAAAGAAACAAAAAGTTCCACTATTAGCTGCTTCCATTTCCACCAGACTTTTGTTTTGAAGTTAAGTTCGAGCAGCAGGGGATGGCATTCTCTGTAGCACTGCCGGGCTGTGACTGTGTGTACACCTCCCCACTCCCAGCACGGAGTTAGCGTAGGAACTACAGCTCCTAGTACCTGACGACTAGCCGCATGGCGGGCATAGCGAAGCCAACCCTGTTGTACATGACCTCGCAACATCAACCCTCATTGCTTGGTGGGTGGAGGTACAAACGAGAAGCCTATCTGGTCTCTGATGACTGAACGGGACCCAACAGCAATCGCCTTATCTGCCTTTAGCCATTAGGAAGGCCGGTTATAAGCAGTACGATTTCAAGGAAAAGAGAGGAGGGTGCCATTACCCCATCATGCGCTCTCTGGGCAGAGCTGAAAACTCAGGGAAGGAGGGGGGTAAGGAGAAAGAAGAGAGTAAAAAATGATCTAGTGCAAAATAAACAGCAGCAAATATCAGCAGAGAAAGAAGGGGGGGGGGAAAAGCATTTTACAAAGATGTTTTATAAACGTCGCCTGCCTTTCTCAGATCACTGGAAAATGCACGGCAGGAAATCAAAACCATGTACCCAGCCAGGTCTAAAATGGATTCGGTGCAAGTGTGACCTGTTTACAATATCCAGTACTAGATAGAAGTTAAAAATAAATAAGGCAAATCACGCCAGCGATGGCAACCAGAGGAGGGGTCACAAAAGTTAAGGAGGGCCATGTATTCCTCTGCTCCAGCTCGAGGGATCCTAAAAAGAAAGAAAGAAAGAAAAAAAAAACCCACCCCAACCCTCCAGCTGGGGAAGCATGGTGGGTGACCCAGATTTGCCCATGCACAGAGAGTTAAGTTAGCCCGGAAAGGAGGGGAGAGAAGTTCTCTTTTCACTCCAAATCCAGCCTGGACCCCGAACAGGGGAAACACCCTTGAACTCCATCAAGAACGAGCCTGGCAAAACTAAGAAGAGGGTCCTCCAAAGGGGGGTGACCCAGGCCCTCAGCGCCAAGAAGGGGGGGACGGGACACGACACGAGTTAATTTCTGCTCTCGGGTCACCCCGAGGAACCCTCTCAGCCCGGGCCCATCGGCAGGGCAGGGGGGCCCATCGGCAGGGCAGGGGGGCCCGTCCGACGCACGGGCTGCCCCCACTTGTCCAGCAGGGCCGCGCCGGCTGAGCTGGAGAGGGACGCCCGGCCACCGGCGAGGGGGAGACGGCGAGGGCTGCGGGGATGCAGCGCGGCGGAGCCGCCAGGGGATTACGCGGCTGCACAAGCCGCCCCCCCCCGGGGAACCTTTCGAAGCGTGAGGCGGAAGGAGGGACGGACGGGCGGGCGGGAGCACGGCGGCCTCGGAGCGCAAGAGGCGCCCGGCCCCACGTGGCGACTGCCCCCAGCCCGGACCCGGGCGAGGTATCAGCTGTTCAGCGATGGGGGGAGGGGGTCACGTCCTCTCACCTTCTCCGGGGCCCGATTCCTCAACTCCAGCGTGATGCGCTTCTTCATCTCCATCTCCCCCCCTCCCTGAGGCCCCCGCGCCGCGAGGGAGGGACGCGCCGCCGGGCCGACGCCGCTGCAAATGGAGGCAGCGAGGCAGGCGGAGTTGGGGCTCGAACTCCGCCAGCAGCCACCCCACCGCACCCCCTCCCCTGGCACGCTACACACACGCAGCTCCTGCCTCCTCAATGGCCGCTCGCGCACTGAGCCTCCATGACACGGCGCACGGGGCCCCCTCCCGGACGCCCCGCCTCCGCGGAAGCGTCGCCTCCCCGCCACCCATTGGCCCAGAAGGGCTCCACGCCGGGGCGACGGGATTGGCTCTGCCGGACGCCCGTCAAAGGGCGTCTCTTCCGAGCCCCGCCCCACCCGCACGCGGCGCCTTTCCTTTCTTTGTGCGCTTGGCGCGCGCCTAGCCCATGTGGTCCGCAGGGCAAGGGCAGGGGGCTTCCCTGCTGGGTGGAGTCCTGACTAGTGTAGGGCGGCGGGGGTGTGCAGAAACTGAACTGACGTATGGGTGTGTGTGGCGCGGCCTTGCACACTACACTGTAGCATGGTCGTGTGGCACAGAATGATATGCACGAAACTTGTAAGGTAACGTTGCATTAAATATCCAGGCCCGGGTACAAACTGGTTTCTGGCCCAGTGCACAAACTCCATTGGCTAAATGGAGACCAGTTAGCTCTCCTTTTGTGTTCCCCAAATCCAGACTAATGCATTCCTGTACCCAGAGTCTACACATTTTGTGCGGGGCGGCTCTGCAAACTCCATAGGTTAAATAGAATAAGTTATATTACACTTACTTTAGTTAAAGGGTCCTGATGCAAGAATACCATAAAAAGCTTCATCTTGACAGTTTTTTACCCCAATCCTTTAAATTTTGCTGCCTAAATAAAAAAGAGATTTAGCTGTTCCCAATGCACCTGTGATACCTTGTTCCTGATACGTGCTAGTGCAATAGCAAAAACAAATTGCCAAGTTTGGGGCTCTGCTTAAAAGTTGGATCCTGTTGGGGTTTTGAGCCTTAAGTACCTAGGTTTCACTGCCTAAATAAAGAATAAATGTAAATACAATTTTATATTTAAATAGAAATCCAGACCCCAATGCAGCTTGGTGTAACTGCCACAAATTCCCAGGTCCAACATCTGGATTCTGCTGCTCCTATTGTACCAACCCCCATCCCTCTCCAGAAAAAATAGCTGGCCAGTAATGACACATACCAGTCCAGAAGCTCTGCAAAAAACTATATCCTGCTAGATATAGCCAAACTTTTGCTCACAGCCCCATCTTCTCCATACTCCATTGCCTAAATAAAGAACACAAGGCCCAGATACTGATGGGGTGTTTTGGGCACTACCACAATACAAATAATGGTAATATGCATACTAGAAGGTCAATTTTGAGTCATATTTTTAAAATTAAATGAAAAGATTTAACTATATGAAGATAAATGCCAGAAATCCCTACTGCCCAAATACCTGTTTGTTATCAGCTGGCAGGTACCCAGAGGCACTATGGTACAAATGGATCTTAGATGTATTTGAAGGAGGATGAGAGCTGTGACTTTATGGAGTAATTTGCGGTGAGTGCTCCATAAAATAGGGGTGCCCTGTAAAAAAGCACAAAGTTTCTTGTGATTAAAAATAGGCAGTGAAGGCAGGCACTGTTGATGAGGGGCAGTCGTAAAGATACAAGAGCAGATTAGTAGGGACGTCCTTAATTGTGAAGGGCCTTAAAGATAAGGTCTAGAACCTGTATTAGATGTAAGAGGGGGGAAGGGATAATATGGTCAAGAAGGATTAACTGAGCAGCAGTAATTTGAACGGACTTGTCAAGAAGGCCAGAGATGAGGGAGTTATAGTAACTGTGAAGAAGAGATGGTGAGTGCCTGGAAAAAGGTTTTAGCAGTGTGGATGCAGAGAGACAACTATGTCTTAGAAAAAGTACTGAGGAAAAGGCAGCAAGATTTGGACTTGTCCTGATATGAGGTTCTAGAGAAAAGGCAAGAGTCCAGTATGTCACCTGGTTACAGGCCTGTGTGAAGGTGATGTTGTGAATAGTCCAAAACTGGACATTATAATAATTGACTAAGAACACAAATATTTGCTCACTGAGGTTCTGTTTGTGAAAATTGGCTTCGCCAAAGCTCATGGGGCAAGGGAGGGATGTGACTACCCAACAGACAAAGCTGGGTTCACTATTTAGACCAGAGTGGATAAAAATGGTGATTTTATAAAGATTACGTTTTAAAGTCAGTTTTTTTTTAGTTTCCATGTTGCTAGTTCTTTACTTTCTTCCTGTTTTATAGTCTCATATTGGTAGCAGGAATGTTCTGTACTTGTTTTTTTAGCAGAATTTCAGATTTTACATAGAGATTTGTTTTTCTCCTAAGAAGTTTCATACTAAAATACTCATCTGTGCTGCAAAAGACAAGACCAGAGCCTCGTTAACACCCTTACTGCAAGAACCCCACAAACTCTCACACAAGATGAGCAATGGGGGTGAAAGCATGGCCCCACAGAAGTCAATGGGAGTTTTTGGCATTGACTTCAATGGAGGCAGGATTTCATCTGTGGGTTTATAAGGTCAAGATCTGTATGTCTCATTATGACTGAGGTTTGGTCTACACTAGCAACTTATGTCGGTATAACTATGTCACTCAGAGATGTGGAAAATCCACACCACTGAGTGATGCAGTTATACCGACCTAACTCCCAGTGTAGACAGCACTACGTCGACGAGAGGGCTTCTCTGGAAGGTGGAGTACTGACATAGGTAGCGCCTTCATTGAAGCACTATTTCTGCATCGGTGCCACTGCAGCATATTAAATGCAGACAAATCCTGAGATTTCTCAGATACAGAAGAGCTAAAAGTGGCATTTTAATTTCTGACTGGGAGCATATGACTTCTTCTACAGCACCTTTACTCTAAGTGTCATGGTGGGAGACACCAGGTGGCCCAGTTACATATAGTCTTACAAGTTCTTTTACTTAGCATAAAGATATTGTTCAGTCTTTGAAGAAATGTTGCATTGTTAATTTTGTGATGGTGTTCCTTTGGGAGAGCTAAGGCTAGCAGCAAGGGAGTTTGCTCTCTGCCTTAATCTCTCTAACTAGGGTTAATTTTTGAGGCGGAGTTGCTTCCTCAGAAATGGGTATTGGTGTTTGGGCTGAAATTCCTGAAAGAGGGGATTGCCTGCATGCTGTTTGACCATCTCTGTTCAAGGACTTGTGTATATAGTATAAAATAAAGAAGTTACACTAATATACTAATATACTAATACACTGTACCATATACTTGGGTGATAGATTCTAAACCTAGTTAACTAATTAAACAAGCCATAAGGATTAGCTAAGCTAAACATATTTTTCTAGCAACATCCAACATAGCAAACAGTGTAGGAATTTACTTGTTAAATCACATTTACACTAAAAGGCATAGAGTCTTGAAGAATGATGCATTGCAAAGTGAATTATTTAAGTTACTAACCAGTTGATTCACATTGTTCTCCAGGCATATCCACATCTTCATCCACATAATTTTCTCCCAATAAGCAGTTTTCTTTATGATGTTTCATTCTTGCAACTAGGCCCTGCATCTCCTTCTTGCACTGCTTACACTTGACACGTTTTCCTTTTTTATCCAGGGAAGGAATTTCTTCAAAATATTCCCAGATAAGGTCCCTCTTACACCCAGAAATCATGGCAGTTTTTCTGTGGAAAAAGCGTGGGGGAATATAGGAAGCTGTGTGTGTACTGAATAATGTCTTCCCTTTTTCTTTCCAGTCCACTCCACTGTTCCTTTCTACTCTGCCTCTGTCCTTTGTCTCTCAGTTTTTAAGATAGTGTCTTAACTAACTCCTCTGCCGTGCTTGGCCCAGCTCCACCACCACATAAGCACAGAACAACAACAGTCCTATCCAGCCTGTGTCTTTCTTTGCACATGTGAGTTTAGTCGGCTGAGAAACAGAATCTGAGACAGAAACTGAAAGCCCAGTACTTTCAAGAAGCAAGAGCTGGTGGCTAGGCTGGGCAGACTAGAGCCATTAATTCATTTTTGTGAGACTGTAAGAATAGGCTTAGCATGTTTGTGATGAGATTTAATTGTAACTGTTATTTTTTAAATGAGAGAGAAATTTAGTATTTTATTAATGATTTAAAAAAAAACAATTTAAATAAAAATAAAGATTTAAATAAAACCCAATTTTTTAATTTTTTTTTTTAAATCATTGATTTTTATCCACCCTGTCTGGCAAGGGGTTAAGAAATGTTATGGCAAAAAATACTGAATATTCTCCCACCTCTGCAACACATTTGGATTAGAAAGTACTCTTTATCATTCTGAAGAGAATAAAAAGTCACTTGTTAATGCAATAAAAATGATGGTCTCTCACATTTGTTCTAGGAGCAAACTGCAAAGATATTTGTTGTTTGCTACAGTATAGTGGGGAGGTAGCATAACTATAGTTAAGGATGAGACTAGTTTACTGTTTAACAGCCAATATTTCTAAGAGCTCTAAAATCCAGATGCTTACTTGGATGTCTTGAAAATTGCTGTGCCTCGTAGAGATCTGGGGTAGGGTTCGTGCTCCTAATTTGAGCAAGGAATTCTAGAGATAAGGACACCACCAAAAGTTACATGACATCAACATTTTACAGTTCTTATAATTTTTTTGCACACACTTGGAACTGAAACTGTGGCCGTGATCCTCCATCCTGTAGTATGGAGAACAGAAGACTGAGGGGGACATGACAACAGTTTTCAAGTACATAAAAGGTTACAAGGAGGAGGGAGAAAATTTTTTCTCCTTAACCTCTGAGGACAGGACAAGAAGCAATGGCCTTAAACTGAAGCAAGGGCGGTTTAGGTTGGACATTAGGAAAAACTTCCTAACTGTCAGGGTAGGTAAGTGCTGGAATAAATTGCCTAGGGGGGCTGTGGAATCTGCATCACTGGAGATTTTTAAGAACAGGTTAGACAAACACCTGTCAGGGATGGTTTAGATCAGTGGTTCTCAACTTTTTTTTACAGAGTACCACTCGGGTCAGGTACAGTCAGGTCAAGTACCGCTTCACCTGACTGTACCTGGCCCGAATAGAACTCAGTAAATTGGCGGGGTTACGTGGAGGGATCGATGCCCTCCGCCGAAACCTTGCCGCCGTTTGACAGTTTTCGGCGGCAGAGAGGATGGGATTTTCGGCGGCAGTGGGCTTTCTCGGTGGCGGCAAGGGGGGAGTGGTCGGCGGCGGCGCGGTTTCTCGCCGGCGGCAAATGGCGGGAAACCGGCGGCAAGGGGGTTTCGCAGCGGGGGGAAATTCGGCGGCAGAGAGCTTTTTCCGCAGCGGCGGGGGGAAAGATTCGGCGGCGGCAAGGTTTCTCGGCGGAGGAAGGGGGAAAGAATTCGGCGGCGGCGAGCTTTTTCGGTGGCGGCAGGGGGGGATTCGGCGGCGGAATCGGCGGCAAGGTTTGCCTCGCGTACCACCGAGCCGTCCTCCGCGTACCACTGGTGGTACGCGTACCACCAGTTGAGAACTGCTGGTTTAGATAATGCTTGGTCCTGCCATAAGTGCAGGGGACTGAACTAGATGACTTCTCAAGGTCCCTTCCAGTCCTACAATTCTACGATTCTGTAAACTCAGTAGCATCCACTCAGGACTGATTTCAGCTATAGTCTGCATCCACTGCCCCTTTGGGAAGCAGTATTTTTAATATTCAGGGTGGAAGTTGTGTCTTCAGTGTGACTTTAGCCAAGATGACAAGTCTGAGAACCGGAACCCATACGGAGTATCGTAAAACAATTACAACCCATACTTGATGGGGACCACATCCCAAGAGACAGAATATTTGTAGATCTTTTTTTTTTTTACCTCGGTTAAAATGGAAATCCTGGTGCAACTGTATCTATTTTTGCACGGCCAACCCACCATGGTGTTACTGTGCTACATTAGGGCCAGGAATAGAGTTAGAGTGCAAGTTGGAGCACTTGGTAAAGGAGTTCCTCAGATATCAGTCCCTCCACTCCCAAATAAGGAGATGATTTTAATAATCAAAGGGAGGTTATCTTAAAAACTGTTATGTCACTAAAGGGACAGGAGTATGTATACCTCTTGCTGGAAATTTGCAGTATTTTGGTCAAGAGGTTTCTCCGGTACAGTATTCCAATAAGGAGCTGATTTTAATATTTAAATTAGTATTCCACAAGAGTGGCTGGGGTAGATCTTGAGTTAGAGGAGAGGAAATCATCCATGGGGATGAATAGGTCAGTTCATATCCCTCAGAGCTATTGTGGCAGGTTTTATGCATATTTATGGGGTTTTCTAATCCATATGGAAACATCCTATTGCAATGAACAGGCCATTTCACACCTCTGCCAACCCATGCTGCAGCAGATTATGCAGAGCCACTTCTCCTTATACTAGCCTTTGAAGTGGAGTCCAAAGTCTAATGCTCTCATTTGCGTTTCCGTGGGATGTGGATTCCTATGTGCCTACATCACTTTTGAAAAAGGAACCTAGGTTTCTAAGTCACTTACACACTTTTGACAGCATTGCCCTTTATTCACTGGGAAACAGAGCATAGACCTATTTTATGTTGGCCCCATCAGCTAATACATTTTGATCATCTCTGGATTCAAGCTAGCAGCCTGGAAGTTTAAGGTTCTGTAGCCTATACAAGCCTCCTAATCTGTCTATTTCCACCCAAAATGTGACTTTTAAATAACTTTGGATCTCTAGGGGAAAAGTTTGTCTTTTCAAAGTAACGGCACTGGTCCCCAAACTTTTTGCCCCGCGTCCCCCCTTACTCCTGTTCCTGTCCTCTCCTCCCCCCCACCTGGGGCTGGGAACCTGGGGCCTGTTGCTGCGCCTGGGAGTCGGGCCATGGTCGGGGACCTGTGGTTAGGGCCAGGGCCGAGGGGGGCTGGGTGGCCCTTCCTCCCCGCCCCCTGTGAGTGCTGGCCCTGGGCCTCGCTATGCCTCCCCCCAAAAATGTTCCTCTGCACCCCTGTAGGGGGGTGTGCCCCAGAGTTTGAGGACCTCTGACATAAGCTTTTAAAATGTCAAAAATCACCTCTGTTGAATTCAGTAAGTTAGTAAATGATTAGTATAAAGCATTAGACCAAAGATCCCACAACAGAAAAATTTGTTCTTTTGTTTTCATTCCTGATCGAAGCTTTGTGGATTGGACTTGCGGTATTAAGTACTGGCTGAGAATAAAGTGTCACAGACAGGATGTAACGCAAGAGGCCATCTGGCCTAAGCATTAGCAGACCTTGTTAACTGTCCAATGACAGGCATCGGTGCCTTCCTCGGATGGTGACAGGAGGTGGTGCAAGAGAGTTGTAGCTCAGTGTAGTGTGTGTGTGTTGCAAGATTGAAGAAGAGGCTTAAGCCTGGCTGTACTTTTAGCAAACCACGGGATCTTTTATGCTAATCAGCAGGTACTATATTAGCAGCACAAATTGTTGAATAATTTTTGATTGGGCAGCCTTGTAAGTAGATGTTTTAGACCAGTGGATCTCACCCTGCTTACCATTGCGGGCTGCATTTGCAGCTCTCTTTGTGTTATGTGGGCCACATACACACAATATGTATACTACCTGTATGGACCTGAGGATGTCACCTGGGCCGCAGCTGTGTGCCGATGGGGCTGTGGGTTGAGAACCACTGTTTTAGGCCAGTCATACTATTTTATTTACTAATAATATGATTATACTAAATTTTCTTATCAACAAATGTTTCTTCCTTTTTTTGTTGATGTATAAACCGCTAGGACCCTGTGAGGTAATTTTCAAAAATAAAACTTGTTAACATTACTGTGTGCCAGATACCTGAACGCAACAAATTACACTTCTAGGTCTTAATGAAATTAATACAGATAAGCACATAATTAAGCATCTAGCTGCAATATAGTACAATTTAAGGACCCGTGTTCCTCCATACCAGACAGTGGTGTGGAGGGGAGCAAAACCATGGAGAAAGGCGTAGTGGGGACATGTATAGAGAAAACATGTATTTTTAGGATGTTCCTCTCTACCTCATGTAAACATCTATGTACCTTTTTCCAAAAGATCTGGGCAACAGATGATACATGAGGGAAAAGGAGGCAAGACAAAAAAGATGTTTTCAGATAAGATTTTAAATGAGATGGCAATGTGATGAGGCAGGAAGATAGCAGGAGGATGTGGAGGCGAAGAATCTTACACCAACAGGTTTGAGATTGTATGGAGAGGCAGAGACAAAGCCAGTGTTAAAGTAATGAAGGGAACACAGAGGGTATTTGTGTAAGGAGAAACACATATGCCAGTGTCACCACTGGTAACTTACTGGCTATTATTTGTAAGTGGTAGATTATGTTAGGCCACAGAAAATGATAGAACCCTGGCATCGGGAACATGTGTTGCTCAAATCTGCTGCACAAAAACCCATCCGCTGGGATATATGTCTTTATATTAACAGTTTGCTTTGGTTTTTATTTAAAGTAACTATGTTAGCCTCTTCTAAGTTAGTTGCTGGGATATATGTCTTTATATTAACAGTTTGCTTTGTTTTTTATTTAAAGTAACTATGTTAGCCTCTTCTAAGTTAGTTGCAGACATGCTGTTCAGCTTTATTATCTTCATGGACAATAAAAACAATACTGAATGATGTAGGGCAGGATTCTATGCGGGCCCTGACTTTATTTAATGTCTAAATGTCAGATCTCATTCAAAGTACAGCTCCATATTAGTTTATGCTGGTCTCAAGCAGTGCAAACCGAGAATTTGGAAGAAGCCACTACTAAGTAGTTAAGCAACAGTTTACTGCAGGATTGACAGTACTGGCAGACCAGAAGTTTGTGCTCTTTCTCTACCAAAATAGTTATCAGTGGACCCCATCTGCATAGTGCTAGCTAACCAAATTATCAGTGATGTTCTTTTTCTGTCAGCTAACACAATCATCCCACTGGGAGAATCTTTGATCACAGTCTGATGTTCAGATGATTCCTGGACGATGGGGCAGCAAAGGTGGAGACAACACTGTCATCTCATGCCTGGTTGGGGCCAGAAATATTTAAAGCTGGTGAAAGATGTCATGTGGACAGAGACTGATGCCCTCTTTTTAGAGAGGCAGTGTAGTCTGGTGATCATGGAGACAGGCGTTCCTAACTTCTAATCCTGAATCTGACATTATTTGGGCAAATCAGTTTATTTGTCTCTCTCTGCCTGTACAATGGAGATGATAATAATAATACTTATCCGCCACTAGGGATAGGATAATTCGTTAGTTAAAATATAAGGCACTATAGATGTGCTGGATTATCAATCAAAAGAACAGGTGGGCTGCAATAATATCCTCTGTAGTTGCTCCTCCAGTGTGTCTCAGCCAGAAGGACCACATGCATGAGTGACAGAAGAATTCACTCTCCATGGTCCATTCAATCCTTGAACTCTCTGATCTGATTGCCAATAAGTAAGCCAATTACCGCTGAATATGGAGGTGTTTTTTGTGACTTGTGTACTGGGAATTGGCCAGAGACTGACTCATCAACTCATTTCATATAACTAAACAGTAATGACTTTTGATTACTATTGTTACAGGCTGGATTTGAACCCATGATCTAAAAATAAAGAGACTCAGTATCCCTGTGCAAGCCAGTGCCCTTATTTAAAGATACTAATCATTTATGTAATCACTTTATTTCCATACAACTTTAGTTTAAATTTGGAGAAAGCAAATAATATAAAAAACCCTAAAAATATTAACTTTATTGCCATGATTAAATAGATATTTATGGTTACATACATTACATTTACTTTAAAACTCAAACATTATATTTACAACTATGACATTCTTTCTTCTCTCTCTGTTATATTCCTTTCCCCTACCCTGTGTCTGTCTTGTGTATTTAGAGTGCAAGTTCTTTGGGGCAAGGACTGTCTACTATTCTGTGTTTGCATGGTGCCTAGCACAATGGGACTTCATTCTTGTTTGGTCTCTAGGCACTACTGTAATAATGATAATATAAATGCTAATCTGGTGTGCTTTGAACACAAGTTTCTTGCACATATTTGACTGACGATTCTTCACTCACCAAACGGCACCCATATCATAGGTGATATAGGTAGATAGACAGAGAGATAAAAACTGTTGAGCTGATGAGACATTCAGAAGTTTTTTTATTTATTTTTCTATCCATTATAGGCATGGGTCAAAATTATTTTAAAAGGATAACAGCTTTTTGAAAAGATCATTTTAGTAATTCATTAAAAACCCAGAAGGTGGCGCTGGCAACTAACAGAAATACAGCGATAGACTGAGATATTTCCAGTCATACTTTTTTCTGAAGGAACTAGGACTCTATTGCATCTGAGAAGTGATTAAACAGACTCATGTCATTTTCCTGAAACGCTCCCCCTTCTACTCTGAAGGGACTGATGAGCCCAAAATGTTGATTCTGGCCTGAGTCAAATAAGATCTGAGCCATATTTACAACCAGCTCCTCCCCTACAGTTGTGCTTCACTCTGGCCATTTCTTCTGCAGTTCTTCCTCCTTTCCAACCAATACCCTCCTCTCTTACTATTCTGTCCCCTTCCTGAGACCTCTTCTCCTGCTGGTCTGCCAGACTTGCAGCTCTCCAAGTGCCAGGACCTCTCTGCGGCTGCTTCTGTCTTTGCATTCCTCCCGGCCCAAAGGCAATATAAGGATGGAGCTCTGCTCCACTCTGAGTTTCCTGGCCCTCCTTTAAAACCAATTGCTACTAAAATGAAAGTCCTCATCTCTCCGCTTTTGTCTTGCTTTCCAATTCCATCCTCTTTTCATGTGTCGCACAGGTGTAGAAACCAGATACGTATGGTGCCAAGACTATTTTTTCTTGATTAGAAATAAAACTAACTAACCCAATACTGCAAATCTTTACTTGCATGGGAATTGCCATGCCGGCTCAGATTGATGGTCCAGTTTGCTTTGTATTCTGTAACGGTAACCAGTTTCAGATGCTTCAAAGGATGAAACAAAAAATTGTTACGGACAATTACGCAATAACCTTCTTATCTGGGAAATTTCTTCCTAACTCCATTCTGTTAGTGGCTGGTTTATGGCCTAAAAGAGGATTTAGATCCTTTTAAAAAAGCATCCGGTGTAAAATAACTTTGGAAGTTCTTATTATACAAGCAAATTTCCATTTTTTAAATCCTACTAAGCTCATGACCCCAATGATACTATTAATTAATCATGTTTATTACTGTAGATTCTGGAGACCAGCCAAGAAAGGAGTCTCCTTGTGTACAAACACAAAGTAATAGACAGTCCCTGCCCTGAAGAGCTCACAAACTAAATAGACAAGGCAGACATGGGGTAGGGGAAAGAAGAGCTTAATTTGTGCCGGCGCTTGCCAGGGCTGAGACACCCAGCTCTTCTAGGCTTGGCAGTTCATAGCCCCGGCACCTCTGGGCTTGCTGCATCACTTATGAAAGTAAAAATATTGCTTGAGCCCCGGCACCTCTTTTATTACAAATTAAGCACTGGGGGAGGGAAGGATATAACTTGGAAGCAGTGTGAGCCATGTGATTGTGGCCAACATTATGTTAGATGATTTTTTTTTTTTTTTTTTTTAGAATGGGTGTGTTCAATTAGTCAGGAAATAGCAAAATAGAAAGACCAGGGAAGAGAGAGGAGTGCTGAGAATAGCACGGGTGACAAGAGGGACGGAAGGAAGGAGGAGGCAACGTGGGGCAGTTGTGGAGTGAAGCTGAGGTGGAGAGACAGAGGAAGGGTGTGGAAAGGGTCGGTGCAGACAGCCAATCAACACAGGAGAGAATCTCTTGAGAGATCTTGTGGCACTGAGTTCCACACATTGATTATGCATTATGTAAAACCTTTTGTCAGTTTTATATTTATTGCATTTCAGTTTCACTGACTGTTCCCTTGATCTTATACTATGTGAGAAGGTACCTAGGAGTGCCTGAATGACCTGCTCTACAACTTTTTATTTTGTATGTCTCTGTCATGTCCCTTCTTATTCTTCCCTTCTCCAAAGCACAACCAATTTTTTCAGTCTTCCCTCATATAGAAATCTCTAACCATTTTGTCACCTGTGTCTGAGCCCCCTCTATTTCTGATATATCTACTTTCAAGACTACTCTAGTGAGTGAGAGTTTGCAGGATTTATGACCAATAGGAATCCAGAGACCTGAAATTCTATCTTGAGAGACTAGGAACATAGGCATATAAGCAAGGCCAGCGGGCAACATCCATTTTAAATGTAATGACAGAGATGATTATTTATGGGGAGATGAACCAGGCACTGCAATTTGGACCAGTAAGTATCCTTACTCCATAATCCTCTTTATATATTGTTTGTTTCAAGTGTCTATAAAGCAGACCTTTTCTGGATGCAGCTGAAACTATTCAAGAGTAGATCCAGAGGCTAGAATAGTTCCCTTTGCAGTCCAGGGAGATATCATCAGCTGATCCAATGATGTCAGAACATCAAATAGCACTACAAGATCCAGAGCAAGCAGCCAATGCTTCATTTTATTTGCACATATTTCATCTTTACAATAGAACCCAGTGAATGGTAATCAGAAAATGTGAGAGGAAGAAATAAAGAAGATATGAAGAGTGAGTCAACAATTAATGCAATTTATACTACTTATGAGAAAACAGCTGTTACATCTATTTACATCTTTGTGTTTCAACATAAATACATAAACTGCACTAAAAATAGATGACTGATTCACTGTAGGGGAAGTAATTTACAAGTGTGGCAGTGTTCTTTTTTCCCCCGCTCCTTGTGTAATGTTCTAATTCAAAGCAAAGCTGTTCACATCTGAAATCAAGGGAAAAAATAAACAAGTTGTCATGGTAACTTTCCATCTATTTTTAATTTACAGTGTACAGTGATAAGGGACAGATCTTCAGTATAAATTGTCCATTGAAGTCAATGGAACTTGGATTTTATTGTGAATAGTTTGCATAACTGTATCCAGAAACTAATAATTCTAGGAGCAAACATCAAACCAGATTTAGTGGAACTGAGCACAGGTCAAAGAATGCAAAGGACAATAAAATTGCTCTGATAAAAAGAAGTCAACATTTTATGTAAGAAACCATTTGCTAGGATCTAATGAAAATTGGTTTTTTGTTTTTTTTTGGAGGATGAGATTTACATATAGTCACTGTGTGTTTGGAAGAGCCTTGAATCATGACTGTAGTGAAATCTCAGAGGCAAATCCTCGCCTAGTGTAAATGGTCCATTGGACTCAATGGAGCTAGGACACATGTTTTTGTCCCAAAAATCAATGTGAATTAGGTTCACAAATCACTTAGGCGGTTTTGAAAATTGTATCTTAAATCACTTGTCTATACCTTGCTAAGCTGTGACATTGCCTGTTGTGATCTCTTCTCTGTTCTTCTGGATGCTTACTTGTCCTTCCTCAGTCCATCCAAAACTCTGCCACCAAATCATCTCTTTCACCTGTCATTTTGATCTTCTCATCCTCTAATTCATATCCATCAACCAGCTCTCCTTTGCACTACATATCAATTTCAAGGTCCTCTCCCTTGCTTTCACCTGCAACCCATGCGCTCCTTTGCATTCCCCTAGTTGTTTCCATTCTATCATTGATGTCAGCTTGATTTCCCCTTCATTTCCTTCTCCCGTTCCCAGCTTTTGTAGCTTCTTTTGCCAATCCACCACGCCAACCTCATTCGTGTCACTTCGAAGAACTCACTTCTGCCATGTCACTTATGAAAGAATAGCCAACTACCCCCAGAACTGAAATTAATAGATACACCACGGTGTTTGCATGTCTTACTGAGTTACTGCAGAGTCTACTTATTGTACTCATTTCCGTTTTTCCTTTCACCTTTTTTGTCTAACTTTGGCTCTCTCTCAGTGTTCTGTCTGGTTTTTACATTGCAAGCTTTGTGGAGTGGGGATAGGGTCCTTTCCTTTTGCTTTGAAATTCCTAGCACATCTTTGGGTGCTCAGAATGAGTAGTAGTAATTTCCACTTGGAGTTATAGCACGCAGCTTTCTGCTGCCTTGGAAACTAGCAAATGGTTGCTGGATCAAGAAATCAGCAGTGATGGCCTATGAATACCCAAGTAACAATACAGAACCTCAGTACCTTCTACAGAAGAATTATGAATCGTTGTAGCAAAAAACATAGAAGATAGAGAAGGACAACGAAGAAGGGAAGATGGCCTTGGAGTGATGATCCTGCAGACTCTGTCACATTCTGTAAAGTTCACAAAATCAGTCATTCTGAATACCGTTGCGTCAAAGCTAGAGTTAATGTTCGTCGCCCTTTGTAGTGTCTGGGGAAAGAGTTTCAGCTGCTTTGGAGACTCATTAACAGATGGCTATACACTCTCTTTAAGAGTGGCAAGGCTGTTGAGTCTATTAGCGGAATTGAGAGGGAATATCAACAGATTGGTAGAAACTTGGAGAGGTGACATATCCTTTTCTTATCTTCCTCCTCTAGAGCCCTTCAGTAATCATGCACTTGGTACTTTATGCAGTGTAGTTGTAGCTGTGTTGGTTCTAGGATATTAGAGAGACATAGTGGGTGAGGTAACATCTTTTATTGGCCAACTTCTGTCAGATGATCCAATAAAAGATACTTACCTCACCCACCTGGTCTCTCCAATGCACTTGGTTTGACCAACAACACTCTAGCCATCAGTCTGTCATGCTGGCGTGCCTCAGAACTAATCCATGATATGACAAGATAAAACTGAATCGGTTCTGAGTTTTGAGTGAGTTTGATAGTCTTCGATTATACAGCGGAACTAGAAATGGTTGCAGTAAATATTTTTCTTGACATTAGCATCTTCTGCATTAACTGCAAAAATAACCAGGTCTACAGCATGTTCATTATGGGTTTCAGTTTAAGTATTCGATTAATATTTTTTTGGCCAGAATTTATTTGATTTTACATTTTTGAATCAAGAATTTGGTCAATGTTTTTGTAAACAAACCCTCTGTAATGGGGACCCTCACCCCTGAAGCACCTCCTGGTGGCACAGTGCAGTGCTTCAGTTATGTCTGTGCCTCAGTTTCCCCTCTTGGCCTTTCAGTAAGTCCAATGAGGCTTATGTATATTGAACAGTGCCCTTTCAGGGTTGGATTTATTTAACCCAAAGGTGGAACATTTACACAAATAGGGCTCCAACCCAGCATCCTAGCTGGAGGGGAAAGAGGCTGAATGAACCTTTGTCCATCTACCCCACTTATGTTCAGGTCCCTTACTAGTGAGGCCTCTTGACCCAAACCTCTCTTCTGGAGTCAGGCCTCTTGTCATCCAGTGAGGAAGGGTCTCTCCTCTTGGGCCAAGGTCCCCATTGAGGACAAACCACGACAGCCCTTCCTCGGAGCAGCATATAATTCCTTTGATCTGGGGCTCCTGCTCCTGTCTGGTGAAGTCTGTCTATTGGGACCAGGTTTTACTGGGCCTTGGTATTCATAGTTCCCTTCAGCCTCTCCCACCTAGGAGCGTTCTGCCTTGGTTTCCTTTCCCTGTAAGCTCCCTCACTAGCTCTCCCAGAGAAGCCCTCATCCTAGAAGCTTTCCTCTTTCTTCCTTCTGGGGACAGTTCCTCTTCTCAGGCCCTCTGTTCTCTAGGGAGACCCCACTGGAAATAGCTTCTTAGCCAGCTCCCCTGAGGAGCTCTTTCCCCAGGCACTTCCTTCCTGTGTTCTCTCCTGCCTGGGCCCACATAACCCTTCATAAGGCCCAGACGTTCCTTAATTAGCTACTGGCCAGCAATTTAGGCAGATGAATTGGGGTTGGTTCATTCTCATTAGCAGAGCCTGTCACAGGTAAGCTGAGGGCCTGACTGCCCTCAGGGACCAGCTGCCTGTGACACTCCAATCTATAGACCGTAGTTAAAGTTAAATATATAATATTAGGGTGATCTTCAAAATGGGACTCAAAGGGGACTTAAGTGATACATAGCATTTATGCTGGCCCTCTGCACACAGCTGAATATCTCTCTCCTTGAATCATTTTTTGATGATTTTCTTAGTATATTTTTAAAATAAATTTGACCATTTAAAAAAAAAACTCTCCACCCCACTGCAACAACCTTTACTGCAAATAATAATTGCATTTTTGTGTTTTGAGGAATAGGAAAGAAACGATTTAACTTACCTTTCCAAATAGAATTTCAATGTCAGCATAATTATACAGGTCTGTGTAATTATCTAAATGACAAAACGGTTTTGGTGAGTCTATTTGGATCTTGTACAAATATATCTAGAGTTATTGAAGGTGCCTCTCACATACCCAGAGTATCTATGTTCTATTTAAAGTCACGCATCAGAACAAATGAACATTTCTCCCAGCCTACTTTGTGCTCTATGCATGTCAAGCATTTTGAACTTTGGAAAACACAAGAAGCCCCGAACCAAATTAGCTTTGTAATGTTGGACTTAAGAATAAGAGCACATACAGGAAGATAGAAGAGTATAAGGACAGTCTTTGTTTCAGATCCTGTAACATTTTCTAATAACACCCTAGACTAAGAAAGTTGATCAGAAAATTCAAAACTGGTGTTTGTTTGTTTTTTTGGACACATGTAGATATTGGTATTTAGCTGTTTATCAGCTATGCAGGAACAATTTAAATATAAAGCTTAAATATTTTATTTTCCAAATCAAAAGAAAACGTTCATGTTTAACTTGATATCTGCATCAATATTTATATTCATAATTGTATAGGGTGATACTTCACACCTAGGTAAATGCCAACAGACCTTCCTGGAAGCGTGATAGACGTGTATTGAATGGGGTTGGATGGTGACTGAGTTTCCTATCAGTTGCTGATTGCTCTCTGTGCAGTCTGTCCTCATAACTGGATTTCCCTTGTTGGGAACGTCAACAGCAACTGTAACTGTTATACAGCAGAGTGTTTTTATCCTGGGATATTTTGAAACTTGCACACAACCACAGCATTCCTGGGGTTGGAGTGTATGTTAGGATGGGGATATAGAGAAAACAAAATAAAATAATTAAGTTGTTCAAGGGTATATGTTTTAACAGCCAGACTTCAATGTTATCCTGCTGAGCTAAGAGGCTCCATCTGCACCTTTTGCACATGTGATACACATTTGTGCATTCGGAAGGTACATTTATGTGTAAGCAGGCTCTGAATGAGCTCTCCCCTGACATCTAGTGATGAACTGGGGAAAAGATCTCAGGAGCAGAGACACACCTACTTTGCCTAGAGGATCAGCAGGGAGACCTGCATTGCCAACCTGATCAGTTTTGTCTGTTTTGAGTTAAAATTCGCTTCTCAGCTTTTTGGCTAAGAGTGATAAAAATGATCTAAAATGTTATATCTGTTCTTATCAGTTTAATCTTATAAAAAAATTTGGAACTCCCCCCTCCCCCCCCAATCAGCTTAGTCTGATCTGTTACATCTTCCGCCTCCGTATGAGGATCTCATATATACACTGCGTTTCTCAAAGCTACACGTGATCTGGCCAAAACATTATCTAAAAATTTTGAATTCAAGGATAATGAAATGTTGTATCCCTGTTGTATGAGTGATGGGAAGCAGGTCTGTGCTTACCATGTCCTAATGGGGGGTGTGTGGGGGGGTCACCCTATATTTAACCTTATTCAGTAAGCAGGGAGTTGTGATGCCAAATAAGACTTAGGGGCCGTGGGGGTGGGTGTTCTTACCTGGAGGTATGGACCTCTTTAAAAGATCCTAGAAGCCTTTTGATTCCCTCTCCTTCCCCCCATGTTAAGAGCCCACTAGATTCATTTGAGAGTCCTGTTTTTTTCTCGGTGATCACTGAGCTGAATTCATTGGTACTTGATCTAAGGGGGCTGAACCTTAGAACTAGTCTGGAGCGTTGTGAAAAGAGAGTGCAGAAGAGGCAAGCAGCAGAAAGGTTCCTCACTACCCAGTGAAATCACTGAGAACGGGGCTAAGTGGTGGAAACTCAGAACATCATCACAACGAGAGGCGGCGGTGCTGACAGCAGTGATAGTGGCAGAAAACAGCAGAGCAACAAGCTGTGACAGCGACAGAGACAAACAGTGACTGAGACTGCAAAGATGCTGATGAGAAAGGGGCTGCAACCTGACGCACCCTACATAGATTTGTGCCAGGGTCTCCCTCTCGCCGCAGACAGGACAGGGGTCGGCCAGAGTTCGTGAACCACGCCAGGTACATGCCTGTGCTTATGGATCCTTCAACTAATATCAGTTGACTTCAATAGACAATTTATACCAGCTGAAGATCTGTCCCTTATCACTGTACATTAAAAATAGATGGAAAGTTACCAGAAGCCTTCAACGAATATCCCTAGTGGGCCATGAGCGGAGTGGAGTACACTCTGGCCCACCTGGGTGCCTTGCCCTCCTCAGATGACAGCAGGTCCTGCCACTCGGCACCAGGGCAGGTTACGAGGGTGAGGAAGTGGGCGGTATGAAGCATGTACAGAGGTTGTCTGGGCGCGGTTTGGAGGCAGACCGGCTGGTTGTCGTGCTGCCGGCTCCCATGGCATGTCAGGGCATCCGGAGAGCCTTCCACGGGAGAGGGTGTGGAGGGAGAAATGGGATGACACAATGGTGCAATGGTAAAAAAAAAAAAGAAGTGAATAAACTAACCTGAACTAAACTCCATATTCCCCGGATGAGAAGTGGGTAAACTCTATTTACCCTTGATTGCGCTATGGTTTAGGGAGGACTACACAGAGAGGGAAGAGAACCTAGGGAGGAAGGAGACCCAGGAGAGAGCGGCAAGGGGAGTTCCCTCTCTTTGGTGAAGGCAGGCTGCGAAGAACCACATAGAGTAGGTTAGGCTTCTTTGGGAGACCTAGAGATAGGGCCTGTAAGAACTTGAAGTAGGGAGGTCTTTAGGAGAAGCTGCCAGAGTCCCTGGAGAAGAGAGGGGTGGTAAAGCAGTGGGCAAACCTACGAGGAAGAAAACCAACTAGGAAATCTCCAGGAAAAAGCCCTGGGAGGTAGTGCTCTGCCAAAGAAGCAAAGCAGAAATTCTGCAGTCCTTGGAAGTAGGGGTAGAGAGCAGGGAACTTTAGCATAGACTAGAAGGGGCAGAAGGACATTTTGTCTGGATGTTGGTGTGGAGTCTTTTGTTGGGCTTTTGTTCAGTCCCAGAAGGGGACAGAACTGGAAAGAGGTGACCTGGCTGGAGGGCTGGTCCATAGAAGATGTAGCCAGAAACAGGCCATCGCAGGCCCAAGAGATGATCAGTAGCGGTAGCTAGAGGCGAAGACCCCTGTAACACTGTGACCTGGCGCAAGGGGTTCAATGGTAGTGCGTGGAGCTGTTTAGACTCCCTTGCAGTCATGCTGTAAACTCTGTGTCTCTTCTTTGGACAGCACATAAGTTGTGAATAATACATGTCAAAAGAAATTTGAAAACACCGAAAAACATTTTGTTTTTCTAAAGGAGATGCAAGAAAAAGCTTAAATTCAGGTTAGACTATCTTTACATATTTTATACAACTTGATCAAAATGCAGTACAGTATGTTTTCTCACCATAGAAAAAAAATGTACTGTTCCAATAGGAAAAATAGTCATACGATTTCTGTTCTTCTCCTGCAGCATTTCCTGGTGGGGTGGAGGGAAAACAATACATTAGTGCAAAAAGCAATACAAGCCTGTCTTTGTACATCCTGAGAATTGAGATTCTCATAGGGCCAGACTCTGAATGCCTCACTCCCACTGGTGAACAGCTACACACATGAATAGTGACGTTGATTTAGTGGGATTTGTGCTAGTAATGGCTCCCTAGCGGGAGTAAGGGTCACAGAGTAGCACAAAATTGGCTTTGAGAGCCTTGGATGAAAGGCATCATATTACAAATTGACCTAGACTTGTGTGTGAGAACTCATATTTTCCTCTAAAGGTATGTATTTGGAGCTATTGATCCATGCTGGGCAATGCTAAAGTTTTTTGTACTCTTCTATGGGCCGGAATGTTTAACACGGATATCAATTTCTCAATGATACATCTATGAATTTTAATATATTCTCCCATTTCCTTAATATAGAGACACCATAAACAGGATTTTGAATGATATTTATTACTGCTTTCTCTTAAAAAGATAGAGCCCTCCTCACTTCCTTTATCTTAAGCTTCTTAAAATGAGGTTAAACTTCTGATTGGAATGAGCTTTCTAACTCTCTAGCCTTACTAAAATTGTACAGTGTTAAAGACTCAAGAAAGGGGAAATGGCTAAATATCAGTCAATTCACTTTTTCAAAAGTCTGAGTTTAAACTCCTTTTTTAGGCTGTAATATTGCAAGGCAGTTGCATTTTTGGGAAAGGCCCATTTGTGTAAACAGTTACTGCCACGCATAGGCATGCTGCCATGTATAGATCCCAGCTTGGACTTTTATTTATCGATATTAGAGTGTCTTTGGTCTGTATTTTTTCTCTTCATCCCCAATGGTTGTTCATTGTTCTGTAAAAGAGTGGGCTACTTACCTACTGGATAAGTTGATTTCTGCATGTTTTGTAAAGAACTTTGGTATGAGAGTTATTGGTGTTTGGCCTACCTTTTGTATCTATCATGATGTTCTTGCTATTTCATTTCATTGGGCTTTCGGTCTAGTGTTCCCTTACTCATTAGGCAAATGGATGTGCTATTAAATTAGGAAATAGAAGAACATCATCTTCAGTTTTATGCCCAGGTTGACTTCACTTTTATTACACTATTTAGGATTAAGATTATTAATAGTCTACATATTTATTCCATAGTTTAGATTGGGGTGAACTGGCACTCCATATTTTGACACACTCAAACTTTAGAGGGGTTTGAAATCCAGGCCTGAATTTTACAGTCAGAGTCTATGAAGCGGGCTGAACTAGAAGCCCAAATCTAAATAAACCCAATCTGTAAAGCTGCTAGAAAATTGAATCCAAACTCAGATCTAGATTTCTCTGTGAGCCAAATTGGAGCCCAGTTTTTCCAAAGCATCCCAGAACTTGGGGGGAAGCTTGGAATCTAGACCTAATCCTGCTTCTGAATTGTGTAACTTGTACCCCTCTCCAATTCAAATGTAAATAAAACCCTAAATAATTGTTTCCTTTGAAAATATGCTGTCCTCTTTGCTTTTATAGTCTGAACTTTAATTTGTGTCCCTAAATTATAAATTCTTCTATGTCTTAATCTTGCTATAGCAGCCTCTCTTCAAAAGCATTGTTCCAGTCCAATCAGTTCTTTTAATAACATTATATTGGAACTGTGGATATCACTTAGTATTGTTTGTGTCATAATAAATTAAGTGTATTTGCTGGTTGTTAATTAGCTATTGAAGGGTAAGGAAAAGAGAACAAAAACTGGTAATTTCCTTCTAGAAATCCCCAGCAAGCTGACGTCAGTGTTTATAACAGCTTGTTTAACATATTCTCAAGCAGAGTCAAAAGTAAATACATTTAAAAACAGGAAGTTGAAAGTATGAAGTTAAAATGATGATAAAGCTATCTTGTCCTTTTTCTTTCTTTCTTTTTTTTGTTTTTTTGCATAAAATATAATTAAAAACATGCTGAAAAGCTACTGACTTGTATAGGTGAAGCAAAGTTAGTTTTAATATTTTGTGTTGTAGAAAAAAAAACCCAACCCTGAAAATGATGAGGTGTTTCTACAGCATACGTCCAGAAGGATCATAAAGTGTCTCATGGAGTTTACCAACAGATTTTTACACAAACTTATTAATAGTTGTGCCCAGCCCATCATTGGAAAGCAAACATCTCTGGGGTGAATGTGGCAGCTGTTTTAACAGGAACTCCATTAAACAGATTAGGAAGACAAGAATGTTTTTCCTATTAGAAACTGCTTGAGGTATTTAGATAGACAGAATGTAATTATCTCAGGTGAAGTCTGGTCACTACCCTAGGGTTAACAACACCCCCACTCTTACAGAAAGGTTTCAGAGGATCTTTAGTGAATCAAGTTTACGGGACATTGGCTTCACATCTGATTTGAAAGGTGGCAGCCCCTGCAGCACAGTGTCTTCTTTTGCCAGCATAGGGCTTTGGTGCTGTGCTGATCTAGAGGATAAAGTGACACCTATGGACTTTCTGAAACTGCTTCTGACAGGAAATCTAGCTTGAAGGGCTCCCATCAAGAATTGCACCAGCCTCACCTTGCTTAAAATGAGCAGTCTAAGGGATCCTACCATATGGCAGTTTGGCTGCAGTAGATTTTTCTACTTAATACGTTTCCTATCAGATTTGAAAGGTTTTGTTTCATTTCACATTCAGGTAATAGAGCAAAGTAGTGGCTTCCAGAGAGCATCTATTCTGCTTCATCCTTCAGAATCAAAGCATTAGCCGGAAGCTCTTCCCCTCCACGTGTGTATCAGAACACCCTTCTGAAGACCATGCATGTGTCTTTTGGGACACCTAATGAGAACACTTGCATCACTGCCTCTGCATCTCCTCTGCTGGAATCCTCGCCCACAATCATCTCCTGTCTCCTAGAATAATAATCAAATCTCTCCTGTCCAGACATAAGCATGTGTCAAATGCAGCTGCCTGCTGTTCTGTAAAGTATTTTAAGATACAGTTTTACGTGGAAAGTATTGTATCAAATAAAACTGTACCCTGTAAGCACACATCTGTTGCACTTTACTCTGATTATTGGTGATCACTGTCTTTCACTGATTTATTCACCTTGTCCTCTCCTCTTGATCGTTATGCTAATCACATGGCCAAATTAAAATAAGAGTCCAAACACATGATTACTAACTGCAGAAAAAGCAATATTCTTTTACAAGTACCTGATCGGTATGATTTCTGGATCAGTACAATTAACAGCATCACTGAATTAACTGCAATCCACAGAAAAGTTAAAGTAAAAATATTTACCCAATAAAGTCTGGAGAACCAAGGTTGCTGTTAGTAAAAAGCCCATTCTGTCACAGTTGGTACAGCCCACTGAGTGCTTCTTAGTCTTGTCCTATTCTGTAGTTTTCTGAGGAACCAACACAGTTGCTTGGGGTGTAACAGGAAACGACTTTGCTCTAAGGGTTGGAACAAGTGACCTCATGTTTTGAGAAAAGGCAGGACAATTTTGCCCAATTTTTTTCCCCCAGGAGATTACCTGTATATGCCATACGCTGTACTGTAAACTGAGCTGCAGCTCATCCTGTTAAAATGTGTTAAATCTACAAGTGGAAACAGAGGGAAAATCCACTGCATAGTTCCAGGAATGGCACTGCTTGAAGCTTTTGATTTGCAGGAAGGGTTCCTTTTGAACACAGATTTGATTACTGACCTTTTACAATGTGTCTCTTGGCAAACAAAGTTAGCATTGTTGTTTGGTATTCTAGCATCAGGTAGCTAGCAAAAGAGTAAAAGGTTGCATCAATTCAATTGTAACTGTAGAACATTTCAGGAAATATGGTCCTGTTTCTTGCAAGTCTCTGTCTAAATGAGGTGTTGCAATTAACAGTCAGATAACCAAGAAAATTCTGCAGCCTGGGACTCAGAACGCCTGGGTTCAGTTCTTGGTTCTCCTATTGACTCTTTTTTATCTCAGCTAATTCATTTCACCTCCCTGTGCCTCAGTTTCTCCATCAGTAAAATGGGAACAACAACACTCCCACAGGTATTATGAAGCTTATTTAATTTTTGTAAAGTGTGTGTGGATATCCCCAGATGTGAGGCACTTTCAAAGCAGTATTATATCTTTATAGAATGCTTGGTGTGTCATTGGAGTGTTTGGAGTAGTGTAGTTTGTATGGATAAGTGCCTCTCCTTTTCTTTATGAAAAGAACAACAATTTTAAACAAGAAGAAAGATGGGAAAAGTCTTCCTTAGGAGTCGTTTTACTTGCAGAATGTTTGAGAGAAGGCAGCCACAAAGGGAAGAAACTGGAGAAAATATCCCTTACACAACTCAGATCACTACTTCTTCATGAAGCCCTGTGAAGCATTGTGAAATAATAAGACAAAGTCAGTGCTGCTGAGGAACTTAGTACATCAGATTCTCCAAAGTCCACGTTTCTTATTCTTCACTAGTGACCTTGACTTTTCCCATCAAATATATTTTTAAGCACATCCCACAAGAAACACGTACAAATGCAGCCCCTGCCACAAAGAGCATAAATGTAATGCATCATAACAAGTCAGGGACACAAACAGACTAAAAAGTAGGGTGGAAGGGAAGAGAAAGGATGAGTAGATTGAGGATGAGTTTGTGAGATTGCCAAGATGAGTCAGCCATGTCTGTCTTCAGGGCTGCATTACAACTTCTCTTTTTGTTTCTCATGTTCCCTGTTCTCTCATTTCTCATAGATGAGAAATGGAAGTGTTTTGTTAGAAGGGGTCTGAACAAGGTGAGAGAGATATGAGAAACAACTGTGCAAAGGTTGTTCCATGCATAAGAGGCAGCAAGGAAGAAAGTACATAAGAGAGGACAAAATGGGTATCAAGAGTGGTTGAGTGAGGGGGCATGTGTGTGGGTGTAGAAGGAGGAATGCAAAAAGATACGTTAGCAAGGGGCTGCACAGTGTTTTTCTCCTCCTTTTGCTGTTGCTACACGTTAAGGACTGGGGTTAGAAAAATGAGATTTTTAAACTACGAATTGACATATGGATAGAGCCTTGCATCCAAATGGATCCCAAAGCATTATACAAACTTCAGCTCATGTACACATTTCATGCAAGGTTAACTTCATCCACCATTAGAGTAGAACACGACAGCAGTTTAACAGTATGCCGCAACATGGAACTACTGTTAAGGAGGAGAGGAAATGAAAACTTGCTGATCCACAAATAAATAAATAAATATCAGAAACAAAAACCCTACTTCAAGCAGAGTTTTGATCCTGTAAAGGGAGGAGTGCCAGAAATGCTGTGAAGTCCATTAGGAAATTTGCCAACACTATTGATTTTTATGTGGCAGCTGTGATGGGTGGCACTTTAAAAACCTAATATAGATATAGCTACATGGAATGGAATACTGCTATATCCAGTTGAACTGTAAGAGGAAGGGGTGATCTAGGCAGGCAGAACTCAAATGTTTCCTTACTGGAATTAGGCCAGAATAAGGAGGTTAACATGTCATGTTTTGCAAAGAATCCTATGGTGTTTTTAAGGACCACAAGACTCAGGACCTTAATTTTACATGTCTAAAAGAGAGTACCTGCGGGAGCCACAGTGCTTCCTTACACTGCACTGGGGCAGCATTACTGAAAATCACAGGTGCCACTTCTTGCATCAACCTGGGTTTTCCTTGGAGGTCCGCCATTCGCGTACCCTGCTTTGCTTGTGTCCTCTGAGAGAATTACAGCATGTGGCTGCCGATTTAAAGTGCTGCTTCTGATTTAACTGTAAAAGACTTCTGACATTCAAACCCACTTCTGTTTTCTTGCGTTTAGTTTCTTGGTTTTTTTTAGGGCTTGCCTACACTATGGGCGCTCCAGTAGCACAGTGTCACCTCACCGTAGCTATGCCGCTGTAGAGCTGTAGTGCAGAAACTTTTTACAGCAACAGAAGAGGGTTTTCCATTGCTGCAGATAATCCATTTTCCCAAGCAGTGTCTGTCAGCCTATCTGCATCTACACCAGGGTTTAGGTTGGCATAGCTATGGCTCTCAGGAGAGTAAACACCCCTGAGTGACATAGTTATGATATCTAAATTTTACATGTAGACCAGGCTTTAGTTCTAGTCTTTATTCCTGTTGAAAATCAGAATGCACAAAGTACTGGAAAACATACTATAGGGAACAAGCAGGGTGATAGACTAAAGGACCTAGGTCTTCATCTTGGAAACCCGTGATTCCTTTTCAGAAACTACTTTCAATTTTCTCCATGGATGGTTCTCACTGTAGATTTCATTGTGTGAGTGTTTCTTGACCTACGTGCCAGAGAGATGAACAGTAAAGAGACCCTCTGTCAGGAACTGACTGTGCTGAGCTTCATTGTATAATGAGGAAGTTGCATGTTTTGTCTCGGTATTTAGCCGGAGCAGAAGACACCTGTTGCATGGATGGTGGGGAAATAGTCTTTTCCAGCAATAGAAGCAAGCCAAAAAATTCACTCAGTCCCTGAGTGGAGTTTATACCGTTTCAGTCCCAATCAGACAAATTCACTTGACCTGATGCTAAGTTACACTAAAGCCCGGTCTACGCTAAAATGTTAGGTTGACCGAACTACGTTGCTCAGAGGTGTGAAAAATATACACCCTATACCAATGTAGTTAAGATGAGCTGACCCCCCCCCCCCCCCCCCCCAGTGTAGACAGTGCTTGGTAGAGGGAAGAGTTCTGTCAACCTAGCTACTGTCTCTTGTGGAGATGGATGAACTACAGCAATGGGAGAACCCCTCTCATCACGGTAGCGAATGTCTAGACTGAAGTGCTACAGTGGCGCCGCTTTGGCATTTTTAATGAAGACATAGGCTAAGATTCTTTATGTCACTTTGGCCTTAAAGTGGGTGGAGACAGCACCCTGGCAGTCCCATCTCCACCAGTGGCTTCCCTGAGCTGTTGTAATGGTTCTGCACCGATACTGCCTCCAGACCCGGCATAGGTGGCAGATCAGGGGTATGTCCAGAGCCTGCTGCATTATAGATATTCTCTACTTCCCAGGGTCCATAGGAGGCCATGGGAACCAACTATAAGTTAGAGTAGTCTCAGTGCTGCTCTAATTCATACAAGGAGTTGGACAGTGGCCTGCACAGTCCCAGAGTACTGTGGGGCCATTTTTGCCTCCTCACCATCCCTACTCCAAGTGCAGAAACAGAGTAACTGAAAATCAGGTCCACTCTTTGCATTTGTAATTTTCAATAAAATCCTTGTATTACTTAAGGTTTGTTGTTTTTTCTTCACTCTGTCTTTGGTAACTTTGTTTCACAGTTCAGGCTGTAGAAGATGGTTCAGAACAGCAGGCGGAATTAATCTCTTACATGAATGGACTAACCAAAATGTTTTCATTCTCCAACTTCCAGACATCCCTGGTCTGTCTTCATGTGTGCCAGTGGTCCAGTACTTAGAACATGCATCAGGAATGCTAGCTTATATCCTCATCCCTTTTGCCTTGACTGACTGTAGTGGTGGTAGGTTTAATTTTAGGCTGAGGATATGAGGAGATGGATGTGTAGATGATGATGTTGAGAACCCTTTGCTTTAGGAAGCTGAATGTCATATCCCAGCTATAACAGAGGGAAGCAAAGCTTAAAGGGAAATTAAAGATTGGATGGATGAGTAAATGAGACTGAGTTAACAATGAATCAAGCCCAAGTGGATTACATTACAACATTCCTGAGGAAATAGCTGAGGAAGGACATTGTTGGATGATTTAAATAATAATAGGGGACAAGAGGTGGTCTCTGTTAACTTCCACAGTACACGTTATCTGTAGGAAGGAAGCCTGAAGTATTTCCCCCATCTAAATAGTCTGTCTCTGTTTCTGAAACAAGACTTCCGCTTCTCGTTAGGACATGGTAACACATAACAGTTTTGAGAGAATCAAGCTAACAGTGAGGCAGATCACTGAGATGCAGTTTGCTGGTCTTTCCAGAGGAGTCTTTAAAAACCAAGATCCTGTATGCTTCCCATCGTCATGAGAGAAACTGTGGTACTTTCCATAAGAGTAGAGGTTTACCACCGTGCCTGATTAAAGTTTCACTTTCCCTCACTCTTTTGTAACAAGTACTTGCTTGGACACTGTGTCCTCCATCTGAGATGAGGCTGTATCAGTGGTGCTATCTGTGCAAATTTGGAAGAAATGATTAGATCCTTTGGATGAAAAGTGCTATTTTTTTTTACTAATTATAAAAATAACTTTCCAGTTCAGGAATGTTGTTTTCTTTCATTTCCCCTATACATGTATGGCTGCCATTGTCATTTGCAAACTAGGACTGCAACATGCTGTTTACCTTGGCCACAATTTCAAGAGATTTGTTTGGCTTTTCCAGATTTTTCTGCATTTTCCATCAACTCAACCTGTGAGTTGCTGCGGGCAGCTTCCGATCCCGATTCCTTTTCGGAGACTCCTAGCGAATGGATACTGCAACTTCCCTACTGCGCACATAACTCATCTTCTCCTTCACATGGGACCGACGAGGTGACCAGACTAGTGTCATTTCGAGACCCGTTGGAAACAGTTGGAGGATAGATTGCTCTGTGGTCATAGAAGGAATGTGCTTCTCTTCCCCACGACTGACTTTTTCTTCTGTGTGTTCTTCTGTGTCTTCTTCTGCTCTTCTTCTGAGTCTCCTTCTGTCCATTCTCACTCAGGAGTCAGCTAACCATAAAGATATGATACAGCCAAAATGAGAGGAAGTTCATGGCCGAATCAACAAGATAGGAATGTCACATCCATGTCCAGGATGGCATTTAAACATTGCACCCTCAGACCACTTCTGTTACCGCCTCCACCACCGCCCCCACCAGAGCAGCCAACTGGCTAGCTATCCATTTCATTTTCCACTGCCGCTACCATCGGCTGAGGCCCTGGGATCCATTATCACACCACTGGGCCTTCATTATGCTGATCCCAAATGTTGCCCTGATCAGACCGAGTCAGGGAGATGGAATCAGATGATATCACCCCAGGACAATCACCCACTCCATCTGCTTTGACTAATTCCTGAACACCTGAGATGTGAACTTGAAATCCCTGCTATTATTCCCTCCTTAGTGTGCCACTTGCCATCCCATGTTTGCCTCATGTCTAATCAGAGTCTGGCTAGCCACCCAAAACAAATCCAGCTTTTCCAACATCGCTGTGAGCCTATGACCAGAAAGGCAAGCTATATGTGATGGGATATCCACCCCACACAAAGCAGACACCTGGGGAAGAGCCAGGGGTTGAAAGGCTGATTGACAATGGAGCCCAGCTGAGCAGGAACAGGTGCTGCTTGTATAGAGCTGGGACATTGACAGCAGAAAGTGTCCGAACTCACTTCCGTAGTGGGACGAGGAGTGCGAGATGGCATTTAAAGAAAGGAACAAAGCCTATTAAAAAAGTGAAAAATACAATGAATAGTGATGATTTAATGACGTACGAAAGAAGTAAGGCAATAGCATAAAGAATTAAATCAAAGAGAGTTGGGGGAAGTACGGTGGGTAAATAAACAATATACCAAGACATCAGACGTATACAGGCAAATTAGAAGAATGAATGGAATTCAGACCGAGAGTAGCCACATCCCAGGTCTTTTTATTGGGAATGACAACACAATTAGAAGTTTTGATAATGAGAAAGCAGAAGTTTTAGCAGACACTTTCTGAGGTGTGAGTAAGGGTGAACCACAGTGAAGTTTTCTTCTAGATTAAAAGACAATTAGTTGAAGAGAGTCACGAGCTATTACGTAGTTGGGGTAAACATGAAGATAACTATTCTCATTGAATGACTTTGTATGTGAAAAATTGAGAAAGCTGTAAATATCAGCAAGAATACATCCCCGGGAGTATTACTAAAAAGGTGCTGTTACATTACCTGAAAGACACAGGGCAGAGTGAGAGGATATAAACCACTAAGTATTGAGGAATTATAGTTGACGGTGAGTATAGACTATTCAGTCAAGTCTGCTTCACCATAAAAAAGAGAAAAAGAAAGAGGCTAAAATAGAAGTAGTCTGCAGTGACTCCCTGGGAGGAGGGTGGTGTGTTTGGAGCTACAGTATTAGGTAATGTGCAGTCACTGCCTGGGAGGAGGGCATTTGGGCGGGTACACTCAGAGAGCTGGAGAGGCTAGAAGATAAGAGCAGAGAAGTAGGAAGAAGTCCAGGGGAAACCAACAGGGTCTGGGTGCAAGGAGACATAGGGAACCTAGGCTGAACCCAGAGAAGTGGGTGGCTGGGCCCTGGTTCCCCTACCAGCCATTGGGAAAGTGGCACAGTTTGAGCGCTGGACCTGCCTGAGACAGATCATCCAGTGAGACTTTTGTTATGTTGAATTCCTTTTAATTGCTTGTATTCAGAGAGAGAAATCAGCACAGGATCACAGAGAGATGCAACACAGGGAGCATCTTTATGGAACTAACATTAAAACAAACCAGGACTGGCTGAGCTATCCCCTAATAGTCTAACTCTATTGCTATGGCAACAAGCTAAGCTCTGTTGCTACGGCAACCTAGGCAATTAGGCAAGACACAAAATACACAACTTTGATACCCTGGAAGGGGAGGACTATAGTGACCTGACTGGAGGGCTGAATCATAAAGAAGGAATACCCCAAGTTCCAGAGAGAGAGAGAGAGGAGCCATGCTGTGAGGAAAAGGGCGTCAGACCTGGAATGACGTAATCCCCGCGGCAGCCAGGAGGAGGTGCCCTAGCGATGCCCTATAAACAATCCTTTTAGCCCAATTCTGGTTCAACCTTGGCAGCTTTCAGGATGTGATTTTTGCAGCAGCTAGTTTGCAAGTAAGAAAGACCCAGACAGAAGTTGGATTTTCTTTGTTCTTTATTTTCCATGTGTGTGGGTCTTCCTTTGTTTTAAAGGGAAAAGAATTGACCTTCGACTAAATCAGCAGTGGGTCAAGCCTGTCTAAATGGACTTTTTCTCTTCTCCCAACAAGAACAGTTGCTATCACATTTAATGCCATCTAAAAAAACCTGATAAAGAATTTTCCCCTATGAAAACACTCTGTATAACTAACAGGAAAAGGAGTAAGAAATGGTTAAAATAGGTTTTTAGCTAACTCTTTGAGCTTCAAATGCTTTAATTGTTTTCTGAGTGTTAATAAACAGTCTTTGTGATGGTTATAATGGGAGTCACCAGCGATATCTTGTCACGAAACCTTGGACCACAATTAATTGTTTGATACTGTAACAGTCAAAGAATGGTTTTATTAACATTCCATTCCTCATTGGCTGCAGGATATTCCTCCCTGCTTTTCATTACAACATGCCTCTGATAAATACAACACTTCAGTCTCCAGAACTGTCAGATCAGCAGGGTGCTAAAATCCTAGCAGGACCCATTAAGGGATTTTCCTTTGTCAAACTGAGGTCAGTTATAAAGAGAGAACTATGGTCCTGATTCTCATGCACATCCAGGCCCCTGTACAGCAGTGTTGCAGTGTGAAGGACCTTGTGGTGGGTTACTGCCAGAGCAGCGTAAAAGGGTCTCAGTATAACTGAGAATAAGTCCCTTTGTCTCTTTACCACTAGATGGCAGTGCAGCAACACCCACCCCACAGCTTTTGAAAGTAAGTCGGGGTGTTGGTATCAATTTATTCTTTGTATGGGTAAATGCATTTAGCCTATGATTTGTTCCGATGCATAGCTGCATTCAGCCAAACCACATGCAGACAGCTGGTAAGGATGAGCATGCAGGGCTTCAGTCCTACTGTACATTGAAGGGCAGCCACTTAGCAAAAATTAGATCTAAAAATCTCATACCACATGGAAATGGGCCAGATTTTGCCCATCCGTTTTGTGTGTGTGTGTGTGTGTGTAAGTGTAATGTTCAAAATTCATCCCCTACGATAAACAATCTGCTCCCTGGTTCCGCACATTCAATAACTGTCCAAACAGGGAACCAACTTCTCTTTCGGTCTGCTTTTTTGTTTGCTAAAACACTTACAAAAGTGATCAAATGTTTCACAAGTTGGAGTGGGATGCTGTACAGTCACATCACCATATAATGCCAGCCATGTCACCATCAGAGAAAAGGAACTGATGTGGAAGAGTAATTCCAAAAAAAAAAAAAATACAAATGTAAAAAATGTAATAGATCTTATTTTTTTAAATGATGGTAACTGGAGATTGTGCAAAGATAATGAAACAAATCATAAATCTTGAAGCCTCATTCTGCTTTCTTGTGTACCCCAAGCTCCCATTTACTTCAGTGGGACTTTGGGGTGCATAAGGAACACAGGATCAAATCCCTTATGTAAATCTGTAAAACAACCCTCTTTAAAGGCTTGATCCTATTATCCTCATAGCAGTCATTGGCGAAGCTCACATTGACATTAATGGTGCAGGATGTGGGGATAATTGAGGAAGTAACAGTAACCAAAGAGAAAACAATTTCTTCAAATATGTGATGTCAAAAAGGGTGTGGAGACAGATATATTTATAACAAATTGTATTTCAAGCCCAACCACTTCATATTTTAGTAATTAGTAAAGTGCAGACGTGAGTCTCTCAGAATTTCTCTCTTTCACTTTCATTTTTCCCTCTTGCATAGCTTTGTGTTTTTTGTTTTTTTGTCAGACCATGCCAGTTAAAAAGGGACTTTTCATGTATTGTATCTCACAGCTGCATACTCAGTCTGGAACTGAAAAAGGAAAGACCAAATATTAGTATTCTTAATGGGAATCTGTAATCGCATATATTTAGCTAGTACTACTTATTAGGTAACAAGACAAGAAACCAAATTCTGCTTTCACTTGTACTGTTGTAAAATGAGAATAACTCCTCTGAAATCAATGGAATTACTTCAGTTTTATGTCAGTGGGAGAGCAGAATTTTGTGTAGAGGTGTTTTACAGAAAAGTGCTTAGATTCTGATCTCATCTCCACTGGTGTAAATCCACAGTAACTTTACTGAAGTCAATGGACTGTTGCAAATGACAGCAAACTGTGACCCCAAAGATTTCAGTAGTAACTACAAGTTAAATTCTCATCTCAGTTACCACAAGACATACAGGGGATTGGAGTCGCATCAGTGAATCTGCTAAAAGAATTAGACCCCCTCTGAAATTAGAACCATGCCATTCTAAAATTCCTATTTTCACTTTTCTTTCCTTTTCAAAATTCCTAGAAAGATTAAATGTTTTAACATCTAGTTTGGGTCCAAAGGTAATTTTAAGAAAAACGTTTGCAGGCCATCAGGTGGCCTGTTTTTGAGTTATGAGAGAGTGAAAAGTATTTAGGCCAAATTCTGCCAGACCAATGTGGGTCTGAGTAATTCCACTGCCACTGGGGGCAGCTCTTGATTTATGTCCATGTAACTCAGAGCAACATTTAGATGAATGTGACCAATTGTTCAATCCCTTTCCCCTTTTTTTTCTGGTTCCATGTAAAACTCATAAAGAGCCATATAAAGCACTGCTTCATACACCACTGATGGGCAGCCTCCTCAGGGAGGAACGTGGTAATACAATAGCAATTCTGCACTGGCAACCCTACAAAGCAGTTGCTTTCTACACTAGGCGGGAAATGAAGAATAGCTTTCTCACATGAAACTTCAGAGGAAATCAGGCAGTCAGAATGTAGACACCTGTGTTGGAATTTGGCCTGGACACTGGTTTAACATCCTATTAATTTACTGTATCTTTCTGACATGCTAGTGACTGAAAAAGCACGTTACCTGTGAAATCTGCCTCATGGGTATTTGATTCCCTGGTTGCACAGCTCTCCCTGCTGGAGGAAAACAAAAGGACAGTTATAGGGCTGTGTGATGCATGGCTGCTTCCTAGCAGATACAGTTATAAACAAGTTACCTCTGGTGGGACACTTTCTGAAGAGCAGGATCAACAGCTGGATGACGAGAAGGATGAAAATACAAGACAGCCCAACATACAACACGGAATCGCAGTTTCCTGCAGAGAGAAGAGAATAACATTAGGTGCTGAGCAAAGCATTGCTACTGGAAAAATTCCATTAGAAAGGGTGGGTCTGTGCAATCTGCTTCTCATGGGATGCTGTGGACAGAAGTGAGGGCTTTCCCCTAGAAATCCACCTTCTCAAGTCATTGTCACGCACCCCACCTGGAGGGGGAGCTAGTGGGGCCAGTTGACCACATGGTGCTGGGTTGGAGCCACTGGTAGCCTGAGGTAAGCTAAGTCTTTTTGTTTCTTAATTCTGCTTGCCTGTACAGTAAATTATTTTGTCAGGGGTTGATTTATTTCAGGCTGAGAATCTCTGTGCCAGTGACAACGAGGGTGAGTTAAACAGAATTAGAATGAAAATCATTTATTTTAGGGAACATCTTAGACTCATAAATATTAGGAATACCAAAGGCCTGTTATTGTAGGCCTCATCTAGTTCACCTCCCTGGCTAGTACCTACAGTAGAATCACTAGTGCTTTAGGCAGTCCAACTTTAAATAAACTTTCACTTGAGAGACAATCCCACAACCCAATAGACCTCACTACCGTGAATCCTGGTTATTCATCCTACATTTTCCTTTGCTCTGTTCACTCCCATTCTCCTAATTATTCCATCTCAGAGCACCCTAACCATTCTCCTGTCTCCTTGGAATTAACACTCCTCAAACACTCATAGAAGCAACGCTCAAATAGGGCCTGATCCAAGACTGACTGACGTCAATGGGAAACTTTCCATTGACTTCAGTGGGCTTTCAGGCAGGCCCATAAGGAGAAATATCTAGGGTAGGTTTTGCCACAGATCCCACTGCGTAACATTGTTCATTGAATAAAAAATGGTACTGAGAGAGTGAGGAAAAACAGGTGATGAGGAGCTACCATAACGTTCTCTCACAGTTCAATGTAGCTGTGTGGGTCCCAGGATATTAGAGAGGCACGGCAGGTGAGGCAATATCTTTTATTGGACTCTGTTGGTCCAATAAAAGATATTACCCCACCCACCTTGTCTCTCCCACAATTCAAGTCCTCTAGGAGTTTTTTATACCTCGTCCCCACTTCTCATTTTAGTTATTTAGCTCAGCGGTAACCCTTTAAATCTGTAAATTTGTCCTGACTTGAGGTGAAGTTTTCAACAGACACCGTGATGAGGAACAGAGGATAAATGTCTCGGGAGATAGAACAGGTTAGATAGGATACGATACTGGACCTGTTTCCTTGGAGACTGTAGCATTGACGCGTCTCCCGGTGCTGCTGTCCTTGGCTGTACAAGTGCAGGTCGTTGCCTGGTTCCACCTCTCAGAAGGAATTGTCGTTAGGCTCCAAACACTGAAGACCCCTTTCCCATCTATGGCTCCAGCATCCACCTGACCCTCAGACTCCTCCTCCTCACCAGTGTCCCAGAGAACTGTCGTCCAGGGAGGAGTGAAATCAGAGAGCAGGCAGAGCAGAGGAATGACAGCGGGAAGCTCAGCATCCTCCAGGACAGCGGGCGTCAGTATGGAAAGTCTCGGCTCGGAGGCATCTAAAAAAGAGAATTTGACTCTCAGAAACTAGAGATTGGAAAAGCTATTGGCTCAGCTAGTCCATTCCCATCTCCTACCCCTGCCCCAGCCAGTGCAGCGTGTTTTTAAAGTCTCATGGTTTGTCTGTTGCAGTTGTCAGTGTCTTACAATATGGGGCATCCACCTTGGGAGACTTCCCCCTCTCCTCGCTGCTCAGAAGTTTGTCCTGACATGATCATCGTGAATTATTTGCTGAGTGCCGACAGATTGTTCAGTTCTGTACGAAACGCACAGGAAGAGCTGGTCAGTCTGGTGGTGAAGACACAAGACTGGGAGTCAGGAGGCCTGATATCTGTTCCCAGCTCTGTCTCTGACTTGCCCTGTAACTTGTGCCTCAGTTTCCCCAACTGTAAAACTGGGGAAATGATACTTACTCACAAATGCTACTTAGTCACCTTTGCAAGGTGCTTTGAGATCTAGCTGTGAGAAGCCTGAAAGAGGAGCCATTCTTACGTAGCTATAATAGTCAGGCTAAATGTTTCTATTACATTCATCCCATTTTGTCTGAGTTACAACCTCTAGTAGTGCCTACAGTAATTCCTCACCTTCCTTTTTAGGGACACTCTTTGGAATATTTGCACAGAGTTTGGATCAAAAATATGTAGATTTTGATAGTCATATATCCACATCCAGGTGGCCCTCAGACGACTCCTCACCGGGGTCCCAGAGAACTGCACTCCATGAAGGAGTGAAATCAGAGAGCAGGCAGAGCAGAGGAATGACAGGAAGCGGTCAGCATCCTCCGGGGCTGAGGGCACCAGGATGGAAAGTCTCGGCTTGGAGGCATCTAAAAGAGAGTTGAGTCACAGAAACTAGAGGTCAGAAAGACCTCTTAGTGGTGGCTCATCTAGTCCATACCCAGCTCTTACCCCTTCCCCGGCCAGTAGATAATATTTTAAGTATCTAGTGTATTGTCTAATCTAATTTTACATATCTTAAATGATCGGACTTCCTTTGCAAGGAGGAGGATTTCTTTTATTAATTTCTTCCCATTACACTCCTTCGTACCACCCCAAACTATTCCCCTCACTCCTTGATGTTCTCAGTATTCTGAATTCTTGCAGAGGGTGGAGATTCAAAAATTAGACACCTCTTTAATACATTATATTCTTATGTTCAACTCCCGTTGAACTTCTAGAGGAAAAATGTTTCCCCATGCAAACCATAACAGCTGGAATCAGTTCATGAAGCTCAGTGAATGCCTAGTAAAGAGCCAGGTTAATAAAGTGTTATAAGGACAGCAGGAGGATACATCATGTCCCAGGCTCAGTCAGCTTTCACTAGGTACGATCAGTGAGCGTGAATATCGGAAGGCAGGATAATAATAGTAGCTAGCACTGATACACTTCTCAGCAATAGTTAGATCTCAAAGCACTCTACAAAGGGGAGTAAATCATTGAACCCATTTTAGCTGGAGAGTGGTAGACAACCAACAATTCAGGGTTATAATACAGGTTTCCTAATGCACCGTCTCATACAGTATCCACTACCTGGATTGTTCTACCTCTCTGCATAAATACTGATGACTTAAAACTGAAACGGTGTGTGTGTGTGTGTGTGTGTGTGTGTGTCAGATAATCACAACAGCAAGATTGTATCTCAGAACCAGGGCCGTAATCAAGACTGGGCAAGCAGGGCAGCCTCCTAGGGTGCAAAGCCAAGGGTGGGGTGCGGGTGTTGGAAAAAATGGGGCAGAAAAGAAAGATCAAGATGCCTCCTGCCCCATCAAGTCCCTTCCCATGAGGACCCCAAAGACTGTCAAGCCATCTAGGGGCCCTGAAGGTCTCCCCATACCTGCCCCTTAGGCTCCCTTCGACCACAGCTCTGGGCTTCTCAGCTCCCCCTCCCCACATGGGCCTGCAGTCACTGCCCCCCCCCAATCTCCCCTGCACCTGACGTAAGCTGCCCTTTGTCCCTCTCCTTCCCCTGCAGCCCCCCAGCTCCCCTCTCCTGGAGTGCTGGGGTGGGTCCTGTCTCCCCCAGCTTTCAGACCCCCAGGTGGCCCTGGTACTGGAACTGTCTGAGTAGGGAATGCAGCTGCTTGCCTGCAGCGGGCGCTGCATCCCCACCCTGGTCTGGAAGCTGGGGGATCCCTGGCTAGGGTGACCAGATAGCAACTGTGAAAAATCAAGACAGAGGGTGGGAGCGCAATAGGGGCCTATATAAGACAAAGTCCTGAATATTGGGACTGTCCCTGTAAAATCGGGACATCTGGTCACCCTGTCCCCAGCACAGCAAGCCCCTTGCCCTGGCACAGGGCAGTGCAGACCACCACCAGCAGCAGGGGGCTGCCAGGGGCAAAGTTCCGCGGGCGGCTCCTGGTCCGGGCTGTGGCAGTGATTGAGGCTTGGGGATCTGGGTTTAGAAGTTTGGCTCAGCTCTGGACCACCGCAGCATCCCTCAGCCACTTTTATCCCTGACGGAGCCTGGCCAGGAAATTCCCGGGAGCAGCAGGAGGAGGCGTGGCCAGGAGAAACCTGACTCAGCCGGGCTCTGTCTGCTCAAGCCCTACTCTGCTGCGGCTCGCTGGGCAAAGGGCCGGGGCTGCTTTCAGGGATCGGCCCTGGGACCAAAGCCTGGGTCATGCCTGCAGCAACCCCAGCCAGCCCAGCCGCCAAGGGGAGACAAATGAAAACAATAGGGGGTGCCAATGTGCTTGCTCGCCCCAGGTGCTAAAATGCCTAGTTCCGACTGCCCCGAACCCCTCAGACCACTGGAACGTCATTATCCCAACCCACTGGCAACTTACCTGTGACAATTAGCCTGGTCCCACTCCCAAAGTTCGGATATATATAAGCAGCAAGGCCACAATAATAGACCCCAGAGTCCTCTCTTTGTACGTTGTTGAGAATCAGAGAAAACGTGTTTGTCGTAATGTTCACTTGACTGGAGTATTTTTCGTGTGGAAGTGCAGCATACGCGTAACTCTGGTAAATCCCATGCAAACTTCCATTCTGAAGCTCCTTGTACCAGAGCACGTACTCTCTTCTTGTTGAAAGCTTACAGTCTATCTGTGCAGTTTTTCCAGGGGCCAGCAGGATCTGTGCTGGGCTCTGTTGGATCGATATCCCTTCTTGTGAAGCAGTCACTGTAAAGAGGAACACAAAAACAAGAATACAGTAATCACTTGTAACAGACTCACCCTTTGCAATATACGCTATATAACACATCATCTGCTCCAAGAAAAATGTCCATTGTTTTAAAAACCTGGGATGGTGTGGGGGGTAACCTTATTTTTGTAGTAATTTATTTTCTTAGGATTCATATACACTACAGGAAAACTGATGTATTTTAAAATAGACGTTGCTGAAAATTTTATTTCCAGTATAGTATTTTTGCCATATTGTCATGTGTAGCATAGCTGTAACACACACAATAATCACTCTGTGCACACGGACGCTCGTCAGTTGCTTTGCACATCAACATCACCTCTCATCCAAAGACGATGAAGCACTTATTGCAATTAACTAAGCCTGGCCTCCCCCAGGGATACTAGTGAATAATATTTAGCACTTAGAGCCCGGCACATGATAATCAAAGTGCTTCGCAGATATTAATGAGTTAAACCTCAGACTGTTCCTGTGAGATGATGAAATATTATCCTTGTGTACAGATGGAGAAACTCTATCACAGGTAAGTAGAGAAACTTGGCCACGGACACACAAATTAGTGACATGATTCTGAATAAAACCCAGGTGTTCTGACTCCTGGGTCCTCTACTCTTTCCACTAGACTGCACTCTCCCATTCATATTAACCTTGAATCAGAGTTTAAAACAATAAAATTAATGTTATTTTACCAAAATTTTACATGAAATGAAGTGCTTTATTATCTTAGACATTTAGGCTTAAAATCACCTTTTTGATTACCAATAAAGAAAAAAGTAATGCCCCTGGAAGCCTATATAAAATACATGAGCATAAAAGAGAACTGGATTGTGAACAATAATCCATTACAGTATCCAAATTCTGAAACTATATTCAAGGTGTTGTGGTTAGCGCAACACATTATTTCATTACAGCTCTTAGGATATCAGTTGGTGAACTAAAACGTATGACTGTTTAGCTCTCCCCATCAGCCCTTTTTGGTGTTACTCGTATTTCAGAAGCTCTTTGCACATGAAAGTAATTTTCTGTAGTAAGGTAGAAAATAAGCATGAAAAATGAGGCTAAAATACTCACGCTGCAGATAGAATAGAATTATCCCAACTATCTGGTAACACATTTTCTGGCTTTCTTCAGTATTGCAAAGTTGATGCTGTGAGAAAGGTTGATGACTGCTAGTTAATGGATCTCTTGATGAAAGACTTCATCACGTGGAGAGGAAGATGTCATATTTCCTCTTAAAGGTCTGTGGGGCAATATGCATGACAAAGGAGAGGGCCAGGAGATATTAATAACCCAATTCAAAATCTTACTGTGACAGCCAGCAGGGCAAACAAGGGAAATAATATACAATTGTCTCTAAAATTCATTAAACAAGAAATTCAAGTTCTGACTGTGTGGCAACAGAGTATGTATTTTAAATGGAATCTTTCATATAATTGGATGGATGGAGCAAGCCCTTCTTTGGACTGAAACTTATGTGGATTATTTTCTGTGCTTCAGGGTTTCGGACATTCATATATATTTGGGGGATGTTAGCCCCAATAAAAAGAGAATAAGGTGTGCCACCATGGCCATAAAGATTCCCCTGGATATTTTAACAAAGGATAGAGGAAATCATTGAAGAGGCTCATTGTGCACTATGGAAGTGGGGGAAATGTACAAAATATATTCACTTGCTTGTTGAGTTATTATTGTAGATGAAATAAACATTTTGGGAAGAGGCCCTGTGGGAAAGGAATGGATGGATCTAGAAAATAGAAGCGTGGTAAGGTTACTCCTGGTAAAATCTTTGAGACATAACCTTGTAGGTTGCACAGCTCGCTACCTAATGCATGTTCCTTGCAATAACATTCAAAATAATTTAGAGAGAAAAAGAACTGAAATACACACTGAGATATCTCAATTCCTTTCTTGTAAATCCTTTTCACTCAAGTATTTGGAAATACGGTTATCTTACATATTTAAATATTTTAAAAAATCATTTGGAAATCACGTCTCATTGATGTCTATCTCCATGGGAAGTTTAATATGGCACAAATAACCACACAGACCTTAGTGGCTAATGTCCTATATAAGAGACCAAGGCTATTTCAACACCCAGGAAATTTAGGAGATGGCTACTATCTGAAGCTTGTTGGTTGCATTTGTCATTGTGCTTAGAAATATAAGAGGTTACAGGAAGTAGCCGTGGATGGTTAATAGGCAAGTTTTAATTTTAAATATTTCTGGTGCATTTTACATTTTATAAATGTGATTAATCGAATTGGGAATGAACTACTTGGCTTCAGTATTCTTTTTTTTTAATGCAGCTATTTGATAGTGTGTTCATGGTTTAAAAAACACGTGACAATCTGAGAATTTAACATATTTGCCAATCTCCTTATAAAAAATTGGCTAAATCAATCTGAATGTTTTGTAAAAATAATTTCAAAACTTTTCTCACCTAGCCAACCACCTGTACACTGATCATGTATCATCCCAGTGTGATATGAACCAGCAGAGATACTATACCCTAAATACCAAAGGTTTCGCAAGGCTGAGATCATTTTATCCTAATGATGATAACACAATTACTATTTTATTTGTTACTTCTGTAGTACTATAGTTATTTAAGGTACAGGTATGTTAATGGTGTGATGCTGACATGCCCGTCGGAAATTCTTGTGGATCAAGCAAATAATCCTTGCTATAATTGTAACAGAGAAGCAATTCAGGCATCTTGGCAGGACTGTCTGAGACAAGATTGCAATGCCGTTGATTGTGCTGTACCTGTTCCTTATTCTCTCCCGTGCTGTCTACCTGACCCTTTCACTGCTACTAAATTTTCTTGTTTGTATTTAAAATAAAAATCTTTAACTTCTACAAAGCTTTAACAAAACCATAGAGTGTTCCCTGGCTGCTGTTTATCTACTTGGTCCCTATTCATTTAACTAAAGGAAATTGAGAGTGTTTCACCCAGTCACATTTTTTTTACATACATTCATTATAAAACTGATCTTCACTAATGAAAATCCGTTAAATGTTAAATATTAAGACAAAGTTTAAAGCTACCATAGGCATTAGATTTTTATTTCTATGATAAAAAGCACCTAACCCAGGATCTAAGCTGTCCTGAACAATTTTAGAAAAGCAGTCTGGAACATCTGAATTTTTCTGAGTAAATTCTTCAAGTCCATACACAGGAGTTTACTGTGCAAAACCGTGTTGTTAGAAGATAATTCAAATGATCTCAGCCAAACAGAAAGGATTGTTGTGTTTTCAGTTAGTCAGAGTGTTCACTGCAACTAATAAATATATTCTCACTCCCAAAGAGCATTTCCAGAAAAGAAAAGGGTTTATTCCACACCTCTTTTCTTTACATTTGAAAAACGTTTCTATGAGGCTATCCATTTCCATCTGTCTTTCAGCACTTGGGACTCCCTTTGAAGTGCATGTCACTGTAGTGTAAAAATTGATACAGACTGCAGTCCAGAATTTTGGGTATTTTTAGCATAGATCAGTTATCTATTTCCAGGATTTATAATGCCACCCACAGCTGCAGAATCTAAGTACCTGACATATAAAGGTAATAGCAATAGCAAAGTCCCTAGTGAGCTTTAGGAAGGCTCTGGCTTGCCTCCCTTTTAGACATAACTGAACTTGGGGTTGGGGTTTTGTTTTTAATTTTTAGATTTTATTATTTTACTTTTTGGTTTGTTTATTTAGTTAGGCTGATTTGTTTCAGTGTAATGTTTTGAGGGTTTGTGGGGTTTCTTTGTCTATTTGTTTGTTTTTGCTTTTTCAGTTAGAGGGGCTTTTCATTTTGCTTGTTTGTTTAGTTGGGCTTTCTCGGAGGGAATGAGGTATCAGTGTAGTGAACATTAAAATCATTTGCAAAAGCTCACAGCTGATTGCTGGAGTATTTGCATCTGCCTGTGGTCAGCTTCAACTTATTACTTTTGCCACTCTTGTTTTGTTTATCAGATAGCAAAACACTTTATTTTCTTGTTGTCTGTAGTCACTTGTTGTCGAACGGTTTGACCACAAAAGAACCAGCTTTTGTTAATGAACTTCTCACTCACTGAACCACAGGGGGGAAAAAGATAGCATACATGTTTTTGTAATGTAGATCTAAATATATCTCCTTATTGTTATCTCTTTTATCTTCTGAAGATCATTTTAGCTCAGCTGCACAAAAAGACATTAAGAAGCATTTGTAGATCTATGGCTCTAATCCTGCAAACAGTAATACAGATATGTGCCAACTGTATTCCCATGAGTAAACCCATTGATTTCAATGGGACTCTTAATGGAAATAAAGTTAAGTCCTGGCATAATTTGCAGGATCAGGGCCTATGGTTGTATTTATGGGGGCTCAGTGGGCCATATCATGCCTTTCATGAGAAAATAGCACAATATGGTGCAATATTCTTTGCAGTCTCTGTCCCCTATGGCACACATTTTCCCCAATAGTGACAATGAACCCTTAAGAGATTTGGAGGATTAGCTGGGATATGCATCTGAAATGCCTTGTGATTCTGCAGTCCTCACTCAGGCAAAATTCCCACCTACAACAATGGGAATTTTGCCTAGTGAAGCAACAGGCTCTAGCCCTGAGTTTGGAAATAGGGCTGAAAAATCTGACCCAAACATCTGATCCCAAGAGACTTTCAGCTCCTTGTTTGAGCTGGGCCGGAAATACTGTGTCTGTCTGCATGGTTTATCTATTTTTGTTTTTAGCTCAGAGCAGAGAGGCAGGAAACAATTTTCTCAACTTAACCAAAGGTTTTCAAACTTCAGGGGAGTTTCAGTTTGGGTTTAGCTCTAATTTAATGCAAATGGTTTACATGTCTCTCGCTGTCACCTGAATGTATCCCATTTAAATCATTCCTATCAGTATTACTGATATTACCCAGAAAACCTCTTTAAACCATTTAGAATAGTGACTTTCCCATGAAAGTTCCTTTTTGATGTAACATAGAGTTGTAAAGTGGGGTCCAATTTTTTAACGAACGAGCTTGATTTAGCCGTAGCTTACACTGACAGAGGTGCTGACTTCTCCTTGCAGCATGGGCACCTGCCTGCCTTTGTCCAAGTGCTGCAGAGAAGAACTGGTCCTAAATGTGGTGGTTTTCCACAGAACATTTTTGACATTTTGTAGAAAAAAACCCTAACATTTGTTGGTTTTTGAGTTTTCAACAAATACTCACACTTTTCTGAGGAAATCAGATATTTTCAGCAAAAAAATTTATTTTGTTTCAGATCCACTTTTTTCACTGAAAACAGTTGCAATGGAAAATCTCCCACCAGGCTCAAGGTCCTGCTGAGATAGTCGATATTCCTAATTCAATATTCCTGAGAAGCAGCAATGGTGAGAAACTGCTTTTTGCCACTTTTGGGTTTATTGAGAGGCTTCAGGCTTCCTCTCAGACGATGAACTGGTTGTAGTGACACACATGTTCACCAACTCCAGACCGGATCATTGTAATTCACTGGGTCTGGGACAGACAGTGAAAACACGAGGTGGGTTAAACAACCAACAAACCAAATGCCATGGCACAAAAAAGTTGATATCCAGAAAGAAGATCAATAATATTTGAAGAGCCAGATAACAGGCAGAGGCATTAATGCCCCCCTGTGATGTAGTGTATAGACCCTACAAGGCAGCAGACACGCAAGGGTTAAGGCAGAGAGCAATCACTTCCCCAGCTGCAGCTAAATGGCAGGTTTAATAAAAGCTGCAACCCAAGTGGAATGGAGCAGTTGCCAGCAAATTGTCTACACTGCATGGCTGGCCCAGGTCAGCTGACACGGGCTTGCAGGGCTCAGGCTGCAGGGTTATAAAATCTCAGTGTAGACGCTTGGGCTCGGAGACTACATTAATTGAAGGGTGCACTCATACCCAGTCGCAGTAGTTTGTGATCCAAAAGGTCAGGAGGCCCTCTCAGCGTAATGCTACCATTCGCTGGGTGTGCAGAATGAGTGAATTTAGGATGCAGACCGTTCTAATGCCCCTGTCATTCTGCCGGCGCTGGATTTACACCATGGATTAATTTGGACCATTCTGTCTGTTTTAGGAATTCAATAAAGGAGCGAGAACTGTACCCTCAGAGAAATTAAAAGGTGCATTAAAAACTATCTGAGTCCTAAACTCCTTTTTCAGCCATGTGCTGAACTCTTAAAAACCAGGTTTCCAGGATGGGTGATGCGCTGTTTGCAAGAGGAGTGTTAAATAAAGCTTAGTAACCTGTCTGAAACTGTCCAGCTCGAACAGTCCTTTGACCTAGCATGGAAGTGACTCATGTTATGAAATGTTGTCAGACAGGGTCCACGTGTTTATGCCCCAGTGAAGTTCGATTCAAGGAATCACAACCAGATCAGGATGCAGTGGCTGACGGAGAGGAAAAATCGTAACCCACACGGGGATCCGAGCCATGAAACTCACAGCTGCTTCACTGCTAACCTCAATGACAGCGGCCATTTTGTAAGGTGGTGTCTTTCTTTAAAAGCTGATGGTTTGTTTTTACTGCCTCTTACTGATCTTAACTGCTGCCGCATGTGGCTCAGTTGCAAAATATACCTCAAAAGTAACCTCATTTGTCCGCCTAAACTGTAAACAGCAGGAAGTCCCAAAAAGAACCAAACCCATGGAGGTGGGAGATTCCCTGCTGCGATGGGAAAGACGTCGGCATGCATGGAAGGGGGCTGTTGGCCCCTTCTTGGGGGAGGGGCCGATGAGAAATCAAGATCCTGAGATTGACAGTGCTTAGGGCCAATGGGGAGAGGCCAATGTGCCAGGTCAGTCGGATTGACAGGTCAGGCAGGCCAATGAGGGAGCCTGGAGCCCCCGGAGGCCCGTCCTCCGTGTGAGCTGGAGCTGCCTGAGGCAGAAAGTAGGGCAGAGCTAAGGGGAGAGCGCGGCCTGACCTGGAGCTAGAGCAGCCCGGAGCTGGTAGCTGGAGCCGCGCTGACAGGGAGCCAGGGCTGAGCTGCAGCGGGAAGCCGTGGCCCAGAGCTGGGGAGTGGACGCCGGCCGTGCCACAGGTAACACCGGGGCCGAGCTCGGTGAGCGACTGGGCAGAGCGAGGGGCAGAGCCCGGCTCAGGGGGATGTCACCAGACAAGAGGCTTCACAGGCCGGACTCGGAGGGGGGGTCGTGGCCCCGCCGGGGGGGGCTGACACTGGGGAGAAGGGTCCTGCCACCTAGCGCCTGAGGGCGTGAGGCCAGCGCCAGAGCAGGCGTCTGACCCGCGGTATCGCCGCAGCCCGGCCAGGGCCAGGGTGGGAGGCCTGGGACGTGTGAGGAACAGACTGTGTGAGCTTCCCTCCCGTCCCAGAGACGCTGTGTGTGGTTTTCCCCCTGCCCACCGGGCGGGGTCACTAGCTTCCTTTAACCTTTCCCCTTCTGTCTTTTTACAGTTGTTTAATAAATTGTGTTTGATTTGAATTGTATAGACCAATCAGTGCGTCAGGGGAGCGTCCGGTGTGGAGAGTGTATTCCTGGAGTGGGGACACCTCAGCCCCTGTCCCAGGCGGCAGAGTCCTCGTATTCCTGACAAGACAGGAGTTAAGCCTCCCAGGAATCCTGAGCCCAGCCTTGGCGGGATACCAGGACTCTGCCGCGCGGCAGAGAGGAAGGGGAGGCCTCACGGTCAGGCAGGCCTCTGGGGTAAAGGGGGTTGGAGCAAGGATACAGATCCTTCCGCTAGCCAAGTCCACCGGGGGAGTGCGTAAGCCAGGAAAGTTCCCCACAAGAGCTGGACCGTTTCCCCGCTTACCAATACAGGTATCTTTGCAACATATTGGTGCATTTAGGGATAAATCCCACCCTCACTGTAGGAGCAGAGGGTCGCAGACAGTGGAACAGGTGTGATGTCATTTCATAAAGGGGTCAGGATTGCAGGAACCTGCATGTGGCCTACGCACGCCCTGTGCTCCCTGGAGCTTGGAGTAGCAGCTGTGGGGTGGCTCCACCACCATTTTGTGACCTGGGAAGGAGACAATTCCTTTTCCCCCCTAGAGATCCTGAGCTCAGTTACTCAGGCAGGGTGCTGGGAACAAGGATCTGGAGCTCAGGATCCTGCCTTACTCACACAGGCAGTCACGGTGAACTCAACTCCTCATGTGTCTAAGCCAAGGCCTTAGTGGTTTGGAAAGGGGACATGAAAGGGGACCCACCGAAAACTGAACATCCAACTGACGGGGCTTGAGACTCAGGTGTGTTACCGGTGGCACAAGCGGGGCCAGAAAAACCCTAGTTGCAGAACCAACCTTGGCACCCTGACGCGCACAGCAGATGGAACGGGCAGCGCCAGATTGAAGTGATGCTTTCCAACTGTTTGGAAGTTGCTTATGGCTGCCCCACAGAAGATGCTGTAAGCAGGATCCTGCCACTGGCCGGCCGTATCATTAGATGGTGCAAGGTGAGATTATGAATGGGAAACTGTCTGGATGGAGCTGTTAGAGGTCAGGCTCTCTCCGCCTCCCCATTCTGGAGCACCTATTCCCCTCATTTCCTTGGGAGATGGCTGTTTTTCTGGAAGGGCTTGATTCACAGAGCCTCATGCCAGCGCCCATGTACCCTCTAACAGTAACAATGCATTATCAAGGGGAGGGGCTCCCTAGCCTCGGATCCTGCCGGTGCTGCCTGTTTTGATGCCACCTCCTCATTTTGAAGCTGTAATTCTAAATGTTGCTTATTTAAAAAGTGTGCCACCCTCCTCCCTCGCGTTTCCGTTTCTCTCTTTAGCAGCTGAGATGCATGAAGCTCAGCATGTTGTATACGAGAGGTGACTTCTTGCAGTCCTTGGGCCAGATATTTCTTTCACTGACACTGGTGTACATCCAGAGGAACTCTGGTGAAGGCAGTGGAGTTACTCTGGGTTTACAGGCTGTCACTGAGAGCAGAAGACAGCCCTTTGTATTTCATTTAGGGCCAGGCGATGAACCTCTCACTCCCATTGAGAAGCCGTTATTCACAGCAGGAGTCCCACTGAAGTTCTAGGGAGTGCTCACATCCATCACTTCTCACCACTGTGGGTACAGGTGTGACAATCTGACCCTTAATCTCTATGTTCTGTTACTGGATGCTAAGCCAGCCCTGTGGCTCACCACAAGTAACAGTAAAAATACAAAAATTCAGGCCTGATTCTGATGTAAGTAGTGACCCCAAAGCCACAGCTCTATCGGACTTGGGCTGGGATCTCTTTAAAATACTCCCTCCACACAGGGTCAGTGCTTGGATGGGAAACCTCCTATACTATAGAAAGTAGCTTCACCCATTCAGTAGGTGAAACTTTCACCTTCACTCAGCACCCAATTCCCATCCTGGTGATAGGGAGGCGCTATGATGTAAGAAGTGGCACCTTTCAGTCAATATGGAAATCCAAATGCCCATCATCCTGTACTGATTTTTTGCAAGAATGTCAACCCAGAATATGGGTTCAGAGAAATGACCATGGAAGAGGTTGTATTTCAAGGAAACTCCCATCACATCATAGCACGTTACAAACATGAGACTTTCTGTATTTCTCTCACTTTTTCTTTCATTCTTTCTTTCTGCATCTCTTGTTTTAATAAAACACAAACCATTTTTGTGAGACTGTCAATTACAGAGGAGCATTTCTATCATTGTACGTCAAAGTCGCATATTCAGTCTGAAACAGAAAAAGGAAAGATGAGACATAATTAATTTTATTTGGGAATATCAAAGGGCATCAACGGATCAGGTTTTGTTTTATAAGAATGTGAAAAACATATTTCAATGGTGCAGATTTTTCTTCAGTCCTCGGTTGTTGTCTTGTCTTGGGTGCTGGGTTTAGTGTGCGTGTGGCTAGATGGTATTGGTGGCTTGTGATGTACGTAAATTTGGACTAGATGTTCTGGTGGTCCCTTACAAAAATATACACTGTACTATTTCACCATCCCTGAATTGCAGCCACCTCTGGGCTGAAACCCAGCAGTTCTTCTGTAGTAACGACCCTACACAACACTTCCACTAGAAGAACAGAGAAGAATAAATTAAAATGAAACCTCAGCGCATTCAGGAAGCAGTGTGTAAGTACTAACGTTGGAAATTGGCAGGACACTGGTTCTAACCCCCTATTGTTACTACATTATATCTCTCTGACATATCAGTGGTGGAAAAAGCAGTTTACCTGTGGCATCTGTCTCATAGGTATCTGATTCTCTCTTTGGACTGCTTTCCCTGATGGATGAAACACAAAGGGACAGTTATGTGGATGTGTGAGGAGTGGCAGCTTTGTAGCTGACAGAGTTATGAATGAGTTACCTCTGATGGGGCACTTTCTCCAGAGCAAGATCAACAGCTGGATAAGGAGAAGGATGAAAATGCAGGGCAGGCCAGCATAGAACACAATCATACAGTTTCCTGCAGAGAAAAGAGATGCTGAGTATAGAAATCTATTGAAACAGGTGAGCCCTGATTTCTATGTCCCATGTAACAACGTGGGCAAAGGGAGGTCTTTTCTGCAGAGCTCCACACTCATTACACTGTGCTCTGTAGCATGCTGCCCTCCTGTATGCCTGACCTCCAATTCATAAGAACAAAAGAACTTCCACACTGGGTCAGATCAATGGTCCATCTAGCCCAATATCCTATCTTCCGACCACCACATCTTCCAACAATGGCCAATGCCAAGTGCTTCAGAGGGAATGTATAGAACAGGTAATCAAGTGCTACATCCTGTCAGTCATTCCCAGCCTCTGGCAAACAGGAATTCCTGCCTATCCTGGCTAATAGTCATTGATGGACCTATCCTCCATGAACTTATCTAGTTCTTTCAACCCTGCTATAGTCTTGGCCTTCCCAACATCCTCTGGCAAGGAGTTCCACACGTTGACTATGCACTGAGTGAAGAAATACTTCCATTTGTTGGTTTTAAACAAACCTGCTGCCTATTCATTTCATTTGGTGACCCCTTCTTTTTGTGTTATGATGAAGAGTAAACAACACTTCCTTATTTACTTTCTCCACACCAGTCATGATTTTATAGAACTCTATCATATTCCACCTATAGTCATCTCTTTTCCAAGCTGAAAAGTTCCAGTCATATTAATCTCGCCTCACATGAAATCTTTTCCATACCCCTAAGCATTTTAGTTTTCAAAATTTTTTATGTTTTTTATGTTTTCAAATTCCAGTGTATCTTTTTTGAGATGTGCGACCAGATCTGCACACAGTATTCAAGATGTGGGCATACCGTGGATTTATAGAGAGGCAATATGATATTTTCTGTCTTATTATCTATCTGTTTCCTAAAGGTTCCCAAAACTCTGTTAGCTTTTTGACTGTCTTTGCACATTGAGTGGATGTTTTCAGAGAACTATGCGCAATGACTCCAAGATCTCTCTCTTGAGTGGTAACAGCTAATTTAGACCCAATCATTTTTTATGTTTAATTGCAGAATAATTTCCTGTTATAATGGATAGTGCTTTATCCAGTCCTGTTTACAGGGGCTTCCAGCCCTGCCCCATGGCATCTGTTCCATTATCTGTTAGATCTCACTGTCAGGACGCTATTCCTAACATTCATCCTACTGTTCCCTTTGTTGAATTTCTTCCTGATTCTCCTAGTTATTCCCCTTTGGCTCACCTCAAATGTCCCTTCTGTAACCTTGTTGTGCTCGCATGCAGGGGAAGGTTCAGGCTGCTTGACCAGAAACCCATTTCTCACCACTGAGGATTGAAACATAAAGGTTTTTAAAGAGCTGGAGGTGGAAAAGGTGGGTGACAGGAGAACGACCATAACTGTCTGCCCCACAACTCATGCACCCTTTCATTGATCTCCAAAACCTCTCCTCATTTGCATCAATTATTCACCTGAATTTTCCTGCCTGATTCTGTCTATTTCTCTAACTTGCAGTAGATGTTGCTGATTCTTGGTGCCCAGATACCATAGTGAGGGGTGTAGTATAAAAGCCCCGATAGATAGGTTAGGTTTGATGATACGATACTGGACCTGTTTCCTTGGAGACTGTAGCACTGATACGTCTCCCGGTGCTGCTCTCCTTGGCTGTACAAGTGCAGGTCGTCACCTGGTTCCTCCTCTCAGAAGGAATTGTCATTAGGCTCCAAACACTAAAGACCCCTTTCCCATCTATGGTTCCAGCATCCACCTGACCCTCAGACTCCTCCTCCTCACCAGTGTCCCAGAGAACTGCACTCCAGGAAGGAGTGAAATCAGAGAGCAGGCAGAGCAGAGGAATGACAGCTGGAAGCTCAGCATCCTCCAGGGCAGAGGGCACCAAGATGGAAAGTCTCGGCTCGGAGCCATCTAAAAAAGAGAATTGAGTCACAGAAACTAGAGATCAAAAAGGCAGGTTAGCAGTAGCTCAGTTAGTCCATACCCAGCTCCTACCTCTGTCCCAGCCAGTGCTGCATGTTTCAAGAGTCTAATGTTTGTCTATATCAGTTTTCAATGTCTTATTCTATAGGGCATCCACCTTGGGAACTTCTGTTGCTGCTAGGAAGTTTGTCCTAATCTGACCATCATGAATTATTTATTGAGTGCAGACAGCATGTTCAATTCCATACAAAGGCAGAGCAAGATCTGGTCAGTCGGTGATAAGGACACCAGATGGTGAGTTAGGAGGAGGCGTGAGATCTATTCCCAGCTCTGTCTCTGACCTGCTGTCTGACCTTGGAGACAAGTTCACTTCCTATCTTTGGCTCATTCTCCCCAACCGAAACATTAGGGAAATGCTACTTAGTCATCTTTGCAAATTGCTTTGAGATCTATGGATAATAGAGGAACCATTCTTTCTTTTATATTATAGTTAGTTAATCTAAATTTTCCTATTTTTACAAACATCCTATTAGTCTGAGTACAGCCGTTGGTTGGAATATTTGCACAGAGTGTGCATCAAATATATACAGATGTTACGACTCATACATTGTATTTTTATGTTCATTTCATGCTGTGCTGCTTGAGACAGTGAATAGTCCCCTGTATGAATACATGGGCAGAATCATTTCATAAAGCTTGGTGAATGCCTGAAAAAGAACCTGGTCAGTATTTAAGTCTTAATAGGATAGTAGGGCAGATGAAACATACCTCCTGACCTAGGCTCAATAGGAATCATTACAAGTGTGAATATCAAATCTGATTGCTAATTTAACATACCACACCAAAGGCAGTGCAGTACTAATGCCTAGCACTGCTACGGTGCTTTTTTATCCGTGGATCTTAAAGGACTTTTACACAGGAGAGTCTTTATCCCCATTATACAGATGAGAAATCTGAGATGCAAAGAAATCCCAGGTCAGATTTTCCAAAATTTTCCAGATTTTTAAAAGCTAGGTTTTGATCGGAGCATTGTATATGCCTGGCCATTTATTCGGGCACCCAAATCAGAGCTGTTGGGTGCTGATTTCTCTTAAATATCTCACCCTCAGTGCCCAATGATTCAGGAAGAGAACCCAAGCCTCCTACTTCCCCATCCCATGTCCTGGGTCACTGCCTGGAACCTGCTGCCTTCTTCCACAAATACCAAGGCTAAATGTTGAAATGGCGATCAGTCACAACCTTGCAAAAAAGACAGCATCTCCTAGCATTAGGTTACCATTGTTCTCAACCATTGGAAACTCACCTGTGACAATTAGTCTGGTCCCAATCCCGAAGTTGGGCTGTAGATACAGAGAAGCAGAGAGGCCACAGTAATAAACTCCCGAGTCATCTCTTTGTACGTTCCTGATAATTAGAGAAAACTGATTTGCCATAACGTTCACTTTACTCGAATATTTTCCAGTTGAAGTTGCATATGGAGAACTCTGGTAAATCCACTGTAAATTTCTGCTCTGTTCTTTGTACCACATCACACTCCATTCTTTTTTTGAAAGGCTACAGTCCAGCTGTGCAGTCTCTCCAGAGGGCAGCCACACCTGTGCTGGGCTTTGCAGGATTTGTATCTCTTCTTCCGAGGCAGTCACTGTGCGGGGGAAGAAAGAAGTGTGTTAATACAGTGAGCAACTGGAAAAGGTTCGGCTTTTGTAATACGCCATATAGAGCAAGTGATTGAAGAATAGCAAAATGTACTTCACCATTAAAAATTCATTTTAATTTTTCTCTATTTCTAGCCATTTTTTAGAGAGGATTCATGTAGCCTGTGTGGGAATTAATGTAGTGTAACAACAAAAACAAACCTCCGAGTTAGAACCTATGGTAGAGACCTCCAGTTCCCTGCCCTAATCACAAGGCTACACATTCCCACTTGTACTTACCCAAATCAATGGTAAAAAAACTTTTATTTTACTAAATTGTACGTGGAAGAGTCGTTTATTAACTTATCAACTTGTATTTCAAATTTTCTTTTTGATAATTCTGCAGAAAAATGTAATACATCTTATGTAATACATCAGTATAAAAGAACAATAGATTTTATACCCCAATTCAGAATATTAACCAGAAATTATTTTAAGGTGTTTGTCTCAGACATTCAGGTGGCTTTCATATAAAATATTTCATCACCTCTCAAGATTTCAGTTGATGAACTAAAAGAAGTGAATTTCTCTCTCAGCAGGTTGATGTTCGCACCCCGTGGAATTGCAAAAGGTCCTTCTACAAAAAGGTAGTTGTTATTAGGATGGTGGAACATAAATATGAAATAAATCAAGCTAAAATACTTACTCTGCAGATAGATTAGAATCATCCCAGCTATCTGGTGGGACATCTTGTGCCTTTCTTCAGTAATGAATAGGTGATGCTGTGAGACAGACAGACACCTACTAGCTAATGGATCTCTTGATGAAAGGCTGTGTCACGTGGAGAGGAAAATGTTCTATTTCCTCTTAAAGATCTGTGGGGCAACATGCATGACAAAAAAAGATGACCAAGAGATATTGAGGACCCCATTCAAAATATTACTCTTTGTGCCAGCAGAGCAGACTTAAGGGGAAAAAATTCCTTTGACTCTAAAATCTAGTAGAAAAGAAATTCAAACTCAGACTGGGTTACAGCATAGTGTGTGTGTCAGAGGGAATATTTGTGTCATAACTGGATGCCCATAACAAGACTTCCTTCTGACTGCAGTTCAGGTGGAATATTTTCTGTGCTTCAGGGATTGATAAGGTCAGATGGTATTAGCATCAATAAAATGGCAATAACTTCTCTCACTATGGTTTATGAAAACTGTGTTAACATTTCATTTATCCCTTTAAATTTCAGGGATTGTTTCCTGGTCCAGCTTCATGTCTGTAGGTAAGTGTGTAATCTAGGCCTAGCAGCTGTAAGTCTGGATAGCCTAGAACAAAGTGAGGTGAGTTGTACGTCTCTCTTTTAAGGAGCAGCCTGCTTTGTCTCTCTCTGGTTTTGATTATTTTTTGTTTTCGTTCTGGATTCTATGAATGAAAGAAGTGTTAGGTTGCAACCTTCCAGCATGAATATTTGATGTTTTTACTCTAACTTCTCTATTTGTATGCTGAGAAAGTAACAATCACCAAGAGGTATATCACATGATTTAAACAAAGAATAGAAAAAACCAACAAGCAGGTTAATTGGGCACCATGGAAATTAGCAAACATACCATTTAACTTGTATGTTTAGTTATTAATGTCAGTTTAGGAAAGGACTGGAGGTCGATACCACTACGAAAGGAATGACTGGGGCTAGAATATGAAAGTGTGTTGGAGTCACCCCACTTGGGATAATTTGGGGCAAAGCCTACTTTTATGATATAATTTCAGATACGGGCATAGAACATGTTCCTTAGTGTGATGTGCAAAATGTTTATAGAGAGAAAAAAGTGAAATTCCCAATAAGAGAATCTATATCCATCCCCTCTAAACAGTTTTCACCCAGGCAGTTGGGAATGCAGTCATCTCTGCGGCTTGTCTTTACTTGAACATTAAGGCTGAGAGTTCAAAGCTCCATCAGAGATTTGGTGACCCAGTTCCCATTAACTGGACATCCAAGTGGCCCTTTTAAAGCCTCAGCCTAAATAAAATCTGACTGCAAATCAGGGCCAGATCCTCTGCTGAGCCCAGTCTCCAGTTACCCAAGTTGAGGCCATATATAACTTTGCCAGACTGGCGGCTGCTCTAAACTGCACCAGCTGGTTATGACTTCCGAGGAGCCATTTGCCAGCTGGGGATACCCCGCGTGCAGCATTCTGTGGCCGCACCCCACATGCTGTGGGCTGCAAGGACTGACTGCTGCTTTTACACCCCCTGGCACTTGCAGCCAGTTCCTGCTCCCTCTGCATCAGTGGAGCAGCATGAAGGGACCAGAGTAGGGGCCAGGGTTTTACCCTTGTCTCATTGACGCCTAGCTCCAGGAAAAGTTGAATGTGGTGCAAACACCTCTCCTGGCCTAAGGGAATTAAGCACATGCTTGAAGAGAGGAAGGGTGGTGTGGCTGTCAAGGTGCTAGCCAGGGATTCCCAATGCTCTCTGGGCCTCCATTCCCCAGCTGTAAAATGGGGATAATTTCTCCCTACTTTGCAGTGGAATGGTTAGGATAAATCAGTAGATAGATAAATTAAAAGACCATTGCTGAAGTGGGGACCTAGTGCCATAGATGTACTTTGTGCAGGTACATCAGCATCATCCCATTCAAAGGTCCTGTGGACCGAGCAAATCAGCGTAGCTAGAATTCAGGCTATGATATTGGTGTGGTGCTCACGGTAACCATGAATCTGAGGAAAGTCTTTTGATCCCTGCATTGGCGGCTCCTGGCCAGTGACGCTGGGCCCATGTCCTAGCAATGTGCCCTGCTTCCTGACCCTGTGGTCTCTGCCCCACTCAGGTTTAGCACATCTGCCCCTCTCTTTCCATCTACAGAGGGGTGGATGCACCAATCCTGAGTGGCACTGTGACTAGGTGGGCCAGATCACACTCCCCCAGGCTTGACCCAGCCCCTTGGGGGTATAGGAGCAGGATGAGTGCAGGGAGGTCTCGCTCTTCAACCCCCCCACACTCACGGGCCCCTGCTCCCTCCCTTTCTTATGGCGGTTTTCCTGTTTCTCTGCCTAAAATTGGCTAACAAAGTGTAGTCCTGGCTATAACAGAAATCTAGCCACATTGGGGCAGAAGCACCTAAATAACTTGAGAGCCTCAGTCTCATTTTTAAAATTGATTTAGCTACTTGGTAGTTTAAGTCCCACACTGACTTTCAAAGGTACCTAGGCTCATGAGAAGCAAATTTCAAGATATTTAAGAGATTAAACCTCCATTTAGTCTTCTAGTGAGGTTTTCAAAATCAGTAGGAGTTCGGCACCTAAGTCACTTGGGCACATTTGAAAATGTGCCTTAAAGACTATTGCCCCCAGTCACACTTGCCAGATACTAACTCAGTTTACACTTCATCTTCTCCTGTACAAGACTATTGAAAGCAAAGACGCATGCAAAGTTACTATAATCGTTTTGACTGTTTTTATAAAAGATAACATAGAAATGATATCAAACTAAAACCAAGCTTAAAAAAACCACAGGCTACAGGACACACAGCCATGTTTGCTGCAAAGGACCAGTCGTTTAAAAATAGATCAGAACTGGCTGCTCAGATAGTTGCATTTGCTGCTGTGGTCAGTTTCAGCCCACTTGTTTTGCCACTTTTCTTTTGTTTGCTCAGCTACTAAGCGCTCGGACTGATTGTTTTTCAGTTCTCACTCCCCACGCTTGGTTACCAAGGAAGTGTAAACTGCTCCGCTCAATTCATCTGTAGCCAGAGTATGGCTTGAGCAAAGGTGAAGCAGAACTGTCCATGAAATGACTGCAAAAACTGAAACCCACCTTTCAACAGTGTTAGACAAACTAAATGTTACAGCTCAAACCAGAGACATTGAGAAAATAGATCAGTCACTAATTATCCTCTGTGCAGTGTGGCCCAGTGGATAGAGCACTGGACAGAGACTTGGATTCTATTCCCATCTCTCCTGCTGGGTTATCTTCCCCACTCTGCGCCTCAGTTTTCCCATCTGTAAAATGGGGATAATGTTACTGACCTCCTATGTAAAGCACATTGGGATCTATTCATGGAGAGCCTGGAATTATTAGCATTAATAGTGGGGAGCCAAACAACATGCACTGATATCAGAGCCACCCCAATTGGAGGACTAATCATGATGCATCATGTTGCATGAAGCACTTGCAGTACAGCAATGATGCCCCTTACTGCCCCAAACTGTGCTAACAAGGCCAGACCCTGCATTCCTTGTGCACCCAGCGCTATTCCACTCAAACCAACAGGAAGTTGGGAGGTGCAAAATGCAGGATCAGAAACTGCACAGTTTGGAGGCAGGTGACAAAGCTTGAGCTGATCTGGACTCTCACAGTTCAGCCACAGGGATTTCCTGGTCTCATTTCTGAAGCATTGAGGATTCTTTTAAAGTCCTTCAAGAGCCAGAACCTCAATTAGTGCAAATCAGCAGCCAATTAACAGTTGGGCTGATTTCTCACAATCACAGAAATTGAAAACAGCTCTGCCAGTTCCTTCTCTTTGTCCTATTGAACATTTATTCCTAAATACATACCTGAACAGAGCAACTCTTCCCTAGAGAAGAGTGCTGTATTCAGGCAGGCTCAGTGCTTGGAACTGCTATTGCATCTAATGTCTTGAATGTACTATTTATTTAATTCCTCATTTGCTTTGTCACACAGGGCAAACTACTGGCTCAAATAAGGAGGTGAAACATCCATGGGACTCTCTTGGAAAACCGAGTTGGGATATACATCAGTATGTAAATTACACAGCAGAGACCTGGTTAACCCAGCAGTTGTAAATACACAAAGAGGCAGAATCATCTGGGCCTGGGTAAATTTAAGTGATGAAGAAAAACTTTAATTTGCACTAAGAAGCCATTTTCTGGGTTTTCAAAATCAGTGAATTTAGGATGGAGGCAGTTCTAATGCCCCTGTAATTCTGCGAAGGCTGGATTTGGCCTTTTCTGTCTGTTTTGAAAATTCAGTAGAAAAGCAAAAGCAGCAGACTCAGAGGAGTTAATGGCTGCATTAGAAACTGTCTGAATCTAAAACTCACTTTTCAGTAACATCCTGAACTTTCAGATCAAAGTTCCTGTGATGGTGTCCATGCTAATGACGTGCACTGTTTGCATAGAGGAATTGTAAATAGAGCTTAACAGTCTATTTGAAAATGTAACTGAGTGGGGTGTCTAACTCTATGAAAGTCTGTGTTTGACCGTGCGTGGAAGTGTCTAATGTTAGTAAATGTTGTCAAACAGAGTCAAACCACTTCTGCCCTTCCTGTGTTGGGCTGGAATCCCTTTAGATTGCTCCCACCACACAGGGATGGGAAACCTCCTTCACTACAGGATGTGGTGTCACCTGCTCAGTTTGTGAAACTATGTCCTGTTGCATTAGAATTAGCACGGACTGCCCATCTTGATGATAGGGTGTTCACCTCTTCTAGGCTAGTGGGGGGTGAATGAAGCTGAGAAGGGGCCAGTTGAGTGGATAGGCCACAGCTGAGGGGAATTAGGTGGCCTATGTAACCCCTGAATGATGTTGGAGCCCAGCTGAGCAGGAACAGGTGGGGGTGGTATTAAAGCCAGGAAGCCAACAGCACTACACCCATGTAATGAAGATGGCTGCAGTCATTTTCTGGGTTTAAGCAAGTAAGGAAAGGAAGGAAACCTAGGGGAAGAACAGAAGACTTGTAGATCCAGGCAGTGCAGGAGCGGATTACCTAGCAGGATGGTAGAGTGGTGCTGTGGCATCAGAGCAAAGTAGGAAAAGGCTCTGGAAAGCCCTAACGAAGTGGGATGTGACCAACCTTGGCTGCTGATTCATGGGTCCCTGAACTGAAACTAGGAGTTGACAGCAGGCCTGGGTTCCCCTACCAGCCATGGGGAAGTGGCACAGTCAGGGCAATGGGTTTGGAGACCGCCTGAGATAGTATGTCTTGGGAGAGGGAAAACACGTGGTGATCTGGCCAGAGGGTCAAGGCAGGAATAGGGAGCAGCCAAGCTAGGCAGAGGAAAGGTGCAGAGTCTCAGAAAGTGAGTCGGGCTGTGGTGAGAACGAGATGATGGAAGGGGGTGTTGGAGCTGGACGGAGCTAATCCCATGAGCAACCAGGAGATGGTGCCCTGGAGTGATGGAGCGAGTGAGTTCTGTGACAGGGTGCTGTGGTGGGGGAAGTAACGTGTGAGCTGAGATGTAAAGCCAGTGCTCAACAAACCTGCAGGCAAATCACTAATGACCCCATGTGGCTTATTTTGCATGAATGGAGGTGTCAGGCCCGGCTATGGGTTCAGAGACATGACCAGGGAAGTAGTTGTTTTTCAAGCAAACTCCCATCCCATCATGCGCATTACAAACAAGAGACTTTCCATAGTTCTTTCTTTTTGCATGTCTGGTTTTTAAAAAACAGAAATCACTTTTGTGAGACTACAGCAGTCAAAGAGCAGCATTTCTGTTGTTGTACGGCAGAGTCGCATATTCAGTCTGAAATGGAAGAAGGAAAGAACCGATGTTGTTATCAATTCTGTGTATGAGAGCAGTACTTAGACACCCCAGCAGAGGCCCTGGTGGGCTGGACACTGCATGCACATGGGAAGGGACAGGCCCTGCTCTGAGGAGCTTAAAGTCAAAATACACAAGGCACAAAATGGGGGAGGGGAAACAGAAGCCCAAGAGCTAAAGTGAGTTGGCCAAGGTTGCTGAGCCGGTCAGTGGCTGAACCAGAAAAAATATCCTGGCTCCTGGTCCAGTACCCTCTGCTAGCCCAGACTGCCTCCTGTAGGGTAATGTGATTACTGGGACTCTACAGTCTCTTTGCTTTAATTAGCACTGTCCTTCCAGAGTGCCTTAGCCAGACAAGGGGGGTGACGTGATATCTTATTGGACTGATCTCTGTTGGTGAGAGAGACAAGCTTTCTGTGTAAGCTCAAAAGATCGTCTGTCTGTCTGTCTGTCTCTCTCCAACACCAGTTGGTCCGATAAAATATTTTACCTCCACCACCTTCTCTCTCTAATATCCTGGGACCAACTTGGCTCCCACAACACTGTGTAACTAGACCATGTGTTTTACAGACTAGTTGTGCTATGCCTGAGGTCAGATTAGATGAGCTGGTGGTCCCTTACAGAAATATACACCGCACTATTTCACTATCCCTGACCTGCAGCCACCTCTGGGATGGAACCCAGCAGTTTTCTGTACCAATAACGCAACACAGCACTTCCACTAGAAGGGCAGAGGAAATAATTCAAATGAGAATTCAGGAGGCAATGTGCAGATAATTGGCTAGGGCACTGATTCTAACCCCCAGTGGTTAATGCATTGGCTGGGATAATTTAGTTGTGGTTGGTCCTGCTTTGAGCAGGGGGTTGCACTAGATGACTTCCTGAGGTCCCTTCCAACTCTATGATTCTATGATTTCATGCACTCTATCTTTCTGATCTGCCAAAAGCTGAAAAGCCAGTTTACCTGTGGGATCTGCCTCATAGGTATCTGATTCCCTCTTTGCACAGCTCTCCCTGATGGATGAAACAGAGAAAGAGACAGTTATGTGGATGTGTGATGACTGGCTGCTTTATAGCAGTTAGAGTTGTGACTGAGTTACCTCTGGTGGGGCACTTCCTGCAGAGCAAGACCAGCAGCTGGATAAGGAGAAGGATGAAAATACAGGGCAGCCCGGCATAGAGCACAATCATACAATCTCCTGCATCTCTTCTCTCTGCAGAGCATAAAAAAACTCCCATCAGAACAGATGGGCAGCTTATCTCTACGTCTCATGTAACACCATGGACAAAGGGAAGTCTTTTTCCCAAACCTCCACACCCATTGCTCTATGTATGTTCTGTAGCATGTTGCCCTTCTTCTGTATGTGGAGGGAGTGGGATGTGCAAAGGACAGGGGCCTTGCAAAAACCATAGTGGCCAACAATCTGCCATGCAAAGTCTTTTTCTTTCTCTCCCCCTCCCCCCCCCAGTTTCTCCAACGTGTGGATCTTTGAGTTTCGTGGTCAGATTCTAGTTGGGTCCTTTTTTCCCAGCAAATGCTGAAGCATTTAGGAAATTAATAGAAGGCTGGACACACTGTTCTGTGTCCCCTGGAATTTGTTTGATTGTAGAAGTTAAAAGTTTTGCCACCATAACTTTGTCTGCATAGCTCCTTTTGACTCAGGAACTGAAATATGCTGTGCTGGTGCAATGTGCCTTCATCCCGGTAAAACTGCAACTACACTAAGGCTTTTACAGGGGAGTGACCATAACTGTCCGCCCCACAACTCAAACACCGTCTCATTGGTTTCCAAAACATCTCCTAGCTTCCATAATTTATCATTTAGCAGAGCCATCTTGTCTGCTTCTGTCTATTTCTCTAACTTGCAATAGATGTTGCTGACTCTTGGTGCCCAGATACCATGGTGAGGGGTGTAGTATAAATGCCCCAGAAGATAAGTTAGGTTTGATGATACGATACTGGACCTGTTTCCTTGGAGACTGTAGCACTGATACGTCTCCCGGTGCTGCTCTCCTTGGCTGTACAAGTGCAGGTCGTCACCTGGTTCCACCTCTTAGAAGGAATTGTCATTAGGCTCCAAACACTGAAGACCCCTTTCCCATCTATGGCTCCAGCATCCATCTGACCCTCAGACTCCTCCTCACCAGTGTCCCAGAGAACTGCACTCCAAGGAGGAGTGAAATCAGAGAGCAGGCAGAGCAGAGGAAGGATGGGGGGAAGCTCAGCATCTTCCGGAGTAGAGGGCACCAGGATGGAAAGTCTCGGCTCGGAGGCATCTAAAAAAGAGAATTGAGTCACAAAAACTAGAGATTGGAAAGGTGGGTAAGCAGTAGTAAGTCCATACCAAGCTTCTACCTCTGTCCCAGCCAGTACTTCATGTTTTAAAAGTTTAATGCTTTGTCTATGCCAATTTTCAATGTCTTACACTATTGGGCATCCACCTGGGGGACTTCTGTCGCTGCTAGGAAGTTTGTCCTAATCTGACCATCATGGATTATTTACTGAGTGCTGACAGCATGTACAAAAGCAGAGAAAGATCTGGTCAGTCGGTGATAAGGACACCAGAAGGTGAGTTAGGGGGAGGCGTGAGATCTCTTCCCAGCTCTGTCTCTGACCTGCTGTCTGACCTCAGAGACAAGTTCACTTCCTATCTTTGGCTCATTCTCCCCAACCGAAACGTTAAGGAAATGCTACTTAGTCATGTTTGCAAGTTGCTTTGAGATCTATAGATGAAAAACAGATATCGGAACCATTCTCTCTTTGATATTTAATTTAGTCTAAATTTGCTTATTGTTAGAAACATCTTCTTAGTCTGAGTCAGAGCCACTAGTAGTGCCTGGAGTAAACCTTGCCTTCCTTTTTAGAGACACACTTTGGAATATTTGCACAGTGTGCGTATCAAGTATATACAATTGTTGCCACTCATACATTGTATTTTTACGTTCAATTCATGCTGTGCTGCTTGCGACAGAGAATAGTCCCCTTTATGAACACATGGGCACAATCATTTCATGAAGCTTCGTGAATGCCTGGAAATGAACCCGATCAGTATTAAAGTCTTAATAGGATAGCAGAGCTGGTGAAAAATACCTCTTGTCTTAGGCTCAGACAGTCTCAGTATGAATCATCACAAATATGAATATCAACTCTGATTGCTAATTTAACATACAACCCAGAACACAGGAAAGTACGAATGTCCAGCACTGCTACGGTGGTTTTTTATTCATGGATCTTAAAGTGCTTTTACACAGGAGAGTCATTATCCCCATTATACAGATGAGAAATCTGAGATGCAGAGAAATCCCAGGTCAGATTTTCCAAAAGATCCCAGATTTTCAAGAGCTAGGTTTTGATCAGAGCATTTTTAAAATCCGGTCATTTATTTGGGCACCTAAATGGGAGCTGTTGGGTGCTGATTTGTCTTAAATATCTCACCCTCTGTGCCCAATGATTCAGGAACAGAACCCAAGCCTCCTACTTCCCCACCCCATGTCTGGGTCACTTGCTGGAAGATTCTGCCTTTTTCCACAAATACCAAGACTTAACACTGAAATGGCGATCAGTCACAGTCTTGCAAAAAAGACAGCATCTCCTAGCATTAGGTTATCTTTGTTCTCAGCCATTGGAAACTCACCTGTGACAATTAGTCTGGTCCCATTCCCGAAGTTGGGCTGTACATACACGGAAGCATAGAGGCCACAGTAATAAACTCCTGAGTCTTTTCTTTGTACGTTACTGATAATTAGAGTAAACTGATTTGCCATAATGTTCACTTTACTCGAATATTTTCCTGTTGAAATTGCATGCCGAGAACTCTGGTAAATCCACTGTAAATTTCTGCTCTTTTCCTTGTACCACATCACACTCCATTCTTTTTTTGAAAGGCTACAGTCCAGCTGTGCAGTCTTTCCAGAGGCCAGCCACACCTCTGCTGGGCTTTGCAGGATTTGTATCTCTTCTTCTGAGGCAGTCACTGTGCGGGGGAAGAAAGAAGTGTGTTAATACAGTGAGCAACTGGAAAAGGTTCGGCTTTTGTGATACACCATATACAGCAAGTGATCGAAGAATAGCAAAATGTACTTCACCATTAAAAATTCATTTTAATTTTTCTCTATTTTTAGCCATTTTTAAGATAGGATTCATGTAGCCTGTGTGGGAATTAATGTAGTGTAACAACAAAAACTAACCTCCAAGATTAGAACCTATGGGTAGAGACCTCCAGGTCCCTGCCCTAATCATAAAAATACACATTCCCACTTGTACTTACCCAAATCAATGGTAAAAACTTTCATTTTACTAAATTGTACATGGGAGAGTCGTTTATTAACTTATCAACTTGTATTTCAAATTCTCTCTTTTGATCGTTCTGCAGAAAAATACGCCAGCCCGCATGTAATACATCAGCATAAAAGAACAATAGATTTTGCACCCCAATTCAGAATATTAACCAGAAATTATTTTCAAGGTGTTTGTCTCAGATATTCAGGTGGTTTTTATATAAAACATTTGATCGTCTCTCAAGATTTCAATTGATGAACCAAAATAAGTGAATTTCTCTCTCAGCAGGTTGATGTAAGCACCCCGTAGAATTACAAAAGGTCCTTCTGCAGAAAGGTAATTGTATTTAGCATGGTGGAAAATAAATATGAAATAAATCAAGCTAAAATACTTACTTTGCAGATAGATTAGAATCATCCCAACTATCTGGTGGGACATCTCGTGCCTTTCTTCAGTAATGAATAGGTGATGCTGTGAGACAGACAGACACCTGCTAGCGAATGGATCTCTTGATGAAAGGCTGTGTCATGTGGAGAGGAAAATGTTCTATTTCCTCTTAAAGATCAGTGGGGCAACATGCATGACAAAAAAAGAGGACCAAGAGATATTGAGGTCCCCATTCAAAATATTACCCTTTGTGCCAGCAGAGCAGCCCTGAGGGGAAAAAATTCCTTTGACTCTAAAATCTAGTAGAAAAGAAATTGAAGCTCAGACTGGGTTACAGCATAGTGTGTTTCTCAGATGGAATATTTGTGTCATAACTGGATGCCCATAACAAGACTTTCTTCTATCTGCAGTTCAGGTGGAATATTTTTTGTGCTTCAGGGATTGATAAGGTCAGATGGTATTAGCATCAATAATATGGCGATAGCTTCTCTCACTATGGTTTATGAAAACTGTGTTGAAATTGAGATTTATCCTTTTAAATTTCAAGGGTTCTTTCCTGGCCCTGTTTCTTGTCTGTAGGTAAGTGTGTAATCTAGGCCTAGCAGCTGTCAGTCATGAAAGAACCAGTCTAGAACAATGTGAGGTAAGTTGTGTGGCTCTCTTTTAAGGAGCAGCCTGTTTTGTCTCTCTCTGGTTTTGGTTACTTTTTGTTATCATTCTGGATTCTAAGAATGAAAGTCGTGTTAGGTTGCAACCTTCCAGCATGAATATTTGATGTTTTTTTATCTAACTTCTCTATTTGTATGCTGTGAAAGAAACAATCACCAAGAGGCATATCACATGATTTAAGCAAAGGATGGAGGGAACCAACAACGGGTTAACTGGGCGTTGTGGAAATGAACAAATATGCAATTTAGCTTCTATGTTTGTTATTACTGTCAGTTTAGGAAAGAACTGGGAAAGGAATGGCTGGGGTTACAATATGAAAGTGTGTTGGAGTCACCCCACTTGGGATAGATTGGGGCAAAACCTACTTTTACGATATTATTTTAAATATCTGCATAGCACATGTTCCTTAGTTTGATGTGCAAAATGTTTATAGAGAGAAAAAGTGAAATTCCCAATAAGAGATTCCAGATCCATCCCGTCCAAACAGTTTTCACCCAGGCAGTCAGGAATGCAGTCATCTCTGCGGCTTATCTTTACTTGAACATTAAGGCTGAGAGTTCAAAGCTCCATCAGGGATTTGGTGACCCAGTTCCCATTAACCGGACATCCAAGTTGCTCTTTTAAAATCTCAGCCTAAATAAAATCCGACTGCAAATCAGGGCCAGATCCTCTGCTGAGCCCAGTCTCCAGTTACCCAAGCTGATCTTCAGGCCAGATATAAACTGGCCCTGACTGGTGGTTGCTCTAAACTGCACCAGTTGGTTATGACACCCAAGGAGCCATTTGTGAGCTGGGATACCCTGTGTGCAGCATTCTCTGGCCACACCCCACGTGCTGCGGGCTGCAAGGACTGAATCTGCTTCCTTTACACACCCTAGCATATGCAGTGAGTTCCTGCTCCCTCTGCGTCACCGGAGCAGCACAAAGGGGCCATGGTTTGACCCTTGTCTCATTGACACCTAGCTCCAGGATTAGTTGAATGTGGTGCAAACACCTCTCCTGGCCTAAGGGAATGAAGCACATGCTTGAAGAGAGGAAGGATGGTGTGGCTGTCAAGGTGCTAGCCAGGGATTCCCAATGCTCTCTGGGCCTCCATTCCCCAGCTGTAAAATGGGGATAATTTCTCCCTATTTTGCAGTGGAATGGTTAGGATAAATCAGTAGATAGATAAATTAAAAGACCATTGCTGAAGTGGGGACCTATTGCCATAGATGTACTTTGTGCAGGTACATCAGTGTCATCCCATTCAAAGGTCCTGTGGACCGAGTGAATCAGCGTAGCTAGAATTCAGGCTATGATATTGGCATGGTGCTCACGGTAACCATGAATCTGAGGAAAGTCTTTTGATCCCTGCATTGGTGGCTCCTGGCCAGTGACACTGGGCCCAGCTCTTAGCAATGTGCCTCGTAACCTAGCCCTGTGGTCTCTGCCCCACTCAGATTTAGCACATCTGCCTTTCTCTTTCCATCTACAGAGGGGTGGATGCACCAATCCTGAGTGGCACTGTGACTAGGTGGGCCAGATCACACTCCCCCAGGCTTGACCCAGCCCCTTGGGGGTACAGGAGCAGGGTGAGTGCAGTGTGGTCTCACTCTTCAACCCCTCACACTCACGGGCCCCTGCTCCCTCCCTTTCTTATGGCGTTTTTCCTGTTTCTCTGCCTAAAATGGGTTAACAAATTGTAGTCCTGGCTATAACAGAAATCTATCCACGTTGGGGCAGAAGCACCTAAATAACTTGAGAACCTCAGTCTCATTTTCAAAATTGATTCAGCTACTTGGTGGTCTAAGTCCCACACTGATTTTCAAAGGTACCTAGGCTCATGAGAAGCAAATTTCAAGATATTTGGGGGCTTAACATCAGTAGGAGTTAGGCACCTAAGTCACTTGGGCACATTTGAAAATTTGCCCTAAAGATTATTGCCCCCACTCACACTTGCCAGATACTAACTCAGTTTACACTTTATCTTCTCCTGTACAAGACTGTTGAAAGCAAAGACAAAGGCAAAGTTACTATAATCGTTTTGATTGTTTTTATAAAAGATAACTTAGAAATGACATCAAACTGAAACCAAGCTTAAAAAAACCACAGGCTACAGGACACACAGCCATGTTTGCTGCAAAGGACCAGTCGTTTAAAAATAGATCAGAACTGGCTGCTCAGATAGTTGCACTTGCTGCTGTGGTCAGTTTCAGCCCACTTGTTTTGCCACTTTTCTTTTGTTTGTTCAGCTACTAAGCGCTCGGACTGATTGTTTTTCAGTTCTCACTCCCCACGCTTGGTTACTAAGAAAGTGTAAACTGCTCCCCTCAATTCATCTGTAGCTGGAGTATGGCTTGAGCAAAGGTGAAGCAGAACTGTCCATGGAATGACTGCAAAGACTGAAACCCACCTTTCAACAGAGTTAGAGAAACAAAATGTTACGGCTCAAACCAGAGACACTGAGACAATAGATCAGTCACTAATTATCCTCTGTGCAGTGTGACCCAGTGGACAGAGCACTGGACAGAGACTTGGATTCAATTCTCATCTCTCTTGCTGGGTTATCTTGGGTAAGTCATGTTCCACTCTGTGTCTCAGTTTCCCCATCTGTAGAATGGCGATAATGTTACTGACCTCCTTTGAAAAGCACATTGGGATCTATTCATGGGGAGCCTGGAATTATCAGCATTAATAGTGAGGAGCCAAACAACATGCAGCGGTATCAGAGCCACCCCAATTGGAGGACTAATCATGATGCATCGTGTTGCATGAAATGTTTGCAGTACACCCATGATGCCCCTTACTGCCCCAAACTCTGTGCTGACAAATCCAGACCCTGCATTCCTTGTGCACCCAGCGCTATTCCACTCAAACCAACAGGAAGTTGGGAGGTGCAAAATGCAGGATCAGAAACTGCACAGTTTGGAGGCAGGTGACAAAGCTTGAGCTGATCTGGACTCTCAAAGTTCAGCCACAGGGATTTCCTGGTCTCATTTCTGAAGCATTGAGGATTCTTTTAAAGTCCTTCAAGAGCCAGAACCTCAATTAGTGCAAATCAGCAGCCAATTAACAGTTGGGCTGATTTCTCACAATCACAGAAATTGAAAACAGCTCTGCCAGTTCCTTCTCTTTGTCCTATTGAACATTTATTCCTAAATACATACCTGAACAGAGCAACTCTTCCCTAGAGAAGAGTGCTGTATTCAGGCAGGCTCAGTGCTTGGAACTGCTATTGCATCTAATGTCTTGAATGTACTATTTATTTAATTCCTCATTTGCTTTGTCACACAGGGCAAACTACTGGCTCAAATAAGGAGGTGAAACATCCATGGGACTCTCTTGGAAAACCAAGTTGGGATATACATCAGTATGCAAATTACACAGCAGAGACCTGGTTAACCCAGCAGTTGTAAATACACAAAGAGGCAGAATCATCTGGGCCTGGGTAAATTTATATCCTGGGAGAGGGAAAACACCTGGTGATCTGGCCAGAGGGTCAAGGCAGGAAGAGGGAGCAGCCAAGCCAGGCAGAGGAAAGGTGCAGAGTCTCAGAGAGTGAGTCGGGCTGTGATGATAAGGAGATAATGGTAGGGGGTGTTGGAGCTGGACGGAGCTAATCCCACGAGCAACCAGGAGACGGTGCCCTGGAGTGATGGAGCGAGTGAGTTCTGTGACAGGGTGCTGTGGTGGGGGAAGTAATGTGTGAGCTGAGATGTAAAGCCAGTGCCCCATGAACCTGCAGGCAAATCGCTAATGACCCCATGTGGCTTATTTTGCAAGAATGGAGGTGTCAGGCCAGGCTATGGGTTCAGAGATGTGACCAGGGAAGTAGTCGTTTTCAAGCAAACTCCCATCCCATCATGCGCATTACAAACAAGACTTTCCATAGTTCTTTGTTTTTGCATCTCTGGTTTTTAAAAAACAGAAACCACTTTTGTGAGACTACAGCAGTCAAAGAGCAGCATTTCTGTTGTTGTACGGCAGAGTCGCATATTCAGTCTGAAACGGAAGAAGGAAAGAACCGATGTTGTTATCAATTCTGTGTATGAGAGCAGCACTTAGACACCCCAGTGGAGGCAGAGGCCCTGGTGGGCTGGACACTGCATGCACATAGGAAGGGACAGGCCCTGCTCTGAGGAGCTTAAAGTCGAAATACACAAGGCACAAAATGGGGGAGGGGAAACAGAAGCCCAAGAGCTAAAGTGACTTGGCCACGGTTGCTCAGCTGGTCAGTGGCTGAACCAGAAACAAATACCCTGGCTCCTGGTCCAGTACCCTCTGCTAGCCCAGACTGCCTCCTGTAGGGTAATGTGATTACGGGGACTCTACAATCTCTTTGCTTTAATTAGCACTGTCCTTCCAGAGTGACTTAGCCAGACAAGGGGGGTGAGGTAATATATGATTGGACCGATCTCTGTTAGTGAGAGAGACAAGCTTTCTGTGTAAGCTCAAAAGATTGTCTGGCTGTCTCCAACACAAGTTGGTCCAATAAAATATTTTACCTCAACCACCTTCTCTCTCTAATATCCTGGGACCAACCCGGCTCCCACAACACTGTGTGACTAGATCATGTGTTTTACAGACTAGTTGTGCTATGCCTGAGGTCAGATTAGATGAGCTGGTGGTCCCTTACAGAAATATACACCGCACTATTTCACTATCCCTGACCTACAGCCACCTCTGGGATGGAACCCAGCAGTTTTCCGTACCAATAAAGCAACACAGCACTCCACTAGAAGGGCAGAGGAAATAATTCAAATGAGAATTCAGGAGGCAATGTGCAGATAATTGGCAGGACACTGGTTCCAACTACCTGTGTTTAATGCATTGGCTGGGATGATTTAGTTGGGGTTGGTCCTGCTTTGAGCAGGGGGTTGCACTAGATGACTTCCTGAGGTCCCTTCCAACTCTATGATGCTATGATTTCATGCACTGTATCTTTCTGATCTGCCAAAAGCTGAAAAGCCAGTTTACCTGTGGGATCTGCCTCATAGGTATCTGATTCCCTCTTTGCACAGCTCTCCCTGATGGATGAAACAGAGAAAGAGACAGTTATGTGGATGTGTGATGACTGGCTGCTTTATAGCAGTTAGAGTTGTGACTGAGTTACCTCTGATGGGGCACTTCCTGCAGAGCAAGACCAGCAGCTGGATAAGGAGAAGGATGAAAATACAGGGCAGCCCAGCATAGAGCACAATCATACAGCTTCCTGTATCTCTTCTCTCTGCAAAGCATAAAAAAACTGTCAGAACAGATGGGCAGCTTATCTCTACGTCTCATGTAACACCATGGACAAAGGGAAGTCTTTTTCCCAAACCTCCACACCCATTGCTCTATGTATGTTCTGTAGCATGTTGCCCTTCTTCTGTATGTGGAGGGAGTGGGATGTGCAAAGGACAGGGGCCTTGCAAAAACCATAGTGGCCAACAATCTGCCATGCAAAGTCTTTTTCTTTCTCCCCGCCTTCCCTCCCCCAATTTCTCCAACATGTGGATCTTTGAGTTTCATGGTCAGATTCTAGTTGGGTCCTTTCTTCCCAGCAGATGCTGAAGCATTTAGGAAATTAATAGAAGGCTGGACACACTGTTCTGTGTCCCCTGGAATTTGTTTGGTTGTAGAAGGTGTTGACTACTCTTAAAAGTTTTGCCACTGTAACGTTGTCTGCATAGCTCCTTCTGGCTCAGGAACTGAAATACGCTGTGCTGGTGCAATGTACCTTCATCCCGGTAAGACTGCAACTACACTAAGGCTTTTACTGGCATAGCCATGTCGGCAAAAATTCACACCATGGCCCAACAGTTACCCAGTGAAAGTATAGACCAGCCCTAATCCTGCTGGCTTGCACTGGACATCGTTCCATGGAGCCACTTCTGCCATTGCAGAATTATTTCCTGTTATAATGCTAGTGCTTTGTCCAGTCCTGTTTACAGGGGCCTCCAGCCCTGCCCCTGGGTATCTGTTCCATGATCTGTTAGATCTCACTGTCAGGAAGCTATTCCTCACATTCATCCTGCTTTCTCTTTGTTTATTTCCTTCCTGATGCTCTTAGTTATTCCCCTTTTGCTCCTCCCAAATGACCCTTCTGTATCCTTGCTCTACTCACCTGCAGGGGAAGATTTGGGCTGTTTGATTAGAAGCCCATTTATCACCTCTGAGGATTGAAAAATAAAGGTTTTCAGAAGGGCTGAGGTAGGAAAGGTGCGTGACAGCGGAATGACCAGAACTGTCTGCCCCACAACTCACGCACCCTCTCCTTGCTCCAATTACTTATCATTCACCTGAGCCATGCTGTCTGATTCTATTTCTCTAACTTGCAGTAGATGTCGCTGACTCCTGGTGCCCAGATACCATGGTGAGGGGTGTAATATAAAAACCCCAGTAGATAAGTTAGGTTTGATGATACAATACTGGACCTGTTTCCTTGGCGACTGTAGCACTGATACGTCTCCCTGTGCTTCCCTCCTTGGCTGTACAAGTGCAGGTCGTTGCCTGGTTCCACCTCTCAGAAGGAATTGTCATTAGGCTCCAAACACTGAAGACCCCTTTCCCATCTATGGCTCCAGCATCCATCTGACCCTCAGACTCCTCCTCACCAGTGTCCCAGAAAACTGCACTCCAGGAATGAGTGAAATCAGAGAGCAGGCAGAGCAGAGGAATGACAGCTGGAAGCTCAGCATCCTCCAGGGCAGAGGGTGCCAGGATGGAAAGTCTCGGCTCGGAGCCATCTAAAAAAGAGAATTGAGTCACAAAAACTAGAGAGTGGAAAAAACTATTACTAGTAGTTCAGCTAATCCATTCCCATCTCCTACCCCTGCCCCAGCCAGTGCAGCGTGTTTTTAATGTCTCATGGTTTGTCTGTTCGAGTTGTCAGTGTCTTACAACATGGGGCATCCACCTTGGGAGACTTTCCCCTCTCCGTCACTGCTCCGACGTTTGTTCTGACATGATCATCGTGAATTATTTGCTGAGTGCTGACAGTGTGTTGGGTTCTGTACGAAACGCATAAGAAGAGCTGGACAGTCTGCCAGTGAGGACACAAGATGGGATCAGGAGGCCTGATATCTATTCCCAGCTCTGTCTCTGACTTGCTTTGTAACCTTGAAGACAAGTTCACTTCCCCTCCGTGCCTCAGTTTCCCCAACTGTAAAATTGGGGAAATGATACTTACTCACAAATGCTACTTAGTCACCTTTGCAAGGTGCTTTGGGATCTAGCTATGAGAAGCCTGAAAGAGGAACCATTCTTACGTAGCTATAATAGTCAGGCTAAATGTTTCTATTGCATTCATCCCTCTAGTAGCGCCTGCAGTAATTCCTCGCCTTCCTTTTTAGAGACATTCTTTGTAATATTTGCACAGAGAGCAGATCAAAAAATATATAGCTATTACTAGTCGTACATTGTATTTTTATGTTCAATTTCTCTGTTTGAAGCAGTACAGCATGATAGTCCCCTGTATGAACACATGGGCAGAATCATTTCAGGAAGTTTGGCGAATGCCTGGAAAGGAACCTGATTAATATTAAAGTCTTAATAGGATAGCAGGGCGGGTGAAACATTCCCCTCGTCCTAGGCTTAGGCAGTTTCAGAAGGAATCATCTACAAGTGTGAATATCGAATCTGATTGGTAATTTAACAGCCTGCCCGGAATGCAGGGAATTTTAACACCTAGCTTTGATGTGGTGCGTTTTATTCATAGACCTCTCTGCCTTTATACAAGAGAGTCTTCATTCCATCATAAAGATGAGGAATCTGAGATGCAGGGAAATCCAGGGTCAGATTTTCCAAAAGTTCCCAGATTTTCAAAAGTTAGGTTTTGATCGGAGCATTTTAAAAATCCGGTCATTTATCTGGGCACCAAAACAGGACCTGTTGGGTGCTGATTTCTTTGAAAATCTTACCTTCAGTGCCCAGTGATTAAGGAACAGAACCCAGGTCTCCAGATTTCCCACTCAATGCCCTGGCTCACTGCCTGGATCGTGCTGCCTCTTTGCACCAAGGCTTATAGCTTAAAGCTGAAGCAGGGGGATCGGTCACAATCTTGCCGAAAAAGAGAATGATTTTTTTCACATCGCCTTCTAGCACTGAGACATCATTGATCTGAGCCATTGGAAACTCACCTGTGACAATTAGTCTGGTTCCATTCCCGAAGTTGGAGTGTAGATAAAGGAAGGCAAAGAGGGCACAGTAATAAACCCCTGAGTCATTTCTTTGTACATCATCGATAATTAGAGAAAAAGTTTTTTCTGCAATGTTCGCTTTACTTGAATATTTTCCATCTGGAAGCGCAAACTTGGAACTCTGGTAAATCCACTGTAAACTTCCACTCTGTTGTTCCTTGTACCACATCACACTCACGTCTTCTTCTGATATTTTACAGTCCAGCTGTGCAGTCTCCCCAGACAGCAGCCACATCTGTGCTGGGCTTTGAAGGATTTGTATCCCTTCTTCGGAGGCAGTCACTGTACAGGGGGAGAAAGGATTGTGTTAATACAGTGAGCACTGGAAAAAGGTTGAGCTTTTGCAATACTTTATAAAGAACAGAGGATGCAAGAATACACAAAATGCATCTCTTTGCTAAAGATTCATTTTAATTTTTCCATCTTTCTAGCTATTTATTTTGTTAGGATTCATGTAGCTGTGTGGGAATTAATGTAATGTAACAACAAAAAAACAACCTCCGAGTTCAGAACCCAGCGGCACAGACTTCCAGTTCCCTGCGCTAATCACCAGGCTACAAATATACACTCATACTTGCCCAAATCAGTGGTAAAAAAACCCTAGTATTTTACTTAATTGTACACCAAAGAGTCGTTTATTAACTTAGCCATTTGTGTTTCAAATTCTATTTAATTCATTCTGCAGAAAAGTACATCAGCCCATATGTACTACATCAGCACAATAAAAAGGGTAACTTTTGCATCTAATCCAGGATATTGTCCAGAATCAGAAACTATTTTCAAGGGGTTTGTGCCTGGCATTCAGATTGTTTTAAAACAGAATATTTGATCACCTCTCAAGATTTCAGTTGATGAACTGAAAGATGTGAATTATATCTCCCTCCCAAGTCGATGTAAGTGCCTCTCCGAATTCTAGAAGGTCCTTGTGCAGAAAGTGAGTTGTTTTTAGTGTGATAGAAAATAAGTGTGAAATACTTACTGTGTCACAGAAAATAAGATAAAAAGACTTACTGTGCAGATAGACTAGAATCATCCCAACAATCTGGTGGGACATCTTGTGTATTTCTTCAGTAATGAATAGGTGATGCTGTGAGACAGATAGACGTGTGCTAGCTAATGGATCTCTTGATGAAAGACTTTATCACGTGGAGAGGAAAATGTTCTATTTCCTCTTAAAGATCTGTGGGGCAACATGCATGACACCAGAAGAGGGCCAGGAGATATTGATAACCCAGGTCAAAATCTTACTCTGAGAGCCAGCAGAGCAAAGGTGGTGGAGAATATTCCTTTGACTCTAAAATCTATTAGAGAAGAAATTTAAGATCAGATTGGTGTGTGTCTAGTGTAATCTGCTGGGTTATAATTGGATGCCCATAACAAGACACTCTTTGACTGCAATTCAGATGGAACATTTTTTGTGTTTCAGGGGGGCGTAAGATCAGATGGAATTAGTATCAATATTGTGATGTATGAAAACTGTTAAAGCTGTGGTTTATCCCTTTTGAATTTCAGGAGGTTTTCCTAGTCCTGCTTGCTGACTGCAGAGAGGCATGCAATCTGGGCCTAGCAGCTGTCAGTCTGGAAAGAGCCAGTTTAGGAAAAGTTGGGGTGAGTTTTGCTTCTCTGCCTCAGGGAGCAGCCTGCTTCATCTCTCTCTGGTTTTGGTTACTGTGTGTTATCATTCTGGCTTCAAAGAATAAAAGTCATGTTAAGTTGCAACCCTCCAGCAAGAAAATTTGATGTTTATCTACCTTCTCTGTTTGTATGATGTGAACATAACAATTGCCAAGAAGCATATCACATGGATGTCAAGGTTTCCTGAAGATTTTAGCAAGGAATGGAGGCTCATTGGGCACCATGGATGTAGGGAAATTAATAAAAATAAAATTTAGCTTGTGTGTTTAGTTATAACTGTAGATTAAGGAAAGGGCTAAGAGTAGGTTCCTCTGGCAAAGGAATGGATTGGGCTAGAATATTCAAGTCGCAAAGTGACCCCATTTCGGAAAATATGGGTTACGACCTTCTTTTTGGAGACTTATGTCAGATATGTGCTTAATGCATGTTCTTTAGCGTAATGTTCAAAATTGTTTACAGAGAGAGCCAAATGAAATGCCCACTAGGAGATTCCAAATCCATCCCTTCTAAACAGTGTTCACCCAGGCAGTCTGGGATATGGTCATCTCTGCAGCTTGTCTTTACTGGGACGTTAAGGCTGAGAGTTGCAAAGCTCCAGCAGGGCTTTGGTTGCCAAGCTCACATTAACTGGGCATCCCAGTTGCCCTTTTGAACCTCAGCTAAAATAAAATCCAACTGCAGATCAGGGCCAGATCCTCTGCTGAGCCCATTCTCCTGTTCTCCCAAGGTCGTCTTCCAGCCATGTATAAGCTGGCCCTGCCTTGAAGCTGCTCTAAACTGCACGAGTTGGTTATGACTCCCAAGGAGCCATTTGCCAGCTGGGGATACCCCACGTGCAGCATTCTCTGGCCACACCCCACATGTGGGCTGCAAGGGCTGGCTCAGCTGCCTTTGCACCCTCTGCCATGTGCAGCCAGTTCCTGCTCCCTCTGAGTCACTGGAGCAGCACAAAGGGAGCAGCGTGTGGGCCAGGGTCTGACCCATGTCTCATTGACACCTAACTCCAGGGGGAGGTTGACTGTGGTGCAAACACCACTCCTGGCCTAACTCGTTCCCTGGGACTTCAGCACATGCTTGAAGAGAGGAAGGATGGGGCGATTGTCAAGGTGTCAGCGAGGCACTCGGGGGTCTTCCATTCCAGTCCCTGCTCTGCCACAGGCCCCATGTGTGACCTAGGCCGGTCACTTACATCCCAACGACTCTCAAGGGATTTAAGTGCCTTCGTTCCTTTTGAAAGTTGGATTTTCTCCCCAAAGCCCATAGGTGCTTTTGAACATGTTACCCCGAGTCTCTCTGGGCCTTCATTGCCCAGCTGTAAAATGGGATAAATCCTTCCTACTCTCCAGCGGGGTGGTGAGGATAAATAAGTACACAGATAGATTAAAAGAGTTTTGCTGAACTGGGGGTCTAATGCCATAGATGTGCAAGGTACAGCTGCCTAGGTGTTATGCCCCATATAAAGGTCCCTATATATCAGGCAAATCAGCTGAGCTAGAATTCAGGCTATGATTTTGGCGTGGTTTTCACAGTAATCATGAATTTGAGTAAAGACCATGACCCCTGCAGTGGCAGCTCCTGGCCAGCGAGGCTGGGCCCGGCTCCTAGCAATGGATTTTGAAACCTGGCCTACGTGGTCTGAGCTCCACTCGGGTTTGGTACATCTGTCCCTTTGTTTCTGTCTACGGAGGGGCAGACACCCCACAAACCTAGAAGTACAGTGACCATGTGGGCCAGATCGCAATGCCCGGACCCAGAGCCAGATCCAGCCCCCCAGGATAGAAGGTGCAGGATGAGTGCAGGGTCGTCTCACTCTCAGCTCCCTGCCCCTCCGGTTCCCTGCTCTCTCCCTTTCTTATGGCTATTTTCCTGTACTTCTCCCAGAAATTTATTAAAAATGTTCATGATAAAATCATAGCCTGAACTATAATTGTAACAGGAATCTAGCCAAATTGGGGCAGAAGAACCTAAATCCCTTGGGAGTCTAAGTCTTAATTTCAAAAGTGGTGTAGGTACTTGGGAGACTGTCCCTTTGATTCATTTTTCGGTGCTATTTAGGCTCCCCAGAACCAGATTTTCAGTTCTATTTAGGTGCTTAATGCTGCAGCTAGGTGACTAGTGGGGTTTTCAGAATAAATGGCACCGAAGGCATTTTGGCATGTTTGTAAATTTGCCCTAAAGACTATTACCCCCAGGCACATTTTACTGATATAAATTCATTTTACATTTGGTCTTCTCTAATACAGCTCCATTAAAATCCAAGACAAAGGAAAAGCTACTGAAATTGTTTTGATTGATTGATATTTTCATTTCTACAGTATGTTTGATAAGCAAGCCCATTGAAAGCGATCTTAAAAAACCACAGGCAGCAGGACAAACAGCCACGTTTGCTGCAAAGGAGCAATTGTTTAAAAAAAGATCAAAACCAGTTGCCTGGATAATTGCACTTGCTGTTGTGGTCAGTTTCTACCCGCCTATTTTGACGCTTTTGTTTTGTTTGTTCGCCTAGCAAAGTGTTGGGGCTGATTTCTTTTTTCAGTTCTGCCCCTCCTGCTTTTGGTTACCAAGGAAGTGTAAACTGCTCCCCCCAATTCATCTGTAGCCAGTGTATGGTTAGCGTGAAGGTGAAGCAGAGCAGTCTATGAAATGACTACAAAAACTGAAATTTACCGTTCAGTGGTGTGAGACAAACGAAATTTCATGGCACAAACCAGAGACACTGAGAAAATGTCTGCCACTAATTATCAACGAGGCAGCATTAATAATTAGCTCTAGTGACCAGGCAGCGTTGGGCTGAGACTCAGGAGACTTGCGTTCTATTCCTGTCTCTGCTGTGGGCTGATCCTGGACAAGTCAGTTCCCCTCTCTGTGCCTCAGTTTCCCCATCTCTAAAATGGGGATACCATTACTGACCTCCTTTGTAAAGATCTACTCATGATAAGCTTGGAATTATTATTATAAATGAGGAGCCGAACAACATGGTATCAAAGCCCCCCAGTCGGGGGATTAATCAGGGTGTACTGTGCTGCATGAAGTTTTTGCGGTACACCCATGAGCCCCATTAAAGCCCCACAAACTCTGGGCTAACAAGACCAGACCCTGCGTTTCTTGTGCACCCAGCACTATTCCACTCAAATCAACGGGAGGTTGGGGTGTGCAAAAATGCAGCATCAGAAACTGCACTATTTGGGGACAGGTGACAAAGCTTCAGCTGTTCTGGATTCTGGAAATGAAGCCCCCTGGATTTCCTGATAGTCTTATTTCTGAAGCAAGCCGCACTCTGAGCATTCAGGAATCATTTAAGGTCCTTCATGAGCCAGATCCTCTCCATCAGTGTAAATCAGCGTCAGTTCATTGCCTTCAGTGGAGCAATGCTGACTTACAATCTGGTCCCAAGTATCATGTCAAGAAATAAGGTGCAGTGGTGGCTAAAATACTGAGGCAGCTGGGAGATGCATTAGCCCCTGAAGGCCATCGCTCAAGTGTTCATCACCCGTGGTTGGGGCCACACTTTCAGAAAAGCCCAGTGCCCATTTAGGGTATGTCTACACTGCAGCTGAGCGTGTCGCCACTCAAGTGTATGGCTTTGGTGTCACCAGGGGCGGCTCAGGCTGCCCACCCACATGCAATTACATCCGACCTCCTGGGTACATACTTGCATGGCTAGCCTGAGCCACCGCCCATACTGCTTTGGCAACACTGCCCTAACTCAAGCAGACCAAGCGCATGTCTGTCTACCTGCGCTAGGAAGCACCGTGCCAGCTGCAGTGTAGACGTATCCTTAGGCATCTCAATAAGGGCAGATTTTTACAAGAAGTGGCTCATTGGGTGCTGACCTCTTGAGAATCCAGCCCTACGTGTGCCAATGGGAGCTACTGGGTGCTGAGCTCTTATGGAAATCATTTGCAATAGGCAGCAGGTACAGTGCTATCCACACAATTGCATCTTCTCCCAATCTTGTATGCAGCAGCCTGATGGTCAGAAAGGCCTGGTGCATGCTGTGTCTGTACTGGACGTGGTTCTGTGCTGAACGATCTCTTGCATATTTTACATTGTGCCATGTCCTGGTGGTTATTTCGTTATTCTGAATCATTCTAATAGATCCCTATTTGATTCAAATGCAGCAACAGCCGACAAGAAATAGTTAGTCCCCAAAGGATTCTTTAAAAAAACCCTGTGAAAAGCATCTATCACCATAGCACACACCCCCCAGGAGGCGTTCCTCACAAGAACCGACCAGGATGTTGGACCTTTTGCACTTTAGTAGCGTACCAGACGTGTGCCTTTAGATTTCATTTTCAGGATATTGTTTGTTAGAATAATGCTGTTCACCAAATATCTGCTTTTGTCTTTCACAGGTAAAGCTTTTGCATTAGTCATAATGTTAAGCTTTAGATATGAGAAAGGAGCCTTTTCAATAAGACATTGGCTTTTGTGATATCTGGTAGCTTAGGACAGTTCTACTGCAGTTTAGATGCTCTTCCATTTACTTTTGCACAATTTAATCTGAATTCATTTGTGATAATTCTGAACTATCCTGATTATTTAGGACAGATTGTGACCAGCTGAAAATTGACTCTCTCACACCCTCTTTTATACCTACAGTGATAAAAGTGCAGTCATTTCTGCAAGAATTTCAGCCGTTCCTGTTTGTGAACATTAATGATACAGCAAAGATCCAGTGCTCTTACAAAGAAAAATTAGTAGTAGTAGATATAGCAGTTCAGTGGTACAAGAGACGAGAAGGTGAGGCACCCTTTTTATTTAAGAGATGCTCAGATAATCAACAGATAAGTAAAGTTGCTTGTGTATCGGAAGGACACACCTTGACATTGGAGATCCGCAATGTCCAAAGGAGTGACTCTGGAGTTTATTACTGTACCGATTCACACAGTATCTTCTTGACCTTCAGCAAAGGATCGACATTGATTGTTGGAGGTAAGGAAACAGAACTGAACGCTTAGAAAAGAAATTGAATGACAATGCAGACATATTTCATGTGCACGTTAATATGTAAAAAGATGGTTTGACCACTTATTAAAGAGTCCGTTGTTGAAAGAAAGGCTGATTGACCCCCAAAAAAGAGCAAGTAAACAGTAACTGCTGAAAGAAGAGTATATTTTGCATAATTAAAAATATGAAAATAGCAAAAATGAACTCTTAAAAAATGTCTGTCTTATTCCTGCTCTGGGCACAGGTTGGGAATATTTTAACCACAGAGCCATGCTAGTTTCATTTAATGTCTTGAAATTAGGAAATGTTTTTAGGACTACACCAGTTTCTAGAATTTCACACATTTTCCCTTCTGCTAAGCGCAAAATACGTGTTTAGTTTTGGCTGGATAGCCCTTCATTTTTCAGATTCTTCTTATTTTCTTAATGTACGATACCTTTTTTCATTTGAGCTTCTTTCATCTCAATCAAACTGCAGCTCAGCTGAGCATCACACTGAACTCTCTGTTTTACTCTGCTCAGACAGTTACACCACCAGCAGTCAGGTGCTGCCTCTGGCTCCATCTCCCCGCAGCCTCCTCTCCAATGGAACTGCTGACCTGGCTTGTCTGGTCTATGGAGTTTCCAACCCAGTCCAAATTTCCTGGAGTGTTTCTGAGGCTCTGCAGGAAGAGGGGCTGATGCATTCACTGAAAGCAAAAGATGGCTCCTCCATGTTCATAAATCACATTAGCATCCCCATGGAGATCTGGACCAGTGGGAAGAATTTCACATGTGAAGTTAAATTCAACTCTTCTGGCAAGAGTGTTAAGAAAGTTGCGAGATATATTGAAGGTGAGAGATTTTATATTAGCTTCTGGGACTAGCGGGGAGTAAGATTTATAGCACTCTGAGAGCCTGGGACATAATGAGCGTATCACTGGGACTCCTTGGCACTATGTTGATTAAGATGGCAATTAAATAGGAATGCAAAGAGACCATGGTCAGACCTACCTAATGTATTTTGTAATTGGAGAAAGCTCTTACATATTGGGTAATATTTAGGAGCAGGCTGATCAACAGAGAATTTTGGGAAAGGATAAAGAGTAATTCCAGTGCTCACAAGAGAGTAATTTTCAATAGAAACTGTCAGACCAACCACACCAGAATTAAATGTCAACCAGTGTTAGAGGAAGAAAGGCAGAGGGGGCCACTAGGGGCAGAGGAGAGCTGATTTCTGGTCAGACGTGGAAAGGCGATGAGGTGAGGAGAGATCTACAGGGAGGATTTTGTAGATGGCAGGAGGTGCAGAGAAGATTCTCATTACAGGAGAAATAATCAGCCTAAGGAAAAGGGCACAGGAGAGAGACTGAAAGGCGCTGAAGGCTCCCGTAGTCTCGCTCCTCAGGGGTTATGTCCCATGGTGAAATGGGGTCCAGGAGAGAGGAGCTGGATGCAGTGGAATCATAAAACTCTTAGCTCAAGTCAGCAACTTGTGTCTCTTTTCTGGCTTCTTCCACAGCCCCTGCCAGGGAATGCACATATCACATTGTGGGCCTTGCGGCTGGTGCTGGTCTGCTGCTGCTGCTGGTGTCTCTGAGTCTCGTCTGGGCCCTCTGCCCTTCCATTCTAGGTAATAAACACAGCCCAGCCCAGACACTCTCCTGCAGAGAGAAATCCTACTCCCCTGCTTGCTACTGGGGACTGCAACTGCCCCACCCCACACATGAACACACTGCAAATGTCACAAGTGCCAGGACTAATCTCAGAACATTTGTTTTCTGAATTTTCAGTTTCCTGTGTCGGGAGAGCATCTTTGTTCTCAGTGACAAAGGGAGTGCTGTAGAAAGGCTTCTACTGCCGATGGCCCACGCACCTTGTCTGTAGTTCACAAAGAGCAGTAGCATTTCTGATGAGCCTCTCTCCATTTGCCATACATGGAGGTGCCCTGCACACATACAGCTCAGATGCACCATTAGTCGATAAACCACAGTTGGGGGAGTGACAGTGGAGGAGGAAATTTTATTGTTGTCTGTTTGTTCCAGGATTCCAGCCCAGGATCTCAGCACCTCCAGCTTCACAGGAACACCCGGTAGGGCACTTCACAAACGATCTCTGTCCAAATGAATGTGTGTGTCTCAGGCATTTCTAATTCATCCACCAACTTGGGCACTTGAACTGATTGATCTACAAAGAGAAGGTGTCAGTGAGGTCTAGCTGTTAGAGTAGCAGAAGGGGAGCACAGAGTCGTATTGCTAGCTTTGGTAATATACTGTGGCAAAGCGGGCAAGTGAATTACCTGCTCTGTGACTCAGTTCCCCATATATAAAAAGTACATAACAAAACATACTGCACAAGCATGATGGGAAGTTTAATGTTTGTTTGTTTCTGACTGTACCTCTTACAGGGTTTTTGTGTGGAGGTGGGAACATTTTTGGCACTTAAAAGATAAATAATTATAAGCAATTATATTTGTAAAGCACATGAAGATTTTCCAGTGACAGGTGCTATGGATCTCTGTCCTCAGTAGTAGACATTCCATTTACACAGGTTTAGATCTGGGAAAATATTATCAGCTGGTGAGTTCTTAAAGTGAGAATCCAGCGATGGGTTTCATTTTGGTAACACACCCAATTTATAGGAAAAGTAGAAGAATAAGAGATGAGAGGAAATTCTTCATCAAGCTAAATGCTTTTGGATGTTCAGCTCCGTCTCAGGTTGTATCACTTAATTTTACAAGGAGGTGGCTAATTTTACTAAATGTCACAAAACAGGATGGAATCTTATACGCTCATCTGGATTTTGATTCACGGAATCACAACAGGCGCAAGATGCAGCGATCGGCGAGAGGAAAAAGTGTAAAACCGTGAACTATCTAGTGCTGGGGAATCCACACGTGGGAACTGATGGCTGGTTCTCTGCTGATTGGAAGCAGACAGCTGGAAGAAGGCTCTTTCTGTCTCATTAAACTTTCTTTTTATTTTCTCCACTTCTCTGTTTAGAAGATAAAAGTTAGAAAATCCCCAAAGAGTCCAACCTCATCAGGTGGGAAATCTCAATTTGGGATAGAAAGGCATCATGGTATAGATGACTTTACACTTCCCTTGTGTATTAGATTGGAAGCTCTTTGGGGCAGGGATTGTCTAATTGTTCTGTGTTTGTGCAGAGCCTAGCACAATGGAGTCCTGGTCCATAACTGGGGCTCCTGGCTGCTATGGTAATACCTTCACCATCATCATCATCCACCCCCCATACCCTCCACAGAGGGACCCAGACACCGCTGAACAGCTGCAGCTTCCCTGCACAAACATTGAGGCCAGATGGTGGCATCCTGCAGAAGGGACGTGCAGCCCCCTGCTGTTCAGCAGGCACGTGCTCCCTTTGCAGTAACGTTACACGGACGTGCGATGGGATTCGGAAGGGGAAGGCTGGATGCGGGAGGGGCTGTGAGGGAGGAGAATCTCTCCCCAGGCCAGTGCTGGACCTGCTACCCCACTGCTTCCTCTGCAGGCTGCTGCTTTCCCCCAAGGATGAGTTCCACAGGCCCCATGTGCCAGCCCCTCTGCCCCATCCCACAATAACACACATTATCAATGGCTGGAGCTTTCCTAGTGTCAGAGCCTGCACGCTCTGCCTGTTTTGATCACTATTGGTTGTTATTCAAGCTGTCATTCTGTCACTCATTAAAAAGAGACAGCAACCCCACTGGTTATGTTTGTGTTGCCTTTTTTACGTGTTCAATGCATCAAACTCAGCTAATTGTGTAATAAGAAAGGTGAGCTCTTAAATCCTTTAGGTCAAATTCTGCTCTGCTTTACAGCAGTGTAAATCTGGAGGAGCTCAGTTGCATTCAGTGGAGTTACTCTACATTTACACCGCTATCTCTGAGAGCAGCATCCGGCCCTTTCTATCTTATTTCATATCTGTTTCTTTTGAAGAATGATAAAAAAAAATGTGTTCCACGCCACTTGTTGCACACGCATCTTCGAATATGGTAAGAGCTGTTCTAAGAGGACTGGGATCAACATTCTCCATCTCCACTAAAGGCAGGAGAAGAAGTCATGGCCTTAATCTGCAGCAAGGGAGTTGTGGTTAGATATTAGGGAGAACTTTCTAACTGTAAACGGAGTTAAGCACGAGAGCAGGCTTCCAAGGGAGGTTGTGGAATCCCCATCATAGGAGGTTTCTAACAACAGGTTGGACAAACACTTGTCGAGCACAGTCTGGGTTTACTTGGTCCTGAACTTGATGACTTTTTGAGGTCCCTTCCAGCCTGACATTTCCATGAATGCCAATAAATTGAATGACTAAGGGCCTGAATCTGGTCCCGTGTTACCCTGAGTACTGAACCCAGCGGGGCTGCAAGATGGCCCATATTGCCATTGAAACTTAAAATTGTGGTCTTGAATGATTGGTGACTTGAACTCACTGACGATCTCATGATACTTTCTGCAAGAGAAGAGTAGCTGGCTGTGGTACCTTGGCCACCTTCCTATTTGGGTAATTGCTGGGGCTGGTTGGCAGTTTTTAGAAGAAACATTTCTTTGTCAGAAAATTCCGATTAATTGAAATGGGCAATTTTTATGGGAAAAGGGCTGGTTTTGATAAAAAAAAATTTTTACTTGGGCAAAGTTTTTGAAAATCGTTGAAATGTTTTATTTCTGTATTTTGCAAAATGAAAAATTCCAGCTTCCCAGCTCAAAAAAAGAAAATACTTCAAAACAATGAAAACAAAACGCTTCCATTCACCCAAATAAAAAATTATTTTCGGTTCAAGAAAATTATTGAGATTTTGACTTGTCATCCCAATTTGAGATTTTTTGAAATTTTTCCTGTCTTAAAAATTGTTGTGTGATGGGAAATCCATTTTCTGTCTATTTTCTCGTAATTGCATCACTGTAAAATGGCTCCTGCAGCTGCAGTTGACTATGTTGCTCCTTTTCACTTCCTGCCCAAAACTACTGTGCAGTGTTGCTGTAGGGCTATGACATGGCTGCCTCCCTCCACCCCCACAGTGGATGAAGAGGTTTTATTATGCAGCATAAGGGCCCAATCTGGCATGGTGCTAAGCACCTGCGGGACACCCCCAACACTCAGCAAAGTCAAGGGCAGTGGTGGGTGCTCAGCTGCTCTTAGGGTCAGCACCTACGTTCAGTTCCTTAGCCCTGCACATTGTAAACATTGTCCCTGGGATGCTCAGAGCAGTGAATAGGGCGTTGTACCGTTACCAAGCAGTGTTACTGGGAGGGTCATAACAGGCCCTTGCAGGAATTGTGCTCGGGATGTTGTGCTTGAACAGTGTTATGATTTCTAGGCGCTTATCTGTACCACCGCTGACAACATGCTGCCTCTTAACAGCGAGCCGGGGGACCTGATTGTCATTTGCACTAAGCCCCTTTCCACCATGGCAATGTACCGAGGCCTGGAGGTGGGTGTGACTGTAACTTATGCTCCTCTAAACTCCTCTTTACACTGGTGCAAAGGGGAAGTTGTGTAATTGTGAGTAATGCCCTTGGGCTAGAAATCCTGCAGAACCTTGGCCAGTCCAGCCGTCCTTCGTCAGGCCAAACTCCTGCTTCCATTTAACATTGCCTCAGTCAGGGGCTAAAGGAGTTAGCCCAGGTGGTTACCCAGCAATGGGGGCTGGAAGGGGGCGGAAGGAAGAAAGAAAGAAGATGGTCCCCTGCATTAGAGAGCTGCCTGGAATGGGTTTGTGACAGATCGATTCCCACTTTTCCAGGGGAGCTGCATTGAGTCAGTGCAGCCTCAAAAACGGGGCACTGTCTAAGGCAAATGTGGCCACGTCATTGAGGGAATCTGTTCTTTTCTGAGCCAGTTGCTCTATTCGATAGTCCATGTTGCCTTCTATTGTCAGCTGTGTCAGAAGGGTCAGTGAGAGATGCACTTTACTTCTATCTCCCTACTTTGTGAAGCCAGACACATTTTTCTATCCAGTCCTGTTGAGTTCATTTTTAGCCAGGTTATTGCTAGATCCAAGAGGAGGCGCTTAGCTTCCAATGACTTCAGTAGGAGTGAGTCACCTGACCCTCTTAGCCATGTTTGAAAATCCCGCTGGGCACCTCTCTGCATCTATAGCAATCTAAATACCTTTGAAAATCTGGCCCTAAGTCACTTTTGAAAATGGGACTTGGACACTTTTGAAAATCATATCCTTCATCTTATTTCTCAAAAATGTCAGAGGTTTCAGTTTGATGATTTAAAGTGCTATTAAAGTCCTCCAAGCCGAGACTCCAAATGATTGTTACAAATCAGCTTTGCACCATCCAGAAGTATGGTACATTAATGGACCAAACATGGAAGACTGGGGAGAGATTTAGACTGGGACTGTCAAAAGACTTAAGTGATTTAGGAGCATTTTACTTGGAAAGTCACGTGGTTTGTTTATACACATATCCATAGGAGACACTGTGCCATGTTCTGGATGTTTAAAGTTATTCTAATTCATTACAGCACATCCCTGTGCTACTGGAATGCAAAGAATTTCTACAAGAACCCTCTGTAGAGTCCTTAACCCACCCATCTAGTATCTGTCATTAGAGCACAGCCTCCTCAGAGGCGTTCCTCACTGAAAATGAGCAAGACCCTGTATCCACTCACTGCAGCAGCGAACTAGGCATCAGCCTCTGGGCTAGTGTCTCAGGATTTTTCTTTTCCTCTTTTTACAAAGATGATCTTTGCCGAGTATCTGGTTTTATCTTCCTTAGGTAAAATGTCTGCATTGAATTTTGGAACTGAGAAAACAGCCTCTTCAATAGGATGTCAGCGTTGAACATCTATCATGTGTTTGGAAACTTGTGCTGGATTTTAATTTCATTGCCATTTACTTGTACAAAGATTTGCAGGTTTTTTAGCATTTAGTTTGCAGAACATAAATATTATCAGATGAAGTATATTCTATTCGTGTCCAGTTCTTCTGTGGCAGTGGGAGACCCGCTGGATACTGACTGTAACAATGTTTTATTTCTCCAGTCCTAGGAGTGAAGTTATTTCTCTACCAGACTCAGCAGATCCAGTTTGTTGAAGTTGGTGACACTGCAAAGATCCACTGTTCCTCCAAAGAAAATCTGGAAGGAGGAAGTAAGATGTTTTGGTATTTGAGAAGAGAAGGTGAGACACCCACATGCATTAAAAGGTGTTTGGATGATCAAAATGTAAGTAAATTTACTTGCAAACATGAGACTCATGGCTCAACACTGGAAATCAGAAACATCCAAAAGAGCGACTCCGGCATTTACTACTGTGCATTTAGATACAGCAGCTACCTGCTTTTCGGGAACGGATCCAGGCTGATTGTTGGAGGTAAGGAACCATAGCTTGTTTAAGGAGGCTAATGACTGATTGACAAAGCATATTTCATGTTCCCATTAAAATGTATGAAGATACCATAGCTACTGAGGAACTGTTAAAAGGAAAGCATGCTTTAAGCTAGAAAGATCAACTGAACTGAACTATGAACGCTGTGGGCAGAGACGGAATATAATATGCATATTTTTTGTAACTAAACAACTTCAAATTTGAAATGCTGAAAATAAGCCTTTGGAGTTTCTCTGTTACTGTTGAAGTCCCCCAGGTAGGGAATATTTCTAACTGAAGAGTCATTACAGCATGAAACAATATTTTGAGTTAATTATATGTTCTTACGAGAGCATCTCCTTATAAAATTTTAACACAATTTCCCTTCTGGGTAGTGCAGATATTTATTGCGCTGTATCCTAGTTAGTGTTCGCATGGTGATTTAATATTTCCTTCCGGAGACTTTTTTTCCTTGAATTATTGTCTTAGTGAATGATTGCATGCAGTGTTGTAGCTGCAAAAAAGTATGGGTTGGATGAATGGACTATAAAATGGATCGAGAACTGACTAGAGCATAGGACTCAATGAGTAGTGATCAATGGCTCCATGTCTAGCTGGCAGCCGGTCACAAGTGGAGTGCCCCAGGGGTCGGTCCTGGGGCCAGTTTTGTTCAACATAGAATCATAGAATCATTAATGATTTGGAAGATGGGGTAGATTGCACCCTCAGCAAGTTTGCAGATGACACTAAGATGGGGGGAATGGTAGATACCCTGGAAGGTAGGGATAGGATACAGAAGGACCTAAACAAACTGGAGGATTGGGCCAAAAGAAATCTGATGAGGTTCAACAAGGACAAGGGCAGAGTCCTGCACTTAGGACGGAAGAATCCGATGCACAGCTACAGACTGGGGACCAATGAGCTAGGCAGCAGTTCTGCAGAAAAGGCCCTGGGGGTTACAGTGGATAAGAAGCTGGATATAAGCCATCAGTGTGCCCTGGTTGCCAAGAAGGCTAATAGCATATTGGGCTGCATTAGTAGGAGCATTGCCAGCAGATCGCAGGAAGTGATTATTCCTCTCTATTCGGCATTGGTGAGGCCGCATTTGGAGTATTGTGTCCAGGTTTGGGCCCCCCACTACAAAAAGGTTGTGGAGAAGTTGGAGAGAGTCCAGCGGAGGGCAACAAAAATGATTAGGGGGCTGGAGCACAAGATGTATAAGGAGAGGCTGAGGGAACTAGGCTTGTTTAGCCTGCAGAAGAGAAGAATGAGGGGGGATTTGATAGCAGCCTTTAACTACCTGAAAGGGGGTTCCAGAGAGGATGGAGCTAGGCTGTTCTCAGTGGTGGCAGATGACAGAACAAGGAGCAATGGTCTCAAGTTGCAAGGGGGGAGGTCTAGGTTGGACATTAGGAAAAAGTTTTCACTAGGAGGGTGGTGAAGTACTGGAATGGGTTACCTAGGGAGGTGGTGGAATCTCCATCTTTAGAGGTTTTTAAGCTGAGGCTTGACAAAGCCCTGGCTGGGATTATTTAACTGAGGTTAGTCCTGCTTTGAGCAGGGGCTTGGACTAGATGACCTCCTGAGGTCCCTTCCAACTCTATGATTCTATGTACTGGTCCTAAGATAAAAGAGAGACAAGGTGGATGAGGTAATAACTTTTATTAGACTCACATCTGTTGGTGAGAGAAGCTTTTGAGTTTAGGCAGAGCTCTTCTTCAGGTCTGAGAACGACACTGAGTAAATTCCCAGACCTGAAGGAAGAGCTCTCTGCAAGCTAGAAAGCTTGTCTCTCTCACTAACAGAAGTAGGCTCAATAAAAGATATAATCCGTCACCCACTTTATCTCTCAGAGTGAAAGTTTAACATCTTTTATCAGACTGCAGTTCATCTGATACCACACTGAATTTGCCATCTCCTTCTGCTCAGACAGTTATACCAACAGCAGCTGGGTGATGCTTCTGGTCCCATTTCCACACGGCATTCAAGCCACTGAGACAGTGAATCTGGCCTGTGTGATCCATGGAGTGTCCAGCCCAGTCCATGTTTCCTGGAATGTTTCTGGGGATCTTCAGGAGCAGGGGCTGACGCGCTCAGTGAAAGCCAAGGATGGATCTTTAACGCTCATAAATCACATTAGTGTCCCCAGGGACACCTGGGCCAGTGGGAAGATTTTCACGTGCGAAGTCAAATTCAACTCTTCTGGCAACAGTGTGAAGAAAAGTGCCAGGTATCCTGAAGGTGGGTAATATAATATTGGAGTCAAAGGGAGACTCAGAAGTAAAGTGTGTGTGAATTAGCCACAATCACAGCTGCTGCAATGTAATTTTCCATTACAGAAAGCTGGAATATTTCAATGTCCTTATTAAAAGCAGGCAGATTTGTGGAGAATTTGGGAAAAGCTAAACTGAGACATTAGAGGAACTCCAAGACAATGTAGCTCTGGTTTCTTGAGGAGCTGTCACACTGTTTGTACCCATAAAGCACTGTAAAGACTTAAATAACAACAGCTATCGATTGGGGAGAGAGGAATTAAGAGCCAGGATTGGAAGTTAAAACCAAAAGATGTAATGAATAGATGCAAACATGATTCTCTCAGTGCCTGATGGTCCACTGATGTCAACTTCTTCCACAGTCCATTCCAGCCGGTGTGAGTCGCAGATGGTTCGCTTTGCAGTGGCCATTTTCCTGGCGGTGTTGATGGTGTATCTGAGCCTGGCCTGGATCGCTGCTATTCCAGTCCAGGTAATCAACACACTACAGTCCATCCCAGCTGCGGAGACCTACCTGTAGCCCAATTAATAGTTTGGCTGATTTCTCACAAAATCACAGATTGAAAACAGCTCTACTAGTTCCTTCTGTTTTGTCTCTACTGAACATTTATTCCTTCCTACACACCTGTAACACAGCAGCTCTTCCCTAGAGAAGAGTGCTATATTCAGCCAGGCTCAGTGCTTGGAAACGCTCTTGCATCTGATGGCTGAACACACTATTTCTATCTTTCATCATTTGCTTTGTCATGCGGGGCAAACGTGCCTGAAATAGGCAGGGGAAACTCCCATGGGAATCTCCGAGCAAAATGAGTTGGGATGGAAGCCAGTAATGTAAATTACACAGTAGAGGGCTTGTTACTCCATCAGTTGTAAATGCACAACTCCCACTGAAGTGATAGGAGAATCTGGGCCTGGGTAAAAGTTGATCAGAAAACAGCTGTAAGTGGTGAAGAAAAACTTTACTTTGCATTAATGTGCCATTGACCTCATCTTCAAAACCCATGAGTTTAGGCTGCAGGAAGTTCTAATGCCCCTGTAAATCTGCAATATCTGGATTTGGCCTTTTTTGTCTGTCTTGTAAATTCAGTAAAAACGAAAGCGACAGACTCAGAGGAGTTAAATTGTGCATTAAAGACTTTCTCATTCCTAAACTCCTTTTTCAGCCAAGTGCTAAACTTTTGAAACAAGATTGCCATGATGGTTTCTGTGCTAATAACATGCAGTTTGCATAAAGGAATTTTAAATAAAGCTTAACAGCGTGTTTGAAAACGTAACCCATTGTGTCTAATTTTACTAAATGTTGTCAAACAGGGTCAAATAATTTATGCCCAACCGGAGCTTGATTCAGGGAATCACAGCCGGAGCAGGGAGTAGTGACCAGTGAAAGGGAAAAAGGGGAAAATCATAAACCACCCAGAGATCCAAGCCTGAAAACTCACCGCTATTTCACTGCTGGTCTCAATGACTGTAGCCATCCTGTAAGGTGTTGTCTTTCTTTAAAAACTGTTGGTTTGTTTTTACTGCTCTTTACTTCTGCTACATGTGGCTCAGTTCCAAAATGTAACTGAAAAGTAACCTCAGTCGTCCATCTAGACTACAAATAGCAGGAAGTCACAGACAGACTCAAACCCAGGAAGAGATTTCCTACTGTGATATGAAAGACATCATCATACAGGTATCTTTGCAACATATTGGTGTGTTTATGGACAAATCCCACCCTCCTCTGTGGGTGCAGAGGCTCCCAGACAGCAGAACCAGCACGGTATCATTTCATAAAGGGAGGCGAGATTACAGGAGCCTGTGTGTGGCCTACGCACGCCTGGTGTACCCCAGAGCTATGCTCACGATCATACCAGGGGGAGAGATGGGTTTGGCAGGGAATGAATCTGCCACTACACCAATCCTCCAGATAAGAGCCGTGTGGAGTTGTGGTGCTGGGGCTACAAAATCTGCTCCAGGCCTGACGTTGGAGTAGCAGCTGTGGAGTGGCTCCACCATGGTTCTGTGACCCGGGAGGGAGACGATGCCTCCCCTCGTCCCCCCTAGAAACCCTGAGCTTAGTTACAGCATCTGGAGCTCAGGATCCTGCCTTACTCACACAGGCAGTCACAGTGAACTCAACTCCTCATGTGTCTAAGCCAAGCCCCTAGTGGTTTGGAAAGGGGACGTGGGTGTCTGTACTCACGAGAAACTGAACATCCACCAGACAGGGCTTGAGACTCAGGTGTGTTATCGGTGGCACAAGTGGAACCAGAAAAACCCTGCCGTCAGAACCAACCTTTGCACCCTGACGCGCACAGCAGATGTGAGGGGCAGTGCCAGATTGAAGTGATGCTTTCCAGCTGTTTGGAGGTTGCTAATGACGGCCCCACAGAAGCTGCCATCAGTGGGACCCTGGCGCCTGACCAGCCGTCTCATTAGACTAGATTAAGAACGGGAGACTGTCCGGACGGAGCCGTTAGCGATCAGGCTTTTTCCGCCTCTCCATTCTGGAGCACCTATTCCCATCATTTCCTTGGGAGACGGCTGCTTTTCCTGAAGGGGCTTGATCCATAGATCCTCGTGCCAGCACCCATGTACCCTCTAACAGTAACAATGCGTTATCAAGGTGAGGGGCTCCCTACCCCCGGAGCCTGCCCATGCTGCCAATTCTGATGCCAACTCCTCATTTTGAAGCTGTAAATCTAGATGTTGCTTATTAAAAAATACACCACCCTCTTCCCTTATGTTTCCGTTCCTTTCTTTAGCAGCTGAGATGCATGAAGCTCAGCATGTTGTATATGCGAGGTGACTTCTTGCAGTGTTTGGGCCAGATATTTCTTTCACTGACACTGGTGTACATCCAGAGGAACTCTGGTGAAGGTAGTGGAGTTACTCTGGGTTTACAGGGGGTCACTGAGAGCAGAAGACAGCCCTTTGTATTTCATTTAGGGCCAGGTGATGAACCTCTCACTCCCACTGGGGAGCCGTTATTCACAGCAAGAATCCCACTGAAGTTCTAGGGAGTGCTCACATCCATCACTTCTCACCAGCGTGGATACAGGTGTGACAATCTGACCCTTACGCTCCATGTTCTGTTACTGGATGCTAAACCAGCCCTGTGGCTCACCACAAGTAACAGTAAAAATATAAAAATTCAGGCCTGATTCTGATGTAAGTAGTGACCCCAAAGCCACAGCTCTACCTGCCTTGGACTGGGACCTCTTTAGATTGTTCCCTCCGCATAGGGTCAGTGCTTGGATGGGAAAACGCCTCTAGCATAGAAGGTAGCTTCACCCATTCAGTAGGTGACACTTTCACCCTCAATCAGCACCAAATTCCCATCCAGGTGATTGGGAGGCACTATGGTGCAGGAAGTGGCACCTTTCAATCAATATGGAAATCCAAATGCCCCATCATCACCCTACAGTCGATCCTGTGAAGGAATGGAGGTGTCAACCCAGAATACAGGCTCGGAGAAATGACCATGGAAGAGGTGGTATTTCAAGGAAACTCCCATCACATCCATAGCATGTTACAAACATGAGACTTTCTGTATTTCTCTCGCTTTTTCTTTCATTCTTTCTTTCTGCGTCTCTTGTTTTAATAAAACACAAACCATTTTTGTGAGACTGTCAATTACAGAGGAGCATTTCTATCACTGTACGTCAGAGTCGCATATTCAGTCTGAAACAGAAAAAGGAAAGATGAGACATAATTAATTTTATTTGGGAATTTCAAAGGGCATCAACTGATCAGCTTTTGTTTTATAAGAATATGAAAAATATATTTCAATGGTGCATATTTCTCTTCAGTCCTCAGTTGTTGTCTTGTCTTGGGTGCTGGGTTTAGTGTGCGTGTGGCTAGATGGTGTTGGTGGCTTGTGATATATGTGAGTTCGGACTAGATGTTCTGGTCCCTTACAGAAATATACACTGTACTATTTCACCATCCCGGACTTGCAGCCACCTCTGGGCTGAAACCCAGCAGTTCTTCCACTAGAAGAGCAGAGAAGAATAAATTCAAATGAAACCTCAGAGCATTCAGGAGCAATGTGTAGATACCAGGGCTGGAAATTGGTCAGGACAATGATTTTAACCCCATGTTGTTACTACATTATATCTCTCTGACATATCAGTGGTGGAAAAAGCAGTTTACCTGTGGCATCTGTCTCATAGGTATCTGATTCCCTCTTTGGACTGCTTTCCCTGTTGGATGAAACAGAGAAAGGGACAGTTATGTGGATGTGTGATGACTGGCTGCTTTATAGCAGTTAGAGTTGTGACTGAGTTACCTCTGGTGGGGCACTTCCTGCAGAGCAAGACCAGCAGCTGGATAAGGAGAAGGATGAAAATACAGGGCAGCCCGGCATAGAGCACAATCATACAGTCTCCTGCATCTCTTCTCTCTGCAGAGCATAAAAAAACTCCTGTCAGAACAGATGAGCAGCTTATCTCTACGTCTCATGTAACACCATGGACAAAGGGAAGTCTTTTTCCCAAACCTCCACACCCATTGCTCTATGTATGTTCTGTAGCATGTTGCCCTCCTTCTGTATGTGGAGGGAGTGGGGTGTGCAAAGGACAGGGGCCTTGCAAAAACCATAGTGGCCAACAGTCTGCCATGCAAAGTCTTTTTCTTTCTCCCTGCCTCCCCAATTTCTCCAGCGTGTGGATCTTTGAGTTTCGTGGTCAGATTCTAGTTGGGTCCTTTTTTCCCAGCAAATGCTGAAGCATTTAGAAAATTAACGGAAGGCTGGACGCAACTGTCTGCATCCCCTGGAATTGGTTTGGTTGTTGAAGGTGCCGATGACACTTAAAAGTTTTGCCACTGTAACGTTGTCTGCATAGCTCCTTCTGGCTCAGGAACTGAAATAAGCTGTGCTGGTGTAAGGCACCTTTATCCTAGTATGACTGTGGTGCACACTAAGGCTTTTATGGACATAGCTATGTTGGCAAAAATTCACACCACGGCCCAACAGAATTACCCAGTAAAAGTGTAGACCAGCCCTAACCCTGCCAGCCTGCTCTGGACATTGTTCCATGGAGCCACTTCCGCCATTGCAGAATTATTTCCTTTTATAATGGCTAGTGCTTTGTCCGGTCCTGTTTACAGGGACTTCCAGCCCTGCCCCTGGGCATCTCTGCCATTATCTCCAGGATCTCACAGTCAGGAAGCTATTCCTGACATTTATCCTGATTTCCCTTTGTTAATTTCCTTCCTGATGCTCCTAGTTATTCCCCTTTTGCTCCTCCCAAATGACCCTTCTGTATCCTTGTTCTGCTCACATGCAGGGAAAGATTCAGGCTGCTTGACCAGAAACCCATTTATTTTTCAACCCTCAATGGTGAGAAATGTTCTTAAAAGGCTGGAGATGGGAAAGGTGGGTGACGGGAATGACCATAACTGCCCGCCCCACAACTCACGCACCCTCTCGATGGTTTCCAAAACCTCTCCTCGCTCCCATTAGTTATCATTCACCTGAACCAGCCTGTCTGATTCTGTCTGTTTCTCTAGCTTGCAGTAGATGTCGCTGACTCTTGGTGCCCAGATACCATGGTGAGAGGTAGGTAGGTTAGGTTTGATGATACGATACTGGACCTGTTTCCTTGGAGACTGTAGCACTGATACGTCTCCCGGCGCTGCTCTCCTTGGCTGTACAAGTGCAGGTTGTCGCCTGGTTCCACCTCTCAGAAGGAATTGTCGTTAGGCTCCAAACACTGAAGACCCCTTTCCCATCTATGGCTCCAGCATCCATCTGACCCTCAGACTCCTCCTCCTCACCAGTGTCCCAGAGAACTGTCGTCCAGGGAGGAGTGACATCAGAGAGCAGGCAGAGCAGAGGAATGACAGGGGGAAGCTCAGCATCCTGCAGGACAGCGGGTACCAGGATGGAAAGTCTCGGCTCGGAGGCATCTAAAAAAGAGAGTTTGACTCACAGAAACTAGAGATTGGAAAAGCTATTGGCTCAGCTAGTCCATTCCCATCTCCTACCCCTGCCCCAGCCAGTGCAGCTTGTTTTTAATGTCTCATGGTTTGTCTGTTCCAGCTGTCAGTGTCTTACAATATGGGGCATCCACCTTGGGAGACTTTCTCTCTCCTTGCTTCTCGGAAGTTTGTCCTGACATGATCATCGTGAATTATTTGCTGAGTGCCGACAGTGTGTTGGGTTCTGTATGAAACGCATAGGAAGAGCTGGTCAGTCTGGTGGTGAAGACACAAGACTGGGAGTCAGGAGGCCTGATATCTGTTCCCAGCACTGTCTCTGACTTGCCCTGTAACTTGTGCCTCAGTTTCCCCAACTGTAAAATTGGGGAAATGATACTTACAAATGCTACTTAGGTGCTTTGAGATCTAGCTATGAAAAGCCTGAAAGAGGAGCCATTCTTACACAGACATAATAGTCAGTCTAAATGTTTCTATTACATTCATCTGATTAGTCTGAGTTACAGCCTCTAGTAGCACCTACAGTAATTCCTCACCTTCCTTTTTAGGGACACTCTTTGGAATATTTGCACAGAGTGCGGATCAAAAATATATAGCTATTACTAGTTGTATTTTTATGTTCAATTCATGCTGTGCTGCTTGAGACAGAGAATAGTCCCTTGTATGAACACATGGGCAGAATCATTTCAGGAAGCTTGGTGAATGCCTGGAAAGGAACCTGATTAATATTAAAGTCTTAATAGGATAGCAGGGCAGGTGAAACATTCCCCTCATCCTGGGCTCAGGCAGTTTCAGAAGGAATCATCTACAAGTGTGAATATCAAATCTGATTGGTAATTTAACAGCCTGCCCAGAATGCAGGGAAATATTAACACCTAGCTTTGATGTGGTGCTTTTTATCCATAGACCTCACAGTGCTTTTACACTGGAGACTCATCATTCCATTGTGAAGATGAGGAATCTGAGATGCAGGGAAATCCAGGGTCAGATTTTCCAAAAGATCCCAGGTTTTCAAAAGCTAGGTTATGATCGGAGCATTTTAAAAATCCGGTCATTTATCTGGGCACCAAAACGGGACATGTTGGGTGGTGATTTCTTTGAAAATCTTAACTTCAGTGCCCAGTGATTAAGGAACAGAACCCAGGTCTCCAGATTTCCAGCCCAATTCCCTGGCTCACTGCCTGGATCGTGCTGCCTCTTTGCACCAAAGCTTATGGCTTAAAGCTGAAGCAGGGGGATCGGTCACAATCTTGCCCAAAAAGAGGATGATTTTTTTTCACATCACCTTCTAGCACTGGGACATCATTGATCTGAGCCATTGGAAACTCACCTGTAACAATTAGTCTGGTTCCATTCCCGAAGTTGGGGTGTAGATAAATGGAGGCAAAGAGGCCACAGTAATAAACCCCTGAGTCATTTCTTTGTACATCATTGATGATTAGAGAAAAAGTTTTTTCTGCAATGTTCGCTTTATTTAAATATTTTCCATCTGGAGGCGCAAACTCGGAACTCTGATAAATCCACTGTAAACTTCCACTCTGTTGTTCGTTGTACCACATCACACTCACTTCTTCTACTGATATTTTACACTGCAGCTGTGCAGTCTCCCCAGACAGCAGCCACAGCTGTGCTGGGCTTTGAAGGATTTGTATCCCTTCTTCGGAGGCAGTCACTGTACAGGGGGAGAAAGGATTGTGTTAATATAGTGAGCACTGGAAAAAGGTTGAGCTTTTGCAATTCACTATAAAGAGCAGAGGATCCAAGAATACGCGAAATGCACCTCTTTGCTAAAGATTCATTTTAATTTTTCCATCTTTCTAGCTATTTATTTTGTTAGGATTCATGTAGCTGTGTGGGAATTACTGTAATGTAACAACAAAAAAACAACCTCCGAGTTCAGAACCCAGCAGCACAGACTTCCAGTTCCCTGAGCTAATCACCAGGCTACAAATATACACTCATTCTTGCCCAAATCAGTGGTAAAAAAACCCTAGTATTCTACTTAATTGTACACCGAAGAGTCGTTTATTAACTTAGCCATTTGTATTTCAAATTCTATTTAATTCATTCTGCAGAAGAGTACATCAGCCCATATGTACTACATCAGCACAGAAAAAAAGATAACTTTTGCATCTAATCCAGAATATTGTCCAGAATCAGAAACTATTTTCAAGGAGTTTGTGCCTGGCATTCAGATTGTTTTAAAACAGAATATTTGATCACCTTTCAAGATTTCAGTTGATAAACTGAAAGATGTGAATTATATCTCCCTCCCAAGTCAATGTTAGCCCCTCTTCAAATTCCAGAAGGTCCTTGTGCAGAAAGTGAGTTGTTTTCAGTGTGATAGAAAATAAGCGTGAAATACTTACTGTGTGGTTGAAAATAAACTTAAAGACTTACTCTGCAGATAGATTAGAATCATCCCAACTATCTGGTGGGACATCTTGTGCATTTCTTCAGTAATGAATAGGTGATGCTGTGAGACAGAGAGACGCCTGCTAGCAAATGGATCTCTTGATGAAAGACTTTATCACGTGGAGAGAAAAATGTTCTATTTCCTCTTAAAGATCTGTGGGGCAACATGCATGACACCAGAAGAGGGCCGGGAGATATTGATAACCCAGTTCAAAATCTTACTCTGAGAGCCAGTAGAGCGAAAGTGGTGGAGAATATTCCTTTGACTCTAAAATCTATTAGAGAAGAAATTTAAGCTCAGACTGGGTAACAGGCTGGTGTGTGTCTAGTGCAATCTGCTGGTTATAATTGGATGCCCATAACAAGACACTCTTTGACTGCAATTCAGGTGGAACAGTTTCTGTGTTTCAGGGGGCGTAAGATCAGATGGAATTAGTATCAATGTTGTGATGGATGAAAACTGTTAAAGTTGTGGTTTATCCCTTTTGAATTTCAGGGGGTTTCCTGGTCCTGCTTGCTGTCTGCAGGGAAGCATGCAATCTGGGCCTAGCAGCTGTCAGTCTGGAAAGAGCCAGCCTGGGAAAAGTTGGGGTGAGTTTTGCTTCTTTGCCTCAGGGAGCAGCCTGCTTCATCTCTCTCTGGTTTTGGTTACTGTGAGTTATCATTCTGGCTTCAAAGAATAAAAGTCATGTTAGGTTGCAACCCTGCAGCAAGAAAATTTGATGTTTATCTATCTTCTCTGTTTGTATGATGTGAACACAACAATTTCCAAGAAGCATATCACATGGATGTCAAGGTTTCCCCAAGATTTTAGCAGGGAATGGAGGAAACCAACAAACCGGCTCATTGGACACCATGTATGTGGGGAAATTAACAAAAATAATATTTAGCTTGTGTGTTAACTATAGATTAAGGAAAGGGTTGAGGGTGGGTTCCTCTGGGAAAGGAATGGATTGGGCTAGAATATGCAAGTAATAGAGTGACCCCATGTGGGAAAATTTGGGGCAAAACCAAACTTTCTGGTCACTTGTTTCAGATATGTGCTTAATGCCCGTTCCTTGGTGTAATGTTCAAAATTGTTTACAGAGAGAGCCAAGTGAGACGCCCACTAAGAGATTCAAATCCATCCCTTTTAAACAGTGTTCACCCAGGCAGTCTGGAATATGGTCATCTCTGTGGTTTGTCTTTACTGGGACGTTAAGGCTGAGAGTTTAAAGCTCCATCGGGGCTTTGGTTGCCAAGCTCACATTAACCTGGCATCCAGGTTGCTTTTTCTAACCTCAGCCTAAATAAAATCCGACTGCAGATCAGGGACAGATCCTCTGCTGAGCCTGGTCTCCTGTTACCCCAAGTTGATCTTCCGGCCGTATATAAGCCAGTCCTGCCTTGAGGCCGCTCTAAGCTGCACCAGCTGGTTATGATTCTCAAGGAGCCATTTGCAATCCGGAGATACCCCGCGTGCAGCATTCTCCGGCCACACGCCGAGGGCTGTTGGGCTGCAAGGGCTGGCTCTGCTGCCTTTACACCCTCTGCCACATGCAGCCAGGTCCTGCTCCCTCTGTGTCACTGGAGCAGCACAAAGGGAGCAGAGCGGGAGCCAGGGTCTGACCCGCGTCTCATTGCACCACATTAAACGTTCCCTGGAGCTAGGTATCAAACTCCTCTACTGGCCTAACTGGTTCACTGGGACTTTAGCACATGCTTGAAAAGAGGAAGGACGGTGCGATTGTCAAGGTGTCAGCTAGGCACTGGGGTCCTCCATTCAAATCGCTGCTCTGCCACAGGCTCCATGTGTGACCTAGGCCGGTCACTTACATCCCAATGACTCTCAAGGGATTTAAGTGCCTTCGTCCCTTTTGAAAGTGGGACTTTGACTCCTACGTCACTTTGGGGCTTTTGAACATGTTACCCCAAATCTCTCTGGGTCTCAGTTGCCCAGCTGTAAAATGGAGATGATGCTTTGTACCTCACAGGGGTAGTCAGGATAAATAAGTACGTACAGAGCTTTGCTGACCTGGAGCCCTAGTGCCATAGATGTGCATGGTACAGGTGCACAGGCATCATTCCATACAAAGTGCCTATGGGCCAGGCAAATCAGCTGAGCTAGAATTAATGCTGCTGCAATTTTGGCACGGAGTTAATGGTGGTGACACTACTCCACAGCCATAGCTTGGGGCTGGTGGGGCTGGGCCCAGCTCCTGATTGGCATCGTGACCCCTTTCACTCGGGGTCAATCAAATTTGGCCTTCGGCACCTACATCTCCATCTATGGAGAGGCGGATGTATCAGACCTGAGAGGTGCAGCGACTATGTGGGCCAGGTCGCCATGCCTGGAACTGGGCCCAGCCCCCCCAACCAGGAACCACCACTACACGGAGAGGGCAGGATGAGCTCGCTTTCAACCCTGACATACAGGTCCCCCGATACCCACCTTTCCATGACAGGTAGTAGTTTTCCTACACCTCTGCCATGAAGTTTATTTATAATTTCCCTGATATCATCATAGCCCTGGCTATAATTGTAACAGAATTACAGTCACGTTGGAGCAGACTCGTGTTTCGTGTGCAATGCAGACATACGCTTAGGCACATTTGAAAATTTTACCCTAAATGCACTTCTTGGGTACAAATTCACCTAACACTTGATTTTCTCCACTACACGTCTATTAAAACCCAAAGAGAACACTACTCCAATCATTTCCATTGATTGATTTGGTTTCCACTTTGTTTTACAGAAACAAATTAAAGCTGATCTTAAAAACCCACAGGCTAGAAGACAAACAGCCACCAGGAAGTGACATGAATTGCAGCACGGGCGCAATGGTTTCAAAGAAGGTCAGAGCCGGTTGCTCAGATAGTGGCACTTGCTTCTGTGGTCAGTTTCAAGCCATTCATTTTGCCACCTTTGTTTTGTTTGTTCAGCTAGCAAAGAGCTTGGGCTGATTGCTTTTTCCGTTCTCGCTTCCTGCTTGTAGTTACCCAGGAAATGGAGATTGCTCCCCCAGTTCATCTGTAGAGCAAATGGTTGGAGCAAAGGAGAAGCAGAGCAGTCCATGAAGCAAACACCAAAATGAATTCACCTCTCGGTAGCGTGAAACAAATGAAATTTCATGGCACAAACCAGATACTTGGAGAAAATAGATCAACGAATAATTCTCCGCTAGGCAGTGGTGGCCTTATGGACAGTGCGCAGGCCTGACACCTTGCTTCTATTCCTGGCTTTATCGTGGGTAAGTCACTTCCTGTCTCATTTTCCCCATCTGTAAAATGTGGTTAATGATACCGACCACCTTTGTAAAACTCTTCGAGATCTGCTTATGATGAACTCAGAATTATTACAAGGGAGGAGCCAAACAACATGCACAAGTATCAAATCCACCCCAGTCAGGGGATTAATCATGGTGTATTGTGCTGCATGAAGCATTCAGTAAACCCAGGATGCCCCTTGCAGCCCCACAAACTCTGGGCTAACAAGGCCAGATCCTGCGTTCCTTGTGCACCCAGCACTATTCCACTCAAATAAACGGGGGGTTTGGGGTGTGCAAAAATGTGGGATCAGTAACTGCACAGTTTGGAGGCAGGTGACCACGCTTGAGCTGTTCTGGATTCTGGAAATGAAGCCCCAGAGATTTCCTTGTGTTGTTTCTCAAGTGAGCTGCAGTGTCAGAAATTAACGATTCAAGATTCAGTTAAAGACCTCCAAGGGCCAGATCCTCACCTACGGCAAATCAGCGTCAGTTCATTGTTTCAGTGGAGCGATGCTGATTGACTCCAGCTGAGGATCTGGTCCCAAAGAACTGTCCAGTATCATGTCACGAAATGAGGTGCAGGGGTGGATAAAACACTGAGGCAGCAGGGACACAAATTAGCCCCGAAGGCCATTTCTCAAATGTTCATCACCCACAGGTGGGGCCACATTTTGAGACATGCCCAGCTCCCATGTAGGGTACGTCTACACTGCGGCTGGGAGCGTAGCTGCTCAAGAGAGGGCACTAAACAATAAACGGAACGTGCAGCGGCTCGGATACCCGCCTTAGTACCGTCATGCCCGATCTCCAGGGTACGTACTTGCATGGCTAGCCCGTGCCCTCTGCTATTTGTTGAGTATTAGCTGTAGTCAGATAGCACGTGGCTGTCTACCCACGCTCCCACCTGCAATGTAGATGTGCCTTCAGGGTACGTCCAGGCAGCCAAAAAAAACCCCCACAGCAGCGAGTTTCAGAGCCCGGGTCAAATGACTCAGATTCATGGGGCTCATGCTACGAGTCTAAAAGTATCAGTGTAGACATTCCCACTTGGGCTGGAGCCCAGGCGACGAAACCTGGTGAGGGGGGAGGGTCTCAGAGCCAGAGCTACAGCCTGAATGGGAACATCTACCCTTCTATTTTTAGCCTCATAGCACAAGCCCTAGACTGTTGACCAGGGCTTTGAGACTCGCTGCAGCCGGGATCTTTTGCAATGTGGACGTACCCTCAGGAACCCACATAAAGACCAGATTTTCAGAAGTGCTCAGCGCATTGGACGCCCGTTGGATGTTGATCTCTTGAGTATCTAGCCATAAGTGTGCCAGTGGGGTTTGCTGAGCCCTCTAGAATATCCTGTTGTTAGTCAGGTGCCTAATAGGAACTGGGCTCTTAAAAAATCTGGTCCCAATTGCGGGTGCTGAGCCCTTGGGAAAATCACTTGCAATAGGCAGCAGGTACAATGCTGTCTACACAATCACACCTTTAACCACTCTTGCATGCAATGGTCTGACCCATCAGAAAGTCCTGGTACGGGCTGCACAGAAGACATGCTTCTGTGTTGAGCTCTCTCTTCCATAGTCTGCACTGTGCCATGTCCTGGTGGTTATTTTATTATGCCGAATCATAACAATATATCCACGTTTGATTCAAATGCAGCAACAGATGATAAGAAATTGTTTGTCCCCAAAGGGTTCTTTAAAAAAACCCAAAAAACCCTGTTAAAAGCATCTATCACCACAGCACATCCCCCGTAGGAGGCGTTCCTCATCAGAACAGACCGGGGTGTTCATCCCTCTTCCAGCTGAGCAGCACATCAGATGTGTGCTTTTAGATTTCATCTTTCAGGACATTGTTTGTTCGAATAATGCTGTTGGCTGAATATCTGCTTTTGTCTTTCACAGGTAAAGTTTTTGCATTAGTCAGAGTGTTAAGCTTTGGAATTGAGAAAGGAGCCTTTTCAATAGGACGTCGGCTTTTGTAATATCTCGTAGCTTAGGACTGTTCTGCTGCAGCTGAGATGCTCTTCCATTCACTAGTGCTAATATAATTTCCAGTGTTCTGACAGCAGAGTATAAATATCATCCAGTTGCATTTGTTTTTGTTCTGATCTGTCTGACTTATTTAGGGCAGATCATAACCTACTGAAATTGACTCTAATAACAAACCCTCTTTTATACCTACAGTGATACAAGTGCAGTCATTTCTGCACCAACTTCAGCTGTTCCTGTTTGTGAACATTAATGATACAGCAAAGATCCAGTGCTCTTCTAAAGAAAAATTAGTAGCAGGAGGTATGACAATGCAGTGGTACAGGAGACGAGAAGATGAGGCACCAATGTTAATTAAGAAATGCTCAGATAAGCAACATGCAAATAAAGTTGCTTGCATATCTGACGGACACAGCTTGACACTGGAAATTTACAATGTCCAAAGGAGTGACTCTGGAGTTTATTACTGTACCGATTCATACAGTAGCTTCTTGACTTTTGACAACGGCTCCACACTGATTGTTGGAGGTAAGGAAACATAACTGGATGTTAAAGAAAGAAATTGAATGACAATGCAGACATATTTCATGTGTGCGTTAAAATCCCAAAAGATGGCGTCACTATTTATCAAAGCTTGAATTGTTAAAAGACAGATAGTCTGAAACCAAAAAAGAGCAAGTAAACATTAGTTGCTGAAAGAACAGAAAAAATGTACTTTGCGCAATTAAAAATATGAAATGAGTAAAAATGTCATCTTGAAGATATTCTGTCTGTCCTATTCAGGGCGCACACTGGGAATATTTGTAACCTAAGAGCAATATTTGAATGACACAATGTCTTGAAATTAGAAAATGTTCTTAGAAATGCATCAGTTTTTAGAATTTCACAGAGTTTCCCTTCTGCTAAGTGCAAATAAGTGTTTAGTTTTGGCTGGATAGCCATTGATTTTTCAGATTCTTCAGTTTTTCTTATTGTAGATACCTTTTTTTCTTTGAGCTATTTTCATCTCAATCAAACTGCAGCTCAGCTGAGCATCACACTGAACTCTCTGCTTTACCCTTCTCAGACAGTTACACCACCAGCAGTCAGGTGCTGCCTCTGGCTCCCTCTCCCCGCAGCCTCCTCTCCACTGGAACGGTTGATCTGGCTTGCCTGGTCCATGGAGTTTCCAACCCAGTTCAAATTTCCTGGAGTGTTTCAGGGGATCTGCTGGAAGAAGGGCTGATGCATTCACTGAAAGCAAAGAATGGCTCCTTAATGTTCATAAATCACATTAGCATCCCCACGGAGATCTGGACCAGTGGGAAGAATTTCACATGTGAAGTTAAATTTAACTCTTCTGGCAAGAGTGTTAAGAAAATTGCCAGATATACTGAAGGTGAGAGATTTTATATTAGCTTCTGGGAGTAGCGGGGAGGAAGATCTGTAGCACCCTGAGGGCTGGCCCAGGAGTCAGCCTGGGATTCCTAGGTGATATGGTGATTATGACGGTAATAAAATAGAATGCAAAGTGTCCGTGGTCAGAGCTACTTTCCTGTAATTTGTAATTAGAGAAAGTTGTGATATGCTGGGTGATATTTAGGAGCAGGCCGGTCTACAGAGAATTTTGGGAAAGGATAAAGAGGAATTGCAGTGCTCACAAGAGAGAAATTTCCTATGGAAACATTCACACCAACCGTACATGTGAAGCACCATCCAGAGTAAAATGTCGACCAATATCAGAGGGAGAAGGGAATGGGGGGCACTGGAGAGAGAAGGGAACAGGAGGGCACTGGAGAGAGAAGAGAGCTGATTTCTGGTCAGATGTGGAGAGGTGATGAGGTGAGGAGAGACCTACAGGGAGGATTTTGTAGATCTCAGGAAGTGCAGAGAAGATTCTCATTACAGGAAAAATCATTGGCCTAAGGAAAAGGGAGAGAGACTGAAAGGTGCTGAAGGTTCCCGTAGCTTCGCTCCTCAGGGGTTAAGGCCCATGGTGAAATGAGGTCCAGGAGAGAAGGGCTGGATGCGGTGGCATCATGAACCTCTTGGCTGAAGTCAGCCACTTGTGTCTCTTTTCTGGCTTCTTCCACAGCCCCTGCCAGGAAATGCACATATCACATTGTGGCCCTTGCGGCTGGTGCTGGTCTGCTGCTGCTGCTGGTGTCTCTGAGTCTGGTCTGGACCCTCTGCCCTTCCACTCTAGGTAATAAACACAGCCCACCCCAGACACTCTCCTGCAGAGAGAAATCCTACTCCCCTGCTTGCTACTAGGGACTGCAACTGCCCCACCCCACACATGAACACACTGCAAATGTCACAACTGCCAGGTCTGATCTCAGAACGTTTGTTTTCTGAATCTTCAGTTTCCTGTGTCTGGAGAATGTCTTTGTTCTCAGTGACAAAGGGAGCGATGTACAAAGGTTTCTACTGCCGATGGCCTACGCACCTTGTCTGTAGTTCACAAAGAGCAGTGGCATTTCTGATGAGCCTCTCTCCATTTGCCATGCATGGTGGTGCCCTGCGCACATACAGCTCAGATGCACCATTAGTTGATACACCACAGCTGGGGGAGTGACAGTGGAGGAGGAAATTTTATTGTTGTCTTTCTTTGTTTCTTCCAGGATTCCAGCCCAGGATCTCAGCACCTCCAGCTGCACAGGAACACCCGGTAGGGCACTTCACAAACTCTCTCTCTCCTAATCAATGTGTGTGTCTCAGGCATTTCTAATTCATCCACCAACTTAATGTATTGGGCACTTGAACTGATTGATCTACAAAGAGAAGATGACAGTGAGGTCCAGCTGTTAGAGTAACAGAAGGGGAGCACAGAGTCATATTGCTAGCTTTGGTAATATACTGTGGGATATTGGGCAAGTGAATTTTCTGGTATGTGTCTCAGTTACCCATATGTAAAAAGTGGATAACAAGACTTACTGGAAAGGATGATCTGAGTTTAATGTTCATTTGTTTCCTCCCTGTCCTCAGACTGTCCATTTATATAGTGTTTGAATGTGACAAAATATAATTAGCAGGTGAGTTCTTAAAGTGAGAATCCTGCCATAGTTTCTATTTTGATATAATTTATAGGAATAGCAAGAGGAGGACAAGAGATGAGAGGGAATTTTTCATCAAGCTAAACGCACTGGGATGTTCAGTTCTGTGTCAGCTTGTATCGCTTCATTTTACAAGGAGGTGGCTAATTTTATTAAATGTCACCAAACAGGATGGAATCTTATACGCTCATCTGGATTTTGATTCACGGAATCGAAACGGGCACATGATGCAGCGATCGGTGAGAGGGAAAAGTGTGAAACCATGAACTATATAATACCTGGGAATCCACATGTGGGAACTGATGGCTGGTTCTCTGCTGATTGGAAGCAGACAGCTGGAAGAAGGCTCTTTCTGTCTCAGTCTCTTTTATTTTTATTTTCTCCACTTCTCTGCTTAGAATATAAAGATCAGAAAATCCCCAAAGAGTCCAGCCTCATCAGGTGGGAAATCTCAATTTGGGATAGAAAGGCATCATGGTATAGATGACTTTACACTTCCCTTGTGTATTAGATTGGAAGCTCTTTGGGGCAGGGATTGTCTAATTGTTCTGTGTTTGTGCAGAGCCTAGCACAATGGGGCCCTGGTCCATAACTGGGGCTCCTGGCTGCTATGGTAATACCTTCATCATCATCATCATCATCGTCCCCCCATCTGCTGAGGGAACCGGACACAGCTGAACAGCTGCCGCTTCCCTACACAAAGATTGAGACCGGATGACAGGAGCTTGCAGAGGGGACGTGCAGCCCCTGTAGATGCCCAGGCTCCCCTGCTGCTCAGCAGGCACGTGCTCCCTTTGCAGTAACGTTACATGGACGTGCGATGGGATTCGGAAGGGGAAGGCTGGAGGCGGGACGGGCTGTGAGTGAGGAGAATCTGTCCCCAAGCCAGTGCTGGACCTGCTACCCCACTGCTTCCTCCACAGGTTGCTGCTTTCCCCCAAGGGCGAGATCCACAGGCCCCATGTGCCAGTTCCTCTGCCCCATCCAACAATAACACACAGTCTCAATGGCTGGAGCTCTCCTAGTACCATTCTGGCACGGTCTGTTTTCATCACAACTTGTTATTTTTCAAGCTGTCATTCTAACTCACTCATTAAAAAGAGACAGCAACCCCACTGGTTATGTTTGTGTTGCGTTTCTTACCTGTTGAATGCACTAAGGTCAGTTACACCACTTGTTGCACTGACATCTTCAAATATAGTAAGGGCTGTTTTAAGAGGACCGTGATCAATGTTCTCCATCTCTACTAAAGACAGGAGAAGACGCCATGACCTCAATCTGCAGTAAGGGAGTTGTGGTTAGATATTAGGAAGAACTTTCTAACTGTAAACGGAGTTAAGCACGTGAGCAGGCTTCCAAGGGAGGTTGTGGACTCCCCATCACCGGAGGTTTTTAACAACAGGTTGGACAAACACTTGTCAAGCACAGTCTGGGTTTACTTGGTCCTCAACTTGATAAATTTTGAGGTCCCTTCCAGCCTGACATTTCCATGAATGCGAATAAATTGAATGACTAAGGGCCTGAATCTGGTCCCGTGTTGCCCTGAGTACTGAACCCAGTAGGCTGCAAGACGGCCCATATTGCCATTGAAACTTAAAATTGTGGTCTTGAATAACTGGGGACTTGAACTCACTGACGATGTCATGATGCTTTCTGGAAGAGGAAAGTAGCTGGCTCTGGTGCCTTAGCTCCCTTTCCATTTGGGTATTAGTGGGGCTCGTTGGAAGTTTTTAGAAGAAACATTTCTTTGTCAGAAAATTCCAATTCATTGAAATGGGCTATTTTTATGGGGAAAGGACTGGTTTTGACAAACATTTTTTTTTACGTGGGAAAAGTTTTTCATAACTGTTGAAATGTTTTGTTTCAATGTTTTGTAAACTGAAAAATTCCAGTTTTGCAGTTGAAAATGACGTCTTGCTTAGAAATCTATGCTGATTATTGCTGCCTTTTTAAAAAATTTAATATGCTGAACATTGAAAGGAAATATTTCAAAAGTGTGAAAACGAAACACCTCCATTCACCCAGACCAAACATTATTTTTGGTTCAAGAAAATTTATTGAGATTATAACTTTTCATCCCAATTTGAGATGGGAAAAATTTTCAATATCTTAAAAATGTTTGTGGGCTGGGAAATCCATTTTCTGCCCAGCCCTGTGATTCCATCGCTATAAAATGGCTCCTGCAGCTGCAGTTGGCTACGTTGCTCCTTTTCACTTCCTGCCCAAAACTACTGTGCAGTGTTGCTGTGGGGCTGTTACACAGCTGCCCCCACTCCACCCCCAGTGTGGATGATGAGATTTCATTATGCAACGTAAGTGCCCAATCCTGCATGGTGCTGAGGCACCTGCTGACCGCCCTCAAACTTCAGCAAAGTCAAGGGCAGTGGTGGGCACTCAGCTACCCTTAAGATCAGCACCTCTGTTCAGTTCCTTCTAGCTCTGCACATTATAAACATGGTCCCTGGGATCCTTAGAGCAATAAATAGGGGGTTGTACCATTGCCAAGCAGTGTTACTAGGAGGGATATAACAGGCTCTTCGAGGAACTGTGCTGGGGAGACATTGTGCTTCAACAGCGTTAAGATTTCTAGGGGCTTATCTGTACCGCTGCTGACAACATGCAGCCTTGTAACAGCAAGCCCAGGGACCTGATTCTCATTTGCACTAAGCCCTTCCACCATGGTAATGTACCGAGGCCTGGAGGTGAGTGTGAGTGTAACTTGTGCTCCCCTAAACTCCTCTTTACACTGGTGCAAGGGGAAGTTGTGTAATTGTGAGTAATGCCCTTGGGCTAGAAATCCTGCAGAACCTTGGCCGGTCCAGCCGTCCTTCGTCAGGCCAAACTCCTGCTTCCATTTCACATTGCCTCAGTCGGGCTGCAGGAATCAGGAGTTAGCCCACATAGCTCCCAACAATGGGGGAAGGGAAAGAAAGGAAGAAGGAAGATGGTCCCCAGTAACAGAGAGCTGCCTGGAAGGGGTTTGTGACAGATCAATCCCCACTTTGCTGGGGGAGCTGCAGCTAGTCAGTGCAGCCTCAAAAATGGGGTCTTGTCTAAGGCAGTGGTTCGCTAAGTGGGGGGGGGGAGGTGCGGAGCAAGGGACAGAGCCAGTCCAGCTCCACGCTTCCCGGAGACAGAAGCATCCGCTGCCACCACCCACCTCCTGCCGCTGCCCGGCACGCACTGGTCATTGCTGCTGCCTCCCGCACTGTAGGCCCTGGTTTTTTTCTGAAAGGGGGGTGTTGGTGGGAAGGGGGGAACGCGATTGTTAGGGCCCATAGCACGGGACGCACCCCCTGGTTTTCTCTGAAAGGGGCCCCCCTTTTCAAAAGGGCGAAACGGGAGCGTGATTCAGAGGTAAGGGGGCGCGGTTATTAGACAAAAGTCCGTGGGCGGGCTCCATTTTAAACGTTTGAGAACCGCTGGTCTAAGGAGAGGTGGCCAGTGCACCGAGGGAATCTGGTCTTTTCTGAGCTAATTGCTCTATTCACTAGCCCATGTTGCCCTCTGTTGTCAGCTGTTTCAGAAGTGACATTGACAGATGCATTTTACATCTCTCCATACTTTGTGGAGCCAGATGCAGCTTTCTAACCAGCCCTGTTCAGTTCATTTTTAGCCAGTTCATTGCTAGATCCAAGAGGAGGTCTTTAACTTCCAATGACTTCAGTAGGAGTGAGTCACCTGACCCGCTTAGCTGTGTTTGAAAATCCCACTGAGCACCTCTCTGCATCTCTAGGCACCTAAATACCTTTGAAAATCTGCCTCTAAGTCACTTTTGAAAATCGTATCCTTCAATTGTCGTATTTCTCAAACATGTCAGAGGTTTCAGTTTGATGATTTAAAGTGCTGTTAAAGTCCTCCAAGCCCAGACTACAAATGATTGTTACAAATCAGCTTTGTTCTCTCCAGGAAGACGGTATGATAATGGACCAAACACAGAAGGCAGGGGAGAGACTTAGACTGGAACTGTCAAAAGACCTAAGTGATTTAGGAGCATTTTCCTTTGAAAGTCATGTTTATACACATATCCATAGGAGACACTGTGCCATGTTCTGGATGTTTAAAGTTATTCTAATTCACTATAGCACATCCCTGTGCTACTGGAATGCACAGAAATTGTACACGAAAGGCTGTACCCTCTGTACAGTCTTTAACCCACCCATCTAGCATCTGTCACCAGAGCACAACCTCCTCGAAGGCGTTCCTCACTGGAAATGACCAAGACACAGTACCCGCTCACTGCAGCAGTGCACTCGGCATCAGCCTCTGGGCTAGTGTCTCAGGATTTTTCTTTTCCTCTTTTTACAAAGATGATCTTTGCCGAGTATCTGGTTTTATCTTCCTTAGGTAAAAGGTCTGCATTGAATTTTGGAACTGAGAAAACAGCCTCTTCAATAGGATGTCAGTGTTGAACATATATCATGTGTTTGGAAACTTGTGCTGGATTTTAATTTCATTGCCATTTACTTGTACAAAGTTATAGCAGGTTATTTAGTATTTAGGTTGCAGAACATAAATATTATCAGATAAAGTATTTCTATTCCTGTCCAGTTCTTCTGTGGCAGTGGGAGACCCGCTGGATACTGACTGTAACAATGTTTTATTTCTCCAGTCCTAGGAGTGAAGTTATTTCTGTACCAGACACAGCAGATCCAGTTTGTTGAAGTTGGTGACACTGCAAAGATCCACTGTTCCTCCAAAGAAAATCTGGAAGGAGGAAGTAACATGTTTTGGTATTTGAGAAGGGAAGGTGAGACACCCACGTGCATTAAAAGGTGTTTGGATGATCAAAATGTAAGTAAATTTACTTGCAAACATGAGACTCATGGCTCAACACTGGAAATCAGAAACATCCAAAAGAGCGACTCCGGCATTTACTACTGTGCATTTAAATACAGCAGCTACCTGCTTTTCGGGAACGGATCCAGGCTGATTGTTGGAGGTAAGGAACCATAGCTTGTTTAAGGAGACTAATGACTGATTGACAAAGCATGTTTCATGTTCCCATTAAAATGTATGAAGATACCATAGCTACTGAGGAACCGTTAAAGGGAAAGCATACTTTAAGATAGTATCTTAAATCATAGAAAGATCAGCTGAACTGAACAATAAATGCTGTGGGCAGAGATGGAATATAATATGCATATTTTTCATAACTAAACAACTTCAAATTTGAAATGCTGAAAATAAGCCTTTGGAGTTTCTCTCTGACTGTTCAAAGCCCCCAGGTAGGGAATTTTTCCAAATTGAAGAGTCATTACAGCATGAAACAATATTTTGAGTTTAATTATGTGTTCTTACGAGAGCATCTCCTTATAAAATTTGAACATAATTTCCCTTCTGGGTAAGCAAGATATTTATTGCGCTGTATCCGAGTTAGTGTTGGCGTGGTGATTTACTATTTCCTTCAGCAGACATTTTTTTCTTGAATTAATGTCTTAGTGAATGATTGCATGCAGTGTTGTAGCTGTATTGGTCCTAAAATATGAGAGAGACAAGGTGGATGAGGTAATAGCTTTTATTAGACCCACATCTGTTGCTGAGAGAAGCTTTTGAGTTTAGGCAGAGCTCTTCTTCAGGTCTGAGAACGACACTGAGTGAATTCCCAGACCTGAAGGAAGAGCTCTCTGTAAGCTAGAAAGCTTGTCTCTCTCACCAACAGAAGTTGGTCCAATAAAAGATATTCCGTCACCCACTTTGTCTCTCAGAGTGAAAGTTTAACATCTTTAATCAGACTGCAGCTCATCTGATATCACACTGAATTTGCCACCTCCTTCTGCTCAGACAGTTATACCGACAGCAGCTGGGTGATGCTTCTGGTCCCATTTCCACATGGCATTCAAGCCACCGGGACAGCGAATCTGGCCTGTGTGATCCATGGAGTGTCCAGCCAAGTCCACGTTTCTTGGAGTGTTTCTGGGGATCTGCAGGAGCAGGGGCTGACACGCTCAGTGAAAGCCGAGGATGGATCTTTAACGCTCATAAATCACATTAGCGTCCCCAGGGACACCTGGGCCAGTGGGAAAATTTTCACGTGTGAAGTCAAATTCAACTCTTCTGGCAACAGTGTGAAGAAAAGTGCCAGGTATCCTGAAGGTGAGTAATATAATATTTGAGGCTAAAGGTGACTCAAATGTAAAATAGGTGTGAAGTGGTTACAAATCAGAACTGTTCAATGTGACTTTCCATTACAGAATGCGGGAATATTTTATGTCTTATTTAGAACTTCTCTAGAGAATTTGGAGAAAGGTAAATTGAGACATTATAGGGACCACAAGACAATGTAGCTCTGACCTCTAGGCAGCTTTCACCCAGACTGTACACATAAAGCCCTGTAAAGAGTAAAATAATCATAAATATCAGAAGTAATGGGGAATTAAGAGACATTTGGGAAGAGAGATGTTTTCCAGTGAGATATGCAGTGATGGAGAGGAGATGAGGGGAGGAGGAACCGACAGGGAGGATTTTGTAGATGGCAGGAGGTGCAGAGAAGATGATGATTACAGGAAAAATCACTGGGCTAAAGAAAGCGGACAACAGAGAGGGTGAAAGTGCTGAATACTCTTGTAGCCTCATTCCTCAGAAGCTAAGTTCCAGCGTGAAATGGGGATCAGGAGAGAAGAGCTGGAAGTGATGTCATCACGACCCTCTTGACTCAAGTCAGCCACTTGTGTCTCTTTTCTAGCTTCCTCCACAGCCCCTGCCAGGGAGTGCACATATCACATTGTGGCCCTTGCGGCTGGTGCTGGTCTGCTGCTGCTGCTGGTGTCTCTGAGTCTCGTCTGGACCCTCTGCCCTTCCACTGTAGGTAATAAACACAGCACAGCCCAGACACTCTCCTGCAGAGAGAAATCCTATTCCCCTGCTTGCTACTGGGGACTGCAACTGCCCCACCCCACACATGAACACACTGCAAATGTCACGAGTGCCAGGACTGATCTCAGAACATTTGTTTTCTGAATCTTCAGTTTCCTGTGTAAGGAGGATGGCTTTATTCTCAGTGACAAAAGGAGCGATGTAGAAAGGTTTCTACTGCCGATGGCCCAGGCACCTTGTCTGTAGTTCACAAAGAGCAGTGGCATTTCTGATGAGCCTCTCTCCATTTGCCATGCATGGTGGTGCCCTGCGCACATACAGCTCAGATGCACCATTAGTCGATACACCACAGCTGGGGGAGTGACACGGTGGGGAGGAACTTTTACTGTTGTCTTTGTTCATTCCAGGATTCCAGCCCAGGCTCTCAGCACCTCCAGTTTCACAGGAACACCCGGTAGGGCACTTCACAAACTCTCTCTGTCCTAATCAATGTGTGTGTCTCAGGCATTTCTAATTCATTCACCAACTTAACGTATTTGGCACTTGAACTAATTAATCTAGGAGGAGAAGGTGACAGTGAGGTCTAGCTGTTGGAGAAGCAGAAGGGGAGCACAGAGTCATATTGCTAAGTTTGGTACTAATTTACTGTGCGATAGTGGGCAAGTGAATACCTGTTCAGTGACTCAGTTTCCCCATGTGTAGAAAGTGGATAACAAGACCTTCTGTACAAGGATGACAGGAAGCTAAATGTTTTATTGTTTCATACTTCACCCTTTGCAGGCTTATTGTGTGGATCTGGGAATATTTTTGGAACTTAAAAGATAAATAGCTATAGGAAATTATATGCAAAGCACATGAAGATTTTCCAGTAACAGGTGCTATGGACCTGATCCAAAGCTCACTGTCCTCAGAATGTCCATTTACATGGTGTTTTAGTCTGACAAAATATAATCAGCAGGTGAGTTCTTGAAGTGAGAATCCTGCCATAGTTTCTATTTTGATATAATTTATAGGAAAAGCAGGAGGACAAGAGATGAGAGAGAATTTTTCATCAAGCTAAACGCACTGGGATGTTCAGTTCTGTGTCAGCTTGTATCTCTTCATTTTACAAGGAGGTGGCTAATTTTATTAAATGTCACCAAACAGGGTGGAATCTTGTACGCTCATCTGGATTTCGATTCACGGAATCGCAACGGGCGCAAGATGCAGCGATCGGCGAGAGGGAAAAGTGTGAAGCCGTGAACTATATAATACCTGGGAATCCACACGTGGGAACTGATGGCTGGTTCTCTGCTGATTGGAAGCAGACAGCTGGAAGAAGGCTCTTTCTGTCTCAGTCTCTTTTATTTTTATTCTCTCCACTTCTCTGCTTAGAATATAAAGATCAGAAAATCCCCAAAGAGTCCCGCCTCATCAGGTGGGAAATCTCAATTTGGGATAGAAAGGCATCATGGTATAGATGACTTTACACTTCCCTTGTGTATTAGATTGGAAGCTCTTTGGGGCAGGGATTGTCTAATTGTTCTGTGTTTGTGCAGAGCCTAGCACAATGGGGCCCTGGTCCATAACTGGAGCTCCTGGCTGCTATGGTAATACCTTCATCATCATCATCATCCCCCCATCTGCTGAGGGAACCGGACACAGCTGAACAGCTGCCGCTTCTCTGCACAAAGATTGAGGCCGGATGACAGGACCCTGCAGAGGGGACATGCAGCCCCTGTAGATGCCCAGGCTCCCCTGCTGCTCAGCAGGCACATGCTCCCTTTGCAGTAATGTTACACGGACGTGCAATGGTATTCGGAAGGGGAAGGCTGGATGCAGGAGAGACTGTGAGGGAGCAGAATCTGTCCCCAGGCCAGTGCTGGACCTGCTACCCCACTGCTTCCCCCTCAGGCTGCTGCTTTCTCCCACGGGTGAGATCCACAGGCCCCATGTGCCAGCCCCTCTGCCCCATCCAACAATAACACACATTATCAATGGCTGGAGCTCTCCTAGTGCCTGAGCCTGCACACGCTGCCTGTTTTGATCACAACTTGTTGTTATTCAAGCTGTCATTCTGTCACTCATTAAAAAGAGACAGCAACCCCACTGGTTATGTTTGTGTTGCCTTTTTTACCTGTTCAGTGCATCAAACTCAGCTAATTGTGTAATAAGAAAAGTGACTTCTTAAATCCTTTAGCCCTGGTTCTGCTCTGCTTTACAGCAGTGTGAAGTTGGAGAAGCTGTGTTCCATTCAATGGAGTTACTCTGCATTTACACCGCTATCTCTGAGAGCAGAATCCAGCCCTTTCTATTTCATTTAGTGCCTATGTTTCTTTGCCAGGATGATACAACAAATGTGGTATGCACCACTTGTTGCACATACGTCTTCGAATATGGTAAGGGCTGTTTTAAGATGACCATGATCAATGTTCTCCATCTCCACTAAAGGAAGGGCAAGAAGTCATGGCCTTAATCTGCAGCGAGGGAGTTGTGGTTAGATATTGGGAAGATCTTTCTAACTGTAAACGGAGTTTAACACGTGAGCAGGCTTCCAAGGGAGGTTGTGGAATCCCCATCACCGGAGGTTTCTAACAACAGGTTGGACAAACACTTGTCAAGCACAGTCTGGGTTTACTTGGTCCTGAATTCAATGACTTCTTGAGATCCCTTTCAGCCTGACATTTCCATGAATGCCAATAAATTGAATGACAAAGAGCCTGAATCTGGTCCCGTGTTACCCTGAGTACTGAACCCAGCGGGGCTGCAAGACGGCCCATATTGCCATTGAAACTTAAAATTGTGGTGTTGAATGATTGGTGACTTGAACTCACTGACAATCCCGTGATGCTTTCTGCAAGAGAAGAGTAGCTGGCTCTGGTACCTTGGCCACCTCCCCCTTTGGGTAATTACTGGGGCTGGTTGGCAGTTTTTAGAAGAAACATTTCTTTGTCAGAAAATTCCGATTCATTGAAATGGGAAATGTTTATGGGAAATGGGTTGGTTTTGATAAACTTATTTTTTAATTGGGAAACATTTTTCAAAATTGTTTAAATGTTTCATTTCGATCTTTTGCAAAATAACAAATTCCAGTTCCCAGTTCAAAATGATTTCTTGCTTAGAAATGTAAGATAATTTTAGCTGATGGATTTAAAAAAAAAATTTAATATGCTCAAAATTGAAAGGAAATATTTCAAAACTGTGAAAACAGAACGCTTCCATTCACCCAGACCAAAAATTATTTTTGGTTCAAGAGAATGACTGAGATTTTGATTTTCATCTGAATTCGAGATGGGAAACATTTTCACTTTCTTAAAAATTGTTGTGGGCTGGGAAATCCGTTTTCTGGTAATTACATCGCTATAAAATGGCTCTTGTAGCTGCAGTTGGCTACATTGCTCCTTTTCACTTCCTGCCCAAAACTACTGTGCAGTGTTGCTGTGGGGCTGTTACACAGCTGTCCCCACTCCACCCCCACAGTGGATGAAGACATTTCATTATGCAGTGTAAAAGCCCAATCCTGCACGCTTAGCACCCACAACACTCAGCAAAGTCAAGGGCAGTGGTGGGTGCCCAGCTGCTCGTAAGATCTGCATCTCTGCTCAGTTCCTTACAGCCCTGTACATTGTAAAGCATTGTGCTGGGATGCTTAGAGCAGTGAATAGGGGGTTGTACCATTACCAAGCAGTGTTACTGGGAGGGTTATAACAGGCCCTTGCAGGAACTGTGCTGGGGAGACATTGTGCTTGAACAGTGTTATGATTTCTAGGGGCTTATCCGTACCGCCGCTGACAACATGCAACCTCTCAACAGCGAGCCCGGGGACCTGATTCTCATTTGCACTAAGCCCCTTTCCAGCATGGTAATGTACCGAGGCCTGGAAGTGAGTGTGAGTGTAACTTATGCTCCCCTAAAATCCTCTTCACACTGGTGCAAGGGGAAGTTGTGTGATTGTGAGTAATGCCCTTGGGCTAGAAATCCTGCAGAACCTTGGCCAGTCCAGCCGTCCTCCGTCAGGCCAAACTCCTGCTTCCATTTAACATTGCCTCAGTCAGGGGCTGCAGGAATCAGGAGTTAGCCCACATAGTTCCCAACAATGGGGAGGGGAGGGCGCGGAAGGAAGAAGAAAGATGATCACCAGCATTAGAGAGTTGCCTGGAAGGGGTCTGTGACAGATTGATCCCCACTTTGCCTGTGGAGCTGCAGCCAGTCTGTGCAGCCTCAGAAATGGGGCTCTGTCTAAGGAGACGTGGCCAAGGCACCTAGAGAATCTGTTCTTTTTCCAGCCAATTGCTCTATTCACTAGCTCATGTTGCCCTCTATTGTCAGCTGTTTTAGAAGGGTCAATGAGAGATGCACTTTACTTCTCCCTCTCTATTTTGTGCAGCCAGACACAGCTTTCTGACCAGTCCTGTTCAGTTCATTTTTACCCAGTTTATTGCTAGATTCAAAAGGAGGTGCTTAGCTTCCAGTGACTTCAGTAGGAGTGAGTCACCTAACCCGCTTAACCATGTTTGAAAATCCCTCTGGACACCTCTCTGCATCTATAGCAATCTAAATACCTTTGAAAATCTGGCCCTAAGTCACTTTTGAAAATCATGTCCTTCATTGTCTTATTTCTCAAACATGTCAGAGGTTTCAGTTTGATGATTTAAAGTACTATTAAAGTCCTCCTAACTGAGACTACAAATGATTGTTACAGGTCAGCTTTGTACCATCCAGAACTACAGTACGATAATGGACCAAATGTAGACGGCAGGAGAGAGACTTAGACTGGAACTGTCAAAAGACCTAAGTGATTTAGGAGCATTTTCCTTTGAAAGTCATGCAGTTTGATTAGACACATATTCATAGGAGACACTGTGCCACGTTCTGGATGTTTAAAGTTATTCTAAATCATTATAGCACATCCCTGTGCTACTGGAATACACAGAAATTATACAAGAAAGGCTGTACCCCTCTGTACAGTCTTTAACCCACCCATCTAGCATCTGTCACCAGAGCACAACCTCCTCGGAGGCGTTCCTCACTGGAAATGACCAAGACACAGTACCCGCTCACTGCAGCAGTGCACTCGGCATCAGCCTCTGGGCTAGTGTCTCAGGATTTTTCTTTTCCTCTTTTTACAAAGATGATCTTTGCCGAGTATCTGGTTTTATCTTCCTTAGGTAAAACGTCTGCACTGAATTTTGGAAATGAGAAAACAGCCTCTTCAATAGGATGTCAGTGTTGAACATATATCCTGTGTTTGGAAACTTGTGCTGGATTTTAATTTCATTGCCATTTACTTGTACAAAGATTTGCAGGGTTTTTATCATTTAGGTTGCAGAACATAAATATTATCAGATGAAGTATATTCTATTCCTGTCCTGTTCATCTGTGGCAGTGGGAGACCCGCTGGATAGTGACTGTAACAATGTTTTGTTTCTCCAGTCCTAGGAGTGAAGTTATTTGTCTACCAGACTCAGCAGATCCAGTTTGTTGAAGTTGGTGACACTGCAAAGATCCACTGTTCCTCCAAAGAAAATTTGGAAGGAGGAAGTAACATGTTTTGGTATTTGAGAGGAGAAGGTGAGACACCCACATGCATTAAAAGGTGTTTGGATGATCAAAATGTAAGTAAATTTACTTGCAAACATGGGACACGTAGCTCAACACTGGAAATCAGCAACATCCAAAAGAATGAGTCTGGCATTTACTACTGTGCATTTCAGTACAGCAGCTACCTGCTTTTCGGGAACGGATCCAGGCTGATTGTTGGAGGTAAGGAACCATAGCTTGTTTAAGGAGGCTAATGACTGATTGACAAAGCATATTTCATGTTCCTATAAAGATGTAACAAGATACCAGGAAAGCATACTTTAAGCTAGAAAGATCAGCTGAACTGAATGTTAAATGCTGTGGGCAGGGAAGGAATATAATATGTGTATTTTTCATAACTAAACAATGTCAAATTTGAAAATGCTGAAAATAAGTCTTTGGAGTTTCTCTGAGACTGTTCAAGGCCCCCAAGTAGGGAACATTTCTAACGGAAGAACCATGACTGCATGAAACAATATTCTGAGTAAATGAAATGTTCTGAAGAGTTCTTCTCCTTATGAAATTGCACACCATTTCCCTTCTGGCTCCTGCAGATATTTATTGTGCTGTATCCTAGTTAGTTCTGGCGTCAGGATTTAATATTTCCTTCAATAGACTATTTTTTCTTTGAATTAATGTCTTAGTGAATGATTGCATGCAGTGTTGTAGCTCTGTTGGTCCTAAGATATTGGACAGACAAAGTGGAAGAGGTAATATCTTTTATTAGACTCACATCTGTTGGTGAGAGAAACTTTTGAGTTTAGGCAGAGCTCTTCTTCAGGTCTGGGAACGACACTGAGTGAATTCCCAGACCTGAAGGAAGAGCTCTCTGCAAGCTAGAAAGCTTGTCTCTCTCACCAACAGAAGTTGGTCCAATAAAAGATATTCCGTCACCCACTTTGTCTCTCAGAGTGAAAGTTTAACATCTTTAATCAGACTGCAGCTCATCTGATTATCACACTGAATCTGCCACCTCCTTCTGCTCAGACAGTTATACCGACAGCAGCTGGGTGATGCTTCTGGTCCCATTTCCACATGGCATTCATGCCACTGAGACAGTGAATCTGGCCTGTGTGATCCGTGGAGTGTCCAGCCCAGTCCACGTTTCCTGGAATGTTTCTGGGGATCTGCAGGAGCAGGGGCTGACGCGCTCAGTGAAAGCCGAGGATGGATCTTTAACGCTCATAAATCACATTAGCGTCCCCAGGGACAGCTGGGCCAGTGGGAAAATTTTCACGTGTGAAGTCAAATTCAACTCTTCTGGCAACAGTGTGAAGAAAAGTGCCAAGTATCCTGAAAGTGAGTAATATTATATTTGAGGCTAAAGGTGACTCTAATGTAAAATAGGTGTGAAGTGGTTACAAATCAGAACTGTTCAATGTGACTTTCCATTACAGAATGCAGGAATATTCCATGTCTTATTTAGAACTTCTCTAGAGAATTTGGAGAAAGGTAAATTGAGACATTACAGGGACCACAAGACAATGTAGCTCTGACCTCTAGGCAGCTTTCACCCACACTGTACATATAAAGCCCTGTAAAGAGTAAAATAATCATAAATATCAGAAGTAATGGGGAAATAAGAGACATTTGGGAAGAGAGATGTTTTCCAGTGAGATATGCAGTGATGGAGAGGAGATGAGGGGAGGAGGAACCGACAGGGAGGATTTTGTAGATGGCAGAAGGTGCAGAGAAGATGATGATTACAGGAAAAATCACTGGGCTAAAGAAAGCGGACAACGGAGAGGGTGAAAAGTGCTGAATACTCTTGTAGCCTCATTCCTCAGAAGCTAAGTTCCAGCGTGAAATGGGGATCAGGAGAGAAGAGCTGGAAGTGATGTCATCACGACCCTCTTGACTCAAGTCAGCCACTTGTGTCTCTTTTCTAGCTTCCTCCACAGCCCCTGCCAGGGAGTGCACATATCACATTGTGGGCCTTGCGGCTGGTGCTGGTCTGCTGCTGCTGCTGGTGTCTCTGAGTCTCGTCTGGACCCTCTGCCCTTCCACTGTAGGTAATAAACACAGCACAGCCCAGACACTCTCCTGCAGAGAGAAATCCTACTCCCCTGCTTGCTACTGGGGACTGCAACTGCCCCACCCCACACATGAACACGCTGCAAATGTCACGAGTACCAGGACTGATCTCAGAACATTTGTTTTCTGAATCTTCAGTTTCCTGTGTAAGGAGGATGGCTTTATTCTCAGTGACAAAGGGAGCGATGTAGAAAGGCTTCTACTGCCGATGTCCCAGGCACCTTTTTTACTTCACAAAGAGCAGTAGCATTTCCGATGAGCCTCTCTCCATTTGCCATGCATGGTGGTGCCCTGCGCACATACAGCTCAGATGCACCATTAGTCAATACACCACAGCTGGGGGAGTGACACGGTGGGGAGGAACTTTTACTGTTGTCTTTGTTCATTCCAGGATTCCAGCCCAGGCTCTCAGCACCTCCAGCTGCACAGGAACACCCGGTAGGGCACTTCACAAACTCTCTCTGTCCTAATCAATGTGTGTGTCTCAGGCATTTCTAATTCATTCACCAACTTAACATATTTGGCACTTGAACTAATTAATCTAGGAGGAGAAGGTGACAGTGAGGTCTAGCTGTTGGAGAAGCAGAAGGCGAGCACAGAGTCATATTGCTAAGTTTGGTACTAATTTACTGTGCGATAGTGGGCAAGTGAATACCTGTTCAGTGACTCAGTTTCCCCATGTGTAGAAAGTGGATAACAAGACCTTCTGTACAAGGATGACAGGAAGCTAAATGTTTTATTGTTTCATACTACACCCTTTGCAGGCTTATTGTGTGGATCTGGGAATATTTTTGGAACTTAAAAGATAAATAGCTATAGGAAATTATATGTAAAGCACATGAAGATTTTCCAGTAACAGGTGCTATGGACCTGATCCAAAGCTCACTGTCCTCAGAATGTCCATTTACATGGTATTTTAATCTGACAAAATATAATCAGCAGGTGAGTTCTTGAAGTGAGAATCCTGCCATAGTTTCTATTTTGATATAATTTATAGGAAAAGCAGGAGGACAAGAGATGAGAGAGAATTTTTCATCAAGCTAAACGCACTGGGATGTTCAGTTCTGTGTCAGCTTGTATCTCTTCATTTTACAAGGAGGTGGCTAATTTTATTAAATGTCACCAAACAGGGTGGAATCTTGTACGCTCATCTGGATTTCGATTCACGGAATCGAAATGGGCACAAGATGCAGCGATCGGCGAGAGGGAAAAGTGTGAAGCCGTGAACTATATAATACCTGGGAATCCACACGTGGGAACTGATGGCTGGTTCTCTGCTGATTGGAAGCAGACAGCTGGAAGAAGGCTCTTTCTGTCTCAGTCTCTTTTATTTTTATTCTCTCCACTTCTCTGCTTAGAATATAAAGATCAGAAAATCCCCAAAGAGTCCAGCCTCATCAGGTGGGAAATCTCAATTTGGGATAGAAAGGCATCATGGTATAGATGACTTTACACTTCCCTTGTGTATTAGATTGGAAGCTCTTTGGGGCAGGGATTGTCTAATTGTTCTGTGTTTGTGCAGAGCCTAGCACAATGGGGCCCTGGTCCATAACTGGGGCTCCTGGCTGCTATGGTAATACCTTCACCATCATCATCGTCCCCCCATCTGCTGAGGGAACCGGACACAGCTGAACAGCTGCCGCTTCTCTGCACAAAGATTGAGGCCGGATGACAGGACCCTGCAGAGGGGACATGCAGCCCCTGTAGATGCCCAGGCTCCCCTGCTGCTCAGCAGACACGTGCTCTCTTTGCAGTAACGTTACACGGACGTGCAATGGTATTCGGAAGGGGAAGGCTGTATGCAGGAGGGGCTGTGAGGGAGCAGAATCTCTCCCCAGGCCAGTGCTGGACCTGCTACCCCAGTGCTTCCCCCTCAGGCTGCTGCTTTCTCCCAAGGGTGAGATCCACAGGCCCCATGTGCCAGCCCCTCTGCCCCATCCAACAATAACACACATTATCAATGGCTGGAGCTCTCCTAGTGCCTGAGCCTGCACACGCTGCCTGTTTTGATCACAACTTGTTGTTATTCAAGCTGTCATTCTGTCACTCATTAAAAAGAGACAGCAACCCCACTGGTTATGTTTGTGTTGCCTTTTTTACCTGTTCAGTGCATCAAACTCAGCTAATTGTGTAATAAGAAAAGTGACTTCTTAAATCCTTTAGCCCTGGTTCTGCTCTGCTTTACAGCAGTGTAAAGTTGGAGAAGCTGTGTTCCATTCAATGGAGTTACTCTGCATTTACACCGCTATCTCTGAGAGCAGAATCCAGCCCTTTCTATCTCATTTAGTTCCTATGTTTCTTTGCCAGGATGATACAACAAATGTGTTATGCACCACTTGTTGCACATACGTCTTCGAATATGGTAAGGGCTGTTTTAAGATGACCATGATCAATGTTCTCCATCTCCACTAAAGGAAGGGCAAGAAGTCATGGCCTTAATCTGCAGCGAGGGAGTTGTGGTTAGATATTGGGAAGATCTTTCTAACTGTAAACGGAGTTTAGCATGTGAGCAGGCTTCCAAGGGAGGTTGTGGAATCCCCATCACCGGAGGTTTCTAACAACAGGTTGGACAAACACTTGTCAAGCACAGTCTGGGTTTACTTGGTCCTGAATTCAATGACTTCTTGAGATCCCTTCCAGCCTGACATTTCCATGAATGCCAATAAATTGAATGACAAAGGGCCTGAATCTGGTCCCGTGTTACCCTGGGTATTGAACCCAGCATGGCTGCAAGACGGCCCATATTGCCATTGAAACTTAAAATTGTGGTGTTGAATGATTGGTGACTTGAACTCACTGACAATCCCGTGATGCTTTCTGCAAGAGAAGAGTAGCTGGCTGTGGTACCTTGGCCACCTTCCCATTTGGGTATTACTGGGGCCAGTTGGCAGCTTTTAGAAGAAACATTTCTTTGTCAGAAAATTCCAATTCATTGAAATGGGAAATGTTTATGGGAAAAGGGTTGGTTTTGATAAACTTATTTTTTAATTGGGAAACATTTTTCAAAATTGTTTAAATGTTTCATTTCGATCTTTTGCAAAATAATAAATTCCAGTTTCCCAGTTCAAAATGATTTCTTGCTTAGAAATGTAAGATAATTTTAGTTGATGGGTTTTTTAAAAAATATTTAATATGCTCAAAATTGAAAGGAAATATTTCAAAACTGTGAAAACAGAACGCTTCCATTCACCCAGACCAAACATTATTTTTGGTTCAAGAGAATGATTGAGATTTTGATTTTCATCTGAATTCGAGATGGGAAACATTTTCACTTTCTTAAAAATTGTTGTGGGCTGGGAAATCCGTTTTCTGGTAATTACATCGCTATAAATTGGCTCCTGCAGCTGCAGTTGGCTACGTTGCTCCTTTTCACTTCCTGCTCAAAACTACTGTGCAGTGCTGCTGTGGGGCTGTTACACAGCTGCCCCCACTCCACCCCCAGCGTGGATGAAGACATTTCATTATGCAGTGTAAGAGCCCAATCCTGCATGGTGCTGAGGCACCTGCTTAGCACCCACAACACTCAGCAAAGTCTAGAGCAGTGGTGGGAGCTCAGCTGCTCTTAGGGTCGGCACCTCTGTTCAGTTCTTTACAGCCCTGTACATTGTAAAGCATTGTGCTGGGATGCTTAGATCAGTGAATAGGGGGTTGTACCCTTACCAAGCAGTGTTACTGGGAGGGTCATAAGAGGCCCTTGCAGGAATTGTGCTCAAGACGTTGTGCTTGAACAGCGTTATGATTTCTAGGGGCTTATCTGTACCGCCGCTGACAACATGCAGCCTCTCAACAGTGAGCCTGGGGACCTGATTCTCATTTGCACTAAGCCCCTTTCCACCATGGCAATGTACCGAGGCCTGGAGGTGGGTGTGAGTGTAACTTATGCTCCTCTAAACTCCTCTTTACATCGGTGCAAGGGGAAGTTGTGTGATTGTGAGTAAAGCCCTCGGGATAGAAATCCTGCAGAACCTTGGCCGGTCCAGCCGTCCTTCGTCAGGCCAAACTCCTGCTTCCATTTCACATTGCCTCAGTCAGGGGCTGCAGGAATCAGGAGTTAGCCCACATAGCTCCCAACAATGGGGAGGGCGCGGAAGGAAGAAGGAAGATGATCAGCAGCATTATAGAGCTGCCTGGAAGGGGTTTGTGACAGATCGATCCCCACTTTGCCTGGGGAGCTGCAGCCAGTCAGTGCAGTCTCAAAAATGGGGCTCTGTCTAAGGAGACATGGCCAAGGCACCTAGAGAATCTGTTCTTTTTCCAGCCAATTGCTCTATTCACTAGCCCATGTTGCCCTCTATTGTCAGCTGTTTTAGAAGGGTCAATGAGAGATGCACTTTACTTCTCCCTCCCTATTTTGTGCAGCCAGACACAGCTTTCTGACCAGTCCTGTTCAGTTCATTTTTACCCAGTTTACTGCTAGATTCAAAAGGAGGTGCTTAGCTTCCAGTGACTTCAGTAGGAGTGAGTCACTTAACCCACTTAACCATGTTTGAAAATCCCTCTGGGCACCTCTCTGCATCTATAGGAATATAAATGCCTTTGAAAATCTGGCCATAAGTCACTTTTGAAAATCATATCCTTCATTGTCTTATTTCTCAAACATGTCAGAGGTTTTAGTCTGATGATTTAAAGTGCTATTAAAGTCCTCCTAACCGAGACTACAAATGATTGTTACAGGTCAGCTTTGTACCATCCAGAAATACAGTACGATAATGGACCAAATGTAGACGGCAGGAGAGAGACTTAGACTGGGACTGTTAAAAGACCTAAGTGATTTAGGAGCATTTTCCTTTGAAAGTCATGCAGTTTGGTTAGACATGTATCCATAGGAGACACTGTGCCATGTTCTGGATGTTTAAAGTTATTCTAAATCATTATAGCACATCCCTGTGCTACTGGAATGCACAGAAATTGTACACGAAAGGCTGTACCCTCTGTACAGTCTTTAACCCACCCATCTAGTATCTGTCACCAGAGCACAACCTCCTCGGAGGCGTTCCTCACTGGAAATGACCAAGACACAGTACCCGCTCACTGCAGCAGTGCACTCGGCATCAGCCTCTGGGCTAGTGTCTCAGGATTTTTCTTTTCTTCTTTTTACAAAGATGATCTTTGCCGAGTATCTGGTTTTATCTTCCTTAGGTAAAATGTCTGCATTGAATTTTGGAACTGAGAAAACAGCCTCTTCAATAGGATGTCAGTGTTGAATATATATCCTGTGTTTGGAAACTTGTGCTGGATTTTAATTTCATTGCCATTTACTTGTACAAAGTTATAGCAGGTTTTTTATCATTTGGGTTGCAGAACATAAATATTATCAGATGAAGTATATTCTATTCCTGTCCAGTTCTTCTGTGGCAGTGGGAGACCCGCTGGATACTGACTGTAACAATGTTTTATTTCTCCAGTCCTAGGAGTGAAGTTATTTCTCTACCAGACTCAGCAGATCCAGTTTGTTGAAGTTGGTGACACTGCAAAGATCCACTGTTCCTCCAAAGAAAATTTGGAAGGAGGAAGTTACATGTTTTGGTATTTGAGAAGAGAAGGTGAGACACCCACATGCATTAAAAGGTGTTTGGATGATCAAAATGTAAGTAAATTTACTTGCAAACATGAGACACATAGCTCAACACTGGAAATCAGCAACATCGAAAAGAATGAGTCTGGCATTTACTACTGTGCATTTAGATACAGCAGCTACCTGCTTTTCGGGAATGGATCCAGGCTGATTGTTGGAGGTAAGGAACCATAGCTTGTTTAAGGAGACTAATGACTGATTGACAAAGCATATTTCATGTTCCTATAAAGATGTAACAAGATACCAGGAAAGCATACTTTAAGCTAGAAAGATCAGCTGAACTGAATGTTAAATGCTGTGGGCAGGGAAGGAATATAATATGTGTATTTTTCATAACTAAACAATGTCAAATTTGAAAATGCTGAAAATAAGCCTTTGGAGTTTCTCTGAGACTGTTCAAGGCCCCCAAGTAGGGAACATTTCTAACGGAAGAACCATGATGGCATGAAACAATATTCTGAGTAAATGAAATGTTCTGAAGAGTTCTTCTCCATATGAAATTGCACACCATTTCCCTTCTGGCTCGTGCAGATATTTATTGTGCTGTATCCTAGTTAGTTCTGGCGTCAGGATTTAACATTTCCTTCAGCAGACTATTTTTTTTTTAATTAATGTCTTAGTGAATGATTGCATGCAGTGTTGTAGCTCTGTTGGTCCTAAGATATTGGACAGACAAAGTGGAAGAGGTAATATCTTTAATTAGACTCACATCTGTTGGTGAGAGAAACTTTTGAGTTTAGACAGAGCTCTTCTTCAGGTCTGGGAACAACACTGAGAGAATTCCCAGACCTGAAGGAAGAGCTCTCTGTAAGCTAGAAAGCTTGTCTCTCTCACCAACAGAAGTTGGTCCAATAAAAGATATCCCCTCACCCACTTTGTCTCTGAGAGTGAACGTTTAACATCTTTAATCAGACTGCAGCTCATCTGACTATCACACTGAATCTGCCACCTCCTTCTGCTCAGACAGTTATACCAACAGCAGCTGGGTGATGCTTCTGGTCCCATTTCCACATGGCATTCAAGCCACTGAGACAGCGAATCTGGCCTGTGTGATCCATGGAGTGTCCAGCCCAGTCCACGTTTCCTGGAGTGTTTCTGGGGATCTGCAGGAGCAGGGGCTGACACGCTCAGTGAAAGCCGAGGATGGATCTTTAACACTCATAAATCACATCAGCGTCCCCAGGGACACCTGGGCCAGTGGGAAGATTTTCACATGTGAAGTCAAATTCAACTCTTCTGGCAACAGTGTGAAGAAAAGTGCCAGGTATCCTGAAAGTGAGTAATATTATATTGGGGGCTAAAGGTGACTCAGATGTAAAATAGGTGTGAAGTGGTTACAAATCAGAACTGTTCAATGTGACTTTCCATTACAGATTACAGGAATATTCCATGTCTTATTTAGAATTTCTCTAGAGAATTTGGGGAAAGGTAAATTGAGACATTACAGGGACCACAAGACAACCTACCTCTCACTTCTAGGCAGCTTTCACCCAGACTGTACATATAAAGCCCTGTAAAGAGTAAAATAATCATAAATATCAGAAGTAATGGGGAATTAAGAGGCATTTGAGAAGAGAGATGTTTTCCAGTGAGATATGCAGAGTGCTGGAGAGGAGATGAGGGAAGGAAGGACCGAGTGGGAGGATTTTGTAGATGGCAGAAGGTGCAGAGAAGATTCTCATTACAGGAAAAATCATTGGGCTAAGGAAAGCAGACAACAGAGAGGGTGAAAACTGCTGAAGGTTCCTGTAACCTCATTCCTCAAAGGTTAAGGCCCATGGTGAAATGGGACCAGGAGAGAAGAGCTGGAAGTGATGTCATCACGACCCTCTTGACCCAAGTCAGCCACTTGTGTCTCTTTTCTAGCTTCCTCCACAGCCCCTGCCAGGGAGTGCACATATCACATTGTGGCCCTTGCGGCTGGTGCTGGTCTGCTGCTGCTGTTGGTGTCTCTGAGTCTTGTCTGGACCCTCTGCCCTTCCACTCTAGGTAATAAACACAGCCCAGCCCAGACACTCTGCTACAGAGAGAAATCCTATTCCACTGTTCGCTAGTGGTGACTGCAACTGCCCCACCCCACACATGAACAGGCTGCAAATGTCACGAGTGCCAGGACTGATCTCAGAACATTTGTTTTCTGAATCTTCAGTTTCCTGTGTCTGGAGAACGGCTTTATTCTCAGTGACAAAGGGAGCGATGTAGAAAGGCTTCTACTGCCCTTGGCCCAGGCACCTTGTCTGTAGTTCACAAAGAGCAGTGGCATTTCTGATGAGCCTCTCTCCATTTGCCATGCATGGTGGTGCCCTGCACACAGACAGCTCAGATGCACCATTAGTCAGTAAACCACAGTTGGGGGAGTGACAGTGGGGGAGTAACTTTTACTGTGGTCCGTTTGTTCCAGGATTCCAGTCCAGGACCTCAGCACCTCCAGCTGCACAGGAACACCCGGTAGGGCACTTCACAAACTCTCTCTGTCCTAATCAATGTGTGTGTCTCAGGCATTTCTAATTCATTCGCCAATTTAATGTATTGGGCACTTGAACTGATTGATCTACAAGGAGAAGGTGACCGTGAGGTCCAGCTGTTGGAGAAGCAGAAAGGGAGAACAGAGTCGTATTGCTAGCTTCTGTACTAATGTACTGTGCGATAGTGGGCAAGTGAATTTTCTGGTCTGTGACTCAGTTACCCATGTGTAAAAGGTGGATAACAAGATTTACTGGCAAGGATTATGGGACGTTTAATGTTTGTTTCTGACTGTACCTTTTAAAGCATTTTTTGTGTGGAACTAGGAATATTTTTGGCACTTAAAAGATAAATAGCTATAAGCAATTATATTTGTAAAACACATGAAGATTTTTCAGTGACAGGTGCGATGGATGTGATCCAAAGCTCTCTGTCCTCAGTAGTAGACTTTCCATTTACACTGGTTTGGATCTGGCAAAATATTATTAATATTAATAAAATATTAATTATTATTAATAATAAAATAAAATATTATTAGTAGGTGAGTTCCTAGTGAGATGTCATTGGTCATTTCATGGGTTTCATTTTGAAAACGTGCACAATTTATAGGAAAAGCAGGAGGATAAGAGATGAGAGGGAATTTTTCATCAAGCTAAATTCACTTGGATGTTCAGTTCTGTGTCAGCTTGTATTGCATTGTTTTACAAGAAGGTGGCTAATTGTATTAAATGTCGCCAAACAGGGTGGAATCTTATACGCTCATCTGGATTTCGATTCACGGAATCTCAAGGGGAACAAGATGCAGCGATCAGCGAGAGCGAAAAGTGTGAAACCGTGAACTATCTAGTGCCAGGGAATCCACATGTGGGAACTGATGGCTGGTTCTCTGCTGATTGGAAGCAGACAGCTGGATGAAGGTTCTTTCTGTCTCAGTCTCTTTTATTTTTATATTCTCTACTTCCCATCTTAGAATATTAAGTTCAGAAAATCCCCAAAGAGTCCAGCCTCATCAGATGGGAAATCTGTTTCAAATATAAAGGCATCATGGAATAGATGACTTTACATTTCCCTTGTGTATTAGATTGGAAGCTCTTTGGGGCAGGGATTGTCTAATTGTTCTGTGTTTGTGCAGAGCCTAGCACAATGGGGCCCTGGTCCATAACTGGGGCTCCTGGCTGCTATGGTAATACTTTCATCATCATCATCGTCTTCCCCCCCCATCTGCAGAGGGAACTAGACACAGCTGAACAGCTGCCGCTTCCTTGTACAAAGATTGAGGCTGGATGACAAGAACCTGCAGAGGGGACGAGCAGCCCCTGAAGATGCCCAGGCTCCCCTGCTGCTCAGCAGGCATGTGCTCCCTTTGCAGTAATGTTACACAGATGTGCGATGGGATTTGGAAGGGGAAGGCTGGATGCGGGACGAGCTGTGAGGGATGAGAATCTGTCCCCAGGCCGGTGCTGGACCTGCTACCCCAATGCTTCCTCCCGCAGGCTGCTGCTTTCCCCCAAGGGCGAGATCCACAGGCCCCATGTGCCAGCCCCTCTGCCCCATCCAACAGTAACACACATTATCAATGGCTGGAGCTCTCCTAGTGCCTGAGCCTGCACACGCTGCCTGTTTTGATCACAATTGGTTGTCATTCAAGCTGTCATTCTAACTCACTCATTAAAAAGAGACAGCAACCCCACTGGTTATGTTTGTGTTGTCTTTTTTACCTGTTCAATGCATCAAGCTCAGTTAATTGCGGAATAAGATAGGCGACCACTTAAATCCTTTAGCCCAGGTTCTGCTCTGATTTACAGCAGTGTAAATCTGGAGGAGCTGTTTGCATTCAGTGGAGCTACGCCACATTTACACCGATATCTTTGAGAGCAGAATCCATCCCTTTCCATCCCTTTCCGTATCTATGTTTCTTTTCAAGGATGATGCAACAAATGTGTTACCACTTGTTGCACACACGTCTTCAAATATGGTAAGGGCTATTTTAAGAGGACCATGATCAATGTTCTCCATGTCTACGAAGGCAGGACAAGAAGTCATTTGCTTAATCTGCAGCAAGGGAGTTGTGGGCAGATAGTAGGAAAAACTTTTGAAAAATAAATGTAGTTACGCTCAGGAGCAGGCTTCCAAGGGAGGTTGTGGAATCCCCATCACTGGAGGCTTTTAACAACAGGTTGAACAAACACTTGTCAAACACAGTCTAGGTTTAGTTGGTCCTGAATTCAATGACTTTTTGAAATCCCTTCCAGCCTGACATTTCCATGAATGCCAATAAATTGAATGAGAGGGCCTGAATCTGGTCCCAGGTTACCCTGAGTACTGAACCCAGTGGGGCTGCAAGATGGCCCATATTGCCATTGAAACTTAAAACCGTGGTCTTGAATGATGGGTGACTTGAACTCACTGATGATCTCGTGATGCTTTCTGCCAGAGAAGGGTAACTGACTCTGGTACCTTGGCCACCTTCCCATTTTGGAAGTTTTTAGAAGAAACATTTCTGAGTCAGAAAATGATAGTTTGTTGAAATTGAGACTATTTCATGGGAAAAGAGTCAGTTTTGATTAATTTGTTTACATGAAAAAAAAAGTTTCAAAATTGGCAAATGAAAAAGTCTGGTTCTCCCGGGCGAACAGATGTCCTGCTGAGAAATTTAAGCGAAATACAGTTGAAACAAAAATTAAAATTGAATATGATCGCAATGGAATGGAAACCTTCTAAAAATAATTATTCAGACAGAATGCATTCATTCACCCCAACCAAACGTTACTTTTGGTTCGAGACAATCTGAGATTTTTGGCTTTTCATCCCAGTTCCAGACAGGAAAATTTTTCTATATCTTCAGAATTGTTGTGGGCTGGGAAACCATTTTCTGCCCAGCCCTGTAATTACCTCAGTGTAAAATGGCTCCTGCTCTGCAGTCGGCTACTAGCTTCTTTTCACTTCCTGCCCAAAGCCACTACACGGTGCTGCTGAGGAGTCAATCAGCAGTTACACAGCTGCCCCACTCACCACCGCCCTCCCCCCATGGATGGAGAGATTTCATTATGCAGTGTATGGCCCAATCCTGTCTGGTGCTAGGGGCATGCTGGGCACCCACAACACTCTGCAAAGTCAAGGGCAGTGGTGGGTGCTCAGCTCCTCTTAGGGTCAGCACCTCTGTTCAGTTCCTTACAGCCCTGTACATTGTAAAGCATGGTCCCTGGGGTGCTTAGAGCAGTGAATAGGGGGTTGTACTGTTGCCAAGCAGTGTTACTGGGAGGGATATAACAGGCCCTTGCAGGAACTGTGCTGGGGAGACGTTGTGCTTGAACAGCGTTATGATTTCTAGGGGCTTATCTGTACCACGGCTGACAACATTCAGCCTCTCAACAGTGAGCCCGGGGCCCTGATTCTCATTTGTACTGAGCCCCTTTCCCATGGCAATGTACCAAGATCTGGAGGTGGGTGTGAGTGTAACTTATGCTCCTCTAACCTCCACTTTACACTGGTGCAAAGGGAAATTGTGTGATTGTGAGTAATGCCCTTGGGCTAGAAATCCTGCAGAATCTTGGCCAGTCCAGCCGTCCTTCGTCAGGCCAAACTCCTGCTTCCATTTCACATTGTCTCAGTCAGGGGCTGCAGGAGTTAGCCCAGGTAGTTACCCAACAATGGGGGAGAGGGAAAGGAAGGAAGAAGGAAGATGGTCCCCAGCATTAGAGAGCTGCCTGGAAAGTGTTTGTGACGGAGGAATCCCCACTTTGCCAGGGGAGCTGCAGTCAGTCAGTGCAGCCTCAAAAATGGGGCACTGTCTAAGGAGACGTGGCCAAGGAATCTAGGGAATCTGTTATTTTCTGAACCAGTTCCTCTATTCATTAGCCCATATTGCCCTCTATTGTCAGCTGTTTCAGAAGTGACATTGCAAGATGCATTTTACATCTGTCTCATTACCCTGTGGAGTCACATGCAGATTTCTAACCAGTCCTGTTCAGTTCATTTTTAGCCAGTTCATTGCTAGATCCAAGATGAGGCCCTTAACTTCCATTATCTTCAGTAGGAGTGAGTCACCTGACCCGCTTAGCCATGCTTGAAAATCCCACTAGGCCCCTCTCTGCATCTCTAGGCACCTAAATACCTTTGAAAATCTGACCCGAAGTCGCTTTTCACAATGGGACTTTGGTGATTTTGAAAATCGCACCCTTCAGTTGTCTTATTTCTCACACGTCAGACCTTTCAGTTTGATGATTTAAGGTGCAATTTAAGTTCTTCAAACCGAGACTCGAAATGACCACTACAGGTCAGCGTCGTACCACCAAGAAACACGGTACAAGGATGGACCAAACATGGGCAGTTGGGGAGAGCTTTAGGTTGGGATTGTCAAAGCAACTAAGTGATTTAGGAGATTTCCTTGGAAAGTCAATGGAATTTGTGCTCCTAAATCAGGTACGTGCATTTGTTCAGTTCTTTCTTAAGAAATGTAAAGTCCTGTCCTGGATGTCATTCAAAAATATTCTTAAAAATTATAGTAACGCTTGTGCCCTTGGGATGCAGAGAAATTCTACAAGGCGTATGGCATCCTGTGTAGATTCATTAACCCAGCCCCTCCCCTCTACTTGCTATCACCACAGCACATCCCCCGCAGAGGTGTTCCTCACTGGAAATCACCAAGACACTGTGCCCACTCACAGCAGCAGTGCACTAGACATCAGTCGTTGGGCTAGTGTGTCAGGATTTTCTCTTCCTGTTTGTCACGAAAATGATCTTTGCCAAGTATCTGATTTTATCTTCCTTAGGTAAATCTTTTGAATTAAGCTTTGGAATTGAGAAAACAGCTTCTTCCATAGGGCGTCAGTGCTGAATATCTATGATGTCTTTGGAGACTTTTGCTGGATTTCAATTACATTTCCGTTTACTTGTACAAAGTTCTAGCAGGTTTTTTAGCATTTAGACTGCAGAGCATAAATATTACCAGATGAAGTATATTCTATTTCTGACCTGTCCAATTCATCTGTGGCAGTGGGAGATCTGATGGAAACTGACTGTAACAATGTTTTGTCTCTCCAGTGCTAGAAGTGCAGTTATTTCTGTACCGGACTCAGGAGATCCAGTTTGTTGAAGTTAGTGACACTGCAAAGATCCCCTGTTTATCCAAAGAAAAATTGGAAGGAGGAGATGAAGTATTTTGGTATTTGAGAAGAGAAGGTGAGAAACCCACATGCATTAAGAAGTGTTTCGATGATCAAAATGTAAGTAAATTTGTTTGCAAACGTGAGACAACCAGCGCAACACTGGAAATCAGCAACATCCAAAAGAATGAGTCTGGCATTTATTACTGTGCAGTTACAGTCACCAGCTACCTGATTTTCGGGAATGGATCCACACTGATTGTTGGAGGTAAGGAACCATTGCTTGTTTAAGGAGACTAATGAGTGATTGACAAAGCATATTTCATGTTCCCATTAAAATATAACAAGATACTATAGCTAGTGATGAATAGTTAAAGGGAAAACATACATTAAGCAAAAAGATCAGCTAAATATTAAATTATATGGATACAGAAAGAATATAATGTGTGTATTTTTAATAACTCAAAAACTTAAAATTTGAAAATGCAAAAAATAAACCTTTGAAGTTTCTCGGTGACTGTTCAGGACCCCCAGGCTGAGAGTGTGTCTAACCTAGGAGCCAGGAGTGCATTGAGCTAACAAAATGATCTTAAGAAGTGCATCTCTTTATAAAATTGCAGTTTTCCTTCTAGCTGGTGCAGATATCTATTGTGCTATATCTCCAGTTTAGTTCTAATATTTCCTTCTTAGTGAAAGACTGTCTGTAATAGCGCTGTACCCATGTTGGTCCCAGGATAGGAGAGATACAAGATGGGTGAGGTAATATCTTTTACTGGGCCACCTTCTGTTGGTGAGAGTGACAAGTCTGCAAGCTTACATTGAGCTCTTCTACAGATCTGGGACATGACACTGAGTACATTTCCCAGATCTGAAGGAAGAGCTCTGTGTGAGTTTCTCTTTCCTCAGCAGAATCTGGTCCAATAACAGATATTATCTCATCCACCTAGTCTCTCAGTGAAAGATTAATAAGACTGAAGCTCATCTGATTATCACACTGAATATGCCTCCTGCTTCTGCTCAGACAGTTATACCAACAACAGCTGGGTGATGCTTCTGGTCCCATTTCCACATGGCATTCAAGCCAACGGGACAGTGAATCTGGCCTGTGTGATCCTTGGAGCGTCCAGCCCAGTCCACGTTACCTGGAATGTTTCTGGGGATCTGCAGGAGCAGGGGCTGACACGCTCAGTGAAAGCCGAGGATGGATCTTTAACGCTCATAAATCACATTAGCGTCCCCAGGGACACCTGGGCCAGTGGGAAGATTTTCACGTGTGAAGTCAAATTCAACTCTTCTGGCAACAGTGTGAAGAAAAGTGCCAGGTATCCTGAAAGTGAGTAATATTATATTTGAGGCTAATGGTGACTCAGATGTAAAATAGGTGTGAAGTGGTTACAAATCAGAACTGTTTCAATTGTGACTTTCCATTACAGAATGTGGGAATAGTCTAAGTGATGATTAGAATTTCTCCAAAAATTTCAGGAAAGGTAAATTGAGCTGTTACAGGGGCCACAGGACAAAGTAGCTCTGATTTCTAGGACAACGTTCTCCCAGATTGTACATGAAAAGCTCTGTGAAGTGTTCAATAACAGTCAATATCAGGAGTAAAAAGGGGTTAAAAGGCATTTGAGAAGAGAGATGTTTTCCAATGAGAAACACAGAGTGATGGAGAGAGACGATGAGGTGAGGAGAGACCTACAGGGAGGATTTTGTAGATGGCAGGAGGTGCAGAGAAGATTCTCATTACAGGAGAAATCATCGACCTATAAAAAGGGCACAACAGAGAGACTGAAAGGCGCTGAAGGTTCCTGTAGCTTCGCTCCTCAGGGGTTACGACCCATGGTGAAATGGGGACCAGGAGAGAAGAGCTGGATGCGGTGGCATCATGAACCTCTTAGCTCAAGTCAGCCACTTGTCCAGTTTTTTTCTTTCTCCACAGCCCCTGACTGCACATATCACATTGTGGCCCTTGCGGCTGGTGCTGGTCTGCTGCTGCTGCTGGTGTCTCTGAGTCTCGTCTGGACCCTCTGCCCTTCCAGTCTAGGTAATAAACACAGCCCAGCCCAGACACTCTCTCGCAGAGAGAAATCCTACTCCACTGTTCGCTAGTGGTGACTGCAACTGCCCCACCCCACACATGAACACGCTGCAAATGTCACAAGTGCCAGGACTAATCTCAGAACATTTGTTTTCTGAATCTTGAATTTCCTCTGTCGGGAGAACGGCTTTGTTCTCAGTGACAAAGGGAGCGATGTAGAAAGGCTTCTACTGCCGATGGCCCAGGCGCCTTGTCTGTAGTTCACAAAGAGCAGTAGCATTTCCGATGAGCCTCTCTCCATTTGCCATGCATGGAGGTGCCCTGCGCACATACAGCTCAGATGCACCATTAGTCAGTAAACCACAGCTGGGGGAGTGACAGTGGGGGAGGAACTTTTACTGTTGTCTTTGTTCATTCCAGGATTCCAGCCCAGGATCTCAGCACCTCCAGCTGCACAGGAACACCTGGTAGGGCACTTCACAAAGATCTCTGTCCTAATCAATGTGTCTGTTTGAGGCATTTCTAATTCATCCACCAACTTAATGTATTGGATTTTAACCTGAGTTTCCGGAAGGAGGAGGTGACAGTGAGGTCTAGCTGTTGGAGAAGCAGAAGAGGAGCACAGAGTCATATTACTAGCTTTGGTACTAATTTACTGTGGGAGATTGGGCAAGTGAATTACCTGCTCTGTGACTCAGTTCCCCATATGTAAAAAGTAGGTAACAAGACTTACTGCGTAAGGAAGATCAGAAACTTCATGTTTTATTATTTCTGATTGCATCCTTTACAGGGATTTTGTGTGGAACTGGGAACATTTTTGGTACTTAAAAGATAAATAGCTATAAGCAATTATATTTGCAAAGCACATGAAGATTTTCCAGTAACAGGTGCTATGGACCTGATCCAAAGCTCTCTGTCCTCAGTAGAGGGTTTTGAATCTGACAAAATATTATTAGCAGGTGAGTTCTTAAAGTGAGAATCCAGCCATGGGTTTCATTTTGAAAACATGCACAATTTATAGGAAAAGCCGGAGGGTAAGAGATGAGAGGGAATTTTTCATCAAGCTAAATGCACTGGGATGTTCAACTCTGTGTCAGCTTGTATCGCTTCATTTTACAAGGAGGTGGCCAATTGTATTATATGTTGCCAAACAGGATGGAATCTTATACGCTCATCTGGATTTCGATTCACGGAATCTCAAGGGGAACAAGATGCAGCGATCGGCGAGAGGGAAAAGTGCAAAACCACAAACTATATAATACCTGGGAATCCACACGTGGGAACTGATGGCTGGTTCTCTGCTGATCAGAAGCAGACAGCTGGAAGAAGGTTCTTTCTCTCTCAGTCTCTTTTATTTTTATTTTCTTCACTTCTCTGCTTAGAATATGAAGTTCAGAAAATCCCCAAAGAGTCCAGCCTCATCATGGGGGAAATCTCAATTTGGAATAGAAAGGCATCATGGTATAGATGACTTTACACTTCCCTTGTGTATTAGATTGGAAGCTCTTTGGGGCAGGGATTGTCTAATTGTTCTGTGTTTGTGCAGAGCCTAGCACAATGGGGCCCTGGTCCATAACGGGTTCCTGGCTGCTATGGTAATACCTTCTTCTTCAGCATCATCATCATCCAGTCTGCAGAGGGACCTAGACACAGCTGAGCAGCTGCCGGTTCCTTGCACAAAGGGTGAGGATGGAGGGCAGGAACCTGCAGGGGGGACATGCAGCCCCCTGCTGCTCAGCAGGCATGTGCTTCCTTTGCAGTAACGTTACAAGGACGTGCGATGGGATTCGGAAGGGGAAGGCTGGATGCGGGAGGAGCTGTGAGGGAGGAAAATCTCTCCCCAGGCCAGTGCTGGACCTGCTACCCCAGTGCTTCCTCTACAGGCTGCTGCTTTCCCCCAAGGGTGAGTTCCACAGGCCCCATGTGTCAGTCCCTCTGTTCCATCCAACATTAACACACAGTATCAATGGCTGGAGCTCTCCTAGTACTTGCAGACTCATGCACGGCCTGTTTTCATCACAACTTGTTATTTTACAAGCTGTCATTCTAACTCACTCATTAAAAAGAGACACAAACCTCATTAATCGTGTTCCTGTTGCCTTTTTTATCTCTTCAATGCACCAAACTCATGTCACTGTGTAATAAGAAAGGTGACCTCTTAAATCCTTTGTGCCAGATTCTGCTCTGGTTTACAGCACTGTAATTCTGGAGGAGCTCTGTTGCAGTCAGGGAAGTTACTCCAGATTTATACTGGTGTCTCTGAGAGCAGAATCAGGCCCTTTCTGTCCCACTTATCCACCCGAAGGAACATCAAAAAAGTTACACATCATGTGTTACACACACATCTTCAAATATGTAATAAAAAGAGGATGGTGATCAATTGTTCTCTATCTCCATTAAAGGCAGGACAAGAAGTAATGGGCTTAATCTGCAGCCAGGAAGATTTAAGTTAGATATTAGGAAAAGGTTGTAAAGCTCTGGATTAGTCTTCCAACAGAGGTTGTGGGATCAACATCACTGGAGGTTTCTAAGAAATAACTGGAAAACACCTGTCAAAGGTTAACTTGGTCCTTCTGCAGCACAGGGAGCTGGACTTGATGAGTTTTTGAGGTCAGCCCATCATTTCTGAGACTCACTGAGGTTGCTTTTCAGCAAGACGAGAGTAGCTGGCTCTGGTACCTCGGCCAGCTTCCATTTGGGTAATTACTAGCGCTGATTGGGAGCTTTTAGAAGAAACATTTCTTTGTGAGAAAAAATAAGAGTTTGTTGAAATTGAGAATTTTTCATGGGAAAAGGGTCAGTTTTGATTAATTTATTTAAATAAAAAAAAGTTTCAAAATTACCAGATGAAAAAGTCCAGTTCTCCCGTGCGAACTGATGTCTTGCTTAGAAATTTTTAGCTAATTAGAGTTGAAACAAAAATTAAAATTTAATCTGGTCACAGTGGAAAGGAAACATTTTAAAATTATTCACACAAAATGGCCCATCCACCCAAACCAAAAATATGTTTTTGGTTCGCGACAATCTGAGATTTTTGGCTTTTCGTCCCAGTTTGAGACAGAAAAACTTTTCAATATCTTCAAAATCGGTGTGGCTGGGAAACCATTTTCTGCCCAGCCCTGTAATTACATCAGTGTCAAATAGCTCCTGCAGTGCAATTGGCTACCTTGCTTCTATACACTTCCTGCCCAAAGCTACTGTGCAGTGTTGCTGTGGGGCTGTTACACAGCTGCCTCCCTCCACTCGCACAGTGGATGAAGAGATTTCATTCTACAGTGTAAGGGCCCAATCCAGCATGGTGCTGAGGCACCTGCTGTGATGTCCTGGGCACCCACAACACTCAGCAAAGTCAAGGGCAGTGGTGGGTTCTCAGCTCCTTTTAGGATCAGCATCTACGTTCAGTTCCTTACAACCCTGTACATTGTAAAGCATTGTGCTGGGATCCTTAAAGTGGTAAATCAGGCATTGTACCATTGCCAAGCAGTGTTACTGGGAGGGATATAACAGGACCTGTGCTGGGGAGACGTTGTGCTTGAACAGCGTTATGATTTCTAGGCACTTATCTGTACCGCCGCTGACAACATGCAGCCTCCTAACAGCAAGACCGGGGACCTGATTCTCATTTGCACTAAGCCCCTTTCCACCATGGCAATGTACCAAGGCCTGGAAGTGAGTGTGAGTGTAACTTGTGCTCCCTTAACCTCCTCTTTACACTGGTGCAAAGGGAAATTGTGTGATTGTGAGTAATGCCCTTGGGATAGAAATCCTGCAGAACCTTGGCCAGTCCAGCCGTCCTTCGTCAGGCCAAACTCCTGCTTCCATTTCACATTGCCTCAGTCAGGGGCTGCAGGAGTTAGCCCAGATAGCTGCCCAGCAATGGGGGGAGGGAAAGGAAGAAGGAAGGAAGATGGTCTCCAGCACTAGAGAGCTGCCTGGAAGGGGTTTGTGACAGATCGATCCCCACTTTGCCAGCGGAGCTGCAGCCAGTCAGTGCAGCCTCAAAAACGGGGCTCTGTCTGTGGAGAGGTGGCCAGTGCACCTAGGGAATCTGGTCTTTTCTGCACCAATTGCTCTATTCGCTAGCCCATATTGCCCTCTATTGTCAGCTGTTTCAGTAGTGACATTGAGAGATGTATTTTACTTCTCCCTCCCTACTTTGTGGAGCAACACGCAGCTTTCTAACCAACCCTGTCCAGTTCATTTTTAGCCAGTTCATTGCTAGATCCATGATGAGGCCCTTACCGTCCATTGACTTCAGTAGGAGTGAGTCACCTAACCCGCTTAGCCATGCTTGAAAATCCCACTAGGCACCTCTCTGCTCATATATAGGGAAGTAAATACTTTTGAAAATCTGGCCATAAGTTATTTTTGAAAATGGGACATGGACACTTTTGGAAATCGTATCCTTCATTGTCTTATTTCTCACACGTCAGAGCTTTTAGTTTGATGATTTAAGGTGCAATTTAAGTTCTTCAGTCTCAGACTCCGAATGATCAATGTCAAACCACCAAGAAACACGGTACAGTGATGGACCAAACATGGGCAGTTGGAAACAAACTTAGGTTGGGATTGTCAAAGCAATGTAGTGATTTAGTAGACTTTTCCTTTGAAAGTCAGTGGAATTGGTACACCTAAATCAGGTGGGTGCATTTATACAGTTCATAAGAAACAGGATGTTGTTTAAAAATAGTTTTAATAATTATAGTACACCCTGATGCCATTCGAATGCAGAGAAATTCTACAAGGCATACTGCATCCTGTGCAGATTCATTAAACCGCCCCGCCCCTCTACCTACTATCACTACAATACATCCTCCTAGGAGGCGTTCCTCACTGGAAATCACCAAGACACTGTGCAGCAGTGCACTAGGCAGCAGCCTTTGGGCTAGTGTCTCAGGATTTTCTTTTCCTGTTTTGTATGAAAATGATCTTTGCCGAGAATCCAATTTTCTCTTCCTTCGGTAAAACTTCTGCATTAAGCTTTGGAATTGAGAAAACAGCCTCTTCCATAGGGTGTCAGTGCTGAATATCTATGATGTGTTTGGAAACTTTTGCTGAATTTTAATTACATGTCCATTTACTTGTACAAAGTTACAGCAGGTTTTTTAGCATTTATGCTGCAGAGCATAAATATTACCAGATGAAGTATATTCTGTTTCTGACCTGTCCAATTCATCTGTGGCAGTGGGAGATCTGATGGAAACTGACTGTAACAATGTTTTATTTCTCCAGTCCTAGGAATGCAGTTATTTCTGTACCAGACTCAGGAGATCCAGTTTGTTGAAGTTAATGGCACAGCAAAGATCCACTGTTTTTCTAAAGAAAACTTGGAAGGAGGATGGAAAGTATTTTGGTATTTGAGAAGAGAAGGTGAGAAACCCACATGCATTAAGAAGTGTTTGAATGATCAACCTGTAAGTAAATTTGCTTGCAAACTTGAGAAACACAGCTCAACACTGGTCATCAGCAACGCCCAAAAGAATGAGTCCGGCATTTACTACTGTGCATTTAGAAAAAGCAAACACCTGATTTTCGGGAATGGATCCACACTGATTGTTGGAGGTAAGGAACCATTGCTTGTTTAAGGAGACTAGTGAGTGATGGACAAAGAATGTTTCATGTTCCTATTAAAACGTAACAAGATACCCTAGCTAGTGATGAATGGTTAAAGGGAAAGTGTACATTAAACCAAAATATCAGCTAAATATTAAACGCAGTGGACTTAGCAAAATTTTTTTTCATAAGTAAAAAACTAAAAATTTAAAAATGCAAAAAACAAACATTTGAAGTTTCTCTGTGACTGTTCAGGGCCCCCAGGCTGAGAGTGTTTCTAATGTAGGAGCCAGGAGTTCATAAAACAATATTTTGAGCTAATGAAGTGTTTTTAGAGGGTGCATTTCTTCATAAAATTGCCATTTTCCTTCTAGCTAGTGCATATATCTACTGCGCTACGTCTTCTATTTAGTTCTAATATTTCCTTTTTCAATAGCTTTGTTTTCTTTGAATCAGTGTCTTAGTGAAAGGCTGTCTGTAATAGCGCTGTACCCATGTTGGTCGCAGGATATGAGAGATACGAGATGGGTGAGGTAATATCTTTTACTGGACCAATTTCTGTTGGCGAGAGTGACAAGTTTGCAAGCTTACACAGATCGCTTTTTTAAATCTGGACATGACACTCTGAGTACATTTCCCAGTTCTGAAGGAAGAGCTCTGTGTGAGTTTGTTTCTTTCATCAACAGAACCTGGTCCAATAACAGATATTACCTCACCCATCTTGGCTCTTAGTGAAAGATTAATCAGACTGCAGCTCATCTGATTATCACACTGAATCTGCCACCTCCTTCTGCTCAGACAGTTATACCAACAGCAGCTGGGTGATGCTTCTGGTCCCATTTCCACATGGCATTCAAGCCAACGGGACAGCGAATCTGGCCTGTGTGATCCATGGAGTGTCCAGTCCAGTCCACGTTACCTGGAATGTTTCTGGGGATCTGCAGGATCAGGGGCTGACGCGCTCAGTGAAAGCCGAGGATGGATCTTTAACGCTCATAAATCACATTAGCGTCCCCAGGGACAGCTGGGCCAGTGGGAAGATTTTCACGTGTGAAGTCAAATTCAACTCTTCTGGCAACAGTGTGAAGAAAAGTGCCAGGTATCCTGAAGGTGAGTAATATTATACTGGGGGCTAAAGGTGACTCAGATATTAAAAATACGTTTTACGTGGCCGTGATGAGAACTGCTTCTGTGTGGTTTTTCCATTACAGAAAGTTGGAATTGTCTATATGACGATTAGAATTTCTCCAAAGAATTTGGTGGAAGGTCAATTGAGATGTTACAGGGACCACAGGACAACATAGTTCTGATTTCTAGGGTGGCTTTCCCCCAGGTTGTATGTATAAAGCCACGAAAAGAGTTAAATAATCGATAACAGGAGTAAAGGGGAATTCAGAGGCATTTGAGAAAAGAGATGTTTTCTGAGGAGATCTGCAAAGTGATGGAGAGACAATGAGGTGAGGAGAGACCTACAGAGTGGCTTTTGTAGGTAGCTGGAGATGCAGAGAAGATTCTGATTACTGGAAAAGCCATTGGCCTAAGGGAAAGAGGACATCGGAGAGAGAATGGTGCTAAAGCCTCCTTTAGCCTCACTCCTCAGAGGTTAAAAACGATGATGAAATGGGGGACAAGAAGACAGAAAAGTCTAGTTCTTATCTAGTGTATCCATAGATCTTAAAGCACTTTACAAAAGAGGTCAGTATCATTAGTCCCGTTTTACAGATGGGGAAACCGAGGCACAGAATGCGGATGTGACTTGCGCACACTTACCCAACAGGCCAATGGCAGAGCCAGGACGGGAACCCAGGTTTCCTGAGTCCCCATCCTCTAGCCAGTAGGCCACACTTCCTCTTGGAAGGGCTAGGTAAAGCGTAGGTGGGACTGCTGAAATAAGCCTTTTGTCTCTCTCTTTTAGCCACCTCCACAGCCCACACCAGAAGCTGCCTACTTTTCATTGTGTCCCTGGCTGTGCTGAGCTCCCTGATGCTGTTGACTGTGTCTCTGAGTTTTGTCTGGACCCTCTGCCCTTCCAGGCTAGGTAATAAACACCACCCACCCCAAACATTCTTCTGCAGAGCATGATCCCACGCCATCCTTCCTCCTGGGGATTACAGTGTTATCCCGTGTGCTACACAAACACACTGTGAATGTCATGGGCACCAAGACTGAGCTGAGAATATGACTTGCCTGTGTCGGGGGAACGGCTTTGTTCTCCATGACAAAGGGAGCGATGAAGGAAGGCTTCTACTGTAGATGGCCCAGGTGCCTTGTCTGTAGTTCACAAAGAGCAGTAGCATTTCTGATGAGCCTCTCTCCATTTGCCGTGCATGGAGATGCCCTGTGCACATAGGGTGTGGATGCACCATCGGTCAATAAATTTCAGTTGGGAAGTGACAGTGGCAGAGGAACTTTTACCGTTGTCTCTGTCTGTTCCAGGATTCCAACACAGGACCTCAGCGCCTCCCGCCTCACAGGAGAACCAGGTACGTCCCATTACAAACTCTCTCTGTCTAAAGCAATGCCTCTGTCTCAGGCTTTTCTAATGGGTCCCTTACGTTAATGTATTGGGGGCCTACCAAGGTTATTTCCAGTCTGGCTGCTAATAGACCCTGCCATTTGGCAAATCACTAAACCGCTCTGTGCCTCAGTTTTCCTTTGTATAAAAAAAGAGACAAGACCTAATTCACAAGGATTATAGGACGTTTAATACATTATTGTTTCGGACTGTGTCTTCTTTCAGGGCCAAGTTTGTCTTCGCTTTGGCCCAGATTGTCAAAGGTATTTAAGTGCTTAATACCTATAGTTGGACACTTAAATACTTTGAAGATCTGGACCTTCATGTCTTACACACTTCAGGTCATGCTGTTGGCACTTAACAAATAAATAACAGCGAAAACAACGAGAGTTCTGTGGCACTTTAAAGACTAAGAAATTTAATTTTAGCAGGCATAAGCTTTCATGAGGCTCAGCTCACTTCGTCAGATGCAGAGGTAGAAATGAGAAACATAGGAGCATCATATACATATGCAAGTGCATAGAGAACAATGGGGGAGGTGGATGAAAGCCAGGTACTTGGGGCCTAATGACAGTCATTTACCTCCACTCAATGACTGAGGTCATCCACCTCCCCCATTGTTCTCTATGCACTTCCTTTGCTCACCCATTCTCACCTCATCTGATACTCAATGACTGTCTTATTAAAGTGCCACAGCTCTCGTTGTTTTTGCAAGACAGACTAACACGGCTACCCCTCTGGAACAAAGAAATAAGAGTAATTGACAGGACTAGAAAAGAACATTAAGGTTCTCGACTGAAGAGTGTTATAGACCTGATCCAAAGCTAGCTGACGGGAACCGGAGAGTGCGTCAGGCCCCAGAAGATCAAGACGTTATCACTGCGTTCTTAAAGTCAGATTGCAGTTTCCATTTTCATAGCACACACCATTTATAGGAAAAGCGGGAGAATAAGAGACAGGAGGGAATTTTTAGCACAGTCCATGGAAGCTAAACTCACTTGGACGTTCCATTCTGTCTCAACTTACATCATTTCATTTTACAAAAAGGGGGTTAATTTTATTAAATGTTGCCAAACAGGATGGAATCTTATACGCTCAACTGGATTTTGATTCGCGGAATTGTGACAGGCGCAAGATGCAGCAACCGGCGAGAGGGAAACGTGTAAATCCATAAACTGCCTAGTGCAGGAGAATCCACACATGGAAACTAACTGTTCTCTGCTGAGCTGAATGAGAGTAGCCAACCTGTAAGAAGGCTCTTTCTGGCTGTATCCTTTTTTTCTCTCCTCTTCTCTGTTTAGAGTATAAATGTCAGAAAACCCTAGAAAGTATTAGCCCCCAACAGGTGGGAAATCTCATTGTATAAGATAAAGGCATCATTGTATAGGTGATTTTCCAGTTGATTTGCATATTTTGAAGAACTGGTTGGAAAACGGCATTTTATTTTCTCATGAAAATTTTTGATAAAAGCAAAAAAAATATAATTTTCCTTGACATTTTCAGCAGCAAACTAACTATTTTATTGGGGGGGGGTTGTTTTTTTTTCCCAGCGTTTGACAACCAAAAACCATAATACATTTACAGCCAAAAACCAAGCCGTTTTTTATTTCCAGCTTTTCAATCTTCTGGCCAAAAAAAACTCCCACAAAGATTTTCCCATTGGGGGAGGGGAAGAAGCTTGGATGGAAAGTTTTCCACCAGGGCTGATATTTAGGAACAAATCCCTCACCCCTCTGTGGGCACAGCGGGACTCCCGCAAATTCATAGACAGATGAATGTGAAGTCCAGAAGGAATCCTCATGACCATCTTATCTGACCTCCTGCATAACACAGGCCAGAGAGCCGCTAGCCCATAGCTTCTGCTGGAGCTACCGTGTATCTTTTAGAGAGACATCCAGTCTTAACGTAAAGACTGCTGTGATGGAGGATCCACCAACCTTAGTAAGAATTGCCGCTGCAGTTTTGCAATTGCCGCTGCATGTCAGTGGGGATTAGGAATGGCAAAGCCGGATCTAGAAAGAGCCGGTAGGTCCCCGTCTGAGCAATGGAGCTCCTACTCCACTGATTCCTGTTATCCGTGAAAGGCCAGATCCTCAGAATCCCATGGTCCCAGTGCTATCTAATAACAAATAGTCAATAAAAGGGGCTCTCCGAGCCCTGGAGTCTGCACATGCTGCCTCTTTGGGTAACAGCTGGCTCTTTTCAAGCCCTCATAACACTACCGATTAAAACAATACGTCAGTCTCATCACTAACGTGTCTGTTGCCTTTTTGTGAGATGCTGAAGCTCAGCTTATTGTATCTGAAAGGGGACTTGGAAAATTCCTCAGGCCAGATTCTGCTCTCTCACATACCCGCGTAAATCTGGGGGAGTCGGTGCAGTTGCTCTGGATTCCCAACGTTGTCCCAGCCAGCTGAATCTGGCCCTCTACATTTCGTTTCCTATCTGGACTAAACTTGCTGCACATCACAAGTGGCCATACGAATGGAGAAGGGCCTGATCCTGAGCTCATTGTGCACACGGGGCCGCAGGAGGGGCCCCTCTGTCTGACGAAACTTAAAACTGGGGTCTTGGATGGAGACTGGCAGTGCCAGGCCACTTTCAGCAAGTGGAGAGGCCTTATCACCGCTGCCTTGGCCAGCTTCCCAGGTGGGTAACTGCAGCAGCCTGCTCAGCTTACCTGCTGTTGCCATGGGAGACGTGATTCGTCTTCACTTCCTGCCCTTAGCGGTAGCGGCAGGGCGGCTGTGGGGCTGTTAACCAGCTGCCACCTGCCAAGCCCGTTTTGTCGGTGGACGACAACATTCCTGAAGACTGTGAAAAGGCCTGGTCCTGTGGGGTGCTGAGGCCCCTGCTGTGATGGGCTGAGGTCAATAGTAGGGGAGGATGCTCCCCAGTTTGCAGGATCACAACCCGTGTCCAGAGTGCTTTGGGATCCTCAAAGCACTGTCCAGCTGGAAGCTAGTGGTAAGGGGAGGGTCATGGCAGATCCTTTCTGTCAGCAGGAGCCACACTGAGGAGACACTGACCCACATCCTCAGATGTATTTAGGCTCCTAACTACCATTGAAATCGATGGGCGTTTGGTGCCTAAATACCCTGGAGGATCTGGGCACTGTGCTTAAATAGCTGTGTGATGTCCATGTTCGTGTGTGTCTGACAACATGCAGCTTCTCACTAGTGATCCTGGGAGCCTGTTTCCAGTGCATAATCTGTAATGCAAGAGGAATTAAGCACTGCCTGATTCTCATTTGTGCTAAGCCCCTGGATGCTGCTCTGGTAGCGTCAAGGGGCCCGAAAGTGGACAGAACTAATGTACTGCCAGAATTGCACAAAGGGACCCATATGTAATGGAGAATAATCCTATGCAATATGGGCCTAGCCTGCTGTCCTTACCCAGGAACAACTCCTGTTGATACTGCATTTTGCCGGAGTACTGGAATGAAGGATTTTGTCCAAAGATCTCACTGCCAGCGGTCTGTTTTTGAAGGCATGATCTAAAGCATGGCCCGCCAGGGAATGACCCTAAAGGAACTGTGGATTTAAGGTTACTCTGTCAATATCAGAAGCAGGACACAGTATCACTGAGATGTTATCATGATCATAGGCAGCAGCAGCTAAGCAACCCTGGCTGCTTTAAGCCAGCGGCAGGTTTTGTGTGTGTACAGAAGATGCACAGGCTGGGCTGCTAGAGCCGGTGCAGGAAGGTCACACACAGGCCTGGACGTCTGTGACACACCTGCCCTGCAACGAGTTTTGTTTTGTTCAAAGAGTGAGTTCCATTTCATGGCAAACGCGCTGTCGCTCTTACAGTGGCCGGGGGGAGGAAACCGCACAGAGACAGGCAACAAGATCAGTTAGTTTCTTTACCGCTTTGAGAAACAAAAAATAGATATAAATCATATCTAAAAATATAAATGAGATACAGTAATGCCAGCCACCACACAGCCTCTCCATGCCATAGGACTTGTTCTCATTTATACTGAGGCCCTTTATGCCACTCTGGTGATGCAATGGAGCCTTCAAATATAATTAAACCCCATTTTAAGGTCCCTTTACGCTGCCCAAGTGGTGCAAAAGGGCCTAGGTGTAAATGACACTCAGCCCCTACAAGTTTACTGTGGCCCAGCATGGATTTCTCACATACGCAGGCGACCCACCCACGCTCTAGTGAAAACAGGAATTAATTCAGGGGAGTCTTATGGCCAAGAGGTCAGACCAGATGATCACAGTGGTTCCTCCTGGCCTAATAATCTGTGAATCCACGTTCTGACTTGGCTCCGTAAGCCTATCGGGGAGAGCTCAGCACAGCCCCGTAACCGTGCCAGTGAGAATATTTTCTGCACTTATCACCGATTGATCCGCTATGATGACAGTTATAAGCCACTGTTCCACGTGTGGATTGACCACGCTCTGAGCCAGCTCACCAGCGGGTACAAATCGGTGGAGTTGGACCAGTTTACATGCTCTGAAGATGTTTGATCATGGACTAGCTGTGACCTACTGAGGTCCCTTCCAATCCTACACGTCTATGACTCTATGATAATGTCTGTTGTGAAAGGCTAGATCTGGGTTGTCCTGTCCATGTCAGCCATTAAACGTGTTAGAAGAGAGATGCCCCTTCAAGTGCCGGGTGGCTGTGCCAGCTGTGACGCTTGTCGTTTGGACTGGCCCCGTGTGGCTCTCTCTGATGCAGGAGATCAGAGTCAATAGTGGGGCTGGAAGTGAAAACCAGGCAGAGGGATCTGAGGACTGATGATAACATTCTGAGCTGTGAACGCTAAAACAATGGCCGTCAGATGCCGTGCGTCAGAGCCCAATGCACTGCCCAGCCCAGCTCCAGACCCCCATTGGAAGTGAGTGTGTCAGAGTAGTTGCTCCTGTTTCCAGAGTCCAGACATGCCCGGTGACTGCTGCACAGCCATTCGGCATGACCAGCACCTGCAGTAAGTGCTCGCCGACGGCCGCTTCCCCCACGGTCGCAGGCAGGGGCTGCATCCAGGCGGAGTAGAAGACGTGCCGACTCCCTGGGCAGAATTCAGTATGGCAAGGAGCTCCAGATATATGTGTAGCCTGTGTGTGAGAGGCCCAGACAGACAGGTCCGAGGGATACTTACCCCCATGTAGGACCAGGGCCTTGTGATCTGTCAACCAACTTCAAGAAAAATGTAGCTAGGAGGCCAGGCCCCTCAGCTGGCGTAAATTCTCATTGTTGCATTGACTTCTATAGAGCTATGCTGATTTACACCAACATTGGATCTAGCCCATCGGTTTCAATGGAGCTGCCCCACTTTATAGCAGATGGGGATGTGGCCCACCAACTTCAATGGAGCAATGCCAATTTATGCTAGCAGGAGATCTGGCCCCTTGACTCCAATGGAACAATGGCAATTTACACCAGTTGGGAATTTGGTCCATTGACTACAGTGGATTTACACCAATTGGGGATGTAGCCCTGTTGATTTCCGCAGAGCAATGCTGATTTACATTAGCTGGGGATCTGGCCCATTGACTTGGATGGAGCTGTGGCTGATTTTCACCAGCTAAGGATCTGTTCCAGTCTTTTTATTCTTGACGAAACACAGCAGTGAAAAATGACAGCAAACTCACTGTATTTTGCTAGCTGGAAAATTTACACTCAGGAGCTGTGACTCTGTGGGTTAAACAAACCACAAATACGTTACAGCCAAAGTCTCAGTAAACAACAAACTTCCGGCTGCTTTGACCTTTCTGACCACTGCTGCTTTCTCATGCTTTGCAGAGAGAGTGCTGCAGCTTGGGTTTCAGTCGTATTTGTCCCTTTTATTTTACATAATGTGAAACATGCAATTCCCCAGCAGACACAAAGACCAAATCATAAATCACCAGTTTTCCCAGTATCCACCATCTGACCCTGCCCTTTCTAGCAGGATCAGGCTGGACAATCACTGCTAACCTCTAGTCTCAAGTAAATGCTCCCATAAACCTGTCAAGAGGAAGTGGAGTTAATTTTTAACTTGAATTGAGCGTTGAGCCTCAACTAAAAACCTAGATCTGAATCTTTGTGAGATGTTTATTGAGGAAGTTCTGGTTTGAATCCTGGCTAGTGTGATGAGTGGGTTGTTGGCAGTGGGAATCAAACTGCGGGACCTCATGAGCATCTACTGTAGGAGCTACAAGATACAGTTTTATTACCTAAGGACGTAGCAGGCCCATCAACCTCTATCTGTAGCCCAACCACAACTAGAGGGGGGACAGAGCATGCTTATAATTGGACCCATCTCTACATACAGTATTGCATTGTCCAATACATTCCCCTAAATTAGGATGTCCTTTTTCTGGAGCAATCGCTAGGAAGCAATTTAGCATAGTGATAGCGAATGCAACAACAGCTGCTTACATGGAACAGTATTAGCAATAATTCCACTTACTGGGCATGCAAGTAGCTAGATCCCAGTAATTAAGGGAGGCTTAACTAACATGAAGTTCTAAATTCCAGTGATGGAATACAGACAAAGATTTAAAGAGTAAGAAAGAAGAGGAAGTGCCGGGATTAGCATTTTTGTCCAATCTGATGGTTGATTTCGTGGAGTCTTTTCAGACTGTTTCTCTCCCCTGACAGATTCTTCTCTTGGGACCTGTTTCACTTTGCACTGGGGTAAATGATTGCACAAGGGGCAAGGCAACCATACATTGGATCTTTACGGGGAAAGCTGATCACTTGATCCAATAGACCTATCCCCCAGATGTCCCAGTTAACACGCCTGAGCTGCATTATTTTTCCCTTTGCTCCAGGGGTGTGTCTAATCTGGTTTTAAATAGTCCCACTTCCCGGGAGAGACTTTCCCACCCCATGAAGTCGATTAGCGTTCAAAGGGAGTTCAGCTTTCCCTCACTGTAAGTGGGGCCTGTATGAACTGACAGGTGACTTACAGGCAGGGAATAGGTAGATGGCAAAGACAGGTAGCCATTGGAGGACTAGAGGCCCTCAAGAGTTGAGTCACAGCCCTAGCCTGCGTCCACACAACAGAGCGGTCGTGTTAGCAGCTGACAAGTTGGGCTCAGTTTGGCATTAGCCCGTACCCACAGTTGGGCCAGCCAGCTCATGTCACTACCGCCACCACGCATGAGAAAGGTTCTTTGCGTGGGGGTGGGGTTGAGTTAACAATGGCGCTATAACACAAGTGAATTTTGCAGTGAAGATAGGTGTGGCAGGGGGTGCACTACCCATTTAAGGAACTGTCTGGAGACGTCTGCTGAAGCCAGCCTGGGTACAGTCAAGGGGGAGGGGGCGCTATTTAAACAGGAAGAGGAAACTGAGCAGGAGTTATGGAGACTGTAGCTTCTCTTAGCTCCTGGGGACTAGCCTAGATGGGCCCAAAGACTTTGTTTAGGAGCTCTGAACCAAGGCCCTGTGAAATTTATTAAGGCAGCTCCTTCCCTGAGACCTTCTTAAAGGGGACATATTTGTTTTGGCGTCCCCTGGCTTGGATCCTTTACAACCAGGCTGAGATTGTGCTGCGCAGATTTAAAATTAATCTAATACCAGTATTTATAAGGAGAGTCTCTTAATTCATGGGAAGGGAAGATGTGTGGCGAAATCCCAGCAATTGTTTTTGATGCAATTGTTGAGAAAATGCAAGGTCACGGTGATACATAATACGTATGGATCCTGTGCCAGTACATCTGTGGCTCTGCGTGCACATGCTGTACGTGACGTAACTTCACGTGACAAATCCGTGGGAATTGCTAGTGGTACAGCAGGAGAGTAAAGGCCAGTTGACCGTGTTTCCAGCTGCGATCCAAGAATGAAAGAAGAGACACTGATCTGCACTCAGGGCCAGAGTCCCAGCTGGTGTAAACCGAGAGCTATGGAGCTATGACAGCTTATTCCAGGTGAGGATCTACCTGCCCAGTTTTTGCACCAGTTTAACTAAATCAGGGGGAAAGAATTGTGTTAAATCTATGCAAGCCCCAGTGTGAACAGTTATAAATGGTGTTTATTGGTATTGCTTGTATGAAACAATATAACTAACCCCAATACCTTTCAATTAGCCATAAAGTTGCATCCCCACAGGGGGCCTACGTTAATTTAACTAACTTGGTTCTTCTACCTGTATTGCGAGATCGGTGCAGAAATTGAGCACAGATCAGCCCTGGGACCCAGGAAGAATCTGGCTTATCCCACTTGGATCAGCAGTGCATTTCCCAGTTCAGATTCCCCTGTACCAGGCAGGTCAAGATTTTTCGCTCTTCCCTCTCGCCGGTCGCTCCATCATGCTCCGGCCACGATGCCTTGAATCAAAATCCAGATGAGAGTACAAGATTCCATCCTGCGTGGTGACATTTAGTAAAATTAATCCCCTGCTTGTAAAATGAATTTATACCAACTGTGACAGGCCTGAACATCTAAGTGAGTTTCGCTTCCACGGGCCTTATTAAAAATTCCCTCTTGTGCTTCTGCCTTTCCTCTAAACGGTGTGTCATCAAACTGAAAACCGTCCCTGGAATCTGACTTTAAGAGGTTAGTGATAAACTTTGCTCCTACAGGGCCTTTCATTAGCAAGTTTCAAAGGGCTTTAAAATACTATTTCTCTCTCTTTGTGGTATTTATCTGCCTCACATTATATTAGTATCTGAACACCTTGATTTTTTAATGTGTTTGTTCCCGGCAGGGCTATTTTCCCCATTATACAGATGGGAGCTGAGACACAGCCAGGCTATGTGACTTGCCCAAAGTCACACAGGGAATCGGTAGCAGAATTGATGCCAGGTCTCCCAAGTCCTAGGCTCATACCCTAACCACTGGACCATCCTTCCTCTCTCTGTTAAGGGATAATGACATGCTCATATAATGAGACAGGCTCTGTCCTGAAGATCTTTCCACTGGAAACAGTGAATGAAACCTCCCAAAATTCCCCTGCTTCTCCCTATTGTACAGGTGGGGAAACTGAGGCACTGAACAGTTTGTGGACTTGCCCAGCATCACACACAGAGTTGAGAGTAGAGCCCAGTTCCCTTCTCTTCCCCCGTTCTGCTACTTTTCCCATTAAATCCACTTTATGGACCAATCTATCTAGGCCCCTAAGTGAACGGGAGCATCTGAAATATCTGAGACAGACAGCGACAGAGGAAGCTGGTAAGGTGCCATACCTGGTTCTCCTCTGGGGCTGGAGGTGCTGAGCTGCTGGGCTGGACCCCTGACACAGACAGAGAGATTTGTAAGGTTCTGTTCATTGGCATTTCCCCAAATTGGAGCATACAGACCAAGGGGGCGCCCGTGCAATGTGCGGGCATGGCTCTGCCGTGCCAAACACAGGGCAAGCAGACAGATGTTTGTGTATAGAGATTTAGCGCTGATAAGCTTTACAAAATATGGACCAGGGATCAAAGGCACCTAAGGGATCAAGGGCCGGATCCTCAAAAAGATGTAGGTGCCTAACTCCCATTGGGACCAAGATCATTTTAGTGCTTTTGAGAACGTTGCCCTTGGGAACCTAGGGTCATTGAAAGTCATTGGGACTCGGGCCCGGTCGACACAACAGACTTGGTGCAAAGAGAGGTGAGCCCCGAGTGGCAGCTGTGCTGGCAGGAGCCCCCCCAGTGTAGACAGAGTTATACCAGAAAACTGCACTTTTACCGGTGTAGCTTTTCTTGCTTCGGGGAAGCTGGACTAATCTACACTGGTAAAAGCACAGCTTTGCTAATATCAGCTGTGACCACACGAGGGTGCTTTGCCTGTCTAGTAATGACACCAGCAAAGCCTTCCACGTGTAGACCGAGCCTAAGTCTCATTGGAAGCCAGTGCTCCTAAGGGCTAGATTTGCAAAGGTATTTAAGTGCCTAAAGATGCAGATAGGCACCTACTGGGATTTCTGAAAGCACCTCAGCAGGCTAGGTGCCTAACTCCCATTGGTGTCAATGGGATTTAGGTGCGTTTGCAAATCCCACGAGGCGCCTAACAACCTTGGAAAAACTGGCCCTCGGTCACTCCCCTTCATCCACAGCAGCACCATTCGTCCATCGTTCGCTTCGTCGCCAAGATCAAACCTTTCTTCAGCGAGAGGACAGGAATTCCAGATGGAGGGCCCGATTTAGTCTGCCCTGCACCTCATACACACCCATCGGAGCCACTCAGCACTGCTCTGATCCAGTAGCGTTTCGCACAGGGTTACATGACCACAGCAAGAGCCCAGTTCCCCTCCCGTTCGCACCAGGTTGGAACCCGTGTAATTCCATTGCCTTTAGTGGGGTGGACTGGATTCACAGCAGGCGAGTGGAAGGAGAGTCAGAATCATGCTGCAGGGCAATGGAGAGTCAGGACCTTGGAAAGCAAACCTACTGAGACCATGCAGGGTGCCTATGACTTATACAGTGTGTTCACTCATCCCGGGGCTAGTATTGTCCTGGGGTTAAACGTGGGAACAGCATTTCGCTCTGCAGGAGTTTCTGGGATGAGCTGTGTTTATTACCTAGAGTGGAAGGGCAGCAAATCCAGACAAGGCTCAGAGACGCCATCAACAGCACCAGGCCTCCCCCTGCTGCTAGGGGTATGACGTACTGAAAGCATCCTCCCTCAAAGGCTGTGGAGGAAGCAGACACAAATGGCTTACTTGAGGGGTGAGGGTCATGCTTGCACACGGTGTAATGAACTGGGCAGGAAACGGTTTTCCAGTCCCATGAATGTTCTCCAAACATTGAAAAATGTTCCCGTCCCGAATCGGGACCAAAAGTCAAGATCTCAAATTTCTCTGACCCAAAAATCCAAAACAAAGAAACAAATACCGGTGTGGGTCAATTCAAACGTTTTGTTTCAATTTTGACCTTTTTTTTTTTCTTAGTTTATTTTTAGTCTCAATTTACCAAAACTTCTACACGAAAAGATTTCACCTGGAAACATGACGCTTTCCCATTTAGCAACGTAGAAAGGGACATTTCGATGCCTTTGAAACTTTCCTCCACGAGTTTTTCAAGGCAGAAGATTTGTCCAGACTGACCTTGTCTCCTGAACTGTTTTGGTTTTGACAAATTGACACTTCTTGGCAAAAGAAAGCTAATTGGAAAATCCCCAACCGGCTGTACCATGTGACATTTCACCCTGAGTTTGTACTGCTGCAGGACAAGCCAGCAGGCGCCTACAGTCCATTTCACTCTCCCTTTTCAATAGGCCAATGATAATCCCTTGGGTCAGTGATTTAACCAGAATTTACTCTGCAGCTTCTGCCACTCCTCTTCCTTCTAAACCCCATGAGAGCATCTCTCCCAGGATTCTTTGGTACTGTTTCATCATGTAACATACTTCACACGTGTTTTTCATGCCAGTTGTCTCAGGCTAGGTCTACGCTACAGACTTTTGCCAACAGAGCTATGCCAGTCGGAGGGTGAAGAGGTGTGAGCCCTCACCGACAGATGCCCCTACTGTAGGCTGTTACCAGTACAGCCTGTTTCACTCATGGGAGTAGCTTTGCTATGCGGGTACAAAACCCAGCTTTCCCGGTATAGCTGCATCCACACTGACAGCATTTTGCTGGTATATTGCACGGCTGTTTCTATACCAGCAAAGCATTCCTAGCTAGTGTAGACATGGTCTCAGAAAGAAGAGTGGTATTCTCTTGCAATCATTGCAATGCTTTGCCTTTCCCTTCTCACCACTGCCAGGCACTCTACACTTCACTGAAATGATTGGTACATTCCAGCTTTCTGTGATGACAAACTATTTTTTTAATTTATCATTTCCAAGTAGCTCTGACTGAGGGCGCTTCCCGTGGCTATAGTTGAGATATGAGTCCCCTCTAACTCCAGAAGCAAATATAAAGTCACTCACCTTCGATATACTTGGCACTTTTCTTAACACTGTTGCCAGAAGAGTTGAAATTGACTTCGCACGTGAAAATCTTCGCACTGGTCCAGGTGTCCGTGGGGACGCTAATGTGACTTATGAGAATTAAGGATCCGTCCTTTGCTTTCAGTGACCGCATCAGCCCCTGTTCCTGCCGATCCCCAGAAATATTCCAGGTAATTTGGACTGGGTTGGAAATTCCGTGGACCATGCAAGCCAGATCAGCCGTCCCGGTGGAGACGAGGCCATGGGGAGATGGAGACAAAAGCAAAACCCAGCTGCTGGAGGTGTAGCTGTCTGAGCAGAATAAAGCAGAGAATTTATTGTTCCATCCTGTGTCTGACTCACAACAGACCTGCCGGCTGTTTATTATCTAATTAAGGTACCAATTTTACTTTGTTACAATTGTACACTTCCACCACTGATATCAATACAATTACACTGGTGTTTGTACTTTGGGAATGTTAATCTCATGAAATGGGGATTCATTCGAAGTAAAACGTTCTACAAAAAGAAAAGATTAAATTTCACTAAATGAATTCATGGCTTTTAGGACAGAAACGTCCCTGATCTTGTGGCAAAAAATAGTGATGAGGGGTAAAACTAAAGTGCCTTGAGATCTACTGGCAGAAAGCAACAGGTTTGGACTAGGAAGGTTTATTATTATTATTCAGGAGCTCTTTTTAAAAAAAATCTCTGTCGTCTTTGACCATTAAAGGAACATTTTTAATTGAGTTCCCAAAAATGCAGAATCTGCTTCTTAGCAGTTCCGTTTAGTTGTTATTTTTCAGCTTGGTTTCCCCCTTTCCAACCATTTCAGCTTTGAAAATTGTACCATGTTGTTCCATTTTCCTGTGTTTTTTTAACATCTCTACATTGTCTATCACTTTTCCCCTTGAGTTACACCATTGTCTTTCCTTACCTCCTACAATCAGTGTGGATCCATTGCCAAAAGTCAGATAGCTGCTGGATTTAACTGCGCAGTAATAGTCACCCGACTCACTCTGCTGGACGTTGTAGATTTCCAGGGTCAAGCCGTGTGTCTCGGATTTGCAAGCAAACTTACTTACATTTTGATCATTTGAGCATTTCTTAATGCAGATGGGCACCTCACTTCCTCTTCTCCTGTACCAGTAAACTAAAAAGCCACCTCCTTCCAATTTTTCTGTGGAAGAACAGTGGATCTTTGCTGTAGCACTAATTTCAACAAACAGGAATCGTGGAGTCTGGTACACAGATAAGCATGCTCCCAACACTGCAGAGATAAAACAAGGTATGGTTATTAACATCCATTCTTCCTCTGCTCCCAAATAAAGGGGACAATACAAATTAAAAGGAATTAATCTGCATAATGTTCATGTTCTGTAACAGTGCCTGGGTAGAGATCATTCTAAGACCATATCAAAGCATCTAGCTCTCTTAAATTCCCTGATCCCATAATAGGAGGCATGCTGTTTTCTCAATTCTAAAGGTAAATGCTCTGAGAAATGCTGAGGGGGTTTTACCCATGGAAGACAAGAGCAGGTATCTGGTGAGCAGCATCTTTGTAGGAGTAAATAATTATCATCTTGCAACCCCAGCTCAAAGGTAACTGTCTACTAGACTGCGAAAGAGTCCAATGATATGGGCAGTGAACGCCTCCCTGTGGGGTGGGCTGTGGTAGTGATAGGTACAATTAGCAGGTGCCTGCACAGAAATCACACTGGATGGGGCATGTCTGGTGTTTCCTAGAATAGATCGCCTCATTAGTTGAAGGTGCCGGATTAGTTCTGAGAGCCCCAAATTGCCCTTCTGGTTTTTCATAACGATGGGCAGCAAGTGGGACCCGGCTCACGGTGTCTTTCTAACAGGGCAGCATGTTTATTCACACACACGCCGATCGCAAGCATGCCCTTTGCTCAGATCCAATTTATAACTTCAAAGTGCCTAGAACTGAAACCAGCTCTGGGTAGGGCTGTGGACCCAAAGAGACAGAGCATCCCATTGAAACTGTCGCCCACTTTGTCTGGGTCTAAAAACAGGCTGGTTGGTTTGACCCTGCACTGCGAGTTGCCTGGACAAATCCCTGTGCTTACACGGACCCCCATTAAAGTTATAGGGGTGCTGGAGTGTGATCGCGTGGTCTTCAGGTGCAGGATCAGGGCCTTCGCTCGTGTGTCCAGCATCGCTTGTTATCGCTTGTGTTATGCTGAAGTAAGGCCAGAGGAACCTGTTTCCTTCAGACTCATGGAAACAGGATGGGGGGGCGCTGATTTTCCATCCGCACTGATTGACCTGCTCCTTGCACCGTCACTTAGGCCAGTGCAAAATGGGGGGCCATGCTTCATTTGCCTAGGAGGGCACCATTCTGCACCCACATTGCACAGAGGTAAACGGCTGCACATGCTGGGAAGTGAGGCCCAAGAGGGGTGCATCGTGAGCAGGGCAGGGCGAAATTTTTCCTCCAAGCTTTTTGTTGGTGAGCAATGCTGCGTCGGCGACGCCAGACATTTTGCAAATTTGTGTCTGTTTTGCCAAATTCTTTTGGTCTAAAAGAAACAAAGAAATTCAGGAAAACTCTAAACGTTTCGATTTTTTGGTTCAAAACGACTTTTCTCCCCCAACATTTGCTTGAATTTTATTTTTTTAAAACAAATAAAAAATGTATAAAAATGGCCGGAAACAAAATGTTTTGTTCCACCCACAATCTTTTGCGGGTTTTTTAAAACTTTTTGATTTGCTGAAAATTTTGAAACATTGTGTGTTTGGTTTGGCCTGAAACGATTTTTTCCCCCCATAATTGCCAGCAAACTGGGAAATCCGTTGTTCTCCCAGCTCTAGTTCTGAGTATTCACCGTGTGAATAGCTGAGAATGAACTGGTTTTACAAAATTGCCTAGCTCACACCCCAAAGTTGCTTGGATTGCTTTGACTATGATTTAAATGAAAGAAAGATTGATATTTTACTCATCCATCAAAAATAATGATTGGCTCCTGGTGAAAAGGTGAGTGGAATTTTGCAAGGCTGCAATGAATGAAGAAATACAGCAGCGATTATTGTAGTAACACACAAGGGCTCCAACTGAGATCCCATCGTGCCAGGTGCAGCATAAACATATAGTGACAGACAGTTCCTGTCTTAGATACTCATCTGGCCCCCATTATCATAGTATCTGAGCATCTCACAGCCCTTCATGTATTGATCTTCACACATACCACCTGTGGGGCAGGGCAATTATCCCCCTTGTACAGATGGGGAAAATGGAGTGACTAAGTGATTTGTCCAAGGACACACAGCAGGTCAGTGTCAGAGCTGGGAATAGACCCCAGGTCTCCTGAGTCCGCATACAATGCCCTGCCCACTACATAATGCTGCTGCTCCATGTGATGCTCAACCATGGAAACGTAGCTGTCCTTATGTAGTTTGTTTGCCTCATCTGGCATTTTATGCTCCCAGTTTCACAGGCTGCGTGATGTCCGTGTGGGTATCCGTAAGTGGGAATGGAAAGAATGTGTATTATCTTGAACTGGATTTCTGAAAGATTTGACGATGCAGGCTATAAAAAGCCTCCCGGCCCTGACGCTGCTTTTCACTGGCCTCATTTAAAATAAAAATGCAACAAATGAGCCACATCATAGAGTCTGTGGCCTTAGACAAAAGGGTGAGTCAGAAACCCAGAAATATGGTCAAGGTGAGAATTCAAAGAGCTAAAGTCTTGATACACTAAATGGAAAAAAAAAATACGGCCAGTTCTGTTTCATTTCCTTTCTGGTCTCGCCTTCAATGAGAACTCAAAATTAGATGCCAAAAGTTGGGGGAGCTTGTGAAATACTGCAGACCGGGTTTACGCTGATGGTGGAACCTAAAGGAAATGCTAGTGTAGAAGTGAGTGCTGCAGAGCAGGGCAGATATCACCTAGCTGTCAGCATGGTCTCAGAGGGCTTTGCAAAATGATCTTTCTACAGCAAACGAGAGTCCACAGGGGGGTGTATGGTTTCCGGGGACAGGGAATGGGCTCTGGAGCTGCCTTGTCTAGAAGAGCTGGCTGAGACTTTTCAGATGCAAATTTTTTTCTCTGGAAAATGCTAATTTGTTAAAATGGAAGCTGTTCGCGGGAAAGGTTTGGTTTCGGCGAATCTCCCAGTGAGAAATCGGGGGGGGGGGGGGAAGAACAGTCTTGAAATTGTCGAAACATCCCATTTTGACGTTTTCTAAATGAAGAGTCCCGTTGTTCAGTTCACAATGACTTCTTGTTTTGAAATTTGAGCCACTTTGACCTAGAGAAAAGGTTCAAACTAAAAAAGGAGAACATTGAAAGGAAACATTTCTATTGACCTAGTGCACATTTTTTCTTTTTTTCAGATATTGGTTTGCAATTTTTTTCAAGCTTTCAAGTTTTCATCCCAATTCGGGGTGGGGAAAAAATGTCAAAAATCTCAAAAACTCTCACAGAATGGGAAAAACATCTCCCACCCTGCCCTAACCTTGTCTGTAAGTAAAAGTTGCCATGCTTTAACTTGACTGGTATAGTTAAATCAGTACAACGCCCCTCGTGGGGATCCCATTATACTGATATAAAACTGCTGACCACAGCTCACTCCCTCATGGAAAGGGGAACTAGCTGGTATGAGGCATCTTCTGCACGAGGGCTGTAAGCTATTCTGGTGAGAAATCACATTGCTAGCAAACACAGACATACCAGTAGAACTTTGAAATGCAGACCCGGCCTAAGTCACGGGTTCAAATCATTGCCATTTTGGTGGCTGCTGTGAAATGCTGTAGGACTCAAACTAAAACTGCTCAGCGCCCACACGTGGTCACTTTGCATTTACTTGTTTGCAGTCTCGGCAACAGCACTCCCAGCTCAGGGTTGAGACTGATGTGGAGAGAGGAGTTTGCCGTGCTGTGGGAGCTGGCACACAACCGGAAGGTCTCCTGCAGCCAGCTATTGAGCCCAGTATCTAGTCAGGGCACATTAATGGCCGAAGACAGCCCCTGCTCTGTGCGTGGAACTCCCTCTGATATGAATAGGGTCTGGGTCATGGTCCGCAGGCCATATATTTGGATCCTGCACAAACACTAGGGCAAAGACATTCCATTGAACTCAATGGCGTTAGACACTCAAATGCCTTTTGAAAATCTGGGCCTTGGAGCATATAATGATGAATTAATAAACCAAGCCATGAATGGTAACAAAGGCTGATGTTTAGAAATGCTTTTCCGCTCACATTCACTTCATTTGGCATTGTGGATGCCTTGAAAATCAGGCCTTAAGGGGTTTAAAAGCAGAAAAAATTAATACTTCCCTTTACTTCTCCTGGGGCTTTTATTTTCAAAGTTTATTCCCTTTCGTCTTCTATGAGACTGGCTTTGTGTGCAGTAATAAATACCCTTTGACGTGGGAGTGGTTTTTAAATTCAGGAGGAAGATTGCTAGCTCGGCCGGCTGTCCAAGCAAGGCGGGAGCTCAGCTCCTCTGAAATGTTTGCTTATTTCAAGCACAGGCTGCAGTCACTGGTGGGTTACTTATTTTGTATTCAGAGGGTTAATTGGATTGCCAATTCTGTGTGCTTCAATGAAATGCGATTTTGCCACAGTGACACCTTGTGGCTGCATGGAAATTTCAGGCCGATGACTGACAAAAAAATCCTCAGAGTCATACAGACCCCATGAAAAACTGTATTGCCAACCCCAGGCATTCAAAAATCATGTCAGGCCCCCTAAATCATGAGATTGGCTTAAAAATCATGTGATTTTATAAAAGAACCACTTTGGGATCCTTTTCATTTGTTTTCTGGTGTCGTAGCCGTTAGGGTTCATATTTTCACATTTTGCTCGGCAGAAATGAGTGCGAAAAACTTATTTTTGTTAAAAAAAAGCAGCTGAAATTCTCACATTGTGATATGACTCTAGGATCTGGGGCTTTAAGAAAAGCTCCCAATATGCTCTGTAACCCATTAAATAAACATAATCAATAATAATCATACATTACTCATTAATTTTATTTTTTGTGGGGTGGCAGCACACAAGAGGCACCAATCCTGGGTCAGGACTCCGCTGTGCTAGGAGCTGTACAAAGACAGAACAAAAAAGGGACCCACAGTGAGCTCATTAGAAGGGTTTTGTCTCGTGGCCACTCGTCCCACATGGGAGGAGGCCCTGCTCTACCCCGCGCCGGTGGATGTTTTTTAAGGGTGCATCGGTTTTTACAAGGGATTTCTACAGTGAGTCCAAACCAAAACTCTGGAACTGGGGCAAGTTTAGTCCCGGATCCAGACGTCCCAGAGCTTGGGGTAGGGTGACCCAGATAGCATGTGTGACAATCGGGATGGGGGTGGGGGGTTCATAGGCGCCTCTATAAGAAAAAGCCCCGAATACTGGGACTGTCCCTATAAAATCAGGAGATGGGGTCACCCTGGCTTGGGGCCGCTTCAGCCCCAGAGCCAAACTTTGCAGCTTCAGTTTTCTGCACATGTTTTTACACCTAGACATTAGCAGCCCCCAGCCCCGCCCCGCCCCGCCCCGCCCCTGCCCGGAGCTGGCCGCCAGCCAGGGATGCTCCGCCTCGCACTCTCCGCTCTGAGCATCCGAGGCCTCTTGCGACTGCCCGTGGCCCCGCCCCGAAAACTACAACTCCCGGAATGCCATGGGGCGGGAGGAGCGGTTGAGCGGTGCCTGCGACAACCGAACCCGGGAGCACGCCCCCTTCCCCCGCCGCCCATTGGTCAGCCAGGCTACGTCCGCCCGCTGGAGGCGGGGTCCACCCCCCACCCGGGCCTTTGGGCCTTCTCCTTTCTTTCTTTGTCCCCTGCTCGGCTTCCGTACGGGATCCGCTCCGCGGGTGCAGCCGGGGGTGTCGGCTCCCAGCCCGGCCAGGCGGGGCAGCTACTGGGGCTGCCTGACTCCGGTCCCTAGAGCCTGCCCCTCCCCCCCAGTTCTGGGCCCCCCCCCCACTCCGCCTGGACCCCCCGAGACTGACCCAAACCGGGCCCCAGAGCCTGCCCCTCCCCCTCCCCCAATCCGCCCCCCCACCCGCCTGGACCCCCCCGAGACTGACCCCAACCGTCCCCCGGGCCCCAGAGCCTGATCCCCTCCCCCCCCCTGATCCTGCCCCTCCCCCATCCCCGGCCCCCAGAGCCCGAGGACCCCTCCCCCCCCGGACCCCGCAGCCATGGGGGCCGCTGTCTTCTTCGGCTGCACATTTGTTGCCTTCGGCCCGGCCTTCTCCCTCTTCTTGCTCACGGTGGCCAGGGACCCGCTCCGGGTCATCATCCTGGTGGCGGGGTGAGTCTGGGGCTGGGCACCCCCTCCCCGTGGAGATCTGCCTGGCGGGGGTGGGTGGGAACGGGGACGTCTCCTCGTGGGGGGGTCGGGAGGAGCTGGGTCCGAGGGTGGCGCTGAGGGGACTCCCCCCTCGGAAGTCATCCTAGGGCTGGAAACCCGCCCTTCCCACCCCCTGCATGATCCACTGGGTGCTGGGTTGTGCCCATACGGGGCATCCCCTCTGGGGCGGGCTGGATGTGTCTGGGGCGTGCTGAGGTCCCACCCAGGGTGTGTGCTGAGGTGCTAGAGACCCTCTGGGGGGGGCTGGGTCAGCCGGGGGGACCTCTTGGGTGGTCATACTGGCAGCTGGGGGTGGGGACTCACTGGGATATGGGATTGCTCGGGACCCCATCAGGTCGATCCTGCTGGGGTTGGAGAGTGCAGAGGGAAGAGGTCTGGAGGGTGAAAGTTTTACTCCTCTCTGAGTTAGTCTGGGGGTTGCCTGCTGGCATTTGGGGGGGGATTAGGCTTGGGCTAGGCTGAGTCTCCCCCGTTCGGGGCAGAGTTGAGGCTTCAACTTTCTATCACTGTTTGGAAAGTGGAAAACTAACCCTGCCTTTCCTGGCCTCCCACCTTTTGTTTTCTGCCTTTCTGACATAACTCCCAACATTCTTGGGAGGATTAAGTTGCCTCCTCGTTTCCCGGCAATTGAGTTCCCAGACTTCAACTCTCCTGCTCCAGAAGGGACACAATGGTCACGAAACTGCAACCTTATCTAGAGCGTAGCCGTGTAATCTGTGCACCAACTGTGCAGGCTGCGCGAGACGTCCCTGACTGGTGCCAAACAGCCGCTACGGAGCAAGCATTGTTGGGATTTAAACCACCTTTGCTGAAATCTTTGCGGCTCTAAAGTCCAGGCCGTGCTCAGTGTTTGCGCTGGGCTGTTTCCCCTTGGGCAGGCCCTCTTTGAAGTGGGGGTTTCTGATTGCTTGGCTGCTTAAACTGCCATGCAGTGTCATGCTCTTAAAGAGCTGGTCACGCGTGTGTCCCGGCTGCAGGCTGACCCGTAATACAATGTCTCTCAATGAGTCTCTGGCAGCGGGGATTGAACATTGGACCTCTGGGTAGAAAAGTAAGAGGCTCGACTGCTGGAACTAAAAGACCCAAACAGTAGCAGGTTCATAAATGGCCCAGCCGCCCCCTAGCAGGTGACAGAGCACCACACCAAGTGGGCAGGGGTTACAGGCTCCTCATGACAAATGCACAACTTTTGTGACCAACTATATGGAAACCTTGCACAAGACCCCAATAGTTGCTCCTCTGTGTTGGCTGTTGCAGGGTTGTGGCTACCAGTTGTTTAGTAACCACACCTGGTCATGCCCATGTGTCAGCCGCAACAGGAAGCATTTGCTGCTTATGGAAGAGCCCAGAGCAGCCCAGATCCACTGCGGTAGTGGTGCATTTCTCACCGCAGGGATGGGCCCGTGAAAGACCCATGTTCTTGTGACTTCGAGGGGCTAAGAATACTAAATAGCTTCCCCATTTTACAGCGAGGAAGTGACTTGCACCCATAGTTGCTAAGTGAGTCAGTTTTCGCTTTAGGAGTAGAACCTAGGACTCCAGATCTCCTGTTAGTTTACTGTGCCACCCACTTCCTTCATATCCACTGCCTGGGGATAGCATGTGTCTCACAGGAGCATGATCAAGTGTGGTAGGAGATGATAAAACTTCCTTATTGAGCGCGTGACCCAAAGGGAACATGCTGCATTGACAGCACACATCTTAACTTGTTTGTCTTGCTCTCTGACAGGGCGTTTTTCTGGCTAGTTTCCCTGCTGTTGGCCTCCTTGATCTGGTTCATTTCAGTGCATCTCAGCAATCAGGAGAACTCCAGGCTGCAGTATGGCCTCCTCGTCTTCGGGGCCGCGGTGTCAGTGCTGCTGCAGGAAGCATTTAGATTTGCCTACTTCAAGCTACTCAAGTAAGAGAACCTCTCTGGGAGCAGGCTATGTCCCCCTCTGTGAAATGGGGACAGAGACACTGCCGTCCTTGGTAAAGTGCTTCGAGATCTACTGATGAAAAGCATTAGATAAGAGCTAGCGATGATGATTAGAAACCGCGGGTGGCAACTGATTGTAGAACTTGCTCCCTAGTGTTGCCACCTGTCTCCCTTCTAGATATTGTCCATGAGCTGCTCTTCTTTGCTGTCTGCCGCTTGCTCGATAAACGCCACCTCCCCTCGTTTAACCGCCAAACTTCCGTTCTCTTCTTTCTCTGACCCCCCAGGAAAGCCGATGAAGGCTTAGCGACCCTCAGTGAGGATGGGCAGTCTCCCATCTCCCTCAAGCAGATGGCCTACGGTGAGTAAGCCGCTGGGCGAGAGCTTGTGCTTTCCCCCTTCCCATGTAAATGACTGACCCCTTCACACACCATTTCAGTCGTGCCCTGCAGCAGGCCCAGGGGGCTCAGATACCACAGTGATGCGGGCGACATAAGAATTGGATCAGGGTAGCTGGTGTGCAGCAATGGCTGCCTTCCGGGCACTGCCGACTCTGCTGCAATCTGCAGCAACAGCCTGACTGGCTCTCATGCTTCCCTCTATTAACTTCGGCCGCTTGCCAGTAGCCTTGGCATGCACTTAGGATGCATCCCCCTCCGCTTGCTGGTCCATCCCCTCCCTGCCTCAGAACACATTAGCTGCAGCCCTGCAATGTACAGAATTGGCAAGGCATCTCCGAATGGTTGGTCCATCTCTTTGCCTCTGGGGAGAGCAGGGATGATGTGGAAAATGCTGGGGAACTTCCCCCGTGCTTGTCAGTTGAGTCCAAAGCTGCTTGTGGTGCTTTGCACAGCCATCGGTAACTTCAGCGCTGTTAGTCAATATCCTCTTCCTCCTTCTTAGTGTCGGGGCTATCCTTCGGGATCATCAGTGGGGTCTTCTCGGTCATTAACATCCTGGCGGACTCCATAGGGCCAGGCATCGTAGGGATCCATGGGGATTCGCCTTATTACTTCATCACGTCAGGTAAGGCAGGAGCCCCTGTGTGCTTGGGAACGATGAGATCATCTTGCCCTGACGCCCTGGGGATGGGCTGCGGGGCCCGCTGCCTGCCTGAATGGTTTTCTGTCCACTGCAGTGCTAGCTCCTTGCTTTTAATGTCCTGGGTGGTGCCATTAATTGGGTTGGGCTCAGACCCCGGGTCAAACACATCATGAGGAACCAGCTTTTGCTCCAGTTGTAGAAGACTGGATCTAACCAGAACCAAAGGAGACTGGCCGGGGCATGATGCAAGTCTGCCCCATTCCTCCCTGTCAGCCAAGAGCTGAATATCTTACCACTGCAGCATCCGTCTTGGGAGGCAATGCTGTCTATTGGTTAGAGCAGGAAACTTGGAGTCTAGAGATCCAGGGTTACATCCTGGCCTCATTGAAGTAAATGGTGAACCTCCTTTGACTTCAGTGCTGCCAGGGTTCTAGTCCCGGCTCTGCCATGGACTTGTGTGACCCTGGGCCCTCGCTAAAAATGTGGCTACCTGGTGGGGCTCTGAATCTTGATGACCAGACGGTACCTGGAGAGCCTGGATGAAAGGGCTAGAAAAGTGTTACTGTTACGTAGCCTGCGAAGAACTGCCTGCGGCTGGAACTGTGAATCCCCTTTCCCAGCGAGATGCAACCCCAAGTCCCTCATTGCTTAGTCTTGTTCTACACTTTGGAGATAAGGCAGCTTGTGTCAACTTAACTATGTCCGTGTACACGCTGTGACTGAGGCAAGTGCCCTAATACCCCAACAGCATCACTCCACCCCCACGAGAGGCATAGGACTTACGCTGGTGCAGTGAGGGCCGCGCAGTGTCAGTGTAGACACTACAGGTTACTTACCTGGGCTGCTGGCTGTCATTCTTGTCAATTTCACAGCTCTGTGCTGGAGCCGTGACATTGACAAGAAAGCGGGGGGCAGGTATGGGGACCCAGTTACAGCCTGCCTGTCCCCCAAGCTCCCTGCAGCTTCCCCACTCTCAGCCCCGAGCTTCCATGCAGCCAGGCTCCCTGCGGGGACCCTCCCACCCATCCACATGGCCCCTCTTAAGTCAGTGGAAGCGCTCCCGGTGAGGACACCCACCACGGACAGAAGGAGGGTAGCGTGGATATGAACCACTGCAGTGGCTGTAAGTCGACCTAACATAGGTCAACTTACGTTTGTAGTGTAGACGTTTCCTTGGGGTCGCTAATGACCCCGAGGCACTTCCCATAAAGTCTGGGATGTTAGCCCCAAATTCATCCCCTCTTCCAACTTCAGATTTCACTGGAGAAATGATTCCCCCCTCCTCCTATAAAAAGTATCGTATGGGGTGGCTGCTGGGCTCCACTCCAGAGGTGGCTGCATTTCAACAGCCGATGCACAAACCAGTCTGCAAAATGCTTCAGGATCCTACCAGCGGAAAGGCGCTATGGAAGCGGGGAGACTGTGGTAACGTGTCGCTGTTGGGAAGGTGTGGGGTGCTGACACCTCACTGGTCTGTTCCCCTCTCTCTCCTCCCAGCATTCCTGACCATGGCAGTCGTCTTCCTGCACACCTTCTGGGGGGTGATCTTCTTTGACGCCTGCGAGAAGCAGCGCTATTGGTCCGTGGGGCTGGTGGTGGCCAGTCATCTCCTCACGTCGGGGCTGGTGAGTGAGGCTGCCGGTGATCGGATAGGATGGGGATGGTCGGTGGGGCGGGGCTAGCTGGCGCTGACCTGTGCTTCTGGGGGAATGATGGGGGGGGGGGGATTGTCTGGGCTGCCTCTCCTTAAGTGTCATCAAAAGCCAATTCAGAGGGGTTGGGTGAGTCAGGAACTGTTCTGCCCCTCCCCCTGCAGCAGCTGATCCTGACATGCTGGTGGGGGATGGGGGGGACTTAAGCAGTGTTAATAAAGCCCTTGCAAGGGGCTTTGTGTTCTCCACTAAGCTCCTCCTGGTGAAACCGATGGGCAGAAGTTGCAGCAGAGCTCAGCATGGCGCTGCTCTGCTTCGAGTGGGGGTTGGGGAGTTGGTGGGTGGAGGGAGGGGATGCTGCCTGTCCCCGCATCCCCCCCAAACGCTTAGAGGCCTGAAGGCCTGGAGCAGAGAGCCTGGATCAGGGGCACTGGCTGGCATGGGGTGCCAGGACTCTGCAGGCAGCTGGAAGGTGGCGGCATTTCTGACCTCATGTCCCTCCATCTCTCCTAGACCTTCCTGAATCCCTGGTACCAGGCCAGCCTTGTCCCCATTTATATCATCACCATCTGCATGGGCGTCTGGGCCTTCTTCACCGCCGGAGGCTCCTTGCACAACATCCTCGCCTGCCTCTCCTGTAAGTACCTAGCAGCCGCCTGGCGGGAGGGGAGGGGGGGTGACGTGGTCACTGGGGTGGGTGGGTAGGTGGGGAATGGGCCAATGCCACGTTCGCTTACAATGCTGGCGAGCGGCTCTAGCCCAAAATCCGTTCAGGAGACTCCCTTGGCCTACGGGTGCTTTGGGGGGCAGTAGCACATGGAGAGCAGCCACTCCCAGCTGGTGGGTGCGCACAACCCCCACCCAGTGACCTGCTCCAGAACGATTGCCTTCAAATGACACTCAGAGACTCTCAGCCGGGTGCTGGGACTGGTGTTGTGCCAACGCTGCTCCATCACTAACCACCTAAATGCCGCGCTGGGGAAACAGCCCCCGGGAATCCAAGTCATCCTGTAGCCCCAGGAGCCAGCAGACCGTGCGCAGCCTCAGCCCTGCCCTCGGGCGACATTTGCTGTCCATTGGCCTGCTCGGTCCTGACCCTCTCACAGACCCCGGCGAGGAGGGGGACGTGGGCCGCTCAGTGCCGGTGACATCCACCCTGAGGCAGCCTGCTCTGCTGAGACCCAGGCTGTGGTTGATCTCAAGTCTCTGTTCCATGCGGCCTTCCTAGAGAATCTGGATTCGAACCCGTGACCCAGCGGTAGAAGGGCGTGAAACCATTAACAGTCCCTTAAGCCACACCCGCCGCTTCACGCCCCCCGCTGCCTGAGTTACTGGCTTTTGCCCTTCCCCTGCAGGTAAACAGGAGGAAGACAACCACGTGATGGTGTACTCTGCGCTGCAGGTCCCGGTCGAGGACTGAGCGCCTCCTCCGCCCAGGACCTGCCGGCCAGACACATCCAGGGAAGACCAATACCCAAGTGCCCTGTTCTCTGCAGCTGCGAGCAGCCTGTGACGCCCCCTCCCCGTGGCAGGAGCTGGGGTGTGGGACTCGGAGCCTGTCAGAGCAGATCCCCCTGCTCACGCTGGGGCTGTGCCGCCATCTGGGACTGCTGGGGTTGCGAGGCTGGATCCCATGGGGCCCTGGCAGTCTCTGGCCATGGATTCAGGGGCCTGGGGCTCTGCCCGAGTTTTTTCCCTCCTCCTGTCAGCTCTGACTGCGAAAGACTGAGGCTCTGAGCAGGCCTCTCCGACTCGATCGAATTGGAACCTGCCCAGAATTGGGGTCATGGCAGGACTTGCAAACTCGGCTCCCCACTCCCGGTATGAAGACGCTGCCCACTTGGGAGCTCCTCTGTCTAACTGGTGCCGCGGCACAGCGGCCTGGAAAGTCCTGTCTGGCAGCATCGGCGACTGTCGCTTTTGGAACCACTTTAGAAATGGTCCTTGATTGGGGTCTAAGCGGTAATGCCTGGTCTGGGTTAGTGCCTCGGTTGGGTTAGTGCCAGTCTGCCCTGGGCTCAGGGGCACGGGGCCACAGAGGGCCCCCTGATCTCTCAGCCGGGCCCCTGGGTTTGTGGGCGGGAGGACGGCTGTGGCTCCTCTGCATTTGCTGCTGCAGCCTGTGACTGACTCAGCTGGAAACTCGGCCCACCGATAAAGGCTTGGCCTGCTTCGGGGAGGGGTCAGTTGGAACAGAACCCTAAAAGGATGGGGTGCTTCCCCCCTCGAAGTGCAGCCAGCCCTACTAACTTCTCTCCAGGGATTGCTGGTGAATGTGCCCCCAGCAGGTTTAGTTAGCCCAGGATCCCTGGGAGAAAGGGGTGATGGTCTGGAAACACTACAGCACTCAGTCCTTGGGCTGCAGGGCACGCATGTGTCAGTCCGAGGGACGTATCTAGGGACCACAGCCTGGCGGGGGTTAACATCGCTGCCCCCCACGAGAGAGCTGCACCCCTAGCTAAGTGTGGGGACCAGCTGGGGAAAAGGTAAGTGTGCCTCCTGTCTCGCTCACAGGCGCCCTCTAGTGGGAGGCCAGGCAGAGCGATGCAGCGTGCAAGTCGTGCCCCGGATCGGAGGGCGAGGATCTGATTTAGGGAGGGCTGGGGCTAGCACCACGGCTGCAGAACGGGTCTTGGTATCGCTGCCTCTGCGAGCGCTGATCTGGTGCAGCAGGCGCTGCCCCAGCTGTGGGCATTAGCGGGTCTCCTCCACAGGCCCAGATGCTTCCAGTGCTGTAGAAGGGGGCTAAGCAGGGCTGCTGCTCTCAGGGGATAAATCGATTGCCCCGCGAATCTTGCCCTGGAGACCCCCTGCCAGTGGAGAGCGGCGGCGAGCCGGTTGCTGTCTGCTACGAGAGGCTGAACATCTCAGCGTGTGGTTTTTGTCTGAGGTTGGGAGAAGAGTCACTATCAGGCGGTAACGTCGGGATTTTTAAAATAGTTTTTTGATTCAGAGTAAAACCCTTTTAATAGAGACGGTATGATGCCTAATAAACACTTTTGTAATGGGCCTGGAGTGAGACCTGGTGTTTCCTTCTGGCCACGTCTGGGCAACGTTTGGGGTAAATCCACTTATTTTATGAGGGGATTGTATCCCTGCCTAGGGCCATCTAAGGGCCATCCACTACCATTACTACCATAGCAGTTGGGATCAGGCCCTGCCCAGCCACTCAGCGAGCTAGGCCCTGCCCTGAAGAGCCGCCAGTCTAAATACACTGGGGGAGGAGGAGAAACTGAGGCACAGCGTTGCCGTGACTTGCCCAAGATCATGCAGCAGTTTGGGAATAGACCCCAGCTCTCCTGCATCCCTGTCCAGTGCATTACCCCCGACCTGTGCTGGGAGAACCCTTGCGACATGCTCAGCTGAGCCGGGGAGAGTTGCGAAAATGCACTTTCCGTTCGGATTGTGAAATCTCTGCCAGCCGCCTGGCGCCTTCCTCAGTGAAGCGTCTCGTGCCCAGGGCTAGGTGCCTTGTGATTCTGACGAAATTCCTTCGCTAGCGTTTTCCATCCAAGCCTTACATCCTGTACGCATTAATTAACCCTTGCCCCTCCCCTGCGCAGCAGCTATTCCAGCTGCAGGTGCTGCTAAACTCGCCGCACAGTCGGCGACAGAACCCAGGAGTCCTGGGGCCGGAGCAGAACTCTCTCTCTAACTGGCTTTTTGTGGCACGTCCTTGCTCTTTCTTCTCTCTTCCTGCTTTCCCGGCTTCCCGTGATGCAGAACTTGCCCATCGAATAGCGAAGAAGCAGGGGTGGTAGCGCACAGCCACCAGCAGAAGGAAAGGATGTTTCTCAGGCCCTGTCCGTGCGGCTGCGGTAGCCAGGGTAGTTGCAGCTGTTTAAGGGCGCAGGCAGTTGCCTCTCCTAAGTAACAGGCTGTGGTTTGCGTCTACACAGCCGCATTTCGGCCATCGTGACACGTTTCGGCATCTGCCCCAAGTGCGCTTTCTGCTCTGTGGGTGGCAGCTGTCAGCACCACGAACTAATGGGTGACAGTTTTGGGCCTCAGTTTCCCCATCACCAAATTAGAGACCCCTCACGCTGGCATGGTGGGGAGGGGAGGTTAATGCAGCAGTGGCTTGAGATCAGGCGGCTGAAGGCGCTAGAGCGATCGCAAAGCAGCGAATAGGAGGGTTTGTCTCCCCAGTGTGTCAGTGAATCAGCTGTGAGACCCCTCCCAGCAGTAGAGACTGTGCGTTCTAGGAGGAGCTCGGTAGATCTGTCTGCACCCCGACAGCTGAGCTGTACCCAGAAACCTCCCTCTCCAGGACTGTGGGGTGGGTGCAGGCTGTGCCTGAATGTCCCAGCATGAACAAAAGCCACGGCTCTGTTTTGTTTTAGTTTTACAGCCGCTGTCTCCTAAACCTGCCTCCTACTACTCTGGATTTCTAAGGCACCTTCCATGTGGATCTGTGTCCACAGCCTGTGGGTGAAGAACAATCCTTTAACGGATGGGGAAATGGAGGGACAGAGAAGCAAAGTGGCTTGCCTTAAGATCCCCCAGGAAGTCCATGACACAGGCAGGGAAGAGAACCCAGGAGTCCTAGTTCCAGTTACTCCCACCTTGAGAAGAGTCCAGGCTGCCCTTTACCCCACCTTCCCTCTCCATCCTGGCAACCTATTTGGTTAAAAAATAGCCGCCACACGGGGCTAGCTCTGGCATCCCCAGTTCTCCACTGACCAGCAGCAGAGACAAGGGCCTGGAGTAGTGGAACTGTGCATGTAACGGGCAGGACACTGGCTGGCCCTAAACATGCAGGCCAGCATGACGGGTGCGAGCGGGAACGCTGCCTGCAGGTGCAGGAAGAGGCTTTTGATTTCAATCTTGCTGGCCACCAGGGGGTGCTCTGACCTCGGAACTGGATGTGGGAGGAAGAGGAGGAGGGAGGCGAATTGGCCCTATGGGGCTGGGTGAGAGCCACCCTCACTAGCAGGGGCTGCCACCTGGCTGGTTTTCCACGGCCTTGCTGGGTGCAAGGTGTAAGCCGCACACTTGTAAGCTGTGCGGCCGCCGGGCGATCTTCCAGCCACCGCTGCCTGATGCCTTTTTACACTCTCCTTTTAGAGCTGCGGCTCCCTCCAGCCTGGCGGGAGAGCAAACCGGGGCCCCCCAGACTCTGGGGCTAGCGGAAGAGGGGGCAGGTGCTGGGCCGGGGCGTGGGGTGCTGTGGGGGCTCCAGCTGATCAGTGCACACATGGCTACTCAAAGGCAGGGGCTAGGCGGGAGAGCCCAGGCTGGAGTTTGCTGCCTTGTTACTGACTCACCGGGGCCCCTTGAGCAGGTTGTCTCACCCGCCTTAAGTGTAATGGGTGGATGTGGGTATAATATCCACCGCTGCCTGAGAAGGGCTTTGAGCTGCTGGGGAAGTGCGGGGTGTCATACGGAAAGAAGCCTTCAGTGTACTTAGCCGTTGTTCTTTTCCCCTGCTCCACCCCAGAGCTGGCTGCATTACACAAGGGAGAATAGCGCTTCTGGTGCATAGATGGTTCCTGGGGACTCGGGGATAAAGGCTGATGCTGCTGGAGCCCCAGACTCTGGATGCTGTGTGTGGGACTCCATGCAAGAGCTGCTGCCCTGTGGAATCTGCCACAGGGGGACCGGCCCTTTAAGAGGAGATGGGTCCAGCCCCACCTGAGCCTCCTCCCCAGGTAGAGAAAAAGAGCAAAGTCGGGTGGTGGGGGGTAGCTCAGCCTGCGGGGGAGGTAAACAAAAGCCTGGGGGGAGCCAATGGGGAAAGAAGGGAGCTTGCAGGTCGGAAGCCTTGGGAATTGCTGCTCACGAGATGCTTTCTATGGCCTGCTTCTCCCTCACTCCCAGGCGGGGGGCTGGTGGGGCAGCCTGTAGGGAGCAGGAGCTGGCTGGGAAGGCTGGGGTGCAGCAGCAGCAAGAGGCAGGACTGAGACCCCGAGCGTGGCCAGTGAGGAAGGCTGCGGGGGGAGGAAGGGTGCTCGTTAACGAGCTCGAGCCCCAGGAAGGGCCATTCCTCCATACGTGTTAGTTGTTGGTGGGGGAAACTGAGGCAGCAGCCGGCTGGGGTAGGCGGTGCTGTGACTGGGTCCCAACGGCCTGCGTGAGTTTGATTTTTTGGAAGATGAAAAAAATCCTCCCTTGATTGCAAAAGGGGTGAGGGGCTGAAACCCCCAAGCTGCTGGAATAGGCTGGATCTGCCCCTAGCGCTCCCGGTGGGTGGGGAACCAGCCCTTTCCCATTGGGCAGCGCATTCCTGGCTGCCCTCCTGGCTAGCCCAGCCTGGTAAGTTTCTCCCATTGACCCTGGCTCTGTCCATGCAGCCCTGCCTGGCGTGCACGGTGCCGGGGCATTGGGGTGGCTCTGGCTGGGGTGGGAGCATCCTACCGCGGCTACCGTGGGCCCAGCGCTTGGCAGATGCCTGGGCCTGGTTCCAAAGCAGCCCAGGAGTTCTGCGGCGCTGACCCGCTCTGCAGGCTGGTGCTGGCTTCACTGATTTATTCCCCCATCCCCGCCCCTCAGCCTCATGTTGTGATACCAAATCCCGGTTACCAAGGAGCTTTTCTCTTGCGGGGATTAGACCAGCCCCTGGCTCAGGCCTGTGTGATCCTAAGAGACTCCAACCACCCCAACCCGGCTCTGAATAATCCCAGCCCAGCAACAAAGACTGGCTCAGAAGGGACTGGAGTGGGGGGATGGGGAGTGGGCTGGGCCCCAGGCGGGGGAAGGGAGGGGGCTGGAGGGACCCCCTGGTAAAACACCCTGAGCTGTTGGACCTGGCAGCACTGTGGGTAAATAGGCAGGCCTGGCTGTGGAGCAGCTGGGAGGCCGGTGTAGGGCGGAGAGAGACTCCCCGTATGCTGAAAAGGGAGTAATTTATTCTCCGTCCCTGAGGATCTCCAAGCACTTTGCAGCTTTAAGGGAGTCACACCGGGATGAGGGCTAGTTTTAGCCCCTTCTTAGAGTGGGGGAAGCTTTGACAGCAACAGTGGGAGCGACTCGGGCCAGGCTCACACATCAAGTCCACGAAAGAGCCGTGAACAGACCCCAGGGGTCCTGACACCGTCTTCTCACCAGCCGGCTGTGCTATGGGGCCCCACGTAGAACCCACGAGTCCTGGCTCGGTTCCCTGAATTCAGTTCTAGCCGGTCTCTGCTGTTCCTGGCCAGAGTCAGCGATAGAACCCAGGAGTCCTGGCTGCTGGTCCTGCCACCCTGGGCTAACCAGTAGGCCACGCTCCCAGGCCTGGCTGGAGCTGGAGTCCCGTGTTCTCGCCCACGCCCTCCTAAAATTGTGGGGTGTGTTTATTTCTCAGGGCACTTGATGCTAAACAGCCGCAGCAAGGCAATAAACCACAGCAGGGGAGACGCTTCCAAAAGCACCCAAGTGACTCAGGCGCCCCAGTCCAGTTTTTCAGACGTGGCCCGTACACTTTGGCGCTTAAATCCCATTGGCTTTTGAGGCGCTTTAGCTCCCTTAAGTCACTTGGAAATGTGACGTAGGCTCCAAAATTACTCGGGTGTTTTTCTGCTTTGTAAACCCTGCTCAGATGGACGCCCCCACTGCCCTGCCCCCAGCGAAGCAGCGCTAGAATAGACCCCCCCAACCTCTGGCCAAGTTACTGACATCCTCAAATCTTGAGTTAAACTTCACGTAAATTCACGTTACAGAGAACCATCATTTACACTAGTTTAAACCTGCAGGTGGCCTGTGCCCCGTGCTGCAGAGGCAGGCGGCAACCCCCGAAGGGTCTCTGCCAATCTGACCCAGGGGAAAAAATCCTTCCTGACCCCAAATCTGGCGCTCAGTTGGACCCTGAGCATACGGGCAAGACCTGCCAGCCAGGCAGCTGGGAAAGAATTCTCTGCAATAACTCAGAGCCCTGCCCAGCCAGTGTCCCATCGCCGGCCGGTGGGGATATTTGCTGCCAGCAGTCGCAGATTGGCTACGGGCCATCGTAGGCAGGCTCATCATCCCCTTCATAAACTTGTCACGCTTGAAGCTGGTTAGGTATTTTTGCCCTCCACTGCTCCCCTTGGGAGGCTGCTCCAGAACTTCGCTCCTCTGATAGGAACCTTCGGCTAATTTCAAGACTAAATGTGTTGATGGCCAGTTTATATCCATTGGTTCTTCTGTCCATATTGGCACGTAACTTAAATCACTCCTCCCCCTCCCTGGTATTTATCCCGCTGATGTATTTATAGAGAGCAATCAGATCTCCCCTCGGCCTTCGTTTGGTCGGGCTAAACAAGGCAAACTCTTTGCGTCTCCTCTCACAAGGCAGGTTTGCCATTCCTCAGAGCATCCTAGCAGCCCTTCTCTGCGCCTCCGCCAGTCTGAATTCATCTTTCTTAACCATGGGAGACCAGAACTGCGCACAGCATTCCAGATGGGCTCGGCTGTGCTGAGAGCTAAAGGCACGCTGTCGCTCACTGTTATTTTTTAACAAGGGTTTTCACACCGGAGCACTTGGGCAGGTGTGTTTGGGATCCAGTTGCCTTTGATGGGTCACTTCCCTGCCAGGGGGAAACGGACTCATTCTGGGGCTGCGTGCAGACTGTCTGGGCTGGAGGGGTTTGCAAACAAGCCCCGATGCTCAGAGCTGCTTGCGTCTAACTCCTAGGCATGCTGGCCCTTTCTACATGGCTGCTTAGAGAGAGCTGCCTCCAGAAGGAAGGCCCAGTGGTTAGGAGCTACCCTAGGAGACCCGGGTTTAATTCCTGGTTCTCCCCCTGGCCGTGTGAGCAGATGTTTTTCTGGCCTAGCTCCTCAAAGGTATTTGGGTGCCTCACTTCCTTTGAAATCGGTAGAATTTAGAAGCCTCAATTTGAGGCTTGGGGCGTCAGGTCGCACGTGAGGAGCTGGTGCTGAATCCCCGCAGAGCAAAACGACTTGGGGCTCTTCTGTGGGCGGGCTGGGAAGGCATTTTATTTCGTTAGCACCACCGTTTCCGGGGAACAATCCCGCCTGCCCCGAACTGCTGCTCTCGCCAGGGGCGAACTCTCCACGGGGCAGCGACAGGCCGGGTCGGGGGACGTGCCTGAGACCGGCACAGGGCAAGAGCTGCTGGATTCGCTCTCGCCTCTTGGGGCTTCTAGCCCGACTCTCCGCTGCGGGATGGCAACCAGGTCTTTGCAGGAGGCAGTGACCAGCGGGGAGGGTCCCCTCAGCCAGGGGAGGTTAGATCAGTGAGCTGCAGCGTCAGGCTCCCCCCGCCTCCCACTGCCCTGCTCATGGGCATTGGTCTTGATGCAGAAGGACCCTGGGGGCGGGTTCAGTGTGGAAGACCTCTGAGCTGTTGGCAAGGGGGCCCGGTCAGTACCAGCAGTGCTGGTGGGTTTGAGTGACGAGGGCATGTGTTCTCCTGGGAACCGGGCTGAGACCCAGAGCTGCCACCCAGCAGGCAGCGGATGGGACCAGCTGTGAGCTCCCCAGTGTCTGGGGGGAGGCTCCGTGTGCTCTCTCCGGGCGGAGCGGGAGGTGTCCCCCTAAGGGGAACCTTCTGGGGCTGCAGAGCTTTGGGCGTTACTCCTAGCGCTAGAGTGCCTGGCGCGCCTCCTACCCTGCCAGCCCCTGGGCTGTCTGCGGCGCTCCCCCATGGGGGCAGGAGGGGGGCAGCTGGCGGCGGTCAGGGGCGGTGGCTGTCGCCTGACGCTGCGCGGCTGGAAGAGGATTTGAACACGACGTCCTTCTGCTCCCGGATCCTCTTCGCTCTGGCTCGGGAAGGAGAGACAAGCAGAAATGGTAGGGTTACCCCCAAATCCCATTCACACCCGCTGGGCCTCTGGCCTGGGGTCTTTGCCAGGCGCTGCCCTGCGCTGCTGACAGAGGCTGGTGGAGCCTGGCTGGCGTCTGGAAGCTACAGGTGTTTAAAGGGCTCTGCCTTTAGCAGCTCCAGCCCCCTCCTCTCCCCACAGCCCGACCCCCGGGTGGTGCAGGGGAGCTGAGACAGCATAGCCAGGGACAGGGCTAACACGGGCCTCAGGCAGGGAGGGGGCAGCCCCTGGCGTCCACACCCCCCCCCCCACTCACCGCGCTCGCTTCACCACAAAGTAGAAGGTGAGGAAGATGCTGAGGCAGACGAAGAGGGTCCCAAAAACGATGGCGACGATTTCACCTGCCCGAGGAAGGAAAGCGGAGGGTGAGGGCTGCCCTCGGGGATGGGGCGACCCGGGGCAGAGGTGGTGTGATCCCAGTCATTCCCGCTGACAGCCCACGCCGGGGGTTTCCAGCTGCTCTTCCCTGCTGCCCAAGGCTTTGGCCAGCCCGACACCCGAGAGTCACTGTTCCCCGCTGCCAAGGAGCATCCGGTGTGCCCTGCTGGAGCCGGTGTTGGCAGTGCACCCTATCACTTTAAGAAAAAGGCGTGGGGGGGGGTATGTGGAGAGGGGCCTTCCAGGTCCTGCTGGCAGCAGCAGTCGGAGTCAGTCCGGAAGGAGCCGGTTTAAAATGAGGTGGGGTGAGTCGTGCCTCAAGGAGCAGCCTGCTTGCTCTCTCTCTGTTTTTGGGTTCTTGCTCGTTATCCAAAGTCTCAGTGGATATGTCGTGAACGTAACACCATGGGCCCCTCCCAGCCCCACTATGCATAGCAGAGAGGACCTTACCTGCAGAGTAGGCTGAGGGACCTGCAAGAGAAGAGACAGGCAGATGTTGAGGATCTCTAAGGCCCTGGACAGGCTCAGGCCCTTAGGTAGATTGTGACAAACACATGGCGTCCTGGTACCTCCCAGCTGTCATTCTGCTGCCACAGCCTGGTGGCCGTGGGGCTGGAACTCAGACCCTCCTGCTCCAAAAGTCCAGCCCCACTGTCTCTATGGGATAGTCCCCATTCACTGTGTGTGGTACAGGGCTCATGACACACAGGCGAGCAATTCTAACTCCTTCCAGCAGAGGGCAGCGGTGCCACACAGCCAGTTCATTAGTGTGTTCCCCAGTGGGGCATGGTCTATTTGAATGATTCCAGCCATGGAGATGCCAGGAAGATAGAAGCCCTGATGCTACCACCAGCCTTTTGACTCCAGGGTCAGAGCCCTGCGTGTGTGGAGCTGGATTCTACCTGGATGTAACTTGAGACATTGCTCCATAGACTGGTTGTTGCATTTTGGCTGGGGGTGGCTGGCAGCCGAAGCATTAATGAGAGGATGACGTCCTGTGGAGAGAAACAGGAGTCAGCTCCTCCTGACCGGCTGAAATCTAAGGGGGGGAGGGCCCGTTCTCCCCTCATTGGATCCTGCACACACACACACACACACACACACACCCTAGTGCCGTCTGGGCCCAAAGCACTCACCCACAGGGAAGGAGGAGAACACCAGCCTTTCATGCAGCAGTTGAGGGGCTCGGTAATTGTCCGCCAGGGGCACGGGCGAGGAATTCTCAGCCTTGGTGGAGTACAGCCCCCCCTGCAGCCTCTCCAGCTGGAAGAGAAGGGAGCTGTGAGGCGATGTCCCCCCCAAGTCCTGGGGTTCCTCCCCTCCCCCCACACACAGCATGATGAGATGTCCCCGCCCCATGGCCTGGGACCACCTTCCACCCTCTCCACAGCTCAGTGAGGCGACAATCGCAACCCCCTTAGCCCTGGCGCCTGGGGGGTCCTGCCCCCTCCCCCCGGCATGTGAAAGGTGAGTGTTAACAGGGCAGATGTTTAAAAGAAAACCCAAGCCGACCACCCCCTCCCCCCGGAGCGCCCTGCCCCAAACACCAGCGGGTACCTGGGAGGCGGAAATCTGCACCCGCTGGTGGAAGACGGTCCAGAGCACGCTTTCGAAACAGGGCGGCGTGGTCAGGGAGCCGTTATAGCGGAAATAGCGGCCCAGCTGCCTGGGAAGCAACTCACGAACGTTGAACGGCGGGATGGAGACTTTCTGCCCTGCGGGGGTGCCGGAGGAGACAGCGTTAGGGACGCAAATTCTCCCGGCCTGATTTTTTGCAGAGGAGCCGATGTGACGTATGGAGCCTGTTGGGTCTGGCCATGAATTGGCCCGGAGCCATCATCTGCTCTCAACCACGTTTCAGCCGGTTGGGATTCTCCCCCCTCCCCCCTGCAGGCACTTGGACCAGGTGTCAATGGCCTCCAGACAGAGAACGAGGTCTCTTTTGCTGGCCACCGAAGTCACCAGGCGTCACGTCTGCTTCCCGACTGGGGGCCTAGACCGTCGGGTAGTTTTGGATGCAGATCCCAGTTCTCGCCCTCCCTCGCGGGCCCACGTAAATAGGAGCATCCCAATCAGCACCAAGAGTGAATGAGGAGGGGCGCTTCCATGCCACCCAGTTGCATTCGCTGCTTTCATCCCCAGCTCCTTCTCTGCAGCACTAGCCCAGACCTCACATCTCAGGGCATAAAGCAGCAGCCATGCCTGAGTGCTGAGAACGTCCTGTGTCGGCTCACAGACATCAGAGCTGGAGAACTCCCACCAGATAGATCCCACCAGGCCCGTGAGGTTGGATTGTTCCCTGTGGGGATGGGGGTAGACAGACCCCGCGCTGGCTGGGGAAGGGTTAATGAGAGGCTGTGGGCTCAATCAGCCCCACCTGTTACACCTGGGAGAGGGGTCAAGCCTGGAGGGCGGGGTTAGAAGAGGCAATACCCAGCCCAGAAAGGCTGACTAGAGCAGTGTCTCTTGTGCTAGCCCCTTGAAAGAAGGTCTGGCTGGGACCCAGGGGTTGTTAGACACCGGATCCTCCCCAGCGACAGGTAGGCCTGGCAGGCGACTGTCACGTGTGCTTTGTTCCCTATGACTGTTGTATTTTCCTTGTGGGATCTGCAGAGGGGAGCCCCCGGGATGCTCTAGGGGCAGGGGTTATGCAGAGATCTTCCAGGGAGTACATCAACTCATCTAGATATTTGCCTGGTTTTACAACAGGCTGCATAAAAAGCCCTAGCAAAGTCAGTACAAACTAAACAAATCATTGTCTGTATGAGATTTTATACTGCTCTGTGCTGAAATGTAAGTACAATATTTATATTCCAATTGATTGATTTTTATAACGGTATGGTTAAAATGAGCACTTTTTCAGTAATAGTGCGCTGTGACACTTTTTTTTTATTGTTATGTCTGACCTTGTAAGCAAGTAGTTTTTAAGTGAGGTGAAACATGCGAGTCCGCAGGACAGCTCAGATTCCTGAAAGAGGCACAGTAGTTGTGAAAGATTGAGAGCCACTGGCCAAGATGATCCGATGAGCCTTTCTGGCCATAAAATCTGTGAGTCTGTGCCACCATCTAAAGCAGGGGTGTCAAACTCACTTCCTATGGCGGGCCAGATTGTAATTAAATGTAATTCAAGTGGGCCATACCCTCGTCCTACCCTGCGGCGATAGCTCACGGCGTCTTACCCTCTGCCAAGAAATCTCACAGCGTCCTACCCTTTGGTGGCAGCCGCCAGGGGCTGGACCAAAATCGTGGGCCGTATCCAGCCGTCAGGGGCCGGACCAAAAAGGATCGTGGGCCACATCTAGCGCATGTTTGACACCTCTGAGCTAAAGACTGTCTTCTCACTGCTAGGCATCTACCACAAACTGTCCTTTGCTCAGTCTCCTCTCAGCATCTTTGCCCCTTCGCGCACCCCCCTGCCCCAAACAATTCCTCTCCCCTGTACTGCGGCCAGGCCCCGCCACCCGCCTGGGAACTGAGGGCCTCACCTGCGTACTGGATGTTCTTCAGCTGGTTGAGGATGTTGTCGTAGGCGGGGTTGGCCACGTCACCGACCTGACAGAGGGAACGGAGACCAAGAGGCTTCCGGTTAGCTCTGAACCCAGCCTTCCCCTGGAGGAAAGCTCACCAGAGAAGCAGAAGCCGGGTGGCTTAGTTATATGGCTGGTTGAGTTGGGCTTTGCCCCTGTTGGGGGTTCTTGGGAACCCCCTCATCACACGGTGGCATCCGAGCACCTTCCAGTCCTGCGTTGAGCCATGTGACGCACATCTGACCCCTGGGGTTCTTTTTCTCGCGTGCTCTTTCCGGGGGAGAAGCGTGTGTGAGTGGAATGGTTTGTTTTGGTAGGGTTGCTTTTTTTTTTTAAATGCTCAACACTGGCTGTTCCGCGCCTCCGTTAAGGCAGGTCGGAGGAGCACACTCTGCCCTTGGAGCAGGGGCTGGAGAGGGTGGTGATGGGCTGCAGTCTCCAGGGGAGTTTGTTCCGCAGTCTGGGGACCGGCCCCCAAGAAAGCTCAGCTGCCTCCTGCACAAGCTTTATCTTCACTCAGACATCAGCTGGCCGGTCAGAGATGGAGCAGGAAGGGTCCCTGACTGGCTCAGCCCTTGAGAAGACATGGACAAGGGAACTGCCAGGGAGGGGCTGGCATTTCTCAAGGCAGGGCCTTTCCCATCTGCCTTGAGGGGCTTTGTTGGCCTTTGAGAGGGGACCAGCTCATCTCCTAGCTTTCCAGCCATCCATCCAGGTCCTTCCATAGCATTATGAGGGCTATGGGAGCTCCCAGCCTCTGTGCTACCTTGGGGCATGCTGGGGAGTGGGTAGCTGGGCTTTCTCCTGGGGTGAAATTCACCTGTGCACAGAGAGCCAGCATGAGACTAGGCTGCACCTTCTTCAGGCCTCACCATCAATCCCAAACCTGACCCAAGGACAGATGCTTTTGCACAAGAGGGGGTTAAGCCTGTGGAACTCCTTGCCACAGGACGGCAGTGAGGCAGGGATTCAGAAAGGGACGGTTTATCTGGAGAGCAGGAACACGCGGAGTGAGACTAGCTAATGCAAGTAGGGAATTCAGGGCTTGGGCCGGTTGCTAACGCTCAGAGACGGGATGAGATCTTTATGGGGGTGGGTTACCCCAGAAGTGGCCACTAGGGGGTTTCTTGCACCTTCCTCTGAAGCTGCAGATCTGGTCTGGCAATGCCTCTGTTCTGCTTAGCGCCCTCTCTCTACCCAGGAGGGAACTGCACCCCTGGCGAGCAGGTGGCTCTGCTCAGAGGCTCCCCTTCTCTTCTCCCCCCACCTCCCGGTCTGTTCTCAGGCTGGCTGCCTCAGCAGGTCACCGGTGGGTCGGGACGGGGAGGCGTGGCTGGCCTTAGCTGCAGCGAGCTCACCTCGATGAAGATGCCCAGCACGGCCAGGCCGTCCGCCTGCCGCTTGGCCTCAGTGATGTTGGCGTAGCTGTCCGCGTTGTAATGCACAACGTGCAGCTGCAGGGAGAGGGGGAAAGAGGGTGAGAAGGGCCCCTTAAAGGCACAGTCTCTCTGGGCGGTGACATGGCCCTTTCTCCCCCCCCCAGCCATTAGCGAATGTATCCACGCACCATCTGCTTGTGCGGGGACAGGCTCCGGGAAGGGAAGTGACTTGCCTAAGGTTGTCTGAGGGGGGCAGTGGCAGAGCTGGAAATACAGCCCAGGCCTCCCAAGCTTAGCCCAGTGTTCTGCCCACGCCTGAGTGCTGGTGGCTCCCGGGGGGGGGGCAGAATGGGGCTTTTCTTCTCCTCCCCCGTCGGCTCCTCTAATCCCCCAGCCCCAAATCGGCATTTCCAGGTATGGTCTCCCCCTCCACGGCTCTGACTGGCAACCTAGCGGGGTGGGGATTATCCACCAGATGGTGCCGGCATGGAGGAAGTAACTGAACCCTCCTCCAGCCCCAGTTTAAACCCTTTGGCTTTAGGGGAGACCTCAGGGCCATTTGAAAATGTGGAAGGGGCTGCAGAGGGAAACCGGCCCTGGTGACCCCATAGACTTCAGTGGAGCTGCACCAGCGGTAGCTCTGGCCCCAATCATCTGGCCGATCTGGCTAAGATGGGAGAGGATACGTGTTCCACAGATGCTAGTGGCAATGAGATAACTGCCCCATCCCTCCGGCCCAGGTTGGGGCCAGCCTGCCCCCTTCCCTCCCCGGCAACCCTGGGGCAGGAGCACACTCACTTCTGCAGGGAAAGACTCCCCATTCACCAGATGCTCCGACCCGCCGGCATGGCCCCTGCTGCCCCAGTGGAAGTGCAGCTGGACGGCCACGTAGGTCTGCGGAAGTCCCCGGAGGAACATGGTCTGGGGCAGGGACATCTGCACTGTGGGGACAGACGAGGGGATGTTAGTGCCCGCCACGGAGTCTCCCAGCCCCAGGTCTCCGGCCGGGTGGGGAGCAGAGACGGGGCCGTTCTGGGAATGCTAGAGGCTGGGGTGCAGGGAAAGGCGTCTTATCACCGGCGCAGGCCTTTGGGAGCGGGGCGAGAGCTGGGAGTCTCCGGAGAGGCTCCGCTCACACATCCCGTGTTGCTAACCTCCAGCGTTCAACCAGGCCGACTCCTGGCCCCAGGGCAGCAGGAGATGTGACCAAAAGAATCAGGGGCAGGGTCTCTTCCTGACTGCTGGTTCCCCGGGAGCACTCAGGCCGGGTTTTCAGGCTGTTCTCCCCGGATCGCGTTGTGGGCTAGAAACTATTCACCAAAGCAGAGAGGCTGGCGTATCACCCTACCTCCGACACGGAGCATCACCAGACTTGCCACACATGTACGAGTGCCGGCAACGCTGTGACGTTCCTTTCACACCCCGACTCCCTGAACCGCTGCGCCGCAGAGACACAAACATCTCTTTCCCCCCTCCCCCCCACACACACACTCCACTTTCCCCACACACTCCACAAAAATACACAAGCCTCCCCACACTCGCATTACACACACACACCCGTCAGTGAGACACCCCTCTCCACACAAACACACTGTCACACAAGCACATCTCCCTGCCTTGGGCCCACTCCACACAAACACATGTCCCACACACACACCTCTCTGTGCACACCTGTCTCACACTCCCCTTCCTATACACACATGACAAACACCCTGTCTCACAGACAACCCCACAGACACACACTCATCTTTTCCCACACACACCCGATCACACCTGCACACAGACACACACCCCCTCCAGTGCACCACCTCTCTGACTCGCCCCTGCTCCAGGCTGGGGGGTGATGCGCTGGGCTGGGAGGGACTGAGCGGTGGGGCTGGGAGACCCTGCCGTGGCCCCGGGGGCACTGATTTGGGGTCCTTTTTCTCCAGAGCGCTGTCTCTCTCCCCACTGCTCAGGGCCTGGGGGTGTTTGCCACATGTTAGGACTGGGACTGGCTGGCGTGTGGGGCAAAACCCTCACCCGGCACTTCCAGGCCTCAGTCCCTCCTGCCCCTGGAGCCCCAGTGAGAGACTTTCCCAGGGGGGCAGGAGGTATCCATGACTTCCCCCCACATGGCATTGTCCGTGGGACCCCAACATGGCTGACCGCTCCCCGGCGCCATAGCAACGGGGCGATGGCTGACCGCTCCCCGGCGCCATGCAGGAAGCTGGGGGGCATAGCCCAGCAGTGGGGCACTGACTGCGTTTCCTAGTGAGATTTAACAGGACAGTAGCTGCCGAAAGAGGGGGTAGGGAGAGGCTGCTGCAGCGGCGGGCATGGCAGAGGAGGAAGCTCTCACACCAGCAGTGGGGAGAGGGACGGGAAAGGCCCGTGACGGGAAGGGGCGGGACAGGCCTGGGGCGGCACAGAGGAGGAGACAGTTGCCCCGAGAAGTGAGATTGTGCCGAGGGGCGCAGAGAAGGCCCGGACGATGCTCTCAAGGCCCCTGGGGAGAAACAGGAGGGTCCCAGCCTGCCGGGGGATGCCCCTCCATCCCTGGGATAACTCCCGCCCCAGCCCGACCGCAGCCTCACCTGTGTGGCCGTTGTTGAGGAGAGTGAAGGCCCCGTCCCCAGGGCTCTGGTATCCCTGGGGCTCAACAGGCGGCAGGGCTGGGTCGTGCTGCACGGACTTGGTCTGGATGTCGATGGGGGACTGGGCCTGCCGGCTGCAGTCCGGGTAGCTGTCTGACCAGTGCTCCTTGCCATGGGGGCCTGAAAACAGGGAATGCAGGGGGTCAAGTCCCTTGCGGGGGGGGGGTTCGTGGGCCAGTTCTGGCGCCGGCAGAGCAATTTCCCACCCTCGGTACAACGCATCGTATACGTCTCTGTCCCTGGCAACGCGCAGCATTTCAGCAGCACCTCCTGGCTGGGGATCTCAGGGTCCAGCCCCCCGGGAGCTGCAGCTGGAAGGGACAATCCCTGGCCACTGAACCCAGGAGTCCTGGCTCCCATTTTCCTGCCACTGGAGCACACCAGCTCACCTGCACAGTGCCCGGCTTTTTACAGCTGTGCCTCACTTCACTTGTGCAAGGACCTTTCCTAAGACAGGAGAAAGGCTGGCCTTCCGGCTGGGCACTGGGACTTAGGCAATGTGGGTTCAAGTCCTGACTGTCACCGAGTGTAAAGGGGAGGGGATGATGCTTTCCGATGGGGGCGGCGATGAGGATCCATTTGTAAATGCTCAGCAAGCGCTTGGACAGGAAACAGATAAAACCCTCAGTAGAGAAAAGCGACAGCCCGAGTTTCTAAACACTGTTCGGAGTTAGATGTGAAGCTCTTTGGCTCCTCTTTTGTTTGGCACCAAGACCATTTCTAGGGCTGCGTCAATCACCATAATCCGCTTTGTCTGGCTGCATTTTTTCCGGCTGGGCCAGGTTTTCCTAGGAGCTCAGGAGCGGAATTGCCAGACCGCTCGGCATCCTCCATTGACGACGGACATCCAAGAGCTTCAGCGCCCGGTGGCTCCCACCGAGACACACACGGCTGGGTTTTCAAAGACCTCAACAGCTGATAAGCATCCTCGTTGTGGGTGCTAAGCACTTAGACTCCGTTATCTACAAGGGGAGTTAAGCACCTAAAAACCTTTAAGGAGTTGGATGCTAGACCCCTGGTTAGACGTTCTCTTTCTGTTCGGGAAGATACAGTGAGGGAGGCTATGATCTAAATCCAAATAACCCTGCATAAGTAGTTATAATGACGCCTGTCACTTTCTAGGCCATGCCTAACTTTCACTTTGCCCTTGACTGTCCCCATCTGGCAGGGCTGGAACCAGGCTAATTATGCCTCTTTTTAAAAGACCACTCTTCCTCGCCCAGGCCGCTCAAAGGCAAATCGGGTTTTCTCTGGTGTTTGTCTGAATGAGGAGGCTTTTGTATTAAGGACCCAGCTTGGGAAGGGAGGCCAGAGCTCTCCAGTCATTTGCATCTGAATATAATCTCTGCTATGGTAATTAGTTTGCTGGAAACATTTTCCAACTGGGGAAGCACAGATAAAGCTGTTTGCTTTTCCTGCCGCTGAACAATTGTTCTTCCACTGGCCCCAGACCTGAAGTTACCGAGGAAAACAAAGAACCTCCCAATCAGATATACACACAAAATACAGCCATGGTGTTCCATCTGGCTGCTGCTAGGAGCTCCCAGAAGCCTCTGGGCCTACGGTGCCTGACGTCAGTGCCGGCTACATGAAACATGCACGGGTGTCTCATAGGTGGCTTGGGTCTGCTGGGGTAAATGGGCTGGGATCAGCTTGCCTGTTCAGCCAAAGTCCCCCTGCTGAGGTAAGAGCAGGCACCGATCTGTGATTCACCCCCATGCTTGAAATCAAAGGAAACTATTGTACTTGCTAACAGCTGAGTTGGCTTTTTTTCCTGCCCTTCTCCGTGGGTGTCTCTGCCCCCTTCTCTCTCTGGGCTTAGCCGTGTTACAGAGCCTGCCCTGGTGTCACCGACCGCTTTAAAATCCATCTCGTTAAACCCCTCCTGGAGATGCCCTGAAACCCATTTCAGCCGAGCCTAGAGTGATGGCTGGGACTGCAGTGAGCGAAGTCGCTGTAAGGGTGTCCGGGCGGGGGCTTTGCAGCAGTGCAAATAAATGGATGGAGTTCCAGCAGGGCAAGGAACCTGCATGTGGGCCTGTCCCCATCCGGGTCCGTGGCCTTGCCCCCACCTCTCTTGCGCACACACAGGGCCCGGCTGAAGTGGAAGGGAGTTTTCCCAGGATTTTACCCACTCTACAGGCTGAGTCAAAATCAGTCCTGGAGCTTCTGTGGGGCCCGGCTGGCTCCCTCTTCCCCCCTGCCCAATCCCAACGTTCTCCCTGTGCAGGAGAGCACCCTGGCCTTTGGGAGGGGGGAGATATCCAAGCAAACTGTTTTGGTGACGCTGGGGGGCATTATTTAGCCAGAATCTAATGAGACTTCAGAGCAGGCAGGATTTCTGGCCTGGGCCCATCTTCTGTATTAGGGAGGGCCTGATCCAGAGATCCTCAGTGAGACCCTTTCCTTTGGGTCATGCTCTCCAGGGAAGGATGCCCTGAAGCAGGGTGAGCATCCCGGCACACGTGGGACCCTGATCCCACTATGGTACTTACAGGGCCCCCATCTCTGGAGTATCTGAGCACCTCTCAATCTCTAATGTATTCATCCCTTGGAGGCAGGACAGGGCAACTATCCTTATGGTACAGATGGGGAAACTGAGGCAGAGAGAGACTCAGGTCCGCAGAGGAATTTAGGCACCTAATTGATTTCATGGGGAGGCAGGCACCCTAAATATCTCCCAAACCCCTGAATCTCAGGCCCCTGCTTTTGCCACTACACTGTACTCTCCTCCCAGGGCTGGGGACAGGACCCACTTCTCCCCTGTCAGGTTATAAGTAGCACCCCTGACACTCACTCTGGGTCTGGGGAAAAAGTGTGGTTTATTGGTTAGAGCAGAGGCTGGGAGTCAGGACGCCTGGGTTCTAGTCTCTGCTCAGGGAGGGAGTGGCGGTTACTGGTCAGCACAGAGATTGGGAGTCAGGATTCCTGGGTTTTCAATTGTAATGGGAATGAGGTACCATAATGCCTTTGAGGGCCTGGACCAAATGATGTTCCCAAAGCTCCTGTAAGGACTCACCCCCACCTCTCCCCCATGGTAGGCAAGGGTTCTAACCACTGGGCCACCCATCCTATCTCATTGTAACACCCCAAGGAGCCCCGTCCAGCCCAGCTGCCCTACCACTCCAGGCTAGCACACTCACAAAGTCGCCCTGGGGCCCTGGTATGAATCAGGGGGGTTGTTTCCAGCTAATTTTCTGTTCCTACCAATCAGAAGCAGCCTGTAAAACAGTAACTCTCTTCCCACCTAATGCCAGGCAGGCCCCGAGCACGGGTTCAAACGAGTTCCTGCCGCCCTTTCCAGGTCCCTGCACAATGCTGTACTTTCAATGCCCGAGCTTGGGTGAGGATTACGTCTGACCCCTGTGCAATAGGATCAGCTGTGCCCGGCTGGCGCTGGGCTGCACTTTTGGATAGGTGCTGGCTCTGTGCTAATTGGATTTGTTAGGCTTGCAACATTTATCTGGAGATCTGGATGGTGGCTCTAGCATTGTTACATAAGGGCCCCGGGAACACAATGGGGCCATTCTAGCATGTGGCTGGCCGGGGGAGACTCCAGGAGGCCCAACACTCCCGCAAAGCCAGGGGGCGAGGGCTATAGCGTGAGGTAGGGACTGGGGTGTGGAGGTTCAGTGGTTAGAGCAGGGGACTGGGAGTCAGGACCCCTGGGGACCTGTCCTGCTGTGGAGATGAATCCCTCTCCTGCTGTAAATACCAGGCCACGCTCCCTTCTAAAGTCTGGGATAGAGAGCAGGAGCTCTGAGTCTCTGTGCACAAACTCTAACCACCAGACCTGATCCCCCTCCCAGGGCTGGGGACAGAACCCAGGAGTCCTGAAGCCCAGGCTTCCCTGCTCTCATCCTCCCCTCCCCTTCCCAAAGCTGGGAACAAAACCAAGGAATCCTGACTCCCTGCCACGCTGCTCTAACCACTAGTCCTTTCAGAACTGGGGACAGAACCCAGGAGTTCAGTTCTCCCTCTGCAGGATATGAGGTCAGTAGGAATCAGACCGCTGGGATCTGTTCCTAGCTCTGGGAAATGGTGAGGCCTATTGGTTAGAGCAGGGTCTAGGAGCCAGGACTCCTGGGTTCTATGTTCAGCTATGGGAGAGGAGTGGTGTCCAGTGGTTAGAGCTGGGGCCAGCAAGCCATGACATGAGTCCTAGTCTCCGCTCTGGACGAGAGTAGTGTATAGTGGTTAGAAGAGGAGGCTGGGAGCAAGGACCCTTGGGTTACATTCCCAGGTCCGCCACTAAGTCATTCCCTTTCCCCCTGTGTAAATGAGGGTGAGGTGTGGCCGCTGCACGGGGTGCTGGGTTTAATCCCTGAGGCTTTGCAAAGCCCCCAGAGCTCCAGGGCTGGAAAGGACCCAGGACGGGCCAAGAGCCGCTCTACAGTGCCTGGTCATTCAGGGGGCCTCCTCGGTCTGGGGCTCTCCGGAGCAGACAGTGTCTGTGGGAGATGCCCAGCTCTGTCTGTACCAGGCTGGCAGCGGCTGGAGCTGCTGCGCAGAGAGTGCACTCAACCCCCAGGAGGAGGAGGGACAACTTAGGTCACCATCCAGTGCCCCCTGCTAGCCAGCACGGGCGAGGCGTTGGCAGGAAGGCCGGGTGTCCTGCCCCGCTAAGCTAGCAAGAGGGAACTGGGGCCTGGCAGAGAAGGAACTCAATGTGGGGGGGAAAAAAACCAGGATAAAATCCTCTTCCAACTGTACCTGCATACGTCCAGTGGGAGCCTGCAAAGCAAGCGAACAAAAAATGCTTAGTCTGCATAATTAACCCTCGGTCAGCCTCAATATCCCCTGCCAGCAGTAAGCCTTAACACCATGGTGGAAATCCTCTGGGGTCTTTAAATCCCACCCCACATGCTTACTTCCTCTCACCCTTACCGCCTCACTCGGAAGCAGTCTCCTCCTTCACTCCCGTTCCTGAAGGAGAGGCCTTGCGGCTGTTAAAGAGCTGCTGTGTTCCGCCCCAGAAGTGGCTGCATGTCCACATGGGGGAAATGGCTCCTGCAAAGAGCTTTGGGATCAGACGTCTTGCGCCCACGTCCGCTGAAGTCAGAAGCGAGTGGCTTTCAATGGGGCGATGGAGCAGACCCTGTTGTTGCCCAGGGTTTCTTCTCCTTTTCTCTTTGAAGTTCCCTGCCTTGCTTAACTGCTCCTGTAATAGCAGCCTGGAAAGAGGTCACCCTGCTCCCAGTGCGGTAGGCGCAAACAGTCAAACTCTGGCGAGCACGTTAGGCCCTGCTGGTGTAACGGCTGCCGGTTTTGGCCACCACGTTGGGGACTGAGCGGGGCATCTATGGAGCTAAGAGCCTGAGCTGTTACAGGTTGAACTAACAAATCCCAGCCTTTCGCAGCTGGGGCTATAATCAAGTCCTGGGTCCCAGCGAGGGCACTGTAACTCACTCACTCACCTACCTACACGTTACCCGTGGCTTCAGGCCCCTCTCTGAGCTGCTTTCTCCCACTAGCCCTAAAACTCTTGCACCAGAATGAAAAGAACACGGGCAGAAAAGGTGAAACTGAAGCCGGGGCTGGGTGAGATTTTAGCAGCTCTGTCTCGAAAGGGCAGCAAATCCCCATGGCAGAGACCTGAGCTCTGGTGAAGTTTCCCTGACCTGAGCTAAAATTAACCCCCCCGTCTCAGCAAACTCCTTTAGAAAGCTGTTTGGGGGCTGAGAGAACCGTGGGCTTCTTTGTGCTTAAACGTCCCCTCTCCCCCCCCGTACCTGGTATCCCATAACTGCCCGTCTTGGGAGCTCTGCACCTTTCTAGGAAGCTGCTTGTATTGGCTGCTGTCAGACAGAAGAGTGGACTTTATGGGGCTGATTCCATTTCCAATCCTCTCCTGCTGCTAACCAGGGACGGCTGGGCCCCTCTGCTGCCCAGGCAAACCACACGCGTATCATTGGGGTGAATCTTCACCTCCCGGACAGAGAACTCACCCAAAAATACCCACGTAAATTATAAAGGCAGTCACCAACTGGGAGGGCAGTTAGATCACCTGGTCTGACCTCCTGCATAAGCCAGGCCTGAGAACTCCTTACAGTTCCCCCGGCTTGAGTCCAATAACTTGTGTCTGACTCGAGCATCTTCCAGTGAGGCCTCTAGTTGTGCTATGAAGACCTCAAGGCTAGGAGAATCCACCACTTCCCTGGGCCCACCTTCACTGGCAAAAACATCTGCCCTGTTCTTAATTTGAATTGGTCTCACTTCAGCTTCCAGCCGCTGGTTCTTGGTCTGCATTTCTCTGCTACATTAAAGGTATCCAGTGTTTTCTCCCATTAAAGTACTTGTACACCCTAATCAAGTCACCTCTTGATTTTCTTTCTATACACTCAGCAGATTGAGGTGTTTAAGTCTCTCACTGTCAGACTTTTTTTTTTTTTCTCCCCAGCCCTCAAATTTTTGGGGTTGGTTGGTTTTGGTTTTTTGAGGCTGTTCTCTGCCCTCACTCCAATTTTTCAACACCCGTTCTAAAATGCGGCTCCCAGAACTGGACGTAACGTTCCAGCACCGGTCTCATCACGCAGTATAAAGCGGTACGATTGCCGCCCCTTCGGCCACCTTGACTCACGTGGCCTGGCTGATTTCAGTGGGGTCGCTTGAGGGGTAAGGCCCCATTTGGCTCAAATCAGAGTGGTTGCACCTGGCCTTGTGTTGGCATGTGAGCTGATAAGGTGACATTTCTTCAAGCAGTTAGCACGTTACAGCCCTTTCAGGCTCAGACGTTGACGTTCATATGCGTCTTTGACAGCGCTCAGGAGAGCAGCGGATATTGGAACACCTTGCTTGCTCTGGGACAAGAGGTGGGAATGCATTGCAACGCTATTACTTTTGCTTGTCGCGTCTCTTTTTGCTCGGGATGGGTTCAATTCTGCTCTTGTTTACGTGGGTGTAAATCCAGAGTAACGCTGCTGAAGATGGTGGAGCGACTCCAGATTTACACCAGGGTAATTTTAGAGCAGAATCTGGCCCAAGTTTTAAAGGCATCAAAGGAAACTAACAATACATCTCTGCTCTCTTAGGTGTTTTGCTTCTAATGTCAGAAAGAGCAGGATCGGGCCCTGTGTAGGTGGCATTTGCTTACCTTATTGCCACTGTTTTGCTACAGACCTCAGGACCATTTCACAGCACAAACGGAAGTTCCCAACACTTGTCTGAGACCAAAAAGTCAGGTCATTCGGGAAAGAGATTCCCAGTCCACTCCCAGCCTTGGGCTAATGAGACTGATTTGGGGCCTGATCCAAAGCCCAGGGCAATCAATGGGAATCTTTCCATTGACTTGCAGCAGGTTTTGGATCAGGCTCCAGATGAAAAGATTCCAGAGGAAACAGTGCAAATGGCAGACACAGTCACAGGACCCGGTCGTGGGGAATAGTCTTTGGGGAGTTACTTTTCATGCTAAAATCAGGCTTATTTAAAGGCCTGGTTGAAAATTGGAGTTTGATTAAATGAAAATTAATTGCAGATCGTGTCTGCTTTCCCTTAAAACTTTTTTGTATTTTTTTTTCTCAGAAAACTGAAAATATTTAGCCAAATCCCACTGTTTTGGTTTTGGTTTTCCTTCCCCCCGCTCTTTGGGCCAATTTTCAGCTGAAAATTTTTTCAATTAAAAGTCAAAATTTTCCATGAAAAAATCCCAAACATTTTCTGTCCAGCTCTACTTACTACCTGTTTTCATCAAGTCTGTTATTCTGCCTACCTGCCGCATCTGCCCAGGCGCTATTTTAGCTACTAATCACTGTTGATCAAAGAGTAGAATGCGTCTACCTGGCATCCCTTCTACTCTCCATGATGTAATCCCAGCAGTGAAAGGTCCTCAGGATCCAGAGACATTTAGATAAGACATTTCAGCCTTATTTTTACAAATAATATCTTAAAATCTTTACACCTGCGTAGCACCTGACGTTACCGTTCTTTACAGCCCCGCTTTGTTAAATAAATAATCCAGATTGCAGATTAAAAGGTGAATTGCGGAGCCTTGGAAATGACTATGTCACAGCAGTTTTGGATTCACACAACTTCCCTTTAGGGTCAGTTTTCTAAAGATGCCACCTTTTCAAGCATCAAAGAGCAACCCCCAACAGCCCAGAAATCCAGGTGAATTACAAGTGTGGTACAAATTCAACTATCCAAACCTCACTGACACCAAAAAGGGGCAGAATCCTGGATGTATATTAATTACAGTGAACATCCCCTTGCTCACGCAGAACTTCAGTCACCCATTTTACGCAACGTCCCCCGTGACATTCAGAACCTGATACTGATCACGGGCTCCAATCTGGCAAGTGTTGAAGACGTATCTCCCAATGAGTCCAGGATGCTCAGCTCCTTATCATGATAGGGGATGTGTCTGATGGAATACGGGAATACTATTTCCTAAAGGGCCTTGGGGTATATTTATAAATACGCTGCTGATATTTACATTTTCGGTGGCATTTTACCGATCACCAAATCAGGATTATATTTTTAAAGCACAATCAATGGGCTTCTGTAGCTTTCATGTAAGGCAATGGGAGTCAGGCACAACCACTGAAGGAGATTCCCAGCTGTTGACAACCAGCGAAGAAATACACAAAAAATAAGCTCAGAAATGCCCCTGCGAAATGCATTAGGATTAAGGGGAAGCTAAATTTTGCCTTTAAAGAGAGATGCTAAAGATTAGCAAAAGAACACTTTCTCTCAACACCTTCCAGGCTTAAATCCCTGCTCTGAAGTACACTTGCTTCGATTTAGCGCACAACTCAGTCGGACCCCAGTATAATGTCTTTGGAGCAGGGACCTGAGGGTTCGATCCTGTGCCCATAGATGTCAATAGGGCAGGATCAGGCCTTTCGGGAACAACTAGTAATCTAAGCCCTTTGCAGAAGTTCTGTGGGTACTTGTTAGTGGCGTTTGCTCAAGTCTGCGAGGGCTGGGAAGCATCACAAAGCATTCGGTGTACCGTTTGTTTAGGAAATTGGTTTCTAACGTGAACAAAAGAAAAGGCCGAGTGGCCCATGGGACTTGGACCAGTATCCCGCTGTGGACACAAGAAAGGAACAGAGTCCAGCACTTTCTGAGGTTTCCCAAAAAAAAATGCAGCTACCCAACCCCTCATCACAGCCAGCAGCCCAGAGCACCCAGAGCTGTGGAAAGGACGAGCTGAGCATGAAATCCATGTCTTTATAAGCGAGGCAACTTACCGTGGTTTGCAGCCAGGACGTGGGAAAAACCTTGCAGGAAGATCAAAGTGAGAAGCATCATCCGAGGCACAGAGTTGTGGCAGGTGATTTGTGGGGGAAAAAACAAAAAAAGCCGATTGTTTTTGGATAATAAATGTGCCCTAGAGAGGATCCCTCCCTTCTCTTCATCAGCTGGAGGGGACAGGCACAGAGAGCTGCCTCGCACCCCCCTAGTTCTGAAGGCTGGTGACCGACTGGATCTTCCCCCTACTCCCTCCACCTTCCACTTGACTTCAGAACACAGACCTCATGTTGCTCACAATTGCCATTCAGGCAGTGTGACAGGGGCGAGCAGTTTTTAAGGTGGCTCTGGGAGGCAACGCCAGTCCAGCCCTTGATGATGTTCTCAGCTCCTTAAATACTTTGTCCCAACAATGTTTGTGTTGTGGGACTTCACAGGAGGAATCTGGCTGGGCTCAGAGCCCGGGGCCGGCCAAATCAGTTCGCAAATTCATTTTCTTTCAGCTGGATTAAACACACACACACACACACACCCCCAAGAATTCAGTAGCAGATTTATAAAGGCACGAGAGGCACATTCAGCATTGTGAATAAAGTGGCCGCCGTGTAAAGGACCCAGAAGGATCTTTACAGAGCATCTTTCAACCACCACATTTTACAGCCGACAGGTTCAATTCTCCATTCTACAGCGCTCATGTCCTAGTGTCAGTGGTCACAGAGGGATGTAACCCTTCTGCCAGATAGTCGGCGGCAGCAGCAAGGGCCGGGTTCTATATCTAGGGGTCCCTGTCAATGATACCGCACCAAACTGGCTCGCGCCCCCAGCCAGTCACCTGGGAAATCACACGCTATCCCCTGGGCGCCCCAAAGGGCAATACTTCCCCTCTCGCAAGCACAGAGTCTGAGTGTAGAAAGTAAACCCTTTAATAACAGAAGGGAAGTAACACAGCACTGGTTTGGGAAACAGTGCAAACCGAATTCATGAACTCAATGAGCCAAACCCAGCCCAGAGTACTGGGGAGTCTCCTTCGCCTCTCCCTTCTCGGTTTCCCCTGCACTGACCAGTGGAGCTGCAATGCCCACCTCTTGGTTGGGGCTCAGCCAGTCCCCCTCTGCAGGCCCCTGCTGGATGCAGGCTTGACCAGGCCTCCTCCACTGCTGCTTCCTGCCACCTCCAGGCCTCACTGAGTCCCCACTGCTGGCTCCCGCCGTCTGCTGGTCCCCCTCTGTCTACAGATGCTAACTGATCCTGGCATCTGCAGACGCTGACCACTCCTGGCTCCCGCTGTCTGCTGGCACCGACCAATCATGCCAGCTGCAGGTGCTGCCCATTGCTGGTTGTCAGTCCAGGTTTCCCAGTCTCTCTAGTGATTCAGCTCTTAGTGAATTTCAGCTCATGGGAAAACCTGCTGACACAGAAGCAATGTCCCTGCTTTTAACAAGCAAAAGACTCCAAGAGGAACCATTAATTCTACCCTTTAACAGTGGGAGGAGGTCATCACTCCATGCCTGAGGGTAGCCCTTTGCGAGGACTGGTGCTGTCTCAACGGGAGACTTCTCACCCCTCCCTCTCCCCTTGCAACATCCACCCTTTTTAGGCTCTGTTTGGGTGAGAGTGAATTTTTTTTATCAGCACAGGCTAAACACAGATCTGTTCATACAATCAAAGGACAACATTTCATTACCCCTGCAGGTAACACAAAAGTGACTTGTAACACAATACCAGACACAGTGACCATTTCCCATCATGCTCAACACCTAAGTGTGCTTATGCAATATGCTGAGTACTTAATTGTACTCGTGCAAATACAAAGCCCATGCAAATAACGTACCCCCCTTTCAGCTGCTGAGCAGGGAGAGTGCCACTCAGACCTTGCTTACAGGGACAAGAGTGTGCTCCTCTCTAGAAAGGAAAGCTGGGGCAGGCAGTGATTAGGATGCTTGTTAAGGGACCTGGAAAAGCCTGGTCTAATTCCCTGGTCTGCTACATTCCCCCTGGGTGACCTGGGGCAAGTGATAGAGTTGCTTTGTGCCTCAGTTTCCCCTGTACAATGGGGATAGCAGCCCTGCCCTGCCTCCCAGGAGGCTTGTTATGCTAACAGTATTATAAAGATTGTGATGTGCTCCGATCTTAAAGCGACGGGGTGTAAACCCCACCCCTGTAAACAAAGGGTGAACAAGAGTCTTCAATCTCAGTTAGACCACCTGGCTGTCCCTGGAGGGTGGGTTGTAAGGATGGATTTGTTATCACAGCCAGCTGGGCCTTCTTCATGCTGGAAGGGAGTGAAAGCCGCAGGGGACGGTACCGTAGAGTAGCTAGAGGAGAGGAGAAAGGCCCTGGGAAAGGAGCCCGGCTCCAGGGGCGTTGCCCTGTAGGGTCTGGGTCCTGTAACCAGAGTGGTGAAGTGGGAAGAACCCAGCAGGACCAAGTGCTCACGCCTGGATGGACAGAGGTTAGCTTGTTTAGTTTTTTGGGGGGTTTCATCAGAGGGATCCCCTTGCTCTGAGAAAAGGGAAGGGCTGCAGAGGGGCGCAGGCTGGGCGGAAGATGCAGTGTGGATAATGAGGGTGGTGTGCGACGCCGTTTGTACGAGACGTTAATACCCTGCAGAGGGTGAGACTTTAGAGTGATCTGGTGCTGGACTCGGGGCAGAGTCACAAGGAAAGGCAGACCCTGCCCCAGGGCTGGACTGGCTGGTGGCAGGGGATGCTAGGTGGGGAGAGCCTGCTACGTGGTACCTAGCCACGAGGGGGCGCCCCAGCAGTGAGTCCACTCAATGCAGGGCCATATAAAGTGCCTAACAGACAGATCAATTACTTTACCCATCTCTGAAATGCAGCCTCCTCTGGGGTGGAGTATTCTAGTTTAACAGTGCATGGCAACAGGACACAACAGTTCAGGAGCTAAAGATGATCTATAAGAAGCTGCCTGAGCGGTGTTTCAAGCGGGCAGGGTGGAATGACCCGAGCTGGGCTAAGACAAATGTCTAGGGCTTTTAAATCAGTGCACTTCCGGTGCCACTCTCCGCCTAAGCAGGTTGGACTATCGCTGTGGGAAGCTGCAGACTCCTGCAGTGCTCAGTGTTGCCTGGAAGGGTAAGATGCTGTGGTGGCTGTGGGCAGGGTGGGTTGTGACATTCCTCAACGGGGGGGCAGAGTTAAGGACGTGGGGTGGGGTGAACCTTGCCTCCCGATGTGCTGGTTTTCCGAGGTTTGGGTGTAGGTGAACCTGCCATCCTGGAAGGACACAGTGCAGCAAGTGGCAGCCTTAACTCTGCATTAATGAATCCTTTGGGCAGCGAATGCTGAGTTCTCCTTCCACACTCAGCTCTGCAGTGAGGAAGAGGGGACAGGAGAGGAAGATGGAAGGGAGCCCGGCAACTGCTGCCCTGGAACATGCCTGCTACTGAGCAATGGGTCTGCGGGCCAAGGCAAGGGCCTCGCCTTTCGCTTCTGCCTCTGGTTCCCAGTGGATTGGCACTAAAAAATATAAAAGGTGTGGACATAAGTGTTGGGTCTATCCCAGACGGGCCAGCAGGGGGTGCTGCGAGTCAGGAATGAGCTGGATTGCTCAGGGGAATGGAAATGGGCAATGGACCTTTCACCTGCATTGAAACCAGCTCAGCCCGTTAGTGACAGAACCTCATTATCGGCTGATCTTTGTTGCGTGGCTCGCAGGAAATTATTTATTGGGCTCACCCCCGTTTCCTACTGGAGCAAGACCCGCCTCTCGCAAACTGCTGTCAGGGGTCAGAGAAGGAAACTGGGAGCCAGGACGCCTGGGTTCAATTCCCTGGGTAACCTCATGGCAACTTCGTCTTTCTGTGCCTCAGTGGACTGACCTGCTGAATGGGTCCACTAAAAATACCAGGACTGGGGTGAATTCACCTTTGTAACTGGTTAGTAGAGCAGTGGAGAACTGCAGCTTCCAGATAAGGCGCGGCTATTCCGTAACTAAAACCCACGCTCCAGGGAATCAAGACGATATCCTTAAACCCAAAGCGAAGGACACAGTGTGTGACAGTATTCCTGCCAGGCTTTATGTTCCTGCCCTCTCAGCGGAGCTGCAGCTCTTAGAAACTCCGGCATACAGTAGCTGATATTTCCTCAGACCATTTCAACAGGGCTGACGCGAGGGCGTCATGCTCCTGGCTGATGCTGATGTAATAGTTGTTGCTCTTGGAGCATAGTGCCGATCTGGCTTAAGATCTACTGGGCAATTCCCTGGGGAGCCTCTGGGCCTCACTTGCTGGGAAGGGCGAGGAGTAATGCCTTGCTAAGCAGACCTGGTAAGGAGTTTGACAAGTACAAACGGGTGGAGCTTGAAGCCCTCTGAACTCTATAGCCCCGCTGCCCGTACCATTGGACTTTCTTTAGACATTTATTTGAGCCCTTCATTATTAATTTATCCTCACAACCCCCTGGGGAAGCAGGGCAGGGCTGTTCTCCCACTTGTACAGCTGGAGTCCCAAGCTCTGGAGAGACTAAGGGGACCTCTACCCTGCAACTACAGGCGAGGTGTAATTCCCAGCACAGGTAGATGGGCATGTGCCTAAAAATAGCATTGTGGTCATGGCAGCACGGGCCAGGGACATCCCTGCCCGAACCCCTAGGTATGTATTCCGGCAGCTAGCCCAAGTGGCCGCCCAAACCACGCTGCTATCTTTAGGTATTAGCTCCAGCAGAACTGGCCCCGTGTCCGTCTATCTGAGCTGGGAATGACAGCGCCCAGCTGCTGGTTAGACATACCCTCACAGACTTGCCCCAAGCTAACACAGGATCTTTGGGAGGGAAACGGGAGCTGAACTAGTGTCTCTAACTCCCCCAGCCAACCCCAGTGCTCTAACCACTGGACCATCCTTCCTTTCCGAGAACCTCTCTCTCCTTCCATTCACCACCCCATGGACCCACCTCAGACTATTTCATTCCAACACAGAGGAGACCCTTTCCACCTAGGAAAGAGAGCCAAGCGTTTCACTCAGTGCTAAATCACGGCGGCCCTTAAGGATTTTTAAAAATAAAATTAAAGCACGAGCGTAGACTAGAACGGGTCAGTAGCAGTCGTGGATCATCGGCCCGACAGCTCCTGAGATGTCATGAAATCAAGGGAAACATTTTAAAATGAGCTGTAAAATAGCCAGTAAATCACTCCGGCTCTCCTTCTCACAAACTGTCTCTTAGGAAAGGCACTTTCCCAATCCCATGTTGATTTCAAGCAGCCACCTTTGGCTTTAAATGGGGTTATTCTGCCCCCTGCTGCTCATCGGACTGGATGTAGCCATAATAAAAGATGTTGGGGTGTGTAGGGGGAGAAACGGGATTTGGAGGCTGAACGCAATAGAGACCAAATTCCTTTCCATGGTTTGTTAAGGGGGAAGCACGGTCTTGTGGTTAAAATACAGGTGGAAGAGGTGGGCTCGAACTTCTAGTCTAGCCATGGACATCATGTGGATGAGAGTGCTGGCCTGCACTTCCGAGGGGCTGTGAGATCAGCAGAACTGTGACTGCTCAGCTTCTCCGCAGGGCAGGCTCTGCTCCTCAGTTACCCCTGGGGGATAATCCTGTGGGGGATCATGCCCACGGCCCAGCTCAGTTGTTTGTAAAGTGCATGGACATCCTCACTTGGAAAGGGCTAGATGCAGCATAAAGCATTAGTAGTCATACAGCAGGGCACTGGGGTACCACTTGTAAACAGGAAATCGGCATTGAATGGTGTATTTCTAGTGGGGTCCCGCAGGGATCGGTTCTTGGCCCTATGCTGCTTAGCGTTTTCATTACTGAGCTGCAAGAAAACATAAAATCCTCCCGTATAAAGTTTGCAGATGACACAAAAATGGAGGGAGTGGCAAATAACGAAGGGGACAGGTCACGGATTCAGAGCAATCAGGACCACTTGGTAAGCTGGGTGCAAGCACACAGCATGCATTTTAATTGGACTAAATGTAAATGCATATATCAGGGAACAAAGAATGCAGGCCAGGCTTACCCGGCTGGGGGCTGGCCTGGGAAGCAGTGACTCTGAAAAAGATTTAGCGCTTGTGGGGGAGAATCAGCTGAACGTGATCCTCCAGTGAGACACTGGCAAAAAGAGCTAATGCAGTCTTGGGAAGCATAAACCGAGGGATCTGGTGTAGGGAGCAGAGAGGTTATTTTACTGCTGTATTTGGCACTGGTGTGACCGCTGCTGGAAGAGTGTGTCCAGTTCTGGTCTGCACAATTCAAGAAGGATGTTGATCAATTGGAGAGGGGTCAGAGACGATCCACGAGCATGATTAAAGCATTAGAAAACCTGCTTTATAGTGATAGACTCACAGAACTCAATCTATTGAGCTTAATAAAGAGATGGTTACGGGGTGAGTTTCTCACAGTCAATAAGAATTTACCTGGAGAACAAATATCTAATAATGGGTTCTGCAATCCAGCAGAGAAAAGTCTAACCCGGTCCAGTGGCTGGAAGCTGGAGTTAGACAAATTCAGACTGGCACTGAGGTGTAAGTAAGGGTGGCTGACCTTTGGACCAATTTACCAAGGGGTGTGGTGGATTCTCCATCACAGGCAATTTGTAAATCGAGATGAGATGTTTTTCTACAAGGTCTGGTCTAGGAATGATTGTGGAGCAATTCTCTGGCCTGTGTTATATGAGGGGATCAGACTTGGGGTGACCAGACAGCAAGTGTAAAAAATTGGGACAGGCGCTGGGGGTAAGAGGTGCCTATATAAGACAAAGCCCCAAATATCAGGACTGTCCTTATCAAATCAGGATGTCTGGTCACCCTAGTCAGACTAGATGATCCCAGTGGTCCCTTCTGGCTTTGGAATCTATGAATCTACTCCCAGCTCTGCCATTGACTTGCTGGGTGACTTGGGGCATCTTTTCCCCTCCATGCTCCAGGTTCCCCCTCCCACTCATTGCCTGCCACGTCTATTCAGGCTGTGAGCCCTGTGGGGCAGGGCCTGTCTCTCACTCCGTGACTGTGCCGTGCCTGCCTGGCAGAACCACACTCAGTTGGGGCTTTGAAATGCCACCACAATAACTTTTAACATGAATGGGCCGTCGCTCTGCTGACGCTGGCCAGGTTCAACCCTGCTTTGCTTTTTGAGACGTGACCAATCCCTTCTCTGGGCATAAAGGAAAACTGGACATTCCCTGTTGGCCTCCCTCCCATTTCCTACTAGCCCACACTGTGTGGGTCTAACCCCAGTTAGCCCTACCTCCGGTAGCAATGAGACTTAGTGCTTAGAGAACTGCCCTGGGTCTCCGGACACCTGGGTTCTATTCCCAGCTCTGACACTGGCCTGCTGGGTGATCTTGGGCAAGTCACTTCCCTTGCTTCAGTTTCCCCATCTGTGAAATGGGAGCGATGATACTGACCTCCTTTGCAAAGCACTGTGAGCTCTGCTGACGCAAAGGGAGCGGGGTGGTGTCACAGCACATGTGCACAAAGTGGGCCGTCACCTCCCTCCCCCTCTGGGGTTCACTCGCCTGCCTGCCCCGAATTCACGTCACACCCGCCCAGCTGTAAACCTAGATTCCCGCAGCCTGGCTCATGCGCTGAGCATTTCCTCCTCCCTGCTGCAGAGCTGGCACTTTCACTACCACAAGCCGCAGTCTCCTGCCGGCTCAGAGACACTGATTTTTAATTTGGTTTCCACCCCTGTGAGTTTAGTGCTGCAGAAAGCCACTGGCTAAGATCCCCAGTGCCTGACAGCCTCTGCTCATCCAGCCAGCAGGTACTGCTCCATCTGCAGCTGGGCCAGAATCCCCAGTCCACGCCCTCCTCCCCATGGGCCTTGTCCCTCCCCTGGAGAGATGCCCTCCAGGGGTGCGAGGGAACATCTATGTCTCATCGGCCTCTTTTCAGAGGCTGCCAATTAGAGCTAATTGTGGTGGTGTCATTCAGAACTGGGTCGAGACCTACTAAACTCATTTCAGCCCGATCACCAGCCTGCTGCTACCCATGGGGCCTGGGATACGAGTTGGGCACCCGAGAGGCGAAAGCCTCCCCTGCGTCTTGTTCACATTCAGCGTAGCAACCGGAGGCTCCACCCAGGCTCCTGCCCCAGAGAGATCACAATGGAGATAGATACAGGAGCGGAGGCAGCGGGGAAGTGATTTGCCCAAGGCCACCCAGTGGGTCCACAGCAGAACCCAGGTTTCCCAGCTCCTAGCCCAGTGCCTTAGCCACTAGACCAGCGGTTCCCAAACCGCGGTTCGCAGGCCACCTCCCAATGGTACGCGTCCACCTGCTGCTGGGGGGCCGGCCGCGGAGCCTCCAGTGGTGCTTTGCCTTGCAGGGACAGAGCGCAGCGGCCCCCAGTACCCAGGGCAGCCTGGCTGTTCTGCCCCCATCTATCCTGGGGACACAGTGGCTGGCCGGGAGCTGCTTCCGTGCCGGCCTCCCCACCCCCCATCAGCGTGGTGGTCACTCCCCCTTCCCCGCCCATCCTCTCCCACGTGGTACTGGTGGTACTACAGGTGGTGGCATTTTATGTTAGTGGTACCGAACCATCGTACTAGACCATACTGTCTCCAGCCCACCTGCCCACCCTCCCCAGCCATCTAGTCCCCACATACCCCCCTAACGGGTACACCCCAGCTTCCAGCCAAGGAGCTGGCAAGTGGCAGGGTCTCCTTCCGTCAAGCTCACTGTCGCAGCCCGTTGTTTCTCTGCATCCCTAGAGACTACGGGAAGGATTATGCCAGACTCCAGGACACTGGGATGGGGACACTACAGCTCTGTAGCCAGGATGGGGCCCTCCTGGGAGACACTGGGGGTAAGCCAATGCTATGCTTCAGGGCCTGCGTGGGTCAGGAAGGAGTCTGTCCTCTCCTCGTGACACGGAGGGCGTGGGATGCTTTGCCTTCCTCTAGATTGGAAACTCCTTGGGGTAGACACCATCTTTTAGCTCCGAGTTTGTGCAGCACCTATCGCATGGGGTTGTGGTCCATAACTGGGGCTCCTAGGTGCTCTGGTAATACCCATAATAAGGAAGTATCTAGCACTGGCCACCGTCAAAGCCAAGGTAGTGGGCTTAATGGACCAAGGGTCTGATCCAGTAGGGCAGGTCTTACAGTCTTTTCACTCTTCTATCTGATGCAGGATTCTTCTTCACTTCCTGGCCTAAACTGTTGTGGGACATTGCTGTGAGCGGTTGCACAGCCGCCTGGGTTCCACCCCAGAGACAGCTGCATTTCGGCCACCCCTGGGATGATGCAGCAGCATGACTGTAGATACAGACTGTACAGGCCTTTGGGAGCCTTTAGAAAGGTGCTTCATAAATGGTTAGCCTCTTCTTCTTATTCTGTCCTTGGCTTTGTTTCTACACATTTTCTCCACCGCTCTGAATATCATTTTAAGCATCTCAAACCCAGGCAACTCAGCCTCTACCCTTCACCTGGCATTGGCCCCAAGTCACAGTTTCTCTGATCCTGTGCTTGTGAGGGGGTCGTGCCCCCTTTGCATGCTCCCAGTATTTATCAGGTCAGCCTGGCCCCCCCGGTGCAAGTTAGAGCAGCTTCAGGGCTGTTGTAATTTCCACTCCGCTCCCTGTGCCCCGTGGGAGGCAGAGAACAGGGCAGAGCGCTCCAGCCACGCCCTACATCCACCCCCTATGCTGGGGGCTGGGAGCAGGGCAGGCGCAGAATATAAAGAGGCTGAGAATCAGGACCTTTTCCTTAGACGGGTTTGTTATGCCCCAGGGACCAGCGGCGCTGTGCAGAGAACTAAGGAAATCATCATGCAATGAACAACAATTAATAACCTGACTAATTTGTAATTACTAATGGATGACGGTCGCCAGAACATCCCGTGATCACACTGCTGAGTTAATCCAGTGCCCTAACACCTAGGAGCAGCCAGAGCTGCAGTGCTTTGCTCCCACCTCCGAGCCAGGGCCCATAAGCGGAGCGTGGCAGCCGAGGGGTCGCCCAGCCTTTGACTTTCACCCGTGCTGCTGCAGCATCCAGGAGCTCCCCCACCCCCGCCAGCACCCACGGGGCAGCCCGGCTGGAGGGTGATGTTGGAGACGGCTGCGGCGCGCACGGGGCAGCAGGCCCAGGGCTGAGCTACACACAGGGGCTTCTCTGTAACCTGAAGTCTTTAAATACCACGATTTGAGGAGGTCAGTGGCTCGGCCAGAAGTTCGGGGCCTATTCCAGAAGCGGCTGGGCGGGGCTCGGTGGCCTGCATTGTGCAGGAGGTCAGACTAGAGATGATCACCGTGCTCCCTTCTGGTCTTAAAGTCTCTGAGTCTATATGGGTGGCACCAAGCTGCCAGCCAGGGAGCGAGCCCAAGCGTGCGCATGCACGCCCGCCCGCGCGCTCCTTGCTCTCCGTTATGTAACCAGCGCTGGCCTCCAGGCTGGCTGGGGGGGGGGAAGCACGCTCGCTGGTCCATCTGCCAATCACACGCAGCTGGAGGGTGCTTCTCCATTGGACCCCGCAGCCCAGTGGGCGGGGGAGAGGGTCCATTCAAGGCTTGCTCTCTTGTTACTCACGCTGTCTGCTGACAGCCCCGCCGCATGCAGGGACACGTGAGCGCCTTGCCATCGCCTCCCCCTCCCCCAAAGCCCTTCTTTGAAAAAATCTGGGCAGCCTTTTATTTAAAAAAAATAAAGACAGGCCTTAGACCTCCCCCTCTCCCCCCCATTTTGCAGGGATCCCTGCCCATGCTCCTGAGATGATCTCCGCATTGGCCCATCAGAACTGAGATTGCCTGGAGTTTTCTCAAGGAAGATGCTGCAGGAAGGGGGAGGGGGATGCTGGCCCTGGGAACCGCATCACACAGCCCAGTGGTTCCGAAAGAGGCATCACAAGCTGCAGCTGCGAAGGAAAACTGATCAGCCCGGCATGGAGAGGTAACCGGGAATCCTTAGTGAAAGCCTGGCAGCTGGAAGAAGCATCTGACCCTTTTCTCCTTTCTGGGGCAGTTTGCTTTTGATTCCTTCCCTGGCAGGAGTCTTTTTCTGACTCTGCTTGCTGCAGGGCTGGGTCCAGGTTCCTTGCCGCTCTGTGCAGCGGGTGCAAAGCGAGTGTAAAATCCTACCGGTCTGACCTGCTCGGTGCAAAGGGCGGTGGCGGAGAGAGGGAACTGGGATCCCGGGAGCTTGGTGGTGTCTGGAAAGACAGAGATTTCCCTGTGACCAACAGTTGGACCCATGATGAGAGTCGCCACTGGCATCCGCTGGGGGCTTCGGGCACAAACACCCCCAAACTCACCTGCAGCAAACTCCGTTAAACTGTGATCAGGTTAGGGGAGCCGTAATGCAGGCCTGATGATTAGGGATGCTCAGATCCCAAAACACGAGCTGAAGAGCAGTAGCCAGTGCTAATTGGCTGGTGCAGGGGTTAGAGCACTAGCATAGGAGTTGAGAGACCTGGTTTCAAGTCCCTGCTCTGCCACAGACTGCGTGGGTGACTCTGGGCAAATCACTTAGCTGCTCCGTGCCTCAGTTTCCCCACAAGTACAATGCAGATAATAGCACCGCTCTGCCTCACAGGCTGTGGTGAGTATAAATACGGTAACAGTTGTGGCTACTGCAGTGATGGGGGGCCAGATAAGAACCTAAGATAGAAAAGCCTGAAAAATCAGGCCTTTAAGTAACTAAAGCACATGACTCAGAGCCAGGACCCGTGGGTTCTAGGGGGCCGGGGTAAGCAGCTAAGTCCCACAGCCCTTGCTCACCTGATTTAGTGCCACTGAAGTTCTGTGGGTGAAGAGTACAGGATCAGTCTGGCAAGGCTCAGAGCCTCAGTTTCCCCATTTGTAAAAGGGGAGAACAGTTATGTACCCACCATGGGAAGGCTTCATTCCTGTTCAGAAAGGGCTCTGAGATCCTCAGGTGAGAGGTGCTAAGGAAAAAAAAGGAGGAGGCTCTTCTGGGAGTGTGAGGGTTTGTAGCCCTCTTACTGTGACCCTCCCCCCAATTTAGAAGTTGGGTGGGGGCAGTCTTCCAGTTATTTACTGTCTCTCCCATGCACCCCCTTGCAGCCAGAAAGAGGGGGGCTGTGATATAGGGCAGCAAGGGCCCCAACCTTGGGGTAGGGCAGCAGCCTGAAATGTTGGGGGGTGGAGTGGGGTGGGGTGTGTTCCCCGGCAGAGATGTGGCAGGGGTTGTTCCCCAGGAGAGGGCTGGATGGGACTGACCACTGAATTACCCATCTCTCTTGATTGCATCATTCACTGGATTGGGGGAGGGGATGGGGTTGCTTCCTGAATAATCTTCCAGGGCATTTCACGTGGGAGGGAAGCAGACAGGTTGCTGCAGAATTGGACTCCCGTGTGGTGCTGGGATAGATGGTCCCCGTGCAGCACCCTGGGTGACAGCCATCGGCCCAATTCGCCACTGCAAAGCGAGTGCAAAAAGCTAGCAGATCAGAAGGGGGATCGCTCTCCCGGTCGCTTTGCGCCGGTGCCAATGAGCGGGTGCGGGACAAACAGGGACTCAAAGCCGCTCTTGCTGTGGGCTGGATCAGAACCAGCAGCCCCCCCCCCAAGAGACACCCAGGCTCTGCACCCGCTCAGAAAAGAACCAGCTCCCCTGACGCAGCAGCCTGGCTGAGCATGCTCTTCCCCCAGCTGGCTGGCAGCCACAACCCTGGCTCTGTATGTATTTATTTATTTACGCCTGTGCTGACTAACCACCTTGTTCCCAGCAGCTGGGGCGGGGCCGAGGCAACCGAGCTGGGAGAACATTATGTCCTCTTCTCAGATTTTTGATTAAACTCACAACTGCCCCTTATGTAACAGACTCAAGAAGGGATCTGTGCACGTTCCTAACACTGCTCACTTGGTGCAGATTTTCCTGGCATCCGTCGTGTGGCTGGGTCTCAGATCCCTCTTCCCACGCTGGAGCCTGCCTGTCTGTCTTTGTCAGAGGGCTGAGTATTATAGACAGTACCTAGCGCAGGGTCAGCTCCCTTCATTACAGACAACTGATAGTGTGGGGGTGTGCTAAATGCAGGGGAGGGTTAAAGCCAAGAAGCAACTATTGACCTAACAGGAATCATCAGTGTTATGAACCGCTCCAGTTCTCATGCTGACTGCTTTGACATGGATCTGTTTACTAACACTCAGCACTTATATAACACATTGTACAGGCATGTTGCCATGCAGGCAACAACCCAACTTCCCAGCCTGCCTTGCTCCTTTGGGGTCAGTCATTATTATTATGCTCAATTTATAGGTTGGAGAAACTGAGGCACAAAGCCTCAAAGAGACTTTACCCAGGTCACATAGCTGTTCGTTGATAGAACCAGGACTAATGCCCAGGAGTCCTGACTCACAGTTCCCCCTGTTCTAACCAGTAGTCCACACTCTCTTCCATTGCCAGGAATGGAACCCAGAAGTCCTGACAGCCAGTCCCTTGCTTTAACCACACGCCCCCTCTGGAATTCCTCCTATTTATAGTATGCCCTTATATAACTACTCATACCACTCTTTGGGTGTGGTCTAGGTAACCCTTTGCTGACCAAATACTGCAATGGCAACATTATTTATTTGCATTGCCATAGCACATAGAGGTCCCAACCGAGATCAGGTACCATTGTGCTAGGTGCTGTACAAACACAAAATAAGAGACAATCCATCCCCGTAAGAGTTTACAAGCTAAGATAGACAAAGGAAACAGAAACAGGGCAAAGGGCCTGTCCCCAGTCAGCGGTAGACTTAGGCTTAGAACCCACCTCTCCTGAGTCTCAGGCCAGTGCTTTGTCCATTAGGCCACACTGCCTCTCGCTAAACCTACATCATCAGCCGGTGGCCCAGTGCCGGGGTCTACCTGTCAGTCTTTAGACTCCTGCATGAACTTCAGTGGTGATGTTGTGCGTTCGGTTATTTGCACATGGTGGGCTAGGCCCGGTCCTGCAGAGACTTGTGGATGTGGGTGTGACCTGTCCATGCCTAGGGCAGCCCCCCTGCAAATGCCAAGGGCAGGGCATGCTGCAAAAGGAGAGCAGATTCTCCCAGCACTGGTAGGTAACCCGGAAGTTAGATTCCCAGACCAGTCACAAACAGTGCTCCTGATTAGCCACACAGATTAACTACAACAAGAAATACACGGCCCTCCTTACTGCATTTCAGTCTCTGGTTCCCAATCAGCAACAGGGTCCAGTAAAAAGATAAGTTCTTTAAAGTCTATTCCCTTTACCAAAATGTTCTCCTGATCACCAAAGGGTCAGTCACATTGCCAGACCAATATAAGTTTGGTTCTTACCCAAAATACCACGCTGCCAGCCAACCTTTTAGTAACCGAAAGTTTATTATAAAAGGAAAGAAACAAATAAGAAGAGAGATGTTAAATGGTCAAAGCAATCAGATACATACAAATGACTTTAAAGTCCATATATATCAGATTCTCAGCAGAATTGTGGCGTTTGCCGGCTTGGACAGTTCCTCTGGTGTACCTGGATGGGTCTCAGTCCTTTGTTTCACAGCTTCAGTTGTAGATGAGTTGATCCAGAGGTAGGAAGCAGGAATGAAGACAAGATGGAGATGGTGCAGCTGCCTTTTATAGTTTATAGTTTATGCCATGGGGCTTGTACTTCCTTTGTCCCAAACCCAGTCACACAGCACATGGCATGGAAAAGCCGCAGAGTCTCCTGTCCATAGGCATGTCCCTACACGTCCTGGTGATTCATAAGGTGCACCCCTGGGTTCTTTCACTGGATTCATTGTCCATTTGAGTTCCCTTGATGAGTCATTAAGCAGGCTTACTGCTGTCTGGGGGTGTCCCTAGAAACACAGCACAAGTTTGAAATACAAATATACCCAACACATTTAGAACCCATAATACAAAACTGATACATATAAACAATATTATTATACTTAGCAAATTATAACCCTTCCAATGGTACCCGACACAGCATATTTTGTAAGATTCATTGTAATTTTGCAATATTGATATAAATAATATTATAAATGCTCACATATATTCCAGACAGCGTCACAGTGGGTGTCAAGTAACCTGCAGGAAAGTAATTGGTCCTAATATGACAAATCACGCTTTCTCTAGCTGTCAAGGTCCTAATTTTGTGTAAATATCTCTAGCAATTACAAAAAGAGAAGAAGGCTGCCCTAGAAAAATATATGACAGAGGTAGAGCCTTTTCTAACTAAGCATTGGCATTCTTATGATGCCCTTGATGCTGAAGCATCCCAAAACAAAATACAAAATATATATTCATCACTTTGCCCACCACTGACATGCAGCCACCTCTGGCGTGGAATGAGAGAGCCGCTTAACAATGCACAACACGCTACACAACAGTTTGGGCTGGGAAGTAAAGAAAAATCCCATACGCGGCTGAAACTGCAGAGGAAATTTAAAGAGGCAGAATGTAAGTATCCAGAGGGAGACTTAACCAGGAGGAACTCAAGGTGAGTAGTCCTCCCTTTGCTAAAAGGGCATCCGGATCTTTAATGGTCAAATGATCCTGAACTGCAAATGGTCATGAACTCAGTTCTTTGTCTCATCTGAGATGAACAGAATATGAAGGAAACACCTTGTCTCTTGCTCTTTAAGACAATAGCATCTCGCCTCACTGCAGACCTGTATTAGACATTTCTAGTCCAAGGTTTTGAAATGGTTCCACAGAGACACCGTTTTAGATTTGCTTGCAATCTGTTCTGTGCTCAAGAGTCCATGCTATAAGAAAAGACACAGGGTTAGTTCCCCTCTAATTAACAAGCTGTACACCGCCTGGTAGCACCACACGCAGCAGAAACTGAGCTTTCATTCCCTTGGGTTTTCTAGACATGGCTGGGAACATTGGTGACATCAGACCATGAGCAGTCACAGCACCTGCCAGCAGATTTTGAACATGGAGGCTGCGGGAGAATCACCGTTCCTCCACAAAGGACTGGGAACCCAGTGATGAGGCTGAGTTTGCACAATGAGAAGAAATTGAGACATTCAGCTCAGCTGGATTCTGCACAGCAGTGCCAGATGCTCAAGAGAAAGACATTAGCAGCACCAGATACCACAGTGATAGGCACAGCATAAGGGCTTGTCTACACTCATGCTTATGCCGGCAAAACTTTTGTTATTCAGGGGTGTGAAAAAAACACCCCGCTGAGTGAAATAAGTTTTGCTGGCATAAGCGCGAGTGTAGACAGCGCTATGTCGGCAGAAGATTCTCTCCCGCCAACATAGCTGCTGCCTCCTCATTTAGGTGGTTTTATCATGTCGGCGGGAGAGTGGCTACACTAGTGCTTATGTCGGTGGGGTGTTTTTTCACACCCCTGAGCGACAAAGGTTTTGCCAGCATAAGCATGAATGTAGACAAGCCCTAAAGGATATCTAGCTAGATAGATGGATGTGTATGGGGATGGATGAATAGACGGACAGCAGGGTGTGAATGTGGATGAATGGGTGGATGGATAGATTCATATGGTGAGGGGGTGAGAAAGAGAAATAAAATTAGATAGATGGAAAAGTTTTTCTAATCTCTGTTATTTTTCTTTAGTTTTTAATCGGGTTTGTTTTCATGGATGCTGTCAAAGTAACAGGAAAATTGTGTATGTTCCAGATTTTAACCTGGTTCGTACTGGCTTGCCTCTGATGTAATATACATGGAAGTGGATGGAGTTTTTCTTGATGTACACCGGTGTCCTGGGGAGCAGAATTGGACCCTTGCCTATGTTATTACTAACTGCATCTCAGTGTCTTAAAAGAGAATGATTAAAGAAAATCCAGTTTGCTTTCAATACTGATGCAGTTGGCTTCCTGTTTGCATTTCACTCAATTTGGACAGGAAAGGTAGGCTGGTCAATATCACTTTTTGTTTGCAGTCAGGTTCAGTGCCTGGTCCCAATGCACTATCTCAAGACCGCCAGCACTGCTGGGGAGGCCTGGAACGAACCATACTCTCATTGAATAAATCACAGCGACATCTCTATTCATGTTCAGTTTTGTAAGATCTCTCTCTCTCTCTCACTTTTTTTTTTTGTGTGGGGTTGGTTTCAATAAGCAAATCTCTGTTGGGGACCCTAAACTAGGCTGACGCTGTCCCTTTAATGTAGTGTGCATTGGATAAACATAGTGGACTATTTGAATCACTTACCGAGCAGCATAATCAGAGAACAAATTCTATTCCAAAGAGGCTGCGTGCATACTAATTAAAGCAGCAAATTCATCCCTGGTGTAAATCCACTGAAATCAGTGGATTCACCATAGGGTGAATCTGGCCCCAGGAATCTATTTATGCCCAGAACATCCAAGCTTCCTAGCATTGTATTTAGGCATATATTTCAGTTTATACATATCAAACAAAGTCTTCCATCCACAGTGCAGGGAGAAAGAACAGCCATTTTCCTATTAGAATTGTTCTTTAATTGAGGATATTTACAAAACACAAATGAATCCCCCCTTCCAGTTATGGGGGGCTGCTGTAGGGCAGTTACATAGATCATCGTAAACCAGCTGAGATGCAGGACTCCTGGATTCGGCTTACTATTAATCATTTATTTTACAGCAACAACCAAGGGCTGCACTCAGGATCCGAGGCCTGATTGTGTCAGGCATCTTCTACTTCCCACCACTGGAAGAAAGTGGTCTGTTTTTTAGAGCAATGAGACTAGGAGGCAGGACACCTGGGTTCTATTCCCAGATATGCCACTGACTCAGTGTGAGGTGAGATGTAAGTCACTTTCAGTCTCTTTGGCTCAGTTTCTCCCTCTGGAAAGCGAGGAAAGAGTAATTGATTATAAATTACTGGATGGGAACATTAATAGGAATGCAGCCCAGAGATGGAACAGATCTGCTGGAACTGGATGTACTATCTCTTCCAATGCAGGATCATCCCCTTCAGAATGTTTTAGAGTGTTTAGGCCAGCTTAGTTTTAAGTGCTGACCACAACAGCCCGTAGAGAGGGGAACAGATTGGCAGTGACAGATCACAGCTTACCTATACATTATGTGCGCAACTGATACTGATGTCAGCAGCAAGGAGCCTAGACTCATAAACCTCTGCATATAACAGCACTTTAAAAAAAGCCACTTAACTTTTCTGACCTTTCTGCCACATCCCAGTGCTGTAGACGGGCTGGCTATATGCTCCCGCATGCAGTCACGGTGACATAACACTGGAGGTCACGAGCACGAACGCAGCAGTAAGGTTTCTCATGCCCATTAAGGCCCTAATTCAGCAAAGCATTTAAGCACGTGCTTAACTTTAACTCCCCTCTGAAGTCAAGGGGACTTACGCATGCGCTTAAGGGCTTTGATATATAGAGACAAAAGTGCTGATTTGGGGACTAAGGGTCCCAGGCTTTGCAGTGCTGTGTGCCCTTTATTCCTGCTGACCCATTAACAGGACATTCCTGTTTGCAGCTCCCAGCACTGGGCTCCTGGCCAGCACCCACCTTTACCAAGTAACCTCAGCAGGAAGCGCAGGAGGGGACACTGTTCATTCAAAAAAGCCAAGGTCACTTTGGGGAGTGTCATTCATCCTTGGAGGCAAACAGGTCCACGTGCCTGGCTGCCTGACTGACAGGCACTGGGAAGGGGCTTCTTGTGCCACTGAGCCGAGGCTGAGGGAAATGCAGAACAGGCTATGCCTTCACCCACTCCCAGTTCCTCACCCCAGCGCTCACCTACCCCTCTTTTGCTCTCTTCCTTTCCTCATCCACCTTTCATGTCTCATTCCCCTCATGCTCCCTGTCTCTGGTGCTCTCCCCTTAGCAGCCTGCTGTGCACACACCCTGCCTGTGCCCAGCCTCTCCCCATCTCCCTCCCACCTGTGCCTCTCCCCTAACTTCTCCCACTTCTCTGCCATGTCCTCTGGCCTCTCCACTGACAGTGTTTCCACAGCCATAGCCCCCTCCCTCTCCTATCGCCCCAGCCCTTGCTGCCCCCTCTCCTCTCTGTGTCCCCAGCGGCTTCCTCTCCTGAGCCCTTCCTCCACCTCCTCTGCCCCTTAACTCCCTGTGGCCCCTCCCTTCCTCTTCCCCCCTAACCCTTAGGGATCTACTGTGCCTCCATCAGCTCCCCCTCCTCTGCCCCACTGGCCTCTATGGGTCCCCCATCACTCCCCCTCCTCTGCCCCACTGGCCTCTATGGGTCCCACATCACTCCCCTTCCTCTGCCCCACTGGCCTCTATGGGTCCCCCGTCACTCCCCCTCCTCTGCCCCACTGGCCTCTATGGGTCCCCCATCACTCCCCCTCCTCTGCCCCCTGCCCTCTATGGGTCCCCCATCACTCCCCCTCCTGTGCCCCGGCTCAGCCCCCCAGCCCCCTTCGATGCGGCAGGCAGAGACAAGGGGGCGTGTCCTCCTCCCTTGCCCCGCCCCCCCCGACTCCTGTGCGTCTAGTTGCCGCAGCCACATGTAGAGGCGTGGCCTCGAGCCCCACCCTCCCGGCCAATCGGTTCAGCGCTGCTCTGCCATTGGGCAGCCGGCGAGCCGCCCAGCCCCAATTAGGGGCAGGGGGCGTGGCCCGAGGGCGGGGGCTGGCGGCATTGGGTGGGCTCGGGCAGCCAATGGGAGCGGGGCGGGCGGGACCCAGCGGGAGGCACGTGCCGGGCCGCACGTGGCCGCGTGGCGCCCGCACTGAGCCGGGGACGGGGGGCGGGGACCGGCCGGGCGCCGGGCTGGGAAGTGGGACGGGGCTGGGTGTGGAGCGCGGAGCCCGAGCCGCCCGCGGGACAGAGAGAGCCGAGCCGGGCACGGGAGCAGGTGAGGAGCCCGGGGCTGGCTGGGAACCGGGGGGTCCGGACGGACCCGGTGCTCGGGCAGGGACCAGGGAGCCGCTGCGGTGTGAGCCCCGGGGACCCGGGGTCGGGGCCGGGGGAAGGGACCCTGCGCCCCCCGGAGGATGCTCGCCCCGGCATGCAGCGATCCAGACACCCCCCCCCCCCATGCACGTGCTTCCCAGGGGGGCGCGGAGCGTCTGGATGCCGGCCTCGTCCCCGGGCACAGAGGAGCCGAGTCCGGTCCGGACCCCGGGGGCGAGCAGCGTCTGGCGATGCGGCTCCCGGCAATTCCCGGGGCGAACCCCACCCCGGAGCATGCCAGAGGCTTAGCGCGCCGGGGCCGGGCAGGGATTAAACTGCCCCGCGTGTGTCTAAGTGGGGGTGACCTGAGTGTGGAAGGCGGGGGGTGGGGGGTGTGCAGCTGTGTGCATGAATGGCGGGGGCGGGCGGGGGGTGAATGGCAGTGACTTGAGTGTGTAACACGTGAGGCGCGCGTGTGCTGGGGGTGCGTGCGTGCAGGGCGGTTGGAAGCGGGGGTGTGTGTGTGTGTGTGTGTGTGTGTGGTGGGGGGAGCGAAGGCCGGTGGGAGTGAGCGCGTGCTGCGTGTGCACGCCTTTGTCACAGGGCTGCCTGCAGAAAAGGAGGCGAGGGCTGTGTGTGTGTGTGAGAAATTCCCGGGGCCACCCGCCTGCCCGGCGCTGCGCAGCGCAGCAGGGGACAGCCGCGCCCGTGATTGCAGCAGCCGTCCAGACTGGGTGGCTCTTGGTGTCGGGGAGCGGATGCATGCTTAATCTGGGTCAGCAACGTGCCGTGCCGTCGCAGGCCAGGTGCTTGCTTGGCTCTGGGTCCTGTCCTGGGGTGTGGAGGAAGGCGCTAACCCTGGGCGGCTCTGGTGGAAGGAGGTTTGCTGGGGGCAGGATGGAGCTGGTCCTGTGCTGAGAAAAAGCTGCCCTAGAAATCGCCTACTGAGCTCCAAGACTAGCCGGCTGGTTTCTCTAGCAAGGGGACTGGAGGTACTTGCCAGTTCTAAAGTTAGGAGGGGGTAATGGGTCTTGTAAGACCAGCAAAACTGGTCTCCTGGAAGCAGGGACCAGGGCTGAGGCTGGCATGGCACAAGAGGGTTGACTTCTTCGGGAAGAGACATGGGGTAGGGGGGAGAAGGGAACGTTCTGTAGCAAAGAGAGTGGGACCAGCACCCTCCACTGAGTCACCACCAAGTCACCCTGCACAGAGGGAAAGAAAGGTGAAAACAGCTGATGGCAGCTTGTAGGTTAACTTGCCTGTTCCACCCCCCCAGCCTTCTTGGATAAGACACCTGCTGCACCTGGAAACCTCCCCCTTTTTGCAGCAGTGCAGGCAGAGAGCGGTAGCACCAGACCAGGAAACACCCAGGCAGATTCAATTCCCTGCGAGGTTGACACGGCCCTTCATCCTTCTTGGGAGGCAGGTAAATTGAGTCTCATGGGGCTTCCTGTGTAGATGTATTGGGCTAGACCTGGAAAACAACAGACCTGTGTATACTAAAAAAAAATCCCTCGTGTGTGTGTGTGTGTTTGTGTGTGTGTTTGTGAACGCAGGGTGTGCCATGTAGGGAAATGCTGGCAGGGGGTGGGAGTGGTAAGTGAGTTGATCCCTTTTGCTCATAGGAAGTGGGTGCAGGATGGCAGGCATCTTAGTGATGCAGCACATATTGTATGTAGTTTGGGATCTCTGGGGATGGAAGGTGCTGTGAATGTTTTATCACATCGTACTGAATGGCGTGCTCTTAGAACAGCCTCTCTGGGATTTTTCCCTGCCCCCTGTTCTCTGTTGGCCGATTTATGGCTGAAGTGCCATATTTCTCACTGCAGCCTTGTTGATTTCTCTCCAGCTGTTTGGCTGGCAGTGGGGCAGCTGCCATGGGTTGCATTTGGCATCTGTGAGCCCTAAAACAGGGCAGGAGAGTAAAGAGTAGAAACTTCATGTGCTGGATTTAACTCTTGCATCGCACAATTCCAAGGTTCTCTGATTTGATTTGATTTTTTAATTCACTTTTTTACTGTCTGTTGGGCACTTGGGTTTAGTATATTGGCTCCTGATCCGTTCATTTTATACCAGGCCAAATTGAAAGGACATTGACTAATGTTACTCTAGTATTACATTGTTAGCAGTCACTTTTGTGCCCTGATGTTGCTAACATTTCCTCCATGCACCACAGAAATGGTTTAATGGGTTGATTTCAGTTCTGCAGAAAAGAGGTCTTACTGAGAAACTAAGACTGATCACAATGTCCCCATGGATTTGTGTGTGTGTGTGTGTGTGTGTATTTAAAGCCAGTCTTTGTTCTTGTTTTGTTTTAAACCTTTCCCAGGCTGTATTTGCAATCCAAACATTGCAGCAACTGTACCTGTGAGCTGGAAAATGAAAAACCAAGTTGTGTGTTTCTGTTTGTCCAAGTGGGAAGCAACCCCTCTCCCTTCCCCCACCTCATTTTCATGGGGAAGGCCCTGATCTCTGATCATAATACAAATAGTAATTGTGTTTCCCCTTGTTAATATCTTGCAGTCTGTGTTGTAAAACAGGGAAGGAAATTCAGCTTTTTCTGAACTGATTTTGAAAGGGCCTATGTCTGAGGTTGCTAGGATATTTTGTTGTCCATCTCCTGTAGTGCTTCTGGATGAAGTAATGCCACAAATAGCTGCAAGGGAAGCCTCTCATTGTAAACTTTTGCTTGCGCACCCCTGCCCATTAGTTCTGGCTCCCTGCATGTCACTCCGCCTCCCGCTCCCAGCAAGTGTCGGGGAGCTTGTGCACTCACTCGCTGCTGAAAGGAGGCTCTCTGGACCCTTCTGGCTGCACCTGACAATGAAACGCTAACGGGTACCTTGTCACGGTGCGGCCCCCGATGGGAGCTGACTTGTCGCATCTGGAACAGCTTCTGCTGGAAAGCGCTAACCAGGAGCTGCAACTACACAGGGTCCATTTAGCTCCCTTTTTCCTTACCCCTTTGTTTTCAGCCCCCCCACCCCACCCCGCAAAGTCAACCAGAGGAGAGCTTGGTTTTTAGTTGTCCCAGAGGACATTATTCTAAAGCCTCCTTTTTTTTTTAAAACTTGGTTCAATAACGCTGCTAAAAGACGGTGAGCTATAGCATCTGGGGATGCCAGGGAGGCAAACGTTAGGATCTCGAAGGCATCTTTTGTTGGCAGATTCTTCATTTGTTTGCCCGTTTGGTCCCTGACAGATTCCCGTAATTATGGAGTCCAACAGCATGTCGTCCTGCGAGTCTTTGTATTCAGTCGATAGTGCCACCAGCGACGACGAGGACAAGTGTTACGACTTCAGCGTCTTCCTGTCGGACAGCGAGAGCGAGGTGGAGAAGATGACGGATGGCTTGAGCAGCCGGCGAGGCGCCTGCTCCAGAGGGAAACGGATTCTCTTTTCACCCAAGTCGGAACGGACTAGCCCCAGCTTGCCGGGCCGGGACTGTAAACGCAGGACGCTGAGACCCACTTTGCAGAGCTCGGCCAGACAACGGCCTTCGAGTCAGCGTGGCCGGTTTCCCGGTGCGTTGGAAGGCAGATACCCCTCAGCCTGCACTTATTTGATTGAGGGGGATGGAGGTCTGGCTGGGAGGACTCTGAGCCAGAAGAGGATGGAGAGTGGACGGAAGCATCTGATCCGTCCTGCGGGGGAGAGGGAATATCCTGAGTATGCTGCAAAGCCCACTGCCCGTGGGATAAAAAGGCAAAGGAATGGGGAAGCGGAGATGAGGGAGGCTCCAAGGTCGCCCTTGACCGAGGGCGACCAGTTGTTTGCACAGAAGGTGAGTTCTGTGAGAACGTCCGGGGAAGGGGATGTCAGCGTGGAGGGAGTTACCTAGGAAGGGGGGAAGCGTGCAATCAAATGGGACACATGGGCTGATCCAGGCTGGAATTCCTCACCTGCCGGCTAGCTGCACGGATGCCATTGGCAGAGCCTCACCATCTTTGCACCTTTGATCCCACCAAATAGGGAAAGCCCCGGAGACGCTTAAGCTGATGGGTGGAGTAAGTGGTGTGAGCCCGCTGCACATCCGGCCGTCTGTGTTATGAGCATCAGGGTGGTCGTGCCTCAGTTTCCCACGTGCTATGGCCAGTGCAGACTCAAATGTGAGCTGGGCACCTTATGGACTGGGAAAAACTGGAAGGCAGTGAGGAAGGACTAGCCTTGGGGAAGGAAAAGGTGCCATAAGCTTTGTTATAATAGTGAAAGGATGGAACTAGAACCCTTGCCCAGACTTTTGGGGGGGAGGTGTCACTTATATTGGCACCATGAGCCCTTCTGGATTAATGGTGGTAAGTATTCATATTGCGGTAACATGGCCCCATGGTACTAGATGCTGTACAGATGCAGAACAAAGACTGTCCCTGCCCCCAAAAGCTTACAGTCTGAAGATGGTCACTGAATGAGAAATAGCAGCTGCCTTACTGGGGATTAAAGCGAGTGCTTTAGGGGCCGCCTTGATCTGTTCAAACCCTGCCACCCAGCACACCTGCACGGGAGTTCTGCCTTGGGTGCAAAACTAGCCTCAGGGATGTGCTGGGGAGAGGCGTGTGTGGAGGGGTTGGAGGAGCGCACAAGGGGGATCGGCCCAGATGGGTTGACTCACTTTCTGTGTTTCTCTGCAGTGCCGGGAACTCCAGGGCTTTATCCGGCCTCTCATGGAACTTCTGAACGGGCTGAAGAAGGGTCGCTATGAACGAGGTAAGCGCTGTTCTGGCGTGTGTCCATCACCAGAGTATCTGCCGCCGCCGCCCGGCTACTTAACTAGAGAATTATTTTCCCTCTCTCCTTGTTGTCCCATTTTGGTCCCTAAATCGGAGGCCTTTGCAGTGGCCATCTCCAGGCTGGCAAAGGCTTATTTGTTGGAGTGGCATTGATAGGGTGGGAGAATCAGGGGCCAGCTTTCCAATGCCGGTGAGACATGCCTGCTGCACCATTTCCCCATCTGTGGATGGTGCAGTTTTTCCCCCACCTCCTTTTCTTCCCGTTGAGTGCTAATATCGCCCTCTTACAATCAGCCCTTTGTTCCATCAGGGGCCCCAAAAGGAGTAGGGCAGAGAGCTTTCCCCAGCCTTTGTCTGCTCTGAGATGCAAACATCTTCAGGAGGGGGCTGGGTTGGGAACCAAGAAAGGAGTGGCAGGGACGTGTATGATCCTCTCACCAGGGAGGGGGACGGGTTGGGCAATTAAAGCTGCCCACACTGCAATTGCCAATTTGGAGACCGAACAGAAAACACTTAAGAGCTTGATCTTCTCCCAGAAGCTGGGTGTTTTGAAAGAGCTAGGCAAGCTGGGTGCTGAGCCTGACTGAAAACCCTGCCACAAATGTCGCGTTGGGAGCTGAGCACATTGGATGATCTGGCCCCGGTAGTGTGTGCTGAGTGCCTGGCAATCTGGTCCTGGGAGTCCATGTCTGAGGAAAGCGGTAGCGTCTGAGCCATTTTCCAGGCTTCCCTGCGCACATAAAGCTGTGCGCTCGATTAATGATCTCTAATAACCAGCACAGGGCAGAGGGTTCCTGGCTCCGATAATGTGTGTGTGTTGTGCTGCAGAATTTCTCACTCTGCATAAGGGTGTATCAAGGGCTTTACCCCAGTGCTAAAGACGCTCTGTCCCAGGGCTGGATTCTGAGCTCTGTTATGCTATGGTAACTCCTTTGATTTCAGTGAATTTATTCTTCACTGATGCAACTGAGATCAGAATCTGGCCCTTAATTATGGATTAATGGAAGCTTGTAAAGTGCAGCGTAAGTGTTAAGGATCTTTCAGCCTTAATGCCATTGAGAGAATGGGTCTGGTCCGCAGCTGGTATGCATCAGTGTAGCGCCACTGAGGTCAGCAGATCTGTGCTGAGAATCTGATCCAGTGCCTCTGACTTACTTGTGATGGATATTTCATCATCTTGGCCCGATAGCAAAATCGAGTGTCCTGTTTAAATATTGATCTGATTACATCTGTTAGCAGGAGACTGTCGTGCCCTGGGATGGGAAGGGATTTGAGGATCTAGTAGGTGTCACGGCTCTGTGATGCTATAAATTCCAGGATACTAGATACAGGTGCTTTACTGCTATTCAGTACTTAGTTACTGATGTAATCGATAGCCAAGACTGATTGATTATTTTCCCCTTACTCCTTTGCTCCATCTGCCCCCGAAAAGAATTGAAGTGCCAGATGTGGTCTAATATGTAGTCCGTTGGCATTAGCTTATTCCCCTTACGAGATCCTCTTCTCTAAATTCCTTCTTTCTGGTTATAGCACTGTCCTTGGCCCTCGTCTGAATTTCTGCCCCTTGGTTTACTGTGCTAAACTGCCTAGTAAATAAGGCTATTGTAAACTGCACTGATCACAAAGTGAGCTGAGAAATTCACAGGGAGCTGTTTGAATCGCTGCTTTCCTGCCCTAATAACACTCTCTTGGAAATATGAAAGAGAAGGCTTTCATTGAACCTACCGCTTAGCGCTGGGAGCTTGCTCTCCTTTCACTCTCAGCGTGCTGTTTACACGTGTGTGCCCATGTGTGTGTATTTCCATCAGTCAGACACGTGTCTAGCTGCCTGCTTGTGTCACGCCCACTCTTGGCTGTGAAGAAATAATGATGGCTTGGAATAACATACAAGAAGGCAGCTGGTGTGGTGTGACACTTGCCTTTCAGATTGTCATGACCTGGTGCTAATAGAGCCTGGGAAGCCTGCTTCTCCAGCATACCCGCCTTTTCCACACTGGCTGCATTACAGGGGTGACTACTTCTAGTGCAGCAACCTCCACTGCAGGGAGCTCAGGCTGACTGGTAGCGTTCACTGTATCTGCAGAGGGAGGACAAAGTGGTGGCCAGGGCTCCCTCCTCCTCCCGCCAGCATTATGCTGCCCTTTTCATCCAGCTAGATCTAAGGGCTAGGTTCTCATGTCAGTCCACGCTGCAGGTAATTGGCGTGATCTCTCCGTAATCTCCCCTGGGTAATCAGAGTCTGAGCAGTGGAGGCAGAATCAGCCTGGCGCTGGCTTCCCAAGCGACTGCCTTCTGTCCAGGCGCCCTAGAGCAGTGAAACTGGTTCGCTTTGTCTGTGAACTAATAGCTGGGCCTTGCTGTGGTTTTTCTTTTCCCAGGGTTAAGCAGCTTCCAGCGGAGTGTGGCCATGGACAGGATTCAGAGGATAGTCGGGGTTCTGCAGAAGCCAGAAATGGGGTAAGAGCCTCCCTCCACCACAGCTTTAAAATCGTTATCACAGATCAGCCGAGGCATGTGTGGGGCCGGCGGGGGGAGAGGGGGAGCCAGACAGTTCACAGACTGCCCAGCATTTCCAGAATCGGCAGACTTTGCCGGTGCCCCAGATATCTTGCCGTTTGATTCACAAGCCCCTGAGGTTAAACACCCCCGGGACTGACTCCCCCCTGGGGTGTCAGTAGAGAAACAGCAGGATTCTTCCCTGCAATATCAATCTGTCCTGCTTCCCTGATCCCTCCACTGGCAGCAGTTGCCTGTGACTCGTAATGCTGGACCGCACCGTCACACGCAGCCTGAGAAAAGCCTCTGGGCTTTTCGCACTCAGTCAAGTCCTGGCGTATGTTGAAACCACAAATTACATGCTGCCTCGGTCCCTTTTCTTCATTTAAATCTCTAACCCTGTCGCAGAAGGGAGTCTTTAAATCCCTGGGGATGGATTGAGACGTTTCTTGCAGGCAAAGGGGAGGGGAGCGTCGAAACGCTGCGTTTCCGATATTCTGTAACTTGACATTCCAGGCCCAGATCTTACAAATTGGGGCCCTTCTTTTCGTTAGTGGACCGTGGCATGTTTTGGAGACGTCTCGCTCTGAAAGAGATGCAGCCGTATTGAATAACGGGGCCGTCTCCCTGCTGCAGGAGCCTGACTGTCTCTTCGGGTTTATCTGTCTGACTCTTCTTCTCTGCGTCAGTCGTGTGATGCCCACATGAGACGCCAGCCCTATGACGGAGCCTTTTGGGCTCTGCAGGATAAAACTATGCACCACGAGCTCTCCTGGCATCAGAGCAACCCAGTTTCTTTTCTCACCTTGCAGGGAGCGATACCTGGGCACCCTCCTACAGGTAGAAACAATGCTGAAAGTTTGGTTCCCTCACGTTGCCTTGAACAGTTCCTGTCCTGATTCCAGTACAGCGGAGAATGCACGCAAGCTGGCAAAGGTAAAGGGGCTTCCTTGATTGCTAACCGGACCTTCCGAGCCCTTCCATTTGTATATGGACTAAAGGCCCATGGGTGAGGCTTCTCTAGGCCTGTCCAAGTGCTGGGCCGTTCAGCAGGGTGGAGGTAGCCGTCCCTGGGAGGAGGGGTGGGAATTACTAGAACTGCAGCGTGTAAAAAGCTTTGATCCAGCAGAATGGGGACGTTGCTGGGTCTGGCTGGCAGGATGCTGGCTGAGAGGGGAGGCTCTCCTATAGCACGTGCCGCACTGGGGACATGGGTGAAGTGGGTCTTATAGGGGCTTGCCTGGTGCCAGCGAGAACCGTGCGTTGCCAAGAGGGCTGCCTGGTTTCCCATGGGAATGCCAGCCTCTCGCTAGTGGCACAGCTGTGGGTTCACCTTAATCTGTGCTTGCCACATCTGTAGGCCTCGCGGGGAGCTCCCACGGTTCGGCTGGCGTGGGAGAGGCTCTTGAAAGTCAGTGCCGCCCCAGCCTAAGATGCCCCCCCCCCCCCCCCCCCTTCCCCTCCAGCAGCCGCACCCCAAGCCTTCAGCAGCAGACAGCCCCATAGGGAAGCAGGCACTGCCCAGCAAAGACTCCGCCCAAAGCCCCCCGCGGAGAAGCTTCACCAAACGCGCCGTGAGGACCCAGCAGCAGCCGACAGCAAAGCCAGCGCGGCATGGAGGGAGCAGGCACGCTTTCTGGCCGACTGGTCTGCCATGAACTTGACCTGGATGCACACCTCGCCCATCTGCAACCCGCCACTGGGGCTGGCAAACCTAGGGCACTTGAATGCTGCTTTCAGCCAGGCCCTCCTCGGACCAAACGCCTGCGGCGTCATTCTCTTCCTCCACAACAACCTGATGGCCCCCGCCCCCTTCTTCCGCTCGACATCTGTCACTCCCACCAAGAGCTCTCCTGCTTCCTGCCACCCCAAGCAAACCCCAGGTATGGGAGAGCCCCCCAGATGCCAGAGCCTGCCTGGGGCCATGGCAGGAGGGAGCTACGTGATGGGCCAGCGTCCAGGCAGCCACTCCAAATCTTTGCCTCACTTGCCCACATCCGGTAAGGAACCCGAGGAAGCAGCCGCTTGGACTGGGGATCGAGACTCAGAACTGCTGGTGAGGAAAGGGCCCGCGTATTACTCTTGATGCTTGGTTATATGCACTTCCCAAAATGTGTGAATTTTTTTTTATTATTATTTCTGCCTTTTGGGTTTGTTTTGTTTTTTTTTTTTTTTTTAAGTGAAACATTTCACGCTTGTGTAAAAGCCTGATAAACTTCCAGGAGGGAGAAATTTAATGTTATTAAAAGGTTTAAACCAAAGCAGTTTCCAGACGAATGTGATCTTTTGTTGATCAATGCTCTGCGGCAGAAATACCCTTCCCCTTCCCGCCCCTCCAGTAAGACCCTGGTTACTCCAGCAGCTGTGGTCCTCTGTGCTTCTCCAGAGCCTTTCCTGTCAATGTGAACTCTAAAGACCCCCAGCCTCCCAGAAAGGTAGATAAATTGCCATGCATATTTTCGGCATAGAACTGTGAGCCCAGAACTCCTGGGTTCTAGTCTTGGTTCTCCTACAGACGTGTGTGGGACAAGTCCGCTCTCTCTGTGACTCTGTTTATCCATCTGTAGAACAGAGATAATACTGTCTTGTGTACAATACCGTTAACGTAGCTAGTCGGTACTGCCTGCTGCAGAGTAATCTGAGCTATCCCGCAGTTCGTAGCATCTCTTTCACCAATACATATTTAACTAGATGACACAGAACCTGGCACATCTCTGGAAGGCTGCGGGGAGAGACAGTAAATGCAAACTGCTAAAGGGATAGTACGCCTAGGTATGTTGTTAATGCCATCTCCCAGGAGAATGTGTTGCTCTTGTATAAGACAGGAGTGGCCGTGCATCATATTACCCTGGAATTACACATCCTCCTTGCATGTTTCTAAACCATGCACACTCAATTTACATGGATGGTTGAACAAAGCATTTGCCTTAATACCTTATGTTGTTATGGTGCCTTTTGTTTTGATGGATCCCATGACATTAGGCAAACCTCTTGAGGGCTGTCTTCACCTGCTGCCAAAGTTGCACCTAGCTCTGGAGTGGAACGTGGTCACTGTTAGCAGGCAGCAACACTACTACACATGTTCCAAGGCAGAAAATGGAAAAACAATGCCTGAAATGATCGGGAATTTAGGCAGGTGAACTGTAAGTGCCAGGAGGGGAATTTGGGTTGGATGCCAGAATTCTTGCAATAATTGGCATGGGATCTTCAGTAATGCCAAGGGGTCAGGATTTTGCTTGTCACCCAAGGAACCAACACCAGTAGGCAGCACATCCATCTCCAAGCTACAGCATGGGTTCAGGATGGACTTGGAGGTGAGAGCATCATTTTTTATTATTTGTATTACCATAGGCCAGGAGCACGTGGTGCTAGGCGCTGTACAAACACAGGACAAAAAGACAGTCCCTGCCTCGAGGAACTTACAATGTAAGTATGTAATTGAATTGTTAATGTGTCCTCCAGCATCTTGAATTCGCCACGTCTCCCACTTCAGTATTAGCCCAGCCTAGGCCACATAATAGAATTGGGACGCACCAATGGGTGCTATAATTGCAATGGAGAGGGTAAGAACAACAATTGATGTCTTATTGAAATCCTAAACTGGTTCAGACTGAATAAATGAAAGATGTTCAGTTACTTGCTATTCGATAGTCCTGATTATTTGACTCTAGAAAGCTCCTTCTATTGTCAAGGCAAAAAGCCACCTTGAGTTTTGAAAAGCATCATGCTTGCTAACCCAAAACACTCGTCCACCAGAGCCAGCAAGAGCTGGAATGGATTGCAGGTGGTACGTTGCCCTTAAAGCTGTTTGATTTTAAGTGGAAATGTGAAGGATCAAAGCTGCCTGCACTGTGCTTGAAGAACATGGTGCAATGTGGATTTCGCAAACGCTGCAGTGCATGACGACCTGCTCTTTGTTTGCTGCTGTTTTGTTTGATTTTAAAGATGAAGAAACCTTTTGAAGTTGGCCAGAAACCTGTCTCAAGGGTTTAATGGTGTTAGGACTTCTCTGTTGTGCTTTGATCCCAGATCCTCTATTAGGATCCAGTGGGCTTACCCATGTGATCAGTTTCCTTTGACTGTAGGGTCTTCTCAAATTCTTCAGCCAGATCCAAATTTTGGGGATAGCCAACTTCTGAACCTGAGCGTGGATTGAAATGGCCTGCGTTTATGATGGGCTGTGGACCGGGACCCCAGTGTGCTAGGGGCTGTACATTTTTAATGCTAGTGGGTATATTACGGTAGCACTTAGACACTCCAGTCATGGGCCAGGACCCCAGTGTGCGAGGGGCTATAGAAACAAGAGAGGCCTTGCCCCAAAGAGGAGCTGACAAACTGGGATAATGAGAGAAGGGAAAACAAGCCACTCCTATAAAACATGGACCAGCCCACAGGCTCCCCTGTAAGGCTTGGCTGTTGTATCTGTGCCCAATCTGCAGAGGAAGCAGCTTGCCCAGCTCCTGGGAAGGGAGCTTGGGAGCCTCCCTGCAGCTTCAGTGCTTGCTCAGTTCAGCTGTCTCTTGGGAAGGAGGGTATTAGCCATGCTGCCTTGGCATGGGGGAGGGGGAAGTGGAGGGGAGCTGTCCAGAGGAGATGTGGCCCCACCTTGTTTGGCCAGCTGCCTCAGAGGCATAAAGAGGTAAAGGTGAGGGCGGCTGCTGGTCTCTGCAATCTCCTTCCATTGTTTGTGCTTGGTGATTAAATCTGCCTGGCAGATTGTGTCCCATGCACAGGGCCTGCAGCTGGGAAAGGATCAAGGCCAGTGCCACGTCCCGCCTGCTGCGCTCCGTGCTGACGCAGCCCGTTCTGCCGGTTTGGAGCCCAGACGGTTCCCTGCACGTCACTGTGGCTAGTGGCGCGCTTGGCAGAGTGTGGGAGAACTGGATTCAGCTGAGCAGTCTTTCTTTTGACACCCTGAACGAGGCCGAATCTCAGCCCGTGCTCTGACTTGCAGAGCGAAGCATGTGTCTGGCCAGAGCATGGCTCTAAACTCCTGCTTCTTTGTTACCTCCAAAGAACCCGTGCTCACAAGTTTAGCCAGGGCTTGGCATTATTTTCTTAGGCAGCTGCCGTTATAGTGTAAAGAACAAGGGAAAACTGGCATTTGGGATTTGCAGCACCCTCAAAACAGCAGCAATGCCATAAACAGAGTGCTCCAAACCTCTGGGCTGAAATAGCAGACTCCCAAGACCAGTCAAGTCCCAGCAGGTCAGTTCTGCCCTTCCAAAATAGATCAGAAGAGGGCCATGCGGTTTACTCTAGATGGATCTTTTGGATAAGATTTTTAAGACCCCATCATCCTGTCTGCTCTGCATTAGCTTTAAAGCTTCCCGTCAGCAGAGGGGTTTGTCTAGGAGATCTTGGCCCAAATTTCCCACCTGCCCCTGCTGTGTCTGTTAGTTGCTCCCCTCCACTCAAGAGTTAGCTGCATTTCCCTGGTGCTGTATGTGTTCTATATGAAGGGCTGGTGAAAGGTGACAATCCGTAACTGCAGTGATTAAAAACCTGAAAGGGGGAACACTGAAGACTGAAATCCGCAGCTGCAGCACGACTAAGGTTTGCATGGCAAGCTTCCTGTGCCGATGTGCTGCAGCCCTGCCCAGAAGGACAGCGATGGGAGGTAAGAGAGAGGTGCCTTCATGACGCTATGGGGTTGGGCACATTCAAAATTTGTAGCTAGTTCGGTCTCTGTGCCAACTCAGTCTCTGGGCTCTTTGCTGAGCCAGCCTCTAAGGGGCTATTCAGGGCGAAGCGTAGTGATGGTTTCTCTGACACTGACCCCTCTCCATCAACTAGTTTCAGCCAAGCCGCTGGCCAGTAATCTGACAGTAACACCTTTCAATTAAACCTAGATTCAAACGGGGCAACTGGAGGGAAAGACTCTCTGTCTCATTACCAGTCCCCCTGCTCCCCTCAGCTACAGAAGAGTGCAATCCTTTTCCTCTTCTCATCAGCCTCTCATCAGTGTAGGCGGCGGGGAGGGGGAAGAAAACCAATTCATATGAAGTGTGACCTTGGAATCAGATCCGCTCATGTCCAACGTCAATCACTGGCATGGCACTATGCCCTGTCAGCACGTATCATGAGCCAGCTGCTCTCTGCCATTAGGCAGGGTTTTATTCTCTGCACAAGCTGTGGTTTTAGGCAAGATGACCGCATCTGGGCTTCAGCCCCTTGGCCTTGTCACCTGAGGCCAGTTCATTCTCGAAGAGGTGCTTGAAACAGCTGTGAAGTTTTCAAAGCAATAGACAAAGCCCCAGAATTTCTTCTGTTCAGAGGACTGCAGGACCATTTCTGGCCCCTACCATGGTGGTCCTGCTGTGATTCTGTCTTGCGGCTTGTCTGTTCTAAATCAGGTGATTGCTGTCTCATTGAGGGAGTTGCACAGTCTGGACAAAGTCCCTGCATGGATTTCACCTTGATTTCAGTCATGAGGGCGTGTAAGTCATGGTGGAATTTAGCCCTTGTGGCTTGGGCAATGATGGGTGACTCAAGGTTTGGATTAACGCCCGGCCATTTGGCTGATGATATGAAGGATCCAAACCTCTTGGTTCGGAGCCAGTAATTGTCCAAGGAAGCTCTTTCCTATGTGATTCATAGGAACTGGGCAGCGCAGAAGGGTGGGGAAAAGTTGTTTTTAAATAATGAGCCAATGGGATGTTTCCAAGGTTTGGGGCCCGAGTTCAAGTGTTGGCCGAAGAGCTGGGTTAGTTCTTAAATAATACACATCTGCTCCTGCAAGCGTCCAGAGAGCTACTCTAGGCTGGCAAATCCCTGTGCTCATGCAGAGCCATCGGGAGGCATGTGGCCTCAGAGCTTTGTCTGCAGGGAGCAGCTGGGCGTAGCTGTGATTGCATAGAGGCCACTTGCTCCCTGCTCTTGGACTCTTTCACCGGCGCTTGGCTTGTGACTGAGATTGTCTCCAGATGCCCTCATGCCATCTTAAAGGTGAAGATTTGGGGAGGGGAGGGTGGGCTGGGCTGGTAGGATACTGTCCGTGAGACTGAATTAACCCCCCTTCAAACCAGCTGAGCTTCTGCTTTGCCCACAGCACGGGGGTGCTCACTGGAAGCAGAGTGCGCAAAGCACTCTGCTTGACGTCTTGCCAGGGCACGACGCTTTCCTGCTGCCGGATGCCAAGTCTGTACATGCCGTCATGTCAGGATAGCTGTGCCAAACTCCGAGGCCACCGACCGCCATGGAGCGACTGGCGGCTGGAGCAGTGATGGGTGCGTGTGACGGAGGCAGGGCTGCCTTCGCTGAGCTAGCCCTCCTCCAAAAATGAAGATCTTGATGTGGTCCTGGGCCAAGCATTCCCGCAGCTCAGTGAAATCAATGAGAGCTGCCAGTACTCAGCACCCCCAGAGTAAAGATGTGCGGGAAAACATTAACCCTGGAAAGGCAGGCAATTCCCTGATGACTGACTGCTTAAGAGGGACGTTGTCTATATGGCCCCAATCTCCAAAGGGTGTAAATTAAGGCCAGCGGCAGGTAAGATTGTGGAACGAGGAATGGAAACTGGTTGCCGCCTTGGACTGGCGCTTTTTAAAAAAGGCTTGTAAAGTCCAAAGCGGAAAATAGACTTGTTTTCCTTGTCGAGACACGACTTACGCTCTGCCTAGGCTGTGTGGGGCTCTTTTCCCAATCCCCCCTGCTGGGCTTGGGGGCTGCTAATGTGAATTATTGAAGATGAATGCTCAGTGGAGCAAGGGAAAAGACGAGGCAGGAATTAGACCGAATGGCCGTTTCCATGGAGACCCAGGAGGGGGGGACGCTATCCTTCAAGGAACATCAAAGCCTTCTGCTTTTAAGGAATACTACTGCATGGCTCAGCCACCCTGTTAGTGAGCCCTGGGCTAAGTGGGATGCAGAGATGGCAGGGTCAGAGTCCCACTAGTACCCTGGAGTGGAGACCACCAAATGTTTACAGCTGTCTGGTCCGATTAGCCTCACGGTGCTTTAAAATCCTACATCTGACCTACACCAGAGTCTAGGCTCACAATGAGAGAGGGAACGTGCTTGGGAATAAGCGAGTGTGGTTGGCGTGCGGGTGGGTATGTGGCCAGGGGAAGAGCGTGTGTGCGTGACCGAGCGAGTGCAGGTACTTGGGGGTGGTGGGCACATGCATGCAAGGCTCCATGACAGGGGTGCTAATGGGCCCCTCCGTGGCCATCTCAGCAGAGAGGTCAAGCTGTCAATGGGCTATGGACACAGCTCTCCTCAGTCTCCTGGTCGGGATTGAGACACGCTGATCAGATCACACTGCCAGTCTCACCTGGCTGTCACCTGTTCTGCAGATTCACAAAGGATTGGGGTCTCCAGGGCTATGGAGCCATCACTTTAAATTCACACCCACACACACAAAAATGTGGGTCTTCTCTGAAAAGTGATGTTGTAAAACTGGCCCCTTTGTACTCTCCAGCTGCTCCCCATGGGTTTCTGAGTCACCTCTGCCACTGGGACCTGCCTGAAAAAGCGCTTCCTCCCACCGGCTCTGCGACAGCCCATGTGGCTCTGGGCAAGCAAGCTGGGGTCCATTCTGCCTCGCACGTCCTCAGCAGAATCCTCTGCTACATTCTGACTGAAGGATCTTTATTACTGCTGATGAGGTGAGAGGCAGGAAGAAGCCCGGCTGCTAATTCGAACCCCCCGTTTTCAATCTGAAGAGGTGCTTGGTCAGCTAGAAAAACATCTTTGGGCTTGTGACCTGAACTGCTTTGAGAAAACATCGAGGAGGAAGAAAGGGGGAACCCTCTCCGCCCAGGTCACTTTGCAGGCTAGAATGATGTTTGAGGTGCGACTGTGTCCGTTCAGTGGGAGTTTTTAAAAATCCCAAAAGACAATTCATGGAAGGCTGTTATGCCCTGATTTGTCACTCAGAGGCCCCCTACTGAGCTCTTCCGGTCTGCTAAGCAAATGTGGATGTAGGCGCTTTTTAAAATGTGGATTTTAACCCAATAGAGTAGAATGCCTCCCAGGGAGCCATTCTAATTTGTGTGCTGTGCAAACCCATTTTAGTCCATAGATTACTGACCTGGTAATAATAATACTTAGTATGTTGCCTTTCTGGAGTACTTTGCAAGCATGAACAACTTTAATCCTAACCATCTCTACTACCAATCTGGGAAATGTTACCTTCTCCGTCTTACACAGGGGGGAGAACTGAGACGGAGGGCGGTGAAGTGATTTGGCCCAGGTCACAGACCAAGTCATTGGTAGAGCCAAGAACAGCACTTCAGAATCCTGGCTTCTGCTCCTCATCTCAGACCCATTCCCTGACTGCCACCATCATCTCTATTCAATTTTTGTTTAAAAAAAAACAAACAACAAAACACCCCAGTAACATTTACCTGGGAGAACCTGGATGTCAAGCTTCAGGCCTTATGGAATTTATACACCGCACGTGTAATCTCCCACAATGACAATGGGTTTGTAATTGAAAAGCCGCTATAGTCTTAAAGTGATATTGATCAGACTCGGCGTGAATCTGAGAGCCAGCAGGAGATGTGACAAAAAACTTTGCCCTCCCTGGCCTGCTCCTTTCCCTTTCCTGCCCTCTCAGCAACAAACAGATGCACGTTTAAGGCTCGCTTAAGTTTTAATAACTAAGGCCAGGATCCTGGAAGCTGCTCTGTGCTGGCAAACCCCTGCTTCATGCACAACCCCATGGCCTCAGAGATTTGTCTGCACGCAGCAGCAGGGAATATTGGAGCCTACAGCCTTCAAGCCCATTGAAGTCACTGCTTTTCAAATGAGTATTGTTGGAAGGTCCTGAAATGTTTGATTAATCTTTTCCTTGTTGTTATTCATTCCTGAGCCCCAGTGTGGGCTGGACCGTGATGGGACACTGAAGCACCAGCATATGGTAAGAAAGTTTGTTTTCAGGGTATCCCTGGTTCCTGCAGATTCCAGAAATCTAATGAGACTGATGTCTTAGAGATTTCTAGCCCAATTTTGCTGACACGAGGTTTTGGATCACCTGAAGAATAGGGTGTTGATCTGAACCCAAACTAGGAACCTTCCTGAGGATCCCCCAACACTTTTAATGAGGTGGGGATTGGAGAATGGAGTCCCAAATGATTTAGGGCTTCCCCACTTGACAGGCTGCCTCTCTCCTTGTGTGATCCAACTGCTATTGTGATTGGTGGCCGGAGGTGAGGTCTCCTTGGTTTAAACTGGAAAGAGGCTGCTGCCAGAGTTACCTCTGTGAAGGGAACTCTCTCCTTGCCCCAGTCCATCTGATCCTGGGCTTGTTAACCTCCTGGATGTGCTACAAGGCTCCGATTTGCTCCCAAGCATTTGATAAGGCTAGGCAGGCAGGTTGAAATCTGTGCCAAACTCTGTGAAGGCTGACTGGGGGCAAGGGGTGTGGGAGAGAAATAGCGACATCCTTTATTGTGATTACATTTAAAATGTGTAAGGGCTTGTCGACACACAGAAATTGACTGGAATAGCTATTGCAGAATGTGCTTAGTTAGACCAAGGAATGAATAGAGATTGAACTGCCTTCTCTCCACTAGCAATGGGGTTTCCAAGGTGTAGGTGACACCCACTGGTGAGATGGTGTATAGGTAACTTGCCCAGCATGTTGTACTTGTTCCAGAGGACTTCAGTGGCTGGGTGTGGGGGTGAATTGAGTTTAAATAGCTTTGGAGTCCATTGTATTATAAATGCAAAGTTTATGTAATATTGTGGGATTGGAACTTCTCTAGGGGGAGATATGGCCAATGTAAACCCTGAGCAGCGTTATGAGTTTTAAAGGCCGATATGAAACAAAATGCAAGACAAGGATGAACTTTGGGGGCAAACAGAGTTAAGAGTGTTTCCCAGGAAATTTCTAGAGGAAGGTGTATGCAAATGTACCCTCTCCTGCTATGCAAGAACTCAGCCTTTTGAAGCTTTCTCATAAAGGTTTTATTTAAACAGACACATTTTGGGCTTTCTCTTCAACCTCTGTGGCCCTGCTTATGTGCAACACAAGGCTTTCCCAGGATCCCACCCCCGACTTGATTCTGGGCACATGTGCAATTCACAAGGTCCTGGGAAAATAAATGGAGGTCTTCCCTGAAAACATGGTAACTGCCTAATCCAGTAGCCCCACACCAAGTGCCAACAACATCCCCTTTCCTCACACTGAGGTACTGGGATGGTTACTATAGCCCAATGTTGATGATTTTCTTGTGAGTAGCAATATTTGGTATTTTTCTTAAAGCCCCAGCTCCTGCAGTCATGTGATGAGGTGAGAATCTCAGCTTTCATCTGAATAAAAGTAAGTTTCTAGGCCTTGCAATTGAGAATAAAAGCTTGAAGACGTGATCAGAGCGCACTGTAAAGGCTCAACAGCCAGAAGGCAAATAAAGAGAACCCCAAAGTTATTATTAAAACAAAACAAACAAAAACCACCATCATGATTTTTTTTAGCCAATCTTATGCTTTTGGGGGCCTGGTTCATGATTTCTGAATGCCTGGAGCCATCAGGTGAGGTGACAATATCTCTGCTGCTTGCCTCCAGAAACAAAAATTATGGGGTCTGCGGTTCCTGTTCCTCAAATGGGAAGGGGGCTGGGCTGTTGTTCGGCATAGCGTTGTTATGGGTTGCGACCCCTGCCCTGCCCCCTCGGTGTTCCACTGCCCCAGCCTCCTCCAGCTCCTCGCCCAAACCTTGGGTCCCACAACAACCCCTCTAATGCTTCTCCCTGCCCTGAGCCCCCACAACTCTCCCAGCCCCCCAACAGCTCGCTAACACCTCCCAGGCCCTGCCCCCCTCAGCCTGCTGGCCCCCCAACACCTCCCCCTGCCCTGATCCCCCTAACACCTCCCAGGCCCTGCCCCCCTCAGCCTGCTGGCCCCCCAACACCTCCCCCTGCCCTGATCCCCCTAACACCTCCCAGACCCTGCCCCCCCAACCTGCTGGCCCCCCAACACCTCCCCCTGCCCTGATCCCCCTAACACCTCCCAGGCCCTGCCCCCTCACAACCTCCTGCCCTGGTCCCCCAATATCCCTCTGCCCCCCAACACCTCCCCGGGGTCCCAGCACTCCCCCTGCCTACCAGTGTGGGGGGGGACTGGAACGGTTACCATGGTTTCCCAGGCAGGACGGGAGGGGGGGGTGGCGCTGAGTTCCGGTTCCGGGTCAGCGGCTGGCGAGGCCGCGGGGCGCTGAGGCGGGGTGAGTACTGTGAGTGCCTCGCAGGGCCGGGGGGCGGCGGGCGACCGACCAGGGCGCGGCTGGGCTGCTGCTGGCGGCAGAGGCCGCTCGGGATCCCCGGGCTCGCGTGGATGGCCGGCCGGCTAGGATCGGCCCGCGGGGTAGGGAGACGGTAGGCAGCGCCCGGCCGGGGGCGGAACCCCTGGCCCCGGGGGGGGAGTGGGAGGACGGCACCCCCCAGTTCTGGGGAAGGGGGGCAGCGGAGTAGGGCGACGGGACCCCCCCAACCCTGGGGCAGGGCGGCAGAGGCTAGGTAGGGGGACTGCACGTACACCCCCCCCCCCCAGCCGGGGGCAGAGGGATCCCGCCGTGCAAGGCCGTGGCTGCGATGCCTTGCGCGGTCCTTGGCACTGGATGCACGGGGTATCCCGGCGGCTCTTTCCTCAAACGCCTCCTTGCTGCTGAGAGCTGCTGCTCGAACTCAGCCCCGCTCCCGCATCGGCTTTACAAATCAGATTTTGTTTTAAAGAGGGTCTCCAAAGGGATAGCAAATCACACCGCGATCCGCGCAGGACAGGACAAGCCAGGCCCGGCCGCAGGAAAGCTGGGCCCCTCTGGTAGCAGAGTGCTGCTGGTGTGCGGCAGTTTGCTGTTAAGAGGGGCAAAAGCGTTCTGGTTAAAAGGAAAGTACCTTTATTTCTATCCTAATCAATTGCTCTGCACCATACTCATTCATTGGAAGAAATGGCTGCTTAGAAATCTGTTACTTATGCTTAAGTTTTTGGGCTTCTTTCCCCCTTAGGTCTCAGCATCCACTTCAGTGACTTCCACAAAGATCAGGTGATCTGAGCAGGAGCCAAAAACACCTTAGAAAACCTTTTAGCTCTGTGATTTAAGCTTCTTCAGGAACAGCCAGAATGACACATCACCTGAAATTTATAGCCAGAACGGTGATGGTTCAGAATGGGAATGTGGATACTGCTTACAGGACACTAAACAGGTAAATGTTAACGGCTGTCGGACTCCACTCCAGAAGTGGCTGCATTTTACTGTGAAGGGTGGAGTGAGTCCTCTCTGGGCCCATGCTATTTGTTTGTGGCAAATATTGTTATGTGTGTCTCTGGCTGGTTACTTGCATTCAGAGAAGTTGTGATTTGTATTTTTTTTTTGCATACTATTAGAGCAAAGATACACTTGAGCAAATCACATTATCAATCCCTGCTAGGGGAAGGAAGATTTCTAAGAGGTAGTAATAGTTTTAATCATATGTGGGCTAGTGGTTAGTACAGTGGCTTGGGGGTCAGGAGCCTGGATTCTATTCTTGCTTCTGTCATTGAGTGACTGTGTGACCGAAGGGGGTGGGGACACCTGAGAACACAGAAAAATCAGAGAAGCAATTTAACAAGCTCTGGTAAGTTTGCATTTTCTGTTCCCTGACTTAAAACTGTAGTGAATAGAATCCTAGGTGGCTTTAAAGGGCTCTGATCCAGTTAGTCTGGATATAGAGGAGCTGTTCTGTCATGTCTTTATTGTGCTGTGAGAGCAGACTCTGAAAGAAGGTGACTAGTCCTGGGCATGGCAGACCTCCCAAGCAGAGGGAAGAACTCATTAACCCTGATGGGAAATAACTGAGTTTCAATTAAATGGAGTTCAGCAAATTTGGGTTCATCATCTAAGTGAAATGCACAACACAAGCACAGTCTTTATTTAACATTTTCATTTTGTCCCATAAAAATGCATGTCCCAACACTGCATTAATTAAAATCACTAAATTTAAATTTGTATTACTTTGCATTTCAAGGGGAAAAGGTAACATTTAGCATAGATTAAAGCCAGTAATCCTGTGAAAGGATGACTATTTCACACTGATCATGTGAGAGGGGACATAAAAAACATGCATGTATTTAAAGGGTGTAAATAGCAATGAGGGGAAGGATTTGTTTAGAGCAGCACAAAAGGATTCTAACTAGAAAATAGGGATGACAATTTAAAGAAAAGGAAAACATGGGCTGCATACTGGGAAGTATTTACTAATATCGAGATTTTGGACTGTGACATTCTATAGGATTTGAGTGAAGCTCGGTCATTTAAAACTAGAGGGGACAATCCACTAAAAACTGGACTGGAGGGAGTAATCCTGCACTGGATTGTACTAGATCAGTATTTCTCAATGACTGGTCCAAGGACTGGTGCCAATCCCTGAGATCTCCCTGAGTCAGTTTAGAAAGGCAGTAAGCCGGCCCCTGATATCAAAAAGATTGAGAAACACTGTACTAGATGACCCACTAAGCCTTTTCCACATCATATGAAAGAAGGATGATTTTGTGGAATAGAAGTGTGGTTTCATTTTCCCAACCTGCTGCTGATATATCACCTGGATAAACCTGTCCTGTCCAACCTTGGTAAAGTCACTTCTCTCTGTACCTCAGCTTCCCCCCGGGAAAATGAGGATAATGCCCACCTTGTAGATGTGTTGGGAAGCTTTGAGATCCTAAAATGGAAAGCATCAGAGAAGGATAAAGCAGGTTGTGAGGTTATTATGGTGAGCTGTCAGCACCCATGCATTCCAGGGCTCTGGCTGTCAACCCAACTCATTCAGTGCTGGGTGGCCGGAGAACAGCAGCTGCTGGTCAGGTGCCCAGCTCTGAAGGCAGTGCTACCCCCAGCAGCAGCACAGAAGTAAGAGTGGCATGGCATGGGGAGGGGATCGTCACTTTTGGGGGGAGTTCTTCATAGCCTGAAATATTTTTAAAGGGGATCCCAGCAAAAACGAGTCTGAGAAGCCCTGGCTTACAGCGTGGTCCAGCATTCTGTGTGCACCCCAAATTGCCACTGACTGAATGCAAGATCAGACCTTCAGTTTGCAGTATCTGTAGTAGAAACGAAGGTATCCACTGTATAGGGACAGTAAACTTCTTGCTGTGTTATTAACCCTTTACTTATTCTTCAGAAACAAACTAAAATGCTTAAGTGTTTTATCTCACTTGATCATTGGGCAGTGTTTGCTTATTGGACTGTGACACTTGCTTTCTTATTCCGAGCGATACTCTGAAAGGGCATATGTCTTACCATGAGGTCTAGCATACATATGCTAGGATGCCATTGTTTGGGACACTGGAAGGCATTAAGGATAATGCTCATCAGATCTGGATGAGGTCTTAGTTCAGTGGCACATTAACATTCATCTTTTCTTTGATCAAAACTGTCTTGGGGAAAGAAATATTAATTTATGCCGAGCCTTTTCATTTCAAGATAAATTGTCAAGCCTCATGGCTGGACCATGTTTAGAATTTAATGTCTTTTTCACTTCCTTTCCCTTATTCTTCTCTGACCACCATTTGATTCTTCCAGGTTAATGTGAGTTCATTGGACAGTACTCGACAGTGTGGGTATTTAGATCTCCATCCATAAGAGAGGAGGCATAGCATGTGTGTGATTTAGAGCATAAGTTGCTAGGAAATTTTTCTGTGTTTGTGCATTACTAAGTATATTGTCAGAGCTCAATAAATAATGGGCCTAAGTATAGGAGGCAGCATTCTGTGACCAATTTCTAGCTTTGACAAGGACTCCCTTTCTAGTTGTGAGTCAAGATCTGTGTTTCTCCATCTGCAAAATGTGAATACTCTACTTCCCTTCTGTAGATTAACCAAAGTCTGCAAATGTAACATGCTGCATAATAATAACAACACTTTGTCCTTCTCTAGCACTTTCCATCTGAGGAGCTAACATTAACTAAGCCCTACAGTTACTTGCCCCACGAGATAGGTGGTTTATCCCCATTTTACAGATGGGGAAACAGAGGCCGGGGGCGGTGAAGTGACTTGCCTAAGATGTGTTAGTTTGAGTCTGTGGCAGAGTTGAGAAGAGTATGATGATCTGACAACCAGTGCTCTGCTCTTACCACTACACCACTCTGCCTCTGGGGATTCCAATGAGTCCATCTTTGTGTACTTGAGGGTCCTCTTTGCAGGCATATGGATATATACACTACGCACTAGAATAATGGGACCAGATCTCTTGTTATCATGGGCACTTTTCCACTATGGCTCAGTGTATGAATCAGACGTAGTGACGCTTGTCTAAATTACTAACGTCCCATAAGCCCAGCACATATATTTTAACATAGTTTTGCTTTGGGATTCTACTTGCTTTACTAGCATGCGTGTTTGTATCTTCATTCAAATATCCACTAATCTGTGGTAATTGACTGAATTGTTTTATGCTGTGTGTCAATGTTACATTGACTCTTCAGTCCTGTGATTATACTGACCTCTACTGGCTTCATTATTAAAATCCAGAAGGGCACTATGTTTTCCTTTGTCAGCTCTCAGTCTCAATGTCACATTGATTCAGACACTGAATTAGCTTCTATTAAGTACTTCAATCTCCTGGACTAGTGTTTGAGGGCTGGTGTTACTACAAAAATTGTGATTCTTTGCACGTTGTTACATGTGTGTTTGTGAGGTATTAGGGTCCTCTGATTGTGTTGTTCCCTTCTTGTCTGATAATGAGATTATCTTTGGAAAAGATTGGACTTTGGACTTGGGGTTTTGTTTAGCATAAAACCTCTTTTTTGTTGTGTAAAGCAAGTAATTAATTTACTGAGGAGTGGTTTTGAGATCAGTTCTGCATTTTCATAAAGACATTTAGAAAAAACAGCTGCTTTTATTTCAAAGGCCTTCATTCTCCCTTGCTATGCACTGCTCTGCAGTATGCTGTGTATCCGTTGGTCAGCCCCCTTGACCCCAGAGCTGGCTGCCTTTCAGTGGTGCTCATAGGTGCTGGAACTAGGAGTCCTGGGGTGCACCCCCTGGCTTGAAGTGGTTTCCATCATATACAGGGTTTACAGTTTGGTTCAATGGCTCTCAACACCCCCACTATACAAATTGTTCCAGCATCCCTGGTGGTGCTGTACACATGTAGTTTGTGATGTGCTTTCATATCCTTTTGATTTGAAAGGTGCTGTAAAAATGTACAAGGTTATTAATTATAGGGTTATCTTCCTAAATATTAAAACATTTTGTTTAAGCCTCCCCCATAGTCCTGATTTTCTATCTAGCTCCCACTCCCAGGTGATGTGAAACTGAGAACTTTGCTGAAGTGTGGAGCTGGATTACCCTAGTCAAATAAGTGTTGTTTACGAATATGGTATGGCTCTGGAAAGCCACTTACTTCTGTATCTAAAGGATCCCTTTATATAACAAGCTTTGCAAAGCTATGCCCTGTATTTCAAACAGGATATACATGGTGCCCTATAGGCTGGCTCCATGCTGCACTGGGCTTCTTTGCTGTGTTATTGCATCATGGTGCATGCCAGGTCATAACTGGGTTGGAGCTGGCTGACCATGGCTAGAGGGGACCTAATTACCAGCTGCAGTTGGCAGATTCAGCACATAACACTGTGATTAGTTCATTTAAAAAACACATTTGCAGGTCAGCTTCTGGCTCTGAGATTCTTGACTGCATCCCTTTTAAACAGCAATACACACAATGTGTCTGGCTTTATGTTTCTTCTCTTGTTCCTGCGACAAGCAGATTTGCAGATCATAGCTGTTGGTTTAAATATAGATTGGACTGCAATTCCACCAGGAGTGTTTGCTCAGAACCGTACAAAGGGCAGCACGTTTTTAAAATGCCTGTGCAGCTGGTGAGCTGAACATGTGTATCTCTTAGCCCTTGCCTGTGCGACTGTAACTAAGTGCACGATGTTACATAACAAGTGCTTGATGCAGAAACACTTGCTGCCTTCAGATTGGGTGCTCTTTTATGAGGAGGAGGGGAACCAGAAACAACTGAGTTGTATCTTATTGGATGCTGGGCACCTGTGGGTGGGTTTTTGAGTCCATTCAAGACTATTTATCTTACACACGTTATCTGGTGACATACAGGCTGCGTGCGCTGCCATGTGAATGCTTATGCTCTAAAAGGGCTTCCATTCAAATCTGTTTGAATTTTGTTACAGGGAAACTGTCAGATCAAAAAATATATGTTCTTTTAAAGAGCAGAGTTCTTTATTTGTGATGTTAGCCATACTGTAGACTTCGTTATCTCAAGAGTAATGATGTTTTAAAATCTAACTTATCTGTTGCTGTTTTTTACTGTTGGGTTTTTTTTATCTGGCACTTCATTTTGTTTGGGTGATGAAAACAAACCAATCAATTTCACGTTTTCTGGTCAGTTTCATTTTCTGATTCCATGCCCTGTCAGAGCTGCTGTAGTGTTTAAGTTCCCAACACCAAAAGGAAATTTTAAAATCTCAACAAAAAACAGTTTTCATTATTTTTTTTAAATAATGTAATTGAAACCCTGTTAATAGGTTTGTAAAACCTTTTCATTATACAACTTAAATCGCAGACCTAAAGTACTGTAATTGACAATGTCCCTTTAAAATCCCTTACAGCGCTATATTACTGGGCAGGTCAGGCATCACTACAGCAGGTTGCTAAATCTGTATAAGCTCTAACTGAATTAGCCCTTGAAGTGCTTTTTGTTGTTGTCTTTGTATGGAGTGATAAGACATTCACAAGTAGACACATCAAGTACTTTATATGAAAGGGCAGCTAACCAGCAGTTTTCTCCATGTAGCAGTGAAATTCCCCTATTGTGCATTCTGATTTTCTTCAATCCTGAAGGATACAGAGCAACAATAAATGATCAAGCAGGTGGAGGGATCAGTTTAAGAGGAAAGATTAAGGCCCTGTCTGTGCTATAAAAATAGCCGTGTATAAACATGGCTTTAGGTGAACAATGTTAGAACATGATTTATTCTTGCCCATGTAGATGAGACTATGTTGTAATATGCATGTTGGGAAACTATGATTAAACTCTGATTAAATACTGAGTCTAAACATGGTTCCTTTACATGTCTTTTTCTATCCACACAAGCGAGAAAACAAATTTAGTGTTTGTAGTATAGGGGAGTCTTAAGTATAGTTTGGCTAAAAGGAGAATAGGGTGTAAGTTGAAAGATGAACTAACCAGGAAGGAGAGGATTTAAGTAAGGTGGAATAACTAGAGGTAATGGTTTGAAATTAAGAAAGGGAAAATCCTTGCTGAATGTCAAGGAAAACTTCCCAGTGTGATGTCTATTACGCTATGGATTCATCTCCTGTGGTAAGTGGTAGAAGCCTGCTTGCTTAGCATGTTTTAAAACCAGATTTCACAGACTACAAGTGGTTGGGCCTCAGTGTACAGATGGGCTGGGTGGCTTAGTAGGTTATTCTCTTACTTCTCTTATTCTGTGACTGCTCTGACGGGAGGAAGGATGGTTTTGCACAGAAGTGGGAGCTAGAAGGTCTGGCGAGTCACTTCCCCGATTCCTTTCTGCTTCCGTTTCACTCATCTGTAAAATTCCTCTCAATGTCAAGTGTATGCAGGATAAAGCAAAGGAAGCAACTATTCCTGACCTTGCTTTGGAAAAGCTGCAGAGTCTGATGTGACAAGATCGAAGCCTGTCTTTGACTGACAGCTGTGGCAGATAAATTCCTCTAGTGCCTGAAGGAGGAGATACGAACTTCCTATGCTACAGTTATTGTTAGTGTGCTAAGCCACAGGCAAAATGGATCTCTGGCAATTTTATATGAATTGAACTCTTATGCAGCATCTGTATTTACACAGTTTAACAGCTGGACTGGCTGAGATACAAGGGTCTTGTTAAAGATTATCCAGTGAAGTCAGTAACTCAGCCTTTCCATCAAAGCCTTTTCAGCAACCACTGGATCACCCTGCTCCTCATCTGAGGCTCTTAAATGTGCCTGTAGTCTGACATGGCATACCAGAAAGCCCACTACAGTCCTGTGCTTAGGAGATTTCCTCTGACCAGCAGGCAAGGCATGAATGCATGAAACAACTCTTTATAACGGATAGCTTGGCAGCAGGAATGCTGTTGAGACCATTTCCGCGAATAACATAGCACAGGAATGCCGCTGAAACAGACTTCCTCCATTCAGTGACATGTATGTAAACAGCCTTATTGAGAAGGCCTTTCTCTTACAAAATGTGTCACGTTGTGGATAAAAGGTTCCTCATCTCTATGATGATACACTGGGAGGCCTGATCCAAAGCCCCTTGAAGTCAAGGGGAGTCTTTCTATTGCCTGTAGTGATGTCTGGATCAGATTCCATTTCCAGGTGGCCTTCTCTAATCTCTCTGCAGCACTGCCCTCTGCCGAATAGCACATGTATGGCACTGTCGAATAGCAACGGAGGAAGCTGCCACAATTCCACTAATCCACAGCTATCAGATAGTTTAATAACAAAGTTTTAAAGGGCTTTATTTTCCTTCTTATAGTTTCAATGTGCCAAGGGGCACAAGATAGGACACAGAGCCCAAAATGAGCCCCAGGAAATAATGATTAATACAGGACACTTGAAAATTACATAGGGCCCATTTCTCTAACTGAAATCACCATGTTTTCTGACTTGACATTTTTGATGTTAATAATTTATAGAAATAAACAGTGTAGAGAACACCAGGTTTGCAGACAAATTTGAATCTGCAAACTGGGATATTTGTAATGAGAGGTTGTTGGGAGGGTTTATCATCTCTGCTGCTTAATAAAGTCTATTATGCAGAAGTCACCTGTCGGTGCCATTCATTGGGAGGGAGTGTGGATTGATGGTTAGAGCAGGGGACTGAGAGACAGGATTTCTAGATTCTATTTCCCTGTTTTCATGTGTGGGTAATTGACTTCACTGTGCCTTAGACTTAATGAATGAATGAATATTTGTAAAGCTCTTGTGCTCAAATGTAAGGCCCTAGAAAAATGCAAAATATGACACCTGATTAATCTCTTTAGAATTCTGACGGTGGATGGGATCATTGAGGAAGCCAAACGGCGCCGGTACTATGAGAAACCATGTCGCAAGAGGCAACGGGAGGCCTACGAGATGTGCCGGCGGATTTATAACACAGAGATGGCCAGGAAGATTTCATTTCTAACAAGGAAGAATCGACAGGACCCCTGGCTGGGCTGCTAGATCCAAAGAATTACAGTAACAGGGGAAACAGCCCAGTGACTTCTGTAAAAAGCCACTGTCAGATTTGATCGCCTCATCACTAGTCTCAGCTGAGAGGCCAATGACCGAATGGGCCATGGAGATTGAGCTCCCCTCTCCACCAGAGCACGATTGAAGGACATCATACCATAGCATCTCTCTGCTTCTGAGCAGTTGCCATGTTGTCTATCTGTTAATAAAGTATCCATTTTAGTATGGTGTCCTGTTGTACTTGGGTGAACACAAACATAAGAAAACCATATTAATTCAGATTTTAGAATTAGGTTTCCCTTTATGAACAATTCCTTTAAATAGTGCTTTTGCTGCTCATTATAATTTCCTACTTCACAGTGCTTGTGAAAAATAGGGAAAACCTGAGTTAGGTTTGATTTATTCCAGGATAAAGATGATGCTGGCAAGTATTTTCACTCACCCTTCCCTTTATTTTACTCTCCATTGATTGAAAGCAAAGGATGTGGATTATGGAATTCATATACATCATCTGCAGATGATTTTTTTAAGACTGTAGATAGAGGTTCAGAGCCTTATTCTCATTTACATTATAGTCCCTTTATGCAGCTCTAACTTTGTAAAGGGGCCTTAGAGCGAGTGTAAACATATCTGCACCCACTTCAATGCCTCTTTATATTGCTAAAATAAGAGTAAAAAATAAAAACAAATCCTCAGAGTCCTGGGAGAGTAAAGCTGCTTCTGTTGTGTTTTACATTTTTTTTTTTTTTTAATGGAGTTTCCATTTAATTTTCTCCAGTTTTTTTAAGGTTCCTCTTAAGCAATCATGTCGGGAAATGTTGACGTTAAGGTTGCAGATGCAGTTCTCACACCCTCCTTTGGCCACTTCAGTAAATACTTTCCTGAATATGATCACGCCTGTTTCTCGCATAATCATACTTTTTCTGACAGTCTTACACATATGTAGTATCTTGTAACATAGTTTACTATGTGTTTTGTTATATAAAAATACACAATAGTCGGTCAATAGTTGGGTTCCCCCCAGTGGAAAAATTTAGTGCTCGGTAAAAAAAAGGCTTGTTTCGAAGAACCTGTCTCAGAGGTCCTCACACTCTTTCAGTGTGGAAAGCATTTAGTGTATTTTTAGATCCCTTTTAATATGATTCGGCAGCTAGAAATCAAGAGCCCCTCCGTGCTTCATGGGTAATGCACGAGCTGCTGGGCCCCGAGCAATTTATTTTAAACAAGGCTTTTATTCTCCTGCTTTCGTACCTAAAGTCACATGAATTAGTTAGTGATAAGAGAGGAGCCCTGTGCCCCGCCCCGCGGTGCAGAGCATGAGGGTTCAGCGCTAGCACGAACGAAGAACGGTAATATCCTGCCCGCGGAGTTGTCCCATGATACTGGGGTTCCCTGCAGCCATTCCATTTCAAGCTCTGTTATCACATATTAGGGTGTGTGTAGCAAGATTGGTACTGGCATGGGAAACCTCCACAGATGAGCTGGGCTGTGATAGGAAATGTATGATGATGGCAGCAGCCGCGCGCGGAGCAGGAGGAGGTCAACCTACGTACAGCCACGTGAGGTGTGACGCGCTAGCGTGACGTCAGTGACACCTGATAAACCAGTAAGAGGGCAATGCTGTGATGTGGGGGAGGAGGCTCCTTGGTCACGTGGTCCGCCGGATGCAGGTGACTGGCGCCCGCATCACGTGCAGGTGCTCCTGGCCTAATGGAGACCCAGACCACCCCGTCTTCCCCCTCCCCCCCCCCCGCGAGCCCTGGGGCGCCGCTGGGCGGCCTCACTGGGGCTGTTTCCGCTTCCGCCCTAACGTTCCGTCTCCGTCAATCGCCGCGAGTCCTGCCAGGCCGCCGCGGCGGGGAGCGCTAGCGTGACGTTTAAACCGGGCTGGTCCGTGGTCCGCCGGATGCGCCGGCGCTGAGGTGAGGTGGGGAGCGCGGGCCCTAACGTTCCGCTCCGGGCCGCGGCAGCCGCCCGGCGGAGCCCAGGCTGGGGCGGGGCGGGGCGGGACTCGGGGCGTGGGCGCGTGGCCCGGCCCCCGGGCGGCGCAGGGCTCCGCTGGGCGCAGGCCAAGGCGGGGGAAACCTCCCGCAGCCGGCCCCACATCCCCGGGCGAAGGCGGGAGTCCTCAGCCTGCTCCCCGTACTCCGGCGGAGGCGACAGGGCCCCCGTCTGTGCTGGGGGAGGCCGGAGCGGGGGATCCCCCCGTCTGTGCTGGGGGAGGCTGGAGCGGGGGGGTCCCTCCGTCTGTGCTGGGGGGGAGGGGGCGCGTCTCCACTCTGCGCGCCGCACAAAGTTGGTAAATGACGTTCTGGGGGAGGGCAGGACACCGTCCTCTGTCTTTACACTCCCCTCCTTTCCCACGATCTGGGAGGGTTGCACTCCAGACCTCTTCCCTGACCCAAAGGATTCCCTTGTACTGAGCTGTGCGTGCTGTCCCGGAGCTCTCACTGGTACCCGTCTCTCATCCCCATGTTCCTTTTTCCTCTCTACTCCTGAATGTTACTGATAAAACAAGTGAATTATTAGCCCAGTGTTTTAAGTTAAACATCTCAGTGAACGACTCTGGGAATCTCCAAAGTCTCTGAACAGATTTGATTGTTGTACATCTACCTCAAAACTAACAATCTCAAAGTACTCTAGAAACACTGCTCTGATCATTTTGGCCCAGATCAGGGAGCACTCAGATCTGCGCTTTTTAGTTCTGTTGCAGGCCCCCATTCTATAGTGTTCTCACCCTGTTCACACAAGAAGTGTGGGTTCTGGGGACTAGGGCAGGCAACTGGGAGTTAGGGCTCCTGGATTCTGATCTCAGCTTTGCCACTGACTTGATTTTTGATTTCAGACAAGTCACTTAACTTTTCTGTGTCTGTTTCCTCATTTAGAAAATTAGTAACACTGATCTGTCTCGTAGGAGTATGGGAATAAGAAAAATCAATGCGTAGCTTTGGAGATAAAATGCTATATAAACGCATAGTTCTGATTTTTCTCTAACATCTAGCTCAGAAGTGAGATATGGAGTGGCTTTTTAAAAAAGAATTTGACTTGGATGGACAATCTCATCAATCTGCCACAGTGATGGTTTTGTCGAGAGGAATTTTTGCCCTTTATAACTCCTGTTCTCTATGCATCATAGGCAAAAAGCATCCTTTTTAAGGGTGTGTATTAGGTTTCATTCTAAACTTGGGTCTTCAGAATGCTTCAAGTAGCACTAGTGCCTCTTTAGGGAGGATAATAGTACTAAGAGTACACAGAAACAAGGGGTCACCCAATAAAATTGATAGGCAACAGGTGTCAAAACATAAGGAAAGTACTTCTTCGCACAGAGCAAAATAATACTCAGGACTCCTGCCTCCCATTTTCTCTCTAACTGCTAGATTACACTGCCTCCTTTGCTGGCTTGTCAGAGGTATACATGTGATAGTGAGGAGGGAATTGGCGCATTTATTTCCATTCTAGATTAATAAAAAAATGTATTAAAACAAATAAAATGGAGCAACAACAACAAGAGGTGGCCATGTGAGTTTTTACCTTTATCTGCGCAAATGAGTTTTATAAGCAAGGTAAGAATTGTCTGTCCATGAATGTGTTGTGATTGTGCAAGGTTGCTTCTCAGAAAGAAGTAAGGGGGTGGGTAGGAACAACCCAATCTTCCTATGTTGCAGAATTTGGTAAAATTTTCTGTTGATGTAAATGAGCTCTTATCCGACTACAGTTAAATTTGTCTGATTGAAGGCATCTAGATTTTTAGCCTTAGCATAGCAAGTCTTCAGACCTTCAAAGTAGTCGTATTGGGGCAGTGCTGTGAGCCAAAAGGGTTTCTATTGACATTGTACGTCTTACCATGGCTTTGGAAACTCAATTATAATTAGAATTTTTACTTAATTTTAGACATATATGTTTTACAGGATGAAGCTAAGTATATTGCTTATCTGAAGGAGCCACAGTTGCTTTGACAACAGCTTTGTGAGAACATCAATTTCAGATTATCCATTTACTGAGGAATAACATAGTGAAGAAGGTTAGTGGATGTAAACTTTAATGAGAGATGCATGTGTTGTGCAGTTTCACTCCGGGACCACCTGGTAGAAATCTTCTTATATTTTGCCTGTCACCTTACTTAGACATTTTAATAAACACATTTGGCCTTATATGCAAGGTTTAACTGTGTATAGAATACATGGCTGAAATATAATGTTTATCTATAAGTACTATATAATGGAGAGTAGTGCTTATGTGTTCTATTCACTCTTCTGATATTGAAATATCATGCTAACCTGCCTGAGGCTGAGTATTTTATTAGGTCTTATTGAAATACATAAATGAAGGTAAAATCCAACAAGGCATCACTCATTCTTATAGCAATATTAGCCTGTTTTTCAATATATAAATGAAGATATTAATATAGCAACTTGCTTGTTATGAAATGTAATAATGGTTCTTAACCTAGCTGAATTAATGATCATGAATATCAATGTTAACTTTTAACCATCATCATCTGAAATGTTACCCAACAAGCAGCTATAACTGAAAGGTATCTATAGGATGCCTGTAGGTTACATTTACTGTTGCTTTAAGTTTTCTTGCTCTTTGATGCTTAAATATGTAGAAAATTTCTTGACTGTACAAACAGAAAAATCTAGATTTTTATTTGTGCATATAGTCTTTTTATAGAGAATAACTTTATTTTAAAATGTTGATGTTCACTTTCTGATTTTATGGGTCAGTAGTAACACTTTGTAATTATACAGTACAGAGCTACCTCCCGATTTTTTTCTTGTAGGAAAGAAATGTCTTAGGCCCAGCATGTTTCCTTAAAAAGATTGCCCCTTTCCAGATAAAGGAAACTTGGTTTCCAAATCAGATTAAGGTCTGAGTTTATAATTAAACATTATTTCATTTGTAGAGTGTAACCCTCTCACATAGTAGTTTCTGTTTCAAACAATTAGTGAAGAGAGATCTTGTCTTCAAAATCTGTAGCTCACAACTAGATTCCAATGATAGAGGTGGGGAATATATTGCTTGTAGTTTGCAGAAGGCTAGTGCTGATTGAGGCCCTGAATGTGGAAATGCTCACACACACAATTAATTTTACATACGAGTAGGCCCATTGACTTCCATGGGGTTCTCAGACTTAAAGTTAAGCATGCCTGAGAATATTTCCAGGATGTGGGCCATAGATTGTGTAGTGAAACGTATATGTGCTTATGCTTGGTGAGGCAGGATGATCTTTTTGTCTAAAATGATTCTATTTGAGATTGGGAAGGAATTTTCCCCCAGGTCAGATTGGCCTTGGTGGTTTTTTTTTTGGCCTTCCTGTGCAGATTGGGGTACGGGTCATTTGCTGGTTTGAAATAAAGTAAATGGAGGATTCTCTGTAATTTGAAGTTTTTAAATCAAGAGTCGAGGACTTGAGTAAATCAGCCAGACGTTGTGGGCCTTTTGCAGGAGTGTGTGGGTGAGGTTCTGTGGCCTGCAATGCCCAGGAGGTCACATTAGATGATCATGATGGCCCCTTCTGGCCTTAAAGTCTGAGTCTGTGGTGAGGCTGCGAGTCAGGAGTCCTGGGAATGGCTAAGGTACACAGCAAGGAGACAAGTCAGCCTTAATTTCCCATAGTGTAGAAGGCTCACATGCTTAGCTTGTGTAGATGTTGAGGCTTAATGTCTGTCACATGTTTTGAGATCTTCAAATGGAAGGGACTAAGCACTAACTAGCGTGTATTAGGATTTTCAGTGCTTATCAAAAATATATTTCATTCTCATTGCTTGGACTTGTTCCTTTCTCTCTCAATATTGTAAAAACTATTCTAATGTATAGGGTGCTAGTGATGTATGTGAAACAAGTTTGGGTAGGTCTTAGTCCAGTTAGTAATGGACAAGGATTCACATCACATATCTACTACCCCATTGGCGCTAATTGGCTGCCTTATTAGCACAAGCCAAAGACTGAATGGACCATGCAGACAGAACTCCCTCTTCCCCCCCACTTGAGAGAGCCACTTAGGGAACTAATGCACAAACATGTTATCTCTAATAAGGGTCTAATACTTCCTTTGTCTTATATAGTTAGATTGTAAAGTCTTGAGGGCAGGGACTGTTCCTTGTCCTATATAGTGCTTAGAACAATGGCACCCCAATCTTGGTTGGGATCTCTAGAAATAAATACATTTATAAAATCTTTTGCACCTTCCATCAGCTCTAAATTCACACTAAAAAAAGAAAAATCACCAATATTGTGGTGATTTGGCTGCTCCATTCTCTCTAATTGATGCTTTTTCCACGCTTCATTTCTCTTATAGGTACAATTGAAATAATTCAAGTCAGCCTGCTGGTGAAGATGTCGCTCTCTAAACGGGAATTGGATGAGCTGAAGCCATGGATCGAGAAGACAGTGAAACGGGTCCTGGGTTTCTCAGAACCCACTGTGGTCACCGCAGCATTGAACTGTGTTGGGAAGGGAATGGACAAAAAGAAAGCAGCTGGTATGTCCTCCACTTTTCATTACGACACAGCACATTCATTGCTGCGAATTTAGGAGTATTAAAACTCCGTGACAAAAAGAGAGGGAGCTGTGTGAAATAGACACTAAAAGCAATACCCAGTTGAATTTATCAGGATTTCTGTTTAGCAACACAATCCATTTTTCTGCAAAGTATTTCATGTAAACTGTACCCTACCACGCTTTAGAGCTAAACAATAGCAAAGGAATAGAAGCATCACTCAAGAAAATGAAACTAACAATATAGACACTTGGTTTAGAAAGCAACTGAGTGAGGCTTTCAAATTTGTATTTGAAATAAACGGGAGTATTTGTTCCTGGGAATAGCTGTGAGCTTTACAAATGGAACGGGAAGAGCTGCAATGCATTTGAAATGGTCTTAAATTCATATCTCACTTCCTTATTCTTGGGCACTTCCTGACCTGACTTTAGTGGTGCTGAACTGCATGTGGCAAATTGTTTCTTCATCACTAGTTAAGGTGACAATGCTTCCATTAGATGGACCCCCTTTTATGGATGTGAAATCCACTTTGTTCTGAGAATGTCCGTGCTAATTCTTAGCTCAGAGCTAATTTTTATATACTTAACATTTCCAGACTTACTATGTGTTCACAGCATGTGCAATAATAGAAGCTTAGTTTGGATGGATTTTCTTGTACAGTATTCCCCTTTCCCTCATGGCAGAAGTTGGCATTGTCTATGAGGCTTTCAAAACACTTTGAGTGCTACAGAAACTGACAAGACAGGAAATGCAGTTGAAAAGCTCTATTGTTAAAGAAACTGAAGAAATTTGCTTTAGTCGTTGTTAGAGACTACCTTAAAAAGAGGCTTTTGTGGAATCACCGAACCCATAGGCCCTGTATTCTAGATGTCAGGGGAGTGGCAGACTGAACTGAGAGGCTGAAGTATAATTTTTATCCACTTATTCCTGTCTCCAAAAATGGTCATTGTCTAGTCGTCATAATTTCTCTTCCTTGCCAGACCATCTGAAGCCTTTTCTTGATGATTCCACTCTGCGGTTTGTTGACAAGCTCTTTGAAGCTGTAGAGGAAGGACGAAGCTCCAGGCACTCAAAATCCAACAGTGACCGGAATCGAAAGAGAGAATTGAAGGTAAGCTAAGGACTGATTGTGTTATTGTTTGTTAAAGGCCATGAATGCAGTACTGTTACTTTACCACATTCTCCTCTTCCAGAAAGGCACATCTTGTAATGCTTAAAGTTCAAGAGAAAAGACCCTTCTCTACAATGAAGTGTGTGAGCCTTTACATTTCAGTTTTTTATTCTCTTCTGAGGTGCCATGAGGTACCAAAATACTTTCCCTTACCATGTCCTGATTTGGAAGACTAAGCATCTGGTTTCTTTAATAGTTCCTTAGTAGGTTTAATGGAACAAAACAGCTTAAATGGCATGATTTGTGATTCTCTGCTGTTTTTCTTACTCCTGTATCACCCACTGCATTTTTGCCATACTGTTGAGTCTTCATTAACTATAGGTTAGAAGTCTGGGTTAGTCAGTCACAGTTTGTAGTAACTTTCCATTGCTCTTCCTTGCTCAGATGTGTCATTGTAAAATCTAAACTGATTTCACAACTATCAGTGAATGAATGTTGGTGGGTTATCTTGTACATTTTCACTTTCTGTCCATGTACTGAAGCTCATCTGGAACCCACAATATGCAACTTCTGGCAACCTCTTTTTTTCCACCAAAATTCAAGGTCCTGAAATACAGCAAGGATTTCCTACTGTTCTGGTGGTTTTCCATCTAACATTTGACTGAGATGGGGAAAGCCTCATGCATCCACAGCTGTATTCTGCTTCTCCCCGCTATCTTAAAGACTTTTGTGTTTGACCCTGGAATTACAATTTTTTCCATCACTTGCATACAGAGTTTAAAAATGGCTACTCTACATGCTTTTCCCTGGTATTAAAGTAAGTTTCCTTTCACTTTTTTCCTGAGGTTCCTATTTCATGGCATTTTTATATTTCTCTTTCTGAAGTTTTGCATTTATCAGTTCCTGAGTACATCAGTGACCTAGTATATTTCTTTACAGGGCTTTCAGCTGTGCTTTTCCAGTTGTCCAAGGAAAAGTGCATTGTAGTAGGAGGGGGATCTGCCTACACTTCTCAATATTTTCTGTCTGAAACTGTTACTTTTCTTCTCTGCCTGGCTGAGGCTTTAAAATGTGCTAGAAAAGGGTCTATTCACCTTTCCTCTTCCAGGTTTCAGTTCTGTGCACTGGTTAAATAGTCATGCATAAAGAAAAAGTATTTATCCCCAGAGTATAGACATTCTGGGTGGCAGCAGTGCATGCTTCCCTCGTGCAGCCCTGCCAGTGCACCTTAACCTGATCTGGCGTGACACTCGCTCCCCCCTGCCCCTCATTCCCCAAAAGTGAGAGGGAGTTCAGTCTTCCATATCTCAAGTCTGGTCTACATTGCAGACTTATATCAATATTAACTATGTCATGCAGGGGTGTGAAAAACTCTCACCCCTGAGCAACGTAGTTATAATGACCTACCACACCACACCACACCACACCACACCACACCACACCACACCACACCACACACACACACACACCCCCCCCCCCCGGTGTAGACAGCACTATGTTGTCAGGAGAGCTGCTCCCGCTGGCATAGCTATTGCCTCTCCGAGAGATGGATTAACTTTGTTGACGGGAGAGATCTCTCCCATCAGTATAGAACATCTTCATTGAAGTGCTGCAGTGGTGCAGCTATGCCGATGCAGCGTTTTAAGTGTAGACATGCCCTCAGTCATTGGCACCTCTACTGAGACTATCAACAAGGGAGCCAACAAGTGTTAGGTGGTGGTATCTTTGTGCTGTGGACACATTTAATTAGGAATTAGATGGAAACTCACTAACTCATTTCACCTAGGCCACCAAACTGTCCTCAGATTGGTTGTGATTGAAAGCCAGACAGCCATCATCCTTTGTCCCAGCCAGATCTCAAGTTTCTCATCTCTTATATCTTGGGGAGACAGAGAAGAAACTGGAATATCTGAACTATGCCATGCAGACACATGATATCTCATTGTCAAGCAGATGGTTCTGCAGATGAACCCTTTGGCTGATGGATTACAGTCTACACTTTGAGTGGTGATTGTCTTTTACTTCTGTAGCACTTCTGTTGCAAATGGATCCCAAAGCTCTTCACAGTCTGTTACAGATCATTTATAGGACATTGCTTTACCCACCCTGAAAGTACATTCTCGCATGATGTGGAAGCTACTTAGCATCAAACAGCAACACCTTACGATGCTGTAGGACAGAAAGGGAAGACCATTACACTCTGAAACTCCATGGGAAATCTTATGGAGGTAGGTGAGATACCTAAGCAGGGATTTGGACCAGGCACTGGGGCTAATGCCCCTTCTCTAGTGAAAAGTGCTCTGGGATCTTGAATGACCACAAGTGGTCCAAGTCCATAGTTTTGTATCTGATTTAAAATTCAGCCCTTCCAGTAGCACAGCATGCCCAAACATCCTGTGATGGGGCACTGGCTCAAGAAGAAGAGGATCATCTACTGCATCACCAGCTCCTCTTCCTGGTGTTAACTTTCTTGGAGGTGTCACATCCAGACATTGATCTGCCCTGACCCTGCTTAGCATGAGATCTACTGGAATTGCAGCCCAAGGTAACTTTTCCCTATTGGCTCTTCCTGGAAAACATTAGTTCTGCTTTTACACATGCTCACAGAATTAGGATTGTAGTGGTGGACAGAGGAATGATTAAAAACATTAGATAATACTCATGTTAGCTGTCTTCAGCATTCTGTCTGGCCTTCTCCTTCTCCTCTCTCCCTTGTACCGTTTCATGGGGTAGATCACTGCTTGGGAAGTTTCAGGAACTAAAACGTAATGGTCTACACACTTTATACTATGGGCAAGTCCTTTCTCTTGAACTTGTAGGTATTCCAAGAAGTACCTGTGTCTGGCTGAGGAAGTGTCCTTGTAGAATATGAACCATAATAGTGAAGAGGGGATTTCAACTAACGCTTACAACCGGTGTGTATATCTTCTTTTCAAATAACATTCACTTATAATACAGTATGCCTATTATATGGTAGATTAAGGGCTTGTTTACTCACACAAACTTTTAACTAATCAATTTAGTTAAATCAGTGCAATCTCCTTTTAGAGACACTCTTAAATCAGTTTGAGATTTAGAAACCAATTTAGTTAAATCAGTTCAGTTTGTGGGTAGACTAGACCAGTGGTTCTCAACCAGGGGTACATGTACCCCTGAGGGTACTCAGAGGTCTTTCGGGGGTACATCAACTCATCTAGATCAGTGTTTCTCAACCTGAGGGTTGCAGCCCCCAGTGCGGTCACAGGATGAATTTTGGGGGGGTCACAAGTGCAGAGCCAGCATTAGGGGATGGCAGGCAGGGCAACTGCCTGGGACCCCATGCCACAGGGGGCCCCACAAAGCTAAGTTGCATGCTTCAGCCCTGCTGCCGGGGGCTCAGGCTTCAGACATGGTTCACAGGTAAAAATCAGACTTAAGTATCACACTGAAATGTCAGTACAATATTTATATTCCAATCAATTTATTTTATAATTATATGGTAAAAATGAGAAAGTAAGTAATTTCTCAGTAAGAGCGCGCTGTGACACTTTTGTATTTTTATGTCTGATTTTGTAAGCAAGTAGTTTTTAAGTGAGGTGAAACATGGGGTACACAAGACAAATCAGACTCCTGAAAAGGGGTACTGTAGTCTGGAAAGGTTGAGAACCACTGGATTAGACCTATATCTGTGGGCAGATGAGCGAGAACACACAGGCTTACTGGGAAGAATTATGGACCTAGGAACTTTAATCCATGCAGAAGAATGATAGTGCCTTTCACACAATGATCTGAGTGCTTTGCAAACATTAGTTAACCTTCCCTTCACCACCACCCTTTTAGATGGATCATCGCTTACCATTTTACAGGTGAGAAACTGAGACACAGATTGAATTTGCGCATGATCCCACAGTGGGTAAACGGCAGGGCTGAGCATACAACCTAGAGTTCTGTATTCTACCCCTTGCTGTAACTGCTTAACCAAAAAAAAATTCTAAATAGCTGGACTTGAGTGGTGGTTTCTTATCTTTATCAGTAGCCTCAAGTAGCCTTGTTATATCATTGATCATAAGCTATCCCATCCTGTTCCTGTAATGTTAGGATGTGTTTGGTGATGACTCTGAGATCTCCAAGGAGTCGTCCGGCGTTAAGAAACGGCGTATTCCACGTTTTGAGGAGGTAGAGGAAGAGCCGGAGGTTATCCCAGGCCCGCCTTCAGAGAGTCCTGGAATGCTGACCAAGCTACAGGTTAGTCTTTTCAGGCTGCTCTCCTCTATCACCTCCCCAGAAACCGAGATCTTGGATCTTAACATCTTAATTAACATTTAGTTTCAGTGTGGGGGAATAACAAATGTTTCAGGTATCTTATACTTCATATCATGATTAGAAATTTGAATGTACAGGCCCAACATCCTTTTGAAAACTAATGGCAAGCTGCTTTTCACTGTGTCATTTTCAGAGCTTGCTGCTACTATTAGCTAATTTCAGTAGAAGTTCTCTAAATCACAAGCCATTTCTCGAAAACTGAGTGACAGAATGCCATGTTGATGCCTGGGATTGCTAAAACTTGTTACTCGCACAGAATCTATATTTGCTAAAAGGCTATGAAATGTTAACAAATACAACTAAACTACACTGTGACTAAATGGAGAAAATACATTTGTTATGCAGTGTCCTTCATTTGTTTGAAGAAGTGTTGACTTGCACTGAAGTGTGTTTACATGACTGCAAGTGGTATAAACTATTCATTAGCTGAATGCCATCTGTATACTTTGGCACATTTCATTATTTTTCTTAATTATACAGTACCATAAATGTACATGGAGTTTTGCAAATTCAGAAAACATGCTCTGTCTGAAGCTCTTAGCCTAAATTAGACTGACCAAATAGTTCAGAGACTTCAAGTGGTTTACCAGTAAATAGCTTAATCTCCAGGTACTGCGAGTTTTTAATTAGTGGATTAATGTCAATGAGTTTAGTGGAAGAGATGTTCTAGAATTAGTGAGATTCTCATCTGACGAAGTGGGTTGCAGCCCACGAAAGCTTATGCCCGCAGAAATTTGTTAATCTTTAAGGTGCTACAGGACTCTCGTTGTTTTTGCTGTATACAGACTAACACGGCTACCCCTCTGAGATTCTCCTGTATATCATCTTGAAACATTTTTTATAACGGGAAAAGGCAATTCAGTTCTTACAATTCTCAGTGTCAATGAGCAGACTGAATTGATTAAGAACAGGCCAGGAAATCATTTTGCAGGTCCTTTCACTTTCTTTTGGAACATGCAGAGCACTTGGTCACACTTGAATTCAGCCAACAAAACTGTTAGAGAGAAAGGGGAGATCCTCTTTACAAATGAAACAAGTAGACAAAGTTCCTTTTCTGTACGGTGTCCTAAATGGGAAGAAACAAGTCATGGCAGTGGGCACTGACTACATGGGGTTGCTACTGCAGAATTGGGGGTCGTTGATTAGAATTGTCCCAGTTGGTAGCTGAGTTAGTTCCACTAAGCTGATTTGCCCTCATTTGCCACTATGTGAGGAGCCTCTGCAGACTTCTGACTTCTTGTGAGGAGGAAGAAACGTAACTGTCCAACTTTATTTTTGCAGATCAAACAGATGATGGAGGCAGCAACACGTCAGATTGAGGAGAGGAAAAAGCAACTGAGTTTCATTAGTCCTCCTGCACCCCAGGTACAGCCTTTGATAAAGGATCTGCCCTTTGCTTTCCAGGATTCAAATAGATAACATTGTCTTTCTCCTTGAACTGTGATTTGCATGCTTATTCTGACACGTATCTAACAATATATGTCTCTCCACAGCCAAAAACTCCTTCTTCATCACAGCCAGAGCGTCTCCCCATTGGCAACACCATTCAGCCCTCACAGGCAGCCACATTCATGAATGATGCTATTGAGAAAGCCAGGAAAGCTGCTGAGTTGCAGGCCCGAATCCAGGCTCAGCTGGCCTTGAAACCAGGACTCATTGGCAATGCCAACATGGTGGGGTTGGCCAACCTGCATGCAATGGGAATTGCACCTCCGTGAGTACAAGCAACTTGTCAATACACTGTAACCCTGGTAACTTTCGATAGAAACAAGACAAATGGAAGAATGCATACTGTCAGGCTTCATTATTACCTTTCCGCCCAACTTCATGTGTATCGACTTGGATTTGTAAACTGGATAATCACAGCTCTATGTCAATGATGGAAGCACCAGAGAGTGATGTTGGACAGGCATTGCTCTTTTAGATGTTTTCTGGCTGCTGCTGTTCATCTCCACTGTTACAACTTGTAGTTGCCCTTTGAATGTTAAATTGATTTCAGGGTCAGCTAAGAGTAAGTAGTTCAGACTACACCAAGTCCTTGTGGCCTTGTCTACACTAGAAATTTTCTAAAACTTTTCACCACAGCCAACGTGGGTTCAGCTTCATCAGTGGTTGCAGTGGTGGGAAGATTAGGGTAGACAAGCTGCTGGTTGTCAAACTGCCGAATGGTCTAGACCTGCTCAGTCTAGATTGCACGATGGTTAGAACGCAAGATCGCGCTCTCAGCTTAATTATACTGGTGCTTCCATCATTGCAGCCATCAATGTAGCGAAACCAATGATTGCAACAGTGGGAAATCTTAGTGGGGGCAATGCCTCGGGGCTGACACTGTTACACTCAGGTTCCTTTATGCCATTCTGGCAACATAAAATTTTAGTTGTATAACATTTACTTTCACTTTAGGGCCCCTTTACGCTGCCAAAGAGGTGTAAAGATACCTTGGTGTAAATGAGAATCTGGCCTCTAGTGTAAACACACCCATATCATTCATGGTGTCTGAAACTCATTTCTGTTCCCCAAAATATCAAGAAAAGGGAAGCGTTTAGGTTATTGATGTTCTGTGAATGATCAAAATGTGGAAACCTCTGTGATGATGCCTCAGTCAGACTTATCCTAGTCTGGAGGTCGCTCTAGGCTCTGTGGACCATAATACTGGCACCCTACTGTTTGAATACTGTTGCAGTAAAATGGTTTCATATCTATTTCCTTTAGATTATGTTGGTTAAAAAGGCTTAGAGAAAACCACCAGAGAGCAGATTTTTCAAGGCCTATCTGGTGGTGGTCACAATACACTATATTCCTTTCGAGTTAATGCTACGTGACTGTATTTTAACAAAATGTGTCTTTCATTAGGAAAGTGGAGCTAAAGGACCAGACAAAGCCTACCCCACTGATCCTGGACGAACAAGGCCGAACTGTTGATGCGACTGGTAAAGAGATTGAGTTGACTCACCGTATGCCGACCCTAAAAGCTAACATCAGAGCTGTAAAGAGGGAGCAGTTTAAACAGCAGCTCAAAGAGAAACCATCTGAAGATATGGAATCCAACACTTATTTTGATCCCCGGGTTTCCATAGCCTCATCCCAACGTCAGAAACGCACCTTTAAGTTCCATGAAAAAGGCAAATTTGAAAAAATTGCACAGAGGTTGCGAACAAAGGTATTGTCTAGTTTTCTGAATGCAGATATTAATGAACAGCACTAGAAGTGGGGGAGTGACCAGGGGACTGAACTCTTATGTTTCATTCAAGAATGATGGAGGTTCATTCAGTCTGGGTACCTCAGGACAAAAAAGCTTTCCACCTGGGATCGTTGAAAATTTTCCATCAAAACCGTTTTCAGTGGAAAATTGGGTTTTGATTAAACAAACATTTTTGTGTAACGTGTCTTTCTGCATTCATTTTTGACCACACAAAGAATTTAGTTTTTTATGAAAAGCTTAAATTTACCATGGGAAAAATCCAATTTCTGATCTACTATTTTCAATAGAAATAAATGATTGGGGGGTGGAGTGGACCTGTAAAAATTTAAAGGGAGAGAACTTGCCTACATTTTAACCATATGCAAAAACATCGGTGTAAGCACCCAGTAATTGTTTGTTGCAGTGCCAAGTAAGGTATAACTAGGATTCTTGGAAAGAGGAGCTGATTTAGGCTGGATATTGGGGAAACCCTTTCTGATACTGAGGTTGTTACACCATGGAAGAGATTGCTCCAAAGAGACAAGTGTGAAGTGCTTTGAGACCTACTGATGGAAAAATGCTATGTAAGGGCTAGATGTTATCATCACTGAGACATTTTAAAAGTGGGCTGGGCAATACATTGGGAAGTATCATCTAGGAGAATAATCGTGTGTTAGAGTTGTGCAGTAAGCCTTGCAGGGTCAGGATTGTGGCAGGTTTAACACCCACAAACTTCCACAAAACCATCCCTTAGTCCCGGGCCCCATTCTGTGCTGCTTCTATGGCATGCCCTGATCAGCTTGTAAAAGAATATATCCAGTTTGTTTTGCTTTTGAAAGGCTACGTTGTGACCTGCTTGTATTATCTCTCCTCTTGTTCTCAGGCTCAACTAGAAAAGCTGCAGGCAGAGATCTCTCAAGCTGCCAGAAAGACCGGGATCCACACTTCTACCAAATTAGCTCTTATTACCCCTAAAAAGGAGCTGAAAGAAGGGGAGATCCCTGAGATAGAGTGGTGGGATTCGTATATCATACCTAATGGCCTTGACCTGTAAGCTACTGGGGTTTGATAACTTTATTGTAGAGAAGAAATTAATGACCTGCCTTTTCAGAGTTGCTGACCACTCTCAGGTTCTGTTGAAATTGATGGGGGCTGAAGTGCTCAGCACCTCTGCAAATCAGGCCATAAGCCTTTACTGCATCTTGCACAGAAACAAGTGCATCTGCTTGAGTAACTGCATTCTACCCCCTAAATTCCCTGCTAGAGGTTCAGTTGTATATTGTTCGCTCCCTGCCCCAATGTGTTGCGTTGTGCCAAACAGCTGCCATGTTCTATCCCAGCTTATTCCCATGACTGACAAAGCAGTTCCTGAGTGCAGTCGATACAGCAGTTTGAGTGATTTTGGCTAAAAGCCGGTGTTGGATTTTCAAAAGCAGCTAAATGATTTTGTAGTACAAGCCCCATTGACTTTGTCATTAAGTATTTTTGAAAGTTCTGCTTTTAATGTCAAAATGTAAGATCAATACTTAGAATATCTGGGACAATGGGAGGGACACCTGTACATTAATACTTTATGTAGGGCCCATGCATCTCCCTGCTTCCCTTGAGCTCTGGATTTTAGAGTGCCTGTCAGCATCTTGTGTAAGTTTAATAGGTAGCCTGTGTTGGAGGGTGTGGGGCAAGTTGCTTTGTTCACAGAATGCTGTTGCTTGTGAAACATTGAAGGAAGGAGGGAAGCCAACCTTAAGATGACTTAACAGCGATACCCCAATTCTCTCCTGTTTAGAACAGCTGGAGTCTCCCCTAAACGAGATGACTACTTTGGGATCACAAACCTTGTGGAACACCCAGCGCAGCTAAACCCACCAGGTACTGTTATGAGCAGTCTAGTTCAAGGTGTCCTTGTTGTCTCGATCAGTTCATGATACATGGGGGGTCTTGTAACAAGACTGTTCCAGTGCTCTAAATTACTGGCAGCCTGAGACCTGAACCAGCTGCATCCCTTCCTGTTTTGTGATACCACTGACTTCATTTCTCACCATGAAAGAAACCTTGTTGAGGTAGAACATAGGGCTCTACTAGCGTGGTGAGACTGCTAGGACTAGGAAGGTCAGTCTGCAAAAAGAGTGGGGGAGATCACATTTAAAAATATAGTGACCAACTAGATATTGGAAACTGGTAGACTCCCACACGGTAGAGGGAATAGCGACTGCTACTTGGACATTATGGATATGTCTGCACTGCAGCTAAACACCCCTGTCACCTGAGTTGGGCTCTTGGGCTGTTTATTTGCTGTGTAGATGTTCAGGCTTGGGCTGGAGCATGAGCCCAAGCCTGAATGTCTGTGCCACAATGAAACAGCTGTGCAGCCCAAGCCCTGTGTGCCCAAGTCAGCTGATGCGGTCCAGTGGCGGGTGTTCAGCTGCAGTGCAGACATATCCCAAATGCCTCCTGTGGTCCACATGATAACATGGCCCCCAAAAAAGGGACACAAGATAGTAAAGAAAGGCTTAGATGATTGGGGTTAATCTGTTTAGCATAAGTAGCATTGTAACCTGTTTTCTGGTGCAGCATTGATGTAAACAATCTGCAGTAACTCAAGGATCACAGATTGTAGCAGAGGTAACCTATAGAGCTGAGATGGGAGAGCTACATGCTCAAAAAGAGGTGATTCTGTAAGTTACAAGCTGACTGGGTGGGTGGGGGGAGGACAGAAAAGGTGGTGTTGAGCTGCCTTAGCATTAAGCATGAGGAATTGATTACCTAGACTGCAACTATTTCCATTTCCTTTTCCCCGTAATGATCGTTGACCGTATTTGGTCCTGCTCTTGGGAAACTGGTAAATATAAACTGACTGTTCGTTGGTTTACCTTTCTAGTGGACAGTGACACACCAGTGACTCTGGGCGTTTATCTAACTAAAAAAGAGCAGAAGAAGTTACGACGTCAGACTCGGAGAGAAGCACAGAAGGAACTGCAGGAGAAAGTCAGGCTGGGTCTAATGCCGCCTCCTGAACCAAAAGGTAGGAAACTACCTTGTGGAGAACAGGCTGTATGCAAAACGCCACACTGTGAAACATGCAGTCTCCAAGTGGTGACATGTTGGCTAGTTAAAAAACCCATGTTAAATTGCAGCAGGAAAAGGAGCTGTGAGAAAAATCCTATAGATCTACACTGTTCATGAATTTACATGTATGCATGTACATTCATAGAGTTAAGTCCAGAAGGGGCGATTGTTATCATCTGGTGTGACCTGCATAATGCATGCCACAGAATTTCACTCAGTAATTACTGTGTCAAGCCCCATGTACATAGGACAGCATTCTGGGGTGACTTACACCTCATCCAACCCCATTGACTTCATTAGGCTTGCACAGAGGTTGAATGTACATACTACATGGAGTGCTCAGATGAGAGGAACCACTTTTTACTAAATGTAATGTATTGTTGCTGTGATCTGTCAATCAGTTGCCACACTGTACCTAGGAATATCTGCATTTCAGAGATAAGTGGTGTCTGTTCACGTAGCTAGTAAATCTGTAAAACATTTTGAGCCTGACAAAAGACAATATAGAAGGCTGTTTTAAAACAATGCTGGGAAGCCTTTTAAAGTAGGAACAAGCCTTATAGAGGGGATATGGTCTCACTTAGAAATTAACTTGTACCTTTCTTTCAGATGTTTTCCCTCTAGTGTTTTTTGCTCTTACATCTTTGCACTCAGATTTGTTTAAAGTAAAACTTCCATTATGAATACTTTTTCATTTTTAAGCTTTTGTGGCATCTCTACTCCTATACTTATAGGAAATAACAGATGCCTTTTGCATTTTGACACAAATTATGGCAAGTTGGTACTTGATAGAGGATCGAGCCCTTTAAAATGTTCCCCTCTCTCTTTCCCTTGCAGTAAGAATTTCTAATCTGATGCGAGTACTTGGGACAGAAGCTGTTCAGGACCCGACAAAAGTGGAAGCTCACGTTAGAGCACAAATGGCAAAGAGACAAAAGTAGGTTGCATGTCACTGCTTCCTTGTTTATTATTTTATAGTGGATTTAGCGGTGGTGGTGTACTGACAGCCTTAGAGACTGAAGTCCTCTATTGAAGCACAGAACAGATGTAGCAAAGACAGAAGGAAGGGCAAGTTTTACTCTCATTCTACCCCCACAGTGTATTTCAGCTATGCCTTGAAAGGCTCCCCTCTGAGAGCTAGAGGGGGTTGAGTGTTTGTGACCCATCCATTCTTGGCTCCTTCTCCTGCAACTGCCAGCAAGAGGCCCAGTTGCAGTGGTGGCTTTTGCGTAGAGACAGCTATCTGCTACGAACTGGAGTGAGACCCTGACTCACTTCACAGACTCATCCAACAACTACTTGTGTAGTAATAACTTTGAGGCATGGTCCTCCTGAGCTCACTGCATTGAGTCACTTACACTGAATACTCTCAAGTTTAGTACTGAGCAATTGACTACTCCAGACAGCAACATTTCCACAGTGATGTGAAGTGGTGTGTGCACGTGTTCATCCTCAAGGGATGTCATCTGAGAAATGCAGAAGTTTCACTCTGATAAAGTTGAACTGAGTAGGCACTTTAAGAAACTAATCTAAAGCACAGTTCCTGAATTAAAAGTCCATGTGCGTAGTCTCAAACTACAAATAATCAGAGCTGGATTTTTCAAGCTGTGGTAATACTGGGCCTTATGCATCATCATCACTAGATCAAATGCAGCCTCTAGCAGTACTGACTGAAAGTTTGCACCATCTGATGGTGGTTTAAAGATCTATTTAAAATTAGTTGGTGCGTTTTGATCCAGTTCACGCCACAAATCACCACCATTACAGCTGGCACTAATTGCTCGCTTTCAACAGATACCAAGGACTAAATGGATTGATCCCTCATCGCTAGAGGCATTGAAAGCAAGTTGGAGGGTCAGGTTGCAGGAAGGTTGCAGTACTTGTTTGTGCTTGTTACAACCTGGTCCAGTTCCTCTCTGGATGGAAACCAGTCTCTTGAGCTCTAGCAGGTTGGGTCCTTTCACATGCTTCTAAACCAGCTGGGTCTGGGCAGAGCCCAGTTCACTGTTCCTAGCTCTGGGTCTGCAAGCGCAGCCAAGGCCCACTTCCCTTCCAGTTCTGTGGACAGACATCAGACAAGCTGCATTTCTGCTTACCTGTTGCCTCTTTCCTCCCACTCAGAGCTCATGAAGAGGCCAATGCTGCACGAAAACTAACAGCAGAACAGAGAAAAGCAAAGAAGGTTAAAAAACTTAAAGAAGATATTTCACAGGGAGTGCATATATCTGTGTACAGGTGAGTGCCTTCACCCACAAAGCCAAGAGGTGCCTAGTCTCAGACGTTTTTCCCGTGTGACTTTTTTTTTTTGTAAATACACATGACGACAAACTCATGTCTACAAACGTGTGCTAATATGGAGTGTTCCTTTAATACAAGGCTGTCGTCATCTGGCTTCCTGAACTCCATTAGAAACAATGAAGGCTGCTCAAATTATTTTAAGGTAGAGAGGAACAACCCCCGCCCTCCTCACACACACACTTTCCCAAAAGTAAATGATTGAAAAGGTAACTCCATTCTTCACTCATCTTGCTGGAGCATTCAAGGTGAATGTAGGAAGTCTCGTAATACTTAGTTCTTCTATAGCACCTTCCGTCCAAGGATTATGAAGCATTTTATGAATTTAAATCCTAATGACTGGGAACCTGAGACACAGGGAGATTGAATGTCCAGTATCACAAGCAGAGCTGACAAATAGGACCCAGGAGTCCTGACATGATAAAACACCATTTACAGTCAGATGAAAGCTTCTATTATAATATAAATATTAAATTATTAACTCTTACCCAACTAAGGATGGGGCCTATTGTGCTAGGTACTGTAAAAAGGTGAATAGGTCCCTGTTCCAAACTGAATAAAAACCTGTTGAGCATAAGGTTTTCCATATACCCCACAGTACTGGAGAGCTTGAAGTGAGTGTAAATATTGGACTGAATGGGAGAAGAGTGTTATCCATAGTTCATAGTTCTGTAGTTCCTTTTTCAAATAGATAAACCTTTGCTTTTATTTCCTCAGAGTCAGAAATCTGGGCAACCCAGCAAAAAAATTCAAAATTGAAGCAAATGCTGGACAGCTGTACTTAACAGGAGTGGTGGTTTTACACAAAGATGTCAACGTGGTGGTAGTAGAAGGAGGTAAGCCTTAAGGTTGTGGGCTCTGGTTAGAACATTAAAAGTTCAAAAGCTTGTTTCTGATCAAGATACCCAAATGTGCAAATTGCCAATTACTGGGATTTATGGAAGTAAAGGAGGATGTTAGGTTGCTATACTTAGGATGCTGCTTAGATTTACTCCGCACCAGCCCTTTGGTAGTCAAATATGTTAGCTACTTAAGTATTTTAAATAATCCTTTAAATATTTAAAGCTTATATGTTTAAGAAATGCAGCATTGTTAAATCTGCTAAATTTGAAGTCTCAATATTTTGACAGTGGCAGCTTCTCAGGAAAGACTCTGCCAGCCAATCTGAGTCTGCTACAATGCTTACAACTTGCATAGTGCTTTATAAATGTTCTCACAACACATTTTGTAAGATACTATCCCCATTCTATAGCAAGGGAAACTGAGATGGCACGGAGGTGAAGTGACCTGCCAAAGGCCACAGAAGAGCATTGGTGTCAGAGGTTGGATTGGAATGCAGGGGTTCCTGTCTCCAAGCTCTGTGCTTAGGCTAGACTATGTTCCTTTGTCATTGATCAGCAGTGGTTCTCAGCCCAAGGGCTGCTTGTGGTCCAATCAGGACACAGCTATGACTCGCATGACCTCCTCAGGGCCATATAGGTAGTGCATATATTGTGTGGATGCGGCCCACATAACACAGGGAGAGCTGCATATGTGGCCCACAATAGTAAATAGGTTGAAGACCACTGATCTACAGTAAAAACAACGAGAGTTCTGTAGCACTTTAAAGACTAACAAATTTAATTTCTGCAGTATCTTTGCCCAGAGTTTTTAGCTGGAACTGAATATGTGTTTGAGTGTTTAGTTTTACTTCCATAGTTTCAGGTGTCATTAGCTTTCTCTGCCTTTTGGAGACAGAAAGTAACCCTCTTAGGATTCTAAATTGAAGTTTTCAATGAGCAAGAACTGAGTCAAAATGACTATCCTCTCCTCTCTCTCCAGGTCCAAAAGCACAGAAGAAATTCAAACGTCTTATGCTCCATCGAATAAAATGGGATGAGCAGACATCAAACACAAAGGGAGATGGTAAGTGTAGAAGTGTGTGTGTGTGTGTGTGTGTGTGTGTGTGTGTGTGTGTGTGTGTGTGTGTGTGTGTGTGTGTGTGTGTGTGTGTGTGTGTGTGTGTGTGAGAGAAAGAGACGTAGCCAATGTGACTGTACAGAAATGGCAGTTGGGTCATTTTGTTGCAACCTAGAAGAAAAGCCATTACCATGCAAATCCTTCTGCAGAACATAAATAGACTTGATCGTCTGTGGTGTAAATTTGAAGATGTCTGTAATACTGCTAAAGCAAACCAAACATTGGGACTGGAATTTAAATGATAAAAAGCCAGGAACTTCAGTGCTGGCTTACATACCTTACCATTGTTTACAGCAGTTTGCCAGACTGCCTTCTGCAGTGTCAACCCCTCCTATTCAGCTGTATGCCACGAACACACAGTGGAGCTTGAACTGGCTTTGCATTTGCAAGACTTGAAGTTTGAAAAAATACGAACTCCAGTATAGGAAGGTGTGTGTGCTGGCAGACCGAGGAGGTGGATGTTCTTGGGGAAGTGTATGTTGTAATTCTGTGAGGCACTCTGGGTAGTAGAAGAGGAAGCAGTGGTCCTCTAGAACCTAGTGCAGGTATGCATCCCTGAGACAGGAAGTGGGGAGCCCAAAGCACCAGTCACATAAGTCTGACTAATACTGGTACACAGACAGTGCTGGAAACCACTCCTCTATTAATGTGGCAGCTGTACAGTGCCATTGGCCAACTATTTTCTTCAATGGTCAGCTCTTCAGGACAAGGACTGTGCCTTCCTATGTACTTTCTGCATGCTTAGCCCAATGAGAGAGCTGATCCTGATTGGATGACCCCTGAGTATTACTGAAATAGATATTTTGTAATTGTGTAGCATGTAATATGAGAGACCAGTCTGTGGCTGTAGCTGTTGCTGTATGCCGGTGATACTCAGACAAAGGCTTGGGAGCCACAAGTGGCTCTTTAATGTGTGTCCTGCAGCTTTTTGCAGCACATATTAAAACACCGGGTGATTTAATTATTAACCAGTCAGGATGCTCTTACTATATCATTAACCAATTAAGTTATCAACTTGCACTAAGTTATTAATTTATTTGCTGGAAAATTATATCTCTAGATCTATAAAAATATAAAAAACTAAATATTTCCCCTGTCCTACTGTTTAAATACAAATATATGGTACTATAGCCATTTACTCCTGTGGCTCTTTTGGGTAATGTTGATTGCTAATTTGGCTCCTGAACCATTGAGGTCTGAGTATCGCTGCTCTAGGTACATGATAGAGCCTGAAATGAGAATAAAAATGAATGTGACAGAGGGATGTAATCACTTCTGAATCTTCTTTGCAAGTAAGTTAGATCTTCAGCAGTATTTGAATTAGATTTTGTGCTTAAATTTCAGATTATGAAGTCAGGTGTAACATAACCACTAATAGATGTGCAGGAATCATCCCTAAACACAATTAGAGAAGGGTGAAGGGAAATCAGCAAACATCCTTGTGCATCCCCAAAATGAGGGAAATGTAAAAGTCTGAGTCTAAATAGCAGAAATACAGCTGGGATTTAGAGGGGAAAAGTTCTCTAAGTGGAATGAGAATAGCAGCCTGGGTAGGACTGCCACTGTTTAGAGCTTTGGGGTGGGAAGGACTTGTATTTTAATGCTGGTGCTTTCATAGTGACTGCCTGGAGTTCCTTATTAGCTGTAGGTCTAAATATACTTTATTTTTTCAGATGATGATGAATCTGATGAGGAGTCTGTTAAAAAGACAAACAAGTGCTCTCTGGTTTGGGAGGTAATTTATGATCTTGATTTAAAGGAGAATTTTGGGCCTCCGGCTCAAGTGCTTAATTTCTGGGTCACTTGGCTTTTCATTACTGCTGATATAAAACATGCGTGCAAGCTATAAAACCTTGTTAACTGCTGTACACCTCTGTTGCAAATTGCTATGCACAAAGCATTTATTTCACTACCCACTTGATGGCATTTAGCTACCTGATGTTTGTTTTGATTGACACTCATGGCCAACTTAATTCAATCTGAAATATTCAGGGTTTATCTTTTAAACCTTATTCAGATGGAGAAAACAATGTGGTGACTTACGCTGCTTAGGCCCCACAGGAGTATTTTTTGCATTTGGAAGTGTATAGTGCTGGGAAATGCAGAGGATGCATGATCCAGTTCATATATCTAATCACCATTCAAAAGATGCTTCCAGGGTAACTTATTGGCTGCTTTTTGCAGTGCAGGAGAGCTGGGTTTCAGTCTCTGTCTCTTGCTCTGGTAAGGGGAGGTAGCATATTTAGCCCTTGTGGAGGAGAAAGCAGTCACTGCTTTCTATGGCTAACCAGTGACAAGAAACAAGTTGGCAGCTTTCAAAAGGAGTCCTGGCCAGAAATACTGTGGCTGTATAACTCCTTTGTGTTCCAAGTGACTTGAGGTTGGGGCCAGCACCCTTTAGTTTTCATGATCACATCCTTTGAGATGCTACATAAAAATATTAGCATCTCCAAAGTCTTTGGAGATAATCCTGCACAGCAGCATAAAAAACACTGGCTACTCAGAAAAAAGATGGATGCAGACTGGAATAAAACATGTAACTTTAATTGTAGCCACTGAACTGCTCTCAAACCCTTCCGTTTGTTGGCGACTTATCAAAGGAAAGTATTTTCCTGGCAGTTCTTTTAAAAGAAAAGATTACTAAGTGACAGTGGAAATTGCCCTTATTTAAGCATATTTCTACACAACTTTTCACCCTTCCACAAATAAACATAGCACTAATTTAATTATGCAAATCATAGTTCCTCTTTGAACACTTGTTTAGAAACCTGAGAAATTACTTTCTTTCAATTCTAAAGAGGTTTATTCTCGATTCCTCTTGTAGTTGTGGTGCATTTGCTTGGTGGTTTTTCCTGTCCACAAGATGCATCGGAAAACTCCTCTTTCTGTCTGTTGCAGGGTACAGCGAAGGATCGCAGCTTTGGTGAAATGAAATTTAAGCAGTGCCCCACTGAAAACATGGCACGGGAGCACTTTAAAAAACACGGAGCTGAGCACTACTGGGACCTGGCTCTGAGCGAGTCCGTGTTGGAATCCACAGACTGAGGGTGCTGCTGCCCCCAGCGTTCCTGTTGTTAATTTGAGAACAATACCTGGCTGAAACTTGGACAGAACTCCCTTCCTCTCCTCAAATCCCTACAGTACAATGCATATGATTAAAGAAATATTTTTAAAACAACAATCACAGCTACACTGTTTTCTGGATAAACCCAACTCTTGGAGATATTGGTGCAAAACCATGGGAAAGTGGTATCCACCAGTGATGCGAACATCAGATGTGCTCTTAGGTGTCTCTTATGTTCTCTGGAGAGAATTCAGTTTTGGGGAGGTAGGAGAGGCAAAGACAACTGTTTTCAGTAGTGTCATTAGTCCTTCACATACAGCTGTCTCAAATGGAAGTACAAACACCTCCTTGCTTTGTCCAGTAGATGAGGTCTGACATTGGACAAACTATATGGTGCACACAATCAAAGATTGCTCCTTTATTTGAGGGGGGGCAGTTGTTTGGGAGCAGCCCCAAATAGTCTGAGGAGGCAGAACGGAGCATTGGAATTTGTAAAGCAGAGTAGGAGATGGGGACTTAGCCCACATCCTATATTTACATAATAAACTTTTTTAAAAGAAAGTCAAAGATGTGTTTCTTTACATGGGAGTTTCAAGTAGCTTGCTGTTGCTCATTGCAAACTGTTTTTCTGTTCATGGCTCTTGCCTCAGTTTTATACCATAGCGTGGGTATATTGGAAGGATCGTTTGACAGTAACCTCAGAATCAGGAGCCCATTGTGCTACAAACATGGAGGAGGAAAGTCCTTGCTCTACCTCTTAAAATCTAAGATAAGTAACAAACAGGGTTTATGGGGGGGAAGGATACAAGACATCGGCAGTTCTCTAATTATAAACAAAAGATGCCAGCTCAGCATTCATTCATTGGCTGATCTTAGTTTAAGGGCATAGCACATGGTGGGTCTCAAATAAGTATTTAAAGAGGAAAATGGACCGGCTTTATAGAGGAGTTGAAGGAGGATGTTCCATGCATAAGAAGCAATTGGAGGAAGGGTCATTTGTTTTCTTGTGAAGCTGATTTGAGCAGCAGCAGTTGAGGGCTGATGTTTGGCAAGATGAGCAGACAACAATGAAGAGGCAGGGTTGTGAAGCCTGAACTTCAATATTTAGGAAAAAGTGGAATTCTTGTAATATCCTGTGCAGTATTATTAATAGCAGCAATGAATATGATCAGCATTTGGAGCTGTAGTGTGCATTGTACTATGGTTAGAGGCAGTTACTGTCTCGGATTGATCCTTAGAAGGAAAATGTTGAAATGAGTGGTTCCTTCAGTTAACATTAGCGTGTGCTTCTACAGCCAGCACTGCTTTGTCTTGTATTTCATGCAAATTTCCCTCACTGTATGACAAGCTTTGAACCTGCTTTTATATTAATGGAAATGCTTTGGTGTCATCCCACTTACTTCACGTCTATGTTTATCCCAGCTTGTGCAGAGATGAAAAGTAAATAGCATCTTTTCAATGTCTTTTTTCATAAAGTGGGAGAGGGTTTCCCTAAGTACATTTTGTTCTGTTTTCACTCAAGTCCCATACTAGCTGGTAGGCAGACTAGGTTAACAGCTCTTTAAACAGGTTGATGCATCATGGGAAATGTAGAATATTTTTCAAGGTTGGAACAAAGGATCCTGTCCTTCCATCTTGTGCAGTCAACTACATCAGTGCAAAGGGGATGTCAAATGCGGTCAGATCGGCATTGGCAGTCCTTTACACCCATTTCATACCAGTGGGAATGAATGTGCAGGGTGCAGGACAATGGAGAATGTTTGTGTTACTGCTTCATTGCATAACCCAATGTGCGTGTTACTGCTTCATACCATACCTGGAGTCAAACTATTTGAGAATGACTTCTGACAATTTCAAGAGTCATGACTTCAAGAGAGGAATAAACAGCTCACATAGTATGTGGGGGCAAGGGTAGATGTAGAAAATGCCATAATAAATGTTTTTTTCTAATCCTGTATGGTTGTGCTCCAGGTTTCTAGTAGGATTAGTCATTTTTTGGCTGTCTTTGGCACAACAATGCTTTTGTTTATATTCTCTGCTCTTTACATCCTGATGCCAAGCACTACTTCCTGCTTAGCTCACTCTATGAAAGGAACTTTGCATATATTGGGTCCTGAATGTAGGAAAGACTCCAGCTTGAATTAATATCACATTATAGATTTTTTTTTAATAACACTGACGATTCTTAGAATAAGCCTGTTTTACTCAATTTTTTGAGGAACAGGATCCAAGACATGATCTTATGATATTTACCACAAAGTAAAATATTGTCTGATGAGAACGAGGGCATGGCTGGTGGGTAAAGAAAGACACAGCTTCCCAATAACCATCTTGCCCCCCATGAGAATGCCCAGGCCCCACTTCTCTTCCATCAGTCTGCCTTCTGCAGCAGAAGTTGGGGCTACGTAACACTTCCATGTCTATCTTGTGAGAGCTTAAAACTATGCCTCCTCATTGTAAAGAGCCGCTATTGTTAAACACAGTTTTTTTAAAAACCAGCTATTCTTCTGTTTCTTAAACCATCTTAGTTTAATAACAAAATATTAAAAATTCAGTCTCAACTTTTTGTGCTGCTTGTTTTTTGTAGTGTGTATTGCCTGAGGACAAAGCCAATCTTAGTCCGAATCCTCTCCTGGGCCTAAGGCTTTGCTACCTTGGCTGTAAATCACTGAATATTGTCTAATGGTTGGTTTATTTTTTTTAATGTCGTATAATGAAGCAGGTGGGAGGCTCGTCTCTTTTGTAAGAGCTTGATTTTAACAAGTTTAGCGAACGCCTCATTACTGCCCCTTTAAAAGGGGTATGTTTCTCTCGGTCTGTCCTTTCTTCAGCCTCTTCTGGGGTAGGCTCTGCTCAGCCTGTTGCTCTCTCCCCACAAGTGGACGGGTGCAGCTTCTCGCAGGGCTGTGGGGGGGGCTATAGCCCCACCTGTAGCTTTTGCAAAAGGGCGCTGCATGAGCTGCTCTGCTGGGCCGAGGAGGGACGGGGCAAGGTGTGCAGGCCCAAAAAGGGGCTAGGGAGAACCAGACCCAGGGTGTAGCTGGGGCCCTGCTATGCAGGGAGGAAGGCCCGGTGGCCATATGCAAAGCCCAGGTGAGGCGGGCAAAGGTGAAACCTAGACTTTGGTCAGTGGGCGGAGAAGAAAGGCGGGGGGAGGGGCACCAAGGATAGTGTGAGTGTGGCCCTGGGTGCAGGTGGAGCACAAAGGATGCTGGGAGCCTGTCCAAACTGGGGGGGGGGGGGGCGGAAAGAAGCGCAAAGGATGCTGGGAGCGTGGCTATGCCCTTCACGGCGTGGGTCCCGCGCCTCAAGGCAGCTGCCTCCCTCCCTTGCTCTAAGTGGGAAGCCCTGATTGGACTGACGCCCTCGCGGGAGGGGGAGGAGTGTTCTTTCGCTCGCGCTCCCTTCCCGCCTCATTTCTTCTGACTACCCTCCCCGCACCGCGGCCGGCCAACCGCCATTCGCACATGCGCAGCGATTGAACAGGGAGCCTCAGCTCGCTCGAGAGAGCGCGGCGCGCATGCGCAGGAGCGTGCTTGCCTCTGAGGCCGCACAATCAACCGACTGGGAGGGACGCGGAGCGTGCGCGTGCGTCGTGAACACCTCGACTCGCAGGAGGGGCCCGGCGCGCGTGCGTCGTTGGCGTGCGTGCGTACTAGACGTCGTCACGTCCGTGGTTCAGTCACTCAGTGTGTGTGTGTGTGTGTGAGGGTCGAGCGAGAGAAAGCTAGTACAAAATGGCGGCAGGTGGGCGGTCTCTGAGCTGTGGTGGGGATGGAGAGTAACCAGCCCATGGCAGCCGCCTAGCCGGTTAACGCCTCAGCGAGCAGAGGAGCGGCCCGGCCCCATCAGGGGAAGGAGTCCGTTAAAAACCCCGCAGAGAGCGAGGGGGGGGCGGGGCTGCGGCGCGTACCCGGGGAAGGAGAGTGACTCGCGCGCCCTCGCGAGGCTCCTACCACCGTTTTGCGCGCGCGCACGGCCCGGCCAGTGTCTTGGGACTGGGGAGCGCGTGCCCGTGAGCCAGGCCGCCGGGCCCGAAGTGGGCAGTGGCGGGGGGACAGAGCGACACTTGTGTGCCAAGCCATAGTGGGGGGGAGGAGTGCAGCGGCCAGTGTCGCGCTCAACCCGCGGACGGGACGGGCACCGCGCAGCGTGGAGGGGGGTTTCACTTTTACGTTGTGCCCGCTCTAGGGGGCGGGGATCGAGCAGCTCCATTGCAAGGGGAGGTGGGTTGTGTATTGCATTGCTTGCTGTTGCATTGCATGCGGTGGAGGGGGGAGTGATGAGATCCTCGCGCGCGTCGTAGGGGAGGGTGGTTGCGCGCGTGGGTTGCATGCAGGTGAGGGGGACAGAGGCCTAGGGTTGAACCAATGCTTCGTAGCATTCTACGTCGGGGATGGAGACAGTGTAGAGAAACCCTAGCGCATAGGGTAGAGGTGCATTGCTGCTCATTGCAGTACGTACCCTAGGGAGGCAGGGAAACCCCAGCACGCGGGGGCTGCACGGGTGCATTGCTTAGATTACCGCGTTGCATGCCTTTAGCCGGACTGCGAGGCCCTAGCGCAGGGAGCAAAGGGTTGCAGCGGGTGCATCGTTACATGCATCCTTTGGAAGCTGCCCTGGTTAAATATAGCCCGACCACCACCCGTGCAGCAGCAAGCTCGGAGCCGCCTCGGCTCCGTCCGCGCGCGCGCGCACGAGAGACGCGTCCCCCCCGGACGAAGGGGGAGGGGAGGACGGCGGCTGAGCGGTGCGCGCGCTCCCGGCCGCGGCGGTAGCGGCGCTGCGCGGCTGCTTGTGTGCGACCAACAGGGGAGGAAGATGGCGGCCGGCGGCGGAGGCAGTAGCAAGGCCTCCTCGTCGTCGTCGTCCTCGGCGGGGGCCCTGGAGGCCGCGCTGGACAGGAAGTTCCAGTCGGTCACCAATACCATGGAGTCCATCCAGGGCCTGTCGTCCTGGTGCCTGGAGAACAAGAGGCACCACAGCACCATCGTGTATCACTGGATGAAGTGGCTGAGGAGATGTGAGTGGGAGCGGGGCTCTGGGGATGGGGGGGGCACCATGGCGGGAGGTGGAGATGGGGGGGGGAGGGCCGGGAAAAAGGAATCACGGTCTCATTATCTGTCCCTGGAGGAAGTGGCTGAGGAGATCGAAGGGGGCACCAGGAGGGAGGGGGGCGGGGCACCACAACCCCATAATCCTGCACTGAAGGGAGAGAGGCGAATTTAATGACTTGCCATCCAATCACTGAATCAGGTTATCCGGGGTCATGGTGGATTCTCCATTACTGGCAGTTTTAAAATCGAGATTGAGTGTTTTTCTGAAAAGCATGCTCTAGGAATTATTTTGGGGAAGTTCACTGGCCTGTGTTGTGCAGGAGTCTGGCTAGATGATCACAATGGTACCGTCTGGGCTTGGAATCTGTGAATTGGGAGAGTGAGGTTAGGATGGAGGCATATGGGGTTGTGAGAGACTTTGAAGGAACAACTCCTTTCTTCCTTTAACTTTCCCTCTATGTCTAATCCCTTCTCCCTATTTTCCAAACCATGTTAATCCATATATATCCAGGATATGAATCCCCTCAGATTTATCTAAACCCTATTAATCAAGATATGTGCTCCCATGTCTCTTACTCTATGATTCCCCCTCTAAAAACTCCTTTAATTTGTATTTTATTTATATTCCTCTCTGTGCATCAGGTTCTCAGTGGCTTCCTCTATAGTTATTTAAGCCACCGTACTCCTACCCAAATGTTTCCTATGCTGTGTTTTAGATAGTTTTGCTTATAGAGTCCAAGTATCAGTCTATGTATAGCTGGTACAGTTTGAGATGATTTGTAAAATGCGTTGGGTTTTCTTAGCTTGAAAAATGCCATTATTCAGTTATTGATACAGGTGATGATTTGTGGTGTTAATAAGAAATAATAGAAACACATGGTACCTCTTAAACAAGGATCTTTACAATCTATTTAAGAATTTATAAATTCTTGCTTATGAATTTTTAGTGATCAGTTGGGAACCCAGTGGTTTAGTTTAAATTTTGTAATTGGTTGAGGTCTTTGTTTGTAGTTCAGGATGAGTCTGGGAAATGTGTAGCATTGCTTGCAATTTTTTGTGTGTGGTATTTGATTCACAAGCAGAAATGTTCGGTTTGAAATGGAAGTGAGTGTATAACATTTACAGTAATAGACATTCTAACAGAACTTCACTGAAGTCCGCAAACTGTAGTGGGAATCAATAGAATGTTTGGGTTGGGGAATATGGTCAGAGATGAATGGGAGATAACTACTTTGTTGTACCGCAGGTTTCAAACATATATTTAATAATTGATATTTAGTCTTCTTCCATCTTTATTTCACTTACTGACGTTAAGGCTCTCTGGGGCACAATTATCCGGAGAAGAAATTTTTGGCTCATATAATTTCTAGACAAGCTGTTTTAGTCTCTCACAATTTCATCAGAATGGCATTAGCATTGCTGTATTCCTTGCAGTATTAACCAGTAGCTGAGGAAGAGTCTCCAGAATCATGAGTTGTGCACTTATTTATACTTGCATCTGAAAGATTTTAGTATACAATTCCAAGAAAAAAATAGGGATGTAAATTAACCACCCAGAACATCAGCTCTCATATTTGGAGGCTAGTCACTCCCACTCACTTCCAAAATAGTAGTCTTTTTAGATGTGGGTAGGAGGAAGAATATTGGATATTAAAATCAGATTCAGAGCGCCCTGGCCATAGTTGTATTGTTGACTTGAGAGTGGAGGGGTTAATTTTTTTCACTACTCTAAATATGGTTTGATCATTTTTGCTGGAATTGCCCTTTCATATGTCAGTAAAACATTCAAATCTAATTCAGGAGCTGTGTCCTGCACTTGCATTATTTATTCTAATCTGAGCAGGCTGAGAAATGCAGTGAATTAATTGGCAGAGTAGATTAAGTGTTGTGAATCTTGATACTTGTGAGGAGCAGTTATTAGGGCTTGAATTGCAGGTATTTATCTAGATGCAAAGATGATGGTGAGTAGCTATTCCATGCTACTTCAGTTAACATAACTTGTTTGCATTTTAAAATCGCACATCAATTCTTCCTGGAAGTCTGAAAGTCTCAAAAGCAAGACTTGCTTGTCATTTTGAATAAACTGAGATGTATCTTGAAACACGTGTAAATGAAAATTAAGGTTTTGGAGCTAGTCTGCAAGTAAAGGGGCCATGAGAATGGGACATTTGCAACCCAGCTAGCATGGGGGTCAAAATATAAAACTAAACTATTTTCCCTGCCTTTTAACCAGCATAAAAACCATTTAATGGTTGGAACTTTCAGCAGTACAATTGTCTGATTTAATCTCAAACTGTTTAAAATTTCAGCATCAAAGGTTGTAATTAAACTTTATTTTCACACATGTGAACTCAGATGTGTATCTTAGTGAGAAGTGAGTCTTTCTTCTAGGGATTGCTGGGCAGAGCAAAATAGTTAGAGTAGTGCCAAGGAGTTAAGTTGTGTCTTTTAATGGTATAATGCAAGAATCAGAGTATTAGCTTTTAAGAAATTGCTTTTGCCAAAACCTCTAATGACCTCTTTCTTGCTAAAGCTCAGAATCAGTACTCCATCCTTGCTCTTCTTGATGTCCTGTCCTGTCATGGCTTCCATGACTCTGTCCTCTCCTGGTTCTCTTCCTACCTCTCTAATTGCCCCATTGCGTCCTTTGGAGTATCCATCTAATCATCCCCAGATTTCTGTGCTGTTTTCACAGGTTTCTGTCCTTGAGTCCCTTCTTCCTCTATAATTTACCTCTGGGTAATCTCACCTGCAAAGAAAATACAATTCCCATTTTTCTCTGCTGAGGACTCAACAGATCTAACTCTTTATTCGAGACATGTCCTTTTCTGTCCAAACTAAAATCTCAGTCTGTCTTTCTGACATCTCCTTGTGGATGCCTAGCCATCAAACTCAGTGATAAACATGGATAAAACAGAGCTCTTAATCTCGCCCTGTTCACTGTGGACAAAACCCTCATCCTGCTTGTCACTCAAGCCTGTAACCTGGTCATCATCTTTGAATCAAATCTCTCTCTAGTTCCTCATAGTTAGGCTATGTTTAATTTTGTGTGTTAGGGCCTTTCTTATTCATCCACATTTCTAAAACTCTTGTCCATGCTGTCCTCTCGCATCTTGATTACTGCAACATCCTCCTCTCTGTCCTTGACAAATGCAGTCTTGCCCCACTCATAGCCATTCTGAATGTTGCCACAAAGATCATTTTCCTAGACCATTGCTTTGACCATGTCACCCCTCTTTTTGCATCCCTCCTCTGGCTCCCTCTTCTCTATCACATCAAATATAAACTGTTTTACTTTCCATTTGAAGGAGCTTCATGGCCTGTCTGCTTCCTACCTGTCATCTCTCATGCACTATCGAGATGTTGACTTCCTGCCTCTAATCAGTAGATGATACAGCTTCCATCGCTCACTTGATACATTTTCAGACACCTTCTTGCTTTCTCACATGCTGCCCCTCACGCTTGAGAGGAACTCCCCATAAACACCACAAAAGTAATAATGCTCCTTAAAATCACATCTTAAAACTTTTCCTTTTCTATCATCCCTACAAAAACTTGACAACAGTTAGGCTGTTGTACTGAGTCCACTGTGGCCTATCATGCTGAACCTATTATGTCTCATTGTTTCCTTGTAGTCCTCTGTCTCTCTGTTGTTTCTTGTCTTGTACTTCGGTTGTAAGCTGTTTGGGGCATGCACTGTCTTTTAGTTATGTTTCTACCGTACTTTCATGTTAATCTTTGTACAACCCCGTTTATCCGACCCTCCCTTATCAGGCTTTCTGTATTTAACTGAACAATCAGCATGCACAGGTCCAGAAGTGGGCAATCTTTCCTGTAGCCTATAGATGGTGCTGCAGACTTGCACTTTCCCATTCTCTGGCTTACCCAAATTTTTGATTTGCGATCTGGCGCTGATCCTGTTTAGATTGAATAAACGGGGGTTCTGCTTGTTTAGAGCCCTGTTCTGGACTATTTTTGTAATCTTGCTGTTGTCCTGCCCCGCAATTCCCACTCCCGCATTGTTTGAATTTTTATCTCGCTATTATGGCCGCGTGTCCTGTGGGATTCCAGTCTGCTGCAGGGATGCTTGTACTTACATTGAACTGAAAAATATATGGTGTTTACATCTCTTAGAAGGGTGACACTGTTAAAGCATTGTGCAAAAATTAAATTGAGCAACATTATAGGTGGTGTTTCTGAAATATTTGGCTTATACAGTTTTTATGGGTTTTATAAAAGCATTTAAACATATGAATAAGAGAATTAGAACTTTTTTATGAATTAGAATATTTATTGTCTGTAGTGACATTAGCACCACTGTTTAAAAAAAAATCATTGATTTTCAAGCTTCATGTTGCAAACTGGTCAGGAAGAAACCTTCCCAGTCAAACCTACCATCATATAATCTTTCACACTTGGCTAAGTTCTCATCCAGTGGTTTCTACCATCCTTTGGATACTGCTTGAGACAGAACATTTGTTGATTTTTGTTTTGATATTTGAGTTATTTTTCTTTAATTCCATAGTTTTCTTCCTCTGTTTCTATTGTATAGTAAGTATGTATGTGTTGTCAAATCCTGGCAGATTTTTTCTCTTCTACATTTCTCTACTTTACGTCTCTTAACAGAAAAAGTACTGCCTAATTCTTGTACAAGAGATGTAAAGCTATTTGAATGGGGCAGTTCCTTTTTTAATGCAAAATTAGCACTGACATTTAGATATCTCTGTCAGCATGATTGAATTACCTCTTCACCAGTTTAAGGTTTGGTCTAGTACTATAATCATAAGGATAATGACCACTTGCTTAAAGCTGAATGTTTCACTAAAATACACAATGTTTGCATTATAGAAGTATAAAGTATTTAATACTGTAAATCACTTTTTCTCCAAAACTCACTACTGTGAATTAATATTGTAGAAGACTTTCTGACAGGACTATCTACTCTTTTCAGTGTGTTTACATAAATACTACTGAGCCACAAATTAAATATAACTGCTTTTCAAGTCAATAAGCCATGCATTTATTCACTTGAGACATGTTAGTCCATCAAGCAATATAAAATCACTTAAAAAAATGCAGGAGGTGCACTTGAAGGATAATTTGAAAAACATTTGACCATAGGCAGTGTAAGATAATAATGCAGTTTACTATTTCATGAGAAGAACTGATGTTTCCTTTACAATTTGTTGAGACATCATTATAGAATAAAAGGTCTCTTCATTCATTGATTAATAATGATTTATTCAGGTTCCTCACAGTACGTTAACCTCATGCATTCCCAGATTATCACTTGCATAATGCAATGGTATGATTGAAATTTGCTGCTTTTTTGTATGTGATTCTGTTTCATAGAAGCAATGTGCAGTTAGTGTGTTCTTACTTTGATATAGTTGTTAATCACTAAAACACTGCATATTATGCCTTATGTATGACAATAGATGTAGTAGGAGTGGCCAAACTTCCTGAGCCTCATACAACAATCTTCAGAAGTACAAGAGCTGTTGGCATGCCTGCTGTGCCTTGGGGCGTCAGCCCTGTGGCAGAGTGGTGGGGCTTTGGTCTTCTGCCCTGGTGAATAAAAATCAATGAGGTTTTTTTTTTTTTTTTTAATAAAAAAAAATCGGATTTTTAATTTTTTTTTAAAACCAATAAAATACTCAATTTCTCTCATTTAAAAAATAACTGTTACAATTAAATCTCACCACAAACATGCTAAACCTACACTTAGTCTCATAAAAATGAATTAAACTGTGAACCAAAATCAACTGTCACGTGTGCAGTTTTGTCACAGACAATGCTGCAAACGTGGCAAAGATGAGAAGATGCTTAGAAGAAGAAATGGAAGGATGCTCGTTAATAACATATGGCTGCAGTGCCCATTTAATGCATCTTTTAGGCAATGACTTAAGTACGTCTTCTCCAGGAATAAAAGAAAATGTTGTTGAAGTCGCAGAATACTTCCATAACAACCATTTTGCTTCAGCTTCACTGAAGAGAGCAGGAGGATCCAAACTAATTCTCCCTCAAGATGTTTGCTGGAATTCTGTGGTTGATTTATTTGAACAATTTATTAAGAACTGGCCTATTCTCATAAAACCTTGCGAAGAAAACCATGATAAAATAGATGGAAGTATCTCATCTAAAGTATCTAACGTTGGATTAAAGAGGAATGTGGAGGATATGCTCAGTATACTGAAGCCTGTATTAATAGCTTTAAACTTCAGAGAAATTGTTGCTGCACATTGCTGATGCTGTTGAAATTTGGAAGGCACTTCAAGAGACATTGAAGAAAGAAATACCTCACCAGAAAGTTAAACTGCAGAACAATAAAGAAGTGAATGGATCAAGCACCAACTCCACCTCATTTTCTTGCAAACTTTCTTGACCCCAGATATAAAGGTAGATGCCTAACTTGTGAAGAAGATGCTGCTGCCATGGCATGGGCATCTCAAAATGACTCCTCAGTTATGCCAGTCATAATACATTTCGGGGCTGGAGCGGAACGATTTAAACAGTACATGTTTACTGATGATGTTTTGAACAAAGTCACTCCCCTGAATTGGTGGAAATCATTAGCCAGGCACCTTGAAACAGAGTTCCTTCAGTTGCTAAGCCAACTTTTCACAACAGTAGCTTCCTCTGCAGGCACAGAGAAAATATTTTCATCGTTTGGTATTCTTTGCTCAAAGCTAAGAAATTGACTGGGTGTTGAAAAAGCAGGAAAACTCATATTTCTGTTTCAGTCTTAAGAATAAAAATGACAGTGGGAGTGGGGAAGATGAGAGCTAGATGTAGAAGTTTTAAGGACAGCGTACGTTTAGTGTTGTGATGACTTAGAGTTAATAAAATTTGAAAATTAAAAAAAAGAAAGTTTAAGGACAACTGTCAGCCGGCAACTCAGGAGACTGCTGCAATTGCAAATGTGAAACATTTAATAGAATATAAGTGCTATTATGTTTGTGTGTGTGTGTGATTTAGTTCTTGAGCCTCACTTTAACTGTAAAAGAGCCGTAGATTGGCCACCCCTCAGATATAGCCTTCAAACAAATCAGAGTTGATAACATACGTTTTTTGTAGTTTGTAATTTGGAAAGATTAGAACCAGTTGACCCTAACTGAAAATATAAATCTTAATTCTGCCTCGGGTGCATGTGTTAAAAGTTCAATATCATGAAAACTATTGTGATGTTTCAAGTACTGGATTGTGGCATAGTTAATTGAATTTGGCTGATAGAAGTAACCGACTTTATTTGTCACTTGAAGAAATCTATAGGGTGGTTGATTGTAAAAGCATATTAAGATCTATGGATGAAAAGCACTAAAGAAGAGATAAGAATTGTTTTTATTAACAAACATCTTACTTTTTTTTCATAGTGTTTACTGTTAAACATAAATTTGGGGGCTAAACTACTTGAATGTCCTGTTTCATAACTGCTACTGTAGTTAACACAGCATAATGAAAACTGCAAGAAAAATAATAGCAACAATAATAGTCCATAAATACTTGAAAAATGTAATTTTTTGCTAGTCAGTAATGAGTGAAAAGACTTTCCTCTGGATTAGGGATGCAGCAACTGTAAAGTGAGCCCGTCATGAGCCTTGTAAGTTTCATTTTGCTTCTCCTGCTGGGACCCTCCTGTGGGCAGGAATAGCAGAGGCAATGGACTGTATTCTGTTCCTTCTGGGTTGCTCTTGAGGAAGGAGGAAGATAAATTAATCTAGCTTCATCATCCCATTAGCAGCCTTTGCTCATTCTGCTCTTCCACTTGGGGATCTGCAAAGTGTAGCAGTAAAAGAGTCTCGTGAACCTGAGCCTATTCCTTCTCCTAAGGAAGCATCAGAGGCAACAGGTCAGTGTCTGTCACTTCTACATGTTGCAGGTCTGCAAGAGGAGCAGCATAGTGAAATTTACAAGAATATGATCAGTTTCACTGCACTGTAGCAGCAGCTGGAGGGCATCATCCTGCAGAGAAGCCTCACCCCCCCTTCCCAAAAGGGGGAGTGTGGGTGGGCATGCTCTCACAAATGGAGAGGAAAAGCAGCAAAAAAACCCAAAACTATGTAGTAAAGGATAGAGAAGGGAAGGGATAAAAGTGGCATTTGGGCGCACATGCATCTTCTCCCCCAACATTTACATCTACCCTTGTCTTTTCTCCCCCTCATCCTCAGTGGCCAGGAATGACAGGGATGGTGAGAAGAGATTTCCTCCTGCTTGTCTACTGGACATAGTACTCCCTCTGTCATCTGCCATCCAAAGTTGATACAAAAACTGGGGGTAGAAGGGGGTGGGCAGCAGTAGCTAAGATGGGAATTCTTGACAACTTGAGATGGGAGGTGCAATCTTTTTTACTGGGTGCTGGCCTGTTAGTATCTAGTAAAATATTCAGGTCTTGAAGTTAGCTCTCCAATGGACTATGTATAGTTAGTATCTTGAATCAGATGTGACTTAATGCTTCAGAAAACACATTAATAAGTAATCATTGCATACATTTCCATGCTTGATGCAAATTCTTTGCAACTGGTGATCTCACACACCTTTAAAATAAGTTCACCATTGGTACTTGCCACAGGTAATGCCAACAACCTAAAGTAGCTTTGACTAATTCGTGCCATAGCTTTCTTCATTTGATAATTTTCTGCCTAAGTGCTGAAAAGATGTCCCCTTTAGAGTTTTGCTCTCTGAAGACAAAAGGAGTAGAGTTGAAATTGTAGACTTTACCACTGAGAGAATTAACACTTAGTTTTGGGTTTAAAAATGTACCCATTGTATGGCATGGGCATATTTACTGAGTGGATTAAAAGCATAGGTGCAACTATTGCATACAACAGGTAATATAACAGGAATACATGACTACCTGAATTGATGCTAAAAAACTACCCACTTATCTCATCATGGAGAAGCACTGAGTGGGCCTTGCACTGTGCCTTGGCTTTGAGTTCTGGTAAGAGGCAAAAATTCCAGAGTTCAAGACCTTCCTCCCTCAAGAAAACGCCTGCCTTTAGTTCTCCAAAATTCAAATCTAGACCCTGCACAAGCTCTTCAGCTGTTGGCGTGTCGCAACCTGGCCCAGTTCCCCCTATGTGGATGGTCATCAGTCTGTTCTGATAGGACAAGTCTCCCAGCTCTGGGTGGTAACCGGTCACTGTTTCTAGTTTTGGGTCTCTCAGGCAAACTTCCAGGTGCAGACCCCATGTCTGACACCCTTCTTGGGCAGTGGGACCCTACTGTCTGGCCTCCTTAGAGCCCCAGCCTTCTTGGGTCCTCAGTTGCTTGTATGTGCTCCCTTACAGTTTCTCCTCACACAATGACCATCCACATAGGGGGAACTGGGCCAGGTCCGTAGGCTAGGGAGTCCTTCCTGCTTTTCCTCTCCTTAGCCTGGCCTTCTGGCATGAGGTGGTGGATGGCCTCTCCTCACAGAGACCATTACCCATTAAATATAGTTTCTGACCCCTCGAGGGAATGTGCCAAAGCTCTGGAACTCTAGCCCCTTCTCCAAGTCAAACTTCAGTGTAGAGACTTTACCTCTCAACTAGGAGCCTGTCCACAAGAACAGTGATCAGAGCTGTTGACCCTAGTTTGCTCTGTGCCAGCTTCTTTCACATAATTCAACTAAATGTCAAATCCCTACTACAAAATGGATCCTCTAATCCACAATGAAAGTTGCAATACAAAGCATAGCCCCTGAAAAGCAATGGTGGTTACAAAACATGATTGAGTTCACAATTTGACAGATGTATCCCAGTCTATTGCAGTGTGGCTCATAGAAAGAGAGATAGTCTGCTAGTTTAGTCAGGGTCTATGTCATAATAGGATGTTAGAGATTGTAGCTAATGCTTTGCACACCAGTAACTTACTCTAAATCAAGGTTGGGAAGGAATTTTCCCCCAGTTCAGATTGGCAGTGACTTTGGGGTTTTTTCACTTTCCTCTGCAGTGTGGGGCACAGATCGTTTTCGAAGATCATCTGCATATCTCTCTCTTCATAAATTCCTGCCTTTGCAGGGGCCTCAGGCATTGGTTCACCTCGGTCCCTTTTGCTCTCTGCCTGTGGCACGCAATATCTTAGGGCTTTTCTACACTTGCACTTATGCCGGCAAAACTTATGTGGCTCGGCAGTATGGTTTTTTTCACACCCCTGAGCGACGTAAATTTTGCTGTCATAAGCACAAGTGTAGACAAGCCCTTAGTCTCTTGAGAACTTTTATATTTAGTCTAATTCTAGTTGGCTTGATGTGGGAGTGGTGGGGTGGTGTTCAGTGGCCAGTGATATGCAGGAGATTAGACTGGATGATTGGTGCTCCCCTCTAGCCTTACACTCTGACTCTAGTAGAAGTGTAAAATTGCAGCTGTGATGTTGCCATGTGTTACTGCTTGCCAGTTGTCAAACACAGACTTGTGAAATTAATTTAAATTTTTTTCCAGGTTTGTACAAACTGGTTTTAGCAGAGAGAAGGGGGAAAAAAAGAGCTCCCTTTGACAAGTCATAAGACTTCTCACTATCCTTTTCCTTCATTAAGGTTGTCATCTTGTCACCAAACACAGCTTATCCCTTGATACCCATAAGCAGATCCCCTTTCTAGATGTGTTCATGCAGGCGAGCAGAGGTGATTGGTTCATTTCTTTTCCAGAGGTTCAGTAACATCCCAAAAGTGTTTGCATTAAGCACCCTAACTTAATTCAGTGAAAGAAATAGGGAATGTGGCTAGTGGTGTTTCAATAGAGGAGGGGCAGCAAATGTAAAAGAAACTTGGCCACTGAGTGTTTTAAATTTGCAACATGTAAATTTAAATTTGCAAAGTATTCTTTCTAGTGCACGTTCCATGCCTGACCTAAAGGCCTAGTATACATGGGAAAGTTTTTTGGGTTTTTTTGGGGGGGTATAACCCAAGGCATGAATTTAAACCAGTACAGTTATACTGGTATAAATCCCTTTGTGGTCATTTTTTCTAGTGTGAGTGCCATTTTTCATTTAGCTTGTGGCTTGGGAAGGGAGTGTAAACTAACATGAAAAAGGCTACTCTTTTGCCTGAATAAAAGTTTCCACGTGAGGGGGAGGGGTTAATACCAGTATAGGGTTAACTGGTAAAATTTACCCTATGGAGCTTAGGGTCTACCTAGGCATGTCTACAGAGCAGTTAAACTCCCACAGCTGGCTCGTATCAGTTGACTCTGGCTGCGGGGTTGTAAAATTGAAGTATAGCTGTTCCCTGAGTCCTGGGACTATCCCCCCTCGTGGGTTCCCAGAACTCAGGCTCCAGTCCGTGTCTACATGGCAATTTTACAGTGCCATACCCCAAGCCCAAGTCAGATGACCTGGGCCAGCAGCAGGTGTTTAATTACAGTGTAGACATATCCATAGAGGCCTGTCGCCTGGTCTAGATCATGTTACCCAACATGTCAAAGGGACGCTGTAAGTGAATACTTCTGAATTCACAATAGGTAGATTAGAGATAACAGCTAGAAAAATCAGAACATAGATGACATAGGTCAAAGGGAATCTCTTTGGTCATCTGTTCAAGCAGGAAATGCCCTTCCCATAAACTTGTTACTATTTGACTGTTTGCATGGTATGGAGGGAGAGCAATATAGTAAACTCCAAGAGTTGTATCTCTTCTAATTTCAGCAAACATTGCCATCAAATGAAAATGAAAATCTATAAATTTCTCCTAACACTCTTACTTTTGAAAGTTAAACTATTTAGCTACTGTGTCACAACTTGTTCAGACCAGATACAGTGCAGCAAAATAAAATAAAAGCTGCATCTAGCACTTCAAAAAGCCAAAAAATAGTGACAGCAGGGAACAATACAACAGCTAGGGGAGCGAGGGGCAGAAGATACATTTCATGTATCAATTAGGAGATTTGTCTTAGTATTTTCTGTATTGCTAATAAGTGTAATTCTAAGTGCTCATATGAGATATCTAGGGCTCGTCTCCGATTAGAGCACAATACAGGATAGGTCTCTTTGCACATGCCTTATAACTGAAGCTACAAAATTAGGTGCAACATTTTTCTTTTTCATAGCTGTCTGCATTATGATAGAAATGTTTTAACTGAACGCTATATGAAACATTCTACCTCTGCTAAAGAAATGGATTGTAAAAACGTTGTTATGCAGTTATTTTAATATGCTTCCTGAATTTAGTTCACATTTGGAGTGGCAGTAATGTTGCTAAAGTGGGTTTAGTGGCGTTATGTTTATGTGGAAAGTCATGTTCAGAACAGTAGTCAGAAAGCAAGTTTACAGTTGTGGAATTTTAAAAACACAACGTTCTGTTTGCATGTTAACTGTGTGCCATTATATATAACCATGTATGAGACCTTGCTGGAATAGCATCAGCAACTGGAGGAAAGGTTTCTTCAGGCTGCTGTAGTGGTGGGGCCAGTGGCTTTTAATGGGGTATATACAGCAAGTGTATATCCCGCTTCATTCTGGAAAATGTTTTTTCCCTTGTGGAAAAGGGTTGCACCTGTGCTGCTGTCTGATGCACCATACTTTCCTCAGTGGTGCTAGTAGGAGCATGGTAAAATTAGGGCAGACCTAGTTGGAATTCTATTGGTTTGGTTGGACTGTAGGGCAAGAGCTTTATATAAGTGCACCAAAGGCATAATCATTTTGCCTTTCATCAACTTTTCAAAAGTAGCAGAGGATTTACACCTGTGCTTTTTCAACACTGCTTTTCCCATGGCCTAACGGGAGCAGGAGGGTCAGACCATCTATGCCTGTGAACCAGTGCAGTTTTGTTGCTGGGAAAGTGCTTTGTGCACAAGCAGCATTGTATGTATATTCCTGGGGGAAAAGTGAGGAGGTAATAAATGGACTAGGCACACAGAAGTGAAAGCAGCAGAGGGCTGGCCTGCTTGGGTTTATCAGTTTGCTCCTTGTGACAAGGCACTGGTAAGCAGTACACTCTACTTTGTTAAGGCTGAGCTTTTCTTTGCCCTGCCTAACCAGCCTGAGTTGAATGAAGGTGCAACATAAGCAGTGTCCAGAGGGTGCCATATCCATCCCTCCACAGCCAGAGAATTGCTTTGTTGTGTGGCCTTTTGGGGAGGGAGCGAATGAGAAAGAAAGGTGGGGAAATTCTGAAAAGCCCCTGCAAAGAAAGAGAGCTTGAAACAGCGAGTGAGGCTAGGGCTGGAGAAGATGGTACATTGGATCTTGTCCAGTGATGTTTAAATGTTCTAAAAATAGAACGCTTAACTGGTGAAATACAGGGGGCCGGTAGCGGGGAGGGGAGCTGTGCTGGGCTTGGTTTAGCTGTGGCTCTCCCACCCTGTGTGCAGAGCTGTAGTTGGCAGCTATTGCTCGGGGGGAGGCACACCTTCCCCCCGCACGTGTAGCTCCGTGCCGCCCTGTGAGCAAGAGCTCCTATTGCTCACTGGGAGTTGAGCCCAGCTGCCACTCCCCTCCCAGTTTAAATGGTAATCAGCTGTTTAAAGCATTTAAACAGCTGATTACTGTGTTTAGGCTTTTACATTCCTACTCTGGAATTGAATGTGTGGAAGGTGTTCACATTCAGAGGTGATGGGCTGAAGTATAAAACTCAAAAATAGGTTAGCTTATTGTGCTCTGTACTAATAATTAGTACTGTAGTGTGTCAGCTTGAGTTGGTTCAAAAATTCCTTTTTAAAAATCCCATTTCTGTTAAAGCCTTCTTCAAATATATACTGAAAACTTAACAATCCTTTTAAAAACATTTTTTATGAATTTTTGCTGCTCTGTTAGTTATAAGGATCTTTTCATCAAGGGAGAACCTACTACACGGGAAAGCAAGTAAACTGATTATACACAAAGCGCTTTCAAGTACAAAGTGAGCAAATTGAAAAATGAGGAAAAACTAAATTTTCTTAACTATTTAAATCATTGCCGTTGTTACTTGTAGCTATTCTGTCTGAAAAACTTTCAGATAAATAAACTTTCCAAATTGACAATGTCCATTTATAATAACAGCTTCCCATTTGCTAGTGTAATCAAATTACTCTACAAGCTAAAATCTGTCAGTTGTTGTTACTTCCCTTGGTAATATTCTTACTCCAGTCACTGCACTCAGTATGGCTGTAGTCTAGTTACCCAGCCAAGAAGGAGGCACTGTATGAGTGATTATTTTTTTAGAAGTATCAGGCTTCTTAAATTACATATGAAAAATATTTTTACAAAAATTTCATTATCAGGGCATCCAAAAACTGTGCAAGCTACAGTGCTTCTTCCTAAGCTGTAATGGCTGCATACCATACAGATTTTCTGGGCCAAACTGGCATTTTCTCCATCTAAGATCACATCTAGTATTTATTTTGATCTTTTACTACCACTCAATGTCAGTAGTCTTTATGGTTATATGGGCTGAGTAAAAGACTACAGATGTTACAAGGAGTCAGTGATTATTTACTATTTATTTAGGTTCCTTTTATAGCTAGCTTCAGAATAGAGACTTGGTATTTGTAGAGAATGTTTTCATTTAGTTGCACCTTTCATGCAAGGATTTTGAACCACTTCCCAAAATCAACTTTTCAAAATACCTGAGATAAATTAGTATTGTACCCAATTTTCAGATGAGGAAATGGAGGCAGTGAAGTGATTGCCCAAAGTCACACAACGAATGTTTGGAAGAGCGATGCATAGAATGTGGGTGTCCTGACTCCATCTCCTGTTTTAATTATTAGTCCTGGTTTGTCATCTTTGTATCATTAAGATAAATGTTGAAAAAATCAAGTTATATATTTATAAAACTTAATCAGAAATGCTAATGGTACTCTTTGCTTTGCAAAAACTGAATTTTCTTTTCATTTTATCTTTAGCTGCTTTTCCTCATCGATTGAATCTTTTTTACCTGGCCAATGATGTCATACAGAACTGTAAAAGAAAAAATGCAATTGTATTTCGGGATACATTTGCAGAAGTGCTTCCTGAAGCAGCTGCTTTAGTTAAGTAAGTGATATGTTTTGTTTGTTTGTGGGTTAATAGCTTAAAAATGTGAATTTACTTGCCATCGACCTGACAGATCAAGCTATATAAAAGTGCTAGAAATATTTCAAAGGTGTTTTCTTATTTACTCAATACAATAAATTGTCCCACTTTTAAAAAATTGTACAGCAGTACAAAGGTTATTAATGCACACATCCATGCTTTCACATTTGCAAAGAACAGAATCTCTTGCATTAGGACATTGTTTATTGATATTGATTAAAAAAAATCTTCTCCTGGCTGGGACATAAACACAGCTGTGCCAATTGAGGATCTTGATGTGGGATGGGAATAGAAAGGAGTGTACATTTGACTTTATGGAAACTGTGAAATATTTCTTAATATTGTAGAATTTCGCTGGCGTTGTAGACTAAGCCTCAGTCTATCTCCCCCATGCTGAGACAGGACTAAGTTTAACTAGATTATCCATGACAGATGTTTATCTAATCTGTTTTTAAAAACCTCCTGTGATGGGCACACTTAACTATCCTTATAGTTAGAAAGATTTTTCTAATGTCTAACCTAAATCTTCCTTGTTGGAGATTAAGCTCATTGCTTCTTGTTTTACCTTCAGTGGGCATGGGGAACAATTGATCACTGTCCTCTTTGTAGCAGCCCTTAACGTATTGGATGACTGTTATCAGATTCCCCCTATAGTCCTCTTTTTCTTAAGACTAAACATGCACAGTTGTTCAGCCTTTCCTCATAGGTCAGGTTTTCTAAACTTCCCATCATTTTTGTTGCTCTCCTCTGAACTCTCTTCAGCATGTCCACATCTTTCTTAAAATGTGGTGCCCAAAGCAGGACACAGTACTCCAGCTAAGGCCTCACCGGTGCCGAGTAGAGTGGAACAATTACTACCTGTGGCTTTATAGTTATTTGCATTTGTCTTTATAGAATTTCATCTTGTTGACTTCAGACCAATTTGTCAAGGTTGTTTTGAATTCTAATCCTGTTCTCCAAAGTGCTTGCACCGCCTCCTAGCTTGGTGTCCTCCATATATTTTATAAGCATACTGTGCAATCCATTATCCATATATTAATGAAAATATATAATAGTACCGAACCCAGCACAGACCCACTAGATATGTCCTCCCTTTTGAGTATGATTTTTCAACAAGTTATGCACCTGCTTTATCTGTACAGGGTGGAAACTTTCTAAGGCGTCTCACCATATTTTCATTTGTTGTTTGACACTCTAATAGCTAAACTGTAATTTTACTCTAGGATCAAGCAGAAGGGCTATGAAACAGGAAATGCCTATTCATTCACAAATACTAATGTAAAAGGATCTTTGTATTTTGAGAGTAGATGTACTCCTGTTACTCATTCCCCAAGTGAAGTTCCAGTCTTTTGTGGCAGCTCAATAATTTTCACAGAAAGGTAGAGCCGTTAGAAGTTGTTTTAACTTTTATTGGAGAGTTTCCATCTTGCTTTTAACTACATCTTGTCATTAACATTTTATTTAATGGTACTCTATCCCTGTGAAGAAGCAAAGAAGTGCTGTCCCCATTTTTATGGGTGTGAAAAGAGGTAAAGTGAGGTTAAGTGACTGGAATGCCAACATCATACCATGTCTGTCACTTTGCTGCCAGTCCTGTGCCTTAACCACAAGACTATCCTTCCTCCAGAGTGCCTTTCAGTTATGTTATAAACCCAAATGCTATGATTTTATGACTTAAAAAACATAACCAAGCTTTTGAGGATATATTTGTGATGCATTCACTTTGGGTAATGTGTTTTTAATCCACTTTGTTCTATTCTAGCAGAGCTATAGGTGTGAGCATTGCTTTCTACTTAGAACATTTAGGATAGTCCATCTACAATCTATATGCTGACTTAATGATCTTGAAATTTGCTCTGCTCATGCGTGTGTTTGGTAGTGTTAGTGATCCAAATTTGAGGTCATCTGAGCAAGGGATTTCCAAGATACAGCCCCCTCCCCCCTAAAAAATAGCAGTTTACAAAATTAGGGGTGGTGGGAGGCTGAGAGAGGATCAACATGAGGGTGGGGTGCTGCAGAAGTGAGGAAACTGTCAGCCCCACATTTTCCGCCATCCCATTTGAAACTATTGTTTCAAGCTGTATTCACCTGCTTGGGGTGTTCCCGCTCCGTCATCTGACGGCACCTCACTGAGATTAATTGGCCACTTCACACATTTCTGCTGCTTCTATGCAGATGGATGTGCAGAGTCTATGCTTAATACACTTATCCCAGATGTGGCAGGGGGACTTTTCATCTCCATTTTCCTGCCCCCATCTTATACTCAAACTCCTCGCAGTCACACCACCTTCCCACAACTCCTCCGTGCTTCTGAGGGGCATGGAGTGACAAGGATGACGGAGGAGCTGGTGCTGGGGAGCTTGAAGGGGTGTGTGCGGGGGGCTGTTTGGTTCAAAGCAGCAGGGTGTGGGAGTCATTAGAGCTGTAGTTCTGATGGAGGGAATGTAGAAGGAGTTGGAGCAGTGGGAAGGGTCTGGACATTTGGAGGGAAAATGGGGGATCAGAACAATAAGGGAGGGAGTGTGTATGTTGAAATAGTATTTGAAAGAGTGTGTGAAAAAAGGAATTGGAGCTATAGTGGGGAGGTTTCATCTCTGTCCCTCAAAAATCCCCTCATCTAAGTCTCCTTGTCTGCCCTCCTTCAAAAAGTGTCCCCACAACACCTGCCTCTCTGTGTCGAGAAGGGAGAATCAGGCTGTGCTGGATAGACAGAGAGATGGGGCATCATGCAGGGGTAATGAAGGGACTAACAGGCAGCCAGTACATTCTGTTAGTGGAGTAATCATTGCCAAAGAGCCCGAGGCAGTGGATGAGGAGATGTGGGCTGTTGTACATGGGGGGACTGAGACACTGTTAGAAAACAAACAAAAACAAAATCCAAGGAAATATAAAAGGTGCCTTCCAGAATGTGGAAAGTGGCTAAACTTAAACCCTCTGTAAATCAGGAAGGTATTCTCCATCCCCGGTGATGCAACCTAATTAGGATTTGTCTACACTACAGATGCTACACTGGTGCAGCAGAGCCATAGTGGAAACACTTGCTACCGCGATGGAAGAGATTTTTTCCTCACTGTAGTTAACCCAACCCCTCGAGGTGGTAGCTAGGTCAATGGAAGAATTCTGTCAACCTAGCAGAGTCTATACCAGGGATTAGGTCAGTTTAACTATGTCTCTCAGATGTGTGAATTTTTCACACATCCTGGACAATGTAGTTAAGTTGACCTAAGTTATAGTTGTAGACCAAGCGGGTGACATAAGTTTTGCTGGCATAAGCGCTTGTGTGGACAGCACTATGTCGGCAATAGATGTTCTCCCACCGACATAGCTTCTGCCACTCATTTAAGCGGTTTTGTTACGTTGGCGGAAAAGTTCTCTTCCGTCAACCTAACGTGGCTACACAAGCTCTTATGCCAACAAAACTTGTCAATTGGGGTGTGTTTTTTCACGACCGAGTGACAAAAGTTTTGCCAGCATAAGTGCTAGGTCGACTTACCTTTATAGTGTAGGCAAGACCACAAACTTTTGAGCCACAGAGCTTTTCCTCAGGTCTGGGAAAGATACTCCCAGTGTCACAGCACAATGCAAGGTGGAATATATTGTTTAGCATAAGTAGTTAGCACATATTTTACGGGACCATTCCAGGTAGAGAGGCCTGTTAACAGCCCATAGGCCCTTTTACACCTACAATCTGGCCAAAAGAGAGGGTTAGTGGGTTACAGATGGTTGTACTAAGTCATAAATCCAATGTTTCTGTTTGGTAAATGATTTTAAGTGCCTAGCAGAGTAATGAATTTAGGCTCCCAGGCTTATCTTTTGAAAGCGTGGTGTGCAGGTTTCCTTTTGAGGATGAGGGCTGATAGGTCATACAGTGATGGCTTTGTGAAAAGTGTTCACCCACAGGTGATAGGGTGTTTTTATTCTTTATCGTCTTCCTGTGTAAGTTCATTCGAGAATGTAGTGAATGTCTGGTTTCACCCACACAGTTGTTGTTGGGCATGTGACAGGCATGTGCAGGTCCATGGATCTTGAAAGGTTTAATGTGCAGGGTGATCAGTGTAGCAGTGGCATAGTGCATCAATGTCCCTTCCATTTATGCTGTTCCGACCACTCTTGGCACTGAATATTAGTTTATGATGAAAAATAGGGAGGGGTTGCAAGTGCTTTGGAGGATAGGATTATGATTCAGAATGATCTGGACAAACTGGAGAATTGGTCTGAGGTAAATAGGATGAAATTCAATAAGGACAAATGCAAAATACTCCACTTACGAAGGAACCATCAGTTGCACATGTACAAAATGGGAAATGACTGCCTAGGAAGGAGTACCGTGGAAAGGGATCTGGGGGTCATAGCGGACCACAAGCTAAATATGAGTCAACAGTGTAATGCTGTTGCAGAAAAAGTGTACCTGATTCTGGGATGTATTAGCAGGAGTGTTGTAAGACAGACCCGAGTAATAATTCTTCCCCTCTACTCCACGCTGATTAGGCCTCAACTGGAGTATTGTGTACATTTCTGGGTGCCACATTTCAGAGAAGATGTGGACAGATTCGAGAAAGTCCAGAGAAGAGCAACAAAAATGATTAAAGGTCTAGAAAACATGACCTAGGAGACAAGACTGCAAGAACTGGGTTTGTTTAGCCTGGAGAAGAGAAGACTGAGAGGGGACATAACAGCTTTCAAGTACATAAAAGGTTGTTACAAAGAGGGAGGGGAAAAAAATTGTTGTTCTTAACCTCTGAGGACAGGACAAGAAGCAATGGGCTTAAACTGTAGCAAGGGATATTTAGATTGGATATTAGGAAAAAAATTTCCTTACTATCAGAGAGGTTAATCACTGGAATAAATTGCCTAAGGAGGTTGTGGAATCTCCGTCATTGGAGATTTTTAAGAGCAGGTTAGACAAACACCTGTCAGGGATGGTGTAGATATTACTTCACCTTGCCATGAGTTCAGGGGACTGGACTAGATGATCTCTTGAGGTCCCTTCCAGCCCTATGAAGCACCTGGGCAGAGTATTTTAAAATATGAGGTGGGATGACTACTGTAATGTGTATGATTTATCCCACTTACAGTGAGTTTTGAGAGATGCTGTGGTGCTAAGTGCCTCTAAGGTTCCTTTGCAATTAGTTTTGTATTTCCAATTAGACAATTTATTATTCTCATCTCCCAAGTTCTCTAGGGTAATTACTTCTACCTAGGTGCTGAGCAGCTCTAGGCTCATGTGGCCAGTTGAAATTTTTTACTGTTTTGCCATTGGAGCCTGTGTACATGATCTTTAATTAAGATTACTTTGAAAGGAACACTACTCCCTGTAGTGGCTAATGAGTGACTGGGTGCTACTATTTGCTTTTCTTTTCCCCATGTTGTTTCTGGAACAGTTTATTTATCCCTGCATTTTTGTATTGATTCAAGGAATTGTGAGGGGGTAGGGGAGGGATTTTTATTTCTGGCTGTGTTGTTTCACGTTTCTCTGTATGTAGCCCTAGAGAGTTCTGTCTAGTCCCAACCAGCACCCTGGCTTAAGGAAGGATCTTGAGAAGTCATTGACATTTAAGGGAAATTCCTGCTTTTCTCCACTGGTGTAGAGAATTTGCAGTAAATCTCAGTATGAGTGTCTTCTTTTTGTTAGAGGAATTTTATACCTTTCAGATGGCTTCAGGCTTCCAATTCTTGTCTTGTGCTCACAGAGGACGGCACAGACTTCCTAAAACTTCTTTTGGCCTTGACAAATATGTGACTTTGTTTCTGTTAAATGTGTTAACATTGGATTCCTGGCCAGGCTAGGCCTGATCACATTGAATCAATTTATAGCTCTCGATATCAGTGTGGAATTTGTCACAATGTCAGTGTTGAAGAAGCAGAAACAATATATTGAACCATCTCTAATAAGTTTGTCTTAAGTGTTTGTCTTATAGTTCTTAAGTGTACTATATTCTCCTGAAAGCCGACAGTAATTTAAAGAAATCACTGTTCATGAATCTGAGAAAGTGAAGCTATTCTTTTTGTCTTTCAAAAGCTGCTTAAAATGCCTCCTGTATCTTTTCGGTCAGCTATGGAAATTGATCATCTCTGGTATTGTTCCTTAAAGTGTGAATTCTGTCATTATTGACCACCTTCCTTCTATCATACTTGCATCTCAGTTTAGTCACTGACAGGAGGACTTTTAATTCTGTTAGGGGTTAAAAATCATTACCCTATACTTTAGCTGGAAGACTGAGCCTACTAGCCTCTGTGAAAAATGCCTGTGGCGGTAGGCCTCCAAGTCATCTCTACTGTCATTTAAGGGAATGTAACAGCTATGTGGTGTGTTGTGAGCTGTATTTAATTGTAATGTTTATTCATTTCTAAAAATGTAATTTACTTTATCTGTCTCACTCTACTCTTTCCATCTTATAATAGATACCGTTGTAGCCTTTTTCAGTTATTTAAAGTTTTGTTTTCTCTTTCTCCACCACCCCTTTGTATCTTTCTCTTTGCCTAAGTAATTATTCTTTAACTCCCTCCCTATATTTTGTCTGTCCCATTTCTCTCCCAGAGTACTCTAAATACTACTTAAATTTATCCCACTGATCTCACCCATCGATGCCCACTTCCTAGAAAAATTTGCCAAATTATTAAACTACAATGAAGGGCCCTATTGCCCAGGTGGAAGAACCAAGCCAGTTCCCTCTCCCTCTGAAGCTGCTAGGAAAGGCTGTTTGGATTATTTTTGTGACCTGTGACTAATAGGTTTCTGAAATTTGAAGCCTGTTCCTCCAAGTCCTCTGACTGCTGGAGGAGATGCTTTTTTCCCCTTACTGTTCTTACTTTCTACCCCAGAACTCCTCTAGCTTTTGCAAATGTACTGGTGTGAGTCTTTGTTAATCTGTCCCTCACCAGCCTCTGTATTTTGGGTCCTCCTCCCCAGTGAACAGCTCCAGTGCCTGTTTACACTGCTGCTTTAAACTCTGCAAATAGCAGCAGAAAGAAATTTAGCCAATACTTGACAATTTCACTGTAACCCACAGAGTTTTGGGAAGTATCTGTGAAACGGACCAAATTTTGTTAAATTCACTCTGCTTGCAGTTTGGGAAGGTCTGAAGGGGGCAGAAGCATTGGAGGTGTCTGTCTACTGATTTAGATGAATATTTGTTCACATTTGGAAGATTGTATTTTCAACTGTAAGAGCCACAAAACTTAATTTAAAGAGAGTGAGAGAGCTATTCTGCAGAAGTTGGTGGTACTTATCTGGAAAAGGTTTCTACTAACTTTGAGGGAGTAGATTTTTCAAGCTCTGGATCAACTTCAGCCCTTGGATGCTTGTATGGGACTTTTCTTGAAGTAATAGGAGCCCCTGGCCAGCTTTTGACAGTTGAACCTGAATCTTAAAAAATATCTTTCCATTTTTGAGAAATGGGAAGGTGTCAATTTTAAGGATGACTAAAAGCTCCCCAAATATCTTCTAATTGTCTGTTTCAGGGTGTCCTTTATTTTTGTTTGTTTCAAGTTGCATGGTAGGATTTTTTTTTACAATGTATGTTGCTTTTTGATTCAATGTATTTTATAACTTTACATTTAGCTGGATTGTTACCCAGACTGATTTTACCATGCTACATGTACAAGAGATACTGTGAGATGTCTTAAAGAGAGAGAATTGTGTGAATTAATTCAAGTGTGGTATCTATATACGTTGAGAGTAGTTATTTGTAGATTATTCACTTTCCCGTCAACTTACCCTTGAATCAGAAGTCACTGAGATAAGACAGCTGGTGTGAGAAGGAATTGATCTTGAGATGGTGGTAAAATGTTTCTACCCATTTCACCCAACTACAACACTGTTCCTCATGGATGGAACTGCAAAACCTCCAAAACTAACTGGTTCTTAGAGCACAGAAAGGAGGCTATGTGATCTCAGACTAGAGTTCTCCGGAGTATAGTAGTACCAGGCCTTGTCTACATGAGGGAAATTCAAGGGCATAGCTATTTCAGAATAACTATCCTGATGTAATTTAGCTATTCTGGAATAACTCTTCTGGATTATAAATGATTTTATTCTGGAATAGTTACTGTATTTTGCAAACAGAATAATTAATTATTCCATAATAGTCCCTTTTATTCCAGAATAGTGTGTCCTGGCGGGGAGCTATTCCATAATATCTAGATCAGGCAGTTTTCCCACGTGGAGAATAATTTATCTTGTTCAGGATAGAATTGCTAGTTTTCTATGTGCTGGCCTCTGCCAGTTCAGCCCATGCATAATTTTAAGCATAAGAATAGCTCCACTGACTGCAGTGGGACTACTCATGGTTAAAGTTATGCGTGTGCTTAGGTAGCTTGTTGAATTGGGGCTTGCCTACACACAGGCTGACATATCGAAAAGATCTTTTAGAACTTTGCTTTTCTTTAGCATTGGGATTACACTTCTAGCATACAGTTTTCCATTGTAGAATAATAGAAAATTACACTGTGAAAACACAGTAATGTTTTATGCCCTTCTTTTCAGGGATCCATCAGTCTCTAAATCTATAGAAAGAATCTTTAAAATCTGGGAAGACAGAAATGTATACCCTGAAGAGACCATTGTGGCACTAAAGGAAGCTTTAAGTAAGTCCTTTATCTTTTGCCTTTCCTAACACGTGAGCTAATTTAGTATGTGTTTGTAGTGTTTAAATAGTCTGAAGTCAATAAAATAAAACATTCATTAAACACTGTTTAAATGCATTCATTGCTCTTTCTACATTTGCAGGAATTAAAAAAATCCAAAGATAGTAGGTTAATATGAATGAGCTTTGCAATAATTACTTGCCACACAATTCTTCCATTTAAATAAAGGCAATGTTAAATCCTTTAATTTTTAAGTATAGTGTTAATTGCTGTTGTACCAGTTGATAGCAAGTTTATATTATGTTTAAGGTGGCTCTTTGTCCGAACGGAGTTCTGAGCATCATGCTTACACTGAAGCTAGGTGTTAACTGTATGGAATTTGTGTCCTTGACTCCTCCCCTTATAGTTTGAGGTTTTGGGATATTCAGACTTTACATCTGAAACTTCAGCTGATACTAAGATTCATCCCGGAAAGAACAGAAGAGCAGAGTAAAAATAATCTCTTCCATTTTCTTTCTGTAGATTGTAGTAATAAGGTTGAATGTTATTGGTAATACATCTACCATATAGGGAAAAAATATGGAAACACTGATTAGCGTATGGAATAGTTTAAAAGTCCTCAGACACTTGTGTAAATATATTTTTTTAAAATCCTGAGATTCCAAATATGAACTGAAAGCAGCATGCACAGTAAAACTAAATAATGGAAAATCTATTCTTTCTGATTGTGAAGAAGATGAGTTCATGTTTCTGTTTTTCCTGATTGTTATTGACAGCCACTTTAGATGTGGCTTTTATATGATTGTGTCAGTAGTAGTTACAGGAGAAACACAAAACCCCTGTACTTGCTTCTTGGTGGATGAAAAGACTTTCAATTAAACATTTAAAATCCATAAAAATGAAGTCTATATATATATATATATATGTTCTATTAATGATTTGGAATCTCATACACCTTTTGTAATTTAAAAAAAAAAATTTCAGCTCACTTCTAAATTTGATTTAATAAATATTTATTATGCTGTCTCGCAACAAACATTTCAGTGGGATGCAAGTCTTTTTAATTTAGACTCTGGATAAATAAATGCTCATTTAAACTACCAAACAACATACCTTACTGTTTATCCTGAAATGTGTTGCTTTCCTATTTTCTTTTTTTGGCCAATTATAAATAAGTCATTGTCCGAGAGTTTAAAGAGCAAATTATTTCCATCTCTGTCGTTGTTGAATCCTTTGTTCTTTTAAAGGTGAGCAGAAACTTGCTTTAAAAATAGAATGACCATCGTAGAAGTTGCTGTATTCCTGAGTAAACTTGGTTTGTCTTGGGCATTCAACAGCTCATCTAGGAAATTTGGTTTGTGGATTTTAAAACAAATTTCTGTTAATCTTTTACCATGCAACCATATGAAACCAAAACCAGAGATCTTTAAAGGAATCCCATAATACCAGACTGCAAAAAATGAAATGTTTTCCAGGTACCACTTTCAAAACTCAGAAGCAGCTGAAAGAAACTCTGAACAAACAACCGAATAAGCCATGGAAGAAATCTCAAAGTAAGGAAACAATGTGAACTATCTGAACTAATATTAAAAATGCCTTCTTGAGGAACAGAAGAAAGACTAGCACAAAACTGGCAAAGTACCTGGCCCAAAATATGAGCAACCATGTATCTTCCAGACTTGTGACGCTCCTTACTGATGTGTAAAACACCAAGGAGTTGCTGCTAGAAAATCACTTTTTAAAGGAATGAAATGTGAATAAAACTTAGAGAGCAAAGATTATGAACAGTAGATAAAAGATCTGGTGGAACTTTGTGGAAACTGGCGTTAGACTATTCAGAGATGAAGAGAAGACAGACATAACCATTTACATTGGCAGCAGTGAAACATGACATTCTCTTCAAGTTCAGGAATACATCTTCACCAGCAAACTAGTTATAGGATCAATGGAATACTTGCAGTGAGGCAGTGCAGTTAATGAATCATCATTCTACGCTATCAGGAGTACAGTTTGCTAGCTGGAACCACATTTATAATGTATCAGTCTTCAGCCTTGCAATAACTGTAATTTGGAAAAGCCTTGAGTTGGCAAGAAGGCAAGATGATGGAACATTAGATGTAAAAATTGGCACATGCCACTCTGAGTGCCGAGACTACTGGGACTAGAAGGACAATAAAAGGGAGCTGAAGGGTTAGAAGCTTAGATTACCAGAAAGAATTCAACCACAAGATATGTATGGAAAATCATTTTCTAGAACAAAATTGGTCAAGGGGGCAGCATTTCTTATGTGATCATCTTATTGTACATTTCTTTCCTATTTTTTAGTAACCAATGGATTTAGATCTCATGAAATGTGATTCTATATATTTTTCCCTTAGTTTCTCAGTCAGTAAATGAGATATTAGAAGATAAGCATAAGGGAGGGAAATCTTTAAGGAGAGAGATTGGTTAGTCCAAGTAAAGGAGTTAAGTGATCTATTATCCCAAGGAAATAGTAAACTCAGTGGGTCAGTTCTCTGTCTAGAGTTCAGGTAATATAATTTCCTGAAGAGAAGAAAATCTTAAACTAGCGCTCAAGGTTAGTGGATCAACCTTTGCAAGAACATTTCTTTACAATGGAGCTGGAAAAGGTTTTCACAGTAACTGTTTATGTAGTGCATATATAATAATGGGAAAACTACAGTCTGACTTGTTGGCTTCTAAATTGTAGCTCTAACGTGTCTGAAAGGCAGATAGAACATGGAGTGACATCTGTGTGGAGGGGGAAATGCAATGAAATGGCAATCTGTGTATGTCTTGCATAGAAATGTGTTAAAAAGTTTTTGAAATAGCAGTCTTCTGAATTTTGATTGCAGTTGATACTGAATGTTTGTACTTAATCTTTGTATTGGTATCTTAATTTCTTTATGCATTTTTATACCAACAGCATCCACAAATCCAAAAGCTGTTCTAAAGTCGAAGATTGTTGCAGAATTCAGAGTAAGTTGAGCAAGTGAAAACATCTTTTTCATTAATCTCTGTCCTTGGACTGTAGTTAGGTTGACTACTTTGTTTATATCCAAGAGTCATGGGGGCTTGGTTTGAAGCTGTAGCCCTCAGTGTTGATTTGTGCATTATTGTATAGTGCCCATAATGCCCTCTAGGCTGTAAGCTCTGCAGGGCTGCAATCTATTCAATGAAATGTCATGTGTGCTCGTGCTATTTAAAAACATTCATACCAGAGGACATGGAAAGAGAGCCAGGGATAGGGATAGATCCCTTTTGCTATGAAAATAATTTGTAGAGACAATTAATTCTTTCAAACCATTTAGAATTACCTGCTGCAAGGAAGCAGTTTGCCTTCTCGCTAAAAGTGAAATACTGTAGCTTGTGTAACCATCAGATATAATTATGATTGCACATTGTTTTAATGTATGTTAAATATAGGAACGCTTACTAGGGCCTTGTCTACACTTAAGTGTTTACTGGTAGAGTTATGCTGGCAAACCCCTCTAGTGGAGATGCAGCTTATACCAGCAAAAGTTATTTTGGTTGGTGTTATAGTTTAAAACAGTTCCATGAATGGAATTGGCTATATTGGCAAAAAGACTTTTTACCAGTATAACTGCATCTACACTATGGCTTTTGTTTGTACAGCTGTGTCAGTTAGGATGTGATTTTTTCTTTCCAGACTCCTAACTGACATACCTATGCCAGCAAATCTTTCTCCTACTTAACCAGAGTTCTCATCATCACCTTGCTCATTTCACTTCTATTTGTTATTAATTTAAACCATATGTTTCTCTGAATGAACTTATTCCAGCATCAGTGAAATAGCCTCTGCTTTGATACAGTGACAGCTTTTCAATGGTGTAATTATTTCCATTGCTTAAAAACAAGTCCATGACATTAACATTGCAAAGTTAGGGCTTCTCTTCTGCAGAATGTGATGAGAATGCTGTTCTTGTTTTTCAGCCACAGTCCCTCATTGATGAATTGTTGTTATATAAGCGTTCAGAAGACCAGATAGAATTGAAAGAGAAGCAGCTTTCCACCATGAGGGTGGATGTATGCAGCACTGAAACACTTAAATGCTTAAAAGGTACAGGTCATGTATACTGGCAGTCATATTATCAAAAGAGAGAAAAATGTATCGGTAGTTTTAGTAATTCATGGGCTCTGTTACATCATAGGTTAGATTTCTGCCTTATTGTGTAATGAATTTCAGATTCTAGAATGCTAAATGATGTCAAAGCACAATTAGCACATTTTCAAAGGTTTCAACTCCTTTTATTTAAAATATACAGTATTTCTGTATTCTACTTTAATGATTCAGTATGCTACTGCAATATTGATACTACAGCATTTTTGGCTGTTACTGTAGTATTATTTCATAAGTCACAAAGGACAGAAATATTTCTGATTTCAGTCATGAGAATATCAACAACCTGCTAATGTTAAGTCTCCCAATATCTTGTTTTCATGTGTAGTAGATCCTGTAATTCTTCTACAGTCATTTTAAATTAAAAATATGGTTCTCTCAGTGCATTTATTGAATGTTTTTATTTTTCAAATAACTTAAAAATGCACATCATTTTTCATTGTGCCCTTACAGTCTGAAGTACAGAACTTCAGAGTATTTGTCCTCAAGATGTAGTTAGTAACAGCTTCAGTTGTGGGATTGAACCTGGGACCTTGAATATCAAAAGCACGTCTCTACTGCCTGAACTAAAGGAATAACTGCAGATAGCAGAAGTAGGCTGCCATCCTTTGTAGTCTGGTTATGAGAAGGGGACGGAACACTTAGTCAGTTAGTACATAGCCTGCATGGAGATAAGAACCATGGGCCAGATTTATAAAGGTATTTATTTAGGTGTGTAAAGTTGCAGATAGGCACCTACTGAGGTTTTCAAAAGTGCCCATCTGCAGCGTTAGAAATCTAATACCTTTGTAAATCTGTCCCTTTATGTACAACAGCTGCTAGCAAGTACAAAGTTTTGCATAAATTACCAGGATTTGTTTGTTACCCTGTTCTGAGGATAACCTTCTTTGTGTTTCAGAATGCATAGATTTCTTAATGCATTCAGTTGTCCGTAACTTAACATTACAGATTTAATAATTAGCTCCTTAGTTCTTCAAAAAAGCTATAATAATTTAAGATTTAGGAAGCTATGTAAACTGGATTGGAACTAATGTTATGAAGAGTAAACAAATTTTAGTTTTGTTGCCCACATGAATAGGAAATTTCATTGTAAAATTGAAAATTGTTTTAAAGGCATCTGGTATCCTGTTACTGCATCCTTTCAAAACTGTCATAAAAATGTAGCAGCCCATAAACACAGTCTTACCAATATAATGGTAAAAGAAAACTGAATAACTAATGTTTTTCTTGCCCTGCTGAACAAATCAAAACTACTCACTCTAGGTGATTGGAAGAGCAGAATTTCAAAAGGTTAATTCAAGTGGTCCTATGTGCATAGAATGTGATCTTGTTCTTTTTTTATTAAGTCCGTGTTAGATGTTATCACTAATCACTGATTTGAAAACAAAGAATACAGACTGCTAGTTGGCTTGTCTTTGCAATGACTTAATTACCAGTAATTACACTAATACCTGCTAAAAACTATGAAACACATCTACCAGCTTACTGGGGTATTAATTACTCCTGTGTGTGAAGAGCTCTGTTTATTCCAAGGGAGGTAATGAGCATAATGTCATTTGTCTTTAATATTCTCTCTCTTTCAGACAAAACAGGAGGAAAAAAGTTCTCCAAGGAATTTGAAGAAGCGAGTTCAAAGTTAGAAGAATTTGTAAATGGTTTAGACAAGCAAGTGAAAAATGGCCCTTCACTGACTGAAGTACTTGAGAATGCTGGTATCTTTTATGAAGCACAGTATAAGGAAGTCAAGGTGGTAGCAAATGTAAGTGCAAAGTTTTCCCCAATAGCAAATATCTTATTGGTACAGAATTACTAATAAGAAGACACAATGCAGAATACAAATTGAAATGTTTGTTAATTATAGAATCTATTAAGTCATTGGGTCACATTAGTGTCCTAATAAAGCTAATATTTGGGGATTTGTATTAATGAAGATAAACTCGGATTATTTAGTCCAAATTTCCAAAATGCCTCCTGAGCTAAGCAGATAACCAAGGTTTACCTGCATTTGTTAAACTCTTTACTAGAAAAATGATTGATAAAAATCTCAGTGTACTAATGAATGAAGTAGAAATTGTATGAGATTATAGCACAAATGGTTTAAAAGGAGAGCAGAAATGATGGTCAGCTAATGAGATAATTAGATGCTGTTAAGGTTGATGGGGGGCTCATAATTTGACCTACCATTTTTCTTACATCTTTTGCAAAGTCTCTCTATGTGGAAAAAAATAAAAGATTGATTCGTTAGGCTGCGTGTAAAGTTAACTTCTGGAACTGGAACACCTTTGATGGTACTCTAGATCTGAGATTGATCTCTGGGTATTGAAGTTTTTTGTCATTTCTTGAAGCATTGTAACAAAAATGATGGATTTGAAAAGATTCTTCCAGTAAAAGTGTTAAGTAAATGGAAGAAGTTGTCACATGAATATCCCTTCTGAGATGTTTGCTCTACAAGCCATATTGAAAAGCGAAATATTTAATACAGGGGCAGAGATGATTGGGGAATTGAATCGGCTTTCCAGAGGAATATGCTGCTGTTGATACTATAGAAATGGTTCAAAGGTATGTTACCTTTCCTTCTTTATAAAGAATACTAAGCTAAGTAATTTTTTTTTTTTGGTTAGGCTTATAAAACATTTGCCAATAGAGTGAGCAACCTAAAGAAAAAATTAGATCAATTGAAAGCAACGCTTCCTGATCCAGAAGAGTCTCCTGTCCCTTCTCCAAGTATGGATGCACCATCTCCAACTGGTTCTGAGTCCCCTTTCCAGGGAATGGGGGAAGAGGATGACACTCAGTCTCCAGCAGCGGAAAGCGAGAAGTCTGTGTCTCCAGAACCTGTGGCAGATAATCGGGATGTGGAAGACATGGAACTGTCTGATGTGGAAGATGACACATCTAAAATTATTGGTATGTTCTATGCAAGTAGCAGTAAAATGGGTTAAAAGATTTGTGGATAGTATAAAACTTTCTAGGCAAAACAGCTTTTTCCAGACCTCATGTAGGATCAAGAGGATGATGAGAAGCTTTCTTTGGTCTGGGAATACTGCAGCTCGGGTTTTGCAGTCCTCCAGCAAAAACAGGGAAGTCATGACCAGATATTCCTTATTTAAGAAACAAGCATAAAACCCCCCCTCTTCATGAGGCCATCCTTACATACTCTAACAGGTCAGTAAAGGGCATGAAAAATTGCTTTTCCTCTGAACCTTTAAATTATTTTGTTTTAAATCTGGGACATATTGAGAAGCCTGTAGCCAAAAGAATCCTGTGGGGCAGATAGAACATTCAATGTTTTCTCTTTTTATATTTGAATTAGTGGAGGAGAGGAAGGAGAAACAGGTTGTTCCTTCTTCAGCACCAGCAAAGACTGAAAGTATCCCAAAAGCAACGCCCACTACTGCTGGTGTAGCAGCAGTCACTGTAACAGCTCCTGCTCAGACTCCTCCAACTCCTAAAGCAGTGAACACAGTGCCTGTTCCTCCATCGCCGGCACTTGGTCTGCCAAACCTTGCCAATGTTGACCTGGCAAAGATCAGCTCCATTCTTAGCAGCTTAACTTCTGTTATGAAGAATACAGGTGAGCATCTAAATTGCAAGTTGTGATTGTGTGTTGCTTTTCAGCAGAGATGGAATTCTGCATTGTAAATACAATAACTTTGTTGTTCAGATTTTTTTGCTTTTCTAACATTTTAGAACTAAAACATTATATTGTAGTTCAGTTTGTTTGTACTTCGAGAGCCGTGACATATTGGTGCTAAATACCCTCTCAATGTCAGTTTTAAACATGCCTCATTTTAAATGATTTAAGGGCAACTGTAGTGTCGAATCTCAAAGTAGGACATGGTGTTACCCAAGTCTATGCACTAGTGATCTTAAGGTATGTCTGTGCTAGGGTTCCTACTGTTGTTAACACTGCAGTAGCGAAGATGACAGTGCTAGTTGTATACAAGACTTCCACAGCTGCTGACATTTTTAACAGTGCCATGTAGGTCTGTGTGATGCTGTTAAATGTTGGCAGCCTTAGGAGCCTGGTCTACACTAGCACCTTACTGCAACTCTACTGGTATTCATAATAGTTGAAAATTTTAGCCAGAAAACTGTACCTTAACAAAGCAGTATGTATGAGCAGTGTATTGACTGTTTTAATTGAAAGTAGCATGTTGTGTTTCTGAGCAGTAAATGTTTTCACCTCAGGGGTCAGTCCTGCATCAAGACCTTCCCCAGGAACCCCAACGAGCCCCACAACTCTTACTAGTGGCCTGAAGACTCCTGTTGTTGGGACTCCATCAGGTCCTCAAAATCCATTAGCAAATATTCTTTCCAAAGTTGAAATAACTCCTGAAAGCATTTTGTCAGTTCTCTCCAAAACCCAGACCCAGACAGCACCAACATTGCAAGGTAAGTATATTGTGCAAAAGGAGTGGATTTTAAATAAACAGTTAGCATATATATTTGGACGGCAGAATCAGTACTAAAACTGTGTGCTCATGAAACAAGAATTTAGTGGGGAGGAAATTAGTTTGTAGCATATAATACTTTTTCCAAATGCAAGTTACCTTTTGCGAGGTAGTGTATTTGGGATGGGCAAGTCAATTTTGCAACAGATTTGGTGAGTGTTTTCCTATACTTTCGGTATTTTAAAAATCTTTTCAAAATGCCATTAAAATCAGATGGTGTGGATACCATGCTGGAACATTTTATATTTGCTTAATTAGTTGTAACTTTTATGACTAAAGCTTGTTGTTGTTGCTGCACGGTAAGCAAATATTGTTAATATGTTTAGTTGCTGGACTTGGGCCCTGGTTTTCCATTTAGCCAAGTAATTGTATTGTATGTGTTTGCTGGAATCTTATGTTGCACCGGAAAAAAATCTAGCAGAGCAGAAGACCCAAGAGTGAGTGCCTCTTGGATTCTTTTCCTTGCAGTGTGAGGGCATTTGTTATGTTGGTTCAAGCAGGAGATTTAGGAGCAAAGGTCTCCTAGGTTTCTGATTTATTTTTCCTGTACTATGCTTGTATGATCTTGGTTAATAACATCACTTCCGTGTCTCTGCTTAACTAGCAGACATGATACCTCTGTCATTTAGATGAATGTTATAATTTATATTGGTAAAACAATTTGAGATCCTCAGATGAAAAGCACTACAGTAATGTAAAGTAATTAGTATTTATTAATAAGTAGAGATGGCAAAATCTAACCATTTTGTTGGCTCAAATGTTAGCTTGTTTCAGAAATTTAACTTTGTAGCTTCTCTCCCTCTAAAACCAATAATAATGATAGCTTAGCATCAGTTTTCTGTTGAAATGGTTGTAGGGTTACTCTGTCTCTTAAAATATCTAATTAAAATGTTTTGTCTTTTTTCTCCAGGTTTGTCATCCTTACTTCAAAGCGTTGCTGGAAATACAGCTCAATCAAGTGAAACTGCATCTCAGAGCACTTCAGCATCACCAGCCAATACTACTGTTCCTTGCATGAAAGGGAGGAATGTTCCTTCCAATACTCAGTCTTTTATGTCCAAAAATTTTGGTTATTCTCCAAATTCTTCTACTGCTGAGGTTTCCTCAACTTCGGTTAACAAGGCTCCTGTTGGACATAGCCCAGGGCTTTCAAGTTCTAGTTTTAAACCACCAACAAATTCCCTTGGATTTGCCAGTACCCATCCTACCAGTCCTTCCCTTTTACCAACAGAAACCTCACTAAGTCAGTCCTCTGAGATTTCAAAGACAAAGCTGGAGTCAGAACCCACCTCTCCAAGCCTGGAAATGAGGATACACAATTTTTTAAAGGGAAACCCTGGTTTCAGTGGTCTAAACTTGAATATTCCAATTTTAAGCAGTATAGGGTCCAACATTACATCAGAAAGCCATTCATCTGACTTTCAGCGTGGTCCTACTAGCACTTCTATGGACAATGTGGATGGGACGCCAGTCCGTGATGAACGAAGTGGAACACCAACCCAAGACGAGATGATGGATAAACCAACATCAAGCAATGTTGACACTATGTCTTTATTGTCAAAGATCATAAGTCCTGGATCATCTACTCCCAGTAGCACAAGGTCCCCTCCTCAGAGCAGAGATGATGGATATCCCCAAGAACTATCTAATTCTGTGCCTGCCTATAGGCCTTTCAGTCTAGGCAGGGATTCTCCAGCCAGTATGTACAAGCAGTCCACCGACAATATGGAAATACCTTCTTCTTTAATGGATTCTCCTCAGGAGAAGTTTTACCCAGACACATCTTTTCAAGAGGATGAGGATTATCGTGACTTTGAATATTCTGGGCCACCACCATCTGCCATCATGAATCTGGAGAAGAAACCTGCAAAATCCATTTTGAAATCAAGTAAGCTTTCCGATACTGCAGAGTACCAGCCGGTGCTGTCTAGTTACAGTCAAAGAGCACAGGAGTTTAGTGTGAAGTCATCTTTTCCTCAGTCTATGAGGTCTATTCTTGATCAGAATGAGAGCTGTGATCCACTGTCGTCATCTCCTGGAATGTATGGAAGTTACAGCCTACGGGCAAATGACTCTGGATCCGATGGTTCCCCTTCACCCAGTAAAAATGATGTGTTTTTCACACCAGACTCCAATCATAATAATTTATCAAAATCTGTGATACATTCTGGCCTGTCACAGAAACAGTATCCAGACTCTCCTCATTCACTTCCCCACAGATCACTCTTTTCTCCTCAAAACACTCTCTCAAATCCTGCTGGTAGACCACCCACATCCAGTGCGGAGAAATCCTTAGGTTCTTCAATTTCTGCCACTTCAACAATTGAGTTTAAGAACATGCTTAAAAATGCATCTCGCAAGCCTTCTGAGGAAAAGCATTTTAGCCAGGTTCCTAAAGGTAGCTCACATGATGGTGTTAACCTGTCGAGTCTTAGCCAAGCTGGAACTTCTAAAGGAGAGCAGCAGCAGCAAGAGGAGCACTATCGTATAGAAACGAGGGTGTCATCATCTTGTTTAGACTTGCCTGATAGCACTGAAGAAAAAGGAGCTCCTATAGAAACTCTGGGTTACCATAATGCATCCAATAGGGGAATGTCAGGAGAACCAATTCAGACAGTAGAATCTATAAGAGTTCTTGGGAAAGGAAATAGAGGACACGGGCGAGAGGCAACTAGAGTAGGCTGGTTTGAGCTAAGTAATACAGGGAGTGCTTTTGATAACGGGCCCTCGAGTGCTACTGAGCTGCCCACCATGGGTACTGGCAGTGGAATTGCCAGCTTTCAACCACAGTACAAAGAACACGTGCCACAATTTCAGGAGAGTGTAAACAATTTCAGAACAAATAATTTCAGCGCCGCCTTTGAGCGTCACATACCACCTCCTCCCCTAGAGCACGGAACTCCTTTTCAGAGGGAACAAGTCGGTCCACCTGCTGGGCCTGCATCTGCTCCACCTAAGGATCATGGAAGCCTGTTTCCTAGGGATCACTCAGTTCCTTCACACATGTCATCAGTGGATCACACTAATCCTTTTTCAAAAGAAAAATCCTCTCCACTCTCATTGCCTCATACTGTCCCTCCTCCTCCTTCTGTGGAACATAGCGGGGTTCCATTTCCTACTCCTCCACCTCCATCTCTCTCTGTGGAACATAGTGGCGTTCCATTCCCTACCCCGCCGCCGCCTTCTGGGGAACATGGTGGCGTTCCATTTCCTGCCCCTCCCCTCACCGTGGAACATAGTGGTGTCACGTTTTCCAAGGATCACGGTACTATTCATCAAGGAACTATAAAAGAGCATTTTAATGTGCATTCAGGACCAAGGGACCATGTGGCCCCACCTCAGCGAGACCACGGTGGTCCGCCCCTTGGTCGGGTTCGAGAAAACATAAGCCTAACTTCCCTTTCGAGAGATCAGCTTGGGCCATCCCATAGCGTTCCTCCCATTGGTCCACCTCATAGAGACAATGTAAACCGGAGTGGAATGATGATTAGGAACCCACGACCAGACTTTAGGCCTAGGGAACCTTTCATAAACAGGGACCCATTTCACAGCTTAAAAAGGCCTCGGCCACCTTTTGCAAGGGGCCCTCCATTCTTTGCACCAAAACGTCCGTTCTTTCCTCCCAGGTACTGAAACAAACGTGTGTCTCTGTAAGTGAAGGTATTTTGGATATTTTAGAGAGCAGTGGAAGTAGCGCTTTCACTTTTGTTTTTCCCTAAATAGCCCCATAACATTTTTCTAAATTAAATATGTTCTGTACTTTTTTTGGTTGTTTATTATTTTAAGCCATCCAGTTGGCATAACTCTAGAAAAATGTTTTAACAAAAAATAAGAGATTTCCGAAGAGTATTGCCGTTGAAATAAAACCTCCAGTAGTAAAAAATGATTGAATGCTCGATGTTGGGATGTTATTTTTAGCTAATTACCAAATTGTTTTGCTTCATGAGTCCTCTGAACCCATGTCAAAATAAAGAGGTGGGGGAAGGAACTCTGTTGCTACTATTGATTAAGGAAGGTAAAGGGTCCAAGCTTTCAATGCCTTCCCTGTGGCAATAGAAATATTAACCCTTCCTTGTGCCTTTTGTTTAGATGAATCAATCACTTTTTTCACTGATGTATGCTCAGTTGGTCCTTTACTATGAAGCCTTGGACATTTCTTTGCTGCTTGCCATTTTCCAGCTTGCTGATAGGAATAGGCAGAGGGTAGGTAACTAATATGGTCAGTTTTCCAGTCTTTCTGTTTGCTCTTTCTGCCTTTCTCAAAATGCAAAAGGAAAAAACTGCTTCTCATGGTTGACACTGACCAGCTTTCATCACCAAGGGTCTTGAACTTTTCTCCTAAGTTGGGTTTCAGAAAACAGTCTCTAAAGTATGTGCACTTCCTATCTCCACCTTGACTTTCTGCCTCAAAATACTAAGAGGGTTATATTTTGCTGGATATAAATCAAGTAATGCATTTAAAATAAGTGTATTGTATGCAGGGAGGTAGCTAGTGGAAAAACTCAAATCTGTGCTTACACACACATTTAATGTATACAGTGTATATTCAAAACATGTGTCTGCATATACATATACCCGCAGCATCGGTTCTCTTTCTTGTCTTCATACCACAGAGGTAGGCCATGTCTATTAAACTATATTTACTTTTTTGCAAGAAACATTGTTGACTTACATGTATTCTTCACGTTTTGTAATCATACCTCTCGTGCTTTGTTTGAAGCACATAGTCCCATGTAAGAAGAGAGAGAAACTGCATGCAGCAATGTGAAAACAGTATCTAAACTCTCTTCCCACATGTTTTCATAAACTCACTTCTGCCGCCATGTGCATAGAGGACTTTGTGTGGAGTTGGAATAATTTTATTTGATTTTTTTTTTAGTGAATAGAATACAACATATTAGTGTTCGATAAAGGTATGGGGAAATAGCTATATAAAAGAACTACAAAATGAGAAAATGGCAGAGCATTTGTTTGTGCTTGGGCTGTGTGTTTTATTTAATATATATATATATATATATATAATATGTATGATTATATTTGCATACACAAGTGAATTGGAAGGTTGTATGGGTGTATTTTATTGAATTGCCCTGGGCTTACAGAAAGAATGATGATGTTATAGTGTCAATTCATAAAAACCTTCCTCTGTTAGTTTTCTAATCTTAGAACAAAAATGTGTGTTCCACTTCATTTTGCAGTCTGCAGCAGATGTCGCTGCTATTGGTCCGGGGGGGGGGGGGGGGGGGGGGGGGGGAGGTTGATTTAGGCAGCATCCTAGAATGGTGCACCTAGTTGCATGGATTTTTTCAGTTTCAGTTAATCAGAATTCCTGAAAAACTAATTGCATGTGAAATTCATGCAAACATTGAGCGTTTGAACTTTTGGTGAATTTAATGGTATTTATTCCTTTTCTGTTACTTCTGAGTTCTGTTCTCTTTGGACACCGCAGCTCCTTTCAGTGAACCTTCAATAGGATTATTGAATGGATAACCAACCTGAAGTATTACTATGAGGGTAGCTCGTGTATGTTAAGTAAAATGTTCAGAAAGTAAAAACAAAGCAGGAAAACTACGTAATAAGATGTGAGCATTCATGGGATATATACTTATCCTAGGATATGAAGTAAGATGATATAATTCAGTTCCCTATACATCAGCACTCAGAATGTCTGATCATTTTTCTTATTTGTGAGAATAGATGTGCTCACTACAAAACAACCCAAGGTGGAAGAATGTTTATGCCATCATTCATTTCTTTATATTCCCAAAGTCTAGCCATGCAATTCTTACATTTTAGGATTTGTAGCACATGGATATTTGTTAGTCTAATATTAATCTTTAGCACAAAAACTGAAAACATTTCACAGCTTTTGATGTATATTGGAAATGACACATAGCTTAGCCTAACTTCTTTGCTCTACTGGAACATTTTAAATGAAGCTTTCAGTACCAGCCTGGCATTCCATTTGCCTCAAACCTAAACTACACAATCCCATTGCTTTAATATATATCCTGGTTTGAAAGGACAGTCACAGGGAAGTCATGGCTTAAGGACAACTTGTTGGAGGAAACCAAAGGGGTGAAAGGACACAGGAGGTTCTGACTTAAGAATGGAACCAATACTGACTAGAAAAATATATCCCTCTAGAATAAAAGAATGTGAATTATTTCTGCTGCTCGTGCTTAAAGTGGTGATTTCAAAGTAAAGAATTATTAAAATCAAATGGTGGCACCATCTAAGAACTACTCTCCATGCCATCTGATATGCCTGGGGAGTGGCTTACTTTCTCATGGAGGTGGCTTTTTGGGTATTTGAAAAGTAAAATGACCGATTAAAAAAATTTACTGTAAAAAAAAAACAAACAAACCAACCAATATTTTAATGATGAAAGCTCCATGTTTTTTTGTTTGAGGTTTTTCATTTTATTCTGTGCTTGTTACTTTAAACAAAATGTCTATAGTAACTGAAGACACGTGTACATATGTAGAAACCACACACCTTATTTCTGGACATGAAGGCGTTTTTCCCTCTGTCTGTGATTTAAACTCCCTAACCGTTCTTGAACTTTTGTATTTCACCTTATGAGAAAAAGAAATAAATATGTATTTTTTAAATAAAGCATGAAACAGTATGTCTCATGAAGGACATAACTTCATAAAGAGGAAAATAATCAAATTGCTGACAGCCTTCAGTGTTCACTCCAGCTGTTCTAGAAACGCTGAGAGGAGGACAAACAAAATATTACACAGGTACAGCTTAACGGCAGTCAGAATTAAATTTTACGAGAGTTTATAAACACTTAAAATGTATCCCTATTCTAGACTTCTATTAGTGTAATACAGATATTCTTCTCACGAGACTTACCAGTATGCACCATTTAGATTTCTACTGTTCCCTCAGATATGCAGTATGCGTTCCTGCCTCTGGAAAAATTCCAAGTAGTCTGTGGTGTGCGTTGTATATTAGAGGGGAGGGTCTGCAGCTGTGGCTGACTTTGTGATCTAAATACGTTTAGAGACTCTTTACCCATAAAACATTGTTCAGGTGTGAGAAACCTGTTTAGATAATGTGAATAATGGTAATTTTTTTTAAAAAGTGCAGAATAAACTATCATATTCTGAAATTAATGATTCAAAAATAAGCTGCAGTGCTGTTTCAAAACTGCTGTAAATATTGGCTGCGTTTTTTGTGTGCCTGTTAAGATTAATTGGATATGTTGGATTTATATTCTCAAGTGTTCCGTGTGGAGAAAGCAACATGCATTAGAGGAAGCAACAATAAAACTGCAGATCATTTTGAAATGTGTATTAATACATTTAATAAAATAACTAGTTCTAATGTTTTGATATTCTTTTTTAAGTAGAACCTCTATTTGAGTGTACAGGGGGTGTAAGATTGCCTTATGCTTGAAAATGACCAAAATATTGGGCTGAAGAGAGAACACCGGTTTTATGCTGAACATTTGCGGTCTAGGACAACAGCCAGGCTTTTTTACTTCATCTTCGCTGAATTACCAGTTGAGGGTTAGTGTGGCATGACCCTTTTTTACTCTTTTTTTTTTTTTTTTTTTTTTTAAAAGAATCTGCCAGAATCTGCCTGCATCTCAGGCTCCGTGACCCTGTTTTGAAGAAGACTGAAAGAAATTTAAAACTGTTGGAAAACGGCTTTTTCTTCTAATTGTACATAGAGGCAGTGTTTGGAGGCAAATCAGAAATTACTGTTAAGTAGCAGAGCAAAACACAGAAAATGGAATATCCTACCAATACATGTGGGCTGCAACAATACTTTCCCTGCCCCCATTTATTTTTGTATTGCGTATTAATAAAGTGTACTTTACTTGGTGTGGTTTCCTTTCAAAAGACTAAGATCTTTGCACCAGTTTACTGGCTACTGGCCTCTTGTTCATACTCTTCTCTTCTGTCATGTAAATAATTTTGAAGGGTGGTGGTTTTTTTTTTTTCAGGATTGTTTTGGCTTCCAGTCCTTTTTTGTTGGCTGGGGGATGGAACAGCTGGCTACACAGCCTTGAGAGAAGCTGTTCTCAGTGATTACTGCTGGCACCTCACTTTCAGGCTATATCTGGATAGCACAAGAAGCAATGATGTGAAGAAATTTAAAGTATAATTTTTAGTAACTTCACAAGTGCATGGTCAATGTTAACAAATTGATTTAGCTAGGCCAACTTAGATTATTAAAATGGAAAGAATTTTAAACAGTGAATTTACTTTTTGTCTTACGCAGATTGGCTAATCTTTGCATTTCACTTAGCATGCACAATGAGAATAGCCTACTGCATTCTAATACAATAGTAGAATGTAGTAATATTTTGGCTCCCAGGTGCTTCAAAGTTGTACATAAACAAGGAATTCTCATTTGAAATTTGTTTCCGGAATAGGAAACCTGTTTAATTTCTAAGCTAAAATTTTTGCATCTAAACTTATGTCCATGTCATTTTGTAAAGATCATTTAGCTAGTGGAATAGCTATTCAGGGAAGGTTATAAATCCTCTTGAGAGCAGGGCAAGATTAAATGAGGAACTCATGCTCCTCTGTAGGAATCGATACAACAATAAGCCAACAGGCCACTTCTAATTCAGTATCTGCCTCTAAGATATACTAGCCCCTAGTTTTGGAAATATGCTGGTTTCTGTATTTAGTACTTTCTTTCATTTGGAACCCCAAGTCCTTCAAGCTTTTTGTGACTCAGGTAGAATACTTCTGAATTCAATAAGCCTAGTATAGCTTTTTCAATCTCTAAAGTAGTAGACACTCAACTTCAATCCCCTTGTGTCTGAAAAGTAAGCTTCTCTTGTTTTGATGTCATACAAAACTTGATCAGATTACTAGTATGCCAGATCCTGCTCAGCCCTCTGTTCCTGTCAGGCTTAATAGGAGTATAATTTGTCATTTTGCTGAGGTGTTGCATCCACTCACCCTTTAGCATCCATCAAAACAAGGGCCATTACTTTCCTTGTCCATCTCAAACGGCCATTTTCCTCCCTCCATTTCATCTAATTGATTTTGGTACTGTTCCTCATCTTGTGAGGATTTCAAAAAGTCCTTTCCAATGAGAAATGTCACTTCACTCTGATGTAGGGCAGGTGACTTGTTACCCTCTAGCGTCAGGGGCATTGGTTCCTCCCCAGCTCTGTGGGTGTTCCTGAATCTTTATCTGCTCTTGAGATGAGTCCTGCTATGCAAATATTTTCTATTTACCTTCTTTCTATTCAGACCTACCTCAAACCAGCTCAGGGTAGGGTGCCATGTTTGCACTTCAGTGATTTAAATACTGAGCTTTCTTATTTTACGAGATAGCTGTGGGGCTTTTTAAATGGCAGCCCTGAAAACTTCACCTGGGATCTGAAAGTCCAGCTGGATTCTGCTGGACTGCTGCATCAGAACCCTGAATCACTGCTGGCCAAATTCTGCAGGGGTTGGCACAGGTGTGAAAGTCTTGTCCTGAATTGTTAACTACTTACTTGTAGTTGCTGCATGAGCTTATAAATAAAAATAACATCCAGCAGTTTGCTCCTTTAGCTGCTTTGGCTCTGCAGGGTCACTAAGAAGGTGCATGGTGCTGAATGTGGGGGGTGAGCAGATCTGTTCCAAAAGTGTGCCACGTAGTTACTTTTCAGAGTAGAGCTGCAGTTTGAAGTATCACCTACACAGTGGTGCATTCCTTTTCCTGCACTGTTACTTATCCCTCATGCTCAATCTGTCTGATGCAGGCAGACCTGCAAAATCTATAGCTGGAGTGTGTTTGATGTAGATTATTTTAACATTAGGCACTGTCAAATTCTCCAAGATAATGCAGCATCAGATTCTTCCAAGGAGAAATGATTCCTTACCTCAACCCAGCACTCAGAACATGCACAGGGTAAACAGTTTCCCAGCATGAATAAAACTAGGCGGGGTATTTGGAAAATTGCCTAAACTGCAGTTGGTGTTCCTTGAGTTTTGGTTGGATGGGGGCTGCTGTGTGTTACAGGCAATACAGAAGCCCAGGGTAGAATTACTACAAAATTCTCCATCTTTTAATTCCATTTCAATCAAACCAATTGTGCTTAAATTTTTAAACCTTCTAAAAGATTTTCTTCTGCGAACTTCCATTCAGCATTTTTACCCACAGCTTGGCTGGCAAGCTAGCATCAGAAATAATGCCATTTTCCACCAACATGGCTCCTGCAAAAGCGATACTTTTATTGCCAGCTGCATTTCAGTCTGTTCATGCAGTGAGATGCTTCTTCGCCTATGCCAGGGCATCCAAACATGCCAGCGCCAGGGCTGCTTTAGCAACTTGGCAGGCGCTTGAGAGCTGCGCACTTCATTTGCTGAAAATGGTGCGGATGCTTCCAGCCTGCCACTTCTAATACATTAGTGCACGCCAGGCGGACTATTGGCCATGTTGGGCAATTCTCTGCCCTCGTCAGTGTGTGCCAAGACCATGTGCTGAGCCACTATGTGGAAGCCGAGGGCAGCTCCAGACTCCACTGTGGAAAGTTGGGAATGCATTTGTCCCCTGGGCTGGACACGTGCTATCCTTGCTCTATGCGGATGGGATTATAAAGCACTTGAGTAATTTGAAAAATCCCACCCTTCCTGCGTAGGACGCTGAGCTGCAATAAATTGAGGGAGCCTGCCATTTTGAGATGACTATGGACTGTCCCGAGGTACGATGTGGTAGGAAGGTGACTGCCCTGACTTGTACCCTTGTAAGCTGAGGTTAGTGCTGCTTTGAGCAGGGAGTTGGACTAGATGACCTCCAGAGGTCCCTTCCAACTCTAATATTCTATGATTCTAAGAATGTACTGAAAATTGGTGGGGTAGCTATCTGAGTTTTTGGGGATGGAACATGGCACAGGTGTAGTGTATCCCTCTTGCTAAGTTACTGGAGTGTAAGAGTTTCTTGAATGGAACTCTGAGTAACCCAATGTCCATTGTTCCCTTGTCCGCTTTGGACCAGGCAAAGCGAAGGAGCCCATCACTCAGATGGAGTTGGACAGATTGAGGCTGATGACACCACATGTGAAAACAGCTGGCGGAGGCTGCTGTAGAGCAACATGTAGTTCGCTCCTACGGTTCAAAAAGGCCATAGGGCAAGAAATCAGAGCTGGTAGTCAAGCCCCTGTCCTGGTTAGCAATGCCAGCACTGCCACTGATCCAAAACCAGTCCCTTGAGAAACGGCCATTGTGCCACCTCCGTGGATGGAGAACTTCAATGCTTTCCCTCGCACTGCCATCCATTGCTAACTCCCCACAGGGGCAATGTCTGTTCTGCAAATCTTGATTTCCGCTCTACAGATGCTGGCAGGAATTAGTAGCTTATTTGAATTATTTACTTTTTTAAAAACCCAAACACTTGCAAACCGTGATTTAGCAGGTCTTACCTTGGGAGACCTGTTTGCATTTGGGTACCAAGGCCTATACACGCTAAAACTCTAAATTGGCTTAGTTTTCATGGTGCTACAGCTGACAAACCAGTCACTGTGCCAACCAGGGGTGTGACTAGCTAACTCATCCCCCTCCCCCCCCCAAGCTTGGCTGGGGATTCTGGTTGGGTTAAAAATCACACTTCCCACTTTAAAACCATGATAAGCTTCTACGACATTTTAAGAGTGCGAGCCGGAACAGGACATCAGTGTCAGGGCTCCTCATGTGAGAGCATGGTTTTAAAGCTGGCATTTGCAAAGTAGCTTCAGGGAGTTAAATGCCCAAAACCCATTTGAATTAAACTCAAGAGTTTGGCATCTAATTCTCATAGACTCCTAGCCTTAAATTGTTCATTTCTTCCCCCCACCCCCTGCACCCGACCCTCCAGTTTGCACAGCTACCATACACTTGGCTTGGGGAGCATCATCTTCTATTATAGACGCTTTAGACCTTGGATAACATTTTCAGAAGTGCCAAAAGTCTCATTTTGCAAAAGCACTGTGCTGTGTTTCGTGGAAAGAATGAGCTGTGTTTAAGAATCTTGCCTGGGTGCAGAATGGAGCTGTGTTTCAACGAACCCCGCTGGAGTAGCAAAGCCCAAGATTATTGCATTTTGCAACACCGATGGGGCCTAATTGTCACTTTGATGCCTTTCTCCTCCATTTCTACTCTCTCCTCCCCCTGTTACAATATACTGGATTTGTTTCTTGGTCTAAGTTTATCTGATATCAGCTGTTCAGGTTCTTTTAAGCCCTCTGGGTAGGAATTGGGACACCCATAGCCCTCAGGAATTTGGCCTGTAATAGCACATGCTGCAGGTTCCCAATTCTTATCACTCCTCCATAGTCTCTTGCTGGGGAGTTGCAAGGGTTCATAAACTTCATAGACTTTTATAAAGCCAGGAAGCAGTGCTAGGATCATCCAGTTGGATCTTTGTGTCACACAGGCCCATGAGGGCTGTATCGAGGCCATTTATGGTTGAGGTGGAGCTGAGTGTTTGGAAAAGTATGAAATCTTGATGTAAAGATACGATGTGTAACTTCTATAATAAACCAACCACTTCTTGCAACCTTTTGCTCTTGGATGATCCTATAAGGCAGTGGCTCTCAACCTATTTCATTGTGGGCCACATATGCAGCTCTCTCCCTGTTATGTGGGCCGCATCTACACAATATATATACTACCTGTATGGCCCGGAGGAAGTCAATGGGTAGCCATGTGCTGTTTGGGCCACGGGTTGAGAACCACTGCTGTAAGGTGTCGAGGATCTCTTACCTGCAATGGGAGTTTTAGGATCGTTAGGATCTCACAGGAGGGCCTGGTGCTTGGAACGACAGTGTCTCTATTTGGATCCTGTCTTATTCCCAGCGAAGCGATGGGAATCGGCAACTGCTCTTGTTTATCCATCTGCCCTCTAGGGTGCACAGCACCAGTAGCTCTTATAGCACCCCTAGCCATGTCTGAATAAAACCGCTTCTAGTTGTAGTTGTCTTTTACTCCCCTGTCTCAGTCTAGCCGGAGCATTCTCCTCCGTCATAGTCACAGCTTCAGCTTCATAGTAGTCAAATGGTGCCTTCCTTCTTTCTGTTGATTCAACGGGTAACAGGCATCGAAGCGCTGATACGAATAAGCATGGAGAGGTTTTTTGGGGTTTTTTTTTAAATAGAAAATACTTAAGGTGGGATTTCGCCAAAGCACCTGCCCCTGACCTCGCTTGCACCTCGTTGAAGTCCTTGGGAGCAGAGTTAGGCCGGGGTTGGATGCCTCTGACGGTCCTACTTATGCTTCTTGAGCTTTGATGCCTCAAGTGAAAGACCACGACTGTATCTTTAGTTGACGTATATCAGGAGGAGTGTTCCCGTAATGCAGAGAGACCCTAAGCGAGGTCAAGGCCCCGTTGTACAGGCACCTTCTTGGGACCCAGCGCCAAAGAGTTTACAAACTATGTAGACAAGACAGGCAAAGGGTGGGAGGAAAAACCGGCATAGAGAGGGGAAGTAACTTGTCTCAAATCACACAGTAGGCGCAGTGATGAACACGTCTCTTCCGTTACGGGTGAACAAAGTTGCAAGAAATGGTTAGTGTCTATTTGAGTGTTAACTCAGAGTGGAGAAGAAACAAACAAGTGACACTTTCTGTGGGTAATAAAGTGTGGGGAAGTCTAGTTGAAACACAAGCTACCGTCTAATCACAGTAATACCAACTCCAGTCACTAACGACTGGGAAAGTGCAGGGTCTATGGCGGGTTGATTGCCTGTGTGACAAGAATTGCTGTGCGTCTAGTCCCCAGGGGACAACTGTCCCTGTCACCAAATCCCCACCTCCCTCATCTGAAAAACTGCACCCCTTGTTGACACTTAATTGGCCCCCTTGCAGGCAGAGTGGCCAAGGATAGACTAGGCCATGGAGATGGCAATCCACTCTCTGCTCTGGGATAGGGCTGAGATGCATTCATAGTGGGAGGAGGTTGGCACTGCCCATATCACTCCCCTAAGAAATGCCAGACTGGGTCAGTCCCGAGGCCTCTTTTGTCCACTCTCTCCCTCCCCCCACATGAAGGTCTCGCTCATCCTGATCTCTAAAATTTAGATTGGTTTAAGCTCTGAAGCCTGAGTTTCAATATCCCTTCCAAAAAATTCTTGTCATCAGCGATAACTCTGGGTGTTCTTACTCTCTGTATAAATGCCCCACCCCTCTTTGAATCTTGTTCAGTTCTTGGCCGCGTCGACGGCCGCTGGCAGTGAATTCGGCAGTCTCATGACAATTAGAAAAATATTTATTTTTATCAGCTTTGAATTTCCCATTTTTAAATTCCATTGGACATCCCCTTGCTCTTGTGTTGAGAGGCAGGGGAAACAGTCGACCTCCTCTGGACCATTCAGTATTTATATACTTTTATCGTGTCCCTTCTTCCAAGGTTACAGTCCCAGTCTTTCAAGTCTCTTCAAAGGAGAGCTTTTTGCATAGTCTTGGCTCATTTTCATCACTCTTCTCTGAATCCTCTCTAGTTCTGCAATATCCTCGTGCGATGGGGTGACCAGTACTGCACGCAGGATCTGGCCAGTGATTTATAGAAAACATAATAGCTCTGTATTATTCACCCCATTTCTTATACATCCTACCATCTTGTTAGCTTTTTGGACCGCAGACATACATTGAACAGAGGGTCTTTGTTGAACTATCTACAGTAGCACCCAGGCAAACTGTATTGATCACCCAGTGGTCAATACAACTACTAGAATTTCAGTCTCTAATACTGTCAAGGTCCGTTCTTTTCCAAATATTAGGACCCAGATCCTCAAAGGTTCTTAAGCACCTAAATCCCTTGGAAATCTATGGACGTTAGGAGCCTAAATACTTTTGAGGATCTGGGCCTGAATTAACTTTTTTTAAATTGCATGGTATCAAACAGGTGACTCAAAGACTGCAAACCAACCCAAGCAAAGATAACGAATTCCCCTCTTGTTGTGTGTTGTATAGTGTCTAGCATCATGGGGTCTGAGGAGCTACTGCAGTGAAATACTAAATAATAAAATCAGTTGCAGAATGTGTGTTCAAACTTAAGGCCAGATTCCCTCTCCAGAGTAATGGAGTCACTCCGCTCATTTCTCGGGAGTGGCTGGATTTGCCCCAATGTAACAGATTGCTGAATCAGGGCCAAAGTTCTGCAGAGAAGACCCTAAGCTAGGTCAAAGCCACTTGAGCATCTGCCTTGAAATCAATGGGACGTGCGTGCATACTTAAATGTTTTGCTCAATCAGGGTTTTAGCCCGTAATTCTAACTACACTTTTTATGACAGAAATATACTGTGCTCGGCAGGAGAGAAGGTAACAGGTCCGTAGAATAAGGAATTAAAAAAAAAAAATCTTAAAATGATCTGTCTGGAGTAAAAAGTGACTTTTTAAGGTCCTAAATCTCCAAGCACAGGATGTGTTGAACATAAAGGACAGTGGGAGCTGTGGGGTGCCAAAGATGATTGAGCAAAGAGTTGGGGCGCAGGGGCTGGAAGAGTCAGTTTTGCATTATTGTATTTTTAAAATGTATCCAGGAGTTCTGGGAGCAAAAAGTAGCTGTTCCTCTTTCTGAAGGCAGGTATAAATCTGTTTGAATGAATAAAGCTGGGGTCTTGTCGAGGCTCTTGGCCTTTTGGGCTTGTCTTGGTCCCGCAAACACTTTTAAGCGTGCGTGTAACTTGGCTTGTATGAGTAGTCCCATAAATGTGTGTAGGCTCAGTTCCATAGGCCCCAGCCCTGCAACTGCGTCATCCATGCGGAACTCTGCACCTGGACAGAGCCCTGTTGACTCCAAAGTGTGTCCACATGAGCACGGGGATTCGCTTTAGTGCATCTGATTGTTGCAGGCGTGGGGCCTAAATGTGACAGAGGAGAGAAGCAGCACAGGAGTGTTTTAAAGTCCTGTACGTCAAATACAACTTCACTTCTCCATCCTTCTATCCAATACCCCTTTATCACAGGTAGGGTCAGGTCATCCGACATTTGGTGAATGCATCCAAGATCTTGTTATCCAAATGAATTCAGTGTTCTCCATGGTGCTAGGATAACCCAGGTTGTGCTTTAGTGCAGTGGTTCTCAACCAGGGGTACACGTACCCCTGGGATACGCAGAGGACTTCCCGGGGGTACAGCAGCTCATCTAGATATTTGCCTAATTTTACCACAAGCTACATAAAAAGCACTAGCAAAGTCAGCACAAATGAAAATTTCATACGGACAATGACTTGTTTATACTGCTCTATATACTGTGCACTGAAATGTAAGTACAATTATTTATGTTCTGATTGATTTATTTTATAATTGTATGTTAAAAATGAGAAAGTCAGCAAATTTTCAGTAATAGTGCGCTGTGACACTTGTATTTTGATGTCTGATTTTATAAGCAAATAGTTTTTAAGTGAGATGAAACTTGGGGGGTCCGTAAGACCAGTCAGATTCCAGAAAAGGATACGGTTGTCTGGAAAAGTTGAGAGCCACTGCTTTGTGTTACTATGGCTGCATGGAGAATTTGTGTTGTCCGCTTAAAAGTGTGATCGCCCTCTTTTGGAAGTCCATACACAGAAGAAAACGTTGGGTGTTTTGGGTTGTGTTCTTTCAGCTTCTCGCTTGTAAAAGTTGGCTAACGGTTTCTGTTTTTCTGTAGACTGGTTTGTGCTTTTGTATGAAATCTTTACTGCTCGTTTCATCACCTGCCTAAACCAGAGAGTCTGAACGAGGGAGCTTTCAAAAGATCTCGTTAATGGTTGAGAGAGAAATTATGGTCCAATGGTTAGGGCACCGGCCTAGGACTTGGAACGCCAGGAGTCAATCCGTGGGCCACCACAGACTTCCTGTGTGACCCTGGGCAAGTCACTCTAGGTATGTCTAGTCTGCAAAACAACATGTGTTCTTAACTTGTGTTAGCCAGCTTGGGTTAAAATAGTACTAAAGACACAGCAATTTGCATTCTACCCCACCTGTTCTCTAGGCTTTACCTTGGGTGGCTAACCTGAGTTAAAAGCAGAGTTGCCGTATCTTCACTGCTACTTTAACCAGCGTTCAGAACTCATCTTTTTTTTTCTGCTGTGTAGACTTACCCTTAAGTCTCTCTGGCCAAAACCACAAAGGTATTTAGGCTTCTGGAAATTAGGAGCCTAAATACCCTTGCAGATCTGGGCCTCAGTTCCCCATCTGTACAATGAGGTAATAGCATTTCCCAGGCGTGTTGTAAGGATAAATACAGTAAAGATTGTGAAGTGCTCAGATGCTACGGTGCTGGAGGCCAGATAAGGACCATTATAACTGCTGAATAGTTTATAAAAGGTTAATCAATTACTGTTATTTTAATAAATAGTTTGTTACTGAGTCCAGCAGGTCAGTAACTTGGTTAGAGCCTGTTTTTGTATTTTATGGCAGGGGCAGTTGGAACCTGGATTAGATTTGCACAAAAGTAAAAAGAGGCTTTAAATTATGCATAACAAAACTGTAGGCCCTGATCCTGCCGTGGGTTCAGCATGGGTGGACCTACATGTTGCTCATGGCAGGATCAGGCTAGGAGAGGTGATCTAGTGTTAATTCATTGAAGATCTTATTTATTCTTGGAGCCTCCCTCTGCTGCTACCCAAACCCCCCCTTGCTTTTATTGGCTACAGGATTTTCTTCAAGCTGACATCCTTTCTATTAATGATGCCTTTGAACTGTTGGGAAAATGGTAAGTATTTTCCACAAACATTCTTTGAAAGAAACAAACAAACAAAAATTGTGTGTGTGGGTGTTTGGGGGATTTTTTTTTTGGTGGTGACATATTTTATGGGTAGAACTTTTTTTAACAATACACCAAAACATTGTCATTTTTTTCAAAACCAAGAAGTGTTTTGACTCCTAGTTTTGCCCTGGATGGAACACCAGAGAACTTTGAACCCAACGAAAACGTCACACACAAAAAGGCCATTTTTTGCTGCTAAAAGTTTCAATGGGAAATTGCCAGTCAGCGCTAATATGCCACAGAGAAATGTAGAACCGCGGTTAGTTTTTAATGTCACTTGATATGTATGCAATCTTATATAAGAAATCTGGACAAAACTGAAGGATTTGGGTGCACAGTGGGATGAATCCTTTTGGCGGCATTGAGAATGTCAGCCTTGACGCTTGAAGGGTTGCTGTGAGTTTGTAATCTAACCAATCTAAAAGTAATAGTTAGGAGTAATTTCCGGTACACAGTGATGCCAACTGAAAATTGTTACCATTTTTTGTGATATTTGGTGTCCTTTCTTAATGCCTCAGCTCCTGGATTCACGTGATTGTGTCAGAATCTCAGCTTTGGTTTGAAAAAGAAGAAAAGTGTCCAACCTGCATGTTCATGGAGAAAGGCTTGAAAACATGGCTCCTACAGATTCAAAAACCAGAAGGTGAATTAAAAGAACCTCCAAATGTGTTGTTTGAAAATCCCATGACTTCTATAAGCCAATATTGTGGTGTTTGGGGAAGGGGGAAACGGAATCACAGTTTTTTAATTCTTAGGGTGGACTGTGCTGGTAGGGAACCTCCCACCCTATTTTCCCTGCCAGTTTTTGTGATTTAATAACCACAATCCCTCCCCCCTTTTCTCTCTTTCTCTCTCTGACATTGCTGTGGAAGATCCACAAACCGAGGAAATGGCCTAGACAAATGCTGTCATGTCTTCTCAAGAGAGCTGCTGAAGACGCAAGAACTGCAGGGAAGGGGAGATTCTTTAAAACATTGGGGGAGATGGTTTATTTCTGTATCTGGTTATTCAGGATGATATGGGGCTGTGCTATCTTCCTGTGCTTGGTTGTATTTTTCAGTGTGTGTCAGAATAGAGCACAGCAGAATAGATTTCAGACTGTTCCAAAACAGAGGCTTCTGATTCCTGATTTACACATCTAAAGAATAAATGCAGAAAGGAAACTCGGCTGGGTGAGGGATTTTCCCCCTCCCTCTAATCTTTCCACTTTATGGCATTAATCTTTATGGTTCCAACAGCGGCAGGTAAATATATTTTCCAAAATGATTTTTTTGTTAAAGTTGATCGTGTCCTTTGACCGGTTTGTTTTTGTTTTTTTGCAGAGAGCAGAGAGGGATTGATGGTTTGTTCAGTGTTTCTGAAGTCCCAGGGCAGCGATGAACCTTCGCCCGTGAAGCCACCCGCTGGGGCTGGCCGAGTATGTTGCATGAATGGGAGCAGCCGGGTTGTTTTCAATTTTGTAAAGCTACTTCCCTCCCCCCAGCCACAATCTTGGCTGCCCCCTGGGCCAATGCAGGTTATGCTGGGGGGGGGGAGGAAATGCTATGCAAGTGACTCGGGGGAGGGGGTTTGGAGCCTTTCCCCTCTGCACGGCCGCTGGGAAGCGCCAGGCGGGGGGAGCGGCCGGGAGCTGGGGTCTCGGCGCTGCAGGACGGATGCATCTTGCAGCAGGGGGTCCTTGGCACGGCCCAGACACTGGAGCAGCCGGGCCGGGCCATGCCCGCCCTGGGAACGGCCCTTGGCAGCGCTTGTGTTGCAGGAGGGACAACTCGGCAAGCTCCGGTGCGAAGTTATTGGCCGCCCGGGAGCAGCCAATCGCCCGCCCGGCCCAGTCTGCACGAGAGGCGGGATTTCCTCGCCAGCCGGCCGGGAAGTTGCAGGCCGCCGGGGGTTTGCAGGATGCACGGCCGGGGGGGGGCGATGAGGCTGCTCGCGGCCGGGGGCAGGATCCTGGCTGGGAAGGGCCCCCCCGCCCGGAGCCGCAGCTTGCACGAGGTCTGTCCGGCTTTGCATTTCGCCCGCCCCCGCTGCGCCCTGAGCCGGGGGGGGGAGCAGCGCCCGCAGGGGAACCGGCTCGGGCTTCAAAGTCCAGCTGTGGGGCAGCCGGGGAACCCCCCGCCGCAGGGAGGTCCCGGGGCTGGGCCGGGCGGGCTGGGTTCTCTTGCTGCGGTGACCCCCTGCGGGGGGTGCCGGGAACTGGGGCTGCTCTGTAGGATCAGGGATAGTGGGTGTGACGGGGGCACCAAGAGGTTGGGGTGGCCCTCTTGGTGCTTGGAGCTGTACAGCTGGGAAAGGGACCCAGCCGTCCTGACTCCGCCCCTTCCAGCGCTACTCACTGGATCTGGTTTCCCTGCCAGGGCCGGGAAGAGAACCCAGGAGTCCTGATTCCCACGCCCCGTCCTCCACTCACTAGACTGCGCTTCCCCTCACCAACGTCCTCCATTCCCTTTGCGGTTCTTTTCCAGGCCGGAGCCCTCTTACCCGCCCTGTCGGAGCGGCTGTGTCTGTACCAGAAGCTGAAGGCTGCCCACGACGAGCGATGCGCGGACCAGGCGCGGAAGGCGAGCAGGCCGATCCGGATCTCCCTGCCCGATGGGCAGCAGGTGGAAGGAGAGCCCCTAAGAACCACCCCGTACCATGTGGCCTCACAAATCGGGTACTGGGCCCCGCTGCGTGTTTCCTCCTTCTGAACAATCGTCTGCTTCCAAAACCCTTTCAACCCCTGGGTTCGCGCTGGGGGCAGGGAACTGAGAACTCGAGCCCCGTAGGTCTGCGGATTTGCAGTTGCTGGGGATGCAGGGAGGGGGCGGGAAGCTGGGGATGAGCTACTGAGTCGATTGCCGCTAGGGATCTGGTTTGGCTGCGCTCAGCCAGACTCTGTTTAATGGGATCTGACTCCCTATTTGAAATATCCCCCTTCCCCCCCCCCCCCCCCCCCCCAGATTGTTACTGTAACCCACAGCTGCTCGCTGTGGCTGTCTGTCCCTGTCTGGTGATGGCTGGGGAGCCTGCAACGCCTTGGCTAACAGAGGTCCCAGATTCAGTCCCCTGCTGCCCGTGACCTGCCTGGAGCACAGCACAAGTGGTGGCTCATGGGGGGCCTTCCCCCAGCTGGGGCAATGGGGCAGCCTCTGCCTGCATCCCAGCAGCCCCCACTCTGTGTGGGCAGAGCTGCTGTGCTGAGGGCTGGTGGCAGGGCGAGAAACGATTATCCCGCTGTAGCTAGCCGGTCTCCAGGTTGCAGAGCTGGTGCTCACCGGCTCCTGGCTGGCAGCCTCTGCAGAGAGGGTCCAGGTGCGAATGGGTCTTGGAGACAGGATCTCTCTAGCGTAGGGGGAGAGCTCCTCATGCAGTTAGGGAGACCTGACTCCTGGGCCCCTTCCCGCTGCACTAAATGCCCCGTCTTGACTGGCCGGTCGCTCACGTGCCCTGTCCTGACGTGTGTTCCGTCACATCTCTCCCTCCCAGCCGGGGCCTGGCCGAGGGCGCGGTGGCCGCCAGGGTGAACGGGGCTCTGTACGACCTGGACCGCCCTCTGGAGAGCAACGCTGCCTTGGAATTCTTGGGCTTTGATTCTCCAGAGGGGCAGGTGGTGAGTATATCTGGTGTTGCGCTGATCAGCTGTGGGGAAGGAGACCCCGGCCGGTAAGGGGGAAGGGAGTGTGGACAGGGGCTAATCTGGGCCATTTCTGTGGCATCCTCAGTCCCCATTCCAATGCTCTGTTCACTAGACCACATTGCTCCCCGGGCACCCCCGAAAGACGGGCTCCCTCTATGAACAAGCAGGCGCCCCACGTGCGAGAGGCTGCAAGGTGTCTGTGTTAATCGGAGTCATCGTTGGAGCTGGGATCCCAACAGGCCGGAGCCGTGTGGGGCATGGAGGGCCGTCCGCATGACCCCAGTCCTCTTCCCTCCTCAGGTTTTCTGGCACTCCAGCGCCCACATCCTGGGAGCGGCCTTGGAGCGATTCTACGGAGGCCTGCTATGTCACGGGCCCAGCACGGAGAACGGCTTCTTTCACGACATGTACCTGGCGGGCCGGTAAGAGGGGCCGGGGTTGCCTAGCTGGGCACCCCAGTGGAAGGTCTGATGGGATCACGGCAAGCGATGCCCAGCCAAGGGGAGCCCCCAAACAGCAGCTGCTTAGTAGCAATGGTTCTTTCTCAGCAGAACCAGGCTGGAGATGGCATCTTGGGGACTGAGGTGCGTGTAAAAACGCCACTGCTTCATGGCAGTGGGGCCGGGGTGGCAGGGCAGATTGTGCAGGTGTAGGGACCTAGGACTGGGGGGTCCGGAGCACCCTGGATCCTTGTTGCTTGACTTCAGTGGAAGCTGAGGGCGCTCAGCACCAGGCTTACGGTGCAAAGCAGCACGGGTGTGTCTGCACACCTCGGTCGGGAGGCTCAGCAAACCGTCTTCAGAATCTCGCAGCACACCGTAAACGTCCCAGGAGCAACCGAATCCTCTTTCTAGCTGCCTGGCTGGTGGGTCTTGCTCACGTGCTCAGGGTCGCACTGATTGTCGGATTTGGGGTCGGGAAGGAATTTCCTGCTCAGGTCAGATTGGCAGGGACAGCGGGGATTTTTTGCCTGCTGAGATCATCTGGGTATATCTCACCTCATCCATCCATCCATCCAGCCTTTGGCACTGGTGCATCTCAGCCCCTTCTGTTCTCTTCCTCGGGCCCACGGTAGAGTCTCCTGCTGACGGAAATGCTTTAGCTGGGCTCAGGACAGGGGCATGTGAGTGAATTCTCTGGCTTTGTGCTGTGCAGGAGATCAGAGTAGGCGCTCTGAGTCTCCCCGTCTGGCTTTAAACTCAATGAAACTGAGTTGCAGTTGTCAGGTGGGCTTGGTCCACTAGGTGGCAGCCTGGGTTAAACTAGCATGAGCTAAACTGAAGCGGGACACACCAATTAGTTGCTTCACGGCAGCATCATCCCTGCCTCTGCTTGCCTGGAGCCTCCTGGCCGCGTGGGGAATGGTTGCAGACATGGGGCTGACGACACGTTGCTAAGATCCCTCGCTCAGCCTGGCCAGCTGCTGGGATCTGCAGTCCCTGCTCAATTCTTCTGGAACCAGGGGGGGGCTTTAAAAATGTCTCGCTCTTTCCGCAGAACCATCCAGGGCAGCGAGCTCCCCGCCTTGGAGGAGGCGTGCCAGGCCATCGTCCGAGAGAAGCATCCCTTCGAGAGGCTGGAAGTGTCCCGAGAGGACCTGGTGGAGCTATTTAAGGTGAGCCCTGGCATGCGGACAGATGTTCGTAGATTTCATTGCTGTCGGCAACCACCCTCCCTCCCAGGCCTCTGGATCCGCTCCAGGGCAGAAATCACAGTGACACAGACACACGTGGCCAAGAACTACTGCACAAATGGCATCACTTACTAGGTCCTGCAGTAGTCCCAGCCCCCCCCCGTGAGACGTGATGGGACTGGACAAACCCCTGGTGGGCGCATCGTCCAACATGAGCCTTCCTTAGTCCCTTGGTGTCTGTCCACTCCGTAGGCCAGATTCAGAGCTGGGCTACACACAGGGTGGCTTGGTTGGTTCCCAGAACTGCCATCTGAGCCGGCCAGCAGCTAATAACTCTTCCTACTGCCTGCCCTCCCTCGGCTCAGGGCAGGTCTATCACCCTCCCCGGATGTTCTCAGTCCATCCCTCCCAGCCCACTTGTAAGCGCTGGGGTTACCTGTACGTCTAGCCTGTCTGGGCCCCCTGACTGTGGGGGGTGACCACTTCACTGGCTTCACTATGCTTGTCCTCACCCCCGGGAGGCAGGGCAGCTCTATCCCCATTTTACTGGCGGGGAAACAGGCATGGAGACGAAGCTATTTTTACGGGTGTTTGGGCACCTGACTCCTATTGATTTCAGTGGCAGATAGGAGCCCAAATACCTTTCAAATCTGGCTCTCCGTGACTTGCCTGAGGTCACCCAGGGAATCTGGCACAGCAGAAGATTGAACCCAGCGTGCCGGGGTTCTAGGCTGGTGCCCTAACCACTGGGCCATCCTGCCTCTGTCACTCTTGTGTCTAGCCCGCGGGGGGTGCATGGCACTCTGCAGAGCAAGTGACGAGACGGTCTCTGTCCTGAAGCGCTTGCTGGTTGCCCTGATGGGCCAGGCAGGATGCTGGGGGGAGACGGCGGGAGGGATCTGCCTGCTAGAATTGTGGGCTCCTGTAAGAAGCATTTAGATTGGAAGCTCTTCGGCAGAGGGGCTGTCTGGTACTCTTTGTACAGCACCTGGCGTGAGAGGGCCCTGTTTGTCTTTGGCCCTGGGGCACTGTCATAGCAAAGGAGTAACAATAGTGCAGAGCAGATCTGCTGGGCTGTATCGTTATCTCTGGCCCTACGGTCTCCTGTTTCCATTTCCCCAGTACAACAGGTTTAAGCTGCAAGTGATCGAGGAGAAGGTGAAAGCACCGACTGCTGCAGTGTACAGGTGAGCAGGGTGTCTGCAGTCTGTGTGACCGCCCGGGGGCACCCAGCCGTGCCGGGCGGGGTGAGCTCTGTGACCCAGGTTCCTCCAGCCTCGTGGCCCTGGGGTGAAAGTGCCTTGTGGAGGGTAGTGCGTGAAACTGTTTTTACCTCGTTACTGTTGTTTTTGAATGAGGCGAGTTCTGCGCCGCAACTTCCACCGAGGCGATCCCCAGGGTGGGTTGCTTTTTTTAAGGTTCACGTACTGCCCTTTGCCATCAATTGAGGGGGCGTTTAAAGGATGCCCCGCGGCCGCCCAACTCCACTGAGCCTTTTCTTTTTAGCCCCCTCTGCTCTCTTATGCCAGCCTGGCCTGTGATTCGCCTGTCATTTGCTCCTGGCTCCCATGTCTGTGCTCTGAACCCCTGTTTCCTTTCCTTTACCCAGGTGTGGGGCGTTAATTGACCTTTGCCGAGGTCCCCATGTCAGGCACACGGGGAAGATTCGAGCGCTGAAGATCCTGAAGGTCAGTGTTAATCTCAGCCAAGCTCAGCTGCTGGCTCTGTTCCTGGCTCTGCCACAGGGCAAGCAGCATGAATTTAGGGGAGTCAGTGCCTCAGTTTCCCCCAGCTGTAAAAATCCCAGCAGGGGGTGAAGCGCTTTGATGTCAAATGCCCAAAATGGTCATGTTTTGCACTGAACACAGGCTGTGTTTTTTGTCAGAGGATCTTCAAGTGCTTTTTAAGGCATGAGTACCATCCCTGTTTTACCAGTGGGGAAACTGAGGCACAGAGCAGGCGTGTGGCTGCCCAAGGTTTCAGGTTCTGTTCCTGACTCTGGCTCCTGGTGTTTTATACCCAGCCCATCAACACAGCACCTAACCCAGGAGTCCTGACTCCCAGCCCTCACCACTAGACCATGCTGCTCTCAGAGCAGCGTATGCTTTTGCCTTTCTGGAGCAATTGGAAGGGTAGGCAGCAGAGCTGCCTGCTGATCCCAGATTACTCTGTCCCAGCCAGCGGCCTGCGACGTGCTCCGGCGCGCTCAGCGCCTTTTCTTCTTTCAGCACTTTCCTGTGGCGTTAACTCTCTTTCCCACTCTTCGACAGAGCTCCTCTGCCTTCTGGAAAGGGGACCCCGCCCTGGAGTCCCTGCAGCGGGTGCACGGGATCTCCTTCCCCAGCGCCAGACAGCTGGAGGAGTGGGAGCAGCTCCAGGAGGAGGCAGCTAGCCGGGACCACCGGAGGATTGGCAAGGTAGGAGCCGGCGTGATTGCCCTGGGGCAGGCCCCTGTCGGGTCGTTGCAGCAACACCTGTGTCTGTCCAGCCCCACCCGCCGGCAGAACTCTCCCTGATTCTGAACGGGGAAGGGCCAAAGGGCATGTCAGTGTTGGAGCTGAAGGCTTGAGCCATCAGCACTTGTCCTGCCTGCATGTGCCCTGCAAGACCCAGCTCCCTTCGGAGCTCGAGTCCGACCAAGCCAATGTCCTTCCGGTGCCGAGCCGGGTCCCTCCTGCCTCAACGAAGCCCAGGTCTCTGTCTGCATCTAGTGGCTGGTTCCCGCTGCAGGTTGGTGAGTCCTTAGGCTCCTGCTTTTAGATCTGGGGAGGGCCCTGGGTTCAATCCCTTGTGGACCCCTAGTATCCTGCCCCCCGAAGAACGGCACCCATAGGACTGTCTCTTTTTCCCTCCCCAGGAGCAGGAATTGTTTTTCTTCCATGAGCTGAGTCCCGGGAGCTGCTTTTTCCTGCCCAGAGGGGCTCACGTCTACAACACCCTGATAGACTTCATCAAGGTACGGGCGGCCATCCTGTCGGGCTTCGCTTGGTCCTGCCTCAGTGCCGGGGGCTGGACTCGATGGCTTCTCGGGGTCCCTTCCAGCTGTACTTAGCTAGCTGGGTGTGGTTGGTCCCCAATTCACAGTCACACTTTATTTTAGAGGCGTCTGTCTCTGTGTCCCAGGTACACAGGGGGTTCCATTCCCTGCTCCCATCTTACAGCTGGAAAATAACATCAGGGCCTATCTATCGTAGGTCCTTATCTAGCCCCACCGTGGCAGTATCTGAACCCTGTAGATTGGTTAATGTATTTATCCTCGCCCTTCCCTGTGAGGCAGGGCAGTGCTATTATCCCATTGTACAGGTGGGGAAACTGAGGTGCAGAGCGGCTAAGTGCCTTGCCTAAGGTCACACAGGGAGTCGGTGGCAGAGCAGGAATTGAAATCAGGTCTTCCATGTCCTAGGCTGGTGCCGTAACCTCTGGGCCACCCTCCCTCTGCTCCCCTATGTAGTCACAAAGAAAAAGGGTGGGGGTACATGACTCCCCTGAAAGCTATAAGCAGACCCTGCTCCTGGTGGAGAACCTGTGGGATAGAAATAGGTGCATAGACGTCTCCCTGCAAGGCTGTCCGCAAGAGGCAGCGCAACGTAGCCCCTGGCCCGGGGCTGTAAGCAAAAGCGAAGAACTCTTGGGTGACTGTGAGTGCTCGTCCGTGTAGGACCCACCTCCGCACGCACCTGCCCCGGGGGATTCAGGTCTGGCTCCTTTTGGCTGGGAGAATCTGTTGGGGGCCGGGTCTGCGCCCGAGTGTCCTTGCGTCTCCAACCCAAGCATAAAGTGTCGAGGGGGCCAACACCCCTCACTGCCCGTTCCTGAGAGCGGGCCCTCAATTCGTCCGTCTTCAGCATCGTCTCTTCAGTGCTGACTTCCTGCTATTGGCCGTAGGGAAGATGCCTCCCCTGGGAGCAGGGCTGTCGGGTACCAGTCAGAGTGCAGCCTCGGGGCACACGCCAGCTGGCATGGCTTCTCTCCGGGCAACTGTTCCTACTCCTCCGGCTCGGGGGCAGTAGGGAGGTGTCCCTGGTTCGTTCCCTGGCGCCCATGGGTTCAGGCTGCATCCGACCTGAGAGGGAGTCGAGGACTGAGTTTTATTACCCCGGATCTAGACGCATGGGGCAGGAGGGTGCTGCTGCCAGGGGAACGGACTGGGGTGACTCTCCAGCGGAATCGAGCAGAGGGCTGTCCCTTCCCATCCTCTTCCTCCCCCAGTGGGACTGTGGTACTGGTACCCTCTACCTTGACCCCAGATCAGTGCCGGAGCCAGGTTCCTCAGCCGGGGGGGCAGGCAATGGGTCATTGGTGGGGGGCTGGAGAGCAAGGTTGCCACGCACTCACCCTGCACCAGTGGCTCTTGTCCCATGGGGCTGCCCACTCTGGGCATTGCAGATGGGGTGGCAGTGCCATCCGGGTTTGCCCCCGCCGCCCCTCCGTCATGGGCCTGCGAGGAGGGAGCCCAGCCCTGCGGGACAAGCGTCGCCGCTGCCAGGGTGGGTTTGCCCTCCAGCCCTGTGTGAATGTTTGTCAGACGCCTTCTTTTGTCCATGGCACGACAGGCTTGAAAAGAAGCCGCATGTACACCTAAAGGCCACTGGGGGGGGCTGTTGGCCCCCTTGCCCTGCTATTAGCCCCGCCACTGCCCCAGGTGACTGTGAGATGCTCCAGGACTTGTTGTGCAGAAGAGGTGACAGGCTGGAGATCCTAGGGAAAAGCACACAAGCTCCTGCACGTCCTGCATGTCTCAGGCCTAGGATGTTTCACGATATCGATCAACGAGGGACAGCCAGAGCCAGCTAAATCGCTCTGGCAGACATCTGCCTTCCTGGCACCACATCAAAGAGAGCAGATTGTCGCTACCACCTGCCTTACCAGGGTTTCGGGCTGGTTTCATGCCCTCCCTAGGCTGGGGTGGCTGGCAGTCTGTGCCGTGGATGAGCGGTGGAGACAAAGCCCACAGAAAGCAACAGCGAAAGACGAGGGACCCAATAAATTGGATTTATTTGGAGGGGGAGGAATTATTCTACATCAGGTCTCCAAAGGGGAATCGGCAACTGCCCAGTGAGAGGTGACTCTGAAAATTGGGAATCCGGATCTAAGTCTGCAGACAAGCTCCGCCAAGATAACAGGGAGGAGACAAAGTCGCCGATCGCCAAAGGTCGGTTTGCACGTCAGGCCGTTCGATGAACACGTCTATACGCAGTTCCCGGCTTCGGGTTTCTCGCTGTGCTGGAGAATTGTTTGTTTGGGCCGAGGGCCAAGTTCTCAGAGGAGTCCGGACTCCCTCTCCTATGTGTGGACTCTCCTCTGAATCACCCAGTCTTTCTCTCTCCTCTGCAGTGGGTTTCCTGTTTCTTGGAAGATAGGTGGGCTTGACCACGCCTCCGCCGAGGCAGTCCAGGGGGAAGCAAATTCATAAGATCAACCAAAATTCCTAAGTTGCAAAGAGACAGATTCCCCAAATCATCACCCCCCGTAGATCCCTCTGTTTGGGAATTGGAGCACGGGCACGAGGGACCGCTGGGTCCTGGAAATCATAGAAGGGGCCGTTCAATTCAGTTCCAGATTCTCCTTCCTTTCGCCTCTCGCGGGAGGCTGCTTCTATTGGGTGTGGCCTCCTGTGTAGCTCCATGGGCCAGACTTCCTCTTCATTGCGTGCCAGGGTGGTTGAAATCTGTGTCGACCAGGCAGGCGTCCCTCCCCAGCAAGAAGTCCTATCGTTAAGCTGGTGGAGAAACCCTCTGACAGTCCCGGGGAGCACCCAACCCCACTCTGTGTGTGACAGCCCCCCCGCCCCCCGTGGGTTGGGAGCCCATCTGGCCGCCCTTCAAACACGAGGCGTGCGGACGACTTCACCCAAAAGTCCCGGAGCGACGAGCCGGGCGTGCTCAGCGTTTCTCCGGCTCCTGGAAGGGCTGGTCCGTCAAACCATGATGCGTAACTCGACAGCGCTGACTTTACATCAATGAACAAGGGGGGGGGGGCAAAATCCACCCCTGCGAGGGAGCAGGATCGCCCGGCGCACAGTCAGATCAGCTCAGCGGACCCTGAGGGGTCAGCAAAGGCGCCGTAATCCAAAACCCATTTCTCAGGTGGGGTCATCGAGCCACAGGCCTCTTTGCCACCAGCGGAAACTGGAAGTGTCTGAAGTTCTGCTCCAGAGGGGGGCAGAGTCGGGGGTCCCATCTGAGGCGTTCCTGACACCACGGTCCCTGGGTCTGATGTACGCTTACTGTCCCATTGCGCCAATCCGCAGGGATCTCGGGATACTCGTGGTGGCTCCAACATGGCCGAGACAGTTCAGGTTCTCAGATCCTAAGGAATCTCTCTCTCCAGTACGGTTGCCTCTCCAGCCATGTATGCAGTCTCAAAGACACAGCTCTTCGCTTTGGATCCACGTTCCCTGCACTGCGCGGCCTGGGTACTGGCGGCTCCAATGCAGAGAACTTCCTCACCTGAAGGAAAAAATGCCCTAACTCACAGGAGAAGAGGACTCTCTGCGGTACACTTCCTGTGCCAAGCAGAAGAGATTCGCTGTCTGGGCTCTAGACCGCCAGTTACGTCCATCTCCGGCTCAGCCCAGCACGTCTGGTGTCTATCTTCTATCACTAAAGAGCAGACCGGGGGCATGGCTACGCTGCAGTGGCAAGATGTGGTTCCCAGGACAGGTGGACAACTCGAGCTGAGCTAGTGCCAGTCCGTCTACCTGCCCTGGGAATCACAGCTGCAGTGCAGACCTATCCCGAGGGTTCACCGAACAGCTATCTCTGTCCCCGTCCTTCGGATCTAAACACTGCCTGGGCAGAGTTCCTGGGCTCCCCTTCCAAGCCGTTAGCTCCATGTTCCCTGTTTCATCATTCCATCTAAACCACCTTTTGGTAGCAATAACCTTGGCCCAGAAGGGCAGGAGAGATTCAAGCATGGATGGCGGGGTCCCTGCATACGATTTATCATAGACAGGGTGTCCTTGAAATCTTTTACTGACGGCAATAGCTGACTTTCCTTTAAAGCAGGTAATCCGGCTATTGGGCGGCTTTTTCCCAAAACCACATTGAAGCTAAGCCCAGGCTAAGCTCCCACAGCCGAGTTGTTCTCAGGGCGCTCGAGCACTAAGTCATTTAGGCGACCCTCTAGACCAGTGGCTCTGAACCATTCCAGACCACTGGGCTCCTTTCAGGAGTCTGATTTGTCTTGCAGACCCCCAGTTTCACCTCCCTTAAAAACTACTTGCTTATAAAGTCAGGCATAAAAATACAGAAGTGTCCCAGCGCACTGGTACTGAAGAAATGCTGCCGGTCTCATTTTTACCATACAATTATAAAATAAACCAGTTGGAATACAAATATTGTACTTCCAGTGCAGTGTGTGGTAGATAAAGCAGTGTACACAAGTCACTGTATGAAATTGTTGTTTGTACTGTTTGTAGCTTATGGGGACAGGGTGGAAGGTCAGGCCATTTCCACACGGAGACTTTCTAACCGGATCTTCGCTTGTATTGACCTGTGCTACGCGTTATCCGACACAGACCCTCCCGTGAGAGTGACGGCTCACTCGACGGGAGTACAAAAAACTTCTGGTGCTGCTTTGGGAAATATTCCTATCCTGGATAGAAGCTGAGCAGCCATCTGGACTTCAGTGCTTATGCTGACGTGGCGTCACTCTGGAGGGGAAGCATCAAGATGTGATGCTAACTTTGCTTGGGATGTCTTCTCGCCACTGAGTGGGTGGGTGTGAGTGTGTGGGTTCCTGGGATCTAGGATGCTGGCTGTGAGTCAGCAACGAGAGAGAGAGAGAGAGAGTGTGTGTGTGTGTGTGTGTGTGGCTGCAACAATTGTTGTGTGTGTGTGTGTGGCTGCAACAATTCATACCTTCTGGTAACTCTGTAGAGATGTGTTGTTCACGATCCTTCCCCATTCCTATGGAGTCTGGTGCCAGCTGGATTCCGTATTAGCCACGGAACTAAGGGGTAGTTGGGATCACCCTCTATATCCTTACTTGGAAGCATGAGGACATTTATGGTACGGGCACAGCCCCCAGCCGACGCTGCTGGCCGAAAGAATCTGAACTGGAGTATGCTGGATGTAGTGCACCAGGAGTGGAATGTGTGCCCCTATATATATATCTAGACCACACGTCTGGAAGAATCACAGTTGCTGTAAAGTGAGTAATCAAGTCATCTAATCCCACTACTGCCACCATCATTCTCTGTGGCCCTTAGGCAACTCATTTCTACCTCTCTGCCTTAGTTTCTCCCATGAAAGGAGGATGGGGCTGTGGGCGAGGGCCATGCTCTGAAGGTGTAAAGCCCTGTGTTGTTACTAAGAAGCATTCTCGCTGGAAAGGGCCCAGCGTCTCTCAGGTCCATGCTTCTGTGAGGAGGCCGCATCTGGGTTTTCTGCCCCCACAGAGCGAGTATCGGAAACGTGGGTTCTCGGAGGTGGTCACCCCTAATATCTACAACGCCAGGCTGTGGGAGCTCTCCGGCCACTGGCAACACTACAGTGAGAACATGTTCTGCTTCCCTGTCGAGAACGAGACCTTTGCCCTCAAGCCAATGAATTGCCCCGGTCACTGGTGAGCGAGGGATCCCGGGCTGCTGCAGGTTGACTGTTTGACTAGGGGATCTGGGATAGAGGCTGGAGGGAGTGGGGTCTAGTGGGTAGAGCGGGGGGAGGGCAGAGGCTGAGGGTCCCGAGGTCCCGGGTCTTCTGCCAGAGGAGCCGCAGCAGGGGCTGGAACGAAGGTAGCCCATCAGCTCCCTTCCCCCCTGGGGACCCTTCCTGGCAGCGGGATCCTGAGTGTGTCTCGCAGAGGGCGGGGCAATGTGGACTGGCTGCTGCAGGGCTGATTCCCCATCCCTCTCCATTCTGCCCCATCAGCCTGATGTTCGCTCACCGGCCCCGCTCCTGGCGGGAGCTGCCCCTCCGCCTGGCTGACTTTGGGGTGCTGCACCGGAACGAGTCCTCCAGGACCCTGACCGGCCTGACACGCGTGCGGCGGTTCCAGCAGGACGACGCTCACATCTTCTGCACCCTGGCTCAGGTGAGCGCGTGGAGCCGGGTGCCCCGAGGGGGTGGGGGTAACTAACTACCAAGCTGTCTCTCCCTAAACGCCCCCACGGGGCATCCTGGGATCACCCTCTCCTTGGGGACGGGCGCTGTCCTCCATCCCGTCCCCCAAGGCTCCTTCTGCGTTGTGTTCCTTTCCCAGCTGGAAGGCGAGATCGGCGGCTGCCTGGATTTCCTGCAAGCCGTGTACTCTGTGTTTGGCTTCTCCTTCCGCTTCTACCTCTCCACCCGCCCGGAAGGGTTCCTCGGGGATGCTCGTTTGTGGGAGCAGGCTGAGCAGGTGGGGAGCGCGCCCCCTTTCCCGCGAATGCTGCGTTGGTGCTGCACGGCCCCCAGCGCCTCCCGCCCCCTGAGACGTGGGTGTCCCACACTGCGTGGGGTCAATCACTGTCAGCCCCTTGGATGGGGGCGCTCCCCGGGGAGAATCCGGAGTGATGGTGCTGATTCAGGGGGCTGTGCTGCGTGTGCGGTGCCTCTTTCTGCTGGTATTTGGCACACGGGGCCTGGCCGCTTGTGATCCTTGAAGACCCTGGGTCTGCTTTTTCAGAACTTGGGGGTTTTAGAACCCACGGGTCCTGGTGACATTTCAGCCTGCGTTCTGGCGCTCTGAGCTGAAGGCTGAGCAGAAGGGCGGTCTTGGGGTTGAGGCCCCGGACTGGGGTTCGGGAGATCTGGGTTCAGTTCCCAGCACTGCCACTGACCTTCCCTTGTGCCCTTGGGCAAGTCACTTCATCTCTCTGAGCCTCAGTTCCCCCCCGGTGACTGTAAAATGGGGATAACAGCACTTCCTTTGTCTGCCTTGGCTGTTTACGTTTTAAATAGAGACTGTCTCTCGCTCTGGGGTTGGCGCCGTGCCTGGTGCGGTGAGGGCCGTGAGCTTGGCCTGGGCCTGTACAGCGCCCGGCACGGCGTGAGCCCTGATTTCAGCTGTGCTCTCCAGACACTGCTGTAATACATCCCTCTGCCCATTCATTTGGCCATGGTGTTTGCCTCCCTTCCCCGTGTTGCTGGTGCGCAGGGGTTGTTGCATGGCTTGCTTGCCCTGACGGGTGGCGAGAGGCTGAGCTGGTTGGGTAGGAGTGATTTGACGGCTCCGTGGCACAGAGCAGTTACTTGGACAGGGTGGAGGTGTTGCCTGGATTTCAGATTCTGCAGCCCCTTGTGATTCCATCACATGCCACGCCTCTGGGTGCAGCGGCATCGAATGGACCCGTTTCTATAGCATCATCTGCTGAGACATGGTCCATTTACTCTGTGCCGCATGAGGAACGTCTTTGCTCATGGCTGGGTAAATGCTGGCGGCCTCTTGTCTCCTGCAGTGACTTTTTAAATATTGACTCTCCGCTACATCTTGAATCAGCCCTGTGACGAGCTGGGCTGTGATCCTGGAGCGACCCAGGGCAGAGGCAGCCACTCACCTAACCCCTTTGTCTTCCAGCAACTGGAGAAAAGCCTCAATGATTTTGGGCAGCCTTGGGAACTCAGTCCAGGCGACGGGGCCTTCTATGGGCCAAAGGTGAGTGAGGGTCGATCTACTGCCGGTGGCTGGAGCCGGGACTCCTGGGTTCCGAGCCTGCCACCGACTTGCTTTGCCTTCTTGGGCGAGTCATGTCCCTGATTTCTGCCTCAGTTTCCCCATTTATAGCATGAGCGTAATGATTCGCAGATGTGAAGGCCGGAAGGGACCATTTTGATTCTCCAGTCTGACTTCCTGCCTAGCACAAGCCAGGGAACTCACCCAGCGATTCCTGCATCCAACTCAACGCCATGGGTGTTTGCGCTAGAACATGTCTGGAGTCAGTATCATTGAGGGAAGCCTTACCCTGCTTCGTGAGCACAGAGATCTTGGGATGGGAAAGCACTGGGACTAGCTCGGCACAATTGTTTTAAGCGGTGACGCAAGCGTCTTAAAACAGATGGGCTGTGGTTTTGATTCGTTTACAAAACAGCTCAATCAGCAGTGGCTAATGCAGGGCCCGGAACTGAACTCTGTCTAGGTTATGCCCCTTCCTCCACACGTTCTAAAGGATCAGCAAACTGAGATTTAATCAAGGGTGACTAAGGGCTCGATCCTGCAAACGCTTACACACAGGAGTAGCTTTACTCATGAGATTGATGTGATTAACTTGACCATTCATGTGAGCTGTCCAGGTAACTCGTCTGTGCAGGAATCTGCAGGATCGGGCCCTCAGGCTGGGTCTTCTACACCTATGGAATATGCACGGAGCTGCAGGATTAGGCCCCTGGGGTGACTTCTGCCCCAGCCGTGATTTCCAAGATGCAAACACAGTGGCTTTTGGACTCTCCCCTCTCCATTAAATAGACCCTGGTCTCTGTCCCCTTGGGCTCAGCTCATTGCTATACAAGACTCCTCCATGACTCTTTACAAACGTGGCTCTCTCATGTCCAGTGTAGCTGTGTCCAGCTGTTTAAATGGCTTGAGGCTGGGATTGCGGAACTACCAAAAAGCACAGCTGGGGGGGCGGGGGATCCTTTTTGGAAACTGCAGCCTGTGCAGCAATGCCGAGGGACATATTAGAAGGTGTTTAACGGGTTATTAGAACTGTAAACTCATGGCTGTTTGTTGGGAACGTGTCTCTCTTTCCGGGAACATTCATGTGAAAATGATGACTCTTGGCAAAGCCAGGCCTGCGTCTTTGTTTGCTAGAACAATCAGCCGTGTGCTACATGGGATTTACTGACCAGCTGGGCTCAGATTGTAGCCTACAGTTGTCCAGACTCATCCCAGCTGGGCAAGAAACACTCACCCCAGACCTTGCTGCTGCTGGTAGAGTCATAAAGAGCATGGAGGGGATAAAGTTCAATGACCTTTTCCCCCTATTGATAAGCTGAGTTGTATTGCATGGAGACGGGGTTCGGTTATGGTGCCGCCTCCACCATTCAAGGTGCCACAATGAACCAAACCTCCGGGTCTGTCGGGAAACGGGTGACTCCCATGTGTCCACGCTCTATTTCAGATCGACATTCAGATCCGGGACGCCCTGGGCCGATGCCACCAATGTGCAACCATCCAGCTGGACTTCCAGATGCCCATTAGGTTCAACCTGACATACATCAGGTATGGCGAGATCCGTGTGATGTTTTACGGGGGACTCTGGGCTTGGCTATCCAAACAGTTCGCAGCAAGCTGGGGTGTAAACCTGCCCTGGGCTAGCCTGCCGCTCGCTAGCCGTCTGTGTGGACGGTGCTGCTGCACACTAGAAAGTTTCCTGGTGCGCTTGGACATACCCTTCTTTGAAATGGGGTAGTAGCCAAAGCACACTCGGCAGGGACTGAAACCCAACATCCTGACCGCTCCTGGCCAGTAAGGGAGGCGCAGGGAGTAGCTTTTGAAAGAGTTGGGGTCTTGATGTAGCCTAGTGTGTTACAGCTCTCCCTTGGTGACCGATCCCCAGAGGATACGAGTCTGTTACAGCCCTCGCCGGGGCACCCAAGAACATAAGAATGGCCACCCTGGGTCAGACCAATGGTCCGTCTAGCCCAGTGTCCTGTCTTCCAACAGTGGCCAGTGCCAGGTGCTTCAGAGGGAGTGAACAGAACAGGGCAGTCGGCGAGTGATCCGTCCCGTGGCCCAGTCCCAGCTTCTGGCAGTCGGAGGTTTATGGACACCCAGATCATGGGGTTGCGTCTCTGACCATTTTGGCTGACAGCCGTTGCTGGACCTGTCCTCCAGGAGCTTATCTCACTCTTCTTTCAACCCAGTTATACTTTTGGCCATCACAGCATCCCCTGGCAATGATTCCCCAGGTTGACTGTGCGTTGTGTGAAGAAGTAGTTCCTTCTGTTTGTTTTAAACCTATTCATTTCATTAGGTGACCCCTGGCTCTTGTGTTATGTGAAGGAGTAAATAACACTTCCTTATTTCCTTTCTCCACACCAGTCATGATTTTATAGATCTCTATCACAGCTCCCCTTAGTCACCTCTTTTCTAAAATGAATAGTCCCAGTCTTGTTAATCTCTTCTTGTATGGAAACTGTTCCATACCCATAACCATTTTAGTTGCCCTTCTCTGTCCTTTTTTAAATTCTAATATATTTTTCTTGAGATGGGGTGACCAGAACGACATGCGGCATTCAAGGTGTGGGCGTCTCATGGATTTATACAGTGGCATTATGATATTTTCTATCTTATTATCTGTCCATTTCCTAATGGTTCCTAACATTCTGTTCACTTTCTTGACTGCCGCTGCACGCTGAGCAGATGTTTGCAAAGAATTATTCGCAGTGACTCCCAAGATCTCTTTCTGGGGCGGTCACAGCTACTTTAGACTCCATCATTTTGTGTGGATAGTTGGGATTATGTTGTCTAATGTGCGTTATTTTGCATTTATCAACACTGAATTTCATCTGCCATTTTGTCACCCAGTTTAGTGAGATCCCTTTGTAACTCTGCAGTCAGCTTTGGACCTAACTATCTTAAGTAATTTTGTATCATCTGCAAACTTTGCTGCCTCACTGTTTACACTTTGCTCCAAATCATTTATGAATATGTTGAACAGCGCTGGTCCCAGTACAGATCCTTGGGGGACCCGGCTATTTACCCATTTCCACTGTGAAAACTGACCGTTTATTTCTACCCTTTGTTTCGTGTCTTTTAACCAGTTACTGAGCCAGGAGAGGCCCTTCCCTTTTCTCCCATGACAGCTTACTTTGCTTAAGAGCCTTTGGTGAGGGACCTTGTCAAAGGCTTTTTGAACATTTGGCGGTCCCAGTTCAATCCCTGGTGTGTCAGCTAAGATGGGGGCCATCATGTTAGCAAAACCCTCCGTGAACTCTGCATTTCCCAGGAGCCCAAGTAAACAGGGAAGATGATAGGTGTTAGGTACCCAGGCTCCCTGAGTCCCCTTCAAAGAGTCCAGCCCGAGAGTTTTAATAACCAGTAGTGGGCCCTAGTCCTGGCCAAATCTTGCCAATAGAAGATACGTTCTGAGTCCCCCCTGCATTTTCATCTGGTTACGTTGTTCTTAGAAGCAGAGGCCTGGAAGGCACCTCCTGGGTCATTGAGTCCAGTCCTCTGCTGTTGCAGGCAACCCCCTCCTATCAGCCCATTCATGAGCAGATCAAGCTCTGGTTTCCATCTAGTTTAGCCTTTTGCCCCCTCCAGTCCCCGCTTCTTCTGGGAGGCTGGTCCAGTCCCTCCCTTCTCTGAAGGTATAAAACCTTCCATTTGTTTCCAGCCTCAGTTTATTCATGGCAGTTTTGTCCCCCATCATTCTACACTTCCCCGTCCTAGCACTCGGTTGCCATGTGCAGTTCAACAGCTGTCGTGTTCCGCCCCAGAGATGGCCGCATTTCAGTGGTGAATGAAGTGATCTTTGTATATAACACCCTAGGTATGTCAAGCCAAGTGGATACGGTGCTGTGGTATCCTTGGGGTGAAAAAAACCCTATAAATATCGGTTATTTCTCTTCCTGCAAATCCAGGCCCCTCCAAGTGGAAGAGGGGAACGTATCAGGGGGAGTTAGCCGCAGAGATGGGAAAGCAGGGTATGGCATTTTTGTAAACACACACCTTGCTCCTATCAACTTCCCCAGGAGCAAAGCTCAGCCAGCCCTGGGAAGTTAGGATATTCCCACTGCAGAAATCTTGAGCCCTTAATTAAAGATCTCCGGGTACATTTTGCAAGAGCTGAAGTGTTACTCCTGGGCTTTTGGCCACGTAGCAGAAAAGCTGACGCATTAGACCTACTCCAGGACCCTGCTTGTCACTTTAGCTGGAAGTTAATTCACTTCCTCTTTCCGAATATGAGCAAAACGATACTTGGCAAATTGTGGTGTAACTGTTTGCTGTAGAGGTGGCTGCATTTCCCTTGTGGGCAAGCGGGTGATCTCCCTTGAGGTAAGAAGCTGACATTTCCATGCCCTTTGGAGTGTTTAGAGCAGGGGTGTCACACATCCGGCCCACGGGCCGGATACAGCCACCAACCTTTTTTGGTCCAGCCTCTGGTGGCAGCGCGTGCTGCTGCGAGATTTCGGGGCGTCATCCTCTCTGGCGGCAGCGCATGTGGCCGCAAGGTATCGTGGTGGCGCGCGCTGCTGCCAGGGAGTACGACGCCATGAGATCTCGCTGCGTCGCGCGCTGCCACGAGGTCTGTGCGCTCTGGCGTGGAGCGCTGTGTGGCCGAGACGCGGCGCGTGGAGCGCTGTGTGGCCGAGACGCGGCGCGTGGAGCGCTGTGTGGCCTGCGGCGCTCCAAAAGTGCCCTAGTGTTTCGATTTATGGTATGTACGGCCCACTTGAAGTACATCTAATTCAGATCTGGCCTGCCATAGCAAATGAGTTTGACACGCCTGGTTTAGAGGCACAGCTCCTGCTAACGTCAAAGGGAAGTACGCCTCTAAAAGCCCCAGGAGCGGTGTCAGGGGGAAAAATAACTTTATCCGGCATCTGCCAAGGCCTTTGGCGTCTATAGCAGAAGAGCCACTCTGCAGGCTGTTGCTATAGCAACTTTGAGTGTCTCGGTCAAATGTAAACGCACTTGCGGGCAGAGGAGTCAGTCCTAGAACTCCCTCCCTTCCCCCCCCCCTTTTTCTGTGTCACATCGGGCCCTGGGCAGGAGCGTGGGGAGGGGGGCCCTCTCATCGCTGGCTTCCTTCAGTGCCCGTTGACCCCTTCCCATGATCCTTTTCACCCACAGCAAAGATGGCAGCACGTCCGAGAGGCCGGTGATGATCCACCGGGCGGTGCTGGGCTCCGTGGAGAGGATGCTGGCCGTCCTGGCGGAGAACTACTGCCGGAAATGGTGAGGGCAGTCGGGCTGGCTCCTAACCCTGCGCTGGGATTCTCTTGCCCTGCGGTTCCTTTCCAGGTGCTTGCTGCCACTGTCCGGGACAGATCTGCCGGGCGGTGGGGGCGTTTACCGTTAAAAGATTGCAGCGAGGAGTCAGGAATATCCAGGTGCCCGGTGCTCACCCTCTGGGATGCAGCGTGGTCTTGTGCACAAAGCGAGGGGCTGGGGGTCAGGGGTCCGAGGCTCGTGGTTTTAGATGCACTGGTGCCGGCGCATGGGGGCCCGTCCTGGAAGATGGACAAAGCTCCGTGTGAGCAGAAATGCCGGGGGAGGAGGAGGAGGAGAGGGATTTTGTGTAACGAAGCGAAGGGACCTCAGCCCCTCATTCCCTTTGCAGGCCCCTGTGGCTGTCCCCTTTCCAAGTCATGGTGATCCCGGTCGGACCCGACACGGAGGCCTATGCCCATGAGGTGAGTGGCGGGAGACGGGGACCCCACCTGGGCGGTCCATGCCTGGGATCTCTGACGCGGGCCTCTTTGTGCCCCAGGTCCGCGAGACGTTCCACCGGGCGGGGTTCATGGCGGACGTCGATGCCGACTGGGGGACCACGCTGAACCGGAAAATCCGGAAGGCTCAACTGGCTCAGTACAACTTCCAGCTGGGTAAGAGCGAGTGTGAGCGAGGGCTTCCCTGAAATAGCCACGTCCCACCCTTCCCTGGGGAGATGCCCGGCCACAGCCCGCCAGCCATGATTGCGCTTCCCCTGAATGCCCGCTCCCCGAGGCAACAGGTGCCTGTCACAGGAGGGGACGTCTGTCCCTCACCCGTCTAGGTGCACGGCCCTGCCCTTGTAGGGAGCTGTGGGGAAGGGGCAGGCTGTGCTCTGCTCTGCTCCCTTCTGTGACTCCTGAGGGTCGGAGAGCCCTTTCCTGGCGTCCTTTCCTAACCCTCCCAACGTCACTTGGGGGTGAGGGGCCAGAGGCAAAGGCGACTGAGCCAACTTGCCCCTAGTTCAACAGAGGCAACAACTAGTGCAGGTGACATAATAGGATCTACCAGAGACCTTGGACCAGGTATATTACGGTAATACCTAGTAGTCGCGACCCCGAGGCTGCTCTAACTCATGCGCTGCTCCCCGTGACCCTCAGGAAGGAGGACCTAGTTGTAGTCTAGCGCACTCCGGCCACGTTCCCGATCTGCCCCCTATGTCATGGGCTCTGAGCAGGACGGGTGCAGATCCCTTACACCAGCCCCGCACCAAGGTGGATTCTCGGGGGGCTATTTCCACCCTCATTAAGTCCCCCGCACTTGGCTCTGGCCACAGGACGAAGCATTGGGCTCTACGACTGTCCTCTGTGTTTCCATCTGAGGGCCTCAAATCGTTCCACATCGATGAGCGGGACCGGTGCAGCACGGCCCCATCCTATAGGGAGAGGATCGGACTTGCCCAGGGCCACAGCAGGGATGATGGGAGAGTCAGGGTTATGAGGCATCAGCGTCTGGCTCCCTGCCCTGGGCTCTGGCCATTGGCTTGCATGAGTGTGGGGTCCTGAGGGAGGGGAGAGGAGATGACACCCCAAACCCACAGCGACCTCAGTGGGGAGCGACAGTAAAGTGCATCCGGTCCTGTTCCCTCACTCAGACATGAGTGGACAGTGGTCGGAGCCCCAGCGACCTCATCCAGTTCCCTGCAGGCACGCAAAGCTGTCTCCAAAGCGTGTGTAGAAGTGCTTGTGGCAAGGTGTGGGATGCTGGCATGCTTTGCTTGGCACAGCTGGGAGAGTCAGGAGCTGGCCAGACCACCGGCAGGAAACCCATTTCCTACTCTCCGCAGCCTGCCTTTTTTTTCCTTGTATAGCTCCTGTCGTGAGTCAGTGGCAGGCAGGAGAATAGAACCCAGGAATCCTGACTCCCCTATCCTGGACTGTAACGCTGAACAGGAGGGGAATTCACATGGTGAGGGGCTGGAGGGACGGACGTCTTAAGAGACAGTGTCAGGGTGATGATAATCCGTGGCCATCGTCAGCTGGAGTGTGCACAAAGTGCTTTACAAAGGAGGTCGGTTTCATTAGCCCATTTCACAGATGAGGAAACTGAGGCACGGGAGGGGAAGTGACTTGCCCGAGTTCACCCAACAAGCCAGTGGCAAGGCCGGGCTGGAACCCAGCTCTCCTGTGGTCTGTGCTACGCTACAGATGTCTATTGGTATAACTATGTCGCTCAGGGGGGGTGAAAAATCCCCACCCCTGAACAACGTTGTTATCCGACCTATCCCCTGTGTAGAGAGCGCTAGGTCAGTGGGAGACCTGCTGCTGCTGCCATAGCTACCACCTCTCGGGGAGGCGGATTAACAACGCCGATGGAAGAGCTCTGTCCCATCGGCGTCTTTAATGCGCAACAGTGGCGGAGCTGCAGCGATACAGCTGCCCTGAGGCAGCGTTTTAAAACCCTGAGTCCCAGTCCTGTGCTCTGTCCCCTAGGCCTTATCCACTCTATCCGATCCCAAGGATACTTAAGTTTTCATTGTCTGGGCTGTCTAAGGGGTTTGAACACCCAGCCAATGGGAGCTGAGCGTCCAAAGCTCTCCGGTGGCTTTTCAGATCTTCCTCTCCAGCTGGTTCACTCCTGTTGCCCTTCGCTCAGCTGAGACAAGGCAGGCTGACAGGTCAGTTTCGCTGTGGTTTCCGGTCAGTTTCGCTCTGTGACTTGGGCTGCAGAGGCTTGGGGGCAGAGAGAGAGAGGGGGAGTGTTTAAGACCCAGCCCTTTGTTCTGAATTGATCCAGACGCACAGTCCCGGCCACAAAGAACCAAGAAAAATGGGGAACCTTTTGCTTAGTCAGAGCTGGTTGTGCTGCTTGTGACTTGCCGTTCTCGCTGTCCCATTAAAAATAGACTGCTCCGCCTCCGCCTTCCCCACGGTAGTCACTTAGCTAACTCCGTGACGCTCCAAAGGTAGAAACTCCTGAGGCCCGGCTGTCTGATGGGGGCGGCTTGGCCACAGCAGAGCGGGGGGGGGGGGGGAAGGGATTAACGACATGCCACGTTGTCCTTGCCATAGGCATTGTGGCAAGAAGGGAGGGGGCACGGCCAGGATGCACCTAGACCGTGTGGATCTCTGGCTGGGGTCTCGCCCCCTGGGGTGTTAGCAGCTGGAAGGAGGTCGAGCAACCCTGCAGCCGGCCCCAGGGTCAGAGGAGCTCAAAAGTGAGCTTAATTCTGCCTCGGGACTGTGTATGGCTCTGCTAGGACCAGGGATCTGCCAGGAAGGTCAGTGAGGTGGAAAATGGCTGGAAGCTCCCCAGGGCCAGAGCCGTGTCTCTGGTTAGCAAAGGGTCTAGCAGGCTCTTGGGTGCTAACGCTCACCAGTGGAACATTGTTTCTGTCCCTGCCCTCAGGACAATGTGGCCTGGGGCCATGTTACGAAAGCCCTGGCACGTGCTCTGTGGGGAAGGGTCCTGCGCTGGTGGGATCGGCCATCTCTTCCTGTCTCAGAAGCCCGTGATTCAGTCCGTATGTTAGCCTGATGTTTTGGGGAAGTTAGACTGAGGCATGAAGTCAGTGTCTGGGCTCAGTTGAGATTTCAGAGCCCTTTCTGCAATTTGGGGAGCGTGGGAGGAGATCGGGGGTGACTTTTCCCAGCCCTGGATTTGCGGGGGGGGTGACTTGCGTGTACAGTCTGTGGCAGCTGTTCTTTCCTCCTCGTGACTCGGCGCCCAGCTCACGGTCTAAACAAACCCAAACCGCTCCATGTCCCACCTGCTCCAGCCGGGGCCTGGGCTCAGGTTGCATCCAGTCCAGGAACTCCGGCTTCTCCTGGAAACACTGAGCTGGCCTTCCAAACTCGGCAGCTGCGGCCCACCGCAGAGCCTGGCGGGAGGAGATAAGGCCAATTATTGCTCCCTTGTCGCTTCGGCTGCTCTGGGTCCGGAGATGAGCTCCAGGTAGCGCCGGCTCAGCTTGCGGCTTCCTCCGTCTGCCATGTGCTGATTAGGGGCGGTCAAACCAACAAGGATCTTGCATGGCCTCCCGTGAGAAGTGGCCCATCCTAACGCTCCGTGTGCGTCTGCCTGGCTGGAGCTCTGCGGCAAGTGGGACGCCTCCCATTGACCTGCCTGGGGCCTGCAGCTGCTTCCCCCGGGGCTGGATTGGCTCCTGTCTCCTGGAAGCGATACCTTGAATAGACCTGGTGCCTGGGATTCTCCGCCCACCAACGGGGCGCAGCAGGGATCGCAGTGTGGTGATAGCCGTTCCCCCCTCCATACACACACACTGACCTGTCCACGTGCCTCAGCCCTGCCCTGGGGACTCCCCAGGGCGATGGGGGGGGGTCAGTCTCGGCCTCTCTGCTGGGGCTACTGACCCCGGGTGGGGGTGACAGGTGACATAATTGATGGCCATTGAATGCACCTGCCCCCCTTCCTCATACTCATGGGCAGGCTGTAGCACGGCTCTCCATGGGCGCCGTTCCGCACAGCCAGGCACCGGAACAGAGTCAGAGCGGACCGGGTTGCCCATCCCCTAGCAAATGGGGGGGGGGATTTGATAGCGGCCTTTAACTACCTGAAAGGGGGTTCCAGGGAGGATGGGGCTAGGCTGTTCTCGGTGGTGGCAGATGACAGAACAAGGAGCAACGGTCTCAAGTTACGGGGGGAGGTCTAGGTTGGACATTAGGAAAAAGTTTTTCACTAGGAGGGTGGTGAAGCACTGGAATGGGTTACCTAGGGAGGTGGTGGAATCTCCATCCTTAGAGGTTTTTAAGCTGAGGCTTGACAAAGCCCTGCCTGGGATGATATAGCTGAGGTTAGTCCTGCTTTGAGCAGGGGGTTGGACTAGATGACCTCCTGAGGTCCCTTCCAACTCTAATATTCTATGAAATGGCCCCAACCGCTGGCCCCATTTCTCCTCCTTTGTTTGCCGTCTGCCTTGGCTCAGCCTCTCCCCGTCTCTCTCTTGCAGTGGTGGGCAGGAAGGAGCTGTCCAGCCGCACGGTGAATGTCCGCACCCGCGACTCCAGGCAGCATGGCGAGCGTGGCCTGCAGGAGGCGCTGCTTCGGCTGCAGGAGCTGCGGGATGCCCGGCTCAGGAATGCTGAGGAGCTGTTCTGAGCCCAGCCCTGCTGGGCATGTCGTAGGCTCGCCTCGCCAGGGGAGCAGGCGGCGATGAGTGGCCGTGTGTCCAAGTTAACACCTGGCCTGCCTGCTCTGTCACCACCAGCCTGGTCTGTCGGATTGTGCTGGGCTTGACAATGGGCGTCCGGCCTCTGGGGAAGATCCCTGGCCCGTGCCTCTGGTTCGGTGTCACTCCTGGCACAGGGAGGCTGAGCCAGCTGCTGTCCAGATGTTCGCCACCCTACGGCATTCCCAAACATCTGCATGCAGCGGTCTCCTCATCGGACGTTCTGCTTCCCAGCAGAGTCTGTGCCCTGCTTGACACAGACCCTGTGTGCCCCAGTGTGCACCGAAATCTACCGGAGCTCTGCCCACATCCAAGACCCGGGCCAGGAGCCGCTTTAGGAGCGCTGGGTTTCTGAGAGCGCCCCCAGGCGAAAGGGGAAGAGGAAACACACGTCGAGGCTGGAGCGTGGCAGGGGCTGGACCACCCCGGCTGGAGGAAGACGGTTGGTGAAACATGCAGGCCCAGCCTGCTGGCTCTGGTCCCTCTGGCTGATTAAAATGTTTCTTCAAGTCCAGACAGCGTGTCCCTGGTGATGCCTGCCGGGGCTGATCCTGCCCTGCTCTCTAGGCCTGGCCTGGGCACAGTGCGGAGATGCTGGGGAACGGTGCCCCACGGGGCTTGGTGCAGCAGCTGCTGGCTGGCTTTCCCGGCAGTGGAAGCGCTAAAGTCCCTGCTACGCGAGAGCGGGAGCAGCTGTGGTAGCTGGGGTGCAGCTGTCCTTTCCTTTTCATCTGAGGCTCTCCAAGCACCTCGCGGGCAATTAGTTGGAGCCTCTCTGCCCCCCCTGAGGTAGGGCCCCGTCAGCATCTCTGTGTACCCGGGGAGGTAGCGCTGTCTAGTGGGAGGTGCTCTAACAGCGCAGGATGAAACCGTTGTGGGGGGCAGAGAACCCCACACCTGCTGCCAGGGGGTTTCTGCTCCTTCCTCTGCAGCATCTGGCGCTGGCCACCATCAGAGACAGGACGCTTGGTAGGTGAGCATCGAGGCTGAGCGGGCCTGGCGCTCTGTATGCTCCGTTGAGCTGGGGGTCAGGACACCTGGGTTCTCTTCCCGGCTTTGTGGCTGGGTGACTGGGCAAGTTGCTTCTCTTCTCTCTGCCTACCTTCCCTGCCACGTGTCCGAGCCAGGGCTCTCTCACAAAGTATATGGGCAGCACCTCGTGCAATGGGGACTCGAGCAATAACAGATGGGGAAACTGAGGCGCAGAGTTAAATGGCCCCCACAGTGCCCATTTGACCTCACTGGGGATGATGGGTACTCAGCCCTGCTTCAAACAAGGCCACGGGTGCCTGTGCCAAGTCATTCCAAGCAAGCTGGGAGCAGGATCCCAGCCCCTGCGCTAACCACTGGGCCGTGCTCCCTGCCTTGCACCCCTTTGGAACGTGGGGTTGTGCAGGGCTGGGGAGAGAAACGAGCTCTCCTGCACATGCCACGCTTCAAAGGCTGGATTGTGCAACCCTGAGTCGGGGTGAGCACTTCCTCACTCGACTGGCCTCGGTAGCGGCTCCCTGGCATGAGTAACGGTTGCACAACGTTGCCCATGGTAGGGCGCTGCCCTTCCCCTGTCTGTGGCGGCTGGTGGTATGCTCAAGTGCTTGCAAATGTGCATGAGATTTGCTCAACTGAGCCCCAAATGACGTCTGATCTCAGAGCCAGCAAACAATGGGGCCTTCCCAAGAGCCAGCAGAGGCAGGGCATCTCAATGGGTAATGCGGCCAGGAGGCGGCCTTAGCTCTCCGGGCTGAATGGTGCATGAGCGTCTTGAGCTAAACAGGGTTAGGGGGTGGCAGGACTTGGAGGGGAGGCTTCTAAGGAAATCATGGGGCAAGGACTGTCCCTTTGTAATATTTGTACAGCACCTGGCACCGTGGGTTTGGAGGCCCTACAGTAATACAAATAAATAATCATGGTAACACATCGTTCGTCCCAACAGGATCTTTAAGTCACTTCACAAACCATATAGACATTTGAATGCAGCCAGCTCTGGGGTGGAATGCGGGATGCTATCTTCAACTTGCAGCACAAGGGAAGACAAGGAGGGGCAGGTAATATCCTTTACTGGACCAGCTTCTGTCGGTGAGAGACAGAGCTCTTCTGCAGGTCTGGGGAAGGAACTCCCAGTGGCAGAGCAAAATACAAGATCAAGCAGCTGGTTTAACATAAGTAGTTGGCACATATTCCAAGGGAAGACAGAGTGGCCTGTTAACACCTCGTAGCCACAGGACAAAAAAGAGGCTTAGTGGGTTATTGATCGTTGTAATAAACCATAAATCCAGTGTCTGTAAGTGACTAGCAAAATGATGAATTTAAGCTCCCAGCTTCCTCTCTCGACGGTGTGGTGCCGGTTTCCTTTGAGGATCAGGACTGATGGGTCAGATACAGTGATCATTCTGTGTCAAGGGTTCACCCACAGGTGACAGGGTGTTTTTGTCTTTTATTATTTTCCCGTGTGAGTTCAGCCAAGAGCGTAGGGATTGTCTGGTTAAACCCACGTCATTAGTGGGGTGTTTAGTGTGCTGGATGAGGTGCACCACATGCTGTGATAGGCATGGGTGGGACCCATGGCTCTCAAAAGATGTGTGTGGTGGGGGGTGTTTATCCTTGTAGCAGTGGAGATATGTCTGCAGGTTTTGTGTCTGTTGTTTTAGCACCAGCAGTGATCACTCTGTATCTGAACTCTCGGTCCTCGTCCTCAAAGGAAACCTGTTTCCTCCAGGAGATCAGACTAGAGGATCACAGTGGTCCCTTCTGGCCTTGGAATCGATGAAATCCATCTCTCCTAGGTCCTAGGCTACCCGCTCACTAGGCCATCCTGCTTGCCAGGGGGCGGCTGTGGTTGGTTTTTTAAAAGACCATACTAAGGCGTCTGTCTCCAGTGTGGCATTCGTTCACCCCACGCACTGGTTTGTTGCGACAGGGGCTGACACATATTTCGACACACTTTGTAGAAACAAAAGAACCCGTTGGATCGTTTTCGAAATCCGGAGCTGCAGTCCTTGATGAGTGAGTCTCCTTAGTAACAGTGCTGGCCATTGTTGCTCCTGTTTTCCTGTAAACCTATACCTGCCTGAGGCGCCACATTCTAAAGGGGTGTGAAACTGCTTCTTGGTAAAGCTTAGAACATCCGATAAGTTGCTGAGTAACTTGCCGGGCCTGCCCTGACTCAATCAAAGCCCCTGTTTGAAAGTCCTCTGAGCAACCTGAGCTTATCTTGTCCCTGTGTTGAACTGAGGTTGGTGAATTGCCTGCCACAAGACGCTGACGTGCGGCCTGTCGATACCGCTTGGAAACTTGACAGGTGGGGAGAACGGCGGTGCTGAGAAACTGGTGTTCTGAAAGATACCAGGGCGCTTTCTAAAGCTGAGAGGCCCCCCCACACTCAAATGCAGCCACTTCTAGGGCAGAACGTGGTAGCTGTTTAACGGTAGGCAGCAACGCTGCGCCTCACTTGGACGGAAAGTGGAGGACCCCGATTGAAAATGGAGGGTGTCAGAGTGTAGGCAGCAGGGTTTGAATTGGGCTGTCTTACAAAGGGAATTTTTAATAAGCTGGTGAGGTCAGCAACGAGGTTCTGGGCCTGGGTTTCATTTACACCACTCTGGCAGTGTACACCGGCCTTCATCGCTTTGAGAATCAGTCTGAATTCCATGCTGCCATTTAAACTGAAGCCGGTGGTCTGTCTGTTTTAGGCACATGCTGGCCCCGTCGCTAGCAGCGGAGTGCCATCACTAATGTATTTATCCTCACAGCCACCGGGGAGGCAGGGCAGTGCAGTTATCCCCCTTGTGCAGGTAGGAAACTGAGGCAGGGAGAGACTAAGTGACTTGTCCAAAGTCACAGAGGGAGAGGGAATTGAGCAGAGCAGAGAATTAAACGTGGGTCACTCATGTTTTCGGCTAGTGCCCTAAGCACTGCCCGTCCTTTGTCCCTTTACTGCCTGTGCCAAACTGTAGCATTGCTGTGTGCTGGAAAGCAGTTGTCCCATCCCTCCCCAGCGCTGGCTGCATTTCAGGGGAGGATGGAGCTGTGGAAATGACTGGCTCCCATCCTGCAGTCGCTCTGAAGGTGGAGAAGTTGGGCCGGCTTGCAGCGCCGGTTGAATTTGGCTCTGGGCTCCTTGTTGCTCTGCTTCTTCCTGGCAGGGAGTGAAGAGTCTGTGCTGCTGTGCCCGTTCCACTGCAACCCGTGGCGGGAGCATGGCGCCGGGGTCTGGGCTGGGTAGGTGGGTTGTGTGTTTAAAGCCATTCGAAACCGCCCCATGAGCTCTGGCTGAGTCATTGTACAACCCTTGCTCAGCTGTGCCCTCTTTCACCTGCTCTCTCAGCTGTGGGGGTGCTGCTCATGCCACCTCACTGCTTCGCCCTGGCAGAAGAGGCTCCGTGGACGAGCCTCTGTCCAGGCAGCGGGTACAGCAGAGCGACAGTGCCTGCTTTGCCCATCTGGTTAGATGAGTCCGTGTCGTTTCTCTCCCCCCCTCCCCATTTTGCAGATGGGCACAGAGCCGGGGCAGCCACTGGCCTCCAGTTCCCATGAAGCCTGGACTACCTGGCTTCGAGGGCCCAGCTGCCCTGCCCTGCTGGTAGAGGGAAGAGGTGGCTACACAGACAGCGGGAGGTGCTACACGCTGGACCGGTACCTACCCCCATCTTCCCAATAGACCACTGAATCCCTGAAGCACTTCTCCATCTGGTTTGCAAACTGCTTTACCCGGCCGGGGCTCTCCTCTGCCCTCCGTGATCGGTACAGTCCATCTGCCCTGGTGAGCACCAAGGTGTAAACAGATAACCAGAGCTGACCGACTTCTCATTGGGAGAATGTGACGTTTATGCACGTCTCCTTTAGCGTCTCCGTGCCCCCTGCAGACCCACCAGGTCCCTGCCTGTCTGGGGCCATCACAAGGGGGAGCCAAGACACTTTTTTTTTTTTGGCCAACTAAACTGATTAGGGCCACGGGCTCATTGATGGAAGGGCGGCTCGCTGGGGCCTCTGGCAAACGCAGCCAGCTGGAGCTAAGTGCTGTGGTTAGGGAACAGGGAGGCCCAGAGAGAGGAAACAACTTGTCCCAGGGTACAGTGAGTCAGAGCCCCGCTCTCCTAGGTTTCAGCCCAGTGCCTTCACCACCCCCTTCCTGGCAGAGCAGCGCGTTTCAGGTGGGACTGGTCTCGCTTGTCTAGGGAGAAAAGCCCCCAGCCCCTGTCCCTAATCCTCGCAACCATCCAGGCTTCCTCATTCTCTGTGGTCGCCTCGCTGCCAAGCCGGGCTGACTCTGCGTGCAGGAATGACAAGAGGGGAAAACAGTTCTGGAGCCAAGGCTGCGGGCTGGGCGTAACCTCACTTTCCACTGCGGTTCCCAGCTGGACGGCTTGCCCGGTGGGATGAGCGGGGAGCACTGGCAGAGCAGCCCCACCGCCTCCTTCCCGTCAATTGCCCTGAGCGCCGTGGGTCTGGGCCAAATCCCTCTGCTACTCAGTCCCGATCGTTTCTCCTAGCCGCCGCCTCTGAAATCACCCACCCCGCTTTCGAAGGGCCTGCTTGGGTGGGACAGGAGTGACAGGCAGCGCAATGACGAGCGGTCGGAGCCCCACTTACACACCCACTCCCCCAGTCTGGAGCGGGAAACTGCGGTCTCAAGAAGAGGAAGTGATCGGCCCAAACTCCAGTGGTGGAGCAGGAAATACAACCTGCGTCCTCCCCCCCTGCACTCATCCTGGACACAGCCCCGTGCTTTCCCACCTGCGGTCTGCCCATGACCGCAGCAGCCTCGGTGAGGGCTGAGGGGGCGGCTTGGCTCACCGCTGCCGCTGTAATGGGATTATAAAACCCAGCCCGTACTTTCCCAGGATAGGCAACTTTTCTTCCTAGTTGGAAATGTGTGACTCACGAGGGCCCTGCACCTTGCTGTTCTCCCCTCCTGCCCCCCCCCCCCGAGAGCAAGGGGGTGCTTTGCCCAGGTGTACCGACTGCAGGAGGTGCACACCCATAGGGAACCGAGCCCCGAGAACCAGGCCCAAGGGTTCTAGCTGTTAAGTCCGGCTCCGTGGCCGTGACGAGTAGCGGTTCCAGGGTCCGCAGCCCTGGCCTGCTCTGATCCCCCGAATCTCCTGTGCTGGCTGGCGCAGAACATTTCCTGCGTTCAGGGCTGCATGGGCCCGCGGCGTGAGAGGGCCCCAAGCCGAGTGCTGTGACCTGGCGCCTGGGGTTCCTGTGTCGCTCTGGTTCGGCCCATCTAAGGGAGCGGGTGGACCGACCACACCTGAGTGGTGCTGAGTCCTGTTTCAGCCTCGCGAAGGGCTGAGAGGTACACAGAGCCTTCTGCCCGGTGTGGCCAGAGAACAACTCCTCCTCCAGGCAGATCTTTGCAGGAGGAACCCAGAGTCCGGGTGTTGATCTGTGGGGCAGGGACCGTCTGTCCTTTTGAGTCTGGTGGTCCAGTGCCTAGCGCTAGGGTGGGGCGTGGCCCATGCCTGGGATGCCTCAGCAGTGGTGGAGCTGATAGAGGAGTGAGGGAGACAACTGGGCCTCTCCGGTGGCCTGTACAGTGGCTCTCAGCCCTTCCAGCTGACCGGACCGCTTTCAGGAGTCTGATTTGTCTTGCAGACCCCCAAGTTTCACCTCTCTTAAAAACTCCTGGCTTACAAAGTCAGGCATAGAAACACAGAAGCGTCCCAGCGCACTGGTACTGAAAAGCTGCTGACTGTCTCATTGTTACCGTATAATGATCAAATAAACCAATTCGAATATAAATAGGGCACTTCCGGTGCGGTGGGTAGAACACGGAGCAGTAGAAACGAGTCGTTGCCTGTATGAAATTGTGGTTTGCACTGACTTCACTGGTGTGTTTTACGGAGCCGGTTGTAAAACAAGGCAAATATCTAGATGAGATGATGCACCCCCTGGAAGACCTCTGCGTACCCCCGGGGGTATGTGTCCCCCTGGTTGGGAACCACTGGCCTGTAGGTATGTGTGTGACCCCTTTTCATATGGGGCTGGAGAGGAAGGCCGCCCTGCACTCTCCCGCCTGCGCTGGCCCCTGTGCTCCAGGCCGCGAGGCCGTTCACGCAGATTTGTCATGACGGGGGGCGGGTGGCCAGACCTGAGCGGCACTGCGACCCTGGCACCGGGTAGGAGCTGGACGGGAACTGCCGCTGCCAGGGGAGTGCAGGGCAGGCTCGCTCACTCTCCATCCTTGCTGCACTCCCCAGGGCCCCCCCACACGCAGCCCCCACCTCCTGGGGGGCCTGCTGTGCGTGCTCTGTGCCCCGCTCCTCCCCCCCCCCACCCCGGCTATTGCAAACTCTACCACTGCTGCAGGGCACTACGTTAATACACCGAATAAACCCCCGGTGGAGGCAAAGGAAACGCGGAGGCTCTCCACGGCCTGCAGGGGCGCGTGACTCTGGATTCACATCAGCGTCTAGGCTCTGTGCCCTCTGCACAGTTACCTGCCTCTGAAGGTAACGGGGGAATGTCCTGTCAAGTTGATGACAAGCAGTGGGCTAGTGATCTCCGGAAACATTCACTCCTTAAAGGCAAGAGTTTCATTGTGATTGGTCATTAGCGCTTGGCCACCCATGGGGTTAATCCAGATTAGCGACTGTGCTTTAATTTCACATCCTCCCTTAATCTGAATTAACTGTCAAGCGTAGACAAGGTCCTGGGATCCTGGCACAGAGCAAGAGACGCGCCCTCACAATCGAATGAGGCCAGGGGGACAAAGGAAGTGACTTGTCGAAGGTCGCCCCGCAGGTGAGTGGCAGAGTCTTCTGTGTCCTTCTCCAGGGCTGTAACCGCTGGCCACCCCTGGTCCTCTCTGGCGTGAGTGCGTGAGATTTTAAGGGCCCAGTCCCACAAGCCCATCTCGCAGGGTTGCTCGGGGCACTCAAGTTTGACGGGATCAACTTCTACGTCCTCTTCTCGCCAGAGATGCCAGCTGCTTCTCCCAGGCCCTGACTCAACCTGCCTCACTTGTGCAGCCGTCACTTGCACCGGTGCACAGTTAGCAGCAAAGCTCCCCCCAGCATGAGAAGAAAACACGGGGGAAATCCCGGCCCCCTTGGTGCCAGTGACTCCCCTTGACTTCAAAGGAGCCAGGATTTCACCTTTGACTTTGATCACGTTTTGTGCCCTGTTGTCCCAGGTCTCTGTGACTGCCGCAGGAGTTGTCAGGCTCTGAGAATCCAGCCTGCCGCTGCCCTGTGCTTGGCTGAGTTCCACGCTGTGAGATTTCACTCCCCTCCCACACGGGTCCGAAATGCCTGAACAAGCCTTGGAACCAAGCACCTCTCTTCTGGGCGCTTCATTTTGTCAGGAAGTTCTCGTTTGGCTTCGGAAAGACAAAAAGGTATCGCACTGCGGCTAGCATTACAGCAACCTTTTTATAGCGCTCTCCATGTGCCGTTAGTAATTCCGTAGCATCCTTCATCCAAGGAGCTCAAAGCACCTTTACAATATGTCTTTATATAGCTGCAGCCTGGCCTAGGATGGGATAAATCACTGGACGGGAACTCAGGAGATCTGGGTTTTATTCCCAGCTCTGACAATGGCCTGCTGGGTGACCGTCACTTCCCTGCTGTGTGCCTCAGTTTCCCCATCTGTGAACAGGGGCTAATGATACTGACCTCCTTTGTAAAGCGCTTTAAGATCCGCTGACGTAAGAGCTAGATATTATTATTATTATTAAAGTGAGTGTGACTGTAACCCACTTTCAACTCCCTTTGCACGGCTGCAGAAGTGTAAAGGCGAGTTAGGTTATTTCTGCTCTGGGAACAGGTGTAAAGCGCTTTGAGATCTACTGGTGAAAAGCCCAAGGTAAGAACCAGACGTGATTATTTTATTAATGATGCCCAGTCAGTTTAATTGCACGCGCTGCAAACAATCGAGTTAGGCAAGTCAGTGTCATCATCGCTGGTTTGCCACTGGGGAAACTGAGGCCGGGAACTGAGGAAGTGACTCACGCCTGGATCCCATGCCGGGAGGCAGCGGAAGAGCTAGCTTGGAAATGAGCCCACTGTCCCATGTTACTATGATTCAGGTGTGAGCGCCTGGCAGCGCAGCTGCTGGTGACTAGGTTCAGCAGAGCACACGTGTGCGGGGAGGTTTGAATCTGGGGCCACCTGCAGGGGTTCCCTCAAAATGTGGTACAGAGTGTACGGGGCTGGAGTGGGAGTCTGAACATCTGGATTTGCCCCCCCCTCCCCCACTTGCTGTGTGACCTTGGATGAGTCCCCAGGCCCGCTCTGTGCCTCAGTTTCCCCCAGCTGTTAAACAGCAATAGCCATGATAAACAGAGGTGAGCTGCACTTGCTGTGACGAAGTAAGTGGCAGAGAGGAGTCTGGGATATTCTGAGGAGCTCGGGGTCAGACCTTGGGCTGGGGACCTGGGTTCTGTTCCCGGCTCTGCCACTGACTTGCTGAATGACCTTGAAAGCGTCTCTTCCCTGGTTTGTGCCTCAGTTTCCCCATCTGTAGCATGGAGGGTGATGATCGTGGTGTGTCATGCATAACAGCCCCAGTCGTGCACCAGGACTCCGTTATGGTGCTAGTCACTGTACAGACACAGTACCACGCGGGGATCATTTAATTCCTGTGTCATAAGGCCCTGTCTCTTCCTGGGTGGACGTACAGCGCCTAGCACATTGGGGCCTCCTGGCGCGGACCATGGGAGAGCTAACCTGATTCCTTTCCCTTTGCTGTGCCCTGCAGGCCAGCAATGCTGGAGTCGTCAGCTGCGGCTGGGCCACCTTGGTTTCTCTGTGCTCAGTTGGTCTAGCAGGGGGTTAGCTGCATTTAGCCTTTCAGAAACGCCTACGAGCCAGGCCGGCCCAGCCGGGAGCAATTTATTTACAGAATTCCTGAGGCAGGGGCAGGAAACGGGAAGGTCGTGGAGCTGCTGCCCGGGTTGAGGTGCTCAGACGTATTTAGCCAGTGACAATGCAAACCGCAGAACGAGAGGGGGGAACCTGGCCCCTGAGCTGGGGGGTTCAGGTCACGATTTCCATGACACTGGGGGGGCCAGTTTGAGACCCGTTAAAAGGGCTGGATGGTCCGAGGTGCTGAGCACTGCTTGCCCGCACTGACTTCACTGGGACCTCAGCACCCGGAGTGGGGGCAGGGTGCTGGCTAGGGTGCTAGCCTTGGAACCCTGGTCACTGAGGCCAGACCCTGCTCTGCCACAGACTCCCTCTGTGACCTTGGGCAAGTCCCTTAGATGGTCTGTGCCTCAGTTTCCCCATCTGTACCACAGGGATAATAGCCCTGCCCCAAAGGGAGCGTGTGAGGATGAAGCCATGAAAGAGGGTGAGCGCTCTGTCACTGCAGTGTGGGGGGGCCAGATAAGTATCTGAGAGAGAGAGAGCACCATGGCAAAAGGAGGCTCAGGGTCAAATTGACCAAGGTATTTAGACACCCAGAAGAATTTACACACACCCCTAATTCACGTTTCATAAACCCGGCCTATTATTATCTATACCAGTCCACGCTCGGGTGCCTTTGTGGAAGGGATGTTTCATCCAAAAACAAGTGACTGGGCCCATTACAGAGGGCACTGGGTGAATTCTCTAGCTTCTGCTCTGTAGGGGTCTGTCTAATGGGCCCTTCTGGCCTTAAACTCTATGAAAACCATTGTAAATTGCTGCAGCTCTCAGTTGAAGGCTGTAAACTCTTTGGAGCAGGGACTGTTCTGTGTCTGTACAGCACCTAGCACCGTGGGGTCCTGGGCCATCACTGGGGCTGGCAGGTGTTAAAAGGTGATACTATCCAAGGAATGAGTATCATAGGACTTGGCTGAATTCAATTCTCTATATATGATTTCCATGCTTAATATCAAGGTTTATTTTTAGGTCTTTTTTTTTTTAGGTGTTTTTATCAGTTTAAATTTTCCCAGTTGCAGGAAATGTCTATTGGGGAGTGGTGTCCGGCTGTTATTTAATGACCGTAGCCATTGAGCTTCAAAAAGTGAATGCTTTATAAACTATTAACACAGTTTGCCAACACCACCGGTCCAAATATACAACGTAAATATCCTTCAATCAATAAATGGTACCTGCCTTTCCCATTCATCCATGGGCCCATTTGCAACAAGCCTAACGCAAAAATCGAAACCACTGGGGTTTAACTAGTCAGTTCTCAGCCAGGCAACGGAAGAAAAATGCAATTGCTCGTTAGGGATGGAAACCTGTTTGCATTGGCGGGGTGCGTGCACAGTGAAATCGATCTTTATCAACATTTACTGTAAAAAAATCAAATCCTGCAGAGCCTAAGTGTGATTATGTAGGGCACCCTTGTGCCCATGGAGTTTGCCTGTCAGTGTGTTGCAACATGGTTTATACACGGGGATCATATATGAGCTAAGCATGCCACGTGCAGAGGTGGGATATGAAGCGTGGCAGTCATTTAGGCTTCTGCTCTTTTGATCTGGGCTGATTGGCCTCTTGTTTGCTTGTTGCCTTGTAAAATGATCTTGGCTGGAAAAACTTCTGTTTTGGGTTAGGCTTGGGTTACTATTTGGTGACTGAGGAAGCTGCGTACACTGCAGGGCGTGACTGCTGACGTCCAGCCGGTGACTCAGCTTCGCTGAGCTCCCTCCGCCTGACAGTATATTAAAGGCTCTGAAGGGGAGGAAATGAACATCAGCACCAGAGAGAAACCTCAGGTGCACAAATCCCCAGCGCTGCGCTGAGAGGGACGTGTCCTGACGGAGCCACCTCGATCCTGCAGGCTCTTCGCGATGAAGGCTGTCGTGTCACTGCTCGTCCCTTTGCTGTGTCTGGCCAGAGCTGCTCCGAAAGGTGAGAAACCGGCCCCCTGGTTCCCCTGGGAGTGGAGCCGGGCAGTTTTGCTTACACCCTGCCCGGCTCCGTTTGTTTTTAGTGGGGAGGGTGCTGGCTTGTGAATAAATCAGACAATGCCGCTGTGGCAGTCACTTTGCAAACCTGGTCTGGGGCTTGGTGCATGGGCGTGGAGAGACGTGGAACCTGTTCCTGATCTCGGACAAATCACATTGCCTCTGTCTCTCTCTCCCAGCCTTTCGGCCTCATTTAGCTGCACTGTGAGCTCGTCAGGGCAGGGACTGCCTCTCGCTGTGCCTGGGCAGCACCTGACATAACACGGCCCCAATCCTGATTGGAGCTGAAGGTGGCAGAGATAATATCCTGCATGTCCCCTTTGCAATAAGGGTCTCCAGGGTAACTGCCTCTGCTTTGGGAGCAGATTCCTCAGTTCCTGACGTCCACGCAATACGCTTCCCATTTCTTGTCCGCTGGTTGGTTCCCAAGTTACCTGACTGCAGTTACAAACCTGTCACCCGTTTGCTCGGGGACTAGGACGGAGCGTCCTCCAAGGGATGGTAGCACAGAAAATGGGGGGCCGGCCAGTCGCTGCTGCTCCTTCTGTGCCTTGAGTTATGGTCTGATTTTGGGGGTGGAGAATGGCTGGCTGGGGGATGCTTTACGGCAACGTCACCTGTTTGAATCCAGCCCAGGCTGGTAGGGGTTGGGCCCCGTTCCCATTGGGAGGGTCCCAGCCCAGTTCCTGAGACGGTTTAAACCAACCCTTCATTGGGAACCTCAGCAGCCTGCCTGGGCCCTATAGAGTGAACGTCCCCCTGCCCCACAGAGAGGAGGCCCCTCCAGGCCAGGGGCCAGGCACGCGGTAGGGGCCGCATGGAGGACGGGAGGCTTGCTCTGTGGTTAGTCCGCAGCCTCTCGGTCCCCAGCCCCTTCCTAGAAATTCACGTGCAGAGAGAGGAAGAAGAATCCTGGGCTTCTTATTCCAGGGCAACCAGCCAGGCTGGCCCACATAGGGGGCTGGTAGCTCCATGCAGGATGGGAGCATTGGTTCCCTGGTGACGCTGCTCCTGTCTCCATGGAGACGTCGCCTAGCAACACCAGAGAAGCAGCTGAAATAGCAGGAATCTCTTTGAGCTGAATTGTCTCCCAGCAGAGCACTGGGAGGGGGCCCCAGCGGCCTCCTCAGTCTGGGGTTCCCTTTTAGCCACAGTCTGTACTCAGGGGTGGCAACAAAAGCGACAAGATTTTTTTGGGGGGGCCTCAAAATGAGACACCCCCCCCAAAGTGTCAGGTTTTCTGAGGGTTCTTCTGTCTTCTCCCCCACCTCCCCATCATCTTCTTGCAAACCATTCGAGGCTCTCAGGGGAGCCCAATGCTCCTTTCTGGCCTAGGAATCTGTGCTCGGCACAGCGCAGCTCTGGCATCTGAAGCGTGGTCGGCTGGCTCCGGAAGAGGGAGGGAGCAAGGTCCCAGATGGGCTGGGAGAGCGCGGCCGAGGGAGACCCAGCTCGAGGAGACAGACCTGCCCTCTCTCCGGGTGAGCCGGCGCGCTGAAAAGACAGCGTAGCACGGGCCTGGCGTCGCAGAAGGGGTCACGCCAGCGCTCTGTTTTCAGCACTCGAGGCTGATCAGAGCTGGGGGGGGGGGGGGGCATGTCTCCTCGAGCTGGGAATCGCCCCCCCACCCGCGCTGGAAGTGGAGATGTGCTCTGATCAGGAAGGGCCGCGCCGCCAGCGTCCATAAAATGAGGCCTTTGCTCTCGGAGTAAGAGGTGGAAGGGCTCCTGAACGCCGCTGCCAGGTTTGCTCAGGTTAAATAAGCGTTTAATGGTTTTCCAGCCCAGTCCATCGCCGGGGTTTGCGGAGATTCGCAGAGCCCTTGACACACAGCTAGGACACAGAGCCAGGGTCCCCCCGATCTTCACAGACAGGTGCCTGAAGGGAAGTTTGGGGGGGTGAAAGGGCTGTGCTGGCGACCTCCAGACACCGAGTGCCCAGGAAAGGACCGGTTGTGTCAGCCAGCTTCCTGGCTGCTCCGGTTGTGATCCCGACTGGCCAAGCTCCGGTGCAAACCCAGTCCCGTAATTCGGGGCCTTGGCTCTCTTGAAGATTGACCAAGTTATTTAGGTGCCTAAAGATGCAGATGGGAGCCTTGTAAGATTTATAAAAGTACCCCTGCTGTGGTGCCCAACTCCCTTTGACGGTGAAGGGGAGTTAGACACCTAACTCATTCAAGAGCTGTTGTAAATTCCACTAGGTGCTCGACACCTTTGTAAAGTTGGCTTCTGGTTCCTTTCTTGCCACGCTGCTCTCTTTCTCTCTGAGATAGTTATCGGGCCCCATCGCTGAGTGCTTCGCCGTCTTTAATGGATGCATCCTCATACGTCCCTGTGGGGTGGGGCTGGGCTATTACCCTCATTGAACAGGTGGAGAAACTGAGGCATGGAGCGACTAAGTGACTTGCCCAGGGTCACAGGGAGGCTGTGGCAGAGCAGGGAGTGGAACGCTGGTTTCGGAAGTCCAAGGTTAGAGCCAACTCCCCCTTTCCAGGCGCCGAGGTCCCAGTGAAGTCAGTGGGAGCTACCGGTGCTCAGCACCTTGCCCAGTCTGGGCCCTTTAACGGATCTGAAACAAGTCCCCTCCCGTGGTATGGAAATCGCAATCTGAAAACGCCAGTCGAGGGCCTGGGTTCCCCCCCCCCCTTGTTCTGCGGTTTGCATTATCGCTTGCTAAATATATCTGAGCTCTTTACCTCAGGCAGCAGCTCCACGACCTTCCCGGGCTTCCTGCCCCTGCCTCAGGAATTTCATAAATAAATTACTCTTGGCTGGGCTAGGCTGGCTCATAGGCGTCTTCAGAAAGTCTGTGCAGATAACCCCCAGCTGGACAAACTGATTACAGAGAAACCCAGGCGGCTCAGCCACAGCTAAAGATTCCAGCATGGCTGGCTTGCAGGGCATAGTAAAAGGAAAGGAATCCGGCTAGCTCTCCCATGATTCACGTCTGGAGGTCCCAGTGTGCTAGGCGCTGTACGTCCACCCAGGAAGAGACAGGACCATATGGCACATGAACAGAATGATGCCTGTGTGGTTCTGTGTACAGAGCCTAACATAACGAGGCCCTGCTCCGTGGCGCTACTGCAGTAGAAATAAATAGTCCTCAGGATCATTGTCTCCCATGTTATAGATGGGGGAAACTGAGGCACGGACTAGGGAAGTGGCTCTCCCAGGGTCACGCAGCGAGGTGGTGACAGACCCAGGAATAGAACCCAGGAATCCAGGCTCTAATGACAGTCACAGTTAGAAGAGAGGGAATTGTCATGCCATGGTTGAGTGCCCAGTCAATCCCGATAGCAAAGGGCTAAACTATGGGTGATTTTAAAAAAAAAAATCTCATGCTTCAGGGTGTAAAATGATGACAGCTGCGGTCAGGAAGGCAACCCCCTGCTCTGTATAGGCAGCAGGCACAGCAGGACCTAGGCACTGTGGTAGCTGCTAATGGCCCCTGCCAGGGACAGGCTCCTGGGCTGGGTACACCATGTCCCCTATGGTTACGGTCTGCATCAGGCTGATCAATAACTAAATCCATAGCTTCCAGGCATACTTTATGCAGTCAGACACTAGACGTACCCATCTCTCTAGGTTCTTGTTTGGTGCCCATCATTGTGGCGTTGGTTCGCCTGGTCAGCAGAATCCTGAGTTAGGAATCAGCAAGTGGGGTTTGTTTCCCCCGCATCCCTTGCCCCAGAAAAATTTCATAATTTGTGGTCGCAAAGGGAAGGGTTAAATGCATGAGACCTTGGCCAGTGCGTGACTGTGGGGCATCTTGGCGTGTGTGTGTAATAGAAATAGAAGAAATAGGAAAAAATTCAGGCTGACTAGACTTTTCCTAGCAGATCTCCAGCTGGGGAAGCCCCACTGCTTGGGTTATTTAGAACTGGACAGGACTGAGCCCCAGACTCAATATAGACTCAATCCTGCATTGGATACTATATTAATAACATTACAGTAGCTGAGATCAGTGTCCCATTGTGCCGGGCACTGCACGGACAGTCCCTGTCCTGACGAGTTCACAGTCCAACTAGACAAAGGGTGGGAGAAAGGAAGGATTATTCTGCCCATTTTACAGATAATAATATTAATCCCTACCGCTTACATGGCATTTTTCATCAGCAGATCTCAAAGTGCTTTACCAAGAAGGTCAGGATCATCACCCCATTTTCCATATGGGGAAACTGAGGCACAGGGCGGGGAAATGGATAGGTTACCTGGTAGGCCAGTGTCAGAGCCAAGACTGTAGATCTCTTGACTCCTAGTCCCACGCTCTAGCCACTATGCCATGCTTCCTCCCTAATGAGGAGAAACTATGGCATACAACAATCACATGATTTGCTCAAGGTCACACAGAAAGTCAGTGGCAGAGCCAAGAATTGACTCCAGCTTGCCTGAGTCCCCATCCAGTGCTCTAACCACAAGGCTTTTTCCGTCACTAACGGCTGTGAATATCCCTGGCTTCCCCCGTGTTAATCTCTCCCCTCCACGCAGCGCAGCTCGGCTCTGTTCACAATCTCTGGTTCAGACGGGCTCGCGTGTTTATCTTTCTTTGCCGGTTGCCATTTCTGCTTGTCTCAGTAGAAGATTCCATCTCGTTAATTGCGGTTTGGCTGTCCCGAGGAGGATATGCCCCGAAGCTTTTTATTCAATAACGGTTTCTTACACAACAGGCCCTTTGGCACATTTGCTTTTGGAAAAATCCTGGCAGGATCTTTTGCCTTCCTAGTTGTTTTTCAGCTTGTGGTCTGCAGACCCTGGCTATCTCTAGCCGTTCCAAAGAGGTCCGCACCTCCATTTGACATTTTTTAGGGGTCCACAAATGAAAAAAGGTTGAAAACCACCAGCCTAGTTTATTTTCTTGCATCTCAGGCTCTGATCCTGTGATCTTGGACTTTGAGCGTTTTGCTTCAGCGTAGCCTGTAGGATTGGACCTAAGTTCAGAAAATTCATAGATTCCAGGGCTATTTGTGATCATCTCATCTGACCTCCTGCGTAACATAGGCCAGATAATTTCATTCCGTTACCCCTCGGTTGATCCCAGTAGCTTGTATTTGACTAAAAGCATCTTCCAGAAGTCTGGGTTTGGATCAGTATATCCATTGGCTCTATTGAAACTCTCGTTGTTTTCTGATCTCTGCACCACCTTGGATTTAAAAACATGCATCTGCTTTTCTAGGGGGCGTGTAGCGCTGCAGAGACAGCTCTCTCTGGCAGCTTCTGGTTCAGTCCCCTGTCACGATTGACATGGAGGTTGTTGCACAAGCCCTTATGCCCACACTTAAATTCAATCTCACTGAGTTCCTCGCTCCACTCAGCTTGATGGGATGAGTCAGGGTGTATGCAGGATCGGGGCCAAAATACTTCATCCTTAGGGAAGGGGCATGACCATGGAGGAAAAGCACTAGACTTGCAATTCCCCTCCCATCAAACTGCAACACCCGGCCAACTCTAGTGATGTGCCGGTCTTCTGTTTATGTGTCTCCCTTGTCTTCTGTGAAGCCCATTTTCTCAGGACGTGGCTGATTCTGGCGATAAACTCCTGGGGAGAGGGAAAATCTAGGCCTCCTGTTTCTTTGAGGCAAAGGGGTGGGGTGGGAAGCAAACGGTTCGGTGTAAATGTTCACACGGAGCCGGGAACTCCTGGATTCTGACTGGTAGGGCCTGGGGGCAAACCTCTTCATCCCTGCCTGACTCATTTCCCGTCACCCCCGTGGACCAGGAGGATACACACTGTTTGTTGTTCCCAGCACAGGTGGGAGGAGAATTAGGCAATATTTGCTCGTAGTGGTAATAGCTGTCTAAGTGCAGAGCATCACTCTGGAACCGCAGACCTCCCCAGGGGAGGGTGGGCATAGCAAGGCAAAGCTGGTCAGACCAGTTGGGTAGCAGAGACGGGCATGCCTGGATCTGTTATGACAGTAACGCCTGCAGGCCCCGATTCGGTTGGGGCCCTCTGGGCACTGCAGGGACCCAGCGTGAGAAGTTGACAAGCTAAGTAGGCACAACAGAGCTGGTACATGACTTGCCTAAAATTGGGGTCCAGCCTCAACGCAGGGGCTGGACTTGATCACTTTTCAAGGTCCCTTCCAGCCCTGCGTTCATATGATTCAGTGCAGCAGGCGAATGGTACAGCCAGGATCTAGAACCCAGCTCTCTAGATTGTCAGGCCACATAGCCATCAGGCAACACTGCCGGCAGTCTTTGGGCTCCTCATTAGCTCTAGATCTGCTCTGTTATTAATGGAGTGAAAATATGTGCATGGTTAAGTACGTGAGGCCTCTGTAGGGGAACAGGGGGGTGTGTCTCACTGGATCAGAGCCCAGGTCCATCAAATCCAGTTTAAAACGAACAAAAGGAAGTGTTTCTTCACACAACGCACAGTCAACCTGTGGAACTCCTTGCCAGAGGATGTTGTGACGGCCAAGAGTATAACAGGGTTCCAAAAATATCTAGATAGGTCCATGGAAGGCTGACTTGGCTGTTTTTGGGCATTTGATTTTCGGATGAAAACCTGCCATTGCCTGCGGCAGGCAAACACTTTCAGTGAAAAATGTCATTTGGTCAGAAAGCCAATTCTCCCTCCAACAAAAAATTGTCAGCCCTCCCTCCCCCAGTCACTCTCCCCTCTGGTCCCTTCTCTCACCTTCTACGTCCATATTCGTTGCTGCATTCTTTTCTTTTCTTTTCTTTTCTTTTGGGTATTATCTGGCTTAGAGATGTTCGCTTTGCTCATCTCCCAGGCCTAACCCTTGCTACCTGGGTATGACACCTGCCAGAGACTCGTTAGTTGCGGGGAAACTAGCCATGAAAGGAATATTGGCCCTGGGATTTTCCCCTCCTGGGCTGATAGGAGGTAGGTGCCCCTGATTGATCAGTGTCTTTCAAAGTGGGATATTGAGCCCAGCCCCTTCTAGTCTGACCCCAAAAGCAGGCCCCAAACATTGTACCCCCCGGCACCTTGCAAATGAAAAGTTGCTTTAGAAACAGGCTTAAAAGAAAAGCAGAAGCAGTGCAGGAAAAAAGCAGCCTTGAGGTCAAAGCACGGGAGCAGCAGCTGCGAGTCTTAGTGTCTATTCCACTGAGCGGCTTCACCCCACTGTGCCTCAGTTTCCCCTGTCTGTGTAATGGGATGATGTGAAGCAGCAGGCCCTTCACCGTCAGAAGGAGATTGCCAGCCCCAAGCCTTTAAAAATCACGTCAGTCCTCACCAAAACTCAGTAGGACCAGTGGGTGTGAAACGACGCCAGGGAACACCACATGGCACTGGCGTGAATGGCAGGGCAACGGGGAACCAGGCCTCTGGATTCTACCCCTGTGGGGGGAGCTTCCCTATTGCCCCGAGGGATCTAAATCCTGGTGCTTCAGCTAACCTCTCACTCTTGGGGCCAGCAGGGGACTTCCCATGGGAAGACGCAATCCCATTGCTGCCTCTTGCAGGGTGTCTTGCACTTTCTGCAGCCGCTGGCAGAGAGCGCAGCCGGCCTCTGCTCCTTGCCTGCCTGGGGGGGCCTCACTTGCATTGGAAGCCGCATCTCTCATCTAATCAGTTCCCTGCTCCTGCAGAGGCCTCAGGCCTTGGGGTGACCTCGGTCTGGCCTGTTCTCTGCCTGCGGCACACGGCACTGAAAGGCTTTCGTCTGGCGGGAGTCGCTGGGTTCGGGGGAGGGGATGCCGGGAAAAGGGGCTGCGCCGTGGTGCAGAGGAAGCCAGATGCGGTGCCTGGATGGTTCTGTGCAGTCCCTGTGGCTGGGCTGCCCCTTGCTTCCCCTTCTCCTTCCTCCCACTGCCGCGGCGTGATCCTGATTCCTGAGCAAAGCTGAGCTGTCCCCGCAGGCGGCCGTTCCGCCCACGCTCTGCCCACCCTGGCAGGGACTGGTAATGCACGAGCCGCCCAATGGCACAACCTAGGCAGCTGGACGCTGCGGACGCCGATGTTCCTCAATCCCAAACTGCAGGGCCCCTCCACTTCTGCTCTTGCAGCCCTGCGCTCCCTGCGCGTGGCTGGGCCGCTGCTCTTCAATCCCGACCCACAGCCCCCTGCTAGCCCAGCCCGCGCTGCTCAGGGGTGCAGAGGCTGGGTGTGTGTGGGGATTGCCTGTGAGTAATGCAGACCTGCTTAAGGTTTCCCATAGCTAGGTTGATCTCATCCGTCGTCTGACTATGCTGATTCCCAGGTGCTTTCCCAGTAATGGGGATTAACAGGAGTTACGTGGGGATGGGCCCGGGGCTGGGGGAGGGCTGGCGTAGCACACCGCCTCTGGCTCTGAGGTCCCCCCGGGTCCAGTGGTGCCAGTTCTGGCGATTTGATCACAAGTGCCAGGATCCCAGGTCTGCTTTGTTCTGTTGCTGGTGCTTGTCTTATACCGTGGTAACGGGGAGCAGAGCCCATGACACTCTTCAGTGTGTTTATCCTCCTGCCTCCCCACCTGTGGGGCACCGCTATTAACCCCTTTGTGTAGATGGGGAAACTGAGGCACAGAACAGCTAAGTGACTTGGCCAAGGTGACCCAGGATGTCTGTGGCAGAGCAGGGAATTGCTCTTGGGTCTCCTGAGTCCCCCAGTAGAGCCCTAACCACTAGGCCTCCCTTTCTCTCTGCTGAAGCCCTAAACGTACAATGGGGGGTAATAGCCCTGCCCTGTCTCGCAGGGCGGTTGTGAGGTTAAATACGTTAAAGGCTGCAAAGTGCTCTGGGCCCTACTGAGGAAAAGGGCCATAGAACTGCTAGGGATGACTGTCACTTGAACAAAAGTCAGCTTCGAGCGCCCTTGGGTGCAGAGCAATGCTGGAGCGCAGGACCCCCGAGGGCTCCGTCCCCCGGTCACCAAGGAAGTGACACTCCTTTCCCCCGATGGGATCCTGTGATTTCTGAACCAGACGCCTGATCTCCTTGGCCGCTCGGGCGTGGCCTGGCAGTGCTGGGTCCGGTCAAGCTCACCGCGTTGTTTGTTCCTTTCCCAGATGGCCAGGAGGAGCTGCCCTTTGGAACAGCCAAGGATCTGGTCCAGAGAGAATTGACCCCGGAGCTCTGGGTCTCGGAGGTTGAGCAAGGTGAGTGGGGGGGGAGGGCGCTGGCTCTGGGTGACACCAGGCGCCAGCTGGGAAGTCCCTGCAGGAGGGGAGGGGCGGAAGGTGCAAGCACCATGCAGAGCTGGAGGGTGTGTGGGGGGGGGCACAGCAGCGGAGTGGCTGCCCAGAGAAGGGGCCATGAGAGAGGAGGGGGTGGGAGCAGTAAGAGGCAGGGGGCAGCTGGAGGGGGGTGGGACCCAGAGAGAATGGGAGCCCCAGGCCTGGGCGAATGTCTGGGCCACACACACGTGACCTGAGGCCCTGGCGCTGTCCAAAGGGGAAGGGTAGGGGCAGTGGGTCCAGTTTGGGTCCAATCAGAACCAGCCCAAGCGCTGGCTCCGGTGCTGGCCTGGCCTGTGATGAGTGCATGCTTCTTCGGGGCCAGAGCTGTGCTCCCGGGATAGAGACGTAACCACCTCCCATCCCATCGCACCCCTGAGTTCCTGGCCACCCTCGCTGACGTGCAGCCCCCTCCGCTGTCTGCCCGCAGGAGCCTGCCCCCGTTTGAAACCACAGGGTGGGATTCAGGCAGGCTGAAGGGTTTGGCCAGGAGCCCAGGGTGGCCCCAGCACGCAGGAGCCCGTGAGGCCAGGGGATCAGTACGCGTTTGCCTCCTCCCAGCTTGAATGGGACAGGCTGACGGGACCCCCGTGGGGGCCGGGCCGTGCCGAGATTGCAGGCTTGTGAACTCTCTCCCCCTCCACCCTAGGGCCCGTCAACCCCGCGCTGTTCCCCAGTGAGCCTCAGGCCAGGGTGACCATGGGGCGCTCCGGCTCCAGTGTCACCAGCTGCGGCGACGGCCCCTCCTGCGGCGCTCAGCTCTGGGGTCACAAGCTGGACGACTTCCCGCCGGGGCGCCCCAGCCCCAGCAACATCGCCAACATCTGCCACGAGGAGAGGAAGAAGGCGTCTTACGGGCCCTGGAACCTGCCCCAGACGGGCTTCTCCCACCTCAAGCGCCAGGGCGACGCCATCAACTCCCTGGAAGCCGGTCTGGAACGGTGCTGCCAGCAGGCCGAGAGGCTGGGCTGTGCAGAGGGCGTGGTGAGTCCCTGCGCGCGGCTTGCGCTGCCCGGCTGCCCCCCAGAGCTGCGGTGTTAGAGCAGCGCCCTGCTGCGATCCCGCCGTGCTGGGCGCTGTACGTCCTCCACCTGCCCGGGAGAGACGTCCCTGCCCCGCAGAGCTCACAGGCCAAAACAGACGAAGGGCAGGAGGGGAAACTGAGGCCCGGGGGGGTGGGAGTGACTTGGCCAAGGTCAGTGGCAGAGTAAACCTGGGTTTCCTGAGTCCCAGGCTGTTGCCCTAACCACAAGACCGTGCTGCCTCTTGCTCAAGGAGGGATGTTGTTAGGGGATCGCTAGGATAGAGAAAAGGCTTTGGGGTGGCCCAGGACACGGTCCCAGGAGCCCTATGGGGGGGCATCTCTCCCACCGGGAGACCTATAGTCATTCACGGGGCCGTGGATAGGGCCTGGAAAGCGAAGCCATGATGGGCACAGCACAGGCACTGTGGGGTTCCCACTTGCCCTGGAGGGACCCATCGCTGTGCCGGGGAGCTCCGTCTCCAGGGGCCATTCAGCCCTTGCCCTCTGGCCCAAGGCTGCCCAGCGAGGGGTCAGTTGTGTCAGCTGGGAGCCAGACAGAGACCCAGCAAACTCATCTCAGCAGCTGCCCGCCGAGGGGTTGTGGCTGCTCCCAGTAAGCCAGCGACCCGGGAGGGCAAAGGGCTCCGAGCCCTCTTTGCCCAGAGCTGAGATGGGACATGGCACGTTCTGGGCTCTGGATGGGACGTCCTGGAGGGGATCTCTCTCCCCCCCTGACCGTCTCTCTCCCCGCAGTGGAAGGAAGCCCTGGAGCAGTTCTGCAACGATGAGTTCTCGGTGAAGACCAAACACTACCACTGCTGCAAGCGGGCCGGCGCCAACCGGGAGCTGTGCTTCGCCAACGAGGCCCCTCGCCCCAGCTACGACCTCGAGGCTGGCAGCACCGCGGCCCCCAACCCCTGCCCGTCGGCCGACCCCGCCAAGTGCACGCCCCCCCAGCCCCGCCCCCGCCTATGGCCCCAGCTGCCCGAGATCTCCTTCCCGCCCGGCGAGCCCACCCAGAGCAACATCAAGAACATCTGCCGGCTGCGCAAGTTCCGGCCCGTCTACCTGCCCAGCGCCATCCCGGCCACGGCCTTCGGCTGGTTCCAGCGCCAGGCCCGCGCCATCAACCGCATGGAGAACGACGTCAAGAAGTGCTGCAAGAGCGAGAGCGTCAGCTGTGCTCACGCCACGGTGAGGGGGGGCTCGGGGGCAATCCCCAGGGGCTATCAGTGGGCGGGGGGGGGAGGAATTTCCCCCCTCCGCAGTCGATTGGCTCTGCCTGGCCCCGTTTCTCTTCTGGCAGCCACGGTTGGGGAGATGCTGCCCCTCCCCGGCTCTCTCTGTGCTGGGCACAGATCGGGTGAGGGAGCTAAACCAACGGGATCCCGGGGGCTTTCCGGGCACCAGGGGGATTGGGGTATTTTGGTTGCACCTGGCGGCCCCAGAGCCAGTCCCCGCCCCCAAAAGCTCACCCCGTGGCTGGACGAAAGCAGGGTTGTCATCTCAGTGCCGGGTAGGGGGAAGTGACTTGCCCTGGCTGACCCATCGGGGCAGTGGGAAAAGTGGGAAGAGAACCCAGGTGTCCTGAGCCCCCCCGCCGCAGCCTTGGCCGCCAGTCCCGCCTCTGGCCCTCGCTGCGTCTTTCCCTTTGCACATGGCCTCTCCTGCTCTCTCTCTAGTGGGAGAAGGTCCTGGCGCAGTTCTGCAAGCAGGAGCTGTCCGTGAAGACCAAACCCCACCAGTGCTGCAAGGAGACTGAAGGCAAGGCCAGGACCAGCTGTTTCTCCAGCCAGGCCCCGCACCCGGCCTACGACAAGGAGATCCAGGCCGTCAGCCTGGACGAGGTGACCCCGGCGCTCCTGGACACGCTGTGCGGGGAAATCAGGCTCTTCAGCAAACAGTGAGTCTGACCCGCTCGGCCAGGGACCCGCAGACGCTAGCGGAGCCTCCCGGGGAACTAGCTTCCCCCTCCGTAACGTGGGGAGGTTGAGGCACAAGAGACCTCCCCAAGCTCGCAAAGGGAATCAGCAGCAGAGCAGAGAACCCAGGAGTCTTCCTGACCTCCTGGTTCCTGAACTCTCTTCCCAGAGCCGGGAACAGAACCCAGGAGTCCTGACTCCCTGCCCTCCCCACCAGACCCCGCTTCCTCCCAGCACTGGGCAGAGAGCCCTGCAGTCCTGATTCCCAGCCCCCTGCTCTAGCCGCTAGTCCCCACTCCCTCGGCCTCACTGTGGGTGTTGCCATTTGCATGGCACTGGCCTACGGGAAGATAAAGGGGTCTGGGGGAAGGATGCGAGCCGGAGCATTGATCCTATCCAAGCCGCCCTGCTGCCTGTGCCCGCTCTGGGGCTGCACAGAACTCGGCCTGGGCTAATCCCAGCCGCGGAAAAGCAGAGGCTAATTTCTGGATTAGCGGTTGGGTTAGCGAGGCTGGGGCGCCACCTTCTGGCTATGGGGAGAGGTGCAAATTCACTCCCCTTCCGCCCCCCCCCCTCGGGGGGGGGGGGTTGTTTCCCAGCCACGGTTTGCTCTAATTACAGGCTGCTCGTTTTCGATCAAACTTCGTCCCAGGCGAGCAGGCCAGGCAATAATTATTTGGCCAAAGTAGAATCCCACCCGTCGCCCCTCGCCCCATGCGCCCCCCATCACGTGCGTCATGCTCCAGCGTCATGCCTGGAGTGTCATGTGCAGGGACAGAGCCCAGGGTGCGTCCTGCTGGCCCCGTCTGGAGGAACCTTATTATCACTCCTGCTGGGTCTTTGTCCGGTGTCCAAGGAATGGACCAGACCCCCCGCTGATGTAGATCAGCGCATCCCTATTGACTCCAGTAGAGTGAGGCCCATTTACACCACCTATTTTGCTTTCTTGATTGAACGTCCTGAAGAGGACACAGGCCAGGAAGATCCCACTTGCCATCCAAGCCAGGTGGCTCTAAAGAAGAGCAGTGATCTGGTGGCCAACGCACAGGCCAGGGAGCCAAGAGACCTGGGACCTGACTCTCCATTGCATTTACACCAGTATAAAATGCTGGTCCGGTTTGGTAGCATGTTACATGCTCTTCACAGTCCCTTTGCAGGGGTGTAAATGATGACCCCAGGTGCAGGGTGATGGAGAATCTATTCTGGTCTCTGCCACAGGCATCCCTCTGTGACCCTTGGCAAATCACTTAAACTTTCTGGACCAGATCTTCAGATGGGGGTAAACTTGAAGCTTGTGGAGAGTCGCTGAAATCTCCCCAGGCACTTTACAGGCCATGTATGCTGGGTTCACACACCCGCCACTGAAATGCAGCCACCTCTGGGGAGGAATGCGGCAGCTGTTGAACAGCCCACAGCAACATGACACTGCGGTTTGCGACAGGAAGGGCATAAGAATGAAGCATCTGGTTTACTCCACTGGGGGAGTTTAGGGAGGCAGGACGTCATTTAGCGAGTTAGAATTTAAAGCGGGTGCTGGGGCCGGCGCCCCAACTGGATTCTCCATGGCTGCAAAAGTTCAGGGCTGTAGCACGTCTGGCAGTGCAGCACCCTCTAGAGCACGACGCTGGGTATATTCCGGCACTAGCCAAACAGGCTGCTGATTAGCCCAAGCCCTGAGCTCCGGCCAGTGTCCTGCTTTACTTGGGTTTAAACTGCTCTCTCCCTCTTACTAGGAAACCCATCCCAGGCTTGATCCAGAGCATGACGGAGCCTTGCTGCAGCCTGAAGGGTGAGGAGAGGACCCAGTGCGCAGAGGGAGAGGTGAGTGCGAGGGAGGGGGGCTGCCGATCAGATAGACCCTGCTCTGAGCCAAGAGCTCGCCATGTGGTGAGCCCTGGGTGAGCGTTGCTGCCGTGGGCGGAGGATGGTGGCTGGTGAGGCTCGTCTCTGACTCCGGAGACCTGGGTGCAATGCCTGCATGGCCAGATTCCCTGCGTGACTTTGCATCCGCCCCTTTATTTAGTCTCTCTGAGCCTCATCTGTACGACAGGGATGGGGTGAGACTCTGCCGCACGGCGGGGCTGGGGGGAGAAGCACCATGGAGTGCTCAGAGACCAGGGTGCTGGGAGCCAGGCAGGGACCTCTGCTAGAACCCGGGTTAGTGATGGGAGAATCGTAGCCTTTGTCCACACACGCACGCTGGCAAGAGCTTAATTTGGTATCAGTTGTCAGCACTCCACTTAGACTGGCTGGGGGCTGCTCTCCCTGGGGTGCTCATGGCATAGCTACGTCTCTGAGGGGTGTGAAAAATCCACCCCAGTGAGAGACGTGGCTGTACGGGCCCAACCCTGATGCAAGACGGAGCCTGGGGGGGGAGGTGGGTTAATCCCCGGCTGGGCGGCGGTGGCACTTTACCTGTAGACAGACCCTGAGGCTTTGCGTGGCTTGTGCTCTGGGACCTAGGCGTGAAACCTTCCTGCCTCAATGGCTCCTTAGCCCCAGGTCTGCTGGCCAAATTCTCCCCCCTTGTCATTCCAGCTAAGCCAAAATACGCTGCTCGGGCAGTGAGATAAAGGGCAGCCGGGTCCAGAGCAGCCCGGCAGTGCGCTTTTAGAAGTACAACACGGGTTGGCTTAAAAGACCTGCACCTTCCCAGCCCCTTGTGAGATCTAGCGCTCTGGGCTGGTGCATGAATCCCTTCAGCAAAGCCCTGGGGACCTGCAGGAGCTCATGGTACCCGGCAGCCTTTCCTCCGGCCGGTGCCCCCTGCACGCTAGCCCTGAGTGCTAAGGCCAGAGCAGGGCAGCATCGCTTGGCCCTGGACTCGTATAGGCTTGGCTGGAGCCCCAGCCTGGCGGAGCAGCGCAGCTGCCTTTTCTCTCCAGATGGTGACATCTGGCTTGGAAATCCAGGCTTCTCTCCTCCTGCACGGCACCCGGGCCCCCGACTTTCTGGGAACGTCGCTTTGCTTTCCTCGGTCTGCCAATGGGCTCTGGTGGGACTGGGGGGGAGGGGAGGAGAGGGAGGCAGGAGATGAGCTGCCCTCCCCCCCCCCAACTAGCTGGGGGCTTTTCTGTGCAAAGATTAGCCACTGCTTTTGTTTTGTTTTGTTTTGGAAGGGGGGTGGTGGTGAAGGGATGTAGTGTGCTGCGAATGTTCCTCTTGGGTGGGGGTGCAGGGAGAATGGTGTGTCAGAGCTCTGGACATGCCCATAAAGTGGGGGAGGTTAGCCCCATAGTACAGATGTGGGAAACTGAGGCACGCGGCAGGGAAAATGGCCTGGACAAGCTCATGCAGAGAGACACTGGTGCTGTCAGAAGTAGAACCCAGAAGTAGAACCCTGTGGGTGGGTGACTGCCATGTGTCCCCGACCTCAGCTCTAACCACCCCTGCACGTTGCTCCCCCCAGAAATCCCGTTTCATTGCCGCCCTGTGCACCACCCAGAAGGACTCGTGGAAGGACAAGGATCAGTGCTGCTCCCAGGCGGAGGAGGAGGACAGAATGAACTGCTTCAACGCCAGCTACCTGGACAACATCTCCCTGGCCAGCACGGGCACGGGGCAGGTCCCCAGCGGGACGGATCCGACAGCGTAAAGACAGAAAGAACCAGAACTCTTTCCCTTGTGTTCTCGTGTATCAATGAACCCCTTTCTCCTCCGCGCTCCCCCCTTTCCCCCCCACAGCTGTTTCCAACTCGGAGCTAGGAGGCAGCTGGACGTCACTTTCCCGGCCTGTCGATCTTCGCTCTCTAAGAACTTCAGCCCTTTCTGCCAGCACTTGGCTCCCTTCTGGACTGTGTTTGAGCCCTGATCCCCTGGGCCCGGGCTACAGCTGGGTTCTCTGATCTCCCGGCCAGCCAGCCCTAAGCTTCCTTTTCCGTCCTCCAATCCCCAGCCCCTGGGGTGGCAGTAACAGATGAGCCCAGGCTCTTGGGTCCCAGCCCCCCACCCCAGCCCTGTATCCTGCCTGACCCCTGTTTCCCCGCTGCAGCCCTGTCTTCTGCAACGCAGGCGCGAAAGGCGCTTACCGCGAGTTGATCCCTTCGCAGAAATGGGAGAGCGAGGAGGGTTTGAGACGGGAGCTGAATGAGGGCGCGTTTGGCCTGCCCTACCAGCCAGCACCCCCGGCTGGCCGGCCCGGAGCTTTCGGGCGGCGCGATGCAGCCATCCCACTGGTGGGCGGGCGGCTAGTGGGGAGCGTGATACAGAGCCGCAGGCGCCAGCCCTGGCTGATTCCGAGGAAGGCATCCAAGGGGAGCCGCCCAGTTTATGCGGAGTCAGCATGGCCCAGCCAGTTGGTCTCCTGGGGTTGGGGGTACGGGCCAAAGTGGGGCAGAGACAGGCAGCTGGGGAGCGACGGATGGGACTAAATGCCTGAGCTGCTTCTCCCCTGAGCTATGTGGATAGTGCAAACCCCCCCTCGGGCAGCCGACCCCATGGCTGCTGCCCCAGGGGCAGCGAAGCTGGGAGAGTCACTTTGCCCTTGGTCAAACTCGCCAGTCCTTGGGAGTGGCATTCTCCTGGGGGGGGGGACGGGGGGGAGAAAACCCTTCAGCCCCCCCTCTGTGCAGCAGGGACTCCTGTTCAGTATTCTCTGCTAGTGCCCGAGCTGGCTTTGGGGGTACGCCACACAGCGGGTTCCTGATCTCCTGCTCCCGGGGTTGCGTCCCCTTGCACTAGGCAATCTGTGCACACCTTCGCCTGGAGGCTGTACCGGTGACAGGCTCTAGGGAGATTCCTAATAAACCTTTTTTGATGAACAACCTGGGCTCCTTCCTGTCTGTTCCCAGCCGCCCTCCAGCCCCTGCAGTGTACCTGATGGCAGGGCTGCTGCCCCGGCAGAGCTCACACCTGAACCTGAAGTTCTCCTGGGTGGTTTTGCACCGTGCAGCAGGGGCCCTGTAGTCCGGGAGGGAGACACCTCTCCACGAGACACCTCTCTCTGCTGTGGGCATGCCACCAGCCACGTGGGTGATGCCCGGGGCTTGCAGTGGGGCGGTCCCGCGTTCTAATCCTGCGTCGGCTGCGCTGACGTGGTTCAGCTTCTAAAGGAACGTGACGTCATGTTTGGCTTTTGCGGACGTCACTCACTCAAGGGCCCCCTTTCTCCATCCATCGCCCCTGCTGCCAAGGTGTGCTCCTGTGTGTGTCTGCTTCAAGGGTGAGCGACTGACAGCTGGGAATTGGTCTGGTTTCTCTAAAGCCCCGTTTGATGTGGTCTTTCTTGGCGGGGCAGTGGGGGGAGGGGGTGCGTGAGAACCAGAATTCCTGCTGCCAGGGGTACAGCTGATGTGGGTGGCGGGCGATGGGGACAGATACCACGGTGATGGGCAGGATGTAACTACGGGCAGGGCTAGAGAGATGATGTTCTTTGTATTACTCTGGTGCGTAAAGTCCCAGCTGAGAGCAGGGCCCAGGGGGGCGGGTGCCGCCCGGAGGCAGAGAGAGTCTAAATAGACCCAGGGCAGAAGAGAAAAGCGGGGGAGGGACTTGCCCACGTCAGCTAGTGGGTCAGTGGCAGAGCTGCGATGAGAACCCCGGGGTCCCAGGCCGGTGCCTCCCCCCCCCCACTGGGCAATGCGCTGCAAGGGGCAGAACGCCCGGTGCAGGGAATTGAGGAGGACGAGCTAAACACAGGCCGGGTCGCTGCACTTGGTCTGCTGTGAAAAGTGGGCGGCTGAGGGGCGCAGCTCAGCACAGGCTTTGCCCTGGATCCCCAGCGCACTGGCGGGTTTGAGAGCGGCGGGTCGGGCAGCCAGAGCCCGGGGAAGCTGGGCAGAAGTGTTCCCGGAGAACTCACAGGCCGTGTCACGGTGCGGGGAGAGGAAAGACCGCTCTGCATTAGCACCAGCTGGCAAGGGGCACATGCCAACCTGCTGTGCCCAGCGCCTTGCCCTGTCCCCTGCTCCACACTGCAGCGCTCACTGCGCCTGCTGCCTGTCTGCACCTCAGAGTCATCCTGCGAGACAGCCGCTGTTCAGCCGAGGCCGCCTTGCATAGATCGCAGAGAGACGCCCGGCTCCAGGTGGGCCGGGGGCAAGGTTTGCCTTTCCACCCCCCTCGGTCAGGCCCAGATTCTCTCCCACACTTCTGCAGCAGGGTCCCCCGCCCAGCTGGACGTTCAAACCGCTGCCCTGCGCCCCACCCTGTAGAAGATGAGACACCAGGGAGCTGGGGGTGGGACAGGAACAGGGCGGGGTGTTGATTTTGTTTCTAAATGCAGCGTCAAAATCGACAGGTTCCCACAGGAAATTTTGATTTTGCCAAAATAGCCTTGTCCACCGACAAAAATTCCCCTTGGCAAGTATTCCACCAGCGCTAATCATTCTGCCCATGTTACAGATGGGAAAACTGAGGCACAGCTTTGCACAAGGACCCATCCCCTTTCCCCCCCGATTCTTTTTCTAGATTCCTATACCCTTGCCTGGACCCCCTGGGTGTGTGTGTGTATGCATGCTCCCATTTTATGCCCCCCCCCCTTAATCCTTTTCTAGACCCCCCCCCCCCAGCTGAAGGAATCTCTTGTCTACTTCCCTCAGCCTTTTTCTGGATCCCTGCCTGCGTGCACGCACCCTTGTTCTGAATCCCCTGGGCGGCTCTCCTTTTCTAGATCCAGCCTTCTCTGGATCTTCCCCCCCCCCCACTTCCTTGGCTATGTGCCTCTGGTGTTGCAGGACCCAGACACACAGAAGCCACAGTCCAGCTGCTGGGGCCCAACCGGTCAGGCATCAGCTGGCGTTGAGAGCCCCCGTCTGCCCGTGGCGGCCGAGCAGGGTTCACTCCCAGTTCAGCGAGCGCTTTGCTCGTCCCAGACGCGGAGGCTGCCAATCCCCAGATGGGTGTGTGTGTGTGTGTGTGTGTGTGTGTGTGTGTGTGTTACACACAGACATGCAGTTGTGTCGCTGATGCCATTGACCCCCGCTGGGCAGGCGGGGAACGCTGGCTGCCCTCGCAGTGTTATTGTTCGAGACCGTCTGAGTCCTGCCAACGCAGACGGGGGCCGGGAACACGCAGCCGTTTTGCTTTTCCCCTGTGAATCCGGCCTTCGGGGGGTAATGTGTGTTGTTGGAAACCCCTGTTTGCTTGGGCTGTCTGCCCACCTGCCAGCGGCCTCTCCCCGCCACCCCCCCCTCCAGTGCACAGCCCGGGGGCTTGGGACTGTTTGCTTTCAACAGGCGCTGGCTGGTGCCAGGTTGTCTCCCGCCCCCACCGCCCCGGCTCTCCGCCGAGGGCAGGACCGGGCTGGGCTGGGACGTGGTGGTGCCCGCACGCTCAGAGTCTCTTGGGCAGCTCGCCTTCTCCTGTGGGCTAGTGGCCCCCCCTCAAATGGAGGCGCCATGGACATGGGGGCGTCCGGCTGCTCCCAGGAAGGGAGGGTCACTTGGACGGCGCATTCCCAGCAGAAACCTCAACTAGACCCAGTGTGGGTGGCAGGGCCCAGCCGGCACTGCTTCACGCCAAGGGGCCTGGTTTGCCCAGCCCTGGACTGCAGCTCCCCTCTCCGGCACCCTCAAGCTGGCTGACCTTGGTTGAGTCACCTGCCATTATTCGCCGCTCCCCCCAGCGCTCTCCACTGGGGTGTCTTGGCTGCAGGTCACCTTCACGGAGGGTTGGGCTGGCAGTAGGGCCGGGGCCTGGTATTTACCGACCCCAGATAAGAGCAGGGCCGGCGTTGGGGGTGTCTCGGCTGCGGGTCACCTTCACCGAGGGGACTCAGGGGCCGCTCTGGCCCGGTGGCGAGCACATGCCAGGGGAGTGGGACCAAGCCCCGGAGAAGGGACCGCAGGAGACGATCCCAGCCTGGCAGAGGGCCGGGATGCTGGCCCAGCAGGAAGGGAGGCAGCGCCACGTGCTGCAGAGCCGGTTCCGCTGGGCCCCGTTCGGGGGGGTCCTGCTCGGTCCCAGCTGTGGGGGTTTGACCTGGGCTAAGTGCTCAATGGCCAGGCGTAGCCTAGCGCCAGCCAGCGGGGAGTACACTGACAGGCAGCATGTGCTGTTCTCTGGGACAGCGCAGTCAGGAGGCCTAGGTTCTATTTCCAGCATGGCCTTGGTCACGTTCCTTAGCCCCCTCTGTGCCTCAGTTTCCCCATGGCCCTGATAATACCCCCAGCCCCAGGTCCCTGTTGCCACGCTGGGCCACGTAAAGGGGCGAGGGGCAAGTGGCTAGCTGCATGGGTAGCTATTCCCAGCCAGGGGAGCGGGGTGGGGGGGTCTATGGGTAGCGCGAAGGGCCGCGGGCATCAGGACGCGTGGGTTCTGTTCTCAGCTCTGGTGCCCGCAAAGTCTATGGGGCGCTCCCTGCCTCCAGGAGGTGCTGGGCGGCCCAAATGCAGGAGAGGGGGAGGGCACCGATGTGAGATGGCGCATTCCCCAAGAAAGGTTTCCTGCCTCCTCACCCCCTCAGCTCTTCCCTGGCGTGCAGAGATGCCGGGCGTTCGTCCCACCCCAGTTAGCCAGAGGCAACAGCTGGCCACGCGGAGTGGGCTGTGGGTGGTTTCTGGTTTCTAGCGTCCCTCTTGCAGGAGCAGGGAGAGAGGCTGGTGAATCTCAGAGGCTTTGATGGTGAGCGGATGAGCCCAGAGCAGACTGATATTGTGGGGCCGGAGAGGACGGGGGTGGCTGGGATGGCGTGACTCTGCAACTTCCTTCGCACAGGACGAAAGAGCGTTCCCGGAAGCTGTCGTCCCGCCCGTGGGGCCTGCGGCAGGTCGGGCGGGCAGGGATCATGACTACGCCCCTGCCCTTCTCCCTGCAATCAGATGCCACATGGTCCCAGAGAGGCTTTGCTGCTGAGCCAGTGCCAAGGGAATCGGTCTGGAAGGCCTCAGACCCAGCGATGCTCTGCCAGCTCCCGTGGGAAAGGGACAGAGCGTACGAGGCACGGCTCAGCCGGCGAGAGCCACCGTGGGAGCAGATCATCGTTTTCATAGCCAGGCAAGCTGCGGTGAGCCTGTGGGTCGGACCTGGGCCTGCGAGTCAGGAGCCCCGTTTCTATTCCCGGCTCTGCTGCAGGACCTCGGATGAGTCGCTGCGAGCTGGTCTGTGCCTCAGTTTCCCCTCCTGACCTGAAACAATTCCTTTACTTTTAGATGTGCAGAAAATGTCCAAAAAATAAGTTGGTTTTCATTTGCCCTGAACTGAACTGATTTGATTTTTTTTGTCCCTGCCAGCAAACCAAAACCCCAGCTGAGAGGGGGGCCCCCATTATGCCAGGCGCTGCCCAGCCAGAGTGACAGAGAGCTCCTGCCCCCAAGAGCTCATAAAGGTAGGCACAGGCTCACCCAGCCGGTCAGTGAGAGCGCCAGCAATAGAACCCAGGCGTCCTGCGTCTCCATCCAGCGCCATGCGCGGGGGCAGTGGCTCGTCCTCCAACAGAGCGTCACCCTGGCACCGCGCCCCTGCGTCAGGGCTTCCCGCCCCAGGTGTGTCTGAGACACGGTTGGCAACGTGGGCCTGGCTGGAGTCCGCCCTCATCCACCCACGGGCGGGGCACTGCCAGGCCCCCGCCTCCACCTCTGACCTGCCCGTGCTCCCCACCTCGCAGAGGGCCGTTAACGGGCGGCGCGTGGGTCGCCATCCTGAGGCGGTCTTGGCGCGAGGGAGCCACGCTGGAGCTGGGGGACACGGGGCGGCCGTGACACATTAAGCGTGAGCCACCGCCAGTGTTTGATGGGGCCATTTGAGCCGGGCTCTCTGGAGGCAGCTACGACTCAGGGCCGGGGCCGAACTTAGCCACAGGCATTAGGCCGACGATTTGTTCTGGGCTTTAACCACCCCTCCAGGAAGGCCCTGGCTGTCTCGCCGGCGGGCAGGCATCACAAGGCACGGGGGTCTTTTTCAGGGTGACTTTAGCTGGTGCCCATCTGCAGCTGGGCACTGGGCAAAGCGCCCCACTACCGAACCCCCGCCCGTATTGCTTTTGTGTCGGGGGGTGAGACCGGCTTAGCCTCCAGGTCTCCTGAGCCTCAGGCCGGTCCATTACCTGCTAGTCTGCCTTTGTACACACTCAGCCCCCCTTTCTACTCCCTGGGGTGCGGTCGAGTCATGGCATGAGCATGGGTAAGCAGTTAAAATACAGGACTAGGACTCCTGGGTTCTATTCCCAGCTCTGAGAGGGAACGTTGCTTAGTGGTCACTGTGGGAGCCAGGATGCCTGGGTTCTATTTCCCACCTTCGCCGCTGACCCTCTGTATCAATTTTGCCAAGTCACAGCCTCGCTTTCTGCCTCAGTTTCCCTCCCTTCCACGACTATAGCAGGCTGAATTACTTTCTCTCTCCAGCCTCTGATGGGTTAAAAAACCTTTGTGTGTTCTCCCCATCTAGGTGACTGCGGCCGTTGGTGTGGAGACGTCTGGGCCAGAAGGCGATGAAGAGATTGTTCGTGGCATGCCGCTGCACCCTTGCCGTGGGGCGCTGCACACGCGCAGGCAGGTAATTATACACTCGCTTTGGCATGCTGGGACGCGGGGCGGCCGGGAGCCTGCCAACGAACAATCGCCGTTCCCAAACTCCTGCGCTCCGGCACGTTTCAGCTGATACCTGCAGAAATCTCTGCTAAGCTCTCCCGGGCTCCGGGGCGCACGCCTCTCGTGCCATTTTCATGCCTTCCTCCTGTTTGTTTAAGGCTGACGGTAATGAAGCAGTGAGAATCAAATGCCGCAGCCGGCTTGGCGAGCCAGGAGTCGGGCCACGCTGGGGTCATTGGCTACCTGAGCCGCCTGCGGTCCTGCGGCTTTCATGCCCAGCCAGCGAGCTGCTGTTCATAGTTCTCACATGCTTGGAAGCAGGAGAGGGATTCAGTTCTGCGTCTTGGAAAACTCAGTCTCAGGCGATTGCAATCGGTTAGAACTTAAGGGGCCAGATTCTGCTTTGAGTGATGTGGGTGTGAATCCGGAGCCAGGGAGGCAGATCCTGATCTCTGAGACACTCATGTAAAACTGGAGCCACTCCACTCACTGCAATGGTGTTGGGGCCAAATCCAGATCTCACCTGCCTGAGTGCAAATTTCACATCAACTGCAGTTGATGTCACAACTGGATCCTGAACTACACTAGTGTAAATCTGGAGTCCCCTTACCAGTTTTTCTGGAGCTGAGGTCTGATCCTAATCTATTACACCAGTATAAATCCAGAGTCACTCCATTTCCACCAGTGGAGTGACTCCAGATTTGCACTGGTGTTATTCAGGGAAGAATCTCACCTTGGAGCTCAAACCCTGGCCAGATTCAGATATGTCCTCAGCAGAATCAGTCTGGGTTTCCAGGTAGAGTCAGCCAAACGCTGACATAAAACCGAGGTTGAATTGGCCAATATTTGCAACAAACAACTGGGTGTAAATGATTATCAGTTCTGGAGGGCTGACACTGTGCTAGACGCTGTCCATAAAGCAGCGAGGGATCAGATGCCACAGTGATGGGCACCACGGCTGGATCTAGATAGCCAGTCTGTCCCCCAGAGAGTTTAAAGGCTCAAATTGGCCCGCTAGAATTTAGCTTAACCCTCCCCAAGAAGTGCCTGATTTTTTTGCTATCCCTTGTGGGGGTCCCTGGAAATACAGCCGCTGCCACTGGCAGATGTCTCTGACCTGAGAAGCATCTGGTTTCAGGAGCAATTCTACCAGGAAGGACGTGACGTTTGTGCTTCTTGGAGCCTCCCGAAAGCAAAGCAAAGCGTTTTCTAGGCTTGGTCTGCACCCCGTGTCTGCCTGCGCTCCTCGCCAGGGCTGCATGCCTGCGACCGATTAGCGCTCAAGGGCTGGCTTTGCCGAGGCCTCTCTGGGCTGGAAGCTCAGCCCAGAAAACTCAAGGAATAAATAACCTCACTTGGGTTGCTGCTCCAAGGCCTGGGGGAGGTGAGCGGCGTTTTCACCAGGCATGGATAGGCGTGTCCGCCAGCCCAGCTGCTGCCTCACTGGGGATTGGTGCAGGGAAACGGACGTGCCCGATGCGCACCTGCGTGGAGGCCCAGGTGCAAAATGGGGCGTGCGAATCAGCCCTGTCTTCTTGTCGTTCCCGGGGTCCTGGCTTAGCAGAAAGAGCATTGCCTATTCGAGGCGGCATGGACGCCCAGAAGGGGCTGCCCCGATCTGACCGCATGGTGGAGGCAGAGGTGCGTATGCACCTATGCTCAGGCGCACCCGCTCACACATGCCCGGCCATGCACAATCACACGCTCACGTGCACGTGAACATACACGGGCACATGCACCCACACACGAGCACATGCATAAACACGGGTACACATGTATGCACACGCTCTCATAGGTAGGCACACACACACGTGTGCACGTGTGAATGCACGCACGCACGAGTCTATGCACACCTGCATGGGTTTGCATCGCTGCATGTGCATGCACCCCCCCCATCTGCACACGCATGCACACTTAGGGCCACTGTTTACGTTGTTGTTTGTTGCTAGCCCCTGCTGGCTGTGGCTGTTTCTGAGCCAGGGGTTGGATCTTTAGTGTCTGAACGCAGAGCACTTCACTGCCACCTGAGGGGCCTGGTCGTGTCCCTAAGGGACCAGAGCGGTGAAGATCAGAGCTATGGTGCCAGCCAACATGGGATGCTGTGCCAGGGGCGAGGGGCTGGGATTCCCTGGCTGCCCCATGCACCCTTCAAGTCTCCATGGTGCTGCCTGTTGCACGCTCTGGAAGGGGGTGCTGGGTACCGCTGATGTTCTGTGCATTGCTGCAGCAGGAGATGGCGTGGGGGGACTAGCCATTAAGGGTTAATCTGAGCAGGCGGGCCCTGAAAGCACCCCTGGGGGGCAGAGGGGTAGCTGGGAGGGCTCCAGGAGACAGGGATGTTTGCACCTGGCTGGGATCCCCTGCCACTCGCCTGGTGGTGGCTGCCCACCTTCCCCATCTCATTGGCAGGGCTGTGCTGCTGGGAGCCATGGCCGTACAGAGGCATAATCTCTTTATTTATAGCTCACAGGAAGGAAAGCAGCACTTGAAGCCCGGAAATGAGCCCCGGAGCCTTTCCAGGGCACTGAGATCTGTCGTTCATTTGCTCAGGTCAGAGGCGCCAAGTCGGCGTTGGCCTCTGAGCCTCGGGTGAGGGAGACACAGGGAGATGCTCTGTCGGACAGGTGGAGACACACACGGGCATCGTAATGCAGGGCGTCGGTGCAGGAGTACTCGTGCAGTACAAGCGTGAAGGCTCGCGCAGTGAGTGTGTGATCTGCGTGCATGATGAGTGTGCAATCAGTATGCTCCATGAGCGTGCAACTCTGGGCACTACGATGGTGCAAGCGCACGCGGCGAGGGTGCCGTCTGCGAGCATGGTGGGCATGCGGGTTCATGCAACCCGGGCACCAGCCGTGTGGCTGGTGAGTGCGAAATCCTATGCTGCCGGTGTGCAAGCTGTGTGCGCTGAGTGTGAAACCTTTGGGCACCACGAGCGTGCAGTCTCACTCAGGGAGCGTGCAAGACATGTGCATCGCGAGTGTGAAATCCCCTGCAGCATGGCTAGCGGTGCACCGGGAGCATGCAGGCTTGGGGGGGCGTGCGTGCTATACGTGCACTGGGAAAATAGTGTCTCACGCCAGGAGTGTGCGCTCGGTGTGTACTGTGAGCATGCAGGCTCATGCGCTGACTGTGCAGTTGCAGGCGTGCAGTAACCTAGCACAAGGGGGTGCGTGTGCCATGGCTGAGCAGCCTCTCAGGCAGGCAGTAGCTTCTCCTCCAGAGTTAATAGAGGTGCTACTGACCCCCTGACCCCAGGACTAATTAAACCTAGCCAGGGTATTAGGGCTAATTCCCACCTGAACAGTGGCTGAGATTTCATGCCTTTCTGGGGGCAAGGCGGAGGGGGGGTGAGGGGGGATGTTAAGATCTGTTTGACCAGGGCTTAGCTGGACTTGATTCCCTCCCCCATCTTCAAATGCTTAATTCACTCCTTCCCTGTTAACAGCATCTTACCTGGCCAGAGCACCTCTCATCTCAGCGTGCTTCACCCAGCGCTGAAATGCAGCTGGCTCCAGGGTGGGGCACGACACCTATTTAACAGCACATGGCAACGCTGCATCGGGATCGCTCGCCTCCCACTGAAATGCAGCCGTCCCTGGGGCAGGGCACAGGGGCTGTTTAGCAACGCACAGCAACAATGCCTGCAAATCCCGCCTCCAACACGGAAATGCAGCCACCTCGGGGGAGGTGGGGAGGAGGGCAGCAGCTGTTTAACAGCGCTCAGGAACGCTGCCCAGCAGGGAAGTATAAAGAATGCTGAATGCAGGGGAAAAGGGGGTTCTGAGTAGCAGAATCAACAAGCAGCCCTTGGCAGCAGAGGTGTTTTTCTTTCTTTCTTTCCTAAAATGTACAGTGGATTTGGGACGGGCAAAAGGCGCTGGGCTGACAGCCTCGGCGTGTGAAGCCCTGCCAGGTGCCCGTGCTTCTTCCCAAGGGGCCATCAGAGAAACGTGGGGGCTCAACCTCAGCTTTACACCAGAAACTGGCCCTTGAGTGCAGAAATGGCCTGGTCTCGCCCAGTCTCCTGCCATCCTTCTCCCAAAGGCTCAGGGCCAGATTAATCCCTGGTGTAATCCCTGGGTTCAGGGCATCACAGCGGTGGGTGGGGGGTGCTGCTGGGAGCCAAAGCCCCGCCGGTGCCCTGCTCCCCACCAGGAATGGCCCGTCTGTCTCAGCCGCAGCTCGCACGCTTAAATATTTGCACATGGAGCGGAGCAGAGCTGCCTGGAGCCAAGAGTTCTTGCTTGACAGGGCCAGGACCTGGCTACGCTCAGGGCTGTGTGGTTTTGGGAGCATGGCAAGCGAACAAAGCAGGGAAGGAGGACCAGGCAGCGCTGGGATGTGTGGGAGACGCTCGTGCGGTTGGTGCGGTCACGTTGTTGTGGGCTGTGAAGGCAGCCCGGGCCAGGCGCCTGCCCCGCACTCCCTCTGGGCGCAAGCTCTGGAGAGCGGCTCTTTGGAATGGAGACGCAGACCAGAGCCGGGCTGGCTGCAGGGGCGGGGGTGAGGGTGATCCGCAGGGCATCACCGCCACCCCGCTCAGCAGCTGATGGGGTGTAAAGAAACCCGTTTCCCTCGCTCCCCTTTGTCTGGTCCTTTCACGCTCTCATTTGTTCCCTCTCTCTGCATCAGCCTCCTCTCCCTTCTTCATCCCTTCTGCATCCCGCTCCCTTGAGAACCCCCCGAGCTGCTGCCAAGGGAGAATTGCCATAGCTGTGGGAACAGAGCCCTCTGAGCCAGAGACTGGCGGGGGTCCAGGGAACCCCCTTGGTCCAGGGATCCCCAGCAGGAATGTGTGTGTGGGGGGGAGGGGGGAAAGGCAGCAGTACATCCTCCCTTGATGCCGCCTGGTCCTGCTGCTCAGGTGCATCATGGGATATTCACACCTCCCTCCTGTTGTGAATGCTGCCTGTCGGCCAAGGGCCTGGTTGCTTCATCCAGCGACGAGGAAGCGATGTGCAGTGGTTAAAGCAGTGGACTAATTAATTAAGGTTTCAGGCCCTGGGAACTCCCCTGACCCCCAAGAAAGATCATCTGTTTCTGCCACCCATCCTAGCGACTGCAAAGGGAGCTAGTTGTCGCTGTGCACTTTGGGCCCCTGCATTCAGTCCCCCAGCTCTGCCTAAGGATTCGCAACATCTCTGCTTCTGGGCTCTTGAATCACAGCTGGAAGAAACCTGGTCCGGCGCCTTGACCGTCAGCCTGGGCCTGGATCGTGCCCGGCACCTGCTGTGTGACCTGGGGCGAGACACTTCTCTCCTTGGGCCTCTGTCCAACGGGCAGTGTTCTTCAGAGTGGAGTAAAGTCAAGAGACGGCCCCTGTCCTGAAGAGCTACACGCTCGGCAGAATCATCACCCCTGTTTTGTAGAGGCCCTGTGACTTGCTCGAGGTCACACGGGGAGCTTGTGGTAGACCAGGGACTTGAATCCAGGCCGTCTGAGTCCTAATCCTCATGCTCGTCCCTCCTCTTTTACCAGGCTTGCTGGCTCCCCCAGGCACTGTGATGTTTAATGAGCGCGGGTGACGCTCCTTGAGCGCCTCCAGTGAAACAGACAAGGATGATTGTTGTCCAGCTGCTATGGAATTTGTCCCCTCTCGGTTCCTGCAACACCTCCCATGGGAAGTCCGGGAGATCTGTGCAATCACTATATTCCTGTAGCCTCTCCCCATCGGCCCAGTAATCTCATCTAATCTCACTCGCTGAGTCTGGGATTAGCGCCCAATAATCCTGCAAATTCCTCCCCTTCTCTGCCCAGAAAAGATGGATCTTAATTGCTAATGGTAGTGAGAGAAGCAAAATCCTGTCCACTGCACCCAGCTCTGGAGGTGGGATGTTGTACTCAGGATCATCTAACCTGATCCCCTGTATAACACAGGCCAGAGACCTTCCCCGAAAAACACAATGGCCTGGATTTGTCTCTCTCTGTTCTTGTCTTCTTAGCTTGTAACTCTTTGGGATTGTGCCTGACTGTACATGTTTGTACAGCACCTCGCGCGCTGGGGCCCTGACATGGGCCTCTGGGTTCCACCGCCATAGAAATAATAATTAGCCTAGTTTTAACGGATGGGGAAACTGAGGCCCGGAGAGGGACAATAACTCGTCCAAGGTCATGAATACAGGTTCCTGGGCTCAGTTTGCTAGACCACAGCTGCCCTTCCAACCTGCCACTGTTCGGGTTAGTATTGTGCATGTAGTTTGCATGTGTAGGGAATTTGGTCTCCAGGGTTATTTCAGCAGCCCTAATGTCCTGTGTTTTATCTGCAGATCCAGTACAGCAGGGGCAACGGGGTAGGGGGGGGGGTGTTTGAGAAGAACTCAGTTGCCATGGCCCCTTCCATCCTTTGCATGTGGCAGCCTCAGCTGAGCGGCCAAGGGGATTGTGGTCACTTGTCTGGTCGGAACCAGAGACTGAGACCCAGCACGCTCGGTTCATCCAGGGCGTCGCGCTGTAACCGCTTTCACGGCCCAGCCCGTGCTCCGTGGGAGCAAAGGCTGCTCGATCCTCACAAGGGGGGGCACCTTCTGGATCACTGAGATCGGGGCCGTCAACCTCGCGATGATGAAGCTGAACTGACCATCCGGGGCCCGTGCTGGGAGCCAGCCAGTGCCCTGCCACCTGTTCCCACCATGCCCGAAAGGCACCCGGCAGGGGGAGTTGGCCCTGCTGACAGCTCGCTGCCTGAGCCGCCCTCTCCCGGCAGCGTGTTAGCATCAGCCAGGCTGTGGAGCAGATGAACTCCTTGGCACCTGCTCCGTTAGCGTTGCCAGGATCAGCGAGGTGAACTCAAGCTCTCTGAATGGGATTAATATCTCGCGCCTCTGCCGGGACTCCCCGCTCGGCGTGCCGGGGGTGGCATGTCGCTGGGAATCGCGTTCAGAGACGCTCTCCCGCTCCTCGTCCGCCGGGGGTGGGCGCCTGGGCTTGGAATTCCAAACCCGTCAATTCTTTGTGCCACGCAGAACAGTATCGGTTCACGGGAAATTGCTGTTTGTACAGCCCTGGAAGAAGGGAAATGGGCTGCTGAAAAAGCATTCCAGCCCTCAGCCCTTACAGGGTCGCCTCTGAGATCTTGCTAGCATAAGAAGGCAGTGCTGTCTAGTGGGTAGATCGCTGTTGGCCAGCCTGGGTTCTGTTTCTGCCTGTGCTGGGTGACCATGGGCAAGTCGCAGCTTTGTGCCTCAGTTTCCCCTCCCCTGTGTCATTCTTGCCTATATAGATTGCAAGCTCCTTGGGGCAGGGACGGCGTCCCAGTGGCAGCCCCCACCGTGAGCTCTAGTCTCGCTACGGCATAACAAATAACAATAGCTAACAAAGCATAAAACTGCACTGCCCCTGTCCAGGGTTAGTAACTTCCCATTAGCGCACAGAGGCCCCAGCTGAGACCAGGGCCCCCGTTGCGCTAGGTGCTGTACAGACATAGAGTGATAAACAGCCCTTGTGCCAAAGGGTTTGCAACCTAAGTGGACAAAGGGTGGGGGGTAGGAGTAAAATTGAGGCACCAAGCAGGGACGTGACTTATCCAAGGTCACCAGCAAGCCAGGAATACAGCCAGTCTCCTGCGTGCTAGCCGGCCAACGAGGTTACCACCCCCCACTCCGGACATGCGGTCCTAAGACACGTCCTCCTCCTGCCTCCCACTGAGACGCTCCCTTCGTCGTCCTCAGCTGCTTTGAGTTGAAGAGCCTTGAGACCCGCTAGCCCTGCAGGGATCACCCCAGAGGTGGCTGCAGACCCTTCCCACGCCCCCATTTCTAACTGGAATCACGCAGGGTCCACTTTCCCTCCTGGTTTTTGGGGGCCGGGGCTCTGTCATCTCCTGGCCCCGCCCTGCCCCCGGCCTAATCCCGTCATCTGCTCCGATAACCCCCCCTCCCCATGTGATTAGAGCCCTGCTCGGCTCCCGCCCTTGGCACCCCTCAGCTCAGCTTCCTCCCTCAGCCCCCCCCGGTTCTGGGCTCAGCGGCCAGCTGCCCGTCGCTTTCCTGTGACACGAACCACTCTGCAGCTGCCGCTGCGTTAGCTCAGGGGCTCTAAATCCGACCCCTCGCCACCCATGCCCGAGGGGAGCCGCCCTGGCGTTGCTGTCGGCGAAGCGGCCCTTCTTTGCCGGGTCCACTGGGCGAGGGCGTCGCTCAGTCAGCGCCTGCTCCCGCCTGCAGGCATCCGACTTCCAGAGCTCTGCCTGGCGAGGTCGGATTCTGGCGTGTGGGTGGGAGACCCCAGAGGAACGCCTGGCGGTGCCAGGGAGCCATGGTACTGATGGGCTGGGCAGGGGCAGGGGCAGGGGATGTTGTGCTGCCAGGAGGTACTGATCCGAGCCCAACTCTCCACCCTGCTGAGGTTCTGATCCCCCCTTGGTGTCCTGCATCCCCTTCCTGGCACTACGCCCACCGGTGCCTGGCATCCCGGCCTGAGGGGTCTCTGCAGCCTGCCTCAGTGTACCAATCGTCTAACTATCTAGGGGGCCGAGCCCCCCCCCCAGACCGTCCATGGTGACCCCCGCTGCCCCAGGGGTTCAGATCTCCACAAAACAGGTCCCTGCCTCCGTTTCCTCCCGACACCCGGACCGCGGCTGTCAGCGCCGTGGGCCAATGCCAGGGGCTGAGTCACTTGGGTGCGAGCAGATCAAGAGATGATGATGCCTCCAACTGCAGCTTTGGCTGGGAAGTCATTGTGCGTCTGTTTTGCTTGGCTGGCTGGATTCCCTTTCGTCCTGCCCGCACCCAGGGGCCTGGATACACTAAAGGGAGGGGGAGGCGTCCTGGGGCGTGGGGTGGCCAGGTTGGAGAGGAAGAAAAAGGGAGTCTGGAGAGACCCGACTCCGGATGGGTGACTTCAGCCCCCTGGTTAATGACCGGTTGTCGCGGCGCCTGATCACAGCTGTGTATGTGCCCAGGGCGTGTGAAAGAGCCAGCGAGTGGGTGGGCTACTTGGCCGTGATGCCCAGGGTGGGGTATGCCGCAGGCAACGCTGGGGCTGTTTTCCCCGGGACGCGAGGCAGCAGGTGGGAGGGGGCCGTGGAGGGTTTTCTCCAGCCCTCGACTCATTTGTTGTGCCTCTTCTCCGCCTCCTCGCCAGTTTTTCAACATCCTTTTAAAAAGGCGGACACCAGAGCTGGATGCACTGTCCCGTGGCCAGCTCACCACAGCCAGGTACAGAGGTCAAACCACCGCCCTGCCCCTGCCCCGCGGTCCCCTTTTAAGGCAGCCGAGGGCAACGTTAGCCCTTTCTGCCATGGCGTTGCACTGGGACTTGTGTTCCGCTGGGCGTCGTCCGCTCTGATCCCTGCTCCTGTTCAGAGGCACCGCTTTGCTGGGTAGCTGTGTGCACTCACGCCTGTGTGTCTTGGGGCTCACGGCTGCTAGGGGTTGGGGGGGCCAAGCCAGGCCTGCTCTGGGGCCTAGCTGTTTGTTCTCTCTGAACGCTGGAGCCGCTCCTTTGGCTCGTCCAGGGCTGGCGAAGGGCTGGCTGGCTGCGCTGGCTGCCCTGGGGATGTCGCTGGTTGGTGATCACCGGCTCTGTGCAGGCAGCATCAGAGCGGGTGTGCTGGGAGTCCGGTCTCCTGGGTTCCGTTCTCGTCTCTGGGAAGGGGGCTTGTCTTGTGTGGGTTGAGAAGAGGGGGCTGGCTGGCTGGCTGGCCAGGACTCCGGGGTTCTAGTCCCAGCTCAGGGAGGGGAGCGTTGTCAGAGCACATCCTGAGCTCTAATAGAGAGTGCTGCGTGGAGCAGCTGCGGCTGGCTGCCGGGTCTCCTGGCCCGTTTACCGCAGTTCCTTGATGACCATCCATGCACCTTGGGACTGGCTGGTCCCCTGAGGGTTAACAGCTACATCCGGCTCTCAGGGCTAATTCTGGGAACACCCGGGGAGGTGACTCAGAGACATGGGCTTTATTTGTCTTTCTTGAAGACATTTCAAAAAGACAAAGGAGACGCCGCAGTTGGGGTCTGAGGCAGACAGGGGCAACGCCCGGCCCCACCTGGCTCAGCCGCCCGGGCGTCCGGCTAAATTTGCAGCTGTGATGGAGTCAGTCGCCCTGAGATAAGCGAGGGCCTGGAGGTGACATTTCCTGTATCGTGCCCCCCGAGCGACCCCAGCCTCCCGCTGCCAGGTGACTCGGGATGCTCAACGTTCAGCTGTGCCGCTGGAACTCAACAGCAAATGGCTGGTAATGGGCCACCTAAGGTCACGTGCCCTAATCCCCTCTCTCAGTGCCCAGAGAACACAGTAGCCAGGAGAAGGATGGAGGTACCTGGAGGCTCATGGGATTGTTACAGATGAAATATAGAGGCCTTCAGCTTTGAGCTATATCACAGGATGGGCTTGGGTTTAAGGCACTGAGCTGGCACCCAGGAGAGTGGTTCAGTCCTATTGTTCACTTCAAGTGGTTCAATTTAAAAACTACTGATTCAGTTGTGTGCCCTTGGGCAAATCACTCCGACTTCCTGGGCTTTATTTCTGCCGCTCCGAAAGGGGCCGATCATCCTGTCTGTGTTATCTATCAGCTGGTGAGCAGAGCAGGTTGCCAAAGTTTTGCCACCCCAATTTTCCATCGGAAAATGCCGTTTCAGGGAAAGGGATTGTCCTTGTGAAGCTGTAGAGATTGCGACTCCGTTTCGTTTAGAAAAAAAAATTGGGCGAAAAACAATGAGAAAAATCTTGAAAGGTCCCATTTTGACAGTTGGGCAGTAAAAAGTTTTGAGTTTTTGGTCTGGGAATGACTTTTTGTTTGGACATTGTCTCTATTTTTTAGAGAGCGAGAGAGTCTAAATCGAAACATGTGACCCAAACCAACAAACCTCTTTGAATTTCATTGCACAAAATAATTCCAATTCTTGTCCCAATTGAGGACAGTGGCTTGTTTGGATTTTGTTTTTTTTCTGAATCTCGAATTTTTTCATGGGGTGAAAAATCCAATTTTCCGACCAGCTCTATTTGCGAATTCTTGGGGGCAGGGGCTGTCTCTCTGGATATGTCTACGCTGGAGCTAGAAGGCGTAATTCCCAGCTCCAGGAGACATATCTGCCTCTAGCTCTGATTGAACTAGCAAGCTAAAAAATCACTGCCCTGATTACATATTTGGTTTCTCAGCAGAGCTCATACTCCATTAGCCTCTCCTGCCATTCACACCACTGCAGCTACCCTTCTATTTTTAGCACACTAGCTCAATCAGAGCTAGCGCGGGTATGTCTTCATGAGCTAGAAATGACACTTTCAACTCCAGTATGGATGTCCTCGCTCTGCCTGAACATCTCTCAGCACACTGGGGCGCTGATCTCAGTTGGTGCCTCTAGATACTGCTACAATACTTCTCATTCGAGCTGGTTGGAATATTAACATTTTTCCCACAAGAGCATCCAAACAGAAAATCTCAGAATTGTGTTGGTTTAAAAAATGGCGGTTTCCCTGGAGGAAGTTTCAAACTGGTTAGAAATGAAAAATGATTTGTTTCGAATCGACATTTTGAAATGAAACAATTTCCATTTGGGTCTGACAATGGGTTTGGAAGGATAAGAGATTTACCAGCAAATGTCAATAAACGTCGAATTCATCATAGATCAACAAATATATTTCCATCGATAATAACTGACATTTATAGATAGGCAAAGTAAGAAAAAATGCTGTTTGAGAACTTGTTAGAGTCTTGCCTTAATGCGTGTGTATAAAACACGTTGTAATGTATGCTGCATGGAGCCCGTATTTACAGCTCTGCTAAAACAGCTGGCTGCTAAACCTTTAATCTCAGTATCTGCATTAAATAATTATTGTCTGACCTCTCCACAATTTCCCACAACTGTGAAAATTTAAACTGATTTAACAAAATGCTTAAAATAAACATCGATATTAGCCATGGAAAATAATAAAACAATACGCATCAAATTCTGCCAAGCCTGTATTGTACTGTGAATGATCCGTAGCTCTTATCTAGCACTTTTCATCTGTAGATCTCACAGTGCTTTACCAAGGCATGCAGGAGCACTAGCCCCATTTTACAGAGGGGAGAATTGACACACACAGAACTGAAGTGACTTTCCTAGTCAAACTGCACGTGAAACGTCAGTTTGTTTCTGTTTACAAAAAAGGAACAAAGCGACATTATCCAAACACAAACAAAACTCATTGTTTCCAAGCTGATGCTGCGATGCAAAAGTTGTTTCATCGCAGTTTTATTTAAAACCAATAAGTGAAAGGGGTATAAAATGAAATGAAGTGAGAATTTCCTTTCCTCCACTCCTGTAGGGGGGGAAATCAACATGTTTTTGGCAGGGAAATGTCAATTCTAATGAAACAATTCGTTTTAGAGGAAACTGTCTTTTTCTGGAAGTGGAGTGGGAACTTTCCATGAAAAACATTCTGACCAGCAGCACTACCGTGGATACTGAATAACGCCGGCTGAAAATGGCTAGAGGAAAGCCACAGCATCCAGAGCTCAGGTTCGAAGGGTCCAGAGATGTTTGACTCTGGTTTGCCGAGCCTAGAAAGGGGAGCAGCGTATGTCTATGGGACGCAGTGGGGGAGCCTGGGGGCTGCTCTAATTTACACTCTGCTCCCTGCTGCCCCTATGGGGCTTGGGGAACACAGAATACCTGCAGTGCAGTGTGCACCATCCCGGTCTGCCCGCTACGCCGGGGGCTGGGCACAGGGACCTTTTTCCAGCCAAGGAGTCCCCTGCTCAGGAGGGTGGGTGGGATTCTCAGAGGCCAGTTCCCGCTACTCTCTGGCCTCTTTGCCTGGCTGGAGTGGCCTAGAGGGGCCAACGTGTGACTGAGAATCAGGCCCGGTGCATTTCAAACCTGATTTTAGCCTCCAGTCGCATTGCAGCCGGTGTCCCAGCCCTCAATACCCGAGCTGGAGAGGCGCCTGGTGAATGTCAGGCCCAGAGCCTGTGGGTGCTGACAGAGTCTTCAGACATTTACATCAAGCGGACAAGCCATCGGGCCCGATAGGAGCCGGATGGAATGAAGGGCTCAGCTCTCTCAGGGGCCAATTTGGGCCAAGAGCCAACGCAGTGAGAGCTGCCCGGAGGGATGTCTCCCAGCGATAAGGGGACCCTGTTGTCCAGAGCCGGGGTGCCAGATCAACACCACCCACTTGGACTGGAACGCGGAGCCCTGGCAGGGAGATCATCCAGGCCTCTCTGCTGCCTCCGAGTGCCTCTTTCATCCCCAAGCGCGTCCCAGGCTGCGGGCCAGATCCCGCTGTCGGTGACGCCTGGCGCTGATCCAGGGCGACTCCGCTGAGGCTGAAACCGGCCCCATGCAACCGTCAGCGGTTTCTAAGAGGCAGAATTTCTAGCAGGGGGCTGGGCCCCAGGCCCTAGGCCTCAGTTCTAGGCACAGCTCCGGGAGGGGAGTGGGGTGCAGTGGTTAAAGCCGGGGAGGATTCAGAGTCTGGACTCCTGGGGTCCACTCCTCCCAATCTCAGGTGATGAGTTTTAAAGTCCAGCAGGGCAGCTGCGAGAGGAGGAAACAAACCAATGCTGAGTCTCTCCAGCCCGGCTCCCGCAGCTTCCCTTCTCTTTGCATTCAGGGAGGCGGGCAGGGAATTCACGGGGGCTGCTGCAACTTGCCAGCGGCGCCTTTGTGCGCAGAAGGTCAGTAAAGGAGTGGCAAGAAAACACGTCCTGCAGCAAAGCCCTGGGGGCTTTTCATGGCATAACCCACCCCAATTATTAGCTATTAACATCAGGCGCTGTCTGCCCTGTCTCACTCCTGCTCCTGTCTACGCTTACACAGTGCAGTGACGTGCCTAGTGTAGACATGCCCTCAGGACATCGCTGTATTATCAGGCCCAGCACAGCTGGCAGAGGCCCCACGTTTGGCCCATGCAGTGCAGGGTCGGGCAGGAACTGGGTTTCCCATTTCATGTGAAATTCCGCGGTTTCGATGTTTTTTTCTGGTCAGAAACGGAAGGAATGGTCCCACAGGTCAGATTGGCAGAGACCCTGGGGTGTTTTGTTTTTTGTTTTTTTCCTTCTTCTGCAGCACGGGTCACGGGTCACTTGCGTGTTTAAACTAGTGTAAATGGTGGATTCTCTGTAACTTGAAGCCTTTAATCCGTGATTTGACAATTTCAGTAACTCAGCCAGAGGCTAGGGGTCTATTACAGGAGGGGGCGGGTGAGGTTCTGTAGCCTGCATTGTGCAGGAGGTCAGACTAGATGGTCATGATGGTCCCTTCTGGCCTCAGAGTCTATGAGACATACCAGCGCTAGCTCTGATTGAACAAGCGTGCTAAAAATAGGGTACTGGAGTGAGGGGCCAGTCACCCTGTGTACAATCCCATCCAAGATGTGAAGCACATACATGAGCAGCTGGCCTCTCCCACTATCGCGGCTACCCTCACTGCTATTTTTAGTGCACGAACTCAACCACAGCTAGCGCGGGGTCTGTCTCGGAGAGCTCAGAATTGCACTCCGAGCTCCAAGTGGAGACCTACCCCTCGCCTGACCTCCCGTATCACACAGGCCACAGCTCTTCCCTGAAATAATTCCTGTTGGACCTAGCTTCGTCTTTCAGGTCCAGCAAAATATTTCATTTTGATTTTGGCCTTTTAAACCTTTTTATTTAAAATAAAAAAAAAAATGCATGGCTTTAGTTTCTTCAAATGAAAAAATGACAACTTTTTTTGGCCCGGATACTTTGACCTTATTGAAATTATTTTTTATTTATTTATTTTCTAAACAAAATGTGATTGAAACTGACGCTCGTTCCCTGAAATGTCTTGATTTTGACGAAAATGGTGTTTTTGGATGAAAATATGTTTTGAGGAAAAATTTCCCACCCCACCTGCTGGAGGCATTTAGTGAGGCATCAACGCAGTTATATCAGTGCCAGTTTACTTAGTACAGGTAAGACCTGCAGTAGTAGTTGAGGATCACCTCAGCTTTTAAAGGGATGCAACCCGGGAAAAGTCTTGTATTAGAAAACATATCCTTACCTGGATAACTTATAAAACCTGAGCCCAGGATAGGAGATTGTGATGGGGTGCACTCACCCTGCACTGGACGGGGAAGGGTTAACTCCACATTGTGTGCTGAAGAAGCCACACCCCCTCAACCCTACTGGGCATGCTCCAAGTGCACTAGTATAAAAGGGAGCAGCTCAGGTCAGTTTGGACTGCATGTTGAGGAGGGAGGACCTGTAGTGGAGGTTCTAGCCTAGAAATCGCTGGCACAACAGGCCATGGGAGCTGGAGATGCCGAGACTCTGTTGACCGCCCCGGAGCCTGGGGATGCCTGATAAAGTGTGGAATTGCAGAGTGTTACACTTGCTGAGGGATCCAGAGGCCCTGATGATGTCCAGGCTGCAGCTTCAGGAGTCAGGGTAGGAAGAAGCCTGGCGGGAGGGGAGGTTAACCATGACCCCATGAGTTGTCAGGGTGACTTGGCTGGATTGCCGCTAACCAAGTGGTGGAACCCTCTGCCACTGCCTGGGCTGGGACCTTGTGGAGTAGGGAGGGCCTGGGTCCCTCTACCCTGGCCACCACACACGCCTACGTGGCAGTCTATCCTGCCTAGCTATTAGGCCACATGGTCCTGCAAGCAAGGGCTGCCATATTGACTCTTGTTATTAGACCACATGGTCCTGCAGACCAGAGCCACCATAGTGACTCTGGTTATGAGGCCACACAGCCTTATAAGCAAGGGCTGCCATATTGACCCTGGCTGTTAGGCCTTAACGCCCTATGGACAAGGGCAAACCCATTGATTCTGGCCATTAGGCCTCACTGCCCTGCTGAAAAGGATGAAATCATGGACCCTGGCTGGTAGACCCCACAGCCAGACACTAGGACTGACCAGTGAAACGTAAATGTGAGCCAACACTGCCCTGCCCCCTTTCTAAAAGGGGGACTCACTCTACCACAGACCCCTTCAGAATCATGCCTCTTGGGTTACATTTTATGTTGTACATGAGCCATGTTGCCAATGATTATAATTCTTGTGAAAGCTTTCTGCAAGTCCCAGCTCCTGGATTCCTGTGATTTTTTTGGGGGGGGAGAATATCGGCTTTTATTTTTTTAAAGCAGGTTTCTAAGTGGTTCTGGAGAAAAGCTTTAAAATGTGAACCTTGCACCCAGAAAGGGATAAGAGAACCTAGAATGTGAAAATATATATATATTTTTTTTTAAACCCTGTGATTGGTTTTTTTTTTTTTTTTTAATCAGCCTTGTGATTTTGGGGGGCCTGACTTGTGATTTTCAAAAGCTCAGGGCTGCACCAGTGCCACACGGGTGCATTCAGACTGGGCAGGGTGTGGGCCCCCCCCCCCCCACTTCGAGCTGGTGTCAGTGCCTGTTTCTTTGCAGGGCAGTGGGGAATGGGGTGCCTAGCACATGGGTGTGTCTTTGGCACTTTTACACAGTGATGATAATGGGAAGGAGCCGCACGGCCACAAGAAGGGCCATGGTTGCTGGATACACGCAGCATGCCGAGCCTAGCGCCACATACACGCCGCTGCTCTGACTGGTGTCTGGCGTCTCTGAAACCCTAAAACACAGTGAGCGCTGTCAAGGGGCTCACGAGCTATTTAAAGGGACACCACCCTCTTCCGATACCCTGCAAGCATCTGACTGGCCCTGGTGTCAATAACCGCCTGAGGTGCAGGGCAATGGGAAATCAGGCCTTTTGTCGGTATCTAGCTCCAGTTTCTTCTGCATCCCTCACCACTGCTGGCACAAGAGCCTTGTCCTCTGCCACAGCTGTTGCCTGCCTGTGTCTTTCCCCAGCCCGGCCACTCTCCACCTGTCTCTCAGCCCCATCTGTAACCTTCTCCTCTTGGTGGGGCCTCCTCATTTCTCCCCATTGCTCCCTGTAGCCGAGTGGCATTTGGGGTGGAGAATAAAGCCCTTGTGATTGTGGCTAGGTTGCACATGGGATTCCTCTCCCAAGCACTGTTTTAAAGAGGTCGTGGAGGGAAAGGGGGGGAGGGGGGGCGCTCTGACGTCCCCTCCCGGAGGCAGCCTGGGCAAAGAGAGGGTGAGTCTCTCGCATCACAGGGTCCCCCAGCCCCAGGTAAGTGCACGACAAGTCAAAGCCACTAATCGTCCAGCAAATTCCCTGGCCAAAAATAGAACAGAGCAATTAAAAGCATTTGAAAAAGCTGGCTCAGGCTGCTCCAGCCCTGCCCCCCGCTGGGAGCCGGGGTCTCCGAAGGTTCGCCTCCCTTGTCTGTGCTGCCCCCCTCTGCCCCTGGTTCTTGGCTCCAGGCCTGCAGTCTGGGGTCCCCCCCCCCCCCGAGGCTGCTGTGGCTGTGTGAAGCAGAAGACACTTTGTTTGGCACTTCCGACGGCCTTCCGCATCCGGCACCGATCTGCTTCACCTCCTTAGAATGGAGCCTCGGGCATGAAAGTTTCCCCCCCTCCCCCACTGGGGTGTGGCAGAGGGCTGAAAGGTGAGATATAGCCCAGTGGGGTGGGGGGGACTCAAAGCTGGGAGAAGCCCCCCTTGGCCATGATCCAGTGACTCCAAGAAGATGAGCCGGAGGGAGGCGACTTTGCCTTGTGGTCCAGGGATTGGGCCAGCGTCTGGCACGCGTCGCTAGTTAGCATCCATCTCGCTGTGCCCGTTCAGTGGTAGGAGGACGTGGTTGGCTCTCTGTCCTGCGTGCACGGGGGTTTGTATCATAAATGCTGCTACTGCCTTGTGGATGGTCCTGGCAGGAAATACAAGGGCAAATTCTCTGCGATCTGGCCTCTGACAGCAGCATAGGTAGACGTAGACCTAAAGGCAGCCTTCGGTTCGGTCGGGAGAGCTGGCTTGTGGAAAGCCCTACGAGGCATGGGTGTTCCCGACATCCTCTAGTTATTCCTCTCTGACTACTGTCCGATGGCGTAACCCTTTCCACTGGCCCCCTTTGCCTGTCCCCCCCCCTCCCCCTCCCCAGAGGGCCAATTGCACAGCTGCCCTGGTAGGTGCTCCAGCTTCTTTCTTAACACACGTCCCCACTATTTCCATCTGCTTTGCTCGAGCACATTAGATGCGCTCTCTGGGGCGGGCGCTCAATGGGATTCCTGATCCTCTCTGGATTTGGGACTGGATCATGCCCGGCCCATCCCCCGTCCTGGTAGGGAGGAAGAAGAGAGTGAAGATTTCATCCCTGATTGATGGGTCCCTGCTTTGCCCCCTACAGGTCAGGGTGGAACCTAGACATCCCCCTAATAGCCCTTTTCTCAGACTGAAGACCGCGCTCAGCATCTGAAAGTCAAGCTGGGTTTGAGGAAGAACAAATCAGCTCCTTTTTCCTCCCTGGGTCCCAACGCGTGTGATGAGGGGAGAGAGGCGTCGCTTTTTACATTGCAGAGGGGGAAACGGAAGCACGGAGCGATTCGATGCTTTGGTCTAATGGGAACATGCTGGCTGAGCCAGAGCCAGAGGGAGACCTGAACAGATCTGAGGGGTGGGGATGGAGCCTGACACCACAGGTCTGAATCCAGTCCAGGTGTGGAGCGAGTGTCTCCAGTTATCACCTGCTAGCTGAGAGGCAGCGGTTCGACTGGGTTCAGTCCAATGACGAGCATCCCCCACCTGGCAGGCTCAGCACAGACTGGGCCGTGGAGCGTGAGCTCCCAGCTCTGCTTGGGAGATCTGCTGCAATCCGGTGTGATGGCAGGCACGCAAACCTGGCCGCTGTTTGGGGGAGGGATTAGCTGATCCATTAGCAGGACCTATTCTCAACTGTGTGTGCTGGAATAGACCTTATTATTAGTCATGGGGGTTTGCATTTAGAGCTGCCACCTGGCCAGATTTTCCCGGCAGCATCCCTGCTTGGGAGGCAGCTGTCCTGGATGAAATGGGGTGGATGTCCTTGGTTTTTGGTGCCTATTTGCATTAACGGTCGCGCACACAGAAATCCGGGCCCCATTGTGCTGGGACAGCCCCTGCGCCGAAGTGCTCGCCATCTAAATAGGTGAAGAGTGGTAGGGGAAACTGAGGCATGCAGAAGGGAAGTGAGTTGCTCAGAGTCTCACAGTGGCAGAGCCTGGAATAAAACTAAGGGTGCCTCAGTCCCAACATGTTCTAACCGGTAGACAACACTGCCTCTCTAGATACCCGCTCGCTGCACCCAGCGACTGGGGGGCAGCAGGAGCGTATCCCAGGGGCCTAGGGGATGTGTGGAGAGGATGGAAGTAGGGTGCTTCTGATAAGGCAGATGCTGGCATCTCCACAGGGTATAAATAACTCCCGCTTGGAGAACATGTGCGCACAGCGGGGCTAATATTAGCATTTTTCTGGCAAAGCTGGTTTCCTGCGCCCATCCAGAGGAAATAGAAATCGAGTGAGTCACAGGGACCTGAGGAAAAAAGAGGATTTTTTTTTTTTCTTATTTGACGAAGTCTGAGCTTATCGCACTTTGATCCGGGGCCAGAGAATGTCGTGTAAAAAAGGGAGAGAGAGACGGAAGCTGGATTGTTCTACCCTGCCGGCCCCACGCATGTCCGTCTCACACTGAGGGGGGCCGTTTCTCTGGGGTCACCGGTGGGATCCACTGAAGAGAGGACCACGAAAGCCGTGCCCTGGTCTCCTACCTCTGCTTGCCCTTGCAGCCCAGCTCTGTCCTTAACTAGAGTGCCGGCCTCTGTAATGCACCAGCTCCCAGCGTCCCTAGATGCCGTGACGTCTCTAGGGCAGTGGTTCCCGAGCTCTTCTCTGCCCTGGCACACCTGCTTACCTTTCATTATTTGGAGGCAGGCCTCCAGAGAGTCTCCAAAGGAACTCATGAGTATCCATGAGCCAATTCAGAACTCTGCCAGTCGTTTTTCAAACAATGCCGTGCTCCCTGCGCAGGCCTGAGGGCGCCCCAGTGTGCCCCGCCCAGCGGTGGGGAAACGCTGCTCTAGGGGGGAGAGGCAGGGCTCAGAAAATGTCCCGCGAGTGGCTTTTGCTGTATGGGAGGCCCAGGCAGACGTCCCGCCGCAGATAGCGAGCGTGGGGAGCGAGAACAGGCTGCGTGGTTTGAATCCAGCCCCTGCTTCCTGGCAGCAGAGATCAGGCTTTTCCTGGGTATCTCTGTGCTGGGGGGCACGCAGGGGTGGGGGGGCTCTGTGCTTTCCACAACTCAGACCCTTTTAAAAGTGTCTCAGTTCGAGTCACCCCCCCACCAATCCCCCTTTTTGATAGTCTTGGTGACACTATCCCCACCTGCAGGCCCACAGCACCTGGGTTTTAAGTGGCCGTGCCCCAGCGGGAAGGTGTCTGCATCGGAGGGGGGCCTGGACTCTCCATCATACTATCGATTTATTTGTATTGTAGCAGCACCCTACCGTGCTAGGTGCTGTACATTTTTATTGCTATGAGGTGTATCACGGTAGCACCTAGCGGCCCCAGTCATGGACCAGGGCTCCATTGTACTAGGCGCTGGACTCCTGAGGAGAGAAACCGAGGACTGAATGATCCAGGCAGACTGATCCCCACTCCCTCACCTCATTGCAGGGGTGTCTGCTGGCCCTGCCTGTGCTGTAGCTATTCCCTGGCTCACCAAAAGATCCAGATTCTGGGGCCAACAATCTGGCACCTATCAGCACTAAACCCTCAAGGGCTTTTTAAAGAGGCCTCTGGGTTTTCCACCTTTAAGGAGCCCCCTCCCCATCCTCCAGGCCTTCCCAGAAATCGAATAGTTGGGGTTAGCTGAGCGCTAAATTCCTGGCATCCGGCTCCCATCTCTGGGATTACGGGGAGGCCGCAGAGTAAAAGGGTGGCTGGCCAGCCCGCCTGCTGGCGCTCGTATGCCCTCCCCCAGCGCTGTGGCCAGGCTGTGGGGCTGTGTATAACCAGCAGCACGTGGCGAAGGGCTTGGGATTGCTACGTTGAGTAAAACCCTCTAACCACTGTGGTCTGGGCATACAGGGAGCGTGGGGTTAGCTGCTGGGGGGGGAGCTTCCCCCCCCCCTTTTGGTGTATTTCCTCCTATGGAAAGCAGGTGGCTCAGATGAGAGAAAAGCCAGCAACGTGTCCCAGCTGTGGGGATGTTGTCCCTTGGGACTGCTGACTTAGTAGCAGCATTCGGAAAGCATTGCCCAGGGGGCTGCACAAACACGGTCCCTGCCTCTGTGAGCTTGCAATCTAAATAGGCGAGGGAAACAGAGGCACAGGGCGGGGAAGTGACGTGTCCAAGGTCACCAGCAGAAGAAGGGCTAGAACCCAGCTCTCTTGAGCCCCAGGCTACCCACTAGACCAGGGCCCGGAGGCAGGTGCCACCTTGATTTGCACTGGGTTGCTCAGATGGTCTTTTCCCATCACTGGCTGCTTCCTGACCCTGGAGGGTGGCGGAGCTGCGCCTGCTTCTCCCGACTCCGCTGCCTGGATTCCAAGAGCAACGCAGCTGGGGCGGGCTGCTTTCCTGGGCTTGGACAGCCTGTGTTTGTGCAGGGCCGGGAACAGGGAGGCCCTTGTGTGCCGACGCCGGCTCCGTTCAGCAAAGGGGCTTCGAGCTGCCTGAAGGGGCTTGGCCAAAATACACAGCCCGTGGGCTGGAGCTGGCGTGGCAGGCAGGGGCTCGTGGCTGTAGGGCTGGGCTGGACCGAGCATGGTGGACAGAGGGTTTGCTGGCCTTCCCGTCCACTGTGGCAGGCATTCTGCTTTGCCCTGGGGGGGGGTGATGAACCCTTCCCCCCCCCCACATGCACTGCAAGCTCTCGCCGGCGTCTGCCATCCACCGATGGAGGGAGGAGAGACCTAATGCAAATGAACCACCCACCCTCCGTAAGCTGCTTCCTCCCCGGCGGGGAGACTGGCTCTCTGGTCTCAGGCAGCGCCCTGAACGTGTGCGAACGCGCCGCGGGGCCAGAGAGCGCCCATTTCCTGACTTTCAAAGGATGCACATCCCGGCTTTGAAATGCGACGATTTCGCCTCCCCTGGCACCAAGGTCGTGCCAAGGCTGAAAGGGTTCTCAGCACCAAATGGGGTTTTATTCACCCGTTAACTCTGGCAGCATGGGTTGGGGGAGGGGAGGCATGGGAACCAGGACTCCTGGGTTCTGTTCCTGGCTCTGAGAGGAAGTGGGGTCTAGTGGTAGATCAGGGAGTCAGGACTCTCCCTGTATGTGTGGATAGGTGTATCACCATATCTAAGATGTGTGCCTCCCATTTATTTGCAGTGCTCGCACAGCATGCAGGGGTTCCTGGGGTCATGCCCTGCTCCACCTCATCTAGGCCAGACCCTGCCCAGCGCAAACTTGTTCCCTGCGATATGCCGCCTGGCCTAGTTATAAGCAGCTTGAGCATTGGTGCTTCTACCGCATCCCTCGGGAGACAACTGCAAAGACCTCCCGGCCAGGAAATATTTCCAGAGATGCAGCCTGCATTTGCCCTATGATCTCATCCCAGCCCGCTCCCCTCGGGCTGGCGGGGCCTGATCTAAGCCCGCTGAAGTCAACAGAAAGAATACAGTTGGTTTTGGATCAGGCCCCCTGGGCTTGCCCCTTGGACACCCGCTTAAGCTCTGACCTGAGAAAGCCACCGGCGTGGAGGTGAACGCCTGTGCTAGGAACCTGCTGTGATGCCTTGTGTCCACTGGGCCCAGCTTCTCCCGTGCCTCAGGGCTCCTTTGTGGCCCAGGCATGACCCCTTTCATCAGCTCCTGGGGAGTAAACGCAGCGACATCCGCACCCATGAACGCAGGCAACAGCTAATTAGCACCGCGGAGAACCAGGGCAGCCCGCCGGGCTCCTGGGAGACGCTCTGTGGCATTTGCAGCCTTGTCAGACAGGACAATGGGCACCGCATCTGGCTGGCTCGTACCCACTGTGCTGTGGGGATTCGAGGCCAGCGTAGCACTGCCGATCTCTGCCCCAGCCAGCAGTGGGGCAACCCCCCCCTTGCCAATGTGCTGCTGCCACTCCCTGAGCCACTCCATCGGTCTAGCTCTGGGGATGATCTGGCTCCTGTTACCCGAGCAGCTGAGCTCCTCGTGGTCTTTAATGGATTTAAAGGAGGCAGGGCAGGGCTATTACCCCCATTTTACAGATGGGGAAACTGAGGCCCAAGGGCCCAGCTCCTCAGCGGTAGTTAGGCGCCTAACTCCCATTGTAATCTTCCGTAATGACAGAAGTGCCGGGCCTTAATTGAAGAGGGGATCACAGTGTTCTGTGCTGCTTGAGGCTGGGACAGGAAATCTTTTATTTAAAGAGAGGCTCTCCTGGATCCTACGGGACAGCTGGCACCCCTCATTTTGTCAAAGCTGCCATGCACCCCTCTGCGCCCCTGGTGCCCAACCCTCCTAGGCATCTAAGTTTCTGTTGGTTGGCAATGTGAAAGCAGCCAGAGTTCTGCTGCCTGCCTCCTTCCCCCCAGCTAAGGAGCAACCCGAAGGTCTAGTGCAAGCTGACGTCCCGGGGCAGGGTTCTCAGATTTGGCAGGCTGCGCCGAGCCAGCTGGCGGGGCCCAATCCCGTAGCTGTGCTCTGAGCTCACCTAACTGCTGCTACCTGCCAGTCCCTACTGCAGGAGGGCCGGATCCAAGCCACCAAAAGGGGTGGGGGAAGCCCAGCACCCACAAAAAAGACAGCCAGGGGCATGGGGAAATGTAAGGTGAGCAGGAGGGGCAGGACTCACCCTTTTCCCTCCACGGCTCTGATCAAAAGAAGAGTCAACCAGAACCTTGGCCAGGGTTTCACAATTCACAGAGTCCAAGGCCAGAAAGGACCATGGAGCCCATCTGGTCCGACCCCCTGCGTGACACAGGCCAGAGCTGCCCTCCAGTCGTTCCTAGAGCAGATCAGAGCCCGAGGCCGAAACCTGACAGTCCTTTTGCGCTCTGGAAACGTTTGGCTTCAGCGTGTTCTTGCTTTAGGGCTCAGCGGTGCATCTCCACGTGGCGGCTGGGCTGGGAAGCGGAGGCCGAGGCAGCCCGGGAGGAAAGCTGCTTTCGTGGCACTCCCAGCCAGTTCACAACCAGGTAATCCACCAGCAGTGCAAGGCCAGAGCTGACCGGCAGCCCAGCTCCTCCAGAATCCTGTCCCTGAGCGTGCCCTGGGAAGTGATGCTTTAGCGGGAGGTACGAGACAGTCCCTAACAAGCACTCACGAGGCAGGATGGTCTTGTTCAGACACTGAGCTAAGCCTCGGTCAGAGATCTGGGTTCTTCTCCCAGCTCTCCCCCTGATTTCCTGTATGACTGTGGGCAAGTCATGTAGGGCCAGATCTTCCAAGGTATCTCAATGAAATCAAGGGCAGTTGGGTGCCTAAATAGCTTTGAGGATCTTAATTCCCCAGCTCTAGAATGGAGATAACAATCTTCCTTTCTCCTCCTCCAACCCCCTTTGTCTGTCCTATTCAGGCTGCGACCTCTGGGGATTAGTCACTCCCTCTCCCTGACTAGATGTGCAGCGCCTAGCACCATGGGGCGTCTAATAAATAATAGAGAAAAATTCCAGAGGGGTAGCCGTGCTAGTCTGTATACAGCAAAAACAACAAGAGTCCTGGAGCACCTTAGAGACTACCACATTTCTGTGGACACAAGCTTTCGTGGGCATGTGCTTTCTGGCAAAAGCTTTTCCCACGAAAGTTTATGCCTGCAGAAATGGGTTAGTCTCTAAGGTGCTCCAGGACTCTCCTTCTTTTAATAAACAATAACCGTACAAGGCCCTGGCCACAGAAGGCTTTTCCAAGCCCCCACCCACTCGAGGTTGGTTTCTGCCCTGAAGCTCATGTGTGCTGAGGGATTTTGTCCCTCGGAGGGGCTGATCCACTCCCACGTGCTCAGGAAGCATGGGCAAAGCAGCCAAGTTTCCAGGCATTTACACGCTAGCTTGCATAACCCTACCTGGGGAATTGAGCGTGACAAACGTGCATTATCCATCCTGTCTGTTGTGAGCTGCAGCCCTTGTAACTCAGGTGATGACCTCGTGAACTCCACAGGATGGGGCCGGGCCAGTGTTTGAAAGGAGCCTGCCAGGTGCTGCTGGACCTGCGTGTGTGTGACTCACCGGGGGAGCTTCCCAAGACTGAATCATTTCTCCAGCCTGGTGCTAGGTTAGGGGCTGGCTCTCGCTTGAGACATAAAAACCAACCTCACTGCAGGGTGCATGGTGCTTTCCACCAGAGCAGGATTTCCCTGCGCCACTCCCAGGTTGGAGATGTATTTATTATCGCTCCAATTATGGTCGTGTACTGCCAGGTCTGCCATAGTTATGGGTAAGACTCTAAAATCGACATGGTTGCTTGGATTGCCTTGACGTTCGGTGTGCATCCTGGGGGCACCGGCAAGGGTGAGCGATGCAAATTTGGGATAATTTGACCAAGGGGTCCCCGAGATATTGTCATTGCTATACAGTACCCAGACAAGAGAGCTGGGAACTTAACAGCAGGGTCCCTGGCCCGAAGTGCTCCCAGTCTAAAGGCAGAGCTGAGGTGAGCCGTGGGAAGGGAGCGCGGTGAGGAAGGATGAGGGCTTATAGCAAGACATGCCCAGCGGCACTCGGCTTCTGCATGTGCCCATCGTGTTGGCTCCAATAGGCTTTTTATGCGTGATGTTTATTTGGGTGCTGGGAGCATGTCGAGTGTCCAGGGGGGTGCTGCACGGATGCTCCTTGTCCCCGTGAATTAACAAGCCAGACAAAAGTTTGCAGATGGGGAGCCCAAGCCCCGAGAGATTCAGTAATGCGAGGTCACAGAGGGAGGCTGCGGCAGACGTCGGGTCTCATGGGCCAGCGCCCAGCCCCGCTACAGTATGGTGCAGCCCCAGATTGCCAGGCGCGTGCCCCAGGGGCTCTGCATCATTTGTTTACCTTGGGAGGTGGGGAAACTAAGGCATGGAGGAGGAGAAGGGACTTGCCAAGCTCACCCTGCAGGCCAGTAACAGAGTCCGGAATGGAACCCAGGTCTCCCAGGCCAGTGCTCTACCCACTAGGCCACGCTGCCTCCGTAGCTAGGAAGCTAGGCATGGTGTCTAGTGGTTAGAGCAGGGCCTGGCACTCAGGACGCCTGGGTTCTAGTCCAATCTCTACCTGCGTCGCTGTGCCAGCGCGGGCAGAGGTAGGGTGACTAGACGTCCTGATCGTAGGAGTTTTGTCCTATAGAGGCAACTCTACCACCCCTCCGCCCCCCGAAATAAAAAGGTGTCCCGATTGTTCTAGTCACCTTACGGCAGCAAAAGTCCTGTCCCTGCTCTGTGCCTCAGTTTCCCCGGGGGGGTGGGATAATCACCCCGCTGTGGGGGGACGGGAGAGGGGTTTGTCATTGCATTTGAATGTCCAGCCCCTGGGGGGGGCGGAATGTGTGACTCACAGCTGGCGATGGGGGGGGGGGGGGCGAGGAGGGGACCTTGGCCTGGCTCGGCTCGGCTCGCTCGGCTCGGCTCTTGGCTTTCCTTTTTCCTCGGTCCTGTTTCTAGGAGCCTCTCGCCGGCGGTAACTTCAGGCCGGGAGGTCGGGGCCGGGCCGGGTCAGCGATTGTCCCGGGTGGGGGGGGAGGGACGCGTGGCCAGAGGCTGGGCGGGGGTGGGGGGTTCCCAGGCGGCGGAGGAGGAGGAGGAGCGGCCGGGGCTGCATGTGGAAGGAGGAGGAGGAAGGGCTGGGCTGGCCCGGGCTGCTGCTGCCGCGATCCGCGCCCGGGGGCTGCATCGGGACCGGCTGAACCCGCCCCCCCGCGCCGCGAGAGGGACGAGGATCGGCGGGGGCACCCGGCCCGGAGCTCCTGGGGGTCGGCTGGTTTTGGGGGGGCTGCAAGAAAGTTGCCGCCAAGTCGGGAGCGGCCGCCGGCCCCCTCTGCCCCCGGGGAGGTGGGGCGCCGAGCGGGAAGGGGGGGGGTTGGTGGGACTCGCAAACACGCCCCCCCACAAACACACACACAAACACAACACACACAAACACACACCGCCACCTCCCGCCGCCGCTTCGGGCTCGCAAACTCCCCAGGATTGCACCCGGGCATCTGCAGAGGCTGGACAGGCGAGTTTTCCGCCGGGGGAAAGGAAACCAGCTGTTTGATCCCGAGCGAAACATCTGGAGTTAGCCCGCGACTCATCGGATTTCCCTCCCAAAATATAATAGCCTGTCTGTCCGTCCATCTGCCGATCCCTCGACCCACTATCTGTCTGCCTGGCTAATCTAATCTAATCTCCCCTCTTCCCCCCCCCCCCCCCTTATTTCTCTAGGAGCATATTTCTTTATCAAAACAAAGGCAAGAGCCAAGGGATTAAAAAGCCCAGCCTACAACCCTCTCGCCCCAGCCCCTGGATGTGAGTGACTCTGCAGCTCTCCAGGAAGAAGGTAAATGATACGGCTTGATCGTTCTCTGTAGATAAGTGGATTGCAAGAGAAAAGCGACTCTTCTCCCTTCGGCCCCCTCTGTTACCCACTTCAGTTTCACTCTGGTTTCCCCCCCTGTTGCCTGAGTGTGTTGCTGGCTCGTTGTCATAACACCTGTTGGGGTTTTGGGACTATCTTTTTGCTGCTACTCCCCAGAAAGTGTGTGTGTGTGTGTGTGTGTGTGTGTGTTTAAAAAGATTCTTGTATCATCCTGGTCTGAGAAAGACGCGTTAATTTGCTAGCAGTATTTCACCTTGGCCTGATGTCCGCCTGAAAGAACCACCGGGTGGAGTGTTGTAAAAACAATGGGGTGGGACGGGTGTTGTTAATATTTTAGACACCAAATGCTCAAAAAAAGTCAATCTGGCTTTTTTCTGCCCATCCGGGGTGTGACATGGTGACCGCGGTGTGTTTATTTGTGTGTGGTGGGGTGTGTTGAAAGCACATGGAATGCGTCCATGAGAGCCAGGGGCAATTCTTTTGCAAGCCACAAAAAAGTCCCATCAAGTCATAGGTGGTGGAAGCAGGGCTGCTGGGGGTTGCTGCTGCACTTCCTGGCTTGAAGTGGATTTCATTATACGCAGGGTTCTCAACACCTCCAGGATAAAAATTCTTCCCGCACCCTGGCATCAGGTTTGTTTTTGCTTTTATTTCTTTCGGAGATAAAGCTTTTTCCCCACTCCCTGCCTGTGAAATAGCTTGGAACATTTTTTTATCGAGCGTGTAAGTCAGAGATTATCCTGCACCCCCCGTTTTTCTCCTTCCCTGCTTGTGCTTCTCACACTTGAGGGGCCTGGGCCTGATCCAAAGCCCCCATTGATGTCAATGGCCAGACTGCCCCATTGATTCTGTGCAGTGGAAACAGCGAAATGCTCCATTCTTCTGTTTCACTTCGGCATCCAAAAATACTTCAGATTCTTTCATTTCAAAGGGCTCAGGGAAGGGGGCAGGAATGGGAATGTTTACAAACAAGGGCAGGTTACAGAGAGGTGCATGGAGAGCTCTGGCCATCAGCGATTTCTGGGCCTGGCACAGATCCACCTTGTGGGTCCGGGTATTTACGCGGCTGCGTTTTCCTTTTTCCAAGATCCTCCAGTCAGGAATCTGGGCAGCTGACGCCACCGGCAGCTCCGCTTTTGTCACTAAAAGGGCAGAGGATTGTGTTGAGAGAAGTTTAAAAGAACCCTGGCCTGCATAAAGATACCTAAAGGGTGCTGCTGGTGTGTTTAACCCTGATCTACAGCCAATCAGTTTGCCTAGCACTGCCCTCCCTTGATAAACTCAAGAAGTAAAACCCTTGAAATCTCTCGTTTCCAGCCTGGGTGGTCCTAAGTGCAACCATGGGATGAGGAAATGTGGGTCATTTCTCTGCAATAGATTTTTTTTTTTTTTTTTTTTTTGATGGGACACGTTGCTTCAATCTCAGCCCAATTTGGTGCTGACCAGTCACACCTGGCCCATGGCTCTGTTCCCCAAAAGACCCTAAGACCCACCTCCTGATGCATATCGTACGTTGCAGCTGCCGCAGGGGTGCTTGGAACCGCCGTCGTTCCGGGAGCACGCGTGCTGGATACGGCACGGCTTAATCCCTGAGGGAAAATGTTAGCGGGCCGTAATCCTCTCCGAGGTGGCAGGCAGTGCGATACAGCAAAACCCACCTGCCGGCGACTCCTGGCAAAATTCCCTCTAGAGACCCATGTGTGGAATACAGTCCCAGATTGTTTCACTCCGTTGCAATGTGCTGATTGTGATTCCAGTTCTAGGAGAAGCTCCTGTGCAGAACGGAGCTGTCTGGTGGAAAAAAAATGACTTCACTAAAACTGTGTGTGTGTGCTCTCTCTCGCTGTAGTGGCGGGTAGAACACAGGATTGTCAGGGCTCCTGCATTCGAGGGTTAGCTTTGGAAGGGGAGTGTTTGTTTGCTCATCACATCAGGGAGCGCACGCCAGGACGCCTGGGTTCTTTTCCCAGTTCTCCCATTGTGTGTCCTTGTTCAGGTTGTCTCCCTGCTCTTCAGTATTGGCCATGACGAGCGTTTGAAAATTATGAGTGATCCCTCCACCCCCTTGGCAAAAAAATCATCAAGAGATTGATTTGTAAGGGTTCAGGATTCTGAGACGTCAGGATTCGTGATTTCAAGCTTTTTTCATAACCATGGGGGCTAGAAAAGTACTTAAAAAACAAAACAAATCCTCCCCCCTCCCTCAGCAAATGGAAAGCTGAGATTCTGATGCATTCACATGACTCCAGCAGCTGGGGCTGAAAGAAAAGCACCAAATATCTCAAGACTCTCAGTTAAATCATGAGAGCTGGAAACACTGGTTTTGTGCTCCACGGGGAGAACATCCCTTGCTCTTAGAGGGTTAGGGTCTCACAGGCTCCCATGGGCAGTTTGCCTGAGTGAGGAGTGCAGATCCTGGCTGACTGTGAAAGGTTTTGAGCTCCTCGGGTGGAAGGCAATCTATAAGGGCAAAGTATTATTTAATAAGGATCTGGGGGTATATTATACGCCTCCTCTAAGCGGGCATTTAAGAGGCAGTGCCAGCATTAACTCCTATCCACTCATTAACCCTAAATTCTGCATCTGAGTCCTCAAATCCTCTACCAGTGTCAGTTTAGACCCAGCATGGAGTACTAGAGACTAAACCTCATCTCCAGCCTTGCCTCCTGTGGGCGAATGTCGGTAGTAGCCCCAGAAGCTTTGAGCGGTCTCTAAAATAACGTGTAGTGGAACTTGCTAATTGCGGTCTGGAATGGAATAAACTCTGTTTATAGTGGAAGGGACTGGAAAGCCAAAGCTATTTCAGTGCCTTGCAGCGTTCGGATTACAATCCGTGCCGGTGACAGGGCCGGGGTGTGCGTGTGTGCGGGGGAGGTGACTTTGCTGTGGTATAAAATCCCTCACTCAGAGATTGTTGTAGTGGTTCTAAGCTTTATAAACCCCCACGCTTAATTTATAAAGCAGTGTTCTAACGGAGGATGACAAGCCCCTGTATTATCCTGTGTACGAACCGTAGCTCCGCGAGCCCCATCCATTGAGAGCCTGGGGGGTGCTGAACCGACACGTAAGAGACGGTGCCCGAGACGTCATTAGATGAAGAGCAAATAGCATTTCCCTGCCATATTTATTTGGAGCAAATGTGCTGCTAGCCTAAATATCACATTTAGACGCTTCCTTTTAACACCTCCGTCAGTGGGAATCAAAGAAAGTAGAGATGGAGAAGCCATATTGGCTCATGCCCATCACCAGATTTCTCCCTCCGCACACCGGTGATGCTCTGGTAGCTTTCCATTGCAGGAGCCCCGCCTCTGCTAACAAACCGGCTTGTGTGGCTACAGAAGTGTAAATCGGTCCAAGCCTCCTCTAGTTATACTAGTGTAAGGTGTTTATGCCAACAAAGCTTATTCCTGTACAGGAAGGGGCAATAAGCCATCCCAGTATAAGGCACTTTTACCCCAGGACACAAACTGTGTGTGGACCAGGCTTCAAAATGTTCAGACAAGCAGCCGCTTGAGAAGGGGTCTTGCACGAGCCACGCATCTGTAATATATGACAGAGGATACGTCTGTACTGCAGGAAAACCCTTGCGGCAGCGAGTGGCATATCCTGGGTCAACTGACTTAGGGCCCACAGGGGTAAGAATAGCAACGTAGGTGCTCCCGCTCAGACGGGAGTTGGGGGTCTGAAATCCAGTAACGAGGGGCGGGTCTCAGACCCTCAGCTGCAACTTGAAGGGAACATCCACATTGCTGTTTTTAGCTCTGTAGCGCAAGTCCCACAGGCCCAAGTGAGTTGACCTGGGTTATGAGACTCGCTGCCGTGGGGTTTTGGGGTTTGTTTGTTTTTTTGCAGTGTGGATGTATCCTTATGCCCTGATTTTCCCAACAATTACAGCCCTGCTTGACTTTGAGCCCGAGAGAAATCCTGCTGATTTCCATGGGGCTCCTCCCACCAGTAAAGTAAGGCAGGTGTTTTGATGTTTACAGCATTGACTAGAACTGGTCAAAATGTTTCCATTTCAAAGGGGGTTTGTTGAGATGGAAAATGGCTAATTTGTTGAAAGGGAATTTCTGCAGGGAATGAATGGCCTTTGTGCACGAAACTTTTGGGGGTCGTGTGGGGAAAAAGGGAATCCTTTCAAAAAATGTTTCTGTTCTCAGCAACCAACATCTGAAATGTTCCTGGCGGTTGGATGTCAATGTTAGCTAACATCAAACATTATCGCCTGGGTGGACAACGATTGCCGGTTTGTGCCTGCTGAAAGTGGCAAGGTTTTTTTTTGCAAATGTTTGGTTTGTGAGGAAAATCTGGTAGAAATATTTTTGTGTTCACAGAAGTGTTCCATGGGTGGGGGGTGGGAGGAAATCCCCATTTCCCACCCAGCTCTGTCAGTGACGTTTCCGCCACGGATGCTGCAGTACATTCCGCCTGTGTCCCCCCCATGAATGGAAGCTGATTCGTTACTGTGTGCTTGATGGATCTAGTCCGAATGTTTTCAGCATATGAGTGTGTTTCTGGCAAGTCACTGGGCAGTGTTTGAATCAATCCGGGCAGATGGACTCCTGCACCGAGTTCTGATTGTAGGATCGGGGCTTGTCCCTGCTGTGGTGAGAATCTTAACACGAAGGGCTAGATTCTACAAAGAACTCGGAGCCCAGATTTCCAAGGAATCAGCATCCATGGCTGGGGTTAGATTCTCCAAAGTGCTCAGCACCCGGCAGCTCCCATGGTGAGCTTTTTGCAAAGATCTTGGCAAACCATGCGCTGACCTCATCTGAAAACCTTGGGCTTGGGGAAGACGCAATCCTTTCTTGTGTTCTGATCGCACTGGAACGTGAGCAGAGCTTGGAAGCTGGCGCCGAGCAGCCTTGTAAAGCAGATGTCAAACCAAAGCAGGGCGTAGGGCGGTGACTTTTAATGGGACTGAACTCAGAGGAGCAGCTTGGCTTGGAGAGGACGCGTTCGCTTGATGTTGGCTCTTGGTTTCCTCTTGTCTCCACGTCTCTGCTTTATTTCCCAGCGATGTGCCTTCTTTCCCAGTGCATCTCAAACCAAAGAGTACGTCATGGTATTCAGGAACATATGGGAGCGTAATGAGTTGGAACAGCCCCCCGTCTCCAGGGAGGCAGTGTGGCCATCCGGAGGGTCTGGGGCCCAGCCTTAGACCGGACACTTAAAGTGCACCCCGAGGCAAGTTATTCAGGCCCCGCTCAAGCGATGGATTGGAAATCCATGGACGTTAGAAGCCTGAGGAGCTGGGCCTTGGAGCCCGAGATTCTCGTCCTCAGATCTATCCTCGTTTGGCTAAGCAGCCGTTTAAGGGCTTGGATAAACGGCTCCAGGTGCTTTGCTGAATCAGAGCCAAAGCAACTCGTGATTTTGGGGCAGTGGCGTACCTGTGGGTCTGCCACCAAGTGATGGTGCTGCTACTTTGGACCCTGCTGCTTTAATGTCGGTGCCGCCGTGGTCTGAAAATCCGACAGAGGAGACAGTCTCTTTTCAAAGACACGTCATGGCCCCCCACATGCCAGGAAGGGGCAGGTGGTGGGGTGGGCCTGACAAAAAGAGCTGGGACTGGGTTTTGGTCCCGAGCGCTACCCCCTTTGTATCACTCTCCCATCTAATTGAGTAGCGCTATGCCACCTATATCCCACCAGGGGTAGGGGGCATGCCCATGGAGAGAGGAGGCGTAATGCAAAGTGCTCTGACTGCAGTCCTTGGCTGGTGGAAAGATCCTTAGGGAGACGTGACTCAGAGCAGCCTTTAGGCTGCTCTAAGTTATGACAAGGGCTGGCTCCACCCCGACTCAGGCTAAAGATCAGGGGAGGGATGGCTTAGAGCCATTCTTCCTCCCCTCTCAGGATCCCTCGTCAAGCACAGCACAGCTGGGCCCAAGAATCTGGCCTGTGGTGCGGAGGATACTGGGAAAGGTCCCCCCTGCTCTTTGGAAAGATCACGGATTTCCAAAAGCCGGGTCCAGGGGCAAACCACTGCTCTCATCTAGCTGTTAGTTACTAGGGAACGTAAAACAGTTTGTCCAGTGAGAAAGGGGAAGAAGGGCCATGACGCTGTGTGAGAAATGTCTCCCAGCAAACAATCCTGTTTTGAGCTGGCTAGTTATTATGGGAGGTTTTCCTCTCCTTTTTTCTTTATTACAGCCAGGACTGTTTGCAGGAAAATGGGGATTCTGCTGCTCTCTGTGATTCACCTTCTCCCTCCTAACATCACGTTTCTCGTTTCTGATGTCACACTTGCAGGCTTGCCAGCTCTTGAAATTTTATCCCCACATTTGGTGTTTTCCTTAAAGCTCCGGCTCCCGGAGTCCTGTGACAGAACAAGAAGCTCAGCTTCAATTTAAAAGGAAAAGTATGTTTCTAGCCCTCGCTGTGGCAGGTAAAAGCTTGATGTGTCCTGAGTTGCCTTAAAGACTCAAAATCCAGAAAGCAAATAAAAAGAACCCAAAATGTAGTAGCATTTTTAAATCTTGTGATTTTAAAGCCGATCTCGTGATTTTTGGGTGCCTGGTGAGTGATTTTAGGATGCTTGCGGCTGGCAGTCCTGCAGTTGGCTGGCACGGAAATGACTGTGATGTTATAACTCCAGGTGGGGAGTTTATAGACACTGGAGCCAAGTGCCGGAGTTCTCATGCAAAAGTTCTCGAGTCCCTTAATAATAGAGAGCAATAAAAGGAGTGAAGGCAGGATCTCTTCCATACAGAGTGTTCCTGAAAGTTTTTTCCACTAGGCATCAGCTGTCTTGGCATCCAGCGTTCGTTTTATTCGTTGTTTTTTTGTGTTATTAGAATGGCTTGCTAGACAGTTAGCTCACAGCATCCAACTTTATCTGCAGATCACCTCCTGTTTTCTGTGCGAAAACATCTGTCTTAGTGTTCTGCTGTCCTCGTACACTTAATTCCTCTAGTATATTTCCCCCTCTCACCCACCCGCCCCCATCTCTCTGCTGCAAATGACTGGTGGCTCATATGATGTTTTCAGGAACTTGTGCTTTTGCATCTGAACAAAACTGTGCAGGGCTGTTTCTTTAACAATGGCGATTTGGATTCAGTTTATAACCCAGATCTGGGCCCCACCCAGAGAAAGTCTTCCAAGCTCTGTTGTGTTTTGGAATCTGAATTTTTCATGGCTGGCTCTCTCGCTATAACAAACCACATGCAAAATCCCACCTCCCAAATTTTGGGACGTGTGAAATGTGCGTTCAGATCGGGATCCAAATTTTCCAGCTTTCTAGTTGAAAGAGGAAGCATCTGGTAGTTTAGATTCCTAGTTTGGGGTTAGGGAGAGATTTTCAAAAGGTTAATAGGAAATATTACTATGATCTCAAAAACTCTGTACTATCCTAGTCAGGTTCCTATATCGTGTCCATCACTGTGGCACCTGGTCATCTTCCAGATGTGTATTAAGGGGTGGGACTAGTATCTGTCACACTTTCTTTCATTTTTCTGCAGGGTCAGAGAGACACAAACTCAATAGACTTGCCCTGACACATGAGAACCAGAAAGTGAAACTGACTAAAGTCATGGAATGAATTTGATCTGTCTGGTTTTACAGTCAAAACCTAACAAAAAGTTAAGTACCCCTGTAGCGTCAGGGATGAAAGCCCAGTTAGACACAGAGATTGCTCAGTCCTGAGCTTTTGGCTCCTGTTTATTCTTGTGGCGAGGGATGGAGCAAATACAGAAGCTCCCCTTGTCATTCCGATACAGCCCCTTTTTAATAGTCTGACCACATTTTTAACAAACTCTAGTGAAAGTTTCGCAGCCAGCATTCCAGCACCGACCGGCTGCCAGTCGCAGGTATGGGGGTTTCTCACAGCTCGAAGGACAGTTAAGATGGCGGGAGAGTCATTGTACAGTCTGAGAAGGGTGAAGTTCTCATCCCAGCTCCAACAAGGACTCCCTGTGTGAGCTGGGATAGGTCACGTCACTGCACGGTGCCTCAGTTTCCCCTCTTGTGTGATGAGGAGGATCATGCTGTCCTGGCTCACGGAGGCTTTTGGGAGGATTAATTAGTTCATGTCTGAAAAGCGCTGTAAGTGCTAAGCACTGAGAGCTAAGAAGTGGCTAAAGGATGTGCTGAGGAGGGCATTGGAGGAGAGGCAGGCATGATCCCTTTCTCTGCCTTGTCCTTAAACCCAGGGACAGATCAGAAGGCCTACGGGTGACCCCTGTTGGATGGTATCTGATGGCGTGTCGGGTGAAACGTCATTTACAAACAATCTGATCCGATTCCCAACAACCTTCACTTTTCCGACCGGCTGCGGCAGCCTGCCAAGCGCCCCTGCCCTCCGCTACCCCAGCCCCACAAGGCATTAGCTTGGGGCGGGCGGGGGGATGGGGACATTGTCATGTCTTAAAACTCAGAGATCTGGTTCCAAGATGATTAGAGCTAATCTCTTTCCTCATGGACAAAAATCGCTGGGTGAAGTCACCTGGCTTATTTCCATCATTTGCATAATCTCCTCTGAAACCTTGAGGAGGGATTGTCTCCTTCCTGATTCTTAGTTGAACCAGCAGGTTCATAGATTCATAAACTTTAAGACCTGAAGGAACATTCGATCATCCAGTCGGACCTCCTGTATGACTGTATCCTCAGTACCATAGCCCCCTGGAGCGCTAGCCCTGGGGGTTATGTGCTGCCGAAACTAGGGGGTTGCACATAGCACATGTCCCATCTGAGGAGTCTTTTAATGTCCCATCAACCAGCGAGCCTGGTTCCCGGAGATGCTGGGGGTGTTGTGATGGCTTAGCTAGCTTGGAGATTAGGTCGGGTACGTCTGAGCGGTGGTGACTGCTGTTGGATTGACGATCCTGGAGACCTCTGGTTCTCCGAAGGACGGACACAGCGGCACGTCAGGCCTGATCTCCAGTGTGGCTCAATCCTACTCTGGAGAGGGATCTAACTGCCCCTAGAGGTGAGAGGGAAGCGATAGTGATTTTGGCCTGCACATAGCTGTTCGGAGAACTTGGCTTGAGACCTGCGGATTCCTCCCAAGCCAGGGGCGCACCCTGCAGCGAGGAATCTCGCTCCCCATGCCATGCCCTGATCTCCTGGATATTTACAAGGTTAGGCAGGGCTGAAAAGGAAAGACGCCAGTCAGGATTACAGGCGAGCTGGGGAGATGCTTCCCCCTCCTCCTCCACTGCAGCGCCTGCTCAGATGACGTCCGAAACAGACCTTTTGAGTCCAGGGTTCTGGAGTGGGCCGGCGCCGGGCATTGGGCGTGGGAGTTCCTTACAGAGGCCGGGCAGATCAAGGAGCTGGCAGGATGCGTGGTGAATAATTTGCAATGCCAGGGAGTGAATCCTGCCAGGCTGAATCACAACCATCCGTCAGTGCAGCCTGAGTCTCAAGCAGTGTAAAGGGAAGAAGTGTGGTTAAGCAGACAGACCCCGGGGATTGGGTTCAGGACACTTGGGGTCGGTTCCCTCTCGCCAGTGGATCGGCGGGCGAAGAGTCTGGGGACGGTGACTGGAGAGAGAAGCAATGGATGCAGCTTGGCCCTTAGGACTGAGATCTGGGGGTCTCTCAGGGGGGGTGGTGATGTGTTGACCAGCTTTAATCCAGGGCTCTTCGACCGCACTCCAAAGAGCAGGCGTTAGAAGCTTTACGTCGTTACGGGCTCTTGGCACGGCAGAGATGCGTCTTGGCTGAGCGGTTGTCCTGCCACCTGACTGGGGCTTGTCGAACCCTCCCACGCCCCGGAGAGCTGGGGCTATTTCTAATGGCCCAGTTGGTCATGGCCCATTTGGGAAGCTAAAGGGGAATGCAGCGGGCGCGGCGTATTTGGATCCCGCTCGGCCACCCGATCCAGTGCCACAGAACACGGAGCTGGAGACCTCCCAACTGGATAAAAATACCAGAGCCTGGATTAGGGGCTGGTTGGCCAACAAGGAACAGAGCCAAAATCTTGCATCTAGCGTGACTCCCTAAAGTTAACAGGAGCTGATTCTCACTAAGGTCTCTTTGCTCTTGCTGCAGCAGCCTAAAGGAAGGCAGTGTTGCCTAGTGGATAGACACGTGTGTTTGATTTCCGCCTCCGCCACTGGCCTGCTGGGGGACCTTGGGCAAGTCACGGCGGTGTGCCTCAGTTTCCCCATCTGTAAAACCGGGATAATGATCGCAACCTCTCCTGTAAAGCACTTTAAGATCTACCACTGGAAAGTGCTAATTCAGAGCTAGGGACTAAGAGTAACTGTAATTCATGCCCACTTCAAGGCCCTTTTGCTCTGCCAGTGTGATATAAATGAGAATCAGGCTGTGTCTTCACTACAGGAAGGTGTGATTTATTTCAAGATAGCTACCTCAGGATAACATCCTAGTGCAGACAGGGCAGGAATGGTTTTCCTTTGATGGAGCTGATCAAGCTCAATACTATACTCCCCATCTGGAGTTTACCTGGACTAGCTACATCCAGGTATAAATACCTGTGCCTTGTCTCCACTAGGATTTACACTGAGACAGGATTTAGCCCAGTGTCAAAACAAGGGCTGGGTAGCAAATGGTGTTCCCATCCCTCGGAAATTTTTGAAAAATATTCCCAGCCTAAATCGGGACGAGAAATTGACAATTCACAAACGTTCACAAGCCGACAAACTGAAAATGGTTTTGACCTCTTTTAACCTTCCTTTAGAATACAGCAAGTGGCAATGTGAACCGCCAGACCCCAAATTTTTGTTTTGAAAACGGTGAAACGGGGAGATTTTGAAACTTTTTCCCAACCTTTCTTCATGTCAGGAATTTTGTGGAACCCGGCCCTTTCCCACAGACTGGTTCGGTTTCGACAAATCGTCATTTTTCGGCAAAAAATTGTTATGTCGTAAAATTCCCGGATGGCTTGATGTAAAAACGCACCTTTTTTGCCGTGAAATGTCAAGAGGCCCAGGGCAGCTGCTCTGATTTTACACAAGAACAACGGACCGCAGAATCTGAGCCAGTGGTGTGCAGTGTAAGCCCCACGTTTCGGAGCGTTGATTTGCATGGATGACTTTTTAAATAGGGAGTTGAACGCAAATAGAAATGTGACCATGGGGTTTTTTTAAAATAGCAACGAAAACATTTGTGGTGGTCATGGAAACATTTGAATGTCCCCTCCTCCTCCCCGGGCCCTGTTGTTTTGGGAACCTAAACATAACAGCACAAGAACCAGGAAGAGAAATTGTCTAATGGGGCTGGATTCTGACCTCTCTTGCACCCATGGGTGCCAGAGATGGGGGAGTAAAGTCCACTGCCCTCCCACTTCTGAGAACCTGAAGTCAGCAGGGGTGCAACAGAGGAGGGGGGCAGGTCCCCCTCCTTGGCCTCTGGCCACATCTGGGTGGCATCATGGCAAAAGCCCCTTCCCTTGGCCCTGGAGGGGTGACCGGGCCAAATTTATGTGGCTTTGTGACTCCATGCACCGGGTCACAATGCCACTCACTCAGATTCGGCCTGGTCATACCTCCACCATAATGGAGGGGTGGCCGAATCAACCTGGAATCCCCCCTTTTCCCCCATATACACACACACACACACACACACACACACACACACATACTTTTCAGTCCTGCCGGTGCCACTGCTCTCCCCTCTCCCCCCCCCACCCAAAAAAAAAAAAAAAAAAACCAGAGCGAAAGAACCACACTCAGGACAAAAAGTCTGTGCCCCAAGGAGCTTGCAATAGAAGGATAAGACTGGAGACGGCCAGCCAGCCGGGCGAGCCCGGGGAAACAATGAGAAGATCAGGGTCAGCACACCGGGAGCCTGACTGTTCTCAGGGGCTTTGTAGGCGTCCTGGTTAAGGTGGTTTGCAAGGAGGATCAGGAGGTGGTTTTGGGGATGTGGGCAGGGAGCTCCCCCCAGCGTGAGGGCAGCAGGGGAGGAAGCAGCCAGGGCTTGTTTGCCAAGGCGTCATGTGGGCGTCAGAGGCTGGGATCATGGACCGATCAGAGTTGCCATCTTGACGGTGCATGAGAGATGCTAGGGAGGGAGGGGACGGGCTGTGAAGGGCCCCAGAGGGAAGTCTGGTGGCTGATGTTTGATGCCACGGAGAAGAGGGAGCCAGTGGAGGGAGGCAGAATGAGGGCTGATGACATGGTCAAAGCGACGGGCTAAGAAACCGATCTCTGCAGCAGCCTTGTGCATGTCTGGGAGCAAGGCCAGACTGCATCTGTCCAGGCCAGAGAGGAGGACGTTGCAGCCAATGAGATGCGAGATATCCAGAGCCCGGTCAGAGCGTGTCCTCGTCGGGGCAGGGACCGTCTCTCACTCTGTTTGTCAGCGCGATGGGGCTGTGATCCTCGACGGGGGGTGGAGGTGCCACCATCCACACAACCACCGATGATTGTTTGCGGTGTTGTATCGGTCCCAGGAGATGAGAGAGACAAGGGGGGGGGGGAGGTTAATATCCTTGATTGGATCCAGCTGCTGTGGAAGAAAGAGACAAGCTTCAGCCTGACAGCTTGTCTCCCTCGCCAGCAGAAGCGGGTCCAATCAAAGACGTTCCCCCACCCGCCTTGTCTCTCTCAGCAGTCAGTAGGTTCACCAGGGTCTGACCCTGCCACCCTGTGCCCGAGTCCCAAGGAAGACGGTGGCGTTACACCCGTGCGGCCGAGATCAGGGTCGGGCCCTGAGTCAGCCTCCAGTGCTATCGGACACATAACCACACACCCAGAGGATAGGCCCTGAGTTCCCTGCACACAACGCACAGCGAACGCATTGTGAGGGCCGATTCTGAGCTCGCCAACCCAGGGTGAAATCCAGAGTGACCCTATTGGTCTCAGTGGAGCTACCGTGTGTAAACAGAGCAGAGCTTATAGGGAAGTGTTCCAGGGACTGACTCGAGGACTTCCTGTGGAAAGCCCGCGCTCTTCCCGCATGGGTGCAGAGAGGGGTCACAGCTAAGGAGCGGATTCAGCACCATTGCCAGCACATCTGGAGCTCCCCTGCCCCCCGGTGCGGGAAGGAGCTCAGATGATTTCAAGGCTGGGAGGGGAAATGTAATCGGAAGGCCGGAAGGGGTTAAACTGCTGGTCCTGAGAGCACTGGAGTCCCAGGGGAAATGATCAAAGCTTCCAAATGCCTCCAAGGGAGCAATATAAATGAAGGATGGAATTAGCCTGGCTTAGGAGATGGCAGGATAAGGAGCACAGGCCCAAAGCAGAGGAAGGAACAGTTCAGGCTTTGCAGAGAGAATTCTTTATCAGGACAACTGAACAGCATGCATCCATCCTCCCCCGCAGCCCCGGAACAGGGCCTCGACCGGCAGGGACAGGGAACTCCGGGGGTGTGAAAGCTGCCGTTCTCTTCTGCCTGTGAGAACAGGCCCCTGTGTGTGTATACAAGTTGGTGTGTCCGCACGTGCTGTGTCTTTGGATTGGGTATGCGTATCTGGGCCCAGGAGCAGAAGTGGGTCTGTGTGCGCAGTGCGTGTGCACCTCTGCGTGTGCACATCTTTGGGCTGCTGGCTCCCGCTGTGCGGTGACCGACTTTGTCTCACTGGCTGCAGCGCATTGCCACTTGAGCTAAAGAGAATCCTCACTGCAGTGTGGCATCTAAGACACAAAGCGAGCAGTTCTAGTTCCTTCCAGCAGAGAGCAGTGGTGGACCCTTACACTAGCTGGTTTGAGATGATACTTTCCCCGTGCATCTGGCTCTCTCTAAGGGATTCAGTGTTATGTTTTAGAGCAGAGCCACCTTTCAAACCAGAATTCCCTGGAGACGGGGCCAATATTTAAGGCAGAGATGAAGGGCTGGTGCAGCTACTGACTTTTGCCTCTTACTATTTTTTATGCAGAGAGGCAACCATGCCTTAAAAAGTCCTGGGACTCTCAGGACAGCCCAGATGCTGAGAGGAAGAGGAGGTCGTTTGAAGAAGTAAAGCAAGGAGCATCCACCTCAAAGGAACAAACAATATCAGGATGGGGTCTGGGCATGGAGGCTGGCTCAACAGGTAAAGAAGGATAATCCCAGGACTTGTCTGTAGATAAATTTAGATGGGGGGGAGGGGAAAGACCTGGTATCTGATGCACAGGGGCCTGGGTCCATCTGTGGAACTCACTGCTGCAGGAGGTGAAGCCAGCCCCTGTTCAGTTTATTTATATGGCTCACTGTGTCCATAGGTCTCCAGCCATTGTCCTCATCCGCACTTTACAGATGGAGGGACAGCACTATGCTCAAACACACCCAGTGAGTCAAGGGCAGAGCAACTCTGAACAACTCACAGTCTGTAATGCATTGATCTCGCAATACCCCGGGAAGCAGAGTGGTGCTATTATCCCCATTGCACAGATGGGGAGACTGAGGCACAGAGCAGCTAAGGGACTTGCCCAAGAGTCTCAGAGAGAGTCCGTGTCAGAGCAGGGAATTGAGCCCAGCTGTCCCAAATCCCATCCTAGTGTCCTAACCATTGGATTATCCTTCCTCCTATGTTCTCTGCCTCCCAGCCCATGTCCTGTTCACTGGCCCATGCTTTGAAGCCATGCAAGCTCAGATAACATGGTTAATCAGCTCTCAGGCTTCAGGGCATCGAGTGATCACCTGCTGGGGTCAGGAGGGAATTCCCTCCCTCCTCACCTCCCCATGTTCCACTCCGCACTGTCAGCCAGGTGCAATGTGGAATTTTTTTTATTTCCTTTGTCTGGAAGGACAGGTCTTGGCTGTTGCCAGAGGCAGGAATGCCAGACGCGAGGCGTGGCCAGGCTGATCTGCCGTGGCAACTCCTCTCTTCTCCCTCGCCTCGGCCCAGCTCCTAGTTACTGGGTGCCACAGGGCAGCCATGGTCAGTAAAGTGACAACAGATGGCCCCTTCTTATCAAGAGATCAGCTTCCTCCATGAGTGTGTGTGCACGTGTGTGTGTGTGCTGCACACACAGTCAGAGTGACTTTAGCGACCCAGATGAGGGCTTATCCCGCTAGCCCTCCGGAGCCATCTCAGCTCTGGGAGAGGCAGCCCGCCTCTGTCTATCCCCAGCTTTCAGAGCAGGAGGTGGATTCTGTTCTGGCTCAGCCCTTCCGGGTCAGGGTTACGTGGGGGATGGTGCATCAACCACAAAGAGCTCGGCTGGGGTCTTCAGAGCCCAGGGTGAATTTGTGAGGCTGGTGGGCAGAAAGCCCGTCCTTTTACTGGTCGTCTGAGCTGCGGGTCTTTGAGACATGCTAAACGGGGGTCCGTCCCCCGTTGGCGCCGTCGCCCCCGAGAGTAGGAGGACGCTCCCAGCTGCCACAGGTGGCTGGGTTTGCAAGGGAGGGATCCCAGCTGTTCACGGGGAATGTTAGAGTATTGACTGGACACGCAAGTCTGCGGCAGGGTGCGAAATGCCTCGGGGAAGCGAGGCGAGGTCTGGCCCCGTGGAGCATAATGTGAGGGTCATAAACTGGCCAGAAACTAGCATGAAGGGAAGAAGGTAAAGATCAGGGGACAATTCATAGGATCATACAGCCACCGAGAAAGGGCCTGGTCCCAGGCCCATTGAAATCAATGGCAGTCTGTCCCTGGATCCAGCTGTAGGGTGTGGACACATTTTGGTGGCTCCCTTTTAAATCTCCCTTCTCATAAGGGAGCAGCAGCAGGAGTTTTTAGGGCTGGATCGGAAGCGAGGCCAGGCCAGTGGCTTGGCAAACAGTTTTGGGGACAGCGTCCTATTATGTAGGGGCAGCATAAAAGACTGGCTACCTGCCTCAGTCTCTCCCTCGGGCGGCTGGTGCCGTGCTGCTGGAGGATAAAAGCCTGCTACTGTCGCTAGGGAGTGGAGCAGCTGCTCCAGCGTAAGACTGTGCTGCGGATTCTGGGTTTGATCCCTGTTGCTGACCTGCTGTGAGCATTGCTGGAGCGGCCTGGGGTGGGAGAAGGGGACAAATGAGGTGTCAGTCCCAGAACGGGAGGGGGGGAATGTGAAAGGAGACCAGGCCGCACCAATGTATTTGCATCATTGCCATGACGGGCCTAGGGGTGAAGCAAATTCGGCGTCAGGGCGGCGAGAGCTTCCCTGCTGGGAGGCAGCCCAAGGACCTCCCTGGCCGTCCCTCTGGCACTGGACACTGCGAGGAGCAGAGGGGCCCGGGGAAGGACCACGGATGACGCTCGAGCCAGGAGGCGGCGCTGTTGGGGGAAGGTGCCGCCCATGGGGAGCTACAACGCCCAGCCTCCCACCCTCTGTGTCAGTCTCAGATGGATCCCGCTGGGACGTGCTGGTGGTCGGACTCCGTGCGCAGCGCCTGTCCCCGTATGGCCTGACGCTGCCCCGAGCTCGGCTCCACCCCGTCTCCTGGTGCTCAGACGGGGACCCAGATTGTGTCCGCTGGCCATTGATGCTCCCGTTCCTTAGGCGTCCTAGCTTTGGCTGTGTCCTTCCTTGCCCACGTTCCTTCTCCGATGGCTCCCATCATGTTCCTGGTAAATGTAGCAGGACTTGTCCGACAAGACCAGAGGGCCCAGCTATAACCAGGGTGGCTCGTGAAACCGGCTAGTAGAACTCTGCCGAATCTGAAACTGCACAGGTGTAAATGACAGCAGGGAGCCAGGCAGCGGAGGATGAGACCCAGGGAGTTTCTGAGAGCAGACGTCAGTCTTTGAGCCTGGCTCTGATCACGTTTACGCTGGGGTAAATCCAGAGTGACTCCATTGTCAGCAGGTCTGATTTTCAGTGATGTATATTGGATGTAGTGTCATAGACACCAGTGGAGTCACATCAGTTTACACCAGCTATGGATCTGGCCCAATATGGCTTTAAACTGGTGGAATGGAGAAGAGAATCAGGCCTCTTTTTTCCCCCCTCAGCATCCAGACAGCAGAACAGAAGCCTGAGGCTTCTGCCTCCCCTGTGCATTTAATTAGACAGCTGTAGAACACAAGCTGCAACAGTGTTTCCTCTTTCACAGCTCCCAGATTCTTCTAGCTAATGGGATGACTTCTAATTGGTCCCTGTGCTACTGTCCTGAGCTGTTTAACACACGAGCAGCTGGGCTGCGGTACGGTGCGAGCATGGGCGGCAGGGCTGGTTCCCTGTGGGCCGAGCGTGCAGTGGAGGTTTCTCTGTGCATGGGAAATGCTCAGGCATTGAATGTCTAGGGGGCTCCCAGGAGTCCTGCTGTGGGACGAGGTGTCAGTGTGTCATGAGACGCTGCATCATGAAGTGAGGCATGTCACGGTAGGACATCATCAGATCACGGAGCCCGGACACTCCGATGGTTCTGTAGATGCAGAGATCTCGGCTCCACGTGGAGACACCAGAGCGGGCCCGTTGGTGCGTCTCAGGCTGGAAGTAGAAGAGAAGCTGACGAAGGAGCCCTCTCGAGGCGAGGTCAGGGCCACGGGCCGCAGCTTCTCAATTCCAGCTCTGCCGAGGCGGTGGAGCTGCTCCCAGGAGCTCTCGCCAAACAAGCCGACCTTTCAGACCACCGATCAAAGCTCCTGCAGCTCCCCGTCCAAGGCAGGGAAAACAATAATAAACACAGAGCGCGAGAGAGTTCATCTGTGTCGGGAGCGCTTGAAAAGACCAGCAACCTTCAGTCCTCTTGGCTCACACCCGGCTTCCGGCTGGGAGTCTGGGCTTTGCCACCGATTTACTGCTTGCATCAGAGACGGTTGCACGAAATAGACTGAAATCTAGCAGGGGGACCTCAGAGGGGATAGAACTGAGGGTTTGTTGGGGCCAAGAACCCCAGGCATTCAATATCTATCTAATCAGAATCTGAGCCGGAACGATTTTAACCAGGCTGCTACTAAACCGAAGCTCTGAATTTAAGACTTAATTGCTTTAATTTGAATCGGATTTAGAATTTGAATCTTAATCTACTCTGAATCCAAACTTTTAATCGGAATATGAATACGTTTACCAAGGGATGATGTGCATTCACCAGCACTGACAACTTTAAAATTGTGAGGACATGTTTTTCTAAAAGACATGCTCGAGTTTAAACAGGAACTAATTCAGACATTCTCTGTCCTGTTACACAGGGGGTCAGACTCGATGATCAGAGCGGTCCCTTCTGGTTTTATAATCTAGGCATCTGTAATCTAAAACGTACATCTTAATTTGAATATGAATGAAATCGAATTTGAATCCTACATTTTAATCTGAATACATTTAAAATAAATCGTCATGGGAATCATAATTTGATTCTTAATCTTAATTTGCGTAAACCTCATTTGAATTTTACCTTGAATAAACTGAATCTGAATTTTACTCTGGATTTGAATTGGAGGCCCTGTTCCTGTAGACGTTTACATATGAGTTTAATTTTATGCACAGTGGCGTTTCCATTGAAGTTAATCAGACTGTAAAGTTAAACAGGTTTAAGGGTTTGCAGGGCTGGCCCTTCATCTTAATTTGAACCTTAATAATTTTAATCAGCATTTTAATGAACTCGATCTGAATCTGGATTGAAATTTGAATCATAATATTCGTTTCTATCTTAATCTGAATTTTACTCTGAATTGTAATTAGAATCTCAGTATGTTTTGAGAGCGGTTTCAGGATTAAAATGTCAACAGTGCCTAAGTGATTTAGGAGCCTAAATTACATTGGTATTTAGACTCCTGCATTAGTTAGGTTACGTCTACACTGCAAAGTTTCTACAGCTATTTTTAACCTTGGAGCCTGAGCCCCAGGAGCCAGGGTTAACTGACTTGGGCCCTGAGGTTTTTCTTTGCAGTGTAGACGTGCCCTTAGGTGCTTTCGCCCTGAATCAATTTAATTTGCATCTGAATTGCTCCTTGATGGGAATGATTTTAATCCTGCAGCCTGAGCTCCAGATCCTGTTTGCTTTGCTCTGGCGGCGGGTGCTTCCCCGGTCAATCAAGCAATGCTATTGCCTCGGCTCCCTGGCCCGCATGTTGCCGCCGTCTCTTGTAGGGGAAAAGACAGAACCTTGAACTCGGGGCTCAGCGGGCGGATGTGTGAGGCCTCCTGGAATGTCTGCATTGGTTTCATCCGTGCTCAGAGACCTTGGGCGGGGGGTTGGATTCCCTTTAGGCAGAACTTTTCCGGCCTCCTTTGGACAGTGACTTTTCCCCCAGTGCTGCCCGTGGCCACTGGCCACATTCCTCCAGTCTGAAAACATCCCCTGCCCTTGAGTTGTCAGCCTGGAGCAGCGTGGCTGGACCAGGTTTCCCAGGCTGCTGGCTGTACCCTTCCCAGCTGGTTAACGCCTGGGGCCCTTGTCCAGCTCCTGGGGGGGCAGTGCCGGGGGAGCTGCTCTCCAGAAGAGGTTTTAGGGGAGGTCAATGGGCCAGCCACACCAACGGGACCTGGCTTGGACGGGCACCTCCAGCGTGGCCAGGAAAGGGACCTCTGGGCAAGAGCCCTGGGGTGAAGGACCCGGGGACTGGATGTGGGGTGGGAGCGTGCGGAGGAGCCAGGGTCTCGTCTTTCCTTTCCTAGGCCGGGGATGCTGCGGAGGCAGCTCTGGGCCCGTCACCATGGGCACGGCATTGGGGCTGAGAGTTCTGGGAGGGCCCCCGGCGTGTGACGTGGCCTGGCCCAGCCCCTGTTTGCTTTCCTGCCCCCCACCCAGCGGCTGGCTCTTTACACGCCCTCGCCATGTTTGCTGCCGCTCCGGTGCCATTTATGCCACCTGGCTGCAAAACCACAAGTTGGTTTGTCGGCCGCCCCTTGAACTCAGGGCGGGGAGCTCCCTGTTTGCTGTCAGCTCCCCGCTCGAGTCACCCCGGCGCCGGCACCAACCCCCCCCATTCCTGGCGAGTAAATAAAAGGGTCAGGGATTCCTTTGTTATATGCAGACCCCAAAGAGCAAATAATGGGCCGGGAGGGGGGCCTAGCCATAGATCTCCATCCTGGCTCTGGTAGGTTACCGATCACCGCCTCCCCGATGCTGCTGATACCCGGGTGTGTCCGCCCTGACGGCGTTTGCATTAGCACAGAAACGCCACTGCGGCTTTGCTGGGAATGGCCTCTCAACGGACACGTAGAGCCATCCGAGGCCTCGTCTGCGCTTAAAAACCAGCTCGCCCTCAGCACATCGCGTGGGGCTGTGGAAAATGGCACATCCTGAGCACCATGGGAGGGCGACTGAACCCCCAGGGCAGATGCGGCTGGGTCGATGGAAGGATTCTGTTGTTGACCCAGCTACAGCCCCTCAGAGGAGGGAGGAAGCCTTCCCTCAATGTAGGAAGAGTGCAGCGCCACGCCCTGCCGTTGTGGGGCAGACGTGCCCCTCATCCTGCTGTCCATGGGGCTGAGGCAGAGTCTGAGGGCCCTGTCCAGGAGCAGGTGTATTGGAAGAAGGGTGGCTGCTGATTTACCGTTTTTATTTCCCATAGTCGCTTCTAGCTCCCACCTATCTTTCATCTGCCCATCGTAATGGTGCCTCTCTAGTGTTTTTCATCTGTCCAGCTCCAAGTGCTGTGCAAAGGAGGGCAATATTGTTATCCCCATTTTAAAGGTAGGGAAACTGAGTCACAGAGCGGGGCTGTGACTTGCCCCAGGTCATGCAGCTGGGGGGAAAAGGCAGGTTTTCTGCATCCCTGGCTAGTGCACTAGCCACGAGGGCTTCTCTGGGGAGGAGCGTTTGTATCCAACCGTCCAAAGACAGGTTCTGGGGCAGCTCCCCCTCCCACAGCCCCGGGCGAAGATGAGCTGTCCAGAACCGACCTCCCTCCTTCACATCAAGGCTGCAGCTGCCAGGCTGCCCCGCCGCCCCCGCCCTGCTGACTCATGGCCCACAAGCAGTTCTGCTTCCCGTTTTCGTGCTGGAAGGGGCGAGGGGGCTTGTCCTGTTGAGGGGAGAGGGGCTTTGAGCGGGTCAGAAAGACGATGATCAGCTCTTTTGCTGCGTGGGGGCGGGAGGGAGCGAACGCTTGCCCAACGTGTCTGAACTTACCGGCCCGGAGGAGACTCGATAACTCAGGCGGCTGTAGTGGAGCATAACTAAGTCACTGGTTCAACTGGAGCCCATGTCAGGGGGGGCTGGATAGCTCCATGGGTGTGTGGGCAAGGGGGGCATTAGCCCCACCTGATCTTGATTTGGGCCCCCCTCCAGACTTTTCAGAGGTCTGTATGCTCCATTATGGCTTCTGCTTCTTTCCACCCCCCCCCTCAGACTTTTGATGTGGTCATCAGGAAAGCAAACTTTGCCCCCCCCTTCCACTCCCCGTGCCTTGGACGACCCTGGATGGCTGGGGAGTCGGGATCACGGACCCTTCCGGCTCCAGGGCGGCGGTTCACATCTAGCGTTTGTCAAAGGAGCGTGGCGGGATTGAGCTAGAGAGCTGCTCGCTGCGCGGGCGTCGGTACAAACCCCGCCTTTTCCCCACCCTGGCTTGGGAACGGCAGGTGGCTCTGGGTGCAAATCCAGCCCTGTTAGCGATGCGAAGTGGTGCCCGAACCGTTACCAAGTTGGAGGCGCTTTTCTGAGTGATGGGCTTGCGGGCACTGCTCTGAACGCTGGAGTCCTCAACGGGTTTGTTATTGTAGGGTTGCCCCTGGACATTGGGGCTGCCGATGTGGGCTTGTTGTTGTAGGGTTGCTGGTGAGTACTGGGGCAGCGTGTCCTGCTTTTGTAGTTTCCCAGACCCCGACAGACCGTCGTGATGATCTAGTCTGCTTTGTTGTTGTAAGGTTGCTTGGGAATCCTGGGGGGGCAGGCACTGCTGTGTTATTGTAGGGTTGCTGTTGAGTGCTGGGGCCATGGGCATTGCTTTGTTATTGTAGGGTTGTCAAGTGCAGAGCTTGAGGGGCAGGGGCTCCTGGCAACAAAGAAAGCAAGCATCGCTGCGGTTGGTTCGGATAAAATCAGCGACACAGCGGAGCAGGTCTCATCCATTTGGGGCTGGCCGGCCCGGGGGGAGTAGACGTCCCTGTGTTACCGTGGAGAGCAGATCTGGGCCTCTCTCCTCCTCCTGCACTTGAGGAGAAAGGGGCTGCGAGATGGCCGGGGGTCCAGGCCGGCCCCGGAGTGAGAAGGGGTTAACGGAGGCCGAAGGGAGCAGGGCATTGGAGCAGAGGTGCTGGAACCGGCGGTGCTGGTTGAAGTGGTTTCCATCCGATGCAGGGTTTACATTGGTTCAATGGCTCTCAGCAGCCCCACTACACAGATTGCATCGGAGCGAGCGGGATTGGCACCTTCTCTTGCTAACGGCAGCGTCTCTGTTTTCCTCTCCAGGCTTTGTGTGGCTGGCCTGGCCCTGGCTCTGTCCCTGATGACGACCCAGCTCTGCCAAGGCAGCGGGAAGGTGAGTCACCAGGCCAAGGACCTTACGGCTGGGCTGGGGTGGGGGCTGGCGTGGGAAGCACAGAGCCGCTCCCTGCATTATTTCGCCAGCTGCAATGTGCGTGGCTGCGTCCTGGATTCACAGGCCTCCTCACCCGCTGAATGGCATCGACCCTGGCCCCCTCCCCCAGAGCCAGGCTGGTCCCGTGGGGCTAACGGGGATAAAGAGGAAGAAAAACCCGGTTTGATCCCTTAGCTCAGCCTGTGTGAATCTGCCCGAGGAATGGGACGGGGCCATTTCTTCATGGTCTCCTGCCTACGCCTGCCCTTAAACCACAGGAAACCCAGCATCTGCTCAACCTTCTGGGACCCTAGGATCAGCCAAGGTTGCGCCAGCCCTGCCCGCACCATTCCTTGCCCCACGGGCAGTGCCACCACGTGCCGGATGGGGCCTGTCTGTTTGGTTTCTCCCAGGCAAGGGCACGGTCCCATCCCTGAGCTCAGCTCCTGTCTCCTCCTGCTTGGCTAAGTGGAGAAGCTGCCCCCGCAGTTGGTGGGATGCTGCCTTTCTGCACGGGGGGAAGAGGGAGCCCCCTTTGTTCTTGAGCTGCTCCTGGAAAGCCTGGGGTAGCTGCCCCATAGGCGACGCTCTCCCCTCGGGGGGGTGACGCCGAGCGTGCTGGTTGCGGCTGATCAGGAATGATCTCCTGGTGCGTTTTGGGGTGTTGCACTGGCTGGAGTCCCAACTGGAGGTAGGTTGTGTTCTCCCTCCATAAACCTCCCCTGTGGCTAGGTATGTTATTCTCCAGCATCGCATTGCCTGGGGTGTTGCTGTGGGCTGTTAAACAGCTGCCATGTTCTGCCCCAGAGGTGGCTAAAAATCAGCCAGACCAGGAGGAAATGGGAATGCTTGGGCAGGGATAACCTCCCGGGGCCTGGTTCTCAATGACATCAAGGCTCCTTTACACTACTCAGGCAGAAACCGTTTCCCTGAGAAGGCCCTCATCCTGGGGCCTCCTCTGGCGTAAGCATCCTGCACTCGTCCTGCTCCTAGTCCCCCACATAGGGGGTGGATCCAGGATATTGCTCGAACACATTGTGTTCTGGCTAGTCTCTGCTTCCCGTGGCCCATACAGGGCTGTGAATAGCAGAGCGTGAGTTAGAGCAACCTCAGGGCTGCTCTAAATTACACCAAGGGCCAGGCAGGGCCCTGTGTGCAGGAATCAAAGGGGTGTTTTAAAAATCACACTGTTGTCAGAGCAGCTGGAGGAGGGGGCAGGGCAAGTCAGGACTCCTGGGTTTGATTCTCAGCTGGGAGTTGGGGAGAATGGGGTCTAGTGGTTAGAGTGGGGGGGTGGGTGCTGAGAGTCCGCACTCCTGGGTTCCATTCTGGACGCTGGAAGGGGAGCATAGTGTAATGGTCAGAGCACATCCCCCTCCTCCCCATCCCTTCCCTGGAGGAACAACTAAAGATCAGGCCCTGGGGTTAATCGGTAGCAGGGGAGGCTACAGAAACAAGTAGGAGGAAGAGGCTTTAGGCCTGGGGTTTGCAAACACCGTGTGTGCGTATGGCACAGAACAGGGCCGGAGAGCGCCAAGTGAGCGAGAGGGCAGGTTCTCTGGTTCAAAGGCCTCTTCCTTTTGCCAGATTCCCTCCCGGGGGGACTCTGCAGGTGGCCTGCGTGTCAGGGGTGCTCGCGAGCTAGGGGGAGAGGCTGGGGCCGGGGCGAGGGTGTCGTGCATTAAAACATGGCCTCACATCACGGGGAAGGTCCCTGAGGACTGGGAGGCTGGCGGAGAGAGCTTCCAACCCACCGTCATCGAGGAAATTCCCAGAGCCAAGCCAGCGTGGAGTCCCAAGGCCCTCCCCGCAGCCTTCGCATGTTGCAGCTCACGCTGGCAGGGGCGGGAGCCGCATCTTGTCCGCGTTAGCAGTTTACAGCCCGTGGAAATTAGCAGCAAACTGGGGGCAAGGAGGAGGCCAAACGCTCTCTGGGGTGGCTTGGTTCTGTGTTTGTTTTCTCCGGGGCAGTGTTGCTAACCCAGCCGTTTGTTGCAAAACGGTGTTTTCCCTGGCTCCGCCGGGCAGTCCCCGGGCCCCGGCCCCTTCCTGCGTCAGCGACCTTAGGAAACGGAGGCCTCCGAGCAGAAGCCAAGGCATGAGCCGACATTCACCCTCTGCCCCGTGCGTTGCGCACAGCCGGTGAGTCCCACGCACAGCCGCTCTGATGCGCTGGCGTTTTATGCCCGCTTGGGCACAGGGCCGCATGAGGCGCCGGCAGGCGGAGGATCAGTCCCTCGGCTGGAGGAGTTTGGGATTTGGAACTGCGGGCCCTGCCGGCTGGGGTGTGCGGTTGGGCAGAGGAGAGCAGGGGCTCGGGGCCATCACTCCGCCGCTGGCTGTCATCCTGCCTTTCAGCTCCCCGGCGCAGCCGTCTGCTTTCCAAGCCCAGTTTGTTCAATGGTTCCTTTGAGTTTATGCTGTTTTATGGGCGAATGCAGCCGGGGTGAAAGGCGGCGGCTCTCTGTGTATCCGCGGAGCAGGTACAATCCAGGCACCAGCAGGGCAAACTTCCCCTCCACACACACAGCTCCATCTGCCCCCACGCTGGCTTGGAGGGTCCCGCTTCTAAGGGGGTGCTACGTCTTGTGCCCCACCCCGTCTCCCTAATGCCTCTGCTGATGCTATCAGTTCCTGCTGATTCTGGTGGGACCGAGACCCTGGGTCAGTAGGAACTGGCCCGTGACTGCAAACTCCCTCCACGCATGATCTCAGCGTTCAGCTGTTACTGACTCAGGGCAGGACGGGGGTGAGCGACCTGGAGGCGAAAGGCTCCGAATCTTATTACCAAGCCCCAAAGTCAGCCAAGTCCTTGTGCACAGATGCAGCCCAGAGCAGAGGAGATTAGTAATCCAAGAAAACACTCCCTGGCGCGTCTCGCCAGCAGATCGCAGCGCACTTTGCGAAAAGGGTCGGTATCATTCCCCCTCTTTTTACAGCTGGGGAAACCGAGGCACGGAGCGAGGCTGTGGCTTCCCCGAGGCTACCCAGCCGGCAGCGCTTGAATAAGAACTTGCGTGCCAGTCCAGTGCTCTGCCCACTAGGCTGCAGGATTACTGGGCACTGCAGAGCCACAGGGTGCAAGGCGGTCCCCGCCCGTCCTGCCCAGTGCTCACAGTCTGAACAGACAAAGGGGAAACCGAGGCACGACAGCCAGCCACGGTTCCCCAGCGGGTCAGTCATGGAGTTGGGACTAGAGGGCTATAAGTGGCTCTAGCCTCTAGGCAACACTGTCTCCCAGCTTCGGCTGGGCAATCTAAGGGCTGCCCCATTTCTCCAGGGAGGTGTCCTGGTGTGAACGGGCAGCAGAGCTGTGCTCAGCCCTGCACCTGCCACTTACCCCACACTAGTAGCTGCATTTCCTAGTGCAGGAAAGGCTCTTGTGTACCATGGGCCGGCTGCCCAGCGGGTGTAAATCCGCCTAGCTGCCTGTCGACTCCAGTGGAGCTGTGACCACTTATGCCAGCAGCTGTCTTGGCCCTCAGATCCCAGCCTGGCCGTGTTGTTCCATGCAGCGCCGCTGTTGTTCTTGGGGAGGGAAGGGAGGGGGCCCCAAATCCTTTGAAATCTTTGTCCGCACGCCTCCCACCTCCGCTGCTTCTCTGGCCTGGAGGGGGCAGATCAAAGTGCTGAGGCCTGGGGGGGGGGGGCGGGGCGGAACTCACAGGCTGGTCCACTGGGAGCTTTGCCGCGTCCCTGGAAATACAAAGGAAGATGTGGGAAATTTCTGATCTGGAGGCTGGGTGCTGGGGTCTCTAGCTGTCCGGTTCGAATGCAGGGTGCGGCGTTGCTGGGTGACAGTCATGATTCCCCTCTGGCAGCTGCTTGCTGTCGGCCTGCATGGAATGAGTTGCTAGTTCTCAGCCTGGGACCAGTCCTAAACCTCTCCTTGGGGCTGACTAAAAGGCTCTTCATCCTTCTGCTTTGCTCAGGCAACTGAAGTGTGGTGATGACAGTGTTGCCTAGTGGGTAGAGCAGTGGATGAGGACTCAGGAAATCCAGGTTCTATGCCTGACCGTCCCTTGTTGTACCTCAGTTTCCCCCTCTGTCAAACGATGATCGGGATACCAACGTGCTTGGAGATCTACTGATGAGAAGCGCTCTGGCAGAGCCAGGGGTTGCTGACGATTCCCCGGGCGAGGCTGAAGCCTGCCTGAATCTCCTTCACTCCTTTTGATGCATGAGCTATTCAAAAAAAAATACAGAGCCTCCTGGAGCGTGTCGCCTAGCAGGGCGGAGAGCTGGGGTGGGCCTGCAGGCTGGAGAAGCCCAGCAAACTCCTGCGTCTCAGCCAGCTCATGGGGTGCATTGCAGTGCACTGTAGCTTCTCAGGTCTGTCTTCCATACAGAGTTAACTCAGGCTCCTACCCGTGGGTTGGCCTGAACCCCCCTCCCATCCGCCCACAAAACCCTCTCCCCTAAGTCTGGTGCTTCCAGGCTGGGCCTGCTGGCCTGGCAGGGGGTACAGGCTAGAGCCTGGGTGCAGCCTTCACTCAGGCTGTTAACCTGCTCTCTTTGCAGTGAGGACGCAGGCTAAACCCCCTCGAATGCTGCTGGTCCTCCAGCGCCTTCCCACAGTTCCCCATGTGCCCGGAAGGAGAGCCGCGTTCTGCCCCAGAGCGGCACAGAGCGGCTCAGCTCAGGGCAGCACAAAGCACCATGGGAGGCGGTGATGTGGCCAGGGCTTTGCCGTGCGGCTAAGCCAGGCGCTCAGAGCGGGGCTCACTGTGCAGTGAAGACGGACCTTGCTGTACCGGGGAACGCAGAATAGCCACGCTGCACCGCGGCACACGTTCCTCTAGTCCAGCAGTCCTGCCTCCTGCAGATCCGGACCGGACCCCTGGTTCACCCAGCCCGCTCTCCCGCCTCTGACCATGACCGACACCTGATTCTTAAAAGGCAGACACCCCCACGCTGCACCGGAACTGTTGAACGGGCTGGGCGGGGGCGTTCCTAACCTTGCGGGCAGGTAACGAATCACCGCCTGGCATAAAATCCATCCGCGGCATCTGCCTGTCCCTAGGGTCTCCGGTGGCGGAGAGTTCCACAGGGCAGCCCTGTGCTTCACAAAGAAGGGATTAACCTTTCCTTTGACATTTCACTGCCCCTGTGGATTCCCTCAGTGCCCGTCCAAGGGGGCAGGGTGGAAAGGAGAGCCTGGCCGTTTTCGCCCCCCTCCCAGGGCGGCTTAGATTGCACAGAGCGGGAGGAAAGCTCCATGTGGTTTACCAGACACCCCCCCTCCCTTCCGCCACGGTACCGGTGCCCTCGTTACGATCCAGCCAAGCGCTATCTGTCTCCAAGTCACTCCTGAGCCATGCCAAATATTTTGGCAATCAGCAAGCGTGCTCGTTTTCTCCATTTCCTTTTTTGGCTACGACTGAAGCCGTCCATCCCAGGAGCATTTGGGACTTTGGAGCGAGGAGACAACAGCTGGGCAGCGATAAACTCCTCAGCCCGCTTCCAGCAGCTGGGCCCAGCCTGGCGTGGGATTGTCCCGCCATCGGACGAACCCAGGAGAGGCCAGGGCAGGCAGGGCTGGCTGAGGTGGGATGGATGGGGAAGGCTGGGAGAGAGAGACCAGCGTGAAATGAAAGGCTGATGGGGGGGTCCCTGCTCCTCAATCCAGCCCATTTCCCTTCGGCCCCAGTCCCTTCACTCGGCTTTTGGCTTCTCCTTCCTCTTCCCCCTGCTCTGCCCTCTTCCCAGGTACCAACCCTCCTGCTGCTGGCCAGGGGAGGCTCCGTCTCATCCCCAGACGGCATTCCTGATTCCCAGCTGGCAAGGGGGCCGCCGGGTCAGTCAAGCCGGGGTGCTCACGGGGTGGGGGACTCCGGTGCCAGCCGGTGGAGTTGGCGCCGCCTGCTGTTAAGTGCCACGGCCGACCGGAGGGTGCGAGAGCCCAGCCGGGGTGGCAGGGTCCCCCGGGCTTGGAGCTGGGGACCGGCCCCTCCTGGCGGTGATCCGCTGTTTCCTTGTGCCCTTGCAGGTCCCTCAGCGGACATCCCGCCAGGTGCTCGAGGAGGACGGAGCTGGAAACCGAGTGCCGGGAGCCTGGAGCGACTGGGGGCCGTGGTCGTCCTGCTCCCAGCCCTGCGGGGTGGGGGTCTTGGAAAGGGTCCGCACCTGCCTGCCCCCCTATCAACGAGCCCCCTGGGGGGGCCCACATGGCCTGCGCACGTACACCCAGCCCCTGTACCCGGAGGAACGGGCCAATCCTTACCCGCCTCGGCCGTCCTACCCGCTTCACACTGAGGGGGATTCAGGCTCCCTTCCGGGGGTCGCCCTCCCCCTGCACCGCGGCTCTGCCCTCCCCCTCCACAGCAGCCGCAGCCGGCCGGCCCCCCCTCCCGCTCGCTACGGGCCACTGAACAGATACACCCGCCACGAGTCCTTCCCCTCCGAGGAGCTGCCTTCGGCCTCCAGGCAGGACGCCTCCAGCCAGGGGCGGGACCCAGCCCTCGCCCGCGGAGCCCCCAAGCCGGAAGGGGACCCGTCTGGCAGAGAAGGCACCTCCAGCCACGGCCTGGCCCCCTCTGCGCGGCAGCTGCGGCCCCCGAGCGCTGCCTCCGCCTCCGGCCCGGAGAGGCTCTCCAGACGCGGCGGCTCGGCACCGCCACGGCCGCCCACCCGGGACTCGCTCCCGCTCTTCAAACCCGAGCGGCGGGGCAGCCCCGAGGCGGGCGGCGCGGCCGGACCCGGCACCCTCGGGCACAAGTTGGCGGCGTCCCCGATGCAAGAGTCCCAGGCGGCCAGGAGGTGAGAGCCGGGGTCGCCGGTCGGTCACGCTTGGGGCTCGGCACACGGGCCGGGTGGGAGGATGGGGATGGGACCGGCTGGCTCGGGGCGCTGGCAGGGCATGGTTGAGTGCCCTTGTCCTCCAGTCACTGTTGGTCCTGGTGCCGTTCCTACCGCCCTGGCCTCTTCCAGCTGTCACGCTCTGCAGAGGGGACATGGGCCCAGATCCTAACTCCCATAGGCGCCAAAATACCTAGGATCTGGGCATAGAGACCAAACTGCTCGTGCCCCTAGAACAGGCTCCTCCGAGGTGGGGCATTGGCCCTGTCAATCTCCTTGTCCTATGAAACTCAGGGCCTGGGTCCCCAGGGATGCCTGGCCGCCGCCGGCCCCCTACGGCTAAATCCATTTGGAAACGGAAGAGGAGTCAGCTGATCCTCGCTAGCCTGTCGGGCCTTATCTGGGGCTCATCGCCCTGCTATTGGGCTCAAACGCACTTATCTTCCCTGCTCCCCCCCCACAAGTCAGGGCAGGGATGTCAGCCCCATTGGGCAGTTGGGAAACTGAGGCACAAAGGAACTGGCCCAAGGTCACACGGGATGGGGAGGCAGAACTGGGAACAACCTGGATCTCCTTAGCCCCAGGCCTTAGCTCTAACCAGTGCACCCTCCTTCCTCCCGCCCCACCTGTGGGCTCTGTGCCAAGCTAGGCGGCGGTGTTGTGTGTTGCACCTGCACCACAGCTCTCCACGGTGACACAAGACCAAGGCCACGTACTGCCACACGGTGACCGGCACCTGGCATGCCCCCTGGCAGCAGCAGGGAGAGAGCTGAGATCCTCCTGCTCCAGAAGCCCAGACCCACCCCCACCTGAGCTGTGGAAGAATCCCTTTGAGCTGTGTGCAGTACGGGGCTCTTGACACAAAGTGTGCCATTCTGAAGCCACCCGTAGAGTGGGGCAGTGGGGTGCACATGTTAGCCGGTGCCTGCCTTGACACTTGTCCTGGATGGGACGCCCATTCAATGGGTAAGAGGACAGGTGGGTCCCTATCAAGGCTCGGCGGGGAGGCACTTCCACTTTGCTCTGTTTACGTAGGGCCCGTAACAACACCATGCCGCCTCTCTCCACCCCGCGCAGGTCTCGAATTCGAGAGTCGATCAAGCCGGGCAAATACGGCTACGGGAAGGTGCCCTTCGCCCTGCCCCTGCACACGGAGGAGCAGGGCGCGCCGCGGTTCAAGAGACACCCGGGGCCCCCGACCCACCAGCCGCCGCCCACCAGGCCACCCAAGCGCAAGGCCAAGGAAAGCGCCAGCCACGAGAAGGAGCCGCCGGCCCAGAGCGAGCGCCATCCGCACCGCAAGCAGAGGAAGGCCCAGGACGCCGTGCAGCCCAGGCTGCGGGCAGAGAACAGCTCAGAGCCGGCAGGGCATGGGGCGATGTCCAGAAGTGGGAGAGACGGGCCCGCTTCACCCCGCCAACCCCACGCAGCCGAGCAGGGCAGCGCCGGGCCGCTGAAGGCTGAGGCCACGGCCGAGCCCCACGCGGGCCCCTGGGAGGATGAGGCGAGCCCTGGAGAGAACTGGGAGCCGCGGGGAGCTCGGCAGCGTGGCACGGAGGGCCCCCCTCCCACGGAGCAGCCCTCCCCGCCTGCTGGCTGGGCGCCGGCGGCGCCAACCTCTCCGGAGGAGGAGGGGGATTGGCGGGAGTTGCACCCAAAGGCAGGAGCACGGGCACCCGCCGAGCGAGGAGGAAGCGGGGCCGGGGCCGGCACTTGGGGCGCCCAGCAGCCTTCTCGCCCCAGGACGCCCGTGGGCGAGTGGGCCCCGAGCAGCGGCCGCGCCCCTCGGCCGCGGGGGGAGCCGCGCCTCACGCACGAGGTGCTGAAGAACCACAGCTCCCACGGGGTGGGGGGCAGCCACAAGGAGGCGCCGGAGCTCAGCCACCCCCATCCCCGCTCCCCCCATCGAGCCGCAGGGGCACCAAAGCCCGGGCCTGAAGCCCCCCACCCGGCTCATCCAGAGGGAGCGGGCCCTGCTGACCCCCCCGCGCGCCCCCACCAGGCAGCCAGGCCCCGTGCTCAGAGGCAGAACGAGTACCGCCCGGCTGGCTACGGCACCAGGGCCTCCCAGAGCCTCTACGTGGAGCAGCCCTCGCCGCACCGGCCGACAGACCCGGACATCTGGCTGCTCCGCCGCGGCAGCCCCGTCCAGTTCCAGGCCAGGGGGCAAAGGCCCAGGCCAGACCTGCACTCGGGCCCCGAGGCGCCCCAGTGGAATCTCTACCACCCCGGCACGGAGACCTTCCACTGCGATGGAGAGAGCAAGCAGTTCAAAGCCTGCAGGCAGGAGGTAAGGATCTCTGCTTTCCCAACAGGGGCGCCAGATGCCTCACCCTCGTAGGACTAGAACTTAGAGCCCCATGCTTCAAACCCCTTACAGGAGAATCTCCATCCTCCGCTAGAAATATAGGGCATAAGATACACAGGTGATAAGCTCTGTTTCCCTCCAGGAGGGGGCAGTGTGGGGCACACACACCCCCAGCCACTTTATTACGATATTAGCCACCCTATCTTACAGGCCAGGGCAGTGACTTGCCCAAGGTCATGCAGCCTATTGGGAAAAGAACCCAGGAGTCCTGACTCCCTCCCTCCCCCACTTTAATCCACGGGACCAAACCATCTTGTGGGGCCTGGGTCCATTTAACAGTAACAGGATTCGGGTTAATCTAGAGAAACGGCCGCCGGCGGAGTGGGGAGTGTCTGAGCTGGGAGTGAACGAGCAATTCGGTTGCTGATGGGATTTTTCCTGACAATTTGTCCTTTTTTTTTGTTTAATAAACAGTGGAAAAAATACACAAATGTCAGGCCCGGCAAGTTCCAGGCGAGCCCTGACCTATAAATCACCCGTCCCGCTGGTTTATACGCCGGCCAAACCTCCCCCATTGGCTAGCGGGAATGTGCTCTTGTAAATAGCCCTCTGGGGTGTGTGGAAGGGGACCCGGAGCATGCTGGGAGAGCTACAGGGGCTGTTGGGAAGAAGTTATTTAGGGGCCCCATCGTCTGTGTCCCACCCCAAAGGTGGCTGCATTTTGGCACGGGGTAAGCAATCTCTGTACAGCGTTGCTATGTGGCTGTTTAACCAGGGGCTGCCCAGAGGAGGCCGCATTTTTGCAGTGCCCAAGTGATCTCTGCAGCGTTGCTGCGGGGCTAGTAAAGACCTGCCATGCCCCACCCCAGAGCCAGCTGCATTTCATAGCCCAGGGTATTTGCAACTCACTTTGGGGATCGATGTGGAAACCTGCTTGGAGTCTCCCGGCGCCAGAGCCAGCAGCATCCCAGCCTCCTTTCCCTTCCAGCCGTGCCCAGCCGACCAGCCTGACGCCCGAGCCAAGCAGTGCGCGGCCTTCAACACCCAGGAGTTCATGGGCCGCCTCTACCAGTGGGAACCCTTCACGGACGGTAAGGGACTGGGCGGCCGGGTCTGGTTATGGCGGGGAAGAGAGGGTCCAGTGGACTCTCGTGCGGTACCAACTCATTGCTCTGCCATGGCTGGAGGTTCCCGGGAGCTGCCTGCCTCGCTGGCGGGCTGGCTAGGGCCACACTAGGGCAGGCAGTCTCCGGGCACGCTGCCTCTCCACAGCTCTGCACTCAGAGGCCCAGTGCCCCTCCATCCCGCCCCGCCGCCCCCCTTGCTATTCCCAGCCCTGGGCTCCCTCCCGCCCACAGTCAGATCTGCCGAGGGCCCTCAATCCTGACCTGCCCCCCCCCCTTTGCTGGTGGAGTCCGGGGCTCCCCACTTGCACAGTTTTGCAGATGCCCCTCGGTCCTGCCCTGCCACCACCCCGCCTCCTGTTCCAGCCCAGGGCCCGTCGCACGGGAGAGCACCCGGCTCCTTTCACACACAACCCTGAGCCAGGACTGGGGCCAGCTCCCCCGTGCTGTGCCCACCCGCCACGCATGGATTGAGTTGGGGCCTCTCTGCTCCCTTCCCCATGGGACTCTGGCTGATGGGGGGCCCGGCACTGGTGCTATAGAGGGGCCCGGGCACACAGCTCCATCCTCGACTGGCTTTATCTCAGGGGGCGTTGGCCGCAGCACTTTCTCCTTCGCTTGTTCCCCTGCAGGCGCGGGCGCTGCTCCCACTCACCCTTGCTCCTGGCGGTCGGGTTGTTTGGTCTGTGCGTCGGGAAGACGCGTTCCCCGCGGCCAAGGGCTGTCAGAGCTGTGTACAAACGGGGGCAGATGGACCCCAGCTGGGCCAGGCTGTGTTCACCCTGTTAGCTCCCGGGTGACCCACATAGACGGGTGTGAACTGGAGAGCCGTGCGTCCGCATCTCCCAGCCTAGGGAGCGGGTCGGGGCTCTGTCTGGTGTCACTCGACGCTGAGCCTGGCAAACTCATCGCACTTGTGATGGAAACGCAACCCGCGCTCCCTTGGCCGAGCAGCGTGTGCGCGGGGTCTCCTGGTGGAGCCTTTGCCTCCCCCTGGGTTACACTCTGATGAGCTGGTTAGTTCTCAGCGCTCATTTCGAAGCTGCTTCGCCGCGTTCCCTGGGGCTGTAGGTTCTGGGCCTGGCTCGTGCACGCGAGGGGGCTGGCGTGTGTGGGAGCATGAATGCTTGTGTCTGTCTGCGGCGTGTGAACACTGGGGGGGCAAGACTGGTGCATGGATGGATGTACACTTAACGTTTTGTGCATGTCGCTGAGCTGCGCGCGTGGGTCTCTGGCTGTGTGTTTCGGGCAGGCGTGTGCCCGCAGGAATCTCCCTGCATGTGCCGCTTGGATCTGCACGTTTGTTTCCTGTGAGGTGCGCCTTGCTGCCTATGGGTCTGCCTTTGTCTCCTAACGCTTTGGAAGCCAATTAGCTGGAAAACTTCTCCCCGGGGGGTCAGGTATGCTGAGGATGGGGGTGAGCCCCACGTAGGGGGCGGGGGTCCCAGCAGCGCGCTGGGACATTCCCATTTCCTGCCTCAGCCCCTGACTCACTTGCTCTGAGTTTGTTCATTTCCCTTCGCTTGTGTCCTCGGCAGGAGTGTGGGAGAAAGGGCCCATGGGCACCCCAGGACCAGGACACCTCTCGGAATCAACTCAGAATCTGTAAAAACACGTCAAACTTGGGAAAACGATTTGCTTTGAGCTGGGGCTAAGGTTGGAGACGGTTCTGATCCACAGAGAGTCGGGGAGTGGTTCTGATCTGGGGGGACCAGGAAGCCAAGGGCTGGTCCCAATCCAGGGTGTGTGTGTCAGGGACCAGTTCTGATCCAGAGGGGAGCAGGGCCTGAATCTGATCCAGGCGGGCAGGGCTGGTTCTGGTCTGGGGAGGCGACAGGCCTGGTTCCAGTTCTGACCCAGGGAGTCAGGGCCGGTTCTGATCCGGAGCATTGGGCTAACTAATATCAGGCAAACTGGGTCGTCCGATCACTGCTGGGAACCCTGTGGGATCTGGTTGCCAAGATGGCTAAGGGCACATTGGGCTGTGTTAGGAGCATTGCCAGCAGAGCGAGGGACGTGATTCTTCCTCTCTGTTCGGCACTGGTGAGGCCACATCTGGAGTATTGTGTCCAGGTTTGGGTCCCCCACGCCAGGAAGGATGTGGACAAGCTGGAGAGAGTCCAGTGGAGGGCAACGAAAATGATCAGGGGGCTGGAGCACAAGACTTATGAGGAGAGGCTGAGGGAACCAGGCTTGTTTAGTCTGCAGAAGAGAAGAATGAGGGGGGATTTGATAGCAGCCTTTAACTACCTGAAAGGGGGTTCCAGGGAGGATGGAGCTAGGCTGTTCTCAGTAGTGGCAGATGACAGAACTAGGAGCAACGATCTCAAGTTGCAGTGGGGGAGGTCTAGGTTGGACATTAGGAAAATCTTTTTCCCTAGGAGGGTGGTGAAGCACTGCAATGGGTTACCTAGGGAGCTGGTGGAGTCTCCATCCTTAGAGGTTTTTAAGGCCCGGCTTGACAAAGCCCTGGCTGGGATGATTGAGTTGGGGTTGACCCTGCTTTGAGCAGGGGGTTGGACTAGACACCTCCTGAGGTCCCTTCTAGCCCTAATCCTCTAGGATTCTGTGATGCTCTGTTAAATCAGCGTCCACCTCTGAGTGCAGGCAGCAGCTTCAACCCCAGCCAGTGGCTCCAGTTCTGAAATGCTGACCCGTAGGGCCCACTGCCCTCCCAGAGCCGGGAAGGGAACCCAGGAGTCCTGACACCCCCAGCTTCCCCCACCTCGCAGTCAAAGCACTAGCTCCAGCTGATGTGGGGGTCAGGCGTGCCCAGGAATCCCCCTGAAAGGAGCCCCTCTGGGTCCCACAACTCCAGACCAGAGATATCCCCGGAGGCCAAGCCCCAGACTGGGGTATTTCAGCACCAAGCGAATTAGATGGAGAAAGGTAAAAGCTGGGTGTGGGGGGGCGAGTAGGGGTTGGAGTCAGCCCCCTTTCCCCGTGCTGCGGTGCCCTCTCCACCTACCCTTCCCCCCCTCCTGTCTGCGCCCAGCCACCCCATCCCATGGCACCCGGGCTGGTGAGTGTTTTTTGCCGAGTTCGGCAGATCCAGCCTTTTCGGCCATAATCCCCTTCTCTCGTGGCCGACGGGCTGTGCAGTAATCGCCGAATGGCGTCAGCCCCATGCCCGCCCCGTTGCCTGGCCTGTTGTTCTGTGCCCCGCCGGATCTGTCTGCCCGGCTCCATGGGCAGGCAGGAGCGGCAGGAACCCAGAACCCTCGCCGGGTCTCAGCGGGCGCCCCGCACCTTGGGCCCACTGGCTGCCTTCCCCGACGCCTCTTCTTCGTTCTTTTCTGTCACCTTCTCTTTTCTGTCTCTGCCGTTCTTTCTCTCTTTCCTTTCCCTCATTGTCTCTTCCTCCTCTTGTCTCTCGCTTCCATTCAACTCTTTTCTTTCTTTCTTTTTCTCCCCACCCCCCCAGCTGGCACCCTCCATCCATGCAGGACCCCTTAGCAAACCATCTCCTGCCAGAACCCCCTTGCCCACGCTGCTCCTTCCCCCGCCACGGCCCAGGGACCGGCCCGGGTCTAACGATCTGCATAGCAAATTGATTAAGCGCTGGAAGATTTATAAGCAGCTGACGCTACCCTGGTCATTGTGCACCCGGCGCAGCGGAACCAGGGGCTGTGTGAATCTGAGCCTCCCCAGTCCCTCTGCCTTGGGGAAAGCCCAGCTCATGCCTCCACCCTACAGCCAGAGGGTTGGGCCCCTCGCCATGCCCTCCCCACTGGGGGGCTGGCACTGAGGTGGGGGTCGTTAGCCATCAGGCTGCTGCCAATAGGATCTTTATCAGATTCCTTTCTAAAGCCAGCCGAGCAGGCGGCAGCAGCATCTTTGTTAATGTCCTTCTCTGGCGCCATCTCGCCGAGGATTTCAAAGCACTTTACACAATGAATCGAGCTCCCTGAAAGGTGGGGGAAAATCAAACATTGTCCCCATTTTACAGGTGGGCAAACTGAGGCACAAACTGAGTAGAGGATGCGGTTGGCCCAGTATCCCACAGCAGGTCAGTGGCAGAGATGGGAAAAGAACCCCAGGAATCCTGGTGCCCAGGACCCTGCTCTGACCATGGGGCCACACTCCCCTCCAAATAGCCACAAATGGAACCCAGGAGTCCAGGCGCCCAGCACTCTCCTCTAACTACCAGGCTGTATCCCCTCCCGGTCCGTATCCCTGGGGTTCTGGCATGAGGCACTCTGCTTCTGGCCACCAGATCCAGGGCAAATGAGGACTTTGAACTCACCCCAGACCCGGGTAGCTGATCCCCCTCCCACCGAGCCGAGAGAGACCGGAGCCGACCGACCGCTCCAACCCCCTGCGCTCCGCCCCATGTGGCCCCCCCATCTCGCATGGTAAAGCTGGCCCTGGAGGCTCAGAGCCCTGTGTTTTTATTTGGGGGCAGCGGGAGTTGTTCTGTCTCTCTGCTCCTTAAGCAAGCCAGAGCCCATCCAGAGGTGAGAGATCCTCCCCCTTTCCATCCAGATGTGCAGGATCATGCCCCCCTTCCCCTCCAGATGTGCGGGATCATGCCCCCCCCCCCACACACACACTCCCCCCACATCTACCTTTCTACCATCCATGCCCAGCCAGCCCTCGGCTGCTGAATGCGTTGAGCCCAGGCGGGGGGGGCGAGGACACGAGGGATGAATAGCGTTCCTGTTCAAACACCGCGTTCTTTCCAGTTGGCTGGGGGCAGAGCCGTCGCCTTCAGCCGCTGAGACAGCACGTTGGGAAAATAAACCCTGGCTGGGTTATTATTATCAAAGGGTCCCACTCCGGCTGTTCCCCCCACTCCCCTGCCCCAAGCTGGCACCAGAGGGCACCAGTGACTCTGATCGCTCGCTCTACCATGGAAGGGATGATGCCCGGGTTGTGCGGCGCGATATGGGCAGAATCGGGGCCTCCCGCCCGCCCCTCGGATTGATACCGTGTGTCCAGCTGCTGGGAGACCTTTCCCCTTGCTGCAACGGCACCCTGGCCTCTGGCCGGCATTAGATCGGCCCCGTAGCCGCAGCATGCCAGAGAGAGGGCAGGTGCCAGGCTGGAGGGCTAGGCAGGGTCAGCCCAATGGGGCTGGGGACAGAGCGGCTCTGGGCCCAAAGCCGCCTCCCCAGCACCCCTCCCTTCCCCTGCGGTCAGATCTCAGTTAGAACTCGGTGGGTTCAGCTCCATTTGGATCTGGGTCAGAACTTGGCACATGTGGGTCTATCTGGATCAGGGTCAGAACTCGGTGGTTCTGATTCAGTCCATCACTGTCCCATCTAGTTCCAAATGTCCCACGTGGTGAGGCTTCCAGCTCCCGCCTGGTGATGATTCTGCTGTCTCATTAGATCCCCCCCCCACACCCAACGATACCAAAACACCCCTACAGGCCATCCTCAACGCTCCCTCCTGCCTAGCCCTCCTCGCTCGCACCCCTTGGATCAGCCTTGAGGATCTCTCTTCTCCTTGAGATGGTGGCACCACGCTTCGCCCCTGCTGCCGGAGTTTGAACCCTGGACCTCACTCTGTCCCTTGAGATAAAGGGAGTAACTGTCAGCCAGCAGCAGTAGTAGGCTGTTATCCTTGGTGTGGGCTCCCCTGGCCCTCAGGGCTGTGTTATTCACCCCCCGTGCTCCAAGGTGGTGACCGCTCAGCAGCTTGTGGCTAGGGGAGGTAGCTCAGAAGGAGAAGATTCAAGGTAGATTTAAAAAGAGACTTTAAATCTTTGTCTTACTGCGGAGCTGAGCGGCGGGTCGCGAATCCTGACATGCGTAGGAAAAGGGCGGTATCCCTTTAAACGGTTTGTGAACCCTCTAGCGGCACTTACTGTGCTCGGGACTGTAGAAGATGCCACGCGCCCGCTGCTCTGGCTGGGCTCCGGCAGCATCTAAAACAAAACCCAGCACCGTATTTAAGGGGCTACCATGCAAAGGGCTTTTGGGTAGGGGGACTTCACAGCCACTTGGTGTATTGTTGAGTGGGAGGGGAGGACGGCTACGGAGGAGGCTGTGACTGGAAACAAGCGTTTGCACCTGGCACGTTGCACGGTCGTTCGCCCCAGTCCGTACGTGTCGACCTCCCCCCTCCGCTATCCCACCCGCTCCCCCATCAGCGCCCGCGCTGAATTTACAACCAGGGCGGCCTGGACGCTCACGCAGCTCCACAGCCGGATTCAATCACCGAGGCTCTCGCGGGGAGGGAGGGAGCGAGGTGGGGTGGCGGGGGGGATCTCAGTGGGCCCCGCAGACGTTTGCTTCGAAGTATGCGGTGATTTGTCAGGCTGGGGCTCTCTGCCAGGAACTTCGGAGCGCCGAGCGGCAGGGCGGGGGCTGGGAGATCAGGTGCCGATGACCTTTGCTGGAGGGTGGGAGAAGGGTGCAAGAAACGAGCGGGGCTGTGGCCAGGACGGAGCCCAGGCCTTCGAGCTGGAGCCACCTCGAGGACCGATCCTGGGGGAAGGCAGCGAACGGGATGTGATTTAAAGAGCCGAGCACCAAGTAGCTTTACTGCTCTGTTTGCCCGGGGCTGGGAAGATCGCGGGCCATGGCGGACGGCAGGAGCTGCGCCGTGAGACTGAATCACGGTGGGGTGTGCAGCCAGGTGCCTGCGTCTGGGGTCACAGGCCTGGGCTGGAATTCAGAGGGGCCTACGTGATTAAGGAGCCTCCAGGCCATTTTCCAAAGTCACAGGCACGTCGGGCTAGCTTTCTGCGAGTCTACACTGCAGCTGGGGGGATGTGACTGAGCACATGAGGAGGGCCCCAGACCCAGAGCTGGGCTGCCGCAGCTTTGCCACTCTTCACACGTTGCAGCCACACACCCCAGCTGCCCGTGGAGACGCACCCCAAGCGTCACTGAAAGCCAGCGCGGGGCTCTGGCTTCAGACGCCTCCATGCAAAGGAACATGGCTTCAAATGTGCAACCGCCATGTAAACTATCCCCTTGGCTCCCCGGAGCCCCAATTTAAAGGGGCGAGGCACTGCTTATTTTCGAGGGGTTGAGTCTCAATGAGCTCCCTCGCCCAGAAACCGCTGGTCATTCTGCCCTGCGGGGCGGGGACTGGGAGGGAAGCAGCAGGGCTGAGGATCCGGCCAAGAATCAGAGAGGCCCAGGGAAAGAAAGGGCCCAGACTGATCGGCTGGGGACGGGCTCAGGGCGTTGGAAGCGGGAGAGCAGAAAGTCATCCCGAGTGATTAACGACCTGTGAAGAATGATAATGGTGGAAAAAGAGGGGCGGCCAGCCAGGCTCCGCTACGGTGCTCTCCCGCACGGCTTCCCTCTTCCTTTTTCGCTCCCTCTCCCCACGCTTTTGTTCGCCCCTGTTTTCTCCCACTCACTCTCTCCAGCCCCGGCTACCCTGTCTGATGCCCCGAGAACCCCGTAAACTGCCCCTTCCCCGTTCGCTGCGGAACGGGCCCGGAAGATGCTGGGGGAACCGGTTGCTGTGTCAGCCCCTGAGGCAGGCTGAGAGCAGAGTGCGTGGGGCGGAGGATTGCTCAGGCAAACCCAGAAACTCCCCGTTTCCAGCCCCTTCCTCCCGGGGCATACCCGGTACTGGTATAGCACCTTTATGTCCACAGGAGGCAGTGGTGCGCCGTTTTGCCTGGGCAGCCACAGGCCTAGCTAAGCGTTGCTGAACTGGTGCCGGGTGGTGCGCCTGGTGCTGTGCCCTTGGTTTAAACCGAGCCCAGCTCATGCTGGTGAATGCCGAGAACAGAGGACGAAAACTCTGCCCTTAGTTGCCTTAGTCGCCTCCTTCGCAGAGCTTTATCGAAGGCATTTGGAAAGTCCAAAGGGCGTCTCTGCCCTTTCTCCCTGCTCCGCTGCGGGGCGGTCGGGCTCAAAGGACGCGGGTCTCTGCCAAGCTGCCCGCGTCAGCGCGAGATGCAGCTCGTCTGATCAAGTAGCACTTTGCACCCCGCTTGGCCCCGGTGTAATTGATTTCCCAAGGGGTCTGGCCGGCAGGGAAACAGCCGCCAAGCACTCCAGCACATTGGCGAGGGGTGATTTTCCTTTCCAGGAGCTAGGTAGCTATTCACGTAAGGTCCTTGGTTCCTACCTCTGTAGAATCTGAGCACCTCCCAATCTGTAATGGCTTTACCCCCCGCCTTGTGGGGCAGTGCCATGCTGTTATCCCCCTTGCAGAGAGGGGACTCTAAGGCTAATTAATGGGAGCGAGGCAGCCTTGGAGGAACCGGGCCTACGTAACTTGCCCGTGGTGAGGCCGGACGCTGGTGGACGAGCTGTCAACATTCAGGAGACGCACGGGGCATCTTTTTGCCAGCAGCTCAGCCACGGCGTTCTTGAGTTGCTGGGGGAATTGCTTCCGGCCCTGGCTGTTCATCACGCCACGGGGCAAGCGATGCAAGAGCCATCCCAAGGAGAAACCAGGCACCAAACTTTATCAGCGAGGGCGATTAACACCGGCACAAACTACCCCGGGAAGCGGGGACTTCTCCAGCTCTTGACGGCTTCCGAGAGCTGCTTTAACTGAACACGCGTCTTGGGGCCCGTGGAGGGGCTGTCTCTGGTCTGTGCGATGCAGCCCGGAAGATCTAACGCTCCTTTCTGGGCTTATCATAGCTGAATCCTGGCCCTGGGGCAGATGGCACGGGCCAGGGGCTGCTCCCGTGCCCGTTTTCTGCCACAAGGGAGGGCGATTTAAATGCAGACACAACCGGTGGGAAGTCAGAGCTTGGGGCTTGATTGGCCGTTGGCCCTGGGGGAAATGAGGAGCGTGCACATGTGTTACACCCGGGTAAAGCAGGAGGGACGGGTGTAGGCAGAGCCCCCTCCTCCCCCCCCCCTCCTCTCCCCGTCTGTACGATTTCTGTTACCAGCCAATATTTGTATTTCTACCAGACGAGGGGGATGCCAGGGGAGGGATTCGCACAAAAAGCCCTTTGTTCCCTGCCCCGCTATCAGCCCCGCAGGCTTAGCCAGACGGGGGCTGCCGGGTGAGATGGGGCAGCGAACGACCAATCGCCAGGGAGGGAGCCATGTGGGTGGAGAGGAAGGGGGGGCCTTGGGCGATAAATCACCCCCCTCTTCCCCCCCCCAGCCCGCCGCTCTTAGTAAAATAAACTCTGGAAAATGTTAAAAAGTCTTGGCTGCTGCCAGGGGCCGGAGCGGGATGGGGCCAGCAGACGGGGTTAACCCTTCGTGGGCTGGCATGCCACCTGGGGGGGGCCTTGGGAATGATTAGACAAGGTGGACAGTCAGGTGCCCCCCCCCCAGCCCCATTTCATCACCAAGCCCAGGGAAGAGATGGGGGAGGGGGGGTCAGGCATTCAGCAGCGGGCCAGGCCCCCACATCCCAAGTGCTCAGAGCCAGGGTGGGCTACTGTGTGGCTAGTGACCTTGGAAATAAAATGGGGGGGGGAGCAGCCCAAGAGAGGGTGGTGTCTCCGCTAAGTCATTGCCAGGGGGCAGATGAGCCCCCCAACGAAGCCCCGCTCCATCGTTAGCGCTTCCCCGAGGCTTGCGGCCAGTCCTTTTCTGCCTCCCAAATCCCCCCCGGCCGTTTCAGCTGGCCCCGACGGTTTCTTTCCTGTCCCGTCCCAAAGAGCGAGCGCCCCCGTTCGCCCCACATGTGCCGGCCGCGCCCCATGCCGCCAGCTCCGCCGGCCGGCGCATGCTGTCAAAGAGAACGTGGCCTTCGGTGGGCAGCGCGGCCCCCCCAGAGCGACCCCCCCCCTTCACTCCCCCCGGCTCCCCAGCCCAGAGTCTCCTGCCTGGTCCGTTCCCCTGGGCTCGGTCCCCGCTAAGCTGCGGCTTTTCACTAGGGCATTGCCACCTGTCTGCCCATGCTGGGGTAGGGCGTGCGGCCCGCCAGCCGGGGGCACTGGTCTGAGGCTACCCCCTCCCCACCTCATATTGCTTCACCAGCATGGAAAGACGGACCATGGGGGGTGACCTGATCTGTCCCCTCCCCACCAGATGCTCCCCCAATTCCCCGCCGGCATATAATAACCCGCCTTACTACCTGTCAGCCTCCCCAAGTGCTGGGGGGGGGTCCCCCAGGCCTGCCAGGGCCCACCCCAGGTAGCAGCAGGACGGGTGGCCTGCCCCAGCCTTTAGGATCTCTCTTTGGGGGGATGATGTGGTGGAGCGGGCGCCAGGCTGGCCCCAGGACACCCAGGGTCTATCTCCAGGGGACGGCGGCGGCGAAAGGGGGCGATGATCCCGTCTGGGCGCTCCCCGGGGCAGGGATGGGCGCCCGCTGGGGCCGCAGGGAGCACGGGGGTGCCCTAATCTCTGTCAGGGCTGGAGGGGTCCTGGGGGGAGCCCGGTCAGAGCCGCCCTGAGCCCCGGCTCCGTTTCGTTGCAGTGCGGGGCTCCCAGCGCTGCGAGCTGAACTGCCGCCCGGTGGGGTACCGCTTCTACGTGCGGCACACAGAGAAGGTGCGGGACGGTACGCCGTGCGAGGCTGCTTCCCTCGACATCTGCGTGGCCGGAGAGTGCTTGGTAAGTGCAGGGAAATGGGGGGGTGCGGGGGGCTCTGTGTCCAGGCAGGGGTCGTCCCAGGACCCCCACAGGACCCGCTGCCCTAGGCCCTGACCATGGCGGGAGTTCAAGGAAGAGGGGCCAGGGCGGGCGAACCGGGCAGCCTCTGGTCTGGGCCGGGGCAGGGGGAAGGTCTCTGGGTCTGAGCAGCAGGCTGGGAGCCAGGACTCCTGGCTTCCCTTCCCAGCTCAGCCACCCACACCTTCAGTGACGTTGGGGGAGTGGCTCCCATGCTCCATGCCTCAGTTTCCCCCTGTGGAAGCTGTGGGGCAGCCCCTCCTTATCCCCCCAGGGAGGGGGATACAGCAACTGTGTGATCTGAGCTTCGCAGGAAGGATGCTGGGGGTGAGCCCAGAGCCCGGCCTCACTCTGCACCCCCGCACTAACCACTCAGCTCCCTCTGCCCTTCCCCCCCTGCCCTCCTCTGGTGCCTGCCCCATCTCCCAGCACCCCCCCCATCCCCTCTCCCCCAAGCTGGCCATGTACTCCTCCCTCATTCACCCGTTCCTGCCTGACCGGTGGGGAGGGGGAAATTTATACCCCAAGTGACACGGCAGGCCCAGCGCAAGGTCTCCGTCCCTGCCTGGCTCAGCCGGGATCCTCGGGGTGGAAAGCCTCGTACGCCCCAAAACTGGACCAGCCGTTAAGCTGCCCCCAGGAGCAGCAGCAGAGGCGGTCCCCAGCCTGCCCCCCGTGCTCTGGGGTCCCTCTGGGGCACAGGAAGGAAATGGGGGGGGGGCATGGCATAGGGCTTGCAGAAAAGGGGCCCGTGTTAGGGGAGGGGCCGTGGGGCTGCTTCAAAAGCAAGGAGGGTGAGCAGGGCCGGGGGCAGCCGAGGCGCGTGGGGGCTGGGCCGATGTGGTCACGCGTCTTTGGGCTTAGCGAGTCCAGCTGGGCCGGTGCGGCTGGTGCCTGCGTAGCTCAGGGAAGGGTGGGGACACCCCTGCGACTCACGGCAGGCTCTGGTTAGTTTCACCCCTTCCCCCCATGACAGGCTGCTCCGGGGCCTGGTCCGAGAGGTGACGGGCGGGGGGTCCCCGGGGTCAGGGGGTGAGCGTGTCGGGTCTCAGCCCAGCTCCGAGCAGAATGGGGGTTTGCTGCCCTCTCTGCGGGTGGCCCTACAGCCAGGGAGGGAAGGTCCCAGGGGCCAGTCAGAACAGCAGCCTCGGTCCCCTCCAGCGTGGCTGGGGCCATGGGGGGGGCATGTGCCAGGGTCTGTTCTGCCCCAGGGCTCCGGCCCAGCGGGGAGGAGTTAGATGGCTCCATCCCCTCCCAGCCCACACGCCGCTCTCTCCCTGGCCTTCGCCCCGCAGAGCCCCGGCTGCGACGGGGTCCTGGGCTCCAACCGGACGCTGGACAGCTGCGGGGTGTGCGGGGGCGACCACTCCACCTGCAAGCTGGTGGCGGGCAACTTCAGCGACTCCAACGTGCCCATCGGCTACCACAAAATCCTCGAGATCCCCCAGGGCGCCACCAGGATCAACGTGACCGAGATGACCTGGAGCCCCAACTACCTGGGTAAGGGTTGGGGCAGGCTGGAGCGGGGCGGGCGGGGAGGGGAGGATGGGCCCCCGCTTCTGCCCCTTGGGTCTGGGTTTGTTACGCCAAGGGACTCTGCGCTTGCATTGGGACTGGTGCAATCTCACATGCACATGCCTTGCACACACCCATGCACGTGGCTTTTGCACCCGCTCACAGCCGCCCACACGCAGGCACCTGCGCCCCCGCATGCCTGGACACATGGACACAGACACGTACAGAGGGCTCCCTCTGCTCGCCAGGCTGCAGTGTGACCCCTAGCAGCGTCTCCCCGCACGTGGCGTCTCTCCCCGGCCCCCTGGCAGGGCTGACAGGGCTGGAGCTGATCCCTGGCTCCGGATGCTTACGCCCCCCTCCCCCCGTACCCCTCACTCTGCAGCCTTGAGGAGCCGCTCCGGGAAGTCGCTCATCAACGGGAACTGGGCGGTGGATCCCCCTGGGAGCTATGAGGCGGGCGGCACCGTCTTCGTCTACACCCGGCCAGGCCACGGGGAGCCCCCCGGGGGGGGAGAGTCGCTGACGGCTGAGGGGCCCACCACTGAATCCCTTGATGTGTATGTGAGTACGGAGGGGGCCCGGCTCAGAGTGGGGGAGGCAGGAGCAGGGGGGCATCGTGTGCCCTAGAGGGGTATGTGTAGGGGGAGAGATTCTGGCCCCTGGGGTGGTGGGGAGGAGTCGAGTGGTGGAGGATCCTGGGCCCGGGGCCATGGGGAGGGGTTTGGGGGTGGGGGGGGGGAGATCTCTGGGCTGTGGGGGGTGGGATCACGGGCAAGGGGGCTGGCAGAGGAGCAGCCCGGGAGTGTCCGCGCGTGGCCGGCCGTTGCGGGGTTTGGGTGCCAGCAGGGCAGCCCGGGGGCCTCCCGCACGCCCTGCTCCAGTCAATCTCTGTCGTCTCCCCCAGATGATCTTCCAGCAGGACAACCCCGGCGTGGCCTACCACTTCTTCCTGGCGGTGGCCAGACCGGACAACCCCGGCCACGAGCCCCACGGCCGCCGGCAGGATTTCAGTAAGGCAGCTCCGAACACCCCCCGGCAGGGCCCTCCCCCCCCCCCATTGCTCCCAGGGGGGCCCTTCACCCCCCATCACCCATCGAGGGCACCCTTTTTCTCTCCTCTCCAGGTGCCCTGACCATGGTGTCGCCGAGTGACCAGCTGGTGCCGTCCACCTCCCACGAGCACCCCAGGGGGGCCCGGAACCGGGCGCCGGCCGGTCAGTCGGGTAGGAACCCTGGGACCCTGCAGCGTAACATCCGCGTCCCCCCGCCACCGCCCCCGCCTGCCCCGCACCCGCCCCAGCCGCACGACTTCTACTGGAAACGCGTGGGAAGCACCGACTGCTCCGCCTCCTGCGGGAAAGGTGAGGGACCCCCTGCGCCCCAGCCCTCTACAGCCCAACCCCCCCATTTAGCATCCCCCAGTGACCCGGCCCCTCCTCTGCCCCCTGATTCCTGGCCCCCCTCCGCCCCAGCCTCCCACGATCCAGCCCCTCCTCCACCCCAGCCCCCTGATTCCTGGCCCCCCACTTTCCCCCTGATCCCCATCCCTGCTGCAACCCATCACCCAATCCTCATCCCCCATTCTCCCCAATAGCCGTCCCCTCCTACGCCTCAACCCCCTCCCCCCGTCCTCCCCACTCCCCATCTCCCATCCCCCCCCCGCCAGATGAGCCAACCCTGCCCCACCTGCCTAGTGTGGGACCACCTCTCCCCCGCAGCAGCTCGCCCAGCACTGGAGATGCTGCTCCCCAGCCATGTCTACGACCCCCAGGTTATTGGGGTCCCCCCAGCCGTGCCTAGGACCCCAGGTTACCGGGTCCCCCCGGCCGTGTCTCCGCAGGGCTGTGGCAGCCTGTGTTCGGCTGCGCCGTGCGCCGCTCCCAGGAGGAGGTGGAGGAGGAGAAATGCGCTGATATCCCCAAGCCGCCCGCGCCGGACGAAGCCTGCAACACCCAGCCCTGCCCGGCCTAGTGAGTCTCTGTGACCCCCCGGCCTGGCCAGCACCCCCCTGCCCCCCGAGGGGGAGCCAAGGACACGAGGCCCAGGGTAGGGAGGGCAGGTCCAGGGTTGTACTGAGTGTGGGACACCTCCCCACCCCTGGGCTGTCGTAAGCGTGGGGCCCCCCCCAGGGCGGTGGTTACCACGGGTGCCCCCCACGGCCGCAGGGCTGGGCCTGGAGCCCGGAAGGCCCCGGTGCCCGGCACGGGCTGACCCTGACTCTCTCTGGCTGCAGCTGGGACATGGGCGAGTGGTCGGCCTGCAGCAAGTCCTGCGGGCCGGGCACCCAGCACCGCCAGGTCCTGTGCCGCCAGACCTTCGCCAACCGCAGCACCATGGTGCACCCGCAGCGCTGCAGCCAGCTGGACCAGCCCAGCCCCACCCAGCCCTGCCAGCTCCATGTCTGCAGCCACTGGGAGGTGCGCACCAACTGGAGCGCGGTAAGGACGGGCCGGGGCCAGGGGCTGGGCACGGGGTAGGGAGGGAGGGTCAGCTCTCATGCTTCAGGGCCTGACCTGAGCCCTGGATGGGGTCAGGAAGGGTGGGGGCCATGCAACAGGGCACGTTTGGGGGAGAAGGGGGATCCATCCCCCCCCAAGCGTCGGGGACAGGCTGATGCTGGGCTGGGGGAGTGGGTGTGATCTGGGCTGGGCGGGGGGAGCAGAGGTAGGGGTCAGGATGGGCCCAAGGATCTGATGTGGGGTTCCTAGGGGCGGTGCTGTGGAGGGAGTCCCTGGGGGGGGAGGTGCCATGGGGGGGTGGGGCTCTGGGGGGGAGGGGCACAGGAGGCCATCCAGGGAGGCGTTGTCGTGGTGACCCCCCTCTTCGTGGCATCACCATCTCTGCTCCACCCCTCCCCTCCCCAGTGCTCGGTTCTGTGCGGCCTGGGCCACCGGACCCGCCACGTCCGCTGCATCAGTAACCACGGCAACCTGCTGAGCGAGGGCGAGTGCAACGGCAGCCACCGGCCCCCGGCCAGCGAGGCCTGCGACATGGGGCCCTGCGTGCGCAGCTGGTTCCACAGCGACTGGAGCGACACGGTCCGTGCCCCCTCCCCACCCCACCTGCCGGTGCCCCTCAGTCCTGACCCGCAGCCCCCTGCTATCCCAGCCTTGCCCCCCCCAGTTCTGCCAGTGCCCCTCGATCCCGACCCGCAGCCCCCTGCTATCCCAGCCCCCCCCCCCAGCTCTGCCCCCCTGCTATCCCAGCCCTGTGCCAGCTCTGTGCCAGCCCCCCCCCGAGCGCCTGGAGCAGGGACTGCCCCATCATGCCAGCGATCTCGCAGTGATCAAGCCCTTCTGCGAGGAACGAGGCTGAGTCCCGGCAAACTCGTGTCTCGTGTGACCCGAGATCCTGGGAACCCAGGTCCCTGCAGGAACAAAGCTGGTGCCATGGTGACCCCCCGCAGCCAACCCAGCCCGGATAAGTTCAGAGGGTTCCCTGTAGGAGACGCTCCTTGCACCAGGGCTGACCCAGCTGCACCCCTGGGGACGGGAGTGGGGGGCAGGAGCAGGAGGGGGCTGGGTGCAGAACGCAGCACCCCGGGGCTCACGGCCTGGAGAAGCCCAGCCCGGGCTTACCTGCAGTGCTGGACATTGCTGCCCTCTAGTGTCCCAAGCAGGGAGCGCAGCTGGGTGGGTCCGGGCTATTGAAGGATGGATGGTCCCCCGCAGGGCACTGGGGGCCAGTGGGAGGTGGGGGGGGATCTGAGCCAGTCCAGGCTCGATAGCGCCAGGACCCAGGAGTCCTGAGCTCGGGGGGGGGGGTGCCCGTCTCTCAGCCCCCGGGCCAGGTTGTCTGACGGCGTCTCTCTCCCCAGTGCTCGGTGGAGTGCGGGACGGGGATCCAGCGCCGCTCCGTGGTCTGTCTGTCCAGCTACGCCAACGGGCAGGTGGAGGAGACCTGCGCGGGCACCAAGCCAGCCGACATGCGGGCCTGCAACAGCGGGCCCTGCCAGCGCACCGTCAAGTGGTACACGGGGCCCTGGAGTCAGGTGAGGAGGGGTCGGGGCGCCAGGCCGGGTTGGGGGGGCTTGGGAAAGGGCCCTGCTCTTGGAGCCAGGCCTGGGACGCTTCTCCCTGTGTGTGTGCGCACACGCGTGTGCACATGCAGAGAAATCCGTGCTGTCCCATTCATAACAATCAGTGCTCTGTGTGTGTGTGTGCGTGTGTGAGACACTCTAGTCTGGACTCTCACAAACACCTCCGGTGTGTAACTCACTCCTGGCTACGTCTGTGTGTGCTGCAGCCAGCTCCTACAACTTTGTGTGTGTTCCCTCTTTATAGTGTCAGTCCCCCCCTTCCAGCTGAGATTCTGGAGCCAGAGCATCTACGTGGAAGGATGCTCCCTGCTGCTTTTCCTCACCTGTTTGGCCTTTCTTTGTCTACCCGTCCTGCTTGAGAACTCTGCAATTAACGCACATTCAGCAGAGCCCCCGGTCCTTTGTTTGAGACTGGCCTGTGGGGGCCGTGTGTTAAGATCTCCATGCAGAGGAGTCTTAGCACTTCACATACGATGTTGCCACCCGTATTTTATCAGGCCAGCAAACGATGACTTTTCCGATGACACCTCACCAGGCATAACTTGGTACCCAGATTATTACAGGAATGTGTAGGGTGTGGACACAGGTACATTCTGTCCCAGGGGAAGGTGTGTGCGAGTGAGCGGGATCTGTGTTTGCACTGGCCAGCCCCAGTTCTGCCCTGCTGGGGGGCTGAGGTCTCCCGCAGACCCTGCGACAGGCCCGGAGCGCATTACCGCTGCCCAGGCCCAAGAAGGGACATGCTGCAACTCTGGGAAGCGCAGGCGCATCGGCCGCTTTGCCATTGAGCAATGAGACGGGGAGATCAGCCGCCACCACGACCAGCCGGCCTGGTCCTGCTAGAACATGCCGAGCAATCAGTAGCGCCACGTGGGCAGGTGCTGTACACACGGCACGCAGGAGCCCCGCTGTGGCCGCTCCCCGCTGGCTGAGCCCCCTTTGTTCTCCCCCAGTGCTCTGCGGACTGCGGCACCGGCACCCAGCGGCGGGATGTGATCTGTGTCAGCAAGCTGGGCTCGGAGTTCAACGTGACGGAGGCCTTGGAGTGCGCCCCCCTGGAGAAGCCGGCTTCCCTGCAGCCCTGCACCGGCACTGTCTGTGACGCTCGCTGGTTCTCCACCTCCTGGAGCGCGGTGAGGCCCTGCGTATCCCCAGACTGGCCAGGCCAGGCCCCTCCCTGCACAGACCTGGACTCCTTGGCTGAGTGAACCCCGATCCTCCCACCCCCAAGGCAGGCCCTGGCCAGCTCAGCCTAGGGAGACTCCTCTTCAGCTGGGAGCCCTATAGGGGCTATGACATGCAGCCAAACTGTTCTGATTCCGTCTACTGGAGGATAGTACAGTATGCACCCGGTGGCCATGCCAGTCTGATTGCATGTTTTTCCAGGCCCAGGAAGTTTGGCGTGGTATGATGAGTGGCTATTCGTTTGTCAAATACTTGAGAAGCAGTGTCTCCGCAGGGCAACTGGGGGAAAGCGGGGTCTCAGCTTCACTCACTGCCTAGCTGTCGGCCTCAGGAAGATAAACACAGCAGAGCATAAAAATCCCCAACCTAGTGTCCTGGCCAAGTTGGGTTGTCCCCTCCCCCTGCAACAGGACCCAACTTCACTTCCTGTCTTAAACCGCTGTTAAACAACTGCTGCACCCCAACCGGCACCCCAATCAGCAGAGTGCATGATCCCTGTGCAGTGTTGCTGAGTGGCTGTTGCCAGCTGCCCTGCTCTGCCCCAGAGGTAGCTGCATCTCAGTGCTGGGTGAATGAGCCCCTTGCAGCATTGCTGTGCATTGTTAGCAGCAGCCATGCTGTGCCCCAGAGGTGGCTGCATTTCAGCACTGAGTGAGCGATTCCTATGCTGCACTGCTGAGTGGCTGTTTCCAGCTGCCATGCTCCGCACCAGAGGGGACTGCATCTCTGTGCTGGGTGGGGAGGCTGATTCTCCTGTACACAATCTGCAGAGTGCTGCAGGGGTCCTTGGGGGGATGTCAGTCACGTTCCTAACCCCCCTCTCTGCCTCCCAGTGCTCCCAGTCTTGTGCGGGGGGAGTCCAGGTGCGAGAGGTGCAGTGCCTGACCCAGAACAAAACCTTCAGCAACCTCTGCCCGGCGGATCTCAAGCCTGTCAAGATACGTTCCTGCAACACCCAACCCTGCAACCACGAGCTCGGTAAGGGACGCCAGCCGCCCTGTGGCCTGCTCAGCCACCCCCTCTTCCCCTCCACCCCCCCACCTGGGTCCATCTGTGCTTCTCTGCAGCGCCCCAAGCGGGGGGCAGCCGACGGGAGCCGAGGGCCGTGGGGTGAAGGCCGCGCAGACGCCAGGACTGGGGCTCAGCCAGAAGTGACACCGACTGATGTGGAGGGGACAGACTCCCTGAGCAAGGGGTGCCCCTCCCAGCCATAGTGTCTGGGGCATTCCCTAGAGGTGGGGCCTAGGGGTGAGAGCAAAGGACTGGCAACCAGGACTCCTGGCTCCTATTCCCAGCGCAGGGAAGGAGTGCAGGCTAGTGGTGAGAGCCAGGACTCCTAGGTCCTGGCCTCAGCTCCATCACTTTTCCTCTCCGTGCCTCAGTTTCCCCGTCTATACAGCGAATGAGATTTCCTGCCCTGCCCCGCCTTGGTTAAAAACCCTTGGAGAGCGATGGCTGCTCCGTGGGTGCCAAGCACTAAGGATAGATTGGAAGCGCCCCCCCCCCCCCCCCGGGCACCGAGGGCTGGGGGTGTGTGGGGCCAAACGGGGCTGCCCCCTAGCGTTAACCCCGAGTGTGCTACGCCCCTGGCCCCTGACCTCTCCCTTCCCCTTTCCAGACGAGAACTGCAAGGACAAGTATCACAACTGCCCCGTGGTGGTGCAGGCCCGGCTCTGCGTCTATTCGTACTACAAGCTGGTGTGCTGCGCCTCCTGCACGCGGGCCCTGGAGCGGAGCCAGGACACGCAGAGCCGATAGCAGCGCCGGCCGGCCAGAGACGGGGGCTGGGCTCTCGCTTGCTCGTTCGTCGCGGGGACGGGCGCGGTTCTCAGGGAGGACGCAGCCGGGACCTGGGATGTGAAACCGACACATGGCCCACCCCCCCGCGGCTCATCACGGGGTCACGCGGCCCCCCCCCCGGCGCTGGCGATCCCACCGGAAGGAATTGGTGCTTCCCGCCGGGAGACGCGGTTCCCGGCGCTTCCGCCGAGCCTGGCCCTGGCGCCACCTGCGACCCGCAGAGCTGTGAAGCGCAGCAGTGCCTGGTGCACGCTGGCCTCCTCGTAACAGCACAAAGGGACCCGTGTGCTACGCACCCCGCCCCAGAGCCTCGTGTGTGAGCCACCGCTTTGGGCACCAAGGTGACACAGCTCGGAGGTTGGGGGCTGGCTCTCGGTCCTGCTCCTGGCAGGCAAAATCCATCGCTCCGATTAGCACCGGGCCAGGGACCTGAGCTTCGCTCTCACCCCTAGGGGGTGCTCCTGCACTCCCAGCCGAGCAGCTTACACCCCTGCTGGCATGATCCCCCCGTGTGCGTCAAAGTCACGTGAGAACCCTCCAGTTGTTTCCCTATCCACCTCCTCCCCTGCCCCTGCTTTGCCTGGGGAACTCACAGCACAAACCTCCTCCTCCGTAGAGCACATGCGCTGGGGGATAGCGCCTCTGAACTGCTTTCTCCATCCAGTCAGGGGATTTGGGGGCCTCCACCAGTCCCCTTGAGGCCAGCAGGATTCTTGCTATTGACTTCACGGGCTTTAGAACAGCCCCTTCATTTCCCATCACTTTTATCGTCCACGTGTAATCCCCACCTGCCTGCCTGAGCTATGAGCAGGATTCGAACCTGGGATCGTCAGGAGAAAAAGGACACCCCCATACCCATCGAGTCCTTTAGGCTCTGCCTGTAGCAGCCTCTTGTGGACCAGCCGGCAGAAGACGACACGGCCACGCTATGTTAATGCATGGCAAGGGCAGATTTTACGAGGCTGGGTGAAGAAGAGGGTAGCAGGGGGTAGAAAACCCCTGGCAAATAAAGGCATTATATTAAAGACATTTTATAGAAAATTTTTACTGCAATGCCATTCAGAGTGTCCAGATTATATAAATATATAACTATATTCTAAAGATTGTATCTGGGGTTTTTTGTGCAAATCTAATTTATTTTTCATTAAAGACGAGCTGATGTTTCCCTTTGGGCTTAAATTTTTCCCCCCTTTTAAGAAATACGTTGCTTTTTGCCAACCTGAAGACCAAAAAGAAAGCGTACTTGATATTATTTCATGGGTTGAGGGTTGGTTGGTGCAAAGAAATCTTGGGAGGGAGGGAGGGGGCCGGGAAAGACGTATTATTATTGTGTTACAATAGGAGCTAAGGTCCTCAACTGCGATTGGGGCCCGCTATGCCGGGCATTGCCCAGGTGGGTGCACGACAGACCCCTGAAAGGTTACAGTCTAAGGCACTGGTTCAGCAGAGCGCTTAAGCCAATGAGACTTAATCACGGGCTTGAAGTTAAGTGTGTGTTCAGGTGTGTTGCTGAATTAGGGCCGTAGATGCTCTGTGCTTTCCTCAGCCGGGACGGTGGAATGAGCCTGGTTAATTTCACCCTGTCTGGGACCAAGGTGGCTGCAGCACCAGTGCAGACAGCAATGGAAGATCACTGAACTTTACATCTGAAATGGCAACTCCACAGCATGAAGAAAAAGGAAGCAAAACTTAATATCGACATCAGCTTCCTGAGCAACGGCCAGAAACAAAACCTCCACAGATGACTCACCGTCCTGACCCCTACATACTCCTCCAAATACGCTGGCCAGCTGTGCAGAAGGAGTTCAGAAAAAGTGAGGACCCATCTCCGGCACCTCCTCGCATACTCCAGATGGGACCATCTCAAACAAGGAATCAGCATGTGCCCCCACACCCGGGAAGGAAAAAAATCAGGAAACTACCTGGAGATCACATAAGAAACCCAGAACAACTATCAACATCCCCTGATGACAGCCGACCAACACAAAACAGAAAGTGGAACCAACTACAACAGCTTCCCAACCCACAGAGTCCGTTCTCCCCTGCAGGAGAATCCATGGACCCACGTGGACACAACATGACGCCCCAACAGCATCGATTTATCCAGACTATCTGTACTCTAGAAGGGCTGGAACTTCTGCCCCACCGCAGAATCTGATGGTGTGCTAATGTGGTGAACTAAAAGAATTCTTTCGCAACAATAACAACACCACCACCCACAACTAGCACGTCCCCACGGACAGTCATAAGGAAAAAGAATCATCTGACTGGATACCCCACAGTAGACGAAGCCATGCAGTGATCATTACACTGATTGCTTCAGGGAAAGAATTGACAGTGAAATCCTTAATAAAACACCACATCCACCACAATCGCTCCACCGCTGAGAGGACAGCTATAGAGTCCCTGAAATCTAACCACCAGATAGCAGACAAAGGGAGGAGCCATCCTAGTACTCAACTAGGATGACTAAGTTAAAGAGGCCAACCAACAACTCTCCAACACCACCTACCATGAAGAAATCAAAGAAGACCCCACACCACAATTTACCCAGGAACTTAAGGATAGCATCAAATCCTTCCCCAAACAACTCCGAGAAAAACTCTACAAACTCATCTCCCTTCCCACCCCCCAGGGACCTTCTGCTTCCCAAGATACACAAGGGAACCTGGGCAGATCCATCATATCTGGTCATGGCATTTTTTACTGAAGAACTGTCAGGACTCAGAAGCTGTCCTCAAACCACTCACCAGACAAAGGGCTAGCTTCCTCCGTGACACAACCGACTTCCTCCACAAACTCCGTAACTTTCACAACATCCCTCAGAACACCATCCTTGCCACCATGGACGTCGCTTCCCTAGACACCAACATCTCACAGTCATGGCACGGCAAATGTCTACAAGACATGGACGACCCTCAGATGTCCACCCCAAACACGTCGCCCAACTCAGCCATTTCAGCCGCACCCATAACAATTTTACATTCAACAACACACGCTTTGTCCAACCCATGGGGACAGCCATGGGTAAGAGGATAGCTGCCCTGTAGACCACCTTCTTCATGGGCCACCTTGAGGAAGAATTTCTGGACACATGAAACCAATGATATACTTGAGATACATCAATTATTCCAACAAATCTGTAACCCACTAACCCCCCCCACACACACACACTTTTTGGTCCTCTGACTGCAGGGGTGTTAATGGGCCGTTTGCCTTTGAATGGTCTCTTACAGCATGTTCACTCTTTATGCTAAACCATCTGGTCCCCCCCTCTGTTTAGCTGGGACGCTCGCAGGCCCTTTCCCAGCCCTGAAGAAATGCTGGGTGTGGCTTGAAAGCCTCTCCCTCACCAACAGAAGCTGGTCCAGTAAAAGATGTTCCCGTCCCCACTTCATCTCCTGCTATCTGCCTAGTCACGTTCACAGTGTAAATAGCTGCCCTGCATTTCCTGTGAATGCAGCTCTCCAGGCTGCTCAGGGTGAAAGACCCACTCTGCTCTGCGTCCCCGCAGAGCGTTTTTAGCTCAGTGTAACTGCAGCGGCCTCACGCCTGGTTTACACCGGGGGGAGTAGAAATGAGGGCCCATTGAGGTGAGTGGAGTTACTCCTGACTTACACCAGGGTAAGCGAGCGGCGAATCAGCTGCTGTCTCCCAATGGCCTGCAGAAGGCAGAGGCAGGACAGGGATGGGATCCGCATCCGGATGCAGCCACATCCTTGGCCCAGGCTCACACGGCAACGCAAACAGTGTTTTCTGGCTGGTTGCAATGTAAACACGCCACCGTCTCCAGCTGTCCCTCCACCCACAGAAGCTCGCTTCTCTTCGCCCCGGGCACACCCATCAGCCAGGGGCTCCCATGGCAGCAGAGCGTGGCCTGGGCAGGACAAGCAGGACTCGGGGAGGTATGCCACTCTGCTGCCAAGAGGGATGTGGCTTCCAGAGGGCAGAAGGCACACATGGGGGGCAGTGGAGCATGGGCGCTGGGCTCTGTGCCCGGCTCTGGGTGGAAATGCGAGACAGGGGTAAGAGCAGGTGCCTGGGAGCCAGGATGGTTCTGCTTCGGTTCCTGGCCTGCCATCTTCAGTTAGTCACCGCCCTGCGCTGTGCTTGGGAGCTTTCAGATGCAAGGTACTTTGCGAGCCCTGGGGAGGAGGTGAGGGAGGAGCCGTCGGTGCAGTCTGACGGGTGCCTGGCACTTCGCTTTCCGCAGCAGGGCCTGCCCCCCGGGCAAACGGTGGCGTTAAGTGGCCTGTCCCTGCAGCCGCCGGTGCTTTGGTCGGGCGTGTTATTGACAACGGCGCTGGGCAAGGCTGGCTGTCCCACTGGCACAGGCGGGTCTAGAGATTGTGCCCTCGTGACACAGTTCCCGGCGCAGGCAGTTTATAGGCACATGGGGCTGGCTGGGATTCGCAGTGCATGGACGTAAATCGAGAATGAGCCCACGGGAGTGACACCCGTGCAAACCAGATGTGAGCTCAGAACCAGGACCCTGCTTTTCTTCCCCCCCACCCCCCGACGGCCATTCACAGCCACACAATGTGGGGGTGCAGCCCCAAGCCGGCGGGTTATACACGCACACACCCTGTCCTGGCGTAAAGATCTGCAGGGCAGGACAACGGCTCCTAAGGCCTGGCTCAAAAACACCCTGATACGAAGTCAAAATGCATCTTTGTGAAAATTCACTGTCCTGGGGGTAAAGGGGGAGAAACGGGTGTGTGTGTGTGTGTGTGTGTGTGTGTGTGTGTGTGTGACCAGGGAGACTGCTCTCCCAGTGCTCAGCTGCTAATTAGTGCCCCAGAGGAAGCTGAGGGGGGTAATGATCTGATCAGGCTGGGTGGGATACAGAGTCAAGCAGCCCATCAGCTCAGGTTAGCTAAAGCGGCAAAGGAGGGAAGTGCTGGGAAGGCGGGGGAGGGCTGGGTCTGGACCGGACCAGAGCAGGACCAGGGCTAGCTGGGCCCAGCCACACAGCAGCCTCCGGGAAGGGAGCCTCAGTTCTGCTCAGGCGGTGAGGAGAGGGCCACAAGCGTGGGGGATAGTGTCACGAGACTGTTGCCAGAGACTCCAGCATTCAGCTCCCAGCTCGGCACCAAACCAAGGGATGACAAAATGCTCAGCACCCAGCACGTCCCGTGGGGGGGCCTGTTTGTAGCACCCGGCTTGCGGAGAGCGCGTGAAGATCTGGTGCTGGAAAGAGCTGGCGTGTTACCTCCTTCAGCCACCAGGGGTCGCCAGAGATCAGGGCACGTCTACACTGCGCAAGAAGCCTGGACTCCGAATCAAGCGTGGGCCTATGCCCTCCCTTCTGTCCACACACAACTCAGTCTGACATTCCCCCCCTCAGCCTGGAGCCCAGCTCTGGGACCTGCCCCGAGTTTGAGATGCGCCCCCGAGCCCTGGCCTGGGAAATCACCTGCCCAGGCTGGAAGCAGGGTGGCCACAGCGCAGGGGCGTGGGGGGGCGGCTCAGCTACTGCAGCATGGGGGGCATTACAAGAACGGAGCAAGAGGGAGGGTGACTATGGGGCTAGCTGGCTAGCTAGAGGAGTGTGTGGGCTAGGTATCTAGCTAGGGTTTCTGGGGATGGATGGATAAACAGGTAGGGTTACATGAGGATGGATGGACGGAGGGGGTGGGTGGAGGGATGGAGACAGATCTCCTATCTTGGCTGGATCAGGACATTGGCAGGACAAGCCAGGCTGGGCACAGGAGGCGCCTGCGTTTGCATTTCCAGCCCTGCCCTGGGCTTTGGGGCCTTGGGAGCGACCTCTCCCCTGACATCCTGACACCAGCCTGGGCCTTGCTATACCCTGCCAGAAGCAGCCACTGCTGCAGGGTGAGCTGGGCCAGCTGCCTGCGACCCTCTCCTGGCACCGCCCGGCCTCAGGGCCCAGCCCCGCTCCCCCAGAGAACAGAGCCGCCCTTGGGACTGGGGCCATCCCACGGCAGGGGCCTTTGGCTGCTGCTGGCCGGGCAAGGAGCTGAGGAGGGTGGCTCTGGGGCAGGGCCCAAGCCCCCTGTGCTGTGGCTATTCTCTGCTCCCCAGGGCTGGAGTGGAAGATAGATAGAGTAGAGCAGCCCTGAGGTGGCTCTAGCTGAGCCCCGGGGGCTCAACCTCAGGGTACGGGCAGCGCGAAGGGGGCCTGGCGCTGCCTGACCCCCACCCCCCAGGCTGTGCCCGTGCAGTCTGTGGGACAAGGAGGCATTGTCAGCTGTGGGAGCAGCACAGACGCTGCTGGGAATGGCAGGCTGGGTGCTGCTAAGCCGCATTCCTGAGCACTGAGTCAGCCAGCCTGGGGGGGGGGGGGAGGCAGGGTCAAGGGAGATAACCCCAGAGCATCCGGATTCCTGTCAGCTCAGGGGGGGGGGGGGCTAGCTGGGCGGGTGGCGGCATTTTTTGCAGGAAATCGCTGGCTGTTGAAGCCTCCGGCCCAGAACTGCCACGGCTCTCCGCTGGGGCACGGCTGGCCGGGGGCACACACAACTCACGCCTGTGCATGCAAGGGCTCTCACACACTCGTGCACACACACACACACACACACACACACACACTCTGGCCAAGTTCAGAACCAGGCTAGCGGCAGGGGCCCAAAGGTGGCTTTTTAGGCGCCCTTATCCTGGGGGAGGCTGAGCCAACTCACACCCATGCTCACCCCCCCCCACCCCTGGGCCATTCCAGCTGTCCAGAGTGGGGGGAGGCTCCTAGTCCCCCCTTCCCCAGTCCCGTTCCCCCTTCGCCCCAGCCCCAGGGACGTTCTCTGTGCCACGGCCAGCCCCAGGAGGACACGCCGACCCAGCAGGTTCCCATTATGTAAGCGAGAGGCTGTTGTTGTCTCGGCTCAGCACCTCCCAGCCGCAGCTGGGCTCCGGGAGCTGGGTGTTCCCGGCGGAGCCATGCAGGCCGCCGGGCGCCGGCAGGGTCCAAAGGTGCAGGGCACTGCCCTGGGGCACGGCCGGGGCAGGGCCGCCGCTGTGCTGCAAACAGCTCCAGCGAGGCGCCCCCGTGCGGGTTGTTTTCGGAGGCCGCGCGCTGGCCCTGAGGTGGGGCTGGGCTGGCCGGGGGGGGGGGGGGGGGTGTTGCTACTGTCCAGGACTGAAGGGCATCGGAAACGGAGTTTCAGGGCTCGTCCACCCTTGAAAATCGCTCCAGCGGCTGCAGCGCGTCCGTGTGGACGCTCCCTGCCGCGGTGGGCGTTACTCCAGCAACCCCCACCCCACTTGGTTGATGGAGAATGTGTCCATCGCCCGGGCGCTGGCCACGCTGGGGGGGGGCGGCTTATCTACGTCGCTGGGGGGGATTTTTTCCCACCCCTGAGCGACGTAGTTGGGTCGCGCTAACGTTTTAGCCTAGACAAGGCCCCAGCATTTAAACAGCAGGTGCTGCAGGGCAGGCCTGAGGGGCAGCACTGGAATAGTGGGGGGGGGGCTGTGCATGGGGTGTGAGGGGCACTGGCGGAGCTGGGGAGGACGGGGGGGTACTGCGTCAAGAGGAGAGGGTGCTGGAGACCTGCACCCCCCCCAGAGCTCTGAGCAAGGCCTGCCCCGCCCGAGCCCCTGCCCCGCCAGAGGCGTATTTCGCTTGCCCACGCGCCTCGTCGCAGACGAGCCAAAAGGGGAACTTTCAGCAGACACGGTGTGGAAACCAACCCCCCCACCCCCCCCCCCCGCCATGCAGAGGCTGAGCCCAGTGCAGGGGGGTGTCGTGCACCCACAGGGCTGCCATTCAGTGGCGAGCCGGATGGGTCACGGTCGTGCGGGGGGCGGGGGGTAGAGGGCAAACGTGGGAGCTTTCGGCCCCGGCTCAGTGACGTCCCCAGGCTGCAGGGGGCCAGGGCATCCAATGGCTGCTTGCGAGGCGCCCCCAGTGAGATGAGTTTGGCAGGTCTCGGCTGGGCCATGAGCCGCGCCCACGTTGCACAGCTGGACCCGGCCCTGGAGACCGAAGGCCGGGCCACTCTGCAGTGGGGCCCTGAGTACCTGGGACTCCCAGTCCCACGCACTGGGTGTCTGGAGCGCATCGGACGATGTGTCTGGGGCTGGGATAGCAGGGGGCTGCGGGTCGGGAGGGAGGGGCACCAGTAGAGCTGGGGGGGGGGTGATGTCCCAGGACTGGGCTAGGAGCAGCGGGAGCAGCGCGCTGCCCTCCCAGGAGCTGCGCGTGGGATTCGTTTCTGTTCCTGGCCGAGAGAGAGGAAGGGCCGCGTGGGCTGGGAACTGTTCGCTCGGCTGCATCACAGCCTCCGCAGCCTGGGGCTTTTCTCCCCATAGCCCACCACATCCTGTCGCTTTCGTTTTCCCTTCGCCTTTCAGCTGAGCCTCAGCCTGGTCCTGGGGCCGCTGGGGCTGCTGGGGGGGAAGATTTGCTGGAATTCACAGCAACACCCCTGGTATCCAAATCACCCCCTGCCCGCGGGCAGTCTCCTGCACCAGCGGGAGGAGGTAGCTGCAGAGACCCAGACGCTGCCACCTCTCACTCCCCAGCAGATTTCATGGCCAGTGCTGCAGCCCCGTCCTCGCCCCGCTCCCCCAGCCGGGGTCCCGACAGCGGCCTGAGCCGTGGGGGGATTGTTACGAGCTGGGTGTAACCCCCTTACGGGGTGAGTTAACACCTCCTGGAGACTGGTAGGTGTGGACGCACCCCTTCAGAGGCCCCCTCCCCCCCCCCCGCACAAAAGGAGTGTGTGACGCCAACCGGCAGCTTTAGCTGCGTGTGGGTTTGGGTGGGTGCGCAAAAGGGAAGGCGGGACGCAGGCGCAGCCAGAGATACAGCCTGCGCCTGGGGGAGGAGCTGCAAAGCCCCGGTTCTGACCCTGAATGAAACCTGGGGCCGAAGGTTGTCTCCCCTTCCACCCCCCGCCTTCCCAGCCCAGCCGCTTCCCACTGGAGGGACCCGCCAGGCGGCAGCTGCTGGGCCATGGCCCACGGCGCCGCCAGTGCCAGGCGTGGCTGGCAGCAGACACACAGGGCTTTGTATCGCCTGCTGGCTTCTGGGCACGGTGCTCAGAGGACAATGGGGTGCTTGATGGAGCCGACCAGAGGCGCCAGGTCGTCCCATTGAATCCCTGTGGAGATGGGGCAGTGTCAGGTTTGGGGCGGGTAGTCTGCGTCCCTGCCCCTATGGACCAGCTCCTCCCTGGAAGCCCCAATGCTCGCGGCATGGGACTGGGTTCTCAGCCCCTCCCGGCATCGGGAATGAGCACACCCGCTGGCCCCGGAGCCAGAGGGTGGGATACAGCCAGGCCCCCTGCCCCTTCCATCTCCACAAACAGGAAATCCTCCAGCAGGGGTCCGGGGGGCTGATCAGCACAGCCCAGTAGCCGGCCTGGGGTGGATCCTTGCTGGATCTATGTGGTACATCCCAGGCACAGAGGCCATAAGCGTCAGGGGGATGGATGAGGGGACACATGGGATGGGGTCCCAGGTTTTACCCTCTGCAATTCATCCCACCTTGGGTTGTGATCCTGCTCTGAGCTGGGCGTGGAAGCAAAGACCTCCAGGGAGCAGCTGCTTGGGGCAGGCGGCTCAGCAGATGCGCCCACCTTCCCCCCCGCCCCCTGGCCCCGGCAGTGCAGCCCTTGCCAGGGCTGTGATGCCGCTAGAGATGCTGTCTCTCAGCTGAGAGGTAAAGCCAAGCGGTTCTGGGCCTCAGTGGCCAATAAACATCCCTTGAACCCTGACGGCCTGGCCAGTCTGATTCACGCCCCCGCCTCCTTCCTCAGCTTCAGTAGGAAACAGGCGTCGTCTTCTCACCCTGTCCTAAACCGCGGGGCGGCACTGCCGTCTGCCTGTGCCGTGGCGGCTGCAGCCTAGCCCAGAAGTGGCTGCATTTCAGTGCTGGGTGACGTGATTCCGGGTCAAACGTGTCGGGCTGAAAAGCAGGCTATAAAATATTTATGAAGCTTTAGAAAAACCTTAACCCCCCCTGTTACTGTGCACAACCTTGGTGCGGGGGCACTTTAATCTCACAGGCCCGTCTGGGCACAAAGAGACCCCCCCAAGCTCCAGCAGCCACAGCCCCCCCCGAGAAACTTCTGCCCTAGGAATGGCCAGAAGAGGGAACATGGCTAGTGAAGGGGGGGGGGGTGAGTGTACCCAGAGAAGCCTGGAACCTGGTGTTGTTAGATCAGCCCTGGGACGGCTGGAGCTGTGAGCTCTGTGCGACGATCAGCGCGGGAACAGCTCTTACCCTGCCAGCGAGCACGTGGGGAGGGTACGGCCGGAAGGCACTCGTCTTGCTGAGCCAGGCAGTTCTGCGAGCCTGGTGCGTGGCTCCTCCGGCCCGCACTGCACAGCTCAGCAGAACCCGGCAGCGAAAGCAGAATCTGCGGCTGCTGCTGGGCTGGGCGAGGGGTTTGGGGCAGGAAATTAGCCGGTCAGCCTTTGGGGGCAGACTCAAGCTCACAATTGTGTCAAGGCAGCAAATGTTCTAGCAGGCAGCATGGCCTGGTGGGCAGGGCAGTGGCCTCGAAGCTGATCCAGCTAGATTCTAGGCCCAACTGAGCTACTGACCTTTGTCATGTCAGGGTCCCGCTCTGTGCCTCAGTTTCCCCTCCTATGCGTTAGCTATTTAGCCTGGCAGCTCCTTGGCCATGGCCTGTCTCACCCTTTGTGTCTATGCAGTACCTGGCACAGTAGGGCCCGGAGCTCAGGTTATTCCTCACATCCTGTTCCACACGGCTGTGAAACAGTTGCCATGTCACACCCCAGAGGTGGCTGCATTTCATAGGTCTCTATGGGGTGGATTTTTTTTCAAACACACTCAGCACTCCGCGGCTCCCGGCTGGTTGCTGAGATGCTTTTGAAAAGCCGGATGCTTCATTTGGGTCCCTCAGTAGGGGCTTCTTCTGCGCTCTCCTGGCCCACTGGCCCCTCACTGCGGGAAAGCATTCAGTGCCGGGTGCTAGCTATACCCCTGTGATGATCAATAACCACTAGCCCTTGTTACGAGCTGTTCTCCCAGCCTCAAAGCAAATGGTGTCCTCCAAAGCTGCTGGCGATAAGATCAGAGGCCACTAAAGCAAGTGGCTTGTTCACAGGCTAATGGGCAGCCAGCATTCTCCAGCCGTAACTTTGTCCCGGCAAAGTGGGGACATGCTATTGCTCGTGAGAGTCAGGGATTCTCAGCACGAGGTTGGGCCGGGCATGTCTGCGCCAGAGAACAGAGCTTGTCTAGCAGGCTGAAAGCCTAACGCGAGGCCGTACATATTTCTGCAGCCAGCATCGGTGATTCATCCCCCAGCTATTTGTTACTGGCTAAGCCAGGAATCCGGGGGCGGGGGGTGTCTCCTCCCCTGCCAGGGGTTACGTGGCTGTAGCTATCAGGCTGGGGAATGAGCAGTGCTTGGAATGTCCATGGAGACCCAAAGGGCATAGGTGTGGGATGCTGGCTGGCGTGGGGTCTAGTGGTTAGAGCAGGGGGCTGGGAGTCAGGATTCCTGGCTTCTAGTCCAGCTCTGGGCGGGGACTGATTTCTAGTGGTTGGAGGAGATAGGGACGGGTGTCAGGACTCCTGGGTCTCCTCATTTCTGAGCTGGGGCTTATGGCAGCTGGGACAAGGAATCAGGACTCCTGGCTTCAGTTTCCATCTCTGCCCCTGGCTGGTTGCATGGCCTTGAGCAAATTTCACCCGCCAGTGCCTCAGTTTCCCTCCCTCTCTAAAATGGGGCTAATGATCCTGCCCCCCCAGCACAGGGGAATTATGGGGGCTCATTTATTCTGGGGGTAGGTGAGAGCAGAGCGAGACTCAGTCTCCCCGAGGTGACCTTGTGAAAATTAACCCTTTCATGGGAGCCACACGTGCCAAAGGAGCAATTGAGACTTGAGCCATCAATAGAATGACCCGGGGAATGACCTGTGGCTGTAACATCAGCACCCCTCGCAGTGAATTAAGCCCAGCAGCCCTGCCCCCACCCTCCAGCATTATCATAGAAGAGGAAACCGAGACGCAGCGAGCAGCAGCTCAAGATCTAAAAACAAAATCTAAGAAAAAAAAAAAAGCTCTAAAACAAAACCAAAACCGTGTGGCCCTGACACCCAGCGCGTGGCTCTCGGCCCGTTCGCGCCGCTTGTGCGCTGCACCCTCCGCCCGACCCCGCGTGTGGCTGGTCGGAAAGACACGGCTGGTTCCCTCCTACGCCTCCAGCCGCCTGCCTCCAGCTGTTGCGTTTTGCTTTAAACTTAAGCTGGGAAGCTCTCTGGGCCAGGGGCAATCTCTTGGCCCTGGCTTTGCACGACACCTGGCACCGGGGCCCTGACTCAGCCTGTGTCTGCTAATACAAATCAGGAGCAGATCACCCAGGCAATCAGGGGTGGAACCCAGGAGTCCGGGGCTGGCCGTGACTGTCCACAAAGGCTTTACCGGTGGGCGGCTGTCCAGAGCTGCATCTTCTGGGCAGCAAGTTTCTGGGCCGCTCCGGAGAGCCGCTCTGCCTCTTGCTTTGCACGCGCGGTTACTGCGGCCCAGAAGCTTCCTGCTGGGGCTGACTTGAGCAGGCTGGAGTTTGTGAGTCAGGGAGGGTGGAAAGGGGGGCTGCATTCCTTTGCAGCTCGGGGACCCCCCCCCTGCAGATCCGAGGCATTCCAGAGCAAGCCGGGACCTGCCCCGGGGGAAACAATGGCTGAGGCTGGAAGCAGGCCCCACGCGGAGCTGGGCGCTGGTTGGGCGAGAGGTTTGCCAGGACTTTGGGCGTGCAGGCGGACGAGAGGGCGCTGCCGGCTCGGCTCACCCGCTCCCTGCCCATCTGAAATGCGCCAGCTCAGCCAGCCGGGGCAAAGTACAGCCACCTTCAAACGTAGCCATGGCTGGCGATCGGAACGGGGGAGGGAGACCTGGGTTCTTTCTCCAGGTCTCAGGGGGCGTGTTCCCTACTGGCTAGAGCAGGGGAAGGGCTGGGAAGCAGAGCTCCTGGGTTTTCATCCTGGCTTGGGGGGCAGGAGTAGTAGTTAGCGCAGGACTCCTGGGTTCCTCTTCTGACTCTGATTCACTGCATGGCTCTCCCATTCGCCCCTCCCAACCCCCATTCCCTGAATTTCCCTCTTACCCCCGTCCCAATCTTTGCAATTTCTGCCCCCCCGCCATCCTCTCACCTCCCCTGAGCCCCGGTGCTGGGTGGCCTCTGTGCAAACTGACTAAGCTAGAGACAAACACCACCTTGGCCAGGAAGGCCTCGCACCAGCGTCTGCCCAAGTTTAGCGCCAAGCAATCTGTTCCGCCCGCCGAGTAAACAGGGCTGGACCCACCAGGCTCGTCACAGCACCTGCCCCACAACGACACTTTGGGGAGATTCCCAGAATTGGACCACCTAGACCTGGCTGGAAGGTTGGGATCCCGGCGCCCCCCGAACGCTGGGGAATTTCGCAGCTGGATCTCGCTCCAAACTTTGCAGCTGGGAGTCGTTTCCACGCTACATGCCAGGGGGAGACTTTGCCTCTCGCGTGTCGTTCCCCCCCCCCCCCCCCCCCGCAGCAGAATTCCTGGTGGCATTTCTTTTCCTCCCGGCGCAAGGGGGCAGCACTGGGGCGATGCTCCCGCTGGCACCAGTGCAATGGGATTGTGCTGCTGCCATTGTGCGGGTGGCATTGCCTTTCGTACCAGGGCTATGATTTTGCCTTCGTGTGACAGAGAGGAGAATTTGGCCCCGGTTAGTTAATCCGCAATGATCTACCGAAGCCCCAGGATGGACTAACATCACCAGTACAGAGCGCTCAGAATTGCCTCTGGACGTTGCAGTCTGAGATAGGAGTTGCTTTTGCTCTCTCTTGCTGCGTAAACATCCCCCCGCCCCACCCCAGTGCTTTATTGTTATTACCCCTCAATCTACAACTGGAGGAAGCAGTTACAGTATAACTGGACTGGATAAGATAATACAGTGGAAAAGCCAACGCCTCTGAGCACTCAGCAGGTCTCCTGTCCAAACACACCATAAACAAGACCTGCCTATGACTGAGCTCTCTCTCCCTCAATATTTACTGCAGTGGGTGTTACAGCATTGGGAGGCATATGCAGCCACGTGAGACCGAAAGCCTGGTAAAATGCAGCTGGGCCAAGGAGAGGCGGGGTGCAAAGGGAGCCTGTGTACTGAACTGCTCTGCTCCCACAGGGTACGCTTGCCCTCTCATCAGCCCTGCAGGGCCAGCCCCACTCTGGGAGGAGAGCAGAGGTAGTTGAGAGCAGACACTGAAAACCCTGCCGGTCTGAGGGCTGAAGAAAAGGGGCGTGTTTCGCCCCAGCACCAGCCGCATTTAAGTGCAGGCAGGCAGGCAGCTACTCTGCCTGGTACAATCTAAGCACAGGGCAAAGGCGGATCAAGCCTCCAAGGTCCCTTAAGCAAAGCCACCAACATCAGCTGTCCGTGCCTCAGTTTCTCCATCTACACAAGAGGATAAAAATACTGGATTGCAGGGAGTAATTAGCAAACGGTCTGCAAAAGGTGTCAGAGGGACGCCCTGGGCATTGTAATAAATCTGTGGTCACTTGGAAGATTATGGCAACAGCAGGGGTAGAAATCAGGTCCCCCTGTTGCCAAAGGCCCCTACATTCCCAGCAGCTGAAGGAGAATCCCCGTGTGATGTCAGCAGTATAGGGCCTATGACACAACAGTTGAGTTATTATTGCATCCAGTAGAGGGCAGTGCCGTGTGTGTGTGTGTACGTTTACACACACACACAGTAGCCACCTGGTTGCGTTATATTAGTATGTGTTGCATGCAGCGCCAGGAGCCGGAAGGCTATTGACCATAGATGGGGGAGGACGGGAAAGGGCAGAGACTGGGTCCCAGCTTCCTACTGCAAAAGCCCTGGCCCTGCCCCAGCTGCCCTGCAACGAAACGCACGTGGGCTCCTGCCCCCACCATCCTAGCTGGAGTCAGCAAGGGGGGGCCTCCATCCTGGCTGCCACGAGGCCAGGCTCAGGGCTCAGCCCGGGGTCAGCCCTCTGCCACGTGTGCAATTGACCCAGATTCCTCATGAGCAACAGATGACCGCTGCCTGCCCCCTCAGGCTGTGTGTACGTGAGGTTTCACACACTCCGGAAATGCAGTGACCCGGTCAGGGCCACCAGGGGTCCCAAGCCCTCCCGTGTTCTCCTCACCCTACACACCACCTTCCCGCAGTCCTGCATGCGCCCCTCTGGTGTGTTCTGCAGCTCCTGCTGCTACTCCAGCCTGGATCTCCACACACGCAGCTCTGCCATCGCCCTCCAGCCCTGACCACCACCAGCCTTCCTCCCCTGTGGTGCGCCAACGCTCCTGAGCCTCCCCCCCCAGTTCAGCCCTGGGCTCACCCCATACAGCTCTTCTGCTGCCCTTCCAGCCCCTCGCCCCCCTGCTAGTCAATCCTGGCCCTTGACTGCGCATGTCTAACAGGAGCTGGACTGAGAACCACCAAACTCATGTCGCTTGTGATTTCCGCCCTGGTCTGAGCAGGCCTCTGGGAGTGGAGGCCAGGGGAAGCAGAGAGGCAGTGGCAGAGCATCCCTTCCCCTCCCGGCCTGCTCTCACTGGACTACAGCCTTTATGGCTGCAGTGAGCTTCGTTGGGAACCAGGCCTGTTGCCCCCAGGGCCCCCAACAAATCACAACTTCTTCTCTGTGTCCCACTGAGCTCCCCCCACCTCTGTCACCGAGCACCTGCCTCTGGGGCCTGATCCCTTCTTGGGGGGGGTAAGGCTGGCTGCAGTGGAGTTCGCTACACCAGAGATCAGTTTGGCCCTCTGCCGATTTCCCTCTGACACACCAGCAACAGCAGGCGCATTTTAATTCCTCGCCGGGGTTCTGGTGCTTCTGGTTACATATAAACAGGAGCTACAAAAAGCCTTTTGTCCAGCACCCTCCCCTGCCGTACAGACCTCCCTTGTTTCAATTTCCTCCGCTAATTTTTCAGCCAGGGCAGAACTTGCTGTGTCCTTGCCCTGCAGCAGGGGCGCCCAGCGGGACAGTTTCCATGGGCCGCCCCGGTGTGTAACGCCCGCCAGTGGAACTGGAGCTAGTGTGAAGGGCCGGGCCGCGTAGAAAGGCAGGACTGAGCACGTGGCAGCGTGGTCTGTCTAGTGGTCAGAGCAGGGGACTGGGAGTCAGGACTCCTGGGTTCCAGTTGTAGCTCTCTGCCACTGACTTTGCCTCCCATCTCGCTCTGTGCCTCAGTTTCCCCACCTGCAGACGAGAGACGCCATCCACCCCAGCGCGTGGCGTGGGACCTAATAAATATTTGCACTTTGAAATGCTCAGCCCACAGGCTGTAGCACTCCTTGAAGGACGTGGCTGCGGTCCTGTTTACCCTAGGAGCTGGAATGGCTTTGTCAGCGGGTCCCCGTCTGATCCAGCGGCGTGACCACCTGACTGGGGGCCCGGCGCTGTGCTTGCTAATCCCAGCCCAGCCGCTTGCCTTGGACAAAGACTCCCCCGCTCTGGGCCTCAGTTTCCCTTCCCTATTTCAATTGCTTCGTGCAGGGACTGACTCTCTGTGTCTGCTCAGCACCTGGCGCATGGGGAGGGGGGGGCCCTGATCTCAGCTGGGCCGTGCAGCGCGGCTGTAATATAATCAATGAAGCGCCAGCTGCTGGAAAATGATAACACCCCGGACAGCTCAGATAGCTGCAGCACAATAAACGGAGTCGTCCCCCCCCCAAAGTCATGGACTGGCACCGATCTCCGGGGGAGTCATTCCTGATTTACACCAGGCTGAGGGGAGAATCAGGCCCAGAAGGGGCTGGGGATGGGGGGGAATCTCTCCATCTCACAGGACACAGAGTCGTTCCCCTCCCCCACGCAAGGCCGGAACTGGCTTCCTGGAAGCCGGCTCATGTGATTTCCCCCCATGATGCTATTACCAGCGCTGTTGCTGGGCAGAGCAAACTGCCTAGGCGTGCGTGTGTGTGTGTGTGTGTGTGTGTGTGTGCACAAGTGTGTCTGTACGTTCGCATTAGGCCAATCTGTGCGGAAGCAGCCCCGGCTGCTCCCTCGGGTCGCTGCAGAGCAGCACCCTGGCCCTGTGGCAGCGTGGCCTGTGTGTGTGTGGGGGGGGGGCTTCTCTTTGCAGTGGGACTGGGGAGGGGAGTGGAGTCTAGTGGTTATAGCTCAGGACTCCTGGGTTCCCACTCCAGCTTTGGTTTTCTCCCTGGAAAAAGCCCATTGGATGCCTTGTTAGTATGGTGCGCTAGCCCCTGCCTGATACTGCAGATAAAGACAGCCTTTGGGGAAACACTTGCACTGATTCAATACACACTGTGATCCCGGATAACTCTTAGGGGGCATGAACCTCCCCGGGGCGAGCCTGCAGAGTGAGCCAAATGCTGGTATCGAGACACGGCCAGTGGAACATAAGTGTGTCCCTGGCGAGCTGAGTTTATGGCCCAGATGCCTGGGTGCCAGCCCTGACCTGAAACAGAAGGAATAGGAGCCCACAGGTCAGGTAGTGCCGGAGTGTGTGCAGGGGTGAATGTGTGTGCACAGGTGTGCGACTGCATCTTCGTGCCCAGGGACATGGGAGTCCGTATGAATGCACGAGTGCTGGGAGTGCAAGTGTCTGGGTGCACAAGTGAGCAGGAGCTGGGGAGTCTGTGTTGTGTGTGTGTGTGTGTGTGCGCGATGCATGCCCGAAATGACGTGAGGATGTAAGTGTGCAAATCGGAGAGCATATGGGACTGCAGCTTCACAACAGTGCGTGTAAGTGCATGTGTGAGTGTGAAAACTGTACATCAAGAACCCCCTTGGGAAAATATGCTGCTGATTCCTGAAGAAAAGGCCTGAGTCACCGTGGGAATGGATCTAGATACCATACTGATTGCTGTTGTAAATAACCTTTCTAAATATAGAAGGGAGGGATGTTCTCAGGGCCATATCCCAGGATCCCGGGGGACACAATTGCTTACAGTGTAACATATTAATAGCCGTGTGCGCTCTTGTGCATGATGCTGCTTTCTGCTATTTTGTTATCACTCGATTCCCCCACGGAAGGCGATGAGCCCTTTCATGGATTTGCTCCGTTCTCTGTTGTGCAATTGCTGAAGAAGCTTCCATAAGAAGCTGGGTGAGCAGTCCCTGTGCAGCGTTGCAATGCACTGCATCAGCTGTTCTGCTCCGCCCCAGAGGTGGCTGCATTTCAACACTGGGTGAGCAATTGCTGTGCAGTGAAATACTGCACTGCATCAGCTGCTCTGCTCCATCCCAAAGGTGGTTGCATTTCAGTGACAGGTGAAGTGACTCTGCTATGTTGCTTGTAATCACAGCTTCATCAAGGCGAGAAGGGACCATTCGAATATTAGATCATTTAGTCTGAGCACCCAGAAAATTTCACCCATTTGCCTCTGTATTGAGTTCAATATCTGGCAATGAGCGGGGCTTTATGAAAGAAACTTACAGCAGGGCCACACAAGAGATGACAGTGCGTGATCTGTTTCTATGAAATGGCCCTGTAGGGTTTCAGAGAACCGGGAATCGGATCTCTTGCATGTGGTCATTTCCTTCTTCAGCAGCTACATGATAACGGCAAGTGCTCGCTGCAGCGTTCTCGCTAGCAGTGCTTCTCAGTCCACTTAACACTCAGACAAATGACGGCACACAAGGCCGGGGCAGGGAGACATCCCCCCAGTTTTCAGATGAGGCATAAAGTCAAGATGTTGTCCTCATAGCCCTCATAAATCCCATGGTGTTTTCCACATCCCGGGTAAATTCCAGTTTGGGTAATTACCCTTTAACCGCCTTAAATTCCCCTCTGAGGTTTCAACTGGCCGCGGTTCATGTCTCTTCCTCTGCAAAACTTTTGTGTGGAGTTGCTGTGAATTGTTAGAAAGCTGCCTGCCTCCCACCCCAGAGGTGGCTGCATTTCAACGCTGGGGGAGTGATCGCTGTGCAGTGTGGCGGTGCATTGTACCAGCTGCTCCGCTCCATCCTAGAGCGGCTTCATTTCAACAATGGGTTCCTTGCCATCCGTTTCTAAACTTTGCTTTGGCAGCTTGGGATAGAAGGTGCAGTAATAACAGCTAATAATAAATAATCCTTAGCACTTCTACCAAGCTTTCAATCCATCTGTCTCAATGTGCTTTGCAAAGAAGAGTCAGGGTCGTGCCCCTTATTTTGCAGTCAGGGAAACTGAGGCACAAAGTGAGCAGAGGTGACTCGCCCGGGATTGCACAACAGGTCAGTGACAGAGCTAGGAAAAGAACCAGGAGTCCTGACACCCAGCCATCGTCCTATCACACGGCCTCGTGAAAAGAAATAATCACTAGTTACTGATGCTGAGATGTGCCGCCTGCAACGCCCAGCTAGACACCAAGCCTTCACCAGATGCTCATGGTTAACTTTGCTTGTGGCTGCTGGGACAGTCCCCTGTATAGAAACCCCGGAGAAGCAAAAAGCACCAGGGGAAATACATCTGCAGGCATTCAGGGTGGCAGAACCACCCAGGGGCTGCCTTTGCTTCCTATGAACTGGCTCCTTCGATGCCACCCTTCCAGCTGCCCTTCCAGGCATGGGGTGCTGTTGCCACAGAGACGGACCGCTGCACGACCCTCTCCCACTCTCCTGGGTGGGAGCCCTCAGCTGTCTGGGCTTCACGAACACAAGACGTAAGGGGAAACAGGCCCAAAGTGGTAAAAGCCACAGTCCCCTGGAGCTCTCCTATGGCAGCACTCGGACTTAAAGTTGCAATAGGCTCAGAGTGACAGGAGGGGGGGTCTCAAACAGGAGCATATGAGCTGGCAAACCAAGAAGGACGATCCCGTCTCCAATGGCAACCAGAGATGGATGCAGGACCCATTCACCGCTGCCCCACATAGCGCAGTACATTGCGCAGGAGGAATTCCTTCCTGACCCCCGTGCTGCACATCAGCCTTATGTGCTGACGCACGAGGATGCCAGGCCTTCAAAGCTCTATCCGCGACGTCCTCTAATTTGCTAACTCACTCCCTCCGGTAACAGACCCAACCCGAAGTTAAACCGATGCGAAGGTCAACAGCTAAAAACACCCCGGGCCTGCAGGCTTCTGAATGCCTCTCAGCGGCGGTTTTGTCTCGTGGTTGGAGGACAAGGAGCTGTCAGGACTCCTGGGTTCTATTCCCAGCTCTGCTACTGACTGGCTGGGTAGACAGAAATGCGTTTCTTCGCAGGTTTTTAGGGCCAGAAAGAACCGTACACAATCTAGTCTGAACCTGCTGCATAACACAGTCCAGAGCATTCACCGAGCATCTCCTGGGTGAAATTGACCCCAATATGCTGTTTGGTCTAAAGCATCTCCTTCAGAGAGGCCTCCAGTCTGGATCTGAAGACATCAAGACACGGCAAACCCAGCACTTCCCATGGTTACTGGCCCTCACTGTGACAAACTCGTGCCTGATTTCCAGAGAGAAAGGATCTGGCTCCAGGATCCAGCCTTGGCTAACAAGGGGAACACCCAGTGAGCAGAATAGGTTCCCCGCTAGCTGCGTTCTGAATGGACCCAGCCCGCCCTGTGTATCCACCGCACACACTCAGCTGGCCCGTTGTCTTGGCTGCCTCGGCTGGAGAACAGCTGACCCGGGAGATGGAATGAAAGGTCGACACTCATCGAAGTGCCTTTCCTTAACCCCTGGCAACATCTGCAGACACCAGATGGGGGATCTCCCAGCACGTCAGGGATGGCACCTCGGATTAGCTCAGCCTTGGCGATTTGGACACGGGGGCTTCAGATAATTGAGGGGCGGGGGCGAGGGGGAGTGAACCAGCTCAGACAAAACCAGATCTACAGGAATCTCTGCCCCCAATCCAACCCAAGCTGTTTTCCAAGCTCTCCCAGCACTACCCTGCCAACCATGTTCCCTGGATGATTTCCCGCCCGCCCCCTTCCTCGAGCTGGGATTTGCAGTGAGCGGATGCGAAAGGGGCCCTGGGGATCTTCCCATCTCAGAATCCCAGGGAAGGAGCAGCAAGCCGTTTGATGGGATGCTGTTCAGCTCTGAGGAAGAGCCGACACAGCTGGGGACGCAGCTGTGCAAATCCCCCTTTATTCCCAGCTTGTTTGATGCACGCCAGCCCCGCTGTGCAGCTGCCCCTGCTGTTCTCTAGCCTGGCATCGTGCTGCTGAGGCATGTCACCTCCAACCCCCAGAACCGCTGGCTAATCCGGGCCTGCTCTCTCCACTCCACGTCTCCACCAACGCACCTCAACGCCACGCCTTTTTGCCCGGACCTGTCTGCGGCAGCCCTCGGGCAACCCTGGGAGAGGGACGTCCACTCACTTTGGATGTTGCAGTGGGTTTGTGATGCAGACAAACTCTCACCGGGCGTTCAGCTGAGACCCAGAAAACTCGAGACGGGAATTAGGCGCTGGCGACAGGCCGGGGACGCTGAGAACTCACAGCACGTTCATCCCAGTGCTGGAAGTTTGCTCTGACTTTTGAAGAAGGTAGAAATTAGTTCAGATTCAGAGGCCGGTTTCATCTAGTTCCTTTGGAACAAATCCAGTAAAAAATCTGAGGCGCCATCTGGAAGCCGGCACTGTTAGCCTGTGGTTCGGCTCTGACTGCATTACAAAAGCCAAATTCTTTATCTCACATTTCAAGAGCACTTTGAAGGCTCCCAAAGTGCTTCTTGAGCTGTGTATTCACAGCACCAGTGTAATGCAGCCGCCTCTGGGGTGGAGGAGAGCAGCCAACTAGCACACAGCCAGGGAGAACAGATCAAACCTCTGCTCCTACGGAAAGCACTTTAATGTTTACACAGGGCTGACGGGCCTGCAGCTGCTAAGATTTCGCCCAAAGGGCACCTTGAAAGAACACGTCCCCACGGCGACAGTAGTCTGGGATGCACGAGACCTCAGCTCAGTTCCCTGCTGCTAGGTAACCTTGAGTGAGTGACTTTGCCCGCTTTGTGCCTCGGTTTCCCCATCTTTAAAATGGAGCTAACGATACTGACCTCCTGTGGGATGTACTGACGAAAGGGGCTATGTGTTGTTGTGTGGCGTATTGTGCTGGGAAGAGCTGCGGTTCTTTGAGTCCATCGATCCAGGGACTCCAGATATCTCCAGCCTGCTGTTCAGAGCACCTAGCCACACTCTCTCTGACCGGCTCGTTAATGTACATTGCACTGTAGCCCAGCCCACCTCACCTAAGCCCCTAATAGTGTGATCCGTGTAGCGCCAGGCTGCATGCACCAATCCCCCAAGTTCAAAGCACCGTGATGGCATCTTCCGGGGTCAACAGCCCAGGCAGTGCTGAGCCCAGCAGGGATCAAAGCCCCCTTCTGCTGTCTCGAACGGAACCGAGGGTTGTTTCGTTCACCACCCCAGGGACCGAGGCAGACCCAAACACGCTGAGCTGCCAAGGGGAAAAGCTTGGTCGAGCGCCGAAGACCGCAGGCTGCAGCACGGCCTGGGGCTCCGTCAGAGCTCGCGTTCAGGTTGCCCGTACGTAGTACACGGAGTGCATGCTCTAGTACGCGGAGTGCATGCTCCAAACAGACCTCACGGGGACAGCTCCAGAAAGGGATCTGCAGCTGGCATTGTCAGCACCACAGGCCACGAGCAGCCCTCCAGCGAGAGGGCTACATTTCTCCAACCCTATCAAACTAGGCTCACAGGCGTCAGGAGCAGAGAGGGTTTGGTTTCCACAGGGGCTGGTTCTGCTCCGGCCCGGCCTGGTTGGTGGCTGGGATGAAATCTCCTCCTGGTGAACCGCCAATCCACCACAGGGCAAAGAACTGACCGGTTATAATTGATACTTGGAAGCTAGGACCGGCCAGACTGGATCAGCACGTGCTTTGTCAGGCTCTCCCGCCTGCCTCTGCCAGTGGCTGGGTGCCAGCTTCGTGGCCGGGAGTGTGGATGACGCCCCTAAATGGGCGAGTCATACTCCCGCCATGTGATTCCACCCGAGCTGAGGGGGAAGTAGCGTCTAGTGGTTAGAGTATAAGGCTAGCAATCAGCTCGATCTGGCTTGTATCTCGGTCTGCTTGTTGTTCCTATTTCCCCATCTGCAGAATGGGGCTAATAACCCCTGTCTACAAAGTGGTTTAAAGTCCTCAGATGCCATAAAAGGGCTGTCTAGAAAGATGGTCTAGTATGGCTAGGGACTCAGGGAACCTAGGTTCTATGCCCATCTCTGCCAGGGACCTTGGGTGAATCATTTCCCTCTTCTGTGCCTCAGTTTCCCTCCCTCCACCCCCTTTCTCTAGCTGGTTTATTTAGACTGCAGGCTCTTCAGGGCTGGGCCTGTCTCGCACCCTGTGTCAGTGCACCGTGGAACCTCTCAGCACTGCCATGCTAATAGGTGGTGGGTGCACATGTTGACAAGGGGCGGTGTGCACACGGGGGGAAACATGCCCGGTTCTGGTCTTAAAAACCCCTCTGATCATGTGGTTTCCTGTGCTGTTTCACCGGCCCCCATTGCTGGTAACAACCAAAATATTTGTGTTCTGTGGAAACTCCTGTTTCTAACCCAGTTTGGCTGAGTCACCGTGGACCTCGTGAAAGGTCAGGCCCCCCCCCCCCCATCTGCCCTGAAGTGAAATACGCCCGCTGGGTTCAATGTGCCACCTGCATGCAGGGGGCCGGATGACTAATGGGGAGACTAGACTCAAAACAAAGCAGCTTCCCTAGAGACGGCGGGGAAAATACAGGGCTCAGTCGGTAAACGCTCAGAGAGCCCAGTGATTTGCCCATTGCTGCTGTAACACCAAGGAGGCCAGGAAGCATATCAGTGCCCCTATGCCACCCAGCAATGCCAGGGGGATTGGTTGTGAGTGGCATAAACCCACCTGCATCCTCCGCCGGATATTCCCAGTTTAAGGCCTTGGGAGGTGAGCGCTGGCCCCAGGGAGGGCACTGGTGATTCATCCCAGGGGAAATTCAGTCCCACCTTCGAAGCTGGCAATTGACTCCTGGGCATATGAGCATCAGCTGATCAAATCGATACTTCCAAAATGCTCATCTGACTCCACTGGCCCCCCCCCCCAGACACCCATATGATCCCACAGATATTTCCAGGGGACCTCATTATACCCCCCAAGATATTCATCTTGTTCAAGTGGTACCCAGAGATACCCATCTGATCCCAGCAGCCACTCCAAGGTGCCCCTCCGGTCTCATCAACACCCAATATCTGATCCCAGTCATAACCCTCAACCTTGTGTTCACGTTCAGGAAACGGCCCTGTTTTCCCTTGAACCATGGCGGGAAGGATCCTGGCAAGACCTTGCTGAGTGAGGCAGAGACTGCCACCCGCCCCGCCCTTTATATGCAGCACCAGGCAGCTTCCCATCCCAGGATCCCAAAGCGCTTTACCAAAGCAGGTCGGTATCACTAACCCCATTTTCCAGACAAGCAAAGGGGGGGCACTGACATGCCTGAGCACAGATGGCAGGGCTGGGAATCCAGGCCTCTTGACACTTAACCACAAAACCGCCTATCCCCCTTCCCCTCCCGACTAAACGGTGATGGGAGACTAGTCATGTCTAGGCGCACCTGTGCTACAGGAGAGAGAGCAGCGAGCCGGGAGTGGGGAAACAAGCCCCCTCTAGGATGCTCTAGCAGATTTCCACTTCCCCAACCACCCAGCCCCTACCCGAGGGCCACCTCTCAACTCCTATGGCTGGTGCCCTGGGATCTGTGGAGAGCAGACCTTAGCTCTCAAGGCTTCAAACTGCATGAACCCCACCCCTCCAAGGGAGCAAACTGCATGGGAAATATCACGGTATCTATCACGGCGGCCCGAAGGGCAGGGATTCAAACCGGTGACTAAAGGGACCACAGCCCAGCATGCTGATCAGTGCTGCCTTGTGGCTTCCCCATCCGCCTGTCCGTCTCCTGTCCTAGGGTCTGCCTCCACCGCAGTCTTGGGGAGGTGAGTGCAGCGTGAGTACACACAGCTGAGCTTGGGTCAAGCTAGCTAGCTCTGGGCCCATGGGCTGGGAAAGCTCGCCCAGAAACCTGGGGTAATTATTCGGAGGCTAACGCGCGCGGCTCTGACATGAGCTGCAGCCGCACGTCCGACGGCAATAGACATAAACCCTTACTCCGATTGGAAGCTCTTCGGGGCAGGGGCTGTCTCTGCGTGCTGTGTTTGCACCATGCCTAGTGCCATGGGGCCCTGGTCCATAACAGGGGTTCCTTAGCGCGCCAATGCCAATAATAATAATAATAATAATGGAAGCTTAGACCCTGCCTACGTGAGGCCTAAGTGACTATTCCCATCCACTGGGGCTCTCTCCTGGGGCTAATATTTGAGGGGCCTGTCTCCATTGCCTTCCCCAAGGGAAATCTGTAGCCCTGTCCCTTCCCCTCCCCTAACCCAGCCCAGCTGCTGTCACACACTTCTCCGCCCTGTGCAGGAGTAACGTCCTTGACCTTCTCCCGGGACTGTGTGCTCAGCCAGCTCGCAGAAGATGTGGGAGGTCCCAGCCCTGTGCAGAAGCCCAGCGTGAGGCTGCTAACACCCCAGGGTTTCTGAGGGGTGCCCAGGCCTTGCATGGGTGGCAGCAGCTGCCCATGGATCACCTGCTCCCACAAGCACAACGCCTCAGCTCCAGACAGTGTCCGGGAAACTGCTCCTAGCTACAAGAGCAGCTGCACCGGGGGCTCTGAGAAGCAGCTCAAAACAAAGGGCCGCGCACCTGGGATCTCTGCGGCTAAGCAAGCCAGGATCCCCCTTGCTCCATGCTGCTTTGATAGCAGGGCGCGTTTAACGGAGGCAGGAGGATCTGGGCATAAGGGCCGGGTGCCTCGGTCTGGGATTGTTCCTGGGACAACGGTAGGGGAGTCCCGGAGCGTCACAGATGGCCCAGCAGTCGCTAGGATGGACTATGTGTGTTGCTATGAATGGGCGTGGGGGGTTGCAGCCTGTGCCTGTCCGGGGGGATGTGTGTGTTTGCCCCAGAAGGAGATTGTGCGTGTGTGTGTGTGTGTGTGTGTGTGTGTGTGTAGCAGACAGGGCCCAAACATAATTTTTTCAGGGCCAGTACAAACTTGTAACACGGGCCCCCTCCCACACACATACCCATGGGGGTTGCAGCCTGGGCCGGGCCCCCAGGGACTCCGAGCCCCAGTAACGTGTACCCTTCCCCCCCCCCCATGTGGGGGCCCTGGCAGGAGGGAGCTGTGTGGGGGAGGGTTGTGTATGTATGGGGACTGGGTTTGTGTGGGGGTGGTTGTGTGTGGTATACAGAGGGGTTGTGTATGCATGGGGGCTGTGTGCGGGGGTTGTGTGCTATACAGAGGGGGTTGTGTGGGTTGTTTATGTGCGGAAAGGAGCAGTGTGTGTGTGTGTGAGGTTGGGTTTTCCCAGAGGGGGTGTGTTTTGCGTCTGCGCGTGTGTCTGCGGTGCCGTGGGTATCCGGCTGGGAGAGCCAGACTTTGGTGGCCAGGTGCTCACGGAGACGGGCTGAGGGGAGGGCTGCGGCGGGAGGGGGGGCTCTGGCTGGGGCAGGAGGCGCAATGAGCGGCGCGAGGAGAACATGTGCGGGCCGGATGCTGAGCGGAGGAGCAGGCGGTGCAGGGGGACATCCCATGATGCTGAGCTCACATGCAGAGGCAGCATGTGGCACCCACGGGGGATTAGCAGGCCTCACCCTGCATCAGTGGGGGTGGCCGGGGGGAGGGAGCTGGGCTTGCTCCACTTGCCAGCTGCTAAGCTCCGGATTTCCTCCTGGTCCTGGAGCCCTGAAGCTGGGCAGGAACCAGGCAGGGATGAGCTAATTAACTTGCTGTCGATTGGCTGGGGGAGTGGGAGCCGCTCTGCCCGCCGCAGAGGGGCAAACAAAAGGGGCAGCTGTCGCCTCCCAGGCCGGCCTGAGCTGCTGTTTGGGAACAGATGGCAGGCCAGGCCCGCAGCACCAGCTGCGATCCAGTCCCAGCTGGCTCCTAAAAGCTGCATTGTTCTCGGTTCTGCTTTGACTTTTACCGGCTGTCCCACACCCCGCTTGCTCCCTTTTCCCCTTTGATCTCCTCTCCAGGCTGTTTATTTGCCAACTCGGCCTCTTTCCCTTTGCGGGGAGCCCATGACCCTTCTCAAAGGTGGAGGGGCTGGCCTGGGGAGAAAGGGTTTGGAACTGGAAATAGCTGCAGGGAGGGAAATCCGGCCTGAGACAGCAGGAAGTCCAGTGAGATAATTCAGCTCAGCTGGCTTCCTGGATGTGCTTTGTGCTTTCCCTGCCTCCTTCCCCCCCTGTGGGCTTTGAGCTCCAGATCCCTGGGTGCTGTTTCTGCCTCTGATCTTCGGCATGTCATTGCCAACATTCTGTGCCTCGGTTTCCCCCATATGTAAAATAGGGACCAGCAAAACTTCCCCTGCGCCGTGAAATGCTTTCAGATTCATGGATGAAATGAGCCAGCCCTTGTGAGGGGCACAATTCCAGCAGGAAATCACTGAGGGCTTTCGCCTGCGTGGAAAAATGGAGCCCTGCTCCAGCTAGGGTGATTTGTTCTGAGCCATAGGTAGCCTTTGTATGCAAGCTAGTCTCAGCCACTTGCCTCTGATGCACTGTGTTGTCGCTAGCCCACCCCCCTCTCTGCTCAGCAGACCTGCTCTGCTCATGGGGAAATGATAAGCTGCAGTGGGCGTTTTATCTCCCCATGCCCATTGCTGTTCCAGGAAGCGGGCCCTGATCTCTTGAGCGTGTTTGGCCTCTGCCCACAGCCCCCGAGTTTCTGTGCCCTTTCCTTCAGATTTCTTAGTAAAACTGAAATGTTTCACTTTATTCTTAGCAAGAGGCGTATGATTCAGAGAAAGCCAGTTCAGCTGGGCGTGTACCCAATGTGCTTAAAGTGAAACTGACTCGGCTCTAGACTCAAGGCAGATGATCAGTCACCGCTGTATTTTCCTCTAGAGGTGGCCACGTTGCGCTAGGTGCTGTACATACACAGTGAGGAGGCAGTCCCTGCCCCAAAGAGCTTACAATCTAAATAAACAAGACAGACACAGGAAGGGTTATGACCCGTCCCACCCCGTTTTACACCTGGGAACTGAGGACCAGAGAAATTAGCTGATTTACCCACAATGGCAGAGCCAGGACAAGCACGCAGAGCTCCTGAGTTCCAGCCCAGTGCCTTAACCACAAGCCCATAGGAATTGCTGGATCAGCCCCATCATCCATCTAGCTCAAGACACTGTCTCTGACTAGCACCAGATGCTTCAGAGGAAGGTGCAAGATAAGGAATAATCTGCCTCCTACATTAGGTTTCCTCCTGATCCCTTTAGTTAGGTTAGTTTAGACCCTGAAGCATGAGGTTTAATATTGCTACCAAAATGTACTTTTGCATGAATTATTCCAACCCATGCGTCCTTCCTCAGCCTCCAACCCAGTGGCACTCTCCTGACATTGACTTAAGAATACTCAAAGCTGCCCAGTTGAGGAATGGTTCCCAGCTACGAGGCGAGAATGAGGGTCTGCATTTGGAGCCGGAGAGATGATCATCCAGCGCTAAAGCCTGAGATTTTGCCGTAGTAGCTATATATGTGGCGTCAGGCCAAGGACAAAGCACTGGACCATTCCTTGGATGCTCCATGGAGTGGACTCAGTGCCCCAAATGTCTTTTCTGCGTTCTGATTTCTCCAATCCCCTGGGCTTGTTTTGTTGTGTTGACTCGGGCCTGGTTTTCACTACAAAGTTAGTTCAATCTAACCATATCGCTCAGGCTTGTGAAAAATTTCACACCCTGTGCGACAGAGTTAAGCTGACCTAAGCCCTGGTGTAGATACTGGTAGGTCAAGAGAAGAATTCCAGGGAGATGGATTAACTAGAGCGAGGGAAGAACCCCTCCTGGCACTGCAGTAACTGTCTACATGACAGCGTCACAGCAGTGCAGCAGCTGTGCTTCTAGTGTAGACAGACCTGCAATGCTGGACTAGTTGCGCTCTGGTGACGCTCCCTGAGGAGCGAAGCCGTTTCAGTTGCCATCACTGGCCCTTTGCCAAAGGAAAAACGAAGCAGCGCTGAAGATCTGGGAGGACTAGGCACTGTCAGGGGGCAGAGCAAGCCTCCTTTTTGTCCTCGGAACTCCATGCCCTGGTGGCTGGGAGAAGAGGATGTTCTTAGGAACGCCTTGTCCAAGCTAGGACTAGAATGCAGGTGTCCTGAGTCCCCGTCTGCCACACAGCGAAAGCTGCAGCCATTCAGGCTTCCCATGTGCGGTCCTGCCAACGCACCTTAGCCCTGCCCGGGTGGGGGTGAACTAGAGCAGGAAGCCCCGTTGACTAGATTTTGTGCCCAGGCCGAGACTTCTTAGGCCATTGCACAGGGGTGGCCAAACAGCCAGCAGTTGGTAACGCCTGACCCGGTGGAAGTCAGGTCCATAGATGACCACCATGGTTCCTGCTGGCCTTTGAATCTGGGGGTGGGGTGATCGGGGGCTTCTTTTATTGCCGCTTGGCAGGCAATTGAAATAACCAGCCTCTGCCATGCCAGCTTCTCGGTTTGGAGCTCAGCTGTGTCCAGCGCTCTCCCCATTGCAAAACGGGGCCAGGATTGAACACATCACGCTTCAGCTAAATGTGGAACCAGGAGGCCAAGGGTCCCAGCTGGCATAAATGGGTGTAGCTCTATAGGAGTCAATGGGGCCAGGTGCCCAGTGGGTGTAAACTGGCCCAGGAGGGAGCTATACTAGTTTACACCAGCCGGGGAGCTTCCTAGGGCGTTTTCAAGGGGACTATTGTGTGTAAAATTATGTCTATTTGGTAAACAAAACATGACAGTGAGTGAAATGCTCAAAGTCACCTCTGCTTCCTCAGGGACGCAGGAAACTAACCGGGATTAAAAGCAACCCAGGACATTCTGTGCACTAATCAGACCCGAAAACCAAATGAAAATGGGAGTCAGCCACATTCCTGTGCTGGCTGGAACCCAGGCATGAATTCATCCTGCTGGAATGCCTCCCACGCTTGCTTCTTGTTCCTTCCTTGAACACTCTGGGCCGGGCTCTTTGGCCTTGGACTCTGCATTTGGGACAGGGGTGGGGTGGAGAGATAAGCCAGCGCTTCCTGCACCGGGCGCCGTGCAGGGCTGCCCTCACGTTGGGTACAGTTACGCTGCCCCCGGGACGTGACGCCCAGCTCGGGCAGATGACCACGCGGGAGCTGTGCTCTAGCTAGCGTCTACAAGAACGCGGTGTAGCGGCAGCAAGCGGGGCAGCAGCGCAGGCTCACTGGCCAAGTACGCACTTCGGGGGACAGGCGGGGCTGCACTCAGGCCGCTACCCTGGGCCACATTCCTGTTTTTAGGCACTAGCCTGTGTATGTCTACCTGATCTGGGAATTACACCGCCCAGCTGCTGTGCGGGTGGCCTCTCAGGGGACTATTGACAGCTATTTCAAGGCAGCTTTATGCTGCCCAGGTGGCATGAAACAGCCAGGTTTACGTCAAGGTAACCCCTGCGTTACTCCTGAGAACCATGAACCAGGCTCCAGCTCATGCACACACGAACTAGAACTCGTCGTGCCATGCACACTTGCACCAGCGCAAATTTGTAGGGGGACAGAATGTCTCCCCCTCGTTTCAAGCCGACTATTTCTCCCTCCTCTTGGAAGGATTCCCTTTATTGTTGCTGCCGCCAGGCCATGGGGTCTCTTATTACACCAGGAGCCAAAACAATGATCTCATTGGGAAGCAATGGCGTTAACAGATGGGCAGCTTTCAAGTGTTTGTTCCCAGGATGGAAAGTTAAGCGGCGGTGTGACGTAGGCCTTGTCTACACGGCAGAGTTTTGCCGACACTGGTTATGCCGGCGGACAGCCACCGCTGCAATTAAACTGCTGGCGCATGTCCTCGCCTGGCTTCTTGTGAGGGCATTCGCACCACCAGCTCTGGCACCGACACAGGGAGCCATGCACGGTGGGTAGCTCTCCCACTGCATGCAGGCTGCTTTGGGAAGCGTTTGCAGGGCCTCCGGGGGCAGGCCCAGCGAATCCCATCGGTCCATGGCATCCCACTAGACTGACAGCCGCTTTTCAGCTGCCCCGTCAGCCAAACTGCCATTGCTGACCATAGGCACAAGAATCCCACAGAGGTGTGTGAGTGGCGGGGGAGGGGAGGGAGGTGTGTGTGCGACAGGGAGTGAGTGTGTGTTGGGAGCCAGTGAGTGGGTCCACAGGCTGTCTCTTAAAAGCTCAGACAGCAGCCGGAAGCAACAAGTCCGGAGGCAGAAGCGGGAGCACAGACGGCGGGTGTCCCCCTACCCCAGCTCAGCGGAGACCTGCACACCGGCAGGGGGAGGGGGACACCCCGACATCAGCCCCCACCTCCCTCCCTGGCTGTGCATAGCACATCAGGAGTCCCTCCCCTCTTCTCCCCCAGCAGCAGCCCCGCTGCCTGCACGCCTGCCATAGGAGAGCAGGATTGATTCCCTCCGAGTTCTCCCACAGGCCCAGGAGAAAGATCCACCCCTCCCCTGTAGTCCAGACAGGAGGGCGTTTGCTGCCAGGACGAAGCCGGCATCCTCAGCTGGGCAATAGCTGTGTGAGCTCTTCACACAAACTTCTTGGGGCTTTAACAGGGGAAGGGCGCCTGCCTGTGTAGCTGGAATGCAGGGCAGGGCAGCAGAGTTCAAACCAGTGAGCAGAGTGGTCAAGGTGGGCATGGTGGGATAGCTCCCAGAGCCCAGTTACGACACACCGCGTCTACACTGACGCTGTGTCGCTCTGACTTTGCCACAAGAAGCTCCACGTCGCTCGTCGAGGCGGTTTGCTCTTGTCGCCAAAGCAGGGGAGTTTTGTTGGCGGGGGGAGCGTTGCAGTGTGCACACCATTGCTGTTTTGTCGCCAACCGCTGACTTGCGTCGACAAAACTCCGCAGTGTAGGCCAGCCCTGAGAGAGCCTCCCCGTGCAAAGACAAGATCCTGCAGATGTCAGCTTTGTCCACTGGACTGTGCTTGGGTGCAAAGCCCATTGCTAGTGCTGTAGAGCATCCATAGCGGCAGAAGCTCTGCATGAACCCCATTAAGTGTTGGGGCAGCTTTCATGCCTTGTTCAACCCTTCCTCTTTCTACTGAGACTTCCAAGGAAGTAGGGCTGCTGGCCAGCATGCCGGGGATTTCTGGGACACTGGCATCTGCTCACTGGCAAGAGAACAGAGGAAAGCGGCTTTCTAAGAACACGCTTCACAAATGGCAGCTTTGAAAGGGGAACAGAATGTCCAGCCTGGAGCCGGCGGGCTGGCAAAAGCGAAAGGCAAAGGGACCTGAAAAACAGATGCCAATCCATGGGAGTTGGGACCAAGATGTGAAGTGAGAACTTTGCACACAGCCACCTGTTGTGGTGGCTTGGCTCATGACTTTATCTGCTCAGATGGCGCTAAAGATCTGTAAATGGGGATCACAGCCCTGCCCTGCCTCACAGGGGTGAGAATAAATACTTCAAACATTTTTAATTGCTCAAATACCAGTCATGTGATGAGTATCTAAAATAGACCCAGTTCAGAGTAGAAGGATGGACAGTAAGCACTTATATAAAGTACCTTTCCTTTCATGACCACTTTCGAGACGAAAACGGATGTTAGTTCATCATCACTGGTGAGTTTTCATCCAAGGAAAGACTCAAAGAATGCAGCAGGTACAGCTTGCTGGAGCGCTTTGGAGAAGGAGGTTAAGGCAATGCGTTGAGATTTCAGCAGGTCTGGTTCTGCTACAGACCCCGTTTGCGATCTGCAAGTCACTCCATCTCTGTGCCTTGTCTTGTTTTCTAGCTCTAAAATGGGGATAATATTTTCCTATCTGACAGGGGGGTTAGGAGACGTTCAGATATTATAGTGATGGGAGAAATTTAACTAGGTTGAGCCTAAGAGAGAAGGTGAATAGAACTATCTACAAGTACTTGGAATGGCCTCAAAAGAGAAATGAAGGTAGTCTTATTGTTTGGGGCATTTAAAACTGAACAGACTCTAGGAAAGAATCCTGGAAAGTGGTGGTGGTGGGGGGGTTTGGAACTGCTGGATTAGATTACATAATAGGTTGTTTCCATCTGTAATTTCTATTAAAGTTCTCAGCTGTCTATTTTGTCACATCACTGTCTACTACCTGCGGAAGCATGCATGCCAAGAGAGATTTGCACAAGACTGTTGCACTGCAACCCAAAAAATTTCAGGCATGACTTGAACGTTGCTGTTTGCACAGTATTTCAGAAAAACATCTTTAGCTTGCAGTCATTAAAGGAAATGGGCCTAGCCCCATACCACAATATGAAGTAAACTCTTTAGCAAGAATGCAAAAAACCACCATGCTGAGCATTCAGAGCGTTATACTTTGGTATGGTGTAACTTTTACATGGGGAGCCAAACTATGGGAGTCTAGGTGGGAGCAAGAGAGAATAGCTGGCACAGACAGTTGCCCAGTGCAGTCCTGTGTTTATGGCGTCTGTCTGTCACTATGGAAACTATTACATCATGCCCGGAGTATTATAATTGGGAGATTGAACAGTACATTTGTTAGCTTGAGAATTCGCAGTATTTTGTCCCAAACCAGTGAGACAAAGGGCCGGTGAGAACACTAAAGCTCAGCGAGGCACTACATTAACACTGTGAACGTTGGGGTTGCTACGTAGGCAGTGCCATAAAGTATGTTTCTAGGCACAGCAGGTGGCAAGAACTTGACCTTTAAACATCACTTCTAATTACTCCCTTGTGTCTTTCCCCACTTAAATCCTGACCTGAAGTTTGTAGCCAAGGCTCAGATCCTCAAAAGGCATTCAGACTCCTAACTTCCACCGAAATACCTCTCAGGGTCTGGGTCCAATAGCCTCACAGCCGTTTGTGACAGAAACTAATACTTTGTAAAGGTACAAAGCAATACCCTCCTTCCCTCCTAGCCCTCCATTTATGTCTGAGCAACAACCGACGTCAGCCTTTGTGTGGCGGAAGCGAGACAGCAAGCAGAACGTCGTGATTTTAAAAAGTCCAAAGCCACGTTGCAGGTGGATCTTTGTGGTATCTCAGCCACGTACCAGCTCTCCAGGGTGCACAGAAAAGCCCTCTGCTGGTGTAAATGCAGAGAAATGTCAAAGGGGTATAGAAGGAAAAGAATTGTGGCCCTCAGGGATTTGGAGGAGGGGGTGGAGGGGAATGGACTGAAGAAAAGGTGCATTTTGAACTGTCCCCAAAGTGCCAGGCTGCCATTTCTGCAGCAGTTTGAGGCCACTGCCGTCACTTTTAATTCCGTTATTAGCATCCAGAGAATATATTCAATAGTCCAGTTCTTTACTGAGTTGCAAAGCTTCCTGGGGGTAGGGCTCACCACGCTGATGTCTAAAGCCCAAAGCCAGCATTGAAAATCTGAGCCATAATTTCTAATAAAAGGAATTGAGCTGAGATTGGCTGGTGGGCCACAAACGCCATCATTGGTGAGGGAGTAAAAGATTCAAATAGTCCAGGGAATCTTTATTAAAAAGAGGAGAAAGAGTGGGGGATGATAGACATATTCAAGATAAGAGTAGGCATTCCTATCATTTTCCTCTTATGTTGTCTTTTTACCAGGAACTACATTTCATATTAGGATACATTGTATAAGTAAACCCACAGCTTCTTTTTAAATGAAATATACAAGAAGCCATGCTGTAATAGCAATCGGCCACTCTATAATGTGCACTAGATAGGTCCCTATAGAACCATAGGGACCCTCTCAGTGAAGCCTCTAGGAGCACGCAAATAATGCTACTGTTGCATGTCTTCAGTCTTGGGTCTGGTGGACACTCCTGTGTCTTATTGCTGTGATAACTTAATAGCTAACAGGGCAATGAGGGTATCTTACCTGATCCGTTCAGCTGGTTTCAGGCACTTCTGGATAATTGTCAAAAAGGACAAATGAATGCAGTGACTTTGTGCAAAAACTGGAGGAAACAGAGGGAGGGAGTCCTTGTTTAGAACATGAATCTTTATTTACTTCTTCAGAGGGAAAAATAAAGTCTGGATTTTGATTACTGGCACTTTTTCTACTCTCTGAAAGCCCTTATTTAAAAGGGAAAGGAAGTTTCCACCCTTTTTACTGAAGCCAAGCTAGTCTGTATTGAATAGAGCCTCCACAGTATCCACTGTTACCAGGAAGCACGACAGCTTTGACGCACTATACACCCACTACCTACACTACCTAGAACCGGAGCAGCCTGCTGGTGAAGGGGAAACCACACAACAAATTCTGTATTTGCATATTTCCATAGCAAAGCCCTGCCTTTGCATGAAGCCACTGGACAAGGGGAGAGGTTGCAGAGAGCATTCCTAAAATAGCTGAAAAGACAGACAGCTAAACACTTCTACAACTGCTCATCACCGCGTACTAAAACTGCCAACTTTCATCCAGTGGCAGACTCCCAAAGCTAGTGAGGATCCTAACTTGCACTGATTTCAATGGAAGTTAGGAACCTAAATACCTTTGAGGATCTGGGCTGTAGAAGGTGGCCATCTGCTTCATTGTACAATAGAAGTTGAGACACTATTCATGCGAGGTGGGGGTGGGGAGAAGGGCAGCACACAATCTAACTGCACCAAGCATTTTCTAGCAGGATCTTAGTTTTTAGCACAACAAGGTTTCATTTTTAACACTGCTGCCAAGAATTCTGCCACCGCTCTCCTCCCCAGCAAGAGCTGAATGCAGAGAAGCAGCATGGCGAAGACCCCATCAGTTAGAATCACTCCCATTCCATCCTACAACACGAAACCTAGCTTTTGCCTTTTCAGACAGGCCTATGCTACAGCTATTTGCCAGTGTGCCAAGAAATAGGACCCCTGCCTCCCGCGTTCCCCACCCATAAACTATTTGTCATCACCAGTATACAGATGCAGCCAAAAGCTCTTTTGAGAGGGTGAGCCACCATGATTCTTTGGTACAGGGCCCCCCCTCAACTCATTATGCAGACTCTGCCCCCTACCCTCCTGTAAGTGCTGTACAGCTGTTTGTTCCTTTCAATGCAAGCACTCACACTGAAGATTCCCCCCGCCCAATCCCTAATCTAGCTCTCAGTTTGCAGAGTAGGACAGGGCACCCGCACACAACAGTGAGTAGGTCAGTGAGTGGCAGCTATACATGTTTTGGTAAGGTAATGTTAATATGATTAAATGCATTGCTTCTGTAGCAAGATGCATAGGGTCAGGTGCCCTCATGGTACAGGCCCCACAAGTCCAGAAGATGTAGTAGAAAGGTACTTGTTTCCAAATAAACTTGTATGGGACAGTCACTCCCGGGTGCCCGCTTCAGAGAGGAAGTATACTTCAGTATCAGTTGATGTCATCTTGCTTTGGGAAAGATCACAGGTTGACCTAGTAGCTGTAATTAATAGCAAACCCTGGGTAGGTTATAAAAGGATGGGTGGTTTAAATACAGATAGCATAGTTGCATTGTTTATTTGAGTAGGGAACAGGCTACAGCGATGCAGGCAAGCACACTTAGAGAATAGGTGGAACCTAATAGACCCTTGAAAAGCTATGCCTCAGTGGACTGTTGCACTTTCGAGAGGGGTGAGGAGAAAAAAGGAACAAGTATTTCTGTTGTAGACATTTTCCTGTAGACATAACCCTAACCCTAAGGTTACCTTAAGGTAGTGTCTATGCTGAGGAGACTAACCCCCTCCCAGCTTAAAAACAAAAACTCCGAAGATTCAAAGCTATTTCTGAAGTGGTAGTGCAACTGTTTAGCCTCTCCCTGGGTGGTTGAGCTAGGTTCAGCCGGATTTCAGCTGTTAGCACTTTTTATGTAGCCCTGTTTGGTGTCAAGCTGAACTCTCGCATGCAACTGCTGAGCTGCTCAGTAAAGATCTACTTCCCCCTTGTCATTTTAAAGAGCTGTGACATACTGAAGTCATTGAGATTTAAGTGTTAGTAAGGAAACAGGTTCATCCACACACACAATTTGTGGTCAGTTGCACATGATCTTGTAGAGCAAGGGTTCTCCACCCCTTCATGCTACAGCTGGAATGACTAGGGCTCCATCTTGACACCACCTCATTCACAGTTGGACACTACTGCTAGATAGCTACAGCCAGCACTTACATAGAGGAGTAGTAGAAAAACTATAAATGCTTTGTCAGCTGTGTAACTTGATACAACAGCTGGACAGAGGGCAAAATGGCACCATTGTAGGAGGAAGCTCTAAGCCCTGTGCAAGTGCTCTGAGAGCAACCCCTAGATCAGAGATGACTTTGTGGTATGAATACTCGACATGCACAAATGAAGACACAGCCTACAACTGGAGCAGGAGGATGGAACTTACATGCACATTAGGGAGAAAAATTTCAGTTCAGTCACAGAATACACTTAGCCACAAAACACTTGTGTGGTGCTGCTGCCTTAACTTCCAGGCAGAGAAAACAGCAGCAAGTTTTAATGTTGCAGAAGTGAACAAAAACCACTTTGACAAGAGTAGGACGCTCATTTACTGTGTAAACAAGCCAGCCTGACAATAGCACCATTTAAACTCTAGGCTTTGTTTTACATTAACTTCCACTTCAACCCTAATTCAGTATGAACAAGATTAAGAGTACAGTGAAGATTAACACTAAATTTGGTTTGCAGCAAAATTTGATGTTAAGTTATTTTGCCTATAAAGAGGAAATCAACTAGCTAATCAGTTCAAAACGTAATACCAGATTACACCCTGCAAGCCTGTCCAGAGTGAATGGTTAGAAATAGCTACTAAAGGATTGAATTGAGTATGTCAAATTAATGGATTCATGGTACTAACTGCAGATTCAATCCCATTTAGTCATTTTATTTAGTTTGAGAGAATGCGGTTACAGTCACATATTAACTTAGTTTTGAAGTCACGTCTTAAAAAAATAGGTCAAAATAAAATGTGACCATGAAATAGTCAGTGGCTTCCAGAACACCCACTCATCCACTAAAGAAGAGTCAGGAATAAACCAAAGATTAAAACAAAGTAATAAAACACTTGCACTGTTGCCAGCAAGTCACGGGGAACATAGTAATCTGTCAAGTTGCTGATCTTCACCAGAGAAGCCTAGCAGTATTACTAGAGTACATGAGGAAGACAGGGTAAAAAAGTGAACCAAAAATGCTGTGTGCAATGGGCTGAAGTATAGTATTTCAATAAAGTGATCTGGACTCACTCAAGCCATCTTTCTCAAAGAGAATCTAAAAAATGTACATATTTTACAGTTGTACAGACATTTACAAAGTTCTCTGTACAGCCTCCCCCCAGCCCCAAGAAGTTTACACATACTTACAACTGCATTCCCTATCTTTATAGCTGTGTGTGTTCTTTCTTGGGAGTCCCAGCAGTGTAACACAGGGGACATATAATGGCCTATGGATCTCTAACAGGCTGCAGTAGTTGACTAGCTACAGCAAGGAAGTCAGACTTCTCCGCCTTCAAGATGACTGGACCCTTTTTTACTGCTGATGGAATGTAGGCATCTCAGCAATGGTTCCACTCATAAAACTGGTATATTGAGAGCAGTAGGTGATTACACCCAGAATATACCTTTTTGCACTTCTAATTCAAGACAAGGTACAAGTTTAGGTGACTCAATGGGTCCACGGGACCCTAGTCCACATTTCCAGTGAGCTATAATCACAACTCTGTGCTAAGGAAATGAAACTCATTTCCTATTACAGCCAGCCATCATATCAAACCTAATAAAAAAGCCTCTAGGTAGTCCGGAGCAAGAAGCACTGGTACTTTTGTTGACTTGCCGAACAGGATCTGTTCTCCTTAGTGATAAGGCTTCACTCAGAAATAGTACTTTTAGCATCCTTTCACGAGGCTCTTCAAGGAAGCAGAGTACTACTTCGTTTTCTGTTCTCATTAGCAAAAAATCCTCTTGTTGGTACCCTCAGTCTGACTGCACCACACTATCCTTTTAGGGGGAAAAAATCACTCAATGGGATTCCCAGATGTTCTTCATGTTCACTTGAAGTACAGTATCGGAGGTACTCTTTCACAGCAGGAAGTGGGCAGCTGACAAGCTCCAGATGCAAAGGAGATCTAGTCCACCTGGCATTTAGTCATTTCACTCCAGGGCTCATCGCATCATATAGGCCAAACTTGCTCCCAGTCCAGCAAAGCCTGCAAAAGCCATCAGAACATTCCTGATGCTACCTTCTAGATCCTCTACATGGAAGAATTCAACAAATCCCTCCTGGAAGACAGAATTGAATAATTAATTTCTAACATTAGCCAGTTTTCTCAGAAGGGAGTTCACAATGCAGTTTGCCATTATGAAGTACAGTGTTTGCATAACAGTAGCATCCCCTGCACACCAACTAGGGACTCAACATGTATGACAAACTTGCACCAAATACAGAAGCATTTTGGTACATTCTACCGGATTACAGGAAGCTGTTGTGTAGTGAGTTGAGTGGAATTGGGATCTAATTGCAGAATACTCATGGCATGACAGAGCCAGCCAATTCACCTTTACACCTTCTGTTTTTTAATCTTTAATTTGGGGATATGTCCACAGTGCTTTCAGATATGGATAAGTGCTCTAAGTGCAGAGTAACTTCAGAGCATGATGCAAGTTACACTAATTAAGTGATTCATAATCTGCCTGCACTGCTCCAGCCAGTAGTTTAACGGGACTGGTAACCCACCTTGTCTACCTTACATATGCACTAGCCTAGGTGTCACCAAATGCCAATCACAGACTGAGAAACAGGAAATTACTAGACCAGTGGACAACTTCATTAGCCACATTCTGTCCCTGCAATCTCACTTACCCAGCCTCTTTGGTTAACTAGCCACTCTCGTTTGTCTGTGACAAGTACATCTGTGATGATCCCTGCTAATGTGTTGATGCAGTTCTCCTGGTTTATGCTCCTCAGGTGTTTTGCAACAAAGGCACCAAAAGAGATGAGCGTCACAATTCTACCCCAGTTTGTTACTCCATCACTGAAAAGGTGTGTTGCAACTGCAGACACTGACTTCAGATCCTCCTCATTCTTGATGTCTAGCTTCCGAAGCATCCCTGAAGTAAAAAGATTAGTAGAAGAAACGTATACTAAGGCTACAAAAGTAATACTTCACAGCACTAAGTGACTGCAAACACTACACAAGACCAGTTCAAACACTAGCACTCCTTCCTCCCTCCCCTGGACACCAGTAGAAATATCCACCTTAAAAGGCTAGACAAGAATTGTATATCCTTTCTCCCAACTAGAGCAAGGGTAAGGTGGGGAACCATTATCTCCCTGCATGCATTCATTAAGTCTGGAAGCTTAGCGCACAATTATATTAGCATGAACTATTTTAGTTTACTGAATCCTTTTTGAGAAGGGGACCTACATGAAAATGCTGTGACACTGCAGTTAAGCTCTGGAAAAAAAAACTCTGCATTAGCCAAGTCACAGGACCTTTCTCAGATACATAAATCTTCAGGGGATATTGATCTAGAAGTGTTGACATGTTTCTGGGGGTCACAAGAGCAAGTCTGGCATTAGGGGGTGGCAACCATGCCACAGAGAGCCCTGTGAAACTAAGTTACATGTTTCAGTCTTGGGCAGCAGGGTGGGCTTCAGTAGTCTAAAGTTGAAAACCAGTGATTTAGAACGAACAATAAAGAGCAACAAAACAAGTTCCTTTTCAGCCTGTCTTTTGGACTCTCCTTAAACAGTTAGGAGAGTTAAAGGAGTGACAGTTTCATAATAAGTGTTATTAGTTATGTTATTTTAATTACTAAAAGGAAATCCAACCATTCTGACCCCACATGCCCCTTAATTAGGACACAACAGACATTTGACAAGAAATTAGCTTCAAGTTTACAGAAATCTTCTCCAAGATTGATTCCCTATTCAGCACCAGGAGTTGAAAGATTAGTTATTCAAAAATACTGTTTATCCAAGCAATATACTCAAGTTCATGAAAGAAGTAATTTATTCAGGTGGCTTAATGCCAACTGTAAAGGCTAATGAATTCCATTCCCATGGAACTAAACCCATTGAAAAGCCTTATCTTCTTTGATTTAAGTCAATATAGCCCTGTGGAAAGTTTACACTCGCAAATACTTCAGACTCATTAAATTTAAGAAGAGTTGTTTGACTCTTTTCAAAAAGAGAAATTAATTATATTTCCTCTTTAACCAAGTCACCCTCACTTATTCTGCATTTGGCAGTACAGTAACAATGGTCTTGTATTTATGAATACTATTGTTCAGAAGTAGGCATTTAGGGGTCTTATTATGGTAACTACAGTAATGTGACACACACAAGTTTCATGAAAATGTCTTATAAACTGTGGCATTTGAACAAGCTCTTGGTTTAGTCCTGAAGGTCTCCGCTATTACTCATTGAATCAAGTTGGAGACACTAGGCTAGAACTGAAAAATGTGACCTTCAGAGGTTGCCAGAAACTGCAGAGTAAGACTACTGCGGGGAAGCTTCTGTAAAATGCTAAAATAAATGTAATAAGAGATTCAAGATAAATACTTGCTAGCACTTCATTTCCTAGGCTGCAGTAGAACAGAAGACACCCAATCCATAACCTGGCTAACCTTTGGACAAGATTTACAACATATTTGCATCTTGGTCACATATTGACCAGAGCCAGATGTAGGCAGCAGCCAATCTATCACTAGCAGTCTAGTTTTGCAGAAGTTACTAAGGGGTTTTCCCCACCCTCCAGATAAACAAAATAACCTTCGTTTCTTCAAAACCGAAACTGAAGTCGGTGCAAACTGCTTTTTAAATAATGCCCTCTGTGGTGCCTGGAGCAGAGCAGCCCAGCTGGTTTCATTCCGCTGACCCCTTCCGAAGAGAACCCCGCTTCCCAGGGCTTCCCCACGCCCTAGACCACTGGCTTTCAGACTTTTTCCATTTGCTGGTCTCTCAAACATTTCACACGGAGCTGCCTTTGGAGATCTTGGTCTGGGGACCCCAGGGGTGCATGGAGCACAGGCTGAAGACCACGGTTCTGCGGTAACCTCCACCTTTCGGGGACCCTCCTCGACACAGTTCGCGGACCCAGGGGTGCAGGCTGAAAACCACGGGCCCAGCCCACTCTGGCCCCCCCCCCCCCCGCCCCCCGCCACGCGCGACTCAACAAATGCTGCCTCCTGCAGGCCGCCAGCACCGTCACCCCCCGCCCCTAAACTGCGGGGGGTCCCCACTCACTGCACGTGCGTGGCACCCCCCCCCCCCCCATGTGGCAGCTCTTCCCGGCGGGGCACCCCTCAGCTGGGATCCAGCCAAAAGCGACAGCCCTCCCCCCCCCCCCACTCCAAAGACGGGGCCAATTAGGAGCAGCCAATGGAAAGAGGAAGCCGAGGCCGAGACCCCCCCCCCCCAGCCATTATCTTGGAGGACGAGCCAGCGCCGCCCCCTCCCCCCGGGACGCCGGGCCTCGCCCCTACCCCCCGCTCCCGGCCGCCCTTTGCACCACCCCTCCCCCGGCCCCGCCCCTTACCTTGGAAGGCGATCTGGTGCTTCTGCATGACGCCGTCGCCGACCCTCCGCAGCGTCTCCAGCGCCTTCTCCATGGCGGCCGGGCCCGCTCCTCCCGGCCGGAGGGACCCGCCCAGCAGCCCCTTCAGCAGCTTCTTGCCGCCGGGCTCGGCGGGGTCCGCGGCCTCCCGCAGGTAGCGGCCGATGAGCTCCAGCGAGTCCTGGTACAGCCCGTCCGCGCCCCCGTCGTCCTCCTCCTCCTCCGGCGGGGTGCTGGGCAAGGAGCCGGCGGCGGCCGCTGGGCCCATCCTGTCGCTCTCCGGGTCGTAACCGTCCAGCTCCTCTTCCGGGATCCACAGCGAGGCCGGCCGGGCCCCCGCGACCACCAGAGCCGGGGGGGTGGCCGGGGAGCCAATCAGCGGCCGGGCCCCCTCAGAGGGACCGTTGGGACCCCAAGGGTCTCCACCAATCAGCGGCGCCGGCCGGACGCCCTCGGCCGCAGCAGGGCCGGGGGCCCGCGCGCTCGAAGCGGGGGGAGCGCCGCCCCCGCCGCTCGGAGAGGCCGGCGAGGAGGGAGCCAGGGCCTGGCCGCCCCCGCAGTAGAGGTTGAGGCCGATCACGGGCACGGCGGCGTTCCGCTTCAGCGTCGTCAACATGGTGGCGGCGGCGGTGGTGTCCTCCCAGCTCTGGGAAGGCACAATCGCTGAGGGCGGCGGTGGCGCACGGGCGGGAGCACGTCCTTATATACCGAGGAGGTGACGTACGGGGCGGGGCCCACAAGCAGGCGGGGCGGGGCCGCGGAGGAAGTGATGAATGGGTGGCTCATCGAGGGGGCGGGGCCAAAGGGAAAGAATGTGGGGGGGGCGGGGCGTGGAGAGCAGCACGAAGGCTGCGGGGGGAGGGGAGGGAGAAAGCAGAAGGGGCGGGGCTAGGCTGGGGAGAAGGAAGCAGGGGGGGGGGGCGGACAGGGATCTAGAAAGCGATGGAAAAATCCCAGCTCTCGTTGGCGCGCCTCCTGCGGGTGGGGAAGCTCCTGTCAAAATGCCTGTGGTTTCCCCATTATGTAATGTACAGGGGAAATAGTCTGGTTCCCTTAAAAAAAAAAAACCCCAAAACCCCCAGCCATGATGGAATTTTCCAAGTGCTCTCACAACAGATGGCCTGAAACTTGCACTAAAAAAAGGAAAAAAACCCAGAAGAAAAAATGTTCCACTTGGGGGAGGGAGAGAATCAGGATTTAGAAACAAAAACAGCACCAAAGCCGGTTGTTATGAACAGCGTTTCTCTAACAAGTTTCGTCCCAAACAAGCATGCTGCGCTCTGCAAGGCGAGATGCAAATGGCACACTTACGGGCCTCCTCGCTTTAAACCGGCTGCCATGGAAAAATCAGCCTCCTCTGGGATGAATCATGCAAGCTGCTTAACAGCACAAAGCGACATCATACAGGATTTCAGGACAGGAAGTGAAGGAAAATATTGCATCCAATGGAAGAAGTATGCAGAATATAAGTGTCCAAGTGGGAATCTGATGAAGATACCGGTGTTAACACACTGAGAGCATGTCTACCCAACAGCAGCACAGCTAGATACTTATTATATTAATGTGTGTATATTATATATCGTGGGTAAGAAATATTTAGGAAGACAGATGTTTTTTGCACTAAAACTATTTACTAGGTTGCAATAGGCTATTGAGGTCTACAGATGGTTGTGAGCCCAAGAAACGCTGCTGTAGGCAAGGACTTAGGATGCAGTATTGCCAAGTTCGACTACATCAAGGAGGGGGAATGATTTGTTTAGGGGTATAATTATGAGTGATGGGGTGAAATCGAATTAGAACTAACAGATGGTGGAATAGCATCCCAATGGAGGTGCTGGAAATGTCATTGCTTGAGAGCTGTAGCTACACTGGACAAGACACTAGAAAACATAGTGTTTGGAATAACATGGCTGGCTGCAAGAGCCAAGGTGTGGCTAGGTCAGACCAAATACGTCTTTTCCAGTTTCTGTGATTTCATGGGAAGGCTTACGGTGCAAGCCTTATTCTGCCTGCTGTTGTCTACACTGGAACGTTTCCCCTGACAATTTCCACCATTGCAACCATCATTATTAATTACGTCCATTGCAATAGCAATTAGCAGCCCCAGTCACAAACCAGGAGCCCGTTGGGCTAGGTGCTGTACAAACACGGGACAAAAAGGCGATCCCTGTCCCAAAGAGCTGACAATCTAAATAATGGTGCATTGCTTCTGGACTGGACTGGACTGGACTATCCTGGATTCTAAGTGTGATGTATAACCTATCACTTAAATCAGCTTCCGTAGCAGATGACTAGAGGATATCTAATGTGACACCACTTTTTAAAAAAGGCTCCAGATGTGATCCTGGCAATTACAGGCCAGTAAGCCTAACTTCGGTACCAGACAAATTGGTTGAAACTATAGTAAAGAACAGAATTATCAGACACATAGATGAACATCATTTGTTGGGGGAAGAGTCAACACAGCTTTTGTAAAGGGAAATTATGCCTCACCCATCTAGGTGATCCAATGGATAATAGTGTACATGGACTTTCAGAAAGCCTTTGACAAGGACCCTCACCAAAGGCTCTTAAGCAAAGTAAGCTGTCATGGGATAAGGGGGAAGATCCTCTAATGGATCAGTAACTGGTTAAAAGACAGGAAACAGAGGATAGGAATAAATGGTCAAGTGGCATTATGATATAGGTAAATGGTGTCCAACAGCGGTCTGTACTGGGACCAGTGCTGTTCAACATATTCATAAATGATCTGGGAAAAGGTGTAAAGAGAGGTTGCAAAATTTCAGACGATACAAAATTAGTCAAGATAGTTAAATCCAAAACAGACTGGAAAGAGTTACAAAGGATGTCACAAAACTGGGTGACTAGTCACACAATAGCAGATGAAATTTAATGTTGATAAATGCAAAGTAATGCACACTGGAAAACATAATCCCAACTATACATACAAAATGATGGGGTCTAAATTAATTGTTACCACTCAAGAAGGAGAGCTTCGAGTCACTGTGGCTAGTTCTCTGAAAACCTCTGCTCAGTGTGCTGCAGCAATCAAAAAAGCTAACAATGTTAGGAACCGTTAAGAAAGGGATAGATAATAAGACAGAAAATATCATAATGCCACTATATAAATCCCTGGTACCCCCACACCTTGAATACTGCGTGCAATTCTGGTCACCCCATCTCAAAAAAGATATATTAGAATTGGAAAAGGAACAGAGAAGGGCAACAAAAATAATTTACGGTGTCCTGTTGGCTGGATGCGGGGGGAGGGGGCATTTATTATATTATTTAACAACCGTGTGTCAAAATCATAATAATTCATATGAGATATACCATGTCAGGTACTGTTAGAAAGGCTATAATGTGCTAAGTAAGATGATTATGTTTATGTTCATGTGTTATATAGATAATGGAAGTATAGATATAGTTGATATATCTGTATTTCAAATTGTGCTGTGTCTGGGCGACACCCCAGACAGGATGGCTGCAGCACTAGCCTGCTTAATGGCCCATTAAAGAAATTCACAGGTACAATGGACCCAGGGGGAGAAGCCAGGGATATATCTGATGATCTTAATAAAATGGAGCTTGATAACTTTATGTGGAGGAATCTGTGATGGGGTTACCTGCAATAGCAGGGACTGGACTCAATGATCCAGGAAGCCCCTTCCAGTCCGATGTTCCTAAAAGGCCTGACACCTCCCACAAGCCGTCATTGCCCTACTGGGGCATTATAAAAGCACCAGGTAAGTAGGAGTCCATGTATGACATTAGTGTAGTGTTCAAGGTACTAGGCTGAGTCCTGGGTGTAAGTCCCTGCTCTGACAGACCCTCTGTGTGACCTTGGGCAAGTTACTTAGGATATGTCTACATGGTAACAGAAAGTTAAGCTGAATCTAGGGTAGTTGGACTGGGCAAACCCTGGTTGTAGACAAAGGAAACTGGGAGTGACTCTGCTGTAGTTTACCCCATCTTGAAACCTTCTAGTAAATGCACTCCTATAAATCACAGCTTATCCTTTCTACACTATGGGTTTGTCCTAGTGCATCTAAACCAGGAGATTTGCCCTGATGCATCTTCACCAGTGTCTGTCATTGTGGTAAATCTCAAGCTTAGCGAGTCCTGAGACTCAGAACACAGGTTCTAGGAGGTCTGCACAATCCAGAGGGGACAGAGGACTAAACAGAGAAGTGGAACTGGTTGAAGGGGACGCCTGAATGAAGAGGATTCACGGGCCATCAGGGAGGTGAGAAAAGGGGAAACCTGCAGGTGGAAGAAGCCTGCCATAGGATCGTGGAATGGGATGTAGACCATGCCACTAATAATAATATACTCATTTGCTTTTCATTTGATGGTTCAAGCGCACTTTACAAGGGTGAGTACGTATCTTGTGTCCATTTATCGGATGGGAAAACAAGTCCAGAGAGGGGGAGCGACCTGCCCAGAGATCAGCAGCAGAGGCAGGAGTAGAACCAAGGAATCCTGATGCCCAGTCCCTTGCTCTGACTGCTACACCACACTGCCTCCAGCTGGACAGCCTATGCAGTGTGACATGAGTAAAATCATTGCTTTGCCCCTCCCCCTTTAGTAGATGTTCTGAAGCTGAAGGCAGCAAAATGCTGCTGTGCAATAAACATGCATTTGCTTTGTGCTCAAGCGTCGAGCCTGGAGGATATGATAGGATGCCTGAGTTCTGAAGAAATGGAGCAAACGTCTTAGATCTATATCTAACATAGCTCACACTCCTCTGCAAATGGAGGGGGAAATCTCTCACTCAACAAAGGGGTAGTTAATCATTGGTGAAATAAAACAAAAAAGTAGAATGAAGCAGTCACAGACGCTCTTTGTTTAGTGCAAATCACTTCATTTGCAAGAATGGCCTAATGGGGAAGGTACAGTAGGGTTCAAGACAGCACTTCTGTAAATGAACAAAATCAGTAGGAACCTACCAACTTTCCTTCACCTGTTCATCTCCACCAGTTTGGAGGGAGAGCCCTTGAAGCCCCAAATAGAACCAGTATGGAGTGCAGAGCGCCAAATCAGCATCCCCTGGGTTGAAAGATCGTTGTGTTTATTTTGTCCCTGTCTCTGCTCACTTCTGGTCTGTATTTATTATTGGCACTAAGGATTTGCTTCTTGGAGGCAGCTGTGTAGTGCAGCTGTGCCCTGCTGGTTCTGTTCAATGCCGGGTTCTTCACTTCCTGCCCTAAACGTTCAGATGGTGCTGAGGTATGTTCTTAAACAGCTGGCGTATTTTAGAGGTCAGTGAGGATTCTTGTCCAATGCTGTTGGAGCAGGATGAAGGAGAGGTGATCTATCAATGCCAGATATTATTTGATAGCTAGCATAAAAGGCCGGACAATGGAAGCTAAGGTCTTGATATCTGGGGATTTCAGCCATTGGTGGAGTAACTGCAGGAGTGCAAACCTCTGGTGTAGACATGCAAAACTTTTCAGCCACAATTTGCAGCAATACAGCTCATGCCTGCTTGATACTCAGAGGCAGTATGTCTGCCCTGATTGCCTTCTATGAAGAGGTGACTGGCTCTGTGGATGTGGGGAAAGCGGTGGACATGATATACCTTGACTTTAGCAAAGCTTTTGATGCAGTCTCCCACAGTATTCTTATCAGCAAGTTAAAGAAGTATGGATTGGATGAATGGACTATAAAATGGCTAGAGAGCTGGCTAGATCATCGGACTCAACGGGTAGTGATCAATGACTCCATGTCTAGCTGGCAGCCGGTCACAAGCGGAGTGCCTCAGGGGTTGGTCCTAGGGCTGGTTTTGTTCAACAACTTCATTAATGATCTGGAGGATGGGGTAGATTGCACCCTCAGCAAGTTTGCAGATGATACTAAGCTGGGGGGGGAGGGGTGGTAGATACCCTGGAAGGTAGGGAAAGGATACAGAGTGACCTAGACACATTGGAGGATTGGGCCAAAAGAAATCTGATGAGGTTCAACAAGGACAAGTGCAGAGTCCTCCACTTAGGACGGAAGAATCCCATGCACAGCTACAGACTGGGGACCAATGAGTTAGGCAGCAGTTATGCAGAAAAGGACCTGGGGGTTACAGTGGATAAGAAGCTGGATATGAGTCAGCAGTGTGCCCTGGTTGCCAAGAAGGCTAATAGCATATTGGGCTGCATTAGTAGGAACATTGCCAGCAGATTGAGGAAAGTGATTCTTCCCCTTTATTCGGCATTGGTGAGGCCGCATTTGGAGTATTGTGTTTTAGATTCTTCACAGCAGGGATGGTCTCTCACTACATGTATAACCATTGCAAAGAGAGGCTGGGGCCCTGATCTCAGTTGACGCCTTTAGACAGGGCTGTAATACACATAAATAATGGAGCAAATCATGGCTCAGCCAGTCTACATGCAGTTATTCCAGTGGCTGTAAATGGAGCAAATTCCCACTTTTGACTTTGAAGCTACTGCCTGATCAAAAGCCTTTGCTTTAGAATTACCCAATGCAAGTCAGCTGCCTACACATAGGCTGCATCTGCATTAGCACTTTCCTGAGCAGGGGTAAACAGCCCGGGGTAGTGGGCAGCTCCTGAGCCCTGTCTACGATTGCTACCGGTGGTGAAGCTGCAACATCCCCAAACTCACAGGGAAGAATGGGGGTTCTTTGAGATGTGCTGTCCACACAGATCCCACTTTTGGTATGCACGTCCCTCATGGGTTCCAGGTTGCTGGCCAAAGGAATCCAGTGTCCATAGTGGCTGCACCTCTGCTGCGTCTCCTTGCGCCCCACCTGAGAGCATAAAGAACCCAACTGTCCCTCAGTTCCTTCACCAATACACGATCTGATTGGAGCAGGATCCATAGTAGTGGGGATGGAGGCAGGTCACACAGTCCATGTAGATAGCACGTCTCGAGGAATTATATTCGTGTAGGGTAAGTAACTGTTTTCTTCTTTGAGTGATTGTCCAAGCAATTCTGCTTTTGGTGACTAACAAGCAGCTGTCTAACTGCTTGGAGGTGAGTATTCAGCATCCTACTTGAACAATGCCTGCGGGACCGCCCTACCAAAACCGGCATCCAATCTGAAAGCCGCTAGTAAGGAACAGGGCCTTATAAAGGTGTGACTCGAGCTCCCTGTAGCTGCCCTATACATTTCAGATACACCAATAGCCCTCAAGCAGGTCACAGAAGCTGCCTGAGCTCTAAGGTGGAGCTATCCTGGCTAACACATGCTTATGCAGCTGGAGACCCACTCGGATAACCTCTCGGTGGCTATAGGTTGCTCCTTAACTCTATGCACAAGGGCTACAGATAGTCCAGTCTGAACAATCTGGACCTGTCCAAGTAAAAAGAGAAAGCCTGTCTGACATCAAGTGTGTGAAGTCGAGCTTCCCCTAGAATTGAGTGAGATTTAGGAAAGAAACCAGGAGAAGAATGGACTGGGTCACATATCGCTCTGCGGCAACGTGATCTGCCTTCTCACTTTCCTCTTTCTGTCTCTCATGTAATTATGGCTGAACCAACTGCATCTCTGAGGTGGCTTGATCTGTCTGTGGGAAGCATGATTTAGCCTTAGAGACCAGAGCTGGCTGGAGAACAATTCCATTTTGTGACAAAAATGTTGAGGTTTCAATATTTGTTTTCATTCCACAATAGACCAAAACCAAATATTTTAACAAGATGGGATTGTGTCCAACTGTGTTTTCAGCTCTGAAAGGTCAGGTTTTCAATTTGGGTCTCTCTCAGTGAGTGGAGAGTCCACCCTGGAGATCAGGAATCATCACCTGGAAAACGTCATCAAAAGAAATACGTCTCTGCAAAGGTTTTGGCTTTGATGAAACCGTGTATCTTAACAAAAACCAGTGAGTCGGACATGTTTCAACCAATTCCACTAGGGACAGTGGATGATGTAGGCTTCCCAAAGGAAGGTTAGACAGCCCCGGGGGATCAAGTAAGGCCAAAAGGTAAAAGTACTGTGGTGAGGGGATTTGGGGGTATCAGGTGTCTCAGATCCTAGCAAGCACTCCTTCCTGGCCACCCATTAGGATTGCTATGAGGGGAATCCAAGCCTTTTTGTAATCTGGATTCCTAAATGTGTTTCAAGCTCCTGGAGCCTGAAGGCAGTCCAGCCACTTCCCCAATCTCAGGGTCCCTAGGCATGCTCTCAGGGCACAGATCTTCTGACTGGCACGCCCGCCCCTGACTGTTGGAACCCACTGTCCAGCCCCCTAACCCCTCCAGCTGTAGTGCTGACCCTTCAGGCTCCCCAGTACTCAAACACACCCCTCTCCCAGACCCACCCACACACATACCTTGTCTCTCTAATAGCCTGGGACCGACACGGCTACAACTACACTGTATACAACGATGTAAAGTCCATTGTCATGCAATCAAACTAATGATTTCGGCTGGTGTGGAGCAATAATTTTGTTTACCTTTCTGGTCATTTCCTGGGAAACTGATGTCACTACAGAAAGATCACAAAAAAGAGTAGACCAAATGCAATTAAAAGAAAAAATACTCTAATCATTGTGTCATAGAGGAGAACATGAAAGTAGCTTTACAACTCTGAGTCAGTGGGAGAGCCATCTGTCAATGACGACATGTCCCTGACTGATTGATGGCCAAGTTACTCTCAGCCTATATATTTATCATCTTTTCATACTAGCAATAAAACTTCAGCTTTCGTTTCTGCAGGAAATCCTATGCCTGGAGTTGTGCTATAGCCGTTCTATAGACCATGTCCCACATACACAATGCTCCACAAAAAACACAAGAAGGAAAATTTTAAGGTGAGATCTGGAAAGAAAATGACTCAGTGAGCCTGATTTTCCTCTAACACTGGGTTTTACATCAGTGTAACTGCACTGAAATCAATGGACAACAGTAATCGTAACCCCGTCGACATGTGCTTCTCCACCATTGCTACCTGTGGTGAACCTGGAAAGCAGGAGGTTTGCCTGAGAACGCCGACCACTTGAACTCCATTGAAGTCAATGGAATTACCTCTGATTTACATCGATGTCTGAGCGGAGGAGCAGCTCCAGTGCCTTGAAGTGAGAGGGCAGGATTTCTGGATAAAAATAGCACGTGAAAGAGTAGCCTCTCAACTGCCCAGTCGGAAAAGGGACAGAGAAGGAGAGCCTTGGGAAGCAGTAACGCCAACTCATGTAGCGAGAGTGGGTAGTAAGCTGCATGTGGGGGAGGGGAGAAAAATGCACCGCAACTGCAGTTGAGCTGCATACACAGCCCTTTGGACCTGATTTTCATGTGGGTTGAGCACACTGATGTCAACTAGAATTGCAAGTGCTCAGCATTGCTGAAAATCAGGCCTGTAACATCACAGACCGTCTGAGACACAATACTGGCCTATATAGTCCTAAGATCTGATCTTGTCTGGCACTGCCTATGGTTAGGTGGGGATAACCCCTATTTTGATAGCTGTGGTTTGACTGCAGTCAGGATACTGCAGCCCAGCTCAAGAAAGATCCCGAGCTGGCACCATCCTGCCAAGGGGTTGGGAAAGAAAGGAGAGCACAGCGCCTCCTGCCGGTCTCAACTGCACTGCAAGCAGACTGTTGGAGGGAAGCAGTGTGTGTTCCAGGATCCTGCAGTTGGGGAAGGAACAAGGGTGGTCATTGTCCGACAAAGGTTACATTGAGGAACCAATTATTGCATCCAGGCTGGTTGAAGGAAGGCCCAGGTGAAATACGATTTAAAAGGACACCAGCAACAAAGAGAGAAAAGAGATATTAAAGTAATGGGTTAAAACTGAGCACGGAAAAATGCAGCCTGGAAACCAAGAGCTGCCTACTGCCGAAGCTATGGAAAAATACAGAGCAATGGAAATGCTGCTCATTAGGTTCATCACCTTTAAGCTAGACAAAGCACGCAGGAATGTTTTGCAGGGAACAATTCTGTGATAGGCTAGGGCGAAGGATGGACTTAATTCTCTTGTGGGTCTTTTAATCTCCATATTTCTTATTTTGAGTCCGGGCCACTACCATTCTCTCTATGGGAGCTTCAAGCTTCCTTGTCACAATGAGTCAGACAAGCAAACTGCACCGTGGCACTCCTGAGAAGGTAACCTTGAGGCGTCCTTTGAGCCAGCTAGGCCAGGTCTACACTAGGCAGTATAACTGTACCAACACCCTGTACCAGCAAATCACTCCCAGTGTGTACAGAGTTCATAGTGGCAAACCTGTGCTTTGGTGGTATAGCTTATTCCAACCGCCAGGTGAAACAAGGGATACCAGCAAAAGCAGTTTTTCTTAGCCAACATCTGCAACAAAAACATGAGCCAATGAAATTATTGGACACCCTCTCCTCTCCACCCCAGACACAGCTGCATGTCAGTGGGGCCAGATGGACTGTGTCTAGAGTTCTCTGGGATGAACGGTACTAGAGCAGTGTAAAACTAAATATTGCTTTGAGTTAAAAATTGGTTGAGAGAGCAGGATTGTGTTGGCTCCCATCCGAAGCCAAATGAGTAAATATAACTCTGTTCAGACTCAGGAATTGTGACGGCACAGCTATGTCGGTAACAATCATACCCCGACTGACTGATACTGTAGCATAGACCTGGCCCTTAACTGCGAGACAATGTTCCTTTTGGCCTGGGTGTGGGACCTGTAATGTGAGGGTTCCTCTCCCCCATCCAGTGTAGATGTAAAGTTACATCTACCTTGTGTAATTCTTCTTGTGCTGGTCTAGTTCTTCACCAGCTCCTGTTTACAGTTTACACATGGACAATCTCTATGTAACCAACCAAAGTTTGGCACTGAACAATGCATTCCATGCAAGTTATTTTTGATTCAGTAGATCAGATAAAGTGTTTCCTTTTCTGGACCAACAAACAAACTGTCAGGCCACAAAAGTCCATTCTTCAACTCTGAGAAATCTATCCTTGCTGGGTGGTATTGAATGCTTGCCAATAAAACCAACACAGGTTAAAAAAGGCGTAGGAGCAGCTCAGAGATCGTTCAGGCACCACAGGGCAAGACCTGGCACACGTTTTCCTTCACGTGCTGAACCTTGAGTACACATGCTAGCATGGGCACAGTACATACTTGGCGTAAGACACAGAACAGTACGTTCCTGTCCAGGGCTCAGTACAGAAACTTGCACTCATGACCTGGCCTGGGAACAGATGAACTGATTTTTGAAAGATCATTAAAGCCATTGTTGAAGACTCTAACACATTTATAGACAACGGATCTACTAAAGTGTCAAGTCCCCTTTGTGGTTGTTTGATGGATTATTAATTCAGATGTGTACATTTCAAGGTACTATAACACTGAGATGTGTTTCAGCATCAATTATAAATGTGATGGGAAGACATGCAGAGTTTTCATTCCTTTCTCTTACACTTACACATACACACAAAAAGTGTTGAGCTCAGGATCTTTTCTAAGGTGCCTCTTCCCATGCTATGCTAGTATTACTGCATATTCCTTATGAATGAAATGTAAACCTTAGGGCTAGTGTGGTTTCAATAAGTGATGTCAGAGAAATGAAATGCTGTGACTTAATAATAAGCTCTGACTGCAAGGAGAAAGACAACAGATTTTAAACCTTAAGAAAGCAAATGTAGGAGCTTATTTTCCAGTCATAACATCTAATTCCATCACCACGGTTATTGTATTGAATTGACTTTTCAGAATAAGATATAAGGTGACCCATATATCTAGGTTCAGACCCATAGCACTGCTAAATCACTGGGAATGGATGCCTAGACAAAACTCTAGGTCTGAAAAACTTGCACTCCCTGGGACCATTGCCCAGAATCCTGTTTGAAATCAACTCAACACTCTACCCTTCCACAGCAGATAAAACAAGTTCCATGCAGTTTTCTGTGAATATAGTTCTTTCAGATGAGACTTGAAATACTGAGTGCCCGTTAGCCACACATGGACTTTTACAGAACCTAGCTTTCATAAGAGGAGATAGATATTGCCCCAGAATTCTTGGCCAACATCCCTCCTGCATCACCGCTGGTTGCTGCCCTCACCCCAGACACAGCTGCATATCAGGGGGACCAGATAGATTGTGTTGTAAGGCTTGAGGTTGTTTTCAGCTAACCAGTTGTAAATCGAAACTCATTTAAATGGCTAACGAGCATACCCGATCCTCAAGGACAATGGCTAGTGTAAGCAGCCGATGGCTCAGGAAGCCAGATGTCCTCCTAGGGATTCTAATTCCAATGAGAACAGCACATTTGCTTTTAGAATTTCTCTCATCTGCCACCTATCTGTAAGGAACCCTCCCTTCTTCCTCCACCCTGCCCCCCACCTCGTGTATAACCCTAGCATCCTTGATTTAATTAGGGTGATTAAAGTGTCTCTGCATGTATGTAACGACCACTATCACTGTTGTTCTCTCCGGATAGGACAATGTCTGTATTTGTAAGTGACTAGATAAAGAATTTAAAACGTACTATGTAATCGATAAGAAAAGGTATATAACTGACCACTGTAACACCATGAAGCGGAAGCTGATTTATCAGACTTCCCGGTATTGTGAATAAACCTCTTCAGTATTGTCTATCCTGCCTAATTCTTGGAGAAAGAATCCTTCGTGCTTTACTGTATCTTAAGTTTTTTGTGGTGAAAATTACTAGGGCAGTGTAAAACTAAGTATTTTAGTTTAAAATTGGTTGAGACACCAGCTTTGTGCTGTCTTCATTCAGAACCCAGATGAGTATTGATTTCCAAATTCTTGGTTAGCATCTGCCACTTATCTCACTTGATCGCTATTATTGATCGGCTGGTTTTTATAATCAGTGAAGCGGGTCAGCATGGGGCACCCTAATCACTTGTACTAGTATTTGCCAAAAAGGTACTCTTACAGGAAAAGGTTTATTACAGTTATAGAGATTGGAGAGTCCCCTTTGCTTTCAGTTCTGTTTTTGCTTTCTGTTTGGTCCTGTACTCATTTATCTCCAAAGTGCTAAACAAACACAGGATATAGCCTAAAAAGAGCACAAGTAAAGAAGGCAGGAGTTGGTGGGATCAAAACTACCGCACACAGATAGTTGAATAATCTCTAATATCACGCTGAGAGGGAAAATATTAGCCAGGATATTGGTCTTCTCCACAGACTCATGCCGGAGAAAGGAGCTTACATCAAAAACAAGAGAGGTAAGTTATTAGGCTACAGGTGTGTGCTCAATTAAGTTCTGCTTTAAAACCATTGAAGTGAATAGGAGTCTCTAATGGGTTTTGGATCAGACCCTTATTGTCCATGGTAATTACAGTCCTGCAATCTCAGCCTTCATATACAAGGAAACATGAGGCTCAGCCTACCTTTTTCTCCAAGTACAAGTGAAATAGCCACAAAAGAATTCTTATAGAGGAGAGAAAAACCATCCCCCCAAAGCCCCTTTAGTCTACAATAGACTGGCTGTCTTCCTGAATCAACCCTGGGCCCCAGAGGTATCAGCCTGTAAAATCTATCGTCCTTGGTCCACTGCAAAAACTGACCCTCTGGTCCAATACAGTGCTGGAACAGTGCACGCTAGGGGAAGATTTAATCACTACGGCTCAAGGGTGATGGAAGGGGAGATTGAAGATATTGTCTCATGCCATAATGAGGATAAGGGCCCCCTATTCTGCTGCCCCAATACACTATGGGAATGCACTAATGCAAAGCCCTCTTTGTGAGCCTGCTAAACTGCCCTTTGCTAGGCTAGGCTGGGGTAGGTACACAGTCCCCAGGGCCAGCGCTAGGCAGAAGTACACTCAGCAATTGCTTCTTAGGGCCCTAAGCAGCTTGGAGGGTAAGGGGGTGGGGCTTCCCTTCACTTTTAGGTGTTGGGAGGGACCACAAATATTCCTGTTTAGGGGCCCCATTGGACTAGCATCTACACTGACTGTCCCCCTTAAATGGAAGGGCTATACATTTGTCACCCCACCTGTTTCAATGTTCCATAGGACCTACCCTAACACATAAGAGCTCAACATGCACATTTCCTTAGGAAACTGCAACTTAATCAAAAAGAATTAACAGAGATGGCATGTGGTGTTATTTACAGAGTGATTTGGTACTGAATGTTCCTTCCTTCCCACCCCCAAAGGAACAGGGTGTTAAGAAACTGTTGCAACAAACAGACCTTTAATCAGGGAAAATGCATGTCCCAGGAAAGTGCTTTTATACATCAGCTTCTTGAAAAGAGTTTCATTCAGTGCAGTTAATTGATACAGTGGAAACAGGAAAATAGTTTTGATGGAGGGGAAAAAAAAAATCACATGATTTTAGAAACCTTGTGGGAGAGAAGGGGGTGAGGGGATGTTGGATTTGTTTTTACAGCTAGACAAGGCTAACAGCAAAGTTTCTTCTGCCCTCTGCTGCTCACACAAAGGAATACAGTAGCTCAATTCTCTAGGAGCTGTACCATCTACAATTGTTTACCCTCCTTTAAATCAGAATGATCGTGTTTTGCATCAATGCAAGAGACCAAATCTTCAGGTCAAACCTGGCATCCCAAGCCTACAGAAGCTGAAATATTTAAGCATACTATTAAATCTAGTTTGGTCTTGTCTAGTTTGCAGTTCCTGCCTGTGCAATAAAATACACTCTTTTGCTTCAGAAGAGTACTTTATTTCAAGTATTGAAAATCTCCCCCTCTCACAGAAGTACGAGTGGCTCTGTGGCGCTATCATTTACACATTTCTGCAATGCCTAGTCAAACTACAGCACAGCATGACCCTGCACATACAGCAACTTTGCCGAACAGGCTTGGTTGGAAACCTTACAGTTGCTCTTTAAATGAAAACCGGAGGTGTCCTTGCAGTTAAAAATTAAGGTTTCCAGGACTGCTGTTAGCTCAGACACTAATCAGCTATCAAAATTTCAAATGGTCACAAGCATTTGTTTTTTCCCGCCACGAGAAACCAAGCCTACTTCAGCCATTTTATACCATAACATCCAAGTACTTTACTTATCTTCCAATAGCACCCAAAAGAGTCAACCTTTAAGGCAAGCTCAGCTTGAGCTCCCTTCTATACCTTACTCCGGCACAGCAGTGGATAAACAATGGGCACTTGTGTTGGTTTTATATCCCTGTGCCCAATCAGGATGCCACCCTCTCTCCAGGAAACACGATTCCAGAGGAATTGCAGCAAGGAACTGTTTGGGTTGAAAAGTCAGCTCTTGGTTGGGATTTCCATCAGGATCCTTGCATCTGCATGTAGGAAAGTATTACTGGCTTTTTTTTCCTTCATGGCCAAGCTGAGTCATATTAGCTCAAACATGCAGAGGCTCTTCACTGTTTTGCTGTAAGGGCTTCTATTTCTAATTCATAATAATTTGCTTCATTTTTTCACAAGCAAAAGTTTCCAATCATAGTTCTTTCCCCAGAAAAGGTGGGGGCATGAGGGACTATATAATAAAAAATTATAGTCATGCTTAAGTTTTTCCCAGAAGTCTGCTTCCAAAGACAAAATACTCATTTCCTAAAGTTGTATGTAGTGCAACTGTCCAGAGTAGATCACTCATTCTATTTCTACCCTTCAGGCTGCACACCAAGCTGCAAATGCTACACAATGGAGGAAAACTGGAAGGAATTTACTGTGAAATAGTGCTCCTTTTTAGGGTCCATCTTTCTCCACTGTTTGAGTTTTCATGACAGAATAAAAATGACTACAGGATGTGTTTGAGACAAGTTTATTTTAAAAAAATAATCTTTCCCGATGTTTCTCACCCAGTATTTTGAAGATAAACTTCCTCCTTTCTATATAAATACACTTAGTGTTTCCTGAATCCTGGAGGGATGGGGGAATGGTTTGAAACATATTCATTCCCCTCTCTGTTCTCCCTGTCAGATTTCACTGAGATCAGCAACATGAAGGCTTATCGAACAGCTGACAGGTACTCAGTAGTGCAGTCGTGTTTTTTTCTTAGAAAAAAGCATAGAACAATAGAAGATAGAGATGAAGATGTAAAAAAATTATATTTATATATATATGATTCATATCTATTTACAATGTGGCTGGGACAAACAGCAAAACGTTTGAGGAGATTATGCAAGACACCAATAGCTTTTCCCCCAACCTTCCCAGATTGCTTTGGAACCTGGATATAAGGCATGAGGAGACGGAGACTAAAGAATGAAATTACACATTTACAAAGGAGTTCTGTACTCCTTGCTAAACCCTGTCTCCATTTCACTCTGGTGAAACTGACACATTCTATTGGCTAGTCACTATGAGAAAAAAAAAAAATGGTTCTTTACAACTGCAGAAACATGGATGTTGATTTGTACATTATGTCAAGGTTGGGTTTTTAATTTTTTTTTTTTTTTTTTTTTTTTTTTAAACCATTAGTCTCAGGAATACCCTGCTTAGCTAGAAGCAATACCAGGTTTTCCTTTTAGAATCAGCAGCATCAAAGCATGATCAACTTAAACAGACAACTTAAACTTAAACTTTGTATGCATTACCTGGTAATTTTTAGTCCCTAAAGTAAGGCATAGCAGAGAATGTACGTAGACAAAGTTACATCAGTTGTGGAGTTTCAAGTGTTACCTTTCCTGGGTTTTCTTGACTTTGATATGCAATATGGTATCCTATAGAGTGAACTAATTAAACAGATTCCTCCTCTCCCCCCAAAAACCCCAAATCTTTACATTCTGGACTTAACAGAGATTCATGTTTGTTTCAGTGCAGCAAACGGCATGCAGCAATCTTAAAATCATCATTCCACTGAAATATGTTTTAACCCAGCACACTATCGCATCTCTGCTAAAATATTTTGCAAGATTATAAAAGCACTTCGATCCTGTGTTCCCAGGTGAAATGCTATATTTTTTATGCCACATGAAGACCATATTTGACATGCATTATCAATTGTGATCTTGCATTCCACAGGCTGCATCCATTGAATCAACATGGTTTTCAGGCCTGAAACAGACACAGGCAGGAAAAAAACAAAACAAAAACAAGCTACTAATGTGTTATGCCATGAATGAAAGTTTGCTTTTATACTTCTTTCCACTCCATCCTCCCAGGTTCTCAGTTTTTTTTACAGGCTGGTGATCTTCTATCCTGAAATCCTCTACCTTCAAAGAGAATTTCATCTTCCCCACGCATCCTCATGGGTTTAGAAGTGTCAGTTTGTGTACCATTTTTCTGAACTACAATACAGTAAGCTACGCTTGCTTTACCGTCTTCCTAATCCTGTCCAACAGTGTTAAAAATCTGTGTGTCAGTAATGGGCTGCAGTGCCGAGCTAAATATTCTATAATTTCAGCTGTTAGTTAAGGCGTTCGCCTGGGACTTAGAATCATGGATTCATTCATAGATTCCAAGGCCAGAAGAGACCATCGTGATCATCTAGTCTGACCTCCTGTATAAAATACAGGCCATAGAACCGCCACAAAATAATTCCTAAAGCAGATCTGTTAGAAAAATATCCAATCTCTATTGAAGAATCGTCAGTGAGAGAGAATCCACAATGACCCTTGGTAAATTTTTCCAATGGTTAATTACTCTCACCGTTAAAAATGTATGCCTTATTTACAGTCTGAAACTTGGGAGATACAAGTTCCATTCGTTGCTTGGCCACAGACTTCCTTTGTGACCATGGGCAAATCACTTTGTTTCTCTGTGCCTCAGTTCTCCATCTGTAAAAGGGGGAAAATAGTACTGATGTACCTCACAGGGGAGCTGCGAGGATCAACATTAAGGATTGCGAGGCGCTCAGATACTATGATGATCGGGGCCATAGGAGTTCCTGAGACAGACAGCGATTTACTCGGAGGTACAAGTTCTAATTTAAGGTAAGTAGGTTGTTTTAAATGTTGACAATTAAGAATATTGGATTTTCAAAAAGGAAACCAAAGATTCCAGGAGGTAGAACTGAAGAGAGTCTTCTGTCAGGAGGGCTTTACTCTGATTATGCCAAAGCACATAGGTACATGTAAGTATGGAATAGTTCCCAATTTGCCCAGCCAAGCAGAATAAGCAAATCTTGACATTCCTTGAACACATTTTACCTAACAACTTTCTGTATTCTCCCCAATTTCTTGTTCAGGAAGACCACTATTCATTTAATTCATGCATAATAAATAGACCCATGGGCCACTTGTTTGCAGGTCATCCTACTCCTGCCCAATTCTTTCATTACCTTCTTTACAGTCACTAAACCTCTCAGTACCTTGGACCTAATAGTTGAACAGCAAAAGGCCATAGTCCCAGGACCTGCAATCCTGTCATGCCAACAGCAGGCCACTCCTTTGGTGCAGTTTTCTGCTTTTATAAGCTTCCTTGCTCATATAGTGAGATGGCAAAGTTCAAACACTTCTGCTATGATGCCTGATAGTCGAGGGATTTCAGCTGCATGCAAACTAAGGCAGCAAACTGGCTTTATATGGGAAGGATCCACTCAGCTGACTGATCACCAGCTGTAAAAATCTGCACACACATCCAGGACTATGAACACATCTTACTTGCTTTCCTTTTGTTTGATTACTGTAAGTATTTGAATGACTACATGAATTCCGATCATCCCAGCTCTATAATACAGTGAAGTTCAATCAGTTTGACAAAAAAAAACAAAACAAAAAACCCAAAATAATCAGAAGGGCAGGTTTACCCTGCCAGCTTGCTGGTTACAAGTGAGGACTTTCTCTGTGGAAGATCTTGTGGCGTTGGGATATGGTCTCCTGTCACCAGGTTCTTGTCAGGCCCGGTGCTTGGCAACTGCTTGTTCTTCATCTTTGCCTTGGCCATATTGTAGTCACCAGAGTCAAAATACTTTTGCTGAAAGAGGGACAGGATTTCAGGTTACTTGAAAAGAGTCTTAAGAAAATATATCCCCAAAACTTGTTTGAGTATTGTGAACACAAGACCTATCTGGCCATGAATGTGTTTTCTTGATTTAAGAAGTAGCATGGTCAACGTATACCATTGTGTCACTGAATTCGCAGACTCATCAGCTAAGGCTTGCCTGCCTTAGAAGTTTTGCCAGTGTAGCCATAATGCTATAGCTACACTAGCAGAACTCGGCTAGACTAGCAACAGAGTGCTTTTGTTGGTATAGTTCATTCAGGTTCAGTGAGCGAAATAAGCTATCTCAGCAAAAGTGCTTTTGTGCTGGTGTAAGTGCATCTACACTAGGGTTTTTGCTAGCACAACTATGTTGTAAGCAAAAACCCAGGCAAAGTAACTCCCGCACCCCTATCAGGCAAAGGTATGCAGGCAAGACTTACATGTAGTTCTAGCCTAAGATTCAGATACTACCACCTCACTTTAAAGAAGCAGTTCAGAAGACCAGAAGCCAGACAAGCAGGCTCCTTCCACACAAGAAAATCCACTTTAATGTTTTACAGGCATGCTTTTAAGTAAGTTTGTAACACAACCAGTCACCCCCAATGAATTCTCAGCCCTTTTGTAATATTTATTTTAAAGGAGAACCATGATCATTTACTTCCTTTACCAAGGTGTACTGTAAACAAGCAGTTCACCGAGTACAACAGCAGCTGATGAAGCTTTATAGTAACAGGGAGTCTCAGTACTGTTTACTAAGTTCTTCAAAGGGACTTTTAAAGGCCAAACACTTGACCTATCACCAAATGGCTGTAACCTTGAGGGGGAAGATGCAATCCCTGGGACCCGATTTTCATTTACACCATTCTGGCAGTACAAAAGAGGCCTTAAAGTGCCTGTAAATGTAATGTCTGCCAAAGCAGCATAAAGAGGCTTTGGTGTAAATGAGAAACAGACCCCTACTCATTAAGGGCCTGATTCTGCTCTCCCATTGGTGTAAGTTAGAGGGGAATCAGGCCCTAAATATTTGATTTAAAAACAAAAACCCAATTTGCTCGCTTGCCAAGAAATGAAACCATTATTTTTGTGCTTGCTCTGCAGACTGTTACCTAAAACAATATTCCCAGAGTAACGTCAAGAGCAAGAGATAATGCTGGCATACAAAGATGTTTTGGGAGGATGAAAGGCTATAAATAAAAGCTATAAAAGGAAAACAATGGTGTTAATTCCAGTGTAGCAAAAGGGAGCGGGTGGGCAGAATCCATGCGTTCTAAATGGGAAAAAGAGCAGAACAGTTGTATTTTCCAACTTCTCAGAAGATATTTGTACAATCTGAAGGGGCCAAGAGGCTCATTTATTGTACCAAACTGCTTTACAATGGCCTTTAAAAATATTACAGCTATAAACAAGATGCCAGGCTTTGGTTTTACTGAAGTTCAGTGAGGGGGGTTAACGAATTCATCACACACAGGAGTCACAAGGCATGGTGTTCCATTGCCTTGCACCTTGACCAGTCATCCCAGTACAGAGTGGGTGTAAAACGTTCCCATTCTGAGTTGGTGGCATTTTTACACCCACTTTCCACAGGTATAAGTGACTGCACAAGGTGCAGGGCAATGGAAAACCAAGCCCCCACTTTCAAATTTTGCATCATTCTTTTAAGAGTTCTCCTTTGAATCACCTGTGAGATTTGGAACATCTGATCCACCAGATCACTGGCTGGTGCAGGACCAGCCCCACAGCGCTAAAGCAGAGAGGCCCAGATGGCACATGGAGATCCGGGCACTAGTCTAAGTATCAGAGTCCAAATCCTGACAGGTCACAAAGTGGAGAAATGGGAAGCCACTAAACAATACTCACACAGCAAAACCCACCACACAACAGGCAGCATCTCTTTCAAGAACGGCCCAAGACAAGAACAGCATGGGATGATCCGGATCAGAAGGTGCAGAGCTTGGGAAGCAGGGGAATGTGCCACACCCACATCCACTATGGGGACTTCGGTGGGCTTTGGATGGGGCCCATCCTAAAGAGTTTTAGTCAGGCCTATAGACCTGGCACAAGCTTGCATTATCAATCACTTTCATAAGCACTAAAGTCACTCCAGGTACAAGTAAACGGATATTCATCCTGGACGGCTACATCAAAATGATGTTTGTTCCGACATTTGGATCCTTTTCAAATGGTCATGCCCGACTTATTTCATGCCTGATCTATTCCCTAGTCACACATGGTAGCTAGTAGAAATGTATCGGGTATGAATGGCATTACAAGTCGTTCAGGTCACTGGTCCAGTTTGATCAACAGATTGACACAAGCATATATACATACTGAATCCAAACCTCTAAGTCAATACAGTCTATTAACAACATGTCGACTAGTTTACGTGTTACTGGATAAATCATATGCACTTTTCTTTACACCATCTAGTGATGACAACGGTTAGCTTCCAAGCCAAGAGCATTTGAATAGGTAAGTACCCCTTTCTGCAGTCTTTTCATTAGGAAGTCTGACCCTCCTGGCTTCTGTCCTAAATTAGGATATTTGGCCTTTAGTTTTACTTCTTCTGCTCTCTCAGGGATGACTGCTTCCTTCTCCTGTGTATCCTGAAAAACAAGAATCAGATTAAAGCTATTCAACCCTATGAAAGAAAACATCTTTATTTTACCTCCGAAGTCTAGTTATACAATGTTTGTCCTGTAACTACAAGCCTAATGTGCATCACTAATTGAGGTGTGGCCCCTGGAAAGCTTAAATATACTTTGAGAACACCGTAAACTCAATTCTAAACACACAGTGGGAGTGGTTTTCTCATGAAGCCTGTGGGTGTGCGGGCAGATAAATGGGCCAGGTGATAGATAAAGCCAGGGACAAGGAGCCAACGGTAGGTTCAACCCCGAAGGAGAGGGTCAGCTGGGAGTCGTCAGTGTCACATCAACGCCCATCAATTAAATGTGGCACCATCTGTAACGAGCCTTTCCACAAGTCAGCAGCCAATGGCTGAAAGTGGCCAATATGAGCAATGGCTAGACATTCAATCAGGTCTTTATACTTTAGAGCAATCAACATACTAGAAACAGCTCAGTAGGTGGGTCACAGAGATCAAGTTCTGCTGCTTGAACATGGTGTTCTAGTTCACACATGTCCAATGCATCAACGTTCCCAGTGCTGTTTCCTAGCATTGCATGAAGATCGCTGTTTTAAAACAACGGAGTTCTCTGATCACGAAGCATCAACCGTCTAATGTATGGCTAGTTGTTGACTTTTTTGCTGTACAAACAGTGGATGGAAAGCATCCGATTCTAAGGAGATTTACTGTAATAGTGATTAAAAGGACAAGAGGCAAATCAATATTGTAGGGAATATTTTCCCATGAAGGGGAATTCCATAATGCTGAAGAGTGCATGCAGACAGCCCAGAAAGCCAGAAGGATTCTGTATCCACACAGCACAGGCAGCACCAGAGAGGTTTACTCTAAGCCACCCCATCCCATTGGCGTCTGAGCCCTGTGCTGAAGAGAACAAACCATTCCAGAGCAAGATATTACTTCACCATCCAAGACTCACTCACGCTGTGTCGTATGGACTGTGTTACACAAGGTCAGATTAGTCATTCCTTCTGGCCTTAAGATCTCTGAATCATTGGCCTCTGCAGAGGTGCCCACTGATACCTCCCGTGTGATGGTTTCTGCAATATGGACACCTCTCTACTAAGAACTGGACTGCGAATGTCCAACTTCTATTGTACAAACCAAACAATGCTGACTCAGGTCAGTTTCAACCAAGGCCAAATTCAAACTGGTAACTCCAATACTGTTATCAATCATCTGGACCAGCCAGTGCATTCGGTAATGAGGTCTGCTCTGAGCATAAATCAAGCAGCTGGCTATTTCCAGACACGTAAACCAGAGGACACTATTTATCATTGCCAAGCTGCCCCCATCCCCAGTGATGATGCTAGCTCACTCAGCACCAGCAGAATTCACTCCAAGCCAGCAGTGAGCAATACACATGCAGAGTCCTGATCAGCAAGGAGTCTGCATTCTTTAGTGCTATGTTCCAGAATAACTGATCGCTGTGATCTTTGAGACAACGGGGGGTGCCAAGCTTCTAAATATAGTTGCTCCCATCCCGCCTGAGAAAGATGGCGCACACTGCACTGCAGAAAGAAAAGAGCAGGGTCACACACTTCAATGTTCTCTATAATCAGCAAGTCAAAAGTTTTTTAGTATGGAAACAAGCTAATCATAAACCCCATGAGACATGACTAACAGACTGGCAATTACATATGGCAAAAACAGGTTTGGGTCCAATACTGGCAGGGTGGATGGAATTATTCCCCCCCTCAATCATTCCAGAATTATGACATGGAAGAGTTTAGTGTTAGTCAAAAGTAGGCCGTGAAAAGGGTTAGAATCTACTAGCCTCTCTAGCTGTGCTATTTATATTGACAGAGTGCACCAATTTATATTGGACTGGCACAGTCCCGTTTTCCAACAAGCCGCTGGCAGACTTGTGCACAGTCATGCAGAGGACCAGGATTTCATCTCTGGTTCTGGAATACTGTGCCTATCACTTCAGTGGCCTGGAGTATCACAGAGGCTGCAAGCTCAGTCCTAGGGGCAGAACAGCATGTAATATCTTGATCTCCGGTTGATCAAGAAGCAGCATGGTGTCAATACGGTTACAAAGCGAGTTGCTAGAGCAAGATCACAGAGATGTAAGCAGCAGGATTCTAGTCAAGGTCAGTGACATGACATCAGACTGGAGGGACGACGCGTTTGATCTAGACTAGCTATTCCCATCTTCCAACTACACTGAGTCACTCTTGCTAAAAGAGTAGGACAGAATCCAGCTAATTAGACAATCTACATTTGATTTTAGCAAAGAGAACAGGCACATTTCTGCCTTAAGGTTAGGATTGAGCATATTATGGTTGAGTTCAGGACATTTTTGCTCAGGAATATATAGATGGAACTCTGCTGAAATCAACATGTGAAACTTTCAAATTGGAAAGTTAACAAAAAAAGAAAGAAATCAGATTTTTACAGGCCTCAACTAATTTTCTAATTTAGGAGACTGATCATATGGACTGGTTTTTAAGTGACAACTTCAGGGCTGTTGTGAAGTTGTTGTTGTACAAGAGCAGCAGGTTTTGATGGCTTCAAAACTGATGACACCTTCAACTATTTGTCTCACCACAGTGGTAAAGGATGTTTGAGGACTGGCCGGGATGCGCTGTATGTTACATCCTGAAAGACACTGCAGGCCAGTTTTAAAACAAAAAATGGAACACCCCCCCCCCCAAATCACGTGATGAAAGAGGAATAGAAGGATTGTCACACTTCTGCCCTACAAGAGAGTGCTTAATCTACCATATTCTTTAAATTGAGTTTGCTGAAGTAAAGCAAAGAAGGTTGTGTAGAGATAAGAGTTAAGCAGAGAGCATGGCTGCCCAAACCACACAGCCATTATTTTTCTCAGCCGTTTCAGAATTTTTTAAATACAGCTTTGAGAGCAGATTAGATGGTATAAAAGTTCTGAGAATACGAAAGACCAAATACAGTAACTTCCATTTCCTTGGGCTATACTGCTTATTATACTCGAGGGTCAATATAGGAGCTGGCCAGAAATAGAACGGCACAGTCTGTCCTAAGAAATCTTGCTGTTCTATTATTTTTGATGTCAGTTATTGGAAGGCATTTCAGATGTCTTGAAGTTTTTCAAAGATTTAGAACAGAGGCGACTGGTCTCTTTAGGATCTGGATAATTTCTCTCTACAGAGAGCCGCCTAATGGGCTGTCAGCCCTCTGTCTGCTGCATTCACTTGGCCTTTCTGGAACCTTCCATTCCTGCTAATCAGCATAGTCACCAATTCCAGAAAAGCAAGATTTTGCACATAGGAACTCAGTTCAGTTTAATCCGGGATCCACAGGTTTTATTTGTTGCTGGCCTGCACCATCCCGTGATGTTCTGTCCATTACCAGGTAACGCAGTGGAAGGACAGGAGAAATATGTTGAGAAGCCACTGCAAATTAATAGATTTGCCACCAGAAAGTGAAGGCAGGCATGACCACATCATCATAACTGTTCCATTGTTCACGGTCTTGGAGTGAATGAGCCATAGACAAACACTGAAATCTCTCAGCCTTGGAGAGGTCCTTCTAGGTAAAGAGGAAAGTACAGGCAGAAGCTAGCATTGGTGAATGTGTGTTTTGGCAGTTAGAGTCCATGCTGGGTTGAGGGGGAGGCAGACTGGTCCTCATGGCTGATAGCTGAATGGTGGATAGGAGACAGTGGGTAGAAATGATGTTGCTTACCTGTGTACATATCTTAATCGCCAATCTGTTGAGTGGGAAACTGGGATGGAGAGGCATGGAAGCTAGGATGAAAGATGTATGCCTGGCCCACCTCGGACAGGTATGCTGGAGGATGCTCTGTGGACCACGGGTGCTGGTTAAGGACTGTCTTGTAGCCCAACTGGAAACATACATGTGGGTATCTGATCTATTAAAAGGCGGCCGACAACGGCTGAGAACTTGGCCGTGCAACCTTAGGCACAAATGTACTGAGATATTTTCTGCTATAGTATTAATTCCAATGGTGTTCGGATTAATGGAGATTTATTTCCCACCATGGCTATCGAAATGAAGTTCTCTTTTCTAGGAAGATGATACAGGTAGACAGATGCCACTCAGCCAACTACAGATCAAACAGACGCTGCCTCATGAAATAAAGGGATTCTTTACTGGCAGACAGAGAGAGAAGCACAAGTTCCAAAGCTGTGTTTGGTTTCACAGCAAGAATTCTGGCTGTTACCTTTAGCCCAGTGGTTCTTACCAGATGCTCAACAATCCCACCTCCCGCCCTCAATTATTTATTTCTAAGTCATATCTCCACATACGGCCATAAAGGCTGTTTTCCTACCATTACTCCTGTTATCCTGGGTACACTATCCTAAGTTTCTGTTGGCACACATTACAATCAATGGCTTTGTGCTTTACTCGGTTTACTGGAATAAGTTCAGTGGCCAACACCATAGCTGGGATATTAATATCAATTAGCATTTTTGGCCCAGTATGGTTATATGTGCAGACTGCAATGTAGCCTGAACTAAAGAGACAATGGCACCTTTTCAAACCTCTGATGCAACCTACTTTACCTATCAAGGTAGATTAAGCTACCAGGATCTACACAGAGCATATCCTGCTACTCTATACAAATTGCAAGAGCTGAATTAGATACAGACAGCTCAAGTCTCCTCTTGTGTACACCACAGTAATTCAATTCACTTCACTTCCTTGCAGTTAGTCTGTAAACAAGAGGAGAAATCAGACCCTGAATTCCCTTCTAATGAGCAGGACACATACAGCTCAACCTTTTTTTGAATACAGCTTTGGCAACTTCCACAGCACATTTGTTCTCTGCTACATGCACAAGGCCCAATCCTTAATTCTTTTAAGGCTTAGTCACTGTTCAGACTTAACAGTAACAAATGGCTGCCTCTTCTCCCAGAGGACCTGTGTCACTGATCACATGTGCCCAGACGGCCAGTAGGTTTTAGCTGCATGGCTGTTAACTTGTATTCAAATAGTATTGTAAGATCAGGAAAGCCTATTGTTCTGAAAGATCCCTATTGTACTGGCATCACCATTAGTTTGGGCACTAACCGGTTTAGCTGAGAGCTGCCCATGTGTTTGTATGAGAACACCTGGCCTGTGCTAATCCTGTTCCATTCTGCAGTTTGAAGTTGCAGCACTGGGTATAGAAACTGAGACAAAACAGGCTTCAAGGTCTGCATTTGCATGCTTTGTTACCCAGAATGCTCTTCCACCTCATAACTATTAGAAGTGGGGTTAGAGCTCCAGGAAAGCATTAAGATTTGGGTGTACTGGTAGTTAAAGTGCTTCTTTTGGTGTCGGTTTTGTGTACCAGAGTAATAGAAAGATTCTCCCCGTTTTAGCCTCAGGCCTTTAACGGGCAAGGGCTACACACCATGTTTGCGACATAACAAGCAGAAGGGTCAAAGTTTCCTGCATTACAAGAACAGAACAGGTTTGTGGCCGTGATCTGGCAGCGGTCATTAGTAAGTGGTTGGGTATCATCATTATCTTGCCCCGTGTCACAGTCCATTTACTTAGTATAAAAACTTGCTCTAGACAAGAAGGCACAAATGCAGTTCTCTTCCAGCATGGCTTCCCGACCGGTCCTACACAGGACCTGATTCACAGTCCATTGAAATCAATGGAGTCTCCCACTGACTTCAGTGGGCTTTGGATTATGCTCATACATAAGCTTCAGAAACACAGTTAGATTTTTTAAATTAAGTCTGATGACGGAGTGGCATTTGATATTCAGGATCTCCTGTGAAAGTTGTTAAGAGAAACTGTACCTTCTGATGTTGGTAAGTCATGTCCTCGGTCTTACCTATTTTAGCATTCTAAGCCGAGGGCCTCTTTAGCAGCAACTATTTCCTTATGTTACCAAGAGTTAATATTTAAAATTAAGATTTCAGATTGGAAACACTTTCCCCCCCAATCCCAATATATCTGATTTCCAGGACAGACAACGCCAAGACATTTTGGAAGAGACTATTTAAGTCAGGTTTCTCCTTTCTCTAAAGCTACTGTCTCCTCTCTTTGCTTACCATCCACTTAAAGAAAGTCAAGAGAAAAGAACAATTGAAAAAACAATGCGTCTTTGATAAGACAGTCTTTAAATAAAGTGGATAAGTCTGAGTGGCTGTTCTGCTCACGACACCGTGGGCAATGCTCTAAGTCAGTCGATGACTCAGGGGAGATGCACACCATGCTATTAAGCCGCCTAGACAAAAGTCAGAATAAGAATTTTTGCACAGAAGGGTTATGTGGGATAACTTTAAATCATTACTCACTACAGTTCAGTGCCACAGTGTTAATACAAAACCCGCACTACAGCTTAATTACAACCCTGCCCCTGCCCACCCAAGTAATAATGCTGCCTCCTCTCACTGACTGCAGCTTCATTTTTGGGCCACCCCCTGCAATCTGCTTTAGCCTAAGGAACTGTATTACCCTCAAATAAATCAAGAGCTTGTGCATAACCACAGAACTGGCTTCAACAAAGTGGTTGCTTTAGTGCAAGCCTGAACTGGTATTTTCAGAGAAACATCCCTCCCCTTAATATCAAAGGGAAATTCCCATACTTACTCTGAAGGAGTCGTTATTACAAAACTCAAATTCACCTCCATCTCACACAAGCTCGATCTCACCTCTCATCATCAAATATTCACAGAGAAGGCAAGTCATGAAACTGAGGTGATCGGCCATTATTTATATTAAAGACACCAAACGGACTGCTTTTAAAGCAGCTCTTGCATTCTTAGTTCTTCTTACGGATCCTGCTGGGCAGTCAGCTTTGTCCCACTCTTGAGTTCTGAACAGGTGAGAGGGGTACTTACTATAAGCCATGTCACACGTATGTGTGCAGTATTGTTGTTGCTGTGCTGGTCCTAGGATAGGAGACACACAAGGTAGGTGGCCCAGCTTCTGTTGGTGGAAGGTACAATCTTTTGATCCACACAGAGCTCTTCTTCAGAGGACATGGTAGGGCAGGTGACCCGAAGAAGAGCTCTGTGTAGCTTAATAGCTTGCCCTATCCACCAACAGAAGCTGGTCCAATAAGAGACGCTACCTCACCCACCTCGTCTCTCTGCAATCCCGATTTCGTGGAGACCTGTGACCTTAGCCCTGTCTACACACAAAATCCAGATTGACCTGGCTACCCCGTTCAGGGTCGGGAAACCTTCACACCCGAGGGCTGTAGTTAAGCCAACCTGACCCCCAGTGTAGACGCCACCCAGTCAGTGGAAGAATTCAAGCCCCCGCCAGCGTAGCCAGCCCATGCTGGAGTCCCTGGCCCACTCAGAACCCCACGTCCTCCTGCCACTAGTGCAGCCTGCCCCACACCCAGGCCTGGATTCAATCTCTCAGACCAAGAGCCCCCCAACATGACAATCTCCCGCCCCCATATCCTCCAGTATCCCACAATCCCCCTCTGTCCCACCGCAGACGAGCTGCACCCATGACCCAGAGGTTTCCACACCCCCAGTATCCCACAATACACCGCCTAACCCCCTCTCCCCCCGCACTTATGCCCTATCTACCCCACCACCAAACCCCCCCGGAAGTACCACCTCCCCCAGGCCTGCAGCCAATGACCAAACACCATTACCGGGAGCGACGAGGAAGGCAGCCAATCAAAGAGCAGACCGGCGTGCACGGACGTGCTAGTGACCAATCGGAACCCAGAACGGTCCCGCCCAGACTCTCAGCCCCGGCCGCCGGGCCCTCACCTGTTTCTCGTCGCCCGTCTGTTCGGAACGGCTGTCAGTGCCGAGCTTCTCCGACATGGTGGGGCAGGGAAGGGAAGAGGGACGCACGTGGCAGCGAGAAGGGCTGGCGCTCTGCTTCCCACCCTCTCCCCAGCTCTTGTCACTTTCACTGTGGAACCAAAATGGCCGCCGCCGCCCCCGTAACGGTGCTGCCTTGGGTGACTGACAATCTGAGCAGCCAATAAGAAAGCTCCAGAGGCCAGGGTGACGTCATAACCAACCAATCAAAGCCCTTAGGAGGCGGGATGTGGGAGCGGGACACTGAGTCGAGACAGATGGAAAAAAGGACCAATGGGAAGTGAGACACGAGCAGAATGGGCGGGGAAAAACTTGCGAATGATGGAGATTTAGGGGATCCAATAAGGTAAAGGGAGGAGGCCGTGGGGGCGGGGACCCAATAGAGGATTGGGCGTGGTGGGGGCGGGGACCCAATAGAGGATTGGGCGTGGTGGGGGCGGGTCTTGGCTATGGCGGGAGAAATCTCATTGGCTGCCTTGAGCTCTGTGGCGCCCGGCCCCGCCCCTGGTTCGAGCAGCGGGTGGCCTGGGAGAGGCGTGAGCCCTGTTGGCCAGTCCTGGGGCCTCACCCGCCAGGACCCGCCCCCTGGGACCTGCCCCTCCCTCCCACAGTACAGGACCCGCCCCCTTGGTGCCCTCCAGGAGGACCCTCCTGGGACCCCACCCCCTTGGGACCACCCCTAGGGACTTGCCCCCCCTTACATTACCCCAGGAACCACCCCCAGGGACCTGACCCCCCTTACATTACCCCAGGACCCCCCCACCAGGGACCTGCCCCCCCCTTACATTACCCCAGGACCCCCCCACCAGGGACCTGCCCCCCCTTACATTACCCCAGGAACCACCCCCAGGGACCTGACCCCCCCTTACATTACCCCAGGCCCCCCCCACCAGGGACCTGCCCCCCCAATTACCCCAGGATCCACCCCCTGGATCTCCCCCCCAGGACCCTGTGGGACCTGCCCCCCCCCCCATTACCCCAGGACTCACCCCCCCCCCGGGGACCTGCCCCCCCAGGACCCTTTGGGATCCACCCCCCACATTACCCCAGGACCTGCACCTCCCCATCACTTGTCCCGTACCCACATCACTGCGGGTGTCACAGTTTGTGTCTTTTGTGGTGGCTCAACGCTGGGTCCTCCTGTCCCTGGGAATGTGGTATCCGCCCGGACTTGGATCAAAATGATGTTCGCACAGTTCATATGTAACTGCGCGGTTCCTAGGTGCCCAGCCTGCTAAAGGAGCCACTCCCCAGGGATTGATTCCAGGCTGGGACGTAGGCTGGACCCTGGGACTCCTGGACAAAGTGGTTTAAAACACTTTTGGCTTCACACTTGGGCATGAATTAGGATCACTCCAACATGGCCCCCCCCCACTTTCGTTCAAAGCCCCCTGGGGCAAATGATGATCCCTCTAGTAACATGCTGCGCAGACGGCTATACTGAACGCAAACCAACCAAGAGCTCGTTTACACACCCTGGTAGGCACTTAGGGCCTGGACACAGGTCCTGCCTCTCTCTAGTGGCCTTGAGCGTGACATTAAAACAGCCTAGGCGGAAGCGGCATGAAACAAATCAATTCAGGACCACGTGTTTAACGATCTAGGTTATACCTGGCACTGGCATCTTATTTTTAGCAGCTGCGGGTCTTGTCTTTTACCAAGGCCCAGTTGTCCACAGCATGTGGATCACTTCGGGTGTGAGCTCTTTGGGGAAGGGACTCTGTGTTTGCACAGTGCTGATCTGGCAGAGTGGAATGCCCAGCTGTTACCGTAACCCACATAATAACTTATAATGTAACTACAGAAATTAATGCTGGGAAACTCGCTTCTAATGTTGTTCCTCTTCCGCTGCTGTTCCCTGAAGTTCAGCCTAATAAATGTCCCTTTGCTGGTTCGTCCTACGGGAAGTCCCTCTCTGCAAGGCATTTGGCATGACACACTATGGCCACTAGATGCCACTGCTGACCCATTTTACCAAGACTTTTACAGGCTTGTCTATCTGGGGGTTTTAGCAGGGGGGGGGGCTACACGCACCAGAGTCAGCTGCATACATCTCCACCCGCGTTCTGGGCAAGTGGAGCTACCAAAGTGGCAGATGCCCCAGGGTAGGAGAGGGTGATTGTGGAGGACAATGCTAGTTCTGCCATGAACTTTAAATCCAGGCATCTGACCAGCCAACCAGCAATGAGAACTCTCACATGCGTGCTCAACGCCACCCGCAAGGACAGGGTTGGTGGGCAGACCTAAGCAGGGAAGGAAGTAAGACTGAATCTTGGCTGGGTTTCTTTTCCAGCAGCAGCTTTATTAGGCCGGACCGGGCCAGGCTGATGGGAAGGGGGTTGGTGTTCTCACCTTGGTAAGCACGATGCTGCTTCACTCCACAAAAGTGCGTCCCCATAGACTTGCCTGAGTGCGTTTCATTCATTCATTAGTGCCAATTCATGACTGACACCTCCAGCCAATCCACAGTTACCTGCGGCCTCCTTAGCATCCCCAGAGCTGGGCAGAGTCATTGAAAAGTGGAATCATGCCATTTACTTCAGGGTGAGAGGCAGTCATATACCTTTCCTTTGGCCTTCAGCTCCCACACCACCTTCAAATGGCCTGCACGCTGTCAACTCCTCCTCCAGGTCTCATCAGGAAACACTTGCTCACACAACATGGGAAAAATCAGTGGAACTCCTTGCTGCAGGAGATCAGGAAGTCAAATAGGGTGGCTGGGTTTGAAAAGAGGGTGGACAATTTTATGACCAATGCAGGCAAGACTGGGGGAATCGACTCATGTTCCAGGGGAAGAACTGACTACCCTGAGGGTCTGGCAGGAATTTCTGCCACATGAACAGAATGATGCAATGGGCCAGGTGCATTTTGGGAATTTTTTAAAACCTTCATCGGGGCTCAATTAATCATTGCTCTGCACCTCATGCTGGCTTTTATACCAGTGCCACGTGGGTGCAAAACTCCCGGTTACTTTGCGCTGCTATAATGAATGCACCAGGCACAGAGCAGCAGAAAACTGTGTCTCAGCTATCAGCCACCAGCATTAGGAGTGATGGATATGATCCTTCCTTCATCTGTGTGCATGGAACATACTGCAGTGCTCTGGTGCTTTTCAGAGCCAGAGGGCATGGCTTAATGAGCCCACCCCCTAGTAGGTCAAATCCTAGCTGAGTTGGCCTGTCGTGGTCCCTAACGTGAATTCTATGCAGTTGGCTGTCAGAGGGTTTCTCAAAGCAGACTTTAAATATCCAGGCTCTGCATGGACATTATGACCTCCTAGCCCTTCTGCTTCGAGCAGGGCTTTGTCCGTGGCTAAAATTCCACCCCCAAACTCCATTTTTATGCGCTGGATCGTAGAGCTATTGAAAGGTTTCAAAATTCCACCCAAATTTCCAAGTGACGTATTTCAACTTAAAAAAATAGGGAAAAAAGGCGGACGCATTTTCACAAATTCTCTCCCCACCCTCAGAGCTGGGTGGAAATTTGAATAGAAGTTTGACAAAATAATTCCCCCCAAATTAATTTTTCCCCATTCTACCTGGCTGCTTCACTTCACCCCAGCATGGCTGCATTGCTGTGGCATTTACAGAAGTAAGTAGAGGCGCTTGGGATTATAACAATAAGGCTCCGAGCCTGCAACCACACACATGCTTTACTACTGCGAGCAGACGTGTTGAAATCAACAGCATATTAATAATAAGACCTAGCTCTTATACTGTGCTATCTTCAGTAGATCTCAAAGCGCTTTACAAAGGGTGACAGTATCATCTCCATTGTACAGATGGGGAAACCGAAGCACAGAGTTGGGACGTGACTTGCCCAAAGCAGCCCAGTGAGGAAGCCAGGTATAGTACCCAAGTCTCCTGAATGCTAATCCAGGGCGCTAGCCACTAGACACACTGTCTCCCTATAGTATAGTTAAAGAAGTAACAACATCTCTAATGTGGACGCAGTTATATTGATCTAAAGGGGCTTTATACAGGTCCAGTGATCCCAGTATAAGCTGTGCTGTTACAAGGCACTGTTATACTCATAGTGCTGAGTCCACGCTTAGGGTAGAACTATTTTGTTACAAATCAGACCCCTTCACTGCGAGTTAGCCTGTACAAAACATGTGTCTACACCCAGGCCGAAGTGTAAACGAGAATCAGGCCTAATTACGACCAGGGCCGTCTTCAAATGCACTCAGTGTGTTTGTAAAATACACCAGAAAGGCTGCCCCAGATGAAAGCAAATCGAACGAGCCAGGAGTGTTTCAATAAAGGACATTTACTTTGAGGGTAACATATCAACACAAACAGGTCCCGGGCGAGGTAGCCGAGAAAAACCTTTGGTATAAAATGGACGTGGCTTTAAAATGTTTACAGGCAAAAAGACTTTGGTTAGTTAGCACAGTCAACAAACAAAGAAACAGTCAAGGTAATAGATAGTAATGCACTGCTTTTCACACACCGCTTACACCGACGGGAAGGAAAGGAGAGGGCTGGTTGAGTTTGGCTTCACTTATTGTTTGTGAGGGGCTCCTGTTCAGGGCATCGCCTGGATGGTTGCTTGGTGAGTCCGCGTTGGTCAGCCAAAAAGAGAAAAAAGGATTAAATGACTGAACTGAGATTTAGGTTTGGGGACAGTGACCACGTGTGGCAGTGAGATGAGACGGGGCCACAGTGTGGACGGTGATCACAAGGAGCACTGAGGCTGCAGGGAGAGTAGGAGCAGAGAGCGTGTAGAAGGCCCCGTACTGTGCTGCTGAACTACCCTAGCCCCATAGAAGCCAGTATTCCCTTTCTGCCACCTGCTGACTATGCTATGGGGCCAGAAGTCCCCCCAGCAGCAGTTGCACTGATCCAGGAGGCTATTTGGCAAGGTGGCTCTTCTCAGGGGGCTAGTCCCGTTCCCACCCACTTTCATGCCACCCCCCGTACATCGCCAGTGTGGTACAAAGAGGCCTGCGTGTAACTGAGGACCAGGCCCCGTTCTTTACGGATCTGTGCAGCCTGGAGGTGGTGTCGGGGAAACGAAGAGAGGACCGCCAACGCAGCTGTCTGCATCATGCTCAGATGGGAACGGAGGGCGGGGCGCTCGCTGGGAACAAAGGTTGGGTTAGGATGCGCTGTGCTGCTGCTAGATTCTTCCCAGTTCCCCGCTGTGGAGGAGAGGCCAGGCTGGGCGTAATGAATATAAACGGGACTCTTGACTGAGGCTGCAGGACACAGCCAGACCCTGTGGTTCTCGCCGGCCGGCTCCGGCAGCAGAGACGTGCTCTCTGGCTCACAGAGGCACCCTCGGCGCTTGGGCTGCAGCAGCCCGTGAGAATCCTGCCGTGCCCGGTTCACAAGAGGGCAGAGAGAGAGAGAGCTTCCAGCAAGGAGCCTCCACAGCCGTTATCCCCACCCCGCCCCCAGCAGAGTGCTGTGTGGGGAAACGATTCCCCCGCCCGAGACCAAGAGGTAGGGCTGGAGGGTTCAGGACCCCAGCAACTGGGCTTACTGGAGAGAGACTGGGATTTCCAGTGGCGTCTAAGGGAGTTAGGCACCCAGCTCACACTGCCATTCGATGAGATGCCCCTAGGCTCCTTTGAAAGTCCCAGCTAGAAAGTCAAAGGGCCAGAGGGCAATGTGGGTGCTAAAGAGAGAGGACACCTGGACCCGAACAGCTCTGGTCCTTGGGGATCCCCATCTTGACCTTCCCAGCGTGGGGATCTGACTAGCCTTGGAATGGTGGAGCAGCTTGGGCAGAATAGGGCCCTGCCTGGAAGGCAGTCGAAGCCCCTGAGTGGAACCGTTGCACAGCGCTGGGTTGTTTCCCGCTCCCTGGGCACTGCTTGTGCTGGCAGCAGCAGCAGCTGCTGTCTCACCTGGTTCCACCTGGAAGCACCCACAAAGGCTTGCGGGCCCTAAACGAACTGCAGCTCCCTGCCACTGCCCCAGTGGCCGGATCATATATAGAGTTTAGCAGCCTGCCACCGAGGACATTTCTTGCTCAGTTAAGGGGTGGGAAGGAGCTAGCAGAAGAAGAATCTTTGAATCTTTTTGCACAACAGCCGGATAAACCAATCTGGAGCCGCTGAGGTACAATAAATACAGATCTGGCCCCACCATGCTGCTTTTACAGAGAGTCGCACCATAGAACAGAAGAGCACATGCCCGTCCCTTGTTTGCCCACGGCTGGAACCTAAACACTGTTACAGGTGTCTCAGCCTGTGGGTCACTCCACTAAAGTGCATTATATTGGTAACATACAGAGAGCAGGGGAACGTGGGGGGTGGAATGTCACAGAATCATTGTCTCTAGGGTGACCAGATGTTCTGATTTTATAGGGACAGTCCCGATATTCGGGGCTTTTTCTTATTTAGGCGCCTATTACTCCCCGCTCCCCCCCACCCCCGATTTTTCACACTTGCTATCTGGTCACCCTAGTTGTCTCGGTTATGACAGATGACACATCTAATGTCACGTCACTAGCTCGGCAGGCAGGAAGGCCGTTCCTGTCCCACGCAGACTGAAAGTCCAACACCATAGAGCACTTCAAGAGACAAGCCATGCAAAAAACAAAAAAAAAGATAGATAGATAGATATAGATCTATAAATATAGCTATCGGCACACGCACGCCCACACGCACGCCCACACAGAGACTCCTTGCAAAATCTTTGGTATCTTTGGTGCAAGAGACAAAGTGAGGTAGAAATTTTCCGCAGTTTGACAAAACGATAGAATCGCACGACACGTATTATGGCTGGGGGCGGGGGGCGAGGAGGAGGGACGACAAATTCGGGTGAGGAGCGGCTGTGCAGGTGGCAGGATCCGGACACCGGTGCTGTCTCGCTCCGGCTTGCGGCGGGGACGGCATCCAGCCAGCAAGGGGGAGATGAAGCCAGCTAAGTCTCTGCCGGATCTGATGCGTTTATGCGGAATCTGGGGCAGGATTTCCTAGGTCAGACCCTTCCTTAGGTGTAACTAACTCCATGAGTTACCCCAGGGGTGGATTTTTCCAGGTCCTGGTTTAGACGGTGGACGGGGCAGAATCCCAGCAGGGATCGGAGCGTTGCCCCAGAGAAGCGGAGGTTCTGGCTGTTCTCTTTATCCATATGAGTGGACCACGGGCTGTGCCCCCACGTGGGGATGGATGGAACAGGCCCTTGGGGTTATTGATTTGTGACCATGGTCACCCCAGCTTGGGCTCATCCCTGCTCCGTAGAACCAGCAAACCCCAGCTGACAGCATCCCAGGAACCCAGGCAGCGCCGCACGGGAGGGGAGAGAGATAATTAAGGCCAGGCTGCCTCTCGCGAGCTCATTTCAACCCAGAAGCTCTAGTGATTTTGCAAACCACGAGGATCTGAGCGTCACGCTGCAGCTGTGATTTTTAAACCAGCCGACTGTGGCTTACACGGGTGCAGCTTTGCACGTGGACGCGCTTGCATGGATTTAAGCCCGACCTGAATTGGGTTCGTTTGGCCCGATGTGCCAGCTGAACTGGTAGAGGCAGCTTCCAATGGCTGGAGCGTGTCCACACAGCCGCCTGGCTAAACGAGGGCAAAGACGCTTCCTCTTCAGCTTGGCCGAGGGTCATGGGTTGGAAGCTTCCTGCCCAATCACACCCCAGCTGAGCGCCCCGGATGGCCACCTCCGGGCCTGCCCCGCCCGTGTTACCATCCACTCCGCATTCTGAGGCCTGGGTGTAACGAGTTTGCTGGGCCTCAGCCCGGTTCCCACTGGGCTCCCCATCCCCAGGCTCTGATCCGGTAGCACAGTGTGAAACACGCCTGTGCTGGTGCGGTCGTGCTCACTTCGCATGGCCTGAGGCGACAGCAGCAGGACTCGTGATTTCAAAGCGCCGAGGCCCAGATCCTCTAAGGCTTTTATGTGCCTAACTCCCCACGGGTAACCAATGGGAGTTAGAGGCCTCAATATCTCGGAGGATCTGGGCCTCAGATCACAGAGCTTCAAAGCCTTCTCAAAGGCAAAGGAGGAGGCGACCTAGATAGCAAGTGGCCAGCTGAAGCTGTTGGGCCGTCCACATGGGACGGGACTATAGGGGATGCCGCCAGCCATCCCCCATGCAGAAAGGACCAGTCCTCATCCCAGGGATTTGCTGTTTAAACTGCTATTCCAAAGGCCCCCTGGGAAAACCTCCACATGAACCCCGGGGAGAAGCCGCTCGCCCCGACCATTGCAGAGGCGGGATTTGCCATGCAACCCCTTCGCCTCCCGCTGCCTGAGCGCGAGCATCCCCACCTGCCGCTGGCGTTCACAGGAGCCGCGGCTGCTCAGTGCCGCGCATTGGCTCCAAGGCCCCGTTCCCAAAGCGCCTCGCACAGCCGTTGAGGGCGGTGCCGAACGGGTGGACACAGCCGCCCTCTCTGATCGGAACAGTGTGTTGCAGGCATTTGGCACCCGTGTAAACAGCAGCACAAGGTGCTGGGCACCCGGGAATCAGGCCCATGGAGAATCAGGCCCACAGGCTGGACCCTTAGGCCAGAAGAGGAGGCAGGTTTGTCTACACAGGCAAATTAATCTGGATTAAGGTAGAGTGTGACTTTAAAGCAGAAAAGATATCCTGGAGTAATTCACCTGTAGATAACACAATTAAACTGCCCCAGATCATTCTGATTGATTGAATTGACTGTCAGTCGGTAACAGAGGGGGAGCCAGGAAACGTCCCATTTGCTTTGAGCCCTCTGTCCCTCAAACCTCCAGCCCAATCAATCATCGTAGGGCAGGGGCAGTCTCCAGAACACCTTTCCTCTCCGAGCACTTGACTCATTCAACCTCCCAGCACCCCAGCTAGGCAGGGCAATTGTAAGAGCTCAGACAGGTGGGGAAACTGAGGCGCAGGACAAGGAGGTGATTTGCCTCAAGGTGATGCACCCAATCAGTGGTAGAGTCGGGAACAGAACCCAGGAGGCCTGGCTCCCAGTCAATGGCACTCTCCATTAGATGGCATTTCCCCTCCCAGAGCCAAGGCCAGAACCCAGGAGTCCGGGCTGCTAGGTTATTGTTGTAACCACTAGCTACCACACTCCCCTTCAGAGCCAAAATCCAAATCCAGGAGTCCTGGCTCCCCCTCCATAACTCTACCCACTACCCCCCACTGCACCCCTCTCAGAGGGGCAAATAGAACCCAGGAGTCCTGGCTCTGCGGCTCACCTCTGGGCTGTACCATCTTCCAAACAAGAAACAACCACGGGTTCAATCAGCCGGCTGGAACAAACACTTTTTAAAGAGCCGCAAGCCCCACCCTCCGCCAGGCCCCCAAATCTTCAGCCCCGCGCTTCTCCTGCCTCCCAGGCAGTTACGGGAACCACTGCCCAGCCAGTGCCAATCAGGGGGGGGCCCCCCTGAATCAAAGGAGCTGATCTAACCCAGTTGAGGATCTTGCCTGGGATTATTTTAGCTCAGATCCTCAGCTGGGGTAAATCAGCATCATGTCATGGGAGTCAGGGCCCCCCCCCGCTGGGGTAAATCAGCAGTGCCTCACTGGATGCAAAGGGGCTGATTCGTGGTGGCTGAGGATCCAGGCCGGAGGGGGCGTTATTTAAACAGCTGAAAAAGCCCAGCAGGGGGAAGGGGAAAGAAACGACCGAAGAGGAGAAATTAAAAACAAAAAGCCCCACCCCATCAAACCCCACCCAGTTCACACCAGCCTGGCCCCGCGCCCCCCGGTCTGGCGCCCCGGCTGCCCCTCAGGCTTTGGTGCAAGTGACGGCGGAGGAGGTGTTGGGGGCGTGGGCACCCGAGGACGGGGGGCGCCCCTCCTCCATCCACTTGTCCAGGCTGCGGCGCCGAGCGTTCATGAAGAAGTTACTGACGGTGGAGAGCTCCAGGCCCAGCTGCTGGGCGATGGTGACCTGCAGGTCCTTGGAAGGCCGCTGGTTCTCGTGGAAGATGGCGTGGAGGGTGCGGCGCTGGATGTCCGTGAAGACCAGGCGATGCCGCTTAGGGACGTGGTTTCTGTCGGCTTTGCTTTGCTCTTGCTCTTTCCTTTTGCAGGCTGCGGCAGAGGGAGAGAAGAGGAGATGCTGTCAGAGAAGCGGGGAGCGGCCGCTTACAGGTGCTGTAGCTGACCGTGCAGGTGGGGTGGATTTAGTGCCAGGCAATGAGCCCAGCCAATAACCCTGGAGACTGGAATCCTCCCTCTACCCCCAAACACTGGCAAGCTTCCCACACGCTGCTTGGAGTCCCCGGCCCCCCGCTCCAGAGCCTCAGCCGCAAACCCAACCGGGTGGGACCTGCCCGCCTGGATTAGCTCAGGGTTCCTCCAGCTTCCCCGGTGTCAGAAACCCTGCAACGAAGGGACAACCGCCCCGTGGGACCTTTCCTCCTGACCCCCTGTTAGAGCTTGCCCTGAAGGAGGAGGGTTCCCGCCCCATCAACTCCTGCAGTGAGGTCAGCGGCTGAAGAGCAGGTAAAATTAACGCCCCAGGGGCAAAACACTGAGGAAGTTTGCCCGCCCACCGCCCGTGCTCTGTGGATAGATGGAGGCCTTCTAGATTTGGGGATGCCAATCAAGTAGCTTTCACCGGAGCTGAGGTCACATCGCGATAGAGGAAAATGAGACGTGCCCCCATTAGAGACCTCGATTCTCTGGGGTATGCCAGCCCTGGCATCGTCCGTTCTATCCGTGCCAATCTGATGTGTCTATTGCTCTTGAAACAACCTGTGCTGATACCACATGGGCACAGCGGGACCCTTTTCTTGTGCCAGTCCTAGCTACCGAGGCTGCTACTCCGGCTAGCGCATAGAACACAGTGAGCACCTCTAGGGGCTTACACGCTATTTAAAGGGCTACCGCCCCACCCCCTCCACACACCAGGAAACTGCAGCCTGGCACCTGTAACAGCAGCCTCCCCACCCGCTCTGAGTGATTAACCGCTGGCCCAGCTTCAATAACCGTTTACAGCTAAGGAAGCGCGGCGGCGATAATGCAGGAGAACCGCCACTTCATTTCACGGCAGCCTCGGCCCAGCGGCTGCCCGCCATTAATATTGCATCAGGCGTTTTAAGAGGCGTGTTCGGGATGATGGATGGGTCGGGCCAAGGGAGCCCAGTGATGGGGCGAGAGGCCGGCGGGGGGACGGGACGGGACACAGATGTTAAATGCTGCTGTGTTCAGTCACAGATCCCAGCTGGAAGGCAGGCCGCACCCTTTTGGGAGTCTGCAGGGGTGACGTTCAGCCGAGGGCTTCATGGGCCATGCTCCTGGATCGATAGGGCCCCGCTAAGACATGCTGCGATCCAGCAAACCACTGACGACTCCCTGCCACGGCACAGGCGAGACTAGGGGACGTCAGGCACACATTGGATCGATGCGAGGGGGGGGGGTCCCAGGGCAGCGGTCGCTTTTATCTGCGATGCGTCTCCTTCAGCCGAGGAGCCGAGCACCTCATGAGCGTTAAGGGACTGACCCACCCACCCCCTCTCCGAGGCAGGGCAGGGCGATCGCCCCCGTTGTACAGAGGGGGAAACTGAGGCACAGCACAGCTAAGCGACTTGCCCCTGGCTGTCGCAGAGCAGGGAACGGCACCTCTTGAAAAGCAGGCCTGAGCCCTAACCACTGGACCAACCTGAAGGTCACTCAACCAGCCCTGTTCCAAGGTTGGCTCTGGGAGCTGGATCCGGCCGCCCCGTGCCTGGTTTAGCTGGGCCTGAGGGCCCAGGGGCCAGGTGTGCTGGATGCCCATGCCTCAGTCGCTCGCTGGAGGATAAAAAGATGGTTCTGTAGTTCCCAGCAGGAGACCTACAGCGGGAAGCTGCAGCTGGGCGGAAATGGACCGGGAAGCTCTGGAGGGGCGGCCGTGAGGATGATGACGGCCCGTTAGCGACGCAAAGGACTAGCTGAAGGACTGGAGGCTTTGGCTCGAGTTAAACTTGCCCTTTGTAAGCAAGCCCCAGCAGGGTAGCAGTGCACCCGCAGCAGCGCGGCGGGATTTGATTAGCTGGGGCCGGAAACAAACTGAGCCGAGACCCAGCAGACCCAGGCTGGGAAAGCTGTTGCTACGCTGGCTGTGCCCAGCTGGGGGTATAGGCATGCTGCCCAGCAAACCCAGCACGTGTCGGTACAATCTGCAACGTCCCCAACGCCCAGGGTGGGATTTCCAGTTAGGCACGGTAGGCGTAGGGGCACCGGCGTTCTAGGGGCAGCTAAACAGTGGCGGATTCCCGCACGGGCCAACGGGGCCCCAGCCCATTTGGGGGCCCACGTGAGCCCCAGAACTCTGGCTCTGCCCCTGCGCCTCCTCTTCCCCCTGAGACCCTGGCCAGGCCGGAAGCTGGCGTCCAGGGGTGAGCATATTCACCCTGCCTGCAGCTGGCCGAGCAGAGCGCCCCAGCCCCTCTTCCTGTCCTCCGCATGGAGCTGGCCCCTCTCTCTTCTCCCCTTCCCCCACAGAGAAAACACAAAGGTCAGTCGTAGGCGGAGGGGGGGGGCACTGAAAATGCTGTGCCTAGGGGCGCGTAAGATGTAAATCCAGCCCTGCTCACGCCGTGCGCTCCAACATGGTGAGCTTGGCTTAGGAACCGTGCGATTTTAAGCCAGTAACAATCCTGGGGTTCTTTTGATTCGTCTCCTGGTGTCACAGCCATGCGGGGGGTCCCGTTTTCAAGCAGCCACGAGGGCTAGAAAGCTCACTTAGGTTTTACAAGGAAAGCCGAGAGACTGAGAGAATCACGCGACTCCAGGAGCTGGGACTTTAAGCACCCAACGGCCGGAGAGCTAGCGATGTTGCCCAGCGTGCCAACCACGCTCACCCAGAACACACCGGCTGGTCCAGCCTGCGTAAGCCGCCCCCACCCCATGTCCACATGCGTCCCCTGAGGCCCGTTGCTCAGCTTCATTCCACGCGCTGCACAAAGGCGAGAGCCGCGGGGAGACTCAGGAGCTGGCTGTGAGTTAACGACCGGCGAGAATCCTAAGTCCCTGTGGATGCATAACCTCAGCCCTGACCGCGCCAGCTGGGCCTCGGACACAAGGGGGTGAGGAAAGCTACAGGGCAGGAGTGAGGAGCATCTGCAGAGCCGTGCGTGTGGGGAGCCCGGGGCTGGGCTAGCGGGGGGCTAAGGGTTGGCGACAGGCAGGATTGTGTGTGTGAGAGGGATCCCCCCTCCCGCACCGACTATAGACAGCACCACCCGCCCTGAAAAGCAAACCCACCCTCAAGCGCCCGGGGCCTGTCCATTGAAAGCCCCCTGGCCCGCCGCCTCCTGCCCTGCATGCCCACCAGGCCAGCTGCACGGGCACCTCGCTCCCCCAGGGCAGCGCTGTACACGGCGATGATCTACGGGTCTGTCTGGCGGTTGTGAAACGTGAGGGCCCGGCCTTTCCCTCCTCCCTACCCCCCCCCGCCCGGTTCCTTCCGTGCCCCCTGTCCCCAACCAGCCCCCACCCCAGCCCACTCCCCGCCTGGCTCCTCGTCTGGGGCTGCCGGCTGATAGAAAATATTGATCAGATCCAAGCAGCGCCGTCTGCAAACAACCTATTTCACGTTAACCCTTGCTGGGCCGGGCTTCGGTCGGCGTTTTCAGGAGGAGAGGAAGGGGATTGGAACGGGGACGTGTTAGAAACCAGAGACCTGGCTATGCTGGTTTAGATTACGCCCCCTGCTCGGTCAGTTATTACCCAGCTCTCCCCCTGATCTCCACCCCATGCGCCGGGCCAAATGATGGCGATCCAGGGCCCTATGCACAGTGCAGGCGGTTCCCCCGTAGCCCGCTCCCCAGGTGTGGACCTGCCCCGTCCTGGAGGGTGCAGCAGGTTTCAGAGTTAAGCTGCATGGGCTCACGCCTCTTGGAGCCAGCGTTTCAAGCCGGCTGCAGACTCAGGCAGGCATTGGTCACGTTTCCAAGCTTTTCTTCACTCCTGCTCCCCTCAAGTGATCGCAGGAGCTGGGGGCTATAGTTCCTATGCCCGAATCTGGTCCTGCGGCTGCCTGATTTGAACCACACCAGCTGCTCCAGCATATGGGGGCAGCCGTTTCCCCATCACCATCAGATGCTCTTTCCCATGCACAAGAAGCACCGAAGAGATGGAGCCAGACTCCATCTCCAGTCTGAGAACAGCCCAGTCTGGGAGGAGACGTCGCCCCATCGCTTTCTTGTGTCCGCAATGAAGTGTGTGTGTGTGTGTGTGGTGGGAGGTCCAAGCTTGGCACATAAAGACCCCACCCAGGACATGGTCTGACGAGCCCCAAAAACTCAGATCCAGCCTCTGACCGCCCTCCCATTTCAAGGGAGAGGCGTTGGGCTCTGGGCCGGGCAGTGGCAATTAATTAATAACCGCAGGACCACGGGAATTGTCCGTCTGGATTGGTCCCCTCCTAGCCTAGCAGCCCCCGGAGAGCAGCGCCGCCTGCTTCAAAGCAAGAGAGTGCCCAGCCGCCGCTAGTTTGTTTTCAGGGCATCTTTAATCCGAGGATCTCAAAGCCCTTTGCACAGGAACTCTCCTGCTTGTCTGTCTCTCTCCCCACCCCTGCCCCATTTTGTGCATTGTTCTTGTTAAGAGCCACTTCCAATCACAACCCCTGTCTCATCCCGCCCCCAGCTTGCTCCCCAGCTCCCCCTCACCTGGTCCCCACCTGGTCCCATAACAGCTCCGCTGGCACCCTCACAACGTGCCCACACCAGGAAATTCACAAGCCGGCTGGATCGGCGGAAATGAAAGGCCTGATTTTTCCCAGGTGCTGAGCAGCTGCCGCTCCCCGCCCCCCCTCCCCCGGCGGAAGCTGGGGGGAGACTCAGCACCCCTTGAAAATCAGGCTCTAAAGTCCTGCGCCCCACTGAAATCAACAGCCAAGCGCCCGTGGAGTTCAGCGGGGCAGGAGTCCCTCTGACAGGGGCGTTGGCATGAACGAGGAGCTTTTGAGTTTTAGGCCTAAAGCCCTGGCAGGTCGCAAGAGGCGGGGGCAGTGACTGTATTAACAAGCAGGGGGCTAAGGGTGTGATTGAGAGGAGAATTTTGGCCCTAAGATTTCACGCTGGGCGCCCAAGATGCCTAAGTGATTTAGGCACTCAAATCCCATTGGATTGGCACCAACCACCCTGAGGGGCTGTTGAACACCCAGCCCTGCAGCTACGATTGGCCTAAAAGACCAGAGCAGCCTGTTCTCTCGGTGCGGGTGCCCCTCATGCCCCGGGGGGAAGGGAAGGGGGTCCAGCCCATCCCCCCTGCTCTAGTCCCGTACCTAGGCAGCAGGACAGAAGCGCTATGAGCTGAGCCGGTGACATAACGCTTAGGACTTGTCGATGGCCGAGACAAATGCTGCAGCGAGGGGGAAAAATGGCCCTGGAGAGTGGCCGTGAATCACGCTGCACGGACAAATCACCCTGCGAGGGTTGCCATGGCAATGGGGAAGGGCAGGCAGATCGGTAGGATCCTGTCCAGACACGGGGACCGGGGGTAACCAGCACCCACCCACCAAGCTGGGCGAGGGGCCAGGAGAGTCGATGTCCAACGAAAGGATGAAACCTTTCTCCCTCACGCCTGGAGGGGTCTGGCTACCCTGTTTCTGGAGCAGTCATTTATACCTGTGCCTGCTTTGGGGCAAGTCAATTGGCATCAGGTCCCAAACTTTCACGCCTAGGAGAGCGAATTCTGCGCTCTATGGCAGTCCTCAGGGCTTCGGGGGCCTGTAACCCGGGGGAATCGTGCTCCTCAGCACGGCCTCTCTCCCTCTGCTTTCGCTGCACCTGCTCCCCGTCACTCCCATGTGAGCTGCTGTCCTTCAAGGTCACTTCTTCTCCTCTCCTGCCTGCCCCCCCAAAAAACCCCCATGGCAAATCCTTTCCCAACTGGACTCAGCCCCCAAAGACCCACAGCTGGGAGATTCCAGCCCGTTGGCGTCCGGAGGCAGAACGTCCTCAGCTCTGGAGGAGCGGGAATGCTGGGAACAGCCAATGCCCTCCCTTAAGCATCTCCGATAGGATACAAAATCTTACCGAGTTAAACAAAGGCCATGGGCCCGTGGAGACGATAGAGCTGAGTCCAAAGGGTCTGATGTCTCTGGGGGAGCCCAGAGGAAGGCTGGCATTGTGGCGAAAGCTGGCCCAGGACTCTGGCAACCATGGCTACCCTGCAGCCAAGGATGGCAAAGATGCATTGGAAGGCGAGATTGTCCGGCTGGGTTTTAAGGCAGCGGAGAGGCAGAATCTCTGCCCTCTCTGGTGGGTCTGATTCGTATTCATGGATCTTGTCAGGGTAGTGTAACTACACCCACACTCAGGCCGCTCCCAGAGCCGTGGTGTGAACACGAACTGACTTCCAGGGGACTTGCAGCAACAGAGAATTTTGCCCCCACTTTGCGTAGCCGATAAACGAAGGCTGAGGGGGGAAGGGGTTGCAAGCGGAGGGGCTAATTTTGGCAAATCCAAAAATCAATGCTTCCCTTGCAGAAAAGCCCCCCCAGGGAATCGGGAGCAGGGAACTGTGGGTAGTTGACTACTCGCTTGTGACTGGCACTCACTTTCTGACTGCGAGGAGGAGAGAGAGAGAGAAAAAAAATCAATGGCTTCCCTTAAATAAAGCACCCTGGGAGGGGGAGGGGTTGGAAACCAGCAAGGAATTCGGGCCTCCTCCCTTTCCCCATGGCAGCCGGGATTGAGCATGGGTCTCTGCAGCCCTGATGTACCCTGGCACCTACCCTGCCAGCCAGTCTGTGTCCCTGCCATGGCCATCTGGTACCAGCCCTGCCGAAGCAGGGTACCAGGGATTGCAACATTACCTTGTGCTTCTCATTGGACTGGCTCAGAGAGTCTAAGAACCTCCCAGCCCCCTCCCACGGGGTCTTAGGAGCGATGTAGTACAGATGGGTAAATAGAGGGGGAAGCTACTGCCCAGGGGACTCATGGGCCAGGAATAGAACCCAGGAGTCCTGAATCCTAGGCCCAGGCCCTGACTCTAGATCATGCTCCTCTCCAGAGCTGGAAACAGAAGGCAGGAGTCCTCCAGCCCACGTCTCCTGCTCTAACCACAAGACACCACTGCCCGCCCAGAGCGGAGACTAGAACCCAGGAAGGCTAGCTCCCAGGCGCCCCTGCTTGCATCGCTAAACCCTGCTCCCTTGCTTTAATGGGGCCCGGAGGCAGGGCTCAATGTGTAATGAAAGCGGTGCCGGGGCTCAAGCACTTTTTGTACATTCAGAACTGAGGCGGCAAAGGCCGGTGGTGCCGGGGCTCAGCCCTGGCACAAATGAAGCACGGACAGGAAATATCGGAACCGGGGATCACCTGGCCAAAGGGCACTGCTCTCTGTTCAGTGCGAAGCCATCGGGCCAGAGATCTGCCCTGCGTAACTTAGTGAAAGTCTCTGACTCGGGGCTTCTCCTTGCTCAACGTTTAGCGTTATCCTGCTGGAACATAGCTGCACCCCCGTGGCTTTCTACTGCTCCAGGGATGATAGAGTGAGCGCTGCCTCCACAGCTGACCTGCCTTCCCTGGAACATCATCACCACATGGGCAGAGCCAGCGTTCCCAGCGCTCAGTGACCCTACAACCCCATGTGAGCAAGCCTGCTCAGGAGAGACCCTACAATAACAAATCAGTAGGTCATGGCGCGCTGATCAGTATCGGAGCACTCAGTGCGGTTCGATCTATCCAGCTGGCTCCCATCACTGCGGTACCTGAGCACCTCACCATTTTTATCCTCCCTATTCCCCTGGGAGGCGGGCAGGGCTATTATGACCATTGTACAGATGGGGAACTGAGGCACAGAGAGACTAAAGCCCTGATCGGCAGAGGTGTGTAGTCAGGTAACCCCCACTGAAATCAGTGAGAATTGGGCGTGTAAAATACCGTTCAGGATCTAGATCTAGGTGTGTCTACACTGCATTGTAAACCTGGCTCAGACTCAGGTTTGAGCCCAAATCCCCCCATCTGTCGACAGACAAATCAATCTGACTTGGGTCAGCAAGCCCTCAGGACCCAGATCTTAGGGCCCATCTAGGGGGTGGGTCTGAGCCCCCCCGAAATTCAGATCCAAGCCCCGTCATTTTGCAGTGTGGACGCAGCTCAAGCCGCAGACCCGAGTCAGGTTTGCGCAGGGCAGTCTGGACACTGCGAGACGCACAGCCCGTCAACTGCACACCCTGGTTGAGAATGCAGCGCGGCTGCTCAAACGCAGGTTTGGCAACACTGCAGCCCAGGTTTCCAGTGCAGTGTAGACGTACCAGGGGGTACCCACCTCTCTTGCTGGGTTTCAGACCCCGGGCTCCAGCCTGAGTAGGAACATCCACACCACTATTTTTAGTGCCACAGCACGTCTGTGGACCCCGGTGCTGAGACACATTGCCATGGATTTGGGGAGGAGGTGGGTTGGCCGGGTCGACCTGAGAGTACATCTGCACCACAATTAAACTCGAGCCCGAATCAGCCGGCATGGGCCAGCCGCAGGTTTTAATTGCAGTGTAGACGTACGCTTAGCAACTTGCCCAAGGTCAGGAAGTTTGTGGCCGAAGGGGGACTTGATCCTACCTGGGACAGCTTCTAAGTCACGGGCTAGTCGGGCCCTTGCTCACAGCACCAGCCGGCCTCTCGATTGTCTCTGTTTCCATCCAACCAACATCCTGGCTCTAATTGCCCCTCAAATCTAGGCCGGCTCCCCGCTCGCTAATTACTCAGCTCCCTGAAGTGCGGCTCCTGGATCACAGCTGGAATTTGCACAGAGTCTAAGATGACAGAGCAGCAGCTGCCGCAGCATGCGATATTGGCTCAATATTTTGCCCCATTTTGCAGCTGGGGAAAGTGGAGTTCACCGAAGAGAAGCAACTGGTGCACCTGGGAACAGAGCTCACGACTCCAGTCTGATCCCCGGCTCTTGTGTGGGTTTCCCGTCTCCGCCACTCACTTCCTGTGTCTCTTTAAGCAAATCTCCCTCCCCACTCCATGCCTCAGTTTCCTCATCTGTAAAATGGGGGTGCTGACCCTTCCCTACCACAAATGACTTCATTAACATGCTAAGGAAGTGCTACGAGACCCTGCGATCACAGGGGCATCTGTGACAAAGGTGGAGAGCTGTTATACTGTCTGCTCTCTGGGGATGTTTGAAGGTGGACCAGAAAAGCACAGCTCCTACGTGATTTCTTCTGACCGCCCGCCAGGCAGCTTCCAGATGCTCCTCCAGCCCTGACGAACTACAGCCGGGAATACTGCTGCATTTCAAAATAACACTGAGCGACTGCGGGATTTTTTGATTCAGGGGCCAAACCAAAACCTCCCCCCAACAAATCCTGCTAGATTCTAACTGAAAACCATTCTTTTCGTTGAATCAAAAAATAAACAAATTCCACTGGACGTTCTGAGTTGCCTTGAAATGAAGATCCCCCCCACACACCACCACACACGCATTTTTCATTTCAATTCAGCCATTTCAGGGCCTCTGCCTTCCCCCTGGGGGCACCGCGAAGGGGTTCATCGGGGCGCTGGATTTTGCACCTCTGGTAAGGTGAGCTGAGACCAACAACTCGTTTCACACAAGGCAGCCATCAAAGGGCAACACCTTTGGGTCCCGGATGAGCAGGCGGTGGAGACCAGACTTGGACCCCTAAAGAGGGTTCCACCAGAGCAGGGGGGAGAGACATGGGGAGGAGAGATGTGTGGGGCAGGGGAAACAGTTTCCAGGGTTCTGGTTTCCAGGGGCAGCCGATCCAGAGACGGCCCAACTCTGATCTCCCACTGGTTTCACACACCAGCCAGTCTCCCTTGTTTGCAGCCGGCTTTGGCTCAGGTCCTCACAGCCGGCTCGGTGCAGTTACACAGGGGAGCAGGGGCAGCTAGGCTGTTTTCCAGCCTAGTCTGTTCAGCCCAGTTGCAGCTGCTGCTGCCGCTGTCAATTCCCAGCTTCGCTCTTCGATTCCTCTGCAGCAGCAGGGCCCAGGCAGGGTGTTTTGTCTGGGACTCACGTTCCTGAGCGGATTCTGCAAAGGGAGCGCGTCGCGCCTCACTGCGGCGGGGGTCGGGGGAAGCAGAGTTGGTCGGCAGGGACAGCCTGACTCCCCTGGGCGTATGGATTTCTGCCTAGAAATGCACAAGCCAGGAGGTGCTGGGGCGGGTACCAGAGAAGGGACGGGCGGTCTACGCCCTTCATGACCTGTGCACCCTCTAATGCAACGCCCCCAGAAAGCAGCCACCTCCCCCCACTTCCCAGCAAAGCTGTGACAGCACCGTGCTCACGGCACGGCAACTTTCTTACACTTCCTGACCAATGAGACTCCAATAGTTTTACTCGCCCTTCGGATCAAATGGCTAAGACACTAGACCGGGACTCAGGAGTCCTGGGTTCTATTCCTTGCCCTGCCACAGGCCTGGGAGGTGACCTTGGGCACGGCCCAGCACTGCTCTGTGCCTCAGTTTCCCCTCCCACCTTTCATCCATCTTGCCTACGCTCTTTGAGGCAGAGACTGTCTCTCACTCTGTGTCTGCGCCCAATGGGGTCTCTAGGCTCTATAACGGCCTTGGCCGGCTACGGAGGATTAACGGTATTCAACTACCCCTGTAGCACTAAGTACAATGCGTTACGTTTTTTAATTCTGCAGGGTCTTAGGCCTAGTAAGCTATGCTTTGTGTGTGGATCCCTGCACCCGCCCGGAGCCTGATTAACAAGAGTAAGGAGCTGGGTCATGGTTCTTCTGCATGGAGCGGCTTGTGGGACAGACACCTCCCCAGGGCAGTTGTTACAGAGCTAGACCGGCGTCCAGGCTGGGGACATGTTTTTCCCCTCGATATGTCATATCACGTGATGGTTTCTCTCCGGATCCCCAACACGCTCTCCAGAATTGGGGCTCAGCTGTCCGAGCCCTGTGCCTTGTGAAATCACTATCACCCCCCCCCCCCCACACACTCAGCACGATGGCGCTTTGCACCCCCTGCTCTGCGCGGGGGAAAATGGCCAGGTGAGACAGAATCGGACCTGGATGCCTAGAGGAGGAAACGTTTGTTGATTGAAAGGCTGCTGGGCCTATCCCACAGTGTGCCCTCCCTTCCTTCTCCCCTCCCGGGAGGGCCGAGAGGATATATTGATGTCTGTAAAGCACAGGTAAAGTGAAAAATGGCTACAGAACTGCTTTGAGAGGCAGTGCTGTCCCGTAGCTAGAGTCCTGGGAATCAGGACTCCTGGGTTCCATTCCCGACTCTGCCACTGACCTGCCAGCTTTCCCACTTCCCCACTCTGTGCCTCGGTTTCCCTCTCTGACGATACTCACCTTCCTTTGAGACCCATGGATGACACGTGCTCCATGTTGTTATGCTTTGGTGTGACCAAGTTTTACCAGTTATGGGTTGCCGGCATGTGGCTCCATTTGACCTGAGTTTTAAGTCTGGGGCAGGATTTATGTTCACAGGGCTAAGGCCAGAAGCAAAATGAAATCAAAATCTTCGCAGGACTTGCATTTATACAGCAATAGGCCTGAGCTGCATTGTTTCTAGAGTCATGGAGTTGAAGGCCACGTACAGATCGTCCCCCCTGACCTCTTGTATATCCTGGGTCACAGACTCTCCCCAGCTGCCCCCACATGCATCCCCCTAACCAGAATTAGACCAAAGCATCACAGCCCTCAGGAGCACTAAACTGAGGGAGGTGCCCATGGCGGAGAATCACAAGTCCAGCTCAAAGCAGACATAGCCAGAGCTGTATTCCAGTCGTGTGTACAGTCCCCGGTCCAGGCTGGGCTCCCACTGCTATGGTGAGAGACTCTCCCTGCCCCCAAGAGTTTACAATCTAAAGAGACAAGACAAGGAGTGGGAGGGGAAACTGAGGCACGGAGAGGGAGAAAGTGACTTTCCCAGGATCAGTGGCAGGGTCCTGACGTCCTGAAGCCCAGTTCAGCGCCCTGGCCACTGGACTCCAGCCCCCATGTGCTAGGTGCTGCACACACACACAGGAACAAAAAGACAGTCTAGTCCCAAGCTCCAGGTACCAGACAGGTCTGCGTTTCCGGAGGCTCAGGCTGGGCCTTGTCACAGTTGAATGTTGTTTGTAAATCCAAAGCACATTTATCTAAGGAAGCTGGAGATAAAAGGTCAAACCGCACATTAAGGTCCAGGGTGGGCCGATGCTTTATTATGTATTCTTCAGGCAGAGAAGCGGCCTCAAAGTATTACCGTATTTTTCCTAACAAGCACTGTCCTCCGAGGACAGTGGTTCTCAAACTTTTTCTGTTGGTGACCCCATTCATGTAGCAAGCCTCTGAGTGCCACCTCCTCGTCCCTGTGGGCGCCTGCCTCTGGCCCCCATGGGCTCCCCCTTCACCCCTAATCCCTGCGGGCTCCTCACTCCTGCTCCGCCCCTAATTCCTGACGCTGTGCCCTCTTCATCCCTAACCTCTGCAAACCCTGGAAACAGAGTCCACCTGGAAACAGACCGACATGCCAGAGCAGCTGGTATTGCTGCTCGTCCCCCCACTTGAATGCTGCTCCTCCACGTTCCCCTAGGGGTCCGTGGGGGAGGGGAGGAGCGAGGAGCAACATCAGGGATCCCTGCATCCAGGTCACTTTCCCCTACTAGGGCTGCATAAGGGGAGGGCAGAAAGCATCAGCTCCTGATGCTTGCCTCACGGCACGGCCTTTAAGGGTCACATTTGCAAGTTTTTCTCTATAAATGCAAAGGTTAGGAATTTAAAAAAAAAAAAAAAAAATTAAAAAGTAAGCTGCAATGCAAGAGTCTTACATCATCACCTGACTCCAGGAGCTGGGGCTTTAAGAAAAAACCAATAGCGTTGCGATAAAATTGCAAGAGTTGGCAGCACAACAGGGTCCAATCCTGCCACTTTTATTCCCGCCAGTAATGGCAGTGGAGTCAGCCACGCAGCTCTCTTGATGCATCGTAGACAATAGCACAAAACTCGCTAACATCAGTCAGAGCAGGATTGGACCTTGTGTATCTGCCATGGAGCTTTAAAGGGACTCAGTTCCAAATCCACAGGAATAATCTATGTATATTAAAGAGAGACTCGTTTTCAGTGAAATCAAAAAAGAAATATTTTTAAATGACCTTCCTTGCCATCCCGCGGGAGGGTAACAGCTGATTGTACTAAAAGTGACACGCGTACGGCCCAGTTTTTTGCAAAAGGGACTAACCATCTTGAAAGCTCCACCTGAGACACCTTACAGGGGCTCGATCTCCAGATACGCTGTGTTTCCAGCCTCCGAAAATCAGGTCTCAAGATGGGCATCTGGAACCCAAGGCGCCTGTTACATATTACATGTATTGCGGCAGCACCTAGAAGCCCCAGTCCCGCATCGCGAGCCCCTGGGGCCAGTTGCTTGTGCCTAAAATCACTCATCGTTTTTTAAAGGTTTGGCGACAGATTTGTCAAGGTTTTTAGGCACCCGAACATGCAGATGGGCACTTTTTAAACTCTCACTGGGCACTGATCTGCATCTTTCAGCACCCGAATTCCTTAAAAAAAAAACCCTCTCTCTTTTTCTGTGTGTGTGTGTGTGTGTGTGTGTATGCATGCTGTTGATTGTATGTGGAAGGTGCTCTGATGCTGTGGTGTCAGGCAACAGTATAAAAGCCTAAGATAAACACACGCATGCACACAATTGGCTTTCATCACAGACGCTCTGTGTTTCCACTTCACTCAGCTTTGGACAGTGAAACTAGCTTTGCTTACGTCTAGCCAGTTTCATTTTCTGGCTCTCGGGCTCTAGTTTCCATGTGGCTGTACCGACACAGGCCTGGAAAATTTATATTAAAGGGGCTGGGGGAGGAATCAACCTGGTTTTCCATTCAGGTTTTGTTTGGTTTTAAAATGGGATGATATAGCAGAGGTTAAAATGCTTTGAGCAGGGGGTTGGACTAGATGACCTCCTGAGGTCCCTTCCAACTCTAATATTCTATGATTCTCTCTCTCTCTCTCTCTCTCTCTCTCTCTCTCTCACACACACACACACACACACACACACACACACACACTCCTGCAGGGGTGTGGCACAAAAACCTTTGCTCCTTTTTCATCCCCGGACCTTAAAGCACTTTACAAACATTGATCAGCTTTTGCAACCCCTCTGCATGAATGATCATAATCATCCGGGGATGCAGGGGAAGCAGAAGCCCAGAGAGGGACCCGCCCCAGGGCACCCCACATGCCAAGAGGAGGAAAAGAACCCAGGAGTCCTGCCCCACATTATCGGAGGGACTAGCGACTGCTGAAAAGGACTGCTTTTCTGGGACCCTGTCATTGCACACAGTGCAATCTGATCTGTGCGACGCTTCCGATTTACATTGCACGACAATCCTCGTGCAAAACCCGCTACGTTTGCGCGCAGTCCCCGGTTGTGCAAGTCAAGATTCCCCCATTCACCCCAGCGAGCCTGGCTTTTCTTGGCAAAAAGTCTCTCACCCCAGGCAAATATCTGATGTTGCGTTCCCTCCCCTGCCCTGTCGTACTGCACCCTCCCCCCACCCGCAGATTCAGCCTTTAGCCTCCTCCTGAAAGAGGATTGCCTCCTGGCCCCAGTCCTGACCGCCCTGAACGTCTCCCGGGTCTGCTCACCTCCCACCGGCAATGGCAAGTCACAGCGGGATTGATGAGCGCGGGTCCTCCTGTGACACGTGTGCGTGCTGTTGCATGAGGGCACAATCTTTCTGCGCCCCGGGCCAGGCACCACTTCAAAGTCAGCAACAGCGGAAGGTGCCCCGGCAACACGCCCGGGGAAGAAACCTCTGCTTTCGTTTAGGGTCACCGTCGCGCAGGGCTCCGGGATCCAAGTGCGTTCTGAGCCCCGGCCCTTTTGGACTCAACAAGATGGGACGTGCCACTATTTCTGCCGGCCCTGAGAAAGGCCGATGCCAGCTCTGCAGGCATCTTGTGTTTGGAGGTGTTGCCACCGTAGGGGCTGCCACAGGAGGGAAAGAGGAAGAGCCGTGGGGAAATCGGCGTCACAATGCTAAATAGCTCAGATATAGGAGACAGCCCGGTCCGTTCTGCCTCCCACGTTCTCTGGGCCAGCACAAACTCGGAGCCCAACACACGAGAGCTGATCTCATGGGTGACTCTTACTCAGTGAAATCAACAGGAGCTTTGACTAAGGGAGCGGAAGATTTGATGGAGGCAGGGTCCCTCTCTTCATTACGGGTTTGTACAGCATCTGGCACCGTGGGGACCCAGCCTAGGACTAGTGCTCCTAGGCCCTATCGCATAACCAAAAATAATAATATCACAGAGCCCTGGAATGCAGCCACCTCTGGGGTGGAAACAACCACCAAGCCTGCAGGATGCTGAACAGTGGCGGAAGGAACAATTGAACTCAAAGACAGGAGGCCATAGCTACAGAAGGGGGGACTGTATCCTGGGAAGCTGATTTAGGGAACAAACACTTCGACACGAGCTCCCAGTCTGATGCTGAGGCAAAACCGGCTAATGCCATCCTTTGGACATGTTAACAGGGAAGTAGTGAGAAGAGATGGGATTTCCCCGATCCTGGGATACTGCATCCAGTTCTGGAGGCTGCATTTTTGAAGGACACTGAACAATTAGAGAAGGTGCAGAGAAGAGCCCCAAGAATTATTTGAGGACTGGAGAAAACGCCCCATGGGGAGAGGCCGAGGGGATGTCTACACAGCACACAAACCCCTGCCGCATTGAATCTCTGAGCCCAGGTCAGTTGATTCGGGCTCAAGGGGCTTGTGCTATACGGTGAAAAATTGTAGTGCAGACGTTCCCACGGGGGGCCTGAAACCTCTACCAAGGGGAGGGTCTCGGCGCCCAGGCTCCAGCCGGAGCGGGAATGTCTACACTGGTATTTTTAGCCCTGCAGCCCAAGCCTCCCACACCCAAGTCAGCTGACCCGGGTCTGAGACTCACTGCTGGGGTTTGGAGTTTATTTTTCTGCAGTGTAGACGTAGCCTGAGGGAGCTCGGTCTGCTTAGCTTATCAGAAAGAAGGCTGAGCGGTGACTTGATCCCCGGGTATCGGCACCTTCCCGGGAAGAAAAGAGCAGAGCCTGGAGAGCTCGTGAGTCGAGCGGAGAAAGGCAGCCCGAGACCCAAATGGCTGGAAGCTGGAGCCAGATGAATTCAAACGCGAACGGAGGCTCCCGATATTCACAGCGCTGGGGACGAACCACTGGAAGAAAGAGCCAAGGCAAGGGGCGCGTGCCCCATCTCTTGACACCTGCGGATTGAGACTAGATGCTTTCCTGGAAGAGATGCCAGAGCTCAGCTGTGTTCCAGGAGGTCCAGCTAGAGGATCTAACGGGTCCCTTCTGGCCTTAAAGTCTGCATGGGCAATTCCCCTCCTCCAGGGGGGTTTTCTCATCCATGCAGATCAGCTCTGGGTTTCTCTGGGTCTCAGCTGAAGGACCCAAGGGCGACGGGCTCCACCGCGCTCCATATATCTATCCCAGAAGGGTTAGATGAGCTGAACTGACCAACTGGGGTTCAAACGTGCAAGTCCAGGGAGCGCAGGAATTGCAAACCCCAAGACAATCCCGCCACCCGACGAGGCAGGAAGTCCAACGCCAGGGATTAGGATTTAGGCTACTCTCGGCCCAGCCAAACCTCCTGAGGCCAGTCCGGTGCAAGCCACCGTTGCTAACCCAGAACCGCAAGTAACTCCCTGGTTCTAAGCAAGCGGCTATTCCCAACCCTGCCCCAGCGACGGTGGCTGCCCGCAGGCAGACGAGGGCTGTCGGCAGGCTGGGCTCATGCAACACAGGCCTGGAGGGACGCGGTCACAAGCAACGTTGCGGAGAGACAAATTCAGCCCTGCCGGGATAATCTGGGGACTGGCATGCACCAGGGCCTGCTAGGTCCTTCTCTGCCCCCCACCCCTCTTGGAAGCCCCCCTGTTTCCCACCAGCCCTGGCAGGAAGCTGCTTGGAGAGTAAACGTCTCACATGAGGATAAGGTCAAAGGGGAGTTGGGTGACCTGGTGACCCGACTTTACGGGGACAGTCCCTATATTCAGAGCTTTTTTCTTATATAGACGCCTCTTGCTCCCCACCTCCCGTCCCGAATTTTCACGTCTGCTGTCTGGTCACCCTGAACGAGAGGGGCCGGAGGACGGAAAGTACAGCGTGCCACGGGACAGAGAAGCCTTTGAAAAGAACTAATAGCCTGATCCAAAGCTCACTGCAGCCACGGGGGGATTTCACGCTGTGGCTCAGTCCCTGAGTTTACTGACATTCCCGACTGCACAGGCCTTCTCCTGCGAAGATATTTCAATAAAAGTTGGGAGGGGAGGGTGGGGGGGGGAGTCCTAGGACATCTAAATATCATCACCACCAGCACAAACATCTCCTTTTTCTTTCCACCACCTCAGTGGTTCCATAAGCCTCCTGCCAGCCTGGATCTTATCTGCTAATGAGCAAAGCAAGGCTGTTAATGCAGGTCCCTGCTGGGTCACATGATGCGGCCAGGGCTGTTGTCACATGGCCTTTAATATACATACACCCAAAACAACCACTGGCCGGCTCACCGGGAGGAAACTCAGAGAGATCGGCGGGACCAGGCCAAGAGCAGGAAATCTTTCCTTGCATTGGACTTCATCGTTTAACCTCCCTTCCCCCCGACCATCTTCCCCCGTTTCCAATGCACCATCCCTTCTGAAGATGATGGGAGAACAGCACAAACGTGAAGGGGGCGGGGGGGGGGGGGAGGGGAAGCAGCAGTATTCTGGTCATGCAAACTCCCTGCACCGCAGGGCTGATATGAAGCATCACTGGCCATCGAGAGCCATTTGGGCCAAGATTTTTCAAAAGGAAGGACCGAAGGGAGGCGCCTAGAATCCATGTTTAGGCCCCTAAGTACGTAGCCTTGTTTTCAGAAGCGCTAAACATTCAACAGCTCCCATGGAAGTCAGTGGTCACTGCTGGGAAGGGTGGGGGGGAATCAGGCCAATTATTTGGGTATCTAAATATGGATTTGGGCAGCCTAACTTTGGATAATAAGGGTCAAATCCTCAACCAGGCCTCGATTCAGCACAGTCCATCCCTGCAAACGGATATTCTCATGTTTCATTCATTTTAATGGGACTTCAGCAGGTGCTTAAAAATAAGCACCTGCTTAAGAGTCTTCTGCCTCCGGAGTTAAGTCAAGCTCTAAACTATTAGAGGGAGAAGCCCCTATGCCAGGTTGCCCCATCACGGCAGGGTTTCTTACACTTCCCTCTGAAGCATCTGGGGCTGGCCCCAGTCAGAGACAGATACTGGGAGAGATGGAACCTTAGGTCTGATCCGGCCTGGCAATCTTTTTCTCCCTTTGCTGACCAGGGCTGGCGTGCCTAACCAGGGCACTGGTGTAAATCAGGATTGCTGCACTGAAGTCAGTGATAGCTACGGTGGTTTGTACCAACTAAAATTCTGGCCCCCACTTTAGAAAATCCTGGGATTTTCAATCAGTGGAAAAAGCCATCTCCTACCACCGGTAGCAAGGGGCAGCGTTGTAGATTCCCCCTCGGTGGATGTTTTCCCCTACAGCTTCCTCTCACGAACCATACAGTAATAGCGTCAGCACAGGAACATCGATTCCTTCAATGTTATCTGCCCCCATACATGGGACCCCATCCAAAGCTCGCTGAAGTGAGTAGACAGCCTCCCGTAAGCTTTGATTCAGGCGCCCACGCCCCAGGAGATTGCACACAGCCATTGAGAACCAGGTCTCCATGTTGAACGGGAGGCTAACATGTTCAGTTAAACCATGGTAGCGCAAGGAGCAGCAATGGGTTATGGGGTGGACATGGGGGGGGGTGACAAAATGGCTTTAACAGCATAAACGACAGAAGGTGAGTGCGGGGGGAGAAGGAAATGAAGCCTCTTGTGCGTATGTTGAAACCACCCCGAAACAATACAGGGGAATGCTGGAGAGAAAACACGTGGAGATTCCTTTGCAACCCAGTCACCCCCTTCCGCCCCAGAACGTGTGTGTGTGTGTGTGTACATTGCAAGTTCTGATCAATAGCTACGATTCATATTACCAGGCAGTCAAGGCTCCGGGTGTAATTATTCTCGCACTGCTGTTTTATTCAGGCCTGACAGTTTGCAAAAGAGATGAGCAGAGTCACGGAGCGGGCGACCTTTGCTCTCTCTTTTGGAAATCAAGAGGCCCCGGGCCGTATATCCCTGTATTGTTCCAGGCCCGGTTCCTGATCATGCTCGTAAAAAATATCTTACCTTCTAACCTTAAAGCTGCCATTCTCTGAAACTCGGGCTCTTGCAGCCACCGCCACATCCTTTTGAAAGTCTCCCTCCCCGACTTGAGCTTGCTCCAGGGTTTAGGGTTCCTGAGGAGGTCGGACAAGGTGCCTTGAGACCTGCACAACACCCTCTCGGCAAAGATTGCCTGGGGGATGCTGTATCTCTTGAGTTCCGCGATGATCCGCTGGGCCACTTCTTTGGTGTTGATTTCCTCCAGCTGGCTGGCGAGGACAGTGGTTTGGGTGGAGATGGGCTGGTTGGGTCTGGAGTTCACGTCCGACCGGGCCTGGCCGTAGTGGTGCTGGCCAATGCCGTTGGGGGATCCCATGGTGGAGTTCTGGGAGGGGGACATCTCCCTGGAAAAATGCTGGTCGATTCTACCAAACATGGCCGGGTGGGCTTCAAAGCCGTTGGCCGCCACCATCTTCTCGTTGCCCAAGTGTCCAGCGGAGTGGCTGTAGCTATGCATGGAGGTCAGGGTAGGGCTGGGCAGGGCCGACAGACTCTGCCCCATGCTGAGATCCTTGTGGTAAGGGCTGTAAAAGTTACCGCTGGAGCCCAGGCCTCTTTCTTCCCTCATCAGGGTGAAGCTCCCGATCACGTTGCCCACCGGCAAGCACTGGTGGTGGTGGTGGTGGAACTTCTCGTGCAGCGGCTGCAGCGGGGTCAAGGTGGTGTAGCTGTTGGTGGGCGAATCCCCACCAAAGCCAAGTCCAGGGTGCAAAGAGGTGGCCAGGGGGTGCTCGGCCCGGTGATACTCGCTGCCGTCCAGCACCGAGGCCATCAGAGAAGGTCTGGGGAGAGCGGAGTGAAAGGTTCGGCTTTGGCCGTGCATCAGCTCCTGCTCCTGGCTGGACATGTCCCCGGCGTTCTCCAAACCCAGCTGGACGTTCATGACTCCAGGCTAGTGCATCCTCTCTTTATCCACTTTGCGGCTCATTAATCTTGTGCTTCCTGCGCGTGGGGAAGGGCTAGCCAGATTTCAAGGGGTCCGAGGAAACCTCTCTGCCTGGATCGGTGGGGACGGGAGGACAGGCAAAGGGGCAAGTCCTATGTATTCAGCAACCAAAGCTTGTCTCCAGGGTCAGGAAACCTAACGTGCTCTGGACTCTGCTGCAGCCCCAGGAAGGCAGGGGCTCATGATTTTTCCCCTGCCCATGAACAAGCCCCCTTCAAACTGAGCAGAGAGGAGACACATTCTAACCCCAGGCTGGGGTGGATTTGGGGACAGGAGTGGGGGGGGGGGAGGGAGGATTTGCCCCCCCACCCCCTCCCTTTAAACCCCAAGCAAAGTGAGAAAGTTCATGAAGAACCTGCCTTACCTAGTGCCGGCTGCAGCTTTCCCTAGGCATTTGGGGGGAGTCGAAGGGGGGGATGTAAAAAAATAAACAAAGAAACAAATCAATAAAAACACAATAATAATGACGATGAGCAGCAGAGTTTCAGACCCCCCCGAACCCCCCCTTCCTGGAGCTTTCTGCAGAGGGTCTCCTGCTTCTGAGGATTTGGAGGGGAAAGCTTCTTCCTGCTGCTTCGGGTTGGACCCCAGCCTTTTTAGGAGAGTCCCCGAGATCCCCCAGCCAAGTGCTTGCGAGGCAGCAGGCTCCAGCGATCAGCTGCTGTCTCTCTGCGGGGGCAGGATCAGCTCCCCGCGCCGGGTGTGTTTTTAAGAGGTGCAGCTCAAAACAGCCCCATCCTCTTTGTGTCTCCTCCACACACACACACACACACACACACACACAGCTCTCGATCTGTCTCTCCCTCCAGAGGATACTGCCCTGCTCCAGCCCAGAGCTACAGCTCATCGATTTCCCTCGCCAACACTCCGCTCCCCTGCTCCTCACACGTCATCCAGCCGAAAACCTGACAGATGTGCACTCAACTCGCAACCTGGCTTAACCCGATCGGGCCCGGCTCCGAATCCGGGCTGCAGAGCCGAGAAGGATGGGGGGGGAGGGGGGACGTAGATGGTGTTTATTGGCTTTGCAGTTAGTTGCAACACTTTGTGTGCAGGGTTAAAATGTCTATTTCATATCCTCCCCCCCCCCCCAATAATTGTATCCATCGACATAAATGCACCATCCTGCGTCGCTTAAGTTTCCGCTCCTCACCGTGGCATCGGAGCGCCTTCCACGTCAAGCCCACAGGCGAAGTCCCCGGTGGGCTTCACGCAAGCTCGGTCTTTTCTCTGCATGCTATCTGTATTTTGGACCGTCTCTGTGAGATCACAAATAGTCTGTACAGAGTCTGGCTGTAAATACAGATGAATCTACACAAATCCAGAGAATCTGGGTGGAAACACGCAGGGTGTTCGGCTATACAAAGCCACAAAACTGCACCCGTCTTGACGGTCTTGTATTTTGCTCGCCTGAGGTAGGAAATCATTTAAAATGATGTAAATTTAAATGGTACAGAAATTGCAACTGCGTGTTCTGGTCTTCCTGTGATTTCTCTCCTACACAGGACTCTGTATCTGACATGCACAGATCTAAATCTAGCAGTCACACACGTTCATCTCTCGGTCTTTCTTCGACAGCAGCTGAAGAGGTAGGGTTACCCGAGCCGTGAGAAGTCCTTGGCCCGTCCAACTTTCTAAGCGCACACTTGGTTAGCAGCGGAGCTGAAGGGTGGTTTAAACTCGACTCGTCTGTTTTAAAATCATTCCTGTCCGACCCACCTGGAGCCAATCCCGTGAGGGTTGGGTGTTTTTAATAACACGCTTTATGCACAATATTAACAGCCTGTAAATATCCTCAGCGCTGGGTATCTATGTCTGGGAAAATGCAGATATGGCCACCAGTTCCTTTCCGCCCTGATAACTCACAGTGATTTCAACTGAAACCAGAATCAAAGATATATACCGGCTCTCGTATAACATCACAACTCCCCGATAGTCCCCCGTGAGATAGATGAATTGGGGGGGATCTGTTAGCCCTTCTTTGTGGAAGGAGCTCACCCACAGTGAATCTGAAATAGCTGGAGCCTGTTGTCTGCTCTAAGCAAAGGGGAGTCCGGGCTACAAACACGAGGGATGCAGAGAAATCAGTTCGTGGGTGTCTATTCCCTCAACAGCTCTGAACATCTCCACCTGCGAAGGAGGACTGAGGATTTCCACCGCCATCAGGAGCGGCGGGGTCCATCTCTCTAGACGGAGCCTTTCCGGGTCTGGCTAACCTGGAGAACCCCACGGGGCATTTCTGAATATTTACCCCCCTTTTCCCTAAAGAGGCATCGTTAAAGCGATTAGGGCGGCGGCCGCAACCTGAGCAACCCGCGCGAAAGGAGCTGGGCAGCCGGGTTAATTAGGGAGATGCTGGGGGGACAGACGGGAGTTGGGAAGGGGGCCGGTCACACACACCCCCCAGCCCCAGATCGCAGCACGGGCGCGCTGGGAAACGGGCTCAGCCGCCCTGAATTGGAACCAGCCCAACGCAGGCAGGACGGTCCCTTTCCAAACCCCCAAACCAAACCGATTTCAGGCCGCTGGCTTCAAAGAGGGTCTCCTCTCCTGTTTACAAATAAAGAAAACCAGCGGCAGGGAGCGACCCTGGAAGTGCCGGTGCGCCTGGGGGGGTCAGCGGGACTGGAGACAGAGGTGGGGGGGCATGAAATAGACGAGACGGATCTGTGTGGAACCCGGCCGTGCCTAGACCCGCCTCCCTGGGGCTCGCTGCTGGGGGCAGGGGGGGGGGGTGAGAGGCTTTCGAGAGACTGTTGGCCGAGGTCAAGGATAGAGGCTCGAAGCTGCGCCGGTTTGCGTCAGCCGAGTGCCGGGGTCTGAGCTGGGAACTGACCCCAGCCCCGCCTGACCTCCCCAGCTCCCGGAAGGCGAGGCTGCAGGGCCCTCTGCTTAGATGCAGGCAACAGCACGTCTACATGGATATATTTGCCACCCAAGGCGGGGTTCTGGCTACCCCCCGTCCCTCCAGCTGCCTGGGAGTGGGGGTCCTCCTCCTGGAGACGCGGGGTAATTCGGATTGCGCCAGGGGTTTGTCTGGAGCAAGGCACGGGCTCCCCACCAATAACACAGTCAAACCTAGTGCACAGGGCATCGTATAAATGCTCCAGCGACTCCCCCCAGAGCCACCCCGTGACCCAGAGAGACACTGCCCCGCTCCTCCACAATTGTCTCTCCGCTGTGGTTCTCATGGTTGTTACTGGTTTCATTGGGAGTCTGGGTCCCGGCCCCTCCTCCAGTTGCACTTTGCGTGTCGAGCTGCAAAGCCAAACGGGCCCCGTGGGGTCCAATCGATGCCCAGCTGCAGCCGGGGCTCCCCGAGAGATCGGTTCGCGGTGCGACCCGGGCGCTGGGAATTTCCTCCCAAGCGGCGCTGAGCTGAGAAAGTTTTTGTCGGCTGCCTCCTGGTGAAGGGAACTGCCCCCTGAACACCACCTCCGAAAACCTGCCCTTAAAGACCAAGGGCCTTAGAGACCAAGGAGCAAGACCGGCTCTGGGAGGAGCTGTCCCAAATGCAGGTGCTGAAGGGGGAGGGTATGAATTGGTGTGTGGGGAGGGGGGGGGAATATTCACAGCATATTCAAAACTCAGAGTCACCCCATGGATCCCCGAGGGCTCGGATACAAGCTGCAAACCCCGGGACTCTCTCTTTAAAACCATTTTGCGCAGCCAAAGCTTCCAGAAGGGAACGCGAAAAATATTTGTGTTGTGTCTGCACTGAAATAAAGCTCATTTAAGAAGCGCTCCCCCTCCACACACCCACACACACCCCGAGGCTTTACTGCAGCAGACAAACCCATGCAAGCGTCCCACTGAAAAAGAGCGGCGGGTCTGGGGAGTTGTTAAGTTCTTTGGGGGCGCAGGCAAGCCAGAGGTGTCAAATGGGCCCCGTGTATACTCCGATCTGTAGGGTCTCACCGATCTGAGAAGAAGGCGCATTATTTTATTTATTCAGAGGGAAAAGGGAGCTCAGATTTCCGCTCGCAACAATCGTAGCGGAGAAATTGTGGTTGATCTCCGCACCCACGAGCGGAGAAACGCAGAAAAAGCCTCCCTCAGAAATGCACATTTTGCAAAGGGAAAATTAGCCACTGGAATGTCCCCCCCCCCCCCAACAGACTTTCATCTTATTTCAAAACGAGCAAAAAAGAGGCTTTCTTTCGGATGCCAGCATGAGGGTTCCTAAGTTTATTCCTTGCCAGATCTATGCAGAGAGAGCCAGATTAGACTCCCGGATAATATTTAGTGTAACCATTTGAAATGGCATTTCTGGGTGTCTGACAAGAATGAAACATTCCCCCATTTACATGGTTATTTGTCTCTATATTCTTTTTATTTTTAAATGTGTAAAAAGAGGTCAATCACATTTAAAAGATCGGAGACACTCAAAAATATACTGAAATACTGCGACTGGAAATGTACCTGCCCTCTCAAATGACTTCAAAGACACCAATCAATTGTCTTTACTACAGAGACAAATGTTGGCAGAGTCTGTATTCCAAGGGAAGCTAATTATGAAATCGTATCAGACTCCCGAGTTTTCCAACACCTTCTGTGAACCCGTGTATGGAGCCTGCACACACACTGAAAGGCTCTTGCCTCGACCATTTGGTTTGTAGTTCTCCTGAACAGAGTTTAAAACACCATTTAGTTGATTAATTGCTTTTTATTGATCAATTTGCTGTTTGGCAGGAACATTGGCCCCTTCACTGAATATATTTAAATACATTTCCTAGCACATTAAAAGACACAAAATACTTTTTTTACTATTTGGTTGGCTCCCCCCCCCCCCTTTACAATGTCTATACAGAAGTTAGCTATCATCCACTTCGAGGAAATGAAGTTGTGTTTAATGCAATTTAGCCCCCTTCAAATGAAAATTGCATTACAGAAATTTAATATTTCTCCCTCTTTAGGGCTTTTCCGAATAATAACTTTAACATTGTTAATGAAATGCCGGCAAACTTGCCTCTGTTGTTCTTCAGATTTAGCCTCCACAGAGGACGGATGGTGTCAAGAGCCTTAATGTATTTAGGGAATGTATTTCAAATTGTTTTAAAATAGGCTGTGCTAAAATCATATCAAAAAGAACAATTTCATCCTAGAAAGAAGAATAGATTTTGTAAAGAATTAAAAGACACCGTTTCAGGGGGAAATAATCAATCACCACAATTATAAAATTCCCAAAATAACTGAGAACCTAACATTTTAGATACAAGTGAAGAAAGCTGGCAGAACGGGGCATGACCTGTTTTATAGTAATGGGAGTTGAAGATTTGTTTCATGTATGTGTGTTTATGATTTGAAATGTTCAGTGTATGTACTAGAATAGATGCTATTATTCATATGTCTACATGCATCCAGATCAGCTGAATGGATGTTTAACCACGGAGAAGTCACATTTTCAAACTGGCAGTGATCTCAGGAGATAAAACATCCTGTGATAATTGGATTGGGCGTATGTGATATCTATCTATCGCCACACACACCCTCATCTGTACACACGCACACCTGAGCACTATATGGGTGCTCGTGCACATCAAATTTCACGCCCACACAGGGACACTGAAATGATGTCTGATGTCAGTTTCAAGAAGGGGAAAATAATTTCCCTGTCTCTCAGATAATATTCACTTTTCAAAGCTCCTTGAGTTATTTATATTTAAATAACCTTCCAATAAATGCCAACTCTTTGGGAATTACGTCGAAGGCTTTACAGAATACTTCTCCTTTAACAACTCTGCCCCAGTCAATAAACAAATCCAACCTGACACAATGAAATCACTTGGCAAGTTTGTAGTTAATTGACATTCCGGAGGGCTACGGATCGGGTTGGTTAACAGGAGAAATTTCAAAATAAAAAGTTCATCAATAAAAATCAAAGCTCGCAGGATATTAGGAGACAGCCTCCCCCCCAAATCCAAATAAACAAAGATGAAAAAATAGCTACCCAGTGAAAAACTCAGAAACTCACTCTCACCTGCTCAACAAATATTAATATGACACAATATTAAAAATAGCCCCGGGGGGTGGTTTTCTGGTCACTTTCACACCACTATGACTATGAGCCCATTTAAGTCAAGTCAGTGGAGTTACATCAGTGTAAACAAGATCAGAATCTGCCCAAATCATTTTGCAGTGAGACTTCACAACAATTACAGGAGATGAATATATAAGAATTAAACTAGCAGACAGGAATGAATTTGAAACACCATCTAATTATCACCGGCTAGTGGTACTACCTGATCAGTTGAACAATGTCAAGTATTACACATCTATTCTGTGGATCTGATTCAACAGAGATCCGAATAATGATACGTATGTATTGACACACATATATATTGATTATTCAGATCTCTATAAAATCAAGCTATAGGGAACACATATACACACGGAACATTTTAAATAATAACAATGAAAAATGCTACATTTTACTATTTGAGAGGAGAAAAATATTATCTTTGCACAAACAGGCTTTTAAATAAGTCAAGGAAAGATCTCTCAGTACAAAGAGGGGGAAATGACTCCTATTCATTCAGACGAAATGTAACTATAATATGACACATTCAGAAATAAAAAAATAAAGGGAGAAAATTACTACAGCTCTTTCCTCCCCATTTAAAGTCCCTAATAAAAAGCAGAGTGAATTATCTTGAAGTCAGGGAAATTTTTTACAAATATGATAAGCTGTTAACCTTTAGAGGGTATAAAAGTGGCTGTAAGTAAAAAAAGGAGAATTTAACTTGATTTAATGTAATCAACATTATTTAAACTATTCCCTGGACTATTCCCCAATGTAGTTTACCTTACAGATAAAGGAAATAGCATGGAAGGAAATTGAATTACATTCCTATATTTGCCATGCTATGGATCAAGTTCCTGACAGCAAGGAGGTGAAATATCAGCTCCAGCTATGAATCATTTTGCATTTACAGTATTTTATGTTTCTTAATGAATACTACTTACATTGGGTTAAGCTTTAATTTGGACGCCATGGCTCTTCAGTGCTGTTTAAATCTGGTCAATAGAATATTGTAATAAAGTATCCCTTAATGAGAATGAAATTAACGAGAGCAGAGATGACAAAAAGTCTGGGCTCACGGGGGGTTTTCTTCTTGTTTTAACCAAAGATCTTTAGTACCGTCAAACTTTTTATTTAATAATTTGTAGGGAGCCACTTCTCCCCCCCCCCCCCCGTTTGCTTTAAAACTGTAGGGAGAGAGCTAATGGTTTTTAAATCAACTTGGTCCAGACTTTCTCCCCTTTGAAATATCGGTGCTGCATTAAAAGGATCAATAGGCATTTTGTGTTGTTGACTACACTAGATCCTTCATAAAGACCATCTGGCTGCTAAAGAGAGAGAGGTCTTCTACCTGTGGCGGGGGGGCTGAAAGCGGCAGGTGTGAGTCGAAGCAAGGGGGACTCTAGGGGTTATCCAGGAGTTTAGCAAAACCTCACAGGAGGGTCTCGTGTTCTGCTCATTATATAGCGAACCCCCACATCAGGAGCTTGCCTGCGGATCAGGACAGAAGTGCAGAGCGTAGATCTGGGTCAGGGGATGGGTTGCTTTTATTCTTTTCCATTTCTAACTGGCGAGTGAGCCCCTTTAGCCTTCCCCCCCATTGATTTCCACCCTGCCCATTGATCTGCAGCGCGATATTGCACCGAATTTAAACACGCTCGGCACGGAGCCATTTCCCTCTTGAATGGTGGGAGCCGCTTTGCTTTGTGTCTCAGTCACTCCAAAAAACAAACGAACTAGGGAAAACTTTCATTGCTCCGCGTAGATCCTCGTTTCCCCGCCCACCCCCCGTCATCTTTCACCCGGAGGTAGCGGGGTAGAAATGTCTTTCGAAGTAAGGCTGGTCCCCCTCGCCCACCCCTCACTACCGGGTTGGGAACAGCAAAAGCAAAGTTCAGGTTGCGGTCGGGTTTGGGATCCGCGGGAATTTGCCAGTTGCATCAGAAGGAGGAAATGCAGATGTTGTAGGACTCGCAGAGATTTTATTCAGCTCGAGCCATCAAAAGCTTTGCCCCTAAACCAGCCCCAAGATTGTCTGGTTTCTGGTATTGATCATTGCGGGGTTAGTTTCTCTAGTGTGCACGCAGCACACAGGTTTAGTCGGTTGCACGGCTGCGGTAGCTATTCTGCTAAATTCAGCTCTCCTTAGATGTAGCCCATCCCCAGCATTACAGTTTTCTCAGACAAAACGCTGCGGGATCCGTGTGAAGGGGGGGGGTGTGAGGGAGTCTGGGCTCAGATGAGGGAAGGGTCTGTAGGGTTCACACGAATAAAATCGAGGCGCTTCCGTGCTCGGTGCTAAACGCACAGCGGGCTGAGCCATAACCGGCTGGGATTTTAAATGCAAGATGCGCCGTGATATTAACACGGCCATTCTGGTGTGGGGTGGGGGCTTATTGTACAGGGGGGGCATGTGAAAAGAAACAGAAGGGTGGAGGGGGGGGGGGACCTGAGATTTTACAGTACAGATTCCTGCAAGGAAAATACATGGCACCATTAAATGCAGCCACCGATGCATATTGACCCGCTCGGATCTGACTCCCAGTTCTCGTGTGTGTGTGTGTGTGTGTGCGCGTGCGACACACACACACACACACACACACACACACACACACACGTTAAAAGCCGAGGAGTTGCAGCAATTGTGGGTTTTCTTGTAGACCCACCGTGGAAGGCAATGTTGTAAGATAAACAAACGAACGCAATCCTTTCCCCATGGAGGTCAGGACGAAGCAAGGGGGCCCGGCTAACCCCTCCTCTGCTCCTCGCCTTTGTCCTAGCCCAAGGAGCAAAGTGAGGTTCTTAGACAGCAGCGGGAACAAACCCCCGGCAAATTGCTGGGGGATGAACGGTGCATCCCAGGGAAGCAAGAGAGAAGGGGGGTGAGCGGGGCGCAGACCGGTGCCTGCCTGGCTCGTCAGCCCGAAAGAAGAAACCACAACCCCCAGTCCACACTTAGCGCCCACCGGTCCCAGCCACCGCCTCCTACTTGCCTTCGCTTGAATAAGGGGGTTTGTGGCTAGGCTCCTGCTTGTTCAACCTGGGTCCCGCCCTCCCACTGCTGCCTGTGAACCCAGAAACCTGCAGCTGTCTCCTGGCTACATGCCCGACCCCCCCCCGCCCCCATCTCTTTGCCTGCCCAGGATTCTTCTGCTGCAGACACGTGCCTGGTTTGTGTGGCTCCTGCTTTCGGCTGAAGGGAACCAGGACCCCCTGCTCCTGGGACAGTCTGACTCTGCCCTTTCTGCAGCTTTCCCGTGCCAGTAAAACAAAATAAACCCAGCTCTTGCTTTCCAAAGCTGTCCTCTAGACCCCCCCCCCCCGCCCCGCCCTGCCTGGCTAAATCAAGCTGTTAATGAACAGAGATTCTAATCAATAAAGTCAATCAGAAAAGCAGAAATGATCATACTTCCAGTTCCCAGAGCTTCCCCTCCCCCCACGCACGCGCCTATCAGCTAATGAAAACAAATAATCATTATAGGATAATTTGACAATCCAATTTAATTATTCCTAAACCAGAGATGAGCATTTCCAGTGGAGTAGCTGGAGCTAGAAAGATTTCTCTTTGCTGGTATGTTACAGGGAGAGAGGAAGGCAGTTTTCTCAGAGCTGAGTTTGAAGGATCTAGTGAGTTTCACAGCTCCTTCGTGTAAGTCTCAGAGCATGTGGGGAAAACAAATCTGGGTTTAGTTTTTGCTATTTCATCTGAACACATTTTCAGATATATGGGAGGGCCCACCTGCATATGCTGTGTGAAACCCATCTAGGGTTAAGCAGAAAACTTAACGCTATTTGATTTTTTTTGTTTTAAGTATGCTACCCAGAGTTTACTCACCAGAACCTAGAGGGAAAAGGTCACATGGAAAAAGTGGATTTTTCTAATAAAGCAATTACGAAATATTGGCTGAGTTAAAAATAAAATAAATAAATAAAAAACCCACCAAGGAGAAAAGCAGACCTGTGGAGTGATGGGTAGGTGAACTACATGGGAGAAAGTCAACGCTGGGTTGTTATTAGTTCCTGCTAAGAAAAAGCCATTCATTTCAGCATGTTAGGATCTGATCCTTTGAGAGAGCTCTGGACGGTTAGTGGGATACACAAGGAAAGTTAAAGAAATCCTAGATTGTGAGATCTCTGGGGCAGGACTATCTGTGTAATGTTTCAGTCGTCCCTAGTACAGTCGGATTCTGATCTAGATGGCTCTGTGATACAAATGATCAATAAGAATAAATCCTTGTGCGATTTTCTTTACATTTATGTTTCCCCAAGAAAAAATTGGATGGAAAAATATTTTACTTTAGATAGATGTCTCGCTCTCTTTTATGGGGTCTAATAATTGGATAAAGCAGCTCAGGATGAAAAATAAACCCCAATGATATGACCATAAACCAAATGGGGAGAGAGCTTTTTAAGCCTTAATAGGGAAGAAAATAAGAGAATGGGGTGTTAATACTTAAACTAAAGATAAGGTACCGATTCTCACTTAGGTCACATTACCTTGTCCATTGGAAATCTGTGTATATCAGAGGGCAATTTCTTGCATATAACACGCTGGCACAACTTTATTTCCTGGGTTAAATCTTTTCTATGAGACATTGCATCCAAGAGCAAATTACTTCACCGTCCACTGATAAAACCCCAGAATTAGGGATTTCTAATGGGAACAATGAATGGGCTAGCCTGCTAGAGAAGGCAGTGACCAGTGGATTTAGAGCACTGACCTGTGATTCAAGGCAGCTGGGTTTTATTTCTGCTGTGATTTAAGCCATTTTGCTTCTATTTCCCCTCCTACCATTTGCCTGTCTTCTCTACTTAGGTTGGGGGCAAGAACTGTCTCTTACTAGAAGTTTGTACAGCACCTAGCATCAGTGCTTAATTTGTGAGAGGGCTGGCTAGGGCTGAGCCCTGGCACCTCTAGGTTTGGTAACTCATAGTCCTGGCCCCTCTGGGCTTGCCGTGTCAGTTATGAAAATAAAAAAAAGGCTCGAGTCCCAGCACCTCTTTTATTACAAATTAAGCACTGCCTAGCACAATGAGGGCCTGATCTCAACTGGGGCTTTGAAGTGTTCCTGTGAATAGCAATCTAAAGACGACAGTGCTAGTGGGTGTCATGTGGGTGTAATTTCCTTGTCTACCTCATTCTTTCAGGATCCTAATGCCAATAGCAAAGAAATTAAATTAAAGCGGATGTTTCCAGATACAGTAGTCTAGGCCCAACATTCAGGTTGGGTGGTTTTTTTAACTGACAAGATTAACAGCAGGAATGATATAGACTAATGAAAAAAACCAACACAAAAAGTGTTTTGGTGAAATTATTATTTAAATATGCCTCTGCCTTGCTTGAACCCCCGAGTGTCTATTTATTATCTAGTCCCTTTATTTTTTCCCAATACATACCTATCACCAAAGGAAAACTTCCAAGCAGCGTTGTGCTAAATGGCTCATTGAAGTCATGAGGAGCCTTCATATTGATTTCAATGGACTTTGGATCCAGTCCCATGAGAACCAGAAAGTAAAAGACTAGAATCAGGTACACCAGCCGAGCTGAGCAAAATGCAAACACCGGAGAGGGTGACAAGTCAATGGGAATTTTAAATTTGTTTTAATAACCCAAAGCACTGAAAGTCACATAAGTAAGGATTTCCCCCCCTTATACCAGTGTCTCCTTTTTAACCAGGATCAGTCACACTGCTTTCATCTGAGGCCTCATTTCTATTAATTGAAACAGTCACCGGGAGTCCCCAGTGTGAGAACTGATAATCAGGAGGAAGCGCCTGCTCATGGAATGAGAGGGGAAAGGGGCTGCGGCCTGAATTAGACGGGATCATCCTTTTCATGTAGTCTCAAATCACAACCAAGGAGAGGGGAAGTTTGCCAGGAAAAACCAGGATGTTATTGGGAAAACTAGAGCCAATCAAGAGACATGTTCAGACGACAACACGGTAAATATAGGGTCCGATTCATTGCTCTCAACTCAGGCGGGCCCTGATTCAGCAAAGCACTTTAAAACACATACTTAGATCCCACTGAAATAAATAATATACCTTTAAATGTAAGAGCTTCAGAGCTTTGCGGAGTCCGCACATCGTTCCTTACTCCTGGTCATGTCAATAGAAATTTTGCCTGAGTAAGAATCATCCCTAGCTCTTATGAGCTGCAAACCTCAAAGCACTTTACAAAGGGGAGGGTTAATCTCATTATCCACATTTTCCAGCTGGGGAAACTGAGGCACAGAAAGGGGTAAGTGATTGGATGGAGGTCACCCAGCAGCAGAGGCAGGGTAGAAGCCAGGTCTCTGGAGCGCTAGGCCCATGTTCGATCCACTAGACCTCAATGCAGAACGGGGCACTAGGTCTGTAACAGATAAATCACCAGTTATGAAGGACTCGGTTGCTATTAAACGTTTGCTTCAGGATTTAGACTGATCTCTAACAGTTAGAGACCAGGATGAGACCTTCATGGGGGGTAGATTATCCCACATCTGCCTGTTATCAGGTTCTTGCAACTTCCGCTGACACATCACTGTCAGAGGCAGGACACTGGGCTGGATGGACGCTGGCTGTGATCTAATCCGGCGCTCCCTACTGCAGCTGGGAGCAGCATGGAAAGACAGACTCGAAAAATAGCAGACGTTGCAGGACTGCAGACAGGCGTGAGCTCAGGGCACGTCTTACAGAGCTGCAAGGTCCACTCTGCTATTTTTAGCGCACCAACTGGAGCAGAGCTAGCGTGAGTCTGTCTCCCTGGGTGGGGAGCTTCGCTCCCAGCTGCAGTGCAGACATAGCCGAAGCTAAGGGCACGTTTACACCGCGTGCTAAGCCTGATCACCGACTCAGGTCTGAGCCCACCCCTCACTCTGTCAGACCCAGGTCAGCCAGCGCTCAGGACCCACGTCATCGGACCCTGCTGCGGGGAGTGGCTCAGAGCCCGCGTCCTGCTGCAATTTGGGTTCAAGCCCCGTCATTTTGCGGCGTGGACACAGCTCAAGCAGCAGTCCCGGGTCAGGAGGTCTGTGTAGTGAGGTGCGGACACAGGGGCACAGCTGTGAGACCCGGGTCCAGCAGTTGTAACAATGCAGTGTGCACGCTCACACACGGGCACCAAGCCCACATGCCCGGGTCCCGCAGACTGGAGCTTCGTTTGCGGTGTAGACACACCCTCCACTCCAGTCCTGCAAACACATTCTCTGAGAGTCACATCGAAATCAATCGGTTTCCTGAGCAGAGGGAGACTGGATCCTAAATTGTCTCCATGCTGGCCTGGTTGGCACTCACCCAGGGAGAGCTGTTAGCTGTGCTCACCCCGCTGGGCACCCAGGAAAAGGCATTTCAAAAATACGCAGGGTATTATAAACGGGGGGAGGCTGCTGGTTTCCGTGATCCCTGGGCCATGGAGTTCATAAGGGCAGCCGCTGCTGCAAGGAACAGGGCATTGTGGGACAGCTGCTGGAGGACTGCTAGGGTTGACATACCTCAGTAGCTGAAGCATGGCCCAGTGCCATTCGGGAAGGTGGTTTTACTGTGTCGCCACAGACAGATCTGAGTGTAGAACCTGCACAGCTGAATCAGTGCCAGGCGACCTCTGTTGACCTAACTTTGTAGGGTCGACCAGGCCTCAATCTGTAGAGAGCCTGGGACAATGGCGCCAGGAGGTGTGGACGGCCCCATTCACCACACTGAGAGGTTAACTCAGATGCCCGGTTATGAGAATTTAAATATCAAACTTGTTAACGGTTTCATGCCTCGCGTAAGAATGGAGGCGGGGTGTGTCAGAGACAGAGCTGCGGGGTTTACTGTGGGTGCCGTCTCCTTTCAGGACCATAACAACCACCCCCAGCTCTTTTCATCCAGAAGTCTCAAAGGAGGCCAGAATCACTACCCACCTTTTACAGATTGGCAAACTGAGGCACACTGCAGGGATGTGACTTGTCTAAAGTCACCCAGGAGGCAGAGTCATGATTAGAACCCAAGTCTACTGACTCTCAGCCTGGGCCCCTGCCCACAAGGCAACTCAGCACCACCCCTTTTGCTTTCAGTCAAGGAGGATCCCAGCTCAAGGACCCTACCAGCGCTCTCCAACAGGGAGCGAAGATCCAACCGCTCAATGGCGCTCACAGAGCATATTTTAAACCTCTGCACAACCTACTCTGAGTGGCATGTCATGCGGGCGGAGCTTGGACAAATACCACCATCACCTCCTCCCCACCCCCCCGAAGCTGACCCCTGCCTGGATTCCTGACGACTGTGAAAATAAAATACCTTGTGCTGGGCTTATTCCTGTCCAGGTTCCTAAACTGGGACTTAGTAAAACTTTGGAGACCAAGCCCTAGAGAACTTCTCTCAAGCTTTACACTTAGCCCATTGCAAACAGGACGGGGGAAGTGGGGGGAGGTTAGGGCCTGATCCTGTCCCCATTGAAGTCAAAATGAAACTGTCCCTTTGCCTGTAAGGAGCGAATACTCTTCCAGAGGAAATTCAACTGAATAAACTGGATACTCACTTTCCACACAGGCAAGAATTTTACCCCCAGCACAGCTCAACCATCCCTCATTATGAAGTCACAGAGCCTGGTTTAAGTAGCCGACCAATACCAGGAGCCAATCCAGTTTGGGATGGGAAAAGAAGTACCTAACCCCATCTCCAGTTGAAATTGCACTAGGAACTTAGCAATGAAGAATGTAAGTCCCCAAGCGGCATGTAGCTAGAACACAGGGCAAGCGTCTGGAGAATACCGGGGGGCTCTTTAATGACCATCTGTGTCTGAAAGGTGGCATCTCCAACGGCACAACACCCCCCAGGAAGCCACACCAAGGCCTTGTCTACACCTAAAATGTAGATCAATGTAGCTACATCGCTCAGGGCTGGGAAAAAATTCACACCCTGTGTGGTATAGCTAGGTTGAGCTAACTAACCCCCGTTGTAGACACAGCGAGGTCAACAGAAGAATTTTTTTACTGACCTAGCTACTGCATCTCAAGGGGGTGGATGTACTAAAGTGATCAAAAAAATCCTTACATCACTGTAGTACGTGTCCACACGACAACGGCACAGTTCTAGTGTGTGTAGTGCAGAGATACCCCAGAACATTAGCTCAGTACTGACTTAGGAAGCAGACACCATCCGTGTTCCTTAGAGGTCTCCCATCCAGTCAGTGTCCCAGGCTGACGCTGCACAGCTTCAGAGAGTTAGCAGAGTCACAGTACAAGACTAGAAAATTTAGCTCACTGAGACTGCAACTGGTATTCAGTTGGAGAAAGTACTAGCTAAGTGATGGGTACATTTATATAGACACTGGTGCCAGTTCTTGCAGTTTTGAGTTTCATGACATAAGTTGCTTCACTTAAAGTCCCAGCTCCTGGAGTCATGTGATTAGGTGAGAATCTCAGTTTACACACTCTCTCTTCCCCCCTCCCTCCCTCCTCACCTGTGGCTGTGGAGAAAAGCTTGAAAACATGACCTGACTGAAACCTAGAGGCTCAAAAGCCAGACAGCAAATGGAAATAACCCAACTTAAAAAAAACCCAATAAAACCTCATGATTTTTAAACCAATCTCATGATGTTTTGGAACCCAGCTCCTGAGTTTTGTAACATTTGGGGTTGCCTATACTGTATATACTTATCGATAATAGCATCCTCTTTCAACCTGAGTTTCAAGGTCACTCAGCATCCACATTGGAAATCCCTGGTTCCTGGAATTTAAACCTTGGCTAGAAGTTAATTGCACTTGGTCAACACTTTGCAAGGAAGAGATCTAGTTCTCGCAGAATTGTGCATAAGTGTGGAATAACACTTAAAGCTCTTAAACAGCGCTCCTTATCCTTAGAGCTCAAGGCACTGTTACGTATCATTACCCCCTTTTTATGCTTGGGAAACCGAAGGACAGGGACCTGCTTAACACCATGAAATCAGTTGGTGGCAAGTTTGGGAAATGGAACCCAGGTGTCCTGAGTCCTAGGTCAGTCCTCTGCCCCCCCTGGGGAAAACACGTGTGCACATGCACGTACACACAGACTCTCTCTGTTGAGGGTGGATATAGATTGCATCCAGGTGAATGGGAAACTTTTTGACACACATCACGGCCATAACCCAGTTTTATAGTCTGGAGCAGTGGAATAAGAGGGGGCAAAGCAGCAGGGGTTTTGGGGGCGCCTAACCACAACTCCTGTCTCCCCCTCGATCCATTGGTCTGAGGGCTGACATTTGCAGTCTGTTCTTATCTCTACTGTAGATTGGGGCCTTTGGGTGCTGTGGGAAATGAAGTGAGAGTTCCAGGTCCAGCTGCTTGCTTCATTAGCAACATTGGGAGCCCAGGCTGTCCTGGGAACTTGGCAGGGGTCAGGGATATGCCCTGCACCCCACTGCCCCCCAACTCCATCCTGCACTCTTCGGGGCAGCACCCGCCCTGGCTCTGACAAGTCAGTCTGACTCCTCACGCCCCTCAATACCATTTCCACGGACGGACACTACCCACGGAGCCCTCCCCTCTCACCCCCTCCCCGAGCCCCGGCGCCGGTGACCTCTGCCCTCCCAGCTGCCTGCCCGACACACTAGCCCTCATCTTCGATGCTGCGGTCTCCTAGCAACCGTATCTGACCCGCGTCTCCAAGAAGTGGCCTATTGATTGTGGAGATAATAAATGGACAGCAGCGATGGGCCATCCCCAATCCATTTTTACTCTTCCTTGCGGTTCCTTGATGGATTCTTGCACTGAACCTCAGGCGGAGGGAGAAGTGGATTAACTCTTTAGGAACCAGGCTGCCCGGAGGACTCCTGGACTTCTGTCAGGTCACCGATTCCCTATGCAGGTGTCTTTTCACCTCATTCGCCATGCTGCCGGGCCCAGAGTCTCCTTGATGTAAATCAGCATAGCTCAACAGGCTTCATTTTATGCCTGCTGAGGATCTGGTCCGAGGCCATCTTGTTTCTGCAGACTGCAGACAACTCGGGTATGTTTATCCAAGGAGAGAGAGATCTTTGGGTTACCAACCCTCTCTCCTCATTCACGCACTCCTCGGTTGTTGGAGGGGAAACTGAGGCACAGAGCGGGCAACTGACTTGCCCAAGTTGTCACAGCTTCTCAGTGGCAGACCCAGGAATGGAATGCAGGTGTCCCTAGTAACCCTAGAGACAAGCGAGCGGGGGTATTTCCCATTTGCTCTGCCAACTCTGTGCCCGCTGGCTAGAGCAGGGCAGGGACAGGGGCTGAGAACTTTCCCCCAGAGAAGCTGTTTGCGGGGGATTTTCCTGCAGCAAGTACCAGGAATCAGACAGGACGAAAACCTGATCGTGTGAAATTTCCAGACTGGGGTCCTAATCGTGCAAACTGCTCTACGCCCGCAGAGCCCCGCTCCCCCCTTGGAAGATTAAAGCTGGGCTCTTCAAAGGAGGTTTGGGGAACGAGAGGAAATTTGAGCATTTTTGCCTGAAACACTAACATGTGCCAAAAATCCAAAGGCACTTAAGCATGTGCCAAATTTTAGGCACCTAAAGCCAATAGGAGGGCTCACGGGCTTCAAGCTAGCATGTGCTTAAGTGCCTTGCTGAATCAGGGCCTAAGTGCAAAGCTTAACATGGAGTTGGAACCTCTGCCTCGCGAACACACACACACACACACACACACACACACACACACACACACACACACACACACACACACACACACACACACACCCCCGCGCAGAGTCTGAATCTGCCGGGGAAAAAAGGGTTAAGAACCAAGCATTTTTAAAACCACCTTGTTTTAGGGAGGCAAGAAGAGGCCATGTTGGGAATCCCTTAGTCAAATGATCCCACATTTTCAGCACTTACTCTACCCCAACCCTCCATGTGGCAAACACATTTTTAAGGCCGTTTGCCCATCCGTGTGCCTTTGAAAAATCAGCTGTTAACAAAGAAACTGCTGCAGCCTTAAATGTATAGTAGCGCCATAGTTAAGTTCACACAGTCACTCTGCATAACACACACAGGTGTGCCCATGCACGCACTGCGTATATACAGATAGACAGACACACACACACACACACATCCTTGATCTTACACAGACAGCATCATCTCACACACACACTCCATATATACACTGCATGGTTTCATACAAACACACACACACACACACTCACTGCATACACACACACACACTCTGCATATATAAACACATGTAGAAACAACTGTTTCTGGACGATGTCACCGAAACACACACACGCAAAGGCGACAAGCCAGAGCTGTCACCCAGGTCTCTGCGGCACGGCTCGCACCTGATGAAAGGGGCGGCTGTGCTGCTGCTGAGGTCCATTACAGGCTTGCTGTTAAGCACTTAAGCAGAGGCATGGGGTCACTGATGGAGATCACCAGGCCAGCCATTTGGGCTCGCGGGCGGCGGGGAAGAGCACATCATTAGGAGCGAAGCGGCAGAGTGAAGTTCAGTAATGCTGCTCTCAAGATTAAAGGGAGGGCCCCGGTTAGCTGGGCTAATGGGCACTCCGGCTCCGGCGCTGCGCAGAGCAGGATGTGGAGGGCTCCTGATAAAAGGCAGAGAGATGACACAGATCCGCCTCTGAGGGCACTTCACACACACTCCAGCCCTCGCCTGGGGGGAGATGGGCAGGCGCGGAAGAAACAGCAGCAGCTTTTCACTCAGGAATCAGCACGCTCTTTGCTGTTTGCTTTGCTCCTTCCAGCTGAAGTGCCTGTCGCAGAGAAGAGCAGAAAGGCCTGCCTGCCTCTCTGTCTCAAAGCCAGCTCTCTCCACTTCCAATTTAGGGCCTGATCCTGCAGGGCGCTTCCACCCTCTGTCAACTCCCATCGGTCCCCCACACCTTGCAGGTTGCGTCGGTTCTCAGGCCAGAAGGGATCATTGTGACCATCTCATCTGAACCCCTGCTTAACACAGGCCAGATACCATAGGCGTGCGCAGCACATTTCATTGGGACATGCGCCCAGGGACTTTTCATGTTCTTTATGAGGGGTGTCAAACTCAATTCTGCCGGCGGGCCACATTTGAATTACCCGCCGGAGGAATTCTCGCCGCGTCGTAGTCTCCGCGGAGAAATATCGCGAGGAACGTGCTCCCATCCGCCTCAAAATCCAGCAGCTCCTTCTTTTTCAGCGGCAGATCTCTCTGTCTTCCATCCGCTGAAAAATCGCCTGCCCTACACTCTTTCGGCAGCAGCTCTCCTCTCCTGTGACATGACGCCGCGGGCCACATCGAAAAGGTTTGCGAGCTGGATGTTTGACACGCCTACATTCACACCCGGCACACCCCGTGCGCACGCCTATGCCAGAGACCTGCCCCGAAATAATTCCCAGACTAGATCTGTTAGGAAAACATCCCATCCTGATTTAAAAATGGTCACTGAGGGAGAATCCACCACGACCCTTGGGAAGTTATTCCAATGGTTAATGACCCTTATTGTTAGAAAGTTACACCTTTTTTCCAGCCTGCATTTGTCCAGCTTCAACTTCCACGCCATTGTTTACGTTAGATCTTTCTCTGCTGGACTGAAGAGCCCATTACTAAATATTTATTCCCCATCTAGGTGCTTATTGACTAATCAAGTCACCTTTTAACCTTCTCTTTATTAAGCTAAATAGCATGGGGGGGTTCATGAACCACCTTTTCGGGGAGGCTGGTCTGTTGCCCCACCCCGTCCTCCTAACGCCCCACCCCTTCCTCCCCCTCTCCTATCAGAGCCCCCCCCAGGTGGCTCATGCACGACGCTGGCTGAGCAGGCCCAGTCAGTGCCAGAGCACCCCAGCACCAGAGCTGGGGGGCAGCCTGAGCACACCTGGAGCCCCAACCCTTCCTGGCCCCAGGATGGCTGGCCCATCCCCCAGCTCCACCCCGCCTCGCCCAAGCACCAGCCCATCCCCCCCCCCAGCCACTGCCAGAGTGCCGCTGCACCAGCCAGCACCAGCGCCGACCCAACCTCGCCTGGGGCTGACACGGCCCGGCTGGACCCGGGGCCCCCCGCAGCGCCGACCCTGGGCCCCTGCAGCGCCGACACGGCCCGGCCGGCCCCAGCGGCACAACGCCCCAGCCCATCCCACGCCCCGGCTGGCCGGTGGCTGGCCTGCCCCCACTGCCAAAGTGCTGGCCAACTGCATTCCAGCTCCCGCCCACTTCAGCAGAGAGGGCCCCCGCTGCCAGGCCCATGTGAGCGGGATGCAGCAGGAGGGGACGGAGCCACGTCCGGCTGTCAGGGAAGGCTAAGCCTTCCCAGGCCTTCCCCACCCAGGGCCCATTGAGCTCCTGGAGTCTCTTACGATAAGGCAGGTTTTCTAATCCTTTAATTATTCTCGTGACTCTTCTTTGACCCCTCTCCAATGTATCAACATGATTCCTGAACTGTGGACAGCAGAACTGGACACAGGATTCCCACAGCGGCTACACCAGTGCCAGACCCAGAGGTAAAAACCTCTCTGCTCCTACTCGAGGTTCCCCAGTTTATTCATCCCAGGATCGCATTGGCCCTTTGGCCACAGCGTTGCACTGGTACCTCACGTTCAGCTGATTCTCCACCACAACACCTTCATCTTTTTCAGAGCCCCCTGCTTCCCAGGATAGAGCCCCCCCAGCCGAGAAGCACGGCTACAGCTTTTGTTCCTAGATGTAGACATTTACATTTAGCTATATTAAAACGTTATGTCATTTGCTTGCACACAGCTTACCAAGTGATCCAAATCGCTCTGTAAGAATGAGCTGTTCTCGTCATTATTTACCAACTCCCACCCCTCCAGTTTCTGCTGTGTCATCTGCCAACTTTACCAGTGATGATTTCCTGGTTTATTCCAGGCCTTTAATAAAAAAACGTTAAACCGTGTAGGGACAAGAACCAATCCTTCAGGGACCCCAACAGAGAGGCACCCATTCAATGATGATGCTCTGTTTACAATTCCATTTTGCGACCAATCAGCTAGTTTTTAATCCGTTCAATGTGGGCCATGTTAATTTTATGTCATTCTCGTTTTTTTTAAACCAAAATGTCCTGTAGTACAAGTCAAATACCTTACACTTGTCTAAGTCTGTTACACAAACACTGTTACCTTCATCCCCAAAACTTGTCATCTCACTACAAAAATACCGATGTTGTTTGACAGGATCGATTTTCCATAACCTCATGTTGATTGGCATTAATTATATTGCCCTCCTTTAAGTTGTTATCCACCAAGTTCCATACCATCTGCTCCATTATCTTGCTCTGGAACAATGTCAGCCTGACAGGTCTATAATTACCCGGGTCAGCCTCTTTATCCTTTTTAAAATATTGGCACCTCCTAAGCTTTCTTCCAGTCTTCTGGAAAATCTCCCAGTGTTCCTTATTGGAAATCAACATGAACCATCCTGCAATCTCCTCAGCCAGCTCTTTTAAAACTCCTGCATGTAAGTTACCCAGACTTGCTGATTTAAAAATGTAGAACTTTAGTAGCTGCTGTTTAACACCTTCCTGAAATACTAGTGCCATGGAAGGAGTGTGATCACATTTTATGACAACATTGTCTGTTTTTAACCAAAATACAGAACACGAATATTTACTGAACACTTCTGCCTTTTCTGCTTTATTATTCATAATTCTTCCATTTCCATCTAGTAATGGACCAACACCACAGGATCAATGTGGACCAATACCACAGCCCGCAGACATGTCTCTCTTCTCAGGACCAAGCCCTGCGGGGTCAGGGGGGGGGAGCAGGGGCAGTGACTGAAATACCAGATCTGAAGCATTAAAGGCCTGATCCATTACCACTCACTGGAAAAGCTCCCATTGAGGACAATGGGCTCTAGATCAGGTTCTCAGGTGGGCTTAATGGCATCCAGTGGATTCCCAGTCAACGCTTGGAGGCCTGGTGTAGCCAGTAGCCGTTGCCGCTCTCCTTAATCCATTTGCTGGCTGGCGGACACCAAGCCGACCTGAATATGCTAAAGGCCACCAGATTTTCCCCACCATTGCTGTTGAGTTCAGGGCCTTGAATCCAAGAAGCAGAGACCCAATTGTAACAAGGGGAGAAGTTTTTGCCCCCCCATAACCCATGGCTTTGTGCAACCCTCCTCGGATATTCATTTGCTGTTGCTATCCTACACCTGGGAACGTGGAGGCATCAGGGGGGATTAGAACTCAGGACTTCCTGCTCCAAAAGCCCAAACCCTGAGCTACAGAAGAGTCTCTGTGAGCAGGAGAGGGCCTATGACACACAGTGGAAGAGCTCTGATTTCCTCCAGCAAAGGGCAGCAGTGCCCTCACGCTGCCAGCTAGCTCATGACAAAACTCACCCTTCCCTGGGAACGTTTCAGCCAAGGATCTCAATGCACATTACAGAGACTTGTTAATGAAGGCATAAAGATAAATGCTCTTAATCCCATTTTGTGGCTGGGAAGATCAAGGTTTGAAGCGGAGAAGTGACGTGCGAAAGGTCACACAGCACGTCAGGAATGGAAGAACCCAGGCGTCCTGGTCTTACCCACTAGAGAACCCACTAGAGAACCCAGGTGTCCTACTGCCCAGTCTCCTCCAAGCGCTTTCCCTTGTAGCCTATAGAACTAGCCCACTTGCTTGCATATGTATGTACACTCTTCCTGCTACATTGAAGTATTTGTTTTGTTATAACAGAGTCATAGATTCATGTCAAAAGTATTATAGCTATAACGCAAGAAACATACAGGTCACCACCTGTATGAAAGCCGTTCGCATACACATGTTCGGGACCTTTGGCCCAGATAAGTAACGATAAACTACATATACGATTATAACCTTTACCCTAAATAAGTCAGGCGGCATCAAGACAGGGCGGCCTCAGTTTATGCCCTGAGTAAACTTCACAGCTACACCACAAAACCCACAGACAGGGCCAGAAACAACCACAGTGAGCTAAGCGAACCGTCCGGAACCAGCTGGAAAGGATGTGGATATGTCATTAATATGCATGAACCTCCCAGCCTATAGAATAAGTGCACCCTAATGATTTGGGGGGTGAAGAAGCCAAGTTTGGACTTAGGAGGACCCATATTGTTCAGGGTATAAAAAGGGCAAACCATGATAATTAGGTGTGATCATCAGCTACTTCTTTTTTGGGGGCTTCTTTTGTGCTGGTTAGGATCTTTGTTCTTAGTTTATACTTAGTATTATTCGTAGTCTTAGCCTTACAGCTCTTTGCTCTCTAGCACTGCCTAGCTCGCCTCCCCTCCACTCACGAGTTGAGGAACTGGACATCTCTCTCAACCAGGTCATCGGGGAAGGGTGTGAATATATTCATCCAAAGCATACAATATATATATATATCTCACGTGTCTTTAGAGCGGGACTGTGGTCCTAGTTATTATCCATTTGATTATTCATTTCTCTATTATTCCATGCTATCTGAATAAAAGTCTGTAAAACTGTAGATGTTCGGTTATCGGCATGAGCATTCCTGTTGGGAGCCCCGGGGGTCCTTGTAAAACTCTTTGTAGCCGGGTCCGGGACTAGAATCTCATTATCTTCTGATCAGATCAACTGGCGAGCCTATAACCCCACGCAAATGACTCCACACCCAAAATCAGGCAACACCGCTATCCTGATCCAAACCAGTGGTGGGGTGCTGCTGAACTCTTTAGAAAAACCAGGCCCTGGCTGACTGGTCCATGCAATCTGAACAGCAGACAGACCCCCCCAGTGACCCTCAAGATAGCTGTGAGTTTAAAACCACCCGCGGCTGCAGATCAGGGCTGCATTTTCAAGTGGAACGGCTGGACCAAAGGGAACTCAATGAGAACAATTCAACAAAACCAGCCCCGAATGAGTCAGGTCGGCTCTCAGCTCCCTGATTGCGAGTCACCCTGGACAGCGGCCGCCCCTTCCTACCTAGCTCAGCCGTGGCTGTCTCAGAGGTCCAAGGCCCCGCTGCATGAGATGCACGCACCTGTGCGTGCAGTGTCATTGTCCTCCCAACAACCCCTCTGATGAGGGCCTCCCAGTGGGCACAACCCCCCTACGACCAGGCAGAACTAAGGAAGATACCACCACCACCACCACCACCACATTGGGTTGGGTTGTGGGGTTGATGCGGCTGAACGGCAACCGGGCCCCTTTAAGAAGCCCCCGAAGTGGTAGCTCTGGTATCGATTTGCAGCTGGGGCTGGTGACCTCTGTCAAACCACAGGGGTTAAAGGCCAGCAATCCCTTCTGCTCCCCTCCAGGCCAAAGGCAGAGCCGGCTGAAATAATTAAGAACATCGTGCCTGAGCTTGTGTGGAGGCGGCGAGGGAACCAGAAGAGAACGGGAAATGGGGGTGGGAGTGGAATAAGACTGTAGGGAAAACGCGAACACACACACACACACAGGCACGGATCTTAGGTTTGCTCACCCAGAGCAGAGAGCGCCTGTGCGTACACTTATGCTCCTGTTGCACAACCCGTTATTGGTGGGGGGAGGTCACCTCCAATCCTAGCAGCTCACCCAGGTAGTTCAATATCATTGTTAGATGGGGGCACAGAGAGCGGCAGGGACTTGCCCAGGTCACCCAGGGAGCTGGGAATAGAACCCAGGAGTCCTGCTCACCAATTATCTATCCCCTCTGCATTTCCAAAATGCCCGTCCCCGTACTCCCAAGGTGCTAACCCCGCATCCCTCTGCTTTAGCCACACGCCCGGAGTCTCTGAGTGGGGGACAGGGATAGGCAGTTCTAGCCCCCTTGATTCAATTTTGTAACGACTCTAGCACCCGGGAAAGGTTCCTAAGACCTGGGCAGGTCCAACCCAGGCCAGCCGGGAGCAGCAGGCTGTCGTGGTCACAGGGAGAGGCAGGTGCTAGAGGGAACCAGGAGCACACGGGCGAAGTCAGCGTGTTCCATTTGGAGCTGGGGTTCTGGGACGGCCCAGAACCCGTTGTTATGAGCTGCCCATGTCAGAAAAGGGTTCAACTTCAGGAGGAATTCTCAGGCCGGGGCTAGGCAGGTCAGACTACCACATTTATATTACAGTTGGAGCTAGAGTCGCCGCATGAGATCAAGGCCCCATGGTGCTGGCGCAGCACGGACACAAAGCAAGAGACAGGCCCTATCCAGAGGAGCTCCCAGTCTACAGGGTGGGGAAGGGAAACTGAGGCATGGAGCGGGAAGAGACTTGCTCAAGGTCATCCAGCAGGCTGGTGGCAGAGCTTGGAAGAGAACCCAGCTCTCCTGCACTGGCTTCCCGTGATGTCAAGGGCCCCTTTTGTCTTTCAAATTTAGATTCACTCACTACTGTTTTTAAAGAGCCTGGGAGAGGGACAGCTACAAGGAAGTCCCTCCTGACTCCTATCCCCTTCTACAGAGACATAGACCTCAGGCCTGCGGGTCGTATTAACCAGGGGCATTCTTCTCCAAGGAGGAGGAGGCTCACGCACAGGCACTCAAATCCGACCCAGCGCCAGAGTTTGTTGCTAAATCAAATGATCACTGGGGCAAGGCAGCCGGAGATAAATCAGCAGCAACCATTTCTCCTTCTGATCCTGCTGCTGTAAGGGGAGGACAGAGAAAAACCCAGGAACTCTCAATCCCTCCTAAACAATGGGCGGGTGGGGGGCTGAAGAGGTGACGACGAAGCAGACAGGCACTCGGCTCGTGATCATCCTTGCCTTAAATCAGCAATACTCAGACAGAGGCTCACATGCCACAAGTGGCTCTTTACTGGGTCCCCTGCGGCTCTTTGAAGCACATGATATTAAAACACTGGGTGATTTAATTATTAACCAATCAGGCGGCTTTTCCTCTGTTGCTAACCTATTGTAGTTGATAAAATAATAATACTTGGTCAGTCCTTTTGCTGTGAGAATAATATTATATATATAATATAGAGAGCGTAAAAGAAACAATTAATTCACACTACTTTTGGGTAACCTTGATCGCTAATTTGGCTCCTGAACCACTGAGATCTGTTTTAAAAGCATGGCCTTCCATCCCCCCTCGGGAGGTCGGGATCATGGCACCATCCTTGTGTGACTGGAGAAATGGAGGTCACTTTCAGAGCTCCCTGTCTCCAGAGAAGTCAATGCGTATTGCAGGCAGACTAGCAGCCCTGTGGTTTGCTAAGTGCCGGTTGTTTACATCCTGGGCGGTAATAAAGATGTAAACGCGCTGCATTACCGGCTTGAATTCTCCACCGGACTCTGCCAGGGATGCGACAGTCCCTCAGCCTTGGTTGGGAAGCGGTTTCTCCAGTACACTCATTGCAAACTCTCCTGAGAAAAAAAAGGTCACGGGGGCATGGAAGCCTGCACCAGCAGTGATGCCTGGGCTGGCACGCCCCTTTGTGGCTGGGTGAGGCGTAGCAGGCTTTCCTCCTGGGGCACCCTTGGGTGACAGCCGCACCCATCCGTCAGTTGTCTGTTTTTTCTTGCAGCTCAGCCCTCCGGCCGGCTTGCACAAGGTCCCAACCCCTCCAGGGCCACCCAACAGTGCAACAAACAATAGTCCATCAACTATAGGGCCCATGGTCTGACTCCTGACTCGTTTAGCCCTGGTACCAGGGCTTTCAACAGTCCTTACCCCCTTGTCAGGGGTTTCTACCTTCCTCAGTAGCCTGTGGGAACCCCAGCCCTCCTTCTCCTCTGGGTTCCCATCCAGAGTCCCTGGCTATGCAAATCCACTGCTGCTTCCATGGAACACATCCGACCGTGGCCTGTCCTGGGCCCCATCCCAGCCGTGGCATGCTGTCAGTCTATGCAAGGCATGCCCAGCTGAGCGCTGGCCAACTGGCAGCCCTGGGGCCGGATTTGCCCTGGAAGAAGATTCCATCCGGTCCCCCCATCCCCTCCACAGGGACCGTTTTGTTCCAGAGCAGCTGCTGCATTCAGTTCTGGAGGACCCCTCTGTGTGCATGTGTGTGTGCGGGCGCATGCGAGAAAGAGACTGGCAGCTGGGAGAACTCGTGCGACGCTAGATTTTCACAAGAGCATCAAGGCATCAAAATAAGGGCCGACGGTTTCCCCAGAGCTTGGTACATTGAGTGCTGGACTCCTCTGAGACTCTGGCCCAAATTAGTATTATTTCTTGGTATTATTGTAGCACCCAGGACCCCCCGTCACGAGCCAGGACTCCACTGAGCTAAGTGCAGCACAGACACAGAACCAGAAAGGGCCTCTGCCCCCAAAGAGCTTACGGTCTAACTTCCACTGGGGGCTGATCACTGCTGAAAATCCATCTGTCGCTCAGATGCCTCAATGGGAGCTGAGCTGCTTAGAAAAATCCGGTCCAGAGGGTGAGCCCCTAGCATTGGAAAATCGGACCTTGAAACACTTCGGAAAAATCTGGTCCAGCCCCTGCAAAAGCTGCTGCAAAAGGCAAGAGCAACCAAAGTATCAAGGGCTACTTGATTATTTGATGATTACCTGTTCTATTCACTCCCCGAGGCACTGGCATTGGTCACTGTTGGAAGACAAGATACTGGGCTAGATGGATCATTGATCTGACCCAGTACGGCTGTTCTCACGGGCATTTTTCCGTTCCTCCTGCCTATGTAAATGCTACGCAGATGGCAAGCCAGAGAGATCACCTGCTCAGTACATTAGTTTGGTCCCATCCTGGCAGGAATATGGAACTGGATGATCTAACAGGTGTTTTCCAGCCCTGTCTCCTGTGATTTAGATGCGTCATTGCACATGTCAGCTGTGCAGTAACTTGCAGAGCCATGTGTGGACCTCATATGTCGGGCATCTTTGCTCCCTTGCCCCTGCACTCTGCCTGCTATCGCGTCTCGGCTTTTAACATTGCAAACCTCTGAACAGCTTCCATCCCCGCCATTTAAAAAAAAAAAAAATCACCTACCAAAAAAAAAAAAAAATATATATATATATATATATATATATATATATATATATATATATATATATTTTCCTTTTTCCTCAAAAATGTGGAAATTCTCCTCAAAATTATCTTGGCTGAGGATGGGTCAGAGTCTACACAGGTGAGAAATTGCACTGAAACAGGAGTTTTATAGCAAAGGGAAAGGTCCAGTTTCCCAGTGGAGGCTCCAGTGAGCCCAGAAATATTTGACTCATGGTGCTCGAGAAGTTTTTTTACAAGGTGGAAGGATATGAAGAAAAATAGTGCTGATAGCCCCATTAAAAAAATGTTTCTAACCCTCTTTCTGCAAAATCCATGGTAAATCCATGGCAGCAGATTGAAAGTTTTATCAATGTGGACTCAGGATTGCAATGATCTGTTTACATGCAGTATGTTATTCAGCCACTAGATGGCTCACTAGATGGTAGAGTGTGGTCCCTGGTAAACAAAGGAAACAGAGCTGGAACACAAGCTAGGTAGAAACCTGAATTTTTATGTATTTAGTGTATGCTTGTATTTTGTAATTCTTTTATTTAAATAAGCACCTCCTGTTAAGGAGATCTGGGATTCTACATATCACAACACAGTGTGATACGAATAAAACACCTGCGGCTTTGCCACTCGGGAGTAAAGTACATGTCTCACACTTAAGAAGATGAAACCTGTATGCTATCCCACCCCATTGTGTATCCTCTGCTTACCCCTGCCTCTTTCTGTGATCTGTCTGCGCTTCATTAGAAATACACAGCTCTGATAACCGACAAACGTTCCTTAAAGATTGGCTGATTCCCCCTCCCCCCCCGCATGCATGTTTCCATGGTTACTCCTGATGTATTGGGCTATTGATCAGACAAGCCAACATATTCTGTCCACTCAGGGTTCTGCTGTGCTGGCATATTCTTCTTTCTAACCATAGGCCTAAATCAATATCAGACACTGTTTATTCTGGATGACTATTCTTTCCTCTCTCCACACCTCTCACAGCTGCTTTTCTCCTGCATTTACACCAAAGGTAAAGTTCAAGTGATTATTTAGATCCCAGCTGCTTTGTTTTATTGCTCATATGGGAAATCTGCATAGTCTAGAAGCCGTGCGATGTGCAGTGGAGGAAGGGATAAAGACCGGGATGTGTTATGACATAATTGCATTGAACCTCAGTACCAAAAGGATCAGAGTGCTTCTACAGCAGAAGTGAGGAATAAAGAAGTCCATCTGAGCTCCCACATGTTACAACTACACAAAGGCTGCATATGCGGATATCACTTCGCCAGCTGCCGGGATGCGGCCACCTCTGATGTGGAACTTTACAGTGCACAGCGATGTTACACAGGGAACACTTTCCCAGCATTGAAATGCAGCCACCTCTGGATCGAAATGCAGCAGCTGCTTTACAGTGGCACAGCAAGCCCTGTTTAAGCAGATTACCACAGACAATTGATACTGCAGGGGGAATTATGGGGATGTAGAACATAATGACCCCCAGGCCGATGGGGCTCAAATCTCCTTTCCTACAAGAGGCGGGGCAGGGTTTATAGTCAGCACAGGCAGTTCAGAGTCTGCGCTGAGAGAGGGGCTTCCCAGCAGCACCGCGCCCCCCCTGTGCACCATGCAGGGTGATAGGCCCAGGTGCCATCTCAGAGGGAACAGCGCCCTCTATTGAAATCAACCAACACAGCTCCCTCCAGCACATGGGCCCAGCTGCTAAATGCTGGACCGAACCCGACGGGCCTGTTTTACAGCTGGGAAATCTGAATGACAAATCCCAGGGCGCCTGCCCCCCCATGTATAGCGGCCCTTGCTCCCCCCCCAGCCCCAGACTGCCCTCCCTCCTTCACCCACGCACCCCGCTTGCCCTCCAAAATAACTCACTCACCGTATTACTGGGCATCCCATGCCTTGCTGTCTGCCGGCCTGGCTGCTGATGGGACGAGGACATGCAGATTATGGAGCCAGAGAACACTATTGCTGGGCAAGATGTAAACAAGCTATTTTCCCCCCAAGCAGAAGCAGCAACGGTGCCTTTTCATCTCAGCTCATGGAAGCCCAGGCCCCCCCCCCACCCCCGCCAAATCAAAGCAGCTCCTGCATGGTGCACATGTGTGAGTGAATCCTCAAGACCCAGAAACAAGTGCCATTGATTTTCCCCCCCCACCCTCTTCTTCCTACGGATCAATGCAGCCCCAATCAATACTCGGAGTGGGAGATTCACCCAGCTGGCGTGCGTGATTACACACACGCACTAGCCCATGCAGCTCTGTAGTGCCGGGGTAGGAGCGAGCCAGTGGACTTGGTTTACATCAGATGGGCTGGGGGCACTGCTTCACCCAGGCTGCATCCCTGAAGACACTGCAGTTGTGAGCAGAACAGCTGTGGGCAATGCCACGCTCTTCCACAGCATCTGCTTTTCATCAGCTGACCTCAACACACTTTACAAAGCGGGTCAGTATCATCCTCCCCATTTTACAGATGGGGAAACTGAGGCACAGGGCAGGCAAGTGACTTGCCCAAAGATCACCCAGCGGGCCACGGGCAGAACCAGGAAGAGAAGCCAGCTCTCCTGAGTCCAAGCCAATGCTTCATTCTCTAGGCCCCACGGCCTCCCAGCCAGTTCTGGCAACTGGAGCAGCAGAAAAATACTTGCTCCTCACCAAAGCCGGGTGCCAGGATGCTCACATGCGAATGACTTTCTTGCATGGTCCCTACAGAAAAGGGGGGTGTCAGAATAGTGTTATGAGCATCATTGCTCAGCACACAGCAGCCAGCGCATCCCCGCTCCTACTCCCAGGGAGCACCCAATCCGGGACTCCCTCCACACTCCAGGGGTCTGATCCTGCCTCATCAGAAGTCCAGGAGACACAGAAAAGCCCCTCCCCTTATAACTAATTGCAGGTGCTCCACACTATTCAGAATCAGGGCGTGTCTAGCTAAGGTACTTCCGGGGCCCCACTGTCACATGTGGCCTGTCCCCTACACCCCCTTCTGGCATAACGTGGCACAGCACAGCAGCCACTCCCTGCCTGAGTTTCCTTCCCCTCGGCTTTCCCTCCATAGCTCACCTTGATGTGGCTTAGCCCTGCACACAAGCCACTACATAAATTTAACCTTTTCCAGGGCAGGGTGATCAAATAGCAAGTGTGAAAAACCAGGACAGGGATGGGGGCGTGTTTGGAAATAGACACCTATAAGACAAAGCCCCAAATATCAGGGCTATCTCTTTAAAATCAGGACATCTGGTAACCCTATTCCAGGGTAACCAGCATCCAGACAAACCAAAGGCTCTTTTGCCTCTCCTGGGATACTCGTCAGCACCTCCGCAGAGGTGCCTCTGCATCTCACCCCACTCTGTTACAGAGCACTGACCCCCAGGCTGCTTTCCCTAGAGACCTTGTCCCATTACCCCTATCCCAGAACTTCACTCAAAAACCCAGGCTGCTCCTGACAGTGCCCTGGCTCAGCCCTTTTATAAGGCCCAGGTGTTCATCAGGCTGCCCTCTGACCCCCTTAGTCCTACGCCACAGGCTGGGAGGCTGCTAATTAGGGCATAGGCAGGGCTAATTGAACAGGGCTGGCTGGCCCAGGGCTGGCTGGCCCAGGGCTGCCCAATTACACCCCCATTATTGTAGTGTCTGAGTGCTAGATACCTAAGCTCCTAATTCTCCCCTGAAATCAATGGGAGCCTGGCTCCTAAACTCCTTTGAGGAGCTGGATCTGAGCCCCTCACAGCCTGTTGTGTCTTTGGCCCAGACCCCCAAAGGTCCAGAGGCGCTTAACTCCTGTTTAGAATTGAACCCAACTTTTCCCTTGTCGCAGGAAGGGAGTCAAAAAAAAACCCCTCGGCTCATTTCAAATGAAATTAGATTTATTTATTTAAAGAGCCATTTCAAGCAGGCTCCAATAACCAAATTCTCTCCCTCTCGACTTTGCGGGTCAGCTGCTGATGGCCACGGAGACGCTTTTCCATTTTCTTCCTCCGTTCCTGACCGCACGATCAGTTTCCAAACTTTCCGCTGAAATTATTCGGGTCATTATTATCGACTGCTAGGTGTATTACGGTATCGCCTAGGCGCGCCAGTCATGGACCAGGGCCCTGGGCGCTAGATGATGTGCAAACACAGAACAAAAAGATGGTCCCGGCCCAAATCCATCCTTATTTTTCTGTCACTTCCATATCAACCTCTTTAAAAAAAAAATCCAACGTGAGTTAGGCACCTAAATCCCTTTGAGGATGTGGGGCCTAGGAACTTTGGGGTGCCTCCATTTTGGAGATATGACTTCAGATGCCTTAAATAGGGTCTTGATTTGCAGAGGGCAGCTGGAAATCAGAGCCCCTTTATGGTGTCTCAAGTTGGGTTGCCCCCTACAAAAAGCAAGTTCGCTCCAAATCACTTGAGGAACATGGGGCCCAAAATCTTCATTTAAATTACCATCCACCTCCCCTCCGCCCCCATACACTCCCCCCCAAAAGCCTTAAATCTAACAGCTCGCCAAAGGGTTATTTTTCGTTTTCCCAGATCTCTGGCTCTCTCACTCGCTCCCCTTCAGATCCATCGAGCAAGTTGTAGCAGCTGTGAAGTTAGGAGCCATCTAGCACGGCGGCTGAAGCCCAGCGAGTGATGGACCCCCAGGACTGTCCCTGTGCTATCAGCGGCACTTGCACCCGTGGTAACAACTGCAAATGCACACACTGCAAATGCACATCATGCAGAAAAAGCTGCTGTTCCTGTTGCCCACCTGGACGTGTCAAGTGTGCCCAAGGACGGATCTGCAAAGGGCAACCTTCCACCAAATGCAGCTGCTGCAAATAACGTATGCAACTGCCCTTCCTGACAATGATCTGTTTATCTGATGACCTGAAAATAACATTACTGTGCTTTTTGTATGTGTGTCCAGATACGGTTAGTATTTGTGATGTGAGCAGAAGCTACCTAAAGCAATAAAGTTACATGTATATACGTAAAAAAAAAAGCAACCGCTCTTAATTCCTGTCTTCCCAGTTGCCATGGCTGCAGCGCAATTCCTGTTGTATTGACGGTTCTCATTGATCCATGCTTTGGTGCAGTGCCTGGACATGAAGCACGGCCATTGTTCTTCAGTACTTGACAGACACCAATCAATACCAGGCAGGGTTTTCTGCCTTCCCCCTGCATGGCTAATGCGAGATGCTTTGCTCTGGGGCGTCTTACATTTTCTTTTCCTTCTATAATTTCTCCTCTCTATTTTTCTTCACCTCTTCCAGTTTTCTTTCCTTTCCTCTACCTCTGCACACACTGGGGATGGGTGAGCGGGAAGGTAGCTGACATTCTGGGGGCGGGTGGGGGGAATCTACTAATCCTACCTCCCTCCTCCCCAAGAGATCTGAAAATAAAGATGCCCTAAAGAGAAGGGGGCTGTTTAACCCCTTGGCTGCTGGTTTCTGATGCACAACTCGGTGGCATCCTTTTCGCTGCCAGTGTCTGGTCCACATGCATGGAGCAGCTTTGGAAGACACATTTTGTCCCAATTTCCTCAGCACTGAAATGATAAAAAAGTTATGGCCGGATTGTCAGCAATGAGCTAGTCTAGGGACATGGATCAATGAAGGATTGTCCAAAGAATCTGATTTTATTGTACAAGCGAAAAGAAAAAAGGACCCATAAACCAAAAGGACCAGGTGTTTATGTAGCACCGCTCATGCTATACGAGCCCCTGCTAGAAAAAATGGCTGGGGGGGGAAGGCCCTGGGCTGAGACACAGGTGACCAGGGTTCAATTCCTTCTTCTGCTCAGGCATCCTGAGTCCCAGGCCCAGCCAGTCACCATTGATCACACTCCTGCCACAAACTGATGCTTCTGGGGAACAGCCCAGCCCTGGAAAGAGACACTCATCTGTATTTCAGCTGGGCACAGCCTGTCTTTGGAGGAGGAAGCAGCTGGCTCTTGTGTTGCTGAGTACATAGGCTGAGAGCCGGCAGTGATTCCGCCTCAAACCCGATCTCTCTGACCTGCCAGAGCCCAGGCCCAGCGGGCAACGGAGAGTGGCTCGCGCCCGCATGGGGCTCAGCTACCGCAACAAGGGCTGTTTTCCTTTGTCTGGTCTGATCCTTGGAGGATGTGCTCAGCTTTCCCCTGCGCCCGATACTGGCGCAGGCGGCTGCAACGGCTCGCCTGGCTGACGGGAGCCGTCAGCGCCCGGCTCTTGCTACTAATCAAAGCGGAAGGGCCCAGGCCAGAGCAGCACGAGCTGAAATCATCAGCCACTAGCCTTTCGACGTGGGGCTAAGTTGCAATTAGAGCTTCCTCCTGCAATCAGGGGTGAGCGGTGCATGCAGCTGGTAACAGGACGGGGAGGGAATGTGTTCGTGGCTTGTACCCATCCGCTTTGTGGTGGGCTGTGATCCTGGCTCTGCTGCTTATTGTCTGGCCTCAGGCAAGTCGCTTCACCTAGCCATGCCTCAGCTTGCATCTCTGCGAAATGGGGATGATACTTACCCACCTTGGAGGGGGGTGTTATTAGGTATATTATGGTAGCACCTAGAGGTCCCACCTGAGATTAGGACCCCATTATGGCTACCTTAATACTACTAATAATGCACATGCACCTAGAGTCCCCACCAGTTGAGCTCAGAGCCCCATTATGGCATGTGCTATATTAGCATTATTACAGTAGCACCTCAGGGCCCCACTGAGCTACATGGGAGAAGGCGCTTATGGAAGACAGGCAGTGAGGTCTAGCAGGTAGGGCACTGGATTGGGATCCAGGAAAGCTGGCTTCTATTCCCTTCTCCGCTGCTGGGTGACCTTGGGCAAGTCACTTCCCCTCTCTGTGCCTCAGTTTCCCCCTCCCTTCTTTTGTCTGTTCAGACTGTGAGCTCTTTGCGGAAGGGACTGTGTCTGTGCAGCAGGGTGTAGGGGGCAGGGGATGGGAACTGACCTGGCTTAGGGTCCGTTAGGTGCTACCCTAATGTGCATAGCAGTCAGCCGAGGGATAATTCTAGCTACTGGAGAAGTCTGATTGCGGACAGGGAACATCCAGGAGAAATAAGATGAACTGACCATTCCCTGGCACATTAGCCCCCAGCCACAACTGGAGCTAGCTGCTACCCGGCCTGCGGCAGGCCGTGAGTCTCCCAGCCCGGACCGACAGGCTGGGACTTGTGGAACACGTGCTAGTGGCTCTAAAGCCAACCATGTACACGGCACTTTGAAATCACGGCTCAGATTGGAGCTCAAGCTCTGAAGTCCCCCCCCCCATCCCCTCCAGGCCCACGTTGCACCATCTACACAGCTAGTTTTTAGCATGGTGGCATGAAGCCCAGTCCGCCAGCCTGAGGTGGGAGGCTCCCTAGCACCCTGGGCTGTGTAGACAGACCCACAGCGACAGGCAAGCACTGGCCTGAAGAGCTCATGGACTAAGCAGACAAGGGGAGGGAGTGGGAACAGAGCCCCAGACAAGAAGTGACATGCCCAAGGCCACCTGCACGTCAGTGGCAGAGCTGGGACTAGAACCCAGGTTTCCTAATTCTGGGCCCTATCTGTCAGGCTACTCTGCTGCCCCACAACAGGGGCAAGAGAAACCAGAGGCTTCTGCAATGCATGATGGGGCGATGCTGCCTTCCTTAGATTCCTGTGGAGTGGCTCGTTGCTCCCCCTACCTGAGGAATCCCAACTTAGAGAGAGAGAGAAAAACCAGCTGCTTGCCTAAGGGAACCCACCACTGTACCAGCCAGAAGCAGCCAGGCTTCGCTACAGGGGATGGGAACCCAAGAGTATTTCTCTCCCTTGGAATAACCCATTGGATAATGCTGACAACCCGATATTAACAGGAACAAGGCAGGAAGCCGAGGGTATTCTTTCCCCCCCCTCCCCTCCTTAAGCATTTTGTTCTGTACTTATTAGGCTGCAGGTACCATGTTCCGTTGAAGCCTTTAATGGCTGTTTCCTGTCCTGCAAGCAGAGCTCCCAGTCCCGCGCAGGGAGAGGGCCGGTGGCTTTCCACAGCAGCAGATGGCTCAAAACAAGACCAAAAATGCACCTCTAGTTAAATTCCTCCCGTGAAGAGGAGATCAAGCAACAAAGAGCTCTCTCGCCCTCATCGCGCTTCTCCTCTGTGGTTCATTCTCCAGGCTGGATGCTGCTCATTTACACTGGTGTAAACCTGGAATAACTCCAGTGGGGTTAACTCCAGAGTCACACAGACTGAGACTCCTGCCCCCTGTACTAAAGTGAGCAAAGGTGAAATCTTATTCTCCTGGCTCCCCGAGGCTGCCCTTACCCAAGTGTTCCAGGGTGCGAAAGGATCTTATGGGCCGGCTGGAGTGAATCGGCCTATCTCCATTGGTGTCCGTGGAGCCAGATCCCAGCCAGTATAAATCAGTGCAGCTATAGGGAAGGCAAGGGAATGCTGCCGCCTTACAGGAAGGCAGTCAGGCCTCCCAGCATCGTCTCGTTATTTTGTATCCTTGAAATATTTCAGTGCCCCAACTGGAAGCCAAACTCGGGGTCTTTCTAGCTTGTGGGGGGGGGTCAGAGCCCCATTTTGCATCCCACCCTGGAAGGAGCATGCAATTAGAGTGGAAATAGGTCAGCTGTGACGTTTTTAGGCCATTCATCATCCCGGGGATGCCAGCCAGGGCTACTGAATAGACAAGCACTGGTAATTGACCGGCTGCTGTCATTTGTCAAGTTGCTCAAGGCTTCAGCCTAGCAACTCTCAGCCTGGATTCTATCCGCACCCACCATGTAAACCCCACTGGGTGCGATGGAGCCACTCCCAGCTGACAGCAGTAAAAGTGCAAGCAGGAGCAGGCCCCAGGGGTGGAAAATTCAGACACAGAAGGTTAGTTTAAGGTTCAAGAGGGAGGTGGGTAAAGCCGGTTTCTGGCCCAAGCACCTGTGACAGGGGATCATGCTTAGGTTTCTGATTCTAGGCCCAGATTTTCTTCTTGTTAACCCCAGTGAAACTCAGTGGATTTCTGTTCGATGGGTCATCTCCCCAGCTGGCGGGAACTGGCCATAGTGCTATTGGAGTCAAAGGGCCAGATCCGCAGTGGGTGTCAAAGAGCCACTAGCTTCATTGGAGTCCAGTCATGGCTTTGCACCACTATCGCTGAACTCAGACTCTGCCCCAGCTGGATCTGGGGGAAAATGAACATTATTTTTACAGTCAGAATAATAATAAAATCCCATTGTTGCATCCACTGTTCCTCCCACCAACAAACAGGGATTTTATTCAAGACATGCATTAAAAATCTGTAATGCCAACTTAATGACAGGCTTCCTCCCCCTTTCCCCTAGTCTGTACACAATGTTGCAGATTTTTAATAGCTGTCTTGAGCAGACCTAAGTGTTAACAGGGACATTACATGAATTAACAGGGCTCAGGGCATGTACAATCCATGAAGAGAGGTTTCCAATGTAATACTGCAGCTTTCAACTCCCTTCCGTCCACACGAGCATGTCACTTGCACTCTGTATCATGTACGGGGAGATGATGATGCTGTAAGGATCTGGGCTGAGACCCAACAAATTCATTGCACTAAACATAGCTGCAGCCACAACTATCAGAGTAGGGGGCTCCCAGGCTGCCATCTGAGCCTGAGAATGGGATCGGGACTCCTGGGTTCTATCCTGCCCTAGGCTCAGTGTGGGATCTTGGGTGAGCCTTTTCACCCTCTGTTTATCTAAGATACGTATCTGACCCTCCTCCTCCTAGCATCTGAGCTCCTCACAGCCTTTGATGTATTAATCCTCACAACAGCTGCCAGGCAGGGCAGGTCTATTATCCCAGTTGTACAGATGGGGAAACTGAGGCACGGAATGACTGAGTGACTCACTCAGGCTCACGCAGGGCATCCGTGACAGAGGAAGGACCTGACGCGGGGTCTCTGCAGCCCCAGCCGAGCACCTGAACCACTGGGTCGTCTTTTCCCACGCAGTTCACTTTCTCCACAGAACAAACGCCAATGTTAAAACTTGGGTGCCTGACGCTAGCCCTCTCCGCACACCGCCCCTGGTTAAGGGGTGCTGAATTTCTCCCAGCTCCCTGGACTTTACCGACAAAACAAACATCTCATCACCCTAGTTAGGTGCCTCGTTTCATGCACCCACATTGGCGCATGTAATCCCAGACCTCTAGCAATGAGGCCCGAACACTCATTCAGCATTGCTTCTGCCCAGTTCCCTCTCCCTACCAACCACCCCACAGGATCAATGGGTCTTTGAGCAAATGTCTCCTCTGGGCCTGGTTTTGAAAGGCCATTAGCACCCCCCAGTGGCAGACTGGGCAGTAGCAGCATGCCAGCACAGTGTACCTGCAGGGTATTTGTTCTGCTCAGGCTCCCGGATTAAAATGTAATTTAAAAGACACAGGCGCAAAGATCTCAGCTGCCGCAGGATTCTAAATAACCCTGTTTATTAAGTAGGTGCAAATATACAAGAAGTGTTCCACACCGGGATTTCATGGGGTTTAAACCAATCCAGATTCACACCTTTAGTTCATTCGGCTGAATGTTCCTACATGGCCATGTGTAGACAAGCTCCCAGCTACCTCTGGCAGGGTTCTGGTAGTTTCAGCAATGGAAGGCAGCAAGACCCTTTAGAGAGCTCCCAAACTATTTAAAGGGATATTACCCAATTCCTCAACACTGCAACGCCCATTTTACATGTGGGGGACATGAGACACGGAAGGAGGGGTGGCAGTGTCTTGATTTCTCCAGCGGTGCTGCACATCTGCCATTTCCACTACAGTTAATAGGATTCGTGGGTGGCCAGCACCAGCCCATAAGTGAGTCGCCCAAATAATTGGACTGATTCTTTTCCGAGGTCAGAACGGCCATGTGATCATCCATCTGACCTCCTTCAGGACAGGCCAGAATCACTGGCTAGAATCATCTGGCCTCAGGGCCACACGGCTGGCTGGGCTAGAGCCTCTCAGAAAGACATCCCATCGTGAGGTAGCACGCGGGAGTCACCTGGCATGCAGCTGGGGACAAGCACATTTGCTGAGCCTTTTCGGGGCAGGGAGAATCGTTTTGTTCTGTGTCTGTACAGCACCTCGCACCCTGCTGCATGGCTGGTGCCCTGATAATGGAAATAAATAATAAACACGATTTGGTTCATTGCTGCTGTTCCTTACTCCATTGACGCGAAGGCCGGGCAGCTCTGCAGACCTATGTCCCAGCCCAGCATCACACACAGATACAGCACGAGCAGCACCATCTTTTCCCACTTTATCTTTGTGGCTAACCTAGCCTGAAGAGGAGATCATCTCTAGGGCTTAGATAGGAGTTCAGTCTCCACGCCCCATCCTCGACCTCCCTGCTAAGACTAGCGTGCAAGCTACATGGGTGTAGCAGCAGGAGAATGTCAGGAACTGGGCTGAGACCTAAAAAACTCATTGCACAACATGTCACTAACCATCATCAGTCCTTCAATACCAGAACGATCACCTGTCCTGCTCCGTTAGAAGGGTGGAGGCCAACAAAGAGCACGACGTTAAAATTTAAATGGTTTTTATTATTATAAAGAGCAGTTTAACCCCACCGCGGCTAAAAGCTACATCGTAACTACCCACGAATCCTTGGCATTGCGAAGAAACTCAGTCACGGTCACAAAATAACAGTGAAACAAAGAAGGGGTCAGGGAAGAGAAGAATCAAATTTTGGCTGTTCCTACAGTGACTCAAATTCTATTTTCCCTTCAGAGTAAATCTACCTTATACGGAACGATACAATATTGCAGCTGTGAGGGGATAGGGATCACCCAGAATAGTCCTTGTCCAGATGGGGGCCCCAGAAGCACCCCCAAAAGCAAAGTGGTGTAGATGCAGATGTTAAACAGGAATCAGGTATCCTTTACTCTAGAGCAGAACTGGGGACCTACCGTTGCAACGAACCTACAATTACCGTGTTTCATACATGAGCACTCAGCCAAGGGGAAAGGTTATTTAGGCACAGGTTGATTTTAAAACACAAGCCAATCAGACACACATGCGCCCAATCTACATTCACAGGTTATGCGGGTTGGGATCTTTAAAGCACTCAGAGTCAGCCTAAGAGTTCGGCCACCACGGGGATTTCCTGAAAATTTCACAGTCAGATCCAGAGCCTGCAATCAGTTCTTCATTCTGTGTTTGTACAGCCCCTAGCGGTCCTGGTCCACATCTGCAGCTGCTACCTCAGTGCGATCCCAGAACAATTAATAATGCCTACCTCCTCTCTTGTGCTTTTCTCCTAGATCTCAAAGCACTTTACACAGGAGGTATCATTATATCCCCATTTAAGAGATGGGAAAACTGAGGCACAGGAAGACATGACTTGCTCGAGGTCAGGGCAAAGCCAGGAATAGAACCCAACTCAACTCAACTGCCAGGCTGGTGCACTACCCACTAGGCCATGCTGTCTGTGACTTCAAGAAGCACAAAGATCCATCTGTATGAGCCGATTGCAGGTGGTGGGCTTTTGCAAATATGCATTTTGATGAAGGCAGCTGGACTCTACAATGGTTTCCCTGCATTTTGCCTCCCCCCACTGGCTGAAGAAACACCCTGCAGCTTAAAATACCAAGCCCTACAAACTGTGGTTGTTTTACAGTCCCTCAGCTGGCCCGCCAAAGTTTTCTGTCTCTGCTGCAGCTGCTCAAGAGACCCACATGGGGGAAATGACAGCCGGGCTCCCGCAATCAGCCCCATGTGGATGGATCATGGGGACACCCCTGCCCCCAAGATCCCTGCAGAGTCAGGGCCTCATGGGACGTTTTTCTAACAGCTCTGCTCTAGGAATTATTTCGGGGCAGTTCTCTGGCCTGTGCTATCTAGGTCAGAGAAGAGGAGCCCAGTGGACCCTTCTAGCCTTGGAACCTATGAATCTGCACCTAGGAGAGAAATGGAGCAAGGGACTGTAGAGCAGTCAAATGCTGAGAATAAAACAAACCGGAACCTGCCCTTCCCTCCACCTTTTTCACAGGTTTATTCATCTTAGAGGTTAAAGATAGTATGTTTCCAGGCAAGAAAATTGATGCTGTCTCTTTGGCGGGTGTGGGGTGTGTGTGTGTCAATTTTTCAAGGAGGTGGTGGTGGGGAAGTTTCTTTTCCTCTGGGGAGGAGAGACACCATTTGGGGACTGTTTCTCCAGCACCCTGCACTACACGCAGCAGATTAAACCCAGCTCCCAGAATCAAAACAGCAAATACAGACTTCTCCCCACTCCTGCCTTTCCAAGGGATGGAAAGAAACCATCACCCTCACCAAAGATCAAGTCAGTTTCCTCTAGGACTATTTACACTGTTAGTAGGTACCTGCCACTGGGCCCAGGAGGAAGACTAGAAGATTTATGAAAGCAAGCCAAGAAAGACTCCTTATTACATAACGAGCAAATTCACATCCCCAGGGTACTTTTCAATATGTTTGATTCATGCTGGTTTTTTCTTTATGATGGGTCAACGGAGGAATCTCTATACAGGATCAGCAAGAGAAGGCGCATGGATGTCTCCTCCTTTACTTGTTTGATTACCTTAGCGATATCACACACATCAGGTGTGGGCTTCCCAGGGGCCAGGGCTCAAGGGGTGTGTGTTGGGAATGCTTACAGCTGGCTGGAAACACTTTTCCCATCACGTGAAAACGGTCAAGGTTATCGACATTTTTTCCCCCCATCACAAATTGGGACAAAAGTCAAAAATCCTTTAAAGTTTTTTGCAGTCTCTGACCCCAGCTGAAATTTTCTTCAATCAAAATGTTTCATTTCAATGTTGACCATTTTTAACTGCTAAAAAAACTCTATAAATTAGCTTGAATTTCAAAGTGAAGTCATTTCGAACCAGAAAAAAAAAAAAAAAAAGAAAGTCTTTTGCTTTGAAAATGCCAAAACAAAATGCATATAAATTCCTTCCCCTCCACTCCACCAAATCTTTTCGAGTCAAAAAGGTTCCTGTGAAAAGTTTTGGTTTTGCCAAAAAGCAGCATTTTCCCGACAAAAGCAGCATTGTCGAAAAGATCCCGATCAGCTCCAATGCTCACGCCTTGATTGGAGAGTGTGCATTGACATCCTTGCTCCAAAGCTTTCGCTAGATCTTGGTGTTAAATGTGTGTCAGCAAAAGCCAAACTGTGTGAAAGAGATGGGCTAAAATCAAATCCTTCCCCTTGCCCCTGGTTCCGTCCCTTTGATATCCTAATCACAGGCATTCGTTATCTGGACCTCATCACCACAGCAAAAAACTACTAATAATCATTTGAATACAATGCATTCAGGCTTTCTTCATCCATCCCTGAACAGCAAAAAAGGAAACAACCCCAATTCCCCCCCAATGTCGCAGATCACCTTCACCTGCAGCTCACACCCCCTTCTTGCTTTGCAGCGACCCTAAGGAGTCGCGTTCGAATCACTTACAAACCAAAAGGAAGATGCGCAGGTTCTCAGAGGTGTTGCTCCACTGAAAAAACCCGGGGGTAAAATTCAAAGCAGAGTTCAGGCGGCTATTTCAGAAGACAAACAAAAATACATACACGTGGATTGTGTGTGTGCTCTGCAGCTCTATGACCAAGCCCGTGGGATGGGAACACAGACTTGGATCTATCCTCTAGAGTCTATATAATGTGAGCTGTGATCAGTCAGGGATACCATTAGCATTTAAGCAGGACAATACTACTACTCAGCCTTTCTACAGCAAACCCACCCAGCACAGTGTTCTCTCTCTTCTAGTGGTAGCTGGGCCCTATACAGAGGTTGATGAGCCTGCTACAGTGCTGGCTGACAGCTGGGTCTTCCAGCTCAGGCTATAGCAGCGCCTGCTCTTAGAAACAGAGGTCCCACGTTCCATTCCCACTGCTGCCAATCCCCCCAGGTATTACACTAGCAAAGCACTTCATGACAACAGATACAGCCTCACAACTCCCCTACAGGGTAGGTATAGTGAGTATTGTTATCCCTAGATTAGAGGGATGATCCTAAGGCCTGATGGGACCATTGTGATCCTCTGTACAACAATGGCAAGAGAACAGCCCCTGAATAATTCCTAGAGCAGACCCCTTGGGGAAACACCCAACCTTGATTTACAAATTGTCAGGGCTGCAGAGTCCATCACGACCCTGGGTTGATTGTTCCAATGGTTAATTACTCCCACTCATTAAAACATTACAGCTTCTTACCAACTTTCAGCCACTGGATTGTGTTATCCCTTTCTCTGCTAGACCAAGGAGCCCATTGTTAAATATATGTTCCCCATGTAAATGCTGATATGCTGTAATCAAGTCACCTCTTTCCCTTCTCTTTGCTAAGCTAAACAGACCGAGCTGCGACATCTGTCCCTATGAAACATGTTTTCTAATCCTTTAATCATTCACGAGGCTCTTCTCTGAACCTTTCAAAGTCATCAACTTCCTTCTTGAACTGTGCACATCAGAACTGGACCCCATATTCCAGCAGCAGTCACACCAGTGCCAAATCCAGAAGTAAAATAACTTCTCCTCCTACTCAAGAACACTGAGTCGATGGAGGTTAAATAGCAACTTACCAAAATTGCCGTGATAGGGTCAGAACCAGGCATCTGAACTCCCCAGTCCCAGTCTCTAATCTAACCACTGACTAGATTACATTGCCAGTGTAACCCAAAATCATGACCAGTGCCCTCCCTTCCCCAGTCCACACATCCAAAGTTCCTACCGAACAGCAAGCTCAGGATAGCTGCTCCTGTCTGTGCTTTCCCCATCCCGACGTCACGCTAGTGATTTCAATCTCCTTGCGGGACAGAACTCGGACAGTGCACCCCGTGATGCAGAAATGCTCTGAGTCCTTCCGAGTTAGGTGGACTGAAGTTCTAGTCATAAGCTTCGGTGCACACGTCATCTCCCAGTGGCACGGGCTCTGCTCTCAGTTATGCCAGTGTCAATCCAAGGGGACCAGATTCTGAGCTGGCGTCAACCAATGGAGCTCCACTGACGTCAGTGGCACTATGCAATGTTGATTTACCCCCAGCTGAGAATCTGACCCATTGACACCAATGGAGACACTGCACATTTAGGCCAATGTAACAGAGCAAATTAGGTCTTGGAGTCTAAAACAGGTCAGCTTCACATTGTGACCCCTCCATTTATCCCCCCTAGGGACCACAGGTTCCAATTAGTGTTACGGTTGTGCATGTAGGTCAGGTGCAGTTACCAAACCCCCCGTCTGTTCACCCCAATAGCCTGCCGAAGCCCAGGGCGCTTAGGTGGGGCTATCCTGTCTTGGTGCAGAGTGGAAGCCCAGTAAACACAGATGCAACAGCAGGGGATGGCAGCTCGGGATCCTGGGGAATTTAGACAGAGGCTAGGCAGAACACCGGTGCCACCTGCGTCGCAGCCCTGCCAAGAAAGTCTACAGTGATTATTTATTAAGTCTGGGGATGTTCGAAGGAGTCAGGCACCAAATTTCCATTGGAATTTAGAGTCTCTTAGATGATGCTGAAAACGCCTGTTTAGATTTCTACAATCCAGCTCTCTTCTGGGAAAGTTTACGTCCTCCCCTTGGGCACGGAGGCCTCACATGACCACCTAGAAATCACGCACGGCCATTAAAAGCTACTGATCTTCTAAAAAAATAATAAATCTCCCACTTTTAGAACAGCTGCATTTTTATGCCTGTTCCAGATCCACTGCAGACTTACTGAATTTCACTCATTAAGGCTGGCTGAAACTTTTCCATCCATGCTCCATGTCCAATTGGCCATAGTGACTCCCATGATGCACGGCTTGCCCTTACCAAGAAACGAGACCATGGTGCATCATGGGAGATGTAGGCCCACCAGGGAGCCTGTAGAAGGGAGTGTCAGGTGTCCGAACTACAACTCCCATGAGGCACCCTATATTTTAGTTTCTGATTTTTTTGCTGAAAAGTTAAACAATCAAAAAAAAGTGTCCATGGAAAATTAGTTTTGTTTTGATTTTTCCTCACCAGCTCGACCAGTACGGGCTCCTTCCCCTCTGAAAGACTGACCTGGGAGCTCAGGCCCTGTTGCTTTCATTCACAAGGGCAGTCCCACCAACCGGCAGCTACTCACACGGATGAGGGCTGCAGAAGTGGCCCAACAGTGTTCACTTTTAAACGGTTCAAGCAGCCTATTGGCTCACTGCCCTGCGTCCCGTGCAGCCACCTGCACCAGTGCAAAACGAAAGAACCCACATTCACTTTGCACTGGTGCAGAAAGACCACACACAGCGCAGGGCAGTGGGAACTGGCCTCTGTGCATAGACCATTTCTGTGTCATTTCCAGCATGGGCTCAGCCATCCAAGCTCCATCTCTCCCATGTTGCATTTAAAAGGTCACATCAGGTCAGTAACCTGTTGCCCAATTCACCGACGAGTGACTGTACTGGTCTCAGGGGAGTTCCGCCAGGAGTTCTGCGGCCGTGAATCAGGCCCCAGCTGTCCCAGCAGAAATTGAATGGGAAAGGTCACGAAAGAAGTTATCACACTGTGTAACGGGGCAGCTACTTCCTCGTGGCTTCAGAAACCACGATACTGGCCTCTGGCTCCGCTGGGTCAGGAACTGCAATCCCTCCGTATGCACCAGTGCTAGTTTCAGACCAGTCATACTGTGCTCTCGGTGATGCTGTCAGCCTGATTCTTAGGGACCCCAAAGCCCTTTGGCTCTGGTCTGGCAGCACAGGCCTGATGATGGGGAAACACCCCCTCTTCACTGGCTAGAGTGGAGCTGGCATCTGGGCTCTGCCCCCTATGCTGGAGACCAGGAGCATGTCCAGAGTACCCTGCACTACGGCTATTCTCTGCTTCCCAGGGCCTGCTGGTGGCCACGGGCAGCAGAGCATGAAGTAGAGCAGCCTCTGGACCGCTCTAAATTACACCAGGGGCCAGGAAAACCTCGCAACACAGGGAGCGCAAAGGTGGCTTAAAGCTACCCCCTCCGTCAATGCCCAAGTGCAGGAATGGAGCAGGCCCCGTCAACTCAGGCCAACCCTCCTCGAAAAATCGATGGAGAGGAAAGAGGGGCAGAATACGGCCCGACGGCAATTCTGGATCTCCGAAAGGTGATGTGAAAGGAGAGAGCCAACTGAGCCGCAAGCCAAACCTCCCGAGACACAGACCTTCATTGAGCCGCATGTTGAGGGATGAGGACACTCGTATACAGTCGCTCACCCTTCCAGCACAACGATCCCCAGCAAAGGGAGCCAGGTGGGGGGCCGGGGTGGGAATCAATCAAACCCACGGGCCGGGTCGAACAGAGTTCGCGCTGGCCCAGCCCACGAGGGAAGCTGCCCGCCCAGAGGTCCCGTCCTACGTCGATAGGGCAAAGCGGCCCGGATTTAGGATTTATTAAAGGCCGCCAAGACGGCCCAGATCATCTCCGTGGCGCTGGCTTTGGCAGCCTCCACATCAGGGTCTAAGTCCAAGAGGTCCTTCGACCTGTTCATGGCCGTGTCGTACTTGTCGTCCGCCAGCGCAGTGAACACGTTCTCCAGCACGTCGGAGGAGTGAGCCAGCACCAGCAGGGCCAAGGTCCTCCTGTCCATGCGGTGCGGGTTGTTGACCCACCTGTCCAGGACGCTCTCCTGCAGCTTCTTGACCAGGCGCTGCTTCTCGGTGGTGTTGGTGACGGGGTGGGTGGTCATGTCGAAGAGCAGGAAGTTCTGCTTCTCCGTGGTCAGGATGCCCTTCTCCACCAGGTTCTTGGCCACGCGCTCCCGCACATTGCGCAGCTGGTACTGCAGCTTGAAGGGGTTCCAGGTCTCGCCTGCGGGAGAGGAAGAACAAGGTTTGCTTTTTAGGCGCCTGTCAAGGCCACGGCTGGGCAACCCTCCCGGGCTGCACCAGGACAGTCCCAAGCAGAGCTCTCAGCCCCCTCGCGACGCTATTCCAGTCCTGGCACCGTCCGCCCCTCTCTGCCCGGGTACCTCTATCCTGACCTGCAGTGTCACTGCTCTGCCCATCTCAGGCAGGGGGACACCTTCAATTTGATCCGTAAGCCAAGAGATGACCCGTGTCTGCTGATAGTTGAGGGGGCACAACCCTGGGACGGCTTGAGTCATGCCACTCCTCCCCCGGCACCCCTCCCGCCCTGGAAAGCAGCTGCCCCTCCTTGCAGCTCCAGCTGTTTCCTCCTGCCGCTGCCTCTCCCTGCCCAGTGCAGCTCGCTGGCTCAGCTGCCCCACAGGGAGGGGGGGCCAGGCTGCACCATGTGACTGAGCAATTGGGGGGGGGAAGGGATACATAACCCTGCATGCCCCTCCATGAGTCACCTCTGCATAAGCCCCTCTGCTATTCCAGTACCAGACTCCACACAGCTGAGCCGACCCTCCACAACACCAACCCGCAGGACCCCCCTGCTAATGCAGCTCCAGGCTCCCCACTCAACCCCACTGATGCCCGTCAATCCTGACCCACACCCGCTACTCCAGCCTCCAGAAGCTGCTGGGTTGCCCCAGAGCGCCCTCAGCCCCTATGAGAGAGCCGGGCATTGCAGCGCGAGGTTTACAGTGCACCGCAGGAACTGACATGAAGCAGCACACGAGCGTGAGCATCAGGTAGAAGCCACCAAGCTCCAAATCCCCACAGCAACCAGGCAGACTCCTCTCGGAAAGTCCCTGAACCTGGAATCTGAGGTCCCGGGACCCCACAGGCAAAGATACGTCTACACTGCAGCTGGCAGCAAGCCTTGTAGTCCGGGCTCTAAGCCCACCCGACCCCCTGGCTCTACGCTCAGGCGGCAGGAGCCAGTCTCCATGCCCAAGCCGCGTTGTGCCATTAATGTCCTCGCTGGAGTCCTGCTAGGGCAAGTTCCCCTGGGCCGGGAGGTCCAGTCCCAGCTGCAATGTAGACACACCTTTAAGGCCTAAGGCATGTCTACACTATAGCCACATAAGCTAGAGGGTAGATGCTTCTTACATCGACAGAAGGGTTTTTTTTCTGTCGATGTCGTTAATCTGTCTCCCCGAGAGGCTAGGAACTTTTTGCCGACCTAGCCGCGTCTACCCTGGGGGTCAGGGTGACCTAACTACGGCCCTCCGGGCACAAACCTTTCCACGGCCCTAAGCCACGTAGCTAGAGCGCTCTCGTTTTTGAGCGTAGACCAGGCCTCGGTGAGGCTGAGAGTTTAGGAAGCAGATCCACACGGGAAACAAAAAAAAAGCACCAACGTCACTTCTTCCAGCACAGAGCTGCCTGCAAATAAGATGAGCACGAGCTCACCCACGCAACCTGCCGGGCTGGATTCCAGTCCGGCCAGGGACATCAGCCGCAGGGGAGATAAGCCTGCATCCCCTCAGGAGTTGCACTGCCCTGACTGGCTTTAGCCCTTACTCGATCAAGCAGGAACAAGCCAGGCAGAGCCACAATGTGGCTCAGAGCAGGGCAGGCCACCAGGAAGCAGAGGATGCTCCGTTCTAGGCCCGGCTGTGGTACCTGTGAGCAGTTCTATCCAGGTCTGGACCGTCTCCGCAGGCTCCGTGGCTTTGATGTGCTTGAGGGTCTCGTCCAGCAGGACGTCGCCGGTAGGGGTGTCTGATTTTAAGAGCACCTAGGAGGGCACAGAAAAACCACACGGCTCGAGGCTGGATCGCAGGCTCTGTCCGAGGATGAGATGCAGGAGCTCACCAGCCCTAAATGGCTCGATCCTGCTTCGGCTGGGAGCTTTGAAACTGGTTTTAACAGGAGAAGCCCAAGAAGCGTCTTGGACAAAGATCAGTGAGATTCCAGGGCACATGTAACCCGCTGTGCAGCACGCGCTTTGTCCCCCACTCTGGGCCCAACCCCCAGATGATACGACACCGCTACAGCTCATGTGGTGCTACGAGGCACGTCTAGACCCACGGAAGGGACAAGGCATTGTCCAGGGGATAGAGCACTGGGCTGGGAGTCAGGACACCTGGGTTCTATTCCCGGCTCTGGAATGGCCTCGTATGGATTTAGTCAAACCAAGTGCAACTTGGAACATAGACAAGGGCTCAAAACCAGCGGACGTCCGAGTTACACTAGACTAATGGAGTTACAACCACGTGAGTGAAAGGAACATCAGGCCTGTGTGCTGAGAGGCAGGCTGGCCCACTGGTTAGCGAACCCAGCTCTCCCAAGCTAGTCCAAGTCCCTGCTCTGCCACAGACTCCTTGGGCAAGTCATTTAGCCTCTCTGTGCCTCAGTTTCCCTATCTCTGCATGGGGATAACAGCCCTGCCCTGCCTCTCAGGAGCAAGGGGAGGATAAATGCATTAATAATTGAGTATCATGGTGACAGAGGTCACAGGAATGCCCAAGAGAGAAACCTCTGTCTAGATGTAAGCTGCCATTATCCACGCAAACAGTCATTAGTCCAGAGGGACAGGAAGGAGACTGGTGCCTCCTCAGCCCCTCCAGACAACCACCAATGTGGCTCAGCCTCCACACCTGACCCTGACTGCCCACCCTCGCGGCCTCTGTTGCGTTCTTTCTCCCAGGGCTCAGCCCAGACACAGGGCCCAATCCCCACCACGCTCCTGTATCGGTTTCCATGGCGCGACTCCAGATTTACCCCACCACTGCTGATTAGAATCAGCGCCCACGGACCTGATTCTCCACGGTCCTGAGCTGTCGTTTACAGGGCTGTAAAATACTCCCAAGTCGGGATGGCGGCGTTCTGCAACCACATGCCGCTGGGCTCCATGACTGCAGGGCAGTGGGGAATCAGGCCCCAGGGGTCTGAAAAGGTAGCAGGAGGGGTGGGATCTCCCCTGCACTAAAGGTGTCCTCCTTGCCGGCCCAACAGGCCCAGCGACTGACCCACGGGGCAGCGTACCTTCCTGTCCAGCAGCTTCTTCTTCCTCATGGTGAGCGGCTCCAGCTGGATGCGTCCTCGCAGGGCCAGCTCAATGAGAATGCCGCCGCGCAGACCCGAGGAGATGCAGTCATTCCAGAACGACGTATAGCCCTGGGAGGGGAGGAACACGACCGGCATTAGAGACAGACAGACAGACCGATCTTGGGCAAGCCTGTTTCCCCACACATTCTTTGTCTCGATTGTAAGTGCCCGATTGACTGTGCATCCCTTGTAGGCGTCTATACACAACAAGGCCTTAATCTCAGTTGGGGTCACTAGACGTTACTGTGATACAGGTGACAATAACGGTAAATAACCTCCCTGCGTCTTATTTTTGCTTGTGGGTCTGCTGCCCCACAGCTCAACTGGGGAAAAGCGTTTTCTTCCATTTGAAATCCCACATCCCTGTCACCTTATGCTCCGGTCCCATCGGCTCTCACTGGCTACAGTAGCGTCAGGCAGGGTCTGTACTTCAATGGGGGGGGAACTCCAAGAAACCTCTATAGAAAGCTGTGCTGGCAATTTATTAAGTGGCTCCGTTCCCCCTCTCCGTGCCACCCAAGCAGTGGTCCGGTGCGGGCTGGCTCCTGCCACCCAGGCCTGCCTGGCCTCATCCAACTTCCCGCAGCCTGGGCCCCCTCCCAGGGATGAGGTGTGACACTGCACCTGGGCGGGGGCGGGAGGGGGGCGGGGGCTGGAAGACAGGGACTCGGGGGGCCAGGTTCTATGGCAGCGCAGAAGACAAGGGGTGAGAGCTCTCCCATCGACTCAGTTACACCACCCACCACAAGAGGCAGTAGCTGCACCGGCAGGAGACGCTCCCTCTCTGACATAGCATTGCCCACACCGGTGCTTAGGTCAATGCAATTTACGTTGCTCAGGGGGTGGCTTACTCACACCCATGAGCCACATAATTTATAAGCTGTCGTGTATGTAGCCTAGCAAAGGCCGGATCTGCTCTGTGAAAGAGACTTGACCAGCACAGAGTTTAAGGCGTGGGCCAGTAACTGGTAGTTCGCCAGATGGAGCCAGTCCTTCCTGTGCAAACACTGAGCAGCGTATCACGCCCCTGGCCAGCTGGCTTGGGTTACGGCAGAACCTACTTCCTGCTTTGCACAGCACACACACACTGCAAGGCAGGGTCATGGCCAGATATTTGTTGTTTGCAGAGCGGACGGGAGGTTGGCCCAAGTCCAGGCCTCCGAAATCTAACCTAGGACTTGAGTAAGAGTTTTGAAAACTAAAGTGGCTGCAGCCGGCCTGCCAAACCGGTTCAGAGCAGAGCCTTGGAGCTAGAGCCAGGGTGCTGGCAGACTATGACTCAGGAACCCTGGGTTCTAGTCCCAGCTCTGCCTCCGAGCTGTTAGATGGCTTTGGGCACGTCACTTTGCCTCCGTTTTCCTTCCCACCTCATCTGTACATACATATATCTTCCGGGATGGGCTCACACTATGCGAACAGGGCCTGGATCTCAGGGGAGTTACTGTCACGTAAATAAAGCAGTTTTACACCTCAGCAATTCTGGGGCTCTTTGACATTTGAGAGCGGGGTCTGAGTCAACACTCCCCATGCAGAAAAGACTTGATAGAAAGAAGTTAAGGTCTGTCTAGGCTCTGGAAGCCACCCTATAGAGAATTTATGCCCCACAATGGCACTCTGTGGGGCAAAAATCAAATAAACCCACCACAGAGCACATGTCTCAGTGCAGTTCTACGGGTTGGAAAGGAGTTAGGCTCTTTACAGAACCCTTAGGAAACTCTGCAGGGCCTTTTCCCATCAAGGACATTACATTGAGCATTGGGGCTTGGAGAGAAAACAAGAGAGAATATCTGACTGTACTGGTGTCATTGCTTGGCTCTCTAGTGTGTGGCGGTGAAGGGGTGGTTGTTAATAACAGATTACATTAATTACATTCTTGTCCCTTGCCTGTTTGCCTGCCCACCACAGGGCCAATTCTTCCCCAGCAGTTTTAAACCCACTTGGGAGCGTGCCCAAAAGACCCCATGCGCCCCTTTTACGATGAGCTAGAAGCGGGTCAGCGGCTGGAACGAGAACAATCCTAAAAGCAGTAACTGTTTTCCATCAAACCAGCTTTCCCGGAGCTTTACGAGATTTCTGCACAGGCTGAATAACGAGGCTGCTTAGGGAAACGTTAAAGCCCTGAGAACTTCAGACACGCACTCCGAACAATTAACTGTAATCAGACATTGCTTGTAAGCCCTGTCGGTAAGAGCGCTCCTGGCTGTCCGCAGCTTTATCTTTAAGCCCACGATGTATTTCTTGGGATAGACTTCTATTAAGGGTTAGATAACAGCACGATCCCCAGCGTCCTGTCCGGATTGCACTTTGGCTAATTACATTCTGCCTACTTAAACCCACCAAGGCAGTTTCTAGCTAGCTATGGTATTACTTGCTTGCTTGGAACGGGAACATCTGATGCTGCTGCGTCGTGTGGCTTCCTGCCATTAAACAGCTGCCATCTTGGCCCCTAGAAATGGCTGCATTTCAGTTGCGGCTGGGAAGAGTTCAAGAGGCCAGACCCTTGACTGAAGTAAACTGGTGCAGGTCTATTGAAGTCAGTGCAGCCACACTGATTTACACCAGCGGAGGAGCTGGGTGTGCACCAGTTTATAGACTCACTTTAGGATGTAAGGTATTATGTAAATCAGCTTCCCAAGGCACTCCCTTACCAACCCTCCATACATTACAGCTAGGAGACAGTCAGTCATTCAGATCAAGTGAAATTCATCCCACCCAGCACAAGGCTCCAGGCACCCGCTAGAGTCCTACATAGTGCTTAAGCGACGCAAAGGCCTCTACGCCAGACCACATCAAAGCCATCACGCTTAGCTCCAGGGGTGTTGAATGAGAATATCCATCTCCACCCCCATCTCACAACAAAGGGCCAAGCACCTGCTACTCATCCAGCATCATAATTAGAGTAGGACCTAGAGGCACCAGCCGGATCCTGGCCCTCTCGTGGAAGGTGAAGTACAGACACCTAGCAAGATTTTGAGGATTATAAATGGAATAATAATTTTTTTTTTAAATGCAATATTCTGCAGCATGCAAAGGCTCCTTCATGACCCCAAACATATATTTGTATAGCAAACCTTAACACACGCACTGGGCATGTTTGACAGGAAGAACAATAAAACGATAAAATAAAACAGTTAATCTTTATTTGCTTTTTTCATTTCCTTGTGGCGAGGGCTCAAGAAATGCAAGAATCAAGAGTTCCTAGGACCTGCTGGGTGTCTTCTACAAAAGAAACTCTCCTTTTAAACCACACAATTCTTTCCTCTCGAGAAAAGGGTTTCAAGTTCACCCTTTAAAGCAAATAAATGCCTAGAAGTTTTGGCAGGATATTGACAAGCCTTGGCATTCTGTCCAGATCTGGTTTCAGATTATAAATGCCAGACTGATTACCTACACCCCAGACAGACTGGATCTGTGACAAGGAGATACAGTGAAGCTGGAAGAAAATGAAATGGAGTCATGGAGCTTTTCCAGACAGAAAATGGGCAACATTTTATTTCTCTCACCCCTCCACCTTTTTTTGGACAACAGTTTCCCCTAAGATTTTGGCTCCATCTTTATTGTCTCTCAATGATACCGTAGGATCCTGAGCAGGTTACAGGCAGAGAGAGGGCTGTTCTTACTGCTGGCACATCATACTCACCCAGAATTTGAGATCAAGCTAGGTTCTTTCAACTTTGGTCAAAGTGGACCCTCTATATTCTAGCCTGGCAGAAGATGCGCTAGAGACCTGGTTCGGAAGTATACAGTGTGCCAAATATACCTCAAAACCAGGGCTGGCCAGAAAACAAGAATTCCATTTCAGGAAATATTTTGAGGTTATTTGTTTCCATTCCGATGAGGAATAAAACCAAAACCTTGCAAAAAGACCCCAAACAAACTGGGGGGAGGGAGAACACAGAGCGAGACAGAATAGCCAACATCCTAATGGTGACAGCACTCACTTGGGATATGAGAGACCCACGTTCACGTCCCTGGTCCAAATCTAGCAGAGAAGGAAACTGAACCTGGATCTCCCACATCCCTGGTGTGTCCCCTAACCTCCAGGCTACTCACCGCTCTAGAGTCTCTCTCCTTCACCCCCTCCCTCCCTCTGGTCAAAGAAACCTTCCCGACAAAAGTTTCACCCAAACCAATACGTTTCCACAAAAAGTTTCGGTTTCCACAAAAATCGGCATTTTGTGACAAACAAACATTTTGTTGAAAAGTTCCTGCCCAGCTCAACTAGGAGCGTTTTGACAAAAAACAGGCAATTTTTATTTTCCAGGTTGTACAAATAGAGAATCTGAGGCGCACAGCAGAGAAGTGACTTGCCCAGTGCCTCATAATGAGTTAGTGGCAGAGCGGGGCATAGAAAGCAGGTGTCCCGATTCTAGTTTGGTGCCCTGGCTGCTGGAGCGCACTATTTCTGCTTTTTCTTTGAGAACGAGAATGAGGGCGAGGCGTGACACACAAAACATGGAACGTCAGGTTTTTGGTCTGATCCACCACATTCCCCTTTTTGTCAGGTCACTACAAAACTGCTCCCAACAGCTGATCAGCAAGCATCCGTGCTATAATGTAGCTCACCTCACTGGCAACTGCCTGGGTTCCAGGAGTATTTGTAGGGTGGAGTGGGCGTGAGAAGGTAGCTTGAGAACCTACGGTAACAGCCACTTTAAAAAACGGGAAGGAGGAAGAATTTCACAGTGACAGGGGGCCATTTCTAAAGTCCTTTTCCCCACCCCACAGCATTGTTAGCTCACCAGACTTTGCCCCTTTCTTCCGTCATTCTATAAAACATTAACTCAATAGACAATACCACATCCCTACAGAACAGTAGGGTTGCAAGAACTAGTTTGAATGAGCCATTAATTAGGAAAGACAGCTACATTTTTCAGCCCTGACATCAGAGGAGATGATAACAGGGTTTCTTAGGGCTGCTCTACACTAGAAAATTAGATCATCGTTCAGGGCTGTGAAAAACCCACACCCTGGAGCGAAGTTAAGTCCCCATGTAGACACCGCTAGGCCAATGGAAGAATTCTTCTGCCACTTAGCTACCACCTCTCGGGGAGATGGATTAACTACAGCAATGAGAGAACCCCTCCTATCGCTATGGCATCTACATTGAAGTACCGCAGCTGTGGCGTTTTAAGAGCAGGCATAACCTCAGCCCCGGTCTACACTTCTGTCCACACAGCTACGTCAGTCGGGGGTGTGAAAAATCCTGTGCACTGTAGCGATGATGACCCTAATCCCTGTGTAGACACAGCTAGGTTGATGGAAGAATGCCTTGGAAAAACTCCTTCCATCAGTGCAGGGTGCAGCTACCCTACAGGGTTTATGCCAGCATAGCTATGGCAACGTGGCTATGCTGGTATAGCAGTCTCCGTCAGGTGGACAAACTCTCAGCAGGAACGTGTTGCTGCAATCTCTGCAAACAGAAGAACACACCTCTCCCTGAGCAGTACACCAGCCTTTGATGTCATGCTGAGCAGCCCCAGAGACAAGAAGCCAGCTCCCTCTTCGGAGGGAAATAATCATTTTGCCTTGGCACACAGATTGCTGAGGGAAAATCCTTCACAGTTGGCCCTGTGTGGCCAATGTCAAACCATCACCGACATGGTCTCACAAGCCAAGAGACAAAGGCAGTGTGCACCCAGTGTGAACTGGGATTCAGGACTCCAGGATTCTATCCACAGCTCTGCAATCTTGAGTAAGTTGTTTACTGCTCCGTGCCTCAGTTTCCCCCATTTATTTCCCAGGGGTAATATTAACCCCCACCCATCCCCACAGGGGCAGCTATGAGGCTTAATTACATGGCTGCACTTGAAGGCCCATGGGAAGGGCAAGGACTGAGAAAGATAAGAAGAATACTCTGCAGTGGTCGATATTTTGCTTCCAGTTGTAATTCAAGAAGTTGACTGATCTCTATAGAGCCCTAGCACTAAATCCTTTGACTTAGGAGCTGATCAGAGACCTCCCCTACCTCAGATAACAACCAATCACACCTGAGATTGGTTCTTCTTCTTCTTATTTGCATTTTCGTAGCACTTAGGAGCCCATAACAGTCCAGGACCCCACGGTGCCAGGCACTGTACACATCCAGAACAAAAAGACAGTCCCTGTCCCAAAGAGCTTGCAAATTAAGTATAAGACAAGCCTGGGACTTGCCATTTCCGGAGCGCAGCGTGTGTGTCATAACCCCTCCACTGTGAACAGAGATTCTCCTCAAGAGGCAGGGACCTGCACTTTGATTTCAGCAAGATCTGAGTTCTACCTTTGCCGTCACCACGCAGTTCTGAGCAGGTCAACGCCTGCAGCTCACACGATCTACCTAAGCATTGCCATGAATCCGCGGGCCTCCTAACACCTCCATGACGTTGGCCTCTGAACTTCTGTCCTAGCCACTGTCACGGCAGAGACCTTTGTCTGCTCTTTGTATGTGTCCGGGTCCTACAGATGGCCTATAAGTCCAAAGGACACGTGGTTTAAAGCAGAGTTTCAACCACCGGTGGGGGGAGCATCAAACTTTCCAGGAGGACACAGCGACCTGACACATGGGATCACAACGCCACTCAGATTTGGCCCGGCCACCCCTCCAGCATGCCAGCTGGCCAGGATAAATTCAAATGATTGGCATTGCAACTGGTGCACGGGATCACAACGCCCATGAACATGTATCAACGCTGAAATGGAGAGATTCTGCCCTGAAAACGTTGTGGCTATTAGCCTACGCACAGTTAAACCGCAGGATCTAAACACTGATTTATTTAAAGCAGAATACCCTTTATTGCAATCAATGTATTAATGGCCCAAGTTCCATCTAGATTACATTGGAAAGTCCCATTTTTAAGGGGGAGAGGAAAGAGTGGTCCAAGTAAAAAAAAAAAAAAAAAGGGGTTGTGGGGTCGTGATTCAAAAAGCTTGAGAACCCCGGATTTAAAGCAACCTCCCTCGGTATAAAGCTAAAGGGTTTGGCACAAAAATTGTTAAATGGAAAGAAAGATCCCAGCACTGCTCTAATTATATTTGCGCCCGAGTGGCTCTCAAATATTTGCTCTGCAAAGTTATCCCCGGCATCCGGCTTATCACCCTGCTTGCCTACAGCCTCCTATTTAAATTGGAAACCCCTAAATTTTATTGGTGCTATTGAACCAAAGGCACTGCCATCCTTTGATGGAGCAACACCTTCTCCCAGCAGGGTCTGCTCACGGATACAGCACAAGAGGGACATCCATGCCAGTGAGCCACATGTAACTGGGATATTGCAAAACTGCTTCCTGGGGCTTGATTTCCAGAGGTGCTGGCTGCCACTGAAGTTACCGAGAGCTGCGGGTGCTCAGCACCTCTGAAATCAGCCCCTCCTCATTTTACAGGGGCTCAGTTTGGAGGACCAGGGAGGCAGTGTTCCCTGGTGGACAGGGCACTGGAGTAAGACTCAGGAGACATGGGTTTTGTTCCTGGCTCTGCCACTGGCAAGTCACCTCCCTGATCTGTGCCTCGGTTTCCCCATCCATAAAGTGTGGGGGGGAATGATCCTGACCTTCTTTGTAAAGCGCTTTGAGATCCAGAGATGAAAGAAATATGGAAGAGCTCGGAGTTATTATTATTTCAATATATTACACCCAATTAGCTGCAAGAACCGCTGAAAACATACTCTCTTCAGGCTGGGAGGAAGAATGGCCTAGTGGTTAGGGCGTTAGCCTGGAACTCAGGAGACCTGGTTTCAATTCCCTGCACTGCCACAGACTCCCTGTGTGACTCTGAGGCACGGATTGGCTAAATCCTTGACCAGTTTCCCCAACTGTACAATGGGAATAATAGCCCTGCTCCGCCTCACTGGGGTAGGTGATGATAAAGATTGGGAGGCGCTCAGATTCTATGAGGATGGGGGCCAGATAAGCATGAGACATCAAGAAGCATCGATCCAAGGGAGAAGACAACTCACTGTAGCAGGGTTTGGAATTGTTCACTTCTAGGGCAGCAGTTCACTCTGGAGAGTGGCAAAGCTAGATACCAGCAGCTAAGCATGAATCAAGCCGGCTGCGTCTCAGTCCAGTCCCTGGTGGCCCGATTGTCTGTGGTTTTATGTGACACGGACAATGGGCCATCTTCATCGAGGGGCCATGAATCTAGCTGATTTGAAGCTGGAGCTTGATATGTTTATGAACGGGAACACATGATGTGGTTGCCTACGACAGAAGGGATGACAAGGAACTAGGAGATCTCTTCCAGGCTTGTGTCCCAGGTGTATATCCAAATCCAGCAAAGATGTATACATCTCTTTACAGCGTGGTCATCTCTTGTGGTTTTATAATGAGTCTCATGTCTCTGGTGCTTTTTTTAAAAGAAAAAAAAACAACCCAGCTTCCTTTCATGTAATAGAGGAAAAAATATTTCTAGCCCTCGGAGCTGCAGAGAGAAGCCTGCAAACGTGCCTTCTAAAAGCGGCATCAGAAGCTTTTAAAGACAATCTCGATTTTTGGGGGGCCTGACTCATGATTCTGAGCACATAAGATTGGCAACACAGCGACGTACTCAACCTTACACACACAAGTAAGCCCATTGATTTCAAATGCAAATTTAGGCAAAAGTATCGGCATCTGCTGGATCCAGGCCTTCGATTCTAAGCCCCACAGGGCAGGGACTGTATCTAACTAGGTGTTTGTACAGCACCAAGCACAACAGGGGCCTGATTTTGATTGGCAGAGTTGGAAATGAAACCCAAGTGCCTGACCCCCTGACCTGCCCTAACCCCTATGCAAATTGTGTAAACCGAGAGCTATCACAATTCAACCACCGCCACAGAGTCAACAGTCTCAAGACACCTGGTTATCACATTAGCAGCCACAAACACAAGACAGCTCTTCTCAGAAACAGTGCAACCACAGGCTCCTTTCAGAGACAGGGCACCACTCCATTCCATAGCAAGAAGCCGCTCCGGGCTGTGCTGAACAAAAAGGGTAGGGTCTAATTATTTTAAATGACACCAGTCTGCAGGACACTTTCAGACAGAAGAGATCTGTTGCGTCAGTGAGATGAGCTAACAGGAACTACTAAAGTACTGAATGCCTCGAGCGATAATCGCTACAAATCTAGGATAAAGGAGTGCAAGAGAGTCACCCTGACCAGTAGATCTCACAGCAGAGAGGAAGCTAGCTTTCCTCATCACGATTTCATTATATTTAAGGCCCTACTTGAATCGTGGGATTATTGTCAAATAACTGCAGTTGAGTTGCAGACAAGACATGGAAAATGGTGGAAAAGTAAGAATTGACCTTTATTAATTGCGATAATTTGGAAAAGCCAGAGAAGACCTATTTGTTTAAGAAAGATTTGCTGGAACAATATAAACACACAAATATTATGCTATGCCTGCTAAGTATTTTTTTGATAACCAGACATTTTGCTGCAACTATATTACAGTCGTTAATGCGCCGGGCTGATGGCAGAAGCCCCAGCCCTTTCGAGGTTGACAGCCCAAGTCCCAGCTACTATCAGCTCAGCTAAATGGGGTTCTACTGTACTAATGGGGGAAAAAATGTGTATGTTGCAAACCTCAAAATACATGCAAAATTGGAAGGAAACTTTCATGAAGACAGAGCTATCCAATTCCATAGAAACAAGCAGCACCTCCCCCCTGCAATATCAAAGTTGTTGGATTTTTTTTCTTCACTTATGTGCTAAAAGAAAAAAAAAAAAAACTCTGCGAACCATTGCTGTGTGCTATTAAACAGATGCTGAGTTCCATCCCCTTTCAATCGGATAATAGAAACATTTATTTCCTGCAGATATATGGACATTTTAATCCTGCTGTAAAGCCAGAACTTGCAACCCTTTCTCCCATCAGAGTCAGGCTTTGTTAGTGTAAGGGGCCTTGTCTGTAAAATGAAAATAATTCCCCCCAACCCAAGAAAACCCTGTACCGTGCAGATTTGCACATTTTCACCTGCCATAGAGATTCGATTTTGCGCCTGTCACAACGGAGGAGCGTGTCTGTTCTTTATAAGTACGAGGGAGCGTTCAACAGCTGTTGGGACCCTGCTTGGCATGGATAAGAGGCGCGTTCCTGACGTTATACTGCAGTTGGAAAGAACTCTTGTGCACTGGATCAAGGAATTCACTCTTCAGAGACCATTAAACAATCTTAGCTGAAGCCGAGAATTCATGGGTCTAATTTACTATTGGCCCAGGGCCCGTCTGTAACAACGTGATTGGCACTGAGGGTTTGTAGAGCTGCTATTAACAACCCTGATGCAGGCAGCCGCTGCACCTGGCATAGAGCCACAGATGCCTCTGCAGCAGCCCAGTGAACAGGGTGGGTTGTTCTGGCCCTACCCTTCACTGGAGGCTACTCTGGCCCCTGAATCGGAGAGGTGTAAATTGCCTTTCCTCTGCCCATGTGCAGGGATGAATCTGCCCCTGTATTGGGAGCACGGCCCATCCCCAGCTCTCTCCAAAAGGCTTACAGCTTTCTTGCATACGGACCCTGTCACAAGTGTCTTGAGCAAAAAAGGCCAAGAGGCATTTTGATTCCTTATGCTACACCGTGTTTACTTCTTAAACCCAGCACTGATCCAACAAGCAGGCCCAGCAGGGTCAGGCAGGAAGTAGACGAAGAACTAACCATGATGCCAAAATGCCACTAGAACCTCCCACCACCAGGCAGTACAGCAGGGGCAGACCTGCCTCGTGGAGGATAATCTAGCCAGCGTCTGGGGCAGGTGAGAAAGAGCTGGGGGATCCACCTGAACCCACTGGCACAGCCATGCCTTGCAGACCTGGGCTTGATGCCACACAGAGGGTGCTTAGGCACTGCTTCTGCAAGGGGCCTCTGGATCGGCAGAGAAGGGGCCAGGAATTGCCCCCACAGCACATCCCCACAAGCAAAGGCAGAGGCAGTGCTTCTATCAACGGCAGTGGCAGCCAGAGACCCATTACCTCCTTATCCTTCAGTCCCAGGAGCAGCACCTCCTCCATGAGGGTGAGGCGGATATCTTTGGAGTCACCTGAGTCCTCCTCCTCCTCCAGGTTTCTGTCTTTCAAGGAGTCATCCTCACCCTCCAGCCTCTTATCAGCGTTCTTGCCCACATCAGCTCGCCGCCCTCTGTGCGTTAGCGTCGTTGTCATCTTCTCCCACAGCTAGGAGCAAGGGTAATCAAACTAAGCGTTCCAGTGCACCAGTTCCATGGGGAATGGTTTAAAGCACTAAATTACAGGGAAACAAAAAGACTGGAATCCTGGCCAGGCCAGGACAGCCCTCCCCCTTTACAAGGCAGATAGCCTTCGTCCAATACTTCTGAGCAGCAGGCACAATGCAGGAGTGGCTGCATTCCACTGGTGCTGCGTGTTTAAAGGGCCAGATCATCCCGGGTTATGCAGGAATAAAAATCTCCAAGCAGGGGACAGAAATTTGGCAAACTGAGTTACCACCAAGTTATTCCATCAAGCAGACAAGGTCAGTCCCACCTAGAATGGGAAGGGTCTGGGGGCCTCTCCCCTCCATACCCACTGATGAGCTAGTATCTGCACCTAACTTGCAACCCCAGGCAGAAGCCCAGGGCAACCCATATGGAGACTTAGGTCTTCATGTAGATTTCCAACCTTCCTGGCCTCATGGATCCAAGCTGTTGTGGCTTGGCTGCTTGTGGCTGTCACTGGAGCCCCCCACCCCTTTAGGGAGGGGATAAATGTAATGCAGTGGTTCCCAACCCATGGCCTTTCAGAGTGGCCCATGGTTCCCCTCCCGCTGGTTGCAGAAGGGAGCCACTACCTAAATATCCAAGTGGAACACGTGACTGGTGCGGGTTCCTTGCAGCAATCAAGGGGACGGGAAATCTCCCATCCCCCTGGCTGTAGCAGGGAACATAGCAAAGTGCTCAGCCTGAGTCTCTGGGCTCTGGAGTCCGTGCTGGAGCCAGAGGGAGGGGAACACTGATCTCCTGTCCCCTGGATGCAGGAGGGAGCCGCTGCCCAGGGACCCAGGTGGAGCAAATGGTTTCCCTGCTGCAGCCAGGGGGAAGGGAGATCCTCCTCCCTGAACTCCTTCCCTCTGGCTGCAGTGAGGCAGGAGGGGGACTGCTGGCGGAGACTGGTGGCCCTTCAGGGTTGTAAAAATTATATTCGTGGCCCTCGAGCCAAAAAGGTTGGGAACCACAGGAAAGGGGAAAATGGAGGTACACCAGAGGGGCAGCCCACCCTGGCCTAATCCTGCCAGCCCCCCAAAACCTTAGCTCTCATCTTTGTAAGGGGCTTTTGCGTCCCACGGCTGTTGGGATGGCATAGCCCTATTCGTTAGGGGAGGAAGGAGCTATAGAAAACCAACTGGGCCCAGGCACTAAACTTAAAGAAAAAGAGGCAAAGGAAGAAATGTTTCCAGGAGCTTTTCTCCATGCTGGATGTGGTGAGGGAAGAGACACAGGCACCCCTCGCTTCCCACCACCTCTCTGCCGAGAAAACAAACTCCAGCAGGGAAAAAAAACCAAAAATAATTTAAGACAGAGAACATCCTCCCTGCAGAAACTTACAAACGAAAGGGGAGACCCCTGTGAAATTTACAAGTGAATGCCCATTTATTTGCTCTTGGTGCCTAAGAATTTAACCCTTGGGGGAGATTTTCCCAGCCTTACCTGTGACTCTGATCCCCTCTTCTGGGAGGCCTCGTCACTTCCCCCGCCCTTCTACTGTGCCTGGCATTAAACTTCTGAGCCGGACTGAATAAAAACTTTACTTCCTGGTTGAGCTGGAGCAAGGAGGAGGAAACACATCAGCTTCCTGGTATCCCTGGGTAACCTACCCTGGTGTTTGTTAATGCACAAATCAGAGGCTGGAGTGGCAGAGGTTCCTCCAATACGGATTGCAGAAGGGTGGGTCCCTGCTGGTTCAGACAAACTTGTAAAGAATGAGGCTGGGACTGCTTCTTTTTTTGACAGCTGAGGAAACCAATAAAGAGATGGGGTGGCTGGTTCAGCCCCCAACGCAACCGACCAATGTGGCAGGAGCAGAAATCACCACTGTGAAGTCAGGAGTCATAGAGGTGTATTGTTGTGACGCTTGGGAGCACAGCGTTGTATTCTGTGTACTGCACCTGTGCTGCGTGGCCTTGTGTTGTGTGCTGTGCCGTGGTGCAACAGCGCACTGTATTCTGTGCCGTGCAGCAGAAGAATATTGCGTTGTATTTGATGTGGAGTGGCTTTGCCTGGTATTGTACCACATGTTGTTCAGTTGTGCAACATTACAGGGTGCAAGTTGTGCAACACTGCATGGTTCAACTGTTGTTTACCCAGCCATGCAGCGTTGCAGTGTACTGGCCAATACAGATTACAGCAAGGCAGTTATGCATCATTTTGCAACATGTATGCTGTGTAGTTGTGCCATGTTATCGCATCATATGTTGCATGCAGCTGTGCAATATTGCACAGTATATCATACCATCTGCTAGGCAGCTGTTCAGTACTGTATCATATTGCATGTTGTGCTGCTATGCAATATATTAGCGTATTGTATATTGAACTAGATGTTGTATGCTGTGCAGCTATGCAATGATGTATTGCATTTGTCATCCAGCATGTTGAATATAGCATTTATCTGCATTTCACTTGTGCAGTATTCGATGGGAAGCTTCTGTTTTGAAATCATGTGAACAGCAGAATGAGAGAAAGGAGACTACTGGCTGTAAAAAAAATTTGGGAGACAAATCTTCTTAAAGCCTTCTGCAAAATTTGCAAAGTCTGAGGCTATGCAACAATAGCTGTTTGTTAGCTGTTAGTTATATATACCTCCTATCTGATTTCTGTTTCTTGCATCTGACGAAGTGGGTTGCAGCCCACGAAAGCTTATGCCTGCAGAAATTAAATTTGTTAGTCTTTAAAGTGCTGCAGGACTCTTGTTTTTACTAGAAACTTCACTATTCCTATGGATTATATACAGAAGACACTCTGATAGAAAGCTGGCCGGAGGCAGAGGAAATACTCTTGAGCCCTGGTGATAGTTTTTGTTACCATAGTTTTCCAATAGGGGGCACTAAAGTATGGTTCTGTGTAGGAACTTGGAGAACTCTACTTTCAGGACCTGCTTGATGGGAAAAGTATATAGGGAGGAAGGATTACAGACAATGTTGCACTGTCTTGGTCTCTCTTTTTATGCTTGAACACAGAACAGCTTTAGGGATAGGACCATTTGAAAAAACACTATGATGGCATACCATGGGGTAGGGGGATCTCAGACCCAGCTAGGGCTACCCCAGACACAGAATTATGCAGGGAAGAGCCCTGTTTCAAGGGACACCAGTTCCCACTCTGTCCCCCACCATGTGAGATCAGGTCCAAAAGAAAACTGTGAAGGGCCACCCAGAAGCTCAACTGGCTGGGGCTGAGACCAGCAACTGCAACAGGGACCTACAAATGACCCACTTCCTCCCCTCCAGCCCCTCAGTTCTCCACTTCAGCCTCACTGCACCTGTTTCCCTTCCTTTCCTTTGACCCTTGCCCTCCTCCTCTATCTTCCTCTCTCTTCAATTAATTCCCTCTCCACAACCCCTTTCCCTCCTCTAAAAAAAAAGAAACTAAAAAAAAAATTATGGCACATTTGTGACCATCACGTTGTTCACTCTGCTTGTATGGTATTGCCCTATCCCCCTACCCTTTGCCTCTCTTGTCCGTTTAGATGGCAAACTGTTTGGGACATGGACTCTGTTTGTACAGTGCCTAGCACAGTGGGATCCTGGTCTTGGCTGGGGTCCCTAGCTGCTACCATAATACACATAATAAATTAAGAAAAAGGCTTCCCTGGAGAGAAGGGGTGGGGGAGTAGGGGGAAACAGAAACTTAAGATATGAAAAAACTGTAGAGACAAAATAAAACTTAAAAAATGTTTTTTTGAGGAGAAAAGACGAAACTAACTACACTGCACTATCAGAAAAGGTACTATCTACTGAGGGAATAGGAGAAACGGTCTCCGCTGCAGATTCCATCCCAGACCAAAGGCGGCAGAGAAGGAACTGGGGGTGGTTGGACCACACAGCACTATATATACATCCCACGCACAGTGCGAAAGGGGGGAGGTGCGCATATGCGATCTGACGGGCACTGCTGCTGATCTCCAATCCCAGGCACACCTACAATGGAGCATCCATAAGGACATCACTTGAAGAACCATAATTTCTGCACAGCGACAGCATTGAGAGGCTGGGGGGAGAAGGCAGCATAGAAAACACCCAGTGGCAGCCAGGATCATGTTGTGCTGGCTCTTTGCAGACATCAGCCACCACCTGCTCAGGAGATGAACCTCTTTCTCTCCCTGGCACACAAAATGCCATTTTGCATTTAGGAACCTTAATTCAGCCCTAACTAAGCAACTCTACTGCAACTCCAGATATAGTATGAATGCTTGCAATGTGTATTCATCTGTGCATACAAAATGCTCCGGTTGAAACAACCAACACTTAACAGGTAATATTCATGTTCTAATATTAAAGTACAAGTGTAAGCTGAAAAGTGGGGTAAGCAGTGGTTCTCCTTTAAAACTGCAGCATAGGTCTGACTTCCAGAGTGGAGCAGAGCAGAATTCCTGAAGTGTGACAAGTAAAATCTGAACCAGGGAGTAGAACACAGGAGAAATGGGAGAGCCCGGAAGGAGACAGGAGTATGTCTGTTTGGTTTTGGTTTTTTCCTGTTTCTTTCAGAATGCAAATAATTGTAGGAATCATATTGTATCAGTCTACATTATTATGCAAAATCTATAAAACAATATTTTAACTAATGTTGTCCATTAAATTGGTTTTAAATACATTCAGATCCTGATTTTTCTCTTAAAATAAAAAATAAACAGCACTATGTAGAGAGGCAATTTGTTCCTCAACAGTAAATATTTTATTTGGGCTGAAAAACTAGCAGACTTTAAAACAATCAAGACATACCAAGTAAAAGTCCTCAGCCTTTATGAACTTTTCATTTAAAAAAATCAATCATCTACTCAAATCAAATTTATAGGACATTATATTTTAAAAATATACAGTAGCAAATTATTAAATAGCATTGTTTAATTAGGAAGTAGGATAATAAGCTACTCTTAGTTTAAAAGTTAAAATTTAAGGATGGATTGTTTAGCTGTTCATATCTAATATAAATACAGCAGTAGTTGTTACCTGTATTTATACAGGGCATTATTCCAGTGAATTTAAAGTTTATGAAGAACAAAAATTATTTTTTGAAAAAAATGCACTAGCACTATTTCTGACAGTTGCAATTAATCATTTCACATACATAAAAACTGAGCTGTCTATTTTTCAGATATTTAGTTGTTATAGCCTGTTATTTGTAATACTATACATGGCACAGCTGTCTAGCACACACAATATGGTAACACTTAGCTGTTATAAAAAACAGCTATCTGGCATCAGAGCTGCATAAGGATTTCTGCATTTCAGTGTAAATTTAGGAACTAAAGAGGTAAATGCTGTTCTTTATCTTTTTTAAGTTTTACGGTGCCAATGTGCAAAATCAACACTATGAGGGCACCTGAAGTTTCCTTCTGTTGCTTCTTACAAGAAAGAAAAAGAGATGCTACAGTATTGTTATAAAAATGACTACACAATTTTCTTAATCCAATTTCCTGACATTTAATTCTACCAAAACTCAAAATTCCAGTTAAGATTTTAATTTTCATGTTCAGTCTGCAAGGCATGTTCTGAACAAGAAATTCTTAAGCTTCTGAGTACGGTCCAGGAAAAGACACCAGTGGAAGTTTTGCATAGTTTCAGTTCTAAGTTGTATCACAATTAGAATTTCATCAAAATCTCTAAAGCAAAGGTGTTATTGAAGGCCTTTCCTAAAAATCTTCTTCCTTAAAAAGATTTTCTCAGATCAGATGAATGGTTATGCCCTGTCTATCCTTTTAGATTGAAATACAACCCCCTTTAAAAATAACTTTCAATTTGCAAAAAATGGGGCCTCTCTTGACAGAGTTTTTCTTGTGTATAAATTCTGCGTCTGACTACATATAAAAACAAAAAAACACTTAAATTATCTCTAATATTAAAAATATTCATATTAAACACCAAATGAAAGCTGTGCTGAGAAGAATTCTACAAATAAACAGCAGGGTGGTGATATCTAAAACTGCTCCTTTGGTTCACTAAATTTTCTCCTTTTTGGCAGTGCATCTTGACTAGAGTAGATTTCATACTGATGAACCTACCAAGAGAAAATATAGACTGCATTACAGGTCACTGTATTTCACAAACCGTGGCTCTTTCAGTTGTGTTAAGTATCTTAACATGAAAAAAGAACTTCATAACACGAATCAATTATATGAAACATAAGGAGCTGTGCAAAGAATACCCAATCCTTACAATGACATTTGTGCTCAGGATTGCAAAGCTTGGGATAATATTTTGACAGTAATCAGTTAAAATACAAGAACTTTCTCATGCACTATTGAAAGGAGGTTAAATGTCATTTATGATCTAAGGCTCCTTTGTGATGCTGCTTCAGATGCAAGTAAAATTTTCTCAGAAGTTCAACTTTTAACAGCTAAAGCTAATACTAAGTAGCTAATGCACATCATCAATATGTCAAGACACAGGGTTTGATTCTGATTACATGTACATTGGTTTTCATTGAATTAACTCCACTGAAGTCAATGGAGTTATTTCTGATTTACTCAGGTATAAAATAAGATTAGAATTTGGCCCTCAGTCTTGACTTAACTTGTTGTGCTCTTTCTTATCTAAAGTAATGATGTTTGTATATCTCTAATCTTAAATAGTAATAATAATGAAAGGTTTATTTTCACAGACAAATACTGAAGTAGTAACTATGTAATCTTATCTTCCTTATGTAATTTTATCTTCCTTATTGCATACACCGAATAACAAAAATAGTGAATGAAGTATTGGGGTTGGATTAAAGCATCTTGAAAAATCACCAGACTTTTCGTTTTATATTATGTATTTTATTTTCCATTTAGAGATATTTAGTTCTTGCCACCAAATATAAATATAATATATATATAACAAAATATAACAACAATCCTTTGCTTTCTGCATGCAACTTTAAAACTTACAAGTTTTTCAGACTCAGACCTATTTCTCTTCTGGATTTCTTTAGAACACTTAGCTTCTAAACGGTTTTTACCATGTTCCTGAGTCTGGTTTTCACCAACCTTTAGAGAAAGAAATTAACTATTAGTTTTAGAAGAGTGCAGACAGCTATTTAGCAGCACATTGTGGATGCTATTGCTGTTCCCTAACCTGTGTTAAAAATTAATTAAGAGTTTTTCAGAATGAGGACAGGGAGGGCATGATTTTCTTGCCATGACATGTAATTTCCTCTCTTGACTGTAAATGATGAAGGCTGTTTCTTTATCTACTGAGACTGGCAGCATTTCCCCCACAACTTTTAAGAGGAAAAGTACCAGTAATATTTAACATCCGTATATGAGCTATTCAGGGGAACCATGAATGAAATGACCATGCAGGCATACTTATGTCCCCCCTGTGCACTGTGGAAAGCATTTCTGTACGAGCCCATACAGGCCAGAGAAGAAGGCTGCAAGGGACTCAGGCCAGCGAAGGGCCATAGAATACATGTTTACATAGATCCAGTGACCCCCCTAAATCTTACAAACTTGTGCAGGGTGCTAAGGATACTTTTCCAGTCCACAGGTTCATAGCCACTGAGAAAGGGGGGGCACAAGGACCACAGAGCAGCCCTGCACCATGCCCCTGGGCTAAGGCTTGAGGTTTCCATGCCCCCAAACAACTCCTGTTCCACTTGAATAAAGCTAAAATATTCAGGCACCATGTTGGTGGAATGGATTTTAAAAAATTGGCTACACACGAGCATGAATAAGCAAGCAATAATGGATTTTTTTAAAGATACGTACAAATCAAACATTTAAGATTAGAATTCTGGCCCAATATTTTAGAAGAGATATGAAACAATTCAATGGATTAAGTTCTCTCCTAGCAGAGGTCCATTGCAGTATATGGAATTAGCCGGCAGAGAACATGGCCATGGATGGGCCAAGAGAATACAAATAAATCATCATTAATCCCACTGAAACTATATAATTAAAAACCAAACATTGAAGTAATTTTTAGAAATAGGCATTTATTTTTGACATTAGGAATACAAACGTGTTGTTCATATTCCTAAAATAAAAAAGCTAAAAAAATATTAAGATGAATCCTAGCTCCAAAAGAAGTCAATGGGAGTTGCTATTGACTTCAATGGGACCAGAATTTCAGTCCTGGACTGTAAATTGTATTTAAACTCGTGGTTTCATTTTGTATTTGGAATAGAAAGAGTTGTTGGGTTTGTTTTGTTTTTTTTTTAAAAAAGGATACTGACTGTGTTGATATGAAATATTTTTCCACTTCTTGTCCTGCGCTCAGACACATCAAGTTCAGATGTCTTATTTACTAACTGATCAACCTAAAAGAGAAAATAAGCATTAGTCCAAAATAAGAATACTCTTAGAATTAAGAGGCAAATTAGGACACACAGGACTCAGTCTTGCAAGATGCCAACTGCTCTGCCCCAATCCATCACAGCACTTAAGCACATGCTTATCTTTAAACATGAATGATAGTCCCACTGAAGGCACATGCATAAGTACCTTGCTGAAACAATGCCACAATTTTTTTTTCAGTTATAGTCATCCAGTCAGTCACTGACTATTTCCAAGGGGTCAATCTGCCTTTGAGCCTCAAGGATCTGTAATATAACTACACGTATTCTGTATTTACATGTTACTACTCTCATTGTTGTATTCAGAGAGTACAATATGAACTGTCATTGTTACAATACCCAGATTCACCTTAAGCTTCCATTAACATTTAAAAGCATAAATTTCTACTGACTCTAAATGGCTATTATGGATGTCACATAATTTTATGAAATTAAAGCCAAATAAAACAAATTTTGCCAGATGGCTCTAAGTGGTTGCTGATTCGAGTCCCCGACCTGGAGATTCCATTTGATAGTATTTCCTTGAGTCTATCTCATTGTATGAAGAGTTGGAGGGTGTTTTATTGACAGCAGAATATCAATGAATTTGTATATGTTTTATAATTAACATCTATTTTACCGTCTTTGGAATGTTGCCAGGCTGGGCTTTTTGCTTAACAAGAGAGCCTTGAAATCAGTCACAAATATTTTTATTTTTAAAGATTTGATGACTACTGTAATTCTTCACTATCTATTTTTTTTTAAACAGAAATAAGTATATGTAGAATATAGGCATTCTGGTTTATCAATGTAAAAAATAAAGTTTCTAAAAGGAACAGTCTTTATTACTGATGCATTATGACTATGGAACTCCTTTCCTTTTCTGCTCATATCACCCAGTCTGTTAGAATTTTTAAAACTAAAGATACAGCTGTTTGCTATTGCTTTTGACTGTTTTTACAATTTTGAATATTTTAGTCATGTTTTATTGTAAAACATCGTGTTCAGGACAAAATATACATGCATTTTATTGTTGATATTGTATGCTATAGGTATACTTAACTTTATGCATAGATTTCCCATACATTAATTAATTGCTCAAGAGGTCTCAAAATTCAAAATGTTAGTTTGAGTAACAAAGAAAACAAAATACATTTCCCAAGGATTTGTGTAAGAGTGAGACTGGAAGAGAATATAGTTTTTATACCTGAGAATTGGAAACAGGTTTATTCCGGCTTTCTTCAGCCCTCATAAATTCATTTTCTTCACAAGTTAAACTTAATTCTGTGAAAGGTTTGTTGAAACAAATTCTAACATTAAATTAACAGCATTTTTACATTTTGTTCTTAGACATCAGGGTAATATGTATCTAATAAATGTGATAGACAGACAGACACTTTGAAAAGACTCTATGCTTCCATCTGTGCATGCAAGTAACTATTAACATTAGTGGGAATTACAGTGCCTCATCTCTTTAGCTCACTGGGCCTGATTCTCATTTACATGAGATACTGACAGAGTACTGTAAAGGGGCTTTAGTGTAAATGAGAATCAGGCCCATTAACTTCTGTTACTGGGCTTGATTCTGCAAACTGGTACTCATGTAAGTAGTCCTTATTAACAGTCCTAATGAATTCACTCACATTAGTAAGGACTGAAAAATTAAGCATTTCAGGATCAGGCCCTTGGTCCTGTTGCAATCAGACTGTGAAAACTAATGGCCAGAGCTGACAAATTTCTGCTGAATTAATTTTATTATTAAAATGTCAAGGCTAAATCCTGCTCCTATCGAATTATATGGAAGCAGGATTTGGCCCTTTTTGTATGTGCTAAGAATTCTGCATCACAAATTTGCAATAACAGGTAGCTGTCTGTTTTGCTTCTATAATGTTTCAGAGGGGGAAAGTATTTTTTTAGATTAAAATCTCAAGTGATATAGTACTCTTCTATTCTAAATATTTAACCTATTTTAATTGATTAGATATGAATAGAACACAACATAAATTCCAAATAGAAAAATGAAAAGTGCATTTGACAACAGCATGCAAAACATCATAAAACAAACCAGTGACACAAAGAAAGGCATAGCAAATATATTAGTATTGTTGTGGGTTGAGCAAAACCTTGCTGTTAGGGCATAACCACCACCTTTCATCCAGGTGGCTGAAACAACAACAGTAGCACCCAAAACACAAGCACATGGAAAAACTTGAGTAGAAGCTAAACCATGCGGCCCAACAGGAAATGTTTTTTTCCCCTCCTCTCTCTCTCTCTTTCTCATGTGTGCGTGCGTGCATGCACGCACATGTGCAGAAGTGCTAGTAGTGCCCTGAGAGAAAGCTGCGAGAAAAATATTTTTGGGCACAGGGTGCTGGCTGGAAAGGCAAGTTTTTAATAGAAACCAAATAATTGTCTCCTGCTGTTTAATTCCTATTGTGTTCAGGGAAACAGGGCTTTATGTATAATGTTTGTAAATAAACAGGATTGTATCAAGAAAATCCCTGTCTCATCAATTTCTCCTCCTAAGGGAAACAGCCTACAGGACCCTGAACTTTGTCTATCCTGTGGATCAAAAAGGGTAACAGTATTAAACTCATTTCAGAAACATAGGAACCAGGAGGCAAGTGCTGAGCTGTCCTGAGCTGTATATTTATTACCTCCAACTTTTACAGATCTATTTGCATTTTTCTCAACTTCCATTTTATTATCTGTGACAAAATCTTCCTATGAAAGAAAAAAATAAAGAGGATACTTTGTAAATTTTACATTGGATTCTCAGTGGAATAAAAATAATCATATAAAAACATTAAACTGAACTAATTAGATTTCGCCCTAAACTGCTGGGAGTAGGGCCCTTGTCTTCTTTACGCCTGCAAAGAGTGATGGATAATCATGATCATGTATAATTATTAACAGAAAAACTTAACTCAGTGATCAGGACACCCACCATTCACCCAAAATCTTAAAAGCATGAACATCTGAAGTTAAGGGAATAATTCTCTTGTATTCCTTGTCACTTTTATATTGCCTACAAAATAGCCAATAACACATTCCAGCACTCCATAAGGTATTCACTTCCATCTCCAACTGATACCAAAAAACAATCTGTACCTAGTTTAAAACTTTAATGGCAACCTCTTACTCTCCAGTATCAACAGTTGGGCACATGTGACTGTTATACATTCCACGCCTGTGGGAAGTTAATCTACCTTGGTTTTTGTTGAGGTTGCTGTCAAATAAAAACTTTGCTGCAACTTTAACTATGCATAACTATTTTTCCACAAAAAAATAGTTTAGTCTGTGTTAAGGATTACAAATAATTCCTCACATTTTGACCCCAATCTTGCAAATGGTTATGCATGTGAGTAACATTATTCATGTGACTAGTCCCATTAAATTCACTTATGTTAATCATGTGCATAAGTGTTTGCAGGATCAATGCCCTATATTGCAAGGAAACCCAAATTTAGACACAATCTCCCATCTACTACTACATGCTGCACAAAATTTACCAATGCTAGTAACACTATATATTAATTTAGGACATAAAATGAAGAATAACTTGTTCAATTAAAATCATTGGGGAGATGATTTAGGTAGACATAATGTAATTGAGTTGGAATTTATCCAGGATATCATGACTATCATGCACTCCCTTCCACCTTATGAAACACGGTGTGAGATTTCATACTAAAGACACCGCAGCCCATCAGCACCATACTGTCGCACTAGTTCAATGTAGATTTCTATTACAAAAATAAAATAAACTGATTGCTCTAGTTTGAGCAGTAAAATTAAGACAAAAAAATCTGAACTATAAGTAATTTTATCTGAATATATTTGGCAACTAGATGTTTTATTAAAACTCTGTAATAGTGGACAATATAAATGGTTAGTGACCCTTTTCAATAGAGTTCAAATTGTAAAACGTTTTAGACATAAATAGCACATAGCGATGTCTGAGCCCTTACATTTATTTGCTGGTTTTGTTCTTCTGGATCATCTTTGTCCAGTCTGATTAATTGTGTAGGCACCTTAGAGTCTCCTTGCTTTAGCAGGCTTTTATCAATATTTTCCATTCGTTGTTTCTCAGTTGTCACTTTAACTTTCAGCATGTGAAAAGGGGTTGGCACCTCACCCACATTTAGGTACATAGGCTCCCCTTCAAATACCATCGTGTCACAATCACCCTCTTTAAAACCAGGAGGTTGGTAATCAGGTGGTGTAACTGCAAAAAGAATTCATTAAATATGCTGTTATATGATGAAGTGTGTTCTTGCTTTTGGAAAAAAATGTTTTATATGTATCTGAATTAAACAGATTTTTTTCCTTTGAACAAAGAGTGTCACTCCAAAACAGCCTTTTTATTTTTGTTCTTTTTATTTTCCATATTCAGTTTGTACTAAATAAAACCTTTTTTTTTTAAACACAATAGAAAAAAATCTGATTAGAACATTTAATGTGCACAAAAAGTTAACCTCAAAAAAAGAATTACTGATATAAAACAGATATATTTTAAAAAAATCTAAGTTATAATAGCCATTTAAGTGGTATACAAAACTAGGTCTAACTTTCCCATCTAGAGTTTGGTCAATTGTTCCTTTTTAAACCTTTGGAATACACTCCTGCATTTTCCCTTTAAAAACGTGTCATGTTCAGAAGGCTTCTGAAAATTTCATATAGTCTAATTTCTCTCAGTTTTAATTTTCGAATGAACATGCTGAGTTGCAATTTTTAAATATCTAAGGTGAAATCTTGACTCCACTGAATTCAATGGCAAATCTCCCAACAATTTCAATATATCCAGGATTTTACCCCAAGAACTTTGAAAATTCAGGACTATGAAGAGGTAAGCACGTATGGGACAGCTAACATCTGTTTTGCTCTAACATCCATAAAAATTATATGAAATGCTGTTTCAATCATTTAAAAATGTTTATTTATATACTAGATAAATCAAGATAATGTGGAAATAGTACCTTCATCATAATAAAAAAGCTTCATGGTCAAGCAGACATCATTAGGTAAAGGGCCCAGATTCTGCATCAGAACATAAATCTTACGAATGAGGAGGATACTTGCTTTCTTGGTGTCTGTACATGTGATGATGGAATCGTTTCCTTTATTCTTACTAGGAATGAACAAAGTGGTCAGATCTTTTTTGGAAACAAAATTGTTCTTAATGTTATAAACATACCATTAATTACTTATAAATTATTATAAATATTTCAGGCAAGTGAATATCACGCTATTACCTAAAGACCTGATTCTGAGAGGCAATGAGCACATTTAAATCCTCATAAAGTAAATGAAACTTGTGTATTCTCAGCACTTCTTAGGATCAAGTCCTAAATCAGGAGCTTCGTTCAACTAGTTATGAAACCAACTACTGTATTTTATTAGAGAGACAAGGTGTATGAAGTAATATCTTTTATTGGACCAATTCTATTGGAGAGACAAACTTTCAAACCACACAGAGCTCTTCTTCAGGTCTGAGAAAGGTACTCCCAGTATCACAGCAAAATACACAGTGGAACAGTTTGCTTGGCATAAGTGTGAGCCCTCCCCAGGAGTTGTGCAAACAAATCAGATGTAGACTCCTTGTTCCATTGTATAAGTGAGATACAGGAGAGAGAAATGTTTATGATAACAAGAAGGAACAAGAAGGGTTTCTACAAGTATGTTACCAACAAGAGGAAGATTAGGGAAAGTATGGGCCTCTTACAGAATGGGAGAGGCAACCTAGTGACAGAGGATGTGGAGAAAGCTGAGGTACTCAATGCCTTTTTTGCCTCTGTCTTCACAGACAAGGTCAGCTCCCAGATTACTGCACTGGGCAGCACAGAATGGGAAGGAGGTAAACATCCCACCGTGCTGAAGGAACAGGTCCAAGACTATTTAGAAAGATTGGACATACACAAGTCCATGGGGCCAGATGCAAAGTACCCGAGGGAGCTGAGAGAGTTGGCTGATGTGATTTCAGAGCCATTGGCTATGATCTTTGAAAGCTCGTGGCAACTGGGGGAGGTCCCTGATGACTGGAAAAAAGCAAATATAGTGCCCATCTTCAAGAAAGGGAGGAAAGAGGATCCAGGGGACTACAGACCGGTCAGCCTCACCTCAATCCCTGGAAAAATCATGGTGCAGGTCCTCAAGAAATCCATTTTAAGGCACTTAGAAGAGAGGAAGGTGATCAGGAACAGTCAACATGGATTCACCACGGGAAAGTCATGCCTGACCAATCTGATTGCTTTCTATGAAGAAGTGACTGGCTTTGTGGATGTGGGGAAAGCGGTGGATGTGATATACCTTGACTTTAGCAAAGCTTTTGATACGGTCTCTCACAGTATTCTTATCAGCAAGTTAAAGAAGTATGGATTAGAATCACAGAATATTAGAGTTGGAAAGGACCTCAGGAGGTCATCTAGTCCAACCCCCTGCTCAAAGCAGGACTAACCTCAGCTATATCATCCCAGCCAGGGCTTTGTCAAGCCTCAGCTTAAAAACCTCTATGGATGGAGATTCCACCACCTCCCTAGGTAACCCATTCCAGTGCTTCACCACCCTCCTAGTGAAAAACTTTTTCCTAATGTCCAACCTAGACTTCCCCCCCCGTTAACTTGAGACCGTTGCTTCTTGTTCTGTCATCTGCCACCACCGAGAACAGCCTAGCCCCATCCTCCCTGGAACTCCCTTTCAGGTAGTTAAGGGCTGCTATCAAATCCCCCCTCATTCTTCTCTTTTGCAGACTAAACAAGCCCAGTTCCCTTAGCCTCTCCTCATAAGTCCTGTGCTCCAGCACCCTAATCATTTTTGTTGCCCTCCGCTGTACTCTCTCCAACTTGTCCACATCCTTTTTGTAGTGGGGGGCCCAAAACTGGACACAATATTCTAAATGCGGCCTCACCAATGCCAAATAGAGGGGAATAATCACTTCCCGTGACCTGCTGGCAATGCCCCTCTTAATGCAGTCCAATATGCTATTAGCCTTCTTGACAACCAGGGCACACTGCTGACTCATATCCAGCTTTTTATCCACTGTTACCCACAGGTCCTTTTCTGCAGAACTGCTGCCTAGCTCATCGGTCCCCAGTCTATAGCTGTGCATGGGATTCTTCCTTCCTAAGTGGAGGACTCTGCACTTTTCTTTGTTAAACCTCATCAGATTTCTTTTGGCCCAATCCTCCAGTTTGTTTAGGTCCTTCTGTATCCTATCCCTACCTTCCAGGGTATCTATCACTCCCCCCAGCTTAGTGTCATCCGCAAACTTGCTGAGGGTGCAATCTACCCCATCCTTCAGATCATTAATGAAGATGTTGAACAAAACCGGCCCCAGGACCGACCCCTGGGGCACTCCGCTTGTGACCGGTTGCCAGCTAGACATGAAGCCATTGATCACTACTCGTTGAGCCCTATGCTCTAGCCAGTTCTCTATCCATTTTATAGTCCATTCTTCCAACCCATACTTCTTTAATGATCAAGACCGTGGTTTGGTCCACTCTTTGGTGCCTAATCACGATTCTTTTTTCTTATGATTGTCGGTGGGGACATGGTAATTGTGACTGGTGTCATCATGGTTATGAAATAATTCTTTGAGGTGAAAATGGCAGAAGAATTCTTCTAATTCTCCATGTTACTATGGTATCAGCTGCTGTGGTTGGGCAGTTCAGTCCCTTAGCGAGTAAAGCTAATTCAGCTCCAGCGAAGGATAATCTTGATAAACTGATGATGTCCAGGTGTTGTGTAGTATTGTTTCTCCCAGAGCTCTGTTTGGTTTGAAAGCCTCTCTCTTTCATCAACAGAAGTTGGCCCAATAACACCCTCCTTGTTTCTCTAATAACCTGGGACTGACATGGCTACAACTATACTGCATACTGTACTTTATATTATACATATTGTTTGAAAAACCCTTACCCCTCCAATATCTGAGAGAAAGAAACTGGTACATTTCAAGACTCCAATCCTACAAAGACTTACACACATACTTAACCTTATGCACTGTGAGTAGTGCTATTGATTTCAATGGGACTACTCACAGTGCATAAAGTTGAGCATATGTGTAAGTCTTTGGAGGACCAGGGCCCAAGTGTGTTAAATGAATGAGCAGTTTGTGTCCTGGGGTGGGAGAGAATGCGGGGGATTTGTGTTAAATAAGTGCTTCCTACATTTTTAATTATTTGTCTTAAAATATGCATATTCATAAATCTAGACACCACTTTTTAAAAAGTAGTCACCCCAAACCATCTCTCCTCTGTGTGCACACTTGTGTAAGGGAATCCAGAAAGGGCAGACAGAGCACTGTGAAATCTGTACATTAACTAGCGTACTCAGTAATATATCCTGCTAAAATTGTACTATATCTTCAAGATAGGTATAGCTGGAAAGTATGTTTCCTTACTGAACTTAATCTTAAGATTCAGCTTCCAAAATCAAACAACAGATAAGAAATTACACCAATATGGTAGCTCAACCTACTATAGAAAGATATTGTTAACTGCATAGCTGAGAAACCAAGAGGACAATACCTGGTGAAATCCATTACTGGCCCTTTGTTGGTGTACTTGAATTTGAACTGATAACATTCTGTAACTGTCTAAACACAAAACACAGTAATTATGGATTTAGCACATACAGTTCCAATTATTAAGAAGTGAAATGTAATATTGTTTCCTTTGTCTGGAAACATACTAACCTTGCATGCTTTTTAAACTGATGTCTACATGTCAAGCAAAAGTTATAATTCATCACTACAATGACATTTCCATTGATTATAATTTTCTAGTGTCATTATGATTCATTCTGACTTTTTTATGCATGGCTTATTTATACAATTGTTGTCACCATGAAATAAAATCAATGTCAGTCGTCTCTTTCAGCAGCCATATATTATAAGAAAAAAACCCACAAGTCTGAGTTGAAGTTTTTGGGTTTTTTTTAATTTCAATTCAAATTCTGTAATATTCTTAGTCACCACCCAAGAAATTCCATATACACCATACAGAGCTAGGGTTACACCCAGTAGCTAGTTAGTAATATTATGTTTTGCTTGAAAGAATTCATGGAACCTAATTGTTCACTATGGGGTTTTTTTTGCACTTTCCTCTGAAGCATCTGGTACTGGTTACTGTCAGAGACAAGATACTGGACAACAGGTATGGTAATTCTTATGACAATTCTTATGACTAGCAGGTATGGTAATTCTTATGTTGGGATCTATCTTCTTTAGATATATAATAGTGTGAATTTGGACCAAATGTGAAGTATTCTATATGCCTGTATATGCATATTTTAATGTGAATGTTACTATCATCGGTCAACCTTAAATATTATATTAAGCTTACCTGAGGGTCTTCTGGATGTGTGTAGACCTATATTTTAAAAATAAATAATTGCAAATATGAGAATATAAAGTACACTACAAGTATAAGTACACTTATTTTGAGAGTTGTGTAAACATTTTAAAGATACTTACTGCTAGGACAACCATTCTTAGCTGTTTAAAATGTAATTAAGGAAAGAAAAACAATAAATTAAATATGTCCTATAAAATACTCCTGCATATCAATTTATTTTGTCATTTTGAATCTGCACTATAAGAGGTAGAAATTAGGGCTCTGGTTTAGGAGGGCCTTAAGCACATCTTTACATCCATCTCTATTTAACAAAGGATATATGCATGTGCTTAACTCTAAGCAGATGCTTAAGTACCATTGACTTCAGTGCTTTGCTGAATAGGAATGCTTTCCTGAATCAGGGCATCAAAAACTTACCCAAAGTCATATCTCAGACATCTAGCGCCAGATTCTCAACTGGTATAAACTGGACAAAAGTCTTTACCATCAAGTATTATGGGCCACATCCTGTGATATGCTAAGCACCTGGAACTCCCATTAACTGTCACATCTAGATAAAATGCTGTTAATTTGTAAACAGTAGCCCCCCAAAACCAAAAGAGGCAGCGATTAGAATTATAAAAATGCACAATGTTACAGTATATAAAAATATAACAAAATTTTATTGAAAGACTTACATATTTTTTCTGCAAAGCATCATAGCATCCTAACATCCTGCAAAAATCAAATAATATTGTCTATCTACTACTAATCATCATTTTGATTTGCGTCTGATTACATAAAAATTCCTACAAAATGAAATTCTTGTGTTTATACTTCTTAATTTAAAAATACAGAAGTGACAAACAATGCTTATTCCATTATTTATATCCTTTTATTCATAGTTAAGAGACACAATTAACTATGTTTGCAACACTCCAAAAACATCCCAGGCTCTTTACAGAACAAGTATAAATGTAATTAAATTGTATGACTGCCATTTTCAAAGACTTTCTAAGATTTGTTCATACATCAGTTGATAAGTTTAACTGTCTGTTTCACTTAAGTCTATGCATCTTTTAAGTACAAAATCAATAGAATTTTTATTCTTGGTGCTGTTTATTTAAAAGTTTTAATTGCATTTTACATAAAAAATATAGAAAATGAGATACCAAAATATGTAATTAACTAAGAACTCATCTATTATTTACCATAAGCCAATGGAACATTAGAAAAAAGAGTAAATGAGTTTTACGCAATATATACAAGATACTTACTAATACCTATTCAGCTACAGAATTTTAAAAACTGAACAAACTCTTCTTTTGTCACTCTTGAGAACATAGTCCTCAAATTTAGAAGTTACAAAAATACAATAAATGTAATGTTAATGAAAATACTGTGTCCCAACCTCAACCAATAAAGAATGAGGGCTGAATTCTACATTCCCCTACACTTTGGCCAGTCATTTACACCAGTGAAAAGTGAGTGTAAAGCACTATTATTCTAATTTGGTAGCATTTTACATCCACTTTGTACTGTGGAAATAACTACAATGCAAGATGCAGAGCAACAAAGAATCAGGTCCTGAGAGAACCATGAGAAGAGATATAGGGGGACACATTCTTGGCATGAAAATAAAGTTTGCATTAACTTGTTTTACCCCAGTTCAGCAGGATGCTTAAGGATGTGCATAACTTAAAACGTTAGGAGACTATTCATATGTTTCAAGTCACAAACATGCTCAAATATCTTGCTAATCTGAGTCCCAAAATCGTAAATCTTTCCATAAAACCAAACGTGCAAATTAAGTCCATCACATGATACTGAAATGTATAAATTCTGATTTTTCAATGTGCAAAGTCTGTATACCAAAACAGTAAATATTAAGCATTAAATACATCACATGACCAGTTATTACCCACTAACAGTGAGTGAACAATTTTTCTTTGACTAGAGATCTAATTTTCAGACTTTACATGTTACAATACTGTTACATATATTCTAAAATCGACATACCATTTCACCAACTGAGTGGACCCAGGACAGTTTTTGTCTTCCCTCAGAATTTTGACACAGAGGTCTCAAACAAACAAAAAAATTCTAGTTAGAAAAGTATAGTTACAACACTAAAAAAAAATTAAGTTAGCACAAATAAGTTATCTAAAATTCTTTGTCACAAGAACAGAGAAATAGCTTATGTCAAAGGAATCTTAGATACAGCATGTTACCATCTAGATATCTTGTTCCATAGGCACATTCTGGAAAAATTCCTCTTAGGTAAGTAATGCAGGATACTGATACTGCTAGGAGTCTCTTCACTAATATCAAAGATTGCTGTTCAGTAGATATTTTATTAGGAAATATTACTGCACTCTAAAATTTAGAGAGAGGAGGGAATTAATCATTTTATTTTCATTCATTTGCCTTTCAAATGTTGAAAACAAATCAAACATCTTATCTCACTAGCCAAATGTATCCAGGTCCATCGATTTTATTTTAATGTTAAAGGGAACTAACATGAAGCAGATATAAGCAATCTCCATCCTTCTTTTGTTCACCTCCTTGTTGAACATCAGTCACGTTATATCAAAGCCTCCAATCATGTAAAGAGTTATGCAGTGTATATTTAACTTTTTGCACTATAAATAGTTCTGCTGACTTGAATGTGAATAGTCATTGTGCAGAAAGCACATGCTTAACTCTTTACAGTTTCAAGACTTTAGTGTTTAACTGATCCCTGTGAATTTTTACTACTGTGCATAGTTCAGTGAGACTATTTATGAAAATAAGAAGTACACCTAAATAAAATCTTGTTTATACAAGGACAAATCAGATGAATCTGAACTATTCTTTTCAAGTGTATTTAGCTGCAAGGGTAATTCTGGGCAATATAACAGACCTAACATTTACTTTGTATTTCTGACTGCTGTAATCAAGTATGCCAAAAAATACACAGAAATAAATGGAACCATACCATAGAATTTCTCTGCATCTGGGCAGTTGCCATATTGATATGGTCGGTCTTTTCCTATCTGTTAATAAAATTGGAATGTTAGTACGCTTAGTTTGCACCTTATGACACATACATATGTAGATCCTATCCATTCAGTTTTCAGAACACAGGCCCAGATCCACAAAGGTAGTTAGGCTCCTAACTTCCATTGAAATCAGTGCAAATCAGGAGCCTAAATGAAAACCTTTACTCACGTATATAATTTTTATTCATGCACATAATCCCATTGAGTTCAATGTAACTACCTGTGTGAATGAGGATTACTCATGTGAGTAAAGATCTACAGTCTTCAGCCTGGTCTACACTACAGACTTTGGTTGACAGCTGTGTCAGTCAGGAGTGTGATGAGTTGTTATCCCTGACTGACATAGCTGTGCACGCAGAATTTCCTAGCATAAATGCAACTACACTGACAAAACTGCACTTTTATTGATACAGCTTGTTTTGCTCAAGGTAAGTGATTTTACTGAAGGTACAAAACAGCTACACTAGTATTGCTGCATCCACACCCTGGGCTGGTCTACCCATCACTCCGGCGTGTGAAAAATCCACACCGAAGTGGCATAGTTAAGCCAGTCTAGGTCCCCGGGCTAGGTTGATGGAAGAATTCTTCAGCTGACCTACCTAATGACATTACCTTTGCCAAGAAAAGAACCCGCTCCGTTGGTATAGATAATGTCTACACTATAGCATTTCAAGTGTGGCCAAGCCCTAGGGGAGCTTTGCCAGACAGGAAGCCAGTAAAGGGCTCCCAATGTAGTGGCGACCTTAGGTCTGGTCTCCACTTAAAAATTAGCTCATCCTAGCTTTGTCGCAGAGGCCTGTGAAACATCCCACAACCTGCGCGCTCTGGTTAGATCAATGTAACCACCAATGCAGAGCCACGGCCAGGACGGCAGAATTCTTCCACTGACCTAGCTACTGTCCCTCGGGGAGATGGATTAACCACACCAATGGAGAGCCCATTCCCATCAACGCAACACACGTCCACACCACAGCGCTACCGGCAGCTGTGCCACTGCAGTGCAGACGTGCCCTTACTTTCAAAGGCTCCTTTAGGGTTGGATGCTCCACAGCCAAAACGGAGGGGGAGGTGCACAGCTGGGCAAGGCAAAGATACTCACCAGCCACAGGCAGCACAGCTTCCCACCCACCATCTAAGCTGGGGAGACCCGCCACCCAGGCCTTTACAGTGCCCAAGAATCAAGAGGAGGGGGAGGGGCAGGAGCGCCTGACATCCGAGGAGTTAGAGCCAGTGGGGAAACTGAGACCCAGGGCTGCGGGGAGGGTTGGACAAACAGGGATCGCAAGAGAAGAGGATAAACCGAGCCGCCTCATGGGCCACCGCGGGCCGTGCCAGATCCGGGAACGCTCCCCCCTTGCCCGGCCCGCCCTCGGCTGTCGTCGAGTGCCGGCCAGTCTCCTCAGAGTCAGCGCGCGGGTCGGACTCGGGAGGCGCCCCCAGGCGCGCGCGCCGCTACCTGGCCCCGCCCAATCGCCCCACCGCGCCGCAGGGGCGCGCGCGCGCACAGCCACCAACCCCCCGCCTGCAGGCGAGTTGCACGCCTCCCCTAGCCCGCGCGCTCACAACTTTCCCGCCTTTTCCTCTCGCGCTGGGCTGTCGCCCCGCGCCTTACCTCGACCTGAGCGGGGCCGTGTGCAGCATCACCGCCTTTCCACCCCCCTCCCCCACCCGCTCCGATCTGGGTGCCGTGTGCAAAAGCTTTCCCGCCTTTTCGCCTCACACCTGGAGTTAGCGCTTATCTGTCAGACAAGACACAAATACAGCCAAATACAGATGGCAATTTCTGAGGAAAAGTATTGAGAAAAGAACACATTCCCTGTTATTTTTTCATCGTTCTACATTTCTTTGCCACACATAGATTTGGGTTGTTGTTGTTGTTTTGTTTTTTAACTAATTTTGTGAATTGTATTTTGAAAAAATATTTATTGTGCAATATTTAAAAGCCAACATAATCTAAGTTAAAAATTAAACTAGCCAAAACAAGCCTTATCTGTCAGGTTTTTTTGCTTTTATTTAGTAAAAAGGGACAAAAATATCAAAGTATCAGCTAATAAGCACCCTAAGTGTCCTTTACTGGTATGGAGTTATCTACACAATACTGTACAGACACTGACTAAATTTCTATGGGAAGTAATGCATGCAAAATTTTACAATCAGCCTTTTAAGCAAGTTTTGAGAAAACGTCTTTGATTGTCATTTAACAATACATAATTTAAAATTAATAAAACCACATCATACCGAAAGATTATACCAGCTGTTACCCCAATACAATTCTTGGGGAATTACCATACTAAGACATTAGTTCCCAAGAAACTCAGGAGGCGGGACAAGGACACTAGACTACCTACCATAGGTTTTGAATCATCATGCATGCAGCTTTCTGCATCACCCTCCAAGATTATACATCACCCTACGAGATTATAATATGAGTAGTGCCAGCCCCAAGCATTCAAAAATGACGAGTCACGCTCCTCAAAAGTAATGAGATTGGTTTAAAAATCATGAGACTAAAAAATACATTTGGGGTGCTTTTATTTGCCCTCTGGTCTTTCAGTCTGTAGAGGACACTTTTTTCAACCTTTTCTCCACAACCATGAGCGCTAGAAATACATTTTAAAAAAGAAAAAAAAAGGTTGAGCTTCTCTCATTATCACAAGAATCCAGGATCTTTGAGAAAAATACCAAATATTGTGATACTTAGGATAAAATTTTGAGATTACTCTCAGTAAATCTCGCATTTAAAATGAATTAAAAAGCATGTCTGACTCTTCATTCCTGCACACCAGGATTAAGTCTATGTTTCACATCATTGGATAAGTGGCAAATGAAGCTATTCCACAAAGGTTGCCTCTGTTTTTTGCCATCCAGATATAAACTCGATCACCCCATCTGGTTCCCCAGCTGCAGAAGAGAAACAAACAATATATCTATTTTTATATAATATATATATAATCTTAAATCTTAAGACAGGTTCCCTGATTTTTTTTTCTTGCTATTGAATTTTCATAGTATGAAAATCTTAGCAGGGCAATCTTTGTTTCTGGAGTTCCTGATACAAAATTTAATTGTTACAATTCCTTTTCAGTTGTGACTGAATGGGAGCTGCAGACACAGAGCATTTTTACAGATCAGGGTCTGAATGTTTTATAAAAGGATGGGTCTCCAGGAAAAGTAAGTTTTTAAATTAAGCATAAGCCCTGGCAAAAATAGAAGTGTGTTCCTGGAACTCAGAAAGCAGCACTTCTCTAAAACCATTGCAAATTGGAAGTGCATTCTGAGTAATAAGAAATGCAAATAAGCATACCCAGAATTCCACTTCACAGGCAGGGATGCAATGATAAACACGTAACTGTTGTTATCTTTGTCAGAACACAGATGCCCTTCTAATGCTCAATAGTCAGATACATCAAGCTGGCCTAATGGTAATAAGCTCACATCCACACTCAAGGAAAGACTAAAATGAGGGAAAGACTTCAACAACCTTCTTGCGAAGAGAGTACAGGACATGCCCGTGAGTTCCATATTTATCATCTGTTTGCTTTGCATTTGAGAATTTTGGAGAATTGTCTCATACTTACTCTCCCATGTGGGCTTTTACTTCACATATACACACGCATGATGTATTTATTTCCTCTTTGCAGGCCACTAGCCCAGCTAGATGTCAAAATTATTACACAGTGGAAGTAATTTCAAAAGCATACTATCAGAGTTCAGGGCCAAAATCTAGATCTAAAGCCAATCATGTATATGACACTGTCTGGGTTAGGGGTGACCATTTATAATATTATTGATATCAAGATTGCAAAGTTAGAATAAATCTTGCAAAATATGCTATTTAAGGAATCAGAAAAATTATGATTTACTGAATATGATAAGCTCATCTATATGTGTGTATAATCTTTGTATTGTAAGCTATGAATATGTTTGATATTTCTGTATCTAAAACTTGTGCTGTGCTACTGGACACCCCAAACAAATTAGCCTCAGCACTGGCTAGCCTGACTGAGGTCCAATAAAGGATCATCAACTATACAATGAACCCAGTGGCTACACCTTATGAGTCAACAGGATATGTAGGAACATGCCTATGGACAGGAGACTCTGAGGCTTTTTCATGCCATTTCATTTGCTATGTGGCTGTGTTTGGGACAAAGGACATAAAAACCTCATGGCAGAAACTATGAAATGCAGCTTCACCATCTCCATTTTGTCTTCATTCCTGCTTCCTACCTCTGGATCAACTATTCTACATCTGAAGCTGTGAAACAAAGGATCAAGACCCATCCAGGTACTGGATGTACACCAGAGGAACTGTACAAGCCTGCAAATTCCAATACTGCTGAGAATCTGATATATATGGACTTTGAAGTCATTTGTATGTATCTGATTGCTTTGACTATTTAACATATCTCATCTTGTTTGTTTCTTTCCTTTTATAATAAACCTTTAGTTTTAGTTACTAAAGGATTGGCTGTGGCAGCATGGGATTTTGGGTAAGATTCAAACCAATATTGATCTGATCTTTATGACCAATGATCTGACCAATATGGCTGACCTTTTGGGAATCAGAACATTTTATACAGTGAGCAGAGCTGTTAAATAACCTGTCATTTTAATGGACCTAGTTGCTAATTGGGAGCCTGAGACTGAAATGCAATAAAGGGGTCTGTGTATTACCTTTTTGAGGCATCTTGATAACCAATGTGGGGAATCAAGAGCACTGTTTGTAACTGGTTGGGGAATCTAACTTCAGTGTTAGCCACCAGTTTTGGAAGAATCTGTTCTCCTTTTTGCAGCCTGCCCTAACCTTGGCATTTTCAGGTGGGCTACCCTAGGCATGAATGGATCACAATCTGAATATATGGTTTTTGTAACTGAAAGAATTCAATGAAATCACAGGTTCCATTGAAAATGCATACTTGTCTTTTGGAATGAACTATTCCATTCTGTTTTTGAAACTCAAACACATTAACCTTGTGCTGGTCCATGAGAACCGGAAAGCAAAACTGGCTAGAAAAAGAAAGTGAAATTAATTAAACTAGTTTGTGTCAAGCTGCCTGTCATGTGCAAAACCATAAACAGAATAAACAGTGAAATGTAAATTAGACTTTTAAAATATTCTTTCATTTTTAATAATCAGAGATATTGCTAACAGAATAATTAAAGACTTTTAAAACATGCTTTATTTATTTTGATGCTGTCCTTGTAAAGTATCAAACCAGTTCCTTAAGATGAAATTATATTTTAAAGAATTTTTAGGAAAAGTATTTTAATTTAAAAAACCTCATCCTTAACCTGTTTTTGATGAGCCAGTGTGGCACACCTCTGTCCACACTGTATCCCACAACAAGAATGGCATGGTTTATATTTGAAGAACTGCACTGTGGATCATAGTACACACCTGAAAATGTATTATTTATTTATTTCTGAAACAGCAGTGCCCAGAAGCTCCAATCAGGAGCATTGTGCGCCTGAGTGGGGCATTCTATAAACACATAGTAAGACAAAGTCTGTGCCCCAAAGAGGTTACAGTTTAATGCCCCAATTCTGCAATGAGTTCCACACAAGTACAAAGATACATCTGGGCTGCTTGGAAATGTATCTGGATGTTTCATCTTATTCTGTCTGCTTCTCTCCATTCTCCCTCTCCCCCCCTTTTACTGAATGCAGTGCTAGTGGAGCGTGCTGCAGAACCACAAGGAGTGTCCATAATTCATGGATATCCCAGGTTGCTAATGTTTGCTTTGTAGCCTTTGTGTTAAAAAAAATCGACGCACGTGGGCAGGGCAGATATGCTGATCCATCAGTGTGGCCCCTGGCACACAACAGCTGCATCAGGGGAGTAGGGTGTCTTTCCCACCTGACGCAGCCTTCATTCCAACTCCATTTGAGACAGCAACAATGATGGAGATACTTAGCCCTTATATAGCACTTACCATGTTCAAAGCAGTATAGACAGAGAGCAATTAAGCCTCATGACACCTCTGTTTTGGAGAGTGAACTAAAATATTTTCCTCCTTGGTGAGGCCTGCTGCAATAAGTTCTAATTTCTGCAGCTTATCTCAGATCCACCAGACAGATCAGATGGGAGGATCTTCCCCTGAAAGACTATACAACATTCTTACACAAAGCAATTAGATTAAAACATGCCTAAGGTTAGCATAATGTGTAGGGCTAGAGTAGACTCCCTTTAAATAGAAAAGTCAGGGCTGCTCGAGGGCTTGCAATTTATTTAAAGGGATGCATAGCAATTGGTATTTTAGCAAGCCATGTTTCCAGCTCTCCAGAGTCCATTTTGGAGTACAGAGATCTATGTTTGTGGGTAGCAATGCTACAGTGGTTCTATTGTTCTTATTATGCAAATACACCCTTGGTCACTCAAGTATATACCCCTGGCTTTGGAAGGAAAAATAACCTAGAATTAGCCTTAAGAAAAATAAAATGTTGTTAATTATCTTGTGATTTTATATGAACTTCCAGGCTTCCTGGTGCTTTAGACCAGTGCCCCTTGAGGTGGAGTTCTTCAGAGACCAGCATTGAAAGAAGTAAAATAAAATATCTGTGGTAGGCGTGATTCCCCATTGCCCTGCCCTTTGTGTGTGATTTACACCACCTCAAAGTGGGAGGAAAGTGCTATCAGAACATTGATCCTGCAGGGTTTTTCATCCACTTTGCACCGGTGCAAATGACTGCACAGTCATAGAATCAGAGAAGTGGCAGGCTGGAAGAGACCTGGAGAGGTCATCTAGTCCAGCCACCTGCGCTGAGGCAGGGCAAAATATAAACCTAAATCATCCCTGACAGGCGTGTGCTCAACCTGTTCTTAAAAACCTCCAATGACAGGGAATGCACAACCTCCCTTGGTTACCTGTTCCAGTGCTAAGTCATCCTTAATGTAAGAAAGTTTTTCCTAATGTCTAATCTAAATCTTCCTAGCTGCAGATTAAGCCCATTACTTCTTCTCCTTCCTTCAGTGGACACGGAGAACAACTAAGCACCATCCTTTTCATAACAGCCCTTAATTTATTTGAAGACTGGTCTCAGGTTCCCACCTCAGTATCCTTTTCTCACTACTAAACATGCCCAGTTTTTTTAACTTTTCCTCGTAGGTCAGGATGGATAAACCTTTTGTCATTTCTGTTGCTCTCCTCTGGACTCTTTCCAATTTGGCCACCTCTTTTTTAAAGTCTGGCCCCCAGAACTGGACGCAGTACTCCAGCTGAGGCCTCACCAGTGCCAATTAGAGAAGGACAGTTACCTCCTGTCTCTTATATCCGACACTCCTGTTAACACACTACAGAAAGATATTAGATGTTTTCGCAGCCGCATTGCACTGTTGACTCATATTCAATTTGTGAACCACTCTAACCCCAGCAGTGCTTTTCAGCAGTACTACCACCTGGCCAGTGATTCCCCATTTTGTATCTGTGCAATGGTGGGCGGCAATGGAGAGTCAAAACCAGTGCAGCAGGATGGATGCCGTGGATTGCAAGCTACTGGGGCAAGAACCTGGCAGTTTTGTTCATCTGTTAAGCACCCTGTGCCCCTGCAGCATATTTAAAGTCATCATTGGTAGCTCATCACTTCCCCAGTGGATGGTCCCTCCCCAGTCTCATTTCGACTTCAGTTTTTCAAGTGTTAAGAACTCCTGCTGATTAACGAAGGAAAAAGACACATGCAGCAACAACGAAGAAAATTCCGCACCTGCTAAACAAACAGAACAAATCATTTCCCTGAGTAACGGAACCGGGCACCGAAAACATCTGGCTGGTGGAATTACAAACGCCCGCCTATCTGCTCTGCCCCGGTCTCGAGCCCTTGAGCCTGCCTTTAACCCCTCAGATCAGAGAGCACCATGATGTAGCCATAATTGGATTATCCATCTCAGGCCCCATGTCCTGGTCCCACTCCCCCCTTCTCCCCATGCTGTGGCCACTGCACCCACTAGAAGGGCTAGGAACTGCCCATATAAGAGTCATGTGTTGGGCTGGTGGCCTGGCTCCTCACCTCGATGCTAGGCTGACCTCCATCCGGGGCTCGACCCTCCTCAAACAAGAGCCTAATCCTTGTTTACATTGAGGGCCCTGCGCACTGCTCTACCTGTGCACAGAGGCCGTAGTGCAAATGGGAGTCAGGGCCAATGGGCCATAATGTGGCTGGGTCCACCCTACAGAGGGGTGTGTGTGGGTGTGTGAGGGAGAGAGAGAGGGAGAGAGAGAGATCCCCAACGACCTTCCAGCCATTCCATGAGATCCTCTGCTCTCAGAGGAACCCCTGCTGCAACAATGTGCTAGTGACTATGGTACCCACCTCAGGGACACCTGCTTCTAGGGGGTCATCCTTACACTCTAGAAGAACCCCACCGTTCAATGGTGAATGAACCAAAGCTTAAAATGGATGACCAGTGGACCCTGCCATTCCATCAATCCTCTGGGCTCCCACCCCCCTTCATCCTTACACTCTAGAAGAAGAGTGAATGGTGAATCAGAGCTGTGGAGGGGATCCTACACCCTATGCTGGAGTAGTGGGAGCTGGGGGCTCCCCATCTGTTTTGAGGATTTAGGTGGGGTGTGAGTGGTGTCTCTAGACCTTGTGTTGGCCCCCTGCACGGGGCTGAATTTCGTAAAAGTGCAGATAACAAACACTACAGAGAGAGTGACATTGCCTAGCAACCGGGGTACCCAAGATCCATTAGTCACTCACTTGGTGCTCTCCCCAAACAAGGCGAAGCAGTGACACAAGACAACTGCATGAAAGCACCCAGGCACAGTGGCAAATTTAGCCAAGGGCAAAAGTTAGCTCCTTTCACTGGCAAATACCGCTTTGGTGGTGGTTGCAAATCACATAAAATTTCACCATGAGGCGACATTTCTCAGTTGCTCCACATTCATCCATTGGTGGGGGGCTTTTGTGGGTTTGGTTGGTTTTTGTTGCAACTGACAGATTGTATTTTGCTAAAACCAACCACAAGCTCCCCAAATGGTTACATTTTCACAAAGATGTGATTTCTCACTTCTGTCCCACTGGTGATCGTTTTTCCACATGGCCCTGTGACACAATGATGGATCCCGCACTTTTGCTGCTTCCCTTTGATTAACTAAGGTCCTGACCTTGTAATCTGATTAATTCAAGTGGGCCCCTGTGCTCACGTGCTTCCTGAGGCTTTGCAGAGATTCAGGGCTCCTCCCTCATGAATCAGATTTTGCAACATCAGGACCTAAGAGTTTGTTTCATCTCCAATTAGTGTGGCTTTGCATTTCTGTCGCAGGCTAAGTAACCCAGACCAGACCTGGGCCTGCTGATCAGACTGAGCCAAAACTTTTCAGACAATTGAATATATTTTTCCTTTTGGAAGAGGATGTGTCATTTCTATTACATGCATTGTTTACAGATGAGATTAGAGCTGGGATCTTCATAGCAACCTCAGTGCTGAATTGGAGAGAAGAGAATGCATTTAATGCGCTGTAGAAATCTGTGTTTTCACTCCGAAACTGTATCCTGCAATGATTCAGTCAATACGTTCCTGCAAATCATATTCCAAAGTAAGGCAATTATCCTCCTGCCAGATCCAGAACTAAGGCTCCCCCACGGCCTGTGGAGTAGAGCAAGGCACCAGGTGTGATTCACAATGCTCCTGTGACTACCATTCACAGCTGGCAGTTGCAGCAGGGGATGAGGATTCTAGGTTCACCCTTTCCCTGTGTATTTGCTCATTCGATAGCTTGCCCCATACCTGCAGCTAGATTTACAGCCTTTGGGCCTGGTTCCCTGCTACTGTGCATCATGTGCTGTCATTTATACGTAGGTTGAAAACTGCTGCTATCCTGATTCAGCAACATTATACACCTACTTTGCATAGGTGCAAATGACTATGCAGTGGAAGAACAAATCAGGCCTTTCATCTCTGCACTGTGTCCTTGGTCTGAGGGCTGCACTGCAGGTGGCAAAGGCAGACTTTGCTCTGTAGGTCACATTTTACAACAACAGTAGCACTTGGTTCCCTGTGGCTGGCCTTCTCCATGCCACCAGACGATCTCAGGTCATTTCTGACTGCTGGTGTGAGTAACATGGGTGCTAATGTCTTTTCATAAGGCTTATGGGAGCAGCACTGCAAGATACCAACCCAATTTTGTGTAAGCATGGAAAATAAGTTCCCCCTCCAAGAAATGTCCACAGTACACCTGATATCCCAGGTTGCTAATAATTTTTTGTGACCTGTATTGTGGAAAATCTATACATGTGGTTAAGGATGTATTGATCCATCTACTTAGCCTCTCCACCGCTGAGGTGATTTCTGCAACTCTACTGCTTCCCCAATGGGCACGTACTAGTTTCATCCATGTGACCCGTCCTTCACTCCAATGCAGTTGTCAGGGACAACAGTTAGCACTTAAATAACACTTCACATGTGCAAAGCAATGTATAGACATTAACCAATTAAAAACACCACTGGGGGATTATGGAGAGGGAGCTAAAAGTGCTCAAATTCTGGACCAACCAGCCATGGTCATTCATCATTTCTGCTGCTTATCTCAGATACGTCAGATGGATCTGATGGGAGGATTTTGCACTTAGAGCCCGCACATTGTTCTCAAACAGAGCAGTTAGATTACAGCAAGCCTAAAATTAGCAGTTTAACAGACCACATCTCAAGAGTGCATTCTGAAGTGGCGCATCCCTTTATATTTGTGGATAACACCCATAGCTGGCAATCCCACAGTGGTTTCCGTTGTTCCTCGACATTCGAATGAACCCTTTGTCACCGAAATAAACGCCCCAGCTGTTGGAAGGAGAAATAATGCAGAATTAAACATTAAAAGAATAAAACGCTATTTTTTTTTTATAAGCAGAGTTCCCCTCCCCCATTTTTTCATGCGTTTCACGATGTTTAGTAAAGTACAGTCCCATTCATACTAGTACAGACACATACATGCACAGCTCTACGCAGCTTACTCATGCCCTAGACCTGCTCCTGGGATGTGCAACTGTATGGATAAATATAGCTCAGGGGTGGATTTTCTTTTACCTGTTTTTCACAAGCCAAAAGTCCTTCCCATTCAAGGTGCCATAGCCGACAGCTAGAACCCCATGATTCACTTCCTGAGTGCACTTTGGGTCATCGTAGACTCCTGGAAGGAAAGCATGCACAATCACATGGGAGGAAGAAAAGCCTGCAGGGATTTCTCTGCTCTGAAAAGTTGTGAGCAACAGCATCCACATGGTATCAATGTACCTCTAACCTGATCCCCTATCAGGGAGGTAATAACAACAATCCCTCATTCTTTTCGTCAGTAGACCAAAAAGTGGATCAGTCTTATTATCTTCATTGTGCAGATGGGGAAACTGAGGCACAGAGAGGGAAGTGACTTGCCCTGGGAATAGAACCCAGCTCTCTTAAGCCCCAGTCCAGTGTGCTGTGCCATTGGGAACTTTAGTTTACATGGCCTGTACAATCATTGGCTCTCCTACTGAGGTGGCCAACGTGGCTTGTGTGAGGTGGGTACCTGCCCTCAAAAACTGGACTCAGACTCTTTATCTGCCACCAAAGAAATGGCAGCTAGAAAAGGATGTCTGACTGGCAGAGCTGAGCTATATTGCCCGAACAGTGAAAGACTCCATTATCCCACCTATTCCTTGAGCTATTTCCATACCCCTACTCCCATATACACGGGGAGGGAATTTTTCTCCCATTATGGTCCCTTCACAATGTTACCTTAAAATTCCCAAATCCACGTCATATGCCGCTACCTCCCCACTGCTGTGGCTTTTTTCTGCCGTATGGAAAGACTCCAGCAGCAGGAGCTATCAGGAAAATAGTCCAACAGCTCCCACTGCCTCCCCTCTGCCAGAGCCTTTCACTGCTGTGCATAGGCACACAGCGCAGCGTGAACACATCCTGTTTTTCACTGCTGTATGTAGCTACACCTACCCAACCTGCCGCCACTAGTGATGTGCAGTATAGACATACCCTACATATAAGATGAGTGACATTAGCTTCTAGCAGTAGTAGGTTTTTATCCTCTTGCCTGCTGCTAGAAGGGGACATATAACACACATTGAACCAAGGGGTTACATGATGGACCGCTCACAAAGAGCAAAACACGTGCTTCCAGCCGCCTGTGGCTTTTGTTTTATAATTACTGTAATTTATTGAAAAAACAAGAAAACAAAAGCCAAGTCTCCATGGGAAGAGCACAATGTGCGTGTCTTCTCAGTAACATGCTGCAGAACAAATAGCAACTGCCTCCACATTCCTCTTTACATTTAAAGGGGCAGTCCACAGGAAGCAAAGGCATCACTGCTTCAAACGACGTATAACACCAGGCGTGAGGTGTGGTAGGTTAGAGCACGTACCTGATCTGTACAGGAAAAATGTAGGCTGTGTCGCATCTATGGCAACAGACACAGGGCCGATATTGGCTATGGCTTCCTTCAGGGCTGCTTCATTAGCGTACGGCAGCTCAACGAACTTGGAACAGGTGGCAGCTCGCATGGTTTGGTTGTAATGACACGATCCGTCCTGACGGCAGCAAAGATTGGATGAAGCAGGAACATTTCAGTCTCTGGCATGAACATCCAACCCGCTCACAACATTTGTTTTTAATCTCCCTTTTATTCCCCTCCATTGTCTGAATCCCCACATTTCTTAGAACACTGCTGCTCCCCCTGGGGCATTCCTTCGGCCTCTGGGCATGGAGATTGGAGCTGGGTGACTAAGGGATTTTTTTCAGTTCAGTGATTCAACGGGAAAATCAAAAAACAAAAACAAAACACAACATTGGTTTGTTTCAAACCAAAGCGGAAATTATTTTTCAAGTTTTTTCACTGAAACAAACACACACAAAAAATTGAAAAAAAATTAATTTGGGTCAAATGAAACATTTTGAATGTCATTTCAAATTGACGTTTCATTTCAGAATGAGCTGTCAAAATGGTTCATTTGATTTTGGCCACAAATATTTGCCAAATTTAGGTCAAATTCACCAACAGTTTTGGTGCCCTGAAAATGCATTTTTTGGCCAATTTACTATTGGCCAAATATTTTTTATCCAGCTCTAATTGAGATCTCTCCTTTCCTTTCACTCAGAAGAAGAAGAAAAAATATGAGGACTCAGCCAACAATGACAGCAATAAAAGTCTGCAGCACATCTTTCACCTATGGATTTATGAGAATTATACAAACATTAATTAATTAAAAGCCTCCATGCCCCTGTGATCATTCTCTGGGTTTCACAGAGGAGAAGAGTGAGGAACACACAGAGCTAAGACCTGACTCCAAGTCCCTCTGCTCTAGCCACTAGGCACCACTCTCTATCCAACACTAGGATTAGCAGCCAGGAGTCCTGACTCCAAGGTCTACTGCTCTAACCACTAGTGAACGCTGCCTGAAGACCTCTTCTCTTGTACTTTGTGCTGACACAAACAGCAAAGGAAGACCCAGTAAAACAGGCCACAAAAAGAACAGAATGCTACACACTTGCAGGAAGAGATGCCACCAATAAAATATAAAAGGAACTATAGAGTCTGTGTTATGGGGGATGTCTACACTGCATAGTGGAAATGACGCCTAGAAAAGAGTACTGCTATGGAAATGAGTCTGGGGGTCATAGTGGATCACAAGCTAAATATGAGTCAACAGAGGCACACTGTTGCAAAAAAAAGCAAACATCATTCTGGGCTGTATTAGCAGGAGTGTTGTAAGCAACACATGAGAAGTAATTCTTCCACTCTACTCTGCATTGATTAGGCCTCAATTGGAGTACTGTGTCCAGTTCTGGGCGCCACATTTCAGGAAAGATGTGGACAAGTTGGAGAAAGTCCAGAGAAGAGCAACAAAAACGATTAAAGGTCTAGAAAACATGACCTATGTAGGACAATTGAAAAATCTGGGTTTGTTTAGTTTGGAGAAGAGAAGACTGAGACAGGACATGATAACAATTTTCAAGTACATGAAAGTTTGTTACAAGGAAGAGGGAGAAAAATTCTTCTCCTTAACCTCTGAGGACAGAACAAGAAGCAATGGGCTTAAATTGTAGCAAGGGCAGTTCAGGTTGGACATTAGGAAAAAATTCCTGATTGTCAGGGTAGTTAAGCACTGGAATAAATTGCCTAGGGAGGTTGTGGAATCTCCGTCATTGGAGATTTTTAAGAGCAGGTTAGACAAACACCTGTCAGGGATGGTCTAGATAATGCTTGGTCCTGCCATAAGTGCAGGGGACTGAACTAGTTGACCTCTCAAGGTCCCTTCCAGCCCTACGATTCTATGATTGTAAGCCTGAGTCTGTGGGACTTGAGCTTGTGGACTCGGTGTTTCCAAGCCCACACCTGAGCATCCAAACTGCATTGTAAACCTGGGCTTCTCCGGTCTCACAGCTGTGCTGACATGTCCATACTGCACGACATAGACCTTCTGACTCGGGTCTGCGGCCTGAGCTGTGCCCATATTGCAAAATGACAGGGCTTGGACTCTGACCCACCCCTCTAGCAGAGTCCCTGGACTTGGGCCTGAGTACTTGCTGACCTGAGTCAGAGTGATTTGTGTGTGGACAGAAGGGGAGCTTGGGCTCAAACTTGAGTCAGAACCTGGGCTTAGTGTGCAGTGTAGACACACCCTCTCTGTGTAAATCTTAAATTTGGATACCAACCTGAGCTGTGTATGGATAGGAAGCATCTGAATCAATGCCATTATTATCGATGATGTACTGGAAGGCATGGGTCATAAATCCGCCCCTGCAGCCGTGGTTCCCGTACATAGAGGAGCAGTCGACTAGGTTCTGTGTGCTGAGAGATACCAGGTTTCCAGTTTTCAGTTTCACCTGGGCTTCTAGGGCACCGACAGCACTGAAAGCCCAGCAGGCGCCACAGGCCCCCTGAAAAAGCAGAGATGCGCTCAGCCACTGCGGTGATGGGCACCCATGTCAGTACGGGAATAGATTGAGCCTCCCACCTGATTTTTCACATCAGTCACACATCCTTTGTCCCTCCAGTCCATGGAGTCAGGCACGTTGCTGCCAGGGCGTGGCCTGTAGGTGGAATTCCGATCAGGTCGGTGGGGAATTTTCACTCCAGTTAACAAAGCAGCCACTTCCTCGCTGGTCTAGTTAAAAGAACACACACACCCCACTTTAGACGGACATGCCTGTTGTTGTACAGGTTGGCCCCAGACACAGGGAAATTCAGATACAAACTCTGTGGCTCAGGTTCAACTCTTGTTCACTGAGGTTTTGTTTTCCTTTGTGCAGTGAAAAATATGAGCATGCCTGAATGATGGGTGCCACAATAGCCCGGGCTGTAGCTTTGTTTGCCGGGAACACTGGATTTCCTGATTCTTCATGTATGAACCCGCCTATCACAGGACATTAGTGGGGACAGAACTCAGGACTAGCGCTGTGGGAAAGTTTTCAGACAAGAAAAATGCATATTTGGGTTGACTGAAACATGGTGCAAATCCCTATCGGATTTGCCAAATTGTTTCAGATGGGAAAAAATAATTCAAAACTAGTCAAAGTGTGATTCCAAATGATTTTTCATTTCAAATTTTACTTTCCATTTTATTTTAAAAAAATTTAAAAGATCAATTCACCTAGAAAACTAAACAAAATGTGTCATTCGATCTGAAATGAATCGTTTTTGTCCTTTTCATTTCACCAGCACCATTTCAGGATCACCTGACACTAACTTTTTTTTTTGGTTTTGATTTTTTGGGTCAGCCACCAAACCAAAACAGATCTTTTCTTCACATAGCTCTACCCAAGAGCAATTGTTGCCAAGCCTCTTGATTTTATTGAGTGTGTCACAATATCTGGTGTTTTCCATAAAGCACCAACTTGGGTGGAGTCTTGAGATTGCATAAGAATTTCTGCTCTTTTTTTTTCTTTTAAAGTTTCCATCTCTCATATAGCTGTGGAGAACTGAAGGAAAACATAATCCTTATAGGTGCAAATCTCAGAGGCAAATAAAAAGAGCCTCCAAACCTACACTTTTTTACATCCCAGGATTTTTAAGCCACTCATGATTTTAAGGATTTTAAAAAATCAGGACTCCTCCCCTGGTGGCAGATTTCCCAAACACACCACTGACTCAGGCAAGTAGCACAAAGATTTGCACAGCTCTCGGGAGCTGTGATGGGGGTAGGCTGCTGTTGGAGGATGCATAGTGGTGCTATGCTTTGCAGGACTACCTCTGCAGGGCTCATCATTGGTTGGAGCTTATTCTGCCCCTGATTCAGTTACTTTCTCTGGTCACTGCACCCCCAGGGAAAGAGATAATGCGGAGATGCTCGGTCACTTGATCTGTAGCAATATTTTTTTAACGTACCATGTCTCCCAGGTGGTTCATGCCCAGCTCATAGGAATGCAGCCCCAGGGAGTGCTCGAGGTTATGCAGCATAACAAGCTTGAGGTTCTTTTCCCAGGTCACACGCCGTTCCCCTTCCTCTTTCTGGAATAAAAGCACAGCCCCCATGTTGTTATGTGGAAGCCCAGAGGAAGCCATCTGCAGTACACATGGGTTATAGTTCCACAGCACTTTTTCATTCCCAAGAAACCACAAGTGCTTTGCAAAATGCTGCCCAGCTCCTGCAGCACTCACTCAAGCAAAGCTCCCTAGGAGGAAATCAAGTGGAGTCTTAACAAGTTAAACATGGCTTAACAAGTTAAACATGGGTCCTTCATCACTACCAAAATGCAGCCAGTCCTGGAGTGGTGTGCAGCAGCTTTTTAACAGCACACAGCAACGTTACACAGCAGGTTAGGACAAGAAGAGAAGAATCACACTGTATCCAGTTAAAGAAAGGCAGAATGTAACTGCTCCCCAGGACAGTGATAACATCCTGTAATTTAGGAGAAAAGTGCTGGGAGATTCTCTAATGACCCCAAGAGGTCGGAGCCTTCAACTAAGCCAAAGTAATTAAGGAGCTGCACATACAATTAGGATGCAACACAATATTAATAATCAAACATTCACAAAGCCTCCTACAGCTGTGCAAATAACTGATTGTTCTGTTTGGCAGCCAAACCAAAGAAATGTTTTAAAAATCAGCTGAAAATGTTTTGATTTGGGTCGAATATTTTGTTTCATTTGGGGCTTTTTACACCTTTTATTTTTGTATTGAACTGAGGAAAATTCCAACCCGAGTCTGCATTTTTCCACAAAAAAAAAAAAAAAAAAAAAAAAAGAGAGAGAGAGTTGCGTGAAAAATGTCATCTGGCTCTAACATATCCCAAACAAAACACTCTTTAAAATATAAGCTAACCCCATGGGATGGTTTTGGCAAGGTGGAGGGTATATACAGGGCCCAATATTCATTACAATGGAACATACCTCTGAAAGCAGAGAGATCTTTGCAATGGAGAAGTGTTCTCAGTAAGAGCTGGCATAGGGCTAGCATACTAAAGATCCTGAATACCTGCTGAACTGAGGGGAGTTGGTGATGGAAACCCCTCTCCCCCAACTTTAAACACACAGCTACCCAGACTCTACCTTGTGGCTGTATTGCTTGCCATAGGTTTTCTTCCAGAGCTCCCAGTGGTTATCCAGCGTCGGGTCTGTGTGTAGATGTGCAGTAGCAGCAGAAAGAGAGGCCAAGAAGATACAACCCAACAGCTTCATTCTGCTCAGCTAAAAAAAAAAAAAAAAAAAGAAATAAAATAAAAAGAGCACATTGGTGACAAATGTCTGCATGGTTAAATCAAGTGTCTCCATTTCCTCCACTCAGCGATGTTGCAAAAGATCAGACACTGACTTGCTGAGATTTCTTCACTCTCTCTGCCGTGAGCAAAGTGTCATGCAAGCACTGCCCCTGCAGGAGCTGAATCTTGTACCTGGACATGAGCATCGGAGCCTGGTATTGAGGTGATACAGCGGGGAGGTCGGGATAGAGCTAGAGAAAGTCAGAGATAGTCTCAGCTGGGGTGAGAATTGATGTAGCTTCACTGAGGTCACTGGTGTCATTGTGGTCGCTGGAGCACCAGCTGAGGATCTGGCCCAGAGATATTTAGGTGAAGAGGGCTTGGATTTTCAAAGGAGCCCAAGTGATTTTCAAAGGGAGTTAGGCACCCAAACCCCATTGACTTTCACCTAACTCCCCTAGGCTTCTTTGAACATTCCAGCCTAGAGAGAGCAGTGTACGGGGCTAGAAAGACAGAGAGAGGGGCAGAGGAAGGATGTATGGGAAGAGGGAGAGAGGCGTATATGGGGACAGAAAGATAAGACCGATACACCCGGGTGTCTGTGGATGCAAAATACAAGCAAAATACAAAACGCCATTTCTTGCTTTTACTTCCTTAAACACATTGTTCCAAACAGGACAAAGGGAAAAAGCAAAAGCCAAACATACCTGATGGGCGTTCTCTCGGTGGATATTTCTAGGCAGGAATCAAGAACTGATCAGCAAGTAGCAAGAATTCCCCCAAATTCTCCTACCGAAGATGTCTCCTTGAGTGAACCCTAACACCCTTCCTGCTCTGACTGTATGCTGAGACGAAGGATTTCAGTTTGCCCTGCCATGCTAGTCACATGAGATGGTGAATGAGGAAATGGCAGGACCTCTGGTTTCACTTTTGTTGTGACTGTATCAAAATAGAGATACTCGCTACAGTTGCAAGCTGATTTTCATTCTCCAGCCCCAGAGCACTAAAATCAGGGGGTTTTCCTTCCCTTTCTGGAACCTGCACCGCATGATTCGGAGAGTTAAAAAATAAACTAGCAGGGTCAATATTTTCAAAAGCTGAGACAGGGTCCAAACAGTCACTGGGGCCCCCATGTAAGTTACAACCAGCATTAAGGTAACACCTAGCGATCCCAGCTTTCTTGTGCAGGGGTCTGTATGAACACAGAGAGAAAGACAGCACCTGGATAAGAGCAGGATGTCATCTTCCCACCACCCTCCTCCACTGTTTGCTACATTAGGATGGTGCAATGGTTAGAGCCAGTTGAAAAATTCTCTCTGGAACAATTTTTCATTGGAAAAGGTCGGTTGAAATTGAAACATTTTGCGGGAATGTGACGATTTCCATTAAATTGTCAGCAGAAGAGTTTCAAAACATTTTGTTTTGATTTGCTCATTTCTAAGTGTAAATATAATATAATATTGTGACAGGTTTTCCTAGGGCAGGTGGATGGTCCAGGACTTTCCAGGACTTATCACAGCCCAGCTCCAGCTACCGGCCTGGCCAGGGAGCGGGTCCTCAGGCAGAGAGGAAGAGCAGGGGCCGGGGCCACAGAGGGGGTGGGGCCTCCCCCCCACTCCTACTGAGGTTCTGGCACTCCTGATGTACAGCACCTAGCACAATGAGGTCCTAAGTGAGTGATACTCACATCTCAATGGTTCAGAAGCCAACTTAACTATCAACATTACCCAAAAGAGCCACAGTAGGGTGAATTCATTGTTTCATTTACTATAGTGCTATATATTCATATGTAAACAGTATGACGGGGGAAATATTTAGTGTGGGTATATACACTTCTCAAAGCAAAATGACTGACCAAGAATTATTTTATCAACTACAATTGGTTAATAACATAGTAAAAGCCTCCTGGATTAGTTAATAACTAAATCACCCAGCGTTTTAATATCATGTGCTGCAAAGAGCCGCAGGAGACACATTAAAGAGCCACTTGCTGCTTGCTCACGAGCCTCAAGTCTGAGTATCCCTGTCCTAGGTGCTATGCAAATAATAAACAGCAGCAGCTGGGAACAGCCTGCTGACGAAGGCAGGAAGCGCTAGGGGGTCCAATTTTCAAAAGGGCCCATGTGCCTTAGCAGTCTCAGTCCCATTTTCAAAAGTGATGTAGGCACAAAGGAACTTAAGCCCCATTGAAATGAGACTTCGGCTCTGGAGTACCTAAGTCAATTTTCAAAGGTGATTGAAGGGTGAATTAAACAGGGTGACTATACTTCCCAAATACACCACTTGGGGCTGGGCCATGCCCCTCACCCCCACGTGGAGCGGGTCTGAGCCCCCCCACCCTATGCAGGGCATCACCGCTCGCCCCCATGCATGTTCCTCGGCACCCTGCTTTTTTGGCAAAAGTGGGCATTTGTCCTGTTTGCTCTTACTCATTGATCAAGTTGGCAAGAGCAAATGGGACAAATTGCCAAAAGAGTCAAGACAGCTGGGACAGGGCTTAAAAAAGGGACTGTCCCGGCCACAATGGGACATATGGTCACCCTAGAATGAAGAGGTATCTAGGATAATTTTTCAATGGGACTCAAGCGCCCAGCTTGCTTAGGCGTGTTTGTAAAGCCCACTAGATGCTGATTTGCATCCTTAGGTACCTAAATACCTGGGAAAATCTGTCTCGGAGGTTCTTCTGAAAATCCTACCCTCAAGCTGGTCATACGCATGCTTAGGCATTGTCTACACTGGAAAGTTCGGACACTGCTGGCCGGTTACTGCAGTAATTGCACTGGTGCAAATGACAGCTTTGGCTATCTACAATAAGGGTTTGCTGCTGTCTAGCTACCCTGGCCCTGAGGGCTATAATAGGGTCCAATCCTCAATCTGGACAAGATTTTAGGCTCCTCAGTGGGGAGGCCCGTTTAATTTTGTCTGGGAAGTGTCAGGCACCCTCGAGGCGCCACATAAACACCAAAGTCAGCAGCTGCTAATCACTTCTCTGAATTACACAACAGCTGCTTGGAAACAGAGTAGAAATGAGCTCAAATTCTGAGAACTCTTGGTTTGAAAAACACAAAGACGAGCAACTGGAACCAAAAACTGCTCATCAAAGGGGGCTGAGTCATGGCCCTAAGTAACCGAACTTGACCCCAAATTGTATGATAAAACACCTAGTTCTCGCTCCTTGGCGCTCCATGGGCCCTTCAGACCATCATAGGCGCAAAGACTAAGCTTTGATCTACCTGCTTTGAAATCACAGGCCCTGGCAAATCAGGACGCTTAGGTTCTAGTCCTGTCTCAACCGACGATCCACTGGACAAGTGACAGCCCTTCTTTGTGACTCAGTTTCCCCTTCCATCCTCTGTGTGGCAGGAGCTGTTTCTCACCATGTGTTGGAATTTAGCTTTGTTTTTTTCTCAAAAGAAAGAACAGAAACCAAAAGCTTTTTCAGTTTGGGATGTTTTTTCACCTCCCCTGAACTCCCTTATTCAGTTGCAATTGGCAAAAAGGAAAGCTGGTGGGGAGGGGAAATACATTTGTTTTTTAAAAAATTTAAGATTTTTCACTGAGAAAAATGAGAACGTGTCCAAGTGTTCTGAACAAAATTAGAGAAAATTATTTTTCATTAAATATACCAACCATTTTTTCCTGATCCTCACTAGCAGCCTGTCAGATCACAATGGTGGGCTCCCCTCTGCTCTAGGAAAACAAGGACAGGACAATCTGCCTTAAGATTTAAGAAACTCAATCTATTCAGTTTATCCAAGAGACGGGTAAGAAGTCATGGCTTGATCACTACCTACAAGCACCTATATGGGGAAAAGAATTCCGAGAGTTAATGACTCTATAATTGAGCAGCAAAAAGCACAGCCAGATCCAATGGCTGGACGATGAGGCTGGACAAATTAGGACTGGAAATAAGTAGATGTGTGCTGCCTTGAGTGCAGGGGACTGGACTACATGACTTATTGAGGTCCCTTCCAGTCCTACACTTCCATGTTCTGTGATTAGCTTTCTGGTAATTGCCAATTTTACTGTGTACACAAATGGATTAAAAAAACATTTCCATCAATAACGGAAATTTACAGACAGGCAAAGAAAGAAAACAGTGCTGCTTGAGAGCCACGGTTTGATTTAAGACGATTTACTTTATTTGACATGTGATGTTGACAATTTGTGTTTAAGTTATAAGGCTTCAACTTTCTGAATCTTAACGTCTATTGCCATTAAATAATTTCTGTCCGACCCTCCCAGAATGTCTCGCAATGGTGAAAATTTAAAGGAACTAAAAAAAAAAAAAAAATGTATTAAACCCTTAATTTTGCACAACTGTGAAAATTTAAATATAGAGAAAAAGAATCTTGGTTAAAAATAAACATCAATATCATCCACTGACATTATAATGAAAATCGAGTTCTGTCACGCCTAGAAGGAAGGCACAATTTTCTTAGCAGCAAGAGGAATTAACCATTGGAACAGCTCACCTCGGGATGTGGCAGATTCTCTAACATCTGTGGTCTTTAAATCCAGCCTGGCTGTAAAAGTTGCTGTAGCTCAACCAGAAGCAGGGCTTGATGCCAATTCCCATAATTGCATGACCAATCATGGGATTTTGGCCGGGTCCGGAGCCAGTCTCAGGATGACAGGAGAAAATCCAACATTCTCATGAATTTCAGTCCTGGTTGGGGGGGGAGGGGCGAGGAATAAAACCCCTCTTTCTGATTGGCTGCCCTTCCCCACTGCCCCACCTCCAAGGAAGAACAGCCAATCCACACTGCTGCAAGAGGTGGGCAGAACTCTCCTCCCCTCCTCCCCCTCCCGTCAGGAGACAAAAGGCGTTTTTGGAGAGAGGAAGGGGAGATGGAGCAGAATGAGCCGGCAACAGAGACAGCTCTGCTCCCTCCACCCCACTCCCCTCCTGTGAATCAGTCCCTCCACCCCTTCGGACATCAGTCCTGGGAAGACTGGGCAGCCTAGAGGAAGAGCCAGAGAAAACCACACGAGAAAAATCTGCTGAATTTTGAAAAACTTTGGAAAAAAACCCTCATATTTTTAGGGTCAATCTCATGATTTTTATTTTATTTTATTTCATGTTTTCTTTTCTTTCTTTCTTTCTTTTTTTTTTTTTGGTGTCTGGCTCTTGATTTTTTTAACTTTCGGGGTTGGCAAACCTGGAAATTATGGCTGAGGTTCTCTGCCCTGGGTTATGCAGGGAGGTCAGACTGGATGATCAGAACGGGTCCCTTCTGGGCTACAGGCGTCTACAGTGTAAAGTGTGACCACTTTGGAGCTGCTCTGTAATAATTTATGAATGCAGTATGTGACCTGCTTATTTGAATGCTTACTGTAGGCTACCGTGCGTAACGTACTGCTACCAAGCTGACGCAAGAACAGGCTGATCAGGAAAGACAGGCAGACTGTAGCCCAGGTAACGGTTGCTCAGCAAACACCCAGGACGACTGACAAGACTGTTGCTCCTAGCCGGGCTCAGAAAACGCAGAACCAAGGAACTTTGGCTCGATTTAAAAGGAGACTCAAGGACAGGAGGAGTGCGACCCCAGAGAGTTCGTCATGACGAGACGTTGGACCAGCATAGGGCCTTGTAACAAGATGACCATTCGCCCAGGTGCCCTCAGGTGTTTCTGTAGGGCTCTCCCTCTGCTCTGTCTCTGAGAGGGCCGTTCAGAGCCATTGGATGGTCTCTCTCAGGGCTAACGCCAGCCCTCCCCTGCAACTTGCTCAGTACCCCAGAATAATTCGAAAGACTCCTCAGTGTCCCAAACGTCCAGCACAGTGGCCCCATAGTTCATAGCCATTTTCTAAACTCCTGCCATCCACAGGGAACTTATTCTGCTGAGCAGACGCCTGGCCCCCTCCTGCAGCTTCCTGCCACCTTTTATATTGGCAGCACCTGATTCCACTCAGGTGAGTCTCACATCAGGCCTGGCTTAGCCCCAGGATCTCCAGCCCACAAGCAAGTCACCCCATCACAGGTCTCTTCCAAGGGAAGGCGAGACACGCATGGAGGCCTTTTGCTGGATTTAGATCCTGTTCTCTTATGCGATGCTTTGTTCCCATTGTTAAATTTAAACCACACTTTGTTTCTGGAAGACTGTCTGGTTATTTACCACTCATCACAGCTCCCAAGGGGAAGAACCGCTGGGACCTGACCCCAGTTGGACGTGCTGTGAGCATGGTTGACATACAGAGGACAGTAGCCCAGGACCTGCCTAAGAGTGGAAAAACTGCAGGATTCCACCTCCAAAAAGGAACGGGCACAATGTAAGGTGCACTCAGAGAGGCCAGGGGAGAGGTCAGAGGTGCAGCTAGCTCTCAGCTGTGACATAAAGCTCACCCTGTTTTAAGACAGCTTGAAATGGTTTAAGAAGGTCCCAGTGAAAGTTCTGCTGACATCACAGGGGCTGAAAAATCAGGCTCTGGGTATGCACATATATCATGTGATGTAGCACCATCTGCTGGGCCCTGCTGGCATCTAAGAGGAAGCAGGACCTGGAGACATGTGGTGGCTGGTGTTTTGCAGACCCAGAGGCCCAATTTCATCCCTTATGTTGATGTACCTGTTTAATTTAAGTGTTGCACTGGGATCTCCGGCTCCCTTACTGAGCTTGGGAAAAGATCAAGCTGCCTCTCTTGGAATTTGCCTCAAGGGACGATTCTTTGCATCAAGACATGGCAACGTTCACCTCACCCTGTGAGCTCGTTACAACCTCATGCCGTGGGAACGTGCGCCGGCCCAGCATCACCCACTCTTACAATTTTATCACAGGCCTCGCCATATGTGGTGTTTTTCTTTAAGCCCCAGCTCCTGGAGTCAGGGGATCCCATGAGAATTTCATCTTACGTTTAAAAAACCAAAGCATCAGTTTCCCGCCCGTTGTGATTGCAGAGAAAAACTTGAAAATGTGACCCCTTCATGATTTAAAAAGCAAGTGTAAGCAAGCTCTGAGTAGCACTCTCCCTGCTCAGCAGCTGAAAGAGGGCGGGGACATTTTATCTGCATGGGCTTTGTGTTTGCATGAGTACAATTAAGTACTCAGCATGATTGCACTGTATCTGCATAAACACATCTAGGTGCTGAGCATGATGGGAAATGGTCAGCCTACCTGGTATTGAGCCATCCATTGCTTATCAGGAAGTATAGGTTGCAATAAAACCAGCACAGGCCAGACGAAAGACTGCTGGGCAAACAGCACCTTCGCTCTGGTTGGAGCTGGTGTACTGGGCGTCAATTTCCACTTCTGCCAAAGCTTCTTTCCGTCCCTCCCCTGTTATCAATCTCAACCTAGTTTCACGCTCAGTGCAAAAATAAACACAAAACTGGTCCATGCCCACCCAGAAAGAGGAACCCAGCATAAAACACAAGCCAGCTGCAGCTTTATCAGGCCTGATTATCACTTCCTCCTGCCAGCTGGGCTCCTGCAGCTATTACATGATAGAATCATAGAATCGTAGGACTGCAAGGGACCTCAGTAGATCAGTCCCCTGCACTTCAGGTAGGACTACATAATAACTGATCATCCGACAGGTGTTTGTCTAACCTGTTCTTTAAAACCTCCAGTGGCAGAGATTCCACCACCTCCCTAGGCAATTTGTTCCAGTGATTAACTACCCTGGCTGCAGTCTAAGCCCATTGCTTCTTGTCCAGTCCACAGAGGTTAACAAGAAAAATATTTCACCCTCCTCTTAGTTAAAAAAAAAACAACAAAACAAAACAAACAAACAAAAAACCTTTTATGTACTAGAAAACTGTTATCGCGTCCCCCCTCAGTCATCTCCTCTCCAGGCTAAACAAACCTACTTTTTCCCATCTTTTCTCATAGGTCAGGTGTTCTAGACATTTAATCATTTTTGTTCCTCCCCTCTGGCCTCCCACCCATTTGGCCACATCTTTCCCAAAGCCCAGAACTGCATGCATTACTCCAGCTGAGGCTTTATCAGTGCGGTGTAGAGTGGAAGAATTACTTCCCTGTCTTGCTTACAATGGAGTTTTAGCTGCTTACGTGTAAGTGTAATGAGTTGGGGAGGGGATTGCATTTGGTGCAATGGTCTAATTCTCTCTCTCTCTCTCTCTCTCTGTTGCCCCAGTCTGTCTGGGTCGCTCGCTCTCTCATCAGTGCTGCCCAGGTTTGCAGCTTCATCAGTAAAACAACCCAGTGCAAATCCTTTTTCTTGAGCTGTAGCCCTCTTGCCTTTTGAACAGCCCTGGGATGCTTCCAAAGGGTCCTCCACAAGCAGCTGCATTGCACCAATGGGTGAAGCAAGCCCAGTATAGGTGCTGTCACATGCAGAAGAGACTGGCCTGTCATGAGCACAAAGGGGATCGTTATTGAGGCTGCTGGCTGCAGAGAGGACCCTGTGGTTTTCTCTGGCTCTTCCTCTAGGCTGCCCAGTCTTTTGGGTCTGTAACATTGGAATAATGGTTTTCTCCCTAATCCACATAAAATTCAACAATTTCATAAAAAAAAGCAAAAGGCAAAATAGTTCAATTCAGAAATGCTTCTGCGGAGTTCAGAGGCCTCTTGCCCCCACTCTCCTCTATAAGTCAGACTACATATCCCATGATGCACTCTTGGAGTGGTGAGGCGGGGCATCGTAGGAGTCCCACGGCCACGGTGCATCATGGGAGATGAAGTCCTGCTGGGGAACCTGCCCCATAGAGGAGAACGAGCACATGAGGCATCTGGACTACAACTCCCATGGGGCACTGTAGCAGGGGTGAGAATCTATATTTTGCCATTTTCAGGCATTTGGTTTTCTGATGTAAAATCAAAACTTGCCACAGGAAGCAGACAGACTCTTTGCAAAACATTTCATGGTGTCAGACATCCAATTCTCCACCTACAGTTTGGATGCAAAGTTTTTGACCAGCCGTGTTAGGCACCTCATCTTGGGGTGAGGAGGAAGGAGGGGCTACAAGGTTGTTTTATTGCTTTCAAAGAGCACGGAGATGCTCCTGTGCTCCTAGGGAACGGCGGAGGTTTAACAGCAGGGCGGGCAGGCAGTGAACAGGGCTGAGGTGTCCCCTCACGCTGAGCAAGTGACACCGGGCCGGGAGGCCTGTATTTGTAGACGGTGTTGGCAACGCTGATTGCATCAATGTCCCCCGTGACAATTCAGTCGGGATATAGAGAAAAGCACCAAGCGAGGCACAGGTTATTCCCAGCTGGGTTTATTTAAAAATAAAAACACGTCAGTCTCACCGGAACCTGTCACGCTGGGGGAAGGCTCCGAGTGTGCTTGGGATACGGAGTGTGCACAGCTGCTACCGTATACGACAAAACACATGCGAAGCACCCGCCCCACTCCAGACCCAGAGAGGCAAAATCTCAAGCAGCACAAAGGACAGACGGGCCAGGGGCACATGAAGCCCACACACAGAAACTCCCCTCCTCCCCCCAGGAGATGGAGTTCAGGCAACCTGCCCCCTTTGCGGCTGTGTCCCAAGGTTTCAGAATGGAAGCTAACGCTATCCCTCTCCGCTGTCTGGGTGTGTCCGTCTGTCCCCACTGTGGGGGGGGGGGGGAATGGGGCAGGACAGAACTCAGCAGTAGAGCGTGCGTCAGGCATGCCGTAATGGACTGGTGCACACAAATGAGGGATGCTGGGTCTGCAGAGCAGCTCCAGGATTTAGGGGAAGTGGTGGCTGAAGCTCTACAGCTCATGGGAGTAGAGGCCTGCTCCTCCAGAACTGCTGGGTGAGAGGTCGAGTCCCCACTCCCCACGGAGGGAAGGGCGGCGATTAACAATCGTGCCTGTTGTCCGCAGACACGGATTCTTTCCCCTGCTCATCCCAGGGGGAAGAGGGGCGTCTACACTTTGGTGGGGGAGGCTCCTAGGCAAGGGACGATCCTGTGTCTCACTTTGCAAGTCAAGAGAGTAGAAGGGCAGAGTATTAAAAAAATGACAAGTACGAAAGGCTACAAATGGGGGAGAAGCCGAGTAAGAGAGAGCCAGACGTCGAGTCTGCTCAGTGGCCAGAGATGCTGATACTCCACGATGCCAGCTCAGGAATCCAGCCGATTCTTCGGAACAGGGTGCAGGGTGGTGGACTCACATCTTGGGGAAGCTGGCCAGGTTGGCAATGCCGCAGGCGTTGTTCATGTTCCGGGCCATCAGGATATAACCCTTGTTGCCCCAGTCCTCTCCCCAGCTGCAGCGAGAAAGGAGAGGAAGTGAAAAGCTCCGCCAGAATTCACTGGCTAAAAGCACGTGGCCCTTCCCCAGCTCTGTAAGGCCACTCTGGCCCCGTGCCAGCTATCCTCGCCATGGGGCGCCTGGAAGAGGCTGCGGCTGCACTCGGAGGCAGGTGCCCTTCGAAGGCACTGGCTGGCATGGCGTTACCTGTTCTTGATGATCCAGTGTTTGCTGCCCTTCTGGGTCCCATACCCCACAGCCAGCACTGCGTGGTTGACATTCTCAGGGTTGCAGTTTTCATCGTAATACACACCTGGGGGACAGAAGGCAGGAGTCACTTGTGGGTGAATGAAACCGCACTTTGGGACATCGAAATTGCCAGACTGGACCAGCTCCATGGCCCAGCTAGCCCAGAATCCTGACTCTGACAGCAGCCAGCATCAGAAGTGTCAGAGGCAAGTGTAAGAACCCCACGTTAGGCAGATGTGAGAATCTGCCAGCCATGTCAGTTATCATCCTGGTCTCTAATAGCTAGAGAAAGGCTTAAACCCATTCCCTCTCACTGCCTCAGTTTCCTCATCTGTATAATGGGGATAATGATACTTACCTCCTTTGTAAAATCTTTGTGGTCTACAGATGACAATCCCTCGCTCTTATTTAGTGCCTATTATTATTATTAAATCTTGAAGCACAAGGTTTAATATCCCTTCCAAAAATGATGAGTGTTAATAATGACAGCTCTGGTTACTCATGTTATCTATATAAAGATCTAATCTCTTTTTTGGATCTTTTTAAGTTCTTGCTCTCAATGACTTCCTGTGGCAATGAGTTCCACAGCCTAATTTACACTGTGTGTGAAAAAGTATCTCAGACTGGAAGTGAAGTGTAAATTCTGAGGGTAATTAACAAATGAAACAACGTACCAAGGTGGATGGTGGATTCTCCCTCACAAGCAATTTTACAATCAAGATTGAACTAGAGCCTCTCTCAGTAAGACAGCCAAACAGGAGTGAATTCAGGGAAGTTCTCCGGCTTGAGTTACACAGGAGGTCAGACTAGATGATCACAACGATCTGGTCTTGGAATCTATTTCCTATTAATCAGTTTCAAACTTGGTCACCTTTAAATATCATCAACTGTCCATGCAAAGCATTATAACCAGTGCTAAGTGTCGTTAGTTGTTATTCGGATTCTCACGAATAAATTCATTGTAAAGGAAGGATTCTAACCCTGAAGGCAACTTTGACATGCAAGCATTCAAATACCACCTCTGCCCCCTTCCCAGGGTGTCCTTCACGGGACAGCTCCAGCACCACTAGCATAGATGGTGGGACTCTCTACACAACTCGCTGTGTGGGAGAGGCTGTCAGAGCCCAGCTCTTGTCTGCTCTGCCTGTGCATTAAAAATCTGCTGAGACTTTGCATTAGACCAAGGGATGCCCTTGGTCAAAACTTCTCCCTCTTCCTCCTCATTTGTCTGCCCAGCTGCTGCCTTCCACCCCAGAGGTGGCTGCATTTTCCATGGCATGTGCACACAGCATTAGGACTCTGCAGGCTGGAAGGTGCGATGATTATTAATTGAGTGGAATGAAATGCAAAGAATGGGGTCTTACCTTCCCCTCAATGCCCAGCACCCCTGAGGCCCCTTCCCACCCGCAAAATCTAAAGGTGGAGCAGACCGCACCATCTGGGCAACACCCATTCTCCTCTCACCATCACCGGGGGCTCATGAGGTTCCAGCCTTCCTACCTCTGCTGTAGAACTGGAAAGAGGACAGGCTGGCATCAATGCCCACAGCTACAGGCCCCACCCTGGCCACGGCTCTCTTCAAGGCCTTTTCATTCCCTTCTGGGATTTCCTTGTACCCGCGACACTTGGCAGCTTTTCCGGTAGGGCTGTACATGCAGCTTTCATCCTGCAGGGGGCAAAGGGACCAAAAGAGCAAGTTGCAATTTCACTGTCAAAGAGGATTTGGCGGGGATGGAAACTGGCTGCTTCATCGAATTGGAAATTTCCAGGGGGTTCTGAGGATATTTTTCAAGTTTCATTTAAAAAAAAAAAAAAAAAAATTTTTTTTCTTTCAGTTTTTGGCAAGCAAACCTGAAAAGTTTTGGCCGGTTTGATTAAAAACCAACAGGTTTGCCCGATTGGCTGACGTTTACCAGTTTCCGGTTGCAAAAAGCCCAACATGTTTAAATTTTGGTTTTCAACAAAAACTTGGAAAACTTTGTGGACAACAAAAAACCTTTTTCATTTCATCCAAACGTTGTGCAGGGGGAGATAAGCTATATAAATAGTTTCCCAGCCTGTTCTTGCGATTAGAGCCAGGCAAGGGCAAAACACCTGGGCTTTGCTTTCTGCCCCGGATGCCCCAGAAAAACATCCTCCTCCGTCATCCTGGCCAGGAGTTTGGAACAACCGAACCAGGGAGACGAGGATGCCTGCAGACCCCATCCTGGGTTTTCAGTGAGAACTGCCCTGCTGGGGCATTTCGATTGGTCAGTGCCAGTGGCCTGGATGCACTGGAGAAAACTGTTAGCTCTGGAACGAAGCACAGAAGAGAATAATGCGACCAGAGGGGGCTTGGCTTAGGAGGAAATAGCAGGCTGGAGGCAGAACCCTTTTGGTAGCTGGCTGCAGAGGGAAGGCCAGATGGCATGGGAGCTAGGACTGAGAGGTCAAGGGCTGTCAGGCTGGGGCAGGGCAGTGGTAGCACTGGCTGGTGTGTAGCCAGGAGGCTCAGTGAGAGTCAAGCTGGGCGAACAACTGATTTTTCAATTCAGATCGCACCAAATCTAGAATTTTTCGGTGTTTCTGATGAATCAAAACAGTCCAGGGTGGGTCTGTTCCAGAGCAAGGCCTGGAAACCGGGGCTCCCGCCCGCCAGGAGAGTGTCCTCGCGGGGCTCGAAGTTATAAAGGGGGGCACAGCACCCCCATCGCCCCCACCACCTCTTCTAGCTGCTTGGTGACCGGCCGAAACACTTCATGTCAAAATCGGGACTCGGTTTGGCTCGACCAAAACTGCGTTTTTCCTGGAATAAATTAGGTCCCCTGGAAGTTCTGCCCAGCTCTAGACGGGAGCCCTGCTACGCGCTTGCACAGGGGCCAGGAGCTCCTCCGTATATCCTGGTACAGCTCCCTGCATCGGGCGCCTGCAGGAGTGTCAGAGCAGCCGCCAACGGAGCCCCTCCCCCTCCTGCACAGGTGGGCAGGGAGTGGGAGGTGTCTCGACGCTGCGCCTAGTGAGCTGTGCCGGGCTGGCACAGGGTTGCTTCCCCAGCTGGAGCAATGGGGGAAGCAGGAAACCAATGGTCAGTAGAGTCACCATCTAGTGACTGCCCTGCTCTTGGGGCAGTGCAAGCTACCAGCTGCCCCTTATTTGGGCTGGATCACAGGGTCAAGCCCGCTCCACTTACCGCCGTCCTCAGGACAAGAAAGTATGAGTCCCTCTCACCCAGCCTTGCAAAATTCTACTCTCAGGTGTTAGTGGCTGTGTTGCCCTCCGTGTCACAGGAAAGCGCCGGGGAGCCGACCTCACGCCTGGGCTGGTGCACGGCCATCATTTCCCCCCCCCCCATCTGCTCTCATCTCTGTCACCAAGATGAGAGGTGGAGCACTGACCTGGCCGATGTAGGGGTAGGCGTCGTCCGAGTCGATACCCCTGTTCTCCTTCACGTACTCGAAGGCGTTGGTCATGTAGCCGCCCCCGCAACCATCGTTGTTGGTCACGCAGTCGACCAGGTTCTGTGGGCTGAGAGACAGCAACTTCCCGGTCTGCCGCTTGAGCTGCCCCTCCAGGGCCCCGACGGAGCTGAAAGCCCAACAGGAGCCGCACTGGCCCTGACACAGAGGAGAGAGAGATGGTCGGAAGTGGGAGGCTGTTCCTAGCCTGAGGGGCAGTGCCAAAGATGGGGCAGGACGCGAGAGGGACAGCAGAAAGAAGCCAGCATTTGTGGTTATTCCCCACTGGGATCTTACAGGAGTCAGAATTTGATCTCTGTTACTCGGACGTAAATCCGGAGCCGCTCTACCTCCGTGTAAACAAGCCCCGAATCCAGCCACTGGCTGCCTGAGCAGGTACTGAAAAGTCCTGGGCGACAAGCCAAGTGTGGCGTGGGGCAGTCGTACGGTTCAGACTGGTGCGAGCAGCCAGGTGAAAAAAGAAGCACCAACTTCGGAGATCAGCGCCCCTTACCTGGTTCTTCACGGGTGTAACGTAGCCCTTCTTTCTCCAGTCCATGGAGTCCGGCACCCTCTCCTCCCAGTCGGGAACGTAGACAGTGTCATTGCCGGGCCGGCGCGACAGAGGGACCTTCAGCCCCATCATCTTCTGCACCACCTCCTCGCTGGTCTAGGGAGGGAGAGAGAGACATTTGGCCAAGCTGGGCACTGGTGTACAATTTTGTCGTCACCGCTGGGCCAAAGCTGCTGCATTGCCAAGGGCGGGAGATGGGGAAAAGGAAGGTCAGTGACCCAGAGGTACTGCCTGGGGAATTGCACAGTAGAAGAGAACTTTAGCGCAGCTAAGCCTGTCAGGCTGGCACATGCCCTGGGGAAAGTGTCTGGGTGGAGAGAAAAACAAGGTCCCCCCCAGAGAGAATTCCCCTCTCGCCCTGCCATGAACACAGAGTTTTTAAGCTGGTGCGGCACGGAGGCAGGGGTCAATGTGCACAGACACGGAGGCAGGTTGCATGGCTAGAATCTGGCAGTCAGGCTCAGAAAGGAGCAAACCCCAATGCTCAGACGCTTGGTGAGATCGTCTTCCTTGCCTTATTGCTGGCACCTGGAGGCACCAAGCCAGGATCAGGGCCCTACTGTGCCAGGGGGCGTGGAGGAGGACGAGGTAGCAATAAGTTGTGATACAATAAGCAGGAAATCTCCGTTCATCTACCTGCAGCACCCATTGCTATGGGAACCAAGCACCACAGCCCCCAAAGAGGAAGTCAAAGGGGAACAGAAGATGAGATGCTGGGGAATTAATGTCATAGAGAGTTCTACCTGAATCAGAACCCCCGTTACCGTAGTATATTTAATATATTTACCCTACCAACCCTTTGTGTGGCAGGGCAGTGCTGTTACCCCATTGTACAGATGGGAAAACTGAGGCACAGAAAGGTTAAGTGACTTGTCCAAGGTCACACAGGGACTCTGTAGCAGAGCAGGGGATGGAAGCAAGGTCTCTTGTGGGCCAGGCTGGTGCCCTGAGCATGGGACCATCTGTCCTTTCCAAGAGCCCTTCCAGACCCTAGCTCCTTGAGCCCTAGCTCCTCAGGGCAGGGCCAGCCCAAGGGGTCTGTATGCGCTGTGCGGAGTGCCATGCACCAGGGGAAGTCAGTGGGAAACTTTCCAGGACTCCAGCGGGCGTTGGGTAAAAATGGCCAGTCTACAGCATTCGGTGCAGAAGGAGAAAGAGGAAGAGAAACACACATAGCCTGGAAGGCAGCCGGACACCCCGGCGATGACTGCAGGACAGACAGACGGCCGGTGACATGGCTACAGCGCCAAGGAGCTCATTCCCAGAGGGCCAGGAACTACCCTGGCATCTCCACCTACCATGTCCCCCAGGTGGTTCATGGCCAGTTCGTAGGTGTGGGTGCCCAGAGAGAACTCCAGGTTGTGGGTGTTGATGTACTTGAGGTTCTTCTCCCAGATCAGCCGCCGTGAGAGCTCGTCCATCTGCAGGGCAGAGAGGATGGATGAACGGAAACGCTCCGGACTATCGGGCGCCAACGGCCTGACCCTGCTTGGGCTCCAGTGCTGGCGTCGAAGCCCACGTGGTGGGTGGAAGAGGTATCGCTGTCCCAGGGCATAGCAGAAATTGAGAGCCCTGGAATTGGGCCTCCCATATTGCCCCGGGGTAGATGACGTGATGTCCTGGGTCTTGAACCCAGGCCTGGGAGCCCCCTGGCAGCAGCCATGCCCTGGTCTCCACCCAATGGCTGTGGAAACCAGAAGCTACCAGGGCTCTAGCCCCAGCCAAGGCAGCACGCACAGGAGCTCTGACTGGAGGCTCGCCAGGCTCCCCCCAGTTGGAACAACACTGCGATTTAAGCCAGGAGGAACAGGACGTTTGTCTGAGCAACAATGTGGTTTCCTGTTCTGGCTGCATGGGACCCTGTTTGTGCCTGGTTCCTGCTCTGCTCCTGCCTCAGCCCCCCGCCCTCCCCCTTCACTCCCATTCCCACTGTGCTCGCCTCCAATCCTCAGCGACCAGTCCTGGCTCGGACCCCTGGCTCTGGGAACTGGCAGCTGACCTCCAGTGCCGACCCTTAGCTTTGTTCCCAGACCTGTACGCCTGCTCCACCACTAGACCTGAGCACCCATATCCTGGCCGGTACAGGCCAGCCAACATCCATGCCATGTCCTGGAGGCTTTCAAGCTGCCTTAGAATTCCCCAGGCTGGCCAGAACTGTAAAAAGAAGCTGGGTGGTGCAGCGGATGGCCCTTGCAATGGGGCCAGGCTAACGTCCTGGATATTCCTCATGCTGGGGATAATTTGGGGCCTCTTGTGCAGGAGGTCAGGGCTTAGCAGCTCTCCAGGGTCCAGTCTAGCGTTAAACGCTATGAATACGTCCCTCCAAGGTCATGCAGCATTGGCCTCCGGGCGATAGGACTGGATGAGCCACTCGGCCTTTCCCCATTGCTAGCTCCTACACCCGTTCTGGGGTCTCCCCTAATCTCCCTGTCACTGAGCTGCAAGCCCCACAAGACACGCTCTGCCTATGCCACTTATCCCTCCCACCCCGTACCCCTTTGGGGAAGTGGAATCTCACTGCCCGTGAGAAGCGCTTTCCAACAGACACGCCCCTCCCCAAAGTACGTGATCGGCCACCCAAAAACCAGCTGCCCCATTCTCAGTAAAACCTCAGTGCGCCGGCTGCAGGAAACCAGGGGGCCCGACTCGCCACACCCGCTTACGCTGGGGCAGAGTGGGTGGAAAGCGGCGGATCTCTGCAGTGGTGCAAGCGACTGCATGAGGGCAAATCAGCCCCACAGGGTTTAGCAGACCTCAGCTCTGGATCTAGATCTCTCTGCGTGCGAGCAGTACCGCTGCTGCTTTGGGGGCCCGGCCCGCTGAGCGTTCAGCCCCTCAGCTATGCTGCACCCCGCTCCCCCCAGCTTCCTGACCCCTAAGGAACTGCCAGCCTCCCTCTTGGTACCTTGCCATTGTACTGTTTGTGGTAGGTTTTCTTCCACAGCTCCCACTGGGAATCCAGCATCTCCTCTGGGTACACGCTGGTTTTCACCACCGGCAGCAACAGAGACAGGAGGCCGATCCACCACATCATGCTAAGACAGAGGGGAAAGCCATGAACAGGGCACCAGTGGACAGGTGAAAGTGATACGAGGCCCCTCCAGGACGACCTCCAGCCATACAGGGTCAGTACAGATTCCCCTGGCACTTGACACAGAGTAAGTTGCACACCCTGCATGCATAACACAGGGCAAAATGTGGGCTAGGTCCCCCTCTAGTGGCTAGTTCACATAGAGGATAACAGCCTACTACAGCTACCAGCTAACAGAGCTGCCCTTTTAGCTCAAGCGGCGGAAGACCGTGCTGAAAGTTTGGGTTCAAACCCGGCTGACGACCACAGGGGCGGGGGTGTCACGACACCTGCAGGCGTTAATATCCCGTTCTATCCCACCTGCAGCGTGAGCGCTCGCCCATCTGTGCACTCCCCTTGAGGCTCCAGGCAGCCAACGCAGCAAGCTCCCCGGAGGCCTAGCCTTGCTGGGAGCAGGGGGAAGGGAAACGGTCCTGCTCCATCATGCACTGTGCCTGCTCCAGGAGTGGAGCGAGGACTTTGCTCCTGAATTCTGGCTACGTGGAGCCCCTCCGAAGCTCTCCGCTCCCCTGAAGACAACCGCAAAGCGGGGGGCGGGGTGTTAATATGGGGCAGTTCAATGAAAACATCAGCACAAGCCAGGCTCTTTTTTCACAAGCTGGATCCCAGCCGGCTGGATGCGCCAGCTGCCATCACATGAGCCCCAGCAGCTGTTTTGCATTAGAGCCCTTTGAAGGGCTCCTGGGAGATTCAGGAGGAATGCAGAGCAGAGCTGCCCAGCCTTGTTCACTCTGCGCCGCCTGGAGAAGGCTGGCCTGGAATTAAAGCCGCCGCAGCTCCCGGCTGCCTCAGCTCCCCTCCGTTCAAGGCACTTCCCACAGGCGGATACTGTTATCCCCGTGTTACAAACGGGGAAACTGAGGCACGGAAGGAGGCCCAGACTGGCCCAAGGTCTGGCATCAAGTCAGCGGCCTGGCTGGGAACAGCTGCCAGGTGTCCTGGCTCCCAGTGCAGCTGGCCTAACCGCTGGGCCACCCAGCCTCCCCTTAACGCTGCTATCTCCATCTCCCAACCTAGGACACGCAGGGGCAGTGCGGGGACAGGACACGCCCCAGGGCCACGGAGCTGGGTGCAGAATTCAGGCGTCCCGTCAGTCGCTCCTGCCCTCGACAGCTCCCAGGATCAAGCCCCGAGGTCTGACATCACAGCCAGCATGATCACCGCTCAGTTACGCTAGCCTCAACTCGTCTGCTCCCTCTACTCACGTCTGCCCTCCAACCCTGCCTGGCCCCCAGCCTGCAAGTACCCAGGGATGAACTGACGGCCCCTCCCGCTCTGCCACAACCTGCTTCCTCCATGCTGGGCTCCACCTGCTAACCCTCTCTCTAGGAGTCAGCGGCCACCAGCGCGGGCTAATGGCTAGAGCACTGGACTGGGCGCAGAGCACCTGGGTTCTGTCTCTGGCGTGGAGCTGCTGGGTGACCCTAGGGGAAGTCACGTCTCCCACTCCTTGCCTCATTTCCCCTCTCACCTTTGTTCTGCCTGGTGTGAGTGGAAGCCCTTCAGGGCGGGGGCTGTTTTTCACTCCAAGTATGTACAGGACTGAACCCAAGGGAAGCCTTGGTCTCCCGTAACACTGCCGACAAGCCAGGCCCCCAGTTCGGCTGAACAGCCGGGCTATCAACCAGGCCTCTGGGTTCTTTGGCTGTGGGCTTCTAACCTGCATCCATTCCCCTGGGCCTCTGCTGGCTAGTCCTGAAGCTTGAGGAGAAGGAAGTGAAAGTGAACAAAGAACCTATTCTCAGAGCAGTAAAACCTACCACTCAGGGGCTACAAAGCCTCTCCTGGCCCTCAGGGAAAGCTCTTTAATCAACGCCTCTGCATCAAATGCCACAGGCACGGATTGCATTTAGGAGCAAGCAGACCCAGCCCTGGTTGCTCTGTCTGGGGAACCATGAGATCCCCCCCTCAAATGGAGGAGTCAGTACCAGAAGCAAAGGGGAAAGCGAGGCTCACCTGTAAGTCGTGGCTGCTCTCGGATACCTAAGTTCTTAGCCTCTTCTGTGCTCCGGAGAGATGCCGAGCCGAGATCAGAGCCGGGATGCTGCAGCGATCGCCTGCTATTTCGTTTTATGCCGGCTGGATTGAGGAAGTCAGGCAGGCGGCTGGAAAATCTGGGCTGTCAGTTTCAGGCAGGGTTTACTCAGATTTGCATACGAGGGGGGTGGAGGAGAGCAGGGAGAGGTGCTGGCTGGGTGTCTGTTTCACATGACCTGCAGCTGCCTGCAGAACTTTAGACTTTGCAGGCCCCAGTCACGCCCGGCCTTGCCCCTTGCGCAGCAATTTCTGCCTGGGCAAAGTGGGCGCAGAAGAGAATCCGGGGGGCCTGTGTCTCTCCCTCCCGCCAAGGCTCCGGTTTCCTGAGCTCCCTGCCCGTCACAGAACGCACAGTTCCCTCCCGGCCCCAGAATGGGAGGGCGCTTCTCGGCACCTAGGGAGCTCTAAGGACACTTTGCTTTTAATGCTGCCCCTTAAGAGTCACCGGTACCACCCCCATCCTCTGCAGAATCCATGAGCCACCCGTGAAGGGTCCACGTCAGGGAGGTCCTGAGCACCCTCCCTTTCCACTGACTTTGGGGCAGATCAGCCCCTTGGCTGGATTAGTCCCAGAAGGGCCTCATTCCAGCTGCGGTCGATGGGAGCTGTGGGCGCTCAGCACCTGGGTTATTTAACCCCCTAACCAGCTGTAGGAGTCACTTGGCTCAACACGAGACTCAGTGTTGCCCCCCAGGGGTCAGCAGGCTGCTCACGTGATGGCACCTCTTGGCTGAGGCCCTGGGGGATTGAACCAGGGACCGCGGGAGCTAAGGGCAGGAGCGGCTACAGGTTGAGGTAAAACTGGCTAGCCAGGGCTGTGCCAAACGCCTCTCCTCTGTGCGTGTGCCCTGGGGGGGGGGGGCATGTAAAACACGCACACCCCCCTCTCCCCCCAGCTGCAGGACCGGGGATTGAACCCACCAATTACAGCCATGGAGGCACGTATAACCTGCAGGTCAACAGGCATTACATGTCCCCCTCTGTGCCTGCTCTGCTGAAGCTGCTCCAGGCCCAGGCTTCTTAGGTCAGACTGTAGCAACGCAGACGCCTAGCGAGGGCAGGGCCCAGGTTCAGTCCCCAGCCCTGGCCAAGGGGTTGCCCAACAGTTGACTCAGTTGCGTCGCTTGCTGCTCCCCTGGTGGGGTTGACGTTGTCACAGGTGCGAGGGAGGATCGGACTCAAGGCCAAGTGGTATTTGCCCAGATCTGCTCTGGACAGATGTGCCTCCAAGGGCAGGATTCAGGTTTCATGGCTAGCGGAAGCCTGGGTCTCCCTGCAGAACATGTCAGCTGGTGCCTTTCAGGCTGGTTGTAGCAAGAGAAGGAACCAGACAGAGACCCAGCAAATGTGTATCCCTCTTATTTATTAGGTGCACTACAGTAATACCTAGAAGCCAGGCTCCCATGGCGCTAGGTGCTGCACGAACGTAGAACAAATAGACTGTCCCATCCCCAAAGAGCTTCCCACCTAACTAAATGCATTAGCTAGAAACTCTGTGCCTGGGAATTTCAGAGCTACCCCAGGGATTGGATTAAATTTAACAGGAACCTGGCGACCAACTCATTGCGCATCACCCCAGCCTCAACGGCTCTAAGCCATGCGTCACGTGGCTTCCCCTTCGAATTGCTCAGAAAACCTTCCTCTTATTCATACAAAAGTACAGCGTTCCATGCAGACACGAGCACCTCAAGGTGACCCGAATGTCATCGGCCTGGCTCATCTTCTCTTGTGCTTTTCACCAGTAGGTCTCAAAGCACTTTTTCAGAGGGGGTCAGTATCATGATCCCCATTGTACAAATGGGGAAACTGAGGCACAGAGCCAGAATGCAACTCACCCAAGGTCACCCAGCCGGCAGAGCCAGGTCATAGAACCCAGGTCTCTCGAGTTGCAGCCCGGCGCCCTTCTCGCTAGGTCACATTGCCTCTGGCCTATCTTCTCTCATGGGTCCGATACGTCATTGCTCTACACCTTGTGGAATCATTTCTACCAGTGCAAAAATGCTGCCGTATTAAGCTGGCAGCATTTGACACCTTTCTCACACTGCTGTAAATGACGGCATGAGCTACAACCTCTCTCAGGCTGCTCTATAATGCAGGGTTTTAACCTGGGGGTGACGACAAGGTGCCAGGGGCCTCCACTCTCATATTGCAGGATGGGAAGGGCCGCCAGGGCTGGGGGGCCCGTCTGGTTGAGAAGCCCAGCCGCGTACTGCTGCAATGAGTGTTACGACAACTTCTAGGGGAGAAAGGCAGAACAAAGCCCCACAAATTCACATTAAGAATAAGGCCCAAGCTTTTAACAGCGAGGGTGAGTAACCAGTGGGATAAATGGCTTCCCGATGCCTTATCTTCTAAATCCAGGCTGGCTGCCTTTCTGGAAGAGAGAGTTTAGACAAACCCAGGTTTTTGGCTCTACCAGGGGTAACTGGGAGAATTTCTCTGGCCCATGTTATACAGGAGGTCAGACGAGATGATCTGAGAGTCCCTTCTAGCCTTACAATCTACTGCTCTATGAATAAGCCTGAGGGAACAGCTGTCTTTTTCCAGTGAGTTTGTAGTGATGGCTCAGGACAGAGGACGGTGCTCAGCAGACCGGAAAGGCTGACTCCCGCTCTCTGGGAAAAGGTGCTTTCCGGCTGGATGCGCACAAAGCGCTCCAGGGTCAGCGGTTCACGAAGCAGCCCTTTCCCTGGAGGAAAGATAACTGCAACAAGGACACAGCCTTGGCTCTTTACAGGCAAAAACAGGCTGGGGGGACAGCATCCAAAACAGCTACCTACTGCACCCCCATTAGGGGGTGCTGTGCTTGATCTACTAATCAAAGGGAAAAGCAAGTCTGTCCCCAGGTCCGTCTCCTCTCCCTGTCTCAGAGCTCTCCCCTTCCATGGCCACCGTCAAAGCCCCATTTTTCACACAAGGCCATTGCAGGTTCTGCCGAATGAGCCCCATCTGGGCTAGAGGGCTCTGGGGTCTTGAAAACCTCATTGAGATTTGCTCTCAACTTTATCCTTCCTGTCCAACACACCATCAGGATCCAGGGACCAAGTCTGCCAGTCCCGCATGACTGGGCAGGGACGGGGGGAAATAACCCCACAAATCTGGTTACATTATTATTTATTCTGATTGCTTAGAGGCCTCAATTAAACTAGATGCTGCATTGAGACCCAGGGAGATCTGGGACACTGCCCCAGAGGACATACACTGTAACAACCGAGCAGTGAAATAGTTCCAGGTGATCTGGGCATGTTTTGGAGACAATTCAAGAAGAGTCATGCATTAGCTATTCCAGTTAAAATAGGGCCAGCTGGGACTCTTCACAGGAACATGCTGGGAGGGTATTTTGGTTTAAATTCTCCCCCTACCAGTTTTCCTCGCCCTTCCCTGAGATAGGGAGTTTCAATCCCTTTCAACGGGAGGCATTGTTTAAAGGAACATGACCACATACACAATCAAACAAACTTCCACCCAGCTTGCGTTCCAACCTCCCTTGTCTGCCAGGGACCTACAACTTGCCTGACACTCTGTGCCACAGATGGAGACATCTAGTGGCTGAACACCACATTACAAGTAAACGTATTGCACACTTCCGTTAGTTTGATTCTCCGCTCTGCACCTGACACTCCCCTAGTGCCTCCCTGGGGAGGCTGTTCACAGACAGCAGTCGCATCCAATCCTCTCCCTCACGGCTCCTCACACCCAGCAGCAGTCGCCCCCTCCTGGTAGCGGCATCCAGCCTCCCAGCCCTGTACTGCTACACCACCACTGCAGGCTGGGAGCGTTGATACTATTGGGGGGAGCTGCACAGCCCTGAGACAGTAGTTAATCCAACCACACGGCAGCCCTCTAAAGCAAGCCTCCTCCCCATGGTGGAGAGGGAGAAGAGGCCCATTCCTGCTCCCATCTAAGTGCACTGACCATAGCACCAATAAGTGTCAGTACAACAACCTCCCAGCCCAGCGCCAGCCCAGCAGAGGAAGCGGCGCTGTCTTGTCTCAGGCCGCTTGTCCCGGCTTTTTGTGTTTCACTTAAACTCCACCTTTAGCAATAATATTCAAATCAATATTTTACTGCTGCTGAGCAGTTCTGGGGGTTGCAGGAGTCGGGGCACCCAGAGCTTTGTATAGGTGTTTTTTAAAGAAAACCTTTTTCTGTAAGGCAAAGTTGCACTAAAACATGAGCACCCTGCCTCTGGCTTTACTTCGTATGGATTCAGGCTCCAGTTACTAGTCGGAGAATCTGGCTCAGGAGTCTGGTTTGCTGGCTGGGGAGCCCTCCTCTGTGTACACTAAAAAGGTGCCCAAATTTCCGAGTACCTACCCTCTTCTTGACGCTGCACTTCTGCACGTGCTTGGGATGCAAGCTTTACCGTTACAAGGGCAGGCCACATTTTGTGCTTCCCGCTGCAGGGAAGGCCCACTTCTCCGATAGCATGCAATACAACGTCTTGCCGCTAGCACTAAAAAGCAATGGTGAATTTGGAAAGTATCATCTCAATCAAACGAAATAAAGTTAAAGGACACCAACCGCCTGGATCACAGGGTGAATCCCCGGAGGCCTGCAGGTCAGGGCTCGGCTTTGCCATGCACCTTTCACCTCTGGAGCAGCCGTAAGGCTGGGGCTTGGGATGCCGGAGTTCAATTCTCAGCTCTGACAGTCTCCCTCGCTTCACCACGTGGCGATTTGAGAAAGCAGCTCTTACAGCCCAGAGTGGGTAAAGAACAAAGTATAAAGACCCATTTAATGTCCTCCTGCCCCATTAACTAGGGGCAGCTGAATGTGCCATCCCCTCAGGGATACAAAACCACGGCCGGGCCTTCGTCTTGTTCCCCAGACTAAGTGGCTCTGCGACCAGGTCTCTAGCAAACCTGTCTGGCCAGCAACGCAGCGACATTCAGCGGGGCAGGAGAGAGCAGCGATCAGCCCTTCTCCAGTGGACAGAGGCTCGCTTTGATACGGGGACTGTGTGGAAGGAAGTTAAAATAAAAAAGGGAGAGGGGAGACAAGTCACTTCCTCTTCGTGGCCCTCAGCTCTGCATCAAAGCGATGGTTTTGTCGAACACAAATTACTGGGCTCAGTACAGGGGTGACTGGGGAGAATTGGCCAGCCTGGCTTATCCAGGAGATCAGAGTAGATCTGGCCTTGGAGTCTGAGTGCACCCAATGGGGAGAATAATCCTGTCTTTTCACACCAGGTGTTCTTTGGGGGCAGGTACTGTCTCTTGCTGTGTCTGGGCAGCTCCCAGCACAGGGGCCCCGATCTCAGCTGGGGCCTTTAGGCTTTACACTAATCTATATAAGAAGTTTTCGCTGGTTATTAAGCCTGGGTGGGAGGGGAAGCGGGGATCATTTGCACCGATCTCCCGCTGGTAGGTCACGGCCGTACCTGTGGGCCCCAAAGTGAGCCGAGACTCATGTGACGGCCGACCCCGTGACTGCTTCTTCCCCCCCTGCTGCTGGATGGGGCCCTTCGCTTCTAGCTGCCAGGAGGAAGATTCCTGGCACTCACACATGCCGGCATGGAGCCAGCATGAATCAGCCGGAGCAGAGGAGCCACCACAGATACAGAGTCATCTCTGCCAAGAGCCGCAGCCCAACCCGCACGACCCCAGAGAGCCAGCGCGGGTGAGCAAGCAGCTTGTGACCGAGTCACAGGCTCTGACTCCTTCAGGAACAGGGATGTTTATCCAACTCAGGGCTGGACCTGAGACGTCACCCAGAAGCCAAAAGCACGGAGGGTGCTGCTGGGCTGCCTGTTACACCAGCACCCTAGGGCGGCAGGGCTCCAGCCCTGACCCTCACTACGCTGGCTGGCCTTTGCGAGTGAAATGGGGCGTGGTGTCGGCCTGCAGGATCTTTGGCTGCTAGTAATAAAACCCACCCTTGGCCTCCAGGGCTTATCTATCCCCTGCCCCTTCTCCCTTTCATCTCTGGGCCATTGATCGCGCCCTTTACAATGGCTGTCTGGAGTTCCTAGGGGAGAAGTCTCTGCTGCTTTTCCTAGCCAGAGCTCAGCACTGCTTCTCTGCCCGCATCTGCCTTGGCCTGTCCGCTGCCTTTGGCACCGTAGACCATGCTCATCTTCTAGAAACCTTCCCTCCCTTGGCTTCTGAGACTCTGGTCTCTCCTGGTTTTCCTCCTGTGTCTACGATCACTCCTTTATCCTGTCCTTTGGAGGATCCTCCCCCACCCCAGCTGGGTTTCCTTTGGCCTTGGGTCCCTTGTCGTCTCCCTCAGCAATTTCTCTCTGGGTAATCACATCTGCAAACAAAATTCAGCCCTCCAACGCCCGCCCTGAACCAGTCTCCTTCTGTCCAAACTAAAAGTGCAGCCTGTCCCGCTGACATCGCCTCGTGGACATTTAGCTGTCAGCTCAGCATGGCTAAAAGCAGAGCTCTTAATCCCCTCTTCGCTACCTCCTCTCAGTCACTGGGCATCGTCTTTGACTCCCACCTCTCTCTAGGTCCTCAGATCCAGGCTGTGTTTAAACCTTACTGCTTCTTTCCATGTAACAGCTCTAAGATACACCTTTCCTAGACCCCACACAGGTAAAGCTCTTGTCCAGGCTGGCGTCTCGCACCACAATTGCTGGAACATCCCTCCCTGGCCTTGAAAAAAACGCAGCCCTGCCCTGCCCAGATCCCTTCAGAAGGCTGCAGCAAAGTTTTCCTAGCCCATGGCTTAGACCCCATCACCCTGCTCGTCACACCCCACCACTGGCTCCCTCTTCTCTATTGCATCACACATCAGTTCCTGGCCTTCACGTGCAAGGCTCATCAAGGGGTGGCTGTTTGCCAGAGGCTGGGAATGGCTGATGACAGGATGGAGACGTGATGATTTCCTGTTCTGTTCATTCCCTCTGAAGCACCTGGCATTGGCCAGTCGGAAGACAAGATAATGGGCTGGATGGACCATTGCTCCGACCCACTACAGCCGTTCTTATGCCTGTCCCCTGCCAAAAACTATCACCCCTCATTCAGGATCAACAGGCTGACTTCTGCCGCCAGTCGGCTTGCGACCTCATACACTGTCACCCACCTGTTACATTTTCAAAGGCCTTTGTTCTTTCTCCCCTGCTGCGTCTCCCTGCAAACATCCCCAAGGCTGCCTCGTGATCCTCTTTAAAACCCGACTTCGCCCCGATAGCGACAAAAATATCTTGACAGTGGTTCGGCCGCTGGTGACAGAAAGACGGCTGCCTCTCAGGCAAAGCGCCCCATTGTTTTCGTTTGTCTCCGTCTGTCTCTTGTTCTGCGCTTCCATCGCAAGGTCTTTGGGGCAGGGATCACTTGTTATTCTGTGTTTGTACAGCGCCTTGCACTGGGGATTTTGGTCCAGGACTGAGGCTCCTAAAAGTGCTACAGGATTGCAGTTAATTAATAATATCACGCAACAAAGACCCAGGAGCCGGAATGAGAAAGAACAAGCTGCAGTGTGTACCCGTGGTCACTAGAGGTCAGTTCTGAGCCACAAGGTTTGCAGGACGCCTCTGCGGCCTTCATCATAGAACCTGGGCATCTCTCCGCCAAAGCAGTCCAGCACCCACAGAGCCTCTGATGTGATACGGGACGATCCCCACGATGAACAAAGCAAAAGGGCCAGGCAGAGTCAGAAGGCCTGTATTTTATTGTCAGTGCTGTAAGTCAGTGGTTCTCAACCAGGGGTACATGTACCCGAGGGTACTCAGAGGTCTTTTGGGAGGACATCAACTCATCTAGGTCAGTGTTTCTCAACCTGGGGGTTGCAGCCCACTCAACCTGGGGTCACAGGATGGATTTAGGCGTAAGTGCAGAGCCAGTATTAGGAGATGGCAGGCAGGGCAACCTCCCGGGGGCCCTACGCCACAGGCGGCCCCACAAAGCTATGTTGCATGCTTCAGCCCCGCTGCCGGAGGCTCAGGTTTCAGCCATAGTTCACAAATAAAAATCAGGCTTAAGTATAACACTGAAATGACAGTACAATATTTATATTCCAATCAATTTATTTTATAATTATATGGTAAAAATGAGAAAGGCAGCGATTTCTCAGTAATAGCGCGCTGTGACACTTTTGTATTTTTAATGTCTGGTTTTGTGAGCAAGTAGTTTTTAAGTGAGGTGAAACTTGGGGTATGGGAGACAAATCAGATTCCTGAAAGGGGGTCCAGCCGTCTGGAAAGGCTGAGAACTACTGCTGTAAGGAATTAATGCATCCCCTGCAATTGGGATGGATTTTAGCCTTTCCTATCCTCAGCTCCAGAAAGTCTGTTTCTGTCTGTCCACCCCCACCGCTCCTTTCCCCCAACTCCTCCCTTTGGAGTTCTCATCCCGTCAGGGTGAGGATGTGATATTTTAAAAAGGGACATAAACAGAATCCAGAAATAACTTGCCCCCACAACGTTCCCAGCTTAATCACAGCCAGACCCAGCTCTAAGGATTCTGCAAACAATGAAGGAGCAGGAGAGGAGGGAGCAGGCAGCCAGGAAGAAATCCTGATTTACAGGAATGCTGACACCCCCCCACATCCAGCGCGTGTGACGACACTCCATCCTGGAGCAAGGCACAGATGTCAGCCAACCACACAGGACTCCTTCTGCCAGCAGCCTTACCCCGAAGCACTAGTGCTGGGAGCTGGCATCACATCAAGGCAGAACAGGCTTGTGGTGACAGCTCTGGCCTAGAACTCTGGATTTTGCTCCTGGCTCTGCTGGGTGACCTTGGTCAAGTCACTTCACCTCTGAGCCTTGGTTTTTCCCTCTGTAATAAGGAGAGAACAATCCTCCTCCCCCAACCCTGTGTCTATTCAGCCTGGGAGCGGTTTGGGGCAGGGACTGCGTCCGGACTGTAGATCGTGGCCCGTGCTGCCCGTCGATAAATAATATCTTCCTGATCCCCAACTCCAGCCACCTGCACTCTTCCGTTTGTTCAGGTGGTGACCCCACCTCTCACCCCCTCGGACAGCAGGGCCTTGGGGAGCATTTGGCCTTGATGGATACATGAAGGAAGGGGGGAAATAATGGTCCAGGAGCCAGCGGCTTAGGAGCGGACGTGAGCTCACGCCTGTTACTAACGGGCTGCCCAGCTGTTAATGCCCATTAATTCTGCACCATTCGCAGCATGCAGCCATGCCAGCCAGTCCGTGCGACTGACTAGCTCTGCTCTCTTCCTTCAGCGAGGGGGCTGGGCTGAGCTATACAGAGATGGCGTCTCAGCACCCAGTGCAGCCCCCACTCCTTTGCGGTGCTGGGAGCCGAGAGGCCAACTCTCTGTAACTCCCGCCGGAGGCGACCCAGCCAACGGCGCGCGAGCTGGAGATCCTGCCGGAGCCTAGTAGCCGGGTTCCAGGCATGCTCAGCTACGCCGGGAGCAAAGCGGACGGTTGAGGTGGCGGCCTGGAGAATAGATACAGGAGTGCACGGGGAACAGAGAAATTGCTGGACTGGATCTGACCTAATGCCCATCTCGCCCCACGCCCTGTCTCTGGCTGTGGCCAGCACCAGGTGCTGCAGAGGAAGGAGCTAGAGAAGCCCACCGTGGGCAGACGGGGCATAACCTGCTCCCCAGCATTAGATCTCTGCTAGCTAGAAATCAGCTTAGCCTCCGCAGTAGGTGGTTTCGTCTGATCACTTTGACAGCTGCCCGTCCGCTCGTACAGACACAACGCAGCATAACGATGGCCATTCGGTGCATGAGTCAGGGCACTGGGACGTCACCCATGAGAGAGCGGAGCAGAGTGAATGGTCTTTTTGATCAGTGGCTGCAGCCGGAAAGCAATGTGTGGGTGGGTGGATTTGGTTCCTGAAGCTGGGCGGCAAGAGGGGGCATTTCAGCTCTTTAAGATCGGCTCGTTTATTCAATCCCGCGCCGTTGAAGAGGAAGCATGGTCTAGTGGCTAGAGACATCAAGTCAGGACTCCTGAGTTTGATTCGCCAAATCGGGGCAGGAATGTGGTTGAGTGAATTGAGCAGGAGGCTGAGCTGCAGGAGGCCTGCCTTTCATCACAGACGCTGCCTGCCTCACTGTGACTAGAGCCAAGTCTCGGCTGCTGTGTGACTCAGTTTCCCCATCTGCAAATAGAGTGAGAGGCGTGCGCTTTCACCAAGCCCTCCGAGATCTTCAGCTGGAAAGAGCTCGCCATTCTTTATAAAGAATTTCATGCTGTCGCCTTTTTCAATAAGCCCAAAGTGCCACCTTCCCCCATTGCCCGTGGAAGAGTTGGAGGCTTCCTCTTTGCTCATTTGGCTCCTTTAAGAGTCCATTGTAATAGCCTGTTACTTAACTCAGCAAGCTGCTGTGGCAGCTCCCGCTTGGTCCCGTTCTTCCACTCATCGGGGCAGCTGGCTCCTCAGTCAGGCAGTTGAAAACCACTTGTGAAGATCACGAGCTGGGATGTCGGCTGCGGGGGCAGCTGGGGGAGATACCACCGACAACTGGTAACATCTGGCAGTCCCCTCAGGGCCCAGGAGTTGTTTTGATTGGTCGGTGGATACACAACAGCTGACCCAGATGAAAGGACAGTAACCATTTGGCATTGTAGTAAGGAATCAGCACCCCATTGTGGGTAGGTCCTGTACAAACAGTGAGAAACTGTCTCTAACCCCCAGTTTATAATCTGGAAGGGGAAACTGAGGCATGGAGGGGAAGGGACTTTCCCAAGGTCAGCCAGCAGCTCAGTGGAATAAAAGCCAGGTTTCCTGAGTGCCAGCTTTGCACGCCAGCCACTGGACTACCCCACCTCTCAAGAACTGAGCAGGATTAAGACTTTAGAGACAGCTGAGCAGGGCACGTAAGGGGGAAGGAAGCTATGGGATGCAGGCGAGGTGTGATGGGGATGATGACAGATGTCTTTTCTAGGCTGCAGAAGCTGCCACCTCTCGTCACGGAGAAGGAGACTTCAAAGGGAAAGAATGAGTTAAGTGCAGCTAGTTCCTGCTCCCATTTTATTTCTGACCCTGGCTTTCAAACCACTTCAAAACCGCTCAGAACAGGAGATGAAAGGGCCTGGGGATTCATTAGCTGGCCAGACACATGCTTTCCAGCTTGGAACCCTCCTCTTATGAAAGCATCTTTCCTGAGGGCACTTCAACTCCTGCCATGCTGGGCCAGACGGGGTTACTGGCATGGCCCCGCGCAGCTGCTTTGCTGGATCAGCTCTGCTGCTTGAGAGAGCAAGAGGGGAAGGGCGGGCTGGGCCTCCCCCTGTCTCTAAGCAGTGGCCAGAAACACTGGGAGGAAATCATGCCCCCAACACCAGATAGTTACACAGAGTCACTGTTCATGGAGTGATGTCGGACTGGAGGGAAGTCAAGTGGGGTTCCACAGGGATCCTGTTCTGGGTCTGGTGTTTAACATCGTTATTTATGACCAGGAGGTAGGATTAGAGAGCAGACTGATCAAGTTTGCAGAGGGCCACACAGCTGGGGGGGGTGGGGATTGCAAACCCTTTGGAGGATAGAGCTAAAATCCAGAGGGATCTTGATAAATTGGAGAACTGGACTACAGACAACAAAATGAAATTCAACAAAGACAAATGTAAGATCCTACACTTAAGGAAGAAAAACCCAATGCACAAACACAGAATGGGGGGAAACTGGCTTGGCAGCAGCATTGCTGAGAAGGAACTGGGAGTTGTGGTGGATCACAACCTCAACATAAGCCAACAATGCGATGCCGTTGCAAAAAAAGCAAATGCAGTTTTAGGTTGCATTAACAAGCATAACATGCAAGTGACGGGAGGGGACGGTACCGCTCTACTCGGCGCTCCTTAGGCCTCTGCTGGAGTGCTGTGTTCAATTTTGGTCACCAGTGTAAAAGGATGAAGAGAAACTGGAAAAGATCCAGAGGCGAGCGACAAAGCTGATCAAAGGGCTGGAATGCGGCCATGTGAGCAAAGGCTGAAAGAACTGGCTGTGTTCAGTCTGGAAAAGAGGAGATTGAAGGGGGATATGATAGCAGGCCTGAGATATTTGAAAGGCTGCCATAAAAAAGATGGAGAGAAGTTGTTCTCTTGTCACAGCGGGCAGGACAAGAGGCGAGGCGCTCAAACTGCAGCACAGCAGACTCAGATTAAATCTCAGGAAAAACTTCCTCCCTGTAAGAACAGTCGGACAATGGTACAGATGGCCTAGGGAGGTCGTGGCAGCTTCTTCACGGGAGGTTTTCAGAAGGAGGCTGGATAGCCAGCTGGCTCGGATAGGTTAGACCCAACAAATCCTGCCTCTTGGCAGGGGGTTAGACTAGACAGCCGTTGTGGTCCCTTCTAACCCTGTGGTTCTATGGATTGAGCGTTGTGTGCGTGCTCAGCTCCCAGGAGAGCCATTTGTGGTCCACGCCTCCAGAGTGGACGTCTCAGCACTATTCTTGTGTCAGGGTAAAAGGTTTCCACTGCTGTGGCTTCCAGGGCTATTTCCTCAGGGTGGCCTGCGCTTACCCCAAGTCGGAGCCTCCAGGACCTTCCTCCCCAGAGCAGATCTCTGATGGAGGCATTTCAGTAGGACGTTCAGAGCAATGGAGTGAGTTTTAGGACGAGAGGGGTTCTAAAAATTGTGCACACGGTGGCTTTGCAAGCGACCCTCTCCCAAAGCATGCCCTGGAAGGGTCCCTCCTCCCCCACCCTTCATAGGTCAGCGTGGAGTTCAGGCTTCTCTGATGACACTGCCAGAGAGATGGGGAGAAGAGGCACCATTTGTGATGGGCAGCTGGCCACCAGAGCACGGACCGAGGGCCACAGACAGAGGCTAAACAGGTGTTGAATCCAGCTTGGCTAGAGGTGAAAGGCTCCTGTTTCATGCTCATCAGCAGACCCGTAAGCCGTCCAGTCACCACAATTTCAGTTGCTAGGAACAGCTGAAAACTGGAGCAGCTCCTAAGAAGTTCTGCAAAACATGCCAATGCAGCTCCGCTTCTGAAAGCAACACGTCCACCTGCTTAGTCACGCTACTGAGCCAGCGGGCTGAGCCGCTTTTCCCAGGCAGCTCAGGTTTTCCAGTCGGAGCCTTCTTCCGCACCTTGGCACGTCACCTGGTTGCCTGCACGTAGCAGAGAACGCCACGACAATCTCCATCCAACCACATCACAAGGAATAGGGCTCAGAAGAGTTGGTCTGCTGGGATGGGGGGTTGACTTCTGAACAGCAATTTCCCTGTTGCTACCCATGCTCGACTCATCTTCCCAGATCTGGGGGGGGCCCACGTGAGCTCAGGGCTTTGACACCTCCAAGAACCTTTTTCCCCCACTCTAGCAGGGAAGATATTAGGGACATGACCTCTTCTTCCTTCCTTACGTTAGGGCTGCTAAAACAGCCTAAAGAAACCTTCCTACTCCCACTCCAAGAAACTGAGCTAACATTAGCACTGCAGGGAGCCAGTCCTTGAGCCAGCTGCTGAGCAAAGGAAGGACGCCCTGGCCTGCATTTAATCAGATTTTTTATTAAAGCCATCCCTCCAACACCCCACATTTGCTTTGATTGCCCTGGATGGTGCCAAGTTGTTCCAGCCGAGCAGTGTTCTACAGAAAGCATCTTCCTCCTCCCACAAAGTGGGTCTAAGCTTCCATGGCATCCCTGTTACAGAACAAGGTAGGTCAGGAGGCGCTGGTGGGGTTGATCAAGACGGCAGGAGAGAGGTCAGCTCTGTGTTAGTTACAGCTCCGGTGACAGGCAGAGCTTTTGTGGGTAACCTGTGCTTTAGTAATGGGCCCACCCTGCTTCTTAATCCGTCCCAGGAGGAAGAGATGGAGTTCGCTAGGCGGTCAGGAGGTCAGGACGGCTTGGAATGAACTTGCTGGTTATTGATATAAACCTGGCCTTGAGCCAAGCTATGACTGCAGGGAGAAGAAAGGAGGGTGCACCTTGGAAAGAGAACCGAGATGTTCAAGTGATGGTTGAAGCTAGAGATTAAGGAATATCAAGTTTCTGGACAGCAGGGAACTCCTCTCCTCATACCAAGCTGTGACGGGGCTGGGAGAAAGCAGGCTGAGTCAGCCCCCCACCACTGGAGCCCTGCTTGAGGGGAACTGGACCAAGCTGAGGAAACCTGCACAGAGTGAGTTGATGAGGAGCAGCTGCCCGGCGTGTTAGCCAGGCACTATCGAGGGGGAGAGGGGAGATGGACACACGCACAGAAAAGGGAGAAACCACTGTAGGAGGGCGAGCTTCCCTTGCTCAGTGGCTGCAGCCATGAGGCCCCTGGGGCTGTCCGGCCGGACTGTGTATGATAGACGGTGGTGGGTAACAACCTATTAATAAAGAGCACGAAGCCGAAGTCTGCGAGTGGTTTTTGGGAGCAGAGGACGTGAGCAGAGGGGGGCCCTGCGTGAAGCCGTTACACCAGCGCATTGGTCAGGTCGTTTCTGAACATCTCTAGAACACGGCACAGTGCGTCCCCCGCCAGGTGCCCGACAAGGTGTCTAGGAAACATACTATGAGGCTGACACAAGCAAAAGTAGCTCTTGTTCAAACAGCCACCGTTTGGGTTTTGACAGAGGCCCACTGTACTCCCCAAACCAGTTCAGGACAGCAGACAGCTGGTCAGCACTGGGATCTGGAGGGCTTTAACTTATGGGGGGAGCTGAATCTCCTGAACAAGACGACGGGGGTAGGGATTTAGGGTGAAATTTTCAAAAGCATCCAAATGACTTCGGAGCCTAACATCCCTTTTTCTGCATTGATTTAGGCACTCGGGAACCTGAGGCAATGGGACTGAGGCACTCTTGAAAATTTTACCCCAGGGGTACGTCTTCACTGACAGCAGCAAATTCACCATTATCAGATCGATCTATCCGGATCGATGGAGCGGTCAGTGAAGACCCACTTAATCGATCCGGAAGTCAACACGTTAAAACCGCCCCCCTCAAGTGGCGTAGCGCTGCGTCCATTCCCGTCGGTGCAGTGCATTGAAGACGCTGCGTAGAAGAGGAGTCACGCAAGCTGCTCTGCATAGTCAACAGGACTGCCGCTGAATGTGAAGGTATGTGCACACCCAGCCTAGGTCTCGGCAACAATTCTAACTTACAGGAACCCGGGACAAACTCCCATTCACTTTCAACACAGCTGGGCATGTAGCTGCCCCATTTGAACCTTTCAAAATCTCTCTTTTAGGCCACTCAAGAGAACTGCACTGCTGGTTTCGGGAGATCTCCCCACGCAGCAGAGCAAAGGTAGGGGGAGGTCTGTGGACTAAAAAAAAAAAAGTCAGTTTGGAGGCTTGTCAGGGGAAGCATGGCAGGTTTAGATCCAGGGCCCTTTGCACACCCAATGGAGGTCCTACAGGCCTAACGAGTTTAGTCGCGCCAGCGCAATGCTTGTAAAAAGACACCCAGCAGTGAAGAAACAGACTGCCCTTTTTAAAAGGAAAAAATATCTTCTTGTAAAATCTCTGCTACATATAATTATTTGCAACCTCTGTCACAACACAAAGCCTTCAATACAGAACATTTAAAGAACAAATGTTGAACTTCTCCCTTCCCCCACGCCTCCCCACCCAACTGTACAATAAAATACTCACATTTAAAAATATCTGATTATCAAAAACAGGAGTCAAATGAAACTCAACCTTTTTTCAATTAGATTTCCATATTTTTCTTTTAAAATAAAACTTTGCTCCTCCTTGTATCTAACCCCCTTTGCATCCAGAGCAGGGAAGGAAGAAAACCACCATTGTCTCTACAGAGCACAAATTTCACGCACGCCCTTTTTACCTGCATGGCAAAAAAAAGAGTTTTCTGGCTTCTCAGCTGGGCTGCCAGGTGATACTTAAATTAGGTTGTTGTGTAATCTGCAGGTGCGTCGGGGTAAGTATATGGGTAGGGTCGAGGAGTCACTCCACAGAAGAGTGAGCACAACCATCCAGTCCCATGGGATGTAAGGAGATACGAAGCATTACACAGGATCAAGCTCTTAAAGCCTCATCCCGGCAATGATTTCATCCCAAGGAATGCAGGGTCAAACCTCAGGAAGTCTGAGCTCTCAGAGAGGGACTGCCCAACTATTATAGCTGGCTGCCCCTCCAGAACTGCTGAATCCTCCCTACTGGGTCTTTTAAATCTGGGCTTTGCAAACTATAAAATACTTAGATGACCCCGCTACTGCAGTATCAGAGCGCCCAACCACGCCCAGCACCACCAACGTTTGTCTAGTGGATGGTGATGCACCCCCCCCCCGAGTTGTCTGAATCCCACTGTACTCAGGTGTGGTGAGCTAGGAGCCAGGAAAAGCTTCTGAGACTCTTGTCCCATGTGACAGTGCTGAGTCAGGGAGGTCTGTCCTTTTGTCCCTGCAGATAATGCACATCGCACAAAAGGGCCCATGACTGAGCACACAAGAGGGGTGGCAACGCTACCTATGAGGGCAAATGGCCCCCTAGGTCAGGTGGATGAAGCCATCGTGGTGGCAAGCTTCCCTTGGCAAGGCCCATCATTTTGGCTTAAGCATCAAGTTCTCTGCCGTGCTAGTATCAGCCCAGCTAAGAAAGAAAGAAACAAACAAACGTGGTCACCCATGAGTTACAAATGGGATGGTGGAGAAGGGCGTTACCCAGCTAGAAGGAGCTTGTCCGGCCATGCACATGCCCAGCTCTCGGCTGTAGAGATGGGAAATTCAAAGCACCACTGGAGAGAACTGATTGCAGACAACAATACAAAAACAAAGCCAAGCCGCTGACCTTATTAAGCGGTTCCCCTCACCCCCAAATCCCAGGAAAGATTCTAGCTGTGTACTGAAAAAAGGTTGAGTTTCTCTTCAATATCGTTACAATAGTGTGCATACAGTACATGGTTTCTGTAGAAACAGGTTTTCCCCTTATGGCCATATAGTTTCAGAGCGTTTGTCACAACAGGTTCACTCTGATTTTCAAGGCTAAAGGTGCCTTCTCTTTTATGAGACTGGTAAACTTAATAAAGCTACACCCTTCGGGAGATGCCGCAGAGCAGTTCTAGTCACTCTCACACACATGCTTCTGCCGTCCTGTCCATACAACTTAACTCACGAGCAGATATTGCCATACTGCGTACAAATACCTGGGATAATTAACACATTACAACTTTACAAAACAGATTTGCTCTAAGCCTGAGAAAACCCCATGGTTCAACAGCCAAAGAGCTAGTGATAAAAGTTATTTGGAACGTGGTGAACTGCCACAGCTGAAGAGAATGCAATTATTGCTGTTAGCTCAACTGAACATCCTTCTAATCCGTCCAGCAGAGAACGGACTAAGAATATGGGTAAAATTTACAAAAGCTCATAAGTGATATAGGAGCTTAAGTCCCATTTTTCAAAACTATTGTTTGAATCACTTTTGAAACAGGACTTCAGAGCTTTTTAAAATGTTACCCAAAGTCACTAGTGTCTGAACACTCGTTTTAACAATGAAGGCATGAGAATACAGTATAGGTTTGGTTCTTCTTATCTAGTGTCAATAAAATCTCTGGCAGGATACAGAAAATATTGAAACTTTTCATCTCACTTTACAACAGAGATATTCACCCAAAAGTGTTTTGCGCCATTACTTCCAGATAGATATTACCTGCCCTACAAATCTAGGAAATCCGCTCTTTGGAGGGTACACATGAATTGGCAAAGGTTCCCCCTCAACCTTCTCCACCCCTACCCACCTCAAGATTTACTAGTCCAGATAAAGACCACACCCTTCCTTTTGACAATCCTGCTGTTAAAACCAAGCAAAGTTTTTTGCACAAAACTCTTCCATGAAAAATGCAGATTCTGCAACAATGAAACACTGAATTGTTTATAAAAAATAGTCAAAAAGTGTTTTTTCCTTTTTTAAAAGGTTGCAATATTTGTTTGAAGCAACTTGCTTCAAAATTTCCTGATTTTTTTTAATTTTAAAACCTCAGAAGCTTGAAAATGCTCAGAATCAAAACGAAATGTTAAATTTGATCCAGCCAAATTTCTTTTTTACTTTTGCAAAATTTCCAACGAATGGAAAAATCCATTATTTGTCCAGCTCGGATCTTATTGACTGAAGGATGGTCACCCCAAGGCATTTCAGGAGGTCAGTATCCAAAATCTCACTTAATGTGGAACAGCATCCATGCTTTAAACGAACAAGAGAAGCTTTCCTTTTTCAGGAAAGATTCTGTTTTTCCACCACAGCGATGCGGAGTTTGTTTCCAAGGGCTAAACCCAACGACAGACAGATCCACCTACTGAATCTTTTTTTTTTTTTTTTTTTTTTTTTAAAAAACAAGGCCAGGAGGGAGCATGAAGTTTGCCAGAAATTTTTCCAGGGAAGGTGCCTGCAAATTCAAACATGAAGCTTTAATGTTTAAGTTAAATACCTGTTTCACTCTCCTCCATTTTGTATTTTGGCAATAAATCAGCACCTGCCAATAAGAATTTCTTTAAGGGATCAGTGAACATCAGATTGGAGACTGCGACTCAGAGCTGAGTGAAGAATGCAACTCTCTGCTATTCCTAGATCCCTTACCCAGAATCTAGAAAGGCAGAAGAGTCTGTTTTCCAACAGGAGCTGGGACTACAAACTAAGAAATGTAGGTGATGGGAAAGGAGACAAAAATGGTAAAGTTGCACTGAAAGTGCTATGTTATTCTTAATAGATACACTCACTGAAAACCCGTTTAACACTGGTTTATGGCACCACTGAAACCATCAGTTGTGGACTGGTGCATCTAGAAAGCAAAGCTACATATAATTATTTAACACTTTATGGCTCATTATTTTCCCATCTTTAAGTGAATGAAACATCCCCAAGTTTATAGGTCATGCTAACTAAAAAACCCGTAATTCCACTGTTTATGGAAGAGAGATGGGATTTCAAACAAACACGTTCTTCCAAAAGCCAAGCTCCCGTACACATGGAAGCTTCTCACCACATACACCTTCATCACAAGCTGGGGAACCAGTTAACAACCCTACTCTTTCCTCTTCAGAGAGATTACGCAAAAGCTTCCTTGAGAAGGTGATGTGCAGTCCCAACGAGAAAGGCTGGATAAGACCAGAAGGATTTGTAATCTCCAGCGTGCGTTACCTAGGATCGAGTTATAAAGGGTTAACATTTGGGAAAAGGTTCTCCCAACATTTAAGCACAGTTACAATAAATCTTTAAAAAGTCTCGGCATAGAAGACTGAAAAAACAATTTTAAAAAGCACCTCGTGAGCGTTGGGTGGTGCTTGCTGAACGAGCAGAGAGCCTCTTCTCCCAACCCAGTGCGCAGAGCAAGCGTCTTGCATGCATCCTGCAAACTGAGTGAATTTCCAGCCCGGACTCTCCAATGCTTCACAAGTCCAGAAGCCTCCTGACGAACAATCCACGTGCCTTCCACACAGGGCTGGCAGCACTCCAGAAACCCAGCCTCCTCCCTTGGGATGAGCTGTCCATTCTGGACTCTTGGTTGGAAGTTTCTGCCTCCAGAAAGTAGGAAGTGTTTAGAAAGTTCAGGAGTCCTTGAAAAAAGACTTAGATGCTTTTTCCTTTACACATAAGTATTTATATAACATTTGTGGGGTGGGGGAGGTCTCGTATGTTTTTTTTATTCTGAAAAGGAAGGGAACATATTTAACTCTGGGAATTCTTCATTGTTGTAGTTGGTTCCCTGGTCTCCGAGCATTGACAGCATGTCCTGTAAGCACAAAATAAGTATTATATCTGTACTACGGTAGCGTAGCACATAGGAGCAGGAACCCCAGTCATGCATTAGGATCCCACTGTGCTAGGTGTTGTACAAAAACAGAACAAGAAGATACTCCCTTCTCCAAAGAGCTTACAGTCTCAAGATTCCTGCAGACACATTCCAACTGCCTTTCACAGTCTAGCTACAAGCTGTATTTCTCATACCACCAGTGAATAACTGTAGCTACACTCCCTCTCCCTTCCACCCCAGGATAAACAGGGGGCTGAAGCGAACAACCAGTACCCCATGGAGTACACAATGCAGAGGAATCTTATGGAATATTCATTAGAAAGCTGTATTTTGTTTTGAAGACTGAAGCATTCCCTCTCTCTACAGAGCAGGCATAGCTCAGACAGCAGCACAAGCTCTGCACAACGCCCTGCCAGAAGACTTTAGCCCAGTTCCTGTCCACTGGAACAAGACAGGCCCCACTGGGATCCCAAACTGAGCCAGATTCAAACCAGCTACCTAACAGAGGTGAACAGCTCCAGATCACTTGGACACTTCCTCCCCTGGTGATCCAAGCCCACTTGGGATCATTATGGCTGTCACATCCCACCGGCCAAGGCACTCCATGGAGCTTGCAGTGCAAAGTCACCGCACTATAGCCAACCCCCTGCACTTTTGTAAACCAAGCGCATGCAGTACAGCCCTGCTCTCCCTCCGTGGGTTACAAAAGTGACATCTTACTGGGAAGACCTCAGGCTGGTTCGGCTGCTGCTGGACGTTCTGCTCTCCAGAGCTCTGCCCGTGGTGTTGCCCTGGCCACTGAGGCCACATGCCAACGCCTTCTGCTGTCCGGGTCTGGAACTGGGCGGGGGTCTGCCCTGTTTCAGTGGCTGTTCAACAGAGTAACAAGGTCAGCAGGCTGTGCCCACAGAAATCTCTCTAAGCAAAGGGGAGCAAGAGCTGTTGTTTCCCAAGAGCCGTTAAAGGGTCAGAAAACATAAGAACTGGCTGGTCAATGTTATTGTGTCAGGGGGCCAACTTAGTATTCCAATCATGTGGGGGAAGGGGGCTTCCAGTGCCCAGCTACGTCGCAGCGAGGGTAATCTGATCCGATCGCTCACTGTCTAACCAGCTCTGGACTGGGTTTCTGGCATGGTCAGGACAATGGGACTGGAGAGCTGCCTTTCAACCCTAGCCAGCCTGTGTCCATTCTACACCTCCTGCACAGAAACACCTGCTGTAGCTGCATGGAGAGCTTTTGGACTGAGTCCCCCACTTGTTCAATAAGGGCAGCTGGGGAGAGGAGAGGCAGGAATTCAGTTTTAGAAGTAATGCTAGTACAGCATCCATGACATTTTTATTGAAACCAGACACTGAAGGACTAGGTGAGGCCCAAATGTAACCTAACCCCTACCTTTAAGCGCAAATCCAAATAAGCATCTTTTTAAAGGAGATTTTTACCTGGGTCCCACCACCCACAGCAAGATCCTACGAATATTCCTTGTGCAACGCGAATGCCACTTACCAAAGCCGGTGCTGCGGTTAGCATGGGGTGGATAAGGAGTCCCACCCGAGGAAGCTGTGGAACCAGGCGTTGACATTGGGCTGAAAGAGGAAGGCATGCCTTGGAAACTCCCCATTCCAAATGAAGGGGACCGAGTCTTGGCTGTCTGGGAAGCCACGTGCTAGTAATGAGAGAGAAGTAAACGCTGTGTTTATTCTGCTCCTAACCTGAAAATGGCGCTGGACTGACCCAGCTGTGGAGACTGAAGTTCTCTACCTATACAGAAGGCACAGCCTGTGCAGTGCAAGCTTCTCCCTGCAGATCTGCCCCAGCTCTGCACCTGGAGGGATCCCCTCTAGGGAGGAAAGCTATTCAGGGCAAAGGCTGCATCTCTGTAGATGCTGTGGCCTGCATCCAGTGCACAAGGGGCGTATTTTGGTTGGGGTGAGCAGGTGCGGTAGTAATAGAAATATGAACTAATGACAGGAGCATTCAGCTTGTGACCTATTCACTCCTTGGCCTCTCTGAGGCTCTCTCTACACTTGCTACCAAATTCGGCGGCAGCCAACGGCAGACTTCCTAACTCCTACTTCGCTGTCTTCAGTTCACTGCACTGGGGGGAAATGCGCTCCTGTTGACACAGCATTATTCCACCTGACAGAGGTGGATTAATAGCGTCAATTTCTGGGTTGACTGAGCGGATCTCCACTTTCGCGCAATTGATCCGGATAAATCGATCTGATGGCAGCATCTAGACATAGCCTTAGGCTGAGAATAACTCCAATCTAGACAGGTTTTTACACTATTCTCATTACTGTAGTACCTGAGCGCCTTTCCAGCCAGGCATTAAGTAACATGACTAAGTATCTGTCACATATTTGTTCTCTCATCCTGTCCCCAGAGGGAGAAGGATGGGCAGGTGCCTTGGTTTAGTAGGGGGTTTCTTTTTGGTTTTTATAAATATACCTGTTGCTGTGTGTTTTTCTAACAAGAGAGGCAAGGGCAGAGAAATGCGACTTGCTTAAGGAGTGGAAGATGGGGTGGTTTAAGATGGGCCTCCATTCCTGGGGGAGTTCATTCCAGTCTGGGACCGGCCCCCCCGAGGAAGTTCTGTCACCTGCCCAGTTGAACTCTACTCTTATTGCTGAAAGTTACTAGGAGCAGTGATGGCGCAATTGTTTTCAGGGTGGAGGATGAACACTTATCTCCTTGGAACGGGATCGGGACTAATTCACACAAGCAGCTGCTGGGATTTCAACTATTAAGAGACATCAATCACTGTCAAACTGAAGTTGAATGCATCCAACACCACCTACCACATGTGCCAGGGAAATTTCTCCATCACTCTGCAATTCAGAAGTCAACCAAGTCAGAGTACTCTAATGTTACACACAGCTTGCGAAAGAGCAATTCTCATGTCAGTAACGTGTGCGCTTGGTGCCAACCTGTATCACTTGGGAAAAGGCCCCCTGGGAATTCTGAGAAGCATTACCTGTGCCGTGAACGGTGGGCGTGTGGCTGATGCCCAGTTGGTTGCAGTGACCGGAGTGGTGGCATTGGAATGGCGAGAAATCTGGGCTAAAATCTGGCCTGCTGAAGAAGGCTGCTGCTGGATGATATTGACAGGGGGTACCATGCTGCTGCTCCTGGAATAGAAGACAGAATGCTTTAAAGCATCATCCCGGATTTAACCGTTACCAGTAGATGTGCCTTAGGTGGCATTTGGAGTCAATACCATACCATGCATCTGGGGGTAATCTACAGTGTGTCCACACAACTTACATACCTCAATTACAAAACAACAGCGTGTGCTGGGCTGGGATGCTAGCCTCGCTCGAACGTGTTGTGATGGAGCATGCACAGGGGTACCCATGTTGTCTGTCCATTTGTATTAATTTTTGCACCAGTGTTTAGCTACTGTCTGGCAAGCAATTCATATAAGCAAACACGAAAAACCAAATGGCTCCAATGCATGGAAGGACCATAGTTATCAGAGTACTAGGGACACTGCCTGGCCACTGTTGAAGATCCTATAAAGCACTGTCCCCCTTCATTTCTTCTGTTGCCTGGACAGACAGAGCATGAAGAGAAACCCGAACCCAGTCCAGCAAGCCAATTTCACCTGAAACTTTCGGTGGGTCGTGACGGAGTGAAAGCGTTTCCCTGGGGAAAGAGAGGCGGATTGGCTGGCACTGTGCTGGCAGGAATGGCTTTGCTCTGATCTGTGAAAGGAAGGCGAACAGGTTAGAGCCTGAGACAAGGCAGTGCTGATGGAGGGAGGCCAAGACAAAGCAAGGGAGCTAAACACCTGAGCTCTCCACATCGAGTTTGATTCTTCGGCTTGAACAGCTTAGCAAGATAAGGGACAGTCTCGTTACAGACATTACCCAGACCACAGATGGTTTCATAACAGCTTATTTAATTTGATTTCCTCTTAATTTTCTAAGCAGCTTTGCCTTAAGATCCTTTTGGGGCTTAGGACATTCACGGTTGTCTGTTTTGAGTCCCAGAAAGCACATCTGCTCTCTGGGGATAGGCAGAAGGGGTTACGAGGAAGTCCCAGGCCTGGGACTCTTGATCCAAGGTGTAGGGCAAAAGACTGACCCCACAAGCCATTGCCAAGATACTGAGTGCAGTCAGGAAGGCACCTGAGGACCACTGATGGCAGCAAATCAGGCAAAAACGGTTAGAAGCAGGCAGGTGGATGAGTGGGAAGCCTGCACTCAATGCCGGAGATATTCCTGTTCTGCAAAAGAGGGGACTGTCCTCTCCACTGCTCATCAGCAACTGTCCCCAGCACTAGATTCACTTAGACAGAACGAGTGATGATACCAGGCCAGGATAAGACTGAGGAGCAGAGCCAGCTTAACATCCAGACATCACATTCTCTACCTGTATTGATACTGGAGTAGATTTCAGTGAACCGTGGGTCCCTCTCCTGACTAAACAGAGACTCCGCTTTTTCCAGTGGTTTGCTGTGTTCTGAGCCAGCAGCAGTCACAGACTGAACGGCCACCTGGAATCAGGGGAGGGAGAAATAAGCACGAGCAACAGTAGGCAAAACAGAGATGCCTATGGGGGAATACAGAGGAAGCCACTTAGCAACCTACTGCCTCTGATAAAGAGCTGAGGCATTTGTAACCTGGCTTTTTCCATACACCGTAGTCGGCAAGGTGCTTTAGCGCTGTCTCAATGCCTACTTGTATTGTTCCAGACTGACGGTGCTGAGTGTATGGACAGCTCATGAATGGGGGGGATGCTCAGAGGCAGTTCTTGGAGAGATCTGAGCAGCGCAAGCAGAGGGACTGGGCAGTACCGCTCTCAGAATTCTGGAGGCAACTTTGCCCTGCCCTGCAGCACTGGCTGTGCCAGCACATCTGATGCAGAGATGAAGGCACGACTGATGCAGGGCAGGTGGCGTGGCAGGCCCAACCCTGTCCTCACAGAAAGTGACAGCACGGGCTCCAGTGAATCCCAGCAACTCTGATCCCAGACTCCCTAGAGTGGCTGGTTTTCATCCACAGTCAGGGACAGAGCACAAGACACAGAACAAGAACACTCCTAGAGGCCATCAAAATCCCAGCTGATTTACCTGCGAGTGGTCGTAACCAGACAGACTCTCTCTTCCTGGGACCACTTCCAGCTCAGCCTGTTGTGGCTGCTGCCTAAAATAGAACGTGAATGTAAGAAGAACCGGGTCTGCTCAAAACGACCTAGCTAACGAAGCCCTGGCTCACTGGCAGCCAGGAATCTGAGTTTCTCTACAACAGCAAGCAGGACTTCTGTGGAATTCCTGGAGATTCTGCCGACAGTCAACCCCAATAAAAAAACCCCAGGATTTTCTGAGGTGACCAGTTTAAGGCCCCACCCTGCAAAGCAAAGTCTCCACAACTGAGAGGCTCACTCCATCAACCATTCGATTCTCTTGGAAGCAAGCCATCTCCTGCATGGCTTATTGGACTCCTGCTGATCAGCTATTCTTCCTTTTCGCACACTTAAAAATTAATTACCTGTTCAGCGTTAGCCCTGCTACTTAACTAGGTTAGCTGATTGCTGAAATAAATATTTTGGAGCTAGTGACTCAGATATATGACCCCAGAGTGGCTGCTCCTTTGGCAAAGAGCAAAGTACGGGGTGAGAGGAGATATCTGACAGGCCTATTAAAAACAGGGTGGCAGGTAGGGGAAGACAGAGATAACCAGAGTTAGAGCCATGGGAGAATCCTCTCACCTCGACACCAGCTGTGCTGTGCCCATCTCCAGAGGAAGGCTGACGTTCTGTCCCTGCTGGGGCCGCTGCATCGAGTTAGACAGGGCAGGCCGAGACTCCTGGCTTGTGTTTCTTAATGTTGTTTTAAAAAGGGAGAGAGAAATGAAATGATGCAAGTGTCAGTTACTGTCCTTTAAAATTTGCCGTTTTTGGTTCAGTCATGGGTCCGAGCGCCTCATCTTTGCAAAGCCTGACGACGTCAATGGAACGATCCTCAGACTTCAGTGGGATACACAGCTGGGATCCAAAGGTTACTAGCCCCCCAATGATACTCAATAGGAAGAAGAGCTGCTATTAAAGTTAGGTACACTGGAAGCCTCACCAGTTCTACATACATCTCAAATCATCAATGCTTCTAAGGTTGTCAGGCCTAAAATATTTGACTTACCATTTGAGTGAGTAAATAAATCATGCGTCAGAGTTAGGACCCCCCTCAGCAAGGGGCCAGTGTTAAGCCTAATATAAACCCTGGAAGTATCCTCTAGGCTCTGCTTCTGTCTAGTCGTGATGGCTGTATAGGGGAACGTAACTCAACTTTAACAAGCTTTCCCATAAGGCAGAAAAATCTGATACATCTCAGCAAGTGTTTTAAATGCTGTTGCTTCCGCCCAGCAGAGAGTACTTGGGTCTGTGAAAAATAAAGCTAAGTACACTTCATAGAGTGAAGACCCAGGCAGCTAAAGTGCACCATATGCTATCTGATGCACAGCAGTGCTTTTCCAGTCTGAACTCGCATGGTATATGGGAATGGGAATGGATTTGTGTGGGCTGAATAAGAGGAGAGAATAAGTCAAAGAGAGGCCTCTAATGCCAGGATAAAACTAAGCCCACATCAGAGGCGTGATTTAGAATGCAGACTCCTGGGTCCCAGTCCGGTGCTCAGACCATGATGGTCTAGAACCAAAGGGAAGCCCCTAGAGGGACCGGATTAACATTGCTCTGCATCTTTATAAGGGAGTCTACTGGCGGATGGATAAGGTGTACTGTTGACTGTACAGCATGATTGAGAAAGGTCCAGAAGGGGCCCTGAACATCCACCTCTAAACTCTGCCCCCTTTGTCCACGAGCACAGATGGTCTCGCTTGCCTCTTGTCCAGCTGGGCAGACTTCCTTCGAGGCTAATACTAGCTAAGCAATTACAAGATGTGCCACGAGCAGTCCCTCTCAGGATGTCAAGTGCTAGACCTGCCCAAAGAGTCTTGTGCTCCCCCTAGGAAGAGTCGGCATCCCTCAACTACCCACGATGGAGAGCCAACTATGACACAGCCAGCACGCCACCAAGATTGCCAAGAAGGAAACGGGCGATGGGTTCATGAAGATAGTAACAGAGCGCGCATGTTATTTTTTATTGCAATGTCACAATTAGGGGAGATTGTTTCCTGACTCTAGGATGAGCTACTGAAGTAAGCAGACAATGACAAAGTAAATATTTACTCTGTAGTCTGCTCCAGGGATTTTCCAGCTCACTGTCAAATTGCAGCTTTTCATATCCAGTCTCCAGCCTATCCACACCATGTCCTGCTTCCATGAAAGCCCAGAGCTACATTAAAATACAGTCCGGTGTACTAGTACTAATGCAAATATACAGCCTGAAGAGTCAATGCAGTAACAGCACCAGCAGCCAGTTAAGGAGTTAAACAAGGTATTTCTGGAACTGAACTTTGACAGCTCCCTAAAGCATACTTCAACTGAGCAGCCAAAAGAATTCCATTCTATGGATTTTAAAAGCATTTCAATGCACGCACTACACTCCTATCAGGATACTGCCCAGTGTAGTTAGGGACTTTTCAAGAAAGCACAGAAGCTTGGGAGGGTGGGGGGAGAAAGAAAGGGTGATGGTGGAGAACCCCAGTTCTGTCTGGGTAGCTGGTCATACCGGGATCAGGCAAAGTGCACATGCTATCACTGAAAGTGCTCATGGATTGAAAGCCATTGCCATGTACATACTTAACGTTGGTGTTGGTACAGATGATGTACTCAATTTCATCTGAGTAGGGGTTCTGGAAGGTAAAGGAGCTGGTTCTCATCCAGAGCCATTCACGGTTTTTGGACCGGAATCGGAACATGACTGACAGAACCTGGCCTTTTAACTTCACCACCTAGAAAAATGTAACGCCATCAGTAACACCTGATAAAAGAAGACGTTTGAATGCAGCGCTGTTTATAAGCACACACCCCGCCCACCCTACTAGGAGCTGATGAGGGCATTCTTTGCTGTAAGACTACAATACTGTATCATGCTTCCCAGCTACGGTACAACTACTCTATTCTTTTAAACTCTTTTTATATTCCTCCAATGTCTGACTCCCTGGGATGATGACATGGGAGTGGAATGTAGCATTTTCTTACACCTTCAATTAGTGTTCTTTTGCAGCGAGGGAGGATATGAACACAAGAATAAAAAAGTTAATTTCTCCAGTAACCAAAGATTGTCCGCTGTTTATGGTTCTTACTATTGGGTCAAACGAATGAGGAGCTGCTTTTCAGAATCATCAGTAGTGGCGTCTTTCCTGCCCTGCCAAGTCAAGTCAAGCACCCTCAGAGGAGAAAGTAAAAACAGCAAGAGGGCCAGCAAGCCTCATTCATTTAAAGTTCTGACATCTGATGCTTAGCAATGCAAATGAACTGGTGTTTGAACACAGCCAATGAAGCATGGCCTTGATGTCAAGACTTTATACTCACATCTCTGGTCTTAGACAGCTAGCAGCAAAAGGAGGAATTCAAAAATAAATTAGACACAAACCCACCCAGTTTCATTTTGCATCTTAGCAAGTTATCTCATGTTTAATAATCTGTTAAAATGTATGCTGCTCAGTAACTGAGAAATGTAAAGCCAGTGAGGTGTGAATCCTGCACGGATAAAAATGTAAACCAGTTTAGTTCCATTGCACAGCAGACAGCCAATAGGAATATTGGTTTATGAGCATTGATGCAGATCAAGTTGTAAACAATCAAGGTGGTTAAATACATTACCTGCTGAAAGCTGTCCCGCAAAAGCTGCTGGTCTTCCGGGTGGCAGAAATCCACAACGTCTTTCCCCAAGAGTTCCTAATTTTGAAGAAAAAAAAAATGAAGTCTCCATTTAATATGCAGACTCCCTGCTTCCGGCCTGCTCTATTTGCTCCACTTTGGACTCATGCTTACAGCTCCAAATACAATGCTCTGGACCAAAAACACCAGGACACCCATGTATTTTAGGAAATGATGCACTTCTACAAAATACAGCCCCACAGCAGCTGACCCTGGTGTTCAATCTAAAACTCAGAAGCAGAGGCAAAGACCTTGCTTGCTTCAATCACATTTGCTCTAAATATACCCCAGAGCCACCTCCCTCCACTGATCAGTGTTACACAAGATCAGAACGGCCATACTGGGTCAGACTAATGGTCTGGGCCATATTGGGTCAGATCCAACAGCCCAGGGTCTTGTCTTCTGACAGTGGCCAGGCCCAGATGCTTCAAAGGGAATGAATAGAACAGGGCAATCATCAAGTGCTCCATCCCATCATTCAGTCCCTGCTTCTGACAGTCAGAGGCTTAGGGACACCCAGAGCATGGATTGCGTCCCTGTCCATCTTGGCTAATAGCCATTAATGGCCCTATCCTCCAAGAACTTACCTAATTCTTTTTTTGAATTCAGTTATAGTTTTGGCCTTCACATCATCCCCTGGCAACAAGTTCCCCAGGTTGATTGTGCTTTGTGTGAAGAAGTACTTCCTTTTGTTTGTTTTAAACCAACTGACTATTAATTTCAATGGGTGACCCCGGTTCTTGTGTTATGAGAAGAGGCAAAACAACACTTCCTTATTCACTTTCACCACACCAGTCATGATTTTATAGACCTCTATCATATCCCCCTTAGTCACCTCTTTTCCAAGATGAACAGTCGAGTCTTTTTAATCTCTCCTCATATGAAAGTTGTTCCATCCTCCTCACATTTTTGTTGCCCATCTCTGTGGCTTTTCCATTTTTAATATATATTTTTTGGGCTGGGGTGACCAGAATTGCATGCAGCATTCAAGGTGTGGGCGTGGATTTATATAGTGGCATTTTGATATTTACTGTCTTATTATCTACCCCATTCCTAATGGTTCCTAACACTGTTAGCTTTTTTGACTGCCGCTGAACATAGAGCGGATGTTTCAGTGAACTATGCACAGTGACTCCAAGATCTCTTTCTTGGGTGGTACCGGCTAGTTTAGACCCCATCATTTTATATGTATAGTTGGGATTATGGTTTCCAATGTGCATTCATCAACATTGAATTTCATCCGCCATTTTGTCACCCAGTTTTGAGAGATCTCTTTGTAACTCTGCAGTCAGATTTGGTCTTAACTATCTTGAGTAGTTTTGTATCATCTGCAATCTTTGCCACCTCACTGTTGACCTCCTTTTTCCAGATCATTTATGGATTTATTGAACAGCACTGGTCCCAGTACAGATCCCTGGGGAACACCACTATTTACCTCTCTCCATTCTGAAAACTGACCATTTATTCCTATCCTTTGTTTCCGGTCTTTTAACCAGCTACTGATCCATGAGAGGACCTTCCCTCTTGTCCCATAGCTGCTTACTTTGCTTAAGAGCCTCTGGTAAGGGACCTTCTCAAAGGCTTTCTGAAAGTCCAAGTACACTATATCCAGTGGATCACTCTTGTCCACATCTTTGTTGACCCGCTCAAAGAATTCTAGTAGACTGGTGAGGCATGATTTCCCTTTACAAGAGCTGTGTTGACCCTTCCCCAACAAACTGTGTTTATCTAGATGTCTGATAATTCTGTTCTTTACTATAGTTTCAACCAATTTGCCTGATACTGAAGTTAGGCTTACCAGTCTGCAATTGCCAGGATTGCCTCTGAAGCCTTTTTTAAAAATTGTAGTCACATTAGCTATCCTCCAGTCATCTGGTACAGAAACTGATTTAAGGGATAGGTGACATACCACAGTTTGTAGTTCTCCAATTTCACATTTGAGTTCCTTCAGAAATCTTGGATGAATACCATCTGGTCCTGGTGACTTATTACTGTCTAATTTATCCATTTGTTCCAAAACTACGTCACTTCACAGTCTGGGACAGTTCTTCAGATTTGTCACTTATATTTCTAAGCAACTGGTGGAGCAGAAACTGTTGGCTGGTTCAATAACGAAGTACTAATTTGTCTTAGCTCTGTTCTCTCAGATAACTAAAGCCATGATACGTGGAGTAAAGGGGAGGGGAAGCTGGTTTGAACTGCAGAACTCTTCACTAGGAAGCTTCTGCCATTTCTCACCTGAGGTTGGTAGCCAACTGTAGCCACGCAGCGGTGATCTACAAAGGTGAAAATACCTTCGGTGTTGTGTCGGGAGATGAACTCAGTTGGCTGGCAAATGCTGTTCAGGTCTGTGCAGCTGGGTGAGCTAGTGACCTGAAAAGCCAGACAGATTTCACACTATCACGTTTGGTTTCAAGTTTAAAGAAAGCCACTCAGAAGTGCAAGTCCCAGCCAACATCTCCAATGGGTGCTCGACCTGGTTGAACAGAATTTTCTCCCACTGAATCATGAAACAGGCATCGCTGCTTAGAAAGGTACAGGTGGCAGATAGAGACATTCCTATTTTAATAAAGTATGTCAGAAAGGTGGAATAAAGCTGCATCTGAGCCCAGGTAAATCAGACCTATTTCAAAGGCTAATTAAATATTCATCAACATTTAAACAGCCCTTTGCACATTTTCAAAGGGCAGGAATGCTCAGAACACCTCCAGGAATTGAGATGCCAGCATGAGATAGAGAGCAGGAACTGTGAAGCCAGATGGGGTATTCAGTGCACTCACTGGCATGTCAGTCCCCAGAATGCACCTGGCAGGTTTCAGAGCGCTGTACTGCATAGGTCTGGGCTGGGCTTGCTGGAAATGCACCGTTAAGTTTCTGTAGGCTTTGCAAACCAGAGTTGCGGAAGTTTTATTTTCCAGATTTATTGTGTTTGTTTTATCTAGAATCACAGATGGCACAGCTGGGAGGAAAGAAACAGATGGGCTGCGTGGAGAGAATATACTGGTCAAGGACCTTGGAGAGAAAGCAGGAAAGTGGTTTAATTCTCAGCATCACCATATTCCAGAGACCCACTGAATGACAAAGCTTCTACTCACCTGCAGCCTGCCAATGGCCACAAGGCAAAATTTGCTCCCCTGGCCAGCATCCGGGTCATCATCTGGCAATGAGACACCTGAGACAACAGATGAGAGAATGTTTAAGAAATCACAGTGTGTCAAGAGTACAGAAGCCCCTAATTCCACAGAGGAAGCAGCAAGAGAAGAAGCTCTGATTTCAGTATTTCATGCTTTATTTTTACTTTGTTGCCAATCACTTTTCTCCTAATCAGGAGGGTTTGACAGGCTAAAAACATGTTCAAGTTCAGTGCCCACCCCTCGGACCGACAGGAGCTGATTCAGCAGAGTCCGGAACTCTTTTTAGTTCTCTCTGAATTTTGAGATGTGTCTCCACACATCCCGGCTTAGAGACATGGGCAATCTGCAGTGCTGTGCATGTACGGAATGAACACAAGAACATGCTAATAACCAAGATTGGCTTCAGAGCAGGCTGGATAACTTAACTATTGCAAGTACCCGGTGTAATTCTTTACCTGCTGGGGGCCAGGCTTTTATATACCCTGTGCAGTGCACCACCACATAATGGGGCTCCCCGTCTTTCACTGCACCCAAGCCGTTCCTACAGAAGAGAAAAAAATTAAGATTCTTCTTTACATTTTTAAGAGACTCAACTTATTTTGAATTCTTTAAATAACTGAAATAAAGTGTCTACAGGTAGGAAATGCAGGGCCTGCATGCTCAGTTACACCTAACTGAGATCCATCAACTCCATGTGCTAGGTGTCCCTAAGACTGACTGCGCCAGGGAGCCACTGAAAAACTGCCCTGTCCTATTCACTCTCTCTGAAGCATCTGGCTTTGGCCACTGTCAGAAGACAGGACTCTGGGCTAGACGGACTGTTGGTCTGACCCAGTATGGCCATTCTTAAGGTCAGATATGTGCACAATGAGCTATTACATGTGCTGTCATTTCTAGAGAGAGAAGATATCTGAGCCTGCCTTACTGTCCTCTTAAAAGTAACGCTGCTTGACTTAAAAATATAAAATCTAATGAAGCCCAATGGAAGAGAATCTCAACCTGTGCTGTTTGGCTAGACCTTTAATCTTTACACTGCACAGAATAATGGTTTGAAGCTTTAATCTGCATATGAACAGCATCTTGTGGGAAATGGGATTGCTAAAGTCTCTCTCCATTGACAGCATAGGTATTTAAGCGCTTTCATTGGCTGTGCTATACCATCTTGCATAGGTTTTATGTACAATGCCTCTCACGCCGCTCTAAGGTATGATTTTACTTCATTGCTCAACAGGGTGCAAGACTTACACGAATCATCTTTAAATGTTATCACTGCACTTACCTGCATCGGTTCCTCATGAAACTGAGCCTATTCATGGAAACCGGATCCACTGAGCTGTTGCCGCACCTGTACCAGTCAAGAGGGAAAAAAGTTTAATCCCCATCAATAAAGACTGTAAATAAGATGCGTTGCCCTTTTATTCCAAACACGAATTGAACCCTGGTCTACACTACAAGCGTACTTCCGTATACCAGTGTCACTCAGGAGCGTGAAAAATCCACACCCCTGAGCCAACGCGGTGATGTTGACTGAATATCTGGTGTAGACAGCGCTATGTTGTCAGGAGGGTTTCTCTGTCGACACAGCTACCGCCTCTCAGGGAGGTAGAGCACCTACACCAATGCGAGAAGCTCTCCCGTCAGCCTCGGTAGTGGCTTCACTAAGTGCTACAGTGGTGCAGCTGTGCTCTCAAAGCTCTGTAAGTGTAGACGCCCGAAGTCTCTACTCCCCACTATAACAGGCTGTAACTAGCCCTGCTTTACTGAAGCAGAGGGCTAGGTGGCCTGCCCAAGGTCAGAGCAAATCAATGGCAGAGCAGGAACGGAACCTGAAGTGACATCTTAGAGAGCTATACAACCCCCTTAGCACAGGGTGGGAAAATTAAGAGTGTTTTAGAGCTGAATCCCATCAGAAAATCAGGTTTTTCACAGCCACCTTCCATCTCATCTAACTTGAGAAGGCTGAAAGAGCCAGAGAAAAGCTTATCGGCTCTAATATTTGTTAAGCAGCCAGTTAGCAGGTTAAGCTCTGAGCTCATGCAGCCAGATCTCCTAAAGGATTCCTCGTATTACCTCATTCGACATATGAAAGACCTTCTTGAGCCCATGCACATTCTCATGGATTGCTGTCCTTCCTTCTTGACTGTCCCAGTCTTTAGATCTAGGATACGACCTGAGGAGGGGGAAAAAAAGACAAGCAAAGTGATGGGGACAACTTCTGGGATCTTCACTCTGTATCACCAGGATGCACCAGACAGCGTATCAGGCACCACTTAATTTTCTAAACAGCAGCTACTACATAACCAGCTTTAAAGTAGGACACAGCAGTGGACCAACCCCATGTGACACTGAAACTAAAGACGGACTCTCGATTTGTTACAGAAGCCGGTCCCCTGCTCCAGGGGCTGACCGTTGTGTTATGACTGTTATGTGATGCTAGGGGGGTAAAAGGAAAGGCTTCCTTGCTCAAATGACTTGAGCAGATCAAGGCACATTGCTTAGGGGCTCCTGGGCGTCCCACCCACTTCTCAGCTAGAAAGGTGATGTCTGTCACATGGGGTCTCCAAGGGAGCTGGACTTCAAGGATTGGGGGGAATTTGTCAATGCATATTTGAGGGTGGGTGAGGGATTCAATGCTTTCCCAGGGGTGTAGCAGAATGCCCCTCCTGGTAAGGAGAATAAGGGAAATTCAGCCTATTTGAATCTTCTGATGCATCCTTAGGATCTTTGTTAGAGGCACAGCATGGTCTGTTCCTCTTAACAGGAATGCTAACGATCCAATTCTAGCCTTGTAGGATCATCCACACACGAGGCCAATGGGGGCTCGCACTACAAATTCTGGGAATTGTCGGCATGACGACGTTTCCACGGCAGGCCGCTTTACCTGTTAGAGCATTCTCCGAAGTGGAGAGCTGCTCCCTCAGTTTGTCCACATCGTCAGGATGCACCTGGTCGTACAGGGTGCTGGCAAACCATTCGGACTGCGGCTGATTGAGGACAGGAGTCACCGAGTCTGAGACATACACCACCCTTCCGGTCTCACAAGACACTATGAACAGAAAGCCATCGGCTGCTTCTAGAATCAAGTGTTTGAGTTCCTGCATGCAGAACAGACACATTCTTAACCCAGTGGCTAGACAGTCAACACCTGCCAGCTACATTTAGGCCCTTATGTCTCCCCCACATAAGTCACCCTTTGGCTGAGCTACAAAATCAGCAGAGACCTGATCAGTGAGAAAGGAGGGTTTGTAGGTGCCATCAGTGGAGGTGTTGCCAGTGCCCCGCAAGGACTTCATGTGAGAGACAGCCATACGCAAGATAGTCAGCTTGTCTGGCTTGCGAGCCAGGGCGCTGCAGGTGGGCACCATGTCTGACAGCTCTGTGATGTAGGCGGTCATCTTGTTTCTACGCCTGCGCTCGATCTCGCTGTGATTCTCCCTGGGAAAGCAGATGGGGAGAGGTTACAAGAGCCAAATGGCTTAGCTCTTTCATCGGGTCAACCCTTCCTGGGTTCCCGCCAGGCTGAAGTGCAAAACAAAGAGATGTGCCAATGCCTTCAGAAGTTAGAAGGGCTGCAGAAGCCTCCCATACTGGGCATGCATGAAAGAACACGGGAACAAGTAGTGCAAGGGAGAGAAGCTGGAGCCAGAACGTCTTTGCCATACACAAGAGCATCTTGCTTGAAATTATGCTTATTCAAGAAGTCTTGTGATGACAGTAAGCTAGGGCTGAGCTACTGTGGCACAGGAAGTTCTCTACAGCTGTTCCACGGCAATAGAGCACAGCTCTGCAGAAAGCCACTAACCTACCATGGCAATATAGGTTTCCTCCCAGCTCCTGTGGTGACGCTCCTTTGAAATAAGTTAACTCTACAGGCCTGATTCTCAGTTACCCTAAGGCATCTTTACACCATGTTGGATGCATAGAGAGGCCACAGAGTGGGTGTAAATGTAATTTTTGTCCACTCCAAGGCCACTTTACCTTGCTGCAGTTTCATGTATATGACTACGCTTGCTAATGGCTTGCTAATTGCCAATGGCTTGCTAGTTTCTTTGTTCTAAAGGTGAGGTCGTTTCCTCTACAGTATAAAACGAAGTGAACTCTATAAGCGGCCCAACTTCCTTACCTGAGAGACACATACCTGTGCCTCATGTCCAACCACATTACTGCCAGTGCAGAGGTACAGATTCTTACAGATGCATTAGAACGAATGTTCCTTGATTTGACCCAACTAGTGGGTTGAACATGCCTCTCTCAGGAATCAGTCTGCTCCTGAGGACATTCCCTATTGGCACCCCTGGGGTAGAGACTAAGATGTGTTTGCACCACATTGCATTTACAGGCCAAGTGTAATTTAGTTGGGGTAGGAGGGTGGATTTTTCAAAATAGAATTTAATGCCAGGTTTCCTATAGGACAGATTGGTTAGAGGTGCAGAGAGAGTGGATCGGATGCAAGGAATCACATGATGGGAAATGAAACTGGATGGATGACAGCAAAGGGAAGAAACAGTAAAAATGAACTAAACACAAAAAAGAAAAAAGGGGAAAATAAAAAAAAAAATAATGAAGAGTGTCACCTATTAGGCTTGCATAGTCATTTAATAGGAACTTGCCTTTTGCTGAAGGGGGAATAGCCTTCGGCAGTGTTTTGAGTATCCCATTCACCTTTAATTCAGCCTTCCATAGTTGCAATGAAAATTTACCTGCCCAGACATAAGTGTTACTCACCTACCCTTTCTGTCAGGAGAATGGGGGGAAAAAAATCAAATCAAATCAAAATCAATGATATTTTACTTGCCCCATTGTGAAGTCTTCCCAAGAAGGAGGATTTTGCAAGCCCGCTTTAACAAGAGATTATGGGGTCACTGCTTAATTAAAAGAAGAATGAGGACTCCTGAAAGTACTGCAGTGTATTGTATACACAAGCAGATAAAGAGCCCCTCATTTGCCATAGACACACTTCAGTGGATTAAAGGAAAACTCTTAACATCTTGCTTATCTGGTCAGAAAAATTTAAACTATGAAATGCTGCACTTCCAGAAGGCGTCTTTGCTTTTTAGGCAGTATGTAATAAGCCAACCACAACCCTGACAGATTCTAAACACCCAAGCCCATGTAATGATTCTGTGTATTACATAAGAGGAGTGACTGTTCAAGAATATACAGTTTTGTTTTGTTTTTTTAAATCTTATTCAGATACAGCACAGTGCCCATTCTGTTTTGCCATATACCAACCCGGTATTTGGCAGGGTACTGCATTTACAAGAAGTCAAGTCAATACAATTATGATATCTATTTATACAGTGGTAAAAGGCTCCATGACAACAGGGCAAGAGCTTACAAACTGGGTATTCCTTGGCACCTAGCATCTCTCAGTCCAACAGAAGAGAGGTTTTACTTGCCAAGGCTGAAGTTAGTAGAGCTCCAGTATCTGTGAAAGAACTGGCCCAGGCCCACTCTGCCCTGCAGTCTTCATGCTGTCTAGGCTTGGATGCAAACAAATTCTTTTGAGGGTATTCCCGCGAGATGTTCTCACAAGGAGAATACAGCTTATCTCCCCTTCAAGTTTTAATATCACACAGATTTCCATAAGTCTGTCCAGTTTCAAATCCTTTATTGCAGCAAATAAGAAAAAAGTGGGGATGCCTGCAGAAACATCAAGGAGAGGAAGTACTCTGCTTTGCCATGCTTGAAATTTCCATTCTCCTACCTGGCAAGTCTTTCCTTATCCGCTGAACTCTGCTCATCATCAGACCTAAAAATAAAATCAGTGAACTAAGCTAAAATGGAAAAAAGTTTAAAGAAATGAAAAAATGGGAAGATGTACTAGGAAACCCAGCCTAGAGACACATCTGTTTTGTAAAGAAACAAATCACAAATCAAGGTGGTCATTAATTTACTGTATTATACACTTATCTAGCACCTTCTATCTGAGTGTCTCAAAGCACTCTGAAAACAACAAACAAGCCTGTAAGGTAGGCAAGTATTAGATTCATTTTTACAGATGGGTAAACTGAGGGACATAGAAATGATTTTGTCCAGCATCACAGAGGGTCAGCAGTAGAGCAGAGAAGAGCACCCAGAAGTCCTGACTCTCAGTCACATTATACTACTCATCTCCCCCAGTAATGAGAAAGGTGTTTTTTTTTTTAATCAATACACACAGCGTGTTGATTTGTAGTGTTAACATACTAGTTAGCTAGACAAAAGACAGACTTTATATACAAAGACACCTAAAAATGCCAAGAGAGACAGAGACACAAGTGCCCTTTATAACATTGTTACATACACAGACACCACATGATGAGATAGAGTCGGCATACATTTGGGAGGACCACATTATTCATCAGCGGTGAAACCACAAAGGTATTGTGCAAGTCATTTAAACAAAGGGCCTACAGAAATCTTAATACCACAACAACATGTATGCTCTTATGGCATTTTTAGAGAAATGAAGGTTTCTTCTTTAAAAAAAGGTTACAGGTACTATTTTTTCCCCAATGCTCTCTGTCCTTAAGACCAGGTTGCCTTAGGTACCAAGTCAGGAAGCTACAATTTTATGTTCAATTTCCCACTACTTGCCAGGTATAAAAAAGGCATGCTCTCCAAAAGATAGCTAAGATTCAGGGAAGAGAGCACTAGTTTCTAGCACTGGCCAACTGTGATACACTGGGCCTTAAAACTGTTGTTAGTCCTGTACTTAAATGACTTTTGAGCCCTGGTTTATTCAATACATCTTTTGAGGAAAGGGGAGGAAAAACCTTTCTACTGGAACATGGTGGTCATATGAAAGCTGCTCAGAGGTCCCAGCAGAGATGAATTAATGAGCTACGTGCAAATAAGGAGGTACAAAATAGGTGCAGTTTAATTCCACGGATACAAAGGACTTCAGTCCATGAGTCTCACGATCAAATGTGTGGTATAAATGTCTATTTTATCCAAACCCGATCTTTTTTGCATTCTCCATTCCACCAGTTGCTTTATAGTCAACATGTATGAGAGAGAGTATACCCGTTAACACATCAATAATGAACAGACACTAAGTGCTGAACATATGCAGAATTATGTTGGACACAGTGGTCCCACAAGTTAGCGGCTTTTAACCCCAATGTCTCAGCTGTTTTATTTGTTTAATTTTTTTAACCACAAGAGTGGAAATTAAATACTGTAACTCAGTGGTTCCCAACCTCTTTGGCTCGAAGGCCACAGATATAATGGCTACAACACTGAAGGACCACCAGTCTTCACCAGCAGACCTCCAGTCTGCCCACTGCAGCCAGACAGAAGGAGTTCAGTGAGGAAGCTGCCTCCCTCCTCACTGATTTCCTGTCCCCCTGGCTGCAGCAGGGAAACCGCAGGTGCTTTGTAGCCCCATGTGCTCCACCTGGGTCTCTAGGTCTCTTCTGCACCCGGGGGGACGGGAGATTATTGCTCCCCTCTCTCTGGCTCCAGCAGGGACACCAGCGCCTAGGGACCGAGGAGGAGCACTTTGCCATGCTCCCTGCTACAATCAGGCGGAGGGCAGTGCTGATCTCCCATCCCCTGGGCTGCAGCAAGGAGCCTGCACTGGTCTTTTAGCCCTGTGGCAGCAACACGCTCCACCTGGGTCCTTAGGCAGCAGCTCCCTTTTGCAGCCGGTGGGAGGGAAGTGGCAGGCCACTTTGAAAGCCCCCACGACCACAGGTTGGGAACCACTGCTGTTGCTGTTTGTTTTAACCTGGGTAATTATAAGGTTCATCGCTGCTAATATTTGTAGCTATGTATGCCAAGATAAGGAGAACTTGATCTCATATTTCAGGGCACAAACTGATCACAAGCAGAGGGTTGAGATGAATGTCCACACAACCCCACATGCAACACTGCACAACTGGCTTGGAGAATTATGGAGTTTTTAACTGCTTGGAAGGGTCAGGATAGATCCAACTCGATAGCTAATGGTCTGACCCCTGTAGAGCAATCCTAGGATATAAAAAACACGATACCAAGAGAACTTGTGCTACACTATGCATCAATAACGCTTAAAGAATCTGCCTTTTTTATTATATGTACATTTCTTCCAAAGCCACCAAGGCCATGCTACACTAGAGGGAAAGGTATTTTTAACCCAGGTTAGCTAACAGAGGTTGGTTAACATTAACTGAAAGGAGTACAAAAGTCTAGTGAAGTTAAGCCCCTGGAGTTATCATATTGATGGATTTACTGCCCATGACAAACCTGAAGAGGTTGGCTTTGAGAGTTTGCTCTCCTTGCTGAGAGTTTGTAATTAAGAGGGTTCACAGCTCCAGTGTAAGCCCACGGAAACAAGGAATTAGGATAGAAACCTTGAAATGCAGAGCTGCTGCACCAACAGGACTCCAATGCAGAAACTTGGCAGCTTACCCAAGGAGGCGAAAGAGGGATGAGGGGCGGCAGTTCTGCCGAAGTCCTGCCCCTCCACCCTATTTTTTATCTTTTTTCTGTTCAGAGGCCCAACATTGGCCCACACACTGTCCTTCTGCCTGTGAAGGGCTTCCCCCTGTGGGAGGGTCAGTGCCATTCCGGTCTCATCTGAAGATTCCTGCCTCTTCTGCATTCCTGAACCTCAAGATCCCTGACCCAACACTCTGCAAGGCCCTTTGCCCACAGCGCATTTAGTGAATGGAAGTCCTTTATGAACTCAAGTAACATCCTTTGCTTTCTCTCCTGAGGAACACTAGGAGTTTTGACATTTGAGTAATGGCCATAAAACATACCCAGAGATGAGCCCTACACTCTGAGCTTTGTATTTTAACTCCACCAAGTTCAGGAGAGTTTAGATGTAAGGTATTCAGTGGTTCAGGTTCACCTCTAGCTAAATGATTTAGCTGCTTAACACAAGTCATTGCATGCACGATTGCTAATACTCTAGAGCATTATTTTTGCTAAGAGTTTAGCAGAGTCAGACAAAACAGACCCTCACAATGAAGACATGGATTGGAAATCGCATTCGGAACACACACAAAACTCAGATGTTTAGCAACATTACAGAGTGACACTTAAAAAACCATGACTTCAGCTGTACTTGAGTGCGCTCAGCACCTTGCAGGAAAGCCCTGACGGCATCAACACTACCCGACACTTCCCTCAAATTTCAAGTTTGCAGCGTTCTCTACTAGTGCTACTGTACTATCTGGTCTCTAAAAATCCCCGATTTATCCACACAGCTTTTGCAGAATCCCTTTACAAACTACACAAGTAGGCAACCACGAGGCATGCTACAGGCAGAGAACATCCCACTGGGAAACAATATACAAGTTCAGTTTGTTACCAGCAAGCTGCACACTTGTGTTTTTATAAGATTTGGGGGCTTCTAATCAACAACTGAACGAGGAGAAGCATCACAAAAAAGTAACATTGAATTAGTTTGATACCTTTACAATCAAACGGCTCCAAAACAATTTATCAGGATTTCTAGCTTTACTGGTGCAAGATGTAGGCTTTCCTCAGAGTAAAATACAAAACACCAAAAAATGAACATTACCTCAGAAGAGTGGTGAACATACACTAATGGGTAGGTGAGACTCCCCATATGTAAGCAGTGTGACTTTGTGGGTTTTGTGAGGTACAGTACTGTAAACTCTTACCTGGCAAATCTCTCTTTATCATTTGGGATCTGATCATCATCACATCTAGGAGGAGGAAAAAAGGGAAAAATGTTTTAAAATACTTAATCATTGAAAAGGAATGACATGTAACAAGTATATTAAATCGTGGGGGAGAGATGTATGCTGAAAAAACCCCACCAGTTACGTAGGATACAAGTTGCAACCTGGCATAGTGAAGCCATAGCTTTCTTTCCCACTGCCAAGTGCTTAGAGGTTAAGAAGCCTATGAGTTGCATTTCTTCCACATGACGCATAAGAGTGATGGCATACCAGAGCAGCCACCTCCCATTGCTTGAAAGTCATAAGTAAAACGATGGATTAAATTATGCTTTGAAGATATAATTTCTCCCATAGCCTCATCCATTCAATGGCTTAGAATTCAGAAGATAAATCCTACATACCATTAAATAAATAAAGAAACCATAATCACAGTCATGCTCATTAGCCATTCCGAAGCCAGAATGGCATGAAACAGTATAGCAAAATGACATGCAGACTGGGAAAAACTGACAAATTGTGATATGGATTTTGAGCTTCATTAGACTCAGACTCTAAGACCAAAAGGGACAGTCACAATCACCTAGTCTGACTTCCTGCACATTGCAGGCCTCATAAACTCACCCATCCACTCCTATGGTAGGCCCATAACCTCTTGCTGAGTTACTGAAGTCCTCAGATCTCAATTTACAGATTTAAAATTCCAGAGAATCCACCATTTACTCTAATTCAAACCAGCAAGCAACCCATGCCCCATACAGCAGAGAAAGGTAAAAAAACCAGCAGGATCTCTGCCAATCTGACCTAAGGGAGAATTCCTGCCCAACCCCAAAACATGGCACTTAGTTAGACCCTGAGCATTGAGCAAGATCCACCAGCTAGACACCTGGGAAAGAGTTCTCTGTAGTAACTCAGAGCCCTGCTCTTCTAGTGTCCCATCTCAGGCCACTGCAGATACTTGCTAACAGCAATATGGGATGGGCCACATGCCATTATAGACACCCCCCATAAACCTACCAAGCTCAGTCTTAAAACAAGTTAGGGTTTTTTTGCCCCCAGGTCTCCTCTTGAAAGACTGTTCCAGAATTTCATTCCTCTGATAGTTAGAAACCTTGATCTAATTTCAAGCCTAAACTTATTGATGGTCAGTTTATATCCATTGGTTTTTGTGCCAACATTTGCCCTTAACCAAAATAATGCTTCTCCCTCCCTGGTATTGCGCCTCTGATGTATTTATAGAGACCAAGCATATCTAATCCTTGTTTTGTTAGGCTCCTTAATTCTCCGTGTCAGGTAGTTTCTCCATTCCTCTGATCATCCTGATGCAGAGAAAGGCTACATGTTCCAGTCTGAATTCATGTTTCTTAAACATGGGAGATTAGAATTGCACACAATGTTCCAGAGGAGGTCCCACCAGTGTCTTGTAATAACACTTCCCCATATCTACCGGAAATACCTCGCCTGACATCCTAAGATTGCATTAGATTGCCTAAATCAAAAAACTAATCCATCTAACTGGACCACAGATTCATTACACAAGCTCTTCATTACTTCCCAATCTTCTGTATGGATTATGATACACAGGGAAGTTTGCAGCTACTGGGAGTGCTCAGCAGTGAGGAGCAGCTGTACGCTAACCTGGAGCAGCATTTCTCAAATGTGGCCACGGTGGTTGCATGCAGCCACTAGGGGTTTTTCCTGCAGCCACAACCACCTCCTGGGCAGAGATAAGGGAGAAGGCAAAGAAGCAGCCCCTCCCTGCACTGCCCAGGAGCTCCGAGGGAGGATTTCAGCCCCCACATCGGGACTCATCAGACACAGGGCTGGCTTTACTGGGCACTGCGGTCAAGAGGCAAGGAGTGGGGTGAACCTGGGGTGCGAGGCCGTAGAAGGCAGCTCGGGGCAAAGGGGGGGAAGCAGTGGTGTCCAGGGGGGGTGATGGGAAGCCCAGGGGGGTGGTGCAGCAGTGGGGGCCAGAGGCACCAAATACAACTGTACGTTATTTTTATTATTGAGTCTACAAAAAAACCCTACATAAATAAAATACAATGATTTTGTCATGTGTTGAGAGTTTTCACCTGGTGTTTTACCATAAATTTTGTATATTTTGAAAGAGTCTATGCATGGAGAGAACTGCCTCACCTGAGGAATTTATTGTTCCCTTCATCATCATCATCATCTTCATCATCAAAATCAAGCCTGAAAAACAGAAGCGGGGAAAGCAACCATTACCAGAAATAATTTCTCCTTTCAGACCGGTTATCCACTCTGCTGCATGTCAGCCCTTCAACCTACACTTTGGAAAGATGCCGAATTTGTTTGAAACCAACATTAAAAACCACCCCACATTAAAGTAAAACCGAGAAGAGCCAGGAAACTGAGATGGGGGGATTCCCACATACACTTGTCGGAAATGAAGCGTGCAATGGTGCTGAAGTCCATTTGGCATGATATCACCCTCTGATTAAACCCTTGCCATGCAGTAATCTTGATTGCCCAATACCATGGGTGACTCAGAAGAGCGAGTGATCTTATAAAGCACATTGCCATTCTGATCAGATCAGGGTGTGGGGAATTAAGGGGGCTATCTCCAACTGGAGAATTTGGTTTTTGCAACTTTAAAATTGTCAAGTTTCCTTTACTTTAAAAAAAGGAAAAGTCAGTTAACTCTAAACTGTACAGTTAGTATTCTTAGTGATATTAGACTGCATCACTGTGTGAGAGACAAGGACTGCCATTTCTATTGTGACCACCTTTTGTATGCATAGGTGGGGGAAAAGAGTTGCCACTTTGCTTCATTTCAAGTTGGAACCTAGCACACACAACCAGCTCAGCTGCATACGAGTCTGTAAATAAAATGCAAGGAACAAGTAGCTGGCAGACTGTGCTGGAGCGGTGAGGGAAGGTTTTAGTTGGCTTGAAAATAAGAGGATTTTACCAGCAATGAGCATTTTAAGAGAAACTATTAAAATGTACTTTCTCTACCCCTTCAACCTGTAAAGGTATTTAGCACAATAAAACTGCAGTACAAGCACCACTGCTATAATAAAGTTTTCCCTACAGCAGAGGTCTTCAATCTGTGGGGCGCCCCCCCAGGGGGACGCAGAGGAACATTAAGGAGGGCGTGGCAGGGCCCGAGCCAGCCCCCATGGGGGAGTCAGGAGGGGGTGCCACCCCATTCTGCCCCAAGCTCTGCTCTCGCCTTGGCTTCTGGTCCCACCTCCCAGCTCTGGCTGCCAGCCGCAGTTCCCTGGCTTGGCTCCCGGCTGCTGTTCCCGACTCAGGCCCCGGCCACTGGGGCCCTACTCCCTGCCGTAGCCCCCAGCCCCGACCATGGCCCCGCCCCCAGCCCCAGCAGGGCGGTGGGGCATCAGGGGGAATGCAGACAGGGGTGGGGAGGGCCGCAACTAAAAAGTTTGGGGATCGCTTCCCTACAAAGTCCCATCAGAAAGGCATTACAGGAGTATTACTGATTCACTGGCATCCTTCATCCGTTCCCACAGTCTCTGCTTCTGCACCAGCAGAAGTGTTTTCTCCTTAGCAGCGACCATATTCTGAAGCAGACTTCTTGAATCTGTGCTTCAACGACTCCCATGTCATTCCCAGCCTGGGATGAAAACATCTTTTCTCCTTTGACCTGAAACTCAACTTCTTTTGACTGCACCCTTTAACTCTAATCATGTTAACTTAGAGGCATTTGGGAATACGGTTTGCATAAAAGATACAACAAAATAAAAATGACTAAACAGAAGTCAAAGGTATCTGAAGTGACTGAGGAATAGTTAAACCCTTTCAAAAGTAAGGAATTGTCTGTTACAAAGCTGACCATTTTCAGTACATTACACAAATTGCTTTGCAAGGGAGCAGACACTGTCAAGGAGCATAGTGTGTTTTTAGTTATTAGAACTTACCCTGGTCGTCTCTTGTTTGTCCTCTGGACAATGGCCACTCCAGCCTGCGTACCAGGTCCAGGGTTCGCAGAAGCGACTGCTGCACCCAAGGAGGGTACATCCGATGCCATTTCTGAGCAGGATAGAAAAAGCAATTAGGCCAAGTCCCACTATTTTCAGATTTTGAAGCACATTATCCATTAGACTAGGTGTCCATCAGAAGTGATTCAATCTGAGCTCCCATGCAGTTAAGCCTTTTAACTATTTAAGAGAGTAGACTATACAATGTGCAAGTCAGATTCGCATATAGCTCTCCTCTCCAGAGCCTGCATTAAGGGTACATTTCAAACTCTAAGCACATGCTGTTTTCATAAGATCAAAAGCTCAGATCATCAAAGTAAAAGATGTGCTCCTTTTAAGGGGGAGGAGCTTGGTGTGGTTGTGGGTGGAAGTTGAGACTGACTCAAATACTAGCTGTTGGCCCCGCTCTGGTACACAGAAGGGAGAGGGACGGAAAACTGTGAGTTACTAAATGATTAATACAAATGAGGAAAGAATCAACCCCATGTTAGAGCCGGCACTAGGAAGTGCATTTTTCTTATGGGTATGGATGCTACTTCACAAGAGTGCTGGGCAGTTTAATGTTTGTAGAACCCTTTGTAGTCAACAGATGAAACATTTTAGGAGAATAGAGTTTTATTATGTAACTAGCTGTGCTGAATTGGACCAGGGAGATGTCCTGAAACCATTCAATCCTTAACCTCTCTAGTGGAATTGCCAACTGTAACATTAGCCACCACTCTTGTTCATTACCTAGCATAACTCCTTATTTCCAAAATAGGCCAAAACACAGAACAGCAGCAGCTATGGACACTAGCAATCTGGGCTGGATTCAAACTGGTGACCAAGTCAAAAGGACTTGTATCTCCTTTACCAAGCTATCTAATCCCTTCTTGCTTCTATAGTTCCCGTATAACTTCACACTGAGTAATTATGCTGAAACACAAAGCTAAACAAACTGACTCCATCTGAACCCAAATATATTAACCATGTGCCTCCATCGTATGACAGAACAACTGAGAAAGCGTACTTGAAATTGCAGCATTGTCCCCATTTTTGGTGCCACAACAATTAACCCAAGAGAAGCTATTTCCTTTTACTGAAAGAAGTACATAGTAGACGTAAGTTCTTATCCTGGGAAGACTAAATTTTTTTGCTGCAAACCTTCTAAGCTGAAGTAAAGATTTTAACCAGGAGCAACATGTAAGCACAAGGGAAAAGCCAAATTTAAAATATGCATGTTAGAATTCAAAGCCAGTTGAATTAATCACATTTTGTATAGAGCTGAGTTCATTAAATGCAATGAGATGTTTCCTGCCCCATATAACATATTCATGTTTCTTTCCCAAATAAGATGTGTCTACCCAAATAAACCCCCAAATGAATATGTTAATTACATTACTTGCTTTAAAAAAAAACAAAAACAAAAAAAACAAAAACAAAAAACAGTATGTAGGCTGTGTCATCAACCTCTAGGCTCACTTATAACCAAGAGCACTGAACTGCTAACCCAATGTTAGACAAAGTGACCAAAACAGCTGTTCTCTCCAACTAAAGAATCCCACCTGACTCTCCGACTACAGCCTTGGCAAACGGAGTCTTGCAGTATGCCCTGAAGGTGAAAAAACACGTCTGCCTCATCAGACCACCTGGGATAGGAGAGACAGAGGCAGGGCAGTCCAATGGATAGGACACTGGACTGGAACTCACAAGAAGCCAGGCTGAAATCAATGGGAGTTTTGTCATTGAACTCAATGGGGCCACGATTTTACCCCAGGATCAATTCCTGGCTCTGCCACATCTCCTCTCTGTGCCTCCATTTTCCTTCCCAATCTGTCTTGCCTATTTAGACTGTGGGCTCTTTGGGGCAGGGACTCTCTTACAAGGAACTTGTACAGAGCATAGCACAATGGAGCCTTGATCTCATTTCAGGCCTCGAAGTGCTACTGCAATACAAATAAAGAAGTAAGCATATCAAAGCTTCCAGTACTACATACAGTGCAGTCAGCATGTTTTTGTGTTGCAATTATACTACACAACATGCAACACACTATTCAAGTTTTCATATCACTACAGATCATTACAATAATTTCATTGGCTAGCCAAGAGTACTGTAATCAAGACGTCTTGTCATGAACAACAACAAAATCCATCCATTTGGAGTAAAATAAACAGCACACAGTCACAAATCAATCAAGAAACTTATGCTAGATCTTTTGGGTGTGAACGATGCATTATGTATTTCATGACTGGAGTAGCTTTGGGGGATTTTTACAGGCATTTTGTGCCAAAGTCACTCTCCACTCAGCAAAAAGATGTATGTGAACAACTGTCAATGCTAATAGTCGGAAACATTTTTTTTGCCATGCATCTGTGCAAGAATTCAAGTGATCTGATTTCAAACAGATTACAGCCTAATCCTCCAAAGCATTTTTAAACAGCACATGCAGTTCTCCCCAAACATTTCTCCAAAATACACTGCTGGCCTGCATTAGTCTCTTTTGCAACCTGAGTGTGGCTCAGACCGCTGCATAATATCGCTGTAAGGCAACCTTCCCTGCCAATTTGTAGAATTTCCCAAAAGTGACTGCCTTGTGGAATAAACATTAAGCAGAGCCATTATTCTCAGCCTTACCAATAGCTTGGAAATTCTAGATATAAACACCTAACTATAGCAACAGAAGAGGTTACTTCACCTTTTTTAAAAGGATTGATGGCTTAGTAAAGTCCCCAAATCTTGGGCAGCATGAAAAACACATTTTGCAGATGAATTCAATATGGGAAAGGGGATTAAGGGCAAAGTGCAGTTAGGTTCTTACCTATGTTCCCTGTCAAACTTGTGTGGATATTTAATAAATGACATCTATTCAAAAAATATTCCCTCAAAGTGATGTACCCAAGTTCACATGGTGTACCTGGAAAGACCTGAAGCTGAGTTCCTTGTATGTCTGGAAAGACCTGGAGTTTCCAGTCCTGTTTTAGTAAAAAACATCCTTTCCCTACCTCCTTTCTGGTCACTAGAGCACCTATTGCTACATAAGGATCTTAAATGTTTTGAATGCCTGAAAGTTTGGGAACACAAATATTTATGAATCTGACTTAGTTTTTTGTTTTCTTTTAAATGAATAGCTTCTCCTGTACCTTGGGATCTAAAGCATATAGCACTTGGCAATACGGTATTGATGATGCTTCATTTGTTTAGTGAAACCTACTCCTCGGTTTGAGGGTAAGTTAAGTGGTTTAGAAGGAGGAGTTTGTTTTTTGTCTAGACTTGTGTATGTGTGGCTGCTCGAGGAGTTGCTGGCTTTATGATGCATGTAATTTTTTCCTGTTTAAACCATGGTATTGACTTTTCTGGAATTCCTGAAGCTGACACTGTATCTCACTGTTCTATTAAGGAGGGAGGAACTTCTGGTTAAAAGACAGAGGAAGGAAATTACCTTGTATTTTTAAGACTGATTTACAAGCAATACAGCAATTTAAAAAAAATGTTTTTTAAGACAGCTCCTTTCTGATCTGTCTGGATGTTCACTGCATTTCCAAAGGCCGCTGTCAGCACTGGGAGCTAAGAGAACAGGGCTCCGGGTCTTTTCCAAATGCAGCACATGAATGTGGGCAAGTCTCTTCACCCCTTGCCTGTTCCGCATCTGTAAAAACTGGAACCACACTTACACTGGCCTACCTCAGGGGAAGGTTGTGAGGCTTAAGAAAATGAAGTCTGTAGAATGCCTTGAGATTGGGAGTGAAAAGTGCTACAGAAGGACAAAGTCCCATATTTAAGTGTTAAAGGGATAATATAAAAAAGGTTGTGGAAAATCCATTTGCATTTCCCCAAATCTCAGAAAAAACCCTTCAAGACTGTTTAAAAATCTGAGGACTTTGTCATTTGGAAACATTTATATGAACATGTTAAACAAACATTAGGTTCCAGTCTTTTTTCTAATCTTAGCCTGAAGACAAATTTTATACTGAAATTAGCAGAGAAGTGATGAGATTAAGGCTTGTGGTGCCTATTAGGTAACATTAAAGTTCTAGAACTGCCTAGAAGCCTAGAGGGGAAGGGAAATAGATGGAGAGATTGAAAAGAAGCACATGGCTAGTGGGTGGAATCCACTGTCACAAGAGGAAAATGGTGTTATGAACTGTTCAGGATGTTGCTAACCTAGAAACGTCTGAAATGAAGGTTGGGCATGCCATTGGCTTCTTCATCTTTTTCAGACTTCAGCACTAACTTCATTAAGTAGTTTCTTATTCTCACTGTAGTAAACGTGGAAGCTACTGACCAATACTGTACACAAATAATTAATAATTATCAAAAGTCAGTGTATGAAGTTTTGACTAAAGGTGCCTCCAGATGAAATGGTAGGAAGCAAGCATTTGAATGGTCCGAATTAACATATCCACTGAAGCAATGATAGCATTATTCTTTAAAAGGAAACTGTAAACACTGTCAGGAGTTAAGCAGCAAGACAGGAAAGAGTCATGTTCGTAAGTGCTGAGAGTTGGTTTCTTCAAGATCAAATGCGTCATTGAGAGAAACTTTTGTCTGCTGAAGTGGAATGGCAGATCTTCAACAAAGCTACAAACAGAATATGTTTTACATTATTGTCATCATGGAAACATAGCCAGAATGATAATTTTTAAGTCCTTGTTCCAAGCCTTTCCAGCAGCTCAATATCAGCTCTTCCATCCAGAAGTAATTCATGTTTGCCTTTAATACCCATTATATCAAATGAACACTACAGAACCAGAACCACAAAAGTACCAAAAAACTCCCAAAAAACCTCACACACAGAGAAGCTATGGATCTTTTGTATTTCTAACCAATATGACTGACTGCAAATACAAAACACCATAGATAGCTTCAGTCCAGAACAGGAACAGGCTGAAAAATAACGGATGGAACATGATCTTTAGTTCCTTCTTTCTCTTCTAGCATTTAAAATTGAATAACCAGATTTCAACACCAGTTCTGTTGTGAAGGAGGTTGTCTCACTTGATGACATCAAAATGGTGGAATACCACAGAAGTAAAAACATGAAAGACAATAGCTGAATTCTGAATTGTATACTTTAAGAGACATGCCAGTTTAGCCAGCTCAGAATCAGTTTTGCATATTTTAGCACAAGACATTTGACTGAAACTTAGGCTAGGTATGGAAACAGCAAGGAAATTTACAAAAAAAGTTTATTAGTATCTGATAGCTGCTACAACAGATTGGTACATCTGAGTAAGTAGTTAGAAGACGATCATTGCATTCTTGTATTTCACTCACAGAATTGCAAGGTTTACTGTTTGGACAATGGCATAACTTTATTGGTTTGCATAACTATGCTTAAGAAGGGAACTGGATACTGATGTTGTTTCATTTAATAAAACCTTTGTTAATAGGTTCTCCCAGTTTAGGGAGGGAGGGAGAGAAATCACAGCAAACCTGAATGTAAGTAATTGTCCAAAAAAATGTATTGCCCTTAAAAGTGACAAAATTTTCCAAATGTCTTGGTCACCTTTAGCATCTCAGGTATTTTTTTAAAAAAGAGCATATTTTAAAAAGTCATTTTTTTTAGTGCTGTGCATTTATTATGAGGCAGGGCACAGTTTTCACACCTATGTGATGCTTCACCAAGGCTTGTAGGAAAAGAAAGCGACATTAACAAGAGACCATGAACAAATAAACATTGTACCTTTCACTTTACTGCCAATATTAAAAAAGCAGATATGCACAACAGGGAATGGAGGTTCATAATAAAACTAGTCGGTCAAATTTTGTCCTATCAGCATTAACAGTGTTCCCATAATCCAAACAAACATTAAGTTTGTAGACTGATTTGTATAAAGCAGGTCTGACTGTATACTTCCATCTGAAAGGCATTTTTTCCTTTTACTATTCCCTTTTGTTCTCAGGATGTTATTCCCCCACTCCAATAAAAAAATCTTACAAACAGGTAAAATCTGTCATTAAAACTATTCTTAAAATACTATGCAAGGCTCCTCCTCAAGAGTTTAAATCCTTCCATTAAGCAATGAAGCCTTAAGCTATGGAGTATAGTTTCTCAAGACTGTGTTTCTCAGAGTGAAAAATTGAGTGTTTAGGTACTTGTTAAAATGTTCAGAAGTTGGGGGTACTTGCTACTTACAAGGTTGAGAAACACTGCTATGGGGGAGCCATCCACTAACTGCTGGGGGCTGACGGGTGGAAAGATACGGTGCTTTATAAAGATACATTTAAAATATAAGAAGTACTTTTTTTAAATGACAAGAGGTGCTTCATTTGTAGTCCACTCAGCACTATGTCATTGCTTTCTGCTTAGGTTGAAACATAAGCACTTATGAACAGCGAGGCTAATGTGAAAACTGAATTAAACCCAGAAAAGTGCACTGACTGTTTCCGCTAAACAGGCTCAGAACTCGATTCTGCAAGCTGCTGGGCACAAACAGGTCCTGCACCTACAGAACTCCAATGAAGTCAATGACGGTCCACAAGGGCACAGTGTTCTTCCTGTGCCGAACTTAAGGATCCAGGCCCTAACAGCACAGAAGTTTCAACTAACACCTTTTTTTTTTTTTTTTTTTTTTAAAGTTGTAAGTTGCAACATGTTTTGTGACCAGTTTTACCCACCACCACACTCTCACTCTGCTTAATAGGAGGACAGTCAGTGCATATTTCTGGGCTTAACTCATTCACTTGAACTTCACAGTCCACTTTTTAATAGGAAAGGGAAAAAAAGGGTCAAAGCATGCAAGGACAGCGGCTGACAAATAATTTATCTTACAAACATTATCCTAGCATACACAATGACTGCTTACTCAGAGTAAATGTTTCCTGTTTAGAGAATCAAGCTATTATTGATCTGCTTGTCAAACTGTAGCCACACAGTTATAAACATTAAACACAGATGGGAAACTTGTTCTTGACATGTGAATTTAGTAATGTTTAAAGAGTGCCTCTGTAATACTAAATATCATGCAACTCAGCAGGATGAAGTTAAGAACATAAGAACGGCCATACTGGGTCAGACCAATGGTCCATCTAGCCCAGTATCCTGTCTTCTGACAGTGGCTAATGCCACGTGTTTCAGGGGGAATGAACAGAACAAGTAATCATCAAGTGATCCATCCCATCAGCCATTCCCAGCCTCTGGCAAACAGCAATCATTGCCTATTCTGGCTAAAAGCCATTGATGGACTTATTCTCCATGAACTTATCTAGTTCTTTTTTGAACCCAGTTGTAGTGTTGGCCTTCACAACATCCTCTGGCAGGGAGTTCCACAGGTTGACTGTGCATTGTGTGAAAAAATAATTCCTTTTGTTCATTTTAAACCTGCTGCCTATTAATTTCATTCGGTGACTCCTAGTTTTTGTGTTATGATAAGGAGTAAATAATACTTCCTTATTTACTTTCTCCACACCATTCATGATTTTATAGACCTCTATCATATCCCTCAAGCTGAAAAGTGCCAATCTTATTAATCTCTCCTCATATGGAAGCTTTTCCATACCCCTAATCATTGTCCTTTTCTGTACCATTTCCAGTTCCAATATATCTTTTTTGAGATGGGGTGAGACCAGATCTGCGTGCATTATTCAAGATGTGGGCGTACATGGATTTATAAAGAGGCAATACAATATTTTCTATCTTATTCTCTCTCTCTTTCCTAATGATTCCCAACATTCCGTTAGCTTTTTGACTGCCGCTGTACACTGAGTAGATGTTTTCAGAGAACTATCCACAATGACTCCAAGATCTCTTTCTTGAGTGGTAACAGCTAATTTATACACATCATTTTATATGTATAGTTAGGATTATGTTTTCCAATGTGCATTTCTTTGCATTTATCAGCTCTGAATTTCATCTGCCATTTTGTTGCCCAATCACCCAGTTCCAGTTTTGTGAGATCCCTTTGTAAATCTTCGCACTCTGCTTTGGACTTAGCTATCTTGAATAGTTTTGTAACATCCGCAAATGTTGCCACCTCACTGTTTACCCTTTTTTTCAGATCATTTATTAATATGTTGAACAGCACTGGTCCCAGTACAGATCCCTGGGGAACACCACTATTTACCTCTCTCCATTCTGAAAACTGATAATTTATTCCTACCCTTTGTTTCCTATCTTTTAACCAGTTATTGATCCAGGAGAGGACCTTCCTTCTTATCCCATGACAGCTTACTTTGCTTAAGAGCCTTTGGTGAGGGACCTTGTCAAAGGCTTTTTGAAAATCTAAGTACACTATATCCACTGGATCATCCTTGTCCACATGCTTGTTGACCCCCTCAAAGAATTCTAGTAGATTGGTGAGACATGATTTCCCTTTACAAAAACCATGTTGACTCTTCCCCAATAAATCATATTCATCTTGTGTGTCTAGTAATTCTGTTCTTTATTATAGTTTCAACCAATTTGCCTGGTACTGAAGTTAGGCTTACCAGCCTGTAATTGCTGGGATCACCTCTGGAGCCTTTTTTAAAGAATTGGCATCACATTAGCTATCTTCCAGTCATCTGGTACAGAAGCTGATTTAAATGATAGGCAACATACCACAGTTAGTAGTTATGCAATTTCACATCTGAGTTCCTTCAGAAGTCTCGGGTGAATACCATCTGGTCCTGGTGACTTATTACTGTTTAATTTATCAATTTGTTCCAAAACCTCCTCTAATGACACCTCAATCTGGGACAGTTCCTCAGACGTGTCGCCTAAAAAGAATGGCTCAGGTTTGGGAATCTCCCTCACATCCTCAGCTGTGAAGACTGATGCAAAGAATTCATTTAGTTTCTCTGCAATAGCCTTATCTTCCTTGAGTGTTCTTTTAGAATCTCGAGCATCTAGTGGCCCAACGATGTGTTTAGTAGACTTCCTGCTTTTGATATAGTTATAAAAAAATTGCCGTTACTTTTTGAGTCTTTGAGTTTTTCCAATTCCTTTTTGGCCTTCCTAATTATATTTTTATACTTCACTTGCCAGAGTTTATGCTCCATTCTATTTTCCTCAATAGGATTTTACTTCCACTTTTTAAAGGATGTCTTTTTGCCTCTAACTGCTTCTTTTACTTTGTTGTTTAGCCACTGTGGCACTTTTCTGGTCCTCTTTCTACGTTTTATAAAACTATACTATAGACCAACTACGTTTCATAAACATTTTATCATGTATGAACAATTTAAAATACTTATTTGTGTATTTACTTTGTAGTTCATAGAAATGCTATTGTACTACAAAGTCTGGCTTACAAAATGTTTTTTTTCTCTAGCTTTACTGCAACAAGCAATTCTTGCTGTGGATTTAACAATACTCTTTGCTCATGAAATTGCAAGAGAAAACAAAATTCAACACTAAAATAGGTCACCCATATGGCTAGCCTGCTTGTATATATATTTTTTCTTATGGGTTTGATTGTTTGTTTTATTATAATAGGTTTATAGAGTTGTAGTAGAGTATTTTTGGCCATAACGCAAGGAAGCTACAGGCCACATCCTGTATGTTGAGCTAAGGCAAGTTAGCATACATATGTTCAGGACCTTTTGCCTACATAAGTGATGGTGAGCTAAAGCATATATATGTTTGTGACCTTTAGCATAGATAAATGAGGATGTGTGTTAAAACAAACTGGTAGAGGTAGGGGGCTCCCTAAGTTCATGGCCTCTATAAACTTAAAAGGTACACGACAAAACATGTAAATAAATGGCTAAGCCAGAAATAACAAATGTGAGAATGAGCTCCAAGATCCTTTTTGGGTTGACTGGGTATCACAAAAATCTCATGCCCAATTTTGCTTCCATTGCAGGTTCCTTGTATTAATTACTTAAAAAAAAAAAAAAAAAAAGTGTTCAATGGGAATGGACTGAGAAACAAATACAACAATAGTCTAGGCAGACAAGAAAGGAGCAATGTCTTTAATATAAGACCCCAATCCTGTAAATACGTACATGCTCAACGTTTTACTTCTTTGAGAAGTCTCATCGATTAGTTAAGCACATGTGTAAGTGTTTGCAGGATTGGGGTCTAAATTTCAATCTCAGTTGTCATATGCTCACCAAATGGCAACGCAAGCTTCAATGACTCAGTTATGGAAAACTCTAGCTTCAGGATGTTGCAGAATTTCAGTTTTTTATATGTGAAACCACAACCACGTCTCTCTAGACGTCAGTGCTGCACCCTCACCTCAAGGTCACCACAAACTAAAGACCCAAGGTGCTTTCTTAATGTTGAAAGCCACACAAGGATACTACACCAAGGTATGTTTAATTACAATGAAAATGTCATCCTTAAGAATTCGATTAAACAGTCCTAGATAAACCTGAACAACTCACACAGCCACAGACCTAATCAGCCTCAAGCCACAAATTGAGAATATGCAGAAAACACCACAATTCAAAGGAACACAAGCAGAGGCCAAAATTCCGATCTCAGTTACAATGCTGTAAAGCCACAATAACGTCACTGATCTCAAGGAAGTTACAACAGATACACACCAATACAAATGAGAAAACAATTTAACCAGACATCTACAACAAGGTGTGAAAGATGCAATTTTAATTAGCACGCATCACGAGTGTCATATTTCCCCCTCCACCCAGCCAAAAAGAGCTTCTGTTTGTCAATCAGAGCTAGATAAAGTTTAGATGCAGACTATGCCTGGTGCTTACATGCTCAAATGCCCTTGTGTGCTGTCAGTTTCGCCTGTCAATCAGTTTAGAAATGAGGAAAGGGGCTCCTATTGTTTTGATGGCTCTGAATTACAATTTGCAAAGGTCTCACGTTCTGAGCAATCGGTGACAGGGAGATTTTTGTTTCGTGCTTGGGCAAAAACTCAGGCCACCAGAGAACAGGAAAGGTCTGGAAATAAGGCACCAGTAGTAGCTGTTTAAAAAAAAAAAAAACCAGCCCGGAGGAAAAAAAAAAACCAAGCACTGGCTGGAGCGCCCCTTGGGAAAGCGAGACACACTCCAGGCCACAGCTCGGGCAGCGTGCACGTGTGGGCCTTGAAGGGAAGCTGGGTGCGCTTAGGCACATGCTAGCCCACAACACAACAACACAACACGGAGCACAAACTGAAGTGCAGAAGGGGGGGGTTAATTTGGGGGGGTAGGTTCAGCCCCATCTCACGTACTCCCCCCTCCCGAGCTTAAACCCCCCCCGACCCCCACGTCTCAGGCCAAGCATCTCTAACCTCCACCAGCACGAGCTCAGCCCACACATCCCTGGTCCCCCCCACTTCCACCGCTGCCCCCCGGCCACCCCTCCCCCAAGCCTTGTCCTCCAGGTCCCTCATCACCTCCCCCGGCACCTCTCCCGTCCCAGCCTTCCCCAAACCTCCCCTCCCCCATCCAACCCCCTTAACGCCCCACGCCAGCCCCGCGCGGGCCCTGCACTCACCCGGGTTGGTGGCGGTAGCTGCCATGGTCCCGGCCGGGCCCCCCCCCCGCTCAGTCCCTCCCACCTACACGTCCAAGATGGCGGCGCAGGAAAGCCCGCCCCTTGGCGCCGCAACCGAGCCTGCCCGCTTGACGTCACGGGGGAGCGGAAGGGGACCTGCTCCCTGCCTCTTCCCCATTGGGCAGGGAGGGAAGGGGCGGGGCCGTCTGCAGCACGCTCTGCCCTCCCCCGCACGGGGGCGTGGCCAGGGTGAGGCGCGGCCAGAGGGGGCGGGGTTCTACTGTGAACGATTTAAAGGGCGAGTTTGTTGTGAGGGTGTGCGCTGCGATGATGTCATCGGGATGGCGTAAAGGAGGATTTAAAGGGCCAGGCGCCGGATTTTGCTCCCCCCCCCCCCCGGGGGTCCTGTGGCCGAGCTTGGAGCTGAGCCCTTCCCCCCACCTGGGGATCATGTGCTTCCCCCCAAGTGGGGCTCAGTCCTGCTATCCCCATCACATGCTTCCCCCCCTCCTGGGATCATGTGTTCCCCCCACACCTGGGGCTGAGCCTGTCCTCTCCCCCCTCCTGGGATCACGAGCTTCCTCTCCTCTCTTCCCACAATCTGGGGTCCGATGCGCACCCTCCTGCCCCCAGGGACTGGGCTGTCCCAGGCAAGGATTCAATTGATGACAACCCTGGCTGGGGATGAGCTTTGCGCACACACCAGCCCTGGTAGCAGCGGCTGCTCTGTCTCAGTGGAGGGCTCCCCCATGGGAAATTTCAGCTCTTGGTGAAGCTGCTGGGGCCTGAGTTCGTTGCACACCCAGACACGTTTCTTGGGGTTAGCTTTGGAACGATTTGCCTTGGTTATTCTGTTGGTTTTTCCCTTGCCTGCGAGGCCGCTAATACAGATGGTGGGCGCTGCAGAAATGGGCTTCTGAGTGAGGCAGCATGGCGGTGAAGGGGGAACAGCTTCAGTGATGGGTGTGTTTTTAATTCTGTAAATAAACCCTTAGCTGCTTTGGCAATAAGCTCCCTATAAATCATTAACATACATTAGGTGAGCTGGACTCAGGGGGAGGAGAGGAAACTGGCTTCCCCAGGGCTTTTGTGCATGAGGTTATTTTTAACTCTGCTTTTGGTTAGTAGGAAAGAAAGAAACCTTCCGTTTCTGTAGCATCTTCTGCACTTCCACAGCACTGTACAGGCTATGGCCTCAACCCTGCAAAGAGCTCAGCCCTCCGGCCTGATCCTGCAAAGTACTTAAAGCAGGTGCTTAACTTCAAGTATGAGCATAGTCTAAATGACTTCACTTGAAGCATGTGCTTAAATGCTTTGCTGGATCAGGCTAGAGTGCTCAGCACCTTGCAGGATTGAATCCTATGGATGTAAATGGCAATTCACTTAATCAGCTACTAAAATGCAGCCACTTCTGGGGTGGAGCGTAGCAGCAATTTCACATTCTTTGTGCTTTCTCCCACAGTTCCCACCTGTGTGGAAGGAGTTCCCCATAAAAATCCACAAAGCCGCTACTTTGTCTTCCTTCAGCTTTCCCCTTACCCTTTCCTTCTGCTGGGATGCCTGCAAAAAAAAAAACTGAACAACAATTAAATTGTATTTATCATGCTGATCATAATTGTCTCATTGTTACCTGGTGCTACCTCTCCTTCTATTCCTTGCATCATCCTGTTGTCACCTATCTCACTGTAAGATCATTGGGGCAAGGACCGTGTGTACAGCTCTTAAAGCCATGGAGTTTCAGCTTCTAGGCAAATGATTGCAACACTGCAAAACAGTTAAGGACAGAAAGTGAAAAACAACAACATGGGGAAATAAGGAGATTTTGTCAAGAGCGCAATGTGATTGCCCATGTTGGGCTTTAGCCAGGACTCGGGGGTTAAAGGTCCTATTGCTTTGAAAAGTGAGGGGAGATCTTTTAATGCCCTGGGATAGTCTGTTTTCCACCTGAAACGTGCCTCATTTCTCTGGCCTTCTGTGAGGCACGGCATGCACTTGAACGTGAAGCTGCTGTGACTGAGCCAGAGGCAATGCAGATATGTGGCTAGTGGCCAGTGGAGAAAGTTTTCATGTCCTTTCTGAGAATGACCCTGCCCCTCAGCATGAAAAGTCTTGAATGGTGCAAGTCTTCAAAGAGTGGCAGACTGACTGGGGAGAGCCAGCCCCAGACAAGGGACGTCTTTGAAGGAAGACAGCACTAGAATAAGCTTTGAGGGCAGAGTGAGGGCTGCCAGCATCAAAAGCCCTGGGGGCCGAGGAAATTTGGGAACCGTTGCATGGAATACTTGTCAGGAACATTTTTTAGATGTTCACCTCCCCTGGAAAATTAAAATCTTTGAGACACAAAAGAAGGCAAGTGCAAGATGGATGAGACATTTGCAGCAAACACAGTTCTTTGCAGTGATGTGTAAAAACACATGCACTCACACACAGAAACCCTGCAAATCCAAGAAGGCCAGACCCATGCAGTGACCCTCTGCCGCTACATCAGCTCCAGAGCTCATGATCTTTCCAGCTCACAGACAGCATGGCTTCAAGGCTTCCTGCATACACCAATGCCCCATTCAGGCAGCGTTTACTTTATGGCAGATGTACCGCCAGCAGCCTGATGCATCAGCTCCCCTTCACCTTGTCTCAGACTTTCTCCACCTTCTCGCCAACCCTTCCCATGTGCAGATGCTGTGTGGGTCCAGGAACAGTGGGACAGTGCCTTGCAGGTGGCTGATGTCCCTGCCCCAGAGGATGGGGCGATCCATGCATTGAGGGTCCTTTCTATGTGCTCTCAAGCTGACAAGCCGGCTTGTGCGGATCTCCAGTCATGGCCATGAAAACTTCTCCCTCAGCAGAGTAAAGACTTGCCCAGTGGGCTAGGTGCCTCCTTCGGGTTTTGTTTGCCTTCCTCCAAAACATTGGGTATTGTCATATCAGATCAGATCATCTATTCTGGTGTGGCGTCCTTACTTTGCTACATAATGGAGCCAGCCCTGCTTCCATTAGTCCATGGCAAAACCCCTGTTGACTTCAAGGGAGGCAGGACTGGGACCAAGATATTTAGGGCTCAATCTCCCTGGGCCAGATCCAATGCCCATTCAGGTCAATGGGCCTCTTTATATGGACATCAATGGATGTTGGATCAGACCCAGAAATTGTCCATTAGGGGGATTCTTGCGCCCTTCTATGAAGCAGCTGGTACTGACCATTGTTGGAGGTAGGATACAGGCTGAGGTAGGCAACTGGTTTGATCTGTTGTGGCAATTCCTATGTAGGGCATGAGTATCAGCTGTGGAGATTTAATCTGCTGTGGTCCAGTGGTCAGAGCACCGATTTGGGTTCTAGTCCCAGCTCTGGTGTGTGACCTGGAGCAAGTCACTTCCCTTTCTGTGCTTTTGGGTCTCCTTTGTCTAGTCAGGCTGTAAGCTCTTTGGGGCAGAGGCCGCCTTGCCTCTCATTATGAGGATGTACAATGCGTGGCACATTGGAGCTCTGATTTTGGTTGGGATCTCCAGGTGCTTCTGAACCATCCTGTGATTTTCTTGCTGCTGCTTTTCTCTGCTCTCTAACGGGCACGTCTTGAAACACAAGTCAGAGCAGAGAAGGATGGGGAGCTGTTCGGTTCATGCCAGCACAATGAACAGTGAGCTCAGCTCTCCGGGGACTGGCATTGCCCATGCTCTGAATGCTTCAAAGGAGCAAGTAACAATTCCCCTGCCCCTCAGGAGGGCGTTTGTCCCTGTTGATACGGTGACCTTTGCTTCTGCTTATCCAGTAAGGTTTATGTAATCTGCAGAGTTCATACAATGGGATCCCTGGTCAGGGAGCTGGCTTGAGAAGGGTCTCAGTGCTCTCAACAAAGCCTCTGTCCAGAAGTGCTCCTCACCTCTCAGAGTTGGGCCCCTAAATCCTTTTTTAATCTGGACCAGGAAAGGGGAGACTCATGGGAGCCTGTTCTGAAAGTTGGTGCTAAATCTGCCTTTTCCATGGCTTCTGCTGCAGAACTTTAAAACGGACGTCCCCTGACTGGGGTGTGTGGAATGAAGGGCATTTCTTTCTGGCAGCACAACTGGGGATCAGCTAATGCCCTGAAGCATGAGGCTGCCTTGTCATTTTCATCCTAGCTGTCATCATTGCAGTTGCCATTCTCGTTCCCACGAGTACCACGTCCTTTTTTCCCCCCTGATAAACTAGAAATGGTCAAAATGTTTTGCCAAAAAAAAAAGAAAAGAAAAGAAAAAAAAAGTTCCCATTGAAAAATGGATTTAAATCAAAAATGAATTTTTTCACTGGAAAATGTCGTTTTTTTAAGGCAAATTTCATTTCAGTTTTTGTAAAGTCTTCAAAAATTGGGAATTTTTGTTTTTTCCTCCTTTTTGCCACACAGTACAACACCATGACTGAAGTCTAGCGTTTTCCCTATACGCTTCTCTCCTTTTTTTTTTTTTCTTATTTCTTTTTTTCACCCTGTAACTTGTTCAGACTTCCTCCATGTTGATAAAGTTACCACATGGCAAAGGGGAAAATGAAACACTATACACACTAGAGTCACCAGACGAGATCTGACTCAAGGCTCATCTAGCACAGTATCCTATCTCCAGAATCGGCTGCTTCAGAGAAAGGTGCAAGGAATTTCCTAATCCCTAGTTGCTAGAGATTGTCTTTGTTATGTTCATGGCACACGCACACAGAAGTTAAAGAAACACATAAAGTACTCTTGCTGGACACTTGCAATGTAACATTTTTTACTTAGAATTCAGAACGATAACACACAAGATCCCCAAAAAACCAAGAGAGACAACTCAACCCGCCTTACTCTAGGCTAGCTGGGTGCAGACAGACTCTGATCTCCGCTTCCCTACAGAGCCTGCTAGCCTGTCAGCGGAACCAGGAAACCCTTATGAGTCAAAAGACAACTTGTAATTTTAACTTAGTTTTCAATACACCACATTCTTAAGCCATGAAGTCTATAGTGTAATATCTCCTCCAAAATTATTGTCAGCATAAATTCTAATTCTGGCTATTCTAGTTAGCCATCTAAATGTCCAATCCCTTGTTGAATCGTGTGAACGTTTGGGCCTCAATGGCTTCCTGTGGCAATGAGTTCCACAGTCTAATCACAGGAGTGAAAAAGTATCTCCTTTTGTCAGGTCTGAATTAAATGAGAGTCAATATGTGAGCTGTTTGTTATTTTAAAATAAACTTTTCTCTAATGCATGGGTAACAATAGTAGTAAAGACATGGTGGTATGGGCTTGTACTCAGGCGACCAGCCCATCTGGGACCTAGGGTTGCTAACTTAAAGTTAAGCACATATGTAAGTGGCTGCATGACTGGGCCCTAAGGGTGAAATATGCCCCATGCAGAGGGTAAACTGAGGATTCAGGTACCACTTAAGTCTTGTTCTGATGGCCTAAGTGAGACTGAAGTGGTGTGTAGGCCTTGTGCTGTTCACTGATCCAGTGATGCAATAATTCTGACACACACACCCATGGCCCACTCCTACATGGCACTTGAGCACCTTCAGCTCCATTGAGATCAGTGGCAGTCAAGGGCTCTCAGCACCACATAGGATCCAGGCCGTAAGGCCCAATCCTGCAAACAGTTATTCCCTGCACACAGTTGTGGCTGTGTTTACTTTGTGCGGGATACAAGGCTGTGGCTGTATTTACAGGCTTCGGTGGGGGATATAACAATATGACAGCACCTCCTCCTGGCCAATCTGGAAAGACACCCACCCACTAGTGAGAAGCTGGTTTGAAAGGTAGCCCCTCCAAGCTGAGCCATGTGCTCTGCGCCGAGGACAGTTTTCATTACGCTGTTGAAAGATAGTTGTGGAAATATTTTCTTGATGACCTGGGCTATAATTTCATCTGTGAGGGATCATTTTGCTCTCATTACTGGGAGTGCCTGAAACTCGATGCTGCCACATTTCTGAAGTATTTATGAAGCTTCTGTAACAGCAAACACAGTAAGGAGTTGGGGAGAGCTACAGAGCCCCAGCCCCAGCCAGACTGCCTAGGGTAACGAAAGCATCGCACCCCGGCCCGAGGATGGGAGCTGTTGAAAGATTCTTTGGGGTAGGTAAGGAATGTCCAGAGGTCAATAAAATCCAGACATGTGGGAAGGTAACGGGTGGCCAATGTTAAATTACACTTAGAAAAATCTTTATACAGTGTGTAACTTTCTGTGGATTCTATTTCTTTACATGCTATTTCTTATGTTGTCTATAACTGTGCTCAAATTAGATCTAGTGCACGTGATGTAATGTATTTACACACACACAGATCTAGCCGTCTGTCCCCACACACACCCATCTATCTATCTTCCAATGACAGATGGATGGTTAAGAATTTTTAAATTCTTATTTAGTTTCCACCATCAATGCTGCTTGTTTACGCTTTTTTTTTTTTTGCGCACATTTACTCACCTTGGACAATGAAAGGAGGCTGCTTAGTTTCACTTTCTGTTTCTACTCCATTTCACTTTCTGGTTAGCCAGAAGCTGCTTTCTTTTCCAGCACTAACGGAGAAGATTTGGTTTGTGTGTGTGTTTTCACCAAATTGTTTAATAATTAATTAATTAATTAATTAATTAAACCTTCTGTGTTCAGACTAGAATTTAAAACAAACTGAAGACTCCGTTTTTCTTATTCAGCCCAAATTTGGGGGCCCACAGAGTGACAGTCTCTAAAACAACTTGCTGATCAGTGCAGAACTGTAACGCTGTCCCGTAGAGCACTACTCAGAATTGATACACAAAGCCCCATAGCAACACATTTAATCAGCCGTCAAAGTAAGTGAGGCCTGGTCTACACTTAAAAGTTTTACCAGCATAGCTTTGTCAGGAGTGTGGGGAAAAAATAAATAAATCACAGTCCAAATGCCACAGCAGTGCTGGCAAAAACCCTGGTGTATACAGTTATACAGTCAAAAAAGTACTTTTGGCAGCATAGCTTATTTTGTTCAGGGAACTGGCATAAGATATATCCGCAAAAGAACTCTCTTGCCTGTACAAACTATCTCCACTAAGAGGGTTTGATGGGCTAGCTCTACTAGTTTACAGCTATATTGGCAAACTCTTTCTAGTGCAGACCGGATCTAAGATTACGCTGTGAACGTTCACAGTCTGTTTTGTGGAGAGCTCTGTGATGAATTGTTAAAAATCGTTCTGCTATGGAAAGTGACTCTTTTTTAAAATTAACCTCTTATATTTGCATAGCGGCTGCCAGACTGAGATAACTCATGCCATGTTCTTGTTACATCACATATTCTGGTAGCACAGAACTGCACGATCGTCAAGGCCCTAGTTGAATTGCGGGATGATTGTCAAAAAACTGCAGCTTAGTTACATCGCTCAGGGCTGTGAAAAATTTCCCTGTGCAATGTAGTTAGGTCAACCTAACCCCCCCTGTAGATGTGCGAAGTCAACGGAAGATACTACCTCTCGGAGAGGTGGATTACCTCTATTGATGGAAAATCCCCTTCCGGCAATGTAGGAAGCATCTACGCTACAGTGGCACAGCTGAGTTGCTGTAGTGTAGACATGCCCTCGGTATTGTCCTAACACTGTTCTTATTAAAGACAAAGGAGCCGAGATAGGCCAATGTCGGGTGCTTTCGGAACAGGGAGCAGCCAACTCTGACAGCTTTTGAAAATCCTAACCAGCCTGCACATACAACTGCATTACAGTGTGAAATCAAGATGAACCAAGCTGAAGCAAACTCATTGAAATTAAATTCACTAGGCATGCCAGGGCATTAGTCCTCATAGTCTCAGCCATCTCAGTCTGGGAGCTCTGATGGCTAAAGCTCTGGTCTTGGCGTTTAAAAGGGGCTCTGATCTTAGGTCTGCCTTGTCCTGTGACCTTGGGCGAGCCACTTGAACCCAGATCCACAAAGGTATTTCAGTGGGTTTTCAACACCTGTGAGGATCTGGGCCTCCATTTCCCCTCCCACTCTTTGCCGCTCATCTATTCAGACTGTGAGCTCTTTGGGGCAGGAACTGTCTCTCCTTATGTGTCTGCGTTGCCAGAGTAATTCATATCATAATCTGCAACTTGTGAGTTGCAAAGGTCAAAAGCAGCCATGATGTTTCAAGTCAGTTAGCGCCTTGATAGCATAGCTGAGCCGTTGTTTTCTTAGCTGGGGGGTGGGTGGCTTACTTACTTACCCTCAGGGCTTAAATTCAGCTGCAACTGTTCCGAGCGGGGAGACCTGGTGCCTCTCATGGGACTGAAGCCCCAAGACCCTACTCCATGCAGCTGAAGACCAGAGCCCTGCTGCCCCACAGGGCGGATGCCTCTATGCCACGACCCTGCCGTAGGGCAGAATGAGTTCTACTTCTCACAAACCCAGCAGCTGAAGCCCGGAGCCCCGAGTCCCCTCCACTGGGCTCTGCAGTTTTTATAGCATGTTGGGCAGCGGTACCAGAGGGCTCTGGGAATTAATCTATGAGAATTTAAGCCCTGCTTACCCACCTCCTGAATCCAAATTTCCTTAGCAAAGGAGCAGCTGCGTCTTACTGTTCTTGTTCTTTGTTTTGCTGGAAAGAGAAAGATTTTGATTTTTTCACAATAATTAGGAGCTAAGCAAACTCTTTCATGGGTGCTGGGGAGGTGGAAAGGCACAACCAGAAAAGCACACAAACACCCAACTGCTGCCTGGACATTGGAAATCACAATTATGATCTGAATGCAGAAAAACCACAGTTGGCCCATGACCCACTGTCCCGCCCATCATCTGACATGTCCTCGCTAGGCGTTACTAATGGTACCTAATGAAATGAAGGTGGCCAAACTGAAGGGAGCAAAAAAACCAGGGAAATTCCGAATCTTTGCCATCCAAAGTGCCTGGAGGCATGTGTGTCTGGGTGAAAAACAAGGAGACGTCTCAGATCTTCATCCAAAACTGTATCTGGTTCACGCTGAGCACTGCTGTAATTGCAAGCGTCAGAATTTCCACTGTAAAAATCTTTCTGGTGCTTACGCCACTCTAGCAACATAATGAAGCCTAAAAGAGGATGGAAACAGAAGCCTAAGAATCCCTCCCCAACGCAGGGGGCCTCTCCAGCTGGTGTCAGCCGGCACAAGGGTCCTGCACTAGCCTCCAGGAAGGGCATGAATTGTGGCATAGCCAGAGCTCAATGCACTGTGGCTAATTTCTGCTTTCCAGGGGAGTGGCGTGTATGTTAGAGCAACCCTAGGACTGCTCTGACTTACATCAGGACTGGGCCGGGCCAGAATAAGCTGAGAGCAATGATGTCTTAAAGCCACCTTAACACCCTACTTCCCACGTGCTCCTGGGCGAATCAGGCCTAATATTCTTACATCTAAACATCACCATAGGATTTGGTTAGTCTGTTACACTCCTTTAACCAGTTATGGGTCAATGTCTCTTCCCGTCATGCTCCTGTGTCTCTCCCTCTCCATGGGATCAGATACACTTCAGGGGAGCAAAGACATCACTAATCCTAACTGTGCTCACCTTGATCCCTTACTCATCCGCTTCTCCCACAGCCCTCTTCTCACCTCCCTCTACTCTGCCCACATGCCAGAAATACCCTCCCTGAGCTGATCCACAAAGCCAATCTTTCAAGGCCCACTGATTTCATGATGCTCACATGAAAATGGCTGATTATGGGCAGGCCGAGAGCCGGTCATGTGGAGGCATGAGGAGAAAGGATGTTCCAGTGGTTGCTGACTTGGGGAGTCAGTTCCAGTTTTCCTCTGTGATACTTTGACAGCCGCCTCAGACTCACACTAACAGTCTCTTTACTGAACAGGCTCATTTTCCTTCTGTGCCACCTCCCGGCTCATCAGGGAATTTCAACTAATTTTAAATTACAGGTTTGGTGGCATACGTGAAATGAGGTTGGTGGGTCTCTGTATATCCCCAGGATGACAGGTGTCCACATTGCACAACCAGCACCCCAGCAGGTGAGAACTGCTCCCCTCACACTTACATAGTTTAAGAGTTTGGGGGCTAGCCTGGGCCAGCTAAAGAATCTCCGTGTGACCTTGGGCCAGTCATTTAATCTCTCTGTGCCTCAGTTGTCCAACTGCGAAAGGTGGATAATAACCCCATCTCACACTGATATCATGCAGATAAATATATTAAAGATTGTGAACTGCTCAGACATTGCAGTAAAGGGAGACATATTATTATCTGCATTGCCATAGCACCTAGGGGCCAGTCATGGATCAGGTCCCCGTTGTGCTAGGTGCTGTACAAACACAGAACGGCCTCAAAGAGCTTACAACCTAGTTCACTCTTTTGTAGATTCAGCAAAGATGACATGGATTGAGCAGGCCACGTAATATGAGCAACTTCTCGCTCACAGTCCTTCCAGAACAGGGAGAGAGGGTTCAGGGTGTGGGGAAATTAGGGAAGCTTGCCCTGCTGCTGCCCTTCCTGGACCTGTTCTCTGGATAAACAAAGGACTCCACAGTCACTGAGACAGTCACTAGCACCTTTCATCAGTTCTGTATACAGGTTCTTATACCACGCTCACACTGTAGCATCTGAGCACCTTCCAGAAGTGTGCTAAGCAAGATGACTACACATCAGTGAAAATACACCAGTGGTGAAGTCACCTGGGAAACAAACCCAGCACCAGGCATAGCATGGGCTTGTGCTGAGATTATATTTGAACATGAAAGATCTAAATGCCTTCAGCCTGGTATTCCCAATGGCATTTTCTCCTGGAACCTAACTGACAGCAGGATATCAACAAGTTACTTTATAAACTGAAATTTGCCATCATCTTGATGGTGCCTCGGGTCACCTATCAAAGGCATCGTGACAAGCACCTCACCCTTTTAATGTCTGTATCCTCACAACCTCCCTGGGAAGTGCTATTATCCTCATTGCACAGATGGGGAATGGTGGCACAGAGACGGGCATGCTCAGAGGCCACTATTGAGCACATCTAGCAGATCAGGCTCCTCACAAAACGCAGGGGGAGGAGGAGATGCCCTTCTTACACTCCATAGCCCAGTGGTTAGACTAGCGGGCTAACGCCTGCATCAGAGAAGGGACTTGAATGCAGGTCTCTCCCTCTGAGATGAGTTCCCTACCCAGTGGGTTAAGAGGAACTTCAGGGTAGGCCTTTCTCAAACTCTCCTCTTGAAGCTGTGCCACTTTGTAGCTATAGCTAAATAAACATGAATTGGGTCGGAGAGCGTGAGAATGACTTTATAGCTCAGTGATTAGGGGAATGTGGAAGAACCTCTCTTAGGGGCCGAGGCAGCTTCCTCTCACCTTGTGTCAGTGAAAGTTGGTGCATAACCAATGCAGTATTTGCTGTGGCATGTGCCTTACGTGGAATGTGCTTGCTCCAGGCTGGGGTTGATGGGCAATAGAAAGAGCTTGATAAGTTTATGGGGGGGATGATATGAGGAGATTGCCTACAATGATATAAGGCCACTGCTGTTAACAAATATCTCCAACGGTCAGAGATGGGACACTAGATGGGGAGGGCTCTGAGTTACTACAGAAAATTCTTTCCCAGGTATCTGGCTGGTGGGTCTTGCTCACATGCTCAGGGTCTAACTGATCACTGTATTTCAGGTCGGGAAGGCATTTCCCCCCAGATTAGATTGGCAGAGACCATGGAAGTCTTTTTGCCTTCCTCTGCTGTGTGGGGCACAAAGTCACTTACTGGTTTGAACTAGAGTAAATGGTGGAGTCTCTGTAAATTTAATTCTCTAAATCAAGATTTGAGGACTTCAGTAACTCAGTCAGGTAACTGGCCTACTGCAGGAGAGGGTTAGGTTCTGTGGCCTGCAAAATGCAGGGGCTCAGACTAGATGATTATGATAGCTCCTTTTGGTCTTAAATTCTATGAGTCTGTGAGCTGAAAGGGTTTTCTGACACAGCAGGTAATATGGCCCTCCTGATTCCTTACTTAGCTCTTTGGGCCTGCGGCTGTCTTTGTGCTAAGTTTACAACACCTAGCACCATGGGGACTTCACTGGAACCTCTAGGTGCTATCACAATGCAAATTATTATCAACAATGATTTCCATCCCAAACTCTGCCGTGCAGGTGATGGATGCGCTGGAGCTCAGAGGACAGAGACGGGAGTGAAGGCGGAGCCCTATGGAGAGCCCGACAGTGCAGCTGTACATCGACGTGGACAAAGGCTTTGCCATTGGGTTTGTCATCCTGATGTGTTTCTTCCTGATGGCCATGATTGTGAGGTGCGCTAAGCTGATCATGGACCCGTACAGTGCCATCCCCACCTCCACTTGGGAGGAGGAGCAGATCAACTGACTGGCAACAAAGAGGCGGGAAAATGGCTATTCAGTTCCATGTGGATTGGCTCCTTGGCCTCCTGCCATCCCTCTAACTGTTTGCGCAACAGAATCGAACACTACGAAGAATGCACAGTACCTTCCATCTGAGGCTCTCAAATCACTTTGCAATGACCTCAGGTTCATAAAACCTCTGGGAGGTGAGTGAATGTACTAAGTCCCTGGTGTCAAGTGAGCCAGGGGCCAAATCAGGAACAGAATTGAGTCGTCTTGACTCTCCTCCTCTGAAACAGCAGATTCTGGTGATGCGTTATTGACGAAGACAGTAGCCATCTGGGCTGGCCAAACCCCACAGCCAGAGGGAGTCGAGTCGGAGGCGGTGGTTTATGCCAGGCAGCGGTCTCCACAAGGGGCAAGCAAGGGGTTGCAGACCAGCGTTTGTGTGTGAGTCCTGCACGCCCATCACCAGGGTTTCTAGCACCGGGTGTGTCTCCTCTATGTCTTTGTGCGTGGGGGTGTGTGTGTGCAACCACCCCCGAGCCAGGTCCTCGCCCAGGCTTGAACTTCGGACCTCCAGGACAGGCCTGGGCCAGTCGAGATGGAGGAGGAGCTCTGGGGGCATGTAGCAGTAGTAGGCTATTTCCCCTCCTGGTCCCTAGCAGGCCCAGTGACTATTCTGGCGGGGAGCCCGGAATCCTGGGTTCCATGCCCGGCTTTGTCACTGAGTTGCCCTGGGAGCTCGGGCAAGTCACCTCCCCGCCGCCGCCCCCCCCGGCGGCACCGCCTCCTCCCCCTTTAAGAAAAGCCTCAGCCCGCTAGTGCAGCGCCTATAACAACGGGCGCGCGCGCTCTCTCGCTCAGAGCGCATGCGCAACGGCCCAACAGACCCGCGGCCCGCTAGCCCTATAAGAGCGCCGCCCCCCCAACGCCACAGGCGTCGTTGGCGCATGCGCAGTATACCGTGTGCCTCGTTCCTGTCTCAAGCGGAGCTTGAGCTTCGCGGGCTACCGTCGCCGGAAGTGATGTGAGGTCGCATCCGGTCCCGCCCCCCCCGGGTCCCAAACTGTCCGCTGGCTGGGGAGAGAGGTGAGGTCTCTGGAGGCGGGAAGCCCGGAGGGGGATGCGATGTGGGGGGCGCGGGGGAGCAGGGGCTGATGGGAGTGAGTGGCGCTGGGGCGGGCTGAGCTGGTTCGGTGGCAGGGACGCGAGAGGTGGCGCTGGGGGGTGGCTCCAGGGAGTCAGGGGACAAGAGGGGGGGGGGGGGGGGGAGCCAGGACCCCTGGAGCGGAGGTGGGGATTGAGGTGAGAGCTGGGGAGCCAGCGGGTTATGTGGGGGAAGCTGGCGCCATGGGAGCGGGGGAAAGCAGGGGAGTCAGAGAAGAAATGAGGGGAAAGTGACCCCTGGGGGGAGGAACAGGAGCTGGGGGAGCTGCAGCCAGCGGGGTGGTGGGTGGGGAAGCCGGGTGCCGGTATCTAGGTGCTCTCTACAGGGATGGATGCGTGGGGAGCTGCCTTGGGTTATTTGCATGTATGTACGGTAGGGCTGTTGGGTTCTGTTACCTTTTCTCTCTGGTTAGGCAAGTAGAATTTGGACCACGGCATTGGAGTGAGCCCAGCGGGGTCTGGGCTGGCTGTGAAGGGGAGGGGTGGGAGGTGTTAGGGGAAGGGGTGGTGAGGTGGAGACTTTGTCCAAACTGAAATTCTAGCTGTTTTAGGGACCCTCAGCCCCCCTAATTAATTTACAACCACTTCCAATAACCCAAAATGTCGATACTTTGGTTTAAAGTTTCTGTATAAACAAAATGACCCTGTATAAAACCCGCTTTATGTTCCTGCTTCCCACTCTGTTGCAGGTGTACTAGAAGCAGCATTCTGAATAGTCCTAAGCAGTGTAGCTTCTTGTTTCCAGAACAAAGTATAGTATTTGAAATGATGTTGAACTTTTTCTGATTCCATCTAACTGTTCAGTCAAGTCAAGTGAAGCACCAGTTCATGTGCATCTGTTGCTGATGCCAGTTGTCATATGCTTATGAGGCCTTGTGCTGCAGTCAGGATAGTCTAGAGGTAAAATACATACGCTGTGGTTTACGGAGTGTATGATAAAGCCTTGAAAGCTTGCGTGGTGTCTCACTTCTTTACTGCTTTGGTTTTAGCAAAAATGGATTCTCAAGAAGTAACAGAGTTGCAGCAAGAAGTGATGGAGGAGTTGGGGATCTCTATGGAAGAGCTCCAGCAATTTATTGACGAGGAGCTGGAGAAGTTTGAGTGTGTGAAGCAGAGGAAACAACAGCTGGAAGAGCTGGAAAAGAGTGTGGAACAGAAAGAAGCAGAAGTGGCATATGTCGACCAGCTCTTTGATGATGCTTCAAGGTGGGCACACATTTGCAGTGGCAGCTTTGTGTTGAAGAGTGGGCTAGTGGCTGTAACAAGGAGAATGCTGGAACTGGGAATTGGGTCTCAGGACTCGCAGGTTCTATTTCCATCTCTACCCCTGACTTCCTGTATGATCTGTGGACAAGTTTCATGCAGCCAAATTTTTGGAAGTGTTCACTAACTTTGAGTAGTTCGGTGTCTGTTTGTATGTAGTGCATGAAGCAGGATGATAAACCACAGTATGTGTGGCTTTGCGTTCTTCAAGTTAAAGTTTGTCCAACCCCTAATTATGGTTTACTTATTAGGTGAAGTCACAATTCTGCTTAGTGTTAGTAATGGCAGCAACTGCTGAGTAGTCCCTTAATGTAGCAGGTACTGCTGTGCAAAACCTTATCCTCCTGGGAGGAGTGGGATACAGCTGTACTCATCTTGAAGCTTTCTCTCTGCCCCTCTTTTTCCCCCAATACGCTGCAGAGCCATTGGTAAATGCGAGATACTGGTAAAAGATCTCTATTCCAAGCTGGGCCTTCAGTATCGTGAGAGCAGCTCTGAAGATGAGGACTCAGCTTCCAAGCCCATGGAAGTTATCGAAATCCCAGACGAGGATGACGACGATGTTATGAGTATTGATTCGGGTTGGAAGCGCAGTTCAGTGTTCCATGTGGCATTGGAGAGTGGGTTGGGCAAGGGAGGGAGATGAAAATGTATTTCCCGGAAGAATGAAAGGGGATGGGGAATTGATGAAGGAGCAACCTAAAGGACATGGGTTAGGACTACTGTTCTTCCGGTGGGGAAGGACCAGATGGAGACTCCTATGAAGTCTGGTGGAAGTGTAATGAATGGTGCTTGCAAAGTCAGTACATTTGTTCCCTGAATTGAAAGGGGTTCAGTTGGGAAGCTCTCACATGACGCTCCCCTCTCCATTGTCCTGCTGTCTCAGGAGTCATGCAGATAAGCTGCAGCCAGCACTCAACAGCCAGAAGGACTAGTTAGCCTGTCCCAAAGCACAGCTTTTTGGTGGGGAATAAGGAGGGTGAAATGGGAGAGGATCCTGGGGAATCCTCTCTCCTCAAAAAGAGGCAAAATTTGGGTCATAGGCTGAGATCCTGAGCACTCAGCTCCTATTGAAGTTACTAGCTGATGTGGGTGCTCAAGATGTGTCCCTCAGTTGTCCTGAGCTGCTGTTTACAAGGATTTCCTGTTTGAAGAGGGATGGTTTAATGGTATACGCCTCAGTTTTGAAATAGGAGGACTTCTTGGAACTACACATTTTAACCCAAGAAGGATTGACATGTCCCTCCAGTCCTCCTTAAGCATATAAAATGAGTTCTGTTAAGATTACAGTGTGTGTAATTCTTGGGAGAGTCCTTACCAGCAAAAATTCTGAATGACCTGCATAGATTTTAAATGTTCTGTAGCGCTTAAGAGTTAAGGCCTGTCCAGGTACCCAACACCAAAGCTTTCCCTTGCCTGTTGACCCCAACATTTGTGCGCCAGTTGTCCCTCTGGAATGGTGCCTTTCACTTCAGAGGTGGCTTCATTTCATGGGAGCTGTGAAACTTGTCTTAAGTGGCACGCTGGTCCCTGGGGTGGAAGTCTTTGTCTTAACAGAGTGGATCTTTTAATAATGCTTCTAGACCTTTATACTCTAAATTATACTTTTCCTTTGGAATGGATGTTTTTTCTCTACCGCCTTCCATTGGCTTTGGTGTCTTGGCAGGAGGTGGTTGTGGTCTGATTTAGACACTTTTCCAGCATCAGTTCAAGCTTCAAGTGGCTTTTCCTCTTTTCTTTCATTAAAATATAGGTGATACCAGTAACAGAATCTCAAAGGATCAGACCCTGGTGAGTTGGAAAAGACATATGTTATAATGTACTCTTGTATTACAAGTAGCGATCAGGGTGCTATTGTTCTATGCACTGTACAACATTGCAGTCCTTGCCTTGGAGGGATGACAGTCTTAAATTTTGTTGAGCTTCCTTGAGAAACTTGTAGGACAAATCACGTTGAAGTTGCAGCCCCTCAAAAATATTATTTCATATTAAAAAGTGTTTTCATTTTCTATCTCCTCCTTCACTCCCTGTAGCTTCGAGAAGCTATGGCTGCAATGAGGAAGTCTGCCCAAGATGTTCAGAAATTTATGGAAGCTGTTAACAAAAAAACAAATGCCCAGGATTTGCAAAAAGGTTAGTGTCTGTGTGAGGGTAGTGCCATAACTGGCTTAGCTCTTTGTCCAGGTGCCCAGCCTTTGTATCTCCAGTAAAGACAGATCACTGCTGTTCTGAGATTGAAAGTGATTGGGAGGATTGCAATAATCCTTCTCTAGACTGTTACAGAAAAACCACTGTCTCTTTTTTTGCTACTTGTCTGCTAGAAGGAACAGTGAGAGGGTTCGTGCCCCAAGTTTAGATTTTGTTTGACAATCTTTTCCAAACCCTAGTAGTAATAGCAATGTTTTCATAATGCTTCTTTTTTGTTTATGGGCTTGGATTTACACCTGACCCTGCAGAGTTTGCCACCCAAACATTGCAGCACTCGGAGCATGAGAACCTGAAAGTGAAACTTTACTAGCTTATGCCGAATGAAATAGCATAAATGGTGGAAAGCTTATGAGGTTTCTAGCTTGTCCGGCTCTAAACTGAAGTGGTTTTAGATACATAGATGATAACTTTGCTTTGAAAAATGGTTTGACTTTACATCTATCCTCTTTTGTTTTCTCCTGGATAGATGGGCTGTCCTCTCCACCAAGCTCTGTAGGCGGGTCCCAGCTGGTGAGCTCTGGGCTTGTTGCGGGTGACCTCAGCAATGATGGTGATCTGGTGGTTGGTATGCGTATCCTAGGCAAGAAGAGGACCAAGACGTGGCACAAAGGAATTCTGATTGCAATCCAGACAGTAGGTGAGTGAGTCCCACAGTCTTGGCTTTAAACTAGCCAGCTGTGTCTCATGGTGAATGCAACATGCTAAACATCATTGTGAATTTAGTCGCCAAGATGTGCTAAATTTGCTGTCTTCCGTGCATAGAACAGGTACGGCATGGGTAGTAGCAGTGCAGTTTGCTGCCATGTGGCCCTGCCAACTAGATTTGTCAAGATTTCCAGCATTCTAGTCCCAATTTTATCATGGAGTGGATGGTGGGACAAATCTTATCATCTCTCTGTTCTGCCATTTTCCCCCTTTTGTAAAAGGGGATAATACTTGTCTGTCTCACAAGGCTGCCAAGGCTGAATGTCTTTAGGGTGCTTTCAGATCACTGAATGAAAAGATGCTGGATAAGTGCAAAATATTCTAACTAGGGATGATAAATTGTGGTTTTAGTAATCTTCTGAATTGAACAAGTAGGTTTTTCTACCCCAGATCATAGACTTGAGCAGATGTTTTTTCTATGCTCTAGTTCAAACAGTAAATTAAGACAGGGAAGTCCTAGGATTGTGTTCTACAGGAAGTCGGACTGCATGGCTGCAATGGTTGCACCTGGCTTTATAATCTAATGAGGTTCTTTTGAGTAGCAGGATCTTGGTGTGAAGTGGCCGGCGGGTCTCATTGGCCATAGCCCTCTTTAAAATGCCTTTCAGGGGCCGGTAAGAAGTTCAAAGTGAAATTCGACAACAAGGGGAAGAGCTTGCTTTCCGGCAATCACATTGCGTACGACTATCACCCCTCTGCCGAGAAACTCTCTGTCGGAAGCCGGGTGGTGGCCAAATACAAAGATGGGAACCAAGTCTGGCTCTACGCCGGCATCGTGGCAGAAACTCCAAACGTGAAGAATAAGCTGAGGTACTAAACAACTTTCATAGTGGCTCTGTGGACGTGGGAGAAGAGATGGACGTGATACACCTTGACTGTAGCAAAGCTTTTGATACGGTCTCCCACACTATTTTTGCCAACAAGTTAAAGAAGTATATGTTGGATGAATGGACTAAGGTGGATAGAAAGCTGGCTAGATCGGGCTCAGCGGGTAGTGATCAACGGTTCAATGGCAGCTGGTAACAAGCAGATCAAGGGAAGTGATTATATCCCTCTTTGGCACTTGTGAGGCCACATTTGGACTATTGTGTACAAGAAGGATGTGGACAAATTGGAGGGAGTCCAGTGGAGGGGAATGAAAATGATTAGGGGGCTGGGGCACATGACTTATGAGGAGAGGCTGAGGGAACTGGACTTAGTCTGCAGAAGAGTGGGGGGGATTTGATAGCAGCTTTCCACTACCGGTAGAGGGAATTCCAAAGGATGGAGCTAGGCTGTTCGTAGTGGTGGGGTTGTTCTGTGCCTGTACAGCACCTAGCACCCCGGGGTACTGGTCCACAACCTGGGCTCTGAGGCACTACAGTAACACAAATAGCTGAAGACACCTCATCCACAGGCAATGTTCATGAGCACTACTTTCCTCACATAAGGCAACTTCATAGCAGTATTAAATACCTGTCCCGTCTGCCACTCTTTAATTCCAGGTTCCTGATCTTCTTTGATGATGGCTATGCTTCTTACGTCACTCAGTCGGAGCTGTACCCGATCTGCAGGCCATGTGAGTGATCTGTGTGTTTGCACACCCCTGGGCCTCTAGCTAGGCTTTGCTGGGGCACTGTCCTAGTGTTGGAATCAAACGCTTTGCCTGGAGAGATTTGCTATGCACAAGCAGCAGCAGGAAGTAACTATCAAGTCTTGCATGTGGAATGTGTCTGCAATTTTTGGCTTACAGATGCTTTAACCATTTAAAATGGCTGCAGTGATTACTTGGCATAATGGAGCTGCAGACACTTCTGTATCACAGTATCTTTTGTCTGCCTCTGTTTTTTATCCTATTGCTCAAACAGTAGAGGCGTATGCTTTTGGAGGTGAGACTAGATGATCATAATGGTTCCTCTTGCCCTTAAAATCTGTGACCCTACTGGAGAAGTGTAGGAGGGTGTGACCATCCCTCAGTCTCAGAGAGGCCACATGCCCTTGCTGTTACACCTATGAAGGCACACTCAAACGGGGAATTAGCTGTCTCTGGGGCCCTAGCCCTCATGGCAAGGCAGGGCAATAAGCAGATAAGTATTCTGGCCCTCAGCTGTGGCACAGCCAGCAATCAGTCATGGGGCCCAGGCCCACAGATGGGGCGGGGCACCCCCACAGTCTAGCGACCAATGCAGACCTCTTGGCCTAATGTGGGGGGGGGCTCTGCCCGAAGTGTGTGGGGTGGGGGGGGAGTTGGCAGTGGGGGGGATGAGACCTAGGCCCACTCTACTCCACCAGATCCCAGCCCAGGGCCGTAGCTGGAGGGTTCCACCACTGGGTCAGCGGGGTCCAGCCATAGCATGCTGACCTGTATTCAGATAGCAATGCAGCTGGATTATAGTTTGGGCTGTAGTCCCTGGGCTACTTCCTCCCTTCCCCTCCCCTCAGGGTGTACCTGCCTCCAGGGGCTGTCCTCCGTCTCCCTGGAGTACACTGCCAGTGGTCCTGCTAGCTCCTCAGTGTCTGGCAGCTCTGATGAGTTGGGCGAGTCCTCGGAGCAGCGGAGGTCTTCTTTGAGCTCGATTCCCAGTAGCAGAAGAGAGATGTCTTTCTCCTCTGGTGGCTGTCTCTCACCTGAGCTAGAAGGCTGGCCCTTTATACTTCCAGTTCCTGTCCCGCCCCTCTGGGGCAGGCATGGTCTTCCTGGCTCTGCCCCCCAGGGGGCAGATGGTGGTCCCTCCTTGTCAGTCTCTGATGGAGGCCACACCCCCTCACTACAGGAAGTTGGTAATGGGAACCAGGATTTCCTGACTTCAGATCCTTCAGACACTGACTCTTTGGCCTTGGGAGAGTCACTTCATCTTTCTCTGCCTACAGGTGCTCATCTGTGAAATCAGGATTGCAGCATTTAACTGTCTTGCATGCTAGGGTTGACTGCTTGAAGCATTTTGAAAATGAAAATCGCTCTATTATGATCCCTTATTGTCTTTTAGACTGCCTTATGTCGTCTCATCTGTTTTATGTAAAATAATCTGGAATATCACCAGAGAGGCTGAAGAGAATATCTTTGTAAAAGCCTTCTCCCCTTTTTTCCTTTCCTAATAGTAAAGAAGACCTGGGAAGACATAGAAGATGTTTCCTGTCGAGATTTCATAGAAGAGTACATCAGTGCCTACCCAAACCGCCCCATGGTGTTGCTGAAGAGTGGCCAGCTGATTAAAACAGAATGGGAAGGGACCTGGTGGAAATCCAGAGTGGAGGAAGTGGATGGCAGTCTGGTCAAAATCCTCTTTCTGGTATGGAAGCATTCCCTGCCTTAGAAATGAGGGAAGCTTGGGTTTATTTTGCTGAGATGTTTCCAGTCAGGGGATGAGGACTTCACTTCTCCAGTAGGTTCAGGCTGGACAAAATAAGCTTCCTTGCCATGGAAAGTGAATTAAAAGGTGTACTGGTTACTGACCATGGGATACTGGATTAAATGGCCCTCAGCTCTGATCCAGTCTAGCAGTTCCTCTATTCTGTACGTTGACTTGAAGATGCCCCCTGAAAGACTTTTGTTTAAAATAAGTGGGTCTCCTAACAAGTGCTGGCTCTCTTCCCCATTCGTTCTTTCTAGCTGTAAAAACCTCACCCTTTGTTCTGTATTGTACATGCAGTGCCTCTAGAGTACAAGCTATTCTGCCTGCTTTTGACACACTTTTCCTGTTGTGTGATGCAGAGCACACTTTGTGCGCTATGATTTATAAATTCTGAGTTTTAACACACTGTGGAAATAGTGTAACCTTAATGCACTTTTAATGGACTTCAAATTTTGACGTACATACATACTTCTTGTCTTGAATCCCAGACAGATGTTGTGAACGTTACAATGTTCTCTCTCTCTCCCTCTGTCACAGGACGATAAACGCTGTGAATGGATTTACCGTGGTTCCACACGCCTGGAGCCTATGTTCAGTATGAAAACCTCCACGGCCTCCACTCTGGAAAAGAAACAAGGAGGGCAGATGAGGACTCGTCCCAATGTTGGTAGGTCACTCCACTAAGTGTCTGTCTCAGGGCATGAACCTAAACTGCTTTCTCGGGCAGGACACCTATGGAAGCTTTGACCAAATCAGGACTACAAGTAGTCCTGCCTGAGAAAGCAAGACTTGATGAGGAAATTAGTTATATTAAGAGGCCAATCTTTTGGAGATCATTGGCCACACTGGACTGTCTTGCAGCACTAGAAAATGGGATTCTTGCTGTCTTACATCCAACTTAACCGTTCTCAATCTAAGCATCGCCCACTAGCTGCAGCACTGCTGTTTGCTAGATATTCAGGGCCATAGTCATTGGACTGAAGTCTTTCCAAAGAATAGATTTGATTGTTAAAACAATCTGCCGTTCACAACTCAGTTGCGTATCCTTCTGTAACCATAACTGGAATCTACCAGTATCTTGCGGTTAATTAATGCACCAGACTTTGGCTGACGGAGAGATTCTTTCTTCCACCAGGTGCTGTGAGGAGCAAAGGGCCTGTAGTACAATACACCCAAGACTTAACAGGAACCAGCACCCAGTTTAAACCTATAGAACAAATCCAAGCAACGTCTCTAGCTGCACAGTCTGTTTCCCCACAGCCTGCTGAGATGGAGTAAGTACCTTGTTAATTCTCTGCTTTCTCTCTCTGCTGCACCAAATATCTCCAATTCTTAGTTGTTCCTGGCTCTGTCCCTTTCCATGGAAAGGAGTCCTCTGGTGTGGGTTTCTTCCATCACTTGGCTTATTTCTTGGTTGCACAATTGTTTTAATTCCAATGTGGGGAAACTGTAGATTAAGGCTGATGGATGAGTATCTTGGGGCGGGGAGGCTGATAGCACAGTATTCACTGAGCAAAGTGTCTTGTCCTTGTTCAATCCTAATGCTTCACACTTGCTATATTTCCAAGTTACAAAGTTTGCTGCTTCTCTGAATTACTCCCTCATGTCACGATCCAGGCATTGGCCCCTTGCTGCTTTGCATTCCTCAACTTGGACTGACCGGCTCACGGACCTCACTGACTTACAAGGCCCTGAGAATTCAAAATCATTGGTTGGTCTTGATGGTCATGGACCAGACCTGATCAAGCCAATCTCCGACAGAATCCAAAATGCACCTTCCGCTGCAAGAGGCACGAGTTGGACACTGTCAGAGGCACATCCTAGTGCCAAAGGAGGACTTGATGAAGGAGAAATGCAGCATTGCAATGGAGATGGCGTGTTGGAGAATACAAGACTTCCTGAGCATGTGTGTTGGGACTTCAAGATAAACTTCCTAGGAGAAATAGATACTGTCCCTGTTCACTTTTGTCACCACTGTGGATTTCCCATCAGAATTTATGGACGCATGATACCCTGCCTACATGTCTTCTGCTATGACTGTGCCGCTTTGCATGTTGAAAAGGGAGATAGGAAGTGCCCAAGTTGTAGTGAATCTGTGCAGCAAGTTGAGCATTACACACGAGATTCTTTCCAGACGTAGCAGCCTGCAAGTAACACACTCTGCTCCATTGCCTGTAGCCCTGAATGCCAGTGAAATGCAAATCCTTCTGCTCCTGAACATAGTGGCCAACTAGTAAATGCCCCCTCCACATCACTCTAACCCTAATGCTCTCCCAAGACTCATTAATCCAAGCCATAGGTTCATTCTTCCTCTTTACATTGTCAAGGGGAGAGTGCTACTCATGTGGTGTCCCCTCTGCCTTGAAGAACGCAAAGCTTGGCTTCTCATTCTCCGGTCCCAGGGCCACGTCCTCAGATAAGACAAAATCTAGACTTTCTTGCTACTATTAAAGTAACTCGAACTGAGGAGGCTACAGGAATAAGTAGCAGCACCACCCATAGACAAGAAGAGAAGTCTATTAAGCCAAACGGCAAGATATAGACTCTCTCTAGTGGTCTGATCTGCACTCTTCTGTAAGGAACAGCCATTGCAGTGGTTGCAAAATACTCTGGGGTCTTGAATCACAAATATTTTTTTTTCCCCCCTAAGATCCTGTCTTCAAAACACATAGTTGCAGCAAGTGGCTCGGACTACAGCTGTTGTTCTAAACCCCTTTGCCTTTAGCGTGGCAAACTGCTGCCGAGATGCTCGCTTGCAATAGGTGTCTGTGTTCAGTTAACATGACAAGTATTGCTGCTGTCCAAAGGGACACTGTTGGGTTAAAAATCCTCCTCGGAAAGACGTTTACAGTTATGGTGAAGATCATTAAAACAAAAAGAATGGCATCTTTGCCTGGGTGTCTTGTGTACTCATAGCGCATCGCTCTGACATTGGCTGGCCTGGTTTCGTTCCTGGTCTTTCACTTTCAGGTTCTTGTGCAATGCCATGGTGTTGGGATTGCAAGTGCTGCAGGATAACGGTCTTCTTCCAACCATTTTCCACCGGATTTAAGTGTTCACAAACATCTCTTGGTCCTGGATTTTAGGACTCGTTTTACATTAGGTTGTTTTATATATCCCCCCCTCGCCCCGTCACAAATTGTTTGACATACAGTGATTGGTTTCACGTGTGGCACGTTCTGTCAGTCTGTGCATAATTTGGATTGGAAACCACCTTCATCTCTGCAAAGAATGAGATTTAACTGCGCCCTTGAGTGCCCATCATCGTCCAGTACAGATGTTCTGCCTCACTCCGCAGTTTGACTTCCCTTTTGTAACTGATTCACACTGGTCGATATAGAGATGACCTATGTTCCCCTCACTCTTGCTGTCAGCTCATGAGGAAGAAGAGCATTGCAAGTGGGAAACTTTAATCTCTCACTGATGCTGAAAAGTGCCACCGATACAGATCCCAGGGGCTCTGCTTCATTTCTGCAGGCCCAGGTATCTTTGGATGTCCTGGGTTCTCTTAAATGCCTGAAGTTAGTTTAATATCCTCAAACACCCACCCTATTCCCCAAAAATCCCCTGTATGCCAACAACATTTTAAAAATGTAGTTTTTGTATTCAGCCTGGGTTCCCTGCCGTGTGTGTATCCTAGGGGGTTGAGCAGATTATATCATCACGCAGAAAATCTTTGCTTGGGTCTGTCTCTGGCAGGCAGCAGTGGGCTGAGCCCTGCCACGGGGGAGGGTGGGTGAAATCATGAACTTCCAGAGAGTGTTTTCAATGCCAGGGTCTGTTTATTAACCCCTGCCGCTGCTCATGTGAGCATCTAGTCTTGAAATCGTGCACCATTCTTCTTTATAGAAGCCCCGAAAGCCAGCTGGCTCAGTCTAGAAAGCAAGTGGCCAAGAAAAGCACATCCTTCCGTCCTGGCTCCGTGGGGTCTGGACACTCTTCGCCTGCTTCTCCTGTCCTAAGTGAAACTCCTCCCCTGGGAAAAACTGGAGTGAGCCAGCAGTATCGGTAAGCAAGTTCTAGTCTAGTCCGCTTTTAACATGCATGTTGCAGGATCCCTAGGCTCATGCATATTTTACATGAGAATGTGTGCTGTTTGTACCGCACCTAGCACATTCGGGGCCTGGTCCATGACTGGGGCTCTCAAGTGCTGTGGTAATACAAATAGTGAAAAGACCTGCTCTTTTTTTTTTTTTTTTTTTTTACAATGGCGTAGGTGTGTGGAGCAGTTCCCAGTATAGAGTGGAAAATCTTGTCCATCCTCAGCCACCGTAGGGTCATTCCCGTACTCCCTGTGGCTTTTTGCTCAGTGTAGTCTCACAAGGGACGTGCCATTGACTATCTTCCGGTGCCTCCAAGGGGGCTTCGCATACCAAATCAATCTGTTAGTGTTGCTTTTCTCCAAGGGGAGGATCCTTAGTGTCTCTTCCTTGCTGTCTGTCTCTCTCACATGGAAGCTATTCTAGTGGCCAGCCAGGCAGCAGTGCAGTCCAGCCATTCCACAGCATGATGGACCGGGTGCCCAACGAGCCCTCGTACCGAGCCCCGATGGAGAAGCTCTTCTACCTACCCCACGTCTGCAGCTACACCTGCCTGTCACGGGTCCGCCCCATCCGGAGCGACCAGTACCGCAGCAAGAACCCCCTCCTCATCCCACTTCTCTATGACTTCCGGCGCATGACTGCCCGCCGCCGCGTCAACCGCAAGATGGGCTTCCACGTCATCTACAAGACGCCCTGCGGGCTGTGCGTGCGCACCATGCAGGAGATCGAGCGTTACCTCTTCGAGACGGACTGTGACTTCCTCTTCCTGGAAATGTTCTGCCTAGACCCCTACGTGCTGGTGGACCGCAAGTTCCAGCCCTACAAGCCCTTCTACTACATCGCAGACATCACCAAAGGCAAGGAGGACGTGCCGCTGTCCTGTGTCAACGAGATAGACACCACCCCTCCTCCACAGGTGGCTTATAGCAAGGAGCGCATCCCGGGGAAAGGGGTCTACATCAACACCAGCTGGGAGTTCCTTGTGGGCTGTGACTGTAAAGACGGCTGCAGAGACAAGTACGTGACTCTATGCAATTCCTCAAGCCTCTGGGCCATGCGTTCCAGGAAGGCTTTGCTGTGTGTCCTAAACGTTAACAGCTCCTGGCTCCATTGGCCGTAGTATGTGGGTGGTGATAAGAAAACACATCTCAGAGGCAAGGGCCCTGCCCAGAGAACACTGTGTCCCCAGTTCTAGGCACTTGGCTTGAGCCTCCCAGCTGATTGTAGCAGCGGAGGGATGCTTCGGTGTTCTGAAAGTGTGGCAGCAGCCCTACTATCCAAGATTGAGACTAGGTTACTGTTTCTCGCCGATTTCCCAAGTATTCTAAAATCCACATTTATTCAGATTGTCTCAGACTTTTTTGTCTTGTGTGAGCGCAGGTTAGGGGGTCCCAATCTGAGGTCGCTTGAGTACGGGGTTTCCCCAGTACAGCCCACAGTAACATTTTGTTTGTTCTAATTTCTTTTGCATGTACCAAGGGCTCAGATTATGGCTCTGATCCTCCCCACACTGATCTCTCTGGGTTGCTCTTGGCGAATTTCCTGCACCCACTGCTCCTTTGGGGAAGCAATATTACAGTTGTTGGGGGGTAAAAGCTGGCTCTGCAGTGCGGCTCGAGGCAAGCTGATGGGCCAGAGCCAGTCATCTGTGCACGTGCAGCAGGACAAGGGCTCTGTTGCAAGCCGGGGTTTGATGGTGACCTGCCATCAGAGTAAGTGGGAGGGTTTCAAATGACATGCTGTGGCTCCCATGTACTGAGTCCTGCCCTTGGCTGAGTGTCCCAAGTATCCATAGCCCCTCATGGGTACATGACTTGAAAGGTGTGACTTCTTTTGTGAAACCTGTGTAAAATAAATCTTTTGGGGGGGGTTTTGTGACTTCAGGTCTAAATGTGCCTGCCACCAGCTGACGGTCCAAGCGACAGCCTGCACCCCTGGTGGGCAGATCAACCCCAATTCTGGCTACCAGCACAAGAGACTGGAAGAATGCCTGCCGACAGGGTGAGTAGAGTGCCATTGTGCTTTCATTGAGCTGGATTTGGCCATACTGATCTCAGAATCTGACAACGTATTGGAGAACTAGACGTACACATTGGAATATCTGCCTTCCACTCCTGGCTCTTCTGCTAACTCCTATCATTTGGCAAGACACTTCTGAACCCTCATCACTGTAGTCACCAAGTAACTCATCTTAATGTAGTTATTCTCAAAAAAAAAAAAAAAACCCCAAAACACCAGATAGGGCACTACTCTCATTCCTGTTTTACAGATGGGAAAGTGAGGCTCGGGTTTAAGTGACTTGCACCTAGTCACCCAGGAAATATGGGATGAAGCAGGGAAGTGAACCTGGGTCTTCTGAGTCCCTGACTAGTGTTATAACCACTGCACCAGCCTGCCTGTAAGAAACCTCTCCATATGGAAGGCGGGCATAGCGCAATTGTTCCTTTCATGTGTTGTGGCAAAACAGAATTAGCTGTAAAGCTCTTTGAGCACCTCCATTGATTCGACTGTACAAGTGCAAGGTATTGCTAAGGCTCCAGGGCACATTGTCCAAGACGTGGCAGCAAGGATGGGTTCAGCTTCTTTGGCATTCAAATGCAGCAGGCTGGATATTCCGAGACAGCTTCAGATATACTACAGAACTGAGATGTTGCTGAACATGAAGTATGCAGTCAGTGGTAGTCGTGTCATGTTGCTTAATGCTCTAAAGGAAGGCACTTAGGTATTGTGGTGATGGGCACAGTAGAAGAGTTGCTTAATTACAGTGGATCGGCTAGTCCACTTATTTTCTAGTAATGCTATCCCTGAATTTTCAGTGTACTTCTGTTTTTTGGGTTTTTGGTTTTTTGGTTTTTTTTTTCCCCTTCGGGCGGTTTTTTTGTAACACAATTGCATTGGAGAAAGCTGGGGACTTCTGCACCAAAGTATTTATGCATGATTTCATTCCATAGCTGTCCAGCTGTGTTACATGGGCTGTCTCTCAAATCCCCCAGTACATCACTAGAAATCGCTTGCATCTTATGGCAAGTGATTTACTTTGGACTATTTTTTAATCTATACAGCAAAAGTCCATTCCTTTCAGATGCTTCTATCCACCTCTACCTGTAATAGGGACAGGCCCTGTGCTCTTCGTTTGTAAAAACTGTCATCAGTGGGTTTTAAATCCGTTTATGTAACAAGCGTTACCAACCTGTATGATGCCATGTGCCCTCTAGAGCTGAAGGGTGGGATTCTCTCTTGTCAAAATATCACATCTACAAACCCAGGCAGTACTGAAGTAACATGTCACGATGCAAACGCAAACTAGGTAAATGGAGAGAGTCCACAATGGGTGTCCTGGGTGCAAATCTGGTTGGTGGTGGGTTTTTTCTTTTTGAGATCAGTCTGGTCTTGGAAACTTGCAGAGCTAACCAACTGCTTTCCCTTTTCCCAGAGTCTATGAATGTAACAAGAGATGCAAATGTAACACAAACATGTGCACCAATCGCTTGGTACAACACGGACTCCAAGTCAGACTCCAGCTATTCAAGACTCAGAACAAAGGTTGGGGAATCCGCTGCCTTGATGATATTGCCAAGGGCTCTTTTGTCTGCATCTATGCAGGTACAGCTGACATTCCTCAGTGATACTGAATATCCACCTGGGTAAAATAGTGCACCACTAGCACAGATCTCTCTCAAAATGTCTGCTCCTACAAGACTGCGCTACTATCGCCAACAGTCACATCAGTCGGATACTAAACTACCCTTCCTTAAACACAACAAGTATTTATTTCAAATGATACTGTCATCTAGGTTCTGTTTTTACAAAATTCAAAACATGAACAAAATTGTCACAAACCTTCTGGCATGCAGGTTAAACTTCTATTTTTCCAACTTTTTTAAGGATGCACTGCAATTTCGGCACTGCTTCTGCCCGTAAAAAGGAAATTCGGAAACCGCTGTGCCTACAATGCCAGTATTGAGAAGTCAAGCACTCTTCAAGAGTGAAGGCTTCCCTTGCGTTTTTAATTCAGCAGCATTCCACATTCCTGCTTCCTGTTTGTTTGAACAGTCCAGCGCTGGCTTGCCAATAGTTGAGGGTTGGGTGCTTTGGTTTCTTAACCTCGATGTTGCCTCAGTGCTAGTTTCTTATACAAACTTGTGTTCTTGGCCTACATGTTTAGATATTCTAGCCTGTATAGAGAACAGACACTCTGGGTAATCAGTCTTTTTCCCCTTTCCTACTCCCCAGCAAAGCAGGAGACACACTGAGTACCTCTCTTCTGAGAGTCCCTGGTTGGACAAGGCTGTCATGTAGTCATTAAAGTGCAGTAGGTAAAAAGGGAAACCCCCTTACTAGTTAGTTGGGCCAGGTTCTCCCTGCTGGCTCTGTAGCTTGTTTCGGTGACCTGCCAGGGGCGGTCAGCAGTAGGACTGATTGGAAATGCTGCCTGAGATTCCCTCAATTCTCTAAAGGCTGGGCTCCCTGGCTGTACTATATATCTCATGATGCACCATATGCTTGCCGCTTGCATTGTGGGAGATGTAGTTCCTCAGGGGAGCCCAGCATGTAGAGGATAATGGGATGTGAAGGTCCTGAACTACAGCTCCCTTGAGCTGTTGGTGGTATTTCAATGAAATTTTTTTTTCAGTTTTTGGGTGTTTGGCTTTTCAACAAAAAGTTGCATTTTTCCATGGAAGCCAGACACTTTTTCACCCAAATTGTTTAGCCAAAACCCCATTTTCCATCGAAAAATAGCTTCCATGGAAAACTCTCTCAACAGGTCTTAGCCAGCTGCTGTTACACTTCCTGCTCAGTGATTCAGAGGTCAGCCAGAATCAGGTCAGGCACGCCAAGCTGTTTAACTCTCACTGGTCCAGAATACCTCCTTGCCTTAGCCAGAGGCATGGCATGTTTTGTTTTCAGAGCCCAGCGTGGGGGTAGGCTGCTTTTGCCCCAGGCCTGTTTCCGTTTGAATTCTTGAAGAGCTAATCCCCCCCTGAAGTTCACGCCGTGCTCCTCTTCCAGGGAAAATCCTGACGGACGACTTTGCCGACAAAGAAGGGCTGGAGATGGGGGACGAGTATTTCGCCAATCTGGATCACATTGAGAGTGTGGAGAACTTCAAGGAGGGCTACGAGAGCGACGCCAAGTGCTCCTCCGACAGCAGCGGCGTGGACCTGAAGGACGAAGAGGAGGAGAACACGGGCACTGAGGAGCAGGAGGAGTCCAACGAGGACAGCTCTGACGACAACTTCTGCAAGGACGAGGACTTCAGCACCAGTTCGGTGTGGCGTAGCTACGCCACCCGTCGGCAGACCCGGGGCCAGAAGGAGAACGGCTTGTCTGAGACGGCCTCCAAGGACTCCGGCCTCACCAGGCAGATAAGCCACGACGAGGCTGCTGCCACCGCCACCTGCAAGTTGCCCGTGTCTGAGGAGACCTCCAAAAACAAAGTGGCCTCGTGGCTGAGCTCCAACAGCATGTCGGGCAGCTTCCAGGACAACGATAGCGCCTCCTCGTTCAGGATGAATGAGACCAGCGAGGTCAAGGCAGGCAGAATGGAAGTCCTGGGCGACAGAGAGAAGCCCTCCACTTCTGGGCTGGGGGGCAAGGAGGCCTTTGGCTTGGATGCAGACTCAAAGATGCAGAAGAAAGAGGTAAGCGAGAGGCTGTAGTGGGTGATTCTCTAGGTACGTGACATTCCCCATTGCTGAGAACCCCTGGGAGATAGAGTAGCGTCAGCCCTCTTTATAGGTGGCAAAACTGCGGTTCAGAGAAGGGGAATACCTGGAGCAGGGCGCTGATCTCTGCTATGCCAACCTTGCATGTTAGTTTTTACTGACATGAAGATCTGAAGTTGGTTTTTTTGGTTTTGGTTGTGTTTTTTTTTTTTTTTTTTTTTTAACTGTCATGGTAAACTTTTTACTGACATCACTAAAAAATACCATAAACAATACGATAATGTCAAAAAGTGCATACTCACAATATTCTGAACACAGGAATTTGGAATTACGCAATTGGTTTAGCTGCAGTTAATTGATCGGTCGGGTTCTTTGGGCGAGTGCAGTAATAGAAAACAGGAAATTGATAAAATCATGGCCAGTGTGGTTTTATGATACGAGAATGATTGTCATCATTCAGAATCACGTCAAAATACAATGTTTTATTTCTACCCAATTTCAACGACATTTTCATTTATTTACGGGTTTATGGACAGTGTTAAAATTCTACCTTTTTTTTTCCCCCACTAATCATCCATAAATGTATGGATAGTTGGCAACCCTGGGGATTCCCAGGGCTGTGTTCCGCTAGTGCCATTTTGTACAGCCACCATCGCCTTCGTATCAGTGGGGTAGGGAAGCATTATCCCTGTTGCAAAAACGGGGGGAAAAGAGGTGCAGAGAGGGCAGGTGACATGCGCAGGGTCAAACAAGGAGGCTGTGACTGAGCCAGAAATAGAACGCAAGACTTTAGACCCATGCCTGTGCCCTTCTGCTCGATCATCCTTCCTACCCTAGCATACACATTGACTCAGTCAAGGGATTTGCAGCATTGAGTGGAGAAGTGTCAAAAGACCTAAGCGCTAATTTACATAATACCCAATTACTTGGCTAAACCAGAGCTAACGGGAACATAGGAACACAGATTTAAGGCCCAAACATGTGCTGAGCAGAGTAAGTGGGTCTTTTGGAAATGAGATTGGAAACTAAGCCCTTCCAGAAAGCTGGGAAGTCCCAGATCAGGGTCTAGCCGGGGGAAACCAGTACCCAAAAATCTGTTGTACAGCACCTGGGTCTGATGGCCAGTGGGTTACAGTACAAGTATATAAGAAACTAGATCTATATTCACAGAAAGCTCAATGCAGCCTGGAGAAGAGGTTTTAATTGTCTCTTAAATTTTTCTCTTTGTAGGAATCTGAAGAGCCAAACAAGCTTTCAACGTAAGTGTTGAAATATTTGTGTTTGAGTGAAACCTTGCAGCTCCCCAGTGCTGGCTAGGTACTTGTACTGCTACAGTCACTGTAGCTTGTAGATGCCTCCCAAGTAATTAAGCTAGCCTCTGTGTACGACTAGTGAGGAATATCCATGGTAGCTGACTGTTCCGCACAGTCAGATATACATGTGAGTGATAAACCAGCTACAGGCCAGCAGAAGGGGCTGGGAAAGCTGCTGTGTTACTACCAAGGCTGGTGAATCCATTGCCTGTTAGGCCATGGAACAGGACTAGCTAGATTAGCAAATTACAGTCAGGTGTGACTGTCTCTTACCTTCTCCAGTTCTGTGTCAGACGCTTAAGACGCTCCACTTGGCAGCTGTGTGTTGCTGTTGGTTTCTGAGAATCCCTAGGGCAGGTGGTGAAGATCGCTGGGAAGTGACATGGGTGAATTGTTTTGTTCTTGTTTTGTTCCTCCCCCCCCAGGGCGTCCGAGACAGGCAAGGTGTACGGCTATAATCCAAGCCCCATGAAACTCGAGGGGATTCGGAGGCCACCGAGCAAGACGACCATGCACCAGAGCAGGCGGCTCTTGGCTCCTCCACACCAAGCGACCGATGTAAGAATGATGCTTTAGGGCCTGAGTTTTGAAAACTGGCCTGTGCATGTGGGGTTCCCATTTTGTGCTGCAAAACTGCAGGCTGATGTGAGGCCCTCTTCAAAATAAAACCCTTTGTGTGCTTATCTCCAGCCTGATTCAGAGCCAGCCCCAGTCCAGTGGATTATAGTTGCTGGTTCCTTGGGGTTGTCTTCCCAAGGTTTGCATTGAATTGCAGGCTTGTCTATTTGGCTTTTGAAGTCTCTGGTTCGCTAATGGGAAAGCGGCTGTTCAGTGACTTGTATATCTCTGGTCTAAATGAGTGAAAGACTCAGCTCTGGGGACTCTCACGGGCGTGGGGTTCAGATGATTGCTAGAATTAGTGTTAAGAAGGAATTGACCCCACAGCACATTGACAGGGACTGTAGATTTCCTTATGCCTTCCCCTAGGACACTGATCCATGGCTCATCTGTTAGGCTCAGAGAGGGCTATCCCACATGGCTGATCTCTTGCCGTTCCAGTGAGCATGAATGGGCACTGGTGCATCTGGGTGCTTCCAGCCTTATTTCTTTCTGTAAGAGATCATTGAACTCCAGGCTGTGCACTTGTGTCCTGTGATCCTTCGCTCTTTGTGTGTCTCACTTCATACAACACCGGGCACGGTATTTGGTTTTTTAATCAAAACACTTCCTGCATCAACAACTCCGAAGTGCAGAACATAGAAAAGGCAGCTAACCAAAAAGCAGCCCTTGTTGCTATTGCCCAAGTCATTAAAGGTGTTGTGTCGCTCCGCAAGGCTAAGGGTGTTATCCCCCCTGGTCTGGTCAAATACCACCTTGGGCTTAGTAACCAGCCTCTCAGAATGGCCCCTGCAGCTGACACTGCCCATTATTCTTTCCCCGTACTAATAACTCTGTACTGCAGTGCTGCTTTACGCAGTTAGCTGCCACCTACCACTCCAGACACAGCTGCACATTTCGGTGGCTAAAATCCTTCCTGTCCAAACAGTCTTCAAGTCGAAAGGTGCTGTAGAAACTTTTCTGATGTGACTAGGCCTGGGCATCAGGGTTCGGGGGTTGTTTCTGCCTTTTCCACGCGTGTGTGTTTAAAATGACTTCCAAAGGATATCGTAAGGGTATTTTATTAATGAATAACCAGCTTTGATAGCTGCACAATATTTAATCTTGGTTCTTGGAGAGGGGAATTGGAGTCTTTAGTAGCATTCTGGAGAGGCATAAAAAGATGCTTTCCGCCTGCATTGCAACACCTCTGAGACACTGTTCCACATGCGTGTTTACAGGATGTGCTGACGCTGTCGAGTAGCACTGACAGTGAGGGGGAGCACGGACAGCCGGCAGCAGGACAAGCACAGGGCACCACGAACGATAGTGATGACATTCAGACCATTTCCTCTGGCTCAGACGAAGAAGACCTGGATGATAAAAAGAATCCCTCGTCCGGTCTAGGTATGTGCTGCTTCAGCGTCTTGTGACAGGAATAACGGGATTAAACAGGGAGCTCAATACAGAAGGCAGATGCAGGAGAAGAAACTGTTCAGAAGCAAGCGGCAAGTGTTGATAACATGATAAATGTCTCTAGTGTCCTGGGCAGAATAGCTGTATCCACATATTACAAGTACTAGTCCCAGTGCAGCTGACTATAGACTGAATTCTAATCAAGGCCTCACGTTTCTCACAAGTGACTAGTGGTTTTTTGGGTGCCCAGCTTGAGATACTTTAAAGGGACCTGACTTCAGATGATAGGTGCCTGGCCCTTCCTGAAAATCAGGACCCTTTTAAGATATCTTTCAAAGGGCACCCAAAATTAGTCATTCTTGAAAACTTTAGGCCTGAGATTCTGAAGATTTTTGTGGATTTCAGGGCATTGACTGGCATTGTGCTGGGGTCTAGGATCCTCAGTCCCAGCTGGGGTGAGGATTCAGGATTTTGTCCCAGCTCTAGAAGCCGACTCCTGAACGGTTCATGTGTCTTGGATGAAACAGGATAGTTTGTTAGCAGGCAGCGTTGGTTGAGTTGAACTGATTTCAATTCACCACTACCCACTTTTTTTAAGTCAAAGCAACAGCACTGTCTGAGACCCCTTTAAGGAAGTGAGAGGAAACCCAACAGTGATTATTCCTCTCTTTTGGCAGGGCCTGTTAAAAGGCAAGTGGCAGTGAAATCTACGAGAGGCTTTGCCCTCAAATCGACTCATGGGATTGCCATAAAGTCGACCAACATGGCATCAGCTGACAAGGGGGAGAGCATGCCCGTGCGCAGGAACACCCGCCAGTTTTATGATGGTGAAGAGTCCTGCTATATCATTGATGCCAAACTCGAAGGGAACCTCGGCCGTTACCTCAACGTGAGTCTCCTGTTCTTGTGGGTTCTGCCGGGTCATGCTGCAAAGGGTGTTCTCCAGATATCCTCTAGAAGCTTCAACGGTGCTGCCGGGTTCTCTGCTTCGGTGTGATCTGAGCAAACATTATGCAGGAGTCTCACTTCTTAGGTCTCCTTGCGGGCCAGAATCTAGCCTCCAGTGTAAGTTCCTCTTTTGCCGTACTCTCAACTTCAGCCCGGCCCTGGAGGGTTTACTCTTCGTGCTGACGCTGTTAGGCAGGGGGATCAGTAACTGCCAGTTGTGGTGGCTGTAAGTTGACATCTGCCCGCTAGGAACGGAGTCCTGTGTCACTTCAAACCTCCATTACTGAGCTGGCCCCCTGCGGGGTGCTGGACTTGCTGACCACCCAGCGTCCCGTTCAGCTTTATACTTCTAGGATTTGAAGGTGAAAAATAACCTGTTGCTTGTCTGCTTTAAGTTCATAGGGGATTCCGTAGTTTGTCACTCTGACTCTAGGCTAGTTTAGCAAGGAAGTGAAACCTGTCCAGCTCCGTATGTATTACAAGACAGAACGTTATGCAGAAGCCGTTCCTTTGAGTAAATATTGCTTTTCGTTACATGTGCGTCTTGTACACCATGTGTTGTAAGAAAACAGCAGCTCCTATTTCAATGGGCTTAAATCTGATGCAGTGTCCGAATTGGCAATATCCCTGTTTAAAACTACTGCACGCTGTGCGTCCCCCAGCCTGCTTGATCCATGCCTGACACAAGTGCCTGTCCCTAAGTGGGCGTCTCTTGTCCTTTACAGCATAGCTGCAGCCCCAATCTGTTCGTGCAGAACGTCTTTGTGGACACTCATGATCTCCGCTTCCCTTGGGTTGCCTTCTTCGCTAGCAAGTAAGTGATCTGACCCTGCCTGGGGGGGGACTTTGTTGGCTGGGGGGCTGCTGTTGGCTACACATTGCTTTGTAGTTCCCGATGGTGCAAGAGGCTTAAAACTTCACCAAGAGGCAAGGACCCTCCCCAATCTTTACTAATGACTTATGCCCTGAGGAGTCTAATGAGCTCTTGTGACTAGACCCAGGATGGAGGAGCCTGCAGCAAGGCTTCTGGGCTCTTCTGGGCTGCATCCAGTTAGTGGGTGGCAAAAGGGTGACAATGCTCCTGTCACGGCCTCTGTTACTGTAGCATATGGGCTTAGGCCCAGAATGGTTCAGTCTGTGGAGAGACTTTCAAAGACCCAATGTGCAGTTCAGGCCCCCCCCCACCACCTCCATGCAAAGCTTGTGAAACGCTCACCTTCAGACGGGGCTGGTGGTGCTGTCAAAGCACGTCTCGTGTGGACGAGCGGGCCTCACTTGGCCATGTCTGCTGGCAGAGATCCGCATGCTGCCTGGGGGACCACTCTCATCTCCTCCTGCCAGTTCAGTAATGCCCGTGCCTGCCTGCCTTCCTTCCCAGGAGGATCCGAGCCGGGACAGAGCTGACCTGGGATTATAACTACGAGGTGGGCAGCGTGGAGGGAAAGGAGCTCCTGTGTTGCTGTGGAGCCATTGAATGCCGAGGCAGGCTGCTCTAACCCCGCCGGTGCCGCTGCCCCCACCACGGAGGAGATGGGCTGCTGGGCCTGGAGTCCCCAGCTGAGCCATTGAAAGGTGGATTCCCAACCACAGGCCTCATCCCTACCCCCTGCACACCCGTGTCTGTGAGGGTGAAGTACTGGATTTCACCTGAAGAGCTGTTTTTACATTGTTTGTTCATCACTAACTATTACCAAGCTGGGTACAGTAGCTTTGTTCACTTGAAAACGTGTGTGCAGGTGCAAGGTCCCCTTCCCCCCACCCCACGAGCAAGCTCAGGGGCTGGGCTCTATGGGCAAGGCTGCGATTGATAGCGAAGGTGACGTTCCCAACAAGCTCCCTACTGGCTCTGGATCACCGCTTTGACTGGGTGACTTGACGAGCAGGCAGGACAAAAGGCTGCCAGGCTATGCCCTCCGCCAGCCAGCCAGCCTCTACTGAACAGGCAGGCGCAGCAGGGTTTGTTCCTCTGAACACCAGCTGGCCACACTAAATCTTCCACCCAAAAAAACTAGGCACCCACACTTAGAATGGGTGCCTTCTATTAAGAATATTTCAACTGAGGCCACCCTTTCAGAGAGAGCAGGGGTAGATCCTCCAATGCAGCACCCAGGGCACGGGGGCATCTTACGTGGATTTCACTATGGTATTGCTTAACACGCGGGGAAGCCTGGGGCGAGTGGACCAATATTGGATTTAGATCAGAAAACCTCTTAGAAATGAGATCTTTGTACTACTCTGCCATCTTCTTCTTGTAAAAATCCACCCAACCCTGTTCACTGTTGAAGGCAATAATGTATGCGTCTCTTCAAAAATCACCACCCCCTGCACTACCCTGTGAACTGGCTCGTAGCCCGCCTGTTTCTAAGTCCCTGCCTGGATGTGATGCTCTCTCAGGCCAGGGGGGGGCTTCTGCAGGAGTGATCAGGCAGTTGCTTGAACTGGCCTGGCTTGCTAGAAACTTACCCAGCTGTGCTGCGACTACCGCACACAAAGTTCAACATGTTCATTTTCTCTGGTCTCTTTTCATAGCACCCCGGCTCATCGGGCAGAGCTGTGCTGTTGCTTCCTCCTTCTACCCAGCAGTCAGAGCACGGCTGGTGCATAGGAACCTCTGACCACCATCACTAGTCAGTGAGGGAATAAACACAGGGCTTGAGGCACTGTGAGAGCCCCTTACTTACTCCCGTTTCATAGTAGCCCTGGTGGTTCCAGGGTGAGAGGGTCAAGTCAGGTGAGGTTATATTTTATGGGACCAACTTCTGTTACCCTGCCTGGCTAAAGGAAAACAAGAAGGGTATGAACCCCCAGGGAGGGGCAGGAGGCTGGTACTCAAGCACAGGGCTGAGGATGCTTAGATTGGTCTCTGGTTAAGTTAAAACTCCATCAAATAGCAGAACATAACTTTAAAATTACAAGTCGTCTGCAGCGCCAAGAGTGAGGGGCTATTCTACCTGTCCCCTGGCCAGGCGCAGTCACTACCTGAGAGCACTGCATGACAACCTCCCTCCTCCTTCAGGCATCAGGTGTAAATTCTTTCACCCAGCTTTCCCTGTGGCAACAGATGCCAGGGCAGGTAGTTTGCACTCAAAACAAATCTAAAAATACCTCCTCAGAGGAAATGTTTTTAAAGATCTGGGTATAGCTAGGGTCCGATGCAGGTTTGCGTGAAGAGCTTAATTTCCAGGGGATGGAAACATGCTCTACTGCTCTAAAGAGGCTGCTGCACCCATCTGGGTTCAGGAGAGTGAACAAATAATTAGCTTCATTAAAGCCTCCATGAGCTCCTAATCCCCTTTAAAAACCTAGTTCGTTATGTCCAAGGCAAAGCATTTATTTACATCCAGAGCTGGAACAGAATGGGACTTTGTTTTAATGAGCATCTCTCCCCTAAAATGCTATCCAGCGGGGGATTTCTTTGTAACCGTCTAGAGATGGAAACTGAAGTGGTAAAATCGAGTCACTTTCACAAAATGACAGTAACTAATCGCCCGGCCTGGGGGACACACCCACTTCCAGACTCTGGCTGTGCTGAGTGAACTGGCAGACACTTGCGGGATCAGGCTTGGACAGCTACTGTGTAAACACGCATACAGATGCGGTGTCTGTTTTGACCTGCTCCCTGGGTTTCTGGGGGGCCAGTCTCAGCCTTCCACGAGCAAAGCATCCTGGCTGCAGGGGAACACGCACAGCGTGAGGCAGCTAGAGCAAAGCTGCTGAGCGGAGTCTGCTCCCCCACAGAACAGCTGCGCCTTCCTTACAGCAAACGTCATTTGAGGCCTCTTTCGGCAGATGAAGGCACAGGAGCCTGTTCGAGTCTCTGCCCATCCAGCAAGTGACTGACTTTTAAGGGGTCCCTATGCAGCATTCACCACTCAAGAGCTGCACTTTAGCTTCCTCAGCCTGCAGCAGGTTGGACTCAACTCCCAGTTTAGCTGACACACACTGGGCCTTGTGCATTGTCAGCTCACGAATCTGCCAGAACCATCAGCACATGCCACGGGAACGGCCTCGGCAAAAGGAGATCCCCGAGGCACTAGCTGTCCAACCGCAGCAAGACCCACCTGCCCGTCTGAGTTCAGGGTGATTGGGACTGAACTAAGCTAGGGAAGGTAACTAACTACGTGTACGGTTGGCTCTCTTTCACTCTGCAGGGGAATGAAGCCAGTGCAGGGCCATACTGCCCCCCATGGAGCACACTGCTACAAAGAGCGTCAATGCAATGGGCCCCCCCTGCTGAGCTAGTCAAAGGGATGAAGGGGTCATGGGAACAGAGCTTCCCCGGACCAGCAAAGGGGGATTGCACCTGCACAGAGAACCACTGCCCCGTGTAACTCCACCCTCACTGAGAGTGAGTTTGACTGTGGACTTTGAGTGTTTTACAGTAATGACACCTGACAGCTGCTCTGATCAATGCCTCTGCCATGCAACCCCGCGAATGGACAGCCTTGCACTCATGGATAAGTGCTATTAATAGCCGAGTTAAATCAGCCGTTGGTCCTCCCACAGCTGCCTGTAGGACCATCTGCCACTTCCCCCGTGTCACTCACCTCAGAGGGGCAGGGGCAGGTAGGTGCTTTTCTAGGAAGGTGGAGGCCAGGTGTGTTTAAAAGGGCAATGGAAGCACGTGACGTTATGAACCCCCTTTCCAAGCACACAATACCCCAACACTGGGATAGGTTCCCCCAAGTATTCACACTCTTAAATAAAGGCCAGACTATCAAAAGCTCCCTGCGCCTCCCATCAGGCCCCAGCCAGGTTTCCAGACCTCAAAACCCGGTTCACTGAGCTCCTCTGGAAATCTGGCTTATTTTGATGCCTTAAAAATGGGAGCTGATCCCTGCTGGCCTGGGGCTGCTTGTATTGACCACGCTGCCACTGCTGGAGGCCGCTCCTGTGAAAACTGCATCGGCCCAAGTCCTGCAAGCTGTTACAGGCGATTCATACTGATCCAAACCCTCAGACAGGGGGGAACAGGGTAACCCTCCAACAGAAAACACCATCCCTCTTTTTACAGAAGTTTTAGTTTTATTTAACTCTTAATAAATTTTAACTTTTAAAAAACACAACGTTTTGGTCTGAAGTTAGGTTAATGGTCCTTTTCTCCAACCCCTTTGTCTAGCCTGGAAGTTCTACGGCTTTCAGCATCTCCACCCCCCACTCCGAGTCGGTTTTTACATCAGAGACTCTCTGCGATCCACTTCCTGTTTGTACTGAGCCCTAGCTTTACAAAAATAAATAGAAAAAAAATCAATTGCAAATTCATGTGTCCATTTATAGCCTGGAAGGAGGAAAAAAAGCACACAGAGGGTGAATGCTGTAGGGAAGCGGCTGGATCATTCTGAAAGGTGATCACAACCAATTTGTATAAAGCAAAACGATGGGACATACTAAATCCCCACCGCAATAGTACTAGGTAGTGTGTCAAGTCACACAGCTTCCTTCCAGCAAGTATTCAATAGTGTTGTCTAATAAATCAGCCCTTAACACCCAGACATTCATCTACTTAATTTAGTCTCCCCAAGGGTATAACAAATGTCACCTGATCCGACAGGTCTGCATCAGAGAGCTGTAGAGAGAGCACAGATTCAGTCTGGCTGCTCTTCCTTAAGTCCCCAGCGCAATTCAGTTACTTTGCTCCTGTCATTCCTTTGCTCTTGGCTTTTCTGGGAGCAATGGGCACATCTTGGTCGGGCTGGGGCATCAGCCGCCGAAGCTTTGACCTCCATTCACGAGCTGTGGCAGTAGCAGAGCCAATGGGGAACAGGGCCTTCTTTCAAAACCTGACCTGGTAATAATCGTAGTCCCTAAGCGCCTTCACTTTACAGCTGAGCAAAAGGCCCCTAGAAAGGCCTGCACTGCATGAAGAGGCTTTGAGCAGCTAAGAGACAAACAGCTAAAACTGACAGGATGGTCTCTGGCCTACCTAGGATTTGATTTCATGGCTTTATTATCCAAGAAAGCAAACTCCATGCCCCCTCTGCACAGGAAATCCTTTTTTTCCCTGCAGCTGGAAAAGAATTTGGAGAGAGGGCATGCAGTCATTTAAAAAAACCCTTACAACAAGGGGGAACGAGCGAGTCTTTGCAACTGAATCCAAGCAGTCTGAGGACATTAAGGGACAATAGAGTTCTGCTTTGTGTGCGTTATTTCCACCAGCAATGTATTGAAGGGATTCCCTTCCGGAAACCCAGGAGGAGAGAAAAGCACAACTAGAGAGGCAATGAAACCACACCTCACCAATAAGACAGACTGGGAAGGAGCTGGCGCCAGCTTGTGTGTGTGTGTCTGTGTGAGGGGGGGTGGAGAAAAGCACAAAGAGAACAATTTGCCGTCTCTTCCCCAGGTAGCAATCTGGCTGGGAGCACAAGAGCCTTCCGCTGTGCATCTATGGTTTGGGGATGGGGCCCGATATTCTTGGAGAAGGGAATCCTTGCATCCCGGTTTGGTTTTAAGGCAGATGGGTGAGGATAGAGAGAGAAAGGACACTGCTGTATGGTGGTGGCACAAAAGAGCTACCACCCCTGCCCCCCACAGAGTTGGCACGTTTCCATCGGCAGCGATAGGAAAGAAAATTAGCCTCAAATTCTGTATTCTAAGCACAGGTGCAGGGTTGGTGTTGGCACTCCAGGGTCCATTCCTTTAGCCTCCCCCCTAGGTGGGTCAGCTATTTCCACTAGACCAGGTCGGAGGAGAGAAGAGGCGGGGGAGTAACTATTTATAGGGGACAGGAGGGAGACCCTTGCGCTACAGGTGGCGGCAGGGTGGAAGCTGAAGTTCTCAAAGTTTTGGCCTCCGCTCACGTCTGTGGTGGTGGGGCCGGGCAGCCAGCTGGCAACACATCCACGCGCACCTCCAATCAATCGGTTTTCCGGTGGTTGTTGTTTAGGACGGGGTGCCCGTTGGAAAGGGGCCCGTTCTTCGTCACCTCCTCCTCCTCCTCCGTGTTATCGGTCTCTTCACGATCACTTCTCTCGTCTTCCACCACCTGGAGGGATTGAAGAGAAAGACACTTTACGACTCAAAGCGAAACGAGGCAAGGGGGCGGGACCGGGCGTCAGAACTCCCGGGGTCTGTTCCTAGCACTGCCACCAACTGCTGTGCGCTCTGCTGTGTCTGTGCCTCAGCTGCCCTGTGGAACACCATGAGCGGGGCTCCGTCTGTCCACAGCCTGCCCCTCCTCCACTAGTGCCATCCGCAGTGGCGGCTTCGTGAGCCAGGCACATCCCTGGGGACTGGGCCACGTCCGCTCACACGGGGCCCACCGCGCACACGTCAGATGGTAAGAGCTACTGCGGGACTGGGTCTGCACTCACAACCGCCCCGTGAAAGGCCCCCTTCTCATTAGCCCCCGCATCACCCAGCTCCAACCCCCCCGTCACTGCCCGGCCTTCCCCAGAGATGCTCCAGGGCTTTGCTGCTGAGCTCTGGCTTCTCCTGCCTCTCCCCCCTCAATGCTACTGGCCCTAGCAAACTTCTCCCGTTCCTAGAGCGGATCTCCCTCTGGAGCCACGGCACAGCTCGTGGCCCTACCAGCCCCATATGCCCTGGAATGTGACACTGGATCCTCAAATCATGCTGCTGCTTAAATCACCGAGGCCCAGATCCTCGTAGGTATTTAGGTGCCTACATAACTGAGGATCTGGTCCAAAGCCTTTTCTCTTTCATCAAAAAGGCAAGAGTCCCCAGTGCTCACCAACAACCCCTACCCCTCTCTCTCTCTCTCTCACACACACTCACTCACACACACACACACACACACACACACACGATGGAAATCCCTAGGCACTGTTGCATCAAACAAACCAACCAACCAGCAACCCTACGATAAACTCCCTTGTCTGCATCATGTTATTTGTCCCCGTTAAGCAATACTAGAAAAAACCCCAGATGGATTTTAAAAGCTGCTCATCTCTTTCACTTCCCCACCCTCCCCTGGTGAGGTGGCTTCATATTTTTTTCCCTCCTGGACCCCAGAAGGGTGAAGTGGAAAAAACAAACCATCCCCCCTCTCCCCTCCCAGAGGAAGTGAACCTGCCTTTCCAGTTATGAACTTGTGGGCCATACGGATGATGAGATACGCCCAGAAGATATGCAGCGACTGCAGCACCACCATCATGGAGTTAAAGAAGTAGTAGCCGAAGAAGGGTGGGTACAGGTCCAGGGGATAGACCACGGTGCAGTGCATGATCCTGCAGGGGAAGACAAGAGACCTCAGGCACCGTCACTGTGCTGAAAGAGGGGCACCTACACGACCCTCCTTGCTAACGCGGCTCAGAAGCAAAACTGGCAGCGTGGCCTAGAGGTCCAGACCAGACTCAGGAGCCCCAGCTTCCATTCCTGGCCCTGCCTCTGGCCTGCTGGGTGACACTGGGCGAGTTACCTCCCCTCTGCCTGTGCCTCAGTTTCCAGAAAAGGGAGGCTGTGGTACTGAGCTCCCTTGCGATGGGCAGCTGACAGCGCGCTAGGAGAACTAGGGATGTTGGTGTTGTTATTATTGCTAGCCTGGTTCGTTTACTCTCTTGCCAACTCTCAGTTTTAAATCACAAGTTTTCCATATTTGGCATTCTTTCCTGAAAGCTGCTGGAGTCGTGTGATTCTGGGAGAATCGGGTTTTAAGTGACAAGTCTGTTTTTAGCCCTCAAGTGGGAAGAAAAAGCTTGAAAACGTGACTCTGAAAGACCCCCAAAACCAAAGGAAGAACGTATCCTTGTTAAGCAAAATCTCAGGGTTTTGAACCCGGGGGCTGGCGATGCTGCTGCTGAGCAAAGACGTTAGAATCTTGAGGTTAAAACCCCCCCAGAACGCAACAAATGTATATTAGACGACAAGTTCACCTACACAAGCGAGGACAGGTTCAGAAGCGTCTAAGGGCTTGTCCACAAAGGGCCACAGACTGAGTCGGTCTACAGGGTGTGAACTGCAGAGAGCTCTAGCTGCTCCGTGGAGAGCCTGCTGATGCAAGCTAAAAGGTACCTCCGTGCATGTTAACACAGCCCCGTTTGACACTGGGCACCAGCAGGAGCTGGTTTGCACCAACAGCACCTACACAGGGCAGCTAGAGTTACCCAAAACCATTCCACCCCCCCGTAGGCTGTGCAGACAGGCGACCTAGGCCCAAACCCGCAAAGGTGTTGAGGCACCTAACTTCAATGGGAGTGCGGTGCCGTGAGGATCTACATTTTGAAAAGGAGTCGTAGGCCTGCAAACACGTTAGACACTGTTGGACCTTTTCCCCCCTGTTTATTCCTCATCCCACCCAGCCAGAAGAGCCACAGAGCTGTGCCAATTTAATGGGCGTTTTGGCTGGCCAGCAATCTTGATATTTTTGGTGAATCGAAAAGTTGGAAAAAAAACCCATGTTTCGGGATGAGCAAAACGATTCATTTCAATCTGGAGAGGACAGCAGCCGAGGTAGAACACGTAGCTGCAGGCTTTTCACCCTTTCCTGCTTCATGGCAATCACATACACAGCACTGGGGAAGGGGGCGTGTCTGGACAGTCTCCAGTGGGGCTGAGCAAGCTGAGGACTGGGACTGTAGCACTGGAGGCTAAGAGAACCGTACTGACCTCATGTAACATTTTCAAAAGCAGCTAAGTGAACAGGAGTTTTCAAAAATTTGGGCTCCCAAGTCCCATCGATTTCCAAGACAGGTCCCATCGACTTCCCCAGACAGGCTTCTGAGTGACCTCTGAAAGTGGGACTTAGGTGCTTTTGACAATGTTAACCCCCATGCTTCAGGGCCATAGGGTCAGGAAGGAATTGTTCCTTTGTAGAATTGGCTGCATGCATGGCTCCCCTGCCCGAAGTGGGATGCCCGTCTCAATGGACCAATGGTCTGATCCAACATGGCATCTCCCAGCACCCGTACATGAAACACAACAGTTTGGCTTCCTGGAACATCACACAACAGCCAGCTTTGTTCTCCCCACCCCCCACAATGCAACAGCATAGCCTTGCGGCAGCGGCTGCTGGGCCCTGTCAGAGGCTGGGGCGCATGCTCACCAGAAGGGCAGGATGACGAGGCGCGTGACGATGAAGACGGCAGCGAACACGATGAAGATGTTATTGCAGGTGTTCTTCCAGCCGGCGTAGTTAAACATCTTGGCAGACTGGGGGCAAGAGGCCAAAGTGAGAATAAACTCCAGTGCCGTTGAGGTGTGGGAGAGGTAAGAGATGGGGGGGAGGGGCAGGATGTGGGCCTCGGGAGATCAGGGTTCAATTCCCGGCTTGGACAGGCCCTGGATGAGTCATTGCAACACTCGGGGACTCTCCCACTTATCAAATGGGGTCATAACCCGGCCTTTCTCCCACCCCTTGCCAGCCTAGACTGGGAGCTCTTTGGGGCAGGGACTGTCTCTCTGCCTAGCACAGTGGGGTCCGGCTCGGAGCTGGAGCCTCTAACCACTAGAGCTGAATTCAAAACACTGCTCGCAGTAGCTGCATGGCTTTGTTTTCAGGTAGGGCTGGTGTTTGGAGATGACAACAGGGCTTCTTCAAGTGACCGTCTCTTAATGAAACGCAGTCATGCATTCCGCATTGGGTGCATTGCGGCAGAAACCCCAACGTTCCCGGTGTGCCAGGCGCTGCACAGAGACAGAGCAAGAGACTGTCCTGCCCCAAGGAGCTCAGAGTCCAAACAGACCAGGGACGCGAGTCAGGAGATCTAGGTTCTGAGCCTGGCTTCACAGGGCCCTTGAGGGGAACCCGCCAGGGGTTCTGCTCTCATCGGCGTTGTGGTTGCGTGGTCCGTCAGCCATGGGGAAGAGCCACAGGGATTGGGGGTGGGGTGCTGCTCTGCCCTGCTGGGGTGCAGGGTTGAATCCCCCTCCTCACCTCCAGCAGGTAGTCGGAAGAGTCGTGCAAGGCCATGATCAGCGTCCCCGCCCGGATGTAGTTGGCAAACCAGGAGAAGCTGATCAGGATGATGGTGGCCACATGGTGGATGATCTGCTCTTTGAAGTCCTGCCAGGAAGTGGAGAGGAAGGAAGGGGTAAGCCCTCAACAAACACGGTGACCCACAAAATGTTAATGAAGAGGAGCGGGGAGACCCAGCCCAGCCCCGCTGCAGCCCAGTCCCACCTGCCCCAGATGTGCCAGGCCCTGCCCTGCCCTGCACAAACCTCCAGCCCTCCCCCATCCTCAGCCCTTCCCTGCCCAGCCCCACTCCAGATACACCAGACCCTCCCCAGACAGGTCTTGGACTGATCAGGGCAGAAGGGATTTTCTCCAGATTCCCCCTCCCCAGCAGCCGCAGCTCAGGACCAAGGACGCACGCAGGTCTCCATCCATCCTCACCCTGCCTTCCCAGGGACGCCTGCTGCCTCCACACCTCTCCCTGCAGTGGGGAGACAGCCTACCTTGCGCTTCACGTCGGAGGCGATGCTGAAGAGCAGGGCCCAGTAGAAGGACAGCTCGATCATGTAGTACCAGTACTGGGATGGCAGCGTGGTCTGCAAGGCAAACGGGACCAGACAGCAAATCACAACGATGCTCTCTGCTGAAGCAAGCGCGTGTGCACCCCCGCCCTCTACTGGATGGGATCAGAATGGAATGTCATAAGATCTATACTGCACAGAGCTAATGGGGATTCTCCTTAGCTCAAGCGGCAGAATGAGCGTCCTGGATTTCCTAGGTGGCCACAGGCTGTGCATTGCACTATCCCAGCGATTCCTTTGACCTCCCTCCGAGGAGATGTTGACCACCGAGCGGTTGCCAGGTAACTGTCCCGACTTTGGAGTACATGCCCCCGAGGGACGTGCGCCCCAATGAGGTATTTTGTTGGCTGCTATCCCGGAGGTTGAGCCAAGCCAGGACTCTCTCTGCTCACGGCGCTGAAGGAGAGAATCTCCCAGCTCTGCTCAGGCTGGACTCACCTGGATGGGGTAGCCTTTCCACACCTCCTTCAGGTCGTAGAACCAGGGCTTCTGCAAGGAAAAGCAGGAGGGGGAAGAGAGACGGAGGGCAGGTGTTAGCGGGGCAGCTGGGCCAGGACGGGGCGAGAGGCCGCGAAGGGGTCGCAACGGCAGATCTTACTTACATCCACTATGACGGCCATGCCAGCAATGAAAGCAATAAGGTAAAAGGTGAATCGCCAACTGGAAAAAGGAAGCAGATGTTTCTCACCAGAGGAACACGGGGCGGGGTGAAAGGGAGAACACACACAATGGGACAGGCTGGGGGGAGCCCCGGACGCTGGATGCCTCGGAGGGAAGCGCCCGTCTGAGTAGCCGGTGACTCTTGGGCGACTCTCATGATCTAGCAGGGACAGAACCTTGTCTATGCACTGTGGGGAAGCTGGGGGGCTAGCCCTACTGCAGCACACACTGCTGGGCTCTAGTTCTGGGGGTTGGACAGCCACTGGGCTTTAAGAGTCCCCTCGATCCTGTCACCCTCTTGCCTTTCTCCTTGAAGCCGGAGCCGTCCTCGGAGCCCAGCTGGGCCCACGAGCAGCACTCACAGCGGGCCGGCCTGTGCCGGGGAGGGAAAAGCCTTCCCCACTCCCCTCCTCCCACCTGCTCAGCCGGTTTGGTTCTGATGCAGCCCACGGGGATGACAGAGCACCAATGGAATCCCGGGCCCCCGTGATCTGCCATTCCAGCGCTCCGAGCCCACAGATGCTCCCTTACCACCCACCCGCCGCCCCAGGTCCCATTACAGCGAGAGCCTCGGGCCCGCCCCACACGGCCAGCTCAGCCAGGAGCACAAGGGAGGCTCAGAGTTCGGGATGAGTTGCAGGGGGTGCTGCAGACACGAGGGTTCACCAACGTGGGACTGAGTGAGGGGCACCGGCTCTTACCTGGCCTCCCGGAACTTCTTGAGCAAGCTGGGCCTGTCCTGGTTGCGCCTGCGTCGGAACCAGCGCTCCACCTGCCGGCCCGTGCAGCCGCTCTTCTTGGAGAGCATCTCAACATCGCCCTGGGAGGCAGGGGAGAGACCCGGGAGCGGTTACCAGAAGCCAGGGCAGCCCGAGAGGCGGCTGGATCCTGGGGCCAGACCCCATGGTCGTCAGCCACTCGCGCCAGGGCAGGCAGAGGGTGGGACGGCTGCTACCCGGGCTCACTTTGATCTCCTGAGCTCAGGTACTGACCGTAGTGAAAGCTGGGCGGGGGGCTGTTAGCCCACAAACAGCTCTCCAGACCTAGCTAGACGGGGTCTATCTGCACCCACTGCAGGCACAGCCCACGCTGACAGCGCAGCCAGGCCCAGGGAGCCTTCAGAGCCAGTGGCCACTGGCTGGGGGAGCTGGTGCCTGAGGGAGTGAGAAGCTGAAAGCGCGTGGGCTGAATCAGACAAGGGCAGGGCACCAACTCCTCTGACCCACCCCTCCCTGATCCCGACCCACACAGGCCGCTCTGCCGGTACCTCTCCATTCCAACCGGCGCCCACCCCGGCTAGCCCAGCTGTGGGTTTGCCCCACACACAGCTCTGCCAGTGCCCCTCATTCCCAACCCGCAGCCCCCTGCGATCCCAGCTCCTCACATGCCCAGCTCTGCTGGGACCCCTCAGGCCCACCTGACAACCCCCTGCTATGCCAGCCCTGAGCGCCTCAATCCCAAACCGCATCGCCCATGCTGATCCAGCCCTGGGCTGCCCTCTGCCCCACAGCTGAGCTGATGCCCCTCAATCCTGCCTCCCTGTTATGCCAGCTCTGGGAACCTTCCAGGGCAGAGGCTGCCGCTCTGGCTAGCTACCTACTGGGGATGAGGCCGAGCGCCTGTAACCATCGGGAACGGACCCCTCCCCGCCAGCAGGAAAGACCAGAGCACTGGCCCCTCCGTCAAGAAAGCCTCAAGCACCTCAGAGCCCAAAGTACAGCCACTTCGCTCCTCAACTTGCCTCCTGGTTTTTGCAATACCCAGAGCCAGATTTATTTAACACCGTCGCGTTAACGCGCCAGGTGCCCGGCTAGCCCCACACAGATCAGCTCCCAGAGACTCGGGTGTGAGAGGGCAGCCTGGGACGTCTCGCCCGCAGCCCCTGGGTGCAATCCCAGCGCCAGGCTTGTTGCAGAAGGTAGACAAGACACCTCCCCTGCCAGTTCATGCACCATACCTGCTTGGGGTGTTTCGTGGACAACACGTAGAACTTTTCTAACACGGGATTCGGGGTGGCTTTTAACCGGATCTTCTCCTTGACGTTCAAAAGCCCGGCTAGTGGAGTAGCCACATACCTGGGAATGGGGCAAAGGCGGGAGAGGAACGGGGAGCACAGGCAGAAAACCCGTGGTTAGAATAATGCTTTACAACATGGGGGTCCTTCCCTTTGCAGCTACACGGGATCTAACCCCCCGCTCTGGGAGAGGAGCGGGGCCTCGTCATAACCTGGGGCCACAGTCAGGAAAAGGGAGAGCACCGGTGCTTTAACACAGCTTTGCACTGGGGAGGCAGTGTGACCTAGTGGGTACAGCACTGGGCCAAGACTCAGGAGACCTGGGCTCAGCCACTGGCCTGCTAGGTGATGGTAGGCATGTCACGGCACCTCTGCACCCGAGTTTCCCCATCTGTATAAGGGGGACGATGACACTGATGCCAATGATCTACTGATGGGACATGCCATGGAAGAGCGAGGAGGAGTTATTCGAGTGCGAGCTCTCCAGGGCAGGGGCTGTGTCTGTGCAGCACCTGGCACCATGGGGCCGTTAGCTGCTACCGTAATACACCTAATTATTAGGCCGTAACTCTACATTTGTGCAGCTTCCGGCAAAGACACACCCGTTGCTAGTTGGTCTGTAGGCCCTACCATAACACAAATACATACAGATAATCAAGTCACTCCTGCAACTCAATAGCCCTCAGACCAGAACTCCAACACGGCACAAAGTCACTGACAAGAACTGTGCTGGGCAGTGACCATTAGGTGGCGGTCAAACCCACACGAGCGCGCAAATCTACCTGCGCCAAAGGGGTGCAGCTATTAGCTGCAGATGGCTCAGGAGAGATCTCAACATCCTTCCCATTTTACAGATGGGGAAACAGACTCACAGAGGGGAATGGACTCACTCCCACGTCAGACAGTGTGTGAGAACATCATCCAGGAGTCCTGGCTCCCAGCAGGTGAAGCAAAGGGTTAAAGTCAACAACGTGCATGTTGTTGATCAGAAGACCTGCCAGGACTGAAGTGACTGAGCGGTATAGGGCGAAGTAAAGGATTTAAATTCATTAGAGTGGGGGATCGGAAAAAGAAAGACAGACAAAGAAAGGACAGACCGACAGAAAGACAGAAAGAAAGAAAAGTTAACTGAGGGAAGAGAAGAAAGGCTCAGAGGAAAAGAAGAAAATGAGTGAATGACACAAAAGGAAAGCGTGAGCGTGTCGTTTACTGAGGGGAGAGGAAAAAGAACAGATGAGAGGAAAGAGGAAAAAAAGTCAAGGGCTGGGAAAGTGAATCTTCCCGTTGCTACATAGAAAAGAAACACGCATCTCCAGCCCCCTCCTTCCCAGCCCGAGCCCCCTGCTTTCACCCCACAGGGACAGGGCAGCCAAGGTGTTGTCAGCAAATCACGGAGGGAGACATCCGCCTCCCCTCTGCTTCACACCATCCCTCCCACCCAGCTGCAATCACAGCAACATGCTCCCGTGCACGGAACACCCAGGGTACATGCACAACATGGGCAGGCAGCTCCCGGTGGCGCTCTGCCCTCCCACGGCGCCCGATCCCCCAACAAAGCCAGCTCTGTTCTCCGCTCTCCATTCGTCACCAGGAGGTGGTTTATACAACAAATTGCTCTTTAATGCCTCAGCCCAGCTGTTCCAGCCTCATCCCCCAGCATTGCTGAGATGCTCGGGACGGGAGGCCAGCGTGCACAATGGGCGCATTTGTGCCAGGCTGCCTGCATATAAATATCCTCCACGTGTTCCCTGTTCCTAGAAGCTAGGAGGTTAGAGACCTTCTGCCAAGCTTTAGGCATTCCCGCAGAGGTCAGCGCAGGTTGCAGCCTGCCGTCTACTGCCTGCTGCTTTACGCAGCCGGGGTTTCTGAATGTCTAGTGTGTGTGTGTGTGTGTGTGAGGAAAATAAGGAAATTCTTCCCCTTCATAAGCCCAGCCCCATCCAAGGATACCATCCAACGTCCACAGAGCCCAGGAGGACTCCATGCCCATACACTGCACTGGGGGACTCAGGACTCCTGAGTTCTGTTCCCAGCTCCGGATGGGGAGTGGGATCTGGGAGATTTGAAGGGGGGTTCCTGCTTAGGCAGCTTAACAAGGCCTGGGTCTGCGGCAGCGCCCAGCATGCACCCAGCAATATGAAAATCTGTTCCCAGCTCCCTGGGATTAAGACCAAGCTTCCTAGGAGCTGGGCATTCCCTCACTGTCCACCGGGGGGCTCCCTGCAGCTTCCCCGAAGCAGCTGGCTCCAGCCGCTGACCTGACCTCCCGAAGGGTACTCACATCTCGAAGAGGTGCCTGACAACGAGGAAGAGGAACGCTAAGGGGATGATGATGTAGAGGTCCGAGGCCTTGGCGTAGACCAGCCCATCACGGTCTTCCAGGTCCGCCCAGGTCAGGTTCACTGGCAACCAGAGCCGGTCCCACCAAAAGTAATTGTATAATGTCTGGAACATCCTGCAGGGTGGAGAGAGAAACAGAGTCAGTCGCTCACTCAGGCTCCAAGGGCTGTTCCTGCTTTGCGGTTCCCTGCGTCTCCGACCCACGCCACTGGGCGACACTCCTGCTTCCACCCCGGGCTTCCCAGCACGCGAGCTACAAGGAAGCGGTATGGACATACATGACTTATCACAGCCCCTCCACCCCTCCCAGTGCCGGCCTCCTCCTGCCCCGGAGCAGAAGGAGAATCGCCGTAAGCCCTACGGTGCTAAGGACACACGGGGAAGTGGCGAGAACGTAGCTGGCGGGGGGGCGGGAGGGCGGCGTGGAACTTTGCAGCTGTTTAAACCCTGCGCGGCAGTTTAGCCCAGGAAGAACCTTGTATCCGACTGAAATCGCAGGGGAAGCAGAGGGAAGCAAAACATGGAAGCTCGAGGGTTAAAAAGCACCCTGGGGTCTATAGCAGCTGCAAAGGGCCAGTGTTAGGGCGCTGGGAGGGAGAGGGGGGCGGTTTCCCAAGGACAGACGTACACCAGGTTCAGATGCCACGTTCAAGTCAAGGCGCTCTCTAAATACAGGTGTGAGGCAGGGACTGGCTTTTTGTTGTGTGTCCCGAATGGCGACCCTAGGCTACCGCAGTACAAATAAATAACATCAGTAGGAGGCGCCCCGGCCAGCGGTGCTGGCTTTGTGTTAATGCACCAAGGGCAATAATCTGGCACGGAGAGGGGTTAGTGGCACTGTCCGTTATCTCAGGGCCTCTGCAGCCCCCCCATTTTGCTAGTAGCACAAATGCACCCAGCTCTGCAACTAGTCTTCACTCACCTGCACGCAGAGTTCCAGCTACTATTCCGACCCGGCCCAGCCAGGCCCAACCCAGTGTGGGAGACGCAGTTACATTCAGAACGGGGGCAGGCCGAGCGGGTGATGGTGGTTTCCCTAGACTCCAGCAGCCCGCAGTGACACACAGACTCCTTGGCAAAGAGCCCCTGGCTCTTTGCAAACAACTCTCACCTCAGACCCGACCAACTCACTACACCAACCACATCTTACAGGATGTTTATCCATCAAGAGTAAGATGTAAGGGGCCTAAAGAAAGCTCATAACTTGTCAAGATTCACAGTCAGTCATTGTACGGCTTCTATTAAGGACAACTGTATTTATATTGACAATATGCTTTATGGACCTGGAATAAACAGTCAGTCACTTGGGGAATGGGTCTCGATGATGGCCCAGGCAGGCAGAAGGGAGTTGTCCCCCCTCTATTTAGCTGGTGATGAAATAAAAGGCTCCATTGTTTAGCCTTGCACCATACTAAGACTTTCAATGCAAAGCCATCAGAGGCAACCACAATCAAAACTGCTTGAAGGTGAAAAAGGAGCATTTACACCTGGCTGTGTGAATAGGAACAAAAAACTGTTCCAGTGTAGCAGAGAGAGAGGACGGAAGGATTCTTTGGATCCATTCACTAAGGAAACCCCTTGTGGAGTAGGGGTGTTTTCATGAATGTTTGGATCCTGGTTCTTGTGAAACCAGCCAAGCTCTGCAACAGACTGAACGTCGGGGAACCCAACTTTAGTTAGAAAAGGGAACTACTGACAAATGCAAGCCCAGGTTTGGCTTTTGTTTTGTATCATAACTATTTCTCTCCACCGCACTCTCGTCTCTAGCTGAATCTTTATTCCTTCTTCCATAAACTTGCTTTTGTTTTATTAGACATGCTCACAACAGCTGGGTGGTTTAAGCTGGGTGGTTTAACAGCTGGGTGGTTAAACTAGGGAGCACTGCTGCTTTGGGGGCAGAGGAGCTAGGACTTCTGTGAGCAGCTAGGGGCTGGCCATCACCGGGGAATGATTCAAAGGGCCTCTTAGGTTGGGCACATCCCTTGTTAACCTGCAAGGTGAAGACAGGGCTGGCATATCCCGGAGGAGAGCACTTGGGTGGCAGACAGACTAGTGGCGTTCGGGAGCTGACGCCCAGCCAGTCATGGCCAAGACTCAAGCTGGGGACAGGAGGATGAGTAAGATGGATCTCAGTCCTGACGGTCACACTGGCTCTCTGTCATCCCCACCCCAGCATGTGCAGAGGCAGATGCTCCAGATCAGCTATGGGGCTGGCTCCCAGGGACAGGGTTACTGCCCTGCCACTTGGACAGCCACTCAGTGCAAGCAGACCAGACTGACATTCGCCTCCTCTTCACAGATTCCAATGCAGCCTGCATCCCGGCAATGACGCCAGGGAGATGAGGCTGCCCCAATGCCTCGGTCCAAGCCCATCTCGGTGTGATCACCCAACAGTTTGTACGAAACAAGGCTGAAACCCGCCAAACTCAGCTCCCCACCCTCAGGCAGCTGTGTAACATGCTGTGCAGTCTGGCACCGTGCTCCACCCCAGAGGCGGCTGCCCTTCATCAGTGCTGGAGAAACACAAGATCCACCTTCCCCCTCCTTGCATTTGTTGTATTAGGAGATAGCAGTTCAGTATGGTGGGCAGGGCAGCGGGGCTCTGCTGCCAGCTCCGCCACTGCCCTCGGACAAATCATTGCCCCGTATGCCTCTGCTTCCTCTCCTACCTTTTGCCTTGGCTATTCGGACTGTGACCTTTCCAGGGCAGGGATCATCTCTCACTCTGCGCCGGGGCAGGACTCCACGGCTGTTGTGATCCCAAAATGTTCTATATCTTAACAGGGAGCTGAACGGTGGCCAAATACTCAACGCAATATTAACAAGTGGGAGGGAACGCAAGCCAAAATAGGAAAAGAACAGATTAAAGAATATTTAGATAAATGTATATTCAAGTCATCTGATGAAATTCACCCTAAGGTACTTAAGGAACTAGCTGAAGCAATCTCGGAGCCATTAGCAATTATCTTCCAGAACTCATGGGAGGAGGGGTGAGGTCAGACGGGGTGGAGAAGGTAACAGAGTACCTCTATCTTTAAAGAGGGGAACAAAAAGGATCCAGGGAATTATAGACCAGTCAGCCTAACTTCAATACCTGGAAAGATCCTGGAACAAATGATTAATCAATTTGTAAGCACCTGGAGGGTAACAGGGTGAGATGCAATAGCCAGCATGGGTTTGTCAAGAACAAATCACGCCAAACCAACCCAATTTCCATCTCTGACAGGGTCACTGGCCAAGTGGATGGCGTAAAGCAGCAAGGGGTGATCGATTTTGATTTTAGGAAGGCGTTCGATACACTCCCACATGGCATTCTCAATTGCAAACTAGAGAAATGTGCTCTAGAGGAGGGTGGGTGTTGAAAGTGTTGAAAGACCACACTCAAAGAGTAATTATCAAGGATTCGCTATCAAACTGGAGGGACAGATTTAGTGGGGTTGTGCAAGGGTCATTCCAGGGTCTGGAACAATTTGATATTTTCTTTAATGACTGGGAAAAGGCTGTGGAGAGTAAGCATATTAAAAGCTCAGATGACACCAAGCTGCAAGAGGTTGCAGGTATCTGAGGACAGGATTAGAATTCAAAACCATCCTCACAAGTTGGCCTGAAATCAACAAGATGAAATTCAATAAAAGTTAAGTGCAAAGTACTTCACTTAAGAAGAAAAAACTATCAGTTGCACTCCCACAAAATGGGGATTAACTGGCTGGGTGGCAGTACTGCTGACATTCATAGTGGATCACAAATTGAGCAAGAGCCAATGAAGTGTCCCAGTTGCGAAAAAGGCGAGGGCCCCCTGAAGCAAGGATCTGACATTCCTATGACCCATGCTAATTACTAGCTATTCATTAGCACCGGGAGGGCTGCAGGCATAGGTGGATTGGGCTGACTTGCATTCTGATTATATTGCAGGCCGGGCCCCAGACAGGGGCAGCTGTTCAGTGCGAGACAGGAGCACAGGCATCAGGCGGTGCCTGGCTCTTTTGGGAGGGGGGGGCAGCTAAGCTAATGCTCCAGTAAACCTTGGGCCTCCAGTTACTTCATTTATTCTGGACCTGTACCTGAGGGAAAAGGGAAGCTTTGGGGTCTTATTCCCACTTCCAACATAGACCCTAGGGAGATTGCTCCCTGCCCCTGTGCCTCAGTTTCCCAGCCTGTGGCACAGGACTAACACCTGCCAGGTGGGAAATACAGAGGGGGCTATATTCAAAGCCCATTGAGCCCTTCAAAGGGACAGTACACTGGGAGGTAGCTTAACAGCTGCCTCTCCCCTCTCCAGAGGTGGCTGCATTTTGGTGCTGGATGGCAGCATGTAGGGACAAGCCAAGCACCCACCTCACCCCACCCTCTGCTCCTGGCCTTGGGCAACCTGGTTAGCCCAGGCCCTCTTCCCAGGTCAGCTCTCTTGTCCAGACAGACACTCAGGAGCAAAGGACCTGCCTGGAGCAGAACGTGGGTAACCAAAAAGGCCATTATTCACCTGACTCTGCCTGGAGCTGACTCACCAGAGCCCAGCGTGCACCCAAGACTTCGTCAAGCGGCACCCTGAACGGCCTGGCATGGCCACCTCCCAGCATGCAGTCCCTCCTGCTGGGGGGAGACAAGCCAGGGGGACACTCCCTGCAACAAGCTGCCCCCCCCCCAGAACAAATACACCCCCACCCCACATAAAAGGCTTGGTTCAGGTGTGAGGGAGACAGAACCGATGCAAACGGCCAGGAGCAGGGCTACAGCCGCAGGGCGCCCCTGTTCAATGGGAGCCAGCCATGCTCTGCAGAGTGGCGCAGAGCTCAGCCCGGTGTGAGAGGAAGGGAGCAGAGCGCATGGAGAATCTCAGAACCAGTGGCCCGTTTCCCAAGCACTTACCGCTCCTTGAGGTCCATATGGGGGAAGGAATCCAGCCACGAGTGCACCTCCATGAACCTCGGCACCTACTACAGTGAGTGTGTGCAGCGCTGGCAGAGCACTAAGCCGTACTGCTGTGTCAATGTGGTGGACGGATTAGCTCTTACCCATCAAACAGCTTCTTCGTGCACACAGTGGAGTGGGTTTTATCAGGGCTAAACCCCAGGGTAAATCTGGAGTCACGCCACCAGCCTCCACACGGCCGCTCCCAACGCCACCAAGAACAGGGGCCGGTCCTACCCCTCAATCAAAGCCGGTTTAAAAATATCATCGACCTGGGAGGTGACAGACTGAAACCACAGGGCGCAGGGATATTCACACTCCCTGCACCTCTGGGAGCCCAGACTCCAACAGCTGGGCTGGCCAGTTTCACTTCCTGCTTCTCTCCCTTCCTCTGCCTCCATCCCCGAACCCTGCCCACCACATTCCTCCTCCGCTCTCTTTCCAACCCCTTATCCACCCATTTCCCTCCATCCTCTTATAACCCCCAAACACACACCTGAGCCCCTGTATTCTGCCCTCCCCTGTCATTATCTCCCTTCCCCATACCACCCTCTTACTGCCTGTACACCCAGCCACCTGGATCTCCCATCAGACCCCCAATCCCGTCTCTCCCCACTTCGGCACCCACCCCTCTGAATAATAATACAAAAAAACTAAAGGGAAAACCCCAACCAAATGGCTGATCCAGTTGCTGAATATCCAGCCCCTCTCCGTTGTCCCACTGCTGCGTTCCCTTCTCAGTGCTTAGAGTTGTCGCCCCATCACATGGCGTCTCTTGTCATTAGAGGGAATATAGGAGCACAGCCGCATGAAAGCCTGCCCAATAGCACAACAACTCTGGATCCAACACACAGCCCCCAGCACAAATGCCAGCCCAATGCGCTCAACCAACCGGCAAATGCAGAGTCAGCCAAGCCACCCCAGGGACACCACCCCAGTGTACAACAGCAGCTAACAGCTCAACCAAGAGCATGTGGCAACAGCTTTATTACGTGCAATATGGTAGCACTTTGGGACCCCAACTGAGATCAGGGCCCCTCTGTGCTGCGTGCAGCAGTAGAGAGAGAGAGACCGAGAGATGGTCTCCCCCTCTACCCCCAAGGAGCTTGCAGTCTAAAAACAGGTAAAACCTAAGTAGGAAATGGGAGGAGAAACTGAGGCAGAGTGCGGGGCAGTGACTTGCCAGGGTCACCCAGGAAGTCAGTGGCAGAGCTGGGAATAGAACCCAGGCATCCTGAGTCCCACCCCAGCATCCCACATTGCTTCTGGGGATCTTTCACAGAGGTAATCCACTGCTCCCATTCCCGCCCACAGACCTTTCTATGCCCAGCCTGTGCTGTGCAACAGGGAGTTTGGCACGCACACTGCTGGGGGCCGGGAGCTGCCAGGTGTCTGGAAAGCGCCCGTCACCTGCCACACACCCACATGGCACTAGCTACATTCTTGAGCGAGAGCTGTCTCGAGGCAGGCACTTAATCTGACGCGTCGCACCCACGGCACTAGAATAGCCACCGTGGCAGCAGCGTTGCAATCCAGTGATGCAAACCTCCTGAAGGAGACAACATTCTGAGCTCCACACCAAGCCCTGGACCCCTGCCCTCGGATACCAATGACACAGCCCCTGGAGTCGGGCTCTATGGCGGGACTGGGGTGCCCACAGTCTGCGCCCCAAGCAGTCACAGCACTCAGAGGCTTATCAGCCCTCAGTGATCTATGGGACAGATCCAGAGCTGGGGTAAGCCAGTGCGGTGTGGACAGGAAAGATGTCCCAATGGTTAGGGTACTAGTCTAGGGCTTGGAAGAGCCGGGGTCAACTCCCTGCTTTCCCACACTGCCTGTGTGACTGTGGGACAGTCACTTAGCCTCTCTGTGCCTCAGTTTCCCCATTGATACAGGATAACTGCCCTGCCCCGCCCCACAGGGGGTGAGAGGTTAAATACACTACAGCAGTGGTTCTCAACCTTTTCAGGCTACTGTACCCCATTCAGAAGTCCGATTTGTCTTGCGTATCTCAAGTTTCCCCTCACTTTAAAACTACTTGCTTACAAAATCAGACATAAAAATACAAAAGTGTCACCGCACACTGCTGAAAAATTGCTGCCTTTCTTATTTTGTCTGTATGAAATTTCAGTTTGTCCTGACTTCGCTAGTGCTTTTCACGTAGCTTGTTATAAAACCAGGCAAATATCTAGATGAGTTGATGTACCCCCTGGAAGACCTCTGCCCACGCTCAGGGGTACACGTCCCCCTAGTTGAGAGCCACAGCACTAGGGACTGTGAGGTGCTCAGATACTAAGGAGATGGGGGCCTAACACCACCCTATGACGTTCCAGCTGTGTTGCCGTCAGTGGGAATAAGACCATTTACCCCAGGCTGAGCATCTGACCCTGTATTTTCAATTCACATGCAGCCCCGTGGCAGAGAAGGGTAATTACGCTCTCCCGTACAGCTGGGGAAGCCACGGCAAGGGAGGGTAAGTGACCTGCTGCAAGGCCAGAGTGAGCCAGTGACACAAATGGGATTAGGACCCAGGAATCCCGATGCCCAGTCTCCTGCTCCAACCCTTACACCCCAATCCCTCTCATTAATTTTAATCTAATTTTCCCTTCTTTGCATGGTCCCCTCAATTACAGCAGTGGCTCGCTGCCTGGGCATACCAGCAGCAGAGAGCCTCTCCTGTTGACCTGCCATTTTAGAGACTGCACGGTTCAGGGGGAGAGTTGAGCACTTAGACCGACCCAGGATGCATTTGAGCATGTAGCTGCTCGATCTCCCAAGCGGCGGCAGGGTCCCCTCTGCTCCTGCCAGTCCGTGGGAGCAAAGACTGCCTGGCAGCTGGGAGGATCGGAGCCCCTTAAAATCATTGCAAAGGAGGGCGAGCAAGAAGGCTGCAAAGCAGAGGAAAGGGGAAGATTCCTGAACGCCGCCCAGCCAGGGGTAGGAAGCCGGGTTGCTGCCATCACCGCCTGTCGGTTGGGTTGCGAGGACAGCAGCACCGGTGTGTGGGCTCGCCGGTCCTACAGAACGCAGCGAAGACAGATGGGGGCAGCAGGAGCAGCCACCCTGGCACAAGACAAGGCTCTTCCCCAGCCTGCAGGACCCTCCTGGTTCTCTCAGCCCCCCAGCGGAGATCTGGGACATGGCAGTGACAGGGGCGGTGTGACGGGTGTGCTGAAACAGGAGTTAACTCTGATCCCCACTAGTCTATTAACTGGGATCTCGCTGGAAGGAAGGCAGGTAGCTAACTGAGGGTGCCAATTAACTGAATAGAGCTACAGCTGAGGGGCTAATGGAGGGGGAAGCCCCCCAGCTAGGACTATCTAAGCAAGCAGGAAGGAAGTGCTGGGGGAGCAGGGAGCCTCATGGAAGGCAGAAGGAGGCAGAACTGGCTGCTGCAGCAGCAGATGCAAGTGGGGAAGCTGGCGCTGACTGTAAATATACATGTAAGAGCACGGCATGGTTGAGAAGACCAGGGGTGGCTGTGGGCTGAGGTTAAGGCTGGAAAGGACTCTCAGGGATCCACCCCGTGACAGATACTTCTCCAGTGCTAGAGGCAAGGGGCTTGCAACTGGGGCTCAGCTGCCCTGGAGTCTGAGAACTGTAATGAGTTGCTGGTTTTTCTTTGCAGCCGCAGCTTACAACTGCTGATCCACACAGAGCCAGGCTGGTAGTGGTGCCAGGGTGTGTGGAGAGCCTGGCTCTGCCAGGTGCTGAGCAAAAGCAAACCCAAGAAAGCGGCAGAGACTTTGTTCCCTCTGAAAAGCCAGGCCCCAGGTCGCATGTTCCCTGCACAGAGAGCAAGGAGCCTGCCCAGCTCCCACATGACCCTGAGTCCTTAGTGCCATCGCTTCAGCTGCTCCTCGGACCCTTCCAACGATCAGATGGGAGCCTGCCAAACCACAGTGCTGCTGTATGCACACTGCAGAGATCGAAAGCAGAGTGGCAAAGCAGAACAGCGAACCCAGCTTTCACGCTGCAAACACAGATGGGCTTTTTCTGGGAAGGAAGAGGTGGTGGGTAGGGTACGTGGCTCATTTCCCCTGCACAAATGCACCAAAACCCCTGACCCAACCTCAGGAATCAGGTCCAAGGCATTCAAGGTGCAGAGTGCAGCCAGGTAACGGTGCCGTGGAAGGAAGAGCAGGCTTAGGAAGCAGCTGCGCTAGCCCCGTCCAGGCCTCTGTCAGAGCTGAGCAAGCAACATGTGGTGAATGCACATGGCCTAAATGAATGCCATGCGGCCCATGCTCCAAAGGGCTATTCAAAATTATCTGCCCTCAGCAGCTGGGCAAAAGAAAGAGCGATCACCGAAGGCCATGCCTCCACGCACACACACTCCGGCTGTATGGGTGTGGGGGAAGGAGGGTTGCCAACAGACCCATATTACAAGCAGGATGTCCCTTATTTACATAGAAAACTGCCTGTCCGGTACTACAAGGAGGCCTTCTATCCCGTATTTCAACAGCAGAGGGCCAGGACACAAGGGTGCCTCTTTCTACTCTCCTCCTGTCTCCACCCGACCCTGGCCCTTCAGCGTGGCCTTGTCTGCTTTCCCTATGCAGGCTCTGTCTGGCAGCGACAGTGTGCGCCCTGGAGCTGCGCTGAAGGGCCAGGGTCAGGAAGGGGCTGTCTGGCAGGGGGGAGGTTCAGGGCTCCTGGGGTGTAGCCTCCCTGCTCGCAGAGTCTCTGCCAACGCCCCCGGTAGAGGAGCATAACTGCAGTGCTACAAAAAGCAGCAAGAAACACTCCTGCTGAATGCAGGTGAGTATGGCTTAGTATTATTACTATTAATATTGATAATAACTAATAATAGGAGGAGGGGTGGGGCAGAGGTGCTAAGAAAACAGTCCCTTATTTTTTAAATACAATGTTGGCAACCGGGGAGGGGAGGCGCGGAAGAATACCCCTTCCCTCGCCCTGTGTCCGTCTGATCTATTTCGACTGTACACTGCGCTACTGCTGTGAGTTTGTCCAACAGTTAGCACAACAGGGCCCCTCGGCTGGCCCAAACAGGATTAATACAAATAATAAAAAAAGCCAGCCCAACCCAAGCGAGTGCAGAAGCAGGCACACCCTGTGGCGATCACTGGAGCTTCACGCTGCAATTGTATTTGCACACACATCACATCACCTCCCCACCCCACCCAAGCGTAATTTGCCCAAGGTAGATTTAAGAAACCATAGAACAGACGGGGGCGGAGGGGGGGGGAGGATGACACGAGCATCTGTCAAGGCCTGAAGGAGAAGGCAGCTCCATAAAGGCTTTCCCCCTCTAATTGCAAGGGTCAAATTGGGCCCCAACCCTGCCACACAATCAAGTATGTGTTTAAAGTTAAGCACCTGCCCCAGTTGCGCTGACGCAAAAGCGCGTCCCCAGGTGTTCCGCTGATTCCTGGCCTACACCACAATTCACACCTACGTCCACAGCATTTCATGCAGCTCCAGGCTAATTTAAAAACAAAACAAAACAGGACTAACTTTCAACCACAACCCTTCTTCCCCAGCTCCATCCCCACAATTTGCAAATAGCTGGGTGGAAGTTTCCCACCTGCAATTACTCATGCTGACAGTTCACAGCGTTTTAAGTAGCAAAGGGTCACACAGTCATCAAATGAGCAGAGGGCCAGGCATTCAAGAGTCTCAGCTCTCCTTAAGTCTGATGTTGGAGGATCTCAAAGCATTGAAGCAACGTGCTTCCCATTCCACCACCTCCATGATGATGTCAGAGTCAAGGCCCTGGGAGGTGAACCAGGCAAAGCAATGCAGATTCAAGCCAGGCTAGTAAACAACCCTGAACATGGCACTTGTGCAAAGGAACATGTGGAGCGCTGAACCCGGAGATGCTAGACTTGTGATTTTTTAAAAGCAAACTCAAACTTGACACATACTGTTTTCCACTGGCTTCCATCCTCTAGAGAGGAAAGTGGCTGTGAAGATTCCCCAGCCGCAGAGAAAAATCTGAAGAAAAAACTCTGTAGAGATCACAAAGCACAGGAATCTTTCATACAGATTTATGAAATACACAAATACCCTCTAATCCAGGGGTGGGGAACCTCCGGCCCGTGGGCCGGAAAGAATTTGATCCGGCCCGCGGGCGGGCGGGAAGTGAGCGCCGCCGAAACCCTGCCGCCGTCTGCCCATTTTCGGCGGCGGGGGGAGTCCGGAGGCGGTTACTGCCCCACGGAACCCTGCGGACACTGCAAAACCGTGCCGCCGAAAAGGCGGAAACAGCGGCGGCATTTCGGCGGCAGGCACCGCCCCACACGTAACTGTGCCGCCGCCGAATCCCCCCCCCGACGCCGAATCCCCGCCCGCCGCCAGGGCCACCATCAGGCCCTTGGCAACAAAAAGGTTCCCCGCCCCTGCTCTAATCCAGATGTTAGGGCCAAGCAGATAAGGAGCTCTGAGGCGTGCCCCAAAAGGCGATTAAATATGCAAGTTAGAACACCACATGCTCTCACTATATAAGTGATATTTCATACCTCTTGCTACAGCAGGTGGTGCTGTTACACCCACCCAAATTCTTTTTCCTGGTGTGCGAGCAAGTGTTCCACCTTGGGAAGACATGCTGTGATAGATTTTGCTTAGACAAGGTTGCATGTTGTGGGAGCTGCGGGAGCAGTGTGAGTATTTGCTCTTTGCCTGGGCTCTGACTGGAGCCAATTCTGGAGGCTCCCTGGGACCTGGGCACCAGCACTGAGCTGAAATTCCTGGGAGAAGGGATTGCCTTGCATGCTGTTTGACCACCCCTGTTCCAAGACTGATGTACACATAAATAAAATGAATGACCCTTCGAATATACCCAGCCTCTGTCTCACTGATTTCCCCTCCATAGGAAGCCGACCTGCAAGGCCCTGATATTTGGTGTTAAAAGGAGGGGCAACGATACACAGAGACTATATTTTATTGCGCCTGTTTGTTCCCAACCTTAGTTACACTCAATAACCCCTCTCCTAACCACTCCTGGTTTGCTGTGTAACTGGGCAAACTCACTCCTGATGTAATGCTCTGCCAGTTCCCACTAGCAGAAACTTGGGTCCAGAGTGCCTACTGTCTATTTAACAGGGTTGATTGGCTTTGCTGATGTTAGCTGAATTCTTCAGCTCTTCCTTGGGTAGAAGTCAGTGTCTGTCTCTCTCTCAGAGCTCATAGGTTTGTTCAGAATATGAATTTGCAAGATTTTTTTTAAAAATGAATATCTTGGGCTTGATAGATAACAGACAGTCACAAAGCCTGAGGCCAAGAGGGATCATTATGATAATCTAGTGTGGTCTCCTGCACCACACAGGCCAGAGAACCTCATCCAGCAATTTCTGCATCAAGCCCTTAACTTCTGGTTGAATTACAGCAGATCTTTTAAAAAGAGGCACCCGGCCTCGAGTACCAAACGGCTAATGATGGAGAACTCCCAGGTTTAGCTGTTCCAAAGATTACCTCCCCTCACGTAAAATTTTGCACCTTATTTCTAGCCTGAATTACTCCAGTTTCAGCTTCCAGCCATTGGAGCTGATTCTGCCTTTGTCCGCCCAATTCAAGAGCAAAAACCTTCTCCTGATATAGGTGTCTACAGACTGTGATCAAGTCACCTCTCAGCCTTCTCTCTGATTACAGCAAAGCATCAGCTCCGCTATCGTAAGTTTGAGACGAGGGTTTGGTCTTGTGCTAGAAAATTAGGTCGACCCAGCTCCATTGCTCAGGGGTATGGAAAAGACATACTTACGCCAACTTAAATCCCCATGTAAACAGCGCTAGGCCAACATAGGAATTCTTCCCCCAACCCACCTCTCACGGAGGTGGATTTCCTATAGCGATGGGGGGGTTCTCGGTCACTATAAAAGCGTCAATACCAAAGCGCTACAATGGGGCAGCTGTAGCGTTGTGCATGTAGACATAGCCTAAGTTACTGTTTAACAACTGGGTTTTCCAGGGGCTCTAAAATCCACATGCTGTCTCACAACTTCTTGAAAACTGCCCTGCCTCCTGAGGGCCGGGAGCAGGGTCAGTGGTCCAAATTTGGGCTCAGCTGATCAAGGGATCCCTGAGAGATACGCGGAATCGACTGAGCTGAAGTCTTTCACAGTAAGGAACACGACCCTGCTAGTCCAGGTGGCGAGAGCGGGAGACGAAAGCGGGCACGCACACACATGCACCCCCTGCCCTTAGCAGGTTTAGCGGATTAGGAAACTAACCGTGTCGGGACTTGTCTTAAATACCATCCATGGAAAACAAATGATGCCAGGTGACCCAACATCACCAGAGCAGAGCAGCTCCTCCCAATGTGGAGCTGTAGCTGGGACGCAGGCCCTGGGCCTGTCGCGCGTTCGGCGGGTGGGACAGCGAGCCACCGGGGGTCACTGCAGGTGCATACACACCGCGCACGCACACCTGGTCACAGCCATCCGGTCAGCTGGCACAGGAGCACATCTCCCTCGGCCTTTGCAACACCTGCCCCTACGTGCCAGGGTCCCTCGACATCCCCGGAGCTCTGTCTTCAACCCAAGAACCCTCTACACCAGGCAGACCATGGGTGCGTTAGCCCCAGATGCGGGGAGCACAAGAGGAATGGGGGCTCCGACAGCTGCATGGGGAATGGGATGAGTTGAAGGAGCTCCCAGATCACAGTGAGTAAGGACAACAAAGCCTCCCACCCCTTGGCCTCCTCTTCGTAGGATCTCTCAGTCCAGGTGTGGCCCTGACTCCAGAGGGACGCGTGATAGCCCAAAGTTTAGGCAGACAATAGCTGGTCTCTCCTTTAATCAGCAGTCCAGATGCAGGGTGACCCCCAAGGGCAGAGATGCCAAGTCCCCCATTCTCAAAGAAGGAAGAACCAGGACCCTACCCGGCAGGTCCTCCGCAGAGCCAGATGGAGCCGATCCGTAGAGCACACAGCACCCTGAGCATGCCCAGCCTCGTGCACAGGCTGCCAAGACATGATGGGCTTCTGCCCCGCAGGACGTCGAGGCATGTGGGAGCAGGCAGGGTCAGCCGAGGGAGGAAGCTGGGCGCACACAGACTGGGAAGCGGAAAGCGCAGGGGCAGCACAGAGACCTGGAGTGCGGGAGCTGGGGAAGGGCACAGATCTTGGTACAGGAAAGGGGAAGAGACTAGGGTTGGAAACAGCGCCCTGGGGAGATAGCAGGGTGGGTTTCAGAGTTGTTACCCTCACCCTCCATCTGCAGTCACTTGGTCTCCTAGAAGGTGCAAAGACAAGGCAGTGCCCAGGGGACCCTCCTCACAGCTACTGGAGTGCTGCTCCACTGCATCTGTTGAGCAAGACCCAGGAAGGAGACTGCCCCTCCCCGGGGCAAGGGCCTATCTAGAAAGCCTAGGGAGCTGAGGGGGTTGCAGCTGGGCAGGTGTGTGGCAAGAACCAGGGACACCCGACGGCACAGCTTGTCACACGCTGTGGTTTCCTCCTGAGTCACTTGGGGTGTCCGGGGTTGGGCTGGGTGGGGACTTCCTCAAACAAGTCAGCAGCCCTTGCCCAAGCGCATTGCCAGCGTCCACAAAGGTGAGCCAAGAGATTCATGTTTGGGAAATAGAGGGGAGAGGTTATAACATGGGGGCTGTCACACACACACACACCCCCAGGTGCTTGTGCTCTCTCACAAACAAGTCCCATTTAAGAGCACTGCAGCAACACAGCCTCAACAGCCAAGCCATTAGGTATAACTCCGTGATTCGAGAGGAAGAGCCACGTCGGGAACCCACCCAGGGGGAAGACACTTCTGTTTGCAAACAAACCAGCCGAGCTGCTCTCAATGCAACACACACAAAATAGACACACAGCGACCGCAGCTGAAAAGTCGCACAGTAGCCAAGAGACACCAGACTTCATTGTTCCGGGCCAGCTGCAGTCTAGCTGATAAGGCACAAGTCTGGGAATGGTTCCATTCCCCGCTCTCTCTGACTGGCTGTGTGACGCTGGGCGCTCTCTGCTCTGGTTCCCCCTCCTCAAACCAGGGACACCAATGTTCCACCCACCTCCGCAAAGCAGCAAGTTTGCTGGGTACAAAGTACTCCTGGGAGCAGTGCGATTCTGGCCTCATCCAAACTGAAACTGGACAATAAGACCCTTCCCCCCTCGTTCTGTGCTGAATGGGACCCAGACCCTGTAAAGTAGACTGTGCCAGGTCCTCAGATCCGAGCCCTTCTACCCCACACAAATATCCAGGGGGTGGAAGCCCCATAACTAGAAGCCCAGCACAGACGTTGGACTGGGCCCCAATCCCAGCAGCAGACAGGTTTGCTATGCCATGGCCTGGGGCAGAACAGGCATCACCAGGAAGTCCAAAAAGGCTGAATTAGCGACCGCAGGGGCTGAGTGCAGCCAGCACTAAGCAGCTTTGCAGGCATTAAGGGAAGGCTAGGAAGTGACTTAAGGTCACACGTTTCGGCTCAGGCCAGACAGGAGATAGAGCACGTGGAGAGTCCCCCAACACAGTGACGCATCCAATCTTCAGCGACACCTGCTGCTGTAGCATGGCTGCCCCACCGGGCGGCTCAGTGCAGCAAAGGGCACGGCTTCCCCTTTGCTCTGGCACATGCTAACAGCTCACCCAGGGCAGACCAGCTATCTCTGTTACCCAAGAGGTTGAGCCCTATAGCATTAGGCGTCAAAAAGCCAGCGGTTGCCCCTCTCCCCTTCATAAAAGGCTTTGAGCTCTCCCAGGATCAAGCTTTAAGTTTTTCCCTGCAGCTCTTTATAGAACATTGGTTGCAACAAGCAGCTACTCCTGCTGCCAAGCGGTTCAGCTGCTTATTGGAACACAGGTTCCCACAAAGCAGCGCGCCGAGTTTCATTCTCCACTTGCCTGTTCAAATCCCCAAGCGCTTGCCAGGATGTCCTCAGAGGCCCAGCACATCCTGTGCAGCAGACCTTGCTAGCCTCCTCACAGCCCATTGATCTGTGGCAGAACCCACAGCTGGCTGCGTTCCAGCCAAGTCGCCATAGCCAACTGCCCCTTTCACCCTCTGGCCTTGCAGCTCACCAGCATGCCAAGGGGCACAAGAAAGGTCGGATGTGCATGAGAAACACCTGCCCAAAGGTTAATCTCTCTGGTCCTTCAGCTCCCCATATAAACAATGGGGATAATAGTACTTCCTTTCCACTATCCATCCAAAGAGACAGCATTGTCCAGTGGATAGAGTACAGGCCTGGGAGTCAGGAGACCTGGGGTCTATTCCCAGCACTGCCTCTGACACAGGGCAAGTCACTTCCCCTTTCTGTGCCTCAGTTTCCCCTCCTATCCTTTGCCTGTAGACTATGGGTTTTATGCAGGGACGGTCTCTCACTGTGTGTTCATGTAGTACGATCGGGCTTGCATACCAGGGTCCTGGGCAAGTCACCAAGGGTCATGTGACAGCAGCACCCCATGGTGGCATTTCCTACAGGAGGAAGCCCCAGGATCAGGGGAAAGGCCTAGGAGGGGTTCTGCTCCTGATGAACGATACCCATAAGTACCAGGAGTACCAGCCTTAATGTGAGAAGTTTTAGGCCACCAGGATCTGGTTTGGGGAAAGGAACTATAGAGCCTGGGAGAGATGTGTCATTAACACTGCAGTGTGATGCTATTTTAACAAGCCACCGCCCCAGGAAGGGCTGTTTCCTGATTCACAAGCATTTATGTGCTGTTACTGGGGAGTCCAAGGAGGGGAAACTGAGGCAACAGACACATGGCCTTGACCCCATGAAAGAGCACCTAGCTGCTACTGCAATACGAGCAACAAACTGAAACAGGCCAATTCACCAGCTTGTCCAGTACCCACCGCTCACACCAATCCATAACAGTCACCCTGCACCGCTCACACCAATCCATAACAGTCACCCTCCACCAACGCTCCCAATTCTGCAGGAATGGTGGGGGTAGCTCAGGCAATGCCCAGATGCATAGTTGTACCTGGGATTGCTGCAAGGACAGATCACATCAAGGAACGCATATCATCTCCTACCCATTTTCCAACCTTTGCAAAGCTACTTTTGCTGCTGCTGCTGCAAGTTCCACAGGTCAGCAAACCTGCACCTGGGTGTCGGTCTCTGCTGACCAAGCACACAGCCCGTTCTGCTTCCCTAGCACTAGCCATTCCAGAATCTGCACGTGTGTTGTGATGCCATCCCTAACCCCAGGGTGTTCCAGGAGATGCTTTGTTATTAGTGGCCATTGGGCAGGGCTGAGAACAAGGCACAGATAAACTTCCCAAAGCAACCAATGCGCCCGTCTGGAGAATGGCTGTTGCCCAGGGCAGGTTTGTTACCAAGAAAGTCGGAGTACAAGATGCCTAAGGTTTGATTTCTGAACTCAGCCCCACACCACAGGGCAAAGGGAGCTGGCAGGGCCTTTGTGTGCCTCAAACAGTCCCTGCTGATCAGAGTTAATCACACCACTGGGTCCTGGTCCTTGACTGAGGCCCCTAAGTAGTACTGCAATGTCCATCACAACTCGTCATTACAGAAGAGACACCAACTAAGATCATGGCCCCATTGCGCCAGGCACTGCACAGACAGAGGACAAAAGAACCAAAGAGCTCACAGTCTCAACAGATAAGCCAGACACAGGAAGGATTATGATCCCCATTTCACAGATGGAAAACTGAGGCTCAGAGATTCACAGCTCCATTCACAGGTTTTGTTCAGGTTTAACTCCGTGGGTTGGGGTAGGATTTTCTGCCATCATAATTAAATTGGAACAACCTCTAGTGTGGACGCAGCTATATAAAGGCAGTCACAAAGGCTCATGCTATGGTGCTACTCTTTAACTGTAGCTGTTTCCAAACCAACGTAGTTAAAGTGCTGCATGTCCTTAAGCACATGCCTAACTTTAAGCACATGCTTGTGTCCCACTGAAGCCATGGTTAAAGTTAAGCACAGGCTTTAACTCACCTAGGGCCTCGGACAAGGGAGTCTGTGGCAGAGCTGGAAATCAAACCCCAACACAGCCCACCCACCCCCAAGTCCCAGCCCAGGGCCATCACTTCTCTGAGATTTTGATCCCTGCTCCTTTACTCAATCTGAAATACGCAGGCTGGTCTCACAGCTAAGGATATACAGAAGGTGGGTGTGTAAGGTTTGATTTCATCCTTCCTGTTCATTCTGAAAGCCCCAAATCCTTTTACAAAATTACAAGCCATCTACACCAATCCCTGCACCCACTACAAAGATGCAGCCACCTCCGGGTTGGAATGTGGCAGCTGCTAGTGCTTAATAGGCACATGATGACACTACACAGCACTTCAGGATAGGAACTGGCTATTAATATCCAGCTCTTATCTAGTGCTTTCCATCAGCAGATCTCAAATCACTTTACAAAGGAGGTCAGTATCATTACCCCATTGTACAGAAGGGGGAACCAAGGCACCAAGATGGAAGTGACTCACCCAAGGTCACCCAGCTAGGCCAGAACAAGAAAAATTCTGCAGCCACTTTAAGCAACAGGAGGGCTTCAGGAGGGGAAATGAGGTTACCCTACCGAAAGCTAGGTTTAGGACACACAACAAATATATTGACCACACTACCACAGCAATCACGTCTGGGGGAGCCATGTGACTTATGGACACTGCTGCTGCAGTCTGCTGCATGCTGAATCAGCCCTTGAATCAGCACCCTGCTAGCAGCCGGGGATGGGCACTGGGGAGGTCTTATCCGCCAGCTCATTCAACAAACATTCTCAAGCCCACCTGACCCAGTCAGTCGCCAAGGGGTTGTGAAATTCTTGTGATATTGCATGTTGGCCAAAGGTTCGGCTCAGGGACTTTGCCCTCATGCTGGAGGGTCACAGAGCGATGATTAACACAGCTCCCTGACCCGAGACCTGGGGAAGAAAGACTCCCTGGGTCCTGGAGAAAAAAGAAAAACAGAATCTGCCTTAGTGGGAATGGCTCTCTGTACACCCAAGGGCCAGATTCTGATCTCAGAGGCGTGGGCAGAAATCCTAGCTGAACCTCCAGACTCCCAGCAGGGCATCAGATCCAATGTCCCTGCAGCGCACAGATCACACACACGCACACAGCTGAAGCAACCACAGGAAACGGACAGGCTTTTGATTTGAGGGCATTAGTTCTTGCCAAACATCTCCCCGCACTCCCAGCACACACTGGCACTAAGGTCGCCCACTCTGAACATTTCTTGCCTCCTAGCACAGAGGGAAAAGCCACAGAAACCAGCAATGGGGCCATGCAACACGCACACCATTAAAGGGACTCTGTTCAAAAATAAATGGCAGCTTCCCCCACTCAGCCAGTCTGCTCAGGATGGGGATGCACTGCCACAGACTTGAAATGCAGACAGGGGCCTTACTGGAGGGTTGGTTTACACTACACAGTTCGGTCAACATAAAGCAGCTTATGTCGACCTAACTCTAAGGGCTCGTCTACACTCACCTCGGAGATTCAGCGGCAGTCGACCGGAGTTATGCAAACTACGCAAAAAACTTGCGTAACTCCCGTCGACTTCTGTGCTTCTGTTCTGTGCGCCGTCTTCACTGCACTGCGCCAACAGGAACCATGTTCCTGTCGACGCAGCACCACGCCACTTGTGAGGGTGGTCTTAATATGTCGATTTCTGGATCCACTGAGCAGGTCTCCACTGACCGCTCAGTCGATCCAGATAAATCGATCTGACAGCAGCAAATTTGCCACCGTCAGTGAAGACAAAGCCAGAGTGTCTACACAACAACCTTGCTCCTACCGATGTAAGTCGCCCACTATACCAACCTAAACTCCACCTCCACAAGACGTGTACATCTTAGGTCAATTTAGTCAGGGTGAGGCAGTGTCTGTGTAGACACTGCATCACTTACATCGCCTGTTGGCCCCAGGGCAGGGAGGCTCCAACTGTCAGTGCCCCACAATGCCCCATACAGTTAAGTCGGTGGAAACGCTCCTGATGAGAACATGCACCACTGACAGAGGGGGCGTAGAATGGACATGAAACACCAGAGTAAAATCAACCTTACATGGGTTGACTTAATTTTGTAGTGTAGACAAGGCCTTAGTCATGAAGGACATTTGCATATGTATAATCAATGCAAAGCCCCAATACAGGAGCTCTGCAGTGGGCAAAGCAGGCTTTCACCATCACATCTTATTTCCATCTGGGACCAGATTAAATTGCTCCAGGATAAGCGTTTGTATGGGCATAACTACACTGATGCGCTAATGCCAGCATGAATTTCCTTAATATACATTAATACTTTTTTCTCCCATTAGTATTGCAAAGTCTCAACACAGCTGTGACAACAAGAACCAAAAAAGAATCTGGCTCATGCATCAGAATTAACCAACCCCAAGTGCTCGGGAGGCAGGAGAAGTCCTAGCCTCCCCCCTCAAGATCCCAGAGTGCAAATACGTCAGAACACCCCTCACCCAAACTTTTTACTCGTGAACTGAGCAAGTTCAGCACCGCCAACATTCATGATTTTATCTCACAAAATATTTTGAGACTTGCCTTTTTTCCCATAAAGCCCCAGCTCCTGGAGTCCTGTGATTACCGATGTCAGGTCAAATTGAAAAAAAGGCAATTTTCTAGCCAAAAGGGTGGTGGAGACAAGGTTGGACAGTTGACACTGTAAGGGTTCATGACACAGGATGTAAATAAAAAGAACCCATTAAGATCCCACAGGTTTTTTTTGGGGGTTTTTTTGGTTTTGTTTTGTTTTGGTTTTTTTTTGGGGGGGAAGGGGGGGGAAGCCATCCTCATCAGATTTGAGCACTGGGGGTTGGCAGATTCTCTTTGGAAGTCATGATCTAGCCTATTTAGAGTGTAGGCTATGTGGGGCAGGGACTGGCACTCACTGTGTTACACAGCACCTAGCACAATGAGACCTGATCTAGGGTATCTAGTGGCTACCATAATACAACTAAGAAAAACACAATCAATATGGAGCCCCATGCTACCATTTTGAACCGAGCAATGCTGTATTTTCAGAAGGATCTCGTGCCCCTGTTAGAAAGGGACAAAAATAATAGTCCTGAAATCAGTGCATCTTAAACCAGGTCTACACTAGAATGGGTTTGCCAGTGTAGCTTTTAACCAGCAAATTCTCCTCATGCAAATGCATCTTATACTGGAAAAAAGGGCTTTTGCCAGTACGGCTTAAACCAAACAAAATCAGCAAAACCACTTTCCTGCCACAATAACTGTGCCTGCACAACTGTTTTGCTAGTATGGAAGAGCTTTTAAATAAATAATTAGCCCCTTAAGCTACATTACTAGACCAGCAAAAGTTTCTAATCTAGATCTGGCCTTTCAGTAGTGATATTACATTTGGGGGGGAAATTGCTGTAAAACTATTTTTTCTTATTAGGTGTATTACGGCACCTGTCAGACCCAGTCATGGACAGAGACCCCATGGTGCTAGGCGCTGTGCAAAGCACAGAACAAGACAACAGTCGCTGCCCTAAAGCGCGTCCAATCTAGCCATCAGCAATGAATGCATGGAGTGGATTCCACGCATCACCCCTGCTGTGACAATACCCTGAACTGCATGTTAACCCCTACATACATACGACAGTGATACTTTATTGTGTGTATTACAGAGATCCCAGCTGAGGATGGGATCCCCTCCTGCTGGGTGCTGCACAGACATAGAGCAAAAGACAGGCGGGAGAAAGGATCTCCATTTTACAGACAGGGACCCAAGGCCCAGAGAGATCATGCAACTTACTCAAACAAAGTCACATGAGGAGTCAGTGGCAGAGCTGGGAATCAAACTCAGATCTCATGAGGTCCAGCCCAGTGCCTTCACCCCCAGCCCATCCTTCCTGTGTTTGTTTAAGAGCCTGGCAACCGATACTCTGGTATCTCCCCCAAGGAATTGACCAACCACTTTGCAGGGATCTCTGGCCTGGTCAGCTCTGGGGATTCATTCTCCAGCATGGTTGCTACTGCTGCAAATTCCCTAGTGTGGACACTGTTTATACCAGGTTAATGACACTGGTGTAATCTGTGTACACCAGGGGTTTGCATTGGTGCAGCTATCCCAGTGCCTGATATCTGCAATGTAGGCCAGGTATTTGGCCACCTACATGCACTCACCTCCTGGACGAAGGATGCCTGTAGAGAAAGCAACCCTAACGCTTAGCACTTATGCACACTGGCATCACCACAGCAACATTCAACCATTCATGAAGCCCCGATCTCTCTTCGCTGAGATATGCATGAGCTCCATGTAACATCTGATTACAATTTAGCTTTTTAGTGAAGACTGAAGCAAAATAGGCATTAAACACCACAGCCCCCTTGATGTCATCTGTTATAAACTCTAGCTGACATACACTTTCCTCCTCCTTTCTCTTGTGCCCAATGTATTTAAAGAACCTCTTCTTATGGCCTTTTATGCCCCTTGCTACGCGGAACTCATTTTGCACCTTAGCCTTTCTGATTTTGTCCCCATATGCTCGTGCTATTCTTTTGTACTCCTCTTAGCAATTCATCCATATTTCCACTTGTTGTAGAATTCTCATCTTGTACCACCAGCTCAACACGCCGCCCGACGCCACTGTAGTTACATGCACTTGTACAACATTGGCAGAGCTGGGGGGACGGGACACACAACTCAGGGCTGGAATAACAGTAGAGGCTGCGGGATGGGATTGAAGCAGAAGTGATGCATGAATGTGGAGCCAGGACTGGAATAGCAAGAGGTGCTACCGGCTGAGGTTTAACAGAGCAGCATGGTTTGCCCTATGCCTGGGTGACATTAGCACCATCCTCTCTCAGGTGCCAAATTCCAAGGGAAGGTAAAACTGGGCATAGAGCTACCCTGGCTGCCCTCCCCCTGCTAGAGGAACCAGGAGGACAAAGAGGAAGAAAAACAATCCCACAAAGCAGGATTAGGCAGAAACACAAACAAACCGCACTCTCAGGTTTCACTAAGCAAAGGACATTGGACGACTGAAACCAGAGCTGGGGATCAGGGAACCAGACCTCAGTCCTCATTCTCATCAGCTGGGGTTGAGATTTCCAGACTCAGAGACCTAACTGGAGGCACCCAAACCCAGATTTAGGCACCTAAATCAGTGGCCTGATTTACAGCTGTCAGTGGGAGCTGTGGGGGCACAGCACCTCTGGAAATTAGATTCCCTCCCCCTTTGCAAAAGGCCAGTGCAAAGACCCTGCCCCATTTAAATCTGTAATCTCTGTATAAAAGGACATCTTTATGGGATGTCTAAGAGCTAGCATAGGACAGATCAAAATGTAACCAGGAGAGATTTGACCCCAACATGTATAAAAATCCTGCAGCACCCAGGGTAAGGGGAGGGATAACATCCCAGCCCAGATACAAAATGCAGAGCAGGTGGGGTATGTAACCCATTGCACTAATACAGATTTAATAGGACTATTACACAGGGAGGTAACACTGACCAGCGGAGAAGGCACTGGGCTGGGAGTCAGGAGATATGAGTTCTATTCCCAGCTTGGAACAAGTCTCTCTGTTTCCCTTCTCACTTCATGTCCATGTAGATAGTTGGCTGTTTGGAGCAGGGACCATCTCCTAGGGGTACCTCTACACTGCAATAAAAAACCCTACAGCCTGGAGTCTCAAAACCCAGGTCAACATGGGGCGTGGGCTGCAGGGCTCAAAATTGCAGTCTAGACGTTCACACTTGAGCTGGAGCCTGGGCTCGGAAACCTCATGGTGAGGGATGGGTCTTAAATCCCGGGCTCCAACCCAAACATTTACACTGCACTTTTTAGCCCTGCAGCCTGAGACCGCATACGCTGACCCGGGCCAGCCATGGTTCTTTTACTGCAGCGCAGACTTACCTTATGTGAACGTACAGTACCTAGCATAATGGGGCTTGCAGCTCAGAGGCAGCCTCTAAACAATAATGCAATGTTAGATTAAAAGCACTAAATAAAAGCTGGGGAGGATTGATCTACACCCCTCTAGCTCTTCTCTACTGATTTTCATCTGGAGATCTCAAAGCGCTTTACGCAGGAGGTCAGTCTCATTATCCTCATCTGTAGGATGGGGAAACTGAGGCACAGGGAGGGGAAACGACTTGCCCAAGGTCACCCAGGCAGAGCTGTGAACAGAATCCAGGTCGCCCGAAGCCCAGTGCTCTATCCACCAGACCGCAGGGAAAGGATGGGCAAGAGAGGAACTGTCCCATGAAAGGATCTCGACCTCCCAAACTACAGGTTTGAATGAAGATCCAAAACAGGCTTCGATGGCATGAGCCTCCAGCCTCGGAAAATGAGTGACAGTGGCACCCTTGCCGCAACAGGCACCGGTACAATCAATATTTTACTTTCAGTGCAACAGGGGATGAGTGCGCCAAGCCTTGACTGACCTGCTGGCTCAGGGAAGTCTGTCCTGCCCTGTGCCAGAGCTAACATTAGTTTGTCTACTTAAAGATTCAATTCACAGTGGGGGAGGGAGTGACATTTATTCCAAGGAACTTTGCTCCTATTTGCCTGTCTCCTCACCCTCCTCTTCAGTCTTGAAGCTTTGCTAAGCAAGGGAGATTTGTGAGGAGGAGGGAGGAAGAGAGAGCAAGAAATCGGTGCTGCTGCTAAAACAAACAGGGGCAAGGGACATAACTGGCATGAATCAAAGCTGCCATGCATCAGCGGAGACTGTCCGGGGTGTAATGGAGGAAATACTTCCTATTAGCACAGTTAGCACCAGAACAGGTTACCAATAGGGACATGGAGCCCCTGTCATTGGAGGTTTTTAAGAACAGGTTAGACAAACCCCTGTCAGGGATGGTCTAGGTTGACTTGGTCCTGCCTCAGCGCAGGGGATCGGACCAGAAGACCTCTTAAGGTCCTATCCTGCCCGCATTTCTATGATTTGATGACTGTCAAAGACACAAAGGGCAGGTAGGTTCCCCGTGATGCTAAAGCCCTACTCCCTTAATACCTGGCATTAGAGAATCCCAAAGAGTTTGCTAAACATTGACTTGGCCTCGCAACCCCCTTGTGTGGGAGGAAAATCCCATTACCCCCATTTTACAGATGGGGGAAAATGAGGCACAGAGCAGAGACGCCATTTGCTCAAGGTCACCCAGTCAGTCAGTGGCCGAGCCAGGATTAGAATCCAGCCCCCTGCTGCACCCAACAGACCATGGTCTGTTTTAGTAGAGAAAGGTGGGTGAGCATTATCTCCACTTTATAGCGGAGTGAGACTGAAAGCTCTTTGGGGAAGGGGCAGTCTCTCACCAAGAGGGGAAAGTGACTTGTCTGAGGTCACACATCCAACTCGGTGGCAGAAACACAACCCAGGAGTCTTAGCTCTCAATTGGCTGTAACCACTACACATCACTCCCTTCATCTACAGATCTCAAAGCACTTTACAAGGGAAATCGGACACAAACACTGGAAGTGATTTGTCCAAAGCCACCCAGCCAGCCTGTGGGAGAGTTGGGAATAGAATTCGGTCTCCAAGTTCCAGTCTAGTATCCTACATATTGGGCCACATGGCCTCTCATCATATTATTAACAACGTAAAGGAAGATTTTCAGAAGCACAAAGGCGATCATTTAGGCATACGATTCCCATTCAAAGTCAATATGACTTGGGTCCCTAAATCCCTTGGGTACTTTTGATCACCTCCTCCCTTATTGCTTGGTTTGTTTACTAATCCATACAGATCCTCAGTGTCATGTAGCACCTAGAAGCCCCGATCAAGGCCCTGTCATACTGAACACTGCACAGACTGTGAGAGAACCAGGCCCTGCCCTACAGAGCCCCAGTCTAAACAGACCAGACAGACAAGGAAGGATTATATCCCCATTTTACAGTCTAAAGCCCCACTCCTAAAGACACTTATGCACGTTTAACTTTACCTCTGTGAGTCACCGCTAGGTACATACCTAAGAAGTGTTTGGCAGATCAGAGCCTAAAATCACAAAAACAAGACAGAGATAATGGGTGGGAAGGGAAAATAAGAGGCCCAGAAAGGGGAATCACAAGGTCAAACAGGAATTCAGTGGGAGATCTGGGAATAGAACCAAGGTCTCCCAAGTCTCAGGCTGGTGCCCTGCCCACTAGATACACAGCCATTCTGATGGAGAACTGTGCAGCTCACTGGCTGACAAGCTAGAAAGTGCCAGGCCATTTACAAAAGGAATTCTCAGCGGACCAACAAAGAACGTAAGCAAAGGACTGAATGGAGTGCTGGATTCAGAGATCTAAACCGAGGCAGATACGCACCTGCAGGTTATGAAGAAACTTATCAGCTGCATTTGGGATTTACTCGCGTAGTTTGGGTTTTGCTAATCTAATTCCATTATTTTTTTAATTAAAAAAATGAATGAATGAGATTAAGTGCTTGTGATCCCCAAACCCAGGGAAATCTGTAGCATTTGCAGTGATGCTCCTCAGAGTTAAAGGGATATCAATTTAAGATTAGTCTCCAAATTTAGTGTTAGTGGGTTGTTTGTTTTTTTTAAACGTAGCTTTATGATTCATACAGCGCCAGAAGCATTTTAGTTGCTCCACAATATTAAGATGCGAACACCTCTGCCCTCACTTGAAGACATCCTGATTTAAGTAGACAAACTTACAGATAAGAGATATGGGTGGGGTTACAATGAAGAGCAGTGATTTAAGCAGTGGAGTTTGGTTCATTACCGCCACAATTTCCATTTCTTTTTTTTCTTTATGTACATATATAAACATACACACAGTTTAGTGGTTGTTTTGAAGGCGGCTTTCAGAGAGTCAGAAGAGAGAATTTTTTTTTTGCAAGGAAGTTTTCCCGATTCTTGCCATTTGAATCGTGAGTCTTGTGATATTTGTTGTTTTTCTTAAAGCCCCGGGTCCTGGAGTCAGCCATGAGAATCTTTGAACTTCTAGCCTTTGTGGTTGCAGAGAAAAGCTTGAAAACATGATCCATAAAGGCAAAATAAAAACCACCTCACAACCCACAGAAGGCAAATAGACAGAACCCAATAGTGCAGCCTAATGGGCAGGTAATCAGACTGGGATTCAGGAGACTTTGTTCTATTCCTGGCTCTGCCCCTGATTTGCTGGGTGACTTGGACAAGTCACTACCCCGCTATGTGACTCAGTTTCCCTATCTATATAACGGAGATAATGATACCTTCTTTGCAAAGCACTTTGAGATCTACTTATGAAACCCACTAGCTAAGAGCTTGGTACAATAATAATGGAATCTATTAAGGTCCATTTAAGCCCATCATGAAATTGGCTTAAAAATCATGAAATTTTAAAAGTAAGAGTTGAGTTCTGTTTATTTGCCTCCTGATTTCATTTAATGTTTTTTAAACACATTCCCGGGACTACTCATAACAGCAAAAAATTAAGTTTGTGTGTGTTTGCAGGATCAGGGCTGTGAGTGCTTTTGAAAAATGCGAAGGGATTTCTCTGGAGGTCAAGAAATCCAACAGAACAGCTGGTACAAGGGGCATGAGAACCAGAAAGTGAAACTGCCCAGCCTATGTAAACACACACATACACACAGAGGGAGCAGTAGCGATGGCTGGTTTATATTTTTTAAATTCTTTCAATCTCACCCATCTGACATCTTATAATTGTGGAGCAACAGGTAGGGATTTACTGAGAATAGACTATTTTTGTCTTCACAGCTAACATGTTACATCTGTGCAACTTCTGCTTTGCCGCTGTTGGCTTAAAAATAACGAAGTCCCGATCTCCAAAAGCCATGTGTCATTTTGGGGGGCTGAATTCAAAGCGCCGTAAAAGGGGCTTGAATTTCAGAGAGCATCAAGTACCTGCCATCACCACAATGGCGCTAGGACAGTTGACACCAGCTGAAGATCTGGCCCAAGATGTTTCAAGTTGGGCACCCAAAACCAGAAGCATCCAAAAAAAAAAAATCATCAGTTTTTTTGGGTGGGGGGCAGGTGATCTAGGCCCAAAAACAGATAGCAATCTGACCTGCCTGGGTAGATCCTAGGCTAAAAAAGTGGTTCTGCACGGGTGCAGGGATCCACCTGCCCAGACCAGCCCAAGAGATCAGGGCCAAAGCACCTCTTACTAGCCTTGCAGCAAAACAGCAGGGGTAGTGATCTTGCATCCTACACTTGCTTCAGACTGAAAGCTCCTTGTGGCAGAAAGCCCTTCTTTACATTTTCTCTGCAAAGCGCTAAGCGCTGCATGTGCCCTGCGAGGTTCTGCTCACTCAGCCAACTTCTTGTATTTTTTTTGAAGGAGGAATATTTTTAATTCCAGTTATGATGGCAAATGGAGGAAAGAGTAAATCTAGGACCATTGTAGTACAGCCCGCTGTCAGATCGATTTATCTGGATCGACTGAGCGGTCAGTGAAGACCCGCTCAGTCGATCCAGAAATCGACGTACTAAGACCACCTTCACAAGCGGAGTAGCGCTGCGTCGACAGGAATGCGGTTCCTGTCAGCACAGTGCAGTGAAGACGGCGTGCAGAAGAGAAGCACAGAAGTTGACAGGAGTTACACAAGTTTTTTGCATAGCTTGTGTAACTCCCGTCGATTGCCACTGAATCCCGGAGGGTCTTAATAATGAAACCTTCTATTTTACTGAATGCCAGAATGGAGCATGGGGCTCGGAGTCAGGAATTTCCATTGCCACCAACTTGCTGTGTGTTCTTTCTTGAGCCACACAGACCTGGGGTTTTCAGAGTACCCTAGGGGAGCTAGGAGCCCAGTGGCTATTAAATTTGCATACTTACCTGTAAGCCCAATTAAAAGTCCATGTCCTAACCTCTTTGACTCAGTCCCCTCCACCAATCTGACACCCCTCACAGGTATCTGAAGATGAACATTTATGCAGAACTTAATGCATGATATGGAATATTTTCCACTGACTACAGTCAGCTTTGAATCAGGCCCATATTACAAGTCATATTACAACTCCTGACATTCGGAAAGTGAGAAGTCAGCAGCCCAGGAGCTTAAAAAAAATAAAAAGGTTCACCAGAGATAACACCCAAAGAGTCCAAACAAGATAAACTCTGGTCACTGAGGCCTCAGAAAACATGTTCCCTACAAATCTTCCCATCTACATTAAGCATTCTGCAAAATCATGTGCTTTGGAAAGATCTCAAACTCACCACATCAACAAAGTGGGGGGGGGGAGGAAAAAAAATCTGGAAACAAACACGTGAAATCCTTATAAATGTAGCGAGCATTTACCCCAAGTGCAGGGAGGATGGTGGGGAATCCTTGTGTGGAATCCTTGGAAAATAATCAGATCCCACAAACACTGCATCATCCAAATTCCATAAGGCACTAGCCAGAAAGCAGGGGGCGGGGTAAGAATACTTCATCAAGAGTGGGCTAAGATAACAGCATCTCCAACTTTCTTTCTGTGGATGATCGGCCCAGCCTGTTGCATTCCCTCATTTTAAGAGGGATGTGAAAGGCCTTCCACACCCCACAAGCTCAGAAGTTGGTGTGGCCGCCCCAGGGAACCTTGCCAAAGCCCCCCCCCCCCCCCTTTTTTTTTGGCCTTGCAAACGCTTCCAGCCTCTGTTTTTGCAAACGGAGAGCAGATGAGAGCCCTCCTCCCAACAAACCCAACCCAACCAAATGCAAGGGACGACCAGCGGAAGATAAAGAGGAAGGGGGGGAGTTTAACGTCCTTTTTGAGTGAAAAGTTCCAGAGAGGTAGCCCTGTTCGTCTGCATACAGCAGAAACAACCAGAGACCTGTAGCACTTTAAAGACTAACACGTTTAATTTCTGCAGGCTGCAACCCACCCAAGCTTATGCCTGCAGAAATTAAACGTGTTAGTCTTTAAAGTGCTACAGGTCTCTCCTTCTCTTGGAGCGTTTCAAGCCCAGAGGCCAGCCAAGGCAACAGGCAGGAACGGACCGTAAAATATCCCCCGTCCCCGTCCTCCACCCCACCTTCCCCCATGAATCAGTTTCTTGTGAACTTCTCCAGTGGGCGGACACTGGCTGAAATGCACCGAGCCCCATGCGAAGCATTAGTCATTGCAAAGGGCGGGGGGGGGATGCTGCAGGAACCACCCCCAGCGCCGGGTCTGTTTGTAATGCCCCGCACGCACACGAGGGAGGACTCTACAGCCGTCCCCCCCCCCACCCCAGGGGGGGGATGCCCAACCCCCCACCACCCGGCCTCCGCACGCGCCCCCTAGCGGGGGGGGAGGGGGCCCGCTGTTCTCCTCCCTCCCTCCGGCGGCTGAGGAGCGGGGCGGGGAGCTGCCGGGCCGGGCCAAACCCCACCCAGCGGCCAGCAAAAGCCGCAAAGTTGCTTCCCCTGCGACCGCTGCCAACTTCCCAATAGCGGGGCCGAGCCGGGGGGGCGGGGCGAGCCGGCTGAGGGGACTGAGGGGGGGGGGGGAGAAGAGCGAGCCTGGGGGAACATCCCGCGGGGGGGGGGGGGGAGCGAGCCCGGGGCCCGAACATCCCGCGGGGGGGGAGGGGCGCCGCCGCCCCCACTCACCTGAGGAAGCGCTCGAGGGGGAGCGGGCTCCCTGCGGCCTCTCGCCTGCGCCTCTCGGCCCCTCTCTCCCCTGCTGCCAGGCGCCGGGCAACGCGCGCGCCCAGCCCAGTGACGTGCCCCCTCCGCCGCCGCCGCGCCCCCGCCGCTCGGCTCGTCGTCAGGGAGCCCCGCCAGTCGACCGCGGAGAAAGCGATCGGCCGCGCGCGCGCGCGCGCGCTTGGGAGGGACGGAGGCCGCCACGGCCGGGGGGAGGGAACGGCCGCGTCGGCGGGACGACCGCTGGGCGGGGCCGCTCCAGGCAGGAACCACGCCCCCTCCGACGCCGGCGCCGTGCCGTCGCGCGCGGCCGCTCCTCAGGCTCGGCCCGCGGCGGGCGGGGCTCGCAGGGCGGGAGGAGGGGAGCAGAGCAGGCCTGAGGGGGGATAGATCGATACATACGGGGATCAATGGATCGATACATCGACACAGGGATCGACAGATAGACAGATACAGGGATCAACTAATAGATGCAGAGATCGATAGATCAATCAACAGATACAGGGATCAATAGAGAGATACAGGGATCGATAGATTAACAGAGATATGGGGATCAATAGAGAGAGAGGATGCATATGGGGATCGATAGATGTGTACGGAGATAGAGAGGGAGATGAGGCGTATGGGGATCGATAGATAGATATGGGGATCAATAGATAGATGAGGCGTATGGGGATCGATAGATAGATATGGAGATCAATAGATAGAGGAGGGGTATGAGGATGGATAGATGTGTACGGAGATAGAGAGGGAGATGAGGCGTATGGGGATCGATAGATAGATATGGAGATCAATAGATAGAGGAGGGGTATGAGGATGGATAGATGTGTACGGAGATAGAGAGGGAGATGAGGCGTATGGGGATCGATAGATAGATATGGGGATCGATAGATCGATCTATCAATGCTCTTCACCCACTTCCTGCGTGCGATCAAACAACAGCGAGTGGCTGTGACTGCTCAGTGCCAGCTTGTTCAAAGGGGGCGTCAGGACAGCCATGTTCCAGTTCACACCTCTGCTGCGCTGCCGGGGGTTATGCAGAGCCCCCTTTCCAGTATGCTGGCTGGCCCCCACCCTGCAGTGTGGCAGCTGTGGCTCCCCTCCACTCTCCCTTGCTGCCTTCCGATGGTTAACGCGCTGCTTACAGCACATCGCTTACCACCTTCCTTCCTCCCTGGGGCCGCTCCAGCCCTACTGGCCTCTCCTTGCCTCCAGGAGGAGGGCAGAGCTGGTAGCCAGCCAAGTGACAGGGAGGTGCTCTCAGGAAGCTTCCTTGCATCTCTCGATCGTGCGCTCTCAGTCCCTCTGCTTCCCCAAATGACTAGGGAAATTCACTGCCCAAAATGTTGTTATCGCAGCGTTAGTCTGGCCGGCCTCGTGCCCTTCCAGAATGTTGAGAGCACCTATACTTAAACCTCTGAAAACCAAGAAACACCACGGTGCGCACCGGCCCTGCCTGGCAACCTTAACTCTGCCCCTGAAGCTGGCAAGAGCTATGGGGGAAGTCCTGTCAAGACTTGAAGGACTCTAATCCTCAGACCCCATTCCTGGGGGCTCTTGTATCACCTGATTTGTTAACTTTAGAGGCTGCTCGTTTGAGCTTCTTCTCTGAGGGTGCTGTTTGTATTGCCCGCAGATGTAACGCAAGAGTGGCAGATGAGAGAGACCGAGAAGAGGAAGTGTGTAGTGGAAAGTCTCCACGGACCATCATTAGCTTGAGAGTCAGCAATCCCACACTCAGCGTGCCTGAATGTCCTGTGACAGTACGGAGAGCACCGAGTGAGAATCTCTATTGTGGCTTTTGCAATGCCAATCAATAGGGAGGGGGAAATCTCTATGCTGCTTTCTTGATGCTTGTCTCCAGCGGTGCAAAGCACAATGCAGTGCCACAGTACCTGATGCTCGGTTGAGAATCCAGCTTGCCTTATGTTTTGGCGTATCAGAGGCTGGAGAAATACTGAAGCGCATCATGTGTATTGCAAACTCAAGAGGGCAACTGGACACTCCCTATCCCACTGCTACAGCAGCAGGTCTGACAAGGCCTTGTCTGAAACCAGCTCAAGTGCATTCTCATGAATTCCTGCCAGAGCACACAGTTCCCTTGTGAAATCTGGGTGTTGGTAGTAAACACGTAAGAGCTGACCTGCCTGGTGATGGAAAAATGAAGATTCTTGCCTGGCTACAAGATTAAACCTGAGGTTGGACAAATGAAAACCATACATAGGAACCTCCTCTGATCAGCTGGAGAAATAGTAGGTGCTCCCTGAAAAATGGCCCTTGAGTCTGGACTTAAGAGGCTAGAGAGTGCTGGCAAGGGGCACCAACCCAGAGCTTTGAATAGAGCTCCTGCTGGCATCCAGCCAGGGTTTTGTGTAGGTAGCTATGGCAGTGAGTCCAAAGAGGAGCAGACAAACAGAGCACGTCAGAGCACGGGGTCAGGAATGCTGCTTCGGTCCTTGGTAGGTACTCCATGGTCCTGACCACACGATGAGCTGCCAACTTCCTTTACACAGTACCGCAAGAAGGAAGGAGAATCAGGACCTATTGCTTTGAACCCTGAGGCAGAATCATTCGTGTTATGTTCACGGCATGCACACAGAGGCATTAGATGAAAACATCCATGCTCTTGCTGGAAGGTTGCTGCATAACACGACTTTATTTCTTAAACTCCAGACCTTAACACACAAAAACCCAGAACACAGAAAAACAAAGCAGATTGCTCCCAGAGAGACACACCTCACTCCACCCTGCTTGTGCCTGGCTCTTTGCAGACTGGGACTGACTGTTGCTAGGACCATATCACATGCTTCCCTACAGAGCCCGCTAGCCGGCCAGCAGGACCAGGAAGGCCCCTGAGAATTTAAAGTGACAGTTTATAATTAACTCAGTTTTCAATGCACCACAATTCACACCAGTTGCTATCCTGCCAATGCCACCAACAGAGTCAAATCTCTAGCTCTTTGCAGCTGTGGAGCAAAAAGTGCTTACAAAGGAGGTCCGTGTCGTCATCCCCATTTTAGAGATGGAGAAACTCAGGTCATCAGCAGAGCTAGGAATTGAACTTGGGTCACCTGAGCCCCAATCCAGTGCGCTGTAAGTCTAAGTCCAGTGCAAACATACCACTGGAGTCCTGGAGAAGTTCTGGCAATGCGCCTTCGAGAAGGCATCCTAAGCCCTCCACTCCCTTTAGCCTCAGAAAGGGACCCCACAGAATCACCATCAGCGGCTGAAGGGCCATCAATGAAGCCTGCCCTCCACTTGCCCTATAGACTGCAGCACCCGCAGTTCCCACTCTTAGTGGATGTGGCACAGTCATTCAGCCTGTCTAACTTGCAAGGCAGCTGCGGCAGTGAGCGAGGTGCTTGACTGTACAGGTTTGCAGAAGCAGAAGCGGTGGGCCTGCTCAGAGCAAATGGAGAAGTGTGCGCGTGTGCGGGGAGGGCATATAACGGAACGTGTTTAATTCTGTGATTTGCAGCTGCAGGGAGGACCTGGGCCCCAGGGCCGGAAGACTTCAGTGTAGAAGATGTCGGGATGGAGCCCGGGCTCTGAAACCCAGCAAGGAGGGAGGGTCTCCCACCCAAGCGCAAACAGCTACACTGCTTTTTTTTAGCACCCGAGCATGAGCCCCAGTCAGTTGCTCCAGGCTCTAAGGATCTTTTCTTTGCACTGTAGATGTACCCTTAGAGGGATGGAGGTTTCTGACCCTGCAGTAGGGTGGGCGAAGCATCCCCCAGCGGCAGAGATGGATGTGTGCACATGTCAAATCATCCATACACAAAATAGCAACTAAAGAGTTAATGGGCGGGGCTTAGGAATGCGGGGAGTGAAAAGACGGAGTGTTAAAGGTGGGGGCATGGAGCCCTGACACGGGGGGGGGGGGGAGAGAGAGGCAGGGAGCATCTGCTCTTGCTCAAGGTCACACAGGGAGTCTGTGGCAGGCACTTTGCATCGCTGTGCCTCAGTTTCCCCATCTGTGCAATCACGATAACAGCACTGCCCTGCTCACAGGGGGGTTGTAAGGCTAATACATTAAAAACTGAAGTGCTCAGATACTGGGATGGTAAGGGACAGGTGAGAACCTAAGATAGAGAGGCATGACAGAGGTCAAACAAACCCTTCCCCAGAGAGGAAGGATGGCCCTGTGGTTAGCCCACCAGCCTAGGACTTGGCCAACCTAGGTCCCTGCTCTACCTTGGGCAAATGACAGGGGCCCAGATCCTCACAGATATTTCAATGCATGCAGTGTTGTTATAGCTGGAGTTAGGCATTTGGATACCTATGAAGATCAGGGCCTTATAGTCTCAGTTCCCCCATCTATAAGTGGGGTTCATAATAGCATTTCCCTGTTGCACAGGGTGGATGTGAGGTGCTCAGATGCAATGGTTGTGGGAGGAGCCCTGTAAGTACCTTAAATATAGCTGTGCTGTTCCCTGCCCCTTAGGGCTCCTTTTTCCAGCAAGCCCCGCTTCCCACAGTACAAGGGCCCCGCTTTTCAGAAGAGCTCAGTGCATGAGAAGCAGGCTGGGTGCCAAGATCTCACCAAAAGTGACCCTGCGGGCAGGGGGGTCTCACTGCAGGATCAGTGCCTAGAGTCGTCAGTTGAGCCTGTCTGTCTGCCCGCCCAATGTTGGGCGCTGTACAGAGAATGCTAATAAATAATACCAAGATGCATAATTACCTTCCACCAAATCCAGAGTAGATTAAGGGTCTGTCTACACTGCAAAACACAAACAAAAAACTCACAGCAGGAAGTCTCAGAGCCCAGGTCAACTGAGTCTGGGGTAGGGGCTAAAAATAGCAATGTAGACGTTCCTGCTGGGTCCGGGCAAGGGGGGGTGGCTCTCAGAGACTGGGCTCCAGCCCAAGTGGGAACGCCTCTGCTGCTGCTTTTAGCGCTGCAGTGTGAGCCCCACAAGACGCAAGCTCTGAGACTCGCTGCTCTGGGGGGTTTTCGAGTTTTTTATTGCAGTGTAGACGTACTGTGGGAGGCCACCCAGTGCTGGGCAGATCCTGGATGCACAGCACCGGCTGGGGGCTGCCGTGCCTAGGAATGCAGATACCCACCTTGATGCAGCTTCAGCCGGTACGAAATGAGGAATCCTATCCGCCTAGCAACCCCAGTCATTGTAAACAGTCCAGCCTGGTGCTCTGTTGTCTGCACTGGCTCCCCAGGGAAGATGGGGTGAATTAAAGGTCCCTGTTGGGATTTTCATAACCATGGCTACCCACCACGGCCCCCAGCACAATGACATTGTCCAGACCCAGAACAGAAGAGTGTCTGACAGCCACCCTCTCAGCCAACACACCAGGACCAAACCAGGATCTCCACAGCTAAACGTAGACACTGCTGAAGTATGAGCTAGAGAGCCAAGCCTCCAGCATGCAGTGTTGTAACAGGCTTATATCCTCTGGCTCGGCTGAGAGGGGGACCCATTACACTCACAGCCCAGTGCATTACACACGTGCAGAGAAGCAGAACAATCAGTGTCCTCAACTCGCACCCGGGACACTAACCACAGGGGGCGTGATGGGAAGTAGTGGAAACACATTGCACATAATCCCATCCTGCCCTACCGGGAAAGGTTCCTCCCCCCCCCTCAGCCTGACTCATGGGGGCTTTCCAGCAGTGACACCTGTTCCAGCAGGAACAAATGATTTAATTCCTTCTCTGGGTAAGCAGAATCCTACTTGGTCACAGACGTCACAGTCCCCGCCTCACCATTCCACAGATGGGGAAACTGAGGCAGAGGGCAGGAATGAGACTTCCTAAGGTTGCACAGTCAGTGCTGGGAATAGAAGTACTAGAGCCTGCTTTCCCCCAGCAGTGGGAGTAGAACTGAGGTCTTCCAAGTCACATTTCTTTGCTCTAACCAATAGACACCACTCTCCTCCCAGAGCTGGGAAAGAGAACACAGAAGTCCTGACTCCCAGCCTCCTGCTATAACGACTAGACCCCACTCCACAAGCTGTGGATAGAACCCAGCAGTCCTGACTCCTGGCCCCCCCGCTCAAACCACTAGTCCTCACTCCTCTCCCAGAGATGGGGATAGAACCCAGGACTCCTGATGCCCAGATCCCTGCTCTAACCACTAGACCCTGCTTTCCTTTGCTGTCTCTCAAAGTGGCTATGCAAAGAGCCCGGGCCTGCCCAGCTTCCTCTCTCCCATTCCTGTCTGCATCGTTGGGGTAACCTCTTGCAGGGGTGGGGGACAGAGGGTGCCGGGGACGAGGGCAAGGGGGAGGACAAGCAGGGCTCAGAACCCCTGACCTCAAGGTGCTGTTGCAGCAAAACAGAAGCCTAGAATGCCAGGGCTTGTAGTCGCTGCCAGGCTGCTGAAATTTAGAGGACCCCCCACCCAAACTGCACCCCAGTGGCTCCTTTCTCCACGCCTGGGCACAAAGCCCCTGCAGTTGGCAAGTCAGACCCGAAGGAGACCCCCGCACTGGCTCTCCTGGGGTGGCAGGGAACGGATGGACCACGTTGCCAGGATCAGCGGGTGTGACTCAGCCGCAAGGAGCAGACATTGAGTAAGTGGGGCCAGGGTTTTGCACACTCACTGCTCTGGCCCGAATCACGTTCCACCAAGCATTTCCTCTTCAAGGCCTCTGCAGAAGTTGCGACATTCCCGCTCCCCTCACCCCTCCATGGCCCCGATCCGGCACTGAGCTCAGAGCAAGCGGAGCCTGCGCCCCGTCTGGCTGCAGTTCTGCTGTCGCTGAAGTCACTGGGCAAACCTCCCAGGGTGGTCAAGTGACAGCAGGCTCAGGTCATCCACTGAGTCTCCTGGCGCCTGGTTCAGGAAATCATCCCTATCCAGGCCAGCGCTCACAGGACTTAAACACATGCTGCAAGTTAGACACAGAGAATCAGAGAAATGTCTGGCTAGAAGAGACCTCGAGAGGTCGTCTAGTCCAGCCCTCTGCGCTGAGGCAGGGCCAAGTCAGCCTAGACCATCCCTAACAACTATTTGTCGAGCCTGTTCTTAAAAACCTCCTGTGTGTGACGGGGCTTCCACAACCTCCCTCAGTAGCCAGTTCCAGAGCTTAACCATCCTTATAGTTAGACCATTTTCCCTAATATCGAACCTAAATCTCCCTGGCTGCAGATAAAGCCCATTACTCCTTCTCCTTCCTTCAGTAAACATGGAGAACAATTGATCAGCATCCTCTGGATAACAGCTCTTAACATATTTGAGACTGTTATCAGGGCACCCCCAGCCTTCTCTTCTCTAGAATAAACATGCCCAGTTCTTTCAGCCTTTCCTTACATGCTGCCCCAGATAAGAACAGTGGTTAAAAATATTCCAGCGATTCTGGAGCTTCAGCCTCACAGAAAGTCAGTGGGATTTGGGCTCCTAAATTACTTAAGAACATTTGAAAGTTTGAATCCCTTCCCTGCATGTCTGCCCCAGAGCATCTGTCTGCAAACTCCTCCTGGCTCCCTTTGCAAAAAAAAAATAAAAATAAAAAATAAAAATGGTAACATCCATAAGCCAGTCGGAGAGCACTTCAATCTCCCAGGACATTCTGTAACTGACTTGAAAGTTGCCATACTTCAACAAAAAAACTTCAAAAACAGACTTCAGCATGAAACTGCAGAGCTGGAACTCATATGCAAACTTGACACAATCAGATTGGGTCTGAATAGGGACTTGGAATGGTTCTCTCCTTACAAGAAGTAATTGTCACTGGTCACACATTCTCATCAACGGTTGTGAATAGACCTCATCTACCCTAACTGAATGGACTTTGTTAGCACTTGCCCTCCCCATTGTTGTTTCTTACCCTTGGGGAGATTATATATATATATATATATATACACACACACACACACACACACACACACTTCCTATCTGTGATTGCTACTTCATGCATCGGACGACGTGGGTTACAGCCCATGAAAGCTTATGCCCACAGAAATTTGTTAGTCTTTAAAAGTGCTACAGGACTCTTGTTGTTTTTGAATAGCAAACAAATTTGTAACTGAGTGAAATCATGAAGAGGTTTCTGCTAGCTACTTGTAGTACAACAAGGAAGCAATTGCAATAAACAATTATCACACCATTAAGTAGGAGTAACAACTAATTAACAATCAGCATTAGCACATGCCTTGATAACATTTTATCCCCAAAAGCCCAGCAAGTACAACTGGTTTTAGTACATAGAAAAAAAACATTGCACCACTCAGACGGGTGTATATAGGATTTATAATAATTGTTACAGCACCACAGGAAGAAGGTATCATTAGCCACATTGTACAGATGGGGAAACTGAAGCACAGAGCAGGGAAGTGACTTGCCTTAGGTCACCACCAAGCCAGTGGCAGAGCTGGGAAGAGAAGAGAATGAAATTTATTTATTCATTTGACACCTGGACTTCCCTCTAAACTGAGCTCTTAGAAGTTGGTGCTGCTCTGGGTCCTGCCCATCTGAATCCAGGCCCCTGAGTCTTTTCCAAAACTCATCCCAGTTTGGCTCATCTCACCTGCAGCAAAGAGCACAAAAGCCAAGCCCTGCACGCCCAGAGTGGGTAGGGTTTTACAGTCTGAGCTTTTGGCTTTGTTGGCATTAGACCTCAAGGGCCCATATAAGACTTCATAGGGCCCTGAAAAAGCCCAGCTGGGGAGACTTGTAATTACCAGACCCACAGTGCTGCTGAGTCACTGCCTAGCAAATGTGTGTAATGCAAACATCTCTTTGTTTACTCTGCTGCCATCTGCTGCACCTTGGCAATATGAAGCAGAAAGGGGATCATCCTCATTATTATTATTGATAATAAGAATACTAATTTGGAGCAGTAGCAGGGATCTGTTTAGCATTCCTGGGGAAAATGACATACTCATAGAGAAGGATTATGTATTGAGTGCCTCACACAACACACCCTCTCCCCTGCACATCAGGCAGAGAAGTGCGGTTTGCTAATAGGTTGATTAAAAGCTAATGAATGCAGACGGCTTTGAAAGTGAAAAACAGTGCAAGTGCTGAGAAATTTTAGAGCTAAAGTAACGGGCATCATGGTCTGCTGGGAAATGGAGTTCTTATAAATAAGGATCCATTAAATAGTGTAATGGGCTGGAGAGTGTGTGAGAGAGAGATTGAAGGAGAGCAAGAGAGCTGCCCTCTACTGGATGGCATCAAAATGGCTCAGTTGTGTGTCATATGCCCTACAACACTAAACACTAATGGAGATTCTCCTTTAGCTCAAGTGGTAGGATCCTGGGCTCAGGTTTTGGGAGAAGGATCCCTATTCCCCCTCTCGCTATAAAGCTCCCTGGGGCTAGCCCAGCTACAGATCCTATGTAAACAGATTTTCTTATCATCATAACGATGATACTTTGCATTTCTCTCACACCACCCATTGGAAGATCTCAAAGCATTTCACAGGCACTAATGAATTAGACCCCTTGGCAGCTCTAAAGTTTGAGCGTGCAAGTATCTAGTCTCTGAACTCCAGGAGGGAGTGTGGCCTTGTATTGCACCAAGAAATTCAGTCCATAAAGTCAGGCCAGATAGGGAGTGCCCAGGGTGTGGTACAGCAGCTTCTCTGCCACCCCAGCTGGCTTTGCCAGGCAGTTAGTCCCTTGGCCCTCCCGTACCAGGAGCCCGACCACACCCACAGCCTGAGAGATCCTGCAGCAGCATCTGTCTCTAAAGCCGCTTAGCCTCTGTCCAGCCCACAGAATCTCTGCATCAGAGGCCATTTGACTAGCAAGAGGATCTGGCTCATTGGCCCGTGGAGTTTATTCCACCCTTGGGGATGGATCCTGCCCGCTGGAAGCTCCCACTGACTTTGATGGGAGATCTGGATCTGCGCAGAGCACAGGGTAAGGTCCTGGCAACCAGGTGCCCCCCCCCACCCCATTCCTGCATTACAGTGGGATGCAGTGACTGTTTCTTTCATGCAACCTGCTGTTAGTCTGCGGAACTCACTGCCACAGGATAGCATTGAGGCGAAGAGCTCAGATGGACTCCAAAGAGGATCGGACATGGATGTGGATAATGAAAACCTCCAGGGGGAGGAGTGAAAGGTTCTGGAAAGGCTGTGAACCCCCCACCCCTCCTTTGGGGCATAAACTAGCCTCTAACTCCTGGGGTCAGCAGGGGACTTGCACCTTGTTCGGAAGCATCGAGTATTGGCTCCTGTGGAAGACGGGATTCTAGGCTAGCCCAATCTAGACTGGAGAGTCCTGTGTTTCACAGTGATCCCCACACTGCCCACCTCCTCCGCTGCCGGGATCCCTCCCAACCTGTGCTGCCCCTATGCAACACTCCAGCAGTCTCTCTGCACCAGCCCAGCTGCAGCGTTGCTCCCCTCCCGGTTACCGGGGCCGCTAAGCCAGCAGCCAAGGCTTCCTGCCCCTTCATCATCCCCAGAGGGGGCAGGCAGGCTCACCTGGACCTGAGCAGCTGCAACTCAGCCCTTCTCCAGGAGGGGGCAGCATTTCTCAGGAGGCGGGGACAGGGCCTGTGGGGAAGGAGACAGGAGCAGAGGGGGGAGGAGATGCAGGGGTGGGAAAGGGCTGAGGTGGGGGGGATAAGTGAGGAGGCAGGCCAGGGAAGTGGGGGCGGTGGGGCTTTCTGTGGGGCTGCAGCAGGCAGGCTGGGAAGCAGGGTCTGTTCAGTGGTGGGGTGGGAGGCTGGGGAGGGAGAGCAGATGCCAGCGGAAGAGTTGAGGAGAGACTTGATAGCAACAAATACGGCCTGGAACAAAAGAGCTGGGGGGGCACTGTCGTCTCTGGGGGAGTCAGATGCCACGGGGATGGACGGCACATCCCGGCCGTAGCTAGACGGAATGGTGTGTCCAGGGATAGATCACGTTCCTCACCCCGATGCAGAGATGAACCCAAAGCCAGGATTTAGCCCCTCTAACTTTTGGGGGGCTTCCAAGTCCCCAACCCCTCCCTTCCCAGATCCCCCACCCCCCCAGACTTTGCTCTCTGCCCTACAGCAGCGACTGCCCCGCCGCGCTCTGGACATCAGCCAAAAGAATCGGGCGTCAGGCGCTGGCAGGTACGCAAGCCTTCGGCGCGTCATGCAAGAGTGGCTCTGGGCCAATCTGATCCGCCCTGGGCTGCCCTCGGTGTTTTTGTGACTTATTTCCCCTCTCTCCTCTGGGGCAGGAATTGTTTGATCTTGTTGAACAAGGAAGGAATTTCTGCTAGGAACGCAGCCGCCTGGCAGCGAGAAGCCCTGCTGAGTCACCCAGGACCTAAGAGCTCCTTCCTGGGAGGTCAGAAACAAGGCCCAGATTCCTTCCTGCTGCTTTGAGATTTCCTTCGCCCACAGGGGATGCCGCAGAGATGCCAAGAGTCTGGTTTGGTTGCCACACTCCCCAGCAGCAGCTGATCCGCTTTAAAAGGCAGCGGCTAGTCTGTTGGACTGTAGGCGGGGAATAATGAGAAGCGAATTCAGCCTGGCAGCTGGGGAAATGCCATCCCCGTGTGACAGGTGGGAAACTGAGGCGCAGGGTCGTCAAGGGCCTCACCCAGGGAGCCTGTGGCAGAACTGGGAATCAAAAACCCCTGTTCCCCCAGCCCCATCACAAGGCCAGCATCTCTTCCCATGTATTTGGTGCCTGCCTATTTCATGAGTGGGGTGGTGGGCGGGGCCCACTGGGCCAAAAGGCCCCACCCCCCCTCAGGTGAGGGACCCAGCTGGCAACAACTGAGCATGGGGGACAAAAAATAAAGAGAGGGAAGGAGGTGCAGGTAATAGGGTCAAACTGAGGGACCCAGGAGGGGCCACCGAGCAGAGAAGCCCAGGCAGTGGCTGCTGCCGTGAGAAGGAGTCTGTGGACGCCACCCAGAGGAGCTGTGCATGGACAAGTGCCCGGAAAAAGCCTCCCGGACACAGAGATCTCCCCCTCCCCGTCCAACTTTCTCCTGCTGGCTTCCTGGGCAGGGGAGGAGGCCACAGGAGACTGAAATCCCCTCCCGAGCCACAGAACAAGCCTGGGGATGGCCGGGGCAAGTTTTCCTCATCCCACCTGACCCATTGCATGCAGGCCACCCGACCGCTGCCTGCTGGGGTATTTGCAGTGGGCACCCGAGAGCCGAGCAGCTCTGTCTCTCACGCCCCGGAGTGGGAAGTGCTGGTCCTAGGACGCTCTGAGTCAGGCTGGCTGGCTGAATGCACCCCCAGATGCAGCTCCAGACAGCTGAGAGCCACCCCTGCGTTTCCGGCCCGGCACAGGCAGGTGTGTGCAACAACTGCACTGAGCTTTTTATCTGCTGGACACCTGGAGGGAGCCAGCCGACACCAGCTGTGGCTTGGGAAGAGGCAGCGGCAGCTGCTGCCCAAAAGGAGGAGGGAGGGCTGCAGGATCAGCGGGGGATGGAGGCACCGGGCTCTGAGTTTGTGGGGCTAAACTACCACGGTCCCATGGAGCCCTGAATTCCATGCTCAGTGCTGCCTCCTTCTGGCACCGTGCACTGCTGCAGCTGCCCCAGCTCTACCAGCCTCCAGTGGCAGGAGTACATCACTGGGGCACTGGCTGGGCTTAGCCCCGAGGACCGTACGATCCATGCTCCTCTGCCCAGCTTCCCACACTAACCTACCAGCCACCCCCTCACCCTGCCATGCACTGTGTATGCGGAGGGGGAGGTGGTTCTGCCTTTGTAACCTTCAAGGTACAGATGCCTTTTCCAGGATGGCAGGCTGGGAATTGCTGTATTAATCAGCTAGCCCCCCCCCCAAATTCCAGGCTCCACCCACAATCGTCGAACAGCTAGACAGTTTAGCCAAGAAGGCGTTAAGGGTGTCGACGCGGATGCTGCCATCATTAGACTCCAGAGTTAACGCCCTCTCATTGATGTGAATGTGGGTCGTTTGCACACGCATTATTGGGTTAAATGCAGTCTGGTGACAGGTGGCTGAAGTCAGCGTGGGTGGGACTCTGCTGGGCCACCCACAATCCACTTCCTCATTGCACTGGGGCGGAAACACCCACCACAGGGCGCTCAGCGTAGTGCAGAGAGTGTGGCATGCACGTGGGGCAGATGGGGGAGGGGAACGCCCATGATTGCCCCACTTTCCCCATGCCATACGGCTGCCTTTCAGCGCTCAGAGTGCCTTGCATGTCCTGTGTCTGTCTTGTTGTGCCGCCATGGTGCCCACTAGAGAACGGTTGTTCCTGGGCCATGGCACCTGCGCACATTCAAACGGGCTCTATTTCCTTTTAAAAAAAGGACCTGCAGACGGACAAGGCCTTCAGACAAATGCATTTGGATGTCCGTGTAGTCATCACTGCAGTATCTGAGGCCCTTCACAATCACAATCTTTAATACCGTTGGGTGCTGGCAAGGCCTCTGGTGAAGATCTCATTACGCTAGGGGCTGTACAGACAAAGACCAGGTTGCCCCACTCAGGGCCGTTATGAGGGTGGAGCAAGCAGGGCAGATGCCCAGGGTACAAAGCCGTGGGGGCAGAAAAATGGGGTGGCATGGGGGGGCCCATAGGATCACAGGCCCCTCCCTCCTTGATTTCTGCCTTCCATTTAGCACAGAGGTTGTCAGAGTGGCTCTGTTGCGGTGAGCGGCCAGCATCTCAGGGTGCACCCCACGGCAGCTGGGCTCCGCGGACAGGTGCCAGCCCCAGAGGGTGTCACCAGCCAGCACCAGGCTCCTTTTGGAGGAGAGGCAAGAGTGTGTCAGGGATGCAGTTTGGAGCTCTGCCACCTGCTCTGCCTGGGGAATGTCCGGCCACGCAGAGGCGCCCTGGTTCCCACAGTGTGGAGAACCAGAGACCCGAGCAGGGTGGCTCCCACCGGCTTCCGATCTGACACCTGGCAGGAGGCCCCAGTTTTCAAGGGTGGGGCGCGCCCTGGGTGCTAAAAGCTGGGAGCTTCTCCCAACGGCGTAGTTAGTGCATCTCACTCGTTGGCCACCTCCCCAGAGTTGGTAGCTGTGTCGGCAGGAGAAGCTAAGCAGAGAAACCACCCCCCGGCTCCGGAGCGACATACTGGACAAGTTTTTCTTCATTCTTCTCATCAGCAGCTGCATGGCCGGGGGGGGGGGGGGGGACGACACGGACGACACACGACACGACACACCGGCTGTCCCCGCGGGAACTGGCCATGGACGTCCCATCTGGCTGGGGACTGCTGCATACAATGCAGCCGGTGTCCCGAAGAATCCGGCTGCTGGGAGGATGGGCAGGCTGCATGCGGGGCTGTCATGGCTGTATCTGGGGGGGGGGTTAGAGGGCCGACCACATCACAGAGCTGTCTCTCGGGCCTTCTGCCCTGCAGGGGAAGCGCGAGCGGTACGCCGGGATCATTGGCTACGCCCTGATACAGCGATATGCCGCGGTGAGCCAGGGCAGGAGTGGGGATGGGCCTGGGTGGGGGAGGGTGGTTGAAATCCTATCGCTGGACTGATGGCCGGGTGGGGAGTTCCCTGCCTCTCATGGGATCCCCCTGGATCCTGCTCAGTTACCCAGCGAGATGCACTGGGGAAGGGTTGCTTTGAGACCCCCTTCACGCACCCCACCCTTCCATCCACTCCCAGCCCCTGGTGGTAGTAGGTCCATTGCAGCCTCCTGAGGCCAAGGAGCCCTCCAGTGGCAGCAGGCAGTACTGCACCTTGCTGTACACCGGCCCCATGCCCTGATTGGTGGCCAAAGGGTGGCTGCCCCGGCCCATTTCACGTTGCACCCGCTCGTCCCCGTGCTGCTAGACCATGTGCCCCGGGCGTGTCTCAGGGCCGAGCCTCATGCAGCTTTGCTCAGAGGGGCCTGGTTATGGCTCTGGAATAGATGCCCCCGCTCCCACCTTGCTGCCTCCCATCCCCCCAGCACACAGAGGGGTTCAGTCCAGGCTAATGGGGACGCCCCCCGTGGGAGCCCCTTCTCGCCACACCCGCAGCCCGTCCCCGCTCTCCTTGTCTTCCAGGCTCCCGCAGACTCTGGCCGCAGGAGCGAGGGGGCCGAGGAGAGGACGTGGATAAGCATCTTCACCCAGCGAAGCCCCGAGCGTCTCAGCAGAGGCACGGCCTGGCTCAGGCCCTGCTGCAGGGAGCCCCTGGCGTCGCTCACAGCTGGGGGACGTGGGGCACTTTGCTCTCGCTGTTTGTCCGTGCGGCCCAACCCACGGCTGCCCCGGAAAAAATGTCTGGAGGTGCCCCGGCCCCAGCATAGACACGGTCACTCCGGCAGCGCTGTTCCCCAGCGTCGCTGGTTTCTCTCGGCAGGCCCAGAATAAGCCCCACCGGTAAAAGCGCAGTCCTGCTGGGCTGTGCCGTGTCCGCCCCAGGAGCGCTTTGCTGGTAGGACGCATTGGGAGACACCCCCAAAACCATCGCACCGGCCAGAGCCCTAGGGAAAGAAACTTTTTATTTCCAAACGTCTAAGGCAGTGTTACAAAGAACAGAGAGTAGAAAAGAGACAGTAAAACTCACCGAGCCCTCCTCAGCCCAAGACCTACTGCTGGCCACGGCTAGCTAACACCTGGTAGCCACCCCTAGCCTATCCCTTTTGCTCCTTCAGACATTCTCTAGACATGCCCCTTCCCAGTACCCAAGGGTGAGGAGGGGCATGTTTAGAGGAAGCAGGATTGGGCGTAACCAGCAAAGGGCAGGAAAAAGTGAGGCTCCTTGTGGGACATCAGGGATGTCCAGCAGAACCCCTGGCAGATGGGGCGCCTCCAGCGCAGGCAGCCACCCAGCACTGCAGGACTCGAACCTGAGACCCGACGGGGTGCAGACAAGGGATTTGCTGCAGGGAATGTCTCAGGGATCTGCAAGGGGGGGTAGGGGTTCTGTTCTGATGGGGGGCAGGGACTGGAGGCCCTAGGGTCTCTGACAAGAGAAGGCACCCCCTCCCCCCATCCTGGGATCCTCCCGCATCCACCGGACCTAAGGCGGGAGCTGCGGCAGCAAGCCTCCCACTCAAGTATCCACTTCCCCTGCAGGTGCTGGGCTCGCTGCCTCCCCTGGGGGCAGGTCTGGAAACGTCCCCCCGCCCCCGGCAGGCACCCAGGAGCCGGGTAACCGCGCTCCCCCCTTCTGGAGCCACAAGTCCTGCTGGCTGTTACTATCTCAGCAGTCCCGCGGCGTTCAGTGTCGTGCAAGGAAGAGAAGGGCTCCACGGATGGGCCCGTGCAATAACCTGCCTGTTTTCCAGGGGGCCTGGTTTAAACCGCGCTGCCGGGGCAAGGGCCCTGCCAGGGGGAGAGAGCTAAGGGAAAGCTTCAGCACAGCAGGGAACTTACACCCAGACCGTCCCCCTCTTCCTCGGCTCTGGGCGCTTCGACAGACGAGGAGTTCAGGTGCAGCTATTTCAAGACCCCCTGCAGATGTGCCTCCCGCAGCCTGGAGCACAGCCCGGGGCTGGGCAGAGAGTTCTGACCCCCCTGCCCCGGCTCCACTCGTCCCCCATCCACCGCTGGCTCTGCCTCTGTGTTAATTAGGGCCGACCGCCTTGCCCGCTGAACTTCCAGTGGCCCCGTGGAGTGCAGGGTCAGGCCCGCCCGAGGGGCGACTAAATGGGATTGGCTCCCACCCCTGCCACTCGGGGGCAGCATTGGGGGGGAAGAGGAGAAGGTGCCTGGCTCGGCCCGATTCTGTGCTCGCCCTGCGATGAGAATCAAAACAAGGAGGCAGCAGCTCATTGACGAGCACCCAGGGGACCTTCTGCATCGGCCCAGCTGTGTTGAGGCCTTCCAAGGCATTCCTCGCAGCTCACGCGGGACAGGGATACCTGGGGCTCTGACTAACCCCCCCAGCTTTGTAAGTGCCCTTCCCCAAAGGGTCCTGCTTTCCAGGTCTCCTCCCCAGCACTGGCTGCATCTCCTTAATTGCACTGGATTCACCGGGCATCTGCCTGGCCCGCTTGGCAGGTTACCTACGCCTGAGGGAGGCTGGCAGCTGCTATTTCGTGCCTGTTAAATAACAACCCTCTGTTTGCACGGCCTCTTCCCTCTGCGGATCCCCAGGCAGCTGAGGAAGGAGTGGGTGAGCCTGTACAGTCACCCCCTCCCCACCACGCCGATTTATCAGATGGAGAAATGGAGGCAGAGCAAGTCAGTGTCAGAGCTGGGAATGGAACCCAGGAGTCCTGGCTCCCAGCCCCCACCGGCTCCAAGCACTAGACCCCACTCCCCTCCCGGAGCTGGGAATGGAACCCAGGAGTCCTGGCTCTGATCACTGACCTCTCTGCCTCCAACACAGAGATTTTTGAAGGGAGGAAGCTCAGAGGGTGCCCGGCCTCTACCCCAGCGTGGGCGAGATCAGCCGTGAGCTGGGCTCCAGCGTGAGCCGGGCTCCGGAGAACACTCAGCATGCTGGGTGAGAGCTCAGAGGCATGAGGTACAGCTGAGGGCGTCAGGGGCGAGCAGGAACCTGCAGCCAACGCCCAGCCCCGCTAGACCCCGTCCCTGAAGGCCCGGCCCAGCCCCCATGCGCTGCAATGCACGGATCAGGAACCCGGGTAACGCCAGCAGCATGGCATGAAGTTTCACCCCCGCAGCGCGGGAGCCAGGATGGAGTTCGTCTGCGAAGTGGGTCCCGTGCTGGGGCGGGGGGCGGGAAACGGAGGCAAGACGAGGTCCAGAGGGGCAACGTGCTTCAGCCCCGCGAGAGGCTGTCGTCTGGGAGTCTTAACAGTGATGCGGAAGGACCGTGGTGGGGCGAGGGGGTCCCAAAGCAGCAGGCAGGGGGCGAGCGGCTCTAGAGAAGGGTGCAGTCTGACTCCTGCTTCTGTCTCTGCCTGCGTTCCCCGGCTGGGCGCCCGGCCGGCTGAGCTCTCCCCTGAAACCAAAGAGAAGAAATAGCCGCCTCCTTCAGCCCAGGATCTCAGGGCGCTTTTCAGGCCAGCCTCCTTCCCCGCCCCCCCCCTCTCCCCCCCAATATCCTCCCACAAGAGGGGGGCGATGGAAGCAAAGAGGAGGGAAGCGACGTGACACATGGCCTTGGACAAGTCAGTGGCGCAGCCAGGGATGGAACCCAGGCGTCCTGGCGCCAGCCCCCTGCTCTAATCATTGGGCGACGCTCCTCCCAGGGCGAGGGATCCGAGTCAATGGGTCCCAGTTCCCAGGCCTGCTCTCCCGCCCCCTCCATCGGCTCGGGAACAGAACCCAGGCGCCCGGCCTCGCTTCCACGCTCAAGCCGTTGTCCTGAGAGATGCGGCTGCGGAGAATACAGACGCTCTGCAGTGAGACTCCCCCCCTCCCCGAGGTCCCCGATCCACCCCGCGGGAGGCCACAGGAGGATGAGCCTCCCCAGGGCAACCGTGTCCGATCGGTGCCTTATGCCAACGCACAGGGAAGACAGGCCTGACCAGCAAGGGGGACGGTCGGGCTGAGCTGGGCGTCTCCTGGGTGGGAGGGTGAAGGGCGGTGGGGGCTGGAATGGACCCGCCCCGCCCCGGTTCAAGTCTCTCTCACCCTTGGAGGGTACCGTGCCACAGCACCCCCTGCTGGCTGGGCTAGCAGCAACGCTGATGGGTTCCCCAGGATCCCTGACCGCAGGAAGAAAGGTCCTTCCAGCAGAGGGGGATGGGGGGGAAGCCAGGGCCCATTACCTGCGTGGGAGGGGCTGCTGGCTGCTGCTGCTGGTATTCCTCCTGCTGCAGCTGGCGCGCGAGCTCCAGGTCACTCAGGGCAGAGGGGCCCTGCTGCTGCTGCTGCAAAGACAGGGCTATCATGTAGTCCTGGGGGCGAAGGAGGAGACGTGGTCAGTGCTGGGGCTCCCCGGGAGTGAGAGGGAGGGAAGAGGAGGAGATCCAAAGCCCTACACAAATGGTGCACATACAGGATCACTCGCCCAGCACTGGCAGGCAGCCACCTCTGGAGAGCAATGCAGCAGCTGCGCAAAGAGGGCTCACTCGCCCAGCACTAGCAGGCAGCCACCTCTGGGGAGAAACACGGCAGCCATTTAGCAACAGGGCTACAAAACACTTGAGGGCAGGAACTAGGGACAAGTCGCTGAAGAGGTAGGTAGGTCGGTCTCAATTCACTGAGCAGGGATTATCAGGGTGGGGAGAGGGCTGGGTCACCTGTCCGCAATGACCCTCCCCCCCGTGGCGGTTCCATCACCCTCGCTCTATGGGGAGGAAATGGAAGCGCAGAGGGGTTAAGATCCACTCAGAGGATGCTGAGCTCCTACCCGCCGCATTGACCAACAGACCTACACCCTCCCCAGAGCCAAGGACAGCTCCCAGGAGCCCCGGCTCCCAGCCTCACCCTGCTTTAACCAGAGATAACATCGTCCTAAAGAGAAGGATCCTGCTACAGCAGACACCGGTTCCGAGAGGTGACACATTTCAGCCAGAAGAGCAGGGGCGCTACAATTTCCTTTCTCTAGGCCACACATCCTGCCTGGAGCTGGGAAGAGAACCCAGGAATCCCCTCTGCTGTAACCACTAGACCCCACTCCCCTCCAATAGCTGGAATGGAACCCCGGAGTCCTGGACCCCACACCCCACCCAGAGGCAGGAGCAGGAGCAGAACCCAAGAGTCAGTGGCGTGTCTAACCCCTCAGACACACGCCTGTAACCCAACCCCTCCCCACGCAGTCGGGCCTCCACCAGCTGTTGGTTTCCTACCTGGTCCACCTGCCTCTGCTCCTGGGGTGAGCTGCCGGCGGCCTCCTTCCCCAGGGTGGGGCTCAGGTGGAACTCTGCATCACAGAAACAGCTGTCCCCGTCCACGTTGTGCAGGCTCTCCCAGGTCACCTTCTCCTCCTGCAGGAAGCCCTGGTCCGTGACCAGCAGGTACAGGTGACCCTGTGGAGAGAGGATGAGTAAGAGCCAGTGTCCCCTTAAGAAGCCCCGGAGGGTGGGCGAAGCGGCAGCCTGTCATCCACTAGGGCAGAGAGATCACAGCCCTGGGAGGACACAATCCAGGGGTCATGATCACGGCACATCAAGCGGGACACACAAGCCTCCACGAAAGGCAAGAAAGGGTTAATGGGCGAGTGAAAGCCCAAACTGAAACACTGGGGAAACTGAGGCATAGCTCCTGCAAACGCCACACCTGGCCATAAAGGGGAGGGGGGAAAAAAAAAAAAAAAAAAAAAAAAAAAAAACACAACTCGTCACCCCAAAAGTTTCGCCCAGCTCTGCTTGTGAGCTCAGCGTCTCCACATCCAGAGGTGGATTCTGGGATCCCCCCGGAGGAATGCTGGGATCTTTCCAACGGCGAAGAGGAGGCACTGTGGCAGTTACGGCAGGTTGATTTCTCCTGCCGCAGCCCCCGCAGGTACCTGGGAGGTCTCCCAGAAGGCTGCATGAAACTCACGGCCGGGAATTCCTACCCAGCAGGCAGCGCTGCCGACGCAATCGGGGCGGAGATCGGGGCAGGTTTACTGGACGGGTGGATGCACTCATGCGTATTAGCAAAGCAGAGTCCTGCCAGGCAAGCCTCCTTCCTGCCAGCCCCAACCCACGCTGCCTCACTTTCCCTTTGCCTCCCCCCACAGGCTCTCTCCCCCAAGCCCGGGGAACCTTCCTCAGCCACCGAGCCCCCCGTGCAGCTGCGTGCGGCACAGGTGCGGGTGGAAGGGGGCGGGCGGGCCTGACCTGGTGCTTGATCATGGTGCTGAAGTGGTTGTTTCTGAAGAAGACGCTCAGCTCCTCCTCTTTGACAGCAGCTGTCAGCTCGCACAGGCCGTGGTAGGTCAGCTGGGAGGCCGTGGACTCCAGGAACTGCTCCGCGATCAGGCCTGGTACAGAGAAACGAGGCGTCAGCCAGGAGGGGGGCGGTGTTACGCTGGTGCCCAGCATGGATGCCCCGGTAATGGGTGCGAAATCGGTTCAGCTTGCGCCTGTGAATTTACCGGTAGGGGCTAAACCAATTGGCCAAACCAGGTTCAAGTCGAAGGAAGCGCGTCCCCCTGAGGGTTTGCACGGTGGCGGGGAAAGCGGTGCAGTTTGGTGAGCCGGTCCTTACTCTGAAGGACTCGCAGTTTAAACACTTCAGAGAGACACAGAGTGGGAGGAAAGTGACTTGCTGAACATCAGAGCAGGGAACAGAACCCAGGTCTCCCGGGTCCCAATCCGGCGCTCTACCCACTTGACCACGCTGCCTAGAGAGAGCAAACTGCAGCTTCCCCGAGCAGCAGTAGAAAAGTGCCTGGGAGTTGGGAGGGAATATCTAAGAAGTGGGGGGCGCAGGCGCTTTGCTGAGCAGGGGATTAGCTGTCTCTGCGCCCGTGGGGGAGCCAGTGTGGGCCTAAAGCCACCAGGAAACAGCTCTGATGCCTTGTCCCGGTGAAACCCCCTGGGCGCAGCCCGTTTGTCGGGCACTGGGAAGGGCAAACGTAGGCACCAAGCGGTAAAGACTTCAGGGTGGCTTCTCCTGAGCTTCTCCCTCCTGACGACACTGAGGGGGGCTGATGGAAACAGAGGGGGGGCCGTTAACTGCAGCACCCCCATGCTCAGCACAACCAGGCCCCTTAAAGGGCCGGACGCACATCCTCGGATTGCTTGGGGAACCCCAGCTTTCCACTGCCCGACACCTGCGAACAAGCCTGTGCCCTGGCTAATCCGCACCCTGGCGCTGACGCATGTAGGGGTCCCCTGAGGACTGCCCTAACCTGTGCCAGGGGCAGCACAGGCTCCCGTAGCCCCGGATTGGGGGGGGGGGGGAATTGTACCTCCCACCATCTCTGCACCAATACAGGGGTGAATCTGGCCCGGAGGTCTCAGATCTGCAGGGGGATAAATTAGGCACCTAACGAGGGGCGAGTGCCCTCCGGTCATCAGCAGGCGGTGCTCAGCGCCTTGCAGGATGGGGAGGGGGCCTATCTGAAAGGCAAGTTAGCTCGTTGGTTCCTCCTCCGTGGACAATTTTAGATGCCAGGGGAGCTGGAGGCACCCGGGAGGTCCCCGCTCTGCAGAGACTGGGGGCGCGGAGTGGAGCTCTCTGGGGGACGGGGCGTTACCTTCGGTAACCAGGTTGGGGTCGCTGGAGTGCTTGCAGGTGATGATCTTCTCCACCAGCTGGTTGTAGCTCAGTTTGCCCGTGGCCTGGGCCACTTCCGGGCTCTGGAGGAGAAAGGAGGGGGTGAGGGAACGGAGACGGCCCAAGGAGGGCTCCAGGGAGGTATTTTAAGCCGGGCCAGAAGGGAAAGTGTAGGCCTGACAGGTTGCTACCCTGTGGCCCCTTTGCACTGGCGAGGCTGGTGAACAGAGAGTTTAATGCGGGTGCGACGTGCCCCTCTGCCCCACAAGGGGACGCTCCCTTCAAGTGGAGGCGCCCCTACGCCAGCCTTGCCCTGACTCCAGGCACAGGGCGGGTTCTGGCGCAGTCCTGCCCTCTGGCTGGCCACCGCCTTGCAGAGCCCCACAGGGGGCCAAAGAAGCAGAGGTGCCAGTTAGGCCATAGGGGTGTCTGCTGCCCCTGCACAGGGGCGGGGCAGGCTGCCTGCGCTCTGTGAACCTGCCCTGGGGTCTGCATTGGTCTTTCAGCTGCACCTTTGGTTTTAAGTTGCAAATAAAAAGAGACAGGAGACTGGGGTCCCTGGTTATTCCCAGATCTGGCAGAGCGGACCACCAGCGGCTTGCCCCCACCAGTCCTGGAAAAAGTCACCCCGCCCCTCAGCAGAGTTTACAGCTGTCCTTGTCCCTGCTCATAGAATTATCATAACGCCATCTAGCTCTGTCCTACGGCTTTCATCAGCAGATCTCAAAGTGCTTTGCAATGGGGAAACTGAGGCACAGAGAGGGGAAGTGACTTGTTCAAGGTCATCCAGGGCAGTGGTAGAGCAGGGGATGGAACTCAGCCCTACAAGTACCAGTCAAGTGCTCTATCCACTAGGTCACACTGCCTCCCACTCCCTGCTCCAACCCCCTACGTTCACCAACACACCGACTCTAGCTTGTATCCAGTCTACGCACAGGGTGGAGTTTACAGCTCACAGGACTAGCAACATGGCTCACCTGGGGGTCCACCAGCCAGCCGTGGTAGAGCGGGATGTTCAGCAGGTCAAAGACAATGCACTCTGGGGTATACTCGAAGTCCGAGACGCCCGTGAACCGCACGTTCACGTCGAGCCCCGTGGACAGTTTGGGCAGGACCATCATAGCATCGTTGACGTTCTGGAGCCGGGAAAGAGAAAGCACAGCACCATGAGTAGACAGGAGACAGAGGAGTTGTGGCAAGGAAAGGGCTGGGAGGCCCATGAGATTATACCAGCTGTAACCAGGGCTGCATTTCCTCCTGGCCTAGGCGGAAGATCTTGAGGCTAAAATCCCGGCCTGACATCAACCATTCGGAAGTGGTAAGCTGGGATTTCTGCTTTCCTACTATCCCTGCCAGGTTGGTCTGTTTCCTCCTGTTGTCACATGGCTCATAAGCACTTCAGAGCAGGGACAGTCTCTTTGTTATTTGTCTGTGCAGCACCTGACACAATGGGGCTCTGATCTTTGGTTAGTGTTGCTAGACACCACCACAATAATGCCTGGGAGCCAGGACTCTTGGGTTCTCTTTCCGGCCCTGGCCACTTCACCAATTTGTGCCCTCCCAGCGCAGGGACTGTCTCTTGCTAGGCGTGCACAGCGCTCAGTACAACGGGGTCCCAATCCTGAATTGGGCACTGTTGTAGCAGAAATGCTTCCTAGTGTGGGAGCTGTGAGACTCAGTCTTGAGGACTCAGGACTTGTCTATACAGAGAAATTGACCGGAGGAGCCTTTCCAGAATCGCTGTGTGTGTGGGCAGAATAAGAATCACTCTACTCCAGCATAAATTAGAGCACTTCCAAAGCGGAGTCATTATTCTGGAATAAAGTCACTTTTATTCTGGAATTGAGTATTCACGGGGAGAGCTACTCCAGATCAGCCTATTCTGCACTAGTTATGCTGCTCAGTTTCCCTGTGTAGTCAAGGCATTAGCACTCACAAAGTGCTTTGAGAACACAGGAATTGCCAGCCTGGGTCAGACTTGAGCCCATCTAGCCAGTATCTCAGCTCCCACAACAGCCAGCTCTAGATGCCTTAGAGCAGGGGTGGGGAATGTCCGGTCCGGGGGCCGTATACGGCCCGCAAAATGATTTGGTCCGGCCCTCAAAATCATTTGGTCTGGACCTGGCAGAGGGGGGGAATTCGGCGGCGACGCGGTTTCACAGCGGTGGCGGGGTTCCGTGGGGGGGAGCAGTGCCTGCCGCCGAAATCCTGCCGCCGTTTGCCCCTTTTCGGCGGCGGGGGGACTTCGGCGGCAGGCACTGTCCCCCACCCCCCAAGGAACCCCGCCGCGAAACCGCGCCGCCGCCGAATTCTCCCCCGCCGCCAGGGCCACCATCAGGCCCTTGACATAAAAAAGGTTCCCCACCCCTGCCTTAGAGGAAGGTGCAAGGACTGAGCAGTAAGCAGTCTCCCAGGAACATTTAATCCGAACTCCTACCAGAGATGGATTTAAACCCTGAAACATGAAGTTCTGTCTCCTTTCCGGTGCCCCTTTAGTCAGATTGACTGTTCTAATTCTGGCTATTCTTATTATCCATATGGACACCCAGCCCCTCTCTGAGTCAGGCTATATTCTTGGCTTTACAGGCATCCAGCAGCATTGAGTTCCACAGGTTAATCACTCCTCTCTCCTTTTATCATCTTCGAGAATTTACCACCTTTCAATCTCATTGACTGTCCCCTTGTTCTTATATGATGAGAAAGAACAGAAACGCCTGCTCGACATTCTCGGTCCCATTCCTTATTGCATGTGCTTTTATCACATCTCCTCCTATTTGCCTCCTTTCTCCGGTAAAACAACCCCAATCTTTTCAATCTCTCTTCATCGGAGAGCCTTTTCAGGCCTCCAGTCATACCCGCTGTCCCTGTCTGAATCCCGCTCTAGTTCTGCCCCATCCTTTAGTCCACAGGGTAACCAATGCCGCACACAGTAACCGGAGTAACCCGGCGGTAGTAACCAGAGGAGGCTGCACCATTGATCGAAATCAAGACAAGATGCTCATGTGGAACTTAGGACAGGGTCTGAAAGGGGCCTTCTGGGTTGTTAAGTCGAGTCCATGCTCACACAGACAACCCTGCCGCATCAGCCCGTTCAGAAATTGATTAAGCTCCATCTTCAGACTCGTGAGGCCGTTTTCCCCTCTGCTGCTACTACCGGGTCCAGAACCTCCCTCCTCTGATGGCTAGAAACTTGCTTTTAAATTTCCAGCCTCAACTGACTCCTGGCTAGTTTAACCCCCATTTTTTCTTGGGCCAATGCTGTCCATTAGTTTCAACGGGTCCTCTCCAGCCCTAGTAGAAAGTTCTGGAGAGGCAGATGTCATCCTGTGGACACAGGGCGAGGGAAGACAGAGCAGCACGCTGCTCTGAAATTGCAGTCTGTTGTCTGTTCGCTAAACTAGTTTGCTACTTACTTAAGCATATAGGCACTTATCTGGCCTTCATCAGCAACAAATCTGAGCGTGACATTTTTTTTTATCTCTACAACCCACATGGGACGTATTAGCCAAGTAATTTTGATTTTATTTTATATAGACACACATGTTGGGGTTTTTGTTTGTTTTAAATAGATGGAGAAATGGAGGTCCCGGATAGATTAAGTGACTTGCCCAAGGCCATTAAGCTGGGCAATGGCAGAACAAGTCCCTGTCCAATGCTCTATCCACTAGGCCACTCTTGCTACCTATACTGCTCCCAGATTTGCAGGTTCCTTTCGCAGCATGCGAGGTCTCTCTCCCTCGCAATGGGGCTGCGTCAGAGAGAAGCGATCCATTTCAGGACGACAGGAGGGGCCTTTTAAAACATGGTGCAGTGTGGTGCCCTGCCAACCCGGACCTCCTTCAACACTCCGCAGAATGGGGGGGCGGATCCGGACAGTCTCACCTGCTGGAAGTTGAGCTGCAGCCCTTCTGACTTCTCTTGGGGTTTGATGGATAAGATGCAGTCGCCTTTGAGACAAGAAAACACCCAGTCACTATTACTGATTGATGGTGCTTATCTAGTCCCCCAACACCGTAATATCAGGGACTTCAAATATTTTTATCCTCACAGTCCTCCAACCCCTGGTGAGTCAGGGCAGGGCTATTATCCCCATTGTACATATGGGGAAACTGAGGCACAGAGCGGCTAAGTGACTTGACCAAGGTCACACAGGAAATCTGTGGCACAGCCAGGAACTGAACATGGGTTTCCTAACACCCAGCCCACTGCCCTCAACACTGAACTATCCTTTCTGCCTCTAGGACCGAGGCAGGGGCTTGGCCTGTCCCTGGGGGTGGGCTGGAACTAGATTATGGTCAAGATGGCAAGACGACTCCTGTGCAGGCCCAGTGGAAAAGCCCCTTTGGTGGCTCCCAGTCTAGCCCTGCAGCATGGTCCTGATGGGATCTGAGGATGAAGACTGGGATGCGGGGGAACGAGACGGAAGAGAGAAGCACTAAATGCAGCCCATTTCCCCATCTGCGTTTGGGGCAGGGGAGAAAAGAACCCACACAAACAGGCAGGAGATTGCAGCAAGGGTCCAGTCCTGCCTTCGTCATGTACCTAGAATTCCTAGAGAAGCTGATGGGAATTTTGAGCGCACCAGAAACACAGGATAGACTCAGAGACTCTAAGGTCAGAAGGGACAATATGATCATCTAGTCTGACCTCCTGCACGACACAGGCCACAGAACCTCACCCGCCCAGTCCTGTGATAAACCTCTAACCTATGACTGAGTTATTGAAGTCCTCAAATCATGGCTTAAAGACTTTAAGGTACAGAGAATCCACCAGCAAGTGACCCCCAGAGCCTTTGCCCATTTGCCCTGGGGGAAAATTCCTTCCTGACCCCAAATATGGCGATTAGTGAAACCCTGAGCATGTGGGCAAGACTCACCAGCCAGACACCCGGAAAGAATTCCCTGTAATAACTCAGAACCCCCCATCTAACATCCCGTCACAGGCCATTGGCATATCTACCACCAGTAGTCAAAAATCAGTCAATTGCCAAACTAGGCTGTCCCATCACACCATCCCCTCCATAAATATATCAAGCTCAGGTTTGAAGCCAGCTAGGCATTTTGCCCCCACGGCTCCCTTGGAAGCTATTCCAGAACTTCACTCCGACGATTAGAAACCTGCGTCTAATTTCAAGTCTAAACTTCCTAATGGCCAGTTTATATCCATGAGTTCTTGTGCCCACATTGGCGCTGAACTTAAATAACTCCTCTCCCTCCCTGCTATTTATCCCTCTGACGTATTTATAGAGAGCAATCGTATCTTCCCTCAACCTTCTTTTGGTTGGGCTAAACAAGCCAAGCAATTTGAGTCTCATAAGGCAGGTTTTCCATTCCACGGATCATCCTAGTAGCTCTTCTCTGCACCTGTTCCAGTTTGAATTCATCTTTCTTAAATATGGGGAACCAGAACTGCACACAGTATTCCAGATGGGGTCTCACCAGCGCCTTGTATAACGGTACTGACACCTCCCTATCTCTGCTGGAAATACCTCATCTGATGCATCCTAGGACCGCATTAGCTTTTTTCACGGCCACATCACATTTGTGGCTCATAGTCATCCTGTGAGCAACTGATATGCCCAGGTCCTTCTCCTCCTCTGTCACAGAGGTGGGATAGGGGTTCCCAGAAGTAAGGTGCTCTCCTGAATTCACCACTTACCGAGATGCGCCATCAACTCGTCCGACGTGATCACTTCCTTCTGGGGGGACAGCTTCACCTGCAGGCAGAGGGGGTTTGGGGAAGTCAGTGAAGGACCCTCTCCCCCAGCACATTTTGACCCACAAGGCCTGAATCGGGGTATGGGGATAATCGATACCCTTAACATCCTTACGTGGTGGGTGCATGTCAGATTTACCATGCCACGTGAGATGGTCCATCTAACTCAGTAGCCCAGCTTCAGCCATACTGGGGTCAGACACTTGGTCCATCTAGTCAGCCTCCTGCCATACTGGTTCAGACCATTAGCCCTCTTAACCCAGTATCCCATGTAGGGTAACCCACACCACCACTCACCAATGCTTGGTGTTTCATAGGACAGCAATAAAACAACCACCCCACAATAAGATGGCACTTACAGGACTTTTCATCCATCAAGTACTAAACACTTTACTATACTGCATCAGTCTCATTATCCCCATTTTACAGATGGGGAAATTGAGGCACATAGCAGGGAAGTGACTTGCCCAAGGTCACTCGGCACATCAGTGGCAGGTTTGGGAATAGAACCCAGGTCTCCCGAGTCTCAGGCCCTGATCCATTGGGCCATTCTACCCCTCAATAACACACCTGGGAGGCAGAAAAATCCTTCCTGACCCCTACAGTAGCCAGCAGGTGCCTTGAAGCATGAGACTTGACTACACCTATTCTTACTGTCAGTCACATCCCAGGATACCCACCACCGGCTCCAAAGCCCACAGAAACCAATGGGAGTCTTTCCTGACCGAGGTGAGAAGAGCCCTGACAATGGGAGTTTAGAACGCAGCAACGCTTTGCAGGACAGTTCTGTGGCAAGAGCAACTCGATAATGTGGAGCCTGGCAAGCGTTTCCCAGCATGCACTGCGAGGGACCACGTCCTCCCAGGGTTCGCTGAAGGGAGTGGATAACAGCAGGTGTCTAGATCCACCCAGGAGGTCCCCAGTGTCTTAGACACTTAGCTGGTCCCCCTCCCATCATCACCATATCTGAGCACCTTACAGCCTGGAATGTATTTATCCTCAAGCACCCCTGTAGGGCCGGGCAGGCTAGTATCCCCATTGTACAGCTGGGGAAACTGAAACAGAGAGACGCTAAGTGACTGGCCCAAGGTCACACAGAGTCTGTGGCAGAGCAGGGACTTGAACCTGAGTCTCCCCAGTCCTAGGTTAGTGCCCTAACTACTGGGCCATCCAGCCTCTCAGTACAAGTAGCCTCTTCCATGCCACTAGATCATGGCCTCTTAGATGAACTACATGAGACCTCTAGGCCCTTACCGCCCCCTCCTCGCACCCGGCGCCCCTGCTCTGAATAGCAGCATTGGGACCCCCCGGCTCCGACCTACCTTCCACTGCAGGAACAGGATGTTCATGATGGCCAGAAGCGGGCAGGGCCCGTTCTCGCTCTGGGTGATGATGGGGGTCCTCTCCCCTTTCCAGCTGATCCACTTCACGCAGTAGAAGTCGGGCTCGGGCTCGCTAGCTGGGGGCTGGGCCTTGGCGGCATCAGATGCCTGCGCTGCGGCACCCGGTTGAGGGCTGGAGATGGGGGTGTCTGGCGGGGAGGCAACTCCTCCCGTTGGGATGCCCGCCCTCAGGGGAGGCTGCTTCTCTTTGGTATCCACCCCTCCTTCTGGCTCCCCGCGCTCCAGCCACTCTGCTTCATCACTGGGCCCTGCCCTCAGGGACAGATCCTTCCTTGGGGCGTCCTCGTGCTCCCGGCCTGCAGCCTGCTGGCAGCTGGGGCTGCCCGGCCCAGAAGAAACCTCCTCGCTTTGCGTTACCCCAATCCTCTCTGGCTCCTGCCCATTCAGGGTGCAGCCTTGCCCTGCCGCAGCCTGGATTCCACCCTCCCTGCCAACAGAGTCCGCCTCTACACCCCGAGGGGCCTGGCAGATTTCAGGCCTGGTGACTTCCGTGTTTACATCCTCCCCTTTCAGATCCGCAGGATCCACCTGCTTGGGCCGGGGCTCCATCTGGTCCAGGCAAAATCCCTTCCGCAGCACCCCTCGGAGTCCTCAGTCCATTCACCGGGGCCGGGAGCGGATTGCACAGGCTGGTCCCTCTCTGGCAATCCCGGTTCACTTTCTGCCGCCGTCGGACTCCGTCACGTATTTCGCTCCTGTCCTCGACTCTACAAATTCTCAGGGAAGCCAATTCCACTGAACGCAAGTGGAGGGGAGCGGGGTGGTGAGAACAACCACCACCTGCTTCTGGAAACAAAATCCCCACGTCACAAAAACACGTCGAGTCTGTCCAGTAATAATCACGGACTATGTTCCTTTCGAGAATATAAAACTAACGTGTTTTAAACAAAAACCCATCGTATTCATTTATCAGGCTCAGAACTCATTCCTTTTCCTGCCTATAAACTTACATCCCCCTCCCTGCCCATGATATTGGTTCAAGTTAAAAACAAATTCTAAAAAAAATAATAAATAGGTCCTTCTGAAATGATCTAATTCTTGTTCCAGAAGCTATTTAGTGCTTGGTCAGTCCTGGGTATTTAAATAAATCTTTGTGAGGCACTTTGAGGTTTCTAGGAAAGTTGGTTTTTATAAAGGTCTTCTCCCCACAAAAAAAAAACTGGTTCCAAAGTGATGCCTGGCCTGACATTTATCCATCAATTTCCTCCAGGCAAATTAATCCCAATCTGCCTCCCTTTCCTCTTTTAAATTAAAATCACTCAGCATTGATGAAATGCAATATTCCACCTGCCCTGTGTGTGTTTGGACGCTGACTAATTATAGTTCAAGAGCACCGGTACAAAAAGGAGTGTCTGTGTTATTAGCTTCTCAACCCTTTTCAGAGCGTAGAAAAGTAACAATAAACTAGAAACAAGGGGAGAGATTTAACTAAAACAAAACCAAACTGGAACAAACCTTGCAAAACAGGTCTGATGTAATTATAGAAAATGGACAGACCCCTCCCCGCAACCTATGGAACAAAGATTTTCCTATAAAGAGTATTTTAAAGTCATAAAATAAAAAAGCAAAGCCAGGGGGGTTGTTTGGCTAATTCTCTCCTTATCAGTGGTTTGGAATCTCTTTATTCCTCGCAAGTCTTTACCCAAAGTCCTTTTCTCTCCAGCCTTGAGGTTATGTCAACAGAGCAGAAGGTTGCAGTTTTCTTATCTTGTTTGGACCTGATCTGCGGATCTTTCCACCTATTTTGCTGACTTGTCTTTCCAGTTTTTCTTCTGTAGCTGCCCCTTTCGTGATTTAGCTGGGCTGGGGTATCGGCAGTATTGGAGTTGTCAGCTGGAGCTTGTCTGGTCTTTTCAGCAGTGAGACTCCCCCTGTTCACTGAATAACCACACAGAAGAGAAGAGAAATAATGAGCCAATAATTCCATTATGAGATGGCCAATAATTATTACAGTTCAGCTCATTTGCAACTGGGCATGCGCACAGCTAATGATATCCGCTTTGTCTGGCACAGAAATAGAGGCCAGGACTTCCCAGCAACTAACGTTTTTGGATGCCCAACCTCAGACGCCTTAAGGAGCCAGGTTTATCAGGCAGAGCTGAGAACCTGCTCCCTAGGTCCTTGAAAAAAAAAAAAGTGTCTAAAGTTGGCTCTCAAGAAACAAGGCAACCAGCATCGGTCCCCTTTTGAAAATCTTGGCTGTAGTTCCATTTCCAAGTCTTTTTCCCACGCTGATCCCTAGAGCACGGAGGCCCTTCCCCATCCCAAACCAACTGCTTCAATTCATTCAAATCCACCTGCCGTGGCATGTACAAATTCATCACAGGCAGAGTGGCATCATGGACAGAGCATGGCCTGAGACTTGGGAGTCCCAGGTTTTATTCCCGGCTCTGCCACTGGCCTGCTGGGTGACCTTAGGCAAGTCACTTCTGTGTTCCGTACCTCAGTTTCCCCATTTGCAAAATGAAGATAATGAGATTGATCTCCTTTGAGATCTGCTAATGAGAAGCACTAGGGATGATGATGATGGTGATGATTACATGCCTCATCTGAATAGCCAAGAGACCGTATTATCATAACCCTTATTCTTCTTTACCCACACCCCCCAAACTGTATAGCTCGCACTCTTCACATCAAGCCTGAAATCAAATGAACTGTAAACCCTCCAATGCAGGGTCAGTGGGTTGGATTCTGAAAGCCGCCTTGGGAAGGTAGATGCCCAATTCCTATTAATTTTGCATGGGAATTGGGTGTCTATACTGGGAGACCTTTCAAAATCCTACTCGGGGCCTTTCTGTTTGTTATTGAAGTTGCTTGGCTCACTTGAAACAGGGGGTAAAAAAAAACCAAAAAAAAAAAAAACCCAACCAACCAAACACCACTCCCATAGCAACAAAAAATACCCACCCAGCCAGAAAACACAGCGTTTAGTACAACTTGTGTGTGGGGACAGGCCCTATCTCATACCTGTACAGTTAAAGCGGTAAAACCCCTCTAGCGTGGATGCAGATCTATCAGTGGATGCAGTTCTAGCCATTCATTGATTCTAAGGCAAGTTGGGACCCACTGTGATCACCTGTAGTCTGTGTGGACACAGCTGTTTTGCTCAGGGTAGGGGCTGGAAAAGAGCAGTTTTGCCAGTATACGTAGGCCAGATCTACACTGCAAACTTACATCAGTATAGCTACATCACTCAGGGGTGTGAAAAATCCATACCTCTGCATGATGCTGTCATACTGACCTGACCTGCGGTGGAGAAAGTGTTGTGTCGGTGGGAGAGCTTCTCCCGTTGACACAGCTACCGCCTCTCACGGAAGTGGATTAACGACGCCGATGGGAGAAGCTCTCCCGTGAGTGAAGTAGCATCTTCACTGAATTGTTGGTGTCACAAATTTAAGTCCTTAACAATTCCTTCTCGGCTCTACCCACTACCTGATGGCATGCACAGCACTAAAGGCGTGGCAGTCAGCTGTTGATGGCTCGACCAGTGACTCATAAAGAACTACAACCAACACTCGGAACTGCAACAGGCCTGAAAACTTGCCTCTGTCAGTCTGGTATGCAGATCTGATTCACAGGAGCAGAGCAGAAAAAGCGACCGTGTAATATTTGCCCCTTTCCAACTACAACTTTCAAAAGACAGGCAAGTAATTTAGGCCCTGATCCAGGAAAGCACTTAATCATATGCTTAACTTTCAGCATGTCTGTAGTACCACTGAAGTCAATTGGAACTGTTCCGGTGCTTAAAAGTTAAGCACATGCTTAAGTGCCTTGCTGGATCCGGACCAGAGAAATTTAAAAGCACCCTTAAAAGCTGCCAGGATACATTCAAGCTTCCTCTGTTCACATGCTGGCTACATATGGGATTCCAGGGAGAAAGGAGATGGGCAAAGAGTTGCCAAGCACCTCAGCGCCAGTGTTTTGGAAGCCAGAGTACCCTGCCTGCATCAGTAAAAAATGCAACTGTGAATCAGTGCTGTCTTGCCATCAATTCACTGCCAGCTCCTTTAATGCCAAAGCACGAGCGGTGATGGAGTCTGTTGTGATAGATAACAGAGAGACAGGATCCAGGCCCCCAGCTTTCATGACAGAAGCATCCTGCTTCCACCTTATTCTCTGCAGTCTGATGTCTGAAAACAGGCTTCCAAAGCCACCTGCAGTTTAGGCACCATCTGACCCCTCCTTGGCAACCTCTCTGCTGAGATGAAGGATTGAATGGGTCACGGACATGAGCTTCCCCTTTGGCCACCCCCCACCCCCAATCAGGTTGAGGCACGCTGGCAGTGGGGCAAGGGGAGAGGAGGGGGACACATGCCTTGCCAGCGATAGTCTCTGATCTCAAGTCCCCTCTATCATGCCAGCAGGAAATGCTCTGGCTTTAAAAGTATATATTTGAAGCCTCTTCCCGAGGAAGTAAGATCAGAACATTTGGGGGGTTTTTTTTAAATACAGATTTGGGATTTTTTCTATTCACTTCCCGGCCTTTGAGAACGCTGCCTGTTATTGGTCTCATTCTTTCCTTTGTGCTCCCCTGTCTGACTGTAGCCTTCTGTTCTCACAATTACATTAGAAGCTCTTTGGGATGGGGACTCTCTTTTTGTTCTGTGTTTGCAGAGCACCGAACTCAGCGGGCTTCTAGTTTCTGACTATAATACAAGTAATAACTGAGCTTTTAAGTTTCATGTTTTCCATCTTTTCTCCACAATCACCAGGGCTAGAGACATTTAAAAAAAAAAAAAAAGTTGAGATTCTCACATCACCACTTGTCTCCAGGAGTCAGGGATTTAAGAAATACATCAAATACCACAAGACTTGCAACAACGACAACAAAAAAATCAGAAGAGTTGGCAATGTCTGTGTTGCAGAATGCCACATTCCTTCCCAGTGCCACTCCCCTTAGCTGTCGAAACAGCCATTGCATCACAGCCAACAAAAACAACTCATCAGTAGTGAAACCCTGAGAAAAACACTTTTCACCTGATTTCCTCCCCACCATTAGTTCACTAGATTGTGTCATTTGCTTCTTTCCATGCTCAGTCTTAAATGGCCATGCCTATGGAGTCTAGTGGGGAGAGCAGGACTTCTGGGTTCTATCCCCCTCTCTGCCATTAACTCGCCATAGCCCGCTGGGTAAACCATGCCCTGCTCTTTATGCCTCCGTTTCCCCATCTGTAAAATGGGGATAACAGCACATACACATGGGGTGGGGAGACAAGCTTGAATGAAAGACGCTTTAAATGCAAACCACATTCAGTTAGAAGCTTTGTGATGGGTAAAAAGCGTTGTTTACCCTGTACAGCCCAGCCAGCAATTTGCTCTGGAAGCCCTCAGACAAGGACACAGATCAGAATCAAAGCTGGTGAAACCATGGGGCTAGATGGAACCACGGCACTGCACAGAAATCAGAGTTGCACCCATTTGCACTGGCAGGAAATTTGGCCCCAGGAAAGAAAGGTTTAAGTTGGCTAGGCCTGGGTGGGAAGAGAAGTTTTTGTGCACACATGGGAACCTGGCTTCATCCATCTAGGCCTCAGTACCTACATGCCACGGGGATGGGTGCTCTACAAATAGCTACAAAAAGGAAGGGCTGACCTTTTTCCTGCTGTGTTGTGTAGGATCATCTTAGGGGACCGCGTCACGGGGACTGCAAAGCAACGAAGAGAGCTGGCTCGCCATTCTCCGTGAGAGATGGGGTTAGGAGAGCAGCTTTTAAACAGGCGCACTAGGGTGATTCCCGGTACCCACCCGCTTCCCAGAACACGATCAGCGTCTGACTGCAAATCACAGGTTTACGAGCTTAGCCGGGAGTGACCCAGTTTCTTAACTGGGGTCCTGTTGTCCAGGCTCTCGGCAGCCTCCACGCTTGTGTGGCTCTCCCGGGCACACCCAGCATAGACTCAAGGCCACGGGTTGCTCTCCCTGAGCCCTCCCCTTCTCCGGGATTGCACGCTCCAGCGCAGCAAAATAAAAGGAACATCTAGGAAGGAGATGGCCTGCGTCAGGCCAGAACCAGAGAGCAACCAGGGTCCCAGCAAACTTTCCACACTCAATTACTTGCCTTGTGAATTCAGGCAGCCACGGCCAGGAGGTTCGAAGCAGCCTGGGCAAAACTTTCCCTCTGCTTTGGATAACTCTTCCAAGCCAAGTCACAAGCCTCTGGATCCACCCCTCCTTGCGGCTTACCACATAGCAATCTTTGTGTCAAGGCTGGCAAAACCCTGGCACAAAGGGACGCTCCCAAACTTGTCCAATAATCATCAAAACACCAGACCCCAAGTGGCTGGCTGGGCATTTTTTCCATAATCATCCTGAGTTCCCTTTGCAAACAGCCAGCAAACCCCGGAGATGGGTTCCGAGCAGCAAAGCAAGCGGCAAGATGTGTCCCGGGACTCTCACATCCATATGGCTGCCCCCTGCAGACATCAAAAGCGAAGCTTTTTGCACCCTCCAGACCATGCAGACAGACACTGCTTGCTGTGGGGATTAGAGAAGCGGTCTGCAGCAGGTTTAGATCTCTACAGGAGATTATTGGCTCTTAAAAACAACCCCCACCACTCAACCCCAAAATGTCTTATAACGGTACACCAGCCAAACTCAAGCCACCCCTACCCCAAAGGCGGCCAGCAAATAAGCTGTCGCCTTGGACAGCCACCCCCCCCCCCTAATTTTTACCTGATTGGGAGAGGAGGGGGGAGGTTTCTCTGCAGATTTCTCTCCGAAGATTCAAGGCAAGGGGTCGACTTTTCTCACCCTCCTCTTGTTGTCAGCACGGCTCTGCTCTTCCTCCTCTGGGTGCTAATGTAAATGCAACTAATCCGGATTCTACTACTGGGCTGAAACCCTGTCTCTTTCCCCCACCCCCTCACTCACACACGCACATAGATGCATACAAACCCTTCTGCCTGCATGGGGGGGCCCAAAACACCCCCACGCCCCTGGAACTCCCTGGTGCTACTCTGCAGCCTTCTCTGGGAACTTTTGTATCTTTTATTTTTTTTTCTTCTCTGGGTGAATTGCTCAAAGACAGGACTCCAGGCAGCTCTGGGGAAAGAAAAACTGCTGGGTTTCTTTGCTTGGCTTTTATGTTTTCAGAAGAGACATCTGCTGGGGTGGAGGATTCACAGCAGCGAAGAAGGAACCTTTTCCCCTCTCCCTCTCAGCAATACACAGCAAGAGCTGGCTGGAGAAAGAAAGGCAGGGCAAACAGCACCAACGAAATTAGCCTTAATTGGTATGTGCAGGAGCTGTCTCGCTCATCATAGGATAAGAGTCTGTCAGGCCAGCCGGAGCAAAGCAGATTTAGCAAATCATGGTTGAAAATGTGACCTAGACAACAGATGGCAAATAAAAAGAACCTCGCTTTAAAAATCAAAACAAGCAAACAAAAAAGCCCACACAATATTTCAGCCCGTCTCAGCTGATGTTTTGCAGCCTGATTCATCTTCAGGGGAAACTCTCTCGTAATACAGGCAAACGGGCGTGCAATGCTTTTCAAATGTAGGATAGCAGCTATGGGGCTTATAGCAGAAATGATCAGCTAATAATTCCAGGAGTCCAGAGCTCCCTTCAACCCCACCGCACCCCCACAATCTGCCTAGCCCTGCAACGACACTGATTAGCAGGGTGCACACTCTGTAGTTTGCATAGGCTGAGCTCATTGCACACACCTCAGGGGTTTCTCGCATCCTCCTCCATTTCCCCCCTCCCCTCCAGCTCCCTGGGTACCACCCTCGTGACTCGTATGTACCCAGGGTGGCCCAGTGAAAATGCCAAGGGCAGGGCAGGCTGCATAAGGGGAGAGCAGATTCTCCCAAACTGGGAGCTAACACTGAAGTTCGATTCACCTGCCAGTCACAAACAGTGCTCCTGATACCCCACACTGATTATCAAGAAGCTACAACAATACACAGCCCCCTTGATTGTATTTCAGTCTTTGGCCCCCATTTAGCAACTAGGTCCAGTAAAGTGAGGAGTTATTGGAAAACCTCTATTCACTTTACCAAAATGTTCTCGTGATCCCCAAAATACCACGCTGACGGCCAATCCTTTAATAACCGAAACTGAAGGTTTATTACAAAGGAAAAGAAACAAACAAGATGAGAGACGTTACATGGTCAAATCAATCAGATACACACACACGACTTCAAAGTCCGTACATCTCAAGTTCTTAGCAGAATTGTGGAGTTTGCAGGCTTGTGCAGTTCCTCTGGAATACATCCAGTACCTGGACGGGTCTCAATCCTTTGTTTCACAGCTTCAGCTGATAGTTGATCCAGAGGTAGGAAGCAGGAATGAAGACAAAATGGAGATAGTGCAGCTGCCTTTTCTGTCCCTTTGCCATGTGGCTTGTCCCAAACACAACCACACAACACATGCCATGGAAAAGCCTCAGAGTCCCCTGTCCATAAGCATGTTCCTTCATGTCTTGATGACTTCAAAATGCCCCGGGTTTTTTCACTGGATTCCTTGCATCTGACGAAGTGGGTTTCTGCCCGCGAAAGCTTATGCCCAAATAAATTTGTTAGTCTTCAAGTTGCCACAGGACTCCCGCTGTTTTGCTAAAAACAGACTAACACGGCTACCCCTCTGGAACGTGTACCTCTGAGCTCCCTTGACGGGCCATTAAGCAGGCTTAGCGCTGCTGCCACCCTCTCTGGGTGTGTCACCCAGAAACACCACACAAGGTTGAAATACAAATATACTAGACATATTTGGAACCCATAATACAAAACTGATACACACATATAAATGTACTTATCGGTCTCAGTGAATCATGACTTTTCCCTCCATACCTTGCATGGCATATCCTATGTGATATTTATTGCAATTGTGTAATATTGGTATCGGTAATATTATGAATGGTCATTCATATTCCACACAGCGTCACACCCCTCTATTCCAGGGACTCCTGCAAATCACATCCCCCCATTCTTGGGGCTCTTCTGTGTCCCCCGTTCCCCTCTCCCCATGCCCTTGTCCCCTTCTCTCCCATCCCATGGTCCCCCATTGTCCTCCCCATCCCAGGGACTCTGTAAGTCACTCCTACATCCTCCCAGGTGAAATAAAAAGCCCTCTTGCCCATCTCCATAAGAAATGCTGCTAACTGGAAATTATAACTAGTACATCACAGCTCAGGGAGTTTATACCGGATGCTTCCCTCCAGCAGAGTCAATTCTACTCTCACCCAGGATAAATATCAACTGAAGACCTTTAAAAATCATCCTGACTGGCATAATGGACGGCACAGGGGTGTGCAGAGCCATTCATGTTTAGGTCACCGGTTCCAACCTAGCCCAGGTTATTAGTGGCCAAAAAACATCAGCTGTGTGAAATGAGCTGGCAGGGCCAAGCGTGTGCATTACACAACCCAGCATCACTCTTGTAACGCTCCCACCTCTCGAGACTTCATTGTGAGCCTCACAAGATCTGTGATATTTCCAGCTGCTGGAATCATGAGATTGCAAGAGATGTTTTAGCTTTCATTAAAAAGGAAACAAGAAGAGAAAAAGAAGAAGCAATTTTCTCATACAGATGGGTGAAGAGAAATGCTTAAAAACACTAAGTGACTGACCCCCAAAGTCTCAGGTCCCAGAAAGCAAATGAGAAGAACCCCGAAATGTGGCAGTGTTATAAAAAAAATCTCATCATTTTTAAGCCAATTGTGATTTAAAAAATATGAATTTTTACCCTTTAGACGTACTTTTTTCTCTTTAATCTGTTCTGCTGCACTTCTTTATGGAGAAGTAAAATGGGTTCACAGACGACACAGTCGGCCTAACCGCAATTTGTTGCAGGTTATTTTTGCCGTGTGATGACTTTTTTTTTTTAAATTAAAGTATTTATTGTAAAGGGAGTGTACGACGGAGACATGCACACATACCTCGGCTTCCCTATTTCTGAACTGCAGCTGTCAAAGAAATGCCATCTTCCACAAGCCAGCTGCTGCACTGGATCTGGGTGTCACATCTGAAGCTCAGCTAAAGGGAAGAGGAGTAATTCAGAAGATGCAACAAGAAGCCGGGATGCTGTGTCAACGTAGGAAAAAGAACCAGTCCAGAAATGAGTCCATCTTAAAGGTTATGTAAATAACACAACTTGGATGTTAGATAGCAGGGAATATTGTTTTCTGGCAGTGTTTTTCTGAGGTTTTGGGTCAAAGAAATGTAGCAGACAACAAATCAGGATTCAGGGCAAACAGAATTACACTTACAGGGTGTGCAAAGCTGTCGGGACGACGGGGACTAGTGTCCGACTGAGAAAAGCCGGACCCCCGTGGGTATTTCCCCAGAGCGGTCTGTGTCCCTGTCACTTGGCCTGAGTGATCTGCCTCACTCCTGTCAAACTGGACCAACACACACACTGACCACACGCAGACCACTACCCCCTTCCCTCTCCTACACACAGCCCCTGTACTCCAGCCCCTTCCTCGCAAATCCTACAACTACACACACTCACAACTGCTGCCCATCTGTATTTCCATACAGCCCTTCACCCCCCATATGCTTCCTCACACACACCTTCACCTACCTATACACACAGCACTTGAACACCCCTCCATACACAAACACAGCCTCACACGGCTGCCTGCAAACATTCTTGCTCCTACCTACAAACATACAACTACACACACACTCCCCAACACAATCCCCTACACTCACCCCAAACACTACACACTATCTACACACACTCTCCTGACACAATTCCCTATGTTCATAACTCTCCTACACACACTCCACCATCAGAACCCATACACACTCACTCCCAGCTACACATGCATCACAACCCCCTAAACTCACAGCTTTCCTACACACTAACTCACAACTACATACCTTCTCCTACATACAACCCTTCTACACACACTCCACCATCACAACCTTACACACAGACACGCTCGATCAGAGTTCCTGCACACTCATTTACAACTACACACACCCTCCCCTCCACACACACACAACCCCTGCAGTCACACCCTCTCTTTCTTTCTTTCTTTCTTTCTTTCTTTCTCTCTCTCTCTCTCTCTCTCTCACACACACAACCCCACAGTCACACCCTCCCACTCACTCTCTCTCTCTTTTTCCCCCCTACACACACACACACCACACCCACAGTCACACCCTCCCCACACACACACACACACACACACACACACACAACCCTGCAGTCACACCCTCCCCTACACACACACACACAAAACCCCACAGTCATACCCTCCCTCACACACACACACACACACACACACACAAAACCCCGCAGTCACACCCTCCCTCCCTCACACACACACACACACAAAACCCCGCAGTCACACCCTCCCTCCCTCACACACACACACACCCTCCCTCACACACACACACACACACACACACACACACACACACCCTCCCGTCCCCAGCTACCCACCCCGTGACACTCCCGCTCTCCTTCGCCGGGGCCGCCTCCATTTCCCGGCAGCCCCGTGCGCGGCTCGTACCGCGGCCGGGCCGGGCTCCCCAGCTCCCCCGGCGGGAGAACCGCGCGTCCGCCCGCCCGAGCCCGCAGCCGGGGGCCCGCCGCCGCCTCCTGCCCCCCGCCATGGAGAGCTTCGTGCGGAGCCGCCGGGCCGCCCTGCAGGTAGCGGGGTGCATGGGGGGAGATGGGGGCTGTAGGGGATGGGGGACTGGGGCTGGGGAGCAGATAGGGGCTATGGGGGGTTGGGGGGGAGAAAGGGGAAGCAGGAGGGGGACCCTGGGGGGCTGGAGGGAGAGGCAGTGGGGCTGGAGGGGTCCAGAGGGCATGGGGAGCTCCTGGGCTGAGGGGTGCATGGGGGGGGGGGGACCATAGAAAGAGCTTCATCGCTGGTTCCTACAAAGCTTCCCCTCCCCCAGCCTTGGTGCCCCCTGAACCTCTCCCTGCTGCTCCCCCCGAACCACACAGCCTGGTCCTGCCTCTCCTCCCCCACCCTGTGATGCTCCCCAGCCTGACATCCCGTCCGCAGCTCCCCCCACCCCATCCTTCCCACGGGCCCCTCTGCCTCCACAGTCCATCACTGCCCCCATGCTGCTCCTTTAGTTCATGGTCCCCTTTATCCCCCAGCCCCCATGCGCCCCACTCCTGCTCTCCCCTGGTTCCTCCCCCGTCCTTCCATGCCCGGTCCTCCTGCTTCCTCCATGCCCCTCCAATCCTTTACGCTCCCCCTCCACGCTGCCTCCGTGACCCTCCATCTCCCCTCATTCTGGCTGTGGGGCTTAGCCTGGGTCCTAGCTGAGGTGACGGGCAGCAACAGAAGAGCCTAGGTTGATGTAGCCCTTTTACACCTGCAGAATTAGGACAAAAGGCACCCGGGGATCGAAGTATTTTCCGTTTGGTGGCGGGGCTGAAGCCAGCACTTAGCCAAACGTATTGGTCCTGGAACTGACCTTAAACTGTGACCTTGGAAATCACAGCGCTCTGCTTACTCTCTTGCTTTTCCCTTGATCCTGTGGCTTTTGCAAAATGACTTTAGCAGCTGATCTCTCCTGATCCAGGAGAACTAGAGACTGAGGCTGGCATCTTCAAAGGATCCTTACAGGGAAGTTAGACTCCCAAATCCCATTGACTTTCAATGAACGGTCAGTGCCAAACTCCTTTCAGTTTCTATGAGAATCCCAGCCTAAGACTTTCTGCTACTTGGGGGCATGAAGTTCTAGCACCGTCTGCTGTTTTGAGGACCCATAGAACCAGTGACAGCTAAAAACATGGTTGAATTTAAGTAGAGAGCTAAATGTAAGCAAGATGTGCTTTTAAACTGACTTACCAGAGATAATAAGAAATATATATATTTCATGTGATGCTGGACTTAAATTCTACCATCAGGCTGGCATTTTGTTTTGGTGCTAGTTCAGAACTGGATATTGCATACCCTGGACCCATGTAATTTCCTTTACCTGTGCGACCTGTTGACGGACGAATATTATGAAAACAGGTTCAAGTTGTGGAAACAAAGGGGTTGGTGTTTAATGTTCGTGTGTGTAGGCAGGAGGAGTGTCAGAACTGGATGCACAAACTGACCTGGGTTTTTTTCTTTTAGGGAGAAGCTGTTGCTTTCATTTCTTTAGCGTTTTCAGTTCTTCTGTGATGGGCAGCTTTGCATAATGCTAAAGTGAATGTGTTACCGTGTAGAAATAAGAAGTGCAGGAGATAGATGGTAAAGACCTATTAGAATTTAGCATTATGAGCCTTGTCTGTATTTTAGACTTCTCTCCAGGAATGAAATAGACGTTGGCTGTAACATTTAAAAGCTACATTTTAGAAATGAAGGCAATCCACTAATTAGTAAAACTCTAGCGTGTTAGTTTACATGTGATCTCTGCCCAGGCTATAAACCCGTGATGAGGGTGAAGTTGTGTGTCAGATCTGAGACTTTACTGCACTATGAGTCTAGAGACAATTCTCTTTGCAGTGGGCTAGGGCACCCCCACTAGGGTGACCAGCTCCAAGTGTGAAAAATCAGGATGGAAGGTGGGGGGTCGTAGGCTCCTATATAAGACAAAGCCCTGAATATCAGGACTGTCCCTATAAAATCAGGACATCTGCTCACCCTAACTCACCCCAACTTGTAACTGTCCAACAGCAGTGAAAGGCTGACAGCTATGTATAATTTGGGGGCATTTTGACATGAACAAAGCAGCGAAAGAATGGATTTGTGGTTAAGACACGTGACTGTGAATCAGGAAACATGGGTTCTGTTTCTGCTGCAGATGTCTCATATGACCTTGGACAAGTCACTTAACTCCAGTTTCCCCATCTGTACAACACATCCCTATTGCACAGGGCTGTGGGAGTGGAACATCTGATGTCATATATCTTATCTGAGTGCACCCTCCTTTAGGGATTAGTTCTGGCCTCAGGGCCCAGTTTGTCTTTTTGAGGCCTATTTCTTTCTTGCTCTGTTTCTGTGGAATAAGTTAATAAGGCTTTGTTATGCCATAAAACAGACATCACTTGCCAAAGAAGGCCCTCTGAAGTATTTGAAATGATGATACACTTGAGAAGCTCCGGCATTCTTCGAAGGCAGAATTGATGCTGGGAATGCCGTGATCAGCATGCACCTGTTGGATAGAGCGTATTGCAGGTGGGGAAACACAAATAGAAGATTGCCCACCTCTGACAATAAAGTGTGCTTCTTCCCATCTCCCCAAGTGAGCCAAAATTCAAGTGAAGGCAGCAGTTCTATGCAGGCAGGTTTGTGTGGGGCAAACAGTTTATAATTGCTGAGTGTTTCATTGCAATGAGTTTTGACATCTCCATGTTGTTTGTGGCCATGACACGCATCTGTGTTTGGACTGTAATTCTCATGCCATGAGCTCCTCTGTCTCTCCGCGCCTGGAAAATGTCATTCATCTTATTTGGCCAAGGGATAAAAAAAATAATAGAAGCCCCAAAACCTAAATAACACGATACGACACGTTTTTCGGAGGCACCGATCATAAATTCAAATGGATGCAATGGAGAATTAGGTCACCCAGCTAGCTACAGGCTGTGGTAATATCAGTGTGCTGGAGGAACAATGGAAGATATGAAAGGCAAAAGAGGCTTGGCCATTTTGATCTTGTTTACTATGCAATTTAAGTTACATTTCTCCTATAATAGGCTTAGATTTTCTAGCCAGAGCCGAGCGCTGTCATGTTTCTCTATATTGATACCTTGTTATGGTAAGGAAATTATAGATGAGTATTTTTGTGCAAGCAGTTCTTTGAGAAGAGACATGAGGTAGTCAGCAGTTGGCTGTATCTTTAATCTCTCTCTGCACAGAGGTAAAAATGTCAGCTGAGTTTAAAAAAAAAAATTGACTTGACATTTCCACATACAGTGGAACCTCCCTATTTCTCAGCTAATCCCTAAATTTGATAATTCTTTCTCAAATCCTGGGGGCCTCTCCTCACTTCTTGGGGAAAAAATTAATAGCAAAGCTAATGCAATGATGCTGTTACTAACACTTACTGTTATTATTTGTAGTATGGTAGCATGCAGAAGCTCCAGCTGATATCAGGGCCACATTGTGTCAGGTGCTGCACAGACACAGTCACCGAGATCAGGGGCTTGTCCTGCTGACTGCTGCATGTGCACAGAGTAACCGGGATCAGGGCCCTGTCATGCCAACCTCTGCACACACACAGAGTAAGAGACAGTCCTTGTCCTGAAGACCTTACAATCTAAATAGACAAAAGGTGGAAAGTGAGGAAGAATATTGTCCCCACTTTGCAGATGAGGAAACTGAGGCGCAGAGCAATTTAAGTGACTTTCTAATCTGTTGACTGGAACCCAGATCTCCTGAGTCCCATTCTAGTGCCAAAGCTGCAAGACCAAACTTCCTCCCTGCAGTTACTGGGCACTATCAAGAATTATCGCCAGGGATCATAGTTTTATGTGGTTAAAAAAAATCAAAATTCTCTGATTAAAGAAACGTAAACATTTGCCTTTTTCTGCGATTAGAATGAAATGCTTAATTTTAGTTTCCTTAGCCACAATACGTATAGGTATCAGCTGAACACAGTGTTTTACTGATATACTTTAGCACCCAATTTATCTGAGCCTCCATTTGCTGGCTCTCCGTATTAACCGAACCGACAACTGGAGCCCTGGGCAGCTGAGGCTCCGGCTGTCAGCCCCACCTGGGGTTGACTGCCCAAGCCCCCCATCATCTTAAAATAAGGGACAGAAAGCTCTTTGCCATTCTCCTAATTATCCAAATGTTTGATTATCCGACCTGGCCCCAGTCCGAATTAGAGCAGATAATCGGGCTTCTACTGTATGTTTTTATTTTTTCACAAAATTTAAAAATGAAAGATTCTCTGTAAAAATGCAGGTGCCACGTTTTTCTGTGGAAAACGGAGTTCTAGGATTCTTGGTTCTGGCCGTTTTGCCTAGCGTTTCTCACACAGTGAAATGGCTAGGTTAGTGACGTGACGTCTCACCCATTCCAGGAGCAACTCGTTTTCCCCCAGGTGGAGTGTGTGTTTTGAATGCTGATGTCACCACTAGGCCACGGACAGCGTGCGTTGCACATGTCGTTGGCCTCCAAGGGCGTTGCCTTCAGCAGATGCACAAAGGGACTCTTGAATTAATGCTAGAACTGCCTCCGCACGATCTGTCTGTGCTTCCATCCCAGGAGGTGCTGCCTGGGGTGACCCCAAAGCCCTGGTGTCGTTTGTGGGAGACCAGGGCCCCATAAGGCCTGGGCCTCCATAAGGTCAGGTAGGCATTCCTGTCCCATGCAGGTTCTGCTGAAGGACAGTCTCCCGACCTTTCCCTGTTGCTAGAGTCTTGAAGGCAGGTGACCTTCTATAAGCCTACCTCCCAGAGCTGCAGTGAGGATGGTGGGGGAGGCTTGGGATCCGGACTCCCAAAGCGTGTAGGACTCCACTTTTCCTTTCTCTCCCCACCCCCCCACTGCCTGGCAGCATTGCCCATGTTGCTCACCAGTGGGCCTGCTCCTCTGCTCTAGGTAGCAGAGAGGATCTAGCGGTGGGACTAAGGCCTTATCTAACACAAGGGTTTTTAGCCACTCGTGTTCACCTGCCTCGGGCCGGATTCTCAGTTGCTAGCAGTATAGGTTTAGGTATCGGGCATTTATTTTTCAGGGCAGCTAAAATGCCAAGGGTGGTCAAAAAGGAATATTTTTCCCCAATGCACAATTGATTTAATATATTCTGGGGTTATTTTTGCCTTCCTCCGAAGCATCAGCGATGGGCTTCAGCTGGAGACGCAACCCTGGATGGGCGAGTGCTCGGGCCAGTGCTCCGAGAATCCTCTTTCTTAGATGCCTGGCTGGCAGGTCTTGCTCACATATTCGGAGTCCAATTAATCCCCATATTCAGAGTGAGAAAGGAATTTTCCCCTCTGGCACCTCTCACTTAATCAATTCCCTGCCCTTGGTGGTACTTTGGTCTCTCCTGTTCTCTGCCTGTGGTGCACAGTTTCATCTCCTGACAGCTGAAATGTTTTGATCTAAATAAAGTCTATGGGCTTAATATTGGAGTGTCTGGTGAAATGTAATGGCCTGTGTATGCAGGAGGCAAGACTAGATGATCAAATGCTCCCTTCTGGACTTAAACTCTTTTAAACAAGTGAAATTGCTTGTGCATTTCTCTGTGATGTTAAATAGCCAGCATCTGTCCTTGGTTCTAAGTGCTCCATGATGCACGGATCCCCCCAGGAGCCCTCCTTCGCCTCATTGTTAACGGAAATCATCACCCAGCTGCTAGAACCGTATTTCCCGTCTTTATGATCTCCACTGGAGCCGTCTCGCTTACCAAAAGCAAATGGACCTGGCAGTGTGTCCCTGCAGGACTGCTTCAGACCAGGGCGGAAGGGACAAGTTCGAAACCAAGAGGCCTTCACAGAGAAAGCTCTGCCGGTTGCCCCATCTGTCTGGTCGGAGTGGGGCGGGTGTGCCCTTCCTCTGACTACATCCGTGGCTGTAGCACCTGGGGAGAAGGATGTTTGTGGGTGAATAGGTTGCTGGCCATTTACCAAACATACCACGCTGCTGGGTCAGTGGGGTATAGTGGTTTATACAGACTGTACACTGGGGTGAATGAGGCCCATACCATACATGTGCTACATTAATGTAAATCTTAGTTTACATCTGCACTAGGGATTGACCTCAGCATAACTACGCTGGTGGCTGAAAGCCGCACCATAGACAAAGTTTCAGCCGTGGGGCAGAACCTAAATGCTGACTTGGTGAAGAGAGACACTTGTTCTAGAGATCACACCGAACACATAGAGGGGTGTGTGGGGAGCAGGGACAAAAAGCTGCTTTCTGCCGGCCTGCCAGACTCTGCGGGAAGGATGAATGCAGAGTGGGTGTTCTTCCATAATAACTGTTTTTGTTTGGAGTTTCAAATAAACAAGCCTCTGTGTAGGGCTCGCTCAGGGCGGCCTGTTTGTGCTGAGAGCCTCGGTGATGTCGCCCGGCAGCTGTTTGTGTGCGGCTTTGCCTGCCACAAAATTAAGTCGGCTGCATAGATGCTGTGGTTGGTTGAGACTCACGTGCAGTCGTGCTACTGGTGGGCCTGCAAATTAACGCTGCCTGCGGGCTGGATGTGAGACGATGCGTGTTACCTTCGCAAGGTTAAAAAAAAAAAAAACCCCAACAAGAAAAGGTGACACTACAACCCTGAGTGGCAGTGTGATCCAACGGGACAGCACGGTGAACTGGGCCTCAGTAGTTCTGGATTCTGGTCCTAGCTTTGCCACTGAGCTGCAGTGTGATTTTAGGCAAGTCACGTCCCTGCTGTGTGCCTCAGTTTCCCCTCCCACCCTTTCTGTTTTGTCTACTTCCGGCTGTAAGCTCTTTGCAGCAGGAACTGTCTCAGGGTACAGTGCCCGAGACAGTGGGGCTCCAGTCTCCTTGGAGACCTCTGGAGGCACTGCTGTAAATTGCTCTGAATACCAGCTTGGCTTGGGATGGTGGGTCTGTGACCTCCCTTCATCAGACCTCTTCAGAAGATTCCGACCCTCTCCAGTCCCCTGCTGGGTATGTGCCGGGTATGTATAGCAATGGTACTGTTTCTGGGAATTGCCCCTTTACATCTCTGAGGATACACTGCGGGCAGACAAGAGCAGTGATTTCTCTCTAGTTGGGTGCAGACTTCTCAAGTAGGTTCCCTCCCACGCTGTGCTCTCGCTAAGGGCATGCCGCCACTTCAGGTGGAGGTGTGATTGCAACTCGGCTAGTCTCCCCGCACTTGCTTTAAGCTAGCTAGCAGACACAGCAGCACGGACCCACCTGCGAGCTAGTAATGCGACCCAGGCTCCCTGGTGTGCTTGTTCCAGTCCACACTAAAGTCTGTGTTGCTGTGAGTCTTCACTGTTAGTTTTAGCTGCGCTAGCTAGATTAAAGCAAGTGCAGGGAAGGTTACCCAAACTGCAGGCACGCCTCTGATTGCAGTGTAGACATAGCCTCGGTCTTTCCCTTTGTTCTCCCAGTCCAAAGTCAGTCATTCAGCCTGATGCTCATTGTGAATGGAGAAACTCTGGTTTAGTTCTGCAGATTGTTGGTCAAGGCTCAGTGAGTCTCCTGGGGTGCTGGGTTAGGATCTCCTCTGCAGTCATTCCCCCTCCCAATTTATTTTTGCTGCTGTATCCCCAAAGTTGTGATGATGTTGCCCTTCCACATCGGCTTCCCTTTCCCCTAATGTTTTGAACCCAAATGACGAACGCAGCGCCTGAGATAACAAGCCTCGTGTTCTGTTAGAATGAATGAATCAGTTCCTCATCAGCTGTCTCTGTCATCATTACAGGACTGCACCGTTGGCATTTTCTATTTACAGTTGCAGAGGTAGCTCCAAAGTGAGCTTTTCGTCTTTTCTTACACCGTTAGAAAAACGGTAACCTTGTATGGTGCACATATTAGGAATTCAGGAATTTGCCAGACTGAGTCCGACCCCCATCCCCATAGCATCTGAGCACCTCCTAGTCTAATGTACTTATTCTCAAAGCCCCTCTTTGAGACAGGGAAGGGCTATTATCCCCATTGCACAGAGGGGAAACTGAGGCACAGAGCGGTGACAGGGGAAATTTGCAAAAACACTCAAGTGATTTATTCACCGTCGATGAGATTTGGACTCTTTAGCGCCTGGGTCAGTTTTGAAAATGGGAGTTAGGCTCCTAAGTGACTTAGATGCTTTTGAAAAGGTTCCACTAAATGATTTGTGCAAGGAAGCCTGAGGCAGAGTAGGGAATTGAACCTAGATTTCCTGAGTCCTAAGGTTGCACTTTAACTACTGCACCATCTCTCATTAGCCAGCTCAGTATCCTGTCTCCCAAGGAGGCCTGTACCAGCTGCTTCAGAGGATGGTACAAGCCCCCCTTACAGTGGGCAGTTATGGAATAACGTGCTTGTAGAGGAATTTTCTTCCTGACACCTTCACTTAGTGGTTAGTGTATGCCCTGAAGCAGGAAGGTTTATTTCCCTTCCAATCTTTTCTTTAGTCCCACCTACAGTAACTTTGGAGGCCCTCATTACCCATATAAAACTCCAGTCTTGGTGAATCTGACTGAGCTGCTTGCTGAAATCATGTGGCAGTGAGTTCCACAGGCCGGATGCTCACTGTATAAAATTTAAACCATTTCCTTTCCACAGTCTTTAATTGGCTGTTTTTTGCTGAATAATGTCTGCTTGTTCTTATTTTCTGGGAAGATAATTAGGACTGTCTAAATTCTCTTCTCTCCCTCATCTGTTATTTTACATCTTTTGACATGTTCCCTCTCATCCATCTCTTCTTGAAACTAATCAGTCTCAGCATTTTCAATCTGGACATTCTCATAAGTCCCTCTCTATTCTGGCCATCTCCTTTTGGAGATGGGGGTTCAGAGTTGAACCCAGTATCCCAGGAAGAGACATGCCGTTGCTATAGCTATTATTGTTTGGATTGCAGTCGCAGCTGTCTTGTCCCATGATCTCAAATCGAGACACAACTGGTGTTATATGAGTGAGTCAGTGTTGACTAGGGTAAAGCAACTCTCCTAGGGACGTGGTGGTGCAGTTGTTGTGTCAAGGCAGGATGTCTTTGTAAAAGATACATGCTTGCTCAACCAGAAGGTCTGGGTTCGATGCAGAAGTTACTGAGTGAGGTTCTGTGGCCATTAGGATGTAGTAGGTCAGGTTAGATGATCATAATAGTCCCATAAAATCTGGGACTCTATGAATATGCTTCTTGTATTAGTTAGATGGAATGACCATTGTAATTGCCTCTCCTCCCTTCCCTTCCCCCACCCCCCCCCCAAAATCCATTCTGATTCCAAAAGGTGCCAGTGTGTCTCTTAAAATACTAATGGATCATACCCCCAATGGCTGATTTAATGTGTTTGGAGGAATGACTGGGACATCGCTGCCATTCCCAGCTAGCGCTAAGGTAAATTGGCTTTGAAAAGGCTGTCCACATCCCTCTCTGAGGCCTTTGAGTGCAAATTGCTTGTGCATTTCTCTGTGATGTTGTTTTTTCCCCTCCCTGGGGCCATATGCTGTTGTTTTGCACATTTGCCCGGTAACACACAGCTCTTAACTCTGCTCCATAAATGCATTATCCCAGCCTTGCTTATCTAAAGTGCTTGGCCAGCCAGCACTCAGGGCTTCCAACTGGGCCTGTTCTCTTGACGGTAACTGGGAAACCGATGCTGCCTCTTAGCACCTGTGAAGAATGGCAGATAGCTTTTAGGAAGCTGGTGCAAATCTGCCTTGCTTGCTCTCTGACAAGGGGGGTTTCTTTGCTGCTGCTGCATCCACTTGCTTTTGCAGGGACCAAAAGCTTAACTCATAAGCGGCCATGGAGACTTTACTACCCACGTGTAATATTGTGGCTAACTTTTCCTTGGCAAGTTTTAGCACTGTAGAGAAAGGGCCAGCGTAAAGCTTGGAGTGGGGGAACCAGCCATAAGGATCTCAGCCAGCTCTTCACCCCATGCACACTGAACCTCAAACGTCTTGGGCCTGATTCTCCATTTGTCCTGCACTTTGTGCAGTCCCGTACACCGTCATAAAATGCTTCCCGTTCAACATAGGTGCGCGGTTGTAAATGACTTCAGGGCAAACAAAGAATCATGCCCCTCCTTTATCCCTCTCCATTTTCCTTGCATCTGAACTTTCAGCTGAAACCAGAAAAGCCCGATTATCTTCCCACTTGCACTGGTCTAAACTGGGAATAACTCCATTGGATTCAGTGGAGTTGCACAGGAGTACAAGTGGTGTGAAAGGAGAATCTGGCCCAGAGCTTGTTTTTGCAGCTTTCTTTGCATGTGCCTTTCCCCCTGGTGTTTCAGAACCAACCATAGCAGCTGAAGTTTTGATTGCATCTCTGACCAGCTGGTTGGCAGCTAATTCACTAATTCACTGCTGTGTTAGGAGCACTCAGTGCTTGAGATCCAGCAGCCTGTGTCTTGTTATAGGTTGCCAGAAGCGTTCCTTTTTGCTCAGCGAACCGCAGATGTTTATCTCCCTTTCAAAACACCCGGCTACGGCAGAGCTTCCCTTTAGCAGCATACCATCCTCCTGTAAGGACGGAGCAAACCAATCGCCAGTGGTACTGACAGTGCCTTCCTCCCAAGGACCTCAGAGCCGCTTACGCACATCAGGTCCCACACCCTCTGTGCCATTGGGCAGAATTATATTATTAACCATATTTTACAGGCACAAAGTTTCAGAGCTCAGTCCCCTGGTCCGAACCTAAGAGCATACTCCCTCCCAGAGCTGGGAGTACAACCCAGGAGTCCTGGCTCCCTGTCCCCTGCTCTAGCCATTGAACCACACTGCTGCCAGGTGAAAAATATTCACTCAACTCCTTCTTGCTACCCTGTTCCTGAAGGGATTAGATTTCTTGTCAGTTTCACGCTGGGTTGGGCTGTTAACCCGGGGTGGACAGCCCGGGCTGCATCTATAAACACTGCCAGCCTGATTCTCCTGGGTACATCTGGGGAAGTCAGTGGGTAGGAGGAGTGAGAGGAGAATCTCTGCTGGGGCCATCGCTGTGTCTGGTCACTGTTATTTCTGCAGCATCTTGGCAGCAGGGAGTCCCAAAGCAGGGTTTGGAGGAGCCCCGGCTGGGTGCTAACCTGGTCACGCCCGTCTGCTCTTAGCTTCTCAAAACCACGACTGGCCACTTCCTTCTCTCTGCTCACCCCACTGACTCCTCCCTCGTCCCAGCAGAGCAGATGTTGCGCTCGGCATCTTCAGTTAATGCAGGGAAGAGAGTGGAGCAGGCTCTGGCTGTGCACCTGGGTCGGGCAGGTGCTCCGGGGTCCCAGGGGAGATCAGGTTCAAGACTGGCGTTGGATGCTCAGCAGATGAACTTGGGAGCCTGAGGTCCTTTAAGCCAGCAAAGGGTCTAGCTGAGCAAGCCTTCATGGGTCAGACAGGGAGGAGCCGGGCGTGAAGAACCTGCTGCGTCAGATCCCCGGGGCAGCACCGCAGCTCACGGCTCAGCCTGCGCGTGTTTTTCTTCTGTGGCAGCACGTGGGAGTGAGCCTTTTCCACACACGAGTGGCATTGGGCCCTGCTCTCCTAGGATTCAAACCTGCCTGTCTCTTGGCAGGAGCACGTCCAGCGCAGCCGGGAGGTCCACGTGGTGCTGGGAAACGAGGCCTGCGATCTGGACTCCATGGTGTCGGCGCTTGCCCTGGCTTATTACTTGGCGAAGGTGAGTGCTGCCCTGATGCTTGGCCCCGCTTTGGAGCGCTGCTTCTGCTGGCTGGCATTCACGGGGAGGGGGAGAAGGGGGTTCTGTGTGCAATGGGGAACAGGGGGAACTTGGGGTAGCGATCACATAGCACTGAGACCAACGCAGCCGAGAGCTGCTGTGTGATGCCTGGACCCCCCGTGCTGTGCTCTCCCTGGCCAAGGCTGCTGCTAATTGTCCCTGTGCGTCATGGCATTCTCCTGCAGACCTCTCCGGAGTCCAAGGCAGCGTTCGTCCCCGTGCTGAACATCCCCCGCTCGGACTTCCCCCTGCGCACAGAGAGCACCTTCCTCTTGCAGGAACAGCAGATCCCAGACAGCTGCCTGATCTTCCGGGATGAGATCGACCTGCATGTGCTGCACCGGGCTGGCCTCCTGTCCCTGACGCTGGTTGACCACCACGTCCTTCCGAGGCAAGTGGAGAGGCAGTGCGGGATACTTAAGAGATCCGGGTTCTAATCCTGGCTCCGCCACCGACCTGCCGGGTGACCTTGGGCAAGTCACTTCCCCGCTCTGTGACTTAGTTTCCCCATCTGTAAAATGAAGCTAATGACATCGAACTACCTTTGTAAAGTGCTTCGAGATCTCTGGATGGAACGTGTAATATGACAGCTAGGTGGGGGAAAGGGCAGGCTCCAGGCAGGATGGAGTAGGGAGTAAATGGGGCGTGAATGAAGACGTTGTTATTTGTATTGTGGTAGAATCATGGCCCAGGACCTGTTGTGCTCAGCGCTGTACAGACACAGAACAGAAGGACGGCTTCTGCCCCAACGAACTTGCAAGCAAAGTAGATTAAATTGCTTAGTCTCATAAACAGAGGACTGTCTTGTCCAGGGAGTGGACGACATTGCTGGATTATGCAAGGCCATCCCGTAGATCTTGTGGCGGGTAGAGAGACTGGGTCGGGATTCATTGCTGCTGGGCCTGCTCCCACAATGGGGGATGTCAGTGAGTGGGGAGGACACTCAGCACCTTGCAGAATGAGGCCCCTTGTTTGTTACTTGTCCCACACTGGCTGTGTGCTCAGGAGCTGTGCAGGGAATGCATAGGGTCCTTTGCTCCCAGGAGCTAACAGTCTAGGTGAGTGGTGCCCACAGGTGCCTCCGTGCAAAAAAGGCACAGAGAGCTTGTGCAGGACAGGCTGTTACCCGCCAGAGCGGGTCTGACGTCTAACAAGTTCATGAAACCTTCAGCCGCCTTGGGATGAGCTGGGAGATCTCTCCTGGCCGAATGGGCCTATAGACACCAGCTGTGGCTTCTCCACAGCTGCTGAGCATGCCTGGGTGCTCCGGGAGGGTTTTGTTAAAGGGGATGAGGTGTAAAATCTCTGAAATGAGCAGGCATGTTTCCCTGCATCCCTGAGAACCTGAATGCTCCTCGCCCTTCTACATGCATGCCTACCGTCCTTTCCTGGGCCCACATTTCCACCCCCCCTCTCTCTCCCCACTGCTCCATCCCCTCGCCCACATTCCATGTGTTGTCTCCCCTCCCCACGGCGACACCAGCCTCACCCAACTCTCCTCCGTCTTGCCAGACCAGCCTGGCCCTGTTCATGGGCTGACGACCCTCTCTCCTCCTTGCCGCACCACCTTCACCCCAGCTCCTTGGCGTGTGTCTTTCCCTATATGGGCGGTTTTGAGGAAATAAGGCCCTCCCCATTGCCCTTTATTGCGGGGGCGGGGGAGGAAAAGAGCCTGGGGCTGGAGGAATTTTCCAGCCCATCCCAAGGGCAATGCTGTAAATGCACTATAATGCCCGCCACATGCACAGGAACACCCTTGGGCGCACTGGGGGGAGGGGGGAGGGGCTGTATCCAAAAGTGGGGGGAATCCATTCCTGGGGTGACTCCATTGACCCTAAGTGCCTCATTCTGGGGCCGGGGTGGAGGGAAATGGCAGAGAGAAACGCCTGGGGAGGAAACGCGGCTGTTTCCCAGCCTGCACCCGGCTCTCTGGAGGGGGCGCGCTCACGGCGCCGGTGCCGCTCACTCCCCCTGTCTCGCCCACCCAGCGGAGACGCGGCCCTGGAGGAGGCCGTGATGGAGGTGATCGACCATCGGCCCCTGGAGAGGGCGCGGGACCCTCGGTGCAGAGTCACCTCGGAGCTGGTGGGCTCCTGCGCCACGCTGGTGACGGAGAGGATCGCGCAGGGGCCAGCGGAGCTGTTGGACAGACAGACAGCCGCACTGCTGTATGGTGAGGGCAATGCTAGCCAGCCGTGACTTCCGGGGAGGGGTGTAGGGTCCTGGGGGCGGAGACCCACACCCACAAATATCAGGCCCGTGCCCCAGGCTATATCCTGCTGGCTGTAAGACTGACACCTAATCAGCGTCATGGCTGCATCTGCACCGACCTAGGGGGCAGCAAACCATAGGGCTCTGCCTCTTCCACGGCCAGGCTATTGCGGCAGGGCTTTGCCTATGGGAGATATTGCAAAGCAGCTGTCTAGACCCAGAGGACCTAACTCCAGAGCTCGTGTCTCTGCTAATGTAAGATCGCAGCCGTTACAACAGCTGTGTATGGGCCTCTGGGCTCTCACGGCTCGGCTCCCAGCACACGGTGTTTCTGTGCCAACTGCTGCTTTCTTTGCTGTAAAGGTCCGATAGTGCTGGATTGTGTCAACATGACGCCAGAAGCTGGCAAAGTGACTCCCAAGGACGCCCGGTACGTTGCCCTCTTGGAATCCAAGTTCCCAGACCTCCCGGCGAGGAGCGTTGTGTTTGAGGCACTGCAGAAAGCCAAGTTCGATGTTTCAGGTACCTGCTTGTGGCGGGTGGATTGGGGCGCAAATGGGAATTTCGTAACGTATCACAGACGGGGAGGGCGGGGACTGCATGGCGCTCACGTCATTGGAGGCGCTAAATTAAACGAGTCTCCTAATTCATCCGAAAACAATCCAAGAATCCACCTGGCTGAATGATTGGGGTGAGTGAGTGTGAGTGAGGGAGAGCGCCTCTCTCCAAATGGGCATGAAAGCGTGGTTCTGCTCGGTAAAATGACCCCTTCTCTTTGCCCCGTCTACTCCCTGCACATATCCGGAACTGGAGCTGCCGGCATTGGTCACCAAAGTCAGTTCTTAACTTCACTCTCTGGGAGGGAGCCAGGGGCTATCCCCGTTACCCGGGCGGGGCCCATCTCTCTGGCTGGGGGAAGCTGTGTTCTGCAAAGCTAAGGCCAGTTGCAGGCTGAAATGCTGCCCTCGGTGTGCAAGACCCACCGAGAATCTTTGCTACTGGCCGTGATGTGTGAGCCCCCAGGCGTGTCCGCACTGTGGCTGGGAGTGAGCTCAGACAAACTCGTGTTAGCAGGGCTTGAAATAAAGTGCTAAAAATAGCAGCGTGGGCATCACGGCTCCAGTGGAGACTTGGGCTCCAGCCACCTGAGTTCAGACCCAGGGGGTCAAGCGGGCTTGACAAAGTGGGCTGCCGCTCCAGTTTCAATGTCCACACTGCTATTTCTAGCTTTGTCTCCCTGGGCTGGGGAGGCTCATTCCCATCCGCAGTGTAGATGTGCCCAGAGAAGCCAGCCTGACTCGCTGGGAGTCTCTGGTGCTGGCATCCAGAGAAAGCATCTCTTTGCTGCAAGCGGCTCAGTGCTGCTCAGACAACGAACGGGAAGCCCTTTATTCAGATCCCAGCTGTGCTTTAATCTCGTGACAGAGCAAATCGCGTCTGCTATCGCAACGTTGCTGAGCTGCCCTTCCCCCCCCCCACCCTTTCCATCTTAGCAAATGCCATCTGAGTCTTTTGGTGTGTCAAAACCCCCAAAGGTTCCTGGAAGTGGTCTGAACTCCCCCTGGGAACGGAATGTCCCTCTTCACTCCCACTTGCCCTCTCTTGTTTTTACAGGGCTCACTACGGAACAGATGCTGCGAAAGGACCTTAAAGCGCTCTCGAGTGATGGGCTCGTTCTTGCCATCAGTGCTGTGTACATGAAGCTGGAGGTAAGGATCAATATGACATGGGGAAACTGAGGCACGGGAAAGTGAAGTGACTTGTCCGGGACCACAGAGGGAGTCGGTGGCAGAGCTGGGAATAGAGCCTAGGAGTGAAAGCAGCTTTCACCCACTGCGTCTTTTTGAGCATTTTCCCAGTTTTAATGCGTTTAGCCTCCCAACCCGCCTCTGAGGCAGGGCAGTGCTGTTATCTCCATTGTACAGGTGGGGAAACTGAGTCACAGAGAGGCTGTGGGCCAGATTTTTTTAAGGTATTTAGGTGCCTAAATCCCTCTGAAAATCTGGCCCTCACTGACTTAGGAGCCCGAGTGTCATTTTCAAAAGGAATTTAGGAGCTAAGTCACATTGATTTAGCCGGCTGCGTCACATAGACCTTGTCAAAATTCTGGGCCTAGCTGACTGACCCATGCAGCCTCGGAGAATCTGCGGCAGAGCTGGGGAAGAAACCAGCCTCCCCATTGTCCGAATGTGCTGAAAGGCTAAATGCATTACAGCTGGCAAAGCGCTTGGGAGATCTGTGGGTCAGAGGACACAGCGTTAGCAGCAATATGGGAAGCAAACTTCCAGTGTAGAGAAGGCTTGGGGGAATACCCCCGAAATGGGGTTTTAGTAAAATTCGGGAGGGAGAGAATGCCTTTGACAGGAGGAGATACAGGCACCGGGGGTAAGAGGGAGGGTTCAGTGTTGAGTTGAGTCGAAGGGAGGTGCACATGGAAAAGTGTAATGACCATGTGGATTGGGGTAGATTGTGAGATCCTTGGGGGAAGGAGATTTGTCTTTTTTTTTAACCCTGCACATGGTGCAAAGGGCCAAATAACCCAATATCACGGTGATCCTGACGAACGGGACCCTGCGTCAGAGCTGCTGCTGCTATTTAACGTGCATGTTGCAGTAGCAGCTAGTGACCTTAAGCCGGTCTTGGTGGCTGGTTGTTATTCAGTAGCTCCCAGCCGAGATCTGGGCCCATCATGCTGGGCAGTGCACAGAGACGCAGTGGAGGGCTAACGCCTGCCCTGAAGACCTCTCAGACTCAGAGTAGACAAGACAGACACAGGGTAGGAGGAGAAAGTGAGGTGCTGATCAGTGAGTCAGTGGAGGAGCTGGGAATGGAACCCAGGTCTCTTAATAATAATAATAATTAATAATAATAATAAATAAGTCTCTCTAGCTCTTATCTAGAGCTGTTCATCAGTAATTCAGGATCATTAGCCGTGTTTTACAGATGGGGAAACTGAGGTACAGTAGGGGGACTTGCCCAAGGTCACCCAGCAGGCCAGTGGCTGAGCTCGGAATAATCCCCAGGTCTCCTGTGTGCCAGTCTGTCGCTCTATCCACTAGGCCACACTGCTGCCAGATAACCATCCCTTCCCCAATGAGCCCATGATCTAAACAGTTTAGACACAACAGGTACATGAGGCAAGTGGGTGGTGCTGGGGGTAGGGGAGGAGGATGGGGGAGTTAGACGGGCGGGAGCTGACAGCATTGCTCGCCAGCCTGTCCCGTCCCGTGCGTGTGCGCCCCGGGGTCTGACGCCGATCGCTGTCCTTGCCTAGGCCTTCCTTCAGCGGCCCGGCTTGCAGCAGGACCTGTGCGCCTTCTGCCAGCAGCACGGCTACGGCGGGTTGGTAGCCATGACGATCGCCTTCAACGAGCGGAACGAGCCATTCCGGCAGCTGGCGGTGTACAGCCCGCACGCGGCGGTGCGGACGGCGGTGAGCACAGGCAGGGCACGACCCTGGGCAGGCAGGCTGGCCAACCCAGGTGTAAACCAAACTGAGGGCACTGGGATTCCAGCACTAAATCCCCCGCGTGCGCCCTGATCCCGCACAGCACTGGAACTTGTCTTAGTGTCGTCCCATGAAGTGCTTTGCTGGCTCAGCCCCTGTCTGACTTGCTGTCATGGGGATCCGTAGTTCTAGTCTGGCCATCGTTGGACCCCGGTGACCTCTTTCCCCCAAAGCTGCCCCCTCCCTGCCACCCCCACCTTGGGAGCATGGGGAGGAACTGGACCTAAATTTGTTGCTTCTGCAAAAAGACCAGAGCAGAAGCCTCTGCTGCCAATAGGGGCAGAAGGTTGAAGGGGGTTTGGGAACCAAAATCTTGGGATTCAAGGGTTTGGTTTGTCCAGCGGAATAAAACAAGGGAGCTGCCTGTAGGAAGAGGCCCCACTGGGTATCAGACTCGGGGGCCCCTGGACTTGTGAATTCCCCGATCACCCCTATTCTCCCTGTAATAAGGCATGGTGGGCTGTAGCTTCCCTTAAAGGGGCCAGCACACACTTCCCCCCCTCCAATAAAGTCTTGGTGACCCATTCAGCTCCTGCCCAGCTGAGATGCTTCTACATGGAGTTCAGATGCAGGACCGCTTTGGCTTTGTTCGCGGCTGGCACTATAGAAATCCCACAGAGCGGGCTGGTGTTTCCAGCACGCCGCGTTTCCCAGAGGTTCTTCCCTTGACTAGGCCAGCCCCTCGCTCCTGGCCACAGTGGCGGGTGCAAAAGGATTGACAGGGTGACGGTGTTTCTCTACTTTCCCCCATGGGTAACCCCCTGTCCCCCCACCCTCCTGCAACCTCGGCCCCCGGCTCAGCAGAGTGCTGGAGCCCCGGTGGAGTCAGCACATTACGAAATGCGTGCCCAAGGGCTTTGCTGAATTGGGGCCCAGGTGCATGCGCTGCTCCGGCACCTCGCCCGGCTGTCGTCCGCCCTGGAAACCTGCTTGTCCGCCTGACGTGCTGCGCTCCTGGCCCAGCCGCTCTGCACCCAGTCGGAAGCAAAACCGCCTCAGAGCCCTGTTCCTCTCTCCCCACCTCGTGGGTGTTTCTCGGTCCCTGCGAATCCCCCAACGCCTCGAAGCTCAGCACTCCTCTTCCCTTGTTCGTGCTGCGGTTGCTCCCATAGCTGGAGGGGCAGCTGCTGAGCTGTGCAACGTGCATTCTCTGTAAGCAGCAGCCCATGTGCCTGCAGAGTTTGCTTCAGTGCTTCCCAGAGACCAGCGAGGAGAACATGCCAGGGGGGAAAGGGGAGGGGGCATGTTTACTCCACTCCATCGCCAGCTGTGCAGCAACGCTTCCCCCCCTCAGATCCCCCCCTCGTCACTCATTAACCATGGTCAAAGGTTTAAAGCCGTGGGAGGGATCCCGGGCTAATGGCCCAGGTGGGTCAGAGATCACGGCAGCAGCAGAGGGACCTAGCGAAAACGGGGGAGCCTTGGAGATGGGAGGTAAGAGGCTGCTTTTTCCGTCCCCACAACCATTTCGGCTCCAAAGGAAAACACCCTCCGTGTGCTCCTCCCCAGGTGTGCAACCTTAGCGTCTCCCGCACCGGGCGCTTGGCCTGCTGAGTGGGAATCTCGAGGCTGGGTTGGGAGGAGACAAGCTGAAAGGCTGGGTTTTAAAGATCGACAGTCTCGCCTCTCCCCCATTTACCCTGCCAGACTGTCTCCACTGTCTTTACTTGTTCCTTAATGCTACGCGCTGAACTCGGCTGCCCTTATTGTGAATCTCACTTAACCCTGCAGGGATCAGGGTGTCTGAGCTCGCGTCGAACCTTCCTTCCTAGGCCGGGGAAGGACACTTACATTTTCTCGTTTGTCTGGCGTCTCGGGCACTGGAGACTTTGAGTCTGATGTCTAATAAGAGTAGCTCTAATAAGAGTAGCTGTATTGGAAGCAAGGAACCAGATCCCAGCCTGGTGTAAAGCAGTGTCGTTCTCTTGGGATCTGGCCTGCTGCCCGGCTGTCTGTGCAGACTGAGCAACCTCAGGACTGGATCCAAGCCTGAATCTTGAGGAGAGCACGACCCTGGGTTACGAAGGGCCTGGCTGGGCGTGCTGAGTGCAGAGACCCCAGCTCTGGCCTTTGCTCACACCTCCGTGCCCAAGGAATGACCCGGCATCGCAGACGTGCTGCAGCCGCAATTGGAAAGCTTAAATCAGTGGAGCTGCACCAGTTTACGCCAGCTGGGGATCTGGCCCTGAGTGTATTTGAATAACCTGGCTCCTAACCAGAGCCGGCTGCTCACCCCCTTGTGTTTCTGTCCCCACTAGGTGTGCGGCGCTCTGGAGCGCGCTAACGACCCCTCTCTGGATCTCTCCCCTCTGGGGAGCCTCTACCCCAACATCTGTGCCTACCACCAAGGCAACACGGTCGCGTCCCGGAAGAAAGTCCTCCCGATCCTTAAAAACTTCCTAAGGGAAGGGAGTGTAGCGGCTGGCGCCATGCATCCTGCGGACAAGGATCTCCACTGCACGATGAGACCGGAGATAAAAGACCTCGCCGCCGCTTGCAGCGAAAGCGACGAGAACTTGGAGGACTTGGAGGTGGCTGGAGAAGCAGGGGCCCCGGAGTACGAGCCAAGGTGCAGGAGAGACCCTGCCAGGTGCCAAAAACATGGGGATGCCCTGCTGGAGGATGACGCCCTGTTGCCTCCCACCCCTATGAACAGCCTGGTCGATGAATGCCCTCTGGACGGGGGGTTGCCCAAGCTGTCGGCGGAGATGATCTTCGAGAAGTTCAGCCACATCACGGTGGTCCGTCCGTCCGTCAGCGGCAGTCCCGAGAAGAAGTGACGCCGGGGCGCTGCCCGCTGGGGTTTCAGGGAAGCGATTGCAATCCTGGCGCTCTGAGATTAGACCCACGCCCTCTTTCCTGTGTGTGGATGAAACACTTCCACCTGGCTCGCCGGGATGTGTGGACCCTGTCGCTCTGCCGTAAAAGCCAGGTTCAGGCGCTTTTGTCAGGGACACTTAGAAACCCACGTCCAAGCGGCTCCTTCACCGACAGGGGATTCGATAGGAAAGCCAAACCAAAATGCCAGCAAGTGGGGCCCCCAGCGCAAAGTGCAACTGCACTTTAAAGGCACCCCCAGGTTTGATCCTGGCTAGACTGTGACAGCTCAGTTCCTGGGGGCTGCTGCCCGTAAGCACCGTCTCCATCTCTGTTACAGTGGTTTCTTTAAACCCTGCCCTGGCGCAGCTGCCTCTTGCACTGCCGTGCCGTCGGTCATGAGCTGCGGTGCTGTTATGTGGAAGAATGCCCATGTCCCAGCAGCCCCTGAGTCCCGTTGCACAAAGACAATGTGTCATGTCCCCTTTCTGTGTGCACAGGCTTACCCTGCCTGTCCCTGTCGATGGTCTGGCATCGTGGGAGGGGAGATCTCAGCCCCGCTCCTGGAACCCGGCGTGGATTTTGCAGCTGCGGTTCCATCCAGCCTGTCCCTCGGAGGAACAGCAATAAAGGAGAAGGATGCTCTCTCCCTTCTCCTCTCCCCCAGCCCTCGTGACCATCTAGTCGGCCTGTGAGCTGTTGGATCTGCCATGTACCAGCATGACTGAGCAGCACTGTGTTAAAGGAGAACTCTTCCTTCCTGCCTTCACTGTTATCTGTCGAATTGTCCAGTCCCTTTGAAACCCCTGGCCGGGTAGCTTTGGAAACTGACCCCCGAGGCAGTGAATTGCAGCTGGCTGCGGCTCCAGGGGTTGTGTGAAGAAGTTTCTATTGATTGGTTCTTAAAGCTCAGCCCTGAAAAGTCACCATGAAAGGGCGCTGGTCCCAGGACCAGGGTTGCTTAATTCAGTGACAAACTGCTTTGGGGTCCTGTTAGCCTGGTGGGGCCAATCTGGCTCTGTGGGGAGGGGGCCAGGGTCTATTCCTCCTTCTGCATCCTCTATGGAATGGTTACTGGTTTCCAGTTAGAGGTTTTATGGGGCTTTTTACATTTTTGGTCCCCCCTCTCCCCGGGGGTGGATGCACAAGAAGGAAGAACCCTGGCTTGGCTCTCGGAGTCTCCGCTGCGTTTGCAGGGCTCACAATGAGGAAAAATCTCATCGGCGCTCGTCAATTAGGCCCATTTGCTTCCGAGTCAGTGAGAGGGAACAATCGCGAAGTCCTGGATGCCGTCTTTACAGTCCTGCTGGAGAACAGAGCTACGCGTGTCTTGGCACGGTATGACCTGCGGGTGGGGAAACGAACGGTCCAACATGCTCCAATGTGTCTGTTCCTTCTCCCCACGGGACTGGCAGGCTGTCTTTATGTTCCACAGCTTGGATCGTTTTTACTGTCTTGTTTAATGCTCTTTTGATTGGTAAAGCCAGCTACGTTATAGCTACTGCTCACCTTTCTGGGGGCATATTCAGTCCCTAGACACGCACCTTGCATTGTGCACCTTGGAAAGTAGCCATTAATCTTGTGCGGATAGTTGAAGGTGATGAACTATATACTTTTCCGGTGGAGACTGTTCCTTAAACTATCGAAGGTGCCACGCTATCAGCTGGCCCTCAACTCGGCCTTTTTTGGTGCGGGCTTGATTCCGGGCGCAGTTTCGTGTCCACGATTCCGTGGGCTGGCAATTCGGATTGCTTGAGGTCTTGACTACATGGGAAACCTGCGCCAGCTTCAGTTAAATCAGTTTTTAAACGGACACCGTTGATCAGGGCCAACCTCTGTGTAGGCTCTGATTTCAGCTGGAGGAAGGACGTATTTCACTTTAATCTAAATTTGTTTCCAATTGACTTAAATTAAGCAGAATCAGCCGCTCAGAACTGCAGTCAGTTTCCACACAGGGCTTAGAGCCGTATATTGGTTTAGATCCACACCTTAGATTTATACCAGTGCGAATGTCCCGTGTAACCAAGGCCGTTAATGATTTATGCCTGGCACCCAGCAGCTTCCATTGTTCTCAGCTTCCCCATTGTCCTCAAGGAGGTGGGCGGGGAAGACGAGTTTTTTAATTAATCTGGTTGCAAAGGAACATAGGGCCCCATTTTATTTAGGCACCTACATAGGAACTGAGCCCTTCTCAAACCTGGGCCCGGGGCCCTGACTCTGTCTACAAATCGGGAGTTCAAGCAGCTTAAATGACCTCAGTTGCAGGTTGGTACAATTGGGCTTGCAAAAACCAGAAAATCTGGCCTCAATCTCTTCCAGGTTCTGTTCCTTGGAAAAGGCCCTTTTCCACCACCCACCCCAGGGGTCTTTTTGTTGTCAAGGAGGGACTGGGATCCTGGGGCGGTGGTTCTGGCGTTCTCCAGAATTGTCATTCTGGGCTCTCGCGTAATAACTGTGATGGCCTGTAACTCCTAGAAATGCTCAGGTACTGACACTGCAGGTTAGCGAGTAACCGCGTGTGTCCCCAAGCCAGGTCCACTCTGGAGCAATTGCATGAAAAGGAAAAACTCCCTGATCCCATAGTCTGACCCCTCTGTAACCCCATTATCTGTGGTGGCTGTGAATAAGCCTCCGGTGCTAAAACCCCAGACGTTCTTCGGTGCATCCTGAATCCCCCTCCTCCCTTTCTGCTTGTCAATCTACCTTCTAACCATGGTACGTCTCTGCCACCTCCACCCTAGAGAGACCCCCACTTGTGGTGGAACCCTGAGCCTCCTACACTACTGTCTGTCTGTATGTCCCACAGCCCGAGGCTCTGACAGGGTGGGTCTGGGAGCTGCACTGACCGATTATGTCAATACTGGGAAATGAATGCTGTATCTTAATCCCCCAGGATTTTATAGCCGTAATGCTGTCTGTCTGTCTGTCCGCTAGAGCAACATGCATTCTTATTTATGGAGAGGTTCAGGCTCAGAAGCTGTCAATCCTGCACCGTGCACCAGAAACCAGACAGAACCAGGTATGCATGGCGTGATCTCCCTCTTTATTTATGTGGGTTATGGTGGCATGTAGGAGACCCAGCCAAGGACCAAGACCCATGGTGCTAGGTGCTGTGCAAACACAGGACAGACAGTCTGTGCCCTAAAGGGCTGGGAGGATTTAACAAAAGCTTTAGTGTCTACCAGGTACAGTCAGATACTGGAGTTGGGGTGACATGACTTAGCTCTCTTTGCAACACCCCTTTGGGTGAGTTGTGGTCATTATACCTGCTGTTCAGCTGGGGGAACTGAGGCACAGCAGGGGACGTGTCCTGCCATCAGCGAGTTGGTGTCCACTGGGATATGATTCAGGGGCTCCCAGCTCAGGCTACCCCACACGATAATCAAAGGAACCAGGATGTGTTTGCGACCTTTAAGACAAACAAATTCTGATTTGGGGTGAAGGTGGAGGAAGGGAGATAGTGAACTTGTGGGAGCAGGGTAGGAAAACTGTCGGTTCTATCAGAGCTGGGGTGTGAAATTCACCCCTGCACAGGGCTAGGGGAGCAGCACAAAGCTTAATGCATCACTTAAGCCAGCAAAATTGTCCTTCATGCCCTGATTCAGGAAAGCATCCCTGTTCGGGAAGGGTGCTTACAGCTAAGTACATGCTTAAGTGCTTCCTGAATTGGGGTTGTATAGGTCTTGTGCTAGCTTGGGAGGAGGGCGTGTCAGTTTCCCCCTGGATGCAGGCTCCTGTGAAGCTGGGTATCAGTAGAAGCAATATACAGTATCTAATAAAGCCAAAATAAGATGAGAAGCAGCATTATTTAAATGGAGGGGACTGAGGTACCCGTTAATGACAGGCGCACTGAAGAGAATGCAGTTTGAGTTTTCTTGCACTGGAGCATTGTATAAATCCTCTTTTGGCAAGAGAACCAGTCAGAACCTCAGAGTCGTCACACTTGGTTCGTAAGCCTTTCTGTTCCAAGCCCGTCGGGCCGCTGTTCTCAGCTGGCACTGCTCTCCGATGGTAAAGTGTTTTCAGGCTTTTTGTTTCCTTCATGACTTGGGATGGTAATTTCCCTTCCAACACTTTTGGGGTGTTTGTATTTTTATCTAGGCTACAGGTCTGTTAAAGATAGGCTACCTTGATTAATTTCAGAATGGTATGAAACAAAGAGAAATATGACGTAACCAAAGTTTTTTGTGTTTTGTAATTCTGATGATCTTGCATTTTAAGGATTAAATTTGTGTGCTTTCCTGAGCTGTGGTGTCATCTTTGTGTGTGTCTACTTTAACACACACACACTCTCCCCCTACTCATGGTGGTGTATATTTTAAAACACACTCATCCACACCCTATTCATGGTAATTGTTGTGTAGATCGCAATCAAACACAAAAGATTGAATAACCCTTTTGTGACAAATTCTGCTCTTGCTTGGATCCAAATGGATTGACAACCTCCACGGGTGAATCGTTGGCAGAGATTGGACCAGGATTTCTGGATCTAAAAGCGTCAGCCTCTCCAGCTTGAGCTTGGCAATGGCAGATTCATCAGGCGCCGTGTTCTCTAGCCACTAGAGAGGGCTAACGAGCCACACTGCTATCCTCACAGCCCTTTCACATATTCCATGGGTATGTCTGAAGATCGGTCTACCTCAGTGATGAGACTGAAGGGCAGGGACAGAGGGTGTAATTCCTCCCCTCCCCCATGCAGATGAGGGGCGCGATTGGTGTATAGAGCAGCCCCCCAGTCTCTGCACAGCGGAGCAAATCCCTCAATGAGGCCTGATTCGCTATTGCCTTGGAACCCGTGCCACGTGGGGCGTGAAACACCACTGCGTCACTGTTGCGCTCACTTTGCACTGATGTAAAAGACAGCGCAGTTACAACCACGGCGTGAACACAAAGCTGTTGGATGAAAACATACATTCTCTGGCTGGAAGATCAGAATGACACAATTGTATTTCTTAGCATGCGGAACGATAATACATAAGAACCCCAAAACAGAGAGAGGCAAAACAGGCTGCTCCATAAAACAGAGGCATCGCTCACCCCACCTTGCTCTAGGCTGGCACTCTGTGGAGTCTGACCACTGCTGTTCCATCCAGTCTTCACAGGCTTCCCTACGGAGCCCCCCTACTTTGCAAGCAGAACCAGAATCCCCCACCCCCCCCCAAATTTAAAGTGACAGCGTACACTTTTAAACTGGTTCAAGACATCACAAGCACAAGGGGCAGGGCAGTGGCGAATGGAACCACCACGTTCATTCCCATAAACACGAAGGCTGCAGTTTTCACAGGGGCCTACACTGGTTAAACACCCCCATCCCTTTGAAATTTCAAAGGCTGCTTTGGAAATCTCAGCCTAACCACTCCATTCCTCCTGCCAGAGCCAGGTTAAAGGGCCCTTGTAAAGAGAAAAGTAAACTGGGTCACACCCATATGTTTGCTGCCTTGTTTTGTCTTAAGGTCTGAAAGGCTTTTAAAATCGGCCCTGCTTGGTCTTATACTTTTAGAAATATCAGGCGTGTCAAGTCCTCTTTCGGCTGGAGGGGCTTTGCAAACTAAATGCGGAGCAGTCTTCCAGAGGCTGGGAGGATCTTTAACAAAGAGAGCATTCTTCCCAACTGTTTGCCAAGCATTTGAGTTAAAGGAGTGGTTTGTTTTGGGTTTTTTTTTATAAAGGGTGCTTAAAGTTAAGCATCTGCTCAAGTGCTTGACTAAGACTCAAACAGACTGCATTTTTTTTCTTGTCATTTCACTGTTTAAGCATATTTATAAATCAGGCTTTGCCTTGACTTGCTTTTTTCAGTCCAATGTGTAACTGAAGCTCCTGTATTTACCTAATAGTTCCTGGCAGCGTCCCGTTGTAAGGAGGAAAATAAATGTTGGACTTTGCAGGTTGAATGGTAAAACACAATAGCTGAGAGGCTAAGCAGGGTTCTCTCTCCCATACCTTTACCGGTCACGCACTTTGATGGCTTATTTTTGAAAGGGTGTTGGGGGCGAGAACAGAAAAATCCTTATGGGCCTGTGCCAGAACTAGTGGGGAAATTGGAAAGATTGTGCCATGAGAAATAACGAAACTGGATTGAGATGGGGAGTGGCTTTTAGCCAGACTCTTTCAAACTTTCTTGTTGTTAATGCCAATTTAACTCAAAGGCGGGGGGGGGGGGGGGGAGGGATTGGGGGGGGAGCTTTCTTTGTTAAAGACACAACAATCTGCCACTGCCCTTAAAGGCTGAAAAACACTCTCAATCCACATCACTGCCCTCTGCAAAAGCAGGGATGGCCAGTTTTGAAAGTGTTACGGTTCTTTTTAAAAAAAAAAAAAAAATCTCTCTGCTTTGATGAATCAATTCACCTACAGGAGCCCGAGGGCTGAAGGTTCATAAGCGGAAAACCCCCGTCTTCTCAGCATTCCTCAGTGAGCATCAGTTCATTCCCCCGTGGCAGAGGGAAGCATGCCATCATCAGAACACGCTCTTGGTGGCTGTTCTGAGGGCAGACGCAGACATAGCTGATGTATGCGTGGGGCCAATCATCTCACACCTGGGCTGGAAAAGTCTCAAGTGTGCCTTATATGTAAACGGAAGAAGGCGTGTTCCTGTGCATGCATGTGTTCAGAGATCGTAAGGCCAGAGGGGCCCGTTATCTAACAGATCCAAAAGAGGCCGGAGAATTTCACCCTATTACCCTGTAAGAGTTTTGTTTATATGAAAGGTCTGCTGGGAGAGAGGAACTGCAGAATAATTGTGATGAATCTGGGGTAAATTCACCCCTGAATTCTGGAACCCCTCAGCTGTATGGTGGAAACAGCGTTCCTTATACTGATTTAGATTAGCTAGCGATGGAAGGCCCAAACCGAGAACAGGGCCCCACGGTGCTGGCTGTTTCACAGACACACACTGAGAGAGAGTCTCTGCCCCAAAGAGTTCCCACTTTAAAACAGCCAAAGACAGGCTTCCAGTTGTCATTTTACAGATGGGGAAACAGGCCCGGAGTGATGGTGTGATGTGGCAAAGGTCACACAGGGGAGTCGGTGGCAGAGCTGGGAACTGCTTGCAGAGTTCCTAATCCCATGGCTCAAGCTCATGGCAGTTCTACAGCTTCTCAGCTGGGCAGCCTGGGGAGCAGCACGGACGGACAAGGGGGTTCCTTGACTAGCCCAAAGGTGAGTTTGTTCTGCTTTCTCTTCCTTTCCCTTTTCAGTTTGGCATGGCCCCTTACGGACAGCCAGAGGCAGGGACGCTGTGCGATCCCTAGTCAGGGCGAAGACCTGACTTTCTCAGGAAAGCATGTGGCTGAGGCTGAGGCTGGCGCGGCTGTGGCAGGTCCTTGGAGCGGGGGAAGTCGGGTGGGCCGTGTCTCTGCACTAACCCACGTGCCGAGTGTGGATCCTGGCAGCTGCCCTCAGTGTTTTGCAGCGACTCAGGAGCCTCGGAGTCAGGGGAAAAGCTGAGCCAGGCCTGGAAGCCCTGGGAGAGTTTGTGGGAGTCATTCATGGCCCTCGTCGTTCTGCAAAGCACGCACACACAGGAAAGCGGGGGTGGGGAGTTTAATTCCAGCTGTCTGGGGCTCAAATTCCTGCTGGGGCCTCGCATTTCCCCATCCTTGGATTCCTGCCTCACAATTGCCCCTTCCCCAAGCCCTTCCAATGGGAGAGGCTGGGAGCCAGAGACTGCACAAGATCCTTGATTGCAGGAACAATTTTTTTGCTCTCTCTTTGTACAGCGCCTAGCACATCTAAACACAACTGCAATACAGAGGCTGCCTTTGACTTTGGATCCCTCAGTGCTGCCTTCTGAATTGGCTGGAGGGGGTGAATTGTGACTAATGCATGGCACCCCTTGTCCTTTTGCCCTTATCTTGCTTCCGCTCCCCCACAAAGGGCTGAATGAGCTGCAGCATGCTCAGAATTAGCCAGTCAGGGGAATGAGGCCACCAGGAATCTTGCTGGGATCAGAGGGTGGCCTTGTTCTCTGTTGGAGGAGGGAAACTGAGTCACAGAGACTTGCCTAAGGTCATTGAGTGAGTCAGCAGCAGAGCCAGGAATAGGACGCAGGAGTCCCTCTGTCTCAGATAACTAGCCCCTGCTGCCTGTCGGGGGTGGGGGGAGGGCTTCTTCTCAGGTCCCTAGGATAGGGCAGCTTGTCTGCTCCCGCTGCACCTGCAGTCCAGTGCCAGGACAGGGTATGCTGCTGCAGAGTTACCTACAGCTGCAGACCCCAGTCTGAATTTGGTGGGCCAGTTGGGATCCAGGGTTTTGCTTGAAGCTGACGCTTTCCTTGGAGGATGTTTCATTACGATGAAGCCCAGGGGGGCCATCTGCCTGGGCCTGCCTTCCTCGGCCCAGACACAGCAATAGACAAACTGGGGATAACAGGAAGCAATAACCCCCCCTCCCCCCCACATACACACACACACTTCTGCCACTCCAGGGCTTTGTCTACAGGGATGGATCAATGGGCGCTAGGACCCAGTGGATTTTCACCAGGTGGAGTCAGGTCTTAAGTGCAGACAAACCAGTTTGGGATGAGCACCTGGGCTGTACTGATGTTAAGAGATCTGCAGAAGGGGAAGGCCAGGGGGGAATCCACTGGAAATTTGGCTCCCAAAGAAAGGGGGAGAACCTAACTTCAGCGTTTTCTGAGGGCTGGAGCAATGGGCTCCTATGTGGACTATGATGAGAAACTCCAGCCTCAAAAGTGAGTACCTTTGATCAGGCCAGATTCTGACCTCAATTAATCCAGACCAGCGCTTCTCAACCAGGGGTACGCAGAGGTTTTCCAGGGGGGACGCCAACTCATCTAGATATTTGCCTAGTTTTACAACAGGCTACCTAAGAAGCACCAGCGAACTCAGTATAAACTAAAGTTTTGATATCGATAATGACTTGTTTATACGGCTCTATGTCCTATACACTGAAATGTAAGTACAATAGTTATAAAATAAATCAACTGGAATATAATTATCTGGGACAAATGAGAAAGGCAGCAATTTTTCAGTAATAGTGCGCTGTGACGCTTGAATTTTTATGTCTGATTTTGTGAGGAAGTAGTTTTTAAGAGAGGTGAAACTTGGGGTCTGCAAGACAAATCAGACTCCTGAAAAAGGCACAGTAGTCTGGAAAGGTTGAGAGCCACTGATCCAGAGCAGCTCCAGTGTAAACGAGATCAGGAGTTTGAATCTAGTTTAGGAGATTCAGGTTCTCAGTTCTGCATTGGCCGGGCTAATGAGATGGGCAACCTCAGGATTCTCTCCAGCTGGTGTGTGAATCCAGTAATTCCTATGGGTGTGGAGTCTAAACACTGTGAAATCAGCAAACACTGTTTGGGGTTGTTAGGGGAGGCAGCTGGAGCGTCACGCGTGTTGTCTTTGATTGACTGTATCATACCGTGCCTGGCGTTTCAGACAGGCCGATAAATCCAGCTCAAAAAGCGGATGGTTTCTGAAAGCAGGGCCTCATCTTGTAGATGCTGCCATGCAGAGGACCAGACTTTTAATTGCGTGGGCCCCACAATTGGCATCAGACTTTCTGAAGATCTCAGCACTAACTTATTTATGTGCCCGCATGGGAGTTGAGCTGACATTCGAGCCCACAGTGCAATGCAGGGCAATGCCACAGTCAGCTACTCCCCTAGTCTTTGCAGAATCAGGCTCAGAGACTGTTATGTAAACCCTTCAAGACAAGCTCTGCCTCAGTCTGTTCTTACAGTAGCAAGCAGGGATTCCCCATTGTGCTGGGTGCTGTACATACATCATTGGAAGACATGGTCTCTGCCCCAAGGTGCTTACAATCTAGCAGCATACAACGAGCCAAGGGAGAAGGATACACCGATTCACAATACACACATCACAGCCTAGATGTTCAAAAGCGACTAATGATTTTTGGCTGCCACGATTTTGGGGAACCCAAAATCACTAGTTGTTGAAAACTGAGACCCATGTGTCCTTGGTTTCAATTCGACCCTTACTTAGACAGTCTCTTTGTTAGCACAGCAGCTCGTGCAATGACATTCTGGTCCATGACCGAGGCTCCTAGGCATTACCACTCTATAAATAATAACAATAATTCCCTGACTTTTATTAGCTGGCTAATTATTCTAGACCTCACAGCAGAAGTGGGTCTTGAGGAAGGATTTGATGGTGGAGAGGGTAGGCAGGCCAGTTGGTAAGACTGGGATGGTGCTTTGTGATGGGGGAAGGCAGCATGGAAGATGGTATCAGGACTGCTAGAGAGTGAAATGGTGTTTTGAAACACTGTCAATTTCCAGTTTGGGTTCAGATCCTGAGCCGATGTCAAAGAGCATGGCACCAGTGAAAGGACAATGGTTTACACAGTTGTAAATAATATTATTTATTATTTGTGTTGCGCTCGTACTGATCGTAGGCCAAGAGCCCAGTGCGCTAGGCGCTGTACAAACAGTACAACCAGACAGTCCCTGCTCCAATGAGCTTTATAACACGTGTGGATTTTGCTGAACGCTTCTTATACACCCCACTCAAAGGTCACAAGCTCTGATCTTTGCTGCTTAAGGGTTTTTAACCCCATTAAATGTTTCCTTTGCCCTCCCGCTGGCTAGTTTGGCTTGTCAAGTTAGACTGGAAACTCTTCAGGGCAGGGACGGTTTCTCATTGTTTTGGGAAAGGTCTCTGACCTGCGCTATGCAAACGTCAGGTTAGATTATCACAGCGGTCCCTTCTGGGCTTAGAATCGATGGATTCAGATCAGCAGGGCATTCTGGAGTTGGAGAGGGCTCGGTGACGGCTCCCACGAATGGTGAAAATAGTTCAGAGCCCATGTTAACATTCAGAAGGGAGGTGGGACAAAATCACTGGAGAATTATCCAGAGACTCACTCCAGCCTGACAGGCTGCTGGGAGACTTGTTTGTTTTTCTTTGAAGGAGGGTGGGGCAGAAAAACAGCATTGCACACCAAACTCCTTGCTGTTGAAAAGAAGAGGGTGGATGTCTCATAGTTTCAGAGTCTCTTTTCTCTGAGGGCAGGGTGGGACTTTAAGCTCTGCTCACAATTCCACGTGCCACCCAAAATCCCATTCTTCCCCCTTAAAATGAGCAGCAATGAAATAGCAAATGTTTACGCCCATCATTAGGCTTCAGAGTCAACACACACTCAGCAGTTAAGCGCTTCACCGAGGCTATAATGTGCCCTGTTGGAACTGCAGCTTTGCCAAGTGGGAGGTGACTTCATGGTAACTGGATTTTAAGCTAGAATGTCGGAAATGGAGATACTTTCTCCTCTTAATCCCCACCCCCTGCTCCTGAAGCGGGCATGCAGTGACACCCAAACCCGGCTTTCTAAACTCCCCTGCTTGCTGGATGTGAGTTTCCTTAGAGACACAGACTGGCTGGTGCTGTGCCGGCTCTCTGGGCTTGTGTAAACAGGACCAGCCCTGCATTAGATTGCAGGGCTTGCTAGGGTGGCACTGGGTTGATTTTCCTTGGGCGTGCCAGTGAGTGCAGCCAGGTACACGGCTGATGTCAGACGGCTCCAGGAAGGGAAAGCTGCTGGCTCTGAGCAGCCGCTCCAATGCGCCTTGTTTTCCTTCCCTGCTACGGGCCGTGGGCATCCGGACGTGTCTGTCACTGAGCAGGGTTGCGAGGTAATTGCCGGCTGTCACAAGAGGCTGGGGGGCAGCTGCGGGATCCTGCACGCGCCAGCCACGGTGATTCTAGCCCGGCGCTAGCTGGAAATGGACGGTCCAAGCGGTGGAGCTGTGATCACCGAGTATGTTTCAACACAGGGCTTCTGCCTCGGGGCAGGCTCAGGGGAAGGGGACCTGGGTCGGGCACGGCCTGGACTCGGCCAGCCGGGCTGTCAGGGAAAGGGTGGGTGGGTGCCTCTTGCGGGCATCTTGGCTCCTCCCCAGCTGCAGTGGGAGTGTAAATGGGGCTGTGGGGTGGATGGGAGATGGGGACGGTGCAGGCCTGGTGGTCTGGCGTCCAGGAGAACTCGGCACCCTCTGGGGTTCGGGGAGTTGGGATCCGAATCCGAACCTGGGTCCCAGTCTCGGAGCTTGAGGCCATCTCCCAGGCAGTGGAAGAGCCGAGCCGAGCTCTGCGGGGGCACGCGCTGACGAGCTGGTGCCAACTCTGCCCCCCCGATTCCACCTTGCTGCTGGGACCTGCCCATGGTAGCGACAGGGGGAGGGGAGGGGGTTAGATGACGGGGAGTGGGGGGGCTGGGCCATGGGGAGTGGATGGGGAGGCAGGACCTGAGTGACAGGAAATAGGGGTCAGGCAGTGGGGTTCGGTGGGAGGTGGGGGCAGGTGAGGAAGGGAAAGGGGGGAGACGGAGACATGGGAAGGGAGGCCGGGTGGAGAGGTGGGGGTCAGGTGACAGGGTGTGGGGTGGGAGGTGGGGCCGGGGTGCCCAGGTGGGTGGATGGGGAGGGGGAGGTGGCTGCCGGACAATCTCTCTTGTGGCGAGGTCCCCGCTCTGGAAGAGTTGGAGGAACGGGGGGGGGGGGGGGACGACTCTCTTGGGGGGCACGGGATGGGACGACTGGCTGAGGGATCGTGTTGGCCTGCCCTGAGAGGGGGATCTGCGTCCAGTTGGGTGGGGGGCCTGGTGGCGCCGGGTTTGGTGCTGGTCCCTCTGGGCAGGAGGTTGCATGCGGGGCCAGCCCCAGGAATCCCAGGGCTCTGGGGAAAGACCCACAGCCTGGGGAAGGTCTCCCGGCACAGACCGAGCTGCGGGGACCTCAAGGGGTGACACAGGAGCCCCTTCCCTCCTGGGGCTCTGTGCCCAGGCTGCCAACAAGGGGGCCCCAGCGTTAGCGCCAGCTGGGGTGGAGACATCTGGGACACAGGTGTCAGGCTGAGGCTCATCAAACTCATTCCACGTGGGGGATGGTAATGACGCCTGGGTCCTAGGAGCCTGGCAGGGTCTGACCTAGGGACCCTCCCCCCTTAGGATAGAGCCGCCCTGGGGGTTCGTCCCTGTTAGATGCAAGGCGGGTCCTGCTGCCAGGCGAGACCCAGCACGCCTGGGATCTGAACGGAACAGAGCCCCAGTCTGGATTTCCCCCCGGGCTGTGACACGCCCCACACCCAGTGGGAGAGGCTGACACTCTCCTGGGAGAGACTGTAGCAATCATCATCTTAATCCCTGGGCTGATGTCAACTCAAGGGAGCCGGGCGAGGAGCTCTCTGGTGCGGGGGGGAGGGGATCTGCTGCTGTAAGGGGGGCTGTCCACCGAGCCCCGTATTTGTGCCCCGTACACACAGCTCAGGGTGTGCAGGGAGCAGATCTGGAGAAAGAGGGGCAGGATCCAGGAGGCAGCTTGTTCAATGATATTTTGGGGGGAGGGGGGGGCTAGAGGAGCAGAAATGCAAGCACTGTCCAGGCTTTTAGCTCCCCGGTCTGTCTGTCTGTCTGCATCCAGCTGCTGTCTCTTGTCTTACACTTGCCAGCTCTTTGAGGCAGGGCCTGTCTCTTTGTTCTGCGTTTGTACAGCACCTAGCGCAATGGGTTCCTGGCCTGCGACTGGGCTGCCAGGCATTACCGCAATGCACCTAATAACAATCTAGCGTTTCAGCCACGCACACTGACCCTCGGCGTGGAGCACTCGCCTAGCGGCAGGCTAGTAAAGCTCTTGGCCCTACAACTCTGCCTGTCTGTTGCATCGCTCATTGCCAAACGTGGCAGGATATGATTTTTATTTGATCATTTCGACCGCTCGTGTCGCTGTGTATTTGTCAGCCTTTAAAATGTTTCTTTAAAAAAATCAATTTAGATTTTTCTCAGTTGTGCCAAATGGTGGGTTTTAAAAATTGTTTTCTATTTGTATTGGTTTAAAATGGCATAGCTGTATGATGAGGGAACTCATACAGGAATGGGAAGCAGTCAGCCAGTAATTATTGAGTATCCATAGATGTTTGCGATTCAAAAAGCTAAAGCTTTATCACTGTTAAAACACAACATTGCACGTCAAAATATACCAAGGAAATATCCTTAAAACAAGCGCTAAGTTCTTCACGGGCATTCTCCTTACCTTGCCTAGCTGTAAATGTAGATGATTATCCATGGAAAGATATTTGCGTCGGTTTGTGTGTATGGTGAAATCGACATTTACCCACATTTACCAATAAAAATCGACACTTTTCAAGCCTGCTCATTGCTAATCAACGTGTCAGTGGGTTTCTTTTGCCCCTCACTCACATTTCTCACTGGTATTCCCTTGCAGAAGCATTGCCAGCCTGAAGCGTTCAAAAATCACAGGTCGGGCCCTCCAAAATCAGGAGCTTGGCTTATAAATCATGAGATTTAATTTAAAAAAAACCCCAATCAATGTCAGGTTCTTTGTCTTTGTGGTCTGATTTCTGCACCTCTAGAGTCGCACCTGGGTCGTGGTTTCAAGCTTTTGTCTGCAGTCACATGTGCTTGAAACCCGTGTCGTTTGTAAACGAAAGCTGAGCGTCTCCCCTCATCATGGGATTCCAGGAGCTGGGCTTTAATAATCCCCTGCGATATTGTGAGACTTGCAGTGAAGTCACGGGAGCTGGAGATGCTGCCGCAGGCTCTTTCAAACCTTGAGCTGGGGCCTTCGCAGAGGTGTGTGTGTGGAGGGAAAGGCTGCAGCTCCGTGCACGTAGCAATGGTGCAGGTCCCCGGAGGCTACACAGATCCCTTCGTGCAGGTGGTCTCAGTTGAAAGGTGTCACAAGTTGTTTGCCCTGGGAGAGCTGGTTTCCTTGTCTGCAGCCTCTCCTCCCCCTCCCCGGCCCCCATTTCACAGGGGTCCCAGGCTGCACAGGTCCTGGGAGCTGCTGGTTTCTCTGCTCCGCTCCCCCTTCATTGGATCCTGGAGACGGTTGAACTGGCTCCGGCGTCCCCTGCTTACGTGTCCTCGCCTCTCCACCACCCGATCGGATAATGCAGAACCCAGGCCGCTAGCGTGGGCAGACCGCAGGGGGTGCCAGCATCAGTGTCCCTGGAAAAGCCGAGCGCAATGGGCTTTTTAAACCCCAGCTTCCCCACGGCCCGTCAAAGGGAAGGTTGCAGGGGGAGTTGCAAAGGATCCAACAATTGACCTGGTCCAGCAGGACGCTGGCCATCCCTTGGCCAAAGAGGGCTGGAGGGGGCTTCCTCCGCCCCTACCCCAGCCTGGATACAGCCCTGCTTTATTGCGGGAGGCGGGTGGCCAGAGATGGTATGCAGGGATGGTGCTAGCAGTGGCCTCAACATTCAGGCCAAGGTCCGTGCTCTCCCGCTCACCTCCAGCTGGAGCAGCATGGACTAGCCCGAACCTGGAGCCCACGCTCTCCTCTGTTGCCATTGCAGGGACCAGAAGGATCTGGAGAAGCAGGACTTGGCCGAGAAGGGGGAAGGAGCAGCGTCCATCCAGGACATGGAGCTGAAGGAGGAGTGGCAGGACGAGGAGTTCCCAGGGTGAGAGATGCGGGGGGGGGGGGGGCGGACCGGTGGTTGTGCTGCAGAGCCGCGCCGGGAGCCTCACGGCATCTCCTGTTGCCCCATCCTGTTGGCTGGGAGCAATGGGAGATGACACAGATGGCTCCTGCCCCACTTACATCACTGCCCCTCCGGGACCAAGAGGGCTGGCGCCACCGCAGTGAATTTGAGCTGCACTGTCGGGGGGTGAGGGGATGTCCTTGGTGATCAGTGGGTCAGCTGGCGGGGGAGGGGGGAAGGGGTGTAGCTAATGGGCGAGAGCCCACCCCCTTCCAGTCCATGTCTTTCAAGAAGCAGCATGATGAGTAGAGGCAGCATGGACCAGCTGATCGCCCCCTTGCCTAGTGGTCTCAGGACTCCTGGGTTCTGTGGCTGGCTCAGGGCAAGCAGTGCACTAATCCAGTAGTTAGAATGCGGGACGTCTGTGCCCAGCTCTGCCAGTGACCTTGGGAAAGTTGCTTCCCGACTCTGTGCCTCAGTTTCCCCATCTGCAGAATGGAGTGAATGCCCCAGCCTCATCGATGAACGAAGAGAGCTGTGTGCGATTATTCCTCCCAGCCAGGCTGAGGGCTGGGGACAAAATAAGTAGCAAACAGTTGGCCATAAAGAGGAAGCAAAGTCTATTTTTAACACACACCCCCCCCCCCCTCCCGGCTGCCCCAGATGGAAAGCTCCCGGCACAGACACTTGGAGCAGAGCAGAGCCGAGCAGTGTCTGCTTCTGGATCCATCGTGCAAAACATCTGCCGCAGCACCGCTGCAGGAGCTGTATTCCCACTCCTTCCGATGGGCAGCTGTTGCCAGTGGGCGTGAGCAGAACCATGCACAGCTGTGCCCTCTGAGCTCTGCTGTTTATCCAGCGGGTAGGGTCAGGGGAGGAAGGAGGGAAGGGAGGAGAGGACAGAAAAGGATCTGCATTGTAAATGGCGAGAGGCGGGGTCTGAGAGCCAGGACGATCCCTTCTGGGGACCTGGGTTCAAGTCCTTGCGTGAAATGAGTTGGCTGGTCTCAGCCCAGGGGTTTGGGATTGGTCCATGCAACACGCAAACCTCTACGTTGTGCGGCTGGCTGTTCCGGTTCATCCTCGACCGCAGCACCGTAAGAGCCGTGTGTGTGAGGAGCCAAGGCCTGGGCTAGTGAGACGGGGGGGGCTGCGGGTTGGGATCAAGGTGCATCAGCAGAACTGGGCATGGGCAGCCGGGGTACAGCAGGGCAGGGCTGCAGCAGCAGAGCCTCCTGTGTGTGACGCTTGCCGAGCAGCGGACTGCATTGTAAGTCGCTCTGGAGCTAGGTACGGGCCATTATTCCCATTGAACAGGTGGGGAAACTGAGGCATGGTGAGATGAAGAAACGTGCGCTTGATCACACAGTCCCCACCCCGGCCCTAGCCCCTAGGTCCTACTCTTCTTCCAGAACCAGGAATGGAACCCATGAGCCTTGACTCCCAGCCTCCCCCCGCTCTAACCATTAGATCACTCTCCCTTCCCAGAGCGGGGGATAGAACCCAGGAACTCCTAGCCCCCCCTGACCCCTGCCCGCGAGCCACAGGCACATGCTGCCTCCTCAGTAGCGGTTCAGAGCTGGGAGGGACGCTCTAGCCGTCTCATCCTCCCCTGTCTTCCAGGCCTCTCCCGGAGGAGGTCTCTGAGGAGGACCTCGAAGACTCCGGCGGGGAGCCCACCCCAGGTAAAGCCGTGTCCGGGGGTGGGGGGCGCTCGGCCGGCTGGAGGGTTAGAGCCCAGCATCAAGAACACCCGCAGGGAAGGCTCTGAGTGTGAACGCGCTGGGGGCGGGGGCTGCAGAGCAGGGGCCTTAGTGGGGAGGCTACGTCCCCCCATCCCAATTCCCCCAAACACCCCCAGGGCACAGCTGGCTGGGTGGGAAGGTTTCTCTGGACCTTGCGTTTCCTTTCCCTGCCCTCGGTCTTTTCTGTTTCACTTTGCTCTCGTTTTGGCTTTATCCTCCCTTCTCCCCTTCCTTTCTTCCCCTCGCCCCCCTCCAGCGCTCGCCCCCAATACCCTGGAGCTGTGCGGGAAGCGGCACATGAAGAAGCGGCTGCCGGCGCCGGATTTCAGCCTGTCGTTGAACCGGGCCGAGGGCTCGGTGCTGTCGGGCGACTTCGCGGAGCGCACGCCGGACGGCAGCCTGGACATCAACGTGGACGAGCTGGAGACGCCATCCGAGAGTGAGCTGCTGGATGGGCCGGACGGCAGCCAGGACTTCGAGTGGGAAGGTGGGGCTGGAGAGAGGCCAGGCCGGGGCTGGGCTGAGCTTTGGGGCAGGGGTGGGTGGAAGCAGGCCTGGCTGGGGCTCGTAGTGGGGAGGGGGGCGTTGGTTGGGGTCTTAGACAAAGCTGAGGTGGTGCGTTGGGGTCAGCGAGGGGGCTGGAGGAGTGGGTCAGGACAAGCGAGTGGAAATGGGGGCAGGCTGGGGGGGGCTGGGACTGGCTGGAGATTTTGGGAAGGTTTCAGGGAAGTTGAAGTTCGAGCGGTGGGGCTCTTAGGTCAGGTGACCCTATGGCCCGTTTTAGCTGGGACGCTCCCTTTTTTAAGCCCAGTCCCGGCCGCCTTGACTTCTTTTGGCAAAAGTGGGCAAGTTTGATCGGTTGGCGAGAGCAAACGGGACAAATGGTGTGAGGGGTTGGTGGATGGGGTGAGGGGTTGGGTTGAGGGGTTGGTTGGGTGGGGTGAGGGGTTGGTGGATGGGGTGAAGGGCTGGGTTGAGAGGTGGTTGGGTGGGGTGAGGGGCTGGTGGGGTTGATTGGTTGTGTTTTGGGGTGGAGGAAGGCACGAAGGTTCCAGAGGAGCTGGGCGTGGGGGGAAGGTTTGGGAGGGGACTGGGGTCACTTGGGGCTAGTGATTCTCCATTCCCTGGCCCGTTTCTCCCCTCTCCTGGGTACCCCGGCTCCCCATGCACTGCAGAACACAAGGCAGGGCCCAGGCGCTCTCTGATTATTGGTAAAGCAACAAAAAGAGCCCAGGAGCCTTTCCTAATCCCCGCACCCCTGCCCTCCCCAGATGACCTGCCCAGGGCCCGGCGCGTGGACAGCAGCCTGCTGGAGGAGAAGCTCAGCGAGGGGCGCGTGGTGGACGTGGAGGACAAGGACGGACGGAAGTGGAGGATCTTCCTGACGGACGAGCGGGAGCAGAAAGTGGATCTGAGCGTTGTGGAGCCCTACAAGAGGGTCATCTCCCATGGGGGTAACAGCAGAGCTCGGCGCCCTGGGATCTAGCGCTTAGACTGGGAGGCAGCAGGTCTCCTGGGTTCTATTCCTGGCTCTTGGAGGGAGTCGTGTCTAGTGGGTGGGGCTGGGGGTCAGGACTCCCAGGTTCTATTCCCGGCTCTGGGCGGGGTGTGGGGTCCCTGAGTTATGATTTACATGGTGCCTGTCAGTACCCCAGGCACTTTACAGGGCGTAACAAGCGCACCCAATCGGAGGAGGAGCCTGTCCCAAGAAATCCACGACCACAGCCCTCTGGGACCCCGGCGTCCGAGCCTGCTGTATTAAACCCAGTTCTGCCCCGCCTGTGGCCCCCAGACGCCGTTCACAATGGCAGCCCGGTCCGGGCCAGGTCGGGGGTCAAGCGAAGCAGCCAAACCGACCTCACACCTGGGGCTCCCCCATGGAGGAGGATAGCTGTGTCGAGGTGTAAGGGGGAGAGGTAGGCTCTTGTGCCAGCTGTACCCACTCCCTCTGCTCTGCCACTCCAGGGTACTACGGGGAAGGCCTCAACGCCATCATCGTCTTTGCCTCCTGCTACCTACCCCACAGCAGCGTCCCTGAGTATCAGTATGTCATGGAGCACCTGTTCAGGTGAGCGCGCTGCCTCCTGCTGGCTAGAGAACGAGCTGCACGGGTAAGGGCCTGGGAGCCGGGGGTGGGCGGTACATCTGTGTCTGGTACATTCCCAGGCCGGGCTGCGTTCCCCCACCCGTCCCAATCCCTCTGAGGCTCAGCACAGCGCAGAAAGGCCGGGAGGCCAGGGTCAGATCGCATTACGCTCAGGCCGCCCTACCCACATAAAGGGCCTCAAAAGCGGGTGGAAACAGCTCCCGGAAAATCCCGTCTGAGCGCCCAGCTTCTGAACTGACTTTCATTCCCAGACCCTCAATTAGGACTGTCCATTGCGCTGGTCAGGACAGAGAAGCCACTGGCACAGGAAGGGTTAAATGCGACGGCACTGGGTGCTCTGTGAATGCCTAACATCGAATATGGGATAGTAGTTAGTGCCGGCTCCTGGGGTCTGTGGCCAGCTCTGGGCTGTGGTTAGTGGAGGTGACTGGGCTTCAGGACCCCTGGATTTTAGTCTCTGCTCTGGGAGGGAAGTGATGTCTAGTGGTTAGCAGAGGGAGGGTGGGAGTTAGGACTCCTGGGTTCTGAGCCCAGCTCTGGGTGGGGAGTGGGGTCCATTGGGCAGTGAAAGTGACAGGGGTCAGGACTCCTGGGTTTATTCCCGACTCATTGTGTCACCTTGGGCTAGTCACAGCCCTTCTCTGTGCCTCAGTTTCCCCATCTGTGCACTAGGGGTGGGGGATAAGGCAATTTACCTCACTGCCAGGGGGTGGGGTGATGTGAAGCTGAATCCATGACTTTGTGCCTAGAGGGGGGCTGGTTCCAGCCTGCCACGCTGGACCTTCTTTCTTCTCTCCCGGCAGGTATATCATCGGGACCCTGGAGCTGATGGTGGCGGAAAACTACATCCTGGTGTGTCTGAATGGTGCCACAGCCCGGAGCCAGGTCCCGTCCTTTGGCTGGATAAAGCAATGCTACCAGACCATCGACAGGCGGTTAGAGACAGCAGGAGTTCTAATTCCCAACCCTCCCAATCACTAGACCCCACTCCCCTCCCAGGGTGAGGAATAGAACCCAGGAGTCCTGCCCCCACCACAGCTGGGAACAGATCCCCCAACTCCTAAATACCTTCTCTCCCGGAGTGGGGAATAGAACCCAGGAGTCCTGACACCCAGTCACCTGCACTCACCAACAGACTCACTGTCCCACGCCCCTTCCGGGGCTGCTTGGTTACCCAGGAGGAGGACTTCAGGCTGGCTGGGTCCCTGTTCAGGTCAGCAGTGGCTCTGCCTGGCTGCAGTTCTAATCCCATCCCACCTCCCAATCCAAGCCAGAATCTGTGCTGTGAGGCCCCAGCAACAGGAAAACAGCTGCTTCCTACCTGGCTCGCATGGCGCGAAGGTGGGGGAAGCTGACACTCTGAGACAGGCTGAGCAATAAATAAACCCCCCAGCCTGGGTGAGGATGGAAACTGCAGCTTCCCTCGGAGGGGGTGGAATTAGGGACTGCGCTGGGCTGTGATAAGTATAACAGGGGGGAGGGTCTCTAACGAGGCTGCTGGACGGAAGCAGACCTTATGGCGCTCTGGTGCACCAGCTCCCAGCTTCTGGACTTTGGAAGCACAGGATTTATTCTAGAATAAAGTGATTTTTATTCCAGAATAGAGTGTCCATATGGGGAGCTACTTTGGTCAGTTTCCCCATGTAGACAAGCCCTTAGCAACCTTTAAAAGAAAAAGCTCCAGGACGTCAGAGGCCCTGCCTTGGACCTGTCTCCCATCCAGAAACCCCCTCCTGGCCCCCAATAGACAGAAGTTGGCTCTTGCCATGAAGCACGGTGGTTTACAGCTCTCCCAAACTGCTGGTTTTTTAAGGGTAGGATTGTCAAGGGCGCTCCCCTCCCATTTAACTATAGCAGGATTTGAACCCTGGACTCCCCCAAGCCTCCTTCAACACCGGCCTCTGCACCGAGGGCTGTAACAAGAGTCTCCTCAGACCAACATCCAACCCTATTTTCAATCCTGCTGAACTCTTGGCTTCAGTGAGATCTTGTGGCAGTGAGTTCCACCGGCTAATCTGTACCTCGTGTCCTGTGCATTGTTTCAGGCTCCGGAAGAACCTGAAGGCCATGATTATCGTCCACCCCACCTGGTATGTCAAGGCGCTGATGGCCGTTATCCGCCCCTTCCTCAGGTAGTGTGAGCTGGACTCTTCACTTGGCCTGTGGGAGGCGACCAAGTGCGTGCGTGCGTGCGTGTACGTTTGCGCGAGGGGGTGGACGGCCACCCAGCCTGCAGTATCACCCCCCCCTGCAGCTCACGCCCAGGAGCCCAGCGGGCTGCACGTTGTTAGCGTCAGACCATCCTGAGCCAGCCTCTACAAGTCTGACTGCTACCCTTAGGGGGCAGTGGGATCAGCCCCACCGCCTGGTGCGACCCCGTGCCCTGCAGGACCAGACAGCGTTAACCCCTTGCTGGCTGGAGAGGCTAGAACCCTCCTCCTCCTCCACAGTCTGTTCCATGCTGAGAGCTTTTCACACCTTCAGCAACATTTCCTCGCTGGGCCTGGGCCTCCTCGCGGCTGCTGGCCATGCAGGCCAGGCCTTTGCGTGCCAGAGAGATGAGCTGTTAGCTAGACGGGCGCGTGGGGCAAGGCAAAATGGAGCAAGATTCCAGCCCAGATTTTTCAGATGCACTCGGCCAGCATCTCGTATGCATCCAGACACCACGGTGACGGGCGCAGCGTAAGATTTTCGCCCAGGATTCTTTGGATGCCCTTCCCCAGCATTCCCTAGGTGCCCAGATACTGTGGCGACAGGAGCAGTGTAAAAGACCTGGATTTCGCCTGCCAGCTGCCGCTTGTCTGTAATTAGCCAAGACACCATCGTCTCCCTGTGCTTGTAAGGCACGACGACACCCGCTCCCCTTTACTCCAGGAACTCAGGCTTCTGCCTAGGAAGCAGCTAAGCTAAGCCCTTAAACCAGACTAGCCCCCCCAAGAGAAGGTGGGCCGGCTGCAGGCACAAGCCAGCCAGACGCCTGCTGTTCAGCAGAGGACGGCGTTGTTCACGTTACAGGTGCTAGTTTGTATTACACTCCATCCTGCTGTTCTCTGGCTGGACTGTATCTTGCATGCAGGGCTAACAGCTGGGAGTCAGTGACAGGCCCCTGACCAGCCGCTGGGGATGGATAAGTGCACCAACCTGCTGACACAGCTGCAGAACTTAGGCCAATGATTTAGTGATTCAGGGGCCCAATTTGAGACATCCAAAAGAAGCCTGATTTTTTTTCAGAAAGCGCCAAGCCCCAGCAGAGCTGCCATCTCTCGCCATCTGTGATGTTTATCTTAAAGCCCCAGCTCCCAGAGTCAGGGGATTATGGGAGACTCTTGGCTTGCATTTGAGAAAAGAAAGGTCTTCCCTGCCCTTGTGGCTGTAGAGAAAAGCTTGGAGTGTGACCCAGTGCATAGTAAAGGCTCAAAGACCAGACAACATATAAAAAAGAACTTTTTTTTTTTTTTCTTTTTAAATCTCATGACTTTTAAGCCAATCTCATGATTTCTCTGAGGCCTAACTTGTGACTATTGAGCACCTGGTGTTGGCAACACTAGCCCAACCCCCTGAAACTCAGGCCCCTTGCAGGTGTGTCAAGCTGGGGCCCCCGAAAACAGACACCTCAAATTACAAGTCAGTTTCAAAAGTCCTGACCTTCACCTAGTTGTGTGTGTGTGTGTTTGTGAATGTGTGCTATTTGCACCAAGTGTGGATGAAACACAAGAACCCATGTGCCTTCCTGCACAGAGCATTTTCAGTCAATGTAAAGCTAATTTGATTTGGTCTGGCATGGACTGCAGCTGGGTCTGGCTGTGATGGCTTTCAAAGGCGAGGCTAATTCACGGATCCACATGCCCTTCTCAAAGGTCCTTTCAGGCTTTTGCTGCTGTCTCCTCACTCCCTCCCTCTGGAAGCTTTACTGAATCCATTGTGGTAGCCGTGCTACAAGTGGGTATTTAATGCGCATTGTGGCATTTCCTCAGAAGCCCTAGCTATGACGCACCATTGCACAGAGGATCCTTCCCTTTTAGTGTGTGAAATGATGTCTGTGCCACACAAAAGTGCCGACTGGCTCCTGAGGGTTGGGGATGAGATAAGAAAGCCAGATTCTTGCCTGGTGTAAACTGGCAGAGCTCCATTTGCACCGCACCAGAGTGCCTTTTGCCGGCAGATTGCTGGCTCAAGTCCAGCCTGGGATCGACCGGCTGTTTGTTGGCCTGCACGCAATCACCTGTTAGGACTCAACGCTTGGACTATCCTAACTGGCACTAATGTGTCAACCATGGCAGCGGAGAGGCCAGAGATGCAACGGGCCATGGGGACTCCATAAAACAGCTGCAGTGTAGCTCCCCATAAACCGGCTGAGGTTTCCCCAGCATGCCTGGGGCTGTGCAAATGGGGAATCTCATGTTTCAGGGCTTCAGCTGGTGGCTGACAGGGGTCAGGAAGGAATTTTGGCCAGCAGTATTCTGGGCTTGGAGTGTTTTACCGCCTTCCTCTGAAGCAGCAGAGGTTGGCCGCAGCTGGAGATGCGACACTGGCTGGGTGCTGTGCATAGGTGGGTGGGATGTTAACCCCATGGTGCAATGTCAATCTGGCGCCCTGCGAGACGCCTGGATGGGAGAACAACCCCTCAACTAACCTGAATAACCTGCCCTCTTCTCTCTCCTCTCCCAGCTCCAAGTTCGGCAGGAAAGTGCAGTTCATGGACAGCCTGTGGGAGCTGTCGCAACAGATTCCTCTTGAGCAAGTGCACGTCCCTGACTGCATCCGCCAGTGAGTTGAGCTTCCTTCCCTTCTCGCATCGAGGGCTGGCACCTCTTGGCTGGGGCGGGGGTGCAGCAGGTTCGACTGGACTGGGATGGGGGTTCTGGAGTCACTCATCTCCACGGCACAGGGGGGTTTATTCCCAGGACAGGGAACTAACTGGAAGCCTTTGGAATTCTCCATCCCTTGACTCATCTTTTTTTATTCCTGCCCACCCAAATTTTTGCCTGCCGGGCAGGGGGAGCTATAGGTCAGTGTCATTGCCCCTTTATGCAGAGAAGGGAAGAGAATTAGGAATGGAACCCAGGCGTCCTGGCTCCCAGTGCTACACTGGGAGAGGGTTTGCACGGGTGTAACTGTACCAGCGACATAGCTGCCTCAGTTCAGACCACTCACATGGATGCACGCACCAGCGACTTGCACTTAGTGCACGGCACCCCAGTGCGAAACAACATTGGTGCAGATGAGGCCAGAGTTTGCAAAGCAAAATCTTCCCTGTTCCCTTTTTGAGCCAATCTCTCATCTCGGGTACGGGTCCGATTGCGTGTTGCATGCCCAAGGGACGTGACAAGGGGTGAGCAAAGGCAGCTTTACACCTCCATTGCCCCTGCTTTATTCTGCACCGGTGCAGGAGCCGGAACACCCCTGGGTATAACGTAGAGTGCCCTGGCCCATCCCAGCCGCCTATAGGTTGCATCGCCACCCCTGGCCCACGGGCTGGAGCTGGGGACAATCTCTGGGCCAGTGGATATATCAGTGCCTTTGGGTCCCCTCTTCTCCCCCATAGACTGGATCACAGCTGGAACGGCTCCAGAGACCCGAAGCGGTGATGTCAGCAGGAGGCTGCACAGCAGACACCAGCGCCAGTAGGAGGCGGTAGCGCGGCACCGTTCTGTAACTTTGTTACCTCTTCCCGCCAGCGTTCCTGCGCAGGAAAAACCAAAAAGACCGTGTTTGGGAAAGGCGCTTGCTGCCAGGGCTTTGTAAATAGGTCCAGCTTAAATGGATGCATTGGTTTAAACACTGGGGGTGGTGGTTAACGTCAGGCCAGCTTAAATGGAGAGGACTTTGCTTATACTGGATTTTATGTAAGGGCTGTTACAGTTAGAAACGTGACCGTATGAAAACATGAGTAGTTGGGCTCCGTACGGGGTTTATCTGGCCTGTTATGCAGGAGGTTAGAGTAGATGATCCAAGGGTCCCTTCAGACCTTGGAATCCCTCAGAGGCCGGGCTCCGGCCTGAACAAGTCCCACGAGCCTGAATCAGCTGACCTGGGTTTTCATCGCCGTGTAGACGTACCCTCTAGATCTAACACCAGAATGGCTGTTGGTCTCACTCAGACTGATCCCGGTTGGCTTTATTAATGGAAACAAGTCTTTCTGCCTGCACAGTTGATACAGCAACAGGAGAGGGAGCCAGAGTCCATTTCTCCTTAGCCCCCTGCTGGTCAAGGGAGCAGGCGTTGCTATTAGCTCCCCAGCGCTGGAAGAAGGAGCTGGATTCCTGTCTGCCTCCTGCATCGCTGGTGGAATTGGCACTTCGATTCCAGCTGCAGAATTTTGTTCCTGAGAGGCAGATAACGTCCAGGTCCTGGCAGTTGGAAAAGCGACACTCCGACTTGTACGCTGACCTGCTCCAGGTTAGCCGGGTAGGAAGAGGGGAGAACAGGGACCCGCCAGGGAAAGTAGCACAGCAGTGTTAACTTTGTTATAATTCCTGGCACCTTTCAAGGGAAGTGTGTCTCCATTTGTAAATGGTACCGAAGTGCCCAGGACACAGGGAGGGAGATGGGGGGGCTGGAAATACCTTTCCCAGGGTCAAAAGACTTCACTCTGCATCCTGCCACAGCTCCCCCTAGGCAGTGACAGGAAGCTGCAAGCTGAGGAGTGGGACAAGGACAAATGTATTTCATGGGGAGACTTTTTCTCCCAAGCATTTATTGTGAGGAGTCTGATGCAGGAAACTAGCCAGCTCACCCAACACCTAGCCCTTTTATAAACACATTTAGCTTTCCCAGGCTATGCTTCCTTGCTGTTTGTCGCTCTGTCCACTGCCCAGGTGTGCATCCTTAGTCCTTGATTAGTGCAGGATCTCTCAGGTGCGAGTCCTCAGCCCTGAAAATCACGCACAGCTGTGAGGAAGCTGCAGTTAACCCTGTGTTGTTAAGCAACAAATTTCCTGCCACATTACAAATAAAACCCCAGGCTGTTAAAGTTCCAGGAAGCTTTAAGAGCTAAGAGGGAGGTTTTCCAAGGCACAGCTGGCAATTAGCTCTCCAGGACCCACTGACTTTCAATGAGTGCCCGACAGCTCTGTGTGCCTTTGGCGTGTCTCTCCTAAAGTCACTTTTCACCCGTTGGCTGTTCCCTTTTTTCTGCCTTTCACTTCAGTTCAGGCAGAGAGTCTGTGCTGCGCAGTTTCACTTTTTGATTGATGCTGCTGTATTTGGGTTCCCCGTTCTGCAAGGGATCAAATTTTCGCAAGCACCTAAGGGACTTAGAAGCATTTTCAAACGCCTTAGGGCCACAGCCTCAAAGGTGCTTGGGTGCCTAACTCCCACGCATGTCTTTGGGAATTAGGAACCTAACTATGTCTGAGACTCTGGGCCTTAGGAGCCTGAACTCACTGAAAGTCAGTGGGACTTGGACTCCTGTCACTAAGATGTTTTTGAAAGTTTTACTCCAAGTCCCATTTTCAAAAGCGACTTAGTGCTACATGCCTAAAGCCAAGATTTTCAAAAGAGGCTAGTGATTTGGGGGGCCCGATTTGAGGGGCCTGACTTTTCAAGGGCAGGTGCTCAGCACTTATGACACCCAGGGGCTTTTAAAGTGTCCCAAGTTGTTGTCCCTCCTCCCTCCACCCCATGCAACACCCAAAATCACCAGTCACGTTTCAAAACCCCAGCCTAAGTCAAAGGTAAAGTCAATGAGATTGAGGCTCCTGAGTGCCTTACTCTCTTTTGAAAATGGGATTTGAGGGTCAGATTTTGAAAGGTTCTTAGGAGCAGAAAGAGGTGCTAAGGGAATGTTCAAAGGTGCCTAATTCCCATAGGTGTGGAGTTAAGACATCTAGGTGCTTTTGGACCTCCCACTAGGTGACTCTCTGCACATTTAGGCACCTAAATACTTTTCAAAATGTGACCCTAGGCTCCTAAATTATTTAGGGACTTTTGAAAATGTTACCTTTGATCTAAACCCCAGCTGCGTCCTTTGATGTTAGTATAGCAGCTGCTTGAACTATGACAGACTGGAAGTTCTTTGGGGCAGAGACTGTCTATTTGTTCTCTTTGTACAGCACCTAGCGCCACTGGGTCCTGGGCCACGACTGTGGCTGCCAGGCGCAACCACAATACACATCGTAACATTGGCATCAGGGCTGACATGAGGGGAGAAAAAGGGGGACAACTGTACCAGGGCTCCAAGTCCAGAGGGACCCCCAAAATGTCTGTAACTGAGGTGAAATGCAGGGGGATATAGCCAAAGTGAACATGGTGGGCTGCGGCCCCGAATATCTCTCAACGGGCCTGACTGGAACCACAAGGGGGTCTCAGAGCCCAGCCTCCAGTCCGGGCCTAAACATCTGCACTGCAGTTTCTAGCCCAGTCAGCTGGTCTGGGCCAGCTATGACCATACCTCGGGTCTTCTATTGCAATGCAGCCATACCGATTGTCTGGGATGAGCAGGAGGGGGTTTGCTGAGAGCAGCAGATGGCACTTCCTTACCCTGAGAGCATGGCTACCAATTCCCCCCAGGCCTGTCCTTCCCAGAGGATAGCAGAACAGCACAGTGCCTGTCACACTGCTGGGCAGCCCCCATCGCACCGCAATAACTATTTGAAAAGGCTGTTGCACAAGCTGATGCTTGCACTTTTTGCACATTCGCACGCTGATGTGTTTTAGCACTGACGCTACGAGCTCTGTATTTACTGTCCAAAGTTTGGATGTTTACAAAAATGCAATAAAGTGACTGAACACACGTCTGGCTCCTTGATCGGTAGCCAGGCGGTGTTTTAAAGTTCTGGGCCACGGGCAAAAATGATCAGCACGTGGAACCCCACCCCTGGGGATCAGTGTCTGGGAAGAAAGCAGCCGACGTATGAGCCTGGCCTGGCCACCGTCTACCTATTTTGAACTCTGTGGTTCTCAGACAACAGCTGTTTGCTAACTCCTTAAAAATCAAAACCGTGCAGCACCCAAGCGTCCGGCTCCCTTGCTCAGATCACACAGCGAGGCAGCGGCAGAACTGGATTGAAACCCAGACATCTTTGTGGCATCACTACAGCAACTGTTGACAACAGCACTTGTTGCAAGAGATGAACTGTGTTCATTAGCGTTTGCAGGACCCAGGCCTTAGACACCAGGCCTGCAATGAGTTCTGTGCAGAGGAGCAGTCAATGTGAATCTTTCCATGCAGAGGTCATTGCTGGACTGGTACCTTAGGCTTTGTATAGAAACAGAAGTTGCAGTGCTATAACCATCCCGGAAGAAGGCTTGTCTATGCTACACACGCTTTGCTGGCATAGCTCTGCCGGTATAGCTATGCTGGCCAAGCCCCTATGGAGGCTGCAGGATAAGCTGACAGACGGAGGGAGCTCTGCTGCCATCGCTTCCCAGCTACAACTGTCACCCAAAGCACGCTTCTATCAGCATCGTTGCGTCTACACAGGGGAATCTGCCAGCACAGTCACATCAGCTGCAGTAGATGTGTGAGTGTTCTTCACGCTGCCAGCCTACACAGCTATGCCAGCCAAACTTCGTAGTGTAGAAACGGACACTAGGGTGATGGAAGAATTCTCTTGCCCTCGCGCTGCCTGCACCGGGGGTTAGGTCGGCTTAATGAAACCACGCAGGGGTGTGGATTTTTCACACCCTGAGCGACATAGCTGGGGCAACTTAACTTGGAGTGTAGACTGGTCTCATTCCTGCATGGAAGAGGAATAAACTATCCCAGCATAAGGCAGCTCTTTACCAGCACAATTGTGTCCAGACTAGGGGAAATATTGGTGTGATATCAGTAAAAAATGACACCCCTAACTGACATAGTGACACCAGCATAAAAACCCTGGGTATGCCAGGTCTTAGATTGCAAGCTACTAGGGACAGAGACCTGCATCTTATTGCACTCTGTACATATTAAATTATACTAATTTCTCAGAGATAAGACAGCTTTCCCCTCCATTTTGGGATTTCACGGCCTGTCTATTTCTATTTGCTTCCTGCCTCCTCTCCCAGTCTGCCTCCTGCTCCCCCCGTACCCTGCTCTTCCTGCTTTGTCCTCAGGCTCTCTTTACAGGGTCACTGCTGTTCCTCATGCTGTTTTTTGAAAAAACCCACTAAGTCCTGGCTTCCACTTCAAAGTTTTCCCAGCATAGCTGTCAGGAGCGTGGAAAAAAACTCACCTGCCAACTGACATAGCACTGCCGGCAAAAAACCCTAGTGTAAACGCAGCTAGACCAAAGTCCTTTTCCCTGTAGGGTTTATGCCAGTCAAGAAACTGCTATAAAGCATACCAGCAAAAGTATAAGCTGCATCATCACTAGGAGGGTTTGTTGGACAGCGATACCCATAAACCCTTTCTAGCATTGGCAAAGCCTCAAAGAGAGTGTGGCTCTTTTAACACAGACAGAGTGCACTGGGTGCTTGACTTGTGCTGGTTTCTGTTTGACTGTACGGTGGCACGCACGGGGTTTTGTCCATCTTTGCAGAGCATCGCAAATGCTAAGCATACGTGGCAAGTTTGCTAGGTGAAAGCAGTCTGGATCTGAAATACTCCTGAGCCCAGTCCTCCTTTGTACAACAACATGGTGCTGCAAAATGGCTTAAGTTGGAGGTAGAAAAGAAGGGGGAGGTAGGGGTACGCACTCAGCAGTAAGGCACTGAGCATGGTCCTCTGGAGGCGGGTCTCCTGGAGCAGCAAAATGTGGACCCATGGGGAACTAGTTCCTGAGGGCTCGGCAGTGGCCATGGGCAAATGCTGCCTGTAGCTATGTGGCCTCAGCAGGAACTGAGCTCCACTTCTGTCACCTGCTAAGAGCACAGCTGCCTTTTGTGCTGTTTGGTTAGGAAGGGCTACATTAGTGCAAAAGGGAACAAAGCCAACACCCCCTTCTCCTCCAGGACACCTGGGACAGTGACTTCCCTGCCTCCACCAGGGCCCCCTGCAAATCTGAATCCTCTCCCCTGCACCCCCCTGAAAAAGCCACAACGCCCCTCCCCTCCCGGGCCCTCTGAAAATCCACAATTTTCCAGCCCACCCCCACCAACCTCCAGATGCTCTCCCCCGATCCCCGGTCCTGCGCCAGGCACCAAGCCAACCTTGCAGGCTGGAGCAATGCATGCATGCATGCATACCACCCCCACGCCACCTGAAGTGCTGCCCCCCACAAAAATGCAACCAGCCCCCCCCAGCCCCCGGGGCCGAGCAAAGCAGCACATGCCTCCTCCTCCACCGAGGTGCTGCTGGGCTTGGCAGGCACCATACAGCCCCCGCCCCCCCTCCAAAAGTCATGTAAACCCCCCCCCCCTCCACTTTGCACCTGAGGAGGTGGGGGGCGGGGTCTGTCGGCACAGGGTGTTGTGTGGGCGGCACGGGGACAGGCGCTTGCGATGCTGATGCACGCACGAGCCGGTGCAAAGTAGGCGCGTGCCTCCTCCCAGGGGCAGGCTCGCGCTCCTCCCCCCGCCCCCGGCCAACGACCCCCCCCCCACTCCACCCCTCCCCCCATTCGAACGACGCTCAGGACGGAGCGCCCCCCCCCAGCAACAGCTTGTGGGAGTCTCGGACCCCGCCCCTTCCCGCGAGCGACTTTGACCCCCCCCCCAGGGGTCTCCCTGCACCGCCCCCCAGCAACCAGAGCCCCCCAAGAGACTGCCCTCCCGGGGTCTGGGGGTCTCCCCAGCGTCCCCAGCAACCAGAGAGACTCTGCTCCCCCCAATCCCCTCAGTGGCCTGGGGGGTCTCCCCTGCTCCACCCTGCAACCTGAGCCCCCCCCAAGAGACTCTGCCCCCCTCCCCTGTATCCCCCAACAACCTGAGCCCCCCCCCCAGACTCTGGGGGCGTCTCCCCTGCACCCCCCACCGACCTGAACCCTCCTGACTGATATTCTGTCCCCGTAACCCCTCCCAGGGGTCTGGGGGGGTCCCCCAGCCTCCCCAGCTGCCTGAGCCCCCAGAGGGAGTCCCTGCCTCCTCCCTCCCCCCAACCCTCCTAGGAGCCTGGGGGTTGCCCCATCCCTGCTAGTTACTCCATTCCTCCGTGCGGCTTCTGCCCCCATAGGAGCCTGTGGAAAGGGGGGGTTCAGCCCCCCCATGATGATGGGGCCACTCCCTGGCACCCTGGCCCTGCTCCTGGCTCTGCAGGTGGCCCTGGCCCTGGATGTAGGCCCGGGGGGGCGCGACCAGCCCACCAACCAGCCCCAAGAAGCCACCGCCCACTCGTCCTCTGCCATGATCAATGCCATGGCAGCCCCTACCGCCCTGGCTACGCTCACTGCCGCCTTGGCTCGGGCCACCACGCCCGAGGCTGGTGGGCACATCCTGCAGGCCTCGAGCCAGCAAGTGGTCACCGCGGGCAACGACGGAGGGCAGGATGTCACCACAGGCAACGGTGTAGCGTATGAGGTCATCACAACTGGCAGCAATGGAGGGCAGGAGGTCACCGTGGGCACGGATATCCCGGGCAACACCACGGGCGCTGGAGGCGTGATCGCCGTGGGAGACGCCCGCTACCAGTGGCTGGCATGGAGCAAGTGGTATTGCAACTGTGAGACGGGCAGCATGTCCCGGGTGCGGGACGTCACCTACACGGAGCCCGGCCTGCAGCTGGACCCAGACGACTACAACACCCTGCGCTTCCAGCGCGTGGCCTGCAGCTACAACCACTGCAAATGCAGCCACCAGCACCGCGAGTGCAACCACACCAAGGTGACCTGCGATGCCCCCAACCACTACCTGTGCGCCATCAGGGACGTCCGACGGGCCCGCTACCTCCAGGCACGGCGCTTCTGGATACAGGTCCGTGTGGAGCTCAAGGGGCTGTGGAATAGTATCCGAAAGGCCGTCTACCAGGTCAAGGAGGTGAGGACAGGCTGGTGCTGCCACATGCCCATAGGATGGGTATGGAATGGAGGGCTGTGGATAAGGTGTCCTGGATGCATGGTCAAGCTAGCACAGGCAGGATATCCAGGCAGCATGTGGTGGGCATTTGGAACCATACAGCTTTTGAGTCCAGGGATGCATGGGCTGGGACTATGGGTATCAGGATATACATCTTACAAGGCATTTTATGGGCACTAAAGGAAGCATCTTTTAATCACGCTACCAAGATATTTTCAACCCTGGCTCTCCCCATCTGGTCTTCGCTGAATCTTTCAGATTTTAAGGTAAATGCAATTGGTTCCCAACCTCTATGGCTAACTCGTAGGCTGCTGTGCTCTAAATATCACCTTTTTTTTAAATATCATTTTTACAAACCTGAAGGGTCACCAGTCTATCAACCCATTAAAAAATGTATTGACATCTACACCATGAAGGACTACAAATCACTACATATTTAAAGTAACATTTTGCTGCTCCTGTGCTCATTTTTACATTCACTATTTTACATCTACAAATTATTCACAGTGTGTCACACACTCACAAAGCACTAGCATAGCTGAGTGACTGTCACTACACACTGAAGCACCATGGCCTGGCAGCTAAGTGGGTGGCCTGCTAAGTGCAGGCCAAACCGGACGGCACTGATTTTTAGAGTCCAGTCCCTCCCCAAGCATGGTGGGTCATTTCCCCCACCCACTGCAGCCAGTCGGAAGTTCAGCGAGGAGGCTGCCTCCTTGCTGAGCTCCCATCCCCCTGGCTGCAGCAGGGAAACCACCCGTGTCCTGTGCACACCCACTGGGAGCAGTGGCTCCCTTCTGCAGCCAGGGGGATGAAGAATCAGTGCTCCCCTCCCTCTGGCTCCAGCAGGGACCCCAGCACCTAGGGACCCAGGCAGAACACTTTGCTCTCTGCTGGAGAGTGATGCTCTCCCGTCCCCTTGGCTGTAGCAAGGAGCCTGCACTGGTCTTAGAGCCCCGTGGCAAAGTGCTCCGTCTGAGTCCTTGGGTGGCGGCCCCCTTCTGCAGCCAGTGGGAGGGGAGCGGCAGGCCACATTGAAAGACCCTGTGGGCCACTTTTGGTCCCCGGGCCACAGGTTGTGAACCACTGCTCTAGGGGCTGATCCGCTAAAGGGAGATCGACATGCTACTCTCCCCAGTGTGTTACCTAAGCACTTCGAGGCATGAGATGCCTGTGTACCGTGCAGCCATGAGTACATTGGTGAGCTGAACGAATGAGACATAATTACTGTGACGCATTTAAAATAAAGGGAAAAAGACAGTTGGCAACAAGCGTTTGTACCAGGTCCAATGGTGAATTCAACCAGAAGGATCACCAGGTATTAGCCTGCTTTGCTAATGACTGTCAGTGCGTTCTGTGCATGCAGTTGGTGGACTCAGTATTCTTTGACCTGTTAATAGTAATGGGCCTGATAGAAGGCGGTTAATTAGTTTTCACCTCAGTGGGTGTTTGCAGGAGTGAAGGCCCAGTAAAAGCAATCCAGCCTTATTGTTTCTATTTCACTACTTTTTGCACCTCTGATTGTTGAAGCTACTTATAATGGGCATGGTTGAATTTCTACAAGTGGCATTTCTGAGATGCTGCAGGCCTGACCCTGGAAACACTGTGCATTTGTTTAACAGGACCACCAGCATGAGTGTTTGCTGGATCAGGGCCTAAATATTTGTTTTTAAATTTACGAACATGGCCATTGCATTATCTCTGACCAATGTCTTTTTATTAAAACCCATCGAAATGGTTGATTCTGGTGGTCATGTAGTTCTGTGTTCCACCCCTGGACTGTTGCAGGCATGCAAACCTGAAGCTGTTTAAGGTGTTTAGACACTAATAAGTGTTACTGTGTAAAGTGAAAGAGGCACCACAGGGTGTGGATCTGAACACACAGTTGGAGCTTGATTTACCTTTATACTGCAGCCCTGCTGGCAGCGTAGAGGTCTTAACGATAGGGTGACCAGATGTCCCAATTTTATAGGGACAGTCCTGATATTCAAGGCTTTGTCTTATATTACCCCCCACCCTGTCCTGATTTTTCACACTTGCTATCTGGTCATCCTTCTTAAAGTGGTGGCATTTATAACCGCTTTAAAGGCATGTGCACTGCTAAAGGGGTTCACAGGGACCTTAATCGAATGATACTCAAGCATTTCTGTATTTTTTATATACACATGCATCTGTGGTGGGCAGAAATGATTTTTAGATGTGAATTAAATAGTGGTGTACCAGGGGATGTTGTGAAGGCCAAAGGTATAACTGGGTTCAAAAAAGAATGAGATAAGTTCATGGAGGATAAAGCAATGGCTATTAGCCAAGATGGTCAGGATGCAACCCCATGCTGCAGGTGTCTCTAAACATCCAACTGCCAGAAGCTGGCACCCAATGACAAGGGGGCGGATCACTTGAAATTGCCCTGGTATGTTCATTTCCTCTGAAGCATCTGGCACCAGCCACTGTCAAAAGACAGGAGGATACTGGGCTACATGGACCAGTGGTCTGATCCAGCATGGCCCTTCGTATGTTCTTATCTTCTTATGACAGTAAAACATACATAGTTTTGTGCATGAACAAACTAAGTTAATGCTGTTTAATTTATTTTCTTTAGGAGAACAAAGAGAACAGCTGAAGATGAACTATTCAAAGTGAAGCAGCTGCAGTCTCTGTTATCAGCAGTTGGCAGTAGCATCGACCACATTAGTGATGCCAATGAAGTTTATAGTAAATGCTCTTTACAAATCAGTATCTACTCTGGTGCTTTATTGGGAACGTCCATTGTTTCTAAAGGTGAGTGTCATTTCAGCCCGTTCTTTCTGAGGCATGCTTGAACCAGAGAAGCCATGATGGCCTGGAAGGACAGAGGTTGGCAGTGCTCTATAGCCACTATACCCCAGTTGCTTCACTCACCCACCACCAGAAAAGACAGATAGGGCAGTACGTACTATATTACTGGGAGCCGTAGCTATGCTAGAACAGAGGCAAAGGTGGGTCTTTCCCCTACCTTTGAAATAGGCCGTTGTTAAGGATCAAAAGTTTGCAGCAGGTAGATCTGAAAAAGGCCTTTTAGACCATCTAGTCTGTTTCCCTGTCTGAACGCAATCAAGTTTGCCTATAGTGAACAGAACAGCTATTAAATAGTCTGATCTCAGCTTTTATAGCTTTAAAAAGAAACGGGTTGTTACTTAAACACATTGAAGTTACTGCCAGTTGCACCAACACAACAAAAAACACCAATGGAAGTTTTATTGTAAGGTTGCTTGTGAGTTTTTGGTTTTGACTTGAAGTACAGGACACTAGGTCAAATTTTGGAGCCCCCACCCCCACCATGAACATTGTCACTTTAAGTTGCAAGCATGCCAGTCTCATGGCTGTTGGAAAAGCATTAACAGCCCAGACCTATTTTCCACAAAAGTAGTAAGAAAGCACAGTTGAGAACAGTGCAGGATTTAAATGTTTGTAATAGCACCTCTTAAAAGATCCAGGGCCTGATTCTGACCCCGCCTTGATTTTACTCCAGCTTTCAGCTGGTATAAGCAAGAGTTTAGGGGACTGCATGCAGTCAGGTGAGGAAAAGATCAGCCCCAGTAATTCAAAGCCAACAGTATTAGACTTTTCAAGGCATATTTATTTTTAAAAATTGCATGCAACTGTGGGCTGCTTGATAAATCAGATCTTTCAGAAATCCAGCAGCAGAAGTGGATGTGAGTATGATAAAGAGGGAAATGGCTATTGCCATGAAGAGAACAAAATGGTTTGAAGACCTAGATGTTATTTTATGGGCACTTATGAGGGTAGGTGCGGAATCAGATTAATAAATGTTTGATGCAACTGCTTTAGGTAGAAAGTCAAGGGAATCAGCAATGTGCTGCTCCATTTATCATCTAAAGAAACCCCATTCTGTATTAGAAATAAACTGCACATTTTTAACGATGTGGGTAATTCACCATTGGAACAACTCACCTAGGAATGGTTGGGTTGCTATTCAACAGCAGGGCATTGAGCCTTTTTGCTGATAGCAATTCTGGTTTTATATTGTTAGCGGGCTCCCCTACAAAACTAATCACATGAAATGAACATGGGGCAGGTCTTCAAGATCATTATATTTGCTCTGGTCTAGAGGGCAACCTTATCTTGCGGCCTTCCTTTTACAGCTGTTATTCCTGCTACAAAGCCTATGCTGGTAAAAAAAAGCATAGTCCTTGATTTAATTTAGATTTACCGGACAAAATTAGGTTTTGAGTCAATCTGTGTTGGGTCACAGGTAGGGGAAGCTGAGATGATGAATCGTTCCTGAATGAGAATGTCTCCTTTTTCCATACACCTGCATATCTTATGTTCTGTATAAATATTTCACAGTAGCAACTGAAGATTATGGAACAGAGTTAGAGTTTATTTGTAAAGGGAAAAAAAACAGAGGGACATTCCAACCTTCCACTTCACAAAACATGATAGTCTCTATTTCACATAAGCAGTCAGACAAAATCTTTGACTTTTATTTTTATTTTCAAACACACGCTTTGTAGGAAAAGCTAAGGTGTGTAAAAGAGGAAGAAGAATATTTCTGTACAACTGTTCCACAGACACACCCTCACCCCCATAAAACCGTTTCACACAGCAGAATATAATTGTAAATTCTCTACAACAGTCTCTCAGTACAGCAGAGATCGTGATAAATACATTTCAATGTATTTGTATTTAATTGTAAGAGGGATCCACCGAATAGCTAGCACTACGGCTTCCCTGTGCTAAATTTCTTTAGCACAGTGATACCATTTTATATGCAGTGCGATTCTTGCTTTAAAAATATATATTTCTAGGTACTAACCTCAGAATAGCCCAGCTATTCCATAAGAGTGATTATTTTCAACAGACCAGCTGTGAAATCCATAGTTTGTGCAGGAGCTAGAAATTTTACATCAACTTACTTATTTAAAAATCAAGTTATTGGAAAACTAAGCCAGATCCTTAAGATAAATCCTGTGGTTTTTTTCCCCCCTCTTTGCCAACAGTTGATATTTTCCAAATGTATGATGACTGAGTGAGTTCATTCAGCAAAGCGTTTGAGCAAATTCCCTCCTTCTTACCCATTCTGCCATTATTTTGTTTGTGGCTTTAAAAAAAAAAAAAAAAAAAAAAAAAAAAAAAGGCCCAGATCCTCCATTCCTTGCAAATCCCAAACTTCCACAGGAATTTGGGGCACCCAAGTGAGGGAGGACCCAGTTCTTCAAAAGTTAAGTGTGCATTCAGGAAGTAAAACTGAAATGGCCTTCACCAGAACTGTTCCAGCAAAGGAAGAATTTGGCAGAGCAGAGAAAGCCATCAGGCTGCTGCAGCATTGGTTGAGATTATTGGTTTTCAGGGTTATTTTATCCTTAGGGATTCTGGTCTCTGCCTAAGACTGTTCCAGATCTCTCTCTTGCATTTGATTTGCCCAATTGCTTCCGCTCAATGGGAGACTCTTGAAAATAAATAAATGCACACGCGTAAAGGAATCCTTGCTACGTCCTACTAATTTGTGAAGAAATATCCTCATCATTCTCTATCGTCCTGCATCCTGTGCAGTTATTTATGCCAGTGCAAAGCATGTAAGTTACTGTCATTCTGTTTGGCAACATTTGCAGTGGCGTAATTGAGCATGCAAGGTGCAGGACAACAGAGAATCAGGGCCCTCCTATGTATGCCTCTTGTGGCTTTAGGCTTTTAACACTAGAGCTTGTTCCCAGTGGCAAAACTCCCATTGACTTCAGATCAATGGGACCTAAGGATCAGGGCCTTAAAATGAACATCACATTTGGCCTTAGGGTCCTCCATTAAGCTGCGAGTGTTTTTCATCACTTGACACCAGTAAGAGCAGGGTGTTTGTTAACCTCAATGGGAAGTTGGACTCAATTAAGGGCTGCAGAATTTTGGTCCTTACTTTTGTTTCTCAGCGCAAACAGACATGCATAGCATGGTAAGAAAGGATCTTGCACTGATACCAGGGACAGGAGAGGGTGGTAGGGAGGGAATGATTTGCATTTAATGGTGACTTGTCAGGTCAAATTGGGATCCAAAACTTTATAAAACCTAACAACGATATCCATCTATAGCTGGAAAATAAAATAAAAAATGGAAACAATTAAAAACAAACACCACACAAACGTTATAGCCCCCTGCAGTATTGGGGTTGTAGAACATTGCAGGGTTGCAGTGATGGTGAACATAAAACTGAAACAGACTAGAAACCAAAGGGGGGAAATGGTCTATTTTCACTGTCAAAGTTGAGAGAAAATGTACAAAGTAATCAAAACTGCATAAATAGTGAAAAGTGAACTTGACCTTTAATTTCTTTTTCCAGTTACAATCATCTAATGAGTTAATAATACAGAAATTCATTTTGTGATGTTTTAAAATAGGCTATAAACCTGATGGTAACTTTTTAAAAAGCTACAGGGCCACATTTGAATTTGATCAGTGGGATAAACCTGGAGCAACTCTTCTGGCATCAGATGCCAGATTTGCACCTGTGTGATTGAGATCAGGTTGCAACGGGCAGTTAAAATCATCTTCTGAGAGCTTGCAAAAAAACAGATGTGCATTTTGCAGCAAACAGAATTGTGTGTTTCCTACACTGGTGGGTGAAATGTCACAAATTCAAAGCCAGGTTCTGCTCTCATTTAAACTAGTCCAGTGTTGCCATCAATGTTAGTCTGGATTTACACTGAGTTAGATGGAGGCACTCTGCATTTACACTAGTCTAAGAATGGAGAGCTTGTCCCCGTGACTGAAACCCAGCATTAATAATGCCCCTTCACTTTGTAGGAACGCTAGCAGGCAAATGAGATGCTTTTGCAACAGGCCTTCAGAGCCACAGCTAAACAATAGTTTTATGCAAATTTCTAGCTTTCCAATATACAAACAGGACTAAAAAAAAAAAAAAGAGAGAATGGCAGAATCTTAACTGTACATCAAACAGACTCCAATTCAGGGCACACCAAACCATTTAACTCCCAATCTCAATATGCGCTCATAGAAAGGCTGGCAGCGTCCCCATTTTGACAAACTGTTCCATGTCAACAAATGCATTTGGCAGTTCTAAAGATACACTCCCTCAGGCCAGCACACGTTTTAGTTTCAGGTTCTGGAAAAACCAAATCAGCATCTGCAGTTCATTTATAAAATGCCAAGGAAAGCAAAGCGCTACAGGAGCAAATTAGTGGAAAAGCACAGACTTGTTTTCTGCAGAAGAATTGATTTATCTCCATGGGTCAGCTTTCGTAGCTTCATCCAGAATATCTCTTGCTTGCAATGCAAATCAGGCCTAGGACCTTCCATAAGCTGGCAAAAAGAATCCAGCATATGAAGCAAAAACAGAACACAATACAGTTTCCTTCTCACCTTTGACCAGCGTGTGCATGTATATAACTAAGCAATGATACACAAAGGGGTGCGGTTGCAGTTTACTAACCCACAAGCACGTTGGGAAGATACAAAATGAAACATTAAGTGCCTCTGTCAGCGCCTACAGTTCCCGGCACAGATTATTTTTCCTAATTTTGGGGTGAATTTAATGCTGATAGAAAGGCATCATCTTGAGACCTTTGGAGGCCAACATCTTCTCTCCCGCTAGGGCAGCAGCAGGGCAAGTTTCCCACAACACAGAGCCCAGCTAGTGTCTTTCACTCTGCTCCAGAGGGGAATCCAGTTGCCGGAATGCATCCAAACCTTGGCCTTCCTTAGATACTGCCAGCAACCGTAATGGCCGCTTGTGGCACGGGGCAGAGACTCACCCAACAGCTGTCAGCTGGCTAACAATAGCTTTCCGTGGCTACTGATATGGGCTGAATTTGCCGGAGCAGCCTAGAATTTAAGAAGCTCCATATCCCACTACCAGGTCCCCCAAGCTGTCCCCGACCCTTTACAAAACAAAGCTGTGTAAAGGTGAGGCTAGCAAGCTCCTGGGTGCTTGGATATTCCTCAGTAATCATGCTCTCAATCCAAGCCACTTGGTAAACTGCATTTATGTTTATATTATGTACCCATTGCAGCAGCTCTTGTCCACTGTAGCCATTACTGACTGACACCCTCATTGCCTGGAATCCTGAAGCACAGCTGTCATGTCCATTAGCTGCACATCTGATCAGGCCCCAGTGATTCGTTTGCTCTTCCAAGATTTAACCCTTCACCTTATGGCAGCCGTCCTGCTTTGGATAGCTATGGACCAAATTCTCTACCGGCTTCCACCCTGGGCAGCTCCCAGGGGCCAGCTCCTGCTCTCACATGTACTGTCATAATTCAAGAGAGTCAGTGCACTGAGCTCAACGGGAGTTACTTCAGTGAAGAGGCGAATTAGGCCCATTACCTATAAGCCGAGGGTAATGGAAAGCAGCGCCCTCCCCCCCCGATTAAAAACAAATCAGCGACCTGCTCTTCTGGGGAATGTACCAGAGAACTGGTTTCAAAGGTGGATGTAGGTAAGAGATCCAGAGATGAACACTTTGAAGAGACATTGCATTCCCAGAGCATATTTCATTTAGAGCAAGTTGCAGTCAAAGCACCCTTATTCCCTAGGGCTGTGGATATGTTGGAATTGTCACAGCGTCTGCCTTATCCCTTACTCCCCGCACCTTTCATTGAAAGCTTTATGGTCACATATTAAAAGGCCTGATCCAAAGCTCCTTGAAGCCAATGGTATTCTTTCTATCAAGGGGCTTTGAGCTGGGCCCTAAGAGAACAACTATGACTGTATCCCCAGTGACTTTGGATGGAACCAGGTCCTGCTGGCAGGGCATCACTTCAGAGGAAACAAATTGCAGGAACAAATTCATGAAGACCAACATTCCCTCCTGGAGGATGCATCCACTAGAAAGAGGTAGTAACTGACACAAGATGCTTCAGATGTGTTTGTGGGGTGATGCTGAATCATCGCTTGGCGATTCATCTGTAGGAATTTGTCTCTGGAGCCATTGTCTATTTCCGCAGTAATAGGACAGTATTGCAGAGATATAGCTGAGGACTCTTCTAAATTAGCTTTTTATCTTTAAAAAAAACCCAAAAAACAAAACCCCCACACGTATGTTTTTGTGCCACACTGGCATCTCTAACAGAAACATGGAAGATGATCCCCTTTCAATCATGACTATGGTTTAGATGTACCACCTCTTACAGAACTGGTCTAGTCACAGAAAACTCTTTCACACACTGCACGAGATAGGTCTTAAAGCCGCAGGCCAAAGTTGTTCAAAAGTGACTTGGGATTTTGCAGACCCAATTTGAGACTTATGGGGGGCTGTTTTTCAGAGCTGTTCCCCGCTTTCTGAAAAATCAAGCCACGTTAAGCTGTCTTCAGCCTGAGGCACTGAAGATCACTCTTCAGTTCTGAAGATCTTGGCTATTAACATGCCCTTCTAAGTATGCTCAGGCAGCTGTTGACTGCTGTGTTGTGAATTTCGTTGTGCACCTGAAGAAGTATCGAGACCATGGGGTAAATCCATTCTTCCTAATAGACCTATTACATGGCACGAACAGCTCTTTGCAGACGCTTATCCTCACATCATCTGTGAGGAAGGCACAGAGTTATGAGCTGGGGAAACTGAGGCAGGGACGCCACCATTTTGAAAATAGTCTACTAATTTTGGGTGCCCAGCTTGCGACACCAAGAGCTTGATTTTCAGCAGGGCTGAGCACCCAAACTCCAGAAGCTAGGCACCTATGAAAAAAAAAACAAAACAAAAAAAACCAGACCCCCAGGTGCCTCAAATTGGGCACCCAAAATTAGTGGAGGCCTTTTAAAATGTAGGCTTAAGGCCTTGACTCATTAAAGCACTTAAAACCAATCTGCAAGAGGAATGTGTGTCAGAGACAGGACTAGCACTCAAGAGTTCCACTCTCTAACAACTAGACCCTACATCACCCATGAATCTTTCCATCTTAAAGCTCAGCCAACTAAGTTGCGTGGAGCTACAGACATGAATATTTTCTGGGGCTATTAAAGACCAGTTTAAGCCTAACACATCGGTGTTAAGGGAGTGTTTTGCTCTGACAGCGATCCAGATCATCAGCCCCTGGATTGGATCATATTCCAGGGAAGAAATCATATAGCTTGAAGACCAACGTACATTTTAATAACATCCTTTCCCCTCCCAGGGAAGGTGGGGTCAAGCGGTGCTCTGAGGGTTTCCTGGGCTGATCTTTCCATTCTTCACTGCAGCATTGAGCCTGACGAATAGACTGGCACTTGGCTGTTATTTTTGTGCTTATTGTCACAAATCGAGTTAGAGGGCTGTGAAAACAGCAGCAGCAGCAAAACACAAGCTGCTGGGATTCACATGGGGAGGGGAAGGAGCTATTAGGAGAGGAGGTTTCAGTATTAAAAAAAAAAAAAGAAAAAACTCAGATTGCACTTTCAGTGAAACTTATTAGATGCTGAGGAAACATGTAAAAAAAAATTCAAAGTTTGGGATCTGTTTGCATAAGTTATCGAGTGAATAAAGCGCTAGATATTTGTATTTCCACCTGTCTGGCAAACAGGTAATTCAAGTGTGGGCTGCTGACGTAGCCTGGAACCTGCAAAGTGAAACAGATTTAAGCGAGAGTTAAAACTTGCCCTGCATGGCAGAGAAGAAGAGTGAATTACCAGAAGTGGATGAATTTCATCCCCATGCAAAAAGGTCAGCACAAAGGCTTATGCACCCATTAAACCAATATTGCCCAGAGTCAGAGCTGCCCCTGGGAGTGGGTGAAGGCACAAAGGACTAGCCAAGGGCCTGGACTGACAGAGACTTATCAGTTACAGTGCCAGCTTTCATTTTTAAAGACGTACATGTGTAGCACTTATGCTTGAGAAGCAAACCTTCAAAATGTGACCAGAGCATCTGTCTGCCTGAGTCTGCAGAAAGCTGGAAGTGATCAGTCAGACCTGTGAGCTGCCTTATTTGTCTACATTGGTGCTAATTCAGATGCCAAGGATGATCCTCCAGATGGGAACATAGTTCACTATTTCACTGCTCAAAGCATATCAGAAAGGAGAGGGAGTGTGGGACATGCCAGAGACTAGACTGGGGGAGGGGAGGCACAGATATCTCCATTAAGATGTATCTGCCTTAAATGTCTCCTCAGGGTGGGGTGCAGCTGGGGAGGGGTGTATGATTGTTTCCAAAGGGGAGGGATTTCAGCTTCCAAAGGTTTGGGAATCACTGACTGGAACAGTGCCTGGGCCTTGTCCTGATTTTCAGCAGGGGGTCCCCTATGCAAAAGGAACTCAGGAGGTGGCAAATATTTTTTCTTCTTTCATTTTCCCCACAGCTTTATATTATGATCTAAGCTCTCTGTTCATCTGGAGATCGGATTGCTGGGGTAATCACACAAAATGATCAGGCGGGGATGGGGGAGGATTATATTTTTAAAGCCAAGATTTTCAGACGTGCCTCGCCCCACCTGAGACACGACGAAAGTGCCTGTTTTAATTTTTAGACAGGGAGAGGCTCCTACCCGCAGATTCTGAACAGCCACACCCCTTTCTGGGTAGGTCTGCACTGCATACTTAGATGAGGCTCTCACTCACGCTTGAGCCGAAGCTGCCCTCTGCCTCCGCCATCCACACACATCTTAGCACTCCACACACAAGCCATCCACACACAAGCACTCAGGACCCAGGTCCTAGGACCCTGCCAGGGAGGTGGATTAGAACCAGAGTCCCGTTGGGACTCGGGTACAAGCCCTGTCATTTTGCAGAGTCAGAAGGTCTGAGTAGCACAGCATGGACACGTTAGCATGGCTGCGAGACCTGGGTCCAGCAGTTGCAAGCCCAGGTTTATAGTGCAGTGTGGACGCTCAATCACGGGGGCTCAGAAGCGCTGAGTCCACAAGCCTGGGTCCCGCAGACCTGGGCTAACTGTGTGGTGTAGACAGAGCCTTAGAGTCCCTCTCAGCACTTCGGGAAGTCTCAACCTACAGGTTTCTAAGGCTGGGATTTCAGTGAGATTCAGGCCTCAAACCCCAGCCCTAATGTGAAACCTATCAGATCTCAGGTGTGTGATGCCTACTAGCCATAAACGAAGCAGGGGTCAGGCCAGCAGCTGACTGATTTTACTTCTGGACCTAAGCAGATTCATTGATTGAGACAGTACGTTCTGTGCAGTCAAACAGAAGGGGAAATTTCCTCTTCCGAAATTCACCAAGATAGCAAGGTACTTACACTCAATGTTGCCAGAGCTACAAAGCTCTAGAGCTACTCCATTGTCTCTCCCGTCCGCCTTTGGATCTCATCTCTTGAACAGCGCCTGTCTGCAGAGAAAGCATGCATAAAAACGGTCATTTAAAATGGTGCCTCTGGGGTATTTTTGTGCAAAGGGGCACAACACATGTGTTAGTGACGGCCTGGCTAAGAGCTGTTAACCAAGCTGTACTGTGCTGGCTCCAGTTAGAAAAACGGCACAGAACTCAACCAGCATCTACTGAGAATGTGCTTTCTGTCACCTGACAACGCGGCCATGGAGTGGTTTGAGCAGAGTTCTGCAAGTCAGAAGAGCTGAATTCCTCCCTCCCAGGCTGTAGCGTGGCACATGGGCTAGTTGGGAGGAAGGAGCTTAGCCTCAGACTTACAGCTCCTGGGTTTTGCACCCAGCTCTTTGAGGGAAGTGTTGTTCAGTGGTTAGAGTTCTAACCTCAGCTCTGCCACTGAGCTGCTGTGAGATCTCAACTAAGTGATTTTCCCCTGGCAGTAAGATGGGGGATAGATAGTGCCACCTTACCTGACAAGGTGGCAGATGGGCAGCACCAGAAAGCTTGCTTCTAAGCCCTTCGTGGTGCAGAGAAGCATACAGGGAAAAACCTGCATCCCTTCTCCCACTGGGAGTTCCCCTCTGGGCAAGCATGCAAAGGGCACAGAGGAGCCTTAGTCATGGAGATCGGGGATGGTGGGGTATCTTTAGCAGAGGCATGTGAGGCCATTGCTGGCTTTCTGCCAAGGGGTTCTCTGGCTCTGTGGGAACTCAGATAATTCCCTCTCCAGTTCCCATCCTTCCCTACATGCTAGACTGCTTCTCCGCTTGGCTGAGTTTGTCATTTCCCCTCCGTCACTGCATCAAACAGCCCCTGGATCCGGCAGCCACTCGAACGCATGGCTCACCACAAGCGCTGAGGCTGTCTGCTTGGTCAGAGGGAGGGTCTTTGCTACTGAGCTGTGGTGGAGAAGGGAACATGTGTTTCCTCCTCCTCCTCTCCCCTCAAAACTCAGGCAGCTGCTCTTGAAGCTGCCATTGATCACCTCCGCTCAGCTAGCTGAGATGCTGCTTAGGTTTTATGCCGCTGGATCTTAGAGAATTAAGTGCTGAAAAAGGAGATTCTGTTCAACTTCTTGAAGATATTATGAGTATCACAAGCTCTGCAATATCTGCCTGCTGGTTTTGTTTCTTCCACTGAAAGGGAGCCATCTAAGCACCATGGACCCTGGGGTCATGGTCATAGACCCCCAAAGAGATTTTTAGCAGGCTAACCAACTTTGTTGAGTATTAACATTTCTTCACATTTCAGGGTAATCAATGGCCACAGCAGACAAGACCAGGAGTCAGGCCCACCTGCTCGGACCACAAGATGTGGCTCCCTCCCAGCCATGGGAATGGAACCCATCTAGTGGTCAGAGCAGTTGGGCCTGGGAATGGAACCCAGGAGTCCTGACGCCCACCTCTACAAGTGTGCGCACTTGGCAAGTCACTTCCTCTCCATGGCCCATCTGTAAAGCAGGGAGAACAAGACAGACCTTCCCTCACAGCGGAGAGGAGGAGTTTGGAGGTGGTCATTCATTCCGGTTTGTAAAGCGCATTAAGATCCGCAAATAGGGCAGCACCACGTGAAGATAAATTACGAGCATCGATCGATGGCTTTGCACTGAAATTAGTTCCAGGACAAAAAAAGCCCAAACCCTGGTTCCTATAGAAGGAAGCACCAGTATGGAGAGAATTGTCACTTGCACGAGGCCCTAGGATCTTTACGGTGCCAGCTGCACCCCCGAGTTCACAGCCATCGTTTACCACCCTTTTTCAGCACGTTATGTGTCTGCATGCCTGGCCCTGGCAGGCTAGAACCCAAGGAGAATTACTCATGGACTTGTGCTTTCTCTGTCTATGCGTCCTGGCCCCACCCTCCAAGTTAAGCAGGTTTAATGAACTGGGCAGGAGCAACCCGGCAAAGTACAACTTGTCCTCAGGCTGACCTGACACTCACAAGTGGAAAAAGGAGTTACATAACAGCTGCTCCCACCCGGCCAGCTGCTGAGCCCCTTCCCGTCTCATGGGAGGCAAGGGCACTCCGAGCCGTAGGGGAGGTGCTGGGCACCTGGCAGGATCAGACCCCAGAAGAGCTCAAGCTAAGAGAATGTAAGGCAGCCAGACAGCTTTCTAAAAACCCGGGCAGAGCATGTGCCAATCTGCCAAGTTAACTTTGACCACATTTGTGTTTGCAGTACCTCTCCCCATCGCTGCAAAACAAGATTACGCTGGCTCCAGCTGAGACATGGTGGGTTAGTTGCCTCTGCACGGCCCCAGCATGGCTGTAATTGTGGCCTCTCTTGCTGGTGGACCCTAGTCGATCACTTTCTCCAAGTGAAGCCCTTTGATCATGAAACAAACATGCCACCTTAACCCGCAATCTTAGGGCTGGTTCATTACACTCAGGATCTCCAAACCACTTCCTACAACTCCAAAAAAGGGCCGCACACCTGAGAATAAAAATCAGGCCCTCTTATCTTCTGCCCGGTGCAGCTCCCTTTGCACAGCCCATACCAAAACACCTCCCAACCGTCGGCATCAGCCTTTCCAGCATCTTGCAGGAGCAGCCACTAACTGACTTGGACTTGTACCATTGCAGCCTGGGGTGAGAAGCCTCAAGTTCACTTCCCGTAGAACAGCAGCCAGCCCATCAGAGAAGACCAATAAGGGGCTGTATGAAATCAGAGGACACCTTCTTTAACATGGTCTTTCATGGACCCGCTCAGAGGAGGAAAGTCAGGAATGGAGATAGCCGAATAAGGGAGAGTTCCTGAAGAGGCTGCAGAAAGTGGCTAGATGTTTGGCCATAAAAATCTATGATGTGGCAAGGGAGAAATGGAATTAATTCAGGGCGGTCCTATAGCCTGCACCATGCGGCAGGTCGGACTAGATGATCACTGTGGTCCCTTCTGGCCTTGGAATCCAGGAATCTGTGAATGGTGCTGACGTCAGTCGCTGGTGGAAGGAGCCACTTGGGGACCTCTGTCATGGGCTTCCTTTCCTTGCTCAGGTAGGACTGGCAGGTTTGTTTTACACCTGTAAGTCAACAGAAGCTCAGTGATGAGCTGGAGTTGGCGCCTGGCAGTACCTCGTTAAAGTTCTCAGCAGATGGAAGGAAATTCCAGGACAATTTTCCTGCTCCCCCATTGAAGCATCTCTGCTAGCGTCTTCTGAAGAGCAAATGTTATGCCCGTGGAATGCACCAGCTTGCACCAAAGGGCAGAGATTTCCCCCCCCCCCCCTCTCATATTAGAGGAGGATCCCCTAGATTTCCTATAGGGTCTTCCCTTCACTGAGCCCAGCTTTGACCCCATTCCCATCTCAAACCACGCTGCACTCTGCTATCCATGTACTCAGCACGCTGATCAAGGGGAAAACCTAGGAGGTTTCCAGAGAAAAGCACTTCATACCGGTTTGTCGGCTCAGCCCTGGGGCTCTCTTCCTTGGCTGTGGTTCCCAGGAAGTGGTTTTGTTTAAGTGAGAAAACAAAAAGGAGAAGAGTCAGTGGCAGCGGCGCATAGAGAACCCAGGAGTCCAGAATTCCAGTCCACACCCTGAACGGACTCAAGAACATGGACCACTAGACTCAGAGCCGCAAAAGGAGTAGTCAGCCATTCAGAGAAAGTCGCTTGAGCCCATTTTGTGCTCCAAGTGCATTTAGAGGAGATTAAAAGAAAGGAAGAAAAACAACCAACCTACAGCTGACCCATCAGATTACCTCTGTTGTGAAACGCCGTAGCCCAGAGTCTGCCAAATTAAACACTGTGCTGCTGGGACTTGCATGTCACAGTCAAGAGCAATTGCACCAAGGCTGTGAGCAACTTCCTCTGTCAGCTGCAGGAAGGACGGCCAACCTGTCACAAGAAATACCTCCTGTGTCACTAACATCCTTTCAGAGTGTGACACTCTCCTCCTCCAGGCAACTTGGTGGCAAAATGTTTACAACTGGGGGGGAGGGGAAGAGATGCCCTCTCCTCCTCCTCCTCTATAAGTCATGGCTTGAAAATACACAGCCAGCAAAGTAACAGCCATGACAACTGATGGCAGGAATCAGCGCGGCATGGACAGCTGTCACAGGGAACCACTCCTCCACCCCTCCGGCAGACGGCGCCCAGTCTTAGGGAGCATCACACTGGCAGCCTGGATGCTGAAGCCTATTTGTCCACCAAACGAGGGACACGGCCTTGACGGCTCCCCCCTCCGCCACCTTGCCTCAGTCCTGACCTATGAGGTTCAGACTTTGGGGTCCATCCAGTCCTTGACCTATCCTACCATCCGCATTAGTGACGCCAGGTTTTGTGATATGGATGCTTGCACTCTAAGGCCTGACCTCAGAGCTATCAGCTCCATCCACACTGGAGCTACCAGTCAACCGCCTGCAGCCAGTCGCCATCATCCAGGACTGGCTTTGAACCAGTGACCCAGAAGGTACCCCTCATTTCCTTGAGCCACCCACTACAGAAGGGGGACACCTATGAAGTCACCCAGGTAAAGCTCTAGTGGCTGGTTCTTGTGTGTGAGAATCGGTCTTCCTGACTGACGCAAATTATACTTCATGCACCAGAGCGGCATCCAAGCTAAGTGCCGCTGCTTACGTATGTGCAAGCTTCTGCCCTAGCGAAGGTAGGGAGCAATGTTCCCTGATGCGGTGCTGTGGCGTTTGATAAATCCAGGCCTCGGGACGCAGCTGGATTGGAGTAAGCACTTTAGAAGAGAGCACTGGGCACTTGGGCCTTACAGCTGGGGCACGAGGAGTAAAGATCTCTCCTGCTGCAATAACGCAGACCAGAACACTGCAAGAGGCACGGCCACGCGGGCAGTGAGAATGCCAGACCAGGAGGAACAGACTCAAGAGATCAGCAAGGGTATTTAGTCTCATCAGTTTGGGAGTCGTCTAGCTGCCATTAAGAAGTTGCCTTGTTCCCAGTGTGATACTGCAGTGGCTGCAATCAGCTGGGGAGCTCCAGTTTAAATGGGATGGGGCTGGTAGAATGGTGCCCTCCGTAAAGGATCTTAGACCTTGGAACTTTCTCTCCCTTTTGGTCCAATGGAGGATCCTGCAGGCAGATGGAGAAGCCGTGCAGGGTGCCTTAGATATCAGGAGCGTCTTAGGCTTCCCCTGCCGGTAGCTGGGTAAATGAGGTGGGTTCAGGAGGAGGATATAAATGTGTGGCAGGTCAGGAGCCACCTAGAGGGTCCAGCTGGAGCTTTGTATCACATACAGCTCTACACGGGCACCCCCTGCCCCCAAACCCACCCACCTACACACACAAATAAATGGACTCATTAGATTGGACCAAGTGCAAAATCCTGATCGAATGGCAGAACTCCCCCCGATCCCAGTGGGACCAGGGCTTAGCCCTAAACCAGCAACTCAGAAGCTTGGGGGTAGATGTTTCCTAGTCTGAAAAGCAGCCCTACAGCCAGTGCTCTTCATCTGCAAATCTCCCTGGGTCCCACTTCTTCCTGCCGCTCGGCTCAGGCTGTTCAGTCTCCTGGCCCAAATTCCCTCAGTCACCCTCCAGTCCCTCACCCTCCCAGTAACATTTACTCGAGACCAGATCTGCCTGCAATCCCCAAGGCCCTCTCCCATGGAAACCTCAACCCCGCAGGCTTTAAGAAATCGGGGCTAGATCAGAGTCCCTCCCTATGAAAGTGCACAGTCTGTTGGGCTTGGAACAATCGCCCAGGCCTCCAAATGCAGCGGCTGAGTCAGACAGACTCTGGTAGGTGTGATGGATCTAGCGGAAGGCAGGCAGCAGCAAGTCTGCATGTGTTGGGTCACAAGGAGGCATTTCCATGCCCTTAACAGTGTCGTTAATGTTACATCTGTAACTAGGCCCGTAAAAAATCCATTTGGCGCAGTGTCTGTTTAATCAGTGGGTGTGTAGGCAGAGTTCATGAAGTGCGAAGTTCACACACAACCCTCTAGAGGGGACCAAGAGCAGCGTCTGGTGACAGAAAGCCTCCTAACAGCAGATACCAAGAGGTTTTAGGGCTTGTCTACATGGGGACATCCAAATTAGCTAAAGGTGCGAATTTGAAATGGATTACTTAAACCGCATTAAATACCCTCAGGACACTGTTATTCAGAACTAAAGTGGCCTTAATTCAATTTAGTGTAAATTCCCTTTGGAAGTGAATTTAGCTAAACCGAATTAAGGCCATTTTAATTCTCAATGACAATGTTCACACAGAATTAAAATGGCCTTAATTTGGTTTCTGAACAAAGGTGTTCACACAAGGGTTTAAATGTAGTTTAATTAATCCACTTCTAATTCACAGTTAATTCAGATTAATTTTCTTGCATGTCCCTGTGTAGACAAGTCCTCGGTTTCCTCCCTGCAGTTGCAGTCAAGTATTATCGTTCTACAGACTCTCCTCTGCCCCAAATTAAAAAGTAAATGATACGGTACCATGGGAAGGCCCTCGTTAGCTGCCATATCACCTGATCCGATGTGTGTCAAGTGTACAAAATTCATCGGCTCCCCTATCATAGTGCGGTCAATTCGCCTCCTCTTCTTTTTCTGCAGGGAGGACAAAAATAAAAACGGCTTAACAGACAGACACATTTAACACACACTTAACAGACACATTAGTTATCTGCTGGCAAGAAATATGCGACATTGACAGGAATTTACAACATGGACTGGGCCTACTGGGCTTCGTGGCAAGGGCAGATAGTGAGTTAAATAATACACGTTTTGCCCTTTTGCATGGTTTTTAGGTGCTCTCAAAGTGCTTTATACAGGAGGGAGCATTTCATCGTGCCCAAGTTACACACAGGGAAACTGAGGCACAGAAAGGAGCAGGGACTTGGCCAAGTTTGCAGAGGGAGTTGGTGGCAGCCCCAGGACTAGAACAAACCAGCACTGATTCTGTGCTGTGTCTCTTGAGAAGAAAAGGGGGCTCTGTGCTGCCTGAATTCTGACTGTCCTGGGTGCTGTCGGCCCCTGTGGTACGTTAGAGCTCTGCCCTGCACTGCCATAATCTTCCAGAGCACACCAGCACTACAGGGTCCTGCCACTCAGGTCAGGGGACAACGAAGATCCACGTACCCTGCCCTGTGCTGCTCCTGCTCTGGGGAAATTCTCCCCAGGCCCCTAGCCACCTCTTCAGTCCCTTTGCACTGCTGGAGTGGCATTCAGGGACCAAAGTGGAGCCCAGAATCAGTCACCTGTGGGTCAGATTCTGCTGTCAGGTTCACCGCTAAAGTCAGAATAACTCCACCGAAGTGCGTGGAGTGAGCGTGGAATCTAGCCCAGCGCCCATGAAGTGGAAGGAGATTGTTGGGGGGGGATGGAGGCGTCTGTGTGACAGATTCGTGTCAAGCGCCCTCCTGCCTCTGGAGCTTGAGTCATTAAGAGACCCAGAAAGCAGGAACTGAGCCAGCCCACATGAGATTGTCTGCCGAGCGTATGGGGAAGGAGTGCATCAGATGGGAAGGACCCCCAGTGACAGGGGATTCTCAGTAATCCCATGAAATCAATCGCCTGCCTGATCCTCATGGCTGAATCTTGCTCCATAGAAGATAATCCATTGCGGCCAAGGGCCCTGCTGATGTTCCCTGGCCAGAATGTTCCTTCCTGACCCCAGACCTGGTGCCGAGTAGAATGAGTGTAATGAGGCAGCAGATCCCAGAGATCCCACCCCTATGCCATCCCCAAGTTACAGCTTCACGCCCACCGGCCAGGTGCATTCCAAAGGGCTTTGCTCTTGGCTACTGCCAAAGACAGGCCAGCTAGACCATGGGTCTGATCTGGCTTGGGTACTTCCTACAGACTGTGGGCAAACACAAAGAGGGAGACACAGTCCATCCCAGCTGCAGAGGCAGAGGCAGAACCCCTCTGAGAAGAAATCGAAGGATTTTAAGTTCCCCTAGGGCAGTGTTTCTCAACAACCAGTCCATGGACCGGCACTGGTCCCTGAGATCTCCCTGACACAGTATAGGAAGCCTGAGATCTCCCTGCCACCATATCGGAAGCCGGTCCCTGGTATCAAAAAGGTTGAGAAACACTGCCCTAGGGCAGGAGCTAAGGCAGCAGCAGTGAACAAACCTTCCTGCCCTACCACTAGCACAACAGCGGTCACTGGAGCTGAACTTCTCAATCCACAACGGGGGGGGGAGGGTTTGAGATTACGTCTCTTGTGGAACAAAGGGCGTGCGTGTGGGGTGGTGATGGGGAATTACCCCCACCACTCAAATAAAGCAAGAAAACTTAACTGCCCTGGAGAGGGAGGGGGACTTCCAAGCACTAGACACCACAGCGATGGGTGAGAGACAGATCTAACCACGGCTTGTGAACATGACGTGGCCACATCTACACTAACAGCTAACTGCGTTCAGCTACCAACGGGGCCTGCGATCCCCGCGCTGGAGCGTCTGCGGCCTTCGCTTTTCTGCCTCTGTCAGGCAGCAAATGGTGGCTTCACCTCCCCCCAGCCCCGGGTAAGTTTCGACAGGATGTCTGGCCACAAACACCCGCTAGCTGCCGAGCCCGGCGCTTTGAAGCCGAGAAGTCAGGCTGTAACTGTGAGGAAATATTTCAAAATACACCCTCATTTCAACAGGAAGCAGGAGGATGGATGCAGAGCGCAGAAGGACTGCAACAGCACTGGGATACCCAGGTTGGAAGCAGCCTGTTCCCGATCTAGCCCTTTGGCCAGGCTCCACTAGGTCCAGCCCAGCGTATCCAAAGTGCCTAACATAGGGACAGATCCTGCACCAGGAAGGCAGGGGGGGGAGCACTGGGTCAGGCTGCCCTTATTAATCCACATTGCAGTAGCCCCTAGGCCAGGGTACGTCTACACTGCAGCCACGGGGGCTATTCCCAGCCCGGGTAGACAGACTCACGCTAGCTCAGACTAGCTGCCCAAACTCACACCCGGGGGGTCCAGAAGGTGTGGACGTCAGTGGCTCACCTGTGCCCAATGTCCACATTGCTATTTTTAAGCGCACTAGCCCAAGCCGAGCCAAGCGCATCTGCCCATCAGAGCTGGGAATCACCACCTCCTAGCTGCAGTGCAGATGCCCCAGGATTCCCAGTCATCGACCAGGACTCCATGGTGCTAGGTGCTGTACGAATGCAGAACAAAGACGGTCCCTGCCCAAATGAGCTTACAATCCAAGCAAAAGAAAGTCCCTTTGGGCCTGATCCAATACCCACCTGAGTTCAGGGGAGCCTTCCCACGAATTCCAACAGGCAGGCACTATTAACGGTTAGGAAAGCTGTAAGCAAAATCTAGGCCCACCAATCCACTGAGAGAGAAGAATCCTTTCTGTTTGGCCCTGGCTCCGACTGTAACCCTTCTGGGAGCACTGGGACAGGGGGACTGCATTATTTCTGTTGTACACAAGAGAGAGCGGCCTCTTCCATTCCTCATCCCCAGCTTTTGGTTTAGCTCTTCCCTGACTTGAAGTCAGGTGCCCAGACTCAGTTCAGGAGCGTTTTTTCTTTAAAAGCCAGTTTAGGGGGAAAAGGGAGATGTCAGTCTGCACAGCAGCTGGGAGAGCACATGCACACACAGTTGCTGTACTCTGCTGTACTGGAGCTAGCCTGCTAAAAATAGCAGCGTGGTCATAGCAACTTGAGCTTGCTGCCTATGTTCGTTCCCACAGGATCAGGCATGATTGCACTCAGTCAGCTAGCCTGAGCCATTGCATAGCCATGCTGTTATTTTTAGCACGCTAGCTCATGTCTGTCTACCGGTGCCGGGATGCACACTCCCAGCTGCTGTGTGTGTGCACGTGAGAGAGAGAGAGAGAGAGAGAGAGAGACACACACACACGCACGCACGCACGCACAGATGGCTCTGTGTTGCTGAGCTCTGCACAATGCTTTCTTTAAATGCAGCATTTCGATAATCTGTGGAACTCATTGCTGCAGGATACTGTAAGTTTCAACAAAGGAATAGGCATTTATATGAAGAAGAATAGAATGTGCACTGGTCAGGATATCAACGATGGGGGCTACCCCATTCTCCTGATTTAGGGTATAAACCCAACCAATTATTTTCATGGTATTGGCGTTGCTTGCATTATGGACATTTCACATCATCCTTTGAAACATTTGACATCAGCTATGGTCAGAGGGACCAGACTGGATGGGCTGTTCTGCTCTGGTCATGGGCTGGCTCCTCAGCTGGCATAAACTGCAGAAATGTTTCCAACCGAATGGGACTGCCATCAGAAAACGCTTAGTCAACAAAATCCAAGTATTTTGCGGGAATGCACTGATTTGGTTGAAAATTGATGGGAAGTTATTGAAAAGGTTTCATTTCAACTTGAACGTTACATATAAATTGTAATGTAGAATAAAGAAGTCAGAGCAGAGAACGTGTCAATAAGGTTGTTTTGATGTTCCTGAAACGGCACCTTCAAAATTTCATTTTGAAACAGTTTGAAATTTGGACTTTTTGTTCTCATTCGGGACAAAAGGAAGTTTTGAATTCTAGACTTTCCCATTTCCTGACCAGCGCCAATAAATAGGCTTTCCTCCACTGACTTCAAAGGCACTATGCTATGATGGGATGTGCAGCCCACATTAGCCACAAACAAGGGGCCTGAGAGGCCAGTTAAGTCACCTGGCATCACCTGAGAAAAAAAGGCTAAGGTTAACTGAGAGAGAAGCCCAGCAGGGGAAGGGATGGGCCAGTATAAAGCTAAGAAGCTGGGAGCAGAAATGGGCTGATAGTACAAAGTGGGTACAGTGGGGATAAAAGGACGAACGTGTGGATTGATTAAGAGAATTTCTGAGTAAACAGACCCTGCAGGTTTGGGAAAGTTATGTCCAAGATCTATAATTTTAACAATGGTACGCCCCAGGGAACATCATCAGCCCAACGTTATTTAATATTGCGATAGATCTTCAAAAAACAAATAAGAGCTGGGATGGGTGTCACTATTTTCAGAGGGCTGGGCTGTATCAGGAGCAGAACGCTGAGGTGGCCGAAAAGAGACTACGAAGGGGAAATTCATGGGGTTTCCAGTTCTCCATTGCTTTGGAAAGATCATACAGACTGTGCTAAAGATAAAAGGCAAAGGAAGGATCAACCTGCTTAAAAGGAATGCTGGGACTAACTTGGGAGTGGATAAGAAAACACTACTGAGGATATACAGATAACTGATCTGATTAAGGCTCAACTATGGCTACAAGCTTGGTCAGCATCAAAAGCAGGACTTGATAAATTAGATTTAATACAAGCACAGACACGACAAGTTGTGTGTGGCGCATTTTTTACAAACACCCATGGGGTGCTGCGGGTAGCCGTTCGTGAAACGCCAGTTCCACTACGAAGGAAAGCTACCGGACCTAACTTTCTGGGCCAAAGTTAATGGGAATTGCAGCGATGAAACATACCAAACAAGTTTATGAGGATTGTTGGGAGTTCAATAGATGAACTAAAGCGCTCGCTTTAGAGCTCCACGTGCCATTCAACTTAAAATGTGGCTGCAGGAGTTGAAAGACAAGGAAAAGCTAAATGAAGTTAAAATTTCTAGTCATGAGAAAACTAGCTATGGATGGAAAGTCACATGTCCAAATGTGGATTTAGATTTATGTTATAAACTTAAGGGTAAGTAGGAGACAACAGGTATTAAAAATGAAGTGTATCAGCATATAGACAAAAAGTGGAATAGTTTTTGTCAAATACATACAGATGAATCCAAAAAAGAAAAACCCAGGAAGAATAGAAACAGCATATTGTATACCAAAAATAAGGAATTCATGCATCTAAAAGAATACTGGATTTTGTAGTTGTCACGACAGCCAACCTAGGAGCAACAATGCTTGCATTAAACTGGATCTGTGATGACTGCCACTGCTGGCTGTACATTTTTTCTGAGTCAATATCAAGACTTACGGCAATTAAGAAAGGAAAAAAAAAAGTGTCTCTGGATGTAGAGATCATTTAATCAATGAAATTATATTTCTAATAACAGAGTTTGTACAGATGGGGACACATGCAGCATTAGCTTGGATCCCAACACGTATCCAGATAACGGAATGAAATGGCAGACAAAGCAGCTAAAAGCATTGTAAGAAATGGAAGGATTGATTTAGAAAAAACCCTTGAGTAAACAGTGTTGGAGCAGCGTCAGTCCCAGGATATTAGAAAGACAAGGCGGGTGAGGTCATGTCTTTTACTGGACCAACTTCTGTTGGTGAGAGAGACACGCTTTCGAGCAAGACCGAGCTCACCAACAGAAGTTGCTCCAAAAAAAAAAATATGACCTCACCCACCTTGTCTCTTGAGCAGACAGGAACTCAAAAGCCTTGTCCAGCAAAGTTTTAAAAAGAGGAATGCAAAAAAATTGGATCAATGCAAAAACAAAAGGAAAAAGATTTTTTTGAATTGTGCCCTAGAGTTGAGAATAACAACGTACTTTAGGGCCCGGATGGGAAAAACAAAGCGATTTTGTGTAGACTATTAACTGGCCCCTGTGGCTTGAATGAAAATCTTTTTCGAATCAATAAACACCAAGATGGATTATGTGCACACTGTAATGGCAGAAGAAACAATTGATCACCTGGATATGTAAGGGCTTTGATAAAGAAAAGGAGAAGCTTTGTAGAATTTAAACGGCATAAAGTAACAAATGTTACATTAGGTTATTTAGTGAAAATATTGGAGAAATGGGTTAGGGTTAGAACAATGTTGTTACATTACCTGAAAGGCATGGGGCAGAAGGAGAGAATATAAACCGTTAGGTATTAAACAATTGAGTTGATGGCAACTGTAGACTATCCAGTCAAGACTGGTTTGCCAGGAAAGGAGAGGAAGACAAGAAACCCAGAAGGAAGGAGAAGATAGGGAGGCTTGGTTGGAAGAAGCCCAGGGAAACAGCAAAAGGACTGGGGACTGAGCCCTGGATTGCTGGTTCGTAGGGTCCCTGGACTGGAACCTGCTGTAGGGGTGGCCTAAATGGTGAGCTGGCCAGAAGGCCAAGCAACAGACAGGGATTTACATCAGCCCCTCTCTTAGTGTTTGGGAGATGGATGGCGCAGAGGAACAGGGATAATGCGACTGGGAGAGGAGGATGAACCTCAGGATGAAAAGAATCTCATCGACTCAAACCTAAACTCCTCCTGGGAAGGGTTAACGCCGATACTCTGAGCAGCCAGAGCCCCAGAAGGAACCAGCTTGCAAGTTTCTGTTCGCATTTCAGGGCAGAAAATTATTTTTAGATTTCTGTGAGAACGGTCTGTGTGCGTCCCTGCCTGTCAGTCTCTGGGTGGGCACAGATGCCTGGCAGCAGAACAGGAAGGAGGGTGGCGCAGCAGCAAAGAGCCACGCACAATAAGTGAACGGTCAGACCTTGGTTCAACCTTCATCTGCAACCTGGGAGGGGTCCAGTTGTCGCGTGCCCCACATACCTGCAGAGGAGGGAACGCGCCTAGCAGCGACTGAGCGCTGTGCCTGTCCCAGGCCGGGCACGCCAAGGGTTAAGCACATTCCATGCATTTCCGCCCAGGGAAAGAAAGACCCAAACAAGCTAATGAATTAATGAAGGCTTTGGGAGTTGGCAGCGAACACGGGTGGATTCCTGTCTCTGCGCTCTGCTCCATGGGTAGGGAGCGTGGCTCTTATCGCCCAGGGGCCTTTGGTGCCAGGACCAATGCAGCTTCACAGACTGGTACTCAGCAGGCACCGCTCGCCCGCACTGGTTCCCAGCTGATGGGGCTGCATGCCTGTGTGTTGATCTATGCTGGAGAAACAGCCAGAGACGGAGCAAAGCAGGCCGGATGGAAGGCAGACGATGGCAAAGAGCGTCGTCTATTGAGCAGAGCACAGGATTGGGCATCAGAACTCCTGGGTTCATTTCCCAGCTCTGCCACGGCCTCACCACCGGGCTCTGAGCAAGTTCCGCTATTTCCTTTCCCTTGCTGGAGCTTTTTATGACCTGGCTCCAGCCAACCCCCTAGAACTCGACACCCTGCTCCCTTCCTCCACTGGTCTCTCGGTCCCTCAGGACAGCCTTGCTTCTGTTGGTGCAGCTCCCTCTCTCTCTCTACCCCCCTCTTTAATCCTGGGACCAGTAACTCTTGGGGGAACCTGGCAAAGTCTCTCCTGGGATCTTTTGCTGCATTAACCCTCACTGGCTTCCTCCCTCCAGGACTCAGCTTTGCTCCTGATACCTGCTCCTCAGCCAGAGGCTGGGCTGGCTGGGATAAGAGCAGGGGGGAGCTGAATCCCAACAAGCTGCTCCTCTGGACAATGACTGAGTGCAGAAAAGCGGAACCAGGAAAGAAGGAACACTGGCCCCCTGAACAAACTCTGCCAGGGCTGGGAGCAAGGCAGCCCTGGGCACGCATGCGGTGGTAATTTACTGGGCAGAGTTAGACATTCTGGCTGGATTTTACTGCATGGTTCTAGTCTGAAGAGTGACTCACAAAAAGACTCCCTCATACTCAAAATTGTCCTGCCCCATGCATGTGTATTCAGAGTCCTGGCCACTTTGCCCTGCAGACCCAGCGCCCAGCTCTGGAAGGGTGAGCTAGGTTCTGTTCCAGTTCACGCGCAGCACTGGGCTAGGACACACCCACTGCAAAAGCTTTAAGCGCCGGCGATGCACAAGCTAGCGCAAGATCCAGCTCGTTCTCCCAGAACCGAGGCAGGCAGCGATTTAAAACAGCGCGTTACTTCTGCCCTGAGCCGATCTGAACTGGCATCATACAGAGCAAACAAACGGGGCTTCCCAATGCCTTGTTAGGGAAGCTGCTTCTCCAAACTGAGCCACTCTTTACAAACGGGGCGGCCAGCAATGATTTTTGTAGCTTTGCTGCCTAAAATAAGAAGCAATCAAGTCTCATGCTTCAGGGCTGATTATAGTTGGGGCCAGGAAGGAATATCTCCCCCTTCTGCAGAACTGCCCAACTGGCCAAGTGTAACAGGAGCATGCATCTCCCTTGCCTCTTTGTGCAGAAGCAGCAGGTTTCAGCGTTAGATGGCTCAATGGTCTGATCCAGAATGCAGGAGACAGGTGACATGGGTTTGGAACGGCTCTGGAATCAATGGATACGGTGCCTTGACCTGATTGTTAGGCTGTTATTGTATGCATATATTGGTTTAATTCAACCGGGGGGGGTAGAGAAGGAAACCAAGCAGGAAGGCAAAGAATAGCTCAAGATAGCCACCACTCAGCAAACTCTGACGAGTTGTTAAGAGACAATGGCAGATCTGTTAGCTTGATGATTTTATCTCCGGCACCAGCCAAAAACTGTTTTTGACCAGAAGGCCCAAAGTCCAGGAAGGCACGAGGGACGCTCTCAAAGTGAGGCTGCATCTACACTTCAGTGCTAGAGTGGTGCCACTGCAGCATTTTCAGTGTAAACACTAACTACTCCAACAAGAGGGGTTCTCCCATCTGTTGTTAATCCACCTCCCTGAGAGGTTGTAGCTAGGTTGACAGACGAATTCTTCCATCAGCCTAGCACTGTCCACACTGGGGGTTTGGTCAGCTTAACTATGTCGCTTGGGGTGTAGATTTTAGCTGAGGCGAGGTAACTTTTCACTGTAGACCAGCCCTTAGACAGAGGCTCCTGCTGTGGGTGACTGAAAAAGCTCGGCCTGCCTCGTTTACCATCGGGGATGCCTGTAGGCTAAAGACGTGCCTATAGCTCTTCCACAATGCTGTTTTCTCTTATGCTTTTTTCCCTACTGCTAAAAACAACCCCCCACTTTGGTGTTCAGGAGGCGGTTTGGTCCCAGACTTCCGAAGGGAAGCACCCCAGCTGTCCGCGCTCGGTAAGCACTGTTGATGCACAGGATGTTGCAGACTAGGGCCTGGTCTAAGACCTTGTTTACACGGGACACTCAGGAAAATTAATCTGAATTAAAAGATTTACACTTACGAGCACCATAGCTACGCCAACTTAACCCCTGGGGTAGATGCGGCTAGGTGGACGGAAAAATTATTCCGCGTCTCGATTGTGGATTTGCTACAGGGACAGAAGAACCCCTTCAGTCACTGCAGTAAGTCTCCACGCTATAGCTGCAGCTGTGCTCCCAGAGCATTTCTAGCCTAGACAAAGCCTGAGCGTCCCCATGTAGACAAGGGCGAAGGGGGGAGAATTGCAGAATGCCAGCCCAGGAGAGGTCTGGCACCGGGGAGGGGGGGTTTGCACTCAGCGATGCAGCTAGCCCTGTAACCGTGACAACAGGGTGGATTGACTGATGTTCTCCTCCATGGGCTGGCAGATTAAGTGGAACAATGAACTGATCTGGTAGGGCAGGAGTCAAGATGCTGGCCTAGATGAAGTAATGGTCTGCAGGAGTCAGAGTAGCAGGCTATAGGGAGTATCCCCTACAGCAAACCCCATGTGCCCATATTGCATGGTGTCCCCCACTCCCCCCCCCATGCTGACAGCGTCAAAGACGACAAGTTTACGTGGAAGCTACTTACCGGCTGTGGTTTCTCTACTACGCAGCAGCCCAGCTTGTGCCAAAAGTCACTCATATTTGCAGAGGCTTCCAGTTTTTTTCCCCCCTTCTGGTTGCTCCACTCCCAGACGTGGTCAAGGCTCACCTGCCCCTGGCTTCACTCCCACTTTAACTGGGAGGCCTTCACACACGCAAAAATATTTTGGTTGCCAAAAAAAAAAAAAAAAGCCGAGATGGCAGCACGGGCCAGCTCTGAGTCATTCCATGCAGCAGGTGCAGTTGGTCTCCCCTAGGCAATCCCAAGGGAAGCGGGGAAAGGTCACTCTCCTTTCAGCAATCAGGGCGGTGATTCACCGTTGGAGTCCCCCAGCTCAAAGCCTGCACTGGGCACACCTACCAAGGAAGGAGAGATCTGGTTAGACTTATCAGGATGCATCGGAGCGTGGGCAGTCCGAGGGGCACAAATCCACTCCAGCTACATCCCACCCTGCATGCATCCTACAGAGCCATGTTTGGGGTACCACGATCTCAAGAGGGCTAGGTTACAGCATCTCCTCCATCCAGGGAGCCGTGGCAGAGAAAAGAACGTCTCATTAGTCAGCCAGAGCAGACGTGAGCTGGAAATACTGCTGTGCACGGAGGACTTCCGCCGTCTCAGAGGAAGACAAAAGGACCCAGAGTTACTAGACGGTGCGTCACGTGGCTTCCTCTTACCAGCCAAGGTAGCCTTCCTGCAGCACACTTTCCCAAGTCCAGAGGTCATGCTGTTGGTCAGTTAAACAATATATCTGAGTTAACAGATCTCATGCTTCAGGGCACAAGCTGCAGTGGTCAGAAAGGAAGCCTCTTAATCCATGGGGGAGCATTGCATAATTTTTTGGCTTCTGGAATTTCAGCAGGGATTGGTCACAGCAGGAGGCAGGATACCAGACTAGACAGATCCACGCTGGTATCTGGCTCTGGCAAATGCTATGCGCTGAGCAGAGGAGTGGGGGGAGGGGGGGATGTCAGGAGTCCTGGATTCTGTTTCCCCATCACTGGGAGAAGTGTGGCATAGTGGGAAAGGAGGATGCCTGAAAGCCTGGATTCCTGGACTCTGTTCCCAGTTCTGCCACTGACTCACTGCGTGACTTTGGGATGAGTCATGTTCCCTGATCCACGCCTCAGTTTCCCCATCTGTAAAATGGGTGTAACACTCACTTTTCTAGCACTTTGAGTTCCATGCACACACACACACGTCACCCTAGAAATGCAGCATTACTAGTCACTGAACTTTTTGCTCGTTTCTTTTACAGTCGGGGATCATTTCACTGTATTTTCTAAAAGACATGCTCTAGTTTAAATAGGAATTAATTCAGGGAAGTCCTGTGGTCTGAGCTATGCAGGAGGTCAGAGCAGACTTGGAGCACAGTGGTCCCTTTTGGCCTTAGAATCTATTAATATTTTCTACCCAGCAGCCAGATCCTCAACAACCAGCCGACATCACCCAATGCTGCACGGCTCCGCTTCTTTCAGCTCGAGCGTCCTCCGGTTTGCCTTAAAGGAGGTACTAGGTTCTGCTTTTCTGAGGCTCTGGGTGGAGTTGCAGCACCCTCCAGACACAACCGTAACCACTTCCTGGGCGTCAGCTGCAACCCAAAGCTCTAAACAAAGAGTCAGTAAATTCCCTTGAACTTTCTCTTTGCTCCCAGTTTGTTCTATTTTAAAACGTCCTAGAACATGCCCAAAGGATTAGAAAGATCTGCAGAGACGTCAGCAGGAAGCTGCGCCAGGAGGGGCCATGCTGATCTGGAATAGGGTGCCCTGCTCTTTCCTGGGGTCAGGGCCGGGTGGAATCAGGGAAGGGACCCCAGTTAAAGCTGCAGCCTGGAAGTTTTTGATTGTCTAGAGGGCACAGTCTGGGATCTCCCAAGACCTTGGATTTGAGATAGGCCCAGCTACCACCAGGGTGACGTTTCCTTCTGTCTCAGAGCTCTGTGTTTCCTGCTGTCTCAGAGTTCTGTCTAGCAGGGAAGGACGGTTGGGGACCGGCCCTTTTGAGTGGCAGTGGCTGAAGCAACAGCCCCGCTCCTCTGTTCTAATACACTGACCCTTTGTTCCTGTCCTCGTGTCTGAGCTTGGGCTGCAATGAGCAACGCTGACTTAGCGAGGGTTGCTGCTTCCCGTCCCTAGGGCTCAGGACAGACTCAGCCCTGTCCCTGTTCAGATCCAGGGGGAGAGTCGGTCTCCACGCCTCACTGACTGCCAGGGCAGTGAAATTGGACTTTCGTCTCTAACAGTGCGCAGCATGGTGGCATCTGGACGCTCAATTTGTTGCAAGCAAGCCAAGCCCAGGAGAGTTCTGTGCTCACGGCCGTAGCAACCTGGAGTGACCTTGGCCCAGCCACCCGTGTGGTGATTGGGGGGAAAGCCTGTGCCTTTCCCAGCAGGAGGGGTCAGCGACAACCAGCTGCAGCGCAGGTGAGGGGAACAGGTGAGGGGAAAGAGACAACAGCAGTTCCGACAACAGCAGTTCCAAGCTCCCCGGCACGGAGTTTTTCAGGGCAGGGCTTCTGGGGGCAGCCAGCGTCACTGCTGCATCTTTGGTTCTCAAGCAGGCGTCACAGTGAGGCAGGTAGGAAGCGATCCAGATTAGGACGTTGGCCAGCATCCTCATGCTTTCAGCAATGGTCCACAAACCAAAATGCTCATGCTGCACCTGGCCAGTTGAGGAGGCCCATATGATGCTACACAGGTGGCTCAGGACTTAAGATCTCTGCGTCCTCTCTGTCATGGCTACATAAAATACCTTACAGTTTATTGCTTGTGGGTAAAACCTCACACCCCCAAATCCCATCTCTCTGAGTGTGAGCAGTACAGGTCCCAGGCCACTAAGGGTAGGGATCTGCCCCCCCTACACACTATCCCCTCCCCACACACAACTTGTTTTCATCAAAGTTTTCCACAGAAGTGTTTGAATTTTGGCTGAAAAACAAAATATTTCAATTCTGAAATGCTGCAGCAGTGCCTCATGGGAGTTGTAGTTCAGTTAGCTCGTGCTCCCATTCATCTCTATAGGCCAGACTCCCTGTACGACTACATCTGCCATCACCATAATGCATCATGGGCGATGTAGTCCAGGTGGGAACCCCAGCCCATCAATGAAAATGGGGACATAAGGAAACCCAGCTGCAGCTGGCTGTGGAAGTGGATTGCTTCCTCTGCCCTGAAATGGAGGGGGTGTGGGACTTATTAATCTTTAACAAAGATATTTTCATAGGCCCACAGGGTTAGAAGGGACCACAATGGTTGTCTAGTCTAACCCCCTGCCAAGATGCAGTATTTGTTGTGTCTATCCCATCCAAGACAGATGGCTATCCAACCTCCTTTAGAAAACCTCTGGTGAAGGAGCTTCCATGACTCCCTAGCAGTTTGTTCCATTGTCTACTGTTCTTACAGTTCGGAAGTTTCTCCTGAGATTTAATCTAAATCTGCTGTGCTGTAGTTTTAACCCATCGCCTCTTGACCTGCCCTCTGTGGCGAGAGAGAACAATTTTTCTCCATCTTTTTTATGGCAGCTTTTCAAGTATTTGAAAATCGCTATCACCCCCTCTCCCCCTTAATCTGCTCTTTTCCAAAGTAAACATACCCAGTTTTTTTCAACCTTTGCTCCTATGGCTTGCATTCCATCCCTTTGATCAGCTGTGTCGCTTGCCTTGGGATCCTTTCCAGTTTCTCTACATCAATGACCAAAATTGGACACAGTACTCCAGCTAAGGCCTAGCCAGGGCCAAGCAGAGCTGTACTATCACCTCCCGTGACTTGCATGCTATGCCTCTGTTAATGCAACTCAAAACTGCATTTGCTTTTTTTTTTTTTTTTGCGCAACAGCATCACATTTGTTGACTCATGTTGATGATGTGATCTACCGCTACCCAGATCCTTCTGAGCAATGCTGCTGCCAAGCCAGCTACCCCCCATTCTGTGTTTGTGCCTTTGGTTTCTCTTCCCTACGTGTGACACCTTACATTTACCTTGGTTGCATTTCATTTTGTCATCTATAGTCCAGTTCTCCAATTTATCAAGATCTCTTTGAATTTTATCTGTATCCTCCAAAGTGTTTGCAACCCCTACAGCTTTGTATCATCTGCAAATGTGATCAGCCTGCTCTCTATTCCTACATCCAGGTCATTAATAAAGATGTTAAACACCAGACCCAGAACAGAGCCCTGTGGAACCCCACTTGGGACCTCCTTCCAGTCTGACATTGTTCCATTAATAGTCACTCTTTGTTTGCAGTTGTTTAACCAATAATGGATCCACTTAATAGTCGTTCCACTAAGTCTGCATTTTCCAGCTTACTTATGAGACTGTCATGTGGGACTGTGACAAAACCCTTACCAAAGTTCAGCTGTATTATGTCCACTGCATTCTCCCTATCCACCAAAACAGTTGCCTCATCAAAGAAGGAAATCAAGCTGATTTGGCAGGATTTGGTCTTGGTCAATCCATGCTGACTGCTACTGATCACCCCTTCAGCTTCCACATATTTGCAAATGGGATGTTTTAACATGTTGTTCTAGGAGCGTCCCTATCTGGTCGTGGAGTATTTGAGTTATGCATTTTTAACAATTAGAGGGAGTTTTACAAACATGGATTTAAAAAAATCCTTCTGCTCTCATTTAATCAGGTTTCCGTTCTCTCTCTGATGTCATAAACCTTCCAATTCACCAGGCACAGCCTAGACAAGTCACTGAAGGAACCAAGACCACTCCGCCCGCGCCCCCCCCCCAGTTGCAGGTCACCTTTAAATTCATTAAGCAAATACACAAACTGCCTGACAGAGCAGCTCCCCATCTTAATAAAGTTATTCTTGTGCAAGGACACATTCTCAAGAGGCCTTTTTTTGTGTGCTCTTTTCTTCACCAGTAAGACAAGCGCTAATTCCCCCTAGAGAAAGAGATCGGGGAGAGAGATAAGGCCTTTAGCTTTGAAAACACTGTCCGTTCAGATAACAGGAAGCTGCTTTCACTGAAGCGGAACGGGGCTGCATTTTATTTTCTCTCTCATCAACAAACCTTGCCCATGAGGTCCGCTCTGCAGGGGACGGTTTTACAGGCAGTCATCTCTCCTTATCATCCCTTTGGCTTGTTAACCTTGTGTATCAGTCAATGGACTTCTGGTGTGTCCTAAAAACCACCCCTCCGACCCACCCCACTGCAGTCCCTAGGGCATCAAACTTCCTGCTACAGAACCCAAACCGGGGCTGGCAATTTCCCAACCGTGTCAGAGATCTGGCTGGCTGAATCATTCCAACCTGACCATGCTACACCTGATCCTGCAGCGTTATTTACATCACAGTAGCTTCAACAGACTCCAAGCGAGATCAAAGCCCCGTTGTGCTAGGTGCTGTACAAACATGTGCTGCAAAGACCGCTCTTGCCCAGGGAGCTTACATCCCACAGAAGGAGACACACAAGGACAGGTGGACGCGGCAAACTCTGCTCCTCCCCGTCTGGGAGCAGAGAGACGGTTCTGATGAGCGGCAGGCTGAACACAGCCGCTAGCCATTGCGACATTTGTTTGCAGGCCTCACAGCAGAGGAGGGATTTGCAGGAGAACCCACCGGTGGAACTTTGCTGAGCCTCTCCCATGCAGAGCGGGTGGCGTGAGAGACCGCGGGAAGGCGCGAGAAAATTCGGCACGTGGGCAGGCGGGACTGGTGTTGCTGGCAGAGTGGAGGCGGGAATTGCTGCCTCGCTAGCATCTGAGAGAGGGGAGAGGTCAGGCGAGGACAGGCCACGGAGGGCCTTATAAAAGCAGAGGTCGGGTTCTGAGCCTCCGACTCGTTCGACTTGGGGCTGCGTGCACCGCGCACCTGGCAGGGGTTCGGCCCGTCTCAGGATCAGGCCCCCAGTCAGCCGTTCTCGTAGAGTCACTCGCTCTCCAGGCACAGCTGGGAAGACTGAAGGGGAGGCTCCTGCACCCAGACCTTGGGCTTCTCTAGCTCCCAGCCCGTGCTAGCTACGACCAGCGCATAGGGTCTGACCCAAATCCTGCCCTGAGCGGCACATGGGTGGGACCGCCTCCAGGATGGCTGGGTGTTGTTCCCACAGGCCCGTAGGGGTGCACGGGACTTGATGGAGTTGCCTTGTTGGACACTGCCATGCAGGTGACAGAGATGAGACACCAGAAGGGTGGAGCCGGGGCCTGGTGACAAAACAAGACACTCAGCTGCCAGAGAGGAGCTTGCGGTCAGGGAAGTGACTCAGCAGAGACGATGCCGCGTCAATGGTGGATTCTCTGTAACTTGGTCTTTAAACCATGGATTTGAGGACTTCATGTCTACGCGTTTATGAGCCTATGACGACAGCCTGGGCTTCTAGATTTATGCTTCCTTGGCGACTCAACATCCACCCCGCCACCTCTCTAGCGCCTCCTGGCTCCACAATCTCACAGGACTTTGCAGATAGCAATGCACTGAGCCTCTCAACAAGCCGGGGGCAGGTGTTCTCTCCCTCATCCCATTTACAGACTGAGTAGAGGGCGGGGGAGCAACTGGTCCAAGATCAGAGGGGAAATCAGTGACAAAACAAATGTCCTTATCTTGAAGGTCTAAAGACTTTTTTCGGGGGGAGGTGGAGGGGAGAAGGGAGGGAAAATGGGGGATGTTACGTTTGCCACACTATGATTTCTGCAAGGAGCTGGAATCATAGCCATGCTCCTTCCGCCTCCTACATCACCCCCACCGCTAACGATGCTGCTGCTGGAGGTTAGCGGAGGGTTCTTTAGATGACGCACAAGTCGGAATAGATTACAGCTCACTCCTCCACAGCTATCAGGGAGTAACAGGAATTGAAAGGGGTTTGCATCAGTAAGGGAAGCAGGTACAGCTCAGAGACACGGGGGAAGCAGAGAGCCAGAGGTAAGAAGCGGCTGGGTACGAACAGCTCTCTTCCTGACCCTGCTCCCTTTGGAGTCAGGGGAAATTTTGCTGTGGGATTTCAAGTGGAGCAAAGTCTAGCCCTGCAGAACACATCATCCTTCCTTTTGCGTAGGTGATTCTCCTCCCATGCACATCTCCCACTGTCCTCCGGCACCGAGTGCAGCCTCCAGCCATGTTGAAGAGCATGGCTCTGCTTCGTGGGCGGATTCTTTTGCAGCGTGTACACGCACGCACAGCCAAATGGACTGGAATGTGCTTTTCCAGACACCTCGTAACATTCGTGCGGGGACGCCTGATTTACACCATTGTAAATCTCACCCAGGGAGAGAACAGGACATCGCACTAGGGATCTGTCCAGGGCAAAAGGGACGGGGAAGAGGATCCACCCACACAAAGACCAAAACAAATCCAAGTATCACAGCCAAACGGGCCTATAAATAGCTGGTCTCTTCCCAGTAGGGCTTAGAGGTTAAAGTTTTCCTCTTAAATTCTAAAAGGTGAAGGGAGGGGGATAGATCTATATTTTCAGCTGGGCTCTGGGTGCTGACTCAAAGCCCAAAAAACAAATAAGCAGGGGGCAGTTCAGCAGGCCAGACAGCCAGAGGGGGGAAAAAAAAAGGTTTTTTTTCATGTGGTTACTGGCTGGAACCCAACCACTCCAATCCATAACTCTGGGGGATGTGCGGTAAAGGGGGTTTCCATGGCCAAATGTATCTGGGAAAGATTTTCTGGATCACCCAGGTCAGTGCAGGACGGTTTCCGCAGGCATGGGCTCCACTTCTCTTCTACCAGTGCGACGCCATTGCCGGCGATGCAATTGCCCCTGGTTTACGGCACTCTGAGGAGAGGATCAGTCCCTGTTTCTGCAGCACTAACCCATCCTGGTTCAAGTGGTCTCCCACTCCTCCAAGTTACCAACTGGGATTTTGGAACCACCAGAGGAGGACAGCCCTCCTCAGCAAATGCATCCGAAGCCTTGGGTAAGATTTTGAGGTCTAGCACAACACCCAAGTCCCGCTCAAACCTGGATTGCAGGCGCTGGTGTCTGTAGCATGGCAATGGCCAAATGGATAAGGGCCTAAGCTAGGAGCCTGGAAATCCGCGTTCTATTCCTGTCTCTGTGCCTCAGTTTCCCCCATCCGTAAAATGGAGAGAACAACGCTTGAGAGCTGCAGATACTATTATGTGGGTGAATCTGAAGGAACTTGAACCCTTAGGGCCTCCCAGCAATTCTGGGTCAGGCTTTGCCCGCACACAGAAGGTGCAGTGCTTTAACTGTACCAGTGTAATTAAAGGAGTACCTCACTCCCCCCAGTGTGGATGCAGTTAGACCTCTAGAAGTGTACTTATTCCCATATGGCCTAGTCCCCTTAGCCTGAGACTCAGCAGGCCTTCTTCTGCCATTGGCCTGCTGGGTGACCGTGGGCAAATGACTTCCCTGTGCCTCAGTTTCCCCACATGTAAAATGGGAAAGGGACAAGGATACCGACTTGCTTTGAAAAGCGCTTTGCGATCCAGAGGCCCGTCTACAGTAAGAACTCACATAGACAGAGCTACATCTAATAACTTTGTCGTCCTAACACCCAGTGTAGAAAGTGCTAGGTCACCCCAGAGTTCTTCCGTCAATCTAGCTACTGCCTCTCAGGGACCCCTCCCATCGGTGTAGGTAGCATCTACACAGAAGTGCTACAGCGCAGCAGCTGTGCTGCTATGGCAGGAAGCATAGACATCACCTAGCTCTTATGTCGCTACTTTTCCATCCTAGGCTGTGTTCTTATTTATACCAATATCACTGGGGCTACCCTAGAGATTGTAGCAGGATATTTATATTGATAAAACAAATCACATGCCAGCACAGCTCTAGTGGGAAGCACTGTCTGTAACCCAGGCCTTAATCATTCAAAAGGAAAAAACCATTTCCCAGCAGTAGGTGAATGAGTGAGAGCGATTCGCTGCGTCACACCAGCCCTGGCCGCACGCAGGTCCAGAGGGGGGTTGTTTTGATTACACGTTGGAAAACAGGAAAGGTCACTTCCTCTGCCCGGGCGCAGAAGACTTGAAAGGGAGCCTTCGGCGTGTTTGCCGGTGAGGCTGGGGCTGTGTGCTTCCTGACTTGGGGGGGAGGCCGGGGGGGTGGGGGAGCAGAGTCACCCCTCCTTTAGATTTGCCGCAGGCCCCTCCTGAGTGTCTGCTCCAGCCAAAGCATCAGAGAAAAACCAGCCGTAGATTTCAGCGGCCTTCTGGAGCCAGAGCTCCAATTGTGCCCAGAGCAGCACAGAGGGGGGCAAAGAGGAACACCAGCCGGCTGTGTTGAAAAGACGGCGTTGTCGAGCTCAAATCTCCCCCAGCCCGACATGATCAAAACTTTACATTCACTCCAAAACGCCCCAGGAAAACAAGGCCCCTTTATGCCACCAGAGTGGCAGAAAGTGGGCAGAAACCACTCCCCGAGAAGCGCCTGGCACAGACAGGGTGGAGCTGGCATAAGGGCTTTGTGCCAGCCCTGCTCCCAGCCCTTGGCACAGAGGGGCAGATGAAGGGCGTTTGGCTGGAATTCGCTGCACTGCAGCTATTCACAGGGGCCGAGAACTTGGCCTGGCCCTAATTCAGTTACACCGAGGGCTGGGAAGGGCCCGGCAGAGCCGCAGAATGGGCTGAGGGATGGGGTGCTTTTAACTGCAGGCTCCCCAAGCCTGGTCCCCTAAAGCTGCCCTGCTATTGCACACACACACTGACGACGTTGCTGCTGCAGGGCCTGCTTCCTGCAGAAAGCTGGGTTCCTTCACCATTGTGAAACCTTCTTAGCGTTTCTATGGTGCCATTCATCCAGCAAGCTAAACGCACTGTGCCGCCGTTCATTAACCCTCACCGCCTGCTTCCCTGAGGTAGGTTGAGCTCAAATCGGCTCTCTTGGACAGATGGGGAAACTGAGGCACGGGGCAGTGAAGTGACTTGCTGAGGGTGCAGAGTTATTCAGCGGCAGAGCCAGGAATAAGCTCTGGCATCCTGACAACACCCGCCATCTCCCCAGCACTTCACAGATACGACAGCACCCCTCCTTCCCTGGTGGCCTGGTCCCATTTCTCGTTCGCAGGTAACCACCAACACGTTCCGCGCAACTGAAAGCGTGCACGAGAGCCGAGGAATTGGGAGCGTTTCCGCCCCTGGCATTGTGAACTAGTCGCTGCGAGCAAGGCTGGGTGGGCACAGGGCGGACAAGGCCTTGTGATTCTGAAACGGTCACTTGAATTCTTCCTCCCCTCGCGGGCAGGGAAGAGAGCGCGGGAGCCGAGGGCATATTTGCACGAGACCCCAGAGTCCGCGTGAGAGGACAGCACAACGCGGGCAGCTTTGTGCTGAGCCACCATGCCGCGACCGGGGCAATATCAAGCCGCCGACCCGAAGCACGTGCATACAATGACGGATGGTGCCTGCTATTGGCTGGAGGCTCAACGGCTTAGAGCCAGTCTACTAGTGCTACCCAACGGAGCGCCTCTCGCCTCCTTGCTGGGGAGTACGAAGTCCATCGTGGCCATGGCTACAGTGTGCGCACACACACACACAGACGTACATGGCCCCGTGCATGGCATAGCAGAGCCCTACCATGGGCCGGGAGAGGAGACGCCTGCCCTTGTCGGTTAGTTTCCCCGCATAAAGATCAGCAGCTGAAAAGAACTTCTCTCTCTTGGATTTTCCACGCACGGGGGGAGCAGGAGGGGAATTTGAAGTGTGGAAGGAAACTGGGCTTCCCATAAGAGCCAGCTAGCGCAGTGTGGGCAGGAGAAACTTGTGTCATGAGATCCCAGCCACAGACAATAGACAGGGAAAGTTTGTGGAGGGGTTTTTTACACCAGACTTCCCCCTTCACCTGCATTCAGGGGCAGGTTTTCAACGGCTCCTGCGCTGCCACTGGAGGCCAGGTTTCCCGGCTAGCCCTAGATCAGCTGTGCCGCGAATCCAGCTCCTGAAGGGCACTTAAATGCCAGCCACGCACGTGCTCCAGGTCAGGTGGAGAGCGGCTAGGCTCAGCACCCAACCCCTGGCTGGTTGCTCGTCCCTGTAGCCCCTTCCTCCCCAGGCTCTGCCGGCAACATGCAAGAGACTCCAGCTGCTTGGAGGAAGTGCTTTAAAACCGTGCTTCTCAACCTTCCTAGACTACTGGACCCCTTTCAGGAGTCTGATTTGCCTCGCAGACCCCTAAGGTTCACCTCACTTAAAAACGACTTGCTCACAAAATCAGCCATAAAAAGACAAGTGCCACAGCGCACTCTTCTTGAGAAATCGCTTCCTTTCTCATTTGTGCCGTAGGATTATAAAATAAATCAGTGGGACTATAAATACTGTGCTTGCATTTCAGTGTACAGCATATCGAGCAGTAGAAGCAAAGCATTGCATGAGATTTTAGCTTGTACTGCCTTTGCTAGTGCTTTTCATGTAGCCTGTTGCAAATATCTAGATGAGTTGATGTACCCCCTGGAAGACCTCTGTGTACCGGCAGGGGTACACGAACCCCTGGTTGAGAACACGGCTTTAAAAAACAGCTGCTGGGGGGAGGAGGGGAGGTAGCGGGCGGCAGGAGGGATTGTGCGTCTCTAAGCGCCTTCCTGCCAGCGAGGAAGCGGTGGCAGGACCAAAAAGGCTCTGGTTGCGATGGCACAAGGAATAGGAGCAGCAATGCCAGCAGAGGGGAGGCTGGGCCAGACAGGGCGATCCCGCAATATCTTTGGGGACCATTGTGTTAAGTGCACAACAGGACAATGATACTGGCCTACTTCCCAGAGAGGTTGCGAGGGCCTGATTCACCTTTTGCCGAGAGCTGAGAGATCCTGCTGAGGGAGAAGGCTATGGAGAGGCCTGGCTGAGAAGAGGAGGAGGGCTTGGGACAGAACCGAAGAAAATAAGTGAAACCTGAAGCTAGGCAAGAGCAGCTCCTTCTCCAGACAAACAGAGGTGGCATTTTTAAGACCGCGTGAGCGGGAAAATTAAACCTGTGACTTTAGCCCGTGTGACTAGCCGAGGGCAACGCTGGCTGCTTGTTCCCAGAACTCATGGGCGCCCAGCTGCCCTGCAGAGTAATTATTAGGACTCCCCATGTTGGTCTGACGCAAAACGCACAAATTGGTGTTTATCGTCTGGCTTGCGCAGGGCAGGAAAAGTGACTCAGCAGAAAAATGACGCTGGGGGGGGAGGGAGCCGGGGGTTTATTTCCCGGAGTCAGTCTGCTAAGCTCGCAGGTCACAGCGATTTTTCCACGCCAGCCACTCTGGCCATCACCCAGCATCCGAACACCCAGCCAGCTCTGCCTACACATGCACACGCTGCACCCGCAGACAGCAGCGGGCGTAGCCACTCCCGTGCAGACAACAGGGTGAGTGCTAGTGTAGACAGGGCTACACCAGCTTGAAGCAATCTGGCTCCACGTGGGGATTTTTTTTACACTCCCGATTCCCACTCAGGAGATGCTACTTGCCGTGTTTACCACAACAGCACTTAGCCTTGTCCTGTGTAGAACTGGGAAAAGTTTTCCAGTTGAAACTTTTTTTTTTTTTTTGGGGGGGGGGGGGGGGGGCCGCGTGTGGGGAAGGTTTGGCTCAACTAAAACATTTGGCAAATGGGCATTTGATTCACCAAACTCTTTTGGTTCAAAAACACCCCCCCCCCCCCCAAATGTTGCATTTCTGAACAATTTTTCCTTTCAAATTTTACCTCAATTTTATTTTAAAAAAGGCTTAAAAACCTTGAACATAATCTGAAATGTTTTGTTCACCGCAAAACTTTGGGGGGAGGGGGGGTGTCGGCAGCAAAGTGGGAAAAACAACCCCTTATCTATAGAATCTACGGCCAGAACGGCGCCCGCTGATCGTCTCAACCCACCTCCTGTAGAACACAAGCCCCCCAAAATCACGCCTGGCTGCGCTAGGGCAGATCTTTCAGAACAAAGATTTTCTTCACTCTGGTTCTGCGCCTGGGGAGACGCTGGAGCCCCGTCTACACCGCACCACCGGCCCTTTGCTAAAACCCTGATGGAGCTGCAGCCAGCAAGGAGTTGATGGGCCCCGTTTTTGCCAGAATTGGCAAAGCAAAAGGGTTTTGTCGCCAAAGGCTTGCCCCGCTCCCAGACGAGCTGACGCTCAGACATGGCAATGATGGGCACAGGCCAAGGAACTAGGTTAGCTAGACACAAATGGACTGGGCTGCCGGAGAATCGGTCACCTCTAGAGAAGCTCCGAGAGGATTTAGGGGGATCCTGTGTGGCCGGGGAACGCATTAGCAGATTCCTTCGGACGGATCCCTGTGCTCAGAGAGAACCCCTGCCCGCCCTCACCAAGGCCAGCGTCACGCAGCTGGCCGGGTGCCCTGGTGCAACCCAGGACAGGAGGCGGCAGGACACCAGGCTGCTCCGACCTGCAGCTCCCAACACGGCACAAAGACTCGTTTCATCGTCATGCCCAACTGTGCTTCCCCATTTGGCGCAACAGAACCAGGAGCTCTGGGGGTGCCCCGCTGATAAAGAGGGCAGTGTAGACGTGGGCAGCCCCTCCCCCAGCAGAGGTGGTCAGCCCAACACTGTCCGTCACCCAAGTGGGGGTGGGGGCATCGTCAGCTCGCTCCCAACTTCTGTCTGGTTGTAGGGACGATACCCAGGAGTCAGCGGGATGCGGCTCGAAGGGCCGCGCCGGAGGGCGAAGGAGGTGGGCAAGCGGGGAAACTCGCGTTGCTCCTGTCAGCAATCTCGTTAACCTGCCGTCTCGTTAACCTACGCTCCGCACAGGCCATGACGGGAGCGGTCCTGACCGTGGCCTAGACTGGGCCAGTCAAGCTCAGGGTCGGAGCCGTGGGAAGGGACACCCCCACTCTCTGCCCCGAGGCTGGCGACGCTGCTGGGGCACGAGGGAAGGCCTTCGACACGCTCCGAGGGCTGGGAGAGACGAGGCAAAGCAAGGGGGCTTCTGGGGTGTAAGAGAGAAGGGGTCCCACCAGACCAGGCCAATCCTCAGAGCTACTTGTTTGGCGAGGGATGTTTGGGTGAAATACGGACACGCGTAGACACGGACATCTGTCGTACGTCCTTCTCGACTCCCTCTTACTGGAGCATCTGGGCACCTCCCCATCCTCACTGCATTTATCCTCACAACCCCGTGAGGCAGGGCAGGGCTATTTTCCTTTGTCTACAGATGGGAAACTGAGGCACGGAGAGGCAAAGTGACACAAGGAATCTGTGGCAGAGTGGGGATCCTGGTCTCCCAAGTCCCACGGCTAGTGCCCTGAGCACGGGGCGACGCAGCCTCTCCGAAGAGCCATTGTCCGCATGGCCAGGTCAACATAGACGCCCACACGTGCACGAAGCATGCCTGGTTTGCACGTGCACCGGAACGTTCGCGGAAAACTGTGCACGTGGACACGCGTGTGCAAACACAAGCATCCACGTGCACGGACAGCCCTGGGCTGCAACGCACACATGCACGTAGACGCAACACACGCATACACATGAGATGCGCGGGCATGAGCTGCATCACGCGGGGAACCGCACACTCGCTTCAGACTCGGGAACAAACAGCCTCTTCTCACCCATTCGAACGGCACCATGAGCCAATAAGAGAGGCCCCATCAATTCACAGCTTGACGAGCATCCGGACCCAGAGGCCGGGTGAGAACATGTCCAAACAGCTCTTAAAAGTTTATCAGGCCCTCGCACAGATCCTTGGACCGGCTGGGGCCCTATCAAAGGGAGGCACACGGCTGTTTATAGGCGCGGAAGTGCCAGGCGCTCAAGGAATCCGGGGGCCAGAGGGTTTATCTGGGAGTCGGGCCCTGTGCCAAGGCCTGAAACAAGTCGTGTTCTGGCATCGCGGGGCTCTGAAAGGGAGGCGGGGAGTGTGGGGGGGGTGAGAGACCAGAGAAGTACCAGCTGGGCCTGCCGCCACCTCTGCCACTGCAGACCCAGCTCGGGGTAGCCTGCTGCCCGGGCCAGAGAGGCTGCGGATGGAGCCGGGATCCATAGCGCTCTGTCGTGGAGAGATGGAGGTTGGTTTCCATCCAGCCCAACCAGGCACACAGATCCCCCACCCTGTAACCCTGACAGTCCAACAGCTGCATGCCTGGACAGACGCCGTTTGCCAGGAGCCTGTTTCCCTGGGGGGCACCCACAGAGCTAAACTTCCTGCTGGGCACCCTAGGGGGGAATGTGGGAGACAAGCCTAGCGTGGGAAAGGGGCTTCTGTGTAAGTGAGGTGCAGTCAGCCAAGGTACTTCTAATGCAGCCATCACCGTGGTATCATAGTGCGAGGATTAGTGAGCTGGAGGTGTGGGAGATAGCCACGACAGCGAAAAGCTGTGTCTACACTGGGGCATTAATTCAGATTAAGGCAGGAGCGAATTCAAAGTGGAATAGCTACTCTGGAATAACTGTATGGGTGGACGCTTTTATTCCAGACTAAGAGCCTCTTGTACTGAATTGGGTCTAGTCTACACAGTAACGCTCAGGAAAACTAATCTGAATTAACTAAAAGACGTGAATTTGGAGAGTGGCTTCGTTAAACTGCATCAAACCTGTGTGGATACAGCCGCCTGAATTCGAATAAATGGAAGCTGTCGATGGAAGCGGGGGAGGTGTGTGTGTGCAGATGGGAGCTGGGGGGGCGGGGTGCCTAGCTGGAAGTTGGGGGGGAGAGAGGCAGGCACAAGTGTATGTCTGTTAATCTCTTTCCCAGGCAGACCCGCACGAACCCAGCCAGCTTCACTTCACCCTGCAGAGAAAACCGCCCCCTACACACGCCCTTTTCTTTTCCCTGTCAGTTGTTGCGGGCGGCCGGCGGGCCCCAACCTGCCCCAGCGCAGGCTGGGCCCCCTGGCGATGGCTGCTGTGCAGGAACGCGCCTCGGGCCGGGCCTGATCGGAATTGCCCGTCCTGCCCCGACCTGCTCGGGTCTGACGAATCCTCCAACCGGAGCAGGGAGGAATCCGCCACTCGCCACAGCAGGGAGGTCCCTGCCAGGGCCCGTCTCTCTGGGCCTCTGGTGCGATGGAGGGGGAGCGGGGACAGGAAAATCACTCCATCCTGCTGCCAACCCCAGCTCAGTCATGGTGGAGGCTCTGAGTTCAGGGGGCATCCCATGCATCTCTGCACCAGGCCTCGGGGAAGAGCTGAGTGGCTGAATCCACAGAGCCGACCCCCCCCCCCTATTAGTATTACAGTAGCACAGCGGTCCCCATCATGCCGGGTGCTGCCCTGACATAGTGAGAGAGAGTCCCTGCCCCAAAGAGCTCACAGGATGAATAGACACAGGGCAGGAGGGGAAACTGAGGCACAGAGAGGGGATGGGAGTTGCCTAAGACAGTTCTGGTCCCACTTCTGCTATCATCTCTGGCTGCCCCCCACCCCCATCACCTTAGTACTGAGCACCTTGGTCTGGAATATATTTATTCTCACCCTCCCTGTAAGGCAAGGCACCTGCATTGCACAGCTGGGGAAACCGAGGCACAGAGCGACTAAGTGACATGCCTCAGGTCATGTAGGGAGTCTGTGGCAGACTCCCTGGGCCATCCTGCCTCTCTGACCCTTCTCTTGTGTCCCAATCCAGTGCTCTAGCCATGAGACAACACTGCCACGGTAGCGGAGCGGCAGCCTGCATGAGGCAGGCTCCCTCCGAAAGACGGGCAGGGCACGGCCGCAGGGACTTGCCCGAACATGACTCACGGCCCCTCGGTGGAAGATTCGCACTTGCTCTTCCCTCCCCCCGCCCTCCCCCACCCCCTCCCCTTCTCCAACCCAGCCCTTGGGGAAGGTCAGATTGGCCAAAGTCACCCTGCAGATGCCCGGGGAGCTCTGTATTTGGTCCCACCGCTTGCTGTAAACCCCACGCCGACAGCTCTGGAACGGGAGCCTTCACGGCCCTCTAGCCAACTGACCCCCACCTGCCCCGGACTCCAGCCCCTTTTCCAAGCTCAGAGCACCCGGCCCCACCCCCATCGGCCCCCAGACAGAGGAGACCCTGGCACGGTGCAGCAGAGGCGCCCTGGCTGAGCTCCATTTGCTTGACGGAGCCCCGTGGGCGGCGGGAGGAGAAGAGCTGCTGACTCAGGTACCTTGAGCTTAGACTCATGGGGGCTCACTTCTCCTTTCACGCACCCGGGTGCAAAGCCGCTGGCGTCAGCGCAGGGTCGGCGACAGGAGATTGCTGCGCGTTGGAGGAGGATTGGGACCTACAGAGGCTAACTCGGGGCTCAGTTCTCTCTCTCCTGCTGGGGTGAGTCAGGAGTAACTCCACGGCCAGCGATGGCGTTAGGAGCCCTGCAGGGGAGAGGAGACAGAGGCCCTGGATCCAACCCTGAAGTTGCCCAGAGGATCGGGGCCTGCAGTGAGGGTCAGCTGCAGTGGAGCGTGTCTGAGTGGTGGCCAGGCTGCCCTCCCTTCCACGCACATCCCCATGCAGGGGGTCAGTCGCCCAGCCAGGGCCACTGGGATGCACGCGCCTCTATCGGCCGCTCAGGATTTCGCCCCAGTTCTCCGTGCACAAACTGGAAAGGGGAAAGACGCCCACCAGCGAGACAGACCACCCAGATGACTCAGCAGGTCCCGGAAGGCCACCACCCTGCCTCCCCTGCGTCCCGCTGCCAGCCCTGCCCCACGTACAGCAAGGAACATTGTGCTCCGCTCTGGGCCTTTGCTGACTTCACTCACTCCTGATTCACACCAGAGCAAGGCAGAGGAGAACCCAGCCCAGGGCCCAGGATTAAATGGCGCCTTCCTGCACCACGTATCTGCCTTGGGCCAAAGTCACAAGTGGAGGCAGCTCACGGAGACTCCAAAGAGCCCAGCAGCCTCCTCACATCAGGGCTAGATCTGCCTCATCTGCTCCGGTGAGGTCCCAGCCCATTAGCCCCACAAGAGGGCAATACAGCAGATCTAGCTGTGGAGGGGGAACGTGAGCTGGAGTCTGCTCTGCCTCTCGTGGTGTGACCACGCAGCCTCTGTCTACACTGCAATGCAAGCCCAGGGCTAGTAGAACCCAAGTTAGCAGGGCTTGAGCGTCTACACTCCTCTGTAACCCCAGGTTAGGAATTACTGAGCCCTGGATCCCAGCGTCTACACTGCATGACACGGGCCCATGGCCCACTGCCCACGTCGCACCAGCCAGCGTCTCTTCTAGGCAAGGAAAAGGGCCCATGTCATGCACTCGTTTCTGAGCCTTTCCCTCCAGCCCAGCGCCGCGGGAAGTGAAGTCTGATGCCAGCCAGGGGCCAGCCCAAGTCACTGACCCAGTACTCCTGGTGCTAGCCCGTTTTACCGCCAGGCAAACGGAGGACAGGAGAGGGTGTGGCACAGCTGGCATGGCCTCGACTTGCGCAACGCCCTGTGTTATTTAATTGCTGCCGTTGTCTAGCAACTGCGGGGCTGGTCAGAAATGACTAGCAGGAGACGGGAGGGCAGTGCCAAAGGGTGTGTCTGCACCGCGGCCTACGGTGCCAGGACGGCTGCGCCACTGTAGCCATGTGCCATGGACACATCTAGGGGCCTCCTAGACTAGCATCTCGGGGGGCCTTTGGTACCTATTCACTGGTGAAAAGCCCCTGGCCGTGAGATTCAAATGCACACCGGGCATGTTAGTTTCACACTGATTTAGGGCTTGTCTACACGTGGAATTATTCCTGATTCACTATTCCCGATTCACTGCCGGTGTGAATGCATTTATTCTGGAATAAGGGCTTGTCTACACAGGGACATTCAGGAAAGTGAATCCTAATTAACTGAAGGGGTGAATCTGAAGTGGAGGAGTTAAAAATTGCACTAAATCCCTGTGGGTAGGCTGCAATTCAGGATTAAAGTGACCTTAATGCCATTTCGTTTAATTCATTTTAGCTGTGAATTAAGATCAACTGAATTAAGGCCACTTTAATTTTGAACGAGGGTGTTCACACAGGGGGTTTAATGGGGTACAGGTAATCCTCTTTAAATTCACACCCCCACATTAATTTAATTTCCCCATGTAGACAATCCTTCAGTCCTAATTTTCCTCCCAGGTGGGCTAAGGCTGAGAATCTGGATTGAGTCACCCTCTTCAGCTCACCCTGCTGTAGCTCTGGTGGGTGCTGTAGAAATTCAGACCTGTTGTGCAGACTGGACCTGCAGCACGACCAGATCCACACTACAACCAGAACGCTGCATGGCACGAGACGCATGGCTGCTGCATCCCCGACACGGCTGTGTGTGTAGCACAGACTGGCCTCAGCATGGAGCTGGACAGACCTTGCAACAAAACTTTGATTTATAGCAGTCGCACCTAGAAACGCCAGCCCTGAGCAGGGCCCCATGGGGCTAGACACTGCAAATACACGCAGGGAGAGTCCCTGCCCCAAAGAGCTTACAGTCTACGTAGACCAGAGAGCCAGAGGATGGGAGGGGAAACTGAGGCACCAAGAGGGCAGGTGGCGAGGTCAGGCAGCAGATCAGAGTCAGGGACAGAACCCAGGACTCCTGAGACCCAAGCCTGGGCCCCAACCACTCCACCACACTGCCTCTGCAACACCAGCCTGAAGGTCAACAAACTCAGAATGTCAGGCCAAGGGGGAAGTCAGGTGAAGCAAAGCTGCAGAGCAGACTCTGCCCCCAGACCCACCAGTTCAGGAACTCCCAGCACTGGCAGCCCACCTGATCCCCGCTGCACAAAGAGCTCTGGGGACAATTTCTCCTGCTTTAGCGGCAGGCCATGGCTCGTTAGTCCTCTCCTCCCCCCATCTCATCTGAGACCAGCAATTCTTAGGCTTATTGTTCTCTGTAGATATTTATAGACTCCGTTCACCTCCTCCCCCATCCCACCCCAGCCTTCTCTTGCCTGGGCCATTATAAATTTAGTTCCCTGCCTTCACCACCGCAGCCTAGTGAAATCCCAAGCGTCTCCTCCCTCTGAAGCCTTGTACTAAGATCAGCTGGAGGGTAGGAGGGGAAAGCACATGTTCCATTCTCTTGCTGGTTTCACCCAGACACGCGGTTGTCTAGAATCAGATAAGGAGGGGGTGGACGAGGAGACGTGACAAAACAGACAATAATACTACAAGCTTCTGTAGCGCCTTCACCCTAGAGGCCTTGGAGCACTTCAAACCCACAGAGGAAGCGGGATTTGCACCTCCATTTTACAGAGGGGGAAACTGAGGCACCAATGGGCACAGCCCTAATCAGCAGCAGAACCCAGGAGTCCTGTGCCCTGGTCACTAGACCATGTTGATTTCCACCCCATCATGGCAGCGAGAGATTTGCCCCGTCCCACGCTGTCCCTGGGATAACGCCCAGCAGTAAGATCAAGCGTGGTTTACAACAGGGCCCCGCGCGCTGGGATGCTGGGGCTGCAGCTCTGGGAGGATAAAAAGCCAAAAAGGGGAACAGTTCTCCCACATCCCGCAGAATCACTCACACCCGTGCACAGCCATGGGGGGCACCTCCGCCCCGTTAGGCCTGGGGTACAGGCCTGCCCTTCGCCTCACGCCAGAGTCACTCCACTGTGCCGGATCGGCAGTCAGTGTGAACTGGGATCCCAGCCCCAGAGTCAATTCACACCAGCTGGGGGATCTGCCCCACTGACGCCAAGAGAGCAATGCCCGTTTGCACGGGTAACGGAGGCGAAGCAGACCCACAGTGGAAGTCCTGGAGGCTGAACTGATCAAGAAATCACCCGCCTGCAGCCCCCGGCCAGACCTGGTAGCCCAAAATTCCTTAGACCCAGGAAGTCACCATGGGCAGAGCCCTCTGCTCCGCTCCCAGAGGGGAACAAAAGCTGCTCCTGCCTATCCCTCTATTTCAGCCAGTCATGGAAACAGAACAAAAGTGAATAGAAAGGACACGCCCCCTCGCCCCCAAACAGAACACAGCCGCCCGGCAGCCGCCCGACCCGGGGTGACCCGCCTGTGCATGAGGCTAGAATCCAGACCCGGCGAGGCCCAGCACAAACGGCCGCTCTGTTCCCCCCGCCAGGGCCACGCTCAGACCCTGGGAGCTCTTCGCCGGGGCAGCCGCTAATAACAAGGATGGAAACTCCGGCTCTGAGCCGCCAACGCAATTCACAGTTCAGCTCCGGCCAGCCAGACCCTCAGCGGGTGCAAAATCAGGGTTGGACCGCAACGCCCATGCACACCAGCTGGAGTGCCTGGCCCCGATGGAGCCAGGCCAGTTTACACCACTCAAGGCTCGGGGCCAGCAGGACAGCCATCAGCCATCCCAACTGCATCCCCTGACGGGTTCAGTCGTTAAATAAACTCCCAGCCACAAAGGGAGAGAAACAGCCAGACCTGATAAAAGGGATGCAAGCAAAAGAGAAAAGCTGCCATAGATCCGACACCCGTCCCAGGCCGAGAGAGGCAGGCAGGCTGCTCCAAACAGCAGAGGCTTGCCCCCACCCTGGAGAGCTGGTGGCAGGGGATAAAGAGGGTGAACGGTGAAGCAAGCCGGGGAGGGGAGAGATGCAAGATACAAGGCAGCAGAGGAGAGGAGACAGTTCTGTTGAGCTGGACGGGAAGAGCAGAGATGGGGGCAAATGGGGGGAGAAGGGGAGGCTGGCGGCTGCAGTGAGTCCCTGGGGGGTTTTAGAAGCACGGGAGGCAGTTTTGAGCCAGCTGGGGAGCCAGCGGCAGTTCCGAGGGGGCTGTGACGGAAATCTGCACGTCAGCTCAGGACCTGCTGCCGCCGGCACTCGGGGCTAGGAGATCGGAGGCTCTGACGGATGAGAACGAGGTTGCCCTTAGTCAGACCCCTTCGATTTGCTGAATGTTGGGCCAGACCCATGCTGTGTCCGGCGACAGATCCACCTTCAAGGCGTGTGTTACAGCTCGGCCTGTATTTAATTTGGACCAAGCTCTTCCTCCTCTTTGGGAGCCCGATTCTGCTCTCACATCAGCTGCGAGCAGGGTTACTCCTGTGTGAATCAGGAGTGACTCCAGTGAGGTAATTGAGAAGAGAATCAGGCCTCTGAGGTCTGTGCTGCGTCAGGTGGAGAGGAGACAATTCATGTCCCGGAAAGCACTTCCTGATAATCTGTGCTGAGTTTGCAGGGACTGTCTCTTTGTTCTGGGTTTGTACAGCACCTTGCACAATACAGCCTGTATTGTTGCAGCAGGAAGCCTCAGTCAACAGCAGCAATCCCTGGCTCCCCCCAACCATTCTCCCCCCCAACACTCAGCCTGGGAGAAGGGGGTGTGAACAGCCTCTCTCAAACCCATCCACCTGCTCCCCACCCCCTTTCGTAAATCACTGAAGCTGTTCAAATGCAGCCCTCCCGCAATGGCTGAATGAGAAGAAATCAACAGTCCAGAAAGAACCCGGGCCCCCTGCCCTTGCTACTGAACTGAAAAGCGGCTCAGCCCCAGAGACGGAGAACTCCTCAGGCCTGCCAAAGGCTCATTGTGCCCTGGCCCAGCCGCTGGCATTTGCAGCTTGGCTAAGTCCCGTTAACCCTTTGCGGGGTGCTTTGGACTAGACCGGCCATGCCGATTCTGGTAGGGCTCCCTCTGACCCATGTCGCTCCCGCGCATCAGCCCCGTGCTAAGCCCCCAGCAGGGCTGGTGGGGGAGCATCTTTTCTGCCCTCTGCAAGACTGACTGGGCCTCGCGTGTTGTCCCAGTTTTCACCCAGGCGGATACTCCAGGGCAGCAGAGCTCCAGCAGCGTGGCCTGGCAGAGTCGCACCTGGGCCGCGGTCAGGCTCAAGGTTTACGGCAGCTTCTCAACGACGGCGAGGGGGACGCGCCATCCCTCGCTCTGATCTCCTAGCAGTCTCTCTGCCCTTCCAAAGAAAGCCAGCCAGCTGCACACAGGCCTTCGTATCACCTCTGCCCTGGGCCTCCTATTCCCCTTTACCCCTTTTTTTGTCCTTTATAATCCCGCTTCGTTGGGGGGTGGGGAAGGGGCTAGCGGCCCTGGGCCGGCTGCTGCAACGACCTAGCACTATCCAGCACAAAGCCATTTCCCTCTCTGGGTACGTCTCCACTGCAATGAGGCACCAAGCCGCAGAGCCTGGGTCCACTGATCCGGGCTCGGGTTGCCAGGATAAAAAAATCACAATGGAGACATTTGAGCGTGGGCAGGAGCCTGGGCTCCAAGACCCTCCCCACCCTCGCCGGGTCCCAGAGCCCGACCCGAGTGTCTATGCTGCAATTATTAGCCCTGGGAGCCTGAGCCAGCTGCAGCTCTTTTTGATTGCAGTGTAGACGTATCCTCTGTAATTCTGTATCCCCTCCCATCTCTCTCACTCTGTCTTTGCCCACGGGAACCCTGAGCTGGGTCAGGGACGTGCCCATCTTTTCATTGCATTTGTACAGCCCCCCAGCACCAGGGAGTCCTGATCCACAACCGTGGTAATACAAATAAATTATTACTTAACACTATAACGGAAGCAAAGTTGCAGGGGCGACTGGAGGATAGGTTTTGGCTCCACTCACCATAGCGATAACAGCCAGATAGGAAATTCCCATCCAGATGTCCCTAAAAAGAAAACCAAGCGGTGTCTGGATCGCAGACTTAAGTCTGGACTCACCTCTAAGGCAAACACATGCAGCCTCTTTCTCGAGAAGCTTCAGAGCCAAAACTTCGGCTGGTGACAGTTAGTTTTGCCTCACTAAAGTCAACGGAGCAATGAAGATTGATACCAGCCACGGATCTAGCCCGGCTTTTAAAGAGCTGGCCAACCATCAGATACTCAGCTAAGTAGCGAAGGACCAAATTCTGCTCTGACACCCGTGTAACCTCCTTAGGCCAGCTCAGATAAATGGGCGCTGCTCTACGGATGCTGGTTTACCCCAGGCGGATCTAGCCCTTCGACGTCTGAGCTTGACACAACCACAGCTGAGAACTGAGGCTGCGCTCATTCGGGTCTGAAAAACTCAGCTAGAGATGGCAAGATTTCAGACCCCAGCCAAGAATCCTGTGAGAACAAGTATGTCTTTTGCGTAGCATATCAGTGCTTCTCCCACTGGCCCCTGGAGACAGCACGAGCCGTTTGGTGTTTAATCAAGATCCTGTCTTGCTACTGTGTGGAACAATGGGTGCCCAACATGCAACACAGGATAGCGAAACTAACCACTGCTGCTGAAAAAGGCAACATAGTTTAATTTCTCGGTTCAGTCCTTGGGAGGCCGTGAGAGCTGCAAACGCATGCAAAGCCGACCAGAGGCGCTTCTTCATAGATCCGCAATTCTAAGACCAGACGGGACCACGATGATCATCTAATCCGACCGCATGCAAATAGCACAGGCCCGAGAACTGGCGCAAAATAATTCCTGTTTGAGCCAGAGCAGCTCTTTTCAAAGAGGCAGCTTGATTTCACACTTGGCCGTGATGATGGAGAACCCCCCGCGAGCCTTGGGAAATCGTTCCCACTGTCTAAAGCATCTCATTCAAACACGCCCCCACCCACCAAAAAAAAAAAAAAAGTCCTTTATCACATGCCTAAAGGAGCAAAGGCCTCATGACTGATCCACACTAAGGGAATTTCCCCTCCAAGGCAGGGAGGCTGGACAGATCTGACTCTTCTAGCTGCACATCTGCACTGAATGAGGCCAGAATCTGGCACAGCATCTGCCAAGAGGGGGCGTGCCGGTATGTAGGGGGATTCGCAGATCTGCCGACCACGCTTCCCGGATAGGGAAAGGCGCCAGGGGACCCAGTCCTGCTTTCACTGACACCAAGACTCCCCCCAGGAGCAGGACTGGGCCCGCTCGTTCCTAAAGCCCTTTGGAAGGCGAGGGAGCCAGCCGGTTCTCAGCTGCAGGCCGGAGAGAGCCGGTCTCTCTCCCACTCACACAAAATGACTTCTCTGGCAGCCCTCGCCCTGCTGCTTTTCACTTGGCTGTTGAGAAATCCTGCGATGGCTGGCAGCACGTCACAGGCGTGGGCTCCCGGGCCGACAAGAGAGCCCTGCTGTCCTGAACGCTGTGGGGGTTTTGCATGAAGCAACTGTGTATATATAATCAGGCCTCTAATGCCGGCTCGGTGGGTCTCTCGTTTCTTACTCACCACTGAATCAGCACAGCAAGGGGAAGGTTCCCCAGAAGGCTTTCGGCAGCCTACGCTTTAAGAGGGCAAGGCTGTTTTTATTCCTTGGCATTGCTGCTTTTAAACTCGTCTCTGAAGTCCCTTAGTGCCGGTTTGCCCACCACCACCACAGAGATCCTGGGCTTGTCCCAGCACGGAGGGGAACAAACTGCCCGTCTATGTGCCCATGACAGGAGCAATTGCAGCATAACCAGCAACAGGACAAACTCACATAAAGGAGAGAGGAAAGCGTGCATTCTCCCAGGCCCCGTCCGTCCCCCGGTCCCGGTTTAGATCAAAGTCACCCCTTTCACTGTCAGCACCCAGAGCCAGGCTGGGACCCTCCAACCCTCCCTCCAGGGTGACACTAGCACACCCAGGAGTGAGGGCTGGGGCTCTGAGAAAGGGTTCCCATTTTCCCTTTGTACAGCACCGTCTCTCTGCCCCCTCACAGCCCTTCACGCCCAGCTTTGCCCGGTACCAACCTGGGATTATTCACTCCTAGTCCCTGTGCCCAACACTGCCGGGGCCGACCCAGCCAGAGCCCGCTCAGCTCCCTGCCCCTCCAGCTTACAGTCAAACCCCGGTTTGAGAAGAGGAGGCGAAGTTCTGGCCCTCCCCCCCTTCTGCTGGGGGTTTGGGAGGGGACTATTTCCCCCGGGCGCACGTAGCTGGGGAGGGGAGGGAAGCCCTGGGAAAGAATTTCACCTGCCTGCCTTAAAACCAGCCCTATCCCCCCCCCGCCCAGCTCTCACAGGGGAAGAAGGGGGGAGGGAGGTTGGAAACTGCCCCACACGTCTCCCTTCACAGCTGAATCAATGGGACCCATTCAAACCCGGCTCTGGGATTTCTCCAAAGCTCCTGAACGGGGGGGTTCACTGGGGGGGGGGAAGTTACAAAGAAAACGGCCCCCGCCGCTCTGCCCAGGACACAGGCAAACACGCCCCCCCCCCTTCCACACCCCCGGGGGGAAGGAATCGACCCCGGCGGCTCCCAGCTGCGGGGAAGCAGCCCCTTTTCCCAGGCCGCTCGGCCCCGCTTGCCCCGCGCCCCAGGCCGGGTCTCACACCCGGAGCAGCGCCCGGAGCACATGGTGAAACTCACCAGAGCGAAATTCCCTCCTGCCCCCCGCCCATAACTCAAGGCATTTCCTTACCTTCCCCGACCCCAGCCGTGCGCGGCTTCCCCAGGCCTGTCCCCCGGCTCCCCGGGCTGAGAATCAGGGGCCAACTTTCCCTGGGAACTCCGGCCCCTGCCCGAGGCGTGGCTCCGCGCCGAGCGAGGAAATGCCGCTCCGCTTTCTACAGCCGCTGCGGGTTAAATCGCTTCCGCGAGGCACAGCGCCCACCCCGGCCGGCCCAGGCATTGCACCGGCGGGGGAAGGGGGGGCCGAGCCGCCCTACCCCCCCCTTTTTTTATTCCCCTTCGAGCTGGCAGCCACATTAACCCTTGGCTGCCGGGAGCTGCAGGGGGGGAGAGAAACACAGCCGGGCATCCGGCCGGTGTGTTAGTGGTTGGGTTTTGGGGGGTGGTTTGTTTTTTTAAGGCCGCTGATTTCAGGTGCCTGGCTGGAGATAAAAGGCTCCTTCCTCAGCTGGCCTCCCTCATCAGCCCAGATCACTTCAAGGAAGCCAGGCCGAGGGGCGGGCCGGGGGAATTGAAGGCCCTGTTTTGCACATGGGACTGCTGCTGTGTTGGAAGGGGGTCAGGGGACGTCCCCAGGCGGAGAGGGAAAGGGCCTGGATTTCAGGCACAGCGTTCCGCCTTGGAGCGTTCTTCCATAAGTCCCTGCGCATTCGTGCCTCGGTTTCCCTCGCTGGGGGAGTGAGGCGTGAGCTCCGTGGTGACTTATTGCACGTGCTTAATCAATGGGCCGCTGGCTTGAGGGCAGTTAAAGGTGCGTATGATGGTTGGGAAGAGCAGGCCTTCGATTGTTTCCCAGTTCTGTTCTGAGGATAAAATTCCTTCGTGTGGGTAAAGTGCTAGGTGATCTTCAGCCATGCGTGGCCTGGAGGAGTCAGGAGGAAACAAGAGCTTGGGCATGTCTACACTACAGCTGGGAGCGTGCCTCCCTGTCTGGATAGACACACAGACACACAGTCGCTCCGCTTGAGAGAGCACGCTAAAAATCAGACAAAATGGGAGCTGTGACTCAGGAGGGGACACATGCAAGCCACCTAGGCACAGACCCAAGGGGTCGGTCAGGCATGTACTCAGGTGACTAGCTGTGCTGAAACATCCACTCTGCTATTTTTAGCACGCTAGCTTGAAGGAGGCACGGTTTCCCCCTGCTGTGTAGACATGTGGCTGAATTCTTTCTGTGCCTCAGTTTCCCCATCTGCAAAATGGGTGTAAAAAAATCTGATCGAGTTTAATATAGACAAATATGCTGTTGTGACTTTCTGCACCTGATCTGGTCTTGCACCTTGGAGAGTCATTTATGGCAGTGCAAAGGGGTGTAAAGCACTATTATTCTGATTGCAGTGGAACAGATCATCATCATCATCCCTAGCTCTTCTCGTGAGCAGATCTCACAACACTTTATAAAGGTCCTCAGTATCATTATCCTCCTTTCAGATGGGGAAACTGAGGCACAGAGGGGGAAGTGACGTGCCTGAGATAGCTATCCCAGGTTTCCAGCATCTCAATCAAGCGTTCATCCTACACTGCAGCATTAGGCCCTTGGTTTTTAAATTGCAGTGAAAACAATCTCTTCCAGGGCCTCTCATCCTGTAACCAGCATTGCACGGACGCAGGGGCAGGGCATTCGAGCTTGAGGTCAGAATTTTGGAAGGCACTGACTGTTGGCACACCTCTGCTTCCCCTGAAATCAAGGGCAAATCCCCCCTCCCACCACTGACTTCAATGGAAGCAGAGAGGCCTGGTCGACACGCTGGAATTGCACGGGTTCCAGCATCGCTGTTGTTAGATGGATACAACCACTATGTGAACACTCTGAAACCTGTCTCAGGGGGTCGAAAATCAACGTCGCTTCGTTCTAAATGGAGACTTTAAGCCAACAGTGAGTGCATTTCAAAATCCCTTCACTACTTCCTCTGCAGCACTGGCCACCCCAACGCAATAGGGTAACAGCTTGCCTATGGATGGGTTGCATTATTACTTCTTATTATTACTATGTGTGTTACACTAGCATCTAAAGGCTTCCACTGAGATCGAGGCCCTCTCATGGCAGATGCTGCGTGTAACAAAAGGCAGTCCCTGCCCCATAGATTTTACAGTCCGAGCAGACAAAATACGGAAGAGGGACAGTGTTATTGGTATTAGAGCCGGGCACAATTTTGCAACTGAAACTTTTTTCTGGCCCAAAACTGCAAATTTGGCAATACCAAAACATGTTGGGACGTCGTGTCGGTTTCACCCAATCCTTCATTTACAAAAAATGATAATGATAATATAATCATTAATAATCCAGAGACGTCCATAAATATTTTCTTTGTTATGCTATAAATGTTTTGACATTTTCTCAACAAAACATTTGGACATCTCCTTTGAAATGACTTTTGGTTTAAAAAATGTCCTTTCCTTTTAAAAAATGTCAGAAAGGCTTCAAAAGCGCTTGACATTGACATGAAATATTTTATTCAGCCAAAGTTTTTTTTTTTTTTTTTTTCACTTTTCAAAATTCCCAATGAACTGAAAAATCCATTATTAGCCCTGCTCTAATGATGGCCGCCATTTTACAGTTGAGCCCCTGAGGACCAGATCAGAGTCTCAGAGGCATTTAGGCTCCTTATTCCTATTGATTTCAAATAGCTTTGAGGATCTGGGCCCCAAAATGTAGAAATGAAACGTTTTGCACATGGCTTTTGTGCACAGCCGGGAACTGAACTCAGATCTCCAGAAGCCGTATCTAGTCTCTTAACTACACCTCCCCCTTCCTCGCAGCCTGGAGAGATTAACCTTATCTCTGATCCCAAATGTGGGCTTGCTATAGGGTGACCAGATAGCAAGTGTGAAAAATTGGGACAAGGGATGGGGGGTAATAGGCACAAATATAAGAAAAAGCCCCGAATATTGGGACTGTCCCTATAAAATCAGGACATCTGGTCACCCTAGTTAAGACAAGGGGGGTAAAGCTTGCCTCGTCACTGTCCATCTCGTTGAAGGAGAACAGACCCGCAGGATGGGCACGTTTCAAAGGGACCCGGTTCATGCATTTTGTGGAATTTAAAAAATACTGGCTCAGGTCCTCGGGGTTAAAGCAGCGTTTGCGCCATTGGAGTCACTGGGCCAGACCCCCAGTGGGGGAACGCAATGTCTCTCCACACCATTGCCAAGGAACTACAATGATTGCCACCAGTAGAAAATCTGGCCCATTGTTTTTCGCTCCCTGTGGTTTTAATAACAGTCCATCTGGGGTTTCCTCCCATTGCATGCTCAGTGGTTTATTATTGTAGGGTCTCTTGAGACACATTGTTAAAATCAAAAATAAACTCCTGGACACAGCAGGTTTTGGATTCCAGTTGCGGTTGCCAGCCTGCAGTTCACTAGCTTTACCCAGCGGGCAGAGGGGAGCATGGACCGGTGTTGAGACACCGGGGCCTGAATTTTCAGAAGGGACCACCGATTTCTGGGGCTGCAATTCCTGATGCTCATTATCACAACCTGTGAGGCTCAACTCAACAATAACCTGCGGTCGACCAAGCAGCTGGGGTGGCTCAAGTGAGCATAAAAGCCAGCCAGCAGCTCTGCGGAGGAGGAGAGCTACAGGAAGCAGGGTGGGCAAAGTGAGGCGAGGAGAAAGGCCTGTGGGTGCCCGCAGCCTGCTTTGTGTTACTTTGTGGGTTTTGTGCTTGAAGGCTCCTGTGATGCGCTGATGGAAGGTGGCAGCTCTTCTTGCGTGGGGAGAACGGGCCAGCAGCTTATCGCTTGTCTACACAGGGAAAGCAGCTGGCAGCTCTGTAATTGACTGCGTTAGTTCAGTTTGCCCTGCTTTTCCCCTTGGCATTTCAGGTTTCCTGCACGAAAGATCCCAAGTCTCTGTCTCCCACACAGCATCCCCCGGTTGGCCCTTGGCAGGTTGGCGCTATGTTGCAAAGCAGAATGTATCATTGCCTCTTTGGACAGCAGTAGACCTTGGGCATCCCGCTATCGCTTGCGGTGAGAAACCCAGCCTTCGTCAATGAACGGAACTTTGTGGCAATGCAGCCGTTACACCAGGAACTGTCCTGGAGCTTTTCAGAGCCTTGCTCCCACCCCGGGGGGGCGAGCTAAGGGTGTGTTAACAACCCGGGCGCTGGGACGCATCCCCTGGCTGCATGGGAACCGTGGGTTTCGCTCTGCACTTGCGTAAGGACGGTGCTAAGAGAGCCCAGAAGACATCTCTGGGCAGGCCTCAGCAATCTCCCCATCTGATTTTTTTTTTTTTTTTTTGCCATCTCCAAAGCTCAGCTCCCACTCCTCGTTAATTTCATTAATTTTTTCAGCAGCAAAATGCCTTTTAGGAATGAATTATGGAGCAGCCCTGGGTTCTGCTTACATAACGTGCTGCAAACTTTCTTTCTCGCCCTCTTCTTTCTCCTCCCCCCTCCTCCCCGATTTATTTTCTCAATGTGGGTTAAAGGCACAGACTCGCCAGCTCTGGAAGCTGTGGTCCTGCCGCCTGGAAGACAAAGCACTGGCAGCAGCCACATAAGCTACCACCATGAGTGGCTGGAGGGGGAAGCTCATTCTCCAGAGCTCACCCAGCCCTGGGCTTCTCTGCTGAGATTGCCAGCCAGGCTTCTGATTTCCACGCTGGCCTTGTGATGTGGCTCTGCTGACCGGGTACTGGCCTGGGAGACCCACTAGCCCATACTGCATAGGACACCTGTGCATGCAAAATGCCGTGCGTTACGCTATGGACATTTTACTGCTGCCTAGTACGGCAGGGCCAGTTGTGCTCCCTCCTGGAGACGGCTTCGGCCCAGGCACCTGTCCAATCTCTGATGCTAGTTCCACAGCATGTGCTTCCCTTCTGCCACCCACAGGTGAGCCTGCTGGCTCCCAGAGCTCGGGCGCGAGGGAGAACGGGCAAAGCAGCGCCAAGACAGCAGCGCGGGGGAGCTGGGGTCCCCGAATGCTGCAGGAACGAGCCCTGGCAGCGGTGCCCAGGCTGGGGGCTGGCTCTCAGCATGGCGGGAGTGGGAATTTCAGAGCAGACCCCAGCAGCCGTGGCTTTCTGCAGCCCTCAGCACTGGGGAACCTGCAGCCCCTGTCCACGCAGGCAGCCACGGGTGGCTGGGGGAATTCTGCCCCAGCTGACTGCAGTGACTTTGTGGCCTTCATACGCCACAAGCATATGGCCCGATGTGCAGGGGACAGATCCCTTTGTTGTGCTAGGCTGTCGTTCCAGAGACCACGAGCTGTGAAATATCCATCCTCTTCAGCAAGTGACAGCGTCCCCGCTGCAGAAATTAGCCTGGAAAAGGAGCTGTCCCACCCACCTTCTTCCTTGGCAGTGCAGGATCGTTTCCTACGCCCTAGCTTTCGTGTTGTGCCCAGGCTCAGTGTCAACATCTCCTGGGATGGCTCTTCCTTGGGGAAACTCTTCCATGGTGTAAAGGGCCTGGCTGGGGATGCAACCGAGGGAAGTGTCCTGAGTGACACTGGATCCCACTATCCAGTTCTCTGATCACCAAGCCCTTAGTCAGGGCTGGCTGGGAAACGGCTTTTGGGTTTGTTCCTGGGAGGGGAAAATGCAACAGAAAAGTTTTCATTTCGATGAAAGTTACTTTTCATTGGAAAATACATTTCAACCGACAAATTTCTATGCATTCTCCCTCCCCTGCCCTGCCCAGAAGCGTTTGTACTGCAACCTGTAACAAATCATCCCTCAACCACAGCTTGGCCTTTAAATATATATTCACTAGTCGGAGTTGCCTTAGGAAAATGAAAATCTTTGAAGTGTCTGAGGTTTCCCCCAGTGCTCAGGAGAATAAAAATCTCTCACTTTCCCCCAAAGAAAGTCTAACTTTGTACGGAAAGGATCATCCTGGACTCCCCAGTAGGTAACTGTGGATTTACACCGATGTAATTCCACGGATTTCAACGGAGGCCTGCTGGGGTCAAAATGGAGAAACTGAGGGCATGTCTATCGTGCAATCTAAGGTGTGGCTGCTGCTTGGGTAGACATCCTAGCGCTAGCTTCACCTGCTCTGGCATGGCTAAATATAGCAGGGCAGACGCAGCGGTGGTGAGTCGGTTCTCAGCACCCCTGGCCTGCTTGCATAGACCACACTGAGGTCCACGCCGCCACATGGCGCTGCTATCTTTAGTCATGCTAGTGTGGGCACGTGAACCTGAGCTGCAGTCACCCCTCAGGGTGCAGTGTGGACACACCTGGGATGGGGAAAGAGAGCCGGTATTTCTTTACCTTAACTTCACCTTGGGCACTTTCCATCCCGGTCCACCCTGCTGCCAGGCCTGCTGGAACTGGGATCAAACTCCTGGCACAGGAATAATAGTTCTTATGGATCTTACAGGAGCACTTAGAGGTGCTGGGCGTGACTAGTCAGGCTGGGCATTGCATGGACACAGAGTGAGAGACAGTCCCTGTCCCAAAGAGCTTCCAGTCGAAATAGACAAAGGGTGGGAGGGGAAACTGAGGCCCAAAGCAGGGAAGTGACTGACCCAAGGTCACCCAGCAAGTCAATGATAGGAGACCTTGAGTCTCTTCTCAACTTTGAGTTTCCTACCTACCGCACCACATTGCCTCACTCTAAGTTGACCTTTTGTTTCATTTTCTTCTTCTCTGCGGTTTTAGGCTGACATTTCCATTTCCTGTTCCTCCCTTCTTGATAAACAACTTCTTACTTTTCTAAAGCACAAACTTCACCCGTAGAATGATCACCCACCGCTAGAAAACACCTTCTCTGAGGAAGGACATGGAGGCTGGTTCGCAGTGCACAACAAAGACAATAGTTGAAGACAGGATGTGAAAGAGACGCGTGTAGCCAATGGGAAAGCGAGGGTGGGCGGGAGGATAACGGTTCCCAAACTGGAGCTGGGTAGGACCCCGGAATGGACTCGCCAACTCTTTTAATGACCTTGTCAGGCGATAGTCAGCGCTGCTGTGGGTGGGGGCTTGTGGGCAGAGGGCATCATGTGATGACGGGTACAATTTTCACAAGCCCGTAAGTAATTTAAGAGCCTATGTCTCGTTTTCAAACGTCTCAGAGGCCCTCGGGAGTTGGCAGTATTTAGGTCCAGATTTTGAAAGGTATTGAAGCATTGCTGTGCTCAACACTGACCTGATTTAGGAGCCTAGAGACCTTTGAGAAGGTGGGTCTTTTGCAAATGGGACTTAACGGTCTTTTCTATGCCAGACAGCTGTCCCACTCTAGCCGTCTCAGAGTAGTTAAAGCAGACCCACCCACTACCATGGCTGCGGTTATATCAGTATAAAAGTGCTTTGTATTGGTGCAACCATTCCCAACTGGGAAGGGGAATAAGGTATAAGACACTTTGAACCAGTATAACAGTGCTCAGACCAGGGATTGAACTGGTATTACGAAACATCAGTTAAAAAACAGATTATACCCTGTGAGCATTTCTATTCCGGACCCAGAAGGTGTCATTCCCAGCGCCTGGAGACACATCTCTGATTGCGCTAGCACCCTGTCACAAGTGGCGAGAGGGGATATCTGCCTGGAGTACATTCCTAGCGTCCCAGATGGGACTGTACTTCGGCTAGCCCCACCCGCTGCTCATGCCGCCACGGCTACGCTCTGTTTTTAGCGTGCTAACTCGATCAGAGCACGGGCAGGTACTTGGTCAGGCTCGAGCTAGTACTCCTCCAGCACAAAGTGTAAACAAGCCCTAACAGGCCAGGTTATACCTAGGAAGGAAGGAGTACTGCAGAAAGGGATCTGCGGGTCATAATGGATCACAAGCCAAATGTGAGTCAACAATGTCACACTGCTGCAAAAAAAGCAAACATCATTCAGGGCTGTATTAGCAGGAGTGTTGTAAGCAAGACAAGAGAAGTAATTCTTCTGCTTTACTCTACTTTGATTAGGCTTCAGCTGAAGGATTGTGTCCAGTTCTGGGAGCCACATTCCAGGGAAGATGTGGACAAACTGGAGAAAGTCCAGAGAAGAGCAACAAACATGATTAAAGGTTTAGAAAACATGACCTGTGAGGGAAGATTGAAAAAACTGGGTTTGTTTAGTCTGGAGAAGAGAAGACTGAGGGGACATGAAAACAGTTTTCAAGTACATGAAAGATTGTTACAAGGAGGGGGGAGAAAAATTATTCTCCTTAATCTCTGAGGACAGAACAAGAAGCAATGGGCTTAATTTACAGCCAGGGCGGTTTAGGCTGGACATTAGGAAAAGCTTCCTAACTGTCAGGGTAGTTAATCACCGGAATAAATTGCCCAGGGAAGCTGAGGAATTTCCACCATTGGAGACTTTAAAGAGCAGGTTGGACAAACACCTGCCAGGGATGGTCTAGATAATATTTAGTTCTGCCTTGAGTGCCGGGGACTGGACTAGAAGATCTCTCGAGGTCCCTTCCAGTTCGACGAGTCTATGATTCTGTGATTCCATACCAGGGCAGACACTGTCTGTAGACCAGCCTTTGGCTGCTACACCTCTTAGGTGCTTTTGCATGCAGGTGCCATTCTGATGAGGGTGGGGAAAGATTGTTCAAAGGGGAAGGTTTTGCAGCGATTCCTAGAGGTAGCTAGACTCCGGATTCTCCTGATCGCCTCCCCAGCCAGCCCGCTGAGCACGCTTTGTTCCCAGCTCTCCGAAGTTGGACGCAGCAGGGAAATGATGCCTATCGTTGACCGTGCTGTCCGTTTTCAGTTGGCTCAGCGGAGAGGCCAGCTTACAAACCCATGGCAGGATGTGAGGCCATGGCATTTACAGACACGGGGAGACGCAGCCCCGTTTCAGATAACAGAGGTGTGGGTACTGTTGGGGAAATTGTTTATGATTGTTTATGTGTTGTAAATGGGTTTAAATAGTCCTTTGCTAATAAATAAGAGGGCGCCCAGGCCAGACTCCATATTGGATCTCAAATCCAAAATGGAGTCAGATAACAGAGATACCAAGACACTGATGCTTGGCGGGATGCCAGCAAGACAAATCTGCCTGGAGACAGGGTAAAAAGGCGGGAAGCCTATCATGTAGAGTGCCGTGTGCACAAGATTGGCGCCGTGTGCATCAGATTGGTGCCGTGTGCACCACCCAAAAGGCGGGAAAAATCCCGGCCCGTGATTGGCTGATAAAGAAACAAACCAAACTGATTTAAGGTGGTCAGTGCCACAATTCGGGGCTGTCCAGCTGAGTGACAGTGTGGCAAGGGTACATTTGGTTTGCGTGGGCATCGTGATTCAAGGCTGAGAAGCCGCCGACTGCAGACCTGGAGCCGAAGCAAACGACTGACCAGATCGGAACCAACACTCCTGGGAAGGAGCGAAGAACCAATCGTCATTATCAAAGACTTTGGGAATCCAGGGGTTGTGTTGTTGGTTGTGGGACCTGGGGTTCACCTCCATTACTTATATTCTTAACTTCAGTGGTTTTTGTGTTATTAGTTGTCACTACAATAAATGACCCTGTGATTGGATACCAGCGGTGTGATTTGCAGTCCGTCCCCAGTGATCGATCCGGAAGCTAGGGTAAAGAACTTTCCCCGTAACAGTACTGGAAGCCGTTCTAGGTTCCATCTTGACTTTGGTATGTTGCGTGATCTATGCAGGTTTTCACAACATGCCTCGTCTGACAAGGCCGGGCTGGGCTCAGCTTTCTGAGCAGAAGCCATGCTGATGCCTGTCCTCCTGAGAAACCTGCGCACCCACGATGTGCGCACACAGAGGGATGCTCCAAAGAGAAGCAAAGGAAATTGCCTGGCCAGCGGGCCGCATGAGATGGAGAGCATACAAAGGAGTTGTGACACTTGCCAAAAGGCATCGCCTCACGTGTCATAACACATCAGGCCCCGCCAAGAAGCTAATCAGACTGTGTGAACTTGTGCTGTGGAACGGCCAAGAGAGACTTAGTGCACTGGAAGCGGGGGGAACGCTATCTGCAATTACAATAATCCCTAGCTTTTATCTAGCACTTTTCATCAGTAGAGTTCAAAGCGCTTTACAAGGAGGTTAGGATAATCCCCATTTTATAGATGAGGAAACTGAGGCGCAGGGAGACAAAGTGACTTGCCAAAGGTCACCCAGCAGGCCAGTTACCGGGCCAGGAATAGCACCATCCTGTGCTCTATCCACTAGGCAACACCACCTTCATAACTTGGCTCCTCCGCAGTGCACACACATGTAGAATGGTCTCCGTGCTAAGCGACCCGCCTCAGATAGCTGGGTCAAGCCATGCCGTTTCCTGCGATAGGCCCCGTTGCGAGCAGGTAGCAGCATGTCTCTCCTGGCCTAGCCATTGGTATGGGATTGGGTCAGCTGAACACAAAGCAGCATGGGCTTCTCCACTGTGATTGAAGAAACAGTCATTCCACAGCAACATCCTGTGATGGGCTGGAAGGGCAACGGCGATGTTTAATGGCCTGTGATATGCAGGAGCTCAGAATAGATGATTTAATGGTTCCTTCTAGCCTTACACTATGGATCTATGAGGGGTCTCCCAACAGCCCTAGCTGCCCGCTACTTGGCCACTAGCTAAGTGTCTGGTTGGAAGGACGAGATGCTGCCCTGGATTTTCTTCCTCATTGGTGCGTCCCATTTAACCTGGGACCTCCTGATCCACTTCCCATAGTGTCTGTCATTCAGCATCTGTCATTGGAGAAGTCACAAGAATGGAGCTAAGGCACGCCAAGCTACTCGACCTCACTGGAGAACACCAGGGAGAAGAATTTCATGAGTTCCCATAGCAGAGTTCTCCAAACCTGCTGCCTTGTGCAGTCCCCTCCTCCACCCCAACCCCAGCTGGGTGACCACAACTGAACTAAAAGTGTGTCTATTTTGGGAAAGAGACATCTGATCCTCTCCACCACACTAATTGCTCAGGCTCTAAGATAAGTGGATCTGAACGCAAAAACTACAAGGCAGAAATAGACCGTCTGAAAACCTAATGCAGAGGGGGCCTGGCATTGACGGCAGTTATGGAGGACCCAGAAGATAATTGCAATCCTATGCCCAGAATATAAAGGCTAGGATAGTAGAGACGGAGTTTATAACCTAGGTAATTTGATACGAAGCTGGAACAATGCAGCCAATTTGGTATGGGCTCTTTTGTTCAAACTGTGTCTTGAAAACATCTTAGGGAGCTAATTAATTGCTCCCTTGCTAAGCAGGGGCAGATCTTTAGGGATTTACAAGGGGTCAGTTTCCTCTTCGGAGCAGAAATCAGTGGTGCAGAGTCAGGTATTTGCTTAGTGTCATTTGTTTATTTGCAAAATGTCCCTGGCTTTTGTTCCTGGGAACAGAGGTGGGAAGGGACTGCCTTCAGGCAACCGCCTCTTTCATAGATTCCAAGGCTAGAAGGGACCGTTGTGATCAGCTTGTCTGACCTCCTGCGTAGCCCAGGCCAGAGACCTGCCCTGCAACAATTCCTAGAGCAGATCTTCTAGAAAAACGTCCAATCTTGATTTAAAAATGGTCAGTGATGGAGAATCTACCCCGACCCTTGGTGAATTGTTCCAACAGATAATTATCCTTACTGTTAAAAATTAAGAATCATAGAAGATGAGGATTGGAAGAGACCTCAGGAGGTATCTAGTCCAACCCCCTGCCTAAAGCAGGACCAACCCCGGTCAAGCCGGGCCTTAAAAACCTCTAAGGATGGAGATTTCACCACCTCCCTAGGTAACCCATTCCAGTGCTTCACCACCCTCCTAGGGAAAAACTTTTTCCTAATATCCAACCTATCTGCCACCACCGAGATCAGCCTAGCCCCATCCTCCCTGGAACCCCCTTTCAGGTAGTTAAAGGCTGCTATCAAATCCCCCCTCGCTCTTCTCTTCTGCAGACCCCTTATTTCCAGTTTCAATTTATCCAGCTTCAACTTCCAGCCATTGGATCGTGTTAGCCTTTCCTCTGCTAGACTGAAGAGCCCACTATTAAATATTTGACTAGACTGAGCTCTTTGAGTCTTCACTATAAGGCAGGTTTTCTACTGAATCATTCTCGTGGCTCTTCTCTGACCCCACTCCAGTTCATCAACATCCATCAATATCCCCGTTGATACCAGAACTGGACACAGGATTCCAGCAGTGGTCGCACCAGTGCCAAGTACAGAGATAAAAGAAGTTCCCTGCTCTTACTTGAGATGCCCCTGTTTATGCATCCCAGGATCGCATTAGCCCTTCTGGCCACAGCGTCACACTGCGAGCTCCCGTCCAGCTGATTATCCACCACAACCCCCAAATCTTTTTCAGTCGCTGCTTCCCAGGAGAACGCCGCCCATCTTGTAAGCATGGCTCACACGCTCTGTTCCTCGATGTAGGCATTTCGCCACATGAAAGCATATATGGTTTGCTTGTGCCCAGCAATACCAAGCGGTCCCGAGCACTCTGTATCAAGGACCACCTGTTCGGTGTCACCAAAGAGCCTCCGGAGCCTCCCGTTTTAAAATGAACATCGTTGGCCATCCTAATCAGTAGAAAGGAAAAGGACGGAGTTGCTCAGCCCACACCCCTTCTCATGCAGCAGATGAGATGGGAGAGACCACGCCCCGCCTTGCTCTATGTATCACAAGATTGTTTCATTTAAAAACCCGATTGTCGTAGGTTTCCCCCAATATTATAAAACCTTCAGCTCAGAGCAAGTGCGTGGATGAAGTCAAATTGCTGCTGCTTTCAAGCCCTCCCCCACCCCAGCTATAATAAAGAATGGGTGAGCCATTTAAATAGCAGAGCCTTCATACAGCTGAATCATCGGCCCACCAGCCCCGGTAGGAGGGGTAATTAATCTGCCTATTTAGGAGGGGCTGCACTGCGGAGACAGACAGACACACGCGCACACAGACAAAAGCAAGGCAGAAAATTCTGCAGGCTGCCTAACCCGCCCCTGCATCAGAAGACGCTCTCTGCACAAAGAAATTTCGGTAACAGCCACCAGATCCAACCCTTCCTTAAAACAGGTAAAAAAGCATGATCATTATTCTTTAAAAAGCAAGATGATTCGCTTCAGGGGGAGTGTGTCTTGCTGAGGTTTGGGATGCTGGTGTGTCAGCCCTTATAGGTTTTCCAGGGAAGAAGAAATGGAAAATATATAATCAGCTTAGCACTGGGCTCTCACCGCAGTTGAATAAAGGCTCCGTTTCCCCATCTAACCTGGCTGAATGCATGTTAACATGATCACATTAATAAAGGTGATGAGATTTTCTTTAGATCGGAGGTTGAAATGCAAGGCAGAGGAATCTCTGAAGTGTAAATTGGCTTCTTCTTTTTTTAATATCTGCGTCTTTCTTTTTTTTTTTTAAATTACCCTCCCCATCATGGTTTTGAGGCTCCAGTTGATGAACGTATTTCTAAATGAAGCAGATTGCCCAGGGCTAAACGATTGGTCTAATTTTAATAATCTGCTGTCATCCTGCAAAAAGATAGCCGAAATATATCCACAAGCAGACGGCTATTTAAAAACACAGTTGTTCGTTTTATGGAAGGGGATGACACACAGTCTCTCATAGCCTTCCCGGTACCTTTTGATTTTTAAATTTAGAAGCAAACTGGTCCGCATGTAATTTGATGGGAATGTGGGAGCCTGATTGCAGGGTATCTTTGAAATCCATTGGAATTAAGCCTCATAAAGAACAGAGCCAGTGGAAAATGAGGGAATCTATAGATATATAGACTGATTGACTGTAAAATCTAAGAAATAATCTTTGTTGCCAAAGTCAGCAAGGAGCAAAGGACACAATCCTGCCAGGGAAACACACAGTCAGGGTTGGATTCACTCGGACCGGGCTAGGCCAGACCATTGGGGAGTGGGGAGAATTGTATATTAACAAGCTGCTTTCTAAGTAAAGGGCAAGAGCGGAGGAGGGGCTCTGCAGCAAATTCATCAGGGTGGGACCATGGCAGGAACAATCTCGCTCTGCACACAATGGAGGTGGTGGGTTGAGACGGGAGGGGAGGCGTTTCAGGTGGGCAGGGAGATGTGTGGTGGGCGGGCGTGGGAGCCCAACAGCAGAGCTTTGTGAGAGCCGATTGGCCGCCATTCGGTCCTGATTCTGCTCTCGCTTCCACGGAGGGGGGCTCGACGGATGGCAGTGAGTGACTCGTCATTTGTGCAGGGATGTGACCGAATGAGGTTGAAGTCCTTTGTCTTTGTGGGCGTGTGTGTGGTGTGCACACACACACACACCCCCCATAAATATACCTGCATGCCCGCACATGTAGAAGCACACATACGATAGCAATATCTCGTACTCTTCTCATCAGAGGGACTCCAAGTGCTATACAAAGGAGGTCAACATACCTTTGAGGAAATGGGCCATTATCCCCATTGCAAAGCTGGGGAAACTGAGGCATGGCGCTGGCATGTCAGCTACCTAATGACACCCAGCAGACCAGTGGCCAAGACAGGAATAGAGCCCAGGTCCTTGTCTAGTGCACTATCCACTAGGCAACATTGTCTCTCCCCCCCACATGCATACACACACAAACACATTACATTCTATACAGAGCGTTATAGCAAAGAACAAAGGACTGCAAGAATTTTTTGTGCATCCTTATGATAGATCCCGCTACCCCTCATTCGATTTCTGTTCCTGTTTTATTCCCATCAGCTGCCCTTAGTTCTGTTCTAGCTCCTGGTTGCCGACAAATTCTCTCCTCAAACACTAGAAACCAAGCACGGGTGATATTTCCCTGCCCCTCAGGATTAAATTCTGCCCATGGAAGGGCTAAGGTGGTGCCTGCAGGGAACGTCTGGATCTACATATCAAAGGGAAATGCTATTGAGAAGCCAATCATTGGAACTAGGACCCAGATCCTGAAAGGGTGTGAGGCATTTAGAAGACCTTTGAGTATCTAGGACCTAGCTCTTACCTAGCACTTTTCATCAGCAGCTCTCAAAGCACTGCATAAAAGGAGGTCAGTATCCTCACCCCCATATTACAGATGGGGAAACTGAGGCACAGAGAGGGGCTTGAAGTGGCAGAGCTAAGAATAGAACCCACCTCTCCTGAGTCCCACGAGCCACTAGGCAACACTGCCTCAGCAAGTGCTTTTGCCCATTTATCAAAACAGGCCCAAAACACCTGTTGACGAGCAATGTTTGGCTGCTGGGCTTAGAAGGCAGCTGTAAAACCAGCCCTTGTCAGCCTGGTGAGGGAAAGATCCTGAAGGACTCAGGGGTTGTGACCTGGCCCAAGATTTCTGGGATGTTCCTGTCCCACAATTTCCTCATTATTAGGTGTGTGACGGTACCACCTAGGACCCCCTTTGAGCCGGACGCTGCATGGACAGAGTAAGAGACAATCCCTGCCCCAAAGACCTTACAATCTGCCTAGCCCAGACAGAGGAAGGAGCAGGGGTACCAATTTAAAGATGTGGAGCTGAGGGCCAGATGGTCAAAGGTACCAAGGTGCCTGATGTCCAGGATTTCACCAGGATCACGGTGCACTCCTTGCACTCCTAGGCCCTGACCAGCTGCGTTATCCACCCCCCCACCCAGCAACACTCTTCGCAGGCAGGCCTGCTGGGGGAGGGGGCAATTGTACCGGGGCACTAAGCTCAGGGGGGCCCCCCAAAACATCTGTAACTGGGGTGAGATGGGCTAATGGTGTCCTGGGCCCCAAATTTCTCTGTTCACAGGCCCTAAAATCAGGTTTGGGGCCTGTGCCCAAGGGTAAAGCTCCATCCCCAAAGCAAGGACGTTTTAGGTCATTCCTCAACCCTCGCATCCAGGATCGCGCGGCCCGAGCTGCAGCCCTACACTGTCTTGTTCTCTTCCTTCTAGCCGGAGATGCTGGACACAGCAAGCAGCCAGTACGACTCCTTTCTGTACTGGAGGATGCCCATCCCGGAGCTAGACCTGACGGAACTGGAGGGGCTGGGTTTGACCGACATGGCGATCTACAAACCCAAGGGAGGTTTGGGCAAGCTGGCCGGCGCCTGGGAGCCGCTCGGGCAGGATATCTCGGAGGAAGAGAACGCTCTTCTGCAGTTCAGCAGCTTCAATTTCTGGCGAGCTCCGATCGCCGCGATCAGCGCCTTCGATTTTGACCTGGTCTGAGGCTGGCTCCCCGCCCCCCCCCGTCACTCCGGCACATGAAGAGTCTTTTTTTTTTTTGGTTAGGTCTCTGTGTTGCACTTTACTTTTTAAAGCGGTGGTTGACGATGCTCATTAACTAAGCAACCCCCCCCCCCTCACCCAGCGATGGTTCCTCAAAGATTCATAGTCCGTGTCCCCCCCACGCCCCATCCATCTTCTCTCATCCTAAGGTTATGTCTACACAGCAAATGCAGGTGCAGCTGGGCTAGCGTGACTCGAGTTAGCACGGGGAACAATAGCCGTGACGATGCAGCGGTCAGGCCGTTTGTCCGGCTGGGAGCCGGGCGGTCCTGTTTTTCTGTGCTTGGGCCCCTGGCCCGTACTGGTATCAAACCAGACGTGAGTCTGTCCGGTCTCGGGCGTGGAGGGCACCGTGTTGAAGCATGCGCTTCTCTGCCCCTGCCGGTGTGACCGGGGCGCTCTTCAAAACGCTCTCCGTGCGGTCACGCGAAGGGGGCAGGGTCACGCAGGCGGAGCCAGCCCTACACCGTGCCCGGACTGTCTGGTATTCTGGGGAGGCATCAGTGGCCATCTTACGATGTGGAGGCCCGGGCTAGCCACTCCAGTAGTAGCCTGCTGGAGTCCCTGGGTCCGTATCGAGGTTGCCAGCCCACGCTGAAGGCCATCCCACCCTTTCTACGCTGCAATTGTGACTCACGCTAGCTAGCCCACGCGGGCCCTGCCCTGCCGTGCTGCAGTCCTCCCTTCACATGCAGGGTAGCCGGGCCCGTGGTTGGCTCAGAAGTGGGGGAAGCTACATAGTTGATCTTGGTGTGAGCAGGCACCCTGCAAATGGCTCCACAGGTACCTGTCTGAGACCATGCTAGAGAACCAAGACGTGGCAGTGGGGTTTGAGCTTGTTCCTGTTGTGCTTCATTAAGAAACGCGAGTGCACACAGAAGACAGCCTCAGCAGTCCAAATTCCCCTCTTGTCTGCAGTCAGCTCACCTTGTCCTAGGGCGGAGGACACCCCAGCTTCTCTACCTTCCTCCTCCCGTTTCTCCAAATTGCAGTCAGTTCCCCCAACCTTTCCCTGTGGATAGCCAAGGTTTCTCTGCCAAACAAACGCCAGAAGGCCCTTTGTTCTACTCTGCAGGGGCCCATCCCGAGCAAGGCTCACCCCTGAAAAGAGTCCCAGCTTATCCCCAGTGTGCATCCAAAACCACCCAGCAAAGAGAAAACGCTCAGTGAGCAAATTCTGCTAGGAATGTCGCTATATTTCCATTAAACTACAGGGAAACGCCCGGGTCAGAGCCACAGATGGTGTACGTGGGCCCCCCATGTGGGCTCTGAGGGCCCGATTCTGATTGCCTTGCCATACCTCAGTCCATGAGCCAATGGCCTTCTAAAGTCATGGAGTCAGCATAAGGACGGCTCTCCGAACCGGACCCGTAGGACCGGATCTTGCTGCCCTTTATCCTGGGAGGTTCTCGCTGCTAACCCTCTTGCTGGTGATTACCTGAATCACCCCACTGCACTGCGCTGGGGCTACTTGTACAAGTAGCCACTGGCCAGTGGGACTAGAGCCATGGCAACCCTGCTTAATGAGCAGTAGCTTGCTCTGCACGTTGTCCTAGCCAGGGCTGCTTTGAGCAGTCAGGCCCAGATCCGGAAGCGTAGCCAGGCACCCTGCCGTGTACCCATGCTGGCCAGGATAGGCTCCGCGGGCGGCTGGTGTCAGGCTTGGAGGGAGGGGCTGGGCCTTCCAAAGCCTCCCTCGGGAGAGGCAGGCGAGTGGTGGGACTATGGCTGGATCTGCCAGCGGTGAATGACCTTCTCCTGCCGCTGCCTTAATCTGCTGCAAGCGGTGCCCAGCCGGAAGGGGGGGCGACCGCTCAGCAAAAGGCCTTTTGTTTCCTTGCGCCTGACTGCGGGCCTCGCGCTGGCTTGTCCACGGCCTAGAAGTCACCTGGTCGCAGCTGCCGACCTCCCACTGCTTTTCCCATTGATTGGGTTAGCCACCTAAAGACCTCTGAGGATCTGGACCTAAGCAGCAACTCAGAGGGAAGAAGGGTATCAGAATCTAGCCCGTAAGTGAAGGGGTTAAAAAAAACCCCACAAACCTGTTTTTCTTCCCCCAAGTGCAAAAGAAGTGTCTGAAAACAAGAGTCTGAAAACCTGCTCCCTCTCCCCCCCAGGTCCACATAAATAAGAAAGGCCCATTGGGTGGATTGTTCGCCCCTGTGCTGAGGCCAGGTTGAGAAACGTTAGCCCAAAAGGCGACAGGACAAGAGAGATGGCAAAGACTGAAGAGGCAGTTTAAGAATGAGGGTCTGGTCCCAACTTGAATGGTAGCATTGCTCGAGTATGCCTGTTGTTCATGGCACGTGGCGCTGCCAGGGAGTCTAGGGATGTATATTCTATACCAAGGTGAATTGTAACAAATCTTTGACAACCTAGGACTTCGCAGTTGTCCCCGTAATACAGCGTCTATGACACACGGTGGAGCAGTTCTGATTCCATCCACCAGAGGGCAGGGGTGCAGATGCATGCGAGCTGGTTCTTTATGTCATGAAAGACATGACCTAGTCATGAAAGTGAGTCATGAAAGTCACAAGGTGCCGCCGCTCAAAGCTTTCCCATGAGCTGATGGCGGACGTTGCACGTAGAAAGGAACGAGGCAGCCTGAACTACTAAACGGCTATGAAAGACGTAAATTCCACATCCAGAGCGTGGCTAGTTCACCTTCCAAAAATACTCAGGCTGCTGGCTTTACGATGCCAATTTTAAACTGGAGGTGAAGAATGCAAACTTTCCTTCACAGGGCTGTATGGTTTTGTGTCCAAAGCCAAGAAGCCATGGAAACCATGGGAGAGGTACTTATAACGCAACTTTAAATAAAATTTAGTTTGAAAAAAGGATGCATTCCTGTGGACACTTAAAATCCATTCAGACTGGAACAAAACGCTCTTTATAGCTGCTATGCCTCAGCTGCCTTTAAACTGCTCAATGTTCTCTTAACTATATATGGTAAGCTGACATGCTAAACAGTGGGTGTGCTTGTGTGAAACGCCTGCCTTCTTGCCCGGAGTATTGAAAACTTAGCGGGCTTCTAAAACAAAGGATCTGCGTCTCCTTTACCCTGCATCATGTGCAGTTATTTACACCAGTGCCAACTCAGTGTAAGAGAGAGCTGTGCAGAAAGTGTTCGCTCTTTCAGGTGAAATCCTGCCACTTTGAAAAAAAAAATTTTTCCCATTCCAGACCAAAAACAAATCGATTAAAAAATGTCCCGTGAAACAAAATTCTGGTGGGAAAAAACTATTTTGGGTTGATCACAATGTTTCATTCTGATCTGAATTCTTTCAAGAGTTTTATACTCGATTGTTTACAGTCAAAAATGTTGAAACGAGCCATTATTTTGAAACTGGGACAGCAGAACATTCGGTTCCCCAAAAAGAGTGAAATGCAATATTCCGATCTTCGCGGAATACGCCTTGGGATTTTGTTTCTGAAATGAAATGGTCAAAATTGACGTGTTCCTGAGAAACATTTTGATTTTGAAGATACAATGTTTGTCAATGGAAAAACCTTCCACTGGGAAATGTTCCACCAGCAATAATGACAGATGCTGCCCTTCTGACCAGATACTTTATATCCACTTGGCACTGGTGTCAAAGGCTATACAAAGGGGCAGGGTACCAGAGAAATGGGCTTAAAGTCTCCCAGACTGACATGTTTAATGTTCAGGGTGCCTTACAAAGAGTAAGAAACCAGCTAATGAGTGGTGGAAATCCACTACATTAAATTGAAACTAAAACCACTGAATTCTCCATCCGTCCTTGTCTGCTGATTTGGAGCCGGGGCTGATATAAAAGGCCTACGAATGGGCTACAGAAACCTGCCTTCATCTTGGTTTCCTTGCAAAATCTGCGGTGTTCTGATCCAATCAATATAGTCTAAGTCAAGGGGAAGGAAGAGCGTGTGTGTGTGTTTGCTCAATAGATGCTGGGGACCTAAGGTGGACACACACAATCTAACAGACCAGAGCAACTGCTGAGAACTAGAAATCTCGGTAGCTAAGTGGCCTAAGTGCTGTCTGCAAAAAGCAGAATATAATGCTACTGCACTTTCTCCTCTGGCAGGCATAGCTGATTATAGTGGTGTGTAAGTGTTCTGTCTTCAGCAGTCTTCTGACATACAGAAATCTGTGATGTATACGCGCACTAGGACTGTGTGTGGTTCTGCTGTACACGTTAAACTGCAAGTTGCAAAAGGCTCTTGAGTAAGGTCATGTTAGCGATGAGTCCTTGTTTTATCCCCCTTTTTATAAAGACCGATGCCTTGTTTGCCTTCGCAGATTGTTCTCTCATCTATCTGCCCAGCTCTTTAGCACTTCCACTGCTTCTTTGCGTTACCCAGGACAGAGTGAGCTAAGCCAACACAAACGGGGTTCTCCAAAATCTTAAAATGTAATGGTCCCAAACTGTAACTGATTGCTTTAGCTGGCAGGCTGTCGCTGTTGCTTATCTTTGCTGCCTTCTAAAAAACATTAATAAAGTATTTCACCCCTGAACTGTGCTAAATATTCTCTGCATGAATATTACACCATGATTAGTATTCTCTGAACTAAGATGTTTATTGCAGCAACGAATTCACCAGACTGTCACTCCACTGCTTTTATTGTCTATTGCTTTTGCCGTGCATTTAGAAGTCTGGCATTTCTGCAAAGATTTCAGCTTTCTCACCGCTTTGTGCTCCATAATATCATCTTTCATCTCTCTTGCTATTTCATAACAATAAAGGAGTATAAAACTAAGAGGCTTTATCTGTAATTTCTGGGGACCACTTTCCCTTTGCTGGGTGTATCTATGGATTTCAAGTGTGTGGATACATGAAAACAAAGATCTATTGGTTTTCCTCATGGCTATTTTCTAGTTGTCTACTTTCCCATCTGAGTTGGTCCAGTCTCAGTGTTGTAGGTTTATGTCCATCATTTCTGATATCACTTGTGATATATCAAAGGCAGAGGGCGGCAGGAGAGTGCGCCTATTTGCAAACTAGGGCGGGCAGGTGGATGGGCATGACCCCACCCACCGCTCAAGGCCCCTCCCCCAGCAGGAGAGTGCGTGAAGGGAGGTATATCAGCCCCAGGATGATCAGGGCTTTATTCCCTGCAGCCTAACTGGAGTCATGAGGGGGCAATTAGGAGCCAGCTGAGGCCAATTAGGGATCAGCCAGGTGCTCCATAAAAGGGCTCTGCCCCTCCCCTTCTCCCTCCTCCCAACACACAGTGCACAAGCTGGAGGAAGCAGAGGTGCTGCCCAGCCCAGCCCAGCCCAGCAAGGGGCAAACTGGACACAGGGCCTGAGAGGCCAGCAGGACTGAGGGGGGAAAGTAGCCCAGGGGAAGAGGGGTTGGCTCCAAAAATACAGAGCCAGCAGTCTGCAGCTGCTGTTCATAGGGCCCCTGGGCTGGGACCCGGAGGAGTGGGTGGGCCTGGGTCCCTACCCCCCTTCCCCAGGGAAGATGGGGTGATGGGCACCTTCCTGGCCCCCAACAGGAGCGAAGCATGAGATCTACTAGAGGGAAGCCGGCCATCAGCCACACACTGCAACTAGACCTGGCTGTAAAAAGAAATTTTCATCCTGCTGAAGATGTCAAGGTTTGGGGGAAATTTTCATTCTAAATTGGATTAAAAACCTCAACATTTTTCATGGGACAAAGTCAAAAAAAAAATTCCACTTTGGGAGAACCAAAATGGGATTTTTTGGCTTGCTGGTCGCCCTCCTGAAAGGCTGTGAATTTCACTGCCTGCCTGCAGGGAAAAGGTGACATTGACAAGCGCCTTCCCCATGAGCTTTCCCAGCATTTTGATTTTTCCAATGGAAAAACTGAAATTTTTCAGCAAAATTGAACATGTCCCTTTGATTTTGCTACGTTCCCACATAATGCGCAGCATGTCAAATGCTGGCCGCCAGTCTTTAAGGACATAAGAATGGCCATACTGGGGCACAGCAATCGCCAAGCTAGTCCATTATCCTGTCTTCTGACAGTGGCCCGCACCAGATGACTGAGAGGGAATGATGAGAACAGGGTAATTATCGAGTGATCCATCCCCTGTCGTCCGGTCCCAACTTCTGGCAATCAGAGGTTGAAGGATACCCAGAGTGTGGGGTTGCAGCCCAACCATCTTGGCTAACAGCCGTTGATGGACCTATCCTCCAGGAACTTATTTCATTTGTTTTGAACCCAGTTATACTTTTGGCCTTTGGAACATCCCCTGGCAATGAGTTCCACAGGTTGACTGTGCATTAGGTGAAGTACTTCCTTTGGTTTGTTTTAAACCTGCTGCCTATTAATATGACCCTGAGTTCTTGTGTTATGTGAAGGGGTAAACACCACTTATGTGCACAAGCGGGGGGCAAGCAGGGGCATGGTCCCCCCAATAATCATTGGGGGCACAGAACTCCAGCCCCAGGGCTGTGGGTGGGGAGAACAGTGAGTTCCTCCTGGGGCAGGGGGCACCCCTCCAAAAGGGGTCAAATTTAAATTCCTGTGCACAACTTTGTGTATTCACTTTCTCCACACCATTCATGATTTTATAGACCTCTATCATGTCCCCCTTAGTCATCTCTTTTCTAAACTGAACAGTCCCTGTGTTTTTAATCTCTCCTCCCATGGAAGCTGATCCATCCTCTTACTCAGTTTTTGTTGCCCTTCTCTGTGCTTTTTCCGATTCTAATATATCTTTTCAGAGATGGGGCAACCAGATCTGCACGCAGAATTCAAGGTGTGGGCGCACCATGGATGTATACAGCGGCATGATTCCCTGTCTTTGCATTTGAAGTGTAATTAATGAGTGCCCATAAAGCATTTTGAAGGTGTAAACGCTACCCACAGTGTGCTTGATTCTGCATCTCCTTTGCACCTTCTGTAGCAACTGACACAAGCACCAAGTGGAGGTAAAATGCTGCCAGATCAGGGTGGCAGCATTTTAACTTCGCTCTGGAGTAAATGGCTGCACCAGGTGCAAGGTGCTGGAGAGCCAGGGCCAGAGAGCGTCAAGCACCATTAATAATAATAATAGTGTATCATGCTGGTCTAGACTGAGCTCTTAGAGGTCAGGTGTCTGTCCTGGTTTTCACCAGCTCTTTCATAATGTTCAGTGGTCTACAAGTTACAAGCGTATTGGACTGTGTTCTGAGCGTGTGGCGCTCAGCAAGCGAACTGGAAATCAACAAAGCGACCAGCCAGAATCTGTCCCGTCATGCCATCCTCCCCTCGGTCTGAAAGCAGAGGACAAAGGCTCTGTGACAGGCTCACTCCTGGCCTGGCCTTGCATAGCCGCTTTCCTTCTATATGGCTCCCCCTGGTGAAGGTCTTTCCATCTGTGCAGCCCTCTCTCAGCCCTCCGGCTAGGTGGTGATATGATCCTCCCTCCCCCTGCCTGGGTATCAAAGCCTTGCCTGTCCAGATGGCACCTCCAACAGTCCTGGGCTACTTCCCAGGGGCTGGTAGGGGAAGCCAGTCCATCCCTCTATACTGGGTTCCCAGGGACCCCATAACCAGCAGCCAAGATCTGCACTGTCCGCCTCCTTGCTGCTGTTACCCTGGGTTTCTTCCAACCCTCCTTTCTCTGGGTTTCTTTCCCCACACCTCCTCTGGGGTTGACCCTTCTTCCAGGGCTAGGATCCCAGGGCTTATTCCATCTCCCCACTTCTCTGCTCCTGGAGAGCAACGACTGCAGACCTCCCCCCGCTACCACAAAACTTCTCTTCATTTTCCGTACCCAGCTTCTCCTCCAGCTGGGTTCCCGCAGCAATTTGTGTTTATAAACCCACGGGGGGCCTCCTTTCAGGGCCTGTTCAGGGCTGGACTGGGCTGGGGTGATCGCCCCATCGGGGGCTCTTACCATCTTTGTCACAAATAAAGCTGCTTTTTAAACAAGAGCGCAGCCTCCAGCACAACTCTCAAAAATCCCTGGGGCAGGGAGACGCCTGATGTGCTGTGCAGAGCCAGGGAGGGAGGCGAGTGTCTTCCTCCCCCTGCCGGTGTATAGGTCTCTGCTGAGCTGGGGTGGGGAGGACGGGGGGACGCCAGCCCTCTGTGCATCAGCTTCTGCCTGTTGCTTCCGGCTGCTGTCTGAACTTAAAGGGAGAGCTACCCACCGTGCACGGCTCCCTGTGTCGGTGCCAGAGCTGGTGGTGCGAATGGCCTCACAAGGAGCCAGGCGAGGACATGCCACAGCGGTTTAATTGCAGCGGTGGCTGTCCGCCGGCATAACCAGTGTCGGCAAAACTCTGCCGTGTAGACAAGGCTTTAGTTTCTCTGCTGCATCTGTCGGTCTGCAGTAGAAGGCGTCGGTGTAGGGCAAACTGCTTGGATGCTCCTTGTTCCTCACAGGGTTTAATGTTTGATTCATTTCACAGACAGCACGTCCGTCAGTTCTGGTCCCGACTGTTAATGGGAAACCCACGGTTTTGAGCAATTTCTCTTACTATGCCAAAATTATACTCTGATTAGCTGCCTGTATCTTTCCACACTCAAGGGGCCAGGAAAATCTTGCTGGCTTTGGTTTAGACTATTAAAATCTTTGTGGTTTTGTTCGGAAGTTTTGGGTCAATTCTCCCTTCTCGTCCGTTATTTGCTGTCCCTGCTTTCACACCAGGCCACTCCTCCCTGCTGATTTTGAATTTGCAGCCAATCTAAATCAGCGCAGACTTCTCACACCCTGGTCAGAGCTCCCCTGATGAGAATTTCTTCCTTCCTCAAGTTTCTTTGATCAGGGCAGGACAGGGTCACTCACAGAGTTGTACTGAGGGTGCATGGAGGCTGGGGCAGACCCGGTGCAATGGGATAATTGCCGTGCTCGGCTTGGAGAGGAGAAACGCATTACAGATTGAGCAGTTCTTGGGGACTGTGGGTATGAGGGCCAGATAAGGACCACAAACAGTCACAGCGCTGCCAGTCTCAGGGCAGAGCCAGGGGCCGAGCCCAGCTGTGAAGATGGACTGGCTTCTCTTTTAACCTCACTTTTCCCCTCTGACATCATGCCAGAAAGCTATGCGCCCACAGAGCCGAAGGCTCCTCCCTGCCCCTGGTATTCTGATGTCACAGAACGATGCATCCTGGGACAGTTGCAGTGTGAACAGAGTCCCAAAGGGATTTTGGAGGGGGACAAAAGAATGATATTAACAAATGAGTTAAGCTTTAAAGCTGTCCCCCCCCCTCCCCCGTCCCGATAGCCTGGGACAGAAACCTGCACTTTGGGGCTTATCTGGCCCCTATTACGTATTATTTGAGCACCTCATAGCCCCTCTGTGGGGGAGGGCAGGGCTGGTATCCCCATTGTTCAGATGCAGAACAGAGGCACAGAGAGGCTAAATGACTCTCCCAGGGTCACACAGGGAGCCAGTAGCAGAGGAGAGGTTTGAATGCTGACCTGCGGAAGCCCAGGCCAACACCAGCTTCTCCTTCCTTCCTGACTAATTTCATTCCCATTTTACAGAGGGGGAAACTGAGGCACAGAGCTCTGCCAGAGGCCACTCAGCGCCAGCAGAGTCCAGGCTAGAAGTCAGGTTTGCTGACCACAGGCTGGTCCCTGCTCCACTGGACCATGCAGCCTCCGTACTCAACACTCACCTCTGCTTTGCACTTCGTATTTAACAAGCAGATTGCGCACCCTGCTTCCTTGGGTCTGTGGAGCTGGGTGCCTGCAGCAATTAACCACACGCCCCGGGAAAGCCGGCTCAGCAGCAAGAGGACCAGCCATTAATTCTGGTTCCCAGAAGATTTTTAATGAGAAAACCTCGAGCAGCAAAGCCAGCCCAGATTGCATGGAAGAGCTCATTCAGCACAGTGCGTAACAGCAGGGCAGGCCGTTGACTGTAAACACTCCCCAAGAGTTGCTTTTAAAGCCCAATCCCTGCACAGCGCACGCAGGCGGTGAAAACCGACTGGAGAGTTCATTAACACTTAGAAACGTTGGGTCTTTGTGCAGCACAGAAATCTGCCCTGCCCTCCACTTCCATTTTCGCATTGCAGGTCACCGGGGGCCAGATTCACCCAGGTTCTGCCTGGGGGTGCGACGTTCAGCCCCGCAACACGTAACCCGTTGGTGCCCCGTCCCCTCGTGAAATTTCCCATCCCGAGCTGGTCGCCTAGAGCTCTGCATACAAGGCATGGGCAGAACCGGGCGCCCCAGGGAGGGATTTTCAGAAGCCGGCAAGCTGAGCAGGCAGGAGTGAAATGCAGAGGAAAGGGGAATGATTTAGTGCCCAGCTTCTATTTATCTGGGCCTTCCATGCCACAGGGACAGGCTGACACTAGGTGCCTGTCTCCAGACAGGATCCTCAGCTGTGAACCCTCACCGGGAGATGGGGACGTGAGCCAGCTCGTGGAAAAACCAGAGTGAGCCCATGCGCCCCCCAGTATCTCATCACCCAACGTTCCAGGTGCTCAGCTGGGATGTGGAAGACGCGGGTTCGAATCCTTGTGCTGCCTGATTCAGAGCAGGACTTGAACCCAGGTCTCCCACGTCCCCGCTGAGTGACCCCCAACCAGGCTGCTGGGGGAGAAAGGGGTCACTCCTACATAGCCATTCCACTTTATGTCCATAACTGCGTGGTCTCTGGGTCAGAGAGAGACTCCAGTCCTGGAGTCCAAGCCAACACTGAGACGCCCTGTGCCGCAGAACAGCTGGGCGGAGGATCTACACGTGTGGTCAAGTCTAGCACAATAGTCCCTGCTGCTCCTGTTCCCTGAGGGGAAGGGAAATTAGCACTTTTGCAGGTGGCGGCTGGCCAGCGTGGGAAATGCCAGCACTGGTGGGAGGGCGGGGGGAAGGAGGGAAGGGGATTGAAAGCCACAGTGGAAGCTCCTCTCCTTTCAGGGCTGTCTCTGCCCCCTCACGGCGAGGACATGCATCGTGAGGATCGCAGCCAGCAGCGTTCCCAGCACCCCCAGCAGAAGGATCCCCTTGGCGTGGCAGTAGGACAGCGCTGGGGTCTGGGGCGGGGTGGGACCTGAGGGAATAAATCAATGGTTAGGGGTTCACGCAGCTGCAAACTCAAATCCGTGCCGGGAGCTCCAACGCCGAAGACCCTGGTCAGCTGGGATGCAAACACCCAGCCGTTCCCTTGGGCCAGACCCTCGGTGCCCCCAGCCGCCTCCTGCTCCCCCCACGACAGAGCTTCCTGCCCAGCACCAGGGTGGGCTGTAGGAATTGGGGAATAGCCCTTTAAAAGGCTTGCGAGCCCTCGCTTGGTGCTCACTGTGTCCTAGAGCCCAGCAGAGCAGCAAGGTGTGTCAGAGCCAGGCACGCACGGGCTGTTCCCTGCTGCGTGCATGCGCTCGGGGGGGAGGGATGGAGCGAGCGTCACCTTCGCAGGCCGCCTTGGGGGAGGCGCTGGCCGAGCTGTTGCTGATGAGGTTCCTGGCCGTGCAGGTGACGGGTGAGTCCTCGTCTCCCAGTCTGTGCTGGACCAGCAGGGATTCCTCGGTGGAGAGAACGGCGCCTCCTGCTGGGCGAGTCCAGGTGTAGTTGATGAACCAGGTCCTCTCCCCAGCACTGCAGGTGAAGGTCACGTTGCAGGTGCTGTTCCCAGACATCACAGGGCAGACGCTGATCTCTGGCTCCGACAGTTGCTCTGGGGCCCGGGCGGGGACAGGGGCAGGAAACACAAAATAAGGTTGTACAAAGGCTGCCGGCTCCTCCCTCTGATGGCCTGAGGAGGGTGTGTGTGGGTGGGTGTGTGTGTGGGTGGGTGGGTGGGGTGGGTGACCTCCAGGTGTGAGAGCATCACTCAACCTCACCGTGCCATGTGGATGGAAGAGGAGAGAGGTCACCCTTCCAGCCGGGGCTCGGATCCTGCCTAGGGAGGGGTTTAGCTGCCCTCCACTCATCCCAAGGGGCAGATTCTGGTTCGGCAGGAGCCATGTTTGTAGCCATTGTGGTTAGGGCAGGACCCTGTGAAACGGCTGCATCTTTTCCTAGGCCTCTCCGTAACCCTTATCCCTTCTCTACCCCGCTCTCACGTCTTGCCCCTTTAGCCTTCTGTTTATTTTCTTTAAGATGGGAGCCCAACCCCAACCCCCAGCCTTGGGCTGTCTATCCACCCCCATGCACACCCATCATCTATCTATCTCTCTCTTTTTGTTTAGAGAGTTTCCAAGTTCTGTTCTCGCTTGGCACCAGGAGGAAGCCTGGCCCAGCCCGAGACACCTCCCCCAGCCACCACCAGCCTGTTTGCACCTTTAAAAGCTTCCTGTGAAGCCGGCATCTCATTTGAAGTTCCCGTTACCGCCTCCCGCCCCCTGCACCTCCCCACAAGCTCGGACAGAGACACTCACGGTAGATGGACAGTGTATAGTCACATCTGTAAACGCTAGGTCCGCCCAGCTTTGCCTCTAAACTGTATCCAACCTGGTCTGCCATCGTCAGGTTGCTGATCTCCAGCGAATAGGTCGGGCTGTGGAGTCTCACTCGCCCTCTGTATCTCTCGTTCTCCACAGCTAACTGTTGCAGGACTCCGGGCTCCCCGGGTGTGAAGACGGCTAGAGGCTCGCTTCTATCTGAGGCTGCGGCCTGGCCAGAGCAGCATGTGGACCAGGTGATGCGCTTGAACGTTCCTTTGTACTCGAACGGGAGCATGACCGATTTTCCCAGCGTCCCAATCACCATTATGGGGGTACAGAATGAGATACCAGGACTTGCATCTGACAACACAGAATAAAAGGCTCCAGGAAACAGACCGAATCCAGCCGCCCCCGTCTCTGCACTGCGACTCCCTCCAGCCACAGAGCGTTCATCACAAAAGCCCTTTGCCGTTGGCTAGCACCTCACTGGCTTGAATCTCCGGGGCCTTTACGCACATCAGTGAATTCTCAGGCCTGCATCAGACAGGGGGGCAAACTAGCGGAGCACAGGGCCTTGGAATCTCTGCTGTCACCTGAGGTGTGTAGGAGGGAAATAGAGTCCTGTCCCTTTAAGATGCCTCCTCTCCTGAGGATGGGCAGGGAAGTCTCCTCTCGTACAGGAACTCAGCCTTTGCCCAATGGCATTGACCAGGCAGGACCACCAGAATTTTTAAAGGGCCGGTGATGAATTTCCTCAGTTTCACGGATGGGGAAACTGAGGCACAGAGCGGTGCAGTGACCTGCACAGGGTCACTGGCAGAGCCGGGAACAGGAAAGGAGGGGTCAGGGGCAGTGACTCCAGGCTGCAGGTTTCATCCCCTGGCTGCCTGCTCCTTGCTCTCCCAACTCCTGCCCCAGACTCCGTGCCGCCTGGGGCTGAGGTTACAGCAATGCTGGGGTTGTAAAAGGAGAGAACCCAGCTCCCCCGTCTGCCAGCCCTGGGCTGTCACTGCTGGGCCCCTCTGCCTCTCCCTGGGGGGGGGAGTCGTCGTCTTGTTTAACAACGTGGCTGTGACCATCCAAAGCCTCAGTTCACTTCATGGAGGGAGAGCCTGATGGTCTCTGCCTGGCAAACCCCCCTCCTGGAACCAGCCCCCCACAGGGCGAAGGAGAGAACCTCCAGCAGGGAGAACCCCCAGGGGCGCGGAGAAGAGGCCAGACAGGAACGGAGGCAGAGGCCGCGACGCGTTTCTCCGACGCTCCCTTTGGCTGGGCAACGTGTGGGTCAGGGATGCAGGATCGGGCCCTCCTGTTGGCTGGGCTCAGACTGTGCTGTACCCCTGGGGGTGTGAGACCCCACCCACCACTGCCCAGCTCCTGGGCCTGGCCCCTTGGCAGCTCTGACCCCCTCATTCACCCTTTCATTTCCAGGATACAGCCCCACGTCACCTACCTCTGGCCTGGGAAAGGAGCAGGAGGGGGAGAAGGAAGAGATGGGGAGCTCCCGCCATCCTGGCAGGCTGCGGAGCCGGGAGCAGTCAGTGCCTGTGGAGCGATCGGTCAGAACCAGGGTTGGTCGGAACAACCGGGGCTGGCTGCCGAGGGATTCTGGGATCACCCCACTGAGCAGCAAGGGCTACGTGAGGCTAAACCCAGCCTCAGTAGCTTCAAAACTTCCTTTCTGATGGCTGATCTACTCTGTGGCAGGCAAAGGATGAGATAACCCAGCCCTGAGCTCCTCTGCCCTTCCCCCCAGGTCCCTGTCCCACACAGTCGCTGGCCCGCAGGCCCAGCCTAACTCCGACACCCCCACGCCGGGCTCCCAGCCCTTCCCTTGCGAGACGTCTCTGGGGAGATGCAACCTAAATGGTCCTTTCCTAGCCCCCTCCCGGTTATGCCCTGCTAGGATGACTGATTGTGTGCACCGCGGTAGCGCCGGGGAGCCCGAACCACTGAGCAGGGCCCCGCTGTGCTAGGGGCTGTACGGACACATGGCCCTGTCCCTGGTTCATCACCCCGGTTGGCGTTTACACTTGAGGTCTCTCCGGTTGGCATTTACATTTGGGATCTGCAGGCCATTCTTGTGAGACCTGGAGACCCCTTGCACCTAGAAACCAACCTCCATGTCTGAGAGCAACTCCCAATCTCCTTGAGTGCTGTGGATGGCACAGGGCAGGAGTCATGCTGCCTGATCCCCCCCCCCAGGGGAGGGGGTTAGCGTCCCCCACCATGCTCCCCACAGGACAGATCCTGCAGGAGCTGTTTCTAGCCATCCCATTTGGGACAGGGCCCTGTGAGGCGGGTTTAGTTCTTTCAGGACTGTTCTGCTGTAATTGGATTGCAATTGGATTGTCATTGCAAAAGTCCCAGTGGGAGTGGGTTTGCTTGACTCTCTTTGCTATAGTTCCCCCCTCCCCTGCCAGCCCTTCCCACTACTCTTCACTGAGCAAGCTCCGGTTACTCAATATCACCGGGGAGGGAGGTGGGGGTCCCAGAATTAAAGGGACAATCCAGGGCCGGAGCCTGCTCTAGACACAGGTTTCCCTGGTTTAGCGATGTTGGCTAGAAGGGTGATTTAAAAAAAAAATACAGATCTAGTTACACGGGTACAACCCCTAGTGTGGACACAGCTAACACTGGGATAAAGGGACCTTATCCCCATATTGTTCATTCCCCCTCCCATATGGGATAAGCACATTCAGAGCTGTATGCCTCTACCCCAGGAGATTTGCATTGCTTTTCCTTCCCCAGCAGAGTGACACGGCGAGGGGAGTCTCACAGCCACACTCACCCTGGGCCGTGTACATTCTGGCGCTGATCAGTAATACCAGCACAGGAGCTGACACAGCATGTACCCAGTACAGGAAACAGAGATAACTGACTCTAGATAAACAGAACCTGATGTTATGTAGAACCCGGCTGCTGCCTGCCCCGGTGTAGCAGTGACAAAGGGAACTGATCCCTGCAGATTCCTCAGCAATTGACACACACAGGCCAGCATCCTCAGCAGCTGGGGCCTTTCCAAACGCTCCATCCACAGACTCTCTTTGGTGGGTGACTCCGGCTGGGAATAGGTGTCTTGGCGTTCTCCCCAACACTGCGGTTTCACGTGGTGTTCAGCTCACAGAAGGGCTATATAATCTCTGGCTCTGACAGCCACTCAGGGGCCGGTGTGGGTCATACAAAGTACAAATACAGAGACACTGATCTAGAAGGAAACCACCATGGGTTCTTACAGCCTGACACTGCCCTGGTGTCTGCCATGGGATACTGATCTAAACACACAACTTTTTTCAGGACAAGTTGCGCTCAGAGTTGAGATGGGTGACATCAGCGAAAAATCCAGCTGTGAAACCCTGTAATTAGCAAAAAACCCCAAGGCGCCATTATAGAACCAGGGAATTTAGAGCTCTGCTGAAACCTACAAGAAACCCCACAGCTTGAGAGTACGGAATTTCCCAGGTAAGCCTTCAATGCCCTTAACTCTGCCCTTCTCAGCCTTCCATCTTCCCCTCCTTGCAGGTAGGGTATTGGAAACGTGCCTCAGTCCACAGAGCCGTTCGCACAGCTAGGAGCTGCTCTGCCCCGGCACTGACCACTGCTTTTTCCATAGAATCACGTCATGGCTTGATAGGAGCCTCGTAAGCTTTTACAAGGATATTTTCATAGCTTCAGATTGTAAGGCCAGAAGGGCGCATTAGCTCATCCAATCGGATCTCCGGTATAACACAGGCCATTAAAGTGACATGTTGGCTCTGGGTCTAATGGTGCTCGGGGAATTAGCTGGCACATGGGACTATAGGGCCAATCCTGCCAGATGCAGAGAATTGTGAAGGACATCAGCCCAATGAAGGAACCCTAGGCTACACCCAAATTCTCTTAGGGTTAGTGTACACCCCAAAGAAATTGCTGGGATAGCTACCTAGTGGAGACATAGCTTATCCCAGCCAAAGGAGTGCTTTTGTCAGTATAGTTAAATGACACACGCTGTGTCTGCATGGGCAGTGTTGCTGGCAGAGAATTTCAGTTGGGGGGATGATTTTTTTTCTTCACTTTCGTAACCATCATAGTTCTGTCGGCAAAACTTTGTAGCGAAGACCTGGCCTTAACCTGCCATAAGAGTACAGCCACACCACCCTGTCAAAGGCCTTTTCAGCATCTGAGTCTGCGGCTGGGCAACCGGACAGTTAATTGACGCTAGCAGGATCCTTGCTGGTGTAGAATTTGGCAGGATGAGGGCCATAGAGAGGTTTTAGACCAGTGTAACTCTATGGACTTCCACAGAACCATTCCTGACTCATAGGAATGGCCAGACCAGATCTGACTGGGGGACCATCTAGCCTGGTGTCTCATCTTCACTGGTGGCCGATGCCAGCTGCTTCAGCGGAAGGTGCAAGAATTCCCAGCTTTTCACTCTCTCTCCATGTTTCCATGCCCCGGATCATTCTCTGACCCCTCGAGTTCTGAGCAATCCTGAGTGAGATGGGACCCAGCGATGCACCTGGAATCTGCTGCACCGCTGATTTCTAGAAAGCCATTAACCTGCTCTCTGTACTATTCTCCATCCCCCATTTTGTGCCTCCTGACATCTCTTTAGCTCTTCTGGCCCCACCTGCACGTGGGCAGAGATCTCCATGGAGCTTTCTACAATGACGCCCTGGTCTGGTCCCTGGGTGGAGCACAGGTAATTTAGATCCCTGAAGTGTGCCTGACTCGTTTCTGTTTTTCCCTCCAGTGGGCCTTACTTTGCATGCGTTGACATTGAATTTCCTTTACCGTTGTGTTGTTTATTCAGACCTGCTGGACCATGTGTCACGGGCCCCGCACAACTAGCGGGGCTTCTTTAACTGCGGTGTCGGGGCGGGGCTGTGCTTTTGGAGCTGGATGATCTGGGCTCTAGCCCTGCTGCCTGCGAGTGGGGAGAGCCGGGAAGGCCAGGATGGCTCCGGGTTTGTTCCTGTGCCATTATCCTGCAGCGCTTGCATAGGGCTCATCGGGACAGAGCCCATGAATCCAATCAGACAGAACCTGGCAGAGCCGTGCAGTTTCCAGAGTGCTCAGCACCTGGTCCCCCTCCCCGGGAGAGATGGTGACACGCAGGAGAGGAACGTTTTCCAGGCAGCTGGCTAGTGAGGGTTTAAAGAGAACAGGCGGAGGGGGGCATGGCTGCTTCCTGGGGGAGCAGATCTGTTCCCTGAGACACAGCAGAGAGTCGGGGGGAATGAGTTTAAGGCACAGAGCCTGATTCTGATTGCAGATTATCGGACAAAAACCTGGGACATCTGGGATGATGCAGAGCCCACAAAACTGGCCAGCTGGCAGCATGCACTGAGCACCTGGACGATCCTGGGAAAGCCGGAAGGTGGCAGGCGTACTGCAGACACTGGTGTCAATCTAGAGCCACCCCTCTGGCTTCAGTGGAGTGACTCCAGATTGAGACCAGTGTCACTGCGAGCAGAAGCTGAGCTATTGCACTCCCCCACCCCGCTCTCCCAGCCCCGGATTATCCCCCAGCTCTGCTGATGTCTCTCAATCCTGCCTGCAGCAGCTGCTGCTACGCCAGTCCAAGGCCTTCATTCAGATCTCCTATTTGAGCCAGTTCGCACCCCCACCCACATTGCACAGGTGTAAGTGACCACCCAAGTAGTGGGCAAAGGGAGACACCTGGCCTCGTACAGTTCTAGGGGTGGATGAGCTGACCGTCCTTCCAGCACTATGCAGCTGAGGGTGCAAAGAGGCAAAAAGCAAACAGTCCGTGTCAGTCCAACACCCCAGGAGAAGTGGATGCGCTGACGGTGATCAGAATACCTAGCTCGGTTCTTTTCCTTTTTTTTTTTAAATCAGTGTTTGCTTTTTCAATACGAACATTGCGACACAAACCGAAAACGAAAGCACACGAGCAGTGTTAACGTACAACACCGGTCTGTAACCCAGCACCGTGTTAACGTACATATTTGAACACCGTTAATATCAAATGATACAATGAAATAAATCAATACATTACAGCTCACCAGGGAAACAACCCAGACAAGGCCATACCTGGCTCTTCCATCTGTAGATCTCAGAGCGCTTTCTTTACAAAGGAGGGCATTATCAGCTCCATTTTACAGATGGGGAAACTGAGCCCCCGGTAGGGAGGTGACGTGCCCCAGTACACCCAGCAGGGCAGTGGCAGGCCCAGGAATAGAATCCAGGTTTTCTGAGTCCACTTGCTCTATCCATTAGGCACCACTGCCGTTCTTTGGGGTTTAGAGCAGGCCTACCCCGCGCTCACCCCTAGTTAAGCAGTGGGTGTGCTGGGGCAGCGCTTATTACACTTATCTTGCTGTTACCTCATGTGCCACCCATTTCTTGGGAAACCCCTCCTTGTCTCTTGGCTTAGCCCGAGCTCAGAGATCTCCAGCTTTTCTATTCTGGGATCCCATCTGGCAGCCGCCTCCCACTTGGCATCACGACCCCCTGGCTCCGGCGTGTGACCCCTCTGGGCCATTCACACCCCTGATTCGATTGTAAGAGCTTTGGGGCAGGGACCATGTGTGTGGCCAGTACCCGGCACCAGGGGCCCTGGTCAGGATCTCTAGGCGCTATCGCAATTCCAGACCTGCTGAAAGCCATGCAGCCCTGTGCTGTGCTGCTCTGGCATGTGGGCCCCACACACTCCAATAACCCCCATTTCTGACACAAGACTGCCTCTGCCTCACCCCCAGCTCTGTCACCAAGGGGAAGACGCACTGTGCTGTGATCCTAGAGCTCATGAAGTCTCAACCCAACCGTCCTTCTGATCCCTCAGCCCATTTCTCTGCCCCCAACAACCCTGGCCTCCTGTCCTTCCCTGATCAACTATGATGCCCAGTTTTGCTCATCCATGTTGACAACCTGCCTTTTAGAAGCAATGGGCCACATCCTGTGCTTGTGTTAGGGCCTGGCCCTGAATTGCGTAACACATTTGGGGGTCATTTTTCAAGACCCACCCACCCCTTGTGACATTGAAACCAGCACACACAATTAAGGACTCTCTCCCACCCCCCAACGTGCTAGGTAATTTCTGGACGGCGCCTGACCCAGGCTGATAGCCCGGCTCCTTATCAGTGGCTAGCCACTCGAGTGACCACGTGCAATGGCTTCAGAGTCTGCTGTGGCAGCCTGGCTAAGGATCCTGGCCATGTTGCTCGAGTGGGAGAAGCTTTTAGCCCTTGAGCCAGGCTGGGTCCCTGCAGATGACCCAAGAGTGGTGTCGTTTCACGGAGCTGCGCTGGCTCTAACCACTAGATGGTGCTTTGGTCTCAGAGCCTGGCCACCTCGCACTGCAAAGCTAGGGCACAAACAGCTGTACCGCCCCTGGGCTGCGCCCTAGGAGAGCAGCGGGTTTTCCTCTGGCTGCAAACACTGGAGGGGAATGGGGATGCTGGGTAGACAGGGGTTTAGCGCGGTGCATGGCGGGTTTGTAGCTGGTTAATGGGCGCCATCGCTTGAAGAGCAGGGTCTGGGGGCAGCGGAGTGGCTGGATCCCTTGCATGCATCCCCCAGCTATGACCCTGACCTGGGGGGCAGAGGATCCTTTTCAGCACCGCTCAGGATACAGCAGCGCAGAGGCCAGCATGTGAGCAGGAAAGACGGAATCAGGGGACATTTCTGATTCTCCATCCACAGCCCGCAGCTAAGAGCCGCTGGCTGGGTGACAGGACCTTCTCCCCATCAAGGCTTATGGAAGCCCCGGGGGAAATGCCCCAATTTGCTTCTGCCCCTCTATGCCACTGGGATACACCCGGGCAAAGCAGAGGGCCATGGATGCAAAGCACAGACCTGGTCTTCAGGAGGGGAAGGAACCGTCCCGTGACAAGCAAAACAAACCTCCCGAACAAAGGGAAGCAGGAAACAACTGCAGCAAGCGATACCAAGCAGCGGTGCTTAATTAGGAGCAAAGTATTAATGGAGGGGAGAAGCGGCATGGTGTGAACAGGGAACGTCCTTCCCTGGGGAACACGGGAGCAGGGCTAGGAGCCGGTCTGAGCTTCTGGAATAATACAGAGTTCATGAATCATGGTTAGTTATTATTACACCTAAAAGTGAGTTGGGCTATGAAAAGGACAGACAGACAGTGTACCGCTGGCAGACCAGACGCCAGCTTGTGCCCAAGTCCCCACTTCCCAACCGAACACTGACAAATACGTAGCGGGAATCAGTCTGGCTGACCTGTGTTCATATTGTTAAATTGGTTTTAGGATTATAAGAACGCGTTTGGTGTTTAGATATCATTGAGTTGCTGCCTGCATTAATCTCACTCGTAACACCTGGATCCCCGATTGTACGGTAATGGTTGTATTATGAGCCTCAGTGACTATGTAAATCACTGGACAGGAGAGAGAATTGAATTAGTGTGAGGTGCTGATGGGCAACAGAAGGTGTTACCGCCTCCCTGACAGGAAATGTCAATCAACACCACCCATGCTATTGTGGGACATTAAAAAGGACAAAAAGACTTTATTCTTCTACTCTCCTCCCCCATGAAGGTGTCATGAAAGTGGATTCCTCCCATCAGCTGAGTTTGCAGCTCAGAGCACATGGCAGGAGGGGGATAAAATCCCCAAAGAATACCTACCTTCCCCATTGTTGTTCCTTACCCTTGGATGTATATATGTACCTCCTCTCTGATTTCTATTCCTTACATCTGACAAAGTGGGTTACAGCCCACGAAAGCTTATGCCTGCAGAAATTAAATTTGTTAGTCTTTAAAGTGTCACAGGACTCTCGTTGGTTTTGCTGTATACAGACTAAGACGGCTACCCCTCTGGAACTGCTTAGCCTGGGTTAGCCCGAAAGGACTTGGAGAGCTTGCTTATTACCGGAGCTTCTCTTACCTTCTGAAGCTTCAGATTGTAACTCATTTGTGTGTGTATGAATCAGTACAAATCAGAGCAGCTTTGAGCTGCCTCTAAAACTTATGCTCTGTTCCCTACGTGCCCTGGGAAGCAGAGATAGCCATAGCCTATTGTGCTTAGCCACACCCCTGATCCACCCCCATGGGCCCTGGGTAGCATAAACGAGGCCAAGGTGTCAGTGAGAATCGGGCCTGTTAGGTTCTAAGCCGGTGCTGAGGCTGAGTGTCCCAAATCTTGGGTCGAGGGGGTTGGACCCCTGGTTTTGGCCCAGAGGCACCTGGGCTCCGAAGGCTGCCGAGGAACAAGCCTGAACCGTCTCTCCCATGCCCAGGCAGCAGGCGCTGAAACCACCCAGCGCAACTGGCAATCAGGGGAAGGCATAGCACGGAGACACTCAACTCCGCCAAGCAAGCGACTCTAACCACAGGGAGATCGTTTCCCAGGCTCCACGGGGCTGAGCCTTCCCCGCCCAGCCTGGCAGGGGAGTCCCAGCTTAGCTCCTGGAGGAGGATGTGTTCACGGGCTGGTTCTTAGTCCAGGTATAGTTCAGCTGTCCCAGGGGTCCTTTATGCACGGCAGGGAAGTGGCTGGGCTAAGCAGCAGCACGGTGGCTGCTTCCCCTGGTACGATGAGAGGCCCTTGTGTCTCTGCTGCGGCAGGTTAGCCTCTCGCCGTCGCTCATCTGCTGAGCCTAGCGGGAAGCTGCCACGTCGGTGTCCTGGCCAAAAGGGCCACAGACTTGCCCTCCGTGACAGCCATGTCAACCCACAGCCACTCCCTGGGCCTTGTGAGAGCTACCCGAGATCTAGCCGGGTGTGCGGGACGGCTGAACGGCTCTGTGAAGGGCAGAGGGATTCCCCGTGGGAACAGGCTGGAAAGGGATGAGAAGTTATGGCCCTTAGTCACACTCTGGGCCGCACAAAGGGGCTGCAATAGGGGCAGGAAACGTCTCTTTGTTCTGATTTTGTACAGCACCTAGCACCATGGGGTGCTACCGTGATAACAGATGATAATAATTAGAGCCACTTGAACTTCCCACATGCCCTGTCCTTTCCCAAGTGCAGGCAGGGCCGGATTAATGCAGGGGCTTTGGGGGCTGCAGCCCAGGGCCTTGGGCTAAGCGGGGCCCCGGCAGGACCCACTGGCAGAGAGGGGAGCCTGGTGCTGGCCGCCGCTGGTCCCACTTGCGATGCATGGGGCAGCCGGTCGCAGAACCCTCCCTGCCTGGAGCCGCGGCACTGGCGGGCAGCTGCAGCCGTTCATCCAGCTCAGTGCCGAGCATCTGGGTGGGACAGGCCCTGTGGTGCCCGGCCCAGCACCTGGCCTGGGCTGCCGCACAGCTACTGGGAGTTCCTGCCGGCTGCACATGGGACACGCTGGCCAGGCCCTGCCTGGAGCCAGAGCATGGCACTGCCACTGACAGGGCGAGGCGGGCATGGATGGAACAGCTCTGCAGGGCAGTGGCAATGCAACGCCGCTGGGTGGAAGGACAGTGTGGGGGAAAGCCTGGGGGATCCCCTGTGACCCGAGCAGGGGGCAGGCACGGGGGCTTCTATGGAGGGGGCAGCCCAGGGGAGTGGAGAAGGGAGGGCAGGGCACGGCACGGGGACACTGGACTGCTCTGTGAATGGGGCCGCGCCGAGGAGGAGGGAGTGTGGAGCACAGGAAAGCCTCTTGGGAATGGGGGGGCAGCAGTTCGGGGGGAGGATAGGACAATGGCATTTTAAATCTCTGTTTCTCCTGTGTGGGGTGGGGGCCCCACAAAATCGAATAGCCCCAGGCCCACAGGAGAGTTAACCTGGCCCTGAGTTCTGGGATGGAGCATTTGGGGATTGGGACCCCGTAAATCATTTCTGTGGCAGTTCCAGCTGCTCAGTGGGCGCTGGAGACCATTGCTCCGAAGGCCCCGACTCCAGAGTGGTTCTGGCTACGTCCGTTGCCTGCTTCCTCGCTCACCTGCCCTGTCGCTAAAAGCAACGGCTGCATTTTGCCCTGCAGAACGAAGAGCTTCAGGAACTAAAGAGCCTGTGACTTCAAGCAGAGAAGGCTCCAAAACTCTGGCCACCTCGGGGAACGGGAGAGTGGGGCCTTATGTCCCTGCCTCACTAGTGCAAATCCTGCTCCAGCTGCGAAATGAGTTTGATGGGACTCCGCCAAGCTCATCCAGAGCTTAACGCAGGTGTCCCAGAAAGCACCATCGCAGCTGAGGTGCCTCGGCTCAGGACTGAATGGGGCATGGAGATCCGACTGCCCGGCTGTGCTAGACGGAGCTCGTCCCAGCCCGGCGGAGGCCCGGAGCCAGGGGAGCATTGCGGGAGTTTCCCCGGAGCACGGCCCTCGCCCTACGTGTTCTGGCAATAAATAGACCCAGAGCAGCAGGGCTGTCATTCCCACGGCAAATCGGCAACAGGGGCCTGGCAGTGCCAGGACCAGAAAGGGCTGGATGTGCCCAGGGCAGGGGGGGAATGTCACCGGCCAAGAATAACACCTCCCAGCAGCAGCCCTGCCCCGCCCAAGGAATTACCGGGAGCGAAGAAGAGAGGGAGGATGGAGGCAAGTGGGGCCGGGCTGGTTTGAAGCCCCAGGGAATGGGGCCAGCTGGGGACCGAGATTAAGGCCAGAGAAGGCGGGCATGGGGCTGGCTCGCTAGACGGGGCCGGTGGGGATGGCTGGAAGGCCAGACAGAGGCAGACAGACAGACCAGGTGGGCGAGGCCAGCTGGAAAAGCCGGGCCCCTGTCAGCGGCTCCTCGCCCAGCGTGCGCGGTGCCAAAGGCAGGGGGCACCCGCGAGCCGGGCTCGGGGCTGCAGGGAGCCGCGTGTGACTCAGCCCGGGCCGGACTCAGGTTTCCGCCCGCCCCCTCCCGGACCTGCCCCCCCCCCCCCGCTTTAGTCTAGGGCCGGCGGTTCCCGTCCCGCTCCCACCCACACTCGCCGAGCCTCGCTCCCCGCACGGTGCTTCGCTCCCGCGCTCCCCGCCGAGGTGAGTCCGGCTGCCCCGGCCCCTCCCGCAGCGCACTGGTCCCGGGGGGGGGCTTTGCCCCCCCCCTGCAGATACACCCCTCCCCCCCCCGGGTGGGGGGCTCCGAGCTGCCTTCTTGCTCCCCGGCGCTGCAGCTGGACTGGGGGCGCTGGGGTACCCCGGGAATGGGGGGAGGCTGCGGATGGGGTTAGGAAAGGGGACCCCAGCCCTGCCGCCCCTGGGGATGGGGGGGTCACCCCAGCCCTGCTGCCCCCCCCCCCACCACCCCGGGGCGGGTTAGAGATCCCAGCCCCCCAATCCAGCCCCGCTGGGTGGGGGTCCCCGTGGAAGCGGCACCAGGCCGTGGTCACACCCAGAGCCCTGGTCCAGCTGCTGTCCCGGAGCCGGAGCCGAGCGCACCACACCCCTGCAGAGCAGCAGCCTGGGGCAGGGAGGGCAGTGCCAGTGCCGCTAGTGGGAGAGGGAGGGTCTGTCCGTCCGTCTGTCTGTCTGTCCTGGGGGCAGGGGTTATTGGGGACGGGCCAGTTACTACATCTGCTGGTGCCACTCGGCGCAAGTGGCTCGTGGGGGCATCGTGGACCTTTCCCCGCAGCAGAAAAAGGGCCCCCCACCCCCCACCCTTGTGAATGTGGCCTGGGGACGGAGCCACATCTGCTTGGGAAGTGGGATTCGGGGGGCTGCTGCCAGACCCCAGCTTTCTTCGGGGGGCTCGGAGGGGTTTGATTTTAAAATTAAAAAAAAAAACCACCCCAAAACCTTGTGTCCGTTGGGGCTGCGTCTTTGTGCCAAAGAGCCGAGCTGGGCTGTTTGTTACACGCCCCTCTGCCTGGGGTAAGGTCTGTCCAGCCCCCTCTTCTCCCCGCCGAGGTCTCGGCTGTGTTTAACGACTGGCAAAGTGCCAAGTTTGCTCTGCTCTTTCTAGCACCCTGACTGCGCCCCCTTTGCTAGTGGTTGGCTTGGGGCCAACTGCATGCCAGGGAGACCCATGCTGCGCTGGGGGGAGCGACCCCCAAGGGTGAATGGGGCCCCGGGGGGGGGGTGAGTGTAGACACTGAACAGCTACTGGCAGACACAGTCCCATTCACGTCAGCCACCCGTCTGAGCAAGGGCATCGTGAGCTCAGAGACCCGCAGGCTTTGCAGAGCTGCCATGTCCATAGCAGAACTGGCGCTTGCATCCCAGGATCTGATCTGTAGGAAGCAGATTGGGTGTGGTCCCTGCAACACTCTGGGCAGCTGAGTAAGCGAGGTGACGGGCCACACCCTTTTTGAGCTTTACAAGGGGATGCCAAGGGCTGAAATGCTTTCAGTGTCTGCTGTGGAGCCAAGGTGCTAGGGAGAGGCGCATGAGACACAGATCAGTGCTATGGCGAAAACACAGATGCGATACTTGCTATCGATCATACAGATCCAATAGAGAGAGAGAGAGAGAAAGACAGATAGATGGAGGAGAGAGCGTGGTGGTTACGTGCAGGGATCTGTAATTGCAGCTTTGAAAGCCGGCCAGCTTATACCACACTGGGCAGGTTTTGAGTATGTGCTGTTCTTTTCCAAGCTCCGTTGCACTGCTGACAATCAGATGCTCCAGGCTTCCCCCTGGACAGCTGCTTTTCTTGCTGGGAGAATGGTTTGATTCATAGAGACCAAGGCCAGATGGGACTACTGTGATCATCTCATCTGACCTCGTTTATACCATGGGCCAGAAAACTTCTCCAAAAGAATTCCTTTTGAACTAGAGCAGATCCTTTAAAAAAAGGGGGAAAAAAATCTGAACTTGAGATAAAAATTGTGAGTGATGGAGCAAACCCCAGGCTCCGCTGCCCCTCTGCCCGGCACCGTGAGATGCCGTTTACACCCAAATGCTCCAGATTCTCCCGACTCACCCCAGTGGGAGTGATTCAAATCACACCCATTTTGTACCAGGGTATGTGACACAGGACAGGGGCAGGCTCCTATCTCTAAGAACCCAGCCTGTGTCACTGGGCATGTCCTGGCAGAGCGGGCAAGAGGAATGAGACGGGACGGACTGAAAGCCGGGTCCCTGACTTGGCTGAATACCTCCTTGGGAAGAAGGCTCCCTCCACCTACTCTTGCGGTCTGGATTCCAGTCCGGTGCCCGCTTCAGTAAAGCTCCTTTCAACCTCATCTCTCTGATCCGGGCCTGGGGCGGGAGGCTGCAACAAGGGTAGGATCTTAGAAGCCCTGTGCTCAGACTGAGAATGGTACACGCCCTGCCAGGCTCCTGGGGATACTCCAGCAGACAGAACAATGCGGCGGAGCTGGCACAAGCTCCAGTTAACAATCCAAGAACAGAGGTCCTTTGAGGAGACTTGCATTCCAGTTCCCCTTTTTTCCTGATCTGGGGGGAGGGGGGATGGGCCTGCCACTCTGGGTTTTCCAGCTGAAAGGTTGGACATGGAGCTGCCGTGGGGAAGCGCGTCTTGGCTTTGGCCAGTTTTCCAAGCAAGCAGCCCCGAGTGCAACTGGCATAACAGCCAAGCCTGGCTGGGCTTCCTGTTTTTTTCCAGAGAGCTTTTCAGACCCCAGATGCAGATCTCGGGGCAGGGAAAGCAGCCTGAAGCGAACAAAGAGTTTGGGAGGGGCCGGGGCCCGATCCTTAGCTGGTGCCAATTGGCATCGCTGCCTTGACTTCAGTGGAACGACACCGATTTACACCAGCTGAGGATCTGGCCCACTGGCTTCAATGGCGCTGCACCGATTTACACCGCGGGTCTTTCATGCAGCGCAGCGAAAGCCCCAGACAGCTCCCAGGCCTGGCACGGAGCAGGCAGCAATTCTGCTGAGACAGACGCTGCTCTGGGAGTGAACAAAAAAAGGACCCCACGCTACGGAGGCCCTGCTGCATTTGGATAATTCAATCCGAATGCTGTGTCCGTCTTCATCCTGTTGCATCGAAAGATTTCCCAGGAGAGGCAGTGTTTCACAGATGGGGAAACTGAGGCATGGAGCATTACTCTATGGTCCCATAGGCGGAGTCTGAAATAGAACCCAGAGTCCTGCCGCCTGGCCCTGTGCTATAACCGCTACCTCCCATCCCACAGCCAGGAACAGAACCTGGAAGCCCTGTCTCTGTCACTCGACTTCTCTAACCACGCCCGCGTGGAACCGAACCAGGAGTTCTGGCTCTCGGTCCATTGCTCTAATCACTGGGCCACACAGCTCTTCTTAGGAATCCTTGTGCCAACTCTTGACATTTTATTGCAAGCCTCACAATAGCTGGTTTTTTACTCAAAGCCCCAGTTTCTGGAGGCATGGCCCAGATCCTCAAAGGTATTTAGGCACCTAACTCCCATTAACTGGTTGATTTCAGGATCTGGACCCCTGTGATTGCATGCTGAGCTTTCCTTTTCTTTTTAAAGATAGTTTCTGGTCTTTGTGGGTGTGGAGAAAAGCTTGCAGATTCGACCATTGGATGCTCAGAAACCAGGAGGCAAAGAAAAATGGCCCCATATTTATTATATTTTTAAAAAATCCCATGATTGGGAAGCCAATCTCGTGGTCTTTTGGAGGCCCGATTCATGACCTTTCGCTGGCTGGGGTGGACGACCTGCTTTGTGGTTCATTTTCAGCACAGTGTGTTTGTCTGCCTGCTGGTTAAATAGCCACATGGTCTTGAAAGGATTCATGGTTAGCCACAGAATCCCCAAATCTGCCTGCCGCGCATCTGATAAACACGAGGGTGAATCCGGAGTGACACGGCTAACAAACAATACAGTACACCACTGATGGTTGGTGACGGGAGCCCCTGAGCTGCCCCCGCCTGCCCACAAAACACACACTCCTTCACAAGGTAGCAGAAAGTGAAAGCTACCTTTGTGCAGAGGGGCAGCACACGAGCAGCGTGCCATGGGGCAGCGGCAGCATTTAAATGGCACATAGTCCTTGTGCTCTCACCTCTCTGCACTGAAAACATCAGTGCACGTAGAAGGAAATCTCTCCTTTGGTCCCAGCCCCGTCACTGATTAGTAAAGACAAAGTACGTGAAATGTTAGCATCTTGGAGCCAGAGAGAGATTTTCCCAGCAAAATCCATACGAAGGGAACCACATTTCACAATACATTCCTAGGAGGGGGCTGCAGCATTTGTTTGGCTTTTGAAAAAAAAAAAAAATTATAGGTGAGGTTTTCCATCATCAGCTTGGGAGTCAGGACTCCTGGGTTCTGTTCTCAGCTCTGGGAGGGCAGTGGAGTCCAGTGATAGCAGCAGGAGAAGGACTGGGAGTCAGCATTCCCGGGTTCTTGTCCCAGCTCTGCGATCCACTCCCCATGTGTGGGCAAGTCGTGAGGACCGACATTTTCAAACACGTCAGGATGCCTCATTTGTGGGGTTCCCAATGCTAGACGCTGGCAGGGACCTAGTTTCCAGGAAGGCTCGGAGCAGGCAGCATCCCTTGAGCCGGAGGCTGTTGGGGGTGCTCAGCATCTCCACAACCGAGGCCTTAGGGGCTAAAGCCAAGTGCCCACCAAGTAAAGGGACGCCGAGTTAGAGGCTGCTCTGGAAAATGGAAGACCTCTAGGCCGAGGTTAGTGGGCTAACGACACTAGCCCTCCTCTGCACAGCGCTGTAAGAGTGGCAGGTGCAAGCCCCACAAAGGAGCTCAGTGTTGTTCTCATCAGGGCTTCCCAAAAGTTATTCCACCAAGATGGTGGGGGTGGAAGATTCCAGTGATTTGCAACAGGCTATCTAGGGATAGTCTCTTTGTTCTGTGGTTGTACAGCAGCCATGACTGGGCTCCTACAATACAAACGCATCATCTCAGTGCAACTCACCAGACTGGGACATTTTGCTGTAGTTCTTACCTGGCCCCTATTACTGACATTTCTAAGCATCTCCCAATCTTTGAGGTATTTATCCTCATGGCACCCATTTTACAGATGGGAAACTGAGGCACAGATTGGCTAAGTGACCCATGCAGGATGCCTGGGGTGAGGCAGGGACTTGAACCCAGGTCTTTCAAGTGCGAGGCTAGCGTCTGAGCGAGCCTGGGTGGGAAGGGGTCTCCATGAAGGGTTTTGTACTGGCCATGTCCATTGCGTTCCCCTCGCCAGGCTGGTCCGGTGTCACCCGGCGCCGTTCCTCTGCTATCTATCCCCACCATGTCCCGAGGCCGCATGGCTTGGGGGCTGCGATGAGGGCAGCCGCAGAAAATCCACAAGCCCAGGACACGTTGATGCTGTTCCTGGATGGAGATGGAACAATCCGAGTCATTTCCTCAGAGGCATCGCTGACCGCTTTCCAGCAGGGCTGGAAAATACGAGCTCAGGCCAGGCAGAGGCTGGGGGAACATCCTGGGATAGGGGGATGGGGCATGGTGACCTGTACTGCTCCAGTGGCTGCAGGAGGGAGGAGAATCCAGCCAGAAACAACTGCGTCCCGTTTATTCATCACACTAATCAGGAGGGCGGTTTATTTTTCCACCCTGCTTGGAGTCCCAGCGCCATCAGCAAACAAACCCTGTCTGCGTGGCACCCCGTGAACTCTGGAGCAGCACCTCCTGACCAGCACCCAGCCGTGGCCGAGGTTTTAGACACTGCCTCCGGGTCGCAGCATTTGATTGTATTTGCCCAGACGCCCTCCTAAAAGAGTCTCCCCTGCCCTGGGTTGGACAAGCAGGGGGCCTACGTCCCACAGCTCCCCAGGGATACTGGCTTGGCTGCTTTCCTCCAGTCTCGCTGTTTGTTGCCTACCTGTTGCATTGCTGGAGTTGGGGAGCTTTTCCCCTTGCTACCGGCTCTTCACTTCCCACCCCAGCCTCTATTCCGAAGGCCGGTTTAGGCACCACATCCATGAGGGAAGGGAAATGGACCAGAGAGAACAATATGGCCTGAGGCAATAGATGAGTTGAGAGATGGGTCTGCACCAGGCCCTCAATCCATGCTTCTCTCACCATTTCAGAGTCAGATCAGCACCCAGCACCCTGTTTGAGTGAGCCTTGGCCAGCATCTCCACAGCTAGAAGCGTGAGGTGCTGGAGTCTGCCCTAAAGCTCTCTAGCTGGGCACGTAACACCCTCACACCTTCCCCAGACCAGGCAGAGAGGGGCCCCTCTAGCACCCGTTGCGCTGTGGGTCACGTCGAGATGGTCGGGATAACATGGGAACAGCGAAGAACGGCAGGTTTTTTTCACCATGCCCGACGGTGGAAACCTGGGAAGATTAGCTGAGCCCAGCGGCTGGGATCGTGTCAGAACGGCCGGTGGGATTCTGCAGCTTGAATCCTGCGTAAAACCCAGCCTGAACTAACCCCGACCTCCTCAGCCCATTTCGGGGCCCGATGCTTCAGTTCACTTCGGAAGGGGGGCCCGGACCCCGATCGCTCTGATTTCAGGGAGGCGCAAGAAGCCTGCACAATGCTCTCTCCCCGCACCCCAGGATTTGACTCTTTCTCCTACCCCAGTGGAAGGCTGAATGGCCAGCCGGCTTCAGAGAAAGGCTGCAGTAGCTAAGCATGGTGGAGACGGAGGAGAGGCAGCCAGTGCTCACTCCCATCTCCTCCCCGAGGCTCCTCCGCAGGGTGCAGCCCCAGGGAGCTGCGTGGGGCGAAGTGGCCCTGGAGGGGCTGAAACTGCAGCAACCAAAAGAGGATGTTGAGATTTTAGGCCCTGCCTGTCACTCAGGTTTTGGGCCCTGAGCTTTGCGTTACAGCAGGGCCCTGCTAATTCGCACCAATGGGGGAGGAGACCCAGGGGAGAACTGCTGGATGCTGGGGGCAATGGCATGGCATGAGTTGGACTAACAGGTGGGCGCAGTGGAGGAGTTACCCCCGGCAAGGAGCATCCGCCTTCACAACGGAATGGCAAAGGACCGGGATCATGGGGACTTTGTCTTCTGAAGGGGTGCAGAAGGGCGGTCCCTGAATAGGATGCAAAACGGCAGCTGTGAGCGTGGGGAGATTTTGCAGCAGTCCTAAAAAAAAGAGCCAGGAACAGCGTTGGGTGCAGATCCCAAGCCATCGCAAACGCCCAGGTGTGCAGATCGTTGGCTGGCAAAGGAAGGAGACACGGGCGAAGCAGACGGCATGCTCGGCGCGCTGGCTGCTGGCTCCCTCCTTGGGCGTTTATCCTGCTGTAAGCTTGGGGGGGCCAGGAATGCATCCCCCAACACTGAGCATTTGGGCCTCATTTGGAACCAAGATCCCTCGTACTTAGAGTCTTCCAAAGAAAACACCAATCGAGGCACTGTGGCTGGACCTAGCTAATCTCCGGACGGGAGCAGGCTGGTTACCAGCTCAGCAGCCCCGCAGAGACCCCTTTGCACGTCTCAATGCTCACGGATGACTGTAGTTAATTCATTATCCCTCCCAAGGATCTCAGGGGCCCTGATCCGTGCACGGCCCAGGGAGGGGATGTGCACGAGGAGGAGTGACGGTGCACTAGTGGAATCGCTCCTACCTCGTGTTCTCTGGCACGCTGAGTATCTGCAGGGCTCCGTCCTTTCCCCAGGGTCCCTCCCTGATGGAGGGCAGCAGGCGTTAACACCCCTGGTGTATGTAGCCCAGAGTGCAGAGTCTGTCCCCTCCCTTCGCATTCCTGCTGCATTCTCCTCCCGTACTCCGGGCCGGGGTGGGGAACACACACGTCCTTTGATCAGCACTTGAGGCTGAGGGCTGTGGCCTGCGGAACATCTGGGGACAGGGCAGCTCATCTGGTTGACATGGAGCAATGATTTTGCTCTATGGGAGGAGGCCTTCCCGGAGCAGGAAGCTGCCACTCAGCTTGCAGCAATCTGCTCTGGAACAGATTCCCTTGCGCAAACTTTTTAACCCTTATATTGCCGGAGGCACCTTTGTGCGCGCGCGTGTTCTCCCTGCCGCTGTCCATCCCGAGGCATTCAGAGTTGGCTCATCCTTTGGCCCAGCACTTCAAGCGTGTCCCCATCGCTGTCCCCCCGGTATGTCTCGCCCACACGCTCAGAGGATCGTCTCTGGAAGTCAGGGGGAATTCAGTCCATGGCTTCTCTGCTGGGATGGAAGGACAAATTAGAAGGATGCACTCTGCGCCAAGAATGTTTGGCTGCGAAGAAAGGGATGGAGACCCAGCAAACACGTTGCACATGAGACACGCCTATTAGCAGCGAGATGTTATTCCTGATCTATTTGAACCAGATGACCAGGGAAAGAGAAGCTTCATGTCCCATTCATAGTTCCTCAAGCCGGCTGGTTCCCTCTGTCTGTCTGTCTGTCTTTCATCTATCTATAGCCTTTTAAGGAAAGAGCACCCCAAGGCATGTTACTACATATACCATCAAGATAATCATTCCAACGGGGCTATATCCTTGTAAAACACCTCAAGCACGTTCGGGCACAACAGGGATCACTGCAGGAAAAGCTGCTTTCACCCAAAGCAAAGATGGCTTGAGGATGAAATTTCTGAAGCGTTTTGCGAGGGATTACTCTTTTCCCCCCTGGAGGCCTCACTCATGGGATTGCAGCATTTGCTACATGCCCCTGATCACGCTTCTCTTCACTGCACAGCAGTATATGAGGCTGCTGGATTTGGCAGCGGATCAAAGTCTCCCATTCTCAGGGGCAGAAGCAGAGAAAGGAATCTTCCCTTGAAAGAGTTTGCTTTGACAATTTATTTTAAAAAAAAAGCCACAGCATTTAACAACCAGCCTTGCTTTTCCTACAGACTCTGGTCGAGTCTTTCTGTTGAGTTCGTCCCTGAAGGCTGTATTCTCTCTCCAGTCATCTGCTACTCCATGTGGCTGTGCAGCGCACAGGGCAACTGAGTTGGGGACACAGCAGGGCAATCGCTTGGCTGGGCTGAGCGGTCACAGAACACAGATGCAGCTAGGCATGACTCGTAGGTATTTTAAGAGCTGTCAGGTTTCCTCTTAGCCTGGACATGCATCTTGGCTATGCACACTCAGCTAATTGCATCCTGCTCACCCCAAATTACCCCCAGGTGATAGGAACCGTCTTCACTTCCTGTCCCAAACTGCTGTGAATTACAGAATCAAAGATGCTAGAGATGGGGGAGGGGAAACCCTCTTATAGTACCTCTCAGAGCAGGATTGATCACTGATGGGACTTTCTCTAATGTCTTGCTGCACAGGATTGCTGTGAGTTGATAAATAGCTGCCACGTTCCACCCCAGAGGTGATTGCATTGTAGTGGTGGGAGAAGTATTCTCTGAATATACAGGCTGGAATTCTGCCCTAGGATACACGCAATGGGCAGCTTTTGGCTCATAATTTAAGTAGTTTTCAGAGGTAGTTGAGTTCCTAGGGATCTTGCTATGAAAGGTATAAGATAAGAAAATCAGCGGTTAGCCGTGTCCTGCTTTATATTAAGATTGCCTCAGGTGGGTTTCATAAGGATTTATATTTTGAACAACTAACTGTGGCTCAAAGCACAAGTTATTGAGCTCGACGCAGGAATAAGGGGGTAAACGTCCTGTGCTAGGTCAGATTAGATGGCCACAATGCTCCCTTCTGGCTCTGAAATTTACCAATCTCTCTGCAGTACATTACAAGTCGCTTTCTAATCAATTTTTCACCTGTGGTTTAATCGAGGTTTTTCCCTTGAAAATACCTAAACCACTTCTAAAATGTCAGTGCATCAGGCAACTTGGACAGAAATAACCGAGAGACACATTATTTCCCCTAGTGCTGGAACTTGAAATAAAAAACTCAGAGATTCTCCAGTCACTCCCTCTTTTTCTAATTTAAACCAAACTCTCTTACTCATCCACGTTTATTACAGCTTCCCCCACCCAAAGCACATTTATGTCCCATAAACTTTATTGTAAGTTAGGAGAGTACAGATACCCTGGTACAGCGTATTCTCCTTTTGATGTTCAGGAATGTCCTGGCTTTGTGTATTGGATCAGTTTGATCCGGGTTTAACTGCTGAGGCAGGATCAATTTTATTATGCAATAAAATCCTTAGCTGTAGTGGCACAAGTCAGCGATTATAATTATTGGGCCGTGCAGCGCTAAAATGGGTTCCACTGGGAAAAGGTGCCAAGAGGTGTGGATGCTGATCCGACCTTTATCCCAACTCTCCCAGCCTCTCCAGCATCTGCCTGGCTGCATCCCAGCAGGTCTCCACCCTCTCTAAAAACTAGGCAGATATAGAAATACAAAAACATTGGAAACAAGTTTTTAAACCCGTGGAAAGTTTCCATCTGGATCTGAGAGCTCAGATCCCACAGTGGTGGCTGCTGGGGTAAGAACGTAATAGCTAGCAGGTTTGGCAGATGTATTAGAATTCAAGTTAGAAATGAGGCATAGATTTTTTTTAACCCTAGGGATGATTAACCATTGGCAAAAGCTACCAAGGGGAGCAGTGGATTCTCCATGTCTTGACGTCTTCAGATCCAGCCTGGAGGCCTTTCTGGAAGACACATTCGTCAAACACTTTATTGGGCTCAATACAGGGGTAACAGGGTAAAGTTCTGTGGCCTGCAATACACAGGAAGTGATAATAGATGATCTAATGGGCCCTTCTGGCTTTGACATTTATGAATCCGAATGGAACGGCTGAAGTCTCTCACAATAATTAGCATGGGTGGTCTTGCTGCTGGGGATAAAACTGACAAACAAAGCTAACAGCTGTCTGTGTTATTTCTCCCCACTTGGGCAGGCTTGAGAAACCAGTGCAAAAATGCCGTCTCAAATGGAACACGCCATGGAGACGCTGATGTTCACCTTCCACAAATACGCTGGCGACAAGAACTTCCTAACAAAAGAAGATCTTCGGGTGCTGATGGACAAGGAGTTCCCTGGGTTTTTGGATGTGAGTGAGAAATGCTGATGGGCCCACTTGCTGATTAATCCCTTTTGTCATTGCCCACTGAGGGACTTGGCTAGTCCTAGGGGCTGGTGATTCAGGGTTGGGGGGCGCTTTTCCCTCTGAGCAGTGATGCTCCAGTGTGGTGCTAGTGGATGCTGTTAGGGTGGGATGAGATGCAAGATGAAGGTCCCAACCATTTTATACTTTAGCATGACAGTTTTTACAAGTCAGGGTCAGATGCTCAGGTACCATAGTAGAGCTGTCAGATAGAGCAGGGAGGACAGGACAAATGGATTAGATGGGACAAACAGAAAGCCTAGGATTTACAGACAGAGTCCCAGTCAAATTCCAGGTTGGGTGATGATTGTTTTTCCAGCTAAACTCCTCTAACTTCAAATGAAGACATTATTCTGCACTCAAAATGAGGGCCCAACCCGGCTGGATTCTCAGGGCTACCGCAATATCAGTGTAAAATAATACCCATGATTTCCCCTCCTCAAAATTCTTTGAATCTCCCAATCAAAGCCAGCTATGGGATTTAGCCACTCAACTTGCCATTAGTTCATGTCAAAAGAAGCCATGTGACAAAGTCAGCTGATTTGACTTTGAAAACCTCAGACCAGGTGCATGGCTGTTGGTGTAAACTGACTGCAGTGCTTCTCCCCAGAGGTGGCTGCATTTCCGCAGGAGGTATAGACTGTGTGTAAAAGGCTTTATGGTGGGAGGTGCTGTGGGGCTACCAGGCCATTCTCCTTCCTGCTGCCTTTGGAGCAAGATCCTTGGGGTTAGGGGAAGGGATGGGCCAGGGTGAATGAGGAGGAGCTGTCTCTGGGCTGAGATCTTCTCTGTTACCCCAGGGCAATGCCACCCCTCTGGCTTCTAGCCCAAGATGCCCGCAGTATTGTCTCTCAAAAAGACCTGATCCACCTCCTGTTGAAGCCAGAGGCCAGGCTCCCATGGCTTTGGATTGGGCCTGGCCTTGTGTTTAAAAACTCCCACCGGAGGCACAGAGGCAGACGGCCCCTTCGCCCCCTCCCAGCCCCTGGCATTTGTGCACCGAACACAGCAGAAGCCAGGAACCACAACTGCCACTGGCAGAGGAGGTTGGGCGGGGGCGCTGCTGCACTTAAGCCCCTGCCACTTATCAGCACCCAGCTGACAGGGACAATGGGGAAAGGCTCTGGGCAGTGTGTTCCCTGATAAATGATGCATCGTTACAGACAATAGACAGCATTTTGGCAACAGCCTGCTCCTCTATTAATAACCCAGCTGCCTGGTGCACTGCGTTCTCCCTGCTCCTTGGCTGCTTTGGTTTGGTGCAAAGTGAGAACAAGGCGGCCAGGCAGACGCCTGAGAATGACAGATAGGTGCAGCTCCCCCCGTCTGCCCTCTGATAAATCTCCATCAGCCAGACCTCACGAGCACCCAGCTGTGATCCCGTAACGGAGGGATGACGCACCGTCTGAGCGGTAACTGGAGCCGCCTCTCAGGAGGTGTAATGCAGCATGAAGAACATGAAGCAGTTAAGTGACTTGCCCAGAGTTATACAGTTAGTGGCAGAATTAGAATACAACCCAAGCCCCCTGCTCTAACCACTGGGCAACGCCCCCTCTCAGGGCTAAGCATAGAACCCAGGAGTCCTGGCTGCCCGGCAAATACGTTAAGCGCCAGCACTGTGTTCACAAAGAGGATCCCAGGCAGCAGTGGGGTATGGAAAGGGCATAGCCTGCGGGGGCATGAAGACACCTTTCTGGGTAACTCCTGGCAGGTTGAAGAGGGGACTGAGGGCTATCACTGCCCCTGCAGGCATGTCTTTTCTCAAGGGAAGCCAAGCCAGAAAGAACTAGGCTAGGCATGGTGAGATACAGGACAGGACTGCGGTGTATCAGCAGGGGGCTCTGGGTCAGGACAAAGGGACACTGTGTAGGGAGCCCAGGTCTAGAATAGCGGGGGGGGGGTCAGACGAAGGGGCATTGGCAGAGCTGGGAGTGGGCAGCGCAGGGCTAGGATAGCAGTGGGCGATGGGGTGGGATCCGCAGAGCTGGGTGGAGGGGGAGGCCAGGGCTGGGATTGAGGCAGGGCTGCGGGGGCTCAGAGGTCAAGCCTGGAGCAGCAGAGTGCACATCACACCACTCTTGCCGTGCCTGGATAAAACCACCCGGGGACAGCACGCACGGTTCCTGCCTGGTGCCGCTAACGGCCGGTAGATCGCTGCTTCCATGAGAACCGGATCCGCTCACACTTTGGAGCAGGAAAGCATCCTGATGTGCTTACAGATAACCGTCAACCCAGCCCGCCTCTCCTGTGCTTCCAGCACCCAGAGGCCAGGTTCTTGTGCAAGCTGGCACGGGTGGCACAGGTTGATAAAATCACAGGCAGGTATTTCATGCTCCAGCCCCAGGGGCATCCATTCCACTGCGAGGGTGCACAGCGAGCCTGTATGCAACTAACCAGTGCTTTTTGGTCTCCCCATTACCCCCTGCCCCAGGGATTCAGTGACCTCCGTGGCAGGGCCTCCCCTGCAGCTGGCTATGCGCGGCTGGGGTGTAAGCAGGTGCAGTGCCGTGGAATTGCTCCTGCTAATCCCAAGGCTGGATTTGGCCCATCACCTGTAACTGACCTAGGCTCTGTTTTCAGAGGCACCTGAATCCCATGGACTTTCAATGAGAGCTGTGCGCCTAACTCCCTTAAAAGCTCCGGCCTTGCTTTTACTAGCACTAGAGCAGTCAGAGCCATGGGGCCAGTTTCTGATCCCAGTGGCCGCAGCATAGTGACTGCAGGGATTGAATCAGGATTGCTCAACCTGACCCCGGTGTAACCAGGAGCAGAGTCTGGCTGTAGGGGATGTATTCTGATCGCGGGCACCCTGGTGCAATTCTGGAATGACGCATTGAGCTCCCAGTTGACACCGACATTAGGGAGATCAGAACCTGTCCTCGGTCCTCTCACCTAATTCAGTGCTAGGCTTCAGGATGCTGCACGTCAGTCCTGGCCCGCGTCACACCCTCTTAGTCCAGGTGTGGGGAGGAGGAGGGGAGAGAAGAACTAAGAGGTCTTTATCTGGAGTGATAACAGCCACTCCCTGGAGCAGCTTGTAGACATACACTGCCGCTTATCATTCCCATCCCGGGCTCGCAGCTCAGGGTTCTGTTTCCTCAGTCCGTAAAGCAAACGCTGTGGTCACTCGCAGACGGCAGGCCGGGCACGAAGCTCACCAGCCATTGCTTTGTGTGATTCCCCAGCCCAGCCTGTGCCTGGGGAATACACTGCATGGGGATGGGGTAGGGGCCGGATGCACAGAGGTCATTTGTTTATTGCCTGGTGTGCAAGCCAAGGGGCAAAAGGTTCTTCCAACCTCTGTCCTCAGAACCCTGGTGCTTGGACTCAGAGGGCCCGGGCCTCCGTACGGGTGGAATTTCACTGCCATAGCACAGAGTTCAACGTCCTCCAGAATCACATCCAAAATGTCTCATTAGATGAGACCTTAGAAACCAGCGTGAAAAGCCCTTCTCCCAGCCCTGTGGACATGCACTCCTTCCAATGCAGGTGCCGGCTTTAAATGTCTCCTCCCTCTGCCTGGGAGACTGTCACATTGCAAAGTCCAACGGATCCCTGCCATTCATTGCCAGTGCTGCATGCACACAGCACAGTCAGCGTTTGCACTACATTACAGCAATTCCACTGTGCATTTGCCACACCTCTCCCCACCCATCAGAATGGAAAATATGCAGGAGCTGGAAAGCTGAGTGGGGACTAAGACTCAAGACTCCTGGCTTGTTTTCCCTTCTCTAGGAAGTGAATGTGTAGATAGTGGTTAGCGCAGGGGGCTTGGGTATCAGGATTCCTCAGTTCTAGTCCCTGTCCTGCCACTGATTCACTGTATGACCCTGCCCAAGTCACTTAACTGCTCTGTCATTTGGTTTCCCACTCACAAAGTTCACTTGCCTCCCAGATGCTCAAGGGATGTGATGTGCTCTGAGATCCTGGGCTACTAAAGGAGTATAAAATAATGTTATTGATTTCCCTGGAAACTTTTTTCATGGCTATTTTTAAATACGCAAATGCTGCGCATTGCCGCAGTCCTTGGCTGAGATCAGAACCTGCAAAAGCACATGGCAAAGCTACTATTATTAATTATCTGTCATGGACCAGGACCCCTTTGTGCTGTGCATGATAGGGGATTATTTAGGGTGGCGGAACTGAGAATAATTAAATGAAATTAAGAAAGAGGAAATGTAGGTGAAAGGGCGGGAGAAATTTCTAGACACAACCAGATCCTCAGTGGGTGTAAATCTGCCTAGATCCATTGACTTTAACAGAGCGACACTGATTTACATCAACTGAGTTTGGTGCAGTGAGAACTACCTAGGAGATGATCCATCTAAAAATGAACCAACCTCTAAGTGATGGGGTTGGGAGGGGATTTTCCCTGGGAGCAGACTATTCCATCAGTTCAGGCTCTCTTGCATCTTTCTCTGAAGCAGCTGGTGCTGGGCTGGAGACAGAATATCAGGCTAGATGGGCCCTGTTCTGTTCTGACCATCCTTATGTTCCCATGGGAAGTAGTGAAAGCCACATGGCTTTGAACGTTGAAAAGCAATAGGAAATGTACCACAGGGACTGACCGTGGGTGTGGAAGGGACTAGATGATCTAATAGGTGCTTTCTTGCTGCTGATTACGTGTCTAATGGAAACAGCCTGCTGTGGGTTCCAAGAAGCCCACGGAAACCACAGCTTCATCGGTACGTTGTGCACAGAGCACACAGTGCTCAAAGGGCTGGGATCATAGGCATCCTTCATTGCAACAGGGCGTTGAAAGGAGACGCCTTTTAGAAAACCAGTTTCTATTCACGTCTCCGAGTTTGTGTTTTGCTCAGAACGGGAGCTTTGTCTGACGAGTGCTACACAAGGTTGAGACTCACCCCAGCGCAGGGCGTGAGCACCTCTCAAATCCACATACACACCTCTTGAGCCCTCTGTATGTGATGGGGGGCGGATTTTACTTCTAGTCACCATGGTTCTGCCTGGGAAATGGGCTAGTCAGCTTCGGGGCTATGCACGGGCCTGTGTGAGTTACAAACGCTGCAGGGGGTGCGGGGGGAGAAGGAGTTTGAAGCTAAATTAGAAGCGCTTTGTTAGTTATTACCGGGGCTGAGTGCTGTTCAACGACCCGGTAAGGAGGCTGCCCAGGTCCCAAGGAACTTGCAGAGTCTTAGGGCTCCGATCCTCCAATTTGATTCATGAAGGCAGGCCCTTCCGCCCACTTGGACTGGAGCCTAAAAGACAGGCACAGGGAAGCTGGGATGTCTGGGGGTGTCCGAGCAGAGAGAATGTGGAAGGATTGGGCAGCCCTTGGGTTTGTTTTTATTATTAAGCCACCGTTTCATTTTGGGGGAATTTTTAAAAACTGCGGTTCCTGCTTAGCTGAGGTTTTGGCAGAAACTTGGTTTTACAACCCCCCAGGTTTCCTCAACGCGTATCTTTTAAAGAGAGGCCCAGATGCCACAATGATGGGCACTATAGAAAGCCCCACAGAGCTAAGGTATGGGAAACACTGAAGCGAATTGAAGCCACTAGGATGGCCAGAGGGATGGATGAATAGATAGATGAAGATATACGGAGCCACTGGCATAGACAGACACACAGACAGGCTCCCACACTCTTGCTACAAAGCGGCTTCAGCCAGAAGCTAGTCAGCTCCATTAACTCAGAGCCCCCTCTGCTTTTTCTTTTTTGTATCTTCCCTTTCCAGAACCAGAAAGACCCCATGGCTGTGGATAAAATCATGAAGGACCTAGACCAGTGTCGGGATGGCAGAGTCGGCTTCCAGAGCTTCTTCTCGCTAGTGGCCGGGCTGACCATTGCGTGCAACGACTACTTTGTGGTACACATGAAGCAGAAGGGGAGAAAATGAAGAGGAGACGGGAGACGCCCCCTGCCTAACTCCTAAACCCCGAGTCATATAAAGGGGGCCACGTCGCGGCCTGGATCTGAGCTCCCAACTGGCCATTGGCAGCAATGGAAAGTTGTGCGCATGGATCGAGGACCCAATGTGACCCTCCGAATGTGCAAACAGACTCCCGAGTCGCCATGTAACAGCCCGGAAAGAGCCCGCGATCCCTGCCAAAGCAGCTTATGATTTTTATATTGTATCCATGCTTTGCCCTACAATAAAAAATCCCTCCCTCGGTCTTTTTTTTAAGATCCTAACAGCGTCTAGTTCTTTTCTCTGCATTGGCTTTGTCTGATCAGCATCACTTTAGAAAGAAAAGGGGGCGTTTGGGAGAGTGCAGGAAGCACAGCCCGGGCAAGACAAATTGGAGATGGAGATCGCACGCTTCCAGTCTCGCTGCATAGAGCATTCTGGAGATACACGTAAAGATGGCACAGAGGCACCTGAGCTTTGAGATGCTGAGGGTCACCGGGGGCAACTTGCAAGGAGTGGGAGGGGCTTGCCTAATTTGCATACATTTGCACCGCTTTAAATACAAATACGAGCATTTTTTTAAGAGCACGCAAAAAATCACATGCAGCATGCAGTGCTTGTGGCCCTAACACACCGTTTCCAACCCAGGGCTTGCAATGCCCCCTACCCAGTACGTAGGCGCTCCGAGAAACACCCACTCACAGCCCCGATTTGCACCAGTGACGTGAGAGCTGCACTTGCAGAATTCAGCTGTGTTCAAAGTACACCGCCCCATCGTTTCAAGCTGGTGCAAAGAGAGGTTCAGATTTTGAAACCGGATGTGCAAAAGCGTCAGCCTGCACACCCCCTTTCCCAAATCAGAGCCTGCATTTTGCAACAGCTGGAGACAAGGGGGCTGAGGCATTGGCCTCTTTTTGTTTTGCCGTGATCCAGATGAACCATGATCCAGCTGGCCAAGCCTCGGCCCCACTTCAAGAGCAAAGTCTCTGCCACGAGCCCGAGCCGAACAGATGTGGAAACAGCTTCGGGATAGCAGACCAAGCAAGTGCCAGCTCAGAAAGCCAGAGCAAAGGGCATGACGATGGAAAGAGGCAACTGCTTCCCACCAGGCACCACGGTCTGAGTGTGGCATATAGAGCGCGGTGCCCCTCTTGCATCTTTGACTGCAAGAGAAGCTCCGTCCTTTGCCAGCTGATCGATTTTAACAGAACGCAGCCACTTGGGCCAGGACAGGATTTTCCAGCAGGGTCACGTGACTGCCGCTCAGTAAGTGGTTTCCGTGCGGGAGGGCAATTTTGGGACAGACCCGAGCTTCCAAGCGCAGCACGATATCGTAGCTGCACAGCCTGACACGCAGAGCTAAATACGCAAGGCTCAGTGCAAATGACAATGCAGCAGGAAAGGCAGCTGGCAGGAAGGTCCCCACCTTTCACTTAGCCCTTAGCCCAGGCCCTGGATGACACCTTTCTTCCCCTCCTGACATGGCGTTTCTCTGCATCACTGCCCTTGGAGAGCAGATTCCAAGCTGGCCGGAATATCTCTGGACGCATTCTTCACATTCGCCTGCCAGATCACTGGCTCTGGTCAGTGGGGGAAGAAAGCAGTTGTGGGGGCCTGTATAGAGGAATCAGTGATGGGCTGGATTCATCCCAAAGCAGCAGCTGAAATGGAACCTGGCACCAGAGCGGGACTGGGTTCAAGGGGAGCTGGAGTCAGGACTCCTAGGTTCAATTCCTGGCTCAGGGAGGGGAATAGAGTCTAGTGGTTAGAGCGTGGAGAGCTGGTATTATGCTGGAAGACTCCTTTGAGTCAAACCTCCTTTGAATAGTCCCTTGAGCTGCAGGGAAGCACCGTCCCGCTCAGCGTTGGCTTTCACACCCGTGTCCCTCGCTTGCGCTCAGCCGTGCAGGTGAGTCCTGCTGCGGAAACAGCAGCAACGGTTGTTCCTGCTCCAGGACTGGAGCCCCTGAGTGAGTTTGGCACTTTCCCCTGCCCTGCTGTTCTTTTCTCCCCCCACAGCTATTTTCAGGCAGAGGGAGGTGTCCTGTAACCCCTGACTTTTCCTAAGAATTTTCAGCTGGGCCTGCCTGCTCTTCCTGGTGCCTGCTCGCTTGTTTTCACCAGCCACTGGCATCCCGGGTGGTTCTGAGCAGCGAGCACAGCCTCCAGAGAACTGGTGCCAAGCAAGGTGCCCTTCACTCCCCCTTATGCTAACCAAGAGCCCACACTCACACTTAGAGCCTGGAATAGAGCCCAGCAGTCCTGGCTCAAAGCTCTCTTTCCCCAGCCACTAGACCCCACTCCCCTCCGAGATCCTGGAACAGAACTGAGGAATTCTGGCTCCCAGCTTCCCTGCTCTCACCCCCTGACCATTCACAGACATGGGAGTGCCAGGGAACTGCTGCAGTGCAGCATGTGAAGACAAAGACAAGGACTCGGTGGGGTGGGAGCTCCAGAGGATATGAGTATTTGGGTGGGGCTTCCCTGCAATCTCCCACAGGAGGGGCCCTTGTCACACATTAACCGTTTAATTACACAACTGCCTTCTAATGACCCTTCATCAGCCCCTATTTCAGGGTGCGGGCGGCTGCAGCTCAGGGCGTGTGGGTTTCACTTCCCCACCCCTGGATGCACTGTACGGAATCCGATTGCCCTGCGTGTGCTGAAGATCCAGCCCAGGCACCCCTCCCTTTGCTCTCCCTGTCCCCGGGGGTGTCACAACCATCTCGCAGCGTGGGAGGCTGTTGCATTCTTTCCAGAGGTTGCGCTAGCCTCCAGCCCTGAGCGCTTCATTCCTCTCCCACTAGTTGGTTCAGACAAAGCGGGTTGGGGAGGGGAGCGGGACCCTGCATTTCATGGTCTGTCTCTGTGCCAGTGGGATTCCCCAGTGGCCCGCAGGGCAGTGCTGTCTTGCAAAGATGCAGACTATGAGAGCGGCCCTTCCCAGCCCCCAGCAGACAGCCCAGGTCTCTGGGCCAAACTCATCCCTGCAGCTGCTACCGCTGCAGTTCAGCGGTTACATGGAGAAGGCTCGAGCGGCCGATCTGTGCTCCCGGCTTCAACAGCTCCCCCCACCAGGGGCTTGGCAGGGGCACAGAATGGCCAGAGCGCAGGCCCGCCTCAACCCCGCCACGTCCAGCCTGTCTCCGGGCCGCCCACATGCCAGCACAAAGGAGCTGCAGGGCAGTGATGACCAGACCTCCTCTGTGTCTCCAGAACTCAGACAACATAGAAAGCGGGCAGGGTGCGCTTCCGAAACACACTGCCCCCTGCTCCGGCGGGGCTTCTCGAGGGGGTGCGAAGGAAGCTTATTCTCCATCCCCCTTGGCCTCCTGGATGAGGATACCAGCAAAGACAGGCCGATTAACGCTGGTGATTTTTGCCCCAGGGCTTCTTGCTCACTAGGCATTGGACAGAGACCTACCAAACTCATTGGACGCAGGGGCCAGCTGTCTGTGGGTCTGTCAATACTGCAGCGACAGGCAGCTGGTGCAGTGCAGCCATAACCGAGCTGGCGAGCGGGCACCATGGGTCATTACGGGGCTAGCTCACGCTGAAGCAGCTTCACTGTTCTGGTGCCCGAGCTCGCTAGCTTGAAGCTCGCTCGGGTACGTCTACGGGCACCAGACGTACCCTGTGACTTTCAGGCAATACCAGGCTGGGTCTGCTCTGAACCAGCCATGGACCAGCTCAGTCGCTCACATCCTTGAGCCGGCCAGGCTGCTTACATGACCAGCTATTAGACTGGGCTCTTTGTACAACAGGGAGGCGCTGCTGGGGGGGGGAGAAGGCAGCCCCTGCCAAATATGTGTCCGCAGCACGTCCCTTTGCCAGCTCAGGACTGGAGACTGCTGCCTCTGTTTTCCTGCCCTACGAGTATTCGGTGCCAGCGAACAGCAAACCTCACACAATGGAGGCACTAATCACGTACGGCGATAAATCACTCGGGGCCTGATTTTCCAAAGGGCTCGGCCCATCAGATGCACGGGGCTTGGGAATCTGGAACAACCTGGAGAACCTGTCCCGAAGTCTGATGTTTCAGAGGCGCCGATCACCTGCTACTCCCGCTGAAGCCATGTGGGGCTGGAAGGGCTCGGTACCTCAGAGATCGGGGCCTCTGGACTGTGTGACTCACACGTTGTCACGTCATCCTTGTCTGAATAAATCGCCTTCCCCCAGACCCTTGGCTCACACCCAGAAACCCTCTTCATGCTTTGGCACAAGGAAGGGGTGAAAGCCAGACCTGCAGCCCTCCCCTTAGACTGTATTTCACTGCGGTGTTCCCCCACGCAGCGGAACACCTGGCAGATTCCAGAGCGCAGTCAGCAGTTCCTTCCAAGACTGCTAAATTCAAGCCAGGACTACAGGAGACCCTATTGGATGACACGAAGCACCGGAGGCCGTGCAGACTTAGGAACCAGAGAGACACTCTGGGTCTGTGTGAGTCCAACAGCCTCGACACAGAATTCCCGTTATGTTTGCTCCAGCCAAACCTTCTCCCTTAACCCCGAGGGACACCAGACACGCCCTCTGCAAGAGCTGGCATCCGGAGGCTGGGCTGTCCCAGGCAATCAGTGAAGGGAGGAGAAGAGAAACCACAAGATTCTGCAATAACTTCATGCACAGCAGGGTTATTGGTGCAACTGGCCCAGAGGGACCGTGACCAAGGCAATTACAAGCAGCGAGAAGTCACATACGCTTCGGGTGATGCCCAGCTGCTGTGGGAGGGTTAGCTCCCTCCTGCCATTCTGCTTCCCACTGCAGTCTGGTTTAGACTAAGCCTGCAGGTTGCGAGACCCCTGTCCTGTTTCTGAATGGAATGCACCGTGCCTGTCCTGTAGCCACGCCACCTTGGGTTGTGTCATACTTTCTGGAGTGGTTCACAACCGGGAGTGTCGACCTCAGGACAGACTGTCAAAAAGCAGGGCAGAGACCCCACACTGCTGGTATGTTCTATAATTAGATTTCACCAACCCAGTAACAAATATGAACTCCTGAAGCACGATACCAATCTTACCATGGAGTCACAGCCAGTCCCCTGGGGCACGGCCGTCTGCCCTGCCACCCAGGCAAGCTGGACTTAGTGATAAATGGTCACACAGCAAAAATCACAAAGTATTCAGGTTTCTCCCAGTCCCAAGAGACCAGTCAGTTACCCCAGGTCAATTTCTACCTTAGATCTCACACCAAAGACAACACTAGCAGCCAATCCTATAGTAAACTAACTAAGGATTCATTAACTAGGAAAAAGAAATGAGCGATTCAGAGGGGTAGCCATGTTAGTCTGTTTTTACCAAAACAGCGGGAGTCCTGTGACACCTTAAAGACTAACACATTTATCTGGGCATAAGCTTTCGTGGGCAGAAACCCACTTCACCGGCAACTGACCAAGTGGGTTTCTGTCTAAGAAAGCTTATGCCCCAATACATTTGTTCGTCTTTAAGGTGCCACAGGAGTCTCGCAGAAATGAGAGAGTTATTTACAGGTTAAAGCAGACAATGTATAAGCACAAAGAATCCCAGTCTTAGGTTCCCAAAGGTGACAGAAATGTAGTAATCTGTCAGTTCAAATTGTCTTCCGGGACTAACCCAAGCCAACCAGCACAGGGAGCTCTTTGCTTACGTTTAGGAATCTTTGCCCCTCCAGGTCCAGACAGCATAAAAGAGATTCAGTTTCTCCTCCAGAATCCAAACTGATAGGATGAGTTCATCCATAGCTCCCTCCTTCCTGGAGAGACCTAGGAATGAAATGAACAAAGTCTCTGTCCTTGGGTGCTACACAATACATCATGAATAGTGCAAAGTGAAAGGTCTTGCACTTAGGGACTAACAACAAGAATGTTTGCTAGAAGCTGAGGATTTATCAGTTGGAAGGGACAGAGGAAGAGAAAGACCTGGGTGTATTGGTCGATCATAGGACGACTATGAGCCACCAATGTGATGCAGCCGTGAAAAGGGCCAATGCAGTTCTAGGATGCAGGCGAGGTATTTCTAGTAGAGACAGGGAAGTGTTAGTGCCATTATGTAAGGCACTGGTGAGACCTCAACTGGAATGCTGTGTGCAGTTCTGGTCTCCCATGTTTAAGAAAGATGAACTCAAACTGGAAGAGGTGCAGAGAAGGGCTACTAGAGTGATCAGAGGAATGGAAAACCTGCCTTATGAGAGGAGACTCAAAGAGCTTGGCTTGTTTAGCCTGACCAAAAAAAGGGCGAGGGGAGACATGATTGCTCTCTATAAATACATCAGAGGGATAAATACCAGGGAGAGAGAGGAGTTATTTAAGTTAAATGCCAACATGGACACGAAAAATGGACATAAACTGGCCATCAACAAGTTTAGACTTGAAATTAGATGAAGGTTTCTAACCATCAGAGGAAGGAAGTTCTGGAACAGCCTTCCAAGGGGAGCAGAGTGGGTCTATTACAGGAGTGGGTGGGTGAGGGTCTGTGACCTGCAATGTGCAGGAGGCTAGACTAGATGATCAGGATGGTTCCTTCTTGCCTTATATGCTATGAGTCTGTTTGCCTTCAGTGGGCCATGGACGAGCCCTTTACCTTAATCAACATTTCTTTTCCTGTTTGGTGAGTTACACAATTACCCAAGTTTACAATCCAAACACTCAATATAACTGTATACCATGGGCTATGGAGATTGTAAGTGAGATCAATACCTGCAGCAGCCTGCAAGCACTTTATCAAGTCTAAATGCTAAGCACATTGTTATACACTTAACATCTAATATTTATTTTGATCATTCGAAAACACAGGTAAGCAAGTCTGGTTTCCAGCTATGCATTTGTAAGTGGTCGGTGAGGCCTGGGGCCTTGGCCCCTAGTCTGCCAACGTTGTAGGCGGGTGAATTTTGCAAGCTTTGCAAGGGTGGGGACTTGGATAGGAGACTTCCAAGAAACACTAGGAAGTGGCACACCTCCTTCTGAGTGCTACTGAACCGATGACCCTTGTGATGCAAGTGCTGTTGGAGGTACCATTATTCAGAGGGGATGGAAAATTGAAGTACCAGCCACTTGTGTGACCTAGTGGATAGAGCACTGGACTGGGACCCATGAGATAAAGGGTCTAATCCTAGCTCAGCCTGCTGAATAACCCTGAGTGAGTCATGTCATTGCTCCGTGCCTCAGTTTCTCCATCTGTAAAACGGAGAAAATGATACCGACATCTTTTGTAAAGCGCTTTGAGCTCTGTGGATGAAAAAGGTCACGGGAGAGCTAAATATCATCATGTTGGTCATTAAAACGAACTAAAGAGTCCCCTGAAGATGGGGTGTTCACTCAGCACCCTGGACAAATTCCACCATGGGAAATATTCCTTTCTGTCTTCCTTAAACTTTCACTTCGATTTCAAGTGTATTAATGATGCCAGTTTCCTCTTCACAATTGTATAGCAGATCTGTGCACTGATAAAACAGCTGCTGGCTTTCACTGTAGGGGTGGCTGCATTTCAGTGGTGGGTCAAGTGAACCCTTTACAATAGTTTCATATGAGTATGGTAAGAGTCCGATCCCACAGCATCCTTACTCATGTGGCGTCAGTTGGGTTGTAGCGTAAGACCCTAAGCTTGTAACGTGGATAAAAGAAGCTCTAGAATAGAATAGAATGAATGGTCATTGCTCGAACCACAACACAAAACTGATAGTGAACTCAATCCTGTAGGATCATTGCAGGGACTTTGAAACTGGGTCCCACACTGTCAGTCTACTACCTCGTGGGTACTGCATCAGCATCAGTCAGGCCGGAGGCCTCTAGTAAATAGGAGAGACAAAAACAGGTGCATGATCCAAGACACCCACTGCATGGACTCATTCCGCCACCCAAAGGGCTGAAGAGCTTTGCCTCTGAAAATCCCTCACCCCAAGGTACCCCAAAGCAATAACTGGGTGGGACATGCCGCTGATCCTGGAGCCCCTGGCCGCTTCAGAGCAACTCCCTACAGGCGCTGACCTCAGACAAAACCACAAGTGCACTGTAAAGTGAGTGAGAGCTGGGCAAAGACCAGGGACAACATGACCAAGTGGAAGCTGAGCAATCCGCCCACATGTCAGCGTGGACGCGCACTTGAACACTACCTGATGCAGTGCCCCCATCAGCATCCTGTGCCCTGGAGGAACTGTTGGAGATAAGTGACACCACCGCGCCGTGGCTGCGGTTTTGGAGCAATAAGCTATGACGACGATCTACGTGGCATGTCCGACATGAGGATGATTCCCCCAGAGACTCTGGGCAGGGACTGTCTTTTTGTTCTGTGTTTGTAGGGCCCGTCGCACTCCGGGGCCCTGGTCTGACTGGGGCTCCTGTGCATGATGAGAATACAAATAATCATCACCTTTATCCGAAGGGCTAATACTTCGGGGGCCTGATCCGCAGTGGTGCTAGTCATTTGCACGTTGGCTTCTCCTGTGGGTGCTTAGCACCGCACACACAGACACTGCATCGTGTTTCCCCAAATCCATCCACCCGGCTGGTTTTATTTTTTCACCCGTTTTCAGTTTATAATACAGCAACAGAGACCCCCCAGCACAGTGCATTTCCTGGGAATTAATAAAGAGCTGGGATTCGTCGGTGGCACCTTCCGATGATCCCCGTAGCTAACCACCTCCAGGCTATGTCCTGATCATCTATTGTTATTGCACATAGAGTGCGTCTATTGTTATTGCACTCACTGTGACTCAAAACAGCACTGTTGGAAGCATTCCCTCTTACCTCAGCCCTGAGCAATTTTATCAGCTAACATTCCTGGAGCTGATGGGGGGCGGGGGGGAGAGAAATGTGGAAAACAACTCCAAAAAACAGCCAAAATATTGAGCAACCTGAGGCACAGTCTGCCAGGAAAGACAGACGTTTAGAAAGGGGCAGGTGGGACCAACTATTTTTCTTCCCCACTAATATTCATAAGCTCTAATTGTCTGTTTCTTTTCTGCACCGGTTCACTCTGGGCCGGACCTCTGAGGTGAAGCCCACTGGAAAGGTGAAGGTGCCACTGGTGGGTAGCCCTGGACGTGACACCAGCACCGGTGGGGGAGGCTTGAGCAGCAGAAGCTGTTGCTGTTGTTTGAAGCGAGGGTTTAACCATCCATCTTCTGTCCTGCTGGGCTTGAACCAATACCCAGGGCGTGTCTATACAGAGGGATATAAATGCACAGCCCTCTGGCGTGCTGTGTGTTAATTAGCCTGGCAGACCTGGGCCCCGGATCTGCCAGGCTAATTAGCGCACAGCACAGCTGCAGTTGGCCCAGGCTAAATCAGCTGACCTGGGCCAACGGCGGCTGTGCTGCAGGTCCTTTATTGCCATGTAGCTGTACCTTAAGTCTATCCCGTTCGGTTCCGATTCTCACACCACACCCCTGACAGGGGTAGCCATGCCAGAGCTGCTGTTCCCTGAGCTTCCCTCAAGGGCTCAGCCAAGAAAAGGATTGTCCTCCCCACAGCCACCCCTTGACATCAGCCCTGTCGCTCACACAGCTGCAGATTGCCAAGGGAGGATGACTCCGTAGCCAGACCTTAGCCTGGGGGGGAAGAGCACACAAATGGGAGGTTGCCAGATCTCTGGGCCCTGGTTAGCTCGATCCACTGGCCTACGCTGTTAAAAAGATAAGCGCAGGCTGCCTTCGCAGCAAGCAGGAGCGTGTGGGAAATGCTGTGCCTTGGGCAGACCGGCAACCACATGCGTGTGCCTGCTGCGGGGAGAGGCTGGGGCCTTTGATCTCTTCCCTGGGGCCAGGGGAATAGGTAAAAAAGACGCTTTTCCAGATAAAAACCCCAAATTACTGGGCTGGATTTAACACCAGCAAGATGTGTGGGTGGGTGTGTGTGTGTGTGTGTTTTGAAACAGAGTCGGGAAGGCTGGGAAAAACTCATGTATTTTGATGGTAACATAAATCAGCGGGTCTCACCCAGGGGGCCGTGATCCGGTTTCAGGGGGCCGCTGCATCCTGCGGCTGAAGCCAGGCGCCCCGAGCCCCAGCACCCCCAAGGGGCTGAAACTGGAAGCAGAGCCGCAGGGAGCCCCGAGTTCCGGTGCTCCCCGTGGGACTAAAGCCCTGAGGCTCCCTGCCCCTCCCGATGGCTGAAGCCAGGAGCCTGTCCCCCCCCCCCCAGGCCCTGGAGTTTTTATAGCCTGTTGGAGGGGCGAGGGGACTCAGAAGAAAAAGGTGGAGACCCCCTGCCATAAATGCATGTGTTGTACGCCTGTGCGCCCGAGGGATGGGGGGAATGAGTGTGTTTTTGTGTGAGACAGGATAAGAGCGAGAACGGATGTGCCGGGTGTGTGTGCCAGAGAGAACGGAGTACGTGTGTGTAGGTGTGTCTCTCTGCTAGCGAACAGACCTTTGTGGCGAGAGGCAGCTGGCGCATGCTGGGACAGAGGAAACGCATCACTTCCTCCTGCTGCACTGGCTGCTGCCAGGTCAACCCGCTTAGCCCTTTCCAGAGCCACATTTATCCCTCTAGCTAGAGCACCAGGCCCATTCGGCCTGAGGGCTTCACACTAACGCCCCCTCTTCCCAGCCATCCATAAAGGAGCAAGCCAGTTGTGGGGGGAGGGGGAGCAGTGGCAGAGGCAGCAAACTCCTGCCAACCACCTTGGTCCACACAGCAAAGATCCTCACCGAGCTGGGAGCAAATCAGAGTATGTCTACACTGCACACCGCTTCTGGTGGCATGCCGTGTACGTACACTGCATGTCCCCTAGCCCGGTGTAAATAGCAACGGAGACAGGGAGACGCTGCTTAAGTGAGCAGAAACACCATGGAGTGTGTGTTCTACACAGCCTTCCACACACCCAAGACGTGCCTGTTATTTTTAGCAGTGCAGCGTCTCCGCTGTTAGAGCTTCTACTTGCCACGGGGAAAGGCTCTGGAAGGGGGAGGCAGAAGGGAAAGACTCCAGCATCTCCCTGCTGCCGGAGCCTTTCTCAACTGCCAGAGCTTTTCACTGCCATGCGTCGCTACACAGCCTGGTGCGGACCCAGTCTGCTTTTCGCTGCGGCGTGTAGCTACATATACCCTACAGGCCACTGCCCATGGTGTATGGTGTGGACATGCCTCCTGACAGCTGAGCCTTGACCATTCTCTGCCCTGCACCAACGGAGTGAATAGAGGATCCATGGTGTTGCCTTCTGGTGCTTCAGCAATGCTAGGTAGCACTGACTCTCCTGCGTAGTTAGATGTGCTTTTCAATGGCTCTGTGCTCGAGGCTGGGAAATTCAGCTCCCGACCTGCCATAAAGAGTCCAACCAATACTGCATCTCCCACCTGCAGGGATCACGTCCCCTTGGTTTTACATACATGCACACTCAAATACACGTGTGCACATGGGGTGCAACTGTGATTCTTCTTGATAGAAAGTTTGCTTACTAAAGAAACATGACCCATCCCTTCTGAGAACAGAACCCAGGAGTCCTGACATCCAGTCACGTGCTCTAATCATTGAACCCCAAACACCCTTCGAAAGCAAGGCACAGAACCAGGAGTTCTAACTCCTCGTTCCCTGCTCCAACCACTAGACTGCATTCCCTTCCCAGAGCTGGGAACAGAGACTTGCAGTCCCAGCTCCCCTAGTGGTTCTCACCCTGCGAGCCATTTGCAGCCCAATCAACAAGCAGCTGCGGCCCATGTGACATAATCAGGGCCATACAGGTCGTGTATATATATTGCATGGATATGGCCCACAAGACACAGAGAGAGCTGCATATGCGGCCCACAATGGTAAGTAGGTTGAGAACCACTGAGCACTGCCGCTGCGTCTTTTAATAGTAACACTTTGCATTCATACAGCATTGCAGGCCAAAGGATCTCCAAGGATCCCATAATGGTGTGGCAACTTCCAACTAGCTTGTAAATATCACAGGAATAATCTTTCTTCCCTTATTTCTGCATCCAGTCCCCCAGTCTCGGGGTCCCCCTGAGAAAATTAAAACAAAATACTAAAATGTTTCCCAAATTTGAACCTTGGAAAAAAAAATTAGGGAGGGGTCTTTGGTTGAAGACTTGAGCAAAAAAAAGCTGAGTTGGTTCTTATATGATCCAGACCCCTTTGCCTCTCCCCACTCTTGACTGGAGTAAGTGGGCAATTGGGTACCAATATACCCTGGCCTTCTGGGCTCTGATGCCTGGTGTGTGTTGTTGTGGGAACCCTACACCACACAAGGATTTATACACTGAACATCCTGTGTTTATTTCTCCTCACTCATTGATTTGTGCTTGAATCCAAGCCGGGAACCTTTCACGTCTCAATTATGCCCTAGTGCCTGGCTGAGCTGGTACAGAATAAGCTCTTCTCTGTTTAATTGAAAACAGTGGCTAACAAACCCCGCCAAGCATACACTCCACACACTCTCTTCGCTGGTATGATTCACCCACAATCTCCATTCCAAGTGTTTTGCCAAAATACTTGATGTTGCTGCAGCAACAGGGCTGAAAATCCTGAGGTCTGGGCTTGGTGTGGTGGAAGCTTTCCGGCTTTCTTTCCCTGGTTGGATCTCGTTTCCAACTGTGAATCACTTCACATGGAGAAAGTGACTCCCCCACATGGGCCATTTACCAAGCCAGCCACCAGGGTGATGGCAAATAAAGCGTTCTCACCTCCTGACAGCACCTCCTAAAGAGTGGAAGCTGCTTGGAAGGTAACGAAGAAAATAATTTTCTCTCTTTTAACCAAGGTGACATTTCTTACTGGGTTCAAACACAGATTTGAAGAATATATTAACAAAGTTATTGCAGCTCTTGCTGATGATGCACGGGACAAAGGTCTCTTTCAGAGAGGCAGATGTTCACGGTGCACTTATCTAAATTTAGACTATACTTGAGATTACACAGGAAGTTGATGAAAAAGCTAGAAAAAGAACCCAGGAGCCCTGGTTCACTGTGCCCCTATTTTAACCACAACTTTTGGGGTGTGTTTCTAGCCCTGGAACAGCTTGATTATTTCTTATCTGAGTCATGGTAGCGTTTAGCACCCTGGTGCCATTGTGCAAGATGCTGTACACACACATTATAGAAAAAGGTGGTCCCTGCCCAAAACAGATTGCAGTCTAAGAACAAGATGAGACACAACAGGTGGATACAACAAGCAGTTGTGTGGCGAGCACAAGGTACTGATGAGAAGATCAATCTACATGACGAGTGATGATCACAACAGACCAGTTTGGACAATGGGATCTGGAGGATTCTGAGCATTTTTGTAAATCTTGCCACTTCAGTTCGGTGTCTAAGTGAGAGCAGTGCTCACTGGAATACCTGCTCCCAATTGTGAAAGCTTTTGAAAGTCAAGCTTTAAGTGACATATTTACTAACCAGGAGCGAGGGCGGGTTTGCCTGTGTAGTCTAGCGTGTGCAGAGCCAAAATGAAACACCACATACCTTCCAGGTAAAATTCGCTTTATCCAAATAGCTGTACTGCTCAAAGCTCATCTTGTGGCTAAACTACAGGATGAAAAATCAAGGGATTTGGGTTCTATTCCCAGCTCTGCCACCACAGATTTTCACTGGGACCTTGCGTAGGTCACTTTCCCTCTTTGCACCTTAAGTTCTCCCTGTTTAAAATTGGGAGCTTTGGTCAATGTTGGCAAAGTGCTCTGAGATTCTCAGATGGCAGATACTTGTTAAGTGCAAAGTTATCATTGATCAACCACAAATTCTGTTCCTGATTCTCTGTCCCCTGTGCTCATTTACATGAGTGCAAGAGGGGTGTAAAAACACCTCCTCTGAACAGCTGTCCTTTGCACTGTTATAAATGGTAACCCAAGACACAGGAAAGCTGAGAATCCAGCCCTGTGAGTTTACTGGATTTATTTTGTCTGAGCAGACGCTAAGGCATCCCGAAGAGCCAGCGGGACATATCTGAAATGTATTTGAATAAAATACAGGTCTTTTAAATCATTTATTTTACATTGGATTTGAATTCTTGTTCTTGTTTTGCAACATTTGTCAAAAAAGGAAAGTTGTGAGGGAGGCCAGGAGCTTGGAGGGAAATTAGCGAGCTCTGCAGGTGAACTATTCTGGCTGAGACAGGTGTACCCTGTGTGTGTGTGTGTGTGTCTGTAACATGGGCTACTAGCTGAGGTGTGTGTGCGTAATATGGTCTATTCGCTGAGGTACATACATGTGTCATCTGGGCAACAAGATGAAGTTTGTGTGTCTGTAAGTAATAGGGGCTTCAAGATTAAGAGAGTGTGTGTGGGAATACAAACTGAGATTCACACGTGTATGCTGGGTGGGTTATTGGTCGATGGGTGTGGCTGCTAGCTGAGTTTTGTGTATGTGCAGGGGTTGCTAGCATAGTCATCAGAGGCAGCTGTTACTGTCTACTAAATCACTCTGTAATTTGCTGAACAACTGTAACCTGGTTACTGATTGCAACTGGTCGAAAAGCAAAAAGCAAAGAAAAAAATTCTTTCCTGTGAATAAGCCCCTGATTCATTCCTGCCAAACGACAAACCGCAAAGGGCTGCAGAGATGAAATCATGGCTCCATGCAGACAGCCAAGCACTGAAGGAGGAGGGAAACCGCTGAGCTTGCTCCAGAATGGGTGGGGTTTTGTCAGCCCTGCAGAACAGGCTTCCCTCCCTGATCCCCATCAGCGTTAATAGCCTGCAGGAAATGTAGCCAGATGGACTTTGACATGGTGGGCCTAATCCATCTCTAGGGTAAACAAGTGAAGTCAGTGGAGTTGCATCTATGATGAATCTGGTCCAGAGAACAGCCTTTGGGTGTGGTTAAAATAATTTTACAGCCTCTGCCTTCCCTTGCTCTTAAAGGGTGGAGTCACACTGGGGCCAAACAGAGGAGTCCAAAGGAGGATCCTGGGACTATACCTTTCGTGGACCAAGGCCAAGAAGCAGGGGGATTGGGTCTCCTTAGCTCTGGGAGTTGGATTCCAGCCCTGGGCAGGGTGTGTACACTCAAAACAAAAGCTCAGGCAGGCATGTTCCGCTCAAGCAGCTTCATGTTCAACCTTTGGCGCAAACTCCCTTTCCACTACCTCTCCAAAAGAATCCAGTCCACTCATACTCCTACTCCATCCCACCCAGTTTACTTTAGCACAGTGCCACGCAGGCGGATTAAACAAGGTGTACGCTGAAAATTCCAACCACATTCCTAGATGAAAGTGTAAACCAGGCAACGCCCTCTACCAACATGCCAGAGGATTTGCAAGGAAATCAGACCCTCTACTTTGGGTATCCCATCTTTAATAATGACCAATCCCTGATGCTACTGAAGAAGGCTACCCCTCCCTTCCCCCCCCACACACAAGTCCCTCATGCTCAATGTGATTAATTGTACAATGTTGTCCCTGATACAGGACATTTCTTTCCTAGCCCCTGCAGACAGCGATCCGTTTACAGTTCTCTGAAGCATGCGATTTGATTCAATAATTTAGGGCCTGATCCTGCTGCCATGGAAGGCAATGGGAGTTTTGCAACTGACTTCTGAGGGAGAAGAATCAGGCCCTTTTCCTGGGTAGCATTAACTGTTAATGTAGTTAGCAGCACAAATTGTATTAGTAATCTGTGTATCCAGGGCGGCATCAAGGCAACAAATGCAATAAGCGTCCAGGTTCACTAAGTGCATTGCTTCCTGTTTTACTTCCCTGTCCTGAGGGAGCACGGCTTAGTGGTTAAGGAACAGAACCAGCAGTCAGATCTGGTGTCTATTTCTGGCTCTGCAGCCACTTGTGACAGGGGAATGATCTTTTCACATGGCAATCAGTAAAACTATCATACTCTTTGCTTTGGCTTCACTTAAAGGTTTTTCAGGGAGAGCAGCATATGGGAGAAAGGGAGTATAGAAATTCTGCTAATATACAGGGTAATGGCCAGCTGGGAAGGCATTGTAATACATTCACTGAAAGGTATGCTAGAATTGATACCTTTTCCCTGTTCACAGCTCTGCAAACACAGAACTGCAAGTCAATGCCAATAGCAGGATTTGTAATTATTCATCAATGGTGTAATACTGTATGTATCTGCAGTGTTCAGTCATATTTTTAAGCAATGGATAAAGTGTGTTCTAGCCGTCAGGCGAGGTAATGTTAACAGATCTCATGCCAGTATCTGGGTGTGCAGAATGTTCAGTCAAAGTGTCTCAGCTGACTAGAATGCTGCTGTCTTTTCAGAAACAGAAACGTGTTTTGTCCTGGGACTCCATCTTGTGTTAAAAAGGCTTAATTACCAGAGATACTCCTAGCTCCTCTGCATTTCTATAGCAATTCTCCTCCTGAAGCAGGGCAATCCTGTATCATTTTAAAACCTCATCCTTCTATATCTTTTTTATCTTGTCCAGTGAAATTGGTCAGAGCAATTACCAGCCAACTTTTTCCCAGATGTTTATAAAACTGAATCTTCTGCTAGGAAATATTCGATGTATAATCAAAATGTGGCTTTCAAATAAACCCTCCCCACCGCAAAGGAACTAAAAAAGAAAATGCCGGTCCTACATATAAAGAAGGCTTTGTGGCATCATTTAGCAACGGGCACTTAATAGGGTGAGCAATGAAGAATATGAGACCATATGGCCACTTTACATGAGATTAGGTGGACAGGGAGGTTTCCTGTACACAGTATATAGGACCTCATGGGCTGTATGTCAATGAGAGCTATATGGCATAGAAATGTATGGAGCTACATGGCTGCTGGGGACTATAGGGGCAATCAACAGGCACAGGGAGTATATAAGGACTCTATGGACCCTGGAAGGGTTCTGTAGGGTTCTATAGGGCCTATATGGGACCTGGAGCGGAACTATACAGGCCTGAGAGGGCTATATGGGAGTTGAGGGTAATTCTGTGGGGCTGTACAGACCCTGGGAGGGGCTCTACGGGATTGGGGGCGGGGGCTCCATAAGCACTGAGCAGAAATACAAAGACGTAGGTACAGAGGAGACTCCCTGACCCTGCGGGGTGGGGAGGGCTGTATGGGCACTAGGGCCTGGGCGAGTGCTAGGTAGCGATCTGGGGAGGGCTGTATGGAAGCTGGGCGCTATAGGGGACCTGAGGATAATTCTATAGGTCCTACAGCCGGGGGGGGGGCTATAGGGGCTGTATAAGCGCCAGGTGTGTCCCTGTGGGCCCGGAGGGGAGGCACATTAACCGCCCCACTCTCCGCCCTCCCCCGGTTTCCATGGCAGCCGGAAACACGGCGCCGGAAGGGGCGTGGCGCGTTCTCCTTGTCACGTGCCGCGCTTGCGTCTGGTGACGTCACGCCGTTTTTTTACGTCGAAGCCGGCACGGCGGGACAGCGCCGGTTGTTACCCGCTCGCTCTCCTGACGTGCGGGCGCCGGCGCGCGGCCCGGCCCGGCTGCTGGAGCTCGCTGTGGGCGGGCTCGAGTCGAACCCAACCCGGAGCTCGCCTCAGAGGGGCATTCTGGGGGCGGGGTCAGAGGAAGGAGCTGCCGCCCGCACCGGCATCAAAGGCCGCGGTAGGACAACCTGGGGTCAAAGGTCAGTGGGAAGCGGCCCGCCCCTCTGGGGCCAGAGGGTATCCGACTTAGAGCCACCCGACCCTGGGGTCAAAGGTCAGTGAGGGAGCCCTCCATTGCTCCTGGGCCGGGGGGTCCTTCCAGGGTCAGGGGTCACTCGGGTGCCGAGGGGAAAGGTCACTGTGCGGGTCCCCTGTCTCCCCTCCCCTGTTCCTCAGCACCTCCCCCACTGGTGGGGTTCCCCTTCCTCTCTGGGCGCTGCAGCCGCCTGGCCTGGGTGGGGGACCCTGAGTCCTAAGGCAGGCCCCTTCCAGCCCCCCCCTTTCAGGTTAGGGGGGCAGCTCCAAGCCCTAACGCCCCATGCTGGTGTGTTAGGGCCTGGCTGAGGCTAGTCCGGCCTTTGCTGTGCAGCCACTGGTGGAAAGGAGGGGACCGGCCCCAGATTGCCAACCTGCTCTGCCTCCACTGACCTGTGGAATGTGCCAAGATGCTGCTAGTGAGCAGTTGTGAAATCAGCACCTGGTGGGTAGGCCTCCTCTGATGCCATTAAAAGCCATTCCTGTTTGTTTCACCCAGCTGCATCACCAGCCTCTGTTACAACAGAGGCGACCCCTGAGGGTTGCGTTGGCAGAGTAAGGCTCCCCGTTTGCTATATCTCCCCAGAAGCCATGTGGAAGAATTGTGTTAGGGTGGCAAGGCGGCTTGGTCGCAGTGCAGTCCTGCATTCAGATCCGAGGGTGTCATGCTGCGGCATCATTCGAGGGTTAAATCCAGCTGCCACATGCGGTCCGCTCTGGAACTCCATGGTGAGTATTGCTTCCCAGTTTGAGAGATGCAGAGAACAGGGAGCTAGAAGCCAAGAGATTTTTAATCTCAACTCTGACGTTGACTCTGGTGGTGGCTCATTTAAAGTGGGTCAAATGTGGCCACTCATCTGGAATGATTCAGTTTCTGGGTACCCAGCTTGGAGTCTGTTTTTCAGAGGTGCTGAACAGCTCCCAGTGACTCTGCAGTTGTAGGTGCTCGGGATTTAGGAAAATTAGGCCAAAGTGTCTCAGCTTGAACTTGCAAATTTTGAGGCACCTAAAATCAGTGATTCGTCTTAATTTCTCAACCTGTCTGCCTTTCAGTTCCCTATCATTAGAAGAGGGAGAGAAATCCCTTAGAAAAAAGCTATCCTACTCTGTGGCGAAAGGCACTATATAATCGCCAAGTAGAATTAGTGAATTTTGAAAACCATTGAGTTAAAGACAGTTCAGCTTCCTCCTATCTAAATTACTTCTTATAGTATTCCAGTACAGAACTGCAGTTCAGATATATGCTTTTAAGGTGAATCTTCTCCTACCTACTCATCTAATAGTTCAGAGTTGTGCGAAAACACCTCTTATGTAACAGAGAAGGTAAAGCGACGAGAAATGACTTTTAGTCATTTCCTTATTGCCTTGCTGTATGTTTGTTTAAAAACTTGTTCTGAGTGGAGAAAACGAATGATTTGCCCAGTTTGTCAGGTTACTGTGAGGAAAGGATAGGAATCTGCAGCCAGATGGCTAGCAATTGCACTTCACTGAAAATAATCAGAGGAAGAGTCCTTGTGTCTGGAATATGAAGCGTCATGAAGATGTTATAACAAAGCTGCTTTTGCGCCTCTTAAATATTACAAGTCAATGCCATCAGAATTTCATTTGTTATTTGAAATTGTTATTTTCTTGAGTGTCTCATAGGTTGCTTTGTGTCATGAATTATGCATCATCTTCAATTCTGTTCCTTAAAACAGTCTCAGAGGACCTGATGCCAATAAAACCACATGAAGGCATTTTTAATATACTTCTTAGTTTGGAAATATTTCTAGCAGATAGTCCTAACGTGTTAATCACCTACATGTATTACAGGCAGCAATCTCCTGAACAATAATACTCTATTGTATTTGGACCAAAACTTGGGGTTTGAAGACCTAAGAGCAATAGAAAAGTTTCCACGGACCTTGGGTGTTTTTCTTCAAATGAAGAATTATTTTTTTAAATTAACTTTGATTTGCTAGTGTTTGTAACATGGCAGCAGATGTGCTACAACTGAAACCAATTGTAATCAAAAGCAAAACTGATTTTATTGATCTGAGATAAATAACAGCATCCCATTGCTTCACTGCCTGGAAAGCTTCCCATAGGAAGTAAATGGAGAATGAAGTTTTCCAAAAGGGATGCATTCAGTTCACCTTTTAAAATTGTCCTGTGAGACCCTATGCTAAAAGGAAACACAATACAAAACAAACAGATTGCATATAAGACTGTCTGGATCTTTGCCTTGTGAAATGGGATGGATTAAAGTTTTCATGGTGCTTTGAAGGCTCAAAGTTCTATATGAATGCTTATCATTAGGAAATAATTACCAGCTTCACAGTGTCTCAACCATTTTATTTTAGACCTGGCTCTCTCAGTTCACGCGGTCGAAGGATTATGCCCTCCCCAACTCCAGCTGGAGCCAGGGCATGATGGATTTGTATAGCAGGTTCTTGGAGATGTGTAAAGATGGGAAATGGAAGAGGATTCCTTCCTACAACAACACTTCTGATCATATACCAGGCAAGGCTGTCTGTTTTCTTTCTCCCAATGGAGACAGACTGGTGTAACTGAGAGGAAAATCAGACCCCCTATCTTTACCCTGAGATGCATTTTTGTTGTTGTTACGACCAACCATCTTATATTGCTGTTGCCACCTCCTAGTAGAGAGTAAATATCAACCCCAGTTCTGGCAAACAGTGCTTGTTCATGCTCCTATTTGTAAGTGACTGCTCTGGATCAGACCAATGAGCCATTCTGTCTTTGACAATGGCCTATAATAACCCCCACTACTCCCTGTAGCGAATAACTATGCAAAGATGGTAGTTTCATCCCAACCCCAAACAGCTGATGACTCAATTTATGTCCTGAACCTTGAGGATTGGTATCCCACATTACCCCTCTATCCTAGCTAGTTTAACTCTGGAGAATAGTTCCTTTATTCCTATCCGTGACTAATCTTTTTGAATCCTGCCTCTATATCTTGTGGCAATTATTTTCAGAAGTCAGTTACCAAATGTAATGTCAATAGAATTCCCTTCCCGTTACATCTCCTTGCATGTATTTTGGTTTGCATCTAAACATTCCCCTTCCCTCTGTACAGTCCAAACTGCAAATGTTGTGGTCAGTTGTTTCTCCTGTGTTTCTTTCCATGCTGCCCTTTATGCATGGAATATGCTCCCAGTCTGCCAAACCACTATCCCCTCCTGCAGACTCACGTCCTTGGAAGCACCCATAGGAAATGAGTCAAGAGCATTACATTAAAAACAAAAAAAACCCTCTCTTCCTTGTCTCCTGTCCTCTGAGCTTCCCATTTCATCCTGTGGACCCCGGCCTTGTCTGGGTTTTATGGCTGGCTCAGCAGTAAGCACCTTGTCACAGCTTATCAAACAGTAAATATAAACATCTCGCCTGTGTGCTAGTGCATGAAAGCAAAACTGACTAGCCTAGCTTTACATTTCAAAGCCAATGAAATGTGAAAAGCATCAGTGGTGGTGGGGAAAAAACCTTCTGAATAGTAACAATCTAAGGGGTCATTAGCCCCATTGGGGCTAAGCTAAGGGATTTAGGCTCAGATTCACGAAGGAATTCAGGTTCCTAACTTCCACTGAAATCTTTCTGGATCTGGGCCTTAGTTTTTGATGACTGTCCCTTTAACTCCTAACAACTTTGTACTTTGCCGCTCATTTGTTGCCACTTTTCTTCCACTCGACTAGAATCGCTGAAGGTAGTGAGTGAAAAGGAGCGGAAGAAAACCCGCCTCTTCCTCAGAAATATGGATACTGAAGGAGTGGGCTTCGAATACGCCATGTTCCTTAATCCGTCTGAGAAAAGGATGGTGTGTCTGTTCCAGCCAGGCCCCTATCTGGAAGGGCCTCCGGGGTGAGGCGATCATGTTAATTGTCCTACCTGAGAGTTCTGATACACTTAACCACAGGTGGGGTGGGAGAGCAGCAGCCCGTCTGCCTCGGGATCATGTTCAATCACCTCTTACGTCACCTTCCCCATCTGCCTTTCAGGTTTGCTCATGGTGGCTCCATTGCAGCGATGATTGACAGCACTGTTGGGGGCTGTGCTATATTCATTGCTGGAAGGGTGATGACCGCTAACCTGAGTATAAACTACAAGAGGTAAGTGGTTTGAGGTGTCTGTGTAGCCTCAGGGCGAACCTACAAAATCAGGGGGCTTACGATAGTACAAAGAGACTGGAAGCTCTTTGGGGCAGACCTCTTCTTGGTCTGTGTTTGCACAACACCTAGTGCCAGGGGTTCCATGACTGGGGTCAAATAATAAGTTCAATTGTGTCCTGCACTGTAATGGTTTGACAACTTGGTGCTCTTAAGTTTATGGCTCTGTTCATCCAGAAAGATCAAAGTATGCTTCCAGTTCAAGCAATGGCCTATTGACCAGACACTCAGGAATCACTCGCCTCTCTACCATATCCAGACAAGCCTTTCTGTGGACTATTGGATTGCAGTTAACACACTGGATTGGGATCAGTTCGTACTTCCTTTATGACTCTGGGCAAGTCACTAGAACTCTCTGTGCCTCTGCTCCCTGTCTGTAAAATGGGGACATCACCTTTCTTCCTCACTGGGCTGTGGAGGATAGATTCATAACAGTCGCATCTTCCCAAGTCCTTCTCAGAACAAGTGCTGGTTAACTTCTACGCACAGCGGAGCAGTATGGTAACTAGGATGGCTCTGCAGACACTAAAATGATAGCGTGGATGAGGATGTGATGTCAGAGTAAAAGCTAATGTTGGGAGCCACTGCTTAGACTTTCTGTGCTCTCTGGGTGGTAGAGCTTACTTGTTAAGGTTGTGTTCTCAATCTTAACTCCACTTTAATGAAATTCTCTTCTAGGAAATTTTAGATTGCTTCCTCCAGCACTAAAATGCAGCCACTTCTGGGGTGGAATGGGGGGCTGTTTAACAGCTCACAGGTATGCTGCTTGACGGCATAGGTCAGGAAGTGGGATCACACTGACAATTGGCTGTTTTCTTCTTGCAGCCCCATTCCATTGGGTTCAGTGGTCTTGGTGGACAGCAAAGTGGACCATATTGAGGGGAGGAAAGTGTTTCTGTCCTGTCAGGTCAAGAGCATCGATGGCCAAACCCTTCATGCAGAGGCAACCGGTAAGGATCATGCGGCTGGCTTTCATAGGTGAACCACCTGTGATCACTTGGCCCCTGGGTAGTTGTCTAAGGCTGTGGGGGCCTCAGACCTTCTGTCCCAGTGAAGATACCTTTTCTATTCCCCACATAAAGCTATCTGGCTCGGTGTGTCCCTTCCACACAGGTGCCTGGACATGGCCACAATGAATCAACCCCTTGTGACTTGGAGTTAGGGTGACCAGATAGCGAGTGTGGGCAGTTGGGACAGGGCGTGGGGGGTAATAGGCGCCTATATAAGAAAAAGCCCCGAGTATCGGGACTGTCCCTATAAAATCAAGACATGTGGTCACCCTACTTGGAGTCCCTTTTGCTCCCCCCCGCCTCCAAGAATTGTCTGTCTCTAGCTGACCCAGTCTTTCATTGGGATGCTCTGGACGGGTCATCAGCGAGGGCTGCACCTGTGACCTTGTATTCTGAAAGCACCAGCCTCAGCTCTGAGCTAAAGGACTGTGGTGGTTAGTTGGGAGCTCAAATGTCTGTGAACTAGCCACGAGAGGGCAGCAAAACCCGAGTCTGTCAAGTGTGGTGCACAGAGAAACCTGCAGGCTGGCTCTGTGCCTTGTCTGACTGAAGTCGGTGAGGGCTGCAGGGCTTCTCACTAACAGGATTGAGTCCTTGACCTCATCTCTTCACTGTGTAAGCTACGAGCTGGCTGAAGCAGTAAGGAAATACCCAGCAGTGGTCCTTGCTGCTTGCTGTGCAGAGAGATCACGGCTCCAAGCCTTTCATCACTCAGGTGGAAGCTGCAGGGCCTCCCTACAAGTGCTGCTTTGGAGAGCTGTCAAAGGAGCAGAACCACTGCTCGGGGCTTTGATTGCTTGGCAAAGCGGGGTGTGTTGGGTTTTTCCAGATGAGCAGGGGTGCTCTTCCTGTCTGAGAACAGCCCTCTGCTGTAGATTGCAGAGCATAGGGCAGATGCTTCCTCTCCCTGGGAAGTCCCATGGCCCTACACACATGGCTCTCTGGCTGCCATGGTGGTGATGTGAGCTGACACTTCCATCCTTTCTTCCATCCTGTTTTAGCCTTGTTTATCCAGCTGGATTCCACCAAGTACCTGCAGCAGCAGGTGAGCTCCCAGTGAGTCGTCTTGGCCTGTCAGACGACCAGGCTGCAGCTGAGCCCACCACAACGTCTTCCTCTCTCCGGTCGCTAATTCCCTGCTCTGATCTCACCTGTCATGAAGAGAGAGCTCTGTCCCGGGGTTCTCCTGTGTAACAGTGATGTCACTGTATATTCATCGACTTTTTGTGTGGCCTTTCTGGCAGCCACCTCTGTCCAGTGGGCTCCAGCATAGCTCTCGTGTCTTCCCATCCTCAGCTGTCCGGTCAGTGTCTGATTAACCTCCGAACGTGAAAATCCATTCACTGCCTGTTGTACAGAGAACTGCTTCTGGGAGTGAGTGCCATCTATAGGCTTCAGAGGCAGGGAGCTCTGCACATTATTGTGTGTTACAACTTCAGACGTTTTATCAAAGAACAAACGTGATTAACCCTTGGTCTTCCACTTACTGCACTGCAAACTTGTAGATTCTCTCGTCTCCCACAGATATCTCTTACTGCTGTTTCCATTTGTCTGCAAGCCCTCCTTGCTGCTGAGAAACTTATGGGCTACCTTGTGATCCAGCATGCTGCCTGTCCTTTACAGCATAGGTGATCTAAACGCCTCGGGTGGGTAATGGGTTTTGAAACCTTACATGCTAGTTCACTAGTTTAGATCTAGTCCTGCTAGAGAGGGTGATCCAGACCCAAGTTATATCTTACCTTCTTGGCTGTGACCCATTCTCTTTTAGCATGGAAAAGCAAGGGGAACAGTTTGGCTTCCATGCCTAAACTAAGGTAACGTAGAACATCATTTAGCCCTGTTGTTGGAATTTAATGGACAGCTCTGTTAGTGACGTGAGAGCCAGAAGAGAAACGAGCACAGGAGTTAAAAAGTAGATCTGAGTCCGATTGTGCACGTGGGACAGATCTATGGAATTGGAAGGTGCCATTATGAGTAACTGCAAAGTTTTGCAGAGGCAGTTTTGGGACTGGTTGAAAATTTTTGATCAAAACCTTTTTCTTTCTAATGGAAGATCTGGCCTTTGATCGAACAAAATTTTTACAAATAGCATTTGCTTTCCACAGAAGACTTGCATGTTTTTCCGTCAAAAAGTGGAATGCAGGAGCGGAAATTATTTTGATTCTGAAATGCTGCTGTAGTTCAGATGCCTCTTGCTCCTATTCTGTATGGGCTGGGATCCTCAGCCAGATTATGGTTTCTATAATGCACCGCAGCCATGCAACTACCCTGAAGTGGAACCTGTCTCCCAAGGAGAATAGAAACAAGATGCATCACAGCGGCATTTCAGAATCACGATATTTTGGGGTTTGATTCTTTTTAAAACTGAAAACTCCAAACTTCTTCTTGGAAAACTTAAATGAAAATGAAACTTTTCCTTGACGATTTCTTCACAAACCAAAATCCCTAGTCGCAGGTCTTAGTCAGGCCAAACCTCTTTACTCTTCAGCACATTGTTCTCCAGGGCCCCGATCCTGCAATGAGCTTCAATAGCAGATCTCTGAGCTCCAAGTTTGCTGCTGAATTTTGACCTTAACTATCAGTTGCTGGCGTGCGGTCGTCTTTCCCTTGGGAGTGAGCTATCATTGGGGTTGCAGGGGAGGTGGACTCTAGGGTTCTCTTCTAAACTCTGCCACTGCCTCGTGTGACCATGGGCAAGTCACTTCCCACGGTGTGCCTCAGTTTCCGCACCTGTAAAATAAGAGTTGATGAAACTTGCCTGTCCTGGGAGGAGAACAGTGAGGGTTAATTCATCTTTGTCAAGCACTATAAGTGCTAAGTATTTATAGCAGAACTTTAGTTGCATCTGCCATGTAGGGCAAAGAAAACATTAATGGAGGTGAGAGAAGTAATATATACAATGTTATTTATTTTTGTAGTTAACTCACTGCAGTCTTGCTACATTAGCAAGAACAGAAGGTGTGTTTTGCAGGAGCCTCCTGAGGAGTTTGCCTGTAGCTACCCTTAAAGCTAATCTTGAACGGGATTTTAATCTGCTCACTAAAGAGCGACAGTGAATTTTGCTTGTGCCAACCACAGAAAGTTTGCGTTTGAGGGACCCAGGGGTTTACACACCTTGCTATGGATGGGAAGTCTTTCGGGACAACTTTAAATTCTTGGTGGAAAATGTTTCTCTTTTAAACATGTCTTGCCCTAACTGCAACCGTGTTGTCCTGGCAGTTGTTGCTTTCCAATCCTACAGCTGCTCCACTTCTGCAACTAGACAGCGCTAATCAGCTGTAGGGTCTCATCCCAGAACCCAGTCAGAGAACAATTTCTGTTCCTCAGGCCAAGCAGATCAAAGATGCCCATATGTTGGGATGGGATGTATACATTTATTTTAAGTTATATACATTAATATACAAATGAGCATTCGATGGCAGTAGCTAACGTGGTCAGTGGGGTCAAAATGAAAACCAATAGTAGGAGAACGGCCCGTAGCTGGCGCCATGCAAGTATTTGTATAGATTGGGCTCTGGTACCTCTGCCCTGGTGCTCTCTATCCCCGCTCAGTCTAGATGCCAGCATGGTTTAAAACTGCTGGCACCTGAGCTGTGTTTGCACTCCTGCAATTTCTAGACTGCTGGTGGGAGAACGCCTCTCAAAACTCTCACCGCAGACACAGCCTGGTGCAGAGTGTTGTATGGAAGAGGCACAGCATGAAAGGGTCCAGGCTACTTCCACCTTCAGAACTGCTTGAAGAACAAACATAAACACACGGCAGCAGTGCAGCAAATCGGATCAGGTCCTGAAACTGGAAAGAATTCTTGTGCTGTCAGCCTGTGCCAAGAATGCTGGTAAGGAAATCTCTCACAACTGATTGAGTCCTTCGGTTAGCCTCTCGATCAGAGGGTGTAATGTGAGTTGACTTTTTGTTCTTTATCCAGCATGAATGGCTTGAATCTGGTCTTCCAAATATCTCAGTGCCTGGGTGGAGAGTTCATCTTGTTTTTGAGTTGAATTATCATCTTGGTTTTTCACTGTTTGGAGCATTTCAGTCTAAAGTGGATTGTTTCTACAATCTAAAGGGGCATGCCCAACAAGGAATAAAGAGATTTATTTTGGAGCAGACATGTGCTGGTCCTTTTTATATTGTTTTTCTCGCATTGTGTGGCCTGGCAAATCCTCTGGGTAGCATTGCTTTTGGGTTGCACTGTGCAGCAGTAAACCCTAGAGAGGAGGGAGGGCTCTTAATAATCTTGAGGGGTTTAATTGTCTCTGCTGCTCTCTTTGAACTGGTTGTTGCAGAAGCACCTAGAGCCCCAGTCAGGGATCAGGCCCCCATCGTGCTAGGTGCTGCACAGACAAAATATGAAGATGGTCCCTGCCTTTACAGGTTTAAAGTGTAGGATGAGATAGCTGTACTGCCTGGTTTTCTTCTGTGTACTGCCAGCAGTGCCTTCCCTCATGCAAAACGCTACGTGAGATCTTCTCTACGTAATACATGGGTGTGCTCCAGTCTGGCAGTCGCTAAGATCCATCTAGCCCAGTATCCTATCTCTGACAGTGGCCAGCACCAAACCTTCAGAGGAGGACATCAGAACCCCACAGTAGCAGATGTGGGATCATCTGCCTCCCCCGTCAGGCCTCATCCTATCCTGCCAGTATCCAGAAGTACTTAACACCCCACCTCTGCTCACTTTTCTTCTTTATTGGAGTCTGATCCTTAGAGGAGAGAACAAACAGCCTTGCTCAAACACAGAGGAGGGGAGGGTCCGCACCAGCCCTTCCCAGGTGTTACATTACGGTGAGATAATTGGCTCTCTCTTAACTCAAGATAGAAAGGAAGTCTAGTGAAGTCAAGTCCATGCACAATTGTTTCCCATCACTAGGAAGGCCGTGTTGCCTTGGGGACAGAACACCCAACTGTGACTCAGGAGCCCTGGGTTCTAGACCCAGCTCTGGCCTGGCTGGGTGACTTTAGGCAAGTTACTTCGTTTCTCTGTGCCTCAGTTTCCCCATCTGGAAAGTGGGGATAATGATACTGATCTCCTTTTAAAGCACTTTGAGAGCTACTGGTGAAAAATGCTAGGGATTACTACTACCTCATTATTATATGCAATGAAGGCCTTGTCTATACTCAAAAGTTTTTGCAGCATCAGCTGATGTAATTAAAGCCGCAACTGGCCTTGTGTAGACACTATGGGCTAGTCTACTCTAGAAGCGCTACGTGGGCCCAGCCACACCACTGTGGCGCTGCAGCACTTCTGGTCAGGGCCGGATTAACGCAGGGGCTTTAGGAGCTGCAGCCTTGGGCTAAGGGGGAGCACTGCAAAAATAGATCCCCGCCCTTTTCCTCCCCCCGCCCCTCTCCCTCCTGATATGGGCCCAGTGCGAGTATGAGTGCCACTCAAAATCATCTCACGTGACGCATTTGGCATGTGGTGCCACAGGTTGCCGACCCCTGTTCTACATGTTTTAAGGCTGACATGCAACCACAGAATGGCTTTATGTTAGTTAAACGGCAAGTTTAGTATCGCGTTAATAGCCTCAATGCCATAATTGTGATCATTTTGTTTTAAATTTGGAAAAAGTCTTGTATACAGGTGCTCCCCAAAATCTAATAGCCCCAGGCCCACAGGAGAGTTAATCCAGCCCTGCTTCTGGTGAAGACACTCCATGCCGACCGGAGAGAGCTTTCCCGTCGGCATCGTTACTCCACCTCTGTGAGAGGTGGAAGCTATGTTGGCGTGAGAGCCTCCCTCGCTGCCATAGCACCAGCGTGGACCGTGCTTAGGTCGCCGTAACTTGCGTCGCTCAGAGGAGTGGCTTTTTCCCCGCCCCTGAACGACGTAAGTTAGGTTGACTTAAGCGGTAGTGTCAACCTGCCCTGTGACATCTGTCTGTAAGTGCCGATACTGCTATAGCTTGATCCAGTTTGGTGAAGTGAGGTAAGCCACGCTGCTATAAAGTGCCCTGTGACAGGATTACTGCGTCCACACCGAGGCTTTTATCAGTATAGTTATGTTGGTACAGTATCCGAGCCCTTCCCAATGTAATGTAGAGCAGGCTTAAGACTTTTGAATAAGCATGTGTCCACACTAGAAAAAAGGGTGCTTCCGTACCACATGTTAACATGCAAAACCTTAGCTAAGACAAGGCAGCTTGTCGTTTTCACCCATGGTAGCAGGTCACGGTAAACACGGCTGGGGAGCCAGGGTTTATTCTGTCTGGGCTAGCATGTCCGAATGCCTGGCGTTGCTGGGATTTTGGGGAGAATGGGGGAATATCTGTATTATTAGTTATGAATATGGTGTGCGGGTCTGTGTGTGTGGGGAGGGCGGGTAACTTGCTGTGCCTTGTGTCAAAAGTGGCTGTTAAGGGAGCCAAGCAGGAAAGATTAAACAATGGCCTGGAGAAGGCCCATCCCTGTGGACATTGGAACACAACAGCCAGGATTCTAGCCATGAAGCGGTGACGTGAATGTTTTGCCAAGTCTGGAACTTGGACTGGTGACCTGCCACTTTGCGTGAGGACACAGGCTAAACCTCCTGAGTACTGACAGTCCTCCAAGCCTTCCAACAATTCCCCCCCGGGTCCCAGATGGACAGACATGTTCTCCCACAGTGGGAAAGAGTCAGAGCGGCTCATCTCCAGGCAGCACAAAGCACCGTGCGAAGTGCCCCCAGAAGTCCCAGGGGCACATCCAGGGGAGTGCAGTACCAGTGAGGATTCAGTAATTCAGGCAGGGCTTTGCCATGATGCTGCTCCCGCCAGGGTGAGGCTAAGCCAGGTACCAGTCACCGGAGATAACCCTGCAGTGAAGAGAGATTGTTGTTGATGCCGATAACGCTCTTGATGCTCTGCAGTACACCAAAGACAAAAGACGCTTCCTCTGCAAGAGAACGGAGGGTGCAATGGGGAAGCAGGAGGGTGGAAAACAGGATGCTGGGAGGATTTTATTTTAACTTATTAAGTACCGCTAGCGTATTTTTTATGCCAGATCTAAATGAGGAGAGGGTGGTGTCTTAATGAACAGAGACTGGGACAGCGCTCAGCATGGAAAAAATGTTCTCTCCCTCTCGCGTCCTTTCCGGTATTGCTCCATTGTCTCCCAGGGAAGCGGTGGACTTACTCTGACCAAGCTGGGAAAAGGAAGTTGGAAAGCAGGGATCAGGTTTCCCTTTAAACCTCAACGGGCTGCTGGGAACCCTGGTCTAGGACTGGGCTCTCTAGGAACCAGATTTTTACACAGAGGTGCCTTGTGTGATTTTTTCAAAGGGTGCCTAACTCCCGTGGAAACATAGCCCTCAGGGCTTGAACACAGGTGAATTGTTTCACTGCTCATCCTCAAATGGGTCCTTTCCAAGTCCTGTGTACCGGGGGGCAGCCCGAGTGCGCTTGGGCCAATGACAGAACATGTGACGCAGAAGCAGAGCAGGTGAGAGCTCGTGGGAGTGCTTCAGATGAGGATGGGGGTGAGGTGCTTTAGGAAATCCCATTTGGCACCTCTCTGCGTCTTTAGGCCTGTAAACGCCTTTGTAACCTGGCCTTGGCATGTAACTGCAATACAAATAATCACAACTGGAGATTAGAAGCACAGCAATGTGGGGCTGGAAGGGTTCTCCAGAGATCAGCTAGTCCAGACCCCTATCCTGCGCCAGGACCAAGTAAACCTAGACCAGCGCTGACGGGCGTTTGTCCAACTTGTTCTTAAAAATCTCCAGTGATGCGGATTCCACAAACTCCCTGGGAAGCCTGTGCCAGGGCCTAGTTCTCATTCTAGTGAGTTTTTCCTCCTATCGAACCTAAATCTCCCTTGCTGCAAATTAAACCCATTACTTCTTGTCCTACCTCCACTGGACACAACGAACAATCGATCGCTGTCCTCTTTATAATAGCCTGTAACTTATTTGAAGACCGTCCTCTGTTCCCCCCGTCTGTCTTCTTTTCTCGACACTAAACCTGCCCAGTTTTTCTTTTCTTTTCTTAAACTTTCCTCACAGGTCAGGTTTTCTAAACCTTCTACTGTTTCTTTCTCTCCTTTTGCACTTTCTCTGATTTGTCCCCATCTTTCCTAAGAGGGGGCACCCAGAACTGGACACAGGCCTGCAGCTGAGGCCTCGCCAGCCCTGCGTCTAGCGGGAAACTTCGCTCCTGTGTCTTATGTACGACACGTCTGTTAATACACCCCAGAATGATATTAGCCTTTTTTTGCACCTGCATTGCATTGTTGACTCATTATCAAGCCAGACTGCGGGCAGCTGCCGAGAGGTGAAATGAGCCTGTCTCTTAAGCCAGAGCTCAGCAGGTGGGTGTCGCCCTCCCAAAATTTACCCCAGTGACCGATCCCTTCAGCCGTTGCTGAAGCAAAGCGCTCTGGATTGAATGCATGAAGGCTCGTCCCCCACTCAGCCTGCTGCATCGGGGACTGGATTTGCCCTGCACCTGCATGGAGATGAACAGGGTGGGCTCAAGTGCTGTCACTCCAGCACGTCACATAAGCACTACGGGAAATCGGTGTAGCTCCAGTGAGATCAATGGCGCTGTTCCAGTTTATGCCAGTGGACGGTCCGGCTCTCTCGTCTGCTTCCCTGGTGTCTTTGCTCTGGAGTTACAGGGGTAGTGCAGGGGCTTTTAACTAGACAACCCCTCATTGCCAAGAGGCCAGTGCTGAATGACCGCTGGAGCTTTCGTCCGAGCAGGTGCCACCGAAATTCTTTGAGGACGTTTTGTTTGTGTGTCAGTTTTTAAAGCAAGCTCGAGGCGGCCCCGTGTCTCCCTTGCTGGGTGTGTGATTTGGCTCATGTACCTTTCCTGTTACACGTAGCACAGCCGTGTCCATTTGAGAAGGGATTAGGGCTCTGTTAACAACAAAACCAGCTGCTGCTGGTCTGAACAGTGCAGCTCATGGAATAACTCCCGGGGCTAGGGCTGGGAGCTTCCAAGGGGCTTGCGGTTATTAGGGCTCCAATTCCCCTTGATTTTTCAGGGAGAATTGGCTGCTGGTGCCCTTGTTTGCCCGCTGTGTGGTCTTTGCAATAGGACAAGGGGAGGTCGGTGGGGCAGAATTTCCAGGGTTTATTTGATCAGACCTGGTACGTTCCCTGCCGCCAGCTTGTTCCCAACACACACAGCCTCAGTGACCACGGGGCGATGGAGGAACAGGCGCGAGGGGCACAGCAGAGCCTAGGCCAGCTCCCAGAGGGGGCAGGGAGGAAGTGCCTCCCAGCCCTGCTCTGCCACCTGCTCTGTTCTGCCCTGGCCTTGGCCCCCCGCTTGCAACTCCAGCCTCCGCTCCTGACTGCAGCCTGGCTCCAGCTCCCGGCCCTGGCTCCCAGGTGGGGGGTGCAGGCAGATTACAGGAGGGGTGAGGGGGATGTGACTTGAAAAGTGTGGGGCCCACTGCTGTAGTGTCATTTAGAGTCAGTCTAAGATCAGCAGGGCCCGCCCCAACATCGAGTCTTATCTGCACATCAGGGGCCACCGACCCCCACCCCGTTACCCTCCTATGGAGCCCAACAGCCTGGATTACACGCAAGTCTCAGCCCTCCAGAGACGAAGCCAGGGTGGGGCTGTCGGCAGAGCATGGGGGCCCTGCAATGGCAGGGGTCGAGTAGGTGAGAAATGCCCATATGCTCCTAGCAAGAGGAAGGCAACTCCCCCCCGCCTCCCCTCCCTGCCCGTTGGACCTGAGCCACTTAAGGTGCTCAGCTAAGGCCAGGAGGGACTGTCACGACCAGCTGGTCTGACCTGCGGCCGGCCCCAGGCCCGAGATTCCCGCTCCAAGCCCAGGACTGTGCGTTGAGCCGGCAGCTGATCTTGCACTACGGGCTCCCACAGGTTGATGCTCCTTCTATCGACCTTGGACAGCCAAATGGTACCCTGGAAATTTCCTTTCTCGGTCACCCCCTTGCACTAACTTCATACCCACCCTACGTAGGTCTGTCTCTGGTTTTTATACATCACCCTCGGCTTGGAGCACCTCCCAATCTTGAAGGTATTTATTTTCACCCACCCCCACCTGTAAAGCAGGGCAGTGCGTTTAGCCTCATGGTACACGTGGAGAAACCGAGGCACAGAGCGACTCCATGATTTGCCCAGACTCATGCTGGGAGTCTGTGGCAGAGCGAGGAATTGAACCCCGCTTTCCTGCAGGGCAGGTGAGCACCCCAACCCGTTAGCCTTGTACCCAGCTAGCTCAGCCAAGAATCGCAGTGAAGATGTTGTTGTGCTCTACAAAGACACAGGTTCTGTGCGTGTCCCGAACGCAGCAGTACGCATGGCTGAAACCCAGCCACAAAAGCCTCTTTGTCCTCTGTTATTGGAAGCTGGGTTGGACGTGACCCAGCCAGAAGTGGGGCAGCTCGAGGGGAACAAAGCCCTAAGAAGGAACGACGTCAAATTAATCAAAATCTGTCAAGCATTTGATAAGGAAAGAAGGAAAGCGAGGCAGTCTCAGGCTGGCGTGAAGTCTCTGTAGGGGGCTAGAGCCATGGGCCTGGACCAGGGAAGGTCTTTGTTAAGCTCCGGCAGGGGCAATGGAAAGGTAAATTATCCCCATCCTGAACACTGGTCAGCGGGGACGTCTCTTAGGGGAGGTCAGTCATCCCGGCCCATTCAGCCCGGAGCCACTCTGCTGAGCCTGCCGACGGACCTAGTCACAACGGAGGTTTTCCTGATATGGGCCACCTGCCCATCAGGGCGGGGCTGAGACCCAGCAACTTGTTTCACTGAGCAGCCACCAGCCGGGAGCGACTCCCGCTCGCTGCCAGCCAGGGCCGGATTCAAACCCAGCCGCCAACGGCTCTGCGCGGGGTCTCGTTACTAAGCCAACAAGTTCTGCAAAGAAGCGGTGTTGGCCTCTGGTGCGCTATTGTTTGGCCAACGCCAGCTGCTCCCTTGGGTGCTGAGTTAGGAGGAGCGGGGGGGGGGGGGGATCAGCTGCTTAGTTCAGGTACACGGAGAACCTGCTTTTCCCCAGAGGATTATCCGACTGGTGCAAGAAACCTTCACCAGCTGGGGTTCAACCCATGGTCTCCTCAGCCGAAATATCAGTTGGGCTATGTCGAGGTTACAGGGATGTAGGCCAGCGTGTTGGGGAGAGGTTCACAGGTAACATCACGAGCTGGACAAGTGAGTCTCTGAGCAGGCAGCTATAGTAGGCTCTTACCCTGTATGTGAATGTGACAGAACTGAGCCGTGCGCTCCATTAAAAGGGCTTTGGAGCAGATTCCTCTTGCTCTGGGAGGAGGGTCAGGAACGCCGCACTATTCGGTGGCCTCCGCCTGGCAGGAGAAGTGGAATTTCCGGGCCCTGAGATTGGAATCGGGAGATTTGAACCCAGCGCCGTTGCAAGCGCCTCCGGCGGGTGGAAGAAAGCTCTCTTTGTACGGCTCTTCCCAGCCACATCGCCCCAGGCACCGTCCCCTGGTCACGAGGGAGAAACAAACTTGAAGCCCTTGTCAAGGGCCCAGGCACAAACCAGAAACAGCAGCGGCAGCCTGCCTGGCACGGGTGGCGGCTGTGCTGAGCCAGGCGGCGGCCGAGGGGCTGCTTCATTCCCTCCTAGATCCAGGCATTGTTATAAATCCCCGGTGCGCCGGTGACTTGCTGTTTATGAAGGAGCCCCCTGCTGGGAAGTGAATCTGCCAGCACAGCACCCGGCTCCTTGTCTCCCTTCCCAGTAGGCAGCTGACTCAGAGAGTGACGTTGGGAGCCGAGTGCTATAAACCCCGGGGCAAAGGCTGGCGGATCCCAGCTGCTGTGGTGCAGCAGAGAGAGCATGAAGCTGAGGTCCCCGTCCTGCCGAGGAGAGCGCTGGGGGCAGGTGAGGAAGGGGGCTGTGGTTCGGGGGAGCCGTTTACACACAAAAAACTTTTCCAGCCTGGCTTCTCCAGGGGTGGGAACGGGCCAGGGTGCAGGCTGGGGTCGGCTGCAGCAAGGGGCTTTGATGGCAGGTAATTCAGGCCGTGGGGAGCAGGAGAGATGGGAAGGGGAAGCCGTTTCCAAGCATGGCTGTGGTTTTGTTTTTGTTTTTTGGCCCAGTGTCACACTGGCCGATTATCCTTTGGCGTGGCCCTGCCGGCAGCTCCTCTGGGCCTCTGGGGCAGGCACAAGGCTGCGGCGGTACCCCGGGCACCGCTGAGATACACAGCGCAGAGGACAGAGGGCTGCTCTCCCTGTGGATTTGGGTTGGGAAAGAGAAATCAGGGCCCCCTGGCTTTGCAGAGCTGGGGAGGGGACAGGACACGGGGAGTTAAGGGCTTTGAAAAATATTGCATTGCTAAGGACAAGAACGAGTCCAATATTTCAAAATGTCAGTGCTGCCTAGTGGTTACAGCAGAGGAGGGCTGGGGCTTAGGACTCCTGGCTTCCAGCCCCAGCCGTGGGAGGAGAATGGGGCTAGTGGTTTAGAGCTGGCGGTGCTGGGAGTCAGGACTCCTGGCTTCCAGCCCCAGCCCCTGTGAGATGCTGCACGTGCTAGCGTTTGCCTCGGCAAAGGCTCCATCCAGGGCTGTAAGATGCAATAGAGACTAGCCCCCCCCACCACCACTGCTTGGAGTGTTCCTCCCCTTTAGAAAGAGCCCCCTTGCATGGGGAGAGCTCGGTTATCTTACAGGGCTGGTCACCCACCCTTTGCCGCCCACAAAGTCTTTAACTTGCTGCTTCTGGTTCTTCCTAGGAGGCTTTTGACTCCGGGCCCTGGATGGGGGTTTCCTCTGCTCCCCGGCTGCCGGCTGCCCCCCCAGCCCACATCCCCCGTTCCCGCAGCCGCTGACTCCACGGCGATGTTTCTCTCCAGACGCAGGGCCGTCAGCAAGGAGCCCTGGCCACTGCCCGCCTGCCCCAACGTCCTCACCCCCGACCGAATCCCCAAATTTTTCATCCCCCCGCAACTCTCCACCCAGCGAGGCAGAGCCCCCTGTGGAAGCCCTGATTCCCAGTGGAGCCCCCAAGGGAGCGGGAGCCCTGAGGCACTCAGGGCCCGAAGCAGAGCCGGCACCCGGCACATCATCCGGATAGAAAGCCTGGCCCAGGACTCGACGGCGAGGACAGTGGGTGAGGCTGGCCAGCTGCTCCGTGCTGCCCGCTCCATGCCCCACCTCACCAGCCCAGGCGACTTCCCCCTCCTGCCCGAGAGCCCCCACACGCTCCGCAGGGAGTCCCTCTTTCACGCCACCTGCCCGCCCCACTGGATCTCCCCCAACCTCTCCCCAGAAGCCGGCGCCCGGCTCTCGCCCCTGGAGCTGCGGCGCTGCCAGCCCTTCTCCCAGCCCGGCGCCTTGGACAGTGACACGGCCTCCTCCGCGGGTTCCTCGCCCTTCGGCTCCCCGCGGCCGGGGCGCTCGCCAGACCGCCAGGCCCACGGGGGCCGGCCCCTCTGCCGTCGTCCCCTGGCGGCTCAGGCGCCGGGCCGGGCCCACTCGCTTTCCACCGAGGAAACCAGCTCCACCGACGCCAGCCCCAGCTTTTCCCGCCGTGGGACCGGGCCCGGCTGGGGGGCAGGAGCCAGCTTGGCCCCGCCACCCTTCTTCCTCCTGGACTTCAGCTGCCGCCCGGTGCAGGTGGCCCGGGAGAACACGGTGGCGCTGACCCCCCGCGGGCACCTGCGCCTCTCCTCCGAGTACGTCGCCGCCAGCCAGCGCCTGCGGGTCCGGCTCGTCAGCGGCGAGGGCCTCTACCCCCGGCCCTGCCACCCCCGGCACCTCGGCTGCTGCGTGGCCCTGCAGCTGCGCCCGGGCCCGGGCCCGAAGCAGCGCAGCGTCCTGGTCAGGAGGAGCTGCAGCCCCATCTTCAACGAGGACTTCTTCTTCGAGGGCCTGGCCCCCCACGAGCTGCCCGCCCGCAGCCTGCGGCTCAAGGCGCTCGGCAAACGCTGCGGCGTGGGGCGGGACGCCGTGCTCGGCAAGGCCGAGGTCCCCCTGCCTGCCCTGCTGCCCCCCTAGGGGCTCCACGCCCCGCGAGCCAAGGGGTGGCGCTTGCTCCGGGCCGGGGCCGTGGGGACATCAGGGAGGACCTGGGAGGAGGGCGACTCAGAGGCGAGTTTCGGGGGGCCCCGAAGAGCTGGGTGCGGGTCCCCAGGCTCGCCGTGCACGGGGCAGCGGCCGCCCGGCTTGCAGAGGACTGTGCGTTTCTTTTTGGAAAATAAAAAGGAGCCCGCGCTGCATGGGATCTGGGCCGTGGCTGCTGCGGGGGGCTGGACGTGGGGGGCAGGCTGCAGCAGAGGGAGGGCCAGGGCTTCATGGAGACACTGTGGTATGAGCCAGCCCTTCCCCAGCCCCCCATTTTCTGCCCCCCCCTTCCCCTCCCATGCCATTGCCTGCCCCCTTTCCAGTCCCCCTTCAATTGCCCTACACCCCTCCCTTCCCCCCATGGTCCACCCCAGCCCTTCCCCTCAACTACACGCCCCCATCCTCTCTCCTCCCGCCACGGTCCAGCCCCCTCCCCTCCAGCAGCTGCTCCCCAGCTGGCGGTGGGGGGAGGAGGCGTCTCGCTCTGCCTGCGACATGCCACCGCGGGATCCGGTTCCTGCTGCGGTGGGGGGGGGGGGGGGGGGCAGAAGAGACACGCCAGCTGGGTTTGCAAGTGAAAGAGAGAGAGCTGCCCCGCCACTCGCCCAGCAAAAACACCCCCCTCCTGCCCCCGGGCTCTGAGCTGCATGACAGCGCCGCTGCCCTGGGCCTGGGTCTGACCCCCACACCCTCCACCCGGACCCTTCAGTGCTACCAGCAGGTGGCGCTCCTGCCTGCGCTACAGCTGGAACGAGCAGCAGCTGGCAGTAGTAGGTTCTTATCCTCCACTCTGTGGCTGCCAAGGGAGCAACAGCCTCTTGTTCCCCCCTCCCCCCCGCCTCAGGTGGCTGAACTGGTTTTCCGCTGGGGAGGCGGCAGAGGATCGCGCACCCCTGGGTGCCTCCAGCACGACTGCTGGCAGCGCAGGGGGAAGCGGCATTTACCAGGCAGCAGGTTTAAAACACAGAGGAGGGAGCTGCTCTTCCCCCTCCGCACAGTCAACCTGGGGAACTCCCTGCCGCAGGAGGTTGTGAAAGCAGAACTGGGTTCAGAACAGAGTGAGCTTGGCGGATGGGGCCGTCAGTGGCTATTAGCCAGGGGGTCAGGGGTAGAATCCCACACTCGGGCTGGGTCTAACCCTACGAATGCCAGCAGCCGGGACTGAGCGACGGGGGCTGGGTCACTTGATAACGGTCCTGCTCTGTCCATTCCCTCTGGCCGCTGTTGGGCGACAGGATGCTGGGCTAGCCGGGCCACTGGTCTGACCCCCTGGGGCCGTTCTAACCCATTCCCTCTCCTGCCCCGCCAGCTAAGGGGGTGAAATGCCCGGCTGGGTGTTGGCGCCCAATGGGAGGGCGGATGGGCTAAACGCCACCGAATGATGCTTAGAGCTGTCACCAAGGGGCTCGAGGAGGGGTTGCTGCCTGGGAGAGCTGGCTCAGGGTCCCTGGGGTGCTGGAATGGGCACCATGCAGCAGCGTTAGTAGCCCCACGTTCCCAGCGCTGAGCAGCCTTTCGCCAACCCTCCATTAGCGCCTTGGCAGGCCTGGGCCCCTGGGGGCAGGGGCAGGACGGGGATCCCACTGGTGGCCGTTCTGGGGGAGCCCCAACCTTGCAGGGTGGCCCCTGCCCTGTGGCCAGTTCCTCACGGGGGAGGGGGGAGACGGCGGTACAAAGTGGGCGCCAGCACTGAGGGCGGAGGGACAGACCCGCAAGGAGGCGGGAGGATGTCATAATGCCCCCCAGAGGCAGGGCAGATGATAACAGGGACCTTAAACGCTTCTCCCATCCCGGGGCAGGCAGAGCCCATGTCCTGCCGCAGTCGCTCAGCACATCCTGGGCCCTTTGCACGCCCGGCGCTGCACAAGAGGCTCTGCCGGCCATCCTGCACCTCGGCTCCTTGCGACGGGGTGGGGGGGGGAGAGCGAAAGCTTCCGGAGAAGTTGCCCCCATCGGTCAGAATAAAACCCGGGGGGATCTAGCTGGAATAGAGCTGCCACCACCATCGGTTTTGAGCATCTCAGAACACTTTGATGCTCACAGACCCCCCGAGAGGGAGGAAAACACCAGTATCCCCATTGTACAGGTGGGGCAACTGAGGCCCAGACAGGTCACGTGACTCGTCCAAGGCCACACAGCGAGGCTGTGGCAGAGGAGAGCACTGACCCAAGGGCTCCGCCAGCCCAAGGCGAGGGCGCTATCCACTGAGCCATCCTGCCTCTCAAGCCAGCGGGGCAGAGAAGCACTCGAGATGGAGCTGCAGCCTAGTGATTAGTGACAGGGAAGACTGTCCCGAGGGCGCCTGCCCCATGCAGGCCCGTTTGGCTAGCGGGGAGAGATGTGCAGGGCTCTTTCCTGCTCTGCCACAGCCCCCCAGTCCCTTGTGCTCCTCCGACCCCTGGGATCCACCTCAGCCACCGCCCACCCCGCAAAGCCCAGCTCCCCTGCCAACCAGGGCCACACCCCCCTCTCACTCTCAGCAGGCTCCTGCCAGTGGGTCTATGGGGGAGGGCGTCTGGGGCTCAGACTGGTGCTGAGCTGGAGGGGATTAGAACCAGGGCGGGGGAAGGCGTGGCTGGATTTGTCCCATCCTTTCCGGCGCGAGATGCTCGTGCTGCCCCGACGCAGGGCGCGACTGCAGCGTGGTGGGGCGATAGGGGCAGGCGACATGGACAAAGGCCCCGAAATCCACCACTGGGGGATGCAAGCCGTTGAACGGGCAAGGTGCCAACCAGCTGGGAAAGACGAGGGGGCTCAAAACCCCACACCCGGCGCAGCGCGGGAGCCGCCAGCCCACGGGCCTGGTCTGGTCCGGCGTGCCAAGCAAGCACAAACGCAAAAGGGGCCTTTGGTAGGATGCCCGGCAGAGGGCACTGCTGGGCAAAGAACTGGCCCGGCTGCAGCCCCATTCTTCACAGCCTGCCTTGCTCTTTCCTTGGACAAGCTGCTTCCCTGCTCCGTGCCTCAGTTTCCCCATCAGTAAAATGGCATCATCATATGGGCAGGGGAGGGAGGAGAGGCAGTGAGACTGAAGTAATGAGCGAAACCCTGCCGTGGAAGACGCCAGCGAGGACAAAATATCCTTCATGTTTTCTTTCGTTCTTGGGTCCCAATTTTTCGCCCAGGTTGCCAAGCAGGGGGTGAAGACGCAGAAGCCGTGATTGCCTGAGTCTCTTTCTAAACCTGTCGAACTGGAAGGAACCGGGCACCGGGCGTTTTTTGAACAAAGGCAGGTAAAGCCAGGGGAATGTTCCTCCACCACGGAGCTAGAGCCGTTGTGCAACTGGAGAAGAAGAAATCAAGGGAAAGAATTTTTAACAGCCACCTGTTGCATCTTGTCTTAACTTGTCTGGGACCTCTTTGGGGCAGGGACTCTCAGTCTGTCTGTGCAGCGCCCGGCACGACGGGGCCCCGATCTCAGTTACTCTCTGTCCGGCCAGCGCCTGGCACAAGGGGTCCCTGGTCCCAGCTGGGCTGTCTCAGCCCCACCATAATACGAAGAGCTTCTTGCCGTGCTGCCCTGGGGACGGACGCTTTGCCCCTAACACTGGCTACGAGGAGTGGGAAGGGGACAGGGGTCCTTTCCCAGCTCTGTGTCTGGATCCAGCCCAGGGCCGGAATGACATGAGTTTGCCGGGTCTCGGTCCAGTTCCTAACGAGACAAGCGCCCACGTCCACCCCCTCACCCATGGGCAAGAGCCAAGAGGCCGGCGGACTGAATGGTCCAGGGAGATTGAACACCCCTGGCATTGGGAGGGGGCCTCTCAGCTAGGCAGGTGGGGCCAGGGGCGGAGACCCTTCCCCCAATTCCTCCTGGATAGGCCCCCTGAGCAACTGAGGACTCAGTCGCGTGGCCCAGCCTGAACTCCCGACTCAGCCTTTTCCTGGTGCCCGGCCCAGGCCCAGCCCCGCAGCGTGAACAGCGCCCAGCTCTGCCGCCTGCTCTTCTGGGCGAGGATCCAGCCTCTCGGGCGTTCCCACGGGACACGGATGGGGGGTGACGGGAAGGAAACAGGCCCTGCTCTCTCCCCCTGGAGGACACAACCAGCAAAGCTGCCTTCCAAGAACCGACCCCCCAGTGCAGCTCATCGACACAGGCCCTGGGCTCTGGGCAGAGCAGAGCTACTGGTATTAGGTGTAGCAGGGTAGCACGCGCAAGCCCGGACCGAGATCGGGGCCACCCATGGTGCTGGGCGCTGCCCAGACCCCAGTGGTCATCAGTGCCATGTTGCGCCGGGCGCTGCACAGACACAGGGTAAGAAGGCGGTCCCTGCCCCAAGGAGCCCCCAGTCTAAACGGCCAGCGGGTGACCAAGGCAGGCTCACTACCCCCCCATTACAGCTGGGGAACAGGGGGTGGTGGCAGACCTGCAAACTGAACCTGGCTCTTCTGGGTCCCCGGCCAGCCCCTTAACCACCCTTCCTGCCTGGGCGCAGCAACTAGCCTCCGCTCTGCCTGCGTACCTCCCCCCGCCCAGGTCTTATCCTCACCCCCCACAGCTGTGTGCTCAGGGGCCGGCACCGTCGCCCTCGGAGTTGGGTCTCGACCCGCAGACAGCAGTGCTTGAGCCTCACATGGCTCGTGCCACTCATGGAGACATTTGAAGCAGCTCAGGGAGGCAGGTCAAGGTCATCCTCCTCCTCCTTGTGCAGAGGGGGAAACTGAGGCATGGAGACTCTCCCACGGGCTCACCGAAGTAGGCAGGCCCCCCTGTTCCCAGCCGAGCGCCCCACACTGCTCATCGTGAATCATTCTCTGGTGCCCAGATGCCAAAAGCAGCGAAGAACAAATCATGTGTGTATTGCAGCGATGGGTGAACTGGCCCTTTAAGAAAATGTATGGGGTAAGCCCAGAACAAGGGCATGCTGGGACATATAATTCCCAGATGGAGCAGTAGGATCCATGGCTCCTGAACTCTCTTAAGGGGCTGCTTGCCTGTGAACAGACCCCTTCTGCTCCTGGCTTGGAGCACCCCTATTTCGTCCATCTGAGTGGGAGGTGGTGGGAAATCTGGATCCAAACTTTACACGGGGCCGGGTGCTTTCAAAGAGCCGCCGTGTGCACCTCCCTCACGACTGCCCCCCTAGGGCTTCCGCGTGCACAGGGAGTGTGCAAAGCGCCCCCATATTTGCACATGCAATTGCTCGCACAGCCAGCGCGTGGTTGGCATGTGCCGATCAGGATGCTTGCAGGTGTGGAGGAAGCGTCCCGCCTGCACGCCCCGGTTTTCACACGCCAGTGCCGATTGTGCACTTCTTGCCACTCGGGCCCAGGCTTGCACGTGCAAGAAGGCTAAAGCGTGCAATGAAGCGTGCGTTTTTGCACCCGCACTTCCATGCCGGCTCGTAAATCTGGCCCATTTCACCTTCTCATGTTTAATGGCCCCATGGCTGGTTGCTCTCCGACCACAACCGGCCCTGTAACATCTGGCACCAGGATGGCGGCTGTAGGGGCTCTGGGGCCGGCTAAGCTGTCTAGGCAGGGGGCAGGGGAGGGATCCTATAACCCACGCCAGCACCCGGTTACCCACTGGCCCCTAAGATCTCCTGTCAGTGCCCGGCACAGGACACGGAGGAGAATGGGAATTTTGGCAGGGCTAGAAGCCGGGTTGCTGGATTCAGTTGCCTTTAAACACAAACAGGAACTCAGGACTTGGTTTCTAGAAGAGGGTCTGCCTAGCCCACCGCTCCCAGGCACCAACCCCCAGAGGTACCGGAAGAGAGCTGCAGAGCAGGTACACCTGTGCCCCTCTGGCTCACACACGCCTCTTCTAGAAGGCTGGGCACAGCTGGAGCGCACATGGCCACGCACTGCTGGACGCTGGGCACAGCTGGGATGTGCATGCCACAGCTGGCACGTGAGGGTGGGGGGGGGGGGGGGGCCTGGAACCTGGCCAGCTCACCGGCAGGATGGGTGAGCAGGGAATCCCTCCAGCTGTTGCCACGGAGAAGGGGAGATGCCTGGAGACTGGCTGCTGGCAGCAGAAACTGGAGCTGGGATATTCGGTGACACCCCCAGGGTCACACTGGGAGCCTCTGGCCACGCTGGGAATTGATCCCAGAGCCTGATTCACACACCTATTCTTCCTCCCGTGGAGGGGGGAGGGGAGCTCAGTTTCCACTCCCCCCCAGCACCGCTGCATCCAGCTGGGGTGAGGGGGAAGGAAGAGGGGGCCCAGCCCCCCAGCGAGCTGGGGAAGGGGCGTTTGGTGGCCTCTTACTTCAAGTGGTGACTGTGGTTTCCGGCGAGCAAGGCACACGAGCCAGACGGGAGCTTTGCCTAGCGCCCGGCCGAGATGCCAGGGGCAGATAAGGGTCCAGGGCTGTTCCTGTAACCCTGCGCATGTCAAGCACCGTGTGGGCAGCACTTACCGTCAGCCCCTCTCCCGGCCCTCGCATAACGCACGGGAGGCTGGCGCAAAGCACCCACCCGAGAGCTGCGTGGCTCCGCCCTGGGGGTTACGTGTGTGGAGGAGCCCCTCAATCCTGACCTGCAGCCCTCCGCTATTCCTGCCCTGGGCTCCCCCACACGCTGAGCCCCACGGATGCCCCTGCTGTTCAAGCCTGGGGTTCCCGAAGGCAGGGGGCTGTGGGTCAGGATCAAGGGGTATCAGGAGATCTGAGTGGGGGTGGGAAACCCAGGACTCGGATGGGGGGGGGGCTGTGGGTCAGGACTGAGGGGCACTGGCAGTGATGGGGGGTGCCCAGAGCTGGGTTGCGGGGGGAGAGAGGGGCTGTAGGTCAGGACTGAGGAGCACTGGCAGAGCCGAGCTAGTTCGCATGTTACTGAAGTGTAGCCGCGGAGGGGGGGGGGCTTAGCGCGTCCCTGCCCCCGCGGGCTGGAATCTCTGATTCACGTCCAACCACAGGTTCTCAGCCCCTCTCGGGAGCGTAACCTTCAGGACGTGACTTCCTCCGCAGCCCCCGCTCTGCCCCAGGCCTTGTTTGCAAGCGGCCCTCAGCCTGCCCCCAGGCTCAGCCCCCTGCCAGCGCCAGCCTGGCGGCTGCAACGCCAAAGGGGGCAGGCACTGGAGCAAATAGCAATTCAAGCACCCGCCACCCTGCTGACGTGTCTCGTTCCCTGCCCCGTCTAGGCCAGGCTCTGAGGCCCATGCTGCCCTTTAGCCTCTCTCTGAGCAGCACCAGCCGGGGACAATCAATGCCAGCGTTGACAGCCCCCCAACGCCGCGCAGGGACGGCTCAGCCAGTGTTGAAATGCAGCCAGCTCTGGGGGGAAGCCTGGCAGCTGGGTGAAACCCACCCTGCATTGCAGCACCGGATGAGGGATCCCAGGGCAGCGTTGCTGCATAGCTGCTGCGCCCCACCCCCGGGGTGGCTGCATTTCAGAACTGATCATTAGGCTCCGGTGGAACAGAAGGTGCTGGGCAAACGTGAGGTAACCGGCCAGCGGGCGGCTTTCACCCCGGGCGGCATCTTAGGGGGAACGATGCCTCAGGAGCAGCCGCCCACTGAGATCTAGCCGCAGGTGGCCAAGCTGGTCCCGTGGGTGCAAGTCCCCGGGTTACAGGCTGGCATGTCCCTTTCCCAGTCTCGGTGCAGGAGCAAGAGGGCGGCAGGCGCGGGACCCAGACGCCAGCTGTCCAGGGCCAGCGGCTCATTAGCTGCTCGGAGCCCCAGCTCTGTCTGCCACTCCTTCTGTGGCACGCCCAGTGCCCGGCCTCCCGGGGCTGCTCCGTGCCAGCAGCCAAACTTGTTCACCCGCTTCTCCTCTCCGATGGCACGTGACCAGAGACGTGAACCTCCACGCGGCTCCCCACCAGGACATGCCACAGCTCCTGCACGCCCACCGATCACACCCCCCCTCCGGCCACACCAACCAATCACACCCGCGCAAACCCGCCCACATCCACCAATCACACCCCCGGGGACCCACCCATCCAAGGCCGTTCCCACCAATCACACCCCACTCCAACCCACAGCAACACCGACCAATCACACTCTGCACAAACCCATCCCAATGCCACAAGAACACATGCACACCCCCAGACAGAACCCCCCTGACACAGCCCCCCCAAATATAGCCACCCCATGTCTTGCAGCCTGGTGCTGCGGCCGCCCCACAGACACCCCCTAGGTCCCTGCGAGAGACCCTCCCCGGCCCCACATGCAGCTACCACAGCCCAGGCCCTTTCCCTCGTGCTCCACGCAGCCCTGCCTCTCTCCCCAGCTGGGTGGCTCAGTGCCAGGAGCCCGCAGCATCGCCCGGCCGGGTGCCAGCTGCGTCTCGCAATGGGCGTAGCTCTGGCGAGTGACTTGCCCGACGAGAACGGGGAGACTTGCCCTGATGCTGCCTGGCTGGCCCGCCCTGTGTTTGTCTGGCTGGCCCAGGGGGCTGGGATGCATGGGGTCCAAGGCAGATCCTCCTTAGCCAAACCGCGGGGGCCTGCCGGGGGGAACCCGGATGGGGTAAGGGGCTTTGTCCTTTGATAGGTTCCTGGGGAGCCCCCTTTCCCATCCCAGGTGGAAGCAACAGTGCTTTGGCCAAGCCTGGCCTCACAGCCAGGGACCATCAGCAGCAAGGAGCCAGAGAAAACCACAGGGTCTGGCTGTGTCCAGCCTCAGTCCAGAATTCCTCTTCGGATCCAGCTCCGCCCCGGCTGTTCCCTATTGTGAGGGACGTCTACATGCGGAGGGGGACAGATTGGGATTAAGGAGCAAAGCTGCAGAGAAGCCAAGCACAGGAATAGGGGGGAAGTGAGTGCTGCAGGTCTGGACTGAGGGGCACTGGCAGAGTTGTGGGGCAGGCGGAGAGCCCAGGGCTGGGACAGCAGGGCCAGGGGGGAAAGGGAGGGTGTCGGGATTGAGCCTCCTGAACAGGCAGGTGATCCTAATTATTCCAAGCAGCCTGGTGGAGTCAGGCCTGCCCCCCACCCCACCCCAGTACGCACCTGCTGCCCCACGTTACATGGGCTGCTCTTTGGGGCTGGGAGAGGGCAAAGGACCATGTGTGATTTGCTCAGGGTGCATCATTATCTGGGGCTGGGTCCACTCTGTCTGTGGGGGTGGTGGGGCAGCGCAGGACTCCTGGGTTCTGTTCTCAGCACTGTGGATCCAGGGGGCTTTCCCCTGCCATTTCAACCCCAAATTTTACCCCAAGAAAGAGGTAATCAAAACCAAAACAGTAGAGCCAGATTCACCCTGGGGGTAACTTCAGTGGCCTTTTGCGCCCCTCCCTAAGGTCCAAATCCTGTTCTCAGTTACTCTAGTGTAAATAGGGTGTAACTCGCTGGAAATGAATGCAGGGATGTGGTGTAAATCAGGAGTAGCCCATGGAAGTCAATAGAGGGATGTGGTGTAAATCTGGACTAGCCCATGGAAGGCAATGGGGGGATGGGGTGTAAATCCGGAGTAGCCCATGGCAGGCAATGGGGCAGGCGGTGTAAATCCGGAGTAGCCCCTGCCCACGCTGCCCGCACGTGCCTCCCGGGGGCGGGTCCCGGCTGGGCAGGGCCGGTCACGCGGCGAAGGTGTGGCGGGGGAGGGGCGGGCTGCCCTCGGGCCGGTCCAACCTCCCGCACCGACCCGGCGCTGGTTGTGTAACGCGGGCGCCCAGGCCCGGCTAATCGAGCGCTGCTCCCCCGAGCCACGCGTGGAAAAATACCAGGGGCCATGGTCACCGCGGGCGGGGGTGGGGTTGGTCCCTGGGAGGGGGCTCCTTGTGGGGGGAGGGGAGGCCGTGGGTGCTCAGCCCCCCAGGAAATCTAGGGTGCTGCTGGCACCTCCAGGCACGGCGGCCGGAAAGGTGACGTGGGCAGCCAGAGACATTAGCACCCCCAGGCTCCCAGGGATCTCAAAGCACTTTGCAAACATTCACTAGCTTCCTTTCCCCCGTGCGGGTTCATGCTGTCCCCCCTTTAGACATGGGAAACTGAGGCAAAGTGGCTTGCCCCAGGTTCGTGGCTGCACCAGGAAGGGAACCCCTCCGGCTGGGAGGGGGGGGGGGAGTTTGGGATGGAGTAGGGTGACCAGACAGCAAGTGTGGAAAATGGGGACTGGGGGTGGGGGAGAATAGGTGCCTATGTAAGACAAACCCCCGAATATCGGGGCTGTCCCTATGAGTTTGGGGCCTCTGTTCACCCTAGGGTGGACGGGTCCTGCGTGGGAACTCGGTGAGGCCGTGGGGCACGGAGCGAGATTCAGGCCTCCGGGCCACTCTACCCTTAGCTCTGCCCCTTGCTGGGTTGCAGTGCCCTGCACTGCCACAAGGGGGGACCATAGCTCCCTTCCCTGCACCTCTGGGCTCTGCTGTCTCCCAAGGCCTGGGGATGGGGGCTCCCTCTGCCACCCCTCCCCCCCCCCAGCTGGGGGGTTCTTGCATTTTTGCCCCAGGAGCATCTCTTGCTGGAGGGGGCCTGGACTCCCTCTCTCCCAGCCACATTCAGTGGGCCCCATCTAGAGCTGGTCGCTACCATGCAGAGGGTGGGGGTGACCCCACTCTCCAGCGCCCTGGGGAGAAAGTGGGAGGGTTTCCCTCTGGAGGGAAGGGGGCGGGAGGAAATGGAAGCAGGGGGAAGCACTGGGGGTATTTCTATGTGGGTCCGTCGAAGCGAAGTTCTGGAGAGGTGATTGCAGAGGGCAGGGGCAGCCTCTGGTGGGAGCCTCCCCCATTGCTGTCCTGCACTCACGGGACTCCTGCAGTTTCACTCCTGTCTCCCCTGAGCGGGGAGCTGGGCCGGTGGCGGGGTCTTTTCCTGTCCCATCTCTCTGGGGCTCTGCAGCCTGGGGGGCTCGGGGCGTGGTGGCCAGGCCTGGAAGCTGGGGCAGGGGGTGACTGGCACTGGAAGGCAGTCGGCAAAGCCTGTCCCTGCTTTGACATTCCCCAGCCCCTCCGCAAGAGGCTGTCAGTGGCAATGTCTGCTGTGGGACAGATGGGGGAAACAGGCACGAAGCCTGGTTTTCCCCCAAGGTCACCTGGATAGCAAGAAATAGAACCCAGGAGTCCTGCCAGCCAGCCAGCCAGCCAGCCGCCCCCCACTCTAACCACTAGACTCCACACTCCTTCCAGCGCTGGGACTAACACCCAGGAGTCCTGACCCCCCCCCACACGCACCCACCCACCCGAGTTCAGTGACCCACGAAACCCCGGCTTCCCTAGGAAGCTGCCGCTAACCACAGCGACCTCCCCAAGGGAGGAGACTCGTTCCCAGCCCGGGCTGCGCTGGCAGCTTTATACCCCGGAGGCAGAGAATTGGGGGGGGGGGTGGAAATGGGGCTCCCCCTACAAAAAATCTGAGCTGGGGGGGCAGGACCCTTTCTCGGAGAGGTTCTTCCCCCCCAGTCACCTCCGGGGCTGGGCTGGGAAGGTGCAGGGCTGGGCCGGGGGAGATGCTGGGGTGCAAAGGGGGCGGGGCCGGGAGGATGCTGGGGTACAAAGGGGGGGGGGCGGGGGCGCCGCTGCCTCCCGCCCGCCGGCGAGTGCAGCTGCCGCCGCTCCTCGGGGAGCGACTCCTCTCCCCTGCCCGGCCCGCCCCGGCCCGGCGCCTCCCTCCCTCCCTCCCCCAGCGGCGGCTGCCTGCACCCGGCTGGCCCGGTAGAGGCGCCGAGGGTCCGGCCCCAGCGCGCAGCGGAGCGGAGCCCATGGAGCCCGGCGGCGGCAAGAGGCAGCGGGACGGAGCAGGCAGAGGTGGGGCGAGGGGCAGCTGGGCGCGGGGGGGCAGCTGGCAAAGGGGGGGGCAGCTGGCTGGGAGCCATTGGGGTAGTTGGGGAGCATCGGGGCAACTGGCGAGGGAGGCTGGGGGACTTTGGGGTAGTTGGGGGGGCAGCTGGCGAGAGGGGGCAGGGGGACATAGGGGCAATAGGGGGGTATCGGGGCGGCTGGTGAGAGGGGGCGGCTGGTGGGTATCAGGGTGGCTGGCGAGGGGCAGGTAGCGAGGGGGAGCACCACGCTGGCTGGCTGGGTTGCTGGAGACCGGCGGGACAAGGGGGCACCGGTGGCGCTTGCCGGGGAGGTGGGCAGAGCAGAGCAGCGCTGCTGGCGTCAGGTCGGTGGGCGCCTGGGAGTGGGGCGGGGGGCGCTAGAAGGAGACTGGGACCGAATCTGACCCCAGTGGACAGCTTGAAGGAGGCTTCCCCGCATGGCCAGCGAGCGGGGCAGAGATACCCCGGCGGGAGCACCTAGACGTGTGAGGGACGTTTCTCTCCCCACTTCGTCCTGTCTCATTTCACTGACTTGGCGACCCCGGCTCGGCCCCAGGATTGTTTATTCCATGGGCTGTGGCCTGGTTTTGCTTCATTCTGTGGCCCTCTGCTTTCCTGCCTGGCCCATCGGCAGTGGAGCTGTGCCGGCCAGGAACATTCCCCCCTCACGGCAGTGTATGGGTTTGTATGCCACGCTGCCCTCTGCCGAAGGGGATCAGAACTGAGCAGCTTTGTGTCATGCGCCCTATACTGCTCCGCCAAAAGGGAGAGTCTCCTTTAGTCGGGTGGTAGCGGATCTCTGTGTCCTACCCCCTTGCTTAGGGGTGGGAGGATGGCCTAGTGGATAAGTCGCTGTCCTACAGCAGGAGAGCTTAATTCAATTCCTTCACCTCTCTGGGCCTCAGTTTCCCCATCTGCACAGTGGGGACAATGACCCTTCCTTTGTCTGGCCTGGTCACACTGTGAACTCTTTGGGGCGGGGATGCTCTCTCAAAGGGGACCTGATCCCAGCTGGGATCCTTCTAGGCAACACCGTAATACACCTAACGAGGTCTCCTGGTGCCTGGAGGTTCCGAGAGGCGTGACGTACCTGTGGATTTCTTTGGATTTTACAGTTCAGGTCTCTCTAGTTTGTGATGCTCCCTCCCTCTGATTTTTCTCCCTGAGTTGTAAACAAAATCAGCTGCTTCTGCCCAGAACCTTCATGAAGTGATTTGCACGGTGGCTGCGGCGTGGCATTAAATCAGGGAGCATCTGACTGTGGGCTCACTTGTGTGTGTGCCGTGGAGATGCAGATCTCGCGGCTGCCTGTCCAGCTTCCGAGTTACGGTGCTGTCAGTCCTGGCGCCCCTGACTCCTGGAGCGAGACCCCTTTCACGCCTTCTGCACAGCTGGTCCCGCCACCTGGTCTCCTTGGGTGTGGAGCCCAGCACTCAGAGGGGCTGGGGGGGATGGCTTGTGGAGCTTTGCCGTTGCTTGCAGACTCCAGCAACGCGCTCTGCTCTGCTGGGACAGGCACCTGTGCTGGCATCTGAGACAACAGATGCATCCCCAGTGCAAGGGACGGAGCAAGGGCTGGTTTAGGCAATGGGCCTGCAGAACGTTTTCCTTGCTTGACTCTATGGTGTCTTTAGGACGAGCTGTGAGGAGGGACCTCAGGTCCCAGGCAGGTTTCACGGGCAGTGTCAACCTGATCACAGAAACCTGCTCCTGAACTGGGGAAGGTCAGGGTGGAGGGATGTCGCTGCAGCTATTCATTGCTAGGCCCGGGGGACCCGAACCCTGGCTGGGCTCGTAGTGAAATGCTGGAGAGGCCGGCTGGCCTAGAACTTGGGAGAGCTGGGTTCAATTCCATGCTGTGAAATGGGCAAGTCGCTTAGCCTCTGTGCCTCAGTTTCCCCACTGAGTCAGAGCTCACAGGGCTAAAACCAGTGCATCTTCACCCTCCTGCATCCACTTACTGTCCGGCTTTAAGTGCTGGCAGCAGTGTTGTCTAGTGGCTAGATCTAAGGACATGGGACTACTGCCGTGGGACCCCTTTCCAGAGCTGAGAAGGGAGAGTGTGGTCAAAGGGCTCGCAGTTAGGACTCCTGGGCTCCTTTCCCAGCCTGGGAAGGCAGTGCAGTCTAGTGGTTGGAGCAGTGGACTGGGGTTTACGGATCCTCGGTTCTGTTCTGAGTACTGGGACGGGGAGCATCTGTCGATCGCATGTCAGAGCTCCTAGGTTCTGTGCCTGGTTTCTGAGTGAGGGAGCTCCCGGGGATAGACTGGGGTGGGGACCGGCAGTCAGGACTCCTGAGTTCTATCCCTGGCCCTGTGAGAAAGGGTGACCTAATGGAGAGAGCAAAGGGGACGCTGGGGGTCCCTTCCCAACTCTTCCACTCTTTAGGGGGTTTGTGCCTCGGTTTACCACCTCCCTTTGTCTCTGGCTGGGGAGGGGGGAGGCATGTGTCATGAGGTTAAATGAATGCAAGCGCTGCTGTCCCAGATCCCTGGGCACTTCACAAGCAGAGATCCGAGTACTATGGTATGTGTGCTGGCTGCCCGCTCCCAGGGCATTGGCTAATGCTGCCATGCAGATGCAGCAGTGGGCAGTGGTGGATGCACTGGGAGGCGCCGGGTTGCTGGCAATGGCTCCATTGCCTAATGCCGGCTGCGTTGCTGTCACGCAGACGAGGCTGTTGTTTTCCCTTTGGGTGGGAGCCTCTCCTTGGAAAGGTCCAGTGCCTGGCTGGAGGACCGAATCCCAGCTGGGTCATGAACACATTACTGCAGGGGCAGGATGGCCGGGTGGGTAGCACACTGGCCTAGGACTTGGTTTGATTCCCTACTCTGCCAAAGACTCCCTCCATGGCCTTGGGCTAGTCACTTAATCGCTCTGTGCCTCAGTTTCCCCAACTATACAATGAGGATAACAGCCCTGCCTCACAGAGGGGTCTGGAGGATAAATACATTGGAGATTGTGCAGTGCTCAAATACTATGGTAGTGGAGGCCAGGCATGTACCATAGATTGCTCCAGGCCTATGGGAGATTCAAGGAACCGTGTCTCCATTGTCCCCTCCTTCTGCAGGGCCCGGAGCTCTCGTGGGGGAAGTGGAAAAGCCTTTGTCACATCCCCCTCCAGTGGCTGGACTGCTAACGCAGACCTGTGTGTGGCTGTCTTGGAGACCTGGGGTTCAAGCGCGGCTGTTATAAAAGCATCAGATGGTGGAAGCCCCTTTCCCATTGTGAGAACAGCGCATCCGTGGCGCACAGATCTCCTAAGGGGAGAGGCCTTGGCGGATGAATGCCCTCAGCATTTGGGGTCCCAGCAGACAACTGTTGACTAAGGGCCTGTCTGCCCAGCAAAAAAAAAAACAAAACAACCCCCGAACCCTGGGCGAAAGGCTCTCTTATGCTCGGTCTCAAAGTATTCTGGTTATTGTCCTGGGGCAGAGTCTGCAGCGTGAGAGAAATTAGCATTAGGTGTGCATGGATCCTAGGCTGGTTGCATTTAAACAGAGAGAGAAAAGTGATTAGAGCAGGGAGGGTGGGGGGTCAGGACTTTTGGGCCATATTCCCGGTGCTGGGAGAGGAGCAGGGTCTAGTGGTTAGAGCGGGATGGGGTCTGGGAGTCAGGAGTTCTGGCTTCCATTCCCAGCTCTACTGTTGGGCTTGCTATGAGACGCTGGGACTGTGCCTCGGTTTCCCCATCTGTAGAAAGGGCATAACAATACCGGCCAGCCTTTTACAAGGAGCGTACCGCGGCCTGGATGAAAGGCGCGGCGGCAAGGTATTAATCAGACCGTGTTATATAAGAGCTAATTGGTGGTGGTAGGAACAGCAAGGACCGGTCAGCTGGCCGAGAGCATGTGTCAGGTGTGGTTCGCGGCGAGGGCGTCTGTAGCCGCCTCTGGGATACACGGTGGCACACGCCACTGGAGAATTTGCTAGGGAGGTGCCGGTGTGTTTCTCATGCTGTGCAACGCTCAGGGTGGGGTCACCCAAGCACAGAGGCCTGTGATCTCCATTTCCTCATGTCTCCATCGCAGCAGGGATCCCAGACGTTGGCCAAGTCCCAGTGACCGAGCTACTTCCCTCTGTGCCTCGGTTTCCCCTCCCTCCTCTGTGCATTTAGACTGTCTGCTCTTCGGGGCTGCCTCTTGCTCTGTGTCTGTACAGTGCCTGGCGCAATGCGCTCTCCGCTGGTGCTACCATAATGCACCTAATAATGCCCCGGTGGAAGCCGAGGGCAACCCCCAGCCCCTCTCGAGGCTGATTTTAACGGCTGGCTTCTAAGACGAGGGAGAATGTGAAAGCGGCCCCGTCCCCTGCAAACCGCACGTCTTCGCGTGTTGCCCTCCCCCCCACTTGTATTTTTAACCAGTGGGATGTAAGCTAATCATGTTAATGCGCTGGCCGTGGTGCAGGGCAAAGCCGGCTCATGGCGCTCGACGCGGCCTGCTGCGTAATCCCTTGGTAATTCCCACCCGGGAGTCTCCCCCGTTTCAGCAGTGGGGACCCGGCTGAGGTGGGAGATGCGCGCGGCACCAGGGACCCGATCCCGCCAAGTGCGGCGTTCCCCCGCATCCCCTCAGTTGATGGAGGGCCCTTGGCAGGATTGGATCCCTCTGCACGGCTCTCCCTCAGTTCACCCCTCCGGCGAGATGGGCCCCGGCTCCGCTCCGGCCTCGCTGACCCTACTTCACCCTGCCCTCTCTTCATCCCTTCTGGTCAATTCAGATCCGGCCACGCCGGATCCCGCTAGAGAACGCTGGCGAGCCGCGGGCGTCTCTTCCACCGGTCTGGGCTTCACCCCTTCTTTAATGGAGATGAAACTGCGCCGGAGCAGCCCCCGCCCGCCGGGCGGCCTGGTGCAGTCAGCGCGTGGACGGAGCTCTTCGTTTTCCTTCGTGCACAGGGGACACCCTCCCCCTACCTTTCCAGCCCCCTAGCTGCCGGGGCAAGGAGCTTCTGCATTAGCCCAGCATCTGGGCTGGGCCCCGGTGTCAGACTGAGGACATCTGCAAAGGGCAGAGGCCAGCTCCTTCCATCTTTCAGGCCCAGCAAGCCCTTGGAGCCCTCGTCCCACAGAGAGGGGAGCTGCCAATAACCTGGCACCCCTGGGTGCTGAGATGGCGTCCCCTGGCTTAGAGCAGGCATGAGCAGGTGCAATTCATTGCAGAGAACTCCAGGGGACGTCTCGGGCAGGTGGCAGCAGTGGGTTAACGGCTCATAAACCATTGGAGCGAGTTAAAATAAGGCATCTGGTGTAATCAAAGACGTTCTTCTGGGGAGGGGGTTGCAAAGGTGGCAGGGGACCACCCGGCCTGGGGTCCCAGGATGGCAATGGGAGCCGCAGTGTGGAAGGAGGTCGGACATCACCGGTCCTGTTGGCATTGTGCCCAGAGATCTCGCCGCACCGGTGCAGCAGGCCGCGGTCTGACCCTCTGTGCAGATGCTGCTTTGGCTGCTCCTAGCATGGGATGCTGATGCTTTGCTTCTCGCTCGCTTTAGCCCCGCCCAGTCTCGCTCTGTTATCGGGGACCCCACGCGCACGAGGGGCTGTACGAGCACCCGACAAAGGGATGGTCCCTGCCCCAAGGAGCTTCCAAGCCAAGAGTCCCTCTGTCGGACTTAGGCCCCCGTGCAAGCCAGAGGGAGCTGGCCTACCCGTTCCCAGGGGAGTCACTCTTGCCGCAGCTGGATTAGATGGGTCTAGTGCTGGCTAGTCTCTGGCCTGCCCATCCAATCTCCTCCCCACACTTGTCCCCTGGCATCTTGCCTGTAAGGCTAATGAATAGCCGCCAAGGGGGAGGATTCACAAGTCGCAGGCCGGCGAGGGCAGAGGTGCCCTCAACCCAGTCTCCGAGTGACGTGGGGTTTTGGAGAGGGGAGTTGGGTGCGGAGGGGAAGGCTCTTGCGCCCTGCAGCGATGCGCTGAGGAAAGTGGCTGGCAGGGGAGCCTGGCAGGCCGCTTGTGAGCTGGATCCCGCCATGCTGGGGCGGTGGGTGGGGTGCATGGCACTGGGGTGTGGTGTGGTTTGGCGGGTGCCGTCTTTGGTGAGGACCTTTGGGCACGTGCTGGGCCCGGCACGGGCTCGGTGCAGCGGTACAGTGAATGGTGCTGAGCTGTGCCAGGCATGGGCTGATGGGCGGGTGCCGTGGGGGCCCGGGGGCTGGCAGGTGGGGGCACGGGTGCTGTGCATGGCATGGGGACATGGCTTGGTGCTGCGTGGGGTGCAGGCTGGCAGATGGGTGCTATGTGGGGGCCTGGTGGACAGTTGCCGTGTGGGGTGCAGGCTGGTGAACTAAGAAAAGTGGTCCATCTATCCCCAGATCCTGTCTTCTGACCGTGGCCAATGCCAGGTGCCTCAGAGGAAATGAGCAGAACAGGGCGATTATTGAGTGACCCATCCCCTGTCGTCCAGTCCCAGCTTGTGGCAGTCAGTGGCTTAATGGTACCCAGAGCATGGGATTGTGTCCCTGACCCCCTTGGCTAATAGCCATCGATGGACCTATCCTCCAGGAACCTAGCTAGCTCTTTTTTGAACCCACTTATACTGTTGGCCTTCGCGACATCCCCTAGCAGTGAGTTCCGCAGGTTGACTGTGCGTGGGGTGAAGAAATCCTTCCTTCTGTTTATTTTACACCCGCTGCCTATTCATTTCATTAGGCGACCCCTGGTTCTTGTGTTATGTGCAGGGGTAAATGACGCTGCCCTAGTCACTTTCTCTGCACCAGTCACAATTTTATAGACCTTTGTCATATCTCCCCACCTGAGTCGTCTGTTTTCCAAGCTGAACAGCCCCGGCCATTTTAATCTCTCTTCCAATGGAAGCTGTTCCACCCCCCTCATCATTTTTGTTGCCCTTCTCTGCTGTTTTTCCCATTCAGACGTATGTTGTTTGCGATGGGGTGATCAGAACCGCACGCAGTATTGCAGGCGTGGGCGGACCATGGATTTGAAGCGTGGAGTTATGATCTTTTCTGTCTTGGTGCCGTGCGGCTTGAGGTCTGGGTTGGCAGGCGGGTGCTGGGGACGCCGCGCAGGGGCGCAGCGTTGGGTGCGGTGCAGGCCGCCGGGCAGGGCCTGGTAACGGGGGTGGTCTTGGTAAGCAGAGGGGCTCGTGCTGCGCCGGGGAGCCCACGGGGATCCGCTCAGATCAGGATCTTCCTGCTGCCGGCTGGGATAACGTCTCCATTGGGGCTTGCCCACCAGAGGCGCCCGGTGCCCAAGCCGCGTTGGCCGGGTCACGTCACCGGGAGGCTGGACGGTGCCGTGGAGGAGAGGGGCAGAGTTCAGCTGCCAGCTGGGCATGCTTTCCTCTCCTGCTCACACAGGCCCTGCCCGCCACTCAGCTCTGCACCGCCCCTTCCATCCCCCCTCACCTGTGGCCACCATGTCCTTTGCCACCCCTGAGCCACCCGCCGGCTGTCCCCTCCCCTGGGGGGGCTTTATCCAGTTGAGGCCCGTTCCCCACTCCCCACCCTCAGATCAAACGCCTCCCTGGTGATTTCAAGTGCACTGCGTCAGGGTCAGGTCGTAGGGTCTAGTGGTTAGAATGGGGGGGGGGGAGGGAGGGAGTCAGGGCTCCTGGGTCCTATTCTCAGGCCTGGGAGGGAATCAGGGTCTAATGGGTTAGAGGGGGGAGGGCTGGGATTCAGGACTCCTGGGTCCCATTCTCTCCTCTCAGAGAGTGCATGGTCTAGGTATTACAGCCGGGGGAGGGGGAGCCAGGACTTCTGTTCTCAGCTCCGCCACTTGATTTGCTGTGTAATATGAAGGAAGTCACGTCTCTCCGTGCCTCAGTTTCCCCTCCGTAGATCAGTGCTTAGCTTCCCTTCTTCAATTCTAAGGCCAGAAGGAACCATTGGGACCGTCTCGCCTGACCTCAGAACTGCCCTGAATTATTTCCTGTTTGGACTAGAGCAGAGCTTCTAGAAAAGCAGCCAATTTTGATCCAAAGCCAGGGGACCCTGGCGGGTTCATTTCTCTTTGTAGAGGACACGTTAAACCCGTGGCTGTGGCTGCCTAGCTAATGAGCATTTCTCCCCCGGGGAGCAGATAAACATGCATATCAGTGTGTGTGGAGAGGGGCTTTCCTGGCCTCTGCCTGCCAGCTCATAACCCTCCGTGCGGGGGTGTGGGGCTGTTCCAGCCCCTGTTTGCTTTGCACTGCGAGGCTCTTCACGCCAGCCCTGAAGGCTCCGTGGGCTGTGGCTTCGGCCAGCTGAAATGACAGCCAGCTCTGGGGTGGGACGCCGTCGCCGTTTAACAGCTCACAGCGACAGGCCAGAGCAGAAAAGATCCAGTCAGACCAGCAGGGGTGGCTTGGGGGATCAGGGTGTGCTGCTTTGGAGTCGCCCGACGCAGTGTCCCGGCGGGGCGCCGGCCGTTTGGGGAACAGGGAGGCTGCGATCTTCCAGGGCAGGAGCAGCTGAGTCAGCGCTGTGGAATTCTGGGAAGGCTGCCATGGAAATCTTGGCCGTAAAAGCCCCGCTGGGCCACGGCAGCACCTCTGGAATAGCACCTCTTTCCTCCCGGAGCAAAGCGCAGGCGCTGCTGGCGGGACGGCGGCTCCACCGCCGTTGGTGCCGTACAGGTGGCAAGCGAAGCCGGGGCTATTTGGAGGAGGGCAGCCCCCCCGTCTGTCCTGCTCCGCCCTCCCCGAGGGCCTGCCCCCTCAGGAATTTACGAGGCTGGACGGCGTTAGGGAGTGCCGCCTCGCGGCCCCTGAGAAGGTGGGTCCGTGCTGTAATGCCCAGTTCACAGACCGGGACACAGAAACGGGGGGTGGGGCAGAGCTGAGAAGAGAATCCAGGAGTCCTGGCTCCCAGTCCCTGTGCTGTAACCACTAGGCACCACTCCCCTCCCCGAGCTGAGACTAGACGCCAGGAGTCCTGATACCCTGCTCTACCCCCCGGTCCCTGCTTCACCTGGGAAATGGGAGTCCTGGCTCCCCCTGGGTTCTGTCTGTCCTTCTGGATGGAGCATGCCGAGGTCCTAGACACAGGGGCCAGGAGTCAAGGCGCATGGGTTCTAGTCCTGTCTCTGCCACTCAAGTCACTCTGCCATTCTGTTCCTCAGTTTCCCCCTCTGGGACCGGACGGGGGCTGTTTTCCTGTCTGCCCAATGAGGGCTGTGAGAGTCCCTGAGTTCCTGTCTGCCAAACTCCGGGGTATCCTCCATCAGAAGGTGAGGTGGGGGGCAGAATGCCATCGTCTGACCTGTCCCATCCCGGCTGAGGCTGGGGTAGGGCTGTGCTCCTGGAGGGACCATTGTGTGTGCAAGATTTCACCCCCGGAGGGAACCGGTGCCGAGCACAATTCTGTGCAGGGACTAAAGACATCACGTGTTGCTTGAGCGTTTCAGTTTGGGCTCATCCCCCTGGGGACACGGATCGGTACAGAGCGTCCCCACCATGGAGCTGCTCCGAGTTATTATTGCAGTCGGTTTTCCTGTGTGGACCGGCCCTTTGCCCTCCGCAGGGAGTGACTCCAGCCCTGGCTGGTGCTCTGGGAGCCTGTGCTTTCCTTGGATTGTAAATCAAACCAGATGTCTTCCCTCCCCCATCCCCCCGCCTCTTTTGTAGCCAGGGCTCCAGGATCCGTGCCTTCAGACCCGTCCCTCTCATAGGTTTGTGCGCCTGCGCCCTGCGAAAGGGGAGCTATTTGTAAAGGGATTTTTTACCACGAGCCGCTTTGTGACGCCCGGTGAAAACCTTTCTACTTTCGTCTCGCAGGGAATTAGCTCGGAGAAAGGAAAGGAGTTTACTGGATGGATAAATATCTCCCCCCACCCCCACCCCCCCGGCCCCATCCGCTTCTGCAGGTGGGAGATTATTGCGCTGACGTAACTGAGGCAGGAGGCTAATGACCGTTAAGCAGTGTCATTTTCCAGGATGCCTCTCTCTGGCGGCAGAACTGGCTGCCGAAGGCCGAGATTGGAGCCTGATGCGGGGGGAGGGGGGGTCATCTCCCCAGGAGAGCGTCGTCGCGTTAGATGTCGGCTGCTACACGGGCTGGGGCGTGGGGGTGCTTGGGTGGGACATGGTAGCCCCTAGAAGGAAGGTCCTGCCCCGAAGAGCTCACCCTCCACGCAGAAGGGGTGATGGTCCCCGTATTGCAGATGGGGAAACTGAGGCCCAGGCTGACGAAGCGCCTGGCCAAAGGAAGCCTGTGGCAGAGCCAAGAATTGAAGCCGGATCTCCCCAGTTCCAACCCAAAGCTGTCACCCCCACACCACAGGTCCATGCCCAGAGTGTGCCAGCAATACGCACGGATCTCCAGGGGGGCCAGGCCTCCGTCCCAGCCTCCCCTTCTCAAACCAGGCTGTGAGGCAGTTGTCTCTGGTTGTAATTTCATGTCCCGCCTCCCTGGGCAGCTGATACTCCTGGGCTCCAGGGTACAGAGCTGGGGACAGGGACCAGCAGGGTCGCATGGCCCTTCTCTGGAGCTCAGGGGCCCTCGGGAAGGCAGCTGTTGCACAGCTGGGCTGCGGTCAATGTGAACATCTGGACGGTAGGACCCAGCTCCACCCCTCGCTCTGCAGCCAGATGGATTCCTTTTTCCAGCCAGCGCGATGAATCCAGCCTGCAGGCGGTGGGCTGGGGTGCGGGTCGGGACAGGGGGCTGTCATGCCGACCGGCACGTGGCATTAGCAGCTCCCCGGCGATTTCGCTACAGGGCTTTTTCTGGGATAGTTCCTTCCTCCTCGGTGTTGGCAGGAATGCGCGGTGAAGGGTTGGCTGGGAAGAGGCTGCATCTGACCCGGCAGGGCTGGGCAGTGGGCTAAGTCGGGGATCAGGTTTATACATGATTCGGGGGGCCCCCTGGGTCCACTTTCCCAGCCCGGATCTCCCCACGCACACCACTCTGCTGGTGCCCCTCAATCCTGCTAACCCAACCCCTGCTATCCCAGCCCTGCGTTCTCCATCCCCAACTCTGCCGGTCCCCTTTGAGCCCGACCCGCAGCCCCCCTGCTATCTCAGCCCTGCCAGTGCCCCCGAATCTGACCCACCTACCCCTCTGCCGCTCTGGCCCTAGTCTCAATTCGGCTCCCGCTCCCACCGTGCTATGCTGGGAGGGAAGCAGCTGCTAGTGGTTAGAGCAGAGGGGGATTGGAGTCAGGACTCCTGGGTTCTATTTCCCACTCTGCCACTGACTCTGTACAAATATATGATACAGGGCAAGTCGCTCCCTCTTGATGGCCATGGGGGGTGCAGTTCACACTTGAAAAGCTCCACGTTATTCTCCGGGATGGTTTCTCAGCTCCCTGGCAGCCGCTCTGGTGCAAATGACGACTGATCGCCCGATGGTGTCTGGGATGTGGACGCGCATCTCTTGGCAGTGTGAAATCACCATCCATCCATCCCCGTTTCCCCTCTTGCATCGCAGCCAAAGCTACATCTGGGCTCAGGTCTCCGAAGCTGAAAACTGTAATCTTCCCTTTGCTTGTTTAGACTGGGAGCTCTGTGGGGCAGGGACTGTCTCTGACTGTGTGTCGTGCAGCTCCTGGCACCATGGGGCCATGACCTCAGCTGAGGCAGGGACTGTCTCTTGCTGTGTGTCTGTGCAGCTCCTGGCACCATGGGGCCGTGGTCTCAGCTGGGGCAGGGACTGTGCGTCTGCAGCACCAGGCAGTATGGCGCCCCGATGGGAGCGTTTCAACAAAACGTTGGGTTTTTGTGGGGTTTGTTTTTTTTTTGCCGGAAAACATTAATTTGTTGAAACCGAAACTTGGCTGAAATGTACCAGGTGTGATGGAACTTTCGCCAGGCAGGTTTCTCAGGTCCGGGATGGATGTTTGGAGGGGGAGAGATCCCAGAAGAGCCAATGGCCTAGTGGTTAGAGCATTCACTGGGATGTAGAAGACACTGATTCAGATCCCTTCTGTGCCCGATTCAGAGCAGGGACTTGAACCTGCGCCTTCCACGCCCCATAACCATTAGGACATGGGGCATTCTGAGGTTTGTCTCCCTGGAGTTTTGTAGAAGATTTCCAGAGGTCTCTTTTCTCAAACCGAGTGCGAAGTGCTCTGATGTTCTGACGAAATGGAATTCTTGTTTCCCGGCCACCCCCATTTCTGATCTCGGCCGGGGTGTCTCTGCGCCTGCATCACACGACCCGGTCGCACCAGTAATAATCCAGCCGCTGAAACAGCCCGTCTAGATCTGGACTGAGGAGCCGCCCTGTCACTGTCCAACCAGCCGCCCTCGGGGTCTGCGTCCCCCCCCCCTCTTCCAGCCGCTCTTCTGCAGCACCTTGTGTAGCGACGGTCCGCCCGTCCCCAGCTGCCGTGCTGTTTTGCTCCTACGGACTCCTCCCCCTGCCCCGGGAGAGGTCGGATCCCCTGTGCCAGCGAAGTGGTGGGACCCGGCGGGGTGTGCGTGTGTTGATCGTTATGTAATAGCTGCCTTCCAAGGGCGTGTTGTTTGCCTTTAACAGCCTAGGTGTGCGGTTATATAAGAGCTCTGGGTTCTGGGTACTCCCTGTGCAGCTCGCAGGAGCCCCAGTCCTGAGTGCCAACCATTACGCCAGGCAGCTGCTCCCCCTGGGCGGGGAGAGGGTAGCCAGCCGCTGGCCTGGGGGTCTAGAGAGATGGGCTTGAATCCTGGCTCTGCCACTGACTTCCCGTACGAGCCCTGGCATGTCCCCCATCTCCTGGGCGTCAGTTCCCCCATCTGTGAACTGGAGAGAAATCAGCCTGCCTCAGAGTGGTAAACTGGGAGCTCTGTAGGGCAGGGACTGTCTCTGGCTGTGTGTCTCTGCAGCGCCCGGCACAGCGGGGCCCTGATCTCAGCTGGGGCAGGGACAGTCTCTTGCCGAGTGTGCAGTGCCTGGTACGATGGGGCCCTGATCTCTGTTGACTTTTCTAGGCGCTGCCCTAACACAAGTTATAGCGACGTAGGACGTGGTTCTCTCGGGGCTTTTGCAGGGGCCTCAGATCATGGATTTCTGCTGTTTTCCCCCTTGGATGCGTGGGCAGGGCTTGCAATGAGCTACTGTCAGTATCCCAGCGGAGCTGGGCAGGGTACGAACCTGGGATCTTCTGTGCTACAAGCACCATCTTCCACCCCGGAGCTAAAGGAGCAGCACCATTAGCTGGTAGCTATAGTAGACTCTTATCCTCACCAGCTACTAGAGTGGGGGGACAGAACCCACACTTCCCTAGCGAGGCATTATTATTCCTGTCTGCACTGTGCCCCACTCATGGACCAGGCCCCAGTGAGCAAGGTGCTGTACAAATCCAGAACAGAGATGGTCCCTGCCCCAAAGAACTGACAGGCTAAGTAGGGGCATCTGCCCTGGGTTGGTTCATGGGACCGAGGATGGGAGGTGGGACCCTGGTGGGGGGAATCCTTTAATCCCTAGCTTGCCAGTTCAGACCCGGCCCACCTTGCAGGCACTAGGGGACACAAGGACTGGAGCAGCCGTGGGGAGTCACCAACCCGGGGGGATGGGTCCAGCTAGGTCAGCGGGGGAATGGCAGGAAACTCGCCTGGTGTCTGTACAGCTGCCAGTCCGGCATCTAAAAAGCCAGGGCGAAACTGGGGGAAGTGAGCAGCGATTCCCAGCGGTGCCCAGTGTCCGGCAGCGTCCCCTCTGTGGGAAGGGGTTGCAGAGGTCCGTGGGGCAGGAATTGCCCCGTTCCAGTCCCCCTCGGGAGCCCTGGCATGGCTGTAGTGGCCTCGGGCAGCTTCGGCCCAGGCCCACGAGCCCCAGGTTGCTCGTGTTGGGAGCAAACCCTCCAGGGTTCCCCGGGAGGAGCTGGGACCACCAGTCAGCTCCCAGAGGACGGCAGGGCCACTTGGCCAGCACACGGGGCACCGGTCCACAAGTCAGCCCCGAGCAACGGCTGTGACCGCCCAGTGGGGGCAGGCAGGGAGCTGGCGAGCCAAGGGGAACCCCGGGGTCTGGGTCCGGCATTCCCCTCTGTGCTCCTGCAGCGCAGGTTGGGTTGGCGTCCCCATCGCTCAGCCGGAGGAGAGCCCGGTGCTGCCCCCTCCCCCGAGCTGCTGTGCAGCGTTGCTCTGAGACTGCTGTAAAGCCTCCGTGCCTCACCCCAGAGGTGGCTGCATCTCCCCGCCGGGAGAGGGATCCCTGTATAAACAGCTCCCACGCCCCACCCCAGAGGTGGCTGCATCTCAGTGTGTGGCTGTGGCCTGGGACAAAAAGCGCGATAGGGAAACAGGGTGGCCTTGCACCCGCGCTGCTGGGCTGTGCAGGCGATGGCTGCGAGGGGGTCCCAGCCCCAGCCACTCCTCTGCCGCCGTTTGTTCAGGTGCCTCGCCATGCTGGGATTAGACATGTGTGGCTGGCGGGCGGCCAAGGCCCAGGAGCTGGGTTATGTAAGCAGGGAGTTCAGGCGAGGCCAGGTTCGGGCTTGGACTGCGCTCCCCGCCCCGCCCTGCGTCAAACCCTGCACGGCAGGGGGCAGCCGGCAGCCGAGTCGGCGCAGGGTGGCACAGAGGGTCGGACTCACGCCCTGGGGTGTGCTGGGCCGGGGGCCGGGACCCTGGGTGGGGCTGATAGTACGGGAGTGCCTAGGGGGTCCCGACCAAGATCACTGCGCTGGGTGCTGCATCCTGGCCGAGAGCGGGGTCCCTGTGGTGTCGGGTCTTCCTCCCTGCACCGAGAGCGGGGTCCCCCGTGTGCCCATCCCCAGACTGAGCTCCGGGTCCCTGAGAGGAACCAGGAACGTCTCTGCCTTTGAGAGGGGAGCGTGTCCCGGATGGGGAGAGGGCTGTGAATCGGGGGGGGGGAGGGCAGATCCTGGCTTCGAGCCTCGCCCCGTGGGGAGGGCTGGGACAGGCTCAGCTCCAGGAAGGGCAGGGGGTGCCCTCAGCCTCCAAACAACTAGCTTTTTGGGGGAGAAAAGGCCAGGTCCGGGGCCAGACCCAGCTTCCCCTGCAGGTAGGGCTGGATTCCCCCAGCTGCAGAGGGGGACACATGGGGCCCTGAGCGCACCCTGCAGGCCCAGCTGCCAGCCCTGGGTGGATCCCTCCGGGGGGAGCTTTCCGCACTCGGCCGGCCCCGTCCAGAGAGCCGGCTCCAGCCCCGTGCGGAGATGGCCCCGGAGCCACGGGGGTTAAGGCGAGGAGCGAAAATAGCAAAGCAGCTTAGGAGGGCGGTGTGGCAAACGTGCGGCTTTTTCTGGGGCCCGCAGGGACGCTGGGCGCTCCGGACGCTCAGTGGGGTAATCTGATTGAGTCTCCCTTTCCGGGGGCCGGGGGGGAGGCGCAATTAACCCCTTGTAGTAGCCTGCAGAGCTGGGGGGGCAGGGCTGGAATAGCAAGGGGCTGCGGGTTGGGATTAAGATATTTCTCTCACTCCCTAGGTCTGCCGATTCCCCTTCAATCCCAGCCCGCACCCACTATCCCAGTCCTCCTCCTGCCCCCCAGCCCTGGGCTGTACCTTGGGGGGGGGGGGGAGGGCGGAGGGGGGAGTGGATGCTCTCTAAGTCAATTACGGAGGGTGCTGCGTTTCCGTGGCTTGGTCCCCGTGGGCGTGAGGTTTCATGCCGCCTGGGCCCTGGTGCTCTGGGGCGCTGGCAGGCTGAGGGGGGCTGTGCTCGGCGGCTCCTGGACGTTAGTGGTAAAGATGGCAGCTTGGGAACCAACCCCCCTGCGCTCCCCAGCAAAAGTGACCCGGCCGGGTCCCAGAGCATAACCGGCCTGGCCCAGCCAGGAGCCCAGGGGAGTGTCCATTGTGGGGGGCTGGGATTGTGAGAGCCCGGGGGAGGGGGGGGGGCTGGATGTCAGGATTCCTGGGTTCCATTCCCAGCTTTGGGGAGGGAAGGGAGCGGGGTCCAGTGGTTAGAGCAGCGGGGGCTGGGCATCCGGACTCCTGGGTTCCCTTCCCAGCTCTGCCACAGATGCCGTGTGACCTGGGGCGGGCCGAGCCTCACGTTTTGTAGCACGCTTGGAGCCCCTCCGGCGAGACGCGGGAGAGCTGGGGGCAGGGAGGGTTTGCTGATGTCTCTCCCCCCCCGGCACCCGTCACGTCACAGACGGCGACGCAGGGCGCGACCGGCACCCCCCGGCCAGGGGCGTCTGGGCGGCAGGATTCCTGCCCCGCCACCGAGTCCCTTTGAACGCCCGCCGCGGGCTGGGCGCACGAGGCCTGTCCGTGCGGCTGTGGCATCTCTCCTGAAGAGAAAAGGAGCCCGAAGAGCCGAGCCAGGGTCCAAGCCTTTCAATAAAAAGGGGCTGGGAAGGGAATTTGGCAGGTGCCCCTCCGCGTACTTGCAGCTCATTGGCTACAAGCCGAGTGGCTGTGTTACCGCCCTTCTCCACCAGGGGGCAGCGGTCTCTGCTCTGGGACAGAGAGCACCTACCCCATACACCCCCCTCTGTCTGTCTACCCACACATATGGTCCATCTATCCATCCCTATGCGCCTATCTATCCATCCCCATAGATAGATAGTCTGTCCATTCACCCCCATCTGTCTATCCCCATGTACCCCATCTATACCTATAACCCTGTCTGTCTGTCTGTCTATCCACCCCTATGCACCCCCACCTATTTAAGGTACTTATCTGGCCCCCAAGGGTTTCCCAATCTAATGGATTCACACTCACAGCCCCCACCGGGAGGCAGGACAGTGCTGTTATGCTCCTTGTACAGAAGGGGGAAACTGAGGCCCGGAGCGGCTTAGTGAGTTGCCCAAGTGGTTGGAGCAGGGGGGGCTGGAAATCAGGACTGCTGGGTTCTGTTCCAAGGGGCTGGTGGAGAGGGGCTGGGAGTCAGGACTCCTGGGTTCTATTCCGGACTCTGCTGCCGGCTCCACGTTTGATCCCCTCTTGGTGCCTCAGTTTCCCCCATGTGATGTGTGGCCGGGTCCTACCTGCTGCCTAGCCACAGGGCATGCGGCTCCAGTTGCCCTGTGGGAGGGGTGTCAGGCTCTTGCAGGAGATGCCTGCGGAGGTCCCTCTGCTGTTGTCTCATCCCGTCTCTCTCTTGGTTGCAGGCCCGATCGCCATGAAGAAGACGCACACATGTGAGTACAGCCCCCGCCGGCAGGCCTCTCCCGCTTTGCGCTGTGCCAGGGTGCTCTGCCCCAGTGGGGATCTCGGGCCCTGCACCTAATTCTCTTTGGGGCACAAGGGAGACTGTCTCGGCCCACGTGAGGGGGGCGAGGGGTTCCCAGCCCAGATCGGCTCCTACCAGACTAGGCCAGAGGGAGGCGGGGGGCTCAGTTCTGGGCCTGAGTCATGGCTGTGACCAGGCCCAGGGGTCAAAATGGCCCAGGACTCCCCCACCCCATGGGTTTCAAGCAGAGCGCGGAGCAACTTTGCAGATACTTCTAAGCTTGTAGCAGAGGCGGCGTGGCCTCGTGGGCTGAGCAAGGGGACTAGGAATCCTGGCGCTGCTGAAATCAGGCAAGGCAGCGCACCGTGCCTCAGTTTCCCCTCCTGTGCGGTGGGGACTCTCGGGAGTCGGGGAGGCGCTTTAGTCGGCTCAGGACTCCAATTCTATTTTATAAAGGGCTGATAAGCAAGGGCGAGGGTTTAATAAACGGTTAATTAATTACAGAGTCTTGTAATACCCAGAAGCTCAGTAGGTGGCTGATAATTGTCTGTGACCCCTTCTCGCCCTGTAGACGCAGCCGGTTCCCGCCTGGAACGGGCGTAGGGCATCTGCTCCCCCTTTGTTATAGCAGGGCGGGCGCTCTGCTAGTGTTACCATTGAGCCTCGCGTGCTGTCTGGGCACCCAGAGCCCCGGGCCTGAGGCAGGAGAGGAGTTTGGGCGTGTGGGGGCGGGGGGCAGAGTACGGCTCCTGTGGAGCGCGTGGTGGGAGTGGAGAGCCACAATGAGCTACAAAAAGCGGGACCCTTTCCCCCCCCACGCAGGGGGCTCCCAGTGCTACGTCTCTCTTTAGGAGCTGCCTCCCGGGGGCTCTCCCCTTAGCGCTTTCTGAGCCCACTTGAGTCAGGCTAACGTGTGCGCCAGGAGGGGCGAGATCCTGCAGGGATCCCAGACCCGCCCCCCCCCCTTGTACCCAGGCGAGGAGCGGCTAGATCATATGTCACATCTGGCTCCTCCTGCATTTGTTCCAGCACAGCTCCCTGCCTCTTCGGCTGTGCCGAAGGAAACGGGGGACGATGCTCGGGAGATTTCCAAACAGGGCTGGGTAAACGCTATCCCTGCAATACCGGCTTCGCGAGCCTCTTGCATGCTTGGTTTCTCTGGTGTCTGTGCCTGCTGACCGCAGCAGCAGCAGCCAGCACTTGGTGCCACGGAGGAAGGCCACGTGTCCAGTCTGCTGAGGCCGCCCTGCAATTCCTTCCTGACCCTGAAGGCCTGAAGCATGGGAGTTGCTGTTGTTCGAGCACATCAACTGGGGACTCTTGGTCCCTCTGGTGGCTGGATCGTGCAAAGGGCCACTGCCTCTGGGCTAACAGACGTGCTCCAGGCGAGGGTCGTGCTTTGGGACCAAGGGGGCCGTGGGTTTGGTGCCCACTGGGGGCATTGTGACGTTAGCTGGCAGAGTGGCAGACCCTGGAGGGTCTCAACCCACAAGGAAGGGGATTAAGGGCGCTACCAGCTGTGGGATCTTAACGCCCTCAGCTATGGGGTCTTCGTGTCAATGGTTGTGTCGCCCCCTCGTGGCAGGCCCTGGTGATTACAACAACCTGCCCCGAAGACTAAAGCACTTGTCCCCATCCTGCTGGCACCCCTGGCGTAGACTGGGTGCTCGGGGCAAGCTGTGGCTGGCCAGCTCTGTGCTGCTTTGAGCCAGCCCTGCCTTGGCAAGTCCCGGCCGGGCACCGCCCCTGCCTTTCCCTTTCTCAGCAGGCCGCCCCCTTTAACCCCCAGCTGCTGGGGCTGGCTGGGCCTCGCTGCTGTGTAGCAGTGTTGTGTTTGGTATTCCGGGCGCGCCTGGAGACCCCGGGAGCCCGTGAGGCCAGGCGCTGTGTGAGAGACAGTCCCTTCGACAAAGAGCTGAATAGACAACGGGAAACTGAGGCACAGAGAGGGAACCTGCCTTGGCCAAGGTCACCCGGTGGCAGACCCAGTCATAGAACCCATGCGTCCTGAAGCCCAGTGCAGCGCTCTGTCCACTGGGCAGCACTGTCTGCCTAGAAGCCCCAGTCTGGGATTGCGCTAGGTGCTGTACGTCCCCTAATAACCAGACAGCCCTGCCCCCAAGTCCCCCCCCGCTCTCCATCCTTGCTTGGGGCAGCACCTGCCAGCGGGCGTGTGTGTGTGTGGGGGGGGGGGGGGGGAGGAGGGGCGTTTCTCCCTGGCTCCGTCTCCGCCAGAGCCCCTGCTGCGCACGGGGCGGGGTGGGGGGGGGAAGCAGAGGCAGGCGCTGTGGTGAACGGCAGGTTTGGTTTTCACAGTGCTGCGGTTGAGGTGTTCCGAGGTGTGAACGCTCCCGAGAGGTGGGGTGGGGGACATCTAGGGAGTGGGGGGTGGGGGGGGTTCTCTCCCCAGCCCACCTGCTGCGGGGGCTGGTCCGTGCCCACAGGGAGGCCTGGCTGCTGGTTTATATCTGGAGCTTGGCCCCTGCAGCTGCATCTTTCTGGGGTGGTTCGTGTGCGCGGCCTGGTGCCCGCCCCAGCTCCCCACAGGGCCCTCCCCTCGGCCTCCCCTGCTCGGGACCCTGCGGGCAGCAGGGCTTGTATCAGCCGATCCCTTCCCAGCAGGCCGCGCGTCTTTGCGGGTGTCTGCGACACGCCTGGGAGGGAGTGGGTGAGGGCGGGCGGTAGCAGGCGGCACGCTGGGCCCCGGCGGGCGCAGGGGGTTCTCGTGGGGCTGGAGAACCTGGCACCTCCCCGGTTTGAGCCCAGCTTCCAGGAGCAGGGGGCCAGGTCCCACCAGCTCCTAGGGGACCCCTCACCGGGACGAGGACCTCAGCTGAGAGACCAAAGGACTCGGTGAGCCATGGGCCCCCCCCGGGCATCTCAGGAGGAAGCCTGTATTCCGAGGGAGGTGCCCTCAGCCGGGACTTGCTTTGCTGCTCTTCAGAGACAGCAGCCGTCCGTGCCCCCAGGAGCTGCGCGCCCTGCAGATGCGTCGGGCCTTGGGGTTGGGGACCAGCCGGAAACCTTTCTGTACAGGTGCAGGGCAAACCACAAGGGTTTCCACTCCGCAGCAGGTGTGCGAGCGCCACAGGAAAGAGAGCCGTGAGCATGCCCTCCCGCCGCCCAGCCCATCCCCTGCAGCCAGCCCAGAGCTGGGAAGGGCCCAGCCAGGCGCGTGTCGGGTGTGCGCCGAGCTCTGCCACGCTTTCTAATTCATGTCGTCAGGGAGGCAGTGTTGCCTAGTGGTCAGCTGAAGGGGGCTGGGCGTCAGGAGGCCTGGGTTTCGTTCTCAGCTGTGGGAGGGGAGTGGGATGTAGTGCTTAAAGCAGGGGGAGGAAGGGACGTCAGGACTCCTGGGTTCTGTTCCCAGTGGTAGGACGGGAGTGTGGCCTAGTAATTAAAGCAGGAGGGTTAGTGAATCAGGACTCCTGGGTTCTAGTCCCAGCTCTGCCTGGGACTTGCTGCCTCTCTTTGGCCAACTCCCCTTCCCCGTTTCCGAGGCTCCGTTTCCCCACCTGTAAAAGAGGGGTGACGCTGGCCGGTGACACTGGACTCCCAGTGCTTCTCCAGCGCTCAGAGGTCCTTGGAGGAACTTTGCTAGAGCAGAGCAAAGACCACTGCCCTTGATTAGTCTCTTGTCTGTCGTCGTCTCCCTGCCGCTGCCCGATGGCCGCTCCGGTGCCTGGCGGAGTCTCTTCTCGCCCTGCGTTTGCCAGGGAAGCGGCCGGGCCAGGTTCTGCTGATGTGAGTGTGCGGCGTTTCCCGTCTCACCAGCGCTCCGAGGTTAGACGGGGTGAGTGAGTCCCCACCCCACGCCATGCCGGGATTGGTGTGATGTGTGTGCCAGGCGGCAACGCCGGGGCTGGGGAAGCGTAAGAAGCACGGAGAGGATCTGGCTATAAAGAGCCGTGGCCCGGGTGCTCAGTGTAATTCACCAGGAGAGAACTGGTGGGTTTTTAAAGGGCTGGGATTGTATTTGGTATTTTTTCAGTTGCCCCGTCTGAATCAATTGCAGTGTAGATGTGCTTGGCGCCCAGTAAAACCCACTTTAAAGAACCTCTGTCACCTTCCTCCTGTCTGTAGAACCCTAGCTCATTCCATTCGGCCTCACTAATATTCCCTTGGATACAAGATTCTTCTCCGCTCACTTGCCCTGCCCCGTTGTGTTGAACAGCTGCCACGTTCCACTCCAGAGGTGACCGCATTGCTGCCCGCCCAGAATTCATGCAGCATGCTAGGCTGCAGGGTGCCAGAGATAGGGCAGACTGAGGTGCTGCTGTTCGCTTCGGTGCACGGGGCGGGTGGTTTTCCTTGTTTCACTGAGGCACGAACAGCTCCGGGATGCAGAACTGAGGTGCTGTTGTGTCTTGCATTCTTGGTTCAAGCCACACGTTCGTTATGTTTTCCTCTACTGGTGGAAGAAAGACGGCACACAAACTGTATGTCCGGGCAGCGTGGCCCTGCCGGCTTCCACATCCTCCCACCCTGCAGCGCCCATCGGTGTAGAGGCTTCAAGCCGGACGCAGTTAACAGCTCACCACATGGCCAAGCTGCCCAGGAGTGAAAAATGGTGATTCTGCCCTCTGGGCTGTGGCTGGGGGGAAAAGCAGGTCACAGGGAGACACCAGAAGCCTTGAAGTGAATGGAGGGGCAAAGATGCGTGTGTGTGTGTATATATATATATATATATATACACGTTTATATTTTATATATATAAAAAAGATGATTAAATTCACTAAGGCCATTGGGACTCCTGTGTTCTGCTCCTGACTGGGAGGGGAGTGTGGTCTAATGGTTAGAGCAGGCTGACAGGAGCCAGAACTCTTGGGTTCTCTCCTCAGCCCTGTAAAGGAAGTGGTTAAAATAGGGGTGCTGGGAACCAGGACTCCTGAATTCATCTTTTGCCAGCGTGGTCCAGTGGGTAGCGCCAGGGGCGTGGAGTCAGGACTCCTGCGCGCTCTCCCCCAGGGATATGGTCTAGGGGCTGGAGTGGGGAAGGCTGGAAGACCGGAAATGCCTGGCCTCTAGTCGTAGCTTTGCCCTGGGTATTTCAGGGCAAGTCATTACCCCCTCTCCCCACCGCACTGTGCCTCAGTTTCCCCGTTTGTGAAGTGGGGAGCCTGCTGCCCACCCAGCGCCAGTGGGGCTGTGAGCACGTTGGCAAAGAGCCCCGTGCAGGGGCCGCGCTGGAGAAGGGGGGTGCAGGTTTTAATGCAGGAAAGAGTCATGGGCTTTCTCCATAGAAGCCCAGGGTGGCCAGGCCCAGGACTCGAACCCCCGGCCGGGACACCGCCCCCCCCCCCTTTCCACCAGCCCCTCGCACTCGGCAATGGAAACGCTGCCTCTTGTGGCTTCTCGCTCTCTTGTGGCTTTGGAACTTTCCAGTCAGCTGTCATTGGTTAGCCCCGGTGCACGGCAGGGCCCTGGATTGGCCGGGGGGGACGCTCGTCAACGGGTCTGGCCAAGCCACCTGTGCTGGTGTGGCTGGTTTCAAATGCAAGCAGCCCAGCCCTGGGCAGAGCATGGCACCCCCGGCCCCACGCTGAGCTCCCCAGCTGACAGCCAGAGGCAGGTGCTGCCAGCGCCCTCCCCAGCCGAAGCCCTCTGCAGAGCCACTCGCGCCGCCGGCACCATGAGAGGTGGGTGGTTTTGGGGGGAGATGGGAGATAAAGGGCCACCTGGAGCAGCAGGGTGGGGTGGGGGGCTCTGAGCTGAACGGCCCTGGTGCGTGGCACGGATGCAGCCGCATCTGCCTGCCTGTGGCGGCGAGGGGCGGTTACAGCACAGAGCTGGCAGGCGGGACGCCTGGGTTCTCGGGCCCTGCTCGAGCAGGGAGCGGGGTCTAGTGGTTAGAGCAGGGGAGCTCGGCGGGCAGGACGCCTGGGTTCTCTTGCCCCTCTCTAGGGGGGGTGGGGTCTAGTACGTAGAGCAGGCGGGTGGCAGTCGAGATTCCTGGGCCAAGATTGTCAAAAGGGGCTAGTGATTTTGGGAGCCTGACTTGAAACTCTCAGACTGTTCAGGACTCCTGCCCCTTGTAGATCAGGCTCCCTTAAGGGGCTCCCCGAATCAGTCATCGCTTTTGAAAATCTTGGCCCCGGGTTTTGTTCCTGGCTCCGTGAGGGGAGTAGGGTCTAGCCATTCATGCGGTTAGACCGTGGGGACAGGGAGTCAGGACTCCTGGGTTCTGTCCCTGGCTCTGCTGGTCGCTCCCCGTGGGACCTTGAACAGAGCACTCCCCATCGTTGCGCCTGTTTCCCCGTCTGTAAAGTGGTGATAAAAGCCTGACCAACTCGCCGGGGGCTAGTTGCGAGGCTGAGTCGATTCGCGTTTGCAGGCTGATTCCCGCCCCTTGGACGGAAGGCACTATCCAAAAGCTTCCTTCAGGTGGGGAAGGCCTGGCTCAGCGGGTGGTGGGGGGGCTGAAGTCCAGCTTCCACCAGCCACAACCCATCTGAATGCAGCTTTTCAAAGCAGTTCAGGGCATTGCGGGCGTGTAGGTGCTGAGTCTGTTTGCAGAGAGCTTGCTAGGGAATTGCACTGCTGATTGGGTGGCCGGGCGCTGGCCAGATGTCATGGGGCGTCTGCGTCACATAAAGCCACTAGCGGGAGGGGTCAAGGTCCGAACGGACCATGGAGACCGGACTCCCCTCTCTCCGTACGGCAGGAGGCTTGCTCAGCTCCTGCTTGTTACGTGCACTGATGTCCAACTCCAAAAGTCATGGCTACGGTTCCAGGCCTTCCCCACTGCTGAGCTAGCTGTTTCCTAAGCCCCATTTCTGTCAACGCGACCGTGTCCCTCTCAGCACGGCCTGGTTTCCCTGCCGCCCCCTGCGAACCAGATCCTGATCTCGGTCACCCCCCTGGTGTAAATGTTCTAGACATCAACGGGATCACTCCTGATTGATGCTGAGAACGGGATCCGGCCTGTCGGGTTTTGAATGTGATGTTTGGAAGGTGGAATGTAAACAGAGTTTCCCATCCCGGGACGTTCTCAGCTCGAGATGCCAGCAGCATCGCAGCCCGCGCGGGTGACAGAGGAAACCCCATTGCAGGGAGCTCTGGAGCCTCCCCGGGCTTTGCAGAACGCTTGGAGCGCCTCATCTGTGGGGTTGGAGCTGAACTTTAGCAATGGGAAGCCTGCTTTAGAGTTGTGTGTGTTGTATAATGTGTCTTGTGTGTGTCTCTATCTTTATGTGTGTCTTTTCTTTTTTATATGAGTGTGTGTTTCTTGGGTTTTGTGGGTGTCTTTGTGGGTGTCTGCATTAATCGGGTGCGTGTTTATGTGTGTCTTTGCTTTTGGGTGTGTGTGTCTGTATTTTGATATATAATGTGCCTGTGCGGATGTGTCTGCCTGTCTCTCTTTTATATGCGTGTCCTTGTTTGTGTGTCTGTTCTGATACTGCTGTGTGTGTGTGTCGATATGTGATGTCTTTGGTTTTATGTGTGTCTGTGTGTGAGCATTGCAGCAACTAAATCCATTGAAAGCTGCCCCATATATGGGGCTTCCTATTGCGTCAACAGATCCCTTCTTTCCCCTCTTCTTTTCAATGCGGATTGGCTTCCTGTCTCGTCCCCCCGCCTCCCCCCGCCTCCTTTGGAAGGGATACGTGTAAATTACCCGCGTGGCCCCTGGCTGTGGAACAGGCGGGTGCTTGGGTGTAGATCACCTTGCAGAAGTACCATGAGCGAGGCGAGGAGGGGCGCCCGACGCTAAGCCGGCTTCCACAGGCTTCGCAGCTTTAGCCCGGCTCCGAGCGGTGACGGACAAATCCCCGGACGCTCGCAGTCCCGCGCGCTCTGGCAAAGCGCCTCGTTAGCTAACGAGCAGGCCGAAAAGGCCCAGTGGACAGGGACAGAAATAGCACAATCGCCGCCCTGGCGGAAGTGGGCACCACAGGCAGGAACCGCTGTGCAGCTCTTTGCCCTGGCCGAAGCCCGGTGGAGAGCAGAGCTGAGCCAGCAACCCAGGGAAGTGGAAATGCAGGTTGGGAGCAGGGCTAGAGATTAGAGAGACGAGGGGGGTGGAGGAGAAGGAGAGGGACACCAGGAGCTGGTGTGTGGTGGCGTGAGCCGTGTGGGGAGCTGGAAGGGGGGCAGGCGCGAGCATCCAGTGTCAAAGGGGATGGGGGGCACCTGGGAAGCCCGGGGATGGCAGAGGCACAAGGAGCTGGCGTCAGGGGAGTGGGAAGCAGAGCTCTGGAAGAAGTCGGAGGGAGTGGGCGCAGGTGTTTGGGGAGGTGGGAAACCTGAGGGAGGGAAACTGCGGAAAGCAGCGTTGGGCAGGGGGAAGGCAGGGGCGCAGGTGCCAGGGCCTGGCGTGGGGGAGGCGGAAAACCTGGGGGCGGGGGCGAGATGGAGGCCCACATTTCCAGCATTCAGGGACCTGACTTTTCAGGCCTCAAAGGCCGCCTGGGGGCGGAGGTGCAGCGCTGTCTGACAACCAGCCCCCTTAAAGCTGTTTCAGAAAACCACGAGCCCCCTTTGAAAACCTCGGCCTGCGCGACCCGGCCACGGTCGCACAGGGAGACTCTGGGAGGACCAGGAATTGAGCCCAGCTCCCCTAAGTCCCAGGGCAGCACCGTAACCATGGAGCTGTCCTGCCTCCCTCTTGACTTGCCCTAGGATTTAGGCAGCTAATTTCATTCAGCTCCTTTTGCAGATCCCAGGTTTAGGATCCATTCCTCGAGCCAGACAGTTCCCTCTCTCAGCCGGATGCAAACCCGGAGTCACTCCAGTGACTCCCCCCCAGAAATAACCACTGACCCTTTGAATTCCCACCCAGGCTCCCGGCCTGTTCTTGTGTCACTGACTTCACTAGGCCAGACACTCCCTCTAAGTCAGTAGCGCGACATTGATTCACAGTCGCGGGGGCCTGCCCCATTCGTGTCAGTGGGGCAGTGCGGATTGACGCCAGTCAGGGGGCTGGCCCGTTGATGTCAGTGGAGCTACGCCGTTTCACGCCTGGCGAGGATCTGTTCCATTGACATCAGTGGAACCGCATCCATCCCACCAGCCAGGGCGGTGGCCCATTGACGTCAAAGGAACTACGTCCATTTATGCCCGCTGGGGTTCTGGCCCGGGGCGTTGTTCCATTTTCGCCCCTGTGTGAGTGGAACAAATGGTCTGATTTAAAACCTTTGTGAAACTTCAGTGTCTGATGTCACGCCCCTCTCACCGGCGACAGACTTTTAGCAGAGCTTCGAGGTAAAATAAAAATATACGAAAAGAAATGAACAAAGTTAAAATAGCGAAAGAAGTGGCCCACGTTGCTATACACGCCACCAAGAATGCAATCATAGTCCTTCAACCAGCACCTGAGCTCAGAAATGCTCTTGATGCTGTAACCCCTGGCAATGACCTTCAGGAGATATTTCAGGTCCCAATCCTGCAGTGGGGCCTGCACGGGGGGGACCCCTGCACCCACATGGATCTGGCAGCTGGATGAGGGCCAGCAATGTGTGTGATCTTGCGACTTCGGCAAGTTGTCACATCCGTTTCTGAGCCCTTAAAGCTGTTTCTTGTACATGATGGGTGCAGATCTTATGGTCTGTGTTACTGAAGGTTTGTTTGTATTTTTCTTTAAAAAAAAAAAATCAGTGGAAGAATTTTGGGGTTTGGACCAATTTAATTCCTCTCGGCGGAGTGGGGGGTGGATATCTTTTGTTCCTCTTTGCACCACATGCACAGCACTGACCTCACTTCAGGCTGCAAATACTCTGTAGAGTGCATTGGTGCTGGGGAAACTAACCTTGTCCCGCTTCCCCCACCTAGGATGATTATTTATTTATATTACAATAGCATCTTGAGGCCCCGGCCGAGATCTGGGCCCCGTTATGATAGGTGCTGCATAAACACATCGTGAGAGACAGACCCTGCCCAAGGACCTCGCAGTCTTTAAATAGGCAAAACAGGCAAAATGTGGAAGGGGAAACTGAGGCACTGAGTGCCCAAGGTGGCATAGCAAGCTGGGGGCAAAGCAGAGAATAATACCCAGGAATAAACCCCACAAGTGCTGGCTCCCTCTGTCCCCTTCTAGACCCCGCTGTCCGTCAGAGGCAGGAACGGACCCCAGGAATCCTAGTTCCCAGTGCTGTGCTCAGATCATGAGACCTGCCCCCCCCCTCCCCACCCCCAGGTCAGCACTCGCTCCTGGCGTGAAAATGTGGTTGACTTCCGTGGAGCCCAGGCCGGGTTCAGCTCGGCAGAGGCCTGTTGGGCCTCCTGCTCAGACGACCTCACTGGGCGGTTTTTGTTTGTTTGTTTGTTTTGAAACAACTTTCTGAACAGTTTCTTTAAAATGCGCCCACAACCCACAGCCTCACGGTCACTTGGAGAAGTCGAGGGGGGGGCTGGGCTTTCTCTCGGCTCTGGGTTCAACCCGCCGCCCCAGCCCTGACTCGGCTCAGCCCCCCCCACCGCCCCAGAGACCCTCTGCTCCTCACCCCCTGCTGCTACTGCCTGTGGAGGGGCCGTGGCGTTGGGCCCCTGGAAGCCGGCGAAATGGAGCCTCGGGGCTGTAGGGAGGGATGTGGGTTTTCTGCCTTCGATGCCACACGTACGGGTGGGTGCTGAAGCGGTGGAGGGGAAATTGCTGATTAAGGGTTTTTTGATCTGCCGAGGGACTCTGTGGTCTGGGTCTAATCACCTCCCCTTTCGCTCTGGTTCATGCTCTGCTCCCAGGCAGGGAGGGGACGTGTGTGGTGTCAGCTTCTTGAGCTGCTCTGGCCAACAAAGGCAAAGCAAGAGCTGCAGAAGACGCCTTGCTCCCTCACTCTCCTCTTCCCCCTGGGGCTGTAGGTCTTCTTATCAGCCCGGTGGGCTCCATCCTTCCTTGGTTTGTGGCTAGTGATGGTCAGTAGCCAGATTCCCCTGTGGCAGGGAGGTGCAGTTTCTTCTAAGGCAGTGGGGCCCTGTGAATTTGAAGACAGGCAAAACTTTAGCCAAGATCCCCAATCCCCAGATTCGTTTCCTTTTAACTTAGGATCTGGCCTCGGCTGGTTTCGATGGTGCAGGATCGGAGCTCGTGTCTTTCACCAGTGCAGTTTTCCTCCCCGCCCGTCTGCCAGAAGAATCTCCTGCATTCCTCCGCCACCCGCCGTCAAAACCGGTTCAACGCCCACCCTCGTGCGTTGCCGTTCCTTTGATGACATAACTCGCCCCGTTCCACCGCGTGTGTCTGTGGGTGTCAGGAGATGGTTTTCTGAAGCCGTCTGAGGGTGTGGGAGCAGCTATGCCAAGCAGAGGGAGGACAAATCATGGGCCCTAATAACAACCTGTGGGCTGCTTTTCAGACCCTGCTCTCCCGGGACCAGGGCATACCTCTGTTCCCAGTAGGAGGGAATCTTGTCTCGTATTAAAAAACAATGGGAAATGAAATGTGCTTGGGTGAAATAATTTTTCTCTCTCTGTTGGCCTCCCTCATCAGTCGGGGGATAGAGTTGCTGGGGTGGGAATTAGGACACCTGGGTTCTATTCCTGGGCCCTGACTGGCGGGGTGACCTTGGGGCGGTCCCTGCTTCGGCTGCATGCATCAGTGTACCCACGAAGATGACACCCAGCTTCCTGGGGAAATGCCGTGGAGCATCACCCAGTATTGTTCATCGTCCTCGCCTCCAAATTCCAGCATGTGGAATTCGCTCCCCTTGGGGAGGTGGGTGATGAAAACGGTCAGAGCATCATGGCCCCCAGTTTAGCCACGGATCGAGGCTCCGAAACGGCTGCCACCTGCTCAGATTCTCACACACAGCTCCCCTGAGCAGCTGCACGTCAGGTGTGTTCCAAGGGCAATAAGCAGCCCTAAGCCCGAGACTCCCAGAGGCCAAAGATGGAGAGACTCCATCAAGCCTCCGGCCGTCCACAGTCCCCAGGGCTTGGGCCTGTCCTTCCGTCAGGCTCCCCAGCTTTTAGACATTCCCAGCAATTTCCAAAAGAGCTCAGCCCCTGGGCAGCTTCCACAGAGAGAAACAGAAGCTGGGATGTGCTGGGAGGCGGAGGGGGGAGCTCATCTGAAAATCTGTCTTGGTGTTTTGTTGTTGTTTTCTTCCCCCTAATGTTCTGGGGTGTGTTGTATACACCTGGGCAGAGGGAATGTGCCGCTGTTGGAACCACAGGCATCAAATCGACCCACCCAACAAACAGATTCAAATGTTTATTCTGTGTCTGCCCAGCACCCAACACGGCAGGGTCCTGATCTGTGACTGGGGCTTCTGGGGGCTACTGTAGTATAGAAAGTATATGAGAAAAACGGGCTTGTCAGTTTCCTCTCCCTGGTATTTACTGTCTCCTGTGTCTCCCTCCCATACCTCTGCTGGGCTCTCAGCCTGTCCTGTGCACCACTTCATTCTGCTTTAAAACCACTTCTAATTATTAATGGGCTGCTCCAGTAATTGCTGTGTGTTTTTAGAGTTGATGAATTTAAAAATAAAAACCCCAAACCCCACTCTGCCAAATACAGACTTGACCTTGGCTGTCCGTACAGATGAAGCGACTTATAGGATTGCTGAATTTGAATAGGAAATTTCAGGCCCATTTTTTCATTCCCAAAGCCTTCGAGAAACAACGGGCCAGATCCTTAGCTGGTGTAGATCACGGTCATTCCATTGACATCAAGATCATGACCCCGATTTATACACTCTGAGGATCTGACCCAAACCTTTTGCTTCAAGTTGTGTTGGGTTGTTTTTTTCATTCATATTTTGTGCTACCAGGAAAAAAGAAATTGCGACTCATAATATTGTTTTCAAGTGTGTCCCGGGTGCTGGTATAGTTTCAATAGACTCGCGTTGAGGTTTTGCTTGTTGCATGTGTAGAAAATGAGGAGACACCAACCTAGACTGATTTAAATAGAAGCGATTTAAATCACCACTTTTAATCATGGTTTAAATCAGCAAACAGGAAACCTTAGTTTAAATAATCAAGTTTAATTGTCTTTTGCATTTGTCCTTTTCAGTTATTTTCCTAAAGAAAAATTGATGCTCTTGGTTAGTAACCATTAAGACATGTTGCTTTGCAACTAAATATAGTTTTTACACTACATTTGGTGGTGCTATTGCTAACCACGAGGATACACTGTATCTACACACACTTATTTAAGCAATTTATAGCACTTAACTCACTTTTATTCAGATTTTTAATTTTTTATGATGTTAGAAAATGATGAATGATGCATTTCTTATTCACTATGTGATGATTCATTTTTTATTCATAATTTGTGCCAAGCAGCATTTGGATGGAAATTGCAATTCAAACAAATGCATAAAATAAGTGTTTTTTAAAAAAAATTAATTAGCTGAATAAAAGCATTCTGGATTCATAAGAAACAAAAAGTATGTTAATCAGAACATGTTTTATATTTAAAACTAACTGATTTTCCTGCCAGATTTTAGAACTAATAGATTTTGTCTTCTCACACCTAGTTTTTATTCATAGATTGGAAGAGGGAAACCACGCTCTCCTGCTTTTTCAGCTCCCAGTTGGTTTCTTAACTTTGAATGAACTAGCAGTTGAATTAGCTGAATGAACTGAAATTAAGAAAGTTTTCTCTCTGCATGTGCAGAAGAGGTGACCTGCTATCAAAAACGGGTTTAGAACTACTTCAAACTTTGGTTTCGGGTGCATAAGTTCAGTGGTTTAACTTTCTTTAAAATTTGGCAGCAAACGTCCTGCTAAACTGCTCAATATTATTTTTTGCATTTCATTTTAATTATTTTCATAGATTATAATGAGTATAGATTTTAACAATTTCAAATCCAATTTTAAATAGTTGACTTTAAAAAAAACAAAAAACCTGTCTTTAAATTTAAAAATCTGATTTAAAAAAAAATTGTTTTTAAGCCATTGATTTTTATTCATCCTGGGAGGCATGTAGACCTGGAAATCTGTTACATTAGGGCCTGATTCTGGGTAGCTTTGCGTGACTTCAACTTTCTTTGAAGACGTTTTGCAATCTTTATGTGTGTTGTGGTTGCACCAGGAGCCCCAGTCGCAGACCTGGGCCCCGTTGTACAGAGACAGAACGCAAAGATGTTACGAGTTTTGAGGAACCCGTCATGGTGAGGCCTTGCTACATGTTTTCTGCCAAGGGACTGTAGCGTTTGTGGGGTGGGTTAGCACATGTGTAAACCAAGTAAATACAAAACTTGGCTTCCCTCAGCTGAATTTTGTGTCTTGACTCTGGTAGAATTTCGACTGATCTAAGAATTCAAAGCTCTTAGGATAACCGGTTCCCAGACTGCATCTTCTTTGTTGTGTGGTTTCTTCGTAACGTTGCGAATCCCAATAACCTTTGTAGTTTCCTAAAGGCAATTTAGAGAATTGACTAAACTGGCTAGCCTGTACAATAATGAGCCAGTCGTGCTCCAAATCAGGATGGTTTAAGTGTTGTTCTGTAGTGAAAGCAATTGTAATAATGTAGTTTGAACTGATTTGCGAAAGTGATTTAATCTCCTGTGATAAGTAAATGCAAATATATGTCGCTCTTGGGCAGAATATAGTTTCTTCGTCAGTGATATTCACAGTCTCTTATCTCAGGCTCTCAGTATAAATAAAGTGTATTCATTAAGGGAGAGTTTTGCTTTGAAGAGGGATGATAAACAGATATATACGGAGAGAAAAATAAAGAGTGGTAGCAATAGCGGCGGTTTCAGAGAGTATATTGACACGTTGCGTTCTTAAACCCGAAACTGCTTTTAAAATACATCTCTCTTCCTTCCCCACATTTCACATACTGATTCTGTATTCAGACAATTAATCAATGGCTTTTTCCAAAGCCTGTCGATTTTCGGAAGGGGACAGAGAGGAGTGGGTTTCGTAGCAGTAAGTGGAATTTCATTGCTGACTCTTTAATCTGAGCGTGTTTTTTGTAAAATTACATCTCCGACTACATGTATGTTTCCAGTAAGATGCAGGGCTGCAGGTCTTGCAGTAGAAGCCCTGCTCAAATCAGATGAGGTATGAATTGGATGAATGTGGGCTACAAAAGATTTACGAGAAATAGTTCTGCAAGCTGTTCTTTCTTTTTCTTTCTTTCTTTCCTTCTTTCTTAGAAATGGTGGCAATTTGGAGCCAGATTCTGCCCTTTGACTAGATCAGCGCAATTCCACCTCCCGCCCCACCAGAATCCAACTGTGCTCCAGGCCTCGCAGGCATATTTATTTTAGATGCTTGATTTTACCTCTGCAAACTGGGAATAATTACACTCTCCCCTCTGTTATAAAATGCTTTGAGATCTGTGGATGAAAAGTGCTCGATGAGAGTTTGGGATTATTATTATTTCTTTATATTGCACACAGAGGACATGATGATGCGATTTTTAGAATCGGAGTCCACTGGGGTCTAGTGAAATGATTTAAGGTCTGGTGAGCAAATGATTCAGAGGATTGATTAGCTCTGGTGATTTAGAAGGGGGAAATGAACTCCAAGGTTGTTTCAATGCCTCGTTTCTTGGGTAATAGTGTAAGAATAATGAGTAGAACTACAAGAATGATTTGATCTCTGGAAAACTTGCCTTCGAGAGAGAGAGTGAGAGAGAGCAGCAGTGACTAAAGAAGATCAACCTGTTTCGTTTATCCAAGGGAAGGTTTAGCGGTATCTTGATCTCGGTCTACCTGGGGAAGAGATTGCTGATAGTAAGTGGTTCTTTAATCTAGCAGAAAAAAGCAGAATTAAATCCAGCACATGGACACGGAAGCTAGACAAATTCAGACTACAAGTAACGTGCTCGTTTTTAGCAGGGAGGGTAATTAGCTGTTGGAACAATTTACCCAGGGTCGTGGTGGATTCTCCATGTTGTGAAAATCCATCAATCAAGATCAGCTGCCTTTCTAAAAGATGAGCAACAGCTCAACCAGAAGTTATGAAAAAGTTCAGACTGGAATAGATGATCATAATGGTCCCTTCTGACCTTGAATCTATGGAAACCTTAGTTACGAAGCCCGATTCTGTGACGGGTGGAGTCAGCATGGCCAGGACCTGTTGCAGAATTAAATTTTTGAGGGGAGGAGGTTTGCATTTGTAAGGGGTTTGAACATAGATTGTTTTTGCTTCGGCGTAGTTCTGAATTCTTTTTAGCAAATTTGGAGCCTGATGCTGTGAAGGGCTGAGCTTCCTTATCTCCGAATCATAGGCACTCAGATACTCTAGTGATTGATCACTCCGAGTAACTAGAGAGAAAAAAATAAAGCAAGCTCAGTAATAAAAGAGACAAATTATTTTCTGAGACCAGTCCTAGAGAGTGCCGCATTCTCAACCTGAATTCTCTCTCTAAGGGACCTAGTGTGTGTGTGTGTCTGGCCCAGCCATTGGTAATTTACCTATTTTGAAATTGACCAGGGTCAGAATTTTCAAAAAGACCCCAGCACCCATTTAATTATTATTAATTATTTAATTATTAATTTAAACCATATTTTAAAAAATGCATATGCAGAATGGCTCTAAAATTAATTAGCGTCACGGCCAGAAATGATTACTACCCAGAAGCAAAATAAAACAAATTTCGGGCACCAAACATATTTAGACAGCAAACTAAGTGGCTAGATTATCAAACAAGGTCAAAGCGTTGGTGCAAAGCCCATGAAAATCTGGTTTTGTATGTCATAACATTTTGGGTTTCTTTTTTTAGTGTCTGATTCAATCAGTTACTGAAACAAACCTCTGGTCTTGGTCAATTCATCTCTCGCTTTAACTGACTGAAGATGTTTATATGCGTTCAAAATCCCCAAACTAATACAATGGAACAAATAAGGCTTAAAATCTTTTCGCTTCTTTCCAAGAAGTATTTCAAATCCGCATCGATCGGAAACTAGGGGACAACGCAATTTGTTTTTGGACAGCACAAATATATCTTGAATGTGTATCTCAGCTTGTTGCTGTTTAATAACACAGAAGAATGCAAAAAGTTGGCTTTGTTAATAAAAGCCACTTGCTATGTTGTGAATAAATTCTATTTTCACAGAAAGTTTGAGGATTTGTTAGTGGGGGAGATATCCCAATGGTCGCTTTAATTTAATTATAAAGACTAATTAGGTCCTACTCAAATTGAGCTGGAGTCAATGCTAAACATCTTTGTAATTAGTATAGTGCTTAAAGTAAATTTTTAAAAAATGTTTGAGATGTAAAATAAAAAGAAATAGTCAGAGGGAAAATGAGATTCCTAAATATGCAGTTAAGTTATAAGTAGTGAAGCGGTGTTGTATTAATTAGAATATATTGATTATTAAAACTTTATTTAAGAATTAACAGATCCATATCTTGTGCACAGTTGTTAAGCAATTGCTTTCTTTTTAGCATAAAATTACTTGTTAAATGAGTTTGACTTAATAGAATAATTATTGCGTGTTAATTAAACACCACATTATGGTGGCTTAGCAAGATACACATCTGTTGGCTCTTCAATCCTCCGGTGTGTTCAAACATCGGTTTGCTTAACATCAATCGCTTTTTGATGATACAAGATTATGAACTGTTTGATAATGAAGTTTCACAGTCAAACCGAAGCGAGTCTTAGACCCTCTGAGCAACGGCTATGGAAAAACAACACGATCTATCAATTATGATGAGTTATGTACATCTTTCTTGTGTATGGTGGGTGTTTAAAAATTCTTCGGGTCAGATCCTCCGCTGATGTGTTTTCAGCCTCGCTTTATTGGCTCTGGGATCTGCCTTTTAATTTCTGATTTGTGTGGAATTTAGAACCAGATTTTCAAAACAGATCAGCTCCTGTAGGTGCTGAATTCTGGAAAAATGAGTCTTTCCTTTGGTGCCTAAATAAGATCTGAAGCCTTTTGGGGAAATCTGTCCCCTGTTGTGGGTGCAGGCTGCTTGAGAGCATGCTCCAAAATAAAGGCATGATCCTGCAGCGTTGCAGCTTGAATTTAGTAAGAAATATAGGATCAATGTTTTTATTTTACATCAGTAAAACCTCTTCAGATGCAAATGCACAACCGAGACTTTTGTCAAAGTGTCATAACTGTGCTGCTCCCTTTGCATGTGAAAGGAATGGTTCAACTTTAGAGCAAGATGCTGGATTGATCAGGTGAACGTCCTAGATAAATAAAAAAAAGCTCTGTGTAAAATGTACAATGACAAGAAGACACCGCTGAATGCAGTATCTTGCCGCCCATGTTAATGGCATAAGCTTGAGAAATATGCACCCTAATACCGCTTCTCTCTTAGCCCAGTTCAACACTTAAAAATTGTACCAGTGTAGTATGTTGGTTTGGAGTGTGATTGATTGATTGATTTTGCAGATACAGTTACATCAATACAACCCCTAGTGTGCAGGGGTGCCGGAACAATTTTTATAGCGGGGTGCTGATTGTGTTTGTAATTACTACTTTAAGCCAGGGGGTGTGGTAGCACCCCTCGTTCCAGCACCACGGCTAGTGTGGGTGCAGTTATACTGGAATAGCTTCTTCCCCGAAGTGATACAACTGTTTAGTGCAGACAAACCCCGTGAAGTGTCGTCATTTTCTATGTGCAAAATTCCACTGGAAGTTCATGCACCATCCTCTTATTTCAGCTGTTTTCCGTTGTGAATTTAAAAAAGGTTTTGATTGATTTGTTAGTTTTAGATCTTTATAATATATTAAATCTTGCATTGTCTAAGAAGGGACAAAACAGAACCAGACAACAATAGGCCAGTTGACAGTATTTAATTGATGACTGTTGATTATTTTTGTAATAAATGTCCTGATTTTTTTTCAACACTAGCCTAATTTATAGAGCGAGGCAATTGATTCCTTAGAATAAATTAATGTTGTGTCATTTTTCATCTGTACTGTGATGCCCCATCTCTCTGCCCCCATTATTCAAATTTCTCTGGATTCAACATACCTTTAACTTTTATTTTAAACTCTGTCATTCTGTCTGTCTGTCTAACCTGTTTTATACATCACCGGTGTATCTGGGTGCCTTTCACATCACATCGATAGCATGCTGCTAGGTCTCAATGGATCTCATGTGGTCCCTGGCATTTCTCCATTTTTTTATGGTAAACATTCTGCTCATGGTTGGGTTTTGGGTGCTTAATTTTATTTTATTTTAACTTTTAGCAATTTTATTTTAAATCTGCCAGTAACAAATACTTCCCTGACACAGGGATGGGGATGAGTGTGACCGTCCTGGGGCCAGATACTTAAAACCAGCTCAGTTCCCATTTAGAGCCCAAAATAAAAGGCCTGGTTTTCAGCAGCGCTCAGTATCTTGGGTTTGGAAAATCAGCTGTTTAGAAAACCTGGCTGTAAACCTGTCGGGGGGCGGGGGGAGCTGGGGACTTCTGAACAAGCTGCCTCTTATTTCAGAGTCTGAATGGGAGCTGTGCTTGCTGGACGACCTGGCCTCTGAGTATGACAGTGAAAGAGGCTCTGTACAGACAGGGCTGTCAATAAACGCACTTTACTTACTGTGAGATTTGGGCTTCGTGAGCCACTCTAACAGAAGGTGTTTGCCCACCCCCGGCTCTGATGAGTGCTGGTTTTGCCTACAAGGATCCGACTGAGCTAAGGACAGAACCCAGGACCCAGGCTTCGCTACTCTAACCACCTGATCCCTCTTCTGTTCAAGGACTCAATTCTGTGCAAGTCTGAGCACCCTCCATCTCCGTGGATCTGGTCCTGAACTTGTGCTTCATTCCCCAGTTGACCCGTGGGAAGTTCCTTACCCTCGAAAGTGTGGGGGGGGGAGGAATAGCTATTTGACTTTCTTCTGCAGCCCATCTTGTCTGCCCCGACCTGTTTTGTACCCACAGAATCCACCTGTCTGAGGCGCTGTCTCAATCACCAATCCTGAGCCCAAAAAAACAATCTTTTTAAGGGTGGGGGGGGGGGGAAAAAAACCCAGCCCGAGACACCGCCTCCACGTCTAGACCCTGTGGGCTTGTTTTCGAAGTTGTGGGTCTCACAGGGCCCCAGATCTCGGGATTTGCTTTGTTCTGCAACACCCAGAAAGCTGAGTAACCAGTTGGGGGCGTGGAATGTGCCTTGACATCGTAGCAAATTCATAATCGGGTGTTTTCAGTTTGATTAATGTGGGGAAAGTGTTAACGAGTCACCGTGCCCTGGTGGATGTTCAAACCCATTCCAATAAGTCACTTTTACTCAAATAGCCATGCCCCGAGTTATTGTGTGCCAGGCAAGAGAAGTAAACGCTTCTTGATGCTTCCTCTCCGGTATCGCTGGCGGTGTGTGTGAAGGAGAGCAATATTGCCTTTATCTCCAGCCTTGTAACCCAGAGAGCAGATGGGTATCTGCAGGGCGGTTACACCAGTGGAGAGATTTGCATGAGGGTATTATTGCAGGCTGCTTTCTAAAACCCGTCCGGGGGACAGAGTTGCAAACGGTGCCTCCTTAGGTCACAGCCGGTCGTTTTGGCTGATTTCAGGGAGAAAACAATAATGATGCTCCCCGTTCCCTTATCTAGATGAGAGAGCTCCTGGGTAGAGCTTTTCACCAGAAGATCTCAAAGCACTTTCCACAAGAGTGCAGTATCATTACCCCCATTTTACAGATGGGGAAACTGAGGCACAGGGAGGGGGGGATATAGCTCGCCCGAAGTCACCCCGCAGGAGAGCTGCGAATATACGCCAGGTCTCTTGAGTCTGAGGGGCTGAAAACACTGCAGTCAAAGGTGTGACTGCAGCATGGTTAGACATACCCCTGCTCGCTCTGGTCTAGCCAGCTGCAGTGCCAGAAGCAGGGAAGCCGCACAAGGCAGCTGGGGACCCCGGTGATGTCCTAGAGTGGCTGGTCCATGCTTCCAGGGCTTCGCTGCTGCTGTTATTCGACTGGCTACATCAAAGCTAGCCCAGGCATTTTTTCCCACAGGCTGCAGTTGCATTTTTGCGTGCAGTGCAAGGGGCCCCTCAGTCCAGGGCTTTATCCACTAGGCCACGCTGCCTTCCTGCTACAGCCTCTGGGCCTACGCTCCGGCATGGACTCAAGCCACCTCACGTTAGCCTCATTCTCTGCCCCTAGCCGCCAATAGTTAAATCCCGCTGAGGGGCCTGCCGGGAGGCCGTGTCGGGTCAGGAGTTCCCCTGTGGCCGCAGGGAGTCCAGGTCTTATCCCTGCCGGCGTCTCCTGCCTCACGTCCAGCAGCAGCACCCTGGCTAAGCCTCCCCGTGCAGGGCTGTGCCTCTGTCCCCTCCCAGGTGTGACGGCAGAAGGGGGCCCGTGGGCTGAGCTCAGCACCACAGCAGCCGCTGGCTTTGGCCCATCTTCTTCCTGTCAAACCCGGCCTGCGTGGGGGAGCCGGCCGGGCCAGCAGACTGGCACGTGCCCTCCCCGAACTTCACTGGGCCCTGCAGCCAACCCCCCCAGGATTCACTCAGGCTAGTAACTGAGCCTTGTGCCACAGCCCCACCCCGCGCTCACGCACCCCTACTCGGCCCGGCACGCTCTCCGCAAACGTCGCTTAAGGCTGCGCAGCTGGAGGTGATGGGCACCCAGTTTCAGCTGGGGGAAACTGAGGCACACGCCATGGCAGTGGCCCGGGCGAAGTTATGCAGCAAGTCAGTAGCAGCGCTAGGGGAGAGGACCCAGGAGTCCTGACTCCCGTAACCATGAGACCTCTCTCCCAGGGCTGGCCGTAGAACCCAGGAATCCTGACTCCCAGTCTCCTGCTCTAAGCACTAGACTCCGCTCCCAGAACTGTGGGGGGAACCCTGGCATCCTGGCCCTGCCCGGCCTACCAGTGCCAGCTTCTGTATGGCTGCAGAGGCTGACATTTCCACCCCTCCGTACCAAACATTAGGCTCCCGTGTTCCGTGTTGAGCCACCAATATACAAATGGTCTGATTTGCAAAGGTGCGGCGCATCCGGCAGCTTTGACAGCCGTGAGGTTTGTGGATGCGCCGCACCTTCGGCAAATCAGGTCACTCGGGCACCGAAATCTGGGGTCTAGGAGCCGAATTTTGCCCTTCGAGTGTGAGGGTAAATCTCTAATTCCAGCAATTAAAACAAATCTTGACACTCTGAGGCTCTCTGACCTGAAATACACATTGGATCTAATAGACCAGCAGGCTGGGGAGCCAGACTCGTAGGTTCTCTTCCCAGCTCTGGGAGGGGAGCGGTGCCTAGCAGTTAGAGCAGTAAAGGTTGGGCTTCAGGATTCCTGGGCTCTAGATCCCGTTTTGTCACTACGTGTGACCTTGGGCAAGTCCCTTCCATGCTCTGTGCCTCAGTTTCCCCATCTGAGGGATTCCTTCCTTTTGCGAAGTGCAGTGAGATCCAATGGCTGAAGCGTGCACCAGCAGAGCTGGGGGGCTAGGATTATTTCTCTGCCCATGGCTTTGCTGGCAGGTCGCTAAAGCCCCACTACATTCTGCCCGAGACCTGAAGCACGGTCCTGGTGGGGAAGGGAACCACAGATAGTTCCAAAGCAACCTGTGATCTTATCAGACCCTCCCCCTGGTGGCTGCTGGGCTGACGGTTTTCTGTTTTCTATTAATATGTAAATATGCTTATCTTTCCTGGAACTCAGCGCGGGGATCACAGCCAAACAGCCCTGTGCGCTGCAGCCCCACAGCTCAAACCGCGACCCCCACGGTGACATGATTTTGAAGTTGTGTGGGGAGGGGTGCGTTCTGGGGGGTTTTTTTTTAATCAACCACCAGTTAAAGCCTGGATCCGATTCATGGTTCTTGTGCAGTTGATCGAAAAGCTTCAGCAGCTAGTTGGGGACAGGACAAGGAAGCCGGCGGCTGGTCAGTGTTATACGGGTCAGGAGCAACGTGACCTGCAGCTGGGGATCTCCAAGCACTTTGTAGCCCTGAAGTGAATCTCACGAGCCATTTTACAGATGGGGAAGCTGCAGCACAGCGAAGGGGGAAGTGGCTTGCTCAGTCGTTTAGTGGGCAATAGAACCCAGGTGTCTTGACTCCCACTTCCACCCACCCCTGCACTAGCTACTCAATCCCACTGCCTCCCAGAGCGAAGAGAACAGATTACCAGTCTCCTGATCTAACCACTAGACCCCACTGCCCCCAGAGCTGGGACGAGAACCTTGGCCTCCCGTGCTCTAACCACTAGTTCCCCCACTCCCCGGTTAGTGTGACCATCCGGGATAGACTCTGAAGGTTTTGCAAGGGATCCTCTGTGTTTTATTCCCTGTATAGCACTAGCACCTAGGGGCCCCCGCGTGAGATGGGACCCCTGTGGGGCAGGCGCAGTCCTCACGGGTCGCGTTGCTCTCCGAGCCATGGAGCAGGGGCGATGGTGTGCGGGAAGGGCAGTGACAACCTGCGTAGGCTGCAAGAGGGGTGGGAGAATACAGAGAAATCCCTCCATCTGGCCCCATCCCCTCTCTAGTGTAAATGCAGCACGTTGCACAACACCCCTGGGCTGCAGGTGATTGGGTCTCATGGACGGGGAGCTGAGGGCACAGGGCTTGGCCAAGGTCACCCAGGGAGTTGTAGTAGAGCCAGGCCCACGCCTGGCCTCGCTCCCTAGTCCTTGGACCATCCTGCGGGGGTCGGGCTGAAAGGCCATTTCTGGCCCTGCTACCTCAGTGCCTCTCTAGCGCCCCCCTCAGCCCCAAAGCAGCGCTGCGCCCGCCCGAGCCTCCCCTTCTCCCAGGTGGGGCCCCCGAAGCCAGCGTAAGCAGCAGCACGCACGGTGCAGCTCGGCCTGGTGTCCAGACCAGTTGCGCTGCCCGCGCCAGGGGTTTGGACAGTCATGGCCCCAATGGGCCAGCAAAGCCTGGGGGTAAATGGCATCCTGGCAGATTGGGGGGGGACGGGGAGACACACGCTTCCTTCCACTGGGAGGAGCCTGCATCCCTTTGAGAAAGTGAGCCTTGGAGACCCGGCTACCCAGCCAAGCGAAAGCCGTGAGCCCCGGTTGGGCCTGAGGCTCGTCTACGGGCGAGACGCCGGTCAGTGCGTCCCTGGGGACGTGTCTCTTAGTGGCCTTGGCTCTTTCTCTGGGGCGGTAATTGACTCTCGCATTTGGTTTTGGAGGTCCCTGGAGCTGGCAGGATGGCAGTCGCCACCTAGCACCTGCGCACGTGCTGGGTGAATTACGGTAACACTGATTTGGGCTGATGGGTGGCATGAACCTGCTCCTCACTGATGCAACTATGGCCGGTTTACACCGGACCAAGAGCAACCCCCCCGCCTGTTGCACCTGTTTAGCTGAGCGGGTTGACCGTCACACTCTGCATTAAACCGCTGTAGCCTGTGTGTCTGGACAAGGCTGCGGAGGGGAGAATAGGCGGCCAGGAGCCCTGCTTTCCTGTCCCTTCCTGTATCGGCTCCCCTGCTCCTTTACCTGCACCTCAGCATGTTTTCCCTGCCCCATTCCCATGTGACCCACATTCCAGTAAATTCCATATGCCCTACGCCACCCCCGGCACGGGCACGCGGAACGTCCTGTGACGCCACGGGAAGCATGACAGGGACCCGCCCGGCGATGCCCGGCGGTGATTAGTCAGGAACATTGGCCAGGGCTGGTTCCCGGCCAGATTACGCTGCATTTTTTTGGTATCAAATAATTTTTTTTTTTTTTTTTTGGTGGTGGTTGCTTCCTCCCCTCTGAAGTCTTGGCTTCATCCTCTTACTCAGCCACCCGCGGGCATCGCACATCGATCACGGGGCTGCGGGGGAATTCGCCTGAGACCTCATTGACCTTTCTCAGGTCGAATTTACTGGCATCAACCATCACCTGAAAGTGAGAGTTACCGGCAGTCTGCTCTCTGGCTTTTGTGTTTTTTGACTAATTCGGGCTCTGAGTTCCTGTTTCTGAGTCAAACCCCGAGCCCATTCCCACCGATTTGATTTTCTATAGATAGATTGATATTTTTTGCCTTTTCAATCGTGTTGTGAGGCGAGGAGCGAATCAATTGAAGCTTGTGGTTTTTCTTCTCGTTGGGTCTGAGCGGTGGGTGGTTGCAGAGAGGAAATGGAATGCGTAGGATAGAGGATGATTCTTATCGGACAAACTCACTAGCCCCCGTGTTGTTTAAGGAAACACAGGAATGTATCGGCACGCAAAAGCCAGCACCGGCTGTGACGGGGCAACCTGAGAGAATTCCCTTCCTGGCCCCAGGGTTGGCTGCTGCCCTGACGCAGGAGAGCTGACGTCCCTTCCGGGGCTCGCTGTGCAGGGAGGGGCTGATTGTGTGTTGGGGGGAGAAGTGGGCTGAGGGTGTGCAGGTGCGTGTGCACCAAATGTACGTGCACCACGTGTGATGTAAGCACAAAGCAGTAGTACTGGGACCAAACGAACCCCTGGTGTAACTGCACAGAAATCCCGGGGGTTGGGCTTCTTCTCTGCTCTTTTTTAGTGGTCTGCAGCAGAGACCCGTTGTTTTCTCTGGGGTGCCGTGGATCGTGCCCCGGCTTCCCGCAGCACCCACAGACAGCCAGGGAGAGAGGTCTGACGGTTACGGGAGTCAGGACTCCTGGGTTCCTTCCACAGCTCTGGGAGGGGAGTCTAGTGATCAGAGCAGGGGACTGGGAGTCGGGATTCTTGGGTTCTGCAGGCAGGCAGCAGCAGAGCGAGGGTCTCACACCCGGCACTCCCTGCCCACCTGCCTCTGCCTGGAGAGGGGAAGTCAGTCTTCATTCTGACTCTGGCCCATGGGAGTTAGGCACCTTTGAGGATCAGGGCCTGAGTGTCTCGTGTCCAGGCCAGTGGCAGATGTTCTCAAATGTGCTCCTTTCTTTTTGCATCAATGTCCTTGGCGTGGCAGCCGCTGTCTGGGTTGCGCCTTTGCTAATTGAGTTCATAAATCCATCCCGAAAGGGGTAACCAATTATCAATTAAAATCACCGTCTCTCTAGCGAGCCGCTGCTCAGCGGAGGGGGGTGCAGGGTGAAACCCTGTGTTTGACTGATTCCTGCTCGTATGATTTGGCTATGGATAGGCAGCACGGACGCAGAGTGCGAGGCAGCCTCTGCTCTGGAAAACTCTCCACCTGAGTAGACAAGGCCGACGACCGCGCAGCCCTGCTGAGTGCCAGGCCGGCACCCCGCCCACTGGTCTCTGGTGTTTTCGTCTCTCGGGTTTCCCAAGATGCCCGTGAGCCACTGTATCGAATTGGGCGTTGCCACCGACGGAAAGCCGTGGAAACCGGCCCAAGGGATTCTGGGTGCCTCTGAGTCACATGTGGCTGACCGTGGTTTGAGGTGGCTAGGAGTGCTGGCCCTTGGTCGGTGTGGCTGCTTCTGCCAGGCCGAGGGGAGGGGCATGGGACAAACTATGTTGGGGTCAGGCCGTCTCGCCTGAGCCACACCAGGGCATCTCAGTGCTCCGTCCCGCCTGCTCCCCCAGCTCTCCACCGCACCGTCTCACACCATGGACCCACCTTGCCCCCTCACCTGACTGAATCACACCTCGAAAGGCCGAGGGGAGCGGACTAGGCAGGGCAAATCAAACATCCTGGCTCAAAGCACTGACCCATCTAAGCCAGGATCTGGCCCCCCTTGCAGCCCCCGATTCCATCTAATCCCTTATCCTGCCTTGGGCAGAAGCTAGGAGAGAAGTAACCCTGTGGCTCTTTAAATCCACAGGCCAGGCCTCCTCGCTTCCTGACCCTGTTTGTGCTCTGGCCCTGGAGCCTGCGATTGGCTACCCCCTCTCCCTTAGCTCATGGGGCCTTTTAAAGCCCTGTATTGGCGTATCTGTGCTGATGGAAAGTTGCAGTGCTTCCCCCACCCCGTGGCCCCATTAGCTTGTTCCTGCCGGGGTGGTGGTGATGGGGTTGTTTACTGATACCTACCTGCTAGCGGCAGGTAGAGGTTTTCACCTGTTGGTGTGTGGTGAGCAGTGGAGGGGAGGCTGTGAGATTTCTCTGCCCTGAAGAAGTTTCTGCCTTCCTGCACGGCAGAAGGTGTGTCCCAGTTGTGGGTTAGCGTCAGGCGATCTGCTGTCTGCTGAGGTTTCACAGGCGATGGTGGGACGAGAGAGCCGAAAACTCGGTCCTTATTTAGTTCGCCGATTGCCTGGGTTCATTACACAGCGGGGTTGGGGGGGGGGGCATCGATAAGGGAAGCTCTCGAGAGGAAGAGCAAACCAAACGGGCGCCTGGCCAATCGCAGAGCAAACCAGCGCAGGAGCTGGGCCAGTGCCAGGTGGCTGCTGGCGCGGGGGGAAAGAGAACTCGGGAAAGCAGCCGTTGGGCCTGGAAGGTGTGGGATGTGGTTATGTGCAGCCCTTCGCAAGGGGCTTTCATCTGAGGGACTCGGCGCTCTTTGATGCTTGCGGCTCCCCGCGGCCAGAGGCCCCGGGGGTTCAGGAAGACACTGAACCCGCTGTCCTGCTTCTCATCCCTGTCAGACCAGCCCCTCCCAGAGCTGGGCATGGAACCCAGGAGTCCTGGTGCCCCATCACCTCGCTTTAGCCACCAGACCCCTACTTCCCCTGACTCCCAACCCCCCTGCTCTAACCACTAGACCCCACTCCCCTCCCACCACAAAGCAGCAGGGAGCTCAGGGCGTCCGTCCCCCAAACCCTTTGCTGTCAGCAGAATCCCTGGCCCCCCGACCCTCAGAGATATGCAGACGTGGTGCCATAGACTCCACGCTCCAGCGACCCCAGTCGGTCTCTGGGTGTGTACGCGCAACCAGGACACGGTTCCCCGGTTTGCTCCGGGCTGTTTATTCAGAGTCCCGACCCTCCTTTAAAATCATGGGCCAAGCCTCAGCCCCTAGCAATGACGGGGCTGGGACCATTACTGCAGGAGTTATTGCAATGGTAGATTTGCTTGCCCTTCCCCATGAGGCTCCACGAACGGCAGACTGGGGCCTGACACATGCCCGGCTCTCCCCCCCTTGGGCCAGCAGTAGGTTTCAGAGTCGACAGGACCAAGGCTTTTCACACCTCTCAGAGCCGCTGCTGCAGGCTGTCTGCAGACTCAGGCAGGCGTTGGTTACGCTCGGGGCCAGTTTTCAAGTTTTCTGGGCATCCTTGAGGAATAACATTTTTTTTTTTAATGAAAGCTGAATTTCTGCCCTCATCCGCTGTCTCCAGCAGCTGGGGCGTTAGGACAGACTATAGTGCGTATGCCTTAATCCAGCCTTGATCCCCATGATGCACCGTAGGTTATTAGTGCAAGATCCTAAGTGTCTAAATGTCTTCTGAGACAGCTTGTCTCTGTCCCAGGTATTTCTTAGTAGTAGTTACAGCAGGATGTGCAGTGGAGGCTGGGAGCCAGGACTCCTGGATTCTAGTCCCAGCATGGGGAGGGTAGTTGGGCCTAGTGGTTAGAGCGGGGCGGGGGCCTGGGAGCCAGGACTCCTGGGTTCCAGCTCTGGGTCTGGTAGGGGTGTGGGGTCTAGTGGTTGGAGCAATGGGAGTTGGGAGCCAGGACTCCTGGGTTCTATTCCCAGCATGGGGAGGGGAGTGCGCGTGCAGAAGCAAACCCAGGGCTGTCCATTCCCTCACAGAAACCCTCCTGCGAGCAGAGTGCTGGCGCAGCAGCTGCCTGCAGAGGGGTTAAACTGGGGGCCGGCAGGCCTGGCCGTCCCTCAGTGTGGGATTATGAGATGATCTCCGCGTTATGTAACCAACCATGTGACGATAATCTCCGGGGCTGGGGGGGCAGGGTGCTGATCAGCGTGGAAGAGCTTTTCCCAGGGATTATTTATACAGCTGGAGTAGAGGAGCTGCTGGGCCGTGCCATGGAGAAGAGGGGGGTGGCCCTGGCCCAGGCCCAGGCCCAGACCCGGGGGCAGCCCTGGCCCGGGGGGGCATGCCCAGGGCCGACCTTCCTGGGCTGGAGCAAGGGGATCGTTGCTGGTCTGTGACTCGCCGGCGCTTCCCAGCGCCCAGGCTGGATGAGCCGCCAGCCCCTTGGCCCTTCCTACCCTGCGTCAAGCTGCTGCCACATCTCCGAGGCCTCTCCCAAGCTCCAGCCGGCATGTTGCTCTTTCCAGGGCCCTCCTGGAGGTGGGGACGGGGACCATAGTTAGGTGGTTCCTGGATGAGCATCCGGGGTCGCTCTCCTGCCCTGGCAGCCGAGCTGGTTGGCCGCCCAGCTCGTGGTTGGGACTCGTTCCTCAGGGTCGGCTCCCTCTTGTGACAATCCCTCTGAAGATCCCTGCCCCTTTCCCCGCTGGTTCCCCACTCTGCACCCTCTGACCGGCCAGCACCACGGCTCAGCTTCTTTCGGTCCCCAGACCGGGGCCCCGGGGCCCCACTGCCGCTTGGAACGCGCCCTGCACTGCGGCCCGGCTTGGAGGCTCCGCACACGGATGCGCTGGCCGCAGAGAAAGCTTTGTTGTGCAGAGGGATGTGCCACGGAGCCACTGCTGCCTCGTGGTTAGAGCAGTGGGCTGGGTGTCGGGACTCCTGAGTTCTGTTCCTGGCGCTGCCCCCGCCTTGCTCTGTGCTTAGGTGAATCCTTGCCCCCGCCTCCGTGCCTCAGTTTCCCCCACTGGTGAAATCGCCCCCATTCCATCTCCCTCCCTCTCACGGCTCCCCAGAGCGTGGCTGGGCTCTGCTTCTCTCTCCCTGCTCCCAAGAAGCCTGGCAGCTGACTGGAAGGCCGAGGCGGGCTTAGCAGATGTGCGCTGTCTGAGTGACAGCGCCAGCAGCCAGTTGCTGGCCGGGTTACCGCAGCAGGCTGGCTGCGAGATCACTGCAAACTGGTCTCCAACGAGGCGAAGCCCCTGTGCCCTGGCCAGCCCCTGGCATCCGGGCATGGGAGGAAATGTGAGAGGAGGTTGCCCCACTGTGGGCAAACTGTGAAACGCAGCGTTTTCCTGGGGCGTCAATTCCCCATCTCTGTTGGAGCAAAGCGAGCTCATTCACGGAAACCCTCCACCCGCCCTCCTGACTTAGGGATCGGCTCTGCTGTCTCTTAAACAGAGCCACCCCACCCAGGGGGATCACTGAGATTGTATGTGGAATAGAACCCAGGAGTCCTGGCTCACAGCCCTCCCCCGCTTTAACCACTAGACCCCACTCCCCTCCCAGAGCTGGGACTGGAACCCAGGAGTCCTGGCTCCTAGCTCTCCCCCGCTTTAACCACTAGACCCCACTCCCCTCCCAGAGCTGGGCCTGGAACCCAGGAGTCCTGGCTCCCAGCCCACCAATCCCCACCCCACCCGGCTCACTCTAAGCATTAGACAACCAGCGTGGGCCAGCCAGTGCTCATGACCTGTCTCTCTCTCTCTCTCTCTCTCCTAGCACAAATAGAAGTGATCCCATGTAAGATCTGCGGGGACAAATCGTCAGGGATTCACTATGGGGTCATCACCTGTGAAGGCTGCAAGGTGAGCGACAATCCCAAATTCCCACCCACCTCCCTGCCTCAGTTTCCCTCTTCTCTGCCACCAGGGGGCACCCCGGGCGTGGGGTGCCTTTTCCATTCCATTGGCGATCCCAAACAGGGAGCCCTGGCACAGCGCCCCCTAGAGGGCGGGGCCATGGGGTCAGTGCTGGAGCAAATGCCAACCCGGGGTCTGCCTGCAGAGCGGTGGGACCACTGGAGTTCTGGCCCGGCAGACCAGAAGCCCCTGCTTAGCACCCGCCCAGCAGCCAAGCAAGCGTGCCCTGGGCCCCTCACCGCCACCCCGGAGCGTAGATCAGCCATCATGGCCCGGTCCACCCTGGGGCCAGTCAGCACCAGCCACTGTGTTGATTTTATACCGCAGATGCTGCTCTCCTGCCCCTCAGCTGGTTTCACACAGAAGCCACCGAGCCGCCATAGTGACCGTGACAATTTGTGTCTCTCTTGTCCCCCACCCTCTTCTCTCCTACCTGGTTGTTTCAGGGATTTTTCCGCAGAAGCCAGCAGGGCAACGTGACGTACTCCTGCACCCGCCAGCAGAACTGCCAGATCGACCGGACCAGCCGCAACCGCTGCCAGCACTGCCGACTGCAGAAATGCCTCAGCCTGGGGATGTCCCGAGATGGTAAGACGTTTGAAACAGCTGCCGCGCTCCAACCCAGAGGTGGCTGCATTTCAGTGCTGGGTGAAAGATCTCTGTTAAAACAGCTGCCACACTCCAACCCAGAGGTGGCTGCATTTCAGTGCTGGGTGAAGGATCTCTGTTAAAACAGCTGCTGCCTCCCACCCCAGAGGTTGCTGCATTTTGATTAATTTCTTGTGCCCTGAACTTTAAAAAAAAAAAAAAAGGAAAAGAAAAAGAAAAAAAACCTGAAAAATGCCATCCAAAAAAGAAATTTTTCAGCAGAAATGTTTGTCATTGATCATGATGATCAAGCCATTGATCATCGACAATACGTGACGATGGGAAAAAAAATCACAGCCGGCTGCTGTCACCAGCCCACTGGTTCCTAAGTCCTCCGGGTAAGAGGCAGAGTGGGTGAGAGTCTAAGCTGCCCTCCCCCTACAGCTGCAGACTAGAACCTGCAGCCCCGTGGGAATGTGGGCCCAGGTGCCCCCGCGCTTCCTTCTGTGCTGCTCTGGGGGTTGAAACCACCCACACCGTAACTCAGAGCAGCCTAGCGGGGCTCTAGGTCTGCTGTTTTCCCCTATTGTGCAGGTGGGGAAACTGAGGCATGGAGAGACACAGCTTGCTCCCATCTGTAGCAGAGCACGGAATTGAACCCAGACCTTGGAAGTTATAGGTTAGCACCCAAACCAGTGGACCAAACGATCTCTAAGTTACGACAGCCTCTGCAGAGCCACCTATGGCTTGTGTCCCAGGCCAGCTTAGCCATAGCCTCATGTGTTCTGGCCCTGCCACCAGCATGTGCCCGCGCCAGGGCTTGAAATGGGGGCAGGGTCTGCGGAAGACAGCCAATGGCAGCCCAGCGCCGGGGCCAGCAGAATTCTCCCTCGGCCCCTTGCAGGGTACAGTGGCTGTGGGGCATGACCGGGGGAACCACACTTCTTCCCAGCCCGGAGCGGGGCAGAGCCGTCATTCTCTTCCACCCCCTTGCACTGGAGCAGACACTAGGTTCCTCGGCAAAGGGGAGGGAATCCTTTGGCTGGGGATTATTAAAGGCACTACAAATGCTACAAGCGGAGGCCAAAGGAAATGAGAGAGAGGTGCAAATCGCGAGGGTGAGCGCTGGTTAGGTAGCCCAGCCAGCGCACGGCCCTGAGCCAAGATAACCAAGCAGGAGAGTGAAAGTGACACAAACCAGCACACAAGCACAGGCGTGCACACACTCCCCCCCCTCCGCCCCCCCCAGCCCAATCCAAAGAGGATGGAAAAAGTAGCTCAGGCCTTCAGGTTGGTGTGTCTGTCTCGGTGGTAAATATGTAGGTCGCTCGAGAGAGCCAAAGATCCTGACCACGTGGCAGATGCGATCAGCCTCCCGCTGCGACCGCGGTTCCTCTCTGCAGCTGGGTAGATGAGGCTCACGCTCAGGCACGCGACCACATACAGACCCACGCCACCACACACAGACACACACGGTGTCCACGCTCCCAAGTGAGTGCGCTGAGATCCTCAGATAGCCACCCTCCCCCCGGGGTCGCAGTCGGACCCTGTGCGCTGCCCTCGCACGAGGGATCTCACGCTGAACAGGGGGCGGGCGGGGGGGGGGGGCACACTGCCTTTCTTATCTTGCTGGAGGGGATAGGGCACCTGGCGAGGTGGGAGCTTCTGGGGGTGGGTACCGCCGGGAGCTGAATCACCGCTCTGAGGTCTTTCACCCCCAGGACACCAAAGCATTTTACACCCCTGTGATGGGTGACCTCTGAAATGCAGCCGCCTCTGGGGAGGGACGTGGGAGCTGTTCGAACAGCCGCAGAGCCGGGCAAGAAGTGACAGGGCTTGGATTTCCCAGGAGAGAGAGGCGGCTGCACAGAGCTCCCCCCGAGAACGGCTGCAGCCGTGGACACAGGCTCGGTCTCAGCCCCCCATGCTTCCCCCATCCCCTCCCTGCCCTTTTGTTCTGCAGCTGTCAAGTTTGGCCGCATGTCCAAGAAGCAGCGCGACAGTCTCCACGCCGAGGTGCAGAAGCAGCTGCTGCAGCAGCAGCAGCAGCAGCAGGGCGGAGAGGTGGCAGCTGCGGCCTATTCCCTGGGCCTGGCTAACGGGCAGCTCAAGTTGGCCTCCTCCCCGGACCTGCTGGAGCCCTCGGCTTGCTCGACGGCCCTCTTGAACGGACAGGCGCGGCTGAGCCAGTCTCCGGACGAGACGGCGGCTCTGGCCTACTCCAACGGACTGGCCAAGGGCCACGGCCGGCTGAGCGACAACCTGCGCGGCCCCTTTTCCAGGGAGTACAGCCCCGAGCGGATCAAGATGGAGAGCAGAGCCAGCGTCTTCTACGCCCTGGAGATGCAGGCCTCGCCGGACCTGGCCCGGCTGGACATCAGTGGGGGCAAGCGGGGCCAGGCCGGGGGCGACGTCGGGGAGACGGTCGACTTCTACACGAGTCCCAACTTCACCAGCATCCTGGAGTCACCCAATTCCTCGGTGACCGAGATCGGTGAGTCTCCCAGGGCAGGAGCAGTGTCAGGTTTTAGGGAACCCCAGCTCAGGGCGTGTTCCCGGGGGAACTCCTCGTCCACCGGGGGATTACGGGTCTTCTCCAGCTGTCAGCCGGGAGCTCAGTCTCCTAGCTCGAGCTGCTCTTTGTTCTGCTGCTGGCCCTGGGTTTGGTCCCTGGTCACGACTCAGATGGTGGTTCTCACGCTAGCATGGAGTGAGGGGAGTTGAGTGTAACATCCTGGCACTGTGGCTGGTCCACATCAGAGGATAACAGCCTACTGCAGCTAGCAGCTGACGAAGTTACTCCCCCAGCTGACGTGGGAGAGGCCCATGCTTTTAACGCAGAAGGTTCAAACCCTGCTAGCGCCTGGCTGGAGGGTGGGGGGGGTCATGTCATTACACACACAGGGGCAGCACAGAGCAATAGATTCAGGAAACCACTGAAGGGAGAATCAGGGCTGTGGCCAAGGGACAGGCCGGGCCATTCTCCAGGGTCCCCCTCTGATCCTCACCACCTGCCGTCCGCAGAGCACCTGACCCAGAACGTGCTCAAGTCCTACCGGGAGACCTGCCAGCTGCGCCTGGAAGACCTGCAGCTCCTGAGGCTGGAGACGTTCTCGTGGGAGGAGGTCAGAAGCTACCAGAAGAAGGTAAGAAGGGGGGGAGGGGACGTGGCTTGGGCTGGGGGCGGCCTGGGGGAGTGGAGATTTCTGCCAAGGCCTGGTAACCAACCTGGTGGGGCCCGTGACAGGCTTAAGAGGCTGCTGGGCCTGCTCAGGAACCGTCCCTAGACAAGCCTAGAACTTGGGTGGGAGTTCCCTAGACACCTGCCCCTGCCGTTAGGGTGGTGCAGTGACTTCAATGCTTGGCTGACGCCCAGCGCGGGATAAGCTGGTAGCCAGATAACTTAGGAAGCCAGCCTGCGGGATGTGAGGCTTTTTAGGATAAACACCTCCCTTCCAGCTAACTATGGGATCAGTGGGGAGCGGAGGCAGAGCACCGGGAAAGCGTCCTAAGCACAAGATCTGTTACGTGGCTCAGTTACGTTTGGGTCGGTGACCGTGCTGTGGTTTGGCCGAGAAAAATGACCCAAGTTCTGATCCTGGCTCTGATTTACCGTCTGGCCTTTGGGCAGGTCCCTAATGGCCCAACTTGCTCCAAACTGAGTCAGTTTTACCGGGAGCAGAGTCAGACTGTCCACCTGGAATTAAACAGAGAGGGGAGGAGTGATTCTTCTACAGATGGTTTAAACCAACCTCCAGGGTTTTCTAGCATGGATATCAAATTCTGTCAGGTTGGTTTAAAAATTCTATCCAGAGGATGATCTCCTCTGTTCAGGTCTTTGGGACCTTATTAAATTTTGGAGGACTTTCGCATGAGGGCTGCCTGTGAACGACACCAGTTCCTCTTCTTGTGTTTCCTCTTGTACCGTGCCAGAAGAGAACCTAGCAAAGAGTTCTTAGCTGGCGCAGAGCCCTAGCACATTTGCGGTCAGGGTCACCTCAGCCCTGGCTGCAGCAGGGAGCTCGGCTGAGTGACCCAGCGTGCTCTCTCTGACCTTTTGTGGCACTTTTGGGTTTCACATCTACTGAGCAGAGCTGATGCGGCCCCTTAGTGTTTATCCTGGCTGCAGCTTGCGGGGTTTTGTGTGAGTCACTGCTCGCTCCGTGCGGTTCACATGAGGACTTTGCGAGAGAATCAAGGATTGAGAGGGAAGGAAAAAAATGTGTTTGTCTGATTCAGCAGCTAATTAAGATCCATTAACTAAATGGGAATCTCTGTCTGGTTTGCTAAATGATTCATTAGCTCTCCAGACAAAGCCATGTCGTTTCAGAGCGTCTGGTAATGGCCCTGTCATAGGAGCAAAGAGATCAATACGTACTCCAGCTTTGGACACGGTGGCGGGGGGAAGGAAAGGAAAATTGCTAACCTATGAGCAACAGCTGAGCTTCTGTTCTCTGTGGGGGAGACTGAAGGGTTAACTGCCCTGGCAGGGTGCATGGGGGTCACAGCTGAAAAGTGCAGTAAAAGGGAAAATGAAAACCCAGAACGAATTGGGGATGGCTGGTCGAAAATTTTCCGTTGCAACTGGTTTGGGGCAGAAATTTGGATTTTTGACCCAGTGAAATTTTTTGTGGAAAATGCCCCTTTCCCGTGGGAAATTTCAGTTTTTTGTAAAAACAAACAACAAAAACAACCCCAAATGCCCCCCAAATGGAAAAATGTAGTTCAGAAATGCCCCCGCGATGGCCCGTGTCCCCGTTCTCCTCTCTGGGCTGGGCTCCCCAACCAGACTTCATATCCCACATTGCACCAGGGCCACCCATGATGCGCCGCCTCCCCTCGCCAACAGGGGCGACCTGGTGCATCATGGGAGATGTAGTCTAACCAGGGAGCCTGACCTCTCGAGAAGAACGGGCGCACGAGGCACCCAGACTACAACTCCCATGAGGCACAGCGGCAGTATTTCCAAATTGAAATATTTCATTTCTTCGATTGTTTGCCAAAAAGTGGGGTGAGGGGTTGGTTGCTCCGCGTGGGGTGGTGTACGTGAGGTTCTGGGGTGGCCGCGCTAGGCATAGCACACAGTTATGGGGCAGCTACACCAGGCCTGGTGGGTGGGGTAAAGAGCAGCCATGCCTCATATGAGACGGCCCGCGGGTGGAGGGGCAGCCAGCCGTGCCTCGTGGTGCAGCCTGGGATTTGTCTCTTCCAGTCCATGGAGGAGATGTGGGAACGCTGCGCCTGCCGCATCACGGAAGCCATCCAGTATGTGGTGGAGTTCGCCAAGCGGATGGGTGGCTTCATGGAGCTGTGCCAAAACGACCAGATCGTGCTTCTGAAAGCTGGTACGTGGCTGGCACTGCTGCCGCCAGGGCCCAGCAGGGTTCCCCCCCCCGGTCATATTTCTCTTCCTACTCCTGCCGGGTCAATAAAGAGGCCGCCTCTTTAGCCCTCAGTGAGAACAGCCTCCCTGGGGAGAAGCCGCAGGGGCTCTGGCTTCGGAGGCACAGTGCTGGCCTGCCGGGGCTGCTTGCACCTGGAGCTGCGCTCAGACCCATCTCCCGCTGTGGAACCAGGACTGCCGTGTCGGTCTTTAAACCACGAGTGGTGGGAGCCCCGGGTTGAGCGTGCTGACCGCTTCCGATCACGCACCTGGGGTGGAGCGTGCCCTGTGAATTTCCCAGCACGACTCAGGCCATGTCTGCCCTGCATGTCAGACGGCGGCTCAGGGTGGCGTCCCTGCGCCGTCTTTAATCTAGTTAGCTGAGCTTCCTGCACTCTTGCACAGAGGCAGGGGCGTTGGGATCCGTCCCTGCATCGGCCGTGTTCTTTACCCCCACCCCCCTGAGTTTGTTTTCTGCTTGTATTTGCAACTTCTTTGCTCCCTCTGTTTTTGCAGGCGCCATGGAAGTGGTTCTGGTGAGAATGTGCCGTGCCTTTAATTCAGAGAACAGGACTGTCTTCTTCGAGGGCAAATACGCAGGCCCAGAGCTCTTCAAATCGCTCGGTATGATATCAGCGGTATTACCTTAGTGCCCAGAGCTGTACGTAGACGCAGAGCGAGAGAGGGTCTCTGCCCCAGAGAGCGCTCAGACTAAAGAGATACAGGAGAGATGATCATCCTCCTTTCACAGATGGGGAAACTGAGGCCCCGAGAGGTGACCCAAGATTTTGAGATGGTGCTCAGCTCCTGTGTAGGTTTCAAAATGAAGCAGCCAGGTTTTAGGAAGTGCCCAGCTCCTCCCTTTGTTTCTCTGACAGGAGCTGCTGGTTGCTGAGCGTCTTTGAAAACACTTTGCACAGGGCCAGGCCTCAAACCTGCATCCCCTGAGTCTCTGTCTAGTGTCTTAACCACAAGGCTGCCCTTGATCTCTTGCTCGTGGGATTCCTCCCCCCGCGCACACACCCCTTTTATTACCCCAGCTGTCGGGAACCTCCTCCTCATTGTAAACTCATTGCTGAGCTTGGGATTTTCACTGTCCTGCATCTCTTTGCACCTTGGATGAGAAATTTGTATCCAAGATACATTTTTCTGAAGGAAAACAGGCTGCACAGTGGAGTAACCGCGATTCAAATGCGGCAGGCTGTGCCCAGCACCCCACCAGTACATGTGTCTTCTTGGCAAGCCCAGGCATCTCTTTGCCAGCAGCCAATACTAATGTCTCTGCAGAGATAATCTGGGGGGGAGGGAAGGGTGGTGATGGGTCCGTTCCAGCCAGCGCTGCCTGCTGAGGCCCAGAAGAGGATGACAGCATTGGGTTGCATCCAGTGCGATGCTCTGATCTGTTAGACCCTGAGCAACGGCTTAGATATTTGCCTATCTGAGGGGCTGGTTGGCAACACACTGTGGGAGCTGTAGGTCACCGGTTCAAATCTAGCTCGTGGCGCTAAGACCTAAAATGATTCCCAACCCATGGCTATTTAGACTCGAGGCTCCTTCGTCCGTGTGTCTGGGCAGGGCCGAGCACAACGAGGTCTGACGGGGCTGCAGCCTCTGGGAATATTAAATAATGTCTTCGGTGGCCGGTAACCAGGTGTTCACATCCCAGCAAACCCCCATTGTGGGCAGCCTCAGAAGAGAGGCGGAGGATCATGTGGGCGCTGGGACTGGCCTTCCCTCCTAGCCCCAGGGGTGGGAAAGACATATCCTGCTGACCCCTGTGAGGTTCTGACTAGCTACGTTCCCCAAAAGGTTTGGATCCCAGGAGGCAGCTGGGACAGTGGCCATGTGGTCAGCAATGCTGGTCATCCCTGCAGGAGGCTGGTTAGAAAGGAGGGTCCATGTGCATGTAACCAAAGAGCTGGGCTAACCCCATCTCTGGAGCGGGGCAGGGGAAGCGGCAGGTGGCTGACCGCTGTGCTCTCTTTCCCAGGATGCAGCGAGCTGATCAACTCCATCTTCGACTTCGCTCACAGCCTGTGCTCGCTGCATTTTTCCGAGAATGAGATCGCCCTCTTCACAGCCCTGGTGCTCATCAACTCAAGTAAGCGTCTGTCTCCTCTGCAGCCCCTCCATCCCAGGGTGCAGCCCCCATCGTGTGGGGGTGGCTTGGGGGGTACCTGAATTTAATGGCCAAACAGCCGCATGAGTAGAGCTGGTCAGAAAATAGGGGGTTTCCATGGGAAACGTTGACTTGTTGATGACCGCTCCCCCCCCCACACACACACCTCCCCCCTGCAGAAATATTTCACTTCATAATAGCACCACGGTGCCTCCTTGGAGTGGTAGTTTGAGTGCCTCATGCTCCCATTCTCTTCTATAGGCCAGGCTCTCTGGCTGGACTACAACTCCCATGGTGCACTGTGTTCTCCCCTCTTGGTGAGGGGCGGCATTATGGGAGATGTAGTCCAGCCAGAGAACCTGGTTCATAGAGGAATTGAGCAACTGAGGCCCCAAAACCACAACTCCCAAGAGGCATCGCAGCACTGTTGTCAATCGGATCATTTCACTTTTTGGCCAAAAACCAAAAAATGTTTCGTTTTTGAGCAGTCGGTTTGATCCATGAAATAATCACGATTTTAATGACAAAATTCCTTGAATCAAAACCCTCCGATTCCCATCGAAAACTGATGGAAAATTGTCAGCCAGCCCCCCCACAGCCTTTTCCTTCCTGAAGCCAGTGGCCTCTGCCCTCCCTGCCAGTACAGCTGGGCAAGCGGCTGGCTTTGTCTCTGAGGTGCCCGTTTTCAAGACAGTGCTGAGAGTGAAACCTCCTCCTCCCCAGCCGGTCTTTGGGAATGGAACCAGGGCGAGACTGATGGGGTTTTGGAGTCACCCTTTCTCAGCTGCCTGCGGAAGGCCACGCACCACCCAGGCACCAGGGCTCAGATCCTAAAAGGGAGCTGCAGAGGATTACTCCACTCCAATCCCTTTAGGATGCCACTGAAATTGCAGGAAAGCCAGAAGTTCTGTGGGATCTGTGTGGGATGTTGGTGGCCGGCCAGACACTGTTGCAATACTCAGCCTGAGTGTAAGATTGCACAGATAGTCCCAAGCACTCAGCCAGCCTGGTCTGACAGCAGGACGGTGAAATCCCTCCGTCCTGCACCTTACACTGTCCTGCAGCAGGACAACAAGCTCTGGGGAGGCTCCTTCGTTCAGGTAGCGTCAGCCCATTAGGAAAGGCGAGCGCGGGCCCAGAGGGATGCCCCTGTCAGGCATGGGAGATGCTAATCAGTGCCTTCTCCCGTCTTGGTACAGATCGACCGTGGCTGCAGGAGAAGGGGAAGGTGGAGAGGCTACAGAATAACCTGGAGCTGGCCTTTAAACACATGTTGCGGAAAACCCACCGGGAAGGCATCCTGGCCAAGGTAGGTGCATGGCCCCACAGCCTCCCGCCGCCTCCTCTGTCACAACCCACCTGCGCTACAGGCGTAAGGTACCTCTTGAAGTGCTGCTGTCTCTGTGAAACCCAGGAGCAAGGACTTGATGGCCTGCGTTTGGGTCCCTTTACCGTGCCCTGACCCCGGGGCTGACTGGTCCCCAGTGCTGGAAGGAGACTGTCCGTGCCAGAGCGCTGGGCTTTTGCCACACGTCGGGAGCTGCGGGACCTGTAGCTGGATACACGTGGCCAGTGTGGATCAGGGGCTGGCTCACTGAGGGGGATATTTGTACCGGGCAGACGATACGGTCAAGTCGGACATTAGGGACTCTCGCTAGGGGATTCTGGATAATTATACAAATATTCATTAGAAGGTCTCTTGGCGGATGGTTCTGACATGCTCACAGAGAGACACAGAGGCCTGTTTCCTCCCAGCAGGGGCAGCAGTGTGTGCACATGTGCGCGCACACACACACACACACACACACACACACACACACAGCACCTCCCAGAGACCTTGAGTTCAGCAGCATCACAAAAATTCACAGCAGCCAAAGGCATGGCCAGACCAGTTAGTGCCCTGAACGTGTCCCACTTGGGGATCAAGCTGAGACCTTCTGCATTCGTTTCACCCACCAAGCGGCTTTGACCTGGCCGGCTGTGGAGCAGGGATGGAATGCCGTGTTGGTCTATGAGCGCTCAGCAGAGGGGAAGGGGCGGGGGGGGACAGACCGGGCCCAGGGATCGGTGTTTATACTGTGTCCCTCTCCCCTCTAGCTGCCACCCAAAGGGAAGCTGCGCAGCCTGTGTTACCAGCACATGGAGAAGCTGCGGTCCTTCCGGCAGATGTACCCCATCATCGTCCACGCCGTGTTCCCACCACTCTACAAAGAGCTCTTCAGCTCCGAGGGCGAGCCCCAGGGAGCGACGGCGGAATGACCCCTGCGGGAGGCCGATGCTCAGAAACCATCTCCCGTCTCGCGCCGGTCTGTCGTGTCCCCTCCTCCCCGGAATGGGAAGCAGGGGGAGGTTGGACCAAATTAGAACCTGCTCCCTTCACATCCCCATCCAAACAGCGCAGCGGAGGGGTGCTGGAGGGGGCGGGGCCAAGTGATGAGTGCAGTCACCTGGAAGCCAGGACTTCTGGCTTCCATTCCAGCCTCTCCCACCAACCTAAGCGAGTCACTTCCCTTTTCTTTGGGCCTCATTCCTCTATCTGCAGTGCGGGGGGAGGGAGATGGAGGTGATGCTTTAAATAACCTTCTGAAGCACTTTGAGGGTCTCAGATGGCAGGTGCTCCAGAGGCACCAGTATTATTGGGGAGGACTGCAGAGACCCCAGCGGGGCGGAGACCAAGAAGGTCATTAGCTTTTGCTGTAAGATATTCAGGGCCGAGGAAAATACACTGCCCACCTTATTACTCCAATGACTAGCATCTAGGAACCGGCCTGGGTAGTTCAAATACCTCATTTTTTATTTTGTATTTTTTGGGTCTCCTTACGGATTTGTGGCAGGAGAACTTTTAACCAAGCTATTTTAAAATAATGCCTGTACATAACATAGATCTCTATTTTTAAACGTCTGCCTTCACGTCTATCCTGCAGCACAAGGGGACCCCCCTCCCCTCCAAGCTTCTTAACGTCCAGCCCTTGACCAAAAAATTGGCACTTGGTAAAAAATTGGGGGGGTGTCTGTGCACTCTGCTGCCCCCTGCTGGGAAGAATCCAGCCATGTAATTCTCAGGGTTTCAGACCCAAACAATATGTTTTTACTCCTACTGTATAAAGTTAATATAATGAAAGGCTAGTTTTAATGTTAAGGCTATTTTTGAAAAGCAACGAATTCTAACTTTCTTAAGTAAGGGGCTTTTATTGAGCCGGATCGGATGGTTGTTTACAAGGGGTATGATTTTCTAAATCTCCGTTTTCTAGAAGAGCTTTTGTAACCCAGCGTGTGTAAAATGTTTCGGCCTGAAAAGAGCTGGGGTTTGGTGCGGCTGGGATTCAGTCACTCCATTGACCTCAGCCAGCTGTGGGTCAAGCCAGAAGATCATGTAGCCCAGTGGTTTTCAACCTTTTTTCATTTGCGAACCCCTAAAAATTTTTGAACGGAGTTGTACACCCCTTTGGAAATCTCAGACATTGTCTGCAGATCTCTCTCCGGGGTCTCTCACAGACTGCAGGTTGAAAACCACTGTTCTATGGTAACAACAACCTTTTGCAGACCCCTTAGACACTGGTTGAAAACCACTGATTCAGACACAAGCTTAACGCCGAGCCCACGGATGGTCCCGTTGATTTCACGGGCCATTGCATTGGCCCCATAGACGCTTGCTCCTGCATGACATCGCTTCAGTGGGACAGCCTGCTAAGAGTAAGCACTGCTGAGTGTTTGCAGGATCCAACCCCAGGCTCCTTGTCTAGGCTCTTCCATGGTGCGAAGTCCAAGGAAGGACCTTGTTAGGCCCCCCCACAACCAAGTCCTGCCCTCCATTGCTCACCACACTCGTAAGCCTCGACAGCATGAACTCGCACGGGCATCGGACGGCGGGACACGAGCCAAGAGGGCTGCAACAGAGAGACCAGCCACCGATGCATTTTACTGAGAGGGCTACGGCGAAGTTAGGGCCTGTTGACCCGCAGTGAGGGGGTGTGCTGGCAGCGTGTGTAGACATATCTGTCTTGGGTAGCGATAGCAGTGATGGCATAGCAGCGTGAGCAATTACCCAGGATTCTGGGCGGGCTTGGACAGGCCATGCTGCCGGGGCGTCACTGCTCCGGTTCCCCAGCTAGCTAGAGCAACGCTGGCTACCTGGCCAGCGTTTGCTGCTGCTGAGCTGATGTGGCACTATCGTGCATGAAAATCCCAGGACTAGAACACTGCCGTAGCTGGCAGGGGAGCAGAATTCGTTGCTGGCCTTCGGTCTCAACTTAATCCATCTCCTCTAAATTTGCACTTGTAATGTTATTCAGCGAGAGCTTTACAAAAAGGAAGGTTGCACTTCGTTTGTCACCAGCCCGGGTGCGAGTCTAATGCAGGCCTTATTAATGATCAGAAACTTGTATGGAGTCCGGGTTGTTTGTCTTGCTCTGTTGGTGCTGTGCTCGGATACGTCAAAGGTACAGAATTCATGGAGGAGAGGCTGATGCTAGCATTTCATAGGTCCATTGGGCCGCGCTAGCTATTCTGCAATAGAGCTGCCTGGAAAATGCTCGTGGGCAATTTAGGGGAGGGAAAATCATTTTTTTTCCCCTCTCCCCTGAAGTTTCTGATAAAAAATGTTCCGTTTTTTTGTTGAAAAATCAGCCCCTGACCCAATTTAAAAAGAAACACACAAATGTTCTTGTTAAAAACAGTCGGTTTTCTGCAGCACAAAACGGGGAAACATTGACGTTTTAGACACAAACACGAGAACTTTTTGACCAAAATGGAAAACATTCGTGTTGCTCAAAAGCCATTTTTTTTTCAATCAAAAGAATTGGACTGGTTCGGAGTAAAGCCAGTGCTGGGGGCAGGCCCAGCCAGCGGTACCAGTGTTACTGTCTGACACAGCCTCTGTGCCAAGAGGACTTGGTTTCGAATCGACTCTTGGATTCATTTGATCATTTCGGCATTAGCCTCTTGCCGCTGATGCAGCATATGCAGCCTAGCAGACATAGCCCCATCCACAGCCTGGGGAAGTGTTCTGTAGTGGTTTGAACACAGAACTGAGGAGCTCAGGGTTCGAATCCTGCCTCTCCCATGCTTTGTTATTGCACACCTGACGTGCAGCCTCTTCACAACGAAGCAGGGTTGGATTGGCCAGGTCCCCGTTGCTGCCGGCAGCCTCTTTGGCACTGGATTGGACCCGAGGTGGAGCCATGCTACAGGTCTGGTTTCCAGAAGGTCCTGAGCACCCATTGAATCAATGGAGACGGAAAAGGGCTCCAACACCTCTGAAAATCTGGCTGCTCGTACAGGCTGGGACACAGGTATAGACACGCGCAGGGAACATTTTGCCTTTTAAAAGTGCCCAAGGGGCCGATTTTTAAAGGTGTGTAGGTGCCTAAATCCCTTTGAAAGCAATGGGAGCTAGGCAACCTAAATGCCTTTAAAAATCAGGACCTAAGTGACTTAGGAGCCTAACTCCCATTTTCAAAAGGGACTTGGGCACTCAGGCTGAGCACCTCAAAGAGAGTTAGGTGCCTGAATGCCATGGGGGAGCTGGGCAAAAATCACCCTGTCTGACTGGTGTGATTCAGGAGTCAATTGCATTGACGTCCCTCCGCAAAACTGGCGTAAAAAGATCAGAACCTGGGTCTTTGTTACAAATCTGATGCAGGGGTGAGTTGCTCTTAAACACCCAACTTCCTAAGCACCTTTGAACCTTGCACTATCTGGAATCCAGAGGAATTAAACCGCTAGACCCTCTAAACCATCCGTCTCTTTAAGAGTGTCAGAGCCCGGCAGTCCTGTTTCCAGCACAATAAAAGACAATCAAGCCCTCTCTGACCTTAGGTGCTCTCTGAACATCTACTAGCTTGATCCAGAGCAGACTCTTACCCCAGTAACCCCGGATATCTGTTTCACCGATCCGCTAACCTCTTTGCATCCATGCCTAGTTCACTGTCGCTTTTTAGTTGCATTCTTTTAGTGTAAAAAAAAAAAAGAATAATCCAATAAATCTAACCTGCAATACTGTCATTTTGTAAAATTGTTTTCAGTATTTAAATATTTTGTCATGACAGGTTTGTAAATATTTGAAAGTTGTAATTTTTTTAATAGAGCAATCAGTCTTTAAAAAAAAAAAAAGAAGAGGTTTTAGATTTCTTTTAATTTAATTAAAGTTAATGGTGCATTTTTGTGTGTTTGTTTGTTGCCCAGGGTTATATGTTTACTTGCAAGGGTTTAAAGAAATATATTATTCAGAATGCACATTGTAATGAAAAACGTATTGAAAAGTGTCCAGGTTTATCTGCTGTTTTCAATAAACTAGGTTGCCAAGAAATTTTGCCCAGCTGCTTATTGATGATTCCGCAGTTATTCGGAGTGTTGCCATTTTATCACGAGTCTCGGACTGTTTTATTATTTATTAATTTTCACCTTCTTGGGTTGTCTGCTGGGCTGTTTCACCGAACCAATTCCCTACCGTTGCAAGCGCCGTGGGCGTTGATGGCATCTTGGCGCCTGTGCCATGCAACACTTCAGTCTCTTGAGGTCCAACGCGCTTTAGTCGAACTGAATTTTTGGACTTATGAAGGGCTGTTTGGGGTGACATTTCTTGGCCTGTGATGTACAAGAAGCCAGATTAAGCGATATAATGCAGTGGTTCTCAACCTTTCCAGACTATACCCCGTTCAGGAGTCTGAATTGTCTTGCGGACCCCCAAGTTTCACCTCCTTTAAAAACTACTTGCTCACAAAATCAGACATAAAAATACAACCAGCGCACTTACTGAAAAATTGCTGCCTTTCTCATTTTACCATAAACAAACCATTGTCCGTATGAAATTTTAGTTTGAACTGACTTCTCTAGGGCTTTTTGTGTAGCCTGTTGTAAAACTAGTCAAATACCTGTATGAGCTGATGATGACACTAAGCTGGGGGGAGTGGGCAGAGACTGGGAGACCTAGAGACGCAGCAAGAGACCTCAAGGTAGGAAGTAACTCAAGTGAAGGGGTCAATCTGCCTGTTCAGTGCAGGACCCAGCGGCGAAGTGGGGAGCTGGGTTTCCCTACCAGCCCTGACAAAGGGGGCTGCAGGCTGAACCTCGAAGACGACAGCCCCAGAGAGGGCAGGAGGGTCTGGTTTGCGTTCAGATGTTTTTGGGGACTTCTTAGTTCATGACCCTGGACGACGTGGCCGTAAGACGGTGACCCCGGATGCCGGAGAAACTGCCTGAGCGCCTGTCTGCCAGGGGCACCTAGCGGCACGGGGGCTCTGATCCAAGGGGCAAAAGGGCATGTGCTGTGGTGTGACATTTGTGGTGCTGCTGCTGCACCTGGCCGGCCGGCTCGGGGGCCCCCCCGGCGCCAGGCGCTGCACGCACAGGCAACGACGCTGACGAGCTAACAAGCGATAGTTGTGGCGAGTGACCGTCTGCTCAGGTGGGGGAAGGGTGGGTGCGGGTTGGAGAGCGTGGACCCCGTGTCCTGGCTGCAGGCTGTGCTCTGGGGAACTGTCTAGTCCTGTCGCAATGGCCAGCGTCTCCTCGCTACAGATCCTCCTGGCTTGCCACCACAGCGGGCCCCGGGCAGGGAACCCCATCAGGGAAGGAGGCAGCTGGCCATCCACGGGCAGCAGCCTGGGTCCCTCGCTGGAACTGACGGATGAACTAAGAGCTAACGCAGCGTCGCCAGGCAGCATGGCCTCTCGGCGAAAGACGGGTCTGTCTTCGCCCTCCTCATCGTGGGGCTCTGCCCCCGTGGCGTACACAAGAGCAGCCCCTGGGTTCCTCTCAGCCGTGCCTCGGGACATGACACTGCCAGGTCCCATCAGCCAAGCAAGGCTTGGCCAGGTCATGCCGTGTTGGTTGATGGTCTCCTACCCAGGAAGAGGGCATTTCTTCCTCCCAAATCCGCCTTGAATCCAGCCCCAGCATGCTGGGCTGGCCGGAGGAGCTGCTTTTCTGATGAGGAAGGATGGTCCAGTGGTTAGAGCACGCGCCTGGCACTTGGGAGACCTGGGATCACCTCCCTGCTCTGCTACAACTCCTGTGTGAGCGTGGGCCAGTTACTTACACCCAGATTCTCTAAGGTATCTTGGATGGTCTGTGCCTCAGTTTCCCTACTGGTGTGATGGGGTTAATAGCCCTGCCTTGCCTCACAGGGGAGCTGTGAGGGTAAGCACGTTAGACTGTGAGGCGCGCAGATGTTATGGTGATGTGGGCCAGATAAATAGCTGAGTTGGAGTCTTTTCAGATCACTGGGGCATCCTTGCAGGGGGGTAAATCAACTTGTTAACCTGATACCACAGGCAGATTCCAACTCTCGTTATTACATTCTGCCTCCTGCAACTTGGTGCGGGTTCTTCACTTCCTGTCTCAAACAGGCCTGTGAGATTCAGCTCTTGTTTCCCATCTAAAGGTGACCGTTGGAGATGTCACCCTTTCATGTAGGTTGCCTAGCACCTCCCAGACAATCCATGTAACATAATGGAAAGCACTTGGGACCGAGAGGTGCTATAGAAATGAGAAGAACTCGCATCATAATGTAAATAACACGCTGCGTCTTCCTTGCTGCATTTCAGGGGAGTTTGTTGAATCATGTGGGTTAAATGTTGTTTGACTACATTGAGCTGTCGTGACTTCACAGACAGGTGTGTGTCCTCTTGCAGCTGTGTCTTTTTCCTCTTGATTTTGCTTCTCAGTGGCCAGTGTAGCAAAACACTTTGGTGCCAGAAACCCTGATTTCAGATAAACCCCAGCTGGTAGAATCCCCCTTCAGAAGCACATCTAGTGAGTGACGTGTGTCAATGCAGTTCTCGGGTTAACATGCACACGGAGAACAGTATAGTTTAAAAAAAAAAAAAAACCTACCTGAAGAGGTGACCAAGTCAAGGTAAGCTAAACTGAGTTTGTAATTGTCTCTGTCGGCACCCTCTATTTGGCCCCTTTGTGTGTCCATCTCACATGCTCAGTGGGGGCCGTGGGGAAAAAATGGTACGTGATCATATAATGAAAGATCATGTGTCATAATGCAGCTGCCCTGGCAGCGGGGGGCTGAATGAAGGGTGCAGGCGCAGCCTTAATTCTTGCATTTCCTAACTCCTGGAGTGCTTAACTTTGCAAGTCAAAGAGAGCGGCGGATGCAGAGGCCCTTTCAGGATGATTATCTCTAGACATCCTACAGCCAAGGACCAGAGCAGCCTCGCCTGCCCCTCCTTCTGCTTTTTTTTTTTTTTTCAACCCTTCCATTTATATAGGAGAAAGGAGGGTAATCTCAGTCTGAGACTTGTTCTGTAGGAAGAAATCTCTCCTGCAGCAGCCGGCAGAGAAGTGAGCTTGCCTGGGGTGGAACATTGCCTGGGAAAAGTGAGAGCCACGTGGGCTGGAAGGCAGCAGCAGAGCAAAGCAGAGATCTCACGCACGGACGACTGTCATCATGCAACCCAGAAGCATCCTGGCTCCTGCAGGCACCAGATGCCCCAGGTAAGATGCTGCGGGTCTCCCTCTGCTACCTGTTAGCCATGGACGAGGCTCAAAGCCACTGAGTTCTGGCTCACAAAGCTGCAGCCCTGATCCTGCTAGCAATGGCGAGGCAACTGATTTGAAAAAGGGGGTTTTGCCTCAAGGTTGGGTTTCTTTCCCCTTTGCAGCATCTAGCTGTGAAGGCTGCTGTGACAGCAAGGTGTAAGTGTGTGTGTGTGTGTGTGTTTGTGTGTCCCCCTCACTTCAGAATATCCTTTTCTCTGGAAAAACCTTGACTTTGGGGAGATCAGTGCTTGGAGCTGATGGGTCAGGAGAAAATTGAATTGCAAGAGCCCTTGGAGAGCAAAAAGACTCCGGTATCTGTCAGTGCAGTCCACAGCATCATTGAAAATCATGAAGAGGATTAGAAAACACAGAAACCAGCTTGCAGCCTGACCCAGGACCCACCTGTCCCCGGGTGGATGTCGGAGTCTGTGATCACAGCTGTCCCTTCTGAAAAAGATCAGTGAAACTCCATTGGATTAGCAGAGGGATGCAGGCAAGGTAAATGTTTTGTAGAAATTGGAATCCTGAAGGGGGGTGGATTGCATCCCTTTACCTCCTGGCAATCTTGTTGGTTAATTTCACTCATGCAGCCTGATTTTTAATTTTTTTTTTTTTTTTTTTTTTAAACATTCTAGCTTTTAAAACCCCAAAAGCTTACCTTGAAACAGAGAGGAGAAATTTTCTTCCAATTACCTGTCGCCAAACTGCATGCTGGCTAAATTCTCATGGGAGGGCTGGTCGATTGTTTTTGTCTGGTGTCTTGCAGACTGATCACTTTTTTCAATATGTTTTTAATATCCAGGGCCAGGACGTTATCAAGTTAAACCCAAGCTAAAATGCTTCGCACCAGCTCTGCAAATAATGGGTTGTTTTGTACGCTCCAGTACAGCACACAGACTTCACAAACATTTCCATGTGCTCCTGGGCGTACTGTTTTTAGTCAAAACCTATTCAGAATGAGAAGCTGCGTGTTTTTCTTTAGCCTCTTGTTAGTCAATCTTTTTAATGACACACTGCTGAGACTGTGTGACTATTCTAATTTCTAATGCACATATCTTAGCTTTAAGGGGAACAAAATAGCTTTGCTGGCTGGAAAAATATGTAAATCTTTATCATCCTCTGGATTAAGACTAAACGTAACGCATTGGGCTAGATCCTCAGTGCTTGCAAATCAGACTCACTTAGTCGTTTGAATTGCCATCCTACGCCAGCTGAGGATCTGGCTCAGCATGTTTTAAAAATAACTGACATTTACATGTTGATCGGCCACAAATTCATCTGTGCAGAAGGAAAGGCGGGCGCATTTAGTTAAGATGTTCAATTCTGGTGTCTTAAATAAACCTGATAATCACCTACCCTCATTGAATCGATTTGAACCAGACTATTCATGGAATAAGGTGTGAGTAAGGATGGCAGGGGTCATCTAGTCCAGTACCCTTTTTCTGACCCTGACCAGCACCGGCTGCTTCAGAGTTGCCTTAGAGATTGACTTAAGCCCTGAAGCACGAGGGGAAATATCTCTACCAAAGAAATTTGTTAGCAATATCTATTCTAACTCTGGATCTTCTAGTCATCCATATAAATGTCCGGTCCTTCTTGGTATCTTGCGAAGTTCTTGGCCTCAGTGATTTCCTGTAGCGGTGAGTTCCACAGGCTTCTCAGTCACTAGATGCAAAGGTCTCTCCTTCTGCCAGTTTTGAATGGGCCACCTTTGAGCATCCCCTTGTCCCGGTGTTGGGAGCCGGGGAGACCAGAAGCTGGATTGTTGGAGGCTAACTGGTGCTCAGAAACCTTCAGTGGGAGGCGAGCTGTGGGAGGGTGACCTGTCTTTGGCTGTGGTGCCCTTTATAGAAGTTCCACCAGTTCCTTCAGGTGCTGCTGTAGCTTGTGGGAGGCCGAGTGCAAATAACAAGGTGTGAGCTGGCGAAAAACAAAGCCAGGGACTGCCATATGGAGAGCGGCATCAGAAAAAGCAGCAAACTTGCTTCACTTGCTATAATTAGCAATGATCAGACTTTGTGATGTAAGCGCAGCAGCCTGCCAGGCTTTGCTATTTAAAGCAGTCAGTAACGTTCAACCCTGCCTCGGTCAATAATACATGATGGCTTTCTGCTGCCCCGGAATTTCTGGGAGAAACGCCTCTCTCTAGCGCGCTGTAATCAAGTGCAGCTCTCCAACGACACCGCTTCCCGCAGGTCATTTCCCAGCTGTCTCGTTCTGTTGCGATCTGGGCCTCCTCTGGAGACAAAAAGGTGGTGGTGGTGCTAGCTAAGGTCTTCGGAGAACCAGATACAATTCCTCGCTGTGTTACAGGCTCCCGGAGTGACCTTGAGCAAGTCACTTAGCACCGGATTCGCACAGGGGACTTACATCCCCATTGCTGTGTGTTGTATGGAGAGAGGGGGGCGCCTAGGAAAGGCAGCCCCAGAAGCTGGGGAGCTGCAAAAGCTAGCCAGGAGTGCAGAGGAAAGTGGGGGGAAGGTGTGAGAATACCCAACAGCCCCGTGGTTCGGGTATTCCCTGAGCATGCGGGAGACCCGAGTCCAAGGCCTGGCTCCAAACCAGGCCGGGCAGAGATTTGAACCTGAGTCCCTCCCCCAGGTCAGGGGGGACACGTGTGTCATTGTGTCTTGTGGTGTCTTGTGTTTGGGCAGGGGTGCTCAGAGCAGGCCTACTGGCTCGGACCCCGCGTGGGAGACCCGCCTCATTTGAAAATCACCCTGGGGCTGAGGGGTGAGCGAAGGCCCCGAGCAGTTTGTTAGGTGCAGGGTCAGGACTCTGCTTTGCCCCGGCTTGACAGCTGAAATCTTGCGGAGGGGGAAATGACCCTCACACTGGCAATGAAAGGGTTAACGGGGGCCTGAGAGGCCAGTTTCTGCTCCCTGGCTGGGCCTGGCCCGGGAAGGGGCTGGGCCGGGAACTCGAAAGGAAAGAAACAGCAGAGAGGAGAGGAGGCTGTGGGGAAGGGTTCCACGGCCCCTCTCCTGGAGGGTGAAGAGACGGGCAGGGGGCAGGGGGGAGCTGGCCGGAGATCCCCTCCTGAGCCGAGGGGAAGGAGGGACACGGAGCAGGCGTGCACCAGTGGGGGGCGTCCCGATAACAGGGCGGGAGCTGGGCTTCCAGCGAGAGAGCCCGGGAGGCGTTCGATTGAGGGACAGGTCGAAGGCCAAGCCCCAGGAGGGCAGTAGCTGGGTTGAATTTGTACTTTGGGGTTTGTGATTTATTGGGGGTTCCCGGGGGGACCCCTTTAGGTCCTGGCCCTGAGAGAAGGGTGAACCGAGAGAGGCCAGCTGACAGACAACTGTAGGGAGTCCAAGGAGGCAGCAGCAAGGGGTCTGATGGGGGCAGACCTTGGCTGCCGGTTGTAGGGTCCCTGGACTGGAACCCAGTATAGAGGCTGGGCCTGGCTTCCCCCACCAGCCGCTAGGGAAGGTGGTGGGATGCCCCTCAGAAAACCCGGGGAGAAAGGCTGGGAGAGCCATGGCGCTGAGGAACAGATCTCAGGATATCGCATCTTTCTTTTGGGCTTTCTGTTCCCTGAGAAGGAACTAAACTACACTATGGAACTAAATTATGATCTGGCCGGCGGGCCGAGTCGCAGGATGGGGCTGCCACAGCGCGGGAGCAACTATTGCCAGGGGGCGCTAGTGAGGAAAGCTGCTCCGCTATGCCCTGCCCAGCCATGAGGGGGCGCACCAGTCAACCCCGTAGGTGCCTGTAGAAGAGTCAAGTGGCAGCTGGCGGGTGGCTTTGAGAACGTCCGAGGTGCCTAAATGTTGGACTTAGGTGCCTAAATCCCTTTGTATCTAGCCTGTCTGCGCTCTGTGCCTCAGTTTCCCCATCTGTACAATGGCGATAATAGCACCCCCGTGAGGATAAATACATTACAGACTGTGAGGCGCTCAGATACTAGGGCGAAGGGGGCAAGATAAGTGCCTTAGACTAGCCTCCATGGGAATTATGGGACCAAACAATTAATGCTCCTGCAACTATGGTGACAGTGTCAGTCAGAGGAGGCAGTATGTTCTAGTGGTTAGAGCCAGTGCCTGGATGGCAGGACTCCTGGGCTCTAGTCCCAGCTCTGCCAGGGAGTTGTTGGGTGATCTTGGGGAAAGCTCAGATTCTCAAAGGTATTGAGGTGCCGAAATAACGGGAGGGGGTTCATAGCCACACGAGCCTCAGAGCTGCAGCGGTTCCCTGTAACTGGGCCCAGGATGAAAACTCCCATTGGTTGGGATGGCTGCTGAGGGCTGGCTCACAGGAGTGGTACATGAGGGACGACTAGGCAGAGGATTAGGGTAGGAGAAGAGGGGGAGTGGCCAGCGCACAGCACCGTGCTGGAGCCCGATCCTGCTCCTGCCGAGAACAAGTGGGAGATGCTCCAGTTGACGTCAATGGAAGCAGGCCTGGGGCCTGGTTTCGCTCGCTGTAAGCCGGAGTGGAACAGAATTCGTTGCAAAGGGAACAGCTGGCAGATGCTGAGCCCCATCCCCTGCCGGTGGAGAGCAGCGGTGCCCAGGGCTAACTGAGTGGAGGGGTTGGCCCTTTGGCTTTAAGTGCTACAGAAAACAGGTCAAGGTGAATGTTAGACAGGCAGGCGCCAGGATCGAAAAGCCGGGCACAGCCAGCCCCGAGTTCCCTGCCTCCGGGCCTTTCAAACGCTGGAGCTAGGCGCTCGTTTCTTCTGATCTGTACCGTCCCTCTCGAGGTCACACCCAGGCCGACAATTGGGATACCCAGCGCGAATGCAGCCCCGTCGCTTCTGCTGATCACCCGGACCAGTTCGGTGCCAGCACAGAGGCCGGCCAGATGAAACGGGTCAACTAGCCCAACCCCCTGCCACTCCCCAGTGCCTTCTGGAAATCAGCCTGAACCCACTGCTGCAGGGAGCTGCGGGATAGTTACCCCTAAGGCCCGGTAGCTGAGCTGGTCAGGCCAGTGCCACTGAGACTGTGGGGTGACACTTACACCGATGGAGAGTGGCTGCTTTGGGTGTATTGAACCATGGGGTGTTGAAATGAGCAGGGCAGTTCTCTAGCCGACGCCCAACGCCCTCATGTTAAACACGGTGCACAGCCGGGGGGGCAAGACCCTCACTAGAAGACGAGGACTTACCTGCCCTGCAGAGCTTCCAGTCTATGATCCGGTTTTGTTCTGTGTTTGTACAGCACCTAGCGCAGTGGGGTCCTGGGCCATGACTAATACCACTGCTGAATAGCACAGCCCCTCTTGCTAGGCAGGGCCTGGGACAGAATGCTCAGAAATCTGTTTCTGTTCACTCTGCACCGGCTACCCCCAACCGGCCGATTGGCCCAGCATGGGCCGACCAGTCCGGCAACATGGTGTTATGGCAGGCGGATTGAAAACGCCAATGGAGCCAGGGAAGGGGGGAGCTGCTGGCATGGATGCAGCACGTCCGATCCTCTTGTATAAGACAGTGGCAGGTATTCGTGGCATGCAAAGCTCAAGCACCGTGAGTTCTCAGGAGGAAAGGACGTTCATTGCCTTCCAGACCTGGGGCAGCTCCAGCAGCTGCTGAAGTCACTATTGGCAACTTAGTGACTGGCAGAGAGATGCTAATTAGAAGTGAGAGATACACACGCGCTCATGTGTTCAGCCGGGCTGTTGTTCTCCAGTAACGTAATGTAGTTTATGGTATTTGAACAAGAAAGGCAGGGTAGTTTAGTGGTTAGAGTAGGGCCGGGATTCCTGGGTTCTTTCCCCCAGCTTTGCTCTTCAATCTAGGGCGAGTTGCTCTGACTGGGATGAAATTGGCCCTGTCTGTAAATGAGACCAACTGTTGAGGTGGGAGATGCAGGGATTGAGGATTCCAGGTTGTACAGTTAGAGCTCTGGATGGAAGAATAATGTTAACGAGGTGGCGGTGAGGAGTGGAGAGTCTGGGACATGGGGTTTAAAATCCTGACTGTAGCATCATCCATCATTAATTCTAATGAATTGGAGCTGATCTGATTAATTGACTAATTCCATCATTAAACGGTCACTCCGGCCTCCTGGTAAACTGCAAGTATCTGCTGCCTGGTACTGTCAGTGGAGATGGGATAAAGCTGTAGAAACGCCACTGACTTGATGGGAATCACCCTGAGCTGAACTGACCTCTCCCTGGATGCTGAGTTTCTGGCTTTCATTCAAATACCCCTACTAACAACAACAACAAAGAGTTCCCTGGGGCAGGCCTCCAGAAAACACAGGCGTGTGGAGGCGTGTGTGATCTACCCTTGTAAGGGACAGGCTGGCGCTCGCAGCCAAGATGGGGCGGGCTGGGCTACTTGAACAAGCCACTGAAGGAGAGAGAGGATGATAAAGCCCACGCCGGCTCCAACGTCTGGGCTCTGTCTCAGGCTTTGACCGGACGCAGAGACTGTGTGGACATGGGAGCTGTGCACCAGAAGCCTGAACTAAGGGCTGCATGAGCCGCCCCTTCCCTGAGCTCTTAAAGAGGACGTGCTGATTTTTTTTCTTCCCCTTGCTCGGATCCTCTACAACCAATTTATTGATGACCCGGCTGGGGAAATGAAGGCAGGATGGACCTGCAGTACCACACCTGGCCACAAGGGGCACAAAGCTGCTGCCAACTCCTCGGAGTTTGCACAATGGTTTGGTTTTATAGCCCCAGTTCCTGGAGTTGTGATTTTTTTTGTGGGAGCTTTTGTTTAAACGTTTCTAGAAAGCAAGTTTCTAGCCCCCCGACTAGGGAGAAAAGCTTGGAGCCGTGCCCCCTGAAAGGCCCAAAAAGCAGATGGCAAATAAAAAGCATAAAACATTTATTTAAAAAAAAAAACAACCCAAAAAACTCCTGCTTTTTAAGCCACGCGTGTGATTCTTTTTAAGGGTCAGATTCATGATTTCTGATTGGGCCTGGAGCTAGTGGGGTTTTCAGTAAGATGCCAGCATGTCCCTCTATTAGCTTGTGTGGTATTGGTGTGTAGTGTTCATCAAGGGGTTAACTGGTTTAGTCAGAGAATTATGGGTTGGTGCCGCATTCATAAATCTGCAGCACTTCTAAGGAATTCTGCCCCCAGGCAAAGTTCAATGGGCATGGGACCAGACTGGAGTGGTGTCCTGTCTACCATGCCCCAGTGAGGAGTTGTATTACAGGCTTCTGGACAGCAGATGGAGCTGTAATCTGATGAAAATCAGGGGGGGGGGGGGATTGGATGGGAGGGGGAGGTATTTTCCCCAAGCCACGCCCACTAAATAAACTCCACCCACTTATCACCAAAATGAGACCCGGCTCAGAATAGACGTTGTAGAGAGTCAAAATATGATTGCATTGCCACTGGCCGGGCTGGGCTTGACCCACCTTGGTGGGGCTTGACCTTGTCTCTGCAAGTTGGAGTGGAAAAATAAGAGGTGGCACCTCCTAAACGTTACCCGCTTGGGGCACAAAATGAGATGCCCCTCACAGTACTAGATGGGCCTGATCTGTTTCCCTCCCCCTGCTCTCACGCCAGGAATGGAATAGCTAACAGGGCTGAGGCCTGAATTATTCCCACTGGGGGTCACCGGTTGCCCCCTCCCCTGGGGCAGTTAACACTTCCCTGCAGACTGGCCTCTGCATTGGCTGAGCTCAAAAAATGCAAAGGCAGCAGTTCTTCCTAATCGTGCCTGACCTTTTCCTTCAGATGAAAGCAGACCCCCTGGAGAACAAGGCGGGGGGTTCAGAGAGGCGGGGGGAGGGTGAATGGGAGTATGCCGGCCGTTCCTGAGTGCCGCCTCAGATGCCTGGCGCGGGCAGAGTTTCGAAAGCTAAAGGTTATCTGGATGGATCGAGAACAGGAGACCCAGCTGTTCAGCGCTCACCGCTGCTTCTAAGGCCAAATCTTGCTCCTGTTACTCAGGATGAAATTCAAGGTGTAGCAGCACCGCTACAGACACATCATGACCTACAAATAGAACTGCAGCATCGTAGGCGGGAATCCACCCTTGGTAGCCCCACTGAAGAAGGCTCCTTACCTGGGGAAGGCAAACAGGAGTTTTGCCGTAGATCCCTGCAGTTTCGTCTTCACTGCCGTGTTATCCTGGGTCTGAGCACCTGGGTTAGCCTAGCCCGGGCGTGAGCAGCCACACGGCAAAGCCCTGCCCAAGTGACTGTGTCCTCACCGGTGCTGTGTTCCCCTGCGTATGTCGCTAGGACTTCTTGGAGCACATCTCATGGTGCTTTTTGCTGTCCTGAGCTGAGCCGGTCTGTGATTGTTCCCTGGTCAATTGTGGGAGAACTTGTTTGTCCTTCTGGGCCTGTAGAGAGGAACTGTGGGAAAGCACTGGAGGACTGTCGAGGGGTTTAGTCTGCAGCCTCACTGCCAAGTGAGCATCTTCCCAGCCTGCGTGAACGTGAGCCTGAGCTCTGATTTATAGCCAGCTAGCCCGGGATTGAAAGCACCAAACTGGGGGAGAGGTTGTGCGCGTGGACAGGAGAGAGGGGAAGGGGAACGCCCAATTTAGCACTGCAGCAAAGACATATCGGGAACTTCTCCTGCACCTAAAGCCAGACTGTCCCCCTGGAGGAGCTGGTTCGGCTGTGTCAACAGAGAGTGAGCAGCTCTTTATATTTGATTCGGGTTTCAAAGACCAGCGGTGAATGGGCTCCACCTGGCAGGTGGACATCCGTCCTATGTCGTCACTTGGGGTGCAGCTTAAACCCACCACTGGGCAAATTCTCTCGTTCCCAGCCCAGTAGGCAGCTCAGTGACACGGGTGCAAATCCTAACCGAGGGCAAAATCGGGCCCGACGTGGGATCCCAGGGCAGAATTGGCCTGCTGGGTCTGTTTGCATTTCTTCCTTTGTCCTGCAGTCTCCCACCCTCATCCACCTCCCACCCCTTTTTCTTTTTGGCCAGCACACCTGCATTAGCCTGATTAAATCTTCTCCTCCATGGGCTCCAATCTCTGGATCTAATCACCATCCCTCTGCCTCCTGGGGCTACTTAGCATTGGCAGCTCTGAGCTTGGATGCTCGGGCTGTGTTTTTACTGAAAGGGGCCTTTTTAATACAAAATTCTTTTAAAAAATGAAAGCTGTGTTGCCAGCACAAAATGACCCCAGGACCTGATCCGTGTTTGCAGCGGTTGCTCTGAATCCCTCAGTGCCGGCCTTACGTCGCATAGCAGGCAGGCGAGAAAATGACCATTTCTCTTGGGGACAGAAGGGCTTTGTGTTTGAAAATGCCGTCCATTCTGTACGCTGGGTCTCCACTGAGAACTTATAGCAGCATCGCTGGGTCAGGCCAGGATGTGGAAAAACCCACCCCTGGCCAGCGACGTAGCTGTGGTGGCAAACCCCCAGTGCAGACACAGCTATCGCAACAGAGAACTGCTTCTGTCGGCCTGGTTCATGTCGTCCAGGGAGGTGGTGTTCCTACACTGGCAGAAAGACTCCCTCTGTTGGTGCACGCTGCGTCCATACACTAGGAAGCTCTGCTAGGATATGCGGTGTAGTACAGATGTCGTTCCTCCAGCGCTGGGTGGGTTTGTCATAGCATGGGAATTAATTACAAAGAGAGGATGCAGGATCTCTCCTGCTTAACCTTTACCCGCGCCTGTTGCTCAGCCGCAGCCAACGCCCATTTCCTCTGCCCCACCGCAGTTTGTTGCCATATGCATAATAATAATTCCTTGTAATTTCTTTCACCCTGAAGGGTCCTAAAGAGCTTTGCAAATGACAACCAAATCCTGCCATCCTTTCTCGGGCAGCTCTACCATTCAAGTCCCCAGGAGTTTTGCCTAAGAATAAAAATTCACTTTGCCCATCACTGAAAGGCAGCCTGTTCTGGGGTGGAACGCGGCAGCACACAACAATGCTATGTATTTTATTTATCTTATATCTATTTCTTTGTCCTAAAAGCAAGGAGTCCTGTGCGTACAATCTAAACTAGACTTGACACATCAACAAGTGAGGATTGGAAAGGGACAGCGATTAGGTCGGAATAAAACCCCAGCAAGAGTTCTCAGCAGACAGAATGGGTGAGAATTTAGCCATGGCATCTGCAGAGAGATCCTTTCCCTGCCAGCAGCTGCAGTCAGAGAAAAGCTTGCATTGTCATTGCTCCATGACTGGAAGACTTCATGAGCAACGTGTGAAACTCAGGCCCTGTTGCAGCGGGGATTCTGGACGGGGAAAGAGGCATGAACCTCAGCGTGGATTGGTAGAGGATTGAGCCCTGGGAATCTGAGCGAGTCTGCAGCGGTTTTTAAAGTGAGGCCGCCTCTGCTGTCTGAGAACATCTCGTGGAGGGATGCTAAGCTCCAGCCAAGCTGCACAGGGGATTTGCCGTCCTCGCTCTGCTCTGAAAACCTGGGAGAAAATCGACACCTTTCAACTATATATGCAACCAAATCCTGCTCCTCCGGCGTGCCAGCATCTACCTGGAGTAGCCCTGCTGGAGTTTACTCTGGATTTACACCATTGTCACAGAGATCAGGATCTGGGTCACCCTGTCCTCTAGCCAGCGAAGAAAGACAACATTAGGAAGCGCCATGCGTGCCAGACCTTATTTCGCTAATGACTTCCTAGTCGAGTAGAGCAAAGGCATTGGCTCCCATTCCAATGAATTCCTGTCCTCCCACTGTTTCCAAGCCTCCGCCCCTCCCCAGCACCTCGATGAATGTTCTCCCCCTTCTAAATCATCCCTCGCTTTGATGTCTACGGTTTAATGCATGCGCTGGCGACATGCCACAGGAACACTCACTGGAGATTGCGTTCCTTGGCCTGGCTTGAGAACCACGGTGTCCCGGCCCCTGCAAAGAGAGAACTGGCACCCTGCAGGCTAGGAGGAAGCGAGGCCTAGGGGCTGGAGATGCAACCATCTCTCCGTGCTGGCACAAGCATGGGCGTATAACAACCCCCTCCGCATTGCACGGGCCGCTGTCACCGTTGTAAGGCAAGGAGCACTAAAATCCAGCGTCCACCCTGAATAATAATGCCCTGCCTGTAGATGGTCTCCTGTGATACAATCTCCTCCCCTGCCTGTCAGATTGTTGCTGCGTGCTGTTAAAAGCTGCCGTACCCACCCCAGAGGTGGCTGCTTGTCAGCGGGGTTAGGTACGTTTCTAACGTGCTTTGGGGTGGAAGGTGCTAGAGGAAGGCGAAGTAGGCTGGGAAGTATCAGCAGGAGGGGGGTGGTTAGAATGGCCCCTGGGGAGGAAGGCGGCAGAGTAATGGGCTGAAGTTAGGGAGAGGTAAATTTCGGCTGAACAACCGGAAAGTCTTCCTTGCTGAAGAAATAAGTGAAAGGGGCAATCGTCTCCGGGGGCCAGGGGTACACACCCCTGCGATAACTGGCAAATATTCCATAGGGCAGAGAATGGGCACGAGGCGCCACGACCTGGAGTTAGTGTGACATCAAGGTCTGGTGTCTAACGTGCTGAGATCCGGCTTCAATCCCACTCTGTGGGCCCCACCTTTTGGTTTTTATTCGTCGTTCCCTCTTTCTCTCGCTCTGGACCTGCCTTGTCTATTCAGACAGTGAGCGTGGGGGGGAGGGGCTGTCTCTCTCTCATTGTGGCTATGCAGCGCCTGGCACAATGGGGCCTACATCTCAGTTGGGGGCTCTAGGTGCACCCATCACAGGGGGTGATGGTGTGTTTCAGGGGCCAGAGCACTGGACTGGGACTCAGAAGATTGGGGTTCGAGTCCCAGCTCTGCCACCGCCCTGCTGGGGGACCGTGGGCAAGTCCCTTCCCCTCTCTGCACCTCAGTTTCCCCATCTGTACCATGGGGACAATACTGACCTCCTTTGTAATGTACTGGGAGATCTAAGGATGAAGAGCAAGGGTGGTACCGTTATCCCCGTGTACTGAGGGGGGCACAGAGGCTAAGTGACTTGTGCAAAGTCACACAGGCAGCCTGTGGGAGACAGGGCGGTGAACCCACGTTTCCACAGTCCTAGGCTGGTGCCCTAACCACTGGGCCATGCTGCTGCTCTAATAACTGTGCTATGGTGGCATCCAAAGCATCCCTTGAAGCCGGGGGCGTTTTAAGGCTGCAGCGTCAGACTCCTGCCCTCTTTGGTTTCGGGGACTCAGCCCCCCAGGGAGGACGTGACAAACACTTGCGCTCACAGGGAATCAAGCATATCCTTGCCCCCGTCTTTCAGAAGCAGCCGGTTCCCTGGCGGATGGTTCTTGCTGACAGGCGTCTCCGTCAGTGGGGAGGCGAGGCCCGGACCCTTTCTGCTCTTGACTCTTCTCTCTCTGCAGCAGGCCATGATCTGCGCTAAGGACCGTGTGGCCGGCGGGAGCCCTTGGAAACGGGGGAGTAAAACCAGAATCTCTTTGACGCGATCTGAGGTGGCCGTGCACACAGACGCCCCGCCAGGGTCATGAGTAAAGGCAAGTGTGTCTTCCTGGGGCGCGCCGGAGGGTGGGGTGGGAAGGGGGGTTGGAATTAAAGGATGAAAGTCGCCCTGAGCAGCGTGGAGGGATGCTACTGAGGAAATTGAGAGCCCTGATGGACCCACCACCCACCTCCGAGCCCAGGTTCTGGCCATGCCTCACCCACTGCCGCTGTCCCAAGCCGGCTGATGCCGGGGCAGAACCAGGGTCACGCTACGTCCTTCAGGACGGCTGCCCCCAGCCGACGCCAATGTCAGCGAGATCGGTACCAGCCTGCCGCCCGCTGGGCCGGGCTGCAGTCGCGGGGTGCGCCGGTAATGGCCTAGCTGCCTTGTGACTCAGCTAGGGGACGTCGTGACAGGTCTGTTTGATCCGTGAAGAAGTTGCTTGTTTCCCTCCACCAAGCCGCCTCCAGGGACGCAGGGAACACCAGCCCAGCTGCTCCAGCTTCCTGAGTGGGCAGTTCCAGCCCAGCTTGTCTATCCTAGTAAGTCTATCCCTCGCTAGGTGCTGGGTGCAACACAGACAGTGGCTAAAACCCACCAGTGCTGCAGGAATTTATGCTCTGAAGCCTTCAAAACTGTCAAAAGGCAGCTGCAGACAACATGGTTTCTGCACCTTGAGTGTTGGAGGGGGGCTTGCGTTTTAATACATTATTCAGTGCTGGAAAATTTCCATGTATCTTCCTCTGCTTTAATTAAAAATACAAAATGTCCCAGGGCCACCAAATTTTTACACAGACGTTCCAGTGCTGAGTTGGATGTTCTGAGGTCAATGGTGCAGGGGAAAAACATAAAATACAGCCTGCAGACTCGCCTCTGCCCAAGTTCTCCTGAAGGCAAAGGTTTTGTGGGCGGAAGACTGGCCTGGGACTCAGGAATGCTGGTTCTAGTCCCGACTGATGTGCTGTGTGACCTTGGACGAGTCCCTTTCTCCTCCTATGCCTCAAGTTTCTCCCCTTTGTGCTACTGGAGACTATTCTCCCTCGGCTGATCAGATGCTACGGAGGAATTACGGCTGCAGGGAGAGAGAGTCGCGGGCAGACGAGGAGGCAGACTGGGGCACAGAGCGGTTCTTACAGATCTGCACCCAGTGTCAGTTCTCTAACCAGGGGATGTTCTTGTTTTGCAGGAAGCAGGGAAGATGGTGGCTGGGCCTTTCCTAGTCTCTCCCTCCTCTTGGGCTTGTTGGCACCCCGTGTTCTTGCTTGCCCTGGAGGCCCTGCTGACGGGATCCAGCTGGAGCTGCCCCTCCAGGTGCCACTGCTCCTCCCAGGACAAGTCAGTCTTCTGCAACCGCCGGCGCCTGACCACCGTGCCAGGCAGGATCCCCCCGGAGTCTGAGCTCCTGGATCTGAGCAAGAACCGGATCAGAACCTTGCACCGAGGCATGTTCTCGCGCCTGCAGCCCCTGAAGGAGCTGGACCTGAGCGAGAACCTCATCTCCAACATCGAGGCCGGCGCCTTTAACAGCCTCCAGCAGCTGATGACCCTGCGGTTGAAGAGTAACCAGCTGAAAATCGTCCCGCCTGGAGTCTTCACTGGCCTCCCTAACCTCACCGTCCTCGACATCAGCGAGAACAAGATTGTCATCTTCCTGGACCACTCCTTCCAAGACTTGTTCAACCTGAGGGAACTGGAGGCCGGGGACAACCACTTGGTCTTCATCTCCCCACACGCCTTTGGCGGGCTACTCCGCCTGCAGCAGCTCACCCTGGAGAAGTGCAACTTGACGGGTGTGCCCACGCTCGCCCTCTCCCAGCTCCACCAGCTGGTGGAGCTCCGGTTCAAGGTGCTCAACATCAGCGTCCTCCACAACTACTCCTTCCGCAGGCTGCACCATTTGGATGTGCTGGAGATTGACCGCTGGCCTTTCCTGGCCAGGCTGGAGCCCCACAGCCTCTTCGGGCTGAACTTGTCCTCCTTGTCCATCACCAAGTGCAACCTCAGCGCCATCCCCTACGAGGCGGTCAGACATTTGGCGTATCTCCAGTACCTGGATCTTTCCTACAACCCCATCTCGGTGATCCAGGAGAAGAAGCTGAGTGACCTCTTGCGCCTGCAGGAATTTCACCTCTCCGGAGGCAGGCTGGCCACCATTGCCACCAATGCTTTCCAAGGCCTCAACTACTTCCGTCTGCTCAATGTCTCCGGCAATGCCCTGAGGACCTTGGAAGAAGGAGTTTTCCACTCGGTGGGGAACCTGGAGATCCTCCGGCTAGACAGGAACCCCCTGGCCTGCGACTGCCGGCTCCTATGGATTATCCGAAGGCGACGGAGGCTTAACTTCGGAGGGCAGCAGCCCGCCTGCGCGAGCCCGACGACGGTCGAAGGGAAAGTCTTCAAGGACTTCTCCGACGTCATCCTGCCCAGTCACTTCACTTGCAGGAAGGCCAAGATCCCAGACAAGACCCCTCAGCAGGTGAGCGTGGAAGAGGGAAGCAAGGCAACACTGAGCTGTAAGGGTGAAGGGGATCCACATCCTACCATCTACTGGGTGTCGCCTCATAGTATCCGCCTGGACTCCAGCCACAAGGGGCGGATGAGGGTCTTTTCAGATGGGACCTTGGAGATCGACCACACCCTAGCTCAGGACAGCGGTGCCTACCACTGCGTTGCCAGCAACGTGGCTGGGAATGACACTTTGATGGCCCACCTTCAAGTGAGCGACCCCTCCGTCCCGTTCAGCAACGACTCCTTCCTGTTCTCCAACAGCAGCAACTTCAACAGCTCGGAGGACGTCCAGCCGTTCCACCTCGACGCCGGCACACTGGTGGGAGTCTTGGCCATGGGCATCCTGCCATTCCTCAGCTCGGTCGCCATCTGCTTCGTCTTCATCTTCTTCTGGAGCAAGAGCAAAGGGAAGGTCAAGCATCACGCAACCTTCGAGTTCGTCCCTCACTATCCCCACGCGTCCTGGAACAAGCCACACAGCAGCAGCAGCAAGTTTGCCATGAAACTCATGTGAGGGGGGTCGTAATTTCTCCTGAGTCACAGAGGTGGCCTCCGTTTCTTTGTCGACATGGGAAAGAACAAGGCAGAGAACTTACAAAATCGGTTCGTCCTGGTTAGCGGTCGAGGACGGCACCACACGCCGCCCGTGTAGTGGCGCTGGTTGCCATGGAGTCTTGTCGTTAGCATTAAGCAGAGATTAGAATCATAGATGATCAGGGTTGGAAGGGACCTCAGGAGGCATCTAGTCCAACCTCCTGCTCAAAGCAGGACCAACCCCAACTTGCTGGATTGTGTTAGTTGGCCCCGTTTGGCCGACTCTCAGGGGAGTTAAGCTCACCTGGGCCTGGCGCCAAGACTCGGGCATGTTTGTTGCAAAGATAACACGTTAAAGCAGAAGCTCTAAACACTCTGGACGTGGTGGCGCAGGCAGCTGGGGTTGGACTATGAAGCCTTTTACCTGTAGGGCACCGGTTCCAACCCAGCCGAGGGTGGCAGGGGTTGGGGACCTCTGGGGAATGAGGTTAGTGGGTCTTGGTGGAGTTCCCAAGGGGCAAGTGCCCCATCTCAATAGCCACCGGCTGGAAGAGCCTTGGTGATTAGCGTAGAAAGGGGTCAGGTGTGAGGTGCGTTGGCTGGGAAGCTGGGGGGAAGCATAGGTGTCCCATGGGTGTGGAGAAAGTAGGTGTCCTGAGGTAAAGAGGGAAGGACTTTGTGGGCCATGGGACACTGGCAGATCATGGCTTCTTCCCCTCAAGCAGAACAGCTCTCAAAACACAAGAGAAATGAATCAGACCATGAGAGCGGGGCAATTAGCAGGGGTTCTGGCAGCTCCGACATAAAATGATGGCGGCAGAGTGGGGAAAAGGGGAGGGTTAAAATCTGGAAGTGTCTTTGCAGGCCCGGAGTCATCTTTGTCCCTGAAATCACCCAGATCCTTAATGAGCTCCTAGGGGAGAGACAAAATGCTCCTCGCTGGCCCCCCGCCCTTACAACTTCTCCATCTGCAATGAATTATTAATGTCAGGCAAAAACCAAGCATGCCGCTAAATGCAATCTATTTAAACAGGCCTGGTTGAAGTCGTGTCTAACACTTCACCAGATCCTTGAGAGCAATAAATAACACCCCGCACTCCTATAGCAACCGTGAACCAAAGAACTCAAAGCCCTTCAGTCATGACGGGGTTAAGCCTCCTAACAACCCTGTGATGCAGGTAAATCGCGTGATCCCCATGTTACAAATGGGAAACTGAGGCATGGAGTGGGGCGGTGCTGTGTTCTTTGCTCTTCATGATACAGCACTATGAGTTGGGGCCCAAATAACTTTGTTCTGTAACTACATAGGCGTATTCCGGGCCTAATTATACACAGACTGTGGCTGGTTTCTAAGAACTTCTCAGCACATAGAACACTGAGTGCCCCACTAGAGGGCGCATAAGCTCTATTATTAAACACCCAGTTGGGGAAACCGAGGCACAGACCGGGGACGTGATTAGCCTTGAGATCACACAGCAGAGCTGGGAATACTAGACCATGCAGGAAGGGTGCAGGCACTTTTGCAGAAGAGGGTGGGGGGGGCAAGGCCGAAGTGCCCCCTCCCTCTCTGCAGCTGGCTGCTCTGGCAGTGAGCCAAGCGGCCCTCTCTTTTGGTGCTGCAGCATCCCCTGGTGGATGAAAGATGTAATTGCAGCGCCGCCCCCCGGCGGAATCTATTCTTCTGCAGGGCATGCGCTGTCACTGCCATGCAGGCGCTGCTTTGCCCGAGAGCCCCATTTATGACGGTGTTCTCCTCGGCGCTCGCCGCTGGTCGACAGGAGCAAGCCTGGCCGGCACAGCTATTACCGTCCAGCCGCTGTGTCGAAAGCATCACACCTCACTTGGGCAAGCCGCGCCTGTCTTGCAATGGCAGATCCCCAAGACACCTGGCAGAATCTGAGCCGGGGGTGTTTAAACTCCGTCTGCTTCTTCTAAATCAATTTCCCTGCTTGGTGCAATAAACAGAAACAGCTGCAGAAGCCAGGGGGGGCAAAGGAGTTTCGGGCGTGGACGATATTTCTGTGGCAAGTTACGAGGCGTGATGGCGGAAGCCACGCTCAGTGGGGCATTCGGGCTCCCTCGAGAGGTGGCAGTGGCCACACCCCAAGGTTGATGAGTCAGCTACTGGACCTGTGCTAAAGGGGTCTATATTAGCTGTAGGAGTGCCTGCTTTTAGAAGCCGAGCCACCAGGTTTGATCCCTACAGCCAGCCAGACGCTTCACCTGAGAAATGTGTGTCCTGAAGATGGAGAAGAAACCCATGTGACCTTCAGTATTACTGGCGCGTTGTATTGCCAAACCCCTGCCCCCAGCCCTGGTGCTAGGTGCTGTACAAACACAGTCCCTGCCTCGAAGAGCTCACAGTGTAAGTAAACCTTTTCTCCTGCTTGTAGCCCAGGACTGCAGCCGTGGGGTTGGTCCATTACGCAGCTCACAGCCCTTGGTATGGCTGGTGAAATACATGAATCTCCCAAGCCATTTTTCTCAGCTGTGTTTTTCCGCGACCTCTGAAAAGGGCTCTGGGATTCCTGCTCCTTGGAGAAGTTGGAGCGTGGCCGGCGTTCCTAGGGGGATTTTAGCCCCTGCATTTTATACCAATTTGTCCGAGGTTTGGAGTTAGCCGTGGAAGAGAGAATTCTGTCACTTGTGTGCGTGCGGGGCTAATTGTCTAAGGAGGAAACTGACCCCTGGGTATTGGGGGCAGCACATGGCATGAATCACGGGAGCCCTCAGACCAAGATTCTCAGTTGCTGTGTTCCTGCACCAGGGACAAGGAGGAAAGGCCGGGTGCAGGGAGAAGAGGCGCTATGGTAGCTGTGTGCTTTAAGGTATCTTTGTGTTCCCTGTAGCTTGCAGCTGTGCCCTGCCCAATCCCTGGTGTTAGTTAGAGCAGCCTCGGGACTGCTCTAATGTACACACCTTCCCCGGGGACATATAAAGAGACACAGAGCACTTCAGCTGCCCCTCTGACATGCTCGCTACACCAGGGATAGAGGCCAGCTTGGACCACTGGGCATGTCTGCAAACAACCCTCATCCTCTAGCTCAAAATTCCCCAGCTCGATCTCTCTACACCAGGTCCGAATCCACGAGCCCTTGGACTGAGGGTTCAGAGACGGAGTGCATCATCATGACGACTGTTCTGTGCCTTCTTAGGAACTCAAGGCTCGTCAGAAATGTTTGCCATCCCCCTGCGAGGGGGGTAACCGAGGTGCAGAGAAGTGCAGGGATTTGCTTCCAAGTTCTACCGTAAATTGTTCAAGCCAGGGCTAGAAAGCAGCAGGCCTGAGTCCCAGGCTCTGTTCTAATCTCTACCAGAGGTGGGAATTGAACCCAGGAGTCCTGATTCCTAGTCCACCCTGCTCTGACCATTAGAAACCACTTCCCTCCCAGAGCTGGGAATTGAACCCAGGAGTCCTGACTCTCAGCCCCTGCTTTATGCTGTTGCAGCCATTCCCAGCCCCGAGGAATGGTGCTGATTCCCACGGGGCCTGCGTTTTCCTGGGGAAGGCCTGTGGGAGGAGGCCTTGATTCCCACAGCAGGGCGTGCGGGATAAACAGACCAAACATGGGGGGGGTCGCTGCAGGAACCAGGCTGTGACCCCCTCCTCTTTCGGATCCTGCTGCAGCCCCACACTCCAGTGCTCTAGCATCCGTGCCAATGCCTGCGGGATGGACCCCCCTGCTCCTCCTGCAGAGATCATCAGGGGGCTTTCGTTGGTTCTCAAAGGGTCTGTCGCATGTGCCAAGTCTAAAGCCAAGACACAAGCTGCGACTTTGAACTTGAGGAGGGAGAGAGATTCCAGGGTCCCTGTTTCACTGCATGATGCTGCAAAACATAGATTGTATAACACACGCAGGTGCCCAGGCTGCCAGAGGAGGGAGCCCATGGTCACAAACCAGCCAGGCTGCTGAGAACAGGGGGGAGCAGGCAGCTAGAGTGAAAAATCAGGAGGAGGGGGGGGGGGGGGAGTAATAGGCACCTATATAAGAAAAAGCCCCAAATATCCCTCTAAAATCGGGACATCTGGTCACCCTAGCGGTGAATGGGAATAACAGGTAAATGCCAAGAGAGGTGGGGCTGGGCTTAGAGAAGGAATCGGGCGTGGAGGGAGATTCAGCCCAGTGGGACGGGCACAGACTGTCAGCCCAGCTTTTAAACACTGAACAATTCCCGAGCCACGCTCTGGGTCCCCGGAAAGTAAAGTGTAACTCAGGTGCCTAACATGGAGATATCTCTTTAAAAGACGGGGCAGGCCCAGGTGCGAGTGGACTAGCTAGAGATTATTGCACAGTGAGTCAGTACTAGGGCTGGGATTGGGATTAGAACCCAGGAGTCCTAGCGCCTCATTCTCCTCCCTTCCTCTAAACACGGACCTCACTCCCCTCCCAGGGCTGGGAATAGCACCCACGAATCCTGGGTCCCAGCCCCCCTGCTCTAACCATTAGACACAGCTCCCCTCCCAGAGCTGGGATTAGAACCCAGGAGCCCTGGCTCCCCTTCCCCATGCTCTCACCAGTAGGCAGGAGCACTGACATGGCGCCTTAGTTGCTGGCTTGTGACACCTTCCACAAGGCAGCAAAACACCCAAACAAACCAGGCAGGCCGATGGAGGAGATCCATTTCCCGTGCCCCAAACGCACCCAGCGGCAGACCCGAGGTCCCCTCCTGCTCCAGAGGAGCCCTCGCCAGGCAGGGGTGAGCTCCCCGCCCCAGGCAGGAAGGAATAAAAGAGCCCAGCTGGGCACCAGCAGCCCCAACCCAGCCCACCTGTGGCGTTTGCCCAGCCCGGTGGGTCTGAGAAGGGAGGATCTGGGATTCTGGGCTGTGTGTGGTGCTGCTCTGGAGGAGAAGGGCGTGGGATCCCCACCTCCAGGAAGAAGGAGTTTCTGCCTGGGGAACCTGCTTGTAAGTTGTGGCTACCCAGGTCCTCAGCAAAAGGGGGGGTGGGGGAGCTGGCTCTTTTCTCCTTGTCTTCCCAAAGGCCTGGGACTCTGCCTTGGCATGCTGGGGAAGCCCCCTGACCCTTTGTGTTTGGATTACTTTACACGGTGTGTCTATCCCCTGGGACAGGTGCCCTGAGCAGTTGGGCTGGAGGCTGTGCACTGCACCCTGGGAGAAGAAGTGCCCACCCTTCCTTCACGGGGGGGCTGCAGGGATATAACCCATTTTAGGCCCTGCTTCTGGGGTGGCCACCCAGCTGCTGCGCCTGACGCCCCTGGGCTGTGGAAAGCTGACGCCAGGCTCACGGGTCGAGCGGTGGCTAAATCCATTTGCCAGCCCTGACCGACTGCCTGGTCCTGCCAAAATGGGAGGAGGTGAGGGGCCCTGAGCGTGAGGGGCCCTGAGTGTGAGGGAGGGACTTCGCAGCTGCGGAGATCACACACCAAGGCCTTCATCACTCAGGGAACGTGAAAAACATCCCCCACTGCCTTGTCCTCCGAGCACTCGGCCATAGCTGTGCCACGTCTAAGGGTGGCTTCGCCTCTGTGTTCCCGGTATTCGGCGGCCTTGCCAGGCCCTGCCTTGGCCGCAGAGCCAGTTAGAGCAGCCCTGAGGCTGCTCTAATTTACGCTCTCCTCCCCATGGAAGCAGAGACTCGCCGTAAGGCAGTGCACGCCAGCCGTGCCCCTGGGCCAGGGGCTGGGCGCATGGCAAGCACAGAGGCTAATATCAGCTCCAAAGAGGTTCCCTGCACAGGGGAGAGTCTTGGGGGCCAATTTCAGCCACCTGTGTGGCCCAACAGAGCGGCCTCCAGGGGCCCTGGTGTAGCTACAAACCAGTCCCCTTCTGACTAGCACTGCGCCCCTCCCCCTGGCAACCTGTGTCTTTGACAGAGGCCCTTTAACTGGGGGAACTACAACCCTCCCTCCTCAGCTTTCCGTCTCACCCGCTGCCTGGTTTAGCGCCGGCTCCTGGCAGCTTCAGACCTCACCTGCTCCAGAGAGCCTCATTTACTGGAGTCCTCGTGGAAGATACATGCCAGGGATCGATCTTCCGGCCTCAAGTGATCGTGCTAGGGCAGTTACGGTGGAGGAGACAGACACAGGTCACCGATTGGGCTCAGGAGTGGGGGGACATGGCCTTTCTGCACTAAAAGAGGTTTCAGGCTGAAACCAGGACAAAATATGGAGCCTGGCATCTGCGTTTCCAGTGCAAAACCTTGGTCCTGCGAGGTTGATGCTCAGGCTAGGAAATCCCCAGGGCGGCCCCACTGAGCAACCCTGAACGGGTGGCCTTTAAAACCAGTTTGCTAAATCTCTGCAGCTCGCTCCTGCACCCTGGGATTTTTCCCATCCTCCCCCACCAGAGTAATTTCTTGCTGGTGCTGGTGCTCCATTTTGTGGCGCTCGGAGAGGGTTCTTTTTTCCCCTTCTCCCCTCCTTCGAAGGCAGCAACGCTGACGTTACATCTGGCTCTGGACAGCGGGTATAAAATGAGAAACTGCGGGAGAGCTTGACAGAGACAGCCCAAGGAGCAGAACTAGACAGGCAGAACTGAGCCAGCCCCAACTGCTTTTGCATAGCCTAACTTAGTGGCAGCAGGCAGCATCATCAAGAAAATTCTCTTCAGGGGCGCGTGCACAGGCACAAACATGAGATCTCTGGATTTATTCCTCCTGGCCGTGTTCTGTTCAGCCCAAAAGACCCCAAGACTGAAGCTTACCCTTAAAGGTGAGACAGGATCTGATGCTTCTGTTCGCGGCATACTGCTGATTCACTTGGTATGTTTCATTTCGTATTGTTTTCACTGTGTGCTTGGCTTGTACGACACAGGGGTTAATTTCCTATTGACCTCTCATGGATCTAACCATCTGATGGTGGGAAATGAAGGGTGAAATTGTTTAATGGGGGAAAAGGGGGACTGCATGGTGGGTTTAGAAAGCAGCTTTTGAGGTGAGTTCTGCTGGGAATGTTCTACTCAAAGACCCGTCTACACGTCTCTTTGATTGGATTATTTTGTAAAGAGATTACAGGAAGGAAATCTTGTTTTATTTTTCGGTTGCCAGCTGTAGACAACCCAAAACCTGGGCTGTTGGTCTAGGAAAGGGACAGGTGTTACAACTGCAGCCTGATCAGTGATTGAATTTGGAACCACTTCACATCGGATTCAAAGTTGGCATGATCTGGCTCAACTCCTAACTGTTTAGAGAGCGAATTGATGCCTCCGTTACTGAAAGAAGGACTAGGGAATGTGATAGACTAGGTCAAGCCGGTCCCTGCACCCTCTGCAATGCAGATAACAGCCCCAGTGCAGCATGCTCCATACTTTACTCTCCAAAATCGCATCTACCAGGAGACAAATTACTCAGGCTTCTATTAGCACAATCCAATCTGACCCTCCCTAATGAAAAGCTCCTGCCTCACGATCTGCATTCATTATGAAGTGGTTTTGGCTTGCCGGGGGGAGGGGGGCACAACATCTTTGTAGCAATGCAACCGCTGCAGTTTTCTGACGGCTCTGCGGTTTCCCGGAGCAGAGTGGCGTTGGGCTTTTTTTCCCCCCCTCCCCTTCGCCGCTCGACACACAGTGTACAAAAAAGCCCCACGGCAGAACCCTGGCCTGTTCCAGCTCTCCCCAGGACTTGCCCGTTGCTCCGTTGGGAAATCAAGTTTGTCTTTGGCTTGGCAGCAAAAAAAAAAAACAAAACAAAGGTGCTGGTGTATGGCGAGGCTGAAAACATTTACCCTGAAAGAGGCTGTAGGAGGGAGGAAGAAAGATCCGTAGCTTTGGTAGGGAAACATGAGTGGTATGGGCTCAGGAAGGAAAGGGGGACCCCATTATTGTACCCCTCTTGCCAGCCTGAGAGACAATCCCATCGCAGGAAGGCGTTGCTGGGCAGTTGTCAGTGATGGGACCTAAGAGTCAATTTCCCCCAAATCCTCTATATAGGAGTCCCCACGCTGGCACCTGGCCACAGGCTGTCGGTTGGAATCAGAGGCAGAGCCTGCTCCACTGAGCTGGGGGGGGAGAGGATTGGGCCCCCAAGTCTGCTCTCTTTCAATGACTGCCTGCAGCCCACACCAACGCCCCGAATGCAGAGGAGAATTTTTGCTGCTCTGATTGCTGGGCGCCAGCGATTATTAACCCGCCGACCCCTGGTGGCTTCCAGACAACAGCCATTCCCCCTCCCTGTCGTGGGTGCTTAACGACGTCCCGCCCTATCCCACCTCCGATCCTTAGCGCGAGGACCAGCGACTCCCCATTGCTGCTGCCCTGCCCCTCCCATGCCCGCTGGGGATCACCACTCGACTGAAAACATGGTGGCGATCCCTGCTGCCTCATAGGCCCAGGCCCTGTGCCAAGGGGAGGCTCAGAGGGCGGGTCGCTGCATTGCCCAGAGAGCCAGAACCCCAGGCCGGGGGCAGGCACCGGCTCCAAAGAGTGCTGGCAAGGATTCGAGCCAGCCGCCTCTGGGCTGGCTTCTCGGGTGGCAGGGAGATGACCACAGTGAGGAGCAGGCCCTGGCTACGCACCGTCCCCGCGGGGCAGGGACCCACTTTCCACATGTGCTGGTACAGCACCTGGCGCCATCCCAGTGGCAGTGCAGGGGCCGGCATCTAGGCGCCGGGATGAGCTACCACGGGCACCAGCGCAGCACGCCGCACTAGGGCGGTGTCCTTGTGCACCAGTGCCCCCTACTGGAGCCCTGTGGAGCTGCTTGTGTACGAAATAATTGGGGTGCGGCGTTCTAGAACAGCGTTTTTCTACCTTTTTGATACCAGGGACTAGCTTGCTGCCTTCCTAAACCGGGTCAGGGAGATCTCAGGGACCGGCACCAGTCCATGGACCAGTTGTCGAGAAACATGGTTCTAGACTATCGCCCTGCTGGTGCAGCGCTGTGGCCTGCATAAGGCTGCTGTTTCCATTCTACCCATCGACAGGATGAGGTCCGGGAGCCATGTGCATGGGGTGGGGGGGCTGTTATAATACCTGGATTAGGCCTGCCTGAGATAGCTTTCCCCTCTTCTCCTATAGCAGAAACAGAGGGCATCTCTTTAAGCCTTTGATAGGCATGAGATGAGTTTGGCAGGTCTCAGTCCAGTCCCTAGAGTCCACCCTACAAAGACGCTGCCATCCAACTTGGCACCATGTCTGGAAAGAGAGATGAAGCATCAGAATGATCCCCAACGAATGAATTTCCCCAGGGAGGGTCTGGCGACTACAAGAGAAGCTGTGTGGTCCAGCGAACTGAGCTACGAGCCGGGAATTTCTGGGTTCTGTTCCCAGCCCTGTGGCTTGCCCACTGCGGGTTCCAGGCCAATCTACAGCCCACCTGTGTGCCTCAGTTTCCCCATCTGTAAACCAGGGGGCTGATAGCTACATATCTGCCTTAGAGAGGAAAGGAACCAGCCGGATTTGCAGTGGGAAAGATGGGTTGGGGGTAGGGGGCGGATTTCAGTCTTCAGCAAACTTCATCTCCTCCTTTTCCGTCCTGCACCCCACATTCTCCCCCCCCCCCCCAGACTCTCCTGCCGTGAGCTTTGAGAATGGGGAGAAGGCCCCAGTTCTCTTCCACGACGCCGGATCCGAGCAGCTGTATGTCGGGGGCAGGGCAGCGCTGCGAGTTTTGACGTTTAAGGAGTCGGAGGTCACCCAGACCCAGGTAAGAGGTGGTGGGTGGGGGGATATGTGGGGGGGATCCCAGCCCCTCCCATTGGGTTTTTCCTGGCGCTGCCATTTCCAGACACACCCCCCCGCAGCCTGCAATGCTGGTATAAGGTCAGCCAGGCTCAGCTGCAGGCCCCAGAGCTGACAAACCAGCAAAGAGAGCCAGCAAAAATGGGCTCCATCAGATCCTCCGGGCATGGTCTCCTCTCCTCGGGCCATCCCCTGCACCGGGAAGGCAGCTTCCAGCCAAGCCGGGGCCAGGCTTCGAAAGGGGAGCCCCTTTGGTCTCTCTTGGGAGGCAAAGGTCCCGTTGGGGCGTCGGTGTGGCAGGAGCCAGGCTCACGCACAGCCAGCAAACGGAGGCCACCAGCCGGCTGCGCAGATAGCCGCGGGATGGCCACCTGCCCCCCCCACGGGCCTGAGAGATCTGGGGCCGTCTCTGTTTGCAGCGGGTCCCCTGGTAGCACAAAGAGGTGCTGCGAGAGGGGTGCTGCCTACTGCCCGGTAAACACGGGGTTAATGTCACATCTCCCCCCCCCCCTCCCCCGGCACAGTCGCTGGCGGGGGAGCTGGGCAGCGAGGTCTGTGGGAAGATGGGGTACGGCCAGTGCCACAAAGGTAGGGGGACACCTCTTGTGGCTGATCATGAGCACCATCTCCTGGAGGGCCAGGGGGGTGGGTGGATCAGGGTCTGATCAGCATTGCCCCCCGTCTGCCCCCCAGGTTTTCCTGCCCGCTGACGAGAGGGTGCAGAAGACCTGCAGGAGCGATCCTGGGATGGTGCAGGTGAGCGGGGACCCTGGCGAGTGATGGGCCTGAGCCGCGAGCGACTGGCACCTCCATCCGCACATGGAGTCCCGCTCTGGAGGCACCCAGAGATGGATAACGGGGCTCAGAGACGCCCCCATGGGGCTGAGCACGGTGGGACCCCTTGCCTCTGCTCCGGGCAGGGTCGGCGGTCCCTTCCCCGCATGCCGGGGCTCGGCTCCAAGGAACTGGGCGGTTGCTTTGTGCTTCCTTCACCGCCCCAGTTTCTCCACTTCCTGAGAGCGTCCGGAGCGCAGACAGCATGGCAGCTGCTGCATGGGGGGAGGTGGTGTCCAGTGGGTAGAGCAAAGGAGGGCTGGGAGGCAGGACTCCTGGGTTCCGCTCCTCGCTCTGGGACGGGAATGGGGGCGAGTGATGGGAGCAGCGGATGGGGAGTCGGGACGCGTGGGTTCTCGCCCCGCTGTGCCATGGGCTCCGTTACCCATCAGGGCTAGATGGCGTGTGTATCACCCTACGAGGTGGCCGTCTCAGATCGACCTGCTCAGTGAAACGCCCATGGCCTGGCCATTGGTGCCGGGCACGTGTGATGTGCACTAACCGCAGCGCCTTGGGGGCTGCTTCTCCCGCAGGCCGAGTGTGACAACTACATCCAAGTCATCCAGAGACTGAACAGCAGCTCCATCATCGTCTGCGGCACCAATGCTGGCTCCCCCAAATGCTGGTTCCTGGTGAGCCTGGGGCAATGTGTAGAGAAGGGCCCACGGGCCTAGGGGGAGCGAGTCACCTCCATCGGAACGGACCTGGGACGTGTCCATCCCTGGGGCTATAATATCCCCACGCACCTGTCAAATCTGTGCTCATTCTGCCACGCCATCGCCGAAGGGAGTGTGAGTGTGAGTGCAGGAAGTGTGAGTGTGAGTGCAGTGGGTTAAAGTAGGGGCTGGGACTCAGGACCCGTGGGTTCCATTCCCCGCTCCGGGAGCAGAGTGGGGTACAAGGGTTGAAGCAGGGGTCTCTGGGAGTCAGGACTCCTGGGTTCTCTTCCCAGCTCTGCAGTGGACTCCCGCGTCCGCTCCCCTCCCTCCATCAGCGTGTTGCCTTGTGTGTAAGGTGGACGCTACCTCGGGAGGAGAACAGAGTCAGAGAAATGTAGGGCTGGGAGGGGCCGCCAGAGGTCAGCTGGGCTGAGGTCTGGGAAGGTTCTTGGATAAGAAGATCTATGAAATAATGAAAACTGTCGGCTTGGGTTTAACCCCCCAGAGCAACGACACGAAGCTGCAGCGGGACAGACTGGGCCAAGCTGTTGCCATCAACGGGCTGAACCTCGCCCCGGCGTCGCCGTCTCAGCCAGCTGCAGCCATTGCTGTGGGTAAGGTGACCCCAGATAGAGTTGGGGGAGGGGATCCACCTAGGGCCCCCCCAGCGCCCTCGCCTTTGGGTGCAATCTCTGCCTTTTGCTGTCTGCTTGGATCCCAAGTCCCAGAGGAGCGGGGCCAGAGACGTGGCCACCTCAGCCTGCGATAGCCCAAGATGAGCCAGCTCCGTGGGAAGGTCCAGCAGACGGGAGGTTGGGAGCACATTTCCTTCTTTGGGGGAGACCCCACCTCGGCCGAGAGGGGCTGTGGAACCCTGCTGAGAGGCGATGGGGACCAGGACTCCTGGGTTCACTCCAGGAGGGAATGTGGGCTAGTGGTGAGAGCAAGCAATGGAGAGCCAGGACTCCTGGGATCTATTCCCAGTGGGGGGTGTGGTCTAGTGGTTGGAACAGGGGAGGGGGAGCCAGGACTCCTGGGTTCTCTTCCCAGCTCTGGGAGAACAGGTAACGGAGCCAGGACACGTAGGTTCTAGTCCCTCCTCTACCCCTGGCTCACTGTGTGACCTGGGGCTGGCCATGAAGAATAAGCTTTGTTCTTGCCCATGGAGCGGGGTCCTCTGTTGCCTTGAAAGTGGATGCTGGCAGACTCAGCAGGAACCAGTTGGGAGGGGGCTGGTGCTACTTCCCTGTGGAGAACACCCCCATGTTTTATCTTGGGTTAATGTTACAGAGGGCAGCCTGTACTCGGCGTTGTCCCGGGACAGAAGCACCATCCAGAGGAGCTATGGCTCGAGGAAGCTGCTGCGGACAGAAGACAAATGGCTCGCCAGTAAGAGAGGCTTTTCCTATTGACCAACCCCAGTGAGGGTCAAAGCTGCCAGGTGGGGCCCGACGCTTTCCCCAGGTGGAACCAAAGCTCCGTCACTTCCAGCAGCAGCCAGTCTCTGAGACTGCAGAGGAAGGCAGATCTTGCCCCAGAGCAACGCACTGGGTCAAACCTTGCATGTGCTGGGGGTTGAGTGCCACTCCATCCCACTGCAGTGATCAGTTGGTTCCCTTTAGCATGAAACTCCATTACCCCGGTCTCAGCTGAAATGGCTGTGCATTATATTGGCCATAGAAAAGTCCAGCCCCAATAATGTTTGCTTCGCTGAACCCCTGCAGCAAGGAGTTCCACAGGTTGGCCACAGAGCGTGGTATTTCAAACCCTTCCACTCTAGCTATCTGGGCTGGAAAGGTCATAGGAAGAAGATTCAGAGGCATGTTTGCAAGCATGGTAGATATGATCCAGAAAAAGCTGGCACTGCAGAGGTTGGGCACACTGCAGCACTTTACGGGGGGAAGAGGGAGGAATCCACTGCCCCTCACAGCAGAGATGATACAGATTCTCTGCCAGTAGAAGCTCTGATTCCCAAACCAAAATGTGGTCTAGTGGGTAGAGCACTGGAGTGGGAAACAGGAAACCTAGCTTCTATTCCTGATTCTGCTGTTGGGTGACCTTGGGCAAGTCCCATCCCGTCCCTGTGCCTCAGTTTCCCCATCTGTGAAATAGGGACAATGATACTGCCCTCCTTTGGGAAGTGCTTTGAGATCTAGGGATGATCACTTATTCTATGAAACAGATGCAATCCAGTGTAGCCAGCTCTCACAACAGTTTTGCAAGCCACACAGTCGTCAATGCCCTTCTTAAAGCCCCAGCTCCTGGAGTCCTGTGATTGCAAAAGACTCTCAGCTTGCTTTAAAAATATATATATCTATATATAAAATTATTTAGCTGTCCTTATTGCTGAGAAAAGCTGGAAAATGTGATTCCTAAAGGCTCAGAAGCCAGTAGGCGAACAAACACAGCCCCACATTTATTTATTTTTTAAATCTCATGATTCAAAAGCCAGTCTCATTATTTTGTGCAGCCTGGGATTGGCGATAGTTGTGATAGGTCACGCCCGTACCTTGACTCAGCCAATCTCCCAAGGAATTAGTATTGGTGGCTGACACACACACGGCTCCAGCAAAGTTTCTTTACATATTTTGATCTCTTTTCTCACCCCTTCCCTCCCGCAGAGGCAGAATTCGTCAGCGCCGCCGTGCTGCTGGAAAAGGAGACCAGCCTGGATGAAATCTATTTCTTCTACAACGAAGTCGACAAGACAGTGGGGCTGGATGAAGAGCCGGTCAAAGCCCGGCTGGGCCGTGTGTGTAAGGTACAGAGACCCTGCAGGCCCAGAGCTGGCAGTGAGAGGCAAATGTCTAGTCTAGAGTTCAGTTCTTACATCTGCTTGTGGTGCGAAAGTGCCAAGCGTGGATTGGGTGCGGGGGGGTTGCGGTGGGACGTCCGTGCTTTACGCCTGAAGAGCTCTGGGGTTTTTCCTCCCCATCCCCTGCCCCCCTCAGGTGGATGAAGGTGGGAAAAGCATCCTGGTCGATTTCTGGACCACGTTCCTCCAGGCCAGGCTGGTGTGCGGCAGCCCCACCCACCCCCAGCGCTTCAACCAGCTGCGCGACGCCTTCGTCCTGGGCGAGGGGAGGAGGGGCCGAGGGACGCTGTACGGGATCTTCGCCAGCACCTGGTGAGCAGAGGCCGCGGGCAGAGCTGGGGCGACGCAGGCTGCAGTCACGCAGGTTCCTTGCCCCGCGTTAGGTGATGGGGGCAGAGGGGCATGTTGCCTTTGGGTGTGTGTGGGGGGGAGGGAGGCAGGGCTAAGATGGGGGGCAAAGGCAGATCTCGCCCACCCTGCTCTCCCTCTCCTGTGGAGCACGCCTGCTGTTCTCGTGACACAGATCGCAACCACGATGCCCCTTCGCCAGGAGAACCGCACCCCACGGCCGGGGAAGGAACAGGCCGGAAAGCTGATGCAGTCTTGGCCCAGCCTGGGGCTGCTTAGACAGGCAGGACATCCAGGTGGGAGACAGTGACAGGGCGCTGGAGCTTCCCCTTCCCCACGGCTCCGAGCAGGGAAACCAACTCGGTGCTGGGTCCCATATTCGAATCCAGCTCAGGTCCGCAGCGCCAGCAGGTCATTTCTGTGGGGTGGGTCTCAGAACCCAGGTCCTAGCATGAAGCGCTCCAGCAGTGACCGGTTCTGCCGTGCCAGCCGCCAAAGAGAAGCCAGAGACTGAAGGGGGCGTTTTCTCCCCGCAGGGGCATGACGGCCGTGTGCTCCTACTCCATGGACAAGCTGAGCCGGGCCTTCCAAACCTCCAGGCTCAAGGGCTTCACCGGCTCCCTGCCAGCGCACAGACCCGGCACGGTGAGGCCCACGCGGGGCAGGGGCAGCGTCCCAAATGCTCCCCCGGAACAACGCAGGGGCTCCCGTTTCTGACGGCGAACAGGGGTGCGGGGTGGGCCTCGGCGCTTGCTCGTGGGGTGCAGTGGCTTGCAGCGAATCACCAGAGAGCTGCCCTGGGCATTCAGTAGCCGCCAAGGGCCAGGTCTCAGTCGCGGGGATCTGCAAGTAGCTGCGAGGTCATTTTGAAAGCTTGGCTTTCCGGGAGCTGCCACCGTCCTCGCGTGAAGTGAGGCGGGAAGGGTCCAGGCCAATCACCCCTTCCCTCCCCCCCCAGGGTGACCAGGGACCTGCGGTCCCACCGTCTGTAGGAACTGCCCTGCTCCATCACGCCCAGAATAGAAGCCAGGGCTCCCGAGTCCCGTGCTCCAGCCACTAGGCCACGCTGACTCTCTCTAAACGCTTGCAAATAAAATGCGGGCGCGACCCAGAGCCCTTCCTCCTTTCCACGGGAATTTGTAAACAAATTCTCCCCATAGGCCAAAGCTTCCCATCCAACCCCACTCATCCCTCTGCCCACAGCCCCATCCCTCCAAAGGCAAGCCAACCATCTCCTCCCATCACCTCCTACTGCCCTCAGCACCTCCCAGCTGCTGCCTCTCCTCCACTCTCTGCCTCTCCCCTTCTCAGAAGGCTCCTTTGTCTGGTGCCCTTTCCCCTGGGCCGGCTGTGCTCCCAGTCCCAGCAGCGTGCTCCACAGCCCCTTTGCACAGTAGGCCTGGGTGGGGCAGAATTACGCCCCAGCATGAACAGCTCCTACAGCCCACGGGGGGTTCTCCATGCCGGACGGTGGGTTATTTCCCCACCAAGTGCCCATCCCAAGCACCACACGCCTAGGAGCTGTCTCGGTCTTTGGAGGCAAACAGCTGTTTGTTGAGTTCCTCTCCCAGCGCTGAACCTGTGGCATGGCGAGGGTGAGTAGCTCCAATCCGGCACTGTGGAGGGAGAACTGGGAAGGGGAAAGGTCACCCAGCAGGTCAGTGGCAGAGCTAGGGATGGAATCTGGTCCCCCCGAGTCCCAAGTGGGTCCCTCAAGGAGCACGTAAGAGGGAGCAAGTGCACATAATAGGGACACGTCTCGGGAGGATGAAGGGATTAGCGCAGAGGACTGTTGCAATCTCATAGACACAAGAGGTGGGCAAATTTTGGTTCACTGGCAAGTCTGAAAAATGGGGGGAAGAATCGTTTTGAGGCAACCCAAAAATGAAATGTTTTGAAATTTGTGCCAACGCAAAAAGTCCACAAAAAAAAAGAAAAATTCATTTTGGGAGTGAATAAAGTTTCGTTTCGGTTTGGGGCTTTCCCCCTCCTCCCCCCTTTTTTTTTTCTGTTTGGTTTTTAAAAAATGAAACAACAGGAAATTTCAAACCCAAAAGTCAGTTTGAACCAAAACGTTTTTGTCTTTTTTTAAATGTATTTTTAGGGTTTTTTTGTTTTGTTTTTTTTTTTTTTTCAACCAGAACAATTTGCCAAAACTGACACAAATTCAGGAAATGTTTCAATTGATCCGATTCTGCCTCCTTTTTTTTTCCGGCTGGGAGGAAGTGTTGTCCGAAAAATTTCGCTCAGTTCCAGTGGCGACGCTGAGGCCCAGATCCTCAAAGGTATTTTGGTGCCTAACTTCCATTGATTTTAATGGGAGTAAGGTGCCTAACTCTCTTTGGCTCTCTGGGCATTAGACTCTGATCCAACTACGAGCGTTGCGTTGGGTGGATCCTAGCTGACATCAATGGAGCAGCCTGTGGGTGCAGGGTCTGTCTGTGCAGAACTTTCATTCTCTCTCTGTTACCCCCGCCCCCCGTCCTCTTCTGTTCTTTCCATAGTGCGTCCCCTACAATTCTCCCAGCGCCCCTTCCAAAGCCGTCCTCGCCATCATCAGAGATTACCCAGAGATTGAGACCGTCATCTACCCAGAGAGGCAGCGCCCCCTGTATGTGCTGCAAACTAATGATACCTACACCAGGGTGGTGGCCGACAGGGTCTGGGATGCCAGCAACACGTCTCGCACTGTCCTCTACCTTGGAACGGGTAGGTGCGGAGGGAGCTGGGGATGCTCCTTCTGGGACCCAGCCTTTGTGGAGCCACTTCTGGGTGCTTAGGTTTGGTCCGGGTGGGGATGCAGAGCGGCCAAGACCATACAGTACAGCCAAGAACAGAACCCAGGAATTCCCAGCCCCCCCCCACTCTAACCACTAGACACCACTCCCCTCCCAGAGCCAAAACCCAGGAGTCCTGACTCCCAGCTGCCTGCTCTAACCACTAGACCCACTCCCCCAAGAAGTCAGACAGCTGAAGATACCAGGGCGAGGTGCATGCTGCCCTCCCCAACCCCGCCCCGCCCGCCATGGGTCAGGCGGGATCTCTATATCCTCAGAAGGTCTGGTCATTGCAGAGCAGACACTGGCCATGCTGATTCCTCCTCTGGGCGAGTCTCTCTTGCCCAGCCGCGCTGTGCACTTGCCCTGCGAGGCGCTGCGTGGGCCAGGACACAGCTGGCTCAGGGCTCGGCTCACCCCCCCGTGCTGGCTGGGATGGCTTTGTGCTGTTCTGCTCTGACGGCTACTCACTGGCCCTTGTGACACGAGCTGGGGGGGCGGCCCAGGTGTCCACATCACAAACCAGGAGCACCACGGGCAGCACGTTGGCCCCTCTGTGGGCAGCTTCAGCAGAGGCCAAGGGTTTCCTGGGCCCAGGAGATGGAGTTCCCTTCCAGTGGGTCCCTCCAAGGCAGAGCAGGGGCACTGAGGGTCCCTGCTCAAACCATCCCTGCCCTGTGCATGCAGAGAAGCCTTCGGCCTCCAGGGCTGCCGCACCGTTGGCTGCCTTCAATGGGGCCCGGCTCCTTCCTCTGACTCCCCGTGTCTCTGGCGGCTGCAGATAAAGGGAAGATCCACAAAGTCCTGCAGAGCGGGGAGCAGACGGTCATCATCGCCGAGCTGAGCCCTTTCCGGACAGAGGCGCCCGTCTCCGGGATGGCCCTGGATGCTTCCACAGTAAGCGCCCCTCCCTCTCTCTCTTTGCTCTCTATTTAGCGCTGGTGGCTCTGGCATGTTTGAAAACTGTGCTAAAATTGCAAGTGGTGTCTCTCAATGCTGGGGGGGTTTCTTGGTCCTTCTAGGGGGCTTGGTAGGGGAGTCCTCAATCTGGGTTTAGCCTCTCTGTTTTTAGGGAGCAGCCTGCTTTGTCTCTCACTGCTTTGGGGTTCCTTTGTATCCAGGTTCTGGATTCTAAGCAGTCAGGTCGTGTTACGCTGCAATCTTCCAGCAAGTATTTGTTTTTATTTAACATCTCGGGGCGTATGCTGTGAACACAACACATATATCCAGGACAGACCCATCCACAAGTGCTTTTGCTTATGCAGTTCATTACGGGCATAACCCTGCTGCCACTGGAGATTTCAATGGGAATTTTGCCAGCAATTCCACTTGGAAAGGGATTGGCCCCAGTTTGCATCGCACCAGTCGGTCCCAAAACATGTGTCCGCTCTTGCTGGTTTGTTTGAATCCTTCACTAACCCAGCCCTCCTTGGCAGGGACACCTCTATGCAGCCACCGAGTTCGAGGTGACACGCCTGCCGCTGGCAGAATGTGGGCAGTACAGGGAGACCTGCTGGAAGTGTGTCCTCGCCAAGGACCCGTACTGCGGATGGGATCCGGACAGCAAAAAATGCTTGGCCCTCTCCCAAAGGACGAACGACACGGCCAGGTGTGCTCCGACTCGGAGGCGGAATGCTTTGGTCCCTGGCCACCTTCCATTCAATGGTCGTGGACATGGCGGGGAGCCAGGGAAGAGAGGAAAGGAGCTGGTAGCTGCAAACGTACACACAATAACATGGAGGGAGCATGGTCTACTGCTTAGAGCATCTGTCACATGAGGAGATCTTGGTTGTATCTATTCCATCTGTGGGAAGTCTACTGGTTAGAGCATGGGGCTGGGAGCTAGCACACACAGGTCCTATTCCCAGCTCTGCCACCGACTCGCTGTATGACCTTGGCCAAATCACTTTCCCCTCTCCCATGCCTCGGTTTCCCCATCTGTATAATTTCTTCATGTTCACATTTTTAGAACACAGGGCCCCTCCTGTGCGCCAGGCAAAATACGAACACAGACAGATCCACCTGAACCCATGCCTGCCCCAACAGTCTTGACAAAGGGGGGAAGATGAGCTAGAGGTGCTGGGGGTGCAGCAGCACCCCTGGTTTGAAGTGGTTTCCATCATATCCAGGATTTACTGTTTTGTTCAATGGCTTTCAGCAACCCCACTATAAAAATCCGATGCCAATGCTCGGCCTTGGTGCATCCTGGGTGATGTAGTCCAGCTGGGAGCTCAGTCCATAGAGGACAATGGGGACATGAAGCAACCGAACTACATCTCCCATGAGCCACTGCACTGCAGCACTATATCCAATGGCGATATTTCAGTTTTTCAACAAAAAACTGAATTTTTCCACAGAAAGCAGACCCTTTTTGTGGAAGGATTAAAGCCTGCTATTTATACAGTCATCTATTGTGAAGGATAAATAAGAAATGCAGCCACCTCTGGGCTAGAGCAAGAGAACTAGAACAGAGCCCAACAGTGCTTCACAAGAGGACCGAGAGTGAAGGCGAATCCTGTATCCTAGCAGAAGGTCTGGCTAGACTCCCACAGCTCACCTAATGTTCTTGTGTGTAGTGCTAGCTCCTAATCTCTGTGCCTCAAGATGCTGGAGCCCCAGAGTGAGCTTCCGGCAGTCTGGATGGTGGAGGGCGGGGGGTGGCTGTGTCTTCCTGGGGAAGCAGGGGCTAAGCCGTGGCCCTTGGTAAAATGACAATCCCTTCTCAATCCCCTGGATGATGATGTGACTGTCACATGTCCCTTGCCACCCTCCTGAATTATTTCTTCTCTCGCTGCCTTTCCTTGCAGCAACTTCCTGCAGAGCCTGGACCCAGAGGCCGAGGACGTGTGTGAAGGTGCAGCAGGTAGGTGCCTCGGCCTTATGGAACCCTGCGTGCACGCAGGTGTTGCTGCCACAATCCTGGAGCCCCTTCCTGGGCAGCAGACGACAGAAGGCCCAACTGCCCGAGGGAATTTCCTTGTTGCCCTGTGGGCATGGAAAAAATAAGCAGCGTCTCTCAGGATTGCGAGGCCTTGCCCGTGCCAGTCTCCCACCAGTGCAGCTCCAGCAATGGGATTTTCCTACTCTGCACTGAGCTTGGACGGCATGGCGATTAAAGTGGAGTGACCCCTAGATTTAGCACCCCCCCGCTCTCACAACCAGCAGGGTTCAGTGCTGGTGCCGTGGAGGGACACCTTCCCAAAACGCTAGTGCCTGAGATCTAGCCTAATGTTACCCTTTCCCACTGCAGCTCTTCTGAGCTGCAGCCCCCGACGTGAGGACGCTGTTGCTGGCAAAGTGCTTCCCCCCCCCCCTCCCCTCCATTTGAACTCGTGCATTTCCAGCTTCAAAAACTGAGACCAAGGACACAGGTTCGGTCGAGCCCAGGCCTTAAATCCTGGGTTGGGCTAGCCATCAACAAAAAGAGAGTCTGCGGAAATGGCTCAAAGACCACAGTAATAAGGTGGGGCGTGGTAGAACGGTTAGAGCCGGGGGGGGGGGGGCCACAGGAGCCAGGTGTCCTGGGTTCTCTGCCCAGCCCTGGGTGGACAGGCGGGGCAGCATCGACTTTTCAAAATGGCTCCGGGCCAGATCTGTGCGTGCTCCTCACTTCCAATTGGGCTTAGATTGTCCCAAAGAATTCACATCCCGTTTCTGGCATGTCTAGACTGCAGAGCTGGGGCGTGACGGCAGCTCAAGGGGGCATCCTGGGCCTGGCTTTAATGTAGCCTGCTCGGGTATCAGAGCAGTGAAGCTGCGACAGCCCGAGTTCCAGCGCGGGCCAGGCCCGTGAGTAATTACCCAGGGTTCCTGGTGGCTTTGCACGATTTGTGCTGACGTGCATGTTACCACAGCTTCCCTACTCCTGGACCCAAGATGGCTAAATTGAAGCTAGCTCGGGTGTGTCTACATGAGCTGGAATCACACCTCATGACTGCAGTGTAGACACACCCGGAGACACTTAAATAAGATTCCCAGCAGCTCCCACAGCAGCCCTGAGAGCCAGATTGTCAGCAGAGTTCAGCACCCGGCCTGCCCACAGCGCGCCGAGCGCTTCAGAAAACTCCACCCTCGTGCCCAGAAGAGGGAAGCTAGGACTGAGGCTCTACGGCCAGCCACGCCAGCGGCTCGCCGTGGGAAGCCCCATTCCGCCAGAGCGCTGGCTTCCCCTTCAGCACCAAAATGAAAACAATCCCATTAACCTCTGCGGTGCAGAGCTGGGAGGCGCAAGCCTGGGCCTGTGTGTAAAGCACTTTGAGACCCTTGGATGGGATTCACGTGCTGATTGCGGCTGTGATTCACCATCGAGGCCCAGTGTGTAAATGAGCGCAGAGGCTGGGCCTGCATTTGGTTGGGATTTTTGTGCCTCTAAACTATGGATCTTTCATGATTTCCCCTGCTCTGTCCTGTCTCACCCACCCACCCCCACCTCTTCTCGATGGATCTGCTCTAATCCCTGATCCCTCCGTCCCAAGAACAAGTAGCGCAGGAAGTGCTGAAAAAGGTGAGGGTGGACCCCACCAGCTACATCTACCTCCCCTGCCCTCTGCGCTCCCACCACGCCATCTACACCTGGGTCAAAGACGGCACCGAGAAGTACCCGTGTGCCATGGATGGGCACTCCTGCACGCTGCGCTTTGGGGAGAATGCCCCCATGGATCAAGGGCTGTTCAAATGCACAGCCACAGAGGATGGCTACCTCGAGGAGATCACTGCATATAAACTCACGCTCAATGCTGCCGGCATCCCACAGCTCTCCTCGACAGTGGCCACCGGTGTTTTATTCCTTGCCATCACCATCCTCTTGCTCTAGACTCTGCCAGGCGGAGATCTAATCACACTGCCAACAACCTCTCTTTCTTTCTTTTTCCTAGTTACCCTCCCTCCTGAGGATTCTCCCTTTTAAACCCCAAACAAAACGTGACGATCTAGCAACGAAATTTCAAGGGACTGCTCCTTGTGCTCCAATTTGGGTGTCCCATTAAAAAACACAGCCATTACGGTGGGTTTTTTGTAGCCATCGATAATTACCCAGGAGCCTCCTTCCCAAAATATAAGGCATGACTAAGCTGGGCAGAACCGGGGAGAGGAGGAAGTTAGAGTAGAGGCAAGGAGGGTAAGTGGACTATTGATTTTGCTGCCCAATGGGCCAGGGAGTTTGTTCAGCATTAGGCATGCTGCTATGCTGAGCCCAGCGTAGCATCCAGCTTCTCTGATGGGCACTGGTCCAGACTGGAAGTTTGCTTGTTCCAAGGCTGCTGGGCGATAGGATTTTGCTGAGCTTGCTCGTTTCCGTGTTGTGGCTTCCTAATGCTTCTTTAAGGAACAATCCTCTGCAGGGCGATGCATGAGTGGGTCTCTTCCGATTCCAGCTTCCAGGAGCTAAATGCTTTTAGCATCCAAATTGTTTAAAGGGAAAACTCTCCTGCTGAGGCCCCAAGTCTGGGCCTTCCTGTCCAGTTCAGAGTCATGACGCAGGAGGCCCTCCCTGCAGTCATTTAGCCAGGTTATTTTGTGCACAGTTACCTTGCTTACCAGGCTGGCCTAGGTTTCCAAGGGAGTTGGGAGAGATCATCCAGACACCCCCACTCGGAGCTTACACTGGGGTAAATGCAGAGTCACTCTGCTGACTTGGCATTTCCAGCGATGGATCCCCTCAAACATGCAATGAACCCAGAACTCAGGATGCTTCTGCCTTCAAGCAACCATCTTCAGTGCTAGGTGGTAGGTGATTTCAATCGGCACCACACAGAGGCCGCTGCACAGCAAAGGGGTGGACCATGGGGGGGATCGAAGGCGTGATTCAGCATGACTAAAAATGTCTGCAAAAGAGAAGAATGAGGTGGGGGTTTGATAGCAGCCTTTAACCACCTGAAAGGGGGTTCCAGGGAGGATGGAGCTAGGCTGTTCTCAATGGCAGTAGATGACAGAACAAGGAGCAACGGTCTCAAGTTGCAGTGGGGGAGGTCTAGGGTGACTATTAAGAAAAAGTTTTTCCCTAGGAGGGTGGTGAAGCACTGGAATGGGTTACCTAGGGAGGTGGTGGAATCTCCATCTTTAGAGGTTTTTAAGCTGTGGCTTGACAAAACCCTGGCTGGGATGATTTAGCTGAGGTTAGTCCTGCTTTGAGCAGGGGGTTGGACTAGATACCTCCTGAGGTCCCTTCCAACTCTAATCTTCTATGATTCTATGACTGGCTCAAATCTACCACTATAAGCAACTACGCCAAAAAAGGACAGGTGGAGAAAGTGTTTCAGACAGAAAAGAAGAACGGAGGAATGGAAAGATAGTGCCTGCGCTCAGTTATACCCGTGTAAATCTGGAAAAACTCGATGGCACCCAGACGAAGACGTGTGAAGCTGAGTAGTGAAGGCGCGGTCCTGCCAGCCTGAAGGTTGTGGGGATGAACGTTGCTTGATCTCATAACTGCAATGCTATTTCCACTTCACCCACCTGCAAAATGGGTCCCTGATCCATCAGGGCAGGGCAGCTGGGCGTGATGCTGGCCACATTGCCCCCTTGTGTACCCTTGGCTGTGAAAGTGGCATGCATCTGCCCAGTGAGCCCTTGGTGTGGAGGAGTTCCGCCTTATGAGATTGACTCCAGACTGACACTGCTGTCATGGAGACCCAAATCTGGCCCAGAGAGATGGATTTCAAACCGGCTTTCAATCTTGCAACATTGCTCTTTTCCCACAGGGCCGGCCAAACCAGTGTTTGAGGGGCTTGTGTTCAAGGGCATGTCAAGGGTTAACCGTGTCACCTTCCTCCACCTTCTGTGGCCAGAGGATACTGACCAACTGCAGTGGCTAAATATGCAAGCAAGCCTAAAAAGCTAAAAACATAAGAATGGCCATACTGGATCAGAGTAATGGTCCATCTAGCCCAGTGTCTTGTCTTCCACAGTGACCAGGGTCACTGCTTCAGAGGGAGTGAACAGAACAGGGCAATTTATTAAGTGATCCATCCCATCATCCTGTCCCAGATTCTGGCAGTCAGAGGTATAGGAATACCTGGGGCAAGGAGTGGTGTCACAGACCATCTTGGCTAATAGCCACTGATGATCCTATTCTCCAGGAACTTATCTCATTCTTTTTTGAACCCAGTTATACTTTTGGTCTTCACAACATCCCCTGGAAATGAGCTCCACAGGCTGTTTGTTTTAAACCTGCTGCCTGTTAATTTCAGCGGGTGATCCCTGGTTTGTGTAAATTTCTGGTGATGCTGAGCAAGAACCCGAAGTCCTCCTTTCAGCAGGTTAGCGGCTCTGCTGAGTGACAAAACAGTTGTCTGCATCTCAGTACTCCACATCTGCCAGAATCCAACTGCTTCCTTCTCCTGATTTTGAGCAAAATACTTTTTTTAAAAAAAATCTTTGTATAAAATTTGTATGAAAGCTTTTTGCAAAAAAACGGATAAGGAAAAAAAAATCTCCCAGTCCCTAAACTGGCTGTAGTCAGCAGCTGTCTGAATGTACCTGAGGGACCAAATAGTTTAAAAAAAACCACCAAACAAGTAGTACTTTAGAATAATTCCCTTTGCTTGTATTTATCAGCTCTGGATATTTATATGATTAAAGAGGTATCGTCTACTGAACATAAGGCTAGGCCCTAGATACTCCTGGGTTCCGATCCCAGCTCTGTCACTGAATCACTGTGTGACACCATGCCTCAGTTTCCCCATCTGTGACATGGGGATGATGAGACTTCCATACCTCACAGAGGTGTTCTGACCATTCATGAGGTAATGTTGGAAACGCACACCAGAGGTGCTGCGTATTACTTTAAAGTGATGGGCATATAGTGCATTGGGAGTCTCAGAAGCCACTCCACTGCAGTCAGGGCTGTCCCCAGATAACCTCACCTGCTGTTTTAGATCTGCCCTTAGATCAGCTGGGAAGGATTTCACTGCCTAGGAAGAAAAGCATGTGTAGGGGAGAGAGATGTGTGGGTCGTAAGTTATAATGGCTGGCGGGCACTACCCTACGGTTTGGGGTGGTGTGTGTGTGAGCAGAAGAATGTCCCGTAATGGGGAACCCAAAGAGATATGCAGATCTTTTTCTTTTTTTTTTATAGCTCATCCATGGTTTTATTTTTTGCCCATCCCTACATCCTACCTCTGCTCATCTTCTCTTCTCCACACCCATGCCCTGGGCTGCCATCTTTTGAAGGCAATGCCCAAGGTTGCCAGTGAAATGCCAAAATGTGCGGGTTTTACGACTGCTCATCCTGGAGAGGAAGTGGAGAGGTTTCTGCTGCTGTCCCTAGCCAGACTGCAGTCATGGGGAGTGGCACGATTTAAAGTAACTCTCAGATAAACGATGATGCCATTAGAGTGTGCCATTAAGTGGAATATACAAAGTGCCGATTCATCAGGACTGGATGCCAAATGGTTCATCTCTTAATCTGAGAGCAAGCAGGGTCATTTTGCCCCATGCTGTGTTCTCTGCTAGCAGGATCTTGGGCTATTTTATAACCCCAGGAGGAAGTGATAGGCTGCCTGGACAATTCCCTTCATAGGCCAAGCGATGGCTAGAAGCAAGGTAAAATATATGCATACAAAGCAGATTGGTAGCATTTAACACCGAGGTGAGCAGGGAGACTGGGGTCCCTGAAAAAGCTGCAAGGTTATCGGAAAGGCAACACAAATCTGTCTTGAAGCGGTGGGTGCCACCATTGCTTTAATGGGGTAGTTATAGAGGAGGCAGCGTGGTCTAGTGGTTAGAGCAGCAGCAGCCCATCTTCTGCCTCTGACTGGCGGTGTGAGATGGACACGTGGCACCACTGCTCTGTGCCTCAGTTTCCCCATCCGTAAAACAGGAGCTAAGACTAGAGCCCTGTTAATATTTTTTTTTATTATATGCACCACTGTTTGTAAGTCAAATGGGGCTGGGGTCTTGGCTGCCAGGCCCAGAGAAAGAAGAGAAACTAACAATTTGCAAAGAATATTGACCGACTATTAAACTAACAGCTGAGGTGCACATTGCTGATGCTCAGCCCCACTGCACTTTTCGGTTGTATGCTGACTGTTTCCCTTATTACGCCCCCTGTGACTCTATAAAACTGGCCTCCCTGAGCAAGTGTTTCCCCGTGAGATTGCGGGGGGGGGGGGGGCTGTTAAAGAAGAGGTTTGCATTAATATTAGGATAGGAAACCTGAATGAGTTTCCTGGAGCATGATCACAGGAAGTCCCAGTGTTGTTAATTCTTCTCATATCTAGTGTTTTACTTAAAGCTTTGGCTCCTGGAGTCCTGTGATTGCATAAGACTCTCAGCTCTCATTTGAAAAAAATATAGGCTTCTAGTGCAGAAAAGCTTGAAAACGCAACCCCTAAAGGCTCAAAACCCAGAAGGCAAATGAGAAAATGCAACATTCATTGTTTCTTTTAAAACACAATCTCAGGATTTTTAGGGGCTTGAGCTGATTTTTTGAATGTTTGCGGTTGGTGTTACTGGCAGTCCCATGTTTGCACCAGGGTGGGACGCTGTATTTTGGAAAAACACAAGTTTAATTTTTTTTTCCCTTTCTCATTTGCTAGTATGTAACTTCCATCGCTAGAGGAATGCAAAAAGCGAGGAGAACCTGCTTTTAGCTGCCTCTTAATAAACAACCCTCTGTTTCTTTTCTTTTTGAAAGAAATGGAGCTGTAAATGCTGTTCTGCTCCCCCTCATGGCATATATTCCCACTCTCGCAGGACCCCGCTTTGCTGTATAGCAATCTGAATATGTCTGTGTGTTCTTCCCTTTGTAACATGCGATTTCCCCTTCCCCCACCCAAAAAACCCCCCCAACCAACGATGTTCCGCTCTCTTCTGAGTCAAAGAAAAGTGTAACGTGTGCTGGGGAATGGAATAAACATGTGCGATCACCAAATGCTAAGTGTCTGATGACTGAATCTCTCTCTCTAATAATATGGCCCTGTGGTATATAGCAGCCCATCATCAACGTGTGCGAAAGATGCTACTGCCTCCGTAATGTGCTTTCAGCCGTGCTGCCTCCCTTTGGTGCTTGTCAGCTCTCCCATGTTATGTAGGGGAGAGGTGATTGGTACTTGGATGGGTAACCTTCCAGGAAACCCAGATGTTGCAGGAATTGGGCATGGTGACTCACTAGGTGGCGTTCTTTCCTCTGAGCAACGACTGCACCTAGCATGGAGTTGGAGGACATAATAGGCATCAAACTAAGGTCTTGCCCTCTTATGGCCATTGAATATCCCATGGCATTGTTAGCAAGAGTAAGGGTAGTAACCCCAATGTCCTGGCTAAGTTCATACATGGGTAGTTACATTCTTCCTGCATAAACTCCTCCTGCAGTGCCACCTGATGATGCTGTGTGCTGTTGAACAGCTGCCATGTTTGGCAGCAGCGGTGGCTGCATTTCAGCGGCAGGTGAACGAGTGACATTCTATGCATAGGAGCGAATAAGAATGGCACCTGACATTTCCATAGCATAGCACGTTACAGATTACACGGGTCACTAGTTCTATGCACCCGCCCAGTTTGGGGATCACTACCCTAGAGTGTCCGCATGGGGACGTTATCCTGAACTAGCTACATTTTAGCGAGACAAGGCAGGTGTGGTAATATCTGGGGACCAAAACGGCTGCAGCCATGCTGCATAGAACGAAATGTTAGCAGGGTAGCTGGAGCAGACTAGTAACCCCATTCTATCTGTGCAGGAAATGTCCCCCAGGTAGACAAAGCCTAAGACTTGATCAACCTAGTTCTAAGCGTCTGCCTCCGTTAGCAAAGCCTCAGATGGCCTGAGTTTTACACAGGAAATCCAGGGCTCGCCTCTGCATTTGCCTGGCCTGCGATGAATGTTTATGGCGCAGGATTGCCCCTGCTCAGTGCAGACACTGGCTGAGGAAGCAGGCGTGGGTGGGGGAGGCAAAGGAGAGTGAGGAGCAGAGATTAGAGGGGGGCACCCCAAAGCCAGCTGTGCTGCTGGGTGAGAGTCCCAAAGCCCGTCAGAGCTAGCCTGGGGGGGCTGGGGCTGCACCAAGTGAGGCCCCAGGCCCTGAGAGGGGGGTGCATGGTGCTGCTTGAGTGGGGGCAGCTCAGGAGGGGCAGGTGACTACAGCTGGGTGATGGAAGGGCTGGCAGCCTGGAGAGCGGGGGTTACCAAACTGCCTACGTCAGGCTTTGCCTGGGCGCGTCATGACGTCACAATGGCTTTGTTGTGACGTAACAGGATACCACAGAGCTGCGGCACCCACCTCACCCCTGCCCCGCATGGCATGATACAGAGCATCATGGGGATTCTCAAAGTGCGGCCCTCCAGTGCCTACCCCGGTGCATCATGGGGCTTCTCAGAACCGCCCCCTCCCGCAGTTCAAGGTGAGAGGGGCCGTTCTCCCATACCTCTCTCTGATTGGCTGCGTACCCCGCCAGCCTAGGCTCCTATTGGTTAGCAGTCTCGGGAGCTGATTGGCCTTGGTGGCGCAGCAGGGGCGCGGCTAGCCAGGCCTCTCGTGTGGCGATTGGTTCCGAAGGGGAGGCGCGGCGCCGCGATTGGGCGGAGCGGGAGGCCAGGTGGGTGGGGTTTGCTGCGGCGGGAGGCGGGCTGGGTGTGCGCGAGGTCGAGTTGCCGAGGTCGGGCCGGGGATTCGGAGCGGTGAGGCGAGGTCGGAGCGGCACCGGCACCGGCTGTGGCGGGTGAGCGGGAGGCCCGGCACGAGGAGCAGGGACCGAGGGGCCGGGGGACCGAGGGCCCTGGGCAGGTGGTGGGGGCCGGGGGACCAAGGGGCCGGCGCGGGGCGGGGGAACTAAGGGGCTGGCGCGGGGCGGGGGGGACCGGCCATGACCAAAGCGGCTGAGTCCAGGCACCCCAAGGGGGCTCTGTGATGGGGGGGGTGTTTAGGGAGCTGTGTCACGGAGGAGCGAGCGTGTCCTTGGGGAAGCCAGGCCTGGCCGTGCCATAGCCTGGCAGGACGTTGGCTGGGGGAGGGTGCGTGGGGGCAGTAGGGCAGGCTGGCATGAGAGAGGGGGTGGGGGTGGCTACCTGGTGCGTGGAGCTGAGGTGCCCGGCAGGGTGGGCTGGGGTGGCTCCAGCGGGTTGGATGTGATGGCGGGGAGATGGGTGGCCTGGGGGGTTAGACGTGGGGATGGAGCGGGGTGGAATGTGGGGCTGCACGGGGGCAGGTGTTGGTGTGGAAGGGGGTGACCGTGGATTTGGGGTGTTGCTGTGAAGGGCGGCAGAATAGGGGGTGTCTGACTGCAGGAGTTTCGCCCTGATTAAAAACAAAATATAAAATGAGAGAACTCAAAATGCTTCTTTCTGAGCCTATGCCTAAGTCTCTGCTCACTTCATCACAGGAGGAGGTGGTGGAAACCAAGGTACCAGATTAGCTGGACTTTGCACCTGATCCCAGGTGGTGGTTCCTGTGGTTGTCAAATGCACAGGTTTCTACCCCTCCTGCAGATTTGCTCAGCTGCTGAGCTGTCTGTTGCGAAAAGCTGATGCCGCAGGCTGCTTGGCTTCTCAGCTGCCTTTATCCCACCAAAAAGGTATCCTCAATTTTAGTGCCAGGTCCAACTAACTCTTGGATTAAATTTTACCTGCCAGATATGTATGTATTTTAGTTTTTTCAAAGTGCACTGATCAAGACAATCCTTTCATATGTGTGCAGTAGTGAAAACCATCATGGAAACTATAGAATAGTTCAGTGGTAGCAAAGGACTTCCAGCATCTGCAGCAATATTTTCAATGTGTTGGTTGTCAGGTTTCTTAGGTAATGCCCCATCACCATAGTATCTGAACGCCTTACCGTCTCTAATGTATTTCTCCTCCTAGCTCCCTGGGGGATTAGGTCATCGCTATTATCCCATTGTAGAGATGGTGAAATGAGGCCCAAAGAAACTGAGTGACTTGCCCAGGTCACACAGGAAGTCTGTGGGTAATATTTTGATCTATTAATTTGAATAGATTTTAGATTTTTCCAAAAATCTTTTTATAATCCCTTCTCCCCACCCCAAATATTACTTTTAAACAGAATCTCTACTGCACTGCATTTAAAGGACAATGGCATCTAAGAGACCAATGTTACACCCAAGATGATTAAAACAAAGAGCTCTTTAAATTTAGTGAAAATTGTATTTATTGTTTGAAAAAGTGTTATTTGCTTTTTATGTTTCACAAGGCTTTGATGAGTAAAGTACATTAAACAGTTTCATTTTTCTAATTTTCATGCACTAGTATAGTGAATGGTTTCCCCGCATGAATGTGGCAGGGTAGAAAATTGAACCTAGGTCACTGGCTTATCCTTCCTTTCCTGTCAATAGCAGTATTACTAGCATATGAGAGATGTGTGCTTCTGTTCCTCTGCTAGTTAGGGAACAGCTGGGTTCTTGGGTGCCTTACTATTCTGCCATTGATATATGTCACCGTTCAGGGCAATTGCACCTGTGTTTCCCCTCTGGGGTCCAGCTGGAGCACCCACTTTAGGCTCCCAACTGTCACCTCTCATGTGGGGAGACATAAGTCTCGCTGCTTCCTGACTGGGGATTTGAAGTCATCACAGGTCTCTGCCAGCAAACCAGACTGCCTAGAAAGCCCAGCACCTGCGCTTTGCTTTCTCTCCTAGGGCTATGAACAGTGTGTCGCCAACAATTACAAGTTACCACACAGCTCCTCCTAAGCACATTTATTCTGAAGGTAAAAGCACTGCAGAGAAAATATAGAAAAACAATAAAAGAACCTACACATGTATTTAAAAAGCTACCCAGCAGTCACCCTCAACTCCATCCTACAGTTCTGGTATGTGTCTGTTCTTCAGAACCCACAACTGGGTTTTCCCTATGGTTACAAATTCGTCCATCTTAGATCCAGAACAGAAGATGGGCAGATCAGCTGTTTCTTTATACATCTTGGGTCTTTCATCTTGGCCTTCTGACCCTCTCCTCAGGGTGTTGCTTCAAAAGGCAGGGCATAAGGGAATTTGAATTAACTTCTCCCTAGGAAATCTCCTTGTCCCAAAATCTCAGACTTGTCTGACACATTTTCAGTGGAGTCTCTTGAACTCCCAGGTCTCACATCTGTCACACCTTCCCCATGATATTGCCAGCTCTGTCACAAGTAGGTTTTGGAGTTTCTTACTATTCTCTCATTGAACCTGCTGTAATAAAATTACAGACAAGCCAGTGATAGTTATTTATTATTTGTATTATAGTAGTGCCTAACTGTCCAAAAAGAGAACAGAGCCCCATTGTACTGGGTGCTACACAGAGACAAAGAGCCCTGTCCCCAAGGAATTTAGTCCAACTGGACAAGGCAGATGCATGGTGGGAGGGGAAATGGAGGCAAAGAGGTGAAGTAACTTATCCAAGGCTGTACGGTAAGTCAGTGGCAGAGCCAGGATAAGAAACCAGCTCTCTTGGCTTCTAGTCCTGTGCCCTAGCCACCATGCAGTGCTGCCTCCAGACTCTGGCTTATCCCCTCCAGAGTAGCTCCCACTACCACTCTGCTTCACAAGGAGCATGTGATCTGTGACAATGTGGGTGTAAATATAAATCCCTCTGCTCCGTGACAGACTGCTCCAAAGCGTAAGTGACATTCTACCTTGGCTGTAATGCAAATTGAGAACTTAATTACCACAGACTTCAGTCGGTGGTGGTAGAAGCCTTTTTGCTAGCCATTGTGCAGTAAAATTGAGCCTTACCTAGATACTTGTCTTGCTTTCTGGTGTGCTGCGCTTCACATGAACACAGATCACTGAATTGTGTCCTTGGGGACAGAATATAAATGGGAAGTGACAGCTTCCTCTGCTGGCATGTTTCCACATGAAATCTCTCTCTCTTGTTGCTGTCTAGAATCTGTCTTCAGTATATTTTCATCTCCTCTGTATGAGATAGATCCAGCTCCACCTACTAAAAATGTATTAAGCTCTCAATGCTGTTCTCTCCTCCCTCTCCCCATCTGCAGTGACCATCACATGCTCAGTAACATGTTGATGATTCTTTGGGGGCAGCCTGGACCAGTGACTGGGAGGCAGGACTCCTGTATTCTGTTTCTGCTGCATGGCCCTGGAGCAAATCATATCTCTTAATGCCTGATATCTCCTCCTCTCTCCCCCCCCCCCCCCCCTCCTCGGGCTCCTAGTGTCTACAGCTGCTATTGAGGTCTTTGGGAGCTGCTGCATGTAATCAGCAACTCTGAGTATCGGGCTGTCTGTGTTTGAGGAGTCACCCTGCTTTGGAAAAAGCTTTGAGATCCTCTGGGGAACAGTGCTCTCTAAGTGCTAAGTTGTTATTTATTGTAGTGAGTCCTTTCCACTGGTGCCAGATAAGCATTTCCTCCTAAAGGGCACTGCTGTGTGATTAGACCTTTAGTTAGTTCAGTATCCCCAAATGCTTTACAGAATTAAGTAATGGCAGCAGCCGGTGAGTAAAGAGGAATGGGCAAGAGAGAAAAGGGATATATGCTGGCTGTTCTAGAGGTCTGGTAGCTGCAAAGGAGAAGGCCTTTGCATATAACATTGTGAGAGTGCAGAGAGCCAGGGAGGAGTTGGGTGCAAGATATTTGCAAGGAGGAGCGTAGACAGAGACTAGGTCCATGGGGACCTTTAACAATGGGGACAGTTCATCCTCACTTAGATTTATTCTTGTTTAAATGCTCAAGCTGGTGGCTTCCCTCCAGCCCTCCTGCCTCTTCCTGTAACAAACTACGTGATGCTGCCTGATATGGAAGAGCACAACTTGAAGTGTATGGCTTGTATGCCTTGACAGATCAGATTTGTGATGCAGAGCAATTCTGCAGAAGGCTTGAAGCCTGCAGCTATTTGTGGGCAGTTTGAACAAGTCCTGCACAGCAGAGCACGTGCCAGTTGTATCTGAGTTTTGCCCTGATCTGGCAGTACCCAGGGCTAGTGGAGTCTGTGCCCACTTGGACTGCTAGTTATGCCAATCGTGTTCTCAGGAAGAGGGGCTACTGTTGTGGCTAATATGATTCCTCTCTCCTCTACTTAGGACGCGGTCCATCAGTCTGGGAAAGATGTCAACAGACCAGGGTTACTGGAACAACCTGACAACTCTGCAGAAAATCACTCTGGCCCTTGGGATCCCAGCCAGCGCAACTGTCCTGTACATCTTGTACCGCAGGTACAGAGAAAGCCGAGGTATGACCTTGGGGAATCCGTGACTCCGTTGTTGCATGGTGACTAACAGCTTATTTGTTGCATTTAGGCTTGAATTATTAATTGCTTGGCCTCCTCCTGCCCCTCTCCTCCCCCCAGCCTTGCCAAATGTTGGCAGGTGCTCAGAAATAAACCTCTCCCTTGCTGAAGAGAGAGAGCTGGCAGCATTTCCGGGTGATCTCTGGGGACAGGAGGCTAGTTTCTGGCAGCTTTGTCTGTTCTGAATTTCCACTGTGCCATCTAGAACAACATCCTGCAAGAAGCTAAAATCCTTTTACCCTCCTGCTAATTCCTTCCTGGATCCTGCCTGCTGTTTGTGGAAATGCAAACACACTTAGCATGGAAAGGTTAAATGTCTTACTGCTCTGGAGCTGTGCAGACTCCTCTTCTCTCGTGTCCTAGAGGTGCTGAACTAGTGGGATTACCCACCTTCGGGCTGTGGGAAAGAGGGCTTGGGTGGTGGATCCATTTAACCTGTTTACCGTGGCTTGTGCTCAGAGGAGCGGCTGACGTTCGTAGGAGAGGATGACATTGAAATCGAGATGAAGGTCCCCCAGGAGGCTGTGAAATTGATCATCGGACGGCAGGGCGCCAGCATCAAACAGGCAGGTGTCACCAGTCAGAGGAGTCCTGCTTGCTTCTAGGGGCTGGGATGGGACAACAAGGCCTGGTCTCAGTGGGAGGCACTATCCATCCTGGGTGGCGCACAGGCTTGCTGGAAGAGCGGGTCAGAGCCAGCCCCTTGCATTCCCCCTGGGCAATGCCCTCTAGTGACTATCCCCTGCCATTGGACAGTGGTTAAGGAAGTCCTCCATCAGTGCCTGACCCTACCATTGGCTTCAGTGTATTCTTCCCCCACTCCATCCCCTAAGAATCCCAAAGATATTTGCAAACCCTTTGTATAAAGTGCTGCAGCCAGGGCTGGCAACTGGCGCAGCAGCCTGCAGAGAGGAAGATTTGGGCACAGATGCCAGGGCAGGGCAATACTGCTATAAAACGTGCCATTGGATCTTAATGCGCATCCCTTGGCTTTTAAAGGTCTCGTCTGAAAGATCTACCCCCAGTAACAGGGACAAAGGCTGAATCTATCGTATTTCCAGGGGCTCTGAGTTTTTAAGGCTGATGCTTAGTCCACTAAACCATCCGCTCTGCGTGAGAACCTTGCTAGACTTCTGTGTCCTGTGTCTGCGCAGCTGAGGAAGGAGACGGGCGCCCGCATTGATGTGGACACGAAGGACTCCGGCGATGAACAGGTGCTGCTGATCAGTGGCTTCCCCGTCCAGGTGTGCAGAGCAAAAGCTGCTATTCACCAGATCCTGGTGAATAATGCCTCCGTGTCAGAGCAGTTCTTGGTGCCGCAGAGAGCCGTTGGCAGGATTATCGGTAACTGGCTAGAGACATAACCGCCCCTCCCCGACCCCCTGCCCCACCATTAGCCACCAGAAGAAATGCTAGGGGCCTGGGCAGAAATGACCGGGTGGCTGGTTTTCAAAGCTGCTCCAGAGGCACTGGCTGTGACTATGGCAAAATTAGGCAACTGCTAAATATTATATCCGCCTGCTGTGCTGTTCCTGTTCCAGGGCAGGGGAGCTTTGGAGAAATATTGAGACATGCCAGTAAATCCGTATCTGGAGCCTGGAATTAAGTAGTTACCCCCTTTTCCACTCATTAACCTCAAGGCCAGGGTGACCAGAGATCTCTTGAGCTGCCTCAGTTTATCAGACGGCAATATCTCAATTCCAAGCACCTTTATATTGCCCCTCTGATCTCGATGCCCTTTGGAAGCCTGTATCTATAAAGCTATAGTGAATTGCTGACCCCAGGACTGACATCTCTTGGGTGGAACACTGCTTCTGTTCAACAGAGACACTTGGAGGACAGTAGAGGAAAGATAATGAGATCTAACCAGTTGGAAACTGGTTTGGGCTGAGCGAGACCTGGGTTCATATCCCTTCTTCACCACTGACTTCCTGTGACGGCTTGTGTCAGTCATTTAGTCTCTGTGCCTCAGTTTCCCCAACTGTACAATAGCGATAAGAGCCCTGCCGTGTCCCACAGGAGGGCTGTGAGGATGAATACATTAAAGATTATATGGTGCTCGGTTAGTACAGTGTTAATATATGGATATGTATCTAAGATAACAAGGAAATACAGGAAGCCCAGATGTGATTGTCTCAACTGGAACTTAGCCAGCAAAATGGGGCTTAACTCCTTGCCTCTTTTACAAAGCACAAGAGGTCAGGCCCTGGAATTTGCATCACATCCGAAGGACGGCCCTGTGCCCCAAGCGCCATGCTGCAGTGCTGATTTATTGCAGCAGAGATGCAGAGTTAGTCAATAAACACCTGCAGCTGTGAGTCTCCGAGCCTGGGTCATCTGACTCAGGCTCGTGTTATGGGGCTAAAAACAGCAGCGTAGACGTGGCAGCTTGGACTGGACCCAGAGGGTCTGAGGACCTGGCTTCCAGCCTGAGCCTGAACGTCTGCACTGCTGGTTTTAGCCCTGTAGTGCAAGGCTCTGAGTGTTGCTGCCGTGGGGCTTTTATTGCAGTGCAGATATTCCCAGTGCCTTGCTAAATCACAGCTTGTCTAGCTAGGTTCTTCTGCTGCTGCCCATCGCTGCAGCATCTGGTCATCAGCAGCCACGCATCCTCGGAGCAGAGTGGCCAAAAACATAACTTCTGGAGGCACTTGTGTTTTGGTCACAAGAACAATTGGGGGTGAGGGGGGGCATTCCCCTGAGATGGTTTTTCGACTGGGTTCTCTGTAGTTCCTCGGCTTGCTGCTGACTAGCTAGTAACCTACTTCTTGCTGCCTCTCTCAGGCCGGGGAGGTGAGACAGTGCGAGCCATCTGTCGCAGCTCGGGGGCCAGAGTGGTGTGTGAGAAAGAGATGGACAACGCCCTGTGTCTGTCCAGGCTCATCAGCCTCACGGGGACCCGCAAGGAGGTGACTGCTGCGAAGGTGGGTCTGGGGTGACTGCCCCCTTAGGAGGGAGCAGGGTCCAGGGCACCTGGGACTAGTGAACTGCCTCCCAGCCTGGTTTAAGAGAAGGCAGCTGAGCCCCATGAAAGGGGAGAGACGGAGAGAGAAAGGGGCAAGCGAGAGCTGCCTGAGAACAGAGGGGTGGAAGGAGGAACACAGAAGGGCCTGAAGGAGAGCTGTAACTGGGAGCTCTGAGGATGGGCTAGAGTTGGGAAACCCTGCCGAGCTGTGGGAAGGCTTGTGCAGAGACCCCCTAGGGGCAGAACTAGGTCGGGGTGAATGAAGGGGAAACTGAGGCAGCACATGCCCATGCTGCCAAGATGGGCCCCACAGGGGTGCCCGTGTTGGGGTTACCCAGTGACAGGGTCTCCTTCCTCACGGGCTGGCAGCTCTGAACCGAAGGCCCTTCTCCCCATTCCTCTCCCAAAGCAACTGATCCTAGAAAAGCTTTCGGAGGATGATGCGTTTCGAAGGAAACTGGCCCAGTCAGCAGCAGCCCGGTGCCTGCGCAAGCAGCCGTTGGGTGTGAGGAGAGAGGATCTGGGGCAGCAGGAGGCGTCGTCACATCCCAACGGCGAGACCCTCTGCCAGCTGGCCAGCCCGCAGCGAGGGGCGGGGGATGGAGGCTGGCTGCTGGCTGAAGAAACCTTGGATGAGCCACAGGAGCTCAGGGCCGAGAGCAAGTCCCCAGAGGAGCTGGCAGTGGAGCCCAGCCAGGCAGTGCCTATGTTCGAGGGTGAGTTGAGCGGTTTTCTCCAGGGCTGGCTCGGAGGGAGCAGGACGTACGGCTGATGGGGTTGCTGCTTTAGCCCTTTTGAGGGGCATGGGCTAGTCGCTGAGAGCTAGGACTCCTGGGTTCTCTTCCTGGCTCTTTGATTGACTTGCTGGTCTCAGAGCAGCACTCGCCCTGCTATGTGCCTCAGTTTCCCTGCCTGTTCAGTAGGGGTGAGGGCAAAGGGTGCTCTTCTGGAGAAAAGGAGCTGTAAAGAGCAAAGGTTTGGGGCTTCCTGGGGGCACGGCGTCAGTCTGTGGATTGCCCATGGTTTGGATCCCTTGGGATCGCCCTCTCCCTTGCAGTGAGGCCTTGACTCTCAGTAGCCCTCCTGCCCAGTGGGACCATGTGCCGTTCAATCCATGTCCCTCAGGGCACTGAGACATGGGGGCATTGGGCACAGCGGTGCCTTTGCCATGCTGCCAGGATGGAAGGTATCTTAGCTGGCTGCTCCCGCTTTGTTCTCACAAACCTATTCTGAGCAGGGTCACGGCACACCACTCTCCTCCTGCAGGCTGATCGGAGACCAGTGCGGTGTATGCAGATCTACCCGCGAGTCTTTCCTCAAAGTTCCCAGCACGCAATGAAATGTCATCACCCCCCTCCTCACTTCCCCAAACCCCTCGTCCCACTGTCTGGATCAGCATCCCATGCTTGGACTTTCCAGAGCTCCACTCATACCCTCTGCCCCCCACTCCGGGTCGTCCTGGGCCTCCCCTCTTGCTCAGTGCTGTGTGTGCCTCTCAGTCCCCAGCCCCGACTTCAGCTTCCACGCAGACGAACACCTGGAGGTTTACGTCTCTGCCTCTGAGAACCCCAACCACTTCTGGATCCAGATCATTGGCTCCCGCAGCCTTCAGCTTGACAAATTGACCTGCGAGATGTCCCAGTACTATGAGAGCAGCAGCCAGTCGGTGAGCATTTGCCGTGGCGTGCCCCGGCTCGATTGCTGGGGAAACCAGCCGCAGCTGGAGAGGTGTTAATCCTCCTCCTCCTCCTCCCCTGCTGCTTGAACCTGCATCACTTCCTGTTCTAGATCTCAGAACGTGTGGATGTGATTCCCTGACCCTCCTTCTGTCTTCTCTAGCCCGAATTCCTGAACGTCCAAGTGGGCGACATTGTGGCTGCCCCATACACAGATCACAACGCCTGGTATCGGGCCCGAGTCCTGGGGACCCTGGAGAATGGCAACTTGGATCTTTATTACGTCGACTTCGGGGATAACGGGGAAGCCCCGCTAGAGGCACTGCGAGCATTGCGGTAAGTACAGAGGGAGAGTGTAGTCTAGGGCAGGAGGGTGGGTCAGGACTCCTGGGTCCCATTCCTGCCTGCTGATTTGCTGAGGGACTCTGGGGAAGCTTCTTGGCCCACTCTGCACCTCTGTTTCTAGAAAATGGGGAGATCACCTATCTCAAGCCGTTGTACGGCCGGGTTAATGACTGCAAAGGGTTTTGAGATCCTTGGACGTGAAGGGCAAGGATGGGCGCAGTGATGCCGCAGAGATCCCATACTAGCATGGAAACATGCACATTCCTGCTAAGCCCGAGAGACACCGCTTTGTTGGGCAGACCTGACCAGTTTCACCAACGGCGGAAGGGAGTCTCCGGGCACGAGGGTGGTATAATTTTTTCACAACGTTTCCTCCCCTTCCTTTCTGCTAGGAGCGACTTCCTGAGCCTGCCCTTCCAGGCAATCGAATGCAGCCTTGCTGGGATCGCCCCCACGGGTGAGTTGTGAAGTGATGATCGACGTGTTCTCAGTGGGGTCCCCACGAAGTCATCAGCCGGGCTGCTGGCGGGGTAGCCCGACTGGGCTCAGGCAGCACACAGACAGGTGGCTCTCATTGGTTGCCAAGTGGCTGGTTGATGCTGAAATCTCCCATTTCCTGTCCCCCCTGCACATCACTCCGTGGGGTTCTCTCTCTGCGTCCCTAGCCTCCCAGGGCCTCTGCTATTCAGTCTCTCCCCACAGGGGAGCGGTGGGAAGAGAACGCGCTGGACGAGTTTGAGCACCTCACCTGTTGTGCTGAGTGGAAGCCCTTGCTGGCGAAGATTTCCAGTTACGTCCAGTCCGGGGTCTGTACCTGGCCACGCATCCAGCTGTATGACACCAGTTGCGGACAGGTGAGTGCTGGAGGCCGGGCTGTCTGATGGGCTTCGTTCTCCCCTTACAAACACAGCATTTGCTGACAAGGGGTCTGTCTAGCAGCACAGGTCTGCATCTCCACTCCCATCAGTCACACACCCATCTTTCTCCCCAATCTGCCTCGCTGTATCATTCCCCCAGCCACCGGTGCTGCTTCCTCCGTGGCTCCGGCTCCCCTCCCCAAACTGCACCCCTTAGAGTCTCTTCCCTTTGTGCCGTAGTGAGCCTGCAACTCTCCAACCCCTTGTTTCCCTTCAGAGCCTTGATATAGGGGAGGAGCTGGTCCGGCTGGGTCACGCTGTGCGGTGTCTGCAAGAGGAAGATGGCGCTGCAGGGGACAGCACCCCCCAGATGGGGAAGGGGGCTATGTCCGAGGAATTCCAAAAGATGCTGGTTAGTAAATCACTAACCCCGCGGAGGGGTTGGGAAGCAATTTGGAGAGGCTGGAGTCTATCCAAAGCCCAGCACTAGAACAACTGTTGGCAGAGCAGGTTTATTCCTTGCCTAGATTTCGCTGTCCTGTTCTCTCCTCTCCTGCCAGTGGCCTCTCTCCCAACTCCCTGGGCTGTTCCATTTTCCATCACGCTGTCAGCGTGTGCCCTCTGGTGCCCAAAGGCTGCCAGACCTTCCTGATGATAGGGGAATTTTGCAGGGCACTGCTTGTCGGGGGGCTGGAACAGCCACTGGCAAGAAGCTGAATGGCGGTGGCAGCTCTAATAATCCCATTAGCAGCACCCCACACCTGTAGGAAAAGGAGCCTGATGTAGGAAAAAGAAGTGATGTATGCTGGGCGAAGGGGAGGGACTCTAGATGCCCTCTGCTCTCAGGCTGCTCCAGTGGAGGCAGCTGGGGCATCATGGGCATGTCTGCAGCTGGAGGTGTGATTTCCAGCTGCGGCTGAGGTGCCCGCACTAGCTTTGATCAAGATAGCAGGCTGAAAATAGCAGCGTGGCTGCGGCTGTATGGGCCAGCAGCCCAAGTACACGTCTAGGGTCTCAAGCTGGATTGCAGTCGGGCAGCCAGTCCGAGTCGCCCCCTGTGCCCGTCGCAGCTCTGCCGCTATTTTGAGCGCTGAGCCACGCCTGCTGCTGCATTGCCAACCTACCCCATGTGTCCCACTCTTGCTTCAGGGCTACTTGTTCTAAGGCAAGTTAATCGCAGCGTCTGATTGCCAGTGCCACAGACGCCCCTTGAGAGAGTTGCTGTAAAACAACTTCTATGTTTCAAATGCAAAGGACCCACGTCCTCATGAAACCCTTCTCGCTCCACGTGGAACAGCACGGATCGCCCCTGCTGTTCTGAAAGCTTCAGTCTAGCGGCGGATCTGTCTGCCTGCCCCTGGTTTGAGTGGCAGCAGGGTTCAGGAGATCTTTGCCTTGGGGCTGGTTTCCTACTAACCAGGGCCTGAGTCAGTTGTGTGCCGTTGATCCTGACAGCAAGGTGCTTGTCCACGGATTTAGTAATCCGATTAATCCTGCCTCTCTCTGCTGCTCAGGGGAACGCTGCAGGGACCTCCCTCGAGAGCCTCCTATCAGAGACTTGCGTCAGCCTTTCAGGTACGCGGCTCCGATCAGTTGTAGCAACCTGTTTTTCCTGTGGGTGGCTGCACTAACAGAATTTGTCTGTCTTCGGCTTGTATCCTGCTGCCTATCACTGCAGTGTCTGGGCACCTTCCACATCACGTCGATAGCTATGTCTCTGGCTCTTCTGCATGTGCCACCTCTCCTGACTGATTTCCCCTTCTTCCCGAGATGCCAGTGAGTTGCAAACTAGCTGGGAATTAAGGCTTTCTTTCCTTTGTGTGAGACCTGATTCTCCACCCACACGAATGGGGCAAAAAAGTTGAATCTCTCTTTACTCTCTAGGGAAAAACGGAATTAACTGTCGCAGGCGCAGCACTTAAATTTTGTTTCAAGGATTTTCACGAAGTTCAGCATGAATTGGACTATTCTCGCACAGTTCCTTTTAAAATATGCTGCCGTGGCTGGCGGTGAGGATGGGAGAGGTATTTACTCGTCTCTCTGCAGTTCATAGCCTTAAGAGAACACAGTGCCAAGTGCATGTGAACTAGAAACTGAACGGTCAATTTTAGAGGCAGTGTGACCTAGTGGGTAGGGCACCAGATCAAGACTGAGGACTCTAGGGTTCTATTCCTGGCTCTGCCACTGATCTCTGTGGCCCTGGGCAAGTCACTTCTGTTCCTGAGTTTTCCTTCCTCCTGCCTCCTTTGTCTACTCAGTCCGTGAGCTCTCCGGGGCAGGGACTGTCTTGTCTGTGCAGCACCTGGCACAATAGGACCCTGATCTCAGCTGTAGCCAGTAGGTGCTACCGTAATACACGTAATAACTGTCCCAAGCTGAATGAAATGCAAAAAGTAAATGGGATAATGAAAACTGAGATTTTGCACATCCTTCCAGTGTTTAATAACCGGTGCTGATGCCTTAGCCCTCTCTGTCCATCGCTTGGAACATTTAAATCGCTAACTGCACCTAGCATAAGAGAGAGAACATACCATAGGGGCTAATCCTGCCATGGGTGGGAACAAATAACGGGTTTCTGGGATTCTAGTAAGAAGGCTGGGAATGTCGTTTCGATAGGACTGGACTCTGAAAGTAACTGCATTTGCAGCTGGCACAAACACTCTGTATCTCAAGCCTGGGAAGAAGCAGCTGAAACGATGCAGCTGTTAAAAACCTCATTTTGGAAAGGATCTGATTTTCCTAATGCAGCTTTTAACTGATCCCTTTCAGAGCAGCAGCATTTGTTGCATTACTTCTGTCAGGTTAGGCCTGAAATTCGACAAAGGTTTCTAACAGTTAGGGCAGTGAAGTTCTGGCGTGACCTTCCAAAGGGAGTAGCGGGGGCAAAAAAACCTAACTTGTTTTAAGACTTGAGCGTGACTTTTTTGCCTTCCTCTGCAGCATGGGGCACAGGTCACAAGCTGGTTTAAACTAGACTAAATGGCGGATTCTCTATTACTTTAAATCATGATTTGAGGATGCCAGTGACGAGGCCCAGAATCTTGGGCCATCACAGGGATGGCTGGGGGAGGCTCTGTGACCTGCGATGTGCAGGAGGTCAGACGAGATGATCATGATGGTCCCTTGACCGTAAATCTGAGTGTGTGAGCATGACGCTGAATCCAAACAGCTGTGCACCCTCTGCAGAGACCTATTTGTACCTTTGGCTTGGTAGATGACTCCATTGAGCAGCTCCGAAGTGACACTGAGCCCACAGAACCATTCTCCCAGAAGACCTTCGTGCTCCCACCCTGGTCCCCTAAGATCTCGGCTCCCTCCTGCCCTCCGGGGGACTCTGAGATGCCCACCTTGCCAGCTGGCAGTAAGAAGCAGAATGGCTCAGTGGGCTGCAGCAGCTGGCAGGCCAGCGAGGGGGCGACAGAGGTCATGGGGTCTCTGCCGACCGCCCAGAGCCATGCAGCAGATGCCCAGTGGATGTCCAGTCCTGCCGATCACACGCATCCCACAGCCTTCTCTGGAGAGGCCTCTCCCATCTCCCTCTCAAGCAACGGCTCCAGCACCTCAAATGCCAGCTTCCCTACTGCCCTGCCCTCTGGGGACAGCAGTTGCTACTCCCCCCGGGGCTGCTTCTATTACCTCTCCACTTCGGAAGAGTGGTCCAACTCCTCCGTCTTCTGCAGCGGCCCAGACTCTGCTGACAATTCCCTCCAAAGCCTCATCCTCATCAGCTCCTCTGACAGTGAGGAGGAGGAAGGGCTCGGGGCCTGTAAGAGAGGTACAGAGGATACCACGGATGGGCAGCCGGGCACCTCACCGTGGTCTGGGGTGTCAGACGCATGCGGAGTATAGGCACCCCCTGAGATGCAGGGGTGTCCCATGTGCTGCCACCTCCTCTCCCCCTTTCCCCCTCCCCCCGATTGCAGGTGGGCAGGGATTCTCACAGGCTGTAGCCCATGGTTGCTGCTCCCAATTGCTGCCTTGCCGTCATTTGGCTGGAGGTGGCCATGACTGGTGATCACCAGCTGGCAACATCTGCTCCCCTGGGGGAGAGCCCACGGTGAGGGCCTCGATCCTCAGCAAAGCCTGTTACCTTTCTGTGCAGCGTGGGCACCCCTGCATCGCTGGGCTCAGGCCTGCTCTCAATCCGGAGGGGCCCCATGGAGGTGGCTGAGGTTCTCTGGCTTGAGCCTGGTGTAACCGAGAGCTGAACCCGCCCACTGTGTGTCACTGCCGCACGAATCACCTGCTCTGCAGAGCCAGGCCAAGGGGGCATGAAATCGATGCACAAGGGGTTCTTGGTGTCAGCCGCGTGATTCTTGTTTCTCCGTGCACGGGGGGCACAAGTGGGGAGAGCCGGGCCTTCCTTGCAGCTTGGAGCAGCTGGACGCTGGCTTAGGGCTCTTCCTGAACAGAGCAGGTCATCTCTGGGGCCTGGGGGGACCCGCTCCTGTCTCCAGAGAAGGGGGCACGGAATCCAGGCTGCACAGTGACTTGGCTCTTGGTGGCAGGCTGGTGCCGGGGAGCCAGTGGTGCCGTACCTGTTCTAACCACTGCCTCTCCTCTTCTCTGCAGAAGGAGCATCTGTGTCTGGAAGCGGCGACGATGTTATTCTGGCTGAAGATGATTTGCTGTGACGCCTTCCCCGCCTCTTCTCTGAGCAGCAGCGAGCCGGAGGAGTCGCGGAGGGTGGTGCGTAAGTTTGTCTATGCCGGCTGGTGGTGGGGCCACGGCTCTCCCCGGGATCCTGCTTCCAGGGCAGAGGAAGGGTGCAGTGAATGTCCTCTAGGGTACATGGAGGGGGGGGCCCTCGTCTGCCCTGCCGTGCTTTGCGTTTGCCAGCGTGTCCACCCCAGCGTTGCTCAGTAGCGACCACCACCACCCCCCCCCCCCCCGCGCAGGTTAAGCAGCAGCACTAATTACAGCCCGAGGCGGTGATAAACTGACTCCGTGCTGCTCTTTTAAGCAAAAAGCTGAAGCTCCCTGTGTGCCTGAGCGCTGCACTCACTGCAGCTGCTCTCTTGCCTTCTCTTTGGTCCTAGGAGGTTGGTGCCTGGATTGAGATGACCATGAGGACTTCCCCAACAGGGCAGGGGAATAAAATACTGCAAGAAGGTGGAAGGGGAGACCGCTGCCATGGGCGCTGTGCCCCAGTGGTGCTGCTTTATGGTTACTTGTGGGACCCACATCTTCTCTGGATCTGGAATCGGCGGGTTTGCATCCTAACTTCACTCTCCTCTGCCTTTGTGTTTGGGGCGGGGACATTGGGTCGCTGGCATTGCAGCTGCACAGCATCGAATGCCTGTTGCTGGCTCCCTGCAGCAGGGACCTGATTCAGGCTCTCGGGTGACTGCCCTTCTGGGGGTGCTCTGTTACACGGGGGGCTGGAGCCATGGAGCAGGCATTTACGGTGCATTTGGAGGGGGCTGGTCCTAGGGATTCTATGGCTGGCTGCCAGCGTCTATCAAGTCACGTGCCAGAGTTCCGGCTGTGCAGCTTCACGACGTTCCCAAGGGATCCAGGGATGCCGGGGGTTGCTGTGCTGCTGGATCTATCGGTGTTGCCATCCCCAGTTGACAGCTGCTGGACTGCCCTGACGTAAATTCAGAGTAACTGCACTGACTTCATGTGGGTTGCTCTATAGACATTGGTGTAACCGAGAGCAGGATCAGGCCCACTCCATCCAGCTGGTTCCCACTTTCTTCTGACCAGCTGAACCCCTCCTTCCTCTGACTGGTGGGAGGACCCTGTTTCTCTCTCCTGTGGGCCGTGGGGATGTGTTGCACTCGCTCTGCCAAAAGTCGAGGCTGACATAGGTTTTGGTTTAAATTGCATCGAAGAATCAGCTCTGCCGCCCTTCCCGCCAAAGGGGCGAGGGAGACACTGGAGTTCTTGTGACTTGACTGGATGAGCTTTTTCTGCTGCAGCAACAGGGCCAGAAAGCGGTTGTGAGGTGCCCCTCCCAGCTCCGATCCGGGCCACAGCCTGGCCCAAGTGTTGGCCCCATTGCAGCCGGTTCATTCTGTCCGTTTTCACGCAAAGCTCTTGTTGTTTGGGTGACACTTGTGCCGTTAGGGGCTTGAGGCAGCATTGGGGGAGGGAACCGGCTTCCGTTGTATTTCACAAGCCAGCACGCTGCAGCTGCTTACACGCCCACTTCGCTTTACGCAGCCAATGGGGTTGCTCACAGGAGTAACGCGAAGCTCATGGGCAAGTGCCTGAAGGACCAAAGCCCTTTGCCTCGATGCCAGCTCGGTTATACAGTTTCCGTTTAACCCGCCCTCCGCCAGTGGGCATTTGCGAGGCGCACAGATTGGAGTTCTTACTTAACTTTATTTTAGTTATGTTTAAAAAGGAGAGAGAATCCTGGAAGCTGGGAACGTTGGAGCTGCATTTTTGTTTCACTAAATGCAGACGGAGCTGGTATCTTTTTTTTTTTTTTTTTTGGCTAAATCTCTGCCTCCTCTTGTCTCCTGTGCTGAGGGAAGGAGAAGTGCAGGCCAAGTGGATTTAGCCTGCTGCTGGCTGCAGAGGACCCAGCTGGCTAAGGGAAAGCTGCTGGCTGGGAATTGGCCAAAACTTTATGCCTCTATCCAAAGTGGCTTAGGAGGCTCTTGCTGTACTTCAGCGGAGGCTGCCTTTTGTCTTAAGAGTTTGCTGCCGTGGCGTAAATGGGGGTGTTTCCTGTCAGGTTATTGTTGCAGCCTTTCAGCTGGGTGTGGTGTTTTCACCCCAGCCCTGTTTTTGGGGGTGGGCAGGGGGAGGAGAGAGCTGTGTACATCAGCCATCAGTTTCTTTATTCAATAAAGTTCTTTTGAGAATTTTTTCTAGTCTGTCAGCCAAGGCCTGGGCCGGGGGCTAGAGAAAGGCGGAGGGAGGGCTTAGAGCTGGGCTGCAGGATGCCAGGGTTCTGTTGCCCCCCTTACCTCTGACTGTGTGACCTTGAGTTAGTCATTTTTCCCCCTCATGCCTCTTGCGCCAGGCTGTAGAATGAGGCTGATGCATTATTAGTGGGTCATGGACTTTGTCATGGGGGGGAGGGGTCAAGCCATGTTAGCCACCTGCAAGTGCAAATACAGGCCTCTGGGGAACGCAGACTGGAGGTGCCTAGTTGGGGGACCTGCCCATACCCCTGCCTCATGCCAGTAGCCAGCAGGAGTCTGTTCCCCTCACACAGGCCTTGCTGGGGTCAGTCCCTCACCCGTGTCCAGATGACTAGTGGAACTCGGGCTTTTTTCAGTTCTCATGAACAGGGGCCAGGTTCTGCCCCTTAGCCCTAGCACATCCCCTTGCAATTTGGAACTAAGCAGCTGCAAGTTTTCCAAAGTTATGGCAGGATTGAGGAGAAATAGCGCAGGGCCTCACTTCCCTGCAATTACCTCCCTGAGGGGCGGGAGCTGACATGACATAGCGGAAAGGTGCTTTTTGAGCCTTGGGTGGCCGATGCTATAACCATGCAGCAGCTATCGCCAGGAGCCTGGCCCACAGAGGTTGCTCTGGCCAGGGCTTTAAAAGGGTGCTGGGACATGGGCAAGGAGGTTGGGTAATGAATTTTGTGTGAGTCTTGATCCCTGAGGCAAGGATCCTTCTCTTCGCTGGGTGCTTCTATGCTGTGAAATCAGGTGGGTCCTTGGTCCAGGTCACAAGGCCAAGCCCTGATGGCACAGTGCAGCTCCACTCAGTTCTAAAACGGATCCCGCCAAGTCAGGCTGGAGGCACCCTCGGGGCAGTTTATGGGAGCCCTATGCAGTTATGAGCACCTCTTGACCTCTGAAGTGTGAGTCAGAAGCTGAAAGGTTTAGTCTCCTTTACCCCCCCATGAATTCCGCACTGACTGCCCAAGCCTTCCCCCGACCAGACCCCACACCGGTGCTTTCACACCCATTTAATGACGCTCAGCAGGGAGGTGCTCAATTACACACATGACTTCAAGGCCTTTGCCAGTTCAAGGCCCAAGTTAAGTGGGTGCTACACCATCCCATCCTGGGTTTCGGGGACTCATTCCGGCTCTGGACAGCAGTCTCGCTCCAGCGGGTAAACCATGAAGATAACATCCTCCCAAGGCGGCAGTAAGGGATGATCTGGTCTGACCACCTCAAAGCCCAAATAGCTGAAGGCTCGCAACAAGTCTCCTGTGGGACGTAAGAGGAAGGGTCACAATTATTAAAACCAACTGTTCTGACCTCCACCTGGGATCCCATGCCCCTTAACCCCAGTCGTGTAGCTAGAGTTACTAGACACTGAAATTACAGGGGGCTGAGAGGAGCAGAAAGGACAGGGCAGTACATCCAGTAGTTCTAACCTCTAAAGTCATGCAGTCCGCATCCAGCGTGCATGTCAAGTCAGATCAGGGCCTTGTGCTCTTAATTGCAAAAGCCAACTAGCTTCCCTTTCCTAAAAATAGTGTAGTGCTGGCTCCAAATACCGCAGTCCAGGTTGTAACACAGACAGTGCTGCAGGCCAGTGTACTATTTTTATTTTTTAAATGGACATTCCCACAGGACATGCACCATCTGTTCCAAGGTGAAGAAAAGTAGGGAGAATAATACTGGTTCTTTGTCTGCTGGTCTCTGTGCATTCCACCCCTGGGGTAAATAATAGCCTGTGCGTGGCAGAGCGTAGCCTCTGCTGCCATTAGCTAGCAAGAAAAGATTCCACTGCAAGCGCCTTCACTGTGCATTAAGTATCCAAAATGTGGCACGTGCACCCGTGACTTGCACTTCTCTGCATGTGGAAGGCAAGAAACCTCCATGTGTGTTTACCTACCACCACCAGCCCGGAGGATCCCTTACCGCGATCGCTGCGAGACAGCTGGAAGTTCACGAACACAAGGTTCACTGTGGTCTTTTCCTCCACGTATTCCAGCGTCGCAGTCAGACTAGAAAGAAACACATCCCTGTACTCGAGCAAGATCAGAAAGAATCCCGGGAGGGATTTTCAGCGGAGTTAGGTGCTCAAATCCTATTAAAATGCAGGGGGAGTTGGGTGCCTGACACAGATTAGGTTTATACGTGATAGTTTGGTCTAGTTCTGTCCTGCTGTAATTTGCTGGCCTTTGTGAGTTAAAACACAACCCCAACCAGGGGCTGTATAAAACACCATGTGGTCAGCTGGAAAAAAGACAAATATCTGAGTATTCTATGACTCTCCCAAAGGTTGTGTTCATTTAAGGGGGGGGGGCTCATTTAGAAGCAGGCCCAATTGTTACGGATAAGCAGAGCTGAATAAAGTTACATGGGTCATTCAGCCAGCCCTTGCCCTGATGTAGGCAGCTTGTAGGTCCAGCTCCCGCAGCACCCATGAGCACACAATGGGAGCAGAGAGGTGGCTGTTATTACCTATCTATGACCTTGGACATCAAGGTGTGGTAGCTGCTGCCTTTTTACTGTCAGCCACCTGGGGGAGGAAGGGGGGGGGATTTATGTTTGTAGAAAGACAGTCAAGGGATAATTGTCACCTGTCTTAGTAGACATAGGCCCTTGGATCCTTGATGTCTTAAACATCCCAGCACTTAGAAAGAAATGATGCATAGATAGAATAAAGGACCAGCTGGCAGCATGCACTGGAGAGGCTAACCCTGCGTTGCCCAGGGGCCAAGCACCCGATTGATATTGGCCGTATCTAGGCTGCGGGAGTGCAGCACTAAATGCTTTTAGGCTCTTCCATGTGTTTGCAAATGAAACGAGTTACCTTGGAGCTCAGGTGACTCTGGGTGGCAGGGTCCAAAGCAGGAGGGTGACGGCTGGAGCTGCTTTCTCCCCTGGCCTCCCGACAAAGGAGGTGTGAAATCCCCTCTGCAATCCTGGCCAGGCTCCTTACCTTTCACGGTTGTTTTGATGCAGGGCGCCACGGGGCATGTCCAGGAAAAGCTTGCCGCGGGTTAGGAGTCCGTGCCAGTGAGCAGAGCTTTGGGGGCCGAGTTGGAAATGGAAGTCCAGCTGGACAGGGAGACCAGGGGGCAGAAGGTCGCCAGCAAACACTGTCAGGTTCCCAGTCTGCAAGGAAACCCCTGTTACCAGGTGCGCTGACTGAGAGCAAACACCTGCCCATGCTGGGGTCTGCCAAGGGAATCTAGCTCAACACCCTGATCCTACTGACTGTGACCTCCCAGCCTGACCTCCTGCCCATCCTCTGTGTCAGGCCCACGTGCTCCAGGTGCCGGGGAGCCTGGACTAGGATTTAACAGAAAAGACTTGCGATTTACAAGTAAGAAGCCAGCATCATTCCTTTGACGGATGTTAGCAGCGCAAGGTAATTTTCTCCGTGCATTATTTCCCCCCTGAAGAACATGAAGCAGTTTCTTGCTCAAAGGGCAACAGTTACTGATTGCCGCCCTTCCAGTTCCTCTGGGCATTTGTAAGAAGGCCCATCACCTTCCTCTCTTGGCACCAACTGTCCACCCCAGGCCTCTTCTCTTTAGATAATCAGCTGCAGAACAATCCCCTGGATGCACCCTGGACTCAGCTGGCGGCTGGAGGCTTCCTACCTTGTACAACTCTTTCAGCACTCCCTGGTTGGCTCCCCTCCCGGCCGGGCCACCTCCCAAGGACTCAGGAACATTGGAGGCAGTAGCGAGGTCTGAGTGTCAGGTTCTCGCGCTCATTCATGGTGATGCTTGGGGGATGAGAGAACAGGAGAAAGAAGAACAGCGGGGATGAAATCCTGGCCCATTTTCAAGTCAATGAGAGTTCTGACTTTGACTTCAGTGGGGCCAAGATTTCATCCTAGGTCTTTAACTCATTGCTCCTACTAGGGAAAATCCCTTGTAAATTCCTCAGCTCCTGATCCCCTTGTGATGTCAAACAGTGAAGTCCCTTATGCTGCCATTCGCCACAGTGAAAGCAGATGTTACTGCCAGCGTCATTATGGGGATCAGACTCTGACGCCCTAAGGAATCAAATCAAGGCAGCTGGAGAAGATACTTTGATGCTAAATACTGTAAATGATTCCCAGCTTGATTTGACCTGCAGGAAACCTCGCAGAGGGGCAAATCTTTCCCACGAGGCTCTGTCGGGGAAGGGCGGACACAAGAGGCTCATTTAACTTGAGACAGACTGTCCTGATCATCATCTTTCTGCTGGCAAAGCAGTGGCTGGGAATTCCCTGGGATGGCTCGTGGTTAGGGCACTAGTCTAGGTCTCAAGAGCTCTAGACTCAATTCCCTGTTCTGCCACAACCTTCCTATCTGACCTGGGGCAAGTCATGGAGCCGCTCCGTGCCTCAGTTTCCCTATCTGCACAATGTGAGGATAAATACGTTAGAGCGTGAGGTGCTTGGATGCTGCAGTAACTTGCGTTCTAGAAGTACCTAAAATTGGCTGGCTGGAACAATGAGCAATGCAAAACACCCCCGGTAAGGGTAAAATGTGTGACAACTGAATAGTGTGTGAGAGGTGTTTCAGATCTCCCACACATACACTTCAACTATACACAAAGACATTTGAGGGCCCTGATTTCAAAAGATGCTGGGTCCCCTCCCTCTGAAAATCAGGCCTGTCTAAGGTTTCTCAAGTTGGGCTCCTAAAATCACCAGTTGCTTTTGAAAACATGATTTATTTGTGCTGTGGTCATGCCCCGGGCCCCCGTTGTGCTGGGTGCTATATAAATATAAAACAAAAGACAGTCCCTGTCCCACAGACCTTACAGTTCAGCAAAATCTTGGCCTTAAGTGATCAAATATACTCCCCAGGCATTGGCAGGATGGGTTTGGGGTTTTTTGGATGAATCATTCTCAAAGCTCCAAAGACAACAATCGACAAGTTACATCCTGGCCCCCAGGTCTGGGGTTCTCTCCTTTCCAGGTGTTTTTAACAACATAAGGCCCTTTGGGTTTGATTTTTCCCTCCTCTGCCGAACAGAAGGAAAACTACAGTTCCCTGTTAATCTTTGATAGAAGGACAAAAAAGAAGCCGCTCACCTCTGATGGAAAGGCACCATCCTTCGCCTGTAGATGAAGCGGTAGCGATAGCAGTAGTAGTAATACGCAAAGGGGGAGCAGAGGGGGTATAAGTAGTTCCGTTTCTTCCCTCTCTCAGTATAAGAAAGGGAAAACAGATAGTTGTGGTCCCGGAGCAGCGACGTTTCTTCAGGCAGTGCCTACCCGTGGCAAAGTGAGCCCCTGAGCCCCAGGGCCCCAGCTCAAGTAGCCAGGTGCTTTGTGACCTGGCCATTGTGACAGTCCTGGGGGGGGAGGGGCATCATTGTGACATGCCCAGCCAGGCCACACACCCCCAGTGCCATACCTAGAATATGCCCCTCCCTGTCACACCCTGATCACGCTATGGCAACCGGGGCACAAGGGTGGGATGTTGCCATTCTGTGACCAGCCTTCTAATACCCTGATCTAGGGGAGATGGAGCTGTAGTCTGGGCAGGTCCCTCCGTCTCTGGCATCCGTCATGGGCCCTCTTAATTCCCCAAACTGCAGGGTCTATATTGATTGAAACTATGGAGGTGATGATATCTGGGGGGGAGGGGGGACCTCTCTAAATCCCTGGCTCCCGTTGTGGGGTCCCTGTGTAGACACACCCCCCAGGCTCCGGAGTGGGTTCTTTTCTCTCTGCTGCACTACAGCAATAGGGCACATCCCCTCGTGTTTGGGGCATCAGAGACGCAGAGCGTTGGAGGCCAGACGGGACCAGCACTTCCAATCTGACCACCCATCTCACACAGGCCCCCCCGCACACTAAACCCAGCAACCACAATGAGACCCAAGTGTCACAGCCCAAAGGAGCCTGGACTGTTCTATGTCACCAGTGCCCGAGGCCCCCGCCATGGCGAAGTGAGAAATACCCAGATAATCCTGGACAGTCACCCACACCCCACGTTACAGAGAATGGCAGGGACCTTGGGGTAGCCTATCTGAGCTGGGGGGCAAATTCCTTCCCTGGGCCCATCTCTGGTGATCAGTGAGACCCTGAGCATGTGAGCAAGAATTGCCAGCCAAACACCTGCGAGAGAGATGCTCAGTGTCCCCTCAGCCTGGCCCATCTCCAGCTCTGGCCGTCCCTGATGCATCAGAGGAAGGAGATTTAAAAAACCCAACCAACCCCCTCAGAATACACAGGAGCAGTAAATCCCTTCCTGACCCCCACCGACGGCCGGCTGAAACCCTGAAGCATGAGCTCTAGGAATGTAGGGGATAAACCAGAAGTGAGCTCCAGGGCTACTGAGCCCTGCTCCTCTCCCCGCTGTCCTCCCAATACACACACAAGCAACCCTGTCATACAGTTGCACATATATCTGTCCAGGAGGCCTCTAGGAACTGGGGTGACCCCCCTTTTGAACATGGAAATAGGGACTTCTGAAAATAAGTGGTGGTGGTTCAGTGATTTGCAGGGTGGGGGCACAGATATGGGCACAGGGAGCAAGGGACTTGGGGAATCAAGCAGATATGGGGGTTCACAAGAATTGGGGGGGAGGACCTGGAAACTCAGATTGGGACTTGTGGGTTTTGGGGATTCTGTGATCATGGCCATGAGGGCTCCTGGGAATTAACTGGGTGGCAGTCCCCTGACCATGGACACAGGGGCTCCTGGGAATTGCCCCCCCCAACCATGGATTTAGGGTCCCAGAACACTGGGCACCCCTCCAATGTTTGGAATCCCCCCCCCTTGATGCTTTGGAGGGCAGAAAGCCTAGAAACTGGGTGGGGCCCCCAAGTGGGGAAATCATGGGGACCCCTGAGAATGAGTTGGGGGGGTCCTTGAAGGGCACTGAGAGGGTGAGGGAGCAGCAGGAGGGGGATCCTGGGGGGTAAGGAAGGTGGTGGGGGAAGCGGGGCCAGCAGGGGAGGAGGTCCCTGAGGGGAGCAGGGATTTCGGGGGATGGACTCTCTGGTGTCAGATGGAGATGGGGGACCTGGGGCCAGGGCAGTAGGGTAGAATGGGGATATTAGGGGGATGGGGGTCCCTGGGGGGCAGGGAGGTGGCGGCACAATGGGGTGGTTAGGGGGATGGGGGTAGGGAGGTGGGGGAGAGGAGCTCATGGGGGGTAGGGAGGTGGGGGAGGGGTGCCTGGTGGCGGGCAGGGAGTTGGGGGGGGTCAATGGGGGAGAGGGTCGGTGGCCGTGCTGGGAGGCAGCGCGGGGAGGGGGAAAGCGAAGCACGGCTGGGGGCGGGGCGAGGCGTTGCGCGGCGCAGAACAGGCGCGCTGCGGACAGCGGATCAGGCGCGCTGCGGGCAGCCGGCCGGGGTCCTTCCTTCGGGTCGGCGCGGTCCGGCGCCGGGGCCTTTCCCAGGCGCGGTCGCGGCTGGCCCCGGCGCGGGCGGGCGGAGGATGCTGAGCCTGGGAGCGGGACGGGGCTGCGGCCTCCTGCTGCGGGGGCTCGGGGAGCAGCTGCGGGGGCAGAGCCGGGGGCTGGGCCTCTCGCTCAGCCGGGTAAGGAGCGGGGCCGGGCCGGGCCGGTCTCTCGGCGGGCGGGTGTGGGCGGTCGAGCCCCCGGCAGATCTGTGGCAGGGGCCGTCATGCTCCCGGCTGGTGATATTCGGGCTGGGGGGCTGGGCTCGCTCAAGGGGGGTGTTGGGGTGAGGGGGGGTCATGCCCCGGGCTGATCTCTCTCTCTCTCTCTCTCTCTGCAGGGCACGGTGGTGGTGGAGCGCTGGTGGAAGGTCCCGCTGAGCAAAGAAGGGCGCCCGCCTCGCCTGCACCCCAGGAGGCACCGCATCTTCAGGCTGGTGGAAGACACCAAGCACCTCCCCAAGGAGGAGCTGGAGCTGATCCTCACTCAGTCCGTGGCGAGTAGGTTCCCATCACAGCCCCTGCCCCCGGCTGGCATCGTGGGGGGGGGAGGGCATTCGCTTTCCATAACAAAGTGCCAGGCCGGGGCTGGGTATCTGTCATAGGAGTCCATGTGTCTTTGCTGATTTTCACCAGTCTGTTATGAGAGCAGTGTTGGCTAATGGTTAGAGCACAGACGTGAACCAGGACCTCTGGGTTCTGGTCCCAGCTCTGCCTCTGTGTCCCTTGTAATAAAATGGGGGAGATCACTGCACTCCAAAACAGGAGTGATCATTGGGTGTGGGGTTTCATCTGTTAAAATACAGAGTGGTTTGGGAGTTTAGGAATAAAGGAGTTATTGAACTAATTATTACTATAGTGGTTGCAAAGCCTGGCCTCAGATCTCAGGGCCAGATCCAGGAATCCTGACCTCCAGTCCTCTGCTTTAACCACTGCAGAAGAGCAACCACTCAGCTTAGTGTCCTTGGGTTTTTATAAATGCTGTTAGTTATTTTTAGATATTTGTGTTCAGGAGCTTTTCCTTTGCCATAATAACCTAAATCCAATTATGTGTGTGTACACACATACATGCTCATAGGTTCTGAATATGAAGCGTGATGTAGTGAAGCAGCTGATAGTCCATGCAGCGCACAATCATCTCTCATGCCTCTGCCAAAACATTTCTACTTTTTAGGCCTTGTTTTTCAAACTCTCTTTGAAATGACTTTTTCTTTTCCTATGTTCAAAATGCTCTGGGATCCTCCTCAGGAGGAATGTGTTGTGTAACTATAAATAACCTGTGTGCTTGGTTTGCCAGTGATGTCATATTGTGCCCTGTGTCTCTTATTCACAGACTTGGGAAGCCGGGGTGATATTGTCTCTGTGAGGAAATCTCTGGGCCGTAACAAGCTCCTCCCCGAGGGGCTCGCAGTTTATGCCTCGACAGAGAACAAAAAATTGTTTGAGGAGGAAATGAAGGTGAGTTGGGGGCAGGAATTGCCTTTCCATCCCATGTCGCACGCTCTACTGTCCTAATACACACACTGGGCAGAATTCTGCCATGACCAATTTGAGATTCTCACTGAATTCAGCAGGAGCAGCATGCAGTCCTCCAAAGGGAAGGATTTGGCTAACATAGTTAACCTGTGATTTCACTGGGGGAAATATACCAGGCCCTGAAAGTTTAGTGTCTTCAGCAAAACTTCTAGGTACTGCCACCTCAGTATGAAACTGCGGCTCACTTGGGGCCTTGATTTTTTTTATCCTATGTAAGATTTGTAATCAGGAGACTGTAAACCAAGAGAGTAATTTTGTTTTGTTTTTAAGTAAACCAAGAGAGTAATTTTGTTTTGTTTTTAAGTGGGTTGATGGATTTAACTTTTTTATAGCAAATCATAAGCACATGTTACTGGGTTTGAATTGCTGATTGTTTTGTTAGAAATAGATCGCTGAAATCCTGCTAGCAATGTTACAGATGTATTTGGGAACCATTTAAACACCCTTGAGCTAAAACCAATTGTCTCTAGTGTCCCTTATAAAATAAGTGGTGTGTAAAGTGCCTTTCAATTAATATAACCTTGCTAATGACCAGGAGACCCATGGTGAACTGCAAAGTAACAGGTAATTTAACAAATTCAATTTTTAAAAAAATTCAGCCCCCTGTTACAAAGGGCTGCTGGTCCATGTTTGGGGCTGCTAAGTGTTACTGTCATTTATATAATAATCAAGGATTTTGCATTGCCAAAAGTCCCTTTTTCACCTGCTCTGATACGTGCTGTCTCGTTTGAATGATGTAACACTGAATACACTAAAAAACGTACCATGCCAAAGCCAAAAAAGAGCCTGGCTATTAAAACTTTGTTGCAAAGCGAGGGTGAAGACTGGGGCTTTTGACAATTGCTGGATTTGCTGGCTAGTAAAATGAGAATTAATGAGTTGTGACTCACTACATCACACCAGAGTGTTCCTATCCCAAAATGCCCAGAATGAGGACATAGCTGACACTAAGGCATTTTGAATTGAGAGCTCCATAAGTAACTCCAAATCCTGGACTGTCCAGAGATGAACTGAGAGACGTTGTTAACTGTGTATTTATCTCACATTTTCCCACAATCTTACTCCTCATAGCTGCGTCTTGAAGGAAAGCTGGAGAGACTTCAAACCCACAGTGGTGAAAAGGTGAATAGAAAGATTCTTATGAAGAAGTTGTGGGGGTGGGGAGACATGAGCGTTCATGAAATAGCAGTTCCATTCCAGTGAAATGTGGGCATTGTGGAAACTGGAGAATCCTAGCCAACAAAACTGAAACTCCTGGTACGTTAATAAGAACCTGAGCCGATTAGGGATGTCCCTGGTGTGGTGTCTTTTTATATGGGGATGTTTGTTCATATAGCTTTTCCCCAACAAAAAACAAGGACAAATATGTAGACTGTGAGCTTGTAGGGACAAAGAGCTTGTCTTTATCTAAACTGCCATTCCATACCTATGGTGTTATATAAATGATTGATGATATCATCCCTTCAAAGGAAGGGTGAAGTAGCTAACTTCATTCCAGTTTTGAATTGGAGTTATAATGAACGCTCATTCAGCCAGTGGCACCCATCTCTTAACATGATGTTGGCAAGTGAGTTTACCACACTTGTCCTGCATCAGAGATACTGGAACATCTTTACCCTGGGCTAGCTTTTGAAACAAATGAACCCAGCCATTCTGTCGGTGCTGGCTTCCTGGCACTGGACAACAAGGAGCTGTTCATTCCATGAATATTTACAGCGAGGATGACAACTGGGTAAACTTCCCCCATCCCGACCTGCCAGTGTGACTTCACCCTGACCTGCAGGCATGTGTGGGGACTTCATTCTCCATGGGCCATGCAGCCTTGGGTTCTGTTACTGCAGTGGCTTTGTGATGCAGACACTTGACCTCTTGAAATTAAACAGAGATCCAGTCATTCCGCTCACTCATGCTCCCCATCTGTCACCCCCTAACCCCGTCCTTCTGTAGACTGTCGAGTTCCTGAAGAAGTGCCGTTTGGAGGTGGGGATGAAGAACAACGTGAAGTGGGAGCTGAACAATGAGATCGTTGCCCGTCATTTCCTGAGAAATGTTTGTGTCTTTGCGCTGTGACTAGGGTTCTTGTGGACGGAGGGTGGGGGAGTTGGCTAATTTAGCTCCGCCTCTGTGATGCTGAGCGTGTTGATCCAGACAGCAAAGCTGGCTCACCATGGGTTGGAATTCAGGGAGCAGCTCAAGCAGAGGCTCTTGAACTTATCAGAAAGGGCTAATCAGGATAACCCAGAAATCTAGGGGGAGGCGAAGGCCTCACGTTCTCTCTAGACAGCTATTGGCTTGGACTTGTAAATTCTAACCCCAGCCAAGCCTAGCATCTGAGGAGTCTGTCTAGTTCGTGCAAGTCTCTGCTATCTCCAAGCCTCCCAGCTCACCAGCGCTCAAGCATCTATCACAGCAGATCCTCTCTGTCCAGCCCTCCTGTTAACAGGCTTCCCCCAGCTGAGCTAGGAGTGCTTGTATCTCTGTCACCTGGCCCCACGTTCCCAGCTAGGTTGGTGATCCACTTCCAAACACCTGTTCTTAAAGGGGCCATGCCCAGAACAGGACTAGCTGGCCCCAGACACCTGCTGCCCCGTTCCACCTAGTGTAAGTGTTGAACACTGACAGGCCGCTGTGCGGTTAGAATAAAGGGGCAGCTGCTGGCATTGGGTTGGAATAAGCATCCAAAGCTTAAGTCGTGCTGATTTTTTTCAGCTTAATGTCTTCGTGACTCCGCATGTGCTGAAGTTGCCCGATGAGCCCATCACGAGATGGGGCGAATATTGGTGTGACGTGACGGTAAGTGCATGTTTCATTGGAAAGGGCGCAGCTGCTTTTGTTTGAAGGCTACTTAGCTAGAAATGGCTCCAACTTCCTAGTCCCTTGTCCTTCCTGGCACTCCTCAGTTGGTGACAGTGGGATGCAGCCACTTTCCGCCAGCTTAGGATTCTGGCCCTTTGCATTCAGTTAATTTGGAAGCATGGGGCAGGCTCATTGTCTGGGGCCCTAACCCGTATCTCTGTCCTGGGCTTTTGCGTTGCAGGTGAATGGCTTGGACACCGTCAGGGTGCCGATGTCTGTGGTGAACTTCATGAAGCCAAAGACCAAGCGCTACAAATACTGGCTGGCCAAGCAGGCAGCATTGGCTGCCTCCAAGGCGTAAAGGCCCCTCCAGCCGTCCTGCGGAGTTCTCCTTGGAAGGTTGGACTGTTGGGGGAAATCCCCCTGCTATGGAGCCCGGAGCCTCTTGCGTGGGACCCCTTCCCCTTGCCAGATGAGAAGGGCAGCCTGGCGTCAGTTGGCCTACTCCTCCGGGCAGCAGTTAGCTGGCTTCTTGTAAACTGTGGCAGTGTTTTGGGGAGATTCTCATCACAAACACGCAGGGACCCTCCATGCCTCTCAGGTGGGGATCTCTGCAGAGGGCCATCAACCCACTCAACTCTCCCCCATCCCTGCGTGCTGTATGTCGCTCCCAGCCATAGCAGGACACCTGAACCCTCACGGCGACTAATAAAAGGCTCCTGTGTCTGGAGTCCAAGCCGCTGGCCGTGTGAATCAGCTGTTTCTTGCTGCTGGCGGGGGTTTGGTCAGACAACGCTTCGGAACTAGGAGACCTGGAGGCCAAATGATCTACGGGGAGCAGTGGGAAGAGGATGAGAGAAGCAACCGCCAGTGACTCACCTGATCATTAGAAAAGCACTGAATGGCATGTTCCCAACTATCTAGCCCGATGCCCAGTAGTGCTGCTGCTGATCCCAGCCCCGCCTGAGGGGGGCAGAGGAAATGGAGGGTAGACAGTCCCCTACTGGGCTAGAGACCAGAGCTCCCTTTAGCCACCCTCCTGCCACAGGCATCCTAACAGGAGCGGGGGAGCGATGTGCCCACACACGGCATCCTTCCTCTGCCTCCTGCAGCTTCTTCATGGGTAAAATGGGGCTAATACCTCAGAGCCAAAGAACCAGTGTGCTGCTTGTCCTTGGCTGCTCTCGAGGCAGCGGAGCAGGGTGTAAATGCAGCTGCTACAGGGAGGGAAGCAGAATCACTAGGGGCTCAGTCCTGCCAACCTTTCCTTGGGGCGCGGGCCCATAGGCGTAACCAGAGTCAGGCCCTCTGTTCCCAAGCACCTTTCCGTTAGGAGAATAAGGAGTCAAAACTAATGCAAAACTAGCCACGGATGGCAAAACTGAAGCCAAAGTGATTATGGAAACGCAAGAGGGGGACTGGTGTGTGTTTGTATCTAAATGCTGCCTGTGTGTGAGTTGTGTTTCTGTATGTAGGTTTCTAAGTGTGTGTTGTGTCTGTGTGGGCGAATCAGTTGGCCAAATGTCTCTCTCTCACTCTGTTGTGTACGTGTGTGTTAGAGAGTGATTTGTCAGCGTGTGTCTGTGTGTGTGTCAGATCCCAGCCACAGCTTCAGGAGAGCGTTGTCCCTGAGAATACAGACACATCCCTGCTGCGTAGTCCATGGTATGTTATCTCAGCCAACGGGACCACCTGGTGTGGCCATCTAATGTTCCCTTCGCTGGCCTCTGAGATGAGTTTTGGTGGGTCTCAGCCTAGTTCCTCTAGCAAACAAGTGTCCCCCTCAGCACCCCACAATCTGCTTCTTGGCAACCTCAGCAGGGAGGCCAAGGGCTGCGTGGCCCCAGAGCCTGGACTGCCTGCTCCCCTGGATGTTAGCAAGTGAAGCTAACGGGGATTGGTGGAGGCTGGGCCTGCCCCGTGGCTAGTCAGGGATGCAGCCGTCTGGGCACCGTTCAGGGGCACTGAACTTGCTTGTTTGCTTTTAAGCCTCTCGGCAGGGCTGGTGCCGGCTGCATCCCCCCGACTGGGTGAGGCCGCTCTGGCTCTGCAGACACGGCTCTGTCTGTGCCACGGGGAGGCAGCCAGGCACTGGCAGAGCTGTTCGTTGCCCAGTCCTGCTCCCAGACTCCCATTGGCTGCAGTGGGCACAAGCTCAGCTCCCTCCCTGAATGAGAGAGGCCCGTCCGTGGGAGCCGAGTGCTCTCTGCCCTCTGAGCAGTACCGGGGCTCTGCAAAAGTGTCCGGAGACGAGAAAGTCTGTTAGGTCCTTCTTGTCCTTTGCCTGCCAGGCAGCGTGGTCACCCCTAGCCCATTCGAGCCAGGGCTATTGCTCCATCCAGTCTATTTTTAAAGCCCTCAGGCAATGGTGCCATCATCCCATCCCGTGGCACTGCTTAAGAAGATCTCCTGGTTCAGAAGTTTTCCCTGATATCCAGCTTAAACCTATCCTGGTGTTCTTTGTTCTATAGTAAACCCAGCTGAGATCAGGGCTCTGTTGTGCTGGGCCCTGCGCAGACCCTGAGGGAGAGGCAGTCCCTGCCCCAAAGAGCTCACAGTCTAAACAGACGGGGTCGGAGGGGAAACTGAGGCACTGGGTGCAGACCTGCCTTAGCCAAGATCATATGGTCAGTCAGCGGCAGGAATGGAGCCCAGGTTTCATGAGTCCCAGTCCACTGCTCTCGCCACTCAGCGAATCTTCTTAATTCATTTTCTTTCCATAAGCCTCCTTTAAAGACTCCATGATGTTGCTTTTGTGGCCGGCTGGCATTTCTACCTTAGGCTCAGGCCGTGTGCCTGTGCAGAGCCCCGCTGAGGCCATTGGGACCCTATCCAGGCCTGGGTGGAGCAGCTTGCAGGATTGGGGCCGTGCTGAGCGGAGGGAATGCTGTGAAAAGGTGAGTCAGTGCAAAAAGGCAGTCATGCTGGGAGGGCAAGCACTGGGAAAGGCCACAGATTTGGCGACGGTTTCTTAATTTTATCCCGTTCCTCCCAGTTCCATCCTCTTTCACTGCTCTCCGTGCCTGGTGCTTAGACTCTCAAATATCCAGAGTCTCCTCCCACTCCCCATCGCTGCTCTTCCAAGCCAAACAGAGTCAACTCCCCCCCCCCCTTGGAAACTGTCCCTCCAGCCCTCTGCTCGCTCGTAGGACGGCTCCCTGCCTTTGTCACTGATCACCAGAGTGAGTGTCTTCCAGAGCAGGGCACAGGCCTTGGGGTTAGGCATGATTCCAAGCTGGTGTATATCATCCTGGGGCCGGCCCGGCGCAGAGCAGCCAACCCCTGCTCAGCCAAGGCCGTTTATCAGCTCCCTGGTGCGTCTGAGGGAAATAAAAGTGGAAAACAGCTTGAAACTGAAAATCCAAAGGGGCTGCTCTGTCACGGCACAGCTGCGGCAGGGCATAAACTGGAGTCCCTGGACCTGCGTTTACCGTATCTTTAACAAATGTCCCACCAGGGGGTGCGACTGAACCCTCGCTGCTGAGCATCCCGAAGCAAGCGGGCTTTTCTTTTATCCGGCCATGCAGCTGCCCCTGTGCGTTCTGTCGGCAAAGGGAGCTGCTTTTAATGGGCAGGAGATGTCAGGGTTTGATCAATGTAATAGCATACAGCCTAGCCACACAGTTTGCTTTGATTTCCCCCCCCCTCCGGCCTTCTTTCAAATCCTCCAAGTGGCAGTTTGCTGAATTTCACAAGGAGCTGATGAGCGAGCCATCGATAATTAGTAAATGGTCATTAATAACGAAATCTTGACTCTCGCATCGTGCGTTTCATCCACAGCTCTCAAAGCTGGGCTTGTAGGGTCACTGGGGTGCGGACTGGTTTTGTGTTCTATGTCTGTAGGGCCTGGTCTGTCACAGGGGATCCTGGGTGCTACTGTACCACACCTAATAAATAACATACAGCGCCTAGCACCATGGATCCTGGTCCATGGCTGGGGTTCCTAAGCCCTAGCGTAATACGTCTAATAAATAATGTACAGCTCCTAGCACCATGGGATCTTTCCTGACCCAGGGCTCCTACATGCTACCGTAATACATCTAATGAACAGCATCTAGGACAATGAGGTCCTGGTCCATAGCTGGGGCTCCTAAGTCCTACCATAATACCATAATAGTAAAGAGCTTTACAAAGGAGAGTCTCTTACTGAGACCCCTCTTACTCATGATTGTTATTTATTGGTATTTTTATTGGGGTAGTGGGTAGAGGATCCAGTCAAGTTCAGGGCCCTGATGTGCTGGGTGTCCCCCAGACACAGAGTGAGAGACGATCCCAGCCCTGATCTCAGTGTTTTTAAACTGGAGAAGTGAAAAAAAAAAAAAATCACAAATCGCACAGCCACGTGACTCAGGGGCTGGGGTTTAAACCCCCTCCCCCTATCAAACATCGCAGGAGCAGTGATAATACCAGCATTACTGGAGGGACGGTTGGAGCGTTTGAACATATGGAGGCACGTTTTTCGCAATGGAGTCGCGCTGACAGTGTTTTGCCACCCAAGTAATCCCCCCACGGCCCGGGCTGTTTGGATCTGGAGGTCGGCTCAGCCAACTACAGAAGTAAGGGCCAGCCCCACAGCTCACCCCGGCTCAAGCTGCTCCCAAGGGGACGGGGAAGCGCTGGGCTGGGGGTCAGGCCTGTCTCTGACAGTTTCTCAGCTCCTGGCTTTGGGGAAATCCAATGGAAGTTTTGCAGCTGGACGTCACCTCAACCCACGTTTGGCCTGGTGCCAGGATTTCATAGACGGGGAGGCTGAGTAACATGAACAAACTTCCTCCCTGCTCTGATAAATGGGCTATGGCAGGATTCCACAGGCAGCCAGGGCCGGTCCAAAGCTCAGTGAAGTCAATGGAGATGCCCTGATGGGTTTGGAACAGGCCTCGAGCTAGTGGCCAGGGGCTGCTGTGGGCATCTAACCTGGTTGCGAAGAGATGGTGGGGGCCTGGTTTTCCTTTTACTCTAGGCAGAAAAGGGGTGGAGGATGAAAGGCAGCTATGAGAGTGACTGACGGAGAGACAAAGACAATTGTGGAAAACTAGCTGGTTACCTGATTCCCGTCACTATGAGCACTGCAACTAGGAAAAAAAAATCTGCCCTAATAAACAGCAATCCGTCTGACATGAAATTTGCCTCCTGCCTATGTACCTGTTCTTTGCCAAGCAGAGAAGCCAGAGTGTGGAAAAGAAATCTTCCGTCGATTAAACCAGAGTTGACCAGCAGGTCTGTTTTAATGAAGCCTTCAGAACATACAGCTGTAATGCATGGAACATCCCCAGAGACACACACTGGTGCAATCTCTCTCTCTGCCTCCAGGTGACACTATAAAACTGAGAATTATTAGCCATATTGCAAAGCCTTCAAAATAAATATAAACACCTTCCAGAGAACCTGGAGGATAAACCTCAGAATCACCCCCCCCAAAAAATTCTAAATTTCTATCCTGCTTCAGCAAGGAAAGAGTGGGATGCATCTCTCTTAATTCATCTGGTTTGCTTTTTCTGCTAGTTTTTTCTGTATCTTCAGTGGAAGCTCCGGATCAGTAAAGTGTTCTGAAATGACAGCGAAAGCTGAAAAGAAACGATCCTCCCCTTTGACTGCAAGAAGAAAATTGGTCTAAGGCCTCTTTCATTCCATGGGGTGCCTAGATGCTATCGTGATAGATAGGCACGCTGGGCAGCTGGACAGATGGTAGACAGCTGGGGATGGATGGCAATAGATAAGACACATCTCCATCTTAGTCCACACCTGTCCATGCTAGGTCAAGGGGTATATATGGTAAATTTGCTCCCCAAAAAATAAACAGAGAGTTTCAAGTTCCAGAGGGGAGTTCCAAGGAGCCTGAGGGGAGCCAAACAGCAACATGATCATATTTGACTACACATACCACCTACCATGAGCAGTGTCGCACTTTGACAATTCACATAGGCAGAGCTTATTTTATGGGTGGAGCTTGGAATAGTCCCACCCTCATTACCTCCCCTTCCAATTCAACTCCGGCTTCAGTGGGGTTGCTCTGGATTGACGCTGGGGTAACCTAGACAGAAGCGGGCTCACTTTCTCTAAACAGTCACCTCAATACTGCTGAAGACGATAATAATACTACCATGTCTTGCTGTTCCTGTCCAACAGGATTAAAATAACTGTCTTACCTGCTGCAAACTCAGGGATATTCTCTGGTCTTCTCAGCATAACTTCTCTGGGGAAAAAGGGGGGAAGGGGGGAAATAGACTTTAAACTGAGTTTTACTGATTGCTTTTGTGGTGGCTTATTATGTTAGCCCTGTCTGAAGATGCAGGAGACGAATTGGTAAATTACACTTTTATATTGGAAATCAATAAGCCAATTAGTTACTGAGGAGAAACATTTAATTTACGTTTGTCTTCAACTTTGGGATTTTTATATTTATAAAACCCCACCTCAATTTAGCCTGGCACCAAGCTAAAGAATATTTATCACAATTAAACTTTCCTCGCTGAATTACACAGCCCTGCATTGGGAATCAATAAGATAATTAGTAACACATTGGGGAGAAACATACATTTCACCTGGAATAAAACCACAAAACGTTCATCGTGATTAAACATTATCCCGGGATAATGTCCTAAGCATTCTGTAATCTGAAATCCTATTGAAAGCAATTAGATACTGGTGTGATGGACTAGAATCTGCATTTGCCTACGCTCCTGCCATTCGACTGGGTACCTCTGCAGGGAGATTTGAAAGGCCCCGTTCTGGTCTCACACTGGAGTAATTCTGCCAACTTTGATGGAGTTACTCCTGATTTACAGTGGGCTACGTGAGGAGACAACCAGGCACCCAGTCTCCATAATACATCAGGATAAATCAACATCGGTTCATTGAGGTCAGTGGAGCTATGCCAGTTTAAAGCTATGCCGGCTGAGGATCTGCCCCAGGATTTGAATGGGAAAGAAAGGAGCCTCTCCCCTTCCCACTAAGAACACCCATCTCCATGCCATTTGGTTCTTGGGGTGTCCGCACTACCTTACGTTACTTGGGATTTCCCTGCTAAGACCAGAGACCTACAAGGATCTTTAATCATACACGCACGAAGTAGCAAGAGGAAATTATTCAGGACCCCAGGGGTATAACTGGGAAACAGGATGAAATTAGGAGTGGGCGGGGAGCACAAAAATCCTTCCAGTGAAGCATATTAAGCTAAGGAATAGTCTGCTGAGGCCGGGGTAGTAGAAGCCCCGTTACTTGGGATATTTGAAATTAAACTGGAGAAGAGATGTCCTGATGACAAAATGTCCTCGAGGGAATAATCCAGCATCAGCAGGGAATAGATGGGCCCTAACAAGATTTTTCCATCTCTAATGGCTGGGTGGAAGCTTTCAGACCTAGTTTTCAGGAGAGCGGCGCGCTTCCATCTGCTGCTGAAATCAACGTGAGCCGCAAGTGCTCAGCCCCTTTGCAAGCTATGCCGCTGAGGACCCTCCTTCCCTTTAGTCTAGATGAGACCAGGGAGTCCTTTCCTAGCCTACGCTCACCTCCCTACCAAGAGGTAGCCGATATTGGGCTCCTGCAGCGTTGCTTTCCCATAGAAGGAGAAATCAGTGATGCAGAGTACGGGGATAGTCAGTGTAATTTGTTTTATTTACACTTTAAACACTAGTCCTTGAACAGAGGGGGTCACCAACAGCATGCACCAGTGCCTCCTGTCAGGAAATTTCAGCCCCGATACCAAGGCCTGGTTCATAGGGAGGAACTCTGCCCCAGGTATCGATTCTAGTTAAGGGGATAAAGGCAGAAAGCAAATGCCCCAGCTGCTTGCAAGAGCTCCCCCGAAGAATTGGACATCACAAAACTAAGAACAGCTCAGCATTTCTTCAGAGACTGAACACTGCTGGCCGGCTCAGAAAGCGAACTTGTAAGACTCGGTTTAGTGGCACCATCTGGTGCCCCCCCAGCCTAACAATGTTATTCTTGACCCTCCTTTTCCTTCTCCCTCCCAGTGACATTTCCTCCTACAAACTGTCCTCCAGATATACACACTGAGGCCTAACTTCTGGTTGACCAGCTTCCTCCTCTCCCCGACTGCACTCTGCACCTCTTGCATGCCAGTAGAACCCCTGGAAGTCCTTCCAGGATGGGAGAAGGAGACCTGAACCAGCTCTTGCCAATTCCTGCCGGGCATGGATGAGTTTCAAGCTGTTAACAGTTCCTACATGTGGTTCTGCTTCTCCCTGATAAATTCCTGTTGGGCCAGCTGCATGGAATGGCTGCTTCTGCAATAATCCGAATAGATGTCTGGGGGTTACAGTGAACTTGCTAACTGCCAGCTGTTCCCCGTTGGGGAGAGGGGGGAGATATTCACTGGATCATCTCATCTCTGGCTAATTATTCACAGCAGGGTCTGGCAGGCAGGGAGCTGGTTCTTTAAAAGGAGCTCAGGCCCAGCTCGCACCTGTGCTTCACTCTGTCCCTGACCATGGGAACTGTAGTCCAGGGAGCATGTGACTGAAAGTGCACAAGGCCTGCTGGGAAGGTAGAAACAGCATATAAAAAGCCATTCCTGCTGCTATTATGGAGAGAGATCAGAAGAAAGCCACAGTTGGGGAGGGAGCTCTCCAGGGTTGGGTCTCAGCTGATTGGCTGCTGAGACAGCAGGGCAATCCTGAGTTGAGGGCAGGCTGATTGAGCGGGTTTGGGGCTCAGTCCTGCAGTATAGGGGAGCATAGGCCCCTTGGTGGTGCAGAAGGCCATGTGCTGGGGGAAGTGGGGGCACTGAACTCAGGGATGACAGAGGGTGACTAGATAGACAGTGTTCCTCCTCTGACAGAGAGGGAGCTACTCAACTCATAGGGGAAAAGATTCATCTGGGACTGCAAAATTCTCTGTGACCAAAGAGGAAGCCCTGAGCCCAGGAGGAGAGAAGGAACAGAGAGCCTGTGAGCAAGGGGAAAGAGTTGCTTTCTGTTTGCTCTGGACTGGAGAAGAGCATATCCTGGGGAGGGGAAATCGAGGCAATAGCTGCATGTCTGATGTTGAAGGTAAATTTTCAAGACTCCACTTAGTACCAAGTGTCTGTGTGGGGAAGATGAAATTACCTGAGAAATCCTGATAGCAGCAGCTCAACTTCTTTGTGAGACCTCAGGTACTTCTCATTGGCAATGCGAGTGTTAATCTAGAAGCAGAAACACAACCACTAAGGCACATGTAAGAGATCCGGCTCTGAACTGGCAATAACCCCATTTCATTAGTCCCGTCGTGCTTTGCTGAAGCAGCAGTACTACATCGCATCTATGTAGCCTTTGGGTCTCCAAAGTGCTGTGCAAATGCTAGGTAATCTTCACAATTCTCCCTTAAGGGATGATCATGGACATTGTTGTTGTTTATGCCCACTGCATTGATGGAGAAACTGAGGCACAGAAAGGTCACCTCTTCCACTGGGCACCAGTGGTAGAGCCAGGAATCCTGCCACCCAGAGTCAGATCCCAGACTGTACTCCTTGCTCTGCAGTGGAAGTAGACTAGTGTAACTGAATGAAAAATGGGGCTATCGGTTACAGTAGAGTAAATCAAAAGTAACTTAGTTCAGACTTGCAGTGTGTTCTTGCTGACCGTACATTCTTTCTAGGTCCAGCTCTAACCACTAGATCTGGGCTTGATTATACACTCTATATTACACCAGTGTAACTCTATTAACTTCAACAGAGTTTCTCCTAAGATGGGTCAATGTAATTCCAAGAACCAGGCCTACTGCTTCTCCCCACCCCCCTGCAATTCCCAGAAAACAAACGTGTGCTTCAGTTGGGCTTACAGAGGGTGTATAAGGAAAGCATTTTACAATGGAGTCTAAGGAGGTCCTGTTTCATAAATAATCCTGGTGAGAAATCTCTCATTCCTGCAAGGACTAAACAAATTGACAGGATTCTCACTTGAGTCCCTTGGGCAATCTCTATCAGATTGAAAAAGGATCATTGGTTTTTTGTGTGGAGGGGTTTTACATGAAAATGTTTTCTCTGGTGGTCTAAGATAACCCTATACCTATAAACCACCACAGCTTTTCAGAGCAGTTGCTGTGTTTCATAACAATTATTTTCTGGTTAATATCTGCCTCTTATTTTCTAGCTTAGATGGTACTGTACATATTAGAAACAGTCCCTGTCCTGAAGAGCCTGCAGTCTAAACAGACCGATTCAGAAGGGGACAGAAAGGCTGAGAAAGATAGGGTCTAGCAGCTAAGTAGCAGAGTTGGGAATAAAATTCTGCTTTCCTGATTTTGCAGTCTACGCTCTAATAAATGTATTAGATTTTCTTCACTGACATCCTTCTAGATCTAAGGTTTAATCTAAATCGAGCCCTGGGGAAGCTGAGTGAGTAATTATCACCTTGATGAGAATATTCTTCCTAAATTGGAGGAATGATTGAAACACACTAAAGACTGATCAAATGTCTTTTGAAATCCTAAATGCATTGACTCTGCAGATGGCAAAGCACAGCAGCGGCAGTTTATGTGCAAAGGAGCAATGTGCACTGGTTGGGTAGGGTTAAAAGCACATCAGCTGGGTTTATGGTTGTTTATTAGTAAATTGGATTGCCAGCCCTCCAGCACATAGCTTGAAATCCGGGATCTCTGATCCATCCTTGAGACCACTCCAGCTCAACGTAACTAGAGCTGTGCGGATAATGGGCTTTTTGCTTGCCGGCAATTCCAAAAAACTGGAAAACATTTATTGTGGGTCAAACTGAAAATGAGGGTTTTTTTTCCAAACTTTTGGCAAATCAAAGAAAAAAAGATATTTTGAGTCCAATGAAACGTTTCATTCACATCTAAGTGAAAAACTTTGATTTGATTTTTGGGTTTTTAAACAGTTTTGATTGTTTATTAATAGAATTAAAGGAAACTTTGAAACAAAAAGTCATTTTAAACTTAAAAAAATCAAACTATTTTGATTATTTTTGGACATTTTTAAGGATTTGGGGTTTTGTTTTTTTTACTAAAACAATTCAGCAAAACACATTCATAACGCATTTCAGTGATGCTGAGTCTGCATTTCTGACCAAAAAAAGTTTCTTAGGAAACAGATGCTGGGACTGGACAACAGGGATGGTCACTTGATATTTGCCTTGTTCGATTCATTCCCTTTGAAGCATCTCACATTGGCTGTGGTTGGAGGACAGGATACTGGGCTAGAGGGACCACTGGTCTGACTCTGCGTGGCTGTTCTTATTTAGAGCAGGGTGAAAACTAACACTCTCCGGTGACAATTCAGGGAGTGAACCAGGACTCAGACTCTGTGTCCCCCTCTCTATGCCTCTCTCATGCCACCGCTGTCTTGCAAATAGCCTGAATCAGATCAAGAAACAGCCCATAAAACAGCTTAAACAAAATGATCAGGTAAGAAATCCAATCCTCCCCCTGGGGCCATCAGAACTCCCCCTCGGTGGGGAGAGGGACAGAGGGTTGTAGAACTAACCCTTCACATTCACTGTTAAGGGGTCCCGGAGCCGTCTCAGCCTGCACCCTAATTTTTGAGGGGGGGAAGGAAGAGGAGGAGGAATGAATGCCTCCTGTCCTGGACTGAAAAGTTTTTTGGGAGCAGCCCCTCCTTTTGGGGGAGAGGTGGGACAGAGGGGAACCTTTCTCTACCCCCTCCCGTTTTAGGGTGGGATTTCCCCAGTTCCCTATTATGTGGGGGGACGTGTTTCTCTTGGACCCAGCCCCCCACTTTAAGGGGTGCCCCAGCTGCGATCTGCCTATTTTGCATGGGGGAGGGAGGATTCCCCCTCCAAGTCTGGAGCCCCCCCCACACACCCCCACACACACCTTGAACTCCATGAGCTGCGCCTGCTGCTCTGGGCTCAGTGCCCCCAGATCCAGCCCCTCCAAGCCGGAGGCCACATCAGCCATTTTGTTTGCTCGGGCAAGCTGCTGGGGTTGCTATGGGGACAGCTCCAGGCTCCAGCAGGCCCGGCATTGTTCTGAATCCCTGTCCTCCCCCTAGCTCTGGGGTGGAGCTGCAGGCTGGGGGGGGCCTCCCGTTCCCCAGCAGCAGGGAAGTTCGCTCTGGCCTCACCCCAGAACTGGGGACGTATCCCTCTCCCCAAAATCATGCCCAGATGGTGGGCAGATCCCCTCAACCCAGCATGCGGGATGCCACCTGTCCCAATGATCACAGGTGCTTCGCCCAGGAAATTAGCCCACTTGTCTAGACGCGGTCTCTGGCTAGTTATACCCTCTGGTTCTCATGCACTAGCCCCAGGGTGCAGTGTTGGGGCGGCAGACCATTGTGGGGTTATCGCCATGGCCAACTCCCATGATATTCCAGTGTGGGTGCTGTTTTTTTTTTATTTAAAGCCCCAATTCTTGGAGTCATGTGAATCTCAAGAATCTCTACTTCTGCATAAAGAGAGAGTGCATTTTCTGCCCACAGTGTTGCAGAGAAAAAGTTAAAAAAGGTGACTGAAATGCACCCTAAAGTCTCAGAAACCAGGAAGCAAATAAACAGAACCCACAACTCATTATTTTCTTGAAAATAGCATGTTATTTAAGATAATCTCATGATTTTTTGGTAGCGGCGTTGATGATATTTTGGATTCATCCAGCCACCAATACCAATATATATTTATTGTTTTGTTAAAAATCTGGTTCCATCAGAACTTGAAAAGAAGTCATTCTAACCATGGAAATGTTTTGATTGGCTTTGAGATTGGATTACAAAACCCAAATTTGGGGCTGACTTGGACCTTTTCAGTGTGTGCAAACCCCAGCATCCAATGACTGTGAGTTTTAAAAAACAAAATTTTTATTTTTTTTTACAGGTCACATTTTCAAGCTTTTTCCAAGTGACCAGGAGGGCTAGAAATTAGTGTTTGAATTAAAATCCTACCTTTTTCAAAAGCTGTGTGTCTGTTTTCTCTAAGCACAGATGGCAGGTGGAGTGAAAACTAAGTCTAAATCAGAGATGGCTAAGCCAAGCTTATCTCCAGGTGAAGGATTTTATCTAATTTGGCTCTGCTCTATCTCATTATTTCTCGTGAAAGAAATGGGAGGAGAAAGCGTTGGTTTCCATTAGCCACCCCTGTGATATTATAAACAAGCAGACACAGGACAGAGTGTGTATTAATCTGATGTTAATTTACACATGAAGAGATAAAAAATGTTAGGGGCCAGATCTAACACATTCTCCAGTTCTCATATGATGCTCTGGTGGCGTATAGGAGCCATAAATAAACGGCGAAGAATCGGGGAAGAATTCCTTTGTGAAGGCTGGCAAAAGCACCCCTATGCTGTCCCCATTACCCAAACCCCAGTGTAGGGGATAGGGCTATAGGGATTGGGAAGGAGTCAGCATTGCCCACTCTCATGATTTAATCACAAGTCTCGTGATATTTGAAGTTAAACCTCAGCTCCCGGAGCCATGTGATTAAATGAGAATCTCAGCTTTTTCCCCACCCCGAAGTAGGTTTCTAGGCTTGGTGGCTGTAGAGAAAATTTAAAAACATGACCCCAAAGGCTCAGAGCCTTTGAAGCAAAAAGAAAGAATTGAAATATATTATGTTTCAGATCTCTTGGTTTTTCAAGGCCAGACTTATGGTTCTTGGACACGTGGGGTTGGCAGCATGGCAGATGTAGCCATGGCTGTTGTGGGGAGCCTAGGCAGCAGCCCAGCCAATAGGCAGCTCTGAAGAGGCCATTGTAAATCCAGAGCAGCCCCAAGATTGCTCCAGTTTACGTCCGTGGCTGCTTGGAGTAAGCTCAGCACCCAGGTGGTAGAAAGCCATGCTTGTCTGGTTTTTTTCCCCCTGGCCGGCATCTCCAACACAGAACAACCCTGAAGGTTTAAAGCAAACCAGGTTGGATTCCTTTAAAGCAGGGTCGGCAACCTGCGGCACATGTGCCAAAAACGGCACACATGCCGACTTTGAGCGGCACGCGGCGCCCTGGCCAGAGCCACGCTGCTCTGTGCTCACCAGAACGGGCTCCAGACTGCCCGCCATGGACACTGCCGCCAGCACTGGGAGAGAGGAGGGAGATTGGGCACGGCCCTTTGTTTAGGTTGCCAGCCCCTGCTTTAAAGAGTGGTTATAATCAGAAAAGCAGTTCTGCAAGAAAACCACACTGAGCATCCCGCCTTAATCATCATTTAATCATGGATTTTTCTCACCTAGTCTTTTGCCTTCTTATCTTGCAGAGAACCCACAGACGGTCCCTCCATAGGCTCCAGAAAACCTTGGGGGTCTTTTTGTCTCTTGCTGGCACAGGTGAAGATCCTGCAGTCAGGATGTAGAGTTGACCATTCTGATGAGCTGTAAAACCGGGAAACTTAACCTGAAGACCCATACAGTGCTATTATGTGCAAAAAGAAGGTACCATTTTTACTTAGCACTTCTAATTATAATAATATCCTTTGGAACATCTGGCGTATCCTTCAGAATCTTAAAGCACTTTGCAAACATTTAATTAACCCTCGGAATGTTAATACCCTCAGTCTACAGATGGGGAAACTGAGGCAGAGAGATCTTGTGCACCCTCATCTGTTTTTATCTGTCTGCGATCTCGTCTTACACAAAGACAAGTGGGCAAGGGCAACCTTTTCAATAGGTGTGTACAGTGCCTGGAACAACCAGGGGTGCTGGTCCCTAATTGGGGCCTTTACATGCCACCACAATGCAAAGAACAACAATTAAGTGACTTGCTCAAGATCATACAGTGACTCAGTGGTAGAGCCTGGAAGAGAGCCCAGGAGTCCTGAATCCCTGTCCCCTGCTTTAATCACTAGACTCCATTTCCTCTTTGAAAGGATGCAGTTATATAAGTGTAAAACTGCCTCTGTCTCAAACATTGTTGCAGGATTTGGGGTTTACTGCAAATTTCACATAATAAGCCAGCTATGTGTCTGCCCTTTGACAGGATGAATGCATGTGCTTTCACAGAGCCCTCTATGGAGCTGTGTAGCATCGTGAACTCCAGAACCATGGGAGCTGCTGATTATATTAAAAAAACCAAGCAACCAGCAGTCTATTTCTGCCTCTGACACTTCCCCATTCCTGCCTCCGATGTGTCTTCCTAGGGATTATGCTGCAAAGAGCTAAGGGAAAAGAGAATGTATCTGCACCCAGAACCTGCTACTTTCCTTGGCAGGGAGTTCCCATGCCATGGCAGGAAGGAAAAAGAAATAGATACCCGTCTATTGCTGGGTCTATCTCTGCTTTTGAGGAAGAAGGGGAGGAAGGGCTGATGGTTCTGACGGCGCTCTGGCCTGATGGGTTTGTGGGGTCATGGTAAAGTTCCATGTGGTAAATGGCCCCATCACTAACTGGGGCCTTGGCAGAAGTCTGAGCAGGGGTGTCCTAGAGATGGACTCCCCTTTCACATTTAAGGCTAAGGCAGTCGGGTGGGAGGGATATTTGCCCAGCCTGTGTCCTGTGGATACACATCAATAGTCCTGATTCTCAGCTCCCCCTGGGGTAAATCAGGAGTAGCTCTATTGATGCCAATGTATTATTATTAATCATGTTTATTAGGATGGTACCTAAGGGCCAACCAAGCATGGGATCCCATTGTGCTAGGTGCTGTACAGACAGAGCAGTACACAGTCCCTGCCCCTATTTACAACCTAACCAGACCGGACAGCACATGGTGGGGGCGGGGGTTGAACACGCCAGTGGAGAGACCAATGCAGTGGGAGCAAATGGCATGTTAGAGCCAGGATCTTTTTATTGGGGGTGGATTTAGTTCAGAGGGAATCAGCTCCATGGACTGAAAAGGGAAGAGAGTGGGGGCCAGGGCAGGGGAGAAGAGGGTAAGAAGGGCAGGTGTGGCGTGACGCTGGGGAGAATGTAGTTGCACCAGCGTAAAATGGGTAGCGAGCCCAGACAGCAAGGGCCCGATCCATCGTTGCACTGTGTTTCTTATGCCGTTCAAGGTGAGTGCATGACACTGGCATTGATAGGTCTGGATGCTCGCTTTGCACTGGGGTAAATGGCACCAATATCTCCTTGGCCTGCCATGGGCACGTCCACCCAGCCCCAAAGCCAGGCACTTCGCTCTGCGTCAGTCCATAAGGAGCGAAAGCAACTAATGCTAAACTGAGATTACAGCCACAGGCCACCCAGTTAGCAAACGGACCGACACGGGGCAGTTTGTGCTGACTCTGCCGTTATTTGACAGACACCAGGCTCAGAACTCTCTGCTGGGACGGGATTTTGAAATGCGTGTTGTTCAGCTCAAACAGTTTTGTTTAAAGATTTAATGTGCACGTCTGCGTATTAAAGATTCTCATAAAAGGATTTTTATATAGATAGATATATTACAATGTAACTGCATGTCAGGGCCCATAATTTGCCAATGGTGACTTTTACTGGGGGAGGAAATATTTTACTGGCTGTCAGGAAAGTTAGGGCTGGTCTCTCACCACTGGGACAAAGGGACAGATTTATATCAGGAGTTAGGAGCTTCCACAGCTCTGGCAGAGCCTACCAGAAGATCATAGGATGAACTTTGCTTTGATTTTAGTTTTATGCTGGGGGTTTGGAGACTTGCTTTGAGTTTTGAACCCAGGCCCCCACATTTAGAGTCAGACTGTATTGAGTTTGGATGAGTGTCAGGCTGACATGTGGAATCAAGGTGCAAGATTCGCATTCAGATTTCCAGTCGTGGGTCTTCTCTGCTGAGTATCTTGGCATGGTTGGAGCTGGAGTTTTGATTCAGCCCATTACAGGGCCATTGCAAAATCGAGAGTCGGATCTGGTTGGACTGCTGCCACAGAGTGGCGAGGATGGAAGGGTTTGGCTCAGATCAAAGCAGGAAAAAAGGAACTTGATTTGGTTTCTCTCCAAGTTTGCTCAGCTCTGCAAACCTGGCCCAGGTTTGGGGTCTGTAGTAAAAGACAAATGCAGGCGAGGCTTGCCTGTTCACCCAGTTCTGTTATGAAAGATCAGTACTTCTCTACATGGGGAGGCCAAACGGTCTGTCTAGTCCACGACCCCTTACGCCTACCGGGTGGAGGGGAAGGATGGTCCAGTGGTTAGAACACTGACCTAGAACTTGGGAGACCTGGGTTTCAGGTGCTGAGATACGAGAGTAATGAGGGTTAGATAGATTCATCAGCTGAGAGAGAAAGCCCTGTCCTATGACAGCCCGGTCCATGCACCGTGGAGATGAGCTCTCCCCTGGCACTAGGACCCCAGCTGGTGTCATAGTGATGAAGTCTCAGCCTGATCCAACCTCCTCCTCACACACTGTGCTAATCCAATTAGCCCCCAGGAGTCCTGACTTCCTGCTTTAACCACTCAACCACACTCCCATCAACAGGTGGAACTAGAATCTAGAAGTCTGCTTCCTACTCCCCTGCTCTAACCACTAAACAACACTCCCTTCCGGAGCTGGGACTAGACCCCAGGAGTCCGATGCCCTGCCACTGCTCTAACCGCAGAATAAAACTCCTCATTACCATATGAGGTGTAACAAGGGCGAAAATCAGTTGATCCTTAACCATTTGAGGAGCGCAGCTTGTGCCTTGCCTATAGCAGAGATTTGGGGGACACAGAGGGGAGTTGTTCTCATATCAAATGAGAAGAATCTGGTTAGAGAGTCCCTGACCCGTGAGCCGACAGCTGGGTCCCTCCATGGCTCTCACAACCCTCCTGGTCCAATCGGATCCCTCTGCTCAGCCGACCCATTTTATAAATAGCTTTCTGCGCCACATGTCTGTTCAAAATGTCAGAGTGGGGAGAATGACAAAAGGTACTTCAGGCGAAATCAGGGACATGGAAAGGTTAAGACTCGAGCATTTCGCAGGGAAAACGTGGAGTTCTCCGTGAGATCCAGCAGCCTGTCTGCAAGGGGCAGCGGGTGAACAGCTGACAGGCCTGTGTTAATAAAGTGGGGGGAGGGGGAGGATTGCACAAAGAGCACGGGAGCAGTTGTGGTGTTGTGGGTTTAGCATAAGGCTGGGAGTCAGGACTCCTGGGTTCACTGCTGGGCTCTAGGAAGGAGCATGGGCTAGTGCAGGAAGACTGGGTTCTAGCTTGGTCCTGGTATGGGGAGTGCGGACTAGAGGCAAGAGCAGTCAGCTGCGAGAGAGGACCTGGCAATTTTATTCTTGACAATGGGGAGGCGTGTGATCCAGTCGTTACAGAAGGATTTTGTGTCCTAGCTGAGAGCAGGATTCCTGCGTCCTTTTCCCGTCTCTGCCACTGCTGTGCTACGTGACTGCGGTCAAGTCACATGGGTTTGTGCCTCAGTTTCCCCCATCTGTAAAGTGGGGTTAATGATACTTTAAGATCCAGGAATGAAAGAGGCTATTTATGTGCTGTGGTATTAAGTTGAAGATCTGAGCCAGGCCATAAGTTTTATCATCCAGCTAAATTGTCCCAGACCAGCAGGCCCCCTGCCCTCTGATTGCAATGTAACAAATTCATGACTACTTAAGAGTGTCACAGCTATAGCTGTGCTGCACAGTATGGCTCAACAGCAAGGACAGAACTCAAATATTCCTACTCTCAAAGCCTCTTGACTTAATGGACAGTCTCTGTTAGCAGTAGAGGACTTATGACACATAGTTGTGTAGTTCTGATTCCATCCAGTAGAGGGCAGTGGTGCACAAACGAGAACATGCTTCTGAGAAAGTTTTTCAAACATCTTGTGCTGGCTGCATCCCAACACTGCTTCGTTAGCTCCGGTGCCTGGTCTCCGTACACCCCTGCAACCTTCAATGGATTTTTTTTTTCCTCCTTGCTCAGCAGCTGGTTTCCTTGCTTTTGCCAGAGGCAGTTGCTTTGGATCCATGGAGTGACCAGCAGTGGGCACCGATCTGCAAGACAGCCCTTCACCTCCCAAGAGACTTGCTTCCCATATGCATCACCGGGTAAATGCAATTTCCCTTTTATACCGCACCGTTGGAGTTGGTAGAGCCAACAATCCAGGATGCAAAACTAGCAAAACCTGGGCACCTTCTGATATGGCAGATGCTTCCGTTTTTTAATTGTAGAAAGATATTTTGAACTTGGTAACACAGTGTGCTTGTCTATTTCCCAACCCCCGCTTGGTGAAAGGGGAGTTCCACCCTTTTCTAATCACTCCACTCCCTGTCTGCTCTAACCACTAGTCCCCAGTCCCAAAGATGGGCTTTACCCTTTTTGTACAGCGTTCCCCTGTGCAAAGGGAAGTCGTCAACCATGGTCTTTGCCCCAGAGCTTTCGGCTCTTTGAGATACGCTGGGCCTCGGCCCTGGAGCCCTTTGAAGATAAGGACCGAGACCTTGACGTGGATTCGCTATTCCATGGGACGCCAGGATAGAGAGTGGTGCTCGCGGTAGCCTGTGGCGCTGAGGAGACCCACTGTCCTGTTTTGAACTAGCCGGAGTTCGCTGAGCACAAAAGGCTTCGTGCCCAGGTCTGTTGCACTGTTGTAGTCCAGCCGAGAGGCAACGTAGGCCTGAGTAGCCGAGGCCGGGTTGATGGTGTCTCCTCTCCGAACGCATGGATAGCGCTATGAGAGCGTTCCTGCACTGAGTTGACGTGTTGTGGGCGTGAACCTTCGACCCCAGAAGGCTGCGCCATGGCTGCGAACCCTTCAAAATCCTTCCCTCCACCCCCCAGCGTCACCTCTGTCTTGCTCGCGTTCAGCTTCAGCCAGCTGTTCTTTACCCACAAGCTGATCTCTAAGCCCTGGGCCAGCTTGGTGGTAGCCTGTAGAGAAGGATAGGTGGGGCTATATGTCATCTGCATATTGCTGGCCCATGGTTCATGTCGGCTGACCAGTTCACCCAGTGGCTGCTTATAGAATAGGGCCGGAGAGAAAACTGGTCTTTGTGGAGCTTTTCGGGGGTGATGGAGGTGCAGCGTCCCATCGCTATTCTTTGGGTGCATCCCTCCAGCAAGGGCTCACAGCATTTTAGCTCATGACCCTGGACCCCTCCCACCTCTCCGAGAGAAGACAGCACCATGGCAGGGTCAAATGCATTGTGAAACAGCTGGCGTAAGAATCCGGAGGCCTGGAACCCAGGTCTGCAGGGCTCCAGGGGACTGACACTTCCATGCCATCACCTGGCAGCCATGGCAGAGCCCTGATGCAGGCATGATAAACCCTGGGAGACGACGCACCACAGGAAGTGCTGCCCCTGATTGGCAGCACCCCACCCCACCAGGCCTCTGATTGGTCCAGGCTCACTATTTAAGCATGGAGGACGTTCTAGGAAGCTGTCACCGAAACAAACCCTGCTGTGGAGTTTGATTCTGTTTCCAGGCTTCACCCCTGAATCCGGCTCCGACCCCTGGTCTCTGACACTGGCTTTTCCCCCTGGCTCCAACTCCTGCACCAACCCACTATCCCCTATTCCTATTCTGACTCCTGGACCTACCTTCTAGGCCAGACTGCCCAGGCCCTAGTTGTGACAGCGGTTTCCTTTTGCCCCAGAAGTGGGTGCACTCCCCTCATGAGGGAGAAATTCCTCTTGAGATCATGGTGTGCAAAAAGATCTTGGTGGGACGGCCCATTGGCATCTGTGGTGGATGGAAGGTGCTGCCTCGACGGGAGATGGTGCTGCGTCACTTGGAGATGCTGTCAGTTCTCAGGTCTTTCAAGGAAGATGCCCAGAACCCTGAGTAGAAAGAACCAGTCCGGGAGGGAATTTTGCTGCTGTTTTAGTCGTGTTTGAGCATTCCCCGGCCATCTGAAGGGAGTTTTTCTTTAGAGTGAAAACTTTTTTTTTTCCTCCCAAGGTCTGTCTTATGAGGTTCTAATTAAAAAGGAAGAAAGATGTAAAACAAGAATGCCCAAAATAGCTCCCGGGAAAGGTCAGGTGCTCAGCTAGTCAATACTTTTACCAAGATTACACTCCAGCTGAGATCTTGTGTGACGATGACCTTCAGTACGCAGGAGACAATAGCAGAGGGGATGTGTTAACAGCTGGGGAGCAATTTTTTTTCTCTCCGTTTTCTAAAAGAAACTGCTAGAGAGGTGAGGGACAATGGCGCACGCAGAACGAAGGAGCAGCCGGGCTCTGGGTGGTGGTGTACTCGGTGTAAATCTAGAGGGGAGCTGCTGAAATCAACGAGCGACTCAGTCGTGTGATGCTGCTAGGACTGGGCCGGAGGCTGGCTGTTTGGTCCTCCTTTTAAAGAACTGCAGGAGCCAGCGTGCCCCCCCCCCAAAGGCTAAGATGCACCCCTCTTGCTATGACCCCCCCAACTGAACTTTGCAGGAATGTAGAGCTGTCAGAGTGGAGATCCACCCCAGCCATGCCCCCCCTGTGCCAGGGGCTCCGGGGCCAGCAGTGCAGAGCAGGTGAAGATGACTGTGCTGGGGTAGGGATCTCTGCTGCCGGGGGGCCCTCTCAGTGCAGGGGGCCCTGCTGTCTGCCCTACTGCCCCTTTGTGCCACCTCAGCTGGCATAAAGCAGCTCTAGGGCGATGCTGAGGGCAGTTTACCCCCGTTGTGACTCAAATCTGAGCCTGCCAGGAAGAGCGAGAAGCCGCTGTAAAAGCTGGAGGCAGGAACTTCAGTGGGGTTGTTCCACCTTCGCACCAGCGCAGCTGAGAGCAGAATCTGGCCCAGAGCCACTTACCCAAACCTGATCATTCCAGAGGCCGGCAAATCTCCTGACTATCCCCAGTGTGCTGGGACAAGATCTTGGCCTGCTGCTCAAACCGGCGGGAGGCTGGGTAAAAATATTATGGTTTTCTCCGGACGAGCACAGTGGGGCTGGGATGGGACATGGGTGGCTCTGATGCAATCGCACCCTGGTCTGCGAAAGAGCTGATCAGCCCCCGATTTACGGCTGCTGGCAACTTTAACGGTCCCTTGCAGTTCTCTGGCTGAGCTGCCCTGCTAGTTCAGGTGTCACAGGTCAGCCAGGGGTGATGGCCTCTTAGCACCATCCCCGGCACTTCTTTCACAGAGTGGGGTGATCCTGCTAAGTCTTGGCCTCTCCCCGGGGGGCTTAGCGGGGATGGAAGGGAACACCGGCACAGTGGAGGTAGACGGGCCCCCGGATCTCACCTGGTGGGGGAAATTAGAGAGTCTCTGTCGTTCTTCTCCTCCCAAAAATCCGTCCCTTTCCTTTGCTGGGCAGTACGCCTAGGGGAGACGGCTGTGAGCGGGGGCAGTGGATTGAAGGCAAAGGGAGGAGATGCGTTCTCTCCTGAAAGGGAAGGGACTTGCCCAAAATCACACGTTGAGTCCGCAGTAGAGCGGCAAAAGAACCCAAGAGTCCTAACCCCCCCACTTTAATCACTAGGACTAGGTAACACTCTTCTTCCAGACCTGGGAACAGAACCCAGGAATCCTGACCCCCTACAATCCCCCAGACATGCTAACCACTAGGTCACACTCCCTTCCCAGAGCAGGGAATAAAGCCCAGGAGTCCTGATTCCCCCCGCCCCCGATTCCTCCTGTTATAACCACTACATCACGCTCCCCTCCCAGAGCAGGGACTAGAACCCAGGTGTCTTTGTTCTGTTTTCCCCCCTGCTCTAATCACTGAGAAATACGGCCTCCCTTGGCTCAAGAGAACACAGGGAGAGGGTCAGAGTAGAGGAGGAGGGCAGGCAGATGGTCCCTTCCTAAGTGCTGAAATGCGGAGGCCCAGCATGCCAGATCCTGGCAGAGCCAGGTGCTTTCTACCCCTCACACAATAGCTTTGTGGGGTGCAGGATGTTCAGCTAGTGATGAAGGCAGGTGGTGCCCAGCTGTGCCCTAGCCAGGTTTTGGTTGGTGCTTGCAGAGATCGGGGAGCGGGGCTTGGGGCGGTTATCACCCCGGGGCATTGCTACAGACCAGCTGCCTTTCAATCCAGAAGGGAAGGGGTCCGATTTTGGGTCTAGGTCCCAGCGCTGGCAATCCACGGGAGCCGCGCTGGTGTATGTGAGAAGAGACGAAGGCCCACAGGTCTGCAGTCCAGGGGTGGAGGCAGAGGGAAGTTAAAAGCAATGGGATCAGCCAGATCTTGAATCGTTGGGGTTCAGAATTATAGCGGGCTGCCGGGGCGGCTTTAGGGAAGGTGCAGACCTTCTTTCTGTTTAAAGCTCGACTGTTATAAGTGCTCTAAAATCCACACGGTTACCGGCATAGCTCTGAAATTGGGTGGGCCACAGCGGGATGCGGAGTAGGGTTAGCAAGCCGAATTTGGGGTCATTTCACCAAAGAGTTCCTGAAATACAGCCCCCCTCCCCCAAAAAACCAGTTTCCTTAAGGTTCATCATCATAATGGCTCTTATCTAGTGCCTTTTATCCAGCGGGCTGAAATAATTTTTGCAAAGTAGATGGGGGAAACTGAGGCAAGGGCCAGGGAAGGGACTTGCCCAAGGTCTCCTGAGTCCTCGTGCAAGTGCTGTAGCCACTAGGCCATACAGCCACATGGGCTGCAGCCCTGCCAGAGAATCCCCGCCCAGGCCTGTCTGTGACTGAGAGCAAAAGCCATGGGGAGCAGAGGACTGGGGGGAGGTGGCAAAGGAGGATCAAGCTCTCTGCCTTCCTGGTGGGGCTCAGTGGCGTGTGTGATGAGGTGAGCGTGTCTCAGCTCCTCCCAGACAGCCGGCCTCAGCCCAGCTGCCTTTTTACCAGGCTTAGCTGAAGGTCCGTGGGCCCCGGAGACTGGACACCTCTTGCCTAGGGATGGGGAGAACTGACACGACTCAGGGGTTAAAGAACGGGGGAGCCCCAGGGAGACGTCTCCCTCCTAGCCGGGGCTGGTTTTGCTCCCCCTCCTTTCGGCCTGTCCTGGTGAGAGGGCCCCCTGCTGCTTCAGTGCTGACACAGCACCTGTTTTTGTCTACAACCCTGAGCCCCATCTCTAGGGCGGTCAATCAATCCGTCAGTCACCCCCAGCACTCCTAGACCCCAGGTGCACCCTGGCCTGCTGCGGCCGGACCCCATGGCCTAGGGCTTGTTCCGAGATCTCTGCTGCTGGCCCGGAGGAGAGGCCGATGTGCTCTGTGTTCTCTGGCTCTCTGGCTGCAGTTTCTGCTGCTATTCTTTAACCGGCAGGAGCGTACTGGCAGGGTTGGGGGCTGTGGTTCGAGCTTCCACATTCCTTCCCCGCTCTCCCTAGGCACCTCCCTCCCCTGCTCTCCTCCCCGCTACACCGGGATCTTTTCCACCTGCCGGGTGCCCGCGTCCCGCCAGCACGCTGGTGCTAACAACAAAGAGGCCGGGGACTGGACAGAACCCAGAGTCTGAGTCTGCCCTGAGCGGAGGGTGCCCTGAGGCCCCATGCAACCTCTGGGAAGATGAAGCCAAGGGGCATTTTCCTGCTGACTTTGCTGGGAGCAGGCTCCGGCCTTGGCGATCTGAGGATGCCTGCCGGCTCTGACCCCAGCCAGAGCCCATGGGTCCTGCCCTCGGGGCGGAGGGATGGCAGGACTAGGCATCCAGAGGATCGGGGAGGAGGCTGTGGAAGGGAGCAGGGAGCTGCGGAGGGCAAGGGACAGGTGGAAATCCCAGCTTCACACCCTGCTGAGCCGGAGCCCCCAGGCTGGGGGTTCTGCTAGCTCCTATGGGTAAGCACCTCCCCACACGGCCTGTGGGGCTCCGGGTGTGTGGCTGGGCTGCGTGTGATTCCACTGGCCTGGGGAGGACAAAGGGCCCTGTGGTTCTTCACACCCACTTGACCCCCCTCTCCCTTGGTGGCATTTCACGCCCCCTTCTCCAGCTCTTGAGTGGGGTCGGGGGAGGAAGAGCAGGGCGCAGATTGCTGCGCGGGGACAAAGCCGTGCTGTCAGCACTGACTGCAGGGGGCTCCCCGCTGCACCCGCCCTCAGCGGGGATCAGCAGCCAGGAGTGTGGAGCAGCAGCTGCTGAGGGCGTCTGAGGTCAGGGAATGGGGGCAGAGGATCCTACAGGCTTACAGGGGAGCTGCTCTCCTGGGCTTAGTGAGACAATCCCTGGGCCGGCATTGCTTCACCGGAGGGGCAGCATGGCCCATTAGCTACGGGACTGGGCTGGGACTCAGGGAAGAGGGTGACCTTGGGCAAGTCACTGCCCCTTACTGTGCCTCAGTTTACCCCCCTCCTTGTCTGGCAAGACCCATGTTCTAACCCCTAGACAACACTCCCTTCCACAGCAAGAAATAGAACTCAGGAGTCCTGGCTCCCAGCCTCCCCTCCCCCCCCCAACCCCCCAACCATTAGACCTTATTCCGTCCTAAACATCAGCTCTTTCTGGGCTGCTGGTGATGTCACACTCCTGCCCTTGCTCTGAGCTGGCGTGAAACTTAACAGCACGTTTAAAAAGAAATAAACAGAGCATAGCCCATTCAAACCAGGCCTTTTCTCCTCCCGCAGAGGCACTGAAGCACCCAAGAGCCGGGCGAGGTGGCGGTAGAAATACTTTGCATAACGCCTCCCTCTCTGCATTTCTAGTGCCCTGGCCCCCATGGGGTCTATCCCAGCAGCTCACGCTCTGAGCTAGCTCCTCTCCTGTGTGTCTGGGTACCAGCCACCACTTGGCCTCTGCTCTCCCGGTTACTGCGTGGTCACGCTGCTGAGTCCCTCCCGGCCTGCCTGTGAATCCCGTCTGCATATAGCGGGGCTGTCATCCTGACTAGCAGCAGGGACTGGACACGGGCATGCCGGCGCGCCACCTCTCAGCCAAGAGCTGCGGCAAACTCACGCCCTCCGTGGATCAGGCCCAGAGCAAACAGTGTGACAGATACCAAGCAGCTCATTCCCTGAGCCTGCCAAGCAAGCGCACGCGCACCGATTCCCTCCAGCAGGAGGCCGCGTTGCACCCGCGCCCGCTCGGCCAACGGGCCACGCGTGGAGAATGCGGCAGCACCTAAGGGGCAGGGAGGCCGCTCCAGGTCTGCAGGTTCCACGGCTTTGCCCTGGACCCTTCTGCTGTCTGCCCGGGCAGAGGAGCTCCTTCAACTGCCTCCCGCAGTTGTGCCAGCTGATCAGTCTCACCGCGTGACCTAGGAGCAGCCGCTGGGATGCGGGGGAGCCCCGTGGTTATTAGGAACGTAGGGACTGGTTCGTCAGGTCCCATCCCTGCTACTGCTGGCAGCCCCGTGATCCTGGCCGCAGACTGACCACGTTCTGTTCTCGAACTAGGCCGTGTGCCAGCGCTGACGATGAGAGGCTGGGCCGGACCCTCCCTCCTCTGGTGGTTAGAAACCCCAGTGGCCTCCTGGCCAGTTTATCCCCATTTGTTCCTAGGCCAACGCAGTCCTTTAGCTTCAACCTCTTCTATCCCGGCCTGGGAATTCCCCCGATTACGTGGGCATAGCCAGCATCAGCTCACCCCTCGGCAAGCTGTTTCACTTTCCTCTCCTGAGACCAGCCCTCCATTTTCTGATCATCCCCCTACCACTTCTCTGCTCCAGAAAGAACACGGGTGCCTGGAGCTGGACCCAGGGTTCCAGACAAGGTCTCACCCATGGCATGACGGCGTCCCTGGATCCATGCTGGCGAGCACAGTGCTCGGAGCAGGCCCAAGCGCTTTTGGAACCCGGGTCCTAGGACCCTGCTGGGGGGGGCGGGTCAGAGCCCAAGTCCCGCTGTGAGTCGGGTCCAAGGCCTGTCATTTTGCAGTGTGGACACAGCTGGAGCCACAGACCTGAGTCAGAAGGTCTGTGCAGTGCAGTATGGACGTTAGCCCGGCTGAGAGACCCGGGTCCAGCAATGCTAAATCCAGGTTTACGATGCAGTGTGGACGCTCAAGAAACCCCAAGTCCACCAGCCCAGCTTCCAGAGACCTCAGCCTAGCGTGCAGTGCAGCCGTGTGACTCCTGAGGCACTGAAGGTACATCTACACAGCAAAAAAGCCACATGGAAGCGAATCTCAGAGCCCAGCTCGACTGACTCGAGGCTAAAACTAGCCGTGCAGCTGTTCAACCTGGAGCAGGAGCCTGGGCTCTGAGGCCTGGTGAGACTTGGGCTGAGACTCGCTGCTGTGGGGGTGTATCCGGAGTAGCTTTTGAAAATACCTGCACTGATTACCTGCAATCACTCTGTGCCTCAGTTTCCCCATCTGTAATGGGGATAATAGCCCTGCTCCGCCATTCAAGGGTGTCTGAGGCTAAAGACATTAAAGATGGTGAAGTGCACTGATGTTACAGCGATGGGCGCCAGGTGAGGACCAGAGCCAGTTAACTTCTTTTAACCAGCTGTTTTTAGATCCCACGTCTTTAAGGAAGCAGCTGGGTAGGTTTTAATTAGCCAAGAAATAACGAGGAAAAATTTCTGTGCATATTCATTTGGATTGGAGACTCAGATTCAGATCAGCCATCCTTGCGTCCCAAGATGTGAGCGTCAGGCTTTATTATTATTATTTATTGTCTGTATTGCGGTCACACCGCGGAGCCCCAGTCACAGAGCAGAGTCCCAGTAGGCTGGGCACTGTTGCCTGGATAAATTTCAAGCTGAAATGCAGAAATGAATGTGTCCAAATGACACAGCAGGAGTAATGGTTTAAACAGGGAGCTCTCCCCCAGCACTGAAATGCAGCCACCTCTGGGACGGTAGGTGGCAGCTGTTTATACAAGAATTGCTCAGCCAGCCCTGAAATGCAGCTACCTCTGAGGTGGTGGAAGGGTTGCAGGGTCCCCTGCCACAAAGCACGTGTGGTGATGGGGGGGCACGGGGGAGAGATGGGAGCTCATTCTCCAACATGGAGAAGACAGCATCCAGCTTATCTCCCCAGCACTTTCCCGTCCAATGTTCCCAACTGCACTGGGTATATGGAGAGGGAAGACAGAGCCACCCACAAGAAAAGGGCATCTATCTATCCACAGCCCGCCCTCTAGCTCCATTCACACCGCTCTAGCCATCCACCCTCCTGTACACCCCATTGTCTAGCCCCATTCACACCTGTGTATCCATCCATCCCCCTACACACCCCTCTGTCTATCCCTATTCACACCCCGCCCTCCAGCTAGCTGGTTTTTATATAGCTCTTCTCAGCGTCACGTCTGAGCTGCTGTTCCAGCCTCTGACGGCCCCAGCAGCGTAGGATCTGCCCTTACCCTCCTCCCCCAGCCCTGTGGCCCCTTCCATGGGGTCTCCAGCCCATTCACAGCCTTTGTCTGGTGTGCCCTCGTTCAGTGCCTCAGTCCTGCCATTAATCAGTGCTGCTCGGGCTATAGCAACTTCCATCCAAGGGCCCTGTGCTCCGTGGGATCAGAACTGGTCACCTGTGAGTCATAGGCCCTCTATCCCCACAGCGAATGGAGATCCCTCTTTGCCCTAAGTGGGGTGGGTAGGCAGGCCCTATCTTTGCTACTCTGTCCCCTCCACATGCAGCTGCGTGGGTTATAATGTTCTCATGCCAGGGTCAATCTATCAGCTGCCCATTTGTCCCCAACCTCCCCACGCCCCAGCTGGTTCCTTTGCCCCGTGGCCCTTCTCCGTCCCTTAGTGAAGGGCGGGTGCGATGCTAGCCAGCTGGCTTGGCAGAGCAGTGCGCTTTGCGCTCCCTTCCCCCATCTCCCTTGCCGGGAGCAGGCCGGGAGCTGGGATAAAAGGAGAAGGAGCCTGCACTCGCTCGCAGTCGGTTCAGAGCCCCCTGCTGAGCCGCCCGTCCTCTCCGGCCCAGGCTGAAGCAGACAGATGGTGACCCCAAGGGACCCCGGAGCTCTGGAAGGAGTGTAATGAATGCCCGGGAGTCTGCAATTTAAAAACCTCACCAATTAAGGTGGCAGCTAGAGAGCTTCTGTGGGGAGGGGGTGCAGCTCCCCCTTTGTTCAAGAATGTCTCCACGGTGGGATAAGATGTCCCCCCCGCAATACCAGAGGGGCCCTGGCACAGTCAGTAATGTTTGGCAGGGCTGTTCACGGGATCCCAAATCTCTGGGGACAAAGAGGGTGAAACAGACGACAGAACGTGGGTGCTCCACTCCTCCCTGCCATCTGCCTTTGTCTTTTGATCTCTTCTTCACCCCTTTTTTCAATCCCTCCCGTTCCCGGTTTGCTCCTTTCTAGCTTTCAGCCTCTCTCTCGTTTTTCAAATGGGACAGGAAATGATTCCCCCACTCCCTGGAAAATTTCAACAGAAACTAAAATTCTTCATTTTGTGACTAAATTTGGGGGGGGGGGGGGGGGGGGGGGGGGGGGGGGGGCTTCTCTGGGACGGGGGTGAAAAACCCACTGCTATTGTTTTCCAGTTCTCAGCACCTGACATTTTTCTGCCGCTTCAATTTTGAAAGATTTGGAAGGTTTGATGAAAGTTGGACGTTTCTGATGCGCAAAAAAAGCTTTTGGGGAAAATGTTCTTTTTGCCAAAAAGCCACGTTCTGACCAAAAAAGAAAGCGGGGGGCGGGGTGGGGGGATTTGATGGAAAATGTTTGCCCAGCTCCACTGCTTATTATAACCTTTCCCCGTCTCTGTTTCTCTCTCCATCTCCTTGGCTTTCCGTGGTTCTCGGCTTGTCTTTCTGTCCTTCAGGCTGTTTCTCTTTCTCTATTTCATTCTTTCTATCTTTACCTAGGTTTTTTGTTTCTTTCTCTGTTTATCTTAATTGGTCTTTCTTTCTTTCTTCCCTGAGCACTGGAGGCCTGGATAACCAGCCCCCTTGCTGTCTCTCCATCACCCCTGCAACGCCTGTTTCTCCAGAGCAGGGAAAGCCCCCCAGCCACCAAGGCTTTGCCATGCTGCTAATAAGCTAGCAGCTCCCGTTTGCCAGCTCCCTTCGTATCGCACAAGGCCTCGGGCAGCTGGCACTGGGCACATCTGCCAGCTGGGCCCAATCTCAGGGCGCCTTGGGGAGCAACGCGCTGCACTGAACCCAGCGTGTTGTAGGAGTTCTCCAGCATCAGGCTAGTGGCACTGGCATCAGGGGCCAAATCCATCCGGACGTAAGGGTCATTCCCCACCCCTCACTAGCCCAGCAGCGGTGCCAAGCCAAGGGGCTTTTAGAGAATCTCAGAGACACTCGGCTCTAATCAGAAAGCCATTGTTAGCATTATGAACTAGTCTGGATGGGAAGGGAGTGGGAGTGGTTAAAGCAGGAGGGGGACGAGGAGTCAGGACTCCTGGGATCTATTCCCAGATCTGGAAGGGAAGTGATGTCTAGGAGTTAGAGTGGGGTGAGAAAGAGGAATGGGAGTCAGGACTCCTGGGTTCTAGCCCTGCCACCGAGAGGGTAATTGGGTGTAATGGTTAGAGTGGGTGGGGGCAGGGAGTGAGGATTCCTGGTTTCCTCTGGGAGGGGAGTGAGGTATAGGGTTGGAGTGGGATGGGGAATGGGAGTCAGGGCACCTGGGTTTTATCCCCAGCTCTGGGAGGACCTGGGAGCTCAGATGCATCCTGCTCTCTGGACAGATGTCAGTCAGTGAGTGGCAGCCCCCCACGCTCCTAACTCCTGTGGTCCTCACCCAGCAGAGCTCTGCCCTGCGGCTGACCCCACCCCCACTCCAGTGCTAAGCCACTCATGGCTACAGCAGATGTTTCTTCTTTTAGCCCACCGGGCACTTTCTGACCCACTTTCCTCAGCCCTTCTTTCCCAGAGCAAACGCCAGCTGTGGGGCAAGCTGCTCTGCACAGCCAGCTCCATCACCAATGGGGCCCAGGCCTCTCCTTGGTGCCAGGGACCCCCGAGCGGGAAGAATCATAGGTGGTGGCTAGGGGGCCGCAAATGGGCAGTATAGACGTTTGGGCACTGGAGTGGCTAGAGCTGGGGACTGGGAGTGAAGACTCCTGGGTTCTGTTCCTGGCTCTGGGAGGGGAGTGGTGTCTAGTGGCTAGAGCAGGAGATGGCGGATTAGGACTCCTGGGTTCCGTTCCCCGTTCTTTGAGGGATTATATGCTGGTGTGGCTAGAAGAGCAGGGCTGGGATTCAGGACTCCTAGGTTGCATTCCCAGCTCTAGGAAGCAAATGCGGGCTAGTGGTGAGACCACTGGGAGCCAGGACTCCTGCACTGCTGATTATTCTTGAGCCAAGTCACTTCCCCCCCACACACACCCTTTGCCTCAGTTTCCCTCCTTTGTAAAATGGAGAGAATCATTCCCTGCTGGGGCTGGGGCAGTGGAATGAGTGGTTATCAAGTGCTCTGCGTGCCCCTGCAGTGCGCGTAGAGTGATATCGTCACCCAGCCTGAAACGCAGGATGAGGAAGGCCAGGTCCAAAGAGCCTCACCTGCTAAACCAGCCACACAACATGCTGGAAAGGCAGGACAGCCAGCAAAGCGCCCAGTCCAGCAACCAGGCTTCTGCTAGTGCTCCGAGTGAAATGCACCCTGGGCACAGGGCGGTGCCCGGGCGTTGGGGGGCTGTGACATCTGCCATCTCGTCCGACACACTGGGGGCTTCCCACACTAAACGGGGAGTGGCTACTGCTGGATCTCTCCCTAGCTAGGGCTGTAACAGCTCCTGTTTTCTGTGGGCCGGCACAGAGGGGAACCCCTGTTACCTGGTAGGCTCTCTGCAGAGGGAGGATTTCACCCCAGCTGGGCATCCTTCCCCCCTGCCTCTGTGTCTGCTCAGTGTTGTACTGCACATTTTCTCCACCAGGGGGAGCCTGGCTGATGCACACCTTGGTAGAGGGTGATATGGGGGGCGGGGGGCAGGAACATTGCCTGGTCCCCAATCCACGGATCAGGAGGACTTGACTCCCCCCCTGCTCTCAGCCCAGTGCTTTTCCCCAGGATTCTGGTAGCATCTGGAGTCACCGACCGAGACCAGGGCCCCGCTGTGCCGGGCTCTGCCCAGACACAGGCTAATTGAGATCAGGGCCCCATTGTGCCGGGCTCTGCCCAGACACCGGGTAAGAAACTGTCCCTGCCCCAGAGAGCTCGCAGTCTTCGAGGTCTGTCTTCACTGCCAAGTCCACTCAGGTGCTGGCCCTAACCCCGCTCCCGTCCACACACCAAACTCTCCCGCCCAAGCCTGGGGGCTCTTTAAAATCATGGCCTTGATGACAGGCGCATCATGGACAAAACAGTAGCGAGATCCCGCCTCCCCCAGACCCTGCCCCAAAGAGTTTCAAATCGACATGGGGCTGTAATTCCAGCTGGCCCCCCTTCTCTAGCCATTACCCACAGCAGCGCACGGGCTGTGTGGGTCACAGAACCTGCACAGGGCAGTTTCAAGGAAGGATAGTGCTTTAAAGTGGCCATCAAGGGGTTAACCGGGTTACTCTGAGTATTATGGGATGGAGCCATGCCCCACCCCTCCCTAACTTTAGTGGATATCTCTCCCCCTTCAATGCCTGCCCAGTAGCTGAATAAAGCAGCGTGTTTCCAGCCTGCAGGCAGGTAAGTAGGGTGTTTCTGGTGCATGGAGCTGCACTGCAATCCCTTTACAAAACTGGAGATGTGGGAAACCATTAGAACCGCAACTTAGGGGGAAATTGAGGCATTTTACTGCAGGGAGTGAGGAGCAGCTGCAGCATATTGAAAGACTGGGCCGTGATTTCCTTGCAGATGAGCGCGTAGAGAAGGACAAACAGAAAGTCATTTTCCTCCGGGTCTGCAGGCGTAAAATCTGCTCCCCCTTAAGGAGCTGGTGCAGATCTTTGCCGATCTTCTAAACTTTTCTCTCTTCAGCTCGGAGCTCGTGCTAGCGCTCCAGGCCCCGCAGCCCAGTGTGACTGCAGAGTCTTTCATAGAATCCCAGACGCTTAGGGTTGGAAGGGACCTCAGGAGACATCTAGCCCGGCAGTCTCTGCTGGATGGGGAAGGGCCCTTGGAGGGGCTGCTTTTAAATTTGGAGAGATGAGGGAAGCCTGGTGGATTTGGCTAGGCCGAATCCGCAGGGAAACCCCGGTGGGTTTCGTTCAGGCTTCCACCACTTCCCCTGCTGGCTTTGCCAGCCTCCAGAAACAGCAGCAGCCGATGCAGCTTGGGAGACAGGGTTTTAGTGCAGGTAGCCAGCCGGTGCTCACGTGTCTTATCAGGGAGACTGGTGAAACTCCAGCATGCTTTGTCCTGGCTTGGGCAGCTCTCGTGCAGTGTTACCCAGAGCGTCAAGCAGCTGGGGCAGCTAATGTCCGTGGTGGATGAAGGAACCCACAGATGTGTGTGTGAGTGTGAGTGTGAGAGAGAACAAACTCCTCTTCTCTCTAGCCAGCCTCCCAGCGTTTGCAGACTCCGTCTGAAAAATGCTTTGGGATCCCAGGCCAATATTTTGGTGCCAAAACTCAGGCCGTGTTTAGGCCCCCGGGTTCGTGGCTGAATTTCCAGCACTCACGTGGTTCTCCTGGAAGTTAACAGGAATGGTTGGATCGGGCCCGATCCCTGAGGTGCCAGTGTACGGCTGGGGGCCTGGCTTTAGGTGCCTACGTTTGAACACGTCAGCTAGGCTTACCAATATCCGAACAGGAGCAATATCTGTGTGTGGCCTTGCCTGGAGAGGGACAAAAGATGGTTCTATGGCTAATGGCCTGAGCGGGACTCGGGAGATCTGGGCGCATTCCCTGGCTCTGCTACTGACTCCCCGTCGCTTAAGAACATAAGAGCTGCCAGACTGGGTCCATCTAGCCCAGTATCCTGTCTCTGACAGGTACCAGAGCTTCAGAGGGAGTGACCAGAGCAAGGCAAGCCTGGAGTGAGCCACTCCTGTCATCCCCTCCTGGCTTCTGGCAGTCTGAGTTTAGGGTCACCCCAGAGCTGGGGTTGCATCCCTGACCATCTTGGCTAATAGCCATTGGTGGACCTATCATCCAGGAACTTATCCAGTTCTTCTTTGAATGCAGTTATACCCTTGGCCATCACAACATCCCCAGGCAATGAGTTCCACAGGTTAACTGTGTGTTGTGCGCAAAAGTACTTCCTCTTGTCTGTATTAAACCTGCTGCCCATGGCTCTTGTATTGCAGGAAAGAGGAAATAGCACTTAACCTGGCAGTACCTCTGTTCCTCAGCTGTACCAGGAGGCTAGTAATGCGTCTTGCCTATTAAGACTGTAAGTTCTATGGGGTAGAGACTGTCTCTCGCTCTGTATCTGTGCAGCACCTGGCAGGACGAGCCCCTGATCTCAGTCACTGTGTCTGTGCAGTGCCCGGCACAAAGGGGCCCCAATCTCAGTCAGGACCTCTAGGCAGTTCTGCAATACAAATGATAGCAAAGAATCTCACACCTCATCACGCCTCCGTTTCCACACCTGTAAAATCCAGGTGCTAATACTTACCCATAGCTTAGTAATTTGTAGAGTGGCCACTGCTTGGAATCTGCAGAGGTGTGCTTACATGGAAAGGAATCCCGTTGCTGTTTTAATGTGAATTTTCTTCAAAATCCTTTGGATTGGACACCTCTGCATGCATTATTATTATTATTATCCGTTGACAAAAAAATATCTGGATTGTCAGCTCCTTCAGGGCAGGGACTATCTTTCTTTGCCAGGTTTGTACAGCACCTAGCACCATGAGTTGCTGGTCCATGCCTGGAACTCCTAGATGCTACCGCAATACGTTCGATATCTAATTGGCCATAGTGATTCATGTGAATAATAAATATAAGTCCCCACGAGATGGTCATATGGAAAAGTCCTTTTCAAAAAGCTCTCTCAAGGTCATGTTATGAGGGCCAGATCTCCGGCTGGCACACCTCAGCAAACTCCACGAGCAGACGAGCCGGCCTGGTTATTTTATTAATGAGATTCTATGGAAATGGAAACGTGGTCGGGGGGGGGGGGGGGGGAAAGGGAAAAATACGTTCAGCGTGTTTTTAAAAAAAAAATCATAAATCAAAACCTTTTCTTTAAACTGCTGCCCTTCCTCGGGGAGCCGTGTCTCAACACATAATGCTCGGCCTTGATATGGGGCCCTTCGTGGTAGGGTGTGATGCTGCAGGGGGGTCCATGTCTCTGGCTCCTCCTACTGGCTGACTGCCACAGGATCCTACCCTGCTCCCCGTGGGGTTTCCTCCTGCCGGAGACTCCTGCCTTCTCTGTACTCTCTTCCCTTAGGCTGAGTCCTCCGCAGCTGGGGTCCCATTGCACCCACCTGGCATGGGCCCACTCGCTGGTCCTAGCTGACTAGATCATGGGCCAGGCTGAGGGGTAACTGGTAGGTTGCAGGCCAGGCAGTGCCCAGTTTAAAGGGCCAGCCAACCCAATCTTTTTATAGTCGTGGCAGAATTCTTGTTATTTATGCTACAATAACCTCTAGAGGCCACCTCTGAGCTCGTGGGCCCGGGCGTGTACAGGGAAATAAAATCCCCACCCCTCCCAGTGTACCGTCTAAATACACCAGACTGACACAACTTTACAGCTGTCGGATTAAGTAATTGGCTCAAGATCACCCAGGAAATCTGTGGCAGGGAGCAGACCTGATTCCTAGTCCAGGATCTTATCCACTAGTCTTTCCTCTAGCAGTCTGGTAACTGCCTACCGCAGAATCAGGCACTGTGGTACTGCCACGGGCCCTGTGTTGTTGACAGCAATGGGCACAGGAGCAGGCCTGGAAGAAAAGCTTTTTCTTGCCATGGTTTTTTTCCCCAAACGCCTGCCTTATTCTTGGCTGGGAAAGTTTAATGGGATTAAAATGATCTCACAACAGGCACAGGAGCATGGATGATGTCTCTCTCTCTCCCACACAAACACACACCCCTCTCTGTGTACTATCTCCCAGAACCCCCTGACAACCTCGTCACTACGCCCCCTCCAGTCACTACGCCCTGTGGAAAGAGAGGCAGCGATCCCGTAATAAAAGGTCTTGAGGAACTAGGGACAAACGGCCTCTCGCCAGCGGCCATAAGAACCGATGCCCCCGGGAAGCACAACCATCCCGGCCCTCTGGCACATTCCTCCATCTCTGGATGCAGAAGACGGGCAGCCGGAGGCCTGAGGCGCTGCCAACACGCCTATGTGCGCAGCAAGGCAGCCGCTTGTTTCGCTCCAGGAAAGCCAAGGCTCCATGACCAGAATTCGATCGAGGATATTAACCAGAAGAGTCTCCTCCCACTGCTTAGCCACCCCCTGCCCTTCCCCAGCTGCTAGGCCAGCCCCTAGCCAGAGCCAATTTCTGCTCTCCACAGTCACATATTTCTGAGCCTAAGGCAATAATAACAATAACAATAACCCGCTCCTCTCCCTTCTCGGGCTGCCTCTCTGGGGCAAGACCATTGTCTGGTTAAAGAAATGGGGTGGGGAGGCTGGGAGGAATCTGGCAAAGGAAAAATGCCCTGATTTCAAAACCCTTGGGGGGGAAAAAATGGCAACAGCAAAACAATTCTTTGAAAGGCCGAATGAAATATAAAAGGGGTAACGCTGCCGTGCGCGGCCTGCCAGGATTCCTCCTCCAGAACCTCGTCTGTAGCAAAAACTGGGCTGAGTAGATGGCCCAGATGTCGCCTCCTCTTTGTGTTTGAGGCACGGCTTGTGCCACAAAGCGTTTAAAGAACGAAAATTGTGTTTCTGAAGACAGCAGCCGGGGGACTAGGCAGCTACGTGGTTTCCAGGATGCATGGATGTGTATAGACAGCTATACAGCTGTGTGTGTATGTATAATGCATGTAGACAGGTATCTAGAGCCTGGGGTGTGTATGGGGATGGATGGGTGGCTAGAGGGGTGTGTGGGGGGAGGGCTTATATGATATCACTTAGTGCAGATAAACTGAGAGCTTTGACCCATTAAAATAAAAGAGCTGGGCCTATTTTTGGTTGGTTGATTTTTTGCTTGGGTTTCCAAAGGGCACTTTCGTTTTATTTTTAGCAACCAGGGAGGGAGGGCGGCCGGCCCCAGATCATTTCTCTGAAACCCATTTCCCACAACTGCCAGCTGGCCACCGCTCCCTCTCCGTTAGTATGATTTAATTAGGATTTAAACTCGGTGTGTGTGTGTGTGTGTGTGTGTGTGTCTGTGTGCGTTTGTGCATGTTTTCTGTATATGTGTGTTGCCATGTGACTCTATTACTGTGTATCTCTGACTATGTGCATATCTGTGTGTGTGTGTGTGTGTGTGTACTGGGTGTCTGTATGAGTGTGTGTTTTGTGTGTCTGTGTGTCACGGCTTGTGTATCTGTGTGTGCACGCATATCTGTGTGTGTTTGTGTGCATCTCCTTTATCTGTGTGTGTGTGTGTGTTTGCAGGGACGGCCGAGCGAGGGGTCTGTCCCGGCTGATCCCCGGTCCCGGTTTGCTCCATGGAGGCCCAGCTGGGCTTCAGCACCGCGGACAGCTCCACGAACAATGGGGAGTGCGCTGGGACCGGCTTAGGGACGCTCGCCAAATTCCCAGCCCGGATCTGCACGAGGAGGCTGCTCCCTGCTTGAGGCTGCAGCCTGCTCGAAGGAGGCACCGTGGCCTAGTGGGCAGAACAGGGCTCGGGGGAAGAGGGGAATGTGGGTTTCTGGCCTGCCATGGGGAAGTGTGGACCAGTGCTTAGAGCTGGGCACTGGGTCTCAGGATCCCTGGGTTCGATGGCTGGCTCTGGGAGTGTTGTTTAGTATTTTGGGCCCGGGGGGCGGGGAGGGAGTCAGGAGACCTGGATCCTACCCTCAGCTCCTACATGTGGCCTTGACTCAGTTTCCACTTCTGTCGAACTGGCTTAACTAGACTTACCTCTGTCCCGAGCCCCACTTCTCTGCGGCCTGGGGATGGATGGTGTAGTGCCAATGCCAAAGGGTACAGGGGTGACGCGTTCTCAGGGTAATGCTTACAACTGTGTCCTGTGTTGCTCCCCCTTGCGCTTTCCCGCCCCCCCCCCCCCCCCGAGCGCCATCAGATGGCTTTCGCTTTGGTGAACGGATCACACAATAATAAAATTGACTTCTCTAGTAATTTCTCAAACCATCTTTGTGCAGTTCTCTCCCGCACAGCAAAGACATCAGCTTCCATTTGCCAACTCCCTCCCTTGGTCGGCCTCATCTCCTTGTCTCCTGTGATCCACCATTAATTATCTGTGTTGCAGCAGTGCCGGGCTACCTAAGAGGAGAGGTGGTCCTGGGGTCCTTAGCCAAACTCGCCTCTTCCCGTGATGTACAGCAAGTTGCTGCTGCACCCCCCACCCCAGAGGTGGCTGCATTTCACTAGTGCTGGGCCTGCAGAGTGGTGAGGCAGTTCAGTACGAAAGGGACGCGAGAGATGGAAAAGTGTACTTTGTAGTGTAGTGTATTACATCATTTATAAATGCAGGCGCCCACACGGCGCTGGTGTGACGGCCGCTGGAATCCTGTGTCTAGTTCTGATGTTGATACATTGGAGCGGAGTTGGAGAAGAGCCATGAGAATGATTAAAGCATTAGAAAACCTGCCTTATAACGATAGGCCCAAATAGCTCAGTTTGGTTAGCTTAACAAAGAGAAAGTTAAGGGGTGACTTGAGCAGTCTGTGGGTATCTACATGGGGGATGGAAATTTTATAAGAAAGGGTTCTTCAGTCCAGCAGACAAAGGTACAGCCGGACCCGCTGGCTGCAAGTTGATGCTAGACAAATTCAGACTAGAAATAAGGTCCATATTTTTAACAGTAATTAACCCTGGGAACAATTTATGGGGTGGATTTTCCTGGCCCCTTTTAAATAGAGACTGGCTGTTTTTCTAAAAGATCTGCTCTAGATGAAACCAGGGATGTATTCAGGGCAGGTCTCCGGCCTGCGTTGTGCAGGAGGTCAGACTAGATTATCACAGTGGCTTCTTCTGGCTTTATGATCTATGGATAGATCGAGAAGCCAAGATTTTTGAAAGAGACAAGTGATTGGGAGGGCCTCGATTACTGGCTGAAAGATGTCCGCGCCCCGACCCTCGCAGGTGCTGCGGCATCCAGAACCGCGGGTCACTTTTGAAAATGTTGGCCTGTATGTGAGCATACAAACACCTGATCCACTCAAACTAGAATATCGGTTGATAGTCTGCGTTGTATGATTTGATCCTATTTAGTGCAGTATTTCATTATAGGGACCGTCTCTATCAGCTTCTTAGGAAGTGGCCCTTAGAAGAAGCTGATAAGAACAGCACAAGCAATGCTGGGTACAAGCTGGGGTGTCTATTTTTCTCTACAGGCCTGTATTTATTTGCATCGGTTGACCTGATTCTGTCATTTTCTGTGGCACTGACCCTCCCTGCCTGTGTGCGTCTCTCCCGGGGCTGAGAGTTTGCTCCCAGCCCCTAAATCTGACATCATTATTTGTCAGGGAAGGAGGGCGGGCTGGGGAGGAGGTTTTTGTTGGTAAAGAAAAGATTTGAATCAGAGCTCAAGATCCATTAAAGGGAGAAATCCAGCAAAAGCAGCTGAAATCCAGCTTGGAAAAGGGGTGGGGAAAAGGAGGAGAAAGAAATGAATCGATAATTTTAAAAAAAACCAACAAACCCAAACCCAACAACCACCCAAGAATTTAAACTGGTCTCAACCTCTTCAAGGAAAGTTAATCAATAAACTAATTAACTGCTTTGCAAGCGCTGAAATTAATAGATCAAAAGTATTAGCACCAGGGATCTGCAATTGCAAAGAGCTCAGACCAACAGCTTGTTTCCAAGGAGGCTGAATTACAAGACTCTTTATCTGAAATATTTTTTTAATTTAATTTGATTTTTTTTTTTTTTTTTTGCACCAAAAAAAATCGGGATTTTTTATTTTTATTTTTAATAAAAAAGAAAACCCAGGAAGGTTTTTAAAAAAACAAACAAACCCAGAGACAACGAAGAGGAGACGGTGAGGAAGATTTGCCAGGAAAAAAAATTTATTTTTATTTAAAAAAAAAAAAAAAAAGATTTGGGAAAATCTCTTTCTTGGTTCAAGCCTCGAGAGCCAGCAGCCTCTGAGCCCTTTGTTTGTGTCGCCACTGGAAAGTGTTGGGGCTGTAGTTAGGGTTGGGATTCTATTCTTGTCTCTTCAGCTGGGTCCGGTACGGAATTCGAAGCTCACCCCAAATTCACCCCTTTGGACCAATGAAGGAACCCGATGCTATTAAACTTTTTATTGGGCAGATCCCACGGAATTTGGAGGAGAAGGACCTCAAGCCAATTTTCGAGCAATTTGGGAAAATCTACGAACTGACAGTGATTAAGGATAAATACACTGGCATGCACAAAGGTAAAGAAGCAAGACTGGCGTAGCTAGAACAATAAAGAAACTCCCAACAATGGGATGGATGGGGGGGGGGCGGGGGGAGGAGGAGAAAACTGAATATGAAATGACAAAGCAAGAGCAGCCTGAGGAAAAAAGAGACTTGGGGATGTCGGATGAGATCAAATCATCTGTGGTGAGAAAGCAGAGAAAGTCGGGGCCGTACGAAATGGCCATGCATATTTAAATATAGGGCTTAGAGAGTGCGATGTAACAATAAGCCGTTTGCAGAGAGAGCAGGATGGTAACAGATGGCAGGAGGAACAAGAAGATAAAAGGCATCATGAATAGAGGCTGGATGTTTAACTGTATGCGCAATGGGTTTAGGGTATGGTGGAGATGTGGAGTTGGAGGCGGGGGAAGGGACAGTTCTCCTTCACCCCACCCTGACTCCAGTGGGGTAATTCCAGATTTGCACTGGGGAGAGAGGAGAATCAGGCCCTGTGGGGTGGGGGATGTTTGCGGCCCCATTTCCTACTGTAGCCGGACACCTTTTAGTCTCCCTTTTACCACAGGGCTTGAGTTATCACTTTATTCCCAAACCCAGGGAATATTCGTCTCTGGTATAACACTGGGCCAGGGGAAGCAGAGGTGAAAGTTGGGAGTTCTGATCCTAAATACCCTGGCTGGGCTTTGACAGATCCCTCGGGATTTCTTTCCTCCTATATAAAGAGAGGGTCGTCCTCCCCCCCACCCCCCGCGCCACTATCATTGCTTCTGTGGTCTTGCCAAATGGCAGATCCTTCTCTCTTTCTGAAGGAGGCCTGTCTCCAGACTGAAGCCTCTAGGTCAGAGCTAAATTTGTCTCTTCTGGTTAATTTCTTTTCTTTTCTTTTTTTTTTTTTTAAACAAACTTCCCCTCTTTCTTAGTTAGAATGAGAGCGAGTGGCCTTTAACAAACAGACGGGGTCTGCAGCTCCGAAGGTTAAATAGCCCGATGGGCATCTTAAATGCCAATTTCTTCATTCGAAATAAAGTTGTTAGTGGAATTTTTAAAAATCCTGCTTGGGGAAAATGAATTAAAACAAAAGCGAAGGCAGGTCAGGGTTAGATAAGCAGGTGATTCACACAAGATCATTTTCTAGAATTGGAGAATGTTCAACTTTTACAAGCCCAGAATTAAAGCAATGGAGGGAATTGGAAGATACCTAGCTTTACTGGACCGTATTTCAAGCTGGATTTAGGAATTCAGCCCTGGGGAAGGAGGCTGGCTGGCGAAGGTTCATAATGTGCAGTGTGGTGTGTTTGCTATTTCGAGCCAATGTTTACTTTCTTGCTTTCAAGCAGTGACCAAAAGAGACGAGATCAAAGCGTAGGAAAGGGGTATTGGACCCGTTTATAAATCAAGCCCATATAAACTGATGAGAGAGAGATCCGGGACTGCTGAAAAGCAGTGTAATAGCTCCACTGACTTCAGTAGACACGATGCCAATTCATCTCAGCTGAGAATGTGGCCCTTATTATATTTTTATAGCTGGTACATGTGGAAAACATCAACAATAACAACCTAGCTCTGACTTCAAAGCTGGCTTTTGGCTCTCTTTGTTGCTCAGTGGGTTTAAAACTTCTGTTTTAACCCCAGAGTGAGAGTGTGTATAGGACTGGCAGGCAGGAAGGTTTGAACATTTACAAACAAACCACAGATAAACCCTCGCTCAGATTGGCACTAAACCAAAAGGGCCCCTTAGGTGCAAATAATTATTTTATCAAACACAAATGCAAATGATTTAAATGCGGGAAGTAAAACAGAGAATGCTCCGGGGCAAGAGTTTTGTGCTTTAAAAAAACCCAAACCCACCCCTCCTTCCATAACAAAGATATTTAAATTATTCAAGGTGTGAAATAAGCTTCCATTTCCAGGAAGTCCCAGCGGGTGAAGATGTAGCAGGGTGGAACTGTACGGATGTGACACAAACTCGGTGCTGTTTGTTTTAACTGGCTCTCCAGCGCCAGTTACCATGCGGGGGGGCTGAAATACATGGAGGGGTTTGTCCAAGCTGATAAATTCAAGGAATCAAAATGGAGCGTCAGTGGGAGCTGAGGAAGCCGGTGCAATTACGAATCCTGAGTTTTCCAAGGGAGTGAGGGAGGGAGAATTTCTGACTCTAATAACCAGCACCAGAGGAGACCCTGAATGGGCCACTGTGAACTAGATCATCCTTTATTCCTATGGCACAGACAGCGCTAGGTGCTTTAGGGATGAAGGCAAAGCCCTTGCCTCCAAGAGTTTACCGTGAGCTAAGGCGCAGCTCAGCAGACTACCAGGTGTAGCACTTCCTACCCCGAGCAATGCTATGGAAGCCAATGGGCTAGTAAGCCCTACACCTGCCAGCAAAGAGTTTGCAGGCTCAAGTCTGAAATAATTACAGTCCTCGGGCAGGCTGGCATTGAAAAGCTTTGCTGTAATCCCAGCTGCTGGGCTGAGGTTTTGTTTTCAACATAGATTGAAATGGCCGGGGAAGGGAAGAGAAAAATCCTGATTTCCAGCGGCCGCCGAATATGAATGCAAAAAATCGGGGCCAGATTTGAGGCTGCGTGATAAAAGTGTTTGATTTTTTTTTTATGTCAGTATATTTTGTAACGCTCCTGCTCTGGATTTAGGGCCAAAAACCCTGGGGGGGGGACTCAGTTTCTCAAAAGGGGATTTAAAAAAAAAAAAGTGTTAATGATTTTTAACCCCGGTAAATGCTGCTCCCTTAAGAGGAGAGATGGGGGAGGTGCGGCTTGTGAAGGAAAGGGCTGCAGGTAAAATGTATCATCACAAAGGGCTTGACCCAGTTGCATGTTTACGTTCCAGTCCTGTGAGGTCCTCAGCACCCTGATGCTCCTGCCGACTTCAAGGGGCTTAGCACAGGGCAGATTTCCAGTCGCCCAGAGGGACCAGCTTTGCCCAAGGGCTCAGCACCCAACCTGGCCCCTGAGCCGCTGAGCTGAGCAATTAGGGTCCAATCCTGTGCCGTGCTGAACACCCGCTATCGTCCCCGTGACTTCAGGACGGGCTGGGTGCTCCGCACCCACACAGGGTTGGCTGCCGTTGCGGCTGGGATGAAGGCCGCTGCATCATCCCCCCCGGGAACAGAGGCAGAAAGGAGCTTCCCGGGCGAGGCCCTGGCAGATCTGCCCAGGGCCAGCCCCTTTCTGAAGCTACTGTTGTGTGCTCGGGCTCCCAAAACCCTGGTCAGGGCCAGGCCAGGGGCTGGGGTCGTCACTGTGAGATAACGAGGCGTGATCCCCCAGCCCCCCCTGAAAAATCAAGTCTGAGTCAAGCAGGTTTTCCCCTCTGCTTGGTCCCACTTGTTAAACTAGCAGCCCGGCCCTTTCCAGCCACGCCAGGGGCCAAACTCGCCCACGTCCACGCCACCGGGGGCCCCCCACATTGCAAGGTGGCCCCGTGCACTCAGCACTGACGTGACGCTCGCTGCTGGGCCTGCACAAGCCCGTGGCTCGACGAGGGCCCAGCTCCTGGGCCGGGCCTGGCGCCCAGGGGTGGATTTCTCTCGGCTTGGATGCATATTCACCCCAGAGGGGATGGAGGGGCTGGTGGTCCCTGCAACCCAGCTCTGGAAGGGGCGGCAGTATAGCCTGCCCCAGCTGGGAGCCAGATGCAAATGGCTCAAGGGGGGTGTCACGTGTTCCTTCAGAGGATAAAAGTCTGCTATAGCTACCCGCTAGGGGGGCTTCTCTTTCAGCTCGAGCGGCAGAGGCGTGGTCCTACCGGTGCTGGCGGCCCCCGGGATTCAGTCCCCCTGGTGGCGACCCCTAGACGATGACACGAATCTTCCTTCGGGGCCCCGCTGGCCCTTTGCCGAGGAGGTTTCTAGTGGGTTGTTAGCAAGAGAGGGGCAGGCTGCTGCCGTCCCTTGGGTAGCCCAGGGGGAGGGAGAACAGCTTTGGGGATAAGGCACTGAGCTGGGATGCAGGAGAGTTGCCGTCAAGGAGCTGTCTGTTGCCCCCTGACTGGCGCTGAGTAAATCCTTCCCCTAGGAGTTGCCCGCTGTGCTCAGTAGGGTGACTTGGGATGCAGACATGAGTTGGAGGATGCCTCACTCTGTGCCTCAGTTTCCCCATCCACACAAGGGGGATAAGGCTTCCCTAGAAGGTGGGGGAGTGGTGTAAGAATGGATCCATAGCGGTCTGTGATGGGAGCCCGGGGAGCTACAGCTGGGGAAGAGACCCCTGGGCTGGGTCGCCATCACAAGCAGGGGAGTCACACAACAGACGCGCACACCCTGGTTCCGCCCTCAGGCAGGCGTGTTTGGTGCCCGTGCAGGGGCAGCTCCCCGCTGGCGGGAAGGGGCGCTAGAGAGGCAGGGCTGAGGAGCGGGGCCCCCGCGGGCCCAGCTTCCGTCAGAAGCTGCTGGGAGAGCCGAGCCAACTCCTCCGGCTGCCAGCAACGGGGGACCTCCAGGCGGGCCGGCTGGAGCAAAACTGCTTTTCCACCTCGCTGCTCTCCGCAGCTTTCCCCCGGCAGGCAGCTAAATTTAGGCTCCGGCTAGGAAGGGAAAGCGCGTATTTTGCTCATGCATATTTTAAAGAGCCGGCCTTCCCAGGCCTGAGTGCTCTGCACAGCACCAGCCAAGGGGTGCCAAGGCCGGCGCTGGCACACATGCTTTGAACCCACTCCACATGGCGACCCGCCGTTTTGTCGCTCGCTCTGAGCTCACTCAGAAGCCACAAGCTTGCTCTGAGCTCCCCAGCAGGCTGGACAAGAGACTGAGCTGACAGAGGGGAGGAGGAGGAAAGCAGGGAGGTGGCTCTTCTCAGAAGAGGAAGTGAGGTCTAGTGGTTACAGCAGGGGGCTGGGAATCAGGACTCCTGGGTTCTAGTCTTGGCTCTCGGGGGATGTCTAGGGCAGAGGACGGGGGGCCAGGACTCCTGGGTTCTGTTCTCAGTTCTGCGGCTTTGCCCAGCACGACTTTGGGCACGTCAGTTCCCGTTCTGTGCCTCAGTTTCCCCTTCTGTAACACGAGGATGAGGCGAACACCAAATGGCTGGGTGAATTAATTCACCTTCCCCCAGTGGCTTGCGATCCCTGGACAAAGGGGTGCACCGAGCACGGCACTCGCATGCCTGGCCAAGCGTTGGCGTCTCAGCCTTTCAGGGCCAGATTTCTGAGTGACCTGCAGGGTCAGCTCCTGCTCGGGCGTGTGAACAACTTTCACAAGAGCAAAAATTAGCCTGGAAGCGGGAGCTACCAACTGCCGAGCACCGTTGGGAAGCTGGCCCTGATTTAGGGTCTGGAAACCCGGAGCTGCTCAGATCTCCAAGAGAAGGTTAAGGGGGGAGGCTTGGGCATGGTCTACGTGATTTCCAGATGCTCTTTAGTCTGGCAGCAAAACCCCAGGGAGTGATTGGAAGCTGACGCCGGACAAACTCAGTGCACATGTTTAGCGGGGAGGGCGGTTAACCAGCTCGCCTAGGGCTGGGGTGATTTCTCCATCACTGGAAGGCTGTAAATCAAGCCTGGCTGGCTAGAAAGCCGAGTTATGGGCCTGACCTAGGAGATGCAGGGGGGCGGTTCTCTGGCCTGGGTGACCCAGGAAGCTGACCAGGTGATGATCACGGCCCCTGCCTTAAAAAAAAACAAAAAAAAAACCAATCTCAGAATCTGTATTTTGCCCGACAGATATGAAACCTGAGGTTTGTTCCGTAAACCCCCCGACTCCTCCTCTGCTGCGTCTTTGTGGCGACTCACTCTTGCTGGGCGTTGTAGGTATTTTTAGCTTGCTTGCTTTCTTTGCCAGTGGAAAATGTTAAGTGGCTCAAGCGTGGGTGAGAGCGGCGATTCTAAAAGGCATCTGTATTTATTCGGTGTGTTGCACTGAGCCCAGAGAGCGAGGGGACAGGAGAGGGGCGTGTGCGCGCGCGCGTCTTGGGGAAGGCATATTATTTATTACTGCCGAGGGAGTTGAACTGCCGACCAGGCCTCTTCTCCCACCTGTTGCTGTGCTTTGTTTGTATTGCGGCCCTGCCCTGGGGCCCCAGGCAAGGTTCCCTACGCAGGGAGCTGTCCCTAGGGACAATAAAAACGGGCCGGCCCTGCTCTTAGGGGCGCGCAGCCCCCAGGGCAGGATTGCTCCTTGCCCAACGCTCTGCAGAACGTCCGTGGGCTGGGCTGTTTGACGGTGGCTTGCATGAGGCACTGGCACAGACGCTGACCCTTGTCTACGCTAGGGTGAGCTTTCCCCGGCTGATGTGCTGCGGGATCCGGCAGAGGGGACGTTTTTTGGGGGGGGGTGAGGTGGAGTTAGCCCGTCCTAGAGTGACCGGATGTCCCAATTTTATAGGGATAGTCCCAATAGTTGTGGCTTTTTCTTACACAGTCGCCTGTTACACCCCACCCTCCGATCCTGATTTTTCACGCTTGCTATCAGGTTACCCTAGCCCCTATCCATCCTTGCCTCCTCTGCTCAGGCCGCCAGCCCAGGGCCAGGGAGTACCAGCTGTAGTGGGGGTTTTGTGCTGCAGGGGCCTGATCTCTTCAGGATCTGGGCTGAGTCCTGCCAAACTCACTGCACACACGCCACCTGATTGTGACAGTGCGTAGCGCCTCTGCTGTCCTCTCTCTTCCCCTCCCCCCCAGCCTCCCCCGGCTTGGATTGCAGACAGTAACTGCCAGGGGACGCGCCCTGGATCTGCTGCTGACTTTCTGATCTCATGCAATGGGGCCAATTGGAGTGTGGGGGGGAGGGAGTTATTCTGGATGGAGCCTGGGGACGCGCCCCCTCTGTCCACTCCCTCTGGGAAGCGGGAGCTGGGTGGGGAGCCCGGGCCTTCTTGCTCACTGCACCTCCCACCCTGGTCCCCTCACCCCAGGCGGGGGCTGTGCACGAACTCTGCATTTCCATGCGCATGACACTGGCGCAACCAACAGTTCCGGGCACCCCACCCGTGACCTCAGCTCCCGCGCCAATCCACTTGGAGGCCGACCGCTGCAGGCAACTGGGCCAAGGCTGGAAGCCGGGGCTTCAAAGGAGACGAGCAGCCGGTTCCAAAGCCTGGCCCGGCATGGGGCATGCATCACCCTCTCTATCGCTGTCCCCCTCCCCCCAGGACTGCACCCCTCCTCCTGCTGTTCCCATCTCCCATCACCTTAACGGGGGTCCCAGAAGTTCCCCTCCACTCTCCAGACCTCGTCTTCCCTGCCTCCCCAGGAGCTGCGGGGATTAATCAAAGCTGATACTAATGTGGGATGCTCTGTTCTCCTTTCTCTGTCTGTGGCGGATCCCTGCTTTGTCTGTCCAGGGTGGGAGCAGCGCTCGTTTGGTGAGGCAGTGCAAGCTAGTGGTTAGAGCAGAGGGCATGGGAGCCAGATCTCCAGGGTATTGTCCCAGCTCTGGGAGGGTAGTGGGGCCTAGTGGTTAGAGCAGGGGAGGCTTAGGAATCAGGAATCCTGGGTACTGTTTCCAGGCACAGGCCAGTTGCAGGTTTTTCTTTGCTGTGTAGACATCCCCTTTGTCATCTCGGGGCAAATAATTTCCCAGCTCTGTGCCTCAGTTTCCCCTCAGTGGCTGTGACATAAGGTCGGCGCTGCAGGAGTCTTGGGCGGGTGCAGGTGTAAAGAGCGCTATGAAATCAATGCTAGCACAGGGATTGCCAGGAGGATTTGGGGCATGTGTCTCCCCCACGTCAGCAAGGGGCAGGTGTGCACAGGTGCTGGAATACCCTCGCATCTGTGAGGTGGGCTTGAGAACAACCGTCCCAGGGTCCTCCCCACCAGTCTCGCATTGTGGGAGTCCAGAGCCTCCCGGCCAAGCAGGGACAGGCGCTGTGTCGGTCCACACAGCACCAAGGAACTGGGTTCTCGGGCGAACCCAGATCAGTCCCTATGAAATGAGTTGCGGGGGGGTCTCAGCCCAGCTCGGTCTGTCCAGCAATTGCAAGGGCAGGCTCGGGGGTGAGGGTGCAGATCTCCGAGTCTTCGCAGCCTCCCCTTATCTGGGGCAGTAAATTGTTGTTATTACAGATCCCCTGGCCCCAGCCCTGACTGCGCCACGGACTGTGAGAATCCGGTACACAGCGAGGCTGGCACGGACATTGATCTCCTGCCTGGAGGCGTTAGGACAAAGGGGCAGATTAGATCTGGAGCAGTTGCTGCGGGCGGAGGCGGCACCGGAGAGGGAGGCTGTCAGGGGGGTGGGAATGGCCGGGGGCCGAGATCTGGGTTGGGGGGCCCTTTGACTGATCCTATTTTAATCTTCCCAGCTCCGATTTGCCAGGCCCAGATCCTGCTCTCGGCTAAATCGGGAGTGACTCCAACGAAGTCATCAATGGCACACGGGGCAGACCCTGATCTCAGTTCTGGTGTAAATCCAGAGTGACTCCACTGACGTCAATGGCGTGAGGGCGCGACTCTGCTTTGCCACTTATGCCAATGGAGTGACTCTGGACTCACACCCGTTGCCACTTCGCACAGACTTTACACTGGTTGCTTTCCACTGATGCGCCAGCCAATGGGCACGAGAGCAGCGACGCCCAGGCAGGTCCCTTCCTGCCCAAAACATGGGCTCTGGGGACCCCTCGGGCTCTAGTATTCCACCGGGGGTTAAATCAGCCGTCTCTGCTTGTCTCTTGCTTTGGGGGAGCTGCAAGGCCCAGCCAGGGACTGTGAGACTGGGGTGGGGGTGGGCGGGAGGGAGCAGAGTTTGTTGATAGTGTTAAACTTGTTTTCCATTGACAAGTAGAATGGCTCACAGCCAGGTGGGACAGAGCAGCCAGGGTAATTCTAGAGAATGATGGGCCAGCGGTTCCGGTGACACCCTCGCCTGGCTGCCCTGCTCTGCTGCAGACTCCCTCGGTGATCTTGGGCAAATTACTTGGCCTGTCTGTGCCTCGGTTTCCCCATCTGTACAATAGGGTAAAAGCCTTGCCCTGCCTCACCGAGGGGTGTGCGTGTGAGGATACATGTATCTAGTTTTTATAAATTTATCTAGAATTTATCTAGTTCTTTTACGAACCCCCTTATAGTCTTGGCCTTCGCAACATCCTCTGGCAAGAACTTCCACAGGTTGACTGTGCGGTGTGTGAAGAAATACTTCCTTTTGTTCGTTTTAAACCTGCTGCCTATTCATTCCATTTGGTGGCCCCTCGGTTTTGTGTTATGAGACGTAAATAACACTTCCTTATATGCTTTCTCCTTATCAGCCATGATTTTATAGGCCTCTATCATATCACCCCCTTAGTCATCTCTTTTCTGAGCTGAAAAGTCCCAGTCTTACTAATCTCTCCTCATACAGGAGCTGGTCCATACCCCTCATCATTTAGTTGCCCTTTTCTGTACCTTTTCCAATTCCAATCTATCTTTTTTGAGATGGGGCGACCAGATCTGCACGCAGTATTCAAGATGTGGGCGTGCCACGGATGTATAAAGCGGCAATATGGTATTTTCTGTCTTATTATCCCTCCCTTTCCTAATGATTCCCAACGTTCTGTCAGCTTTTCTGGCTGCTGCTGCACACTGAGTAGATGTTTTCAGAGAACTAGCCACGATGACTCCGAGATCTCTTTCTTGAGTGGTAACAGCTAATTTAGACCCCATCATGTTATATGTATAGTTGGGATGATGTTTTCCAATGTGCATTTACTTTGCATTTATCAACTCTGACTTTCATCTGCCATTTTGTTGCCCAGTCACTCAGTTTTGTGAGATCCCTTTGTAACTCTTTGCAGTTTGATTTGGACTTAGCTATCTTGAGTAGTTTTATATCAGCTGCAAATTTTGCCACCTCACTGTTTACCCCCTTTTCCAGATCATTTATGAATATGCTGAACAGCTCTGGTCCCAATACAGACCACTGTGGGACACCACTATTTACCTCTCTCCATTCGGAAAACTGACCATTTATTCCTACCCTTTGGTTTCTGGTCTTTTAACCAGTTATTGATCCAGGAGAGGACCTTCCCTCTTATCCCATGACCGGTTACTTGCTTAAGAGCCTTTGGAGAGTGACCTTGTCAAAGGCTTTCTGAACACCTAAGTACACTATAGCCACTGGATCACCCTTCTCCACATGCTTGTTGACTCCCTCAAAGAATTCTAGTAGATTGGTGAGGCATGATTTTCCTTTACCAAAACCATGTTGACTCTTCCCCAACAAATTGTGTTTATCTAGATGGCTGATAATTCTGTTCTTTACTATAGTTTCAACCAATTTGTCTGGTTCTGAAGTTAGGCTTACCAGCCTGTAATTGCCGGGATCGCCTCTGGATTTTGTAGAATTATTCAATCCCCTCTCACCCACAGTATCTGAGTCCCCTACTGTGCTGCTGGCAGGGAGCCCAGAGAGAGAAAGGGCAGAGTTTTCCACCCACAACCGATGTGTGACAGCTTTTCAAAATGGCCGCAGAGCAGGTGTTAGCTTCTTTTCTCTGCTTGCCCAGTGCCTAGCGCCAGGAGGGACTGTAGCCCAGAACTGGGGGTTCTAGATGGTACAGCGATGCAAAGAACAACTCAAGAACAATTATTGCCAAGTTAGGAGCTGCTGGATGCTGAGCACTTTGGGCGACCTGAGCCCTTCGAGAGAGCCAAGCGCTTGACCATCTGGCCTTGGTGGGCCTGATGCCATAAAATCTGGCCTTGTGTGACTTGCTCCGGGTTACTCAGGACGTCTGTGGCATAGCTCAGAATTGAAGCCAGATGCTTTGAGTCCCAGGCCAGCAACTTAACGTCAAAACCGCTCTCTGAACGCCCATAGTTCGCTTGCTCCGATCAAAGGAACCTCGGCCCACCTCATCCATGGGAGGGAGGCACCTAAATGTGGTCCGGGATCTGGGCCTGAATGTCAGCAGCAGTATCACAACCTCAAGCCACTAAAAATCGCAAGTCAGACCTCAAGAAGTCATGAGATCGGCTTCAAAACCAGGAGATTTGTTTTGAACATGATAAATGTGGGGGCTTGTTTGCTTTGTCTCCCAGTTCTTCGGGTGCCCCCAGCTCACATTTTCCAGCTTCTCACCAGAACCGGGAGAGCTAGAAACTTACAGGGATTTTTTTTTTTTTAAAGGGAAGGTGAGATTCTCCCCTAGTCCCATGAATCCAGGAGCTGGGACTTTGAGGGAAAACATCCAGCACTACGCTAAAAGCTGCAGGAGGGTGGAGAGCAAAAGTCTGCATGTTCTCCACCCTGTTGTGAAATAAGGGTAAAAATGGACAGCAGCGGGGTGGAAGATGTGGCTGGAGAAACGGGCCATGTATGCTCCATTGGGAGAGAGCCTGTCTTTCGTTTCAAAGCACCAGAGGAGGGTTCCTGGCTGGGTTTGCTGGACTCTCTAGTAATAGAAAGTCTAACACTCAAACAGAGCAACCATTTCTTTCCCTGATTTGATTTCCTCCCGGCTACATCCATGTCATTCCATTACTGCGCTCGGATGGGCCATATGACATCGCTCTGTCTTTTCCGTTTGTCCCTTTCAGTTCCTTTCTCCGTTGGCGCCTTGCTCCGTAGCTGTCAGGCCGTTACGATCTGCATTGCCAGTAGCAGCCCGAGCGAGTCCAGGGCGCCCCACAGCGCTGGGATCTGTGCAAACACTGAGAGGGAGACAGCCCCTGGCCCGGAGAGCTCACAATCGAAATAGACAAGAAAGAGTGTGAGCCTCTTTGTGCGCACGGAGGCTCAGAGAGATGAAGGCACAGATCCTCAGAGGGAATTAGGCACCTGACTCCCATGGACATCAATCACCTAATTCCCTTTGTGGATCTGTCTCATAGTGACTTGCCCAGGGGCATGCAGGAGTCGGTGGCAGAGCTGGGAATTGATCCTAGATCTCCTGAATGCTGGCCTAGTGACTTATCCCCTTTCCTTTCCCCTCCCTTCAACCACGCCCACCTCCCCACCCTGGGAAAATCTCCCAGCCTGGGAACCCCTGGGAAGTTCACGGTTCCCCCTTTGGTCCGTGGCGTACCCCTTGCTACTGTCCCTTTGTCCCAGGAGCCCTTTAAAGTGAAGGGACGATATTGGCAAGGGGGGTTGTTGTGTTGGGGGGCAGGAATCCGAGGGACCACGGCGCCCGTGACCCTTCCCCTCTGCTTTCTCTCTGCTGCAGGATGCGCGTTCCTGACCTACTGCGCCCGGGAATCGGCCCTCAAGGCGCAGAGCGCGCTGCACGAGCAGAAAACGCTTCCCGGGGTGAGTCCTCACAGGGCGATAAAGGGGCGTGCTGGGAAGGTTGGGGGAGGGGGGCACCTTGGACAGGGGAGTCTCTCCATGATCTCTGGCAACAAACGCCCAAACGTCGCCGCGAACACCCGGCGCCGGTTTTATTGTGTGTGTTGTTCCCCCGCCCCCCATCATCAGCACTGGCGAGGGAGCAGGGCGCCCTAAAATCTCCCACCACATGCCTGAGAAGGGTTGAATCGGAGTCCGGGTCGGCCCTGACGAGCGGGGCGTTTTGGGCCCTGCCACTGGCGTGGGGCGAGGCCAGGGAGCTGGGGGGGCGGGGGTCTATTTCCCATGGCATCCGCTCTGCTTGGTTCAGGCGAGGGGGGCGGAGACGAGGGGCCTTGGCAGGACAGGGGGGGATGGCACAGCTCTAGGGGCGCTGGTCGCCTGCTGACGTAGCTGGCGCTCTGCTTATGCCGCCTTCTCCACCCAAGGTGACTCGCTTTTGAAGGCAGTTACTTCTTCGCATGCTGCCGGTGGGGGGGTTTCAGGGTGCCGGGTGCTGGCTGGTGGGTGTGGTTGTGGCGCCGGGCGGGGGCCTGTGCCCTGGCTCTGCCAGTCACTTTGCATTGGCTTTGGAGCGTTTTTGGTGCCCGGCTGGCAGCTGTCAGCAGCAAAGTCCTGTATGTGTGGCTCCAGGCACAGAAGTAGGGAGACCTACCCCGCCACCCTCGGGCCACACCCCTGCGCTCCAGGGACCCCCCCTTCTAGGGGACAGAGGCTGGCACTGAGGCTCCACGAACTAATTTCACTCAGAGGCCACCAAACTGCTGACAGAAGCACCGCCAGCTCGTCCGCGCTGAGCAGGGCTGGATTTGAACCGGCGACATCTAGCCGTGAAAGTGGACTCCCGCTAGGCCATACTCCCAGGGCCAAGTGTAGAACCCAGGAGTCCTGGACTCCCGCTGCGGGGACCCTCCCCAGCCCGAGGCAGGCGGTGAGCAGAGCCCTGACTTCCTGCAGGGGAAGAGCCGGACCCGGGACCGCAGCTGATCACGTGGCTGAGCAGCCGGGGGATCTGTTCATGAAAACCCACAAAGGCCGAAGGTCTCCCCTCAGCCTGAGCAAGCGGCCGGGATGCTGGGGGCGGGAGGGCAGGACGCGGCTGGGCAAGCTCTCCCGTCCCTCGTAGAACAACAAGGGCAAAGAATAAAGCCCCTTCGTGCCTCCGAATGGGGAAAAACCAGCCGGATGGAACCGTGGTGACAGGCTGGGAGGAGAGGCTGCCTTGGCATCCCCATAGCAACCCTCACGGGCATCTCCCCCTGAGACAACGGTTCCACCGGGGGCGGATTTGCTCCCTCCTCATCTTCCCACCCCGTTGGACCCCATTCGAAAGAGAGGGCGACATCGCTGGTCCCCCAACACACACACACTAGCTTTCCATCATCCCCCCTGACGCACAAACACAGAATCCAAGCGTATTTTGGCTGGGGAAAGAGGGGGGCCAGACGCAGATACTTGGTTTCTCGCCTCCGCCCTTCTGAACGTTGGGAGCAGATGTTGCAGAGCAGGGGCTTTGTCTTGGGAGAGTCCTTTGATTCTGCTTTTTCCATCCCCTTTCGCCACCTGCTTTTCTTCCCCGGCCCTTCATGTGCCGGTGGATTGTTGCGTGCGCCTGTGTCTGATTGTGATTGGAGTGTGCAGCCATGGAGCTGGGAGCTCAGCCTTTGTGTGTGTTTGTTTAGCGAGTGTGTGATTTGTAGCGTGCATGCATCTCGTGTGGACATGGTTCTCTGCGGCCGTTTGCCAGGTGCCGGCGTGATCTCACACGCGCGCGTGTCTGTGTGTAGACGCCCGTGTTTATCACATTCCTAAACCAATGTCGCCCTGTGCCGGGTGTGAGCACATAGGCATGAAACACCAGGTGTTACACCCATTGGGGGTAAATGCCTGGGCCTAATGCAGGGCACCAGGGAATCAGGGCATGTGGCGTGCGATCGCGGGCATGTTTCTAGCAGGGGTCTGTGCATTTGTGAATCGGTGTGTCTTTTGCGTACAGCTTTGTGTGCTCGCCCGGGTGTGCGTGTTTTCTGCGGAGGCCTGATGTGGGTGGGATTCTCAGGTGTCTTTTAGCCTGACTCTTGGTGATTTTTGCACGTGTGCGTGTCTGTCTCTGGGAGCCTGGGGGTGTTTTAGCGGAGGGGGACCAGAGGACTAGGGGACAGCTGGGGGTGTCACGCTTGGGTGCGGCTCTTTGACTCCTCTCTTAGCGCGCAGGCTCAGGTGTGGCCATCACACCCCCCCCCTTGGTGCATCTGTGGCAGCTCTCATGCTGCAGGGCGTGATGCCCACCATCACTGGGGGGGGCGGTTCCCCAGGGAGCAGCTCCCATGAGCTCGGGTCTCTGGGGGAGGGAGGGAGATGGTGGGTTTTTAATGCCCCCCCCCCAACCAGGGCACTGGCATCCTGGCTCTGCACTGCGCCCCCTTCCCCGCCCTCTTGGGCCATCATTTATAGTGTGCGAAAGGGGTGTAAACAGTGCCCAGCCCCAATGCCCCCCCCATTGGGAGCAAGGGACGTTGCACAGGTGTGAACGGTGATCCCAGTGCAAGACAGACCCTGGATTCGCTGCTCGTTTCCTGGGGGGAGCTGGGCGGAGGGGAGAGGGGCTGGTTCAGTGACACAGCCCCTTCGAGGGAGCCTTTCCCCGGTGCTCTGAGAGCAGTTGGGCTTGGTGGGATCTCCCCCAGGGAGCTTGGCCGAGAACGTGGGGCCTTCACTCGGGCCCCAGCCAGGCGGCACCGTGGCTCTGCTGCTGTCGCATCGGGCGCCCAGGGAAGGAGGGGCCGGCCAGCTAGTGCCCACACTCAGCCCCGCTCCAGGTCTGCAGGTGGAAGTGCCTGAGCCCTAGACATGCACCAGGCTCTAGAACCCACGTTCTGGGCTCCCGGCACCAGGCTCTAGAACCCACGTTCTGGGCTTCATGCATCAGACTTCCATGGAAGTTAGGAGCCTAAATGCTGCTCAGGATCCAGGCCTAGATCCCAAACTCCCAGCTCCCTGCACCACGTTCCAGGTTCTGGGCTGTAGGTTCTAGGTCTCAGCTCCAGGCTCGGAGCTCCAGCCACGTTGTCTGGCCACAGCCTCCCACCCCCTGCTCTAACCCACTAGACCCCACTCCCCTCCCAGAGCTGGGGACAGAACCCAAGAGTGCTGGCTCCCAGCCCTCCCACCCCCCACTCTAGCCCATAGGATCCCATGTGGCATCTTCCAGCTGGACTTTTCCCTAGCAAAGGCTGCGTTGTGTGTGTGTCCATTTGCAGGGCCCTGCTCTGCTGTCCCCGTCCCCCCCTTCGATGCCCCCTCCTCTTCTCCATCCTGTTCTTTCCCCATCGCTTCAGCTTTGTTCTTCCCGTCTCTCTCTGTGTCTCTTGGGTTGATTTAAAGGCGCTCCCTCCTTTGCTCAGCGGTTGTTGCCCTGGGGGTCAGGGTGCCTGGCACCGCCCCGTCTTCCAGGGCAGGTGGTCCCAGCTCAGGGTGTTGGTAGGTGAGAGGCTGCGCGCTGTCTGTCTGGTGAAGGGGGGCCTTGAATTTTCAGTCCTTGCAGGAGTCTCTATAGCCACTTCTTGCACAAGCAAGCTGTGCCCGTGTAAGGATGCAGACACATGCCGGGGTACATGTGTACATGTACGCAGGTGCCGGCTTGCGTGTGCTTCACACGTGTGCAAAGGGATGCCACGCGTCTGCATACGAGAGGAGGCCTGTGTTGGCATATGCAGGGCATGGGCCTGTCTGTGCGGGAGGGAGTGTGCCTGCGTGTGCATTTGCGTGTGGGGCGGGAGATGCATGTGTGTCTGTGGGCTGGGGACACGTGTGCATTTGCACATACATGCGAGCAGATGCGTGTGCATTTGCGTGTAAGCCTCCAGGGCTGAGCTGCCCTGGAGAGGCCAGTTCGCACGGGCCCAGTGATGCATGGGCTCCGGCACGCCGGGCAGTTGGCCTGTTGTTATTCAATTTCTTGTTTCCCTGGTTTTTCGAAGCAATGTCTGGGGCTGCCGCCAAGGCTGCGAGAAGCAAATAGCCCCGTGCGCAGCGTTTCCTGTGATCCCGTGCGAAGGGCATTTAGATCCGGGCGTGCCAGGCCCCCAGGAAGGGTCACAGGTGGCTGCCTATGAAAGCTAGAGCGTTGCCCCTCAACTCCGTGGCTCTGAAACCAGAAACATGGGCAGGTCCCTTGCGCGGCCCCCTCGGGCTGCACCGGAGAGGCGATGCCCCCACCGGCTGTGGCAGACCCCACCGTCAGCGGGACGAGGCCCCCCAGCCAGCCAGGTGGGTTATGGAGCTTGGAAAGCTGGTCCTTGGGGGGGCTGCCGGCTCTGGGGACTGGGAGCATCGTGCCGGGTCTGTCCCCTCCCGCTTGCCGATTGCACCCCCCCCCCGCCCCCCGGATCTGCTTGAAATGAGTTTGTTGGGTCTCAGCCCACATCCTAGCTGGGGGTGGGGGGTCCTCATCTTCCACACGCACTTGGGCACCGACTGGCCCCCTGGTTGGCATTCCTGGCTGAGGGGAATTGAAACAGCCACATCCCAGGGCCACCTGCCGGGCAGAGCCGTGTCTCAGCTGATCCATGGGTGGCGAATGTGCCCGTCACCGCAGCCTCTGGGCCCATGGGAGCGGTGGGTGAAGGGACCTGACGCTGGCAGGTTCCCTTTTGTTTGGGGAGGCCGTGGGTGCCCAGCTGGGTTATAAATAGCCCCATCTGTTCCTGGCAGGGTGGGGATGCCAGGAGCCCGGTAGCTAGGTAACCAGCAGGCAGATAATGACTCAGTGCCAGGTAAACATGGGCTGCGGGGCAGGTGCGCTGGGGGCAGGGGGCGGCTGAGCTAACAGAGCCGAGGGCTTGGGGGAGGGCAGAGGGGGGAACTTGCCAGCAACATCTGGGAGCAGCGACGCCAGCCAGTCTGGGCCCGGGCAGAGCTGGGAATAGAACCCAGGAGTCCTGGCTCCCAGCCCTGGCTTTAGGACAGACAGAGGGATCTGTAGCCCCCACGGTCACTGACTCTGGGCTCCTTCGCTCTAATGGGGAACTGGGGGCTCTGCTCCCCTCCCCCACAGCTGGGCTAGGTGGGGGGGGCAGCTGACCCCCTCGTCAGAGGGAACTGTGGGGATTGCAGCAGCAGGTCCCCACCCACCTTCCCCACCCCTATCCTGCCCCCCACCTCGCCCTGGGCCCTCCTCCTCCAGCTCCGGGGCTGGTCCCCTGCAGATCCGCTGCCCCCCATTGAGCGAGAGGGCCAGGGGGAGGGGGCAGGAAACACTGGTCTGGGCGAAGGTACAGCTCTGACACCCCCACAGCCTGGCCCTGCTGACCTCTGACCCTCTGGGGACCCCAAAATACCCGCACCTCCCGATGCCCTCCCACTCCTCTAATATGCTTCCCTAGTCTCCATCCCTCCCCACCCCCCCCCCACACACAGCCTCTCCCCTGTGCACCCCCTGAACCCGCACCTGGCGCCCTCCAATCCCCTGCCCCCCTTTCCATGCTCCCAACTCCCCCGGCTCAGAGGCCCCTTCCCACCACAGCACTGTGGGATCCGGGGTGGGGGGACGCGGGGGGGGGTGTCCCTGTACAGCTTGCCTGTGATGGGGGGAGCCACGGGACCTTGAACCTTAAACCAAGTCCAGTCCTGTCCCCCCCCAGCGAGTGTGATGGGGGCTGTGACTGCATGGGCTCATTGCACCCTTTCCACTAATGCACCGGCTGGTGGTGTGGGGCCTGGCAGCTGTGCTGGGGATTTCCCCCCACGGCCAGTTCCTGCAACCAGCACACGCTGAGGGCCCTGCGCCCCCTCCCTGTCCGCGCCCCCGAGGAGGGGGAGCTGTAGGCCCGGACCTAGAGAGCTCGGGTCAGACACCAGCCTGCTCCGAGGGACCCTATCTGATGGGGGGAGGAGGGGAGAAGGGACCCTCCCGGTCCAGCTCTCTGGCTCTATGGTGAGCGACTGGGCAGCCTCCACCCAGGGGAGGCCTAGGCCCGGAGTGAGCAGGATGAGGCCAGGCAGGATTGAGGGGTGGAGGGGAGCCCAGGGCGGGGATATTGGGGGGCTGCGGGTCGGGGTGGAGGGGAGCCCAGGGTGGGGATATTGGGGGGCTGCGGGTTGGGGTAGAGGGGCGCCGGCCGAGCCGAGGGAGGGAGGGAAGTTTGCACGGCTTTGTGCCCCAGCTGCCCGTTCCCAGCCAGCGCTAACCACGTCTCATTCCCACCCCGATCCCCCCGCACAGAGGATGGCCCCGGGGGCGGTGATTCCAGGGCCAGGGCTGGGAGCTTTGCCCGCAGCGTCCCTTGTTGCTGGGACGCGTTGCAGGTGCTCTGGCTCCTGGCTCAGAGGCGGGTTCCTGAACCCCCGCGGCCAGACGCAGCCATCCTGCCCGGGGCTCGCACTGCATGCTGGGATTTAAGGAGCTTTAGATTTGATTGGATAATCCCGGGATTTATGCCTGCTAAATCCCAGGCGAGGTGGGAGGGGGAGGTGGGATTTGGAGGGTGGGATTAGCGCCGGCAGCTCCCAGACGGCTGCCTTCTGATCTGGGCGGCAGAGGGATCAAGTCACTGGCACGTCCTGCCTCCGGCCTGAGCCGGCCAAAAGCTGCCCCCCGCTAGGAGGCCCAAGTCACCTGGCTGCACCCCTCACCCAGAGCCAGCAAGGCAGCTCCTGGGGTCACCCAGTGACCGGTCCCCCAGGATGGATGATCCTGGCCTCTGTGCAGATAGTGGCTCCGAGCCTTCCGCCGCCAGGCCCCGAGGCTGGGTCCTGCTGGCTGCTGGAAAGACCGCTGTGCAAACACGGGGACAAGGGGGGGCGGCTGGGAAAACTAAAGCATCCCCCGCCCCGTCCCCCCAATGGCAAATGGCGCCTGAGGGCTCTCAGGCCTTTGGAGACAGAGCAGGGGGGACCCCACGGTGCTGCGGGCCTGGGGCCATGCAAGCCCTTTGGGGGCTCGGGGTGGGACGAGCTGAAAGCGGTAGCCCCCCCCCCACCCCGAGGGATGGTCCCTAACTTATTTCCCCTCCTCGGGGTTCTTAGCACCTGGGGGGTATTCATTTCTAACAGCCACCGGTTCCCCAGAGGGCTTTTGTTCAGTGCAATAATCGCACTCTCCTCTCCGCTGAATACAGGAACGGGGATTTTCCCTTCTCTCTGGATTCCCGGCAATGCTCCCGCCGGCCCACAAAGCACCTGCCCCGCTCGCCGATTCTGCGGGCGGTTGGGGGGGTCGGAGGGTAGCACATTTCCCACAGCCCCCCGTGCGGGAGAGCTGGAAGCTAGCAACGTTGCTAACGCCCGTGAAACTGCCCTGCCCTTTCTCGACCCCAGCCACCGCCGCCCCTCGGTGCCTTGTGCCAAGCATTCGCTCCTCCTCGGCGGGTATTTATTACCACGGCAGCTGCCCCTGGGCCTGTTGCCCCAGTTGCAGAGGGGATGGTCTTGGCGGCATAGCAATAGCTCCCCGCCTGCCTGTCTCCCTTCAGCTGTTTAGCAGCTGGCAGGAACCGCCACCCAGATCGGGGCCCCGTCGTGCCAGGCGCTGCCCAGACACAGAGTAACTGGGATCGGGCCTCGCCACGCCAGGTGCTGTACGCAGTAATTGAGATCTGCCCAGACAGGGAGCGCCCAGGCTGAATCGACCCGGGTGGGAGGGGAGACTGAAGCCCAGAGAGGAGAAATGATTTGCCTGTGGTCAGTGGCAGTCCTGGAATTGAACCCAGGCATCCTGCTCGTGCCCCCCCCAACTAGGCCCATTAGCATCTCCCAGCTTCTCCCAGGTGCTGGCCGCTCCGGGGAGACTCCGCTGCCAGGTCGTTTTTGCTCTGCTGATGATTCCAGCAGCTGGGGGTAGGGCAGCAGCCTGGCATCCCCTGTGCTTTCAGGGCTGCGCCCCAGGGACTGGGAAGCTCCCCCGCTGGCGCCAGCATCCAGAGGGGGCCCCCCAAGACTGGCAAACGGGCAGCAATGGGGGGAGAGCCCAACCCCGTCCCCGCATGGTGCTGCCCCGGTGCGGGAGCCGGCTGCCGCAATGGGGGCAGCGGCAGGGACTTGAGGAGGATCCCAGCGTGCAGTGCCAGGCAGAGCTGGTGCAGGCTGGGCGCAGGCTGGGCCCGGGAGGCACCAACCTGTTGCACTGCAGGGCCAGGCAGGCTCAGGGATCGCAGATGCTAATGGTCTCTGCAGGACAGGAGGGCTCCGGCTGCCTGGACGCCCCAGTGCCCAAGCAGGGGCACAACATGCCAGCTGGGTGACCCTCGGGGGGAGGCTGGGCCCAGCGCTGGCCACAGGCACATCGGGGTGATCCGTGGCAGGCTGTTGCTGTGTTAAGTACACGCCACACCCTAGAGCCAGCTGCATCTCAGTGCCAGGTGAAGGGCACCTAGCCCCTGTGCCCCACCCCAGGGACATCTATCAGAGCTGGGTGAGCTATCCCTATATAAACAGCTGCCGCACCCCAGAGGTTGCCGCATCTCAGTGCTGGGCAAGGGATCCTTGTATTAATAGTCCCCATGCCCCACCCCAGAGATGACTGCATGTTGATGCCAGGTAAATGGTACCGGATATCTATATAAACAGCCCTTGCAACCCACCCCAGCCATGGCTGAATCTCAGCACCGGGTGAGGGAGTCCTGTATCAACAGCTGCCAGGGAAAGGCTATTGAGCAGGTGTGGGGGGTATTTCTGCCTTTTCCCCTAGGGCCTCCTCCTCTGCCGCCATGTGAATATTTTGTACCTGTTAACCTCCACCCCCCCACACCCTTTATTTTTCTTCCCCTTTGCTCAAACCATCCCCCCGGCCCCAGCGGTGTTTATAGAGATAAATGATTATGTCAGTGTGGTTACTAGGTAACACAGTGGGTAAATTGGGGATGAGTGGGCGGTTGCCATGGTTCATATTCTCTGGTTGCCATGGTTACTGGGCATCTGCTGCTTCCCCCCCCCCCCTTGACGTGCCAGCCCGGCGAGGTGAGGTTGCGATGACTTTGTCATGGACACGGAAAGCGACGTGGCTCATGGAATGGGGGTGGAGGGGGCAGACGGGCGCCCCAATGACCCCAACCCGGGCCAGGAGCCTTCTCCGTGACGAGCGGTGGCATCCCTGGTTATTACAATTAATTCTCCTCCCTCGTCAGCACCCCAGCTCCTGGCTCATTGTAAAAACCACTGGCTAATCAGCTGAGTCATACACCTCTCCCCGCTCATTGCCCTGCCCCCCCAGTTAGGTACCCCCCACGTAGCTCTGCCATGTTTAGCTGCACCCTCTTTAGGGGCACCCCCCACTGCTGGCCTGCAGAGCTGTGCTCCAGATCCTTTGGTCATGAGGGGAGGTGCCCCCTTCTGAAGGCAAAAAAACAGCACAGCTGAGCTGCTGGGACGGGGCGTGATTTCCCAGCACCTCGGCTCACTGCCCTGGATGTACAGCCCCGGGTTCAGCCCCCCTGGGCCCAGCCCCAGCCCCAGCCAGCGGCTTTCCAGCGGTGGGTCTCCGGTACGGCAGTAGGACTTGGCTCAGCAGGCTCGGGGCCGGTGAGTTGCACACGCATGGTGGCCCGGGCACTTGGGTGAGGGATCCCTGTATAAACAATTGCCTTGCCCCCAGAGGTGGCTGCATCTCAGTGCTGGACCCTGTGCTCTCTGTATGAACAGCAGCCCAGTCCCAGAGGCCCCAAACCCAGCTTGGGGGATAGCAACAGGCCCGACCATTTCTCCCCGGAGCTTCGGAGAGCCGGGTTCAGTTCCCACCTCTGCTGGGTGACAGGGGCGTGTCCCTTCCACTCTCGGTGCCTCAGTTTCCACTCCCACCCCTTGTCTATTCGCGCTGTGCACGGCTGGGACCTCCAGATGCTACCATCATGCACGTTCGGGGGGTGCTGAGCTGAGCTGCCCTCTTGCCCCCTCAAGGGGGAACAAGGATGGGGCGGGTCTGGGAACCTCACCCTGATCTAGGTGTAAGGCAAGGCCTTTGATCTCTGGGTCTGTACGGCCAGCACTAAATTCCTGATGCTTTAAAGGAGCTGAATACGCCAGGGGACGCTGCCCCTCTGTGGCCTGGGCCCCTTTGCCAGCCTGTGTGCTGGGCTCGGGGTGCCACGCTGCTCTCAAAATCCCCAGCTCCTTAGGGTGCTGCCATGCCCTGTTGTTTTTTTTTTTAACAGCGAGAAAGCGGTCCCCATGCTGCACTGGTTGCTGTGGCAACCGGAGATAACCCGGCAACAAAGCAAAGGCAGGAGGAGGGGGATGTGGAAGAAGATGCAGGAGCAGGGGAGCCATGGCAACTGGCTATCCATGCGGCCTGCAGGGTGGGGTGTGTTTTCTCTTGCTGGGCAGGGAGGGGGGGGTCCATTCAAAGGGTGTATCTGCTCCTAAAAACCAGTGACCGACAGGCGGCTTGTAAGAAGTGTCTAGGCAGGGGGCTGGACTCTCTGGCTAGATGGTTCCCCGGGAGATCTGCGCTTGCGTGGTGGATAGCTAGTGAGATTAGATTAGTGGCTGGATGGACAGTTATAGATTGGCTGGAAGGACAGGTGGATGGATGGGTGGGCAGAAGGATGGATGACGAGATGGACAGATATGACAGGGAGAGGTGGATCCCACAGACAGTGAGAGGCCAACAGGCGGATAAATAGCCCGGCTGATCTGAAAGGGGCTGGGCGTGAGCTCGTGTCTGGCCTGCACAGGGCCGGCCAGGGAGACAGTGTTTGCTTTGGAGCGGGATGCACCCTTTGGCCGGGGAGGGGGGAAGGCAGATGTACACAGAGGAGCCCTGCGCCGTCTCTGCCTGATCAATAGAGCTCAGTAGCTTAGCAATAATCAATCAGTCGGGCAATTAGCAGGCCTTTAATTACACTGATTGCGTGGGATCCAGGCTGCCTGCCCGCCATGCATGTCCCCCCCTGGAGAGAGACAAGGTGCAAAGACCAGGCAGGCTGGGTGGGTAGGCAAGCAAAGCCCTGCCAGAAACACCAGCGGCTTCAGGGGTGGCTGGGAGGCTGCAGAGCCTGGCGTCACCCCATCCGCATCCCCCAGCTCCATCGTGAGGCCAGATAACCACGCTGGCATCCTGGCAGGCTGGGAGCTGGGAGGCTCTTTAAGAACAGGTGCCCCCAGGTCCTCCCACCAGCCGGCAAATCCGGGGCCTTTTTCTTATTGAGCTCCTGGTTGAGTTGTGCTGGTCTTTGGCCACCCCTGTGCTACCGCTGTGCCGCTGGGCGCCATTCTCCAGGGGCCCCGGCGCCTCGGGTGGCCTTGTAGGGCAGGACTGTGGCTGCAGGTGGTTCCGGGCGAAGGGGGAGCTGGGGCCAGTCCTCAGCCGCTGTGCGCTGGGGCCGCTGCGTTGAAGTCAGTGGATGCAGCGGAGGAGCCAACCCAATGACTTCGGTAAGGACGGGTGGGGGGGAAGGGTGGCCCCGTGGTCAGAGGGCTTGTGAGCCCTGGGTTCAGGTCCCCCCTGTCCCACACGCTCCCTGTGTGACCTTGGACCAGGTCCTCCAAGGTCAATGGGGTAAGGCCTTGGTTCTCTGGGCCTCAGTTTCCCCACCTGGACACTGGGGATCAGAGTCCTGCCCTGCTTCCCCGGCCGGGGGATGGGAGATAAGTACAGGAAAGATTGTGAGACGTGAGGCCGCTGTGGCGATGGGCCCAGCTCAGAAGCACTGAAGTCAGGTGCCTAGTCCTGACTGACACCTGGCTGAACGGCGGCTCACCCCGACGGCTGAAACCTTGGAGGTAAAATAAGGCCTCGTTTGAAGCCCCCCTTCCCTTCCCTCCTCTCTCTGCTCCGAGCGGCTGCGTTCCTTTAATGTGATTACACGTGCGTACAGAACCCATCCCCGCGGCTGCTGAGTTAATCCCACCGGCCCTAATCCTGGGCCTGGGCTCGGCCGTAACCCTCCCCTTGCCGGCTGGCTTTGCTCCACAAGGGAGCGGGCCGGGGGGCTCGGGGGGGGGGGTGTTCTCCAGCATGCTTCTGGGGGGCGCTGGGCTGCAGGGAGCAGGCTGGGGCGGTCCACAGGGGACGCTCTCCCCTCCCAGTCAATGCCGACCCAGCGTTCCCGTGCAGGGTGGGGGCGCTGGGTTGCAGGTTAGCAGGCTATGGGGGGGCTTTGACATGGGATCTGGGGGTGTCAGTGGTTTCTGCTGGATACTCCTTTCCCCACCAGCTCGGGTCCCTCCTGCCCAGGCCGGCTCTGGAACAGCATCCGGAGGTTTTCCCCGCTAGGTGACCGGGACTGATCCAGCCCCAGGTCGGGGGGACTGGCTGGCTCAGTGGGGCCGGGAATGGGAGACGGGGCCTTTCCCCTCCAGGGGGCTCCGGATCCAACCCAGCCCCACACCCGGGGACTGGGTGCCTCGGGGCATGGGGCACGGGGCCATTCGTTGCCAGTTCAGTTCCAATCCTGGCTATTTGATGGTCTCAGGTCACTAACCAGGGAGAGGCGCTCGGCTGACAGGCCCCACAGAGAGGCCGAGGTCTGAGCTGGCCACAGACCGAGCTGCCCTCGGGGCCCAGGGTCTGACCCTTCAGGGCAGGGCTGTGGTGCCCCAGCAGGGATGAGTCGGGAAACTGGCCCTGGGCAGTGTAGTCCGGGTGCGCCAGGCCTGTCAGTCGTGCACCTCGCACCAGATCAAGTTCACGCTAAACAAAGGGGAGCCAGGACTCCTGGGTTCCCGTTCCTGACTCTGGGCAAGAACCGGAACTCCTGGGTTCCCATTCCAGCGAGGTGAGAGCCAGGGCTCCTGGGCTCCCTTTCCTGGCTGTGTTATCTAATGGTTAGAGCTGTGCTGGGCAAGGAGTCAGAACTCCTGGGTTCTAATCCAGGTTCTGACCTGCCCGGGTAACCCTGGCCAAGTCACAGCCATTCCCTGTGCCTCGGTTTCCTTTCTGTATGATGGGATAAGGCTGTCTAAGAGGGGCTCGTGCCCTTGTCAGGGTGGTCTCGTTGTTGAGGGGAGGAATCTGACCACTGGATGGTCCCGTCTCCAAGGGGGGCCACCTGGACATTTCCCCAATGTCTCTCCCTTCTCTTCCCCTTGCAGATGAACCGGCCGATCCAGGTGAAGCCAGCAGACAGCGAAAGCAGAGGAGGTACCAACAGGACATGGGGAGGGGGCAGGGTTGCCCTGGGGCCCCAGCTATCCCTGTTTAAGCCCCCACCCACCAGAACTAAGGGGTGATTCGCTGCCGTGACAGACCCCCCCTTCTTCCAACCGGTGTCTGCGGAGCAAAGCTTGGATCGGGGGGTGCGGTGTAGATAGATAGATAGATGAGTGGTGTGGAGGGGATGGATGGATAGACAGATCAGCCAGGATCTAGAGAGACAGATGAGCATTCTAGCGTATCAGGAGACAGACAGACAGACAGAGCAGGCTCTGGAGAGTCAATGCTAAGGACAGGCAGACAGAGCAGCAGCTTAGGCCCTAGGGATGGACAGATCCAGCCAAGCGCAGCCGTGACGCTCTCCGGCACCCACTACAAACCTAAGCCCCCAGCCAGCCCCCGCCCCCGGGCTCCCCGCCCCCTGTGGCACCAGGCTTAGACCCACTGGTTGGCTCCTGGCGCCCTAGCTCCGTGATCCCAGCCCGGGCCGAGCGGCCGGGGTTGAGAAGAGGCGTCTGGCCTTCAGCCCCTGATTCATGATTCTCAGATGGCCTGGGGCACCCCCCAGGCTCTCTGTGCTCGTGGGCGGGGCAGGGTGGGGGGCGGGGCAGGGTCCCGGCCCCCCCCCCCCCCCCCCCCCCCCCGTCTCTCAGCGCTGCCTCTCCCCTTCCAGAAGACCGGAAGCTGTTTGTGGGGATGCTGGGCAAGCAGCAGATGGACGAGGACGTCAGGAAAATGTTCGAGCCATTCGGGACCATTGACGAATGCACGGTGCTGCGAGGGCCGGACGGGGCCAGCAAAGGTGAGCTGCTGGCCCTGCCCCCAGAGCAGAGGGGGAGCTGCAGGGGGCGGGATGGGGGCGCAGTGGGGGCGGGGTGGGGGCCCTGTGCTGCCTGGAGGACGTGGCTTGGCCGCTGGGTGCCCATTGGGCTCCTGGCACTTTCTCCTACGTAATTTCTCCCCATCTCCCACCCCACGCCCTGCAGCAGCGGCGGGGAGGCTGTGTTTGCCCCGGGTGCTGCTCCCTGTCACCTCCGCTGGCCTGGGTCACGCAGGGGCTCACTGGGCCTGTCTCGGTCGCCGGCTGGGCCCTGCTGTGGGGGCGAAGGGGGCTGGACAGGGCCGGGCACGCAGGGCGAAGAGGGGCCCTGCCGGCACTGGGCCGAGCCGGCGAGGGTGGGGGTTGTGTGCGGCATGGGTGGGGGCGGGGGAGGGCATGGGTGTACGGGGGTACCCGGCTCGGGGTGCTGCGTGCTCTCAGGCCCGTCCTCCTGGCACTGACTCTCTCCCCCCCCAGGCTGCGCCTTCGTGAAGTTCCAGACCCACGCCGAGGCTCAGGCCGCCATCAACACGCTGCACGGCAGCCGGACGTTGCCGGTAAGGCATGGCCGGGCGCGCTGGCCCCTGGGGGCGGAGGGGGAGGGATGGCTGAGGGGAGGCGATTCCTGGCACCAGTGGGGAGCTGTGCAGCAGATCCCGGCGCCCTGCCCGGACCCCTCATCTCCCAGGGCAGACGCTGGGCACTCGCCCACCCGGCTGGACCTCCCCCCGCCGGGCACTCGCCAACGCCCTGCTCGCTGTGGGGCTGGATCCAGGCACCGGCCCCTCTGAGCGCCTTCCCCACCACATCCCACCCTCCGGGGGGGCTCTGCCCAGGGCAGCCCGGACCTGTCTGTCTGTCTGCCTGCAGCCTGGGGGGGGGGGAGGATACTTCCCAAGGCTCTGCTGCCCCCCGATGGACCGAGCTCGCCACTGCGGCCCCCGGAGCCAGCAGGGAATTTTCCGAGAAAACGGTTTTTAGTTGAAAAGCGCCAATGGGACGGCGCCGTTGCCACGGGAACGGCTGGGCTCAGCCCAACGGGGGCAAATGCCGTTTGGCCAGCGTGAGAAGGCCCCGATTCCACCTGTCGGCGGTGACGGAGCCCAGTCCTCCCGGGGCGAGGTGTTTCCCACCCCACCCCACGTCGCCACAACCCCGAATCCTGCTCCCACATAAGACCCTACAGCCCTTGACAAAGGAGGGCAGGATCATTAGCCCCATTCGACGGGTTGGGGAAACCGAGGCACGGAACGGCGGCTGCGACTCGCTCACGCTTGTCGAGCGGCAGAGGCGGGAAGAGAACCCTGGTGTCCGGCAGCAAAGGCCGGGGCTCTGCCCACTAGGCCCTATGTCCCAGGGAGGGTTGGCTCCTTTCCCCGAGCATGGGGGGGGTTGGAGCAAGTGCCTGGCACAGGAGGGGAATCCCACAGGCTGCCCAGGTGGCTGCAGGAGGAGGGGCCGGGGGCCAGGGCAGCAGTGGACCGGACAGGCCCCCCCGGGGCGTGTGTGTAACCCCGGCTGGCTGAGGCAGTGGGGTGGGGGGGGTCACCGTGCTCTGCCCGACTCACTAGACTCCCGGGGGGGTGCGGGGGGGCGTTGCATTCCCAGGGCGCCTCCTCCAGCCTGGTGGTGAAATTCGCCGACACGGAGAAGGAGCGGGGCCTGCGCCGGATGCAGCAGGTGGCCAACCAGCTGGGCATGTTCAGCCCCATCGCCCTGCAGTTCGGGGCGTACAGCGCCTACACCCAAGCAGTAAGGGGCTGCCCCTTGGCCGCGGGCGCCGGGGCTCTGGGCAGGAGGAGGGGGGGCAGTGGGTCGGGATGGAGGGGCAGAACTTTGGGGCGGGGGGGCGTCCCCACCAGTCCTGGGGTCCTTGCCGACAGGACTTCCCCCCAGCGGACCCCCCACTGACCCCCCCTTCTCTCCCTCCCCCAGCTCATGCAGCAGCAGGCGGCCCTGGTCGCTGCGCACTCCGCCTACCTCAACCCCATGGCCACCATGGCCGCCGTCCAGATGCAGCAGATGGCCACCATCAACCCCAACGGCATCATCGCCACGCCCCTCACGCCCCTCACCCCCTCCTCAGGTAGGCAGCGCTGCCCCCCCCCCCCGCCCCGGGGCAGCTCCCGGGTCAGGTCCCCACCTCCAGCCCCAGCCGGGGGGCTGAGGAGGGGCTGTGGGGTGGGGAAAGGCGCCGGGCAGCAGGGGGGAGAGGGCAGGAAGCCGGGGGTGGCACCCAGCTGGGATCTCCTCACAGGTGGGGAGAAGGCCCTGAGTTCTCCCCCCACCTCCCCACCATGTCTCTCGCCCGCAGGTACCAACACGCCGCCAGCCATCGCCGCCACCCCCGTGTCGGCCATCCCGGCCGCGCTCAGCGTCAACGGGTACAGCCCCGTCCCCGCACAGGCCACGGGGCAGCCAGCCTCCGAGGCCATCTACGCCAACGGGGTCCACCCATACCCAGGTACGCGCCCCGCCCTGCTCCCCCCCCCCCCTCCCCGGCCCAGCCGGCAGCAGTGGCCCCACAGCCGGGGGGGGGGGCGCGCCCTGCTAACCCCCTGCCCCTCTCTCATCTCCCCTCGCAGCTCAGAGCCCGGCCGCCCCCGTGGACCCCCTGCAGCAGGCCTACGCTGGGATGCAGCACTACACAGGTGGGGGGGGCTGGAGGGACCCTGGGCAGAGGGGGGTGGGCACCTGGCGGGACGTCCCAGAGCTGAGCAGCACCAGGGCCATGGGGTGGGGGGCAGCTCGGGGGGCTATGGGTCCTGGGAGGCCAGTGGGGGAAGAGAACTGAGCCATCAATGGTGGGAGGGGGCTTGAGGGCTGGGCCCCGATCCCCTGCTGGGGGGGGCACATATGCCCAGCCCACGGATCGCTCACACTCGCCTTTGCCTCCGCGCCAGCCGCCTACCCCGCGGCCTACGGGCTGGTGAGCCCGGCATTCCCGCAGCAGCCGGCCATCATCACGCAGCAGCCGCCCCCCCAGCAGCAGCAGCAGCGGGAAGGTAAGTGGGGCCCGGGGCTGCCGCCCCCACCCCCCAGTGTCCTCCTGACACTGGCCCCCGGCACCGTCCCCCCAGAACTCCCTAGGCACATCTCCCCCAGACACTGGTCCCCTGAAACCACGCCCAGCTCTGTCCCCCGGGGCCCTGGCATCCTGTCTCAGTGCAAGGAGCGCCCACTGTGTGCCCTGCCCCAGCGCCGCTCAGGAGGGAGGGGTCCGTGGGGGGCAGACACGGCCTGGGGTCTCCAGGGACCAGCCTCGCTGCACACATGAGGACCTCCCACATCTACCCTGAGGACCCCAACACGGGGGATCTATAGGGATCCAGAATGAGAGGATCTAGAGTGGGGGGGTCTAGAATGGGGGATCCACAGTGGGAGTGTAGAGAGGTCCAGATGGGGGGCAGAATGAGGAGTCTAGAATGGGCGGCCAGGCTGTGGGGTCTACAGGGGTCCAGAGCAGTGGGATCGAGAGGGGTCGAGGATGTGGGGTCCACAGTGAGAGGATCTGGAGTGATCTGGAACCGGGAGTCCAGAGCGAGGGATCTGGAACAGTCTAGAATGGGAGGGCCCAGAATGGGGCATCCAGAGTAAGAGGTGTTGAGGGGTCCAGAATGGGGGGTTTAGAGCAGAGGGCTCTAGGGGAGCCACCGTGGGGGTCTAGAATGGGCCTGGCACGGGGGTATAGAATAGGGGACCCACGGGGGCTCAGGGTGGGGATCTAGAATGGGGGGCAGTGTGGGGGGATCTACAGGAACCCAGGGCGTGGAGGGTCCCGCGCGCCTGCCTGCTCTGACCCGCCTCCTCCCTGCAGGCCCCGAGGGCTGTAACATCTTCATCTACCACCTGCCCCAGGAGTTCACCGACTCCGAGATCCTGCAGATGTTCCTGCCCTTCGGGAACGTCATCTCTGCCAAAGTCTTCGTGGATCGGGCGACCAATCAGAGCAAATGTTTTGGTAAGGCCAGCCAATGGGCTCTCCCCGCCCGTCCCACTGCATCGTGGGCCCGGGGCCGGCCCACTGAGCAGCAGATGCAGCCAATGGGCACCAGGGCGAGGGGCCGACCTCCCAGGCAAAGGATTGTTGCAACCCTTAGTGTAGACAGGGCCTGACGCTGAGCTGGCTTCTCCACCGGATCTGCCCAGACCAGGGCTCTCCTAGCCCCAGCTCCTGTCACCCACAGCGGCCAGCACCAGGAAACAAACCCTGCATCAGGCACCCTCTACACGCCGCTGATGGATGCCCCCAGCCATGGGGAACAGATCCTGGGCTCCCGGCCCCCAAGGACGGGACAGGATGGGGTGGGGCTGGGTAAACCACAGCCCCAGTGCCAAGCTGAGAGTCTGGGTGTGGCGCTGCCCACCCGGAGCCAGGCACCCACGGGGGAAAGTCCGGCCTAGGGGTAGGGGGCACCGCCTTAGCCATCAACCAAGGGCTGGTTCCACTCAGCCTTCTCTGCCTCTCTTTGCCCCTCCCCTGCCTCCCGCCCCCTCTCTCTGGCCCCCTCCCCACCCCGTGCCTCTCTTCCCCTCCCTGCCCCCCTTCCTCCCGCCCCCTCCCCAGGGTTCGTGAGTTTTGACAATCCCGCCAGCGCTCAGGCCGCAATCCAGGCCATGAACGGTTTCCAGATCGGCATGAAGCGCCTGAAAGTGCAGCTCAAGCGACCGAAAGATGCCAACCGGCCGTACTGAGGCCCCAGGTGGGTGCCCTGCCCCCTGCGCACGGGGACCTCCCCCAGACACAGCCGGCGGGCACAGCAGACTGGGCTGCTGAGTAACGGGGGGGGGTGGGCGAGGGCCTGGTTGTGCTGCCTCCCACCCCCACCAGGGGGTAACGCCTCCACCAGGGCCCCACGCTGGGCGGCTCCGCTCTCAGGGTGACAGCCAGCCCCCACCCTGGGCAGGGCTGGATGGAGCCGAGGGCCCCCAACATTGGGGCAGGAATTTCACAGTTTGATTTCCAAAAGGGAAACATTTCAGTGACGTTTTTGTGATTTCCCCTCTGCATGGGCAGACGCACACACACGGGCACACGCACACACGGGCACACACAGGCACATATACACACACACACACACACACAGCTACACACACATGCACACAGGCCCACATATACACACACGGACACACATACATGCATTCAAAGGCACATACATATTACACACGCACACACACACATATACAGAGTGCATGCACACACACACACGGGCTCACACACACATAGCTACACACACACACACAGATATATACACACCTGAACCCACAGATACACACACACACACGCGCGAGTTGTCTGCCCAGCTCTGCCTGGAATCGGGGAACGTGGGCAACAGGGCAACGTAGGAAATTGTGACCCAACTTACATTTTGCTTGCCAAATTTCCCCGCCGGTTCCCACTTCAGTGAGAAAACGGACCACCTGCATCCCGTCGCTTTCACCCCGTCCTTCCCTGGCCTGGTTTTTGAGCAGTTCAACTAATCGAGTGTATCGGAGCCGCTCCAGCTCCCCCCAGCAGAGGGCAGGAACACACACCTCACCAGCAAACACACACACACAGGGTTATTGTGTGCTCGCGACCCCGTTGCGCCAGGCACTGAACAGCCGTGGAATGAACCACAACCCCAGCTCCAAAACTCGCACAGTCTAAATCGCCAGGGCAGTAAATGACCCTGCAGCCTTTTTTACAGGACGGAAGGGGGGGAAAAAAACCCACAACACCCTGAATTCCCAGCTGATTAAGCATTAAAATCCTGGTAATAATGATCACAATAATTGCACAAATAATGCGATATATTCTCATAGCTCCAGCATTGTTCAGGCCCAAAGGGCCCCTTAGTTCATGTAGCCCGATGCCCGTGTCTCCCAGCGATCTGTAACCGCGTTTCACCCTGTGTTTTAAGAAAGAAGAACATAACCTCCCGCTAGCAGTTCTTCCCGGCTGTGGTACACAGAGCCCGGTCTCAGCCAGGTGAAGCCCCCCAACGCGGCGTAGCGTGGGGTCGGGGAGGGGGGGGGGTCTGTGCGTGTCTGTGTGTGTCGTAGCACGTGACCGTGTCCTGCTTTTGTTCTGGTAACTGTTTCCCCCTGCGCGCTTGACGGGTTCGTTTCTCTTCCTTCGTGGGGTTTGATTTTTTGGGGTGGTTGTTTTTGCTCGTTCATTCATTTCGTGGAGTCTTTGTCATTGAGCTTTAGTTTCCTTTTGTGCCTATGAAAGTGAGAGCACATCCGCCATCAGCTTGGGAAGGGTCTCCACCGCGTCGCAGAGGCAGGCTCCATTTCCCTAGGGATTTACTGTAGTCCGTATCGCAGTAGCTCTTAGAACCCAGCCAAGATCAGATCCCCGTTGTGCCAGGCGCTGCACAGACACAGCGAGAGACAGGCCCTGCCCCAAAGAGCTCAAACAGATTAAGAGGTGGGGGAGATGCAGAATCATCAGCCCATTGTACAGCTGAGCGACTGAGGCGCAGAGTGACAAAGTGACATGCCCAGGTCACACAGGAAATTTGTGGCAGAGGAGGAGGGAATTGAGCCCAGGTCTTCTGGGTCCCAGCCCAGGGCTTTCTCTGCAACCCCATCATTTGCTCCTCAGTGCCCAGAGAGCGCCACGTTCTCTGGGCACGGCTGGGCCGCACACAGGGGTGACCCAGGCAGCGGAACAGAACGGGCCCAGGGGCTCTCTTGTGGCTGGGCCCCTGCCCCCGAAAAGCCTGGCACAGGTCAGGGGGAGCTGAAAGAGCCTGGCGCACCAAGCCCAGGGTGTGTTCTTTGCTGGGTGATGCAACTGGAAGATCACGGAGAGGGGTGGGGGTGGGGAATCAAGGCTGAAATTTACAAACCCGATCCAGGCTCGGCCATTTGATTGAACAGCCAGTGTGAGAGAACCGCAGCCCCCGCCGGAGTCGCTCACACGCCTCCATCTGGGCCCTCGTGTTTGGCAACGCTGGGCTCAGGGCGATCTGGCTGCCAAGATGAACGCAGGCTCTGGGTTAGTCCCTGGAGACGGGGGGGGGGGGGGGGCCAGAGCAGCCGAGTGTGGAGAAGGGGGTGGGGATGGATTACAGGTGTTTGTTCGAAACAGAAAGTGGCCCCTGGGGAGCAAAGGGAGGGCCCGACCCTGCTGCCAGTGGGGTGCGATCAGGCCACCAATGTGCCCCCGGGGGCCAGCCGCTAGCCTTCTCCCAGCACCCCGTCACCGGACAGCAGGCCTAGCATGGAGGCCTCCCCCGCCCTGCTCCCCCCAGCCCGAGATCCCTGGGGCACCCACGCCTCGCCCCCCATCCCGCTCATCCCAGGCCGTTCCCAGCAGGGTCCCTGACTCCAGTGTTCTGTGTCTCTCTCCCTCCACCCGCCGGAGCTGCCGGAGCAACCTGGTCGCAGGGAGCGGCGCCCCGGGCGTGGAGGGGCTGTCACCGGAGCGCCGCAGCCCCCCCCACAGAGCCGTGCGCCCCAACCACCTGGTGCGGTAACAAGCCAGCCAGCTGGCACGAGGCACGCCCGCTGCATGTGGCATGGGGGCACCAGTTTCCCATCAGCCGGTTCTTTCTTTCTGATCCGTTTATTTTCTCGTTCTCTTTTCTTCGGCCTTCCCCCCTCCCGCCCCTTTCGCTGGGGAAAAAGGAGGCTAGGGCATGAATGTGGGGGGGGGGAGGGTTCACAGGTTTCCCCCCCATAGCATCTGTCCCCATCACCCGCACATCAGTCCTGGTGCCAGCTGGGGGGCAAACTGGGGCGAGGCGATTGGCAGGCCAGTGAGCTGGACCAGCGAGCGACTGATGGTCCCCGCAGCACCTGCTAAACCCGTGGGCCCATCTGGCTCTTGCTGCAGTGGGTCAGGTCGATGGGCCCATCTGCCCTGGCACCCCACCGCTCCCTGGAGCTGCCTGGTAGCTGGGGGGGGGGGTGAGGCAAATTCCCCCTTAGGGGCAGCGGGACAAACCCGAGTGGCTGAAAGGCCCGGCACCATGTTGTGGTGCGGCACCAAACCAGAGTGCCCCCAGGCGCTGCACAGCCAGAGGGAGAGCTGGGCCCCAGCCCAAGGAGCGCTGACTAGACAAAAGGCAGGAGGGGAAACTGAGGCATGGAGTCAGGCAATGGCTTGTCCCAGGTCACCCGACAGCTCAGTGGAACCAGGAATAGACCCCCAGAGCCAACTCCTGGCGAAGCAGCCAGTGAGGCTGCGTGTCCAAGTGAGGGGACCCCCCCCCCCCCGCCCCCACCAACGCGCTGAGCCCTGGCCCTCCGGCAAGCCAGGCCTCTGATGGGGGGGTCCCAAAACTGGCCTCCCCCAGTCACCAGCTGGGACTTAGCACTTTCCCAGACGAGCGACAGATCCAAAACTCAGTGGTTTCCGGCAGTGTCAGCGGGATGCTCCTGGGGCAGGAGCTGGCGGAGAGTGGGAGGAGCAGTTGGCCAAAACAAATCCTATTTTGTCCCTTTGAGCGTGTAAGAAACACAGCGATTTACACACTCAGCTCACGTGAGCTTTGCCTTTTTCTTACCGAAAACCCCAAACCCCGTTTTCTTTCTTTGCCGCTTTAACCCGCCCCAGCAGGGTGCCAAGCCCGGCCTGAGCCGACTCTGTCTTGCCCCACCGTTTGCTGTCGCCCAAGCCGCAGCTGGGCCCCCCCCCCTTGTAAGTTGCGTCCGCTGGAACGAGGCCGTGTTGGCGCCGACCTGGCTAGTGATATTCTGCTGTCTTGTCCCCTGTGGTGCTCGGTGTTTGGCCAGACACGCGTCACGTGAGCAGCGCCAGCGGGTGCATGACGTCTCTGTGCCGTAGCGGTGGTTGGTTGTGCTGTGAGGTCTTTGCTCTTGATGCTGGTATCAGTGGACAGTAGTTTTTGTTCGGTGAAATCCCACGGTCTGAAACTAACTCCCTGTCCGCCCAGCCCGAAAACCCAAAGCAGCGCTCAAGACCTCTGTCACTATTTCTGTCCCTCCTCTGTTATTTGTCTGGTCTGATTTGTCGTTTCCCTCCCCCACCCCCATCTCCTAGAACATTTTGTGTGTCTCGCTGGTCATTGCTTGTCTCATGTTTGCTTCGTGTTTGGTTTGTTTCTCGGCTTTAGCTGGCCTGGGTTTGTGCCTGTTTCTGCACATCGTTCGTGTACGTGTGTGTGTGTGTGTGTGTGTGTGTGTGTGGGCGTGCTATTGGGTGGGGAAGGCCCAGGATCCCTTCCGTCTCCCCCTTTGCCACCCGGATGCTCAAGGCAGCAGCACAGCCGAGGGGGCTACCTGGGCCACAGTAGGAACTCCACCCACGCCCTCCTGTCTCCCAGGCCTCTAGGGGTACGGGAGTGGGACGTGTCTTCTGAGGCAGGGCACAACAGCTTTTTCACACACACTATTAACATGCAGCCACCTCTGGAGTGGGGCACAGCGGCTGGGTAACACCGTTTAGCGGACGAAGCAGGGGGGGAAATTCGCAGGGCCAAGGGAGTCAAATGGAAACCTGATCAGTGTCATGCAATGAGCAGCATGGGGGTGGGGGCCGCTGGGAGCCAGGACTCCTGGGTTCTATCCCCAGCCCGGGGGGGCGGGATTCTGTATAGTAGCTCCTCACCAGCCTTCCAGTGAGCCATCCCAGGGCTGCAGCGTGTGTCAGGGGTGGGGGGGGCGGGTCTGTGCCTGGCCTCCTGGGAGCACAGCCGGGTCACACCGCCTCCGTAGGGGGTCTCACTGGGCAGAATCAACCCCCCTGGTGCCCCCCTCAGGGACAGGGTGGCAGCGAAGCTGCCGGATGCCATGCATGGCTGCAGGCTTGGATCTCCTGGGGGGGGGGGCGAAGAGTTGGGGGGGGGGCGGGGCTGTACCCGCAAACAACCTTGCAGTGGGATGCCCACTAGGGCCCGGGGGGAACGGGACTCTGTAGGACCCAGGGGCACATGCTCGCTCAGTGCCAGAACGGTTTACTGAGCCCATCGGAGGCTTGTCTCTCTTGCTCTCTCTGCCCTCCCCCACAAGACAGCTGTGACTGGGCACGACCCCCTCCATACGCTGCAGTCTCAGGCCACCTTCACACACACACACACCCCCCCCCCCCCGCGCCCTGCTTGGCATTTGTCAGCTCCATCCCAACCCCGCACACTGCTAATTCCCCCCCCCCAGCCTCTCAGCTCCAGCTGCGCCCCACAAACTCCCCCTCCCTTTGCCCTTCCAGCCCTGGCAGGGAGCCAGTGCCAGCTCCCCCCCCCCCCCCAAAAAAGAACCCCTTTGGCAGCCTGGCTGAAGGCGAATTCTGATTGGCTGTTCCTTAGCAACCGGCGGTGCCCAGGGAGCATCCACTGCTGGGGCAGGCGGTGGGGGGGCTGTGTCTGGGCACTGGACCAGCCAAGGGGGTTACATTTTGGGCGGGGGAGGGGTTTCAAGCCCATTGGCAGACCCAGGGCCACAGTGGCATGCGTTTGGGGGGGCTGCAGGGTTTGGCTGGGAGCGGGGCGAGGGGCCGCCCTCCGGTGCAGGCTACGGGGGACGAGTCCGACCCCCAGGACAAGGTGAGCGGCCTCGTGAGCCGGCCAGTGCGTGCGACGGCTCCAGGGAATCGGCGTTTATGGCCCTGCAAAGGGTCCGTGCCCCCTCCCCCCCCATGGGGCGCTGGCTTTTGGGGGCGGGGTCAGACAGCTTCGCCTGCCTTAGCTCTGTGGGGTGGCCCCACAAGCCAGGCCCGCGGGGGTCCAAAGACTCAGGCATTGGGCTGGCTGCTGCATGAAGGGGGCGCCTGGCAGCAGGGCGGGCAGGGTCCCTCGTGCCAAGGCCCCTGGCCCCATGGAGCAAGCGGCTGGTGAGGCCCCTCCGAACCCAGGCAAGGCTGAGCCCCCCCCCCCCCCCACACACACACACACACACGGGGCGATGCCACTTCGGTGCCGGGGCAGGTGTGAGCTGGCTGGTCCCACCCCCCCCCAGCCAGTCCCTCACATCCTGGCAGCATGTCCCCCCTCCCTGCCCGCCATGCAGCTCTGCTGGTGCCCCACAGCCCCAGATAGCCCAGCCCTCCCCTCCCCCCGCTCTGCTGGTGCCCCCCTCCCAGCTTTGCCTCCTTTCCTTCCACGAAACAGCCCAGCCCGCCTTTCGCAGCTGGTTGCCAGCCAATCCTGCTGCCCCTCCCACCCCAGGGCTAAATTGAACCTTCTCCGGGGTGTGGGGAGACTCGAACCCAGGATTCAGGGGCGGCTGGTGCCCATTTGTGTGTGTCCCAGCCTGTGCCTCGACGACCCCCCCCCCCCCAACCGTGTGGCCAGGGGCGCTTTTAACTCCCCCCTCTCTCTCTTCTCCCCCCTCCCCGGCTCCCCGTCCCCAGGTCTGGAGGTCCACGGAGGAGGTAGCCCCTGGCTTGCCCCCACCAGGCCCATCCCCCCACCCCTTTTCCTCCCCCCCACCTCCCATTGCAGATCATCCCTGTTCACAGCGGCACCGATCCTGAGCGCCCGACCCTCCAGCCGGGAGCGATGCTACGGGGTGCACGGCCGGATCCGGGCCAGGACCTGATCTCCGGAACCGCGTGTGGCTGCCCCCGCCTGCAGCTTTTTTGGGGGGCTGCTCTGGAGAAGGGGGGCGTGCAGGGGATGGGAGGCGCTGGCTTCCGATGAGATCTTGGCCCTGCCTCATCAGCATCAGTGGGGGGGGGGGAGGGGAAAAGGAGCCCCCTCCCCCAGCATTGCCCCACCCTAGCAGCAGCCATGAATTCCTGCCCCCGTAGCCCGGGGGGGGGGCCGGGGGGCTGGACAGGCTGGGCCCAGCCCTGGGGAGGGCCCATCCTCGGAGCTTTCGTCTCGCCAAACAGGACCAAACCGGCTCCGAGTCCCTGAGGCCTTTGGGGGGCGTTTGGGGAGGGAGGGGGGGGGCCATAGCCAGACAAACTGGGGAGGCTGCACAGGCGCGGGGGGAGGGGGGAAGCAGAGCCAGGGGAGGGCACCATGGGCCGTGGCGAGGATCCTGTGTTTTCCTCCACTACACACAAGGCCCTGGTTCCTCCCGCTCCCAGCAGCTGGGCAGCCTGGGGGCTCCTGCCCAGCCTTGGGCCGGGGCGAGGGGGTAAATCTGGTTTCCCTCGACATCCTGGAGCCGCTGATTGCCCGTGCAGATGGCCCGCCTGGCCGCTGCTCACCGCCCTGGCATCGCGGAGGAGTCAGGGGCAGATCCTAGCTCTGTGGCATCGGACTGGCTGGGGCAGGAAAGGCCCCCCCTCCTCCCCCAATCAATGGGGCATCAAGGTGCAAACCACAGCCACACCTCCCCCCACTGGCTGGAGTGGGGGCGGATGGCAGACGGCGAGACTGGGACAGCCACCCCCACCCCTGATGTCCCACCGCCCTGGCCCTGGCCCTGTCCACCAAGCGAGGACGTTTTAGCCATTCTAATTCCCCCGTTCCCGTCGCTGTCCCCCATACGATCGGCCCCCCAACTCCATGGCACCGACAAGGCCCCATTCCTGGATCTCCACCCTCCGGTCGCTGCTTCGTTTCCTCCCTGTTTTTCCCACCACGTGGATTTTTTCTCATACTTTATGGTTAAAAAATTTGCCATTTTTTTTTTTTTTTTTTTCAAATCCTGGCCCAGCCAGGAAGAGCCAGGAGCCGCTTCCACCACCCTCCACGCCCTGTGGTCGACAGCCGCCGTGTCCCTTGGGTGGTAGAAGGCAAAGAAACTCTCCCTGCAGCCTCGGGAGCAACGGCTCCAGCTACGGACACAGCCCCCCAAGAGCCCCTCCATGGCGCCTGGCTGCCCCTTGACCTGCCATGGCATCGCCTCCCCGGCTGGCCTGGGCTCAGGTCCCGGTTCCCGCATTCTGCACATTGTCCCTCTGAAAAACGCCAGCCCTCCGCGGGAAACCCGGCTCGCTGTCCCAGGAGGCAGCCCTGAGCCTGCAACGCTTCATGCTTGGGAATAACTGCGTGCTCAGACGTGACACTTCTGCTATGGTAGCCCCTGCCGCTCACCCCCCGCTTCCCCCCCAACCGAGATCAGGGCCCGGTTGCTGCCCAGAGTAACTGAGAGCAGGGCCCCAGTGTGCCGGGTGCTGCCCAGTAACTGAGAGTGGGGCATGGTCGCGCCCAGCTCCACTCACAGAAATGTACGCTTCTCCGGGCCTTAGTTTTTCCTCACCAGCCGTTTTGTTTTACCGCCCTCCCTCCCCAGCACTTGTAAAATAGCGTGATCTACATCTGCACAACCTCTCGCCTCTCCGCGCTCGGAAATCAAGATATACCACGTGAAAGAGAAGAAGAAAAAAAACCGATGTTTACAGTCTCCTGCTAATCCAGTAATTGTAAATAATTTCGTTGAGATTAGCTGCGATCCAAAAGGATTCAAGTTGCTGCCATTTTCTCCTCTCCAATTTTAGAGAATTTTACTGGTTTTTATTTTTTTCTTTTCGTTTCGGGGAGGGGGGGGGGGAGGGTTGGAGTGGGTTTATTACCTGGTACTTTTATTTAGAGGGGAAAAAATACAACTTTTAGTGGGAAAAAAGAAAAAAAAAAAGTCGAAGTCTATGTTTCAGACGATATCAATGCTTAACTTATTTGTTATTTATTGCCATTTACTTTGGGAATAATTTAATTTTTTTTCTGTCTAAATAAAAAGTAAAATCAAAGCAAGACCCACCCCATGGCTGGATTTTTTAATATTAATTTTTTTTTTTAACCACACGGGTATCTAGTGGCTTCCATCAAGACCCCCCTGTAATGGGCACAGGGAACCTGCGTTCAGGGTGCCAAGCACGGCCCAGACACACAGTAACCGAGATCAGGGACCTAGTGGGCCGGGTGCTGCCCAGACACAGTAACTGAGCTCAGGGCCCGCTCGTACCGGATGCTACCTCGCCCCAGCATGAGAGTCAAGCCCTGCCTCAAAAAGCTCACCCGCTAAGTAGACAAAGGGCCGCACAGGAAACAGGCACGGAGAGGGGAGGTGACTTGTCCAAGGTCAGATCAGTGGCAGAGCTAGGACCCAGGAGTCCTGAGCCCCAGGCCACTGCTTCATCTAAGTTGTGTACTTGCGCTGCCCCCCCAGACTATGCCTATTTCATTTGTCACAGCCACTCTGTTAAACCAAACCCTCTTTCCAATAATATCACTGATCAGCTCAAAGCTCCCTGCATCAGACCCCAACTCCCCTGGGCTAGAAGGCCACCAGAACAATAAAAAGGAAGCTTCTTTATTAAAGCTGGAGGGCGTAGCTGTGGTTCTCCCCAGCTCTGCTGCCTGTTTCCACACGGAGGCGCCCAAGTCCTGGCCTGACCACACACACTCACCCATGGGCCTGTTGGCGTAGCACTAGCTGGCTGTGGAATGCTCCCACCCAGAAGCAGGTGCATGGGATTTCCCGGGGCGAGTCGGGCTGGCAGATGCATGAAGGGCCCCGCCCATCCCACGCCAGCAATGTGCAGGGAGCAGCTGTGGTGGGTGGCAGCCCAGAAAGCCCTGGGAACTCGCTCCTCTGGCTGCTGCTTGCTCACATAGGAACCAGAGGCTCTTTAAAGAGCTGTCTGGGCTCAGGCCCCGGCGGCGGGAGGGGTGGGGGTGAGAACACGTGTTGATGGCTGGCGTGCAAGCGCTGAGGCCAGGAAGTGAAGGCGGCTGGCTTCGGAGGGAGCATCTGACGGGCCAGAAATTAACTGGCCGAGCTGGGATTTAGCCCAGGACACCAGGGCTCACACCTGACACCTGTGCAAAGCACACGGAGATCGAGCTCAGGGTTACAGCGCAGCAGAAAGACAGCGCCCCTACAGACACACTGACATCTCCCACAACAACCCGGCCCCCTCCTGACCAGGGTGGAGGGTCCCCGGCTGTGCCCGAGGGTGGATGCATAGGCAATTCAACTGAGGGGGCTTCACACACCACGTAAGCCCCCAGATGTCGAGCAGCCTGACTCTGCAGCTGGAATAGACACAGCTGCTCCTTCCAAACGTCACCTGGTGTCCCCGGGGCCCCAGGTACCAAGTGACTCCACTAGAGGGCAATGCAGGGCAACTTTCCTGCCGCGCTCCCAAGTGGGGTGTGCAAATGATGAGGGGGGGGGTCGCTTGGTGGATGAAGGAGGCTGCAGCAGACGCTCCAGGCGAACACGTCCATGCAAGCTCAGCGCAGGGCGAGCGGGGCAGACACGGTGCCATGGGGCACAGACGTGACTGGCCAAGACTCTGGCAGGCTGCTGGATCCTTGCTGTTCACATGGGGCACATCTGGCGTTACTGCTCCTTGCTGGGATGTTAGCGGCGACGTGACAAATCTGCTGCCCCTGACCTGCTTGTGCTGGCCCCCACGAGAACACGGGGGCCCTGCTTTCGCTCACCATGAAATACGTACGGCCTTGGGCAGGCTCGAGTCGGCCACGTGAAGAAGATACTCAGTGCCAGGGTCTTTAGGCTGATCGGAAAACCAAAGGGGTTGACCGCACGGGCGAAGGGAGCGGTTATAAACTGGACGTCCTCGACCGGCGCGCAGCCGTCAGCAAACGAGAGCTCCCGGGTGAGTAAATCGGTCACATTCACGTGAGAACGGAAGCACTGCAGGTTGAGAAGCTTCCCAGCAGCGCAGCCCCCCCGCCCGCTCTAGACTCCTCTGTCCATCTCATGACACGTAGCCCTCAGCACGGCCAAAGAAAGGAGGCAAAAGCAGGTGGCCGTCCGCACGCAACCACGTTTGGTGCCATTGGTGAGCGTAAAGGAGCCATCATGGACGAGCGGAGCGACAGGAATAAACCAAAGACGAACCAACGTTTCCGGAGTCGCTCCGCATTTGCTGAGTCTAAGAACCGTACAAAAACCAGGGCTCTGCTTCCGCCACTTTTCCTGCAGCTGGCGGGCTACGAGGCTCACGTCTATGGTGCCTCCAACAGCCCAGACGCCTTGGGGTCCACGAGCGAGGTGTTAAATCTATTCGGGGTGACTCGGGCAAGAATCTTCCCAGCACCAGAGAGGCGGGAAACGCTGCGGCGATGACCAGAGTTTGCCCAGTCGTCACCCTCCCACGACGAGGAGGCTGGCTGTGAACTCCGGCACTGCTCCCAGATAACGCTGTTAACAGGCATCTTGGAAGTGGAAGAAGCCTGCAACGGACGCCCCCTTGGGCTGGGTGCTGCAGTGACATGGGCCTGTCCCAGACTGGGTCAGGCTGAACAGAAGCAGCAGCATAAATTTTGCCTGCTCACTGGAGCCCCTGTGGTCCCCATGCCCCGCTGGATCCATAACACGCCCCTGCACACACACACACACACCCCGCCCATGCTGCTCAGCTCCCCGCTCCCCAAACTGATCCTGCAGAGACGTGCAGCAGCTTTTTACAAACCATCTCACCAGCCTCGCGTGGCGGATTGGAGCCAGGCACGACAGCCAGCGGGGCCAGGCTTACGCCGCGCTTTGGGAAGTGGATACGCTGCCGTCAGATCAGCGAAGGTAATTCAGACAGAGGTGTCAGCGTGCGCTGAGCGACAGCAGAGCCTCCTGCGCTGGAGCTGAGCCACACATTTGTGGGCTTGTGTGATGAAGCGGAGAGTCTCTTGGGTTCTTCCTCGGAGCGCTGCGTGTGCGCCTCAGTTTCCCCCATGTGACTCTCGTATTTTGGTGATGGGACCCGGGTGTGCGATCATTCTTTCTAGGCTGTGATCCTGAGAACTAATAAACCCTTGATTTCCACGCTGCCGGCTGTGAATCGCTCCTGGCTGCGAGGCGGGGTGCCTGGCCGGGGTCCCGTCCCAGGGTACTCACAGGGGGAGCTCAGGCAGAGCAGGGGCGCTGACCACTGCGAGGCCAGGGTCAGGAGGCGGCTGCACTGGTGTGCGGAGAGCTGGTGGGAGCAGACTCCACGCACTGGAGTCCTGACTGGCTTCGCCCAGCGTGGATCCAGAGCGTGGTTCCTCTGGGATGCCGTCACAGACTGATGAAGGAATTATCAGGACCTGTTCCACACGGGTGAGTGCAGATGACGATGATCCCTTCGGGGCTGAAAGTGCACGAATGCAAGGCCGGTGCTGTTCTCTGCCACACACCAGACGCTCAGCCCCCTCCTGCTTCCCCAAGAGCATTGCAGCATTTCCTGCTCTTCAAAGAGCTGCTAATTCCAATTTCCCCCTACACTCCGGCCAGGGGAAGGTGGTTTTTTCCCCCAGGAGCGATGGGGCACAGGGGAAGAGAATGCTAGCCCTTCACAAGAAGTCACTGAGTTGATTTATTCAGCTAACAGCAAGCTCTTGAATGCTGGAAGGTGTCAAAGTAGCAGATAGTTTGGCCACAGCCCACAGCACTTGATGAATTTACTAATGAAGCTCAGAAGAGGCCAGGGCTGGCCCCATTTTACAGATGGGGAATTTGAGGCCGTGATTAAATGACTTACCCCAGGTCAAACAGGGAATCTAGAAGGGCAGAACTTATGGATCAGGTTCCAGACTGGGACTCAGGACACCTGGGTTCCAATTCCTGGTTCTGCCACAAATTCCCTGTGTGACCCTGAGCTACGTTCCCCTCTCTGCACTATAACCACTGTTCCTCTGTAAAGGGGGAATTATATATTTGCCTATTTAGATTGTTAGCTTTTTGGGATGAGGGCTGTCTCTTGCTATATGCACGTACAGCACCAAGCGCACTGCTGCTCCGATCTCAGTCAGGGCCTGTAGAGAGGCTTCAAAAGGGTCACACTCTACAGCTCTCAACTCTCCCCAAAAGACTCACTTGTCACTCCAACAAACGCCAGCAGGAAGGCAGATAGCACAGAAGGAAATAAACACTGGCAAGTCAAGCGGCTTGGGAAAAGCAAGCTGACTGCCTTTGCTCTAGGCACTCCAGGGGTTCGGCCAGACATTTCATCTCTTCAGGCACTTTTTAGTGCATTGCATCTAGTTACACTGATTATGGAAAAGAAGCCTCTTGATTTGATGGCGGAGGCCTTCAGACAGCCACAGGGTGGAAATGAAGTTCACTTTTGTTCTAAAGGCCAGGCTGGCTGCTTTTCTTAACGTTTTATTATTACCTGGGTCAAATCGATAAGGTTTCTCAGAGGTGGAAAAATCTGTTTTAAACTTAGTCTGAGTGAGGGGAACTGGAGAGAAATGTCTATTTGGATTAAAAACAGCCAGAAAAGCTCTTGGCCAACACAACCTCTGCAGTGAAACATCATCATTCACCCACAATAGCTGCACCTCAAAGTGCTGCATTATAGCCCAGCTGCTATGGCCTTGAATGGAAATGCAGCCACCTCTGGTGTGGAACGCAGCCTACAATTTTATCAGCAGCAGCCGAGGAAACGCAGGAGAGAGCCAACGCTCAAGTCAAGTCTGATCCTGCAATGAGTTGTGTGGGCAGAGTCCCACTGGAGTCAAGAGGGCTCTGTGAAGACATCCTGGCAGATGGACTGTGTCCTGTGTCTTACCTTCATCTGACTGTGGAATAGTGGGGAGATCTCTATGGATATACAGTATGGCTGGGGCAACAGAACTGATCAGCCCTGGCATTGCATTTCAGGGGGCATACAAATAGGGAGTGATGTATGTCCCCCGTGGTTCTGAGGGGAAGAAGAAATTATGCTGTAGGAGACACTAGGTCTAGTTCCGGGTCAGTATTTAGGATGTTTGAAAGGAGGGTTATCAAATGCCATGAATTACAAATCAAAGAGGTTTTCTATATTGAAATATTTCCCCGCTGGAGTCTCCACCACATAACAGTATTGCGCTAATTAGCATATGTAAAGTCTCAAAGTGCTTTATAACAACAGGTATCGCTGAGGAAATTGAGGCGTGGAAAAGTGAAGGGACTTGCCCAAGGTCACACAGCAGGTCAGTGGCAGAGACTGCAAGAGAACCCAGGTGTCCTGAGTCCCAGTCTAGTGTCCTAACCACTGGGCTCTGTTGCGCCAGTGCATGAGGAACCAGGAAAGGAAACTGACCACGCTCAATTAAAAGGCAGAAGACAGGATGGGACGGTCCCTGCACGGGGACTTGGGAGATCCTCGCTCTGCTACAGCCTTGGCCAAATGAGTCTCTCCGTGCCCCAGCTCCGCATCTGCAACACAGGGATAACAATTCTTCTTCTCTCTGTCCTCAAGGCAGCACCCAGCAGAATGGGGGCCCTGAACCTGACATAAACAGGAATATTAGACTGAGTTAATTACTTTTATTTCCAAGCGTCAGTGATGCAGGCAGGACTTTCTGTCTTAAAACAATCAAGTCAGCCCTCTAACTAGCTTCTTCACCCAGAGGTCAAAGAACAGCCCCAAACCCCTCCCCCACGAGACAAAGGGGGCCGGAGAGGTTTAACTAGTAGTTTAATCAATAAATCAATTTATTTAAAAGAATATGTTACAATTAATTACACTAAGTGACTTTACCAAACAATTTTAGAGTGGTTAGCTCTATAGAACAAGGAATGAAACACTGTTAGCAATCGGGTTTTTTGTTTTGTTTTCTTCTTCACATTTCTGAATCACAAAAATAAAAAATACAAGATACTGCCGTGAAAATACAATTAAGAGTTCTCTCAAATAAATTAAAAAGAATGTGCATGGGATTGAAAACTGGGTCGTTTTACTGGCTCAAAAAAAAAAAAAAAAGAGGGGGCTTGATACAAAGTTTCTGTAAATTTAGTAGCAGGCATCAGTTCAATCTCTCCCCCAGCTGGGGAACTCCCCCACCCCCTTACATCAAAAGCTCTGATTGATGTATTATTGCTGTTATAGCTGTTGCTTTCCTTCCACGGATGAGCCTTTGCATAACATGCTTCAACCCAGGGTTGGGGTGGAAGAGGGATGGACGGGGTAAGGTATAAAATGCAGAGGAAGGGATGAACGGGGACACAGAGATGCACATTTCCTTCCCCTCTCCCGCCGGAAACTCAATGCAACAGCCTACTTATACAAACACAACGGTCTGTGGCCTTTGCTATAGGACGGTTGCTTTGTTGCGACTGGCTGAGAGCTTCAGGGTAACAGATCTGGGAACTGTACCAAATTGGAGCAGCTGGAACCTAAGTCGGGAGGGTAAGGACAATGGCTGGAGAGGGTCAAGGGATAAAGCAGACATGGCAGCTTGACGCTTTCTAAGCTGAATTCTGAAGCTGTGTTAGCATCTTCTACACACCTGCATTTAAATACAATTCCCTTGAGAAAGGTGCTAGGATAGTGTCTGTCCCGCATGCAGACTGGGGTCTGGGGACTCTCCACAGGCTGAGAGCAGTACAGTTCCAGAGCTGCAGAGCCACTGCTGTTTTACCTTTTAAAGGTGGGATTTCCACCTCTCTACCTGTAGGGGTGTGCGTGCAAGGGATGAACGAGAGAGAGGGCCTGGAGCTGCAGACCAGCAGGGAGAAGGGTGTGCAGGGACAAGTAAGGGGCCTTTCTGTTAATGGGAAGCTACTTCAGCGTATCCAAACTACCGGCTTGCTGAACTGGTTTAGTGCAATCTGCCGTGTTAACTGGAAGGAGAAGAGCTTCATGCTGAAGGACAACTACATCTCGGATACCCTGCTCGGGTGAGAAATATTCCACCTGCCACTCCCCCACACAATCAGTCCTAGCCCCACCGGTTATTTCAAACAGGGACAAATTCTGTTCACAGCCACACTGCACAGCCCTGGGCCAGAGGGCAGCAGACTCCGATGCAACGGGGCAGTGCTCTGTAAACCCGTAACAACCTCTTGTTTGGAGTCCTTTCCAGCACCAGTGGCCAAGCTCCACACACTCGGTTGCAGAGTTGTGCAGGCAGAATACAGGATTCCTTGGTAAAGTGGGAGGGCTATGGAACCTTTGTACAAATGTATTTAGAAAAATAGAACAGCTGTCTCCATGAGCTACGCTTCACCGGCTTTAATAAAATGCACTTCACCTCCAAACCAGGTAGGTGGCTGTGTGTGGAGTGGGGGGGAGGAATCTGTAAGACACTGCGTTTTTACAAATGCGTCACTCGTCAACTTTGGTTTGCAGGCGGTGAAAAGCTTTTGCACAAATAAAAATGTCATTTTCCCCCAAAAGCGCGTGGCCATCTAAGCCACTCCAACGCAGATTTATGGCTCTTAACCTGATTTAAGTTAGCTTCCCAGCCCTGAAGAAGAACTCTATGCACGCTTGAAAGCTTGTGTCTCTCACCAACAGAAGCTGATCCAATAAAAGATATTACCTCACCGCCCCCCGCTTGTCTCTATAAACCTGGAAAAGACAGAGCAAAAAAGAAAAATCTGCAAGACAGCAAAGAAGCAGTTACCTTGCTCTGGACATTACTACAAACCATCAGGATCAGGGGAGCAAGGGAGCCTGAAAACTTTATTTCTCCTCTAATTAAGGCTTCCTCATCAGCTGCATCTTCTACCTATTTAATTCAGAGAGCATCTGAGGAAAGCAGTTGTTATACCAAGTTCAACCTGACCTATTTAACTTCTGCTCAAGCTTATAGATCTGACATCAGAGCAGCAACAATAGCCTATCAATTTATGAAAAAAGTCTGAAAATTAAAGAGCCTGGAAATTGAAGGACATTTTTACATTCTGCAGCTCTTTTTAAAAAGTGATCTGTGTTAAGATATAGGCAGCCTCCTTGTTTATTTCTGATGTCACCAGAAATAGGACAAATTAAATCAGCAAAGGATTTAAAAAAAATAAAAGGAAGATAAATTGACAGGGATACCCGTTTCTTTCCAAATTTAAACACACACACACACACACACACACACACACACACAAATCAGCATTTCAGGACCAGTCCTATGGGAATGGAAATTTCAGTTCTTCCCCCCTCAGGCCTCAAAGTCCCACACTTGGCAGTGAGCAAAGATATTTGCTTTCTGGCTCTCTCTCAGCTAGAAATGAGCAACGTAGCTAACAATGGTTTAAACATCACAGCACAGAACAGCTCATTGTGGCTGTAAAGAAACAACAGTCAACTGGAGGAAGTTATTAGCCCTTAAACCGAGCTACTTCCATCAGCAGTGAAATTCCATGTTTCTGACTCACTCCAATTCTGTTTTTTACGTGGGTCCTGCTGCAGAACACACGGCTGGAAAGGGATTTCCAGGTTTTTTAGCTATGGAAAATTAGAGTACTGGCATAAATCCTTCCCTAAATCCAGTGGATTGAGAGAAACCTGGCAAAACAATGAGTGATTACTGAGCTAAAAGGATCATAAGGAATATCGGGGATCTCCCCGCGCCAGGATTTTAGGGAATAAGCAGAAGCTAGTTAAACCTTCTCAAGATGCACCCCAACACTGGGGGAGGGGAGATCTGGAGCCTGAATCATGCAGCTGCAATACATTACAGGCAGGGGAGGAAGAGTTAAGCATGTGGGGTGAGGGCTCCTGTTTTGGGGAAACAAGTGTGATGAAAACTGCCTCCTCTTGCGCATGGAAACCAGCTCCTGCCCAACAATACAGCTAGCACATTACACCTGATGACCCCAATAATTGGTCCTCCAGGCCCCAACGTGGCTCCCAGTTCTCTGGGGCTCCCTTATTTCCTTACAGCAGGACAAGCTCCCCAACAGACACACGCACAACTGCACTGGATGTCATGGGAGCGAATACTGGGAGAATACGAGTTGAACAGAATGTGCTTTCCTCACATAACACTGCAAAGCAAGTCTAACCGCCACCGCCCACTCCGCTGGGCACCAACGGTCCTGCTGGTCCCTAGGAACTGCCTAGCTTAGCAGCCCTCGAACAGCTTTCCAGGGCTCTCTCCTCAGCCTTCGCCAGGTGCTTGGCTGTGTGCGGAGAGTTGTCAGCAAAGCAAAGTTACATTAGCCAGTCGCGCATGCAGAGCTCTCTGGATCCAAGCCTCCCCCTCTAACACAGACCTCGGCTGGAACACGAGAGACTCAGAGCTTATTCCTGTGACACAAGCCCATCGAATTCCTCTGACTTGAGTCCTGTTGAGTAGCCGAGCCTAACGAACAGAGACCGGGGGGAATCTGAACATTGCTGCTGAGCTCTTCACATCTCTGTTCTGATTAAAACAGAAGGAAATATATTGCTGCTGATACTGGGGTTCAGAGAATCGTCTCTCTCCATGCATGTGAGAGACACTGTCAATAGCTTATTCAGTCCTTTGGGTAATTTATTTGGAGAGGCTAATACTGCCCACTTGTACAATGCCTCCCGGACGGATCCTCAAAGTGCTTTAGACAGTCGGGTACGAATGCCTCAGTCTACTGATAAGGAAACTGAGGCACAGAGAGAAGTGACTTGCCCAAGGTCACTCAGAAAGTCAGTGGCAGGGTCAGAAATAGAACACAGGTTCCGATTCCCAGTCCCCTGCTGTAACCACTAGAACAAGTTGCCTACCTCAAACGACATCAGGAGGGGAATCTCCAAGCTCTAAGTCCTCTGAAGGGCTCCTGTACTGACAGATACACACTCCAGTGAGTCAGCCCAGCTGCCCATTACTGCACTGGCAGTGTGGCATGCGATCGCCAGCGCTGTGACGACCTCGCTGTCTGCACAGAGGGACAAAAATGCCAGCAGAGGTTGGTAGAGCCACCTGGAAAGGTAACAGCAGGTTCCAGCAACAACGGCTTGTGCCGTGTTCTGAATGGGCAGCAAAAGGGGATATTAACACAGTCCCAAATGCCAAGGGCTCCCTCGGGTGTGAGGGAGACAAGTGAAAGCAGAGGAAAGATTAACCCAGGGAAACAAGCAAGCTAGCTTATCGAAGCACTTGCCCTGGCTGGTCCAAGGAATCTGACAAAAGGTGGGGATGGTCCTTTTGTGGGTAGTTTTTCTTATCACCTTCCAATTCTGCTCCTGCCTCCAATGAGGGGCAGGAAGTTGGGTAGAGAGACCCTGAACTCCACACCCCTCCCAGCCTAAACCGCACATCTACAGGAAAATACTGCACTGCGCAAAGATGCTTTAGGGGAGAGCGACTTTGGAAAGATACAAACATTTTTAACCCACCATCACCTGTCCCGTGCCCCCAGCCACATCTCAACGGGTTTCAAACACACACAAAAACCTCGTGTCGTCTGCCCACGGCCAGTGGTTTGTACATTGATAAGCTGCTCTCTGCATGGAGTAGCAGCTGCTACAATACACAAAAAGCTTCTTTTAAACGAACAAAGAATAAATTTGTGGCCCAAAGAGCCACTAGCAGCTTGGGATTGTAGGAAAAAAACTAAAATTGCTCCCCAAACCCCTCCAGCCTCTGACCAGCTTAGCTCTAAGTTTGTGTAAAAATAATTCGCTGCATGTTCCAGCCAATATTTTGTGCTTCCATCACTAATTAGGTCCTACATTACATGCAATGTCTCTGTACACAGGGTTGGAAAATAAGACGAGCCAGATTGGGTCAGACCAAGGATACAACTAGCCCAGTGTCCTGTCTGCGACAGTGGCTGGTGGCAAATGCTTCAGAGGGAATGAACAGGACAGGGCAATTTCGAGTGATCCAGCCCCTTTCACCCAGTCGCAGTTTCTGGCCACTGGAGGTTTAGGGACACCCAAAACATGGGGTTGCATCCCTGACTGTCTGGGCTAACAGCTGTCGACGGACCTATCCTCCATGAATGTATCCAATTCTTTTTTGAACCCAGTTATGCTTTCGGTGTGCAAAGCAGCCCCTGGCAGTCAGCTCTACACGTTGACTGTGCACTGTGTGAAGAAGTGCTTGTATTATATCAAGGGTTAAACGAAATGATTCAAGGGTGAAGAAATTAAGCCTTGCAGCATCTAGAGGGCACAGACCAGGAAAGGAGACGGGAGGAAAGAGGGATAATTGCAAGCAAAACCGTGAAGTGTATATAAATGGTAACGCTTTCAAAGCAGCACTGAATCTAGACTTCAGCTGCTTTTAAAAGCACTGACCCCATGCCCCAAAAGTCTCTTATTTTAATAAGGTTCGAGCGAGCCACGTGCATTTCAAATCCAGGTCTGACCGAGAAAACTAGGAAGGTGCTTTTCCTCATGCTGTCTACAGAGCACAAAAGCTGCTTTGCGTAACCGGTCAGCTGAGATACTTAGGGTGCGTCTAGCAACACCAAATTAAAGGAGGCAGGTTTTTGCATCCCAAGTCCTCCACTGGGCTAAGGTATTAAAGCCCCTTATAAAGCCTCCCGCTTCCTCTGCTCAATTCATTTGTTTTTTTTTTTTTTTTGTAGAAGGAACACAACTGATCCACGATCTAAAGCTCAGAGCCAAAGTTTCTATCTCAGCCTTTAATTCTTTGCACTCAGGCTGGCATACCTCAGCTACCTAATTCACACACAGAAATACGATGTTTGTCGGCAAAAACGTAGAGGCCAACAGAACACCGGATTCTAAGTGCAAGGCCGAGCCTTCTCCTAAACGGCCACGGCTCCCGCTTCCAAGTTATTCATCAGAGGATGCAGTCTATCTTTAGAGAGCATTTCCTGGCCCGCACTTTAAAGCAGCCTCTTGCACGGTACTTGCAGGCCATGCTGGGTTCACGCCATGACAGGCAGTGTCAGATCCCACGAGACGAGCTAGGTACCACAAGCCTTAAGGGCTGTCCCGCTTTTTTAAAAGGCTGATTGGAGTTGGATTCGTCACGGTTAGGGTTTACCAAGCCACCGAGTTAGAGCAAACAGAAAGCTCTGTCCATGCCTCAGCTTTGGGTCTTATTTTGCAGCTTCTCAGATTCACAGGGAACGGACAACACAGTTCAGAGAAAAGCTGCCAATTCTCCTAGACTTCTTTCTGAAGATGGTAAGCCAGTTCCATTGCTCCCATTTCCCTCCGTTCTTCTCTGCCTGTTCACAACTGATTGTTAATTCATTCCACTCCCTTGCCTTAAAGGTCACCAGGCTCCCTTTGATGTTCCTGACTCAGAGGTGGGGCTGGGGGCCCTGTCAGCCCAGAAGGCAAGACAAGGAGAGGGGCCTCCAATGCCCGACTCCCACAGCAGGGCAGAGCTCTACCTTGCTACCATGCCCGCCGGGCATCACGCTCAGCAGAGAAAGTCGCTGGCAAAGGTACCTTTGCCATTAGCTGGAATGGGCATTGTCTCCTTGGACACGAGTGAAGAGTTACCTTTATGATTCACAGGGATCCCAGCCTAGATCAACACAGGAACAAGTTGCCAACACACCAGTCGAGGTGATAAATCAGCCTGAACAGTACAAGGAGGACTTGGCCGCTCACTAGCAAACTAACTCAAGTGTCCTTCTCTAGGCTCCAGCTGCCGCCTCGGGTCCTTCACTCTGCTGCAGTCGGCCCCCTGCGCCCTGTCCTAGAACCATGCATTGGTGGAGGGGTGGGGGAGAAGCAAGAGGATTTCATAACACTCTGGTCTTTACTGGGCCAGAACCCCGTCCCCTACAGAAAAGCGCTCTGGGAAGCGGGGAAGTGGCACCACGCTGAGGTGTACTCAAGGGCAGGCCGAGGGCACGTGCAGGAAAGGGGAGCGATTACCCAGGCTGTTCCTTGGCTGCCTAGAACAGTTCAAATGGTCACAGAGACAGGGCTGTTTAAAACTCGTCCCCGCTCAGCGGAGCCACCCTGCACTGCCAGACTGTCTCCCCTACCCTGCCCGGGCCAACCGACTGCTAGTGAAATACAGACATCAGCACTGCACACAAGCAATGCTGCTTCTGTCCCGGAAAGCTCCAGGGAGCAGACAAAGCCCGTCAGAAAGACACCCGCTCTTTGGCTGTGACAGATTCTGCTTTTCGGCTCCAAACTCTGGCTGCAGTGGGCCTTACACTGAGAATATGCCTTAATCTGGCTCTTTGGCACAGAGATAATTTCACTCCTTAGATCCAAAGTCCATTGAGGTCAATAGAAAGACTCCAGCTCAAACGGGATCCTACCACTCCATGCCTGTAGGCTCAACTCTGAGTCCATGGCCTTCTGAGTCCCATCAATCCAGGATCAGAGCCTTTGAGAACATCTACTTCTGTGAGCAGCACCACTGATTTTAACAGTGCTATGCGCTACCCAAGGTTAGGGTGCAGGATCGGACCATCAGCAAACAAAACGCCCCCTCGCCTTGTCCCGCTAGTTCTGAAGCCAGCTGCTTTACACACTTCTCAAAAAGGTTCAATGCAAAAAATGGGGGAAAAAAACCCAAAATTAAAAACCTGTAAACGTGTAAAGGTCCTTTGAGAGGAGAGGTATTTCCCTGGAATGTAACTTGTTTTCTTTTTTTTCCCCATTAAAATTAGTTTTTAAAAAAACACGATGGATTCGGAGGAAAGAGATGCATGTAAAAACGCAAGCTTAGAAAAGGTACTGCTGCTGATATGAAATTTTAAAAGAAATATATATATGTATATACGTGTGTGGTATTTTGTATATATAACTTTCTTTTTTCTTTTTTTTTTTTCTTCTTTTTTTTACATACATACATATATATGTCTGAACAGTGCAAATGGATGGCATTTATATTTCCAGTTGTAAAAAATATAATATAAGCACAGTCCATCTTCCAATGCAGGACCCAAGTGAAACGAAAAAAGAAAAACAGAATACCCTTGGGTGGATTTTGTCTGTTGTTGAAAAGTTTTCCCCTCTTGTTACTCTGATAAGCCTGCTGGTTTTTTTCTAGTTGCTTAATTCCATAACCATGAAATTCACAAATGGTATTGTTATTAATAATATTTAGTTTAAGGGCTTTTAATACAATAACAGATTTTTTTTTTCTTTTTTTTAAGTGTTAATTTTGGGGGGGGGTTATGTTCTTTCACGACAGGAGGGGCTAAGTGGCGGCGTCCCTCTGCTGTGACCTGGCCATCTGAAAGATGTTCTGAAAGAGAAGAAAGGGAAATTAAAAACAAGATGTTACTTACAGTTAGCCTTTGGGTTTGATCTTGCAGCCTTGCTAATCATCAACCCTCTCAGAGCAAGTTAGACAGATGGCAGCCCCTTTTGCAGAAGGGGAAACTGAGGCATGGAGGGGCTGAGACTTGCCCCGATGTCACTTGAAAAGTCCATAGCAAAGCCAAGACTAGATCCCTGGGTTTTAGCCCCAACTCCCAGTCCCCCAATCTAAGCACGATACCGCTCCCCTTTTCTGGGTCTAGGTGGTCCAGTCTCACCACTAGACTAAACTCTCTCCCATGATCGAAGGGCTACCAGGATTAGAAAACCCACCGTACAGCGACAGACTCAAGCAGCACGATCTATTTAGTTTAATACAAAGAATGCTGAGGGGTGACTTGATCACAGTCTGTAAGTACCTCCATGAGGAACAAATATTTTATAGTGGGCTCTTCAAACTAGCAGAGACAGCGATAACCCGATCCAATGGCTGGAAGGTGAAGTGAGACAAATTCAGACTGGCAATAAGGTGTACATTTTTAACAGCGAGTAATTAACCATTGGAACAATTTCCCGAAGGTCATGGTGGATTCTCCGTCACTGACAATTTTCAAATCAAGATTGGATGATTTTCTAACAGCTCTGCTCTAGGAATGTCTATGGGGCAGTTCTCCGGCCTGTGTTACGCAGGAGGTCAGACTAGATGATCACAGTGGTCCCTTCTGGCCTTGCAATCTATGGCTAGAAACCTCCTGGGGCTAGTCACATTACACTCTGCTAATGGTCCTTAATACTAACCGTTAATACACCAGTACCGGCACACCAGTACCTGCCGCCCCCTGGGCCATGCCAACGCCTGAAGCCCCACTTGCAACCTCCCTTCCCCAGCCTTGTAATCCAATACTAGGCCTCTCCTGAGAACAGTCTGGGAGTGAAGCTAAACCAAATGGAGACTCTGCAATCAACCGCTCGCTCGTGACCCCCAACAGAACTGTCAAGGGAAATGACGGGTGCTCTAACCCACCGCAACATGCAGCCCCCCCCGTGATCCCAAACCCATCATCATCCTAGGTTTGTCTGTGGAAGAACACAGCAGTGCTCTGGTTGAGAGAGTCAGCAGATCTCCAGACACATGCATTGATTTCTTGCCAGCGCCAGGTGCAGAATAATTCAGGTACTCTCAGCTCCAATCCCCAGCACCTCAGGACATGCAGGCTGCAATTCACTGCTCCCACTGCACGCCCTGCAGCAGCAGCACAAGCAGGGTTGAGGGATGACACCAATAACCATTCCATCACTGGAAGCAAGGGTTGGAAGTGGGAACAGCTCTGTGGCAGACAGCTATAGCCCCTGGTCATGCAGCTGTAAATTAAAGCCCCCTCCCCACCCCACGGCAGGGATGGCGGAGGGCCTTCGCTGAAGCTGCAGTCAGGAGTTGGTCTGATGGAAGTGGAAGGGGAGGGGATCTATACTCCCATCTCGATAGAGATTGAACCATCACAGCACGGGGTCGGCAAGCGGGCATAGGAACTGCGTTCTTGAGGGGACCCAGCATCTGGCCTGAAATAGGTGAACTCCCAAGAGAGAAAGGGGAATCCAGACAGGTTTCACACACCTTGCACCTCTCGGAAGTAGATTAATCTGACTTTCGGGTGCTTTGCTGCACTTGGTTCTTTTGGACAGGGCTGACAAAATCCAAGGCTCCTGGCTGTGCTGAATGGTCATTAAAGATCTCACAAGAGGAGGGATTTGCCTGGGTGTCCTTTGTCTAACTCCCTCCCTCCCAAACCCATCATTACTGTGCACGGGTGCCCAAGTTGTCCACTCGCAGCCCCCACCCAGAGGTGGTTGCAGTTCAGTAGTGAACTGATCCCTCTCCAAGGATAACTGCGAATTGCTTTGGGAGCCTGCAGAGAGAATGGAAACACACGGCTCCCCCAGTCCAGGCTGCTCCCACCTCTCCAGAGTGTCTCTGATTTAGTGCTTTATCACCACTGCCTTTAAGTGCTGATCATCCCTGTGGCGGAGTTAAGCTACTGATCTCTACACAATTATTAGGAGGCACCTAACAGCCTGAACACCACATGACACTCAGAGTACGTCTCCACTGCAAAGAAAAACCCATGGCGATGCGTCTCACAGCCCAGGTCAGCTGACTCAGGCTTGTGGGGCCCAGGCTGGGGAACTAAAAATAGCAGTGTAGACATTCCTGCTCAGGCTAAAGCCAGGGCTCTGAGATCCTCCCTGCTTCCCAAATTTCCGAGCCTGGGCTCCAGCCAAACCTGGAACGTCTACACTACTGTTTTTAGCCCCGTAGTTTGATCCAGTTGACCGAGGCTCTGAGACCTTTATTGCAGTGTAGACGTCCCCAAGGCCTGAACAACCATGAATTGCAACCTCCTTTCTAGCCTTATTATTGACAATATTCTACAGCCAGCAACTGACCAGTCCAACTGCGTAGCAGTCACCCTGGCAAGCCGGACATTTACCTCTGTGCTGCGATGCTCATTGCCATGGCATTCGTGACATCCGACGTTCTAAGCTCAAGGAATACGGCGGGAACCATTCAAGCTAACTACAGTAACGTTCAGCAGCAGTCACTGGAACTGTTTCAATGCTAAATAAAAAGTGGAAGTGGTAGTTTTGTGAGGCTGTGGAGGTTTAAGTGACTTGGTGGCTTAGGTTAGGACCCATGAGCGATTAAGTGGAAGGCATCACATGCAAATACAAGAACATTTGGAACCGTAGCGAGGAGAGCTATCTAGAGCTGAACGCTCCAGAGCCAGAAGGGGCATTGTGGGCAAAGAGAAATACAGGAAGCAATTTTTACAGGCCAGCAGATCAAGCATGGAAATTCCCTGCTGCTAATTGTGTCCCCTCCACCCTTACACATATGGGATAGGCTGCAGCAACATGCAGAGACTTCCCTTGGCAAGATTTTTCTGGCACATATAGATGCAAGTCCACAGCGCGGGCCTATGCAGAAACAGACGCTGCATCCAAACCCAGCAGGGTGGGGAGGGGCAATCTCGTGTGCTTACAGGGGTAGTGCCAGTGACCTTTACTTCAGCACGAAAGCTGGCCGGGCTCTAACCCTGAAGGAGGAGCACAAGGCAGCTAGATGGGAATTGGCGCTCACTGGACAGCCTTCAACTGAACTCATCCGGCCTCCTTTAAAACGTGGACCAATGAACGCTCGAGTGCATTTAGGGCCGCGATGGGGAAATGAGGAGTCATATGACGCCCTCTAGGAGCCCTTGGCTCGGCTGAAAGGCTGGAGACTGCACCACGGCCAGAGGTTAAAGCAAGGTGGAAAATGGGTGAGGACAGGGCCTCAGGCAGGAAAGCAAAGGCCTAGGGTGGGACAAGTGCCGGATTTGCGTCATGTGTAATTTGTGTTGTGTACACTTGGACTGGGTTCGGGCAGTCTCAGCGCTGAGTGTGCCGTCTATGCTATTCAGAGGTGGCGGAGGATAACTTTGATGTGGGGCTGAGATGCACATGGGGCAGTGGGAGGCCACGGGGGGGGGGGGGGGGGGAGCTGGACAGCAGGAGGAGGAAGATGGGGGAGGGCCAGGGGTGTGGGGTGAGAGAGAGAGAGAGAGAGAAATATACAACAGTAGCTATTTTGCCTGTTTAGTTTTTTAAGGGTGTGGAGTTCGGGGACATGGATTTGTGAAGAGTCTAGCGGGAAGAAGCCACACTGAGGACTTGAAGCAGAGGGAAACAGCAAGCCCCATTATACTGAAGCAAATCATGCAAACAGAAAAATATACACATTGAAGAAGGGAGAAAAATCCAGTCTCCTGGCTAGGAAGTAATTGCATATTTAGAGCCAGGAAACAGACCATTTAAGAGAGAAGGGAAAGTAATTTCCCTAGCTTCCATCCAAACACAGATCATTGACATGCACCCTGCTCAAGTGCCCACTAACAGTTATTACCCTGAACACAGCCTTCTTCTTCTGTAGCCACTCATGCTTTTCCACACTGACTCTGTGCTAACCACCGGCTGCCCCACCAGATAGCCATGAATGCTCTTAGCAAAGAAGCAGGAACAGAACTACCATGTTCTACCAACAGGTTCCCATAGAACTTGTAGTTGGGCTTGTAAAGAAGACATGTCTGGCTGGGCCTGCTCTGAATTTTAAGCCCTACTGTTTCATGTTCTTTGATCTGCGTGCTGCGGACAGAAATAAAATCTCAAAAATTACATTCACGCGGCTTGGGGGATAAGTAACTGGCCAAGCAGAGGCTGTTCACAGCACATTTCCCATTAAGTGGGTCCGTGTTATAGCACTGCTTGGTCTTGCCCGTGGGAGTGGGGCTATGTCAGCCATGCAAGAACCCAGTAATCCTGTTCCCTAATATTTAGCACAAAATCAAATGTTGAGAATAAAAGTAATCAAGAAACCAAAGGACACAAAGAGGAGAAATTCTTGAATTGCCAATATACCAGTGCCAGGAGCCTGGGAAACAAACGAGGGGAACTGGAATTGCTCATTTATGAGCATAAATTTCATCTAGTTGCCAGCACTGAAATGTGAAAATCAATGGCTATAACCTACGTAGGAAGGAGCGAGTGGGGAAAAAGGGGAGAGGAAGTGGCATTATGTCAAAAATGGCATTACCTGTTTCTGAGTCACTGATAACCTGGAAGAAAATCATCTTGAATGCTTACGGATCAATGTCCTAACAGACAAGGCAGAGGATGGGGTATTAGTTGGTGTCTGCTACAGACCGCCAAATCACACTGGGGACCAGTAATACATGTACTTGGTGCTTTACAAGGTCCAAACAGAGGCAGTGTTTCTCTTTTTAAATTCCCTTTTAATGTATGTGCAAATGGTATAGAGAACTACAAGTACTTATTAGGAGCCGGAACAAAGAGGCACACACTCAGAAGGGGTGAGCCAGCAAGGAGAGAGACAACGTAACAGGTTTGCAGAGGCCAAGGTGCACCTCATGAATTTCTGCAACAGAGGATTACGGCAACCCTTAAATGTACAGAGATGCAACCCGCAAGAACTACAGATCCCAGCATGCAATGCAGCATCTTAATCAGATCAGTCTCTGTGGGCTGCTCTTCTAATATAGGAGTTTTATACTACTGCCCACACAGGAGTATGTAGAGTTGCAGAAACTATGATTTTGGGGAAGTTATACAGGAGGTCAGTCTAACCGATCAGTGGTCTCTTCTGACCTTGGAATCTATGAAACGAAAGCTCCCAGAATCCACTGCTGTCTCTTGGTCACAGCTGTCTCTGTAGGCTGCACCTGTGTAGCACATTAAGGTGCGGGCAACAGAAAAAAAAACCCAGGCTACGTCTACACTACAGAGCCTATGCCAACATAGCCTGTAGCAGAGATATAGCATCCGCTGACAAAGAAGTTCTGCTGGCATAGGAACACCACCTTCCCAAATGACATTAGCTATGTCGACGGAAGCACCTTTTTGTTGGTGTAGTTTTCTCTACACTGGAGGTTTTCCCAGCATAACTATGTCGCATGGGGGGGGGGGTTTCACACCCCTGACTGACACAGCTATGCCAGTCTAAGTTTTAAGCACAGACCAGGCTTAAGACAGAAAACCCCAGTCAGGCAATGGAAGTTTCCAGGTGCATCTGAGAGCAGAATTTGAGGCTAAAGGTTTAAATCTCTCTGTAGAACCAGTGAGAAATGCTTCAGTGTAACTGCTGGGCGGACAATAGCAGGGTGGCTTTGCTTAAAAGATTCAGCTACACAAGATGGTTTCCCCTCCCCACTATTCAATTAACCCCTTGATTACCGAGATGGAAAAGAGATCAGGACCTGCCAATCAAGTGGTACCAAGAGGCCTCTCCAGCACTACCATGGTAAACGTTCACATGCAGTTTCCGGGATGAACCTTTGATCCTTTAAAGAAATTGCAAAGTAAAAAAATGTGTCTGCCCGTTACTGCCCCTTTCCCTCTGATTTGGGGAAGTGGAGAGAGCTTCACTTGTAAAGTCTCATTCCAAGTCCTCCAAAAATTGCCACTGACCAGGACACATCAGACCCAAATATTTACAATGTAAGGAAGCAAAGAACATTTCTTAAAGCGGCATGGGAGTCTCTCTCCAGCATACAGCAGCAGGAAATATTTTGCTTTGCAAGTTTCCTTTAAGGACAAGCTGCCACTGTTCTGAATGCTCTTCTACACTAGCAGGAATTGGAGGGGAGAAGCAGGAAGTAAACAGTAAGTCCACCGTACAGCTGGCTCAGAGAGCACAGATGCTGCTTGCTTTCACCCCAGTTACCTTGCTGCACATATTGTCTTTACTGCAGTTCTTGTTATCCTTGTCTGTCGCTTCCTCCTCCACCTTTATGAGAAAAAAAATATAAAGGATATAAATAAAAACCGGTGGGGGGCTAAATAACTATTTTTATGGCAGCGGTGCATTGAGGGCGAATTTAGGGATGGGATTTGGGAGGTTCCAATAGGCACGCCACAGCACCCCACAACGCCCAGCAATGAAATCCAACTGCCGATTGCTCTTTCTCTTAGGAACTGACTAAGCCAGGATCAGAGCTGTGTTCATAACACGTGCTCGGACATGGCTGCAGCTAGCCCGGCTCTGACCTGAGTGCAGGAAGAGATGGTAATAGATGGTGCTAGGAGTCTGCATACACTGAGCAAAGTGTCTCTTCTCCCTACAGTGCCATGCGGTTGCATGTGATTAAGAGCCAAAACCCCTGCTCGCCACCTTAGCAAAAGCTGCCCCTTCGGAAATCCTGCCGTGTACACGGCAAAGGCATGGCCGTGTACAGATGAGAGCTATCCGGAGTGCCAGAGCGCATTCACATACCAGCTTCAGAAGCCCACACAAACAACGGCCTTTACAGAAACACGCGACTGCGCTAAACCCATCTGATGCTACAGGCAGCTTGTGTTCAGAGATGGCACCCAACAGTGTTCTAATAAGCAAAGCCAGTCACTTCTGGAGTCTGCCTGCTTCAGGATCAAGAGACTATCGAAGTGACAGAGTTGATCCTCAGTGGTAATGGGAGCAGAGGAGTTTAGAATCACAGAACAAACCAATGGTCCATTCAGTGCAGTATCCTGCCTCCAGCACTTACTTATATCCAATGCTTCAAAAGGAAGGCACCATCTCCCTTTATGTACTGGAATGATTGAGAATCACTGAGATAATAGAGCAGCACAAGTTTTCCCACAGACCCCTTGTGGCTATTCAGAACACTACTCATGACGATGCCCAGCACATTGCTAACATCAGACCTCGGCACCCTAACCAGAGTAACTCTGCATCATCTCCTCTGAGTCAACTCCCTGGAGGCCAGTTTGCCAGCTACATTCTTCTGCCCGCTCCCTGCTACCCTGCAAGTTAGCTGTAGCAGGAAGCTGAACCATGGGGACACAAAGCCAGGCAGCATTCACGTGGGGATAGGGAGACTGGCAGGTGGATGAAGGGTAGCCAAACATCTCCTCTAAGGAGCAGGAGATGATGGAGAGGTGTGGGAAGAAAAAGCAGGAAACAATGAATACAAATAAATGAGCAAGCAATGGGTGGGGTGGGCTTATTTGCTACGGTCTCCTTGGCTTGGACAGACGACTCGGCACTAGCCAGAGCCGCACCTAAAAACTGAATAATTCAAAACAATACTTTGCATTTCTACAGAGCCTTCTGCTGCAGGATCTCAAAGCACTTTATGACCCATTCAGCAGTCCTCTTAACCCTTCGGGGAGAGGAAGATTTTGCTCTCTCCTTTTAATGGAGCAGGAGACTAGGGCAAGGGAGTGACTTGCCCAAGGTCTCACAGCCAGTCGCTTGCAGAGCCGGCGGGATGGTTACTCTGTCAACCACACACGCACACCACCACCTCTTCAAAAGGAGTTACGCTGCACAAATGACAAGACGACCGGGACCCGGGAGTCCCTTGTTTTAATCACTACCCAACATTGCCCTGCAACAGCTGCACATAAAACTGAGGAATGACTCCCAGGTCCCCACTCCCAGAGCAGGGAATAGAACCAGGAGTCCCCATTATCAGCCCCACCCACTCTTAGCACTACACAACACTCCCCTTCCCAGTGTGGGCGGTAAGCTGATATTGCAAACCAGTATGCAAGCTCGCCAGAAAAGGGTTACTGTCAACTCCGAAATGTGTTAAGCAATTTCTGTGCAGTTACAGACTCTTACCTCCTTCCTCCACTTGAGCTCACAGAACACCCGCTCGAAGCACTCGTGCATGTAGTTGAACTGCAAAGATAAAGCAGCCGCCTCTCAGGTTGACATAATGTGCAGTAGCAATAGCGCTGCGCAGCTCCGAGCCAACAACCGTCCATTAGAGAGCAGGGCAGGAGTCAGAAGCTGTACACCCAGCTTCTGTGTACAGCAAGGAAAGGAAGAGGTACCAGCTCTCCCCAGCAAGAACTTGCTGTACCTCTGGCTCCTCCTAGTGGCTGTCTGGTTACGCAGCACAAGGAAAAGTTGAGAGTCAAATCTTCTCTCACACCAAGAGATCAGAGCAACGAGAATTTTACACCAGTTTCTAAAAACTGGACCCGTCACTCCCCTTAGCGCATTTGCAGTTAACAAGGTCACTTACGTATGGGGTGAAGATTTTAACCCATCGAGGTTTCTTCTCTCCTCGTGCGTATTCAAAACAGAACGCCATTCCTTCTTCGTCCGTGTCCCACCGCTGCATCTCGTCCCACTCAAATGCTATGACCTGGTTCTAAAGAGAAGAGGAGATCAGGGTCCAGAGTGGGCCATGCTCCAATTGGGAGAGTCTTGTCCAAGGATTGAAAGCCGAGTCAGGAGGCAAGGTAGCTCCTGAAACGTTGCAGAGCAGATCTGAATGGGGAGGGCAGAGTGGAGGGGGAGAGATGGGAGAACAACGGAGGCTGCAGATCGGCAGGCACAGGGAAGAGGGGACACAGAGAGGTTCTGCTAATGTCACCGAGCTTGCTATAGGAATCCCACATAGCAGCAGCCCCTGGAATCACACCCTAGTACATTTACACACGCCCCCCTGTGTAAAAAGCCACCTCTTCATGCTCTCAATTTTACTCTTCCAGCAGCTGCAGCCCCCCCCAGGAATGGAGAACTAGTGTTCTGCCTCTTCCTGCAGCAACGCTGAACTTCCTCAGACCCAGCTACGCTGTGCAAGCCCTGCATGCCATGCCCTCGCGTGGATTACCTCTAGTTGACCTTCCTCTGTGCAGGCGTGGAGTTTAAAGTGCTTGATGCTGATGGCTGTGATCACGTGACCCTTTCGCCTGGAGTCACAGGAGCAGTGGGGGAAGATGATCTCATTGTAACCCTCGCATGTCCGCAGCATGTTTAAATACTGGAGAAAAGCGAGAAAGTGACATGTTGGCTCATTTAACAAATGCGAGGCATCATCCCCCATCACCGCAACCCTCTGCAATCCTCATTGTTGGGAGAGACATCCCTGCTCTTAACAGACCATTCCCATTAGGTCCCTACGCCACTTACCATATGCATGCCACCACATTCAGTCCACTGCCAGAAACATTAAATACGACCTAGCACTTTTGAACTTCAAAAGCACTTTGTAAACACAGCACATCATTGAGACCAGATCTAAACTTAAAACTTTTGCAGTGTAGAAGCACTGGTTAGAGGTGCAATTATTTTTTTAACCCTTGTAAAAGTCTTGGGGCATAAACAACTATACCAGAAAAAAAGTGTTTTTACTGGTCTCGGTTATTTTGTTCAGCAAACTGGTATAAACCTGCATAAGCTGTATTCATTGAGGGGCTAGCAGTATAGCTATGCCAACACTTTTTCTAGATCATAGTGTAAGTTGTCACATTCCCATTTTACAGATGGGGAAAACTAAGACAAAAGTTTCAAGTGACTTCACAAAGGCCACAGAGGGAGTCAGTGCCAGAGCTGGGAAAAGAACTCAGGAGTCCTGTGCTCCAAATATGAACCTTAATTTCGCCCCTTAACTTTAGACCATGAAGTGGTTTATATTTAGACTGTAAGGTTTTGGAGACAAGAGCCATGTCTTCCAGTGACTTTGTACATCTCCTAGCACAATAGGGCCCCAATTGCAACTGGGACCTGTAGACTCTATTGCAATAGGAATGATGATGGCGATCACTTGTGAACGAGTAAGATTGTCTTCCAGGGATCTCAGTAGTGGGTCCGCAGGTGGCTCCATAGTCCAATCCTAGACCCACGTCTTGTCACAATAAGGACAGGTGTTTCCAGGAGAGATAGGCACAGTGTTGCTGCGTTGAATGTTCTGATGTTCTTTCCACCTGTTCCTCTTTTCCTCTTCTACCTGTCAATGAGCTGTTTCAAAGTGTTGAGATCCCTCTGACAGAGCCTTCCTCCACTTTGGACGGTCCTGAGCAAGGATCTCCCAAGTATTGATGTCAATGTTGTATCTCTTCATGTTTGCCTTCAAGGTGTCTTTGAAGCACTTTCTTTGCCCTCCGTGACTTCTCTGACCTTCTTTCAGCTTTGAGAAAAGGATTCTCTTAGGGAGGTGGGAGTCAGGCATGTGAACAACATGACCTATCCAGCGAAGTTGGCTTTAGATAATCATGACCTCAATACTGCATGGTGAAGCGCTTCCTTCTAGCAGTAGGTCAGGGAACTCCTTCATCCATTAGTGTTCTTCCACCCTCTAGTGGTGGGTGAGGGTAATACAGCCGTTCTAAGATGGCCACTCCCTACTGGCTCCCAGTCCTGTCTCTGGTTCTTGTAGGCCCTTGCTTCTTCACTGGGGCTCTTGCCCCTCCAATGAGGGGCCAGTGGCGTTGGGGGAGGAGGGCCCAGTCCCACCCTTGACTCCAGGCCCCAACCCAGGGACCCTACAAGTAGCAGCTTCATGCTGTGGGTTCAGGAAAGCTGCTAGCTTCCTTGGGTTACTTCCCCGTGCCCCTTGACTTAATGTCCATATCCTACTCAAAGTGGGGGCCCTTCCGGGCCCTCCTTGCCAGGGAAGGCCCTTGACCCCTGACAGCCCCACTGGGCATAGTAGTGCTCAAACCAAATGTCCAGCTCAATCTTTTCCTTATGACTCTCCGTCTGAAACGCGCCAAAAACCAACAGGCGACGATTGTGAGTGCATATGCCCTGAACCTCAATGCCAACGAAATCATGAAGGAAAACTTCTACTCACTTAAATATCCCAAGGGAAGACAAAATCATCCTTCTTGGAGATTTTAATGCCAAAGTGGGAAGAGACTCATCACTCTGGAATGGCACAATCGGAAAAGGTGGTGTTGGAAATTTAAATGCTAACGGGGTCCTTCTCCTGACGAAGTGTGCAGAACATGGACTTGTCATCACAAATATCCTGTTCCGTCAAAAGAACAAGTTCAAGATGTCCTGGAAGCATCCTAGATCAAAACATTGGCGTTTGATCGATTACGTGATTGTTCGGACTCTCAATCGCCGGGATGTCCTGATTACGAGAGCCATGCCTAGCGCTGATGATTGTTGGACTGACCATCGCCTCATCCATTCATAAATGTCCATTAGGATTGCTCCTAAACATAAAATGCAAAGGAAGCAGATCAGTCGCAAGATAAACATCGAGTGCTTGAAGGACCCACTCAAACGGAGAATTCCAGCAACTCCTGAGTAAGACATTACCAACAGAACACTCAGAAGGAGTCAAAGAGCATTGGATGGGACTCAAAACAGCTGTTCTCTTATCCTGTGAAAATACCATAAGGTACAAGACCAGGAAACATCAAGACTGGTTCAATGAAAATGACACTGAAATTCAAGGTCTCATTGATAGAAAACGGAAAGCTTTCTGTGTCTGGAAGAATAACATCAACTCTGCCATTAAGAAAAATGCACATCAACAAGCAAAGTCAGAGGTGCAGAGGAGAACGCGGGAACTGAAGAATGAGTGGTGGATTCAGAAATCAAAGGAAATCCAACATTCTGCTGAAACCCGTGGCTTCTTCTGTGCTACCAAAGCTGTCTATGACCCTAGCACTCAAGGCCTCAATCCTCTAAGATCAAAGGATGTAACAATACTCCTGAAGGACAGAGAATCCATCAGTGCTCGCTGGAAAGAACATTTCCAGGATCTCCTGAATCGTGACTCAACTGTCAATGAAGATAAGATAAATAACATCCCACAAAAAGCAATCAGTGAAGACCTTGGTTTGCCGCCTACCCTGGCAGAAGTCAGAAGTGCCATCAGGAAAATGAAGAACAATAAGGCAGCCGGTGTTGACGGAATACCTGCAGAGATTTTCAAAGAAGGAGAACAACTTACGAGTCAGCTTCATGGCCTCGCCCTTAAAATTTGGATCAAGTAAGAAATCCCAGCCAACCTAAGGGATGCCTTGATGGTTATCATTTTTAAGAAGGGGACAAAGCTGATTGCAAAAACTACCAAGGCATCTCTTTATTGGCCACTGCTGGGAAGGTCATCACCCTTATCCTTGCCAACCGCCTCCTTCCACTTGCGGAAGAAATTCTTCCAGAATCTCAAAGTGGTTTCAGACCATCTCGAGGAATCATGGACATGATCTTACAGCACATCAAATTCAGGAGAAGTGTCATGAGCAAAATTGACCTCTTTACATGGCCTTTATTGACCTCTCCAAAGCTTTCAACTCTGTACACCATGAAGCCCTATAGAAAATCCTGTCCAGAACTGGCTGCCCAAACAAGTTCATCGGTGCAATAGGAATAGTTATTAATTAGCTAATTATATTATTTTGACAATAGCCCTTTAATGCTATTTATGGTGTTTGTAGTAGTAGTACAAAACCCAGCAATGAAACAGTGCATATCTATGCACACTGGAGTGTCCCACCTGCTCAGGTGAAGCAGGTAGGGGGAGGGAACGTTTAATATTCACCAGGATAAACAAACACATGGATTAGGGAGTTATTAGAATGCAAACTCCTGGCTTAACGCACCACAGCTTCTCAGGTGACCTGTTCACGGTCCATGCAGAGGTGTTTCAAGTTCCTAGAGCAATGACCTGTGACAACTGTTACAGTCAAACAGGGTCAACCGGGCTCCCGTTAGTACGAGGCATAAGAAGAGCTGGAGAAGACTAACTGCGGGGATGATTTCAAACTGGGAGGCCATTGGCACCAAAGGAAATAATGCTAGAGGCTGTGAGCATCCACCAAAGGTGGCCAGGGACATAAAAGCAGAGAGGGTGGAGCTCAGAGTCATAAATGACAGCAGGAGGCCCCATGTTTATTCAGTGTCAGTGATCCCAGAGCAATTCAGTACGCTAGTCCATTTACAAGCCCAGTGATTTTTTGGCCTCTGACAGCCCCAGCTCATGGTTTTGGTGATGTGCAAGCCAGGATAACACGCAGCTTGCTCGTGCGCAGCCTTGTTGGCACAGACTCAGAAGCCAGAGATGTGTAAGTAAAATTCCACTAGCGTCACAAGCACTAGCTAAGCAGAGTGCTCAGTGATGGGGCTTTATTACCTTCCCCTGAAACTTCTGGCACTGGCCAGAGAGAGAGTGGATGTGGGATGAGATGCACCCCGGTCAGATAATTCCTGTTCTTAGAACAGATCAGGATGAAACAGCTCTTTGCCCACCAAACACTAAACAGGCAAAGAGCTACCATAAAAGGACCCCAACTGAGTGAGTGATAAAAAGTCTTCAAGTATTGTAGATTCACCTGCTTCATGGTTTTTAAACAAGAACGGAGTCCTGCCCCAGCGGCGCACACCACACGAGTAAGGGATTTGACTCAATACAACGCATGACCTGGCATATGGACGTAAGCCGCATACAAACTAACTCACCGAATGCTTTGGAAGCGCCTACTGGTTAGCAATGTGGTAGCCTGGCACACATGGAACGGCACAGCAATGCAAGTCAAAGTACACCTACAGTGCTCTTGATGTTTACCTCTTCCAAACACAGCTTCCCTTGGAAAGTGGTACTTTTATAGCTGCACTGCAGACCGGAATGGCACAATCCAGGGCCAATGCACCAGGCTTCATTTGCCAGAGGAAACAGCCACTTCCAAGTAATGAGAGAACAACAAACTTACCATGACCATCTTTCTTTGCTCAGACAGCTTCTGTAACTGGTAGGACTTTTCCTCAGCTTTGATGCAACCTTTCTTCACATCATCTACTGCCTAAACGGCAGAACAGGGGGAAGGAAACAGAGCAGAATTGAGTCTTCGAGAGATCATTAAGGGATGTCTTTACTGGTCTGAAATGCAGTATTTTTACCTGACACTTCTCCAGGATTGCCCTGTGCTTTACAAACATGTATTCAGTGCCCAGCACCCTGGGCAGCAGGTGACACACTGGTTTCACACAGGAGTAAATGAAGGAAAACAGGTGGAGTGACTTGCCAACAGTGACAATGGGTCAGTAAGAAGACGAGAACCCAGGAGTCCTAGCGAATCCAGTGGCTAGAACACGAGACAGGGAGTCTGGACTCCTGAGTTGTTCTGCTTGCTCTCTGAGGGCCTGAGCCCAGCGACAAGTAGCAGCAGGGTCCTGTGATCTGTTTCTGACTCTGTCACAGATTCACTGGGCAAAATCACTCCACCACCAATTTCCATTTCTTACACAGCAGCAATGCACATAGGCTGGGGCCTTCCCAGCCCCAAGCTCTTCCTAGCACTGAGGTATTCAATGTCTTGGAATTCAAAATAGCCATAGCAGCTGACGCTTAGCCATGGCAACATCAGTGAGAGCTGGTTTAAGTGGCTTGTGATAAAGTTAGTTCAGCATTTCGAGGCAAGGAATTCACATGCACCTACCTGGTGGAAGAAGTAGGTAACTGCGAGGTCATTGTCATTCAGAAGGGCTTCCTCTTCTGTAGTGAAGAGCCATTTCCTGATAGTCAGACACGTGCCCGGCACTGCTGAAGTGTAGTTCTGTACGTAGAGCTTGTGCGGGAATTCGTTGGGCGCCAGTTTACGCACTGCAAGATGTATGGGAAGGGGAGGATGAGCTCTCTGGGCAAGGACCATCATTTTGTTGTGTGTCTGTACAGCCTAACAAGATGGGTTTCTAGCACCATGACTGGGGCTCCTAGGCGCTACCGCAACACAGATGAGTAACTGATCACCTGGGAAATTACATGCCTCAGCTACAACACTGCAAAGCCAAGGGAACGAGCCTATTGGATCAAGACCCCAGCTCTACTTTTTCCAAGACCCTTCCCCCATCCGACTTTTTTCAACACCTGCCTTCACAATGTCAGAGCTTTACTAGGCTGGTTATTTGCAGGATCAGGTCAACAGAGGTACTACAGCCATTAGGAATTCGTTTGAAACTAGAATCCACTCGTCAAATGCCTGACCTGCTGTCCGGGGAACCCTGCTCCCCAGCTGCTGTATCTCAAGTGTGTGGGGAAAGCAGCTGTGTACGCAGGACTTCAGCTGAAAGCCGCCACACTCAGCGAAGTCAGACCATCATGGTTTGCTTTTACTCTTTGTGAAGAGTAATGTGATGTTATCCTGCCTAGGCCATAGATTTTGGGTATGTGGCCTGAGCACTGGGGCATTCAAGCCGCTGGAGAAAACAAGACAGGGAAGGGTCTTGCTTTGGCCTACGGGAATGGACAAAACGGAACCTAACCGGGCTATCGTTCTTATGGTCTCTTGTTGAGCACTTCAGAACAGCACAATACATTTGCACACACACTGTAAAGCGGCTTTAAGATTCTCCCAAGCGACCGGAGGATCTCTCACACTGTCTGGGCAGCCTGCCCTCAGAACCAGAACAAAGACTCGTGCAGTGGTCAGTGATGAAGGAACTGTCTTCAGGCTAATCTGTATCAGCTCTGGATGGTTGGTACAATAGACAGCGTTCTTTTGTTGTGTGTTTACTGTATTGAAAAAGTGTCTTGCTAAACAGCAAGGGAGAAAAACACAGTGTGAGCCAATATGACCCCATCCAAGTGACCTTTCAGCCCCACATTCAGGTAGGAACATTGTCATCGCACTAGCACAGATGGAGTTCAGTTGTTTGCAGGAGTGTGTACAGTATATGTAGAACTGTGGCTATTCAGAGCAAGTTTTAATGACATACAGCCAGAAAGGTTAACTAGAGTGTTTACTTTTCAGCAGTTTGAGAAGCATGGCACTTGTAAAAATAAGAAATAATTATTAATACCTAGCTCTTATATAGCACTGGTTAGAATCAGGCAGTGTGAAGCTCTGCCAAAACACCAACCTTGACCTCCAGCACCCTTGACATTCCTACCTGGGCTCCCTACATAACTCTGCCGATACACGTCAATCCTGTCCTGCAGCATGCTCTTCTATCCCAGTCCCAGGCTCCCCACACACACATCTGCCAATACCCTGGGATCTTGTCCTGTCACGTCAGTGCCAGGTATCTCTGGTAAAGCAACTGTCAACTCAGTGGCACTGAGTGATCATTTTGTGATTGAGACCGTTTCACCGGAGACATGGATGAACCACTAAATTTTGATGGTTCAAGAACAAAACCTGCATGTCAATCTAGTCTGCTTTGTCAGAGGGATATTTTAGAAGCGCTTTACTTAAAAAAAAAAAAAACAAAAAAAAACAAAAAAACAAACAAAAAAAAACCTCTGTAATCCAAGCCAGACACGTCTTCCGAAGCAAAAAAAGCAAAAGCCAACAGGAACAGTTTGTGCCGTCTCAGACTATATTGCACAATTAACAACATAACACAAAAGCCACAAGGATTTTAGGGCACACCTTCAGCTGTATAAGAAAGTTGTTAACCTACAGATTCTGGGAACAGGGCTAGGAATCAGGACCCCATGGCTCAAAGCCTATCACATAAAATCTAATACATTCATCTGTGGGGTGAGTTCTAAGTTAATGGATTTCCTTCTGCTTCTGCAAATCCAGTTTGAAACTGAGTGAAAAGCAGAAGCACTGCTACCTCTGATCTGAAGAATCACAGGTAAAAGCAGCATGCTTTACTTATCGTTAGCTGGCGGGGATGGTGTCATAATCTAAACCCACTGAGACTCCCACAACTAAGGCTCAAATACCATCAGAGTTCTCAGCCCTTCATCCTCCCAGGCAATACAAAGAGCATCTTAAACAGAGTGGAATCCTAAAAACTAAAACATCTTTTAGTTTCCCACAGTTTAGTCTCCTTGAACAGTTTAAAAAGAGGGAAAGTCAAGCATTAGCAGAAGCAAAAACTCTTAAACTTACAGGGCTCCTCATTATCAGAGTCTCCAGCGCCTGGCAGATTTCCCCTGGGGCTCCAGATTTGGAGAGCAGATAAGAGCTAAATGAGAATGCCAGCAGGCTTGGCTGCTACAGAACTTGTGCTTCGTTGGTTGGGTCGAGAGGATTAAGAGACTTACCAAAGGAGTGATTGATCACTTCAAACAAGGCAAAGTAGTTTGCTGTAGTGCTGTCCATTCCTACTTTAGCAGCCACAGCCTAAAGTGCAACCAAAAGGAAAAACAGCATCAGCAAAACAGCGTTCAGCACTAATCTGGCCTTTGTCAGAGACAGGGCCAGTCCAGCTTCACACGGGTTATTTTCAAGTTACCGATATCATGCATTCGTCACCAAGGAAAGCTTAAACACTATTTCCGTTCAATCACACTTTTTATTTCACTAGAGTTCAAAGTCTCTTGCTCTTTCCTTCTGTAAACTGCTCCAGATTTCAAGCAGTGCAACAGCTGACAATTAGGTCATCTTTTCTTCTGATGCATCAAGTTTCAGTTCCTAATACACCAGGCACAGACACCCTCCCCCGCTTCGCCTAGCAGTTTTTCTAGCAGTACTTCAGCCCTGCACGCTGATAACAGAGCAGGACTTAGGTAGGACCTTGATACTAGTTTGCAATTCAATAGACTATGTCCTAAATGCATTAATATACAGAGTCTGATCCGACAAGCACAGATTTTCACTGTAGAAATCTCAAACTCCTGAGGCTTTGCTATCATGCAAATCCTTTGGCTCTGTTACTTACAGCAACACTTTTGTTTGTTGAGGTTTCCTTCTGAACCTGTCTCCCCCATTAATTCTCTATGAGCTTCCATCCTCAGTTACAGCAGTATTTTGTTAACCTACTTTAAATGGATCCCTGGACAGCAGCACCACACTCTAGGCATACTCACAAAACACTGAACCAGTTAAGATCACTGTGGCGTGGGATGTTGCAGTGACTTTGATGAGAGTTGAGCGGGATCAGGCCCTCCCAGGGTGAGGCCTTAAACCTACTAGTCCAACTGTACAAGGCAGCTAAATACTAACCCCACACCCAGGATTTCCCCAACGCAAACAGCTACTATTAAGACTCAAGTCACTGCCCTGCTAGACAGCTGCAGTAAGAATCACATGCTAGGTTTGCAGCTCCGTCTCTACAGCCACAAAATAGAATTTGTCTAGTAAAAAGAGAAATCCTGCTCCAGATTTAAGATATTATCAGTGAAAATTAACAAAGCCGACTCTGCCCTTGCAGGTGAAACTGTCAAAGAAAACGCCACTTCACCAAGCCATAAGGTTGGATTTCGCCAGCACTCACTTCTCTGTTGTGTTCTTGCAGGAACAGTTCCATTGGAACCCATCCACCACGGAGAACAGCAATAGGAAAGGTCTCTTTCCACATGTAGGCTCTTGCTTCAAGTTTGAGCCCCATTAATCTATTTCAGATAACTAGAAAGCTTCAGGCAAATATGCACCTTACCTGATACACCTGGTCTGTAGTGCTGTTCTTTTTGACCCTGACTGTCACTGTTGTTGTGTCCGGTAGCGCTACTCTTAGTTCCACATCTGACACACCATTATAATTCTGGAAAAGAAAAAAACATGTAATCCATCAGAGTCTTTTTTTCCCATCACGCCACAGAGCATACAACCAGGAATCACTAGATCTGGATCACTAGATCTGGCAGGCGAGATAACAGTCCTAAAGAGGAGTTATTTTACCCCCAGAGAAGTGACCTAGAAATGGCATTGCACATATGCATTCCATGAGTTCAAATTAAGTTTGCTCAATTTACAAGATTTATTTTTCTAATAGCCAGTCCTGCAAACCCACAACAGGATGTAAGAATTAAAACTGGCTCTTTCTGGTTTACTTATCACCATCAATATCTATTTTATCTGGCCCCCGTTACCATGGTATCTGAGCCCCACATGAGCAGTACCGTATTATCCTCAGAACACCCCTGGGAGGCAGAGCAGAGTTATCATCACCATTGTACGGAGGGAGAACAGAGGCCCAATGCGATTAAGTGATTTGCTCAAGTTCCCACACAGGAAGTGTGCTGTGGAGAAGAGAATTGAACCAAGGTCTCCCAAGCCCGAGACTAGTACTCTAACCACAGGACCATCATCGTCCCTCTCTAAGGGTTTTGTAGACTAAACCTGGCCTGTGTGCATAGATGTAACTGGAGAGAAAATTTGATCCTACAAATGGAACTTGGTTAATCGTTCTGTTGAGGCTGTGTGAGACAGAACGGACTCCAGTTTTCGCACTCATAGCCATGGGACTCACTGGAGTCAAAGGCTTCAAGTATCACTATGGATAAATACAGATTTGCTGAATAGGAAGAGGTCCTTTGTGCGTAGTCACTTTTCAAAATATAACCACATTTCAAAATGAATCATTTTTACAAGGCTCAGAAACTGATTTCTGATTGCAACAGAGGCAACTTTTGAAAAAAAGGAAGATGTGAATCCAGCTGCTTCACAAGACAGGAACTTGAGTGAACCACTTCAGGTCATGAGTGGGTAGGATTTTCCACTTGCCTGAATTAATGCATTCTAAGTTTGCCAGCGAAGGAAAAAAAGCTCTTGGATATCTCAGCTCTACATACCACAAGAAGTTTGGGGAAAAAAAGCAACAGCTAGTGGGCAAATAGCAACTCACATGATTGCTGACTTGCAACCAGAACTAAATTATTCCAAGAGATAAAGAATTAATGTTTATAACACCTGTTTCTTTGGCTCCCAAAGGCTGCAGCATAAAATATGAACAACATGCAAATACAAAGCTCCTCGAGCTACCAGGGGCAACACAAAAGCCAGCAGTGCTGCAAGACGCAATATTAACACAAGCTGCCAGCAACACACACAATGAATGGATCTTATACTGGGCTCTACAGCCTGCCAATGGGGACATGATGTGAAAGGCTAGGGCCCACTACTGAGAGCATTTGGTTGCTGCTTTGTAGAGATCTGAACTCTAGGAACTCACAAGAAGGGCATCAGAGCTGTTCTTCACTGCAGAGATAGAGAGATAGTCCCTTGGAGCAGCTGTATCAATAGCAGATGGATATAACAGAGGCACAGGGCAACCTCTGACAAGTCTTTTGTCCCCATTATGATGCTACCTAGTGGCCAAACATGCAGCTTTCTGGGGTTTCAGATACATCTGTTACTTTTTTGCCATGATCTTCTTTGTGCAACTGGGCAAAAAGAGATAGTTAAGCAGCCAGTGCACCTGCTCTCTTTGGCCACACTTTACCGAAGGGTTTCGTTTCTTACAACCAACAGTTTGAAGGTAATAGCTGTGAAAGAGAAAACATTAAGAAAAGCAGCATCAGATTAGCATGTCAGCATAGCCTAGACTAGAGCACGCCCACCTACCTCATCTGATTCCGATAAGAACTCCTGCATGATGTCGCTCTCCCCAATGACTCGTATCGAACACACTGCAGGAGAAAGAGAATGCCGCATTAGGGATCGTACCTGGAAAAGGCACAAGAGCCTTCCTTGGGGGATGACTTGAACGGAGGCTGGGGGAGGGGAAGATAACTTTCAGTCACTGTTAATACCTCAGCCCAGTCCCCTAAGGACAGGGTCCCTAATGCTAACAGACCCTGCTGATTTATTCCTTTCTTGCAAGACTTAAAAGGGAGGCTGACTACTCAATTGGCCATGGAAGGCAGGACTGAAATATTGGCCACCTGTGAGAGAAACTTGCTGTGCTAATACCCATGCTGTACCCATTCTGCACAGAGAATCCTCAGGCTGTCAAGCTGGCACTTAGTACAAACACTCGCACACACCTTGCACACGCGCGCGCACACACACGCACATGCACACGCGGTCCATCTCACCCAGCAATAGCCGGTCCCTGCTGCTTCAAGGCAAGTGAAGTACTGGGCTATAACATGGGATGAAAATTCCTTCCTGCTCCCCATTTACAACGCTTTGATCAGCACGCGTGGGGCCTGGTCTTTTACTATGAACACTTATTAGGGCCACAGATAAGGAAGGGGTTTCAGAGTCAGCGTTGCTACCTAGGCAGCATAAGTAACTGAAGCCACAGAAGATTCCAGGCACTAAGTCACAAAAGCTTGAATAAAGACATGCTACTATCCTCTAAAACATATAGCAATGGCAAGGCCAAGTTACAGCAGTCTGGCTGGGAAACCCTAAGAAAGAGACCTTAAGAACTCCTCTCTCCACAACTTTTCCCTTATCTCCTTGTTACCCCTGCTCTATCCAGCATCTTTGCATTTACTGGCAAGCGATACAACGCTATAAATAACGGCCCGCCATGCATTAAAAACTAACTATGCGTTTGTTGTTGTAAGTGCTCTGCAAGCCAACAACACACGTGCCATTAAATCAAGTGAAGTTTGGTTTTTCTTGCAGTGTTTCACTTGGAAAATTGAGTCTGCTTTCAAACGAGCCTCTTTTCCTTGTAGGTAGGCTTTACTGCCATCCCTGGAAGACTATCTTTGGGAAGCCAACAGCTTCAATGTAGCTCTGGGCTTGTGCTTCTGGCTCAGCTGGCCTCTTACCTTTCTCCAGATACTCCTCGAGCCCTCGGCGCCTGGCGTCCAACTGCTGCTCTGATAAGGAGAAGGGCCATTTCCCTGGCAGGCGTGGAAATGTGAAATTGGCAAACTCCCGCTTCAGATTCTGGTGCAGGATGGCAAACTCCCGGTACCGCTTCGAACATAACTGCCTGCCTGCCATGTAAACATTGTAAACCTACCAGGATGCAGAGGGAAGAGAAGGACAAGAAAGTCATCCAGTGCAATGAAAAACTACCCAAATGTAAGCAGATATAGTGCTGCGATCTTGAGTCTGCAGACAGCCTGAAACTAGCTCAGAGATGTGAACTGCCTCAGTCACCTCAATGGGGTGTTGACTTTGAAGTTTCATGACAGGTTAGAAAACTGCCAGCAATCTAAATAGTTCGCTATGTCACTGCCAATTGTTTGGCCAGAGAATCACACCAACTAATGATTCCAGGCATCACTATTTGACACAGCAATAGACTGGGATAGGGACAACGAAACAGCTGACCTCAGGAAAAAAACTTTGCTCAAGTTCAAGCTGTCCTTCGCCTACAAAAAGAGGAATGCCCCCCCAACCGTCTTTCCCAATGCCCCGACTGTGCCTTACCCTGATGCCACAGCATCCAGCTTCTACCCGGACAACTTCTACAATCAAGAAAATGTGAAGGTATCACAAACTGAACGTCAAACAAGAAATACTGTACTGATTAGATCAATTGTTTCCATAGCCAATAGCTACCCCCACCCACATCAAACATTTAAATCTATGGCTGAATTTCCAGTCTGCTGCAGAATTCAGCAGCACAGTGCCACAGAAATCCAGGGCCTTTGCTGCAATGTTTAGGTTGAGAATACATGAGGCCTTGGTTAAAATACAACATTAATTCAGGGCACAAAGACAGCCTCCAACCGAGGACCAGGCTTAGACTCCGTGACTGAAAAGAACCTCTTGCTGCTGTCAGGCACAGCCAATTGCACAAGAGACAGCAGGGCAGGGGAGAGGGGTTCAAATCTTTTGGAAACACCCTGCTGCCCAACTAGCTTCCATGCTGCACACACCCCTCTGATGTCATCCCAAAATCATTCAGGAAATGGGATTTAGCCACTGTATCCTGAGGGAAATTTGACATCAGAAAGGAATAGAAAACTTTCTAGAGCAAAGGGGAGGGGTCGAGTCATCACATTGGGGGGTATCTTTCAAAGAACTAATGCATCTACAACAATCAGCCAGCCCCCAACTTTAAGGTCAATTAGTCCTACATGCTACATATGGCAAGGTCTTTTACAAAGAACACTCTTAAGAGGTTCAGAGATAAGCAAGGGATTCAGCGTTACCACCCACGGAGCATAAAGAACTGAAACCACACTATCAGTTTTGTGAATGTCTTAGGCATTGCTAATGTGCCCACAGTGATAAAGAGGCACCAAACGATGGGACGTTGCTTCATAGGAGGAAAGGAATGTACTAAAGATATAAACACGCGTACACCTTTTCGTTGATGTGCAAGAGAAATTTGAGCAACACCAACCATCTTTCCAAAGTTATACATCAATTCCCCCTTGCATTTCCAACACTGAAAGCACTGGCAGGTCAGAGAAGCAGAATATCCCAAAAGGCACCACAGTATACACAAAAAAGAACCTTCAACAGCTCTTGGAAAGCCAAAGAATGCTGAGTCCCACTTCGCTTCCAAGATCTGTAGAGGGTGTGGTCTCAGAATCCTAAACTATCGATCTGTTCTCAGCTATTAGCCATAGGAGCAACTGCCCTGTGGCTGTGACCTTCCCAAAAAAAGACTTTTTTTAAAGCACAACTCTTCCGTTGCTCAAAAGCATATATTCATTCCTTCTGGCATTGCATGACATGATGCTGGAGGACCCCAGAGGAGGGGGAAAACGAGGAGGTGAGATCAGTAATATCTGTCCTCTGTCCAGCTGAGAGCATATGTTGCATTTGCCTCCTCCTTTTAAGACTGCATTTCATTCCAGCCAGATTACAGGCTTCGCAGAGCACTGATACAGTTGCTGCAGCTTCCCTGCAAGATTTCTTCTCTTTACACTAAGACTCATATTTCTATCACTCTTGTCCTATAACTGGGTGTTGAAGGTAGCAATCTGCCTGGTGTGGGTGTGGAGCCCAGAGCTGGAATAGCAGGGGGTGCGACAGGATAGTACTGTGATATGGGAAGCTTGTACACTCATTGTTCGCACTATGTCTGGTCATTGCCCTGAATCCTTTGCTCCATTTAAAAGCACGTGATACATGTCCTAGATTGCAAGCCTCACACTAGATTCTGCTTCTTGGTGATGAACCAAGTTCGAGCCCTAGCCTCTCCACAAACACACATGCTTCTGTGTGTCTGCCGGGTTCCTGGAACAGTAACACTGTGTCATGTTCTCCATGGGAAAATTCCTCCATTTTCTATGCTGCAAGGGAAAAAGTAGCAAACCGGGAACCAATTTGTCATCTGGCTGTCAGCTCCTTACACTCAGAACTGTAACTGCAATGCACACAGATGGGACTGCTCTGGTTAAGCCATGCTTTCAGAGTGGGTTGAACAATTCAAAAACCAGCTGAGTTACTTTAAAAAGCCCTTCACCAGTGGATGACTGCCTTGCATACCCCTCCATCCCACCTGAAAAGCAACGCCACAACTGACCCGACCTCTGATCTCATCAAGACCATCGGCAACTGTATGTCCAGCTCTCTGCGATTGAAACAGCAGCTCTCTAGCCATTAGGCAGGTGTAGGGAAGGTTCTGGGTAAAGTGATAAGATATGGGCAAAACAGAGAAAGAAAGCCACAATTTGGGCAGTGAATTGGCCAATCCAATTTTTACATCATTTCTCTCCCACCCCAGGCAATGTATTAATAACCAGCTTTTAAGGACCATAGATGCATCTATGTTTAAGTACTGGAAATCAGAGCTGTGAGAATCTTCACTTCAACACCCATCTATGGGCTAAACTCCAGGAGCTGGTGACTGGTAACTGTTCTCTTGACAATAAGTGCCTATTTGAGGGGGGAAGAATATTGCACTTGTGACTGGCTTCTGTCTCTAACAATCACTTAGTGAAAACCAAAGGCTCAGATGGAATTTCTTCATTTTTTGCTTTAAGATTCTCTGCTGATTTTTCTCTTGTGGTTCAAACTTTGGGACCTGTAAGCTATTAAGGTGTGATTCTCAGTATAAATTTGCCCTAATCCAGTTAACAGTTTTAGGTCTTTTTCTGTGTTGTTTCCAAGCCATTATTCCACTTGTATCAGATGCCTCACTTTTAATTCTGACAGGTTGGAGCCCTCACCAGCCATGCCGTAGGTGAACGCTAAAGAAGCGGTGACCAGGAATATTCCCATCTCCATTTGCTCATGTTAAAATTACTATGACTTCATGTCTCTGCAACGTGGAGTGCCCAAGCTCTCACGTGTGACCTGACATGGCAGCTCAAAAGTGAGAACAAGTTTGATCTCACATCATGAAAGAATCAGTCACTCACACAACCCAGCAGCAATTGGAAGAGTGTTCAAAAACACCCTGGGATTGAAATGGCAGATGAGTCCATGGGCCAGGATTGAAGTCCATGAGCAGCGTTTGTAGGGATACAAGAGCTGCAAAAGCATGGATGCCACAGACTAAGATTGGGGTGACGGTTGTAGGGGTAAACAGGCGAAGCTTGTGGGTGTATTACTAGAATTGCAAGGGTGCTGCAGGCAAGGATTGAGGCACACTGGCAAAGATGCAGGGGGGCCCAGAGTGGGAATTGCAGGACATGCTACAGATGAGGACAGATGTGCATTGGCAAATCTATATGGGCTCTGAAGTGCTAACAGAAGTGAAAATGTGCGTTAGTCACGTCTATAGACACGACTCAAACACAGGGAGCTGATCTGGTAAGATGGTGCCATTTTTACATCATCCATTGCTGTTCTGACTATGAGCAATCTTTAAGCCTCCCCTCCACCTCCCTCCCCAAGTTCTGACTGCTCTGTGGATTTGTTACGAATAAGCCCCAAATCTGCTTTCAGAGTCAGTGGTACGTCCTCAGTTCGAAGCACACCAGCAAGACTAACTAGATGTAAACACATGCAACCTAGCTGCCAGCAACAGCCAAAATCAGTCAGTCTTTGCGGGGAAACGTGACTAACAGATTTTTCCCAAACCAACAACAACGATCAGTAAGGTTTAACTGCCACAAATTACAAAATAAAAGTGAGTTCTGTGATATGTAGCAATTAGATTTTTCCCCCCCAAAATTAAACAGTGGAGGGGAAGTGGATCCCTATCAGCCACAAATTAAATTAGGTCCCCCCCTTCCCCTCCCCCCAACATCTCTGGGAGAAAGGAACCAGATTGGAAACATGCAAAATAGCTAGTGCCTTCATTCCAAGCTGCAGCCAGGCATCGGTGATAAGCCAGAGTCAATCACAAGCCTCAGAGGATGCATCCGCTTAGGCAATAGTTAGAAGACAGACCATGTTATTTGAAAGAATGAACGCCAGCTCCCTTAGTGAATGCAGCCGGGGACTAGCGGGGGGAGGGAGGGGAAAGCAGGTGTTCTTCCATCTAGGAGGAAGGTGGTATTTTCACAGCTGATCCCTAACTAATGGGAACAGAAAGGGAAAGAAACACACACACACACACACACACACACACACACACACACGTTTGTTAGCGCATGGAGAAGAGGTTACTCACTCACAGCCTGCTTATCAGGAGTGCTGAACATGCAAACAGCTCCCACTGAATTAAATGGGAGCTGCAGATGCTCAGGAACTGTGAAAATCAGGTCACCTTAATGCCTATGTGTGAAATATTTGGCCCCATCCCTGAACAGTAGCAAAGGATCACTCATACACACAGCACATTCTCAAGAAAGGCAGCAGAGTGAAACCAAAACAATCACTCCAGTTTCACTCTGCTGCTTGGGAAGCATGAGAAAAGGAGAGTTTTTCTTAAATGATCATACTTCTTAGGTATCTACCACAGACATTCCAGGCATTTAATATAAAACAAAATATATAGATATAGAAGCATATATGAGCCAACTGATGGTACTGAACAGCAAGCGTTAACCAAAGGCCATTTGTCACGGTCACCATCTGGGCCCCACTGCTCAGAGTTACCCCACTTGTAGGAACCAGTTGGAAACTGACCGATAACCCAGTTCAGAAAGGGTCAGTATGGGGCCAGTATAAGTAATATATCTCTGAGAATAAGGAGAGTCTTGAATGAGCTAGTCCCAGTCCTGACATCAACAGGAACATGTTGGTATCAAAAGACCACCATCATAACAGACATGAATTGGCTTTCTTGCTGGCAGACTCTGCAGAGGGGCCAAAGGACTGAATGAACCATGGAGGCCAAGGTCATCTCAGCCCTTGAGGAGATTCCTCTGTTACGATGATTTGAGGGTGAGGGGAGACCCTATACACAGGAAAGCTTGCATTACAGCTGCTCTATGGCGTAAAGAGACCTTCATACATAAGACTGTCAATCACCCTTTAACATGCACTAAAACTAAAGGAAATCATGAGAGATGGAGTTCCAAGATCTGGTCAGTACTACAGCCTCTTCGGGGTTGGGGGAGAGGGTCTAGCACCAAGAACCAGGGATCAGATTAAAAACCAGGCCTCTCTGAAAACTCTGATGGTTTAGGACCTGATCGGCAGGAAAACAAACCAATTCTGGACTCTACTAGGCACGACCAAGCCAATACTAACCACAAACTTCTCGCCATTCTGCTCCACGTGTTTGTATGTGGGGATGGAGATGGGCACAGCTTGCTTTTCCGTGTAGTCATAGAATGACTGCCCCAAAGAGTCGTCGGCAGGGTCAAGGTTATCAGCCTCATGGGGAGGAACGGACAACACTGTCAGTATTAACTCCTTCTCTCCTGCTCGAATCAGGTCCACCACCTGCTTGTGCGTTGCCCCTTCTACATTCACGCCATTCCTGGAAAGGGAAAGATGATAAGGCTGTAAGCAAGGCAGATGTGCCTAAAGAGCCTCAAAACCAAGCCAGGATCAGCACAAAAAAGTGTGAAAACAATGCGGCTGTTCTTATTTGCTCCCTTTACAACACTGTTAGCTGACGCTGCCTAATGTCATGCAGTCTGACATCCAATCTCCCTTCAGTGACTTCCTCCAGTCTAAATTTGAGCCAATATCTATTTAGCTCCCAAATGTAGGCTTTGCAAACAAATAAAATAAATAAAAAGGAGGGTTAAGAATCCTCCTGATGAATGGAACTGATTTCAGTTTTATGGCAGAGGAAATAGGATTTGCATTTTAACCCTTCCATTGCAGTGCTGGAAAGACAAATACTACCTTGTCGTGTGCCAAGGCAAGAGAACTGAATAGAACAAATCAGTAGAGATGGATGAAATTTTCTCAGTGAATAGTAAATTTGCCAAAAAGTCCATTTTTCAGGGCACCCAAAACTATTACCCAATTCAGATCAAATGTGGCTGAGTCAACTGGAATTTTTTTTTTTTTTTTTAAAGAAGATAAAACAGTTTGAACCTTTTCAAAATGAGAAGTTGTATTTCATTTAGAAATTTCACTAAATTTCTTTCTAAAACACAAAAGAAAAGTGGGATCCTCGACCCTCCCAAATGACACAAAAAACAAAAAGTACCAAAAACATTTTGTTTTGGGTTCAAATAATGTTTTAATTTTTTTCATTTTGGTGCAGAAAAACAAAACAAAAAAATCAGTTATGGGTCAAACCAAACCTAGTCCCCACCATCACATTCTTCAGTTTGGCCCCTGGATCAAAAAATCAATTAGTCGCTCAGCTCTACTGACCAGTTTAGTTTCACTCTCCCACTTACGTGAAGTCCAAAAAGTAAAAGAAAGCCATTGATGGTAAAAAGCCCATTTGATTTTATCAGTGATCGGTTTGTGATACTGTCTTAGGGTTAAGGCTTTTTTAAAAACCCTAATATGCTCCCTGTAATTTTTAAAACAGGCTTTAGATACGAGAACTACAATTCTTCACCTTCCCAAAATGCTCATTGCTAGATATGTTCCTGGAAGATGAATTTGTCACTTTCCACTTAAAGCACAAATCCAAGGAGGTCCAAGATCAGGGAATATTATAATGAATAATATGCATTGTTCCAATCAGGCAGGGAAAGTTGACCCCACAAAACAGAAAACAGGTTTAACCGATTTTAAGGCCTGAAGGGACCACTATGATCACCTTGTTGACCTTCTGCACAACACCAGCCACAGTATTTCATCCAATGATTTCTGTATCTAGTCCCATAACTAATGGGCAAAATACTAGAGCAAATATTTAAGAAAGTTAGGGAAAAAGCCAAATGTAAAAAAACCGAAGGCTTGAAGCTCTTGACACTAAGTGGTCCCTAAAAACGATAGATGTTATTGCTCGCACAGTAACTTCCACTGGACAATTAACCCTTGCTAAGTTCTGTTCCAAGAGATAACAGACCACACCTGGTTACCAGATTTAAAGACATTTGTTTTGGAGTCAAATCAAATCCACCCAACTGTAGCTGTTATGTTTTCTCTTCCAGTTTGGGGGAGGCGGGGGGGGGGGAAAAGAGGGGTAGCCTGTAGATAAGAACTAAATTTAGCAGTAAGCCTCCATAAAAGTCATCAGAATAGCTTCTGTCAGGGTTTGGTGTCTGAAACATCCAGTTGTATAAACAGGAACAGTCTGAGCTGCATCCCCTGCATATCAGCCCAGACACACTGGAACTGGGCTGCAGGCTCCAGATAGAGCTCAGGTCTCATCTGAAAGGACTGGCCCTCCTTCTCTTCCTTAACTATGCAGGCTGCTCAAAAACACACACTTAGAAGGACATGAACACGGAATTAGACAGCTCAGGTATGGGACGATGAGGAACTCCTCTTATCTCAGGGTAGTCAAAACTAGACCCTGATTTGTTTTCTTGACACATAAGAACTGCTATATCCTATCATGCTAATTGTCCATCATGTCCCATATCCTGTGCCTTTGGCCATGCCCAACACCTGATGCTTTGGAGGAATACAAAAGAAAAGCTGTGTTCACTTAGTTATGAAACGCTGCCCAGGCAAGCAGAGGAAGAGAATTCTTTCTTAACCACCCTCCTCGGGCAATTCTGTATCACCCTCCTTAAGCGTGAGAATGGATTCTCATCATTTTAGTATGGGGAAAAACACAAAAAATGCTCACAGAATTATCCAAACCAGCTTTAAATGCAGCCACCGTATTTAGCTTCCTGTCCTTCCAAATTCTCTCTAAAAAAGGCACCTCTTGCCGCTTAATATCAATGACCTCTTACTGAACTTTTACTTACAGGAACATCCGTGAAAAGGCTGTCTAAAACTTACAAATCAGATCCAAGGTTCTCAGCCAAGCCTAAAAAACTGTGCTTGAGAGAGTACTCTCAGAAATAGACAGGATCAATCTGTCACAGGCAGATTCAAGACACCCTCTAAATGAGGGTGTTAGGCACAGTTGTTAAAATTCTGTTCAAAGCTCTATGCAGCCAGGGTTTCTATATCAGTTTAAAAGAAGAAAGTGAACCTTTCCCACACACATTGCCTTCAGGTTCTTTTGGGATAAGAGGACTTTGCAGAACAATGAAAGCTCAAACCCTTTGAGCACCAGAGGAAGGTTGATCTGAGTACTTTGTGTACAATGGTGCAGTACAAAGGTTCAATTCCTTGTTCTACCACAGCCTTCCTATGTGATCTTGGGCCAGCCACTAAGGTCTCGTATACACCACCACCTATGCCGCTCTAACTTATGTTGCACACAGGTGTGAATAAGCCTCCCCCTCCGCCCCCCAGCGACATAAGTTACACCGACCGAAGCGCCGGTATGCACAGCACTGTGTCGGTGGGAGAGCCTCTCCCGCCGATGCAGCTACTGCCCCTCGTGGAGTGCCGACGGGAGAGAGCTGTAGCACTTTTAGTGTAGACTAGCCCTTAGTCTCACTGTGACTCAGTTCCCCAACTGTAAAATGGGGATAACAGCAGGGTTCGTCCTCATGGGGGTGGTTGTGTGGATAAATAATTAAAGAGTGGGAGGCGCTCGGACCCTAGAGCAATGGAAGCCAGGTAAGTACCTAAAACAGAGAGCTACCTAAGCCCTCTCCTCAGTTCCCCATCACCGAACACCTCCTGCCACAGGGTTAGTGTGTGTGTGACTATCATAATGCAGCCATAACTGTCAACTGAACCAAGCTGTCCACCATTGAAATGTAGTGCCACGTTAAAATGACACTCTCATTTGTTCCATGCAACTGAAGTTCATACGCTTCAAGTTTACCACGCGTGGGAAACCGTCTCCATTTGTACAGAACGACTCTGGGTGTGTGAAACCCCAGGACACTTATTTCAGGAGACAGCAATGCTACCCAAGAACTGTTTCCTTCAGTGTGAAGCTAGTGCTGTTAAACAGTGCTGCAGTGGACAGCCTTAGAGACTGAAGTCATAGAGCAGGTCCAGCCCAAGGGGCCCACAGGTCATGCATCCCTCACACTGTCTGCCGCCTGTGCGCTTCAATCCTGACCTGAAGCCGAGCGGGGGAGAGGATGTTAGGGGGACGGGAGAGAATTCAGTTACCATGGCCCATTCAATCCTGGGCTTCGCAGAGTTGCCAATTGTGGTGGTGGTTTTGGTAACATGGACACTTGTGAAATAGGAACTGGACTGAGATCCACCAAATTAATTTCACCAGGGCTACAAGACAAACAATTTTCAGTCACTCCCGACCTGAGCTGGATAAGACTCAGGACCCCACAAGAAAAAGCTCAATACTCATTCCCAGTCACCAGAGCTATCCCCGTCTCTCTCCTGCCAGAGGTTTGAGGTCATGCCAGTGAGAAACATGCAATCAACTACCCTCCTCTCCTTGCTCGCCATTTCTAGAGCTTGCTGAACCATGCCTGCTCTAAGGCTGATCTGAGAATGGCTGCTTCCTTGCGCAATTGGATGTATACAGCCTCAGTCCCCTTCTATTAACACATTTCCTCCCAAAGCTGGGAATAGAACCCAGGAGTCCTGACTCCTAGTTCTCTCTCTACTATTGCAACGTATCATTCATTCACACAAAAGTAACCATTAGTGAAGCCCCCCACCACCCAGTCACTTAAAATATCAACCCAACCGGCTTTTCTTTATGAGCCAAGACACGATTTCAACAGCATGCCACTGCCACACCACTGTACTAGCCTGCAGCTCTGCAGTACGAAGGAGCTGAAGGGAGCAGTGCAATATCACAGGGGCCAGAAGACTAGCACCTTTGCAATAAAGTCACCATAGCAACTCAGCCAGGAGTAATCATCTCCAAACCAAAGAAGAACTAAAACAGTAAATCATATTCAGAGATCCTAGTTTTCTGTGATTAGAGAAAAACAATATTCTCCAATAAAAAACCAAAAATCGGCATTTTTCCATGATTAAAATGAAATGCTGAATTTTAGTTTCCCTAGCCACAATATATTCAGGTATCAGTTGAACACAATGTTTTACTGATATACTATAGCACCCTGTTTATCCAGCTCTCCATATTAACTGAACCGCAGGCCACCCGGGGCTGACAGCTGTGGGGCTCAGGCTGTCAGCCCTAGCCAGCTGGGGCTGACAGCTGGGTCCCCAGGCGGCTAGTATTTTGGTTAACATGCAGAGCCGGATAATGGAGGCTCGGATAAACAGGGTTCTACTGCACGTGGGTTTTTTTCAATCACAAAATGTAAAAACCTAAAGATTCTCTGTAAAAATGCAGATTCCACATTTTTCCACGGCAAACAGATCTCTAGGATCCCTGATCACATGGCCCGGACAAATCAAAAGCCTCTAGAAGGGGGAGATCAGCATAGCCAAGCTATGTAACATTTACTCAGTGATAGAACTGTTTGGTTTTACAAAGTTTAAACACACTGGTTCCTAAGACAATTGGACATTAAAGGATTTTTCTGGACATGAGGGTTTTGTTTTTTTTACTTCCACCCTTGTCTGGACATTGTATCATTTTTACAAAGTTCCCCTCATCCTTCCACAGACTCACCCTGTCCCAGAGGAGAACTATTCAACCTCCAATTCAGCTCCTATCTAATCTGCAAGACAAAAGGTTGGACTGAGCCCTAAGGTGGAACCCTTAAATGGAAAGACCCAATGTGCTGGAGCACCAAAATGATCTGCTATGGCAAGGAATTACAGCACCAAGAACTGCACAAGTTCCCCTTTATCTCACTGAGAAAAGCACAACCTGCTGGGGGGGCATCAGCCAGACACGTGCAGTCCACAGGGTGCCCTTTCCCAGATGTCAGCCAGCCCCAAAGTGCATCTGACAAAAACTGGCCACGCTTTTTCAACTGATACATCAAGGGACTAGGAGTCTGGAAACCAGGGTGGTTCTATTCTCAGCTCTGCAACTGTGTCTGTGTGATTATGAGCAAAGCACTTCCCCTCTATACCCAATTTCCTCATCTGTAAAACATGGATCGTACAGCCCTACTTCACAGGGGGGTTGGGAGGCTCAGTGAATGTTTGCAAAGTTGTTGGTTGAAATCTTTAGATAGAAGCAATTACAGAAGGACAAAGAATAGTTTGTGGTCTACAAACTTTGTGCCACCTTCAAGCGTCTCAACAGCTAACGCAGTAGATAATTTAATCCAAGTAGGAAGAGCCTTCTTAAACACCCCCATGCCCATGGGGACTCTCGATGCCATGACAAATGCTCCAGGATCTTCCCTGCACACCCTCCATTCTTTTCTTAGGTCTCATTAGGGAAATGATCAGTGACAGCGAAGAACAAAAACAGCTCCCCTCCAGCAGTGCTGACAACATTTTCCCACTGTAGTTCCAGCCGACGAGGTCAGTCAAGTTCAACACGCATGGTGGCCAAGAGTGCTAGACAACAGCAGAATGAGGTACTTAGGAATGAAGAGTGCTTACCCCTCTTTCAACATAAGCCTCTAACTCATACACATTAGCACCCTGAGATATGCTGGTGATGCAGCAGACTGGTGGAATTACACTAACAAATTAACAATAAGACAACCACCCAGAGGCTCTGGGAAGGAAGCGTCCAAAACACTAAGCCATAGCCACAGGCTGCCGTGGCTGGAAAGAACAGATGGCTGAAGTCCCCTACCCTCTTTCACAGCTTCACCTCTGGAATGCTGGGAGTTGCAAGGGGAGGGGAGGCAAACCAACGGGAACTGCTTCCAGGAGTTCCCACCTGTTTGCTGCACCCCTACATAGAGCACTCGAGAACAAACAGTAGAACATAATCCTGCCAGGGCAGCTCAATTAAAACAATCAGTATTTCCCATCTCCAGTATGCTCCTAACAAAGGGAAGCACTTGTATGCTCTTAACAAAAGGAAGAGCTTGTAGGCTGACCTTCCTCTTTTAGAGCTGAAAATAAAGTCCTAGTTTTAACATTCTTCTAATAAGATAAAAACTCATTAGGTAGAGACAGCATAAGCAAGTTCAAGTCCACTGATTTTACCCACTGCTGGTATTTTCCTTACACTGACAAAAGGGCCTGGATCATTTTGTAATTGTTTTTACACAAGCTTCTCAAGCCATTTAAGGAAGTTCTAACAGCTGTGTGTGCATTAACAGGCTCAACACTAAAGTATAATATGGTTACCATTCTTCCGTTTCAATTTTGAAAGCAATAAAAAGACTTTTTAAATTAATGCTAGTGAGAAAGGTTATGAAGAACATAGCATAAGCTTTTTTTGTGTAACATTTCAAAAGGCTTTAAAAACAAATATTGCTATAAAATGAGTAAGTATTGACTCAGCAAAGGAAGGATACTTTGTCTTATTAAAGGGGAAAATATTTTTGGACACTTCAGAAAGAAAGCTTGATATCAATTCTGGAAACTCAACAGCAATTACTTTTTCAGCCTATACAAGCAAACAAAGAATCGCACTAATAAGGAAAGAGCATCATTTAGTACAGGTCCACACTACAGAGTTAGTCAGCATGGCGCTATGGGTCAGGGTGTAAAATAAACCACACCCTCCTCGCCAACACAGCTATGCGTAGACACAACTATGTGTAGCCCAGTGTAGACAAAATTATGCCAACAGAAGTGTGCCTCTGTTGGCATGAACAATGTCTTTTGAGGAGGTGGTATTACCATGTTGACAGAAAATTCCTTCTGTTGGCATAAGCTATGTCCAGACTAGAGGGCTGCAGCAGTATACCTACACCAGTAAAGCATCTGTAGTGTAGATAAAGTCCTAGGCTGAATGCCTTATATATAGCATTCTCCTCACTTGGTCAGAAACTACAAATTGGGTTCTCAGAAGAACTTCAGAGGCAGTACAAACTGGAGAACAGGACTTCAATCATCCTGATGCTCATCTTTCTGCTAGCAGTGTATCATCGCCACTTTCAGTTCCATCACAGCTCCCCAAATATGGACGGATATTCTCTTCTCAGAGGCAACCTTTTTTAGGAGGGGATTTTTTAAAATAAATCTTATGTCAACATTTTGCTCTTGACACATGTGATGAAATGGGAATTTTCTGTAATATTTGTATGAATCCTAGGCATGCCTCAGTTTCCCTCTGTAAGTTGTATTGCTACCCAGTGGGTGTAAAAGGGAGAACACTGCTGCTGGAATAGCGCAGGAGGCTTGTGTGTATCCCCCCACTCCGTCTGGGGGAATGAACAGAGTCACTGAAGAACTGGCTCAAGCCAACCCAAATCAACGGAGGGTTAAGCTTAAACAAAGATGCCCTAAATTCTGAACACCCAACATCTAACAGCAGGAAACCCCAGCAGGCTGGATGTGGGAATGGAGAGGTGTCAGGTGACTGGAAGATGGGGGACCCTTTTGGAGGGACTCAGGAGCCCAGAGCTTGGGAGATAAAGGGAGAACACAGGAAGAGAGCCAGAGATGGAGTCCATCACAGCTTGGCTGGCTCATCAGGGCACTGGTTTAGCCAAGGTGGACTACAGCGTAGTTTCTGCCTCTCTGTGCTAACCCAGGACATTTAGTTTCTGTAGCCAGGTGACTGACTCATCAATGGTTCCCTTGTTCTGAAAAAGGCTGCCTGTATCACTGCAAATACTCCCTGAAAGCACGGAGCCCAGAAGGGGCCCACAAGTCTTCCACAGGACTCTGGCTTCGCTGGATTCACTGCAGGGAGCCACGGAGAGAGACGGGGAACTTTGAGGCCAGAGGCCCAGTCTTGGAGGCCACGGGACTGCCCCTGTGGAACTGTGTGGGTCCTTGGGGACCAGCACACTATAGAGATCACTCCCAGGAGACTACTTACAAGCTGGGGCATAGCCCAGACCCTGTGACCACAAAAGTACCTAGAGACACCCATCCCGCCAGCTTCTTCATTTATTACTACTGTCTAGCATTAAGCTAGCAAAGTACTGGAATACTGCGCTAGTTTTAAAAGGATAAAGTTAGTTTTCAGCCTAGGGTTCAGGCTTTGTAAATAAACAAACATTTCAATCCTAATATGAAAAATGTTTTCCCAGAGCTCTTATGTTCTCAATAAAACATTTCATCCTTGCAGTGTTGGAAGCCCAAACACAACAGTACTATCCTAATATACCAGAACAAGACAGTGAAACTGACTAAACCCAGGGGAAACTGACCAATCTATAGTTTCCTTTTTCCAACCTGTAGCAAATGCAAAATTCTGTATAAGTGGTGAAAAGTGGCTTTAAATTATTTTAGCTTCAGTAGCCTCAGGTGTTACTAGTCATACATATGGACTTTGTTTAAATATACTATGGAAATGTTATGTCAGCATATATGGATAAATGCAAGAGCTTTTTCAATTGTACACTTGATGAAAAGCCCATAACACAAGAACCCTTCATTTGAGTGGATTTATAAACACTACTAGAAAGACAAAAACAAACTGTCACAGCAATATAAAAACAGTAAATTATGGAGGAAGAAAGTCAATCAGCTGGTGTCGAGGGGGATTTTGGTTTTGTATTCTTACAGGAAACAAAGAGAGTAAAACAATCAGACTTAATGCACTGTGCAAGTAGTTATGCACACAGACTTACAAGTGGAGGAGTCTTTCAAACGACACAGGACTAACAGCAACCACACAGAGGAAAATGGTGAATCAGTCTCCTGTTAAAACACAAAACCACGCCGCATCCCTCTTCTTCATTTTATACATCCACAGGCCTGGAATTGAGCACTATAACTGTACCAGTGTAAAGCACTGGTATGTCCTTAAGCGTCTCATCAGCTAAAATTACAGAAAGATTTTTTTTAAAGTTTACGAGACTTTGATTCACAAAATTTCAAGAAGAAAGTGAGGTCTATTCAGGGAATGCTAATGCAAGAACTTGATGACTATAACAACACTCCCCTACCACAGTATTGAGCAATAAAGCAGATCCCTGCAGGGCTCAGAAAAGTCATACAGTTAAAGAGAGTTCAGCCTGCTGACCATTTCATAAGGTGATTTTCTGGCATTCTGCCCTTGGGCAAGCAGCACAACACTGAAAAAGCAGCGCGCACAGCTGCCTCCTTGTTTTTCTAGAGACAGTGTCTATACTTTTCCTAAGCAGAATCAGCTTTCTGTGCCTCAAGTCCATGCACAAAGTTAGACTTCAGGGAAAAGAGAGAAGTGATCTTATTCAAACAAGGAGGAGCTAGTCTTTCTATGTGACAACACTGAGAAAACACAAGCATGTATGCACCCACATGTACAGGTCCAGCCAAGCCCAGAGGGTTTGTCCCTGATGTACTCTAGGTCTTTAAATAACCTGCAGACACCGATAATTTCTCACCTATTATGAATAATTTATTTGGCTGTTGTCATCCCAGGGGCATAACTGGAAAAGTCAATTAGCAGAACACCCACAATATTTTCTCTATCTAGATGCTCATACAGACCCAAATTACCAACACCTACAACATTAACAGATTCATCCGTACAACACCCTATGAGGCAGGAAAGTATTATCCCCACATTACAGACAGGGAACTGAGAAAGATTAAATGATTCTTAACCCTTGTGTGTCAGGGCATAAACCAATCACCAAAGGGACTAGGAAGAAATTTTTCCTATGGGCAGATTATTCCATAAGTGCACAGTTCAAGCTATTTTGCATATTCCTTTGAAATAGCAAACACCGACCACTGTTGGAGACAGGACACCAGCACAGATGGACCACCTGTTGGATCTGGTAAGCCAACTGCTTCCTGTCTGTGAACTGAATTTAGCTTTGGCCAATGACTTAACCACCAGGCAATTCTTCAGCACATGGCTCACTGATACTTAAAACCTGACCCCTTCTACATCTATTAGATCATCTCCAGCAAACTTTGTTCAAACTTGTGATTTGCACACCTGCGAGGGACATTTTTTAAAAGCTAGTTATGACTGTCATTCAAGGTGATAATCAGGGAACTAAATTTGCTTTCTTTGTCTGCCTTCAGTGCCCTCAACTCCCATAAACAGACAACATGCTAAGGAGATTAGAGAAGCACTTCATAGTCATTATACTGCAACATCAGCTTTCAAAACCAAGCATTTTGAGCTAGAAGTTACAAAGGGGAGATTCATATCAAGGTGTCATGCAGATAAGCGCTTTATAACAAGCAGAGAAAACACAATTAGACGCTGTTGATAAACATCTTAGAAATCCATAATGCTTACCCACAGATCACAAAGCAGTTTACAGATGTTAAGCCTCACAACCTCAGAGAGATGTCATGCAAAATATTTTTATTGTGCTAGCACCTAGGAGCCAATTGCACTAGGTGTTCTACAAATACAGAACAAAAAGACTGTCCCTACCCCAAAAAGCTTACAGTGGATGAATACAGCACTCCAGTATTTCTCTTTACTATGGAATTCCCTATTCTTTGAATGAGGAATACTGCAGCAAATTAATGACCCCATGTGCTACATATCCTGTTTTAAATGGTACCCACTCTAACATTTTATATTCATTTTACAGATAGATAAGCTAGTGCACAAAAAAGTAAAATGACTTAATCATGACCATATATGCTGTGTTCTTGTAGCCATGTCAATCCCAGGATATTAGTGAGACAAGGTGGATAAGGCAATATCTTTTATTGGACCAATTTCTTAATTATTGGACAGAAATTGGTCCAATAAAAAATATTACCTCATCCACCTTGTCTCTCTTGATCAAGAGCACACAGCAAGGAAGTGGAACAGCTCGGAAAAGGACCCAAGAGACCTCCTCCCAGCTTCATGATCTAAAAGAACACTACTTTGCTTTGTTATAATTCAATCACAGGGAATTTGCCTCAACTTATGAGAGTTCCAAACAAGGCCCAACTCTAAAAGCACTAAAACTGTGCTTCCAAAGATGTGAAACAACATATCAGTGTTTGTAAACACGGGTGCTCACATTGAGGCACCTAAATAAATGGCCTGATTTTCAGGGCTGGTCAGTACTCAAAAATTCCTATTCAGTCTCAGGACCCTTATTTAATTGCCTAATCATAGGCCAAGGAGCCTGGGAGAGAGGGTAGGGGGTCACCCAGGTCATGGCCTAACTACTTTTTGATTGGGCCAAACCGATGTGGCACTGCAAGCCTGCACACCAGATCGCAATGCCGTTGCTCAAATTTGGAGGGGGTGGGAGCAGAGGCCCATGGACAGGGAAGTCAGGCTGATGGGGGTTCAAATCTATGCCCCCCCCCCCCCCCACACACACACACTTTAAATGGCACTCCACAACTCCTGTGCTTAAGTATGAGTTTGCTTAGACACCCAAGTCTGAAAACAGTTCATCTCTTCCAGTGCGATCTCTGCAGCATCAGAAGATCCTCTGCAGAAATTAACATTACTCCTTAAGAGCAGGTTACACTGTAATGGAATGAACGATTTCTTCAGAGTCAACATACTTGAAAGCATTGGATTCAATGTGCCCCCAAAACAGCAAACTGCACACCTAGTACAAATCTGTGCCTCCCAGGGAACCCCACTCCCAGCCATTGCACTCAGGGTGCTTCTGTGGAGAGGAAGGGAAATCAATGCTATTTCTGGAGTCAGTGTTATTGTTTCTCCTCCAGCTCGCTGCAATACTAGAATTACTTCCAGGCGTTGGATTAACAGATCCAGCGATAACCCAGCTGAGTGTGGAGAGACATAGGGTCCTCCGCATTTCGTCAGGATGGAGTAATCAGGAACAATTCAACTTTTGGGGTGCCAATTTCTGCACCTAAGTTAACAAAAGTAAGATGTGATATTTGCGTTCTTGCATTGGGGACCCTCATATTTCCCTATTTTACAAGTGCTACAACAGAGACACTGGGAGAGAGTCAAGTGATTTGCCCCAAGATCACACAGTATGTCAGTGGCAGAGCCAGGAGCAGGAGTTCCAAGTCCCAGTTCTCTGCTCTAGAACCTAGAAGTCCTGACTCTGTCTCCTGCTCTAGCTATTAGACTACAAGGCCCTTCAAGAGCTGAAGCAGAGCTCACTAGAAGTCCTGATTCACAAGCCTCTTCTCTAACCACTAAACTACATGTTGCCATGTGAAAGAAACCAGGGGTCAGATCCGGAGCTGTTGTAAACTGTCACGGCTCCACTGGACAATTTACACCAACTGAGGATCTGCCCGCAAGTCACCTGGCCAAAGAGCAAATCCTTGGCTCTCAAACCCAGCACATAGCCTTGAAACCTATCTCAATAATTTTAAATACTCAGGTCTCTTTACTGATTTCCACAGGGAGCACGAGGTGGAGGATTTTAGACTCAGTGTCCTGTAATGCATACAAATACTCCTTCAGTCAATAAATGCTGTTCTCTAAATACATCCTCTGGCTGCAAAATTCACCCAATGAATATGTTCTCTGCCTAGGAAAATCAAAATACAAATATTCGGGTCACACAGCAGAAAGCCTGTTGTGAACACACGGTTCTCCCAGCACAGGTTATGAACATGAAACTGAGGGCCTGTACATGAACATTTCCCATCCAGTGGGACAAAACACAAACACCTCCCTCCTTCACACACTTAAATCCAAAAAGACTGGAAATCAAGGCATTTTTACTGCTACAAAATACTCATAATTAATAAGTATTTCAAGTTAACTGACTCTGCAGACATATTGATCTTTACATATTTTTAATTTATCTTACAACTGAACACAATTAGGGAAAATATTACAAACAGCCAGAGGCGCAGTGTGAAGAACTGCAGTGTGCTGGGGGAAATTCAGTTCAAAATCTCAACAGGTCAAGGACAAGCTGTAAAGGAGGCTCAATTAATATTGGTGACACGGCCAAGTAGTTTAGGCTCAAATTTTAAAGTTGTGCCCCCCCTCCCCCCCAAAAAAGAGATCAGACTCAATATAATAAAGAAAAAATTGTCTCTATTCAGAGATGATGTTGGGGGTTGTATTTAACATTTCCCCTGCAGGATTTAAATACTCCACTGCATAGGACCAATGATAGTCCAGTACCATTGTCCAACTGATGTGAAATGAGAAATAAAAACAGTCCCACCTCCAGAACACAGCTCCCTCTGCACTCTTAGCCTGGTCTATGTACAGGCTAGGGGGATCGAAACCCCATTCTGGAAATGTACACTTCTTTCCAAAGAGGGATTTCCTTTCTCCCCAGGGAGTGTGTGCTTGGGTGGGCGGGTTGGGATGTCATTCTCTCTACCAGGGGATGCAATCCCACTTATACACTTTGACCGATGTTCCCTCCAGTCCCAGAGGGTTGGGAACCCTCTATATGGACAGGGTCACCTCCGCTCCCTGCAAGTCTCTCTGTGGTCCTGGTCAGGGAAATTCCCATTGCCAAAGGAAAGTATTAGCCTTCTCCCAACAGCATATGCTCCAGCTCTCCAGGATGTTCAGACCCCTTTGCACACCACAGTTCTCTCTCCCATAGAAGTCTCTCTGACCCCTTCTGCACTCCCCCAGCCAGAGCCCTACTCCATATCTTCATCCAGTAGTCTCCACACCCGACTCACACCTACAAATACACCCCGGGTGATCCTCTCCCCTGCTGGTCTGCCAGAGGGGTCACCTCTCCCCACCTGCTATCAGGCAGTTCCCTCATGCTCCCCACTTGTGCACCCCAGCCTACATGCCCAGAGATCTCAGGGCTCAACTTCCGCCCCAAAGGATCCACCCCTTAATTCCCCCACCTCAAAATGGCACCTCTCCCTTGCCAGGGACCAGCTCCCCCAAGGCTTTGAGGGGGGAGATCCTCCTCCACGAGGTCCCCCCCAGTCCCAGCTCCAGTATGCAATCTTTCCCCTCCCTCACCCCCCAACACATCTCTACTGGGGCTGGCTCTCCTTCGAGGGTTCCCCCAGGGTCCTCTGTGAGAGAGCCCCTCCCCCTCAGCTCCCCCCACCCCCGAGCCCAGCTCTCTGAGGGGCTTCCCTTCTCCCCAGAGTGGCCCAGTGCCCTCAAGTACTCACACCCTCAGTATGTGCTCACTCTGGGCGGGGGGGTGTCCTCCTCCATCCCCCCCCATCACTCTGGGCGGGGGGGTCCCCCTTCCACCACCCCCCCGGGGCCACTCTGGGCGGGGGGGTGTCCCCTCCCGCCCCCCATCACGCTGGGCAGTCTCCTCCCCGGGGTCTCTCTGAGGGGGGAGCTCCCCCGCCCCCCGTCACTCGGGGGGGAGTGTCCCGCTCGCTCTGAGGGGGGGTGCCCGTCCTCCCGCCCCGCGTCTCTCTCTCTGCCCGGCCCCCCCGTACTCACACCTCCAGGATGCGGTCCCCCTTGCGCACCCCGGCGCGGTCGGCCGCCCCCCCGCCCAGCACGGCGCTGACATGCTGCAGCGGCGCGTACAGCTCCCCGTTGATGCTCCGCAGCTGGCCGCCCTCGCTCACTTGGCCCCGCACGTTGAAGCCGTAGCCGGACTCCGACTTGACGATGCGGACGACGCGGGGCCCCCCCAGACCGAGCCCGCCCCCCCCGTTGCGATGCGGAGCCGGCGCCGAGCGCTGCAGCCCTTCACCCTCCTCGTCCGCCATCTTGGCGAGCAGTTTCGCGGCCGCCGCCGTGCCGTCACGCGATCCCCTCAGCGGGCCGCCGTAGCCAAGCCGCCGAGCGCCACGGGAAATGTAGTTCGGGGGGGATGGGAAGCCTGAGGAGCGCACGGCCCCATGGGAAATGTAGTTCAGGGAGCCTGAGGGGCGCACGGCCCCATGGGAAATGTAGTTCAGGGAGCCTGAGGGGCGCACGGCTCCATGGGAAATGTAGGCCGGGGATCCTAGGGGAGCGCGGCCCCATGGGAAATGTAGGCAAGGGAGCCTAAGGATCCTGGGAGGGATATTTCAGTCATCTCCCAGTCCTAGAGGCTCATGGGAATTGTAGTTCTACAAGCTGGCCCTGGCACTGCCTCATGGGAGATGTAGTTCATTGGGAGAGACCCCCCCACCACCACTACTAGGGCCACCCAGTGTGTGGGAAGAGGTGGCTGCTGGGAGTTGTAGTTTTGGGGACTCGCTGGGGCCTGCGAGCCCTGACCTGAGGCGCCCTAGGACAGGGGTCATCTTCCCCTTCAGCCTTTCACCAGTGATGGCAGCTGTCACTCACTGCCATAGCAACCATGAGGTCACCAAACCACACTGAGGTATCATCACACCGTGATGTCATCACCTTTACTCTCATGACAGCCCATTGTGGTGGAACACCGCCGTGACAAAAGCTCCATGTTGCGGCGACACGTTATGACGTCACCCTGTTGCTATGATGAACCACTGTGATGTCACACGGCTGGGCTGACGACCCGGCGGGGCGTGACCTTGTCCCCTGGTGCTGCGATGCCGGGGCTTTTCAAAATATCACCACGTCCCCATGTCCCCACCGCCACACCAGCGCAGCAGGTGCACATCCAGCCCTCCCCCTGCACCGCGCTGCGCCAGGAGATTGGTACACTGCATCCCACCTCCTGCAGCTTCCATCACAGCCCGTTAATATTCTGTATGATCTGTATTGCAATAGCACCTAGGAGCCCCCATCACAGATCAGGACCCCAGGCAGTAGGTGCTGTACAAACACAGGATACATAGATGAGCCCTGCCCGCAGAGCTTACAAACGACATAAGAGGCAAGAGAGCCTGCTGGCTGGTGGCACCATATTCCTCCGTAGGCCAGCCCTTTGGAAAGGCCCCCTCCATGAGGTCACCATGAGGTGACCGAGAAAATTCCCAAATGGCTGCAGCTGCTTTGGCTCTATTTATTGGACTGTCCCCCCCTTTCAGCACACCCATCATCCAGGAGGTGCCGTGCTCTTACATCGCAAGATGGTAAATTCCTTTTACTTTGATATAGCCTCCCAGCCCCCTTTACCAAGTGGGGCAGGGAACCCCACCCCATCCCCCCAACAAAAACCCATTGCAACAGAGCCCACAGTTCAGAAAGCCTGTTCCACCAGGAGAAGCAACAAGTTCTCATTGTACAATAACAGGAAAGAAAGAGAGAGAGAGAGAGAGAGAAAAACCCACAGACACAGAAAAGTGGGTGTTGGCAGCTGCTGTGTTTACTGTCAACACATATGCACTAATATGGCTGAATCCCACTAATGTTTGCAAATGATGCCAGCTGCACCAGCCTGGGGAGAGCTTCCCAGGCTGCATCATGTGGTGCATCTAGCAGGGGTCATGAGCTATGCACCGTCAGACATGCCGCTCTGAAACCAGTGAGCAACCATAAACGTGTCAATCAGCCAGAAGCCACCTGGAGCTGTGCTGTTGTCACTATGCTGCAAGGAGCGACCACCTGGAAACTCTAGGCAGGGCAAGACTAGAACGCAAGATCATCCTACTCCAGAAGACCAGCCCCCTTGCCTGTGAGCTAACAGAGAAGCCCCTGGTTTGTCATGTTCTCATCCCAACTCTGGGCAGGGAGTGGGGTCTAGTAGTTACAACAGAAAACTGGGAGCCAGGATTCCTGGGTTCTGTTCTTAACCCTGTGAAGGAAGGGGGTCTAACAGTTACAGCAGGGGACAGTAGCCAGGACTCCTGGGTTCTGCTCACAATCTGGAGGGAATACGGTCCAGCAGCTAAGCGTAAGGGTACTGGGAGCTGAGACTCCTGGGTTGTATTCCTAGCACTGCCACTAACCATCTCACCTTGGTAAGGTCTCCTTGGCCAGGATACTGGAGCAAGCCCCCGCTGTTACAGAAAGCCCCCATAGAATCACAAACACCCCTACAGAGCAGACAAGGCCTTGAGTCTCTAAGGTCTTATCTGAATCATGCTGAAAGAGCAAGCAGCATGGAAGCCAGTGCAGCTGCCTCAGAAAGATGAAGGACAGAGTCAACCCAGAGCCAGGAATGAATCTTGGCTCCAGAGCATCAGGGCCAGAAATTCAGATGATTCATTCTCGGCCATTCTATGAACCCCTTTGTAACAGTGGGGGACACAAAGTGACGCCTTCTGCAGCACCTGTCTCCCCTCCCACTCTCCAGCTCTTCCCCTCAAGTTCCCATTGTGTTCTTCCTAGTCCCCATATGGGATGATCCAGGGGCTGTTGCTGGAGAATCCCTGCTGCAAATGCCTTCCTCCCGCAGGGTCATTTCATTGCTTTAACCTATTCCCCGACCCAGTTGACTTAATCCCTTCTTTTCCCTAGATGGTCTCCTGTGAAACAAGACCACTCAGTCTGGGCCTAATTGCAGGGTTATTGCAGAAAAGGCACTGAGGAGGGAGAGGAATTGCCATCTGATCTCACCCTGTCTGTGGAACAGCAGTTTGGGAACAGGCCTTCTTGCCAGATGCACTAAAGAGCCAGAAACTGTTTGCCTCAGTTTCCCTCACCTGGCTGTCAGCAGAATTCCTCTCCCCCACCCCCGGCTTTGGTTTAGTCAGAATTTGGCCAGCCCCTCTGCACAGAGCCGAGACCCTTCCTGTAGGATCCCTGTCAACACCTCCCCCGTCTTCTTATTTCCAACTGTTTCAGAGATAAGCTGAGCTCGGTTCAACATTTGGTCTCCAACGCAACAGAGCCAATGCTGCCTGCCATGCCCTATCACTCATCAAAGCAACAGCATCAGCACAGTCATCTCTTGCAGTTTGATTGCAAAACCTGAGATATTTGGTGGGTTTCCTTAAAGGCTCCACGCCCGCAGCCAGCTGATTACATGATAATCTCAGCATTCTTAAAAATTCTAGTTCACAGGACTCCAGAGAAAAGCTAGAAAATGTGACCCCCTAACAGTGCACTAATAAAGAACTCCATTTGCCCTGGTATTTGTTTTAAATCTCATTACTCTGGGGGCTTGCCTTCTGATCTTCAAGCTCTTGAGGTTGGACCCTACATCCATTCAGGAACAATCCAAGAGCAGCCAGCTTTAGCTGATTGCTGGCTGGTCCTTTGGCCATCCCCGGCATGCTAGCTGTAAGGACAGAATCGAGTGATTGAGGCTACACGTCTACACTTGGAGCTGGGGTGTGATTCTGAGCTTGCGAGAGACATTCCCACACTAGCTCATTAAAAATACAACATAGTCATGGTGGCCAGGAGGGCCTAGCCACCCCAGTGCGTATATAGCATCTCTGATAGGCACACACAGGGTAGGGAGGTAGCACCCCCACCTCTCCTCGAGCTTGGAATCCCACCCTAGCCCATTACTCTATAAGCCGGGGAGTCAACTCTACTCAGAGCTCCCCAAGTATTACATGAACCTGAGGAGCAGCAGGGGGCGCTGCAGACAGTACAGCAGCCAAAAGGCTTTTGGGCAAGGGCAACAGGCCAGGTTTGGTGAGTTATTCTTCATCGTGAGGTGGCAGCAGTTGGGGGCCCAGCTCCAGGATGCTCAGGGCTCTGTAAGCCTATCTGGGGGCTGGCTGCTCACCGGCTGCCATTGCCCCGGAGAAGGCTCTTGCACCAACAGCCCTGAAATGGTGTGACGGGATGATGAGGCAGCAACACAGCACTGGGAAGGAGGTGGAAGTAAACACAGAGGAAGACGAGGACCAGTCTGCTGAAACAAGTAAGAACTTGGACTATTACAATGAAGTAAACCTTTAAATAGAAACTCTGTAGAATCTAACAGATGAAACCAACATCTGATGCTCTAAAAGTTACCTTAGAGACTGAGATCCTTTCTAGTGGATTTTTAAAACAACCTCTAGAATTCAAAGAACTATATTATTGCTAGAGAACAGAATAGGTTGGCTCATAAGGGCTGTTCCTTAAAAGGAGCCTAATCTGATATTCACAGCGACATTCCCAATGTTCAGTATCTGTCTTTTGCTTGAAGGGAGAAAAAAAACCTCATTTGTATTTCAGAAGAGGCTTTGATCAAGAAATCAGATCAGAGTTTGTACAGAAAGCCATTGTCACCCCATTCACATACATGATTTGGAGTCCATGTCTGTTTCAGCCAATGGCCTGTACTAGTTGCGTGGTACCTAGTCTCCATTTTCCTACGCACTGTTCTCGGCCAATACAGCAAAGCCTGTCTGCCTCCATCCCCACCAGCTCTTGACATTCAAGCCAATAAGTGTAAAAACTTGCCAGGCCTCCCCTTCTTTCTTTACAGCTGAGCACTAGGTCCTCCCAGCCTGGGGTGCTCTATAGTCTTCTGGGCCCTTTGATACCTGGGAGTACCTTCCTTTGTTGCACTGTATCCGTGCTCCCTGGGACGAAAGCCCTTGAAAATCTGAAGAGTTGGATGGGAAAACACATTCCTGGCACAGGGCAGCCAGTGCTCCCCCAACAGTTTCCCCCGTAAGAAGCTCAGGGGCTCTCCTCTAGGAAGAATTAGGTGTAGGCTAACCAAGAGGTATGCTGGCCATGGCGATTGGTAATGGTATCAGCCTAAAACCTTTCAACATGCATCAGCACAAGCTGCAGCATAGGGACATGGAGCCATTCACTTTCAGGGTGCTGGTTTGAATCCATGGTAGTACTGTCTGAAAACTGTTCCCATTGGATGCTGATCAGTGGTCCCCATCCAATGTTTAGATCCAGCTTGCGTCCAAATTCCCATAATTCATGTATAAAAACAGAACAAATTCCACACATCCCATCACATGTGCACTATTAACCATTTATTAAATCCACCACAGATTATTTGGACGGCTATGTAAGGCATATGGTTTTCTGCATTAAGAGATTATTCAATAGGTGTATCTTTTACAGGACTGGTTTTGCCTCTCTATACTAGTTTAGAGAGATACGTGTCATATGCTGACATCTTTCCTCTGCCAGAGACGTAGAAAAAAAGAGAAGGCTGCTCCTTTTCAAATCATATACAAGTTATATAATAACTTCCAAGCCCAGCAGGAAAACTGGTTACTATCTTCCATTTAAATAAGAAAAACAAGCACGCACTAAATATGCTACATAAAACTATGGCATTAGCACTTGTGCCCGTTTCCAAGCTAATCTGAAGGCACTAATAATTTACTGATATAAATACAAGTGGGAACTGGACAACCTCTGCTTTTATACTTTTGCAGATCTGGGTAAGATTCATCTCTATGCTGCTGTTGAAAAGCCTCGTGTTGGATGTATCCCAGTCACAGCCACATGCAGCATTTGCTGTGACCACAGGAGGGAGGAGCCGGACCTTAAGAGGATGTCAGTTGGAGTCAGCTGGTTTGGTGCAGATTGGGAGAGAAACATGGGAATCTTTGTGGTTTCAAGAGCATGATTTTAGGTGCTGATCTTTCTTAAAAAAGAAGATTGATAACTTAAAGTCCATATTGATTAATTACAATTTAAAAGCAGGATTCCACTGAGGCATAAGAAAGGCATAGAGCGCTGTAAGTTGCTCACAGAGCAACAGTAAGCTTAAACAAATGAAGTAATAATAAAAAGGCTTGTACCAGGAAAAGTTAGTTTAACTCTAGGGCTTGGTGTAAGTTGGTCTGTCTTTTATATACACACATGGGTTGGATGTTCCCCAGCCAGACACCACATCAGATACCATAACTCATCACAAAGCTACTGCAGACAGCAGTATGGAGATGTCAGTTCAGTAGGCCTCACTGCTCTGCCAGTTCCCCCCAGGTGACAGCTTGGTCCTGGAAGCACTTCAGTTCTCTTGAGGCATTGCCCTCTGTTTGTCCGGGGAGCACAGGGGGAGGCAGTCCAATAGGCTGCATGCACAGGCCAGGGAACGGCAGTAAAGTTCAGGCAGCAGTAGCAAATGGTGAGTTTCTTCATTTCAGAAGCCATGCCCAGGAGAGCTCATGTTTCCAGCACTCTGATGAGAGGGAGGGGCTTGGGTCCAAGGGGCTTTGCCAGCCTTTTACTACAAAACAAAGAAAGGAAAGTGCTGAGGAGCTGATCAACCCGATGCATGGGAGCTATGGCTCAAATTCTGAAGCATGTCTATCAATCTGGGTTCTTTAGGCACTCTCTGGATCTATCTGGGTTATTATATGCCCCCTCACATCAATCTTTGATCATCTCCCAAATATTCATGCATTGAACCTCCGCCCCCGTGAGGTAGGGATATTTCCCCATTTTACTGTGTGGGGGAATGGAGGCCTATAGAGACCCAGGGACTTGGCAGAGGTCAGACAGGCAGGCAGTGGCAGAGCTGGGAACTCCATCCCCATCTCCAAACCAATCTAGTGGCCTAGCCACCAGACCCTCTTTCCTTCTAGGGTTTGTTTTCTGAAGTCAATTCCACCAGTGGGCTTATTGCCAATATTTTTATCCAGAGTTAGGAAAAAAAAATCTCATGCTTAATTAAGACGGTGGCTCCCCTAACAACTACACTACAATACACATGGCAAAACGTCTGCTACAGCAACAGATGACTCCTAAGATAAACAGCACTTTTCAGCCACTAAGATCATTAGGCAATCCTAACACCTGCGAGGTTGACAAGTCTTGTACCCCCTTTACAGACCAGGAAACTAAAGCAGAGGGATACGATTGCTTTGCCTCTTGCTAGTGCCTTCCATCAGGGGCCTGGGTGCTTAACAGTGAATAAAGCTTCACAAGCACTCCCACAAAAAAAAGTATCTCCCTATTTTACAGATGGGGACACTGAGGCACACAGAGTGAAAAAATGACTTGGTACAGGGCAAACACAGAGGCAGTGACAGGATCAGAACCCAAATCTCCTGCCTCCTAGGCCAGTGCTTAGCTCACACCTCCCTGCAGGAGAAGCAGCTTGAAGTTGGACACCACAAAACCTGGCCTCTGCCTTCCTCCACACGTCAGTGCAGGCCACCTGCTTACCTGCTCACGTACTCTGATTTTGAGCGAGGTCTGGTGCTATGGTTGCCAGGGTTTGTTTGCCTCTCGATCAGGTGCTCAATACGATCGTGCATCTCCAGATTCTGAAACACAGACCAGACTAAGATTTCAGTACAGTCTGGGGAGAAAGGCCAAAGTGGTGGCATGGGTGGTGGCATAATCAACTCCAATGAGCAGAGCACTATATCAGCAATCCCCATGTGTTATCGGTTTACTACCTTCCTAAAAAATTGTTGTGAACAGCACTGATGGACCATCATGGTGGTACACACTGGTGATGCGTCTACCACAATTTGGGAACCTGTGCGCTATGTTAACCCTTTGCATCAGAAGACCACATGGCACAATGCTGGACAAACAATAGATGCAGGGAGTAAAACTTGCCAAGGACCTGAGGTCAACTCATCTTTGAACACACTGCATGTTAATTAGGGGCCCAAGGATGAGTCGGGATGGGGAAGCGCAGATGAATTTCTTGGGGCTTTGTAATTCACCCTCCTCCATGCAAACTGCAGCCTAGAACGTGCTTTGATGCTTTTATGATCCAAACAGAGCTCATGCCCCAGTATCCCCGCCATCAAGGTTTCAATAGCTTGGCAGTTCTACAAGAAGATATGAGATTAATCTAAAATCCAAGTTACATTCATATTTACAGTGAAGTGACAAATATATTCTGCTGGTCCAATGGCAGCCATTTAAGTTTTCTGCCTTCAGGTTCAAGAAAAGGGTGACATGCACTCAGGGCCCCATTCTCCTCTGCACTGATTAGCAAAATGCCAAGGCACCATGAAGGGAAGAGAATGGTTAAAAGCTGCCAGCACATGCTCAGTTTTAGTGGGAAAGGAGATCAATGTGACATTCCAATATCACGGACCCTGGAATGCAACTTTGCATTTTGCAATATTATTATTGGCATGTACATGCCTTTTGGACGCCATCTTTGCAAATCAAATGAAAGCTTCATTGCTATGGAAATGTGCTTTCTGAGACTGTTCCGGACTAGACCGAAATTGTGGCTGCTGCACTAATCCAGCTTCACTACAAAAAAGACACAGCAAAGCATAAGAAAATGGTTCAGCAGAAACCATACAAACCTACAGACTTTCAACTCTAGCATGATCTGTCCTTTCTTGTGCAACAGGCACATTGCATGCTAAGGTCTTGCCAGCGTCTCTGTCACCCTGACTGGGTGGCCCACAGTGCTTGCAAAGCAAAAGCAAAGTTCATGCCATACATTCCAGTTAGTTGTTTCCAACGTTAAAGTGACTTGCAAAATAATCATGTGACATATTTCAAGTTTATGGGGATAGATCTTATCAATTATCGGTTAAAGCAGGCTTTATCTCCAACATGCACTTTGAGAAAACAAAAGGCCTATAAAAGCAGCTCAGTTAATCTAAGGAAACAAACATACCTCAGCTTCCAAATAGGCAACTCTCTCTTTGAGCTCCTGAATAATCACATCCTTCGCCTGAATCACTGTTTTTGAATTCTGGAGCTGCAAAGGGAAGTTAATCAAGATGACTAAAGACATCTCAGACGTGCCTATGCTAGACAAGTTATCAAGAAAGCGGGACAGATTTAAACCTGCCGTCTTTTCAGATTAACGCCAAAAAATAATATTCACTACAGGTTTTACGTCATTTTAGATCAGGGAAAAGGAACTCAAAGTTCTGGGCAAGGGAGTCTCAGACCTTGGCGACGGTCTAGAATTAACTATTTCACTGCCAGAGATCTATTGCTGGGCCCCACTGCAGACAATGGGCCAAATTCACTGCTGATATACACAGCAACTGGTTTTATTTCCAAGTGACTGGTCTCATCAGGCACCCCCGTCCAATTCCCATCATTGCGACTGTTCCTTTAGAAGACCAGACCTTTCACACCTGGCTCCCTTGAGGACCATCACCACACTGGAGGGCAGCAGGGTGGAAACTGCTTTGTGATATTTTCAAACAGCTCCCTCTGGTAGACATTCAGAACCAAGCTAAGAGGTTCTGTATGGAGTTCGGCTCATGCTAACTCAGCCAAGAGACACTGAGCACACTTTGCACTGCCTTGGTCCGGTTTCCTCCTCCCAATGAAAAGCAAGCATTGCCTTTCCTTAAAGATGGTCTCAAAATAGTTTTATGGCACTCTAGTCGAATTCTGCATACTCAGCAATCTTTTGTATTATTTGTATTCCTTTAGCCCCAGGAGCCCTAGTCATGGGCCAGGCCCCCATTGTGCTCAGCGCTGTACAAACACGGGGGGGAAGCCATTCCTTGCTAACCCCTGGCTCCATGGCAAGGCACTCACCTGCTCAATCATCTGCCGGACTTTGCGCTGCTGACTCTTCAGCATGTCATCGAGATGATGGATCTTCTCCCGCAAGGTGGCAACTTCCTTCTCTAGTTTGGCCGACCTGGGAAGGAGACATGCGAGTGAGTCAGAAAGCCATCTACCTGATTAGCAGAGGAAGAAAGAACTGAGCATTTCACCATAGACATCTCACCGGATCCCCTAATAAGATGCTGCAGAGCCTCCCTAAAGCTGTGTTTACTCTGCCATGGAAGTCAGTGTCTTCTGTACACATGCATGAACCCCAGCCACTTACCAGAAACGGATCAGTAGTAATAGGTAGAGACAGTAAAAGGGAAATGGGGTTCTATGAGACAATGAGTCCTAGAGACAAGACAGCTGCTCCAGACAACAGGTGCACCAACAGGAGCAGAGACTGAGTGGAGGGACAGAGGCCAATGATGTTAACTGAGCAGAGAAAGACAAGGCCTCAGTTTACCTGGAGTAAGGTGCTCTAATAAACCAAGGCCACTTCCACTTAGATCCTGGAGCAAACAGGAAGCTAGTGGAAGGAGCTGAGACAGGAGTGGCGTGGCCAGGCTTTGGATGCGAGAGTTTTGCTTTTCCAAACAAGGGTACTTGAGGCCTGTGCTCAAACTCTAAGGAAGGGGCACAGCAGGTTGCAGTAGGAACATCAGGATTAGTCATCTGCTTGAGAAAACCCTGACATTCTGCAAGCAGCTACATCCGCCCTCCACAAGAATGTGAAGTCATGCCCCAGCGAGCTGCCTGCCTCCTGGGTTCTCTCCCAAATCGTTGACTGTTGGGAAGGAGTCTTGGCATCCCTGTCCGAGGCTCAGCCTCACCTATCCTGTTCGACAAGCTTGTCATTTTGCAGGCTCCTCAGTTTCTCCAGCTCTGCTTCACTGTCTTTCATCCTCAGCAGCAAATTCTGATGTTCCTGCAGCAGATCAGAAGACAAGTTACAACAGAGGCTCTGGCCTCTCTTTCAGGGCAAACACAAGGCATCAGGCTCCGTAGCACTGGGCAGTCCCAGGAGTCCACCTTGGCTTTCAGCAGAGAAGCTGATCCTGCAGCCCGTATCTCATGGAAACTTAGTGCTCATGAAAGGAAACACAAGAAGAGGGAAATTCTCCATTTACTTACAGGACAGGGGCGGCAGCAGTGCAAGTTTCCCCCACACCACGCTCTACCACTGTGCTTCAACCTTGCCCTAGATGGGGATAGGGGAGCTCAGTCTCCATGGCTGGCTCACACCTTCACCAAGGATGCCAACACAGGTGCCAGCTGTGCTAGGGGTTACCACTACATGGACACTCATCCCCTGGAACTTGTTACCCAGAAGCCATCAGCGAATGGCTACTCGGCAGACAGCTGGCACGTTTTCTGCTGCTGCGGAGGCACTTGTGCTACAACAGCGACACCCTAGAGCTGATCAGCATCCGGCACCCTACGTGTTGCAAGCACTCAACCCTTCAGCGAGCACCTGACAGAGCGGCCAGGCCACTTAGGCCATCAGGCAAGCCCCACGTTGATCTCTAAGCAGCAGTACCTTCTCCATCCCTGACATGAGCCTCTGCAGCTCCTCCAGCTTCACTTCCTTCTCCGCCATGCCCTCCTCAGCCTTCTTCAGAGCCGCACTGGTTTGCGCCACTTCTTTCTGGTACTGAGAGGTCGTCATCTGCAACACAGGACACAAAAGAAAGATGTTTCTGATCCTCACCCAGTCAATAAAGACTGTGAGGAGGCCTCTCTGAGTGACTGCATTTTAAAGATGGGATGGCATTTTTCGTCTCGGCAGGTGTATTTTGCTGAAGGAAGCCAGGCGTCCTCTGGCCAAGAGCCCACAGTGCGAGAGAGAGGAGCCCCGCGACAAAGCTCTGTCTTTGAAGCACTTCAGACGAATGGATGCGTAAATCCCATGGCAAAGGAGACAACAATCACCAAACGCCAGAAAACGCATCAGCACTCAGCCAGAAGCGGGATGGCCGTTTACCATCTCATTTCACAGATGAACCACTACAACAGCACAGCTGCACTGCACAGCTGCACAGCACTTCAGCATAGACACCACCTATGCCGACCAGAGGGGTTCTCCTGTTAGCATAGGTAATTCACCTCCCGGAGAGGTGGTAGCTAGGGCAATGGGAGAGGTCTTCTGTCAACCTAGTGCTGTCTACATTGGAGGTTAGGGAAGCTTAACTATGTCATTCAGGGGGTGGATTTTTCATAGCTATGCCAATGCAAGTTCCCAGTATAGACCAGCTCTTAACACCCAATCCCCTAGGCCGTAGTTTCTCAACCTGTGATACGTATGCGAGACACAGGCAGGGAGTACTCGAGGGGGGGGGGGGAAGAGAAGGGGAGGCGGGCAGCAACTGCTGACTTCTGGGGAAGCCTGGCAGCAGCAGCCCACTTCCCACCCAATCCCAGATCCTAGCTGGGAGATGTACAGCAGCCCTCGGCTTCTGGGGAAGGCAGATGGCAGCTCCCCTGCTTCCTGCCCAGTCACAGCTTTCAGCTGGGAGGCAGGCGGCAGCTGCTACAGTCCCAGGAAGCCGGGCTGCAGCCGCCTGCTTCCTGCCTGGTCCCAGCTGAGTGGCAGGCGGCAGCCACCGGCTTTTCAGGAGCCTTAATCTGCACTTAAAATTTAAGCTCAACCTAAGTATTCTACCTGTGTTTCCCCACCTGTTAGTTCCTTTAGCTCTTAATCACCCGAACACACATCCTGCTTTGGAGAGGAGGGCAGGATTCCCTCTAGGAGCACACACACACACAGGGGTAATGGGATATTTCTCTTAGATAACAATTCACTCAAGTTCCATGAAAGGAAATGGAGTCTGGAACCACTGAAATGATGGAACTAAAACCTAAAGTATCCCCCCACAAGGACCCCTCATCCCCGAGAGCTCATTACATTTAATGAAGTCTCCATATATACATATGTCAACATGACAATGCCACACTGCAACCCAGATCGTTCTTCCTAAACAAAAGGGGACCATTAATCCCCAGAGCTGGGGAAAGGAGCACCGGGAGACATCCTGCTGTGTCAGCACCAAGCACACAGGAAGTGTTATTTTAAGTTACTTTCACTGCAAAATCTGCTTACATCCCTAAAGCAATATCTAAATACAAACACAGCTGGGTGAAAACGAATTCAGCCACCATCTCATAAACCTGCCCACATGTTTCCATTTCATAAAAGTTATTTTATGTGAAAACATGGTGGGATCCCTGCTGCCTAGCTTGTGCCACATCCCTTTACCACCAACACGTGATCTTGATGTAACAAGCTAAAAATTTATCTGTAAGAGGAAGGATTGTGTTGTGGAGAAGACACTGGACAACAGATCTGGCTGGCTTCAATACTTGGCTCTGCTTCAGACTTCCTATGTGACCCTGTTCAAGTCACTTCACCTCTGTACCCCACTTTCCCCTTCTGTGAAATGGAGATAATACTTCCCTAAATCAAAGTTTGTTCTAAGGCCAGAAGGGATTACTGTGACCGTCTTAGTCTTACCTCCTGCGTAATGCAGGAGTTCTACCATTTGAACAAGGACTTGAACCCTGGACCCTCAGCTTAAGAATCTGATGCTCCACCACCTGAGTGATCCAGGCAATTCACTGCAACATGCAAGATGCTTATATGATTGTGATGAGCACTAGGACGTCCTATGTACGTAATTAACAGGATAAGTAGAAATTGGAGGAGGCTAAGCAAAAATGGCCAAAACACCACTTGTCTTAGCAAGCACTTTGCCACCATTAAAGTCATTACAATTTTACCTTTTGTTTAATTAACATTTCCTGGAAATAGCCATTGTATAAATTAAGACCAGTCAGTGAAAATTCCAATGCAATGTGTTTACTGATTGTACATATTTAGTTAATCTGTAAACTGTAAAGACATTAATGGCAATCACCAGGTTTAATTTAACCTTTCCACCTCGCCTGGGGAAGAGGCTGGTTGGGCTGGCTGGTGTGAACTAGCCACCATTTTTTAAAATCTATCATTGTTAAAAGCCATTCAAGCCTAGCTACTCTCTGGGTTTAAAACTACCTTAAACAGCATCTCTTCAGAAGCGTCCCCCAACCACGCAGGCCAGCACAACTGCATAACCCCAACCTGGTTTCAATTGTAATGTATTCTTTGTATTGTGCTTTCAGCCAGGAGCCCCAGTTATGGATCATGGCCTCATTGTGCTAGGTGCTGTACAAACCCACAAATGTGGATGTTGCTAACAGTGCCTGGAAAGGGTTAGCATATCTCAGACTGTCGGGGGGGGGGGGCGGGGGGGGAGGAGGAGGGGAATTCATGGTTGAAGGACTCATTACTACTGTGTATTCACCTCAAAAGCTGTCTTGTCTGACTGATGTCGCTTCTCAGCCTCCTGCAGTTTCGTGAACAATCTCTTTGCTGTCTCACGAATTTTTTCTATGTCTTCTGCTGAATAATCATCCTCCTGCAAACACAGCATGAAAGCTTTATTTGTCTCAAGTTGGACACTAAGAACAGATGCATTCTTTTTTCTGCATGTGGAAGAGCCAATAATATTATAAGTTGTTGGCCAAAAGTAACTACAAAAAAGCTGCAGAAGTTGTCTAAATAAAACTAACAAGTAAAAGAACCAATTCTCAACCCACACAGTCAGTTTCTTGGGGCCCTTAAAATAATGCATTTTCACGTGATTTTCTTCGGTCTCCTTTCAGACCCTGCCATGGTGTTTTCAGAATGTTGCCATGAGCCACCCTTATGTACTCCAAAACCACCAAGTCATGACAGCTTACAACACTGACTGATTACTGAATCCTGCCACCCTTAGTTATGGCTTTCAAACTATTGGCTAAGACCTGCAGCATTGTATTGTGCCAGTCTGCAGTATGGAATGCCACTACGGTAGAGACAGGCTGAGTTTGCAGAAAACTGAGCAATATACAGCTAACTGCACAAACTTCAGACCAGATGGACTCCTTAATTATCCCTGCATCCAAAAGGCTCATGTGAAAAGGACCCTTGTGCTTGCAGAGATTTAAAAAGAATGTGAGCTCATTACCAGAGCAGCTGGCTTAATTGCATGTAAAAATCAGACAACTTCTAACCAAACCCGGAACAGTATCAGAGAGCTTTGGAATGCAAGGAAGATCTTAGAGCAGTTATAGGTTTGAAGTTGCCCCTGAAGCGAAGATTTAAAAGAAACCAAATCTAACAGCTCAAAATATAGTTTCTTTTTTTTTGTTTCATACCTGATCCTCCAAGGAGTTCCTATGCAAGCCATCAGGGTACCGCCAGATTCCATTCTGTTTTTCTAAAATTACCTATTTTAAAAAAAACAAAAACATCAAGAACTGTGACCCTCCCTCATAAAACCAGACTCAGACGTTACAGACAGAACACTTCCATCAGCGTTATCTTTGTATTGCTGTAACAGCTTTAAAAAAAAAAAAAAGCAATGTATTCTTTGTAGCAGGTTCAGAAAGAATGAAAGTGCACTAGTGCATTCGAACAGCCAATACATTTAGCTTGCTGAATCCTTCTCGTTTGGTTCACATATTTCTCAGTTCTTCCTCTAAAGAAGGTCTTTTAATGGGCTTTTAATCAGCCATGGGGATTTTATTTCTAGGCCATATTTTGCTGTTACTTTTATCGAAAGGTGGTATCTCTCCCCTGGGGAAGGGAAGTGCCGCTGTAAGTTGACTCAAGAAATGTTCCTGTTACCTTTGCACATTGCAGGTTAGGCTTAACTTCTTGTCTGCTCTCAAGTTTACTACTTATATCTTCCCGCAGCTTCTTCAAAGAACTTCTAGCCTGGTAAATGCAAGTCAATTTAGCTTCGTCTGTATGGACAACAGTGTCAGTTATTCTTTTCAATATACATCAAACGCACATGTAGGTTAGGTCCCAAAAACAGGGTGTAAAGACATTACATGCCAGGATTTGAGGTCAGACAAGCAAGCAGATCTTTGTCTCGTATCAAACCTGCCACTAAAGTCCCTGATTTACTTGATATTCACCAGCAAACAGCATTGACTACAAGTGTCTTGCTGTGTATAGTTAAAGCTAAAGTATAAAGGACAGAAGAGGGACTACCAATGTGTATGCTGATTTTTCATTTACGTTTAATTTTCTTTGGAAGAGTACATTGAAAACTACAACAAACAGAAGTGACTAACAGATCCTTGTTATTCCATACATCTTATGCCCATGTGTCTTCAGCCATATGGGAGTTTACTGACAAGTACACGTCTTGAATTGCACCTGTGATACAGAATTAGTCACTAGAGAAAATGAATCCAGTAACTTTTACAGGGTCACTACCCAGCGATAGTGACATCAAGGCTAAAATGCTGATATTTCAGCATTTACTTTCTGCATCGATAAACACTTTTCATACAAGGACCGCCAAGCACTTTCCTAGCTTTAAAGCTCTCAATCCCCCTCTGCGAGATATGTATTGACTCATCGTAGAAGAGAAATCTGCGGCACCGAAGAGCCAAGATCATACAGCAAGTGTGATTATGCTGCGTGGCATGTGATATCATGATGACACCAGTCACTGATTCAGGATTCTTATAAAGCACAAGAGCTGCTTCAACTATGGTAATAGGTAAAAGGCCTATTCTGCAGAGTTTTTCTATGGATATAATATATTCTATGGGTATAATAATTATGTCTGTTAGGGGTTTATTTATTGATATAGTTATACCAGTACAACCCCTAGTGCAAATGCAGTTCCATGCCTATTTCTGCTATAGCAGTTTTCATCAGCAGTTCTCAAAACGCTTCAGTCTTTTAATGTATTTATTCTCAACACCACTATGAGGTTGGGAAGCATTAACACCATTTAACCGATGAGGGAACTGAGGCACAGAGAGGCTAAGTGACTTTCTTAAGGTCACACAGAAAGTCTATGGCAGAGCAGGGCATTAAACACTCCCACATCTTAGGCCAGTGCCCTGACCATTGGACCATCCTTCCTTATTCTACTGGTATAGCTTATTCCCCTTCCCATACAGACAGAGTTAAAGTGCTACAACTTGTGTTTAGATGAGGCCTAAGTCACACCATTAACATGACTGTTTCTTGAAACTTGTCACTTATACCAAATGCACATCACTGGAAGTGAGGGACACCCTGACCAATACACACCCAATGAGAACTCATTGTAACAAGTGAAGAGTGGTTAATAAAATTGAAATCCCAGAGACTTAGCACATGCATTCCAAGATTAAAGCATCTTGGTGACTTGGAGCCATTGCAATTTATCTCTAATAGCCAAGACGGCTAAAGCCTTTGTGCTTTTCAATTAATTTCCAAGAGCTTTCAAACAGTCCAACCAGGTCTGTAGTATGATTACCACAGTGAAGAGACAGCAGGAAATATTTTTATTTTCTTTGGGGGAAATGCATTTGGGCTGAGAAGCTAGAAGCCAAGATTCTGAAAGATAATGTAGAATGGAGGCATAGGAACTGTCCTACCTGCTCAGATGTTGGGCTATCTGACCTAATATCCCATCTCCCAGAGAAGATGCAAGAAACCCCCACAATAGACCATTATGGAGACATTTAAGTTTCATTTAAAAGTGAAGCCAGACAGACCAGCCTAGACCCCACTACTGCAAAATATGGAAATGGTTTAAATTACAACCAGCTATCTCCCACCCGCAACCCAGTCCAGTCCCATAACGGCCGCCAACTGGAAGGGTTAACCTTTGAAGTGTCTGACATCAGACTTCCGTAGGCAGGTGCAGCCTTGCCTACAAAACTGCCTACTAAGAGGCGGCTCTGGGTGACATGCCTGGGTGTGGCTGGGGAGAGCTTAGGCAAAAGTCATGCAGCTCTCACACAGCTGACTTGCACTTTATCCAATGTAACACTGCAAAATGCCTCTACTCTATGGCAGTGTTAGTCTTAGGAAAAACAGCTACACGATTTTCTACTCTTTTTTGGGGGGGGTGAAGGAAGATTCCTGTATGCAAAGAGAATACTTCTGCCATGACACAGATACTTCAAACATTGCCACTGGAAGCTGAGGGCACCAAAACTTGAGATAAGCCTCCAACAGGCAGCTGTGAATCCAGACTTTCGTTGGGTTAAGTCAGCAACACATTGTACATTAATTCTGAAACCAAAAAGCTACCTCTTGCATGTAACGAACTTCGCTTTTCAGCTGACTGACATTCTTTTCATGCTTCACCTTGTCCTCAGCCCTTGCTTTTAAGTAAACCTGAGTCAGAAAGAAACAACGCAGTGAAATAGCTGTTCAGTTACAGAGGAGACAAACCAAAATAGTTACAGTCAAACAGTCAGGTACATTGAGAAATTGAGCTCTCGAACCCCTCTAAGATCTTCCAAGCCCCTTTTCCACCTCTAGTCCTTCCTTCATAAGGATACTGTAGCTGGGATTTGGACACACAATTCCCATTAATTTTAATTGGCCACCCAAATCCTTTATCAGGCTTTGAAAACGTCAGCCTCTAATTTGACCTTTTCAGTAGAAGTAGTTGATTATAGTTACTGCCATCAGTTTTTCCCCCCTAATTAACTTTTATTCACTTCCTGATTTTTATGTTCGGATGATTTTAAAGCATTTGTTGATTTCTCCACGATCTCCCTTAGGGTTCACAGGGTGTGGGGCCTAAACATTCCTGAGATGCCATTTTTCTTTTGAATTTTAAGAGTTCCAGTTTATCAAGTTCATTCCATTAAACCTGGGAAAGTTAGTCCACAATTCTGCTGAAGTTAATTTCCTGGAACAATGCAAGGTTTCTACATTTAAAATTAGCTTCTCCTGAAAGAAAACCCACTCTGCAAGCATTGCCACAGGCTCTCCTACCCAATTAAGGACACTACTAACCATGCTTGCAGAGATTCTTTGTTTGCACAGCCAAAAAATCTAGATTTTTAGCTTATGTCTAACATTAAACAAGATTAATTTAGTCTTAATGCATATTATGTTCCCCTAAATTAATTGTGAAAATTAATTATCCAGATGAGCTGGGAACCACAGTTAACACTAACCTTGATGATTTCCTCGTGCCCATCACTGGATTTGATGCATTCTGAAGCCAGTGAATGGCCATTAGTTGATCTGTTGGCCACCATAGCAAAGGCCTTTCCAACAGGCTGCAAAAGATAACATAGTAAAACATTTAGATATTGAGATGACTTGTTTGCATATCTTGTCTGGACCTAGCACAGCCAGCTTTCTAGACAAATAAGCATCAAGCACTTATTAGAGGAATGCTATGTAAAATGCAGTCTAGACCCTGTGGGACAGGGACTTTTTTTTGTTCTGTGTTTATACAGCCCCTGGCACAATGGGGCCCTTGTACATGATAGGGACCCCTAGGAGCTACGGTAATTAAAGGATGCTCCTTTAATCGATTTGCAATCAGTAAATACTGATGCAGCTCAGAAGAGGAAGTTCTCTCTAAATAGCAAGCATAGCATAGTTTGACTATGATCTCTTACACAGTTCTTTCCCATACAAAAAGTTATTGTGAACAATAGCTTTTACATATAAGCCAGAACAGAAGAGATTACTACTTATTTTTAAATTGCTGGTTTTTAACAGCCCTTAGCATGGAGTCCTTTGATAAAATTCAAAACGTATCACAGAAAAGTAGCAGTGATTCCTACACAGAGCAGAATGTTCATGCCTGGAACACAACATACCTTTTGTTTCACCTGATCACGTCTCTCCCCTGGAAGGTCATTCTGCAACGTCAGCCTTAGCACTTTCACACTGTCCTGTAAGAAGGATTCCAGATTTTAATTAAAAATGGTTAATGTTGCTCCATGGTTTAAAATGTTTTTTGTATCCATATCCAACATTTGACATAGTTAAATACAAGTCTCAAATACCAATTTACTTTCTTTCCAAGGTCAGATGATTGTCTGCATCAACATGAGGGCAAGTCCTGTCTATAACTTTTTGATCTTGATTATAGTCAATGTAGTAAAATAGTTAGTATTAAAAAAGGGAGGACTTGAAGTGAAAATTTCTTTTAGAAAATAAATACATTGTTACAATAGGAGATTGGATAGCAAAGCCCCAAATAGAACTGAGGAAGCATCCCTGGATTGAGGAAGCAATCAGATGACCTGGTAATGATTATATTAGTCCCTAGGCCGGAAAGCCTGCTCCTTGTCATTTTCTGATACAAGCTGGTCATTTAGGGGTTGCCATAGATCCAAGGCTACTTCTGAAAGTAACTGTTCTGCATTAGCACCTTCCCTCAGATGGGAAAGACTGACACATTTATCCCTTCTTTTAGCACTTTGAAGCTAGCCAACTTCACTGCACTCTGCATGGAGGTTGAGAACCCCCAGAAATTGAAGCTGTTGCGGATTGCATCTGTCCATTTAAGCCATGCTTTCCGCCAATAGTGTATACCACCAGGGCTCTGCAACCTGCCTGCCTATTATGTGCCAAGCGGCACATAAGATGATTGGCTTTCATCTATGAAGCAGGTTTGGGACCTGGCCATCGGAGAGATCTCTCAGTCTATGCCATAGCTTTGACCAATATAGTCCGAGGGCTCTCAGTTTAAAAAAGCGCTGGTTGCCACTGGTGCACTCTCCGAAGGTCTGATAGACTGGGAGAAGGTCTGTGCCAAACTGAGACCACCATCTTGCTTTGTAAATGCCATTTATTTTCAGGATCCCCACAACCCAGGAAAGGGGTACAGATGCAGGATCTGCTCCCGAAAGCAGGCCCAAGAGACCCAAAGCTTGGAACAGAGACCAGTCACTACTCAGAGACAAGAGTCCAGCAGTTGGGTCCACTCACAACAGAATGAGCATGCTGCAAAGCCCATCCCTTCTCCGAAGTTTAGGAAGAAGTGGCTGGGAGATCTAGGGTACACAAACAGCCCCTTGTTAATTAGTGGTGGGGGTGGTAATTACCTATTAGATCAGACAACCGGAGTTAGACAGGGTGATCAATCATTTTGAAAATCCAGATCAACCGATGTGCACAGACAAAACTTCATTTAATGTTTGTTAAGGCTGCTCTATTCTCCTTCAACAACATTTTCCTCATGGACTAGGAAACAAACAGCTAAAGTCAACAGCCACACTTTTGTTTCTCTGCCTATCCCAGTATAAAACTTAGCAACTCTGAGCACTTACTATTCTCCTTCCATGAACACCCAAGCCTTCACAGGCTACCATGCAGCCTTAACTGACATACACACAAAGAAATGTTAAAAGCAGAATTCACTCTGAAGATGATTTTCTTTTTGTTTTCTTAAAAATAGAACTTTTAACAAATGTCTCCTGAAAAACACCTGTCAGATTGTCTAAGTGTTCTTGGTCTTGGCTCTGTGCAGGGGGCTGGACTAGACCTCTCTAAATCCCTTCTAGCCTGCCATTTCTGTAATTTTACGGCTCCAGTGTTAGGAATCCAATATTGAGATTTGTGTAAATAGAACTGTTGGAATTTGACAAACCCACTGACACACACAGATGTAGATTGCTGCATATCAAATGCTCTCAGACTGGCACGGTGCAAGTCAGTTATAAAATAAAATCATTACTCAAATTCCAAAACAGGAAATTATGCAAAGCTCCATAAGCTAGATACACTATAATTTACACCTGAAGTAGTGTAGAATTTCCATGTATATTCTTTACAAAGGATTCTGAAATAAGCCATTCAGTAGGGATCCAATTTCAAAAACCATTTCTATTTCCAAAATACCTAAGTATATTACTCACACAAATTTTAACTATGCTATTTTGTAAGTTTTGTTTTTTCCTGGTGTTAAGTACTTAACATGTATTTCCATTTTTTTCCTCCTGTTAAACCCAATTCTCTGATACAACCTTAAGCTATGGCTTCATTACCACTGATCAAATATTTAGTAATGTTAACACATGTATTTGTCTGGGACTTGTACTCCAGCAGATGTTTACATAAACATGATTAAGAAATTATTCTGAGAAACCAATTATATAACAGACAAAAAAAGAGTGGCAGTTAACTAAAAACAGAGGTGTGCTTTCAAAACAGTTCAAGTTTTAGTCTAATTTAAGGTCAATGGCAGAGTTTTACAATGGTGAAAGCAATTCTGTAGAAATATATAATCAGTTTTATGGAATATTTCACCAGAAACTTCCTTACATAGAACGTGTGTATGAAACAAATGAGGCAGTTGCATTGCAGAACAATTGGACTAACAGGAATCCAGTCCAGGTCACAATAAGACAACCCCCATCTGGAACCATTTTCTTACCACAGAGAGACAAGAGTACATCAGAATACTGACTGGACAATCTATATTGACCTTCATGTTGGCTAATTTAATAGGTTAGTTAGTATATCACATGAACTAGAATTTAATCCACAATATGCTGCAATTAGCTACTTACAGAAAAAGTAGGCTTCAAAAAGTGCAGTTAAACCTACTTGCAATAAGAGGAATGTCTAAATACATAGGTGCTTTTGAAATCACATCCTACAATGCTTGCCCAGGCAATTGGGTTGCATTCCATAATAACACCTAAGCAACCTAAGAGTAGAAATTCCACTGACTTTCCTTGAATCTTGTGCTCCTAAGTCTTCAAGCGACTTTGAGTCTCCCCCTAAATACATCAACTTCTACTTATTACAGGTGATCTGCTTTTTTAAATTCATATGCAATCACTTGACATATCTGATAGTGCAAGGAGTTTTTTGATACAAAGTTTATAAACCATTATGTTTATCAATAAAAGTAGGTTCATCTTTAATTCATAGCAACATGTTTGTCTCATTTAATAGGTTTGTACAGCTCAGCATGGCAGAAACAGGTTAGATCAGTCAGCTCCTTGTAAGTGAGGGAAAATTTCTTGAAACATACTCATTTCCCTGTCTCATTTGGAGCCTTGTTTACAAGTGCAAGATTCTTCTCCACAGAAACGACAGAGTGAAAGGCACCCGGATGGGTTTTAAGGTGTCACACAGTGTGAAAAGTCATTTATACTGCATGCCTAGAAGTTGGGATTCCTTAAACAATCTTTCAACAGCCTGTCTCTGCAGGGAGGAAATGTTTTAAAAACTGTCTTGCTGATGCTAAAAAGCTGTGCATATGTGCTACAATGCAAGCCTAGTATTGTCTGCTTCAATGCTATATAAATTTGCTACAAAAAAGGACCAGGAGTGACTATTCCTATGACTTGCAGTCCATGGGGCAACTAATTAGCTACAGAGCTGCAATCACTGGTCTTGGGCCTGGTCTACACTACACAATTAGGTCTACGTTAAGTTGCTCTACATTGCCTGATTATCCCAGTGTCTACACTGAGGCTTTGTCCCACCGATGTAAGCACCCTACTACACTGACATAGTAATTCCATCTCCATGAGAGGGCGAGGCAGCATCTGTGTTGAAATGAATTACTTACATAAGCTATTAGCCCTCTGGTCATTTTCACAGCTCCATATTGGAGTGGAGAAATTGACAAGAAAGCTGGGCAGCTAGAGCCCAGCAACCCCCAGCTGGGAGTAGGAAGGAAGGGAAGCCCTGGGCTCCCCCATCCCTCTGGGCCAAGAACCAGAAGGTGAGAGCGGGGGGAAGGAAAGGGAAAGCAGCTGGGGTCCTGGTGGGGAGCTGCAGAGCCTTGGCTGTCAGCCACCCAGGCTGCCTCCCTTCAGTCAGTTGAAGTGCTCCTGTTGAGGATGCGCACCACCGACAGAAGCAGGGCAGTGCAGACATCAGCCACCGCAGTAATTACGGAGGTGGCTGTAAGTCGACCTAACATAGGTCAACTTAGGCTTGTAGTGTAGACGTGCCCTTAGTAATCCTTATGGCTGAAACTCAGGCCTTGTCTATACTCGCACTTATGACAGCAAAACTTTTGTCACTCAGGTGTGTGAAAAAAAATCCCCAAGGGATATAAATTCTGTCAGCATAAGCGCTTGTGTGGATGGCGCTATGTCGGCACTCCTGCTGACATAGCTACCGCCACTGGTTTAGGTGGTTTCATTGTGTCGGCAGGAGAGCTCAGTGCTCTTAGAGCAACACAGTAAAATTAGGCCTAAATTGTGCCACAGTAAATTAGGCCTAACCTAGCCTCCGATCCAGAATTTTTGGTTTTCCAGAGATTTCCTAACCAGCTAAATGCACAAGCACCTCACAACACTCTATGCGACTGCTCCGCAACTGCCTCTCTTGGGTACATGTGACGTAAATTCAATAGTGATTAAATGTGCAGACAAAAACAAAAATCAGAGGGACTAGGGAATAGAGGTGGATTGAACCAAACTGCAGAGCCACCAGGTGCTACTAGAGCAACTGAGGCCATAAGCAACAAAGGGGAGTGAGTCCATGCTAATCAACATGAATCTGAACATCCAAGAAATGAACAGCACGGACACAGAATGGGGGAGAGCTAATCAGCCAGACCCACTCATTGCACTGGAGCCTGCTTATTTTCATCATCCCCTTAATACCCTCCTTTCCAACCAACAGGTGCCTCTGGCTGCCACAGGAAAGATACAACATTAAGATGGAGATGCTTGAAGGGAGGCTAAAAACTTTCATCATAAGTAGCGAGCCACAAAATGGAAGTTTGAGAGCCATTACCCCTAGAGCAAAGATAGCACAAACAAAAAATCCTTGTATAATGCTCTTTGGGAGGAAGATGTGCTTCAATCATGGCAGGACCTAAAGAAAACCCCATAGATACAAAAATGGTAGACAATAATTCGGTGAATTTTTCCCCACAACCTTTCAATTTACAGCTTAAATTTCTACAGTGACATTCTGTTACAGCAAATAAGAGCCTGCTCTGGAATACCTGGTGGGGGAGAAAAGGAAAAAAATTATCTATGGAAAAAATGTTGACAGTGACCACAAGCTATGATTTAACCCTGGAGAACTGGTATTGTCTCATAAATAACATTCCTAAAGCGGGGCTGGCACTTTTAGTCATCCCAGCTATAAGATTCCATGCATTCTTTAAAATGTTGTCAAACTAATCTCTCCCAAGTAAGTCATTTGAGAAGTTTGGAGCGGACACATTACTGATATGATGCAAGTTTAACAAAGCTAGACAGACCAGCTCCATGAAGCATACCTAAACTGTGGGCAAGTATGGATCCATCACCGCTTGGGTCAGTTTCTAAATAAAAGTGCCTCACATTTTTAAGAAGAGTTTCCTAAACATAATTCAAACAAATGTCCTGAAAATTTTGAAATAGAGGCATGATCTGGTCACTCATTCTTTCTATGCCCTTTCAGAAAAGCAGAGACCTCTCCAAGTACACACAGCATAATGTTTTAATTTCTGTTGCTATTTGTACTAAATGAGGATTAATCTACAAAACCGCACAAATTTACTCTATCACTAACATTCATTTTGCATTGAATTTCTGGTAGATTTCCTTGTGCTTAAGTTCGAGGTGTCATGAGCATAAAGAAACCTTTCCTGGTTAAGTTAATTTACTGGGAGAATAAATCCATGAAAAGAGGAGTTGGAAAAAAATGCTGAAATGGACTCTCCTAGCATGGCCAAAACTTGCTGCTGTAGTATGTACATTCAGGCACCTATTTACTTTGTAAAGATCCTAAGTGAAGAGGAGACCACACACAGAAGTCTGCACTAATCTCTTCCCTAAAGAGCCAAATTCAGCTCCTCCGGAGAGACATTCTCCACTAACTGCAATGAAGTTAAAGTAGGGACGAATCCCACTCATCTACCTTCCGGCTACATTTAAAATTATGACTGTTGATTTCCCCCTCCTGCTCTTTTAGAAAAATGAATTACCACTAACAATTTGCAAACGAAGGAAATACATATTACTGCCCCCAGTTATTTTCCACAAGAGGCAGAACACGTTCCTTGTAGCATGACAGGTGTGTGAGAGTTAGTGCGTGAGTGCTATGTATTCCCTATTTTAAAAACCTCATGTTTGGAACAAACCTCCCATGGCAACACCTTAGTAAATATCATATTAACCTTGAGCCATTTGTTGCATAAAGATTATGCAACTTGCCACATTTTCTTTGTTTCCAACACACCCTGAATTGCACGTTTAGAGCATTTACTACAGAGTTCATGAATTAAGAAAGAGCCAAAGGAAGCCTGACAATTTTTATACCATTTTCTCCTTACATTTCTGTGAAGAACCATCTATAGCTAGGGGAGATTTATGTGGGTTGGTTTGTTTTTTTTTAAATAAAAACTGGCTTCCCTGATCAAGTCTTTATTCTGAGCAAGTGGCAATGGTGGAGTGGTCTGATTTAAGAGTGTGAAATTCTCAGATTCTTCAATGCATAAGATTTAAAATCATCCAAATGTAGTCATTTCCCCCCACAATGTAAGGGAACTGATGTTGAAGGGGAAGTGAAACAGGGTCAGTAGCTAAACTACGTTTCACAGTTTGAGAAGCCCAATTGTAGAGCTCACTTTGTGATGGTGACAGTCATTGCTGTGAAACGCACTAGGAACAAAAATAAGCAGGAATACAACCGATATGGATGAGTTAATTAAAAGAAGAGATACAGAGCATTGCTCTGCAAAGTATGTTTCAGCTATCTATTCCCAAGAGCATCCAGAAACAATAAAGTTAGTCTAGGAAAAAGATAAGGTTAGTGGAGAATTAAAAACCTGAGTTAGAGACAGAAAATTATGATCTCTAAAGAAGTGAATGGTGTGCTACATAAGAAAGGATGGTCTTTTTTGAAACCAAGAAAGAATGCCTGAGACTGAGAGCCAGGAACCTATGACACTAGCACTGATTCACTTGGTGATGACTTTGGACAAGTCACTTCATCTGTGCCAGTTTGTCAAATGGGAACAGGACTGACCAGAACGGTACTGTGAAGAGTAATTAGGTAATGTTTGCCAAGTGTTCAAGACGCAAGGTGTTACAGGTTGCTTATCACTACAGTACCACACAATATGTTATGCAATACACGCATAACACCACAATTGTTCCATATATGGTAGGAAAGGGCTTCAGGGAGTTAGGATTCTCTCATTAGAAGACTCAAAAATGAGTCACCATCAATAGGAACAAAGGCCCGGGGACTGATACTGGCAAGGAGAATGAGAAACTGAACATGAAACAATTAAAGTTCTGCTGAACTGGAGAGAAATCCAGTGTATATTTATAGGAGTCATGTTTTTCCAGGCTGGATTTCTCCGCAAGACACTAAGAATATAGCTTCTTGCCTAATATATTAATACAGTAGAAAAAAAATTGGATCAATTGACTGACACACAGGACCAACTGTGGGCCTAAAATGGACAATTTGGTGTGTCTGGAGCTGTGTCTAGAAAACGTGGGGTTCTGGAAAACCCAGTTTATCAGATGCAGTATATTTTAACTTCTGCCTCATCACTAACCCAAAGAACAAATATCATCTATATCAAGAACTGTCAGCCACACCAAGAGCTGGCATTCCTATCAATGAAATCTCCTGAAAGCAATTTAGAAGGACTTTGAACAAAACAAAATAAGAAACACACACAAAACAGAAGCTATATTGTAAAGTGACTAACTAAAACCAGACCTGAAGAAGAGCTCTCTAAGATCGAAAGCCTGTCTCTCTCACCAACAGAAGACGGTCCAATAAAAAATATCACGTCACCCCTGCTTTTGTCTTTAACAACCAAAACACATTTACTACCAGCAACGGGCTGAAACCTAGATTACGCTGGAGATTTTAACAACAAGATTTGAATAATGATTACCCTGACTAAAAGCACATTAAACTCCACATAAAGCACACAATTCCATTAGCACAATCTGGATATAGTTATTTAGCATCTGTATCATATCAAAACCATTTGCTGTCTGTATGATTTTTCCCACAAATGTAGTAAACATTACAACACCCATAACTGTGGGCACAACATCAAGGAGTGCTATATAAATTGTACATTTATAAATATTAAATAGATAAAGGTGTAAGCAGGCACTGATTCTTGTAGTATTAATTTCTTATTTGTATCTAGGTCCTTATCCACCCCATCATCATAGACCTAGAGTGCCTGAAAATTCTTCAAATAAAAAAATAAACCAGACAGTACAACACTAGTGAGGGTGGTTAAATGTTTCTGATTAGCCTAGAGAATATTCTGATCTTCAAACCCTGCTGACAGCATTTAACACTCGAAACACATGCTTGTGCCACAGGAAGAAAAATGCTAATTTGAAAGCAAATAAGCTTATGTTAATACTAAATTACAGGACATAATAAACACTATCATTAAAGTATTTTGATAAGAGTTCAATGAGGCTTCTAGCATTTTTACAAGCCAAAAAAAATTAGCAGAAGGGAGAAAAACAAACCACCTTATCACAGAACTGCAACTGTAAGAAATTGAAACAAAGCTCTTATTGCTCGGCATTAAGGTCTGATAACCCGCCCTTTCTGGAGCAGCCTGCTGTCTATGGCAGCTTCATGTCAACAACCAAGGACAGCTACAGAAAGGCTTTCTGGTTACTGGAGTTTCCATAACCCTCCATTAATTCCAGGTTAGGGCCTTCCCGCTTCTCCCCTGCAAAGGGCTGCCCCCCCGTAAGCATCAGGGCAGGGGTCTTCATCTAACACCAGGCTCCCCATCTGGAGTTGGAACCAGAGGTGCCATGGATCCCTTGTATCCTGCCTGCCACCACAAACCACGCCCAAGCCCAAAGCCACAAAGTCACCTGGGGTGAGACCAGCTGGGGGAGCCTCCAAGCACAGAGGGTCCCGCCTAAAGCAATGAGGGGAGCCCGCAGGAACTGAGGGGAGGGGGCCGCAGAGCCAGGGGGACGGGGTGCAACCAGCTGGGGGACCCCCCCCCAGGAACTGGCGGTGCCCGCAGAGCCACCGGGGGGAGGGGGGGGCCGCAACCAGCAGCAGAGGCATGGAGGGGCGGGCTCGGCCCCGGGAGCCCCAGGAATGGAGGGGCTCCCCATGGACCCGCAGGGAGCCAGGCCCAGCCCTGAACACTCAGCGTGGGGGGGAGGGGGCACTGAGCCTGGTCACCCCCATGTAGGAGCCTGGGGGCGCCTGACCCCTCAGGGGGGTCCCCCCCCCAAAGGGCTCCAACCCCACAGACCCGGGGGGGAAAGAGGGGGGAGGGGAGGCGCTCACCGGGCTCTCGCCGTCCGGCTGCACCTCCACCAGCGTGCACACGCGCTGCGCCCCGCTCATCGCTCCGGCTCCGGCTCCGGCTCCCACCCAACCGCCACTACACAACGGCCGGCCGCCGGGCCCCGCCCTCACCAGATATACCGGCCACGCCCCCCAGGCCACGCCCCCGCTGCCGGGCTCGGGCCTTCGGCTGAGCCGGCCCCGCGCGCCCCGCCCCGCCCCCTCACGCGCCGCCTCCTCGTGAGCCGGGCGCGCGGCGCCTCGGGGCGCAGGCAGGGCGGGGTCTTGTATGTAAATGTAGTGCACCGCGGGTCGGGGGTTCTTACATGTAAATTAATGCAAAGTAGGCCGGGGTTTGTGTACTGATTAAAAGAAAGCAAAGCGGCGGTTTTGCATGTAAATAAACGCACGGGGGTGGGGGAAGGGTCAGGGTCTTCCAGGTGAACTAACGTGCAGCGAGGGGGGATCTTGCATGCAAAGAACCATACCAGGGGGTGGGGTCTTGCATGTAAATTATCGTGGGGCGGGGCGGGGTCTTGTGTGCAAATCAATGTACGGGGCGGAGCAGTGTTACGTTTGCAATGTGTACCAATGCAGGGGGCTGGTTGTTAATTGCGTGTTCTCCTCTCGTTACATTGGCAAATAAAAGTATGTTGTTTTAATCATCATATCCTCTCTTCCCCAGAACTGCACTGGAGATAATACATAGTAATTAACGCATGTCATTTAATTGTCAAATTACGAAATTCTTTAACATTCTTATCTGCTTATTTGCAGTGGGGATTATTACATGGAAAAATGAATGACTATTATTTGTGTTTTCTAAAATAGTTATCCACAGGAAAACTCACATTTATACATGGTTTGTAATGTTTACGTTAGTTATTTGGTGAAGGGGGAAGCTGCATTTAGAGTTTACAAGTGGTTTCCAATGGCTTTAATTGGAATATTGCATGCAAAAAAAATTAATGCCAAATATCATGTGTTTTCAATACATGTCAAGAAATTATATGAAAATTAATGCAGGATTTTTCATTGTGATTTCCTGTCCTTTGTACTGGAAGGTATATTACATGCAAATTGATTCACATATTTTTAATTGAATATATTGACTTGCATGCAATGCATCACCTAATTTTATGGCTATTATTTTCATTATAGAGGCTATGCAGTCTATGAACTTCAAGAACTTTGCATTGGATTAAAAGTCATGCCTGACATGACTTTTAATTGTTTTCCAGGCACTTGCTTTGGAGGGATATTTAAGTAGCTTTAGCTGCTGCAGCCCAGAACAAGAAGGAAGGGGTGAAGATTGTGTCCTGCAGAGTATGTCGAAGAGAAGTTTAATGGCAAAGCTAGTTAAAGAAGCTACAGAAGTCAGCTATATTTACTTCTGGCAACTCTACTGGAGTTGCTGCCCCATTAGCCTATCTCCTGGGATCATTCTGGAGTTTTGCTTAAGTATCTTCAGAAAAAGCTAATTGTTATTTTGATCTCTTGCCATGTGTTAACATCATGCTTCTTTAGCACCTTTTCAACAAAGGATATTAGCTAATGAAGCCTCACAGCACGCCCTTGAGATAGGTACAGGTATCATCCCCATTTTATAGAGAGGAAACTGAGGCACACAGCTTGTGACTGATTAAATACCCCGAGTCACTCAGCAAAGCTGTGACAGGGTTTTAATTTTTAGAGCCACATTCCTCATCCAGAATCAGCAAAAGAACCTCGCTGTCCCGCCTCCTAGGCCTCTGCTCTCACAGCCAGACTGTGCTCCCATCCCGAACCAATAGCAGTAGAATCCAGGAGTCCTGATACCCGCTCCTTTGCTCTAGCCCAGTGGTTTTCAAACCGTAGCCCAATCAGCACAGAGCTGCAGCCCATGTGACATCCTCAGGGCCACATAGGTAGTGTGTGTATATATATATATGTGGTCTGCATCCTGCATCCACACAATAACACATAGCTGCATATGTGGCCCACAATGATAAATAGGTTGAGAACCACTGCTCTAGCCACTAGGCCAGACTGGCACTGAGAGCCAGCAACAGAACCCAGGAGTCCTGACACCCACACTGTTGCTCTAACCACTCGAGCACATTCCCTCTCCTGATTTCTCCACAGTTGCTCCCGAGGGCTAGAGTTCTCCTTAAATCCAAGTTTGCTGTGAAGAAGAAGGAGTTCATTGTTGCACTGAATCTGCCCCATTCACCCTGCTTTGTTGTGGTGCTTTTCTCTGCAGGTGCTGGGTGAGTAACCAGCCAACTCTCTCTCCTCTGTTCATGGTTCAGTGCTCAGCAGGCAAGGACTTGGAAAGAGATCTAGCGCACTCAAGGATTGTTTGGGGCGCGGCAGGGAAGTTTCCAGGAGGTGCAGTGAGAAGCAGACTGTCTCTTTCTCAGAGCCGAGCAGAAGAAAGAGGTTTGGGGTTTTATGTTCGTGCCAGCTCATTGCTGCGTGTGAGAACAGAACCGGGGAGGAGGGGACCACGGCAGGTCCACGTGAGAGAACCTCACAAACAACAGGAGGAGCAGGGTGAATGCTCCACAGCCCCATTTGCTTTTTGGTAACCAAGCCTGTAGCCCTGACATGCAGTGGGCAGAGACCCTGACCCCTCCACGCCACGTCTTTCAGAGCAGGGACCCTTGAATTCTCCGGTCAGTCTAGAGGGCTGGTCCCTGTGACCATTATATCCGAGCTGTTCAGAGTCTTCCGTGTATTGATCCTCACAGGTCCACTGTGGACCGGGGCCATGCTGTTGTCCCCCTTGTACGGAAGGGAACCGGAGGCCACAGAAAGACTTCGGGGACCGTTTTCATGATCTCTAAAGTGCCTTAGAGTCCGTCTACACTGCCAAAAAAATCCTGCAGCAGCAAGTCTCAGAGCCTGGGCCAGCTGACTTGGGCTCACGGGGCTAAACCAGCATGGGGCTCTGCCTGGAGGCTGGGCTCTGAGACCTTCCCCCCCCCTTGCTTGGTTTCAGAGCCCGGGCTCCAGCCTGAGCGGGAACGTCTCCGCTGCTCTGTTTAGCCCCTTAACACAAGCACTGCCGTGAGCTGGGGTCGGTTGCCGCAGGCTCTGAGACTCTGCCACAGCTTGGGTTTTTTTGGCAGTGCTGACATCACCTTAGGAGCATTAAATGCCATTTACCAAAGGGACTTAGGCACTGAGGGGCAGATTTTGAAAGGGGCGTAGGCACCCAGCACGGTTTACAAAAGCGACAGGCTTTTGATACTCCCACTAGGCACCTGGCTGCATCTTCAGGCACCTTTCAGAAATCTAGCCCCTAGGTGACTGGCCCCCACAGGGAGCAGAGCAGGGACTTGAACCTAGGTCTGCCCCATCCCAGGCAAACACCCTCACCACTGAACCATCCTTCCTCTATGCAGCCTGCTCTTTTCACCGGAAGAGCCTTGTTGGGGTGTTGCCCTGCCAGCCCCCGGCATCCTCCATCCCCACAGAGCGGATAGCCAGGGCGACGGCAGCCAAGCCTCCCATCGCTGTCCTGCCAACAGAACTCAGCGCTGACCCTGGCAGGGCCCCACCCCTCGGCGCATCCGTCACTTATGGCCTCTCTGCCCAGCCTGGTTATTGAGTTGCAGGATCTGGAGCGAGATTCAGCAAACCCTCCCGGTGGGGGTCAGAGGAGAAGGATTCCCAGCCACCTGTCCAGAGGCAGAATCCCAGTCTGCTGAGCCAGCCAGCTGCCCACAAGAGACCCTCTCTCCAGAAGCAACGTGTCCCTCACTATCTCTCCCTGGAGCCATCGACCCCTAGGCCTCAGTTGGCATGACCTCAGGGCCCCGCTCCACACCGCCTGCTGCTGGGAGACGTGTAATGGGATTCCTCCCCACCCCTCCTTCTAGACACCATCACAGGACACAGCCTACCTGGCAAAAAATCCCCTCTTCCTCTTCACCCCAGGTGTCGGGGCAGGGCTCCTCTCCGCTCCCCTCAGCCTCACCGGCCAGCAGGGTCTGCAGCCTCCAGCCGGCCATCTCGTCCCTCCTACAAGACGCATCTGTGGCAAAGCCGCCTCCTTGTACCCCAGTTCACAGGGAGCCCGTCCCTCCTCCTCCTCCCCCTCCGCCGAAAGGGCGTGCCATTTCCCCTTCTTCTCCCGCTCCTCCGCTGCACTCATTGCTGCATTCCAAGGGGATGAGCTCAGAGGGACCCGATCCCAGCAGCTGGGTGAAGATTGATGAGCGGAGCAGAGCCGGAGCAAATTCCCGTCTTGCGCCGAGTTCCCGACAAGCAGGTTGCCCCCTAGAAGAGGGTAGACCCTCCAGGGCAGTCTTGCTCTGTGGGGGCGACTCTAACCAGGGAGGCAGCAAACCTGAGACAGCTCTTCCTTCAGGCTGGGGAATGAACTTCTCCAGAAACTCACATCCATCCCAAACCTTCCCTCCTTCCGCGCCAAGGCCAAGGCGCGTGTCTTTGATCTGTCTTCTCCACCAAATACAGAGCAACATGTGTGTTTAAAAAAATATACCACCCCTACCCAAACAAGACACTCCACTGCACGCACTTCTCCCCTTGGAGAGAGGATGAGAAACCAAACGACACATAACAGAGGTGCAGTCACGGTGCTTTGTACACAACAGGAAGGCCTGGTAGAAGTTAGGAGGCTAAATACCTTAGGGAACCTGGACCTACCATACTGGGGTGAAGAATGCAGTGTTAGAACACAATCGACAGAAGAACTGACCTGATTCTTCATCCACCCCTTGAACGGACCCCAAATCTTGATCCTGTTTTGTGGCATGGAAACACGGGACTCCTTATTTCTTGTGTTCACATGGTAATTGATGCCTCTGGGCAGAACCACCGGTGTCCCCAGAGAGACCTGGTTCTGAGCCTAGCCGGGTGGACCCGACATGTTCAGACTAGCAGCCACACTTTTGGGTGTGTCCGTGTTTTGGAGGACTTTTCCATTAGGGGGTGCAGCTGAGATTCTGACTCTAAAAAGCCAGTGAGGTCTAAAAAACCAGCAGCGAATTCTCTTGTGATGTTTGCCGCTTGCACAGAGAGGCAGGGGAGACAAAACCACGTGCAGAGCATTTGCTAAAATAGAGGTTGTGTGGCTTAGTGACTGGAGCAAGGGGACCAAGCAGCCTGGGGCCTATTACCAGCTGTGGGAGGGGAATGCGGCATAGGGAGCATACAGCAGGAGATTAAGCCTCAAGACTCCCAGGGTTCAACTCCCAGATCTGCCATTACCTGCCTCAGGCCCAGTTTTTCAAAGGCTCAGCACCCACCGCTGGAGCTGGGTTTTCAAAAGAGCTCAACATCCAGCAGCTCCCTTTGCTGTACCTTTGTTGCCAGTGTGGGTGCGGACATCTCTGGGAAAAGTGGCTCGAAGTAACCAGGGGTAAGTCCTGCTCCTGTGCCTCAGTCTCCCCATCAGTAAAATGGGGATAATAATATAACAATTCACAAGTGGGGGCCCAGCAGGTTCCTCAAGGGCTCAGACCCCCCCCTGCCCCCCAAGTGGATGAGGTCACGCTGAAACGGGCTCACCTTCTCTGATAGACGCTCAGGGCTGGGGCTGGGGGCTGCGGGTGCCGTGCTGCTCTGATGGCACATGTCACTGAGCATTTCCACAGCTCCCTGCGAACGCAAGCATTGCTAGGGAGTGAGGTGGAGATGTGCCACAGGGACCGAGCAGGGCAGCCGTGTGAGACGGGGGAGCCGGGCCAAGCTGTGCAATCTGAACTTTGTCCTGTTAGCTGGGTAAACAGAGACAACAAGGGCCCAGTGGGCCACGCCTCATCCTGCCCTACGTCATAGGCCTGAGATAGCATCTGGGAAGCAACCCACCAGGGCGCAACTGCTGGTGTTGTTTTGCCCATGATGGGCTGCTCCAAGCCAGTGTAAACTCGTACAGCTCCCGGCACAACCCCGGGACAAAGGGTATAACCGATAGAGCAGTGTCACATGCACCCTCTGGGCTGTGGGGGAGTACGCCGAGCAAGTTATTTACCTGGCAGGAGGGGGCTGTGGCAGGGAAAGCAACCGACAGGGAAGGGGGCAGCCCCCTCTTAGACACTTCTCCTACTCGCCAGGTGACACCAGCACATCCCATCAGGGTGCCAATGGCTCTCCCAGGGCCAGATTCTGAGCTCAGCTGTGCTGGCATAAAGCCGGAGGAATTCCTCTGAAGCGATTTCTCTACGAGCCCCTGTTCCTAGAGTAGATGAACCCCTCAAAAACCTTTTAACACCTATCTGAGATAGGGGCATATCACGCCCATTGTACGGATGGGGAACTGAGGCACGCAGCAATTAAGTGACTTGCCCAAAGTCCAGGGGCTGTAGAGCATGATTTAAAGGGGGGGAGGGGCATGGATTTCCCTCCCCTTCCCCTCCCCCTCTCAGCATCCCACCAGCAGCAGCCTGACCCTCCTGGCCCTCGAGCCCCCTATACCCACCACCTAATTTGAGTGAGTGGCATTGCGATCTGGCACGCAGAGTCACATCGCCACTCGGGTTTGGCCCAGCCAAGAAGAGGCTAGGCCATGACCTGGGTGGCCTCTCCTGGCTCCGTGTCCTTTACCAAGGTCACTCAAGGAGTCTATGGCAGAAGAGGGAATTGCACTTATGTCACAAGTCAGCACCCTAACCACTAGGCCATTCTTCCTCCCCTCTATGAATTCATGCCAGTACAAACAACTCCTGACTTCGTAAGGGTGCAGGGCCTGGGCTGCTCATTCAGTTGTAGTTACGATGCCCATTTTGCCAGCAACTGCCCTGTTCCCGGCTCACATCTGGGGGTCTCTCTTTTTGTTGTTGTTCTGGGGTCTTCAGCCCACCCCCCACTTTTAGCTCTGAGTCTTCCCTTGCCCAGGGACACAGACTTTGTTAACACAGATGAGGTCCAACCAGCCACTCCTCATGGGAATCTGCAGCTCGCAGGGATCTTTCCAAGATCCTCTGATACTACATTACTACAAAATAAACACAGCCACTGCCGTAACTGTCAAGAAAACTGGACGTCTCTCCAAGGCAGCGTGTCCCAGAAACAAGCAAAACTCAACCTCCCCACAACAATAAATCACCTCTGCCCTACCCCTTTCGCTCTCCGCCTCGTAGTTAAAACCAAACTCACCAACCTCCTTTCCTGCTCTGCAGCCAATCGGGCCCTGAAAGGTTCACCTGGCCTAGGCTCTGCCCCAATTAAAGTAATTGCTGCCTCTGTTGCCGTCTGGCTGATCTGATGCAGCCATGGTTTCCATGACCCAGCTGTAGACAGCTCAGACCACAGCCCTTGCTGGCCAATAAACCCCTAAATTGTTTGGAGATCAGGTGGCTGAATCCTTCAAAAGCCCTAGAGAACCAAGCTGAAATCTCCACAAGGGAGTCACCCAGTGCCTTGATAGTGAAGGCCTGTTGGGGTCAGAGCAGGGGCCTGGGAGCAATCACTCTTGTTCCCAGCTCAGGGGCAGGTGAACACAGTTTATCCTAGCTCAGTACTTATAAGATCACCATGGTATCCAAGAGCCTCATAATCATGATAGTAATTTGTCTCTACAACCCCCCTCCCGTGTGTCAGGGCAGGATATTATCCTCATTTTACAGCTTGGGTACAGAGCCACAGGGACATTAAGTGACTGACCCAAGGTCACAGAGGAAACCTGTAGCAGAGCAGGTCTTGAACCTGGGACTCCTGCAGCTGGTTAATGGGTCAGGACAGAACAGGATGCCTGGGTTGTCTTCCTGGCCCTGCAACAGACTTGCTCTCTGAATTTGGGCAAGTCACTTCCTCCAGATCTGTGCTTCCATTTGTAAAATGATGATGATGATGATGGGTGGGAATGTGATGTTTGAAGAATGATCATAGGGTGCGCTGAGATCCTTTGATGACAGGAAAGAGCAAAGAACTAATACTGTCGGAGCTGCTGGAAGCCCAGCGTTTGCGAGATCGTTTTTAATTCCTTTGTCTCCAATCATCGGTCTATTGCTTAGAGTGACAAAGTGGCAGCTGTTTGCAGGAGCCCTGTTATCAGCAGCGAAGGCACCTCATCCCATGAAGTGTCCTTTTGACCTAGGGTGACCAGATGTCCCAATTTTATAGGGATGGTCTTGATATTCAGGGCTTTTTCTTATATAGATGCCCTCTTACCACCCCACCCTCTGTCCCGATTTTTCACGCTAGCTGGTCACCCTATTTTGACCGCTTGCCCGGTGTTCTGGGGTTCAGAATGAATGTATTCCTGAGACAATCCGGGAACCCCGAAGCACTCAAATGTAGCAGCCTTATCCAAGGGAATCCTTTATTTATAACTTTATAGAGGTCTATAAAATTGTGACTGGTGCGGAGAAAGTGAACAGGGAAGTGTTATTTACCTCCTTCACATAACACAAGAACCAGGGGTCACCTGATGAAATGAATAGGCAGCAGGTTTCAAACAAACATAAGGAAGTACTTCCTCACACCATGCACAGTCGGCCTGTGGCACTTGTCGCCAGGGGATGTTGTGAAGGCCAAAAGAATAAATGGGTTCAGAAAAGCATTAGATACGTTCCTGGACAATAGGTCCATCCATGGCTGTTAGCCATGGTGGTCAGAGACACAACCCCATGCTCCAGGTGCCCCTTGGACTGCCAGAAGCTGGGATTGAATGACAAGGGATGGGTCACTCGATAGTTGCCCTATTTTGTTTAGTCGCTCTGAAGCCTTGGCCACCGTCAGAAGACAGGATACTGGACTAGATGGACCATTGATCTGCCTAGAATGGCCATTCCTATATAACTTAGTGACCAAAGAAATATCAGTTCCGATGCATCAGTGAGACTGACGCTGCAGTAAGGTTTCTGGATTTATTTTTTCTGACCCAGATTTATGCTGGATTGATTGAACTACCAGCGCAAAGTCAGTGGGAGAGCAGAATCCGGCCCTGTGATTTCAGTGGAATTACTCCAAATGTAGGTGTCTAGGACCAGATTTTTTAAGGGATTTGGGGGCCTGGGGATGCAAATAAGTGCCCAGTGTGATTTTCAAAAGCACATAAGCGCCTAACTCCCATTGAAACATTGGCGTCAAGGGGAGTTAGGTGCCTAGGCTCCTTTGAATATGCCACTAGACACCTGTGCATTTCCAGGTGCTTAAATCTCTTTAAAAAGCTGGCGATAGGTTACATCCAAAACCCTGCATTTGGGGAAGGCATTTCTGGGTTTATCTCTGAATGGTGAAATATGCCCTGTCTAGGCCTGCGTGAGGTCACCTCTCTACGTGATGAATACACATCTCTGAGGGCAAGGCCTGCAATTACCCTGGCCAGAATAGCCCCTACTCTAATATTCATTTGTATTTTCCATGCTACGAATCAGTCCAATTGTGGTTTACGGTAAATATATTAGGTTGTTGCTGTAGCTGTCCAAGGCCTTGTATAATTGAGGGCTGGTGCCCCACAGCAGATATGTGGGATAAACAGAGCATGGGTTTATTAGAACACGTGCCCGGGCCAGTTCCTCAACAGGTGCAAAATCCACAAAGCTCAACTGAAGCCAATGGAGCAATGCTGATTTACACCAGCAAAGGATCTGGTTCATTTGCTCCAGTGGAGGGACGGCCCATTCACACCAGCGGGGGATCTGGCCCCAATGACTCCAGTGGAGCTGTGGCCCGTTCCCACCACCTGGGGTCTCGCCTCGGGCGGTTCCAGCCGTTGAGAATCGTAACCGCGTTATTGATTGGCAGACACAGGCAGCTGTATATTTATTCATAACTCATTGGTGTGGCTCCCTTAAGACTAGGCCAGAATTAAGCAACCTGGGCTGCCAGCCATATATAGCACCAAAACCAGACAGCAAAGGTGACGGTCCTGGGAGTAAGGCACGGGACTGGAACTCAGGAGAGAGGGATTCAATTCTGGGCTAAGCCACAGACTCCCCATGTGACTTTCATCAAGTAGTTTGATCTCCTTGGGTCTCAATTCCCCCATCTGTAAAAAAGGGATAATAATCTTTCTGGTCTACTTAGATAATCAGCTCTTCAGTGCAGGGACTGTCTCTCACTGTGTATCTGTGCAGCGCTTGACACAATGGGGACCTGATTCCGGTTGGGCCGTCTAGAAGCTATTGTGATATAAACTTCTTCTGTGTGAGGATCTCAAAGCACTTCGGAAACATTCATTGACTGGGAGTTACAGTGGACAAGAAGCTGGATATGAGCCCATAATGTGCCCTTATTGCCAAGAAAGCTAACAGCACATGGGGCTGCATTAGTAGGAGCATTGCCAGCAGATGGAGGGAATGATTATTCCCCTCTAGTCAGCACTGGTGAGGCCGCATTTGGAGTATTGTGTCCAGTTTTGGGTCCCTCGCTACAGAAAGGATGTAGACAAATTGGAGAGAGTCCAGCAGAGTGCAACAAAAATGCTGAGGGGGCTGGAGCACATGAGTTATGAGGAGAGGTAGAGGGAACTAGGCTTGTTTAGTCTGCAGAAGAGAAGAACGAGGGGGGAGTTGATAGCAGCCTTCAACTACCTGAAGTGGGGTTCCAGGGAGGATGGAGCTAGGCTGTTCTCAATGGTAGCAGATGACAGAACAAGGAGCAATGATCTCAAGTTGCAGTGAGGCAGGTCTAGGTTGGATATTAGGAAAAGCTTTGTGACTAGGAGGGTGAAGCGCTGGACTGGGTGACCTAGGGAGGTGGTGGAATCTCCATCCTTAGAGATTTATAAGGTGCGGCTTGACAAAGCCCTGGCTGGGATGATTTAGTTGTGGTTGGTCCTGCTTTGAGCAGGTGGTTGGACTAGGTGACCTCCTGAGGTCTCTTCCAACCCTCATCTTTTATGATGCTATGACTAATCCTCAGGGCTCTGATCTGAAGTAACATCCAAGATTGTCTAGGCACATAAGAACGTACACAAGAATGACTATACTGAGTCAGACCAATGGTCCATCTAGCCCAATTGTCTTCCAACAGTGGCCAATGCCAGACGCTTCAGAGAGAATGAACAAAACAGGGCAATTATCAAGTGACCCATCGCCTGTCATCCACTCCCCGCTTCTGGCTGTCAGAGGTGTAGGAGACACAGAGCATGAGGTTGCATTCCTGACCATCTTAGTTAATAGCCATTGATGGCCCTGTCCTCTAGGATCATATCTAATTTTTTTTAATCCAATTATACTTTTGGCCTTCACAACATCCCCTGCCAATGAGTTCCACAGGTTAACTGTGTGTTGTGTGAAGTACTTCCTTTTGTTTGTTTTAAATTTGCTTCCTCATTTTTGTGTAATTCCCTTTTTGAAGTTAAATGCTATGGTGGTGGGTTTCTTAGGTATTTTCTCCCCTACAAAGATGTTAAATTTAATTATATCACGGTCACCGTTACCAAGCAGTTCAGCTGTATTCACCTCTTGGACCAGACCCTATGCGCCACTTAGGACTAAATCAAGAATTGCCTCTCCCCTGGTGGGTCCCAGGACTCGCTGCTCCAAGAAGCAGTCTTTAATGGTGTCTAGGAATTACCTCTCTGCATCCTGTCCTGAGGTGACATGTATCCTGTCAGTACGGGGATAGTTGAAATCCCCCATTATTATTGGGTTGTCTGTTTTTGTAGCCTGTCTGATCTCCATGAGCATCCTGGTCAGGTAGTTGGTAATATATTCCTACTGCTAGTCTCTTATTATTCAAGCCTGGAATTTCTATCCATAGAGAGCCTGTGGTACAGTTTGATCCATTTCATATTTGTGCTCTGTTTGACTTTATACCTTCTTTAACAAAATGCCACGCCTGCCAGCACAACCTGTGTCATTCCTGGAGATTTGATGCCCTGTTATCACTGTGTCCCACTGACAATCATCATTCCATCACGTTTCTGTGATGCCCATTATATTCATATCCTCGTTTAACATCAGGCACTCCAGTTCGCCCATCTTAGCATTAGACGTCTAGCAATTGTCTGCAAACACTTCTAAGATTTGTCATTATTTCGCTGTCTGCCTGCATGTGGTGGAATCGAGTGGGGCTCTTCTTTGGTTTGCCTGTTTTATTTCAGCTCCTACCTGTACTTTATCAACGTCTATCCTGGCCTCTTTCCTAGAATATAGAGTAACCCCTTTAATAAATCCGGCCCTGAGGGGTGTCTCTGTCTGAACCATGTTCTCCTCCACACTTGGTGGTTTTCCCCAGTCCTTAGTTTAAAACCTCCTCTACGACCTTTTTCATTTGACATGCCAGGAATCCGGTTACATTTTGGTTAGGTGGAGCCCATCCTCCCATTGTAGGCTCCTCCTTTCCCAAAAGCTTCCCCGGTTCCTAATAAACCTACGTTCCTCCCTCCCAGCCCCATCATCTCATCCACACGTTGAGACCCTGCAGTTCTACTTGTCTAACTGGCCCTGCGCTTGGAGCTAGAAACATTTCAGAGAACGCTACCATGGAGGTCCTGGACTTTAATCTCTTCCCCGGCCGCCTCAATTTGTCCCTCCAGGATCTCTCTCCTGTCTTTCCCTATCTCACTGGTATCTCCATTTACTGCAATCACTGGCTTCTCTCCAGCACTTCACATAAGTCTACCGACCTGTCTCAAGAGATCTGCAACCTTCAAAGCCAACAGACAATTCACTGTGTGGTTCTCGTGGTCAGCACAAACCCAATTCTCTGTATTTCTAATAATTGAATCCCCCATTATTACCTGTCTACTCCTAAGAACTGGGGTCCCTTTCCCTGAAGGGATTTCCTCAGGGCTAGAGGATGCCATGTCATCATCGTGGGAGCCTGTGGCCAGCCAGGAATAGAACCCAGGAGTCCTGATACTTGTGTGTTCTGATCACTAGACAGACGCTAACTGCTGCTGGGACTGAGTCAGGTGCAGACTGCCCTGGCCACGGCACAGGGTGGTTCTTGCTGCCGTTGTCCTGAACTCGGGTTACGTTTATCTGCAGTGTTTGTGCCAAAGTGCGGCCTTTCAAAGGCCTCGCAACACTCCACGTAGCCAAACACAGATGATCAAACAAGAGAGGCTGAAAGAGAAATGAAGGCAGGGAGAAATCACACCCAGCCCAGAGCTCCCAGCTGACCAGGGCTATGGGTGGCCAAGAGGATAACAAAGCTAACACTGCACCTTTCATCTGAGCATCTCAGAGCAGGCCTCACGCAATCATTAACATCACATCCCCCTGGGGAAACAGTAAGCAAATATTATTACCTATTTATACTGGGAGGGAAACTGCATCCCATTGCTGACTCATGTTCAGTTTGTGATCCACTCTAGCCCCCCGAGCCTTCACAGCAGTACAGCCGCCTAGCCAGTTAGTCCCCGTTTTATAGTGGTGCGTTTGGTTTTTCCTTCCTAAGGAAAGTACTTTGCATGTGTCTCCATTGCATTTCAACTTGCTGATTTCAGGGCTCTAATTTGCCAAGGTCGTTTTGGGTCATTTTGACGTCTGATCCTGACCCGTAAGGTGCTTGTAACCCCTCCCAGCCTGGTGTCCGGCCTTCAAAAATCTCCACTCCATTATCCACCTCATTCATGAAAATATTGAACGGGGCCAGACTCAGGCCTGCCCCCTGCCCCCCCCCCAACTAGATCCCCTGTCCCAGTTTGACAGTGCTAACTACCCTTTGAGCACAGGTTTTCGGCCAGTTGTGCACCCACCGCGCAGTAATTTCAGCTAGAGCAGGTTTCCCCTATCTGCTTATGAGAACATCACGAGGGACTTACTGAAATCGAGATCTATCACGTCTACTGCTTCCCACCATCCACTCGGCCAGTAACTCTGCTGGCTGGACACAATTTGTTCTTGACAAATCCAGGCTGGCCAATGCTTATAACCCTGGTACCCTCTGGGTGCTTACAGATGGACTGTTTGTTAATTCGTTCCAATATCTTTCCCGGTATTGAAGTTAGGCTGCCTGGCGCTATAATTACCTGCATCTTCTTTGTTCCCAATTTTAGAACCCAGGCGTCCCGAGTCTTAGCCCCTTGCTCTGATCTACGAAACTAGACTCCACTGTCACCACCCCTCCCTGTGCCTCAGTTTCCCTACCCGTCTTGCGTAGATGATGATACCTGCCCACCGTCGTAAAGCCCTGTGTGCTGTCAGTAACGAAGCCAGCAGGCCGCTAGTTAGCAGGACTCTGGGGGCACGGAACGCTAACCGAGGGGGAAAGCTCAGCTGACTGGCCTGGACTTTTGCTGGGTGGTGGACAATACATGGGTCTAAGCTCAGCATGTACATTTAGGCAAGAGCGGAAGCCTGGCCAAAGTGGCCTCAAACCAGTTCTGCTGGTTCTGTGCACCACCTCCCAGCCCCGGCTGCTATTAATAACTCAGGAGCAGGCTAGCCGGATACAGCGCGGGGGTTTTTAGTGTTTCCTAGCAGCCCAGGATGTGGTGACATCAGGCTCCAGGAGCCACGTGTGTCTGAGGGCAGGTTAATTTCCCAAAGCTTCCTGAACTCAGTTACTCCTCCCAGGGGAAAGGAGCCTGAGACATGTCCTAAAAAGGAAGCAGCAGCACGTGACGGCCCCACCAGAGGCCCCAGCCCTGTTGGCATGAGTGGTTGGCTTTCTCAAGGTGCCCGGGCAAGTTGCTTTGTTAATGAGGGCAGGACAGGTGCAGGAGAAAGGGAAAGTGTAGTGTCTAAGAAACGGGCAGTATCCCTTTAAATTGTTTGTGAACTCTTGAATGGCGCTCACTGTGTTCTGTTTCTCCAGAGCCCCCAGAATCTGCTAGAGCAGCAACAGCCCAGCTGGGCCTTGTGTGTTACACACACGGGTGTTTGGACACCGCCCTCTCAGCCTTCACATTACACGTGAAAAGAGCAAAAGACACAATAAGAATCCCAGGCCATTAGTGGTGTCCCAGTCCCAAGACGTGGGTGGGATGGCCCAGCACCCAGTGGCTCCTGTTGTCACTTACACTAGTGTAAATCAGAAGAGACCTCACCCAAGCCAGGGGCGCTTGCCAATGGGCAGCTGTACACCGGCAGTGTGGCTTAGTGGCGCCGGCCCTAGATTGGGATTTCAGAGACGTGGGTCCTTGTCCTGTCTCTGCTGATGATCTTGGCAAGTCTCTACTGGGTGCCCCTACACGTTCCTGTTCCAAGTCTTATATTTAATGCACTGGGCAACGATAACTCAGACATTAAAAATAGTCATGATAAAATAAATAAAACAGGTTTGAGAGGAGGGGATGGGGAGCCAGGACTCTTGGGTTCTGTTCTTTGCTCTGGGAGCAAAGTAAGCTCTACGGGTTAAACCAGAGGGCCAGGGATCTGGGTTCTCTTTCTGACTCTGGGAGGGGAGAAGGATCTGGTGGTTGGAGCGCCAGGACGCCTGGGTTCAATCCCCAGCTGTGACGCTGTGTGCTTTCGGGAGCAAGTCACTTTCCCTGCTCCGTGCCTCAGTTTACCAATCTGCAAAATGGGGAAACTTCCCCAGGAGGCTGGTGAGGATTTGATGTTGGCCGGGTGCTTGGGGATCCCATGCCAGAGAAGGGCGTGGATTCACTTATTGGACCCAATTTCCGTGAAGAATCCTAAATTGCTCCCCACCCTCCCATGAGCCACACTTTGCCAGAGGAGCCTTTTAAAAATACTTGCCCTGGCCAGGCCAGGGCCCTGCACGAGGGAAGCAGTTTCAGCCTGTGCGGTGCTTCCCCAGTCGAAGCTCAGAGCCCTTCCCATCGGGTTGGAACAGAGCGGTGAGGGCAGAACCGGTTCCCTGGCTTGCCAGGGGTGGGGAAGCTGGGCTAGGCCTTTGTTTTGCACCGGAGCGAAGTGTTGTAATTGTTCCTCTCTGTCATCACCAGATAAAACGCAGGGAGGAGCCAAGTCTACACGGTGCATCTGGGCTGCCTGGCGCCGGGAGCGCCCCAAATGCAGTGGGAGACACCCCGTGCCTGCTGCTCCCGGGCCAGCTGCGGTCCCCCTGCGAGCCGCGGGTTGCTGCCTGGCGCCCTGGCTTACAGTAGCTGCGGCCTGCCTGCTCGGGAGTCTGGCTACGGTGCTGTCAGGCTGGTGACATGCAGCTGTGGGGACAGGCAGGTGCAGCCAGCCTGTATTATTAGTATCTGGACAGGCTGGCTACTGCATAGCGTCAGTGCCCCAACACAATGGCCACTTTCCTGGGTGGCCCTTCGGCACTACGGTACTGAACGTGTCTAATGATCAGTGTGATGTGTAGTAGAACAGTCCTTAGAGACACCAGTGGCGATCACGGCCCCCTGGTGCCAGGCGTTGCACAGACACAGTCCCTGCCCCAAGGAACTTACAATTGAGCTAGATGAAGGAAGAGATTTTGGTTTGGATTTTTCAGATTTTATTGAGTTCCTGGATTTTTTTTGGTAGCTTGGTTGTGTTTAGGGGGAGGAGGGCGAGTCTGTGTTGGGGTTTTGGGGTAGATGGAGGTTTTGGGGCTTTGGAAGTAGGAGGGGGTGTCAGTGTCAGTGTCAGGGATGGGAGGGTCCCCTGGGTCAGGGGTATGAGTGTTCTTACAGTGAAAAGGCCTTTTTGAAGAGGAAGGTCGTGTAGCATTTCCTAAAATGGTCAGACTTCAGATTTGTCTGGGATTTCCTCTGGAAGTTTGTTCCACATTTGGATCCCCTTGACGGAGCGTGCTCTGTCCTGAACTCTGTGATCTGCGCTGTCCCAGAGCAGCACAGCTGTCGCGGTGGTTCATCCATCGCCAGTCAGTCTCGGCTGGAACGGGGGCCCTGATCCATCCAGTTCTGTAAACATTCGGACCACGGCTTTAAGTCAGCCCGGGAAGCTCCCTGGGAGCTCGTGGAAGGGCTGGAGCCTGGAGATTCAACCCTCCCTTCCTCCAGCGCTGTGAAATCTATGGCTGAGGAGTACTGCTAGCAGCAGATCCCCCTTTGCGTGGTAGCCAATCCTGCCCAGCACAGCACAGCTGTGCCCACATCCCGCCAGCTGCCAGCCCTGCCCTGCCGACAGGCCCCGTTTGCAAACGGCTACAGGGGAGGAGGCGGAATTCTGGCAACTCCACGGGGGCAGAGATGCCGCCCGTGATGGGCGTTACTGACGCACCCACCCCACCTGCAATTAAGGCTCCGCTGTGGATAAGCAGAATCCTTTCCCCGGCCTCCCTTTCAGCCTCCTCATTACTAAGCAGCTATCCTGGGAGGGTAACAACCCCAGGCTGAGCTGATTCCAGTGGGACTGCGAGCACCCCACACCGGGCTCACTTTGTCAACAGGCGGAGGATGAGATAGAGGAGGGGTGTGTCACTGCCCCACCCTGTGCCTCGGTTTCTCCAGCTCTAAAATGCTACGCTGGGCAGGGGCGTTCGGATCCAAAGCCCAGGACTCCCTACCCTGGGCCAATCGGGGTTCTCCAGGGTTTCTCTGCCAATTCGATGAGGCCATAGCAGCCGAGAAGCTAGACACGTCCTGCCTTCGGGTGCCTGGCGGAGGTGGGTGTGACCCACTCCTGGATTGGGGTGTGATGCCCAGGAGATATTTCAGACCTGCAGGAGGGGGGCAGGTCCCACTGGTTTGAAGGAATCTCTCTCATGCTCCCGGTTTGGGACACCGGTGCGGGACGTGGCTCTGTCTCACATGCTGCTCCCTCGCACCGCTCAGACACACACCGCGCTGGCTGCTCCAGGCCTTCTCTGCCAGCAGGGAGGGGAGGAGGCAGGGCTGCGGCCTGGTTAAAAGGACGCAGAGGGAGACTTTGATCCCGTCCGTTTAGCCAGGCCTCGGGTGCCACCCATCCCCACGGGGGCGTTTCTCCCCATGCCCCAAATAACCGTTGCAGATAAAGGGAGGGAGAAACTGATAAGGAGCAGAAATGCCCCAGTGCCTTGTACTTGACCTCCCTGGCTGAGTAACCAGGGCGATAGGGTAGCCGGGGAAACCACTTCCAAGCAGCGCCGGGACCGGAAGAGCCTGTCCTTAAAAGGATCATGCTCGTGGCCGACTGCTGCTCTCAGCCGCTGGTACCCGCCTCTCTGAGCCCATGGGCTAACGGGCGAGGGCTGAGCAAGGTAAAGAAGCCACATCATCCCTCCCCCCCCCTGCCCCAGCCTCCTGTCCCTTCCTGGCTCTCACCCGCTTCCCGTCCACGTCTGCTAGTGCCTCTTGCACGAGCCCTTCCGTAGCAGGAAGAAACGATGGGTTGGGAGGAAAGATACACTCCTCTCTGCCCTCGCCAGCAGCACTGCTCTGCCATGCCACCCACAGCCACGTCCTGCCCCCGGGCACCGGGTCCTGGAGCAGGCAGACATGCACAGCAGCAGGGGAGTGCAGCAGAGAGGGGGGCGCAGGCACGGCCAGGATTGCACCTAGCCCTGGGGTCAGGGGCAGGTGTGTTAAATGAAGGAAGGGCTGGTTCTGCTCTTGGTGACGGCAGGGGCTAAATCCCGTCAACTCTCTTCAAGTCATGGGAGCGGCTCCCAGGAGGCTGCACCGGATTAAAGCTGGAGATGGCGGACGCCTCTTCTCTGCTGCGAGGGGATGGTGCGAAAACACCGGCCCTGCTCCTCTTCTCACTCACAGCCGTGTAAACCGGTTTATGGCAGTCGAGCCACCCCAGCAACACACCAGTGTGAGAGTCCAGGATCGGGCCTGGTGCAGCTGCTTTAGCTGGTGATTCACGTCCCTTCTCTAGCCGCGCTGGGGAGGGGGACAGCCCGGCCCAGGTATGACCACGGACAGATGACCCCATTGTGGCTCCAAAATGCATCAAGCTCCTGCTGTCAGCACCTGGGGTCTCCTCATAGTTCAGCCCCAGCATATTCCCCACAACCAGGGCATGAGTCGCTCTCTGCCCCATTCCCCCTTCCCAGGCTGCTACAAGACTGAGCTGCTCCAGCAAAGCAGAGGGGTGAGGGGGGAAGAGCGGCACCCTGGCTGCTGGGGCCTGACTGACACCCCCCTTGTAGGGCTTATCATCAGATTCTTCACCAGGCTAGAGCAAGGGTTTACATACAGCCCCCTCCATAGACCACAGTACCTAGTACAGGTTAGAATTGCACATAAAGAAACAGGGACAGCTTCTGCAATCGGTCTCCTATGGAGACAGGCAGGAGGTTTCCCACCACCCAGTTGCTGTGAAGTTTATGATTAAAGAGTTTTACTGGATTTGCAAAGTCATAAAGAATCACACACACAGGCACTGTCTCTGCAAACCACCTGAGCAAGATTGCAAGAAGATCCCTTACCTCTAGCTGCTTTCCTTGTCAGCATAGCAAATAGCCTTGGAAATCAGCAGCAGCAAACCAAGAGCTGGACATTTTAAGTCTGCCCCTGCTGGCAAAAGGCTCCCTCATAAAAGGCAGGGTGAGCTTATTGCATTTCCTACAGTATTTCAACCAGAAGCTTTTGCATGGGGTACGTAATTACACCTGGACATTTTAAGACAAGGGCAGCTTTGGGGGTTTCCTTGCTATAAAAGAATTAACCCTGTCCTGAAAGTCATTTTGCCTAATGACTTTCTTATTGATTGATCAATCAGATAATTCCTCTGGCCCCATCATTCTAGTGGAACTGAAATTAACCAACTAATTACCTGCAGTTCCTCAGTTGCATCCTAGGATCAATGGATAATAACTTAAGTTTGGTAAGAAGGAGGGTGGAGCAGGGGACTTAGTTATAACACTGTTTCAATTTGAAACCTAGATGGTATCTTCTCATTATAAGATTAGCTGGATCCAAATTGCCCTGACTCAAATCCCTTGACTCATGCATAATGATTAATTTTCTTTTTAAGTTCTACAACAGAGGCTTCTCAAAGCAGAACCTTGTAAGTATTCGTAAACCAGCAGTAGCTCCACACGTTTACATGTGCACAGCCCCTAGCCCAACGGGGTCTTGCTCCATGAGGAAGGCTCCTGTGTGTTATGGGAATACAAATAAATAAATACGCATGATACAGGTGGTCAAAAGAGAGAGTTTTGTCCAAGACTGGGAGCCAGGAACAACATTTTCAAACTTGAGTGCCTGAAATTTCATAAATGTGAAGGTCAAAGGAGGCCACAATGACCATCAAGTCTGAACTCTCTGTATAACTCAGGCCAGAGAACTTCACCCAGCAATCTCTGCATTGAGTGTAGACTTGGTTTAAAGACTTGACGTGACAGAGAATCCACCCTCGTTCTTCCAATGGTTAACACTATAATTTAGTGCCAAAGTGCGAGTGTTTTGGACTGGGAGTTCTAATCCCAACTCCGCCACGGACTTGCTGCGGGGGTGAATTACTCCCTCAAATTGTGCCTCAGTTTCCCCCTCTGCAAAATAGAAACATAGGCTGCCAGGGACCTCCTGGGTTAGAACCCAATCCCCTATGATCACTGGCGACCCTGTCATAAAATCCTGTTTATAAATCTATCAAGATTCAGATTAAAAACTAGTTAGGGTATTGACCCCAGACTGCTTCTATTGGCAGGCCGGTCCAGAACCTCCCTCCTTTGGTGGGGAGAAACCTTTCAATTTCCAGCCTTAGTTGGTTCCTGACCAGTTTATCCCAATTTGTTCTAGTGCCAACATTGTTCCTTAGCACCCCTAGCTCTTCTCCTTCCCTGCTGTATTTATAGAGTGCAATCACTTCCCCAATCAGTCTTTGTTCTGCTAGGCCAAAGAAACCAGCGCAGATCATCCTACTTACCTCCCTCCCAGGGCCGTTTGAGGGGAGCGTGGTTCTGGCCACAGCAGATACACAGAAGAGTTAAGTATAAATAAATACTCTTGTGCGATGGTTGCAATGGCACGCTGTTATTGCTTAGGCTTCAGAACGATAACACACAAGAACCCAAAAACAGAGAGAGAAAAAACAGGCTGCTCCCTACGCAGAGCGGCCCAGCTCATCCCACCTTGCTTTAAGCTGGCTCTTTCCAGACTGACTTTGCTTGCACTCATTGCTATAAAAGGGCCTAGCCTGCAAGCAGAACCAGGAGAGCACATCCCCCTGCTCCCCCATACACACACGCTAGTGACAATTTGCAGTGCCAACACAATCCTCTATACACGCACGAAGATCAAACTTTGCTTACGGAGCATTTGGCCTTGTCCCTTTAATTTAATGAGTCATTTAATTACAAGAGGATAAGAAAACCCCTGAGCTGGCTCCCTCCCTTTGCTCGTCCTACATTCGTTTTCTTTCCTCTCCACTTGTAGCACTGCACAACTCCCTGGTCCTGGGGACAGAACATGTCGAGCGTGGGCCAGTCTCCACCCTGAAGACCTTTGCCATCTAAATAGACAGGCAGGATCTGCATCCTCATTGTCTAGTTGGGGGAGCAGAGGCCTGCAGAGATTGAAGTGATTCGGTCAGGGGGCCGGGGGGAGTTTGTGGCAGACAGAGCTAGGGATCGAGCCCTGGTGCCTGGAGTTGCAAGTCAACAGCTTAACCCCAACGTCTCCCCCACCTCCCCTTGCTCCATCTTGTTCATGCAGAGCAGCGCCACGTCCCGTGGGGCTGATCCAGCCGCAGGGCTGGGAAGGCGGAGCAGGTGAGGGGGTTGACTGGCTCTCAGCCAGGAGCTGGTCTGCAGTAGGTGGAGCGCCTTTGATTAAATGCCGGGACTAGAGATAACACCAAGAACAGCGCAGGGAGGGGGAAGCACCTGCCTCATGCAAATCCGCTGCGAGGCGGAGCCTTTCCCGAACGCCCAGTGCTGGTCAGGAGGGCGGCTGCTGCTATGGGAAGCGGCCCAGTTCTAGGCCATGCTGACTCCTTAATGGGCATTGCGGTGTAGTTGTGTCACCCCTTGCAGAACCTCCTGCTGCTGCTCCCCCCCTGCCCGGAGCAACAGGCCCTGCAGAGCTTACCCTCTAAATAGAAAAGCCAGCTACAAGGCGGGAGGGGAAAGTGATTTGCCCAAGATCACAAGGCAAATCAGTGGCAGAGCTAGGAACAGAACCCAGGGTTCCTGAGCCCCAACCCATTGCTCCAGCGCCTGGCCCCCATGCTTGGTCACCAAGCTCCATTAAAGCCACAAAGAGAGCCAGGACAAGGGGGTAGCTTTCAGAAGGCCCTGTGGGGCAATACGCACCAGCATGGAAAAGCATTTCCCATTGAACCCAGAGCCCTGGCTCTTTGCTCCTCATTTTCAGCCATCTCAGCCCACCGATTCAACATGGCAGAGCTTGCTCAGCCCGCGTCCCACCCCAGGCACTTTAAGAAGAAACCGAGGTGCTGCAGTAAGTGAGACGGAACCGAGGGCCAAAGATGCTGACGTAACCCAGTCACTGTGCAACACCGAACCGTGATTACCAGACCCCACATCTTGTTTTACAGAGACTCAGGCCGCTTTGGCCCATGGCAAGCGCACCGTTAAACCCCTTTAAACCTTTTATTAGAGATGCAGAAAGGGAAACACTTTTCTACGTTTGAAATGTAGTAAGGCTTCCATTTTACCAATATATTTTAGTTCCCTTGAGCTGGAGTTTGAGAGGAAAAAAGGCCCTGCTCCAACAGTCTCTTAGCTGGTCTCAAAGATGGCAGTAACTGTCCTTCTGGGGAAGAGACGAAGTTTTTCATTGAGATAGGTCTGGAGCTTTTGTTGTTGCTGCTGCTAACGTCCAATCCCTTTTCATTTCAGGCGGTGTCGGAGATTCAGTGGGAGCTGGACGGGTGGCGATGTCATCTGGATCCCTCTTTCTGCCCCCTGCTGATCAGGACAGCTCATGATCAGAACGAATGCCTGTGGTCTCAGGAGATGGTGGGGGCGGCAGCCACGCTAGCAAAGCTCACTTCAAATAGCCCGTTTGTTCTTTTATCTTTCTTCTGGCATTTCTTTAAGCACCCAGTGTATGGAACAGCCCAGCCTGTCATTATTTTGTTCACCAATTAAGCCTAATATCCAACACACCAATTTTGGTTCATTAAACTTCCAGTTCCACATCTTCCCGTTTTTTACCAAGCATGATTTCAACATAGTTCTTGAATTATATCAACATGGCCTGCTCTAATCTAGTCTGTCTGGTTCTTTCACTTGCTTAAAACATTCCTTAGGGAAAACAACCTGGACCTCCTTCCCATCAGCGTTTCTTGGAGTGGGTTATTGTAACACCTTTGAACTTTAATGTACTTTTTGCAATTGGTCTTACACTTTGGGCCTACAAATTTACCCTATCATCACACTAGGGGATTTATGAATTGACAATTAACTTAATTCTCTGCACCGTCTCCACCCAATCAATGCAACAGAGTTTAAGCATTCAGAGGATGGTCTGTGCTAAACCTTAACTGCTGGCTGCTATAAAAGGCCCCTGGCAACGAAAAAACAAAACCAAGCCACACACACCTGCGGAAAAGCACACAGGGTTTGTTCTGCAATTAATGAGATCATCATCATCAATGGCGGCACTAAGGCTATGGAAAAACAGCTGCAATTTCTCCCATGGAGGGGGGAACAGAAAGGTTGACGTCAGTGCTGTCCCACTGCAATTCTCTTCTCATGAGGGGAGGGTGGTTTTCTAAAAGGGGAAAAATGAACATTTCTGCACAGAGCGAAACTGATGGCTGTATTTGTGCCTAAGAAATATGGGCGATTATCTCAAGTAAAGCACATCACCCTTTGGAAAAATGCTGGTTAAACGAACACAACCTTCCTTACCCATTTTCCCACATCTGTGGCATCGTGGCTGTAGGGTTACGTCTCTCCTTAATGGAGGTAGAGTGTAAGCATTAAACACTTTGAATCTTCTTTCCCGACCCATCCGTCTTCAGATGAAGTCCAGTTTCTGGCTTCCTTTGCTAGCCCGAAGAAGGGCAGACATAGGGTGAAAGCACAACTCTGGGAGTTGAAGACTGTTCTACAGGAGTTCTTATCTGGCTCTCGGCACTGTAGTTGGGTAACGAGAGAGGTCATTAACAGCTGTCATAGGCTGTTTGATCTCTCCGACTCTCTACAGGGAGAATTGGGTATGCAGTGGAGTTTGAGTTAAGCTTTTACATGTCCAAGATCTGCGTGATGGAGTAAAAGTGTAATTCTGTAAAACAGGGAGTTCAAGATTTGCACAAATAATACAGAAATGGGGCAAAGGAGAACATTGCTGAATTTAGCAACACTAACCCCATGTGGGTTATTGGAAGTCTTTGTCTGTGCATCATCACAGGGCCCTGACTGGGGTTCCTACACGCTGTTGTAACCAAGAGAAGAGAAAAACGCTTCGCTCCACCTTCCGCAAGTCACTTCCCTTCTGCAGGCTTGTCTGCACCAACCTTTGCTCGAGATTCAGCTCCAACGTTGCCCCTGTTTTGAGCTCAACTGAAGTGGCCCTTTAAACTCCAGCTAGCTGGCGCTCCAAGGGAGGTTGGCTGAAGCTCTGATGCTGCAGGGGCTCAAGCTAGGTGAGGCAGGGGGGCTCCTGCTACAGGCGACAGCTGGAGTTACCATGACTCATCAGCTGCTCACTCTGCCTGGCTCCAGAATGGTTTCGTAGGAATGAGGCTTGCACTCCCTGGAGTGGAGTCACTGGAACTAACTCCTGCACTGCAGACCAGCCTTGCACCCGCGTCCCCAGCTGCCAAACGTGACTACTTAGATTGCTCTGAACACAAGGAGACTGGAAGCTCTTGGGGACTGGGATGGTCTTTTTCTGTGGTTGTACCGCACCTAGCACAACTGGGTCCTGGTCCATGACAGGGATTCCTAGGCGCTCTCCCTATACCACCAAAGATCCTCCAGTGAGAGCAGAGGGGTAGAGAACTGTTATTTTCAGGGTGGAGGTTTGGTTACTGATGGAATGTAACCACAGGGAATTGGCTCATTACTTCTTTGGCATTCAGGTAAGTTTTGTTTCCCCAGTTACGGGCCCAATTCAGCTCTGTACGTGACAAGTCCCTGCTGGAAGTCCCTTAAAGTCAGTGCAGTTACACCAGGGATAAACTGGCCTGGATGTGTTTGATTGGAGCTCAATCCTCCACGTCCGCAAATACCTGCCATTCAGATCGGATCAGTTAATTAGCACTTGGCAACCCCCACAAATAATAAATGCTAATAAGCACCTCTCTCCGGCCCTGGAGAAAGCTCACTGGGACACAAAACAGCCTCCCACCTGGTGCTAGGCAAACAACAATTTCTCCTCTCTGGGTGGAAGCGCGTTGCGATTTCTCAATCCGAGATCCAGACAAGCAGGGTGAAGCCTCACGCTGCCGACAGCTCCCGCTCCTCCGCAACCTTTTACTCTTCGACCACTGAGGGTTAGGGGCAGAAACCGAGCCACACGCACCGGACAGTCAGTGCCCAAAGGTGGTGTGCCTACAGCACCCAGTGGGCGTCTTTTAGACGGCTCCAAAGTTCTGCAGTTCGGGAAGCACAACGCCAACAGTGAAAGAACACACCGAGGCCGCTTCAAAATCTCAATTACATCTATGCATGTCCCAGAGGCCCCGATCCGGGCACCACTTTTGCACATGCTTCAGTAGTTGCAGAATTCCAGTTGAAGTTAGCATGTGCCAGCAGTGGTTTGCAAGGGTCAGTTTTACAGGAGAGGTGTATGTCTAGTTTAAGCATCAGACCTTTGGAAATGGCTTTTATTAGACCACGTTACAGTAGAATTGTTTTAACGTTCATGTGGCAAGGCTGAAGATATTCATGTCCTTGTGCTCCCTCATTTATCCATCTCCCTCTGTTGTCTCATTTTATACTTTGGTTGTGAGCTATTGCGGTTAGCGACCATCTTTTTTTTCTGTGTTTGTACAGCACCTAGCGCCATGCGATCTTGGTCCAAGACCAGGGCTCCGAGCACAACACAAATAAATAAGTGATGCAGGAGAAAACTGCCATGAAATTAGCTTCAACGTGTATAAACTTTTTAATTTTAAAAAGTAAGTTTATGGGCATATGTAAGAGGAAAACAGTTACATAATAATCAGATCATCTCTTTCATATGCTGCTATACAAGTCATCAGCATCATTGGTACACGAAAGCCATGCTGCAGCGATCGCTATTAGCACTGGGTTTAAAATCAAACTTCCCCTCCCTTCTCTCAAATTCCTGTTTCATCAGTTTTATTTTGTTAATAAGCAAGTTCTCCCTGCAGGAGATCTCAGCGAGAATCCCCCCCTCTCTCCCAGGCCCAGCCCTCTGCAGAGCTGTGTTTGAAGACCACCCATAAGCCAGGCTGATCTTTGCGTTTCTTGGGGGAGGTGCAGGTGGCCTGTGTCTCTGCTGCTACTGCCAGAGGGCAAAGCCTGGGGCCCGCAGGAAAATTCGTAAGCCCAGCACCACAGTGTCCTCTTGGTTTAGAGTGCCACACAGCCAAAGGGAAGGTACCCCAGTGCCCTGCTCAGCTCTGCTCCTAAACGGCCTTCACTCTACAGCCCAAGAGGGGAAGATGCTGCAGGCTGCCCGCCCCATGCACATTGTGGGGTGACAATCGAACCATATAATTTTGCAGCTCCTTGGCTCTCACTGCTGTACGAAGGGAACAGGCCAAGTTCGGACCTGTTACCCTAGCACAGCCCTGGGAGAAGCGTCACTCACTTCTGGGCGGTTGCTTTGCATTTAGAGCAGGGAAGAGGGGAAAATGCCAGTGCTGGGCTCGTCCCAGCCCAGAGTCGCTCGCTCCAACCAGCCATGCCGCTCGGGGTCTGTAATGAGTGGCCGTGGGTCCCTAAGTGGTTCGGAAGCAGGGCTGGCTCCCATCAGGTTCCTGAAATGGGAGCCACAATACAGCTCAAAAACACACACCTCACAGCTCTGCTGGGGGAGCCTCTTCCTGCCCCATTAGCCACACAGCTTGTCGAAGGCGGGGGGGGGGGGGGGGGGCCGGCCAGGGAACCTTAAATTCCACCCCATCGTCCCACCCCTAGAAAACCTCCCTTGTGAAGCTGCTACTTCACAGAGCAGCTTGCCCATAACACTGCTGGGGTGTGCTCTGCGCCCATCGGCAGAGCCCTGATGAGATGTCTGCTGTCTAGGGAGACCTCCCTGGGACTCAGAGGCTGGCAAGCTCTTGAGAGATGCTCCTGGCTAGTTTCCTCTGCAGCTCCTCCGCATCAGAAGCGAAGCCAGAGGCTGCCTGCAACGAAACTGACACGGTCCCTTCAGATGGAGAGCGAAACAGGACAGCCTCCCAAAAAGGTGCAGACGGCAATCTGCGTAGTGGAACCTTCGCTCCAGCAAAGTCTTTGCCAGGGGCACATTCTTACAAGCATCAGAGGTTCAAGGCCACCGTTCTGATACAGCCGCATTCGTCCATGGCTTCTTTTGGAGTGGAGAAGGGGGGAAGAGAAGGATTCTTCCTGTCCCTCTTTGGGAGTTTTAACAAGGAATCTTTGTTTTAATTAAGTGCCCAATGTGAAGAGTTCCAATTAAAACCCCCCACCAGAGACCCAAGCCACCAAAATCCAGCTGTTTGAAAATCCAGCTGTTTGAAAGTTGGGGCTAGATCCTCAGCTGGGACAGATTTGCACCGTTCCACTTCCCTTCACCCCAGCTGACAATCTGGCCTTCGATTCTTAAGTCACTGCCTGCTTTTCCTTACCCTAGAAACAAAAGCTGGGCTCCAGAGGTAGATTCCTCCCCGAAGTTACACGTAGAACCAGAGCTGGTTGGGATCCCGTGAGAGATTGCAAAGGTACCTCTCAACCAGACTGTCCCAGGAGACAGTGATGGCGCTGGCTGCAGCTGGCTGGTTAACTGAGCTGAGATGCATCCTGCAGAACGTATCTTTGGCCTGCGTTAGAGCCAAAACACATTTTATAGCTGGATCAGCAGCTTGGGGAGTTTCCGCTTCGAGGCAGATATTTAAATGGTCCAGGAAAGCCTCTCAGATTAGCGCTCTGTGCTCTGCAATCAGCACGTGGCCGTGGAGCAGCTAAGAATTCAGAGGACTTGCTGTTCCCGTGGCATTTTGTTAACTGCCTTGCCCCTCGCTGCAAACATTCAGACCAAACATCAGGCCAAAAACATTTTTTGCATGTCAGCCTCATCTGCAGGATTACGAGACCTGTTCTAGTGCACCATGCCAAGCAAAGCAGAGTCCAGAGATAAGGCCACTGTTGGAAACAGAAGGGCGTGAACATTCGTGGAAGCTGAAATCATGCAAGACAACGGATCTATTTTGGCACTGGGGATTTGTGAGTCCTTGAGCTCAGACTGAGCATCAAGCTGTATTTATCACCTCCCTGCTCCTGCTCCAGTGTCTCACTGCCTCAGGAACAGAGGTATGTGTGTGTGAAATCAAGTAGGTTATTTTAAAACAGAGGCATGATTAAATGTTCCACCCCCAGTCCACTTCCAATCAAAAATTAACTGGACCAAGTTCCCCCCCGTGGGCAGATTATCACAGCGCATTAAGGCACAATGGTCAAGGCCTGACCTGCAGGTTGGTCTGAAACCCCTAGGCTGATGAAGTTTAAAAGGTAACCGAGGCAGACTGAGGAGCAAAAACAGGGGGTCACATACTTGTGGATTCCCCCCACCCACCATATGTTCCCAATTTCTATTGGCACTTTCTGAACAGGTGCAAATTCTGCTGCAAACGAAGCTCACTGGGAGTGAAAGGCAGGTTTGTGTTTCAAGGACATGCAGGTCTCCTGTTTAACAATCACAGGCAGGGCTAGCTGGAGGGTTGTTCTTTCCCCTCGGAACAGCCTGGATGCATTACAGCCCAGCCCCGCTCACACGCCGTTGACCATGCCTGTCATCAGTGAGCGAAGCAGGAGCACTGGGGGACATGGAGCTCGGAGGCAAGAGAATTTGGCTGCTTGTCCCATCAAGGCCGATCTAGTGGATGTTCATGGAAAAGCAGGAACTTCTTCCTCAGAGCGTGTCCTTCCACCCACAGGGGTTTGCTTTCCCAGACTGGTTTATTGTCAAAAAACAGCAGCCAGAAATTGCTGGAGACGTACAAGATAGGAGGGGCCCCCTGTTAACTCTGTCTTGGAGGCAGCCCTGGAGGCTGGATGTCCCTTTATATAGCACAGCACAGTGTGCGCAGCAGGACAGCCAGGCAGCCCTGCCCTGAATGGATCCTCATTTCATGGTTGATCTCTTGGCTCAGCCCAAGTTGGAGCAAGCTCTCATTCTCATTGGCCTCAACAGCGAAGTGATCTTGTGTCAGATAAAGTCGCAGCTATTCCAAAACCTGTTACTTCTTCCTCCACGGGCCAGCTGCGATGGGGATGTGTAATGTCACTGACAGCTGGGGATTAGACCGAGACCCACCAGGTTCCTCTCACACATGCCATGAACCTTTGGAGTCACGGTCAACCTGGGCCATCTCAAACCTTTCCCATCCTACATCCCAATCCTGCTAGGTTGTGGCCATGTACCATCCTAGGCTCAGCCGCTCCATGGCCTCCTTCCCCACAGCACGGCCAACAGGAAGGGCCAACCAAGTGACACAAGAATCACCTGTCCAAGCACACTAGGCCAGTAGAGTTTGGCCGGGCAGAGTCTCCCATTCCCCATTGTTACAAAGTCAGATCCTTTTTTCAGCAAAGCAAATGTGCTCAAAAAGAATTAAGGCAAGAGTAGTATATAGGCCATATGGATTGATGGGTGGGGCAGGATATAAATATACATCTTTCTTTCTTTCACAAGGGTGAAGAAATGGCAACTGTAGTTCTAAGTCCTGGAAAAAGAAGCAGCCGGATTTTATACCAAGGACCCAAGAGGGTTTCTACAGACATTAAAAAGACTCTCCAAGCAGAACACCGCTGTCCGTCCGCCCCCCCTCCCCCCATCTCCATACCCAAGGCTGTCTCCTCAGACTCTAGTTGCGGACTGTAACCTTCCATGCTTCCCCTTCTGGAGGAGAAAAACAAACTCCAGCTGTGGCTGAAAAGACAGATTCACCTCTTGTTTATGATCCACAAAGTATCATCCTACCTTATTGCACGTCTGTTTGGGCACATGCGCGCGCACACACCCTTGTATACACACAAACATTTGGTTAAGAAATGAAATATCTGGAATTTAAGCAGTGCCCTGAGAACCACATAGAGAAAGACAGATTAAATAGAATTTTCTGGGGGTACTTAACACCAAATTCCGCACCACCCTCCCTCACAATTTAAGCAAAAAAACCCTCCTTCCCCTTGTTATTAGAGAAGGTTCTCAGTTCTTCTGCTGCTGGTTCCTCTCCGGTTCAGCTGTAGTAGCTGCTTTGTGGAACGGACGCATGCGTCAACAGACTCCAATCTGAGGATCGCTTGCCTCTAGGACGGTATTTTTCCTCCTAAAGCGACGGGAACATCAGCAGGCAGGAGGGCGCTCCCCATGGAAGGACACCCGGCACTGGTCTCTGAAAGATCCCGAACCAGTTCGGACGGCGGGAAAAAGCACGCACCCCAGGAGCCAGGTAGCGCCCTGCGCAGGCAGCTGCTAGCACGAGCTAGTCTGCAGGTTCCCCTCTGTCAGCAGCGAGGCGATGGAAGACGGGCCATAGGCGCTGTCGAACTCCTCGTCCGAGCTCAAGTGGTCGTCGTTCAGGGAGGCCTCTGCTGCCGAGCGAGTGGCCTTGCGCCTGGATCAGGGAGAGGAGCCAGTTGATAGCTGCACCGAGCAGCGGGGCTTATCCGGTCCTACACTCTGGCCCCAGGTGGCAGATTCCCACCAGGGCCTAAAAGCAGTGGGGAGACCCCTGCTCTGAGGAAGGAGCCTCCATCTGCTCACAGCCCTGCTCACTCAGGGGTCAGACACCTTGCACCCCGCACACTGCGATAGGGTGAAGCAATGAGGAGCAGAGATCAATGAAAGTCCAAACAGCAACAGTGAGAAGCCTGCTGGGCCGAGGCTGACGCCGGGACTTCCAAGGAGCCTGTGGGAGGGCCGTGTCCAGCCTTCGTTTGACACCCAGTGGGACTGGGGCAGGATCGTCGGCTTATCCCCGCCCAGTGCACTAGGGACCTCCCTTGCTGACGGACTCAGCGTGAACCACCCTAGCAAGGGCACGGCCTGGAGCCCGGGTTACCGGCATGCTACCGCTCTGCTTCGGGGAGGTCGCTTAGATCAGAGTCCTGCTCTCCAAGAGCAGATCTTCCTTGATGCGCAGAAACACGCGTGGCCACAGGGCTGGACGGAGGGGAGGGGACAGGCAGGGGGAGTTTTCTACTGCCACATTTCCACCATCAGGCTAACGAGGGCTTCTGCCAGCCGCCTAGGAAGACTGATAGGGAGCAGCGCCGTCTAAGACGCAGATGGGAGCCCCTTGGCTATGGCGCTGGAGGGAATTCTGCAGCACGGAGTTGGGAGACCCCAGCCCCCCCACATTCCCTACCAGGCCTCTTTCTCCAGGGTCTTGACGCGGTTCTGCAGCTGCTCGTTGAGTTCGTGCTGCTCCTCCAGCTCCCGCTGCGCCTTCTTCCTGGCGCTTTCCAGGCGCTCAATCTCCTCCTCCGCCTCGTCCATCTGGCGCTTGAGCGCCTTGACGCGCAGGCTCAGCTGTCCGGGGAAGAGGGTAAAGGGAGGGGCACATTGGTTTGTGATGCTGGGAGGATGCCCCCTAGAGCCAGACACCCAGCCAGCACTGGGGAGATCTCACCCAGCCCTCCCCCTCTCCTCCTGCCCTAGGATACTCGGGGCCTCTGTTTGCATCACGAGCTGTTCGCAGGCACAGCCGCGTCCTGGAGCTGAAGAGGGTCAGAGCAAGCCGGGAAACGGCCATGCCCAGGCTGCTCTGGAGGGGGCTGGGCGGAGGATAAGAGCCTAGAGACGCTAGGACACGTGTGTGTGTGGGGGGGGGAGGGGGCACATCCCATGGTTCTTAGCGCTGCAGTGAACTGAGCCGCTCTAGGATCCTTTCCCAGTGAGTTGTGGGAGAACTTGTCTGGCCTTCTGGGCCCACGGGGGGGGAATTGTGGGAAGGCGCTGGAGGACCGTCAACACTAGCCAGGGTAGCGCCGGCATCCTTGTTTCAAAAGTGGGCCTGAGAATAAAAAAGTGGAACCCGGGCCCTCATCCGCACCCCTACCTGGGTTACAAGCCCCAGGCTTGGGTGAGAAGGTTTTGTGGGGGGAACACCTGGCTAAGGGCCCAGGATGGCTCGGCAGAGAAGACAGGCTGGATGGGAGTGAAGGGTTTTTGTTAGAGCATGGAGTGAACAGTTAACATTTTTGGGGGGTGCACGGAGGGGCGGGGGGCATAAAGATGCTCAGATACTGATCAGAGTTCAGTCAGTCTTGTACACTACTGTACATATGCAGGATTCCTCATGGATGGAGCCTATCTCCTTACACTCCCACAGACCCATCTGCCCCCCATCGTACCACATGCAACAGCCCCAGCTTTAGGAAGCCGGGCACGCTTAGGATTTTCTCCCTCAGGAGTCCAGGTGGAGAAGATGCACACTCCTGTCTTGAGCATACAGCTGCATCGTTTCCCAGTAGTGATCGGACAGACCCAGGCCAAAGCATTATCTGTGGAAGCCTCCAGCTCTGGGAATGCCACCCAAAAGATGCTGTAATCAGGCACATCTGTGCTAGCGGGTGGCTCAGATTGGTTAAGCAGCAAGAAGGGGTTTTTTGTTTCCAGATGTTTTGTTCTCGGTGAACCACGGGGAGGTGCGGTCAAGAGAACCCAAAGGATCAGCCCCACAACACCAAGAGAGGAGCTCAGGAAGGCCAGCAGGAGCAGGGAACGGACCCCGAAGGCCAGGCAAGGGAGATCTGATGGCAGAGCTGCTGTAATGAGGCGAGACGGAGCGGTAACAGAGGCAAGAACAGGAAGTTGAAGACGAGGGATGGCTAGTGAGACGGGGCCAGTGGATTCTCAAAAGGCTTTGACAAGACTATTCGGCAGGGGGTCTTTCCCCAACACGCTCTAACAGGACCTTCCTCTGCAGCATGGGGCATGGCTCTCTTGCTGGTGGATTCTCTGTACCTTAAAGTCTTTAAACCAGGATTTGAGGACTTTAACTTAGCCATAGGCTAGGGCTCTATTACAGGAGTGGGTGGGTGAGGTTCTGTGGCCTGTGTTGTGCAAGAGGTCAGACTATATGATTATATTGGTCCCTTCTGACCTAAGAGTCTATGAGGAACCGCGAGGCAGAGACACCGAAGCATTTGGCTGTAATCAGGGATAGGACAAGGTCAATGGGACAGAGAGATTAAAGGTGGCTGCAGCTGGAGGGGGGGCAGCTCCTGCACCAAGAGGAGAAACGTGCTGCGTAAAAGGAGCCGAGAGGAGATGTGTGTGAGATAAGCTGAGACCAGACCCATGGGTCTGGCCCGTTGTTTCCATTGGTACCCCGATTGCATTGGCCTGTAGGAGAGTCAGTCTCAAACTGGAGCCAGTCACTGTCCCAGCCTGATATGAAAGTGCAGACACACACACCCCCCCCTTAGCTGATGTTCTGAGGTCCATGCTATCCAAGAGCAGCCTGGAATCAGCTGTGGAAAGGGTCGATATCTCTCTCTCTCTCGCGCGCGCGCACACACACACGCACAGCTCTCCGGCTGCAAATAGTCAGGTTGGCTGAGGTTTCCCCATTTGTCTGCCAAGCAAATGCCAGAGGCTATGGAAGCCATTTAAATGAATAATAATTGGATGATAAAAATTGGAAGAAAAGAAAGGAGGGATGGGAGCAATGCCCCAGGGGAGCGGGCGGGGAAGAAAGAGGACATTCTGCTACACACCTGGTCCTTCTGGTCATTCACATGCTGCCTTTCGTCGTCAATCTGGATCGTCAGCTCCTTCACTTTCCTTTCCAGTTTGCGGTTCGAGGACACAAGGACATTCTTCTCCCTGAAACCACACGAGATGCACAGCTCAGCTGCAGCTCTGCTCAGACACACACATGATCTCTGACTGTTTACCAGATGGGAAACCGAGACCCAGAAAGATGAAGCACCTAGCCCCAGCTCACACAAGCAGTCAGAGGCAGAGCTGGGATTTGAACCCACAACCCCCGAGTCCCAAGGCAGCGCCCTAATCACCTTCACTCTGCTCTTTGAAGGCAGCATGGGTGGCACCCACACTGACCTGGAACGAGCTACCTCCAATTAGATTCGTCTTAAAAAAAAAAAAAAAAAAAACAAACAAACAAACAAAAAAAAAAAAACTACAGCGGTGCAAGAGTATTTATTTCTGGTGCAAAGCGCCAAGCTGACAGCCCTGGAACCAGACACCCCATTTATTTACGACACAGGGACAGCCCCGCAGCAGAGAGCACCGGGCACGCTTCCCCCAAACACTGCCAACCAAGTTTATTAAGAGGGCAGCTTAAGCAACACCGAGCACTCGCAACTGGACTATGTCAAGCCAATTGTCCACACGGGTAACCATCGGAGGGAGATGGCTCTGACATCTTCCAGCCCAGGTTGGCAAAGAGCTGCCCGCAGATGGCTGAGAGTCTCTCTGCCCCCTTTTAGACAGCAACGATCAGTGCCACATTCCCTGGATGATGTATTTTTCCACCCCCACAGTCTTTAGTGGCTTGTCTACATGGGAAAGGTGCATTTCGGGGACCGTTTTAAACCAACTTCTGTTAAATCGGTTACCTAAAAGGACACAAATTTCAATTTTTAGTTTATTTACTTTGGGGAATGTTCTTAAACTGAAACTGGGGTGTCCACAGGAGAGTTTGAAGCAGTTTAGCTAAAATCAGTTTAAAAATTGGGGTTAACAGAGTGTGACCACTGCATAGCTGGTTTTCTTTTCAGGATTTTTGGAACCTGGCAACGGTTGCTCTTGCTGCTGAGGCCCACCTGTTTATTCTGCCTCGTGCCGCTGTGGTAATTCAATCCCAGCCAGAAGCACAGGTAAGTGCTTCCCTAGGAGGATTAGGTCCATTTTAACAAAGGGGTATGGGGGAGAGAAATGGGACTTCACATCCAGAATCCTCTCCATCTTCTGCAGTTAAGGCCCACAGACCAGCACCAGTACTACAGAACTACAACCCTTCCTGAAGCTGTATAACAAGATCGGGGCACAGAGGGGCCTAGAACTCAGGCCCACCCCTGTGACCCCAGTCCTGTGCACATGGGGTGGGGGTAAGCATTCCTGCATTCCATTACCAGCCCTGCCACCGACATCTGAGGAGTCACATGCCTGCTGCATGCCTCAGTTTACCCATCTCTAAACTGGAGGTAGCGATTCCCTCCATCTCTGTGCAGATGGGCTGAGACACTTATGCTGGTAAAAACTTTCCAGTGTAAACCAGGCCTAGGGGTCAGTTTGGGGGTGAATTGTTATGGATATGGTTATACTGGTGCAACCCCTAGTGTGATCTTCTGCCAGACAGGGCCAGGCTCAATTACATCTTTTTACCTCTCTTCTGCCTGCAGCTTATCCTGCAGTTCTTGGATCCGCGACTCTAGCTGAGACAAACTGGCACTGGGTTTCTGCAAGCCTTCCGAACTGGCCAGTCGGCTTTTCAGGTCTTTGTTCTGGTGGGAGAAATTATACCTGATTAATCACCCTCCCAAAAAACCAACCAACAGCCAGCAGCTGAGCAAGACAGTTGGAGTTATAAACAAACGCAGAAGGAACGGAGTGTTGTGTTAATTCCGGCAGTGAGTCAAGCTCTGCAAAATCCCTTTCCCAAATAGGAAGTTTAATTAGCTGGGTTATATAATGGCAATTATTTTTCCTGCATTAAAAACGTTGCCAATTGGGTGTATTTTAAAACCGTGTGAGGAATCCAAGTTCTAAAAACAGGTGAAGACAGCAAAGTCGATGCTGTCCGAACATGCTGGCTGGGCATCACGGCGCCTAACGGCTCCATTGCCAGGGAATAGCTTGCATCTCCATTTAGACCTGGCCTCCCAACGCTCCATTGCTATCGGCAGGAAAAACTGCACACATCCGCACAGAATGGCACTTACATGCCCACAGTCCTGTACAGATTCAGGTTTAGCAGCAAGGTCCTTCGAGCCAAAAGACCTCCTGACCAGGACACAATCCAATGCAGAATTCAGCTATTAACGGCCAGTGTATTTAATAGCTTCCTCGGCCCAAAAAGCTAAATTTGCCTGATTTACCTGGTTCTCCAAGAGCCATCAAAGCTCCTCCAATCTGTTCCATAGGAGTGACAGCAGAGACCCCAGGCCAACATTAAACATGCCTTGTTAACGGGCAACGGCCAAGAAGGAGAAATCTAGGATGAAAACTTTTGAAGAATGAGATCAATGCACCGCAGGGACCTCTGTGACTTTTTGCACCACCTTCTGTCAGCAGTTCATGCCAAGTTGTTGTTTTGTCCTTGTTAATTACACGCGGAGAACAAGAACAGCTAGAAGGATTTTTTTTTTTTTTTTTTTTAAAGCCAGCACACACTTGGGTAACAGAGTATTCAGTAACACAAGTCTGGGCAGGCAGCTGCTGCGTGTTCACAGCAGCCCGGGCTGTAGTTTCATTCCCAAGTTAAAAAAACCCGTGGTGTTAGAGCCCATCTACAAATTAAAAGAGCATCACAGAAACCAATGCAGGGAAAGCCATCTAGGAGGCATGGGGAGTGATTCCAAGTCATTACAGACCAGTCCTTAATCGGCTGGTTCGTGTAAAGTGCGGGTCAACGAGTTCTGGCTCAGAATGGATTTGAAACACGAGTCAGTTCAAGTCTGCAGATAGGGGCTACATTCGGACCCTGAAGATGTGGGCCCCAGTTCTGTGTTTCCTCCCAGCCCCACTGCCGATTACCCCGGTGTAAGATGGGTGGAGAGGCTCAGTGACATTTCCCCCCCCACTCTGCACAGGAAACGTCTAAGAAAGGAAAGGGGCATGAGCAGAGAGCTCTGTCCTCCGGCTATTCCTACGTGGACTCTTGGGGTCCCCTTGCAGCCAATGCGTAGGTTAGAGCCGCCCTGGGTGCAGCTTCAGCTCCGGTAGCCTGCATATCTGGAAGAGGCACAAAGCCACCAGCACCCCAGCCTCCACTCCAGGGCTGTGCAGAGCCGGGTCCCAGGCTCCAGGCTCAGAACTCCAAGGGTTTCCTGAGGGCTGCAGGCCAGGCCTTCCTTTTCCCCAAATGCTCAGCCTTCAGGAACGGCACTTGGATTCTGGCAGTACAGTCAGCATTCTGGGATGGCAGGATCGAGTGGTCTCTTGCACTCCAACAGCTCAGGGCCTCCCTTCTCCTGGATGGGCAAAGGGCACCAGCCTGCCCATAAAGGCCCCATCTCCCGTAACGATCCACGAGCCCAGAGACCCAAGAACCTGTAACAAGAGCTAGCTGCAGCCTGGTAACCAGTTCAGAACAAACCCAGACTGCTTAAAGCTGAGCCCTGCTGGAGGGTGCTCTGGTTCTAGCCACACTAGCCCGATGCCCTAGCTCACAGGCACGGGGCAGGCAGGGACCTGGGGGATCACAGCGCTGGACAGAGCACGGCTGATGGGTATTTTCAGCCGTAAGGGCAGGGCACACACGGTTGCTCTCTAGCAGGCCCATGTGGCACGTGCGAGTACTACACCCCTGTGGATCGCTGCAGAGTTCTCCACGGACGGCCATTTGGGGTTGGTCTACGCTGCAGGGGAGAAGCGAGTCTCCCAGGCTGGGCAGACAGACCTGTAATAGCTCTGCTCGCGTGCTACAAACAGAGATGTGGACGTCGTGACATCTTGCGCTAGCCGCTTGAGTCCACGCCCGGCTGACCCCTGGGTGGGAGCTCAGGGGGCTAAGCAGGAGCCGCCGCCCTGTCCACGCGGCTATTTATAGCATGCTAGCCCAAGCGGCGCTAGCCCCAGTCTGGCTGCCCAGCCGAGGAGGCTCCCTCCCCACTGCAGTGCGGATGTTCTGGAAGCCAGGATGTAGCCAGTCAGGCGTGGCTCTCGCTCTCAGTTAGGGGCATCGGTTCAGAGCTTGGCCCCGGGACCGTTTAGCTTTGTGGTGGTCTCAGAAATCTGCCCCTCGGCTTTGCCATCTAGGGCTCCCCCCACACCTCATTTTGCCTAGAACTTCCTCCTCCCCTTTAAGAATCAGGCCGAGCCCAAAGGTTCTCAGCCTCCCAGGCACACTGCTAGCCTCACCGCCCTGCGGCTAGGGAGGGGTTTACGGGAGCCCTGCCAAGCCAATGTTCCAAGGGATTAGCAAATCACCTCCATTAAGAGCTCCCTTAACAAGGTGCAACGCGCCTGGGGGCCCCCCCGAGATGGGTGTGTTCAATAAACTGAAAATGATGAGTGAGGATTAGGGAAGAGACACCTCTGATTATACTGGCCGCCTCTGGAACGCCGCTGGGAAGAGGCACAGTGATGCCGCCAGAAGAAATCCAGAGGATCTCGGGCTCAGTGCGGGCTTGGAGAGGAGCTTAAATACTTCAGCCATGCCCAGCATTTTGCTGTTGGTATTCAAGCAGACCCCAGCGACACCAAACGAATCTGAGCAGGGCCGTGGAGCATCTGGCACAGAGAGCTTACAGTCATACTTTAGGGTGCAGATCAAGGAGGGGGAAAGAGGTGACAAGGAGACAGATTCTTCTTTTCATAGATAGACTGTGAATGGTTTATATTTATTGTTTCCATTATCGTAACACAGGAAGCCTGGTCAAGTCTCAGGGGCCTTTTGGGTTAGATGCTGGGCAGACGAGGAAGGCAGACAGACAATCCCTTCCCCAGAAAGCTTGGGACAGAGAGCAAGCAGGACACAAGAAGTTCACAGATTGAAGGGATCACTCTGATCATCTAGTCTGACCTCCTGGGTAACACAGGCCAGAGACCTGCCCCAAAATAATTCCTAGAGCAGATCTGTTAGAAAAACATCCAGCCTTGATTTAAAAAGTGTCGGTGATGAAGACTCTGCCAGGACCCTCGGGAAATTGTTCCAATGGTCAATTGCTCACCTGTTAAAAATTTACACTGTAATTCAGTCTGAATTTGCCTAGCTCCAACTTCCAAGCCATTGGATCGTGTTAGACTTTTCTCTGCTAGACTGAAGCGATTTGTTCCCCATGTCGGTACTGAGACTAATCAAGTCACAGCTTAACATCTTTGTTAAATCAATAGCGTGAGCTCTTTGAGTCTATCACTATAAAGGCAGGTTTTCTAATGCTTCGATCCAGGGGTCTCAACCTGCAGCCCAATCAGCACACAACTGCGGCCCATGTGACAGCCTCAGGGCCTCACAGGTCATATCTATGTTATGTGGATGCGGCTCACATAACACACAGAGAGCTGCATGTGCGGCCCACAGCGATAAATAGTTTAATTATTTGCCTGGCTCGTCTCTAAACACTCTCCAATTTATCACCTACAGACTTCCTGAACTGCAGGCACCGGAACCGGACGCAGGATTCCAGCAACGGTCGCACTGATGCCAGATACAGAGGTAAAATAATCTCTCTGCTCTTAACAGATTCCCCTGTTTAGGCATCCCAGGCTCACATTAGCCCTTGGGCGACAGCAGCACCTTGGGAAGCTCAGGTTCAGCTGATTATCCTTCACGTCCCCCAAATCTTTTTCAGCGTCGGATGAAAGGGACACAAGGGGAGATTAAAACAGAATGAGCAGTTTCACAGGAGTCCTGGCTTGTCTAGCGAGCGCCAGACAGGAGCCATTTGGAAGGTGTCACTGCAGAGGCAGGTTTTGAGGGTGCTAATGAAAGGTGACAGCTTTATTAATTGTGGCAGCGGGTGGCATGGGAGAAAGCGCCAAAGGAGGAGGGGGGACATTTGTTGATAAAAACAGACAAGCAGCACCAGGGGAGCGTCTTGCATAGACTAACTAGACTGGCAGAGAGCTAAGACCATCAGACTGTAGGAAGTAGCAATGGGGCAGACCTACTGCTCCAGTTGACCCCCATTTCCCAGCCAGCGCAGGGTCATTCCCTGTGGGACACAATCTGTAGCATCCTCTCCAGTCTACTTGTAAAACTCCCAAGCAAATGGGACTTCCACAACCTCTCCTTTGGAGACTGTTCCACGGCCAGACAGAGCTCACGGTCAGGAGGCTTTTCCACCATCAGAGCAAGATGACCTACCAGGTCGCAAGGGCAGGCTGGTTTAAAGGCATTTTCTAACCTAGTCACTGGGGTGAGGAGGCAAACTTGCAACTCCTTGACATCTCCGCATTTGCAAGCGGCCACAAGAGCCATCATCAGCTACCCAAGCAGACAGCAGGGCCAGCTCCAAGAGGGTCAGACTCGTGCATCAGCCAGTGCCGAAAGAGATGTCCCCGGTCACAGCCTTACCTGCCTCTCCAGGGAGATCTTGTCGCACTCCAGGTCCTGCGGGCTGGAGCGCTCCTGCAGCAGCTCCGCGCGCAGCTGGTCAATCTGGAGGAAGGAAGGTTGATTTTGTTAGGGGTTGTTTCTAGTCAAACTGGCGCGTCTTTTCTCAGCCCTTGTGATCAAGGGAGTCACACCAGTGTCAGTCGGGAGTGGAACAGCCTGGCCCATAAATCGGAACAACAGTGCTCACTGCGTGTGTCCAATTACATGAATATGGAGTCAGTGGGAGTTGAAAGCTTTGAACTGAGATTCCAATTCTCTGTATGACAGCCGGGGGGGGACTCAGCCAAGATCAGGGGCCCTGTGCTAGGTATTGTACGTAGCAAGGGGAAGTCCCCCACACAGTTCACAACGTGAGCAGGCAAGACAAAAGGATTATCCCTATTTTACACACAGACTAGAAGGCCGAGCTATAGTAGGTTGCTTTAGACTAGCCATGAGGCCAGGACATGGAGGATGTACCCTGCTTAAGACACTGCTAGGTGCTATGTCTTCAATGGACACTTGCTGAGAACTGGGAGACAATTTAAGGCAATTCCAGTTCACACCGCTGCAGGCTGTGACTGCGAGCACTCCTGGGTCATCAACAGGGGGATAAATCTTTGATGAGCGCACTGGTGACCTGCAGCAGGGACAGAACAAAGCAGCGCTAGAAGGGGAAACTGTTTTCAGCTGCCTTCCATTGCCCGTGGCTGGCATAAGCACGCGGTTCCTCCGTTGCGGCAGCTGGGTTCAGTGAGGTAGAGACAACATGAACACCCAGGGAGCTGGAAGAGGTGCATGTACGGCAGGGTACGGCCCAGCTTGAGTCACGGCTTGGCAGAGCCCATGATGCTGGTTAATTGTGCATGAGACACGGTGCAGAGGCAGCAGCAGGTTTCATCCCCAGCGAGATTAGGTTATTGTTTGTTCAGCAGCCAGATAGATCGTTTTTATTTTCTTAACGTTAGCCAAGGTCAGGCGCTAGACACCCTGCCAGCCCCCAGTCAACAGCGTCCTCCCCATTGCCAGGCAAGGTTGGGTGCGGATCAGTCTGGATAGCAGAACCGAGGGGCGTTTTAACTGACCAGAGCCAAGACCACCGCGGGGAGGTCTACACTGCAGCTGGGAATTACCGACTCCTATTGGTCTGCTACAAATGGCTGTGTGGACATGGCAGACACTAGCCCTGGTGTCTGAGCTTGGATGGCTAGCCCAAGCCTCTGCCAGTGCCACAATGTCCACACTACTATTTTTTAGTGCAGTGGCCGTGCCCCGCTAGCACGAGTCTGTCCCAGCTGCAGCGTAGACACATCCTGTAAGACCTGGCTGGAGAAGATACGCGCTTACTGCTGTAGCGCATGTAGAGATACTCTTAAGACAGCAGTGATCCATGGGGCATTAGCAGAGCTATTATTTGAACTGCAGTCATGTCTCGGACCGCTGGTCCTGGGCTGTGACCCCCATGGTGCTAGGCACTGTACAAAAAACAAAGAAAAGTGCCTGCCCCAAAGAGCTTACAAACCAGGTAGTCATTTCTGTGCCTTACTTTCCCCTGTCGGAAAACATGGAGCTCAGACTTTGAAAGCACTAAGCGCCCAGATTAGTCAATTGTAAGGCCAGAAGAGACCATTATGATCTAGCCTGATGTCGTACATGAACGCTGGCCAGAGATCACCACCCAATAACTTCCGCACTAAGTCCAGGGCTTCTGTCTGAGCTAGAGCAGATTTTTGAGAAAGGGATATCCAGTCTTGGCTTAAACTGCACGTGATGGAGAATTTAGAACCAGTCAATAACAGCTCTTTAGAGATTGAATAACTTTCGCTATTTCGAGAGTACACCACGGTTGCAACTAACTGTCTCTAAGAAGCACACAGTTTAATTCTAACGCAGACAGCTCCCAAACTCTTTTTTGCAGCTTCTCCATAGACCACTAATGGCTTGGCATGACTGAGTGGCTGGAGCAAGACCAACAACTGGCTTTCAGATTGCATGCACCGGCAAGTTGGCAGCAGACAAGATATAGATTGCAATTTAAAAATATGGACCCTTCGCAGCACTGCCAGGTCTGGCTCTAATAAGAGTTAATAAGCCACAGACAAAAAGGAGAATTCTGTTCAGAGAATTTAAATGCCAAGAAAGCCATTCCACCTGTACATAACCCGTTCTCTCTGTGCCATTAAAATAACCATTACAGCAATTCAAAACACACTTTCAGCCTCAGTAAGGTCACGCAATTTAGATTCAGAAAATAGCAACGCAGGTAGAGATGGGAGCTGTAGGAAGGTCACCAGAGAAACGAGGTACGGCAGGAACCGATAATTCAAGCCATTATAATTAGCCTGCTTATGCCAGTTTGCAAAAATGCAGATGAGCAGCATCTGATGGCAGCTGGCGCTTCTAATGAGCTTTTTCTATTTTTAAGAGGCCTGTTTTTCCATCTTCTCTTATGTTTCATGCACACTTTAGAGGATTTTGTTACTACAGGGATTCCAGGTACAAAAATGTTTTCAGAGCACCATTAGGAGATGCTAAGATTGCCAGATGGAAAGCAATAAAGACCATGCTTTGTTTTGGCAGGAGCTCAGAGGATCTCCATCAACATGGAATAGCCAGGAGCACATTTGTGGAGCAGGAAAGCCCCGTAAGAATGAGGAATATTTTCCCTAAGTTGTTGCTGTATCTGCCTATTTGGCAAGGAGAGGAAAATCAGAAGAAGAAAAAAAAAAAAAGAAGTTAGCTTAGAGCAAATGTTTCTAGGAACCGCCAAGCTGCAGTCGCTCCTGGTCAGAGGTTGCTGCGGAGGATGAAACATAGTTTAGACATGAATAGACATAGCCAGATTCTCCACCACCATCTGTTATGCAGATGGAGAAACTGAGGTAAAAGGGCAGGGGCTCGGATTCGTTCAAGATCGCACAGTGCATTCGGCCACGAGCTAAGAAAAAGGAGCCAGGTCTCCTGATGCCTGGGTGTACTAGCCCCTAAATCATGGTGTCTGAACAGGAATGCGCTGCAAAAATAATGGCACCTACTGGGTATGGATGGCATGCCTGTATGAGAGTGGGTGATGGGTCAGTCCCAGTGAGGGAAGTTCTGCTTCAGTTTCTTTCATGGAAAAAGCTGAAACTACAGCGCGTCCACCTCGGCCACATGCTGACATGGGGCTTCACTGGCATAGCAGAAAAACCCCAAGAGCAAGACAGCTATGCCCCTGCTCCACTGGCAAGTCTAACAATTGCAGAGAGCTTCCAGAACTCAGTTCCGTTAAACTCAGCAAGGCTAAGTGCTGCCTTCTGCGCCCTGCAGGCTTCGTGCTGTGTTAGATGCTAGCTCGGAATGGAGTGCTGAGCCATTAGAAATGAGGATCAGCATAACCGGGTGTTGTCTAGGTGTTGGAGCACCAGGACTCCTGGGCAAGTCCCTACCTCTGTGCCTCACTTTCCCCATCTGCAAAGGGAGGAGTTATTTAGTAATTATTCACATTGCAGTAGCCACTAGAAGCCCCAGGCATGGGCCAGGACCTCATTGTGCTTGGTGCTGTACAGACACAGAACAAAGACGGCTCCTGCTCCAGAAAGCTTCCCACACAGATTACTTAGACTAACAAGGATGACACTTTGTAGCTTTCTGTACAAAGCTACAGAGGCTCCGTGCATCCCTCCATGCCCCTCTTCCCCCAACTCCCTTTATGCCCCCCTATCAGGGTCCCTCAGTTTCTCCCCCACTGCAGGGACTCTGTGCCCCCCCTCCCATTTCCACCTCCCCCCACCGTACCAGGCCTCCATTAACCCATCAGATGAAGCCTGGCTACGGTAAGGAATTCAAATCCTTCCCTTTGCAACACACTCTCCTACCTGGTCTCTGCTACGGTTAATGCGATCAGTCAACAGCTCCACCGTGTTCCTCTCCTCGTCCAGTTCCACCTCGAGGCGCTTGGATTTGTCCTGCGAGTACAGCCCTTGTTAGTCCAGCTTCGGATTCGGGGGGGGGGGGGGGGGGGGAGGAAGAAAGGAGTGTTAATGGGACACTAACACCCCCTGCCCCAACCTCGGCTTGGGCGCAGAGCGCTGTGGCATTCCCAGGAGTGATGGGCTCCTGATCACTAAGACCTTAGCGTGGCCAGAAGCGGGGATGCTAGACTGGTAGCACTGAAAGTGCTGGAGTCCGGATATAAGCGTGACTGGGATTCAGTGGGAGAGCTCAGCTGGACCCCAAAACCCTGCTCCCAAAAGGTAATCCGCACAAGCTGCTCCCTGGGCCTGTGCGGACCCTCACTGCCTGCCACAGGGCTCTGGCAGCGCGAGGGGCAGTCCCTGCAGAACCGTCTGCAGGAAGGAGACGCCGACCCCCCCTTTCCAAAAAGGGGCCACCAATTGCAGGCACCCAACAGGAGACACCGGTGCCTGAATTTCCAGAACGCCAACAGGAGCCGGCGGCAGGTGGACCTCACTCCTTCCAGAGGGGCTGAGCAAGGTGCCTCAGGTCAGACAACCAAAAAGAGTGGTGGCCATTTTAATTTTGACTGGGCAGCTGTAACGCCCGGTTCACTGGTAAACGCCCTTCCCGAGCACTGACCCCAGGCCATTTAATCCTCCTTGAGAGGGCTGCAACTTTCTTAGGACTCCTGCAGGTCAGATCTGGGAGAAGGAAGAAGGGCTATAGATTTATTCTCTGAGGCCAGACATGATCTTACAATTTAGACTTGCTGAAGGGAGGCATTTGTCAGCCCACCTGGAGAGAGAGTCACCTCGTGAAAGCCCTTCTCGGGGCAGGGACATTTTTTCTTCAAGTGCTTTAACAGGCTCGCAGTTCTGCAGTGCAATGGGAGATTTCAATGCAGACTGTAGCACAGAGCCAATTAAGCAGCTTGAGGACCAGTCTGTCATGGGATCTGAACCAGGCTCAGAAATAAGGTTTGATCCCTAGTTAAGTTTTATTGCCGCTATGTTGGTTTTGAACCATATAATTTGCATGAACAGTGCGAAGGTTAAAGTGCATTTGACGCCTTTCCAGAAGGCGGGCTCAGCCATGGCTTGGAAAGCCTGATCTCTAGATATCGTGGCCGAGGCTGCTTGGATTATGCCGGCTCTGCTCAGTTCCAAGCAGCAAAAGCCACTTGATTTTTCTCATACATTGGGTTGGGCTGGATCTGCCTGGGAGCTCCCCCTTTTAACGTCCTGGTGAACGAGGATGGGGATTTGAGCCAAAGAGATTTAAGTTCTACCGGGTCACTACAGAGCTGCACAAAGAATCCCAAGCCTGAAGTTGGCATTCAGCTCAAGAGAGCTGCTTTATAAATGCACAAATCGAGAACCTCAGAACAGAACACGCCTCTCCCCTAGACAATTCTGCTGCCATGTTTGAAAGAGCTGAAACTAAATCAGTTATTTGGCAATTAAGGGGCGGGGGGAGTGTTACAAAAAGTCCTGTTTCCAAGTGAATGAGAGACTCTGAAGACAACTCTGCCCTCTGCTGTTACAAGCAGGCTTTGTGCCACTGACAGAGGTAGCTACTCTCCCGGGCTGGCTGCATGCTGTCTTACTTGCTGTTAGAGGGGGGCAAAACATTGAGGTAAACCCTCATCTCTCTCTCTCAGAACAGTCCTTGTCATTTCTAGCCAGGCAGCTCCTGCTCTAGCTCCCTGCTGATTTGTTTCACCATTACACAGATGCACCAACAGGCCACTCTTCAAAACTTACTTGGTTGCTTTTATTCTAACATCTACAAAAGTTTGGGTTTTAAAATCCCAGGTAAAGCAGACACATTTGCTTGTTCGCAATTGCTTTTAATAGCATGAAGCCCATGGCTGTTGCATGCGGGTGTGATTATTTTTCTCGAGTATCTATTCTGAGCCCCACACGCTCGGATACGGAGCCGAAAGAGTCATTTTTAAAGTAGCTGAACATCTGGGCACTACTAACTCTGACGATCTCATGACCACTATGGGGAGGGGGATGGGTTAAGGGTCATAAAAGGCCCCCCTACTTGCAGTCAGTGGGAGTTTTGCCTAAGAAAAGGCAAATCAGGCTCGAGTGCCAAGGCTCTTTCTGCCCTATTGCTCCAGAATCTCAGCAATCCGAGTTAGCCAACCTGCTGTTTGGACCCGCTGGAGGAGAGAGCAGACCTGTGCTTATAGGTGCTCTTGGGGAGAAGACGTGCATAGCTCAGCACCAAAGCAGGCCAGTCCAGAGGCTCAGACTTAGGGGAATGCAGCCAGATCCAGCAATACAGCCCCCACTCACTGCACACGCATGGATGAGACCATGGGCCTTTTTGTCCCAGATATGCCATTACTGGGGCTGCAAGCAGGGGAGGCAGCACTGATACCCAGGGGTCACTGCAGTCGAATCACTGGAGCATTGCTGGGGTCTCAGGAAGGGTGCCAGGGCTGGGGTTTGCTGCACTGCTCCAGGAGCTAGCTAGTTTCACTGTCACACCCGCTTTGCAGCAGGACAGAGAACGATGCTACGTTCCGTGCACAGGGACTTTGTGCTGCTGAGACGTTCTGGAGGAAGAAGGTGCAGACCCGGCATGACCCAGGCTGCAGCAGGGCATATTCCAGGTGGGGGGGGAGGGGCGGTGTAGCTCAGCCCTATCCTCGTAGAACCCCCATCAGGGTGAGAAGGGGGTTTGGTCTCCATGACCCGGTCACTCCTTGGTGCCTCTGCTGAGATCACAGCAAGGAGGCCAGGTGAGATGGGGACTTGGTCATAAAGACTCTTCAGTGGCATATCATGGGTCTCCAGTGCCCGGGGGCCATACTTACATTGGTGCCCTCCCCCCCCCAGTTGGCAGCACCCCATGGGGAGGGGGCGCGTCTGCAGGCCCGTGTCCCGCTCTCCCCCAGCTGTGATGGACTCTGGTCCCTGCGGCTCCCTCCTTGCACCCAGTCCAGGGGCAGAGGAGCTGGGAGGCTGCCCTGGCTGCCTGTGACAAGGGGGGGGTGGCTCCGAGGAGGAGGGCCTGGCTGGCACCCCTCCCCAGGCCAGCGCCTGGGGGCATGGCTCTTCCCCACGCCCGCTCGCCCCTCAGTACGCCACTGAGACTCTTAGCAAACGAACCTCCAGCGCTTTGACCTGCCGAGAGCGATCGTCCTGGGAGCGTTTCTTGGACTCCATCTCCTGCTCCAGGTTCTGCAGGCGCTGGGACAGCACTTCCTTATCCAGCATGGTGCTGTCCCGCTCGGCCTGGCTGTCCTGCAGCGCTTGCTTCAGCCGTGCCATCTGTGGGAAGAGAGGGCGTCAGAGCGCGACCATGCTACCCAGGCATTTCCTTAGGGCATGCAGAAAGCTGAATATGCCTGGGATGTGCAGATCTCTCCCAGTGACCACACAGGTTGGCTCACAGGTGTAGCAGCCCAACAAAGCAAAGATCATGGGGCACGGGAGAAGCAGAGGCTGGGCCAGATAGGACCAGTGTGATGCAGAAGTGGCACATGCCAACCCTGGAATGACCCACCTCGTGGCCTCTGGTGACACGGTCTGGCTGATGCTTGCAGCGCTAGCTAACCTGCAGACAGCCACAGCCAACCTGTTTCGGCTGGAGGAGAGGGAGAGAGAAGACCAACAGCCCACACTTCTGCACTGTTTGGCAAGAGCAGAAACCCTCCCGCCCCAGCAGGTTCTGGTCTAAGGACACACCTGGGTACCCATGCATTAGTGCCAGTGATCTCCCTGCAGCACTAGGGAGCCGTAGCTGAGCACGCCCAGTTCTGCCATCAGGGTATTAACAGATTTAGGAGGGGCCAGAGATGACCAAGCTACACTCTTCAGATAGCGAGTGCTCTCTGGAGAGCAGCCAGCCTGCAGGAGAGAGACTGAAATGGCTCTGGGCTACCCCCGAACGCGCCCAGGAGGGGACCGCGCTTCACACAACGCTGCAGCCTGCCAGTGCCCTGACCCGGAGCTGGTGATGCTACAGCTGACAAAGCTTAGCCGCAGCAGAGCTTTCCTCTGTGCGCCAAGGGCTCTCAGCAGCTGGATTCAGAGTAACTGGGCAGGAAGCACCTTGGAGGTTTCTGGTCTCAGGCAGGCGGAGATGCTGCAATTTCACTCTGAAAGCGAGGATCACTCCAGCTTCGATCTGTGCAGTCTGTGCTCCCGGTCAGGGTGGAGCAGCGGACTGTCTGAACTAATGGGTAGTGGAATCTCCCTTAACCTCCCTAGCCCTGGAGGGCCATCTCAGCTCCAGGGGAGGGAGCCAGAGTCTGTCCCCAGTACTTCCCCCAGCTCTGCAAGAGAGAGGCAGATTCTTTCCCAGCTCACACAATAGACTCACTAAGTTCTGACGGCAGGATCTTTATTGCTGGCCATGTGGGAGCCAGAGAGCGCCCAGCCTGACTCCAGCCCCTGCTGGCACTTATGATTACAGATGCTGCTTGTCTACTGAGCAGATCTGATCTGCGCGATTGCTCGTGATACAGCCCCTGCGATGCCCTTGAGCAGAGCGGACTTCCAGGCCACAAACTGACCGGTCCCAGGTAGGTCAATAGCGCAGCCTCTTCTGCTGGAACTGGGAGGAAAGGAGCTCTTGTGCCATCTGGCTGCCACTCCTGTGTTCCAACAGGGCTACGCTCCCCTTCAGGCCAGGCCCCGAGCTGAGCAGGCAGTTTGCCTGAGGCAGGGAAGAGACGCGACTCGGTTACACTAGGTAATTTAAAAATGGATGAGGGACGTCCGCATCTCCCCAGCATTAGCGATTTCTGGCCACCATTGTAGATGCCCTCTCGGAAGACAGCCCCTGGCAGGTTGCGAGCAAGGCGAACTGCTTGAGAGCCGGCGGCCTACCTCGTCCTGCAGCCGGCCCATGGTGAACTGCATCTTCTCCACCTCCGCGCTACGGTCTTTGGCCTGCTTCTGGGAATCCGTGATCTCCTTTCGTGACCTCTCTTTGTACTCCTCCAGCTGTGACTGCAGCAAGGCCAGTGAGCTCTGAGACTCCTGGGCCATCTGGTCCAGCTAGAGCAGAGGGGATGGAGTACTTAGGAACCCACCATTACTGCCCATGAGCAACGCCCGCCCCTGGACCAGATGGGGATAAATGATGCCATTGGAGCCACATGGGAGACCCCAGTTAACTTATCATAGAATCATAGAATTGGAAGGGACCTCAGGAGGTTGTCTAGTCCAACCCCCTGCTCAAAGCAGGACTAACCTCAGCCAAATAATCCCAGCCAGGGCTTTGTCAAGCTGCAGCTTAAAAACCTCTAAAGATGGAGATTCCACTACCTCCCTGGGTAACCCATTCCAGTGCTTCACCACCCTCCTAGTGAAAAACTTTTTCCTAATGTCCAACTTAGACCTCCCCCACTGCAACTTGAGACTGTTGCTCCTTGTTCTGTCATCTGCCACCATTGAGAACAGCCTAGCCCCATCCTCCCTGGAACCCCCTTTCAGGTAGTTAAAAGCTGCTATCAAAGCTCCCCTCATTCTTCTCTTCTGCAGACTAAACAAGCTTAGTTCCCTCAGCCTCTCCTCATAAGTCCTGTGCTCCAGCCCCCTCAGCATTTTTGTTGCCCTCCACTGGACTCTCTCTAACTTCTCCACATCCTTTTTGTAGTGGGGGGCCCAAAACTGGACAATACTCCAAATGCGGCCTCACCAATGCCAAATAGAGGGGAATAATCACTTCCCGCGATCTGCTGGCAATGCTCCTACTAATGCAGCCCAATATGCTATTAGCCTTCTTGGCAACCAGGGCACACTGCTGACTCATATTCAGCTTCTTATCCATTGTTACCCCCAGGTCCTTTTCTGTAGAACTGCTGCCTAGCTTGTCGGTCCCCAGTCTATAGCTGTGCATGGGATTCTTCCATCCAAAGTGCAGGACTCTGCACTTGTCCTTGCTGAACCTCATCAGATTTCTTTTGGCCCAATCCTCCAGTTTGTTTAGGTCCTTCTGTATCCTATCCCTACCTTCCAGGGTATCTACAAACTTGCTGAGGGTGCAATCTACCCCATCCTCCAGATCATTAATGAAGATGTTGAACAAAACTTCAATGGGTGCGGAGGGAAGAGAGACCCAGAAGTTTTAGAATCACCATGAAGAGGAAGAGAAGGAAATAAGAGAGTGTCCCTGCAATCCCGGTTTCTCCCAGATATTTGATTTGAAAGATCGAGACGAGGCTGCTAGGAACGACACGGACATTCGAAGGAAACCTGCGAAGTTGAACTCAAAGCAGAGAGCTAGCCCAGAAATGCCTCAAGCACAGCTGATAACGCAGCGGGGTCAAGCATTTCAGAAAAGGTCTTGCAGGTCATCCAGCAGCATAGCTTAGATTTATACAGCACCTATCACTGGGGTAATTCAAGCACCAGAGCTCATCCTCCAGTGAATTTCATCAGCCAGCCTGGTGGCGGGGCCAGAGGGCTGTAGAAAGAGTCACCCTGGCTACCACAGTTCACCCTAAAAACTCCCAAATCTTCTAGCACCTGGGACATTCCAGGATGCTGCATGCACAGGGGTTTCTAGTGAACCTGGAAGACACAGTGGGTTTTATGGAGACTAGCAAGACATTTTCAGAGGGCAAGAGACAAGCTTGTCTGCTAATATCCTCCACAGCTGGATGGCTCAGCACCTTCTGGATGGCTCTGTATTTCAGCTAGTTTTGCAGGGCAGCTCCAGTGACTCTACTGGGTGAGTTTGCAATGCCCTCCCTCGACGAGCCACGCAACATCTAAGCCAGTGACATCAGCTGGGGAGTGGGAGGAGCCTCGCATACCTCTCTGGTCAGCTTCTCCGTGGTCTTATCCAGCAGCCGCTTCTGTTCCTCCAGCTCATTCTTCGTCCTCCTCAGCTGCTCCTTCTGCTTCATCTCCTCCTGGTGACTGGCGTTCAGATTCTGGTGCTCCTGAGACAGTCGGCCGAGGCTCCGCTGCGCCTCTTCCAGGCGGCTCTCCAGAGATCTCTTGGCCATCAGCAGCACCTGCTCTTGTTCTGCAGCCTCCTCCAAGGATTCTTCCATCTGTCTGCGATCAGCCTGGAAAGGGAGGAGCGCTTAGAGAAACACACAGCCCCAGGGAACGCTAGGGGTGAGCTATCTGAATATTTCAGTCTGGACATGGCAGCATGGTCCAGCGGATAGAGCACTGGGCTGGGACTCAGAAGGGGTGATCTTGGGCAAGCCCCTTCCCCTCTCTGTGTGGGCTGTAAGCTCACCAAGGCACTGTCTCTCTCTAGGTCTGTGCAGCGCCTGGCACCATGGGGTCTGCAAGGGACTACTCCATGGAGGAAGCTGGGGAAGGAGGTGGGTCTGTGAGTGGGGCAGTGCTGCGGCCCTGGTGTACCTCCAGCTTGGCGATCTTCTCCCTGAGCCTCGCCTCCGAGCCCTCCCAGTTCTCGGAGAAGTGCCTGTACTCCTTGAGCTGCATCTCCAGGCCTAGGATCTTCCTCCTCAAGTCGTCGTTCTCCTCCTGCGTCTCCCGGAGAGCGGACTCCACAGTCTTCCTCATCTGCTCTGTGGCCTCCTTCTCGCTCTCCACAACCACCTTCCCCTGCAAGAAACATGCACAGGTGAGTCTGGGGCGAGATGGTGAGATCAGGACGCTGGCACGTGGGAGGCCAGCGCTCAGAGGAGCTGGTCTCTAAAGGCTTCTGCCCAGCAGAGGGCAGACATGCTCGCAGGTGCAGATTTTTGGATAGAGGTTGCCCGTTCCGCTGTGGCAACCCCAGCGGTGGCTCACGCAGTGAGTGGGCATCTGTAAGAAGAGGCCACTCTTGTTTGGTCGGGTCAACGGGAGGTGAAAGGAGGCGGGGGGCGAGGGGGGATGAAGCACGTGATGGAACGTCAAGGAGATGGAGGCAGCACACAGCTAGACACGCAGAAGGGCGGGGTGAAGGGGAAGTGTGGGCTCAGAGGTTTGCTGCCGTCACAGTGGTAGAAGGTTGGTATCAGGGTGGAGAGTGCAGCAGTGCAAGCTGTACTGGAGGGACCCTATATCTGTGGCCTGGGTACCCCCCGCCTCCCGTGAGCTGCTTTAGTCACTGCCCACCGGCGCCAGCTACTCAGGCATGCAAACTTCAGCACACTTTGTCTTGAGATCACGCAGGGACCAGCATTCCCAGGGGTCCTCTGCTATAGACCCTGGGCTCTTGCCTTGGTAGCTTCATCGTAGTCTTTCGTGAGCTGCTGCAGGTTCTTCTGGAACTGCTGCTTCAGCTGTTCTACCTCCCTGTCACGGCTGGCCACCTCTTCTTGGAGCGCCCCCTTCAGGGCAGCCAGCTCCCGCTCCCTCTGGTGAACCAACTCATCCTGGGCTTGCTTCTCTGAAGCCAGCTCCCTCAGCTCCTCTTGGGTTTCACGCAGCTCCTGCTTAAGAAGAAGGAGGAGAGTTGTTGACAGGCTTTAAAGAGCATTGAATGCATTCACCAAACTCTGGGAGCCCAGGAGGGGCTCACGAGATAGCCAGCGGTCTAACAGAGAGGGAACGGTGCCCTCAGCGAGCATGCTCAGCATAGCAGTGCGCCCCTTTAAGGCCATTGTGTCGTGGTAACTAGGCCTGGGCAGGAAGGGGTTTTTCCCTGTCCCCATTTGGGACAGCAAGTCAAAGTCGAGAACTTTCACGCATGACAAATTGAAAGATTTGAGATCAGGTCAAGGAACATTGAATTCTGATTGTGACCTCCCTTCAAAGCCTTTTTAGAATAAGCTTAGGTGCTTTTCAGAGCGAAGTTGTTTCTAGGAGCCAAGAGCCACTTTCCTTCTCACCACGCCCTGCCCTTCATACCTTCTTCAGGACTTCTGCTTGGCTGGCGTCTACGGCGCTGTTCCTGGCCTGGTCCACTTCCACCCGCATGGCCGAGAACCGCTCCCGCAACTCCTGCAGCTCCTCCTCGGACTCCTCCCGCTCCAGTTTCACCTGCATTAGCCTGCATGCAGGAAGAAAAGGGTAAAGTGGGCTGCTCATTGCCCCGGGGGAGAACTGCGGAGAGTTTGCCCGTGGGGGAAGCTGGGCTGAGTGGGAAGAAAGACTACGAAGGTCACCACGAGGGCTGCATGGAGGCGCAGATGGCTGGCATGCCCAGGGCACACTGCCAGCTAAGCCTGAGCTACACAACCCCAGGTCCTCCCTTGAAGAACACTGATTTGATCAGAGACAGGCACCAGGCACCTCCTTGCTGGGCTCGGTGTCAGCCATGCTCTGCAGCGGTAAGCCTGTCCACCAGCCACATCACAGCTTCCGATAGTGAACCTAGGGCAGGACTCCTGCCTCGATCCTACCTGGAATGACACCCTGGAGACAGGTCGGGGGACATCCCCCATCACCCACTCAGTTGTCTTTCCTGGATTTACAGGAAAGACGTTTCACTGGATGAATTAGAGCAGCCGAACCCTTTAGGGCCACTCTAGCCTAGGGGAGATCGGCTCTAGCCAACCATGCCCAGTCACCACTGCAGCGGCAATCCGGGGGCAGACCCAGCGCATCTGAGAGAGCTCACTCCTGCTTGGCGCTGCGCAGCTCCTCCTTATTCTTCTGGAACATCTCCCTCCAGTGGCCTGCCTCCTCCTGGCTCTCCTCCAACTCCTTCTGGAGGCTCCTCACCAGCGAGTTGATTTTCTGCCTCTCGGTCTCTAGACTGGCTTGGTCCTAGAGACATGAACACAGCGGTCAAGCACTGGCGCTCAGGTCAGATGCATTTATTGCAAGCAGGCTGGGGAAGGTAACGCCTTGGTAGAAACCTGGGCAAGATTTACATGGGGGTTCCTGGTGCACTCGAGGGATGCTTCCTGAAACTACACACAGCCCAGATTCTGTCCTTCGTTACACCAGGGTCATCTGAAGTAGCTTCTCTGAAATCTAGGGAGAGCTTCCAGCTGGATACCAGCAGAACACAGCAGAATTCAGCACCACAAAGACACGTATTCAAATCATCACTTAAGCAAGTGATTTGAGCACCTACATGTAGCGCTTAGTCAGAAGTTCAGTGAGGGGGGAGGAAGAGGAGAAGGAGCTAAGTATGTTGCCCCTTTTCTCCCGAGACTCTCAGTGCTTTGAACACATGGACCAAGGCATAAACTGGGGCAACGTCTCAGATGAAGTTAAGCTAGGATCTCTTTTAAACCAGATTTCGTTGAATCAGTGCAGAGCAGAAATAAATCAGGTTCTGACCAAAACGAGCATCCATACAGCCATCTGAACTGGTTAGAAAACTGTTTAAAAGAGATGAGATCACACCTTAAGTTAAAACTGGTGCAATTTTCTGGTATTGTCCAGAGCCTCACTATCGATGAGCAGGGAAATGCAGTGCCCATTGCCACACTGGCCCACCAAGATAGTTTAGGACAGGAAGAGAAGGTCATAACCAGCCGAAAACCTTGGGATTTAAGGAAGCTGGCCACTGTGTGACTTTCTATGGCTTATAAATTCAGTCCATAAAAGCAGCAAGCCTTCATCTCCGATCAGACACCGGCCATTCCCCGAGGTGTTCGCTTTATGCTCCCATTTCACATGTCTGTGGCTTTACCTGAGACACGTCCTCCATGTTTCGCCTCAGCTGGTCCATGTCGCGCTGGTACTGCTGCGTCACCCGGTCCAGCTCCTTATCGTGATTTGCCACCTCCTCCTTCAGAGCGCCTTTCAGCGCCGTCAGCTCCCGCTCCCGTAGCCGCAGATGTTCTTCTTGCTTCTGTTTGGTGTTTAGGACCTCCTCCAGCGCCTCTCTGGTTTCCAGCAGCTCCTGGGGGGAGGGCAGGGACGCTTTCACCACCTCGAGCTACATTAGACATTTCTAGAAGTGTGTTGTAGAGGCAGTCTGGCCTAGTGGCTAAAGCACTGGACTGGGATTCAAGCAATCTGTGTTCCATTCCCAGTTCTGCCACTGGGTGACCTTGGGCAAGTCACTGCCCCCTGTGCCTCAGTTTCCCCATCTGTACAATGGGGATAATGAGACCGATCTCCTGTGTCCAGTGTGGAGAGGTGAAGGGTGCTATATAAAAGAGCTAGGAATTATTGTTGAAATGCTGAGTCCGTGAAAGGGCCAGCTACCCCAGTGGGGGCAATTCAGTGCAGCACCATTGGCTTCAAACAGCCACAACCATTTACGCTGGCTGAGACCCACAGTGCCGTCCGGATCCAAAGCGTGTAATCAGATGGCGAGAGTCACATACCTTCAGGAGCGCATCTCTGTCTGCAAAGTCCCCCGAGAGCTTTCGCAGCTGGTCCAGCTCCTCGTGCATCCCCATGAGCTGCTCCTCCAGGTCTCCGAGTTTGTCCTCTGCCTGCTCTCTGGCAGCTTTCACTTCCGTCAGCCTAGAGGAGATGGTACGAGCCAGTTCACAGCCAGCCAGGGAGGGGCCTGGTCTCAACACAGCACAGCCAGAGCCACAATTCCAGCCCAGGCACCAGCTCACTGTCACCCCTTGGGGGCCAGGTGGCCTAGTGGGTATGGCTCTGGGCTGGGCATCAGAAGACCAGAGTTCAATTCCCAGCTCAGCCAGACTTCCTGTGGGACTGTGGGCAAATTGTTCCACCTACCCTGTGCCTCAGTTCCCCAGCTGTAGAATGGGAATAATATCTCAAGCAGGGGGTGAGAGGACAGAGCCATTGATGGGCTTGAGGCAGTTAGGACCAGCTAGATAAGGTAGGTCACATCCTCCTCTGTGCCTCAGTTTCTCCATCTATAAAACAGGGGTGCCCCTAACCTGACTCAGGGGCTGCGAGGACTTGTTAAGGGTGGAGAGCAGGATATCCAGAGCGAGGCTCGTTAGTGCTCTGCCAGGCCCGCCTAGCCCATCCCAGGCTGAGAAACAGCTCCTACTCTTGCAAGCGGCTTTGCAGCTCCTGGGTCTTCTTCTCCAAGGCTCCCTTGAGGAGCTTGCACTGTTCCTGCGCCTCCTCCAGCCGGCTCTCCAGGCTCCGAGCGGTGCCGCTCCTGGGATGCTCTCTTGCCTGCTCCGCTTTCTGGCGAAGCTGTGAGCGGGGAGAACAGAGAGTTACCGGTGAGGCATTAAAGGGATGCTGCCACCAGCTAGCTGCAGAGAAGGCCGGTTTCTCGTGGCACCCCACTAACAGATCTTCAGCTGGTGTAAGTCAGCCCATTGGCTTCAACAGAACTGGCCAGCAGACCAACTGAGGATCTGGCCCTAAGGGGATTAGGCACCTCACTCCTAATTCAGGGAGAGGAGGGAGGAAGGGGATGAGTTTGAGCAGGGAACTGGTTAAGGGGGTGGGAAGAAATAGAACCCAACCCACAGGGCAGCCCTACAGTTGCTGTTCCAGACCAGGAGTAAAGGCTGCAACCCTACACGGTACCTATGGCCACCGGACCAGTATAATTACAGAGTCACTGGCCAAGTCGCTGCCTCTCTCCCTCAGTCCTCCCCCGACTCCATGCTGGGGTGTGTGGAGAGGGCGACAACTCCACAGCCTTCCCTGGCCCTCCCGGCAAAGCAGGGGAGTCACAACCAGGGTTACCATCCAGTGCCTCTGACCGACCGGGCTCTGGCCTCACCTTTGTCTCTTCATCTAGTTTCTGCTGCAGCTCCTTCACCTTCTTCTTCAGCTCACTGTTCTGGGAAACAGAGGCTCCCACGTCCTCAGGAGGCGCCACCTGTGAACAGACAGAGTCCCCGCTTTGTTTAATACACACAGGAGATGCTGTCTGAAGTCAATTACTGGCGAGGAAGGACAGTCTTGTGGCTATGACAGTGACTGGGCTGGGTCTCTGGTCCCTACGTGACCCTTGGCAAGTCTCTTGTCCCCATTGTACAGATGAAGAACTGAGGCACAACAGCCCCGCCCCACCTTCTGGGTCTTCGGAGGATGACTTCATTGAAGAATGCGTGGTGCTTGATACTATGGTGATGGCGGCCACTTAAGTACCCAGGACCCTTCCTTTCTCTTTTCTATGTAGATTAGAAGTGCTTCATTTCAAGGACCATGCGTCTGTACAGCACCTAGCACAATGGGGCTCTTTCTCCTCTTACTGCTGACAGAGGTCCCTTTAGTTATAGCTAGGTTCTTTTACATCCCCCCTCCCCCCTGCAATCACCTCAGAATTTGGGCTGATCCTCACAAACCTCCCTGTGAGACAGGGCAAGGCTATTATCCCCATTCTACATATGGGGAAACTGAAGCACATCACAGCAAGAGGACTTGCCCAAGGTCATACCCGCAGCCTGTGGCAGAGCCATGAACGGAACCCAGACCTCCTGAGTGCCAATCCAGTGTTCTACCCACTAGACCATCCTTCTCCCTCAGTGCCCAAGTAGTTCAGGCTACCAATTTTAAGCTTCCCTTGAGTTAAAGGGAGAAAAAAAATACCAGTCACATTCTCAGCAGCAGTTGTTTTTAACCTGACATTAGCAAGCAGCCCTCTGATGCCAACATCAAATGATACTGCTCCTGCCAGGGGTATGTGGGACATCAAACAGGAGGCTCTGAAATGCCAATTTTAATAAAGAACACTGTCATTTCAGGCACGCTGTGCTCACAGCATGAAGCAGCCAGCATCAGGCAAGCTGGGATAATGGTGGAGTCAGCAAAATGGGTTCACATCCCTTTTAATACTTAAAAAAAAAAAAAAAGTATTAATGCAGTCCCCATTAAATGAACACACTCTCCATTAAATTAACAGCTCCAACAGCATCAGAGCAGAATCCTGAAAGGAAGGCATGCTGCTTTCATATACAGATAAGTCTAAGCATTAAAGAGAAGCTTGTCTCCCACCACGTCCTCATTTCTGTCTGCTTCCCTGGAGAAGATGACCTTTAAAAAACAAACAATTCCAGGGCCACAGCAGGAGAAAAGGGAGAAACTGACCTCTTCCAGCTAATGGGATAATCTAACACACACACATACACACACACAAAATTGAGCTGTAGAGAGCAAAGCATTTGTCAGATCACCAGCTTCTCAAGCCTGGAGTCCAAGCTCCAATTGGGGCCCCAATAGCTGATGGCTTAACATGTGGGGAAGAGAAAGAGAAGCATCCTTCTTGACCCTGCAATGGACAGCCAATTTAAACCCTCAAGTACAAGATTTGACTCTTCATGTTAACGTGCATGGGCATGAATATTTAACACTCACAAGACTAGGATATGCAGCCCTCTTTACACAAATGCAGACACAGTACAGCTCCCTCCTGCAGCAGGGCCTTCCGTAAGTGGGCTATACACTGCATGAAGCTATAAGCAGACTGTGATTTTGCCAATGTTGCCCAGAAATGGGTAGAGGGGGTGTTCTTTCAGCAGGATGCACTGAGCTGCAACAATTCAGAAGGGCGAAAAGTCGGCCTTCCCCAGGGTTCAGCAGGTCCATTCCTGCTACAGATTTGCATCACTGCAATGAACTAACTGGCTTAACTGAGATACTCAACACATTGGTACCGGTCAGAAGAAACAGGGTAACTGGGAGGCAGCAGGAATGTCTACACTAGAGCTATAAGTTTGCAGCTCCAGTCAACATACCTGTGCTTGCATGGACTGAGTGGGTACACTAAAAATAGCAGCGTTGCCACAGCAATGCAAGTGGCAGGACAGGCGAGCCACCCCAAGAAGAGTCTCCTGTGAAACACTAGCTAAAACCACCCCAGTACTTAGCTAGTGTTTCACATGAGACTCTTCTTGGGGTGGCTCTCCTGTCCTGCCACTTGCATTGCTGTGGCAACGCTGCTATTTTTAGTGCACTACTTTGATCCGAGCTAGTGGGTGCATCTCTCCCCGAGCTGGGAATTGCACTTCCATCTGCAGTGTAGGTGGACCTTAAGAGAAGGCCATCATCCTGGCCTATCAGTACCACCCTGGCTTGATAACACAGAGTGAAAAATTCACCCTTCTGCCGAGAGCCAATTGCCACTTCTGTCTCACAGGCTCCTGCCCTGGTCTCTGCCCAGGATGAACGTCACTCTTTGCAAATCAAGGGGAGGGCGGTACAGAGACGTCCTGCAACTTACAGTGAGTGCTTGGATCTTCTCAAACATCAGGTTGGTTTTTCTCTTCAGTGAACTTTCGCTCTCTTTGCTCCTGAAAGAGAAACAAGCAAATCCAAACAAAGATTCATTCCGGTTAAAAGGGACACAGCCACAAGAGGGAAAAAAAAGCAGGAGTAGTGCATAAGGCACTTCCTAATGACTCTGGAGACTTAGGTTTGAGTCCCTGCTCTATCACAGGCTTCCTGTGTGACCTTGGGCAAGTCACTTAGCCCCTCCATGCCTCAGTTTCCACATTTGTGCAAGGGGGATAATTGCTCTGCACTGCCTCACAGGGACGTTGTGGGGATGAAATACATTAAAGATTGTGAAGTGCTCAGGTATTTTGGTAACAGGGGCCAGGTAAGTACTTGAGAGAGAGACACACACACTTCTGTTTGGATTTTTAATTTAATGTTGTTGCAGGTAACACTTAAGATGAGCGTATTTGGGAGGCAAGTTAGAGGAAAAGTTCTATCACCCTGCAGCAGTCCATGAGGTCCATAATTTATAAATTGAAGGTAAAAGGGGTAAGTTACTCTTTACAAGAAACCACTCAAGTGAAAATCTGAAAGACTGATTTCAGTCTGAAAGACTAGCGTTCCAGCCAACTGTCTGCAAGGAAGTGGGCGAGGGATGGGGAAGAAGAAGAGACGACAAGAAGAGAAGAGAGGTCGTCTTTAAACTCTAGCTTTCCCATCCAGAATCCCTTTAGTCAGTAAGTTCACCGGATCAGCTGCCTTATTTGCCTTGCGCTTCCACCCAACTGGAGACTTCCCAGAGAACAGACACAATACCCACATTCGAGAGATTTAAAACTGAAAGCCACCACACTAGGAGTGAATTCCCCTTGTTGGCTCAAAGGTTTGCATGAGCACAATTTGCATCTCTTTCTGGCATCATTAGAGCTTAGCCAAGAGGCTTACAACTGTTAGTTCATGGGCTAAGCTGTAGTTCAAGGGTTCCTAAGGGTACACTCTTGCAAGATGCCCAGGGCTCTAGACTCCTACCGCAGAGTTGGACTTCAAGGGACAGGGGGATATTTAAGGGCTAATTTTCCTGCACACTAGGGGCCAGATTTTCTCCACTCCGATTCTAAGGCCAGAAAGGGCCGTCGTGATCAGCTAGTCTGACCTCCTGTATAATAGATTAGATAGTTTTGCCTGCTACTCCCCAGTGAGAGCTCTGGGGCCCTGTTACCACACCCCCACCCATTGAGAGAAATGTGGGGCCCTGTGCAGTGCTGTTGTAGCCATATCGGCCCCAGGATATTAAAGAGACAAGGTGGGGGAGGTAATATATCTTTTATTGGACGAATGTCTGTTGGTGAGAAGCATGCTTTTGACCTTACAGCTCGAAAGCATCTCTCACACCAACAGAAGCTGGTCCAATGAAAGGTTTCACCTCCGCCGCCTTGTCACCCACAGTTTACAACTGTGAAGCGTTTAATGCCGCTAGTCCCCAGTGCTCCAACAGAGCAAGCTGCATGACAAACGCTGCTATACTGTCTAACACTGGACCCAAGAGCACGCTTTCCCTGAAATATGTCAGGATCAGCCCAAGGCATCCACCACTCACCCATCCTTTAGGATACTGTAGATCAGCTCCTTGGTGTACTCGCTGCTTCCAGGCGGAGAAACTTCCTGCTGGTCTTTCAGAAGGTCTGGAGTGGTCTTAAACTGCTAAGAAGAGACAAAACAAGAGGCTTCAGATGCTTATTGCACAGCAGTAGGAACTGCCAGACTGGATCAGACCAATAGGCCCATCTAGCCCGGTATCCCGCCGGATGGCAGCCAGTACCAGGTGATTCAAAGCAAGGGGAAAGCCAGCCCCTTCACTCCCATTAGGGAATAACCTACCCAAAGAACAAGCTGCTTCTTAACCCCAGGCAGTGAGTGCTTGGCTGGTGCCCTGAAGCAGGAAGATCTGCGTCTATGTATGACATTGTCACAGTGTTCCCTATATTAGGAGAGGGCAACAGCAGCAGTTGTGCAAGCAAACATGGCTGGGATCCGCTTTAACTAGATGTATGTGCAGTGAGGTGCTTAAGGGCTGCACCTACCAACTCGCCGAGTCAAACACACCTTGGGATCTTCGCTGCTGGCATCCAACTCTAGTGCATAAAGCACTTGGAAACAGGCCAGCTGGAAACAGCATTTCTTGAGGAGGAGGAGGAGCAGCAGCTTCCTCACCGGGATGGGAAGAAGCAGAAGACGGGGCATGCTGATTTCAGATTGAGTAACTACAATGCTGCAGCCACCAGCAGAGTCTGGCACTGCATGCGGCCACATCTCCACTGCGACTGCAGCGCAGAGCTAGCTCAGATGAACAGCAGCAGCGACCAAGTCTCAGCAGCCCAAGCTGTAGCGGCTTGACTCTGTCCCCAGGGTGCCAGGTGGGGCTGTGCGGGACGAGCCTGTGCAGCTGTGGCGTCACTGCTATGGTTACAGCAGTCACGCCTCCCGACTGCAGGGGGGACGTACCCGTTGGATCAGGGACTAATGGCGTCACCTAGGCCAAGGGAACGAATTATGGCTCCATCCTGAGCCCCGACAACCAGTGCTTTGCTGGGCTTGCAAAAAAGTCAAGCATGCTGCTACTCCAATTGACTACTCGTGCTGGGCATTGCATGGGACTGAGCCCCTAATGGGGGAGGGAAAGAGTTACCTGCAGTTCTGATTGCACTTTATTCTGCTGCTGCTCAACCAGAGTCTCCTCCACACTTTTATTGATCCAGTCTCGTGTCAGCTGGGCCTTGCTGACCAAGTTTTCCTTCAGATCTGCCTGGAGTGCTCTGTTCAGGCTGCCGGCACGAGAGGCATTGGCCACACTAGGCTGCTGGGCGGCCAAGCCCCTTGGCCCTTCCCCGACACGACCCTGGCGCTGGGTGGAGCTCAGCTCTCTGGAATCGGCCGTGTCGTGGTAAGACACCCGGCTGTCGAGACTCTGCGACCGCTTCCTCTCCTCCGGGGAAATCCGGCTTCTCCTGGCAGCTCGGCCTCTCTGCTGAGACTTCCCGTCGAACTTCGTAATCAGGGAATCTACCGAGGACAGGGGCTTCGTGTCGATGTCGCTCGTGTCAGCAGACTGCCGAGGCACGGAGGACTCTGGGTCCGGTGATGGCTGCCTCCCTACAGCCCTGCGGCCAGAAGCTGCAAGGGATTCCAAGTTGTGGTCAGTCCTTTTCCTGCCTGCAATATCCAGTGTGCTGCTGCTCTTGCTGGCTGGAGACTGGGATCGGTAGGCGCCGCCGATCTGCTTGCTGGCAGGGCTTGGGCCATAGGCCTCCTCTGACTTGGGGCTTAAGAGAGAGCTGTGAGATTGAGTCCTCCTCAGCTCCTCCCCAAAAGGCCGCTGGGGCAGTGGCGGCCTGTAGCTGCTCTGAGGGGACAAGGAGCCATTGCTGCGGTAGGAATTAGCTGCTTCTGTGCTGACAGGCACCTGCTCTCTTGAATAGCGCTTGGAGCCCTGCTCCTCGTCCGAGGTGCTGTACTGGGAATGTCTGGCCGCATACGGGTTTTCCAGCAGGTCGGAATCAGAGCTGATTGAGTCCGGGGCTTCCCTGGGGAAGCTAGAGGGCAGCTTCTCAGACCACTGGCTCCGAGCGGGGTTCCCATAGTTACTCTCGCTTTTGATCTGCACCCCGAAGGAATCCCCTCCTTTCTCCCCGCTATTGAGGACCACGAAGGGCTGGCCGTCAATGCCCTGGACCCTCACCGCGACCCCGTAGGAGCCTGGCTTGGAATGTTTGGGCCTGATCTTTTGGGGCTTCTTCATTTCCTTCAGGTCATCTATGAATCGGATCTGAACCCCATAGTCCACAGGGTTTGGTTTCTCAGCCATAGCTCCATTCACATGCCGGTCCATTCCCAGGGGTTAGGAGCGCTCCAGTCACCTACAGGGGAAAGAGGAGAGCACTCTCATGCCACCAGTACAACGGGGTTTAGGAAGGGAGCAAGGAGCAGCTGCTGGCAGGGGTACGCTTGAGGAAGCCGCACTTATAGATTCCAAGACCAAAAGGGACCGTTGTGATCATTTAGTTGGCCCTCCTGGACAACAGGAGAACTGCCCCAAAAAAACCGAGCAGATCTTTTTGAAGAACATCTGATCTGGATTTAAAAGTTGCCAGTGATGGAGAATTCACCACGAGCCTTGATAAATTGTTCCAATAGTTAGTTACTCTCACTGTTAGAAATGATACGCCTTATTTCCTGTTTGAGTTTGTCTAGCTTCCAACTTCCAGCCATTGGATCGCATTAGACTTTTCACTGCTAGACTGAAGAGCCTGCTACTAAATATTTGTTCCCTACATAGGTACTTGTAGACTAATCAAGTCACCCATAAGCTTTTTTTTTTTTTTTTTTTTTTTTAAGTTAGAGAGCTCAAAGGCATGCGATTAACCTAAGTGAAAACAGAGCATAACCCACCAAGCCAGGAAGACTCTCTCTCTGAATGCTGTTAAAATCTGGAATGCTGTGTCGATACAGAGTTTATTTACACTGGAGATAAGGAGCCATGTTCAGGAGATTAAAGTTCGGCACTCCTAGTACACGTCTCCTTTTATTACTGAAAAAACACGTACAAGTGGAAGGCATCTGGGGCAGGGCCCTTTAAAAGCAGGCCCAGAGAAATGCCAGGTTCTCAAAGCATAGAACGAGCCCTTGCCAGACCGGGGACTAAGCAAACCCCTGAAGGAAGCAGGGTTCCCTCCACAAATCAGTCTTCACCCATGCTGACACCCTTCCAAGATTGGGGCCTATGAAACTTGCCCAAGGACACAGCAAGTCAGCGACAGAGCCAGGAATAGAACCCAGGAGTCCCAATTCCTTTTTCTTCTCTAACCAACAGACACCCCCTCTTTTATAAATTAACACACTCTTCTGAAGTGCAAGATTTTTTTGTTGTTTCCGATATCTGGTGGAAGGGGAAGGGGATGTTTTACTGCAGAACCTTAGACAACATTGAAGATTCCTTTTTACTTGTCCCACAGAGCAATGCATCTCATGCAAGGATTAGCCATGCAAGAGTTTAATTGCTTTCCGGAGTTTGGAAGCAGCATTCTTCCTTCAAATTTCCCCCACCCCCCACAAAGCAGATAAACATGCCATTGTTAAAATGCTGGAGAAACCAAAACAAAAAGCATAGGACAGACAAGAGAGCAGAGGACAGAGCAGTTTTACACACAAGGAAGGGTTGTTATCCTGACAGTGAGTACGTGTGGGTCAATGGCATTCCAGATGCAACCCATCCTATTCTCCTTCTCTGATCAAAATCCTGCTCAGCCGTACAGCTCAGGAACCAGAGACTGAACGCGCTTATTAAAAAATACGTGGTGTCAGCAAATACAAACATGCACATGCTCCCATGGGAAAGTAGAAAACAGAAGTAGGATACTTTCCCTGCTAACTAGATCTTAGAGAAATCATGTGTGCGTGCACACGGGCGCTGCAAATCCTAAAGCCCAAACTGCCCACCTCTTCTGGCTTGCTTGCCTAAGAAATACTAGCAAAGTGCTGCATACTCACTGCAATTGAAGGTTAGCACCTTCGTTGGGTCAGAGAGCAGAAGCCCGACACGCATAAGAGACCCGAATAAGAATGCCACAACACCCGGTCACCGGCGTCCGATCCAGGCCAGCGTCCCTGGAACTTCGGTAGCCATAAGACTCCCTTTGGGTGGGAACAGATATTAGCAGTGACATATTGAGCACAAAAGTGATGTAACACTCATTGGTCCCAGAGGCAGCCTGCATGGAGAGTTGCTTGCTCCCCATTGGATACAGTGAGCATCACTGCATCAGTTCCTTTTGCAATACGTTAGATGAGCAATTACCATAAACTACACAGACTGCTTCACCGTAGGCAGGGGAAGGCGGCCGGCAGCACATAATGGCAATGACAGCCTGCCTGAATTCCCTCCAGCTTGTAACTGACCAGCAGTCAGAGCACACTGCTAAAGACCAGAGCCAACTTAAAGTAACAGTCAACCACAGCTTGAAGAGAACAATCATTCCACCACCACGCACTCCCCCAAGATAAAAGCCTAAGCACCTGACACTGTTATACACGGGGCGGAGAAGGACAATCAACTCCAGCCTCATTCTATAAACAGGTGAAGCAGATCCCAGAGTTTTGGGCAATCACTGAAAGCCATCCTAGCCTAAGGCTATGTCTACACTTAAAATGCTACATCAGCACAACCGCAACCTGTGCTGCTCCAGCGCTTCAGTGTAGATGCTTTCTGCAGCGACAGAAGTGGTTCTCCCCACTGCTGTAGTAAGTCCAATTCCTTGAAAAGCAGAAGCTAAGTTGACGGAAGAATTCTGCCATTGGCCTCGGGCTGCCTACGCAGGGGTTTACGTTGGATTAACTACGCTGCATAGGGGTGTGGATTTTTCACATCCCTGAGCAACACGGCTGGGTTCGTGTAATTTTCTAGTGTCATCCAGCCCTATGTTGTCAGAGTGACCAGTGATTTCTCTCTCTCTCTTACACATACACTGCTTTTAGCAATTTAGGTAGGGTGTATTCGCTGTTGTGGTGGTGCATGGGGAATGTCGGAGGAGGAATCTCAGGTAGTGAGGCCCCAAAGCCTCCTTACTCCTCTGTATATGGGTTTTCGGAGGATCACGTCACAAGCAGCATTGTTTATACATTACATGCAGGGGTAAAGAGATGGCAGCAGTTTGTACAGCACCAAGCACAATGGGGTCCTGGTCCATTTCCAGAGCTCCTGGGTGCTACAACAGCATTTCACCACTCACTGGGATGTGTTGGGAGCCAGGCACTTGAAAGACATCTCTTATGCTTCTGTACAGTGCTTAGCCCCAGGGGGCTCTGGTTCATGACAGGGGCTGCTACCAAAATAATTATGGTACTTCAGGGATTACATTTCTGGGAGGTAAATATGGCTAAGGACAACCTGAAAGCACTGATCCAGGCCTCATTACCACAGTATCTGAGCACCTCAAAGTCACTAGTGTATTTATCCTCAACACCCTTTGGGAGGCAGGGCAGTGCCATTATCCTCCATGCACAGATGGGGAATTGAAGCACAAAGAGGCTAAGTGACTTGACCAAGGTCACTCAGTCTGTGGCAGAGCAGGGACTTGAACCCTCACACTTGGGAGACCTGGGAAAAGCCTAATCGCTGACCATCCTTCTTCAGTGCTATGGAAGCAATGGATTAGCAACAGCTATCAAATACAGGTTTCTTTGACTTCTATGGACAATGAGGGATTTTTCCCCAAAGCCCATGTCATAGACTAACCCCGGGTGAATATGTAGCACCGTTTGTGTAACAAAAATCCCAGTCTTCCCCAGGAAGCAGAGTCAGATCCCTACTTGCAACCTCTGCATACAGGCAGCATCCCTGCAGGACAGCATTGAGTCAGTTTCTTTAAGCAGCACATGACCTTTCTCCTGGTTTTCCTGCAGGTCTATGGCAGGGACCTCGGAGACAGAAAAGAGTCTGCTGATTACTCTGGCAAGTGCCACTGTTGGGGGGGTGGAAGGGGGAGGAGGAGTTTCTAGCACTGTGAAGTCAGGAAGGATTTCCATTCAAAGTCCTGCTCCCTTCCAGCCACGATGATGCTAGATTTTTCTGCAAATAAATTGCCTCAAGACCACTGCTCAGGAGAAAAGGCAGTCGATAGGCACCGGCTGTTAACTGAAGGATGCTGCCTGGTTGCTATCCTAATTAAGTGCATGATGGAAATCCAGAAAGGAGACTTTTTAAAATCACCATCAGTTTGCATTTCCAGCCTAGATACTTTTGAGAAGCAGCCGTCTCCCCTTCTTCCCCAGACCAGGCACAGATACCATTTGGCCCCCATCCCTTGTTTGATTACTGAAATGATTCCCCTGCCCTTTGCTTGCTTACGAGCCTTTCAAACAGGCTGTCTTATGAAATACAAAGCCTTTGAAGAGGGATGAGTTTGAACCTTGTAGCATCTGCTCCCCACCAGAAGCAGAGTTATCATAGCACCTAGGAGACACAGTCATAGGCCAGGACCCCATTGCACTAAGTGCTGTGCAAACCAAAGACAATCCTTCCCTCAAAGGGGTCACAATTTAATCCTGGCTGCCACTGATTCTGTGTCCTTGGGCAAGTCACTTTGCCCTCTCTCTCCAGGCCTCAGTTCTATCTGTAAAGTGGGATCATGACTGACTCTCTTCCTTTCACCTTTTGTCTGTTTACCCTGTGAATTCTTTGGGACAGGGATTCTTTCACTCAGTCTATGCAGCACCTGGCACAATGGGACCCTGATGACTGCAATCAGGACCTCTAGGTACTTCTGTAATGAAGGCAGCCTCCTAAACCAAAAAGGTATTTTCAATCAGGACTCGTTAAGACTCTTTGGTGTCAAGACTAACCAGCTGGCATCAGTGTTTAGCAACACTAGGCCTAAAGAAAAAGAGCCCATTTAAAGAGATTCAGCTACGGAGAAGCCATTAAAAGTTAATCAGCAGATCACTTATTTAAAAACGGCTAGCAATAGGTACAGTGACACAGGAAAAGAGACACATTGGTCTTATTTCAGCACCTGCAGCACACACAGTTAAGTGGCTGCTATCGGAAAGAATTGGATTATTTAAGAGATTTAATTGAAGCTACAATAAGCCTTTTCAGATTTGTGTCTTTACCATCCCCACTAAGATTAAGACAGTCCTCATGGCACAAGTCGGTTTTCAGAATGCACATGAACACATATGGAACACGATGAGCTATTTGTTCCAAAGGCTGAAAAGAAGCCATTTGCTCTCAGCTTATCAAGCTTGCAAGGAAGGCTAAGAATTGGTATTTCCATCACGCACCACAGAGAGCTGATAAAAAGGACCCGATTCTCTGATGTGCCCAGCACGCTGCTTGACTGGGCCCAGAGATGGACCTCTGAATTCTCCATGTGCAAATCAGTTGTGGGGAGGAAGTGATGGAAAGACACAAAAAACCTCACACATATAGGGATCATTTTCCCCCTCCTCTCTACCTCCAGGGGGAAAGACCCTGTTCTGTAAGTGGAGGACTGTGGCTACTCTCCGCTGAGGATTTAAAGTCTAAACACTGGTAAGATTTAGCAGCTCCTGTCAGTGAGGTGTTATCCAGCTTTTCCTATAAGAGGTACAAGCACCTAGAAGAGTAGCAACCCTCCTACAAAAAGCCTACATGCTAGCAGGCTACGGTACCACCACAGAGCAAGCACTATTAGCGAGGCAGAGTCTCCAGTCCCAGAGCCCATGAGCAGAAACTAGGGTGATACAGAGCACATCACAAATCTGTCCAGGAATAACCAGTGGGATGGAGAGAGAGAAAGAGAGAGAAAGAGAGAGAAAGAGAGAGACACACACACACACACACACACACACACACTTTCTTCTAGGGTCCAAAACTGAGACTGGAAGCAACAGAAATATCTTCAGTCTGATGGGGAGCCTGTAGGAGAAGCAAGGAGGGAAAAAATTGGGCATAGACCCTAATGGAAAGAGGAATATAGGATGGTTTCTGTCATACAAAAACCTGCCAACTGATCGTCACTGTTCCAAATAGGCACAAAAGATAAAAGCCTAAAATATTTTGCAGAGTCTTATTCCTGAGCAACTGCTTGGGTTATTAATCCACCTTTGACAGACACAAAGATCTCCTTTCTCATGCAGCCAGGTCATGGCAATGAAGTATTTGAGCAGATTCTAGAAGAGAAGAGACCGGTCCATACAAAGCTGTCATGATGCAGGTGCCAACTCTGGCTACTGGGGTTAAGGATCTACAGAAGTTCTGGAAGTCACTGTAGTCATCAGAATGTGCCTCAGACATGGACAGGCAAGCACATGCAGAGAGGGTGCAACCTATGGAGAGATCTCATACAAACACCTGTGCAGGGGGGCAGTGAGGCCTCATAGAGAAGAGCACTGGAACAGGACTCCCCAGACCTGGGTTGTATCCCCAGCTTTGCCACTGAACTTCTGGGTGACCTTGGGCAAGTCATGTCCCCATTCTGTGCCTCAGTTTCCCCATCTGTAAAAATGGGGATACTGATACTGACCTCCATTGTAAAACGCGTCAAAGCTAGGGATGAAGAGTGCAGGGGATTATCAGAGTTATGGGAAGAGGAAAATGCCGTACACCGCCCCTTCTGATCTAGTGCTGTTCATTTCATTTGTATTTCAGTATCACCCAGATCACTGCACTGGGTCAAAGTGCTTTATAAAGGTGGGTACTATTCCTTGTACCTCTCTTCACTTACTGTACAAGTGGAGAAACCAACACAGAGGGGCAGATTCTTCCCCTCTGAAGTGTGAGCAGTTCCCAGAGAAGTTAGCTAACCACTATACCACGGTTCCCAGTCCAGAGCTGGACTGGAAGTGGAGGGTAGGATCCTTTAAGTAGTTTGTGAGCCCTCCAGTGGTGCTCACTGTGTGTTATACTTAGAAGCCGAAGAAGCCAGTCAGAGCAGGAGGATGTGAGTAACTAGGTCGGGCATGTTTGTGTATATTCAAAAAGCACAGTTACTTGGGAGCCGGTTGTATCCATGTGTGTGTTCTGCAGCTTCAAACATAGAACACAATGGGCAACACTAGTAGGCTCACTGTTGTTTAAAAGGATACACACTACAGAGCCCGGCAGCCCCAATTCACTGCCTCCACTATCTAACTGCTGGGACTTTACCCACACCCATACAAACAAAAATCCTTGCTTGGGGAAAGAGTAAAGAGTTGCAGAAAGCTTTCTGCCAATTACAGTCCCAGCCTCACCCAGTGTTTGGTTCAGCCTCAGTGGAAATCCAGAATAAAGGTTTGCAATCCAGCCTTAAATCTGTCCATACTGTGCCTTGGGGGACGGGGTGTGTGGAAGGAGGAGCACGGTCTAGTTAAAAATAAGTGCATGGAGCAGAGAGAGAGGAGACAGGGAATGATCCCCAGTCTATATTCTCATAAATGTGGTAACTCCATAGTTGCATCTGTTTCCACACATATTGGTTTCAGATTGCTGAATCCAGCCTGAGGTCGTCAGCATGACACATACCAGACATTGACCACCACAAGACAACTAGCCCCCTGCAATGTCCAGAGCGTCACGATCCTAGATTCCTCTATACCCAGCATCCTGAGCCTGTTATCTGAACAGTCTGCAGAGCATTGAGATAATGGGATTGATTTTATCCAGGAGAGTTTATCCCTAGTGTCTGTATTATATCCAGATCACAAGCGGGCAGCAATGTCCTGAATCAAATCCTATTATTTCCATAGGCAGGACAAGCTAGACAATGCAGAGCATCAACAAGATGTGGAAGTATCTCACCAGTTGGTCCTAGAACTTCCTTCTATGCATTCAGTGAGAGAAGGCCCTGCAAACCGAACTGAGGATAAACACCTAGTGAGAGACACCCAGTGGTGGGATAGTGCCGGTGGAAAGACAGCATCAAGGATTCAGAACAGCTGTTTCAAGACCCTCCAACCAAAAAAGAACTGATGCATGAGAGGAGCAAAAGGAACTTGGCTGGTCACAGGAGGTGGTGAGAGGATTTTGTAATAGGAAAAGAGCAGATTCGTCTAAGGAAAGCAGCACATCAAGGGGGAACGGACACGGTCAAACCCACTTGAGTCGAGCCAGGTCAAGGATTGCCCTGCTCATAGGTGCCATCCCTAGCCTCAAGATTCAGTCAGACAGAGCATGAGGTGCCACTTCACGAAGGAAAGTAAGGGAGAGGGAGAAGAAACTGGTTTAAGTTGAGATGCATCAGCTGTGCTGGGACAGCACCCAGGCAGCAGAAAGGCAATAAAGTTGGAAGATACTAGATCCCAGGGACAAGTGCCAGGGGAAGCAGAGGTAATATCACTACCAGAGAGTGCAAGAAAACTGATCACGCAAAACACCCCTCTGGAACACACACTGCCTCCAGCCCACACCCCCAGAACTCCCTAGCTTGCACCTTGTAACGCTCGTATGTTTGTTGCATATGGAGCCACGTTTGGACAGATGCAGGGACTATAGGCTTACTTAGGTTGTAAGCTCTTTGGGCAGGGGGTCTCTGTACAATGGCGTCCTGATCCATGACTGGGGCTCCGAGGTGCTACCCCTATGTACTTAGTAGAGAAGAATGCGGCATCCGAGTCACACCGTGTCCTAGGTGGACGTGAGAGGAGGTGGGCGAGCCAGGGTAAATGTTTAATCTCTCAGGAATTCTTACAGTCCTGGAAGTGCTCCAGCTCAGCTGATAAAAGGAGCTTGAGAAACACTGTATCTGGACTCTGCTCCCACACAAAAAAGGGGAAGCGCCGTTCTGAGCGTGTCCCAGCCACTAATGCTGTCCAAAAGGAGGGATTTTAGTGTGTACACGATAGTACAAATCAAACCGGAAAGAGGACATGATTTTTAAAAATAGTTGGGGGAAGGGAGAGAAGAGCATTATGCCTGGTTACAGTAAACGGAGTACTTTGCTCACTCAGCCATGGCCAAGCTAGGGTTTTATTACAACCGCACCTTAACTCCGGCCTGCATTACCCTCTCCAGTGCTCACTGGCTTGGCACAAGCGTTGGGCAGTACTGCAAGTACGATAGACTTTGGGACTGCCGTCTCTCAGGACACATCTACGCAGCAGCTGGCTGCTGTATAGACGTACCTCCAACTGGAAGCTCTTGAAGGACCAAAGCCTATGCCAGATTTCATGCAAGCTGTTTCAGGGTTATACCGCAGCGATTAATTTGGCCCCTCGAGTTAAGATAAAGTATGGGCAACTCAGGAAGAGCAACTGTAGGTAGCTAAGGGGTCTTTCCCTGCCCTTCAACTTTGGGCTGTTGAATCACTGTTTTACTAATGGAAAGAGGCCAACTTCTGTTCACGCAGATAGCAACACAATAGTGCCTTTGGTAACAGGTTAACCCAAGAGGGTGTTTTGCAACTGGCAGAAAGAGAACGGAAAACAAACATTAAAAAAAAAAGTGGAGAGTTGCATATAAAATCTTCAATTCAAAAAGGAAATATAGAGTCTGAACATCTGCAAGATATGGGAAAATACATCTAGATGATCACACAGCTCAATGTACGTAATTTAGCTCTTACAGCTACTGAAGAAACAACTGAATCACACACAGGAAATGTTGTTTAAGACAAGTCTCAAGTGCTGAATAGTCTAAAGGATTGGCCAGATCGCGATGTTACTCTGAATGTGGTCTGAGATGTGCTACAATAGAACCTCAGAGTTACAAACCCCAGAGTTATGAACTGACCGGTCAACCACGCACCTCATTTGGAATCTGAAGTACACAATCAGGTATCAGAGACGATAAAAGCAAATAATGTACAGCACAGTACTGTGTTAAAAGTAAACTAAAAAATAAAGTTTAAAAAAGATTTGACAAGGCAAGAAAACTGTGCTTGTTTCATTTAAATTAAAACGGTTAAAAGCAGCATTTTTTTTCTGCACACTAAAGTTTCAAAGTTGTATTAAGTCAACGTTCAGAGTTATGAACGTTTCAGAGTTATGAACAACCTCAGTTCCCAAGCTGTTCGTAACTGAGGTTCTACTGTATTTAAAAGAGGAGGGCATAATGGAAAGAAACCATTACTATTGCCTCCTGTTACCTTCCACAAAGTTTTAAGCCATTTCCAGCGTGCGCCCACAAGAATTGCAATCCATTTGAAATTTTCTGTCACATGTTTGGATACTGTCTACACACATCATGTGAGACCTGGCACTATTCCGCACTGCCTTTTGCCAGCACATCCACCTGCACAGAGTGGGTGTGATGTCAGAAAAGCAGCCACCCTTCATTCCACAGGTCTGAGTGATCTTAGGGCCGCTGAAAAACTACATCACATACAGCATTAAAATGTAGAAGGTGGAAGACACTGTAGGATCAGGCCCCAGCATGACTGGATCTTGTGTCCATTCCTTGAAGTTGGTGTTGGCCAGGTGATCAGAACCCCACGACAGTTTGAAAATAAGTACTCTAAATGATTCAGCGTAGAGAAACCTGAAACTAACACACCTGCATTGACGTCATACAGGATTGGCCTGCAAATGCAGCAGACAGATTGGAATCTCAGGTATATGACCAACTTCATAGCCATAGCACCACTTTCAGCAGTGCAAGGTAAATAATGATTAAGAGGCAAGACACGTATTCCACAGGAATAAAAATATGCCAATTTTTCTTCTTGGCAACAGAAACATCTGCTCATTAACTATTGCTTATTAGATGTATAGTTTCAGAGGCACTCATCTCTTTGTAGTCCTAGTTTCTTCCAAAACTGGCTGTATAGTTTCGTTTCAACAGAGCCTTGTATTTCACATCCAATGGCTATGGAGGGGACAAGAGAAATTCTACACAGCTGTTTCTTCCTGCAACAACCACTAATTGTCACAAGATTAGAAGGCAGATCGCATCGACGGGCCTGGGAGTCAGGACTTGGGTTCTATCTCCAACAACTTGCTGGGTGGCCTTGGGTGAGTCTCTTCCACTCTGCATCTCAGGGTAGGGTCTACTCGGCATTAGAACAGCTGTACCTGGCCCACATCAGCTGACTTGGGCTCAGGCGGCAGGGCTGTAAAACTGCAGTGTAGACACTGGGGCTTGGGCTCTGGGACCCTTCTCAGCCTCTACACTGTGATTGTATAGCCCCGCAGCTCCAGCCAGAGTCAGCTGACATGGACCAGCCACAGGTGTTTTACTGCAGTGTAGACTCCTCCCCCCCCCCGAATCTGAGAAGTGAGGATAACACTAACATTATAAAAAAATGCATGAGATCTGCAGGGGAGACTAGATGCTTACACACATTTTGAGATTCCCCTGCATCTAACAAAGCTGCTCTCTCATCCCATAAACAAGGAAGAAAAAAGAGTCCATAGTTAATCATCAACCAACAAGATAATGGGAAACACTGTTTCCTAACCTCTAGTTTCACCTCCAGTATTCCCTGTACACTGTCCCACAAGCCAGCTAATTGAATTGTAATACTTTTATTGTCAATTAATAAACCAGAAAAGTGTCTTTGATTCCACATTAAGCAAGACCAATTCCTACCATTCCAGCAAACATAGGAGATGTATAAGCAGCTTTACAACATATTTTGCAGTGCAGAAAACATTGTTCTACAGCTGCATTCCCTCTTCTATACAGAAGCCAAGTTAAGATGTTTTTGCCGCAAACTGTTTTATTTATGCCTGTGCATAAATTAAGCAGGTGGGAAAAAAAGCTCAATGATTACATTAAAGATAAAAAGGTTAAGAAGCTTATTGAAATGCTAACCCTTACAAGAGGGGCAGGCACATAAAAACTCTACTAAAGGAAGCCATAATAGGTACACTCTTTACACCGAAATAGTGTCCAAGGAAGCGTGGACCATATGCTAGTATTTTAGAATGGGACTTTTCAAAGGGATTTAAGTGACTTTGAGAAGTCAATGGGACTTGAGCTCTGTTTCACTTAGAAAGTGTCTACACAGGAAAGTTTTACCAGTAGAATCCACCACGTGAACACACTTATTCCAGAAAAGTGGCTTTCCCCACCCCAGTTTAGGTTCAAATCCCTTCCCAAATGACATGAAATGAACTGACAGGAGGTCCTCTTATTCCAGAAGAAGAGTTATACCAGTATAATGTATTAAGCAATCCCTAAGAAAAACTGGAGAAGTCCCCCTCCAAAGAAAGTAGGGATAAGACACTGACAAATTATAGATCAATTGTAAAAAAAGAGGTGCTAAGACGTTACCACCATTTTAGAATATGGGTTAAATTTTCAAAATGACCCAAGTGATTTAGGAGCCTAGGGGGTATGTCTATATTATAGCTGTTACAGTGGCACACAGTGATGGGTGCTGCAGCATAGAAGCATCCTACACCATTGGAAGGTGTTTTTCCTATCAGCATAGTTAATCCATCTCTCCAAAAGGCAGAAGCTAGGTCAATGTAAGAATTCTTCTGTTGACCTTGATGTGTCTAAACCAGGGGATGAGTCAACGTAACTACAGTGCTCAGGGCGTAAAATTTTTCATAGCCTGGAGTGACGTAGCTAGGTCGATCTAACTTTTAAGCACAAACCAGGCCTAAGTCCCATTGACTTTCAGTGACGCTTCAGAGCCTGAGGCCTGGTCTACCCTTAAAAATTAGATTGACCCATCTACATCATGCAGGGCTGTGAAAAATTTCATTCCATGAGTGCCGTAGTTAGGCTGACCTAATCCCTGCTGAAGACACACCAGGGCCAACAGAAGAATTCTTCCATTGATCTACCTACCATTTCTTGAGGAGGTCACTTTACTGCAGCCATGCAAAACCCCTTTGTCAACATTGCATGCTTCTACACTACAGATGCAGCACCACTTCAGTGTAGACACATACTATGTCACTTTTTAAACAAAAAACAGGCCTTAGGATAAAAAAAAATGTAAAAGTGCCCATGACAGAGGGGTTGAGAGTTTTATTTTTAAAAATAAGCCTGTCTAAAATTGTCTGAATTTAATACAAAATATATTAAGGCCTAAACTTACAATAATCTCTTAAAACACTTATATAAAAAGATAAATGTGTTGTGTGTCTCTTTAAATTACAGTTATCATCCTAATACAGCTTGACACAAAATCATGAGCAAGAGCTAATTATCTAGTAGATACGCAAATATATCATTCACTATTTTCTAACACACTAACATGTACAATTAAGAAACTGAAAATATTAAGCTAGATAACCGCTTAAATAAGTGTATATATTTATGGCACACCCTCCAGGATAGCAGAAAGTTGCTCCAAATCTAGTGTCAAAGCCCTATTTAGTAGTAAATCAACATATTTTAAATGGTTATCATCAACCATTGTACCTTTCTTTAGAAAATAACAAACAATGTACAAATGGGAACGTTTATTAAAATGTATGAGTTAAATCAAGGCTTTCCAACTTTAAATCAATCCGTACTGCCTTATGAAAGTTGCTTTTTTAAGAAACCCCATTTACTTGTCCCCATTTGTTCTTTTTACCCACTTTCTGCATTTCATTCAGTTTGGCTACTGAAGATTGACCTGTCTGTTTCCACATTTTGGGTTCAGATACTCCAGCATGGTGCCAGTGAATTGCAAGACATTAAAAACTCTGCATTTTCTAAAACCAAACATGGATTTCCTTTTGGCTTTAGGACCTGATCCTGCAGACACTTGTGCATAAAAGAACCACGGGCATGAAACCAGTCCTGGTCTGGGCCCCTGTACAGCTTTAATGTTGGTAGGAGTCCGACGTCCTTAAGGGCTTTGCCCAAATAGGACCTGGGGCCATAAACAGTTAATACTCCAAATGGTCTCTTCAAATACTTCCTGGCTAGGTGCAGCTAGAAATACTAATTCCAACATCCTAGATCCGTATGAGATGCCAGATTTTAGAAATAAATCATTAACTTAACAGTAAAAGAAAAGAAAAACCTGTTACAAATCATGAATCATGTTAAAATTACCACAGACTTCTGCTCACATCAGACTCCCATTTGTCAGTTTCAAATCAAATCATGCTTTTGAAAACAATTATTCACATTCACACAGTGCCACTAATAAATATTTAATAGTGGACATAAATACTGGAGTGAGGAACGGCTCCTCAGCACATGTAATGAATCTGCACCTAGCTGTTTCTCCCAGTACAGTGCCAAAGGATTTTAGAATATTAATGTGCACATCACTAGTTTGGTGTTTGAGGATTTGGCCTTTCTGAAAGTTAACCCCCAAGTTTTAAAACAAATGCAAAACAGAGCTAGGGGAAATAGTCAGACTGAGAATAATCTTTAAAATTATGTGAGGTACAGTATTTCGGTCCCCTCCTCTCCCAAACCCCCCCTCGCCCTCCCCCAGCTTTTTCATTATGCACTTTGTATCATTTCCAAGCACTTTTGTTTGGAGTTAGACCTCACCTGAAGAGCCTGCAATCCAAAACGAACACTGCAGCATTTGTGCTAGTGCATGAGCGTCACAGACTGAAACTAACACCTGTCCTGTGTCATCACTGTTCAAACTAAACGTGACAAAAAGAAAAAAGAATTCTGTGTTTCTGTAATACTATACCATTCATGATTTTATAAGCCTCTATCATATCCCCCCCTCAGTCACCTCTTTTCCAATCTGAGCAGTCCCAGTATTTTTAAACCCTCCTCATACAGAAGCTGTTTTATCCCCCTAATCATTTTTGTTGCCTTCTCTGTACTTTTTCCCCATTCTAATACATCTTTTTTGAGATGGGGCGCCCAGAACTACACACAGGACTCAAGGTATGGACATACCTTGGCATTATGATGTTTTGTTTTACTACCCATCCCTTTCCTAATGGCTCCTAACGTTGTTAGCCTTTTTGACTGCTGTTGCACATTGATCAGATGTTTTCAGAGAACTATCCGCAATGACGCCAAGACCTCTTTCTTGAGTAGTAGCAGCTAGTATATAGTTGGGATTATGTTTTCCAATGTGCATTACTTTGCATTTATCAAACAAGGATTTCAGCACCAGGTCCTAGGTTTATAAACCACTTTGGCACAATGATGGAGAACCCTATTCTCCAATGCCCTGCACCTCTTAGTGATTCACACCACAGCAGAATACACATATTTTTATAATCACTTGGCAATGTGCCCGGCAGTAGAGACTGAAGCTCTCCCTGTCCTTATGTTTGCTTCCTATTGTGGTATGAGCTGCACAATTACTATTGTATGTATATTAAGTTTAAAGGTATGGTGAGCATGCACAAATATAAAATGTGACTAATATGCAGATCAATTACAGTTTTTTCCAAAAAGATAAAAGCACTTGAGGCCCAAGAGAGATCCCACAAGTAACTCTTAGCCCCATAATTATCATGGATCTTCTTAAGGGAGATAAGGAATTGTCAGCAGGAATAGCCAGACATACAAATAGCACTTTAATCTACTAGAACTCTTTAAACAGAAACCGAGCCTATTCAAAACCAGACTAACTGGTTGGAGTGGTAGAGAGGGGGGAAGAAAAAGAAAGAGAAAAAGAAATCCCTAGGAGGAACTTAATGCATTCTAAAAAACAAAGATTGCTAAAGTAGGCCAAAGATGAAGAGTTATTACTGAAGACAGATACCGCAGGCCAATTTAAGAGCATTAAGTGAAAGGGAAGAAGCGAAGGGAGATGCCAGCTTTGAAATAGCTGCCCATGTATGAAGCACAGTGTAATCAGCTTTCAGTATTGTACATTATTCCTAGGCTGGGACTATATATTAAAAGGCCCCAGCCAGGAAATAATATTGTGGTATTAGATCATGATAATTCCTATCTTTTATATAGCTCTTGTCACCAGTAGCTCTCAAAGTGCTTTACAAAAGAGATCAGCAACATTATCCCCACTTTAAAGGGGATATGGGAGGGAAAGGAAGTGACTTGCCCAAGATCACCCAGCAAACAAGTGGCAGAGCCAGGAACTGAACCCAAGTCTCTTGAATTCCAGTCCAAGTCTAGGCCACACTGCCTCTCATGACACATGACATAATCCCATTCCCGACCTCTAGGTACCAGCTAATGTGACAGCAGACTAGGGAGTATTTTTTCTTTTAAAGAGAAACACGTTTTTTAAATATGTTAGGAGTATTATTGTTTTATGATGGTAGTGCTTCAATGTCCCAACAGAGATCAGAACCGCACTGTGCATCTATATACCTAGAGACAGTCCCTTCCACCAAGGAGTTCACAATCAAGACAGCAAAAGGCTTATCATCCCCAGGAGGCTCCTATGCACAAAGACTAAGCAACTTTCCCACTGTCACACACAAAGTCAGTCACAGAACAAGAACTAAACCCAAATGTATCGAATCCCGTCCAGTGCCCTCATCTTTGAGCCATCCATCCCCTCTGCACTTGGTGGCGAAAGATTCCACAACCAGCCATCAGCCAGGGTTTGTGGCATTACCAAAATACTTGACAGGAATGCTGCTTTATTATGTAAGCAAGAACAAGGTCCTCCTAATTACCGTGTATAAACAGATACCATGCTGAAAGGCGCAGTCTAATTAGACAGAACCGGAGTACACGATGGATTATTTCATCCTTTAGCACAGCTTCCTAACTGAAGGCTCTTAAGAGAAACGGAGTACAATAAATTCTAAGAGTACAAAATTTTAAGCCTGTGTAACCCATAGATCATAGCTTGGAAAACACACACTTGGGAGTTTACAGGTGTCTTTTGTGCAGAATGTCTGTTTATGCAGGATTGGTATCTGTTATGTTTTGTGAACAAATTGTATTTTTTAAAGTGTGCTGTCAGAACACCTTTTTATATAACTACATAATAAATGCCACAAGATATGGTATCAGAACAATACAGGCATTGAATAGGTTCGGCAACCGTATGTATTAACACAACGAGAAGCAATTTTTTAATCTTGTGAGGGATTTTTTTAATTAATTAAAAAAAAAAAATCACAGCATAGTATTCACAGCTGCTGAGCGTATAACAAAAACAAAAACACAAAATAAAACCCCTCTAGGGCTCAGATTTTTCTTCTGATTGAAAAACTATTGCTAAAAATACCATCCTTCAGAATGAAGGTGAAAGAAGGGCAGGGCAGAACAGTATAAGAAGCTGCACATTAAATTTTAAAAGATGTTGCATTACAGAAATTCTACAACAGGAGGTGAAAGAGTTTAATCCCATATTATAGTGCTTTAAGACTGTCATTTTGCCTCAACATCAAAACTCGCAAAATCTGCTGGGTCCAAAACACTTTTTCAAATAAAGGCTTCCCTTAAGAGATTTAACCCCTCCTTCCTGCAACTTGAGGTCCCACCAGGAGTCTTGACATGATATTCATTGTCTTGTTTTATGTGAAGTTAGGATTATCCCAGCACTTTGTACTCAAGGTTGGGTTTTGGAGGGGAATGGGGGCAGCGGGGTAGAAAGAGGACCCATTCATTCTTAGAAGCAGAAAGATGAAGCCAGACAACTTTAACCTATTCCTATGACATCATGCAGTTAACACAGCTTCTATGTCTAGGCCAGTGGCATTAGCTCTTATTAGTGGGAAACTCACTTTGTGTGAACTGAACCACTAAACACTTACAATACAATAACTAGTGCAACAAGTTCATTGCCCGCTCATAATTAATTACAAACACCCTCCATTAGAGCAGCTAAAACAGAAGTTCTCATTTGCTTCAGATGGCAACTGCCATAAATACAGAATTCTTCTGAGAGAGCTTTTTTTGCTTTAAGACACCATCAGGAGGTACACCAGGCTTAGACATTACAGGTTTGTGTTTACACAACAGTTTTTACAAAGCCTAATCTTGTTCCTTCATCTTCAGTGAAAACAGTTTGTTTGGATGTAAAGTATTTCCATCTCACACACACCACACACCACTCAGACATAGCAGCATTGTTTAATGCTTGGGAACCAGAGAGTGAAACTGAGCACTGAGTTTCAATGTTTCCTCTAGTTTCCATCAGCTTGAGGAAGGGAAGGGAGGGAAAAAAAAAAGAAAGCCTGAACACTAGCAAAATGCATGTACGGTTTTAAAAGCTGTTTGGATTTTAATCACTTCAGGTGTAGTCAGTGACACAGGAAAAGATTCTTGCTGTTCTTACTGGGTCCCCTTAAAAGTGACCAGTGTCCAAGTCAGTGTCACAAGACATCATATTTGAGCATGAGAAAGATACACACAGGGCTACATGCCATATTCTCATCACCGCTTGCAGAACCATGCTATCAACAATAAAGTTGGGAATTGAACCAGGTCCTAAGGACTGTGTTTAAAGAGGGTCTCTAAAGCATGGGGGGCTATTTGTTTGGCTTAGGGTGATGGTGATTTAATGCTGCTTGTTTCTTTCCTTATGACAAACCTGGAGACCAAAATGCCTGTTTATCCACTGACTAGGGCCAGGCTGTGTGGAAGTAGCAGAGGCTTGAGTCAGAATCACTGCCAATGAGGGTCCTCAAGTTTTCTCATTCAGCCTCTCTGCTGAAGCTACTGACACAGAGGCCTGCTATAGCCATCCAGGATGCAAACTTGGCTAAGCACCTGGCCACTAAGAACTGGACCGAAAGCCAGTAAACTCATCACACACAGCCACTGAATGGGGATAGCTCTTAGTCGCTACCAGCCTCAAGCAGGTGACCCGGGGGAAAAAGGCCCCAGACACCTCCCACTCCCCCCAAGCCAATTCCCCCAAGTCCCCAGCTGCTGTCATAAGCCTTGTAAAACACCTGTAGTGTTACACCCACACACACTCTCTAGCAGGACTTTATCTGAGCCCATTCTGGGTGGGGAAACCTCAGTGGATGGTGCTGGTTCTCAGGGAATAATTGAGGGAAGCTGGGGCTTGGGAAGGAGAAGGGGGGGTGTCTCTTCATAGGGACAGGGTCTATTCTGGGACACTACTAAGAAGGGTCCTAGAGGAGCAGGAGCCTTGTGGGGTCTGTTATTATGGAGGGAGAGCACACCAGAGGAAATGGGGCCCTATAGGGCAGGGGAAGGTGTGAGCTGGGGGAGGGAAGGGGGGGTTTCCAACAGAGGGAACCACCCAGGAAAAAGGGTTGTTATTGGGGCAGCTGCTATAGGAGAGAGGTCCCTATAGGGGAAGCCGCTACAGAGGGAGGAAGGTCCCCATAGGGGCAGTCATTATAGGAGGTGGTGTCACTATAAGGGTGGGAGAGCCCCTACAGGAGCCACAGCTATAGTGGACAGGCAGTGCCCCATAGAAACCACAGCTATAGGGGACAGGCAGAGCCCTATAGGGGCAGGGCAGATCCCGGGAAGCAGAGCCCCCACAGGAACCGTAGCTATAGGGGAAGGCAGCGCCCTATAAAGACCGGGGGAGGGTCCCGCACTCACCGTGCCCGCCGCGACCGCTCGCTGCTCACCTCTTCCTCTCCCTCCTCCACCCCCTCCCCGCCCCACCTCAACCTGTTACCTTCCCCCAGGCTCCGCCCCCGGCCCCTGCCATTGGCCCGGGCTCCGGTCAGCCACGCCCCTCCCCTCCCCCCCCGCAGTGAGACAGCCACGCCCGCCACCGCGCGCCACCCCGCCCCGTGGGCTGGGTGGGGCGTGCAGGAGAGCTCACGTGACTCCTCAGCGGGAAGGGAGGGAGGGAGGACTCGGGGGCGCCGCCATGTTGGGGGGGGGAGGGGAGCTGGCAGGTGACGTTAGCAACGACTCGAGCCCCGCCTTGCCTGTGCGCGCCCCTCCCCCTCCAGTGCCTCCCTCAGGCCTGGGCAGCCGCCCTCTCCCCGACGTCCCCTCGCGGGCTTAGGGCTGGAGGCCGAGGCAGGGCAGGCCCTGCTCACCCGTCACCGCTTCCTCCACTTCACAGCGGGCTCTGGGCCCGGTCCTGGTGTTCCCTGTGCAGCCCGGCTGGGCACTTCCCCCGTCTCGCTTCTCTGCCTGGGGACAGGAAGGTTCCTCTCACCTCCCTGAACCGGCCCGGCTCCCCAGTGTCCCCCAGTGGGCCTGGGGACAGGCCGCGTTCCCAGTGCCCCCTCCCCAGCGTCCTGCCCACGCCACCCCCCGCACTCGTAAGGCAGGCCCCGAGTGTCCCCACCTCTGTCTCTCGCCTCCTCACTCTTTCCCACTCTGCCTCCTTCGGCTGCTGCCCGTCTCCCTCCCTCCCTCCGTGACTTGCTGGGGGCTTCTCTATCTCCCAGGTGCCCAGGGCACTGTTGGTGCTGTGCAAAATACAAGGCCCCTTTCCCCCCCTCTGCTTTCTCACTGCGACCTAAGGCCGCTGAGCGAGATACATTTCTTCCCCCTGGCCTCTTAGCTTGCTCTACCTACCGCCTTTCAGCCCCACGAGCGCCATGACTTCATCTGCACAGCACCCCTGAAATGCAGCGCACCCCCCCCCTCAGCCCCATGGAGGTGGGCACATAACAATGAGGAAGGGGAAGTGGGGCCAGGGGTCACTTTTGTCCTCTTAAATAATTTCTTTCCTTCGTTCCCTCCCACTCGTTTCTCCCTTCTCCCTGTCAGGACTCCTATGGCGCAGGTAAGTATGTAAGATATAAGTACTGAAGATCAGCGGTAAGTGGGTGACATCTTTTGGCCAGTGTTATACAAGAGGTCAGACTCGATTGAATGGGCCGTTCTGGCCTGAGACTCTATGGACAGGTCTACACTACAAATCTATATGGTGCAGCTGTGCCACTGTAGCACATCTGCTGGGGACACTAAACCGACAGGAGAGCTCTCCCCTTGGCTTAATAACTCCACCTCCATGGCAGGTGGTAGCTATTTGGGTTTGTACCTACATACAGTGTTTCAAACTCCTGCGATTTTTATCACTAGTCACATCTTTGGAGTGTTTCTTAAAGCCCAGTTCCTGGTGACATGCAATTAGGTGAGCCGCTCCACTTTAATCAAAGCAAAACACCAAAATCTAATTTTTAACACTCATGATTACAGGTAAAAGCTTGGAAACATGACCTAAGCGTGACCTTAAATGCTTAAAAAACAGAAGGCAAATTGTAAAAGTAGTATGTATTTTAAATGATCTCCTTATTTTAAAGCTAATGGGATTGTTGTTTTGTTTTTATGGCCCAGTTCATGGTTTTTAAACATTTGGCCATGCTACACGTGTCAAAGCAGCATTAAGGACATTGGCACAGTGTTCATTCCTCGCAGTGCTGACCATTCATGGTGAGGCGCCAACTCCTATTTAAGATAAGAAATTATACCCTGGATCCCAAGATCTCAAAGCGCTTTGCACACATTCATTTACAATATTGATAATACAGTAATGATAATCCCTAGCTCTGATATAGCACTTTTCGTCTGTAGATCTCAAAGCGTTTTAGTCAGCACTTACACAAATGTTGAGTTATTTACCCTCACATTATCTTAAGTTAGAAGAAGGAAACAGGTGCAGAGAGAGAAAGTGACTTGCCCTAGGTCTTGCAATTAATCCATGGATAGAACCCAGGTTTTCTGACTCCCACTTTTCTAATCTGACTTCTAAACCACAAACTTTGAAGATTGGTAAATAATGTATAAGAAAAGGGCAGAGACCTCAGGGCAGGTCTCTTGGGCTTTTATCCCCTGGATTCAGATAACACCAGTGCTTAAAAAGTGGGCGGGAGGGGGTCACAAGGGATGGCAGAACTGTTTTACAAAAGTTGCACCTCCCAGGTTATGATAGATTCCCTCGCTCCCTTTTTTTTTTTTCAGACCATTGTAATCAATCTTCAGGGAGACTGCAGCATGCACAGCAGTGCCAGCAGGGTTAGATCTGTTGCTGTATCACTGTTTGAGGCAGGTGTCGTGCTGATATTCCACAGAGGCAGAGGGCCGACAAAGTCAGTCAGGCATTTTTCCAGAGCATTTCTCACTGTAGTATCTGATCACTGATCTTTTTTAACTTGTTACTTTAAAATACATTTGCTTCACTGTTCTCTTCCTTGCCAGCTCCCCTCCCCTCCTGGCCTTTCCATGTTGAGCTGTCTATCATTCACACGCACATTCCAATGGGATGCAAGGACATGGGCTCAGAAGCACAGCTGGTATGTTTGTGGCTGAAGTGCCCAACTTTAAGGGAAATACACTAACAGCAGGTGACAGCTTAAATCTGGAGAGAGTCAAAGAACAAGCAGCGAGAGATCTGGAAGCAGAAGGGTGAGTTTTTAATTGAATTCTTGTTTGGCTACAGTATGGTAAGTAATTGCAAACAAAAGGTGTATAAACAAATGCAAATAGCTTCTGAAGGTGTGGCAGATAAAAAACATCTGCCACTTTAGACGACTGATGTGCCACGCCCTCCCCCAAAACCATAGATTCCTGCTCAAAAGGTTGTCTCTCTCCATCAACAGAAGTTGGTCCAATAAAAGATATCCTGGCTACAATTACAGTACAAACAGGTTCATTCAAGCAGACAGCAGGCAGTACTGTGTTGTTATCACCATGCATGCCTTCGGTAATTAAATTCACTTTACTGGTTTGCTACAGATTTTTTGTTTAATTATGATGTTTTAAAAAAAAATCAAGAGCAAGATTAGAAATCCCACATGGGGTTGGGGGAAAGAATCTGTCATGGTAACAAAGTGATCAGTGCCTACAAAGGATTATTGCTTTATACCAGTTAGGCCAGGTCTACACTAGAAAATTAAATCGGCTTAACTACATTGCTCAAGGGTATGAAAAATCCACACCCCCCTGAGCAGCATAATTAAGATGACCAAACCCCCAGTGTAGACAGCATTCCCTTGACCTAGATACCACCTTTCAGGGAGGTGGATTACCATGCGGACAGGAGAACTGAAGGCATAGGTGTTGTCTACACTAAAGCACTACAACGGTGCAGCTGTGCCACTATAGCATTTCAAGTGTAGACAAGCCCTTAGTGAACGGACCTGTTTAAGTGACTTCCACTCACCAGGGGATTTTTGGACTTTTGTCTGGATCCTTGTCATGGCACAAAGACTGCTGGTGATAAAGTGAGTCAATATTTTGCTTTTATCACCATCTAGTCTATGAATCTTTTAAAATGTTTCCTTAGTAATACAGTGCTCGATTTCTTACATATGCTGAAGTAAATGTGTGCAGCTATTTTGCATTGATTTGAATTGACTCAAAAAATTAACTATTCTACTCATTTAAAATTTAGGTCCTTTAATATAATTGTAAAATGACAACACAGAAATACGATATTTAAAATTATATCGGTTCACGAGAGAGTGACCAAAATAAATCTGTCATCTCCAAAAAAGCTTTTATTTTGTTACTCAATCAATTACAAAAAGAGTTTTACTTTTTTTTTTTTTTTTACTATTTTGGGAAGAAAAAAATATTATTTTAAATAATCCATAGGTTTTGCAGCTACAGCAATGCTGCAGAAGATGGCCACTGGTAAATTCTTGGAAGCAGCAAGTACAGAGCTCCGATCTACTGCTCCTGAAATACAATCCCCTGGCATTTGAGCTAGAATTATTATTTATTTATTTGGCATATGCAATCCGGTCAAGCCAAGTCACAGCATTCTTATCAATGAGGTTCAAGACACAAAGACCTCAAGGAAGTGGAGTCATTTTGCAGTCCTCAGCAATATGCATCATGGTTTGTGGCTGCCCACATTGACATAGTGGACCATCTGTAAAATGCCACTGAAATTCCGCTGCAGCACGTTCCATGTCTGGTATGAAACGGTTCAGAAGGCGCCATTGCCTTTGTGGTAAATCAAAGCCAGGTTGACGTTGAGTGGAGTCCGAGACAAGATAATTATTTGTCACCTTGTCTGCAGACCATGAAGCTCGCCACGTGTCTTCTACCATAAATCCCTCATCTGGTAAACTTATCCACAACAAGTGACGTGAGGGCAGACAACCATATGGTGGATTAAACAAGTCTTTAATTAGCAGTAGATGTGGCATAGTACACAATTTCATCATGAGCTTTGCTACACTTTCCTCTCTGCAAACACTGGGCAGAGCAATATTGCAGAGAACCAGTAACCATGGTAGAGGAGTAGATTTAAGTGTACCTGAAATAATACACATGGTGAAATTAAGTTGTACGTCAATCATCTTTGTGTGAGAAAAGCGAGCCCATACTGGAGTGCAATACTCCGCCACTGAATAACAGAATGCCAAGGCTGATTGAATGCCAAGGCATATGTTGTCTGCATAAACAGACTTGTGAGACCCAGTACATGGTAGGTCATTTGAATATAAATTGAATAATGTTGGAGATACTACTGATCCTTGCAGGAAGCCATTCTTCTGGTGCCTCCAAGCACTTGCTCTATCACCAATATGCACACACAAATGGCGGTTTCTCAGAAACAGAGCCATTGCACATACTCACCAACTTGGCATAGTTCTAGAGACAATTCACCAAAAGGCTCATGTGCCAAATTGTATCATATGCCATGGTCAGGTCAAGGAAAACCAAACCAATCTTCAGCTTATGTTGGAATCCATTTTCAATGAAAGTTGTAAGTGCCAGAACTTCATCACATGTATTACAACCATGGCGAAAACCAGCTTCTCTGGTGCCAGATGCCTTCCGCTGATGGTGAAATTCTTTGCAAAATCAGATGCTCAAGCACCTTAAAGCAGACACTTAGAAGTGAAATTGGTCTGCGGCTTGAAGGAAAGTGTGGGTCTTTCCCAGATTTCAGCAAGGCAATGACCTTTGCTTGGTGCCAGATTCTAGACAGTCTGGACTCCCGCAAAACTCTGTTGAAAAAACGAACGAGCTATTCCTGAGCACGAGAATCCAGATGTTTCATGAATTCAAGAGCAATTCTATCATATCCAGGAGTTGTTCCCATTTTTAAATCATTCAGCATTTTATCCAATTCTAGACTAGTAAATGGCTCCATCTTACTAGTGGCTGGATTACGCTTTAGGGAAATGCCAGCACTCGTCATGTACCTGTCTTGACAATTCTGTCAACAGGAGCTTTGGTGATCTTCAACAGATGACTGGTGTGATATTATATGATTGAAATGCAACCATTATAACATTGTTGCTACCACTGTTATACAATTGCAACAAACTATGCAAAATAAATCACATAAAGTGTCAATGGAAAAGTTATGATTTGCTAAGTATGATTATCCTGTTTATATGCATATATCATTTTGTATCTGAAGTTATAGATATTGACTATGTACTGACCTCCTGCATAGATGCTGCATTTCTGAGTCACACCCACCAGATAAAATCTACACTGAAGCCAAACAGCCTATTGTGAAAGGGCTATGCAAGTTAATGGCCCATTTAAGGATACTTAACTGACACAATAGACTATAGCAGAAGCCAGTCCCCATCTGAAGGGCCTCTCCTTGCATGTTTTAGCCAGAACATGGACATTGACTGCTCCTATGACTCAACAAAGCATGCAAGGACCTGTGATCCTGGAATCCATTTTGGGCTTGTAATTTTCCACAAACTGAGATTGAAGACATCCACCCACATGGGAGAAGGTTTATAAGGCAGCTGCACCATCTCCATCTTGTCTTCATTTCCCGCTTCACTTCTCTGGACTGGATTTCTAACAAGGAAGCTTTAAATAAAGCCTGATGACCCCCAGCTGCTTGGGTAATTTCCAGAGACTTTGCAAATCAGCAGTTTATTTCACCACTGTTAAAACCTGACTCAAGAACTTTGTAAAAATGTTATGTATGTGATTCTTTGACTATTTTAACTCTCTCATTTCTTTTTCCCTAAGAATAAACCTTTAAATATTAGATTAGGGGTCCCCAAACTTTCAGCTGCGAGAGCCACACCATTCAGTCTTGCTTTTATGGTGAGCTGGAGCAGCTGGGCCCATGTCACAGGGGGAGAGGGCAGGGTCGGGAGTGGGGAGCGGCCACCGTACAGCCCCGCTTGGGGCCAGGAGTTGCTCCTGGCCAGGGCGCTGGGCCCACGTTACATAGGAGTGAGTGGGGTAGGGGCGGGGACGGGAGGGGGGAGCAGCTGCCATGCAGCTCTGCTTGGGGCCGGGACTGGTGCAGCTCTGGCCAGGGCACCGCTAGGCCCACATGGGAGAGAGGCAGGGCCAGGAAGAGGGAGCGGGCCAGTCAAAATGTGTTAGTGGGTCGGATGCAGGTCTTGGGCCATAGTTTGGGGATCCCTGTATTAGATACTAAAGTATGGCAATCTGATTTGGAGTAACTGCCGGCCTGCTTTGTGCAGATGGACGTTGAGCAGCAGCTAGTTGACGAATTAAGCTCCAGCTTTTCAGTCTTGACTGTGTAAAGTCAAGCACCACTGTCACTTCCTCCTGTCGAGCCCAGCAAGTGGCATCCAATAATTCTATAAGATGGTCTGCAATCTCTGGATCACCTGACTGCTCATATTGCCTCAGCAAGTCTGCACGATACTCATTCAGACATGCAATGTGCACTCATTGGAAGCCATGTGGAATTGTTGCACTTGCAGCTTTAAAAAAGTCCCCACAGAAATGATGGTTTGCATCTGCGATGCTGTCTGAGGTATGGATGACCATTTATAATATTACTGATACCAATATTACAAAATGTCTACATTCAAACTGTTACAGTGGCGCAGCTGCAGTGCTTCAGTGTAGACACGACAGCGACAGGAGGGCTTCTCTTGTCAACGTAGGTGATTCACCTTCTCAAGAGGTGATAGCTAGGTTGACAGAAGAATTCTTCCATCAAGCTAGCACTGTCTACACTAGGCCAGCATAGGTATGTCTTTTGGGTATATATTTTTCATGCCCCAGAGAGACGTAGCTATGATGATGTAAGTTCCCCATGTAGAACAGTCCTAAGTAACACAATGGATGCCTCAAATAGGTTTATTGGGAATCCCCAATATAGGTTCCACCAAAGGAGAAGGAAGAGAATCACCTCTCTTCTCATGCAGCCTGGTGGCTCGGCCAGAGACAAAATGGATACACACGTCCATGTCACTCCCTTGAGTATAGGGCGGAGAGAGCAAAGGGATGGAAGGTGGGAGCATAAAGGGGTGGAAAGTTAACAGCCTTGGATGAAGCTCATTCTGGATTCATGCACCTCAACCATACAAAATAATATCAATAACCTTTGATGGAACTAATCCTGGGGATTCCCAACCAATAATACACAATATAAGTAATTTGATAATAGGTACTTTAAATCTTCCATCTGAGGATCTCAGAGCACTTTATAAATATTAATTTAGTTTCACAGTCTCCGCCCTGGAAGGTAGCTGAGAATTAGCTACATTTTACATATGCGGAAACTGAGGCAGAGGGAGATTTATGGGTTGTCCTCAACACGCATTGACCTAGTACCACATCATCAATAGGGATGTCACAACCCCAGTATTTAGGCACCTAGGAGTAAGAATCTGGGCCATAGCGCTTACAATTCCCATTCTTTAACCTTCCGCACAAGTTCCTGTTGAAGTTGGTGGAAGCAGGATTGGGCCCAGAGTGGTTACATGGAATGTCTGTGGGAGAACCCGTATCAGAACCCAGATCTTGCGACTCCTAGGCTTGATCCACAAATTTGCTCGTGTTCCTGAGATCTCCTCTCTAGAACACACATCACAGTGGGTAGTTTGCTATGCATTTCTTTCATCCACCATTGTATTTGCTATGGGAACCCCTTATGAACAGAAATTATTTGTAACTGGCTTTAACATGTCATTCAAAGAAGTTGGCTCTTACTATCAGCCCAGGAATTTATTTTTACTGATTCAGACAGACATGTTGTTCATGAAACACACGGTCTCTGAAATTGTTTTCTTACCTGGTAATCAGCAGCTCATTAGCTTTAATCATATCACTCAGCTGTCACTTCCTTTTCTGTGTGTGTAGATGGCAGAACAAAGCATCTCAGTGAGGAGTGAATGGGACACATGGGAAGGGGGATGTCATTCTACATTGTTGGCTTTTTGTAAATTGCACTAACTAATCCTTAATTGGATGCTGAGGAGTTTAAACAAGAGATCCCAAAAGGGGAGGCAGAAAGAGAGCAGGGAGGGTTTGACTTGCTTGTCAAAAGTCAAGAGGAGGGGGTGGTGCAGTGTGCTGTGGGCCTGCGGCTCAAATGAATTGGGGCTTTGGCCTTGAACGCATACAGGATTTCAGTCGTCATGGATGGCCATTCAACAGTGTAATTTTCCCAGTGCAAATTCCTAGCATACATAGCGCAAAACCAATTTGGTACCAATGCAACTTACTCATGCTAAAAACCCAGGTAAATTGCTCTAGTGCGAGTAGCAGCTATGCCTGTCTACACTAAATGTAGACCAATGCAACTATAACAGTGGCTGTAACCGGGAGAAACCCCAGCATACAGGAGAGGGCTGAGTGTTGGGGAACTGAATTCACGCCAAGGTATGAATTTATCTTTCATTTGTCTGGTCTGAGTTTTTTAATAGAATTAGTTTGGCCAGGATATTGCACTGAGATGTTGTGAGGTGATGGCTGACGTTGGGTTTTCACTTCATGCTGTCACACCAGCTAGCACTGATTTGTTGGAAACCTCGTGGTATTCTGACCAGTAGGAGGCATGCCTTGGGACTGTGATGGGAATGTTTTGTTCTACAACACTGAACAAGAGCATCCCTGGCTATGAGGTATATTGGCATCTGCAGGTCAAACAGTCAGAACTGCACTGGCCAATTTTGCAAAGACCACAATCCCATGATTACTTATTCTAGTTACATACAGATTATATTCAAATATAGAGGCTAGCTTTGGGCAGGGGTGTGCTGGTATCCTAACTACTCCCAAGCCTGAGGGTGGGGAGATGCTCCTGCTGAAACTACCAGCCATGGAATAGTTATTAGCGTTTCCACTTACGGTGCAATCAGTAGGCTTCAGAGTTAACAAGTAGCGGTGAGGAATGAGGGGAAGTCGCAGTTCCAAGAGCCACTGTTTCAAAGCGGCTCGTTGCGCTCGGGGGCCCGGCCCAAGCTGGCTGCACCCACAGACCCGCCTAGGAGGAGCTGGGAGCCAGGCCCCGCTCACGCCACACTCAAGATGGCGCCGTACGGGACACGCCCGTTAGCTGCAGGGTCCACGCTCAAGATGGCGGCGTACGGCGCCCTGGCGAGTCACGGCTGCTGCGCCTGCGCACTGTACGGTGTGCGACGCGAGCGTCATCCGCCCGTCCGCGCCGGAGTGACTAAGATGGAAGTCGGGGGGATGCGGGCGCCGCCGCCGCCGTTCTGGGCCGGGGGTCCGGCCCCGGGGGGGCTGTACAGCACGCCCTGCCCCGGCGCGGCCGGGCGCGGCCCAGAGCCCCAGGCCGGGGGCGGGGAGCCGCGCACGCGGACACAGTGAGTGACCGGGAGCCGCTTTCGGTTCGGGCCGCGGCCTCGTGGGGGAGGGGTCCCGGGGCGCCGGGCCGGGCCGGGCCGGGGGAGGGGAGAGGACAGGGGCCTGGTGCGGGGGTGGGACTTGGAGATACTATGGGGGTGGCTGGGCGGGGCTACATGGGTGGGGGAGGGGAGAGTTTTGGGGGAGGTGACTGAAAGCCTGGGGTCTCCCGCTAAGGGGGGCAGTGGTGGGGTCTCCCGGGGCAGGAGGTGAACGGGGCTGGACGGGGAGTCGCTGGCCCTTCCACAGCCCCCATCCTGCCTGCTAGTCCTGCTCTAGCACCACGCATCCCCAAGTAATCAGCAGGCCCTGCCCCAGACTGCACGGGGGAGGGACGGGGGTTCATTGGGAGCAGGATCCGAGCCAGGCCCAGGAGAGGCGTAAAGGCCGTTCTAGGGGGATTGACATTGGAGAAGAGTAAAGCTGCTGAGCGCTGATGGCTTTGTGTGTCTCCCCAGGAATCCAATGGTGACAGGCACCTCGGTGCTGGGTGTGAAGTTTGATGGCGGGGTGATCATCGCTGCAGACATGCTGGGCTCCTATGGCTCTCTGGCCCGGTTTCGTAACATTTCCAGGATCATGAAAGTGAACGATAACACTGTGCTCGGGGCATCTGGGGACTACGCTGACTTCCAGTACCTCAAACAGGTCATTGACCAGATGGTGTAAGTGTTTTTCCTCTGCTGAGCCATGTCTCTGTGCATTAGAGGGAGGCCCATTTCACAGGCAAAGCAAGCTTGCACTTTTGTGCCTATGTGTGGCTACCTAGACTCCACTCTTCTGTTCTTTACTATAGTAAAGTCTAGAATTATCAGACCCGTAGATGAACACATGTTGGGGAAGAGTCAACACAATATTTGTAAAGGGAAATCATGTCTCACCAATCTATTAGAATTCTTTGAGGGGGGTCAACAAATGTGGACCAGGGTGATCCAGTGGATGTAGCGTACTTGGACTTTCAGAAAGTCTTTGACAAGGTCTCTCACCAAAGGCTCTTAAGCAAAGCAAAAGAGAAAAGAGGGAAAAGAGGGAAGCTCCTGTCATGGATCAGTGACTGGCTAAAAGATAGGAGACAAAGGATAGGAGTAAATGGTCAGTTTTAACAGTGCAGAAAGGTATATAGAGGGGTGCACCAAGGATCTGTATTGGGACCAGTGCAGGTCAATATATTCATGATCGATCAGGGAAAAGGGGTGAAAAGTGAGCTGACAAAATTTGCAGATGATACAAAATACTCAAGATAGGTCCAAAGCTGACTGCAAAGAGTTAAAAAGGATCTCACAAAAACTGGGCAATAAAATGGCAGATAAAATTCAATGTTGATAAATGCAAAGTAATGCACATTGGAAAACATAATCCTGACTATAGATACAAAATGATGGGGTCTAAATTAGCTGTTACCATAGATTCATTGTGGGTAGTTCTTTGAAAACATCTGCTCAATGTGCAGCAGCACTCAAAAAAGCTAACAGAATACTGGGAACCATGGGGAAAGGGATAGATAAGAAGACAGAAAATATAATGCCACTATATAAATCCCTGGTACACCCACATCTTGAATACTGTGTGCAGTTCTGGTCACCCCTTCCCAAAAAGAGATGTATTTGTATTTGGAAAGGTACAGAGAAGGCCAACAAAAATGATTAAAGGTATAGAACAGCTTTCATATGAGGAGAGATTGAAAAGACTGGGACTGTTCACCTTGAGAAAGAGATGACCGAGAGGGGATATGGTAAAGGTTTATAAAATCATAAATGGTGTGGAGAAAGTGAACAGGGAAGTGTTATTTACCCCTTCACATAAGACAAGAACCAGGGGATTCCAATGAAACTGATTGATATACAGTAAGTTTAAAAACAAAGATAAGGAAGTACTTCTTCACTCAATGCACAATCAACCTGTGCAACACGTCAGGGAATATTGTGAGGACCAAAAGTATAAGTGGATTCCCACAGAATTAGATACATTCCTGGAGGATAAGTCCATCAATGGCTATTAACGGAGGTGGTTAGGGATGCAACCCCTTGCTCTGGGTGTCCTTAATATTCTGACTGCCAGAATCTGGACCTGGTCAACAGGATGGATCACTTGATAACGGCCCTGCTCTGTTCATTCCCTCTGAAGCTTCTGGGACTGGCCACTGTTGCAAGACAGGATACTGGGTTAGATGGACCATTGGTCTGATCCAATATGGCCGTTCTTATGCTCTCTGCTGGCTTGCCAGTGTAGTATCTTTCATTAACACTAAAATAAACAACATATTCTAAATGAATACAACAAAAATACCCCAAACTAGTGTCTACAATATGAATTAAACCAGATTTTAGCATCTCTAGAGCTGTCATCTTAAGTGGGAGCTCTTTGTCCATCTGTCACTCAAAGTGCAAACTTGTCTCCATCCTTTAAGGTCCCACCACCATTCCTGCTTAGCTGGCTTTGAGCATGAAAACTAGCTAGAGGTTAGTACGGGGCTATTGATTCTTGGTCTGAAGGCTCCCTCAGCTCAAGAATGAATTCATGATTTATGCACTACAAATCTCTCCTTTCAGAGCCTCTGCTGGAGAACACATTGGCCCTATCAACAGGTCCCTCCAGTTACCCTTAATTTACTTGAGATCTTTGGCTGATGAGCTGTGCGAATGCAGAGCAGATGTCTGGCTTTAACAGCCTGTGAGGATTTAGTACATAGGGCATGTTGTCCTGTTGCTAGCCTGGCTGGCGGGTGGGGGCTGTGGTTAAATCTAAATAATGTCAAATGGTTGGTTTGTCTTAAGATGTTTACAACTTTTCTTTTAAACTAGAATTGATGAGGAGCTGTTGGGAGATGGTCACAGTTACAGTCCAAAGGCCATTCATTCCTGGCTGACCCGAGCCATGTACAGCCGGAGATCCAAGATGAATCCACTCTGGAATACCGTTGTTATTGGAGGTTTTTACAACGGGGAGAGGTAAGCCCTGCACAAGCCATGTGGGATGCGTAGCATAACTTTCCTGCTGCGTGTCCACTGTATGGGCCTGATCCACTCGCCACATGATACAAATAAGTGTTTTTTATAGTCTGTGGTAGAATAAAGCTCAGGGCTCAATTAAGGAAGGACAAACAGCGAATTTGAAAGATCTAAAAATGTTCATAAAGCGTAGGAAAGGGCTTTCAATATGGTCTTACCTAATCACACTTTTATTAGCTAATGTGATGTCTTGGGGCCTCAATTTTCTGCCTCTTTCAGGTTACACTAGATCTTGTCTTGTCTCATGGTGCATAGATCAGTTTTTCCCTTCCATTGCATGGGCCAGATTTTCAGTACTGGATGCACACAGTTGTAACACATGCAAGTTATATAAGCAACCATGTAATTACTTCCCTTGTGTGTGCTGGTGAGGCCTGCCTTTGTATACACAGTTGCCTGTGCATGCTCCTGACAATTTGGCCCTTGGTGTCCCATAGCTCAAATGCATTCTCTCCTCCTTCGACACTCCTTTGACTACCTTCTTCTTGCTTCTCCTCAAGGACAGCCTGTCTAGGAGAGCGAGCCCCCATTCCACACTTCTGTTCATGGATGGCTTTTTTCCTAAACCACTTCATAGGGGAGCTGACCAGCAGCACACATTCTGCTCTAATGCAGTTTGTTAAAGAGGGGAATACCACTAGAGCAGGAGTAATCAATTATTTTTGTTAAGATCCAGATTTCTCGGTCAAGGTTACAGTCAAGGTCCAGAGAAAATAATAATAAAAAAAAGATAAGTAGTAAATAAAAGATTTCAGGGTTTGTTCAAAAGTGCCTGGTGGTCTGGATTTGGCCCATGGTCCGCCTATTGACTATCCCTACACTAGAGGGTATTTTAAAAAGCACTACTACAAAGAGGAACAAGCAGTGGCTTTGAAGGCCAGAAAATACTGACCCAGAGCATTTCTTTTGAGCAGTAGATTGGAAGCTTGTTGGATGCTTATCCTCAGAAGAGCTATCTGTTTAAAACGTGAGCCACCCAACATTCCTTCCTTTAGTTGCCTGAAAGCTCATGAGATGACAGCCTGTGTGTCCAGAGTATCAGCTGGACTCTGCCTTTTTCTTGGCTAGCATGAGGGGTGTTTGCTTTGTCAACTGTGTTGGAGTTGCATTTGTAAGCTGACTACACCACCAGGAATTGCCCCAGATTCAGATGTTCCCCCTGTACAAGAAATGAAAATCTCCATCATTCTGTATTCAGTTTTCTAGGTTATGTTGACATGTTGGGTGTTGCCTATGAAGATCCTACACTCGCGACTGGCTACGGAGCTTACCTAGCTCAGGTAAGTGCTTCTAGAACAGTGACTGGGAACTGTACAGAAAAGCAGCATGGCCTAGTGGCAAGAGCAGGGAACTGGGAGTCAATGGCTTGAGTTCTAGTCCCAGCTCTGCTACTGGTGTGCTGTGACTCGTGCCTGCTGCTCTGGTGAAGTTGCAGTTTAAAGCAGCCTGAATTATTGAGGGTTTTTTTTTTGTTTTGTTTTAATGCAGCCATTAATGAGAGAAGTCTTAGAGAAAAAACCCATCTTGACGAAGGATGAGGCCCGGGACCTGGTCGAGCGCTGCATGAAAATTCTGTATTACAGAGATGCCCGATCATTCAACAGAGTAAGTATCCTGCCTTGGTATTCCCTAGTTCCTACAGGATCTGTTGTGTTGGCTGAGCTGATGTGCAGAGTTCAGCCTCTAAATTTCAGTGATTCATCTTCAGTCATGGTTGTCTGCTGTCTTACAGCAACTTCTTTCCCCTGATTTATAGTGGTTTACAGCTGCTACACCTCACAGCACCTGAAATAGTGAAATGGGATATTTGCTTTAGAGGTGGTGGTTTGCCTAGGATGTAATGAGTTGTTGGCAAAGTTGGGAATAGAGCTATCCTTGTTCCTTGCTCTAATCTTGGAAACTCAGCTCTAGCAACAGCAAAACGCAGTTTGCCAACTATGAGCCGGAACTGGCAGGGAAACGATCTTCGTCTCAGGTTTCTGTAAGGATAGTTCACTCTGCAAAATACACGAAATTAGCTGATGTTTCTTCGAATGTTTGGGATCTGGGGCTTGACATGAGTTGTTAGTATACCCCACCTAGCTGACTTCAGATGAGGGTTGTCAGGGCTTAGGCTTCTGGTTATAATGTAGTCATTCAGTTAGCTGTGTATAACCTCTGCTTTTGTTGGGCAAAAGGTAAAGCGTTAGGTAAAGGTAACAATGTGAAGCTAACTGCGTAGTTATGTTAAAGCAGATTTCTTCAGGGAAAGATGAACTTGATACTAATTATAATAGGTTCCAAACTATCATTTCCTTCTGAAAACAGTAGGAATCTCATAGCATGTGTATCAGTCAGGATTTACTGACGATTCTAATTGCTGTTTTCCTCCTTAGTATGAACTTGCCATAGTAACCGAGAAAGGAGTTGAAGTGGAAGGACCTCTGACCTTAGAAACCAACTGGGACATAGCACATCTCATCCGGTAACTTGTCAAATATCCTACACTTCACTGAACACTCAAACGTCTTGTAATTTAAGGCATCTTCGGCTCTCAGGCTTCTAACTGCGATGGGAGGCTCAAATCTGGCCCTCATGGGCTAGGGTTTTTGCCTTTTTTTAAAAAAATGCTATTTGTTGAGTTGTTCTGCTCTTGGAACAATATTTCTGCATGGTGCAATAGCTTGGAAGAACCCAGTGGTCTGAATGCTTAGTTCTGGCCAGGAGGGCAAAAGCATTTTTTTAGAAAACTCTCTTTTCTGCACTAAAGGACAGCTTCTAAGGTATTTAAAGTTGGCTAAATCTTGGACCAGGTTGCTCTGTCTTTATGGCCAGTGTTTGAAGACATTACTAGCCAAGAGTCCCTTGGAAAGAGGAATCTGCTGCTGACTTATCTGTTGACCAGCTTTCCACTTGTCTTAGGCCAGTGCCTTTTATCAAGCACTGTGTAGAACACCTCAAATACCAAATCTTTTTTCTGGCTTGTTGATGTTGACTCTGATCTGAGTGTTTTGCTTGTGTAACTGAAGTGTTTGCAACCAATCTGACCCTTTAAAATCTCTTTACAGTGGCTTTGAATGAAATCTGAAGAACTGCTCGACACTGGTGCGTCCGTATCTTCTTTCATATGTATGATGTAAATCAGTTATTTCTACCACAGCTTGAAACTCTGACCAATGCTGAATTATACAAGTTTGTAAATGAAATAAACATGCTGAAACAAGTTTGCATGTTTATGGTATTGAAGCTTGAAAATGTACACTACATGGGAGATCTAAAACTGGTTGTATACCAGAGGAGAAGTCTCATTTTAACTTTACTGAACAGGTAATTAAGATTCAGAAACAGAGGGTCAGAGCCTTTGAGGGTCACAGTGAGTTAGAGGTTCCTCTGTTGAGAATAACTACTTTTAGTGTTAAGAGCAGATGTTTGAGCCTCTTCTGGAAGAGGCCAGGATTTAACAGAGCATCCATTTTGTGCTGGCAAACTTACCTTTCACAACTAATTGTTAAGGGCCTGTCTGTGACTTGATCCTCTTCAATGGGAGGCATTACCTGTTTCATTCTGTAAGCGTAGCACTCTTATACGCAGGTCATCTGGCTAGGGTCCTGTTGGAACAGCAGGGTATTGCCATCCAGACTGGAGGGATGCTACAGCAAGAATGTAGAGCTTGAGCCTTCTGTCTTCTCCCGTTGCCCCTCAGTTATTGATGCAGTTAACTTAGTCTCCGTCTTTTAATCTGTGCAGAAGACCGTTGTAGGAAACATCCCTAAACATCTTCAATTGTGCCCAGCAATAAAATAGGAATCAATTGGTGGGCATGTTTACCACACTGTACGGAGTCCTGTAAACAGGCAACTGTATTTTGCTTCCACTTAAGTTCCTTGTAGAGTGCATTGCACTAATCCAAGTGCAGAAATCTCTTTCCAAGTCATCACTACTGTTGGAATATCTAGGAGCAGCAGGAGCCTTGAGTTGCAAATCTGAATCGAAGGAGGAGGCAGACCTGCTAGTGCCATTTCAATGATGGACACGATGGGTGACCGTAGTTTGCTTTCTAGCCTGGTTCCAGTGCTGGTTGAACAGCATGCTTTAATCAGAGGGTCTGTGTGATGGAGGCAAACTGAAGGCAAAGGCTTCTGATTATTTAAATGCATGTGAAAAATATTACTTACCTGCCCAGTTCGTCTGCCCTTGCAACAACCCCTCTTAACACTTCAGATAGATGAGTTAACACTGTTATAATAGTATTACTGCATCTGTTTTGCACTGGGAGCTACTGATCCCCCGAGTTTCCTGCCTATTTAATATGGAACTAGGCTTCATAATGTCCAATTCCACTATCTGGCAGTTCAATAACATCACGAGGCAGCAGATCAGAACAAAACCTCACTCAATTATGTAGCTTATCCCCCACCCTGATCATTCTAAATCAGAAGTGCAGTGCTCCTCCTTCCTGCCTACCATTTGTCACAAAATTTTAGCAGCTGTAAGGGGACTGTGTTACTAGGCCAGTAGTGCAACTACACACAACCTGTTACATGCTAATAACTGAAGTATTAATAAAAACTGACACTTAGAAAAATAACTCTCTTGAGATGCAGTTTCCTTGCTTCCCCTTTGCTCAGTTTTGCAAATTATTAAAATAAGTACTCTGCAATGCTTTAGTAGCATCAAGCAGTTTGGGATGACTAAGCCTGGCAAAACTAAGAGCTACATGCCTGGAATACCAACAATTGCAGGAGAAACAGAGCCATGAATTTGGATCTTGGTAGGTAAAAACCTTCAGCTCACTTCAATCCAATACTAGTGCAGAGAAAGCAGTAATTTTAACCACCATCCTATGTAGCAAATGCTAAAATACACCATCTAGGTAACAACAGAGCTCCAACCTTTCCTCCCAAGTAATTCCAGAGAGTATCAACGGGACTGTCAGTCTAAGCATTGGCTAGTGTGCCTATCACCATCATATTTAAGCACTACCCAGGAAAATTAGATTTGCAAAGACTACGCCCATATGAGTGTTTTATGAGCAGGCCTGTACTTAGCACATATTGAGTAATCCAACAACCCTTTGAGGCAGGTACTTCAGTATTTTCACCATGGCCCAGATTGGAAAAACTTGATCCCAGTAAGTTAAGGCATTCAGATTTTCACGTTTAGGTGCCTAAAGCTGAACAGGGATTCTGATGCCTAACTTTAGACTCCAGTGAGTTGGCCAGTGCCACACAATATCAGTGCAGAGCTGGGAATAGAACGTCAGTTGCTCACTCCCAATTCTGTGCTCAGATCACAGGTCTTATGCTTTACTGACCACTTGTAAATACCCCCTAACTTATAACATTTGCCCTTTAGCTTGTAGCTGTCTTTTAAGACAGTGGTTCTCAACCAGGGGACGTACGCAGAGGTCTGCAGGGGGAGAGAGAGGTATTAGCTTGTCTAGATATTTGCCTAGTTTTACAACAGGCTACATACAAAAAGCACAGCAAAGTCAGTACAAACTAAAATTTCATACAGAAAATGACTTGTGTATATTGTTCTATATATTAGACACTGAAATGTAAGTACAATATTTATAAAATCATTTAGAACAATTATATGGTAAAAATGAGAAAGCAATTTTTCAGTAGTAGTGTGCTGTGACACTTGTAGTCTTATGTCTGATTTTGTAAGTTTTAAGTGAGGTGAAACTTGGGGGAAGAAAGACAAATCACACTCCTTAAAAGAGTACAGTAGTCTGGAAAGATTGAGAGCCACTGTTAAGATATAAACAGATATTACCTCCAAAGAGTTAAAATACCAGGTCATTCAGTTAAATAAATAGATGGTCTGACACATTTACACTTTCACAAATAATTCTGCGTGTGGCTGGTCTTTGAGTCTTACAGCTCTTACCATTCACTGGTCTATCTAACAAGATGTCCTGCTAACATCAATTTTTCAAAGGGACTTGAAGCCCTTGAAGGAGAACCTCACCAATAGTGATTAAAGTGAAGGAACTAAAATCATTTGAAATTAGGATGGTGAATTTTAAGAGTTCTGTAATCAAAACGCCTCATTACTCATCAGAGCAGTAGGAGACACAGCAGGACACAACTTGGCATGAACTTCATACAAAAAACTGCCAACAGCGCACAGGCTCTCAAGACATTGTACAAGCAATTAGAGATTAAATGCCTCCACTTTTTTGGGATCCCAGCTCATGTGCCTATCGAGCAAATACAAGGATAGCAAAGAAAGCAGCTACGTGTAGCTAAAATAGTGACTGGTCTGCTTAAACTGGGCCATCTGTTTGTAATAATCATTCAAGACTATTAAGTTTCATTTAAATGGGATGCATTTGCCAGCATCTATTATGTAAACAACGTTTAAGAATGGAGAGGTTGCCGAATAAAGATGAAATGCAGTGAATGTATTTATTCAGTAGAGTATAAACACATATTTATGCTTTTCAGGCTTAATTTTTTTTTTATGACTAGACAACAGGCTGTCCCCACTTAACCTACTGTAGTCAATAAATGGCAGTTAGGGGCCAAACTCTGCTAAAGTTGCATTGATTTTGTGGAGGGTTGCACAGGTATAAGTGAGGGCAGAATCAGCTCTAAGTGTTAACTACATGTAAACCCATTTCATTACTATCCCATCTCTGGCTTTTTTCCAGACACACTGAGCTACTGAGCTCCTTCCCAGCAGGGGATTTATGTACAAATTAAATCAAATCAGGAATTGGTCCTGTCTCAAACAAAAAACTTCCTCATCAGCTTCACTTTTTTTGCAGAGTTCAGAGGAGCAAGGGAATTAATTTAGGATAGTATGCACTTTTCTATTAAATTCACAAGAGTTAAATACTTCTCCATAATAAAAACACATGTTTATAAATCCATTTCCCTGGTTTTATTAAATGTTCCACTTATGTACATTTTAAAGATGAACCATTTACAGGTCTGCACATGCTGCCTCCTGCTTTCCTTGGGTAATAGGGAAGGTTCTCAAAAACCTCTATGGAAACAGAAAGGTGCAGGTGCTTCTGATTTTTGTATGCCAAAATGCTTTCGGTTTATACCATAATACATACAGTTAAAAAACCCTCAAACATGCAAATTGTAGAAAAATTTAAGCTGGCAGTGAAAAATAAAAACAAACGTCTTCCTTTTGTGCACATCACAGTTTGTTTCATTAGATCAGATTTTCTAATTCTAAGGAACGTAGTGTCTGATGCCACTAGTTAAAGCAGGTTTATCAATTAGTAGTAGTTTAAAAAGGTCAGCGTTTAATGGTCCATACAGCTTTAGCTCCCATCTATTGTACAGGAAGATCAAGACAGGCTTGTCTTGTTTCTTCTGTCATGTACCCTCTGTCAGTAATTCTTTGGAGCAAGGTGGGTGGGTGTCAGATGGTTTCCTGGGTGGAGAAATGAAACCATCACACACAGCGTCCTCCTGTTCTCATGAAGTCTACTTAAAAATAAGAGGCTGGCTTTAACACTGCACCTAACTCCCTAACTGTGGATATCAGTTCAACCCCAGTTCAAATACTAATGGCTCCTAAGAACCGCTGCTGGCATTGAACAGGCAAAATTCTATCGCTTGTGTTTTACGCCGCGTCAAAATTCACAAGCAAAATAATTGCTCTCTTTTTCTTTTTAAAAAAAGAAACAAAAACCCAAATCTTAATGGCCAATAATAGAAGGTTTCACACATTAAAGCAATAATCCATATCTAAAATTACCACAGAAACCTAAATCTCTGGGTCAAGTGTTAAAAAAAAAATAAAAATAAAAATAAAAAACTGTGTTAAGACAACCAAAAAATTTATATACTGGTTCATTAGCTACATTTTTTTTCCGTTCTTTAGAAATGGTCACATTGACGATGTAGTATAATTGAAAACATTTTTGCACAATAAAACAGAAAACTATGATACAGTGAGGTAAAGAAAACGCAAAAATATTCACCCACAATATATCTTCAGAAAATACCAACACAGTGATTTCTTTTTTTTTTTTTTAAAAAAGCACAAAACTTATAAATGAACAGCATAAATGGCTATTAATCTGAGTGATCACCTACGAATTTCCTAAACCCACAAATCCACAGGGAAGTGTAATGGTCTCAATCCAACATTTATTTAAAAAATAACCCTTTCTGGATCATGATTCTCAGGATTAGTACTCAGATTTCCATCAGATCCAAATCAGCATCTTCAAAGCCATAGAAGGATTCAGTCTCACTTTCCCCTTCAAAGAGCTGGTGGAGGATTTCTGGGTCTGCAGATTCTTCGGCGTGGGTCCCATCCTGGAATCCAATCTCTTCGTCCTGCAGCTCATCGCTCAGCTTCAGCTGCTCCTCCAGAGAGGCAATCAGCTCCTCCTGCATGTCAGCGTTGCGTGTGGGAGAGTTGGCTGTGCCATCGGGGCCAGGCAGCACGCTAGCCACCAGGAAAGACTGCTGCACGAGTTCAGGACAGTCGCCAATGACTTCCAGAACTTCCGCCAGCCAACATAAAACCAGCTGGAGGAGAATGTCCGAATCGCATGTGGAGTCCGCCATTTCCTTGGCTTGCTCTTTCCACTTTTTATGTAAGAAGTTTTTCACAGTCCTTTTTATGCACACGTCCAGGGGTTGGATTTTGGAACTGCAGCCAGCAGGGACTACAGCTGGCAGAGTGCTGGACGCATTCAGTAAGGAAAGTACTTCTTCAGACAGATGTGTTCGGTGGCAATCCAGCACCAGCATGCCCTTGCTATTCTGGCACTCTGTGTGCTTCTGCCACACTCTAGAAGACCACAGTTCCATGATTTCATCATCGCTGTACCCATTCTCCTTTGCTTCCAATATAATAGACTCCGGCACATTGGCAGGCTGCTCTACATGACCTCTGTAGAACACTAGCGTTGGCAGAATGCTGCCATCAGCTAAGATAGCGAGGACAACATCGCACCAGGGCTCCCCAGTCCCCACTGTCTGCAACGCATTTTCTTTCCTGTCGTCACTGCTGAGTACCTCCATGTCAAGGAAAAGGGAGATCTCGTCAATGGCTGCGATCATGGAGAGCGGCAGGTCCTGGGTGTGGATCTGCCGCTGCACAAACTCAATGAAGCAGCTGGCATTTTCGTCTACATCTTTGGGGAGAGGGTGAGCCACCGCTCTGCGGGTATGTGTGCTGAGGTGGTGCCTGAGCATGAACCTCACTGCCCATTCATAAGAGATCTTGAAGCCTCCCTCGAGGGATCGACCAATCTTGGTTGCCTTCTGGAAGAGAGTCTCCTCATTCACAGGCAGCTGCTGCTCTCTTTGTGTGAGGACCCACTCTGCTAGCTTTTCTTCGGCCTCCAAGCTGAGGTACTTGCCCTCTGACAAAGATGCTAAGTTCTCTTCTTGGAAAGCTTGAAACCTCCGCAGCCAGCGCCTGATACGCCTCTGAGGATTCCTGAAGTGCTCTGCTGCCTGTTCAGTGTTACAGCACAAAGCAAACAGTACAACACGAAGCTTTTTCACGGACAGTTGTTCCTTTTTGCTTACAGGTTCAGGCTCTTTTGCTGGCTGTTCTTCCTCTTGATCATCAATATTTAAGCACTCTTCCTCCTGACTAACTGCAGGTCTCTTATACACCTCTGGCACTGCTTCAGGCTCCAACTCATCCTTCTCAGATAACAGAGGCTTTGTTTTCACAGTAGCAGCTTTACTTGGGGGATAGGTGGAGTATATATTCTTCATGCTTCTGTCATGGGGTTGGCTGTGCCTTGAAAGGAGAGAAGAACACAAAGAACCAGCTTAAAACAAGAAAAACAAAAGAAGGGAACAAAATAAATTAGAACAGAGTCTGGCAGATGAGAGTTGTCAAAACAGTTTACCTTGAATGTGAAATCCAAGTGGGCCCTGAAAAAGGAAATATTTGAAGGTCAGTTTGCAAACAGAAAGTGAAACGTCAAGACATACAATGAAAAATGTCATTTTATAGGATGATCTTGTACCTCTACAGCACCTGTCATCCTGAAGGATCCGACACAATTTACAAACACTGTATGTATAATTTCACACTCACAGAGGAATCACTGCATCCAACACTGAAATGCAGCTACCCCTGAATTGATGCACAGCAGCTCCCTAACAATGCCTAGCAACACTAGATGATGACCATTAAAACCAACAGAGAAATACTGTATTCACAGTCACAAGAAGGAATTTAGTTAGGCAGGATATAATCCAATAAATTGGAATTTGCCCAGATCATTAGAGGTAATGCCTTCTTTTAGCAAAATACAACAAGCGTTGCACATTTTAAGCCCCATCCAAAACTGCAATTTCAGTAGCAGCACAATGCCTCTTAGCCTCAAGCTGGTTCACTAATGTCTCAGAGGAAGAGTAACTTACTGACACCATTCATGCAGCCCCTGGATGACTCCCACAGCCTATAACAATATAGCTGTAACTATAATCAAAAAAAGGAAAGGAGACACTAAACCGACCGCTTCAACCTCCAGAATAGACATTCTCATTCTGTAATGAAGGGCCCACATTAAACATCTATCTACACATTCTATGACCTGGATTACACAGGAGGTCAGACTAGCGGATCACAATGGTCCCTTCTGGCCTTGTAATCTATTAATCTACTCCATGTTTTACATATAAACAGCATGGAAAGCGGGAGAAATACTAGACCAAATTAATCACAAATAGATACACCAGGGAAGCATTTGGCCCATGGTTTATATAAATAATTGCATTATGCCCAATATTAATATTACATTACAGTGTAATGTAAAATTTCTGCTTCACCTCAAACTCTTACCTCGGAAAATAATGTTACTGAACTCATGTGATGGGTTGAAGACCAGATGCTTGGCCATGGCATCACCTTCGTATGTTACAAAAAGACAGGAGGAACAGGCCAACTCTACCCCACTAAGAGGAGGAAAAGAAAAGTGTGTAATAACACCAGCATCACAACAAATATATGCATTTCATATAAAGCAACAACTATTAATAAACAGATAAGGAACATGCTCAAGGAGGCTAGAGAGGCTACAAAAACAGAAAGCCTAATAATAATGGGGGATTTCAACTATCTACATATTAACTGGGTACATGTCACTTCAGGAAAGGATGCAGAGATAAAATTTCTAGACACCATTAATGACTGCTTCTTGGAGCAGCTAGTCCTGGAACCCACAAGGGGAGAGGCAATGCCTCATTTAGTCCTAAGAGAAGCACAGGAACTGGTCCAAGACATGAATATAGCTGAACCACTCAGCAATAGCAACCACAATGAAATTAAATGTAACATTCTTGGGGGGGGGAGGAGGATACCTCAGAAACTCACCACAGTAGCATTTAACTTCAAAAAGGGGAACTACACAAACATGAGGAGGCTAATTAAGTGGAAATTAAGAGAGTCACAAGAGTGAAATGTGTGCAAGCTTCATGGTTTTCTTTTTAAATCACCATAATAGAGGCTCAAACGAAATGTATTTCTCCCCCCCTCAAAAAGCCAAAAAACACCAAAAAAACCCCAGTGAGATGAACAGAAAAATCCCCCCAGGGTTAAGCAACAGAGTAAAAGAGGCAGTTAAAGACAAAAGAACATCTTTTAAAAACTGGAAATGAAATCCTAATGAGGAAAACAGATAGGAACATAAATTCTTGCAAGTCAAGTATAATTAGACAGATCAAAAAAGAATTTGAAGAACAACTTGCAAAAGATAAAAAATTTCTTTTGCTGTTAGTTTTTGTAAGTACATCAGAAGCAGGAAGCCTGCCACACAATCAGCAGGCCACTGGATGACTGAGGTACTAAAGGAGCACTCAAGGAAGACAAAGCCATTGAGGAGAAGCTAAATGAATTCTTTGCATCAGTTTTCACTGCAGGAGATGTGAGGGAGATACCTACATGTGAGCCATTTTTAAAAAAATGACAAATCTGAGGAACAGTCCCACACTGAGGTGTCAGTAAAGGAGGTTTTGGAAAAAATTGATCATTTAAACAGTAATAAGTCACCAGGACCAGATGGTGTTCGCCCACGAATTCTGAGGGAACTCAAATATCAAATTGTAGAACTACTAACTGTGATATGTAACCTATTGTTTAAATCAACCTCTGTGCCAGATGAGTGGTGGAGAGCTAATATGATGCCAATTTTTTTAAAAGGCTCCATGGGCGATCCTGGCAATTACAGGCCGGTAAGCCTAACTTCAGGGCCAGGCAAATTGATTAAAACTATAGTAAAGAAAAGGATTATCAGATACAGAGATGAACATATGTTGGGGAAGAGCCAACATTGCTTTTGTAAAGGAAAATCATGCTTTACCAATCTATTATAATTCTTGAGGGGGTCAACAAACGTGGACAAGGGTGATCTAGTGCTAGGACTTTCAGAAAGCCTTTGACAAGGTCCCTCATCAAAGGCTCTTAAGCAAAGTAAGCAGTCATGGGAAAAGAGGAAAGGTCCTCTCCTGGATCAGTAACTAGTTAAAAGACAGGAAATGAAGAGTAGGAATAACTGATCAGTTTTCACAGTGGAGAAAGGTAAATACCAGGGTTCCCCAAGGATCTGTATTGGGACCAATGCTGTTTAATTTATTCATAAATGATTAGGAAAAAAAGGTAAAACAGTGAGGTGGCAAAGTTTGCAGATGATACAAAAATTACTCAAAACAGTTAGGTCCAAAGCAGACTGTGAAGAGTTACAAAGGAATGTCACAAAACTGGGAGGGCAGGACAACAAAATGGCAGATGAAATTCAATGCTGATAAATGCAAAGTAATGCACATTGGCAAACATATTCCCAACCAGACATACAAAATGATGAGGTCTAAATTAACTTTTACCACACAAGAAAGATCTTGGAGTTATCGTGGATAGTTCTATGAAAACATCTAGTCAATGTGCAGCAGCAGTCAAAAAAGCTAAAGAATGTTGGGAGCCATCAGGAAAAGGATAGATAATAAGACTGAATTCAGGGTATGGAACAGCTTCTATATGAGGAGAGATTAAAAAGACTGGGACTGTTCAGCTTGGAAAAGAGACAATTGAGGGGAGATATTATAGAGGTTTAGAAAATGATCAGTGGTGTGCAGAAAGTGAGTAGGGAAGTGTTATTCATCCCTTCACAAAGCACAAGAGCCAGGGGTCACCCAATGAAATTAATAGGCACCAGGTTTAAAACAAACATAATTAAGTACTTCTTCATATAACGTAGTCAACCTGGGGAAGTCATTGCAAGGGGATGTTGTGAAGGCTAAAAAAGTATAACTGGGTTCAAAAAAGAACTAGGTAAGTTCCTAGAGGATAAGTCCATCGATGGCTATTAACCAAGAAAGCCAGGATGCAACCTCATGCTCTGGGTGTCCTAAACTTCTGTCTGCTAGAAGCGGGGACTGGATGACAGGGTGTGGATCACTCCATAAAGTGCCCTTTTCTGTTCACTCCTTCTGAAGCTTCTGACACTGGCCACTGTTGGAAGACAGGATACTGGGCTGGATGGACTATTGGTCTGGTCCAGTATGGCCATTCTTCTGTCCAAATTCTGCCTTCAACTGCATAGGTGCATTTCCCATCATGTGCCACATGAAGTTAGCTCACATTAAGTCGTCATTAGGAGTTGCAGGTAATCAATGGTAAAATATGATTCAATATCTTGTGTGCTGTTTAAACATTGTTTTTGCTATTACAGAAAAAATACTGGATCTTCTTGAGAAAGTGGATAATGAGAGAAGATGGCAGAGTTAGAAGATCAGAAAACTAAAGCACTTTAGATGGTCAGGAAATTAAAATAAGATGTTAATCAAGTTTTGCATTACCAGGCAGTATAGTTTTTAAATAAAGCCAAGTATTTTGGACTCTTCCGAGGAACGTGGTTGCTGTAAGATAAAAAAACAAAAACAAAAAAACATATTTACTAGAGGCTCAGGATTATTCTGCACATTAAAGTCAGAGAAAAAATCATGCAGAAAGCAGCACATTTATTCAGAGAATCCTGATCTTATTTTAAAACCACTCTGTTGTAAGGTTGCCTATCTTCCAAACAATGTTTCAGGGGAATGGGATTCCTATTCCTGATTAAACTGTTTGAGCCTGGCTCTGGGGGCAACTGTGTTACGTCCATCCACTGTTTTCTAAGGTCTGCAGGCTTGTATGTAAGTAGCATGATTCATTTTTTAATCATAAAATAATGGATTAGCTACATCTTTACAATTAACTATATACTGAAATCTATCTTAGAAAGAAGCAAGGCAGCAATATCCTTTCTCTGAAATCCATGTATCTCACCAATTTGCACTAGAGGGCAGTTACTAACACATTACTAAGTGAGCACTGTCATTCGCCACAGTCACTAATGCTTAATGCTTAAGAACTAGGAAAGGTTTTTAGTCTTGAGCAGGATCACCAAATCCTGATTCTGAATGGAAAGGGTAGCTGCAAAAGTTAGAGGGGATATTTCTAGGTGGCTGACAAATTAAAAGGCTTTGAGGTGTGTGCGTGGGTATCCCCTTATATGAACTGTAATCATATATGAGATTAATCCTCATCCAACATTTGCCCTCCACAGTTCTGTCATCTCCTTTTGGATAAGTATAAAGAAACCTATTGCCATCCTCTGTTTTGATACATACCACATGTATACTGCCCTAAAACCCATTTCTAGTGAACTGGAACTTACTGATGAGTGAAAGAGAATGACAATCTAAGGGGGGGTCCACTGTAGTAGAGAGGTTTGCTTTTCTAGAGAGTCCTTTTATACTTACTTGATCATGTGGTTGGCATAAGCTCTGGAGCAGCAAGTGCTATAACGACACAGTGAACAGTGGACGTAGGTAGGAAAGTGGTTTGGGAAATCTGGGATTTCAAAGCTGCACTCCAAGCATGTCTGCCTCCCCAGGACACTCCTGCAGATGAAAGGGGACATTCTCATCAGCGGCTGTACAGCTACCTCATGGAGTTACAATTCCTGTTACTACAAACCCTTTCAGACTGACAGACACTGAAGACAAAGCTAATCAGTAAATAGTGAAGACAGTCATTGACAGAGGCAAACTTCCAGAAAAAAATTGCAGTCAAAATAATCTTTGACCTATAACTTTAGCCCTAGTTATTTCAATTGCCTTAGGGTCAGGCTTTAGTTTCCCCATTTGTAGCAGTTCAGTAAGGAATCACTCTCTAATGCCATGTACTCAAATGCAGTGGACTGCTCTTGTGTCGTTAAAAAATAAAAATTGAAATGAGAGAGACAGAGAGAGAGAAGAAAGAATGTCTTTTGCAGTCCGCCCTAACCAGAAAAATTAAGGCTGCAGTGTGGGACCTCTAAGGAAGACAGAATTGGGGGGAGAGGAGACACAGAAACATAAGAGGATCCTCTGGGCTCTCTACATGGAAAAAACCCCAAAAGAGAAAATAAAAAAAACTGTTTTAATAATTTGACTTAATCCTGGTCTTGTGGAAAGCTGGCTTCTCCTGGCATGATAGTTCTTCCTGGCAGTGGACAAAACTGCCCAGTGCCGAGGAGTGGACTGCCATCAATGGTGGCATAACATAGCTAACTGCATTTTCTTTAACAACCTTTTAGTTTGAAACTTAGCAAGAAGTTCTGACATTTTCTTGACTGCTCTCTTCTGGATGTTCCTCTGGACAGGTGGGTACAGGAAGATGGGCTGAGGGTCCGTAGAAGTCGTCAGTGGAGTGGCTTCCTGCAAGGTGCCCTGTGACGCATCATTCGAAGATACTGGCACCGTCCGCGGCTGTCCTCTAGATGCCCTAATTGTAACCTGCAGCAAACAACAGATACAAGCTGTTCCTCAGCTTTCCATGTCTTAAGACACATGGTGTCCCAGTTCTGATCTCTGCTCCTCTTGCTCATCAGCTTTGCAATGCTCTGCTCAATTTAACATGGGAGTGGCAGAACAAATCACTCTGTTCCAAAAGGTGTAGATTTGAAGCGATGCACATTCTGCAAACTCCTATTTTATGGCATCTAGTAAAAGCTGGTAGAAAAATGTTGCTGGAATTTTTAGGAATGCATTGAACTGAAGCTGTAAATATAGTTATGAGGAACTGGAGGAGAAAGAATGAGGGCTGCTATCTAGCTTGGATTCCTTACCTTGGTTCCAGGTTTCAGTCCTTCTAGCTGTTTGGGCTTTCGGAAAGTTTTGTGGTGCTGCAGCTTGTGTTCAATTTTATCCTTGGCGAACAGGAATTGCAGCCGACACTTGTTACAGTGATAAACACTCTTCTTCTAAAGCAAAATAAACATGATATATATTTATTTTGGAAAGTGGAGGCAAAAAGGGGAGATTCTTGGGTGGTTTATTTAATTTATTTATTTAGTTAAAGAAACCAAAACCAATGGCTTCTCTCTCTTTTATTCCCTTGATCTCAAGTCCGGCCAAGTTTAGGTGGCATTTGAAAATGCTGTATTAAACAACAAAGACTGGTGGTCTTTGTTCAATTTCCAATGGGTAAAGGGTCCACATCACAAAATCACCTCTAACCCCGCAGTTGGCCCTTTTATCAACTGAGGCACCAACAACTGACAGGGTCAAGAAAACTGAAGTCTTCTTTGTCTCCTAGAAAGGGTTTTCTTCAGCTGAGGCACACTAGCAGAGCAGCACACTGAAGCTGCTTGCCCTGCCAATGCCACCTATGCTATACCTGTTCTATGGGTAAACTAAGAGCTTCCCGGCCTGTCAATCTGCTACAAGCACTAAATTTACATAATTTATAAATACACTTAGAACTCACAATTAAAAGAGGTCACCATTCTAGCCAATAGATATGGAAACAGAGCTTCTTAACAGCTGTAAAAAATATGGTCTATGAGATGGAATTTATCTTCTGGAGTCTGAACTTTTCACCCAGAAGAATAAAGAGCTGATAGCAGCCACCAACAATTTTTTTTAATTATCAGTTGAAACAAATACAGACAGGGAAAACACATGATTTCTCACACTGAATAGCCATTTGTGCTAATCTTAGCTGAGGTAAGAGGCAATCCCCGTTTAGTCCAATCTCTGTCCAGTTGTTCTGTGTATGTTATGAAGTGAGCACATCACCTGTTTCAGGCCACAATTCAGTTTTAAGCATGGGCTCAAATCCCACTGAAGTCTCTGTGAACAGTGAACCATTTTAACCAAAACTCTGCAAAGACTGTAAACCTAACTCAGGACTGGGGTTACCTGGTGCCTCATGAAATGCTGCTGGAAGGCATTGCCATTCTTGAAGACTTTCAGGCAATAAGGACAGAGCAGGTGCCGTGTGTCCTCGTGGATCATTCGGAAATGGCTATCCACTTCAGAATAAAGCGATGAACGATACTGACAGACCTGGAGATAGACGAATGCAAACAATTAACATGGAAGTAATCAAGAATTTTGATCACATCTATCACTACTGTATGGGTACCTTCACAGAAGCATGTAAGCACCTGCTAATTTACACCCGTTTTAAGTTGTCGAATCAACTAGAGCTTATCTGAAGTAAACAGGAAGGGAGACCTAACAGTGAGTGATCTCTCTCGTCAGATAAAAATAGGGCTAGACAGTTCTTATATGGCAACCATAACCATGATTGCTGAGCAGTAATGAGTTTTGAAAGGAAGTAAATCTTATGCAGTCTTCATTACTCAGAATACAGGGCCACAAGAAGAGAACAGTATCTTGAGGCATCCGGGGAAACATCAGGGTTTACTAGAGGATACCCATAAAAGAATAAAAATAAGCCATTTAGATTTTTCAAAGAGACTATCTACTCTTAAAACTAACATGGGCCGTAGTTCTGAGAAAAGACATCTCCTGAGAATTCTGTTCTTTCAGATGATTATAAAGTTAGCACTTAATGACACTATCCACCCAATATAAAAAGAAGGGAGGGAGTAACATTGCAGATTCTGCAACCAGGAATAACAGGTAGTTACTGAAAAGCAAGACATAGCATGCGACATAGGGCCTGAGTGAATTGTTCTATGTTGCACTGAAAGAGGTCATATTTTAGAAGTTTCTTATTCTCCTTCTCGCATTGGATAGGCAGCCCTGGGGCCCATTTGTGAACAGTGGCATCTTGAGAGTGGATGCAAGCACTGACTTCAGGCTTAGATAGCAACTAGGAACGTAGTAGGTGAGTGAGAGTCTTATCTTTCTCCTCTTGAGTGACAGCTTCTCTCTCCTGAAAAGGCATCCATATCTAGGCCCTCAGTACAAACGACTAGTGTCTGCTCCCTCAGCACTGACTCCAATGGGACTACACACCTACTTAAATGCTTTGCTGGAAAGTTCCAGACCTCCTGGACTTCACAGAAACAGTCTAGAGCACAAGATGTAAAATGTGTGCAATACCTGACAAACATAGGGCATTTCTCCAGGCTTGTGGGTATCCTTCATGTGCTGCAAGAACATTGGCTCACTCTCAAACGCCCATTCACAAATCTTGCACTTTGCTGTAACAAGGAAAAGCAAAACAACAGTTAAAACCCCCACAATGGCTGCAGTGAATGATTTTGACATCAGATCATATAATCCCTTTAAAAGAAGCAAAATATTAATGGTTCTCTCCTTTTGGATCTGGGGCATGTGATTTAAAAAAAAATCTATTCTCAGCATCTTCCAGAAGGCATCATCAATACCAACTCAGCAGGGAGTAAAACTCAGTTGATGAAGAGCATGGAAAAACTCCATTTCCTTTGCCTCAGGTCAATGCTGCGTTGTTTCCAACAGTACATTTTTGATCAGGTTAGTTTAAATGTCATCTGAAGTCTATTTGGCAACCCTATGTGAAATGAATTTGGAATGACACAATCAAGCTTCCAACGGACAAATGTCCTGTTGACATTTAGAACAGGCCAAAGAAAGAACATAAGGTTTGTGTGGAAACAACAGTCCATCATGCTTTGCAAATAAAATAAAACTAACTTTAAGGACTGGAATTTTACTAAGAATAACTTTTAGCATGTTTTAATATTGTGGTGACAGATATTTTAACTATATACTAACCACAAAATGTGTGCAAAATGTATAACAAATACCACTGTCCAAAGAAGAGTATAACACCTGTTGACTAGTCATCAGATGTTAAGACAGTTGAAAAGTTACAAGGGAACAGGGAACTCAGGAAAAAACTTAAGATAAGGAGAAGTATGGAAGTATGTACTAAAAGCAGGAAATAGATAAGCATTGGAATGATAAACAATGAATTGTAACAAGGATATAATTGCCCTAAAAATCATAAGGAAGTAAGCTCATCAGTAGACTGTTAGACACTACAGGGAAGGTCCTTCCACAGTTTGGGAAATGGTATGCCTCTTACGTGCTGTCTTTACTAACGGTTTGATTAATAAATCCAGTTAACGCTGATTTATCTGAGATTTGCAGTGTTGTATCCAAGGTTTGTTTTTATTAAACTAATCCAGACTTGAAAGAACATCTCTCACTAAACACATAATCGATTAAAAATTATACCAATTACTAGTTATTAACTGGTTATTGATCATTTAGAATAATCAATAATTGATTACTAATTTAACAGGCCACATAATAAAAAGCACAACATATTGGTGACATGTGCATTCTTATTAACAATCCCATCAGGGAAGCCCAGGACTGAGTCAGGCATAGTACCTGAACTCCTCTCTTACCCCAAGAAGTGACACTGGTGGGCACAGTGTGAGAAAGCACATCTTATGCGTATAAACTGAGACTTCAGACTGCTTTCACCAGCACTAGATTTGCTTTATTGTTTAAAAGAATAAATAATGAGACCCAATAAGAACTCCGTGGAGCTACCTTAACTCAGAATTTCAATCCTTTAGGAGGTTCATATCAGAACCTGAACATTATCTGATTATGATTGTTTCGGGTCTTTAAAATGTCCTTGACAATGAAATCACTTTGGCCTAATATTACAGTTTTGCAGGCATGCAAGAAAATGTAATTCTACATAACCCACATCACAAACTGCATCATGGTTTCTGCATGCATAGGCCTCTTTCTCCAAGGATTTGCACTGAAATCCTGAAAACAAACAAACAAAAAATCCACCACCACTTACTGGTTGATTCGTAGGGACTGTGAACATTCTCTAGGTGGCACTGCAGCTGGAAGGGAGTGGAAAACTGCCTGTAACAGTGCTGGCAGATCGTATGAACATCCACCTCCCCATTCTGCTGATCTAGTTCAACATGGTGCTTCATATGATTCATAAACCTGAAGGAGAGCAGAGTCTGTGAACATAAATCCAAGTACATTCACATCTGTATCATCAATCCTGGAAATGGTGTGAACCAGACACTTTTAGATCGATTATTTTGGCACTGCTTTCATTAATAGCAAAAACATTTTCTTTCAGATAGCTAACTAAGATCACTGCATTTCTGGTGTAGCATTAAGATACTCCCTTCTCACTCCCCCTACCAAAACCAGGCCTGACATGATGGCAAGTCTCCCTCCATCAAAGAGAGATGGACATGACATCCTCTTGATGCTGTTCCTTCAATGGGCAGTTAGAGAGCAGAGTCAAGTGTGCTATCCAGGAGCTGAATAAGCTGCTGTTGAAGCATTTCTGGGCCTCAGAGTGAGGAACAACTAAAATTCTCCATCTGCCACGATGAAGTGTATTAGCTCAAAGTCAAGTTTTAATACTAACTATTGTTGCAGTAAGACACAGGAGAGGCTTCTTGTGCATTGTACAATTCATTCTACAAACAGGAAATTACCTCTTCTCTTCAGCTTTCATATTCAAACTGGACTGGATAAAGCAGGGGAGAACATTCTACAGGGAACAATTCTTCACTGGTTTCTAGGGGCTGGACTACTGGTGAGCTAATAGAACTTTTAACTTCTGTAATTTCTGATTAAGACTCAAGATTCTGTTATTCTACCCCATGGGTTCCCACCACACAGTCCCGGGTGGTCTGCCAGCACAGCCATGAGTGGAGTTTGGAGGGGATATGGGGGGCATTGCAAAGCAGAGAGCAATGGAGTGGCAATTGATTGACATAGTAACTCACTTTGAGATGTGCAGATTCAAGCGTTACAAGGTATTGGTATAAGGGCATGTGGCATTCCTCTTACCGTATGTTGTTCTTTAGCCTCTTAGTGCAGTGTGGACACCGGAAGGATGTAGGAACCTTGGGAAAGTTCAGCAGCTGAGTCACTTTGCCACCATCCCTGCCATAGTAGAAATCATCTACCAACATGATGAGTTTGCTCTGTGACGAGTCACCTGCATTTTCACTTTGCTCTGGAGCTTTAGCAGGTGGGGACAATGCAGGGATAGGAGTGGAGGAGGGCGGTGAAGCAACAGTTGCAGTTTTTTCTGGAGATGGAGGCTTTGTAGACTGAATATTTGGTTCAGGCTCTAGGGATTTTCCTTTCTTGAGGAATTCAACCATTTCAGGGCAGCAGTACTTCAGGAAAAAGAAAAGCCACAATAATGATTAGACTGTATATAACAGTAACTATATCACTATACAAATCCCGTGATCTCATGAGAGCTGGGATAGGACCACCAAGCAACCCTCAGGAAGTGGTGATGTGGATGCTCTTCCCTCCAAGTCAGTACAGCTGGGTGAGACTGTACTAGGAAATGCAGTGTTACTGGAGAAACAATTATTTCTAACAATACATAAAACAAGGTCCTGCCTACTTGAAGTTAAAGATTCTGTGGCAGATTTTTCATTCTCCCACCCTCATCAGATGGTCCTACCCAAGCCCCTTCTGTGGGAAGGGAACACTGTTCTTTAGTATTGCCCTATAAAATCAACAGTAGTGACTAATGAATTCTTCATCTCAGAACAGTTACTTACACACATATGTCCTCTTAAAGCTTCAGTAACTCGAAACTGGGCATTGCATCTTGGGCAGACTTTCCGGCCACCGTCTTGTAAATCAAAGGTGGGGATAGGAGAAGAACTGACTGTAATAAAAAACCCCACAAAACTGGATAAGCCAGATCTGGAATCTGATACTACCACTACATTTCAATACAAACTTGGGCATGACTTTTGGCCCTACTGAAAGTGATTCATTTCAAGAGTAATAACGTTAACTGCTAACAGGACTTGGGATGAGAGGTACGAAAATATGCAGATTTATGCAAACTCTTGACAACCCATATGAAACACACAGTCATCATTCCCCAGAACACAGTCACTGGTGTCCAAAGAACTTCCTCATAAAAATCTTGCAGCTAAAAATCACCTTTTCCCACCACTCCGATCATGCTTCCCTCTCTTTGTATCCTTTCAGCGGCTTTCACTCCCCATCCACATCAAGTTCAAATTCCTTGTCATCACCTCCAAACATGGACAGACAAAATCTGGATGGCACAAAGGGTGGCTTAAAGCCATCTTTGGCCTCCCACCCACTGGGATGTGCCTCCTGTGCAGGAGAAGCAGCACAGAATCTGCCCCTTACATGTCTGTAAAAAGCTCTGTATGCCCTATGGCGATATGTAAATAATAGATGTTTAACATCAGAGGGATAAATACCAGGGAGGGAGAGGAACTATTTAAGTTCAGCACCAATGTGGACACAAGAACTAATGGATATAAACTGGGCATCAGGAAGTTTATAACTGAAATTAGACGAAGGTTTCTACCCATCAGAAGAATGAAGTTCTGGAACAGCCTTCCAAGGGGACCAGTGGGGGCAAAAAACCTAGCTGGCTTCACGACTGAACTTGGTAAGTTTAAGGAAAGGATGGTATGATGGGACAGCCTAATCTGGCAATTAACTGATCTTTGACTACTAGCGGTAAATATGTCCAATGGCCTGTGATGGGATGTTAAATAGGATGGGTTCTGAGTTACTAAAGAGAATTCTTTCCAGGTATCTGGCTGGTGAGTCTTGTCCACATGCTCAGGGTTTAGCTGATCGCCATGTTGGGGTTGGAAAGAAATCTTCCTCTAGGGCAGATTGGCATAGTCCTTACAGGTTTTCACCTTCCTCTGCAGCATGGGGCACAGGTCACTTGCTGGTGGATTCTCTGTACCTTGAAGTCTTTAAACTATTATTTTTGAGGACTTCAATAACACAGTCATAGGCTAGGGGTCTATCACAGGAGTGGGTGGGTGAGGTTCTGTGGCCTGCACTGTGCAGGAGGTCAGACTAGATGATCATAATGGTCCCTTCTGACCTTAAAATCTATGAGTCTGTTTTCCCTTTTCTATGTAATCTAACTAACATGCTTCAGAAATTGAGCGTTATGAACATCTTTAAACATCTCTGCTTTCATCAGAATCAAGAAGGCTGCTGCAGAACATACCTTTCAGTGATGATGATGACTCTGAAACACTGGATCTCTGGGAACTATGTGCAGGGCTGCTATTAGAAACCACAAGTGGACCAGGGCTCTGGCCTAATGAAGGGATGGTATTCAGTGTATTCACCAGCTTAGCAACCTCATTGCTGTTCTCTCCAGTTACTCCAGGTCTCTTCACAGTCACAAAGCTTGCGATGCTCACTGCCAACAAAAGGGACAGATGTACCAGATGTCTGATATACCAGGCAAGACCCCCATCTATCATGTCCTGCATCCTGATATATCAGATCAGACCACTGGTCTAACATGTTCCCCATCTTTTGCTATATCACATAAGCCCATTAGTCCAATCAGTCCTGGTATCCTGACTTTGACAGTGATCAATACCTGATTCACCAAAGTTGTACATCAAGGGTTGGGGGAGGAGAACATTTTCTGATCCCCTCCAGCTATCAGCTTATACCATGTAACACGAGATTTGTCCTGTGAATAACTATACATGTTATTGTTATAAAAATTATCCACACCCCTTTTCTGAATCTAGCTGTAGTATTTCATTCTGACCTCCTAACGGTAATAACACTCTCTGGACCTCTTGCTACATGAAGTAGTATTTTTATTTGTTCTAAACATTGTTTGCCATTATTTTTTAACAATCCCTCATTCTTGTATTATTGGACATCATAAAAAAGAAGGAATGATTAGTTTCCACTATGCTCTTCTTAATCTTAAACAGCTTCATATATAATCTTTCAAAACATATAAACAAACACTTTTCATTTCTTAGGTTTTTTCACCTGAGTATCTCAAAACATTTTATAAACATGAATTAGTTAATTCTCATAGCCATCTGGGATCTATGGAAGGATTAGCCCCATTTTACACATGGGTACACTGAGGCACACAGCAGTTAAGTGACTTGCCTATAGTCACAGTGTGTCAGTGACAGAGTCAGATATAGAACCCAGGACTCCCATTCCCATGCTCTAGCCACTAGGCCACATATTTGAAGATCAAATTATCAACACTTGAGTCCCATTAAGTTCCCATGGGAGGTCTTACCTAATTTGGGGTTAGTAGCTTGACTGGATTGCCCTGGCTGCTGCACAGTTAACTGTCCCAGTGTTGTTGGCTGCGTTGAAGTAGGAGTTGTGGAGGTGCTGGGAGTGGACTTACTTTGCTGTTGTGCCTGGGATTGTGGTACAGTGCTCCTGATGGTAAGCGTGGCCGGAATGACCGTAGTGAAAGTGTTGGTAGTGGGTCGGACCGGCATGGTCGTACCTGGTCTCACCTGGGCCATTTGAGAGAAAACCTGAGGAACTCCAACTGTTGGTTTAACAAACTGGGTACCTGGGGCTTCAAAAAGAACAGAAAACCTGGTTAGATCCTATGCCTCCCCTTGATATGTCAGATATCTAACTCCTTGTTTCCCAGCAGCGTGGAGCTCCCGCAACTCTCATTAACTTCAGTGGAGGTTGTGAATGCTCAGCACCTTTTAAAATAGTTTCACTTTCCAAGATGAGTGAAATGCAAAAGGAAACAACAGACAGTGAAAATAACATTTTCAAATTCTTCTTTTTAATAATTTTGGGTGGGATTTTCCTAAGTGCCACTGTTTTCAATGGGACTCATACTCCTAGTCACACAGATCCTAATCCTGCAAATTTACACATGTGCTTAACTTTACTACTGTGAGTGAGACTACTCACAGCAGGAAAGTGTTTGCAGGACCAGGAGCTTAGGTGCTTAATAAAAATCCCATTCTTCAAGGGCTACAGACAACACAGGTAAGGAAACAGATTTCAGATATATTTGTAGCTTATGTTTCTTTAGTTGGTTAAAAGCTGAACAACAGATTTCTACCACATGCTGGTGTAGTTTGTTTCAATGGATACACTGCTTACCTGGGACTAGGGTAATGGGTCTAACTGTTTGGCCTTGCTGTACGTTCAGAACAATTCCAACCTGATTCATTGTGTTTTGTACAGGCCGGACATTCCTTACTGGAAATCCCTGCATTTAAGAGGCAAAATTATCTTTAATATATTGATCCCAACAAACCCAAAACAGAGATAATCAGTGTACAGTTAACCAATCACAATGTGGAGTTCATTTCTGAATGGGCTTCCCAAATTACTTCTTTGTGGTTTGCTAGGTATGTTTAGAGTTGGATTATTCATGTTTAGGAGTGGAAGAGACAAATTCAGCAACCACCGCAAAACTAGTATTTGTCAGTATAAAGTCTTTGCATTGGTTTCAGTTGGCATTAGATCAGACTGATTTTCCACAGTCATAAGTCCAATTCCTCTTCCAGTAGAAATCTGCTCAAAAAGATCCTTGAACCCAAATCCCCTCCCACCTACCCCGAAAAGGCAGAGGTACATGAAGAATTTTCACATTGACAGCACTAGTCAGAGTAAGTCATATGAAGTGATAAGCATGACAAATTGATGTAAGTATTAGCTAAGGCAGGTTAGTCTTCCAAGCATTTTTATTCTGTTTTCCACAAGGTTTGTTGTTAAAATTAAACTAACAAATACAGCACTGACTCATCCAAGAGCCCAGGTTCTTCTGTGCCTGTCAGTGGACCAGCACTATCCCCCTGGATTGCCATAAGTACTGATAAAAAGGACTTCAGTATAAGTGCCAAGTATACCATTACAGAAGTACTTAGAAGTACAAGTATATTTTGGAAATCATACTTATGCATTTATAGGTTAAAGTACAAGTGCAAGTACTTTCAATGCCAGTATTCACTGTAATTGTCTGGCCAATGTATGGACAGCTACAGAAATAATATAAACATACAGTAGAAGAGAAAGAAAAAGAGCAACAATTAAATTTTATTTATATACACAAGTAAGAATGGAACAACAATGAAAAAACAGTTTAAAATGTAAATACATTTATAAATTCCCTTTTGATGATATCATTTTTATACATATTATGTACAAACAGCATCTCATTCCATGAAATGGGCATTTTCTTCAATAAACAGTATAATCCTGAATGTATCATCCTGAAGATGGTTCCTTCCTAGCAAAAGGATTTGTCCAGCACTATCGAATAATCTTTCCACTGGAGCAGAGACTGTCAGAGTGGTATTAAACTTGATAAAAACCTTAGCAACTGCTGGATATTTTTCCTGTTGATCTAATTCATGAGATGGATCACTAAGGAATTGCATACCAACAATTCTTAAGTCGGAGTCAGATGCAGATGTCCCTGATCATCAAAACTGTAGAAATTAGTGGCATCTTTGGATGTTGTTGCTTGATTGGTAGGCTCTGGTAGACTGTCACAATAAATCAGATCATGTAAAAAGAAATTTCTCTGCAATTTCTCTTTCAAACCTGATTCAGCAGCAACTTCAAAAATGGTTGTGTCACAGAAGCAATGACAAATGACTTTGTACTTTTGTTACTCCCAGCTGCATCAAAAGTCAGAAAAAGTTTGGACATATTTTATGTCCTTCCTTCAAATTATTTACCAAGCAAGAACTGTATTTTGGAGAAAATGAGTCAAATCTAGATTTTAGCATAAGCGTGGCAGGCAGAACCACACCATAGAAAGATTATGTTCTCCTCCCCTTAAGTTTGTCAAGTGCAGTCGCAACTGGGCACATCACCTCCAACAACTAATCTAGAAATTCCAGTTCTGTGTTGGAGAATTTTGGTAGCTAGAGAGACGCTCCATCACAATATGATCCCTATAAGCACGTTATAAATGTAGTGAAAGCCTTCGAACTCTGTATTCCATTGTGTAGAGGTAGGTTTGGGGATTTTTTTTCCCCCAAGTGCGTCATTCACAATCTCAGCACTCTTTGAATCCTGGTGTTCAGTGTTGCTCAGGGTAGAGCACTTTCAATACAAGCGTCTCTTCAGAAGTGTAGTGTGTGAGTTCTTGGCAAGAGCCCTAGAAGCGTCAGTAGTTGCTACCATGTTCAGAGTGTACGAAAAGCAGGTCATATGTGGAGACAAGTAAAATATACAGGAACAGTCAGCAGTATCGCTTGACAAAACTTCATCAATACTCACATTGCTACATCTATCACAATATGACGTGTCCACTTGTTTACTAGCATCCTCTTCCACTTCCTTATCAGCATCATCCTCCAGCACTCAGGTCCTGAAAACAGCTTGAAGGCTTTAGCAAAATTGCTATCATTGTCTTTGACCACGTGTTATTTTTGCTGAATCCAGATCAAAGAGTGTGTGGATCTGAGTCAATAGAGAAATTATCTTATTGTATGAATGTCTTCCAACAAAGTGTTGGAAGCCTAAGACTGCAGACTCTTTTAGATTAGTAGAGTCAATCCAGCAACAGGTAATATTCATGTAGCTTCTCTCTCTGATGTGTCCACATATCTGCAGTTGTACAAACATAAGGTACAGATGCCAATTTGTTTTTATTCTTTCAAGGACCAAGTTGTATTGTACCACTAGTTTTTCTTTTTTTTGGTTCATGTGACAGCAACCTTGTGAATAATTCCATTAAGTAAAGTGCGAAAGCCACTCCCTTCAGCATTCGACAGAGTCAGCATATCACTAGTAATAAAACTGAGAATTAGCTCATTTATTTTTTCTTTGGACACTGGTCCATCACAGAGTCACTGCTGCAGAAAAGTATCCAAACAGGGGATCTTTTACTTTGGGTTTCCTCAGACGCTGTGAACAAGTCATCTCAACAGTTCGCTTGCATTCAATATCCTTCCTCTTTTGCATATATTTTCAAATATTCTTCCTCCAGGGCTTCTCTAAAAAAATTTAAAAAAAAACAAACTATTTTATTTAGAGCTACTATGTATATATTAATTTTTAATTATTATTCTGCTCAAATACAAAAGGAAAAACAAATGCTAAGTCGCGTATAAAACATACCATAAATACTGCTTGGGGTCTGTGTTTTACAACAAGCTGAATTACAGTAAATATGGTATTTATGGCCTTGTAAGTCACAATGTCAGGAAACACATCAAAACAGCAATTGAAGAAATAATAAAAATGTCCAAGTGAGGGGGAAATATAGTGAGCAAAAATGAACCATATTTAATTAATAATACACAATTATTTACCTGCATGTTTGGTGAAATTTGATGGCATCTTAGGTTATCTGTGAATTGTCTTCCTTTTTGGTTTGCACAAATTACAAACTGCTTCAATAAAGTTCCCATCATCTTCAACAACATCTGAGAAGTAAGTTCTCACTACAATCAGCAACACTTAATTTTCAAACTCTATTATTGACTGAAGAGGTATTTGCAGATTAAAGAAGACCAAGAAACTATTTAAAATTCAACAGGAAATGAAACAGGAAGTACAATCAATGATACAACAATTGGCAGTGGTGACAGAAGTGACAAAACAATAGCTTAGGCCCCAATTTCCCAATAGCCCCTTCAGCACTGAAGTGTGCCCAATGGCAGGTAGGCATTTCCTATCCTACCCTGCAGGGTACGCAGCTATTGGGCTTGTTCTCTCAATGCAGGACACTGAGAGGTATGTGTCTGCCGGCTCTATCCCCTCCCGTACACTGACTCACCCCTCCACAGCCTGGTCCAGACAGCGACCAGTTGCAATCACCAATCAGAAATGAAGAGGGCAGGGCCTCCACCCTCCCTGGCTGGTAGAACAACAGGATTAGCAAAAAAAAACCCCTGGCAGCTGGAACTAAGGGCTTGAAGCACCCAATCCAAGAGAGTTGATTCTGGGGTCCAACCAGAATCCAGGACAGTTTGAAAAAGTACTTACAGATAAAAAAAGTTACTTATGATTTAGGTACCTTCAAACAGTACTTAAATACAAGCACTAAGTACAGAATACATAAAAGTATTTAAGTACAATTATGTAGCATGCCTCAAAATACGTAAGTGTACTTAAGTATATGGAAACAGAAAACTTACCTGTGTTGTTATGAAGATAGGTTGGCTGCTCACTGGTGAATTAGTAACATGGTTGGCATTCTGCATGACCTGCACAGGTCGTAACACTGGCTGTGTTACCATTGTGCCCAGCCCAGAGGTTGGGTTCTGGGTAAGGATTAATGGCTGTCCACCTTGCTGAACAAGAGGGTTGCCAGCTGGAAGAAATAAAACAAGTAGTAGTTATCAGATAAAATCTGTTTATTTTACACACACTAATTTTTCTCCACTGATTCCTCAGTGACTAGTTTTAGCCTCCACAATTTGAATTAGTTACATTGAATACATTTTAAAATACATTATCCAAAATACCCATCCCTCCCATGTATCATATTACTAGTTTATACATCTGAGATTTTCAAAACTGTCCAGGGAATTGGGCATCCAAATCCCCCAGGCAGTTTTGAAAAATCTCAAAGATGGATTTCTCCTGCCTCCCAGCACAGCTGTTGGACACTGCTGCGGCAGCATAAAGAGACTAAAAGAGTCTCTTAGCTGACAAGAGGAGAATTCCCCTAGCACACAGGCACTGCTTCGGGGTGAGGTAAGCAAACTGATGCAGGACCTCTTGCAAGCCCCAGTGTAAAGAGTCTACCAGGAGTAGAACCACAGTGCATAGCACTGTAGAAATTCTGGGCAGCACTGTCAACCATACGCAGTCAGAGACGGCAGCCACAATCATGCTGAGAGCTGCACTGCCCCCTAGAACTGAGAGGGCACAAAGTGACTTAAAGCCACCTTAGCCCCTCTTCCCACTCCTGGACAGTTCCTGCATGTGCTGTCCATCCAAGAAACACAGTACACAATTTCACTTACATCTTTAATATACAGAAAAATCACTGAGCATGTTTGGATCACACTAAAGTCATGAGAATATCCTAAAATACTTTAAGGCCTTTGCCCCTTCAGTTCAGAAACGTTCTCTTTCTTTTTAAAGCATGGTATCTCTTTTCACCTAGCCTGCATGCTGTGCTTAAGTCTGGAAAAAAGACAGTATCTTGTGTCCTTTGAATTCAATATCCTGATATTGCATATTATGTGAAATATTCCATCACAGTCCCTTTGGTCTCAAAGAGTTATTGTGCACCTAATGGGTCTCCTTGAGGGAATACCATTGCCTGTTACTATTATAGGCAGTGCTGGCTGTGCTCCTACAGTTACAGTTGCCTAACACTTTACCTTATAAAATGCCATTTTCAGTTACATATACATTTTGCAAAATTTTGATTGTTCAGGCTAAACTTTTCCATGACAGGTGACTGACTCTGGCTGAATTTTCTTAGGAAAGTTTCAGGGTAAAATGGTTCAACCATTTCAGAGAATGAGATTAAGGGAAAATGCTTATGTTAGAAAAATTCTTAGTGGTTTGTTGAGAAGTTGTAGCACCTTTAGGCTATACAGCAAGAACTTTATATTTACCAGAAGGGTTGCCCTCGTGTTGGGGATTGCCTTTTGCTACCCTCATGAAAGAACACCCACATTTGACAAAGTTATCAGCATCTGAAAATCTTCATTTGCACATGCTCAGCAGAGGTTTGTTAGACACTGACTAACCAACATAGAGCTCCAACTGCTTTGGAGGATAAGAATAAAATTCAAAATGATCTGGACAAATTGGAGAAATAGTCTGAAGTAAACAGGATGAAATTCAATAAGGACAAATGCAGAGTACTCCACTTAGGAAGGAACAATCAGTTGCACACATACAAAATGGGAAATGACTCTCTAGGAAAGAGTACTGCAGAAAGGGATCTCGGGGTCACAATGGATCATAAGCTAAATATGAGTCAACAGTGTAACACTGCTGCAAAAAAAGCAAACATCATTCAGGGCTGTATTAGCAGGAGTGTTGTAAGCAAGACACGAGAAGGAATTCTTCTGCTTTACTCCGCTTTGATTAGGCTTCAGCTGAAGGATTATGTTCAGTTCTGGGTGCCGCATTTCAGGAAAGATGTGGACAAACTGGAGAAAGTCCAGAGAAGAACAACAACATTTATTAAAGTTTTAGAAAATATGACCTCTGACGGAAGACTGAAAAAAGTTTGGAGAAGAGAATGCAGAGGGGACATGAAAACAGTTTTCAAGTACATAAAAGGTTGTTACAAGGAGGAGGGAGAAAAATTCCTCTCCTTAATCTCTGAGGAGAAAACAAGAAGCAAACTGTGCATCTCATTATGCTCTATGTGGGCTAGCCACGGTGGTACCTGACGTCTATGCTGTGGACCTAAAGGTGCCAGTCCTGCTGATGACCCATGTGGGGGTCAAGAGGGCTCCATGTGATGACATTTCTATTTTTCAGTTTGCTTGTTTTGTTTCATTTTAAGCTTAGGAAGTTACATTAAAAAAAAAAAAAAAAAACACCTGTCAAAAGAACATTGTGGTTGCAAAGTCCAACATGTAAAAATTAGAAAATGTCCAATTAAGGTTGCACTGGCAACTTTAATTCACTCCCCTTGTGCATATACATTATGATACAGACTTTAATTACATGATCACATAATATATTTTCCATAGAATCCATGCCTCATTCAGTGCAGACAAGAAGGTGCTTTGGGAATGAATCAAGGTTGTGTAGCAAATGAGGTCTGTATGAGCCAGCTTCATTTGTTGCAGATGTTGGAAGATGTTTAGTGAATGAAGCAAGGGACTGTAGGAAGAGAAAGGGGTGATCTTTTGCTTATGGCAGTTGAATGTCACCCTAGAGAACTGGAGTCTATCCCTGCCTCTCTCACTTAGTTCTTGTAAGTCACTTAAACCAAACTTTTCACAGGTGCCCACTGGGTCTTCCTCATTTTCTGGATGCCCATGTTAGAACACTCAAGACCTGATCTGAAGAAGTGCTAAGAGCTCAACTGCAACTGAAGTCAAGTCAACGGAGCTGTGCTTTGAACATATAAAGTGCTATAAAAACGCTAAGTACTCTGAATAATAATCAAGCCTGTGGCATCTCAGGTTGGGCTCCCAAAATTCGTGTGGCATTTGACAATTTTGGCTTCAATCAATCTCACATTCTCATTTGTAAAAGGGGGGGATATATCATCTTACCTGATAGGGATATTGCAAAGATGAAATTCATTCAGTAATGTTTATGAACCATTCAGATACCACAGTGACGCGTGTCAAAGAAAAGGCCAGGAGGAAATTTATAATACTGTATTCAGGATTTAAATTTATGCATAATAAAAAAGGCATGGTGGTCACACATTAAATGATGAGGATAAAAAGAAGTATTGAATAGCTACCCATTCGTTCAGCAGCATTGTTCCTGTGCACTGATTGAGGCAGGGGTCCTGCAGAAAAAATAGTATGTGTTCATGTAATTAAAGATTGCATCAAAATGCCAAGTTAAGATTGTACAGGTAAGAACTTTCCAACAAGAGGCCATGACTGCCACCCCAAAACAAAGGAATTTAGCTGGGATCTCCTTTTAATGAGTATTTCATATAGTAGCATTGGCAATTTAGTAAGAAGTGTTAGTCTTCAAATCAGTACTGAACTAATATTAGCAGGTCTGTGCTCAAGGACATGTTATCTTTCAGAAGAGTTATAAAACCAAGGTACTGAACACTCATGGTCACTAAAGATCCCATGGCAACATTTGTACAAGAAGATGAATTAACAGTAGTATCTTGGCCTAAATCCAACTAGAACAGAATGTTATATACCCTACAGTAACTGCAGTTCTTTGAGATGCTTTGTCCACAGAGATTCTGCTTTTAGTGCATGCACCAACCATGCAAAATAGGATTATTTTGGTCAGCAGTGTTTGTTGGGGCTATGCCTGTACCCTAGTTGCCCTCAGACCCCACCCAAGGGCATAAAGGGCAGATGAGCCCAATCATCCCTCGGTTCTTTCACCAACAGAGAATCCCACAGAAGTATGACTTAGTAGAAGCAAGCAAGAAAGGTAGGTTGTGGAATCTGTGTGGATAACACATCACGAAGAACCCAGTTAATATAGGGGAAATAACTGTTTTTGCTTCAATTGGTTGTCCTGACAGATTCTATTCTTGGTGAATAAAAAGCAGTGTAGTTGTCCCATTGCTTGGAGGTGCGGATTAGGAGTTCTACTTAAATAATGACTGCAGAATAGCCCTACTAAACCAGAATCTGATCTGGAAGCTTCTGCTAAGAAGCAGTGTTTTGTAAATGTGTGGACTGAGTACCATGTCGCTGCCCTATAAATTTCAGATGTAGAGACATTCCTCAAACAGACAGCAGAGGTTGCCTGAGCTCTAATGGAATAAGCTCTAACCTTGCTAACTCCTAACATATCCTTAGGCAGATATAAACACACTTCGGTAACCTCTGAAAGGATACAAGTTGTCCTTTATTTCTATCAGCAAGGACACAAATAGTTTGGGCTTGAGCTGAATGATTTAGTTCTAAGTAAAAATACAATGCCCTTATTACATCAAGTGTGTGAAGTTTAACTTCCCCTTGGGCTGAGTGAGGTTGGGGAAAGAAACCTGGGAGATGAGTGGATTGGGTTTTATAGAACTGAGACACAAACTTGGGGTGAGGTCCAGTGACTGCTGGCTCTCTGGAGAGCAGCGCCTTGACGATAGGGAATGCTGCAGTGGTCTTAGCATAGGTTTTCCCCTCAATAAGCCCCCAAGGCACCGGGATTGCCATGAGGTCCTTCATCGCCTGGAACATCTCAGGCATAGGTGCTGAGGATTCTTGCCGCTCCCTAGAGTCAGTGGCAGGTAAGGGATGGGGCTTGATGCTCATATAGGCAGAGACCCTGCCAGGGCCTGCGGGGAGGAGTGGCCCAACGCTGATCTCACTAAAGTCCCCGTGCTCTTCTTAGCTAATTTTGGTGTGGCATGGGCCTTCTTCAGCTGCTTCTTCGGCACTGGAGATGTTGAACAGTGCCAGAAAGATGATGGCACCAGGGGCACTCTGCGCCGATGCTGATGTACTCGGTGCTGAGTCCAACCTCGATTCTGATGCCAGCCTGAGTGCCAATTCCATGAGGATGGCTCTAAGTCTGATATCCCAGTCCTTTTTAGTCCAAGGACGGAAACTTTCACAGATTTTACCCTTTTCCCACGTATAAGCTTTTCTGAGGCACTTCAAGCAGCTCTGGTATGGGTCACTCAATGGCACTGGCTTCTTACATGAAGCATAAGGTTTAAAACCCAGGGACCGGGGCATGCCCCATCCCTGGGTCAAACATAACTAAAACTAACTCTAAAACCAACACTTAACAGTAAAGACTAACTATGTACACTTGTAATAATTAAAACACTAGGTTTGACGAAGGATTTCCAGGAGAAAGGGAACGTTCCAGCCCATCACAGGCAGTAAGAAGGAACTGAGAAGGAGGAGGGCCAGCAGCAGCCTATATACAGGCACATACACGTGACGCTGCAGAGGATGCTAGAGCTGGCCCTATAGGTACCACTAGGGAAAAATTTCCAGCATCAGTGCATGTGGCGCACACACACCTAATTAGGGATGGACATGAGCAAGCACTTGAAGAAGAACATAAAAAGAATATCAGGTGGTGTTATTCATTCTCAGCAATGGGCATCAAACCTGCTGCCTTGTGAAAACTCCAGACTGTGTGGTAGCAGAGCATCATTTGTGATAGTATCTGTCTCTTCCTCAGTAGCTCCAAGGTCCTCTGTGGCCAACTGTAATATTGGATAGAGGAATGATGTCTGAAGGATGGCTCTTGGAGTGACTGCTTCCTCCCTGGGGCTGGGATATAGATGCCTGAAGAGTGTAGTCACCACAGAATCCTTCAAAGAGTAGAGGGTCTCATCCATTCCAGTGTTGAAAAGATTGTTACCATCAAAGGGGAGATCCTGGATTGTTGATTAGCCCTCCCTGGGAATACTGAAAGATTGACACTATTAACGCCTCATGGCTACTACAGCAGCCATTGTGAATGCTGTAGTGTCAAACATGTACAGCGCAACCTGTAGGGAAGTGTGGACAGTGAGCTGTCCCTCTGCCATGACAGACTTCATATCCTCCTGGTGTTCCTTGAGAAGTTTGTTTATAAATTAAGATAATTTATCCCAGTTTTTTAAAAAAAAACATATTTTGAGAGGAGGGGCCTAGTAGCCACCCTCATAGGGAGGCTAGCTGACAAATATATACCATGCAGCTGAAGAAGGTCCAATTTCTTGCCTTCTTTCTCGTTGTGGACTTAGGAAGTCCCTGCTATTTTGATCTCTCCTGAACTGCTGCCACTACAAGAGAACCCAATGCTGGATGAAAATAAAAATACTTGAATCCCTGAGCAGGACCCTGGTAATTCCTGTCAGCTCTTTTGAACGTAGTCATGATGGATATTTTTTGCAGTCTCTAGTAGCTCTTCATTAATGGGCATGGCAAGCCTGACTCGCATAGAGGGATGTAGAATATCCATGAGTTTGTGTTGCTTCTCTTCGATCACTTCCAGGGGTACAGCTAAAGTTTTTGCTATATGTTTCATCAGGACCTGGAATACCTTCAACTCATCAACTGAGGCCAATGTGTGTGAACTCACTGCCTCATCTAAGGAAGATGAGGAGATTTTTGCAGGGATCAATTGCTCATCCCATGGCAGCTATGTTCTTTTTCAATCTCCTCCTCTTTTCCCTCAAGTATCTTTGGCTGTATGAACTGGCTCCTCTTAGCTGGCTTCATCTGTCTCTTTGGGAAGGGTGATCTAGCCCTACAGTCAGCTGATAAAGCAGGCTTCCTGGAGTATGGCTGGACACCACAGAGTACCAGTGAGGCCATTGTTGGGTATGGGTAGGAGTACTGAGGTGGAGAACATATGGCAAGGGGAGCAGGGAACCAAGCAGGGTAATCCTGTGAACCCAGACCTCATTCTAATCCTCCTTATGAACTCCTCCCAATGTGCTATCAAGGGAGAAGGTGGGCAGGTGGCAGATGTCATAAAAAGGCCAGCTATGCCCAGCAAAGGAAGAGGGAATGGAGTATATTTCCTCTAACAGAGTGATTATTCTATCAAGTATGCTCTGTCTATGTGTGGGAGAGGTTGATACTAGGGATACATCTTTAGTCTGGAATTCCAGTGACTCTGAAGGTGGTGGCTCAGATATCACCACCCTTAATCTTTCAAGGAGAGGTGACTTTGAAACTGGGCCCACTGATTAGTCATTTGGCATAATGTGTGGTGTAGGTTCTGTGTTGAGGTAATGGGCGCTGTAGAGGCCACCAGTAGCAAGGTGGAAGGTTCTAAGGCTACACTCACTCAGTGCTTAGACTTCAAGGACCAAAGCAGTTGGTGCAGAAGACAGTGCCATCCACTGATTTAGAGGGTACCACATGTGCTGACTTCGAAGTTAGCATCAGGGTATCAAAAGGGGCCTCTCTCAGGCTTATGGCCTTAGACAAATGACCCCACAATGAGTTATGGGTCATGTAAGTCACATGTCTGGTGACCATTTTGTCTCTGTCAGAAGTTGAGGACAGTAACCTGTGCCTGGACTCATCTTTGGAGTGGTGCTCCTCTCTGTCCATCAGATATCAACGCTGATATAGTGGCAGGCAAATGGGGCCTCCAAGTGGAATGGAATCATGACTCACCAAGACATTAAATACAGAGAGACTGATCTGATGGCTGAGGTCTGGTAGTAGCCCTCCTCTTGGTTTCTGAGGATGTTTGAATAGCTCTCTCTAGGAGGAAAAGCTTCACACACATTTCCCTCACGAGTGCACCATTCTGGGACATGTTCCTTCCCAAAGACATAGCAGGCCCATCATAAAAAGACATCAAAGCATCACACAAGGAACAGGTCTTAAATCCTGGTGACTTAACTTCTGCAATAATGCTAGTACCCCAGTATAAGGGGAGGGGTGTAGGCTAACTTATCTAGTTATATATAAAGAAAACCAATAGGCACAAAAGAGAGAAAACTACACCAATCAGATATTATACACCAGGCTAAGAAAAAATTGTACAGCATACAGAGTAAGCAGACATTACAGCGGTTCTAACTCATCACCATGGGCAGTAAGAAGGAAGTGAGGGTCAGTTGGGCCTCCTCTGCCCTTTATGCAGTCAGGTGGGAGGCGGGAGGGCACCTTGTATGAAGGTGTGGCCCCCAGTGGACTCTGCTAACCAAAAGAATCCATTCCAATGCACACTGGGGGTGGGGGAAACAGTCAAGCACACCAAGAGTGCAATTCTCGAAGGAAATTATAGTCTGCCTGCCTAAATTCCCCTTTTAGCTTTAACTAGACATAATATTCTCTCTCATTTGCTGTCCTAAACTGTTGTATAGTGTTGTGTCTTATCAAGCTGTTGTCACATGTTAGACATGGGTAAAATATTCCCTTATACTGTTTCAATATTTTAAGTATGGAAAGTACTTTGATTTTTGGTGTTAAAAGTGCCACAGGAATGTAAGTATATTTTTATTTGACAGTGAAATTAAAGTCAAAACTGTCATACCGATATGAAAGATAGACACCTACCAAATTTTCATAACAGCAGTGCTTTTAAAAAAAAAAAAAAAAAAAAACAAAAACCCATTGTCAAAGCTGGAAGACAAATATTGGACATTCTAACTTATATATGTAAACACCAAGAATTATTTAGAGAAGGGCACAGAAGTATAAGTAGGAATAATTGAAGGATATAAAGACAGGGAACATATAGACTGAACATCAGTTTAGAAGACTTGCTGGCATTGAGATGTATTTGACTGTGAAAATCTCCCCAAAGAAAGTGGTGGAAGCCTAATCACGTGGGACATTTAAAACTCAACTGTAGGGAGCAATCCTTCTTCAGCAGGGAAATGGAATAAATGAACCAAAAATATTGTCTATCTTTAACTTCTGCAATTGTGTTATTGGATTCAGAGGTACAAAGAACCTCTGTCCACTTCACTATGTCCTTCTACTCCTCTTTTTCTGAAAAAAGAGTTAGTGTCTTATACATTTTAATACTGAAAAGGAATTAAAGGAATTGCTGCATAAAGGAATTGCTGCATGGGGTTTGTTTTTGTAGGGTCACAGGCACAGAAGCTGGCTTTTATCAACACAGTGGATCTTTTTTAAGGGAGGTTACATTTTAGGTCTGCTGGCCTGCATGCAGCAGTGCATTATATCCTAGAAGAAACAACAGTGCATTGTTTAGGAGAAGATGGATGAGATTTAATGGCCTTTTGCAACTCTAATTTGGAAGTCTTTTAATGAATGTAAAGAAAAATGCAACAAGACAATCTATGGATATAAAAAACGAATAGTTGAAAGCTGGGACAGCTCCAGACATGGCTCATTTCTTGATCCTTCAATGTAGTCTGCAGTTTAAACCAGGATTTGACCCTCACAGTTACTGGGCCAGTAGATATTGCAGGGATTGTAGAGGTGACAGATGTCTCTATGGCACTTTGCCACTTCAGCAAGCCAAGAGGGATTCCCCCTGTGAGTCAGTCACATAGTAAGAGATGGCATCAGCTCAAATAACACCACTGCTCCAGAAAGAAAAGGCCATACTCACAGCCAAAGAATTGTATTCTTATTTGTCTTAAAAGTTAATTGGCTGAGTTTTTCTCTGATGTACCAGTGTAATGATATTAATGGAGAAGCATCATAGCAACCAAAAGGACAATTTAGCTCAATGTATGTAAACGAATGGGCTCTGAGAGATGTAGAAAATAGTCATGTTTCTATAGTTCCATTCATCTCAAGGGATTGCAAAAGCACTTTACAAACTTAAACTGGTATTAGCAAAAAAACAAAAAAACTACATTTAGTAACAGTTAAGGTTGTGGCAGGACACACTCCATACATCCAAAATCTTAAAAGAATGGAAATAAGAAGTTAAGAGGAAAGACTTGTGTATTCCTTTCCACTTTCATATTGGCTACAATGCTTGATAATCTCCAACACTCCATAAGGCTTTCACTTCCAACTCCAACAGATACCAAAAAGCTATACATATCCCAATTTCAAACTTGCACTCCAGCACAAAGCCTTGACAGTGATCTCATATATTTTTATATCAGCACATCTGACATTCACACTTTCTATGCATTTGGGAAGTTATTCTGCCTCAGTACTGCTGAGGTCATTGTTCAGCTTCCCTCTCTGCTTTCCCCCAAGTATTTTCCTCTTACACACACCTCTTTAGTTAAAAGACTTTGCATCAGAGTTCTATAGTGGTCAAAGTGTATTTTAGGTCAAATGTTGGCCAAGAAATGTTATGAGCCCTCAAACACACTCCTCTTTAGCACATCCTGTGGCGACCATAGGTCCCAACACGCAGTATTCCATCATAATCTGAGAAGTAGGTAAAATATTTAGATGCAGCTCCTAGGCTCCTGGAAGTTGCCAGTGCCATCCAGAATTAGGCAGAGTTTTGGCAACACCTGCAATGCTGCGCACTACAATTCTTCATTCATTTCTGTCAGATAGCCTGTGACAAAGGCAGTCTACAACACACACACACAAAAGAAACATAACTATGGAGAGTGATAGACCAAGTGATAGCCAAATGGGTCCCAATGTGACTAAAGTTTTTAATCTCTTTCCCCTAAGGATTAAAAGACTCAGAAGCGCTGACATTTGCACAGTGCCAATTGGGAATGCATTTCTGTAAGCCAGACAAAAAAAATTCATAGTTAACTCTGACCACACGTCTTCTTTTTAATATAAAACTGTTGGAGAGACAGATATGTAGAAATGTAATATTAGCTGTTCATGGTAAGGGCATTAACAGTACTACAAGGATCTAATTTATTAGGAAGACAACTTTATATACTTCTGTGATTTACAGAACACATACTGAAATTTTCTAACTAGCCTGCAGCATTATGTTACTAATCCTGCTAAGCCTCCAATGTTCTAGCTGCCCAAAGGGTATTGCTTGGCACATTCAGACTCTATGCACCAGGGACTGAGAAAGGAAGAGAGAACAGTCAGGTTTTGTTTTCAGTCTCCAGCCTTCCTTCCTACATTTTCAGATGAGATACTGGAGCTTTGAATTAGAGTATCATAGCAGCAATTTTCCAAGACTCTTATTTTTAGACAGCCAAAAAAATACAAAAAAGTGGACAAATAAGAGGGTTTGTCCGACTTTGGCAGGACTATTACAGAATCATAATAATTTGAGATGTGACAAATAATTATGCTGATTCAATTTGTGTAACTCCAACCTAGCAGAAGGTATTTGGAATAATTTGGATAGCAATCCCTTAAAAAGTACAAATTTTGAATACTCTTCTAAGCAAGCTCAGATTTACTGACTAGTGCATATTTCTAACAGACTTTTAAAATATTGAATATTATCAACCAGTAACCATTAAATTTTAGTTTTTTAGTGTTAATCTAATTAGTATGCCAATACCAAAGGGATTTGTATTGATTTTTTGTAATTGATTTAAGGAATGTTCCTAACCTCACTTAAATATTTAATAGTTTTAATGATAATCACAAATATGGTATTTTTTCAATAAATAAATTACTACTTCAAACAAGGTATAGCTTCTGTTCTATTACCAATTTTTTATATAGAAAAATGGATCACATATATGGGTATCTGAGTATTTTTAAGTAGATTTGTTGAACACCGAATAATAATAATAATCTTACATTTTTAGAACCCATTTAATCCAAAGGATCCTAACACACTTTATTAATGTAATAGATTTAAATACAAACTATACAGAGAAATCTCTTTAGCTATCACTGAAATTAAACATGGCAGCTGCTTAACAGCACACTGAACAACAGTTTTAGGATAGGAAGTGAAGAACAATACCATTATCCAATTCAAACAGCAGGAGAAGTTCAAGAAAACAATACTCTTCAAACTGAAATTTGGCCAATGCACCAGTTTAATATCTCTACTCTTGCAAAATGCAATATTTGTTCTTTAGTGCCCACAAGTGGTCAAGACCTTTGTTTTACACCACATTTGAAAGAATACCACCAGCAACAGTAGTTTCCCTTAACATGCTGGGGTACTGGATTAAGTATTAAATTAGAGAAAAGAGAATCATCTACTGAATTACCAGCTCCACTTCCTGCAGAACCTACGGTTTTTAAAAGAGGTCTGCCATCCAAGTACTAACCTGACCCTTTCCTACTATCTTGTGAAATCTCACAGAATCACAGTATAAGAGCGTATAGCTACCATTGTGGCCTAACATGCCTCCCTCAACACCCACACCCATAGTGAATTGAAAGCATTTCTGCTTACCATTGTTGTTTGCAAACAGTGTCACTAGTGTCTTCTTAGCACTGTCACTATTTTGAGCCCCACTGCTACTGACCGACGTAGCTGTAGAGAGATTACCTCCTATGGATGCATGGGCAACAATCGGCAGAGGGGCAGAAACAGGCTGCAGACTCACTGAAACTGCCAGGAAGGAATTTCATAGTCACGTTTAGAAAAATAACACAGAGACAGTATAATGCTTGCAGAGATGCCATAACAGCATGCTGCTTGGGCATACTGCTATTGTATTGCACCTAAGTAAAACCTGTAATTTCAGATATCCTGTTTTCTTAGTCCAATATTTCCTACCAAGCAACGCAAGCAAGAAAAGGCATTTGACCAGTTCAAGGCCATTGTTACTTATTTGCTAAAATAGATTATTCCCCATCACCTATTGAATCTTTTTCTCCTTGCTGATGCCACTTTGTCTGCCACAGAAATCTCCCTCTAGCTCTACACTGGCAGGAAGAGCACGAGGAAGCAGGTGGCACAAAGAGTAGCAGAACTGCATCCTCCCCATAGGAGGCGCTGCCTCATCCGACTCACCTACCAATATAACCAGCCTCTACTAGCTTGAGGTTTCTTGTTAAAGTCCCTGGTGTTGAATTCTTCCCCAAATATCCCATGCTAACAAGAAGATGCAACAAGCAGCTAGTCCCAAGAAGTTAAAAATTTAACTGCCAAGAACACCTCCAGAGCACCGCATATCAGGATTAGAATCTAGGTTCACATTAGTTAGAGATGCAAGAGGTCGATCACTGGGACTACTCCTGTGCTAGAGCACGAGATAGTCCCCTAATGCTACCAGATATTAAACTGATGCTATTCTTGATCTTAGCCAAAAGGCCAAGAAAAAGTAATTCATATGGCCAAACAAAAGACTAATTTATTAAATATGCCAGTCTCTTCCACGCACACGCACAGCTCGGAAAGGACTTTAAAAAAAAACCAAACCCACAACATACACCAGACTCAAGAATTTGGGCTGAACCAGAAGGATAGTGAGTAAATGTTTTTTTGATTTTATTCATGTTACATCTACTCTTGAATTTTAAATGAATTATTATCTAGTGATAATTATCCAATTACAATATTTATTACTTTATATACAGCCCCATTCAACATGTTGACAACAGCTCAAGTGAATATTTAGGATGCATCATTTTTATACAAGTACCTAGATTAGGTAATTATAATGAACTATTGAATCACAACACTTCTCATTTTTCAGTTTTATCTACCTATTAAGTCCCTTTAAATTAGTCAACATTTTTCTTAAAGGAAAACTACAGTTTAATAAAAACATATTCTAATAACCAAATTTAATTTTAAAACAGTAAGGACCTGAGATCTTCAGACATTCATGTTTTGAAGTCAGTAGGACTACTTAGATGTTCAAAGTTAAACATACGTGCACTTGCAGGATCAAGGCCAAAAATCAGTTAAAATAGTGAAATAAAGCGATTTAAAAGAGTAATTAATAATCAAACAAGTTGCCATCTTGACAGCCTGACAATATAGGTTAGAACACTGGAAAGTCTGCCACTGAAATTAGTGGGAGAGTCAGCTTTTCAAAGCTGTTGGAATGGGCATACTACTTAGCAGTAACATTTGCAAAAGTACTTTGTAAAAAGTAAAGCACTATATATACATAAACATACCCAGAGAGGTTATTTAAACTATTATTCTTACATAAATGATAAATTAGATACTTATAAAAACAATTATTTTGATTGATATAACAGTAGATGAATGACTGTTAACCAAAGTTGCCTCCCCCAAAAATAATAAAAAATAAACCATACCTTCTAACAACTTTGAAAATCTCTACTGCCCATTAATTTCATTTTAAGATACGTATTCTGCCTCTTAACCTGCTTGTAAGCAGGAGGTCCAGTCTGCTAAAATACCTCCAGAATGTCAGTTCCCACTGAGCCATATGAAAGCTCTATTCTCAGTTATGGAACTAGTGAAATGAATCAGGAATTTCTAACTGTTCAGAAAAGTAATGTTTTAATATATCTATTATTTGATAATTAATCAATGAAGTTTCCCTTTTAATATAAATACTGTACTATGACATCCATCTCTTGCATAACTCTATACTGAAATAGCTTATTACCCGTAGCAGTTTTATCAACTGAATTATAATCTTCAACAACAGAATCTTCAATCACGTCACTGATTTTCTGCCATGGCTCCAGCTCCTCCTCCTCACATTCCATAAAAAGGTCTGTGTCTGCCATCCTGTAAAGGGAAAAGAGGAAAGACCCTTTATTGCAGGGTTCTCAAACTTTTTTGCTGGGACTTCTTTTGAAAATATTCCAGGGCTGTGACAACTCTGCTCCCCACCATGCCATGCCATGCCATGTCATGCCACCCGTACCAGCATGCGCATGTCAGCTCGTGACCACCCCCATCATAACCTTGCGACCCTCAGCTTGAGAACCCCTGCTTTACTGGATGTTGAGAAAACTAGGTTTTGTCAGACAGCAAAAGTCTCATAAAGACAAAGAATCCTAATTCCAGATCCACTAGTAAAGTCCATTATTTCTTCACAGGATGGGGGAAAATGTGAAATTTGGAACTGCAAATTCCTTTTTCTTTCTTGTGTTTTAAAATTTAATCCACATGCTACTTGAAATGGCTGTTCCCATTTCAAAAAGAAAATTGTTTCTACCTTAAAACATCAGGATATCAAATCTTTACTTCTCTGTTACAGTACTGCCAACCCTGAAGAGCTAAAAAATCATGACCCAGAATCCCCAAATTCATCAAATTTCTCTTTTTTTTTTTTTTTTTTTTTAACATCCCCTGATTTTTTAAAAAATAATGATTTTTGGTCTGTCTTCTGGTTTTTGACCACTCCCTAACCACCCTCAGTATGGGTGACAATTGCAGGTTGAAAAATTCAATTTTAAATGTATACAAGATGTGCACACAAAAAAAATGTAGGCCTCTGCTCCCCTATTGAACTCCACCTCTGCCCAGAACTCTCCTCAGCTCCCAACTAGCAGATTCACATCTGCTAATTCCCCAGCAAGCTGCTACAGCCATCTCTCTCCCCAGTATGTTCCCTTGTGGCAATGAGTGCCACATGTTGATTATAATCTAGTTTAACAGGAAATCCACTTTTTTTTAAAAATCAGTCTTCCTTTCCAGTTCATTGAATGATTTTATATTATGAGAATCGTAAATAGAAGTGCCTAATTTACCTTCTCCACACCACTCATCATTTTGTATACCTCTGTCATGTCCCCTCATCTATATTTTCTCTAAAATAAACAATTCAAACCGCTTTAATCTCTCCTCGTGGAACTCTCTCCTTCCCGCTAGTCATTTTTGTCACTCTTCTCTGAACTCCAATTTCTTCTATGTCTTTTGAGATAGGGTGACCAGAATTGAACAGAACAATACAGCTGAAGGTATACCATGGATTTATATAGTGGTATTATATTTCAGTGTTATATACTCCATTCTTTACTCATCCTAACATTTTGTTTGCTTTTTTGACCACCACTGCACATCAGAGGTTTTCACTGAGCTGTCTATAGCAATGGCCATGTCTTTTTCCTGTGTGGTTATACTTAATTTAGACTTGTGACGTATAGGAATACAATACTAACACTTACAGATTGTACATCTTTAAATTGTTAACTAAGCATTCAGATTATCAAACCAGTATTAAAACAAGATGGAAACCCTTTTACAGTTTTTGATAGTGGCTTCTAGCATCACAAAGAATGTCCCTGCTCAAAAAGTAAGACAAGTGTCAGCATCAGGCCTCCGAAAAGCTGATTTTCATTATTACTGTTTAGTTCTACATATAGGTCTCCAATAAGGCTTTATACCTGGATAACTTTCAGGCCATTGGGCCAAGCAAAATGGAAGCAACTTTCTTATACACGATCTTTGCACAGTTTCATCTAGCAGGAATTAGCAATTTCTACACTCCATCTCTATGTGGTTCACCAAAAAAATTCAATTCAATTCCATGGTACATTTAGAAATCTTTAACCCAGTAATTTCAAAAATTGCATTGCACTTTTAAAAAAAGAAATTAGAGATTTTAAATAGGGTACCATGAAAACTTACTTCCTCATTTTGAAGACTGCTTTAATGATGTAACTTATCACCCTTTCCATTTATTATAGACCTACTTGAAAGGACTGAGAGCAGAACAAGTGGCAGATCTGTAATACAGCTAAATGAGACTTTACATTTCTAGAAAGGATTTTTCTCCTCTTGATTATGTTTTGGTGGAAGAGGAGACTGTTGTGATTGCATTTTGTCATCTCTACTACCATTTGACAGCCATTAAATCTGATGAGAAACATTCTGAGACAGATTGGCCAAAGTAAACATCTGACAATAGAAGACAAGCAAGAAAGTAATCCATTTTATTTACAGACAATCTGTGTTATCAATAGTCACAGAAACAGAGCTGACTAGAATGCTTAAATACAGACCAACAACGTTTTCATTAAACTTGTTGTAAAACAATTAAAATTTTATACTATATACCATGGATTAAGTAATCACAGTAGGACTAAACTGTAAGTGTAAATCAGATCACTGAACTGCAGTCATTCACTGTGTCATTACCAACACAAAGTTCTAGCCAAACAGAAGTCATCTCTCTCACAAACTTCAGGACATAACTCAGTCTAAAGCAACTGTTTAAACTAGAATGGTTTTTAATCCATCCAAATTCTCAGTCCTGATTGCTTATGAGTATCTGCAATTTTTTTTAAAATTACAATTCTGAAACAGTGTATCCAGTCTTTACGTCTTTCCCTCCCCAATCAAACATGAACACTACATTTTACACCAAAAGCCACATTTTGCTTTTTTTCCCCCCTTTCTTGTTTTTGTTTTAAAATAAAGACGCTCACAGATATATGCCCTATAAACTTCTCACAATATGTAATGACAATCTATTTTCCTACTAATAGATATTTGTTTCAGGTTTAATGCCTATTTTATATCAATCTATTAATTTTGCAAAGAGTTGTCACTTCCCAGTTATATTTTTAAATAAATGTAATCATACATTTTAAGAATAATAAAAGAAAGAATCCCATATTTCTAGTCATGTGCAACAGCTTGTTTTCTTCAGAACCGTGCTTTCATACAGATATGAAACTGGGGAAAAGCCAGGGACACTGATATTATTCTGAATAAAACTATGTGACCTAGTTAAGCCTCTAATCAGTTCTATGAACTAATATTAAAAGATAAAATGGTTTAGTACTTTTCCGAAGTTGATTTTCATGCTTAACTACATACCACCACATTGACCTAACTCTCTTGAATTTCTTTATGTTTTTTTATATAATTACAGAGGATTTGTTGTATCCTTTGTATTTCCTTGTCTATACTCTTATTTAGGCTTCAGTCCTGCAAACACTTGTGTATAACTTTACTCATGTGACCTCTGTAGAGTTGGATCAATCATGTACTACCCAATCTTTTCCTCTCTCTCTCTCTCTCTTTTTTTTTTTTGTTGGTAAAGGCCCATTCAAGTCAGTATTGTTATCCCTTTTTTGGCTTGACTAGTAGCCAAAATTCAGAGTTCTGAGGGCTGTTTCTTTTAGGAGGAGAAATTGATGATGGAGTTAGATGTTTGTACATTCTTTGTAAATAAACATGATTTCACCAAAGTTCTGTTTCCCTGAATGCAGGAGGAACCAAACAACAGAAGATAGTTTCTTTTGTTCACAGTTTCAAGCCCTTTTCCAGTAACCATTTAACCCAAAAGCTTTCTTCCTAAGCTTTTCTCAGGCCCATGCTGGTTCTAGCTGTCTCTCTGCATTTCTCTCTCTCTCTCTCACACACACACAAGCACATTCATGTCTCACACACCCCCTTAAGTATCTGCCCCAATACTCAGCCTGCATTTGTTTTCAGCCTACAGGAAGACCCTTTAGCCAGCATGGCTCAGTCACAGCTTGCCATGCTGCTCCTCCATCGGTGATGGTTTCCATTGTATCAATTATCAGTAAACAAAGGATCATTTAATGGTTCCCTCATTTAGCCTGAATGGAAGGTGTTTAATACATCCAGTGATCCCAACCAGGTCGGTGATCCATCCAGCCACCCGCAACACTCAGCAAACAGTTTGTAAGGATGACTTGAATTAACAAGAACATAGCAGCCAAATTTTGTGCAGCTCCATGTGTGACATTTTATTCATATTAATTAAGTAAATAATTTGCATGTCAGTATACATCAGTTTTTAAAATATTTTGGGGAGATTTAGTGCTTGGGAAAAGTGCCCAAAGCAGAGAAGCAGATATGGGGAGCCAAAATGTTTTGGGGGGAGATGGGGTGGAGGCCAGCATGCCTGACAAGCACGTGGCTCCTGGGCAGAAGGGAATCTGTGGTTGCTATGACCTGCCATGTCTCAGCAAGGATTATTCACATAAGTAAGGGTTTTCAAGACTGGGCCTTTACTCATTACATCTATTTTTGAGGTTCTTTGTTCTTCACTTCTTCCTCTTTTAACCAAAAAATGTTTACTGGATACCAGGAGCTCTAGTCTTGTATGTTAAGGTACATGCCAAAGACAGATCAGAACTCCACTAAGAGGTAAGTAAAAGAAAAAGAACAGGATGAGGATTTAAAATTGTACACATTCATCAACAAAATGGCTACTACTGTTTTCCTTGCACATCTAGAAAATAACAAGCAGGTGCATTTATGTAGCTGTTGCTATGACAGTCCATACTAAGGAAAATGATCAATTCACCCTAATAGTTCACTCTTTTTTCTCCTGACATAAAAATGAACAAAAAGTTCATAAATTTAACATACTATTTCAGACAAGTTATTCAAATTTAGAACAGCCTTTACATCTATTTAAGCGCATGCCCATTCAGTAAACCTTTCTTTCATATGTTCACTGAACTCAGACAAACATTTGCTTAAAATAAGCCTGTTCAGTTAATAAAAATCCTACTAACCAATGGGAAAATAAACAAATGAATAGCTGATTGGTAAAAATATAAGTCTCTTAATTGTCAAAATTTTATTAGGAAAAAATTCCATAATTCATCATCATGCACTTGTACATTAGAGTTATGTTAGACTTCTGTATTCCAATAAAATGAATGAGACAAGTATTTTTCATAAAATACTAAGTGAAGATCTCTCTTACAATGTGGTACCAGCTCCAATATCACTTTCAGGGGAAAATTATTTTTCTTAAATAAATTATTCTGTTGAATTATATCACCTCTTCTATTTCTATTATTTAAATATCACTACAAAGCACTCATCATCATAGTATGGAAGCATTTCAGAAACATTACTAATATATTTATCTTCTTAATAACCCCAGGAGGTAGGGAAATATTCTCCTCATTTTAAAAGATGCTAAGGCTCAAAGTGACTTGCCCAATATTCCAGAGGAAGTATTTGGCACACTCAGAAATAGGATCCAGGTCTCCATAGTCCTAATCCATTGAATTAACTACAAGACCAAACTCCCCCTCATTCAAAATAAGAATAATTTCTGGATGACAAAAGATAAGAAAACACATCCTGAAAAATAAAACAAAAGAAGGCTCTCCGGCAATCTATCTATCTATCTATCTCTCAACAGTGTATAGCAGGGAAAAATAAGACTCAACATGTCCTAAATACCATTTGCTTTCTCATTTGGTACAAATTTATAATAATTACATTTGAACTTATTTTGAAAAATCCAAAAACATGACATTGATCTACGCATGTTTCTAGTAGGACATTGTCTCAATTAACCAATGCCCACATATTTGTGATTTTAAATATTCAACCTCTCAGAAACATCCAGAAAAGAATGCCATGTAATACTTCTTGGATAAAGTTCCTCTGAGATGGTGAAAGAATGGTGACACGTAAAACAGTAACCATTTGTCTGGAGTCATATTACTCGGTACTAAATGAGCAACAGTGCCTAGATAAATATTTATAAAGTGCCCATCAATATAGTAAGACAGACAGACAGATCTGTAAACTAAAGCATGCATGGTATTTCTATCCAATAAGGTAAAAATTATGCAGTTTAAAATCATATTGAGGAAATATTTCTACAAAATTATTAATACATAATTCAACAGCTCATAATTATTCAAAAAATGCTAAGACAAAACTCTAAGGAGACCGTAGTTACAAGCTTCCTTTGACATTAACTTGAATTAAGTGCATAGCATTTCATCTGTTCATATCAACTCAACTAAGAAAATGTCTGCTCTCTTCTACAATGTAGCAGCTTTGTTTCTCATAGCTTTGATCTTGAATATTTTTGTAAGTAAAAAGCCCTTATTCAATAAAATGGTTAGTCCCAGTAATAAATACTCTACATTTAGCTTTTCAACTCATATCTGGTAAATGCTTGCTTGCTTGCAAATATGGATGCCCCCCCCCCCAAAAAAAAGTGCTAAATATACTTCAGGAAATAAAATATTGTAGGTGCATTTCCCCCCACTGTCTGTTGAAACATGGGAAAAGACCTTCATGATGTTGAAAGCCAGTATGTACTAATTATACATAATTAATTAGCACTATTACAAAATATGGCCCCTTTGGTTTATGTGGACCAACCTGGTTCATATTCATCTTTACCACAAGGAAAAAAAAGAAAAGTCATTAAGTCAATGATCATTATGTGCTTGTATTAAAAGGTTAGCATTTGATTATGCATTCTGCTAAAACAGCTATCTTCACTGGTGGAGAGCCAACAATAAAAATTTGAATTTGCATCCAAGTAGACAGATTACCCTAAATTTGAGGAAGGTCTTTTTTTCTTCCTGCCTCGCAGCAAAAAGCTGCTGGTCTCTTTTCTAATTTCAACTGAAATTTGGCAACTGCTCTAGGCTCCAATTGTATTCATTAATTAATGAACTGCCATCCTGTACAATTAGATTAAAAAAATGTAACAATTATGAAGTGCCATTTTTCTCCAGAAATCTTGACAGAAGAGCTAGAAAGATGAGTTTTTCTTTTTGGTTTAAAATTTTAGTGGTGTTTTTAATCTTCAAAAGCATCTCACCAAACAAAATTCAGTTAATTCAAATCCCACCAAAAAAGGCCACAAATGAAGGGCCTGATTCTCAATTAATAGAAGTTTTACCCTCGTGTAACTCCATTAACTTCAATGTAATTGGTAGTGATTTACACAGATGTAAGTAAATGAAGAGAATTAGGTCCCAAATATGTTCCATTATCAGAAGCACCTGTGGATACTGGATTCTACATGACAGCTGTAGAATAAGACAGCTTTGGCTCACTGAAGTGATATCTAAATCATGAGACTATATAGTTACTGTTTTTCTCAAAACTCAATATTAATCGACACAAAATGAGTTACTCTCCCACATACACACACTTTTTTAAAGAGCTGCAAATTCAAGATTCTCTCTACAGTGTTCTTGAAAGCTTGCATGACAGGACATGCTATTGGTATATAAGCTTTAAATAAAGTTTTTAATTAAAAAAAAAAATCTATATAAATCAGCACTTGTTAGGCCACTGATGGTGGCTCACTTTCTGCTAAATAGTAACATCATCACCAGTCGGGGGGGGGGCACAATATCAGATCATAAGTGAATTTCTACCCTACTACATAGGTGGTTAAAAAACAATCTTTTGTTTAAAGATTAAATAATATTTTGTGTTTCTATAGTGTCATTTATTCCAGAAATTAAAAGCTTTTTACAAACATTAATTAATCCTCACAAAACCCACATGAAGTAGCGAAGTATTTTTATAACCATTTTGTAGATGGAAACTGAGACAAGGAGATGTGAATTGACTTGCCTAGGATCAAATATAGTAACTTACAGAAGAGCATCAAAGAGAATCAAGGAGCTCTGACTTCCGGTCACCTGCCCCAATCACTAGTTAATACTGCCTCACTCAACATTATTTAGATTGCAAATTATGTCATTTTAAACAACATTCACCACCACCCATGCTCACAAATACTGATTTTAGTTTAAAAACTTTATTCACAAATACAACTTAAACATGGTTAGAAGTACTTGACTTCATGTGGATTTACAGGGTATAAAATGAAAGCAGTTACCTTTTAAAACAAGTGAACCTGCAGGGATGATCCCTCTAAGTATTGGGCCATATCATAATGTTAATTTATTTTTTAGATAAAACTCTGCATTGATTCCAACAGGGACCCTATACTCATGACCCACAGTTTGCAATTTAAGATTGAATGCCAGTCATAGAAATAACTGTAAAACAGGAATGTAATTTAATCTAAACACAACATAGCAAATTTATAAACCCTGATTTAAAAGTCTGGATTCATTTCTCCCCAAGCAATATGGCAGAATAATTTCAGTTTGAACACAAGAGACCAAATCCTGTAATCCTTAGGCAAAATATCCATTGAAAGCCATGGGCCTGATTCAACTTTGCCTTGCAACCCCTTTACGCCAACTAATGTAAACTGGTTCAAAGGAGCCATAGAACAAGTGAAGGCCTTTTCATGAGATCTTTGCAACCACTCTAAAACAGGGGGTATTCTGGGACGGGGACAGGAGAGGAGGTGTGTCAAGGGTAGAAGGCATGCCCAGCACAGAACCAGGCTCTGATGATTCTGTGCCTACACAAATGCCCACAGGGGCCACTGAAGCAGATGCATGATTTGGGCTGTCCTAGCCAGCAATAGGGTTAAATTAGCAGATGCACAAACTGCCTTCTCTCTGTCCCTCCACTGGTCCAGAATCTAATCCAGTGAGTTTTGACTGAGAACTGCAGGATTCAACCCAAGATTACCAGTACTCCAGAAGACTGGTTTTTAACATTAAATTATATAAACTTTGTGCATATTCCTTGCCAAACAAGTTCCTCACCCTTTTTTTACACCAGTCTGGATTAGCTATCAAAGATTTAACTTGAGAGCACTTATAATATATCCCAGCTAACATTTCTCCACTGTTTTTCTCTGTGTGAAAAAATATCACCTGCATTAATATGTAATGGCCACTTACATTTTCTTCCCCATTTACTAAAAAACATAAAACTTAAAAAAAATTAACCCTCTCACTTGAATAACAAAAAATCCTAATGATGCTTCATTTGGTTCTTTAACAAGGAGAATGTTAGACATATATGGAACGTATAAATGCATCAAGTCAACCCCGCTCCCTCCTCTAAATCCACCACCTCTTCTCTCCATCCCATCTCCCTTTTTACCGCCACACACTCCCCTCACCTGAACAGTCATATTGTTTCTTTTCTTCTATTTGTCACCCCCCCCTATTTAAATTGTAAGCATTCAGGGGCAGGAAACATGTTTTATCTTTGTAAGAGCTATGATAATTGATCGCGCTGTAATGTTTCTTAATAACGTATAATAAATTAATCCCATGATTAGGGCAGGATATATTCTTCTGCTATTGAGACAAATCCTGCAATCCTTACTCTGGCAAAATGCCCACTGACTTCAAGGAGCATTTTGCCAAGACAGCATATTGGATATAAAACTAATACTAGACTGAATATTAGTTGAAAAGACAAAGAATCAATGAGTTTTATGTGTTTTAATTGTTGTTATGACTATTTTGACCCTTTTTACAGCACCTCAGGTGAAGTAGGTGGTGGGGAGGGAGTTGTTTGATATGTCGGAGTCTAATAGTTATCTCCTCTAGGGCAAGGCAAATTTATTTTTTGTTGGCTGACGTGCTTCATTTTAGTTCACTGGCTACTAAGATCTCTTTAAAGGGCATATTAAAAGGTCTACAAATGTTATCACTTTGGTTTGTTACATGTTTTATTAAAGGCTTTCAAGTGACGCAAGCTAGGAGAGAGGCTTGCTGGGAGACTGGGCCTGCCCATGAGCTGCAAGTCTGTTCAGTCTAGAAGGTTCTTATAAACGTGCTCATCACCTTTGGCACTGATCTTGCAACTGGCTCTGTGCAGGTTGACCCTCACAGAGCCCCACTGACTTCCATGGGGCTCTTTGTGGATTCAGGCCTACATGGACACAGTTGAAAGATAAGGGGAACAATTAGTGTTTGAGCATTTGTGATGCTCATGTCTAACAATGTATCTAGGGAGACCAGATGTCCTGATTTTATAGTAGCAGTCCTGATATTCGGGGCTTTTTTTTTTTATTTTATTTTATTTAATATAGGCACCCTATTACCTCCCACCCCCGTCCTGATTTTTCACACTTGTTATCTGGTCACTCTAAATGTATCCATACTATAAGCATGGGGGGGGACAACCTTAACATTTGCAGAACACCAAGCCAGACTGGGGCTCCAGCTAGGGGCTGGAGGCAGGGCTTAATTTGTAATGAAAGAGGTGCCAAGACTCATGTAATTTTTTTACATTCATTACTGAGGCAGCAAGCCCAGAGGTGCCAGGGCTATGACCTGCCAAGTCTAGAGGTGCCAGGGCTCAGCCCTGGCACAAATTAAGCACTGGCTGGAGGCGAAGTGGGTGGATGGTAGTCTCTTGTGTAATTCACACTGATATATATTACACTTACGTGCAATTCAGAAATGTGCAATGAGATACACTTTGTGAGGCAGATTTTGTTTATTTCTGTGACTTCCAAGTTGCTGGACAGCAGATAGCGGGATGTGATATAGCGGTAGGCCATTAGTCTCAAATGCCTGCAGAATGTCACCCAAAAGGAGTAGCAACACCCCCAAGAATAAGTCACTTATATCCCACTTGGTGTCAGACACTGCTGCCAAGTTCATAAAGCAGAGAGCTCATGCATGTGAGATGCTGTAGCCCATCCCCATATATTCTTCACGCCATTTAAAGGATGCCCGAATCTCAGGCTTCAGAGGTATCTCAGAAACCCAGCCATATCAGACACTCTAAAGAGGGGAAGTGATGGGCAGACCAAAAGGAAGCCTCACCTTCCAAGTAGTGGGGAGACTAAATGGCTCCCCCTCACACTGGGGGGAGTGGCATGTTATGGGGACCCCAGATTCACTGAGGTAACCAGGCTGAGGGGAAGGGGGGAGGGCACCATTCACTCCGTGGAGGGAAGTAGCTGGCATGCTAAGATGACCCCTCCACTCTGGGGAACAGCAAGCATGCCAAGGGCAGCCCCTCACTTAGGCAGTCAAGCCAAGGGGTACCCTCTGAGAGAGAAGACCATGGTAAGGGACCCCATCTGCTTTCTCTGAAGTGAGTGGGGAGCAAATTAAGAGGACCCCCCTTGATGTGGGAAGGCAAAGAGGGGGGGCTCACTCTGGGGGTTACAGGGAGCAGGCAGGCCAAAGGACCCCTTCACCCTGAGAGGGGCAACTAAGTAGACTCCCGGCCCCGTTTATTAAAAACCAGCCTCCGTTTATTGTGGCTACTTGGGAAGAAAAGGTAGAGAAAATAATCCCTGTGCCCAACATGGCCGCCCACCCAGAAGCAGCCCTAGGAAGGGGGTGGGAGGCAAGGAGACAGCGAGGCTACAATCCCTCTCCCCGCAGGGACGGGAACACAGCGTGCGAGAAGCGGGGGAGGTACTTTAGGACAGCTCATGGGTTGCTGCTGCTGTGCAGTGTTTAACCCGTTATGTTCGCCTCCAGCCTGGGGGAGGGAGAAAAGGCGCGGAGGGAGCAGCCAGAACCGCATCACCCCTCTCCTCCCCTCAGAGAGAGGAGGGGGTATGCGGATCACTCCGCCTCTCCAGTCAGCTCAGCGAAGGCGAGACTAAGCGAGTAGATATTCCACCGCCCAGCGGGAGCAGCTCCTCCCCCTCCCCTCAGGAACCCCGATCCCTCCCTCCACCACCGGAGCTCGCGCTCCCTCCTCCCTCCCCCCTAAGCGCGTCTGGCGGCCGCTTTGTGTACGGCGCGCGCTGCCCACCCCCACCCGCTCCCAAACCCGGGCGGTTCGAACCGGTTCCAACGGTCACCACCAACGGCCACCCGCATTCTTGTCGTGCGCGCGCGCCGCCAACCTCTTCCCCCCCTCTCCCCGACTCCCCCAAGTCTGGTTGATTCTGCAGCGTCCGCCCCCCCACATAACGGACTCGCGCCAACTCACCTTTTTCTCCGTCTCCCGCCGCCGCCGCCGCCGCCTCCTCAGCCGAGCTTGCTTGGCTCGCTCGCACACGCTCTTAAAGTGACACGCACCCCACACCACCTCTTACAGGGCGAAGTGGCCGGGAGAGGAGGGCAGATTGCATGAGCTCCCCCCCAATATTTTTGCCCCCCTTTAAAAAAAAAAGCTGCGGGTTGATACACACAGAAGGGACCGACAGACACACACACACACAAAAAGGGGACCGGGCCGGCGGAGGGATACAGTGACGTCATTTCCTCCGCGGCTTCAAAGTCGTTCTCTGATTGGCTGGCTGAGGTGACATCATTGGGAGCCAGGCGCACCCTAATTTGTCATGGGGAAGTTTGTCTGAGGCACAAATTATTTGGAGATTCTCTGGGGCGGAGGTTGGATTGCTAGAGAAGGGGACTTGTTTCTTGGGTTGCTCTTACTCACACAGGTCCAAGAAATGATTGGGAAGGTGGAGATGGGGGAAGGGCAAGGGGTAACCTGTGCCATCTTTTAAGGGCCTCATGGTGAGCACATCTGCCTTGGTTGCGCTGCATGATAGAGGCTAAGTAGTTAATGGTCCAAGCTGATATCCTAACTTTTCCCACAGATGATAAAGGGAGTTTGGAGGCAGGACCTGAACCCAACACCTACAGCGCATATCAGCTTTGGCATGGCTAATGATGTGGTTAGGTCTCGAACCCGTTGCCCGTATCACATACTGGCTTTGGCATCGTTAATGATATGGCTAAATCTCGAACCCACCATCTGCAGCAGGTATGGATGTTTTAACATGGTTAACGATATGACCAGGTCCCAAACCCACTACCTGCGACAGTTACTAACTTTTGCACATTTAACAACGTGGCTAGGTTTCAAACCCACCACCTGCAGTGGTTAATGGCTTTTGGGTGGTTGGCAACATGGCTAGCACTAGAACTCCTCACCTGCAAGAGAGAGTTATCTGGTGGTGTGGTAAAATGGTTGGGATTCAAACTTGTAATGGCAGCCTTCCTCCCTCCTCCTCCTGTTACCGGTGTAGCCACAGGATTCAAACCCATCAACCAAAACAAGTAACATTTTTTTGATGTGGTTGGGATTAAAATCTACAGCCTGGAGTGGATAGAAGTTTTTTGTGGTTAGCAGTGCGTATGTGACTTCAAGTTACGCTTGTAGCAGGTAACTACTTTTGGAAATTAGTGACATAGCCAGAATTAGAATCCCTTTTAGTTAATCAAGACCAAAAGTCATTACCAACAGATATTTTTGGGCCTGTTGTGATAGGAGTTGGAGTTAAAAAAAGATTTCATGTCCTCTCCATAAAACCCATAATTCCAACAGTATTTGGCACTAATTCTTTCCCTCACGGGCCTCTTGAGCAGAGAGACCAAGGAATAAATGGACCAGGAAATGAACTCCTCTGCTGTCCTTCATGGGGGATCCTGCAGGACAGGACTCAAGCACATTAACATGGGAATGAGCGAGTGTATGGCTAATCTGTAGCCAGAGCCCAAATGGCTATACAAGCCCTGTTCAGCAGGATGCTTAAGCACATGCCTAACTTTAAATATGTGATTAATCCCAGTATAGTCATTGAGACTATTCAGAGTTTAAAGTTAAGAATTTTTTAAAGAATCTTGCTGGATTGGGATTTTTTATTTCCAGCAGATTTCTCACACACACATGAAATGTTTTAAATCCTTAATAATAGTAATGACATTTATAATTAATAAGTAAATGTAATAATCAGTAATACATTTTATAATTAATAACCACATACAATTACAGTATCCTTAACTAATAATAATACATATAACTGTAATCAAATCATACACTGTTAATAGGAATATATATTTAACAATAAATGTATCATTATTTTCCATTTATCAGTACAGTACAATAATGCATTAATAAAATAAATTAAACATTTTGTGTAATAGTAAAGAGTTAATTTATATATTTGTTAACCATTATTAATAAATAGCTATATCTTCAGTGCACTTTAAAAACATTAACTTATGTTTTCTCACAACACTCCTGTGAAGTTGGTGAATAATAGTCTGCCCAAATGGACCACCTTTATGAGGCATTCACCTGTTGCGAGCAGGCCACTTATTATCCTGGAATTCATGAAAAATGCATGTTAATCTTCTTTTGATGGACCATTATTAATTACCAGTCATTCTTCCCAGCTCACGCTGTGCAACAGGTTACTCAACCGGTGTTTGTGACCAATGGGAAAGTTTTGATGTTACTACCTGTGTATCACTTCTCTATAATTTAAAGTTCCAAAATATCTACTGGGGTATTTCTACTGACGTCAACAATATTATTATTAATAATAATAATATGTATTTATTTGCTTGTTTGTACTGCAGTAGCACCTACCAGCCCCAGTCATGGTCTTGCACCCCACTGTGCTAGGTGCTGTACAAAGGAATCATTTAATGAAATACCAGCAACTTTCACTTGCTTCTTCCACAAACATTTTCTGGAGCTAGCTGCACAAAGATTGAAATATTTATGAAACAAAAATTAAAAACAGTTCCTTGAAGATAATTATTTTCATTGCTGGTCTACACTTAGAAATGGAAATGGTAATAAAAATGTCTCTACAATTCAAATATCATTAAAACAATGGAACTAAAAACGGCAATGTTTTATAACAATAACAAATCAATAAGTATTGTGGTCACCACTTAAAAATCAACATTTATCACACCACAAGATTTGATATGTCTATTGTATTTACAATATTTCTTAGAATAGAAAAGAGAAAAGGATTCAGTATGACTTCTGTCTTCATCCAATGTATACATTTAAGGCATCAAGTTCAAGATGAGACTAGTAAGAGGGACAAAAAGAAACAGAGGATTTAACTATATTAAATCACCTCAGTACTGGTGAATTGTTTATAACTTGTGTGAAACAAAAGGGAAGCCAATGCAACTTTAGAAATTCACAATGATACTAGGGTTAGGATTCAGATCCTCCTGCTCCAAAAGCTCAGACATCTGTCTCTGAGAATGAGGGAGAATCTTCTTTAACTGTTAACTTTGTAGGGTTTATGACACACAACTGATCACTCCTGTTTCTACCCAGCAAAGAACAATAGCACATGAACACTAGCAAGTTCGTTAGGCATACTATAGATTTTTTGGATTTTAGAACCTGCTACTAAATAAAATAAAAAGGACCAGTAGGCTTACTAATACATGTATCAATCTCTTAAGAAAAAATAACTATTTTTCTTAGAGTTAGTTGTCATAGAAAAATGGGTGAAGGGGAGGTCCGGGTGTGTCAACTGACCTTTACCTAGCCATGACATTATTTCTAGCATGGATGCATTGCAATGGCTTTAAACACAATTGAGTAAGTTGAGATGTATACCCCAATTTAATTTCAACACATTTGTCTAGTGTACACTAGCAGTTAAATTAAGGTTTAGCAAAAATATGAGCCACACAGAAAAGATTAATTGATACATCAAACTAGCAGTTCCAAAGATAGTAAATTGGAGCATTGTGTTTAGCTTCTGCAGTCTGCCAGTTTTCTTGGATGCCTGCCATGTAGGGTTTTTGCCATGAGTCTAAAATTGGAACCACCTGCAGCTTGGTTGGTGTCAAGGCAAGAACTCAAAAGGTTTCAACCTGTGGTTTCCTAACCACTGAGAAAGTCATAAGGGTGTACTATAGCTTGGAAATGGAACAAGAGAAAGCTTTGCTACATCAATTCACAAGAGCTTTTTCACAGCATATAATCTGGGGCTGACTGCAAGAAACAATAAAGAGGTCCATGGAGCAGAAGTTACGATTTGGGATTATGATTTTTTGTTGTTTGGATGAAACAGGTTTATTGAATACATCAGGATTTAGAATTTTAGAACTTTAAAGAGGCATTAGCAATTTAAAAATTATATTTCTGACTAAAATGTTTTTTATACTATAATCTCATTTCAGCAAGGTACTTAAGCATGTGCCTAACTTTGGCAATGGGTCTCACATGCTTAATCTAAAATGCCCAATGTTACTATAATTGACAGAGATTAGAGAAAAATATTTCCCTCTTATTTTTTCACTTCCTTTATTTTATGCATTTGTCAGCACTTTGAATATAATATTCATTATTTCCTTTTTATTCTTGAGATGCTGTTCCCTCTCTAACCACGCAGTTGAATTAATATTTGTAATCCAGAATGATTTTATTTTTGATAAATTAATATATATTTGAGATTTCCTGAGATCTGAAAGTTTCAGATTTTGTTCTAGTATTGCACTTAACTGAGATGTTTTAAAAACTTTGCCTTTCTTTCCTCCCACATAAACATTGAAATAAATGCCTCCATTTTTCTAAATATGCTTCCTTATTCTCCATGGGAAGCATCTGAAAGAGATCATTCATCTGTTGAGAAGAAATCAACTGTATTGCTTTACCCTGATAGATTTGAATTTCCACCTGTCTGAATCTACTTTAATATTTTGCTTAATCAGATCCTAATAATACCTACCCATATTAATTTGTTTAACATAATCCCTAAATAAATTTAAATTTACAAGGTATAAACATGGCCGAATTGCTAATTCTTGGTAAGAGTAACATTTTTGTTTTAGAATTATTTAGTTTATATTTACAGATTCCTACCACAAACACCCCCCCCAAAGAAACCCCAAACTTCCATGGTTTTTAAATTTGCAGGAATAATTTTCCTAGGGTCACTCACATATTGATTAATTATTAGTTACTGTTATTTAGTATGTCTGCGTAACAACAGAATGAAATCAGAATAAAGAAAAAAATGTAGTCTGCCACCCATTCTGGCACCATAGGTGCTCTCTGTTTCTGATAATCACTACTAAGGGTTCCAAAGCAGTGGCAGTCAGGGCTAATCTGACCTTGTGCACCTGTGAAGTAAGAAAGGAGATCTTGAACCATATATCTGTAATAGGATGTGAATAAATGTAATCAAACATCTGAACTTTGACCCAGTATTCCTAAGAACACCGTCTAGACATAATCATTCATCTGTCAAAGGCCTAATGTCTAATGATATCATTGCCAGTTGTTTTCAATTATCTTTAGACGCCAGTATGATATAATAGCCAATAGTCTTCAGAGATTATCTGATGCTTGCCTATATAGAATAACCCCTCCCAACCTCTTTCTCTAGAATTTTACTTAAACTATTACCCATGATTTTAGTAGGTACTTCGTAGTCCATCTTTCACCATATGGCTATTCTGTAATTACTACTTGGCTTTTGGTCTTTTTAAAGTTTATAAATAAAGAAGACCACAGATTCATTCTTGGTATTTGATAAAGGTATTCTTTCATTAAATATACCCACCAGATATTGAGTCCAAAAAGTCCTCCATATGCTGTACACAATTTCTCTAGTAAACTATCTTCTCCTGCAAAGTTATACATTTTCAACCGCTTGATACAACCTCCTGTAGCAAATGGACTGGAAAATGAGCATATTGAAAATTGTGTTTTAAAAATATATGGAAATTATATCACCCAAAGAAGATAATTTGTACTTTAGTTTCAACACAGCAATCAATATTTACTCCAGAATAAATTATATTCTGTTGTCAGGAGTTGTTATTAAAATGTTCTGAATTGTAACTAAGCACTAGAGACTGTCACTAGCCCTATGTACTGGTTTGCTCCCTTATGCCAGCTTCTCCTACTGCTGCTCATAGTACTTGAAGGGAAACAGACTATGCAGAACTGCTCTGTTCCCACCTTTTGGGATTTTTCTCCAAGACCTTTTCCATGCTGTTCCCCAGAAATTATCTCTGATCCAGATTTGTCAATAAATTTTTTTTTTAATTGACATATAGCAACACTACGCTAAGGTGATCAAGCTCAAACATAGTGGGGCGGGTGTAGGAGTTTATCATAGCTCCAAAGTTCATAATAATAAACCAAATTATATATATAGACTAACGCATGCACACTACATTTTGCGTTGTATCACACATAATAATTGGTTTACTAATTTTTGTAACCAGTCCTTGTACAATTCCTGAACTGTCCACAAGCTACAAAATACGCTAGTAAACAAAGCTGCAGCTGCAAGCTTATCATACATTACTCTTCTTACTATTTCTTTGTCTACCAATAATGTGTTATTTACAGGCCATTTGTGAATTCATGCTTTGTCCATTGTTAACCTTTGTTTCCTTACTTCTGTTTTCTTTCATTGTTTATGCAAGGCCTACACCACCTTGCTTAAGAGGGTAAAGAGGTTTCTCCCTCAAGATGGTCAGCACAGATACACCAACACATTGGGCAGTGTATGAGGGGCCAAGTATAGATCATCTGGTGCAGTTTACTCACTCTCTGGAGCAGAAGGAAAACTGGGAGGGAGAGTGTGACTTCCTCCTGGACTGCTCCAGGATCAGCTCTGCATTTACTTACCCACCGATTATTCTGGGAAAATTGCTATCTCACAAACTAGCCTGAAAGAAATATACAGATAGAATGTGATACTCACTGGATAGTACTTTACATCACAAGAGGTCTCGCTGAAATCAATGGGATTTTTTGTGGAGTAAGGTACAGTCAGTCAATGTGAAGGATATCACAATCTGACTCACAATAATTAGAAAGTATGCTTTAGTGGAACTATTGCTTGACCTTTGTGTTTATAATCCACCAATTCCTTTTTGATGGCTTAACACATCTTTGTTAAAGGAGCAACTGATTTTATCATGAGTCTTGCAATATTTGATGTTTTCCTTAAGGCTCCAGCTGCTGGAATCAAGAGACTGCAACATTTGTTGTTTTTGTATAGTAAGCTCCTAGCTTTCCTGATTACAGAGAAAAGGTTGAAAACATGAATTGAGTGTACCCTAGAAACTCAAAAACTAGAAGGCAATTAAAATGAACCCAAACGTGGGTTTTGGTTTTGTTTGTTTATGTTGCATAATAATCATGAGATTTTAAAACAAACAATTTAACGATTTTTGGGGCCAGACTCCTGATTTTTGAGTGTGCAGGATTGACCGTACCAGAATAGCGATTTGCAAAGGGAATAAAGCAAGAACTTGGATTTGACTTGCAAAGGGGATAAATGGTCTTATGCCCTTGTTTGTATCTTTGTGATGTCTGGAAAAAAATTCCCCCCTGCTTTTTTTTAATATTGGAAATTCAGGTCTTGTTTACCCTGTTTTTCTTTGAAGACTCTAAGGATGGTTAAAGAACAAGCAGGTTTATTACATCCCAGATACCAAGGAAACTAAACCTGATTAATTGCCAAGAGAAGTGATTTTTTTTTACTGTTCCTTTGTTTTTATTAACACCTATTTAAACCAAACACTAGAATAAACAGCTGGAAGAAAAGATCTTTTATTAAAGACATCAGACTCTTAAAATTTAAAGACTCAAAGGCATTCAGTTTGCTCTCAGTCCACATCTTTGTGTCTTTCAAGGGAGCACAACAGCAAAATTTGACATTCATGATATTTCAAGAACTTTTCAGGCCTTTTTTATACATCATAAAGAACCAAATAAAGGTGCAAGTTTTATTTTATTTCCTCTTTGGGGTATTTTAAATGTTTATTTGTTTGGGTTGATCTTATTAGTTAAATTAGGTATTTCAGTATGAAGTCCTCTGGGACTTTACCTGAGACAGCTGGAGGCATGCATCAGAAGTTGCATAATAAAGATATTTCCTTTTAAGCATAAACCAGTCTATGGACAAGTTATAACCTTAGAGTTCTCACTGAAATTTTTGGGTCCATTTGCCAAGAAAATCCTTGAGAATTTAATCTTGTATGGTTTAATAGGGTAAACAATTATTTAAATAAATTATTGGACACTAAAGCTGAACATACATTGTGCAGATTAAACCTAAAGAATTATGATGCTTTTAAGAAGGTGATAAGCATTTGACCTAAGAAATGTGGAAACTAAAGAACATCTGGGCCCAGATTCTCAGTTGGTGTAGGTCTCTTCTTGTTATTCTGGAGAATAACCGCAGAGATCTAAATAAGGAGCTTGACTGCTTTTCTAGAAAACTGCTTATGCATGCTGATTAATCTTTTCTTAACAGTTTTTAATTCTAGTCTTGCACAACTGATAATATTATAGGCCAAAATGTGAGCTCCTTACTCAGGCAAACTCCCTGAGGAAAGACAGTAAAAAAATAGTAAAAATTATGTTAAGGACCTCAGAATTTAGACCCTAATAACCCAAAGGACCTTAGGATTTGGCCCTGAACCAGGATATGTCTCTGGGGGAAACTATTGTGGCTATAAAAACGTCTGTTGTTTTTTTTTAAACATCAGTTTTGTTTGTCTTATCAACTTCCAGCTTAGATTCCCCTTGCAGTTTCTGTAAATATCCATGTGCTACAATTTCAGTATTACAAACTGAATCAGGAATCAGCCCCTCAGAAATAATCAAATTGGCATGATAATTTGGGTCCTTTTTATTTGTTCTGTTTTGACTCATACTTTGGACATGTTTTTAAATGGATAAGAGCAGAACAGGGATGATGCTTAAAATTTCTCACGTTGGGTGTCTGCCTTAAGATGAATATTTTTGGAAAATTTTAGGTAAAATGGTCTAAACATTTCCAAGAATGAGTTTAGGGAAAAATATATTAAAATTTTTTTTACAATGCTTTTATTGAGAAGCTTTAATGCCTTCATGGTTTTGAGCATTGGGGATTTGAAATTTGGGAGGGGGGGTTTGCTGGTGTCAGTGATGTGCCTTTTGCTCTCCCTGTAAAAATTCATCCGAATACGGGCAGGCTATAAACCTCTGAAAATCACAGTTTGCACATGCTCAGCAGGGACTTGCTAGAGTTTGGCAGCTAAAAAATCCAAGGAGTCCATCAGCATTGAGCATGCACCATGCCTTACAGCTCCTACATGCCACCAGTCTGGGCATTTACCACCCTCACAGATCAATTGGGCATGCTCCATCCATGGGCAGCAAGAACAGAGATTGCTCCTTCTGCCTGCTAGGACTGCTGTGGCACTAGGCACAGGAGCTGAGAGCAGATAGACTGTCTCTCCTTCTCTCAGGGCTCCTCCGTGCAGCACATATGGAGGAAGAGGAAGCTGCCTGATCCAAATGCAGAGGAATGATGATTGATGGTGGTGGATGGAGAGGAAGATGCAAGAGTCAGAGGCTATGGAGCAGTGGTGGGGAGGGCAGAAGCTGAGCATTGGAGGGAGAGGATAGGAGCAAAGCAGGATGGAGACAAGCTAGGGGCACGAGTCCCCTACAGAACCTGGAATTTAACACGAGCCCTCAGTCTTTGTTCCGTTGTTGTGAGCAAATAACTGAAACCCACTTGCAAAGGGTGTCACTCATCCCATCTCCAATGACTGATCCATGCAGAGGATAACAGCCTATTACTGCTACCAGTTATTCCATTAGCTGAAGTTCTGTGCTGTGGGTCTGAACTCTGCCATTGACCAAATGTTGGGGTCAATATAATTTCACATGATGTAATTTTTTATTTTTTCCAATATTTTTAATAAACTAGGGAATTACATTTAAAAAACTATATTAAAAGAACATTAAGGTTACAGAGTCAAGACTTGACAAGGGAAAAGCCAGAATGAAGGTTTACCCATGCAAACTTAATTTGGCCCTCTTGTATGTATACATTATAAAAACAGTCTTTAATTACACAATCAAATACTATTTTTAACACAGGACCCATGTCTCAGTGCAGAGAATGTATGGTGCTCTGAGAATGAATCAGGTTTGTGTAGTGAATGAGGCTGTTGTCTGTGGGACCCCTGCCTCATTTGTTGCAGAAGCTGAAAAGTCAGGAGGGGAGGGGATTGTTTCTATTTTAATAGGGATGCTGCTTTTTATGACAGCTGGAACTGTAACATATGCTGCTGGGATGTGTCAGGAAAGCCAAGTAGCAGATAGCAACAGTGAGAGGAGGTAAATCTTAGGCAGCTCTAGTTGGGAACAGGAAATCTTGGAATAGGAGACAGGGTGTGACCTGTCTGTCTAAGTACTTATCTGGCCCCCCTCAAAGTTGTGTTGTGAATGAGAAATTGCAAAAAAAGAAAGAATGGTCTCCTGGTTAAAGAAGTTGACTACCACCTGAAAGAACTGAGGTATGTCTACAGTGTGATAAACTTGCAGCAATGAGTCTCAGGGGCCTGGTCAGCTGACTCAGACTTTTGGGGCTCGGACTGCGGGTCTTTTATCGCAATGTAGACGTACCTTTGGAATCTATCCCAGCCTCTGTCACAGGGTTCCTGTGTGATGCTGGGCAAGTTGCTTAAAACAAAAATTTCACAGCTGGGTGTTACTCATTTTGTGACTGCTCAATGCAAGACATCTGGGGCCAGATTTACAGAAATGCTGAGTGCTCACAACTGCAACTGAAGTCAATTGGAGCTTTGCTTTGATTGTATAAAGCACTATGCAAAATGCTAAGTACTCTGAAAAATCAGACCATAGGTATCTCAAATTGAACACTCAAAACGAGTGGACACTTTTGATACTTTTGGCCTTAATTTCTCTGTGCCTCAGTTCCAAAACTGTAAAATGGGGTAATAATGCCACCTTATTCACAGGGGTGATATGAAGATACATTTGTTAATGTATTTGAAGCACTCAGATGGAAAGATACATCTTTGAGGAAATTAATAATTATATATTCAGTTCATGGTGGTGAGTTTTACATAAGATCTGGGGTCACACACTGAATGTGGATGGTAAAAAGAATTATTGAATAAATACTGATTCACTAAGGGTGGGGTCCTGTAGAAAATATACCAGGATGATCTTGTAAGTCAAGACTGTATCATAATGCATACACATAGTATCCTTATCCTGCATGATATCCTTAATTCTGGCATTTCCTAGCTTTTGAATGTTAAGATTGAAAAAATCAAGCAATCTTATTTCCTGTAGTTCTTCTGGATGTAATTCTGTAACAGTTCTTAGCCCATCCTCATCCCTGAAGGACAACTCCTTCCAGTCATGCACTGAGCCACTTGACTAATATCTGTCATATGTAGTTCCTTCTTTCTGTTTTATCCTCTCTACAGTGAGAGAATTCTGTGTGCAGTATGATGTTTTGTTTTGGTAGGTTTGGTGGTTATTTTGGTCATTTACTTGGATACTTACTTCACAATCATAAAAGGTAAAAACTAACATTATTGGGCCAAATCCTTCATTCCTTACTCAGCCAAAACTGTCAATGCCACATTTCCTAAAGACTGCATGATTTACCCTCTTGTTTTGAAGACCTCCGTTTAAACATACACAGTGCTTTTCAAACACTGAAAGGACAAGATCCCATTCCCAAGATGCCTGTAAAGACAAATATGATACAAAAGGTTATTGTTTTCAGTTGGATGATATTTATTTTACTTGTGTGCTTACCCTGACTTCATTGGTCAACATAATTTGTTTGGATTAATGATATATGACAACCGTAATAGCTGAGGCGAATAAAGGTCAAATCTGTGCTTCATGAGGAAGGTTTGCAGCTGTTGTGATGATGGGACAAGTAATACAAAGTATTGCATAATTTTTGGTTTCCTAATGTGTTAAATTATTGGGTGTGGGAAGTGGTCAGTGATAGAGTAGATAGATAGGTTGACGGATGGCCAGTTTCAATCTTGTCCAGGGCAGCTGTAAACGAGAGTCATTTACCAGCTCAGATTGTAATTGTTTGTTGACTTGTGGTATGTGAAATATGTTTAATATGTCTCAGTCCAGTTCCTAGTGAAACAATTATTATTATTTCTATCAGTGTGGACATCTAAGGACCCCATTGTACTAGGCTGTCTGCAAACAAATAACAGAGACAGTTGTTGCCTTAGAGAGTTCATAATCTAGTATCCACAGCGCACCCTTAATTGGTACAATTGTTGGTGGTTGCAGCACTGAGACCAAAGATTGAAAGAACTGGGGCAACTGAATGTACGTGCTGTCCGCATGTAAAGAATTATAGATCAGAACACGAGGACGTGCAGATCATCTTGTGCCGTTTGAGATTGGACTGTAAAGACTCTCACAAGAGCTATAAATAAAAATAATGGCATTTGAAGTTATTTACTTACTACATACCTTCATTTCACATTCTGTACAATTGCAATAATAGTTGACAGCCTAAGTGCAAAGTGGGGAGGGTGGCAGGTATCATTAAGTCTCCTGCTTCAGGGCAGAAGATGATTGCTTCAGGCATGAAGGAATTATCATTCATCACATACAGCATTGCACAACTGGTCAAGGAGGAGAAGGATGTGCCTTCCTATGAATACTGGGGATGTGGGACACCAGAACAGATGGGCCAAACGTTTGATTTTCTATAACAAATCCAATGTTCTCATCAGTATGAGGTTGGGCTCAGAGGTCAATTAAAAATCTGTGGGCTAAATTCAAAGGACATACAATTTTTGTATTGCTAGAAATATATTGATATAAAAACAGATATAGTTTATCTACAAACTCCTTCTATGGACGTAGGTATGTTATAAAGGTACTTTATAAACAGTATATCTTATAAACCCTTAGTTGTATCTCTTTAGCTATATTAGTTTCTAAACCAACATAGTTATAACAGTACAAAAATTGTGTGTAGACCAGCGCAAAGTGATGTATAAAGAGGTGTAAGGAAATGGAAGTTGGTCAGCAACACTTAGATGTTATGTTAAGAGGTGCTATACGGAAAACTTAGACAGAGCAATAGAACTTACACTCTGAAGGACCAAATGAAGTTGTATGTTACTCATGGTTTTTTTTTCCTTAAACAGAGTTTCTCCTGCTCTGACTGTTACAGTTTTGATCTCAAGGACTGGGTGAATATGCTGTACCTGTCTTCATCATCTTGCAGTCAGTGCATTAGGCCTGCCAGCTCCACTCTCCTGGCTCCCTTGCTCAATTTTTTTCTCCAAAGCCTCTATGTGCAACATAATCAAGGCTCACTCCAATTTTGTTTTCATGATAGCGCTCACCTTGGAGGTGTTTCTTCCATGACACCCATTAGACGTGCATCAATAATATTTATTATTTTATATTGTTATATTTGTTATTTTTTTAATTAACTGAGCCAACATGAAGCACAAATGGCTAACCTGAGTAACAGCTTGATCATATTGCTATAACTCTTATCCTTCCTCCACTCACACTCTCCCTGCTGTCTGGCATTCTCACTCACTGTGGGATTTTCACAAGTTCTCATCAGTAGCCTGCTCTGCTCCCATTGACTTCAACGGGTAAAGCTCATCGTGATTCCACTGGGAGCAGAATTAGGCCAATGCTGAGTGCTTGTGAAAATTCCACTCAGTGTCCAAAATTTAGGCCCTAGATCCTACAAGGGAGTCACATGAATGGACCCTTGGAGTTGTTTGGAGCCCCATTGACTTCAATGAGATGGTGCAGGAGCACATGGGTCTTCCTGGGGAGATCTGATTGCAGGATCAGAACCTTAAAATGCAAACTCTTTGAGACAGCTCTTCTGTATATGTTCTGTGGGTTCTCTAACACATTAAGCGTGCCTTTGGGGACTGTAAAAATAATAATAAGGTGGATTGGGATGATATAGTTATCCTTTTAAATGGTAGCTTGACAAACATTGAACCAGGCAACTATTTTTAAGCTAAAATAACATGTTAAAAATGAAAAGTTAAGGAGGGAACAGAGTGTGGGATAGGCAATGTTGGGTCCTGATGTGCTAATTTTGATTAAATAAATGGGCCAAAGGTGTTAACTTAACTCCAATACTATATGTGACCCATCCGTGCCCAGGGTAGCCACCTGAGAATGCCAAGATCAGGACAGGCTTCAAAAGGAGAGCAGATTCTCCCAGCGCTGGTGGGTGACACTGAAGCCCGGCTTCCCAACCAGCCACGAATTGCTTCTGATTTCCCCACGCTGGTTATCAAGAAGCCAGTCCACAAATGCCTACAGCCCCCTTTACTGCATTCCAGTTCCTGGCTCCCAAATCAGCACTAGGTCCAGTAAAGAGACCAGTTACTTAAATTCTATGCTCTTTACTAAAAAAGTTCCCTCTCTGACCCCAAGGGGTCAGCCACAGTATCAGTCCAATATAAGTTTGGATCTTACCTAAAATACCACACTGCCAGCCAATCCTTAAGTAACTAAAACTAAAGGTTTATTGTAAAAAGAAAGAAATAAACCATGAGAGAAATGTTAAAAGATTAGAGCAATCACATACATACAAATGATTAAAAGTCCATATACATCAGGTTTCTGGAAGAAATGTGGAGTTGCAGGCTTGTATAGTTCTGGTTCACATCCAGTATCTGGATGGATATAAGTCCTTTGGTTCAGTTGCAAAATGAGTTGATCCAGAGGTAGGTGTGTGTCTGCAGCTGGACAGGAACATAGACAAAATGGATTCTGTGGTTTGATCCTATATACCCTCTGTCCCGGGCCATGCGGCCTGTGGAAAGTCACAAGAACTAAAATGGAGTTGAGAGTCACATGGGCCAATCCTGGTGACTTTCAGGTATGCCTGGGGTTCAGAGTCACATGGGCCAATCCTGGTAACTCTTCAGGTATGCCTGGGGTTTCTTCCTGGGCCCCTTGTTTATGTGAGTGTCTTAATGGGCCATTAAGCAGGCTATTGTCTTGCCACCTCTCTGTCTGGGGTGTGTCCCAGCCAGCCCAAATTGACATACAGAAATATCAAATACATCCATAACTTCCATTTTACATATAATACATAAATATAAGTATTATTATCTTACCCACACAGTATATCGCTTCTAACATGTATGATATATCTCATACAAATTATCATAATTCTGACATACTGATGTCACACAATATACTAAATGTCTTCCCACTCAAGCTAGCCTGCGTGACACTATATAACATTAAACAGCATTAAACAATGTCTGGTGTTTGGTATACAGAGAACTCAGCCTGCTTAATACCATGGCAAACACCCGATTAAATATCTTTTTAACCTTTCATTAAAGATACAGAACAGAAGGAAAAAGAGTGAAAGCATTTGAAATGTAAAATATTACATAAGGCTATCATTTTAACAACATCCCTTATTCTCTTTCCCTGTAACTTCAAAGAGATTTAGAAGGAAAAATCTCTTGTTTCATAGTCTCGTAGATGGCATTAAAGATGGTTAAAACTGTTCTTTTGGGGAAAAGAGAAGAAGTTAGTTCAACTGGGCTGGAGCTATTGCTAAAGTCCAAATCTGTTTAATCTCAGGTGGTGTTGGGGATTCAGCTCGAGCTGGTAGGGTTGGCGATGTCATCTGTGCCCCTCTGTGGCCCAAGTTGGTCAGGACATGTCTCAGGACTAGGACAAAGATGGTCTGGGGTCCCAGGAGACGGTGGGGGTGGCAGTCGTGATGTGAAGCTCACTCCAGTAACCTCCGTCTATTCTTCCTTCTGATTTTTTTTCTGTTCTTCTCCCCATAAAGTCTCTTTATTTAAGGACCCACAAGGGAATGGGGTCCCATCACCTCATTATTTTGTCTACCAATTATGCTTAATATCCAAAACACCAATTTTGGTTTCTTGATCTCCAGTTCCACATTTTCTGTTTTTACCAATCACGATTTCAATTCAGTCTTTGAATCGTAACATCATGGCCTTTTTGTTCAGAATAATTCAGATTTTCTGTCTCCCTTTTGTTCCTTTTCCCATCAACATTTCTTGTTATAGGTTATTATATCATCATATAAACTGTTACATACTTTTTACAACTGAGCTCACAATGGATGTTCATTTGCCAGCCCAATTATCACAACAGCTCCTCAGAAATTAAACTGTGTAGAGTTTGGTGAGGTACAAAAGTAACAATTACCAGAACAACCAGCCCAGGAGCAGGTAGGAGTTGTAGACTGGTGTTTCTCTTGAGTGACTCTTTATGTCTGATTAAAGGAGGGGCTTTGTTCAGAGCCAGAGGGAGCAGTGTCTGTCTAATATGCTTGGACAGCAGGTGAAGAGTGAGAAAAAAATAAAATAATAATACCTAGCTCTTACATAATGCTTTTTATCTGTAGTTGACATGTCATTATCCCCTTTGTGAGAGATGAGGAAACAGAGGCACAGGGACATAGATCCATAGATTCCAAAGCCAGAAGGGACCATCATGATCATCTAGTCTGACCTCCTGTCCAACACCGGCCAGAGAACTTTGCCAAAGTAATTTCTAGAGCAGATCTTTTAGAAAGACGTCCAATCTTGATTTTAAAATGATCACAGATGAAGACTCCAGTACGACTCTCAGCAAATTGTTCCAATGATTAATTACTCTCACTGTTAAAAATTTATGCCTTCTTTCCAAAGGACTAGCCGAATGACATCCAGCAGGTGAGTGGCTGAGCTGGGAATACAACCCATATTGGCAAACATGAAATTAATTAAAAATAGAACATTGCTAAATTTTCTTGCACCTCTTTTACAAAGTGTCGTTTAAGTGAAGCTTTGTTCATTCAAGCATTTGCAGAAAACAAATTTCAAACCCATCATCAACACTGAGTTAATCACAAAACAAAATGGATTTTTCTACAGAATGAAATAAATGTCTTTTGATTAGAAGCAACTGATACGGGGCAGAGTATCCAGTCAGGAAAGAGAAATAATCCCATGTCATTTAGATGGTCCATCACACAGCTCAAATATTGAATTGGAGGAATTCACAGCAAATAATTTTTGAGCAACCACTAAGCTGGACTTTATTTGAACAAAACATTTGCAAGTGGCTTGGAATGGCAAAAAATCAGTAAAAAATGCAAACTGCTCATGTACAATTTGCACACAGGAAAAAGGCTAAACTCACCAAATAAATTGTTAGCTGCAGATTGTTCATCTGATTCTACATACCAGTCGGTTGGCTCTAGGATTATCAAGGGGGTTGTTAATAGCGGGTTTCCCCTGAGAATATTTTTGGAAATGGCAGGGCAAGCTGACTGCATTCTAGAACAAAAAATATTGCTTTTTAGAAAGCCAGTGGAAAAATAATATTATATTCATCCCTGATCAGGGATCGTTAACAATATCCAGAGTGGAAGATGATCTCTCCTGAGAGCAGGGAAATCCTTGCCTTCAAATCAGCTATTGGGTTCGGGTAGATTTTGGAAAATCCAGTCCTCCTCAAAAAAAATAAAGCTCTGAAGTTTTCATGGGAGAAATGGATCTAACTGCAACTAGCGGGAAGAGCTCTTGCAGCTGTCTTGCTGAGAGGATTGAAAAACCATGTGAATGAAAAAACACAGTGGCCTGCCAAGCAAGAGACAATTGGGAGCCATAACTAGGTCATGCATTCGCTGCCTGCTGGAGAACTTGAAATATTGCCCAGAAGCAAGAGTTTTATGAACAGAATTGTTTCCTCTGCCTTTCACTGTTAAAAGCCTGTGTCTTTTCTCTGTGTAAGAGAGCTATTGGTGTGCAGCAAACATGCACACGTACCTAGTGTATGAGTAGAAGCAGGTGGGAGCTCCTCCAGAACCAGCTGCATTACCCAGCGTTTGGGGAAGGGAGCAGCAGACTCCATCAGAGCCTTAGGTTAATAGCTTCTCTGTATATTATTACCAGGGAAGGAGGGAGGTGGTGTGCTACTGTGGAACCTCCCACATGAATTTCATCGGTTAGAGCTCCCCTTAGCAGCTTCCCTTCCTCTTCCAAACCCTCCTCCTGCCCGCCCACTGAACTGTTTATATATGATCCTTCAAAGCCAGCCTTTGCTCTGTGGAATCTTCTCCTGGCAGACGGCAAACACTTCTTATTCTAGGTCATTAGCAGCTGGGAAGATCTGACCAGAAGGTGCACCCAACATGGGTAAGATGCTGTCCCCAACCTGCAAGTAGCATTGGGCATGAAGATCCACAGTTTTGGCTGGTAGTTCCAACCTGAATCTTGCTGTTGTTGGTATTTGCAGGCTGCAGCCTTTGTCCTTTGAAACTTCCTAACTTTCCCCTAAGCAGGCACTAGTGGATTTGCTACTGAGTAACCAATGCAGAGTAAATATAAGGAGTAGTGTGGGGCTGAACTTTTGCTTGACTGATTAAAAAGTTTCTTTTTTTAATCTACTTAAACTAACTAAAAATACCACTAAGTTTTTAAATCTTTAAATACATCTCTTGGTATGTGAGCAACAGCTATATTTGTTTGTTTCAGAATTTGGAAGCTGCATGAAATGTGTGGTAACAGTAATCTTGCAGAGTGACTGTAATTCTGAACCTCCCCTTCTTTAAGGGAGGCTGTCAGGTAGCTAAGGACCAAAAATTAAGGTCATATTTACTTGCTTTCTACAAATCCTACTGTTAATATAAACTCCTTCAGGAAACATTTTTTGGGGAAAAATAATGAGAACAGGGAGAGGGATTCTTTTTCTTAAGATGTAAATATTCCCCTGTATTATTTACAGCTCAATTTGGTATACTGTGCTAGTCACGGTATATGAAAAGGTCCTTGGAGACCACAGTAAAAAACCCTTGTAGAGGCAGAAATTTTAAATTGACTAGTCTGGTTTAACTGTCCAACTGGAGTGTTTACTTTTTGCAATTCTGACAGCATAAATGGTGAAAAGTAAACTAGAATTTGGAGTCTGTTTGTTATTAGGAAACTCAAGGTTTGATTAGTAACACAGATAAGGCTACTATCTTAATGATTGCAGTGTACATGCCTAAAGAATGATCTTAATACCATACATATAGAGAAAACTACATCTGTGCCAATACAAAGTTAAGATGCTTCATGGATTTTAATGGGCACTGGAACAATCTCAGATGTGGCGTGTAGGGTGAAGCTTTCTTTTGCAGGCTTTCAGAGTTGAGACAGAATCCTCAATCTCTATGAGCGATTTGTTGTTTGGGTGGGGTCTTGTTTTGCTTTTTCACGAGTGTTACTTTTGGTCCTCTCATACTATTAATGCTTATGTTGTGACCTTTGAACAATGGCATAATTACTACTATTGTCCTCCTGGTCTGATGTATACTCTCATCAGTTTAATGTGGGGAAAGTTATGTCATAAAACTAACTTATTTGGCTACCTCCTTCTCCTGGATAAGTTAAACATAATCTTGTGTCTTGATAAGAAAACTGCCTACTTGTTCAAACTCTGTAAGAAGCAGGTGAAGTGCAAAAGAGGCTCCACCAATCTCATGCTTCCAGTATGAAGAGGAAAGCTAAAGATTTAATCCCATTTGATTCGCTGGAAATGGGTTTCCCGTCCTCAAAGAGAGTTTTGCACAGCCATGCGTCAATAATATAACCTAACTTACAGATCAAAGTGAAAGATCAGTTAGGTTTGTTATACAAGTTTTTGTTTTATGGGAGGCGGTTATAACTTGGCTATAAGAATTTACTATTGCGGAATCACAGTACAAGTGCCTAGCTCAGAAACTGCGCACTGTATACATAAAAGGGCAGTTGTTTAGTGGTGCAGTTAAATATGTTGCAATCTTTCCTACTCCTTTAACCTCAAATATGCTGCTTTAAACCGTGTAGGAAGGTATCCCTTGATTGTGCAAATGGCTGTTACATTTGAACTAGCTGGCATGCAACATTTCATCCATAGGCTAAAATAATGTTTATGATTTTATTGCATGTTGTGGTAATTCTATAAAATCTGTAATCTCTTTAGGCAGACTTCCAAGAACTCCTATTTTATTTGAACAGTCTGCAAGTTTACTGTAGCTGCCTCAATAGGCTTTTTAGCTCAGCTATAAAACGTAACATCCAAGTTGATTAAGCATAAAGGGAATGACCTTTTTATTTTAAAAAGATTGTTATTTCCAGAAATTATTTTGAAAATAGGCTCCCATGTTCCATTTTTATCACTTGCATGGGAGCCAATGTCTTTGGGCTTTTTTATATTTCCATAGCATCTTTGCTCCAAAGATCTGAAAGCACTTTGCTACTATTTATTAAAATTCTACGATCTTCTGAAAATAACATGATCCAAATGGCTGGAATTTGAAGTTAAACAAATTCAGACTAGAAATAAGGCATATATATTTTAACAGTGAGAGTAATTAACCATTGGAACAATTTACTGAGGGTCATTGTGGATTCTTCCTCAATGACACTTTTTAAATCAAGATTGGAAATTTTTCTAAAAGATCTGCTCTAGGAATTATTTTGACCTATGTGATACAGAAGGTCAGACTAGATGATCACAATGGTCCCTTCTGGCTTTAGAATCTAGGAAAGTATTATTATTCCTCAAACAGGCACAGAGAAGTGAAGTGACTTGCCCTAAGATCACACAATGATTCAGCAACAGCTACAAATACAACATAGGTATCTTGACGTTAGTCCCCTGTTCTGACCACTAGACTGGACTAGGATACAGTCTTCATTCTATGACTTTGTGCTAAATGATATAACATGCTGCACAATCACAGAACCTGGTGTGGTAAAAAGCTAGAGTGGGGATGAACTGTCATTCTCAGGGATGACCTTTGGTTCCTTAGCATCATCAGAAGAATGGCCCTTACAATTTCCATGAGGTCATGAAAACTGCCATCTCCCCAACTTTAAACCCTTCTGGGTGGCTGGAGAGGAAGTGCTGCAGGTCCCTGAGGTCTGTTCCTTCACTGCTCTATTGGGAATGATGGTTCATATCTTGAAAACAACTATAAATGTTGTAGTAGCCCATCCATACACCCTCTTGTTAACTAGAACAGAGGCTGCCAAACTGTGGCCTGTGGAGCACTTGCTGGTGGGTAATGACAAGCTGGCTACTCCCAGGGAATTGGCTCTCCTCCTGATTTCAGCTGAGGGAAACAGGACAGATAAAAGAGGGAGGTGATATAAAAAGCAAAAAGAGACAGTGGAATGCTCCACTTTCCTGCACCTAGCATTAGAGTAAATGACTGCAGAAAGAGGATGTAACATCAGAATGGTGGTGTCTTATGCTCACTTTGCACAGGGGCAAATGACTGCACGAGATATAGGGAAACGAGGAAGCAGGCCTTGTGTGATGTCTCTGTGAAAAAGGACAAAACACTGCTTCCACGTGAGGTTTCTGTAATTGTGAGTAGGCTGTCTGTTTATGGTTAATTAGAGGGGAGGTGCTCTGCACGGCAGAGGAGCTTTGTCTATTAAGATATCCTCTGCACTTCGGAAAAAACTTCAAGTATTCTTGATCTAGCAGTAAACTGGACTAGCTACTTATCCCATTCCCAATGTGATAAATGACAGTAGTTTGCAAAGCATGTTAGCCTTTCACTAGCTTTCTATTACACATACAGTCCAACTTCAAGGTATTCTAAACATTCAGTCAGCCGCCAGCATAGCTGGGAAGCTGCAATGTAATGAGGACTAGTACCTCTAATGACATGTTAATATCCCCAGTGTAAACAATTGTATCAACATCTTGCTACAAAATGGTACAAATAGCAGGTTCCTGATTTGTGTATTCATGGAGAGTCTGACACAAAATACAGAGAAAGGTTCATGTCAACTTCATATGCTCAAACATTTATTGCAACAAAATATTTGAGCAAATAGGGAAGGAAACTAGAGAAAGTGGCAGGGGAGGGGAGGGAATATCACCCTCTTGCCCTAGGTTATCTCTAGCAAACATTCTAGTTTATGTGGTCTCTTATTTTGTTAATCTGTAAAAGAGCAACACATTTGCTCAATACTAATTTAGTGCTGGTCTAATACATGCTTTGTCCCTGCTAATTTAGGTAACTGGGAAAAACAGGATGGAATTTAGTTATATGTATCTATTTTTAATAAAGTTTAAATTCTTTCTTACAGAGCTTAGACACAAAGGTTTGGAATACATCAGATTTTCCTCCCTTTTGCCTATTTTCAGACAGTCTTCCTAGCCTATTTAGTACTGAAGCACCCTCTCTTTTTCTGAGGAAATCATGTTGTAATGAGCCTCTCAGAAGGTAGTGAGTAGATTTTACAAAGGAACTTATCTTTGTTTCCTAAAGAATAGCTCCTGATTAAATGGGGGAAATACAGCTGTCACACCTTATCAGGTTGGAGGCATCGGATTCTGAAGGGTTGGATTTGAAGAACTTGTTAGTCACAATATAAGATTATAACACAGCGGTGAAAATGAACAAAATGGCAAGTCATTTATCAGACAAATATTGAAGTATTGCAGTCAACTGGGAAAGGTGCACCACGTTCTTTGGTCCTGCCCAAAATTATCTCAATTTATCATATTGCTCTTGGCCGCTCATTATTTGTATAAATAGGGGGAGAGGGAGACAGCTGGACTCTCCCTCCATGTCAGAATGGGTTCAGCAGGACCGGAGCATTGTGACTATATAGCTGTATAGATTTGTATACTCTGATAAGGTAGATAAACTTGCAACATAGTGTTAATGTGTTTTTAAACAGAGTCTATAATGATCTCTTGTTTTTAGCTGATGTAAACCTGAAACACCGATCTTGTGACTGCTTGGAATACTGACTGTTACAATAGCAACTGATCCAGAATAGACTTTTATTATTATTTTATGTAACTGTCAACCACAGTGGTCCTAAGTGGTTAAAACGAACATGGTCTTGCATTGACAGAAAGGGGACCAAGAAACGTTTAGAAATAAGGCTAATAATTGGCAACTGTCTGCCCAGTGTTTAAGTTTGCTGAAGAATGCACCTGTACTACTACTTCTAGATGACCCAGATATGGGATTTGTCCCACTCTTGATTTGAAAGTGATCAATTATTCCAAATTGTGAGGCTTTGTGCCAAGGGAACATGTGTATCCCATGGAGCTCACTTTAGCATTTATTTTATAATAGATATCATGCTTTGTTGCAACACCGTGAAATTTAAGCTTTTTAAAGTGCTATGACCATTACGAAAATGGACCATGAATTTAGTAGGGCCCTATGCATTGGACATTGTGGCATCAGCGTAACATTTTATAGAAGTTGTATCCCTCCCCGCCTGTGGGCAGGAGAAGAGAGAGATGTAGCCTTTGGGAGGTGCCAAAATGATGGCCACTGATGATGAGGAAGATAATGGCTAACTTTTCAGGTTGTTCTGCAAGGGATGGTGTGAGTATATGGCTGTTCAGATACATATTCTGTATTATCTCTGTCTTGCTGGGTTAGAGTGTTTGTAATTAATAAACTATTGTAAATACAGAAGGGTTCCTAAAATGTGAATATTTCAACTGTGTACCTTGGGGTTCCCAACTGAACAGTAATTGTAATAACACTGGGCCTGATTTTGGGACAAGATCCTGTTAAATCTGAGTGATAACTGGGAATTCTTAATTATTCAGTATAATTAATATAAGATTCATAGATCGGGCTACACATGGAATGCACCTTGAATCCACTAAAGCACTAAAGAACACTTGTTGTCCGTTCCTCTACTGTTTTAAAGTACCTTGATCTTCCCTAATAAAGGAACAAGCCCTGAGTCTCCAGCCGGACATGTTCTTCTCCTGCTGCTTGCCAGATTCCTCATTGCCACTCATCAGGTTCCCTCACACTCTCTGGGAACATGGACTCCTAGCAGAGCTTCCCCCCTTCTTCTGGTTCCTGATTTAATGGCTGGATTCAGACTTGATAGTTGAGGAATGCAAGCCAGAAATCAAGGAAGGTTTCAGTGATCAGGAAGGTAGGATGGAGTGTTAGGGAGCTGAGTTTCTTGCAGTGAGGAAGTGGCACAGGTCAGGAATCCCACTAAGCAAAAACTCCGCTACTGGCTCCCAACCAGTTTCTAAATTCCTAAAAACAGCCAGTTCAAGGGTTAATATGTGGAAAAATGTGCAGACCTCTTCTTATTATAATAATAAAATGGGTTGGTCAAAATGAGCAATCTGTCTAGCTGAAATCTTGGCAGTGATTCACTACTAATCCCTAAAATGGTTCACAAATCAAGTCTTTGTAAATGCCAGATGTTTATCTGACTGCTTATGACTCAGTCATTTGGTGTTAAATTGTGGGGTGAGACTTTTTGAAAAATCAGACCCAAACTTTCCTCCATTTTTGGACATCCTGGGCCTCATTTTGAGAGATTTTGAGTGCACTCAACTTTTATTGGTCAATAGGATTTGTGGGTGGTTGGCACTTCTGAAAACTGGGTGTGAGATCTCTTAAGCTAAACACCCAAAGTCAGTGTCCCCTTTGGAAAATATGCAGGTAAATAACTTGGAGATATCTAATTTTTTTTTCCTCTTTCATCAGCAAAATGTGAAGCATGTGGTCCTGGGTACAAGACTCCCTTAGATGCCATGAAAGGCAAGTTCTGTCAACTCTGTTCTGAAACCTAGGTATCTAAATATGGCTTTAAGGCTGTAACAGAGGCTTTGTCTACACTTAAAATGCTACAGCGGCACAGCTGCAGCTGCACTTCTGTACTGCTTCAGGGTAGACACTACAGCGACAGGAGGGGTTCTCCCATCTCTGTAGTTAATCCACTTCTACACTTCTCTGCCCTGTCTACACTTACCTGAAAATTTGGCAGCTGTCAATGGGAGTTACACAAGCTACAACAGGAAATGCGTTCCCGTCAATGCAGCGCCACACCACTTGAGGAGGTGCTTTTAGTGCATTGACTTCCTGATCGATTGAGCGGGTCTTCACTGACCGCTCAATCGATCCAGAAAGATCAATCTGACGGTGACGAATTCACCGCCATCGGTGTGTACATAGCTTAGGTCAGTGGAAAAATTCTTCCATCGACTTAGTGCTTCTACAATGGGGGTTAGATTGGCAGAGCAACATCTCTTGGGGTGTGGATTTTTCATACACCTGAGCAGAGATGACCCATGCTGCCAATAATGAGGGGTGAGGGCAGCCAGTTTCAGCAGTGTTATTAAGTATGCATGGTCTGTGTGAACTTGCTCAGTACAAGCCAAACAGCAAATCTGGAGGGGCATGTGACCCACATCCCTCTCCACGCGAGGCCTCTGCCCCTGAGAGACATACCTATGCTGATGAAAGTTTTCAGTGTAGATAAGCCCCAGGTCCCATTACATTGTTGCACTTGTAATGTAGATGGGGATCTTTATGGTAAACTAGAGCTACATGGGACAGTATGGCCAACCCCAAATGTTCAAAAATCATAAGTCAGGCTCACCAAAAATCATGAGCTTGGCTTTAAAATCATGAAATTATGTAAAAATAAATGGGGTGTTCCTTTTATTTGCCTTCTGCTTCTTGGGTGTCCTGGGGACACACTCCAAAGCTTTCTCCACAGACACAAGGGCTAGAAACTTACTTTTTCTTTAGGAATGAAGGCTGAAATGATCAAATAGCCACTTGACTCTAGGAGGTGGGGCTTCAAGGAAAACAATAATTATCATGAGACTGATGGCAAAATCATGAGAGATGGCAACACTGATTGGGGCTCTCTAGTAAAAAAAGAGAGTGATTGTCAGAGAAAGGAGGCGATAACACAAAAGGGAAAGAGACCTTGTGGTATTTTAAGTAGTTTCATGCATTACCTGTTCTTAAGGCAGCCTGCTCTTCCATTGTTGGCTGCTACAGATAGTCCTGTTCTAATCTTCCTAGCAGTGTGGAACTAATGGGATCAAATTCTAACCATCCTGAAGTCATTGGGCAATTGCCATTGACTTCATTGGGGCCAAGATTTTATCCTTGGGGCTCAATATATTTTAAAGGCCTCTGCTCTCCTGCTTGATATAACCAGTGCACCAGAATATGCCAGTCAGAAATGGTACATGTCACCAAGCTTTACCAGAGCAGCTGGCATTATGGAAGGGCTGACAAGGCCTTGTAAGGGGTAGGTAGATTCCCTGGGCTCTTCTTTTTTTGAAAGTGTGCGCACTTTGCATTCCAAGGGCCCTTCAGAAATCTCTCTGATCCATGGATGAGTCTTCCTTGAGCAAAGATGGGCTAATGGAACCCAAAACTGGGAATGAGCAGGGAAATCCCCTTCAGACTGACTCCTGTCTAGTGTGCTTCCCTGCATAATGAGGACTCTGATATCTACCCCACCCCACCCCTTAGGAGACTAAGGAGGAAGGTTCCCAACCTCCAGCTGGACAAATCCAACCAGTGAGAGTTTCCTCCAAGGCTTGCCTTGAGGATGGTGGTAAGCTGATTTCTGTTGATTTAAACAAGTTCTCTGCTTTGTAAGGTCCCAGAGAGGAGATTGTGTACCTGCCCTGTATCTACAGGAACACTGGGATAGAGAAGCCTGACTATCTGGCCACAGTGGATGTTGACCCCAAATCTCCACACTACTGTCAGGTACCTCCCTATCCAGATTCTGGCTCTAATCCTCGGTACTTACCCTGGGCTGACCCCATGCAGCTTTACTGTTGTTTATTAACACTCTCCTGCTGCAGCACCTTGAACCTCTTCTTGCAAGGACAAATCTTTCTGTGCTTGCCAATATTCATGACCTGTTGGTTAAATGGGGACCTAATGCGAGAAACTTTGGAGACATTAAATGTCTTTCTCTCTCTCTCTCTCCCCATCCTGGATGAATTCTTGTCTTGTGCCCACTCCTAAGTCATTTTCCTCTCAAATGGGGCAGGGTCAGCCCAATGTTAGTTGTGCCAACTCAGCTTTATGTTGCAATTTCTACTTCTGCTCCACTTCTTGCTATCCTATCTGGGGCCTCCTATGATTAAGAAGGTTGGATCCCAAGGGTCCTGCCTTAACTTTTCTTTGTCTGCTGTCTCCTTGGTATTTGACTCTTGTAGATCTTTCTCAGTCAACAATGAGATGTCTATTTGAAAGGGGTGATGATCAATTTAACTACATGCTACGTTTCTTAGAGATGTGAAGCCAGTTCACAATGAAACCCCAAACCATGGTTAACTCAACTGACTTTCATTAGAAACTCTAAACTCAACCCTCCTCCAAAAGGTTTTTCTTGGATTTGGCTGGTTTATGAAATCGCATAAAAGTCACATGAATCTCAGTGGCTTAGTTGTGTATTTGCTTTGAGTTTTCAGCCTCTTTCTAAACTTGGACTTCTTGGAAATCTTCCAGGGATTGCTGTAGGCTAATATTTACCTGTTGTTCCCAGGTGTCTTTCAAAGCCTTTCTGTGCTCAGTAAGCATTTGAATAGCTCTCTCTGAAACCCCATTGTCAGCAAGTATTGAGCAAGATTACTAATCACTACAGAATCAAATCTGCTCGGGGTGTCCAATAGGTTTGACAGAGCTAAGACTCTTACTGGAACGATCAAGTTTCTTAAAGGAACAACAGACTTAAGCACTTATGTCTTCTTAGCTGCTCACAATTTGCTACTAAGAACCAGCAGCAAGAGTATAAAATACTGTTAACGCCAATCAATTTGCCACAACTGGTCCGAACTGTAATCAAATAGACCTTGTAAAACCAGAGTGTTGCTGCCAAGATGCAATTATTCTTTTCTCTGTCTCACTGTTCTGTATCTCCTATAAGTACTGGCTAGTCTTTCTACCTTCCTAATATTAGATACATTTAATAGCACACCCTTAAAAAACAAATGTTAGGACATCATGAGATCTAAATTCAAGTGTGATGCTGTCACAGGACGCTCCACCCACTGTTGCAGCACCTCCTCTGGCTGCATCTGGGGATTAGCTCTGCCAGACCAACACCCCTTCCTGCAGTTGCACTCTGTCACTCTTGGTCTTGCTCTCTTGGGGGTCTGCTGTTCCCACTTCATGGCTTGGCCCTGCAGCCAGGTCTCTGTGGTTTTCCCCTTCTGGGGAAATCATGTGCATCAAAGTGTCTCAGAACTCACTGTCTCTGGTTGTTTTCTCTTTTGCTGCTTCTTGCTGGTACCACTTCCCCAGTGGCTGGTAGGGGATTCCAGGTTCATGGGAAACCCAGGCCAACCTCTACACTGGGTTTCAGCCCAGAAACCCTACAACAAGCAGTCTATGTGGTCTGTGTAGTCCTATCCCTTAATGCTGTATCTCTGGGCTAGCTTGCCATCTCTCACCCTAAGAGTACATGCATGCCTGCCCACCTGCCTCCTTCTCTCAGCGACACACCCTTCTGTTCTTCTCCAGCTGAGCTTCCTTTTCCTCCTTGCTCCCTGGCTCTTCTTCCAGGTGCTGCCTAGCTGGTTAATTGGCCCACCTGGCCATCTTAACCCCTTCAGGCCTTGTGTGGGGTGGATACCCCATCACAGATGCACAGAGAGGTGACGTAATTTGCCCAAAGTCACACAGCATGATGGAGATAGAGGGCTGGGAATAGAACTCAGGAGTCCTGGTCTCCTGTGCTAACCACTAAGAGTGAGATTTTCTTCAAAACCACCTAAGGGATTGAGCATATATGGATTCTTAGACTACTCTGAAAATCTCAGCCTAGATCTCCTGCCTTGATAACCGCAAGAATTGCCTTTTTGTTTCCTATGCTATGTGTGTATCTCTAAAGAACTGTTTCTTTTGGGGCTGCCTGCCTTAAAGACTGAAACTGAACCATGCCTCTGACTTCATAGGTGATCCACCGCCTGCCCATGCCCAACCTCCGAGACGAGCTTCATCACTCTGGGTGGAACACCTGCAGCAGCAGCTTTGGGGACGTCACAAAGAAACGGAACCGGCTGATTCTTCCCAGTCTGATTTCTTCCCGCATTTATGTGGTGGATGTGGGCACAGACATGCGGGCTCCCAGGATGCATAAAGTATGTCTGAGGTGACTCCAAGAGATGCATCTTACCTAGGAGATGGGAACTAAGACTTCCCACTTAGGAATGTGGATGAGGAAATCAAGAACAGGTTTTTAGGGACTTGGGGGCACCTTAAAAACTTGAAATTGATGAATCAGCGCTAATTTTTCTGCGGAGGGTAAGAGACTGAAAAGTGAAATTGACAAGCTGGGTAAGGTAAATGTGGCCCTTTGTGGCTCTTCGTCTCTGACTGGTTGGCCACCCCTGGATTAGAGCCATGCTTTTTCAATGTAGCAGGAGGGTACACGTTCTTCAAGAGAACCACTTAGTGATAGTGGAATTGATTAAAATATATACAAACACGTACCTTTGAATTTCAGGCAAGCAAAGCAATGAGATGTTGTTTATTCTCTCTTTATTGCTCCAGCTGGGCAAACAATAGATTTTCCAGTTCACTTCCAATTCTGAAAAAGAAAAAAAGGAAATTAGTTTTGGTCTGAACAAAACATTTTCTTTAACCCAAAATAATATGTTTTGTTTCAATTTCAAGCATATTTTTAAACTTTTTTTAAATTTTGAAACAAAATATCAAATGCAAAATAATTAAATATTTTAGATTTTTTTTTCTGAATACTTTCAATGTTTCTTCTCCCTCTGCCTCCTCCCAACCAAAACAATTTGGTGAAATGGACATAGACTCATGAAATGTTATGATGTCACCAAATCTGCATTTTTTGCTGAAAAAGTGTTTTGGATGAAACATTTTGCCCAGCTTTACTCGTCGTTTCTTTCTCTCTGTCTGGCCAAGCCCAGAACACACAGGGTTTCAGTTCTCAAGTGGGAAAAAACTCAACAGCTTAGAACTTAGAAGAGTTCTAAGGTGGCAGAAAACCCTCGTAGATGGGGGTTGACGCTCTGTTTTTGACTGGGGTTGGTCAGACCAACGAGGACTTGACTTTGTGCATATGAATTCTCCTTAGATGATTGAGCCAGTGGATATATTCTGGAAGTGCAACTTAGCCAATCCCCATACAACTCACTGCTTGGGCAATGGTGAGATCATGATCAGTAGCATGGGAGACCCATCCGGCAATGGAAAAGGTATTTATCCCCTCAGTCATTCACGAGAGGGAATCCTTGCTACAGAAATCCAAGCTACAAAACTGGAAGCCTTCTAGAGAACTTGCAATCCTTTTGTGCTGGTGGCCAGCTTAGCAGCCCTGGAGCCCAAAGTTCTCTACTTAACCACAGAGTAGGAACACCAGGAGGAGTGGCAGGGCAAATTTCACAAACATAGTCTGCTGTCAATGTGATTCAATCCTGACTTAGAGGAACCACCTCAGTTGTTACAGGAGAGTTCAGTATCCAGGGAGCATTCAATCCTTGAGAGCTTTGAGCCTAGCAAAGGGACAATTGTGAGTGTTTGTGGTATGGGCATTTGTCTACTTGTACTAGGCTGAGACTAATGTGGCTTTATTATTGCAGGGTTGCTGTCAGTTGTTAACTAGGATGGGGCTGATTCCCCAGAAACACTGGCACTTTTTTTCAGAATCAAGGGAACTGAAATATTTTGGTTTGGAAGAGAATGCTACATGTCAGGAGCTCTGTGGCCCTGTCCCCGTTCCTTCCTCCCCCTATCCCTGGGATTCTGTGCCCCCTATCCAGATCCCTGCTTCCCTCATCACCACTACACTCTCCCAGTCCTTCCTGGGCCCAGCTTCTCCACCGCAGCCCTACAAACCCTACCGTCCTTGTAAGGCTCTTATTTCTGTTAGTCCAGTCTACAGACAACTTCCTCATGAAGCAAGTTAAGCAGCTCCCTGTGATATGTATAAGCAGCAGGAGAGAAATTCCTCTGCCTGCAGCACCAGCCAGTCTGGAGCCCCTGATTTTCCTCTGAATCAGACTTTTCCAGTTTTCTGATTGGCACCCAAATCAATTGTCTCATGCCCATCGATGCCTAGATCCTTTCCTGAAATTTTGGAATTGATGAGATGCTGCGTTCCAAAGTTATCACATATAGACCAACAGAAATACCATTGAGCTGTGTTGGGCCCCACTTTGCTTGGTCAGCTGGCATACGTGTCTGGTTAGAAGATCATTTATGTTAAGAGACTTCACTGTTGAATCTTTGGGAGGAAATTCTCTTTGAGTTAATTTGCTTCCTGTTAGACATACTAATAAAAGCCCTTGGAAAGCACAGAAAAAACATCTTCCAGAAAGCTGTCTCCACCCTCAAGAGTACATTTAACATGCTACAGAATGTTTGAAGAAGAGTTCACTATTACACTGTGTTTTATCCTGCTTAAGCTCTTAAACTGGTGATTAAAATAAAACAATGTGCATTTCTTTTGTTTTGGTTTTTGGCATCAGGTGGCTTTATCTTACTGGATGGAAAGACTTTCGAGGTGAAGGGGAACTGGGAGAAAGGACACAACATCCCGGCACTTGGTTATGACTTCTGGTACCAGCCACGGCATAATGTTCTGATGAGCACAGAATGGGGAATCCCAAAAGTCTTGGCAAATGGCTTAGACCCAGCAGACCTAAAGACTGGTGAGGGCGTGTTCATTTAAAATTCTATGAAATTCTGGTCCAGCTTTCAATAAAGTGAGGATCGCATCCAGTGATTCTTCTGTCACCAGTGAAGGTTGGCGATTTCAGCATGTATAGGGAAAATTGTCATGTAAAGATGTCTGCAGAGCTATTTTACAGCAGTCCTTAAAGACCATAATGTATATAGCACCAAACAAGGCAGGCCAAACCTACCCTAAGTTCTGTAAATAGTTCAAGCTGGTGACATCAGAAGTTCTGCAAAACCTTGGGCAGTTATGAACTAGACTGGCCACAAGGGTTGCTATAGAGCTGTACTCGGTGCCAGAATTCAGCAGTAAGGCAGAAGGGGCATCTCAGTTTAGTCTGCCCTCCTCTCCAGAGATCATCTTGTTCTTCCCTATCACCTCCATGGGAGACAGTCACATATCCGAAATGTTGGGGACCACTCAGATTGCTTTTGAAAACACCCTTATGTAGCCAACCTGGCGTGTGCAGACCTGAAGGCTCAATGGATGGAGACCCTCTGGCCTCCCATTGAACATGGTCTTTCTCTGTTTTCCAGTGCACACTGGCCAAGGTGTTGTGGTGACAAGAATCCCACAACCTGATGCTTGACCCCTCACCTGTGACGATTTTAAAATGAGTGAAGATTTTTGGCATGATTATATAGTTAAGAGCAAAGGCTTGTTTGCTGTTCTATTAAAACATTTGAAACCTTTCATAGAATCATAGGACTGGAAGAAGCCTTGAGAGGTCTTCCAGTCTAGTCCCCTGCACTCAAGGCAGGACTAAGTATTATCTAGACCATCCCTAAGAGGTGTTTGTCTAACCTGTCCAGCCTAAATTGCATTGCTGCAATTTAATCCCATTGCTTCTTGTCCTATCCTCAGAGGTTAATGAGGAGAAATTTTCTCTCTCCTCCTTGTAAAAACCTTTTATATACTCAAAAAATCACGTCCCTTCTCAGTCTTCTCTTCTCCAGACTAAACAAAACCAATTTTTTTCAATCTTCCCTCATTTCTCATGCTTTCTAGACCTTTAATCATTTTTGTTGCTCTTCTCTGGACTTTTTTTTCAGTTTGTCTACATCTTTCCTGAAATGTGGTGCCCAGAACTGGACACAATCCTCCAGCTGAGGGCTATTCAGTGCACAATAGAGCAGAAGAATTTCTTCCGTCTTGCTTACAACACTCCTGCTAATACAGCGCAGAATGATGTTTGCTTTTTTTGCAACAGTGTTACACTGTTGATTCATACAGTATTTAGCTTGTAATCCACTATGACCCCAGATCCCTTTCTGCAGTGTTCCCTCATAGGCAGTCATTTCCCACCCTGTATGTGTGCAACTGATTGCTGCTTCCTAAATGGAATACTTTGCATTAATCCATATTGAATTTCATCCTATTTACTTTAGACCATTTCTCAAGTTTCTCCTGATCATTTTGAGTTTTAATCCTATCCTCCAAAGCACTTGCCACCCCTCTCAGCCTGGTATCGTTCACAAACTTTATAAGTGTACTCTCTAGGCCATCATCTAAATCATTGATGAAAATATTGAACAGAACCGGACCCAGAACTAATCCCTGTGGGATCTCACTCGATATGCCCTTCCAGCTTGACTGTGACCCACTGATAACTACTCTCTGGGAACGGTTTTCGAACCAGTTATGCACCCACCTTATAGTAACTCAATCTAGGTTGCATTTCCCTAGTTTGTTTATGAGAAGGTCATGCGAGACAGTATCAAAAGCCTTACTAAAATCATCATATACCACATCTACCACTTCCCCTAACCACAAGGCTTGTTACCCTGTCAAAGAAAGCTATTAGGTTGGTTTGACATGATTTGTTCTTAACAAATCCATGCTTACTGTTACTTATCACCTTATTATCTTCTAGGTGTTTGCAAAGTGATTGCTTAATTGTTGCTCCCTTATCTTTCTGGATACTAAAGTTAAGTTGACGGGTCTGTAATTCCTTCGGTTGTCCTTATTCCCCTTTTTATAGATTAACATTATATTTGCCATTTTCCAGTCTTCTGGAATCTCTCCTGTCTTCCATGACTTTTTTTTTAAGATAATCGCTAATGGCTCAGATATCTCCTCAGTCAGCTCCTTGAGTATTCTAGGATGTATTTCATCAGGCCCTGGTGACTTGAAGACATCTAGCTTGTCTAAGTAATTTTTAACTTGTTCTTTCCCTATTTTTGCCCCTGATTCTACCTCATTTTCACTTGCATTCACTGTTAGATGTCCAATCACTACTAAACTTCGTGGTGAAAACTGAAACAAAAAAGTCATTTAGCACTTTTGCCATTTCCACGTTTTCTCTTATTGTTTCCCCGCCTCATTGAGTAACCGGCCTAGCCCGTCCTTGGTTTTCCTCTTGTTTCTAATGTATTCATCTAGTATAGGCTGCAGATGCAATAACTCTTCTTGCCAGAGGTATTTAATTGTTGAACTGTCTGTCTGCACTCTTGGGATTGGTTTTTATCCAAGACTAAAATCAACTCTCCCAACTCAGGGAGCTATGGCCGATACATTAATGTGTGGGACTGGACTACTCATGCCCTCACACAATCGATTGACCTTGGGGAAGACTCCATCCCTCTGGAAATCAGATTCCTCCACAACCCCGATGCAGCAGAGGGATATGTTGGCTGTGCTCTGAGCAGTGCAATCCATCGCTTCTACAAGACAGGGGTAAGCATTTGAGCAGCTCACAGCTAAATGCAAGGTGGAGTTCATATAAGGGACATTCATTTTGCATGTTACAGTGGATCTAGAGAGCAGCTTAAATGGTATTACACTGGTTTTCCTATATGTGTGTATAATTATCTAGACTCTTTGAAGTGAACTAACTGGTCCAAAGGCCACTGTATTTTCCCCACCATGTTCTTTATGGCTTGTGCTAAAGGCTTCTGGAAGATGGTTGTGATGTGGAGATATAGCCCCAGTTCCACCGACTGTACCAAGCCTCCTAACATGTCATGTATATTTCCCTCTGCCCCCCAATCTCTGAACATTGGCTCTTTGTGTAAAAACTAGCCTATACCTAAATGTTAGGTTGACCTAGCTACATGACACAGGATGTGAAAAATTCACAACCCTGAGAGACTTAGGTAAGCTGATCTAAGCCCTGGTGTAGACCCTTCTAGGTCAACAGATTCATCCACCAACCTAATTACCCCCCCTCAGAGGGGTGAATTGATTAACTACAGTGATGGAAAATCCCCTTCCGTTGCTGAAGCAAGAGTTCTACACTCCAGCAGTTGCCAGGGCTGTGCCACTGTAACATCTGTAGAGTAGACGTAACTCCATGGCTGTGCTCCAAAACCTAAACTATTGATGAGGTCTAATGAGCAATGCTTCTATTTTTAGTATTGACAGATAGTGTAATCATTAACTTTGTGTTTCTAACTAGTCGCTTATTTCCTAGTCACATCAATTGTTAACCTTTATTTGCAGTACCTTTGTATATGCTAAATATACACAGTCAATGCTTATTCTGCCTCTGCCATGTATAACTGGGTTCTCAGCAAGGGAATATTCTGTTTACTCTTTCAGAACGGAAATTGGGCAGCAGAGAAGGTGGTCCAAGTGCCCAGCAAGAAGGTGGCTGGTTGGCTGTTTCCTGACTTGCCAGGTTAGTGTAAACGGATTTCAAAATTTTCTTCCAAAATCCACTGCCACACTGAGTCTTGTTTCCAGGCACAATTTTATTCTCCTTAAATAAAATTTAAGAGAATTTCAAACACAAAACAGTTCCTCAGCCCATCCTGGGCTACAACCTCCAGGGGCTTTTTCCCTTTTCCTCTCTGTCCCTCCTGCTTAATGACTGGAACCCATCTCCCTCCTGCCTTTCTTCAGTGCTCCTCCAGGCCTTTCTCCAGCACCTATCAGAGAAGCCAAAAACCCTTCTGCAGCTTCCCTCACTAGCAGAACTCTCACCCTTTGTAGACATTCCAGACACCCCACCCAGGTGAGCCCAATAATTAAACAGCCACATGATCGCTAGCTGACCATGATCAGATGAAAAGGTAGCCAGTCAGTCATCAATGAGACTGGGCCTGATTCCCACACATGGCCGGCCAGCCTGTGACAGAAACTAGTTGCATCATTTTTGTCTTGGCCTGAAAGTTTGATTCAGAGTAGCACAGGGATTCCTGTTTCTTTTCAAAGAAGCTTAAACACACAGGGTTGGGTTTGGATTCTTCTGCATAGCACCTCTGGGCTGGGCCCATGTGCAGCATGCTATAATCTGTCACCATTTGCTGGTTGGGAACACTCTAGGTTGGGGAAGCCAACCAGCCATACTAGTGAACTGCTATGCAGGAGACAGAGTTTGGCCCCTCCTCCCAGTCTGCCAGCTTAGTGCTTGACTGAGAGAATAAACGTCGGAGTCTGGAAAGAATGTGGGAGTCCCTGAGTCTTTCAACAGGAACTTGCAATAGTTGTGTTCTCCATGGAGTGAGTTGATCATGAGTGGAATCCTGGTAATTAATGAGGGCCAAAAAGAGACCTGGAGAGGAGACAGAGTGAATACAACAGTATGGCTGAGACCACCTTTTGCTTTGGGCCTGGGTTTCCTATCTGAATGAGGCTTGTCTGATCTGGGTCTGAAGGTTCTGATGCTCTCTGACTGGGATACTAACAAAAACGGATCTATGGCCATATGAGCCTTGTCTGCTGCTGGTCTCTGTGTGTTTCCTGACTCCACCTCTGACTATTCCCTCCAAGGTCTCATTACCGACATCCTGATCTCCCTGGATGACAGGTACCTGTATTTCAGCAACTGGCTCCACGGAGACATTCGTCAGTATGATATCTCCAACACTCGTAAGCCTAGACTGGTGGGACAGGTAAGCCAGAGTCATAAAGGCTTCTATTATTAGGTAGCGAAGCTGGGGATCCCCATCTCTTTAGGAGAGAAAAGGACAGTTTTCTTTTGCATAGGGGTTAGATGGGTCAAATCTTTACTCTCATGGCTATGTTCCTTTCATACGCGGAGACGCTGACATCTTTGTGGCACATCTCTTTGCTTACAGGTGTTCCTGGGAGGCAAGATTCCAAGAGGCGGGCCAGTAGTCGTGCTGGAAGATCCAGAGCTGAACTGTCAGCCAGAGCCATTTGTGATCCAGGTGCGCTATACTGATGCTTCCCCCATTGCTCTACTAATTCTCATCTCTACTGGCAGCTGTCTCTTGGGGCATGCAAGCTTATGCTTCCTATATGAGTGCCAAATTCTGCATATCTTACTGAGGCAAAACTCCCACCCAAGTACAATAGGATTTTTGCCTGGAGTAGGTGCTGCAGAATCAGGCCCTTTCTGGCATAATCTAGTCTGTGTGTGCAGCTGGAACGCATCCCACTTAGCCAGGAGCCTGTGTACAGGCAAGCAATCAGTCTCAGTTAGAACTGCCTCTTTCCCAGATGCAGAAGTTTGCCACCCCCTGGATCCAGGAATGCTGGCTGTCCGATGTTCTGCTTGGAGCAGAACCTGCCGTGCTGCTGTGCTCCCTGTTGTTGCTCTCTTCTTTCCTTGTGATGCCACTGGCTGTTTATAAATCCAGATCTTCTTTTCCTATAACACCAGGGGAAGAGGGTGCAAGGTGGGCCTCAAATGATCCAGCTGAGCTTGGACGGCAACAGACTGTACGCCACCACTTCTCTCTACAGTGCATGGGACAAGCAATTTTACCCAGACCTTGTCAAGTAAGAAACCTTTCTTGCATGGGAAATCCCAGGGTCTGCCATACGCAGCTGTGAGTGCAACAAAAGCCCATTTTCAAGACCCCCCTCAGTGGAGGTGGGTGAGGTTTGCAGCACCTCCAGGGGCCCATGGATGGGAGCAGAGGGACTGGCTTTATTAGCTCACTGCACAGCTAACCCCATGTAAGGGTTGCACACGCCAGTCAGAATCAGCCCACACTTAACAGGCACAATGGCCTCTTAGCATCGGCACAATTTAAAAACAACCCAGGTTGAAATCCTTCCTCTAATCCTGGGGTGGGGGTGGGGAAGAATTCATTTGGTACTAATATTTTGAAGATGACTTAGCCTGCAGGAAACCTGTATTGCTTCAAATGACCCTCAAATACATTACACAAAGCAGATGATTTTCCACATGACCACATGAGGGCGTGTTGCAGCTTGCCTATCCCTTAATGTTGCTACTTAACTGCATATCACCTCTTGTTCATTGGCAGCTCTAGGCCAACTTTCAATGGAGCAGTGCAACTCTTCTTAGGATGCTTCTGTAGGGCCCAAGCACAATTTTTTCGGGCCCAGTACAAACTTGTAACCCGGGCCCCCTCCCACACACATACAATCTCATGAGCCATGAAACATTTTTCCTCGTGGTAATGGGGGTTGCAGCCTGGACCAGGCCCCCCAGGGCCTCTGGGCCCCAGTAAAGTGTATCCTTTTCTCGCCCCATGTGGGGCTCTGTACTTCTGAGAGGCACCTGCTGGGCGGGTCAGTGTAATTCAGTGAACCTGCATTATGCTGAACCTGAAGCTTTTGCCCTCCATGTCCCAAAATGCACTGTAGTCTGGGTCCCAGACTGAAACCCCAGTTCCAAACACCCATGAATACTGGTGTGCCCAAACATTGAAGCATGGGGCTCATCTCCCTTCTGTCTAAAAGACCACCTTGTTTAAGTGGAAAATCTGGAAGAGAAGAGCAAAGTGTAGGAAACTCTTAAACCAGGACAGTCCTTTTTCCACCTCCCAGCATGTTTTCTTGTCCCTTGTTTAGGGAAGGCTCCGTCATGCTGCAGATTGACGTGGACACTGTGAAAGGGGGGCTGAAGGTGAATAAAAACTTCCTAGTGGATTTTGGGAAAGAACCTGATGGACCTGTCCTTGCTCATGAGCTCCGCTACCCTGGTGGAGACTGTAGCTCTGATATCTGGATCTGACTGTTGCGTGGGGGTGCCTGTCTGTGTGTGTGTCTCTTTCTCTCTCATTCTAACTATAGGTGTGAAAAAGGCGTAGGTGGGTCTGATCAGCTAGGGCTATACCCACCACAGATGTCTAGCTTTCCCTGGGTGTTGAGCCACAGGTGCCCTGCACTGGCTTGCACATTCCTGGCTGAGGCAGCCACTTGAGTGTCTCTAGCCATGAAACATGATGTCTCGCTTACTTCTCTACCCTATCCTGTTCTTGGCCGTCTGTCTATTCACTGATGGCCACCATCTTAAAGGTGTACAACTCTCTGGGTTGTGAGAGTCCTGATGATCTCTTTGAAGTGGGATTCTGGCAGCTGCTTTCATCCCAATGTCTCCAAAACGATGCTACAGACCTTAACATCTTGCTAGACTTCCTAAATTGACAGAGTTAATGGAGGGGGCAAAGCTACCATATAATTAAGCTTAGAATTAAGTTTTTCTTCACCCCAATCTCTGGGTCTAATGATAAGGAACCTGTGATCTGCATGCCCAGGGCTATAGCAAAGATGAAATACAACCAGCACCTGAGCCAGCACAAGGGACCAACAGCTTTTTGAGATGCCTAGAGTTACCCAGACAAGAGAGTGGTGGAAATGTTGATTTTTCTCTTTTTAGTAAATTTCAACCATTCATGCTTTAGGTCTTGTCTATGCTCAAACACTAAATGAATTAAGGTAGGGTGCAAATTTAAAGCACAATAACTGCATGTATGAACGCCCTTATTCCAGAACAGAGAAGTGGTTTCTGTTTAGTTTAATGCACTTAATCAACACCCTGTTGCACAGCAGAGTATAAACAGGATTGGGCTGTAGTCTGAAAATTGGTGTCTGTTTCCTGAAGCCGGATTGTATTTTACTTCATGTGCAGTAATGCAGCACTTACACTGCTTTTAAAAACAAACAATAAAATTGTTTTTTTCCGTCTGTTACATCTTCACGTCATAATTTCTAATTCGTCTGCATCTTTCAGGGGGTCAGATGATGATTTGTGAATCACGTGTCTGAAAATCAAGGACACTGTGTGTGTGCCTAACCAGCAGGTGAAAAGGTGTCGGGTTGGTCATTAACCACGTCGGGGTGTAATATGTAACTTGTTTGTATCAATGTATAAAAGAGAAATCATAGGAGGGGCACCTTTGTCTGGGTTAGGGTACAGTAGAAAGTCCCGCTACTGACTGAGTCGGTCCATTGTGATGGGCATAGATGCATTAATGTGCCTGTAACCATTGAGCCAGGGCACTAGAACCATGCTTCCTTAACAATAAACCGAGTCTGTGGTCTTTCTGAGTAATGCTATTGAGGTCTGCTGGGTTGGCCATGAGCACTGAGCTGGCATGGCGCACAGAAAAAAAAACCCCACCCACAGATGCACGCACGCAAACGAACTGCTCGTGGTGGCGGGTGCCAATGAACGAGTGGTCCTGCTGCCGCTTGAGGAGTAGAGCAAATTGCAGAGCGTACAAGCAGCGATCTCTGAAGTGCTGCTTGCAGTGAATGCTATTGGCACAAATGGAGAAGGATCTGGGACGCATCATGCTTAAAAATGAAGTGTAAAAAAAGTGAGGCCCTTCTGCTGATGATTCAAAAACACTTTTATGATGACCCTCACGATATAAAATCTCTACTTCTAGTCTGGTTTCATCAGCAAAATGCTGTGCTAGCTGCACTGCCGCCAGAAGCAGCTGTGCATGACTGTGGGAGCCAGTCAACTGAGCATAAGCCAAGGAGACAGGAGCCCTAGTTCTGGCAGAGCTCCCTCTCCAGCTCCAGGGTTGTTGGGTTTTTTTTAAAATCCTGACCAGTCAGCAGTTTCCAGAACAAGTGCCAGCTAGTGATGGAGACCTCCTGGATGTCTGGAGCTCAGATAAGCACCTTGGTAGTTGGATGTAGACCCCTGGACTTTGCAAAATAAGAATCTAGAAATAAGGTGCCCATTTTTAACAGTAAGGGTGATTAACCTTTGGAGGAACTTACCTAGGGACAAGATGAATTCTTTGTGACTTGAAGTCTTTAAATCAAGACTGGATGTCTTCCTAAAAGATATGCTACAGCTCAACCAGAAGTTATGGGCTTGATGCAGAAATTGGATGAGGTTCTTTGGCTTATGTTTTGCAAGAGGTCAGATGAGATGATCATAACGATCTGGACTGAAAGTCAATCTAAATTGGGCTTTGGAGAGCTAAACGAGGCTCCTGTTTCCTGGGATGTCTGATGCTCATGCTGGAATGAAAGAAAACCTGCAGGAAAGTTCAACCTTTTTCAAACAAGGTTCAGTGAGAGGGTTGGGAAGATTCTGATTTTATCCAGACTCTGTTCACCCTAGTGCCATGTGAGTATAAACTTAATATGGGGAATTGGCTGGCTTTAAGGTTGGTATCCACCCCCAAAGATTTTGGAACTCATGTTACTTAATCAAATAAATTATCAATACATCAGTCAACGTCCCTTCAAATCTAGCAGTTTTCCTGTTTGGCCACTGGTTGTGGGAGGATTACAAGGCAGTTCTATGGACCACTGGATGGGTCATGCAGTTGTCTTTTTGATCTATGCCAAGTCCAGAAGCCTGATGTCTGGGGGAAAACAAATCCAAACCACAAGGTTTCCAATTTTATACATTTTATTAATGAAACAAAAGCATAAAATAAATTCCATATAAACAAATTTGATTAAAAGAAAGTGGATAATAGCACATTAATCTAGTTTTCAGGTTGTTGGAAGCAACTGTTTCTTGTAAACTCTGTGAAATCGTTTAGCAAGATGGAGTTTCCTTTAGCTATCAGTCTTAAAAGCAATAAGGTATTCTCACTCTCAATGCCACTTGATAGACTTATGTTTCAGCCAGATTAGTGGATACGGGGAGGGTCAAATTGCTCCCAGCTTGAAGGCAATGTAGAGAGTACATCTCAGCCGATTCAGAATGGAGTACTCCCCATCTGAAGTCATTGGCATCACCCAGCGGGGTTTCATTAGATTACCTATATGACATGAATGATGAATCTCTCCATTCCAGTAATTTTGGGCCCAGAAAGTCCACAGATCTATAAATATATCTAGTCAGACAGTTGGCCAATAGGTAATCTGAGCCCCATGGAGTCATGTGTCAGCCCACAGACCTCATCTCTACCATTTTACAAAAGTCCTGACTCAAAAATGATCTGAAAACTGGAAAGCTAGCAACAAAAATGGAACTGAAATGGTAGAAAAACACTAATCAAATTCATTCCACCACACAGAGAGAGAGAGAGAGTTCCTGTTTCACAGACAGATGCTTGTAACTTCCTCTTGCATTTTTAGTACACAGTAGTTCAACTTTGAACAGGGTTTTTGACATGCGCAATGTGGGTGAAAAGTCAGACTTTTGCTTGGTCAGAGTAAAAAGACTTTAAAATCAGCGTTGGGGTTTGATTTTTTTTTTTTTTTTTTTGTATACAGGCCAATCTGCCTCACAGCCAACACTAACCCTGGGCTTATGCCTCTCAAATGTCCCAAGGATCATCACTCTTCAGTTGGATTTGGTGTCCCCTCCCCCTCACTTTGATGGTTGAAGCATATACAGCATTTTACATTTCCGGCATGAGTCTTTGTCACACCTCCATCCTGGATTAGGGCCCAGGCACGCCTCGGCTCCTTAGACTGCCTAACTTCTGACCTTAGTTGAACCTGTGCACAATTGTCTAGCACCTGAAGAGTGCTCTAAGCTTTATTCTTATAAATCTCTGGTGTTTGTGCTGGTGCCATGTCTCTAGCTGGGTACTGGACATGGAGGCAACTGACAGAAAGAGACCACTGAGGAGTCCTAAATTAGGAGCATTGTGATCTCCTGATTCAGGTTCTGTGGGTCTGATCCTGAAGTTTGGCTGGGGCCAAAGGAGTGGGCATATGGGACGCCATAGCAAGGATTTGGATTGGGCCCCTTGGTATGATTTGTGGGGCAGCAAACTTGGCCAAGCCGTTCCAAACCTCTTGACAACGTGCTCTTGCCTCTTCCACTCTCTTCTTCGGCCTGCCTTCTCTAACAGACCTGGAGCCCTGCGGACATTTCAGAACAAATAACAACAAAACCCTACCAAAACAAAACACTCCAGTGCACAGAGGGGAAAGGATGAGCAAGAGTGAACCAGGCACAACGGGGTTAGTCATATTGCTTAGCCGGAAAGTGCTTAGATATGGCAGCGAGGAGGGTGGGTAAGAATAGAGTAGAGACAATTGCGATGTAGGTGCTAGGTTATTCCCTCTTGAGGGTGGGAGGCAGTGTCTGCCACCTAATGGGTGCCACTCCCGGCAGCTGCCCCACGTAATGGGTGCTGCTCCCAGTGGGGTAAGGGACCCCAGGCCCTCCCACCAGTCAAGGCTGGTTTGGCTTTGTTCATCTGGTGCTGCCTTGCACCCAGCCTCAAGTCAGCTTCCCTGGGTTACTTCACGGGCTTGGCTCATGTCTTTCCCTGGCACTCCCAAAGCACATCCTTCTCCCTAGCCTGCCAGCCCCTGACTGGGCTACTGTGCTACTGGCTGGCTGCTGCTGACTGCCTTTAAACCCCGCCTCCCACCCAGCATGCTCAGCATGGACAGAAGGGCGGGGCCTCCTCAGCCCAGAGTTGCTCCTTAACCCCCTCTTGTCCAGTGAGGGGCACCCCATAGATATAGGTGCCAGGTTATTCCCCCCGCAGCCCTCCTAGATCTTGCTGCCAGAGGAAGGGGGCAATGAGATCAGCATGAGGAACCACTGATGCAGGCGGAGATTGGCTGTGGGCAAATTGTTTATTCCCTGTCTGGTGCCCTCTGCAGAGGATGTGGAGCTGGTTTAGATGTTGTTTGCCCTACAATTCTACCCTACTGATAGAGGGGGGCAGAGATGGGGGTCAGGGGCCCACCCAGCTGCTTCCTGGCATATATTGAAAACACTGTAAAAAATTACAAGCTGTCACTTTAAATCCTCCACGATTTCCTGGTCCTGCTTGCAGGCCGAGGGCTCTGTAGGGAAGCATGTGATCAGAGTCAGTCCTGCAGACAGCCAGCCTGCAATAAGGTAGAGTGACGTTTTTAGGGAGCAGCCTGGTTTGTCTCTTTCTGTTTTTGACTCTTGTCTGTCAGGGTTCTGAATGCCAAAAAATAAAGTTGTGTTATAATGCAGCCTTCTGGCAAGAATATTTTTATGTTTTCATCTAACCTCTCTGTTTGCATGCTGTGACCAGAGCATTGGCCTTGCTCGGGCCAGCTACCACACCCTTTTGGGCAGCTGTTTACATGCGGCACAAAGTGGGTGTAAAGCCCTACTCCTTGCAGCCTGGCAGCACTTGCTTTGCACAGGTGCCAGTATGGTGTTGCCAAAGCTTGTGAGCGCCAGTGTTTTCCTTGAAGCACCAGCTCCCGGAGTCACGTGACTATGTGAGAACTCCCACTTCCAGTTTTGAAACAAAGCCTGGCCCATGTGGTTGCAGAGAAAAGCTTGATCTCTAAAGGCCAGAAACAGATGGCAAATACCAGCCCAACTCAGGCTTTGTCTTAAAAATCATGATGAAAAAAACCTCATTATGATGAGCTCTTTTGTACCATCCCCCACTCTCTGCTGTCAAAAACTCGGAGTCGGGGCCTCCAAAAATAATGAGATTGGCGTAAAAACAACGATAATAAATGTGGGCCTCGCGTTATTCATCTGTGGCTTTCTGAGCTTTTCAGGTACACATCTGCATGCCCTCCTCTGCAACCAGGAGAGCTAGAGACTGGAAATGAAAGCCGAGCGGCTCCACTAATCACATGCCTCCCAGAGCTGGGGCTTTAAGAACAACTTCAGGCAGGTTAGCCACACCCTTTTTGAATGCTTGCCACCAGTCGATGGTCCAGGAATGGAGGGTCAGGCCTGGCTGGCAGGATCAGAAAGACCTGCTTTATAGTGAGGGGTATTTGGGGAGGGAGCAGAGGAGGGAGCTTGCAAACAGGCTCAGCCTCTGAGAGGGGCACAGGGACCAACCCATGCGCCCCCAGGCAGCCCTGGGGAGAAGAGACCTTTCCCCGAGCACGGGCCTGCAATGCAACTTTTCCTCCCAGCTTCCTCCTCCAGAGCGCCCCCCACCCCGCCCCGCCCCGCCTTACCAATCCGCAGCTTGTTACTAGGCAGAGTTGAACTCCAGTCGGCCAATCGACAGGCCAGGCTGGCCTGTATCCGGGTAGAAAAGGCAGCGGCAGCCAATCACATTAATGAACGAGCAAAGTATCCGGGCAGATCAGCCGCGTCTCAGCCAATCAGAAAAAGAAAGCCGCAATCAGGGGACTTTGGTGGGGTGTTTTTTTTTTTTTTTTTTTGCTGCAAGACTACTTGGTAGCACTTTCTTTTTCTGTTTTGCGATCGGGGTGGCACATGCATTTATTGTGTGTGGGGGGGGAGGGTAAGCAAGGGAGGGCGCCCCAAAACACCCCAGACTGATTGGCATTAAAAGAAACCAGGGTGCAAAAATGTTGCAGGGGAGCAGCTCGTGCAAAGCCGGGCAGCAGAGCGGGCACTGAAGGGCTCGGTTTGCAGGGGACGGAGCAGCTGGGGCGTTCCTCCTTCTCCAGTCCTGCACCGCGCACCTTTGGCAGAGCGACTCCCTCTAGAGAGGGGCTCTCCTGACCCTGAGAGCAGGTGAGTTTCCTTTGTTGTCTTCCCGTCTTGCTCTTTGCTTTGCAACATCGCCAGGGCTGGGGGGGGGAGGAGAGGGAAGGGGGCAGCAAAGTGCGGGGGGGGGGTTGCAAAGTGCGGGTCACTTCCAGACAGAGGAAATCGTCTTGCAAAATAATAATAAAGGGCCGCCCGAGGAGCTGCTTTTTCAAAGCGCGTGGTCAGAGTGTGGCCAAGCCTGGGCACTGCCCTGTGCACACTGCAGCGGCTGTCAGAGCTGGTGGCAGCTGGAGGTGCGAAATTTCACTCAGCCCCCCCCAGAAAATAAATGAGATCTGGAAACACATGTTGCAAAATCAAACCAGAGGCTTTGGAAGCCGGGAGCAGCAACGTTCCCAGTCCTTGGGAGAGCGCGGCTCTGTGGTTCCGACAGTTCAACTGCAGATATTTAAATCTCCCTCTTTGTGGGATTTGTTTCCCCCCCATTCCCCTCGGGGCATTCCAGCCATTAATTGATTTCCTCTCAGTGGGAGAAACTTCAGAAGTTAAAATGAAAAGGGTCTATAACTAAACAGGCTGCTCTGGAGCCGAGGTTTGCAGACTTGTAGCACGACATGCACATTTCTTGTGTAAACTCATAATAAAATTTAGCTCCAGCCTGCTGTTGATTGCAGGGTGGTTGTTGATGGAGCACAGCACACTTCTGACCTCTGCTGAATTCTCACGTTTGCAATTAAACGGGAAAACTCAGCAAAAAACGTACCGTCTTGCTAATTTATTTTGATTTTGTCTGTGTGTAACGGGAACTAGGACATGAAGACAGCTAAATCTGTCTGAGGAAGGTAGGCTGAGCAGGGGCTGAGAATCAGGACTCCTGGGTTCGACTCCTGGCCCTAGGAGGAAGTATACCCTGTGGTCAGAACAGGGAACTAGGAATTAGGGGGACCCATGGGTTCTGTTACCAGCTCTGACACTGACTTTCTGGGTGACGTTGGGACAGCCATTTAAAATAAGAATGCAATATTTCTTCAGTGTGCTTAGCTTGAGTTATATATCAGTATTTACATCTATTTTCTACTGTTGATTATTGTAATATTGCGATAGTGTCCAATGGCCTCAGCCAGCATTTGTGCTAGGTGCTGTATAAACTCATGGAAACGGTTGACAATCCAAGGCCCCAATCCTGCAATGAGCTCAAAGCCCACAGACCCCATTGCAGAGTTGGGGCCTATGAGGAAAAGTGTGTATGTGTGTGGAGTGGGATGGGGAGGGGTGTTAGATTATGACTCCTTGGAGTTTTTAATGACCACATGACACTTCTGGCCCGCTCCCTGTGTCAGCTTCCAGCAGGGGTTATTGCATTCAACTTAATAAAGGCTAAGGAACTCTATGGAATCAGAGCTCTGTCTCCACGTGGTGCGCCTCTGCCTTTCACATCTATCTGTGCTGCTCTCCTTTTAATGAATGAGGACCCGAAATCCCCTTTCGTGTGTTCAGTGGGATTCGTCTTCCCCTCCTTCTGGCCCCGATCCCGCAAGGTGACCCTCTGACTGCCCTGTTGAAGTTGATGGGAATTGAGGGCGCTGGACACCTGTGAAAGTCACATGTTTTTGGGTGCTTAAATATAGATGTGGGGACCCAGAGTTAGGTACTCAAATTAGACAGTGTCAGCCTTCGCTCCCAACTCTCCTCGCCAGCCAGACAAGCGTGATTGTATTTTTATTCATTTATAGATTTGCAAAATTCCTACCCGTGTTGTGGTAGCATCTAAAAGCCCCAGTCGCAGACAAGGCGCACGGTGCTGTACAAGCGGAAGACAGTCCCACTCGGCCTTTGGACTTCTGCCTTGTCAGCAACAACTGACTCATCCCCAAGCTGTCAGGTTTCTCCCCAAGGAGCAGGGAAAGGGGCCGTGGTACCCGATAGTCATAACAAATGGCAGTTCTGCACCAGGCGGGTGGATGTCTACAGAGGGGCGGTCTGTTCTGTGCTGCTTTCTCATGGCGTTTGTCTTTTAGGCAGTCCCCAAATGTCATGGCTGATGACGAAGTTTGTCCCAAGGTCTCTAAAAAGGGAAGCTTACAGTCCGGGAACTCCCGAGGGGAGGCCACGGAACCCAGCACCCTGCTGCAGAAACTGAAGAGCACCATCTCGTAAGGACGATGTCTACCTCTAGCTTTTCTGTGGCTGGCTTCTCAGTTGTTTTCTTAAAGCCAACTTAATGTCAGTGAAAGGTGCTGGTGGCACAGCCCTGGAGACGTGGTGTTGCCCTGCACCTGCGGTATTAGCATCTCTTTGAATTGCAGCAGTGTCGGGATGCCCTGGTGCTAGGCGCTGTATGTCATTGATTAGTACAGGCCAACTCCAGCACCCACGGGCTAAACCCAACAACCAAAGTGAGACCAAGTATCACAGCCCACAGGAGACTAGGGTGTCATGGGCTCCTGGCAGAGAAGAGGAGGGACCGAGGAATGCCAATGTGTGAGGTACCTGCAATGGCCAGGAAATGATGAAGTGAGATATAGCCAGATAATCCTGGCAAGCAACCCACGTCCACATGCTGCAGAGGAAGGTGAAACCCTCTCCCCCCCCAACATCTCTGCCAATCTGACCTGGGAGAAAATCCCTTCCTGACCCCACATCTGGTGATCAGTTAGATGTAAACGGCGTTCAGGGTGAATAAAAGTCTGCGCCAAGGTCTTTAAATATTAACAGGCTAAGCATTTTGCTGTGAAGCAATCAGGGTTGCTACTCACATGCAACATACCTGACTCAAACCCCCAGGAGCAAAGAAATGAAAAGATAAGCCACCTGGCCATCCATACCGCTTTGCTCCACCCACAGACACATGGCTTTTCATTACCAGTACCCCAGCCCACACATGGCAACCGTAACTCTGTCCTGGCATAGCCTATCCTGCTTCATGCTGACCTCCTTTGTAAAGTGCTTGGAGATCTATGGATGAAAAGCGTTAAAGCTAGGGAGAGTGATTACTTACTAGGTGAAAGCCCGTGCTGTCCTACGGGGGTAATTTGCAAAGTGTAAAAAAGCTGAAAGTGGCTGAGAACTTAAAAAATTGGAAGCTAGCAGGCTGCGAAAGCCAGCAATGATTCAGCCTGGTGATACGCTGAACAAAAAGAGCTGTCAGCCATGCTTGTAGCTCTGTCCATCACTGATCTGCCACAGACCATGTGCCTTTGATGACACGGACTCACCCGACAGTCTAGGCTTCAGAGTGACACACAGACAGTGGCAATCTTGGACTCGTATTACATAGATTACCAAATTATCCCCTCTTAATGCTGCTCGCTGTGAGTGTTTCGTGCAGAGGTGTGACAAAGTGGGAATTTTCTGTAATATTTTTATGAATCCTAGGCATGCCTCAGTTTCCCTCTGTATGTTGCATTGCTACCCAGTGGGTGTAAAAGGGAGAACACTGCTGCTGGAACAGCACAGGAGGTGTGTGTGTGTCACTTCTCTGTCTGGGGGGGAATGAACAGAGTCACTGAAGAACTGGCTCAAACTAACCCAAATCAACAGAGGATCCAGCAAGACAAAGAGATGCCCTAAATACTGACCACCCAACATCTAACAGCAGGAAACCCCAGCAGGCTGGATGTGGGAATGGAGAGGTGTCAGGGGACTGGAAGATGGGGGACCCTTTTGGAGGGACTCAGGAGCCCAGAGCTGGGGAGATAAAGGGAGAACATAGGAAGAGAGCCAGAGATGGAGTCCATCACAGCTTGGCTGGCTCATCAGGGCACTGGTTTAACCAAGGTGGACTATAGCAACACTTCTGCCTCTCTGTGCTAACCCAGGATGTTCAGATTCTTTAGCCAGGTGACTGACTCATCAGTGGTTCCCTTGTTCTGAAAAAGGCTGCCTGTGTCACTGTAAATACCCCCTGAGAGCAAGGGGCCCAGTACCAGCCTCAGGAGTCTGGCTTGGTTGGATTCACTGCAGGGAACCACAGAGAAAGACAGGGAACTCTGGGGCCAGAGGCCCAGTCTTGGAGGCCACGGGCCTGCCCCTGTGGAGCTGTGTGGGTCCTTGGGGCCCTGCACACTAAGGGGTCACTCCCAGGAGACTACAGGCTGGGGCATAGCCCAGACCCTGTGACTTTGTGAGTGATGTCGTGTTGGGAGAGGGCAATTTGGTAAAGGGGGTGACAGAATGCTCACACCCATGGTGTGCAGGGCCATTTCCCTGGGCACAGTGTGTCTTGGGGGAGGGCTACCATGTTACAGTAGAGAATAAAGAGTCATTCTTGCCTTTACATTTTTATTGTGAAGTAAAACACGACACAGTGGCAACAGAAAATGTTTTAAATGTATTCTGCTGCTTTTAAAACACGGGTTTCTGCATTTGCGGGCAGCACAATCACAACTGACCTCTGGAAATCCAATTTCCTGGATCTCATTGGACTCAATATTCAGCGTAGACTCAATAAAAAATTGTCTGTTACATCTCAGTGCTGGGACCCATGTTTCGTTGGAGGCCCTGGGCACATGCCCAGTTTGCCCATGCCTGAAACTGTCCCTGCTGCTGGGGGGAGGGGGGGAGTGAAGGTGTGCAGGGTGTGGTGGATGGTAGTTGTGGCAATGGTGGGGGGAGAGAGAAAGGAGATGTAGTAATAGGTGGCTCAACTTTTCATTTCATTGCTCCTGTAGGTTTGAGTCAGGTAGGTTGTGTGCGTAGGTAGCAAGCCAAACTGTTTCACAACAAAGTTTTTGTCTGTTAATTTCCTAGTTTTTTAATACTTAAGTGGATGCATCTTGGGGGAGGGGAGGAATGGATCTGTGGGATGGATGTAAAAGCAGCTGCTGACTGAGAAGACTGTCACAGCAGCTGCTGCACATAAAAGCTTTCTCTGGTATTCACAGAAACTGCTTTGACTCCAACTTACTAGAGGGGGCAGTGAGGTTTGGCTGGGGACCCAAGAGGTGGTTTCCATCACTGTGGTTCTGCTTAATACAGGGAGTGCTAGACAGTCCACACTCAGCAGCTTTATAACAACGATGACTGATGCTTTATTTTCTCTCCTGTTTTTCAACAGCAAATCCGTGCAGAGCAAAGTGGACAGCATTCTGGTGAGTGTCTTGGTCAGCTCCGTACGTTGCTTTAAAAGCCCTGTAGCATAGAGACCAGAGCAAGTGAGTGTCAACCCTGTATCTTCTCTCAGCGGCAACATTCTATGCTGTTCTGCCTCTTATTATACTGGCTCCGTCCCTCAGTTGTACCTAACCCTGTAATTCTGCCATAATGGATCAATCCACTGGTTCAGCCAGTCCAGGATCCAATCTCTAGGAGGAGCAGGGAGCAATGCATGATCTTTCAGAGCAAGGCAGACCATCCTCCCCTACGCTGCCCTTGACCAGTTATGTATCACTAAATAGAGGGGTGGGAGAAGACCCGCTTCCTTCCTGACCCCTTTATTGGTCAAGTCATGCCTTGATGCATGAGATTTTATTTACGTTGTCTTGCACAACTGCAAACATAATTGTCATAAAATCGTATCTGCTAAGATGTCGTTTTAATCCTTGCAATTAGCAAACATCTAGCGGTTTTGCTGCCTCCTTTGAATCTCTAACCATTTTGTCCCTTCTGTCCTGCGCCCCTGCAAATACTAGCAAGATGTGCAGAAGTTTTCAGACAACGATAAACTCTACCTGTACCTCCAGCTGCCGTCCGGTCCGAGTTCTGGGGAAAAAAGGTAGGTAACAGACCAAGTTAGCATTGTGCCTTGTCTTTCACTACAGTGGAGTTCACCAGTTAGCGCAGGAGGAAATTGCGGGGGGGGAGGGTCAATATTCCTGAGGGTTGTTGCCAGCTCTGGGAAGGGAGCGCAGGAGTTCTGGGCATTTGGACCCTTGGGTTCTGTTGCCAGTTCTGGGAAGGAGCATGTATTTAAGCCTGGCCTGACAATCTGATGCTTCTTTTACCTGCCACCTCTCTGCCTCTCTGCTAATTAATGTTGTCTTTAATTTGATCATTCCTGCTTACCGTGACCTGCCTCCTTGAGAGCAGCAGCCTGGACCTCAGCTCCCTGAGCACGGCCGAGCACATGCACGCGTGCAACTGGATCCGGAATCACCTGGAGGAACACACGGACACCTGCCTTCCCAAGCAGGATGTCTACGACACATACAAGTGAGGATGCGGACAGGGCCCAGCGTGAGTCAGTGCAGCCAGCGGCCTTGTGTCATGAGCCCTCTGGAGCTCACAAGCTAAGCAGGGACTGGCTGCATCTGTACTTGACTGGGAGGCCGCCCAGGAGGGCCTCTGGTTTCCAGCCTCAATTCATAGATGGTCAGTTTATTTGCATCCATAACATCCTTGGATTGCCAGCTCCTTGGGGCAGGGATTATCTCTCTGTTCTGTGAATGTGCAGTTTCTAGTGCCATGGGGGCCCTGGTCCATGACTGGGGTTCCTGAATGCAACCGGAATATACCTAATAAATATTGTACAGCACCTGGCGCAATAGAATCCTTCCTGTGCCATGACTGGGATGCCTAGGCACTACCATAATACACCCAATAAATAATCCTGACCAAATTCCAATTCTGCTAGTGATGCTCAGCGTTACTAAATTCCCCGTGGTGTTTCAGATACACACACAAATATTATCCTCCATATCATTATAGGACCACACATGCCTGTTCTTACTTAGGCAGAAAATCCATTGCCTGAGTAAGAATTGTAGCACTGGGCTGGAATTTGTTGTGCAACTGTTAAAATGCTGTTTCGTCCAGAGGTGGCTGCATTTCAGCGCTGGAGAGTGATTTCCCTCAGGACAGGGAGTAGATCAGGTTGAGTTTGCAAAGGCTGAGTTGACAAAGTCCCTTTGTGCTGAGTGTAATATGACTTAACTAGAAGAGCAACTAGCACCCACTGCTTCGTAGAGAACTAGGCTTACTGGTGGTAATCCACAGGGAAATGGAAAAGGCTGACACAGCAATTTAATGCATGGCAAAGGCAATAGAATGAAGAACAGGACTTTGGCTTTAGGATGAAACCCTCTTCCTTCTGACCCTTCTCTCTGTCTCACCTGGCAGGCGATACTGTGACAACCTCTGTTGTCGCCCTCTGAGTGCAGCTAACTTCGGGAAGATCATCCGGGAGATCTTCCCAAACATCAAAGCCAGAAGACTGGGAGGACGAGGACAATCGAAATATCCTTGTACGCTAAATGATCACTCTCTACAACCCAGCGAATTAGCCCCAGCCAAGGGGTAAAGTCCGCTTAGTTTCCTGTGGACAGGGTTGGCTTTTTTTAAAGTTTAAAACCAGGAATGGATAGAAATGTTTTGGTTTTAATTTATTAGTCATCACATTTTGCAACACCGCAGGGGAATTGAGCGGTTGGAGCCGGGAACTGGGAGCAGGACTCCTGGAGTATATCCCCAGCTCTGGCGGGGGAGTGGGGTCTAGTGACTGAAACAGAAGCGGGCTAGCTCAGCAGAGGCCCTAAGCAGGAATATTTTGGGAAGCCCCCCCCAGCACATACTAAGAAAGTGAATAGGGGGCCCCCTTGAACTGCTGGGGTTCCTAAGCAATTGCTTATCCTTATGCTTAGCGCCGGCACTGGACTGTAACAAGGAACTGCATGTCAGTACTCCTGGGTTCTGTTCCCAGCTCTTATTAACAAACTCATTTTAGTGCTTTGAGATCTTCTAGCAAAAACAGTGTTGCCAGCTCTCATGGTGTTTGACAAGTTCCTCAAAGCCCCGTTTCTTAGAATCATGTGATTCCATGAGAACTTGGCTTTCATATGACAACCCACTGCCCAAGTTTCTAGCTCTCGTGGGTGCAAAGAAAAGCTTGAAAATGCAAATCCTAAAGACTCAAAACCCAGTAGGCAAATAAAAAAGAACCCAAGTTTGTTATTTTTAAAGATCTCCTGAGTTTTTGAGGGTGTCTGACTCAGAATTGTTGAACACATGGGGTTGGCAATACTGTGAAATCTGAAAAACACTTTGGGATCCTCTAATGAAAACTGCTACAAAAGGAAATGTATCATTAAATCCTTGGTACATTCTAAGGCTGAAAAGTAGCATTGTGATCATCAGTTCTAGGGTCTGTATAACACAGGCCCTAGAACTTCCCCCCAAATAATTCTTGTTTGAACAAGAGCAAATCTTTTAGAAGAATGATTAATCTTAAATTAAAACTGTCCAATGATGGAGAATCCACCACAGTCTTTGATACATTGTCCCAGTGGCTAATTACCCTAATTATTAAACATTGGTGCCTCATTTCCAGTCTGAATTGTTGACATGCTAACCCAGCTTTGGACAGAAGTAGTTTCTTCTCCAGGTCCAGGGAAAATTTCCTTCATTTCAGCTTATTCAACTAGTGAAATTCAGTGACAGGCTCAGTTACAGTTGAGATTGAGAGTTGAAAAAGAAGGAAAGTTTATTTTCCTCTTCCAGTCACGGTGGATGTAGAGCAGATCTGGGCTAGCTCGTGGGAATGGAGAAGCTGACTGAACACATCCGGAGCAGAGTGAAGTACAAAATGCATCAGCAGCGATAAGCAAAGAGGACTCCTGATTCCTAGCTCTCTAATCGGAGGTGGCAGGAGTCACACGTAGGACACAAACCGCATCCTTTCAAGCTTTTAACGTCTCATTTTTGCAGCTTTATTTAGTTCCTTCCAGCTTCACGTTGAAATCCCTTAACCTTGCCAAACATATTGCTACAGCGGGATTAGGAGGAAGACTGTGGTCAACATGCCGCCCCTACCCAGCCTGGACCTCAAAGTTACCGAGACTGTAAGTTCCCCAGAAGCACTGCCTCCTAGCGGGAAAGCTTCTCGAGTTTTAGTGGATCACCCTGATGTTCCTGGGCTCTAAATCCCTCCATGTCTACGGGGTGTCTCAGCAGATCTCTGCAGTGTAACTGCCTCAGCCCCAGCTGTCTACGACACCTGCACTGAATTTTAGATCTAGTGATGAGTCTGTTTGCCCTCATGCCTTTGGCCATGGGAAGGTCGTAGCTTAGCCCTGTTGGCCAGAGGAGGATCCTGGAGAGGTTGTATATTCCCCCCTGCTATTGTCAGTGGGAATCTTGGGGTAAGTGTTGCCCTGCCCTGTCTGGGGCTGGCAGTGGTGTAGAGGCGTTTGTACGTAGAGCTGGGCAAAATTCTTCAGCCAAAACAAGTTTTGGTTTAAAAAAAATGCAGATTTGGCAACACCGAACCGTAAACGTTTGACATTTCAATGTTTTGGTTCGAAATGTCATCTCGAAATTTCATTTTCTGAACATTTAAAAAGGGTCAAAACCGAAACATTTATTTGACCCAAAAAGGATTTATTTGGACTTTTTGGAAATACCGGTGCTCCCGTGGTTGGAAAAATCCGTCCTTCCCCCAGCTCTTGCATGTTGGCGCGTCACGTGACCCATCCACGTGACCTCTCATGGCACCGAGAGGCCCCCTGTGAATTCAGGTGGGAGCGCTAGGTGTACGTCCGGAGCGCCCCGGGAAATTTTGGGCGCCCACTGACTGTGCCCGGGGAATGGAGCAGAAGCACCACGAGGCCTGGGGCCAGTCGCTGACCCCCCTTCCCCTCCCCTGGCGCAGTCGGAGCTGACGGACCTGGTGCAGTCGTACCACGACGAGCTGATGGACGCGGCCTGCGCTCTGACCTGCCACTGGGCTGAGAAGATCCTCAAGCGCTCGTTCAACAACATCGTGGAGGTGGCTCAGTTCCTCATCCAGCAGCACATCATCAGCTCACGCTCCGCCCGCGCCGACCTGGTCATGGCTATGGTCTCAGGTGGGTCGGGGGCTCAGAAGTGGGATTCCTCCCACGGGACCTGCTTCTGCGCTTGTGGGGAGGGTGGAGCGGGCAGGGTGGGCAGGATCTCCATTACCTAGCGTGGGGCTCGGCAGAGTTCTGGGATCTCCCAGTGCAGCGCTTGGGCCGTTCAGGGTGCCTCAGGCCTGCCTGCCTGCGCTGGCTTTAGGCTCTCTGCTGGTCGTTTCCTCTTCTGCCACTCCCCAGTGACTGACCTAGGCTTCCCGGTGTTGAGTAACATCCCTTCCTGGGTCTGGGTTTATTCAAGTTCACAAGGAAACTCAAGAACTTCTCTCCACCCCAGCCTGCCGGCTGGCTGCCACCTTCAACGCAGGACTCCCAGGCACAGAGTCGAAAGCCAGAAGGGACCAGCCTGCCCTCCTGTCCATGGCAGGCCACCCACCCCACCCAGCAGCCGCACCCCAAAAACAACCCGCCTGAGTCCAAAGCATCCCAGCCCGCAGGTGACTGGACTGTTATGTGCCGCAGGCAGAGAACAGGAGGGGCCCCAGTGCCTGAGGCCTCGGCAACAGCAGGGAACAAAGAGAGAGATACCCAGCTGATCCCGGCAAGGGACCTGTGCCCCGTGCTGCAGAGAGAGGTGAAAACCCCCAAGGTCCCTGCCAGTCTGACCTGGGGGAAATTCCTTCCTGACCCCACGTATGGTGATGGGTTAGACCCTGAGCATGTGAGCAAGAAGCAGCCAGACCTGAGGGGGAGAATGCGTGGTGCCACTTCGGAGCACGGCCCCCCCATCCCACCCCGGCCACTGTCCATCTCCAGCCATCCTGTACCTGCTGATGCTTTCCTCTAGCAGGCTCGCTGGCCAAACTCCAGCCTCCGTAGCTGGCATCTGCTCCTTGCAGGCTGCACCTCTTCGCTCTCCGGCTGGGAGCTGGGGCGGGTCGCTCTGTGTAGAGCAGCTCACGCAGCCTCCTCCTCCTCCTTGGAGTCACTCTTCTCCTTCCTCTGGCTCTCCACAGGCTTCTGCCTCATGTCTTCTTCTAAGGCTGTGTCGATACTTAAACCGCTGCAGCTGTGCGGCTGAAACGCCTCACTGTAGACAACACTCACTACACCGACGGGCGGGGTTCTCTTGTCACTGTAGTTAATCCGCTGCCATGAGAGGAAGAATTCTTCCATCAACCTAGCGCTGTCTATGCCAGGGGTTGGGTCGGTTAACTTGTCACTCAGCCGTGTGGATTTTTCACATCCCTGAGCGACGTTGCTGGGTCGACACAGCTTTTTAGTGCAGAAGCAAGCACCGGACACCACAAATAGTTCAAGGATTAAAGTCTTTTGCCCTTCCCAGGGTACTTCGAAACATTTCAGTATTTCTTTTTTGTATAGGTCCCTATTCTCCTGATACTCTTACTTGGTGTTGCAGTGAAAATTTGGATAAAGGCCTCTGAGTTTTCCATATAAATACCCCCTTTCAGTGGTACCCTGTGCACTCCCAAAGGAGCTGATCAGCTGTTTCCTGGACCTGGCCTGTCCCAAATAATCCATCTGTGTGTTTGTTTATTAGAAACAAATTTCTGTTTAAGCCACAATAGCCCATTACAATTCTAAATAGAGCCACTTCACTCGTTCCCTCAGGGCCTTGGATTATCTGAGCACTTTTAACTCTTGGGCATGTTTCACAGCATCGTTTCCCCTTCGTTTCTTTTGCCCATATTTCCTGCCATTCTTCTCTTAACACATTTTTAATTAGGTTTTTTTAAACACCCGTTTACTTACAGGGGTCGCTAAATCAACTTGCTTGGGTTTAGCAGCACTTTTTGCCACTTTGTCAGCCAGCTCATTGCCCATCACGCTAGGATCCAGGCTATCACTGTGATTACACACAGCTGCATCAGTTCGGTTGTTAATAGTAATAGTTCATCATTTCTGCTATCGGAAGAGCCGTTTCTGATGGCCAGAAGTCCTGATAAGGAATCAAACAGGATGATCACAGAAGCTGGGTGCACATCTATGACCCAGTTTAACGCCAGCATTGTCCCTACCAGTTCAGCTGTTGAAATGGTCACAAAAATTGGATAGCCGTACAGCTTTCTTGATTCCACACGTAGGAATGCAGAACTGTTCCCACTGTTCCTGTTCTCATATCTTTGGAGCTGTCAATATCCATTTGGCAGTACTGTCCCCACTTATCACAGACGTATTGAATTGCTATATTTTGCAGCTTTGACACTCCTTTTCCTCTTTCAATTCCACTATACAATTCTGTATCTATCTCAAGAGGTATAATTTTCCAGTTACAATGCATTTTCCCAGAGCTGTAGATTTTAACATCTTCTGGGTCTTTACACTACAATTCTTGGTGCATGCTTTCACCCTACTTACATGAGGCATTTTGAGTTTTTGCTCTATACGTCGACCACTTAATTCCCAGCATTCATCATATGTCAGCTTAGGTCACTGTTTCCAATGACGTTAGCCCAAAAGCTTCCATCTAAAAGTTTAATTCTTATAGTAGTAGTCTTTTCACCCACCGCTCTCTGTAATTCACACCGTGGCATTGTGATGAAGGCACCACATGCAGCATGCAACACCTGAGCTTAGACCGAGTCAAGCTTTTTGAAATTCATTTTTGTCGCCGAACTGAAATCCTGGCATCCCACTCAACAATTGGTCTTATCAGCGTTCTGAGCCGCGTTACCTCTGCTTTCTTCTCTTCACCTCAGGAAGTTCTAGAAATACATTTAGGTTGATTCAGCCTTTACATTTGTCTCTAATAGTTTCAATATGGTCCTTCCACGTGACCTTGCTGTTAAATATCACATCTAAAAATGTGAAGCTTTTAACGATGCTTATTTGCTGCCCATATAGGTACAATTTATAATCTCTTTACATTTTCTTTTTAGTGACTGTTGTTCCCTTAGTTTTGTCAGTTAAGTATTTAAAGCCCCATACTTCCTAATACCTCATCCCATACCCTTGTCTCATCTCCACCCCAGAAGTCTGATTTAGCCACATGACCTGCCTGTCATGTGACTTTGCTCATTCTCCTCACCTGGGGAGATGAGCTAATTGTGTGACAGGTGGGGCTGGATCATTTCCCTTAAAGGGGCCAGCTGCCCTGTGACAGGACTGGCTCCTGCTTCTGCGGAAATCACAGGCAAAGCTCCCTCTGATTTTTGCAGAGGTCTGTCATCACCTGAGATTCTGACTCACTGTAGAAGTCAGTGGGAGATGCCCTTCGGGAGAGAATTGGAAGGACAGTCAGGTGCCCAGTTTCCAGTAGCGCCTCTGCAAACCGTTTACACCAGTACAACTGCATCTGCTATGGGAGAGGTTGCACTGTTCTAACTAGGGCTAAAATGGTACAGCTGTTGTGTGTGCGTAGACAAATCCCACCTTGGTTAGTCTGAAACCAGTTGTGGTAGTTGCTCTAGCTATACTGGTCTAGTTAAAGCTATACAAAACCCTAGTGACGACGCAGCAGTTGCATGTCACTATTTATTATCTGTAGTTAGACTGTAAGGTCTTCGGGACAGGGACAGTCTGTGACCACTGATTATTACAGTAGCCCCTGGGAGCCTCAATCATGGACCAGAGTCCCATTATGCTAGGTGCTGTTCATGCATAGAACAAAAAGACCATCCATGCACCCCTGCCCACTCTGGGCTGTGATGGCAGCTCCCTCCCCGAGTGGGACATGGGGGGTGGAGATCTGGTTTTGGCGTGACTGTGCCAAACCTGCAACTTGAATAAACTCGGCCCACAACTTTCTTACAGCCTTGTACAGTGTCCATGCAGCCTCTGGGTGGTTTAGTGTCCTTTTAACCACCAATTTAAGTGATGCTGCTGCCACGTTCACATGTAGACAAGTCCTCAGGAATTGGTTTAAGCGGAACCAGAATAAAACCCACTCTGAAACTGAAGTAGGGGATTTCACCAGTCTAAGGCCATGTCTACACTGAAAACTCCAAAGCTGCTCTGCTCTAGCATTCCAGTGTAGACGCTCACTACCATGACAAGAGGGGCTCCCCCATCGCTGTAGTTAATTCAGTGCCCCGAGAGGCAGTAGCTACACTGACGGAAGAATTCTTCTGTCGACCTAGCTCCTGTCTCTTGGGGAGGTGGATTACCTGCGCCGATGGGAAAATCCGTCTTGGTGATGTAGGTAGTGTCTACTCTGAAGCGCTGCTGGTGCACACTAGCGTCAGGGCTTTCCCAGCTTGTGTTAAGAATTAATAACATCCGGGATGGAAAATAAATGCATTTTCCCCAAATTATTATTATTATTATTATTAATAATTAATAATAATAATAAATAATCCGTAATGCTTTTCATCGCTGGCTCTGAAAGTGCTAATAATTTAAGGGAAGGGACATTTTTTAAAAAATGGAAAGACAACTTTTTGTAGGGATGGTGTTATTTTAAGAACAATCAAATCCACGTATTTCTTTGGTTGGTTGGTTTGTTTATAGAAAATGCAGAAAATATCCACCGAGACACTCGACCGCCACAAACTGACAAGAAAAATGGATTGGAAACGCCGGACAACACTGTCAGAACCCAGCACCAGGTGAGAGAAGTGTTGGATGCAGGGGAGAAACCTTCCCATCATGACTAGGCCCCCCCTCCAAGAGCTGAAAGGCATATATAATCGACCCCTGCTTGAAATCTGGTTTACTGTTAATCTAAGGAAGAGTGCGGTCTAGGGTTAGATCAGCGGGACCGGGGAGCCAGGTCTCCTGGGTTCTATCTCCAGCTCTGGGAAGAGAGTGGGGTCTAGTGGGTTAGAAGTGGGGGGGCTGGAAGCCAGGATTCTTGGGTTCTCGTCCCACCTCTGCCACTGAATTCATGCCGTTGGCAAGTCAGTTCACTTCTCTGTGCCTCAGTCTCCACCTATATAATGGGGGTGATAGTAGCCTCAGGAGTGGGGCTCTGGGCCCTCGTCACTGAAGCCTAGTTGAGCGTAGCTGTCTGTCGGAGCCTCTGGAGATGGGTGTGGTATCAGGGTGTGGTAATCCCCCTTCTGCCAACGTCTGTCTGTCTGTCTTTGCCTGTCAGAACAAAAAGGAGAATAACTCAAAACCCTCCGTCCCACCTCGAGCCGAGAGGAAGAAAACCCCAGAGACCCCCAAGCCGGTGAACAGCCCCCAAGTTAACGCCCTGGTGGCTCGCCTGCCTTTCCTCCTGCCTCGCATCCAGCCCGGAGAGAGACTGGTGGCGCCGGGCACCCAGGCCGTGCGCTCCTCCCCGCCCATTCTGGCGCCCAAGATCACAGCCACTCCCGTCGGAGGCACGGTCAAGATGGCTGCCCTGCCACTCTCGGTGGGCGCCGCCTCCTCCCTGCCCCTCAACCTGGTGCCGGGCGTGAACGGGGCAGCGGGGCTGGTCAGCCAGCAAGCGGCGGTGCCGGTGATCAACATGATCTTGCCCAATGTGCCGGCTGGCATGGGCATTCCCATGGCTGAAATCCCCGCCAACCCCAAGAGCGCAGCCGGCGGCGGCACCGAAGGCCACAGCCCCGCCAAGACCAGCGAGGGGCCGGCTGGCAGCCCGCAGGAGGCCCAGAGAGCCAAAGGGGCTAAACGCCCCCTGGAGTCGCCTGGTGAGGCTTCCACCCTCAAGAGGAAGCGCGGTCGGCCCCGGAAGAGGCCGGATGAGGTGGAGGCCCATTCCCCGGATAAATGCAGCAGTGCGGAGGAGACGCTGCCTGGCACTGAGGAGGGGGCTGCTCCTGACACCGGAGGAGGGGGCAGCACCTCACGGGGCTCGTTTGTCTCGGGTGGGAACCGAGGCTCGCCCAGCCCAGGTCCCAGAGAGGCGGGAAGGCTCTGTGAGGGAGACCCAGATGGCTGGGCTAGGGGAGCGTCGTCCACTGCTGACAGAGGCGGCTCGCCAGATGCTGACCGAACCACGGGCATCTCCCAGGTGAGTGTCATCCAGGACGGCCGGGTCAGCGGTCAGACCTGGGCGAAAGCTGGCGCCCAGGAGCCGGACAATTTGCAGGTGCAGATGAACCCAGGCAAGGCTGGGCCAGCGGTGGCAGGGGGAGCCTTGGTTTCTGCAGCAGGATCCCAAGGCCCCCAGAAGGGGAGACCTCATCCCCGCTGTCCCTTGGGAGATGCCAAACCGGCAAGCCCGGGGACAAGCCCAGCTGTGCTGCTGCGATCAGCAACCCCTGCCCCTGACGACCGCGCTCAGCCATCCACTTCCAGGAGCTCTCCTGATTTTCTGTCGGACGCGTCCAGCTCGGAGGAGGAGTCGCCGCAGGCATCAGCGGGTGGGTGCTCTGCCGGCACTAGCAAGGACAGAGCAGCCATGGGCCGGCACAGCTCTGCTTCCCACCGGCTCCAAAGCCCCCCGTCCGCAGCGGATCGCCCCTGAGCACGCTCTGTGCAGCGCAAACGCCTCAGCAAGCCAAACTTGTCGTCTGCCCACGGCCGGGTGCCAGTGCTCTGCCGCCACCGGAGGCCTCGCAGGGAAGATTTAAAAATGATATTCATTTGCTAACTGCCTCCGTCACTTCCCAGGGCTGCAGAATAACACCCCTCCTCCCCCACCCCTCGTTGCCATGCAATTAAATAAAGCCAATCATTGCCACACGCGGATTGTTTGTGATCAGCAGCCCGTTACCTTTCCATTTTGCTACGTTGGGAGGCCAGGTCAATGCATCTTCTCTCCTGCCCCCTCCAAGAGGAAAGGGCTGCTCTTAGGGGTGGAAAAGATCCCTCTGGAGCATAAGGAGCCCTGGGGTCAAGAAGTGACTCGGGTGACGTCTCTCCACCTCAGCCACCAGGGGTGTGTCCACACTGCTCACTGAGCCCGGGCTCCGACTTGCATTTGAGTCCCAGCCCCCCTTCCGTCCACACCCAAATCAGTGACTGGAGTCAGTGAGCACGGGTCCTAGGACCTGCTGGGGGGTGGATCCCTGTCCCAGTCCCGCTGCAAGTCGGGTGCTAGCCCTGTCATTTTGCAGTGGGGACGCAGCTCGAGCCTCCGACTCGAGTCAGAAGGTCTAGGCTGTGCCGTACGGACACGTTCCCCCGGCAGAGACCCGGGTCCAACCCTTGTAAACCCAAGTTTGCAATGCAGCGTGGCGGCTCAAGCGCAAGCTTGGAACCACTGAATCCACGAGCCCAGGTCCCACAGACCTGGGTTAAGCAAGCAGTGCAGACGTACCCCAAGACACCGCGTTCACGGTGCCCTCTGTGAACGGTGCTGCTCTTGGACAGTGGACACCACAGCCAGTTTCAAGTCACCGGTGTAACTGCCCCAGAGCTAACCCCTCACCCCCAGAGTCAACACCGTACCCCCCCCCCCCCCCGACAGCACCATTTGCACTGCCGCAGTTACAGCAGGGGCTGAAATCCGAGCGTACCCAGGCCTCTGGGGCGCACCGCCAGTCCTGCAGCTAGATGGTGTTGTTCGCAGCTGCTGTCCTGTGAAGGGCTGTGTGCTCTTGCAGGTGCTAAGCACCCGGCAGGATGGAAGCTGGTGTTCCAGCTGATCCCAGGTTTGATCTAGAAGCTAAAGGTTGTGGTGACCTTTATTTTTTTTTCTTTTGGCGTGGTGTGTGTCTCTCCTTTGAGTCGGGCTTTGATCTGCCCACGAGCATAGCTAACCTCAGCCACGAGCCGGAGGCATGAACTTCTCTGGCCTGTGCTGTGCAAAAAGTCAGACTAGATCATCATAACGCCCGCTTCTGGCCCAGGAATCCAGGTGACCCTGTGACAGGGCAGCAAAGATCTCTGCTTAAAAAGGCCTGAAGGAGGTGGCTTTTACAAAACGGCTTTCCTGCTGCTGGCTGGGGTATAAAGCAGGCCTTAAAGCTTGTGGCTCATGGATTCTGAGGCCAGCGTGTGGCCCTTGGATCTGACTTCTTGGATAACAGAGGCCCCAAATAATTCCCAGAGCAGACCTTTTGGAAAAACAGCCAGTCTTGATTTTAAAAGTGTCGGTGGTGGAGAATCCACCATGACCTTTGGTTGGACAGAATGAAGAGGGTACGGAAGGCGTCTCTTGTTTTTCAATCTTAGAAACAATCAGGAGTGTAAAATCTAGTCTTGCTGGGTTTTGCTGGGTGTCTCGGAGAAGGTTTCTATTGTAACTGAAAGAGCTGGGATGTTGGCTCTTTAACAAAGATGTCCTTCATCCAAATGGTTAGTTAGCCATTGGAGCTAAATAGACCTTCCCCCTAAAAAACAAACCATTACACCACACCCTTCCCCTCTTACCAGCTCAGTGTTCCCTTTCCTGATGTCCCTGTTTCGTGCCAGCACAGGCCCTGGCTACATTAGCATTTTATTGATCTCCCAGCGTTATTCTAGCACTGATGCAGCTTCCCCAGCTGTCAAGAGCGGGAAACACTAGTGCAGATGAACTACCAGCATTCCCACCACCGGCAGGCTTGGCCTGCACTCAGAACTAACAGAGGAAATACGGGGGCACCTCTCTGATTCCCTCTGTCTGATAGACCCTCCCCAGATGTCTCATGGGTGCACAGGAGACTAAAATGATGGGCTGGCTGAGCAATTGCTATCCAGATGTAGACAGCCTCTAGCATCGCTGTGTTGCGTGTGTATCTGGTGCTCCGGTGCTGTCTGCTAGCCCCAGTGTGAGGGGCTACACCAAGCTGGTGGTGGTGACATTCTGTCTGCATCTTGGACAAGGTCCTCCGTACTGAGCTGTCTAGAGAGGGTGTGGGGGGATTGGAAGCTGCTCTTCCAGTGTTTGTCCATGAAGGAGAGTGGACTTGCGGTTGCCAGGCTCCCCCTGTGGATCAGAGAATCAGGTTTTGCTCTAAAGCGTGAAAAATGGTTCCTTGCATTCGGTTTCCAACGTTGAGTTAGACACAAACCCTTATGGACAGCAGGGAGACCAGAATCGGTTTTCAGGGGATCCAGCAGCCGCAGGGACTTTCTCCTCCTCACCGCTCATCTCTGGGTCTCCTAGAGATCCTCGTGCAATAGGATTGAGCCAGGCAGAGGCTTCCTCACTAACTTCCTCTGGACACTAGCGAGATAAAGAATCCAGTTATCACAGTGCGTCACCATCACAACCTGCGTTTGTCTCAGGGCCTGTCTACACATGAAAGTTAATTAGGATTAAAGTAGGATGTGACTTTAAAATGGATGAACTATTCCTGATTATTGCTCTGTAGAGACATTCTTGTTCCAGAATAGCTCCGTATGTAGACAAGCCCTCAGAAGTCAGTGCCACGCTTTGCTTCTATTCTCCCTTCTTGCCAGCAAATGGTAAAAGTCACTGTAGTGTGATTTATTAGGTGTATAATGGTAGCACCTGGGCTCCCCACTCATGGACCAGGCCCCTATGGCACTGGGCACTGTATAAACAGAAGAAAAAGACAGTCTTGCCCCAAAGAGTTTACAATCTCTTATAATCTGCCCTTATCGGAGGTGGATTTATAGGTGAACAGGAAAACTTCCCACAGGCAGCAGACCCTGGCTCAAAATATTTGTTTAAAAAAAAAAAAAGATTGCAAGTCAAACCATTTTAAAACAATAGATCTTAGAAGCTCAGTTTCTGTGGGGCCTAGGTGGATCAGAGGATTGGAAATTCTTACAGCAGCGCCAGGTCCAGCCTGCATGGGGTATTTATGTGCCCCCCCCATCTGCAGCAGTCTGCAGCTTTTCAGCTTTGATTTTAGAGAGAAAAGGCGAGTTTGCACCCCTCCCAGGTGCATCAATAACCTTCCAGAAGCTTGGAGAGGTGTGAATTTTCCCACCTGCCATTAATCTCCGTGGGGTGTTGCCGCTAAAGCTAAGGACCCTTTAAATGTCAGCAAGAACTATTTAATTGCCTTTTGCTTTGTCGCAGTGATACAAGGAAGGGACTGGGCGTGAATCCCACAGGTAGGGAACTGGGAACGGGTTGTGGGGAAGAGAAGGCGTCGGTGGGTCTTCAAGGGGAGCATGTTTTCCGACTGACGCCGCCTACATTGTCACAGCTCAAAGTTCTGTGCCTACATGAGAGCCACGTTCTGACCTCCTTGCTAGGGCAGAGATCAGCTGGGGACTGAGGAGAGCATGTGGTCCTAGATTTATACCCTCTGGCCTGCAGACATTAATTAATAATGCGGTTCCTCTCGGTGCAGAACGAACTTTGCACTCTGGCCCTACGGCCCAGGGAGCCGAAACACAGGGGCCAATGCTGCCAGTCCCCAGCAGAGGGCCCCTGCATCTGCCTGCCCACAGGGGAGCCAGCGTGAGAACTGGAGACCTGCACCCCGGTTTCTTTGCTAAGCCTGGGCGAGGCCAGAGCGTGACTTTTGCAGGCTCTGCGGCGGTTGCAGGCGGAGGCCACCGGCTCTGGGGTGGGGGGAGGGAGGAAGGGGAGCAAACGGACTCTTGCTCCCTCATGAACCATGGGAGCGCCGGGTCTCCGGCAGTGTGACGAGGGGGGTCGGTGAATTTGGGGGCTGATAGCCCTGGTTAGAGCCAGGTGGGTGGGCACTAAACAAGCCCCCCCACCCTCAGAACCCTCCTGCATAGCTCGGCTAATGCAGCTTGGTCCTGATCTCCAAATCCCCTGCGGTTCCAGGCCAGTTCTCCCCCCATGGCTTGGCTGGTGCCCCTCACTCTTGACCCGCAGCCCCCTGCCAGCCCAACCTGGGTTCTCCCACCCCCACCCTAGCTCAGTCCCACACACACAGCCTTACCAATGCTCTCAGTCATGACCCACAGCTCCCCTCCCCCCCATGGTGTGGGTCTAGTGGCTAAAGCCACTGTCTGGAAGTCAGGATTCTTGGGCCCTGGTCCCAGGTCTAGCACTAATCTGCTGTGTGACCTTGGGTCCAGTTACTCTTCCTCCTTGTGCCTCAGTTTCCTCAAATGCTAAAACGGGGATGATCTTTCCTGGACTTTGCAAACACTAATTACACGTGAGGAGGGTCAGGAGCCTCATCACTGAGCTGGTCAAAGGGAGGCACGGGGGCACACCCAGCCCAGGCCAGTAACAGCTGGCAACCAGTGGCCCCAGGTGGGCTGAGTGACTTGGGGAGCCTGCCTAACTTTGCCACGTCCACCCGCACAGCTCGGGCCTGCTCTTCTGGTTCTTCCAATTGGGGGAGGGTTATGCCAAGGGCATTTGCACGGGTCAGGTGCAGGGAGAGTTCTCGGGGTTCAGGAGGGGAATGGCAGTTGTTGACCGGAGAAGCACCCGAAGCAGGGGTGGATCAATCACTGGGATGGATCAGTCACTGCAGCCGCCCACCACCCCCTCCCTGTGATGTTAGACCAGCAAATCTGAGCAGGTGACTGGGTGCCAAACCACGGGCTCCTCCGACCCTCCTGTGAGGAATGAGGTGCTGGTGATAGTGCATGTATGCGCACATACACACGTGCGCACACACATGCATGTATACACATGCATGCACATGCGTGTGCACACACACACATGCGTGCACACACATGCTTCCTTATGAGATTCTCACCCTTCCCTCACAGACCTTCTCTTGCTCTCACTTTCACTCATCTTCACCCACGCAGATGCGTCAGGCCCGCCCAGCCCCACACACCTTTTCACACCCAGACGCACCAAGGAGGAAAAAAATAGCTGACACCTCAACCACACGCCCGTGGCCTCTGTCCCTTTAAAATTGCAAACTCCCTCCCTTCCCCCACCCTTCCCCCCACCCAGCACAGATAAAAGCCCTGGAAGGCAGCAGTACAAGGTACACTGTCTCCTCCCCCATCCTCTCCTGGAGCAATGGAGGAGCTTGGAGACCTAAATACCTGTCTCCCCCTCTGACTTCTCTCATGCTCCAGCCTCCTGGGCCATGTTGTCTTGGTGAAGGCCTGAACCCAACCAGCCTGTTATTGCAACAGCCCCTTAACAAGCACAGATGGCTCCAAGGTGACACTCGGCCCACTGGCTGCACTGCAAAAACTCCCTGCTCAGAACAAGATTGGATGGCATCTATTTTACTGCTGTGCCTGATCGATACTGAAGGGGTTGTGCAGAGGTTAAGGAGAAGAATTTTTCTCCTTCCTCCTTGTAACCACTTTTGATGTACTGTTCACACTGTGACTGCTTCAGGGCTGGGGCTGTCTCTGTCTCTGTGCATCAACTGGCACCACCGTCCCTGATCTCAGTTCAGGCATCTGGGTCCTATCGTAAAACACTTGATAACAATGCGAATGATCCGTTAACAGCAGGACAGGGCCAGTCTGAGCTCAGCTCAGTATAGCCTGTGAAGCATCATCTGCAGGGGTTCATAGATGAGGAGCCAGAGAGCAAGTTCGGAGAAGCTCCCTCTGAGGGGGGGAACTCATCCTTCTCAGCAAAGTGCTTTGGGATCCGCAGGAGTGGGGCGGGTTATCTCTAGATGCAGTCACTTGCCAACCCAGCGAAACACAATAAGTGAGTGCCAGGCACACACAGCTGGATGAGCCCCAGCACTGGGACCTCCCCCCACGATCCCTCCATTAGTGTCCTGCCCACTCTGCTGCTAGCCCTTCTCCTTGGGGAGTGCTGCGCTCCTGCGGGAATCCCTGGGACTTTCCCAGTGAATCTCCAGGTGCAGATCTCCTGGGTGACGCGTGGTTCCCCTCTGCTCTCAGATTCCTGCACAAGAACCAGCAGAATGAGTTCGGAATGTGGGTCAGACCTGACCAGGGCAGATTTATAGTTCCCTTGTTATTACTCATGCTGTTGAGTGGAAGGATGGGCTTATGGCTTAAAGCATGAGCTAGGACAGGTGTCAGGACGCCTGGGTTCTATTCCCAGCTTGGGGAGAGGAGTAAGGTTTACTGGTTACAGCAGTGGCTGGGAGTCAGACCAGCTGGGTTCTGGGAAAGGAGTAGGAGCGAGCGGTTAGAATATGTGAGCTGAGGGTCAGGACTGCTGGGTTCTTTTTCCCTATTCTGGGAGGGAAGTAGAGTTTAGTGGTTAGAGCTGGACAGCTGGATGCTTGGATTCTGCCCCCACATCTAGGAGGGAGCACGATCTAAAGGTGAGAGCCAGGGATGAGACACCAGGATTTATGGGTTCTAATTTCAGCTGGGCCACTGATGTGTAAGTCACTTCCCCTCTCTGTGCCCCCGTTAAGCACCCTGCTACCCGCCTCATGCAGGCTTTTCCTGCATTTAGCACGGCAGCCTTTACTGACGCTGTGTAATGAGCCGGCAGCCTCGGACCAAAATTAGAACGGCTCCCAAGTGACTATGAATAGACGCGTCGCAGCCATTCATAAACATTAGCTAATGAGTCCCGGACGCCGAGGAGGGTATTCCAGGGCTATGCCAGCCGCTGTCGTTCTGCTGGGTGTAGGTGGCTTGGGATGGGAACTAAGGTGGTGCGACCATTACTGGAAAGCATTGTGCTGCCTGGCAGCTGCCTCTGCGATTTGCACGGCGGACGCTGCTGCCTGTGGTATGGGGTCAGTCCCTGGTAATCCATTTAATTTACCATGGGACATTCGCTCTGGAAGCCAGAAATAGCTGGGCTAGTTTTAACCCCCAAGCTGCCAGGCAGGTTTAGGCCAGGCGGCATTGGGTTTTTGGCACTCACGCAGGACGAGCAAGGGGCGTGGTGGGGTGGGGGGGGGGGTCCAATTTACTGGAATCTCGGATCTGTTTGCCAAGCTCCCCCCATCTGGGTCAGATTTCCTGGAGCTCAGCTCCTATTTAGACACCTAAAAAGGGCCAGGTTTTCAGGACGGTTTAACAAGCAGCAGCTCCCAGCATGGCTGGATTGTCATGACAAGCTGAGCTTGTTTCAGAGTCTGGCCCGTGGGGCTGGATTGGCTTGGCTGGCTGATTGCTGGCATGGAAGGTGCCACTCTACAGCCTCAACGCAGGCCAGGGGAGCGCCAGCTTCCCCGCCTTCCCAGCTCATCCAGGAGTAACTCCTCGGGCAGAGAAGGCAGTTTCCCCACAGAGCCTGCAGATAACAGGGACCACTCTTCACCATGAACTGGGCTGAGACCCCACAAAACTCATCTTACCCATAGGCCAAATGGACACTGATTCGAGTCCTGCCTGCATTGGTAGCAATCAGCATCTACACCATCCGGATCACCCGCATTAGGAGCGCTAACCGCTCCCCAACTCGCTGGCTGCCTCAGCAGTGGGGCGAGGACAGAGCTCCTGTCTTCCCACTAGCGGGGATCCAGGATGGGAATCTTCTCCCACAGAAACAGACTCCGACATGCGTGCATTGCATGCCAGGGAGACGTTGTTCCGTCTGGCCTAGCAGCTAGAACACTGGGCTGGGACTCAGGAGTCTTGGGCTCCAGGTGTGACTTTGGACAAGTCCCTGCTCTGTGCCTCAGTTTCTCCATCTGTCAGAGGGGGATGGAGATAATGACAACGACCTCCTTTAAAGCACTGTGAGATCTACTGATGTGAAGTACTGGATAAAAGCTAAGGATTATTAGGAAACTTTATTGTTACTGTCAGGCTCTTGAGGGGTGTGGTTGCGTTATTCATGCTTCAAAGGGTTCACAGCCCTCCGCGAGTGAGATAGACTCGCCACCCAATCCTGCCTGGTGTCCTCACACCTTTTATACAGGTGGAAGGTGTGTGGTTTGTGCTCTTGGCCAGTTAAGCAATCATGTTGTGCTGTCACCCACCCCAGAGGTGACTGCATTTCCATGGCACTGTGCGTACAGGAGCTGGGCAGTGCTATGGGATTTTTCAGGCTGGAAGGCACTGGAAAAAGATAAGAGGTTGCCATCCTAACAACATACACACAAGAGTCAGCTTCACGCAGTGAGAGATGTTACAAAGTACCCGTGGTTTGGTGTATTCCTAGGCTACAAGGTAGGAGACTGAGTCACCATGGCCCCACGTCACCTAAGCACATACTTAAATCTATTCTTATTCAGCAAAGCATTTAAATATGTGCTTACGTCCCATTGGGATTAGACACAGCCAATAAAGTTAAGTCTGCACTTAAATCTTTGCAGACTCAAGGCCTTAGCTCTGTATTCTTCAGCATCCAGCATTTAACAAGAGACATATTAAAATACCCTACAATGAAGTACCACAAGGCCTCAGAGATCCACCACTAGCCAAGCACCTTTTCATTTATAAAGGGGAGCAGTTCAGCTTTGTATCTTCCAATTCAAAAATACACCGAGTTTGAGAAGGAACAGTAGCCTTAGTTGAAGAACAATCCATCTCATCTATGTCTCTGTCTGTACTTATTCTCAATGTGCCCATCAACCTGGTATATGCACTCAATATTACCACAGGTCTGCTGCCACACACAGCTCTGCATGGAACAAGAAGGGGAACATATATTCCCATTTGCCTCTTACATCTTGTATTTTACATTGTAAACTCTTTGGGCTGTTCTTTAATATTTTCAGGCTGGAAATATTCACCAAACACAAACATGCTTTAACGCCATACCTACCAGCAGCTTCACTGAATTCAAGAAGGCTACTACTCCGCATAGTGAAATTAAGCATGTTTGAAGGCAGTAGCTGGGCTCTAGTGGTGTGCTTAACTTTACCACTGTGAGTTGTCCTATTTAATGTCACAGCACCAGGCAGTGTAGCCTATAGGCTACTGCACTGAATTTGGTTTTGGGACAGTTGGTTTCTATTCTGGGGTCTGCCAGGTGGCCTTGAGCAAGTCACTTCTCATTTTCCCCCCTCTGTAAAGTGGGGGTAATGATACAGCTCTCCTTTGTAAAACACCTTTAGGTCTACTGATGAATATCGCTAGTTAACAACTAAAGTATTATCATCATTATTCACAACGCCTATAGCTAAACCCAGTGCAAGTCTTGGCAGGATCAAGGCATTAGCTGCTAAAAACATTGCCTACAAAAAAAGTACAAAAATGTCTGGTTATTGAAAAACAAATACAAATTATCACCCCCCCCCCCCATTATAAACACCAACAATTGTAGAGTTTCTAATCCCACAGCCACCCTAAATTACAAAATGTAAGCAAACAACCAAAGAATGCAAGGGATGGGAGGGGAACCTGTTCTGTGTACAGTGACCAAGCCCCTCTGAAAAACTCGGGGGGGGGGAAATTTTGGGGTAACAGGCTCTGTTAACAGCAGAAAGTGCACAGTTTATGGCTCCTGAAGAAATGCAATTACATAAAAAAGTGCAATCTTGAAACGTGGCTAAACTTGCACAATTTGTCTCGGCCACTCTCTGAGTCCCTGGAAAGCTCAGGGAGGCGGAGACGCACCATCGCTCTGCTCAGCTGCTTTAATGCCACATGCAATTTGTCTCCCTTCTGCAACGCCCCCAGCAGCCACCGTCCCAGCTGCTGCAGCCTGCGCGAGCCATTGACTGGCCTGGGCCCCTTTCTCAACAGGCAATGAAGTAGCTACCTCTACGGAGCGCATAGGTTTCTATGGGTGTCTGGGGTCCTCGCGCCCTAGCGCCACCCCCTTGGATAATGCGGGGAAGCGAGTAGGGGAGTGTCCCGCGGGCGCGCGGGAAGGGGATTCTGGGGCCTGGGGGCGTGGTAATTTTGGGGGGCCTCCCCCGTCCCCTTCCGTCTCTGTGGTGGTGGTGGTGTGTGTGTGTGAAGGCCCCTCAGGCGGCGCGGCGGGCAGCCCCGAGTGCTGCTGCGGCCCTGCTGCTGCTGCTGCTGCTGCCGCCGGCGGGTCCCGACTCCCGGCCGGGGAGCGAGGTGCGTCCGCCGCCGGCAGGTGAGCGCCAGGGCCGGCCCCGCGGCGGGAGAGGGGGAGTCCCCCCCCCCCCCCCCCCCCCAGGGCACGCCGCGCCGGGACCCCCCCCCGGAACCGCCCCTCAGACCGCCCCCCCCGCCGGGCTTCCTGCGGCCCCCCCCCGCCGGGTGCCCCCCTCACCGCACCCTGAGCCCCGCCTGACAGCGCCCCCCGCCCGCTCCGCCTTCACTCCCTTATCCCCTGTCCAGACTCCTCTCACCCGCCCCCTAGAGCTTCCTCATTCCCCGACTTCTCCCCCCTCCCCTTTCAGCCTGCCCACCCCGTCCCGCTCTGGGTCCCCCCCCCCGCCACCCCTCTGTGGGCCCTTTAGAGCTCTCCGTGTCCCTCCCTGTGCAGCCCCCTCCTCATCCTCCACCCCCCTCTCCTTGAAAGTCTCTCTTCCAGGTCCTCCGTCTCCCCCCCGGCCGCGGGGACCCATTCTCTTGGCGTTGCTCCAACATCCTCCTTGGCCCCCCCCCCACTTTGTGTCCGTGCCTCCCTAGGGGACCATCGTGTCCTTCCCCTCCCCCCCCCCGGGTTGCTCGCACCCTATGCCTCCCTGTGGCCCCCTCCCCAACCAGGACTGCTGCATCTTGAGCCTTTTCTCTATGTTGCTCCTACCAGAGCCCCCCTGCCTCCTCCTCCCATGGGGTAATCCTTTCTGTTCCCCCCATTGCGGGGACACTCGCATGCTCAGCTGCCCCTTGTTGGCATTTCCCTATAACTAGCCCCTCCGTGCCCTCTGCCTCTCTCCCCACCCCATTCTCCAGTTCCTGCACTGCTTCCTACGGAGTTATAGTTTCCTCCCTCTACCTAGGCAGCCACTCTGGGATTCCCGTTACAGTGATTGAATTTCTGTACCCTCTGTCTTCCAGGGATTTTATCCTCCTTTCTGGGATGAAAGCCCCCTTCATGTGGTTACCCCCTTCATCCCATTTTATGAACTAGCTTGTAATTCTTTATGGTGGCATAACTGGTGCTAAGGCTTTTCTGTCTCTCCCGCCGGTAAATGCCACTGACAGTAACAGCCCAGGGCAAAAAGAAAAAAAAAAAATCCCCCCAAACTGGGACTGGAGACAGGAATTGTTTTGGTGTCTCTAATTTCCTTCGAGTTGCTGCGAGGGGGAGGCTGTTGTGATTCTTGTGTTGGCGTTTTTAGCTATTGCTTTGGATAAATTCTGCTCTCCTCCCCCCAGTCCTCCAGATTCCAGAAGAGCCTGTTCTCTGTGATGTGGTTAGCACTGCCTTTTTCTGATGTGATTTGCAGCCAGTCTCTTGCTGCAGCAGCCAAATTTCACCTTCTTGTGAAAAAGAGAAAACTGAAAGGGTTGGATGAAGCCTTCATTATCTCTTGTAAAGCTGGGAAGGAAGGATTCTGTCCTGGGAGTACTGGGAGATGGATGAAGCAGATTTTCCAGGGGCCATGGTTTCCAGTGGGCTGTAGACTTACAAGCACTGGTATTTATTATTCAAACAGCTATGGATTATTATTGAACGCAGTCAAGCAGCAACCAGGGCTTGTTTGGTCTATTTCCATTACAAGGGAATCTCTTTATGCTTGAGAAGCATCTTTTTTTTCCTCTCCTTCTTCAAACAGCTGATTAGGATCGTCTCTGAGAATCCACTTGAGTCTACATTGCCAAAGATGAATAGCTCAATCATATTTGTGTGCATGGATTCGAGGAGAGAGAAGCTGCCGTGTTGGATACGATTGCACCAGGTACGCAGTAGACTGGGTTGTCATTTCATAATTCGTTATCCCCAAGCAAGCAGACCTTCTGTTTTAAATGCTTCATCATAATCTCTCAGAAATATGTTTGTTTTGTGTGTGTGTGTGTGAGAGAGAGAGAGAGGAGACAGACAGGTGGTGGTACTGGTGAAAGATGCTGGATTGGTTTGGAGAACAGAGACCAAAGTCCTGTGAATATCCCTTTAACTGGTACAGTATGGACAGTGGCCATATAAGCATCTCCTATGTTTTGCTTCAATCCTGACTTCAACATTAATCATTATAATGACTTGTCAATCATGACAGTTCTGTATACCTGTCAGTCATTGACTTCTCTGCTGCGAAGCCATTTAGTGTTGAGTCTTCTGATATGGATAACTGTTTTTAGGAACTGGACTGAGACCCCTCTCAACTCTTTCTATAAACCTTCAGATAACATCTCTGTCTTTAATGACCAGGGCTGAATTTGAACAGCTTAGATGTGGAGTGCTTTGTAGCTTATTACCAATCAACTGAGTCATCTTATCCTTCCTGTGCTTTGTAAATGCCTGAAAGAGCTACTTAATTATTTGACGTACTAGGACACTGGCCTTCTGAGAGGCTGTAGATTTTCACGGTGGACAATATATCTGCAGACCTGTTTCTACAGAATATACTCCAAGTTGTTAGTTCTTTAAGCTTTACAGTCAAATGGTCTAAATGTATTGCCCTATCAGTTGATTCACCTTCTAGTATGTAGACATACGTAATACTTTGCACTCTCATAGCATCTTCTCTCTGAGGATCTCAAAGCACTCTACACATGGTAAAACTTGAGGAACTGATGGGTGAAGTAAATTGTCTGAAGTCACAGAGCAAGTCAGTGGCAGAACTGGGAACAGGACCTGGGAGTCCTTACTCCCAGCTCCTTCTCAGGTGACTCTGCCCTCTTGTCTTAATGGTCTTGTTAATGTCTCGGAAAGTTGAAGGATTTCACCTAGTCTGGTTTTATGAGCTGTGCAATGTGCTATTTTTATATTGCCCTCTGTGCTGCAAACTGGGGTCCACATCCAGTAATGGTCATTGAAGTCAGTGGTTCACGTGAATGCAAAGGGCCTGCCTGTGTGGATCTAGCTGCAGGATCTTGACCTAAGTCTGCAGCTTCCATTTGGTGGAGATAGAAAACTCCAGCCATCAGATTGACTTCTCTTCTGGAAATCTGAATGTGCCTTTTGTAGAAACTCCAACCCCGTGGTCCTTAGATGGCTGCTGAATTTGGGTCTCCATGTTTGGAACAGCAGAAGGTGAGTTACTTCTGTTAGTTAGAACCTGCTCGAACTGTTAAAATGCCTCTATTTCCAGTTCTTGCACTAACTCTGGGCAGATCACTTCACCTCTTAGTTCCAATATTGATGACTATTTTAACAAGAATATCCTAAGTTAATATACATATAAACAAGAGCTTTGGGAGGGATATAGCCCTCCAAGCTTCAGGGCAAAAACAATCTTCTAACTGTTGTAGGGTTAGGAGGAAATTTTCTTTTGGAGCAGGCTGCCCCGTACCTACCTGCTGCAGAGTTTCTTCCTCTGAAACATTTCGTATTGATCATTGTTGGAGATAGGCAGCTGCTCTACATAGGAATTGCCAGACCACATTACACCACTGAACCTTAGGGCTTGTCTACACTTGATACACTACAGCGGCACAGCTGCAGTGTAGCCACTATCTATGCCGATGGGAAAGATTCTCCAGTAGGTGTAGGTAATCCACCTCCCCAAGAGGTGGGTATTCTTCCATCAACCTAGTGCAGTCTACACTAGAGTTAACAACTGTATTGCTCAGGGGTGTGGATTTTTCATATCCCTGAGCAACATAGCTGGGTCAACCTAACTTTTTAGTATAGACCAGGCTTTGATTTATCCCTGTTAAAAAGAGTTTGGTGATTAATGTTTGCAAAGTACTTGGAGATGAAAGAGCTAGAGAAGGGCAAATTATTGTTGCAGAGTTTTTTTTAAGAGTTGCAGGTTGATTGACTTGCTGCTGCAGTTAAATGTGTTCATGGTGGTTCTCAAACTCTGCTTTCTGAGATGATCTGACTTGTTCCATAACTTTGCTTAGTCTGGACATTAAGGTCCTATTTCCAAAGAAGTTGAGCCCCTGCAGCTCTCATTGACCTCTGCGCTACCCCAGCTCTCTCAGGACCTCTGAAAATCAGGTCACACACATTTTTAATATGGAAAAATTAATTTAAAAATAAGTCACTGGATTTAATTATTTTCCATCACGTTATAACTTGTGGAGAGGGAATGAAGGAAGGATGATTTTGTGGTACAGACCTGCGAGTCAGGAAATGTGGCTTCCTTTATGATCTTGGCCAAATTGTCTCTGTTTCCCCTCTCCAGCATGGGGATTCTTGCTTCAGAGTAGGTAGGGAGGCTGAATGAATAAAGTACCTGAGTCCTATGGAGAGTACTGCAGAAGGACAAAGCATTAGTAGTTTGCATCCAAAATCTCTGTTAATAGCAGAGTTCTTTGTGAGAGGAGTTTGCTGCTAGTTCTTCATTAACCCCTAATGTAATTATGGAGCAGTGATTTATTAGAAATCATTTTTATAATAACTGATATCATTTGTCATTCTTCCTTGCTGCATATCCTGCAGAGTAGATCTGTTTTCATCCAGATTTAGGAGTAACACCTTGTCCTGGTTGCAGGAGCCCCAGATTTGTTGCTATTTAAGTAATGCAGAGTTGGCTGAATCAAATCCAGCATAAAATGAAGCCTTGTGAAACCATGAAGGGATGTTCAGTGCTTATAACCCAAGAATTTTTTAGGCCAAACTGTAGTAGAAACTTCAGCCCACTTGTCAAACTATTTGGAGCTCTGTCTTAATCTGAGGTACACATAGTGCATTATTACAGCAAACTTGCAAAAACAGCCACTATGCTTGTGCTAAAATGGATTTTATGAGGTACTTGTTGCTGAGATCAAGCCACTGGTGAACAGTCTCTTTAGCTGATACTCTGCCTGGCTCCTACAATAGAACATAAAACCCCCCACAATTACTGATTGAGAAAAGCAGCTACTGGGCAGGTGCATTAGGGTTCTGATACATGTGTGTAGTGACCATATTGATTCAGTGGGAAAAGAGCTGGATTAATTTTACGTGGTGTCCGTGGATCTGTCAACTACGGGTTTCCTTTGATCTTGATGAGGCATACCACAAAGGCTCAGAAGAAGCAGTGATGACACATTGACTACAGTTCCTATATTAAGGAGTCCCTAAGTATTCATTGACAGTCCATCTTTTCCTTTTTCCTTTCATATGTTTTACATGGTACTTCCTGGAGTGCAGGCTAGTGGATTGAGTGAGGGGCTGGGTGTCAGGACTCCTGGGTGCCAAAACTGGCTTTACCGTGATCTCTCATGGGTGTATCCCAGGCTTCTTAGCACCACTGCAAACTGTGCTCTTCTGTGAATGCTTTCATTGGGTATTGTGGAAGAATATGTCCCTCTTTTCTGAGGAGTTATAGAAAAAAGATATAAATCTGGCAAGTCTCACAATGCAGCTAGTTCCAGGTAGCCATGCTTCTCATTTCAGCATCTAGCCTGCACCTTACAGGTGTAGGTGTAGGACCCATACTGTGACACCAGTTGGGATGCAGCAGTCAGATACAGAAGCGAGCAGATGGCTGCCTGAAACTGGTCGCCAAAGCATTTGATAAATTCAGCATATACGTAAGCGCTTTGCTGGATCAGGGCCAGAGGCAGGATCAAGACTCTAATACCAGCCTCCTATGTGCCATTCACACTACCACAGGTGGTGTGGAAAGCCTTTCCTCTGTACATCTCCTGGCCCCCAGAATAGCCTCCCTTCATCTATCCTCACTGACTTCCCATTTCACATCAAATCTCAACTGAAAAACATTTCATCTCTTTCTTGTACCTTTTAATCTTGCTCTCCTTTTTCTAATTATTATTTAAACTTCTTATTAGGCTTGGAAGGATTAGATTTTTATTGGTAATTGTCAATTTCATCATACACACTCAAACTAAGGGAAAAAATATTTCCATTGATGATAGAGATTGACAGATAGGCAAAGTAAGTAAAATGTTGCTTGCAAATTTATTAGTTTGATTTAAGGCTATTTACTTTGTATATTTTGATATGTGATGTTGACATTTTGTGTTTTAACTGTTACAAAGCTGCAACTTTTTGAATCTCAGGGTCTACTTAACACTAAATAATTGTCTGACCCCTCCCATAATTTCCCACAACTGTGAAAATTTAAATGACTGAAAATGGGGAAAAAAATGCTTAAAAAATGCATAATTTTGTGCAACTCTGAAAATTTAAATTGATAAAAGTAGGAAAAATTATTAAAAAGAAACATCATTATACATGAAAATTATTAAAAACAAAAACAAATTCTGCCAAGCCTAGTTATTTTGTAAAGTGTATTTTTTGTGGGTAGAGTTTGTGCAAAAAACACAGTACAGAAAATATTTTGTTGTACCTGTTGTACAGCTTTAAGGACAGAGTCTGTCCCTTCAGTGTGTTTGGCTTTTGAATGGAGTGATATATATATATATACGTGTTCAAGTTTAATCTAGTTCATCCAGGTGTGAAAATGGATGGCAATCCATCTGTGTTGATGCTGAGAGAAGAACTTTTCTCTTACTAAAGGAATTTCATACTTGAAAGAGAGAGAAACATTCTCAGATAAGAATAGTTTATACTGGTCCTTGTTTAAATGCTGCTAATAGTGTTCTGCTACAGACTCCGTGTGTGATCTTGGGCTAGTCACTTTCCTTCTGTGCCCCAGTTTCCCATCTTTTTAAAGTAAGAATAGCATCCTAAGGGGGAGGTTGCAAGGATTAATATTTGTAAAGCACTTTGAAATCCACTGAAAAGTGTAGTGGCAATGCAGAGTGTCAATATAGTGAAGGCAGAGCTGAAAATAGTCTTGATTCAGTGTATATTGAAATTGCTTTATTTCCCCCCGTCCTGATTATGTGTCCTGAAAAATGTCTGGAGCTGGAGTGAATTGCAGTAAATCATGAACACGGAGCAAAACAAAAAGCAACACTGTGTAATAAAGACCAGATGTCTTATTGACTCTCCATCCTGTATTCCTGTTTGCTTGCCAGTCCTAATGCATCAGTGCTAATAGTCTATTCAAGTCAGGCAGGAGTGGAACACTTTTTTTAAAATGCCACCAATCTGTTCCAGTAGGTCTCCCTCAGTCTTTATGAGGAGTCACAAAAAACAATGCACTTGTATGACTTTGTTAACTCTTTGCTGCTTCATGTATGAAATTCTGTATTAACAAGGACTTTCCTTTATTTTGTGAAGAATTGCTGAGCGGGTCAGAATTGTGGGTGAAGAAGGAACCCCATAAATTCAGTTCAAGCTGCTTTCTAGATTATATTGCTTCATTGTGTGTTGTACCTGGTGGGTTTGTTATCCTAATGAGGACAGTGATTTAGAATGCTGAGGTTTCAAAGCTACTAACAGAGGTAAATAGCACATTGTAATGTGTTTAACTAACTGATACAAACCACAGAAAAATATAGAGGAGGAGGAATGCAGAAAATGCATTCCCTAGCTAGGATGTTATTGAGTATTTAGAGAGAGATGGTTCTTTGGCTTTCTCCAAACCACCCCAATTACAGACAAATCACTGAATAAACCAGTTGTAAGACTGATCTAGATTGTGTCTGAGAGATACCGAAAGAAGTTAGACTTTAAACCATAATTCTAAGAACTAAAGAAATGCCCTGTACTGGTTCCAATGCTAGAACTGTCATGGGGAGGGGACCCAGTAGGCCTGTGTGTTGGATTTGTCTCTGTTAGTCCTCTAATCCAAGCTTAACCCACTGAGCGGGTTGTAAGTCTCTCCCTTTCTCCCTTCATTGCTGAATTGGCACAACTACAAGCAGCGCCTCTTGTGTTATTCATGAACAAGTATTGCTTCCCAAAGGGAAGGCTTTTGGGTGTGTGGGAGGGTGGGTAAAGGATTTGGGGAATTCTCCTGGGCTTTGCAGTTGCTGCATCTTGAGATTTACATGTGGTGGAAGCCCCCATGTGCCTTGATGGGAATCTAGACTGCATGTATAAAACTGTGTTCTGGATGACACATGGCGTACAGTAGCCTAAGTCATGGAAGCCTTAAGAGGGTTTTACAGCTCAACATTTCAGTGTGATTGTCTTCTTGTCTATCGATTCTGAAACATGACATAGGTGTTCTGCACAGTGTGAATAAATTAGAGAAAATCTTAAACATTTCTATTTCTAATAGGGTCCACTGAGCATGCACACCCTCCACTTTTAAATCTTTAACCAGGGTTTTATGGTTTGGGGAAGGAGGTACTGCTGAAAGGGTATAGAAATGCTTCCTTATCCGGACCTGTTGCTAGATGTTGTATTTTACTCCCTTCCAGTTCTTCTGCTGGCTGGTCTGTTGCAAAGCTAGGATGGAATAATACCTCTTAGACTGCTACGTCTAACACTGACCCTTATTATTTTATTTATAGTATAGTGCCCCTCCATTGTTCTAGATGCTGTTTGTACATGTAATAAAAGACCATACCTGTTCTGGAGTGCAGAATAGACAAGACAGCTATTCAGGCATCGTGGCGTGGGAGATGGAAGGGACTGAAACATGGGGAGATGAAGTGATTTGCTCAAGGTCACACAGACACTGAGCCCGGATCTCCTGAGTCCCAGTCCAATGTCTTAACCCCATGGCTATGCTTCCTTCCTTGCTTTCATATACTTAAGTTTAAAATAAGTGTGTGGGAAAACAGTTGTTTAATTGGATCCCTGTAGTATGTTTCCTCTGCAACCTAACAAGAAACTTGTCAAAAGCATTTCTCTGCATCAAACAAAACAGAGAGTCTGGGACTATAAAAGCCCTCTGTGATTGTATGTTAGATTGTTATATTAGTCAGGGATGACTGGTTAGCATGGTATAAAAGGTACTTTTGCACCGGGCATGTGGCTGATAATCTAGGGTTGGACTTTAACAAATGCCACAGCTGATTTTTTTTATTAGTCAGTATTTGTCATCCAAGTTGGCTTGATGTTAACATTTTAAGGATTCCAGATTGTGGAAATCCCTTGGAATTGCTTCCCCCAGTTGTAGGCAGATTGAAATACCTGCTTTTGTACCACAGTCCTAGACCTTTGTTGAAATGCACACTGGAGGAAGAGTTCTCCTTTGTCCATGTATTGCTAGTGTTGAGTTTTCATGGGGCAAAGCAAAGCTAATTAAGGGGAAAAAAATAACTTTCTTGTCTTCTGGTTGTTTAGAATCTAAATACCACAAATATTCAACGCATGTGGGGTACGCAGCAAAAGAAATGGCGCACACAAAGGAAAAGTAACTTATAAATGCTGTGTAATTTCTGTTCAGAAAGAATGGAAGTGATGCAGTTACATCACTTCAAATTGCTAGAAAGTTTGAGATGACCTTGCTGGGCGTTGGTCAAGCTTCGTTTATCCAGAATTTGGAACCAAAGCAGTCCTGTTAAAAGAAGAGAGAATCTTCATTTTACAGAAACGCAGCGGCTATGCATTTAAGTCCCTGCTCTGCCACAGACTTCCTCTGTGACCTTGGGGGATCACTTAGCTTCTCTGTGCTTCAGTTTCCGATCTGTAAAATGAGAAAACTAGTTTTTCCCTACCTGACGGGGTGTTGAGGATAAATGCAGGCTGTGTAATTGAACTCCGATTCAAGGGAACCTAATAAGTACCATAGATAGAAAATCTTCCCGACAGCCCTTAGATGTTATCCTCATTGCACCGATAGGGAAACAGAGGTACAGAAAGTTGAAAGGACTCTCCCCATGCCACTGGATCAATCTTTTATCCCTTAGATAGATGTTCAGCTTTGGTTGGGCAGTTGCAGTAAAGATTCTGCCTTACAAAAACTAATTTAAAGGAAGACCCTTTTCTTAATTTGTTTCAGGATTATCTTCTGAATCTACAGATAGCAATGGCCTTTTTCTTAAAGGTGGGTAGGGAAGAGGAAGAATAGATTTTTCTGGCAGCAAGTGGAAGTAACATGTGATTGCTTGCCTTCAAGTGGTTTATATCATGGATTAGCAGATAAACATGGTATTCACTCTTAGAAATAAATAAATAAATAAATAAACAAACCAGGTAATTAAATTAGCAGGGAAGTGTCTTGTCCCAGGCCCTACGCACTGCCAGTATGGATTTTGTAGGCTGTAAATATTGAGCCAGGGTCAGATTGGGAATGGATATGCTGAAAACTCTTCAGTGAACTCTTTCCACAGTAAGTGATACTACTGTGTTTGGATATGACAATGGGACGGGGGCGGGCAATAGCATTCCTACTGAAATGGTTATACATTTGAAAAAGGTGTGGTCATGGTGGAGTGAGAGTGAACTATCCTCTTGTCCAGCATAAGACAGGAAAGTGGTCAGAACGGCAGTAACAAATTTTTATTGAAAGGAACGTCAGTTTAAAAAAAAAATTTCCTCTAGGCACTGGTTTTCCTTATTTCTGGCTGACCATAGGGTATGTTGTTGTTCTTATGATTAAGAAGACAGAAGTAGGAAGTGTTTCCAACTCTTGGTTAAGCTTTATATATATATATAAAAGTAATATTAAAAATGAGTGTGAATTGTAGAGGGAGGGTCATATAACCCAGGCGTCTGAGTATGGGACTTATTGCAGGAGTTTTTGTTCTAATTGTAGTTCCGACAAGACTTGCCCTTTGCCCTTGAGCAAGTCACTTAGCCTCTCATTCTCAGTTTCTCAGTGTAATACACTTACCTACCTCACAGGAGTGTCATGCAATTTAACGTTCAAAGTGCTAGGTAAGCGCTAAGTATTAGTATATGTCACAAGGGGAAGTTAAAATGATAAAAGCTGAGCGGGGAGGGATTTATTACATCCTAGCTATGAACAAAGCACATTGGATACACCCAGCTGGGCGTATAAAGCTATAATCCCTTAATGGCTACATAACCTTGCAAAATTCCTTTAGTGTGAGGTGAATAGAGTTTCCTGGTTATTTTCTCCTTTGCTTTTTGCAACTCAAGGCTGGGTAGAAAGGGCCTTCAGAAATAGTGTAAAGGCCAAATGTGATCTACTTCAAGATAAGCTGCATCACTGTAAATTGTGCATATAGTAGAGGTTTGCACTGATGCAGCTGCACCAATGTGTGTCTCATCCCTATACAGACAAGATCTTAGTAAAAAAAAATGTTCACCCCTAATTGTCTCAACTCTAAATATCCTCCGAGGTAATCCCAAAATGAGTGCACCATGTGCATCCAGCAGGCTCTGCAGCAGATTAATAGGCAGATGCTCTCTCTCCCCTTCCCAGAATGGTGCCATTGACTACCTTTCATGTTGCTTTCATTTCAGCTTTGAAGAGTGCAGACCTGCCACTGCTATGGGTGACACTATTGTAGATGCAGCCCCTGGGACAGCTTTGGATCAGTCATCCGGCCCAGTGCTGCAGGGAAATGGAGGGACTCCTCTCAGCATCATCAGAGAAGGCGTTGGGGAGCTGGCGGTTATCGACCCTGAGGTGGCAAAAAAAGCCTGCGAAGAGGTCCTGGAGAAGGTCAAACTGATGCATGGGGTCTCTTCAGACAGCGTGGCTAAATCAGATGATGGCAACGAAACGGAGAGCACTTCACACACCAACCTGGAACTAGCCAATGGAGACGTCGGAGATGGCTGTGAAATCAAATGTTTGGATGACCCACCCAGCACGCCCTCCAGGATCCAAGAGGAGGATGAGAGCACAGCTAACACAGTGAAAAACGTGCGGAAGCGGCAGAAGAACAACTCGGCTAAGCAGTCCTGGCTGCTCCGGCTCTTTGAATCCAAACTCTTTGATATCTCCATGGCCATTTCATACTTGTACAATTCGAAAGAGCCTGGGGTGCAAGCTTACATTGGAAATAGGCTGTTTTGCTTTAGGAATGAGGATGTGGACTTCTACCTGCCACAGCTGCTAAACATGTACATCCATATGGATGAAGATGTTGGCGATGCTATCAAACCCTACATTGTCCACCGCTGCCGGCAAAGCATCAACTTCTCCCTCCAGTGCGCCCTGCTGCTGGGCGCCTACTCCTCGGACATGCACATCTCAACTCAGCGACACTCCCGTGGGACCAAACTGCGGAAGCTCATCTTATCTGATGAGTTGAAGCCAGCTCACAAAAAGAGGAAGCTGCCGTCTCTGAGCCCGGCACCTGACATGGGGCTGTCACCTTCCAAAAGGACTCACCAGAGGTCCAAGTCGGATGCCACGGCTAGCATCAGCCTGAGCAGCAATTTGAAACGGACTGCCAGCAATCCCAAAGTCGAGAGCGAGGATGAGGTAATTTTGGAGTCTCTCCAAGATGCAGCCTGTCTGTGAAGGGAGTGTCCCGACAGTATATATATGATTGGGTCTCATCTCATAACTTTTCCTTTACTAGAGATTTTTATATTAACCAGTGCAAATGGTGTAAATTTAATTTACTGTTTTTTCCAAGCAAAGTGGCATTATGTGCTGTAGCCTTGGTTGGAAAGCGCAGAGCCCATTCATGCAGGAAATCCTTACTATAGTAAAAGAAAATACTTTGCCTTTCACTAATTCCTTTTATCTGAAAGTCTTAGAGGTGCTTTTATGAAGATGCGTGAGTGTTCCCCTACTTTATTGACAGGGAAGCTAGGAAAGGAAGGATGGCCTTATGGTTAAGGCAGTGGGCTGGGATTCCAGAGCTCTGGATTCAGTTCCCAAGCCACAGATTTCTTGTATGACCTTGGGCAAGTCATTTAATCTCCATCTTGGTTTTGCTGGTCTGTAAAAATGGAGACAACTGTTTCCTATCTTACAAGGTCCTTGGAAAGATAAACTTACTATTGTTGTTTATGAAGTGTTCCGATTCAACAGGGATGTGTCCATATAAGTAGGTAAGTAGTTACTTTACATAGTGATTTAGTGCTAGAGTTAAAAATAGAATTTAGGTTTCTATTCCCCAGCACTGAGTCCTAGCTGGGCTTGCTTCTATTACAGGGAAGTTCCCTGTAGCAGATATATATAGAAATGCTTTATGCCTGTTAGTGATGGCTACTATAGATGGTCTCGTGACCATTGTTCACATGAATGAGTCTCTCAGTGATCAGTCTTTTCTCTGATAAATTGGTTAATAAATATGATCAGCACATCTGGAAAATACAGCTGGAGACTCATGGTTGGTTCTGTGTTCCCTGAAGATTTTGTTTTGAATTGGTGCAATAGGGCATGCTGTTGGTTACCTTAGGAGCTCATCAGATGAGGAACATGGGTGTGAAATTGCAGCCTTGATGCAAAGTACAGAATTAATATTTCAAGCCTCTGCTGAACTTTCATTCCCTGCCTCCTTCTTTTGCATCAAGGAAGGAGTTGCAGAAAGATTCAGCACGGGGTTCATATCCAGGATCGGTGGGGATGCACCTGTAGGTGAATATGTCAGGCAGGGGAAGAAGAGGCACCCGATTTCAGCACAGAGTGCCTGTCCTTCATAGTCACCTCTGAGGAGAATTCCACTGAGGTATTGAAAAATAATTTTGTGCAAGACAAAACTGCCCATGTGCAGATAAGCTCAGACCATTCCACCACTTCTAGTCCCCATTCACAGTCCAAAATGAATGTCTGATGCAAGTGCCCTCCTTACTTTTGAGAAGAGAGCTGCAGCAGCCATGGCATTTTTGTACTGGCTGACTTTCTTGTTGCAAAATTGCCTATTGTAATGAGACCTCCTTTTAGTTGATCCTCCTTTTCCCCCCAACCATAAAGCACAGGAAACCCAAACTGTTATGCTGAAAGGGTTAGACTGTGTGTGAGGCAATGCCAATTTGCAGTGTCTAGTGCTAATGCAGTTTAATGTTAAACAGCATTAAATAGGGACTAAATAAAACTTGCATGCATATGTACATTTCTCTGTCATGCTTCTTCCAGTCCTGAATAGTGCTCTCAGGCCTTGTGATTGGCTGGGTGACACTGGTTATTTTTAAGTGTAGAAAAGTTATGCATGTAGACATGGATTTTGTATAGCCTTTGCAGACCATATTGTTGCCTCTACAACAGAATGCTTTATCTGTTTGCCAGGTACTGTGTTTATTTCTGATGCTTTCACTTGAGCTACATTTCTTACAAAAGGAATCTAGACACTTCTACATCCATTTCACAGGTCTGGCAGATAGTCTTTCAGAACAAAAGGATAAAGCTGTATCCTTGGTTTTTGAGGGAGGGAAAGAAGAGGAAAAATCTGGTAATCTGAGCTTTATTATATTGCTTTCAATTGACCTTGATGTTTTCTCCACATGTTCTTTTGGAAACTAAGGTAATGAGAAGGGCAGGTCTTGTTTCCAGTGCTACGGTGTTAAGGACAGGGAGGCGAGGGATAGAGTGCAAATCTGTGAGCTCTATGCTCAAGAAATCGGAGAGGAGCAATGCATCACTTCCTCTGTATTAACTCAAGGAGTTGAAATACTCTCTTGGGGTAGTGAGTCATCTAACCAGAAGAGATGGTTTAGCAGGCAGAGAATTAGGCTTGTTACCACCTATACCTTACTCCACAGGTTCAAATCACAGCAGGGCTGACTTAGCCCTTCATTTTTCCAAGACACACACATTGAATTCCATGCGGCTTATTCTGGATGTCTGTCTGTCTGTCTCTCATTCAGAGGAGACCTTGAAAACCAAGTTCCTCTCTTCTCTGTCTACACACTAGAGATCTTTTGGTTGTTTCTGTAACAGCAGGGAGTTTAGCTGATGTCCTTGCTAGTGATCTCCCTTCCTCTCTGTTATGTGAATGCCAGAGGGGGCTGCATAATTCTTGTGTATATATAAAATTTATGTAAGCTTTTTTGGGAGCCTTCAAGAAAGAGGCTGTACAGAACCATCAAGCGTTAATCATGTCAGCTGAACACAGCCTGGCCGATTAGTGGTTAAAAATGTCCTGTTTTCCCCACCCCATGAATTCACATGTCATGAGCCAAGGGGAATGCACCATGTGGGTAGGGTAAGTGAATGTTTCATGGCCCTGACAGTTCACTGTTTGGTAGAAAACAGCTGGCTGACAGAAAGCAGGACATGCGGAGGTCTCCTTAGCTCATACTGGCTGCAGCTGCTTGCATAATGGAAACTGAAGCTTTCATCCATAATTTATGTAAAGCTGCGTTGAGAAGAGTTTCTCTTGGCAATGTTTAAAACATATTTTGGTCCAGAGGCCACACAAGCCTTTTAAATTGTGTATGGCAATAGAGGAGGCCTCAGTTCTCCAGGCACTTTAAAAAACTTTCCCAACTTTAAAATGTTCAAGAGGCTGGTTAAGATCCACTGTTTGCTGTTCAAATTCCTAGGAACATTGTTGTCTTCTGTTAAAATGGCTAAACTTCTATGAAAACAATGCTCCTGCAGACTGTCAGATGGTCTTAAGAGGCAGCTTTTTAATGCTAAGTCATTCTCAGTTACTCCATCTTTGCGCTTGGGACAGTGTAAGAGTGTGGGGGCTAAGGTGTCTGTAAGCCTTTTTCCTCCTCTCCCCTTCCTGTATTCTGGGGCCATGCGGAGCCCTGCCGCACAAGTGCAAGTAGGCTCTAATTTACACTGCACTTTCTATAGCTCCTGGGAAGTAGAAAATAGCCGCAGTGCCGTGCTCTCCAGCTAGACTTTCAACATACACTGGGTGCAGGGTCCCTCTAGAGTCCTTACACTGGCCAGGGAGGCCCCCTGTGCAGCGGATCTCAGGGAGTTGTTTCTAGCTCGTTGTGCCACTAGAACAGCACAGGGCATTAGCCTAAGTGAGTATTAAGCCCAGAGGCTTTCATTGCCCCAGTGGCTCTATTAGGAGAACTTTACCAGTACTGAGTGCCTCCAAGCACTGGCCATGTAGATGAGCAACAGAGGCAGCAAACGCTCCACCAGTGACGTCACTCTTTAATCCAGCCCTTGCTGACTGCATTTAACTTGGTCATGAACCATAAGAAGTATACTTTAATCACACAGCAGGAGAAAGTTTCTCTGCCGTTTTCTGACTCAAAATTCTTTCTCTTGAGAGATTGCAGAGCTTGATTATAAAAACGAAAACTTCTTTCCTAGGCTTAAGAAATGCAGTGGCTTACTGGCAAGGGTCATGACTGAGCTTTCCTTCAGCTTTGATTTTATTGATGATGCTCTCATCCAAACCTCTGGTCCTGCATTGGCATCGGCCTCCTGGAGGCATTCATTAAATACTCAGATTTGCCTCGTTTTTAAACCTGTAAAAACCTCAGATATGACCAGGGATAAACTATTAAACGTTCACTAGCTATCCTATATTATTATCAGAACACTTCTGTAGCACTGTAAACTTACATCTCTGCTTTATGAACATGTATGACATGCTTGCAATTTAAGTAAGACAAATGCAGGACAACAGTTCAGGAAGAGGATGGGTCTGTGGATGGACTGGAGCACTAGATTTTTGGAGAAAAGTAAATCATTCCATTAGCTCTAACCTGGTCTAGAAAAATATTTAAACTAGAAACAATGGGAAACTGACTCGCTTCAGCACCACCAAAAAGGCTGTAGGAATCAGGAAGCACTGAAACACTGGGCTAATTAATGATCTTGCAGTTTCAGTGTTAAGGGATGAATCTATAATTCAAAGATTATTCTTGCCCCGCCATCCTTGTTTATGGACTCTTAAATGAGATGCACGTTCATACTGCTTCTGGTCCCCTCGGCCTTTGTCAATATCTTTAGTTCTGGATTAAGCTAGTCTGATTTAAAGCAGGTGTTATTACTTTATTTTTTTAAAAAAACGAGTGCATTCCTTTTAGAGTATAATCGGGTTGGATGTTAGTATAGTCCGATCAGTTGCCAAGCAATCTGGTGCCAGCATGCTTCACAGATCTGGTTAGTGCCTGTTGAATGAGGGACTGAGGTAGAAAGCACTTCCGAAGCTCAGAGATATGGTGCTACAACCCAGTTGGTAAACAAGTTAGTAGGAGTTGACTGTATCACTAGAGATAAGGGGTTTTACCTTGATTTTTATGAGGAGGCAGTTTGGTTTCTTTACGTCACTGTAATAAATCACCATTTCTGTTTGTCTTGGGATACTTAGTCACTTCCTGTTCTTCCTCTTAAGTGCAAGTCTCTGCCCCCAATGGCTTCCTTACTGATGAATGCCATGGTATCTTGTGAGCATGTCATATGGGGATAAGGGGCCACGATGGAAAGTAGATTGGTCCTTTCACTCCCTGGATGTGAACCACACACCCTGTTAATCAAGTGTCAGAGTCATTAAGAAATCCTGTAACTAGATCTTTATTCCTTCTGTCCTCCCCTGTGCTCCATTCCCTCCCCTCCCCTGCCCCAAAGATTTTAGAAGGGTTGGTTCTTGAAAATATTTGCTTTTTATGAAAGTATTCTTCCCGCTAATGTTGAACAGTCACACAAATGGCTTGGAGGTGCCTTCTGTGCTAGACTAGAAGGATGGGAATGTTCCAGTGCTGTGACTTCCTCATGCCTCCTTGCTGTTTAACCAGAACTGTGTCTTCCTTGTGGGAAAGACCTGCTGCATTCAAGTGTTTATTTAAATATATCTGCTTGTTTCACTTTGGGCCAGATTGAGCACCTGCAGCTCCCATTGAAGGCTGTGGAATTACACCAGGGATGAATATGGCCTTTCACATGCTGCTACCTGAGACTGTCTCATTTCATTACTGCATATAACTCTTTCAGTTAAGATCTTCTTGTTCCGGTTGTCATGTCATGCTGCATAACTTCAGTAATAACCATACACGAGGTGCATTATTTCAAGTGCTCTTACTCGTGTTTCTTTTTAATCCTTGCCAGGTTGTGCAGTCATAACTGAAATTCATGACAAGTTTTAATGGTGTATTTTTTTTTATCCTGTATTTATTCCCCTTCAACTAGTGCCTGGGCTTATGTAGTAAAAAGCTGCAAGGTTGAAATGGATAGGATTGTCACTTTGAATCCTTCTGGCTCAGGGAACAGGCTGAATTGCTGTTGTCTTCTCCGTTACTGGAATCTTTTCCTCAGCTGTCCCTATCAAGGTATTTCTGACGCTTTCACCACCATGTGCCTGCTCACCAGCTGAAATGAGAATCCAGTACTGTCTGTATGTGGACACAGGTTACAGTTACTTAGCGAACTTCATTTTCCACCTGAAGAACTTGAGACCTGGATACATGATAACTTGCTGTAATCTGATTCTAGAAGCAGAAAATAGAAGACAGTAGATGCTCAGTGCTCCATCCATAGAAAATTGTCTGAAATGCAATTGTTGGGAACATGCAACATACGAAATGTCTGAGAACATCCTGTAACATGGCAGGACTCCTATAGTCTTCCCAGGAAAGAAGCTATAAGATACAGATGCCCTACAATTTCAGAGATGTTACTGTTATCTACCTCTTCACAATATACGTCTCTGATGGCGTTTCCCATTGAGGACTGGCAACAAAAATTCTGCTTGAACGTCAGTGTTCCATGCACAAGAGATGAATTCTCTGCTACTTTTGCTTGAGGAGACTTTTCTTTCCCCACTCCTTTCCTTTGTCATAGTCATCATATCCTTTCTGACACTTGTTTGCAACCGTGGTGTCACCTCTTTTCTTTTGCCAAGTTGTTTCACTTCCTTTACGTTCTGTCCAGAATTCATTCCTTTCCCTTTATCTCTGCTGAATTGGAGGTGCCAAAGCAGGGCCAGGAAGCAATGTGATGAACCCTCTGCAAACTGCGAACCTGCTAACCAGTTCTCAGTGCAGACTCGTGATTTACTGATGGGCAAGTTGGCAAGGTTCTTCAGCACCTATAAAATCAGACTTGTAAAATTTTACTTGCTGAGGATGAGTAACTGTCTCTGACGGAAAGATAATATATTATCATAATAAAGAGTTGGCAAGTAAATTTCGTGCCTGGGCTGGAAAATTATCCTGGCAGTTTTATTAGCACTGGAGTGCACTGTTGATAGTGGAAAGAAATCGGTTTGTTTTGCACTACCCTATTTGCTGACAGGATAATTTCAGTCTAACTTGAACACCATGTGTAAACTGTACTTGTTTATTCAGCTATGGCAATGGTTCTTAGAAACTCCTAGTCACAATTTAGATCTAATTTTTTTAAAGACATTTCCCCCTCCCCCCTTTTTTCTTCAGTTGGAAAATCAGAGATTAAGGTCTTGCAGTCTTTTCTGGCTCTGCAACCTTTGTACAGGGACTTCTGCTTGCTCCATTTCTGGGAGAAGAGTTGTTGTGGTGACAGCTATTGGAATGAGGTCACCATGCTGACATGGTAAAGAGAGGCTGTTGCTTGCTGACTCAGTGAATCTGTCAAGTTAACTGGTGAGTAAGTTCACGTCACCAAACAGAGGTTTCCCCTGAGCAGAAAAAAGGTGGATTTGAGCAGTTCTGTCGGTACAGAAGGATACAAATGGGTCTGGCCAGAGCTGACTCTGGAGTAAAAGATATGACTCTCCTTCTTTGGCTTTTCTAGTCCTTTGTACAAGACCTTTAGTGTCTGGTTGCAAACAGCAATTGCTATTTGTGAGCGGAAACCAGCATGGCTCACATCAGTTGATTAAATTTCAATATAATTATACCTCTCTTGCGGCTCATTCAGGGCCTGTCTCTTACTGACCCCCAGTTAAGGCTTTTCATTTTTTTGGAGGTGGGGAGGTTTGATTTTAAAGCGAAGGAAGTTGGCTCATCAGCTGATGAGTTTCATTTCTGGCTTTGTTTAAATAAAGAAAACAAGTTCTGTTTTGTTTTCTCAAATCCCCGCGATTAGTCTAATAGGATTTACTCTAAGGATGCAGAACATTCTCCTGAGTGTCCTTAGGATGGGGTTTGTTGCAAAAGTAAAAAATGCTTCTCTTACAGTATGTAAACGTGTCTGCATCGGTTCCCTCGTGATCTTCCGTGTAGCTAGTGCTACATGAACTAGTTCCATAGCTGGTGTTCTGCAGGTCAAGCCTGCTACTCTACAATTTTTTGGTACCGGAGGCCTGTATGGCTTGTATAGCTTGTTGGAGTGGGAGGACTCAACTTTTGGTGATCTGAACTCTGTGCTCAAAATGAGGGAGCCGGCAGTGCTATGCAGGAGATCCTCTTCTACTTATCCTTTATATGTACCCTTTGTACTTTAATCCATATAGCTCCCCTCTGAGGTAGGTAAATAAATGCCACTCTTGGACTCCCTCGCTCAACAACTCTGCCAGTCCTCTTGATTTTGCCAGTCCAGGGTCTCAACAGAGCTCTACCAGTGCTCTGTGGTCTTGAGCTTGCAGCATCCACTGATGTTAAGGTTCTTATCTTTCACATTAGCTCTTCTGGTGTCCCATTATCTTGACTCTCTGCAGCCTTCTCCCATTCCAGTCTTCTCTCTAAACTCCCAGTCTCCTTCACTCTTCACTTTCCATATGCTCTTTGAGAGAGGGACATTCTTTTTGTTCTGTGTTTGTACAGCACCTCATATGATGGGATTCTGGTCCATGAATCTTGGGCCCCATTGCAATACAAGTAATAATCCATATATTATCAGACCACTGAATTGTGATACTTTAAACTGTGCAGTGATTCGTTTTTTGGATGGGAGAGATGTGGACATAGATCACTAAGAACATAGCTACTTCTTTCAGAGATGTGTTCGCACAGGGTCTTTTCTGGAATTACAGTACGTTTTAATAAAAAATAACTTGGACTTTGTCTAAAGTTACTAAACAGTATTTTGTCTTAGTATCATGTGACATAATGAGAGCTCTTGTGAAGAAGCACAGTGCTGCACTTTGTTAGGTTATGCAAAGAAGAGATCAACTTAAATTTCCCCATGGAGAATAGCAGCAAAGTAACCTTTTTGTCTGGCTCAGTCACTCCATTGTGCCTGTCTCTCCTCCTCCTGCCACCCACAAGATTTTAACACCCAGAGAACAAAAGGATTCTGATTTTTTTTCGTTCTAATTCAGTAAATTCAAGCAATCTAACCTAAATGGAAATTTTTTCTTAACTACAGACCTGCCCAAGCTCTTACTATGAACTGGGAGATGTTGGTTCTTGGGTCCTCACAGAATTGGCTCCTAATTTAGTTTGCTGCACATAAACAGAATGGTTGATTATTTGAGCTGGTTCAACTAGTAAGGTAAACATTTTAATTAGAAAATTGCTAATTGAATAATAGTTAAGGATCTAGGCTGGCTGCCAAGAGGAAGTATTGAAAATGACAGTCTTTTAAATGCCAGCTTTTCTGCAGCTGGTTAGAAAAGTTTCAGCTTGGCGTGGCAAAGTAACTCAGCTTTGGAGTTATACCAACTTGAAGATAAATGTGCATTTTGGTATCTTAAGCATTGATCTTAAGATATTGGTGTGTTAAGCGGCATTAGCAATATTTTAAGAAGTGGCACTAGAGGGTTGTGTAAATACAAATTTCTCTGCACTTTACTTAAAGAGAGGATTGTTTTTTTTAATATATTCTGAATCTAAAAACTGCTTTGTATCAGTTGAAAACATTCTCTCTTTCTTCCCACACCTTTCTGTCCTAGCATTCTTGATCTGGTTCCCCTTCCCCTTTTAAAACAAAAGTACATTAGTTTTGCAATGCATCACAAACATAACATGGAGTTAGTACATCAAAGATCATATGAACAATAAGAGAGGGGAGGAAGTGTGTCTAGGGCAGTGTTTCTCAATTATATTTCCCCCCAGAACCCTTGCCCAGCCATGCCAGACCCTCCACCGAAAATTCCAAACAATCTACCCCTTTTCGGCAGCGCGGTAAAGGCGGCTTTCGGCGGCGGGCTATCTGAGCCGTTTTCTGCGGCCCCATCAGCTGTTCGGCGGCGCGATAGCAGCTGATCGGCGGCTCGCTGACAGCTGTTCGACGGCACTCGATTTATGTTTATTTCGGCGGCGCAGTTCCACTTTTTGAGAAACACTATTTGAGTTCCACTATTTGAGAAACACTGGTCTAGGGTGTTATGGTCCAGGAGACAGGGCATGGGCAGAAGAGCTCAGTTCTATTCTGCTATTGTCCACCTGACCTTTAGCAGATCACTCAGCTGCTCTGTGCCTCAGTTCCCCATCTGAAAATTGAGGATACACTTGGGGCCATACAATGCACTTCGTTGGAGCCTCTAGGTGCTACCATAATACAAATAATAATGTTCAGCTGGCCACTTCTTTGAAGAGGATAGTCTAATTTGGGAGAAGGTGCTAGAAGTACCCCTAAGGGTATCTTTCAAGTAAGGTCACTTGGGTCCTTTGATTAGGTAGTACTCAGTTACAAATGTGAGATCTTTGCATGAAGGATTCCTTAGAAGTAAAAGTGTCTTTTAAATGAAACCAGGCATGGCTAGCTTTGTATGTTTTACAAAGATCACTTAAGTTATTTTTCATTATCATGATGAGCTGTGTTCATTGGGTAGAAAACTTGGGCTGAGTATCCTTAACTTTGCAAAGCTCTACGAATGTGAATGTGAGCCTGATGTTATAAAATCGTAAGCAATTCATTAAAAATAAACAGAGTTTGACTTTTGAGTCTCTCCTTGGTGCAGAGAAATACCTGGTGAACATAATCAGGCAAGAGTCACTTAATGAACGGGCAAAGGCTGTTAGTGTCCATGAATGTGCAATGAAGTTCAGATTTTTATGAGGAAGTCTAGAGAATTTAATGTTCAAGGCTTCTTGTTACCCTGGTGACAAAGGTGTCATCTGTGTACCTCCAAGTTGCTAGGGAGAGGAGTCGGCTTTTGGCCTGCTTTGAACACTTATTTTCCCACTCTTTTGTTTTCTAAAGCAATTTCCTGGCAGGCTGCCACAAGGCTACCTGAATGTAGGCTGATAGCACATTAGCCAAAAATAAAGGGAAACTGTCCGATGTTGAATTGAAGCACCAAGAATTGGCTTGTTCACTGGTCGCTGAGCCTGAAGGACAGATAAATTCCCCTCCTGATCTGTGATGCCCCAGATGTGCCTGCCCTGCTAGAATACACCATCCAGGAATGAACAAACAGTGGTTACCCTTTTGTCTCCAGAGGATGCACCCAGGTAGAGATAAGAATGTGATGAGGATGAGATATTTTCCTGCTAAGGAACTGCTGAGCTGTAAATGCCTCTTGTGGGCTTGCTTCACCTATATGATAAATCAGAGAGGTGAGAGTGAAATCACTGAGACACATCATTGAAGGTTGTTCCTGGATTCCTCCCCATATCTCCTAAGGTCCCCAGTGACTGTGGTAGAGGAAGTGCTGCTGATTTCCTCAAGACGTGTTTATTTGCTTTGTTTGTTCAGGCTTTGTGGCAGTTTCTCACGCCGTCTTGTTGTTGGTTTTGGGTTACTAAGAGGGGTTAGGCCTACACCCCAATTTTACTTCCTCCCATCTCATGTTCAGCAGCCCTCTAGAACTGGAGAAGCAAATGCTACCATTTCCTCCCTGTTTAACACAGCTGAGAGCACTAAACAAATGAATGAGGTTAGAGAAAGGCCTGGCGATAGACGTTCCAAGCTTCTCAAGGTCATGCCTACAATTTGTAAGTTTAGCAAAAAGCTATATATTGAATTCCACAGCAGTTTTAATTATCTGCCATTCCTGTCCAAATGCACTGGATCTCTTTAACTAAGGTCACAGCTTTGTGTGTCTCATTTCTAATGACACAAGCGAACCCTTCCATGTTCTTTAGCTAGTCAAAGATCCATCAGTCGTACCCTGTTATGCCCTTTGTTCATCAGTTTAGTTACTTCCTCTTTGACTTTCCATCTGATTGTTACACATTAATACAACATCATGATAAATCTTTGCCGTGTGTGGCACCATCAGCTGATATATGTCAAGCTCCATAGATAATTAGTGCTACAGGAATCCCATACTGCTCTAATTTCTGTGGCTGCTATTCCTTCATGTCTTGGGGTTTTCAGCCTCCACGCTAGTTTGGGGGCAGAACTGGATCTTACTGGTGCCTCAGTGAACATGTTTTCTAACCCTTCCTCTGGAGGGGAAGATAAATCTGTTGGTTTGTACATTTGCGTATTTGATGCTGGCAGTTCTGTGGTTTATGTAGTCTGCTTTGTCATAGCAACATGAGTTGCAGGGATGTTCAGTGAAGGGCAATGGCTTAATAATAAAATGGAAACTGAACTTTGAGGAACTTACTTGCACTGTGCAGTAGCTGTTCCTTCCCTGAACCAGCACTGACGCATGTTCCTGTAAGATGGCGCAAACATTTGTTGCATCAGTAAATAAGTCAAATTACACTACAGTGCAGAAGTGCTCAGACTGGCTTTCTTCTCCTATCTGCACCGTCCTTGGGATTCCTCGTTTTTAAGGTTCTGCACCATGGCATGGCCTTGTAAGAGCAGCAAGTGAAGTCACTGGATTGTATGACCTTCATAATACTGACCTTGGTCAAACAACAGTGGCCAAGAAATACAGTTCAGTTGTATCTTACCATCGCTCCCCTTTTATTATACTGCCGAAGTGTTGGCACTTACTAACTTCCCACTCATGGACTATCCTCTGCCAACTCTGCCTTACCAAACCTGTCCTTTCCCAGTTGTGACTCCATGCCTTCTTTTATCATGCTGCTCTCCTGCGCTTGGAAGAGAGCCCAGTCTAGCACTCCACGCAAACCTTGTTTTTCTCCTTCAAGCCTCTCCTAAATCTTCATCTCTTCTGGTAACCCTTCTACTTGTAACAGTTCAGCGCTGCTCAGACCTCATATCATTTATCCATTCATTTAGCTCTCATTATACTTCCAAATATTTAAAAAAAATCTTGCAGTTTACAGAACACAAGCCAAACAAGGTGCAGTTACCATGCTTGTGTGTTATATCCATTCCCTCTCTGCTTTGTTTTGGCTGTGTAGACTGTAAACTCTTCAAAGCAGGAAACTTGCCCTTTATTGTTTGTAAGAATCAGGAGGCCCACACTAAGGGCACCTATAAATAAGATTTTAAAGACTCCATGACCCACAGATTTATATAAACAGAGCCCATGTTGATTTGAGTTGCTTTCTGTCTGTATATGTGTATATGTTTAATAGAAACAGGAAATTGGTTGATATAATCTAGAAACTGTGCTGATAGTGTACGTGATAAACTGACTTTGCCATAAGGTGAAGCATCTGTCAAGTTTGCTTTTTAGAAGCACAGATTTGCCTGGATAGTTTAAACAAGACAACCTTATTGAATTCTGCTGCTGTGAGGTGATACTTTTATTAATATCATAGTTCAGTCCAGGCTAATAGAACCCACTGATGTGTAGAGAACAGGAATTTGCTCATTTCTTAAAGTGAATTGACTCTTAATTGCTTTCCTAGATAAGCAGAAATGGAATTTCCCTTTATTTCTATCCAATTCTTTCACCCTCTCCAAAGTTCATTAAGAAATTAAATCGAGTTAGATCAGATTCTCCATGAATGTGTCTGCTAGAATGAGCATGCTTAGTGTGTGCTGAAATCCCGGGTGGAGGAATCCCCAGTCTAAACCCCGAGTACTGAGAGAATTGATTTTCCTTCATTCTTACACAATCTGGTCCATCCCTTTTCTTCAGTCAGACTGGTTGACTTTTCCTTCAGAATTAGGGGATGTCCACATGAGAAAGTTATACTTGTATAATCTAAGATGTCAATTTAAACAGATATAGCAGTATAACTAACTACCTATATTCTTAATCCAGAATAAGAGTGGCTTCTTTTTAGTTTTGCTTATATCTCTTTGGAAGGGGTTTATCATAAACCAAAACAAGCCACTTTTATTCCGGAATAAGAGCTATAGGAGTTTAACTATGCCAGTATAATTAAACAGGTTAACAGCTAAAACTTTCCTGCATAGATGAGCCCTAAATTATCTCTGTCCATCAAAAGGAAGCTACGGGGGTTTGTTAGTATAGCTCTGAATGCTAGATAGTTTTTATATATATATATATATACATTCTTGTTTAGTAACTAATTGCCCAACGAGAACCAAAGGGACCAGTATCTCCTTTCAGTCCACTGGGCTGGGAGTTGACACAGAAGAAAGCCAGATTTGGGACTGAGAGAATTCAGGTACTGTTTGTAATTATCCAATTATCAGATATTTTCCAAGTTGCTTTAAGATTAACTTTTAACAATTTATATAAATACACCTGTTAAGTTATATTAATGTTTTGGTCAAAGTATAGATTTTGCTTGAACTTTTAAAAGCCAGCTGTGGGATTTACTCACGCAACACCCATTTGAAATTAGTGGGAGTTGGGTGTGTTTAAATCCTACTCAAAGGTTGAGGTTTCCAAAGCTATCTTTAAAACCGCTTTGAAAATCACTCATTTGAAATGGTTTCCAATGAGATCTACACTTCTGGTCCTAGAATGCTATGTGAGACTAAGAAGAGGATTCCTATTGGCTTTTTATTACATTTCAGTGCACTTTAAAAACAATAGGCCTGATTCTTACTGCTAGAGTAGTGTTCAAAGAGACTTTAGAATGGGAGGGGGAAAGACTCATTGTTTTTAATTACTTAAGATAACATTTTCAAAAGCATCTCAGTGATTTAGCAACTTAAATCCCATTTTCCAAAGTGATTTAGGCACTCTGAAATTCAGCGGGACTTACTGTTTGTAAACTATTATAGTTACTAAAATCTTGTCGATAACACTGCAGTTTTCGTTCATTAAGCAAGGAAATGAGGTAGCTTGTAAACCAGGTAATGCAGTCCCAGCTGCTGTTGGCGTGGGACAGAAGAGACTGGATAGGAGTTGTTTGGGTCTCTGGAATGCTGGCCTATTCTTTCTTCTGTCTTCTAACTAGAGGTTCCTGAAACTCCACGATTCACCCTCTGAGTAGGTCTGTAGTTGATGTATTTGCTTCAGTTTATATTTGGTTTAAAAAATATCCCTTCCATTTAATTTTTGTCAGGATCAAGCAAATATCGCTTTTTTCCCTTTAACAAGAAAAATTCCAAGCATCCCATCCATTGACTCGACCATATTATAATTTTCATCCTCTTGTTGACTCATCTGGACTCTGCCTATATGTCTCAACCTTGGTCACAGTTGCTGGAGCTGGCTCATTGTGTGATTAGAAAGAGTCCAGTGTTAAACTCTGCAACAAAGGTTATCACTGTAATGTGGAAGAAATGCACTTTATGGCCACAGACCATGAACAGTCAGCTATTCATACTCCAGTCTGCCTAGTGCAGCAGAAATATCTCATTAATATATCATTAAAGTCATTGTGCAGTTCAGTCACTATGGACTTTCAAATTGGTAATGTATTTAAGTTGTGGGTTACAAACTCTACGTCTGCTTTATTGCAAAGGAAATATGGCCCCAATCTTATGAGGTATGGTGCGACTCCATTCCCATTCATCCCAATGGGGATAGAAGGATGTTCTGCACCTTTCAGAATTGGGCAAAGCACATTCTGCAGCTTCGCTTTAGAGGTAGAGATCCCCTTTTTCTGCTCAAAAGAAGGAACGTGACAGGATGACATTCCTGAAAGTCAAGTTTAGTGTACTTCTCTTCCCCACCTCCCCCTTGTCTCTTGAAGACACAGACTAACAATTTCTGGATTTCTGGTTATAAATGGTTAATTGGAGACATTTTTCAGTGGGTGACAAGGTATCTTGCTTTGTATTGCTGGATGCTGTTCAGTCGAAAGCACTTCTGTTTCCACATAAAACACTATTTAAATTCCTTTTCTTTGCGATGGGATTTTCTCCCTGATGAGAGCCTGTTAATTTACATACAGGCAATTCCTGTCTGATTTTCTAAGTCTTAATTTAAGTTTAATTGCATTATTTTTTAAAGTTCCCTTTTAAAAAAAAAAAAAGAAAGAACACGTAACATTGCTTCAGTGAAATCTCTCAGTTCTACTTTACAGACCTCTAAAGGTGCAGACCCCTCTGCAGAGAGCCAACGCAAGGCTAAAGCACCACTTTTGTCCCACTCAGGACTTCTGCATGGCAGTAATTCCATCCTGACTACACTGACTACTCGTGAGAGTGTATATTTTTACTGGATGAAGGTTTTATTTAATTCTCAAGAGATCAGAAATAATTGGGCTCTGTGCAGTGCAGGTGGCTAGTTTGCAGTGACTTGGTGGTACATGCCTTAAAAGCTGCTTTAAACAAGTCGCCACCAGGCTAGTTCTTCTGTTGAATGCTTAACAAAGCGAACAGTACATAGTGATATCCTGCCGTGCTTGTTTTGATTTCAAACACCATGGATAGTCAAGGCTAGCAGCTTTCAGTGGTGACTGGCACCAGGGTGCCTTTTATAAAAGTAATGTGTGGTATTAGGATGGAATCTACCGATTACAGTTTTTGGCTGGTAAGGTAAAAGATGCTGGCACCTCTGACATCAGATTTCTGAAATGAAGAATGTTTTCTGCACCTGATATCTGAACAGTTAAGGAACAAAGCCCAACTTTACTAATTTACTAGATGGACTGTAGCTTCTAGGTCTTGTGGCACAACAGTGCACTCATAGGAGGAAACTGATGTATTGACTATAGAATTTTTCGAGATGCAGGACTACCTCTTTAACCTCTCTTAGCCCCAGCCCAGACAATCCCCACTTCGTCGCAAGTGCTAGCTGCACTGAGTCCATTTCAGAGAATATCCGGCTCCTTGTTCCTTAATCTGAAAAGACAGCACACAAGTGCCACGTTAGAGTTGGGGAACAAGGATGTATTCCAGTTGAAGGCCTTTTTGTGCAGAAGTTAGCTGTGTAAGAAGTGTCATTGAAGCTGTTGACTACTTGTGTGCAGATAGAATGTGTGATAAGGCCTTTATAGCATGCTTTCCAGGGTCTCCAGTGATGCACAAGCAGGGATTAGGCCGGCCCAGTATCTCAAGGCAAGTCGACACACACAGCTGCAGTAGTTTAAGTAATGCTGATTTTAGTTAAATTGATGCAACTTTGTGTATGATGCTTTTAAATTGATTTAGACTTGGCTTATATCGGTTTTAGTTTGTCAGTAAATTTACCAGTTCATGCTGAAGAGAGATAATAGATTTATATGGATACAAATGTGTCCATTCAGGTTCAACTAAATAGATTTTTAAACTGGGTTTGTTTAAACCAGTGCGGTTTTTGGTGTGCAGACAAGCTTAAACCTTATGTGGTAACTATCCCAAAGTCTGTATCAAGAAACAGAAAGGTACCCCTCACTTTAATTATTTTCTCTCCTTCTTTGTGCAACCAGGAAGCCAGTGATAGAAGTATTGAGCCTAAAAAGAAAATTGGTGAGCGAGGCAAATCTGTTGCCTGGAATTGCAAATAAAGAGCAAGAGAGAGGGAGATGTGTATGGAAGGGTTTTCTGTGCAGAGTTTTCTTTAAGGGGGCATTGGTGTTGAGGAATGCTTCATTTCAAACAAACAACATTCACCTGGTTTAATAATTTCTCTTGCCAACTTTTTAAATTTGTATTTGTGACTTCAGGGCTGGTGTAAGGTCTCGTATTCACAGCCTTGAAGACTGAAATCTAATTACAGAGCAGGTACAACATAGACATCAGTGTCAACTTCTCTATGGGGACCAGGAGGACCAACTTTAAGAAGGGAAGGAGTTCATTCTGCATGGCCCATTTGGTCTTTGGTCTCTGTGGGTATGTCTTCACTGCAAACTTAACCAGGCTATGGCTTGGCTGTTGCCCCTTCCATCCCCTCCATAACCCCCCTTCCATCCACACAGAAACACCTCTCATTTTGGCTCCCAGAGGCTTTTTGGTGCTAGAAGGCACAGGTTGAGCTCAGGTTTCCTTTCAGGCTACTTTGCAGTGAGAACACCCAGGTGCGGTTAGTCCTCCAGTCTATCCCACAATTCCACCCGGGCTGTACTGTCTTGTCTACATCTTGCCTTTTTTTGCATTGCACTTTAAGCCCACATTTTTTCATTTCTGCTGCACTACCAGAGTATTTGAACAGAGATGCTACCCAAGAGGTCCTTCTCCTGTGCTGCCAGTTGGCCAGAAGTTGGCCCCAGACTTCTGGTAAAGCTGTGGTGATGTATCGGTAAGACCTATAAGTGCATTTCCACACAGGAGCTGAGGAAGGACAGAAACATTTTCCTACAGTACACTGCAAATAACTTTATGGGCCAGTATAATGCACCGCTAAGAACCATGAAATATCCTGCTAGCAATTCACCCCGGCACACTGTTGTGGACCCAGCAATGCAGGTCTGCCACCGGTAGTGCTTTATAGTAGGGATGTTCCACCCAAACTAAACTAGCCAAGCTTGAGCTAATCTTACAGTGAAGACATATCCTCTGAGACTAAGAGGGCCACTTAGTGCCACTTGCGGTTTCTTTTTAATGTAGACATTCATCTCTTGGGAACTGGGCAGAGACACATGGCACCAAAAACAGCTCTCAGAGGGTAACAACTTTTAGTCTGCACCTGAATTTGTGAGGTAGAGGTGAAACATACAATTGAAGCATTCCACCACCAATTCTTATCCAGTTCCTCCTTTCTTCTTTCTGCTACAAAACAGTCATCTGTTTAAATGATCTTTGCCTCCCAACTCACCTGTTCATTTAACTTCATCCTGCTGTGAAGTTGTCTTGCTGAATGTAGGACACCAAAATTAATTTATAAGCCACAAATACAGGGCTCCGACTCCTCTGTGGGATCCAAAGTAAGGAAAACTGCCCGATGAAAGGAAAGACTCTTATTCAAATATAGAGCTTCAATTCATAGCAAGTGGAAAGCACAACCTTGTCAAGTTGATTGAGCTCTGCTCGTTGTTATGCACAGGTTTGTCTGTGTGAAAATCCCTCGTTAAAATTCATACTTAGGTTGTTTACCTATTTTGCTCTTTGTTTCTTGAGTCTGAAAGCAAATAGTTGCTTCCTGATGAATCTTCCTAGGCTGTTGCTTAAAAAAACACACCACGGCTGCCGCCGTCACCATCACCACCAGCCTTTTTTTTAATGTGGTCACAAGGAAGCTATTCATTTAAATGCGATTATTTCTCATAGTAAGATGAAGCCTTGTGGAATTAGCATATCCCTGTATTTAACATACTAAAACCAGGTCTGTTGTTTCTCTTTGGGAAATGAATTCTAAAATCAATTACACACTCGGCTCAAGGGTGTGAGCTTCCATTATTATCTTTCTTTTTGTGTGAAAATAATAGATTGAAGGATTTTAAATGAGGATCTAAAGAAATATTGGTTTTGTTCTTAACCATATTTTATTCAAGAAATCAGAGTATTGCTGCCTTTTAGCCAGATGAAAAACAAAGGGAGAGTGTTTTGCGGAAACATAAACGTTGATTAATTTTTGGATTTATATCATAAGTAAGAGGGTCCTTGCCAAACCTTGGCCACAAATTACAAACCTAAAATTAAACTGACACTTTGCTGCTGTCTGATCTGAATCCCTAACAAACACAGAAGTCCCCTTCCCCACAAAAATCTACCTCCCGTCCCCTGCAGCAGCCCAGGCAGATTACTACTTGTAGTGTGCATTGAAGGTCAACAGACCCAGGTTTGTTTCAGACTGTGGAGTATGGAGCTCATCCCAGAGCTGAGCGCCCTTCATGGAAAGAGCTTTATCTCCAGGTTCCCTCCTTCCCCCATTTTTTTTTAAATCAAGGGAGAGCCAGCTTTGCTCATGGCATTTTTGGCAGTTAGGCATGAGAAGAGAGGTGGTGTCTCAGGCCATTTGTGGATTTTTAAGTCAAAGCAAACACCTTAAACTCAGATCATAGAGTGGTGGTGTGTGTCAATGCTGCCAAGAAGCACTGCTTATAAACAGGCCACTGGATTGGGTTACGGTGTCACCACACGTTTATATAAATCATTTCTTTTCTACAGGAATCAGAGAGAAAAGGTTGTCCTGATTTTGGCCTCATGAGGTACATGTTGGTAGCATTCCAGGAGACCAAGGGCTGCACTGAGTTTGAACGAAATGTAGCCAATTGCAGTGGCCTCCATTTCAAGTATAGAGACATGGTCTGGACACGCTGCATATCTTAGCCAGGTTTTTAACAAGCTCCTATTGCAGCTTTCAGAGATGGTTTGGAAGCTGCCTGGATTTCTGTCAAGTGTGGAGTAGTTTCTCCAGTGAACTGGTTACACTCTGGAGTGCCATGACGTCTGCTGAGTGGGATTCCAACCATGAAACTGTGTTGGAATTTCTTTCTGCAGTGTGAAGTGGAGAGAAAAACGACTAGTAGTTGTGTTCATTCATCAGAACTGCTTCGTGATCTGTCGCTGCCAATGCACCAGTTGCCTTGAGCACCCTTGCTCTGCAGGATTGTGTAGTCTAGGCTGTATTTTCACTTAGCTTGGTGGGGTAGAATAGTTGCTGTTCATTTATATTAACACTTCTCTTCTGTACCCTTGCTGCTGCCTCTTATTTTTCACTTTTGGTTATTGGAAGATTGTGGCGACTATAAAAATGAGTAGAGACCATGGAAATGTAAACTACAAGATTATGCACAGACTGTATTATGAGTACAAGTAATTAAACAACAAATATTAAATTGAGGTAATTAATCTGTCTGCTCAGGAATGATTTGTGATGGAACCTAAAATAATCATTTACAACAGCAACACAACAATTCTTTGTCCGCTGCACAGAAGTCTAATTCATAGTTTGTGTTTGTGTTTGCCCTGCTGTTACAAAGAAGGTTTGCTGATAGTATGGGAATGTACTTCTTCAGTATTCTTGCCTCCTGATTATAATTCTTCCTGGCCAAGTTGATTGAGCAAATGGCTTAATTGTTGGGTTTTTTAGTCTTGTTCTAGGAGAAATTACCATGAGGATAATTTTCTAGTGAAAAGGCTGTCCAAATTAAAGTACGCAATGGAAAATTCTAGATGGATTTAATGGTGGAGAAAGGGTTTTGTAGTTTCGCTTATGAACTGTTTTGGGCAGGGACAACCTTTGTTTTGCATGCCGCACCTATCGCAGTAGGACCATGATCCTTGATCTTGGTCTCTAGGCACTGCAGCATTTTAAATAATGCCAGATGATTTGGACTCTACAACAGATCATTTCAGACAGCACTAATATGTTTTGGAGAGTCTGGAGTACTTCTGAGCTTCATTTTTGTGGGATGAGGAAAGTTTTTTGGAAACATTTTGACCAGTGAAAATCAAGGAACCATCTGACACTATTTACAAGATTTCAGCAATAACAGACCTAATCTAATCCTATCTAGATTGTAAGATCTTTGGAGCAGGGAACCCTGTCTGTGTTTGAAAAGCTTCATGCACATATATGGCATTATACTAGTAATAAATCTAGATACATAAAGTTATTGCCATGTCGCTTAATCCCAATCACTCTAGCATTATCCAATGACATTAGTAAAATAAGATTCTCTTTATCAATTTTGCAATTTCTTATTAAAGGTTAGCAAGTGTGACTCTTTTTTTAAATACATGAGAAATGGTCTTCTAAAATTGGAGCTAAATTATTGCCTTTTCTCCCTCCTTCTGTCTTCTTTTTAAAAAAAAAAAATCCTTACATCCTTTTCCCAGGAATTCTCATCGAGTACGGAAAGTCTTGATAAATCATTCTGTTCCGTAAGTGGCCAGTTTTGTTCTAGTGACTGGGTTGCCTGGCTTCCTTATTTTACAGCAGCATTTCCTCTGTGTCCTGAAATACTAATCTCTGGTCACCTGGCAATGGACCTTACGCGGCTCTGATATTAAGCCACTCCATGTAGAACACTGCATTGCCTGAGCCTTATTTGAGAAGAGCAAGCCTCTGTCTATGCCAGCATTTTATGCCCAGTGCATGCATTCTATTGGCTGAGACTTCTTGAGCTATAGCAAAGTTCTGCTATCCTGTCTTGCGTAGAGGCAAAACGGAGAAGTTGATAATGTTTTGATCTGAGCATTAGGATAACATTCATCCAGTTTGTTTTTCAATAGCCTGCAGTGAAACGCAAGTTAAACATGGGCAATTGGGCATTTTTGCATGTACAATTTTGATTAAAGTAAACAACAAACCATGAGTAGGCCTGCAAGTTAGATGTGGTAACTTGTCAATATATACCCAGTTATGGAGATATAAACAGTTCCATTTAAAAAGAAATTAAAATGCAGGTGAATAACCTGACTGATCATACTGCATTTCAAATGCTCAGTCAAACCTTTCAGTGTGTGTTCTCCCCTCTAGTTAGCAAATGAAAGAGGAAATGCTGTTTCCTAAAATTTTCTTACAAGTTTTCTGCCAGATGGAATTTAATTTGCTTTTTCCACAAAATCAGTTTTCTGTCTGTTGAAATTACTTTAGATCAAAACCGATGTTTCCCTAATAAATCTTCTCTTAATATGAAATGTTTTTTATTTTTAATCAAGGGCATCTCTCTCTAATTTGTACCATTTTTCTAACAGTGCACATTCTCACTTTGGGATTCCTAATTGATTTCCCATATATTGAATATGTAGTCCATGATCAAAAATGACTTATCTAGAGCTGTGGGGTTTGTCTTTTTAATATAATTATTTAAAATGTTTCACATCCATTTTGTTAGTAAAATAATTTTAATAATGTGTTAATGAGATCTTGGAAATGTACCTGACTTGTCTTGGTCCTCTGAGTAGTTTTGAAGTCTTATCATATTCTAGGATTATTTCCACAGTTGCTGTGTGTGAAACGGTAAGAGAAGGATGGTAAAATGAAACCTTACAGTGGGCTGATAAGGTGACTCTCAACACTGTTCTCCCACAACCAATTTAGAAGCAAAACTCTGAACTGGGATGTCATTTATTGATCTACTCAGCCAAGTTTAGAATATATGCCAAGGATGATAGGATGCTCTTCTCAAGAGGCAACATATGCCAGAGGTTAGAACTGTGGCAATTGGGAGCCAAGACTCCTGGGTTCAGTTCGGAGCTCTGCCGGTCAGTTGCTGTGTGACTATGGGCCGCTACATTTTTCTATTCCTCATTTTTTCTGAAAAGGGGGATAATACTTAAGTACCTCCACAGGGTTGTTGGAAGGCTTAATGTCTGTAAAATGCCTTCAGATCCTTGAATAGAAGGGGCTGTAGAAGAAATTTTTTTTCTATATTTATAGCTATAGTTATGTTACTTTCATATCAGTGAGTTCAGTGTTATAGTTCTCACATCAGTGTTACCTGGAATTTGTGAGATCCAGTTACAGGTTAAATGCCTGTTCTGTAACCTGAAGGGACTCTGTGTGGAGTTGGCTTCTGCCTTTCTCCCTCAGGAGAGAAATCTATTCTTCAGGCTTAACTAACCATCCTTATTCATGTCATGCTTGAATGTGGCAGGCCTTTATTGCAGCAAATCCGACTCTTCGCAAACATTTATGTCCTATTTATAAACCAGCTGCAGACACCTGTGCCTACCTAAATTGCCTAGGTATTTATACACATGCGCATGTATGAGATACGTGGTATTCCTCATAATTAACATTGTTAGCCTTGAAATCTAGTGGCAGTGTACAGCTAGCTGTAAGAGTCCAGATGTCCTGTAGATTATCAGTTCTAGTCTATGTACCATTGCTCTTTCTGTAAAGGCCCGTGTCCTGTTCCTTGTCCTACACACCACCTGTAACTATTGTCTAGCTTTCAGTGCATCAGGTAAGATTCTCTACAGTTTTGTAGTTGAAGTGAAAGAACATATAAGATATGATGAGAAACTGGCTATAACTGAGATTCTGTGGTGTACAGCTCTGAGACAGCACCTGTGGTGTTGCTCATTTCTGGGCACCAGAAAAATATAAACTGGAGGTAGCTCAGGGAAAAAAAAGCAGAAACTTGGTGAGGGAAACAGGAGGTGGATTGCACTGAGGGAAGACTAAATAGTAAATCTGTATAGTCTGGACAAGTGATGGCTAAATGGGATCATAGCAGCATATTTGAAGACTGCACACACGCAAGAGAGAGAGAGAGGGGAATTGGTTAGAGTGGGCAAAATGGGATATGGCTAGGATGGGGATATGAGGATGATATTGGAGACAAGGAAAATATAAGCTGAACATAAGGAAATGCTTTTTGACAATAAGATCTCTTAGATTGTGGAACAGTTGCCCAGGGGAAGTGGAGATACCCTCATCGCTTGGGACATTTTAAAACTAAACTGGGTGAAAGCCTGGGGAAAAGACAACTTCTGTGCAGGCTGAGGGGCTGGAGTAGAGGATATCGATTTGAAATTAGAGGTGAAAATGACCTACGATTCCAAAGGGAAGGAATATGCTTATGAGGGGGCAGTTGCTAGAGGAGGCAACCCAAGCACTGCTCCCCAAACCACTCCTCATGACTCCTGAGCAGACTACAGGGCTTGCTCCAGATCAAACCAAAATTATTTTCTCCTTCTCACACAACCTTAGCAAACCAAATGCCTAGTTCTGATCCCTGCCAGATAGTGTATGGTGCGACCTTAGGGTGTCAGTTTAACTGGAATAATTCCTCAGCACCCAGACCTAAAATGTCATGGTTTAACTTAGGTAGATTTTTTTTAGGGGCTGGAGTAGTTTTAAAACTCCCCCAGTTATGTGTGGTGTTGTAATAGCAAATAAATGTTTGTTGGCCCAGAATATACTAGGAGGATACTTAACTATGCTGAGAACCTTCATGAAGGAATAAAGTTTCACTTCCACCTCTCTCTGCTTCTCGCCAGAAGTTAGTTTAATGTCATGATCCAGTATGAGGTAAATTTACTGTTAACTTTCTAATGCTGGAATGAAGGTCTGCATTGGTTTAATTCAATCTGTCGGACCCATGTGTGATTGTGTCTGTTACATAGAGACCGGGCTTAGGTTGCTGGCGCCATTCAAGGTCAGTAGCAGCGTGGATCCAGCTGGGTGTTTAAATTTTCCAAAATCACCTCTGTAACAGGAGGCAAGGTGGTGATTAATTTTCCGTGCTGTGTTGACACCATTGCAGAAGAACCAAGTGTATTTCAGGGAGCTGCTTGGCACTCAGGAACTTAATGATAAGAACCAACAGGGAGGCCATTTCCTGGCCGTTCACAACTGACTGGAGGAGTTCAGGGCCTGAGGTGGCGCCGAAGGTCCTTAATCCAGTCAAACTTCCAAGAAATGTCTATGCAGTATTGTGGGAGCCGTGTTGGTCCCATATATTAGAGATACAAGGTGGGCGAGGTGATATCTTTTTATTGGACCAATTTCTGTTGGAAGAGAGACAAGCTTACGTGGCGCTCTTCTACTGAGAGCCTAGAACTCCTGGGTTCTGTTCCTGTCTCTGACAATAGTTTTGTGCAAGTCACTTCCCACTCCCTCACTCTGTTTTCCCTCTTTGTAAAATAGGGATGATGATAAGTAACATTGGAAAATGCTTTGAGCTATAGATAAAAAGTGATCTATGTGCCAAGCATTCACTCACTTGAGGGGCAGTGAGGCTTAATTGGTTAATGTTTGGGAAGCACTTTGCCAAAGAGAAACATTGTATGAACGCAAATTATCATTCCATTAAACAGTTTAAAAACCAGAAGAATATAAGATGTTAAAGTGATTAGCTGAATTGTGTGTTGCTATAGATGTATGAGTTCTCTCTTCCTAGCAAATTAAGACTTGGACAGTCCCCTAGAGGAAAGCAGGGTTTCACTCTTAGTATGCTCTCATGTTCAGGCACCTCAGATTTCCATTCAGTAATTATCCTATTGGTCACAATCACAAAAGACTGCTGCAGTAACTAGGTTTTATTGAATATATCTCACTAGTGTGTGCAATGCATGAATGTTTCAATATGCATAAATTATGCTGTTTGATTTTTGTATATGAAGTTATCAGATGCATACACACCAAAGGTGAAAATTGACCTGAGCCACGTGGCACAACAAACTTTAAAATAGTAGCAATAGTAATAATAAAATATTACAGAATTTGGGGATTTGGGTTGAAACAGCCCAAAAGGTTCTGTGGAAAAAGTGGATGGCTTCAGTGTCATGGATACTTCTGGAGGGTTAGAATATTTGTTTGGACCAGTTTGCACCTGTCCCTGCAGTGAATGTGTTAGCATCGGAGTAGCAGTCAGGAACAAGAAGGAGCCGAGTTACAAAGGTGTGGAGAGGTATTTTCTGTAGAGTGGACAGTGATGTCTCTATGCCAGTCTGAAAGGTAGCCTATGGACAGGGTTATTCTATTTTGGATGGGGATTGTTAAAATAGAGGATTGGACCTACCTGATGTAGTTCTGATGTGTGTATGTTAGAGGGCCCAACATCAGATGGTGCGAGGTTTTTAAATATTCTTTCCATAACTGATGGTTGTGATTGATCATGCTGCCTTGGATGCTATACAAACATTTCCTCCTATCCCAAGGACACCTATTCTTTGTTAGCCAACATAGCATAGTGAGGGAAAGCTGCTATCTTCAGTAGGGTGACTATTGGCCGCTTTATAGAGTGATATGCAACACTTACATTGAAACATGAAAGCATTTTGATGTGGACTACAGACAAAAACTAAACTCTGCTCTTACAGAGGATGGAAAAGGACATTAATGTTAACTAGATGGCTACTTTTCTTTTTTACCAACTTCATTTAGTCTTTTATAGTTCTAAAAGGTGTTCTGTCATAAATAATTTTTCCTTTGCTGTCTTTTCCCATGCTACATAGCTTTTGCATGTGCATTTCTAGCATGACTGGTGATGGGGGGCACTTTACTGCTTTTAATTCTGTGTCTTTAATGGCAAAATTCAACCATAAACTTCTATCATTTCAAGTTACAGTTCTGGTGCTCAAAATGAATAGAGCCCTGTTTAACCTGCAAAATACAGCAGCTACATTCACAGACACATGAATGGTTAAAAGGGACACTTCCCTGCACTTTAAGATTGAAGCTTAATCCCACCATAAAATGGTCAGAATTCTGAGAAATATTCACCAGATTGTGTTTCAAAAAATCTGACAAAGTAAATGTGTGGGGTTGGTAGAATTGGAGAAAAAGATCTGGGCTCCCTCTAATGGCTTTCTAGGAGTAGAGACTAACATGGTTCCCAGATCTGTGCAGTAGCACAGATAGACAAGGAATTGAACAAAAACGGCCATGTTAATTTAGCACCACATGGGAATTGTGGAGTGAAGATTTTTATCTCCGTGTAAATGGCCAGTTTCAAGCCGAGTGAAATACTCTTGAACTTCAGGGAGGTTCTTGTGTTCAATATACAGAAAGTAGAAAACATTTTTGCACTGTCCTGTTTTACAGGTAATCTACCCGTTATATTTACAAGAGCTTTATGTTTATTTTATATTCACAAGAACATTAAACAAGTGATAGAAGCTTCTCTTCCATGTGCAATTTATCCCAACAATTTTAGACTGACTCCAAATTGCAGAACTGTGAGTATCTTATACACACAACAGTTGCCTTATAATTCTCTTCTCCCACTTCCTTAAAATGTTTTAGCCTGTCAGACTTGCCCCAGAGAGAGAATTCATCAAATCCCTGATGGCCATCGGGAAGAGACTAGCCACTTTGCCCACCAAAGAGCAGAAGACTCAGCGTCTTATCTCGGAGCTGTCTTTACTTAATCATAAGCTACCGGCACGCATCTGGCTTCCCACAGCTGGCTTTGACCATCATGTGGTGCGGGTGCCCCACACCCAGGCGGTGGTGCTCAACTCCAAGGACAAGGTAAGAGTGGCTGAGCAAGGGAGGTTAATCCTTTTCAAGGCATTATAAGTAGGGTTAAGATTCTGTCACAGGTATTTTAAGTAAAAGTCAGGGACATGGGGGCTGACCAAACCTGGACTGCTGCTCCAGCAGGCCTGCCACTAACTTGGTCTGTGACACACAAACCTCTGTTTTCCCATTTGTAAAAAGCTTTAGCTGACCCCCAGAGTACTTTGAAGATGACCATTATTATTATCAGTATTATGGTAGCAGCTAGGAGCCCTAGTCATGGGCCAGGTGCTAGGCACTGTACAAACTAGAACAAAAAGATGTTAACTCTTTGGAGAAAGGACCAATCTAAGGATAAGATGAGATAGCAGGTGAATTGATTAATGTTCAGAGTGCTTTGATGATGGAAAAGCTAGATACTGGCCATTGTGAAAGGTGAATTGCAAAGCAAGAGAGAAATGAAGGATTCAGACCCTGCCCAGTGTAAATTTTTGTCACTGTGTCTGTGACATTTGTTTCTGCTTCCCTCAGGCTCCCTATTTAATCTATGTTGAAGTACTTGAATGTGAAAATTTTGACACCACTAACGTGCCAGCTCGGATCCCGGAGAACCGCATCCGGAGCACGCGGTCTGTGGAGAACCTGCCAGACTGCGGGATCACTCATGAGCAAAGGGCCAGCAGCTTCACCACTGTTCCCAACTATGACAACGATGATGAGGCCTGGTCTGTGGATGATATTGGGGAGCTGCAGGTGGAGGTGAGGCGGCCAATGGCGCTGGAGGCAAACACCCCTGGTCGCTCAGACTAGAAATCCAACAGGGAAATGAGCCCCAGCTGTAAAATTGTGTCCATGTTATAAGAGAGGGGGGGCATATAGTGCAGTTTGCTCTCAGAGGGACCTCAGCCTCTCTCCCCTACTTGTTTTGGTGAATCTTTGTAGCCAAAGAGGCCTGGATGCTGTTCTCTGTGGGATGTGCTACCAACATTGAGAGCAGCCAGAGCGGAGTCGCTTGAGTGGAATGCACAAGGGATTGCCTCTGCCATGCTCAGCATGGTGCCTCTACCACTCTGTCTGTGATGTCTTACTCCTTCCCTTTCTGTATGTCCCGCAGTGAGAGTGCTGAGCTGCAGTGCACAGCAGCATTCTAGAACTAGTCGGTGAACGAGGGCTTCCCAGCAGTGATCGTGGTAGGAGTAGCTGCCTGGTAGGCTTGTAAGGGAAAGGTGTGCGCAAGAGAACTTCTCTGGCAAGCAGCTTCTTGTTCACTGAAAGCTTTTGTACAGGGCAGCACGTCTCAGGCACTGAGTATGAACAGCAATGTGAAACCAGCATCCTAGCACATTAAAATACCGTGGCTCAGGGATTGAAATAGCCAGCTTGCCTGGAGCCATGGATTCAAATCTTGGCAGGAGAGACTCAGTCATTCATCCTGCCAGGATAGATAATTGAGTGCCTTGCAGTTCACTCTCTGTGCCTGTTCTTCTCTTTTGAATGAGGCATTAAAAATGGGGTCCATCTGCTCTGCATGTACATTAAAGATCCCATGGGACATGTCTCATAGCCAGGGTTTGCCTCTTGTCCAAAATCCCCCCCCCCCCCCCCCCCCCCCCCCTGCTATTGGACAGTGTGTAAGCTGCCACCTTCAGCCTAGAAGTGGCAGCATTTCAGTGGCTCTGAACTTGGTTAATGGATCCTTTGCACTGTAGGGTTTATAAATGTCACGTTTTATCATTTTGCACTAAGGAGAACGCTGAGACTTTCTGGTCTGTAACTCAGTCTTGCATCTCTTTCCAGCTTCCGGAGATGCACACCAATAGCTGTGACAATATTTCCCAGTTCTCTGTGGACAGCATTACCAGCCAAGAGAGCAAAGAGCCTGTGTTCATAGCAGCTGGCGATATTAGGTAACAGTGAGTTTGTGTTGTGAGTGGGTAACAGGGATTCTTCAAGACCACAGAGTTGGAAATGAGTTTCATTGTCTTTATTTAAAACAAACCTTTGTATTTGGTTGGGAGGAGTAGCAGCACAGGGTATCTTTAAATCTCTGGAGAAAAAGCCCTTTAGTCAGTACTCCTCATCTTTCTCACTAGTCCTGAGCATCAAGGGCCCTGTATGTTCCTGGACTGGAGAGAGGAGAAGACTGAGTAGTGGCTATGTGTAATGGGATGTTCAGTATGAATTAATTCCAAAGCCTCTTTTAAACACATGTATGTGGTAGCTGGGTAGTGGCTTCTCTTTCACCTAAGAAAAGCTGAATATAAGATCTGAGTGTTTTTGAAAACTAGGAGCAAGACCAAAGTCAAAAGGTAAATTCTTCATCAGGCGAGTCGGCCAACCAATAAGTCACCATTTGGTGATATACGTGTGGTGTGAGCATGCATATGTTACAACAGACTTGAGATCTCAGAAGATATGCAGGCTCAGGCCAGGTAAAGTATTTGAAAGCAAGATCTCCGAGGGAAACATGACATACTGCAAAAGCTGGAGTTGGAGTTCTTCTTTTGAGCCGGTACTGATGCAATCTCTTAGCTCACTTCAGGAGGTGCAGTGTTGCTGGAAATGGTCTCGCTTGAATGAGACTGAATACTGTGGTTTTGCCCAGGTGTTGTCCCAAAGACAATGGTGTAAGCTCCATTTTCCTAATTTGGAGGAGTACATGCAGTCCATGGAAAATCAACCTCTGCTGTGTCACTTAGATACAGCATTCTTCTTTGTCCCCTACCCCTACCTTAAAATGTTTTGTAGGTTGTTGCACTGTTAAACAGCTGTTACATTCCACTCAAAGTGGGGGCTGCATTTCAGTGATGGGTGAAGTGATCCCCGACAATACAAGCTTTGTAAAGCACTTTGGGCTAACGTGTGTGATGGTATCGGATTGTCACTGAAGCTTCTTCCTTGGGGAAAGCAGATTTTCATTTTTAATGATTTTGCTTTATAGACGGCGCCTCTCGGAGCAGCTAGCACACACCCCGACAGCATTCAGGAGAGACCCTGAGGATCCTTCTGCCGTTGCCTTGAAGGAGCCCTGGCAGGAGAAAGTCAGGTATGAGCGAAGGAGGCCAGGTACATGGGAAAGCTGAATCGCCCCCATTCCTGTAATAGGTCCGTGTTGAAATCCCAGCTACGTCTGTGCTGAATAGCTTCCCTTCTGGCTTCCTGTGCTGATTTGCTTTGTAAGTAAATGCCGGGCCACAGCTTTGGACCTTAGCCGCCTTTGGGGAGCAAATATTGACTCAGGTTCAGTATTTCCAAACCAAAAGGTCCTCCATACAAAGCAGTGTTTGATTCAGGCTCTGTGTTCCGGGGTGCACAAAGTCCCACAAGTGAGGTGTTTGGTTATTCTTGGGGTGGGGTGGGGGGATTAATGTGGGCAGCAGGAGGGAATGAGTAGAAAAGGGCCTTCTTTCCTTCCAGTGTGGCTTAATTCCTGCTGGTAAACAAGCGAAGAAGATGCCAAGTTGTACAACATTGATCTGTGACACGTGGTCAGGGCCCCACTGAGTCAGTGCTGTACAAACATAATAAATGACTGTCCCTGCCCCAAGAGCTGACCGTCCTAAGGCCCCCAGTCAGCAAAAACACTGGAGACTATCCTTCTTTAGCAAAGCCCTTAAGCATGTGCTTAAAAGGTTGTGCTAAAAGAGATCTCCTCTGTGACAGTGAAAGAGAAACATCTCTATCCTAGAAATTCTTGAATAGAAATCCACCTCTCGGCACTGACTTACAGCTGCTGTCTTGTTACCACGCTATTGTGCTAGTCTCTTTCCAGAGATGCTATGGAGCAGGCTGGTGCGCTCCTCTCACATGAACCCTTTGCGATTTCCCCACAGGCGAATCAGAGAAGGCTCCCCTTATGGCCACCTTCCAAACTGGCGCCTCCTCTCTGTGATTGTGAAATGCGGAGATGACCTCAGGCAGGAGTTGCTAGCATTCCAGGTCCTTAAACAACTGCAGGTAGGGAAGAGAGAGACCACGGCCTGTTTGTGCCGTGGGTCTGTAACTGCAGCACATTGGTGCGTTTGACACACCTCTCTCTCTTTCAGTCTATTTGGGAGCAGGAGCGTGTGCCCCTGTGGATCAAGCCATACAAAATCCTCGTCATTTCCGCAGACAGTGGGATGATCGAGCCAGTTGTCAATGCTGTCTCTATCCACCAAGTCAAGAAACAATCCCAGCTCTTGCTGCTGGACTACTTCCTCCAGGAGCATGGCAACTACACTACCGAAGCATTCCTGACGGCCCAGAGAAACTTTGTGCAGAGCTGTGCTGGCTACTGCCTGGTGTGCTATCTGCTACAGGTCAAGGACAGGTGAGCCCCGGGTGTCAAAGTGAAGAGGCTGCAGTCAGAGCACAGAATATTTCCCACCAGGCCTTGGAACCAACCACGGTGGGTGGGGGTGGCGGCAATCAGGGATTTGGTGTCTTGAATATTGACACTTAGGAAGTGTTTTAAACCTCCACGGGGGTAGTGAGGTTTGAAGGACTTTCCAAAATTACATCCATTATAACTTACCTGACTTTGTGTCTTCTCCCCCTCCCCGCAGCATACAGCAGGGAATCCCCGATAGCAGTGACATCCTAGCATAGTGCTCGCTGGGGAACCAGGACAGAGTGGGAAGTGGCCTGTGTGTGACCATAGGGGAACCTGAAATTGGAGCAGTGGGAGTTCATGTTTGTGTTGAAAGGCTCCTGTTAGCCATGCTGCTCAGAACATTCAGTGTAACTGGAGACTTGTTTTGAAAGCAATAAAGCCCCATTTATATACCTAGTTAAAACATTGTTTGGTAGTGATGTACAAGAGGTAGAGAAAGGAGGCAAGCAGATAGAATTTACAGCCCTGCATGTACTAGGCATTAATAGGTGACACTGCAGGGTTTAACTAAAGCCGGTATCGGTTTGCTTCGTTAGTGCTCCAGCACTGGGTGAGGACCTTACAGCTCTTTACCATGGGTGCGTGGTTCTCCAGCTCCAAGTGTCTGGCAAGGAGATGGTGTCTGAAATACGAGCTCGCTGATCGTTTTCTCTCTTGTTCCATTTCCCCTCCAAGGCACAATGGCAATATATTGCTGGATGCAGATGGACACATCATCCATATAGATTTTGGGTTTATTCTCTCCAGCTCCCCCAGGAACCTTGGCTTCGAGACATCTGCCTTTAAGCTCACCACAGAGTTCGTTGACGTAAGTGAACTATACTAAGTTCTGCCAGGAAGGAAGAGGGTCTTGTGGTTTGAGACACAGACTCAAGAGCTAGGGAACCTAAGTTCTGTTCTCAGGTTTGGGAGGGTCTGTGACTTAGAGCAGGGGACTGGGACCCAAGACTCTTGGGTTCTCTTCCATCCACACTTCTTCTGTAATCTTGGGCAAATGCCTTCTTCTCTGTGCATCAGTTTCCCTATCTTTAAAGGAGGGATGATTCCTACTTCTTGGGGAGTCGTAGTTATGAGAATTGTAATTAATTTCTGTAAAGAGCTGATATGAATGGCGCTATAAAAGAGTCAATTCTTATTCCTTGAAAACTCTCAGATCCTAGGAAGAAAGTTGATCTGGAAGTGCAAAGTTTTACCATAAAATTAGATCCTTCTAATAAAGATGCCTTTTAAATAATTCCAGATGTGTTTTCTCAGCTGTCTTTCATGGCAGGTCTGCTGTTGAAATTTCCTCTCTAAGGAATGCTTTTGGCATGTCGTTATAACCCGTGCTCACTGTCTGATTTGCTCTCCAGGTCATGGGCGGGCTGGATGGTGATATGTTTAACTACTACAAGATGCTGATGCTGCAAGGTCTCATCGCTGCCCGAAAGCACATGGATAAAGTTGTGCAGATTGTGGAGATCATGCAGCAAGGTATGGCACTGCATTTTGGCCTCAGGTCTCCAGCCTGCTCTTACACATGACAGGACTCCTATGTGATGGGCATTTCATGCACCTGTGCTGTGAAAGGGGAGATAGCTACAGCTAGATGCAGAATTCCCAGAAAGATAAAAGGCCACTTTGACACAAGTGGCCAGAATTTTGCTCCCTGTCTCTGCTCTCCAAACAGTCTCTCTTTGCAGCATTGGGCAAGTGGTCTCAAATGAAAAGCCGATGTTACACACCACATGAAAATCTTGCGGCTCAGACTGTATTAGTCTCTGGGATCTTCATGTGAGACTGATGTTGGCTGCATGATGCATCCATCTAAAACCACTTGAATTGCAGTGATTTGAATAGAGAGGATGCATGGAGGAAGTCTTTTTTTTATAATGGTGGGAGCAGGGTCCTGGGGACTCAGGTCACCTGGGTTCCGTTCTCAACTCTAAGATTCACTCTGTGTGACTTTGGAAGAGTCATTTACGGCCTGATTTTCAGAAGTCCTGAGCACCACCCACGAGTCAAATTACTTCAGTGGGAGCAGCAAGGGCTCTGACTTAAATTTTCCATTAAATGGGGGTCCCTGCCTGTCTGAAGGCGTTGGGAGGATTACTTTATAGAAAGCTGTTTAAGATCCTGTGAGGAAAAGAACTAGAGGAGAATTATCATTACACTCCTGAAAGCATTGCATAGAACTAAGCATTCAGTCAAATTGCTAATGCTGGGAAACTGCCACATGCTTTGATCCTATCACATTCTCTATACTGTATGTTGTCTAACCTAATACTTACCTGCTGTGTGTGTGGGTTTTACTGAAAGATAAATAGGTTTGGCAGGACTGAAGAGCAGGCACCCAGCTTGCTGATCTTGACGCCTTCTTTTTTTTTAAAATGTAATTTGCAATGTTGCCTGCCGTGGGGGAAAATTGTTTGTCAATCAAAATGCTCCTGCGGACACCTGAAGTGGGGAGAGAAGCAAGCAAATAACTGAGTGTGTGTCAGTTTGTCCTCCAGATTGCCAGAGATGTTACGGAGAAAGTCAGCAGAGCCAGGTCCATGCGGTAGCACAGGTCATCTGTGAGTGTCAGGAAGCAGAATAGAATATGCACAGATAAGTTTTCTATTGTATGAGACCTTAAAGGGCTAGCAGCCCTGAGTTTCCCAATCAGTGGTATATGTATTGGGACTAGCACTCTGAGCTCTTCCCACCCAGTCCTAATGAGAGGAACCTCTCTGTGCAAGGAGCGGGGTGCCGCTGCTGCCTGCCCTCCATCTAGGTATGCATGTTCAAACCTGCCATGGAGCTTTGCTCTCTCCTGCAGGCTCCAGGCAATGTCCGAGCACAATGGCAGGTTAGAGCAGGCCCAGTTGAGTGGGAGGGGGTAGGCGTTGGCTGGGACAGCTGAGATCTTCATCCGATAAATGTTCCACTCTGTCAGCCTCACTGCAGCAGAATTAAAATACAGTGTGCATTGCCATATTCACTACATTCCACTTACAGGACCAGGGAAACTGTCCCTAAGCGTTCAGGGGATGCATTGCCAAGGTATAGGTTTGCAGCTGGGATCCTATGGTCAGGTCATCTGATGGTTAGAGCAGAGAGTACTGGGAATCTGGATTCCTGGGTTCTATTGCCAGCCTAGTCATGAAAGCATAGGGAAATGGAAATCAGGACTCCTGGGTTCTGTGCCTGGCTCTGCGACTACTTGCTGTGTGGCCATGGGGAACTCACTTTACCTTTGTGGCTCAATTTCCCCATCTGTAAAAAGGGGAATAACACCTGCCTACCTCCCAAGAAGAAGTGAAACTAAATGTTTTATCCAGTTCTCTGAAATCCTTGTTCGAAGAGTGCTATGGTATTTATGTATCCATCTTTCCCCTAATGCCAGAAATTGGAAATGGTTCCCTTTTCTGTTTGACTTGGAATGTTATAAAATGGTACTTTGTTACCACAGTGGGATAAGGTTCTTGTTACCATAGATATTTGTCCTAATATATATGGAGCTGTGCTTCCTGTACTGAGTAAAAATTGATGGTCAAGATTTCCACAAGGGTCTAGTGATTCTGGGGCCCCAACTTGAGACAACTTAAAAAGGAAGGGGCCCAGTTTATTTTCAAAAACAACTGATCATGTGTCCCAGGATAATCTTTAAAATGGGTCAAATTGGGCACCCAAAAATCACTTGTTGTGGAAAATTTAAGCCATCATGGCCCTTTCAAAAGTAGAAAATGGTTTATAGCATGTCAATCTTGAAGGGAATAAGAAGTGTAGCTGGGAATGGGTGTTTATGGAGTAGCAGTGAGGTCCACTGGATAGAGCCTGGATGGGGACTCAGGAGACCTGGGTTCTATTCCAGGCACAGCCACTGGCCTGCATCAGGTGAATCACTTCCCTGCTTTGTGCCTCAGTTTCTCCATCTGAAAAACAGAGATGACACCTCTTTTATAAAGCACTGAGATCTACTGATGAAAAGCACAAGATAAGAATATTGTTGTTATTAAATAGTCCCTGAAAGCCTCACAATTGGAAATGTTGTATATATTGTAACTTTATTTCCCAGCTATAACACACTTCGCTACCTAAATTAAAGGAGTGGAAATAACCATCCGTTTTTATAACATTGCACATCCCACCTAGCTGTAAATGAATTAGGTCTGTTTCCCTTTAAAATTACACAGAGGGCAATAACCACTCTAAATCTATTTAATTGTTTTGCTAGATATTAATGTCAGTGTTTTGCTGTCTACACAGTGCCTTGTCTCTGCGTTGTGTTGCAGTCTCTTACTCCTAGCTAGTTCGCAGCTCTCCCTGCAGCCTGTAACCGTGCTTGAAGCAGTTCATAGTGGTTAAGGCCAGAAGGGCCCGTTATGACCATGTAGTCCGACCCCCTGCAGTACATAGTTACCACCATGGTACACTAAAAACACTGCTTACCGCACACATCCCTAGTTACGAGAACATTATGCCCCCATTCATCAGCTCGAGTTGCACACTGACCCTCTGCATGCCTGTCTGGCTGCTCAGACTAGAACCTGGCTAGCAGCAGCCTTGTTGGACCATTTCCAAATGACTTCTTGTTAGTGTGGTTCAACACTTCCTTTGCAGTCCAGTAGCCCAGACTGTAAGAATCTCCAGCCCCAAGTGAGAACGCTTGCAAGGATGCTGCAAACATACAGAATAACGAGTTGGTAACCCTCGCACTGAATCAGCACCTCTTCCTCCCTCCCTCCCTTCTCCCACTGCATTTGGCTGAAGTTGCACGGTGGGGTGAGTTGGGAAGAGCCCGTGTTAGGGTATCACGGTTCAAAGTCTGCATGGTGCAGTGGGGGAGAATCAGTCACATTCCTCCACTGGGCACGTCTCTCAAGTATTCTCACCTGGCAGATACTGGCTTTCAACTACAGATCAAACAATATTGTATTGGGATCCTTGGAGGGACGTTAAAGTGGTTGCTTAAGAAATAGAGGTTGTCCATTCGGGCTTTGCCTACCATAGAAAATCTTCCTGTGTTAGAAGCTCCTTAACTAGATTACCTTAAGCACCGCTCGGCACACAACCGTCACCTTGTGTCAGCTGGTCTGTTAACTCTATTGCAGACCAGTTAGCCATCACCAGCTGATGCAACGAAACCGATGTTCTTGCTTACACTGAGGACCAGCTCTCCCGCTGCTGTGAATGGCCTCAACTCCATTGGAACCAGTGGGGCTGGATCCCCAGCAGGCCTATGTCTATAACTCCATTGGAGTTGATGGAGCTCTGCTGATTTACACCAGCTGACAGTCTGGTCCCATGCTGTGGTTGTGAACACATGTGCTTGTAGCTTCCCAGTGCAGGCGAGACCTCAGAGGGGACCCTCCATGGCCCGTGCAGGTTTCACTGTCAGCACTAGACAGCAGCTGCCAAACGTGCCTCCCAGACCAGGCTTCTCTGACTCACTGTGTGACTATTCTATGTAAATTCTTCCCACTGCTTTGGAATTCGCTGTTAACTCTGCTCCTTGTCTCCTCCTCAATCCCCATCCCCACCCGATGTGTTAGGTTCTCAGCTTCCCTGTTTCCATGGCTCCAGCACCATCCGTAACCTGAAGGAGCGTTTCCACATGAACATGACGGAGGAACAGCTGCAGATGCTCATTGAACAGATGGTGGACGGCAGCATGCGGTCGATCACCACCAAGCTCTATGATGGCTTCCAGTACCTCACCAATGGCATCATGTGACGGCTGTGCCCCTCCCACCGACACGAGGATGGCTTTTGTGGCAGCCACAGTGCCCAGCTGGAGACCTACGTCATGTCTGAGGGAAAAGGCCTCGCCCCCTGCGGCGAAGGGAGCCGAGCAGCAGCGCCTCGCGGGTGCCATGTTTACCAGACTCTCTTAAACAACAAAAAACAGCATTCAGAGAAGCAAAATCCACACGTGAAATTGACTAAAACAAAAAGGATCATGTGGCAACCGTTGCGATCACGTTTAATGTGACCGTGGGGTCCAGGCATTGGTGAGACAAAGCCATCAGCGCTCTGTGGACATCAGAGCATCTGTTAGACACCGGAACCATGCGTACATCTGTTCCTCCCACCTTTATTGCAGTATTATGCCTGTTGATGTCCTGTGAACTCTTCCACGATCTCGTAAACGGTTAGGGCCTGGGGTGGAGGGGGCCAAACATCCTTCTCTCTGGGTCTGGCGTTTGCCGATATTTTGAGCCTTCTGCTAGCACCACTTGAATGCAGTTGAGGTGAATCCCTGTCAGCCCCCTACCCTGCATGTTCCTGTAGAGCGTTGTCAGCATTATTTGACTCTCCAAATGTTGGTTTGGTTTTCACTCTTTGCACATTTTAATGTAAGTTGAAGTTTCAGGTCAGACAACAAACCTGTCTTGAGATCATAGGTCACTAGATACAACCCATGTAGCACACTCTCAACCTTCCAGCGCATAGGATTATTGGTACTTAGATATTTTTGTGTTTCCTTTCATCCACATGTTTTATATGCTGGTCATCGATCACATACTTGTCTGTCTTTCTTTGGGCACCTTTTTGACTTTGGTCCACACAACTGGGGCTGTGAAGCTTCCCACCCCCAATAATTTCGGACGTAATGTTCCGTGGGTTTGTGCCACACTGAATGTCTTGCTCTGGCTGACGATCGTGTTGATGCAGTAGCCGGGCCCTGAACTCGCAATGCCTTGAACTCAGCAGCAGGGCTGCACTTTGCTTTGTTTGTGGTATCCACACAGGTGTTTCATTTCTGTGGATGATGAGGTTTTTTTTCCATCCGCCTGGAACAAACCTCTAAATGCAAAATGTTCTCCTGGAGGTTATAACCTGTCTCATCCCTCCTCAGTGTTGTAGCTTGCCCTGAGACAAGTTTCATGGCTCCCAGGGAGTGAGGCAAAACATAGAGCTAGCAAGATCAGTCCTTCTCCCTAAGGTAACTGATGACCAGTCTAGGCTAATCCATTTTACCTTGCCAGCACACCTAGCTAGAGTTCAGGAGATGTGGATTAGTCTTTAGTTTTGCAGCGAGCAGGGCATAGCTAGTGCCTTTTTTTTCGGTTTTAAAAAAAGAAGGATCATGCTGATTTTTCATCCCCAGAAACAGGTCAGAAGCAGACGCCGACAAGCACAAAGATATTGCAAAGAGCCAGTGGAACGCAGCTGTGAAGTCCTAAGACCAGGCTGTTTGGCATGTGGAACCAGGGCACAGAAATGACTATGCTGGGCTGATTTCATTTTTAAAACTCTTTACGCTACTGTCCAGCTGAGGACGTATGTGCTTTATAGAGAACAATGAGGCTTCTCCATTTCTTTGTATTAATATAACTCTATTCAGACACTTGTCCCCTCCCCTCTCTGTGCATTCAGACTTCCTGCAGCTGCTGATCAGATGGTGGAATCCCAACTATCTGAGGGTGTGTGATTTTGTTACCTCACTGCTTGTTCTCTCACTCCCCCTTTCCCCACCCATTGACTCCTGTATGTGGACTCTCATGTTAATAGGTGAGTTTGTTTAGTGCTACTTTGCCATGTTGATTATTTAGCCTTTTTTAAAATAACTGTATTTTAAAATTATGGGTTAAGAGATTTCTGGTAGGAAGAGGCAATATTTCGAAGCTTTACAACCAGTTCTGCACAGAAGTTCAAACCACTGTGTATCCTCCTGCAGCCCCATGGATGAGCAGTGAGCTGGGTTTAACTGTTTCCCAATTGCAGTTAAAGTAGGTGGTGGGCATAGTATTCTACCAGTCCCTGTTCTCAAAACTGGTCATTCTTGTTACCGGTTTGGAAATGGATTAGCAACATGTAAGGTATGGCTTTTTACTGTCCACTGGAGGAATTAGGAAAGGTCGGAAACTCTTTTCCTTCTGTTTGCACTTTTTCCCCACATGCTTCAACTTCCACCGTTCCACTGAACCTTAGCAACTGATCCCATCATTTGTGCTACAGGGTCTGCTTCATTTCCTGAAACATTGACTTCATGGAGAGTGGGGAAGGCTTGGGCAGCAATATTCAGACCCTTGCAGGTGGGAATGGAAAAGGACCTAGCACTAGTTTCATTACACAAAAACATTGACATGTAGTTGCTTTTGTCTGTCCATTCTGTTTTTATTTTTCCCCTTTAAGTTCCTCCTTGTAACCACTGTTACCCAGCTGTTCCTGGAGCAGCCAGCAATGGCTCAGAAAGGGGGCTGTAGATTTTAAGGAACAATCTAAATTTCTGTGGGAAAGACCCAGCATTGGTGCACCAGAGGGATGGAGCTAGAAATGATAGTTTGGATGATCAGTGTGTGGGGGAGGTGGGTTTGCTCTAAAATAAGGACAAAAAGTAACCAGGAATGCTGGAAAAATTAGCGGTACTTGTCACATTTTGTAGTTTACAAGCAGATTTGCAGGCTGCTGTGTTGAATGGGTTACACTTCTGTAATCAGCTTGGCAGTGGTAATTCTGAGCAGAGCAATTCTTTGAGTAGCCCATGACAAGTTGGTCATTTTGGCTACAACTAAGTGTCACAGCAGAAAAAGGATCATTTTAAAACTTCGCAGCTGGCTTGGTATTTTTTGTGAGGATCCTTGGGATTTAACTTTTGGGTCAGATTTAGACACCGTTTACTCATTTTGTATGTAACTTAACAGCCTGTTGAGGTGTCAGAAAATTGCTTTAGTTGCTAACTTTGTGTTTCAGTTTCTGCTGCAACTCAAACCTGTTTGGCTGTAAAAAGCCCCAAGCAGACACTTGGAATGACTCCACCATGCTTTTTAGCTTCCCCCTCTGCATTTATACTGACCAGGAAATGAACTGCGAACCAGGTTCCCCTTTAAGCATAGCTAATGGCATTCGAATGCCCAGTGATCTGATATGCTGAGCCCATGGCAGCAGCATTGTGGCAAGTGGCAGATTAGCAGGCGAAATAGTATCCCTGTATGTGTTACCCAGCCGTTGTGACTTTTGCAGACTGTTGCTACGTAATCTGGATGGGATCCTTTGGAATGTAGCTTTCATTTAATATCAACATGGAGAGTACATTTTACCAGCTAAAAGGGAGTGGGCAGCATAATGGCAAGAGGAGAGGGACAAAATTAAAATCCTAGTAGGCCATGCTGATGGTCTCCTCCTTGAGTGTAAGCGAACACCCTTTCTGACAGCGGTTCCTGGCTACATGGACTGTGTGTGAACCTTTCTATGTGTGGGGATTTTTTATTTTCCTATTCAGTAAGGATGGGCCAAACTCAGAAATAAAATATACAACCAGAACTTGATTTCTAATAAAATGTCCTTTTTAAAAAAATGGAAAAGCTGGTGCAGAAATTGTCCATTTCGTCTCGTTAATTGCTGATGCCTTAAGAAAAAGCTTCAAGAGGAAAGCTCTGGTGGGAAAGATTGCTTTGCGCTTCCTGAGTCTTCCAAGATTTCCTCTTTCTGTCACACTTCTAGGCTTGCATAAAACAAGTGAACTGCGTGTAGGTAGAGTTTGACTCTGACTCTGAAGGAGCACTGGGGGCAGATCTTGAACTTAACCGTGGCTTTCAGGACAGATGTAAGGTTTTGGGTTTTTTTTAACACCCTCTGAATACTAATTCTCATCAGAGGTTTTCGAAGCACTACGCACAGATGAGTAAGCATTATTCTCATTTTACACGTGGGGAAACTGAGGCACACTGTTATGACATGATCAGGGTGTTGCAGTGAGTCAGTGGCAGAGCAGAAGGATGGTTTTGTGCTTAAGGTGCTGAAAGGAGACTCAGGGATTGGAAATGTCTGGCCCAACCTTACCTAGTAGGTCTTCTCCCAGTGGGCATTAGAGTCAGATCAGCTAATTGTTAGTAATGGGAATGTGATTCTACTCCAATTAGCAGCTCTGCAGAGCCAGCTCAGCCATGGCAGAGTGGGAGCTGGGTTCTCTTCCCCCTTGTCATTAGCAGAATGGTTGACTACGGTATAATCACTGACACCTGTGCAACACCACTGGCGGTAATAGGGTGAGACAGGTAACAGTTGAGAGGATGCACAGGTGTCCCTGAACGCCTCCTACAGAAATGCCATTACTGAGGATGATGCAGGCGAAGGAAAAAGCCCAACTCCCCATGTAGCTCTCAGGGTGGGTTGTGAAGGGCTAGCTGTGCTGAGTATGTGGGCCAGGGAGTTGCAGGCAGTGAGCTGGGAACCCAGCAAGAACTTTTGGAGAAGAGCCCCACCTCAAAGACCATTCTGAAACCTGCTCGTCAGTCGCAGCATGGCAATACCAGCAGGTGCGTAAATAAGGCCGGTTTGTGCCAGCATGTGTCCACAGGGAACTGGACCGGAGCTCCCAAATGCCTGTCTGATGACAACGACTCAGTCACTAATAACCGCTTCCAGCTGTGACTTCTCTGCTTTCCAAAAGTGCCTCCTCATCCCTACCTCATAGACGAAGAGACAGAGGCTCCGGAGGACGTGACTTCCCAAAGTCATGAGAGTCAGTAGTGGACTCCAGTTCTCTGACTCCACGCTTGGCTGCATTTGACCCAACACCCTGGAGACAGGGAAGGCTCCCCTATGCCCAGGCAGAATGCTGTGAAACTGGAGGGTTAGTGTGTGGGGCTGCAGCCCGATTTCCTTCTGTCCGGGACTGGGATCTCTGCACTGACTGGTGTACTCTGCGGTTTTTACACCAGCGCAAAGCCCAGCTCTCCAGTGGCCAAGCAGACATGGCTTCTGCTGGGTCTGCACAGAATTGGGTGAGGGGAGGGGAGAAACCTAAGAAAGGGGAAGTGTTCTGGAGAGCCAGGCCGGACACTCACTGGACAAGCACACTGGAGTCCTACTTCAAGGCCAGAAGGGACCTGACACAGCATGAACGCTCACCCCGGAGCTTTCCCTGCTGTTGCCCTACACGCCTCCTGGTGGCCTGATGCAGAGTTTGTCTGTTTCCCCTAATGGACTTTTAGTAAGTTCAGTGAAGCTTTTATGTAGCAAAAGGAGCCCCTTCAGGGGTCTGGTTTATTTAAACAAAGCAAGTCTTCAGGCCCAGCATCCTAGCAGGGGCCCAAACTAATCTTAGTCTGTTAGTCCCACCTGAATCCCTCTGTCCTGGCTTATCAGCTGGAAGGCCCCATCAATCTGGGATCCTTTGAAGTCAGGCCTCTTGCCATCACCTGGGGAAGGATCCCTCTCTGGACTCAGGCGCCCCACAGAAGTTGAATCACCGCCCCTCTTCTCGGGAGTGGTGCGTTGTTCCCCAGCAACCTGGACCTCTTGCTGCTGTCTGGTAAGGTCTTTTCGCTGGGACCAGGTCTCCCTAGGACTTTGCTCCCTTCAGCAGCCCCTTTCCTAGGTTCCCCTTTTCTGGAGAGCTCTCTACACCACTCCCCTGAGAAATCCCACTGCGCAGGATTAGCAATCAGTGATGAAAGGGGGTTTTATTCTCAAGCAAGAGGAGACATTTAGCAGAGGTGTGGGATTTCTTTTTTTTTTTTTTTTTTTTTTTGGACCATTGTCAGTGGATAACATCAATTCATTTCTGTGACTTTTTAACATTTATTGGACTTCCATTTTTGCACTTGGAGAAAATTTAAAAACAAACCAACCCAAATTAGATCTGGTCAATATAATTCTAATTTTAATATTTTGAAATTAGAGACACCAGGAAAAAATGTTGATGAAATACACCTGTTTTCCCCCCCCCTTTTTTTTTTTTTTTTTTTTTTGACTGACCAAACACTGGAAATTTTTTTAAATTACATTTTTTTTTTTAAATGTTGAGTAAAATAAGGTGGGAGGGGGGAGTAAATTTAAACAATGTCTTCTTTTTTTAACCAGCTTTAACTCCAATATCATGTTTCTGCAGATTATAATGACTTTAAAAATCAAGATTCAGCTAATACAAACATTAGACCATCTATTAATATGCACATTCTAATAGAAATGTAATATTAGTACAATGTAATATGATAAATTATTAGTCTATACAATATTTTATATTGTATGTGCTATTATAAATTAATACGGATGTACAAGTATAATCCTAATCCATTTACAATCCATGTGTTATATTAATACACCAAGTATGATCGTAGAATCCAAGATTCAGCTACTTAGATCTTTAATTTCCAGGTAAAAGGGACAGCAGAAGAGAAAACAGGTACATTTAAAAAAAAAAAAATCTCTGAAAAATGTCATTTATTAAGAGAGGAATTTTCCCCTATTTCTGGCTGCAGGGAGAGAGAAACTGACAACTGGATATTTACCAATTAAAAATCAAAAACTTCCAAATCTAAGGCCAAGCCCTTGCCCTCCAGTTAGCTTTGCCAGTGGCTCAACCGGTGACCTCCACTGCCTAGCAAAGCAAAATAAGAACAGCTAACTCTTAGGTCAGTAGATACAGATTGGGTATTATTCATCACTAGAAAGTCTGTGGCAGAGCAGGGATGTCTCCCAAGCCCTAGGTTTGAAACTGCCTTAAAGATTCCCAGTTGGCAGGGAGATTTCCTCAGTCCTCACTGCTGCACTAAAAGCTGCTACTTTAAATGCAGGTGCCTGCAGGAGGAGGGAATACTTGCTGACTTTAGATGTTTGTTTAATCTAAGACATTGAAAAATCTAGACTGGAAAAGAAGAAACTCTCCACAAGTGGCAGATATTCTGAACGAGGTGAATCAGCAGCACCGGAACCGTGAACACCAGCACCCACAAGGGGGGGGGGAAAGACCCTTAGCAGTACTGAACTAAGGGTATGTCTACGCTGCAGTGTGAGCCAAGGATTCAACCTCAGGCTCAGGCCTAAGCCCCCTTCTGTCTACACACAAATCGTGCTAATGCAGGACTCAGGCCCAAGGTTCCAGAACCCCCCGGGTGTGACGGGTCTGAGCCTGAGTCAAGCTAGGACCCAGGGTTCAAGCCCTAGTAGTTTGCAGTGTAGATGCAGCCCTGGTGGACTCATGCTCTGGGAGTCTGCCAAAAGTATCCCACAATCCCCTGGCTCTTTTTTTTGTTCTCGGGACAGTCCAAGTTTTCCTACGGTGCACCCTGAGCAAAGCTCTAGAATTGCCACGATTTGGGAAGGAGCGAGGCAGTCTGGGATGCAGGCAGGGGATGGGGGAATTCGACTCAGGCCCCACCTGAGGCACGGTGCAGACGTGGGAGCCCCCACTTGGCACCCAGGGTTCAACCATTCCTGATCCAGGGTTACAAACGAGTGTAGATGCTCAGCCCCTGGGTGTGTTAACCTAGAGTTTAACTCCAGTTCTTCTAACCCTGGGCTGCCTGGCGCAGGGGGTGAGACCTTCGTCCCTCGTCAGCCGTCTGCGCTGCCGTTCGATCGCCCTGCAGCAGCTGGCAGGGGCCAGGTGCGGGTGTTTTATTGCAGCATCAATGTACCTTGCAAAGAACTAGCGCTTGGACCCCGACTCCCAGATTGACTCTGGGTGGAGACCCCCCCCCTCGCCTCCTGGGGTCTGGGGGCCTGGCTCAGTCCGAGTTGTATGTAGATGGAAGGGGGAGGGGGTGAGGCTCAAGCCTGCATTGGCACCCTGTGCTCACAGGGTGTAGACATCCATTTACCACTTCCCTCCACCACCGCTCGCTTGCCCCAGCAAGTTTTGACACTCTGCAGTTCCCCTTTCTCCCGGCAGGGGCCAGGCGCGACCAAGGAGGCAGCCCTCAGCTGCGCGCCGCTGCCTTTCCGCTCCACCAGGGGGCGCCCGTGCGCCCCCCCCCCCCCCTCCCCCGCTTTGCACAGCCTGCGAGCGCTGCGTGCAGCCGGCCAGGCTCAGGCGTTCACCTGCCTGCCCGTACCTGCGCCTGCCTCCCACAGACCCAGCCCAGCCCAGCCCCTGCCGCCTTCCATCTTTGCCCAGCCCGGCTCCTCGCCTGCTGCCTCCCCCCCAGGAGCGAGGATCTGCTCTGGAGCGCCCGGGCCCCCCCCCCCCAGCAGGGACCGGCAGAGCCGCTGCAGCAGGACAGGACAGGACAGGACAACTCCCCCCCCGCCCAGCCATGGGTCCCCGCTGAGCCAGCTGCCCTGGGCGGAGGAAGTGGGGAAGTCACCAGGATCCAGCCATGGTGAGTTTCCTGCTCCACCTGGAGACACTTCAGCCCCTTTAAGAGCCAAGCTCCCCCCCCCCCCCCAGCAAATCCTAGTTTTTTAATATTAAAAAAAAGCCCCAAAAGTTTCCCCCCTTTGCTCGGTTTGTTTATTGGTTAATGGGGCGTGGGAAGCGTTTATAAATCCACGTTTCTGCCCCCCCCCTTGCGCTGGGGAGACGCAGCTGCCAGGAATCACCTTGCAAATGGGATAGAAAGAAGCAGCTCGACCAGAAATCGCCTCTGGGGCCGGGCAGGCTCCTCCTGGCCTGGTTATAAGGCCGGAGCAAAACGCTCCCTCGCTTCCCCTGGGTTGGGGCCACCGGCTGCTTGTTCTGCGGGACCAGCTCGTCCAGAGCCTCTGCAGCTCCTGGGTTTTTTTTTTGCTTTTTCGAGCTCGGCTTCTCAAGTCCTGGTGTCACAGCGGTGGGAGGAAGGCAAAGCATGGCCTGACCCCAGCTAGCTTCTCTCTCTCCGCCCAGCGCGTTATTTGAGGTGCTGGCTGTGGCTGAGCGCCGCCCTGAATGTTTGCTCTGGTCCCTTTGTGAGGATTTGGGCCCTGGATTGATCCTGCCTTTGCATCTCTGCACGGGACCCCCCCTAAGCCTCCCCTGCAGCCTCTCCAGATCCCTTCGCAGGATTGGGGCCTTACAGTGAAAGTGTAAGCGGATGCTAGGTGTCCCAGAGGGGTTTAGGCAGGAGCCTGGAGGTGGTGACGTTTTAAAGGGTGCAAGTCTGTTAAAGGGCGTGGAACATGGGGGGGGGGTGGATTATTCCTGGCCAGGTCGCCCTAGGAGCCCCAGAAAGGCACCTGTTTTCCCTGCTGCCTGATGGTGTATCTAGAATTTCTGCCAGAGTGCAGGCTGGAAGGGGGAGATCTGAGTCTAACTGCACAGGATCCTATAAAAAACACCTGGCAGCTTTAGTGAGAGGCGCTTTAGAAATGTTTGTACAGCGCCTTGCGCAGTGAGTCACAGGGCTCCTCAGAGGCTCTGACTCCCCTCTGGGGTGGAGAGTGGCAGCCAACACCACGGCAGCAGTTTGGGCAGAGGAACTTGGGGCAAACTGCTGCTCTTCCGCAAAGTGCCGAGGCAGAGGATTTCGGGTCCTCCGTGCACAGAGCTCCTGGGAAGGAGGAAGGTGTTAAGGGAACCCTGAGCTGGGATCTGAACAGCACAGTTCTAGGAGAACTGATGGTTTCAAACCTGGTGTTTAGATGGCTCAGCCCTCCCCTCCAGATAGGCTGGGCTTTGTTTTCATGGCCACTCTGGTTTCGGAGCCGTACGCAAACTCCCGCGGGGCGGCGAGAGAGTCTGTGTTGCAAAGGGATTTGGGGGAGCTCTTTGCATCGAATTGGGCCAGGGGTTCCCGGTGGCACCAGGCACTGACGTGAATTGCAGGCTCAGGGCTGCACTGTTGGCCTCCTGCGTAACGCAGGCCAGGGACTCTCCCCCACTCCTCGTCTCCGTGAGGAAACGGACCGATGTAGCGATTCCAGATTAGCTTCCGTGTGGATGCTCTCTCTATTCCAGAATAATTACTTCACTCACAAAGCGGAGTAATTATTCCTGAGTACAATCACTTGTATTCTGGAATAGAGCGTCCACAGGGGGGAGTTTCTCTGGAATACCTGCGCCAGTCAATTTCCCCCATGTGGACAGAAAACCCAGTGATCTCTGTGTTCAGCCCACAGCTGATGGTTGAGCGACGGTTGGTTGGTCTTTTTGGAAAGAAATGTCCAGTCTCAATATCAGTGACCTTAGATACTGGAGAATCTGCCCTGTCCCTTGGGAATCTGTTCGCCTGGTTAATTACCCTCCCTGTTAACTGATGGTTTACTGGGTTCTCCGCTGGCTCATTTTGTAGCAACCACACATGGGAGGAGCTAATTCTGTTCCTCAGAGGGCTCCCCACGCCGGTTACTGTCAATCCTGCGCGCACGAAAGCCAGGAGTAAAATAAGCCAATCAGCCGTCAGTGGGTGGTGGTTGCTATAAAGTTTTTGAGGTTTTAGGATCACGCTCAGACTGGGTTCTTCAGCTTTTCTCCATGCCCATGAAGGCAGGAAACATGTTCTTGCCTTTTAATTACGAGCAGAGATTCTCCTGTATTCCTGCTTGGAGAAGAATAGCAGCTAGTGAGAGGTGGAAATACTGCATGGGTCCGGGAGTGTCCTATTTCCCCAGGACACCATCAACGCAGGCCCCACCTGCGCTCTCGTGTAAGGAGGTTTTGGGCAAGCCAGCACGTCCCTGGCCCAGCCTGCTGTTCGTGGCCCTGGCTGCAGGAGCCAGACCCTCGGAGCTACATAATTGTTGCCTTGGGAGCTGTGTCGTTTTCAAACCTTCCCCTAATGTGGTTGGACTTATTGTAGGGCCTCCGTAAACAGTGGCTGTCCTGTGGTTTGTGTGGGTGGAGGTGTTCAGATCTGCTTATAAATCCCGCTCACCGTTGTGGCAAAAATTGAGGGCTGCGGCGGGGGACGTCTGAGCTGGGATTTCCCTGTTTAAATGTTTGGTGGTGCTTAAATGCTTTGTTAGCAGCATGGTTCCCAGTTGTGCAGAGAGCATTCCTGCTGGCCGGGCGGGCGTGGGAGCATGGCCATTCTGCCCAGGGGTGTCCAAATCAGGCGTGTGGCCATCCATCCTGTGGGAGAGGCAGAGCCGCTCCTCACCCCTGGGGCGGGGGGCACAGCCGGCCCTGGGGATGGGGCATCTTGGGCCCAACGCTCAGACCAGCATTGCTGGCCTCCTGTGTGATGCGGCTTTATATCCTCGCGGTTCCTCTCTCCTGCCCCCACTTCCTATCCCGAAAAGGCTGCTGCAGCTGCAGTCTCTGTGCCCACAACTTCCCCCTCGCTCTCTGCCCTCTAGAGATCTTCCCGCTTGGCCGAAGGAAGCTGCGGGTTTATGGGGCAATGCTGAAGATGAGTGTTGGCGGGGAATGCCTGGCGGTGGTTCCGGCCCGCAGCACAGAATCGGGGCAGCCCCAGTCCCCCTGTCAGAGCCAGCAAGCTCTGGTCAGGTTCAGGGGTCACTGCTGGGGTTGGCAGGGGGTCTCCATCTGGGGGCTGTGACTAGGGGGAGCAGAACCACCCTCTTCTTCCCGGGTGTGTGTTGAGGTCCCGGCTGGATCCTAGTCACTAGGGAGGGCGGTCGCGGCTGAGTCCCACTGGGCTGCGTGGGGTGCATGGACCCTACTGGCTTCAATCCTCTGTACGAAAGTCTGTCCCCGACCCCGCCTGTGGTGTGGCTGCGCCCAGAGGGAAATTACTAATAGAGTGTGATTAACACGTGTGTGTGACAGTCCTCTATGCTGACTAGAGCCTGGGGTGGGGCTGGAAACCAGGACTCCTGGCTTCTATCCCTGGCTTTGGGAGGGGAGTGGTGTCTAGTGGCTGGGGGGGGCCATGGGTGGGCTGGGAGCCAGGACTCCTGGGTTCTATTTCCTAATCTGTGATTGTGTGGTCTTGGTGGCAGAGGGGAAGGGTGTGTGTGTGTGTGTGTGTGTCAGTCCCCGTGCCTCAGTTTCCCTATTGCCTGAGTGGGGGTGGCATGGTGAGGCAATTTTGAGAGCCTCAGAGCAAGCCCTGCCCATCAATGGCATTGCTCGTCCCTAGCTCTTCGCAGAGGCTCCCGTGGTGGCATGGGGAAGGGGCTGCGGCAGGGCAGCGTCTCTGCCGTGGGCCCGGGGGGGGCTTGTTTAACAGCAAGACAGGATCAGACTTCTCCTCGATCTCCTGCCCACCGGGGCCAGGGTTGTGCAGTGACCCCCACCCTCCCCATGCACCCATGGCTGTGCCAGGCCGGTTAATCCTTAACCCATGCTCCCTTCCTGGGTGTTTGTACAACTCTAGGGAGCAACTCACAGCCTGGTCCCCTGCCTGCATGCCTGGCCCGGGCAAGGGGCCCCTGGGACAGGATCAGGCCTGCAGAGCCACGTGCCGGCACCTTCCCGCCCTGCAATGCCTGGCCTGGGGCTGTGATTCAACTGAGTTCCTCCGGTTGGGGCTATCCCAGTTCAAAGACTTCCTCCCCCCTCCTGGCTGGGTCCTTCGGGGGCATCTCCTGGCCCCCGGCCCTGTTAGCTGTGGGGTGGTTGGGGGGGGGGGAACGGGCCGTGCTGGGTGGATCTGGGGCTGGGTTTGTGGGGATGCTGGAGTCGGGGGGAGCAGGCGTGTGTGGACATGCCTGTGCAGTGGGAGGGGCAGGAGCATGTGTGTGCCGGGGGGAGTGTGCATTGGGGGGATGGGCGTGTTGAGAATGTGTGTACTTGGAGGGGGACACGGGGGGGGGGTGTCGGATCTTGCCCTACGCACAGTGAGCTGACAGGTCTGGGCCCATTATACATAGGCCACCTGGGGCATGTCTTGGCCTGTGAGCAGAGGCCTGGCTTTTGCCCCCCCCCCCCCCCGGCAGGGTTTGGCCGGGGTGAAATGCTGGCACAGTTACCGGGATCCTGGCTCATGGAGTGCTGGCCGTGCGGGGGTAATGCTGTCCCAGTGCCCCAAACAATGGGTGCGTTTGTCCTGTCCCCCCCCGTGACTCACGCTGCCCGGGCTGGCTAGCGGGGGCAGCTCAGTCTTCGTGGGCCAGCGTGTGAATTGCCTTGGCTTGTCCTGGGCCAGTGACATCTCTCTGCGCTTCCAATCCTGCCTGGGTCCCTCTCTGGTAGCCCCGCTGTCGTGGTCCCCTGGTCACCTCCCTCCCGGCAGGTCTGACTGCCTGCGGCAGGGTTAGCGCTCGCCGTGCTGTAGAAAAGGGAGCCGGGCGTGACTTTCACAAATGGCCACGTGGCTTGTTACGTGGATTACGGTAACCCGTGGACTCCTGCACTGAGATTGGGGCTCCTTTCTCCGGGCAAGCCGGGCCCTGCACGGACCCCAACTGAGATCAAGTGTCCCATGTTCCAGTAGCTGCACAGAGACCCCCTGGCTGAGACTGGAGCCCCCATCATGCTGAGTGCTGCTCACACACGGACTCTGACCGACATCCAGGCCCCCCTATCGTGCCAGGTGCTGTACACCCAGCCAAGATCAGGGCCCCTGTCGGACCGGGCACTGCACAGATGTGTATTTAGTCCCAAAGTGTTTAGAAACAAGGAAAGCCTTTTTGCTCTGAGTCTGTACAGCCCCTGACGCCACGGATTCTAGGCCCTGCAGCAACAAAATAACAAATAGTTCTAGACAGGCACCGGGTGAGAGGGGAAACTGAGACACAGAGCGCGGCTGGGATTTGCCCAAGGTCACCCAGCAGGCCAGTGGCGGAGCCGAGAACAGAACCCAGGTGTCCTGAGGCCTGGCCCTGCACTCTACTCACTGAACCACAGGCTTGGCTGTATTGTGAGAGATCCCTGGGCGTGGCTGAAGGCATGGGGTTTTGTTGGGGTCTGGAATCAGCCCTCCTTGTGTTGCTTCCCTTGGCAGGCAGCATTGTGCTTGCGGTTGTATGTGGACGTGGGGCTTGGAGCTGCTCTGGATTTTGCTGTGTGACATTGAGGGCGGCCCCGGGTGCGACGTGGGTTGGGTGTGTGAGATGCAGTTTTTGTGCTGCAATGAAGTTTCTCTTTGCATTTTCCTGGATCAGGCTGGGATCCTGTGCACACACCCAGCTCGGGTTAATGAGTAACGCCAATGGAGAATGCAGTTTCACAACCACAGGAGGCCGATGATCTGGCGCTCAGCTGAGGGAGCAGAGCCACCGAAATGGGCGGGGCAGTGGGAATGCGGTGTAGGGGTTAGAGCAGGGAGAGGTTGGACGTCAGGACTCCCTGAGTTCTAGTCCCTGCTTTGAGCGCGTGGGGTCTAGTGGTGGAAGCTGGGGGCGGGGGAGGGAGGACTAGAAATCAGGACTCCTGGGTTCTTTACCTGCCTGTAGGTGGGAAATGTGGGCTAGTGGCTAGAACGCGGAGCTGACAGATAGGGCCTGTAGTTCTGTTCCTGGCTCTGCTGCTGACTCAGAACCGTGGGCAACTGAGTCACTTCCTTCCTGCATGCCTCAGTTTCCACTTCTATGGCCTGGCACCAGCATTTTCCTTCCTACAGGGCTGCTGAGGCCTAATGTCCAGAGCTCTCAATCGCCCAGGACCCAGCCTGAGATGTCTTCTTAGCTGGGGGAGGCTCGTGTGCTGTCATCTAAGCGTCCTGCCCACCCGCGGCCAGGCCCTGGGCTCGCTATGTGGCAAAGGCTTGGCATGGCAGCCCGCCGATGTCGCCAGGGGCAGTCGCTGGCCCTGGGGGTCTCACCAGCTCCCTGCCCAGCGCCCGGGGGACATTTCTGAAGCTGCCTGCTGAATTATCCTCCCTGCCCCCTTCCGTGGTGGCAGGAAGACTCTTCCATCAGCCCTGCCCGGGTGTGAGGCCTGTGCCGCTGCTCAGGGAACCCAGGGGGTTCTGGGGTGCTCTGGATTGAGGAGCGGAACCCGTCCGGGGGCAGCGGGAGGTCTGAGCGCAGAGCTGGCTGGGAGGGCCCAGTCCATGAATCCCACCCCCTCCATTTAAGATGAGCAAAGCAAACCTGGACACTCCCAACCCAAGGCTCCACCCAGACCAGTCTCCTACCTCTGGGAGTGGCTGGCACCATCTGGGGACCCTGCAGTGATGGGCGAACCCCACCCACACCCCCAGGGGGACTTTTCCAGCCCCCCTTTAATTAGTGCAGTGATCCCCCAATTTCTGAATGCTGATCCTCTCCCCCTCCCCCCCATAGGAAAGCAAAGCCAATCGCGTCCCCCTCCAACCTGCACCAGGCGTTCAAGCCTTATCCGTGTTGGACACTTTCTGAGCCCCAGCCCGGCTAAACCTTGGGGCCAAGTGGAGTTAGTGGTTGGTTGGTGCCCACAAGGGTTTATATCCCCCTCCCCAGAGCTCTCGTAGGTATTATCTGCATAGATGCTCAGAACTCTGGAGCAGGCCTGTCTTTTTGCTCAGTGTTTATACAGCACCTAGCGCCATGGGCGCTACCCCAATCCAAATAAATAATGTTACTCTCCATGAGCAGCTCACGGGGAGAGCGAGGGCCCGAGGCAGTGGTCGTTGCACACAGGAGCCAGTCCCGAGTGTTCACACGCCAGGAGTCGGTCCCCAGGAATCACGAAATTGGCTGTAAAAAGCCGCAGATTTAAAAAAAAAATAAACATTGGATTTCTTTTTATTTTCCACCTGCTGTTCGAGTCTTTGGGGTTCATGACGAGCATTCCATGCACAGGCACAAGGGCTCAGTGGTTAGGGCGCCAGCCTGGGATGCGGGAGTCCTGGGTTTAATTCTCTGCTCTGCCACTGACTCCCTTGAGTAACCTTGGACCAGTCACTTAGTCTCTCTGTGCCTCAGTTTCCCCCTCTGTACAAGGGGGTTCATGGTGCTGCCCTGCCTCTCAGGGGGATTGTAAGGGTAGATACACTGAAGAGTGTGAGGTGTTTGTGTTGGGGGGGGGGATGCAGATAAGTACCAGGAAAAGACAAGGGTTAGAAACGTGGGTTTTCTTAAAGGAAACAGATTCTCCCATGACTCCAGGAGCTGGAGATTTAGTTAAAACCCCAAATACGGCGGGAGTCGGCAGCACCAGGTCTATGATCAACATAGCGAGCAGCACCCAGGCCTGGCTGTCTGACCCTGCTCCGCACTGCCCAGGGTGGCGTGGCCACGGTGCAAACGCCAGCACCCCGGAGGGGAGAACTTCCTCTGAACCTCCCAGCTCAGCTGGAGCCTGTACAGGATTCCCTCCATGCCGCCCCTCCTCCGCTGCCATCCCTTCCCCTCCAGCGAGTGCCACCAGCGTTGCGTAGCAACTGACCTCTCGCATTGTCTGTGCGGGCAGGACGAAGGCGAGCTTGGCAACAGCCTGGCTGAAGTTCCCTCGCTAGCTCAGGGATGGGGGGGTTGATCCCAGGCCTGGGAGGGGGCAGGGCAGAGCCACCCGTCTTCTGTGCTGATGCAGGGGCGGGCAAGCAGTGGAAATGTGGGTCCTCTGTTTTTGGGGGCAGGCAGGGGGGAATGCACACCTGTGGCCTGAACAACACGCCCACACACACGTTCACTTTCTCTTTCTTCCCTCCCTCCCCCCATCTCATCCTGGGTTGCCCCAAACCTCCCCGGCTGTTACCCCAGGGGAGCAAGAAGCGGGGTTCCCTTTGCCGGTAGCACACAGCACAGCCTCCCCGCCTGCCGAGCAAGCAGACTGGATTGCAAGCAGTTTGCCGCTGCTCCCGAAATCTGCCTGGGGCGGGTTCAGTTTCTGTCAGGCCGAGTCAGTTTCTCTCCCAGCTTAAATCAAGGGGCGAACGTTTCCGTCAATTAATAATGGAGATTGTCAGAGAGAGGAAAGTCAAAGCCGCGTGCTGAGCTCAGGATGGTGGTGTCACCTGGCAGGGCTGCAGTCACCTCTGCAAAGACAGTTCAATAACACCGTTGCTGTAGTGTAGGTGGAGAAACTGAGGCACGCACCTGTAGTGGGAGGGATGTGACTAGCCCAGAGCCATACACGGACTCCAGCTGCCAACTTTTGCCTTTTTACCCCAACTCTTGCAATATAGGGTTAGTCTTTTTCTTCATGCCCTGGCGCCCCGGAGTCGGATGATCGTGTGAGAATCTCAGCTTGAATTTTTTTTTTTTTAAGGGGAGGTTTCTGGTCCTAATGCATATGCAGAAAATCTTCAAACCACAACCTTCTAATGCTCAAAAACCAGATGGCAAATAGGGTCCCAGCATTTATTTGTTTGGCTTAAAAATAATGAGATTTAACAATCTGATGACTTTTGTGCTCGATTCCTGGTTTCTGAACCCCTGGGGTGGGCAAGCCGGTGCAAATTCCTGTCCAAATGAAGAGAAGGAGAGAATGTAGTTCTTTGCTGGTGCTGGATGGAAAGCAAGACCCAAAAGTCATCTCACATCTCTCCGCTAAAGCAAAATAAATGCTCCAAACCCTGCTCTCTGCATGTGTGTGTGACTGTGACACGCAGGTGATGCCTTGGTGCGGGGACAAAGGCTGATCAGAGCTTTACATCCTCTTGGTCTTTGGAGCATCGGCATCCTGCATTTCTCTTTATAAGCTACAGACACTCGGGAATTATGCAGCCTCTTCTAGGGTGGAGCATGGCAGCCAGTCGTGCAGGACGACCCTGGTGCAGCGAGGAGTTTGGCCTAAAGGTGCTGGGCAAGAAGCAAAGGGCCAAGGGTTTTAAGTACTCATGCAGACCGTGGCTGGGGCTCCTAGATGCTACCATAATATACCTAATAAATAATGTGCAGCGCCTAGCACCATGTGGTCCTGGTCCGTGGCTGGGGCTCCTAGGTGCTACTGTAATACACCTAATAAATAATGTACAGTGCCTAGCACCATGCGGTCCTGGTGTATGACTTGGGCTCCTAGGCACTACCACAGGGGTTCCCAAACTTTTTCTAGGACCCCCTTTGAAAATATTTCAGGCTGTGACGACCCCCCCCATGCCCTTACTTCTGTGCTGCTGCTGGGGGTGGGGCTACCTTCAGAGCACCCAGCCAGCAGCCGCTGCTCTCCAGCCACCCGGCCCTGAAGGGCTTTCGCTGTCAGCCATGGCATGCGTGGGGGCTGACAGCTCACCATCCCTTCATAATAGCCTGGTGACGCCTTGAGGGGTCCCAACCCCCAGTTTGAGGACCCCTGCGCTTCCATAACACACCTAATAATAATAATGTACAGCTCCTAGCACCATGTGGTCGCGGCCCTGTTTTGGGCTTGTAGGCACTACTGTAATACAAATAATAGGGGCCCTAGCTGAGATTGGGGCTCCACTGGGCCAGGCACTGCACAGACACAGACTGAAAGACCATCTGTCTCTCCCGCAGGGCCCACTGGTGAGACAAAGGGTGGGGAGAGGGCGGTGGATGCCTGTTTTACAGCAGGGGAGCCAAGGCCCAGAGAGATCATGTGACCTGAGACTGCCATGGCCAGGAATTGAACCTAGATCTCCAGATTGCCAGCCCGGTGCCTGAATCCCACAGCCCAAACCACCAGCTCTGCAGCCCTCTGCCGTCCCCTCCCTGTCTGGAGCGGCACCCCCTGAAGGCAGCCAAGAGCACTGCGTTCGCGGCGTCCCCTGGGCCCCTGCACTGAGCTTTGCTGGCGCTGTGACCTGTCCCGTTGCGTTTCCCTCCCCGTGCAGGGCAGCAAGGAGCGCTACCACTGGCAGGCGCAGAATGTCAAGCACAGCGGCGTGGACGACATGGTGCTGCTGTCCAAGATCAGCGAGGACGCCATCGTGGAGAACCTCAAGAAGCGCTTCCTGGACGACTACATCTTCGTATCCTCCTGGGCTGGGCCGGAGGCAGGGGGGGCAACACCGGGAACTCAGGGTGGGGGGGGGGAGGGAAACTCGGATCACTCCCTGGTCCAAAGAGAGAGCAGTTTGGAAAACCAAATGGGGATAGCGTCATGGGAGAAGGTGTGAGGATGGGCAAGCCCCAGCTTCCCCATGGACCGAGGATTGGCTGGATCTGGGTCAGCCCATTGCCAGGATAATGCATGGAGCAATCTCGGAGTCCCAGGCATCGGTGAGATGCTTTTAACTATTACATCAGCAGTGGGACGGATTAGTAGTATAATTTGTGTCTTGAGGTCAGGGCCAGTGGGTTGCAATGCCCGGGCGTCTGCTGCTGTGTGGATCTGGGGTGCGTGGGCCGGGGGGATGATGCGTGTTCACGAAGGGCTGTGATTGTATGTGGTGGCCGTGCGTGGCCCGTGGGCTGCCTGACGGGTCGCTATGGATCGGGCTGTGAGGAACGTAGGTGTCATCCTGGGTTATTTTCCGTTGCTTCTTCCACATCCTGTTGTTGCTGGTCGATCCTTATCTCAGAAACCCCAGACGTACATCGGCCCGTCCTCATCTCCGTCAACCCTTTCAAACAGCTGCCCTACTTCACTGATCGCGAGATTGACATGTACCAGGGAGCTGTGAGTGATGGCGCGCGGGGTGTGTGTGTGGGAGGGGGGGAGAGTGTCCTTGTGGCCAAGCGGTCTCCAAAACACCCCACTGGGGAGTTCCAGTTCTACTGTGTCCCCTCTCCCCGCAGCAGGGGCTGTTGAGTGGGAGCAGGGAGCTGGGATACCTCTGTGCAGGGTACTCCCAATTATCCAAGAGCAGGGTGGGGGGACACGGATCTTATTCAAGAGGCGGGGGGCTTGTCCAGCTGCTCCACATTGCAGTCCTGCCTGCAGGTCTCCGCTCTATGATCCAAACCTCTGCATTGTTGTCTGGATCCCATCTTTGTCTCCCAGCGTGTGTCTCTCCTGTCTCGTGCTGGGTGACAAGGAAGGAGGCGGGGTAATGCAGCAATTCAGATAACAGGGTTTCGGATAAACGGGCGTGTGCCGTCTGTGGCATTCGTGAGCCTATTCCTGGGTCCAGTTCTGGGGTCCACACTTCCAACGGGGCTGTTGGCAAATAGGAGAAAGTTCAGAAAAGAGCCAGAAGAATGATTTGGTGTCTAGAAAACCCGCCTTATAGTGAGGGATTCAATCTCTTTGGTTCTCTAAAGGAAGGGTTAAGGGGTGACGTGATCACTGTCTGCAAGTACCTACAGGGGATGAGATTTCTGGTTGGAGGTTGCTCTTCGGCACACAAAAGCAGAACCAGATCCAGTAGTTGGGGGGCTGCTGTAGCTAGACGGATTCTGACGAGGAGTAAGGTTTTTAGCAGCGGAGGGTAATTCACTCTTGAAACAATTTACCAAGGGACGCGGTGGATTTTCCATAACGTGCAGTCTTGGGATCAGGACTGGATGTTTTCTTCTAAAAGCTCTGCTCTGGCTCAACCCCCCGATACGGACTAGGTGTAGGACTCGCTGGGCGAGGGTCTCTGCTCTGGGCTATAGAGGAGGTTGGACTGGATCAGAATGGTCCCGTCTGGCCTTTGTCTCTCTGACTCTCAGTCCCCTCCACCTCTCCCGGTGCCAGTGAAGGGGATTCGCTGATGGAAACTGCCTCTGGGCTGGTCCAGGTGGCTCAGTGGCTAACAGCAGAGCTGGGAACTTTGTATAATCGATGCATGGTCACCATAGCAGGTAGCAACTTGAATCCGCGCATCTCTCCGTGCTTTGCGGAGGTGGGGTGGAATTGTTGGCCCCATGTTCAGGCTGGGGGAGCTGCAGTGCAAAGAGGAGAGGGGACTCGCCCATGGTCATGGGAGGAGAGGGGGACCCGGGTGGGGGCGTTCCCCCTTCTTCTGAAGCATCCAGTGATGGGCTGGATAGATCCTGGACTAGAGGGCCAGTGGGTTGCTCCTTTCTGGCTTCTCCTAGCAGAGAAGCTCCTCGAATGGGAGGGAGCCCAGGGCCCCCCAGCTCTGAGGTCCCCTGGAGCAGGCTCCAGGCGGATCCCCGGGCGTATGCTGAGTGAGAGCATTGGGTAAGCCTGGCTTGGCTGGATGGGGGGGGTGGGATTTGTTGTAGTTCCCCATCAGTGCCCAGTGCACGAGGGGGTGCATCTGGCCGGGTGACCCGCATGGATTCCCCGGGCATGAATCCCGGCTGGGAAAGGCCCCTTCTGCCTCAGGGAGGGGAAGAGAATTCCTGAAGCCGTGAGTCACCCGGGCAGGAATTCTCTCATCCAGCGCATCAGCCGGGACCTCCACCCTGCTGTCTTGATACCGAGATCCACACCCAGCTCCAGCAAGGCGAGGTCAGCAGCACCCCATCGCCCCTTCCTCTGGGAGCTGCCTTGCTCCCAGCCTCCTCCTGCTGGCAGGTGCAGAGACCTTCCCTCCTTGGGTGTCCTCGCTAGATCCTAAAGACGCATCAGGCTGCTTCCATTTCTTGGCTGTGTCAGCATCAGCCTGGACCCAGCTGCGTGTGTTCACCCCAGTTCCTGATTCCCCGCCCGAAAACCCAGCAGCCTCGTTGCTGTCCGAAGAGCGGCTGTGGTCCGGGCCTGTTCGCAGCAGGGAATTGAGGCTCCGGTAGAGGCCATGTGCCGGGTCTCTGCAGTGGGGCTGTGCGCCCGCCATGCTCCTGATCATCTGGCATGTTGAAGCCGCGTCTCGTCTCCAGGGCTGCGGCTCAGGATCCGTGGGTGGATCTGTGGCAGGAGCTGTCCTCCAGCGTAGCTGTGGGGGGGCGGAGACGGGGAGCTAAGCAATGGCTTCGCAAGAGGCCTAAGGAGAGCTGGCTAGATCAACCCATTGGTTCCCGTCATGGCTGCTTCCAGGGACGCTTGGGCCGAGGCGGGTGTGGGGATGTGCAGGGAGGCTGACACGGGCTGGGGACTCAGGACTCCTGGGTTCTCTTCCCAGCTCGGCCGCTGACCTGCACAAGGTATTTCCCCTCTCTGTGCTTCAGTCTCCCCACCTGGGAAATACTGATCTACCATCCCTCCTGGGGGGGCTGCCAGGGTTAATTAAAGTGCTTTGAGATCCTTGGGGTGGAGAGCAAAGGGAGGGCATGATTTGGGAGACCTCATGCTCTGCCTGCAAAGCCCTGTGTCCTTTCGAGGTCACTGGGTCCCCTAAATCCTTAGCACGCCTCTAGCGCGTTGTGATTGCCCAGCACGCACCAGAGCTGGTGGAAGGATGGAACCAAAGGCCCCTGGAGCTCTGACGTGGACTGTAAGCTCTTTGGGGGGCGGGAACTGTCTTCACAGTGTCTGTACAGCCCCTAGCACAATGGGGATCCCTGAACGGGGCTCCCCAGTGCAACCTGAGACAAATCAGAGAGCTGGGGTCGCCTCCTGGCTTGGATCACCAGTGTGATGAGTTGAGGGGGGTCCCAGCCCGGCCTCACCTCCCTGTCTGCAACTGTCCTTTGTGGTGGAATAATGGAGTCTCCTGCCTGTGCGTCGGTTGCAGGCTCAGTACGAGAACCCGCCCCACATCTACGCCCTGGCTGATAACATGTACCGCAACATGCTGATCGACGGGGAGAACCAGTGCGTCATCATCAGGTAGAGCGGGGCCAAGTCCACTGGGAGGGAGGAGGCAGGGTCCACATCTGGGCATGTGCCAACGTCTAGCTTGAAGACATTTCTGGTGCCCACGTCACACCCTGGGGGTACCCCGGGGGGGGTGGGGGTGGCATGGTGTCTGGCTGGCTGTACCCCTCTCGCGCAGTGGTAGAGGCTGTCAGGAGAGCCCCTCCCTCCCCGGCAACCTAGTGTCATTCTCTACATTTTACTGATGGGGAAATTGAGGCAGGCTCCTTCACTCCCCGCTGCCAGCCCTGGCAGGGGGGGTCTGGCTGCTGTGCAGGAAGTGGTGCCGGTCCCTGCTGCCCTCCCTCCTCTCCCACATTTGGGGAGGAGACTCCGTCTCTGGCTAGTCATGGGGATCCTGTTACCCTAGTATCTGGGCACCTCCCCATTGTTACCGTATTTATCCTAGTAACCCTCCAGTGGGGGCAGGGTTGTTTCCCCCCCTCCCCAGACAGGGAACTGAGGCACAGAGAGGTGACGGGACTGACGGAGCGGAGACCTGAACCCGGGTCTCCCAAGTGTGAGGCCGGTGCCCTGACCACTGGGCCATCCTGCTTCCTCCCTGTCCAGCTTCCAGCAGGACAGGAAAACGTAGCTGCAACCTCCCGGCTTCCCCCAGCCGCCCAACCCTGTCCTCCAGCAGCAGGGGCTGGGCTAGGGCAGGGCCAATGCTCCCCTTCTCTCTTGCAGTGGGGAGAGCGGTGCTGGCAAGACCGTGGCAGCCAAATACATCATGAGCTACATCTCCAAGGTGTCCGGCGGGGGCCCCAAAGTGCAGGTACCACGGGGCGTGGCAGGGCAGGGGGGAAGCAGTGGGGTGGGGCATCCTCCCCCTCCAGGGCCGGAGCCGGGGGGTCTAGGGATCCCCCTGGGTCTGTGCGGCTGGGCTGGCCAGGAGGGGTTGGGGAGGGGGTGCCCAGAGGGCCGGAGCTGACGGCCTCATGTGACGAGCGTCCCGCTTTCCCCCAGCACGTCAAGGACATCATCCTGAAATCCAACCCGCTCCTGGAGGCCTTTGGAAACGCCAAAACCGTGCGCAACAACAACTCCAGCCGCTTCGTGAGTGGGCGGAGCTCCTGGCGGGGGGCGGGGGGAGAGCCGGCCAGCCCCTCCGGATGGGGGCGCCCCACGGGTGCTAGGCAAGCAGCCTGCTCCCTGCCCCGACAGCTGGCCACCCCCTGACGCTAACCAGCTCCGCCTCGCAGCCCCTTTCTGCAGCTTGATGCCATTCGCTGCATGCCATTGGTGGGGAAACTGAGGCACGGAGGGGGGAGGGGATCTGTCGCAAAGCATCAATGGCAGAGCTGGAGTAAACCCCGGACGTCCGGGTTTCCGGGCTGCTCCTGCATCAGCTGCTGGACCCGATTCTGCTGCCAAAGCTGGGGAATGGAAGCGAGGAGTCCTGGCTCCCAGGTGAAGGCTGGATCACAAGACCCTGCTCAGCAAGGGAGGAGCCCGGATTAACCCTTTGCCGCGTGGGGCATTGCTGTCGTTCGGCTCTGGGGTCTCGGGGGGTGGGGCGGCAGCTCCTGCTGTGGGGACCTGGGCCCGGGGTCAGGCTCACCTCGCCTCCCCTCCCTCCCCAGGGCAAGTACTTTGAGATCCAGTTCAGCCGGGGCGGGGAGCCCGACGGAGGCAAGATCTCCAACTTCCTGCTGGAGAAGTCTCGGGTGGTGAGCCAGAACCCCGGCGAGAGGAGCTTCCACATCTACTACCAGGTGCCTGGGGGGGGGGGGCAGGATCTGTGCTGCATCCGGCCCTCCCCCCCACCAGTGCGTGACAGCCCCGGCTCTGTCCTCTCTCCCTGCCCAGCTGCTGGAGGGCGCCTCCCAGGAGCAGCGGGAGAATCTGGGCGTCACCAGCCCGGATTATTATTACTACCTCAACCAGTCGGCGTCCTACCAGGTGGAGGAAGTGAATGACCGGCAGGAGTTCCACGAGACGCTGGTAGGGAGTGAGGGGGTTGTGGAGGGGGGGCACAGACAGATCAATGCAAGGAGCTCATGTCCCCTGTGGTGTCCCCAGCCCCCCCATCCTGGTTCCCCTCCGCCCCCCGTCACAGTGCCCCCATGGTGCTCCCCCCACCAGTGTCCCTCCCAACTCCCCATCCTGGGCTCCGGAGCCCCCATCCCCTGGCGCTGCCCCTCCCCCCCAGCACTCCCCCTCCCCCCACCGTTCCCAGCCTGCTGTCAGCACCCCCAGCCTGATGCCTCCCCCCCCGCAGATGGCCATGGACGTGGTGGGGCTCTCCGGGGAGGAGCAGGCCCTGGTGCTGCAGATCGTGGCCGGGATCCTTCACCTGGGCAACATCAGCTTCCGGGAGGTGGGGAACTACGCCGCCGTGGAGAGCGAGGACTGTGAGTGGGGGGGGAGGGGGTCCCCAGCGGGATCTGTCTTGGGGTCGGGGCCTGGCAGGCGTGTCTGTTGCAGCCTGGCTCGGGGTGGGGACAGGCGTGGGGTGACCCCCCCGTCGGGGACCTGATGCTGGACTCGTACACCCCCTGGATCTGCCTCCATCCTTTGTTTCCTTCCCCTTCCATCCTCTCCCCCGGGGGAGGAGGGTCCCACGGTGATGGGGATCTCCTCGGCCGTGCGGGCGCCGAGGATACCGCTACCCCCCTTGTCTTGGAGGCCGGCGGGGGGGGGAGAATCCAGCAGCTGGCGGAGGGGGGAGCCGTGCTGAGGGGTAGACAGGGTGGGGTTGCTGCCCCTAACACCCCTCCTTCCCCTCCCCAGTCCTGGCTTTCCCCTCCTACCTCCTGGGCATCGACCAGGACCGGCTGAAGGAGAAGCTGACTAGCCGCAAGATGGACAGCCGGTGGGGCGGCAAGTCGGAGGTGATCGACGTGACCCTCAACGCCGAGCAGGCCAGCTTCACCCGCGACGCCCTCTCCAAGGCGCTCTACTCCCGGCTCTTCGACTACCTGGTGGACGTGAGTCCCCCTCCCGCCCGGGGGCCCCAGCCCTGGCATGCACAGCTACCTCCAGCCGTGCACCCGCCAAGCCTGCTACTGGGCCCCACCAGCGCTCTCTCTTTGGGGGCTTTGTGTCTGATCCCCCTTAGCCCCACTTCTAAGGCTCACCCCCCCCCCCATCAGGGACCCTTCCAGCCCCTGTGTCTCCCCCCCACACACTGGGGTTGGAGTTCTGGCCTGGAATTTTCCAGGCAAGACCCCAAATTGTCCCCCCCCCACTTCTCCGCTCTGCCCGCAGGCCATCAACAAAGCAATGCAGAAGGACTATGAGGAGTATAACGTGGGGGTGCTGGACATCTACGGCTTCGAGATCTTCCAGGTAACGCGGGGCAGGGGTGCGAGAGAGACACTTCTGAGCGTCCGGGGTCCCCTCCGGATCCCCCAGCTTTAGGGGGCTCGGACAAGCAGGGAAGGTGAGGCAGCATTGGGGAGGTCTGGAGTTTCTGCTCCACCAACCCTTTGCACACGCCAGGGATGCACACTGGGGGTCTGGGGATGCACACTGGGGGTCTGGGGATTGTGGGGGGGGATGCACACTGGAGGTGGGGGGGTTGTGGGGAGAGACGAACAGAGCGTGAGCCGGATGCCTTTGCTGAGGGGGGGCTGGCCTGTTTCCATCGCCCTGCCCAGCTCCCTGTGACACCCCCTTGCACGGCTCTGAGCTAACCGAGCCCCCTTTAGTTGCATTCTGCCTCCCATCCTCTGTGCCGGCCCGGCCCGGCCTGGCCCGGTGTGGTCCATGGGTCTGTTTTTCTTTGCCCCCACCCCAGAAAAATGGCTTTGAGCAATTCTGCATCAACTTTGTGAATGAGAAGCTGCAGCAGATTTTCATCGAGCTCACGCTGAAGGCAGAGCAGGTGAGGGGAGGGGGAGAGGGCAGGGAGAGGAGCAGGTAGTGGGGGTGGAGGAGGGGCAGATGAGGGAGGGGGAGGAGGAGGAGCAGGTGTGGGGTGGGAAGGGGTGCAGGAGCTCAGCGAATGGGGTTGCGAGGCAGCGTGGCCCAGTGGGCGAGGTGCAGGGCTGGAGACCAGGACCATTGACCAGAATCACTGAACCATTGACCCTGGGCAAGACCCTTCCCCTCTTTGTGACTCAGTTTCCCTTCCCACCTGTTGCTTGCTGGGCTCCTGCCCAGGAGAGTTCCACTGTCTCCCTTGGTGTTTGTACAGCGCCTAGCGCAGCCCACGGGCGAGCCCCTTCACTTGGTGGGGTGGGTCTCATGTCACTCCTATGACCACCTATCTGGGCCTGCGAGCACTTCATGACGGAGGTCAGGACTGGCTCGCCTGTTTCACAGATGGGGAAATAGGCCCAGAGAGGGGAAGTGACTTGCCCAAGGTCACCCAGCAGGGCAGTGGCAAAGGTGGGACGAGTCCCAGTCCCGTGCTCTACCCACTAGCCCATGCTGCCATTAGAGGGTGGCTCTCTGAGTCCCTCTAGTGGTCAAGTCAGGAAAAACCTCGGCGCTGGCAGATCTGGGCCTGTAGGCTCCTGCTTGTGGATCCAGAGGTCGCAAGTTCAGTGCCCCCAAATGACTTGACTAGGGCAGTGGGGGGGCTACACCTTGTGCTCATGGTGCCAGAACTGCTCTGGAGAAGGCAGACTGGGACTGCCCCCCTCCCCACCTGGCTGCGGAGGGCTGGAATCGCTGGGCACCCGGCTCTACTCCTCGGGTGCCCGCCGGAGCAGCTATCGCCCCCACCTTCCGGCTCTGCTCCCCGCATGCCCGGAGGGGACCCTGCTGGGTTTTGATGTGGGGGCCTCAGCTTAGAAATCCGCCCCCCATGCTAGATCGGCCCGAGACAACCCAGGCTCCCCGCATGAGGGGCCTCTATGGGAGACCCCGGCCCTCTCTGCACGGGGGCAACCCCCCCTTGCTGTAGTGATGACCCCAGAGGCAGCCGCATTTCAGCCGTGCTGTGCGTGGGGCACTATGCCGGGCAGGGGGGCACTGGGGATCAGTAAGAGATTACAGGGGGGTTGGCTAACCCCCATCTTTCTACCCTCCCCCCATGCCCATCACCAGTGCCTCTAGCTTCTGTCCCCTCAGAGATCTGGGGCTGCCCCGATCCCAGCCCCACTCATGACCCTCCCCCACCCCCCTCCAGGAGGAGTACGTCCAGGAAGGGATTCGCTGGAGCACCATCGACTATTTCAACAACAAAATCGTCTGCGACCTGATCGAGAGCAAAGTGGTGAGTGAGCGGCTGGGCTCCCCCCACCCAGTGCCCCAGGCCTCGGGTGGGGGAGGGGGCACAACCTGTGTGACCCCCTCCCCTCTCCCCCAAGCCTGGGACCCCTGCTGCATTGTGGCCTCTGATCCCCGCAGAACCTGCATCCCCCATAACTGCGCCCCCCCTCCCCTGCGTCCGTCTGGACTTGGTGGGGGGCTCTGCCTCCCCAGCCCCCACTTTAATGAGGGTCTCCCTGCTGGCCTGGGATCTCTCTGTCTCCCTTTTAATCAGGGGCTCCCCCCAGCAGCCCCTTAAGTGGGATCTCCCTGGTGACCCGGGTACCCCAACCCCTGCCTCACTGCAGCCCCAGAGCTGCCCAGGAGGGGGCGCTGGCTCTCCCATGCCTGGTGCCACCTACTGGCTGCGTGTGGCCACAGGCTCCCTCCCGCCCCTGGCTGAGCGGTGCAGTGTCCCCTCTTTCCCCCCCCCCCAGAACCCCCCGGGAATCATGAGCATCCTGGACGACGTCTGCGCCACCATGCACGCCAAGGGCGAGGGGGCCGACCAGAGCCTGCTGCAGAAGCTGCAGATGGCCGTGGGCACCCACCAGCACTTCAACAGCTGGAACAAGGGCTTCATCGTCCACCACTACGCCGGCAAGGTCAGCGCGGGGGGGGGATTGGGGGGGGGGAGGGTGCTGCAAGGGGAGGGCAAGGTGTGTCCTGGGGAGGGGGCTGGGGAAGGGATAGATGAGGGGGGAGGGAGGCGGGTACATGGAGGGGGTCGATGGGGACAGGGTAGAATTAGTCTAGAGGGGTGGGGGGGGGAGGATATGGGGTGCTGGGGGAGAGGTAGCTGTGGGGGGAGGGCAGAAGGGGTCAGGCTGGGGGGTGGGATTGGACTGGGGTGGCACCTGGTGCTTTGCCCCAGTAGCAGGAGTTCTAGGCCTTATGGCCGGGGGGGAGAGGGGGAGTCCTGTACCCGGCCCCGGCCCAGCCCGGTCTGGCACTCACTGGCTGTGGCTGCCCCGGCTCCGGGCTGGGCCTCTCTGGGGGGGATGGTGGACGTTGGCTCTGTGATGGGGAGGGGGGGGCTCCGGGCTAGGCCCCTCGAGGGGGGGGGCTGGGCGATCGGCCTGAGCCCCCGGCTCTCTGGCACGCAGGTTTCCTACGACGTGGAGGGATTCTGCGAGCGCAACCGCGACGTGCTCTTCACCGACCTGGTGGAGCTGATGCAGAGCAGCGAGCTGTGAGTGCGGCGTTCCCAGCTCGGGGGGGCAGGGCAGGCTAGTGGTTACAGTGGGGGGGAGGGGGTTGGGAGCCAGGACTCCTGGGTTCTATCCCCGGCTCTGGTACTTTAGGCGGTGGGGCTGGTACGTGCTGACTGTTTTCATTGCTCTGGGTCATGTCTCCGTTACAATAACCCTGCCGCGGGGGGCAGCAGCTTAGTCCTTGGCCCCTCTACCCAGGCTGCTGAGGAGGCGGACGAAGGCCGCGGTGGGTTTTGTGCTGTGGACACTCATCCCCTGCCCGCTGAGGCCCAGCAAACTCGTCCCATGCTGGGTTGCTCCTGGGCTGGGCTCCAGCTGGTGATGGAGAGGGCGAAAGGCTCCGTGCCCCCCCCCCCCCCAAAACTCCCCCCACCCGACTAGGTACTGACTTAATGTCCTGCCCTCCCCCCCCTTAGCCCCTTCATCCGAGAGCTTTTTCCTGAGAACCTCAACGCAGAGAAGAAAGGCCGCCCCACCACGGCCGGGAGCAAGATCAAGGTAGCCGAGAGTGGGGGTGGGCAGCCCCCTCCCTTCCCAGGGTGGAAATCTCACTGCTTCGTGTCTGGGACCCACCCCCCCCGGTTGGTTAGAGCCATTGAGGGATTATTCTGGCTCCATAATGCTCAGCTGGCTTATCCCCTGCCAGCCCCTTGCAGTTTCCACTGGATACAGGATGCCCCCCTAGTGCTGCCAGACAGCGGCTGTGCTCCACCCCAGAACCAGCTGCATTTCACTCATCTCTGGCTGGGTCATTTTGTAAGGAGGTGGGGCTTGGGAGGGCTGGGCTACTGAAACACATGACATCAGATCTGAGTTTTATAGTAGCAGCAATGGGACATCTCTGTCATGGCAGGGCTTCTGTGGCTGCCCATCACCCTGGGATCTGAGCACCTAACTCGGCAGCCCCTATTAGCTGTGACCCCATTTACAGGGCGAAGGAGGGTGGTGGTGGGGGATTCCGGTTACCATAGAGACCCTCCATCTTTCGGGGCTTACGTTGGTCTGTTCCTTTGAAGAAACAAGCCAACGACCTGGTGAGCGCCCTGATGAAATGCACCCCCCACTACATCCGCTGCATCAAACCCAACGAGACCAAGAGACCCCGCGACTGGGAGGAGAGCAGGTGGGGCCAGGTCCCGGAGCCGGAGCACGGGGGCTGCTTCGCCCTCCCCCCCCCCCCCCCTTTGGCAGCTGCTTGTCCCTGCCCCTCTCCCCCCCCCCCCCCCAGTCCTCCCACTCGCAGCCTTCGGCCTATCCCAGCCCCTGTGGGATTTGCCCTCTATTTCTTTCCAGCCTGGTTCCTGCTCTGCAGGGCTGGTCGGTCTCGCCCCAGTGCCTCCCGCTCACGGCTCTGGGGGCCGCTGGACCCCGTGTCTGGCTTCGGGGACAGGATCTGCTGCCCAGCCAGGAGGAGATGGGGGGGGGGGTCCGGTTACCCCTCTCTTGCTCATCCCTGTCTCTCTGGTGTCCCCCCGCCCCCCCTCCAGGGTGAAGCACCAGGTGGAATACCTGGGCCTGCGGGAGAACATCCGAGTGCGCCGGGCCGGCTATGCCTACAGGAGGGTTTTCCAGAAGTTCCTGCAGAGGTAGGGGGTGCCAGGGTCCCCCCGAGTGGGGAACACGGAGGGAGGCGAGTCTGAGCCACGTTATGCAGGGGTCCCCCACCCCAGCTGCTGTAGTGGGCCTGGGTCACCTCTGCCCCCCCGGCTGCTCCGTGTCAGAGGCGACTGGTGTCCCGTGTCTTTCGCCGCAGAGGCTCTGGCTATTGGAGCGTGAGACCTCCCCCCCCCCCAGTTCGCTCCCACTGCTGGGGCCAGCCCACAAGGGTGCTGGCTGCTCTGGTGCCGTGTGGGCTCAGCAGACAGGCTCTGGTCCAGGAAACGTGCGGGGGCAAAGCCGGGGATTCCCTGCCAGGCCCCCTGCCTCGCCAGGTACCCAGGGGCTGCCCCTGGAGGGCAGAATGACAGCTTCAGCCTCTGGGAGCCCCTGCTAGGAGCCATCCCCCCCCACCGCCCTGCTGTCTGCTGAGCCCTGGGACAACCTGCCGTCCCCCAGGTACGCCATCCTCACCCCCCAGACGGGGCCGGCCTGGCGGGGGGACGAGAAGCAGGGCGTGGTGCACCTGCTGCAGTCGGTCAACGTGGACCCGGACCAGTACCAGCTGGGCCAGAGCAAGGTCTTCATCAAGGCCCCGGAGTCGGTGAGGAGGGTCGGGGGGGAGGGGTTCCCCGGAGGTGGGGGTGGGGCAAGTCCCTCGAGCTGGTGAGTGGGGGAGGGGAGGAAGCCATGGGGGGGCAGTCACGCTGCAGAGCAGCAGGCTGGCTCCCAGCTGGGGGGGGGGTTGGCAGTGCGGGGGGGGCCCACCCAAAAGATGTGGGGAGAGGGGCACAGGAGTGGTGCTGGGAGAAGAGGCAAGCTGGGCCCGGGATGCATGGGGGAGGGTAGCCCCCTCACCAGGCGCTTGCTGCCCCCGCAGCTGTTCCTGCTGGAGGAGATGCGGGAGCGGCGCTACGACGGCTACGCCCGTGTCATCCAGAAGGCCTGGCGCAAGCACGTGGCCGTGCGCAAGTACATCCGCATGCGGGAGGAAGGTGAGTCCTGGGGACAGTGGAATCGGGCCCAGCCACCTCCAGCTGCTGCTGGTCTCTCAGGTGTAGCATCCAGAGCCCCGCCCTGAGAGCAGGGCCCAGGTGCGGCACAGGTGCAGGGTGGGACACACTAGATTGACACAGGCAGGGAGAAAGGACGGCTCATTGCCCCCACTTCCTGGTTGGGGAAACTGAGGCACGGCCCTGCCCTGACCTGCCCAGGGGTCCGCAGAGCTGGGACTTGAAGACAGAGTCCCAGCCCCGCGTCTTCACCATAAGCCCCTCCCTCCCTCCTTCCATTTCTGAGGTGGCAGCGATCCGGAGGTGACCCCGTCCCATATCACTGTGTGTGGGGGTGCGCTGCACATGTACACTGGGCTGGTTATGCCAGCATGACCCCCATGCTCTGAGACTGGACTAGAACTGGCCCCTGTTGGCAAGGGACAGGCTGCAGCCCAGAGGGTGCCGTGCCTGGGCCAAAGATCGATGGGCTTCTGTACCCAGGGAAACTGCCCCACCCACCGGTAACCTTTAGGCATACGTGTGGCAGCTTTCCAAGCCAACGGTTGTAATTGAAAGGGGCCCCACCACTGCCGGGGGGGGGGGGACGACCCCCCCCCCCCCCCGGACACACACACACACAGAGCTCTGCTACCTGGATCTGTGATTGTGGAACAAGAGTTGTTTCCGCCCCACCCACCCCTGGGACACCAGCTGGACTGCACGGGAATCCTGGGTCCAGTTCTGGTGCCCACAAATCAAGACGAGGGGCAGAGAAGAGCCCTGCGGAGGATTAAAGGGCTAGAAAACCTGCCTTAGCGTGAGAGACGCAAAGAGCTCAATCCAGCACAGCGAAGCGAGGACGAAGGGGGCTGGATCCCAGGCGCTCAGTACTTACTGGGGAACAAATATTTCATCCCGGGCGCCTCGCTCTGCAGAGAAAGGTCCAGCACAAGCCAATGGCTGGAAGCTGAAGTGAGATAAATTGGGAGTGGAAATGGGTACCAAGGCTCAGGGGATTGGTTCTCGCTGAGGGATTTTCAGTCCGGCATGGGTGTTGCTCTCACCGCTCTGCGCTGGGAATGATGGGAGGGCAGGTCTCAGATGCGATGCCCACGGGCTGAGACGAGCTGGGCCGTCCCCGTGTGGATGGAAAAGGTGGAGCCCAGGAGCTCCAGGGCAGTGTCAGGAGAAGGGGATATGCTCCCCCCCACTGTCCAGATTTAACAAGGGCTGACGCCTAGTCCCCTGTGCCCGCCCCAGCCTCCAACATCCTGCTGAACAAGAAGGAGCGTCGGCGCAACAGCCTCAACCGCAACTTCATGGGGGACTACGTGGGCCTGGAGAGCCGGCCCGAGCTGCGGCGCTTCGTGGGCCGGCGCGAGCGCGTGGACTTCGCTGACACCGTCACCAAGTACGACCGGCGCTTCAAGGTGAGCACCCCCCCCACGCGACCACCTCCTGCCACTCCCGGGCCAGGCTCTGCTCCCTCCCCCCATTCACGCCCCCCCCCCCCCCCCCCCCCAGGCTCCCTGTGAGCTGGGCTCGGCTCCCCCATTTCCTCTCAGCTCTTCTCCCCCCCCCACTCATCTCCCTCCTGCCCCCTCCCATCATTGCTGGACTTGCCCCACCTCCCCCTTGGCCCCGTGTGTGTTCCCTGCCACGTCTCCCTTTCCCCTGTGCTCATGCTCTACCCCACCTCGCTTGGCTCCCCTGTGTGCTCCTGCTTCCCCTCCCTTGGCCCCCAGGCCCTCTCCCTACCTCCCTCCATTGGCCCCCCCCCCTCAGCCCCTTCTTTCTTCCCCCCCCAGACGGTGAAGCGGGACCTGATCCTGACGCCCCGCTTCCTGTACCTCATTGGGCGGGAGAAGGTGAAGCAGGGCCCCGAGAAGGGGACAATCAGGGAGGTGCTGAAGCGGCAGGTGGAACTGGAGAGGATCCAGTCGGTGTCACTGAGGTAGGAGCCCGGTGGCCGTCCTGGCAGGGCCGCTGCCCCTGGGCTGCCCCAGGCCGCGGTTCCCTGCTGGGGAGACTAGGTAAGGCCGGGTGGGCGTGTCTGCCTGTGCCCGGCTGCCTTGGTGCTAAACACCTCCGCTCTGTGCATTGCCCCCTCTCGGGATGGGCCTGGGGTCACAGCACGAGGCTGCTTCCCTGGCTGTGCTCAGCCAGAGCCATCTCTCAACCGGCCAGCTCCAGGCATGGGCCGGCATCTGCTCTGCTTCACGCCTCTCCTCTGCCGTGGGCAGGACTGGTGCCCTGAGCAGCCCCTGGGCACTGCCGCCAGCCGTAGAGAGATCCCGCTCGCGGCTGACACAGTCTTTGCCTCCCCCACCCCCCGGCAGCACCTTGCAGGACGACTTCCTCATCGTCCACGAGCAGCAGTACGACAGCGTGCTGGAGTCCGTCTTCAAGACGGAGCTGTTGAGCTTGCTGTGCAAGCGCTACGAGGAGAGGACCCGCCAGCAGCTGCCTGTGAAGTTCAGCAACCAGTGAGTCGATGCTGCAGCCAGCAGGGAGCCCCACTGGGCAGAGCTGGTGCAGGCGGTGGGGTTTGGTTACTGGGAGGGCTGGGAGTCCGGACACCTGGGTTCCATGCCCAGTCCTAGCAAGGGACTATTGCTATTAATTATCTACCCCTAACCTCTTGCAGCCCCGACCAGGGCTGTACAAATGCAGCACAGAGCACCTCTGCCCCCAGGACCTTACAGTCTAAATATGGGGTCTAACTAAACTCCAGCTCTGGGAGGGGAGTGAGGTCTAAGAGTTAGAGCAGGGAGGGCTGGGAGTCAGGACTCCTGGGTTCTGTTCCTGCCCTGGAGTTTGGTGTCTCCCCCGCCTCTGTCCTGGATTAGAACTGGGGCTGGGACTCACCTCACCTTTGCAACGTGTTGCTGGGATCCACATATACAAAACCTTCTCTAGCGGCTGCCTGGTTCCCTGTCTCCCTCCCTCAGCTGGTGCCCCGGGGGGGTGTGGTGAACCCAGGGCTTTCCCCCCTGCTTAGCTCAGCCAGAGCGCTCCTGCCGGTTTCACTTCTCGCTTTTCCCCCACTCCCCAGGCTGGAGTTCAAGGTCAAGAAGGATGGCTGGGGCCCCTGGGGGGCAGCAGGTTCCCGCCAGATCCAGTTCCAGATCTGCCAGGGTGACGTGGCGCTGCTGCGGAACAACGGGAAGGTGCTGATCGTCAGCATCGGGCCAGGGCTGCCCAGGAACGCCCGTGAGTGTCTGCATCTGCCTGGGCCGGAGCGCTGTGGAACAGGCTCCAGGGAGCGAGCTCTGGCTGCTTGCTTTCCCCATCTGCTCTGGGGGAATTGCCTGGAGGGGGCAGAGTCCCACTGGGGATGGGACCTGATCTCGCCCAGGCAGCGCCCTGGACAGGAGACAACCCTGCCTTGGAGGTGGGGGGGTAGGGAGGGGCAGGGCTAATCGCTGCTGTTTCCATTGCAGGGCCCACACGCAGGGACACCAGGAAAAGCAGGTACCTGGGAAGCAGCAGTGCCTCCAGCCGGAACTACGCCCCTGCAGCAGGTACCAGGCAGGAGAGGGGAAGTGGGGTGGAGGGTGGATTGCTGGGGCAGATGGCTCCAGGGTGTCCCATTGCCCCACACACACCATCAGTCAACCCCCCACCTGGGCTGGGGGAGGTGGCCACTGGCTGCCTTCCTTACTGTGCACGCAAGGCCAGCTCAGCTGCTTTCCCAGGGGGCCTGGAGTCTCCTGCAGCAGCCTGATGCATCCTCCAAGACCCAGGAGCTGAATTCTGGCCAGGGCCGGGCAGTCGAGGTTCTAGGGGCACAGCCTCCCCTTGGACAGCGACGCCTGGTTGCATGGCAGGGGAAGGGTTAATTGTCTCACCCACCCCAGCCAGGATGCCTGGGTTCCTCTAGGATCACAGTGACTCTCCCTCATTTGCAGGCCGAGAGAGGAACGAAGCCAGCCGGCGCGGTGGCCCTGGGGCCCGGGCCCCTTTCCAACACCGGCTCTCCATGGCCCGGCAGGGCAGCATGGAGCAGCCCACCCTGCCCCGCCAAGGAGCCAGCTCCAGGGCCAAAGCCTTCGCTGCCCAGCTCAACCTGGATTTCATGAACGTGCCGGACCAGGGGGTGGCTGGGTAAGTGCCTTGTGCTGCTGGGGCAGCGCGGGGCTCTGGCAGGCGGAGGGTTAACCCTGGCCCTGCTAGACAAACATAAGACACTCCCCCCCCAGGCAGCAGAAGCGGTCAGGACTCCAACCCCAACCACACCTGTACTCTCCCCTCCACCCCCCTCAGACCATGCCCAGCCCTTGCTGTGTAGGGAGCCCAGCAGCCCCCTGCAGTCACCGCCCGCTGTGGCCATTGTGCCTCTGCTCCCCTTCCACCCACCTTTCCCTCAGCTGCTGTTTGGCTTCCCCCAGCGCCCGCTAGATGGCAGCCTCACTGAGCCCAGCTTGCTCCTAGCCCCCCAGGGCTAGTCCAGGAGGGATGGGGGAGAGCAGCCAGGGAGGCCCCAGCCCAGGAGAGGAGAGATACTGTTTCCTAAGGGCTTGTGCTCACGGGGCTCTGCTGCAGGAACGCTCCAGTTGGCAGGCCCCTTCCCCGGGAGCTGTGGCCCCAGTGGATGAATGCAGCAGCCCTCGGTGCCACGGGCTGATCTGCGCTGTTCTCCTTAGCTTGCAGCGGAGGCTCTCAAAAGAAGCCAAGCCCCTACCCGGCGGAGGCCGAGCCAAACCCAAACCGAAGCCCCAGCCGCGCCTGCCCCAGTGTCGCGCCCTTTACGCCTACGATGCCCAGGACACAGATGAGCTCAGCTTCAATGCTGAGGACCTCATTGAAATCATTAGAGAAGGTAAGTGGGTTTCCCCCACACGTCCCTGCGTCGTTGAGAACGCCTGAGTGTAACTGACCTGCCTGCCGAGGTGGGGCAGGGCAGGCACCCCTCAACTTGTCAGCATGACGAGATGCCACATCACTATGTTAAAAACCACCCCTGGAACTTCGTCCCCCATGGCAGCTTAGAGCTGTTGGTCTAGCTCCGTAGGCAGCACTCCAACCGCTGGGCCCTGCTTCCCCCACTGCTGGCTGGGGCGAGGGGCTTGCGTGCCCCAGCAGCTCACCTGGTGCTCCAGGCTGGAGCGAGGGACCTCCTTCTACTTGGGAATGTCAGCTGCAAACCTGCTGCCGCCAGTGTCCAGTCAGCCCCAGTTAGCAGGTGGCAAGCTCTCATATTCACCCTCTGTGGAGGGGCTCTCCTGCCCTTTTATCTTCTGGGGTGTCCAGCCTGCAGCCGTCAGGCATGCTCAAAGCATAGACAGGCCAGCAGGCCCTGCTTGAGATCAAGTTTGGGCTCTGAGCAGCTTGTTAGCAGGGGTCACCGGCTAGTTAAGTGCCCATGGCCTTAGACAGCAGCTTTGAAAAATGTCAGAGCTACCGGGATACCTAAAGCTGGTGCCACTAAGGAGCTGGCTCCTGGCAGATCGTTCTGTTCCCATTAATCAGAAATCATGGTGGCTGGGCCTGACTGGCCCGTGCACTCAAAGCGCCAGTGGACCATTAATAAACTAGTCTGAGCTCCTGCACAGCACAAGGCATCCTAGGGCCCCAGACCTGTTATAACTAGAACATTAAAATGTACAACTTATTGCTAGTTGAGTTGACTAACTTCAATTGCTGGCTCACTTTTTCCTGCAGGGTTAGAGAGGTGCTTGTTAGCAGAAATCTCGCCCCAGTCAGTACCTGCAGAAACCTAATCAGTTTCCATGAGTGTGAATCACTGCCCGCTGAGCCTTTTACCCCCATTGCGCATTGCACACAGCACTGGGGAATCATCAGTTCTCGGTAGGACATGGAGGTGTGACTGCTGCCCCATCACAGTTCAGACTAACTGCTGTCAGAGTTGATCAGGCTGGAAGCATTGGCCCTGACTGACCTCTTTCCTTTTCAGACCCCTCAGGCTGGTGGCAGGGCAGGATACGGGGGAAAGAAGGGCTCTTCCCAGGGAACTATGTGGAAAAACTCTGAGATGGACGTGCCAGCTTTATTGCTCCAATTCTGACCCCATTCGGTGCTGGGAATCTAGGAGGGAAGAGACGCGTCTGCATGATTCAAAGGGGAATGGAGGCCCATCAGTCTTGCTCATGGATTACATATTGCTGCACGGCTTGACTGCTGCCACTAAGTTAAGGCAATGGAGGGGGAGGAGGAGACGGGCTCATGGTGAGAGCTCTCTTCCTCTGAAGTCTTAGCCCACCAGGATGTCATCTTCCTTCTGGGCTGGAGTGCCCGGGGGAGGATGCAGTTTGGCCTGCCTCTCCTACTGGACAAGGAGCAACGTAGCAGGCTGTGGGCATCCTCTCTCAGGAACCAGCACCTCCTGCTTGGACTCACCCGCAGTACAAGACCAGCTGCTCAAAGAACCCTGAATGCAGCAGCTTGGTCTTATTCCACAGGGTAAAAATCTCCTTCCTCCTCAGCTCTATAAGAATAAATTGATGGTTTATTTTCTACATGAACCTTTTAAAACAGCTGTAGATTTGTATCTGTACTGACAAAGCCAGCAACCCTCCAGCTTGGTGGAAGCTGAGTTGATATTTTCCTCTTTTAACAGAGTTCCATAAAACGCTGGTGTGGTGCATTTCACAGCTCAGCTTCCATTTTACACAGGAACCGGGCAGTCAAATCTTTTCAGCTGTTATTGGAAATGGCCCCTGGGCTGTAGAATGCAGCTCTGCTACCTTCAGGAAATTTCCTTGAAAGCCTCCAATTTCTCTTCGTTATTAATAGCTAACTGCAGTGTCATTACATTCGAGTCCTGCTATTGGTACAATACATTGTCTTAGAGGCACCGTTTCAGCAGACACCATATGATGCAGGAAACATCAGTGGGATGACTGAAAAACAGGTTTCCATGGTCAAGTTCTGCTGTGTAAATTGGCCTTCCAGCCGCATCCCATGGGGCAGCTGATGTGCTTTCTAACCTTACCCAGCAGAGATCTGGCCTCTGCAGGGAGGTGTCACCTCCATGCCCAGGTAGCTAAGACTCAGACACTCCTAAAGCCCTAGGTAAAAACAGTGGAATGAGTTTTCCTATCAAACAAAGGCAACAGTGAAGTGCTCTCTCATTGGCTGGCAGAACCGGGCTGGTTCGATAATGGAAAAGTCCCCCACACTAAAAGAGCACACACTGAAGCCTGCATCATGGGAAATGGACAGTGCACCAGCTGTGGCAGAATCCATTCGTTTTTTTAAAAAGCAGCATTGTTGTCATCACACTATTTCCCCTTTGGTGAGGCTGCAGAGAGCTTTCATTACTAAGAATTCAATAATCAAGTGTTTGCTTTTGAAGTGTCTAGCCATTGGACTGAAATCTACATTGGAAATCCAACTTCTTAAAAGAACAGTTCACGTTTCCTACCCCATTTCTTCTCTGAAATATAACTTTAACAAGCCTCCTCCCCAGCTCAGGCCTGGACAGCATAAATCCTCCAGAGTTTTGTATATTTTGTAAAAACGGAAGACAGCAGCTTGTGTAGTTCTGAACATCTCTGCACCTCCTGGTAATAAACTGCTGTGTTTAAAGGGACAGGTGCCATCACTTAGCCAGGTCACCTCAGCTTTGTACACAACTTGTCCCATCCCCCTGGGAGCACATTTACCTACTACATTCCTACACCATCCCAGCACTAGCTCACACACCTGCCGTGTGGACAGTGTAAATGCCACACAACTGAGTTAAGGGGCCAGGGGCTGGTTGAACAGCTCAGAGGAGCCTTGTCCTGGTGACTAAAGTCAACATAATCGCTCTGCCGCTGGCTGTGCACCAGTAGTTCAAATCCAATTTGAACTAGATCAACATTAATAGCACAGCGGGAATGCCGGCTTTGGTAGCAAGCTGCTAGGCTAGCTCTTAGAAACGTACCTACTTCCTTGCATCCAAAGTTCATCCCTCCTTTTATTGTACTTCGGGTCACTGGAAGGTCCTGCAGCATATACAAAAAGATGCAATTTTTAACAGTTATTGCCAGGCAACTACGGTCTTTCTAGTTTTTGCAGGGTTACCGTGGCCCCATCAGGTAACATCCCTCCAGGTTCTTACATACTGAGGTAAGACTGTCCCCACTCTATGCCTTAACAACATAAACCAAGTCACTGTAGCGGTGAGTGATTTTGTACCCAGGCCATGTGACTCACACCTTAGGGGCCAGACTGACAGGTGTAACCACATTTGGAACCAGCCTAGAGACAACTTCAGAAACAGGCCCCAAAACCAACTCCGCTGAACATGAACTTCTAGTTAAAACAGTGGAAACCATTTAATTAACACAATGTACAGCAGAAGTTAAACCACTAAAAGTTTTAATTGCATTATTACTACAAGAATAAAGAATACCTGAGAGCCTTTTGCAGTGCCCATATTTTTAATGTAGCATAATCATCAGGTCACAAACCCCCTCTAAAAACAAGTATGCAGAGTCTCACACTTTTTTAAACAGAAGTCAATCTAAAGGCACTGAAGTGCATGGGAAATAAAATCACCAACGATTACAAAGCAATTTGTTTTTCTTCCTCTCTAAAACTGTAGAAACTTTAGGTTCTTCTATATTATTAAACAGCATTTACACTTTCACAGACCCAAGCTAATGCATTTTTTAAAAGTGTAGGTTTTGGGGGCAGGGTGGGGGAAAAGACAGTTAAGACAAAACAAAAAACTGGGAGGAAATTTAAAAAACTGTAGTTACCTTTGTTTCAGCTTGGTTGGTTACTGTTGCTAGTGGAACTAAATGGCTTAAAAATATAGTTACCACTCCATTGCAGCTGCTGACTGTGCTGGAAGGCAGGTTGCAACAATAAGCATTGGGAATAGTTGAAGTTTTATACAGTAAAAGGTGTGGTTTTTAAAACCTCGAATGCTGCTGCATAACATTCAATTGGATCAAAAAAATTGTTTACTACAAATAATAAAAACCGAACAGACCACATTTGTTCCTTTCAGCCAAACCATCGTCTGAGGGGGAAGAAAATTATCCCATTCAACTTAAAAATAGCAAATCATTTTTCTAAACAAGAAAAAATAAAACACAACAGTAGCTTTTTTTTAGTGTATGTTACAGAACTTTTTACACACAGTTTAAGAGTTATTCACAATTAAAAAATAACCCAAAGTTAAGTTACTGAAATAAGAATTACTCACACAACACCCTAATTGAAGCACTTAAGCCAAAGCAACAAACAAAACAAATAGAAATCGTTTTTCCCAACATGATTTAGGGATGCAGCCATTTTCGCAGTTCTGAAAATCCTTGTGGATGCTGCTGCAAAAATGCATGTCCAAAAATGCTTCTGAGCTCTTAGCTGGGCTGTAGCGTTGGTCATGCGGTCTAGGAATGCGCTATCGGCGCCGTGGCAAGTGTTGCACTGGCAGATGAGCCAGAAATGAAGCTTAGGGGGAGATGAGAGCTGAACACAAAGGGTGTTTCAGGGCAGTGCTTGGTCTGATAAATGGACATGGCCTGGTGGGATTTCCTGTGACGCCTCTGGGGGCAAGGACCTGCAGAATTTGCAGTGTCAACTGCCATGATACAAGCGTGTGCCAGGCAGAGCCAGCCGCTGCAGACAACGGGCCTGTGGGCGTGTATGGGTCTGGAATGAAAGCGTTTCAGTCAGTCCAAGACGTGAATTCTGCATAAATTTTATTTTATTTTTTTAAAAGGGTTTAGTCTCCTCCTCTGCTTCTAACCAGTTGGGACTAAAGGATGTGGTAGGTTGGGAAACCAGGGCAGAGGTTTTCAAACCAGCTGCTTTGGACAGAATATTCTCAATTCCCTTGGATTCAAGATCCAAGTTCTCTCAGCAGCCCCAAGCAAGGAAACAGCAGATCAACCCCGGGGTCATTACCCTCTTCTGTTACAAAGCTACCAAAGATCCTTCCACCTCTTCACTATTCAGCCTGGGCAAAAGGCATTTCAAAGTAGCAGCAGCAGCACTGATCAGAGCCCATTGCCTTCCAGCTCATCCCATAGATGGGATTAAAGCCCAGTCCTCGACCAATAAGACCTGGGGGGGAGGTTGGGGTACATCCTTTGGGTGTTGATTTTTCAACCCCGCCCCTAAAAATGACCTGCAACAAAATCTCCGGTTTTGGTCAACAGTTTGACCTTTCCGGCTGTAAAGGGATTTAGGATTTGCTGGTAACTTGGCAGGTTTTTCTTTTTTTGGTGAAAGAGAAGAGCTCACAAGCAGAGACTGCTACAAACACCAGTGGGGGCGAGGGAGACGGGACTTAATCAGGACTAATCACCCCTCCATGATTTAGAGGGATTGCCTTGGGAGCTAGGCAAGGATCAAACTAAGCTGTTTCTGGCTTCTCAGACACCCGTTATACAGCACACGCAGGGTTAACTGCACTGCACTGGCTCTCATGGCCATTTCCATGCCAGACCTCACTTCCTGAGGTTATTGCTTTCATTTTCAAGATACACACAGTTGTGTGGTTCTTCTGCTTGTCACCTGCCGCTTATTAGCCAAATGTTTCCTTTTAAATCCAGGCCACCTGCAGCTTTCCACCCCGTACATAATTCAAGTTATGAAAGGGCCCAAAAAACCCAGCATCGCTTTAAGTTAGTGCAAGTGAACCTGTGAAGAGAATTCGTAACAAGGATCCCTCTTATGCACATGCACAGTGGGTGAATAGAGTCAGTGAACAAACCACCAAAACTCTGATCAATGTTGTCAGTTAAGATACCAGGCAACTAACCAAGAGTCAGATCAAGATTTCTTCTTGTAGTTCCAGATGAAAATACAAAATAAGCAACATTTAAAAAACAAAAAGTTGGATCCTGCTGTGATCATGAACACGCTAACTTGAATTCCCCTCTCCTGGAAGGTGGCTGGGTGGTTTCCCTGCACACATCTTCTGCGCTGGGAGAGAAACGAAGAATCAACCCAGCTGACTGATACACAGCAGACCCTCTTAAGACAAGTCCAATTGGGGCAGAGGCAAACTCCCAGTAAACGGGGGAAGCTCCCATCAGAAAGAGCAGAAACAAGGCTTGGGAAAGGTGACAGTTGAGCAGCTGAGCCTGCAAGCAACATCCCTGTGCAGTCACATTGTCCTGTGAGCTAGGGAGAGTGCTCCCTGGCCAGACACAAACATGCTGGGTCGGGACAGCTAACTGCCCTGTTCCCACAGGGGAAGCCTGTTTTCTACCCCCACTCCTGACAATCTGAACACATGATCCCAGACGGAGTCCCCTCGTTATCATTCAGAGCGGCCTACGCACCGTTGGCTTGCACGTACAGTCTCCGAGCTCCGCCAGACTCCTGTTGCTTCATTGGTTTCCCTACACTGTTAACTGGCCCAAGACGCGCACAGGGCTCAGCCGGGCCCACCAGCCGAGAGAAAGCAGGGAGTGGATCCGTCCGATGTTCCGCTAAGTTTATAAATAAGGACGTCGTTTCTCTTCACAGTTTACGCATCCAACCTATTTGTATTTAAAGTTTGGGGGGGCGGGGGGGGGGCGGCAGCTGGGAACCGGACCCGCACTGCTAAGAGCTCTGTGCAGAGATTACGCGCGTGCGTTGCCCCTAGTTCTCGGGGCTCACGTTCTGCCTGGCTCTGATGAAGGCCATGCCGTGGGTGCGGAAGTGAGTCTTCAGGTTGAGCTGGGTGTCGAAGCACTTGCCACACACCTTGCACACGAGTTTACCGTCGGCCGAGCGCTGGGCCCCTCCCTCGTGGCCGCTGCGGGGGTTGGGCTCCTCCGCCTCACCCGCCCCCTTCTTCTTCTTGTGGGTGATGAAGCGGTGGCGGTTGAGGGAGACCTGGGAGGTGAAGCACAGGCCGCATTCGCGGCACTGGTGGGAGCTCTCGTCTGTCCTGTGCTGGGGGATGTGCTCCTGGAACTCGGCCGCGCTGCAGGCGATGTAGCCGCACTTGCGACAGCGGAAGGGGGCTTTCCGGTCGGCCTTGGGGTTCTTGGAAGGCGGCGTGGTGCTGTCCGGCTCCTCGCTGCACGAATCGCCCTCATCAGAGGAGAGTTTCCGCTTCCTGCTGGGCACCTGCAGGGAGGAGTTTGGACAGGCTTGACCCCCAGTGCAATGACGCTTTGGGGCTGGGCTCTGTGGGTCCTGGCTGCGCATTTAAACAGGATGCGCCAGACAAAAGGTACACCCCATGCAATGAACACATGCCTCCCCTGCCTCATGGCCGGGGGACAGGAGCAGCTCCAAGGAGCTCAGACAAGATGATCCTTCGGGTCCCTTCTCGCCGTAAAATCTCTGGCTGGATGAAAATCCCAACACAGCTGCTAGGGCTGGGCTGGCTGTTTCTCAATCCCACCCTCATCAGCTGCTTGGCCTAAATACATTCACTCCACAGCGTGTGTGCTCTGAAACGGCTCCTCTGTATTCCCAGCTGCATCCAGCCTCCCGAGCCAACTAATCAGCCAGGAGACCGACGGCCAAGAAGTCAGGGAGCTGCACGATTCAGCTGGGGTCAGACCAGGATTACTGGCCCAGCGTGGCGCTAGCAGGAACGGTGCTGATGTTGGTGCCCTATAGCTATCCTGCTTGTGCTCACGGAAGTTCCCATGTCCTGGCTGAGTGACTTTCTGGAGACGAGATTCTTTGCTTACTGCCCTGCCCTATTACACTACCGTTGCTGCGGGCTGTTCTCACGGTAGCTATGTTCCCCCAGAGAGGTGGCTGCATTGTTTGTAAATTCTGCAGCGTGCCTCAAAGGGAGCTGCACAAGTGGGTATTTTAACCCCTCCAGGCCCCCTGCCCCCACTCCGGGGCAGAGGTCTCACAGCTGCGAGCCATCGGCCCTGTACCTGCAAGCTTCCGGGCCCCATCCGGGCAATGACCACCTCTTGGCTCTTGGTCTGGTCTGTCACCTTTATCCCGTGCCGCACCTGAATGTGCTTCTCCAGAATCAGCCGGCTGCTGAAGGTGCGTTTGCCTTCAGTGCAGTACCTGGAAAGGCCAGAGGCAGGGAGGGAGTGAGGCTCCGCCGGGCCCCTCGCCCGCTAGAGATGAACAAGAGATGACCCCCAGATCTGTTCTTCTGCTTCCATCTCACAGCGCTCTGTGAGCATCAAATCCACCTCCCCTGGGGAAACTGGCTCAGAGAGGTGGCGTGACCTACCCAGAGGTCACACACTAAGTCAGGGGCAGAACCAGGCCTAGGACCCAGGAGTCCTGACTCCCAGCCCCCTGTTCTAACCACTACAGCACTCACTCCCCAACAGCTGGGCGGGATATTCAGTAGTCCGATCCCCCAGTGGCCCCGATCCCCCTTTCGGAGATGAGAATAGTCCCCAGGAGTCCGAGCTCCCAGCCTCCCCTGCGGCATGAACAGCTCCCACCCTGGGCTTCAGATGGAAGGAAGGAGGGAGCTAGATCTCTTCCCCCTCCCCACAGCCAGGAGAGGAGGCGGCTTGGTACCGGCAGGGATAGACTCGCTTGATCCCCTCGTGGTTCACTCGCACGTGTCTCCGGAGGCTGGGGGCAGAGCAAAACGAACGCTCGCACAGACGGCACGGGAACTTTTTCACCGACTGGAAGAAGCAAGAGAGGGGGAAACTGAGGCACCGAGGGGGAGCGACTTGTCCTGGTTGCAGATCCAGAGGCAAAGCACATCCCCAGCTAGACCAGGGAACTCCCGGCAGCAGCAGCACATGGCCTGCATGGGGCCCCACTATCACGGATTTCCTCTCCCATCCCCAGGTTTCCCCCACTTCATGCCCCGATAAAGGGCATTTATAAAATGGCCTTTCCTACTCATCTGAACAGGTAATGTCATCTGCACTGCTGCTGCATCTGCAGTGAAGCCTTCTAGCCCATTCTCCAGGGGTATCCCACCCCATGCGGTGGGAGAATGGGCTTTTTTATGGGCAGGGAAACTGAGACACTGAGACCTGGTCGCTTGCCAAGGGGATGCAGCAGGTCAGGAACAGAACCTGAAATAGAACCCAGGGGACCCAACGCCCAGTCTCCCACGCTAACCATCAGCCCACACCCCTGCCCCAGCCAAGAATGGAACCTAGGAATCCCGGTCCCCAGGCCTCTGCTCTGTGCAACATACTGCTTTGGCCACCACCGCGGTGTTTCAACAGGGACAGGCTCCCCGTGGAGAAACTCCACCAGCTCTCCTCCCCTTGAGCAGCAATCGCCCTGGGCTTCCCTCTCACCTTCCCGTGATCCTTCTTCATGTGGGACACGTACTCGTCCCTCTCTGGGAACCAAGAGTGGCACATCCCGCATGTCCAGCCGCTGCTTTTTGACTTGCTGCCCGAATCGGTCTTGCGCTGGAAGCGGGTCCGCTTTGTCTTGCGCGGCTCTGGGGAACTGGGCGGCTCATCTTCCTCCGAGGACGAGGACGACGACTCCGAGATCTTGGAGACGGGGGCTTCCACAGGCTCTTCCTTGGGCGTGAGCAGAGCAGCCGGCTTCTTCGTGAGGTCCTCCTTGGGTTTCTGCGGCTGGTGAGTGTTCTGTAAAAGCACAGATGGGACGTCAGCCCATGCCATGCAGTGCTCTAGGGGGAACGCCAGCCAGTCCTCCCCCAACACTGCCAAAAGCCTGTCTGACCCCCCAAAGGCCATCAGCTTGCTTCCAGAAGCCTGAGACTCCATTAGCCCACCTCAGCTGCTCCAGGTCAGAGAGAGTCAGTGTCACAGGCAGGAATAGAGCACAGGGGGTCCCTGCTCAGACCTCACTTACCTCTCTAGCCCAACTTACCTTCAGATGTTCCAGCATGGTGCGTTTCTGGGCAAAGAGCAGCGGGCAGTCAGGACACTTAAAAACGCTGACCCTCTGGTTGAGCAGGTGTTGGTCAAAGTGAGAGGAGAGCAGGGGCTTGTGGGTAAAGACCGTGTCACACATTGCACATTTGTAAATCATCCTGAAAATTGGGGGGGGGGAGGGAGGAGGAGGGTGCGGACGACGAGGGGTGGTTTAGAAATAGTCTAGCAATAGATCCCTGAACTTGGTTCAAACACGGGCCACAACGAATATTATTTACGTTGCTGGGGCCAGCAGTGGCCCCGGCTGAGATCAGGGCCCCATGCTGCTAGGTGCTGTACACACACACAGGGCCTGACCATCTAAACAGACACGACAAAGGGTCAGAGGGGGGAGCAGAAGGGAAGTGACTTGCCCAAGGTCATCCAGCTGCTCACCAGCGGAGGTGGGAATAGAACTCAGATCTCCACGTCCCGGGCCAATGTCCTACCCACTAGGCAACGCTGCTGATTAAACAGAATTTACTCTCTCGGGTTTTTTCCCAATCTCAGGAGTGCACTGGAGGCTGGAGGACACTATGTGCTTCCATGTGGCTTCCAATCGAAGGGAAACATGGACACAGCTGAGCTCCCACCAGGCAGTGTCCCCTTATTTTTAGCTCCTCAGATGGAGAGCAGCAGACTGCTGGGTAGGGAGAGAGACTCTCTAGCAAACAGTGCTCTTGGGCACCTTCCCTCCACAGAGCTCAAAGCCCTTTCCCCTCGGTACCACCCAACCCGCCAGGCCCTGACGTATTTAGACCCATTTTACAGACAGTCACAGAAAAGATAAAGCGGGTGGCCCAAGGCGGCCACTCACCAAGCGACTGAGGGCTTGTCTACACTTAAAACAGTACAGAGCCACTGCAGCGCAGACACTCCCTACAATGACAGCGGGGGTTTTCCTGTCGCTGTAGGAAATCCACCTCCCGGAGAGGCAGTAGCTGGGTGGGCAGAAGAATTTCTCCAACGACCCAGCAGTGTCTACACCGGGGTCAGGGCCGCTTAAGCCAGGAGTCCTGCCCCCTTCAGGGCTGTGCTGTAAACTCTAGAGCCCCTGTTTCTCTCCAGATCAGGCTTCGCATCCTCTAGTCTTGCAAAAAACTCTTTAACGCAGTGGCTCTCAAACTGGGGGTCAGGAGGGGTCGCAAGGTTATCATGGGGTGGGGGAGGGTCACAAGCTTCCAGGCCCTGCACACGCCGTGGCCGCATCCATCAGCCCAGTGCATGGCTGACAGCCAGAGCCCATCAGAGCTGGGTGGTCGGAGAGCAGCAGCTGCTGGGCAGGTGCTCTGAAAGTAGCACCGCACACAGCAGCAGTGTAGGAGTTACGGGGGGGCCTGACATGGGGGAGTCATCACTTTTTGGGGGCTTGTCACAGCCTGAAATATTTTCAAAGGGGGCCCCAGGAAAAGATGTTGGAGAACCCCTGCTTTAATGACACATTGTCGAGGCCTTTGGTTTCACCTCCTATCTGGCCGACGGCCGCCCGACTGGCACAATGCTCCCTAGCCACGTGGCAGATACTGCGTTTATCGGTGCAAGTCTTTCCTCCACTACCTCCTGGAGCATCAGAGAGCGTCCCTCGAGGTCTCCCCCTCCATCCATTGCCCAGGTGGGGCCCTGGCTCTGCTCGTAACCCTTGACGAAATCCCAGCCTACGGTGGTACCTGGCGGAGGTGACTTACTTCGACTGCTGATTGCTGAAGCCCGGGTGCTGCGTGTAGATGTGAGCGTGGGCGCTGGGGGCCGACTTAAAGGCCATGGGGCAGATCGGACACTTGTGGAAAACCTCGCAGTGCGAGGTCTGGATGTGGGACTTAATGGAATTCACCCCTCCAAACACCACAGCACAACTGGGGCACCTGGAAGCAAGAACACAAGGTAAGGTGGGTACTCCAGAAGGGCAGGATTAGATCCGGGACTTTCCCCCTCACCAGGAACCACTGAGCAAAGGAAGCCCACCCTGGGCTATGCGCTGGCACAGCAGAGTTCAAAGCAGACTTGTCGGAAAGTGCCCAGCCGGAATTCCTCTGCCACTTACTAGATGAAAGAACATGCAAGCCAGCACCCTTGCCTCTGCGTCTGCTGCTCTTTAGTCCACCTCTCCTGCCCTGGATTTTAGCCCTGTGGTGGGGGTCACTGTAATGGTTAACAGAGTAAGATCAATTGCTGAGCACGGGGGCCAACTACTACAGAACAGTCAGCTGATGCATTCCTGTCAGATCACAGTAGTGCGAGAGATGCCCAAGAGAGACATCGGGGAATCAAAGTCAGTCCTGATGGGAATGACAAATGTGGCCCTACAGGGCTAGAGAGACTTTAAAGTCAAGAGCAGTCAAACAGATTTCTCTGGGGAAATGATCAGTGGAATACGTGGGCGTTCCCAAAAGCTGCTTGTCTGTAGCCAGCTGCACTTCTCTGCTGGGAGATCTCTCCCAGCCAGCCTGCGTTATTGCACAGGAACGGCCTGACTTGCTGTAGCGTTTTGGGTTGTTACTGCAGAGTACAGGAAGCTGGTCATAGAGGACTAGAGCAGGAAATGGCACCAGTCCTGAGTTCTGGTAAAGATAATCAATGTGCATGGAAGAACAACAATACCTATTTCTTATGTCAAAGCACTTCACAATCTGTAATGTATTTTTAAGAACACAAGAACAGCTATAATGATCAGACCAATGGTCCATCTAGCCCAGTATCCTGTCTTTTAACAGTGGCCCATGCCAGATGCTTCAAATGAACAGAACAGGGCAATCATTAAGTGATCCATCCAGTCACTCAGTCCCAGCTTCTGGCAGTTGGAGGTTTAGGGACACCCAGATCATGGGGTTGCATCCCTGACCATCTTGGCTAATAGTCATTGATTGACCTATCCTCCAGAAACGTATCTAATTCTTTTTTGAACCCAGTTATAGTTTTGGCCTTCACCGCATCCCCAGGCAATGAGTTCCACAGGTTGTCTGCGTTGTGTGAAGAAGTGCTTCCTTTTGTTTGTTTTAAACCTGCTGTCTACCCTTGCAACCCCTCTGGGAGATGAGGCAGGGCACGGTGGGTCTATTAACCATATTGTATAGATGGAGTATAGAGGCTAAGGGACTTGATCAAGATCACAGGAAGTTTAGTGGCAGAACACGGAACTGCAACCAGGTCTCCCAAATCCAGGGCTAGAGTCCTAACCACTGGAGCATCCTTCCTCTCTACCTGCTGGCAATAGGAGACTGGCTGGCAATCCCGTATCCAGAAAGCCTCTTTAATGAACAGGCCAAGTGCGCCATGGGATGGGTCAGATTCCTTCCAACAGTCATCCTGCCATTGTGCCTCAGCCCTGACCTAGCAGGGCCAGGCTCCACCACCATTCACTCCTTGCCTCTGCTGAGACTGCCAATCCCAGGGGCCAATTTGTGCCAGTTGTGACGGTGGGGCACACTGTGGACATCTGACCAGAAAGAACTGGAATGAAGACACACTCCCCGCACCCCCGCAAAGACTCTCATTTCATATGGTCACCAGCCATCACACAGCTCAGTCGCTACCAACCAGTGCTGGATTTGAACTGGTGACCTAGGAGTTCATGCCACTCCTTACAGGCACGATGTCTGAGCAACAGGAAGATTCTTCAGCACCAGCTGAACTGACGACAGTCAGAAGAGAGGAGCCCGGCTGACAGTTCATCCGCAATTTTGCACCAGTGAGCAAGCCAAGCAGAGGCAATTTGCATGGCAACCTCTCCCTGCAGTGTCTGCAGCCCGAAGGCTGTGCCAGTGCTTCTCAGCTTAATCTGATTGGGACCCCCTCCTACCTAGCTAGGATTGACTCAGGACCCACCCGTCACCGCAGGAAGGGCAGGGGGGTCGCAAGCCCCATACCTGTTTATGCTGCCAAAGTGGAGACCCGCGAAGCTACTGGTGTAGCGCAAGGAGAAACAAAGCGCCACAGCTGCTGTGTCCTACCTGTATCCCACCCTCCTGGAGAAATGCAGGCAGGCTTCCTTCAGGTGGGCCTCGAAGTTCGCCAAGAGGAAGTTCCCGCCACACTCGGGACACACGTGAGGGGGTCGGTTTTTGTGCATCCGCTGATGAGCGTTAAAGCTGCAGCGATTGGGCATCATCATGGGACATGTCGTGCACACCTGGGGGGGGGAAGCAAGCACAGGTAACATGAGCATCCATCGCACAGCATCTCCAGCCACCACTGACTTTACTAGGTCGTGCAAGAGCCACGAGAGCAACACACTGGCCACGTGTCCCTTCCCTCCCTGCTCTATTCATAGCCCCAGGAAAACCTGGGAACGTCTAACCGAGCACAACGTAGGTTATAAAGAACGGTGGGTTGGTGGTTGAGAATTAGGCCTGGCACAAGTTGTTACTTCGCAAAGCGGAGCTTGTTTCGAAGCGGTTTTCCAACCCAGCACAGGCCGGCAATTGTTAGCATCGTGGTAACAACGCCTAGTGGCCAGCTGAGATCAGCGCCCCATGGCACTAGGTGCTGCATAAGCCCATAGGGTCGGATTGAGAAAAGGCACCGAACTGCCTGTCAATGCCACCAGGTGTCTAAATAGCTTTGTGCACCTGGCCCATGGGGACAGAATCCATGCCCCAAAGAGCTTATGAACTAAAACAGAAAACAGACACGGTAGGAGGGGAAACTGAGGCACATAAATGAAATTATTTGCCCAAGGTCACTCAGCAGAGCCAGGAAAAGAACCCAAGCCTTCAATATACATTAATACACACCACTCAGTTCCTTGCAACAGACTCCCCACTGTGAACCAGCCCAGCCCAACCCAAACCCAGCAAGGCTCAGCTTTTAAAAGGGAGCTGCTGCTTGAGACGCCTGCTTAGACACACAGCACTGCGCAGATGAAATCAACATATCCTGCCTTCACTAAGCAGTTACTAGTGCACTGGGTGAAACTGTTGCTTGTCCTGACTTGCTTTTCGATGGCTGCTGGGAGAACCTAATAAAAGCGCTCTTTTCTGGTTCTCAAAAAGCTAAACAAAATAAACACATCGAAGATGCACGTTCAGTGTAAGCCAGAGGGGTCTGTTGTAAATTTTATTCTGCAGCGCATCTTTCATCCAAACTGGTTCCAGAAACCCACCATTTTCTGCCATTGTACTAGGCTAAACTAGAGGGGAGGGAGAAATTAAGAGGTACAGACAAGGAGAAGGGGATATTTACAGCTGAGATTAGAAGATGGAGACTCAAGGAGGCAGAGAGATACTGAAAGGCTGTCTTGAACAGCAGGAGTTGAGGACAAAGACTCATGTAACCATATCAGATGGACAGAGAAGTTGCTGATGGAAGATGAAGGTGAGAGCAAGAGCAACAAACACACACGTCTGTGCAAATCCATAAAAATAGAGGGCAATTCTGAACTGGATCCTAGAACGAACCAGTAGGCTCAGTGGTAGAGCTGCATGTCTTTGTACGGGCAAGAGCCCTGCTCTACATGCGCTGGACTCCAGAAGGCCAAGTTTCGGGGAGCTGCAGTAGTTAAGAGGGAAGCAGAAGCATGGATGAGGATTTCAACAGCTGGAATTGGAGGGGGCCGCACAGAAGGGTGATGCTGTGGAAGGGTGTGGGGGAAGGAAGGGCACAGGAGTTGTGGGAGGAGAAGCCAAGGTCAACAGCTGGAGCCAGTGGAAGAAAGAAGAAAGGAGAAGGGTATTCAGCATTTGAGACAGAAAAGCTTGAATTAACCCTTTGAATGCTGACCGCTCCCCTTGACTTTCAAGGCATCTGGAATTTAAAGGGCACTGCATAAATACACAATCAAAAGCCAGCTGCCATATATAACATTTTTGTCCTCTGTAGGCCATTGACATTGCTCCACCCCAGATACCTTGCCCTGTAATTACTCAGGCTTGGGTCCAAAGGACTAGGGGGAGTCATTCGAGTGCAATTTAGCAGTGGGAAAATACCAGTGAGCGATGGGTTGGACAGGAGAAAGCAGCCAATACTAGTTCAAGACAGCCGAAGAGTTATGGGCTTGGAGTTGGTGGTTGCACACTGGAGTTTCTCTTTCGGCAATGGAGAGAAGTTATTGCAACACCCTATGAGGGCAGGCTGTCAGAACTCAAGAGGGCCTGGATCGTCATTCTATCACTGAGCCCAGGCCTGCATGCTTGGGGGAGCACCGTGCAGGACACATCAGTTCTGGCTTTTCTTAAAAGAGAAGGGGAAAAGGCATGTATGTCTAAGGTGTACCCTTATTTAGATTTGGCAAGCCAGGCCTGCAATTACATCAAGCTTCCAGAGCTATGTGCATATTCACTTCAGCTCTGTCACATCCCAGAAGTTACTGAAGCAGAGAAAAAACTCTGCTGACAAATTCAGGCAGTGCAAGAGATTTAAATAAAGGAAAAGCAGACAGGAGGGGGTGCGGAGGGGGACAGGCCAGTCATAACCAGATCTGGGCATTTTAGGTCAGACACCAAGGACATAACACAGGGAAAGGAGGACGATATAGTAGACTTGCAATTCTAATGGCCTCTTAATTCACTGACAAACTTTGTTAAAGCAGAGTTAAGGTTGCCTGCTGGTATCTTGTGCCCTCCCAGAAAATTAAGTTCAGCTAAACTTCCGAAAACCAGGAAATAAAGAATCAGACTCGTAGGACAGGAAGGGACCTCGAGAGATCTTCTGGTCCAGTCCCCAGCACTCAAGGCAGGACCAAGCATTATCTAGATCACTCCGGACAGGTGTCTGTCCAACCGACTCTTAAAAATCTCCAATGGACACAGACTCCACCGCCTCCCTAGGCATTTATTTCAGTGCTTACCTACCCCGACAGTTAGCAATTTTTTCCTAATGTCCGACCTAAACCTCCCTTCTGCAATTTAAGCCCATGTAAGAGATAAGGTACACGCTACCCTGGCAATACCACCTTAACTCTGCCCCTGGGACTGTCAATAACCCCTGGGCATACTTCGGTAATGGTGGCGCAATGCTACGGGGACATGAGGAAGCTGTGTAGGCTGGGTCAGTAGCCATGCTCAGGCAATTGGCAGCGGTCAGGCAGGCTATCAGTGGCCTGTGGAGTCAGAAGGGGTAAGTGTCAGTATGGTGCTAACCGGAATCCTGCGGGCAAAGGGAAGGGGACATAAGAGGGGGTGATGGCCCTGTAGAGTTCAGCTCATGTGGAGCAGACTGGGTGTGAGTTACAGGCAGGCAGAGGTAGCTTCTGCTGCGCACCCTGGACCTAAACACGAGTTTTGCCTTAGGCTTGGTCTACACTGAAGTGTTTTATCCTCATCACTGTGTCAGCCGGAGGTGTGAAAATCAAAACCACACACCTGACCAGCGTAGCTATACCGCCAAACAAATCCCCTGTGTAGACACAGCTGTGCTGACAGAAGATCGCTTCGGTCAACGTAGGGGGGCGGTGGGGATCCCACGCCAGCAAAAAACCCTTCTACCAGTGCAGGTATGGCTGCCGGGTCCGTGGCACAGACTCCCTTAGTAAATGGAAAGTGTTAGATGCGGCTCTAGTGCTCGTGTGCCCTATCTGCAGGGGCACACGACTTGTGTGTGTGTGTGAGTGTGTGTGTGTGTGAGTGTGTGAGAGAGAGAGAGAGGGGTGCGTTGGGGCACCGTGCAAAGAGGACAGAGTTAAGGTTGCGTTGTGCAGTTGGCGTCTCCCTTAATTCTATTTCCTGATTTTCAGAAGTTAGAGTTTAGCTAAACGCGATGTCCTCAGAGGACATGAGATCGAGGAAGGTTACCCGGTGCTCAGTTACCAATGCTGCTTGGCAGTGAATTTCCTAGTTCTTTTATGGAACAGAAAGAGCTGTTCTTCGCAGGAGAGGGGGTTAGTGTAGGGCAGTGTAGTTATCCCGTGGGTTTGAAGACAAGGTGCTGCTGTGGCTAGGCAAAGGATGCTATGTGATTCTCAAACGGTCCTTCCCCTCCTGTCCCCACTTTGAAATAATGCAAGGGTGAGGATGGCCCTACAGGGAAATGTCTGGAGGGCGGAGTTGCTGACAAGGCAGGGAGAGAAAATCCAGACCTGGGTTATTTCACAAGGAGTTGAAAGTTTTAGTCCGTGCTGCTTACTGTAACTAGGCCTTTGTGAAAAGGCTGGTGTGCATCTCCTGATCTCAGCTCCTCCCTCCCCAGAGCATATATTCCCTCTCCACTTTGCTCCTTTATCAACCCTTCCACTCTGCTTACGCCGAACACCGACACGCGCCTGGGCTGTGCAGTAATGGGCGGGGGGTGCGGACACACTCCATGAATGGTAAGGGGGCGCGACTGGACAAGTTTGCACACCGTTGATCTAGATGACTTGAGACTTGAAAAGACCTTGCTCCCTCCTGGGGCAAAACAACGCATCCTTGCGCAGCTAGGCCCTCCCACAGTGCTGCTGCTGTTTAACGTTAGCTTAATCTAAGCTCACACGGGTACATCTGCCCAAGCTGGAAATGCCACCTCCGGCTGTAGGACTGAGGGACCCCTTAAGAGCTAGTACATGTACAAAGGTGCTGCATCCATGCTACTCCTTGCTAACACCGCCTGTATCCCACGGAGCTTTCCAGACCCTTTGGGAATCTCTACGTAAGAGACACAAAGTCTTTGTAACACAGTGAGACCCTGAAAGACCAACCTTATCCATGGTCCGCACGCTGTCCATAACTCCACCAACCCCATCCCTATCAGTGAGAGAGCATACACTGCATCAGGAATGGAGGGCATAACCTGTTCTCCGGGTATCTAGTCCAACCCCCTGCTCAAAGCAGGACCAACCCCAACTAAATCATCCCAGCCAGGGCTTTAATCAAGCCAGGTCTTAAAAACCTAAGGATGGAGATTCCACCACCCATTCCGGTGCTTCACCACTCTCCTAGTGAAAAAAACGTTTTCCTAATATCCAACATAGGCCTCCCCCACTGCAACTTGAGACCATTGTTCCTTGTTCTGTCATCTGCCACCACTGAACAGCCTAGCTCCATCCTCCCGGGAAACCCCCCTTCAGGCAGTTCAAGGCTGCTAGCAAATCCCCCCTCATTCTTCTCTTCTGCAGACTAAACAAGCCTAGTTCCCTCAGCCTCTCCTCATACCTCATGTGCTCCAGTCCCCTGATCATTTTCGTTGCCTTCCACTGGACTCTCTCCAATTTGTCCACATCCTTCCTGTAGTGGGGGGGCCAAAACTGGACACAATACTCCAAATGTGGCCTCACCAATGCCGAACAGAGAGGAATAATCACTTCTCTCGATCTGCTGGCAATGCTCCTACTAATGCAGCCCAATATACCGTTCGCCTTCTTATTAATAAGAGCACACTGCTGTCAGTCAGATATGCTTCCACACACGCCGCTCCCTCTCAGCGCAGCACGTGGCCAGCTCCCTCCTGGGGCTGAGTCAGTGTGGGGTAACTCTGGCTTGCTGTGGAAACTTTGGTTTAGGGAATTCCCTGCAGTATACGTGGCATGAACCATGCTCGGGCACCAGACACAGCATTGCACTATACAGAGCAGCAGTACATCTCAGACACCAATAGGGTCTAACTTAGCTACAATGCTAGAGGCTACTTTCCAACAGTGTAAAAAATCCCTTTCCCAGGGGCAGAAATAGCCGACCGCAGGGCTCAAGTCCCCAGTCGACGACAACGGCTGGGATTCACTGACTACAGAACATCACCCTGAGCTACTCGGAGACTCCACCATCAGCTACGCTTATTCAGACTCGAGCACATTTCCACGTCCTTCCCCTTATCCCAATGTATGCACACAGCAGCCTCTTTGGCGCATAGGTTTGGTGCCATCCGCTCTTTAAGTCCAAATTCTCACATCAATAACTTTCTCAATAGTGCTTCCCCAACAGGGTGATGGGTGCCACACACTCGATAAAGGAAATGCCAAGTGACTGAGATCAGCTATAGAAAGAGCCCCAGGTGTGTGCAAAAGAGTCACAAGAACTAAGTGAATTTGCAACATGCTGTTTTTAAAAGGGCTGTACCTTAAATAACCCCAGATTGCCTTACTCAAATAACCCCAACCTTGGATCATTATCCCCACTCTGCATGCCCCCAGGAGGCACAGCAAGTTCCAAACCAATTTAAGTGTGCCCGGGGATTTTAGAGCAGCGTCATCAACCTTTAATGCTCAAACTTAACTACAGCTAGGATACCTGAATTTAAACCCTGCTCTGGGTGTAACAGTGCTCCATAGTAAAGAAACAGTGAAGGGGGAACGTAAATGCCTTTCACAGGAAGGAAGCCAATGAGCCTAATAATTTTAAAAGGACAAAGTTTAGGTGGACAGAATTTGTAGAGCACCCATAGGTAAGACTGCGAATCTGCCATGGAGGTTGCGGAAGTCACTGAGCTGAGAGATTACTGGATGCCATCATGCCTAACGAACCAGGATGTGTTCGCAGCCAACAGGAAATGGACAGGATTTCAGGCTTAGCTCTAAAGAAGGGAGCAACCACATCCAGGTTTCTCCACAGGCTTAACTGATGATTAGTGCCAACAAACCAGGAAGCAGCAACTGGATCAAGACTAGCAGGAATCCTAATCTTTTATTAGCATCTTTATTTAATTCTGCCACCCCTCCACCGATGTAGAGAATAGAAAGATGCCTCTCTCAAGGCTGTGGAGTCCTAACACAAAATTAACGCTACAGTGGAATACCACAGAATCATTCATAGGTTTTAAGGCCAGAAAGGGACCCCTGTGATCATCTCATGGATTTTTTTGTGTAACACAGGCCATAGAACTTCCCAGAATCCATTCCTGTTTGAACAGCAGCAGATCTTTTTGATTAGCCATCCAATCTGGATTTAAAAATTGCCGGTGACAAATAATCCACCCCACTTGGAATACCCCAGTATTAAACCCTAGATCTGATGCTTCTAAGAGATTTGCAATTTTCCAAGTGTTAATTCAAAGAAATAGGGTTTTTAAAAGTGCAACAGAAGGATGAATTCCTTGCTAATTGTTAACGTTTCATGAAAGAAGCTGGGGAAATTATCCGGTAGCTCTGAAATAGATATAGATATATATATCTGAGTTGAAAGGGACCAGGTGTAAATGGGTTACATAGAACTAAATGTGCAATTTTATGCTCTTCTCTAATAAGAAAGACACTGGGAGCATATAGGTCACTAACTCTTAAATGTATTGGGAACTGCTTATCTATGGAGAGAGTTGGCAGAGAGAGAACTGGAATGACAGGGCAGACACACCCCTAGTCAATTTAAGTTCATTCCCTTTCAAATATTTTTTTCAGTGTTTCTCCAGTTCAGTTTCCCGGCTTTCCTTGGGGACTATTCCCTAGGCTAAGATGACTTGTTCTGCACCACTCTCCGCAATCTTCCTCACTCTCCGCTCCTTAGTCTTCAAGCTTCGCACATGCTTACACCCCATATTTCACCAAGTGAAGCACATTTAGTCTCTCATGTCCATTCCTTCTCCTTTACAAGAGGGTTCTCTCTCAACCCGGGGGTCACACCCCAAAATCAGGCTGCCAGAATGTGTCAAAGAGTCACCTGGGAGTCAGCTCCCTCGGCTCCAATCCTACGGGGCTGGTCCGGCTCAGCTCCATGACCACGAGTGCCAGCCGGGCCAAATTTGAGCAGCACTGTGACCCCCATGTACCAGGTTGCAAAGCCACTCACACAAATTTGGCTTGGTCGTCCTGTCAGGGGAGCTGGGGCAAACCAGAGCAGTGCTGCAACCCTGCAGGTCATAACCCCTGGAATAGGAAGCTGAGCCCAGCCAGCCCTACAGGACTGGGGCTGCAGCAGCTGCTATGGTATGCACAGCGTACCTATTACCGTAATGCGCCCATTATATATTGTGGGTAAGATATTTCATAAGCCAAATATTTTTTGCACTAAAGCCATTTACTGGGTTGCAACAAGCCACCAAGGTTTACAAATGGGTCCTAAAAGGCCAAAAAGTAGAGCAACAGCTCTCAAGGTAGGTATTAGTCTCCTACAATGGCAGCTGCCTCTGAATAGAAATTTTGCAAGTAGCAGCCGCATGATACAGGATGAAATGAGGTACAAGGTCTACAGCACCTTTCATCTCAGGATCTCAAAGTGCTCTACGGGAGGGTAAATAGCCTCATTTTACAGAGGGAGAATCTGAAACAGAGGGGAAGGGACTTGCCTGAGGTGTCACAGTGAATCCATAGCAGAGTCTGAAGTAGAATCCAGGTCTCCTGACTGCGATGCCCCCTGCTCTCACCATTAGGCCATGCTACCTCCCTCAGGCAAGAGCTACGATACCCAGTGGCTCTGCAATAGGAGAGATGGCTTCTGCCAGGGGGTTGGAGCGGTTCTACCTACCGTGCTGGTGGTTGTTCCTGTGGTCACAGCCTGCTGGAAGTGCGCAGCAAGCCCGGCTTTGTCCTTGCATTGCTCCTTGCACTCCAGACACCGGAAGCAGTTATAGCTGGTTTGCTCCAAGCTGCCGCTCAGGGGGAGGATAGGTAGGTCCTGAGTCCCATTGGCTGTTGCCACGGCATCCTGAGCCACCCCGGCCACTTTGCCAGCAGTGAGGGAGGCCACGGACACTAAGGGGGTGATGTCCGGCTGGCCAATCATTTGATCCAGAGCGATAGGCCTCATGACCAAGTGGGAACACTGCATCACCAGGCCTTTGTCCTTGTGCTCCCGGGCATGCAGGAGCAAGCTACATTTGTTGAAGAAGACCAGGCGCTTGGTGCAGTGGTTGCAGGTCACTTCGATGCGCATGCTGCGCCGGTCGTAGTGCCGAGCCAGGCTCTTTTCCAGGGCGAAGGAATCCCCGCACTCCAAGCAGCGGTAGCCGAAGGGCGGGAGGGTCAGGCTGGAGTCTGCCGGAGGATTCAGGTTGGGTTTGTAGGTTGGCAAGAGGTTTTTACTGTTCAGGATCTTGTTGAAAGCTTCCACCAGGCTGGACTGGCTCCTGGAAATGACCGTGCCAGCGATGGCAGGCGAAGGCTTCTGCGGCTGCACCATCACCACTGTGGTGCCGTTGACCTTCTGGTTGGCCGTGGTGGTGATGGTGGTGGTCTGGGTCACCGTGCTGACGTTGGTCCGGGTGTCGGCTTTGGGGAGGGTTTGCGGCACCAGGTTGATAATGTTCTTCGTCACAGCCTTGCCCGGCAACACCACGGATTTCTGCTGGGCCACGCTGGCGGCGATCAGCATTGCACTGCTGGCGTTCTGGATGGTGGTGACCGGCAGGACGGTCCCTTTGATTTTGGTGCCATCACCCAGCTGGACACTGACAATTTTGGGCCCTTCGATGACTTTCAGGGGGCTGGCGAGCTCCATTTTCTCTTTGGGCACCTCCGGCACACCCTCCTCTTTCACCACTGCCACCGGGAGCCCGGCGCCCTCGCTGGCAGCCTCCTGAGAGCCTTGCTCTGAAGCCAGCTTGGCAGCTCCCGGCTCTGAATCGGAGGAGACCCTGGTCACTGTCCGGGTGATGCTGCCGGAAGATGTCTTGATGGTTTTAATCCGCACTTTGAGGGGTCGCGAGGAGCTGGAAGAGGGGGAGTCGTTGCTGTTATCGTCGTCCTCCTCTTCGCCGCTGGACATGCTCCGCGGGCTACTCGGGGGTTTCTCTAAAGCCTCCTGCTCTTCCTTGGGGGGGCTGCTCCCTAGCGGCTTGGGGGACCCAAGGGGCCCAGGGCTTTCCTCAGCCAGCAGGGAAGGTTTGAAGAATGGCTCCGGAGGGCTGGTGGGAGAGTCTTTCACTTCGGGGAGGTTGCTGGCGCTGCCGTCAAGGTTTTGGTCTGAGCTGGGCCAGGACGCAACGGGGGAATCGTCCGTGGAGTAGCGGACAGTGACCGATTTCAGATGCCCTAAGGGGCTGTCGCCCAGGGCTGCAGCCAAACCCTTGGGGCTGGCCCCATGGTCAGGCTCCTCCGAGTCAGACTCCTCTTTCTTGATCAGGGGAATGGTGACGGGGGAGCCGTTCATGCCCCCAGCCTGGCTGGTTTCAAAGGGCTGCGGGAAAGCCGGCGGGAGGCTCTCTGTGATCTCTCCAGCTGTCTCCTTGCCGTCTGGCGATGGGGCAGGGGATGGGGTGGGGGATGGGGAGAGAGAGGGCACAGAGAGGGATTTCTCTTTCTGCTTGCACTCCAGAGGCCTGTCGATCAGATCCGCAGAGTTCTCCTCATTGGGATCGGGGCTGAAGTGGGAAAAGATGTCCAGTGGTTTTGCCCCCTTCTCCTTCGACGCCCAGCACTCTCCATTGGACGATGCCACCACTTCCCCCGGCCTGGAGGTGGGGGACCTGGGCATCTCGGGGGCGCCAAACCCATTCTGCAGCAGGCGGGGCCCAATGACATGCCCATCTTTGCTGCGGCCATCTAAGGGGTCGAGCTGCTCGGGGCAGACGGTGTTTTTCACTATCACGCTGACAGCAGTGATGTCCGCATGGGGGAGGACGTGGTCAGGGGCCACCGGCTCCCCGGGGACCTGCTTGATGTGAGCGTCAGCCTCCTCATGGCCAGAATGGATAGCCTCGTTGGTGTCAATGTCTGGAATATCGAAAGCTGCCAAGAGGTCATCGAAATCCGGGGTCTTCATATCACCCATGGTGAAGAATCCGGCAGAGTCTAAGAAAAGAAAGACGAAAAAAAAGGATTTAAAACCAGCTGTCTGTCTGTCTTCGGTTCTGGCCCCGTCACCATGCTACCTGAACACCACGCAGCCTCTGTGTATTTATTCTCACAACCCATGTGCGGCAGGGCAGGGCTGTTATCCCCATTGTATAGAGGGGGAACTGAGGCAGAGAGTGCGACTTAGTGCCTGTCTCTACCGCAGTCACGGGGGTGACTGCAGCTCACGTAGAAATATACGTGCTAGCCTTAACCTAGCTACCCTGGATCGTGAATTAGCTCTGTGACTAATGACCTAGGGTTCCTGGTGGGTCTGTATAGCCTTCGCTGAAGCCCATGCTGCTCCACTAATACCTGAACTAGCTTCGATCTAGCCAGCTTGGGTATATCTACATGAGCTAGGACAGCAGTAGAATCATAGAAGATGAGGTTTGGAAGGGACCTCAGGAGGCATCTAGTCCAACCCGCTGCTCAAAGCAGGACCAACCCAACTAAATCATCCCAGCCAGGACTTTGTCAAGCCGCACCTTGTCAGACCTCTAAGGATGGAGATTCCACCACCCCCCTAGGTAACCCATTCCAGTGCTTCACCACCCTCCTAGTGAACCCAATTTTCTATATTAAAAAAAAAAACAAAACAGGTTTGATGTAAAATTTTCAACCAGCCCAAGAGATAATAAATCAGGTCTTCCCATCTCTTCATCATAAAAGAGCCATGATAAGACACAGCCTACGTGGGTGGAGTTCCACTGATGTGAATAGCATTGCACTGCTTACACCAGATCAGAACGGGATTCGTGATTCTGAAACCTGCAGAAAGACGGACAATAGAAAGGCTCCAATTTATGCCCCAAAGAGTGGATTATCTGAAACACATTCATAGGCCATCTATTAGCAATAACCATCAGATGACCCATTGGAATATTATGCTATAAACCACATCTAACCCCTTCACTCCATAAGGAGCTTCAGAAATATACATGATGAAATTTACTAGAAGAGTTACCTCTGATGTGATAGATTTGTATGAATAATTGGCAAAAAATCTGGCAAACACCAAAACACTTAAAAAAATATCCCAATTCTAAGGTGACTTATGAAAGATTATCCATGATTTGGCCAATATTTCAGATCGGGTGCTCAGTAACTATATTTTTCTGCCTCCTTAATGCTTGTTCACAACCTCGTAAGAGTTTTACAAGTAGCAGGCCTCTTCACCCCTCATCTTAACTGTGATACTCAACAGAAGTTGGTACTTCAACTAAGAGGCTTCTTCAGCTTCATGGAAATGTCAGACTACGACCTGATTTACACTAAAAAATTAGGTCGACCTAGCTACATCACTCAGGGGTGCAAAAGATCCATACCGCTGAGCAACGTCTTAAGCCAACCTAAGTGCCCCTGTGGACGGCGCTAGGTCAGTGGAAGAATTCTTCCATCAGCCTAGCTACTGCCTTTCTAAAGCAGAATCCTGTCAGCACAGGTAATGTCTACACCGAAGCGCTACAGCTGGGCCATGATAGCAGTGCAGACAAGTTCTACGACTATCTGGATTTAGATAGAAGGAAAGCAAACGGCTGGGGGGCACAAGGAGATAGTGACATGGAGAATGGGTTGAAGTTACAAAAGGGAACATTTAAGCCAACAGCAGAACCATGTCCCTGAGACCTCTTAAGGCTTTTTTCTAATATCCAACCTAGACCTCCCCCACTGCAACTTGAGACCATTGCTCCTTGTTCTATCATCTGCCACCACTGAACAGCCTCTGGAGTCCTCTCCCCAGGAAAGAGGAGCCCCATCTCCTGAGATATTTAAAAGCAGATTTGATAAAAGTCACTAGAGGATACTGGAGGGAATGAGCCTGTACTGGGCACAGGAATAGGAACAGAGGGGATTTTATTAGCAGAAGAGACCTCCTCTATGATTAAGCTCTAGCCTCCGCGAACAAGTTTCAAGAGACCACATGATGTTCCTCCAGCCATGGCTGGTGACAACGAAGAGATGTCATAAGTGATGTGGGAGGAGAGGATCCATTAGACTTCTCAACAGAAGGATTATGATGAAAAGAACTGGGATTTCAAATACCCAGGACAGAGGATCTTTGAATATGTTACGCTTGAGCTCCAGCATTTGCTGTCTGTTTTCCCAGCACACAGGCCTTCTTAGCATCACACACGACTCTGCATGGAAGTTTGTTTTTCAAATAATGATTTTTTTAATCACAGTTTGGCAAGCTACACCTATTTATAGTAGAGAGAGGAAATAAGCAGGTTGCTGCACAGGAAGACTCCCCAGAAAAAAAAAAAAAAAAAAAAAAAGCTTGCCTATGCCAACAAAACAAGGATTTTTTTAAGGAAGTTCTCCCTCCTGGAACAGATTCAGTAGGCTCCCCAGATTCTAGTTTACCTGTGTTCACTCACTCAAATACTAACATGGAGGATACAGAAAGCTGAAAGGATTCTCCCTTCTCTGCCCAGCTTCCCCCTTACTAGGAATAGGTCCATCTGCATGTGGGCATGGAGAAGACACAACTAGGAGGTATTTTATGAATGCCAACTTTGATGGGGAAGATAAGAGACGTCCCCTTAAGCATCTCAAACTCAACGATTTTAAAAAGCAGCATTGGACACTGCTTCAGTAACCAAAATAACCTCACTTTCCAGAAGAAGATCTGGACAGAGACAAGTTTACAAGTGCTCAGTGACCTAGGCCCAGCAGATTTAAGAAAATGTTTACACTGCAGCTGAGATCGTGCTTCCCAGCCCGGGCACACAGACACATGGGAAGGTCTGCTTGAGCTAGTGTGCTAAAAACAGCAGTGCAGTTGGGATAGCATGGGCGATGGCTGTCTGAGTACAAACCCACTCAGAGTACGTACTTGGGCAGCTAACCTGAGCCAGCCCAGCTACACCGTTATTGCAGTGTGTCGTTAGCTCAAGCAGAGGTAGCATGTGTCCCTAACCACACTGGGAAGGGCACTCCCAGCTGCATAACCCAAGAGAGCCTCAAGTTCCAGGATGGGGTCCAGGATGGGGGCAGCTCTGTTTCAGGTCCAGTGGAACTTTCTACCCCCAGGGTACAGCTGGGCTGTGCAGCAGACAGAGCTTCTTTGGAGGCCGGTGCCATGCTGTGAAATGAATTCCCGTGGGAGCTACAGCCCTCCCCACCTCCTGCTCCCAAGTGCCAGGCGCACTTCTGCAACTCACCTTGCCTGACAAACACAATGCAGCGTGTAACATTGAAAAACAAAACCCTACCAAAACAAAATGCTACACTGCACATCAAATTCTCCCTGGGGAAGAGGATGAGAGAGAGAACAAGCCACATGTGACAGATGATAGTCACATCACAATCCACCACAGGAAGGCGTTCTGACACTACGGTGATGAAAGCAGGATAAGAACCTGTATAGAACAGAATCTTTCAGTGGCAACCTCAGCACAGATGCCGAAACCTGAATGAACCAGAGACAAACTAGCTTGGAAGCTTGCATTGCCTGTGAAACACCAGTTCTGGTTCACCAGACACTCCATTCACCAGGCTATCACCTCTTACCCACAGCAAATTCTCAACTAAATAGTTGTATATTAAAGAATGCTTCTGAAACATCCAACGTAGGCCCTTACGCTGTTGACATTATGCGTCATTATGCGGGCTGGTGTCACACGCAACCTGCATGCTACTTTTTATTTATGCATCGGACAAATTATTCAACATCTGCCCTAACATCCAGCTTTGCTGTTTACTCCCAATGATTCTACTATAAACAAATTTGTATATTGTCTTTGTACAAATAGAGGCATGTGATCTCTGTTGGGGGGAAAAAACACCGATTTTTCATTTCTCTACGCTCAAATACAGGGTTCAGTAAAATTCTGACCCTTCTTGTCTTGGTGTTTCCACATATTAGTTACTTTCTCCTGTGCCCCTAGCTGATTGAGTTTCTTCACCTTTTTTTTTTTTTTTTTAAAATACACTCTGCCTCACCATTTTAGGAGGCCACACTCCCATTTTAACCTCCTTCTGTTGTATCTGAAAACCTCACAGTTTTAAAACAGAAAGTAAGAAGCGTTTACAAACCATTCATAGCTTCCACGCTCCCAGAGATGCTCTTCAACTGATCACTCCCCGAAGAAATTGCTCTTTAGGGAGGATCTTCGACTCTGCACAGGGCTGATTACAAGAATGTTTCCTGAGTCATGGTTTAGTGTCAATGGGAAATTTTCCTCCACCCCCATAGGGGCGTTTTGTGTGTTCTGACTATTCCATGGGGATCTCATTTGCACTGCAGTAACTGTGCCTGTGTCTTCACTAGGAAAACAGGGTGTGTTTTTAACTCAAGTTAACACACGCATAGTAAAATCCTGGTGAAGACAAGCCCGTTTGTAGAATTACGACAAGTTAGCAGGTCATGGTAAATTGTAGGCTCCCCCTCAGTCTTTATCTCAAACAGCCATAGATAGGACAGCCTACGGTTTACCATGACCTGATAACTCACGTGGAAACTACAAACTGTTTTGTCTTCACTAGGATTGTAGCGCAGTTAGCTAAACATGAGACTAAAAATACAGCTTTTCCCCCTAGTGAAGACAAGGCCAAACATTTGGGGGACCCCACTGCAACAGAGTTTGGATCTTGCAGCACTGATGGCACCGAACAGCAGTCTAACCAGGCTGCAGCGTGGCTCAGGAACCAGTTCTTATTGTACGATTTAATTGGCAGATCTCTAAGCACTTTAAAAGGTATAGTGTCATTCTCATATGACAGACTGGAAACCTGAAACAGATCGGGGAAGCTGTAGAGTGAGCTAGAAACAGAACCAGGATTAGAACCCAGCTCCAGGCCACCCCAACCCTGCCCAAGGTTTCAAAGCACCACGAACCCAGTTTTACAGTTCACTTGAGATCAATTTAAGACTTCAAATAAAAAACTGATGGTTCCATTACCAAACTACCACCCGTCCACCAAATAGTACAGGATACAGAAACACCAGAGGCCAATTCCTTCCGGCTATTTCTTCATGGGAACAAGGTGTGTTTTTAAATTGAGATGGGCTCTCAGTGTAAAGACACATCTATTTTTCCAGCAAAGACGTAGCCTTTCTCCCTAGTGCCACTGCTTGGTTTGGATAGTCTGGAACTGGAAAGCAACATAGCCATGGACAATTGTCACCTGGGTCTCACAAAATGAGAGAGAGAACCCTTAATGGTGAGCCATGCTGATAATCTAAGGGAACATTTGTGCTTTCAATTTCAAGCAAAAGATTTCTGCTTAGTTCACAGGTACGTTAACTGTGAGCCATTCACGTCCGTTTCTGGCTGGATATGCAGCACACACAGCATAGCTGTTACAGGGGCATTTTCACTGCAACTCAACCATGTTGTTCAATCCTACGGGGGGCATTAAACTGGATACCAGCATTATTTAACAACCGCAATAATCAGCCCAACGTGCTCGTTAAACACAGCCCAGACTCTCAGTAGGAGAGTTATCTGGGACAGAATACTCACTGGCTGAAATGCAACTGGCCGTGCTGCAAGTGACCTCCTGGCAGGAGGAGGAAACAGCTTCTGTAAATTGCTCTGTAAGAAGAATCAAGTTTTATCCCCTCCCAGCCCCCCAAACACCCCTCCCCCGGAGCCTTTTAACAGAAACAAGTGACTTGTCTAAGATGGCCTGTGTGCAAAGGGCACAGTGCAACAGGGAGACAAATCAAACCATGGGCAGCTGCTCTCTGCTATTAGAGGCCAATCCCACGGCAGAGGGGTGGGGATGAGGCAAAAATGTCTAGTAACTACACAGCCAAGTCTACACTAAAAAGTTAGGATGAATCAGCTATGTCGCTGAGGGATGTAAAAATCCCCCCCTCTCCCTCCCAGCCACCCCCCCCCCCCCCCCCGACCGAGGTAGTTGAGCCGATGTAACCCCGGTGTAGATAGCATCATGTCAACGGAAGAATTCCTCATGGGGAGATGGATTAACCACAGCAACGGGAAAACCTCTGTAGCGAGCGTCTACACTGAGGCACTGCAGTGTTTCTAGTGAAAATGCAGCTTAAGTTCTCAAACCACATCATATGGAGACATCCCCTTTCCTCCCTCCACTCAATCATCAATAGCACTTCCTATCGCACATCACCTCCTAACTCCAAGCTCCATGATGTGTCTCTTCAGGCCTGGGTTGGTTTCTTACCTCCCATCACATACACAGATGTAACCACCACAGTCCAAAAGAGGTGGGGTGGGGATTGGGGAAGTAAAAATTGTGCGTCTGCCCCAGGGATGTCCTGGGATCCTGAGTCGTCCATGCCATTCGGAGGCGAAAGTTGCTGCGTTTCTGCAGAGCTGTGGTAAACCCAAGTCCCCCTCACGATAAATGGGAAGAAGCTACTAAAGAAGGCCAGATTTTCAGAGGAGCTTGACTCCCATTTACACACATGGAACACGGGTCAGATTTCCAGCCCACACAGAGACAAACCCAGATTTTCAAAATATGTAGAGCACTTTAGAAAATATGTCCCCCAGCGCCTTTTCACTCAAAGCATTTTATTTAAACATAAAGCTTCAAAGATATTAAGGCCAGAATAGGTTATCGTATTGGTCCTATCTGATCTCCTGCATAATTCAGGTCAGAGAATCTCACCCAAAAATAACTTTTGGTTGAGTGATATAGCAGATCTTTTAGAAAGATAGTCTTGATTTAAAGACTTCCAAAGCAATGACAAATCCACCACTTCCTTAAGTAAATTGTTCCAATGCTTAATTATCCTCCCTGTTGAATCTCTAGCTTCAACTTCCAGCTATTGGATCTTGCTTTCCTTTTTCTATATAGATTAAAGAACTCTCTCTGAAAAACCTTCTCCTCATGTAGGTACTTGTAGACCACGAACAAGTCACCCCTTAACCTCCTCTTGGATAAACTAAAAAGGCTGAGGCCTGGGTCATCACTAGAAAATTAAGTCAGTTTAACCATGCTGATCAGGGGTGTGAAAAAGCCGCACCATTGAATGGCGCACTTAAACCAAAGTCTCTGTGTAGAAAGCGCTGGGTCAACAAAAGAATGCAAAGGTAACACCACTCTCTTACTTCTACCTGACATTCCCCCGTTGATGCAGCAAAGGCTCAGATTTGCCCTCTTAGCTACAGTAAGTGCACTCTGAGCTCATGTTCAGGGGGTTATCTACCAAACCCCCCAGTCCTTTTCAGTGTCACTGCATTCCAGGATACAGCCCCCCCATCTTCTAAATAGGACCAAACCTCCTTCGTTTCTAGATGTAGGACCTCGCCTTTGGCCACATTAAAACATGTTCCAACGTGCCCCCACCCCAAGTGATCCAGCTCTTTCTGTAGAACTGATCTGTCCAGATCATTATTTACCACTCTCTCAATGTTTGTGCCACTTGAAAATTTTACCAAGGTGAGCCTGTATCATCATCATCGTACAGATAAAGAAACTGAGGCACAAGGAAGGAAGGAATTTGCCCGAAGTCACACAGCAGGCTAGGAATGAAACCCATACTCTCTGCCCTAAGCACTAGACCAAACCACTTCCCAAAGCAAGGGACAGAACCCAGGATTTTAGAGTCTCAGCCTCTGATCTAATCCCTAAACATTGCCACTAATATTAGCCAGCTTTCCATGAAGATCCATTGTAAGGCTTCCAACACCCCCACAGCTGCTCAGCCTGTGGGTTTAGTGAGGGTACAAGTGACTTTATGCTTAACAGGAAGCAGGGCTGCACGATACCATCCCTTAAAAAATACCAATAGAGGGGGAGTCCTCTGGTCTAACTACAGAAGCCATCTTTGTGCACTGCTGCTCTGGAATTGCTGGAAGCATTAAGTCCCACTCAGCACACCGAGAACACAGACAGCGCCAGAGAGTCGGTGCCAGGGACATCCAGAAAGGCACACAAGGCTCAGACAAAAAGAGAGAGACACTGCAAACGCTGAGACTATTTAAAGGGCTTGCTATTTCTAAAAGCTGCTTTTCCTGTTCCCTTTCCTGACCGGTGCAGGGTCCTGCCTCCCAGGAGTGTTTAAAAAAAACCCCTCAGAAACACAACTTCTTAATGAAGTTGTTAAACGCCATTTGGAACGCTTCCCTTCCACCCCCAGGCCTTCAGCCCTGCCTGTCGCAGCGTCCAAGGCCAACTGGAATGGCTGAGCTCCCAAGGATCACATGACAAATGGATTAGCTTCTGAGGCACAGAGGAACCCTTTTAGAAAAGCTCTCCTTGGGCCATTGCTCCCAGGCCTTCTCAAACTACCAGGGCAGAGGAAGAAAGCAGGCCAGAAGAAAAGGACAGATTTACCTGGTGAGGAGACCCAGAGTAGGAGCTGGGTAAACTACTCCCCTCAATTATTCCTAGCACTGTTTTGAGCTATTTTAAAACCATTCCCCTGCTCAAAAAACTCCAATCTTTGCGGGACCAACAAGAGCAACTGTTTTATGAGCAAAACTAGTGCCAGGTGTTTATATAATCTCTCTCCCCAGCTGAGACCTCAGGCCAACCATTTAATAGACAGTCTACAGGCGGCCTTGAACTGGGAGGGAGGGAGAAATCTCTGAGCAGCACAGATCTGGAGCACCTGGCCTTGCTATTCCATATTTCACTCCTCACCCCACACACACGCACACGCAAACAGAATCCTGAACTGTTGGCAACTGGTAAAACAAAATCAATGGCCCTGCTTTTTTGTGTGTTATTTATGTAACAGCTAGTGCTGATCTGTTCTAATTTCCCTCTCTCCAGGGTAGATCCCCCCTGAAGCTGTGCTCACATGGATGATCAATGCTAATTGCTGACATGATTCCCAGCTGGTGCTGACAAGGGAGTGGGGGTGGGGAAGGGATGGAACCCTAGCCTCTCTTGTATGCAACAGGATCTACAAGCTTAGCCTTGTTCTGAGGCCTCAACTGTGTGGGGCACATCTGCCACAACAGCAGAGAGCCCCCTCACTTTGCCCAATACTCCATTGCAAATGGTCAGAAGCAATGCAGTGCTGACTGACTTTCAGAGCAGGTACCTGGATTTTATGGTTAAGACAGATCGTTCAGATAAAAGGGAAGCGCTATGGTTATTTTAGGACCAATGAAGTTTTAACAAGTTTCCACAAAAGCTGGCATGAACACAAATGGCTTTGGATTTAAACCTTCCCTTTCAGCGTTTGCAAGAGTGAGAATCTTCCAACTCTCAGACCTTTGCTGTAACCATTCAACCTCTCTGCTCTCCAGAAAATGGCAAGAGAACAGGAGTGACACACAAAAGGCCATTTTAGTGGATTTTTTTCCCCCCCAAAGGGGATTTACAGGATGCAGTAAGATGGAGATTCTGAACACTGCAGCCTTGAGTTAGCAGAAGCAGAATATGAAATTGACCAAGAAAAATCAAGTGAAATTGAACAGTATAATTTTACAGCCCAAGTCAAGTCCAAGAATTCAACAAGATCTCAACAAGGGAAGGATTTTTAAAAGATATTAATGTGACAGTACCTCATTAAAAATAAGAAGAAAGAATCAGTTGTTCAATAAAGGTAGGTTGTTGCTGTCAATTTATTAGAGAACTATACTTTTATCCCAAGTCCAACGGGGTGTGTATTCTAGAGGCTTTACTCCTCTCTAGAGAAACCTGCATTTCTAAACAGCATTTTCCCCTCAAACTAAAAATTTGCATGTACATGGCACCTTTAAGATCTCAAACACTTGACAAGGTTTGGTGTTACCTCCCATTTTACAGATGGGGAAATTGAGGCAAGGGGAGGGAAAGTGGTCAGTCAGTCAGTCAGTCGCTTTGTATAGACTAGGATTTAAAGGCATAGTGTTAGCTAAACCACATCTACACTCAATTTTTAGAACAAGGAAGCATATTTTAAACTGATGAAGTCAAAAGCCTCAGTTAATTTGATCAGTTTAGTTAGTGTATGTTAAAATGTAGACATTGTCTTGTCCACACTGGACTTTTCCTACATGGTAGCTAACATGTGCTACCACCACACCTGTAAAACCTATTGTAGAGCTGGGAACAGAATACAGGCATCCTGACATCTAGACCTGGTATACTTCTAAAACCTTTAAAAGTGATTTTTTTTTAAGTGACATAGCTATGCTGGGAAAAACCCTAATGTAGAAAATGTTATCACTATAAAAGTGCTTATACAAGTATAAACACATTTATACCAATATAACTGTATCTACAATAGAGGGGTTTGCCCGTATAGCTCAGTGTAGACAAAACCCTTGTCTCCAGCTCCGACCACTACACCATGTTGCTTCTATTTCATTACTGAATGACTCTCACTCCATTGGCAAGCACTGAAAACCTCATACATGCTTCTGAGCCATATTTTTTTCCTCTCTCTGCCAACTACAGCATTCCAAGCTTCCTGCATTATGCCACACCTAGGTTTACTTCTCTGACAACATGCATTACAGCATCGATTTAGGAACCTAGTCTCCCAGCCAGACAACTTCTAAAGCTCTCCCACTTCAAAGTTCTTCCCTCCCCACTCTGCTCCTTTTGGGAACTATAATTACTTTTGCTAATACAGAGAGCAGGAGGGGATTCAGCCAAGCCTGGGAGGAGAGGCACCATTTATAAACAGGTCTTTAATTTGTGGATTTACAAACATTAAGTTAAATCTCACAAGCCACATGGGAATATTGCACTCCATTTAAGGATGAGGAAACAGATCACAGCAAGTCAGGGACAGAGCTGGGCACAGAACCCACCACCCCCAAATCTCAGTTCCCCTGCTCTGACCCACGGAGAACAGTCTTAACTGCAGACTATCATCAGGGCACCATCAGTGCCATGCCTCGCGCTCCAGTACACTATTCTCACGCGCTGTTCAGCTCAGAGGAGACGGCTAACCTTTCAGAACCTGTGTCTCTTTGTTCTGTAGAGCACGGCGCACACTTTAGGTGATACATGATGCCAAATCTATCCAACGCCCATCTCTATTGCTCTGACACAGCTTTTGTACTCGGAGGCTCCCCAAATTCACCCACAGCTTCCCTCAGCAATACATCCCTGTTTGTCTGGCAACCTATTCAAAAAACACAGCACCTATTTCAGAAGTCACCACAGCCGAGAGGTTTCCAGTACACCAGATTTCTCTCTTTCTGCCTCCTGATCTCTTCAGAGTTTGCTCATCTAGCAAACCTTCAGTGGTGTGATTTGTCAATTCAGTCACTCTTCAGTTTTGGGAGCCAGGAACCCGGTACAGTACTAACCTGCAGGACCGGAGCTCCGTGGAGGAGTACAGCAGAGTACCGGAGCAGGGCCAGAGAGCAGTCTCGGGTTTCACATGGAGGAAAGGGGAGGGGGATGACAGAAAGCTACACTGGTTAAACAAGCAGCAGCAACACGTTCTGCTCCCAGCATGACATCACGAGGTCAGGCCTCAGCAGGGACAGCTGCAGTGGGAGGGTAGGTTCAGCAAAACAAGGCCCAAACTCCTAAGCAACCTCGCTCGTTGTGAGAGTGGCCCTGGCTGGGTTTAAGATGGCAGTTACCCATCCGCTGCTCGCCACGTAGAGGCGCAAATCCTAGGAACCTTCCCTGCCATCCCCTCTGCCTTGCCCCCAGCAACACCGACTAAATCGTGGGTGGAGCTCCACCTCCCCTGCCATCTGCCAGGGCTGGAATCCAGAGCTCTCCATGTCCGTCCTGGCTCAGCCTCGCATGTTCAGCACCACCGGGGGGAATGGGAGGAGGGAACACAGGTATTCCAGGTCTCTTGGCCTCACGTACTTTCAGGCACCGTTCATCAAAACAGGGGACAGCACCAGGAAAAAGGGGGAGATGGGGGAGGAAAGGGGTTCCTTCAGACAGTCTGAATGGCAGCGATTACAGCAACACCGCAGGACACCGCAGCCCACGAAAGCTTATTTGTTAGTCTTTAAGGTGCTACAGGATTCTCCTTGTTTTTACGGTGTTAAAAGATTCCTAGAGGTCTTGCAGAAAAAACCAATGTTAGCAGCAACCAACGGTGTAAACTGAGCCCTCCCCTGCCTATTCACCTTGATGGGCCGTATTAAACCTCAAGAGGCTAGTTAAAATGCGGGCATTGTTAACTCAAGTCTAGGACAAAGCAACTCATCAAGTGTCCAGGCGATTTTATAAGCCATTATCTTTATGGCAAACCCCTTGCTCTTCCTGCTTTGATGGCAAACAAACACATAAAAGATGCTGGGTTCCCCTACTTTTGGAGTTAACCTGCAATTTTCTTTTTTTTCCCTTCAAACACGGAAGCCACTCTGAAGAAGAGCTCTGTGTAAAAGCCAAAGCTCGTCTGTCTCACAACAGATGTTGGTCCGATCAAAGATATTACCTGACCCACCTTAAGTTGTCTCTCTAATATCCTGGCGCCAGCACGGCTACAACGCTGCATACAAGTGTTAACAGAGATACTTTGCTGTCCTCTAGCACCTTCCATCTAAGGAGCTCAACCGCACCTACAGGCATTAATGAATGAAAGTCTCGACCCTAAGAAGTAAGGAAGATGGGAAAACTGAGGCACGGTGACGTGACTAAGGTCAACATAGCAAGTAATTGGCAACACTCAGAACAGAACCCAGGAGTCCTGTCTCCTTGGTCTGTGTTCCAATCAGTTTGGTGCACTCTTCTGGCCCTGGCTAGCCAATAATCAAACCCAAAATATAGTGAGAGATCCGGCCCCAGTCATAACAAAGCAGAGGAGTGTAGGTCTTGCTGCTAATTCAATATGAAATTCATAATCAAAACTGTCACCATAAAACACGCTGGGCACCTGCTCGGTGCGGCGTGACCTCCACGTGCCCAGCATGACTCTCTTCAACTGTTTCTTGGGCTAGTGCTGATCTAACCATCTCATTTCTGGTGACATGCAGGTGTCTTCCTGCCCAATTCACCAACAAATGAAACAGACCTGGAGCTTTCCCCAAAAAGCTCACCCCCAGGCTGAGACCAAATGAGGAAAGGGTCAGCCGCAAAGGAGGTGGTCTCCGAACGGTATGAACAGATGAGAAGAGAGGTAGGGAGGAAGCGCTGTTTGTGGAACAGAAGAGGGCTGTCTGTGGCTGAAGCAGGACAAGGAGTCAGGCTTCTTGCAGGAGTCAGGCAACCAAGGTGCTAAGCACCTGCAGCTCCCACCGACTCTGATGTGCTGAGCATCTCCAGCTCCTCTCTGAAAATCCGACCACCTGGCTGTTTTCGAACTCTGCACCTGACCATGGACAAGTCACTTCACCTCCCTGTGCTGCAGCTTCCCCAGCTGAAGCGCTCCGATCTCTCAGAAAAGGACTTGAGGTTTAATATTTTTAAGCACACATTGGGAGTCCCAGAAGAAAGGTTCTTCCGAGCAGAAGTACTCCTGAAGTGTGGGCTTCAGCGTGGGTCACGTGCGCCAACAATACTAATTATGGTAGAGTGGGGGGCTTCAAAGGACAGATGGTTTTACAAGTAGTGGAAAGGCTCCATCCCCAGAATGATGTGGTTTTACCCTGACTCAGGTGTTTCCAGAGCCATGCTACAAAAATGGCCAGCAAGGGGGCCTAATCCAGGAGCATTTGGGGATACAGGACCCAAGCCTATGGCAAGGACATTGCAACATTTGCCCTGAAACTCTGGGCTTTTGTAGGTTACAGCATGTAAGTGTCAGTTGGTTCCCAACAAAGTTTTTGACTGTTGAAACAGTTTCCTGACATGGAGATGATCTGATAAGTGGGTGTCTCACAAGGGACTGTCTGTAAGGAATGCCTCAAGGCCGCATCGAATGTCATGGTGCATCTCCCGCAGCGGATGGGACAGAAGCAACTGAGCTCACCCCACAGTTCCAGCTCTGCAGACCCCAGCACGTGCTGCTGCTGACCTCCTCACAAGACAGCAGCATAGTTCATCCCCTTCCTCTGGTATCCTCACCAGCTCCAGATTCGTTTCAGGATTCTGTTCCTTGGTCCCTCTGTGGATTATCGCCAGCCACACCGATCCACTCTATGCTTCTCTCTGCTACTCTAGCCACACAATCTACCCTCTGTTGGTGCAAGAGCACCATCCCGTGCATTTCCTGCCATCTGAGACATGCTCCCTGAACCTCTCTGCCGCACAGAGCTTCTGGCTCCTAATTGCTCCCCTGTTCTCCAACTGCCACGTATCTATCCAAGGGGAACTGGTTTGTCCCTTTTGATGCCCAGCCTACCACCACACGCACTCAGATTATTTTGGTGAGGTTACTCCTTTCCCTACCATCCGCTGCACATGCTGTCTCTCACATCAGCAACTCAGCACCTGAATCCTCCCTCGCTGGAAGGAGGACAGGTAACCACAGCGCTCCCCAGTCAGAATTCCAAACCCCCCACCCCATCAAACCCACTTGATTCACTCCAGGTGAGAGAGATTTTACAGCACAGCTGAGAAGAAATCAAAGAAGAGATGTTTTAGATGTTAGCTGCTAGGTGTAGGAAGCCTGGCAGCTCCACAGTCTCACTTAAGAGTTTAAAAAAAAAAAAAGGAATGTTACTTTAAGGCTCTCCAAGAGCTTAATTATTGATTTACCCTGGTGGAATCCATGGCCTGCCACTCGCTCAGTGAGAACAATACTAGCAATACGTTACCTCGGCCAGCATGGAATCTATCTGTCCCCTCGTGTCCATTTATCTTGGGAACCGGATCCCTTTCTACTCCCTGCTCTTATTCCTTCCCTTCCCATCTCTGAAGCGCTCACTGATGGCTCCTTTCACCTCTCCAGGGGGCCAGGTAAGAAACAATACTGGGTCACACCTATTGACTGGGCATTTGAAGCCATCTAGGGTTGTTTCCCCCTCCAGCCTCAGGCTGGGGTGAGTGATTGGAGCTTAACCATTATGCATGTTTCTTGCAGCCCCACCAGTATTAACATCTACTTGGCTCTCTTCACCCGGGCAGCATTTCCTAGAGCGAGGGTTGGTTTGGAAAGTCCCCAGTTTAAGCAGGGCACAGTCAAAATTCTAGCCACCACCCAAACACACAACTAAGGCCAGTCTATACTTCGGGGACTCTAGCGTGATAGCTATGCCAGCATGACCCCCCTACACCACCTCCCTGAGCGACAGTAGCCAGGGCAACAAACATTTTCCGCTGACCTAGCTGTGTCTACACCGGGATTAGGTCAGCATACTACAATGCTAGAGGGCTGAAATCTTCTCCCTTCTGAGTGCCATAGCTATGTCAACCTACATTTTAAGACCAGAGTAGACCAGGACTAAAACTCATAAGGGTTTTCAAATACCGCTCCCCCACGAGGCAGAATCTGAACCCAGTTGGCTGGCCTGCATTGAGCTCAGACTGAGGGCTTGTCTACATAGGGAAGTTAATCTGGAATAAGGTAGGGTGTAAATTTAAAGCACAAGAATGATTCTGAAATTAAGATGGCCACATGTAGTGCTATTCTGGTCAATTTCCTCCTGAAAACGCAGCCTGATCCAACAAATGCAGTGTCCAATACATGTGATTAACTGAGCGTTGAGCTGCAGCTCTGTACAGGTCAGTTAAAGACCAGGTCTACAATAGGAGTTCCCTATTACATATTACATCCCAGCATATTACACTGGCAACAGGCTCCTAGTGCAGATGTAGTTATACCGGCCAAGTTGCACTTGTACAGTAAATCCACCCACCCCAAGGGAAACAAGCCATACCAGTAAGAGTACAGCTTTGTCAGTATAACTGCGTGTACAGTAGGGGCTTCTGCTGGCAAGGATCACACCTCTTCACATCCCACGTAGCTGTGCCGGCAGAAGTCTGCAGTCTAAGGCAGTGATACTCAGATCTCAATGGTTCAGGAGCCAAATTAGCTATCAAGATCACACAAAAGAGCCACAGTAACATGAATGAATTGTTTAATTTAATCTGGGTGTATGTGTGCGCACACGTGCATATTATATATATAAATTCTGACCAAATATTATTATTTTAACATCATGTGCTGCAAAGAACCACAGGAGAGACATTAAGGAGCCACTTGTAGCTCCTGAGTCTCAGGCAGAGTATCACCGGTCTAAGGTCTGATTTACACTTAAAACTTATATCAGCACAGCTATGCCAAGGAAAGGTGTGATTTTTTGGTGACGCAGCTACGCCACTATAAGCCCTAGCATAGATGCACTTATATCAGCATAAAAGTGCTTTTGCTGGTATAGTTTGGGTCTCTTGGCTAATTACAGCACACAGTTTTGCTGGCATAGCTGCGTCAGATAGGAGAAACACTAACTAGTCACCTCTCCAGCCAGCCTAGCCATGCCAGCAAAAACCCCAGTGTAAACAACTCTATTGAAAGAAGAATGCTTCTGTCAGCCTAGCTAATGTCATTCAGGGAGGTGGTGTGGCTACGTTGGCCTAGCTTCTGTCAAACTAGCTACCACCTCTTGGAGAGATGGAGTGATGTCTACACTACAGCAGTGTACACAGGTCCTAATCAAAGAGGAGCAGCATTGCTTGAAAACCTCTTCCGGGCTTCGTTTCCTAAGGGGGACACAGCCATTGGAAACTAGTTGCCATCTAAGGCCCTGTCTACATGCAAAAGTTGTACGCCTTGAACCATACCAGAATAGTTAACAGTCCAACCCCATTAGTGTGGGCACAGTTATACTGGTATGAATATGATTTTCCTCAACATGCAGCTATTCCCATACAGGAAGCAGAATAACCTATAACGGTAAAAGCGCCTTTATACCTGCATCCACACTAGAAGTTGGACTAACGTAGCTTTTGGTAAGGAGAAATCACACCCTTAACACAGAGTTATACCAATGCCTTGAACCGGAGCATAGACAAGGCCTGAGAGAACATTTTGGAGCAGGGACTGTCCTTGTACGGCCCAAAGGAGGCCCTGATCTAGGTGCAGCCATAACCCGTAATATACATAATGGAAGGGCTGTGCAAAACATGAATATATATATTTTTGTCCCTTTACAAATGTTGCCCCGTCCTATTTAGCAAACCCTGTTTTTTTAAATGGCATTCCTGCAGTTTTTGCACCATTCCACCAAAGCAAATCCAGGCATCAGGGGAAAGAAAGACTCTCACTACATTTGAGTGTGCCCAGCCCTCGTGGTTACTATCATTATTAGAACGCAGGGATTATTCCCCACCAACATTTTAAACCAATTGCATGGAGAGAGAATTGAGGGCAGGTCCATACTTTAGGGCAGTGTTTTATCTGTATAGCTGGGTCAGTCAGGAGTGTGACTGTTTGCTGACATAGCCCTATTGTAGATGCACTTACGTAGGTATAACAGTGCTTGTTGGCATAGCTTATGCTGGTTCCTATTCCAGTATAAGCACTTTTATACCAATATAACTATATACTTGAAGGGCTCTGCTCTTTGCTGGCATAGTTAAACTGACAAAACTCTCCAAGCCTGGTCTACGCTTAAAATGTTGCTGGCACAGCCATGTCAGTTAAGGGGGGAAGAAAAGGCCCTCCCCTCTAGACATTTGTACCAGCAACAATCCTAGAACTCTTGCCAGTAGAAGCTGCAGCTACAACACATGGGTTTGCTGGTATGGCTATACTGGGTAGACAAGGCCCTAACGCAGGCTAGGCTCGGAAGTCTCTGGAGATTAGCGATGGGATACAGAGCTTTTCCCTGATGAGTTGGTTTGCATCCAGCCTATGTCTGCAGAGCCCAGAAGCCATTACATTTACTGGCTGCTCAGCCGCCTGCGTGGAATGAATATGGCAGAATCTCAGTCCAGTTCCTATTGAACAAGGGTCCACCCCGCAAGCACTTCTGGCACCAACTGGCCCTTCGCTGGCAGACTCAGCAGAGGGGGCGAGGACTGAATGGGCCAGAGGGATTAAACTCTGTCTTGCACAGGGGTGGTCCCTCCAGATTGGGCAGAGGCAGACTGGCAGAGAGCTGGCACGTGTGGATAGACAGAGGTATTCCGTCTGCGAAGCTGACAACGATGCCACGGACTCTTACCCACACTCAGAACTTTAAGGCAGAGCTAGCTGCCAAGGCTAAATTACCTTACAGAGCCACAGGAGTGTTTTTGGAGGAGGGAGCCCCCCTCATTTTTACTACTGTTCTGCTGTGCTTTCAGCTACTTCCATTTAATCCCAGCACACGCTGTTCTCTGCAGCATCTCTGGTCAGGGAATGGAGATCTGCAGCATCTACTCTGCCCTTCATCCAAGAATCCCAGGAATTAAATCTCACAATCCCCCTTTACAGACAGGGAAATGGAGGCAGTGAGAGGAGGAAGTGACTTACTTAAGGTCACACAGTGCGTCAGCAAAGAGGCTAGGAACAGAACCCAGGAGTCCTAATTTCTCATCCCCTTCACTAACAAACAGCTTTTAAAAATTGCTCCATACTAAATGTGAAGATTCCATCCTACTACATTAGTTACCGATGCAGGTGCCCCAACCCAGACCCGTCCTAACAGCCTCACGCATCAGAAGGATGATCTCAGACCAAGTGAAACTCCATTTATTGTGACCAAAGCTAGGCCACATCCCCTCTCTGTGAAATGGGAACAACAATACTCATCGATCGCTGTAAAGTGCTTTGAGCTCTATGGAGGAAAAGCAACTATACAAAGGGCCTCTTGTTAGAATGACTCTTCTGCAAAGACTGAAATAGAGGACTTCTCTAAATTGGCATAATTAGACAGGACTGTCAATGTAAAACCCACACTTCAATGATGGCCTGATGGTTAGGGTGCTAGCGTGGTAGACCAGGGTTCAATTCCCTACTCTGCCACTGACGTCCCTGGTAAGTCACTTGGGATAGATTTATGCTGCACAATAAAGATGGGCTCCTCCCTAGCTTTTAGCCTTATCCCCCACCTCCATCCACACAGAAAAATCTGACTTGGGTTTCAAAATCCCTCTATTTTTTCCATGTGTTTCCCTTTGTGCATTTAACAGCACTTGTTTATGATCTTTCCCCTGTGAATTAATAAGCATTTTGATTATACAGGGTTAACAACAAAAACTATGCAGTTTCCCCTTTTGCTCATGTAGGTGTTGCTGTGTGAAAGAGGGGAGAGAACAATAAATAACTAAGGAAGCGTGACTAACACCACAAACTGACAGGAGGACTGACAGGCAGATATAGCACCTGAAATTTTAGCTTATTTTTAAAAATTGACTAGATTTCACAATGGCAGAACACTTTAAAATCACTACCCAACTTCTGAAACCAAGCCAGGAGTACAACCCAGTGGTACAGGCGTCCAGTTCTCTTCACCATCAGTAGACAACACTGGTTTTTGTGGATTCACACCCAATGTACAGATTCCACCTCCAGCCCAGGAAATTAACTACTGATGCAGGTGCACTAAGAATTTCTGCATGAACAATTTTATAATAGAAAATACTTAGAAGTTCCCCCAAATGTTGTACAGAGCTTGGATAAGTTCCAGTCTCCCCATGGAACAAGCAGGGAACCTAAGGAACAAAGCAAGACAGCAATAAAATTGAAAAGAGAACCTGACTCTCAATCCCGTATTCCAATCTACTAGCAGATCACAGCTGCCCTTGCATGGGAGACGACATAAAGCCCGACTAGAGGCTGGTTAGTGATTAAATTCCCATACGTTTAACAGAATTAAGTCTCTACCATCTGCTAATTTCTGGAGACACCAAACAAACAAGAGGTGGCGGAGATCCAGGGCTGCTTAGAATTTGGCCAGCCTGGAAAATTAAGTTTTTAAACATTGGCAGGCTTTTGTTGTTAACACAAACTGGTCTCAACATCAACACCAGGGGAAAGAAGCGATTCTCTTGAAAACAAACAAACCCTATAGATTCCGAGTAATGGCCAATCTGAGGTGGAACAAAAGATCCCACAGGGAAATACTTTGCAGTGCATAGTCTGCACTGGGGGATGTGTCCATACAGTCAGAGGTGTGAAGGGGCAAGACCCCTGACAGATAGCGCTATGCTGGCAAAAGCCTGTAGTGGGGAGACAGCTATAGCAGCAACCCTGCGCTTTTGTCAGTGTGATGTATTCTGCTCTGGGGGCTGAAATAAGCTATAAAGCGTGGTTTTGCTGGTAGAAACTGCAAACACACTAGGAGCACTTGGCTGGTACAGTACAACGATATACCTGCACTAGCAAAGCACTCCTAGCATAGACAAGGCCCACAATGTCCTTCTTTGGGTAACGCACTGAGATCTATGCAAGCCCTAAGCATTACATCCCCACTCCCACCCCATATTATTTCCATTTTATAGGTGGGGAACTAAGGTGTGGAATGTAGAACTGAATTACCCTAAGGTTCACAGTGCCAGGACTGGTCTGCATTGGGAATTTGCCCTGATTTCACACATCTGTGCTGTGTAGCAGCATCAACGCTAACCCTTGGTGTAGACAGGGCAAGCACCCACAAATTTGCATTTGTGCCCATTTAGGGAGTTGTCAAGTTGCACAGGTGCAAGTCGCAGTTCAGGCTGGCATTGCCCCACACGCGGCAGGCATTGAGGCAGTCCCCAAGGCTTGAGTTTCCTGGTGGAGCAAAGAAGAAAAGTTATGGCTTCCAGGACCATGGTCTAATGCAGGGGTTCTCAAACTGGGGGTGAGGACCCCTCAAGCGGTCGCGAGGTTATTATGGGGGGGTCGCGAGCTGTCAGTCTCCGCATGCTGTGGCTGCTGGCTGGGTGCTCTGAAGGCGGCACCACAAAAGTAAGGGTGGGATGGCATGGGGGGGGGGTTGTCACTTTTTGGGGGGGCTCATCACAGCCTGAAATATTTTCAAAGGGGGTCCCAGACAAAAAAGGTTTGAGAACCCCTGGTCTAATGTCTAGGCAGTGCTGTTCCGTGAGTGAGGCAGTGCTAGCATTGCTACTGAACCAAGCCGCCAGAATAGCACAAACAGGTGAAATGAACTTTTGCTGTTGTTTTATGAAGTAATATGTTTTATTAGAGTCTCCCCCTGGCCCAAACCAACATTTCGCTAAGCACTCTATATAAACATAGTGCGAGACAGCAGCTGCCCCAAAGAGCTTGCAATCCAGGCAAGACAAAGGTGGGAGGAAAGGAAATATCATCCCCATTTACAGATGGGAAATTGAGGCACAAAGAGATGAAGTGACTCTCTCAAAGGGTCAGTGGCAGAGGCCTTGTCTACACTAGCACTTATGCCGGCAAAACTTTTGTCACTCAGGGGTGTGAAAAAAAAAACTACCCCCTGAACAAAATGTAAGCACTTGTGTGAACAGCACTATGTCATCGGGAGACATTTTCCCATCCATATAGCTACCGTAGCTCATTAGGTGGTTTTATTATGTCAGCGGGAGAGCTCTCTCCCATCGACACAACGCAGCTACAAAGCCAGCTGCTGTAAGTTTTAAGTGTAGACTAGCCCAGAGTCAGCAATTGAACCCTCTTGAATTTCTTGAGTCCTAATCCAATGCTTTAACCACAGAGTAATGGAAACTTCCCAGATCTGGAAGTCTGCAAACCCCATTACTAGCTACTGGTGCATTTCTAACATACCCTCATCAAGTCATCTGGTGCCAAATAAGATACCTAGAATGATATTCTGAGATTTCTGGAAGACACCACCGTTCTCTTTATGCCAATGGAGTTTCATGCTATTTTCACCACATTCAGTTTTACAACCTAAGTTTCAAACTCAGCCAGGATCTCCCCTTTCATTCCATCACTGGAAACAGATGATCTCACACACATATTGTAATGCCAAGGGTGAAAAGGAAGGAGATACATAGTTCTCTCTCACTCAAGACACACACACTACAGTGATCCTGTCCCATAATTGCACACAGCTTCTATTAGTACATTAGCATTTGTACAGTATCCAGAAGTACGTTTAGGTGCTTTCTGATACAAATAAATTACAGCCCTGCAAAACATATTGTAGGGGATGACCTTACATTAGCAAAAGCATGGATTAGAATAGATGACCTAGAAGAAATTTAGAAATCAAAGATGGAAGAGACCAAGGAAACTGTACAAGGCCCCAGTCCTTGCAAAATGCTGAGCTATTGATGCAAGACATACACTGCACACGAATAGGCCCCTAAAACGAGCAAACACACATCAGTGCTATTTGGGGGATTTTCTAAATTCTTCCACCCCTGCTAACAAAGGGCCTGATGCTACAATCAACTGCAGGCAGAAACCTGCATCTTTGCAGAGCCCTAGAGGTCTCCCTTGGTCTCCATGCAAAAGTCAGGGCTCTCGTGCACAGATGAGACTGCAGGATTAAAGCCAAAGGTGAAAGTGCACGTATAGCTCACTGGTGTTTATACCACTGTCCTCTACACCAGAATCTGAAGACAGTGGTCAAAACCTCTGAACAGGCAAACTATGCTAGCAATGGTGGGCACGCTAGCACAGATGAAACCACACTGCATAGATGGGCTATTTTTCACACACACACACAAAGGATAGACAGAGCCAGCAGTGTCTGATGACACACCAAATCCTAGGGCATTGTTTAGATCAGATACAACCTAAACATCAGAAGAAAGCTGTTCTTACTCGCATCTCACTAGAGAGGCGAAACTACCTGTTTACAAACCTGACCTCCTCCCCATGAACAACTTTATTTTACAGAGCCACAAAGCTGCCCTGTGAAATGATTGCACAGGAACACTGACTAGCAGAAGAGCAACTAAGAGATTTTAAAGGGAGATGCCCAGAAGTAGGTAACTGAGTCTGAATCAAAACACCAAATGCCCCTGCTGTCTAACAGCCCTTCCTCCTCACAAACAAAAGCCAAGCAAAGCAACCCCAAGGAAGTGACCAAAACCCAGGATAAACGGTAACAGAATGTAACAGTTGCATTTTAATACACAACTTCCTTGCGGAACCCATTCCCCTCCCCACAAGAAAGGCTCAATCTTGTTTCTCCATTCCCTTGTATTTACCCCCCCCCCCCCCGGGGAATCAGGGAACAAGGGGGGGGGGAGGGCTCAGAGCATGATCACCTGCCACACCCCTTGTTTACACTCCATGAGTTTGAGGGGCTCTTTATGGAGACACCCACAAGAGCTTGGGGGTGGATCCAGTGATAACACTCCTATTTGTTCCCACTTAGCTGGCATTGTGGGGGGGGGGGGGGGGGGGGGGGGGGCATATGACAGTCCCAATCCAGACTTCGCTTCCCCTGAATTGGGAGCCAATAAGGAGATCACCCCTTGGTCACCTTCTCCATATTTGGGTGGCCTAGAGAGACACTCCCTTATTCAAAAAACTCCCTGCAGGCACTGGGGAGACCCCAGGAATTGGGGAGTCCCATCACACCCCAGTTATTCACTTCCCCATTTGGTGGAGCCTAGAGATCCCCTCTTATTCACACACCTCTCCCCAAAAACTGGGGGAAGCCCATACTGCCATCTTGTTCATCTTGTCTGAGAGGGACCAGAGAGGCACCCCACCAACGTCCCCAGGAAACGAAGGGGCACCAGACCCTCTTATTCACTCTCTCCATGTCTGGGGGTACCTACAGAAGCCCACAGGAACTTGGGGGGACTATGAGACTCCCCATTATTTTCCCTATGGGGGAATCCCTTATTCACATCTTTTCTCCACGAATTAGGGGGGCCCATAAGGAGACCCCTTTATTTCCCTTCCCCATTTGGGGGGGGCTACAGAGACTCCCCTCCCCTTACTCCCCACGCCCTGGGGGAGCAGAGAGAACCCCAGGAACAAGGACCCCATAGCGAGATTCCCCTTTATTCCCCACTTGTATTTTGTGGGGTGCCCCAGGAATTGGGGTGGGGAACCCCCTGAGCGCCCCCCCTCGTCCAGGGCGGGGGAGAGTCGCGGGGGGCCTCGGCAGGGGGGTGCGCGCGGGCCCCCCCAGGATCACGAGCTACCTCGGCTGGGGGGCGGGAGGGGTCTCGGCGCGGCTGCCACCCAGGAGAGTTGGGGGTGCGGGGGGGGAATCTCGGCGGGGCACCCCCCGGGCGTGGGGAGGGGGCGGGTATTTACCTGCTGGCCCCGAGGCTCCGGCGGCTGCGGCGGCTCCTCCCCGGCTGGCCGGGCGCTGTACGGGAGGGTCCCGGTGCCGCTGCCAGCCCCAGCTCCGGGGGAAGGAGGCGCGGCTCCAATCCCAGCTCCCAGCTCCCTCTCCGGCCGCGGCCGCGGCTGCTCCTCAGCCACTTCCTGCTTCACCCTCTCCCCCACCCCGCCCCTTGCCCGCTGCGGCTCGCCCCCCCCTCACACCGAGACCATTGGCTGGCGGTCCTAGCACTCAGGTCATGTTTCCGCCGTACTCCTTCTCTACTGGCTGAGGTGTCTGTCACTCAAGAGCGTCCCCCTCTTTCTTCATTTCCCATTGGCTGGGGAACAAACAACTCCGAGGCTGCTCCCGCCTACCCACCGCTGCTCCTATTGGTGGCCGCTTGTGCCCCTCAAGGGCTTACCCCCCGCCTATGTCATTCCCCATTGGTCTGTGGTTCAGAGGCTGCCTGCTACTATCTCGTTCTCCATTAGCCGGGAAACCTGTCAATCTACTGCGCTTCGCCCACTCTCATCCTCATTGGCTAGTGTGGCTGTCACTTATGGGGAGATCCCCGCATCTATTGGCCACAGAGCCTGTTATCCAAGAGGACCACCACCTGCCATATCCTTATACTGGGGAGCCTTAGACTCAGCTGGATGACCCGCCTACTTCCTACGCCGATTGGTTGAAGACGATCCCTGAAGGGCTTCCCCGTTAGCTGAGGAGGCTGTCACCCCCACCCCAAGCCCCTCGGATTAACGGACTGTAGCTCAGGAATGGCCTCCTTCCATGCCCAAGCCCATTGCCTGCCATCGAGAGGGCGCCCTCATTCTCTGCCCTTCCAATTGGCTTGGGAGCCTGTCACTCAAAACGCCCCTTTACAAACTCCCAGCCCGATTAGCAAAAAAGGCTGTCACTCAGATCAGTCCATACCCACTGCCATTCCTATTGGCTGACGGGCATGTCAGTTAGGAATAAGCCCTCGCATTTTATTGGATGCTGTGGCCTTATCCCCCCCTCCCCCTCACGGGCTACAGCCTCTACCGTATCCACTTCTCCACCTATGAGGCCACAGCCAGCGGCCTGCGCCGCTGATTGGCTGAGACCCACGTCCATCAATTTTGTGCCGCGCAAACCCATCCCCTTGGGCCACACCCCCTTTGATTATAAACAGTCCTCCAATGAGTGCCCTTGGCTACTGCTCCCCAGGGAAAGGCAAGGGATTCTGGGAGCTGAGGCAACAAAGGATTCTGGGAGCAGGAGAGCAGAGGATTCTGGGAGCTGGGGCACAAAGTATTATGGGGGCAGAAGAGCAGAGGATTCTGGGAGCTGGGGCACAAAGGCTTCTGGGAGCAGGAAAGAAGAGGATTCTGGGAGTTTTGTAGCTATAAGTGGCTGGGGTGACGCCACCTGGGCTCTAACCCGCCCAGCCCAGCACAGGCAGTGACTGCGGCAGGGTCGGCGATGGGGCACTCAGCCAAGTGGGGGGGGTTTCAGGGCACCGGTTCCTGTGGCCCCACTCAAGCAGCGTTGCCCATTGAAAAGGCCAACACTCAGGCAAACCTAGCCCCAAAAAATAATGAAATTGGCCCCTACATGAGATTTTAAAAACCAGATTAAATGGTGAGTTTTGGTCTGTCTGCTGTTACGGTGAGTGAGGTCCTAGCTTGGATCAGCCCAGCTTCGTTTGGCTTGAGAGACCAGCTTTCAAGCTGCTCCGAGCACTTCTTCAGGACTGGGAAATGGAGACCGTGTCTATACGTACAGCGGCGCAGCTATACCAGTGCAGCTGCACCGCGGCAGCATAGCTGGGGGTGCTGTGCGCTGACAGGAGAGAGCTCTCCCATCGGCATAAAAAAGCCACTTCCATGAGTGACAGAAACGATGTGGGCAGGAGAAGCTCTCCTGCCGACCTAGCATTGTGCACGCATGCGCTTAGGTCGATGTAATACATGTTGCTCGGGGTAGAATATTCACTCCCCTGAGCAACTTAAGTTTTTCCAACATAGGCTATGGTGTAGACATAGCCTTACTCAGGCTTGGTCTAAACTACAAGATTTATGTTGGTGCAACTGTGTCGCTCAATCCACACCCCGAGCGACAGGTATACTGAGCGAACTGGTGTAGACAGAACTGTGTCAACGGGTGGACACAGCTACCGCTGTCACCCATCAATATAGCTAGTACCGCTCTCTCTCCCGCCGACATAGGTAGCATTTTCACTAAGACCTGCAGTGGTGCAGCTGCTCTGAGTCCGATGCAGCGCTGTATGTGTAGGCAAACCCGCAGAGTGTCCGCTAAATACAAGGTGGAACAGATTGTTTAGCATATTTAGCGCACACATTTCAAGGGACCATGCAAGGTGAAGTGGCCCGTTAACATCCCCCCAGTCATGGGGAGGAAGGGGGCTGGGGAGAGCAGCTGCCACCGACATGCTGTGTGACCTAGAGTCATAGAACCATAGGGTTAGATGGGACCACAGGGGTCATCTAATAATCTAACTCTCTGCCAAGATGCAGGATTTGTCGTGTCTAAAACTTTAAAACCTTGTGCAAATAACTTCATCGTTGTGCCTCTACTTCCCCTAATCCCCTCCCAGCTTTTGGCTGCCTTGGCTATGTAGACTGCAAACCTTTGGGGCAAGGATTGTCTTTTATGATGTGTCTGTACAACACCCAGCACTAGAGGGCGCTAAGCTCAGTTGGGGCACCTACATGATACCACAAGCAAACTCCAATTTCAGCTATATAAAAACCAAATGGACAATTTCAGAGGGGTAGCCGTGTTGTTCTGTATACAGCAAAACAACGAGAATCCTGTAGCACCTTAAAGCCTAACACATTTCTGCGGGCATAAGCTTTTGTGGGCTACAACCCACTTCATCTGATGCATGAAGTGGAAATCACAGATAGGAGGTATATATACATCCAAGGGTAAGAAACAACAATGGGGAGGGCAAGTGCTAACAAAGTCCATTCAGTGAGAGTAGATGAGGCATATTCACAACCATTGATGAGAATGTGGGACCAGTGACAATTACTTCTTGTAATGAGAGAACCATCCCAAGTCCCTGTTCAGACCCAGTCTGATTGTGTCAAGTTTGCAGATGAGTTCCAGCTCTGCAGTTTCTCTTTGAAGTCTGTTTTTGAAGTTTTTTTGTTGAAATATGGCAACTTTCAAGTCAGCTACAGAGTGTCCTGGGAGATTGAAGTGCTCTCCGACTGGCTTATGGATGTTACCATTTTTTATGTCTGATTTGTGTCCACTTATTCTTTTGCGTAGTGACAGTCCGGTTTGGCCAATGTACGTGGCAGAGGGGCATTGCTGGCACATGATGGCATATATTACATTAGTAGACGTGCAGGTGAATGAGCACCTGATGGTGTGGCTGGTGTGGTTAGGACCTGTGATGGTGTCACTAGAGTCGATGTGCAGGCAGAGCTGGCAACGGGGTTTGTTGCAGGGATAGGTTCCTGGGTTGTTCTTCTTGTATGATGTACGGTTGCTGGTGAGTATTTGCTTCAGGTTGGGGGCTATCTGTAAGCAAGGATAGGTCTGCCTCCCACGGCTTGAGCGAGTGAGGGATCATCTGCTAGGATAGGTTGTAGATCCTTAACGATGTGTTGGAGAGATTTTAGCTGGGGGCTGTAGGTGATGGCCAGTGGTGTTCTGTTGTTTTCTTTGTTGGGTTTGTCCTGTAATAGGTGACTTCTGGGTACCCGTCTGGCTCTGTCAATTTGTTTCTTCACTTCCCCAGATGGGTATTGTAGTTTTAAGAATGTTTTATGGAGATCCTATAGGTGTTTGTCTCTGTCTGAGGGATCGGAGCAAATCCGGTTGTATCTTAGGGCTTGGCTGTAGACAATGGATCGTGTAATGTGTCCAGGGTGGAAGCTGGAGGCATGAAGGTATGTATTGTGGTCAGTTGGTTTTCGGTATAGGGTGGTATTAATGTGACCATCCTTTATTTGTATTGTAGTGTCCAGGAAGTGAGTTTCTTGTGTGGACTGGTCCAGGCTGAGGTTGATGGTGGGGTGGAAATTATTGAAATCCCAGTGGAATTCTTTGAGGGACTCTTTCCCGTGGGTCCAGATGATAAAAATGTCATCAGCGAGCGTAGGTAAAGAAGAGGTGCTTGGGGATGAGTTTCGAGGAAGCGGTGGTCTAAGTCAGCCATAAAAATGTTGGCATACTGCGGGGCCGTGTGGGTGCCCATAGCTGTGCCAGTGACTTGAAGCAAAGATGCTGCATTACCTTGTTCTTGACAGCAGCTGGGGCTGGAGGGCTACACTAGTCAATGCACTTGGGAAGGAGAAGCAGCAGCAAGAAAGCCTTGAAGAAGCAAACAACCAGGAACCTAATCCAAAACCCATGACGGTCAGTGGAAAATTCCTAACACCTGGAATGGCCTTTGATTCGCATCCCAGGAAAACCAGGGACTGCAGCTATTATTCATCAAAACTTGGACACAAAATTTCATTGTAGGGGGAAAAAAGAGAAATGTAGAGAGTGTCAGCAATGTTTGAATGGAAAGATTTGAGGAGTGTTGTGTGCCCAGCAAAACTGTTCCCGATGAACGGTCGGTTCTCTTCTAGGTAAGATCCTACAAAAGAGAAGACATACCAAAGGAAACCGTCACAGACTTAACATTTAACAGTAATTCTGGTCAGTCTGGATTATGAAGAGACTCACTCCCTGCTTAAAATTCCAGTATGGACATGCCAGCTAGGCAAGCAGCAGCAATGCAAATAAAAACCCTCATGCATCCGTGTTAGCCAGACACCTGGCAGTGGCAGGAAGGGATTCCCCCCCACATGTACTCTGGGATGGTTTTTGTTAATGGCCTTCCTCTGAAGCATCAGCAGATGGCAACAGCTGGAGATGGGACATTGTATGGGGAGGCACTGAACATTTGCTCGCTCAGGTGCTTGGCTGGCTGTTTTTACCCACCCCTCGGGCCCAGGGTCTAATTCAGGGGTGATACGGCTCACCAACCTTTTTGGTCTGGCCCCCGGCGGCAGTGACATCTCGCAGCGTTGTACTCTCTGGCGGCCTCGCACGCTGTTGCAAGATGTAGCAGGGTTAACATGGGGTGGGGTGATGGTTTTCATTTCCCCACAGAGAGCGAGTCTCAGCTTTCTGAAGATTTTTAAGCCAGCTGTTCTCTGGCTACAATATGAGGAGAGGAGCTGATCAGAAAGGTGCTAAAGAAAGGAGCCAGCAACTGAAATAAGTAGCTAATAAAACTATGCATATGAGCTTCCTGTGCCATACAGAACAGACTTCAGAGCACAACCCAGTCTGTCACCCGAGACTCTGAAGTAAGGTGGCTCAGAAGAAGCAGAAGGCTTGAAAGTGAGATGAGATTGAAACCTGTTGAGGAGCAAATCCCAGGACTGGGGGAGGGGAGCTGTCACTGGGCCCTGACGGCAAAACAAAGGTTTGTGGCAGTGCCCATAGGAAAGTCTTTGGCTCGCATGCGTTTTGGATGCACAGCCGTCTCACCCCAAGCGGTCTGAATAGCAAATTCTGGACATAAACCTGAACCGGAGGCAAATGAATTAAATCACGTCCTGGGGATTGCCTTTCCAGGAAAGGGACGTCTCCCGGAACACATGAGATGGAGTCACGGGAGCGCATGGGGTCTGTTATATGCCTCAGCCGAATGGTTCCACACACGAAGGAAGAGTTTGGAGAAAGAAAGGTGCAAAAGCGGGCAGTGGCAGATGTGGTACGTGGGACTGACTCATGCCATAATAACTGGGGAAAACAAGACTCAGACTTCGCCTTGACTCCTACGAGCTGAACAAAAGCCATTTCCACTGACTTACAGGGTACAAAAACATAGATGTGAGCCACACCACACCACAGAGCATTCTGTCCCCTTTTAGGGGTGGCTGGGCCAAGTATAGAGGTCACTGAGCCTGCTACAGCCTTGGCCACTAAAGGCTCGTGATTTTAGATGCAGAGGGGCCAGGTTCAGTTCCCCGCCAACAGGTCTGCCAAGGAAGCAAGAGCTAAAATAAGGGTTTGGCAGATTCCACAGAGCATGAGAAGCTGTGAGATCAGCACTTGCCATGCACTGGTTAGCAGGTGCTGCCTTTCGAAGCGAGTTTGTAGCAGAGATTTTGCGAGTCTGTTGCAGAGATAAACTTGAAGATGTGACCCCCCTGATGATTCAAAAGTCAAATGAAAAGACCCCAGAATACACTGAGTTTAAACATCTCCTGATGGGGTGAGCCAATCTCACGCTTCGGGAGGGGAGGACTGACTCATGGTTGAGTCGCCAGCGAGACGAGGAACCCTTTAACTTGTTGCAGTGACATCACTCCTCGCCAAGATGACATCACGCTACCTGAAAATACAGCCCCACCCCAGCCCCATCAGGGTCAGGCTCGCATGACCCTGCCCTTTCTATACACTGGGGAGAATGATTCTTTCCTGCCACTGCCTTTGGCAGGGGGATGCGAGCCTGGTGGGACATCGGAGCTAGACCCGGGAGGCCCAGGCTGCACCTGGATTTCTCCTTCCCCACCAGCACTGCTGAGGGCTCCAGTTACCCTCCCCCCCCCCAGCTTTGTTTTCCACCCAGTGGGCCGAGGCCAATTCTATCTCCCAGGGCCCTGAGCCTTTAATTGCGACTCGCCTTCATCTCAATGTCCTCGAACAATCTTCCCTTTATGCTGCCTCAAAACTGGCTGAGCACAAAGCCGGCCCCTTTTCTAAAGCCGAGGGGGCTCTCGCGGGAGCCCGGCGTGACACAGCGGATCCAGGCACACAGGGGCCCATTTGTGTCCCGGCCCTGCCTTTCGCCAGCAGGGGCTGAGCCAGCTTATCAGTGATCAGGTTTCCTTTGAAAAGGCTCTTTTCCCAGGAGCCTGGAACGTGGAATCTGAGCAGGGCGGCTGAAAGCAGAGATGGACAGTGCTAAAGGGCCCAGTCTGCCCTGGCCAGGGCACTGCCCTACCTCCATCGCTAACCGCCCTAGCTCAGAAAGTCTGGTTAGCTTAGGAATGGTGGTGAGTTCTGCACCCCTTTAAGTAAAGGGCCCCCTCTGCTGCGGCCCCATGAAATAATGAGGCATCTCCCCCAGAATTTCCGGTCCTTCCAGGACCTAGCGAGCCACCCTGAGAGGGACAGAGCTAGCATGAGAGCAGAGCCATCGCTCCGGCTCTCTCCCCAAATGAGATCACTTTAGCCAGCACGCCCACTGCAGTCGCGCCAACCCCAAACGCCCAAAAATCATGAGCCAGGCTCCCCAAAAATCATGAGATTTGGTGCTCTTTTTATTTGCCTTCTGCTTTTTGAGCCTTTAGGGGGCCCTGCGGTCACATGTTGAAGCTTTCTCCACAGCCACGAGGGCTAGAAACGTCCTTTTTCTTTAAGAATGAAGGCTGAAATCCTCACACATCCACTCGACTCCAGGAACTGAGGCTTTAAGGAAAACACTCATTATCATGAGACTCGGGACAAAATCATGAACACTGCCAATAGCAGCACTGGAGTTTGGGCCAAGAAGGAAAGAGCCTTCGGCTTTTCTCTAGCACCCATCGCTGGAGCATCTGGATGCCCTGCACCACAGTTTCCCATCTGAATCACAGGGAAGCTGTCTCTCACTCTGGGCTCCTTGCATGATGTGTTACCATTGAAGCATAAGGTGCCATTAAGTGATAGAGGGGGGCACAGTGGCCCTCTAACTTGGCTGGGCCATGACTCTACTAGGCCGACAGCAAAGTGCCACAAAGGGGGAATGCAACACGCCAATTTTCTAGAGTACCGTCCAGGCAGGCTGCAGCACAAGGACACTTCACGGAGTTGAAGCACGGCCGCTGGAGAGGGAGTGAGGTTTCCGCAGAGAGAGCCAGAAGATGCAAGGCTAAGAGTTTACGGCCAGTGAAAGACTCTGCAACATCCCTTCTGCAGTCTGCAATGATCCCTGCCTCACAGGGCGCTTGACACCATCAGAGACTCCCAGTTCTGGTGGTAGGCAGGGCTGGCACGGCAGGATTGATCCCAGCCATCAAGGAGAAGAGGGAGTTATTTTGCTCCCAGTCAGGAGCCATCTGTAGGATTCCAGATTTAGACCTGACCTCGAAAGCTTTTGAGACGAAACTCCACTGAGCCGTGGCAAGCCACGTGTTCTGGGCTGCTGTCCGTCACATAGGGCTGATCTCCATGGGGAAGTTGCACCGGGAAAACATAAGGTGTGAATTTCCACCAGTGCGATCCACGACCCAGGGACAGACAGGCATTCAGCCGCCTACCTGGCCTGGAGGGCCTGAGCTAGTAGGTGTGCTCAGAGCCTAACGCCACACAAAATGGCAGAGGAGGAGGGAGATCACTGTTTAAATCCCTTCTCCTCATCAGGCAGGGGGGGGAATTGAACTGACTCTTCCACCTCCCAGGAGGCGTACCCTAGCCACTGGGCTCAAGTTTGTATGGGAGGCTCGCCTCTTGCTCCACGCTGGCTCTTTTGCGTGGAGTTAAGCAGCTGCCTTCACTCGTGCTCGCAAGAAACGGCTTGGGATGTTTGCAAAACGTGCTAGAGTCCGAGCATTCAGGAGCCACTTCTAGATGGGCAGTTCTAGAGCTTTCGTGAAAGCCCCTCAGGCTCCAGCCCGCCCTCGGGCGTAGATCACTCTGGGTACAGGGCCTGGCCTGGGGGTTGTTTAATGCACAGGCCGGGCCATTCTTTTCCTCTGGCACAACGCGGTCTAGAAGCAGATGATCGAAGGGAGGGGGAGGATTCCTGCAGCCACCCCTTCCCCCCCTTCCTGCCCTGCAAGGTTACGATCATGGCTGATTTAGTTGGGGTTGGTCCTGCTTTGCGCAGGGGGTTGGACTAGATGACCTCCAGAGCTCCCTTCCAACCCTCGTCTTCTATGATTCTATGGCTGCCGACGGAAACCGCCTTGGGCTGCGCGCTCGGGGCTCTTGGGGGGACGCAAGCAGGAGAGGACAAAGAGGTAATTCAGGCTGCAGGAAGAGTGGGGACAGGTGCGGGGCTGGGAGGCTCCACTCTCTGCATCAATCCCATTGGACAGACAGCCCAAGTTAGGCCACCCCCCAACTTCGCACCCGCTATAAGACGCCCGGAGCCCTGGCGCCATTGGCTGAGTGCGAGAAGGGCTCTAGGTCGCCTGGGTCCCTGGAGAATGTCTGCGGAAGAGAAGAGCCCGGATTCCTGGCCAGCTGGACTGCAGCTGAAGAGCCCCCCCTACGTAAGTGATGGATCAGAGCCGGGGGGGAGGGAATGACAGACTGATCCTTGGGGAGAGGAGTTTGGAGAGCGGGGCGAGTGGGGGGCTCAGTCCAGCTCCTAGGGTAGACATCCCGCTTGCTGATTTACCTGCATGGTGTTAGTTGCAGCTGGGAGGAGAGGGCAGGGACCCAGTGGGCCATGGAGCATGAACACCCGTCCCAGAGAGGTGCCTCCAGGGCAGAATCCAGCAACCAGGGCAGAGGAAGGCGTTTCTCCTCCTGCTGCACACACAGGTCCAGCCTGGAAACCCTCAAGGCCTGCTTGGACACGGGCTGGGCTACCAGTGCAACTGCATTTGGTACCGGGAAGCCTGGCCCCTCTCATACTCCAACACCAACCTGCCCTCAGCCAGGCAGGGGAAAGGAGCGAAAACACCTGCCGGGCCCCATCCCGGGGACAGAGAGATTTGAGCGGGGTGGGGAGATGCCCAGCTCTGCAGGTGAGAGGCAGCCAGGGGGAGACTCTCCCTCTCCCCCGCAGGGGGAAGGGGTCAGGACTAAGGAGAGCTTTAGGGTGGGGAAAAAGGTTAAAGCGCCTGGAGGAGCGTGAGAGGCGAGACCAGAAGAGGCCCAGAACTGGGAGCGACTGGAAACCGTGGGGGGGCGGGGGAAGAGGGTGACCGCCAAACCTCCCTCCAGGCACTAGAGTCCACGGACTCTGTGGAAGAAGCAGGCTCGTCCCACAGCCCTGCACAGAGGGGCCGAAGCCGGGTCCCTGGCTCCGTCCACCCCAGGCTGCGGCTCCTTCACCCTTGGTTAGCGCAGAGAAGTGCCCTAATCCCCCAGCGCGCCAAGGGCAGAGACGCTGCTCTCAGCCAGGCCACATGCAGGTGCCATGAACCAAGCCCACCCAGGACGGCTGCACTTGCCACACGGCTCTCTCCTTCCTTCACCACAGCGCTCCCTGGGCTCATTCAGCAGCACCCTCCCCACCAAGGCCTGTGCGTTAAGGACGAGCTGGGTTACTGTTGGAAGGGGTTGCTGTCTAGCAGTCAGAACAGGGAACCAGGACTCCTGGGTGCTCTTTGTAGTCCCAGGAGGGGAGCATGATCTAGTGGTTAGAACAGGGAGCTGAGACTCAGTCTTGGCTTCTGGCCCTGCCAAAGTTTTGCTGAGAAGCCTTCAAAGTTCACATCCCTGCTCTGTGCCTCAGTTTCCCCACCTCTCTGCCGCTAGTTGGCCTGCAGGAGCACTCCAGCTCCAGAGGAAATCAGGTTCATCTCAAGCACAACTTTTAGGTTCCTTTAAAACATCCCATGAAGCTCAGCAAACAAAAGAGGGCTGCCAGGGAAGCACGAGCCGCAGCCTAGCACGGGAGAAATTGTCCGGAAACAAAGCGACGGTGAATTTCCACAGCAATTTGCATCCAGGCTGTTCCTGGCATTTTACCACCACCCCTTCCCTTAGGCCTTTCTGCCAGGGGCTGTGTGAGGCTATCAGCCCCCATACATAGATGCTCAGAGGTGAGCAGAGTATGAATGGGTCAGGGACCATGTGTTTGTACAGCACCTAGCACAATGGGGGCTCGGTCTGTGGATCCTAGGTACTACCATAATACACCTCACAATGAGCAGAAGTAGATCTGATTTTAAAAAGACACCTTCTCCCTTCCAACAGCCAGCTGGGAAGGGAGCTTGTCATGGCCTCTCTAGTCCCCTCACCTCTCTGCCAAGATGCCAATAAGAAGCCATTGCCTCGGGTGGCTCCATGCTGGGCTGAGACCTCCCCAAGTTCATTTCACACATGGGCCAGCCAGTGGCAGCAGTTTCCCGTGGCCACCACACCGGGCTGGATGTTGAGGTGGTGCCGTGGCAGCGATGGGCTCTACAGCCCGGGAAAGAGCTAATTCCAGCCCCTGCCAAGGTTGGCTGGCAGCAGCTGGGAATCCAGCCACGGGTTTCTTCTCAGCACACCCACGATCTGCAGCTTGCTGCCCCCTCCCTGTCCCACGCTCTCCCTCTTCCTCAGACCTTCCACTCCAGCCTGGAGATGCAGGGGCCTCCTCCCTCCAGCCGCAAGCTGGTGATCATGACCGCGGGAGCGGTTGCAGTGCTCACCGTCAGCATCGTAGGGGTCCTCGTGGCGACCTACCTGGGGCGAGCTACCTGCATCCAGGTACAGTGAGGAGACCATGAAGGGGTGCGTGTTAGACCTGGCTCCCCCAGGAGGAAGGAAGGGAAATCCTGGAAGGGGAGGGGCAGGGGGTTCCCTGCTGAGCAGATCAGCTTGTTCCCGGCTAATAGGGGGAGAACAAGGCAGCGGGGAGGGGGACTGGGTGGAATGGTAGCTCACGGGGATTTCTCAGTGACCAGAGTCAGCGCGGGCTGGTGCCTCCTCTTGTTCCCTCTAATCCACTCTCCTTCCGTTTCCCTCCCCCTTTGCCCTGCTCAAGCGAGACTACGGTTACCTGCCTGCCCAGGTGAACGTCCAGAACGAAGCATCGCTGCTCCTTGCTCTCAGCGAGCTGGGAGAACAGGGGGTCTCACCAGGGATAACCTGCGACCTGAGAAATGTGAGTGCAGCTGGACTGAGTGCTGGGTGGGGGGAGATGTGGGCACCCACCATGCATTGCAGGGACCCCTTGCACCCCAAGGCCCCCGCTGCTTCGCAGAGAGCCTACACAGGACTCACCCATTGAGAGCCAGCCACCTCTGGGGTGGGATGCAGTGGCTGGCGAACAGCCCACAACAACACTACCCGAGAGCTGAGAACCCGGCACGCGAGAAAATCTCACCTCTGATCCGGACAACAAGGGCGGCAGAACAGAACGATCCACAAGGCTCCCTCCTGCCCAGAACACCCTGTGGGTCTAATGAACACTGAGCCCCTGCTTGGCTGTAAGTCTCAAGCAGTGGGGGCCACTGTTCAGTCACCATCTGCTCTGCAACCTCCTCCCCAATGCTTGTGCTTCTCAGCTGCATCAGGGCAGTGCCAGGGCCAGATTCATGCCTGCCACGGGCACAGAGCAGCGGGGAAAGTCCCTTTTGCCCTGGCTCAGGGAGGAAGCACACAGGATACTAGCCCGTCCCAGCTAAACCTAGTGCTGTGGAATTAAACACAACCTCCTATCTCAGGGACAGGAGCTCCCCCACTGCACCACCCAGGCAGAGCCCCAGCCGCGAAGCCCTGCCCAGAGGCTATGCTTTCACGGTGGGGTGCTCTTGCTTTCCCTCTCCCCAGCACCTGATGGTGTATCACGGGCAGCCAGAAGGGTGCGTGGCCCGGAAGATGGAACCCTCCGACCAGCTGCCGTCCTGCCAGGAGCTGGAAAGCTACTTCCAGGCTATATTGGTAAATAACCACCTTGTGCTTCACGTCTCAGCAAAGAGATGCTGCAGCTGCCCCCATCTCCCCCCCCACACACACACACACAGAGTCAGAGGGGGCCCCTCAAGTCCAGCTCATCTCTGAGGATTCTCAGCTCTCCCCATTGAAGTGGCTGCATTTCCAGGGTCTCCCCCAGCAGCCCTTCTGCAGGGTGCAGCTGAGTAGGCAGCTCCGCTATCCCTAGCGAGGGGCAGTGGGATGCAAATACCAGAGCGGGGTGTAACCAGGAGCATAGAGCCCTCTGGCTTCTTCAAGGGCCAGCGGGGCTCCAGGCGAGGCCTGAATTGGACCTTCCCCGTGAAGAGCAGCTGCTCGTGGGCCCACATTCAAGCAGCAGTTTAGCCTCCAGGGAAAAGTGTCTCCCACCTACAGCACCAGCTGGGCCAGCCACTGATTTGCCCTGAATGTCTCCCATCCAAGCACTGGCTGGGGCGAAGGACGTGTGCCTGCTTAGCCTGGCTCTGATAAGGCCTGCCTGCGAGAGAAGCATTTCCCCCTCTCCCCTGACTGACGGTGGCACCACAGATGCTGCAGAGAGACTCTCTTGTACATCAGAGGCCTACAAAGCCAGAAGGCAGGCCACCATTCCCCTTGTCCTCTCCAGTGATAAAAACGGCCAGGCTAGGTCAGACAAAAGGTCCCTAGAGCCTGGTATCCTGCCTCCCACCAGGGACTTTAGGAGAAAGGGGAGACCCCTGCCGTAGCCCTCCCCCTGCCCTTGTTAAGGGCTTGTCCTGATCTCTAGCAGAGCCTGATTTCAGCCCTGAAGCTTCAGGTTTTATCTCCCACCCACCATCTCCATTATTCTAGTGCTAACAGCCAGCCCGCATCCCGCTCTCCAGCCTGCCCTGCGTGACTGGGCTGGAGTCCTGGAGCTGGAGCCCTTCCTGCCGGTAGGAACATGAGCACACAGGCCCCTTGGCTCACCTCTGGCAGGGAAGGGAGCCGGGGGCTAGGCTGAACAGAGGCTAGAGTAAACCAGGCCCAAACCTGTTCTCAGGCAGCGGTGACCCATTGCAATTCAACTTACATGTGGAGGGAGGAGGCAGGGCTGGAGTCACAGCCTCCTGACTACCAGAGCCAGGGCGTTGCTACACGGATCGGCCACAAGGCAGCCAGATGCGGAGGCTTAGACGTGCAAGCCCTTCACGCCAGGCTAGACAGACGCCACGCTGGGCTGGATGGGGCTAAAAGGACCTGGCCATATTAGGCCCAGGTAGCCCCACCCTTAAAGGCTCACGGAGCATGCTCTGGAGCAGGTTAAAAGGAGCTCAGAAGCAAAGCAGGGGGACGCAGGCAGCAGAAGAGATGACTCCTCCGGGAAGCCAGGTGGAAGGTTGAGCCTGAGAGGGGAGCACAGTATGGATAAGGCCCCAGGCAGAACCTTCTCCAGCCCGTCACTCCCATAACCAGCAGTTCCTGCTCATGTGGACTTTCTTTTAAGCAACTGATTGGACTAGAGGAGCCATGCCCCAAACTGAAGGGACTTACAGGTAGGAAGTAGCCCAGGGCAGTGGACTTAGATGCTCTGCAGGAAGGAGCTTGCTGGCGTTGCTTCCCACAGGACGCTGGGCTGGGGCCTGATGGAGAGGGAGGGCCTGGGTCCCTCTAGCACACCCCCTGAAGGGCTGTCACCCAGATGCAGGTGGGGGCCAGAAGATTCCCAGCTAAGGGGCAGGAACCAGGTACCTCTGTCAATCTCATGGGAAGAGGCCAGAGGTCGGGGCACTAAACACTAGGATGCCCAGCCCTCCAAGTCTCCTCTCACACCCTTCCAAGGGGAGACACTTTGGCTGGTGCAATTCCAGCTTCACACAGGCCATGCAAAGGCCCAGGTACTTCTTCCCCCTAAGTCTGCATCAAAACCTCCCACTCAACTGCCTGTGATCCCACTGCAGAGAAACGCCTCGCTGGGGCTTACCTCGGACGTTCAGAGCATGGGGAGCAGCACCCTGGGCAGCCTGACCAGCTTGCTGTGCAGCAACAAACCCACGTATTTAATCACAGCCTTGGCATGTAAGTAGCACGTTGGGATGATCCCAGGCTCAGAGGGCACCAGGGAAATCACTGAGCAAGTGAACCAGGTTGGGGCAGGTGGGGAAAAAAGCCAAGTCTGCAGCCATGACACACCCATTTTTGCAAGGCAGGGCTACACCAACCTGCAGCCACATACTCCGTCATCCCTAAGAGGGGAGTTGCCAGAGCTATTTGGCCAGCTGGACCCAAAAATGAATACAGGAGTCACAGCACAGTGAGTTGCAGCATTTGCCTGAACACAAGTCCTGGGCCCTAGTTACATTGAAATATCCTGTAAGGAGGATCTTGGACAGAGATGTAAAATTAGGGGTGGTGAACAAGATCTAGGCATAACAAGCACTCACAACTGTGTTGTATACAAACACACACACACTCTCTACAGTAGCTGATTCGACAGCAGCAAAATGACAACACCCAACACAAGCTCTGCTAGGATTAGACAAAGGCTGTTATTTCTTGGTGTGGCTAAGAGTTGCCCCCTTTAATGCAATGGTCTGCTTCTCTGGCCAGTCCTGCCCAGCAACTCGGGGCTAAAAGAGGATTCTCAGCTCAGTCATTTACCAAGATACATGGAAGAGGTGGTAGATAGCCAGTCCCATGGTACACTTTAGAACTAGGCTGGCCAGAGCAGCGGGGAGTGACCATGCAAGGGGTGAGAGATCTGCCGAGTCTCTCGTTTCTTCGCTAATCTCTATGAAAACTCCAAAGTCCCTGTGGCAGCAGCCTCTAAAAGAAGCCAGCCTACCCCATGTTATGATGAGCAACACACACCCTTTGGTGGCAAAATCTGGAAAATGCCTACTGACTATCTGGGTGCATCTAAGAGCAGAGGCAGCCAGAGCTGATCAACCATTTATGACCCATCAGGGCAGAGGAGACCTATCGCTTACTAAATCTCTTAATTTTGTGTCTACGCAGCTTCCCCCAGGCATCACATAAGCATGGCTGCTTAACAAGCCCAGAGCTCACGCAGGGAACGCCAGACTGCAAATCCAGCTGTCCCAATTTACTGTACTAATTCCAGCTACATCAACAGGGGATGGACAGGAACACGTCTGCAAGTGACTTACGCGTTTCTAGCCTTTGGTTCCATATTTGGGGGGAGAACCAACAACTAACAAGTGTGGGATTTTGTATCACTGCTTTGCATGAGATAATCAGTAGCAATAAAATTCAGAGATGTGACAAGTTGCCGAGTTACCCTTAGCATCAACATGTATCTAACTAATCAACTCAGAAGCAAAAGCCAGTCTGCAGAGATCCTTCATTACTCTGTAACTCACATGGGTTTAGTGCCTCCTCAGCACCTTCTGTACTACAGTAAGCCCTCACCGGGGATACGAGGATGTATTAATGACTGACACAGTGATCAATAAAGAGCACCACAAAATGGCCTTTGTCTCAGTGTCGATCATTTCTGGTATCGATAACACTTCCTAGCAAGCATTCTGCTGTGCAGGAGTGAAGGGTTCCTGAACAGCCTTTGGCTTTTAAATCTTTTGAGACAGGGAGAGTCACCATGTGGGTGTGTTCTCAACAGCTGAGTTAATGGAGGGCTCTGTTGCAATGTATGGATGGGTGGGTTGACGAGATCAAGAACTGGGCCCTACAGCCCTTTAAAGACTACAGGGCAGCATGAAAGGCCAAGGCACTGGTTTCCTCACTGCTCTGCAGATGCAGCGAGGGAGGCCCCATGAGTTCTGAACTGCTTCCCAGAGGCTGCCTAGGCTGAAAGCAGAGCTCAAACATGCTCTGTTCTCAGAGAAGGCCATATAGAAACGAGATGGTGCCAGATTGTCTCTTGGAACTGCTAAGAAGTTGAAAGTGCAGCCGTCCGTCTGCACTCCAGGGCTTATAGCCCCACACATCACAGCTGGAGAGACAGTCCAAGCTGTTCAGGGCTGTGACAATGAGCCTTATCTACCTGGTAAGGCTCAGCCATAAGACATTTTTGGTGGGCAAGTTTACAGGGGTGAATAAAGTCCAAACGGAATTTCCAACACAGTTCTCATCCTGACCTGCAGGGTCATCTGCTGTTCTAGCCCTAGGCTCCCTTCCCAGGCCTGTTAACCTACCTCACTCCCACCCTGCAGGACCCCATGGGAGGGGATTCATGAGAAGGCTCACGGAGTTCTTAGCAAATAGGACGTGCTAAGGTGCGTGTGGGCCTTTACCAAATGGCTTCTGTGCTGAAGGTTAGGGAATTGCCTCCTGCTAGAGGGGTGATGGTTTTTAATAAAGAGGCACTTAAAATAAGGCCTCTCCTTCTGCCCCTTCCCCACTGCACAGAGGAGAACAGTTCCTGGAGCATGCTAGCGTCACTCCTTCAAGCAAACACGTACAGCACCGTTCTGATCATTTAGCCTGAGCTCCCACGTAATATAGGCCAGAAAATTTAATCCAGCAATTCCTGCCCTGAGCCCAATGACCTGGGGTTGAACTCGAGTACCTGCTATTGAAAGATATCCCAGTCTTGATTTAAGAACTCTGAGAATGGAGAATTTACTGCATCCTTGGGATTCTGTTCTGCTGGTCAATTTCTCTTACCAATAACAATTTGCATCCTCTCTCTAGTCTGAAGCTTGCCAACTTCAGCTCCCCACCACTGCTCCTGTTAAGCCTTTGTCCGGCTAGATGAAGGAGCACCAAGGTATCGGATCCATGCATAACTTTTCCATAGGCTAGGTTATCCTGTCTGCGTCAATGGGGTTACTCCTGTGAGTGAAGTTACACATCTGATTAAATGTTTGCAGGATCTGGGCATAGTGGGGAAGGCACTCAGGATTTTATTTCCTTTTCCACAAAGGTCCCTATGTACCACAAAGCCGAGAAGAGGATGTATTTAAGATCAGCAAGCCAGGGATGTTACTTGGAAGGTTAGATTTGGATTCAGTTCAGTTTAAGGCAGCTCTGCTCCATGAAACCACTTCTCTAAGTTAGGGGACCTGCATGCTAGAGGGGCTCCAGACCATGCAATGCAGCTTTCCATGGGAGAAACCCTATCTACACACAAGTTGTCCTGCTTGAACTACTACAGCAATACAACACCTCCACCATACCCCCAGGTACACTTTTATCTCTGTGTAAAGGTGCTTCACACAAACATAGCTATTCCCACACTGAAAGGGGATGCACTACTCCAGTATAAGACCTCTCTATCCCAGTATAAGGCACATTTATCCCAGTATAACCAAGTCCACACTAGGAGTTGTTCTGGTATAATTATATCAGTAAAAAGAGAATCATTCCTTTGACAGTTATACCAGTAGAAAAACTGTCTACAGACCAAGCCTAAGAGATGCAAGGATTTCACTTGGACCCAGTTAATCTGGTTTAGGTGAAGACCTCTTCCCCCTCTGTAGCCCCTTAGGTGTAAGTGGGCAGCTTTCCCTGGAGGTGGGTCCCCCATCACTGCAGGGATTTTTGCACCCTGCTCAGAAGCAGTTGGTCCTAGGCGGGAGTCAGGAGACTGAGCACGTTGTACCTGGCTTGGGCCAATCTGCCAATTCCTGTGTGCCTATAAGAAAATCTATTAGCATTTTCTATAGTTACTTTAAAAGGGAGATGAAAAAAAATTTAACGTTTTTATTAACTGTTACATCAAGAAAAAAAATCCTACCCTCGCCCTGTGATCGCTCCGCAGCTAGGAGAACAGTGATTAAGTAAATTGAAGTTATTAGGTTACATGGACCGGAACATGCAGGGCTGAGATTATCCCAATCGCTTGTCAGTGGGAGGGAGGCCGGTATCCCAAGGCCATCATTTCTTCTCCTCTTCTTTTTTGTCCTTGTTCTCCTTGGAGGCCTGCGAGGCCAAGGAGCCCATGGCGTTGCGGATAGCCTCGTTGTTGGGGTCGACACCAGGCAAGTTTTCAAGCACACTCTGTAGAAACTCTGGATCCTGCATCACGTCGTAATCATCTTCTTCCTGCACAGCATGTAGAGAGAGTCATTCCCCACTCCTTATCCATATGCTGGGATCTAACAGGCTGGCAGTGCTTGCTTGAAACACTCCACCCTGTGAGCAAGTGCTGAGTATGGTTCCAGGAACTCACTGAGGCTGACAGCTCTTTATAAGGGAGTTGGGAGTGGCTGTGTGGGAAAAGGGGGACCTAGGGTGCGAGCTGAGCAGCCCAAAGGGAGGAACCCCAGCAGCAGCCAATCCTGTTGACAAGGCTTGAGCAGAACTGTTCTGTTAACCAAGTCTAAAGAGGGGGTAGTTTTGGACTCTATATAGAGTGGATGTCTTGAGAGACTGGGAAAGGGGCGCATTGGTAAACCATCACCTTGGTAGGTTCTGAAGTGTCCATGGCTGCACTGCTATCAACCTCTGCCGATTCAGCTTGGGCAAACTCTGAAGAGAGGAAAGAAACATCTTGGCTACTGAGTATTCACCACCACCTTTACTGCAATAATATTTATGCTGGATTGTCACTAGGGTGTGTATGTAAAGATACTGCTTTGAGGCAGATCACCTTCAGTTAGTGGCTCAGGAGTTTCACAAACAAGATATCCACAATTGCAGGCCTTTGGGCCAGGAATCTGTCAGCACTTGAACCCATCCTTGCCTTACCAGCTATGCCGATGCATAGCCACACACTGAAAATCATTCCCTCCCCACTGAGCGGATGCCCCCTGCTACAGACGGCACAGTCAAGATTTACCACAAGAGGTGCCGGGGATAATACTGATGCGTGCAGCAGGAAGCCCCAACGCAGAATAGTGAGAGTTGAGAAAGGAGATTCAGGTCTGAAGGCCTGACATGAAGGTGCTGACACCTCTCATCCTTAGAAAAGTAGGACATTCATGGGATTCAGGCCTGCTCAGACAAACACTCACTAATTTTGTGCATCTCAATTTTTAGATTCCCAACCTGTGTCAGATGTTTATAGGTGTCGAGAACCTGCTGCTGTCTCTGAATTCACTGGGACAGCTCAGTCAGCACAGGATTTGGCTTCAGGCATTAGACGGATGTGATAAATTCTAGCCACTCACCTGGCCCTTGCAGAGACATCTGCATGGCATAAGCAATCTGCTCCTCTTCTGTCATGCTACTAAGGTCAGGCAGCCCAGCTCTACCAAACTCCTGCTGGGTGATCGTCATCTTCAATAAGGCATCGTCCGATTCTGGCACAGGAGTCAATACAGTACACGTTCCTAAAGCAATTCTCCCACCAATTTCTAGAGTGCCTTTCATCAACATGGGGCCCACTCTTCACCTTTAAAGAAGAATCCCTCCCCACCACTGAAGTGCAGCCACATCTGGGGTGGGGTAAGACAGCTGCATAAAGCGCACAGCAACAATGCACAACAGTTCGGGACAGGAAAAATACTGTCTCCAACTGAAAGTGCAGGGGGCAGTTTTAGGGATGGCAGAGTGTACTTGCCCGAGTAGGGATTGGGCTGGACGCTGGGGCTATCAGTATCCTTATGGCAAGTGCCATGGGATCTCTCACAGTGAGAGTGATATGGGCCTCCTTTTACATCTCACGTGAAGGGAGCACCAGACTGGGGGGCTCTAAGGAACCACCACACTGAAAGGAAGTGCACCCATCCCTGATGAATCCCCTGCAGCACCTAGGTGTCCGTCCCATCTAAATGCAACCCAGGCCCTGCTTCGCACTGGTGGCCGGACAGGACTCGAGCACACAATGGTCTGGCTGCATCAGCACACTCCCTTTCCCCTCTGCACTGAACTGCCTTACTCTGCTCACCCTACCCCCCAATGAAGACGGACTGGATCCCTGCCTGGTTTCTTACCATCCCCACCAGTGGTTGCAATCCCTGCCTCAGCAGCGGAAGCAGCTGCAGCTCTCCTGGCCTCTTCCTCCTGCCGCTGTCTCTGCTCCTCCATGGACACACGCAGCGCCTGTGGAGAGAAGAATCGGGGCAGAGACAATGGGGTAAACTCACAGCAAACAGCACATTCACAACCATTTGGCTCCTTCAAAGTCATTCTTGGTTCCATCATCTCTTACCAGAGCCAGTTCTGGGTCTGCGCTGGGATCCACTCCAAACTCAAAGTCGCTAGCGCCAAGGCCAAGCATGGCACCGCCCTCCCCAGCCAAAATGGGGGAGCTGATGAGGGCATCAGCAAGGCTCGGGCCAGGGGGCACAGTCACCAGGTGGGAACCAGTCCCATCCTTGCCGTTTAAGGTGTTAATGAAGGCAGTCAGCTTGTCTGTGTTGGCTTCCTAGAGGAGGGGACGAGAGAGGGGTTAGAACCCAGGCGGACTTCCTCCTGTCGGCTTGATTCAAAGGAGATGATGCTGGGCTGCACTAGGAGCTATAAGAACCCTGCAGTGCTCTTACCAGCTGGTATTCAGGGAACTCATCTCTAAGTAAAGAAGCACAAAGACTGGTGATCAGTATGCACTGGGGATACAGAGACACATCACGTCTCAGAGCGGGAAGAGACCATCTGTGTTATGGACCTTCTCCAATTAAAATCCCCCCATGAAGTCCCTGTGCAGAGTAAGAGGACAGTCGGCCCTGAACTTTGCTCTGCTTAATTCATCCCGAGTTTGCTCATGTCTAGAGTCCTACTTAGAGGAAGTATCAGCAATTTCCTTTCATAGTGCTGTGACCACACTGGAGGATCAGGAACTTTATGGCATGGATGTTATCTGGCAGTCAGCCTGAAGGTGTTACCAGCAACACTAGAGATGAGATTCTGCCCCACAACCAAATCAAACTTTGCCCTATTTCTCCCCCTAAGATGGGCACCCCATATCTTGAATACAGCATTAATTTTCATACTGTTGCCCTCCACCATGATCAATGTTACACTGAGGTTTTGCTGCATCTATCCAGATAGGGCAGTTCAATGTGGTAAGGCATCAGGACCCTCTGCTTTGAATCCGGATCATCAGCTACACTGGGAATGGTTGTGGTGGGTTTCTGGGACTCAGCTGTCTTGGCTTAGGGAATACTCATTCTCCGCTGAGTAGGGGTTGGCCCAAAGGGAAGTAGGGTGGCTGGGGTATCATCCGGGCATCACTGATGCCACACACACTCTAACAATCAGGAAAGAACAGTCCCAGAACTGAAACTGGCCCGGTGAAGGCTGCTCCCGCCAAGCAAGTATGTCCTTCGGAGACCTGGAAGTGGCATAGGGATAATTGGCAGCATGTGACCTCCCGAAGAAAGAGAACCCATGTGCCCACCATGCAGATAGAAGTAAGGAATCGTTTTCATCCTCTCTGCACAAGTACTACGGCGGAGAATGATTTGGAGGACCCTTCAGAGGGAATGGATCAGAAGGAGACCCATTTGATCAGAAGGCAAGGGATGATTTCTCCTAGGGATGGGGGTTCCACGACCACCATTCCCAAGAGGAAGAGATGGGTGATGGTGGTCGGGGACTCCCTCCTAAGGGGGACGGAGTCATCCATCTGCCGTCCGGACCGGGAAACTAGAGAAGTGTGCTGCTTGCCTGGAGCTAGGATTCGGGATGTGACGGAGAGACTGCCAAAACTTATCAAGTCCTCAGACCGCTACCCCTTCCTGCTTCTCCACGTGGGCACCAATGACACTGCCAAGAATGATCTTGAGCGGATCACTGCGGACTATGTGGCTCTGGGAAAAGAGATAAAGGAGTTTGAAGCGCAAGTGGTGTTCTCATCCATCCTCCCTGTTCAGGGAAAAGGCCCAGGTAGGGACCGTCGCATTGTGGAAGTAAATGCGTGGTTACGCAGGTGGTGTCGAAGAGAGGGCTTTGGATTCTTCGATCATGGGATGTTGTTTCAGGAAGAAGGACTACTAGGAAGAGACGGGATTCATCTAACGAAGACAGGGAAGAGTATCTTCGCAGACAGGCTGGCTAACCTAGTGAGGAGGGCTTTAAACTAGTTTCGACGGGGGACGGGGACCTAAGCCCGAAGGTTAGTGGGGAAGAGGGACACCGCAAGGAAGCAGAAGGAGGAGGGGGCAGCAGGGGAGGCCTCCCGATTCATACTGTGAAAGTAGGCCAGTCGACTACTTATCTCAAGTGCCTGTACACAAATGCAAGAAGCCTGGGAAACAAGCAAGAGGAACTGGAAGTCCTGGCACAGTCAAGAAACTACGACATGATTGGAATAACTGAGACTTGGTGGAATAACTCTCACGATTGGAGCGCTGTCATGGATGGGTATAAACTGTTCAGGAAGGACAGGCAGGGGCGAAAGGGGGGAGGAGTTGCACTGTATGTAAGAGAGCACTATGACTGCTCTGAGCTCCAGTATGAAACTGGAGATAAGTCAGTTGAGTGTCTCTGGGTTAAGCTTAGAAGCAAGAACAATAAGCGTGATGTCGTGGTGGGTGTCTGTTACAGACCACCAGACCAGGAGGATGAGGTAGATGAGGCTTTCTTTACTCAATTGGGGAAAGTTTCCAGTTCACAGGGCCTGATTCTCATGGGAGACTTCAATCACCCTGATATCTGCTGGAAGAGCAATACAGCAGAGCACAAACAATCCAGGAAGTTTTTGGAGAGTGTCGCTGACAATTTCCTGGTGCAAGTGCTGGAGCAACCAACTAGGGGCCGTGCTTCTCTTGATCTGCTGCTCACAAACAGGGAAGATTTGGTAGGGGAAGTAGAAGTGGGTGGCAACCTAGGCAGCAGTGACCATGAGATGGTCGAGTTCAGGATCCTGATGAAAGGAAGAAAGGGGAACAGCAGGATACGGACCATGGACTTCAGAAAAGCGGACTTTGATTCCCTCAGGGAACTGATGGGCAGGATTCCCTGGGAGGCTAATATGAGGGGGAAAGGAACCCAAGAGAGCTGGCTGTATTTTAAGGAGACCTTATTGAGGGCACAAGAGCAAACCATCCCGATGTGCAGAAAGAATAGCAAATATGGTAGGCGTCCAGCTTGGCTTAACAAAGAAGTCTTTGGCGAACTTAAACGCAAAAAAGAAGCTTACAAGAAGTGGAAGCTTGGTCAGATGACTAGGGAGGATTATATAAACACTGCTCGAACGTGCAGGAATGAAATCAGGAAGGCCAAAGCACAATTGGAGTTGCAGCTAGCAAGGGACGTGAAGGGGAACAAAAAGGGTTTCTACAGGCATGTTGCCAACAAGAGGAAGATTCGGGAAAGTGTAGGCCCCTTAAAGAAAGAGGGAGGCGACCTAGTGACGGAGGATGTGGAGAAAGCTGAGGTACTCAATGCCTTTTTTGCCTCTGTCTTCACAGACAAGATCAGCTCCCAGACTGCTGTACTGGGTGGCACAGAATGGGAAGGAGGCGAACATCCCGCAGTGCTGAAGGAACAGGTTCAAGACTATTTAGAAGGATTGGACATTCACAAGTCCATGGGGCCGGATGCAATGCACCCGAGGGTGCTGAGGGAGTTGGCTGAGGTGATTTCAGAGCCATTGGCTATTATCTTTGAAAGCTCGTGGCAACAGGGGGAGGTCCCTGAGGACTGGAAAAAAGCAAATATAGTGCCCATCTTCAAAAAAGGGAGGAAAGAGGATCCGGGGAACTACAGACCGGTCAGCCTCACCTCAATCCCTGGAAAGATCATGGAGCAGGTCCTTAAGGAATCCATTTTAAGGCACTTGGAAGAGAGGAAGGTGATCAGGAACAGTCAACACGGATTCACCAAGGGAAAGTCATGCCTGACCAACCTGATTGCTTTCTATGATGAGGTGACTGGCTCTGTGGATGTAGGGAAGGCGGTGGATGTGATATACCTTGACTTTAGCAAAGCTTTTGATACGGTTTCTCACAGTATTCTTATCAGCAAGTTAAAGAAGTATGGGTTGGATGAAAGGACTATAAAATGGATAGTGAACTGGCTAGAGCATAGGGCTCAACGAGTAGTGATCAATGGCTCCATGTCTAGCTGGCAACCGGTCACAAGCGGAGTTCCCCAGGGGTCGGTCCTGGGGCCGGTTTTGTTCAACATCTTTATTAATGATCTGGAGGATGGGGTAGATTGCACCCTCAGCAAGTTTGCGGACGACACTAAGCTGGGGGAGTGGTAGATACCCTGCAAGGTAGGGATAGGATACAGAGTGACCTAAACAAACTGGAGGATTGGGCCAAAAGAAATCTAATGAGGTTCAACAAAGATAAGTGCAGAGTCCTCCACTTAGGAAGGAAGAATCCCATGCACAGCTATAGACTGGGGACCGATGAACTGGGCAGCAGCTCTGCAGAAAGGGACCTGGGGGTAACGGTGGATAAAAAGCTGGATATGAGTCAGCAGTGTGCCCTGGTTGTCAAGAAGGCCAATGGCATATTGGGCTGCATTAGGAGGGGCATTGCTAGCAGGTCACGGGAAGTGATTATTCCCCTCTATTCGGCATTGGTGAGGCCGCATTTAGAATATTGTGTCCAGTTTTGGGCCCCCCACTACAAAAAGGATGTGGACAAGTTGGAGAGAGTCCAGCGGAGGGCAACAAAAATGATTAGGGGGCTGGAGCACAGGACTTATGAGGAGAGGCTGAGGGAACTGGGCTTGTTTAGTCTGCAAAAGAGAAGAGTGAGGGGGATTTGATAGCGGCCTTTAACTACCTGAAAGGGGGTTCTAGGGAGGATGGGGCTAGGCTGTTCTCGGTGGTGGCAGATGACAGAACAAGGAGCAACGGTCTCAAGTTGCAGGGAGGGAGGTCTAGGTTGGACATTAGGAAAAAGTTTTTTACTAGGAGGGTGGTGAAGCACTGGAATGGGTTACCTAGGGAGGTGGTGGAATCTCCATCCTTAGAGGTTTTTAAGCTGCGGCTTGACAAAGCCCTGGTTGGGATGATATAGCAGAGGTTAGTCCTGCTTTGAGCAGGGGGGTTGGACTAGATGACCTCCTGAGGTCCCTTCCAACTCTAATATTCTATGATTCTATGAATTGGAGAAGAGAAGGAAAGGGAAAAAACCACCAAACCTATTGTTTTTCCTACTCACCTGGAATGTCATTACCAGCTTGGTCCTGAAAACCAACCACCAAAGTCTTTTAAAGTGGTTACAAGATTCTTGCATAGCCACAGCGTTGCAGCTCAGCAACATCATTCGGAGGCATAGGGGACTACATGGGGCATTTCCAGCAAGGATGAGATAATCCAGGAATTCACTTACCTTGATGGAGGGGGGTCACCTCACAGAACTAAGCACTGGTCAGTCAAAATTCAACCACACTTTTATTACCAACACCACCCCACTGCTCCTTAGCCTTATACCACAGTGCAGAACTCTGCCCAAGGAAGACTGAAGCCGACCCTGACTAATGTAGCCAGTAACTCTCTGAGAAGCGTTCTGGAATATTAACAGTACATTTCATGAACAATAGCTAAAGTCTTCGATGTATGGTTGCAAGGGAACATGGGAACTTCACACTACCTTAGAAGTTTCATCCTAAGAATCCATTTGGTATTTTAAATACAAAGGGTAAAGTATGTTTTACGTACAAAAGTTTGTACTCCAAACTGATAAAGATGGAGGAAACTCAGAATCATAGTTGGCTTTTTATTTTCAGCCAGAACATTGTGAAAAGGCAGGCGACTAAAGTGTGCAGAAACAAAGTTAAAAAAAATATTAAAACCAAAGAGGTCCTTCAATACCTTCATTTATGGAAACAAAAGATTTTTAAAATCTAATTTGTTTTCTTTTTTGCCCTTCACTGATGGTGAGTCTAGATCAGTCAGTTTCACTTTTAGTTAGAGCCAGTTTTACTGAAGCACTAGCATAAGTGTGAAATGTTTGGTTTACAAACACAGCAGGGGAGTATCTGAGAAAACAGTCTTCTTTGGAATCTGTAAAATATTAATGGAAGGATTTCTATTGTCTGAACAGATCAGCCTTAAAATTACTGCTGAAGAGATTAAGATATGGGGAACTGTGTTAGTATTCCTCACTTGTGTTCCCAGATAGATAGGAGCCAAGTATTTGAAAATAAGATGTAAATCCCTGGCTTGGGTTTGTATTTCAAAGACTCCTAGGAGACCAGTTTAAAAATCTCACCTCTTCTCCAAAGTTGATAATGTCAACATTTACTTTTTCCTTTTTAAGGCGCTTTGCCAGTTTCACCAGCTGCAATGAAGAGAAAAGAGTGTTAGCCTTTCATCACTCATCTTCAGCTCCCACATCTCCTTCACATAACAAAGCAGACAAAAACACGTGGGATTCGTTCATCAGGGCACAAAGCCAGATATCATAGCCTCCAATTTACAGGTGCCACAGTCTCTACAAGTTTCAGAGTAAGAGAAAATGTACAGTAAAATGTTTGAGAGGTTTCATCTCCATTATACTCCTATGAAAAGCCAAATAGGCCAGAACAACTTAAAATCAACCTTAAAGCTAGCAAGCTTCCGATATTCTTTTAAAAAGACAAACTGACAATCTGAATTACTTGAGGTCACCTTTTTAATTGTATGTACCTTGATTTAATTAAAAGGTATCTATCTACAAATTTTTTTCTTCTTTTTAAATAAAAAACACCCAAACACAATTAGAGTTTAGATTTCTGATTGTTTGATGCTCGAAGGTTTTTTTAAAGCTGCAACCGGAAATTTAAGCATGATCTGACATATGATCCGATTTAGATTCCCTAACCTACTTTTACAAGGGATTCAAATGTTACTGGCCATCAAGAGCCTTGCTAGCATTCCTCTGACAAGGAATTCCGCAGCTCGTATGGTCCCAGTGTGTACTGACAAGTGGTTGAGAACAGATCTGGCTTCAATGCTTCCATCACTGAACAAAGTTCTCTTTCCCCAGTTCTGTTCTTCCACAGGTATGAACTGCAATATCATCTGACCACAAGGCTGAGACAAAGAGACAGGCTCTCCCATCTAGGGCTGTCATTCATTATTGTTGTTCTTGAGGTCCTGCCACTCTGACAAGGGAGGGATAATAGTGCCATTGTTAGGAACAGGAGCAGCTTTCAGCCAAGTGGACCTGCTGCACTGTGGGGATTTCCTTCCTTGGGGCATGTATTATGAGAACTGGGACATTACCTAGGAGACAGCTCAGTTGTCTTCATACTATTCCTAGGGATTTCATTTCACCTGCAAAGTGAAAAGTGGGGCAATACCGACATTACAGATCAGAATGTGAGGTCTACAGGAAATAGGATGAAAGATTTGGATAGACATTCCCTCTCCACATCCTGTATGTTGTCCATTAAGGCATAAGGTCTTAGGGTTTGTCTACACAGTTCTAGAAGGGTGTGATTTCTAAAGCACACCAGTGTGTCATGCACTTATTGGCTTGGGGAGACAATGCTGGGGCGAACTATAAATTCCTTACGCTACACAAGCCAGTTAGTGCGCAACATTTTGGTACACCTTAGAAATCACATCCCTAGCACGTATTGCCGTACAATTAGATCCTTATCTTGAAAAGCTCAGCACACACTTTTGGGCATTATATAAATAGTCTTGACAGAATAAGATTTTTTTTTCCCCTTCCTTTTTTTTTTTTTTTTTTTTTTTAAATAATTGCGATCGATATTGACACTTATTTTTAAACTTTTTTTTTTCCTGTTTTTATAGATTTAAATTTTCACAGTTGCAGGGAAATTATGGGGAGGTCAGACAGTTAATTATAAATCTTTAACTTTTTGAATCTCAACATCACATGTCAAAATATACCAAGTAAATATTCTTAAATCAAACTCTAGTAAGTTCTCAAGTAGCATTTTTCTTACTTTGCCCATCTATAAATTTCGATTATCATAGATGGAAATATTTTTCATCAGTTTGTGTGTGTATGGTGAAATCAACATTTACCAACGTTTACCAATAGAAATCTAATCCTTTCAAGCCTATGTATAAAATAGGATAAAGGAGACTCTGTTTTGATAGAAATTTGTATTGCCTGAGAGAGAATATGTATTCTCTAAGAGAGAGCAAGATTGTTTCATTGCATCATTCCTTCTTTTCCATTTTCACTCCCACCCAACCCCTTTCAATAGCTCACATACTAGCAACAGGGTTTGTCAGCTAAACAGTGGTCTCATTGGGACACAAGCTTTGAGTCTTACTGTTCTTGGTACAGATTCAATATTATTATCAATGCTCAATTAACATTCTTTAGAACCAGGTTTTCTGGATATAAAGACTGACCAACACAGCCAGTTCTGAAATACATTGAATAGTTCCAGTTTCAAAAAAGCAGCAATTATCAGGTATTTGATACCATGGTGATGAGTAGTATAAACAGCTAAAGAAACTGCTTTGAAGACTGAGGGCTTCACTTAAAACATTGCATTGGCACGGCTGCACCACTTCAGTGAAGATGCTCTGTGCCGATGGAGAGAGCTCTCCTGTCGGTGTTGTTAATCTACCTCCCTGAGAGGCTCCCCCGTCGACCTAGCGCTGTCTACACAAGTGTTTAGGTATGGATTTTTCACACCCCTGAGGGATTAGTTATACCAATATAGCTCTGCAGTGTAGACCAGACCTGAGGGTTCACCATCACAGACTAAACACACCCGTGAGATTTCATCTAACTGGTTGTGCTTTACTCACATCTTTCTCATTATCTTCCACAGGACTTCCAACAAAGGCAATGATGCGCATCTTGTGATTCTTGCCTTGACGATGTTTCAAAGCCAACTGGAAAATAAGAATTGTCATCCATGGTGAACATAAGAATGTGAGAACAGCCATACTGGGTCAGACCAATGGTCCATTGAGCTCAGTATCCTGTCTTCTGCCAGTGGCCAATGCCAGATACTTCAGAGGGAATGTACAGAACATGGCTATTATTGAGTGAACCATTCCATCACCCAGCCCCAGCATCTGGCAGTCAGAGAGACACCCAGAGCATGGGTTGCATCCATGACCATCTTGGCTAATAACCACTGATGGATCTATCCTCCATGAACGTATCTAATTCTTTTTTGAGCCCACTTATACTTTTGGTCTTCAGAACATTCCCAGCAACGAATTCCACAGGTTGAAGTACTTCCTTTTGTTTGTTTCAAAACTTTTGCCTGTTAATTTCATTGGGTGACCTCTGGTTCTTGAGTTATGCTAAGGGGTAAACAACACTTCCCCAAGTCACTTTCTCCACACCAGTCATGATTTTAGAGACCTCTAGCACATCAACCCGTAGTCATCTGTTTTCCAAGTTGGACAGTTCCAGTCTTGTTAATCCTCATATGGAAGCTGATGGTGACTGATTTATTAAGCAAATGTAAATGCCCAGCGTGCGTGCACACATATACCCTTGGAATAATGGACTAAAGCTGAGCTAAATACCAGGAGGCACTTTTAAGAAGCAAGATTCATTAGGCTGAGGAGTATTTTCAAGATGATGAAAGCCGTATTATTTGAGATTTACACCCACATTGAGCAAAGTGCTGGAGAATACATTGTAAAATGATCTTCACTGACCTAGAAAACGGGCTAGAAGTGATAATAGGTCTCCACCCCAAACACTGTCAAGGATTTCTAAGGCTCTGTATGCTAGTGATTCAGGACAAGGCAACAAACTGCTTTTAAGTGTCTGCTGCTTCTACAAGAAGCTTTAGAAGGAACTGGCACTAACAATGCCACTTCTCAATCAAAGGATCCAAGTATAACAAATATTAATCTAGCTGCATTTGTGAGGCAGATATTTTGATCCTCATTTTACACCCAAGGAAACTGAGGCAAGAGAGAGATTAAGTGACTTACTCAGGGTCCCTAAGGGTATGTCCACACAGCAACTAGACACCCGTAACTGGCCCATGCCAGTTGACTTGGCACCCTGTCTATTTCACTGCGATGTACATGTCTGAGCTCGAGTTGGAGCCTGGGCTGGAAGGCCCTGCAATGTGGAGGGTCACAGAGCTTGGCCCAAGCCCAGAAAACTACACAGCAATAAAACAGCACTGCAGCCGAAGCCCTAAGAACCCAAGTCAGCTGGCATCGGCCAGTCGCAGGTGTCTAGTTGCTGTATAGACATACCCTAAGTAAATCTGTGGCAGATCTGGCAACAGACCAGAAGGTCTGACTCCAAGTCCTATGCCTTAACTACAAGACCATCCTTCCCCCTCTCAATAATAGCTTTCCAGATGTACATGGCAGCGGATGAGATGAGAAGCACATATACCAGGATTGAGCGAAAGAACAGGAGAGAAGGGAGTGACTAAACCCTAAGACCTATTCCAGATGTTTAAGGGAAACAAAGGCATCCCTCCTTTGTGGGTGTGAATTGCTGGAATTTGGCCCCCATAAACTGGCTGCATATACATGAGATGTATTTCAACTGTATCCCTGCAATTTTGTATCAAATCAAATGCCATCTCCAAAGACTCTGAGCTTCTCTCTAGTTTATATTTCTCTTTCTTCCCCTTCACCAAACAGCCTCATTGATTTTCTCACACAACTTCTCAACAGAATTATTCACCATGGTAGCAGACTGGAGTTGTAGCAGGATTACATTAAATCCCATAACCTGGCTCAATTCCAACTTGAGTAGTTACCGGTCACTTGTCTAAATTCACCCTGCACTTTCAAATGAAGATATTCAGTATCCTAAACTGCTGGGTAGCAGGGCTATACTCTGTTAAACAGCTATTGTGTTCCACCCAGAAACAAACACCATGATAAGGGTTCCACAGGGGTAGCCGTGTTAGTCTGTATACAGCAAAAACAACGAGAGTTCTGCAGCACTTTAAAGACTGATAATCTTTAAATTGCTACAGAACTCTCATTGTTTTTACTGTGCTAAGGCTTTATTTTAACAACACCAACCCCTTATCTAGCAGTTTTCATCCACAGATCTCAAAGCATTTTACAAATGAGGTTAATATCACTATCCGTATTTTACAGATGGGGACACTGAGGCACAGTGACTTATTCAATATCACCCAGCAGGTCAATGGCAGAAGCAGAAATAGAAGCCAGGTCCCCTGAGACATAGCCCAGTGCTCTATCTACTAGGCCACACTAGCAGTTAGCAAAGTGCTTTAGGATGAGAGGGGCTATAGAAATATAAGATGATGACTCATTTAAGAGAAAGTAATGAACACCGTCACTTACATGAGCAACTCTGATTCCTGTACAAAAGGTAATTTTCCCTTTGGGTTGCACCGAGTGTAATTTGGAAAGGATCCGTCCCGTGTCTGGAGTAAGTGTAGTCAACACTTCACAGTTACTAAAACAACATAAATGGTTGCATTGTTATAGAAGTCCTTTCAAACCATTAATAAACCCTCCCAATTCCCCTTGAAAGGCAGTTTCCTTTTATAGATGGGGAAACTGAGGCACAGTCTCCCACAGTCACATGGAGAAACCAGGGGCTGAGTTGACAGCAGAAGCCAGTTCCTAGGTCTGTGCTCAATACACTAGATAAGTGTTTCTCAGCCTTTTCAGGTTGGCGCTCACTCATGCAAGGTCAGAAAGGTTTGTAACTCCCTTAGATTTACTAATGCATCAATGATAAGCCTGTGTAATTTGTGTATTTTGAGAGGCTGACGGAATATTTGACCTTGCAGGATCAAGGTGTGCAGGGAGCAGGATCTCTGTTATAGATTGTATTATACTCCTCACATTACTCCCCCACTCCCAGGGGGGTTGCAACCCACTGTCTGGGAAACCCTACACTAAACCACTCCCATCTTCTGGGTGGGAGAGCAGGAGTCATTTTGATTTCTAGGAGGGGGAACTCTGCAGACATACTTCGCTAAGGTAATGAGCCCCACATTGTTCTCTGGGTTGCTACGGGTTTTCGAGTGGCACACAATGTTGACAGCGTCTTGCTGGGCTTGCAGGCGGGTAGGTAAAAAATCTCCATTTCTCATGTATTCACTGTTGTCGACACTGAAATACAAAGAGAAGCAGATAAGGTCAGAACTGAAACACAGGCTAGTCTGGTTTTTACCCTAAGCTAGCTCATGACAATGAAGCCTCAGGACCCTAGATCTGTGGTCAGACTGCTAGCAGTCAATTCTTCAGGCAGAGAGAAAGAGAAAGAAAGATACAAACAGCCCACAAAAAACGTCATGGGTTCTTCAGACAAGAGAAAACTGACCTACAGAAGTCCCATATTTAACACACTCAACGGTCTTGACATTCAGACCTAAGAACCAAACCTATTTTAAAGCCCTGGTTATAGTAGGGCAATCCAGGGGCCTGTCCTTCGAGAGCCTCAGTCCATGAGTCCTAAAACGAGGCCTGGCGCTCCTTCTCCCTGTAACTGCAAGCTGAAGAGCACTTGACAGCACCTGCATGGTCTAAGTTCTGCAGGTGAACACAAAGAACAAGCAATTTCTCTTCATCCATCAGCAGTATTCGCCATGGCTGGAGACAAGATAAAGAATAGCTTGACCAATCTGATGGGGCAATAACCATGTTCCTATCAGGATACAGACACATACACAAGCATCTCTTAGGGGCATGAGCATTTATTTGACATTTTAAGAAGCAGTCTACAGCTTTTTGATATTATAGCAACTTAGCACGGCTATAGCACTTTTCATCTGTAGCTTCCAAAGTGCTGTGGCAAAGGTAGACAAATATCCATGCTCCCATTTTACAGATAGGGAAACTGAGCCCCAGACAGGGAAGAGACTTCCCCAAGGTCACACAGAGTCAATGAGAGCTGGGACTAAAACTGAGGTCTCATGTGTCTCAGCCCCAGGTGCTAATGCAGAGGTCCCCAAACTGTGGGGTGCAGGAACGTTCAGGGGGAGGGGCGCGGCCAGCCCCCACAGGGATCACAGAAGGCATGCTACCTAGCCCTGCTCTGCCCCGATTTCTGCTCTGGGCCTGCCTTGGTGCTGGGCCCCCCATTGCAATCCCTGGCTGCGGCCCCCGGCCCCCCATTGCAGTTCCCATCCACGGCCTCGGCCGCCAGGGTCCCTGGCTACCACAGCCCCGCTCCCAGCCTTGGCCTCCAGCCCTGACTGCAGACCCCTCCCCCCCGTCCCCAACCATGGCCCCACTATCAGTTCCAGCCAGACAGGTGCAGGGGCTGGGGGACATGCAGACAAGGGTAAGGGGGGTTGTGGGGTAAAAAGTTTGGGGACCACTGAGCTAATGAAACATTCAATGCAGGCCAGGCTCTTGGCAAGCTGTCAATATGGCTTTGTCCCAGAGTTCAGGTATCCCCTGTTATACAGATTTGATTGTTTGGGAGGCAGTGATGTCTAGTGGTTAAAACAGGAACTGGGAAGGAGGAGTTCTGAGTTCTATTCTGGACTCTGCCACTAACTCACTGGGCAAGTCACCCCTCAGAGCTTCATTTCCCTCCCTAAGTGTAAAATGAAGCTAATTCTCACTTGCTCTTTGCAAAATGCTTTGAGCTCCTTGGGTGCAAGTTGCCATATATGTGCATAGTATTATCAAACAGTGAATTACCATCTTAGTGGTTTCACTTGTGTTCCCAAAGTAGATTAATATTCTGGCTCCCCCTCAGTTAAGATGATGCTAACAAGACAAGATAGTCCCTGCCGTAAGTCTGATTTACTCTCTACCCACTTGCTGGCTGACCCATTCCATGCAAGCTAACACATCTATAACACTGAGGGCTAGTACAATAGGACTTTCATTAATATTAGTATTGGCTGAACAAAGAGGGGCCAGACACTCAACTTGATGGCATGTCTGTCGATAACATAACCTTGGAATGCCAGAGCCGATCCATTTCAGGGAATGTTCAATCTAGGCATTAATGGGCAGAACCCTATCGATTTTGGTGAAAAACAAAACTGGGAAGGAGGAGACATAGGGAGCCCCAGGCATCTAGTTAGCTGAGTTACCAGCTTCAACCAGTCTGTAATTCTCTGTAGATCAAGGAACCAGTTGATGGGGCCACTGTCATCTTCCACGCCCCCCACATCTCAGCTCTTCCCTTCTTCCCAATAGAGTTTAAAATGTCGAGCCTCTGAATGACATATCTCCCAGACAGAAGAAACAATGGTGGGGAAATGGAGGGCACACAAAGCCCCTGAAAAGGGGCAAGGAGGGGTTGCAGAGAGCCCCTGAACTAAGGCACACCAACAGCTTGTGGGGCGAATGGAAGGAAGCAAGGAGCCCCAGGTGTGTGCAAGGAGCTCAGCCCACAGAAGCAACTACATAGTAGTTTTGCTTCTGTGCAATTTCAAACCTTTCACATACAGAACGTCAGTGCACAGGATCCAGTTTTAATCCTTGCTCTCTTAGCTTACAACACAAAGCCAGTTTCTCATGCCCTGTATTAAAATGCAAAACTGTTACACTGTGTGCTGCTGAATGCAAATATTCTTTACTACAAAAAGCAGCCATTCATTGACACAATGAATGGAAGCTAATGTGTGTAATAAGACATAGTACATGGCATATAGATTTCAAAATGCTTTGCTCACATTAAGTCTCATATCAAACCTGAGAAGCAAGTTAATATTCTTATTTTACCAGACACAGATGTCATGACTTCCCAAGGTGACACAGTACCAGTGGCATGACGTGGGCCAGAAACCAGGATTCACAACTCCCAGTGCTCTGGTCTAATCCACTACACACACCCGTGGCCCAGTCCTTCTTGCCCTGCACCTTGTGCAGTCATTGTGTAAGAATGAGGGTAAATACACTGCCAGACCAGAAGGGCAGCCCACTGCACCCATTCTGCAATGGTATAAATGACCACACATTGTACAGGACAACAATGGACTGGACCCACTAGATCTGGGAGTTTATACTCCAATTTGAGAAATCATTCCCCCCAAGTAATGAAATCAACAGCTGCAAGAGAACAATAATTAACCTGACACTGTCTCTTATTTGGGTCTGACACAGTTACTTAGCAAATCAAGCTACTAGGAAATTACTCAGCAAGTCAAACTACTCTGATGCCTCTGTCCAACTAAGTGGAGAGCTATTTAGATACAACCCACAAGGGAAGTTTTGTGCATCTTATGAAACTTTGCCATTGTTTCATTTGATAATTAGACTGCAGCAACTAATGGGTCTGAGGTATTGTAGTAGCCATTATCTTTATTGTGCACCAGACAATAGTATGTTTAATAATAACTTTAGTGATTTTTTATGCATTTCTGAACTACAAACATTTTCTGTGCCTGATTTTAGCTCTAGCTAGGAGTTTGGTAATATAGAAGGCAAAACGAACACCACCATTTTACTTCACATCTGGTATTAAGCAACAGCACAACACTAATACAGTCGGATTACAGCTGCCCAGGATTTCATGCCAGCCATGCATTAATTCACCTATACACACCAGTCACTGAAAGTGCGGAGGAAGAAAGGGGGTGTGAGCTGAGAGGGCAAAAAGGTTATTTAGCTCTCTGGGAGGGGAAGTCAGACACTGTACCCTGTGAACAGTCTCCGTTGTCTGCTCCTGTAACAAATTGCATTGGGCCACATCAAACTCCAACTAGCCTTGCTTGTGCTATGAGATAATGTGCAGGGGATGGATGGGCAGGAAGGTTGGTGGTTGAATCCAGGCCAGGCTAGAGGCAAGTTAATAGAAAGAAGGCCCTGGCTATCTTTGTTGGTCCAGTGTGAAGTGAATGAACTAAGTGCAGCTATGTCAAATGCTGCCACTTCTCAGCCACAACTGATTCTCCCAGAGTCCGCCCTTCCCCATCTCCCAGACTCTGCCCGCCACACACATTTTGCCCTGCAGCTTCTCCGCAACATCAAGCCCTCCCCAACCAGTATCAAACATTGGCCCTATCCCAGCTGACCCAAATGTCATGACACCCCAGGACTGCCCCACTTCTGAACCTCCTGTCACAGAGTGCCATCAGCCTATCATTCTCTGCCTACCAGCCTAAAGCCTTCCACAGCCAAGGTGAAGCTCCCCATCCAAACAACGAGCATCTCCATAGCCCTCCCAGCCCAAACGTACATCCAGCAAACAACTCTCCCTGCCCTTACTTCAGCCAGCGCCCTAGCTCCAAACCACCTTCCAGCCTGGAATGGACACCCAGCTCAGTCCCCCCACCAGCCCAGCACTAACTTTTCCCCCAAATAAAGACAGCAATTCCCACCATCTTGTAACCATCTCCCCCATCCACTCCCCACTGCCTGACTTTAACCCAGCCCAGCTCCAGACCCCATGTCTGGCACTAGCCCTCCCCAAGTCCCGCACCTCAGCCTCCTCCCCCTTACATCTCTCCAGCCTGGGGCTATGCCAGCCCTCCTCCTGCCCGACCCTAATCCAGCCCTCCTACCTCCCCACCCCGAGCTCCCCTCACCCCAATCAAGTCAGCCCTGCTCCTCTTCCCCACCTCCCGCCTCTGAACCAGACGCCCACCCTGGTCCCGCCCCCACTTGCCCCCCAGAGTCTCCCCACCCTGCCGGTTCCACATCCCCCCCATCTCCACACCAACCCTCCCCTGACATCCCCCCATCCCTACCCCACCGCACCCAGGCCTCACCCGCCCCTCACCTCAGGGTCCTGCCCCCAAGAGCCTCCTCGGCCTGACATATTCCACCCCCACCTGCCCTCCTCCGGCCGCCCAGCCAGCCCCGCTCCCCAAACCCCCTTTCTCCTGACTGTGCCCCACACGTGGTCCTGCCCCCCAACCCCCCAGTGTCTCCTGCCTGAGCCAGCTCCACGCACTCCCCGGCTCACCCCCACCTCGACAGCCCCCGGCCCTGCGCTTCCCCCCACCCCAGCCGATTCCACCCCCTCACCGCCCCCATCCTCCCGCAGCCAGCTGCCTCCCCCGCGGGCCTGAACCAGCCCCCCAGCTCCACCTTAGCCCCCCCGAAACCCCCTCCCGGCCCTGCTCCGCTCCGCTCTGGGGCCTGGGCGAGCCCCGCTACCTGCCCCCACCCCTGCTCCGCTCCGCCCCGCCCCGGGGCAAGCCCCGCAACCCTGCCCCCCCGCGGCACCTGGGCGAGGCCCCCCCTTGCCTGACCCTGCTCCACCTCAGACTAATCCTCCTCCCGCCCAGCCGGGCCTAGGCGCTAGGCAACGGGGCAGGAGCCGGGATGACTCAGGGAAATCCACGGGGGCCGGGTCCCCCTTCTTCGGCCCGGCCCGGCCCGGCCCGGCCCCTCCCCGGGGTCTCGGCCCGGACCGACCCCGCCCCGCCCCGCCCGTCTCGGGCCGCCCCTCGCCCCGGCCCCTCCTCACCAGACCATCGTGCTCTCCAGCACCATCTTGCCTCTCTCCGAGACACAGACACCGGCAGCCGGGCCCGGGCCTAGCGCTCAGTCAGTCAGTCAGCCTACAAGCCACCCTCGCACTGGCCCAGCCTCCAGCCAATCACCGGCGTCCATCTTGAAAGGTCGGCCGCAAGGCCCGCTGGGAGTTGTAGTTTCATCTCGTCTTCCCCCAAAGTGACTGCAGAAAGTAGGACAACTTGGTTCCAGGCAAGCAGGTTCTCGTTGGACCTAGCGCCCCAGCCTGGCAAAAAAAAAAAAAAAAAAAAAAAAAAAAAAAAAAGGGCGCTGGTGAATCCTCTCACCCAGGGAGATTATTTGCATTTTATTCCCCATCTGGGTGGGCTTTGGCTCTGCAGGTATTGCCTTGGAAATATACCGGCCCTGATGCAGAATTCACTTGCCGGCCCTTTGCTGTGATGACAATGGGGGAAAAGAGAAAGGCGAGAGGTACAGAGCTGGGAGGGCATTTGTAGGTTGTATGTTCAAGCCCCACCAGAGTTCTGAGCTGTCAGGAATTATTCTGAGGATGTTCTCTGACCTGCCTTATACAGGAGGTCCAGATGGGCGCAGTGTTCCCTTCTGGCCTTGCAATTTATGAATCATCTTCTTGCTTGTAAATAGTGGGGAAAGAAACACACAAACTCTCACCCAAGGAGCGCTCAAGAAGGAATTTTGCAAGGATGGCATTTAAAGGGTTTTCTCTCTTGGAGGAAACAGCAGCCGTTTAAAACTGGCCTTGCGGGAATGTACAAGCCCTGTATTCCCAATTTAATCTTTGTAGATGCACCATTGCTACAATGATTCCGAGTGTGGCTGCCCCCCCCCAATGAGTGAGTCCTTTACAATGTGTACCCACAATTCAAGTACATGTAGGAGTGCAGCATCTGTTAATTGTTTGGGAGTAGTGCTTGGATGGGTTCCCCCCCCAACATGTTTCCTTAATCAGTATCACATTTAGCGTCAATCCATCCCTGCCAGTTGAAATTACCCAGAGGATGGTAGCCTTGGATTAATAGGCTTGTGGTAACTAAAAACTCCCACATGTACACCGATAAATCTTGACTTACAGTGTAAACAAAGATACTAGGATCTTTTGTTAATTGTTTTAAAAGCAGCTGGGATGAGATGTCCTGACCATATTAGGCCATTGGGGGTCACTGCACTACCAGCTCAAGAGGACAGAGCAGGTACTTGTGTTTCTGTGGAAGAAATATTTTGAAAGGTGGACTTGATGTTTAGATGGTGAAATTCAAGGCTAGAACCACTGCACATTTTATTTAGGGATTCCTGCTGCATGAGTGGCTTGTGATGATCTCTCTGCCCCATGTTTAAAGTCAGCCACAGTAACAAAACAACGAGCTTTGTTATCTTAACTTACTTCATCCATCTTTAACAGTAGTCCCCAAACGTGTTACCCCACGCCCTCCTTTATCCCAGTCCGCATCCCCACTTTACCCCCCCAGCTGGGGCTGGAAATGGGACCACAGTTGGGGACTGGTGGTCAGGGCTGGGGGCCATGGTGGCCAGGGGCCAAGCCAGTTCCGGGTGCTAAGGCTGAGCTGGGGTCGGAGGCTGTGGCTGGACCCGGAGCAGAGCAGGGCTGAGTGGCGCTCCCTCCCTGCATCCCTTGGGGGGCTGGCCCTGGGCCTGGCTGCGCCCACCTGAATGTTCCTCACCCCGCAATTTGAACACCTCTGATCTATAAGGGAGCCTATGTGGTCTAGTGCGTAAGGCACTGGACAGGAAGCCAGGAGATCTGGGTTCTTCTCTTCCTGGCTGATTTGGTTTGAGGATGGGTGAGTCACTTCCCCTGTTTCCCCTCCCACCCTTTGTCTGCCTTGTCTATTTAGATCATATAAACTCCTCAGGGCAGGGGCTGTCTCTTGCTATGTGTACATATAGCAGCTAGCACAGTGGGGCCCTGATCTCAGTTAGGGCCTCTAGTGGCGATTGTAATATTAATAGTAAAATAATAGTGATTTTTTTCATCAGTAGACCCCAAAAGTGCTTTACCATGGAGGTCAGTTTCATTATCCTCATTTTCCATGAGAAAAACTGAGGCACAGAGAGGGGAATTGACTTGCCCAAGGTCACCCAGCAGGTGAGAATTGTGAGCTGTTCAGTGCAGGGACCGTGGCTTTGTAGGTGTTTGTATAGCACACAGCACAGTGGGGTCTTGAGGCCTCTGGGTATTACCACAATATAAACAGCAAATAGTATGTCCCCCTTCTGACCCAGCTGGGTCACATACATTTCAGACTGGAGAACCCTCCCCACTCTTTTAAAAATGGTTCCCTGGTGGACGATTGTTGGTACATTCTGAAGGCATGTTCCCTTGATGGGGGAGCTCTGACGCACTATGATTTCATCGAGTGATCCCTTCTCAGGACTGGCTGGCCAATTCATTGTAGAAGGAACCCCGGCTAGGGGCCATTAAAAACAAGAAAGTCGTGCCGGCAAGGAGTGCACAGACTGTGATGTGAAGAAAGCAACAGCTCTTTGAAAAAAAAAGGGGCTTTCCAACACAACAGACACTATGATTCAAACAGACCACAGCTCTCATCACCCGGCGGTAGGATGTAGGCTGGTCTGCACGCAAAGCAAGAGAGCAGGTTCAGTTGGGCCTCCTCCCAGTTCTCCTTAGCTAATAAACCAGCCAGGGATTCCCCTAACTGTGCTCTGTGTACACTGGTGGTATAGGAGCGGGATACGCCATCCACTCATGTCACAGAATATTTTGAAGGAGGTGGAACATGAACCCAGGAAGGTTGGGAGCCGCTGTGCCAGACCAATAAAAACAACAGCCTTGAGGGGAAACGTGAGCATTCTGCTACCCTCAGGCACAGAGCATATAAAAACACAGCATGTCCGAGGTAGGCCCATTTGACGTTCAGCAGAGTTCAGCTACAGTTTGACGTCCTCGTAAGGAAGGAGGAAAAGAGAAATCTGAGCCTTGTATCTTTCATCAAAGGGTTGCAATATGCCTGAAGTTCAACCTTTCTGCCTTCTCTGAGAAGTAAGTTGGTTAGGGGCAAGGTCCTTCACAAGTTATCCTTGCCCTCCCTAGTATGTTGCATTCAGGATCAGAGGTGGGAGCCAAACTTTCAGTTGTCCCATGAGATCAGTCTTTACCATCCGCTTCTTACATTTTTAAAAAAGCACCTTCGTGTCTTCTCCCCTTCTGCCCCTCACGCCTGGGACAAGCTACCTGTAAACATCTGCAAAACTACGTCATTATCCTCCGTCAACAAGAGATATTAGAATTGGAAATGCTGCAAAAATGATGAGGGGGATGGACTAGCTGCTATACGAGCAGAGATTAAAAAGACTAGGACCGTGCGGCTTAGAAAAGAGACAACTAAGGGGGATATGACAGGGGGTCTACAAAATCATGAGTGATGTGGGAAAAGTGAGTAGGGAAGTGTTATTTACTCCTTCACATGACACAAGAACCAGGAGTCACCCAATGCAATTAACGGGCAGCAGCTTTAAGACAAACACAAGGAAGCACTTCTTCACACGACGCACAGTCAACCTGTGGAACTCGTTGCCAGGCCAAAAGTATAAGTGGGTTCAAAAATATAAAATGAGATAAGTTCCTGGAGGATAGGCCCATCAACGGTTATTAGCCAAGATGGTCAGGGACGCAACCCCATGCTCTGGGTGTCCCTAAATGCCAGAAGATGGACTGGACGATAGGAGATGGATCAATCAATAATTGCCCTGTTCTGTTCATTCCCTCTGAAGCATCTGGCACCAGCCACTGTCAGAAGACAGGATCCTTGGCTAGATAGACCATTGGTCTGTCCCAGTCTGGCCATTTTTATGTTCTTAATCCTCCTTAAAACTCTACTTTGCTATGAGACCTATAGAAACACTGACAACAGTCAGGCTGTTGCCTCTTGTTTTATAGCTAGACTGGAAGCTTTTTGGGGCAGGGATTGTCTCTGTTCTGTGTTTATTCAGTGTCTATCGCGGATGGGTGGCTGATTCTTGAGCATAAGCCTATTTTACAGAAAAATGGACACTCAGAGAGCTGAAGCTACCTGCTCTTGATCCAAAACAAAAATCAGTGCCCAAACTGGTGACAGAATGCAGTCCCACGGCTCTGGTCTAAGAATGAGACAGACAGCAGAGCCTTCCTAGGAACATCACCACGATATGTGCAGCACATGATAGCGGTTTGAATGCAAAGGGGAGAACAGTGCAGGGAGGCTTAGCCTCAGTCTACTTTTTCCTCCAGAATGGCTGTGCGTGCGAACATACAGCGAAAGCTCAATTATCAGGAGCAACTCTCTAACAAGCCAGGCTGGACACCAGTGATATAAGAAGGCCACATGCAGAAGGCCATTAAGGGATCATGAGTTCCTTAGTTCACGAACCACACATGAGCTGCATCCCTTCTGACAGAAGCTAATTCCTTGGCAGATGCAGTTGCCTGAAGACTTATATTAAAAAAACAACAAAAACCCCCCCAGACCAAAATGTACCAGCAAAGAGCAAAGCTTTACAGAAGGTTCCAAAAGGCCGGGCACAATGCCCGCTGTGTTCCTGCCCTCTTTCCACATGCACTCTCTCACTGACGACAGTGGAGTGACGTGCATAAGGACATCCTGGAATGTGGAGCGTGCAACGCAGCCTCGCCCGGACAGGAGTGGAGGCAGCAGAGCTCAGCTGGCTGGGAGACGTGGTCCCCACCATTTTGCTGTTTCTGGCCACCTGAATTTCTGCAGAACACAAGCTTTAATGCCGCTTCTGGTGATGAAGAAAGCCTCCCACAGCGCTGGCTGATAGGTCTCAGAACGTAACTGTACATGGGGCATCGGCATGGAACGGGTGTGTTTTCAAAGCAGTCTCACAGCGAACGGTTCTTGACCCTATTCTATTTAACATTTTTATCAGTGACCTAGAAGAAAACAAAAAATATTCACCAATAAAGTTTGCAGATGACACAAACATCCAGGGTGCAATAATTAATGAAGCGGAAGGTCACGGATACAGGGCCATCTGGCTCGCTTGGTAAACTGGGTGCAAGGAAGCAACATGCATTTTAGTACAGCTAAACGTAAATATGTACATTTCAGAACAAAGAATGCGGCCATTCTTACACAGTGGGGGATGCTATCCCGGGAAGCAGGGACTCTGAAAAAGATTTGGGGGTTGTAGCGGAGAATCATCTGAACATGAACTCCCAGGGGGACTCTGTGGCCATAAGAGCTAATTAAATCTTGGGATGTATAAACAGGGAAATCTCGAGTAGGAGGAGGGAGATTATTTTTTCTCTGTATTTGGCACTGGTGCAACTGCTGCTGGAATCCTGTGTCCAGTTCTGGTGCCCACAGTTCAAGGACACTGAAAAACTAGAGAGGGTTCAGAGAGTGACGTGAGAATGAATAAAGGATTAGAAAACATGCCTTTTAGTAAGAGACTCAAAGACTCGATTAAGCTTAACAAAGAGAAGGTAAAGGGAATACTTGATTATACCCTATCATTATAGACATGGGGAACAAACATTTAATAATGGGCTCTTCAGTCTAACCGAGAAAGGTCTAACAGGATCCAGTAGCTGGAAGTAGAAGCTAGATAATTTCAGACTGGAAATAAGGTGTAAATTTAAACCAGAGATTTAAACCATTGGAAATTTAAACCATTGGAACGATTTCCCAAAGGTTGTGGTGGATTCTCCATCAGTGAATTTTTAAATGAAGATTGGAGGTTTTTCTAAAAGCAAATTACTTGGAAATAGTTGGGGAGGTTCTCTGGCCTGTGTTATAAAGGAGGTCAGACTAGATGAGCACAATGGGGGTTGGCCTCTTCTGGCCTTGAAATCCATTGCTTTGTTTCTGAGCCTGCAGACAACCCATAGTCTTGTGGACTGCTTAGTCATCTAACTGGATAATTGATTCTGAAACCTAATGACAACTGCGTGCAAAACTGGCAGCTGTATGGATGAGAAAATGAATTCCATGTCACACGTAAGACACAGGAAGAAACTGTCCCACTCTACTCAGCACTGATGGGGCCTCAGCTGCACTATCAGATCTGGTTTTGGGCACCACCCTTTAAGAAACATGTGGACAAACTGGTGAGAGACCAGACATGAGAGCAACAAAAATGCTAAAAAAATTAGCAAACCTGAGCACCGAGGAAAGGTTTAAAGATTGGGCATGTTTAGTCTGGGGACCTGATCACAGTCTTCAGCTAGGTTAAGGGCTGTTATAAGGAAGGCAGGGGTCAATTGTTCTCCATGGCTGTTGTATTAAGTTAGATGGAATAAAGGGGCCCAACAAGTCAAAGGTGTTAACATGATGCTGGCCCTGTCCAATAGTATTAAACAAGGTTCAGTCCACAGAGAGCTCCGCCCACTCGTACCATGGTGAACACACCATTCAAAATCGTTTGAATTCTATATTAAAAATACATAGAAGGAAAATGTCAAGTTTTAAGGCTTTCATTTGAACGTCCCTCACTCCCTCTCCCTGGAACTGGAGAGAGTTTTGAAAAGGATCCACCCCCCACCCCAGCTGACCGTTTTTTAGATGGTATTAAAGATGGTAAGAACTGTTCTTCTGGGGAAAAGAGAAGCTAGTTGAGATAGGCTGGAGGGGCAGCTCGGTTTCCACCCACCCAAAGGTACTTTTAGTGAGTCAGGGACAGGTTGCAGCTTCCGTGAATTTTTGTTTGTTGCCCGCAACCTATCGCTGTTACTAAAAACACCCCTGACAGAATCTTAACCTTACCGCTGATCATTTTGTCAGTATAATCCAGCCAAGCTGGCAGTGTGGGCAGAATTTGACTATTCAGTCCCCTTTGCTTCCCCACGGATTTGTTCCTTGGGGGCCTGGGATGGGGTGTCTACCCCGCAGGAAGCCTGAACAGATAAAATAGGCCAGTTAAGTTAATAGGCTGCCCCTGGAGAGGGGGCAGCTAGGGGAGGAGCTGGGCTAGGCTTACAAAGAGAGGAAGTGGGTTGTAGAAGAGGGCTGCAGGGAGAAGCTTCGCAGTCACACTCCAGAGAGGGAGTTAGGTAGGTACATGGAGTTAAGTTTTTGGGAGGAGAGTAGGCCCTGGGTTCCTGCCTTGAACTAAAGACTCTGGCAAGAAGCTGAGAGGGGTGAAGTAGCCGGGGGAGCAAAGGAAGCTCCACTAGTAACCCTGAGGTGGGCCGGAAGTTAGAAAAGAACAGTAGGAGAGAGCCCAGGGAAACACCATGAGCTTGGAGCTTAAGCAGATTGTGGTGGCTTGGCCTAAGGTCCCTAGGCTGGAACCTATAGTAGTGGGCAGGGCCAGGTGCCTGTGCCGGCCACAAGGAAAGCGGCACGTACTCAGAGGTGGCTCAGAAGACTGCCTGAGTCTGCAGTGGAAGTGTGACATTCTGGAGGGGAGAGGTGCAGTGACCTGGCTCGAAGGAGCACCCTGCATCCAGAGGGTGAGCAACCGAAGGAGGGGGCGCTGATCATCAGACCAAATGTGAGGCACACCCCCCACTGGTGAGTGAACCCCGTTACAAGGACAAAATTAATCGTTCAGTGGGACACCGCTAAGGCCATGTCTGCTCTACAAGCACTACGGTAACACAGCTGCAGCACCGTCGCTGTGGTGTAGATACTTCCTACATCAATGGATGGCGTTTCTCCTGTCAACGTAGTTAAATCCACCTCTCCGAGATGCAGTAGTTACATCAGCGGAAGAATTATCTGTTGATGTAGCTGCATCTGCAGCAGGGTTAGGTCAACTTAACCATCGCACTCAAGGTGCAAAATCTCTGCACAGCTCTGAGCCATGGCGTTAGGGTCATTTCACTTTTCAAGTGTAGACCCGGCCTAAAAAGGAGAGGGTGAGCTAGCCCCACAGCAGACTGCTAGCTCCAAGGCAATGTACCGCAACAATTCCTCTTTTAATAAACACAGCTCAATACTTCTACAGCAGGTCCCTGAACTTAGTGGTGACAGTAGACCCTTCCCAGATCTCCTTGTCCATCAGACCGACCATCTCCATTGCTGCGTGCTAGGAGACAGTTGCATGAATGTTATGAAATGGATTAAACAATTTCAAGTCCCCCCACTCCACCCATCACCACCGAGAGAGAAAGAGAAAAAAAAAAAGACACCTTTCTGGGTTTAGTAGCATACTGTGTATTGTAACGGCCCATCACAGAAGTATTATCCCCTGTGCAGGACAGGCTGCTAAGAGACAGCTTTTGTTTTTAATATTCAATTTAACAGCCACTGATGGCAAAAGTGTTACAATGTTAAAATGACAATATTCACAACACAGCACGAGTTCTTTCCTATGGATGTATGTTTTCAGGTTAGATCCTCCTTGCTGGATTGACGAAGCATCAACGGATCCTGCCGTGTGGAATCAAAGCTGTCTGTGTAGACTGAGCAGGAAAGAGGTCCAGCCATCTGCAGATTCTGATCCCCTCATGATGGAAATAACTGATCAAGTTTTAATACCTTATACCAGTTACTTGCCACTTTTTGAATGCAAGAAGCCTTTGTTGTTAAACCACTACAAAGCAGAGGTTGATAATTAGGATATATAAATGTCAATGCCCTCCCTCCCCCACCCTCTGAGCTCCCTGCACACCGAATAACTATTCCCAGAATAAAACACTTAAATACAACTTCATAAATATTAAATCATGAAAAAACAGAATGGGTTCCTTTCCTCCTGGTTAAAAAAGTTAGGAGGGAAGACAAGAAACGGGTGTCTAATATAGACGTTTAATCAGAATATGGAAAAGGAACCTGCTGAGGGGGGGGGGGGGGTGTAGGAATCTACTAGAGCCACTTCCAATTGTCACTACACTGATCTTTCAATTACAGGTCTCATGACATCGCTTGATGTTTATTCTAGATAAAGAAGTTCCAGAGCCCTTCGATCAGAGACCACCGTTTTCCTGCTTGACTAAACTCTTTTGCGTTTGGACACCTGGCTGGCTCTCTGGGAGAAAGGCTTTTCTGCCTGGTCTTCCTTTCAAAAATCTGTTTTTTGGTTTTTTTTTTTTTTTTTTTTTTAAAACCTAACAGCTTGAATTATATACACTTCAAGTGTGATGGAAAAAAAACCCAAAACACTCAGCCCTGATACATCAGCTAAAAAACCCTTCTAAGCCACTACATTCTTCAGCTTTATTAGCAATGACTGTAATAGATATATAAAACCCTTGTATGTGCAAGAGCAACGATTATTTCTTATATAAAAAGGAGGTGGGGGAGAGGGTTACTGTTTGTGGGGAAAAAAGACTAAGATTCATTTAATTTTAAAAAAAACTTTAGTGAAAATAAAAATCAGTACAACATATGCTCAGGTTTCTAGATATGTGTCTGCAGCCGATAAGACTGTGGCAATCCTTACCAAGTTATGTACAGCAAATGGCTAAGATAACACAGCAATGCATCTTTTCAGCTGATTTTAATAAACCGTAGCCTTGGAATCAGAGTGCGACACACACTTTTGTTGAGGCAAAAAACCAAAAATCTGTTGCTCTGCCCAGAGACCCGGCAGCCATTTATTTGGAGTAGCATTATGGGACTCTATCTGGATGTGGTCAGAGCACCGTGCACTGATGTCAAAGAGTAAGACAAGCATAGCTATCAAAAGGGAATTTAGCTATACAAAATTTTACAAGTTGTGTCCCCAAAAGGACACACAATACTGGGAAAAAACCAAGCAGGATCGGTTTGGTCCATTTGCTTAAGAAACACTGAAGGCTTAAAAATGTGCCAGGCACAAAGATCTCCCTAAATCTCTGTTGCTTCTCATTCTAAGTGAGGAGGAGAGAATAAAGGAGTAGTTTAAAACAGGACAAAGCAATGCAAAAACCTCCCTGACATCTTAAAAGCATCACATTCAAAAATCTTCCAAGCACCAAACTGTGATAAAGCACCAAGTGCTGTGGGCGGGTCTGTTCGATGTCACTCTCTCAAGATGATGATGGTGCAATGTCATAAATACAGAAGAGACTTCTGCACCCAAAATTATTTTACAGAAAAGACATCCATGATCAATACTTTTCATGTGGGACTAAAAACAGTTGCTCCCCCTTCTGTTTCCCTCTGATGTGGGATATTTTTGGTGGAACACTGATAAAACTATTTTAAAAAAGAAGGGATATAATTGTTGCAGCCTAAAAGAGACGATATGACTGAATTCAAGAACCTTAAATTAATAACAAAAACCAAAAACCATGTTGATCCGTTGCAAACTGTTCCAACAAGGCTCCAATGTCCATTTCCCTATGTGCTCTTCAGAGTTGACCATTGTTCTTGCAAGGTTTATGATGTCCTCCATCTTCGGTAACCAACTCTCCCCCAAAGTCAGCTCCTTTTCTCCAGAGGACTCTGGCTTGCATGGAGCAGCTCCTGCTCCTGCCAGCCTTCGAAGAGAGGACAGCAGCAGAAAACAAACTTGATGCAACCAGCCACAGGTTGAGGGCTGTGTTTTAGAAGAGGAGGTTGATCTGGGCTGAGTCTTTGTTAATACTATGACACTAAATATGTCCCAGTCTTCCAGCTTCTATGGATTCTGTCCGGGTAAGATTTCTAAGCTCAGCCACAGTGGCTGAATGTTTGTCAGACTCTATGGCCCACGCGGAGTACAGAGAAATCTTCTTCTCATATCACAATTGTCCCTCTGTTATTTCACTGTGAAGAGAAAAAAATCAATAGGTAAAGTAGTCAGGAAGGTTTTCTAAGCCGTTTGAGCGAGTTCCTTCCTTGGTGAAAGGTGCTGGATTGCTAACTGGTGGTAGTGAATAAGAGACTCAAAAGCATTAGCAATGCAAAGCCTCACTGACATTTCAAAAGCTAGTCGCAGAACAGGCACAACCACTCTGTGCTCACGTGTCTTACGTGATTCTTTCCTGTCCTTGAGTAGTTTGGGGCACGTGTCTGTGGCCTAACCATTCTTGGCCTCTCTGAGGCAGATGCTCTCGTAAAGAATGCTGGCTAGAGAGGATGTAGGTTTGATCTACACTTGAGTGTGGTTTTGTGTGTCCCAAATCATGCTGGTGGTTCACTTTCAGTTTGGACAGTGCGACTAACCTGGACAATTGCACTTTGTGGCCTAGCGGCTCTGGCACTGGACTGGAATACAATTGCTGTGGTTCTATTCTCCACTTTGCCATAGCCATGCTCTGTGACTTCGGGCATGTCAGCTCTGCATCTCCATGTCCCCTCCCACCCCAAGTGCTCTGTGTTGCAGAGACTGTCTTTCACTAGCTGTCTGTATAGCATGCAGCACAATGAGACTCCAATCTCAGATAGAGCCAGGAGGTATCAAAAGACCAAGTCATTAATTGAGTTAGTTCATTGCGTTTTGTGATTCTCACATACCAAGCACAAAACTTCTGCATTTCCACCACCACAGAGGAACATATCAATTCACAGCCAAATTAAAACCTTTTTAACTACAACTAAAACTGCCTGACAGAGTGCTCCTCGCACCTATGGAAATGCAGGCACTTACAAAGCTTATCTCCGTCTCAGGCACGTCTTCAAAATGTTCTGTCAGTTCTGAGGAGCGTTCTGTTACAGAAGGCCCTGCGGAGCCACTGGGGAAACAGAAAAGGGACACCTATAAAGCAATTTCTTCTAAATAAGCCTTCAAAATACTTCGTGTCCCTTTGAGTTTCCTACCACGCCCACAGTACTGTCCAAGCGATGTATTAAGCATCTCTTAGCCACGTGAGAAATGTCCCTGACTCGTTATCCATCTTGGCACATGTACTTGGAAAGATTGTACCAGCTATTAGAAAAAAAATAAACCTCACCTCAACGTGACTGTGCCAGTCTGGAATCCAGCTTTCCCCTCCCTGCCCCACAAGAGTGCTGTGATGTCTTACTGTCTCTCTGGGGCAAACTGCTCCTTTCCCACATTCTGCATGGGAACTGCAGGGGTTTTTATTCAAAGAAGAACTGCCCTCATCACAGACTAACTATTTGAGGAGAGTTTCAGGCAAACAGGTGGGACCATTGCTGGGTACTGACTCATTTAGGGAAATGCCAAGTCAAGGCCAATTTACGTCACGTTTCCATTCCACAAACATTCTATCCCTCCTGTTTACTCTGTTGGAGCAGGCACCTTCCCTCCCCTAATTTTAATTGCTCTGTTTATTGTATACATGTGTATCTTAAACACTAGATGAGAATGCTTATGTTCAGATAAGCCAATGGCTCCTCTTCACAAGACTCCCTAGGCACAGTGGTTTTCTACCTTTTTTCATTTGTGGACCCCTAAAGAAGTTTCAAATGGAGGTGTGGACCACTTTGGAAATCTTAGATATAGTCTGCGGACACCCAAGGGTCCATGGACCACAGGTTGAAAGCTACTAACCTGGCACATTGCTGGCACGTAAATAAATACTCCTATATGAAAGCAGTTTTAAAGAGATGATAAAGTGATATAATGGGCTGAAGCAGTATTTCTCAACCATTTCAAACCGGCAATCCCTTATTTGAAGTAAAAAAAATATCATCATCCCCTAACTTTTACTCTAATGAGATGCACCAATGGTAAATCTCTAATTTGTGTGTAAAATGGCGAGAGTTCTGTGGCACCTTAAAGACTGACAAATTTATTTGGGCATAAGCTTTTGTGGGCAGAAATCCACTGTGTCAGATGAAGCTTATGCCCAAATAAATGTGTTAGTCTTTAAGGTGCCACAGAACTCTCACTGTTTTGCTAAAAACAGACTAACACGACTACCCCTCTGGAACTAATTTGTGTGTGTGTTTCAAGAGGCTGACAGTACCTGGCCTGGAAAAGGGTCAGGATGCCTGAGGACCGGGGGAGCAAGAGTTCCTTTGCTTTAGATTGTAAATTCTTTTCATGCATTACGACCTCAATGATTGCCTTCTGTGATCCCCGCCCTGGGGGTGGCACTGTGAAGGTTTCCAAACCAGGCCTGCCCACCCCTCCCACATAGCAATACAGGACGGGCAGTGTAAGCATTGCCTCCTGGCTCTGCTTCACGACCCACAGGTTGAGAATCCATGGACTAGATAAAGGGAAAATTCAACCTGGTGAGCAAGGATTTCACACGGTACCAGGGCACTCTAGTCATGTCACAGTCTTAAAGAAAGAGTTGTGATTGCATAATGTGATTCCACATGCTTCTGAAGTTGAAGGCACTTTGGCTTACGCTGCTAATGCACCCAGGGCTTGTTTGCTTCCAGCAGGCTACACCATGTCATCTGGTGCTGAGTGCATCAGTAGCAGGGTACAAAACGCATAAAGCTGTCAAACTGCAAGATGGAGGACAATGTTCAGAGTATGAAAAGTGGTCACCCTGCAAAAATATGACCTCTGCTCAATAATCTTCTGTTCACTCACATTCAGCAGATTGGAGACACTGGAGCCTTTGTCTTTGGACTTAAGAGGGTACCTACCACAATGCTGCATCTTTCCTGCCTAGATTAAGCCTCACCTATTTGAGTTGTTACTCAGGGCTGTACTAGCTACATCCTCTGCTGAGCTTTCTGAGCTGTGAACTTCCTCTCCCACTGACCTACACAGAGATTAAAAGGAGAAATCCTCAGCTGGTGAATATAAAGCTCCAGACACATTGATTTTATAAAGAGGGGGAAAGTCTGATGATAACCCACATAAAACTTGCTTTTTAAAATTAGGAAATTACATCCTAATTCAAGGCCATTTATTTAGTGCCATAGAATCCACCAAAGGGATGAAGAGAAATCCCCTATCTAAAATCATGAGGAAGGACAACCTGTGGAACTCATTGCCACAGGATGCCAGCCAAACACTATGGCTGAATAATTTACACTTTATTTAGCAGCACTGTTTGAAGATCACCCAGTGCTTCACAAACAATATGAGAGTCAATGGCAGAGTTGGGTCTAGATACACAAGGGAGTCCTAACTCCCAGCCCCATGCTATTCTGGACCAACCCCTCTTCTCATTTGAGGTTATAGATTATATAAACTGACCATCCCATAGCTCAGAGAAATTCTGCTTCCCACCTGCACAGCATTACAGCTTGCTTTGAAGCATCAGGTATTGGTTACTGCAAAAGGCAGGACACCAGACTTAATGGCTCAATGGTTTGATCCAGTGTGGCAAACCTGCTTTGCCATCAGAGCTGGCCCAGGGGCACTCCACAGACAGGGAGTCGTGCAGACAGCCACACGTCAGTGGCAGGCACCAGGGGTTTGGCTTTACACCTCACAAAGGGAGCCAGGATTTACTGTAAGCGCACACAGAGTTACTTAGTATTGCTTACGTAGCTCTGAGGGGGTGCATCACCTTCAGTGCAGACTGCGCACAGCTAACGGAGGCATAAAGCAACACTCCACAGGATGAGAAGTGACTGTGCTGCAGTACAGAGGCTGAAGTAGTTCTTTCAACCTGTCATCGCAAAATAGGAGGCTGATCCCCTTGTGTTTCGGGCTTAAGTACAGAGCAAAGTAGTGCCTTTCCCATCTAGGTCTTCACCCTCACCTATTGGAGCAGAAGCTGAGAATTGTTCTCACTGTCGAGTTTTCAGACATGTGAACTTGAACTCCCACTGACCTACAGAGATTACAAAGGTGAAGCTCCACACTGAGTGGGAAAAACAAAACCAGAGGCTTGTTGACTATCTAGAGAAGGAAAAGTTCTGATTTAAGTCCATGTAAACAATTATTATAGTTACGAAGCTACCTCAGTGCTAGTCTACCGATACAGTACCCTGGGATTTGAACACAAGGTCAAGACCTTTGCTCTAACCCCTGAACCACAATCTGTGCTCACTTGTCTCTATGGGAGGTTAGAGAAGGATAATTCCATCTCATGATTGCTTCCAGGGGTCAGGAAGGAATTGCTTTCTCCATATGTACTGTTGCCCCATTGGCCATGTGTATTAATTGGTGGGTGCAGGAGGGAAGGGTGTTTCCTTCTTTTAAAAGCAACAATAAATGTTCACAGGATTCCAGATTTGATGGAGAATGGGATTGACCTCGCAAGGCAAATCCTACGAATGCCTGGGGACGTGTGGAATATCATATCACGCAAGGATGATACACACCGTGAAGGCACTTATCATTCTGCCGTCCGGCTTATAAAAGCACCAGGGCTTCTGTATCTTGGTGCAAGTACCTACTGTGTTACACGGTATTACGTTACATATGATGAACTACCTACATGCAGACCATCTATAGCCCTTGAACAGTAAAGGGGCACATGGCAACGTGTCTCTGTAGGACAAGCGGTCCTACTAAAAAAATAGGCTACTAAGTACTCCATCTACAGACAGCAGAAGTCAAAATTCTGTTTAGAACTGAACAGGTTTCAGGCAAAGCATGGTCCTCGCCCTCACCTATTTGAGCAGATGGCAGGAGCTGTTCTAACCAAATCCTTTGGCGAGGTTTCAGATTTGTGAACTTGCACTCCCACTGACCTAAGCAGAAATTAAAGGAAAGAGACTCTCAGTGGTGAGTCAAGAAAAAGTCTCAGGCATGCTGACTTTATTGAAAAGGAGATGATCTGGTTTAGGGTCCCTAAAAAGAAGTTTGTGGGAGATGGGCAAATTATAAATTTATAATCCAATTCGGACCCACCACCATTTAGGACAGAACAAAAGCCAGACGTTGGGCTGGATTTGTGATATTCTGCAGTCAATGGACTAGGATTAATGAGGACAGAAAGTTTCTGATCTTTGTGATATAAATTAGCATCAGAGCAGCTGTGAGCTTCCACAATAGGGACTGCCCCCCAGCCCCTCTTATTCTCTACCATTCTTACCCCTTTTGCAACAAACAAAAGATTCAAGATGGTCCTTTCATTGCTTCCTTACGGCTGTCCATGCACATTCATCTCCTAGCAGATGCACTTTTAAAACTCATTTTCTTTTGGCCTCATTTTCAGAGGTGTTAAGCACCTAGAATATCTACTGGAGTCCATGGGAGCTGCAATAGCTCAACACCTCTGGAAAAAGAAAAATCAAGTAAATTCTGCCCACCTTGCTTGTTACTGTGCTCATGTTCTCCTGCATGTCGTTTTTAGTGACATTTCACCAAATCATCTATTGCAAAAAGTTCCAAATGATCCGAGTCCAAAAACCAAAGCTGCTACACAGTTCCAGCAAGGAGCTAGAAGGTCACCAAGACGCTCAGCCTCACAAAGCAGAGGATGCAACATGGCCTTGCCTTCAAACACAACACTGCATATTAATGGGGTTACAATGATCCCTTGCGCATGCTGAGCCTGTACGGCACCAGATGACTGCTCAAAGACATGGGGTACTTTGACAAGCATGCCAAAACCAGAAACATACCATGAAAGCAGCAGGCATCTGCCCTATGGCTGACGTTTTTGAAAGCAGAGGACCCCAGCCTGCAGGCAGCAGTGCTCTCCCACGCACTGTTGTGTTTAATGGAGTGTTACCTGTTTGCTGGAGAGTTAAGGCCTCCACTTCCCAATGAGGAAGTGGACAAGGTTGTCGCTATGGAGTCACTGTTAGCTTCATCTACTGGAGGAGTTCTGGGAAGGAGATCGGGGCGACCAAGATGGGAACCTGGGAGGAGAGCAGAGCAGATAGCTTAACCATAGTGAATAGCATCCCCTGGCATGAGCAACAACTAGTCATTTGCCAGTGTCTTCTGTAGCCAATGCTGCATCATGTTACAGAGAGTCACCATGCTGGAAACTACACAACAGAATGGCCCATAGTAGCACATTTAGTATCCATTCTTAGTGAATCCAGCTCTTTGTGGTACAGACTCTGTACGAACATTTCCACTAACACACTGCCAGGGCATGATCCATAGGGAAGGAGACAAAAGCTCAAGACATCACGTAGGGTGACCACATAGGAATTACTGTACTGGATTGGACCAGAGGTCCAATCAGTCCAGTATCCTGTCTTATAGTGACCAGTACCAGATACTTCAGAGGATGGGGTAACAACACTGCTGCCATGGGATAATCCACTCCCCACATTAGGTCTTCTCCTGATCCCTAAGAGTTAGATGTAGGCTTATGCCCTGAAGCCTGAGGTTTAAAATCTCTTCCAGAATGTGTTAGAATTACAACTGAATCTTATTATCCTTGAGTGCCACAAGCTAATTATACATTGTGTGGAAAAGTCCCTTAACTGTTCCACCATTAATGCAAAATCTTTGGCGGTAGGACCCTACTAATGGGCTGAGAGAGACATTTCATGCAAGTCTGACAACTCCTCTAGGGCTGCTGAAGACACCTTAGAATGCCACACCCCATGATCTAACAAGATATTAATGGCTGCATCTGAGTCCTGTTAGTTGTGATTAGATCTGTAATCCCAGAATGATGGTGCTCAGTGGAGGTCTTTGATCACAAAAATCTGGGCTGAACCGAGCTTCTTTTGCAGTTCATTTTTATAAGGAAAGCAATTTTTGCCATCTGGGTTTTCTAGCATAGGCACCAACCTTGCTCCACATCTGCTTCTGTCGTTACTTGCGCTTTAGTTTCACATGACAAATGCGACTGGGAAGGGGCTCCGCCCTGACCCGTCCTCCGAGGAACGGTTGTGCCAGACCGGCTCTTTTTAGAAGGAGAAAGTTTTACTTAAAGACAAAAGCAAAGAAAGATCTTACTTGATATCACCTTTTCCAGAAACAAAATAGATTGTACATTGCAACATCCATAACCTTCCCCATCAATTCAATGAGAAAATGCTGCACCCTGAAGAAAGCTGATGTATGAAAGACCTTCTCCTAGGAGTTGTCATTCACGGTCTGTGGGGCAGGAAGCATCTTCCTGCCAAGCAAGAGAAGCCCTGACACAGCACAACAAGCTTCCCACTCAGACCAATGGGAACCTGTGAAGAGATACTTACATGGTATTTTCTTGAATGCAGTGTTGCACATGAATCGTTGAAATCTTTCTGCATAGAAGCTGGGCCTATGCACAGATACAGTATCCTAAAAATATCCAAGGAACAAATGTTATATATGTAACTAGGGCTAAGCAGAGTTCTAAAACAGCATATGTTTTTTGGAAGAAGTATGGTCGCACTATATTAAAGGCATCTTTATAAATGGTGTATAAACAGTTAATAAAGTGATTAACAGCAGCTGAAAGCATGAGCAGTATATGTTATAAACACATCAGTAGAAGGTGTTATAAATGATTATAAAAGCAAGCTATTAACTTGGATTTACAATTGATTATGCACTTTTTAGCATCTATCATTTATTGACCCTTTATAAATGTCCCTTTAATATAAAGTATGACCATAGATACTACTTTAAAATACATATTTCTACACACAACTATCTGTTTGATAGGACACATCGTTTGAAAATATTAATGTCAGGTAATTTAAGATTCCCAGGGTAACATTGTTGCTACTTACCCCATCATGCACCAATGCTTTCCATGAGTGCTCCAACTTCTTGACGAATCTGAGAAGTGAGATTTGAAAGCAGTGAACAGACAATAGTAATTTTCAAATTTAGGCTTTGCGGTCACTATTAGCAAGTTACATTCATTGCTGAAGTTTGGCTTCTTAACACTGACAGTTATGACTGAAACATACTTTTTTTCTAAAGCCAAAATAATTTACAGACCTAGTTAAAAGAATCCAAACATTCAATAGCAGTTTAATCTTTTGGGGGGAGATTTTAAGAGGCACAAATGGCAGTGAGGTAACTCCCATTGACTTTTAATGGGAATGTTCTACATTTATCCTTAGACTTTTTTTAAAAATTAGCTAGAATTCCCAGATATGCACTATCTTGACACTAACATTACAAACATCTAAGCAAAGTCATATAGCCATTTTTCATTCCAGAGGGAAGAGGCGCTATGGCAATTTTAAGCTACCACCTATTTTTCTCTGCCACTTCCTGTACACTCCCTTCAGAATAATCACCAAGTCTAAGAAAAACCTGCCCTGTAGAGCAATCCTGTATTCGGACACTGAATAAATGATATATACAAGATCCAGAGGAATATGAAGGCATTTCAGCCTATGAAAAATATCAAGGAAATGGGGCAATAAAACCAAACACTGTTTGTAGTCTTCAGTAAACAAGTCACAGAGTGTCAAAACAGATGCAACCAAACACGACCAATTATTACTGGAGGTTTATTTTAATCCATTGTTGACAACATACAGGTGTTATTTAAAAGCTCTTACCTATAGGACTGTAGCACATCAATGATACCAATATATAAAAGCAGCCTCTCCCCCTTTGAATTCCGGGCTGGAATGCCTCCCATTCTAGAAAACAAAACAGGAAGCATGAGATTTGCAGGCCTTACCCTGATCAAGACCTTTTTATTCCATGTGGACTCTTCACAACTCAGCCTTGCCTGCGTTAAACATTAAGTGGATTAATAAGTGACAACATGCAGAGAATATCTACTGCTGAACTAGCAAACTCTAGTTAAGACAAATCAGAGATAAATGCTAAGTCAGTAAGTTATCAAAATACAAGAGTTTATCCCTGTTTTCTATACATCTGTCCATTTTACTGAAACTGTGGGCTGGTTAATTGTAATTGTCCACTTTAAAGAAGAATCCAAAAAACCCTGGAGTATCTGGTGCTGGCCCCCGTTAGAGACAGCAGTTCAGACCTGATCTCCTATAGCAATTCCTATGATCCACAGACGCAATTTTATGAATACTTAATATTTAGCTGTTTGAGTGCTTTACAGCTTCCAAGAGTTGTACAGACACATTAATCCTCACAAACTCCCATGAGGCAGGCAAGCATCCTGCTTTTGCAGGTCAAGGAAGCAGAGGCACAGAGGACTTAAGTGACTTGTTCAAGATAAGGAGCTGCAAATCAGGAGTCCTGAATTCCAAGCCTTAGGCTCAGCCCACTACATTATACTCCTACCTCAACGCTTTGAACCTGTAATCCATAATTGGTACCTAAATCAAGCCTTCCTTCTCATTCCTTGAATTTCACCCTATCTGCTCTAAGTATGAATTGGACATTAGACATACTGATCATCAGTCTCTATGGTGCCGCCTCGCCGGGCCTCTCCTTGGATAGACTCCATGGCTGTGGAGTAGAGAGCTTTCTGAGCAGCTGGCCTTCGTGTATCTGATTGGGACGTCCCATCCATTATTGCACGCTCTCTCTGTGCCTGATCAATGTTATGGACTGCCACAAGCAAACTATAATCCATGATTTTGAAACTCTGCAGAACCTGGACAGAAAAAGTCAATACAGCATCATTTATGTTTTGCAAGCTAAGTGAATTGTTAAACTATTGCAGTTTTATGCATGCACTGAGTATTTTTTGCTTAAGTGTTCTGAAGATACCAAGGGGAGGGCTCTATATAAACACTTAGTGATTTTCACCAACAGATATCAATGAGCACCTTTACAATGGAAGGTAAATATCAGTATCTTCTTCTACAGATAGGGCAACTGGGAAAATGATTTGTGCAGGGCTGCACACCAGATTACAGACATCGGATCTAACTCTCACTCTGGTGCCCTATCAGCTGGACCACACAGCTACTCTAAAATTAGGACTCTTCCTACTGTAAAAGTAGTAAGACATTATTAGGTAGAGGGAATAAATCTGATTGCTCAGCAGGATTGGGAAGAGGAAACTGCACCGTTCCCCTCTCAATTACTCTTTTGAATTTTACCCCAGCTTGGAAACGTCTGAACATGCAAAAGGAGTTTGTGGTCTATCTTGTTCCCAGTGGACAACACCATTCAAATGCCAAGCAACTAGCCCTGTAGCTGGCTCTCATGGCAGAGACTGAATGGATAATGGCAGCAGAGCTCCTTGGGTCAGACATGAGCTATATGGGAAGCACAGGGAGGGAGTGGCTGGGCTGTGCCTTTCTGGGGACAAAGGACTCAATTCTAGCACCTTTCATTTAAAAACTGCACCACAGAATTATCTGGACTGTAGATACACAAGGAAAAAAAAACAGGACAAATGTCAGGCCTAAGAAGCTTTACAATGACTCTGGGGTACATACACGTCAATAGACATGAAGCTAATCCAAAGGGAAGGAGGGGAATCGGTTCCAACGTAGCTCGTCTCACCCTTCACTTACCAAACAGTCTCTCTGTAGTGTTTTGCACAATGCATTGTACATGTCAGAGTCTAGGAACAGGCCATCAGGGATGTCCTGCATAAAATCCAGGTCTTTGTATGTTGGGAAGACCTTCTCCCGCTCCTTCTGGGATGCTCGACGCTTATAGGTGGAGCCTTTCAAGTCATACTTCAGGTGCATTTTCACAGAGCGGGGCAGCAAGTTGTTCATCACAACGATGCGGATGTTCTTCCCTCCGGCCTGCACACAGTACAGCCCGTAGAACTTCGGCAGCAGCGTCCGAGGATTCTGATTCAAGTTCTAAATGGCCAAAGACAGAAGACACCTTCAGAGCCCATGTAACTCCCTAAACTCAGAGTGATTAGTTATTTGCGCTTTACTGGTGTATCTAAATCAAAACAACACAGTCAGGGATCCAAAGTCATTATCAGGGCTGGGTGAACGTGGGGCTTCGATGGGTAATGCCTAGGGTAAGAAATGTTTTCTCTGCAAAACTGAATGTCAGATGCAGCTTTTGCACAAAGAAGGAATTTGCCCCTTCAGCCACACAATTATCTGCGAGAGCCCATCTATGGCAGCCTTCAGGACAAAGGAGGATTTTTTTGTGCTTAGTCTTTTTAGTTTAGTTTTTAGTTTCTCTCCTCAAGCTAGGCTATTGCCAGATCTCGTGCTAAGCGGGAAAGGAGTGGGTGCATACTGGAATGAGAGACCACTAAAACCCTGGTGGTTGCAGAAACTAGAATCGGTTCAGCAGCTGGGACCCTAAGGGAAGAAGTGTAGAGCCCCAGCCCATTCATATGGGCAAAGTACTGGTGGTGCCATGGGTAGGTAAGAAGAGGTCTTAACCAATGAATATATTAAGAATCCCATGGCACTTTTCTAAGCCAGGGACATTGACCAGGATAATGGAGCTAAATTCCTATTCAGGGAGTCAGTGAAGAAAGCATTCTGGGACCATATGGATATAAATGCAAGGCCATATAGAGCGGGATTTTGTATGTATTGTACGTTGGGGTTGGATTTGATTCTGTTGTAGGACTAGTAGGGCCCACTGTTCTATTTACGATCACATTTTTAGTCTCTTTAGACAAACTCTCAAAGGCCATGGAACACGGGCATGTTAAATTTAACAAAAAAGTAGTATTTGTTGGGCAGGATTGTTAGAATAAAGAACTGTCCAGAAGGGAGGAAAAGGAAATAAAGAGCTTCGCTAGTCTTTGCATATCATGGGTGTGAGCTCCTCACACAAACACTGACTTGGGGGAGGGATTGAGCAGACACATTCAGCTACTCAACCATGAAGAATCTAGTGCAAGCCTAAATACTGGGCGGGTCCCTCCCAGGAATGCCAGCCTGTTCAAAACAATCCAAATTAGAAGGTCTGGTGCAAGCCTTCCTGTACAGTAAGCAGGTCTCAGAAGAGCTCCAGCAGCCTATATTACTCACATATAGGAGGGTGTATCAGTATTAACCAGCAAAGGCAAAATGGAGTCAACCAACCCAAAGGGCTGAAGTTCAGATTTTCAGAGGTGCTGAGCATCTACCACTGCAGTGAATGGGAGTTGAGTGTGCTCAGCACCTCTGAAAATATGGCTTTGAGATCAAATGTTAACCTGCCAGACAGCATGTGGCCTGCCAGTTATGATAATATTCTCAAGTTTATGCTGTCAGAGAAACATCATTACAACCCACACAGAAAGATCACCCAAGCAACTTACCATATAGTAACCTGGCAGCAACTTTTGCAAGAACTCCGCTTCTTTGTGCTGAACTGTTTTAATGATGAACTCATCATCACTGGATACATAGAAGAGGGAACCACTGGCCCCGGAGTTTGAGAGCTCAATGAGTGGTTCACTGCAGAGCGAGTACTGAGGGGAGTGAATTAAAAAGCCAAAGCATAAGATAAGCAAGCAAACAAAGCACAGACATCTTTATTGAAGGCATAGCTAAAGGGTCAATGTGGGTATGTGAGTATGGAGAGATGGAGCCATTACACATACCCATGTGCCTTTGCAAAGCACTGTGAGCCACTCAGGTGAACAGCAGCATCATATATTGCCCACAAATAGATACATATGCGATTCAGTACAGATATTGGTTACTAGTTCCTTAAATTAGATAAACGGGGGACGTTTTAGGAGAAGAATGTAGGGATCTAGCACAGCAAGTCATGGCACATCTTTGGGGAGTTGGGGGAAGTACCCAGCATGACTGTATCCAGAATCCATGGCCCTCCGGTTAGTGCTGTCTCATGCTCATAACTTTGTGCTAGAACATGTCTTGTTTGGGGAGATTACAGGTAGGCATGGAGATGTAGTTATAAGCCTGTGACATCATAGCAGCTGCGCTCCCTCCCTCCCTTTCTTTCGGTTGCTCTCTGACTATTAGTAATTATTTGTATTACCACTGTGCCTAGGAGTTTTAGTCATAGACCAGGACTCCATGGGCTAGTGCACTTGCTTGCTACGTAAAAGGTTTGCTTCCTTCCTGAAACTACTGGCCCATTGATCAGCCAAGGGGCAACATATTCTGGCCAACCAAGAGGTCCTACAAGCAAGGATCACACCTAATTTGTATAAAATAGAGCAGGATGCAACTGTTCTTACTTCTAATGTGGTGGCATAGTTGCAGAGATTACCTGGCCCAGTGTGCACAACCCCATTTTGATTCTACTAGCCTGATCTGCACATCAAAGATGGGAGCTGCACAATAGAATTCTATGCCCAGCATTTGGCCCTGTAAATTCTGTGGCTCCGCTTTGGCCACCCTGGTTTAAGCAGTGGTTGCAAGGGGGCCTACCATGGGTCCAGACTAGGAAAGTCTTGTATGATGGTGCCTGAGAAGCACGATCAGAATGGAAACGTTACAGGACTCTGTATGGAGGTTCAGAACTAGGATGCTGACAATCTGACAGTCAGACCAGGCAGGTCTCATTAGCTTCACTCCAGAACATAAGGCAATAATCATCAGAAGGGTCAAGAGATCCCAGTAGAGAGAAATACTAATCTGCCCACATGGGGGAATTGGGGATCAGGCTGATGGCTGGAAGTGCAGACCTGGCCAAGGGCTTCTTTTTGGTAAACTTTAATAAATAAAGGGAGGGAAATTGGGACAACATCCATTGGTGTGTGCACGGGGTTAGGAGTGGGACGGGATAACATCCATGTACATAGGGAAATAATGGAAAAATACCAGTTATTGAGTATTGACAGAAATAAACCTGGCTCTCCCAGTGACTTACCAGATAGTCATCTGGCCGTATTCCAAACAGTTCACGGAAGTAGCGAAATGCTACAGGAGCATAGGTTTTAAACCGGAAATCATTGTAATGATGGGCTGGGGTCAGGTTACTCCCTTCACTGTGGGGGAGGCGAACAGGCAGTTAGAAATACACACAGTACTTTAAATGCCTCTTTTAAAAATAAAGAAGGGCCACCCCAAGGCAATTTTCTGCAACAGATGGTAAGTTTAACACCTAAATTCTCTTTCATTCATCCTCACATGCCTCAGCTGCAGCAGGTATTTTTCAGGTATAACGTTAGAACCATCATTGTTGAATGCTTGCTCTAATGAAAAGGTCAAGTAATACCTAATATTAGGACCTGAGTGCATTCTGGTATGTGATTGCCATATCAACAAGTGCAGAACCAACCACTATCCTATTGCATGCTTTAGAGACATCTGTATATGTTTTAGGGTGCTTATTTGGAATCCTTGTGTTTTCTCTGAACATCCCTACAGATAAAGTAACAGTACTAGCTCATACCCCACAGGAAGACTCGTTTCAGAGTGGATAACCCTAAGTAAAAGTACTTCTCAGAGCAGCAAGCAAGCTCTCACCTTGGGAAGAAAATACTTTCTACTACATAGAAGTCTTGCATGAGAACATCTCGCTCCGGTTTGGTGCTCAGGCTTCCCACTGTGTGGGTGATGCCCAACTGAATAGCACCTTTCAAGGCAGATGACGTAGTCTGGAGGGGAGAAGAGAACAGGAAGTCAAACAACTGACATGGAGCAGCAGGTTCCAAATAGGAACAAAAAGGGTTAAATGGATGACTGTCTTCAAACAAAAATAAGCCCCCCTTTAAAATATTATCCTTCCATCAGGCACTGATCAGATGCTATTTTACACCCATCAATCCCTGTTTCCTTTCTATGCTTCTCTCTAACTGGCTAACCTAGTCTTTGGCTGCTTTCTTTCCTGGCAATCTGCTGTGTTTCATGGCAGTCTGAAACACTGATCACCGTGCAGCAAGATCATCACATGAAAGGGATCCTGTCTCCAGAATATTTAAGCTGCTTCGAAACTAAGGCGATGAGAGCCCCATCTTCAACCCATTTGAAGTGCAGAAGATATAAAACTAGCTTCTGGCATATATTAGGGATGGGGATATCTTTACATCCCTGACAAAGCCCTAACAATCCTTCCATCTCATTTTATCTCCATTCTGCAGCATTGCTACCCCAGAGAACTTGCACTGTAGCCACCTCATGAAGACTGGATTTCACCTCCTTCCAAGGTGTTCATTTCCACACTGTACAATGACTGGAGAGCTGGCTATTGAACAGCAAGTACTCTCTTTCCTGTAGGAAGTGGATAAGCACAGTGTCTTTGCATCATCTCCATCTCCTGAGACCTAGGTTTGCATGACAAGAAGGCCTAGGCATAGACTCTGGTCTTCCTCAAGGCAATGCAGAGTACCACCACCGAGCTAGCCCACAAAATAAACTAACCCCACAGAATTCACACTTGTGGGTTTCAACCTTGTCATCTCACCCTCCTCCTTTGCTAGGCTTGTGGTTCTTAAACAGTAGGAGGGGCCTTGGCAGAATTCAATAATTTTTTTTAAAATTTACACAATGTTGATAGTAGCGTTTATTTTTAAGCATTTTTTTCTATTTTTATCCATTTAACTTTTCACACTTGTGGTAAATTATTGGGAGGAGTCCAACAGTAAATTAAATGACAGTAAATGTTGAGATTCGAAAAGTTAAAATTTGCAACTGTTAAAACAAAAACTGTCAACATACATGAAATAAATATCCTTAAAATCAAACTAAGTTCTCAAGCAGCCTTTTTCATTGCCTATTTGAAATTTCGATCATTGATGGAAATTGTGTGTGTGTGTGTGTATGTACAGTGAAAGTGATGTTTACCCATGAAAATCTGATCCTTCTAAGCCTAATTGACAGCTGGGCGCTAGTTTTAAAAACAAACCGTAGTGAGGGCACAAGCTTTGCTGTTGTGGCCTCTGCATAAACTGTCCAAGAACAATGCAGTATTATATTCCTGTGGCAGCTATTTACAAACATCAAGAACCTGCTAGTCTGCTCCTGCCTGTAGAAGAGTGGTTCTCAATCAGGAGTATGTGTACCCCAGGAGTATGCAGAGGTCTTCCAGGGGGTACATCAGTTCATCTAGATATTTGCCTAGTTTTACAACAGGCTACATAAAAAGCACTAGCGAAGTCACTACAAACTAAAATTTCATACAGACAATGACTTTATACTGCTCGATATTTTATAATTCATGGAAAAAATAAGAAAACAAGCAATTTTTCAGTAAGTGTGCTGTGACACTTTTGTATTATAACTGATTTTGTAAGCAAGTAGTTAAGTGAGGTGAAACTTGGGGTACACAAGACAAATCAGACTCCTGAAAAGGTTGAGAGCCACTGCTATCGAACACGTGATTTTGTCTTAGGCCATTAACACTTGCTGAGATCCAGCTTGTTCTACATGGTCACGAGTCTTCCAGGATGATGCAAATAAGATCTGTGTGACAACTACTGAAGTTACGTGCTCTGTGTCAATTCTCTGCCTATAAGACATAAGCCCCCTGCAAAGGCTGTTAAAACTATTGCTGAAAAGGTGCAAGTTGTATTTGTGTACAGTTAAGTGCAGTTCATGGATATTTTATTCTGCTTTCATACAAGGCAACTGAACCTAAACAAAATCCTGAGCAGGTGACTCAATTGGTGTTCTTCTAACAGTCCGTATTGAACCAATACCTCAGCAAGGTGCCAAGGGACACTGTGCATCTAACGAGATGTCCTGATTATCCTGGATCCTAGTTTTCCCATGATAAAACCCACAAAGTTCTCTAACAAACAAATATCCGTGTTTTCCCATGATTAAAATGAAATGCTGAACTTTAGTTTCCCTAGCCACAACATATATAGGTATTAGTTGAATGCAATGTTTACAATTTTTAAGCAAGTTTGAAGCCTATCAGTGCCATCAATCATTATAATAAAATAAAATTAAGAATTGTTCTTCAGCTGCCCAGCTCTCAAAGCAGCGCTGCAGTCAGCAGCAGCGAAGTAGCAAGGGTGGCAATAGCACAGCATGCCATCCTTACTTCTGCACAGCTGCTGGCAGGCGGTGGCACTACCTTCAAAGCTGGGTGCGGGGCCAGCAGCCGCCACTCTCCATTCTGCCTTCAGAGCTGTGTGGCGAGCACCCGCTGCTAGTCAGGCACCCAGCTCTGAAAGCAGCACCGTCACCAGCAGCTTCTCACACATCTCCCAGAATACATTTTGCACACAACCCCCCAGTTTGAGAAGCTCTGGAATAAATGACACTGATGAAACGGATTTCTAGGATCCCTGCTAGTGACTTGATCATTTAAGATCAAGGTACTATGTGAAAGATAGAGGTTAACTTTGATGACTAGGCCAGATTCCAATTTGGACAGGCACATTTTAGTTTACCTAGATTTCCCCTCCATTGCTTCTAAAACAAATGCTCTGGCTTTCATCTGAGTACCTACAAAATCTTTAAAAAATGAATAAACATGAACCCCATTTATTATTGTTTATTACAATAGCGTCTAAGGACCAACCGAGAATGAGGCCCCATTGTGCTAGATGCTGTACAAACTCAGAAATAAAGAGCTTATCTAAATAGACACGGACAGATATAGGATGGGGAAAGAGGTAGAACACACAAGCAGAGTGGACAGCGGGATGGCAGAAAACAGGTTAGTTCCATTATCATATTTGGGGGTGGTGTAGTTAGGAAAAGATCAGTTAATGGAAAAGAAAGAGAAGGGGATGAGAGAGACAGAGCAGAAGGTGGTAAATGGAGATGGAGTAAGTGACCTGCCCAGATCACACAGTAAGTCAGTGACAGAGCTGAGAATAGAACTCAGGTTTTTCTTAACTCTGTCAGGTTCTAAATCATGTCACGGCATTCCTTCACTTTTTCTTACTTATCAGGTACTGGGATGTGTCCATGTGAGATTTATCACACTATCTAGGACATAGGAAAAGAGTTCTCCAAATACCTTTCCTTCTTGCCTTTTAAGATCAACATTTCTTAAAAATCCATGCAAACTCAGCATACCCATTACTGCTTATACTGAAAAGGTAGTTTCACTTTAAAGATAAAGAAACTACAAACACCAGCTTGGCATTGCTGCATTATCTGTTGGTGCAAAGAGCCACAATGACAGATTGCACACAGCTTAATGGCATTTTTTCCCCTCATCATAAGCGGAGTAGTCAGCTGCCTGCTTACAATTGTTTTAACAAGGGCAGAGAGAATAAATTAATCAACATATCACCTCAAGGGAAGGAGGGATAGACATAGCCATAACAACTTAAACAAGAAGAGCCTGCCAGTCATTTCCAGGTAGCCCCATTAGGAGTCCCCCTGTTACTAGTTTCTGGGGTCCCTGCAAACATATTTAAGTGTCTCATCTATTCCACTTTGGTCGCTGCCTTCTCCAAGCCGGTACTGCTACCTCTTCCTCCTCATCCACTCAGCATGCTGCAATACTGGAGAGCTGAGCTGGAACCCCAAGTTTAAACAGAGTCAACTATAGTAACAATAAATTAGAGAGAGACTAGATTCAACAGAAGCACTGTTTAAGTTCTCTCCCACTCACTCAGCTCACTTATTTTCCAGGAGATTTCTAGAAGTGAACCTGTCACCACATAGTATATGGATATTAAAGCATAGCTGGATTAGAGATTTCAAATGAGAAGCTTCCACTTACATGAAGCGAGAGCTGCTGAAACGCCTGGATCATGCCATTATCCATTTAATCCAGACACGGGAAACCACTCTTGTTGCAAAGCAAATTGGCACATACTGATAAAGTTCAATGTAAGTTAGTAGTCGTGTCCAAAAATCCCCACGTCCATAGGCTGGTTTAAGAAACCAATGCACAATCTGCCCTTTGTAAAGCAAATTCCAGCAAAAATCACAATCTGTAGCTGCTATTGTGTCCAGACAGCATAGAGCGCTCTCAGTAAATGAGAAGGATCCAAGTGTTGCTAATGGGGTAAGGTTCAAAAAAATAATTCGGTCTTTAGGAAGTGATGGCAGAGAAGCTACTCCCAAAGCACATGTACAGCCCTTCAGTCTTTCCAGCTTGCCAGTCTTTGCTCCCACTGAGATCTTCTTCAATGTTTGTCACGCAAGTTACCCAACCTTTTATGCTAAATAGAATGAGTCAGAAACCCTGGAGCTCTGCGCAGTATTAATTTAGTGAATAAGAGAATGAAAACAATCAGATTAATTAGGCGAGAAGCACCTACCTTTTTATACGTAGTCTCACCAGTGGAATCTACTCCTCTATGACCTTTCTTTATTGTCTGTGAGCCAGGCTGTCCAGAAGAACTAGACATCTAGGGAGTGGAGGGGAAGGGGAGAGACAAGAACCAAGAAGTTTTAAAAACATCCTAGGTGTATCTCTCTGTCCAGAATCAATGGGCAGAACTATAGAAGGCTACAATGCATATCTCAAGGGTAAGCCTGTGGAGTTTTACAATACATTTGTTTTCGACTTCCACCTTTAATACAAACATGCAGATTGCAGAAAACTACAAGTCCCAGCATGCAATGCCAGAAGCTGCTTGGAGAGATACTAGCTTCTTGGGAGCTTCCTGTGTGATGCAGACTTAGAATCTAAATGAAGAGGAAGAGGTAGAGGGGACTGTCTTTGCACAATATAAGCTAGGAGGAGGATTTTTGGTTCCTGTAAAAAAAGAGTTCTCAGGTTGCTCTTAGAAGCCTTAATTCCCAGCAGATTGGTCCCAAATGACCTCAGGCTGCAACCACTTTGTGTCTTCTTTTACCAGTAAAAAGTAGCTCCCATGAAGGATATGGCTATACTGCAATCACAGGGTGTGACCGCAGCTTGAGAGGACATACTTGAGCTAGCTTTACTCTAGCTAGCTTGGGTACAGGAGCAGTGAAGCCACAGCAGCATGGGCTAGCCCCTTGAGTAATTACCCAGGATTCCAGACAGGCTTGTACATCTCATGTTCAAGTACACACTGCCACAGCGTCACTGCTCCAGTTTCCGAGCTAGCTATGTGTGTTTGAGCTGCAGTGATACCCTAGTGATTGCAGTCCAGACATACCCTGAGAAGACCGGAGTCCTTTCAGGAAGTGAGCTAAGTTGGTGGTACAAGTTAATTTAGTTTCTCAGGTAGAGGTGGCAATTTTAGCCGCATCTTGTCTGCATTGCTCTATGACCCCTCGGAAACTTCTCTGGGTCATTATCTTCTGTCTAAATGGCCATTCTATTGTTCTATAAACTGTGTTCCTTAGTCAAAATGAGTTGAACACAGGCTCTGTGGCATGATATTTATATAGTGTTTTGGTGGCACAGAATCTCTTGACATTCCAGGGCCATTCGGATATAAAAATGGACCCAATTCTCTTCATCAGGAATAAAGGCTCACTGATTCCAGAAGTGAATGCACCAGCTCGTTGCAGCCTTATAATTGTTTGTTCAGCTTTGTCCCCTGCTTTCCCTTTCAGATTCAAGCCATACAGAGCTCAAAATGCCTAGTTTCACAGAAGGCACCTGTTTATGTCAGTGCCCACTGAACAAAGCACACCAAAAATCTCAAGAAGTAACTTACCTCTGAGGTGAATGATTTTTTGAATGTTGCTGACCCTGTCAAGATAAAAATTTAAGAGGCGTTTAGCAAAGAAACAGATGATCACGATTATATATTGTAGAGAAAGCCTGACATTCTGCCATGGTTTGAATGGTTTAATGCATCTCACATCTTTGATTTCTTCCCAGCTTCTCCTCTTGCTCACAGCACAGAGAAATTTTTTTCAGGCCACAAGGAAATGTCATTCTGCTTACCACACAGCCATCCCATCTTAACTTTGTTTATCTCTCACAGTATAACTATTTGCTAGTCTGATCTCCCCTGCTCAGCTAGATTCCAAGAATTTTTTGGCTATGTATAAACATTCAGGGCCAAATTCAGACATGGTGTAAGATGATGCACATTTATCAAATTCAGTGGAGTTACACCAAGACTTAATATGGCTCTAGCCAACCATTAATTAAAATCACTGCATCAAAGACCCAATGGTCATAGTTCAAGCTTTGCGATGCTGCAGTTAAGGCAGCGTCAGCACTTCCACTCTAAACTTATTTCCAGGGGTTTTTAAAAACACAACATAAATCCTTCAAGTTGAATGTTAAGATTCAGACAATACGAGGACTAAATGACAGTGAGGTGATTTACTACTTTTTCCACCTTTTGAAGCCTGGATTCCAGTCCTGTTTCTTGGATACGGGAAGAGAAACAGACTCTGTGATCCTGATCCTTTGTGGATGTTTGTCTAAGTCACAGAACAACCACACACAGTGGCAATAATGCTGAGAGACAGTCCAGAACTGCAAAAGCAAAAATGCTGCCCCCACATAAAATGGAGTCCTGGGAAAACCTGCATTTCTTCCTGGGACCCAAAAAAAAAAACCCACCCCAAAACAACTCCGCCTCCATGGCAGCACATCCTTCCCAGGTGAGAGCCGCAAATACAGTCTGATATAAGCTTCTCTCTCAACCATGGCAACCTCAGTCATCCAAAATGGGCAAAGTAGTGTTATTGTGGTAAGAAAACTATTTCAGCAAAGGATACAAAGGCACTTAATAGCAAAACCTGATCCTCCTTCGGATCCATTTATCAAACAACCAAAGCACCCTTTTCAAGATAGATGAAACAGTGAGCAAAAAAAATCTGTGCCAAAAGCTTTTCACTAATCAAAGTGAGAATATAGTGACTGGCTTTTTCAACTTGTTTCCCACCTCCTCTGTTCTTCCCGTAAGGCAAGAAAGGTGTCATAACAGGTTCTAATTCTTATGTTTAAAGTTCCACACATTCAGGAGCTATTTCTTCCCTCTCTCAGTACATTTTGTGCCCTTCGTAAAAATGAGTAGTCTATTCATATGCGCTGACTTGCAACTAGCTGTGCTATGCAAAGCCATAGACAGGCAGTCAGGGTAGCAGGACAGCCAATTCTGCACACTGGTTGGAGTCAGGTGTCCTGGGACATAGGTCCAAGGGCTCAAGCAAATTATGCTTTCAAGCTTCTTCTATCACTATCCAATTTGGCCTGCTGAACAGTTTTGGAGTCAAAGAGGCTCTGAGTTTCCATGGGCTTGAAGTTTCAGGAGCCTATCAGGCCATCACTCTCTGACAATCCATATTAACAGCTTCTGTTCCTCCTCCCTCCCCAAACAGGAAGTTCTGTCACTACAGAACAGATTGGATCTGAAAGCAAATAGATTACCAATTGGAAGCTAGTTTCTATACATTTCAGTCTTGCTAACAGAAACCACGCAGCCATAACCAGTTTTTCAGTATGCTGTTTTAATGACAAATTGACAAAGCTTTGCTCTGTCACCTTCCAATACAGGTGATTGTTTGAACAAGGCTTTCCAAACGGTTAATGTCTGCGACACAGAGGCAGAGGAAGCAATTCAGTCATTACAATGCAGCACCTGTTCAGCAACAATTGAGCCATATTTCCTTTCCAAGAGAGTATTCTGTAATTATGCAAATCACTTTATAAGTCACACTGAAACAGTAGCACAGCTATTAGCTATGTTAATAAGCATCCAATCAAAACCTTAAATTCTAGGAGGATTTACCAAAAACTATTTATTCAAAAGGAACAAATAAGCCTTTTTATATTGTCTTAATCACATCCAAGAGATAGTAAGCCAAAAAACACCCAACCACCAAAAACACATCACTCAACTTTTCACTGGTGTAGCACGTCTCAACTGAGGATTCCAAATTATGTACTTCACATTCACATGGTCTCTATACTAATGTGAGATAGGCATTCATTTTACAGAGGTTTAGAGTAACCTACAGTGATTTGCCTGAAATCACACAGCAAATCAGCACCAGGACTGAGAAGAGAAACCAAGAATCTGGCTCTACATGGCACAGGTGAGCCTCAGCTGGAGACCGTGTCCCGTTCTGGGGGAGACACTTTAGGAAAGATGTGGACAAAGTGGAGAGTCCAGAGGAGAACAACAAATATGATAAAAGGTTTAGAAAATCTCATCTATGAGGAAAGGCTAAAATACCTGGGCAAAGTTTAGTCTTGAGAAAAAGACAATTGAGGGGGAGACCTGATGAAAGTCATCCAATATGTTAAGGGCTGTTATCAAAGGGTCAGTGATCAATTGTTCCCCATGTCCACTGAAAACAGGACAAGAAGCAATTGGCTTAATCTGAAGCAAGAGAGATTTAGATTAGATATTAGGAAAAAGCTTTCTAATTGTAAGGGAAGTTAAACACTGGAACAGGCTTCCAAGAGAGGTCATGGAATCCCCATCAATGGAACTTTTAAAGAACAATTAGACAAAACACCTGTCAGGGATGGTCTAGGATTACTTGGTCCTGCCTCAGCACAGGAGGCTGGACTAATGAGCTCTCAAGGTCTCTTCCAGCTCTACATTTCTATGATTCTATGAATCCCCATTCCTACTTCCCTGGTCTAACTGCTAGAGACCAGTCTCCCATCATGTAATGCTAGAGAATGTTACAATTTTTCACATAAGCTATATCTGATTTCCAAATAACTATCTTCAAATCAAGTGGCACTATTTACAAGAACAGATCACTTGTCAGCACAGGGAAGTTACTGGATGCTGTAACAAGGATCAGTAACCAACACACACACCCACCATGTGCAAGACAGGAAGCACTCCCTTCCTTTCCCTAGTTCGCTCATTTCCAAACAAATGTGCAATATCCGTTGATTGCAATACCTCCAACGGCTGGAGATGAGACACTAGATGGGGAGCATTCTGAACTACTACAGAGATTATTTTTCAAGTGTCTGGCTAGTGTGTCTTGCTCTCATCCTCAGGGTCTAACTGAGCATCCATTTGGGTTCTAGAAGGAATTTTTCCCCAGATCAGATTGGCAGAGACCCTGGTGGTTTTTTGCCTCTCTCTATAGCATTGGACACAGGTCACTTGCTGGTTGAACTAGATTTAGTGGTGGATTCTCTGTAACTTGAAGTTTTTAAATGAAGATTTAAGGACTTCAGTAACTCAGCCAGAGGTTATAGGCCTATTGCAGGAGTGGATGGGTGAGGTTCTGCATCCTGCGATATGCAGGTGGTCAGACCAGATGATCATGATGGTCCCTTCTGGCCTTCAGTCTATGAGATTGGGCAATGGGTTATTTCTGTTTGCTCACAATAAAGATGCTTAACCACACTTGAGCACTAGAATGAACATGCAACAGGCGTCTGTTCTCCTAAGCAAAGGGGAGATTAATGTAAACAGGCAGGTGCAACTCCTTTAAATGTTGGGAGTTGCCTGCAAACTCATAAGCTTCCTCAGTTAAAAGCATTCCTAGTTTTGGCCAGAGGGAGGCATCATACACAGAGCCAAAGAATAGTTTAAACTAAAAGACTTTCCATACCAGGAAGTTAGAGTTAGTCTCTTTTTTAAAATGACCATTTCTTCTGCAGTATATGGAGAAACGAAGAGCAGCATCAGCCAACTCAATGAGCACATTTTCTACAAAACTGAACCACCTTTAGATAAAGTTTAGCTTGTACCTGGATGTTTCTGAAAACATGTTAGATCTGCTTAAACTCATGTTTTTTGAAAAAGAGATGAGTTAAATATTTTTTAATCTAAGTCCTTAATAAAAATCAAGCAGGTGGTCAATAAAGAGTTGTTAGCTATTTTGATTCTCTGAGGTTTAATTCCATGCCTAGTCTCTCTTTTGGGGTTAGAGGGATTAGATAAATGTTAGAAATTACCTACACACATACAAAAAGGATGGATTTATCATATGTTTGCATCTTTTAACATTACCTAACCAACTCCCGAGGAGAATTCAGACTGTCCATAGAGTTATTTACTGGAAGCTGAATCGAGCTAAGCAAATAGAAACTGGCTGCCTTCCTCTGGCCTTTGCTGGATGAAAATAGTAGAGGACCACTACAAGTAGTATACTTCTCACAGCACATCAAATAAATAGTCTAAAAGCTATTGTGGTGGCATTTTGGTTAAACAGCCAAGGAACTTCTCTGAAAGGAATATGCAACACGGAAATTCAGGTCAAATTCTCACTTCACTCATTTGTCTAGTAGATAGGCGTGCTAATTCGGGGTGCCCAAGATTCATAGCGACCAGTGTCTATTTTTATGGAGCTGTTCAGACAAATTGTAGTTGTATCTCATGTTTTACATAAAAATAAAAGTGAAAACATCAAACCCAAACATCAGCCGCTACACTCTTCAGTGTATGAAGCATTTTACAAGCTAAGCATCACAGCCACACCAAACAAGCATGCACTGAAGCTGCTAGAAGCTCTTCTGAGGAAAGAAGCCGTATCTCCATTCCCTCTCCCAATTTCAGGTTTCATCTCAACCCTTCCAGCACAAGACTGGAGAGGGACATATAAAAAATCTCTTCGATTAGGATGGCTTTCAAAGGTTCTTCAGATGGAAGACAGCAGAGAAGTTTTTAGAAAGGCATATCAGATAAGTATGAAAGCAAAAAGGAGCCTAACTACAATAATCCTGGCACACGCACAGCCGTTTAGATGTCAGGAGATAGCTTATACTTTCATACAACGTGCACTTTAAAAAAAAAAAAAGCCATTTAATTAAAGTAAACACAGTTATAACATCCATCTACTAAGCCTACAAAAGGCTTGATTCTGTATCTCTCTTCTTGAAAGCCAAGACAGTTATATAAAATGTGCAGTTTGCTGCTAGTTATCAGATGGGAAGAAAACCCATGCTTGTGAAGCATATATATGCAACATGTCTACCTCTTTGAGAAAACACTGAGCAGCACAAAAAGCTGAAACCTATGAGGAAAAACAAAGTTTATAAGATAAAAAATGTGAATTGAAAATTCAACCCTTAAAGAAATGGGAGATTTTTTTGTGGCTTCAGTTACAGGAACAAATTTTATCAAGACTAAATATAATTTCTGTAAAGTAAGAAAGGACACCTCTCAAACTGTGCAAACAAACAAAAAAGTGTTGCATTCTTAACAAGACACCCTCTACTTTGATGAGTTCATTACAACTAAACTCTTTTGTAGCTCTAGAAGATGAGTGTCTAAATATTTCATTTACTTTTGGTAAAAGACTCTTATGGACACTCCAGGAGCCTGGCTTGAACGAAAAGTCAAAACAACATTCTTGATCATAGTAGCTGGAGATGAAAGAGATCTGTTAGATCATTCAGTTCACCCCCTGCCAGGGCAGAATACAGTCCTCTGAAAGAGGATATATATTTTAAACACTTGATCTTGGCTGGAAGGCCAAGCAGTGAGTGACATTTTGAAGTTCTCTGCATCAATAGGTCTATCCAACAATTTATGTTAAGAACATTCCTAAAAGTTTTTTATTTAAAATTTGCTGTTAAAGAACCTCTAGATTAAGACTAGCTAAATTTTGTAGATTCTTTTTCACTATCTACTCATTCTTGCTACCACAATTTGCTAGGAGTCAGCAGAATTAACATACGCATGAAAGACTGTATTACCCTGGATTAGTGCACAATTTCTTCTCTCAATACTTCAATTGTACTATGAACTAACTGATCAGAGCATGAGATAGGATATTTCTAAAGTTACTGGGATGCTGCTGACAATTTTTAGGCTCAGAGTGAGACCATTAGAGTTTACTGGGGAATACAGGAAAATTCTAAACATTTTGCACAACATTATCATAGCAAGCTCCTCTTGTTGCTTTACAGGACGGGACTATTTCCCAGGGCTTGGATGTTACAGCGACTGGCACTTTATAAATATCTAATACAGATAGCTGAGCTCAGACATCACAACATCCAGAAATAGAAGAAAACACAGGAAGCTCTGTGGACTTTACCTCATTATAGCACAGAGAGATCTGGCAAATTGGGAGAAAAACAGGTTTTCAAACGTCTCTCCCCATCTCCTTAAGGTTTGTGGGTGAAGTGTTCATGTTAGTAAGTGAGCATTGTAATCCTACTGGACCATGAGAATGGTAAACTCACTATTTGAGACTGTTACTGTAACAAACCCAGGAACAGAGATACTTAAGGGCAACTAACAATTTCAGGTCCTGAACCAAAACCCACTTAAGTCAGTGAAAACAACGAGAGTCCTGTAGCACCTTAAAGACTAACACATTTCTGCGGGCATAAGCTTTCATGGGCTGCAACCCACTTCGTCAGATGCATGTCAGTCTTTAAGGTGCTAGAGGACTCTCATTGTTTTTGCTGTATACAGATTAACATGGCTACCCCTCTGGAACGTCAAGCCAGTGAGAATCTTTCCACTGATTTAAACAGGTTTAGGACCAGGCCCAGAGCCATAACTAGGCATTTTAGCACCCAGGACGAGCAAGCATATTTGCGCTTCCTAGAAGGGATGCAGGCCAAGCGCAACAGCTCCAAGCTGCATCCCTGACGAGCTCTTGCCTCTTCCCCAAAGGAGCCCACAGCTGGTCAGCAATGCCCCTTGGATTAAACCCCTGCCTATGGAGCCCGCCCTGCCGTGCAGAGGTGGCCTGGCTTAGAGAGCAGGACAGGAAGGGCTGCTGGGCAGCCAGCCAGCACCCTGGTTTCAAAAGTGCAGAGAGTCAGGGGCCTGAGTGGACTGGGCCACTCCCATCAGTTTCCAATCCACTGGCTCCTGGTAGGAGGCAATGGTTTTCAAACTGTGGGGCAAGCCACCCTAGGGGAGGTACACCCCCCAATTTGAAAACCTCTGTGCTAAATGGAAGGCAGAAATCGGGGGAGGCACGTGCATCCCTCCCCCCCTCATTTTTGTATCCCCTGCAGCTTTGAGTTAAACACTGCTTTTTTATATAAAGAATCAGGTCAAAAACAACTTACTTTTGAGGTCAAGCTTTACAAATATGGCACAACAAATCATGTTAATTTAAAAAATAAGTTAAATTAAGCCTTTCCACTTGGTGATTTAAATCAATCCACCCTGGGTTTTGAAGTTTATCTCTGTGAGGAAAAGGGCAAGAAACTTTTTAAAATTGAGGCTTAGGACTCCAATAGTCATTTAATATCCCATTTTAAGATATTTCTATCTAAATAGCTTGTCAGCTACTATTTAAAACCTTTAATTGAAGTTTACTCAACTAATTTTTCATTCTTTGCACTAGATTTTGACTAGGTGAGATCAAGAATCAAGTTATCTTTCTCTACGCTTTTTAAATGTTTTTCCCCTACAAATCAGGAAAGCTTAAAGAATTTTTTTAATCGTTTTAGTTAACTATTTATGGTACCATAATTCAGAACCCCCTTGTCCAATTCACTTCAAATCTGTCAGAAAAATTCTACCTCTGCTCTCAAAATTAGGTTAGGTCAGGTCTCTGGCTATGTTCCTTTGTTTGGAGATTTGAGAGAGGGTCCCAAAAATCAGGGTTACAATGAAAACTCAGTTGGAACTACAACTATGGAGTGACTACTGCACTGAACGCAGAAAGAATCAAATATCTGAAGTCTCAGATTGATACTTTTGGCACACCCTCTCTGTCCCACTTCAAAGTGAAAGCAACAAGGTGCGATCCTCTTGGGTGTTTCCACACATAGTTTAAAATACAAACAAGACGACACATTGGCATGTCCTGCAGAGAGGATGGGGGAAACTCTGCGTGACTGGACTGAAAGGAGGAAAGAATGGAAGTTTCAGAAACATTCATCCCCTTTACGTATGCTGAGAAAAGCCAGTAATTGAGCAATATGCCAGAGGGTAAATAGTAACGTGCTACAGTGTGGACAGTGCTCTAACAAGCCATGCCAAGGTTTGAAGTGGTTTTAGTTGTATTGTGGGAAAGGAATGAGTGCACTCTCCATGTCCAAGCTAACAAGCTTTTTTTTAATATCCAACTACTATGCTCTTTCTGTCTGAAGAAGGCTGTACTCTGCTGCCTGTGGAGCCTGACAATGCTGCTCCTGGGGTGCCTCCCTGTAGATGTTTGTTGGAAAAAGAACCAAGATACCCTTAAATTCTTGAGAAGATGGTTGCTGAATTCAGGACCAGAGTTTGTATCCTCCTGTAGCACAGTAATAAGATCACAAGATAAGGCAATTATCATTTGAAACAGAGGGAACAGTTACTGGTCTAAACCAATATTTGCTAATTAGTCAAATAATAAAAAAACTTACAAGTCACAGGACAGTCAAAAGTTTAATGGCAATCACTTGCACCAAAGGCTGCGCCTGTCTACACTAAACTTTTTTTTTGGTAAAGAGGCAGCAACACTGGGAGAACTAGTGTAGGCAGCATTTTACTGCCTTGTTAATGCTGCTTAGAGCAGCTCTAGATGAAACTGTGACAAAGATGTCATTGCCCTGTGTACACTAGAGCTTCCACCATTGTTACCACTCTGGGAGATTTCCAAAAGTAGTTTAGTGCACATACTCATAAGGGATGGGCAAGAGGAAGAAGAGAAGATAGAAAGATTATAAAGCTTGTGCAGTAAATGATGAAGTAAGGATACATACGTAAAACGGATCATAAAGGGTGGACTGATCGTTTGCAATGTAAACTAAAGGCCTTTTAAAGAAGTTAACTTGCATTGTAGCCACAGGCTACAGAGAGGTGTTTGGTTTGGCGGTTATTACAGACCCAACCCCATTCCTGTAAAAAGGGAATGGTGCTGCTCAGTAACTCCCCAGTGATACTGCAAGAATTAGCGTTTGTGAAATGCTCTGAAGATGCAATATGGAGGTGTGTGTAAATGCTAAGTGTCTGCCCCATTCTTTCCCAGAAGTGGCTGGCTGCCCCACAACCCCATTTTTATTATTACTGGCCTCCACCAGCAGGTCTGGCAATGGCATTCAGAGCTCCTTCAAGCCGCTGTCACCAATTCTGGTTCAGCTACAATTAATAAAGAGAAAAGACCAGGACTTCAGAGACGATACATGTTAAAAGAGCAGGGACAAAAAAACTCCACATCCTTGTAAATAGAGAAAGGACCAGAAAATCTGCGCCTTGGCTTCTCAGACACGGATCCTCTTCATAAAACAAACCTAAATGATAATTTACCTGCCCACTGCCCCTTACCTCCTGCAGGGTCCGGAAGGACTCTGAAAAGCTACGGCTGCACAGCTAGCCTGCCCGAATACCGCCCCCCCCGACCCCAGTGTCACCAGAGAGCACAGACCAAGCACCCCGCCTCGCATCACCCCTTCACCGGCCCTGCCCTCGGCACCAGACCCCTGGGCATCCCCCGCCAGAGCGCGACAATGACAGTGTTTGCAAACACCAGCCCTTTCCCCTCCATTCCCCATGCAACGGTAGGAGACCGCCCCGCCCCGCCACAGCGCCTGGCTCCGGCACCCACCGCCAAAGAAAAGGGGATGGGGAAGGGACGGGGAGTCATCACACCTCACCCCCCGGCCAGGGCATGGGGCGGGAGCAGAGCCGCGCGGTTGCGGGGGGGGGGGAGAGACTCAGCTCCCGCCCAGCTACCCCACCCCCACAGCCTCCCATACAGGCGCCTCGCCCCCACCCCATTCAGGGGGCCTCGCCCCTCCCCCCGCCTCGACACAGGGGCCGCGGCTCCCAGCACGCCCAGGTCCCCCCCTTCCCCTCAGGCGCGCGCCCCCCGCCGGACCCCTTACCCGCAATGCCGGCGCTGCTGCTGCTGCTGCCCCCGGACTCCGGCCCGGCCGACGCCATCTTGGAGGAGCTTCTCCCTGCCCTGCTCCACTCTAGTCCGGGCTCTGGCCGCCGGCAGCTCCTCCCTCCCCCCCGCTCAGCCCCTCACTTGGTGCCGCCCGGCCCGCTGCGCCCGCGGCTCAGGGCCGCACCATTCGGGCTCTCTCCCTCCGACTTGGACTTGGACTCGCCCTGCCGGCTTCGGACCGAACCACTCAGCGCGGACAGGAGGGGGGGGCAGTGATGATAAACTGCCCAGCTGTGTGCGGCTCAACCCTTCCCCTACCCGGGCCCGCCGCCCGGCTCTTGTCTTGTGGTTGTGGCTTGTTGGACAGGGCGGCTGCTGCCGCTGCCTGCCTGCAGCGCATGCGCATTGAAGAGGATGGCTGAAGCCATCGTGGAGGCCGCCATGGGTCACGTGGCAGTGGAGGAGGTCCCCAAAACAATGATAACCTCCTCCAGTCTAATGTCAAGGGGTGGGGCGGGCCCATCATGGTGATCCTGGAATGTTGCCATGGTAACAGAACATGTCACCTCCTGACTTCATTTGTGTTCCCATGGTGCTTTGACCTCACCCCGTTGCCAATGGCGCCTTACGTCCTGACCTCACCCTCCCATCATGTCACGGTAGCACCGCAGGTCCTCACCTCATCAGGTCATGGCACGACATGGCCTGACCTCCGCGTGCCACGGCAGCATCTCACAGACTGATCTCACCCCATCACCTCTTTATCATATCGTGCCACGACCGGCCCTGACCTCATTGTGGCACCTCACTTCTTGACCGTACTGCGTGGCCATGCGGCCTCACATCCTGACCTCATCCTCCCATCATGTCACTGTAGCACCCGCAACTTGCCACCAAGTCGTGCGCTGGCCTCGCTGCATCACATCATGACCCGTGGAGCTGCAGCACCATTTTGCCATGAGAAACATAACCCTGTTGCATCTCTAGGCAAGGGCTTAGCCCATCCTGACACCACAACAGAACACCAGGGACTTTTGTTTGATGCTATCATGAGCTGACAAGAAGCTGTATAATGCTGCATTGCTAGGCAATGGCCATTTGCCACACCAGGATATCCTAACACCTAACCATGGTCTTTTGGACATGTGGCAACAAGGAATGACATCATATCGCCTCACTGGCCAGTTTGACATGTTGTCATGCCAAGACAAGAGTGTTTACACAGAGTATCATCATGCTGCCCACATGACCCTACCAGCTTGTCACAATGCTACTTGACAGCCCCCGTGGGTTACTGCTGCCATATTGCAACACAGCAAGATGTAATGGTTGCAATACTAACTGCTCGTGTTTTAACACAAATTTGTCCTGTCACATTATGGCAAGTCATCATGCCATGATGCCATGTTAGTGTATTTTGGCACAGTTTCATCATGGCCCACAGCCAGGGGATGGCCTCTACAGCTCAGTGTGGGATGTTGCATTGTGGCCTGTCATCTTGTGGTGCAATTGTGGCATGTCATCTTTTGGTGGAATGTTCTTCTTGGTGCATCATCCTGTCCCAGTGACTTGATGGTGTCTTGGTATAATGTCATGCTACATCAGGCTGCAGCGTCACCTTGCAATGCCGGGTGAAAGCATGCACGCAATGTCCATGCTTGGACAGCATTAAAGATCTCTGGCTCTAACTCAAAAGTAAGGGGGTCCTGAGTAAATCTGGGGTAATTAAATTCTGCGTCCCTAAATTCTCACTGCAGTTTCATTTGGTTATGAGATTCTTCTTCACTTTCTGTCATGTAGCATTGCTGTGGAATGTTAAACCACTGCTGCATTCCACCCCAGAACTGGTTGCATTTCAATGGTGAAGTCAGTCATTCCAACTTGCAAATAATTTTGTGATGAAAGATGCGTTATAGGTTCAATAGATTATATGACACTATCTTTGACCGAGAGGCATGCACAGAAGTAGCAGAACAGGAACACCTGAGGGCTAGTTTCAGCTCTGACACAGACTTCATCTCTGGCCTTGGGCAAGTCAGTTAACCTCTGTGCTTCACTCTCACTTCTTGTAAAGTGTGGATATAGCACATACCTAACCCCTATACAGCATGGGAAGAAGGGAATTGTTAATTAATGAATGTTCATGAAGCGCTATGGAGGTCAGAAGTGCCATGCATTATTTGTAACTGAGTCAGTGCAATGAGGGAAACTCTCTATGTTCACATCGGTAAGACCCGCTGTTGTGAAAACAGAATGGGACCTTCGCAGCTGCTGGGAGAGTCCTTGTTTTGAAAGCTCCCTGTCAAATTAAGCATGGCTTTATTTTAACTGGTGACTCAGATAGGTTACAAGCCATGAAACAAAGCATTGCATTACAGCGCTGTCCTTTCCAATCTGTCAGCTCAGTTAACCAATCGTATCATTTCCCACAGCAGGGTAATAATAGGTCTGTTTGGGATGCCTAGCACCCTATGGGCAGGCGTTAGAAATCTGCTGCCACCTATGGACAAAACATCAGAGACACAGAAGGAAAGACAGCTGCCGTGGGGATTTCAGACAGATCCAATCTTCTTGTCTTTAGCAACAATCCATCACGAAAGAACGGATAGCTTGGCCCAGTGAATTAAGGCGCATTCCTACTAATCTTGATTTCATAAGAAGACTACTTATATGTGATGTAACAAGAATATAATCAGATTGTCCAAGGGCCAGTCCTGTAACCCTGGGGCAATTGTGGTTATTTTGCATGTCAAGTGATGTTTCTAAAATCCAGACTCCTAAGATGTTTTTCTGGTTGTTTCTTTCCACCTCCTCAACACTAATTTAAACCTGGTAATTCTCGGCTCATAGTAATGATGAGAAAATCAAATGCCCTCTGTTGCCTTCAAGAGAATCAGGAGAAAACTCCTGCAGGCAGCTCTGTGCAGACAGGCTCTTGTACCGCGCCCTCATGGAGCCCTTTGTCTTCAATGGGGCCCCGCGCAGGGGGTTGTCCAAACCCAAACAAAGGATAGAGGCCCCGCTGACCCGCAGGCTGTCATCATTTATGGCTGCGATTTTTAAGTCTAGTTCATTTCTTCTCTTGAGCTGGTCATTCTTGCTGCCCTATACACAGGTGGGGAGACCAGCTTCACATTGTTGCTTTGCCAATGATATCAGGTCTGTATTGGAGGGGACTTCTCAAAGAATAATAACACTGCTTCGACTTTACATGGACCAAGCACTGTGCAGACATTACTTGATTCATCCTGGCTCATCCTTACCATTATCCCGTGTCACCCATGTGAGTTCTAGTCCCATCACTGCCAGAGACTCGCTGTGTAACTTTGGGCAAGTCACATCCCCACTCTGTGCGTCAGTTTCCCCATCTGTAAAATGGAGGCACTAATACCTACCTCACAGGGAGTTGTAAGAGTTAATTTGAGATAATAAAATCATAGGAATTTAGGGCTGGAAGGAACCTCAAAAGATCATCTAGTTCAGTGTTGATCAGTCTTACTGACACCTAAGACCAGCTTGCTGCTTTCCTAAACTGTGTCTCAGGGAGATCTCAGGGACTGGTGCCGGTCCACAGACCGGTAATTGAGAAACACGGGTCTAATCCAACCCCCTGTGCTGAGGCAGGATTAAGTATGCCGAGATCCCCCTGAGAGGTGTTTGTCTAACTTGTTTTTGAAAACCTCCAACAATGGGGGTTCCACAACCTCCCTTGGAAGCTAATTCCAGTGCTTAATATCCTTAGAGTTAGGTAGTTTTCCTGATCTAACCTGAATCTCCATTGTGCAAACTAAAAGGATTATTTCTTGTCCTGCCCTTAATGGACCTGGAGAACAATAGCTAGGTGGAAGGTACCATAGACATGCAAATGATCCTGTTCACCTAGCAGAACTGTACCTCAGGTACCCCCTGCAAGTATGTACTAATGGATTCAGTGACTGAAACTCGTTACAAATAACACAGATTAAACAATCCAGGCAGAAACCATGCCACTAACATGTGACTGGTGCTAAAAGTTTCCATTCCATAGGAAGATAGGGAATTGCCAAATTGGATCAGACTTGAGGTCCACCTGGTCCTGTCTCCTGTGTCCAATAATGCCCAGCTACCAGCTACTTCAGAGGAACGTGTAAGAACCCAACAGCAGCAAAGACGGGGTAATATGCCCCTCATAGTAGGTCTCATCCTGGTCTCTGTGAGTATGTCTACACTGCAAAAAACAAAACAAAACAAAACAACAACCCCGTGGCAGCGAGTTGGCTTCAAAGCCCAAACAGGAACATCCACACAGCTGTTTGCAGTCCTGCGCTCTGAGACTCACTGGTGCAGGGTCTTTTTTTGCAGGGTAGACATACTCTCTTAGCCAGAGAGATCAGCTTAAACGCTGAAGCAGGAGATGTAATATCCCTTCTAGAACTGTTGTTAGCAGTAACTGTGCTAAATCTAGATATTCTGGTTATCCAAAGAAATATCTAGTCCCTTTTTGGATCTTGCTAAAAGCTGTCACCCCTTGGTAAGTGAGAGTGCTCCTAAACCTGATCTGTAATTATACTGGGCCAAATTTATCCCTGGTGTAACTCCATTGAAGCAATCTTTACTCAGGCAAGGCTTGCACTGACTTAAAAAAACCATGCATGAACATTAACTTGATTCCCATGTCTGTGCTCGAACCTTTAGACAACAACGCAATGGAGCTCAGAAAACAAAAGCAATTTCAGATAGGGCAGCACAACCAAACACATGCTCTGTACTCCAAATCTGATTCCCTATCGTCTTGAGTGTTGTGCAGTCATTTACATCGATGCAAAGCAGATTTAAAATGATGCTGTCCCAGGGCAGGATTGTTCCAATCTGTCAATAAAGCCCGAGAGAGAGATGAAATTTGAAAGGGCAATGAGGAATAGATGGATGTGAGATCAGATAGATTGGATGGAATGAGTGCATCATACAATCACCAAAGGGTATTTCTTACCACTCAGAATAGCTACCAGCCCCAGCTAACCTGAAACTAGCTGAAACTCAGGCAAGTCAGGTTAGATTTCCTACGTTTAGGCCTGGTCTACGCTACACGGTTAGGTTGACGTAAATTGCCTTGCGTTGACCTCGCTGTGGAAGTATCTTCACTTAGAGTTGATTCCTGCCAATGTAGGTGCCGCTCTTCACCAATTAGGTAACACCCTTTCCCTGAGCGGAGTAGGGTCACGGGTGATGTAATTAGGCCAACGCAGTGTCAGTGTAGACACTGTGTTACAAGGGCGGATTGCAGTCTGCTAAAAGTTTATTCCTGTGGATGTGGATTGGATGCAGATGGACATATTTGTATTCGCGCAGGGCTCTAGATACAAGCACTTCTAGTGATGATGCACACCGCCGATTCAAGGAGCCAAGTGTGCACACACACAAGCGAATCAATAACTGTGGTGGCTGTATGCTGACGTAAGTTAGGTTGATATAATTTTGTAGTGTAGACATGGCCTCAGATGCTAAAGTTTTCTCTACTTATCAGACCTTTAAAATGACCTTTCAGAAAAATGCCATGGAACTTCCTGTGGTGTGAAAAACCTGTAGGTTCCAAATTAAACTAATCAGAAGGAGTTAGATTTACAGTACATATTTTAGCAACAAAGCAGATCAGCTGATAATTAATCATGCATTTTCAGCTCAGTATTGTAAGTTTCTTCCAGGTATATTAGAAATCTAGATTTATAACAAAGATGAGTTAATTGTGTTGGGACATCAGAAATGCACATGCCATGATAAATTCATACCTAGTGGAAAAATTTGAAAATCTTTCCCAGCAGAGACAATTCTGCTGAGATCTGAGATTTGATTTATTTCTCTTTGTTGATCAAATTAATCTCTTGTGTTAGTGGATGCAACTGCTATTGACTTAATGTGAGTATTTACACCAGGGCTGAATTTGGCCCATGGATCTTTGCTCCTTCAGTTGGGATACATCTAACTCATTGGTCTTATTTCCCATTTGAGGTCACAGACCTGTTTCTGCCATCACAATTGGGCTGCGGTGGAATTATGGTGTCAGAAGCCCAAGATTGGTTTTAGTAGCACACCGAATTTACCAAGGGTCATAGGGCATTCCCCATCACTCGCAATTTTTAAATCAAGGTTAGATGTTTTTCTTGAAGATCTGCTCTAGGAATTATTTTGGGGCAGTTCTTTGGCCTGTGTTGTCCAGGAGGTCAGACTAGATCAGTGGTCCCTAAACTTTTCCTCTTGCGCCTCCCCTTGCCAGTAATAGAATGTGTCTGCGCCCCCCAGGCCAGTAGTGGAGTCACAGGAGGGCTGAGGGGGCGGGGGGAACCTGAGAGCAGGGGCCAGTGGATGCAAGCAGGCTGCAGCTGCGGAGCTGGTTGCAGAGCGTGACTGGGCGGTGCTCCCTCCCCACCCCCTCATGGGGGCTGGCCCAGGCTCTGCCACGTCCTCCTCCGCCCCCAGACATTCCTGTGCATCCCTCTAGGGGGCCACACCCCACAGTTTGGGGACCACTGGATCATAAAGGTCCCCTCTGACCTTGGAATCTATGAAGTTGTAAACTAAGAAACCTGAAATCACGTAAAACCTGTTTTTGTGCCAAAGTTCAGACTCAAATCAGCTTCCTCGAAAGTTTCCTGCAACTTTTGAGCAAGACTAAGCCCAGATTAAAAATAAACAGATCATGGTCCCGCATTCAACCCAGGTGAAACTCAGTGGTTTGGGTTGAGGTTTGCTTTATTTGTTGGGTCCCCACAGCTGAGCTACCTCCTGCGGGTGGGGGCCAGCTGCTGAAACAAATAATTAATATTTGGAGAGTTTTTTGAGCTCTTTGGATGGAAGGCATCCCTGCAGGGCAAAGAATCCCCCTGAATGATCATGTTTCAATGCAAACAGCTTTAGCAACAATAAAACAAGGAAAGAGGAAAATGGGAAAATACCAATCAGTGGAGCTTGTTCTAAACAGCTCCTGTTTTAATTTCAATCTTTATCCCCAACATACAGTTCCAGGGCAAAAACCAACAGCACATCAGGGAAATCTAGTGAGCCGTGTATAAACAGTCAGCAACACTAGGGATTAGCAGGTCACAAGTGTTCTCAGAATAATTAGGCAATTTGCCAGATTGCTTCAGCAAGCTGACTGAGAAGAGCTATGTGTCCCGTTGGCCTACTTGGCCCACATCTGAGGCAGAAAGGCCAGGTTTGATCAGTGGAGTTACACCTGCTCATTCCAGCCTTGCACCACATATCGCAGGTGTGACATGCAAACAAATTGGGACAGCATTTTACAATTACTTTGTACAGGTATAACTGATGAAGCACGGTATGAGATCGGGGGAGTGAGGCCCCTGGAGCACAGAGCTGGTCTCTTTTGCCTGATTACATATTGCTGCAGGATTGCAAGCAGTAATGTTAATGTTAATGTTTAGAAGGAACTTTTACTGTGTCTTTATGCTCTTTCAATGGGTCATGGGTTGGGTCAGGTCATGAGGGACATCCATTTTGTGTCCTCCCAAGTCTCACTAGCAGTGTTTCCAACTCTTGCCGCTGCACTGAGCTCAATGGTATTTTATGTCAAGTCCTGCAGCATCTGGTGTTTTTGTTTAAGTCCCCAGCTGCTGGAGTCATGTGATTACATGAGACTCTCTGCTTTCATTTTTTAAAAAGGGCAGTATTGCCTCTTTGGACCACACTTGCTAGCCAAAGTTTGGGGCCCTGTGGTGTTTGAGTTGGTAATAGAAATGGGAAACTGTCAGGTGTCTGTGATGCAGTTTGCTTATCTACAAGGAATGTACAAAGTCCTGGGCCTCTGAATGCAGAGGGAATCAAATAGCAGGAAACAGCTTATTTTTCCTCACAGCTCCAGGCATGCACTTTTCAGCCTGCACTCCTGACCAAAAAACCTCTCCTGAACTTTCTTCTGCTGTCAGCCACATGCTTTCAGCTGCTCACTCCTTCAGGCTAACTTCTGGTTCTCTCCTCTGTCTGTTCTCATGGTTTTTGTGTATGCAGATCTTCCCTTCTATCCCCAATACCTAGATGAACCATCTGCTCACCTGCTGCTAGTTTCTGGGCAGACTTTATTAGGCTTTGTTTTAGGTGTAGCCCCTTCACTGTCTCTTACAACTGGCTTAAATGGGGGCTTAAACGAGTCTCATTTTTGACTCAACCCACAATAGTTTCACCTGATCCAGCTCATAGGCCTTATGGCTGCAGAGAAAAGCTGGAAGTTACGATGCCTTAAGTCAAAAGCCTGATGGCCAATAATTGATTTTTTTTTATGCAATCATGATTTTTAAGCTAATCTTGTGAGTTTTTGGTTGGTGTGGGGCTGACGCTGACTATGGTGATGACTGTGGGGCGCTGGGGGCTGTCCGTAGTGTTCCAGGACTCGCGTGTCTGTCACTGTGGTGGCAGGGCGTTGCTTGGCTCTGCAGTGTGAATAGCCACTTGCATGAGGGTAGGTGTCCAGGGGACCAGCTGGGAGTTCGGGAGACACTGAAGGTTGTTGCTCCTGTGGGGGCCAGGGGCCGGTAGCTTTGGCAAACTAAGCAGCCTTGGGCTTGGACCCATATGTGGATGGGAGACCTTCAATAGAGCCCCAGAGCTCAGGATCAGCCCTTGCTGGTGGTAGGCTGAGGGTATGGCGGGGGGCGGGGCCAAAGCACCGCCCTGCAAAGAGACAGGTGGGCAGGGCCTCCTCAAGCCCCGCCCAGTTTTCCCATCGATCTCTCCGTGCTCGATCATTCTCCCCTGACCGCTCAGAGCGGGGTGAATTTTAGCCTCGGCGCGCGCGCGCTCGCTCGCTCGCTCGCTCGCTCTCCCCTGGCCCAGGCCGGAGTAATCGCTCGCGGCCCGGTCCGGAGCCCGGGGCCGCGATGAGCCTGGCGGGGGGCAGGGCGCCGCGCCGCACGGCTGGGAACCGGCTGGCCGGGCTGCTGGAGGCCGAGGAGGAGGATGAGTTTTACCAGACCACCTACGGGGGCTTCACGGAGGTGGGGCTGTGAGGGGCCCGGGGGGGGCAGGGCACTGGGTGTGTGTGGGGGGGACTCTTTGGGGGGGGCTGTGGTAGTGGGGGGCTGCGGGGGGAGTGGGGACCATGGGGGGGGTGGGACCCCAGGGGGCCATGTGCAGCAGGACCCCGAGTGTGCGGGGGGGATGGGTCCCATGGGCAGCAGAGTGGGGGGTGGGGGAAGTGTGCAGCAGGAGGCTGAGTGGGTGGGGTAATGGGGGCTGTGTGTGGGTGGGAGTGGGGGGCTGTGTGTGTGGGGAGGGGTGCTCCCAAAGGGGCAGTGGGATCCGCTCAGCTGTGACTGACGCTTCCCCCCCCCCTTCCCGGGCAGGAGTCGGGAGATGACGAGTACAAAGGCGACCAGTCGGACAGCGACGACGAAGTGGACTCGGACTTCGACATCGACGAGGGCGACGAGCCGGCCAGCGACCAGGACGACGACGAGCCCAAGAGGAAACGCAGGGTGGTCACCAAGGCCTACAAGGTGAGGATGCAGCGGCTGGTCGTGGTGCTGGGTGACTCAGCCTCAGAGCACCAGTCATGGACCAACACCCCAGTGTCCTTGGTGCTGTAGACACTGAAGAAAATGGTGATCCCTGCCCCAAAGAGCTTCCAATTTAAGTACAAGACAAGAGACACCATGTGGATACAGATGGGGGAGCACAAAACAATGAGACAACCTCAGTCAGCATGATGATGGGCAGTGGTCTCAACACAGCAGCTGCCTAACCGCCATTTCTGATATAGCCCTGTTGGGCTGAGCGAGTTACCTGCATGGAAATTGCTGCCAAAACTCTCAGTAAAACCAGATTGTAACCTAATTTACAGGGTAACCTAGGAGTTGGGATTAGTTCCATTTATAGGCTGTTTCATTTATGTGCTTTGCAGTAGCAGAATCCTGTAAGCAATTAGTGCCGTTCAGGGTGGGAGTCTGGTGGGCAGGACTCCTGGGTTCTGTTTCCAGCTCTGGGATGGAGTGTGGTCTAATGTTTAACCAGAAGCTGGGCAGTCAGGATTACTGGGTCTATCTATAGTTCTGAGGGAGAGTGTTGCTTTGTGATTTAGAGGAAGAGAGCAGGAATCAGGACTCCTGGCTCTTGGAGGGCGTGATGTATATTGGTTAGAAACAGACCAAAATAAACAGATGGCAGCAGTAAAAGTAAAATCAGAGACTGAAAATGTTCTTTCTATAATCACAGGTGTACCTAGTAGTACGGGCAAGGTACTTTTCTTTTTAAAGGCATTTATGTTGGCAGGGGCCCTCTTGAAACGATTTGCAAAAACAAGCTGCAAAACCCCTTGTGGCTTTTTATTTAAATGGGGCTGAAAGCTCAAAAGCAGCATGAAATAACAAGTCCCTGGGAGGTTCTCTCTTTCCTCACATCAGCTCTTACCTGAACCCACTAGGAGCCCATCAAAAGCCTGCGACCGAAGAAACCTGATGCTGCTGCCAGCAGCTCCCAGAAGGCACGAGAGGAGAAGTCTGCGCCCCTGGAACTCCAGGATGAAATGGGAGACAGTAAGTGTATCTGTGATGCTCATTAGGATCAAATTTAGTGCCTTTAGATGAGTAGAAACCAGTTGTTCGTAAGGTTTTCTTGAAGCTGCTGCATTGATTTGCAGGGCAGATGTTTGATTCACGTTACTCAAGTACGGTTGCTGGGCTGAACTGTGACCCACAGACAGGGAGGAATCATTGTGGGGCTGCTACGGTGGTTTCTTGGTGGCTACGCTGTCTCCGCCTGCCTTACCCAATCTCCTGACTTTCCCTCCCGCTCCTTGGGTTTACAGGCCGCAAGTACATGCGCCAGTCGACTACGGAGCACACGCGCCAGACCTTCCTGCGCGTCCAGGAGCGTCAGGTGCAGTCGAAGCGCAAGAAGGGGGGGCCGAACTATGACAGGCCGCTGACGCAGGAGGAACTGCTGGAGGAGGCCAAGATCACAGAGGAGTTTAACCTGCGGTCTCTGGGTGAGTGACATGGGTGGGAAGGCAAGAGGCTTGTGCGGTCTTCAGGCAATAGCCCTCACCCCAGTGTGGTGGCAGAAATTGAGTCACCCAAAGAAGAGATCTGAGCGGTGGGAGATCAGAGGGTAAAATGACTGTGGTTAGGGATGTGCTTTTATCTGGCCTGTGTAAGTATGGGGCTTAGAGCAGCCTAAGCTCTCCTGCTTGCAACTGAATGGGAGGCCCTGGGAAACGCACAGACTTTTCACTCAGGTTAGCACCAGGAGTCTAGAGCACCAGTCAGGGCTGTACTGGTCCACTGGAGACAGTGTGATCTGACAGCAGAGCAAAAGGTTGGAAATCAGGCCTCTAGGATTCTAGTCCCAGCTCTAGAAGGGCCTGTCATCTAGTAGTTAGAACAGAGGACCTGGAGTTGGGACTCCTGGGTTCTATTCCCAGTTCTTGAAAGAGAGTAGAGTCTAGTGGTTAGAGCCGTGGGGGGTGGAATCAGGACTGCTGGGTTTTATTTCCAGCTTTGCCATGGGCCATTCATTTTGCCTTTCTGTGCCTCCGTTTCCCCAGCTGTTAAGTTTGGATAATGCTACCCAAGCATTAGTTCTGTGGATGATATATATAGAAGTGCCTAGGTACCTCCACTCACCATCATGAATGGTTCAGAATTACAGGCGTAACTCAGGAGTTCTCTGGCTCATTCAGATACCGGCCACTCCTTACAGGAGCCTGCATGCTCCTCCTTGGTGCTCGGACCACCAGGAAGGGTTTTGCACGCCATTGGCGACCTGCAGGCTGCAGTGTGAATGCTGCTGGTGTGACACAAGTCCGTCCTCTGTTGAAATGCTGGCGTCACGGTCATTTGGCCATTGATGGCTCTTGCATTCGCTAATGTGAGCCTCGAGTGGCTCCACGTGGTTCCTCCGTGTGTGAGGAGAAGAGCCCAGAGCTCTGAGAGATGCCAATAGCTGGATTGTTGACTGGTGGTGGTTTCCAAGCTGCCCCGTTGCTCCGACCTCTGCTCCACTTACCTTCTGTTTGATCACCCTTGCAGAGACCTATGAGCGGCTGGAAGCTGACAAGAAGAAGCAGGTGCAGAAGAAGCGGAAGTGCGTAGGGCCGGTAATCCGCTACTATTCGGGGACCATGCCACTGATCACTGACCTCGGGATGAAGGAGGAGAATGTGGATGTGGAAGGGTAGGTGTTGGGGATTGTATTCGCTCTTCCCATCTCCCAAGCCTGAATTCCAGCCCCTTGGGAAGAGCTGCCAACTCCCTCTCCCACATAGATCCTACTGTCCCTTCTGACTCTGGCCCTCTGGCTGGCAAGAGCCAGCCCCACTTCCTAGGGGATCCCCTGAGCCAGCTCTTGGGAGACGTCAGCCCCATCTTGCAGACCCCAGCCATTCAGTCAGTCCTCTTCAGCGTCCCAGCCTTCAGCTGCTTCTCTGAAGCAGACCCTGAGTCCCAACAGCCATTGATTCCTTCATCACTAGCCGCACGAGTCCGATCTGGATCCCCCGAAGCGGCAGGTGTTTGGGCCCTGGTTAGTCTCCTGCTCAAGGAGAGCTCTGCCTCAGGCCCATGCTGATCCCTAGCACCTCCCGTATTCTAAGGATATCACAGATGGGGCTGGTTGGATTAAAACTCGGGCTCGAACAAGGGAGGTCTATACCTCCTTTAGCTGGAATGTGCCGACCCAAACTGGGATTTATCTGGGGTTTGCACCCTGACTCATTTGGAGGTTGCCTGGAGATCTTTACTGAGCACTGGTGCCTGGTATATCCTTTGTCCCCACCTACCCCCACCCCCAGAGCCCTGTATGTTCTTGCTCCTGGTGTTGGATTTGAAGCTTGACCTGATTCCTGTGGTTTCCCCACCCCCAGGTTGGATCAAGACATGCAGCAAACAGCAGAGGCGCCCCAGGCTTCTGCCTCCCCGGCTGGCAAATGCTCTCGCACCTTCATCACCTTCAGTGATGACGAGAGCTTTGAGCGCTTCTTCCCCAAGGCCAAGCAGCCGAAGCTTCCCGTGAAGGAGATCTGCCCTGTCACCCACAAGCCGGCCATCTACCGGGACCCCATCACCGACATCCCCTACTCCAACATCCGGGCCTTCAAAATCATCCGCGAGGCCTACAAGAAATACATCACTGCCCATGGACTGCCCAATGCGGCGACATCTGCGGCCCTGGGGGTGGGGCCGCCCACAACAGACCCAAATGTCCGGGCCACCAGGCAGAAAATCATCATCAAACAAACAGTCCCGGCAACATAAAGCTGAGGAGTGGTGTTCCCTTTCCAGGAAGGAACTTCTTTAAGGGACACGGGCGCATTTGGGTGGCTCAATATTGACCCACCCCTTCTTTTTCCCTATGTATCTTTGTCTTTCAGCCTCAAACAAGTGGGGGTTCCTGGCTTTTCCTTTTTTACTAAAAAACATCTGCAGCAGCCCGACCAGAGCAAACCAGTGTGCACAGCCCATCCCTGCCAGGAGACTCTTCAAGAGATAAACCTGCGTGCGCAGCCTGCCATGCCCAGGCGACCTGACTGAAACCAAACCAATGTGCACCTGCAGAGTAGGAGGGAATCGCTTATTCTGAAAGGAGGCAGGATGGATTTTAAGCTCTTCAAGGCTGTTGATGGTTGTTGAACAGTTTAGAAAGGTGATAAAATGACAGGACAGATGCTGGCTGCCCTGCGTGGCTCACCCCGGGGAGGAGAGGAGCCGGTGCAAGAAGCTAGATTCTGTCCCCGTCTCACTGATCAGCTACAGCAGGGGCAGCGCCAGTGTGTGACTGTCCTGCTCCAGGGAGCGTCAGGCGCCGTGTGACATTCAGTTGGTTCTAGCTGAGGCAGCAGGCAGGGTAAAACTCCCATTTCGACAGCCAGAGGCGTGAGTAGCTGTTTGCGCTGTAACCCCGACGAACGGCGCTGACTGGAGCTGTGGCAGGGCTGTATAGTACGGCCGGTTCCGTCTTCCAGACAGATTAGTTGGTGTCTGCCTCACGCTAGTGCTCCAGGGTGGCTGCGTGAGCCTGCCTGGCTCTGATAAGAACTGCCCGGGGCAGGTCCAGAGCCGCGTGTTACTCCTCTGGCAGCATCACCAGCCCGGCTGCTTCGATAACGAGAGAGGCGAGAAGGGAAATAAAAGAACTTCCTTTCCCAGGGCCATTTCCTCAGTCGTCCTCCCTGCGTCAACCCGTCAGATTTCCTACTTATGCCAACTGCCAGCTTGATCCCTGCCCCCTCTCTACTCCACTCTGGTTTTAAGTCTCGAGCACTGGGAATACCACGCCGTGGGGGACGAGTTTGCAGCTCAGTAGAGCTCGCTGTAACAAGTCATTCCTGATCTTCGGCATAATTTTCCCCCTCTTTCCTCGTTCCACCCCAAGCAATTCTCCCTCCTTGCAGCTGGTTATTAGCATCCCCTTGCACAGAGGGTACATCTTAGTTCTGCCTATCTAGCGTCTTATCTAGCCCCTGTTCTCAAAGTATCTGAATGCTTTGCCTATAGTCGTATATTGATCCTCTGAGAACCTCCCTGCGATGTAGCATTGTCTCTGTTTTCCAGATGGGGAAAACTGAGGCACAGGGTCTCCAACTAACATGGGCAGTCAGAGCTGGGAATTGAATCTGGATCTCTCGAGTCCCAGGCCAGTGCCTTAACTGCAAGCTCATCCTTTCCTTACTCCACCTCCTTTAAGCTGTCCTCATAAATCAGCTTCCTCACCTCCTTTCTGTTTTTCCTTTCTAATTCAGTTTAATAAATTATAAGGCCAGAAGGGACCTTTAAGTGTACGATGGTAGCAGCAGGGTGCCCCAATAGTGAACCAGAACCCCTTTGTGCTGGGTGTTGTACATTTGTTTATTAGGTGTATTACGGTAGCAGCTGGGAACCCCAGTCATGGACCAGGAGTCCACTGTGCTAGGTGCTGTCCAGGCACAGCAGAGCTGATCCCTGCCTCACAGAGCGTTCAGTGCAATCCACTTGTCTGATCCAGGCTACAGAATTTCTCTTGTGGGTCTGGTCCTGAGCTAAACCCAGGATTCCCAGTGCTGTCACGTGGGATCTGGAGCAAGAGGGGCCCTCTCTTGTCTGCTCCAGCAGGATGCCCATGTGGTTGGCCCTGATCTGCAGGAGCCATTCCTGTTGCTAATGCCTCCCCACCTGCAAAGCAAAATTGGCAACCGGCATGTACATGACGGTAGCCGGGCCTTCACTGCCCAGAATTGTTTGACTCAGAGCTGCCTCTTTTTAGTGGCAATTCTGGCATCTGACCGCTGGGGGTCTGCAGGGCTCTGGGAAAACCTGCCGGGCCGTGGGAGTGATTGATAACCTGCCTGTATATGTGATCCCGCTCTCCCACCCCCCACCCCTCCTGCCCAGCTGGAGCTAAAATAATAAAATGCTGATCTCACACACTTCGCTGGCGGTATCCCTTGCCTCAGCACACTGCGCTGCTGCTGCTCTCACCCAGCCTGGAAAGGCGGCGTCCTGGACTGCCTGGGGAAGGTAAGCTGGAAGCCCTGCTCCCGGGCAGTGGGTTTGTATACGGGCCGTGAGGCTGATCTAATCGCAAAGCTAATGTTCTAAGCGGCTCACTGAAGGGGCGTGGGGCTGGCTCGCCCTCTTCTGCCAGTGCGTGTCGGGCTCAGTGCCTGCTTTTCTGTGGGCTGTAGGGCGCGTGGCCCTCTTGTCGGTAGGTGAAGGCACCCTTCTCTGGAGTTTTGAGAGGCCTTTTCTGCCTAGGACATCCACTGCTTGTACGTGACCTTCTGGGTGAACAACTTTGTCACTGCTCCATGCATGATCTTGATGGAGGATGGGTTTCGGCTCCTAGGCTGGCTTGTCCCCCTCCAAAAGACTACGAAAAGCATTAAATAGCTATGACGTGGATGTCTCTACAGTGCTTGCTGCACAGAGCGCTGTGTAAATGTTACAGACCCAAACGGGTCGGTTCGACTAGCGGGGAAATGTGGCCACCTCTGAGGTGGGCTGCAGCAGCTGTTAAAACCATTTAGGATAGGGCCTGGCGATCATAACTGCAGGAGAAATGTTAGGTAGGCAACACTGCCCAGGCGGGAATGTGGCTGGGACTCAGGCTAACACTCTCTGAAGCGCTATGGCATCTTTAGTGATGGGGGGCGGGGGGGTTTCTGCTGTGTGTTTCAGCAGCAAACAGCCGTCCCCTAGTAGCACATATGGGGCATGGTCAATGCTGACATAGTAAGGATAGCGCCACCTATTGAACCCCCCAACACTGCTGCCTGCAGGTCTGGGTGGGTGTCCCTTGGAGGTCTGCTAGCCAACTTACCTACTCAGCGTCTGAAGTGTACCTGGATCCCAGCACCAGGTGGTACACCTGCAGCCTGAATTGCTTGGAATAAAACAAGAGGACAGACAAGTTTGGCCCCCCGCCGTGTTTCTGGGGAAAGGCAAATCCTGGCAATATTGCAGCCTTGCACACCGTGGGGTGAGGTTTGGAAGCCAGACTCTTTACTGGTGGTTGCTCGCGGGGTGGAGGGCTGTGGACAGCAAAAGAGCTATCACCAGATTCTCAGAGTCCTCCAGGACATTGTGCCCTTGCTTTGTACTCGGAAGCCAGCTTAACCCTGGTAAGGCTGCAGCTACATGTGAGCACCTGGCCGCTCCGATCCCAGCAGATCAAAGTCAGGCTGGAGTCAGCCCAGTAGGGAGCAGCGTGGCCGAAGGAGCTGTTAAAAAGGCTTTTTCCACTGGAGCTGGTGTCTGGCTGCTGCTTGACGTGGTAATAGTATAAATAATTCCCTCCGGGGCAGGTACCCCCACGTGAGCGTCTCTGGCCTGCGTGGTGCGGGAGGTCAGAGTAAACCAAGAGTGCTAGTGGCTTGATACTGATCGTCCTTAGGCTGGTAACTGCACTGAAGACTAATCACAATCCATCTTCGTGGATCTAATTCAGTGTTTTCCCTGTGCCCTGGCCAGTCCCATCTGTTTATATGGTCATCTAATGACTATAGGGTGCCCATCACCATGGGATCTGGGCCCTGCGCCAATCAGCTTACCAGCAAGAGGTGGCAGGGTTTGAAGGGGGTGAACATTCTGTAGATGCTCCCACTGCCAGAGCTGGGTGAAAGGACCTGAGGGTAAATGTGACTCTGGCCCATTCTTTAACATGCTTCCCAGCTGAGGATCTCAAAGCATCACCCATTTTACTGAGGGGGAAACTATGGGGATGTCTAGCCTGGGCAGTGCATGGAGATTGCAAGGCCAGAAGGGACCTTAGTGATCATCGTCTGACCTCCTCTGTAACGAAGGCCCGAGAACTGCCCCAGAGGGATTTCCAGAGAGATCGGTGAGAAAAACATCCAGCCGTGATTAAAAAATGGCCAGTGATGGACAATCCACCATGCCCCTTGGGAAATCGTTCCAATGGTTAATTACTCGGGCAGTTAAACATGTACACCTTATTGCCCGGCTGAATTGGTCTCGCATCGCCTTCCAGCCGTTGGATCACATTAGACCCGTCTCTGCTGGACTGAAGAGCCCCGTTATTCAGTGCGTGGTCCCCATGTAGGTACTTGTATAGCCTGTGATCAAGTCACCCCTTACCCTTCTCTTTGTTACGCTAAATAGACTGAGCTGCTTGAGTCTCTCACTTCAAGGCAGGTTTTCTAATCACTTAGTCAGTTTCCTGACTCTTCTCTGAACTTCTCCAATTTACTGCCATGTCAGGAGCCCTGAGACATCCCAGTAGAACCCACCACAGCGGGTGGCAGTTAGTTCAGTGCCTTTAAGGCCCCAGTTTCTCCATCCTGTTTCAGACCCTGCTCCAGCGGGGATTGGGGGGGGGGCTGCTGTCCCACCTGTTCTACAGCTGCCAGCTGCCACCGCTCTACGGACAAGCATCACGGGACACGGTGTTGGGCGCCAGGCTGACCCGTGTCCAGCCAGGTTGGCAGATTCCTGGAGCAGCTGCCTTGGCAGTTTTGATCAGCTGCAGAAGCGGATGGCGCTGGCTGTGTCACCCCCCATCTGCCCTCTAGGTTCTGCTCCCAGTGCCCCTTCTGTGCCCAGCACCCCCTCAATCCCTGGCATGCCCCCCTCATTGCCCAGGGACCCCTCCATCCCCCATGTACCCCCCCATGCCCCATGTGCCCCCTCCTTCCCCAGGGAGTCCATTCCCTCTCCAGCTCCATCCTTATCTCAGTGCAGGTGCCATCCCACGGCCACCCTTAGCTCAGCCCCACCCCCATCCCACTCTTGGCTGCGTTCCCCTCCCAGTATGGCTCAGCTGGACCAATGGATTCCACTGGACTCTCTGGTGTCAGCGAGACCAGACCCCCTCCCCGTCCGGGGGCCAAGTTTCCCCTGGGGCTGGGCCCAGCAACTCCCTCTGCACCCTCCCACCTTGCTCAGCTCCCTTATCAGCTGGTGCCGATGGCTGCGGGGCTGGGACGGGCCCTGGGTGGGGCCGAGGGGCCTCTGATAAGGAACTGAGCTACTGCAGCCCTTTGGAGGCAGGGAGGGGGCAGCTCTGTGGGGGAGAATAGGGACTGATTCAACCATTCCACCACAGAACCCTTGTGCTGAGGCTTTGGAGGGGGGGGGGGGGGGGGCAGGGGGTTCAGCTGGGCCTGGCTGCTGGCTTCCTGCTGCTGATTCTCTGGGCCCTACAGTGCCTTCAGACTGCAAGGATGGCAGGGAATTCAATACTATCCACTGACAGTGAGTTCCGCAGGTTAACTTCACTAATACTCAGTGGCAGGGAGTCCCAGAGGCTAACCTGATTAATATCCAATGACAGAGAGTTGCACTGTCTAGTCTCACTAATATCTCCTGGCAGGCAGTTCCACAGGCGAGTTTCAGTAATGTTCAGTGGCAGGGAGTCCCATGGGCTAACCTTACTAACATTGACTAACAAGGAAGTACACAGACTAACCTCACTAATATCTGATGGCAGGGAGTTCCATGGGCTCACCTTGCTAATAGCCCGTCTCAGGGAGTCCCACGGGCTAATCTCACCAATATCTTGTAGCAGGGAGTTCCATAGGTTAACACCAGTCCCAGCCCTTCTGAGATGAATTCCATAGGTCTTGTGTGGGAGCTGGGAGTCCCATGGGTGAACCTTATGAATGCCCCACAGCAGGGAGTGCCCACATCGGTCTGTGTCGCCACCCAGGCTAAGTTGCTGTGCTTGGTTGTGGGAAGGAACTGCTGAACCATGACCTCCTACCGGAAGGAGCTGGAGAAGTACCGGGACATCGATGAGGAGAAGCTCCTGAAGGAACTTTCCCCGGAGGAACTGGACCAGCTCGAGCTAGAGCTGCAGGACATGGATCCCGAGGTGAGGGAAGGGGGTAAGGCTGCGGCTTGAGGGGAGGTGCCGACCTCCACACTCCAGGCTTCAAAGCCTAAATCCTGTCCCCAGCCTGGTGTCTGGAGTGGGATGGATCCCCGCCCTGCCCCTGGCTCTCACCTGGGCCTTTGCGGTACAGCCATGATGGTCATAAAACCCTTCGAAGCTCAGACCAGTGTGGGTGGAAGGGGAGGGAAGTCAAGTGGTTAGAGTAGGGGGCTGGGAGCCAGGACCCCTGGGTTCTATTCCCATCTCTGGCACTAGCTCCCTGGGTAAGCCAGTCTCTGTGTGCCTCAGTTTCCCCACTGTAACATGGGGCATTGGTGTCAGGCTTCATTCACTGCCCTCTGCAAAGGGCTTTGCGCCTCTTCCCGGGGGTGGGTCTGTGCTTCCTATTGGGGGCTTGTCCTGCCTGTGATCCTTGCCCGCTCCCCTCGTCCAGAACATGATGCTCCCGGCCGGGCTGCGCCAACGGGACCAGACCAAGAAGAGCCCAACGGGGCCGCTGGACCGGGACGCCCTCATGCAGCACCTGGAGAAGCAGGCGCTGGAGGCGAAGGAGCGTGAGGACCTGGTGCCATTCACCGGCGAGAAGAGAGGTACTGGGACGGTGGGGGAATGCATGGGGCGGTTTGGCTCAGCCTGACCCACACTGGCTCCGGCCCAAACACCACAGACTCCTGCACTTGCCTGATCGCCCTCGTGGCCCCAAGCTGGCAGGAGGTTCCTGGCCCTGATATGGGGCCAGGGCCAGAGGATAGGAGCCCCCCATCCCCAGGGCAGAGCTAGGCCGGGAGGGGACGTGGCCTCCCTACATGGCAGGGCTAGGCTGGGGACGCACATGCCCCCTGGCAGCTGGGGGGTTTCATTCCCCATGGGGGCAGCACTAGGGGCACTCACCAGAGCAAGGGGCAGCACCAGGGGCCATGCCCCCTCCTGCGTCGCTGGGTGGCCAAGCAGTGCCGGGTCAGGCAGACCAGCGAGAATGGCCCGGGGCGAGGCCCTGCCTTGGCGTTTTGGGGGTGGGCAAGGCTGTCTCTGGGTGCCGCTGGCCGAGCGTCTGCCCCGATGTTGGGCTGCAGGGCTGGGACGGAAGGGATTTATATTTAGCTCAGCCCAGGAGCCGCAGCTGCTCCAAAATATCCTGGGGAGCGGCTCGGATGTCCTGTCCGATCCAAGCTGGGGTCCCACCAGCCCAGGCGCAGCAGCTCCTGGCCCTGTAACCCACACCTTGGCCTGGCCACTCATCTCCCCATCAACCCCGGGAGCCAGCAGCGGCTGGCAGGGGTCTCAACGCCTGCTTTCTGTTCCCACTGTCTTACAAGGGGACCTTGGGCAAGTCCCTTCCCTTCTCGGTGCCTCAGTTTCCCCTGTCTCCCAAGTCTGTCTGGTCTATTCGGACGGTGAGCTCTTCAGGGCAGGGAGTGCATCCCGCTCTGAGTCTATGCAGATGCCCAACCTTAGCCCCATCTCAGGGCAATCTCTGGTGCCACCGTAACAATAAAGGGACAATGCTCTGTTTTCTGCTTGGGGATCCCTCCTGTGAGACGCCGCCCCCTCCCCCCAGCTGCCACCCACTGTGCTGGGCACCCAGGATCCCATTCCCCAGCCTCACCATGGGCCCCAGCCCAACAGCCTCCGTCCTGGCGCAACCGGCTTCCTTTTCAGCTCACAGGGGCTGAAAGTGACTCCCCTGCCAAATCAGAGGGGCCTGGGGTCAAGCGGGGTCAGTGTGACCCCAACCCACCTGGCAGACTCAGCATGGAAGCCAAGGAGAGAGTGGACCACAGAGGCGGAGCTGCCCTCTGGTCCCAGAGGAGTCCCCATGGGGGGTAGAGGGGAAGGCAGCATAAGGGGAAGCTGAGTCCAGGCTGTGCCCATCCTGCGAATGCCCAGGGCGGCCAGTCAGGGGACGTCTTCTGCCACAAAGACACCATTCTTGGACGTAACCCTCCCGACCCCATGGAGATGGGGTGGCACTAAAAGATCCGCCCAGGGGCCTGGCAACGTGTGGCACTAGGACATCAATGTGGGGCCCCGGGGCAGAAGCAGAGTCCTTGTGAAATGCCAGGTCACCTCCCTTTCTCCTGGTCCGAGCTCTAAATCTGCCTCTCGAAGGTCACGCCGAGGGTGTTAGGGAGCTGACTCCACTCGGCAGCTTTCCCCCGGCCAGGTGGCGCTGCTGCCCGCCGACTGAGCTGTGAGGGGGCCGAGGATCATGTCATCCGCACGCACTAGGGCACCCACCTTTACCCAAACCGGAGGGCCCATGGCACCTCCACCCTTTCCCACTCCATAGGGCTCTGGGGAAAGGCACCTACCCATACCCAATTCCTAGGGCTTAGGGCCGCCCATTCCCAGGCTGTCGGGCTCCTGGCGTAACCTTGTTAATTTAAGTACCTTCCCTTTCCCAATTTGTAGGGCTCTGGGCGTATTTTTCTGCAGGTTTTCAGGGCCTTTTACCAGAAAAGACGCCTTACCCAGCAATATCCTTATCCTCTACTTATCAACAATCACCAAAGCAGAACGTGCACGCTGAGTGGCCAATGCTTGCCACTCCGACAGACAACTTTTCCTGGTGGCTGGTCAGGATTAGATCATCTGGGGACTCCAGCTGCACAATGGAGTTGGCAGGGTGTTGAGGTCTGGCAGCTCTGGTCTTGGGCTGGGTCTTGGAATTGGGTTCCACAGAACTTCCTTTTGGATCCCAGTTATATCATTAAAATGTGGGTCCTGCTTAGCCACACCTTAACTAATCATTTTAAACGGAAGTGCTATAAACCGCCTATCCTCGCCCGTCGGAAATAGGTCCTGAACCAATCACACCCCACCCCCTCCGCTGAGTTAAATGTTGCACGATTACTTGTGCACCAGATAGGAACAATTCAGATAAACAATAGAGAAGTGAAGTAGGGGCCATAAAGACAAACCAATAGGTGTGGATTTTACAGCCACACCTGTTGGTGGTTCCTTGCCGGACAGAACGCTGCCACTGTCTTCTTTAAACTTCTCACGCTCCGTTTCTGTATCTGGCGGTGGCAGGTTCGATTAAGGGCAGGGACGCCTCCTTGACAGCCCGATAGATATTACAGTGTTTGATGTGACTGAGCTGGAACGGGAGGATGTGACCTCCTGCTTCTTAGCTCATGGCTGCTGCTGTTCTAATATGACGCTAACCCCAGTCTGTGTCTCTGCAGGGAAACCCTTTATCCCAAAGAACCCCAAGCAGGAGATCCCCAAGGAGGAGCAGATCACTCTGGAACCTGAACTGGAAGAAGCCCTGGCCAACGCCACCGACGCAGAGATGTGTGACATTGCAGGTGAAGGGCCTGGAGCCCTCGGGGGCAGCAAACTCTGTCTGCTTTGGGGCTACGGCAGTGGGGGAGGCAGCCATGCCTACGTCCCCACCATGTACCTGCTAGTGGTGAATGGCTGGGGCCCAGCAGGCTCTGGCCTGACCTCACTGCAGCTGGGCGCCTGGCATTTCCGCTTGTCGTGACTGGTGCTGAGCAATGGTTGGCTGGGTCCTGGCACCGGGGGGGAGGGGCCGGGATTCAGATGAAGCTGGTGAGATGCTGCATCCCCGGGGTGGATCATCTGCAGTGGGGATGGAATCTGAGAGCCCTCCGGAGCAGAAAGCACGGGCTCTGCTGCCGCAGCTGGAAGGCTAGTCTGAGGGCCAAGGCTGTTGCAGGCTCGAGGGGGTGGGAGACGCTGACAGCAGGGAACAGATCCCGCCTGACCCACACGGGGCCTGGGCGTCATCACAGGGAGCTGGGATGGGCACCAGGAATGACCTCGGGGCTTAGAGCTGCGGGGCTTTCTCTGGGGACAGCTGCCCTAAAACATCCCTTCCGGGACGCACGGTGGGGGACAGGTCAGGGGGAGCAAATCACAGGCCTGTGGGCACAGCCACCGCTGAAATCAAGGGGCGTCGTGCCACGTATGCCAGGGCTGGATTGGCCCCATCAGAGCCCCTGTAATTAGAGAGTGTGTCGTGCAAACTTCAGTGGGGCTAGCGTCCGGCGAATGAGTTGAGGTTTGGGGTCTGCTGTGTGTGAAAATGCCCCCCATTCCTGCCCAGACGGGGGAGCTGTGGAGTCTTGTAAAGACGGAGCATGCCAGCGCAGGGCAGGGGAACTGGGAGTGGCTTGACAAACCACGTGCCTGTGTGAGATGCTGCCATGTGTGTGCGTGCAAGGAGATGTGTGTCTGTGCATGTTGTAGGCACATCTCTGTGTGAATGCATGGGTGTGGGTGTGTGCATGCATATGGGGGGTGTGTGCATCGGTGCGCCTGTGTTTGGGTGCTCCCATGTGAATCCATGCCCTGGGCGAATGCCTGCCCCTGTGCATGTGTGCGTACATATATGTGCATGTGCCTGTGTGTGTGCATGTTTATATGCCCCTGTGTGAATACATGTATGTTCGTGCGAATGTGCAAGTGTGTACACATTTGTGGTCTGGCGTGTGCATGCACACGTCTGTTTGTACCTGCATGTTTGTATGCCCCGGTGCAAATACATGTATGTATATGCATGGGCATGGGTGTACACGTGTGTGGTCTGGCGTGTGCCTGCACACACGTGTCTGTTTGTACCTGCATGTTTGTATGCCGCTGTGCGAATACATGCACCTGTGTGAATCCATGTGCGTGTGAGCATACGTGCAAGCCTGGCCTGGCGTGTGCATGCACTCGCGTGTGTTTGTGCCCTCGCCGTGCTCCAGGGACTGCTTGCTCCTCGCACGTTCAGGCTGGTTCGTGGCCTGGCACAGATACACAGCAGTCCTCTTAGCTCCGCAGGTGGGTGCAGGGGTGTAGAGGGAAAAGGTGGCAGAAGGAGACTCAGACCCACCCCTGCCCCAGTTCAGCGGTGCCAAGCTCGGACTGCATTAGCTCCGGACCCCCAGCCTTGGTTCCCAGCCACCCTGCCCCCACGCCGCCGCTGGGGACGGGGCTGCTCCTGCCCATACAAGCCAGGCTGAGTCGACGAGCTCCAATTCCCAGACCTCAGCAGCGAGCGAGCTGGCTGGGAGCCAGCGGGTGGCTAAAATGAGAACGGCAGGCTCCAGGACTATCCGCTTACACCCGCCAGGGAGATGCTAGGTCAATAAAAATACGTGGGGCATGTGGTGAGAGATTACATGTAGGGGCTTTTCCTATGGCCTCTCTGCTGGCTGCGGTCAGGTTGTGAGCCTGGGTACGGGCTGCCCTGTGGTCTGTCACAGTAACAGTGAAGTGCCTTCAACCCTGAGCGTCACAGGGCACCTTGTGAGCCCTGTATGTACAGGAATCGCTCGCCCACCCACTGGCATGCAGCCCCCTCTGGGGTGGAACACAGCAGCTGTTTATGAAAGGTATCGTCACCCACTATGGACATGCAGCCACCTCTGGGGTGGAACGTGGCAGCTGTTTATAAAAGGTATCGTCACGCACTGTGGTCATGCAGCCATCGCTGGGGTGGAACGCAGCAGCTGTTTATAAAAGGTATCGTCATGCACTGTGGTCATGCAGCCATCGCTGGGGTGGAACGCGGCAGCTGTTTATAAAAGGTATCGTCATGCACTGTGGTCATGCAGCCATCGCTGGGGTGGAACGCGGCAGCTGTTTATAAAAGGTATCGTCACGCACTGTGGTCATGCAGCCACCTCTGGGGTGGAACGCGGCAGCTGTTTATAAAAGGTATCGTCACGCACTGTGGTCATGCAGCCATCGCTGGGGTGGAAGGCTTTATCTAGGCAACGCTCCCTCAGTGGTGAGACACAGCAGCTTCTGGAGGGGAATGCGGAAGCTGTTTGTATAGGGATCCCTCGCTCAGTGCTGAGATGCAACCACTTCTGGGGTGGGCGACAGCAGCTGTTTGTACATCAGACGTGCGATCACTTCCCCTGTGCTGAGATGTAGCCACCTCTGAGGTGCAAGGTGGTAGGTGTTTAAAGGGGTGGCATCTCCTACCTCTGCAGCTGAGACCCTCGGCCTTTGCTATTAAATCCAGCACCTGTTTGTTGTTCCCTCCCCAACAGCCATTCTGGGGATGTACACGCTGATGAGCAACAAGCAGTACTACGAAGCCATCTGCAGCGGCAACATCACCAACACCGAAGGCATCAACAGTGAGTGCGCTCCCGTCGACTAGCGGGGCGGGAAATTGGGGTTTGTGGTCACCCCACGCGCCCTCAAGTGCCCACTGAGCCCAGGGGGGAAGCACAGTCCTTCGTGGAGCACCAGGCCTGGGTCCCTAGGTCTGGATTGTTCCCCCTGCAGGGCTGTGAACCTGCTCCCAGGACATGTGGGATGTGAAATGCACGAAACCAGCAACATCTGGGAAGAGAACTTAGTGGGGTTCATGAATTTCTTGCTGTTCGGATCGTTACGAGTAACGCAGGGCAGGAGATGTCAGGAAATGGGGGCCAAACCCTCCCAGCGTTCACCTCGGTGTAAATCAGGAGTAGCCACAGCGAAGCATCTTCGGCTGAGCGGCGGTGTTCCCCTGGCTTTGAGGCCAGTTGGTGCCAGTCGGGCCCAGGGGCGCGGGAGAGGATCGGGTCAGTGAATCTCCCCCTGCCGACACCAGTGGGGCGTGTGTGTGTGTGTTTCCCATCAGGCGTGGTCAAGCCGGATAAGTACAAACCAGTCCCAGATGAGCCGCCTAACCCCACCAACGTGGAGGAGACCCTGAAAAAAATCCAGAGCAACGACAAGGACCTGGAGGAGGTCAACCTGAATAATATCAAGGTCAGCTCCCCCCAAGGCAGCAAGGGGCATGGGAGAGGGTTGGAGCCTGAGGCATCTGATGGGGCAAAGCCCTGGGGTGAAATCCCAGCCCTGCTGATGTCAAGCAGAGTGGGGCCATTGATTCACTGGGGCCACCTCAGCCCCTTGGGGAATAGCCCATGGGCCATGATCTCGGGCTACATGGATCTTCTCCATCTTGGTCTCCTCTGGCTCGATGTAGGGGAGGGATGGCCAAAGCAGATCAGCACCGGCCTGGCTGCAGGGAAACGTACAAGATGAAGAGCTTTCCCTTCCTCTCTTTCTCCCGCTTGAGACGCCAGCACCATCCGGGTGTCCCTTCCTTCTCTGCCGCCACAGGCCGACCTGCCGGTGTCTCCGACTCCTCTAGCCGTCAGCTTCCGCAGCAGCGGATCTCTCCGAGACCCAAGGGAGGTGGCTGGCATTGGTTCAGAGCCATGAGCCGCCATTAGTAGAAGGGAGCAAATGGAGGGCTATGGTGGGCAAAGACCTCCCCCCTCCGAAAAGAGACACGCAGGGCAGGGAGCTGACAGTGCTCGGGGGTCGGACTCCTGGGGATCGACATCCTCCTTGCTCACCCTAGCTTCATGGCTTTGCACCTCAGTAACACAGCATGGTAGCAGCTAGCTAGTGCAGAGCTCAGGGGGCGGGCTAGTTCTCAGGTGTCCTGAGAGCCCTCTGCACTGCTCTGGCAAACCACGGGTGTAAATTACAGGTACACGCTGAACTCACACCCGCTGACCCATCCCTTCGGCTGCCTGGGCAGTGGCAAGGGCTTCTTCATGGAAAAGAGGAAAAGGGCCCTATTCTCGGCTGAGAAACACCTTAGTTACCCCACTGCATCCACCCCCCCGCCCGATACCCACTTACCCGCAACTATCTACCCTTCCCCCCCCACCCGATACCCACCTACCTCCTCCATCTATCTACCCCTTCGATCCATCCACCTGATCTCTATCTACCTGCAACTATCTACCCCTTCGACCAACCCACCCAATATCCACCTACCTACCCCTTCGATCCATCCAGCCACCCGATATCCACCTACCTCCATCTGTCTACCCCTTCCTTCCATCCGTTCCTCCATCCATTCCTCCATCTGCATATCTCTTTGATCCATTCATCTACCCCATCACCCAGCTGCCCTTGCAATCCATCCATCTACTTAATCATCTGTCTGTGCCTTTGAGCCAGGAGCCTCCATCCATCTATATGGATCTAACCCCCCATCATCCATCTACCTCTTTAACCAATCCATCCATCTGTTCCTCCATCCATCTACCTCATCGATCCATCTCTCTACCTTCTCCACTCCACCCTATCCATCCACCTCATCCCCCCATTCATCCACCTCATCCACCCAACCCCCCATCCCATGGACTCATTCATCCACCTCATCCACCTCATCCATCCCCCCATCCGTCCTGCCATTGTGTTGCTAGACAAACCCATAAAGGCTCCCATTGGCTCGCTCCCTTCTCCTGCAGGACATTCCCATTCCCACGCTGAAGGAAATCTGCGAAGCCATGAAAACCAACACCCACGTGAAGAAGCTCAGCCTAGTGGCGACTCGGAGCAACGACCCTGTGGCCAAGGTAAACCCTGCAGCTCCTGATGGCCGTTCCCCAGGGAACCGCTCTGAGCGTCTCCATTTGCAGTCCCCACCAAAACTTTGACAGGCCGTAGCTGGCACTGGAATCCCTGGGGATTCTGAGTCTCCCAGAGGGAAATAGCTTCCCCGACAGGAACGAGGGAAGAATTTTCCCTGGCTGGAGACGTAAGCCCTGGATTCAGCAACGCCCTGAAGCACGTGCTTAACTTCAAGCACAGGCTTAGGTCCTGTTGACCTCAGTGGGTCGGTCTGTAGTGCCGTCGGGAGGTGTGATTGCAGCATGTGTAGACAGACCCCAGCAAGCTGTGAGCCGGAGTGACAATAACCGCCGTGGCAGGGGCTAGCTGCTGGTTTACATCGCCAGGGTTCTGGGCGGGCAGCCCCCCTCTGCTGCTGCAGCGTCACTGCGGTTTGGACTGGAGAGAGGGTGGGTCTAGCTAGATCCCAGCTGGTGCGGGTACGGCGCTTCCCTGTGGCAGTGTAGACACAATCAGTGGGACTCAGGCATGCACTTCGGTGCTCTGCAGTTACCGACCCTCAGCTTGTCATGCAAAGAGCCACCCGCGACAGACGTTAGTCCTGGCGCTTACAGCACTTTCTGGCAGGAGCCCAGGTGAACAGGCTCGGATAAGAACCAGACTAGAATCCAAGCAAACGCCATTAGCTACCACTAGAAATCCCTGAGTGGTCCAGGGTGTAGGGCCCTGGCCTTGGAGTCTGCGGTTCTGTCCCCACTGACTCGCTGGGTGACCTTGGCCATGTCACGGCTCCGCCTCGCGACTCAGTTTCCCCATCTGTAAAATGAGGGTGATGATGCTTGTCTTCCTTTGGAAAGTGCTTTGAGATCCATGGATGAAGCGCTTGGGGCTGTTATAAATCTGGGTCTGTCAAGGCTTCTGGTTCCCAGAAGGTGAGGGTAACCAGCTACTGGAACCGTTTCCCAAGGGTCGGGGTGGATTCTCCATTCCTGGCAATTTTTCAGTCCGGACCGGTTATGTCTCTAAAAGTTCTGCTCAGGGAGCTTCTCTGGCCTGTGTGGGTCAGGCCGGATGCTCACAGTGGTCCCTTCTAACCTTGGGGTTCTGAAACTGCGGAAGGTGGCAGCTGTGCTGGCCGGGGCTGGGGCCCGGAACCTCACGCTTTTTTAGCACCCCTCCTCCGCTACCTCGGGCTTCCTGGCCTGTGTGCAGAGCTGGCCTGGGACTGAATCGAGGGGCCTGGTGGGAGCTGTGTTTACACGCGCTGTTCCTTAGTCAGCGAGTGCTGGGAGGACGTCTGTGTCTCCTGTCACTCATAGTGAACTACAGCCTGGGCTTCCATCCAGACCCGGTCCCGGGTGGGGTTTACACGGGGGCTCAAGAAAAGGGGGAAGAGGATAATGCTAAGGACTCCAGGACCTTTTAGCGTCCCATTTCGTACGGGTGGGGTCTGCCCGGGAAGGAAGTTGCCCCGCCCTGAGAGGTGGATGCGCCTGATGGCTGGTCTGGGACTCCCGCAGGCTGTGGCCGAGATGCTGAAGGAGAACAAGACCCTTCAGAGCCTCAACATCGAATCCAATTTCATCACCAGCGCCGGGATGCTGGCTGTCATCAAGGGCATGCGGCAGAACACCATGCTGGCCGAGCTCAAAGTGGACAACCAGGTACGGCCGACCCCGGCCCCTAGGGAAAGCTGGGACGGGGTCCGATGCACTGCTGGGTGGGGGCGTGGCTCCAGCTGGGCGAGTGAGCCCAGGAGTCATCAGCCAGATTGCTGGGTGAGTGGGAAGTGAAGGGGGGGGGGGTGTCCAAGGACAGGGGGTGTCAGTGGTGGCTGGGATACAGCCCTGGGTGCTGGGAACCCCTCCGTACTAATCCCGGCTCCGATTCCATGGCCGTGGAGGGTCAAATCCTGGCCCCCCTGATGTCAGTGGGAGTTTGGCAATTGAATCCAATAGGAGTGTGAGAGGGCGGGGGGGCCTCCATGTGCCCCCTTGTGGCCTGGCCTGGCTCTGCAGCATCCCTGCCTCAGTTTCCCTTTAGCCAGGTTTTTATGAGGTCCAGGTGTTTATCTGGCTCTCACCTGACCCCAGTTAGTCCTTCCCCCGCAGGCTAGGAGGCTGCTAATCATGACACAGGCAGGGCTGGCCCCATTTCTCCTTAAAGGATCCAGTCACCCTGTGACAAAGAAGCTGGCCATTCTGTGCCTCAGTTTCCCCCAGGTAAAATGGAGATAACTCCACCTGGGTTTGTAAGGGGCGTTGACATCCTCAGCTGGGCTTCACTAGCCAAGGCAGGGTATTATTATAACACTCCCTTATCGTTCTGAGGGTTCAGATTTGTAGACAGAGGCTAATTATTTATGATCGTCGGCTGCAGTGCCCCCACATGGCGGGGGGGGAAGGGTACACTTTACCAGGGCCCAGAGGCCCTGGGGGTCCCAGCCCAGGCTGCAACCCCCATTACCATCAGGAAAAAACTTTTCATGGCTCATGGGATTGTACGTCTGGGATGAGGGAGGGGAGGGAGCCTGTGTTACAAGTTTGTGCTGGGCCCCAAAAAATTATGCTTGGCCCTGGTCGGTCAGTTGCACATTGCTAATCGAGGGCCCAATCCGGGGCGGGGCTGAGCTCTCCCCGCACCCAGTAAGGCCATGGAGCAGAGGGGGCATAGCGCCATGCAGCCCCGGGCTGTGGGGTGAGCCCCATGCTGGGCCACATGCCCTGGGCAATCCCACTGGGTTAGATCCCAGTTACATCCCAGTTACATTCCAGTTAGATCCCACTGGGCCCTTCGCCCTTGGCAGCTGCCTGACGACAGCTTGGCCTTCCCTGCAGAGAGAGAGAAACCATCACTCGATGCTTTTGCTCCCGGCTACCACCCTGGGGCCCCCTCTGCGAGAGACCAGGGAGCCAGTCCAGCCGCTGGGCTGGCACAGGTACTGAGGCTGGGCTGTGCCCTGGAGGCCCAGGCAGGACCCTAGGCACCGCCAGTACCTGAATTGCAGTCGCCACTTGAGGACTCACAGACGCTGCTGTCCATCTGCAACGATCCCCCATTTCCTGGGGGCTGAGGAACGGGAGACGAGGCCTCCCACCCTAGGGGCCGGCTTGGAGCCGGCTCCGCTTCATAGTCACCCCCAGCAGCTGGTGTGAAACAAGTGTGGCTGGCGGCTGCCAGGCTGCTTCCCAGCCGCCCTCCACAGAGAGACCAAGGGTCGACTGGGCCCTGGAGGGTACTGGGGTGGTGGGGGGGTTTGTTTCCAAGGCTACCCCGGCTTGCAAGCAAAGCGAGGACAGCTGCAGAGTTCCCGGGGGCCTGGTGCAGCCTGTGTCAGGCAGGTCTGCACTGGGCGGGGCTGACGGAGAGGCTGGCGGGGCAGGCTGGGGAAGGTGGGAGGAGAGCTCCCCGCGCCGGAGGCTGAGCTCAGCCGTGTGGCGGTACCCACCAGATCTACCGCTCCTCCCCTCACAGTGTCAGCGGCTGGGGGACTCGGTGGAGATGGAGATGGCTGCAATGCTGGAGAAGTGCCCCTCCATCATCCGCTTCGGGTACCACTTCACGCAGCAGGGACCAAGGGCCAGAGCCTCCACCGCCATCACCAAGAACAATGAGCTCCGTAAGTGCCACGCCGCCGCCAGGGAAGGGCGGGCAGGGGACAGACCAACTGCTCCCCCGCCACCCCCGACAGCAGCTCTGTGAGCCCGAGACCCGGGTTTACCTTGGGCTCCTCGCCCCAGATTCGCTCCCATTGCCATGGCCCTGCTGACGACCCAAGGACTGGGTGCGCCCCACTCTGGGGTGGAGCGCCGGGTCGACGGTACGATGCTGCTAGGACGGAGCGAGTACCGGGGGGCGCTAGTGGTGCTGGTTCTTTAGTCAAGCAGCTGTGGCCTGTGCGTTTGGACGTGGAGGTTGAGGCTTCAATTCCCTGCCCTGGCCTGGTGGGGCCATTCCGTGTGTCGCTGATTTGGACAGGAAGTTAAGGAGACTCCTCCAGCCGGCTGAACCTGCAGCGGGGATGTGGGAGGGGAGAATGGGAGAGCTGGCCCAGGACTTCACCCGGGACAGGGGGATTAACACCCTGGGAACTGTCATGCCCCCATGGACAATCACACTGGGCCGCCCGTTCCGGGCGGATGTCAGCCTCTCCACTTCCTGTCCTAAACGGCCCCGCAGCCTTTCCTTCCTGCTCATCTGCAGGATGGACTGGAGCTCGATCTGGGGCGGGGGAGAGGGTTCAGGGAGGAGTGGGCTAAGGAGGGGCCGGGTTAGCCAGGCTGACCCGCTTGCTGTGTCTGCCCCGCAGGTCGCAAGCAGAGGAAGACATAATGCCTGGCGCCGCCAAGAGCCAGCCCGTCTCTTTAACGCCTCTCGGTGCCTCTAAACCCTCGGCCCCGGCCGGCTGGTGCCCCGCGGCCTGGGCTCTGCCACCGGCTCAAAGCAAAGCGGAGCTTTTGGTTCTTTTTGTAGATTTCCTGGAGCCGACCCTCAGCTGTCGGCCCTCCTCCCGCCCCATCTAGCACTTGGAGTCCCCAGCTCAGGTTACTCTTTCCTTGGAAGAGAATTGCAGCGAGTATTTTGGTTATCACTGTAAATAAAAAGATCACCCTGTGGGCCCGGGCTCCGGCACTGGGGGTGGGGACCAGCGCTCTGTGGGGCCTGGGAGCTTTCTTCTCCCAGGGGCCAGTGCCAGCTGCTGCAGAGAAAGGGCAGCTCCTCCCCCCACGCTCCTCTGAGCTGCAGCGGGGCCAGCTGATCTCCCCACGCTGCAGATCACTACATTCACCCGCTTGTCTCCAGTTCCCCATGCTGGAGAGCGGCCGCCCCCTTCTCCTGGATCCCTGACCCCCCTGCTCCAGCCTGGAGCAGCCCCCCCTGGGATCCCTGTCCCCCTTCTCCAGCCCCCCTTCTCCTGGATCCCTGCCCCCTGCTCCAGCCTGCGCCTCCCTCCTTTGCCCCTGCATCCCCCTTCCCCTTCTTTAACCCCCCGAAACCCCCCTCCACAACTCCAGCTATGACATTCCCTACAGTGGTGCCTAGAGGCCACCCCAGAGCTCAGGGCCAGGTGCGGCCAGCTCCTGCCCCACGGCGTTCACCCTGTAACTCGCCAAGGGGTGGGAGGGGAAACCGAGGTGTGGAGAGGGGATGTGGATAACCTAAGCTCACCCCTTAGTGGAATAGGGCCTGGAGCCCGTGGCCCTGGGGAGACCCCGCCCCGCTGGAGCACTCTGCCTCTGGGGTGCCGGCGCTGCTAACCTGACCCCCTTGCTTTTCCCACAGGGCTGCCCCGGCTCTGCTTGTCCAGGGCCTAGCGCAGCTTCCGCGCCAGCCTCGCCGAACCCTGGGGGCTGTAGGGCCATTTCAAGGCTGCCCCCTGCATCTCCCCCACTTCCTGCCAGAGGTGCTGAGAATCAAGGGGCACCATGGCACGGGGGGGGGCATCCCCTGGGGCACTTAGCCCGGCAGCCTCACTTCTGAGCTGTCGGAGCCCCTCTGGCCCAGGTTTCCCCTCCAGCCTCGCGCCTGACGGCTGGACCTCACTGCAATCATCCCTCGTTACAGACCCCATCCCGCTGCCCGACAGGGGCTGCACCCGCCACGAGGGGGGTGGTTGTGGTCCTGGGGACCTCCCCTCCACTGTCACCCTGACTGCAGGGCCGGGGAGCCTGGGAAACAAACGCTCCTGGGTGGAAGGAGCTCGGATCCAGGCTCCACGGCGGGGCAGCCGCAGGTGGGGGTGGAGGCAATGTGGCTGGCCTCGCATGCCCGGGATGGCTGCCCTGGCTCAGCGTCCAGAGGGGAAGGGGCCCAGCTGGGAGCCGACTGACGGGCTTATATGGTAATGTGGAGCGCTGACCCCCTCCCTGTCGCCGCAGCCGTCACGCCCAGGGCCGTGGGGGGCAGGGGGGCATTAGTCAGCAGGTGTGTCCGGTGCCACGCTAAGCCCTGCCCGGGGCGGCCAGCCTCATAAACAAGTAGCGCAGCTCACACTTGTGCGTGTTACTCAGCATCAAAGGGCCGCGGCCCCGGGCCGCGAGGAGCAGGGATGACTGATGGAGGCGCACGGGAGGGGAGAAGGGGGACGGGGTCTGGGCAGCTGGCAGGGTTCTCGCCAGGACAGTCACTCGGCTGGGTCCCTGCACAGGTGGCCACGGGCATCCCCCTCGCAGCACCAACAGGGGGCAGCACTGCATGGGGGCTATGGTGCTGGGCTGGCTCTTGGCCCCCTTCCAGATGTTGGCCAAACCTGCCTGCTGCAGAGCCGCACGTCTCAGGGGGAGAAGGGACGCTTGGGTTCCATTCGCAGGTCTGATGAGTCCTGCCCAATGCAAGGGGAAGGGGCAAATCAGAGCAGAGGCGCAAGAGCTTTTTAAATGGGGGGCAGCATGGCCCAGTGGTTAGAGTGGGGGTGGGGAGGTGTCAGGACACCTGGGTTCTATTCCCTGCTTTGCCACTGACTCCTGTGCAACCCTAGGGCAAGCCCCTCTGTGCCTCAGTTTCCCCCTCGGTAGTATGGGGCTGCTGATCCTGCCCTGCCTCTATCACTTGCTTTTCGATGCTCAGAGGGAGGTATGCTGAGGGCAAAGTATCTTGGGAGCCTCTGGGGGGGCCAGTACCGGATGAGGCCCCCCCCGCATCCAGTCCCACCAACCCCTCAGGGGCAGCTGCCCCGCTGCAGCTGGACCCCAGGGCAGGATAGGTGGGGGGTGGGGTAGGCGGAGCAGGGCACGCCGTGTCACAGCGGAGAGGAGGTGAGGAGCCATCAGCTTTGGCTTGCGCCCGTGCTCAGGTGGATGCTGGAGGCTAAAGCATGGGGCCTTTGCCACTGAGTTCTGGCTGCCTCCAAAGGTGCTGGGTGAGCAGCAGGGCAGGGGCAGTAACAGGAGCTGCAGCATCCAGAGCGGGCACAAGCCCAAAATGGCGCTGCCCTATGGCACTGCCCTCCCTGCCCAGGCTGCTGCCTGCTCAGGAGACAGTGGCTAAGCTGCAGTGGGAAAGGCCGATGGCAGGCAGGCAGGCAGCGCCGCGGCCAAGTGCCCCGTGCCTGGTGTATTTATACCCCTGAGATCAGCCCGTGAAACGGAGCGAGGGCGATCGGGTTACGGGACAACGCGGACGTCACCCTCAAGGAGGAGAGGAACAAGGCCAAGGGTTTCCAGTCCCCCGCACCCAGCAAGCGGGGCTAGATCCTATCACCCGACAATGGCACCCCCCCTGCCTGCCTTCTCCTCTTCCTCAGCTAGACAAAGGCTCCTGTGATCCTACCCACAATGCTCCCCTTCCCCCACCACTGTCCCCCTGGCTACCAGTCAAGCGCGTCGCATTGCCCCCCACCCAGCCGGAAAGGTTATAAGCCCTAAAATTTACACATCTAGCCGCTGGAAACAACCTATTATAGCGGGCCAGGCAGCTGTCCTTCGGGTGTGTGCGGCGGGGCGGGGAGGCTCACATGGGATTAGCCAGATCAAGCCAGCCTCACACAAGGGGAGCCTGCTCCCACTGCTGGGATGGTGCCCGCCTGCCCTCTCTGTCCTTTCTTGGTGCCCAAGCCAACCTGCTGGGTGGTGAGTCCCCTCTGCCCGCAGTCAGCTCCACTGAGCCCAGCAGGCCCCAGAGGGGACTCCAGCCCCGGCCAGGGGAATGTGTGGGCCTGTGGCCGCACCCAGAGCAGGTCCTTCTCCCTGCAGCCTGATCCCTTTCATGCCGGCACCCAGCCCCATGCTCCTCCCCTCCGTGCAGTGGAGCAGATGCCGCCAGAGAAGAAACGTTGCCCCTGTAGAGATTTAGATTTATCACTGGCTGACAGTGGCGCCTAGGTCAGGGACCCCTCATGCCGGGTGCTGCAGACCCAGTGCAAGAGACAGCCCCTGGCCTAAAGAGCTCACAGTCTGAATAGACCAGACACACAGAAGGTGGGAAGGGGAAACTGAGGCACAGGGAAGGCAAGGGACTTGCCCAAGGTCATAGAGCAGGTCAGTAGCACAGCCAGGAAGAGAGTGCCGGTGTCCTGTGTCCCAGGCCCCGTGCTCATGCCTGGGCACAGAACCCAGGAGTCCTGACCCCCAATTCACTGTTCTAGCCACCAGACCCGCTCCCCTCCCACAGCTGGGAAGAGAACCCAGGAGACCAGACTGCCCGCCCCCTGCTTGAGTCACCAGAGCTGGGAGAGTTCAAGCTGCTATTAACGAGTGTTGGAAACCCAGGGGAGCAGGAGCAGGAGCAGTAGCTGGGAATTCGGGATTCAAACAGCTGCTGTGGCCTGGGCTGCTCTCCCAGTGAGTGGCTAGTGGCTCCAGTGCCCTGTAAGGCCATCAGGCTCTGAGATCCGCCAGTATGTGTGGTGGCTAGAAAACTGAACAGGAGCTAGGGCACCTGGAGGGGCCAACCCCAAGCCCTTGATGCGGCCCGAGAAGGGAGGGTGCTGGGCCAGGGAGGTGGTGAATGGGGATAGGAACGGGCCAGGGCGCAGATCGAGGGCTGATTCAACCTGGAAAACTCAGACAGGTCAGTGGGAAACAAATTGTTCTCTTCTCACCCGCTGGTGCCAATCAGGTGTGGCGCGCTGAAGGCAGTGGAGTTACACCAGCCTGAACGTGGCCTAGGAAGGAAGATGATCTGGCCTCTGCGTTTCTATGATTGGTCTAGGAGCCCTGAGGGCTAAAGGAGAAAACCAAGTGGGAGACTGAGCTCTGGGAGGCAGGGAGCATCTGTCTGTTGTGTGTTTGTATAGTGCTAATGCCATAGGGTCATGGGCTACGGGTAATACCGTAGTATACCTAATAAATAATGTACAGCACCTAGCACAGCAGGGTCCTGGTTCATGACTGGGATTTCTAAGCTATACTGTAATACACCAAATAAATAATATTAATCATTTTAGCTCCCTGGTCCAGCAAAGCATTTAAGCCCATGCTTGGTGTTAAATGCTCAGGGTGCTAGAACACCTCGTAGAGAACACCGGCTTTTTTCTGTCACCACGTGTGTTCGCTAATATATATTTTTTAAATGACGCATCAATGTAATGCCAACAGGAAGCTGCCCCCTTGACAGCGGGCTGCTGCAGAATAGGACACAGGAAGTAGGAGAACAGAAGACATCGGCGTGGTTTTTAATTTACCAAGCCACTACCACAGAGCAGGGAGAAGCCAATTCAAATTTAAGATGGACTTTTCAACCACAGGAAAAAAAGAAAAAGCACAGAATTGCCTGTTAGGAGAGAGCATTTTCTAGTGAGCTCTGTGGGGCAGGAAGCATCTCTTTGGTCTGTGTCGGTGCAGTGCCAGGCACATTGGGGTCCCATGGACAAGTTGCTTCCAGTCTGTGCCTCAGTTTCCCCACATAAAAGGGGCGTGATACTTGCCTCCCCCTGGAAGATGCTTTACGATCCTGGGTTGAAAGATGCCAGATGAGCCCAAAGAACTGACTTCCTCCAGCACTCCCTGCTTTCCTTTGCATCCCCCCGGAAGCTACATCTCACCCCCATTGAAAGAGCGGGACTTGTGCTGGGAAGCTGCGGCAGTGGCGACATGGTGGCTCCCACGAGTGGCCCCAGCAGTGTCCGTGGATATGGTGAGGTGGCGATGGGGGTTTCTAGGAACCATTTGGAAACATCCTTCTTCCCTGGTGATTTATATCCGAAGTCAAAGTCACAGAGGCAGAGCCATGAGGATAGCTGGGAAGATGCAGACAGGCCATCCCTGTCTGCCCCTCTCTGCCAATCACCCTGCCAGCTCCAGTCCAAGAGATCGGTCAGTGTAGTGCAGTACCGGGCCTGGTTCCCGGGGGTATCCCGCTAACTGGAGAGGCTGGGAAGTCTGGACGGCGGCTCATCCTCATCAGAGTCAAACTCTGCATTCTCGTCTTTCACCCACTTGCCGGAAGGGTCTTGGATCCAGCCTGAGCTGAGGGAAGGAAAGACAGACAGACAGAGAATTACAAACACCAGGACAAGTGGACGCCAATTTAAAAAGACTGAAGGATGGTGCTAAGGAGATGATTTCTCCATTGACAGGGCACAGGACTAGGAGCCAGGACCCCTGGGTTCTATAACCAATTCTGTCAGTGCCAGTCACTCCATCCCACTCCCCGTGCCTCAGTTTCCCTCCACATGTGAAGTGGGGATAGCTGTCCCTTTGTAAAGCATTGGGAGACGGATGGGTGAGGAACGCTGTGTGGGAGTGCATGCATGCCTGAGAGCCCAAGAACTAGACTGGGCAGAGCCATGGAAGATAGGGAGCAGGAAATGCCCCTGTGCTGGCTCTCAGCAATGGGCTGGATGGGACTTAGGGGGCTTTTCCCTTTGTTGAGTGTTGAGCTGAGTCCCAGGGATCAGACCCCTGCCAACGTGTGTGTGTGTGTGGGGAGGGGGAATGGGGGGAAGGGAAGGGAACAGGCAAAAGCCAGCTCACCTCCTGAGCAGGAGATAGTGCTCCAGGGCTTGGCGCTTCTCAGGGCTGATGGCTCCGGGCTGGGCAGACGGGGAGGATTTTCCTTTGCTGCCTCTCTTGATCCTTGCAGCAGGTTCCTTCTGCAAATCTAGAACGAGAGGAAGGGGGCCAGATGAGGCTGCGAGGCCTTGGAAGATCGGGATGGAGCATCACTGCCCACTGGCAGCTCTGCGGAGAGCTCGTCCCCTCTCTGGACGCGTGTGCTTCTGAGCCGAACCGGCAGCTTGCGGGAGGCTGAGATCAGGGAGCTCCCACAATGGGTGTAACAGCGCTTTGCATTTCTACAATAATCTGTAACACCACTTACAAACCTGACATCTTGCACCTCCAAGGGAAACCGAGGCCTGCGGATTTGCCCCAAGACAACATAGTAAATCAATGGTGGGGACAGTAAGAGACCCCAAAAGTTCTGACACATAGGCCCCCCTGCTCTAGCCACTAGACTCCACTGTCCTCCCAGAGTTGGGGAGAGGACCCAGGAGTCCTGGCTCCCAGCTTCCCCGCCCTAACCAGCAGACAAGAGCAATGGAATTTCCCAAGGATTGCTGAAACATACGAGCTGCTGCAGTGGGACAGGCAAATGCTCCATCTAACTGTCCACGAGCGCCTCAGAGGAAGGGGCAAGACCCCAGAGCACCTCAGGCTGGTTGTACCTGCTTGAGGGCCGGCGTGTCCAGGAAGCTGTGTGGAGGCTGGGCCATCGGCAGCAGCAGATCCCTCTTCACCTCTCGTCAAGGAGCTTTCAGGTTCTGCTGGTTGCTTCCCAAAAGCACCCATGGAGGCAGCGGGGGCAGCAGGCTCCATCCTAGAACTAACATTTGAGCTGCTCCCATCGGACCTAAAACAGAGGGCAGGTCTCCTGAGATTAGTGGCGACCGGCTGCCCACTGTGCATGGCCACAGTAACAATCAGGGATAGCTTCTTGCTGTCTAGAGCACCATCTACCAGAGGATCCCAAAGCGACTTCTGGACAGGGAGTAACCTGCACAACTCCCCACATAGGGGAAGTAAATATTATGCTTGTGTTATAGATGGGGAAACGGAGGCACAGAGGGGCAGTGACCAAGTCAGTGGCGCAGCTGGGCACAGAACCCAGGACCCCCAATTCACTGTTCTAGCCACCAGACCCACTCCCCTCCCACAGCTGGGAAGAGAATCCAGGCATCCTTAATCCTAGTCCTCTGCCCTAAACAACTAGGGCTGGGAATAGAACCCACGTCCCACACTTTTTTGCAAAGCTGGTGCCTTAACATGATACAAGTTCTGCTGCTGAAATATAAAGCAAGCATGGAAGAGACTGGCAATCCTCCCGCCTTTGAACCCATTCCCACTACACATGGAGCCTGGCCCACCAGGAAAATGACCAGTTTAAGGATTCAGGGCCAGATCCTCAGCTGGTGTAAGTCAGCACTGGGCCACAGATGTCCCTGGAGCTACGCTAACTGACTCCAGTGGGGCGAACGGCCCGGAAAGAGGAACAAGGCAGAAGAGCTGGCTGTGGGGCAGCTCTCCAGCAGGTGGTGGCGCTACCCAGCAGCAAAGACCTTGCCAATGCTGTGCCTGGCTCTCAGAGCAGCCCCACATGCCATGGTGAACTCGCGACCCGAGCCGGCAGAGAACCCACGGGTATTACCTGTTCTTTCGGCAGCAGCTGCTATAGGGAGAGGCTTTCAGCAAAGCATTCTGGGCAATCTTCCTGGTCTGAGCCAGCAAGGGTGCAGGGCACGCAAGACCATAAAGGAAACACAGACAAGCTCAGGATCGCCAGTCCGGTAAAGGTCGTGGTAGGGGCTCCAACGAGTTGCATATGCCAACCTGTGTGCCCGCCTCCTCTGCCCGCAGGAACTCCTGCTGCTGCCGCTTCTGCACCTCGTTCTCATGCGACCGCTTCTTCCCGTAGAACGTCTGCAGGCCTGGGGCACACACAGAGACAGACACAGGTTAATCCAGGCAGCGAGACTCCTCGCCAGGTAGTCTGCTGCCCAGCTGGGAGCACATCACCAAAGGGCTGCCCAAGTGGCTGGTGATTTGGGCTGGCACGGACTGCACCTCCCTCCGTGTCTCAGGGGGATGGCTTTGAGCAACCCAAACACCGTAAAGGTCCAAACCTCACAGGGTCATCTCCGTCTGTCCTTCTCCCAAGGCAGACAGACAGTTCCACATAGCTCAGCCCTGAAAGGCACCTCTATAAATAGCATCATGGGGCTCATGTCTATTGTCTCTCCGAGACTCCAGGGCACAGATTCTGTATGGGATCAAGCGCAACTTTAGCTGCTCTCTAACTATGAGACACCAGGAAGAGCCCTATGTGAGGGGCAGATTATCCCACATTTGCTACTCACAGCTGCAGCTGAAGCTCCTGGCTGAGAATACAGGTCGAGAAGGATCTTGGGACTGATCCAGCCTGGCAGCTCTATGTCGGTGATAAGACAGCCCTTCTAACTACCAGCACCACCAACCGCCCCTGAGCTCTGAGAGTCAAGCTGGACTCTTCCTTCCTCCTGCACTGTCCCCAGGAACCCAGGATCTGCAGCTCTCTGAGCAACTGAGCCCTTAGGGCTGACTTACTAGCTATGTGTTTCTTCCCGGTCCTGTGGACCGTCAGCATGTCAAGCGTGTCAAAGACCGGACGGTGGAAACACACTGTGCAGGCATATCTGAGAAAGACGAGATAAGACAGTAAGACAGTCATATCAAGCCGGGATTAACCTCCTCCCCGCCACACCTGCTAGGGCAGATGGGCCCAGCCCTTCCCATCAGCGTTAAGAGACACAGTACAGTTAGTTGGTAATACTGAGTCGGAAGAGACACTAGTTATATTTCCACTAGACTCAATTGCCATGGTTGTCAGGCTATGTCTACTTTTGTTGGTCAGAGGTGTGAAAAAACACTCCGCTGACTGACATAAGTTTCACCGACAAAAGTGCCGGTGTGGACAGCTCTATGTTGATGGGAAACGCTCTCCTGCCAACATAGCTAACCCCACTCATTATGTCAAAGGGAGAGCTCTCCGCTAACGACAGAGCTGTGCAGACAATGCCTTCCATTCCAATGCCCTGGATGCTGGATCACACGCCCTCTGTTTTGTTATCCTCAGTTTGCAGTTGGGGAAACAGGTCAGCAGAACGAAAGTCTCAACCAAGGAGAGTCAAGAACTGAACCCAAAATTCCAGGCTCCGCAGCCACTGGACAGTGCTTATTCTCTCACAGACATCCAAAAGTCTGAATACCGATCCAACCTGTCTTAGTCTGTAATATTAGCCAGAGGCTCTCTCGGGGGTACGTGCTCTTTTACATCTGAAGAGAAGTGGGAACTGCAATGCCAAAATGACAACTAAAATAAAAATCCCCAGATCAGCCTCGATACACAGACCAGATCCCAGCAGCCTGGAATTTGGTTGTGTTTGAAATCCAAAGTTGGGTCCGGGTCTATGTTTTACAGACCATCCCCATTTTTATGAAGGGCCGGCACAAAACATTCCTGAATGCTGGGGCATTGGAAATCTAGATCTGAATTTAATAACAAACAACAACCCCTAGCTAACTGTTATCTACTGCTTTCCATCAGTAGATCTCAAAATACTTTATAGAGGAAGGGCAGTATTGTTATCTCCATTTTACAGATGGAGAAACTGAGGCACAGAGTGATGAAGGGCACTACCCAAGGACACCTAGCAGGTCTGTAGCTGATCTGGGAAGAGAACCCAGGTGCCTGTCTCCCACTCCGTACTATGTGCATTAGGCCACACTGCCAATTTTGCAGCTTCAGACCCCAAAATAAATAAATACACTAATTAATTAATTGAACTGATTCAAAGATTCATATCTGACCCAATCCCTATGCACACGGTCTTTTCAGAACCATGTTGCTTGTCGTGAAATTGATCTAACACACCTGCCACTCCTTAGCAACAGCGCCTCATCCTCGGGGATGTAGTTCGCCAGCAGATCCGCAACTCTTCTTTTCTGAATAAATGAACAGGCCGTGTTACTGAGGACTCTCTCTGGTGTGGGCAGCAGAATAACTGGCAGCCAGGTGAGCACAGATGAATAATAATCTCTAGATCTTATCTCGTGCTTTTCATCAGTGGGTCTCAGGGCGCTTCACAAAGGTGATTGGTATCATTAACTCCATTTTACAGATAGGGAAACTGAGGCACAGAGTGGGGCAATGACTTGCTCAAGGTTGTCCAGCAGGTCAATGGCAATGCTGGGACTAGAAGCCAGGGCAGCAGGGATGGAGCCAGAGGCCAAGTGTTGGGGGATCACTCTAGGGATTGGGAGAGTGGCGGTGGGGGTGGTTGGGGGGAAACAGGGGGTGGCGAGGAGTTTGGGAAGGGGGCTGGGAGGGGGGGGCAGCGACGGAGTTTGGGGAAACCGAGGGGATTGGGGGATCGCTCTGGGTCTGGGGGGCGAGCTGAGGGGGTTGGGGGGTCGCTCAGGGGATGGGGGGCAGCCAGGAGCCGGGGGGTTCGCTCTGGGGATGGGGGCTAGAGAGTAGCTGGGGGGATCGGGGACGGCTCTGGGGATGGGGGTGAACCGGGGAACTGGGGTGGGGGCCGGGGGTCGCTCTGGGCACCTGCCGGGGGCCGCCCTGCGGAGACGGGGTGTCCGACCCACTCACCTGCAGCACGTTCAGCTGGCCCGAATCATCCCCCTCCCGCTTGAAGGACATGGCGGCGCCCCCGGAGGGCCGGACCCCCTGCTAGCGGTAACCATGGGAACTGGCCACCGGGGGCCACCGCCGGACCCAGCACTTCCGGTTTGAGTCAACTTCCGGTATAACCTTTCCCAGCATGCCTCGGGGCGCCTTGGACTAAAGCTCCCGTGATGCGTCGAGAGTGAGGGAGGCAGGGAGGGCGCGGGGCATGCTGGGAAATGTAGTCCCGGACCGTGTGTCTCCTCTCCGCCTAGACGAGGTTAGTGGCTGGGTTGGGGTGTGTGTGGGGGGGAGGGTGAGTTGTTCCTTGCCGTGCCTCCTCCTTGGTTCCCAGAGGGGCGGAGCATTGTTGGGGGGCGGGGGCAGCTAGCCAGGGAGAAACTACATTTCCCAGAGGCCTTCGCGCGGGGTGGAAGGGGAGGGGGCTGCCCCGCACCTCGCGGCGCTCAGCTGCGGGGCCGGGCTGCTGCGGACTGGCTGCCCCAAGGCTGCGCGCTGCTGCGGACGCTGGCCGCTCTGCAGGGGGCGAGTGGGCAGGGGGCGGCGGGATCGCTGGGGGGCGGGGAGGGAGGAAATCCCCCCGGTAACGAAGGGGGCGGGGGGCAGAGGAGATTGAGGGCACGCCCCCCCCCCTTTTTATTCCTCTCCGGCGTAAGGGGCGGGGAGGAAATTGGGGGGATCTACCGTGCACCCCCTCCCCCACCTCTGCGGAGTGGGTTTTGCTGTGTGGGGCGGAAATCGGCCCCCCCCCTTCTGAGCCCTGGAGTGAAAGCTGAGGGGTGGGGAGAACACGCAGCAAAGCAGAGACCTTTGTGGGGGGGGCAGGAGTGGGGGTGGGGCATTGTTTACTCTGCTCGGGGGGGTCCTGCCATGAGCGCCCCTCAGAAAAGGGGGTGCTGGCAGGAGGCGTGATCCTTCCCGAGGCCAGGCACCTCGGCTGCCCGCACTGGTGCCCCACTGTCTGGGGGGCAGGGATGGCCTCTCCCTCCAGACAGGGGCTCCCTGGAGAGGCTGGGCTGCTGTGCGGCAGCCGGACCCGGTCCTACGGCAGCCTCGTCAAGTCGACCTGCTCCCCGGTGAGGCAGAGGAGGGTGGAACATCGCCTGGCGCCGGGGGACACTTTGCAGGGGCTGGCACTCAAGTATGGGGTCACGGTAGGTCTGCGGGGCAGCGTCTCATTGTGATCCAGGGCAGTGGTTCTCAGCCAGGCCTACCTGTACCTCTGGGGGCACGCAGAGCTCTTCCAGGGGGTCCATCAGCTCAGCCAGCCACTTGCCTGGTTTTACATCAGGCTACTTAAAAAGCACTAACGAAGTCACGACAGGCTAAAATTTCAGACAATGACTTGTTGACGCTGCTCTGTGTGGTACGCACTGCATGTTCCCATTGATTTATTTTATAATTCTGTGGTAAAAATGAGAGTCAGCCATTTTCCAGCCCTAGTGCGCTGTGACACGTTTGTATTTTTGTGTCTGATTTTGTAAGCAGGTAGTGTTTTAAGGGAGGTGAAACTTGAGGTCCACAAGACAAATCAAACTCCTGGAAGGGGTGCAGTCATCTGGAAAGGTGGAGAGCCGCTTGCAGGAGGAACGCAGTGAGGTCCCATGGTTGGAGCAGGGGACGGAGTGCCAGGATCCTGGGCTCTGGGAGAGGAGTAGGGTGGATGGAGCTATGGAACTGGGGAGCCAGGTCTCCTGGGAGGAGTCACCCCCTCTGGAATCCAGGCACCTCTGATCCCCCTACAGTGGGGTCTCCTGGTCCTTGGCTGAGGCTCCTAGGTGCTATTGCAATACACGTAATGACTCATAACAATTCATACAGCTCCAGAGCAGTGCAAGGGACTTGGCTGCAAAATCAAAGACACAGTCCCTGCCCCTAGGAGTCTACAAGCCAGGGTCTTGATCACAGGACTCTGAGCAGGCACCCCACTGGAGTCCCTGGGGCTGTGGGTGTCTGGGTGGCTGCTTGGGAGGGCTGAATGTCTGGGTCAGCCTGGGCCAAGGGCTCTTATCCTGCAATTGCTGTCTTTCTTGCTTTCTTCCCCCTCCACCGCCCTGCTGCTGTCTCCTCTGTCCTGAGGCTGATGTGACCCTGGTAATGCACTCACGCCCTTCTCATTTCCTGTTTTGGCAGCTTTCTGTTCCTAGTGGCCTCATGTGGCTTTCACACGGAAACGGTTTCTGCTGCAGAAACCTTCCTGGTGGTGGGAGTGAAATCCTCCCCTGGGTTAACCTTGCGTTGCAGTCTGCCGCATGGTCAGGCAGTGGGTGGCTGACCGTGGGAGCGCAGCAGTTTGAATCTTGACAGCCCCAGTTCAATCTCTCCCCCTCTCTGCCCCACACATGCATGTTGCCCCCTGCTGATGTGCTCCTGCCCTGCAGCTGAAAGGACAGGGAAAGAGGGGAGCTGTCTCTGGGGCTACCAGCCAGGGGGGCCGGCTGTGTTTGTGTGGCTGATGCTGAGAATCTGCCAGCTCATTTCTCAGGGGCCCAACGAGCAGCCAATCAGGTAGAAGGGAGGGTCTCTGGGCTGGAGCTGAGGCACATGCCATGGTGATGGACTTCCAGGCTGTCTCCCTCTCACCCACCTCCTGGCTGGGTGTAAGAGACAGGCAGGGGCAGGCCTACTAGCATACTTGACAATGGCACGTCCCTCTCCCCTCCAGCGGGAGAGCACAGTCCTGGCCTGGGTTCATTGAACCCCATCCCCCTGCAGCACATTCAGTTTCCTTCCCCTGACATTCAAGTTTCAGCAACCCTCTAAACCTTTTCCCTGCTAGCATAAACCCCGCATCTGCAGCCCAGATCCGTCTGAACACACAAACTTTCCCTCATCGCCCGGTGTTCTGTTTGGTGGCTGCATTTTGGTGGCACTGTCATGTTAGGCATCCAGCCTGTAAAGGGGCTTTGGGGAGTAGGCCCCAGATCAGAGCCAGTTGTTCTCTTGTTGTATAGAGAAGGAGGTTGGTAATGTCTGTCCCAGGCCTGGAGGGGTTACAGGTGCTTGTGGTCCCTTCCCAGATGGAGCAGATCAAACGAGCGAACCGGCTGTACACCAGTGACTCCATCTTCCTCAAGACGACGCTGCACATCCCCATCCTGGTGGAGCCCAAGGAGATGGTGAATGGCTTAGACCTGGAGGAAGAGGAGGCGGAGGAAGGAGCCCGGCAGCCCGCCATGGGAGAGGAGAAGCCAGCACTGAAAAATAGCTCCGTGCCCAGCGCAGGTGTCACTCCCTGCCACGACCTCTCAGCCACGGATTTCTTACGGAAGCTCGACTCGGAGATCAGCCTGTCCAAGAAGGCCGCGGTGAAGAAGCTGCAGGAGGGGGAGATTGCGTGAGTCCCACCTTGAGGTTACTGTAGCGCTAAGTAACCAACACAGTGCCTGGGCTGTATGGACAGGGGATTGAATCCCAGACCTGCTGCTCCGGCTTGTAGGCCCCTGCCACTTGCGCTAAAGGAGAATCTCTGCTGGCTGCCTTTGTGTTCGCTCTTGTATCCTCTGTGGGGCTGCTACAGGGTGAGATGACCCCCCAAGTGCCAGCCCCCTCCTGTAGGGGGCGTAGCGATGCCTGAGTGCCCCCAATGCAGGTTTTACCTGCCCCTTGACGGGGAGGGAGAAATTAAAACCCCGTCAAATCAGGCACCACGTTCATCAAAGTAAAGGAGTCCAGCGCCAAAGCTTGTGAGATCCCCCCCCGGCCCACCCTCTAGACTGCTGCCCCCCGCAAGGAGCAGACTTTACCAGGAGCCCCCAAAGCTGACGGGCAGTGCCCGAATGGGGGCTGTGGTGAATAGAGGTCGGGGCGGTGGTGGGAGCGGGAGGTGGGAGTCCATCGCCAATGGATCTGATCCGATCTGTCAGCACCTGCGTCCCTGTGGATCGTGGGCAGAACTCCCCCCGGTGCTTTGGAAACAGATTATTAGAAGCCGCTTGGCAGTTTTCATCCCCTCGCAGTGCTGCAGGAGGGATGAACGGCCAGCGCGGCGCAGAGCCTGTGACAACGGTACGGCCCTCCGTCAGGTGCTGTACGGGGAAGGCCCTTCTTCTGGCCTGCAAGTCTGTGTGCCTGACATACAGCTGGGCCGCTGAGGCCTGGGCTAGGGAGCCGGCTGGGCTAATGAGTGGGCTGCTGCTTGCCAGTGACTAGTCTCTGTGGCCACTAGATGGCGCCGTTGCCCAGGTTGAAGATCTCTGCAGCTGAACAAGCTTCCAGCCCCTAAACCTTGACCTGCAGCTTCTTGCTACCCCGGGGGGGGGTCTTCCCTGGATCTGTCCCAGCCCCAGCAGAGGGCACTGTGCCGGTTCAGACACCCCGAGCAGGGTGCGTCCGCGTGGCCATTCCTTCTCCGAGGTCTAACCCCCTCCTCTCTCCCTGCAGAATCGCCGGGGCCGAGCCAGGAGCCAGCAGGACCTTCTCCCGTCGGAGCGAGCCCTCTCCTCCCACTCACCAGCGCTGCCTGCTGGGCCCCGTGCCGCTCACCAAAACCACGCGGGCCGCCACGCTGCGGGACCAGGAGGACGAGATCTTCAAGCTCTGACGGGCGGCGCCTTCCCTTCCCCCCTGGACTGTCCTCTCCCCTCCTCCCGTGGGGAGTGGTGCAGGACTCGAGACGCTGGGTTTGCGATGCCCCTGCCAGGGGCCCAAGGATGGGGCTCCTGCCCTGATCCCAGCAGGAGTCTGTGTGAGCCTTCGCACACCAGCCCAGCTCCCCTCTCCTGGCCTGGCTGCAGAGGGATCGGTGTATGGGGGCCGTTCTGTGGCTGAGGGGAGCATGCACTGAGGTGTCCCTTGGAGGTGACTGTTTAGCTCCTGCCAGGACGGGCAGAGCGACCCCCTTGGGGCAGCGGTGCTTCGGCGACACGCTCTCATGCACGGCGTTTTCTGCGCTGCTCTGTTCCCAGCTGGCCTTTCCCCCTGCCCGGCTCTCAGCAGCCAGAGTTCCCCCTCCCAGCGCGCCAGCCTCTCCCTGGCCTGTCCCGTTGGGTCGCCGTCTTCCGAGCCAGCCCCATCATCTACAATCCCCAAGGGTCACCTTGGCTCCTCTGCTGAGCCTGTGGGGAAAGGTCTCAGGGCCAGGTCCTTGCCCCCTCCAACCATCTACCAATGCCCCTCAATCCCGACCCGCAGCCCCCTGCTTTTCCAGACCGCCCCCTCGTCCTGACTCTCCCAGTGCCCCTCCATCCTGACCCGCAGTCCCCCCTCCCCGCTTCCTGTTGTGGGAGCCTGGCCTGTTGTTGATAAATGAAAGCAGGTGCTCTCCCAAGCCTGGCATCCTGGAGGTTCGCGGGACCCCCTGGCAACTGATCCCATAGGGAGCCCGGCAGGCTGGATTCAGCGAGGCCAACGAGCTTTGTCGCCTGCATCTCCTGAGGCCAGTATGCCCAGGTGGCCCTGGGCTGTCAGTGCCCAGCTTCTCCATGGGAAGGGCTCAGCCCCCCCGTGCTGAAACCCAGCCCCTTGGGCTTGAGCCGAAATCCACCCAAGTCTTTCCCGTGACCTCGAGGGGTTTTGGGTGGGGCCTGGCATGGGGGCCTGGGGATCAATTCCTTACGCTGCTTGGCTGCCTTGCCCTGAAAGTGACGGGCGCATCCCCTCCCCCCCCCCCCAGCTCCCCATGGACCTGTCCTCTGCGTGCATTCGCCAGAGCTACTCAGGGACTGCTTGCTTACTGCTTAGGATTTCTCGTAGCCTGGCTCTGGGGGCGGGAGCCAGGGTCTGTCCCTCCTTATGTGCCATTAACCAAGGGTTGACCAATACTTTTGCGCCCGCCTGGCTCCATGAGAGGTTCTGGGGCAGTAGGGGGACCCCGAGGCCTAACGCTGAGGATTGCTGGTTAATTTGTCCCTTTGTTACTGGCGGATGAGGGGTGAGAGGGAAAACACCCAGCTTGACTCTCAGCTCCAGGGCCAACATTTCAGCCAGGGCAGGGGGATGGGGACAGCTGGTGGCTTGTGACTGGCATTTGTGGGCCGAAGCGAATGGAGGGACTCTCAGAACAGGCTCTTCACGGAAGATATTAGCCACTTGAGCCGAGCCGGAAGCCCAGAGCTCTGTATGGGGCAGGTAAGTCAGGCTCTGATTTGCCGGCTGGAACGTTTCATTCAGCTGTATTTATTTGGAACCCTTCGTTGTCCGTCATGGCCCAGTTGTGGGGAGGGAAACAGAGTTAAAAGCCAAACCCTCACTTTGTTTCCTCTTTAAAACCAGCTTGTAGGCGAGAGGCCTGGATCCTCTTTTAATAACTGTGTCAGGTACTTTTCTTGCCCGAGACTGAGGTCTGTTGTGATCTGCCGCTCGGCCAGCGGCTAAGGGCCCTCCCAATAAAAGTGTTCTATCCTGACTGCTCTCTGGCCCTTTGAAGAAAACACACGCCACATCTCCGGGGTAAATAATTTTGCTTCCCTTTTATTTTCCTAGTGAGGCACAAATCAGATCTGGGTCTGCTTTTCTGCAGCAGCGCCAGTGACCCAGCTGTCATGGGGGTGAGGGGGTGCTCCAAAAATGGACCCGATCCTGCTTCCATAGAAGTCAGTGGACGTTTTACCCTCTGTTGCAGTGGCAGCCGGTGTGTGATGGGTGGTATGTCATTTGTCTTAGGCTCTTCGGGGTGGAACTCGCTGGGTTGCAGAAGATGGAAGGGGGGAAGCCTGTAGCCCTGGGGGGAGGTTGTAGGTGGGGAGTGAGGGGCATCGGCAGAGCGCTGTGTATGTGAGAGCCCGGGACCGCACTGGGATTAAGGGGCAGAGGCAGGGTCTGTGGAGGGCTCGAGGCTGGGATAGTGGAGATGGGAGGGCAGCAGATTAGCACCCAGAGGTAGCGGAGCCGGGGGCGAGTGGGGCTCCTGCCTGGGAGGTGCGTGAAGGTGAAGGAAGGGGGCTGATGCGGTGCAAACAGGCATTGATACATGGAGTCACCAGTGACAGGAAAGCAGGAGTAGCGCCTCCCCCCGGCTGAAGCCTGAGCGTGTCTGGGCCCGTCCCTGGGGCAGCTGCCTCTGCCCTGCCCAGCGAAGCGGCGTGTCCCATTGCTGCACCGTTTGCCTTCCCTGCTGTGATGCCCACGTAGGCTGCCAACGATGCTGCAGGCTGGCCTTGCCCGCACTCAACCTTCCTCCTGGAAGTGTCTGAGTCCCCTTGGCGTCGCTGTCACCCGCAGAGCTGCTCTCGGTCCCTGGCTTCTGCCCCGCACACCTGGCTTATGCTAACCCAGCACATTGCAACCACAGACTTCTCTGTCTGCTTCCTCCTGGCCTAGGTGTGATGTGGGTCAGATGCCCAGGCCAGGGGCTGGACTGAGAGCCTGGGAGACCCGGATCCCCTCAGTGCATGAGCAAACAGCCCTCCTCTGAAGAGCCCCTCCCCCCTTTTGTGCCATGAGTGCCTGCGTGCCGCAAACTGGGCTGAGACCCATCAAACTCGTTTCATGCAGCCCACAGCACCGTAACAGCTTTTACATGTCAGTGCAAGGAGCAGCCTTGAGAAAACTGGCACCTTTCGCAGCCTGGCCCCCCCTCCTTGAGAAAACTGGCACCTTGAGTAGCCCGGCCCTCCTCCGAGCGCACTGGGTTCAGGGCGGAGGTGGCTGGCAGAATGCCCCCTACTGACTAGTCAGTGCAAGCTCCTGCGGCTCCTCGGAGGTCCCCACCCAAATGCTTCCCCTTCCCCGTCGCACAGGGAGCAAGTCCCAGCAGCGGCAGCTCTTCAGAGGCCTGGGTGCTAGTTCATGCGCTGCGTGACCCGGAGGACCTTTGACCCACAGAGTTTCTGACCCACGCGGGTCCCCCCTTCTCACCCTGCTCGTGGCCTCGTCATGTCTTTGGCAGCAGCTGGGCTCCGGGGGAGACAGCCCTACGCCCTGCATGGCTGAAGCTAAACTAAACCTGAGCTTGAGGCCTGCCTGGCCGGGGCTGTGCTCCTCTGAGCACGTTCCTGGGGGCTATCCCTGAGTGCTGGGGAGTTGGGGGACCAGGACAAGGGTTCATGCTGGTGGTTGGTCCCTCCCCACTGCGTCCCTGGGCATTGCGCTGACGTGCCATTGGTGCATGAACTCGGAATCTGTCCCTCACCCTCGTGTTTTGCTGGCTCTGGGGAGCTGCGACTGATCTTTGTGGCCAGGGGCTCCCCTGCATTGGGGGTGTTTAGGGAGGAGTTGACTTCAGTGGGCATCAAACCAGCCCCGTAATGCCATGCACCCAGACGGGCGCCTCAGGCTGGCCCTGGCGCCCCCATGCAGCGGATCCCCCATGCCACGCAGTGAGACGGGAGCAGCTTCTTGCCTCTTAACATGTTAGTAACGACGACAAAACGAAACGCTCTGTGAGAGTCGCAGCAGGTCCGTGGGGGGAGGAAAAGCCGGGGCGGGGGGGCCAGTCCTGGAGGGTGCGGAGAGGACTGGGGTGGGCGTGGAGAATGCAGACAGTCCAGAGCCCAACCGGGCCTCACCTGAGTCTTGTTTGTCCCATGGGATCATCCAGTTGTCCATCCTCTATAAGCCTGAAGGTCCGTGCTCATAGGTTAGGATTTCCATAGGTGCCTAAGGGAGTTAGGTGCTTCCAGGCCTCCATTGGACCCAACTCCCATAAGCTTTTGCTGTCTGAGAAGGAAGAGAGAAGCAAGCCCTCCACCCCCCTCACAGCTTCCCCTCGTCCATCAGCTTGTTGAAGCCCTGGCAGATCTTCTGCAGGTGCGGCCGGTAGGGCTCTCCAGGGCTGTACAGCTGGCCGAGCAGCTCGAGGTTGGCGAAGTGGTCGAAGACGTGGCGGATGCGCCCGTGGGACTTGGCCGTCAGGTGCTTCTCCACCAGCTGCAGCAGCACGTCACGGCAGTCCTGCAGCAGCTGGGCCAGCACGCCCGGCTCGAAGGTGAACTCCACCTCGTAGAAGCTGAGAGCTGTCATGGCGCCCTGGTGCAGCTTGCGCTTGAAGTCCTCCGCCAGACCCAGCTCGCTGGCGCTGAAGCGGTTGTTGCGGTAGAGCACGCTGATCTTGACGGCCACCTTGACCAGGTTCTTGATGACCTTCTGGGCCTCGGCCCGGTTCTGGGTGTGCAGCTTGGAGACCCGGTACAGCTCGTCCAGGATCTCGCTGCTGGTGTCGTCCAGGAACATGTTCACCACCGACTTGCTGGCCATGCGGCTCAGGATCTTCTTCTCAGCCTGCAGGGCCAGGTTCCTGGAGCTGAACGTCTCCATCGTGGCTGTAAGGGGGGGGTGCAAAAGAGATGATGGTGTTAGGTGGAATAGCAGCATGTCACTTGCAATTCTTGCCTGGGGCTCGTGAGCCCCTCTGACTCTGGTGCCACCCCAATGCCATACTGCTTCCTGGCGCCTGGAAGAAAGCACTGTGCCTCAGTTTCCCCAATCCCTGCTTACAGATGTCCTGCATGGCTTTGCCCCTCCATGAGCAGTGACTTTATTCCTGGTGAAACTAGAGACCAGCTCGTGTAGCAACTGCCCTCCCTCCACTGACTTCGGTGCCAATTTACGCCTACTGGGGATCTGGCTCAAAGACTCTGTGCACAGAGCCGGGCACAGCTTGGGCAGACACGGGGCATGGTTCCCAGCCACGCTGCCCCTGCTCAAGTCCTGCCGTCTTGTCTTGGAGGCGATGCCCTTGGAGCATGAGAGTCCAGCGTCTGGCTTGACCAGAGGGGGAGCAGTTCAGTGGGGTAGTTGAGGGTCAACGCTGCTGCATGGACTTTTACCGGCTTCTCGTGGATTCGCTCCTCTGACAAGTGAATCCTGGCTGCATGACCCCCCACAACTGACATGTGCGTTATTGACCAGCGGGTCGTGCTCAGCCATAGACCAGGGGCGGAAATTGTGGCTTGTGACTATCTGCAGTGAACCAGCCGGTGCTCTGCACGCGTGGATCGACTGAAGACATTTGCCAACCGTTACACCCTGTATTTTGCGCAGCTTTACGTGATTGACTAGCCTAAACCCCTTCAAAATCAGGGCATCTCTGCACCCTTTTAGCACCTGCCATGCCACTGCCCAGCCTGGAACACCACAAAGGTTAGTTTACCCACTTCTCTTTTTTACACAGCACCCCGCGGCAGTGACTGGCAGCTGTGTTGGATGACAGAGGCTTCTGAGGCGAGGATTCGCCAGGAACTGGACTGAGACCCACCAACTCATGACACGGAATCCCTCTTTTGCACTGTCACATCTCGGGAGCCCTCCTTGCTCTTTAGTCCTTTGCATCAGTGCCAGGCTATTCACGAGAGCTGCCCTGGACAGGCCTTTGGGGTAACAAAGTCCAGTTAAATCCAGATTTCCCATTGTCTGTGCAATGCAAACCACTGACTCCAGGCTGTGCTCCAGATTAGCCTGGCGTGCATGTGGGTGCTCTGGTATTCTAGCACATCCTGTCTCCAGTTGCAGATCTCAAAGTGCGCTACAGAGGAAGGGCAGTATGGTTATCGCTCTTTTAGAGATGGGGAAACTGAGGCAGAGTGACTTGCTCCGGGGCATCCAGCAGGCCACTGCCAGCTCTGGGAATGGAAACCAGATTTTGTGTGTCCCGGGCTGGTGCTCTATGCACAGAGCTACCCTCTGATCAATAGTTATAGTGTTAATGAAAACAAGCAACAGCACGGACTACACAGCAGAAAGCTGCCTATGTTTTTAGTGCAATTAACGTTCCTCTTGGAGCATAAGTGGCATGTTAGGCCCACAAAATGTACTTAATGGCTGGCCCCACTGGCATGGTGGGAGGGCACTGGGCCCACAACCCAGAGATGGATGGAGCAAAACCATGTTCCGCTGGCTCCCTGCCTCCTGTGGAGATGAAGGATAGCCCAGTAGTTAGGGCAGTAGCTTAGCAAACCTGGATTCAAGTCCTTTCTCTGCCACAAACATCTGGTGTGACCTTGGGAAAGTTGCCTAGCTGCTCTGTGCCTCAGTTTCCCTATCAGCCCAATGGAGGTAATTGCCCTGCCTCACAGGGGTGTTGTGGTGAAAAATACATTACAGCTGGTGAGGGTGCAGATGCGATGGTAACGGGTGCCAGCTAAGTCCATACCAGACAGACAGAACTCCGTGCCTCGGAAAAGAAGCAGCTGTTTAGAAGGATAACAAAGAGCATCTGCAAATGCACCAGCCAAATTAAAAGTAACAGCCAGGATTTTCTGTGGTGAGGGTTTGGAATTCTTTAATTTCTTGGGGCCTGATCCTGAGAAAGCGCAGAGCACATGACCTCCCTAAAATCCTGGTTCCTTAAGAGGTGACTTTGGCACAAGTGTCATGATATTTTTGGTATTTTTCTTCAAGCCCCAGCTCCTGGAGTCCTGTGATTACATGAGAATCTCAGCTTTCGTTTAAAGACAAATTAGGTTTCTAGCCCTTGTGGCTGCAGAGAAAAGCTGGATCCCCACCTCCAACGGCTCAAAACCCTGAAGACGAATAAAAAAGCTCCTTCCCCCACCTGTATTATTTGTTTTAAAAAACCTCATGATTTTTAAGCGAATGTTATGATTTGCTGGGGGGGGCCTATTTCATGACTTTTCAATGCTTGAGGTGACAAGCTGGGCCCCCCCAAAATCACCAGTCACCCTTCTAAGTCTTGGCCACTGATATTTGCTTTCTGGTGCTTTTCACCCCAAAAGATTCCAGGGTGGACCGAGGTCCCTGAAATGCAACCACCTCTGGTTCGCAGCACGCAGAGCAACACGAAGCAACTTTAGGGCACCAAAGACAACAGAATGTGGCTGAAATCGCAGGTCACATGGAGTCAGTACAGTACCTGAGAGAGGAGAGCGCCCCCTATTGAGACAGCCACCCTGCTCCCTGCAGTACAGTGCCCCCTAGCGCTGCACTGGGGTCAGCGGCTGACACCTCAATCCCACATCAGGGGCCCTAGCGCTGCACTGCCTGGATTGTGACGTGGCTGAATCAATTGTTCCAGTGGGGGAGGAAGAGGAGTTGTGGATCCACAGGGAAGAGGAAGGCTTCCGGTTATTCTGCCTGAGGGGTCCTGCTGGGACCCCTGCCAGTTTAATGGGGCCCTGGTGGACTGCATTCTTTGGTTAATTGCAGATTCCTCCTCGAGGGAATTTCTGCTTGGCGTGAGGTCCCAGGCTCAGCCTGGTTGTGCTTTCCCCAGCGTGAGAGGGGTCTGGGCAGCCAGGGATCCCAGCGCTGCATGTCTGGCCTGCTGGCTTTGCGTGAGATTGGAAGGAGATGGAAGACCAGCTGCTGGACGGCGGGGACGTGTCCTATGACAAGCTGTGACCAGGGCTGAAGCCAGAAAGGCCTGAAGACGAAAGCCCTGATTGGCAGAGGAAGGATGGGCTCGGCCTCTGCAGGTCTGGGTTCTATTGCTGGCTCGGCCCCACTCTGCCCGGGTGGGCAAATCAGAGCATATCTCTGTGCCTCAGTTCCCCTCCTGCAAGATGGAGCATGGCGCCAGGTCTACAACGCCCCCTACTCGGCTCCCAGCAGCACAGCGCCCCCTGACTGCAGCGGGACAGCGCCCCTTGCCTGAGGCCCATGTAAGTCAGAGCAGCCCCGAGGAGCCATGCCCTAATGCAGGGGGTGGGGGGAGCTGCTACTGGGGTGATGCAGAGATGGGTGGCTTGTATAGGGGTGGGTGGGGCTAATGCAGAGGGGAGGGGGGTCAATGGCGCCGCAGGGCTGATGGCGCAGTGTGGGGGCGGATGGCACTGCAGGGGGTGGTGCAGTGTTGCAGGGGGCTGGGGATGTGGCAGTGTCGGAGGGGGGGGGGAGGGGATGGCACACCAGTTCAGGTGGCAGCGGAGGCCGGGCAGGTTTTGCACGAGTCTCAATGGGCCGTTTCGGCAGCGCCACCCAGGCACCCGTGGCTTTCGGCCTCCCGCTCTTCCGGCTTCGGCCGCGCAGAGCGGGGATTGCAGGGATGGAGCTGAGATTGCCTTCGCTGCGGCCCTGAGGCGTTTCCATTGGTGTCACTGGCGACTCTGGAGCAATACCCTACAACATGCTTCCGGGCCAGCCAGACACAGGCTCCCCGCCCTACCCAGCACCCCTCCGGCCCGTCGCAAAGCTGCAGGAAGTGCCTCTTACCGCAGGAGATAGCTGCAAAAATGAGCTAGTGACAAACACGCTCTCTTCCTTTACGCCTGAGCATTGTGGCCTCGGGACGCTAGATTTCTAAGGCAGCAGCACGTGAAGGCCCCAACCACCATCCGGGCTCCGTTGTGCTGGGCTCTGCACCAAAATAGACCAATTGGGGAAACTGAGGCACAGAGCGAGCATGTGATTGGTCCGAGGGCCCACAGGGAGGCTGTAGCGGAGCGAGGGATGGAAGTCAGGCTTCTCGAGGGCTAGGGAGCACACTTCTGACACCAAGGCCAGCCTTCCAGTTGGGCTGGGAGGCTTAATTAAAGTTTCCGAAGCTCTTCAAGCGCCTTGGTTAAAGATCGTTAGAGCAGGGGAAAGTTTCTCTCTCTCTGTCTCACTCAGCTTTATTTCCTGTTTTTCGTCTTGCATCTTAGTATAACCACCGTGCCCCTTCCTGAGCCCAGGTCCGGTGCTTCCCAGAGGTGCCGGATTTGTCTGACCCCTGTTCTACCTTCCCCATTGTCTGCTCAATTAAGACAATGTCATGGGAACGTGAAGGGGGAGGCTGAACATCTCGGGACAGATGAGACCAGGAAATGGGAATTCTGGTAACAGAGGCCTTGCCCGGCACATTGTGAGTGCGGGGTGCATGGGCCATTAGATTCAAATAGCTCTTGGTTCATTTATTGTCAGCATTTATTAGTTTTATTTTGTATTATTAGACCAATTTAAAATTCTCAAAAGATTTGAGAGTAATCATCAGACTGGGGGGTGAGGGGAAGATAGTGCTGAGCCTCAACTCAGACACCACCCATCAACCACAAGCCAATGATCAGCAGTGAAATAGTTACTATAATATGCCATCATCATTAGGATGCAGTTAGCAAGCCCCTGAGCTAATGGAAGTAGCTCAGACTCCATTGTCCAACCCCAAGCTCCTACTACAGTCATAAGGCAGCTGGATATTTTGGCTGGAAAAGCAAACACCCATGAAATCATCAACTGCTTTGACATTTCGCTGATCATCATTAGGGTTCAGAGTTAACACAGCTATTGCCATAAAATGGGGTAGCTCAGACTCCACTCACCAGCCCCAAGATAACTGGATGTTTCCATTAAAAGGTGCTCAGCAGTGAAATAGTTACCCACGGTGACACTGACCCTCTCATCATCATTATGGTTCAGTTAACAAAGTCATTGACGTGAATGGGGGTAGTTTAGGCCAGCTCCACCCATCAGCCCCAAGGTCGTCCCACAACCGCAAACTCAATCCACTCAACTGGATTTTTTGTTGGCTAAAGAAACAATCAGTTGACAACGTCAGCGCTTGCACCGGCATCATTAGGGTTCAGAGTCAACACCCGGCTGAATTAAAGGGAAGAGCTCGTGCCCTCGCTCTGAGCTATTGGTTCAGGCTGCCCTGCCTGCAGACTCAGGAAGGCAGCACTGCCTAGAGTCACCCTGGGGATGTGATGAAATTCTGTGCCGTTGGCTGCCGTTGCAGGGCTCCCTGCAGCTCCTTGTCTCTGCTTTTGCAGCAGGAGGAGCCTTGCCCCAGTGCCAGCTCTGCGGGCTGAGCCAACCCCCTGCCCCAGGGCTTGGATGACAGAAGATTTCACAAGGCCGGCTGAGCGATTGCATCTCATCCTGGGAGACGGGCAGCCCTGCTGAGTTGATGAGGCAGAGCGGTGCAGCCAGGCGTGCCGGCAAATCACAGGGGAAGGCTGGACACCTGTCGCGTGTCGTTCACCAGTGTAGCTGCCGACGGCTGAGCTGGTGAACATGATCATTGGAGACAACTACCTGCATGCACCGTGCTGCGGCCTGATTCTTTCTATATTACTGGGGTCCCACCCCGCAGCTCCCATATCCGCTGTCAGCCAACCAGCCGGGAGAAAGACATGTGATGTGGAGGGAGTATTGTCTAGTGGTTGGAGCAGGACACCTGGGTTCTAGTCCCAGCTCTGGGAAAGGAGTGGGGTCTAGCGGTTAGAGCAGGTGGGCTGGGAGTCAGGATTCCTGGCCCTGGAAGGGAGTGGGGTCTAGTGGTTAGAGAAGGAGGCCTTAAGAAGGAGGACTCCTGGGTTCTATCCCCAGCTCTGGGAGGGGAGTGGAGCTGAGTGGTTAGCACAAGAGAGACAGGGAGGCAGGACTCCTGGGTTTGAGGAAGGGAATGGTATCTACTGGTTGCAGCGAAGGATCTGGGGAGTCAGGACCTGGGTTCTATTCCCGGCTCTGCCCTGGCGTGACTGTGTGATCGCAGATAGGCCGCTGCCTTTCCACTCGCCCTGCCCCGTAGCACAGAAGCTGCCGTCCGCACGGCTGTGCAGTGTGCTCGGCTCGTTCCTCCTGCCTGGCTATGCCTTCAGCAGATGCATCCTCTGCCCCCAGCCTTCAGAGCCCCCTTCCGCTCCAGCGCTTGGGGAGGAAGCTGAGGGGGCCTGGAGAAGTCGTTTGTTTCGGCGGAGGGGCGTGCTAGTCCTGCCAGCTGGCTTGGGCTAAGAGGGGGGGAGGGAACGGTGGATGGCTCCCCTGGGGACGGCTCTGCAAGCGGGGCTGCCTTTTAACACGGACTGCGGCAGTGGGGGCTGGTCGTTATAGCACGGGCCCTGGGAGTCAGGACTTCTGTGTGAGCCCCCTCCTCCCCACCGGGTATCTGCTGCGCCCATGCTGTTCCTGGGCCGGGCACTGCAGGAGGAAGCTTGTCCTGCCCTTGCCTGGGCTGCATCTGTTCTGTGGATGGAGGAGGCCGAGCTCCAGCAGCTGGTGCTCCAGCTGTCCATTGCGACCTAGGCATCCCTCTCAGGCCCTGGCCCTCTGGGGGCGCCCCCTCTCATTGCTGTGGGTGGCTCCGTCTCTGAGCTGTTCCTCTCCCCTTTGGCAGCAGGTCACAGCTTCAGGCGTACGTCGCCTGGCCATACCCACAGTCGTGAGCCCGGGCCCTGGCTACCTGCCCTGCCACCTTTCCCCCTCCATGCTGACCGGTTGCACTTCACGGTGACCCCGGGCAGGCCAATTTCTCACTCTGTGGCTGGTCAGTTTCACTCCGTCCCTGTTTCCAAGGCTGCGGGGGGAAGGTAACATCGGGCAGAGAGGCCCCAAAGCCAGAATCAGAACCATCAATCCAACCAACCAACCAACCCCCTCCCCCCCCCAGCCCTGCAGCCGCTGCCAGCTGAGCAAGCCCCGGCGTCGCAGACCCAAGCCAGCAAGGATTTGCAAAAGCAGCTTCTGAGCCAGTTGCTTTGCTTGGCTCGCTAAGGCCAGCCTCTGCCCCTTGCCAGCCCCTCTCTGCCCATTACAGGGGCTGGGGTGATTATTTCCTCTGGGCTTTGCCCTCTTTCTGGCCCATCTCTGTCCTAAGACCATTACGTTACTGAGCCCCTGGTTCCAAAGCACCCATGCAGCGGGGAAGGGACGGGGCCCACGCAGCAGTTCAGTGGCAGATCTAGGGACAGAACCCAGGAGTCCTGCCTGTCTGTGGTGGCCTTGTGAGCAGTTAGCGCCTGGCAGGAAAAATCAAATCAGCTGCTTTGTTAGGGAATTGGCTTCTGGCTAGTCAGACTTGAAAGTGAGAATCCACTCACTTCCCGCAGCCTTGGGCATCCATTCTTCATCCGTCTCTAGGGGCTTCCACCCACATGCCCTCCTGCCTCCTCTTCAGACATGCCCAGGCAGCGTAACGTGCTGGGCCCCATAGAGGATAACAGCCAACTACTGCTGCCGGCTAACAGCGTTGCTCTCTTAGCACCAGGGGGTCAACTGTCCAGAGCTAGTGGCACTTGGCCGACTCAAAGCTGCGTGGGGCTCTCCTGCTGCAGGGGACAGTTAATCAGATGAGTGAGTCGGCTGGAGAGATTAGCGTAATGCCCCATTAATCGCAGAGCTGGGAATAGCCCGCCAGCAGTGGGTGGGTCCTGATTGACTTGCTAGGCCCCATTAGTGGGATAATGGGCCCTCCCCAGACATCAGGCGTTACTGGATTGGAGTTGGAATCCTTAGGGAATGGGGTGCTGACCTGTCTAGTGGTTAGAGCAAAGGGCGTGGGAGCTTGGACGCCTGGGTTCTGGAAGAGAGTTTCTAGTAGTTAGAGCAGGGGGGATTTGACTTCAGGACTCCTGGGTTTTAGTCCTAGCTCTGACATGTCCTGTGACCTTGGGCATGCCACTGCCCCTCTGTGCCTCAGTTTCCCCATCCATACAGTGGTGACAATCCTGGGCCACTCCAATGGCATGTCCTTTGCAAAGCTCCTAAGTACCAGGGCAGAGCTGGAAGCCACAACAATCCTCCTGAGCCCTTTGCAAACACAAACTCACTCCGCTGAGTAAACCCAATGATCCCTGCATTACACAGGGGGACCCTGAGCCAGCCAGAGGAAAGGACTGGCTCCGGGCCCCCCCGGTGAGTCAGTGCCTGACCTGGAATGAGAGGCTCACCCTCCCACTGCCCCCTCCCAATCTTCTTCTGCAGGGACTGAGACGTCCTCCTTGGGTGGAACCATCGGGATCTCAGCCAGAGCCGGCAGCTGAGCAAAGACTGGGGGGGGGGGGCAACAGCCCGTGGCACGGGTTTATCACACCCACTGAGGCCTGACAGCTGATGGCCAGGTCTAGTCCCTGCATGTGTCATCACAGGGTAGGGCAGGAAACTGTCCCGTGTCCCTGGGCGAACAGCGCCAGCTGCATTCCTCGCTGGCAGGTCTGCAAGGAAGTGACTGTCCCTAAATACATTGATGGGGTTTTCCTGGGACTCTGCCAGCCTGACTCACTGCCACGGATCCCGGACCCAGGCGCAGGGCAGTGAACTGTAGCCCACAGCCTCAGCCGCCCTGGAGGCAAAAGCTCAGTGGAAGGAGAGTTCAGGCGAGGGAACGGCTGGGAAATGTCACTGTCGCTGCTGTCCCCGGAACGAGCCCAACGCCAGCAAACCTGGAGCAAACGGGTCTGGGGGTGCGACAGCTGCGGCGTTGTCAGAGCACTGCCAAGTGGGCATAGCGGGGCAGTGCCGCCCTGGACTCCTGGGTGCTATTCCAGACAGAGGAGATAGTGTTAGCTAGTGGTTAGAGCGGGGGGGGGGGTGAGTCAGGACTCCTGGGTTCTGTTGCTGGTTTTGGGAGGGGAGGGATGTTTAGTGGTGAGAGCAAGGGACCAGGAGCCAGGACGCCTGGGTTCTGTTGGTGGTTCTAGGAGGGGAGTGGGGTCTAGTGGTGAGGGCTATGAGCTGGGACTCCAGGGTTCTAGTCCTGCCTCTACCACTGACTGGCCTGTAGCATTTTGTTCAAGTTATGCCCACTCTGTGCCTCAGTTTCCCCCAGGTATAAAATGGGGACAATGATCGTTCTGGGGCTTGTCAGACTTCTAGGTTTTCAGCTCCTTGGAGGACAGACACTTGCTCTGACTCAGCTGCGTTGCTAAGATCACACACCCCTCTCCCAGCTGCTGGCACCTCAGACAGCCCAGGAATCCAAATCGCCTTCCTGGGGTGGTTTAATTTATTTGCCTGCCTATTAGTATTGCTGACAAGCATCCGTCACAGCGGCTGGACATCAGAAAGCGACCGGGCTTCCCAGTGGGGATACCCCACAGAGGCAGAGTGTAGGAGTTCAGCAATAATCAGACCTAGCGTTTGTCGTCAGTAGATCTCAAAGCCCTTCCCCGAAGAGGGCGGTATCTTCAAACCCCCCCCCCAGATGGGGAAACTGAATCACAGAGAGGAGGGACGTGCCCCCCACAAGGTCACCCAGCAGCAGAGCCAGGAATAGAACACAGGTCCCAGGCCAGTGCTCTAACCAGTAGGCAACACTGCCTCCCCGGGACGGGGAGTGACTGCAGAACGCTGGGAATTGAACCAGGGACCTCAAAGCACCAGCTGCCACAGCGCGGGGTCAGGTGCTAGCTGGGGAACGTAACAGCCTCGGTGGCTCAGGTACGGCTACCTCCTACTGACCGGTGGGGCTACAATCACCTTAGCGAGGGCAGTGTCCTCTTAACCCCTTCTTCCCTGAGCCCCACGCACGCGGGGGGAGCAACGCACCCATGCTCCTCTCTTCATTCTGCCACCAGTTGCACCCCCCCAAAGCTGAGGGCTCGCTCGGCCGGGCGCTAGGCAGCGTTAATTCCGCCTGCGGCCCGCGCCGTTCCTCTGCCCTGTCTCGGCCAAGTGACGCAGCGTCTCGGCAGGCCCGAAGCTCCACCACGCTGGGGGTTCACTGCTCCCCACAGCCCAGCGCCCCCTCCCTGCCTGGGGAGATCTCCGTCGCCCCTTGTGAAGCAGTGGAAGTGTGTGCGGCGAGGCATTGCTCCTGGCTTTGCCCTGGGACGCAGAGATCTACCCTCCGCTCCCCGCCCCGGCTGCTCCTGCGCATTGACCACAGCTGCCACATCCACCCGCAGACACAGCCACGGCCTGGAGAAGGGGAACTAACGGACTTTGTGCTCGGTGGAGCTGGGGGAGGCTCTCCTCCAGCTCTAAGGCAGCGTGCACGGTCTTTGCCTCCCCGCCACGCGTCCCCTGGGGAGACAGGCTGGCTTTGCTGAGAGAAAAGCAGAGTAGCTGCCAATGGAGCGAGGAGCACGTGTCTGCTCAGTAGCATCCTGGCCTCCCCCCTGCAACCTCTTCTGGTGGAGCTGGTCTGGTCTCAAACGGCCCAGTGGGTGATGCTCCCTGGCCTTGAAATGATGCTTCCAACCCAGAAATCCTGACTCCCCCCAGTTCTATCCTACTGGACCCCGGGCTCCCAACCCCACCGCTCTAACCACCAGGCCCTATTCCCCACCCAGAAGTGGGACTAGAACCCAGGAGTCCTGCCTCCCTGCTCCCTCACCGCCCCACCCTGGGTAGGGCACAGACCTCCCCCAGCCAGCATCCCCCCTTTCCCTCCATCGCTGGCGCGCCCAGGTGCATTTGGAGCAGAGGGAAGGCAAGCGTGTCTGGGTGAGGAAGGAAACGAGCGAGAGGCTTGGCCCTGGTGACAGTTGCCGTGCTAAGCTGTGCCAGGATCCAGCCCCCTGTCCCGGCCCGATCGCTAACCGTCCCCCACGCAATCCCCGGTGACTCAGAGCTGCTGCCTGTCGCAACTCGTTACGGCGGAAACTGAACTGAAAACGATCCTCCTGCCCCCCCCCCAGACATCTCTTGACGGTTCCCAACGCACCTTGGTTCTGACGGGACGGGACGCCCAAAGCGCTCGCCAACCCGCCCCCTCGCCGGCGCGCAAGCCACTCACCGCGTCCCCTGCTGTCGCCCGCCGGCTCCCGCCGCTCAGGCAGGCTCCCCTGGCGCGGGCTTTGGCATGAAGGAGGGCAAAAAGCAGAATAAGCAGCACCCTGGCGAGATAACCTCAGTGAAACTTCCTTGAGGAACCGCCGCTGGGCCCGCCCTCGTCAGCTGACAGAGCTGACTTATTTCGGGGCTTGCTTGAACTGCTCCCTGCAGACATATAAAAGCCGGCTGGCAGGCAGAGCCGGTCAGATACGGGGGAGGTTATTGTTTCCTCTCCTCCTTCCTGAAATCTTTGTCTTGAAGCACTTTGGCCTTGAGTCAGCCTGAGCTTGCTAGGACAAGAAGCCTTCGCCCGCCTGCCTGATGATCACAATGGGACTGCAAGGATCAGCCGCTTCCTATCCTGGTGTTCTTTTAATACCCCTTCGACGGAAGGGGAAACTGAGGCACAGAGATGGGGAAGTGAATTGCCTAAGGTTGTGGGATGAGGCACAGAGCGGGGCACACAACCCGGGTGTCCTGACTCCCAGTCCAGTGCCCTACCGACTGGACCACATGGCTGGCCTAAATCTTGTTAGTCGTAGTATAAGGTTTGGGAAACTGAGGCACACAGAGGGAAAGTGATTGTCCAAGGCCGTATAGCAAGTCAGTGGCAGAGGCACGATGAGACTCCAGAAGTCATGAATTCCATTCCCTTTTCCTAAGAACTAGGCCCTATGCTCCCTCCAAGAATTGGGTCTAGAACCCCAGAGTCCTGACTCCCAACCCCCCCCGCTCTAATCACTAGACCCCATTCCCCTCCCAGAGCTGGGACTAGAATCCAGGAGTCCTGGCTCACACCCCCCTGCTCTAACCACTAGACGAGCTCCCTGCCTTTGCTGAGCAGTGCTGGGCTTTGAAGAGTTCTTGCTAGCCCGTCAGAGCTGAGGCAGCGTGGCTGATGCCCATGATGCCGTGGGCAGGGGTCAGATTCCCAGGGTGGGGCCGGAGGCAGATGCTGGGTTTGCAGGTGCTGGGCACTGGCCGTTCAGAAATACCAGCGTCGACCCAGCCGGGCTCTCCCACCGGGAGTGCAGGCCGCACAGAACCCGGCAGAGCTCTGAGCCAGCCCGACACACCTGACCCTACGCTGCTTTCTGCCAGGCCAGACCCAGCCTGCCTCCTGCCAGGCCAGATCACATCAATGCTCCATGCCCAGCCCGCCCACCCTCTGCCATGCCTCCCAGATCAACCGGTCACGGAGTCTGAAATCCTATTTCCTGCCATGCCCGATCTGACCTCTTGTCCAGAGCAATTCTGGCCCTTGGCAATACATGCTGCTGCAGAGGGCAATGCCCCTCTCCCCTAAGGGGCTTGGGTGAGTTGTGAGTGGGTGGATTTCTTCCAGGCCTCAGCTTGCATGCCCTGAATCAGACGTGCTGCTTCTGAGGCCTGAAAACCTGGGATATCCTGAGCCCATAACACTGGCCGGCTGGCTGTGTGCGCTGAGCAGCCAGACAGACTTCCCAGGGCAGCAGCCTCCAAAAAGGGATGATCGGGGGAAAACCTGGACAGGGCAGCCCTAGTCAGGCCAGGGCGGGGGGAGCGAGGCTGAGAGAGGTGCGATGTGTGTACGTGCAGCACCTAGCACCACAGGACTCTCCCATAATAACTGCAATGTACAATCTCATTTATTTCCCTCCCCCTGCAAAAAAATGGACTTCCCCATGAAAATAAAAGTGCTGCTGGGGGAAACAATCACCCATAGGGGCAGGCAGTGTGGCCTAGTGGATAGACCCTGGTTTCTATTCCTGGCGTTGCCAGTGGGTGGCTTAAGCAAGTCACTTTGCCACCCTGTGCCTCAGTTTCTCCATCTGTAAAACAGGGCTAATGAGCCTGGCCTCCTTTGGAATGTGCTTTAGGATCCATGTATGATAAATGGATGAGATTCATAGAACCATAGAGTTGAAAGGGACCTCAGGAGGTCGTCTAGTCCAACCCCCTGCTCAAAGCAGGACTAACCTCAGCTAAATCATCCCAGCCGGGGCTTTGTCAAGCCACAGTTTAAAAACCTCTAAAGATGGAGATTCCACCACCTCCCTGGGTAACCCATTCCAGTGCTTCACCACCCTCCTAGTGAAAAACTTTTTCCTAATGTCCAACCTAGACCTCCCCCACTGCATTTGAGACTGTTGCTCCTTGTTCTGTCATCTACTGCCATTGAGAACAGCCTAGATCCATCCTCCCTGGATAGTTGAAGGCTGCTATCAAATCCCCCCTCTCTCTTCTCTTCTGCAGACTAAGAAAGCTTAGTTCTCTCAGCCTCTCCTCATAAGTCTTGTGCTCCAGCCCCCTAATCATTTTTGTTGCCCTCTGCTGGACTCTCTCCAACTTGTCCACATCCTTTTTGTAGTGGGGGGCCCAAAACTGGACACAATACTCCAAATGTGGCCTCACCAATGCCGAATAGAGGGGAATAATCACAATTCCACGATCTGCTGGCAATGCTCGTACTAATGCAGCCCAATATGCTATTAGCCTTCTTGGCAACCAGGGCACACTGCTGACTCATATCCAGCTTCTTATCCACTGTAACCCTCAGGTCCTTTTCTGCAGAACTGCTGCCTAGCTCATCAGTCCCCAGTCTGTAGCTGTGCATGGGATTCTTCCATCCTAAGTGCAGGACTCTGCACTTGTCCTTGCTGAACCTCATCAGATTTCTTTTGGCCCAATCCTCCAGTTTGTTTAGGTCCTTCTGTATCCTATCCCTACCCTCCAGGGTATCTACCACTCCCCCCAGCTTAGTGTCATCTGCAAACTTGCTGAGGGTGCAATCTACCCCACCCTCCAGATCATTAATGAAGCTATTGAACAAAACCAGCCCCAGCACCGACCCCTGGGGCTCTCTGCTTGTGACTGGCTGCCAGCTAGACATGGAGCCATTGATCACTACTCATTGAGCCCTATGCTCTAGCCAGCTCTCTATCCATTTTATAGTCCATTCATCCAACCCATACTTCTTTAACTTGCTGATAAGAATACTGTGAGAAACTGTATCAAAAGCTTTGCTAAAGTCAAGGTATATCATGTCCACCGCCTTCCCTACATCCGCAGAGCCAGTCATCTCTTCAGAGAAGGCAGTCATGTTGGTCAGGCATGACTTTCTCTTGGTGAATCCGTGCTGACTGTTCCTGATCACCTTCCTCTCTTCCAAGTGCCTTAAAATGGATTCCTTGAGGACCTGCTCCATGATTTTTCCAGGGATTGAGGTGAGGCTGACCGGTCTGTAGTTCCCTGGATCCTCTTTCCTCCCTTTCTTGAAGATGGGCACTAGATTTGCTTTTTTCCAGTCATCAGGGACCTCCCCCAGTTGCCACGAGCTTTCAAAGATAATAGCCAATGGCTCTGAAATCACATCAGCCAACTCCCTCAGCACCCTCGGGTGCATTGCATCTGGCCCCATGGACTTGTGTATGTCCAATCTTTCTAAATAGTCTTGGACCTGTTCCTTCAGCACTGCGGGATGTTTACCTCCTCCCCATTCTGTGCTGTCTAGTGCAGTAATCTGGGAGCTGACCTTGTCTGTGAAGACAGAGGCAAAAAAGGCATTGAGTACCTCAGCTTTCTCCACGTCCTCTGTCACTAGGTTGAACCCCCCATTCTGTAAGGGGCCCACAGTTTCCCTAATCTTCCTCTTGTTGGCAACATACCTGTAGAAACCCTTCTTGTTCCCCTTCACGTCCCTTGCTAGCTGCAACTCCAATTGCGCTTTGGCCTTCCTGATTTCATTCCTGCATGTTCAAGCAGCATTTTTATACCCCTCCCTAGTCACCTGACCAAGCTGCCACTTCTTGTAAGCTGCTTTTTTGTGTTTAAGTTCACCAAAGATTATTCCTTTGCAGGGAGCAGGGTTCAGCGCAACAGGGACCCAGGCCTCCTGTCCCACACAGGTGCCTGGGGAGGCCTGAGGACAAATGGGGGTGGGGTGGAGTGGAGCTATCTAGAGCCCCCGGCCCTTGAGCTGCAAGTCAGCAGAAAAACCTCAAAGCAACACTTTCTGCTGAGCGTGTGCGTTTGAAGCCTCTTCCTTTATCTGCCATCTGCCCTCCGCCTCCCCTGCTTCCTCTTTGCACTGCGCTCGCCGTGAGAGGCCAGCCCAGCGCTTCCTCTTACAGTTCCTCTTGGGTTCTAGGGCTGTTCTGCCTGCCAGCTCCCAGGGGCATCACCTGGGCACAGGGGACTGCGAAGAAGCCTGACCGAGTTAGATGCCCTCAGATCCCATTGACGTTCCATGAGGTTTGGCTGCCCAGCGTGAACCTCCAGCACCTCAGTTTCCCCCATCTGTAAAATGGGGATAAGAGTAATTCTGCCTTTCTTCTGCTCTGAGTCTGCCTAGAGCAGGAGCTGCTTCTGGCCAGGGGCTGTCTCTCGCTCTGCGTCTCAGCAGCACCTGGACTGTGCAGCGCTCGGCACAATGAGGCCTAGATCTTGGTCGGGATCTGTGCTGTGGCTGGCACATTTCGGGCCCTGATCTTGGTTGGGCCTTGAGATGCTGCTGTCCTGCAGATAATAATAGATACGGTAGATGGCAGGGAGCTACAACCCGCTGCTGAATGGGGAGGGGGTCCTGGCTCAATGGGGCGGTGGTCAGGAAAAGAGGGTTCTGGGACCCCCGGCCTTCGAGAAGGACCATTGCAAGAGGCTGCAGCAGGTCCTGCTTTGGCTGCACATGGTGCATATCCGCCAACCAGGGCGACATCAACCGTATCTGAGCCACCCCACTGGCTGGCACTACGTGAGGGCCAAGGACGAGCTGGAATGGGTGCATTGCCAGCGGACTGGGATGGAACCTGAGGCCAGCCTGCTTTCTGCCGTATTTCCACACCACACAAAACCTGGGTACCAGGAGCTAGCAAGAAGGAGCAGCTCAGGCTTACGCTCCAGGGGAGTTGCAGCTGTGCAGGTTCAAGCCATCTGTCTGCGCCTCATTATTAAGGCACAGTCCTGGGTTCCAGTTTTGGCTCTGGGAGGGGAGAGTGGTCTAGTGGTTAGAGTAGGAGGGTGGCGAATCAGGACTCTGGAGCTCTATTCTGAACTCTGGGAGGAGGGTGGGGGCCTAGGGGCTGGGGCAGGAGTCAGCATTCCTGGGTTTTATTCCCTGCTCTGGCAGCACTGAGGAGCTTACAGGGGAGAGGAGGGTGGCTGGGAAGCAGGACTCCTGGGTTCTCTTCCTGGCGCTCAGTGGGAGTGGAGGTCTAGTGGTAGACGAAGGCGAGAGGGAGTTTAGCTTCAGCTCATTCATGGTGTGACCTTGGGGGAGCCATTTCCTACCTTTTCTTGTGCCTCAGTTTCCCCCTCTGCACAATGGGGCGCTAACCTCCCCCTCCCAGGGGAGCTGTGAGGCTGAACTGAACTCTGCAAAGTGCTTTGAGATCCAGAGGCTGGAGACAGGCGGTGGGGCTGTCGCCGTGACTACTCTGTGCATGGGTTGTTCTGGGAATGAATTTCCCATCTCCTTGGGGCGCAATATTTCCGGGGATGGGCAGGGGGAGACCAAGGGGCGCAAATGGCAGAATCTGCCCCAGTCTGGCACCGCACGCCCCACCCCCCGTGCCCCACATGGATTCAGCTCATCATTAAAACCAGCCCTGTGGCAGAGGCACCTGGGGAAATCGCAGGTGATGGCTGGTGGCCAGGGGTTGCCCACAGCCCAAGCCCAGTAGCCAGCAGGGTGTGACTGGCCAGCTCTTTCAGCACCAAGGACAGGGGCTGCCTAGCACCTTGAGCTGCCCCCTCCCCCACCCAGCTCCCATCCGGGTTGCTGGGTCTCTATGGGGCGGGAGAGGGCTGGAGGGACAGGCCCAGGTGCTCCCCATAGGGCAGGTGGAGCCTGGACAGAGGCAGGGCCAGATGACCCCACTGTGCACACACCAGCCCTGCAGGGAGAGCCGGGAGCTCAGCCCCTGGGGCCGTCTGCAGCCAGGCATTTGCCGCACGGGTGCCTGGGACGTGCCCAGCGCTGGGTCACTCGGGGTCAGCTGTCCAGGCTGCAGGCCGGGCAGGTGTTGGTTATTTTTTCCTCTCCGCACTGGGATTCCTGCTCTCCTCGGGACGGGCGGAAGTCAAGGAGGCCAGCAGGAAAAAACAGCCTGCGGCCGCACCGCACCAAGCCCAGCTGGGCCAGGGAACCGGACAAAGCCCAGGGGGAAGGCAGCAGCCTCAAGAAACCTCACCTGCAGGAAGGGACTCGCAGCCCAGCCCGGAGCAGCCTCCCGGCCCTGAGAGAGACGGGAAGGAGTCAAGGCAAATGCGTGCACGTGTTCACACCAGGCCTCGCACATACACACTCAGCCCCCCATGTGCGTATGCACATACCCCTGTGCATGCACCGCCCCACATGTGTATATCCACACACCGCTTGTGAATAACCCCCCACATATAGATATCCAGGCCCCATGTGAATACACACTCATGCCCACACCCCCATATGCATACACCCCCCCACCTGTGCATATGCACACCCCCCCACCCTCACACGTGTACATATGCGCACAGATCCCGCCCGCATGCATACACACCCATCCCACACACTGACATACACACACATGTGCCCACATACCTGTGCTTATGCACGCAGCCATATTACACACGTGTGCATATGTAACTACCCTCGCAACCACCCCAAACCACAGACCCCGAAACTCAGATGGACTCACCCCGAAACACACGTGCGCAGGAACATTCACACGTTCACACCCAGTAACAAAGCCCCAAACACATGGGTACCCCCCCGCCCCGTGTACACACACATCACACCCCTTACACATGTACCCCCAGATAAACATATATACACTCACCCACACCCTTGATTCTCCATTTGCGCACGCCTCTTCCATGGTACGTCCTAATACGGCTGATGCTCATCTGCTGTCTTTGGCAGAGCAAAGAACCAGGCGGCTGGGATCATCTGCAAGGTGCGCGTTGTTTATGTCAGAGCCAGCCCATTGAACCTGCCAAGTGTCTTCTGGGTTGAATCTGGATGGCCGGAGAGCTTCTCCAGCCACCCCAAAGGGTCGGCGGGTCTTACGGCGAGTGGGAGGCAGGTGAACAAGGTTGTCATGGAGCAGGAGTTTTTGGTTAATGAGATCTTTCTTGTACTTGTGCACTGGAGCCATCTCGGGCTGGAGGAAGGATGTTTGCGAGGACTGGAAGCCCAGGCAGCGGAATGGAGGCAGGCTATTTAGTCACTCTGTGCCTCAGTTTCCCCATCTGCACATTGGGGAATGGCTCATAACGGTGTTGTGAGGCTAAATACATGTACGCGTGGGAAGTGCTTTTTGATCTACTGGTGAAATGCACTAAGAGCTAGGGATTTTTACACGTATTCATAGGCACACCTACCCCCTGTTATACACGGACTCTCACACACACTCGCGGATACTGAAATCTTTCCGCCCTGAGCCCGGGAGGGACATAGGCAGTCTGGGTTGTGTGGCCATATCAGAAGCCAGCTGGGGAAGGAGAAGAGAGTTCGCTGGTCTCTGCTAAGCCAGCACCCCCACAGCCGGGGACAGAGCCCTGCCCCCTCGCACTACCATGGGACCCTCCTGTGCAAAGCACACTCCCAAGACGCTCAGGCTGTCCCAGGGAGATGCTGTGAGTCAGGGCCCCAGTCAGTGGCCTGAGGGTGCGACGGGCCTCAGAAGTTTAGCCACTTCTTTGCCTTGTTCAGCTCAGTGGCCACCTGCCCCTGCCTGCAGCCTTCGAGCCTCAAAGCAGGAAGAGACACTTGTGCCTCCCCTGAAGATGGGGAGAGGCTCAGAACAGAATTCAGCACTTCTCTATCTCGCAGGGAGGGAGCTCAGAGCCCGCAGCAAACATCCGCCCAGGAGCCCTCGGCCCCCCTTTGCCTATGAACTAGGCACAGAGGGGGGAAGTGACATAGCAGGTCGGGGATGATCCAGGAGTCCTGAGTGCCCCGTCTCTGCTATGTTTATTGTTAACACCTGGGACAGTAGTATCTGGAGGCCATAGCTGAGAGCGGGACCTCATCACGCCGGGTGCTGCATAGACACAGCATGAGAGACTGGCCCTGCCCTAAAGAGCTTGAGGTCTAAACAGACCAGCCAGACAAAAATGTCGCCATGGCTAAACAGCGAAGGGAAAGAGGTGGTTAGACGCAAAAAGGCGTTCTTTAAAAAAAAGGGAAGTCAAATCCTAGTGAGGAAAATAGAAAGAAACCGAAGCTCTGGCAAGTCAAGTGGAAAAGTACAATAAGGCAAGAAAGAATCTGAGGAGCAACTAGCTGAGGACACAAAAACAAACAGCAGTTTTTGTTTATCTCAGAAGCAGGAAGCCTGCCATACAACCAGCGGGGCCACTGAACGATGGAGGAGATAAAGACGCACTCAAGGAAGACAAGGCCAGTGCAGAGAAGCTGAATGAATTCTTTGCATTGGTCTGATCTGCAAAGGATGTGAGGGAGATTCCCACGCCTGAGCCATTCTTTTTAGATGACAGAGCTGAGGATCTGTCCCAGACTGAGATGTCAGTAGAGGAGGTTTTGGAACAAATTGGTAAATCAAACAGTAATAAGGCCCCAGGACTAGATGGCATTCACAAGGAGTACTCATATGTGAAATCGCAGAACTACTAACTGGTAGGTAATCTATCGTTTAAATCAGCCATCGTCCAGATGTTTGGAAGGTAGCTATTGCAACTTTTGAAAAGGCTCCAGAGGTGATCCTGGCAATCACAGGCAAGTAAGCTTAACTTCAGTACCAGGCAAAATGGTTAAAACTGTAGTAAAGAACAGAAATATCAGACACATTGATAAAATCTGTTGGGGAAGAATCAACTTGGCTTTTGTAAAGGAAAATCATGCCTCGCCAATCTATTAGAATTCTTCGATGGTGTCAACAAACATGTGGACTAGGGTGATCCAGTGGATATAGTGTACTTCGACTTACAGAAAGCCTTTGACAAGGTCCCTCACCAAAGACTCTTAAGCAAAGTAAGTAGACATTGGGTATGAGGGAAGGTCCTCTCATGGATCAGTAACTGGCTAAAAGACAAGAAACAAAGGGTAGGAATAAATGGTCAGTTTTCACAGTGGAGAGAGGTAAATAGCCAGGTCCCCCAAAGATCTGTTCTGGGATCAGTGCTGTTCAACAGATTCATAAATGATCTGGAAAAAGGGGTGACCAGTGAGGTGGCAAAATTTACAGATGATACAAAATTACTCAAGCTAGATAAGTCCAAAGCAGACTGAAGAGTTAAAAAGGGATCTCACAAAACTGGGTAACTGGACAATAAAATGGCAAATAAAATTCAATGTTGATAAATGCAAAGTAACACATATTGGAAAACATAATCCCAACTGTACATACAAAATGATGGATTCTAAATTAGCTATTAGCACTCAAGAAAGAGATCTTGGAGTTATCATGGATAGTTCCCTGAAAACATCTGCTTAATGTGCAGCAGCAGTCAATAAAGCTAACAGAATGTTAGGAACCATCAGGAAAAGGATAGATAATAAGACAGAAAATATCAAAATGCCACTATATAAATCCATGATAAGTCCACACCTTGAATACTGCATGTGGTTCTGATTGCCCCATCTAAAAAAAGATACTAGAATTGGAAAAATTACAGAGAAGGGCAATAAATATAATTAGGGGGATGGAACAGCTTCCATTAGGGGAGCGATTAAAAAGTCTGGGACTGTTCATTTCGGAAAAGAGATGACAAAAGGGGGATTAATCGAGGTCTATAAAATCATGAATGGTGCAGAGAAAAGGAATGAGGAAGTGTTATTTTCCCCTTTACATAACACAGGAACCAGAGGTCACGCAATGAAATGAATAGGCAGCAGGTTTTAAACGAACACAAGGAAATACTTCTTCACACCACACAGAGTCAAGCTGTGGCACTCATGGCCAAGGGATGTGTGAAGGCCAGAAGTATAAATGGGTTCAAAAAAAGAATGAGATAAGTTCCTGGAGGATAGGTCCATCGATGCCATTAGCCAAGAGGGTCAGAGATGTAACCCCATGTTCTGGGTATCCCTAAACCTCCAACTGACAGGGGATGGATCACCCAATAATTGCCCTGTTCTGGTCATGCCCTCTGAAACATCTGTCACTTGGTCACCATCAGAGACAGGATCTGGGGCTTGATGGGCCATTGGGCTGACCGAGCATGGGCTGTTCTTACGATCAGTCTAACCCTAGCCACTGTGTGAGGCAGGCATCACTTCAGGCAGCCAGAGGAGAGGCTGGCGTGACTGCAGGCTGAAGGGAAGCAAACACCTTGTAGAGGAGATTCCCCAGCTCCGCCGAGTGGTGAGAAGGCCTGGACCAGCGGCCCGCAGAGGAAGGGTTGGGAATCCTCCATCGCTTGAGTCTGGACAAAGCTCTAAATGATGCATTGTAGAGAACAATCCTGCCCAGGGCTCTGGGTACCTGACTAGGCAGGACGTACACATGGGCCAGATCCACAGTGCCATATGCCCCATGAAGCCCCATCGGTGGGAGAGCTAATGAGGGTCATTTAGCCACTGATCCAGGAGGAAGCTGTAATTGCTGAAGCCGTCGCTTGCTCTTTCCACCCGTCCATATTAGCCAATGTCTGCCTGTTCCGGTTACCCGCCCAGGCGACATGTTTTGTAAGAGAGGACTTCTCCTTTTCATCTGTGTTCCAGGGGAGACTCAGGCAGTGTCTCAGCCTGGACTGTCTCTCTGGAGGTGCCCCAGCCCTCCTGGAGTCCTGCCTCCCAGGCCCCTGCTCTAAGCACTAGAGAATACTCCCCTCCTAGAATTTGGGAACAGAACCCCGGAGTCCTGGTTCCCAGACCCCAGCTCTAACCATTGGACACCACTCCGTCCCTAAATGCCCAGGCCTGTCTCCGTGCTACTTCCTGCTTCATTCATTGTTCCTGTTTGACTGGGGCTTGGTGGCCACCAGGGCAGGTTCTGGGCTAGTGTCACATTGTTCTGTCACACCCCAGCTAGGTCCCAGGAGCTCCTTGCCCTGCAGACAGGGTGCAGGCGACTGCAGCGTACGCAGACTTCCACTCGGCTGTGCAGAGAGCTGCTGTGGCTCCAGGTGGCCAGCAGGTGTCAGCGTCGCACCAGGTTAGCTGCAGCCACCTGGGCTGCGAATGCTGATGAGCCATCGTTGCCCTGCCCCACGCTGAGGGCATCCCTATGAGCCATGCCCAGGCATCCTTCGTGGTAGCTGGGTCCATTGGCTGCGGGTTCAGATAACAGCAGCTGCAGCGACCAGGGCTGGCTTTGCAGTCCCAGCGGGCGAGCCATGCAGCCATAGGTCGCAAGAGACCGGCTCAGAGCAACGGCCCATCCAGGCCTCTGTCCTGCCCCGGCTGGGGCAAACCACTGGCCCATCTAGCGTGGTCTCCCACCTCGCTGTGGCAGGCCTGGCCTCGCCTGCAGGCGGTGCCACGACATGCCCTGCATGGTCAGCGAACAAGTCAGGGGCATGGCCACACACCCGGCCGTGGGGGGGGCAAGAGGATCTGGGCGCCAAACACACCCTTCCGAAGACAGCGGGGTGGCAGGGATGTGAGTAAGGGCAGAATTTCTCTGTCTGCCCATCCGTCCCCAGATCTATCTAGCTACCTCTTGATAGCCAAGCCTCACCATCGTCTGAGTTCCTGTCTGATTCACAGGCCCACGTGGGCTGTCTCAGGGGAACGCGCTACCTCTTCAGTCCATGCATATCTCGGGCCCTGGTTTCAGTCCCGCCTGGGTTCGTCAGGCCTGAGCATTTCCAGCTATCAGTGCCCCTGTTGCGTGGCACGAGCTGGCTGGGCCTCAGCTCAGTTCCTTGCGGGGTGACTGTCCGCCTTGCAAAAGCCACCCCCACTGGAGCCCCTGGTTTGTTGGCTGGATGAGCTCAAAGGCTGAGGAGGCCAGGGTGGGGAGGTCAGAACTCCCCAGCCCCCTCCCCCAAATAGCAGTCCTTCCGTGACATGGTGGAAGCCCTAGGGGGGCAGTGTGTGTGGGACGCTCGCCCTGCTGCTGCCTAGTGGAGAAAGGGAGAAAGGCAGCTCTCCCAGTGCCAGTACGCCACATGGCCACGAGGTGTCCCCTCACCTTTCCCTGCCTGCTTCACACCCCTTCTGGAGGGCCTGAGGGAGTGGGTAGTGATGGGCTACAGGTGGCTGGATCGGCACGGTGGGGGCGGTGCAGAGGGAGCCTGAGTTCAACACCCTTTTCCCCAGGCCTGGATGAAAGTTTTAAGGGCTGCCCCGGGTGAGCGAAACCCTGCCCCTGCAGGCCTTGTGACGGGGCTCCGGCAGCATCATTTCTCCAGCGCGGCTCCACGAGCCGGGCCAAGCGCAGGAGGACATGACAGCACGGAAGGGGGCTGCGGCTGACTCTGCCGGCTGCTCCGTGTCTTTCCGGGTGTGTGGAACGTTTCCCAGGAGCCATCAGGCTGCTGATGTGCCGCACCCCAGAGGGGCTGTGGCCTACATGTTGCTCGGGGGAGCAGAGGGCAGAACTCCGGGTTGCTCCGAGCTGGATTCTGCTTTACCTCTGGCAGGGGGGTTGGCATGTTGCCCTGCCCATATTAGGTGCAGTAAAATCCCCAGGCCTTGCCCCTCTGATCCTTGGGGCTGATGAATCTGGGGAGTAGGAACCGGTGCAGGAAATGCTGCGCCAGGAGAAAACGATGCAGCTTCTTGCTGGAAAGTGGGGGCGGGGGGGAAGGGGGAAGGAGCTCTTCACAGGTCAGGTCAATGTCAACCTTCTCTGCGCTGAGTTCTAGGTGATTTCTTCTCTCTGAATCCACTGGCGCCAGGCAGCTGTCCTGGTACCCACGGGGGGGGAGGGTGCAGTGGGTATGGTAGGGGCTGGGCATGGGGAGTCCTCCCTCACCCCCACAGCTGATGCATTTATGCCCTGAGGTGTGAGATTTCCATAACTGGTGGGGGCAGGGGGGGGGGATCCTAGAGGACAGCGCTATTTCCAGCCTGTCGCCAAGCCCTGGTGCTCGGTCTTGTTAGCTTCCCGGTGGGCCACAGCCGAGCCTGCCCTGGAAAACAGAGCGGGAGTTTTAGGCTGAGAAAAATCACATACAGACCCGCAGCGCGTGGAGGGAAAGTGCTGACTTGGGCGAATGCAAATGCCAAGGGAGCCAGGCTTGGGGAGAGTTTCCGTTTGCAACTGGCCAGGAAGCTGTCTTCTTCCAGGCAGGGCAACGGCTGCGGATGGGTGAGCGTAGAGCCGCTGGAGTCAGCCACTTCCCCTTCCTTCCATGTTTTCATTCTGTCTGTCTGTCTGTCTGTCTATCGCACGTTCATCAGCTTTGACTCTCACAACACATTGCTAAGCACCAATTGCCTCCCAACCTCCTTGTAAAGTAGGTAAGGGTCACAGAGAGATCACATCACCCACCAGTGAAATGTCACTGCTTCTGGGTAGAAACGAGGCCCCTGTCTAGCAGCACACAGCAATGCTATCTGGTTTGGGCGAGGAAGAATGAAAGCATGGGGGCGGTGTGGGGAGATGCAGGGAGGCAGAATGTAACTGGGAGGCGGCATGCGGACGAGGTGCTGTGTCTGATGCCCCTGCTTATGTGAAGAGTTGCCCGGCCCCAAGCACTCAGGAGGGACCTTAGCTGTTGGCTTCTCACTGCTCATCTGGCGACGGTGGGCGCTTAAATGTGAACCCACCCGGGTGTCTGGGTGCTCTGGTAGCCTGGCTCTAATTATAATGGGTCAGAGCTGCAGACAGAGTGAAGGAGGAAAGAGGCCAGGGGAGTTGAGGGTCATTTCTCCAGGGATCTCAAATCCTCCCCCTCAATTTCTCTATATATCCATCTCTCTCTCCACACTCAGCTCCCTAGCTCTCGGCCCCCCTTCTAAAGTTCTTGGATTCAGCCAGCCTGTATCATCACTTGGGAGAAATTACCTTCCCTTCTTTTAATAACTCTGTCTTGGCCTTCACTGCCTGGATCCTCTGTGGGCGGAATGGGGCCATTCAGTCAAAGCTGCAGGGCTGGGTGGCTAGGAGTAGCTGCCAGGTGTGGGTTGGAGGGAGGGGGTGCCCCCTCTTAGATTAGCCCCAGGAGGATTCTTGGCTTCTATTTATACCTCACGCTGCAAGGGATTTTCTCATCATCATAAACGCCCAGGCTTGGGCTCAGAGATTTTGGATCCAAATGAAACCGCCAGCCACTTTCCCCTTTGCCATCTCCGGTGCCAGAAACCGCTCAGAGCCAGGAAGGGACCCCCCCAGGAAATCCCTTTTCCCCTCCAGCTGGGGGATTCTCAGGCAGGGTTGTGAAACTGACTCCCCAAAGACCACCCTGGGAAGTGCCCACCCTGTCCAGGACTTGCTTGGCTCCTGGTTTCCTGGAACGCAGCCCAGGTTACTGCACGACGCGCGGAACCAATGAGCTGGCTTACGAGCCAACCTGAAGAGCGGCAGGATCATCTCTCTCTAGCTTTAATTCAGACCTGGGGCCAGCTGGGGCTACTTGTTTGTCATTAGGCTACTGATCACGGTCTCTTGGGTATGAGCAGCAGCATGGCTAGAACTCATATTGCCCTGCTCCAAATGCTCAAGCGCCAACACCTGCGCTAAAGGAGAATCCCTACTAACCAGTAGCACTAGAGGGACTCTGACACAGAGTTAAGCTTTTCTGATCCCATCCTGCGGAGGGCAGGGGTTGTTCATAAAAATTCCCCCTCCCTGCCTGTCCTTCCCCATCAGTTGATGACACAACAGCACTACCCCATCCCAAAGCATGTTACAGACTGCATTTATCCCACCACTGAGATGCAGCCACCTCTGGGTCAGCACGGGGCAGCTGTTTTAATTAAGATGCTGCACAGCCATTTGGCACAGGAGGTGAAGGAGAATCCTTTATCCCTCCTGTAGGGGGAATTTTTTTTAATGATCATAACAACATATTAACAGCCAGGTGCTGTGCATTATTTATTAGGTGAATTACAGTAGTACCTAAGATCCCCAGTTACATACCAGGACTCCAGTGTGCCAGGCGCTGTACAGGACCCTGGAACTGAGTGGCTAAGGGACGATTTGCCAGAGGGCTTAGCTCCAATTCAGCCAAGTGATCATATTAAGCCATAAATGTTTCAGTGTCGGCTGCTGGGTGCTGAGCACTTGAAACTGTGGTCACTTATCCAGACTCACCAAGGACTCCTGGGTTCTATCCTGGGCTCTGCCACAGAACTTGGATAAGCCCCTTCCCCTCTCTATGTCTCAGTTTCCCTACTCCCCCTTTGTCTTGTCTATTCAGATGGTGAGCTCTTTAGGGCAGGGCCTGGCTCTCGTTCTGTGTCCGTGCAGTGTTGGGACCCCGATCTCGGCTGGGCCTCTAGGGCTACCGTCATACTAACGATTATGAATTAATCAATATGCAAATTCTGGAAGGGCTATTAAACCTCCTGATTCTGGACTGAAACTGATCTCTGCCTATTGGGACTCAAGGTGAGAGCTCCTGTAGGGGGCAGATTATCTCATGTTGGGTTCTTACATCTTCCTCCGAGGTGCAGGACGCTGTCAGAGCCGGGATATTGGCTGGAGAATCAGAATCGTATTCCAAGACACTGCAGTTAACATCCCTGCTCTGGCTAATTAGAGCCTGTTCTCCGTGTCCTGACCAAGCACAAGCTCCCAGAGGGTGATTTGCAGGGGAAAGGGTCCCAGTCCTCTCCCCACCCCCTGAGCCATACAGTCTCCTGGGTCCCCGGAGAATTACCTGCTGTGGAAGAAGCTACTTCGTTTCCCTGACACCTTGGTGTCTTTGCAGAATTGTTGGCAAAATATTATTTGGGTTGCTCCAGCCGGCCACATGATAATAGACTTTCTAATGGGCCAATTTTTCCTACTCAGTTGATTTCTTGCAACCTCAGCCCTCTCTGGAATGGCCATATTTTTCATGCATGTGCTTTAGCTGGAGCTTTCTCGCCTCGTGTTTGGTAATATTCCATCAGCGGCCAGGCTGCCTTCCCCAGGAAATGGATGAGGCAATAAAAATATAACTGGGGCAGAAAAAATATATCAGGGAAAGGGGAATTTAATGGGGGGCCTGGAAGGAGACTTGGATTGGAGCATGAAGCCTGCTCGCCCTCTCCCAGTGAATTAGCCATCTACTTTGTTCCAGCTGTGAACCGAGGATTGAAATATACAAAGGTCCTTGTGGAATAGATGGGTCAGGAAGACGGGAAAGGAGTGTGCAGCTGTGTTGCTGGATATCGTGCAGGTAGAAGGCATCTGCTGGATGTTCTAAGTATGTCCAAGTAGAACCCACCTGCCAGGCTGCTGGATGTTCTAGGTATGTCTAAGTAGAACCGGCTTGCTGTGCTGCTCGATATTCAAGGTACATGCAGGTAGAACCTACCTGCCATGCTGCTGGATGTTCTAGGTACATCCAGATAGAACCCACCTGCCGTGTTGCTGGATGTTCTAGGTACATCAAGCACAACCTAAAGCTCCATTGACTTCAGTGGACAAGAGCAGCACATGGGGACAGAGTCAAGGAACCAGGCTGTCCCAGGTTTGATCCCACCAGCCCAGGTGAGGAAGAAGAAAGAACGTTACCACTGCACCTGCCAGGTCCTGGGAGGGTCTTAACGAGCACCAGCCCCTCCGCAGCCGGTTTGCAACCTGGCGGGAGGAGAGCAGAAGCCAGCCAGGTATGCGGGGAGTCCCGTGACCATGCCGGAGGCAGAGCTAGCTGCCTAGTAGGGTGCACTGCTGCGGGGCGACAACGAAGGCTGCTGGAAAAACAGAGGTGCCAGAGGGTGCAATGCTGGCGAGTCTCCCCGGTCTGGTGGAGACTCGGGACAAAGGGAGCAGGTGACCTCATGGTGGGATCCGGAAAGCATGGATGAAAAAGTAAAGGGCTGCCAGAGATGAAACTGACCAGAAGCAAGCGTGAAACCGATTAGACTCCCTTGGCTATTGAATCCAAATGAAGAGCCAGTGGGACTGAATGCAGACACTGGATCATCTCCAGCCCTGTCTCGCACGCAGAGAAGCCCCTTGGTTTTTCCTGCAGACATCTGGGCCTGGATCCTTAGGTGTGGTGCCAGCATTTGGTTTGCTTAGGGGTGGCGGTCAGAGGTCGCATTACGCCCCACGCTGATCTGGGGACCAGCTGGGGTGTGAGCTGGCCCCTGACACAAACAGCAGTTGCCCTGTGGCACCGTAATGTTCCCAGTTGAGCCTTTCTGCATTGCCGGGGGATCCCCCTGCAACAGGGGTGTCCGTCAGCCGTGTCAGGGTCTGGAGAGGCTCAGAGGGAGTTGGTGCTGAGAGTCCAGACCTGGCCGGGGAGGGGAGGGACGTGGCCAGGAGTCCGAGCATGTGGCACAGACAGCGATGGGGAAGTGAAGCAGCGAGTAAGGGAACTAGGCCAGGCACAGACTGGGAGGATTTTCATTAATTGATTTAGGCCGTTAAATGCTCCAGGCAGGCGCAGTCAGGAGAGCTGTTAAAGCAGGTGAAATTGGGTCGTTTTGCTCTTCAGGCAGCATGTGTGTATGGGGGGAGGTTGGTGGTGGGGATGTGGGTGTGTGTGGAGTGTGTGGATATGTGGGCAGGGGGCAGGGAGTGGGAGCGAATGTGTGTGAGCATGTGAAGGGGTGCGTGTGTACATGTATTTGTGAGCTTATGTATGCATGCAGGTATGTGTACGTGCGTGCAGGGGTGTGTGCATGCAGGGGTGTGTGTGCATGTGTGTGCACACAGGTGTGTGTATGTGTATCTCTGTGCGGCGTGTGTGCAGGGATCTGTGTACATGTGCGCAGGTGTGTGCGTGCAGACAGGTATGTGTGTGCAGGTGTGTGCATACCGGTGTGGGTGTGTATATTTGTGTGCAGAGGGGTGTGTGCAGAGGGGTGTGTGCAGGGCATGCAGGGCTGTGCATGTGTGCGCATTCACAGAAGAAGAGGGGGAGATGAGGAATCTGTGCGGCTGCAGCTCTTACCTCATCTGATTGCCATCGGTTCCCTACAGCCGCCAGACCTGGCCACGTACTGAGTAGAAAACCAGACCCTGTTCCTGCCCCCTCTGGTTGCCTCTGCAGAGCCCCGGCCGGGGGGGGGCAGATCAAAGGGGAAAATTCCATTTTAACCCTCATCCTCCCAGACGTTTGGGTGCCGTGTTGAGCCCTAGCAAGAGGCTCTGTGCGGAGAGCCTGGCAGCCCTTGCACAACGTTTGCACTATGCCCGGGAAACCTTCCCTGGCCCACAGGCCCTGCCACGGACCCTCCACCCCAGACAGACCCCACGCAGGGGGCCCGTCTTCTCTGCGGCTCGTTCAGTTCCTGGCCCCTCTGCAGGGGCTGCCACAGAGGGCGATGGTTAGTGCCAGCTGGGGCGGGGGGTGGTTTTGTGCCACGGACGCCTACTTTGCTGGGAATGGGACTGAGACCCAGCCAGTTTCACACAGCCGCAGGATGCCAAGAGGCAAGAGGTTCAGGGGCCTGACGGGCAGATCTCTGTGCCTCCCTTCACGCGCCGACCTTTGGCACTGGAATGCCAGGCTGCCGTTGCTAGTAGCCTACTGAGGAGGGGTCAGGCTGTTACTGACCTCACGCCTGGCTTCCAGGAGTGGGACAGGGGCCCAGGTCCACCCCAGCTGCTAAGAAAGCCAAGGAGGGTGGTGTAGCGTATCGGAATTGGGCAGGGTCCCTAGAGCATCCGTGTGTCTGTGGAGCTAGGTCTGTCTGTCCTAGAGAGTTGTAAACACAGATACTTGGAGCCCAGCTACGGCCAGGTGGTTATCTCATATTCTGTACATTGCATCACAAAAGCAGAGCGGCAACAGATGGTCCAGCCATTGAAGCACTGGGAGGGGAGCCCTGGAGCCGCTGACTCCACATGTGACCTGGGGTGAGTTGCTACGTCTCTCTGTGCCTCAGTTTCTCCCAAGGAGGGATAATGATCCTTCCTTTGTCCATGAGCTCTTTGAGGGCAGCAGCCATCTCTCGCTCTGCGAGCCTAGCTCAAAGGGGCCCTGATCTCAGGGAGGCTTCTATACTGATGATGGCTGTTGGGTGGCCTGAGTGAAATGAGTTTGATGGGTCTCTGCTCCTAATAGATAGGTTTGCACGTTACGAAGGTTACCTCTGGGACTCCTCGTGCGCCTTAGCAGCTGAGGACTGAACAGGCCATAGAACCAGCGCTCTGTGGACGGAGAGCTTCTAGATCATTGCCAAGGCAGCCGGCAGCCTGGGCACCTCTCGCCAGTGCCGAAATCAACCCAGAAATGCAAGATTTGATTGCGGTTTTGTTGCCTCCAGGCAGGAATACACACTGGGCTGCTTTCGGGAGGGCTGTCATATCTCTGCATCCCAGTCCAAGAGCAGGGAGCATGGCCTGCGAATCCAGCACACTGCCAGTGAACAAGAATCCAGGCCTCGGTCGCTCTGTTCCAGGGGAAATGAATAGCTTGGAATTCTCTGCAGTGAGATTTGGCCGGCTCTGAAGCTGTTGCAGAGCATGCTCAAGCCAGAAACTTTCCAATTAATATTTGGCGTAACCCTGCCTTCTCCCTGCAGCTAATACAGCGTTGTCAACTCTCGTGATATTTGGTGCTGCCCTTCAAGCCCCAGCTCCTGGAGTCTTGTGATTACATGAGAAGCTCAGCTGGCGTTTGAAAAAAAAGCTTGAAAATGTGACCCGAATGCGGCCGTAAAGCCAGAAAGCAAAGAAAAAGAACTCCAAAAGATATTGTTGTTTTTTTAATCTCATGATTCTGAAGCCAGTCTCAGGACTTTTTGAGGCCAGGCACAGGAGTTTCGAATATTTGGGGTTGGAGATATTATATGTAGCATGGCGGTGCTTATAGGATCCAAGTGAACTCAGAGCGCCAGTTTGCTGGGCACTGCATGGACACGCAGTGAGAGACACATCCTTCCCCCAAGGGCTCGACCAGGGCCCCCACATGGGGGGGAGGGGGAAAGGGTACACCTTATCAGGGCCCAGCGGCCCTTGGAGGCCCGGCCCAGGCGGCAACCCCCATTATCATGAGGAAGACATTTTTCATGGCTCATGAGATTGTATGTCTGGGATGAGGGATTGTGGTATGAGTGTGGGAGGGGGCCCGTGTTAAAAGTTTGTACTGGGCCCGAAAAAGTTATGCTTGGGCCCTGGGCTAGACAAAGGGTGGGAGGGGGAAACTGAGGCACAGAGAGGGGAAGTGATTTGCTCAGCATCAGTCGTGAAACCGGCAAAGGAAAGCAGGTGCCCCCGTCTAGAGCCCATGCTGGGTGGCCGTGCTGCCCCCGCGTGCCCTGATCATGGATATTCCTGCATGTGCTATTGGAGTTACTCCTCAACTGGCCACTGGAGGCTTCTTGCACCTGCCTCTGAGGTTTTTTGACTTCAGGATGAAACCAATGTTTGAAATTTGCTGCAGGGTGGAAATGACGGGGTTTTGGCCGGCTTGTTAGGGCCTGGGGCATAGGCAGTCCGGCCTCTCATGGCCATGGCTCGTCATGTCTGCATGTCACGGGCGCCCGTGAGCCGGTAATCAGTGAGCAGGGATCAGAGCCAGAGCCGGGAGCGAGAGATCAGAGAGCGAGGGGAGGTGTGAAGTCACAGCCAGGCAGAAAGCTGGGTGGTTGCTCGGCTGGCTTGCTGAAGCACCCTGGGGGTGAAATAGTTAGCATGGGTCCATCTGGTCCTCACAGTGTTCCTTTGGCTGGAGCTCTGCCTGGCCTCCTGGTGTCTCTGCAACCTGGGTTCTAGGCCCACGCAGCCTTGTGCAGCTCTAGCTGTTTACAAAGGGGTCACTGACCCCCTTCAGAACTGGGCTGAGACTCAACAAACTCATCTCATGCAACAGCCCCCCCCCCCAGCCCTCAGACAATAACCAGCTTCCCAGCCACGACTTGGATTTGAACCTGTGATCTAGGGCCTCACTTTCTCTGCCCTGCCCCCAGCCGTTTACCCCCCCCCACTGGGACGGAGGAGGATGAGGGGGTGTGAAAGATGCCTTGGCGACTGGCAGCGATGGGGGACGGAGACGTGGTGGAAACATCCGATGCTTTAATGGGGATTTGGACGAAGGCTCTTCGTTGGCAGGCACTGCCTGGTCGTGTCTAGACAGAGAGCAATATGTCTCTGTCTCTCCCTTCACACTCCGTGCAATCCTTTTCCTCTGTCCCCGCAGGCAAATCCTGTGCCAGGGGCAACAGGGGCTGTAGCAATGCCAGGGAAGGGACCGGGGAGAATTGCTGGCCCTCACTGCAAACTCTGCCGTGCCAAGTTCTGAGTTAGCCGGGGACAGCGGGTGAATTTCACCAGCAGTGCCCGGGCCTCCCGTTAGCTCTCTGCTCAGGGGTGAATTTCATGCAGAGGCAGCGCTGGGCTGTTGCATCGTTGAGACCATGAGGGCAAGGTGCAGAACGCACGAGACAAGATTCTCTGCAGGATGCCAGCCCGGAATCGAGGATCAGAACGGTGCCCGGGTGGTGCGGAAATCTACAAGGTTCCCCCCACCCCCGCATCTGCCGGTGTGTCCCCGCCCTACCCCATCTAGGAGCAAGAGGGGAGATCTGCCCCTTCGCTGGGACTGGGTTGTGTCAAAGTTGGCGCCGGGTGCAAGCGTAACCAGCTCAGCACAGGCGGGAGCTGAAGATTTCAACTGGCTGTTAGAGATGCAAGCCGGGCGGCCGGCAGACTCGAACTTGAATTGCCTCCACGTGAGCAAGCGATCGAGTCCTGCTGCCTGGGCTACACTTTACCATGGCACCGCCCACCCAACCCACTGCGTAGAAGTTGCGTGAGCCACACGGCTGCGGGTGGTAGCCGCTGCTGGAAATGCTGCTCCTGGGAGTAATTGGCCCTGGGGCTTCAATGCAGGCACAGATTAGTACTGGTAATATTACGGTAGCGCCTGGAGGTCACAGCTGAGATTGGGCACCAGGTGCTGCACAGACACAGACGAACTGAGATGGGGGCCCTGTTGCACCGGGCTCTGCACAAGCAGAGAGTTAAAGACAGTCCCTGCCCTGAAAGCTCACAGTCTGAATAAAGATAACCACGCAACGTTGCCAACTCTAACGACTTTATTGCGAGACTTGTAACGTTGGGTGTGTTTCTTAAAGCCCCAGCGCTGGGAGTCACGTGATTTCCTGAGACGCTCAGCTTTTATTGAAAGACGTGGGATGTCTCTAGCCCTTGTGGGTGGGAAGGAGAGCTGGACGTGAGCCAAGGTCGTTCCTGCAGCCTCCCAAACCAGGTGGAAACAGTCAGAACCTGACATTTATCGTGGTTTTTAGAAGAGTCTCTTGATTTTGAAGCTGATCTTGTGATTGTGGGGCTGGGAACAGGAGGAGGCTCCTTCCCCCCTTTCACAGATGGAGCAGCTACGTCTGGTTTGTCCCTGGTTCCCTTCACCACAGTAACTGAGCCCTCACAGACTCCTGGGTTCTGTCCCCAGCTCTGGGAGAGAAGGGGAGTCTAAGGGTTAGAGCCGGGGGGCTGGGAGCCAGGACTCCTGGGTTCTGTCCCCAGCTCTGGGAGGGGAATCGGGTTTGATGGTTAGAGGGGGTGGGACTGGAACTCAGCCCTCATGCAATCAATTCACAGCACTGGGTGGGGGTGTTGTCTAAGGGACGACAAGCCGGACTTCGGGGGTTGTCTTCCCCAGCTGTGAGAAGGAGCTGGGCCTAGTGATCTGAGCAGGGTGGATGGGGACTCCGGACTCCTGGGTTCTATGTTCAGCACAGCCCCCGTGGGAAGCCTTCTCCAGCACGGACTCGCAACTACACCAGCACATGCAAACGCGCATGGCAAAACCCCCTGCCTTTGTCCACCTGGCTGCTTGCTTGGGTGGGCTGCGTGGGGCAGGGTTTTGCCAGCTGGGCAGGTGCCTGTGCCCGGAACACAGGCAGATCGACCATGAAGCTCTGGGCTGGGGGAGGCGCCTGGAGTCTAGTCTGAGGCCCTTCTTGATAGCCACACAGCAGCTACTGACAGCTGTTGCTGAGTGAATGCATGTGTGTGAGTGTGTGTGCGTGTAGATTCCTTCTCCATTCCCAGCAGCAGAGGCTGCCTCTGGCGGGCAGTTGCTGGAGCAGAGATGGAAGCTCTGGGAAAGTGCTGGACGGTGCCAGTAGCTGCCATCGAGGGGGCAGCTGGGCTGGAGGTTGGCCAGTGACAGAGAGGCCAGTGGCTTCCTGACCTGTTCCTGGCCCTGGGAGCCAGCTTGCTGCCTGTCAAGCAGTGCCATGCCTCTTTGACGCATTGCAGCCCTGGCCCTGATCCTGCAGTGGTGGAATTTTGCACCCAGGAGGGTTCGGGCCACTCAGCAATTTTCTCTCAGAATGTCTTTTTTCCCCATGGAAAATGCATTTTCCACAAAAATCAAATTTTTCCAAGGTTAAAATTGTGATTTTTGCCCAAAGTTTTAGATTTTTTCCATCAGGAAAACCTAACCATTTTAGTATTAATCTGTGTCTGCCGGAGCTGCAGCAGTGCATCATGGGAGCTGTAGTTCTGGTGCATCATGTCCCCATTCTCCTCTATACCCTAGGCTCCCTAGCTGGACTACATCTTCCACAATGCACCATGGTCTCCCTTCCAGTGCATCATGGGAGTTATAGTTATGGTGCCTTGTGCCCCCACGCTCTCTGGCTGGACTATATCTCCCATGAGGCACCTCAGTCTCCCTTGACCCAATGCAATGCATCATGGGAGATGTAGTTCTGGCCTGGAGAGGCGCATGGGGCCCCTGCACTACAGCTCCCAGGAGGCAATGCTGCAGCTCAGAGGGGCAGAGATTAATGTCAAGGGGGATGGAAATTCCAGCTCTAAAAACTCTTCCCGTTGGAGCCAATGAGGCTGCTGCAATGGCAAGTGATACAAACAGGCTCACACATCCTGAGGCCGGGAGGGGCTGCTGAGTCTTCTAGACTTAGCTGGATGGCAAGTGCTTGTGTCTTTGCTTGGCCTGGGGCTGGACTCTTGATCATTGCACTGGAGTCAAGGGGCTGGGCTCTGAGCCGACTTATGTGGTGTAAAGTTGGAATGATTCCACAGACTGACCCTAGGGTAACTCCAAGCCGGATCCAGGTCTGTGGGATTATTACGGCTGGGCCTGAGGTCTGGATCTGGCCCCAGATGCCCTAATCTCCGAGGGATGTTGGGCTGCTGGGCTGCGCTGCTAAGGAGAAATGCACGGTGCTTGCACTTAATAATCAGCACTTTGCAAATCTGGAACAACGCCCAGCCAAGGTCCACACCACGCTCCACAAACCGCTAATTAATGCAAATTCCTCCAGGAGAAGGAAGGCTCCTTATCACCATTTTACAGAGGGGGAAACTGAGGCAGGGGGAGTGGGCCATGCCTGCAGCTCTGGGGTACCCTGGGGAATAGAACCCAGGCGTCTGGGCCTTCCAGCCCCCTGCCTTAAGCCATGAAGCTCTCTGCCGGCCTCAGAATTTTTTCAGCTTTCTCTTCAAATAGGATCACTGAGCACAGAGCCAACGTCTCCATGCAAGCTGGGGCCACAGGTGCTGGAGATGGCGGGTGTGTGTGTGTGTGTGTGTGTGGGAGGACCTAATTGCCATTAGCCCTCCCCCCCACCGCCCACCTTTAAAATCTGTCTGGGAGGCAGAGCACCCTGACCTGAGCTGGTTGGCCAGTATCCGGGTCCTAGTCTGCTCTGAGCCACGTGCCAGTAGCCGGATCCTCACCTGTCAGCTACCAAAACTGCGGCGGAGGCTCTTCTTGGTGCAAGGGACCTGCCGGGTCTGGGAAGCGGGACAGACTCGTCACTCGAGGCCTTCAGGCTGGGCAGGAGAGAGCGTAAGGTAAGGAGAGTGTTTGGGGGGGGGGGGGGCGAGTGGAGGCTCTGGAAGGCTGATGGGGGGGCTCTGGGATGGTTGGGCCATTGGGGGGGACTTGGTTCCCCACTCTTGCAGTCCTTCTGGTGCCTGTGGCGGCTGGAGGCTGCACTGTGGGGGTCTGGGTTTTTGGTGATTTTTTCCCCACGGAGGTTTATTCTAGCGCGAGGTGATTAATGGCCGGGTGGGTGAGATACACCCTCCCTGGACGGAACAGCTGTTGTGTCCCTCCCCCCGCCGCCACAGAAACCACGAGCTTCCTGGTGCTGGGCTCCGTCTCCCTCCTTGGTGGGCACTGTCACGCCGATGCCTGCTGGGGCGATGGATTTGGCCATCAGGACTGAACCATTCTCAGCTCCTTGATCCCTGCGCTTGGGGCTTGGATGTGGCAAGGGGAGTTAAAGTGGCTCTGGGACCCCTTTGTGCTTCCTGTGTTCTGGGGCATGTTTGGGTCCCGGGGCAAGTTAGAGCAGCCTCAGGATTGCTCTGCCTTGTGCCCTGCTCCCTGTTGCCCCCTACAGGAGCTGGGGAGCAGAGAATAGCTACAGTGCAGCGTGCTTTGACCATCCCCTGATCTACCCCCTATGTCGGGGGCTGGGAGCAGGGCTGGTGCAGTGTTCTTACATCAGCCCCACACCAGCTGGGCAGGCCCTTGTGCAGGAGGGATATGTGGAGTGTTGGGGGGGGGAGGGGGAGGCTATGTGTGTGAGTGAGCATGCGCAGGTGCAAATCAGAGTCTGTGGAGGTGTGTACAGGAAATGGTGTGCACATGCATAGATGTGTATTTGTATATGGGTGCATTTGTACATATGAACATGTGTTTGTGTGTGCATGTGTCTGCATGTGTTCACGTGTGTATGTGTGCACAGGTGCGTGTGTGGCCATGTAGCCGGGAGGGGTGGTCCCCCTCTGAGGAGGACCCAGAGAGGGAGCCAGACCCACCCTGGCTGACAGAGGCCTGCCCCAGGGAAACACCTGACCTGAAGCAAGGGGGCGGGTCTAGGCCTTTAAAGGCCCCAGTGGCCCCACCTGACCGGAAGCAGGGGGGCGGAGCTAGGCCTTTAAGAACCAGGCCGGTGAGCTCAGTTGGCGGGAGGTGGCCGAAGGGAAAGGATGTGTCTCCTCTGGAGCGCCTAGCTTGGGCTGGGCCGAGAGGGAGTGGCCGGCCTTAAACCCAGCCTGGGGATTGACCGAGGCCTCCCCCAGGTACCCTACGGCCTGGGAGTTGGAGGGACTGCCAGAGACCCCCCTCGGCCTGGGGGCTGGAAGAAGGCCCGTTGGGGCTCCCCGCGGACTATGAGCCGGAGGAGAACCCCCCGGAGACACCTGGGGCTTGGGAGCCAGAACCAGACCTGCCAGAGCAGTGCTGAGCCTGGGACCCCGAGGACCTACCGGCCCTGCCCGAGGCCTGGGGACTGCAGGACCTGGAGGAGCTACCCCCCGAAGACGAGCCCATGGAGCTACCCAAGCTGCCGCCCGTGGACGAGGAGGGCCTAGCAGGTCTACCCCACCTCCGCGGTCCAGAGGAGGCAGGTACCGGGGGTTTCGGGGAGGAAGGAGCCCAGGGATAGCCGCACGTTGGTGGCTGAGTCAGGGGCAACCCGGGCGGTGTGTTGCGGCCGGAGCCCCGCCGACCCCGTGGCAAACGCTGTTGCCACTGCCAGGGCCCTGGGCTGGGACGCAGTGGAGACGGGCGGGCCTGCGTCCCCCTCCCCACTTCCCTATCCTCCGTGAGGAAGCCTTCCCCGCCGTGCTGTTCCCGAGAGCGGCTTGCTCACCTGCCAGCCCGGCCTGAGGGCCTGGCTTCGGACTGCTGCCTGGCCAGCCCTGCCTGAGGGCCTGGCCATAGACTGCTTGCCCTGAAAAGGGCACAAGACTGCTCCCGGTGGGAGGTAGCCGGGAGGGGTGGTCCCCCTCTGAGGAGGACCCAGAGAGGGAAAACCCGGACGCTGCTCCCCGGTTCCAAGAGCACGTCCACAGGCCACTTGCACGTGTGGGTTCACGTGGGCGTTTGCCTGGACTTGTCTGTGTCTGTCTTTGCACGTCCATGTGCATGGAGGCCCATATGTCCGTGTGCCTTTGCGTGTGGTTCCCAGGTGCCTTTGCGTGTGTGCATGTGCCTTTGCGTGTGCGTATGTGGATGCGTGTGCATTTACACGTGTTCCCAACTGCCTGCACCTGTGTTAGGGTGCCCAGATGTCCCGATTTTATAGGGACAGTCCTGATATTCGGGCCTTTCTTATATAGGCGCCTATGGGCCCCCCCCCCGTCCTGATTGTTCACACTTGCTATCTGGTCACCCTAACCCATGTGCACTGGCATGTGCGTGCACGCTAACGCCCCACGTGTGCTCTTTCCCATGCAGCCTGTGCCTGATTGAACAGGGGGGGCGGATAACCCCCCTCCTGCCCCGCTGCTGCTGAGTGTTTTGCAATAACACAATTTATCACCCTGTCGAGATGTGACTGGCCTTAAAAATCTTTCAATGAGCCTGGCGCCTGCCCCGTGCCGCCCTGGGGATTGATGTTGCCCGGGCACACTGGCGGTGATGGCGTGCGAAGAGCTTTTGTGCGTCTGCTGATTTTTTCAAGAAATTTCATTATGGAAACCATTTGGGACCCATCAGAGATTTCTTCTCTCTGAATGAGAGATCCTGGAGCGGCTGTGTTTTTTTTTCCAGAGTCTGTTTAGTATTTGCAGATAAGAATCCTCTGGGAGCGTCTTTTATCCCCAGATCTCCAAGGGCTGAGACTCAATGGCTCAGGCCCCAGGAGGATGTTCGATGTTCTAGGGTGGGGAAACCCAGGCAAAGAGCAGTTAGGGGAATGACTTGCTCATGATCACACACAGAGTCGCTGGCCAAGCTGGGAGTGGAGCCCAGGAGTCCTGGTGCACTGCTCTAGCCACTAATCCACACCCCCTCCTAGAACTGGGAATGGAACCCAGGAGTCCTGGTGCTCGGGCCTTTTCTCTAAACCTACCCTCCCTTAGGCAAGCGGAGACAGGTGCGCTTCAATATCTTCCTTTGGGGTGCGCTCTGTCTGCGAGCTAGATCTGGACGAACTCATCCCCTCCACCCCGGCCTCATGCAGCCTTTCCTGGCTGGCCAGCTGCAGGCCGAGGGAGCTGCGTGCCCCTACGGGCAGGCATCCCCACCCCCGCTGGTGGCAGGATACGGGGCTCGTGCCGGAGGGGCGACCTGGCTCCGACCTCGGGAAACCTGCTTCCTGTTTACAGCGCACGTCGCCAAGCGAGGGGCCCGAGCCAGGCCCCACTGAAGTCCAATAGGAGTTTGGCCATTGACACCGAGGGAAGCAGGATCAGGCCCAAAGGACACAATCCGGCTAGGTGCCCCGGGCTTCCCACACACACAGCTATTTCTCCCAAGGCCCTCAAGCTGGGTGATCTTGCAAGAAGGTTGTATTAGTAATAAAGACATAAATATCTGCTCCCCCCCGTCTACACAGCAGCTTTTAGAGCTTTCTATGAGCCATAATGTGGGATTTTTGAAGAGCAATTTCATGACTCACAATATTGAATAAGTCACAGAAATTGCCAGTTATTTGTGGTTATTGGGTGAGCTTCCTAAATGAAAAAAGAAAATCGAATTATTCAGCCCTCTTTTCTCAGACACAGCTGCTGCCTGGCCAACCCCAGGGCCGGCACGACATGAGAAAACAGGCATGTTTTTAAACCCATGTCAGAGTGAGTAAAATCCTAGTGTAGACAAGGCAAGTTGTAGCTTTAACATACGTCAGCTAGTCGACTTGGTCCTCTCTAGGTCCTCACATCCAGGTTATGTCTAAGACTTGCGGATTCTTTCTGCGGAGCGTTCCTAAGATACGGCCTTTCCCATCCCCACAGCTAAAACCCTCACCCTCCTCCTCTCATGGCTCAACAACAGGCTTACAATCATAGAATCCTAGAAGAGGAGGGTTGGAAGAAACCTCAGGAGGCATCTAGTCCGATCCCCTGCTCAAAGCAGGACCAACCCCAACTAAATCAGCCCAGCCAGGGCTTTGTCAAGCCGGCCCTTAAAAACCTCTAAGGATGGAGAATCCACCACCTCCCTAGGTAACCCATTCCAGTGCTTCACCACCCTCCTACGGAAAAATATCCTATGGATATTTTCTTAGACCACCCCCACTGCAACTTGAGAGCGTTGCTCCTTGTTCTGTCATCTGCCACCACCGAGAACAGCCTAGCTCCATCCTCCCGGGAACCCCCTTTCAGGGAGTTAAAGGCTGCTATCAAATCCCCCCTCGCTCTTCTCTTCTGCAGACTAAACAAGCCCAGTTCCCTCAGCCTCTCCTCATAAGTCCAGTGCTCCAGCCCCCTCAGCATTTTTTTGCTTTCCACTGCACTCTCTCCAATTTGTCCACATCCTTCCTGTACTGAAGCTTACCCCACTTGCCTCCGTTCAGCAGGCTGCTGCCCAGATTGTTCTCCTAGCCCCTTGCTTTGCCCATGTCTCCCCTCTTGCTGCTATGTCCCTCTGTTGGCTCCCCCTGGTGTATCTCATCAAATGGGAGTTGCTGGTTGTCTCTTTCAAGCGCCTTTCACAGCTTGTCCCCACCCAACTGAGCAGCTCTCATTCGCTCTCGGAAGGTCAGCTCCCGCCTCAGAGCAGCCCATGACGCCCAGCCTCCAGCACCCACTAGTTGCATTTTCAAACAATCCCCTGTCAAGCTTTCTCCCCCCCCTCACCCCATGCTGTCTCCTGGAAACGTCCTTGTCCTCCTTGACTCTCTCCTTTGCTGTGAGGCCTTTGCTAGGAAAAACACTACCCGATCCACAGCCAGGCGTCAGGTCCCCTCAGCATCATGAGTGGCTGAAAAAAATAGGTGATTTTCCAAACCAATCCCCGAGGGGTCTGTGGCTTGGCCGCGGGAGTTCAGACCCATCGGAGTCACATTTTCCAGAGTTTCTCAGCCACCTGAGGGCTTCTGAGCTCCGGATGAGGGCACAGAAATGGGGATTCAATAGCACCATCTTGAGGGGAAGCCTGGCAGCACCCAGCTGAGATCAGGGCCTCCTCCACCCCCTGCACCAGGTGCTGCACAGACACCGGGGGAGAGACAGTCCTGCCCCCAATGAGCTCACAGTCTGAATACACAAGGGGAGGGAGGAGAAACTGATGTACAGAGACTTGCCCAAGGTCATGCAGCAGGCCAGTGGCAGAGCCAGGAGCAGAAGCCCAGGTGTCCTGATGGCCAGCTGAGTGCACTAGCCATTAGACCATGCTGCCTCTTATTAAAGGGCTGCTGCCCATGTCAGCAGCACCCCGGGTCTTTACGCTCCTGCTCTCGGGAGTGGAAGACCCAGAGGCTGAGGATGGGGTCGAGAGCCGCTCTCCTCTAGGGATCCTCTTGGAATCTGATTCATGTGGCACTAGAGGAAGCTGTCCCCATCTGGTGGCACCACCAGCACCTTGGCCAGGCATTCTCCGCACCCAGGCCACGGAGACTGAGCTCCTGTCTCGGCCATGGGCGTCACTCCGGGCTAGGGCTAAGTACCATTAGACCCCACCCTGAACCACAGCTGATCCTGGTTTTTTTAGAAAGGCTCCCATGATGTATCTCAGAGTCAAGTGCCCCCAGCATCCAAGCCACCTTGGGTTCCATTCTCAGCCCTGCCAACGACTTACTGCCTGACCCTGGCCAAGTCATGCCACCCCCCTCTGTGCCTGTTTCCCCATCCATAAAGCATGGCTATTGGGAGACCCCATTAGTGGAGGAGGGCTCAGGGCTTTTGCACAGCACCCCAAAGGAGAGTCAGGTTTGCCCGACACCTGCACAAGGAGACCCAGCCGCTCACTTAGCGCCGTCAAGGAACCGCGCGCAAATGTCTCCTGCAGGAGACAGCCACTGGCACGTCCACCTTGCAGTCGACCAATCAGAACCTGCCTCCTGCGGTTTCTTTTTTCTCTGGAGTCTTTAAGAATGGGAAGAAAGAGCGAGAGAAAAAAGGTAAAATGCATCCAGATGGGAAAACGATTAAAAAAAGAGCTTTTTATTTTTAGCCTGGTTTTTTTTCCCCCCCGTCTGGCATTTTCCGGGCCGTGTTGCTAGCTGGGAGATGGGCAAAAACAGCCTCCGAGGAGAAGGGATTGAAAAGTCAAATGCTTTTTGCTTCAGGCCCCTCAAACAAAGAGGCGCATTACAACACAGAGAGAGAACAGCTCCCTTAGGAGTGGCCTCTTTGATCCAAATCAGCTGGGCTGAGATGTGGGGAGAGTATGCGGGGTGTTTCCCGCAACCCCCCCCCCCCACCCACCCCTCCCGCATAGACAGAGCAGGAGGGCCAGTTTTTAAACCGGGGGTGGGGCTCACAGCTAGGTCACTGGAAAATGCCCCGCTGGGAATTTGGAAGCAACCTGGCAGGAAACTCTGTTTTTGGAGCAGAGGGAAACTGGTTTGAAAGAATTAAAATGGGCTTGATCCCCAGCTGGCGTGAACGGGCCCTGTTCCAATAACTTCCGTTCACTCTGTTTACACCAGCGGGGGATCTGCTCCTCTGGATTCAGTGCTGGGGAGGGTGACGGCTCGGGGTCCCGCTGCCTGGACTTCTCAGCAGGCACCCGGCTGCTCGCGGGGAATGTCACTAGGGCTGCTGGCCTGTGCTGTGATTACCCACTGAGCAGGGCCTTCCCTTGGCAGAGACTTCCCAGCACCCGGGGCTCTGCATACTTCCCCCACACAGAGCAGGGTCTGCCATAGGGTAGGGCCTCTCTGGTCCCCATTCCTCCCTTCCCGACTTGCCACACGGCCCCTGCTCTCAGGACCCGCTGGCCCAGTGGCTCGAGTGGGTTCACTCTGTGTTCCACACTCAGGGGCGGATCGGCGCCAGCTGCCCCCCAGAGCAGCACTCACTTGCACCAGGGGGTGAACAACCAGCTTCCTGCCCTCTGAGAGCCCCCCACCCAGAGCCTGCCGGGCTGCGCGGCTGCCTGCCGGCCCTGTGCATCGTTGCGGGTCACTAGGTGTCGGCAACTCTGGTCAGGCCTGACATACTCGCTACACCTAACACCTTGTTGTCAGGCCAGGGACCCGGAAGGCGGCATTGTAAAGCTAATAACTCACTGATGGTTAATATTCTCGGGTGATGGATCAGTGCTAGAATGATGTTCTTGAAATGTCTCGGGCAGCCGTGCGGCAGCCCAGCCTGCCCCCGACAGAGGACCGTGTGTTTCTTTGTCTGACCCACTTGGTCGTCAGGCAGAGATAATGAGGGCTCATTTACATAAAAAGTAAACAAAGCCATCACCCTATGAGAGGCCAGAGGGAGCCTCTACTGGGGAACTGACCCTCCGATGATAAATACTTGAATCAGCTGCTTGTAGGAATGTGACTGCATGATAAAAGCGTGACAAGGAAGGTCTTTTATGAAAGCCAATGATCCACTGGTGATTAATGTCCTTGTAACACGTCTGTGCTAACCCGATGTGAGGAATCGTGGAAGCTCACTCATTTTACGCTTTAAAGTCTGTGACCAAGTCAAGGGAGACACAGATTTTCTCCCAGACAGGGAGGAAGGCAGCTAGCTACCCGTCTCCTGTGACCCTAAGGCCAGGTCTACATTACCTACTTACTATGTATAACTACATCACTCAGGGCTGTGCAAAATCCACACCTCTGAACGACATAGTTATACTAACCCTAACCCCTGTGGAGACAGCGCTATCTTGGTGGGAGAGCTTCTCCGCTGACCTAGCTACCTCCTTTCATGGCGGTGGAGTTATTAAACCCACAGGAGAGCTCTTTCCCGTCGGCATAGAGTGTCTTCGTCAGAAGCACTCCAGTGAGTAGTGTAGACCTGTGCAGTCTGTAGTGTAGACCTGCCCGGAGCGAGGTCTGACCAAAACCAACAAAACCCCATTTATATATGAATCAGCAGGGCGGTGGGAGTCTCCAGCCAGGGAAGAACAGCAGCGGGGGCATCCTGAGTCTGGAGACAAAAGTTTGAGAAGATGTACAAAAGCCATTGCGGCGTCCGTCACTAGACAAACGCAAGAGGTCAGAGCTCTTGCAAGCTGAGACAGATGGGTCCTTCAACCAAGGAGGGGGTTGAAGTCCTGGGGGACTGAATATAGGTGAGAAACCTGCCTTGGCAAAGATCGTTGAGCCAGGAAGACAAGGGACACCAGCCCCTTGCGCAGCTGTGGAAGGTCCTGACTCAGAGACGGTCAGCCATGGCTGGGAAGAAAAAGATTGGCTCGAAATCGACCTCGCGCCAAGGCTGTTGCTAGCTACGACTTAGCAAGCAGGCAGTGTGTTTGCCTTGTATTCGCTCGTCATTGTTTTGTCTTGATCCCCGGGCCTGGGACTCACTCGGAACCTCTCTTTTGTTAATCAGCTTGTTTCACTTTGAATTTAAACCAGCCCCGCGTTGGGCTCTGCCACCGGCCTGCTGGGTGACCTTGGGCCCATCCCTTGCCTTGTCGGTGCCTCAGTTTCACCTCCCTCCACCTGTGAGCTCTTCAGGGCAGAACTGTCTCTCTCTCCGGGGCTGTGCAGCCCGCTCTCGGCTGGGCCCTCTTGGCGCCACTGTGATACACTGAATAAATCCTAACTCAGGCCTGGGCCAGCGGCGGGTGAGAGGCAGGGAGAGGATTGGACGCAGCAGAGAAGGAATGGGGCTCACTTCCATGCCTCCATTGCAATTCCTTGGCCCCGGGAGCAGACGCCAGCTGCTTCCTTGCCAGCCGTGCTGGCACTGGGGAGCAGGGCAGGTAGCTGGTGTGGCATGGCATGGGGCCCCCTGTGTCAGCTGTGCAGGCGCTTTGCCTTTATGCCTGATCAGCGGGAGGTGGGGGGGGGGGAAGGGTTTCAAGCTGAATTTCAGGTTGATTTGCATTTTAATAAGCGAATCCCCCCTCCCCGAGGGCCCGGCACGGAAAATGAAAGCGGGGCCTGAGATGGGAATTTATCAAACGCCGCCTTATGAGAAATTATAGCTACCGGGGCTTTAATAAAGCAGCATGCGGCTTCCCCCAGGACTGAGTGATTCTTGTGGGGGGGAAGGGGGAATTAACATGGGGCAGGGGAAAGGTGGGGTGTGAGGGTTATACTCTGTGGGATGGATTCTCCTCTCCCGCTGGGTTTACAGCTGTGCCGCTGATGGAATCAGCCCGGATTGACTCCAGCATGTGGGGAGGGGTGGCGAGGTTCCAAAGGACGGAGAGGGATATTGACTAGGAGATGGCTCCCCTGGGGTCCCTTCGGCTCCAGGCCCGTGAGCTGCAGCGTCGCGGGGCACTTCCCAAATTCCAGGGTTTCCAGATGGGAAAAGCGATGCCCAGGGCAGTCAGGGCCCAAGCAGCGAAGAGATTCCTGTTCTGGCCATGTGTGGGGCGGGGGGGGTCTCCTGAAGCACCAGATCTGAGTCATGAGTTTATGGAAGGATCTCGGCTTCCATTCAAAAAAGAGGCAATCTCTCGCCCTCGGCGTTGGGAAGAAAAGCTGGCCCTGAAGGCTCCAGAAGCGGAGGGCGAATACACAGAACCCAGCACTGAGTGTTTAGTAAAACCTTGGGATTTTTGAATAGCTGGGATTGGTGATACTGCAAGAACCCAGGAGTCCTGACCGCGAGTCTGCCTCACTCTAACCACTAGTAAATACTGCTTTCCCACAGGTAAGAATAGGAAGCCAGAAATCCTGACTCGCAGGCCCCCTCCCACTCAAAGTGCTGTCAGACAGAGTTTCTGACGCGCTCAGCACCCCCCATTTTAAAAAAAAAATCAAATCAAATCTGTGCCTCAGTTTCCCCATCTATGCAATGAGGATGATGCTATTTCAGCTGCTGTTGCAGGTGCTGCAAGGATAGTGGCATCACAGTTGGTGTGGGGCTCGGATACATCAATGTGTGGAGCAGGAGAGGCGATGGTCTCCAGCAAACCCCCACGGGGACTAGGCTGGCTAAGACCCTCCAAATTCATTTCACTTGTGGGCACATGCGCGGCGCTCGTGCAGCCCGGTTGCTTAAAGAATGGGAATCCCCAGTGGCGTTTTGTTACATCATTAAAAACCAAACACACCACCTCTCCCTCGTCAGAGATGCTCCCCGCCCCAAAGAGTTCACAATCTGAACAGATAAAGCTGTGGGAGGGGAAACTGAGGCACAGGAAAAATCACCCAAGGGCAGAGTATCAGGGAAACTGAGGCACAGAACCTTACCCAAGGGCAGAGTATCAGGAAACAGGCACAGAAAATCACCGAGGGCAGAGTGGCAGAACACAAGGCTTCTGACCCCAGATCAAATCAAATGCCCTCCCCACAGACCCATGCTGCCTGCCAATCAGTGCTGCTCATGGAGCACTGTGTTACTGAATTTCCCATTGGGGTGCCCTACATTTCCCCCCACTCGCGTCTCCCAGGCCATGTGGATTGGATATATCATTCTGCCCTAGAACTGAATCGCAGGGCTGGACAGCACCTCCAGAGGTCGTCTCGTGTTCTCATCCATGCCCTCCTGCTGCCGCAGGATTAAGTATAGCAGGGCGGCTAGTGATGCATCTTCCTGCCCTGAGCTTCCTTGAGCGCTACAGGGCTTTGGCAAAAGCTGACCAAATGGCCAGAGTCCATAATGCAGCACCCTGCCCCTGCGGCCGGCCACCTAGGCCTTACTCACCATTCTCCCCTCTCTGGCTTTTGATGAACTCCTTTCACAGCATCTCCAGGCAGCTCATCTAATCTCATGTAATTTCCCTACTGATCTCGCCGGCTGCTCCCTCTTTAATGCAGCTGATCAGATGCTATAAGGAGCCTCTTTCATTCCCATCTCTTCTTCCTTGGCAGATAAGGAAGCGGATTGGCATTTCGTACAAAGAGAAAATAAACAAGCCCTGGCTTGGAGCTTGCAGTGGGTGCTGCGTAATTTGGTAATTTACACGTCTTGAGTGCTGGGAGCGCGCTGAGCGATATATTTTTTATTTCCCATCTTCTCTGAGAAGCAAACAGTTTGCTTGGTCTAATGTGCTAACTGTAGGAGGGAGTTCCCCCGAGGTTCTGGTTACACTGGCCGAATAAGAATAACAATAATATGGAGCGCCTGCTTTATAAAGTTGGGGGAACTGAGGCACAGAGAGGGGAAAGTGATTTCTTCATAGATTCCAAGGCCAGAAGGAACCTCTGTGATCGAGTCTATCTCTTGTATAACACAGGCTGGAGAACTGACCCCAATATAATTCCTAAGGCAGGTCTTTTAAGAAACCATCTAATCTTGATTTAAAAGTTGTCAGTGATGGAGAATCCACTTGCCTAAGGTTACCCAGGCAGTCCAAGAGCCAGGAATGGAACCCAGGTGTTTCCCATGCTCTAATCACTAGGACACACTGCTTCCACCAGGCAGCGGATCCAGAGGTTTCAAAGACAAAAGGCCCATGCTCATCTGTCTGACCTGCGTAGCACAGCCCAGAACACCTCTCAGAGATTCCTGTCGCTTGCGGTTGAACTCAGAGCATCACTTTTCAGAGAGGAAACATCCGATCTGCATTGTTAAAATCTCCAAGCGAAGCACGATCCACCACACCCCATTTTACCAACCCCCAAACACTCCAAAATTGTGAAGCAGTTCTCCCCAAAATCCTGAGATCGGCTTAGAGATCATGCAATTTTAAAAAACTAATATATCAGGGGACCCTTTTTAATTCACCCTCTGGCTTTTGTGCTGTTTTAAGCATCACATTCTCAAACTTTTCTATGCAACAAAGTCAAGAAATTTAATTTTTTTCATTAAAACTGTAATTCACATGACTCCAGGAGCTGGGGCTTCAAGCAAAAAATGCTCTGGATATATCCCTGGGGAAGCAGTTCACGAGGTTAGTTCCCTTTGCCTGGTAGAAAATACGATGTATGCCCAAAAAGGGAATGCCTCACTTAGATGACTGGTAATGGGAGTTCTGAAACTGATCCTTTCTAGTTGGGCAGTTCCAGTTGTTATGCTGGGGGTTGGGCAGCTCCCCACAAGCGTGTCTTTGATCTATGGACCATCAAATCACCTCCTCAAAGCTGTTGGGGGTGATTGCCTCCTCAATTAGCCTGAATGGAAGGTGGTCATTAAATGCCCCTTTTGTTCCTTTGTTTAGTGATAGCTGAAACAATGGAAAGCCACCCCACACGGACCACAGAGCATGCAAGCCTGGGTGGTGGCTGCCTGGGATGTGTGGTCCAAGGAGTTCCCCAGGAGTCTGGTAACAAACTCAGGGGAGAGGGATTGATTTGATTGCAGCTGTGCGTGAGTCAGAGCGGGAAATAGCAAGAGAAGGCAGTTGAAAGCTAAGGAGACAGCTGGACCAAGCATGGCCCTGATTAAATGCCTAGAAGGAGAGAGCTTTTCCGAGTGCTGGCTGGACACAGACTTGGAACTATGGGCAAGGAGATAATCTCCTCTTGGATTCTTCCTGGGTCCAGGGAACCAGGAATTTATATACATTCCTTGTACATAAAGAGGATTGCTTCAAATTCTCCATCCATTTCTCCTCCTAACAGCAAAGACTTGCAGGACCCTGAAAATAGGCTCATCTCTCAGGCCAAAAGGGATAACACAGTCCAGCTTGGGCCGGTGGTCCCTGTAAGTCATGCCCATGGCTATTGATGGGCCTCCATCCCGTTCCCAACGGTGCCCTCCATACAATCGGCGCTGACTGCACTTCCCGCTTGAGAACTGACCAAGGACTGGATGGACCACAGACCTGGAGTCTCTGAGGGGATTGTGTGTTTGTGTGGTTCTCCCCTGGGCTGTCCCTGGTCTCCGGAGGAACAGAGGAGTCTGATCTCAGGGTGGGGTGGGCGGTTTCCATCTAGCCTCTTTCACCAGCAATACATTTCCATGTAGCCCAACGCAGCGCAGCATGAAGGGTCACCACCAGGACCAGCTTCTCAGCCCCTCTGCTGCCAGTTTGCAAGGCGGGGAGGCAAAGCTTGCTCGTCTTGCCCCAGATCTTTGCAGGAAGGGAGATGATCAGAGGTGGAGCCGCGTGTTGCTGCCGCTTGCCAGAAGCCCCTTGAGTTATTCAGTTATTCAAATTGCAGGGTTATTAAAACTGCCACGTGCAGCTTGTGGGTTATTATTTTGGAGAAGGGAGTTCGCAGTGCAAGGGAAGGAGACGGGGTTTGCTTTAGAGCAGCTTTCCCTGGACTGGGTCACTTGCAAAGCCTGAGGCAGAGCTGAGTGAGGAACCCAGGGGCCTGGTGGGTCAGAGCAAGCACTTTATAGCCTGAAAGATCCCAAAGGGCTTAATAAACTAAGGCCAGATATAAATAATAATAAACCTAAATCAGAGGGGCCAGCCCCACATCTGCCATTGGGCAACACTCCCTTCCCAGAGCTGGGATGAGATTCCAGGACTCTTGATGCCCAGGCCCCCCCCCGCTCTAACCACTAGACACAACTCCCTTCCCTGAGTTAGGACCAGAACCTAGGAGTCCTGACTCCCAGCCCTAAAAACTAGACCCCACTCCCTTCCAAACACAGGGACAAGAACCCAGGTGTCCTGATTCCCAGCCCCCTCGCTCTAACCACTAGACCCCACTCTTCCTCACCCGTCTGCGTTGCAGCAGGTGGGACCTGGTCACCATGTTACAAAGCTGGGCCATCCACAGTGGAGCAGGCGGGGCCCTGCTGGCGCTGGGCAGGCACATCCCCTCCAATCTCTCCCCCAGGGCCTGTTTGAAACATGCCTCTGAGGTGCTTTGCCCCCTCTCAGATCCCCGAGAACCCCAGTACATGTCTCAGGAATGAATCCCGGCCGCGGGGAGCCCCGGGGAGCGGCCCAGCCCAGCGGAAGGCCCAGGACTGACCCTGTGAAGGTGGGGACAGGCGACCCCCATGTGCGGTGATCTCACACTCTGAGGCTCTCCGGACAATGGGCCATTTCCCTGCTCCAGGTGCATTCCAGCGCTCAGTCAACATTGGTGAGTTATCCAAAGGGGCTAGCGTGTGCCTGCCCCTGTGTGTGTCCTAACCCCTAGACTGCCGCTGAAGCAGCTAGCTGAGATCCAGGCCAGTGACGTGCCTGATACATCTTCCCCAGCCCACAATGAGCAAATTTCTGGCAGCCATGAAGAGAAACCCCGGTTTGCTCTTGGTAGGAATAGGTTTGTTCTGGGTTTGTACAGCGCCCTGCACCCCAGAGTCCTGATCTGGTTCAAGGCCTGCTGCCCCTTACCCTCAGCCACCGATTCAGTGCGCCTCCCAGGGGTTCTGTCACACCACCATCTGTCCTGTGTGAGACTGCCAGGGTCCCTCTCCCTCCACACAGGGGCCGTAGGGACCACGGCTCCAGCTGTCCTGCCCGTGGCGTAGTGCAGTGGCAGGGGGGGGAGTGGTTCTAGCCTGCAGTGTTCCAGCGCTGTGTGCGGCAAGGATTGAACCAGGGCTGGGGCTGGGGGCAAGTGGGCTGGAGACCGGGCAAACCCTTCCCCCTCTCAGTCTCCATGTCCATTCAGGGCTGGGTAAGTTAAGTCAGTGTCTTATCCCCAAGCACAGCCTTGCTGTGGAGCAGGCTTGCCAACCCCAGGGCAGAGGAACCCCTGTTCTGCAGGGGCCCCTGGCCGCTATCCCTGCCTCTCTTGGAGAGAAAGACAGGGCTGGGCCATGGGAGGCAGAGCCAGCGGGAGGTGTGCCAGGGCCCAGATTGCCTCAGCCTACCCCAGGCTGGCAGTCCGGACGCTTAGGTGCCACCAGAGATCTTCACTGGCTTTAACAGGTTGGGCTAAAGCTGCCTTCAGCGTAACCAGTTCAGCGATGCCTGCCCGGCTCCCCCGAGCGCTTCAGCCCATTGCTCTGAGGGAGGAGCTGCCCCGAGGGTAACTGACACAGCGACGCCTGCCTGAGTCTGCAGACAGCCTCTTGCGGGATTGGCATGGACCAGTTCCTTGGCAGAATGTCGCAGAGGGATTCCCCTGCCCGCTTGGTTTGCCGACACCTGACTGCCTGTGCCTCTCCCTCCTCCCCCGCCCAGGAGGCGTGTATAGTCATGCCTACTTTCCCTAGGCGATGCAGGAGCCCCGCAGGGTTGCTGTGAAATTAACAAAAGGAAGAAGGGAGGAGAGGAAAAAATCCCTCCTTGGACCAGATGGTTCTCAACCAAAATAGCCTGGCAATTAAAGCTTAAAATACCCTGGAACAGCAAATGAAGGTGCTCAGAATAAATATGTGCTTTCTGTGTCTCGAGTCTGACAAACAGCAGGTGAGGGACTGAGGGCGCACCGTCTCTCTTCACCTTTCCAGCAGCTGCCAAGCGCTCGGCCTGACCCCTGGCTCAGGGCTGGCAGAACGGGCTGCAATCAGAAGAGGGGACAGAGAGATGGGGCTCCAGCCCTGGGAGGGGAGTGGGGTCTAGTGGTCAGAGGAAGGGACTGGTAGTCAGGACTCTTGGGTTCCCAGCTACGGAAGGAGAGTGGGGTCGGGAGATGGGAATGAACGTCAGTTCCTAGATTCCAAGGTGAGAAGGGTGATCTAGTCTGACCTCTTGGATGACACAGGCCAGAGAACTGCCTCCAACTAATTCCTAGGGCAGATCTTTTAGAAAAAGCATCCTACCTCAATTTAAAAATTGCCAGCGATGGAGAATCCACCCCGAGCCTTCTTCAATTGTTCCGATGCTTAGTTACTCTCATGATTAAAATGTACACCTGATTTCCAGCCTGAATATGTCTAGCTTCAGCTTCCAGTCATAGGATTGTGTTAGACTTTTCTCCACTAGAATCAAGAGCCCATTATCAAATATTTATTCCCCCTGTAGGTACTTTTAGACCATAATCAAGTCACCTCTTAATCGTCTCGTTTGTTAAACTAAATAGATTGAGCTCCTTGCGTCTATCGCTGTAAATCATGCATCCAAGGTTCACATTAGCTCTTTGGGCCAGAGTTGAACTCATGGCTGGGTGATTATCCACCACAACTCCCAAATTTTTTTCAGAGTCTCTCAGTCTCCCCATCCTGTAAGTATGGCTACATTCTTTGTTCCCAGATGTATCCATTTAGCCATATTAAAACACACATTGTTTGCTTGTGCCCAGAGACCCCGGTTGTTCTATGTCAGTGCTTTGTCCTCTTCATTATTTATCACTCCCCCAACGTTTGCGTCATCTGCAAACTTTATCATGGATGATTTTGTTTTCTTCCAGGTCATTAATAAAAAATGTTAAATACCGTAGGGCCAAGAACTGATCCCTGTGGGATCCCACTGGAAACATACCCGTTGGATTTTACAATTATATTTTGAGACCTATCAGTTAGCTAGTTTTTAATCCATGTAATGTGTGCTAAATTAATTTGATATTTCTTTTTTTTTTTTTTTAATGGAAGTGTCATGAGGTACTGAAATCAAGTGCCTTACAGAAGTCCAAGTATATTAGCTCACCAGTATTTCCGTTATCAACCAAACTTGTAATCTCATCAAAAGAGATATCAAGTTAGTTTGACAAGATCTATTTTCCATAAACCCATGTTAATTGGAATTAATTATATTACCCTCCTTTAAGTCTTTATTAATTGACTCCTATATCAACTGCTCCATTATCTTGCCAGGGTTCAATGTCAGACTGACAGGCCTATAATTACTTAGGTCATCCTGTTTACCCTTTCCAAATATTGGCACAGTAGTTTCTTCCAGTCTTCTGGAACTTCTTCAGTGTTCCAAGACTTATGGAAAATCAACATTAAGGGTCCAGCAAGCTCCTCAGCCAACTCTTTTAAAACTCTTGGATGGAAGTTATCCAGACCTACTACTTTAAAAAAGGCCAACTTTAATAGGTGTTGTATGTTTATCCTCCTGAGATACAAGTGGAATGGACAAAGTATTATGATATAACTACATAATCTGTTTTTCTCCCAAATAGAATAGAAATATTTGTTGAACACATATACCTTTTCTGTGTTATTATTTTCATTTAGTAATGGATCAATACCATTGTTAGGATTATTTTTGTTCCTAATATACTTAAAAAACTCCTTAGGTCCTTAATTCTGTTGGCCATTGAGGTCTCCTTGTGTTCCTTTGCTTCCCTTATCAATTTTCTACAATTCCTAGCTTCTGATTTATATTCATTACTAATTACTCTCCACTTCCCCTTTCTATATCTATATCGATATCTACATCGATATCATCTCTTTCTGTGAGGGAAGTGGGGAGTGGAATCTAATAGTCAGAATAAGTGTCAGGAAGTCAGAACTCTGGGGTTCTAGTCCCAGCTGCAGAAATATGGTGGGATCTCATAATTAAAGCACTGGGTGTAGTGGAGAAATAGGAGTCAGGACTCCTGGTTCTATTCTCAGCTGCAGAAAAAGAGTGGGGTCTAATGGTTAGGGTATATCTTCCTATCCACCAAGACCTCAACAACACCCCATCCTCAATGCCTTAAATCCCGCAAGCTTTTCTGGGAATATTCGCTTAGCCTCGTGTAATCAGGCCATGGTCAGGAGGCTTGGAAAACAGATTGGGCTAACCAAGACTTGAAAAATACACACCTTGTGACAGATCCCACACAAAAGGTTCCTGGGTTTGACCCTGTCGTGGACATCTTGGTCGACAATGAACTGAATCCGAACCAACCATGTCAGATGCGGATATTTAATGCACAATCAAGGACTCCCCGGCATGCGAGTGCAGCTCCCCACAACAGACCATCAAATGTATCACCACCTATTGCCCAACTGATAAATATCAAAGAGGCATCACTGCAATATATTCTTCCATTCCTGATGTAGCCATCTGGCTCAATCAACTTGAGGCGAAACTGCAGTTGCTTCTCTACACCAGCCATGTGAAAGAGAAAGAAGTTAGAATATGAGGGGATGCGAATCAGGATTCTTGAATTCTAATTCCCAGCTCTGGGAGGGAAGTGCGGTCTAGTGGTTAGAATAAAGGGGTGGGAGTCAGGACTCATGGCTTCCGTTCTCCGCTGTGGAACAAGAAAATAGGGTCTAATAGTGAGAGCATGGAGGCTGGGAGCCAGGACTCTTGTCACAGACTTGCTGTGTGACCTTAGCTGTGCCTCAGTTTCCCCATCAGTACAAGGGAATAATGCTACCCCTGCCTTACAGGGGGTTGGGAGGGGCTAATCAGACCCTGTTTGCTGAGCTCCAAAGAAATCCTGAGCACACCGGGGTGGGCTCTGTCTTAGCCCATCGGCTCAAAGGGGCTCTCTTGGGAGTGCCTCCACCCCAGCTGCTTCCTCCCTCGCCAGTGCCAAGTGGCCCATGCATTATTCATCCCCATCGCTGCTCTCCTAGGCTCAGGGGCAGGCTAAGCATGTTACTCTGATTGCAAGTCATCTTCTGCCCTCATGATGGATGGGTTCATATCCCGGCAATTACCTTCGCGGTGGCTGTCTGGGTGTCATCACCGCCTCGGGCTCGGCCCCCCGCCCCGTATCACATCCCACTGAGTGGCTCAGTGGCTGAGACATGGTGCCTGGGAACAGGGAAGGGGCTCCCAGACAGGGGCACCCAGGTTAGCGTCTCGCTCCTCTGATGCCCTCTGTAAGGTCAGTGCTGAGGTGCTTGAGGGAAGAAGTAGGTGTTGCAGCCGGTGGTCATTCAGAGGCGCTCTCCCCTCTGAATCAGAGCTAGCCCAGGCCGCAGGTGTGGACCGTAGGGGGCCCTGTGCTGCTGGACTTTCTGCATTTCTTGGATGAGATCTACCCCAGAGACCCTGCCTGCCCGGGATCATTACAGACCCGAGGGCACTGTCTGTGTGAGTCAGGGTGCTTAACCCCACCGTTCCAGCCAACTTTCAACGTTGGAGGATCACATTCTGCCTCCACCGGCTGTTTCCCCTGCAGACAGTATTCTTCACAGTCCAGCTGCTGCGTTCCACCCCAGAGGAGGCTGCATTTCAGCGCTGGGAGAACAATACCTGTGCAGTGTTGTGTGTGGTTTTAAAAGGGCTGCTGTGTTCTACCCCAGAGCTGGCTGCATTTCAGTCCTGGGAGAGCAGCTCCTGCACAGCTGTGTGTGTTGCTGTTAAATGGCTGCTGTGTTCCACCAGAGAGGTGGCTGCATTTCAGCGGTGCATAATGGAGAAACAGAGGTTCTAGGTTCAGGTGCTAGAAGCATTTGGATTCCATAATCATTGGGAGAGCTAGGGCTAGGCATGTATCTAGCTTTGAATTCTAGAACCACTGGGGATTTTGTTGGGGTTCTAGAGCCATCAGGGTGTCCACAGCAGGGTTCTAGGCCCATCCGATGACTCTGGCTATGTTCTAGAACCACTGTTGTGTTTTCAGCCCCATTGCGTCATGCCTGTTCTAGAGTGACTGTCATGTCTATTCCCAGGTTCTAGATTGAAGGTCTAGATCCATCCAGGTCTGGAAGCCAAGAAGCTCCAGGTTGCTGCACAGTGTCTGGCCATTCTGGAAGCTGGGTGATGACCCTTTCCCGTTGGGAGCCCCTAGTGTTGGTGGCATGGCCCGTGGATGTGGCCGAGGGACCAGGCTGCTCCGCCAGCTTGTGGCCGCGTTGGGGCGGTGATGAACGGCTCCTGGTGTCTGGGGGAGGTCATGGGAGCCCCAGGGCACGTGGCCCCACATGATCCGTGGTGCAGGGGTGGACCTTTCAATGGGCCCTTTGTCTGAGGCAGGGGATAGGAGCTGCCCTGGGAGGGGCTGATTTCACAGCAGACCCATGATCTCCGGAGACCAGCTCTGGGAGTTTCCTGACACAGCCAGTGCCCCACAACCCAAACACACCCATCTCTGGGGTCTCCGAGTCACACCCCTCCCTGCCCCTGCTGCATGCATGCTGTGGGGGGCACCAGCAAGCTGGCACCCCCTTCCCAGCACCCCAAAAACCAGCTCTGCCCAGTTTGGATCTGCTTTGGCCCGAGAATCTGGCTTGTGACATGACCCTGAGGTTGTGGAGCCTACAGGTTGATCTGGGGCTTTGCACTGGGGGGCGGGGGCAGATCACCCTTCGGGGAGTCCTAAGAAGGGGTGAGTCTAGCAGGACGTGAGGGGACAGCAGGGTCCTGACCTGCCCAGCCTGCAGCCCTTCGCACCATCACAGCGGGTCCCAGGGTGAAGCCACCCCCGACCTGGCGCCCTGTCCTGCCCCCCACCCAGGTGCTCGCACACCAGGGGGACAGATCTAACCTTTGGTGTCTCCATGGCCCTGCTCTTCAACGGAGGATGGCTCTGGGCAGTGGAGCGGGGCAGGGGAAGAGAGCTGCAGGGAAAGGGGCCTGCACCAACAACCAGAGAAAGGGAGGCCGGATCCGTCCCCAGGCAAGGTCAGCCTGGGCCAGCAGTGCCTCCTGGGACCCAGCAGCACCTGCCATCTGCAGCAGGTCCGGCTTCGTGGGGGCTTGTGGGGCTCCCCGACCCTCTTCCCCTCCTGGCTAGTGTCTGTCTGTCTGTCTGTCTGTCTGTTCTTTCTTTCTCCGTGTCATTGGTTTCCCTCCAGACTGCCCACGGACACAGATCGTTCAGGGGGAAAAGGACTCAGCGGTTATTTACGGCTCTCCTGCTGCGGGCGGGGTAATTAGCAATGATTATTAATTGCAGCTGGGATTAAATGGAGGCCAGGTGGTTATGCCAGGGCCAGATGTCCCCTTTGCTCTGTGCCCCCCACAGCCCCCGCCCTTGTCACTCTGCCATCTGGACCCACAGTTCCCCGGATGTCCTGCTGCCCGGCCCTTCGGGGGGTGATTTACGACTCCGTTTGCTAGTGTGGGCCCTGCTTCACCAACGCGGCAGCCGTTGGGAGACGGTGCTGAGTGATGGGGGATGCCGGGATAGCCTCCCGTGTGCGCGTATAGGGAGCAATCCTGCCCTGGCAGGGTCTGCAGCTTCCCCGCTCAGCGCTGGATGGGGTGGAACGCATGAGAATCGCAGCCGGGCCGGGCACGTTCCACTCTCCCCTTCTCGAGAGCTCCACGCGCCCTACGTCCCCGCCTGCAGGCCGCCTCCTTTCCTGCCCGCCACCCGCGGCTCGATGCAGGTGCTGCTCGCGGGAGAGCCAGGTTCGGGGCCGAGCGCGGGGCTGAAGAAGAAGGGAGGCAGGTTTGCTGCTGCGTCGGGGGTCACGGCCCTCCACCAGCTGGGTCCAAAAAGGGGAGCCTGCCTTGGAGAAGTGGGGAGTGGGTGAGCGTAAGCTCCTGGATGGTGATTAGCGCTGGGCATCCTGGGAGCCCTTGGTTGAGCCGGACTGGCGAGAGGATGCTGCGAGCATCGTGCGTCATCTGAGCTGTTTGCACCCACCTGGCCCGAGATAAGCCTCAATCCTTTTCTCCTGCCCTCGTCCCGGCTGCCCTGGGCGGTGCTGGTGGCGTCTCGCTGTCCACAGGAAGGAGGGGCAGGAGAGGACTGGCTCGTAGGATGCAATCAGGACATATTACTGCAGCCTTTCGCCATCCCCTCCCCCGTGCTCTGCCCCCAGCCATGTGCCTCAGCCCTGCCCCATAGGCCAGGCCAAATCTGGGGCTGGCTTTCAATTGCCCACTCCCAGGGCACTGGTGGTACTGCCCCGGCCTCCATCACCCCACCTCGCCAGCACCTCGCCGGCTTTAACGGGCAACCGAGGCACAAAGAGAGCAGCTCCACACAGGCATTTAGGCATCTAACATCTGTTAAAACCAACACCCGTGTGAATCTGGGCCTAAGTGGCTGGCCCAGGGTCACATGGGAAGTCAGTAGCAGAGCAGGGAATTGACCCCTCCCCCATAGCTCCGAAGTCCCAGTTAACACCCTAACCACTGGGCAATCCTGCTTCTCGCCTTCCACCTCCAGCCCCAGCCCGTCCTGCGCCGTTTGGCGACCAGCAGAGCAGAGAACGTGGCCGTGCTGTTGGGGGAGGGCTCGCTGGGGCGGGACGGGGACGCTGGAGGGGGCTGGGACGCTGACATCCCATCTCCCCTGACTCCGGAGAAATCTCATGCCAGGCCTGGCGAGCTCTGGCTCTGTTCCCAGGCACCTTCGAGGAAGCCCCGGGGGCGGCAGCAGCTGCTGTTCAGGAATCCCTTTAGCTGCTTCTCCCGTGGGCAGCATCACCGGGGCTGCGCCGAGCACCCTGCTGGTTTTGCTGAGTGACAGCTGCAGTAGGTGGCTGCTAGCCCAGGCAGGAGGTTTCCAGCTGGGGAGGGTGGGGGGGGGGGCAACGAGATGGCCCAGCGGGTGACAGGGGAGGAGACACAGGACTTGGCTCTCAAAGCCCCATGTTTCCCAGGCACCGGCTCCGGTCCACGGACCAGCCGGCACACAGCCCCCCCCTGCTGGGTGGCATCAGATCCCTGGTGATCACCTGGGCAAGCACCATTTGGGAGACTTTGAGGGGTGCGGGGGGCTCAGGCGGGGGCGCTCTCCCCTCTGTGGCAGTGGCGCTACGGGGCAGGGCGGTCCAGGGAGCAGGCTGGGTGCCTTCTCCTGTGCCGTAAAACTGACGCCCGTTGCGGCTGGGGGTGCTTAGCCCTGGGTCCCGCTCATATCCCCAGCTGGGCCGTCACGTCCTGCCTCCCTCAGGCTTCCCCAGCGCTGTCCCCAGCTATGGAGCGCCGTGCTCCACCCCAGAGCGGGCTGCACTCCAGGGCACCTGGCCCAGACACCTCACCCCTCATTGGGCCCTTCAGCCCCCTGCCGGCGTGTCTCCCACCCCGGGCAGCTGCAGCCCAGAACAGCAGGCGTGACTGACGCGATGTGCCCCAGCTATCGCAGGTGATGGGTGGGGCCGGCTGTGGGACACCTCCCCTGGCCAGGTGGGGCACCCCGTGGAGGTGGGGGGGGGAGCCTCCTTCGCTGGCGTGGGGCGCCCCCGCTCCCATCTCCAGCTCCCCACCCCCATCTCTCCTCCGGGCATGAAACCTCAGCCGTGCCCTTGCAAATTGCTTCTTCCCTCAAGCAGGAAATCAGTTTGCTCATTGCACTGGCTAATGCAGCATGCAGGGCGGGCGGGCGGGGGGGAGAGCCTGGAGATGGGAGGGGGGCAGGGGGAGCCGGTAGCACCATGCAGGTCCCTTCAGGTGGCCCCGACCTCTGCTTTAACCCCATGCATGCCAGACCCACCCCTTCCCTGGGCCCCCTGCCACGTTGGGGCAGGCAGCCCCACTGATTGGGGGGGCAGCTGTTGGGGCCCCTCCCCCCATCCAAATCCTCATTAATACTGTTGCATATTCATTTAGGCCGTTAGTGGGATGCACTCCCTGATTGGAGCAGGGGCCCTGGGGACCGCGGGGCAGTTCTGGGCACTCAACCAGGAGGTGCCTTTCCTGGCTAAACGCCAGCGATCCTGGGGGGCACTCAGCTGGGGGTAGAGCAGGAGAACCGTTCTGGGCTGGGGGCGGCTGACTGCCAGGGGGCTGACGGAGGCCGGAGGGGGATTGGACCCGGCCGAGCCTCTCCCCTGGGGTTATGGCCCCGTCTCAGGCCCAGCTGGGAGCTTGGCTTGTTAGCTCACGTTACTGCAGCTCCTGAATTTAGCCCTGGGGTGCCTGGTTCATGCCCAGGGCAGTGTCTCCCGAAGGGGGGCTCGTCTGGGAGGACGGGAGGCTGCTCCAGCCCCGGGCCCGAGGGATGCTCAGAGAGCAGGGCAGAGGTGCCCGGAGGGAGAGGGCAGAGTTGCATGATGGGGTTGCCCCGAGGGGCTGAGCTGGCCCTGCAGGGGGCATGACCGGGGAGCCCCACCACGGGCTAGCAGGTGAGTTCCTTGCAGGTGTTTCCAGGCTGCTGGGAGAAGCCCCAGAGTCTGGATCTGTTTAACTCCCCTCCCTGGGCACGGCCAGGGCACGGTCCCGCCCCAGCACTGCCGGCCCCAGGGGGTGACAGGGTGCAGCCGATGAAGGGGTTGCTGTCGTCTGGTGCCCGTTACCCGGGCTCGGGCCAGGTTGGCGGCACCCCCTGCCCCAGCGAGACCCGCAGCCTCTTTCCCGCTGCTCTCCAAGTCCTTGTGGATCCCACCAGCCCCAGCACCCACCCACCCACCCCTCAGCTGCTGTGAGCAGACCCAGCGGAGGCCCTCGGACGCTCCTAGTGGCAGCTTGTTCTCTGGGCTGCATCGCCGGGCACCCTCCCACGCCCGGCCCCTTCTCCCCAAGCGGCCCTTGCGCCGCAGTCGGCTCCCATTTCCCTGGCCCTTTTCAGTGGGAGACTCCGCAGAGACCCCGATCCTGAGTATCCCCCGGCTCTCACCGCAGGACCCAGGGGTGGAGATGGGGGGCTGGGGGAGGGAGCCACAGCAGGGTGGGAGATCAGAGCTGCCCCTCGCACGGCAGCGGCAGGCAGTGACGCGGCCCCCCCAGCCCATCACTGTGCCAGCCGGCTCCCCGGCGGGCACTGGGCTTGGCATGGAGATGAAGGGCCTGGGAGTGGGAAGAAAGGGGAGATAAGAGCCTGTCCTGGGGGCGGGAGGGGGGCGGGAGCCTGTCTCGAGACAGAGTATTTCTGGCAGTGGGGGGGGAGGGGGGAGTTGGGCAGGGGCCCCTATTTGCTCTATGCCCCCCAAGGGGGCAGGGGTGTCCCTGCAGCAGTCCTGGGGAGCTGAGCTCGTGTGGGGAGATCACAAGTGCAAGGAGTTTCTGGGGGTCTCAGCCTAGCTGTGCTCTGGAGAGAATGAGCCATGGGGCCCGAGCCCCCCAACTGCCCTTCGGGGGTCCCTGCAGGGCAGGGCAGGGAGCAGGCCCATGGAGGGAAGCTCGCGGCTACGTAGCTGATCTGCAGATAAGCCCAGGGCCCCTTCTCCTAGCACCAGTGACCCAGCCTCTGCCCCACCTCCCACTGTGGGGCAGGCAGTGTCCCAGCCGTGCAGGAATCTGGCTGATCCCACCCCAGAAAGAATCCCAGCCCCTGCAGGGAAGAATGGGGCCTCTGTTATCGCCAGCCCACGCCGGGCACTGGGCTCCTGTCTGCGGAGAAACGGCCACGGGGCTCCTGCCCCCCTGGTGCCAGCCTGGCTCCCCATGGGACAAACCCCTTCCCCCACCAGCTGGCCCCTGGGGCTTCAGGGGAAGAAGCTGGACCCTGGGGAGAAGGGGTGGGGAGTTTGCTGCAGCTGACCCCCTGCCCGCCCCCTTGAGATCCCTCATGTGCTGATTGATGAAGGGGGGCGGGGCTCCACTAGCACCTAGGGAGGCGTTGGGAGCCCAGATCGGAGAGGAGGGGGGCCTGGCTCCCCCACGTTCTGAGTTCTGGCTTGTGCCAAAGGCCCCTCTGTAGGCAGAGACCAAACCCTGGATCCGGCAGGGTGGGGGGCAGCGGCTATTGTGGGCTGGGTGCCTATGCCCTAGGAACTGGGCTGAGATCCCCCCAAATTCAGTGTCCATGGGGGCTGCCGGCAGGGGCGGTCGAGTGGAACCAGTGACCTGGGCTGGTAGGATCCCAGACTCAGCCAGCCTTGACTCTCCACTTCACTCTGGAGCTGGGGGGGGCAGGTGTTGTCCCCTCCCCTCCCAGGGCCGGTGCCTGATCATTCACCTGCCCAGGCCTTGGGGGCCTTGCCAGACGCTGCAGAGCCCTAAAATACCCAGCAGAGAACTGTGAATTCGTGACACCAATGACTGAGCTGTCCGGAGTTGCCAGTGACAGAATCAATGCGCTGCTGGAACCGAAATACCCCTGGAGAGTGCCGGGCCGGGCCCGTAACCAGTGACGACGGCTGATTATTCTCTCCCGGTATGTGTGTCCCCAGCATCTGCGAAAAGCGGGAAGGGGGGTCTAGTGGTTAGAGCAGAGGACCGTGCCGGGACGTCTGGGCTCTCTTCCCAGAGCGAAACCCTGCAAACAGCACGGACGGCTGCACCCCCAGCTCCAGGCCTGGACCCGCCGCTCTCGGCAGCGCGTTCCTGCCTGCGTGTGTGTGGCCCCGGTCAGCCGCATGCTTGCCCTTCATTCCACAGTGCCCCCGCCGCATGCCAACATTGCTGGACACGGGGGGGAGGGGGCAGGGGGATGTCGTGCCAGAGCCCAGCTGGGCTCCACCCTTGCCTGAGCCCAGCCCATCGCCTCTGGGGCTGAGTCCCAGTGAGTCTGGATTCCCCTCCCGCCATAGAGACACCTGCCCTGCCCGGGCACAGAGGGGCCCAGAGCTCCGGGAATGGTCTAGAGGCTGCAGTGAGCCGGAGGTGCCCCTCTGCGACCTTCCACCACTGGGCCAGCCTCAGCGAACCCCCAATGGAGCCCTACGGAATAATCCCACCGCCCCACCCCCAGCTCTGCTGCTGCCCCTCAATCCCGACCCACGGCCCCCTGCTATATCTGCCCTGGCTTCACGGGAAAGTGCCCTGTGCCCCTGTTGGCTGGCGGGGTGGTGGTGGGGGAGTTGGGTGCATTGGGGGATCGATGGGGCAGCATTGAGCCGATCCTAAAAGGGGGATCCCTGCTTCCCAGGGGGTGGCCTTCCCCCACCCTCAACAATGATCCCTGGGGGGTGTCAGCTCAAGAGCCCCCATGGGTGGCTGCGGGGGTGTAGCACGTTCATTAACTGCAACCAGCTCCCAGCTGGTTTCCCAGGCCCTGTTGCATGAATCGGGGTGGGGGGGACCCCCCGCTAGTGCTGTCTGTGCCAAGAAGCCGTTAATCTCTGGCAGCCGAGGCCCCATCTGCGTTTGCAGCTCAGTGGCTGGTTTTAATTAAGTGGCTTTAATCTGCATGGTCCATTGGGGGGTGGGGGGTGGGCAGGAAGCAGGGCCTGCCTGAGAGACAGTGACAGCGCTGGGAACAGGCTGGGGGGCAGAGGGGGTGGATCTTGGGAGCTCTGCTCCCCACAGATCCCTAGGGCGCCCCCCCCCCAATGAAATGCCCCAGGCACTTTCACCAGGGGTTGGATGATGCTCCGGACAATGGCTGCTGGTCTGTGAGAGCCCCCCTGCTTCCAGGAGCCTGGGCCGGAGCGTGGGCACGCTTCAGCGCAAGCCAGATGCCGTATCAGGGGGTCGAAGGCCACGGCTTGAGTCAGCCCAACTTACCAGCTGCTAACGCGCCCGCTCTGTGCTGCTCGTCCACCCCCAGGCGGCTGAAACCCGGCTACCTTAGGCACAGAGAACTCAGCGTTAGCTCTGCCGTAAAGACAGGACCCCTAAGGCCACGGCTACGCTAGAAACATTTGCTGCCCTGGGGGCTGAGGCTGGGGGGTATTTATCCCCATTTTTATGTTAGCAAAGGCCGTGGCCTAGACACAGCAGCAAAACGTCTTTTTGCCGGGTGAGCATCTTTAGGCCTGGGATCTGGTATAAGCTAAAGCACCTCGTCACAGCTCAGGTAGGGTGGTCTGGCCTAGTGGTGAGAGATGAGCAGCAGGTCCACCATTACTTTGCCTAGACACTCCCTGGGTCTCCCACCCTGACCGCTGCACCCTCGTGTCTCTTACCGGAGGCTGCTTCTCTCATTCCACCAGCAACCTGCCTTCTAAATGGGCACCGGCCTGTCCCCGGCTGGCAGAGAAGCCAACGACTGACTGGGCCATGGAGCCCGAGGTGCCGCCTGAGAGAGGTTCCCGCTGGCTCCGGGGCCAGGCTCCGCTCTCCAGCACCTTCCGTCTGCCCCGGCCTGGCTGAGAACGGAGGGAGGGGGGTTTAGTGCCATGGAGAAGATTTAAGAGACAAATGAAGTCGCTCAGGAAAGCCGGGCGCCGTAATCTCCCTGGATTAAGGGCCTGATAGGTGCTGAAGCTGCACGGATCTCAAGGCTCTTCAGGATTCGCACGCAGATCCACTCTCACATCCGCAGATGAGGCAGGGAAAATCACCCAAATCCCCACCCCATCGCCGGCTGGGGACTGACCTAAATGAGGCCGGCTGGCCAAGCAGGGAGGGTACCTGAGCCGGGGAGGGGTGTGTGTGTGTGTGTGTGTGTGTGTGTGTGTGTGTCTTTGGCTGCTTGCACCATATCCTGGGTTACCCTGGGCCTGACAGAAAATGATCCTGTGTCTGGGGGAGCACCCAACCTGGCTGCAGTTGGCTGCGGAGATGAGGAGCCCCAGGAGCAACAGAAGCAGCCGCAGGTCGAAGGGGAGCGAGGAAACGGCTGCTGGGAAGTGGCGATCGTCCCTGGCCACCAAGGAGCAGCTCGGTTCTGAGAGAGGAAGGACGGGCATGTGGGAACGCAATTGCCACAGAACTGGGCTTTAATCCTGGCTCTGCCGCAGGCTCCTTGGGAGAGTCCTTAATCACTCAGTGCCTCAGTTTCCCCAGGTGCAAAATGGGGCTCATGATGCTCTCCTGGCCCAGTTGAACTGTGAGCTCTTTGGGGCAGGGATTGGGGCTGTATTTTGGCTACCGGGCCCCTTTTGCTTCTGCTCCTGTTGAAATCTTGCCAGTGACTCAGCACCCTCCCCCCAGCCAGCACTGAGAGGCGGCTGCCTCCTGAAACAACACATCAGCCCGTGTAAAGGAACGCAGGAATCCGCGGAGCTGAGCAGACCCCAGGCCCACGTTGCCCAGGCTCTGACAGCACCACAGGCTTCACAGGGAGGTGTCAGAAGCCCACAGTTATATCTCCCCCCATCACATCCTGACCCTCGTAATCAGAGACGGGTTTCACCCCTGAAACAGGAAATCATGGCTCCTTGCCAATGCTCTTTTAGTCAGCATTATCCATGCTAACCCCAGCGCGTCTTGTCACCCACAGAAATATCCAACCCCTCTCGGAGTCATGCCGAGTTCGTAGCCTCAACACTGTCTTGTGGCGGTGAGTTCCGCAGGCTAATCCCCCAGCTCCTCTTTGACCGGCTCAGCGTTTGCCACCTTTCATCAATTGGCCCCTTGTTCTGTTGGGAGACAGGGAGGACCGAAGCCTCCGCTCACCCTTTGGCATTAATTAATTATGATCCTCGTTATTTCTCTGTATGATGGTAGCGTAGGCGCTCCAATCAGAAACCAGGACCTCCTTGTGTTAGGTGCTGTACAGACCCAGGCCGCCCCTTCCTTACAGAGATATGACAAAGTATTTAGGCAGCTAAAGACACAGATAGGCACCTAGGCCTACATCCTTAAAAGGAATGAGACGACAGGAGCAAGGTGCCTAAATACCTTTGTCAGCCTGGCCCTCACCTGCCTTTCTCATGCTAATAATGGGTCAGGAAAAGGTCAGCTCAAAAGGACAGGAGGGAATAAGCCAGGGGAGTGCGTGTGTGTTGCGCTCAGCGGTGTGGGTTGCCAGCCTGTGTGTCTGAGCCCTGTGCGTGGCCCTGAATTCATTAGCATCCCTAATGCTCTGGGAGACGGATGCCTTCACAGAGCCGAGCAGAGGCGAGGAATCAATGCAGTGGAAGCGGCGGATGTATGGAAGAATGATTCCCCAGCAGTGGGAGCCGGATAAATCTCCACATCGGGTGCCCATCCAGCCATTCGTAATTGATGCTGCAGCGGCAGGTTGGGTGGGAGGGGCTGATCTCTGTGCGCCGCGAGGGCGCCGTGAGGATGGAAGGCACCAAAAAAAAAAAGCTAATTAATAATAAAAAGCAATGATCCCAAAGTGCAAATCGAGGGGACCTGAGGGCAGGCTGGGATGAGAGGATGCTTGAGTGAAGCAGATGCAAGGCAGAAGACAAACTGGAGAGCAGGTCTAGTAGTTAGAGCAGGGAGGCCTGGGAGTCAGGAGTCCTGAGTTCTGTGGCTGGTGTTGAGAAGGGAGTGGGGTCTACTGGTTAGATCAAAGGAGCGTGGGTGTCAGAACACATGGCTTCTGTTCCTGGCTTGGGGAGAAGAGGGGTTAGGGCAAATCAGGACTCCTGGGTTCTATTCTTCCACTTAGCACATAACATGACTCGGGGCAAGTCAGTCTGCACCTTTTTAACCCAGCCTGTAAAGTGCATTTAATGACACCTAGCTCCCAGGAACATTGTGATCTTTAAGCGATTGTAAAGTGCTTTGAAATCCTCTGATGAAAAGCACTGCCTGAGAGCAAACTTTTATTATTCCCCCTTACAAATAGCCTGTTTGGAGTATTCATTTTCATAATGTTTTTTTTTTTTTTTTCCAGGAGGCTTGTGTAACGTCGTCGGATAATGTTCCAGTGCTTTAAAGTATGACAGAGAGATGAAAAATTCTACAAATGTATGGTTTGCAAACAATTTTCTTAGTCAAATTAAACCATAACACTGAGCTGTTTGCAATAACAACTCAATTACACTTCACCATTTGTTAGTACAGGGGGGAGAGAAAAAGAGGGTTGCCACGTTCGCTCCTTTTAGTCTTGTTCCAAGAAGTCAATAAAAGGTTTCCGAGACTTTTTTTTTTTTTAACTATTTCACAGGTGAATCTTATTCTTTCTTCGCCTGAATCATGGTTGGATTCTCCAGGACAAGTGCAAAGTGTGACACTTAGGGTATAAAAATCAAATGCACAACTACAAAAATGGGGACTAGCGGGCTAGCCCGCGAAGGATCTGGGGGTTGCGGTGGATCACAAATGGAGTATGAGCCAACGCTGTGACGCAGTCGCAAAAACGGCTAATTTTATGGTGGGGTGTATTAACAGGTGCATGCAAGACACTAGAGGTAAGTGTCCAGGTAAATGCTGTGTGCAGTGCTGGTTGGCACACTTTAGGAAAGATGTGGACACATTGGAGAGAGTCCAGAGGACAGCAACAAAAATGCTCAGTGGTTTAGCAAACCTGGCCTCCGAGGAAAGATTAAAAAACTGGGCACGTTCAGCCTGGAGAAAGGAAGGCTGAGGGGGGATCTGAGAATAGTCTTCAAATACATTAAGGGCCGTTATAAATTGGATGGGGATCAATTGTTCTCTGCGTCCACAGAAAACAGGGCGAGAAGGGACGGGCTTCGTCTGCAGCAAGGGAGATCTAGGTGAGATCTCAGGAAAAACTTGCTAACTGTCGGGGGAGTGAAGCTCTGGACCCAGCTTCCAAGGACGGTTGTGGAATCCCCATCATCGGAGGTTTGGAAGAGCAGGTTGGACAAACCCCTGCCTGGGCTGGGCTAGGTTTGCTTGTCTCTGCCTCAGCGCACGGGGCTGGAATGATGAGCTCTCGAGGTCTCTTCCCGCCCAACCTTGCTCTCATGGCCCTGCACCCTGGCCAGCCACCTACACCCAGTGCAACGTGGGTGACTCGAACGCAAACGTTGAGCCTAAATTCCTTCCGAAAGGCTCTGCTTATTATTCCCTGTCTGTGTTAGGGTTGCACTAGGAGCCCAGCCATGGTCCAGGACCCTCTGGCGTTAGGTGCTGTACAAACACAGAACAAAAAGATGGTCCCTACCCCAGCCAGCTGCCAATCAAAGCGTGCGCCAAGAGGTGGAGAGGGACTGATGGGAGAGCCCAAGGAAACAGTCGGTACGATGGGGTCAAAGGAAAGCAATGTGCTGAGCCAGCCAGAGTCCCACCCTGGTGAGTACGATGCAGAAAGCATCCTGACCCCCACTTGGGGCCCAGCGTGTGCCCCGTCCAGGGCCAGGCATGGGGCAGGGGTGAACAGTCCTGGCTTTTGTTCTGCAAAGCCACTGTCCTAAAGGGCCCCCGGCCCCTGGTTTGGCAGGAGGGGAATTGGGACCGGAGGAGGAGCTGTGAGGGGTGATCTGTAAGTGCCGCCCTTCTCGCCTCCAGCCAGCTTGGGGTGCCCTTGCCCCCCATGGCTGGGTACATTAGAAGAACCCAAGCGTTGCAGACAAGGGTGCGGGGGGGGGACGGGGACGACAGTATGTCTGATTGTTTCACACAGCGACACCCATCTTCCGATCAATGGGCTCTGGGGGGAAACAGCCAGGGCGTCTCCAGCCCCTGCCATCCCAATGAATTAAGCCTCACAAGCCTCCCTGCCCCCCTGGCGCGGCTCGGTGCCGTTAGTCCCACTCCTCAGAGGGGGAAACTGAGGCACAGGGAGTCAGTGCAGCAAGTCAATGGCAGGGGTGGGAATGGAACCCAGGAGGTGGGAAAGGACCCCTAAGTACAAAGCCCTCCCCCCTGGCCCTCATCCCTGCTGGAACCACTAGACGTCACTCCCCTCCCAGAGCTGGGAGCAGAACCCAGAATTCCTGGGCCCGTTCCGGCCGGGCCAGAGCCATGGCATCTCGCTTCCCCGGGTCTGGCTAATGGAGCGTGTGTCTGTGATTTGAGGAGCTTAGGGCAGGGCGATTGCAGGGATTTGTGGGTTTAAAGGCTTACGGAGCAGAGAGGTGAGCGGCCCCAGCGGCTGAGGCAAGCCGTCCATATGGTCCCTTGTTAGCGCTGCCAGCCGAGCCAGCCAGCGGGGAGGGAGCGGGGCCTGCACTCCGACCGCTGGGGGGCCAGGAGGAGGCAGACGAAGCTAGGGAATCCTGCCCCCCCCCGTATCCCCGCCCCAGTGCCCTCCCCTTGCAGATCAGACCCCAGCTCGGGGCTCAGTGAGCGCGTTAGGGGCAGCCGCTCTGGAGCTGAAAGGCAGAGTGGGGGGGGGGCGCCCTGTATTCTCTCAGCCCCCTACCCTCCCCTGCCCCACCATGTCTGCATTGCACAGGGTCTGACTCGGAGGGGCAGGGAGCCAAACGAATGCAGCAAGGAAAGAGGCTGGGGCCTGCCCAGCCTTGGCTGTTAACCTCCCCCCGCCCTGCTCAATCCTTCCTTCAAATTATCAGAGGCCTCTGGGAGTCGCCCCCCCTGCAGCCACTGAGCAAGGGGGAAGCAGGTCCCCAGGAAAGGGGAAGCGGGTTCCCCTAGGGAGGGGGCAGCGGGTTCCCCTGGGGAGGGGGCAGGGGGACCCAGCGGGTTCCCCTGGGGACAGGGCAGCACCTTGTGCTGGTTCGGCCATTTCTCCCTATAGATAGAACTTAAGCCCTGGTAAAGAGATGATCCCACTTAGCTGGGACACAGGCTGCCGCGCAGGGAGCCCCCCCTCCTCTGCCCCGCTCCCTCCTTGACAGGCCCCAGCACTCGCATGCCAGCTCACCAGTGCCCCCCCATGTGCACCCCCACTCACCCGCAGCAATACTGGGGCATGTGCCTGTGCCCCCCCCCCACACCCCAGCAACACACAGGGGTGCACACACAAACCCTCCCACCGCAAACAGTAGCGGATCCCCTCCCCCCGCCCCGTGCAGAATTGCACAATACAAACCCCCCCAATCCACAGACACAGGCTGCCCCCCAAGTGCACCAGTGCAGCTGGCCGGAGGCTGGTCCCCAGCACACAGACACCCCACCACACAATGCGGAGCCAGTCGCTCCAGCGCCCGGCGGGTGGGTGCTCCGCCGGCGGGTGGAATTGAGGGGCACCGGCAGGGTTGTGTGTGTGTGTGGGGAAGCTGAGAGCCGGGATAGCAGGGGGCTGTGGGGCAGAACTGAGGACCCTGGCAGAGCTGTGATGGGCATTGGGATCCCAGCCCTGGAAGGAGACAGTATAAGGACACGTCAAGGCAGGATTTGGGTGAGTTGGCAGAGCTGCGGGATGCGGTGGGCCAGCTGGCCGGGGACACTACGGGCCGCTGCCCCAGGCCGCCTGCTTGCTTGGAGCGTGGTGCCGCGCCATGGCTCCCAGACAGGGTAATGGAGCCTCCCGGAAGCCCCACTTGTGGGGGTGAGGTGCTACAGAGAAGAACCCAGGATCCCTGGCCCTCGGGCTTCGTGCAGACCCTTTTATACAGGCAGTGGAGGAGGGTGGGTGGAGTCAAGAGGCCTGGCCCCGCCCAGAACACAGAGCCCCGCCTCCTCTCCGGATAAAAGGCCAGGTGCAGGACAAGGTGCCGCTGCTGCTTTGGGTGTAGGGCTAGGCGGCATGGTCCCAGGGCCGGGTGGGGCAAAGTAGGGGATTGCTGGGGGAGGGGGAACCTGAGCAATGGGCGAGGTCTGTCCTTCCCCCCCCGTGCCAGCTGCTGACATCGGTGAGCAGGCGCAGAGTATGGGGGGATCTTGCCTGATCCTGATCCCCCATGAATCAGTTGCCTCGACATAACCCACCCCCGAGGTGAGGGGGCCTCCCATCCCCCCTTGCCAAGGCTCTGCCCACCCACCCCCCGCCCATGCCAGCCGGTGACTTCCAGCGGTCACTTCTCGATGCGTATTTAATGCCTCCGGAGGTTTTCCCCACCTCCCTCTACGAAGGGCCCCGCGCAGCCTGTTTTCTCTCTGGTTGCTGTAAGAGTCTTGGCGGCATAATATTAATCGATGAGCGTAATATAGCCAAGCCATACATAGCCCTGCAGCTGTTTATTGCTGTAGTGCTAATTGCCTCTGCATTTAATTGGTTTAGCATGATGGATGAGGATAATGACACCGGGAGGAGGAGAGCCTGGCGTGGTTTTTTTCTCGGTGTCACTGGCGAAAAGGAAATTGTGTTTCCAGGCGGACGCTGACGGTTTCCTGCCACTTCCCTCGTTGGATCCCGCTTGGTCGGGGTGGGAAGGGGTGGGACCCGTACTCAGCGAATGACCCCCCAGGGCTGCGTTCCCTGCTCCCTGGGAGAGCTCAAGGGACAGCCAAGCCCTGTTTTGGCACCGGTTGGTCTCCCCCCTGGCCGGAATCCATCACTCCCCTGTCCTGTATCAAAGCTGCTGGCCCATGAAGCAGCTCGCGTTGACCCTGCGAGACAGGCTGCAGGAGCTGGGGGCTTGGAATGGGAGACAGAGCCCAGCCTGGAGCCTGCCCCAGCTGGCAGGGGCCGGAGTGTTTGTTTGCTGGCCCTGGCGTGTGCTGAGTTTGAAGGGTCTCTGCCTGGTGTCCATGTTGCAAAAGCCACCAGCGCAACTGACACCATTGGCATGGGTGCTGGAACTAGGGGGTTGGGAGGCGGTTCCTGCCGCACCCCCCCTGGCTTGACGTGGTTTCCAGCACATGCAGGGTTTTCAGTTTGGTTCAGTAGCTCTCAGCCCCCCCCCCCACTGTACAAATTGTTCCAGCCCCCCCGATCATCAGCGCCTCAACAGGGACCCCATGGGCTGCGCAGCCCATAGAGACTGAGCTCCTTGGGCCCGCTTGGAGGCAAAGTATGTGTGAGCAAGTGTACGCACATAGGGCAGTGCCCGGGTGTGAATGTGCGTGCATGAGTGGGTGTGCGAGGGTGTAGGTGCAGGGGGTGCTACACAGGTGTGGGAAGGACGTGCGCGTGCATGTGTGTGTGTGTGCAGTGGTGTACCTTTGTGCAAGTACATGGGGTGGTGCTTGGGTGTGTGCGCATGTGGGGATGTGGGTGTTTGAGTGCATCAGGGTGGTGCACAGCTGTGTGTGCGTGTGTGCGTTCACGGGTGCGTGTGCATGCGTGCGCTCATGGCTGCATGTGCATGTGTGTGCGTGTGCTCGTAGGCGTGTGCGCATGTGTGTGTTCATGGATGCATGAGCGTGCGCATGTGCATGTGTGTGTGGTCACAGGTGCGTGTGCACGTGGGGACGCGTGTGCATGTGTTTAAGGGCGTGTGTGCTAGATTTAAGCGGTGGCACAGGCACCAAATAGCCATTTCCCAGAACAGCCGGTGGATCTGGCCAGGCCCCTCGCCCGCGCTGACTAGAAGGAATTAAAGCTACCCAGTCCTTTCCATACAGCTAAATGGGAGGGGGCTTCCCAGCTGCACCTTGGCTCAGGGGCAGGGGGAGATGCTGGGGCAGGAGTCACAATGCAGAGCCAATGAGCTCAGTCAAATGCTCAGGAGACAGCTGGCATGAAGCAGCTCCTCTACCTTCCATCGCCCACAATGCTGCCCCCTGCTGGGATCAGAGCTGCTCCAGCGTGTGTCATAAACCCTATACTGCTAATAGAAACGGGGCAACCCTCCCCCCTACTGAAATGGCTATGCTCCCAGAGCCCTGCCCTGAAGCCATCCAGCATGCCAGGCGGCAAACAGCAGAGTCCACTTAGCTCGGAGATTAATACATCTGGTCTTTCGTTTGCTCCCCTGGAGAGTTTAAACAATCTAATTAGGTTCCTGGAAACAGGATTAGCTGGGGCTCGTAATTCAGTTCCACCCCCAAGCCCATTCCTCCTTGATTTGATTGCTGTCCCCTCTGCTCCAGCGCTGACTGTGCTAGCTGCCAGGTTTCCTTTGTGTCCTGCCAGCCCTGCTGCCGGAGCTGTGCTGTGCGTGTGTGTATTCTAGGCACAGTTCATGGCCTGGCCTCCAGTAACTTGCCCGACATGTCTCATTATAAGACCCCGCTTTCTCAATGGCTTATAATTTTGCCAGACATCAACAACTTGGCCTCTTTCCTCCAGCGTGTGTCTGCTTCAGGGGGAATTTTTGGCGAGCGTTTCCGCTAAAACGGTTCAGCCGGTCCCCAGAACGAGGCGCTTAAAAAGAACGTGTTGTTCTGGCCCGTCTTACATCCGTTTCACTGAGATGCTTCAGTCCCCCTCTGCCTTTGAGGGAATCACTTGAGGCCAAGGATTTGCCTTTTCCTCTCCCTAAGAAAATGTACCCCGAGGGCATCTCAGTGTGAGCACGCTCAGTGCACGCGGGAAGGGTTGGGCGGCTAAATTCTCCCTAGACCACACCCATGCTCCAGCTCCTCCATCCTCCCTCCCCACAGAGTTATGGGCAACCTTACGTCTGCCTTTTCCGGACATTGAGGGGCTTACCTTTGCCTTGGCAACGCCCCGTGCATGTAGTGCTTGTGTGCAAGATGCACACCTGGGTGGATGTTTTATTTACGTATATATTTGTCCCCTTTAAAATACTTCCTCGTCTAGGTCAATTACAGTGTCACCGTGGAGACAGTGGAATTATCGCATCATTGAAGGAAGCTTGTAAATCACTCTGGGCCAGGCTGTTTATGATCCATCTATCTTCCCCAGATGCTAATGAACTCCCCGTAATGCATCCGCCGCCACCACGGCCCCCCTCTGCCTAAATCCTCCATGGGGGCTGTTAGGCGGAGCCGGGGACTGGCAGGAAGATAGCTGGCCCGTGGCTACCCTGCCTGGGGAACGGAGGGGAGAAGAGGATGGCAGGTCAGTCTGGCTCTGACCAAGGGGCAGCTGCCTGCACCCCTCCGGAGATGTGGGCCAAAGCTCAGATTCACTTGCTGGAGATGCCAAGGGTCTCAGCTACTTCTCCATTTAACGCCCTTGGCGCCAATGGAGTTATTCCGGATTTACACTGGGCTGAGGAGAGAACCAGCCCCAAAGAGTCCAGCCCCGCAAGAAAGTGTCCTTACTGCTTACTGACCCACTCAGGGTCTATCCCCCTCCCTGCCGCTGCTGCCACCCCCAAGCCGCAGACTTTGAACCCAGCCCCCTCTGTTGCAGGGTATCCGAGTGTGATGGGGTTAGGAGCGGTTCTCTGGACCCACAAGTGTTGGGGGCCTGGCTCTGGTCCAGCTCTAGGGGACAATAGAACCATCAGTGATTTGTTCTGTCATGCTGTGCTCTCAGAGCGCCTTGTGCAGGAGGGTGAGTATTGTTATCCCTTTAACAGAGAGGGGGAAACTGAGGCATAGGGAGATGAGAAGGACTTGCCCAAGGCCACAGTTTGAGTCAAGAAGGGAACCCAGGAATGCCTGGCTCTGGAAGGGGAGTGGGGTCTAGCGGTTAGAGTAGGGGGGCTGGATGGCCGGAATTCCATTCTCCCCATTTTACAGGGGGTTGGGGGTTGTCGGAGTTTGGGGAGATGAAATCAACGAATGCAGTGTGCCGCTCAGAGCCAGGTCGAGATCACACTGTTTCTGGAGCTAAGTGAACTTCTGCCAAGGTTGGGCCAGCAGGATCCTCGTCTCCATCCCACCCTGGCTTTCTTCAGCTGACTCCCAGGTAAGCTGTCAGCTGCAGCTGGCCCCAAGCACCCCAGGGAGCTGAGACCCCTTCATCGATA